>NC_137082.1:65719092-70818833 GCF_951640355.1 Cnephaeus nilssonii | reverse complement strand
GAGAGATTGGTGCAGACCAGCATCAACACATGGGCAGCACCTTGTTCACAGAGGATGGACCCACCCATGGCCCCTGTCCCGAGTCTAGAGCTGCACTGTTGCTCCATTTTATAATGAGGCAGCCATGAAATGATGCTCCCAATTCACATAGCTAAGATGGGGAATAACCAGGGTTTGAACCCAAGCCCTCCGAGTTGCAATCTATGTGTGCCTGTGAATGGCAGCCCTGGTTAAAAAACAATTGATGTCACCCATGAATAAAAGTCATGACTGATGAAAGATAAAAAACCAGATCCAGATCATCAGGATATTTTTCTACAGAGAATGAAGCTTGCAGAGCAGATGAAGACGCTGAGGTTTCCCTGAAATAGTATCTGCCAGGAAAGCCAAGGTCAGGCATAGAGTGGGAGGAGGAGGTGGGTTAAGTCTGACATGAAAAGGTGTTAAACGTCTAGATGTGAGAGGGAGCAGGTTTACCCCAGTGGGCAGGACTCAGGGGGAACAGGGAGGGCTCACCCCGAGGCCAGCCTTCCCTGACAGGCATTAAAAAAGCCCAGCGGTTTTCAATCCTCCATCAGCATGGCAATGTGGCAGACTGGATAAGAGCACGGGGGGGGGGGGGGGGGGCAGTCAACTGAGACCCCAACGTTGCAACCAGAGCAGGGACACAGGGAATAACAAATAAGGCCAGAGGAGGGACACAGGGAATTACAAAGCTTCCAGCTTCCATAACTAGGACAAAAATAATGAAGAAAAAATACATGAAGGAAACGACAGAGAGGCACCCATAAAGGAGATGCAACATGTTTAAAGGTAGGAGTTCAAGAAACAATGAGAAGCTTAGAGACAGGAAGACATGAGGAGGAGTCGAAGATGCTACTGCCTCCGTGAAGTAGGGACTTGAGACCTCTCCACTGGATATAGCAAATGTTTAAGTCCCTTTGATAAGCCAACTACCATCCCAGGTGTTGTGGGCCCAACAGTGTCTTCCTGTAAGAGTTCAGGGAATACACAGACCTAAATGACAACGGCAGGCAGTGGTAAGAGCGAGGAAGAAAACCACAGCACAGCACCCCGGTGTGGAGTTACAAGAGGTAGGGATGGGAGCTGTTCAGCTAAAGGTGGCCAGGGGAGACTCTGAGAAGCTAATGTCTGAGCAGAGATCACAGTGAACAAAACAAATGAGCTGCATTATTACCTAAAACATTTCAGGCAAAGAGAGAACATCAAGTACAAAGGTCCTGAGGTCCGAACTATCTCAATGTGGTTTGAGGAAGAAGAAATTGGCCAGTGTAGCTAGAGAAGAGAATGAAAGGACAGATATGGGGTGGGGGGGGGGGGACCAGGAATCAGACAGAGAGGGGCCAGACCTAGAGACCATATTAGGAAAGCTGGACTTCATTCTGAGTGTGATAGGTTTTGAGAAAGGAAATACCATGATTTCACTTGTTTTCAAATTATCACTCAGGCTGCTGCATGGAGAACAGACCTCAGGGGTAAGAGTGGAGCAGGGCGGAATCCGGCGTAGTCTTTCAATTGAAAAGGGCGGGATCCTGTGCAGTGATTAGCAAACTGTCCTGGCCAGGGAACCAAATCCAGCCCTCTGCCCATTTCTGTAAATAAAGTTTTATTGGCACACAGCCACACTCATTCATTTATACATTTTCTATGGCTGCTTGTGCTACAACCACAGAGTTGAGTACTTGGAACACAAAGCTGAAAATACTGTACAGGACTCTCACGCCCTGTATAGGAAAGGTTTGCCAACCCCTGGACGTAGAGGTGGTGGAGTGGCAGGGTTCTGGGCAAACTAGGAAGCGGGTTTACAGGGCAGACGCCAGATTCCAGCCCCGGCTCTTTGTGTGTGTGTGTAGATAAACAAATGAGAATTAATGGACTGCAGCAAAATTATACTTAGACCGTGAAACAAGGAAGGGCATAGAAGAAGCAATAGGAGAGCCTAGGCGGGCTGCTCTGGCTCACTGACAAGTCAGAGAAGAGGGGGGCTTGGAGACAGGTTCAGGGGGTTAGTCCAGGATGAGCTGCCGTTGCCCATTGCTCCCCTGGTTGCAAGTCTCATGGGGACTTAGAGGTTAGGGGATACATGCCTAGGGGGAGGGATGTGCCGGTGGGGAAGGGAGAGGGAGAAGGGAATGGCACGGGTGTGCTCCCTGGAGGGAGAGTGCCCAGCCCAGGCTCTTTTCCCCAAGCCTTCTCTCAGCCTGCTGAGTGATACAGCTCCCCTACGCCACCGCCCCCCCCCCCCACCCCCCGCCAGAGTTCTGTCCTCTGAGAGCTGGCAGAGAACAGGGATGGGTGGATGCTCCAAGTCCAGTTCTGAAGGCAGCCTTTACAGGGCTCCAGGGCTGTCCAGGGAGCCCCATTAGCCTCTTCTCCAAGCACACATGTTCCCCACGGCTGCTCCCACTGATCAGGCGGTGGCCAGCAGCCCGTCCCCTCCAAGGCTGCAGCTGCCACAGGATCCCTGGAGCAGGAGCTGCTGTATCCCACTTCCGCCTCCCAGGCCTGAGTGCAGCCAACTTCCCTGTCATGTCTGAGCCTCAATGGCTTGGGCTTTCTCTGGAGTCCCGGAAGCTCCCCTCTGTGCCCTGTGCAACGAGCCAGCAGTGCCAGGAAGTTACTGCCCCAGTGAACGGTGGAGGTGAGCGTACAAATACCCCGCCTCCCTCACACCTCCGGAGTCTGCACGACATCGAACGTGCCCTCAGCACTGAGCTCTAGATGCCCTCCGTGGTCACTTGCTTGAAAATGCCTCTTTAAGGACTGCCCTGCTCCCTGTCTCATCTGTCCATCCCCCAAATAAACCTCTTTCACTAGAGTCCCTGCCAAGTCGGCTTCTGGAGGTCCCAATCCCGTATGCCTCTGACCTTCACTCCTCTTCCAAACACAGGCAACGCCTTTCACCACGGCCGCCTGCCTGACAGTGACTTTCCACTGGGCACAGGCAGGACCAGCGAAGAGAAGAGATGGATGCAGAGGTCCAGCCTCAAGAGAGTGTGTGCACTACTGTCGTGGAGCATGGATGGAGGGGTCCACAGAGCCCTCTGACTTCCACAGAATAAAGCGCCAACTCTACTCTTCAAATGCCCCCTGCCTACATTCCCAGCCTCGAACATGCCACCCACTCATGTCTCACAACTGTGACCCAGGCTGACCAGCGTGGATGGGACCGCTCTTAGAAGCCTTCCGACACTCCCCAACTGTATCAGTTGTTCCATCTTCTGTTTTTCCTCAGCTCACACCCAATTACAGGGCCTCCCATGTTGGATTTTATAATAAATGTGGTATAAGAAAAAGTAGGATCTGAGGCACAAGATATATCTGGGTTTAAATCCTAGCTCTGCCCACACCAGCTCTGTGATGTTGGGAAAGTAACCTAACCTCTCTGAGTCACCACTCTTTCATTTGTACAAGGGAGATACTAACAGCACGTATATCAAAGCGTGGTTGGTGGGATTAGTAAGAGAGTGTAGCAGGTGCCAGACACAAACCAGATGGCCATGCATTATAGGTTTGTACCATTCTTTCCAGTACACGATGAGCTTATCACACTACCCGACGCATAGCTGGGCTCAACAAACTATTACACAAATGAAGACAGGGACAAGTCAGCTACTCCAGCCATGAAATCCCTAAACCTGAGGCTGGAAACTCAAATGCCTAAAGCAGTGGTCTGCAAACTCATTGGTCAACAGAGCCAAATATCCACAGTACAACGATTGAAATTTCTTTTGAGAGCCAAATTTTTTAAACTTAAACTTCTTCTAACGCCACTTCTTCAAAATAGACTCGCCCAGGCCGTGGTATTTTGTGGAAGAGCCACACTCAAGGGGCCAAAGAGCCGCATGTGACTCGAAAGCCACAGTTTTCCGACCATGGGCCTAAAGCAATTAGACTAGTAGTTATGTGAGCAAAACAGGCCAAGACTGGGCAGTGAGCGAGTGTAGAACACACACCCCAGAATGGAGCGGCCACTCTTATCCACCGGTGCAGGCTCACAGTGGCCAAACCTGAGACTATTTCAAGAGGGATTTAAATACTGGAACTATATATTTTAAATTTTTAATTTTTTTTTATTAAAAGCAAGACAGTGCAACATAAATAAAGCATTTCTGAAACTGATTTTGACCAATATGCTGCATTTGATGACATCAATCCCATTTCAGAGGAGGAGAGAAGAAAGAGACCTGGAGAGAACTACCGTATTTTCCGGCGTATAAGACGACTTTTTAACCCAGGAAAATCTTCTATACGCCCAGTCATCTTATACGCCAGAAAATACGGTAAATTTAAATCTCTACAGTACAGCTCATCATTCCTTTAAGCAGGACAAGGAAACATGAACAACCTACTCAGGTACCACCCCTTATTATGGCAGTAAAATATTATTATGGACAGTGACAGCTGTAACTGCATGCGTGTCCACTTTGTGCCAGGATCTATACATATAATGTCTTCCTCTCATAAGGACCCAATTAAATATAATCACGCCCATTGAACAGATGAGGAAATTGAGGCCCCGAGTGAATACATGATCTGAGGCCAGGACTGAGACTGGAAGTGTGGTTACATCCAAATCCCTACGCCTGAAACTACCCAGCTGCCCGGGCAGGAAGTCGCATCATTACTTAAATCAGAACATCTGACTCAGCAGCAGTATTAGATTTCTTCTGAGTGCTAATCTGCATACTGATAACAGGGCTCTGGGCCCATGGAAGGTTGTTAAATGGAGCTGGGAGCCAGATTTAAAAATCACTACCCGTGACACATTGTTTTTATATTAAGGAATTTTCATCAGGACCATGTCTGCATCATTTTGATCGAAGAGAACTACATCCTTGGGATAACTTAAGATGCCTTGAAATCAAAGAGAGTTGGAGACCCAGGAATGAGAAGAGAATCAGCACATTTGTGAACACTGGTCTGAAACAGGTAGGTCAAGGGGCTGGATTGTCAATTGAGCGAAACCTCAATTACAGAGCAATCTAATATATACCCAGATACGTTATCACAACTCAATAAACAGCCCTTCAGAATTAAGTAATTCCAATTTGCTTTCATTTCGATCTGTGTGTCGCGCTGAGCATTTGATATCCCCTGCACTCAAATTAGGTGGCGTCTTCTGAAGCACAGATGCTCACAGTCCCATGATAGCACGTTAGCTGTGAGCAAGGCAGCCCAAAACATGCCTGTGTGTGAAGCGACAGAGATGCAGACTGGGCCTTACGGCTTGGCCCAGTGCAAGAACCCGCTGTGAACGCCATCAGAGTGGCTGCCAGATCCTGCCACCCCCTGGCACAATGACTTCCCAACCCCGAGTTCTGAATGAATGATGCCAGGTGGAGTGGGGACCACATGGTCAGAGGCAGAGCTCAGGTAGAAACAGCCACTTTTCCTTTGTCCCAGATTTCTGGCTTAGCGATAGTGGAGAAGGGAGCAGGCTGGAGCGTCCAACCGAGTGTGGACTCCATGACCCAAATGTTCCCAAGCACACATTGGGCCCACTTTATACTTTCTCCCTCCCTTTTATATGCTCAGCACACGAAAGTGTGAGGAGAGAGCTCTGGTCCCCACTTTGCAGAGGCAGCCTTTATTGACTGCGTCAAGGCCACATAGATAGCAATCAGCACCTGGGTCAGGTGTCCAGCTTCTCCCTTCCCACCAGCTGCATGTAAAAAGGAAGAAAACACACGCCTGGGCGGGGGGGAGAGATGAGCACTAAAAAAGTGATATCCCAAAAAGGATTCCATCAAGGTGTAATCAAAAGGGACTCAGTTACAGGGAGCACCTACCTGCCATCGCCATCGGAAGCAGACTGGGAAGGAGGCCACCCAGCACCTCTCTTAAAGCAGAGCAGAGGGGGCTGCAGGTGAGGGGTTCAGAGCGGCAGTGGCTGCTAGATCTGGTTCACAAACGTGGCCAGCACACGGCTCCCTGCACGCTGAACTCTGGCCCCGCCTGCACAGCCAGCCGAGGATCGATCACGGTCCCCTCAACCCCGGCCACCCCTCCAAATAAAGGCAACGATGATTCACCATGGGACTCACATCCTGTCCCCAAAGATCTCTGCATGTGGCCTTCCAGACCTCCTCCCCCACAACTGGGTTCCATCCGTCTGATGGGAAAGCGCAGAAAGCTACACCAGCTCTCTCAGTCACTCACCTCCCTCTCAGGACCAACACTGTGCCCGGCACGTGGCAAGTGCGGAGAGCATGAGACCACACAGTCCGCCGTCCCGCGGGCTTCTATTCCAGTGCGGAGGCCACCGCACAAAAGGCATAATGAGCTCCAGAGGGGACAGCTCAGGAAATTACATATTCATTGAGTGCCTGAAAGGCCTGCAAAGGCCACTTGTCACACAAATCAATCTACTGGCACCAGAAAACCCAAAGATAGGAGCCTAATGCAATCAAAATGATGGTTTCTTTTCTATGGTAATGGCACTCGATATAAACGATTTTAAAGATGTGTGTGTTTTTTTCCTCTTGGTTGTTTTGTTCATGACTACCTAATTTGTTGATCTTCAGCCTAAGTGTTCACGGCATTACGGCGATGAAATGAATTCCTGCTGAGGCCAATAATCCATTCACTCATCCATCATTCAACAAATGTTTTAAGGGTGAGCCTGATGTGACAAAGGATTGTGCGGGTCCACACAGGCAAACACGCGATTTCATGTGGATATGGTTCTGGCGCTCAGCACTTGGGCCAGGCTCTCCTCTCCGCTAAGCTCCGGGGACTTACTGTGAACCATGAACCTCCTTTCACAGAGCTTACATCCTGAAGGATGAGACAGGAAAATACCAGGAAACAAAGGAAAATCATAATTTTGAAGTGTGATGTTGCTATGTAGAAAAAAAGGCAGGGTGATGTAAGAACGCAATCACCAGAATGGAGGGGGGCCAGGGTAGCGGGGAGTCAGCCATGTGAATGAATACACACAGAGTCAGGACAGCCCAGGAGAGAGAATCCCAGACTGCAAACCCCAGTCTGGCCCAGGCCAGGCCACCAGTTCCATGGGGCCAGCAAATAGAGGGCAAGGGTTTCGTACCAGCCAAGGAAACGCAGACAGGAGCCTTCTGGGGGCGAGGGGGTGATCGTGTTTTTACCTTCAAACACACCAGCTACCATTCTACAGCTAACACGAGGAGAACAGCTTCATTATTTCATCCACTAAATTATGCTATATTAAAATTTTAATCGGTGAACATAACGCTGGGAAATGAGTACATTCATATGCTGCTGTTGCCAGTGTTACCTGTCAAACCGTTTTTTTGCAGAAGCAATATTGCATACAAAGAAAATCCATAACAATGCTCATATTCTTTGGCCCACCAACTCTACCCCCAGGGAATTTATCCCGGGGAATAATCCTGTTCAATAGAATAAAAATGTTCTCTTCTGAGGAACACAGTTGAGGAGTTAATTGCTGCACGCACAGAGGAAAGATGCAAAAACAAAAACACCTGGAATTACCTAAAGGCGTACAAACAGATTTGAAAATACTAGGTGAAATAGTATACAGCCATTAAGCGTTATAACCAAGATTACACAGCCTTCCAAGAATAAGCGGGATATCCAGCTCCTTGAAAAGCAGAAAGGGAAGCAATGTGCATATTGCAATAGAGGTGTATCAATGCTACTACAAGGTGAACAAGAAAACTGAAAAGAATTAAATCAAGGCCAGTGGGACAAGGGATTACTTATTTCAAGCGTCCTTCCAAAATACTGTCATTTATATCATGTTTTCAATATTAAAAAAAAATCCCTCAGAAACTATTATATTCTCTGAACGCTTCAACAAAATGCCACCAAAACACAAGGATGTGGATTCTTCTAACTTTAAGTACAACATGAAGCCGAATTCGGAGATGTCTTCTACGTTATATATGCCCAGTCTTTAACATACAGATCCTACATGTAAGACCCAACTCTGAATAACAATGCAATATTGCATGGCTTTCCAACAGTGTCTCTCTTTTGGGAGGGGGAGGTGGGATTGGAAGTTGTGTCTATTGCTCCTGAATGAGAGGAGGAGAAGCAGCAGATGAGCAAAGGCCCCTTTATCCCTCCTTTGCAAGGGTTTTAGCCAAGAAACCTACACCCACCAGGTGGGGAGAGGCAGGGCTGCTGGCACTCACCTTTCACGATCAGCTCAGCGTAGTTGGACACGCCAGAGCCACCGTCCGAGCGGATCACGCAGCGGTATTTGCTCACGCTCCGCTGGGCAGTGTCCGCCACACTGACCGTGGCCGAGAAGCGCCTGTGGTTGACCACGCGGGTGACCATGAGGGCTGTGTCCCTGCCGTTCCATTGCTGCAGGACAGAGGAAGGGAGAGGAGAAATCATATCATCACGTGCTCCCAGGTGACCTGGAGCCTGAGCTCCACCCATCCCACGCCCTGGAAGGCTGTGGGGGAGGGGGCAGGCGTGGCTTTCCAAAATAAGGGTTTCCATGGCTGGCTGATTCAGGAATCAACATTGTTGCTGAGCTGATTGAAGAGGGCAGATGCCAGAGGGCACAGGCCGCTTCTAAACACCTGGCTCCTTGCTCAGCTTGCACTTGGGGGTTGGCACTTAGACACTTAACCCTCCTTCCATTTTCTTTCACCTCTTAAGCAGGATCCACACAGTTACTCCGAAGACAGACACCGATTAGTAAAAACCCAACCCAAGAAGTGATCAAAAACAGCCTGGTCCCCAGTCCCACACTGGAGTCCTGGTGCCCCAAACACAGGCTCTGAGTCCCACCCACCAAGGACCAACCTGTCCCCAGGGTGGAGTATGGATGGGGGCTTTTCAGCACCCACCCCCCCCCGTCCATGGCATATGTTCTTTCCTCTGTCTGGGATCTCCTCTGTCCCTAGAGATACTCCCTCTCCCTTAACACCCAGTCCGGCTCATCGTGTTCTCAGGTAAGTTCCCCCGACTGTCACACCACCTTCTGGGAGCTAGTCACTCTCTGTGTGCGGCACAAACTTCCCACTGCGTCCTGGCAGCTCCCAGAGAGCAGGGCTTTGCTCTTTTCATCGCCAGCACCGTGCCAGGAAACCTCTCGACTAGACAGAATCACGGTGACTGCACAAGCGTTTTTGTCTTGACCCTCCTGAATCTTAGGGGCGACATTCTGAGTTTGAATGAGATCCTTTTACAGCAGCAGGTTATAAAAGCTGGTAAGACACAGGCATGAAGATGCAGTTTGAGTATCTACTAAGCACCCTGAATCTCCTTTTTAATCTTCACAGACTTGCTCGAGTGTCTATTATTGCTGCTCTTAGAACTTGCGTGGTGGCGAGGTTAAACAAATATGTAGAGCAAATAAGTCCCTAACCCAGGGTTTCCAACTTCCAGCAGAGCATTCTTTTCACTGAGGCCTTCTCCTCACAGCCTGCCTTCATTTAAATATTTTCCCCAAAAGTCAAATTGCGTGTTTTAATTGTCTGGTTGATTTAGGAAAGCCTTGTGATTTATCAGTTTTCCCCTGTCCCCAAGTCTTCATCATTTCCTGCACAGAGAAAACAGTTCCACCACATGCATGGCCCATGTTCATCCATGTCATCTCCCCCGCGGTGAGGTGTCAGGACTGGAACCCAGAGAGGGTAGAGCCACCTTGCAATGGGTGGGACCAGGGGATTGAGGTGGGACCCCAGGGGAGGGCAGTGAGCCGGAAGCCAAGGACTTGCTCCGGACTAGACAGGTTGATTGCAGGTGACAGTGACTGACTTTTTTGGCTTTCTCTGGGCTTTATGCCTCAAACATGTATTGCTTTTATACTTGAAAATAATAAAAGAACTGGTATTTGTGAAAAGCCCTGGCAGTATATGAGGTAGTCACAAGCCCCTCCCACACCAGAAACCGAGCAACAGGACGATTAAAAAACACCACCACCAGGAAATGGAAGGGGAAGGAAGCTCTTTGGGGCTGAACCTGCCAACCACCTGCCTGGGGCACAAGTAGAATCAGACAATGGAGAACCGCCCAGGCTCCCACCACACCTCCCTTCCCAAAATAGTGCAGAGGAAGTGGAGGAAATTCTGGAAAATTGCAGGGATGTGCCCTGATTTGAGGAGGAGTTGGCCAAATGTAGAGGAGGGCTGGGAAGAGATGGAGTCGCCAAAGAGCCCATTTTCCCCGCCGCTGGGCAAGGCCCTGCGGGGCCACCGTGGCGGATACAAAGGAGTGAGTGATGGGTGATGGGTGGGGGTCGTCTAACCTGACTTACTCTAACAGCATGGACACCGTTTTCTTTCTTTTGTAAGCTAATGGGGACTATGCACTATTACGGGCTGTTTTACATGCCTTCTCATTAATGCCTCGCCAAAGCCCTTGAGGTGGGCGCACACTGTGTATACACGAGGAAGCCGAAGCTCAGAGAAGTGACCCTGCAGGCCCAAGTTTGCACAGCTGGGAAGCGGCCCAGCTGGGATCTGAATGCAGGGCCTGGGCTTCAGAGCCCGTCCTGAAACACCCCCTGTGTGGTTCTAATGTGAGGTCACTACTTCCCCATCACTCACCCCCTGGAGCCCCTCATTCCCAAATGTGGGAGAGTGTGAGCAACAGGTGTGGGGGTGTGACCAGGATCCACCGATTTCGCTATCAATTCCTTAGCTGAGGGCCAAAAAAAAAAAGGACAATGACAAGGGATGGAGGGAGGGATGCTGTGTAGAAGGTGGAAGGCAAATAAGCAAAAATGTCGCAACAAGACAGCTCAGGAGACACCCGACTTTTCCTCAGGCTTTTCCGTCCCAGGCTTTGAACAGCTAAGAAATTCAGAGGATAAAAAAGGAGAGAACAAGAGTGATATTGACACAAGGGCTCTAAGAAACATGAGCTATGAGGTGAGTGGCAAAGGAAATGTACCAAAAAAAAAAAAGAAAATAAACCTTGAGAAGCTAAGGGAAGAATTACAGGAAACAAACAACGCCAACTGCAGAGTTCCAAGGGCATTCGAAGTGGGTGGGCCGCAGGACCAACAGCACAGAAAAACAGTGACCTGTGACCAGGCTTGAAAAACAGAACCCGGGAGCCTACACTGGAGAGATGAAAGGAACTGGAGAGACAGACAAACTGATGAAGAAAGCAGAGACCAGACAACTAACCACCACACGAGTAACGGGTGTCCTAAGGAAGGGAGCCGAGTGAAAGGAGCACAAGTCACATCCCAAGAAATATCGGTCACTTTCCGGTACTAAAATAAGACCCAAGTCTTCAGCCTGAAATGGTCATCCACTTGATAAAATTTATGAAAACCATAATAACTGAGGTACATGTTCATAAGAATATGGACTAGTGAGGATAAGGAAGTATATAAAAACCCAGATTAAAAAAATAGTGTGCCAAAATAAATACATAAGCCAATCTGATATAAAACTCCTCACCTGCAATTGTTTCCAAATCTAAGGCTTCCCCTCTTGGATGTGCAGGTCCCCCAGGGGTCACAGGGAGTCTCAGGAGACTACAGTTACAGATACTGTAAGAGGACAAGGGATGGAGCTAGGGGAAGACAGGACAGGAACTGATCGTCAAACACGCAATCGAATGTTCAATTTGTGCAAACGTGGGCAGGCAATGTATTTCGCCGAGCTTCAGTTTCCTCATATATGCAACGGGTTTGATCCTGGTGTCTACCTGACAGAGTAATTATGACGAATAAATGAGAAGGCGTGTGGAACACTCAGCACCGGAGGCATATTCTGGCATTAGTGGAGCTCTCCAGATTAACGTGAAGTTAGCCACGCAAAGTGGGGTAGGCAGGAAAATGCCCCCCAAAGTTGTCCACATCCGAATCCCTGGAACCTGTAAATATGTCACCCCTCATGGCAGAAGGGACTGGGACTGAAGACCTTGAGGTTATCCAGGTGGGCCCAGAATTATCACCTGGGACCTTGTGTGTGAAAGAGGGAGTCAGAGGGGACAGAGACAGAAAAGAAGACGTGGTGACAGAAACAGGTCAGAGAGACAGGATTGATGACTTGCAGATGGAGGAAGGAGCCAGGAGCCAAGGGATTCGGGCAGCTTCCAGAAGCTAGGGGAGGAACACAGCCCAGCCAACACCTTGTTTTTAGCCCAGTAAAACCCAGCTCTGACTTCTGTCCTCCATAACTGTAAGTTAATACATCTGTGTTGTTTTTAAGCCACTAAGTTTGTTACATCAGCAATAAGAAACTAACGCAAAGAGCAAAGGGCTGGTTAAGTACAAAACATTCATTTTCCACATGTAGTGTAAGTTGTATTTTGATGTCTCCTCCAGTATTATTTACTTTTCTTCTTAATGATGTCATACCCAGACGGATCAGAGAGGATTAAGCGCGTCCCCCTGAACGATTCACATTTTTCTGTCTAGCTCCTGAACCACTGGCCTTTCTCCCATCGAAGGATAGGAAATTGCAGGTTGTCTTATAAAATCTCTAGAAAACAGGCCTTTTGGTAATCACACTTGTCATATTGGGAGCAGGCAGCAGCAGGACAGGGACGAGCAGGAGGGCCCAGAGCCACGAGAGGAAACAACGCTGTGATGGACCCTGGGCAAGGAGAAATGAAGGGCAAGTTCAGAGAGACAAGCCCAGACGGAAGGTCAAGTAACTCAGGAATCCAGAAATAGAGATCAGGAGGCATTCTAGAAGATCAGCGATGGTGAGAGGCCCAGAGGCCAGCATGCTGTGGCAACCTGGAGACAGGATTTAAGTAGAGTGAATGTGTAAGGAGCACAGGTCCCAGCCACTGTCTCAGCCCCAGACAGAGAGAGGAACTGCAAGGGGAGAACGCAAGGGGAGGGGTTATTAAGCAGGAAAGAACTCAGAACCCCAGGCCCTTAGGCAATGGAGCAGGTCTGTGTGGACACAGGAGGGGGAGAGCAGGGGCTATGCGGGGAGCTGAAATAGGACCACAACCAAGAGACAAGGTGGTGGCAAACCTTGCCAAACAAGACATCAGTGCCATGTTAATGCACAGGAATGCGAATGCGGGGATGCTAGGAAAGAAGGGAAGTCGAGTCCTGGGAAAAGCCAGAGAGAAGCATATCATGGGTGATGCAGAGGGAAGATTCCTTCTTAGGCCCGTGTCACCATTCTGGTTTGTTGGAAATCTTCTTCTGGCTCCTGGAATTTTTTTCAGACGTAATTATATCTTTGCTCTGAAATTTCAGGGCTGGGTTCCTTTCCTCTGTGGCAAAGTCTTTCAGACCTAGGTCTGTTGTTCTAAATTGGAATCATCTTCTAGCCCCTCTGAGTCTAGGAGCCAACGGAGCAAATGTCCCAGTGTCTCAGCTCAGGCTCCCCGAAGCAGGGTCTGAGGCACGGTGACTTGCTGGGGGCTCTCGAGAGATGGGATGCAGGAGAGGGCGAGGCGAGAAGCTCAGCAAGGGTGTGGTCCAAACTGAGTCCGGAGCGTGGAGCGAACCACAGGGCTGATCCCACCTTGAAGCAAGAAGCCAGCATTTGAACCCCATGGGAGTCAGGCATTGGCCCTGGCCTTCCAAGTCGGGGGAGAAAGAAATTTTGCATTTGACCCAGGCACTTCTCTGGGGGAAGTGGGAGCTGTGAGCCTTGAGCAGCCAACAGGCACAGTGCCCAGGGTTAGGGACTCTAAATCATAAAGAATCTATCACACCTGGCCAGTGCGGCTCAGTGTTTGAGTGTCGACCTATGAAACAGGAGGTCATGGTTTGATTCCCAGTCAGGGCACATACCCAGTTGCGGGCTCAATCCCCATTGTGAGGCATACAATGATTCTCTCTCATTGATGTTTCTATCTTTCTCTCTCTCCCTTCCTCTCTGAAATCAATAAAATATTTTTTTTTTAAACTTAAAAACAACTGGTAGCATCCCTCTTACCCAGCACCCCTCTCTCTGCCTCCCCCTACAGGACATTTACAGGGGTGTCCTAAAATCCAATGAGCCACTGCCTTATTGGCTGGTAGTCTGCTCTGAAATCTATGTCTTTAAAAACTGGGGCGGGGCTGACCTCCACAGAACACTCACAGGGTAGGGGAGCTGAGCACCCCTGAAATAACCCGTGTCTTCCTCTGAAAAGGCACCCTGTCTCCAAACATAGCATCCCATAACTGGGATTGATAAGTGTATTAACTTAATGAGATTTGTCTGAGCACTTAGTTAGTACAAGTCGCATTTACAAGGGCTCAGTCTGTGCTTGGCACTGCGTTAGCTGGCTTACATGACAGAATTCAGTTGATGCTTTTAAAATCCCGAGGCACGTGCTTTGTAAAGGGTGGTTCCTGGGCCAGCAGCATCCGCATCACCTGGGAACTTGTTAGAAATGGAAATTTTTAAGAGAATTCCTGGGCTGATATCCACTTGCAGATGTTGCTTATTAGGCTCAGTAGTCTGAGATTTGTTTTCCCCTTTCCTTATTCTATTATGAATCACACTGAAAATGTACTCATTATTTAACAAAACAGAAAATGAGAGAGTGTAGCGTGTGGAAAGTATAATTTGTGCCCAGAGGAATTTACAGGCTGGGTGAAGATTCCAACAAAACAGCATAAAGGGTACAACATAAAGTCGAGTATTGAAATACCAAACTTCCTGGAGGAAAGCAAGGCTGGCAGGAAAGGGCAATGCTCTTAGGAAGCCCTCAATGGTCTCCAGGCTCCTGCCTTGGCACCCGGGATGTGCTGACATGCCGATTCTCAGGCTCCACCCCTGACCTAATAAATCAGGAACTCAAGGGGTGGGGCCCCATTTCTGTTTTAACAGATGCTCGCGGTGATTCTGATGCATGATAAAGCATGAGACAAGTCCTCTCGATACTCCGGTTTTACAAATGCAGAAACTGAGGCAGACAGGTCAAGCAAAGATGATCCGTTTCCTTTGCCCAAAGGCTCTGTCTGCTGCCTGGCTATGTGCCCGTGGGGCTGAATCTGCCCAGAAGGCGAACCTTTTTCCAACTCACCATGTTCTCAATTGAAAAAAGGCACTTTATAGTTGAATCAGCGGCCCTGCTCTCTCTCTTTTTCTTTCTCCTCTTGAATCTATCTCTTTGAAAATTACTTGAATTCCACCTTCCCATAGTTTGTTGTGTTTTGAGTGGAATGAATTGTCTTGGTCTGAAAGCACACACTCTTTCCAAGACCAGGGGCCGCAAGCACCCACACTTGAATATGCCTGACCCTAGCACACGTGCTTCCTCCCACGCCCCGGCCGGACCTCTCTCATCTTCAAGAACCTCCTAGAGAGGAAAACAAGGGAAGCACCTGATGCCACGGAGAGTCTGGTGTGTTCATGGGACCCGATTAGCGATCAAGGTATCTTATAACAGCCTCGCCGGTTTGCAATTCCCCACCCTCTCTGCTCTTGTGTGTCATGACATTACTCCCTTCACAAAGAGATAAGACAGGGCCGGTGAAAATGGCTGTCATCATTTCCGAGAGTGCATGCGGGCTTATAATTGATTTACAATCGGCAGAGGAGAAGCATCGTGGTCTTGAGTAAGAGGGAAATGTGTGCAACAGAACATTATGCCTGTTTTACAGGCACTATTCTAATACAGGGTCCTTCCTAGAAGCCTTCCATGATTTTTTTTAAAAAAAGTAACCCCAGCCTGGTTTGCTCAGTGGTTAGACCGCCAGCCTGTGGACTGAAGGGTCCTGTGTTCGATTCCAGTCAAGGGCACATACCTCAGTTGCAGGCTCGATCCCCAGCCCTGGTCAGGGCCAGTGCAGGAGGCAACCAATAGATGTGTCTCTCTCACATAGATGTTTCTCTCTCTCTCTCCCCCTCCCTTCCACCGTCTAAAAATCAATGGAAAAAAATATCCTCAGGTGAGGATTAAAAAGGAAAAAGAAAAAAAAGAAGTAAAATAAGGCCCAGCCTTTGCAGCTGAAAATTGTTCTGACTGCTCCAGAAATCTCCTGGCTAGATAATATTTAGGTAAAATTCCCACAATTCGTTCGTAATGAATATTCTTTTCACTTCGAGTCATACTGTTTCAATGGCGTGACATTTAGGAACTTGCTAGAGCCTGGCACTTTGATTCTCTTAAGACCATATCCTTACCTCTTTGGCAGTCTCTAGAGAATTGCTTTTGATTATTCTATATTAAAAGTTAAGAGAAATCTAAGTGGACATAAATCATTTCTGATTAGCTGTGCTGAAGTGCTCCCTAGGGCCCACTGCATGCTTGGCTGGCTGCTCACTGGGGTTTCTGGGTTCACAGTTCCTGTGGAGTCAGGAGGGTCCTGGCATCAGCCCCGGGGAGCCGAGCCATAGCCCTGAGCCAAGAGGACGAGCAGGTGGTGAAGGGCCTGCCCACCTGCCATCTCCCAAAGTGGCACAATCTCTCTTGGACTATTTCCAGTTCACCTCACAGAATTCTCTCGAAGGCCACGTCTCCCTGGAGCACTTCTCTGGTATGCATAATCCTCCGCGCTCTCCCTCCTCCCCCCTCAGCACACCTCTCCTCCCCCCTCCCGACCATGGTAGCCTGGTCACATTTGTAATGAAATGTTTAAGTCTGTGATTAGTTGCTTAAAGTCTTCCAGAAGGAAAACTCTGAGAGCAAGAGGCATGTCAGCCTTGCCCAACACTCTCTCCAAGCTCCTGTGCACTGTGGCCACGGTGAACTAGAACCAAAACCTGAAATGTATAAACTGAGGATGGGCAGAGGGAAGACACGGATGCAAAGTTCTGAGAAAGTGAAGGAGGGAAGAATGAGTGGAGAGGGGGGATTTCCAGGTCAGAGTAGGTGAGGGTGCTCAGAGATGAGTTGCACAGGGTGAGGAGGAGGGAGGCATCCAGAGCAGATGAATTTGAGAGAATGCAACCTTCTAGAAATCCAAAGCCCCGGGGTTGTTCTAAAGGGGTTGTTTTTTCATCATGTGAAAAGAAGGAAAGACAAAGCATATGATGATGGTGCTGTAGCTTTGTAAATACACTAAAACCATCGAACTGTAGACTTTCGGAACTAAAGGTTTGTACATTATATCTCAATAAAGACATTCATAAAAGGAGGCTAAAAATGGCGGTGGAGTAAGTGGATGCTGCACGGACATGCTCCCAGGTCCAAACTGGAATTATAGATAAAATATATAAAAACTTACTGAATAATCAACGGAAGACTTGCTGGAGAGAACCTGATAACCGAGGACCAAAAGTGGAGACAGCATAGAGGCTGGTAGGAGGGGTGAAGGCACAAAAGGGCTGGCCGGGCCCTTACAGACAGCAGCTGAAGTTCCAGAGAGATAGCACAGCTGTGGGGGATTGCCACTGAGAACTCTGGGGTCTAATTCCTGAGCTGGGCCAGAGCAGAGAGCACCAGAACTAAGAAGGGTACTCACATTGTATCTGGCTGTGAAAAGCATTGGGGTACCTGTCTGCCAGGGAGAGATGGCTGGAAATTCAGGCACCCTCTTAAAGGGGCAATGCATAAAACTCCCTGTGGAGCCACCCACCTTGTGCTCTGGCAGAGGGACAGCAGAGTGGACTGGAGCTGGGTGAGCAGAAGCCAGGATAAAGGACTCTGGGGTTAGAGCTCAGAAGGCAAACTCCAGGGTTTCCTGAGCTGAATCATTCCCTCAAGCTGTGGAGGTTATCTTCCTCACACAGGCAACTGCTATTGCAGGTGGCATTACCTGTGGGGACAGCTGACCCACCCTATTGGAAAACACTTTGCCCCTTACAAGACTGAGAACAACAATTAGCCTCTAGGCAGAAACAATTACCCCACCCTACTGAAAAAACCTTGTCACACCTGTGGACAGTTGCCTGAGGGCAGATCAAGAGGAAACCTATCAGTCTTCAGCCAGAGGCATCTCTGGAGGCTTTGAGACTTTGCCTAACCTAATTAGTCAGAAATAGCGTTTGACACTGTCCTGCACTACACTAGAGATTGAGAGATGTAGCAGATCTACCTAATGCACAGTCACAAACCCAAACAGGCAGCCAAAATGAGGAAACAAAGAAACAACTCAAAAATGAAAGAACAAGAGAATTCTCCAGAAGAACAAATAAATGAAATGGAGATAAGAAATGTATCTGATATAGAGTTCAAAATAATGATGGTAAGGATGCTCAACAGCATGAGAAAAGATATAGTAACTATGAAAAAAGAATAGTCGGAAATAAAGAATGACATAGCACAAATAAAGAACACATTGGAAGGAATACACAGCAGATTAGGGGAAGCTGAGGATTGAATCCGTGAATTAGAAGACAGGGTGGAAAAAAATCACTCAGAGAACCAAAAAGAAAAAAAAAAACAATGAAAAAACAGGAGGACAGCTTAAGGGAGCTGTGGGACAATGTGAAATGTAACAATATTAGAATAGCAGGTGTGCCAGAAGAGGCAGAAAAGGAGAGAGGGATAGAGAACGTGTTTGAAGAAATAATGGCAGAAAACTTCCCTAACCAGGTAAAGGAAAAAGTCAAGTACAGGGGGCACAGAGAACCCCAAGCAAGAAGAATCCAAACAGGCCCATGCACAGACACATCATAATTAAAATGCCCAAAATTAAAGACAAAGAGAATCTCAAAGGCAGCAAAAGAAAAGCAAACTGTTACCTACAAAGGAGTTCCCATAAGGCTCACACCTGATTTCTCATCAGAAACTCTATAGGCCAGAAGGGAATAGCATGAAGTACTCAATCAAGGTTATGGAAAGCAAGGATCTGAGACCAAGATTACTATATCCAGCAAGGCTATCATTCAAAATAGACGGTCAAATAAAGAGCTTCCTGGACAAAAAAAAAAAAAAAAAGGCTAAAGGAGTACATTACCACCAACCCAACATTATAAGAAATGCTAAAGGGACTGCTGTAATGAGAAGAAGAAACAGAGAGAGAAACATAGACCTCTAGAATTAAAATGGCAATAAACAAATACCTATCAATAATAACCTTAAATGTAAATGGATTAAATGCTCAAATTTAAAGACATAAGGTAGCTGAATGGATACAAAAACATGATGTAACTATATGCTGTCTACAAGAGACCCACCGCAGAACAAAAGACGCACACAGGATGAGAGTGAAGGGATGAAAAAAATTCCATGCAAATGGCAAAGAAAAAAAGATATTAATAAAAGATTGGGCTTTCCTAAGACAGGGTCCCTCAGCCATGACACAGAACTACTGTATTCAGGCCCCACCTAGATCCACCCCTACATCATCCCTGCAGCACTTGGGGGACAAAAAACAAAACAAAACAAAACAAAAATATTGCAAACATGAAACTCATGCTGCTTGAGGTGGGTGAATAACAAAGTATTTTGTCTCTGACCCAGGAGACTCACATCTCCTGCCAACATCTATGAAACTCACAGGCTAACTCATAAGCCTACAAATAAGGTAAATCTCAGGCCCCTTCATAGTTGTTGAGAGATGATGTCATTGAATCAAGAGGGCAGGAAGAACCAGGCAGATTGGTTCAGTGGATTCAGTGTTGTCCTATGCATCAAGAGGTCGCTGGTTCAATTCCTGGTCAGGGTACATGCCTGGGTTCTAGGCTGGGGCATGCAGGATGCAACTGATGGAAGTTTTCCTCTCATTGATGTTTCTATCTCCCTCTTCCTTTCTCTATCTCTAAAATCAATAAAAACATATTTTTAAACAAAATTTTTAATTAAAAAGAGGACAGGAAGACTTTCAAGGGGGGGGAGCATCATCAAATACTAAAAGAATCAAATATAAGGATGAATAATAATAACAATATAATAACAAGCGCCCTTGGCTTTAGCAACAAAGAAAACAGTGTTCTTCATGAGGGCCACTCTGGGAAGAGGTGGGAATTGAAGAAAGCCCCGTGGCAAGTGCAGACATCACATTTAATAAATGTGGCTAAGAAAGGAGAAGAGAAGTAAGAAGGCAACTAGAGGGGAGTAACTTGAAAAATATTCCCAGGGTATTTTTATTTCATTGACTATGTAGATTTGAGAAACTCAGCTCTATTTAAGTATCTAGTACAGTGCAAATGAGAGGCATGGAAGTATGTGCTAAACAGATGACTTATTTTAATAGAAAGCCATCTGTATGGAAAGAAAGGCTGGAGTGGTGACACAAGGTGACGGGCCCAGGAGGTGGGCATGGAAGGGTGAGCCCAGGACTTAGGAATATGACACACGCCAACACTCCAACGCTGCCTCCACCAGGCACGACCTGGGTGACTCTGACCTGTGCCTCTCATCTACCCCCTAAGGCCCAGCACCCTCATCTATACAATAGGTTAGAAATAGTATCTACATGAATTATGGGTTATGAGAATCAAATACATCATATGTGTAACCACTCAATAACATCAGCCAGAATGAATATTATCATTAATTTATCATTATTGTTTAGCTATGGCGTGACCATTAGGTTTTCAACAGCAGTCCCACAATGCAAGGAACATCTGGTACAGGTGCTGAAGGAGGAGCTGCTTCCAGAACACTCACAGCCCTGGGAGCCAGTGCTCGCCCTGCGGGGAGCGAGAAAACGGGTTTCCTGGGAGACTGGGCCGCAGCAAGGATGAATGTGTCCTCTTATCTCCTGAGCCTGGTGTAGCTGCGGTGCAGCTGATGCACTCACGCGGCAGGATCCTTTTCCTGACAGGTTAGAGTGTGTGTGCACCCTGCTCAATGCCTGTGATTTGTCTAAACACGTATGCAGCTCTTGCTGAGATCTGTGCAGAACATTTGGACACATGGCCTTATTTCTGGGACTCTTCAAATGTTATTTGTTGTAAAATCCCCTGGTGGAGCAAGTCCTTTGTAGGGGTGCCTGGAAATTAGTCCTGCAGTGGGGCTGATAGGGTCTCCTCTGGAACCTCTGAGAAGTGTGAGCAAGGCCCCTCTGGGCCACGGTCTTCCATAAAGACCAGGTGACACGTGAAATATTTCTAAATCCCCGCATGGATGAAGAGTAGCTGATGGGCCCGGCTGTTGTGGCTCAGTGGTTGAGCATAGACCCATAAACCAGGAGATCACAATCAAGGCACATGCCTGGGTTGCAGGCTCAATCCCCAGTAGGGGGTGTACAGGAAGCAGCTGATCAATGATTCTCTCTCATGATTGATTTTTCAATTTCTTTCCCACTCCTCTCTCTGAAATCAATAAAAACATGGTGTGTGTGTTTTTATAAAAGAGAGTAGCTGATGGTGGTGACAAGGGTGTGGGGAAAACCCAAGGGTCATTTTACCTGTAGCCTCCAGGGGGGGCCTGTGCTACCCCCACTGAGGAATGAGCTACCCCAACGCCCTGCTAAGGCTTCCTGCCATCCTTAGAATATTCTTGACCATTTTTCTCATTTTAATCGCATTTTTCTTTTTATATTAGTTACGTACACTCATTTTAGTGTAGTTAGATAAAATAGAAAAGAATAGAGATGAAAATAAAAAGCATACAGTACAGTAGTTCCCCCACATCCGTGGGGGATGAGTTCCAAGACCTCAATGGATACTTGAAACTGTGGATAATATCAAACCCTATATACACTACGTTTTTTCACAGATACATATCTTTTCACTCTCAGGAAGCACTTTATGGCTTCTCTCTGGCATATGCAAATTGCCAGCATCACTGCTCTTGAGCTTTGGGGTCATTATCAAGTAAAGTAAGTGTTATTAAGCACAAGCACTGTGATTCTGTGCCAGCCAATTTCATAAACAAGGTGGCTACTGAGTGACTAGCAGGTGGGGTAGCGGACAGAGCGTGGACATGATGGACAAAGGGATGATTCAC
Source organism: Cnephaeus nilssonii (assembly GCF_951640355.1). Taxonomy (NCBI): domain Eukaryota; kingdom Metazoa; phylum Chordata; class Mammalia; order Chiroptera; family Vespertilionidae; genus Cnephaeus; species Cnephaeus nilssonii. The sequence goes on along the minus strand of NC_137082.1, from coordinate 70,797,143 downwards.
AGCCTGCGTGGGACAGAGCAGGAACGCTCGAGATTTCACCAACTGCTCAGAAAGGCATACTAATTAAAACGAATGAATTGTCTGTTTCTGGAATTTTCCATTTAATATTTTAGGACCACTGTTGACCACAGTCAGCTGAAGCTATGCATATAGGAGGGACTGCTGTATATGTTTGTCTGCTCATAAAAATGAATACCTTGAACATATAAATTGTTTTAAAAACTTGCTCTTTTCACCTAAATACATATGGTGGCAATGTCATTAGAGAGGGTTCTATAACCGAATTTAATGACGCCATTCCAGCATTTACTTAATCAGTCCCTTTTGCTGGACACGTGGGTTGTTTTCCGTTTTTCATCCTGTTGAACACACTGGCAGATAATCTTCCTGTCTCTGGTTATTTGCCTGAGTAAACTCCCATAAGTACAATCACTTGTTGGAAGGATGTGCACATGTAAGGCTTTGGATATCTATTGCCAAATTATCTTCCAGGAAACGTGCCCACGTGCGTTCCTGAGCTACACTGCTCCTCCTGGCGGTCCAGTTACGCCTACTTTAGCCTGCATAGTATTCTTCTTTCTGTAAAGGGCTCCCCAAACCTTAGGCTAGACAGTCTACTGAGAATGCACACTGTCTAGGTGCTTGAAAAAAATGCTTGAAAACGTACAAGTTTGGGTCCTTCTGACCAAAGTATCCCACAAGAAAGAAGCAAGTTATAAATGAGGCCACAGAATGCGCACCATTCACTGTGTGTACGCTTCACCTCAGGAGGAGTCATCGCAGAACAAGACGAGCTGTTTATAACTTGTACTGGGCCTTTATCGGCCTCTTCCCTGCAGGACTCGAGTTGTTCTAGACACACGTGCACGGTTCTGTCCATGGATTCGTAAGCAGGACTCACGCTGTAACCCCATGAAAGCCAGCTCCAGCAGATGGGGTCTCCTAAAGAGCATACTGAGTTTCCAGGAGAGTGTAAAGCAGGGGTACAGGTTGCTCTTCCTTTTTAATTCTTTGCACTCGCTTGCTTTTTTCTCGATTTCTTTATTCTAATGCTAACCGTGTCGAGTCACACTCGACATCCGAGAGCAAAAGGTTAACTTCTTCATTTATCACCTGAGCCCATTTAAGGATGAGCAGGCTACAGAGCCCCGCTCTGTGGAAAGGAAGGCAAGCATTCTGTACAGCACGGGTGATAGGATTTATCCCAAACTGTGAGTCCACCCACTGACTGCTCCCCAACCACTGCCGGAAAGAAGGGCCACTGACATGCTATTCTGGAAACAAAGTGTCTTCATTCCCCTGACTTAAAACTGGTGGATAAAAAGGTCTCTGCCTTTGCTGACTCAGAGATTCCTCGGCTTATCTTGGAAGCGACAGCAGGAAATAGCCTTGCTGAAAGTTAGACCTGCGGTGGGTGTCTTGTGGAGACTCTTGGTCACGATGTGTCTATTTCAATTCCTTTGGAACTTCTCAGGCTCGGTCGCCCCGGCGCTGTTAAATGGAACAGAACTTGGGCGAGTCTGTAGGCTGCACCTCTAGGTGCTGGAACAAATGCATAGGAAAACTGCATGAGAAATCTGCCACGGCCTCAGCCCGTCTCTGATCCAGGCTGCAGCTGTCTCTTGGGCAACAGGTGTAGAAAGAGGTTAACCTATTTCCAACGACACTGTTGGATAGAACTCTGGACTAAACTAGCCAAGCAGGCATTTGCCAGAGAGCATATGGAAACTGCCTGCCTCCCAATAGTTCCTGAAATATAGATGAGGGAGACAATATTTGGGGAGGTTTCCTTAAAGAGATATTTAATCTGTTCACTCACCAGATACAAGAAAAGAATCCCAGGACACAGATGGATCAGCAGAGAGCGAGGGACCTCTGTCAAATCCGACTGCCCACCCACCCCCCTCTCCTCAGCCACGTCCCCGAGCTGCCTTTACGCCAAGCAAATTATGTGCAACAAGCCCATGCAACTCACTCGCGTGCCCTCAATAAGGCCGCAGCGGCAAGCGCAGTTCCTTACATCACGGGCTGTTTCTTTATGAGGACTCCTGGGAACAATTCCTGCCTGGCCTGTGTGAACCACAGTTAGAATTTTCCCAAGCAATTGGTTTGTGTTTATCTCGTGGACACGGGGCACTGTGGATCTGACAAGCTGCCTTTATTCCGTCGGCGGCTCCGCTGCTGTGGCCCACGTAAGCAGCGGACGTGGAGAAACACCACGTTAGCATTCTTTCCAGCTCCACCATATTCTTCTCCTGCTATCTCGCCTCACTTTTAATTTCTGCTATCTTGTCACGTTTTATGTGCCATTGTAAGCCACCTGGAAAGCATTCTGTGAGAAAGGATTTGGCTTACACTGAAAAGTAGATAAATCAGACGAGGGAGAGCGCCACGCCACATGTTCCCACCTATTTTCTTCAAAACTTCAATTACATTCTGCTTTCACATCCTTCCACCCATAGACTCAAGGCTTAGGGTGTGCAACTCAGAACTGCAGCAACAACGATCATAAAATAATTGGGAAAGCCAAACAAAGATGGGAAAGTATTGTGACTGTCCCCTCTCTTTCTCAAGACTCAGCTCAAGCAATGCCATTGAAATGACATAGCTCCTTGGGAGCCTGATGCACTTGAACATTAATTGCAATGAAAAGAGTGAATAACACCACGTAAGACTTGAGTGACACGTGGAAGTGCGCTGTGCTCTCCTGTGGTCAGCAGGCGGCCCAGGGGAGCAGGAGAGGCAGGCATCGCTGTCATTTTCCTTCTACTGTCCTGCTAAGGAGCAAGGAAGAACCGCTAGCCCCTAGGTGCGCTCTGCACCCGGAGATTTTCCAACTGCACCCGGAGATTTTCCAACTGCAGGAAATGTGCTCAAGTCCAAGAAGAGAAGCAAAACTATGAATGCCCATCAAAGTGTGCTGGGCATGAGTTAGGGACCAATATCCAAGTTATGGCCATCAGAAGAAACGACAGAGGTCATTTAACACATGAGGCTGGAGGGAACTGGAGTCAGCATCTTACAAGCAATTCTTGTAAGTTGCCATCTTTCCAGAGCTATGCTTTCCGGTAAGGCTCTCTGCAATGTCAGGAATGCGCTAGTGCCCACATTTGTCCAGCAGGGCGACTTGCAGTGCACTTGAAATGTGGCTGGTGCAACAGGGTTTTGTATTTTATTTTAATTAATTATATTTAAATAGTCATACTAAATTTAACAGGTTGCAGGATATAAGATCAATATATGAAAGCCATTTGGATTTCTATATACTAGTAATGCAAAATCAGGAATTGAGATTTTTTTTAAAAAATGCCTTTTAAGTAGCATCAAAAATATGAGATACTTAGGGATAAGTCTGACAAAAGTTGTACACAGTGAAAATTACAAAACCTTGCTGAGTAATTACTAAAGACTAAATAAGTGAAGATATATACATCATGTTCATGGTCAGAAGACTCATTGTTGCTATGATATCAGTTTTCCCCAAAGTGATCTACAGATTTGCTGCAATCAGTCCCTATCAAAAGCCCACCGGTTTTTTTGTAGACATTGACAAAGTGATTCTAAAAGTCATACAAAAATGCAAACATACCCAGAATCTAAAATATCAGTTTGCCTTCGCCCTGGGAATCGGGGCTTAAAGGACAAAGTTTGTGAGATGGCAGTTTGGGAAGGTCTTGTTCTGGCACTTTTATGTTTGTAGCCTCAGTCGCTACATCTGTAAAAGGGTATACTGATGCCTACATAATAGAATTAGTTGCTATTTAATAAGACCATGGATGCTAAATATCATCTAAGGAGCAGAGGTACTTAAAAAATATCCCTCCCCCTTCCCCACCAAGTCCTTCATCACAGCAGGTACATTCTTCCCTTACTAAGGTGTGAGGAGGGGCCTCTCCCATCCTTACCTGGAGCCAAAGTTTGTCATGCTGAGACCACTTCCCACCAGCAATGCACTGGAATGTGGCATTCTGACCCACGTTCACCTCCACATTTTGGAGCCGCAGAAAGTGAGGTGCTTTTCCTAAGAGAGAAACCAGAGAGCACATGAGAACAGAATTCAACAGTGGGAACCACCTTCCCTGTGGGCACCTGGCAGCTCAGCACAGACACCTGGCAGGGTGGAATGTGTTCCTGGGAAGTGGCCTGGCTCAGTGAGGAGCTACTGTTGATGGATCGCTTACTATGAGCTGGGTCTGTTCTGAGAGCTTTCATGCATCCTCTTGCCTAAAAGCTCACAAAAATCCATGGGATGGGCAGTATCTCCATTTCTCAGGTCAGAAAATTAAGGCTCAGTGGGGTTACATGATTTGGCATAGTCAGACAGCCAGAAAGTCGGGGAAACAAGCCATAAATCCAGGTCTCTGAGGACCTCAAATTCATATGAACTGCTAGGCAATACTGCCATATTTGGAAGAAGAAATTGGGGGAGGGGTTCACCATAGAAAATTCCTCCTATAGCCTGGGTGGGTAGAAAGAAGAAAGCTGAAGTGCAGTACCTTTGGGCCTCAGACCTCCAACCTGGCCTTGCTGCTAATGAAGATGCTGAGGAGGAAGAGAGGGAAGGAGAGAGAAAAGGTGTGTGTGTGTGGGGGGGGGGGGGAATGCTAGCAGCTTTCATTCCCATAGGTGGACTGTGATTGGTGTCATGTGCAGTGTCTACACAGTAGCTCTTTTAAAATGATGCAGTTGGTGGTATTATCTCCATGTCACAGTAAGTGAACTGAGGCACAGAAAACCCAAAACAACATTCACAGTCTACATTCTTCACTCGAAGCTACGGTGTCTTGGAACGATGAGAAGGAGATGGGAACTTACTTTGGGGACTTGGCATAACAGAAGAAAGGACTTTCAAAAGAAACTCGGGGTCTATAAGCGATCAATTCTAGAATTAAATGTATGGTGGGTGACTTGGGTCCATCTCCTTTCTTGTGGGGATAAGTTCTCACCTATGTGAGCACTTCAAAGATGAGTGGATTGATAACCTATGCCTAGAAGAATGAGTTTCTTCAATGAGGTACAAAAATGCCATGGGTCCTTATCACATGGACCACTCCCAGAATGGGATCAAATGCGAGGGGGGGGGGGCGTTGTTAAGGGGATCAAGGAGGTACAAAAGGGCCTACTTGCCAGAGCGAGTCAAATATCCAGAGAGACAAATAATAATGATAATGTCATTTATTTGAAAGCTCCTACAATGCCAGGTACGAGTACTGTGATAAATGCTTTAGAGATTTTATCTAATTTAACTTCATAACATTCCTGTAAAGCAAACACTAATATTATTTCCCTTTTAGAGAAGCAGAAACCAAGGCTCACCAAGTTTAATTTGCTCAAAGCTACACAGCAGTAACGACAGAAACAGAATTCAGACCAGGTCCATGTTAGCCCCAAATCACCATTTAATGAGCACATTCTCTTGCTTCCTGGGCAATGGGAGGTCAATGGTGTCACCTGGACCCTAGGATCCAAAGAAAGGGCTCATGGGAAAGGCTGTGCTGATTCTCCAGACTCCTCTCATTGCTCCCAAATATTTTATCTCCAGTGATCACTTTCCTTACATTTTGTCCCCACCGCCTCACCCTCTCAACTATCTGGTCTACCAAACTGCGTTACTACCTCTAAAGCTCAGCAAAACTAAGAACCTTGGTGAGATTAGGCAGATGCTTGTGCAAAAACATATACCTTCTGCTCTGGTTTTTTTTAACAAATAACAATAGTTCAGAGACCCCCTCGTGCTACCTTCCAGACCCACGGCTAGAGTGGAATCAACAGTCCAGGGCCCAAGGAAGACCTCTCCTATGAGCGTCTCGGAGTTGAAGATTCCTCGCATCTAGTCAGCCTGACACATGTCATGCTGCTCTGATTGTCTGGAATTGTTTCCTTTCTGCTCTCCTATATAATTTGCACAGTTATTTTTGGAACTATCAGTTCAAGTCAATTCTTCACATGGGAATATGTTCCATGAGCCCAAAGCCCATTTATGCCACAGGTTTAAAGGGCAAAGGGAACATCTACCCCATGAGAGAAGGGAGCTCAGAATCTTAGCTGTAGTGTTGGGAGGCTTTGCGTTAGGCTTTATAACGGGATGCCTCCCCTTACCCTTGGGGAACCCTGGACAAATGGATTAACCTTTGGGATTTATGCAATTAGAAATGGATCTTCTCTGGACCAAAGTCCCTGCTTTCTTCTGACCCCACCTTCTGATTTGACAAAGCAGAACTTTTGCCTTGATTCTTTCATCTTCCATCCCTCTTCCTCCCTTCCTTCTAGGTTCAGTGGTAGAGAATTTAGAAGCTTAATTGCCCTGAGTGTTAACATTCATCAATACGAAACAATGATGGTCTCTGATCTTTGAGCCCTGGTCTCATCCCCAGATCATGACAGGCATCTCTCTCTGGGGACATTCTCCTTACATTGGCGACCTATTCGGTCCACTTCGCTGAGCTCCTGGTCTCTCTGGCCCTCCTCTCAACCCCAGTTCCACTCTCCAGTTTACTTCTAAGCCCTGTGCTCTCTCGACTGTTATTTCCCCCCAGCATCCACATTATTATCCCACCAGCTTCAACTCACCCAAATACAGCTGACCTCAGGATCCAGACCAGCATTCCACACGTCCTCCCCACTGAGACTCGGCCCCCCAAAAATGGGATCCTGCTGAATGGGCTTATCAGAAAACTGCTGTGCATTTGGGGTAAAATGCCTTGATGTTGGTGACATTTAAACTCCTGCAGATGTCATTGCAGCATCTGAAGACATATTATTCTGCCCTTTATCTCGTGCTTTAAACCTGACAGTGCTCAGTAGGAAGCCACACAATTGAGGAGAAAGCTCAGTACATACATCAGAAACGTGTCGCAGACACTCCACGGGTTCAATGACATTGTCCCACAAGGTTGGTGTAAAAAAAAATAGTTTAAAAAATTCTAAAAGTCAACTTAGGAGTTAGAAACTTTGAAATTGGGTGGAAAATTGTGCTGACATTTCTCGTACACAGTTACAACTGCAGCGGCTATCAGCTAACACCAAGAAACAACAGTGGAGAGTAACTGTGGCTGAAATACTATTAAAATAACACCCAAAAAATGTTAAATGGGCTTTAAAATATAGACGAGAGATTTCGGTTTATAAGGGAAAATAATTTCCTTCTAGTGGTATGCCTATCTTTCCGTAACTGTTTTGGAGACTGCGAGGCAAGCGTTTAAAGCCCTAACTCCAGCTCAAATTGATCAAGAATACAATTGCAAATGGGGCACCAACCCCCCTGGAACTTTTGGAATACTTAATAATAAATGCTGACCACATGTTAATAGAAATGATGTTTTGGAGGACAGAAGTAAAGAATTAAAAAGCCTGACATAAAGAGAATGCATATTTCTCCATCTAGTTAAATGTTTAACAGGCTTTGAGTGAAGTTATAGATGCATTCATATTAAGGCTGGAGTCGGGAAAAAGGTACTGGCAGTCCAATCGACAGTCCGAAGCCACCAGCAGGTTGCATGGCATGTGATCTCATGAGCACGGTCAGTACGTTGGAAGGCAGAACTCAATTCTCCCCAGACTCACACCACCTGTGCCTGTACCAGTGGCTTAAGCCCCAAAGCTGGGAATGCTCCATTTCCGGTGCCTCTGGCTCCCAATCGAACCATCACTTGGGACCAGTCGGCTTTACCCCCTAAATGTATCCCTAATCTATCCACCTCTGTCCATCTTTGTGTTTTTTGTTTCTTCACAGTATGGCTTGCCATCTGCTATGGGCTGAAGTGTACCCCCAAATTCATATGTTGAAGCCCTAATGCTCAATAACTCACCCTGGGATTGTATTTGGTGAGAGTGCCTTTAAAGGGGGTGATTAAAGTAGAAATGAGGTTGGTAAAGAGGGGCCTATCCAATCTGATGGGTGTCCTCATGAGAAGAGAAGATCTGGACCCACAGGCACACGGGCAGGTGTGCATAGAGGAAAGGCCACTGAAGGCAGAGTGAGAAAGCGCCATCCACAAGCAGAGGAGAGGGGCCATGGAGGAAACCAAACCTGCCTCTTCATCTCGGACTTCTAGCCTCCAGCACTGTGAGAAAATAACTGTCTGGGCCCCCAGACTGTGAGGTTTTGTTATGGCAGCCTTAGCAAACTAATATACCATCTGCTATAGGTCATATAATGACCTGATATTTGTTTCATTTCCATTCTCTTTCACTTTGAGGGAATCCCATGAGAGCAGAGAATGAAACTGTCTTATTTTCATCAACCCAGAATAGTGTGGGCAGGGAGTCCCTGCTCAGTAAACACTTGTTGAATGATGAGTGGCTATCTCTCCACTCCCCTGGTCCAGGCCGCTGTCACGATCTCTTGCATGAATCCAGAAATTTCTTTCTAATAGATACCCTGACTCTATTCCCCTTCAACTCTCTCCACAGAGCAGCCGAAGTGATCTTTTAACAATTAAATGAGATCATATCAATCCCCAGCATAAATCCTTCTAATGGCACCCCCTACATTTAGATTACAATAGAAACTGCTCATGTTGACTCTCAGGGCTCTGCATGGCCAGGCCCTGGCTTCCCGCCACCCCCCCTCCCCCGCCCCAGTGTTAGCTCAGACCACTTTCCCTGCACACAATGCCCAGGATACCCCCACCATCAGTGATTCCTACTGTAAGGCCTCTGCACTTTCATTTCCTCTACCTGGAATGCCCCTCCCCAAACCCTTATGCAGTGAACCCCCTTCTTGTGACTCAGGGTGCAGCTCAGATCATGCCTTTAAAGACTTGTCCCCTGGCCACTCTATCTAAGGAGCCCTCCCATATTCTAGTTACTTGCCTTTATTATATTCATAGCACTTACCACTATCTGAAATTACATTAGTGACTTATTTAATATTACTTATCTAGTGTATTTTCTCCCTCTGCCCCTCTGCTAAATATACACTGTGAAAACAAGGACCTAACTTATCTTGATCATTTAGGTATCCCCTGTGTCCAGTAAAACTTCTTGACATGCAGCTAATGCTCAGAAGTCTACTTGTTGAAAGAAAGGATGGACGGACACCTGGACTGGACTTGGGCTGAGCAGGGGTCCTTGGGAAGGGCCTAGGCTAGGCTCTGCTCAACTCCACATGACTCATGAGTGGTGGCCAGATCTCTGAGGACTGTATGTAGTGCCATTATATGTATACACCAGAGGCCCGTTGCACAATATTCGTGCAATAGGCCCCTGGCTTCACTCCCAGCTGCCTGGGAGCCAGCAAGTCCCCGCTCCCCCCGGGAGCCAGCATGTCCCTGCTCCCGGGCCTCCCGGAGCCGGCAAGTCCTCGCTTCTGTCTGGGGCACCACTCCAGTAGCTCCCTCCGCCACCCTCCTTCCCCCCATAGCAGGCTTCACACTGCTCTGCGCATGCATATGCAAATTAACCTCCATCCTTTTTTGGGTTAATTTGCATACTCACTTTGATTGGCTGTGGGCATAGCGGAGTGATGGTTAATTTGCATGTTTCTCTTTTATTAGGTAAGATAGCTAAATGGAACTTTTCCCATTCCAACCACTATCACAGGGTCCTCACACTTTGATTTCTGGGAAGTTTAAGTTTCAGCCGCCTAAGCATCAAGGCTGAACTCGGCCGAAGCACATTATGCAGGAACTCAGCCAGGGTCACGTCTTCCTGAGTTATATCCCATGGCCCATTTGCTGGGTAACTGGCTCTCAGTAATTCCATAACCCATGCAATGCACCTCCTCAGCAGGAGGAGGACGAGGCTGTCAGGAGAATTCTAAATTCAGGAGCAGCCCCAACCAGAGGAGGATTCTAAGAGGAGCCATGAGACTTGGGGGATGGAAAGACATCCATGTGCCCTCCAGGGGACCCTCTCCCTTGGAAATTTCTCAAGGAGAAGGAAACATTTGTCTGCAATGGCAAACCATGAACGGTGCTGGGAATCAAGGCAGAGCTTCGCCAATCTGACCTTGAAGGTTGGTTGAGGCTGAGATCAAAGACAGGTGCATAGTTGAGCCTCATGATGAAGGCACAAATTCTCATCAGAGCACAGAGTTCTGGGGTCCTGGGAGAGAGCCAGGCCAGATTCTCCTGGGAAGAGGCAAACACCACCTGCTAGGAGGAGCAAGGGCAAACCTCACTCACAGGGTCAGGAGCAGGAATGCACTGGAAGCAGCAAAGGTAAGTGTCCTCTCTGAGGTTGGGATGTGTGCAGGGCTGGGTGCTAAAACTAAGACTTGTTTCAGAGAGACTGCCTCAAAACTGGTGGCTGCGCACGCTTGAGGTTCAGTGAACAACAGGCAGAGTAGACATCTCCCCAAGCAGTTGCCCAGTCTGAGGACAAAGCTCATTCTCCAATGGGCAGTTGATGCTGATGCCAGGAATTGAGGGAAGGGAAGACTTAATCCCAGAAAAGGAGACTCATCTGCATATCCACTATGTAAACCCTGCAGAGCGGGGACAGGGAGGATTTCTGGGACCCTTTCCATATGAAGTCTAGTTCATCAGAGACATTTGCCAGGCGTGATTGAATGGACAGACCCATCAGAGAGAATTCCAAAGACTCAGAAAGTAACTCAGAGGGTAGGGGTACCTTAACCAGAGAAAGCAATGGAGAGTGGAGCAGGACCTCAGCATTCCTGAGATGCCGGCTGATTTCTGGGAAAGAAGGGTCTCTTGCACAAACACCAAACACAGTTATCCCAAATATTGTCTTGCCCGAACCCTTTGGGACTTGTCCCTATTTCCTCCAGAGAAGGTGCTCCAAGGCAATGAGTCAAACAATGGCGTCAGGGGAATGAAGGCTCTGACACATTCATTGCAGCAGGAGTAGGAAGAGTCATTTTAAATAAAGCAGCATGGATGGGGCTGAAATGAGAACAGCCCCCAAATGGGAGGACTGAAAGGACAGGGCACTTGATGTCTCTTGAGGGAACAGCCAATTGCACCATCGCCAATAGCATGACTCATGGCTATAAGGGGGGTTGGGGAGTGGAGAGAGCCCTACTAAGAGTTGCCTGGAAACAGATGGCTGCTGAGAATCTCCAATATGCAGAACACTAACTAATGGGGCTGGCATCCCAGAGTCCTCCTAGGGGCTACCATAATCCCCAAGCATGTCCCTTTGATGACAGCCCTTCCCCCCACCACATGGGATATGAAGTCATCTCAACTACCCACATCCAGGACTTGTCCCCTCTCAGATTTAATGAACCTGGGAACCGCAGCTCCTTGCTCAAACACATTCAAATATCTTACAATAAATACAGCACAGGGAGAGAAATTCAAGGGGAAACTTGATGGGCATGGAGGAGTGGTATGCCCTGGAGGGCTCTTGACACTGTACCATAAGTACGAACCGCTGTGAGAAATCTTTCTCTACGCCTACACAGAGCTGATGAGTGAATTTAAAATTACTTTTAAAAATTAATAGCTTTGGGGTACTTTTCCCTGTGAGTGAACAGTGTACTAATTTCTTCAGTGTTTTGGTGTTGTTCCTTTTAAAAAAAAAAAAAAAAAAAAGACAATTGCACACAATTCTATCCAAAGCCCTCTAATTCTTCCACTTCAGTGGTCTGAATCCCACTAATAAACAATCAGGACTTTAGACTCCCTTAATAATGGAGAGAGATTCAAACGAAGATGTTTTGCCAGTCTCTGCAAATTGCTGGAGGTGCTGCCTGTGGAACAGGCCGGCAAAATTATGGATTTATTCAGGACTGATTGCATTGAGTACGTAAGCACTTTGGAAGAATTAAAAAACAGAGAGAGTGAGATATGTTTGTGAGCTGAATGAAGAGGGGGGTTGCAGCCTCCAAGCTACCAAATCTGACGAGGAGTAAGGCTGTGTTAGGAGAAGGGAACAGACTTACTGCATGGATGTGCGAGGACCCGGACCTCGTCCACAGCGATGTAGCCAGGATGACCTTTCAAAGAGACGGATTCAAATATCACCTGCAACACACACAGGGCGGGAGTCAATTACACAGAAATGGTTGTAGGCACTGGTCGTAGGAATATGCCCACCCCCCAAAACCCTTTATGATTCTGCTTCCCATCAGAATCGGCCAAAGAGGCCTTATATTAGGCTAGGACGCTCTCCTGGAAATTGACTTGGATTTTCAAAACAAGGTAGAAAGGCCTTGTGACGAGCAAAAGGAAAGTCAGCCACATGGAACATTTTTTAATAGATTTCAGAAACAATGCTTGGATGCAGGAACAGCAACCCAAATATGGCCTGCAGACCCCAATCTGCACCTTTCTCATGGTTGTTTCAAGTGAAACACAGAGTAGAATTACTTCCTCACACCCCAACTTTCTTATGAGGGGTGGGGGAGGAACTTACCTTGGAAGCTCCCAAAAGAAAAGGGGGTTTTATCCTGACTTGATTCTATATCCCCAAGGAACACAGTCCATCTGAATTTCTTAATAACACCTTGCAAAATTTGCATAACTGTTGGTATCTGGGAATCCAAGGGCAACAATTTTTTTTAGTTCTCCATTCCGACTCCCACCCAAACTGCTTATTTCAGTAGAGATTTTATGGCTCAGTTAATGGCTTTCTTTGTCACCCAACCTCTACCTTCATCTAGGAGCTATGACTAGCCATGTGGACAACCAGACCAACCCATTGACCTCTCTAACTCTAATGACTTTATCTTCCACTCAGCGTCAGCCACAGACTCAGACTTGTCTTTCTCCATTTCAGAGAGTGGAAATTCTATCTTCCGATATATTGGCACAGCCTCCTACCTCACACCCCACTCCCAATTCATTCCTCTTAAACCTGATCTCAGGTTCATGTGGTACCCTGGGCCTCAAGTTTTCCACAGTTTACAGGCTTGCCTGAACCTCCCTATATAGGGTGTCCCAAATAATGTCTATACATTTTAACAGATGATAACTCACTTAATTTTGAAAATGTACTGTATGTTAGTCAACACTGACTTTATAATCCTTCAAAGTGTGCATATATTTTGGGGACACCTTATATTTTCAACAAGCCTGGAGTACCCCCACTACATTGGATAATCACTCATACCACTCTCACCTATAGCATCACCAATTCCGCAGCAGCTTCATTACAACTCTGGCAAGCCCATTACAATACTGCCTTCACCACGGGAACTGGTGGAGAGGGTGGTGATGGCTTTGAAGAGGCAGCTTCCCCTAAGTCAACATATGGCTGCCTGGGAATTACATAAAGTGACTTGGGAATGGCAGTCACACCAAACATAGAGCAGCTGGCATCAGCATGACAACCACTGGGGAAGAGGGGTTTACTAAGACACAGGGTCCTTCAGAGAGAGTTAACAAACAGAATCGTGCAGGAAGGAGGGGAAAGTTTGCAGAAATGAAAGTGATAGCTGCCTCATCCCGCAGAGAGAAAGTCAGCAGAAGGCCTTTCTATCAACAATTGCATATCTAAGTATGCTTTTAGTAATTCAAATGAAACCAAAAGCAAAGTCCATAGGAAAAAATAACAAGAAAATAGAACAAATACAGAGAATACATTTATAAAAAAACAGTATAAAACTATTCAAATTGTATAATAAAAGTGACAAAAGTAACAAGAATATTTGTGACAACAAATATAAATAGGTTAAAATAGAGAAAAGCCCTCAGACTGTCCAAATAGACAAAACCTAATTGTATGCTATCAGATAAATACCTAAAGCAGAATGACTCAGGAACCTTGAGAACAACAAGTTGAACAAAGGGAAATACAAATAAACAGAAAATAGTTATTGCAAAAATAATGTAAAAGCATCAAAGCAGAATTTAAACCAAAAGGGAAACAAAAACTATTAAGTGGACTAAAATGGTCATTTAAAAGAATGTATGGCCTGGCCTACGTGGTCCAGTGTTTGAACGTCGACCTATGAACCAGGAAGTCATCCATCAATTCCCTGTCAGGGCATATGGCTGGGTTGTGGGCAAAATCCCCAGTGTTGGGGGTGCAGGAGGCCGCCAATCAATGATTCTCTCTCATCATTGATGTTTCTATCTCTCCCTCTTCCTTTCTCTTGTAAATCAATAAAAATATATATTTTAAAAAGAACGTAGGAGTCAGTAGACTTAAAAGGAGAAAATGATGGAAACAAATAGTAATTACAGTTTAAATAAAACTCATTTATACTTATTTAACCCATGTTTTAGATTCTGACAAATTAAACAGAAAAAAATGCATCTATCAAGTATGTACATAATATAAACAATGATGCATTTACTAAACAAATGTTAATGAATTTAGATAATATTCTGTTCAAATATTCATGGGTTTTTTACACAAAGATCAAATAACAGACTAAAGTATAATTTCAATCAACTCATCAAAGAATAAACCACATAGGTTTGGGTCTGTACATTTTCTAACTAAATTCATTAAATCTAGAAATTGACAAATGCCTAAATATCAATTTCTTAAAATTGAAATATGCATTACTTAAATATACAATACCTTCTTAATAACTATTATGTCAAAATATGTTTTGTATATTAACAAAGTCTGAAACAAAATTAAAAGTCAAATGGCATGTTGGAAAAAAATCTGTAATTATATATGCCAGCAAAAAGGTGAATGACCTGTTTTGTGTAAAGAATTCTTAAGACTCAACAAAATAAATAAACTCTCCAAAGAAAAATCGGCAAGTAACATCAGCAGGCAATTCACAAAAGATGAAGTCGGAATGGTAATAATCTATGAATGCAATTTTTTAATGACACGGGAAATTATGGTAGATGATTATTTTCTGCTTTATATTTTTCTAGATTTTCCAAATTTTCTGCAGTAAAAATGAGCTATTTTATATTTATACTAAAAATGAAATGTTTTATGGTACATTTGCATATCTCCCTTCATGTTATATTATCATGATATCATGTACCACCGTACAATTAGCACCTATCACACCCTATTGTCATTGCTTGCTCACAAATCATTTCATTCCCTAATCTCTAAAGCCATTGACAATGGGAAAAGTGTCTTCATTCACCCGTGCATCCATTTATTCAGTCAACATTTAAAGAGACCCTTCTATGTAATAAACATTGAGACACATGCCGAGTGATAAAAATGAACAAGAATATTGAGGTCCTAGCTCTGATGAATTTCACATTCTAGTGAATGAAAATGGAAATTAAATAAATCAATATGAAAAGTTAAACTAATTGTGTGGTTGGCAGTATGAGGGAAATAAACAGAATATTGTAATTAAGAGTAACTAAGGAGAGGGTCTATATTACTTAGAGTGCTTAGGAGAGAACCTCGAGGAGGTGATAATCACTATGACACCAGAAGGATGAAAGTGGCCAGACAAGGAAGGGGGGTGGTGGCAAGTGGGAAGGCCATGAGGAAGCAAAGAGCTCAGAGGTGATCTGGGAACACAAGAAGGAAGCTGGGACATGGAGCAAGCTAGAGTAGCACAAAGCCAGGCTGGAGTGTAGGGGAGTCAGGTGACTTGGGGTCTTACAAGACATAGTCAGGAGCTTGAACTTTCTTCTAAGTTGCTGAAAGATTCACAGCAAGGAAGAGACACATTCTAATTTATATTCTAAAAAGATCATTCAGACCAGTCTGTGGAAAAGTATTGACTGGCAGGTGGGCAAATGAGAATGAACAAAACAAACAGACCTATCCCTTGGCTACTGTAGTCATCCAATCAAAAGATGAAGATAGCTTAGGGCCCTGGCAGGGAGCTCAGTTGGTTAGAGCTTTATCCTGATGCCAAGGTTTCTGGTTTGATCCCTGGTCAGGGCACATACGGGAATCAACCAATGAATGCATAAATAAGTGGAACAACAAATCTCTCTCTCTCTCTCTCTCTCTCTCTCTCTCTCTCTCTCTCTCTCCCCCCCCACCCCCCGTTTCCTCTGTCTCTCTAAAATCAATAAATAAAAAGAAAAAAAAGTGAAGATATTGTTTATGACTGTGGTGGCTATACAAAATAAAGGTTGGTGGTTTAAGAGATATTTCGAAGGTAGAGACAAAAAGAACTGCTGTTAGATTAACAGGAGAAGAGTGAAGGAAAGAGAAGGCTCAGCGAGGACTCTTCAGTTTAGAGCTTGAGCTTCTGGGCTGAGTCTGGTGTCATTTACTGACATAGGGAAAGTGACATGATGAACGTGTGTGCACAGGCACACAGGTCGGCTGTGTCAGGATTTCCTGGTGGCTATATTAAGTTGCGATGACAATTAAGCATCATAATGAATACGTTGAGTAGGAAGCTGACATTACGTTTCTGAAACTCATGGGTAATTTAGGACCCAGAGTTACAAATGTGGTAACTTTGGCATCTAAGTGTCATTTAAAGTTGTGGAACTAGATAAGGTCACCTTGAAAGGCAGAGTAGATAGTTCAGAGATGAGTGCTAGGGCCCAAGGCGAAGAAGAAATAAAAGGCATCCAGATTGGAAAAGAACAAGTAAAGCTGTCTTTATTTGCAGACGACATGATATTGTACATAAAAAATCCGAAAGACTCCGTCAAAAAACTCATAGACTTAATAAATGAATTTGGCAATGTAGCAGGATACAAAATTAACGCCAAGAAATCTATGGCCTTTCTATACACCAATAGTGAACTTACAGACAGAGAGACTAAAAAGGCAATCCCATTTACCATCGCACCAAAAAAATTAAGATACCTAGGAATAAACTTAACTAAGGAGGTAAAAGACCTATACACGGAAAACTACAGGACACTGAAAAAAGAGATAGAGGAAGACGTAAACAGATGGAAGAACATACCATGTTCATGGATTGGTAGAATCAACATCATTAAAATGTCCATACTACCCAAAGCAATCTATAGATTCAATGCACTCCCCATTAAAATACCAACGGCATATTTCACAGACCTTGAAAGAACTCTCCAAAAATTCATCTGGAATAAAAAAAGACCCCGAATAGCCACAGCAATCCTGAGAAAGAAGAATAAAGTAGGAGGGATCTCAATACCAGATTTCAAGCTGTATTACAAAGCCACTGTTCTCAAAACAGCCTGGTACTGGCACAAGAACAGACATATAGATCAATGGAACAGAATAGAGAATCCAGATATTGACCCAAACCACTATGCTCAATTAATATTTGACAAAGGAGGCATGAACATACAATGGAATAAAGACAGTCTCTTCAATAAATGGTGTTGGGAAAATTGGACAGATACATGCAAAAAAATGAAGCTTGATCACCAACTTACGCCATACACAAAAATAAACTCAAAATGGATACAGGAATTAAACATAAGACGGGAAACCATAAAAATACTAGAGCAATCCACAGGCAGCAAAATGTCAGACATATGCCAAAAGAAATTCTTCACTGACACTGCCCCTAGGGCAATGGAAGCTAAAGAGAAAATTAACAAATGGGACTACATCAAAATAAAAAGCTTTTTCACAGCAAAAGAAACCATCAACAAAACAACAAGAAGGCCCACTGCATGGGAGAACATATTTGCAAATGGCATCACTGATAAAGGTTTAATCTCCAACATCTACAGGCAGCTTATACAACTTAATAAAAGGAAGATAAATGATCCAATAAAAAAATGGGCAACAGACCTAAATAGAATCTTTTCAAAAGAAGACAGAAGGAAGGCCAAGAGACACATGAAAACATGCTCAACGTCACTAATTATCCGAGAGATGCAAATCAAAACAACAATGCGGTACCATCTCACACCTGTCAGAATGGCTATCATCAACAAATCAACAAACGACAAGTGTTGGCGAGGATGCGGAGAAAAAGGAACCCTCGTGCACTGCTGGTGGGATTGCAGACTGGTGCAGCCACTGTGGAGAACAGTATGGAGTTTCCTCAAAAAACTGAAAATGGAACTCCCATTTGACCCAGTAATCCCACTCCTGGGAATATATCCGAAGAAACTAGAAACACCAATTAGAAAGGATATATGCACCCCTATGTTCATAGCAGCGCAATTCACCATAGCTAAGATTTGGAAACAGCCTAGGTGCCCGTCAGCAGATGACTGGATCAGAAAACTGTGGTACATCTACACAATGGAATACTATGCTGCCATAAAAAAGAAGGAATTCTCATCATTTGCAGCAACCTGGGAGGAATTGGAGAACATTATGTTAAGTGAAATAAGTCAGTCAATGAAAGAAAAATACCACATGATCTCACTCATTTATGGATA
Source organism: Cnephaeus nilssonii (assembly GCF_951640355.1). Taxonomy (NCBI): domain Eukaryota; kingdom Metazoa; phylum Chordata; class Mammalia; order Chiroptera; family Vespertilionidae; genus Cnephaeus; species Cnephaeus nilssonii. Next base: position 70,778,997 of record NC_137082.1, on the reverse strand, counting down.
ATAAAGAACATTATAAACTTGAACAAAAAGATAGATACAGAGACAGTAAAGCATCAAACAGACTGTCAAATTACAAGGGGAAGGTTAGGGAGAGGTGGGGGAGATAAGAGATCAATCAAAGGACTTGTATGCATGCATATAAGCATAACCAATGGATGCAAAACTCTGGGGGGTGGGGACATATATGGGAGTGGGGTGTGGGGAGGGCAATGGTAAGATATGTACACATATAATACCTTAATAAAAAAATAGAAAAAATAAAATAAAATAAAATAAAAGCCCAATAGAGAATGTATTTTTTAGAATGGTAGAGAGTGGAACATGATTTTAGGTAGAGAGGAATGAATCAGGGGAGACCATAGAATATGAGTGAGGGACAGATGAAACAAGATTCTAAAGGGGACAGGAGTCAGTCCATTGGGGTCAGGATACCAGTGGAATAATGGGTATTGACCAGAGGGGCACCTCATCAACTAAAACAGAATGATAATAATATAATGCAAATGGAGAAATATGCCCACAATAATAAAGGTCACAATATTGACCATTTATTATGTGATCTTGAACTGGCCTCTCAACAGCCCTACGAAGTAGAACCAGCTGAATAAACTCAGACAGGAAGTCACAGGTGGCTAAGAGTTGAGGTCCTGGTCTCCTGGTTCACAGTACACGGCCATGGCCATTCCTGAACTTTGGTGAAAAACCTCCCAACTCTGACTTAACCAAAACCCTTGAGTAAGCAGAATTCTGGCTTTTATTCCAGTTAATCAAAGATTAACTTAATTCTTCTAATGCTTTGCTTCTCATATTCTCACCCAGTACCTATCCAATATCACAATTATTAATAAATATTCCAAGAATGAACACAAGGCTTGGCATGGGAGGATGGATGTGTGACAGTGAAATATACATTTGTTCACTGTTCTTTTTTTTCTTCCTTCGCAGAAATAAGAGTTCTATAATGAGACAGAGTATCTTTCATTCATCAGAACTCCTCCTGGGAATGTTTCTGTAAAGCATTAGGGAAGGGAAGGTTTTGGTTTCTCAAATATGAGAGAGTAATATTCCGTAAGAAACATGGGAAAGCATGTTCTGGTTGTCCATTAAATGAGTTGATAATTCTCAAGTGCTTAGAGTAGACATGATAAGGTATCTGTAAGTGTCACGAATACTATTGTTCTTGCTCTGGAGAGAGGGATGGGAAATTAGAGGAAAGGCAGAAATGGTTCTAGATCTAGGGACAGGAAGAAAGTAAAGGACTGTCCATGTGACTACCCCTTGTTACCCCCACCCCAAATTTCCACTGAAGTTCCTACACTCGGCAGACACTATGATGTGAGTCATGACTGGTAATAACTGGTGGAGGGATTGCTCAGGGTGAAATCAAGGAGGCCTGCGCAGACATGGAGGAGGGTTTGGTGCTTAGCTGAGAGGATGGGTGGATGAGAGAGGAGACGGTGGAGTTCCGATGGGGAGTGGCCCCCTCCCAGGAATGCATCCTCCTGAACTGTGCGTGAAGTTACTAAACCTGCAGAGTGCAGAGTGCCGGACGCCTGAGGGACTGCTGAGAAAGGGCTTCGAGGCCAGTTGAATCCAAATCAGGCAACTCCTAAATTTCAGGAGTCCACAGAGCAATTACGCTGCGGGATATAAAAGGTAATTTCAGCCAGGCAGGTGATGGAGAAGAGAGAGAGCCAGTGGCTGCAAAATTAATAATGAGTTCTTTTATTTAAAAAAAAATCTTGCGATGGATAAGTTCAGAATCATTAAAAACATGAAACAGAATTAATATCCCCTAGAAAGGGGCAGCGATCTGAAGCAGGGCTTGCTAAGCCCTTGCTGGACCGAGAGACACCAGGTGGGAGGGGGTGAATGGCAGAGGAACATTCCTACCCCAGGCCCTGCTCAAGGCCTCCTGCCAGAATGCCCACTAATAAGATAAAATTTCCCTGTTTATTACGGAGCTAAAAGTCCATTGTAGGACTGTGAAATATGACTTTAATAAATGAATACCTAACCATCCATATGTGAGGACCAGCACTACTGAAAACTAAAACTGTATTTAGTCCACAGCCTCATACATGCAGGACCGGAGCTTGGGGGGGTCTGGTGAATTTAAAATCCACTTTGCAAAAGTCTTCGAATCTCCTGATAGGTCCCCTCTTCTCTCCCGCAGACGTACATGTGAGTGGGTGCCCGAGTGCGCATGAGTCTGGGAGCATGCAGGTGTGTGAGCCTGTGTGTGTGCTCCACTCTGCGTGTGTGGCCATGAGACTATCCACTACTGCCTGTGTGTGTGTGTGTGTGTGTGTGTGTGTGTGTGTGTGTGTAAGACGCACATGTCTGTTCTAAACTGCTGCTCTCAGCGCATTAGTGGCTTTTTCACCACGAAGCTCAGAGCAGAGGAAATGCAATGCAATGTAACAGCACTACAGTGGCCAACAAGTTGGAAATCAGAAAATAAAATTCCCCCAGATGAAGCTGCTATCACAGGGCTGGCTCAGAGTTCACCCAGGACAGCTCAGCCACAGAGGGCACTTCTTTTAGAAAGTTCTCCTTCCTTCTTCCTCTTTTTCTGTTCTCCCCTGTCGTCCCCCTTCCTTCCTTCCTTCCTTCCTTCCTTCCTTCCTTCCTTCCTTCCTTCCTTCCTTCCTTCCTTCCTTCCTTCCTTCCTTCCTTCCTTCCTTCCTTCCTTCCTTCCTTCCTTCCTTCCTTCCTTCCTTCCTTCCTTCTGACAATTGCTGACAAGACATTATGTATGTGCTGCCTTATTTAATCCACAGAAGAACCCCTCCTTGGACCCATTACCGTCTCGATCTTACAAATAAAACAACGGTGATTCAAAATGATGGCGAGATGCATTCACCATTATAGAGCCAGGGAGTGAAGATCTCAGAATGGAAAGGCTATTGGCCCTGAAGGAGGAAACTGGACTTGGAGCCACAGGACCTGCTACCTCAGTTTGCCAATAATGTCCCCTATTCTGGAGCACAGGGTATGTTGCTTCCCAACACAGGAGTTACTGTACAGGTGAGTGAGAGGCAATATGCGTACCACAGAGCTGGGACATACGGATGCCCAAGAAACTTCTCTTTTCCCCTCCATACCCCATCAGAGACCATGACCAATAGTGCGACTGTCCCTCTCCTGGGTCACTTATCCTGCTCATTATACTTGCATCTATGGCCCCATCCTGTCCCCATTGGCACCAGGTCCTAGGCTGGGGGTTTCTGACTGGGATCTGAAGGTGCCCATGGAGGTATCCGTGGGATTATAGAGACACTTGGCATTTACACACTGAGGCATCTGGGCTCTGGCCTCAGCTTTGCCAGTGATTTGCTGTGTGCTCTTGGACTTCGTGGTCTCTCTCTGGACCTCAGCTCTATCACCTACAACAGGGTTCATCAAACTATGGCCTGGAGGTCAAGTCTGGCCCACCACTTGTTTTTGTCCATAAAGTTGTACTGAAACACAGCTACGTCCATTCGTTTTCATACTGTGTACAGCTGCTTCCATGACACATCTGAGAAGACTGCACCTTGGATGTTGAACTGAAGGACGTCTCAGAAGCTCCCAGCCACTAACCTTGCCACCCTCAGGTCCACCTTCTGCTCCAGACTCTAGAGAAATTTCTCCAAAACGCAGATCTGACTATGTCACTCTCTTACTTAAACACTCCCAACAGTGGGCATGGGGATTAACTGAAAATAGGCAGAAGGGATCTTATTGGGATGGTGGAAATGTTCTAAAACTGGTTTGTGGTGATAATTGCACAACTCAGTGGCTTTACTAAAAATCACTGAATTGCTCAATTAAAATAAGTGGATTCTATAATATATAAATTGTACCTTAAGAGTGCTGTTTACACAACAACTTTCCACAGTCCCAGGTGAGGACGACCTGGAGCTCCGTGGGCTGGGGCTGGCATGCACACTGCATCTCAGTCCCCAGTGGGATGAGCAGGGAAAGCGAGAGAGGTGTTTAGAAACTATGACAGCAATCTGGCATGGCTGTGACATTTTTATTGCCATTTGTACAAGTATAGGTTCAAACTGAGTTGGGGAGGGAACTTGTCTTTCACCAGAGAGTGTGAGAAGCACTTCTCTAGACCCGAGAATATAGGTAATGTCCTTGGCCTGGCATTCGGGGCCCACACACAACCTCCTTGCCCCTGCAGGCTCCATGCCCTGTATGTCTCCTTTGCAACCTCCCCTTAGTCCACTTCGAGTGTCCAAACTCTGCCAACATCTCTCACCCACTCCCTGAGCCCATGGCCTGCCCCATCCCTGACAATTCAAATGCCTTTCCCTTCCTCCTTCAACACTTGACCTCATTGTCAGCTCCTCTGAGAAGCCATCCTAACAGTCTCTCCCCTACCTCCCCCCCACACACCCTCTTCTCCAGGGATGATCTCTGACTAGTTACCTCCTCCCTCTGAACCTCAACCTCTTCATCTGTAAAACAGGGAAAATCATAGCATTCTCCTCATTGGATAACACTGTCTGCCTCATCCATTCTTGTACAATAGGCTTCCATGTCTCTGTTCCTGCAGCACTCTGGGAACTCAAATGCATCTGGCTGTGTTGTCATCATTCATCCACCAGTCTCCTCCTCCAGGGCCTGCTAGAAGGAGAAGCTCAGTAAACACAGTTGAACCAGTGAGCAAATGAAGTCCTTTCTCCACTGCACAACTCCAGGCAGGCAAGAGGTGGGTGGGTTTGTGGTTACCTAAAAAGGAAACTGAGCCATGGAAAACCCCCTACCTGGTAGAAATGTGGCCAGAAGGTGCTGATGGCCAGCTCTGCCTTCACCCAGCCCTCGGTGACGACGCCGGACACGTTCCAGACGGGGTTCCCCTGGGGCCCGCCGTTCACCTTCACGTAGACGTTCAGGGCGCCCGGGCTGGACCTGTCGCGGCTGGAGAAGTAGTAATGGAAATCGATGCAGTGCGTGTCGTTCTCCTTCAAGGTGGGCAGGAGGAGGTGGGCCTTCTGGCCGGAGGCCCTCCCGGAGCTGTTCACCATCATGAAGGAGCCTGGAGACCCGCCAAGGGGGCAGGAAGGAGACAGGGAGAGAGAAAGAGAAAGCCTCCTGAAAATCGGTCACACCCCTCAACACGGTGGCCAGAAATGGGGTGGCTCCAGCAGGGCCTGGTTGAGCCTGAGGCAACCACATCTCCTCTCTCAACCTCCACGCCTGCTTCTGTAATTGGGAATAACAACCCTACTCAACACGGTGGTTTTAAAAATGAAGAGCTGGTAACATGCACCAGGTATTTCTACAAAGTGGACACTCTGAACATTTACGGAAGAGACATTACATCCAGCAGCTCCTGCAGGAAGCACGGAACAAAATCCCAGGAATTAAGTTAATGGCAACCTCCCTGGGTACAATGGGGTGAACTATAACCTCGCGTAAGCTTTGGCTGTCTCAGTGGAAACAACCTCGGCAATATGGGAGGTGTCGTTGTTCCAACGTAGGCCACCTGAACCTTGCGTTCAGGACAGGGCATATGAGAGGAGGCATATAAAGCGCACACTGGATTCCAATCAGCAAGGAAGACCCGGAGGAAATGGAGAACCGCTGGGAGATGCTCGGCCTGGGAAGGAGGGGAAGGAATACTATGCACGGAAGGCGTCCCAGTGGGATGCTAGGTGTCTTATTTAGATATCATTCAATTTAACCTCCAGGATGACCCTGGGAGGCGGAGGATTCAGGTTATTTAAAGACTGAGTGGCCTGCCCTGGGCCACACAGACAGGGAGCGAGGAGACCCAGATTCGCTCCAGCCTCAAAGTGTGTGCTCTCATTACTACTGGCAGAAAACAGGACTAGTCCTTTCAGGCACTTAAAAGGCTATTTCCTAGGAAGGACGGGAGCCTCTCTGGAGTTGCTCTGACAGGTTAAAGGGTTGTTTCCAGCTCTTGGCCCCTCCCTGGATCGGCGTCCTTAGCCCCTTGCTTTTCAGAAGAGGCAGGGGGCGTGTCCCCATCCTCTGACTTTGGACTGCACTTGCTTTGCTCAAAAGATGCTAACAGAACAATCCAAGCGGAGGCTTGAAGCGTACGCGCCTCGCTGGGCTTGCCCTCTTGCACAAATGCCACCTTTCATGGGAAGAATGCCCCCCAGGTGGCTCCTGCCCCTCAGGTTGGGATGGAGAACAGACTCACGTGGAGGAGTACTGAGCAGAGGCGGCAGTGAAGAACCAAGCCGTGCCACCCCCGCAGCAAGAAGCACAGCCACGCGGCCCACAAGCCCAACCTAGATCAGCAGAACCACACTCGATGCTCGGACCATGAGCATGAAAGCAAGTGCTCATTGTTGTTCGCCCTGGGTTTCCTCTCGGTATTTTAGTCAGCAATATTATGGCAACAGCTCATTGATGAAGGTGCCTGAGAGGGCAGACTTCTGAAAGGAGCCACCAGGAGGCACACTGCAGTTCAAAGGACCTTAAGGAGCAGAGCTGATGTACAATGGGACTGCCCGGAGACAGAGTGAGTCCCCATCCCCGCGGGTGGTGCAGAGCCTGGAGAAAGTGAGATGTCTAAGGAAACTGCACCATCAACTCTGCGGGCTGTGCTCTGTGACTTCAAGTCCTATGATTCTATGAAGTAACTGCATCCTAAAACACAGGCGATAGACCCAGGTGGTCCAGGATGAATGTCCTCACCTAGAAAACCACTGTTGTCTTGAAATCTGACTTTAACCACTCAAATATTCAATTCAGAATGAAACCTTACGGCTACTTACCCTCAACCAAGATGAGCCACGACAGCTATAAGTAGCCTCATTCTTTCACCCTAATTCCAAAAATACTAACAGCTGCCAGCTAGTAAGTGCTGGGCAGTCCATATCTTGTTGGGGTTCTCAAGGGCACCCGTCACTCATAGCCCGTCTCCTCTGGGATCTGAGTGAATTTAAAAATAGACAGGGGAGAGAGGCAGAGTTCAAAACCTCCACTTCATTATTCCCAAAGCTGGACTTGAGAAAGTCACTTGGACTTGAGGCTAAATTAGGCTTCCTGTGTTTTCTTTTGTGAAGGGCATGTAGAGAACTTGGATGAGCATGGACTCCCCCTTCCGACTATACCCACATCCCCAGGGCCAGAGCTGTCCTTGAGGGATGACCACATAGGGCTGTTGGGTGGGCTCATCCCCAACATAAGCCAATAAGAAGCAAGGTAACAAAGACAGAAACTTGAACCCACGGTTATCAGACTTTGCCATCCCACCAAACAAAAAACTCACCCATCTCCTGGGGCAGGAGCCACTGAAAGTGAGCAAAGGAGGAAAGGCTTGGTAGTAACAGAGGGGAAGGGGGGAGATGTCCCTTGTCGGATGGTATTGCTAATCATCAGAACCTCCCAGTGAGGCAGCAAGAAAGAAACCACTGCAGAGGGTAAACTGAGGCTAGCATCCCTGCCTCTCTCTGTCTGCTGACCTGTGTCCCACAGGGTGCCAGGAGGTTTCCCTGGGACAGATGACTGATGACCCACAGCCCCACAAAGGTTGGATGGCTGCCCCTGCCACAGAGGAGCAGCCCACCGATGGGTAAGGAAGGGAACCTCAGATGCCAAGGTGTCCGGCTCTCTCCCCTTGGAATCCCATGATGCTCCACGGACATTTCGGCTCCTGTCCTCCTGCCAATTCACACCAAGCTGTGTCGCAGGGACCGCAGCAGAGAGAGTCGGGGTTTCCCTTCCACCGGCTCAGGTTCCCACTTCTGTTCATCTAGCTCCAGGAGGGCAGGCCCACTGAGGAGGTGGCGCCAGGCAACATCCACCCACTCCCATCTTGCTGCCCCCATGACTGCTGTCAGAGGGAGCTGCATTTCCATGAAGATGGAGCTGGTGCAAGGGCTTGGCCCTGCATGGACTCCTCATGTAGCAAAATTGCTTGTTGATTGACAAACCTGTCCTCCTCGTTCTGGGCACAGCTGGACTACATTCCCCAGCCTCTCTCTATGGAGTGGTGGGCCCTGCAGCTGAATTCTAGCCAGTGGGGCCAGGCCTCCACCCTCCCCGACCCCCACTGCTCCATCCTCCTTTATCTTGTCTTTCAAAAGATGGTCCTAGGAGCAGCAGCCCCAGCACTCCTGGGAGCTTGTAAGAAAAGCAAGAACTTGGGCCCCATCCCAGGCCTACAGAATCCAACTCTGCATTTGTCAAAATCCTCAGCTGGTTTGTAGGAGGTACATGAAAGTGTGAGCATCACGGCTCCATTGTCTTTCCCACCCAACAGCTCCAAGCACAGGAGCCCAGGAGCCTAAGTGACAGCAGAGCCGCAACCAAAGGAGCCTGGTCCCTGAGTGGCCATGGCCATGAGAAAGGCCGCCCACCTACGGAGAACACTCATTTCAGACCTTCAGTAAACAGGGAATCAACTATGACTGGGTTATGAAGCCATTCAGATTCTGTCATTTATTTCTGCAGCTAGCATTCTCGTTATTATTTTGGCACCCCCCATGGAGCCCCTACTTTCTACAAGTTCCTTTATTTAGGAAGATGAGATGAGTAATGACAGCTACCAAGCAAAGCTATAAGACACCCCAAATAGGAACATCATTACAAGCAGCATCCTGGGGAAAAAGCAGAAAGAAGGGAGAGAATGGAAAGACTGGCCTCTGAGAATGAATCCTGGAGAAGGAAAGGCACATCTTGGACCTTCATTAAGAGAATTTGTGTCTTAGGTGGGCCAGCGTTGGGTTGGGTCAGGGACGCTTACCATGTTCCCCACCACCACACCGTGATGTCAATTTGTGCAACTTAATGTGCATGCTCTGGCCCTCAGACTAGACATGTGTTTTGGTGCTAGGCTCAGAGAAATAGATGAGATACATGGGGGGGGGGGGGGAGACAAAAGATAATGATGGCTGCCCACCCAGCCTACCCCCAAAGGAGGAAAGGGTGCAGGCCAGAAGGTTACGGCAGACAGATGTCTTGGTGAGACTACAAAGCAGCGCTCTGTGGGACCCAAAAACACTTGAAATCTGATTTTAACCACTCAAATATTCAATTCAGAATGAAACCTTACGGCTACTTACCCTCAACCAAGATGAGCCACGACAGCTGTAAGTAGCCTCATTCTTTCACCCTAATTCCAAAAATTCCACATAGCAGCTGTGGTGAGGGTCCCCTTCTATGGCTCACAGGCAGTGGGCTTCCACCAGGATGCCAGAAAGTGGCAACACAAGCAGCTGACCCTCCATGCATGCCCTCATGAGATCACGGGGAGAGCCCTGTGAGGGCAGACAGAGGACTGGCAGTAAAGCACGTGCAGGCTTGGGGGACACACCATTTAGATCCTGTATTTGTGTCCTATGGTTCCTATAACTAATTACCACAAACTCAGTGGCTCGATACAACACAAATGTATTCTCTTATGCTTCTGGAGGTCAGAGGTGCAAAGTCAAGGTGTTGGGAAGGCTGCTTTCCTTCTAGAGGCTATAGGAGACAATCAATTTCCCTGCCTGGTCCAGCTTTTAGTGGCTGCCTGCATTCCTTGGCTCATGGACCCTTCCTCCATCTCCAAAGGGCATGACTTCAACCTCTATTTCCTTCAGCACAACGCCTTGTTCTGACATTGACCCCTCTGCCTGCCTCCTATAAGGATGCTCTTACAAGGATCCACCCAGACAATCCAGCATAATCTCCCCACTGCAAGATCCTTAATTCAGTCACATCTGCAAAGTCACTTTTGCCATGTCAGGTAACATATGCACAGGTCCCAGGGATTGGGACATGGACATCTTTGGAGGGCCATTGGTCTGCCATCACAGGTATTTTTGTTAACAGGACCACATATGTACTCCCAAGCTAGTGGACCAGAGATAAAACGATGACAAGTCCATTCAGAAACCAGCAGGGGCCCTGGGAAATCTGAGTGCTCTTATGTGAGTGTAGAAAGTTCCCTGTGGTGCCTGGCCAGTATGGCTCGGTGGTTGAGTGTCTAACCTATGAACCAGGAGGTTGCGGTTCGATTCCTGGTCAGAGCACATGCCTGGGTTCCGGGCTCAATCCCCAGTGTGTGTGTGGCGGGGGGGGGAGAGGGAGGAAGTGGGGGGGAAGTAAGGGGGGCGGGGAGTGCAGGAGGCAGCCAATCAATGGTTTTAAAGATGATTTTTTCCTCTGATCATTGATATTTATATATCTCTCTCCCTCTCCCCTCCTCTCTGAAATCAATAAAATATTTTTAAAAAAGAAAAGAAAAGAAAGAAAGCTCCCCGTGGTATAATGTCCTCACCAAAGTCTTAGAGGGAAAGTATGGTACAAAAAGCAAAATATGGGTCAGCTCATTTAGTTCCCAATCTGGACAGAAAGAAAAGGTTTGGGGCTACACCTGGGGGAGGTCCACCTTTCAACAGTGGCAACTCATCAGGGATGCTGGCCAGTGTAGCCACCGTGGTCACACACTGCTCCTCAGGTGCCACCCACCACGTGTGGCTGCTCTCAGGCCACCCTCCATGTTAACCAGATGTTTGATCTGAAGTAGAAACTTGCCCTGTGGTTTGGCCACTCAATACCTGAACTCCCTTCCTGTGGTTGGGGAATCTCTCCAACTTTTGAAGCATGGCCCACTTTCCTCTACCTAAAAGAAAAAGCCCGATGCCCACTTGCCCAGTCTCCTCTGTAACTAAGACATGGGCACACCATCTGGACTCCACCCAGCAGGTGCACCCAATCCCAGTGTCTGAACCAGAAGCTAGGAACTAAATGGACTGGACCAGGGCTCAGTGAACCACAGGCTGTGTCGAGGGCAGCAGCAGTGAGGAAGGTGCCTCCAGCTGCAGAGGCAGCGACCCCAGTGACCAAGCAGGAAATCCAGTCTTGGCACAGAGGCGGGGTGATGAACTCAGCCAGGTGGGTCAGCATCTTCCAGGACTGAGCTAAGCTGAGCTGGGATTTGAAGAATGAATGGATGTAAAACCTCACCGGCTCATGAGCATATTATGAACCCTGACAGTGGAATCTTACCAGCCCCTACCTGTACCTGCTGGTACTCCGGCTCCTGGCAATACTCCCTATATATTCCCCAAACCCCCAAGGCACCTTAATTAATGATGGCAACCCCCTTATCCCCGCTGCACTTCCAGGCACAGATCCCTCATATGTCTTTGCCACCAGTTGTGGTGTCTCAATGACTGGCCAGCCCCTCATTAGTGTCTCTTTGCTCTGGGACACACTCGGGGGACACACAGCAGGATTACTTTAGCCCCAGAATCAACAGGGTTCAAGAGACAGTTGAACCCCATGCCTTTTTTTCCTCCTCCATCCAGATGCACACTCACCTAGCACCATGTCCCCTACAGTTCAGCTCTCACTTCCACTTGGCATCATCCTTTGGGATGGATTTTCTCTCTGTCCGTGGCCCTACAGTCAGTCCCTACAACAGGCCCCTCCAGCCTGCAGGACACATGAGTACTCTCACAGCCTAACTGCACAGGGCTCACCTTTTTCTCTCCTAACGCCCCTTCCCCAGGAATATCCTCAGCCACATCAGGTTAGTGTATCTCCGCAAATATAAGTAGAAACTAGGGGGTATATCGCTAAACTCCACACATCAGAATGTGTGAGCCTGTCCTCCTCTTCCCCAGTCGGGGTTCCTCCCATGGAAGTGTGCCTGGTGATGATCTGGGAGAGCATTTCAAACAGAGGGAACAACACGTGCAAAGGCACAGGGGCAGGAAGTCATAGCATCCAGCGATGCAAGCGAAGAGTCCTAGGGGAGGGTGGCATCCAGCCAGCTCTACAGAGGGGTGGCCACATCCCCCAGAAGAAGGGAGCCGGATCTGAGAGCCGAGCACAGACCTGCCGTTTTACAGCTTGTTCGGGAGTGAAGCCCTCATGCATCAGCGGCTCAGTGGGGCCCTCTTTCATCAACAGGTTGGCTTAATTAATATCATCCCCAGGCTGCCAGTTTCCTGGAGATCAAAAATGAGCCAGTCATTATGCCGGGATCAGTCAGAAACAAGAAAGAGGAAGACTGTAAATACATTCTCTCTCTCTCTCTCTCTCTCTCTCTCTCTCTCTCTCTCTCTCTCAAAAATCCACTGACGTGATAAGGAACATAAAACAGCATTAGTTTCCTCACAGTTATTATACATAGCACCGAAAACTGTGAAATTAAACCAGGAAGTGCTCTCCGGCTGGCCATAAATTTTGCATTTTTTCCCCTTCGTGCATAATAACGCCTTGATAAATGCCCCATTATTGATGTGTCTGCAGCATAGATCCCCTTTTGGAGGCAAAATGCTTCTCCGTAGCAGATGGCGGCTATTGTGTTTACACATGAGCACCTCACGATTGCATTTCCTCACGTTGGCAGTAAAAAGAAAGCCCAAATTGAGTTTTTAATGGCTTTGCACATTGTTCATTAAGATTACATGAGTGTGCTCCGCGACTGGCAGCTGAGCGCCTGGAGCTCTGAGAGCTCAGAGCCGTCCCTGCAGACAGGTGGGCCCGCCAGCTTCCAGCGCCAGCACCTACGGGAAGGGAGCGCAGGGCTGCGGGGACCAAGCGCTGCCTGAAGCCTAGGCAGCTGTGGCGCCCCGGAACGAGCCCTCAATTTCCAGTCAGGAAAACGGGGTTTCCGCCCCTCTCCTGTCATGTCTTCATTGTATGATCTGAGCAAGTCAGTAAAAGTTTCTGGGCCTCAGTGTTCTCGTCTATAAAATGGGATCATGACAGCTACACGTCAAAGTCTTTTTGTCTGTCTGTTTTCAGTCAATAGTAAGTGAAACACTGGTCTTAACTCAATAAATGTTAATTTCACAATAAACAGCCAGTAGCAGATGATGGGAGGCCCAATGCAATTTCCCACCTGTTGAATATTATTAATGTTTACTGAAAACTTGGCGCATGCCAGGCATTGATCTGAGCATCTCTTAGCATCCCCATGAGGTGGCACCGTGCTATCTATCCCTGTTTTAAAGTAAGGAACACTGAGGAACAGAGGTGAAGTCTTTTTGCCTAAGCAGCCCTCCTCCGCTCCATGGTGAGCAGAACAGTGGCTTAAAGATGCCCATGTCATCACCTGTGGAACCTGTGCATGTCACCTACATGGCAAAGGGGGATTAAGGTTTCAGATGGAATTAAGGTTGGTAATCAGATGACTAGAGATGGGGAGATTATTCTGATCGAGAGAGGTGAGGGAGGCAGAATCAGAGAGGGATTTGAGGATGCTAAGACCCTGACTTTGGAGATACATGGGAGCCACAAACCAAGAAATGCAAGTGGCCGCCAGAAACCAGAACAGGCAGGCAAACAGATGCTCCCATAGAGAGGAATACAGCGCCTCCAACAGCTTGATGTTAGCCCAGTGTGACGATGTAGAACTGCTGACCTCCAGAATGATAAGACTAAGAAATGGGTGCTATGGTTACGCTCTAGCACCAAGGGAAAGAACACACACTCCAGACTTCCCTGCTTCCAGGACTTTGCCCAGGGGTGGTGTTCCTGAAATCCACACTGCCCAGCCCAGTGGCCGTCCTTCACCACTTACTGTCACCCATGCCCACAGAACACTTCCTTCTGCATCACTTACCCCACACATTCCTCTATTTTAGCTATTCTGGACAAGGCCTAATTTAAAAGCCCAGAATGATAGCATGTAGCTATCTGGTCACAATAAAGGAACAAGGGACAAAAAAAAATCTCAAAAGACTCCACCATAAATTAAGAAAATAGGTGGGAGAGAAGCACAGAGTTCTGCCAGTAGTGTCATGAAAATGAATAGTCATTCAGCTAACCATCAACATAACAATTTACCAATCGCCAGAGTAACAAGCATATCAGCATTATCCATATTATCAGTCAAAGTAATCTAATTGTCACATGCCAAAAAAAAAAAAAAGCAAAGACATTTGTTTCTTTTTTAATACCCTGGACAATGGGGAGGAAGGGAGGGTGAGAGAGAAAGAAGGAGGGAAAGAGGGGGGAAGGGAAGGAGGGATTAATTACAGGTTAATGGATACATAATGTGTATTTACAACAAGGAAAATACCCTGCAGTTTCAATGAAGCTGAACACTGAACACCTTGTCAGAGTCCGTCTGTGTGAACAAGCGGCAGCTATTGCTGTAATCACTCACTCAGACCTAAAGTTGGGGTTTGAGCATTTCATATGCAAATCTGTGAAAGCAGTTCTCAGGAAACAGCTATCTGATCGTCCATGTGGGTGTGGATAATGTAGTTTAAAAATGAAAGCAAACCCAGGTGACTGGATGTGAAGGCCCCGCTGGAAGAGGCTCTATACAGGGCCTTTCCCCAAAAGACCAGGCACCTGCGGCACCTGCACCCTTCCCCACCCCTAAGGAGAAGGCGGAAAGAGAAGGGAAGAGGAAGCAAGAAAACAGAAGGAAGGGAGGAGAATAAGAAGCAGTAAGGAAAGGAGAAGAGTAAACACAAAGGAAGATGAGGAGAGGAGGGAGCAAGGGAGAGAGGATGGAAGGAGGAGAGGTGGGGAGAAGGGAAAAGGGTGAGGCCGGAGATATAAAATACAATGAGGAAGGAACACTGGGCGGGAAAAGGAGCAGAGAGGAGAAAGATGATGGACACAACGCAGAATAAAATCGAAACCATGTACCACCCCTTAACTACTTCTCATCCCCTTCACTCCCCAGACAAATAAAACATTTTCACATTCTCCTTTGGACCTTACAATAATCTTGTGATGAAAACAGACCCAGGTAAAATGTTGTGGGGCCCAGCGGGCCTGGGGTTCTCTCAATTTATAATTTCATAACTCACCTCCCCCAACATCTCCATGTAATATCTTACCATCCCAGGAGGAAAAATAAACGTTATTGAAGGAGAAATAATGGAACCCAGCACACGACAGAATGAGAACTTGGCTCCATAAATGATGACATATAACGCCTTGTTTGCGTTGCTTTTTGACATGGGAACTACCCCAACAATGTTGGCAAGGTCAAGGTAGAATTGAAGGGCAGGTCATGCCACTCTCCCTCCAGATTCTGACCTCTTCTGTGCACCCGGTGTTAGTCATATGGTGCCTCTGAGAGCGAGGGATTCTCTCTCCTTTCTCACCTGTAAAATTGCTGAGCAGGTAGAGTGTTTGAAGTTACCTCCAGCTACAGAAGTCTAAGGTTCCAAGACTTTACAGTCATGTGACTGTGACCAGTCGGAGGTGAGTTAGATGCCAGGACTGGCTTGAATTTTCTACCTAGAAGCCTTCTAGAGATGGGGAGAGGGAGGAGCGGCCTTTTTCTTTGGGGCTTGCTCCTGGAGATACACCGTAATTTTTGTGTTCCCGCAGAATTGCTTTTCTGCTCTAGTCATTGATAAGAGCAACAACTGCAAACACATACCATCACATTTGACTAATATTCATTCATTTGATTCTAATAGTAACCTAGGAGGTAGTCACTATTACCATCCTTCTCTTACAAACTGAGGTACAGAGAGGCTAGGTAACTTTCCCAAGACCACACAGCTCACAGCACAGCCAAAATTCTCACCCAGGAAATCCCAACCATCATTTAGCTCTTAGGCTCCACATCACATGTGGGCATGTTGTATTTGGTGGCGAGGAGTGACCCCGCATTCCCTGGGGCCAGCTGGCTTTGCCCTGAGGAACTGGTACAGGTAGGAAGAGGGGCAATAAGTGGGAGGAAAGAACCAAAATGAAATCAGTTGTCAAGCTGCTGCCATATTAAGAGCAAAGAGAACAACAGGCATGTCAGGAGCATTTGCAGACCCCAAATTGTTCTTGACATTCATTGGGCTGGGCTCCTGCTTCTGCAACTCTAAATCTCTAAATCAAAATGACATGGAACTAAAATATATATATATATATTTATATATTTTTTAAATCTCCAAACTCTTCACACATCTGCTGGCATGATAATATTTTGATTAGTTACATTTATGCTCCAATTATACTCGCAGAATGTTCAACTGTGTATTATATATAGCATGTTTGCCGTGCTCCGTGGAAAATACTGGATTATTACCTCGTATATTTGTAATGGGAAAAGACACGATTGGAAACGGCGTGGGGGGTGGGGGGAGGGCACATGGAGGAACGCCAAACAAAGAGATGAGGAGGCCTGTTAAAACAGTACCGTCTTGCCTTCACATTACTAAATTGGGTCACTGCTATTCTTTCCCAAGCTCTAAAATGCCAGGGCTTGGAGAGACAGAAAGTATTAAAATCTACCTTCCCCTCAACTGACACCTCTATCTCCCCCGAAACAACGGGGCCTGACTCTGAAAGCAACCTGACCACGTACCCACTGACCCGCAAGGTCAACTGCGGGGCTTGCTCCTGGAGAAACACCGTAGTTTTTTGCTGCCCTTTTATTCTGGAGTGTCCATCTAGTTCTCAAAGAGGCCCTTAACCCTGTCCATAGTAAATAAATAAGTATATCTATTAATAAAGGTGAAGAGCTCCTCTGAGCTTTGCAAAATGCCTGCCCTGGCGATGCTGGGAGGGCCTGCTTACCATGAGGGCTGGCGAGATGCCATCGCATCATTTCACTCTTCACCAGCAGGCCCCCACTGTGGGTGTTTGGGGCGAGGGTATAACACTACCTCATGCCAACATCAGATGGGCCCCTCTGCACCATGGAGATGTGCTAAAGGCTGTCCGTACCCCACTCCACAGGCCCTCCCCTTAAATCCTCAGCCACCGGGACTTACTTTCTCCATTTGTTCTCCCGGCCGCTGCATCCCGAAGTCAGCCGGCACCTCCATGCCTCAGTTTCCCCATGGAGCCCCATGCATGAAGGGAAAACCCTCCAGTAGTTTGTTCAGAAAATCCGCTAGAACCAAGCATTTTATAAACGGAATGAAATTGGTTCTGACCTCAAGCATTACTTGCGCACCCACTATGTATCCAACACTAGAGAAGCAGCAGTCAGCAGGGCAGAGTCTGTGCCCTTGTGGAGAGTACAAACAAGTAAAAGGCCGTTACGAGGATGTGGGAAGTTCTATGATAGGCCGTGCACATGGAGGGGTATTAACCCAGCCTGGATTTGGAGGAGGAGGTATAAAAAGAAAGAAAGATCAACGTGCTGGAGCAAATAACCTTCTTTCTTTTTATACCACCACACTGAGGCCTAGGGGTATTCAGGTGTCAGACAGGTAAAGAGGAAGCAGGAAGAATATTCCTGGCAGATAAATTAGCCAGTTTCAAAGCCAAGAAGAAAGAGTTCCTAACATGTGGAGGGACGGAATCAAATACCTTACAGGCCACTCCTCTAACCTCCCACCCTCATTTTATAGATGAGAAACTTGATACACAGAGAGGTACAGCAACTTGTCCTTAGTCACACAGCCAGATGGTGGCAGTGCCAGGACTCCAAGTTAGGCGTGTCTGACTCCAAAGTCAGTGCTATTTCTGCCTAGGACAGTGGTTCCCACACTGCAGCATGCATCCGAATCACTCGGAACGCTTGTTGAAAGACGGCTGGATCCCATACCGAGTGTGTTGTGGGTAGAGCCTGAGAACATGCAGTTCGAACAAGTTTCTAAGTGAAGCTGATGGGCCACACTCAGAACCACTGGGCTGGCCAGTCTCTCATCACCAACCCTGAGAGGCCACGGCCCATAAACTTGGGCTGATGGACAAGCAGTGCTGTCCCTTCTCTCCATCCAGGGCCAGCCAAGATGCTAACCAACCCATTTAAGGAGGCTCTCTCCCGCCCTGGGCGAGACCCTGCACACCTTTCTCAAGGGCATGAAAGCTCTGGCCATCATACATGAAGGCTCTCAACAAGGTCTCTCCTCTTCAATCATTGCCAGTTACCAGGAATATCATTAGACACTTAGTGACTCCCCCAAATGTACTCAGGTCTGCATAGAAAATAGCACAATAATTATTCCCCCTCTTTACCATCCTCTCAGGAGCTACAAGAATTTGACAGCTGTTATCCAATTAAACCGGACAGCTTTTTATATATATATATATAAATGCAGTTTTCCTCTACGATGGGAAAAGCTACTTCCTTTCTTGAGATAAGAAGACAAAAAGAGGCCAAATAAGTTGGCCATCATCACTAGGGTCATTTCTTGCCTCCTTCCCTCTGCAGGATCCGTGGAATAATGTGGGATAAGAACACAGACTCTGGATTTGGATTGCCAGATCGAATCCCAGCTCTGCCAACTACCAGCTGTGTGGCCTTTAGCAAGTTACTTAACCTCTCTGAGCCACAGTTCCTTCATCTGTAAAATGAGTGTGATGATAGTAATTGTACCTGCCTCATAGCTTCGTCATGAGAACAAAATGTTTTCATATGTGTTAAATGCTTATAATAATGCCCAACACATTGTAAGAACTATAGAAATGTCAATTGTCATGGTTCAGTATCGCTGTCAGCAGCATCTCTGAGTCCTGTCGTGGATCTCCAATGAATGAGATAGTTGGCCCTACAAACCAGCAGGGTAAGGTAGGCCCCAGGGTCATCTTCCAGTTGTAATGACACCAGGAAGCCAGGGCTCCCCCCAGTTTACGCCCAGGAGCATCTCTCGTTGCCAGTGGCCCTCCAAATGCAGTTCCCAAACCAGCTGCCTCAGCACCAACGGAGAGCTGCAGAGAAAACCCACTTCCACTGAATCAGAAGCTCTGGGGTTAGCCCCCCACCTGTGCTCCCACAGCCCGCCAGGTGGTGCCAGTGTACTCGAGTTTGAGAACCCCTTTCCTTGCAAACAGGAACCCAGGACCTCAGCCTGATGTGTAGGCCATGATAACCCAGGGGACTCGTGCCAGTTCCTGTCTATTGGATGTTCCCCACATTTTTCAAGAAGGGATAGGTCACCTCAGGTCACATCGCAACACCGGCCCACAGCCTGCACTCTTGACCACTGCCCTTCACCACCTCACGTGAAACTGCCTCCCACGCCCACTTCCAGGAAGGCCGCGAGCACCTCCCCTGTGGGCCAGCCTGGGAGGGGCATTCACTGCCACAGGAGGTGACCACGGCCGCCTCCGCATGTCAGAGGCAGGAAGAGGAGGACACTCAGAGACGCTACTCACAGGAATGGCACAGGGCCTCCCAGTCCTGCTTGAGTCCTTGAAGCCACCAGGATGTCCCATCACTGTCAACTGGGGCCTCTTGAAATCAAGTCCCTGAGCCCCTTGACCTTCTTCATGGCCTTCATCCCAATCAGTCACTCTGCCCTCTTACCCTTCACTTCTCCACCAATTTCTAATCCTGTCAACTGCAGATCCGATTCCCTACTTCTTACATTTCTCTCAATACCCAGCCCCCGTCTCCTTCCCTTGTCCCACCTCTCCTATTAAAGTCCACTTTGGACTCCTTGACCACAATGCAAACGTCCCTTTCCCCTGGTTACCCTTCCTCCCGCTGCTGTCCACCCCCCTCCAGCTCCACACCATTAAAGACAACGGCCCTGTCAGCCCCACCCAGCTCCACAGTGGGCCTGGATGGAAAGACAGAGCAGAACAAGATGAAACCATGACGTGAAGGGAGCCATGGTCTGAAAGCTGTCAGGTGGGCAAGGAGTTATGTACTGTTTGCTAGGGCTGCCGGAACAAAGTAGCACACACAGAGTGGCTCAAACAACAGAAGGGTGTGGTCTCACAGTCCTGAAGGCTGGAGTCGGAAATTGTGGAGTCAGCAGGGCTGGCTCCTCTGGGGGCGGAGGGACATTCTGTTGCAGTCTGTTCCTCTAGCTCCTGGCGGTCTGCCGGCAATCTTTGGCTTTCCTTGGCTGGTAGGTGCATCACCCCGATCTCTGCTTTCAAGTTCATGTGGCATTCTCCCTGTATGTGTGTCCCTCTCCAAATCTCCCCTTTTTAGAAAGACACCAGCCACATTCCATTAGGGGCCCAGCTCCTACAGTGTGACTCCTCCAATTCATCCGCAATCACCCTACTTCCAAATAAGGTCACATCCTAAGGGGCATCCTAGGGTTAGGAGAGGGACATATGAATCTGAGGGGCAGCTACAATTCAACCCATAACAAGCTTTCCAGAGCCCGACTGTGCTCGCCGCCAAAGGGGTGTCTACGGCAGTGGCTGAGCAGGATTTCTGGTTTAGAGACGACTAACCATCATATTTAGAGATGTGGTGAGCAGTCATTGGTTTTCATTGTAAAGTGAACCTGGGGAAAACAGAGTGGAAGGGAGCAGAGGAAATCGGCCACCATAGAAAGACAACCACACAGACATCTTGAGGTATTCCTGACATGGGGGGAGGGGGTGGAGAGTGCTTTCTTCCAAGTTGTGGCATTTAATTGGGCATTTGACTGCAGTTGATAAACTTTTCTTGAAGAAGAAGCTTCATGAGGGATTGCAACGTATAGTAGACGTGTTTGCCTTGAAGCTACTACACCAGGTGCCATTGGGCAAGATGTGAGCACCCCTCCCCAGGGCTGCCAGTCCACTGATGGTGCCAGTTTGTTCCACAGCAAATGTGCTCTGAGTGCCTGTTATGTGCCAGGCCCTGTTGGAGGCCCTGGGAAGGCAGCTGGGAACAAAACAGTCACGATACTTAATCACAGACAATTTGCTGAGATGGAAATTCTTCGTGAGAGCTTTGGAAGAAGCTGAATAGGACTTCTGTAGGTGCCCCCCAACCAGGGATGGTCACGAGTCTTTTATCCCATGATTTCCTCATTTTGACTTCTTGATTTTCAGCTAATCTTCTGATGCTCAGAAGTACCTTTTTCAGTGATTATTTCCCCAGGAAGACTCTATGAGTGGTATAGTTTTCTGAGCCCATGCATTTCTGATTCTGCATCTTTTGTTATAGTATAGATCATGAGACTGCAAGTAAATTTCTTGAGTCTCAACCCATTCCATTGGAACTGCAAGTAAATTTCTTGAGTCTCAACCCATTCCATTGGAACTGCCACAGTCCCTTGCTTCTCACTTTGCTCATGGGAAAAGGAGAGAAGTCTTGTCTCTTGTTGGTCAGATCCTCCCCTTGGATACACACCTGGGAAGCAGGTAGGTAGGCCCTCTCCTACCCTAACTCTGAATGTATAGAAGATGCTTTTATCCTGTGGGTTTGTACTTGAGACTATAGCACAGCGATGATGATGCAGGCTCTGGAGTCACTTCCCAGATCCTGTGTCCCAAAACTGCCCGGAGTCACATCCCAGCTCTGCCATTTCCTATAGTGCACTGTTGGGCAAATTCCTTAGGTTCTCCATGTCTCTGTTTCCCAATCTGCAAAACGGGGATAATAAAAATACCAGCCTCACAGGATCAGTGTGAGGATGAACTGAGTTAAAATACGTAACGGCTCGGAACAGAGGCTGACAAACTTTTCCCATCTCGCTCAACTCAACTGTCAGAGCCTGACAGCAGCCATGGGCAATACTAGTCGATGAACGAATGAATGGGACTGGGTTCCAATGAAACTTCACAAAAACAGGTGGCAGAGGCAGCCATGGGCTGTCATTTGCAGACCCCTGACTTAGGAGACAACCAGAAAATACTAGGCTCTCAATACATGTTAGCTGGTCCTCTTAACTAGGGTTAGATTTACAAGGATGCTGGTTGGATTGTCTCCTACGGTTATGGTCTGGTTCGCTGACATGATGAACAGATGGTGTACATAAAAAACCCCCACCAGCCACAGAAACTTTCCTCCCAGCCCACCTACAGCACTCTTACTTGTGAAAACTACACCTTCCAAGATGCCACGTGCCGCCACAATTTCCCTGCTAATTTTTGCGGAGTTGTACTTGTGAGTTTCAGCCTCCAGCAAGATGTAAAAAGAAAGGGTGGGAAGGAAAACAATAGAACTCTGAGTGGTTCCTTTCCGAAAGTCCTGTGCACCCTCTGGAGGGATGTCTGTCCCCTTTCAGGTTGGCACAGACCTTGATCTTCTACTAGAGGAATGGGAAAGAATTAAAAAGAATTGAAGCCATGTCCCACTTTTGTGGGGCCACAGCATAGGTGGCCGATTTACTTTTTTTTTTTTTTTTTTACCATTCCAATTTGTTTCAGAGGTGGGAGACATTCCTCCCAGATGCTGCCAAAGGGTTGCCTGTTTTACTACCATGGCCTTTGCCTTTGGTGCTGTCCTCATGGGAACTTTTATGGAAGCTACAAGAGCCTGGATTCCCAAAGGATCTTAAGGTTTATTTCCACCCTGGATCCTGAGCATCCGCAGTAGAGTTCCTGAGCCCCGTCCTCTCCGGGGTGCCCACTGTCTCACTTCAAACGTGAGGATCCATTCTTTATCCACTTCTCGGGCTCTTTGGAGTTTGTCCTCCACCTACACTGAGGGGTAAGTTATACCCTGCTTTTCCCATCATCACCAAAATGATATATTAGGACTGAGAGCCAAAAGCATAGATGACAGGAATGGGCCAAACTTCTGACCTCCTTTAAGGAATTTCTACCTGTTTGGGCTTCAATCCCATCCATATGTTTATATTCATTCATTGGTTCATATAGTCATTCTAAGTCCATCAGAAACATTCACTGAGCAAGCATGATGTGCATGGTGCCAGGGATGCAGAGCTAAGTAATAAACATGGTGTTCCCTTGAGGACTTCATGGTCCAGAGGGCAGAGTGGACCTCGTGGTGCACTGCCCAGATCCCTCTGTAAAGAAGGTGTTGTTGCTCTAGCTGCCGGGACACTTGAATGCACAGTCCTCAGCCATCAGCCCCTCCATGCCTTGTCTCAGCTGCAGAGAGGGCCTCGCCCAAGGCCTGTCCTTCCAGTGCCAGGCACCCAATGACAGATGGCGGCAGGAGTGTAAAGTCCCTGCTATTCCTGCCCCCTGCAGACTGGGATGGGCCGTGTTAGTTCCAGAGTAGCCTGGGGGTTGGCTGGGACATTGCCAGGTCTGCATCTCAGCTCAATGTCTCACTCCGCCTGCTCCTCCTACCACAGCTGCCAGTCCCAGGGGCACTTCCTAACAAACATCTGAACAAATTCTGTCTCTGCTCTGCTTCCCAGAGAACTCGACAATGGGTCTAGCACACAAAGTTATAGGGGGACCTATAATCTGATAGATAGAGTACCTGCATTAATCTGAAAAAATATATTATTTTAAATCTTAGAACACATATACTTATGTGGATAGGGGGTTCAGTTTCTTATATGAGACTACGGGGTTAAGTTTTCCTTAAGTTTCCTTTTCAAGGCCTGTACGAAGCGATTGAGGAGGTGACTCAGCTGTGAATCCAGCAAGCAGAACCGATAAACAGGGTCAGACCGACCCGCCAGGAGTCAAAACATCATCTCATCGCCTGATGACTATAATAGCTGATGTCTGCAGACCCCCAGGCCTGCACGTAGCTGCATTCCCATTCCCCTTTATAATCCTGCCCCCTGCACCTTGCTGGAAGACAGGATTTGATGCTTGTAAGCACCGTGTCTGCTTGGTTGGCTAGCTTCTCAATAAAGGCCTTACGTGATTCAGCCCTGCCTTCATTATTGGACACAGCGACAGGCAGCTGAGTCCAACTGGGGGTTCCCCGGTAACAAAAGGAGGAACAAATCATTCTGTCTGGGAGGCTTGGAGGTGACATTAGCTTTGGTTCTTAAAATGTCATGTAGGACTATTCCAGGTAGAGAAAGGAAACAATCACTTTGAGCAAAGGAAACCCAGTGAGAAAAGACCTGGCAGGTGTCCCCCAGCCAAGTTCCAGAATCCTTTACTATCCTGGTGTGACTGGAGTGTAGGGACATGTGAGCCAGGGTTAAGAATGAAGCCAAGGCCTTGCTGGTCAAATGATGAAGCTGACCATCCACTGGGATCTGGTGAATGTTTTTAAGAAAAACTGAGACATGAAAAACTATTCATTTCACAAAGAATAACCAAATCCACTCTAGAGCTTTTGCAGACTCAGACCTTTGCACAGCCATTGGAAGGCTGAGCAATGGTAATCAGGACATTCTCTTCAAGAAATCCCTAAGTCCAAGAATCTCAGGAAACCTAGTGCCTATATTTCTGGCTCCTATGGCCCCAAAGTGGGTTCTCAACAAACACAGGCATGACCCTATGTCTGCCGACTGCCAACACCCCAACACGTGCTCTTAGCATCTGGAGACTGTGGCTTCCCAGCTCTTTGGTCTCTGAGAGGGCTCACTAACACAGTTGCAGACTCCGGGAAAGGAGGAATTCGCTATCTCTGCATCAGGCACCTGCCCCATGACCACAGAGTGGTCTCCCAGGACTGGTCGGGACTTGGAGACGGACCCAGTTCATGCAGAGCTAACACAAAGCATCCAGCCCAGTTCACACGTAGGATTGGACTAGACTGCCTCAAAAGTATTCCCCAGTTCCGAAGCCCATGATCGTATGAAACAATCTCCGGTGCCCGCAGCCCCTCACCTGTTCAATGTACATGATGGATGGACTGATTTCCAGATGCCTTCCAGCTCTCACAGCCTATGGTTTGGGGGTTTCTAGAAAAGCTTGGGCATTAGATTCATGTCAAGTAACAAACTCAATAACTGAAATAGTGCCCGGCAGCCCCGAGAGGAAAATCAGTTCCAACAGGAATCACCTCTAGCCACGAAGGTTTTTAAGGCCGCCTCCTGCTCCTGCTCATGGCACGGCCCACCCTGTCTCGTAATTCCCCGTGCTCCAGCCTCAAAGCTTGATCCGTGGTTCTGCAACTTGCTAGCTATGTAACTTAAGCCCCTTTGTGCCTTATTTGTTTATGCTTTTGAATTTTTTGATAAATTAAAGGTATCGGAAAATAGCAAAACCTACAAAAAATAAAATAATAATCATCCATAGCTCCACTATCCAGGTTTAACCTCTGTTCATATCTTGACTTTTTTGCTTTGCCGATTTATTTATTTATTTATTAATCCTCACCCCACGATATGATTTTTATTGATTTACAGAGAGAAGAAGGGAGAGAGAAACATTTATGTGAGAGACAAACATAGATCGGTTGCCTCTGGCACAGGCCCAAATAGGGATGGAACCTGCAACCTAGGTATGTGCCCTGACCGGGAATCAAACCTGCAACCTTTTGCTGTATGGGATGATGCTCCAACCAACTGAGCTACCAGGCCAGGGCTGCCTTTGTATTTTTGAAGAAATATCACTTTTTTGTTATTGCCAAAATTAGATACATATTCTTTTTTTAATGTAAATGTATACAGTTTACTTTTAAAAAATCATTATATATAATAAAGAGGTAATATGCAAATTAACCCTCACACCCTCACAAGATGGCTGTCTATGACCAGGCTGGCAGAGGGGTTAGTTAGGGACGACCAACAACTGAACAAGCAGGCTGCATGGGGTGACCAGACTGGCAGGGGGGTTAGTGAGGGATGACCAAACGACTGAAAAGCAGGCTGTGTGGGGCAACCAGGCCGGCAGAGGGGCCATGAGGGGCGACCAGGCCAGCAGGGGCGGGAGGGGCAATAAGAGGCGAATAGGCCGGTGGGGAGGGGGGGTGCAGTTGGGGGCAACCAGGTCGTCAGGGGGGGGCAGTTGGGGGCAATTAGGCCAGCAGGGGGGGCAGTGAGGGGCAATTAGGCTGGGGGGGGCAGTTGGGGGCGACCAGGCCAGCGGGGGCTGGGGGGGCAATAAGAGGCGAACAGGCTGGTGGGGGGGCAGTTGGGGGCAATTAGGCCAGCAGGGGGGGCAGTGAGGGGCAACTAGGCTGGGGGGTAGGGGAAGTTGGGGGCAATCAGGCTGGCGGGGGGGCAGTTAGGGGCAACCAGACCGGCAAAGGGGGGCAGTTAGAAGCTACCATGCCAGCAAGGAGGGGGCAGTTGGGGGCGACCAGGCCGGCAGCGGGGGGCAGTTAGGGATGACCAGGCCAGCAGGGAGGGCAGTTAGGGGTGATCAGGCCGGCACGCAGAGGCAGTGAGGGGCAATCAGGCCGGCGGGGTTGGGGGACAGTTAGGGGCAACCAGGCAGGCAGGCAGGTGAGCGATTAGGAGCCAGTGGTCCAGGATTGTAAGAGGGATGTCCGACTGCCAGTTTAGGCCCAATCCCTGAGGGGTCCTGGATTAGAAAGAGTGCAGGCTGGGCTGAGGGGACCACCTACTGACCCCCCGTGCACAAATTTCGTGCACCGGGCCTCTAGTTACCTAATAATGTTAAATTAGATACATATTCATTTTGAAGAATTCAAGAAATGAAAAAAATACAAAGATCTAAGTTTAAAAAAAATCCCAAGTCTCCCCACCCAGAAATAGCTGGCATTAACACACAGCAGATGTCATTATAAATACCTTGATATAGACAGACAAAAGGATGGAGGCCAGATGATTGGATGGACAGAAGAATAGGTAGAAATAAATACTATCAAATGTGGGATAAAATATTATATGTTACTTTAAATTTTTTATGTGTTGTATTTATTGTTACTTATATTTAACAGAAGATAATTAAAACAAAATTGTAGGAAATCTAAACCTTCAAATGTTTCTTTGCCATGAGATATTTGCCAAAAGATCCCTCTGAGGTTAAGGATATAGAGTGTGAAGAAAACATAAACAGTGAGGAGTAATTATGTTGCCTTTTAACTATTTATTTCCATTTTGCACAGTCTTTAATGACTCCATGCTGTGAAGGATGGCATTAGTACTCTCAGGCTTCCTCTCAGCTCTCCCCCCCTCCAGCTCCCCATCCCTCAGCTTTAATTGTTGGTGTTGTTATGCTGCCCCGTTTATAACCTTCACATCCTGATCTATAACTGTAATTGCCCAAGTTGTTTATTGTTAGTTTTCTATTTATAGGGAGTCACTAGTCATCATCAATCCTTATACCATGAGTTCTGCATTCATAAACCTGTTCTTTTTATTCACCCTTAATTAGCTGGTTTTGTGATCCTTTTTTTTTTTCTTCAATATCTCATGGAAGTCATACTTATTCTGAGGACATTTATTCTTGAGGACAATTGCTTGTTAGCTCTATATCCTGGATATTATTGGGCTACGCTTTCCTCCAGTCCTATCTATTAGATATTATACCATTGTCTTCCAAAACCAAATGTTGCTGCACAGAAGTTTGAAGCCAGCCTGATATTATTTTTTCTTCTCCTTGTGGAGGATGTTCATGTGTCTGGAAACTGCATAATTTCTTTCTTTATCTTTAAATTTAAGAGCTTAACTAGGATAAGTTTTGGTGTTCCACATTCTATACCAAGTTTTCCAGCAACACATTATCTTTTCTATTATTTTTTTTATTGTGGGAAAATATAAAACATAAAATTTTCCATTTTAACCATGTTAAGTGTACAAATTAAGTGGCATTAATTATACTCACAATATTGTGCAACCATCACCAATTTTAAGGTGGGACCTCACCCTCAGGGTGACCTTTCCTCCTCTAGCATATCACTGGTCATGTGGTTCAGACCTTCCCCGGACATCTCCTCTCCTGGCATATAACTAGCCCTATGGTAGACCCCCTAGAGGAGGAATAAGGGGGCCAGAGAATTGCCTCATAGACTCTCATAACCACTCCCTTAAGCACTAAGCCCTAGAGATAACATCTAGGCCTCAGCTGTGTTTCAGCTCCAGGCCCAGAAAAGCAGCAAGGCCTTGAGGGGCAACACCATGGCCCAGCTTGATTAATGACCCCCTGCCCTGGCACTGAGCAATCAGTACAGACCATGACCCTGAAAGGACACACCTGGAAAACTAATGAATATTCCATGGAATCCTCCCTTGAGACCTCCAGATAAAAGTCCTTAAGAGGAAGGACCCAGTGTGTACACTTGCTCACTCTCTCTTTCCCTTGAGTATGCCCAAGCCTCTCTCACCCTCTTCTTACCCCAATGTTCTATCTCTCTTTTTTCTCCTAAGCTCCAAAGACCATTCTTTGGCCTCTGTAATTTGTTTCCTGAGCCCACATGGCCCAGCTGACTCACTTCTTCCATGGCTCACTTATCCTACTCCAGTGACTTTCTAAATAAACTTTTGCTTGTCTTTGAGTCTTGGCTCTGAATTCTTTCTTAGCCAAAACTCAAGGACTGCCAGCTGGGTTGGCTCTGTGGATTAGAGCCTTGCCCTGGGGACTGAAGGGTCCCGGGTTCGATTCCTGGTCAAGGGCATGTACCTCGGTTTCAGGCACATCCCCAGTGGGAGGCGTGCAGGAGGCAGCTGATCGATGTTTCTCTCTCATCGATGTTTCTAACTCTCTCTCCCTCTCCCTTCCTCTCTGTAAAAAAATCAATAAAATATATATTAAAAAAAAACCCTCAAGGACTACGATCTAACATCTAGTGCCATTCGCCATTAACATAACCACTAAGCAGTAATACCCCATTCTCCCCACCCCTGATCTGGAATCCTCTAATCTACTTTCTTTCTCTATGAATTTGCCTATTATACATATCTTATCATTGCAATCCTATAAAAAAAAACACACAAAAAAAAAACACACACCCAAACAATAAAAAGTGTTGGGGAGATATAGAGAAATCGGAACCCTCATACGATGCTGATGGGAAGGTAAATGGTGCCCCTGCTTGTAACACATTGTCTTTTGAATTGCAAATTTAGCTTTTTATTCACTTCAGGATTTTTTTCTATTCAGAAGCAGAATAGCATAATCCTGCTCTTTTGAATCACAGTTCTACAATACACACACACACACACACACACACACACTAAGGGTGTACACTTGGAAAAGTTAATATGTCTTCATTTCCTCATCTATAAATTGGAAATACTAATAGTCTTGACCTCATTCATACTCTTCTAAAAAATTAATTACATGGAAATCTCTTTTAAAAAACTGCCTCACACACAGCCAATTTGAAAAGGATTTGTTTTTATCTGCTATATTAGGTTAAGCTATATTATGCTATATATTTGAATAAATCATGTTCTATACGTATACATGTATCTACATATCTATATCTATCTTTGAATAAATCTTTTCCCTTTTAGCTATTTTTGTATTAATCTTCCCTTGACTAGTTGCATCAGTCTTTCATCTGCATTCATGTGCTCATTAAGACTTCCCCTCATACTTTTTTTCCTGCAGAGTATATTTGATTTGGCTTTTGGCTTATTTCATTTTTGCTGCTCCTAACTTACCTAAGGACTCTTTTATCCTATGAAGACTATCTGGGGCCTCACTGTGTTTCTGTTTGTCCCTATTAATGTCATTCTGTAAAGGTATCACCTCATCTTTTGACTGTTCCTTACCTTATTGACTTCCTATCAAGTTGCTCGGCAAAGTAATTGTGAATAATCCAGCTCTGCTTCTTAATTTATGCCTCTTTCCAGGTTGGAAATATTGTGGTTGCATTCTCTAGCCCCCTGCTTGTTTGCTTGCTTGCTTTCCTCCCCTCCTCCTTCTTGCTCTGCTTGGGTGGCTCTGCCTGACATTCTATTTGCTGTGATATATGGCATAGGTGACACCTGACTCTCTCCCACCATAGCAGGGAACAGTTTGTTTTCCCCTTGGAGCTGAAGTTTGAAGATTGAGTATTCTTTGTTTTACCAGATTTCTGTAGCCTACAGAAACAGTGACAGGGAGGAGAAAGCTCGGCGAGGGTGACTTTTAGTCATGGTTAGAATACAGGCGATCTATTTCTTCTTCCTAGATTTTGAGAAATATCCTATGACCAGACTCACTCCACCTACTTGCAGATATTTATTCTTAGCTATGAGGAGATATTCTCTCCTTTTCTATTATTTCTCCAATCCATTCTGTAGTCCTGAAGCGTTTGTTACCATCAGAGAGTTAACCACCGCCATAATCTTTCAACCTTTCTCCTTTTACTTGTCTCTACTCCTACCCCTGCCCCCGGCTATTTCTCTTACTCCTTAGATAGACAGGGAAATGATAATGTTTCCCATTCCACTTCCTCCAGGTGCTGGGGTATCAGTGAGGAACCTTAGGGTGTACTTTGTAGTGGATGGGGAAAGAGAAGCCCAGCTCTAGCTCTCTACACAACAGTATTTTCTGTTTATTTCCTTACCTACCAGCTTTTAAAGTTTATTACATTTGACTGTTCCCTTTATCTTGTTTAGATGTTGTGGGTAATTTTATTTTTATTTTCTTGTATTTTGCTTTGTTCAATAGTATTGGGCAAGAGGAATTCTATAATACAATTTCTGTCAATGATCTTAAGTGAACATCTGAGTCACGTTTTCCATATGCAAGCTGAGAAAATATTATCATAGTGAACTCATGGATTTTTTTTTAGGAGTACTAAATTAGATAATCTATGTAAATTGCTTTGCAAGCTCTCAAATTTTATATGAAGAGTAAGTTTTCAATAAATGTATTTGTGAATGAAGGAGTTGTTATTGCTCTATGAAAATGAGTTTAGTTATCTAATTCATAGGATTATAAAATGTTAGCACTTAGAGGAATCCTAGGAATCATGTAGCCAGCGGTTTTACATAGAAGGAAACAAATGCCATCTGTCTTCTTCAGGACTAAGTTTCATCAAGAGGTGAGCGACACAAGAATCCCAGTGTCTGAGATCGGACAGAAAATGTTATTCACCAGAATTCCTCTGGAGACTAACCCCTAAGTGTGAGAAGAAATACTTTTACTTTCTTCTCAAGAGGAAGGTCCTTTCATTCACAGGCCCTCTTGTTTTGCTCAACACCAAGATGGGTTTAGGTATGTAGAGATGCAAACAAAGCTTAATTGCTTTCCATAAAATGGAGTAAGAGAAAGGAAGAGTTAAGTAAAATCAGAAGTACAAATGAGAACGGACATTGAAAAATGAAAGTTTGATACTAGTTTTCAGTTGTTTCCTCTAAAATACATACTCTCGTTCTCACACAAAGAATTTTTATAAAATCTATATTACTCACTGATGTGTTTTTAGTACTTTTTTTTTGGAAGGCTCTTCATTCACCTTAGTAAAGAAGGCTCTGCATTCACCACATTCATTTACAGGAACTAAAGAATGTGGAGCCACAATACATGAGTTATATAGGTTGGTTAGTTGTATCTTCTTGTATCTGAACACAGTCCTGGAGCAGGGTGCAGTGCGGGGTAGAGGGCTGGCCTGGAGGGGTTAAGGGTTTGTAAGATGACAGAGTGAAGACGAGTTTTAACCTAAAGCTAAATGAATTGCCAACAGCAAGGGAGAAAGCAAAGACCAAACCATGATAGAAATCAGCCATGATAAATGGCAGACAGAATCAGGCAGCAAAAGAAGTTTGCATCCTTTGCTTCAGCCCAACAAGAAATAATTTTTCTGCCAGTCCCAAATCTAGAACTTGTTGTCTGCTTTCCAACATACTCTAGGAGGTTTGCTTATACCTGATATTAAGACCAAATGAAATAGAACGAAATAGAACACAAAATTTAATAAATATTTTCAGATTCAAATAGCAAACTAACCATTAAAAGTCATATCCTAGGGCTTCTTTGAAATAATAAATGAATTTTTTAAGTCTTTAAGTTTAAAAACAACAATGATGACAAGAGGGGGCCTCAGTCGACAGGATTTCTTATCAACCACTTTGTATGCTGGAAAAAAAGGCACAATAGCTTCAAATTTTGAAGGAAAAGGGGTTTTCAACCAAAAATTACATACCCAACAGAACTATCAATTAAATCTCACCCAGACATTTGAGTCACATAAGCTCTCAAAATTTTCTCTTCCCACATATTCTTTCTTTGGGAGTAATATGAGACTATAGTCTTATTTAGATTGAAAATATTTAATTTATGAGCTCTTTTTCACTTTATTTTAATATCAGGCTTCCGTGCCTTCTAAAATGTGTTTGGAAGCAAATAACCTTCTAAGCTTGGGCCTGGGGGTGGGGGTAACCTTCTGTGTTGGGCTTAAGCCATTGATATTAATTGTGATGGGACAATTCAGGTGATGGCCTTGATGAGTATCTACAAAGATTTAACAATAGGACAGATGGCTATGGAAGTGATAGAGGTCTCTCATATAGAAGAGGAGGGGTTAATAGTTTAGATGGTACAATAAAAGTAAATAGTGGAACGTGAACAAAAGAAAGATTCCGTTCAACCTTGAAGCTAGACGCATTCTTCTCTGAGAACTAGAGACGATATTCCTGAGTCTGGCAGAAAACAAACCCTGATCCTCGCACACTGCCTTTGCAGTGAAACAAGTTGCATGGTCATATTAGAAGTGCTATTTATAGGTTTCTACTTCCTATAATCATGCAACTATTTAGTCATGAAAGACAATAACAGTTACAGAGAAACGTATAAACATTACCCACCTTGGCCACCAAAGAGTAAAGACAAGGCTCTGAGACAGAAAAGAATGAGCTGAGTGGGGAAGGGGAGAGCACCACTGGCCTCCTCATCTGACCCAGGAGACAATACTGATGGAGCTGGGGCAAGAACTGGAGCCTCAGCATGTTCTCTGAATTGGCCAAGATCACCAGTGGAAGGCATGCAAAGTCAAATCTAACTATAATGGGAAGTAGAGGGTGACTTAAGAGGGCAAGAACTTATTTCTCTTAACAGAAAACCAGTAGATAATGCCTAAGTTAATAAATCAGGAAAAGCACTGTAAACGAGGTCTTCACACACGCAGACGCAACTACCTGAAGAAATAAAAGTGGAAATGGACAAGGCTCTAAACAGCATGTGGTGGTTTGTCAACATGAGCCCTTCCCAGCTACTTCGTATCGAAACCATGCTTATTTTTAGGTTTAACAAACCTTGTAAAATGTTTTGAAAACGAAATTTAAAAACCATAGAACAGTCTCATCTATAAATATGTACACAGAAGTTGCTCCCTGAATTAATCATATGTAATAATTATACAAAAAAAGAAATATATGCATATTCCAGGACAATAAGCTTATTCCAGTAAGGGGAAGGTTGTTTGAAAATGTGAAATGCATTTACATGTTATCGCTTTAGCAGGACAAAGGTGAGAATCACAATCTTTAATCTACTGTTGCTAAAGAAGCTCTGAGTAAAATCTTTTCAACATTTTTGGCTTTTAACAAGTCAGTATTCCAGACATGGAAAAACACTTCCTTAGAATAACAGAATGGCCGTCTGAAACTAAAAGACAGCATCACATATATGTGTCAAAGACTGAAGTTCTTTGCATTACATTCGGGAATGAAACAAGGTTACACTAATATCATTCAACATTGATTTGCAAGTTCTAAGGAATAAAATTCAAAAGGGAAGGAGAGAAGGAGGAAGTGAAGGAAGAAGAAAGGAATCCTATATAATAAAAGGCCAATATGCAAATAGATGGAATGGTGGAACAACCAAACAACCAGTCGCTATGAGGTGCACTGACCACCAGGGGGCGGGTGTGGAACAGGGCGGGTGTTGGCAGCAGGCAGCAGAGCACGGAACATGGCGGGTGTCGGCTGTGGAGGGATGATGGAGCAGGTGAGCGGGGGCACCAGACCAAGGCAGGGTGCTGTCGCTGTCATCAGGACAAGCCTCTGGTGGTTACTGAAAATTCTTTGCTCCCGCACAACGGTCCCACCCAGCGCTCACACCTGCTGCCGGCTCCGGCCCCAATCACACCTGCTGCTGGTACCAGAGCCACTGCTCGCACCCACTGCTGGCGCCAGCCCCACTAGCACCCACGGTAGGATGGTGGAGCAGGGGACCGGGGTCCACCGTGGATGGGGCAGGGTGGGGGTGTGGAGGATGGGCCAAGACCTGCCCCTGTGCCCACCGCAGCCTCGCGGCCCACAGTTCCTTTCAAGGTGCATGAATTCGTGCACTGGGCCCCTAGTATATAATAAAAAGTAGGAGATAAAATGACCATCATTTACCTGATGAGATGATTGAAAACCTAGAAAACCCAAAGCACCAACTCAAAAATCTGCAGGACTGATGAAGAGTCCAGTAAGGTGAGTGGTTAAAAAATAGATAAAACACAGCAGCTTTCTTATACAGCAGCAAAACTACTTGGAATATCTAACAGGAAATAAATTAAATCACAGTAGTAGCAAATACTTAGGAATCAACTTAATCAGAAATGTGTAAAGAAACCCATAAAACTTTGCTGAGGGATATAAAAGAACCCTGAAAAAGTGAAGATATTTGTAATGATTCCAAATCTAAAAACTCAATAAAGTCAAAAGGAAAATTCTCACACACACAAATAATTTGTACAATAATTGCAATTCTAAGAAAAGTCGAGAGTTTTGTGGAATTTGATCAAGTAATTCTAAAAATAACCTAAGGAAACAAAGATCTACACTTCATTTAGGAAAGTGTAAAGAGAAGGGGGTGCCCTATCAAGTATGAAATATCTGATCAATCTACAATAATTAAAATAGTGTTGTCCTGACAGCTTTGGCCTTGCACCAAAGGGTCACAGGTTCGATTTCTGGTCAAGGGCACATACCTGGGTTGCAGGTTTATCCTCAGCCCCCAGTCAGGGCATGTGGGGGAAGCAATTGATTTATGTGTCTCTCTCACATCACTGTCTCTCTCTTTTTCTCTCTCTTTTTTCTCTCTCTCTTCCTGTCCCCATCCCTTCCGCTCTCTCTAAAAATCAATGTAAAAAAATATCAATAACAACAAAAAACACAGATAAACTAACACCACCAACAATAGACTCCATAAAAGAACGTATGATTAAAAAAAAGTTTCTACTTCAAATCAGTGGAGAAAGTTTAGACTAGAAACCCATGTTCCTGGGATACCAGTTAACTATTTGGAACACAAAAGACTTAGATTCTTATGATGAACCAAAAATTAATTAATCCATTAGTTA
Source organism: Cnephaeus nilssonii (assembly GCF_951640355.1). NCBI lineage: Eukaryota > Metazoa > Chordata > Mammalia > Chiroptera > Vespertilionidae > Cnephaeus > Cnephaeus nilssonii. Next base: position 70,744,409 of record NC_137082.1, on the reverse strand, counting down.
ATTAATACATAAAAATAAAAATTTGAATATGAAAAAATGCAAAAAAATCAAATCATTAAAGATCTAGAAAAAATATGTGAGAGTATTTATTGCATTTGGGGATGGGGAAATAACATTTGAAGCCCCAAAGCAAAAGAAGATATGAAGTTTTCTATTATTGCAAATAAAAAGTAAAACTATTCTTCAGAGACATCAAGTACTATTCTGAAAGCAAATAAAAACTGGAAAATATATTTTAATGTAATTAGCAGGTAAACTTATTCCATAAAATATCCTATAAACATATGGGAAAAATATAAAAATATTCATGAACAGGTAATTCATAAAGGACAAACATAAAATATGTGCAGCTGCAGAGGTTAGAAAGAAAATCCCAATTAATATGTGCAGTGTCATTTCCTCTTATCAAATTAATAAATATTTTAAAGCAATGATAATTCCTAATGTTAGCAAAGGTTTACTAAATAATCACTGATGCTTGGATTAAAGTTGGCACCAAGATTTTTTGAAGGACAACTTGACAATATTTATCACATTTTTACTTTATGAATCACAACATAAATCACATGCCACACTCAAATGCCCACATCACCAAATGGACAATCCCAATCTAGAAGAAATAATTAGAAATCCTAACTAAAATTTATGTGAAAAATGTCACAACAGTACTATTTATAATAGTGAAAAATTAGAAGCAAATTCAATGCCCAAGAGTAAAGACATAACTAAAAAAATAATAATATGACAATATGGTATAATTTAATTGATGCAAAATTTCAGTCATTAAAAAATATCCAATAACAGAAAAATGCCAATGATATAATTTTAAATGAAAAAAAAAGCTATCTAATAGTACTTATGGCTTGTTTCCAAATTTTGTAAAATAAAATTTACATATTTAGCAAATGTGTGTATGTGTGTTTGTGTGCCTGTTTGGTAATCACTAATCTACGGGGGGAAAAAGACTTGAGGAGAATTTATGTTTAACATGATAGATTAAACACAAACATTAACCTCCCTTTCTCCACAACTCTCACTAAAATTACAGTGTAGGAATTAAAAAGACATAACCCAGTAAGGACCAGGAGAATGGGAAAGGAAGTGACAGCAATTGAGAGATGTCAATAGTATAGAAGAACAGAACGGTTAGACAAATGGTAACTGATCAAACACAGAGGAATTCATGACCTGCTAAGGACGGGCAATGTGCCATAAAAAAATCAGGGTATCCAGGGAAAGCAATGCACTAAGTGGAGGCAGCATCCCCCACTTGGCTCTGAGAATACTAGGAGTCAGCATTGTATGCACTGCCCATCCCTTCAGAAGAGCAAAGGGTTTATCTTGGGGAAACTGATCAGATAAGAAGGAAAGACCTTAAGTGCCAACATTCCAAGAGTCACCAGTAAAAAGGCCTTCTTCTCTGTATGGTCAAGCCCATCAGTGAGCAAGCCTTCTCATACCCAATGGACACTCAACATTTTAGTCCCCCTCTCTTAAATATGCACGGACAGTCAATGATTGCCAGCAAACCAGGAAACCTTTGTCTTGGACAGAAAAAAAAAAGGAGGAAAAAGGCCAGGCAGAAACCAAAAAATTCCAAAAGCATTTTGTGAAACTTACAGAGAAGATATTTCATCCAAAAATAGAATGTCATAAAAAAATGAGCATTCTGAGAACCTAAAAGAACTTTCAGATGTTAAAAAAAAATGAAAGCTGAAATAAAAACTACAAAAGGAAGATGGCTTCGAAGAGTAAGTTGAGGACATTGTCAAGAAGTAGAACAGAAAAGAGAAGAAAAGAGATAAAGAAATTAGAGGATTAGCCTAGGAGGTCCAAAAGTTGATTAATAGGATTTGACACACACACACACACACACACACACACACACACACACACACACAGACAAAACTAAAAGTCTATTATCAAAGAAATGATATTAAAAAAATTCCTGGAAGGAAAGATAACAAAGTTGTAGATTTGAATGGTAACCCAAATAACCCTGAGCTATGAATAAAAAATATCTACTCCAAGGCATTATGAAATCCTCAAAACACTGGTGTTAAAAATAAAAAGAAGATGCTGAATGTTTGTAGCAAGGAAAAAATTCTGAGAGATTGACAAAGTACAAAATTAATCCAATGTTCAATGGGGAAAGGGAAGTCCTTTCAACAAACAGTAATGAAACAATTGAGCATTTTTATACACAAAAAAAAGAACTTTAATCCATACCTCTCCCTAGATACAAAATTTAACTCAAAATGGAGCATAACCCAAAATGTAAAATGTAAAACCATAAAAGAATAGAAAATCTTTATGAACTTGAGTTAGACTAAGAAATCTTAGATGGACTTCATCAAAACTAAAAACCTTTTGCTCTGTAAAAGATATTAGTAAGAGAATGAAAAGACAAGCCATAGGCCAGAAGAAAATATTTTAAAATCACCTATCTGACAAAATGCTTATGTTCATAATACATATAAAAATATCAAAGATCAATAACAATACACCAAACAACCCAATTTTTTAAATGGGCAAAAGATTTGAACAGACACATCACAAAAGATAATATATAGGAAGCAAATAAGCATATACAAAGGTTCTCGACATCATTACTCATTAGGGAAATGCAAAGTAAACCCACAACATACTCACTAGAATTAATTTTTTTAAAAAGGGAATACCTAGAACTGATGAGGACATGGTACCCTCACACATTGCTTGTGGGTATGCAAAATGTCACAGCCATTGGAAAACAGATGGACAGTTTCTTATAAAGTTAAACAAACACTTATCATACAATCCAGTAATTCTACTCCTGGTATTCACCCAAAAGAAATAAAAACTTACATTGATACAAATATTTGTGTGCCAATGTTTGTAACAGTTTTATTCATGATCACCAAAAACTGGAAATAGTGCAAGTATCTTCAAGTGATAAACAGATACACATAAATCCAAGCCATGGAATACGATTCAACAATAAAAAAATAAAATGGTGATACACACCACCATAGAGATGACTCCCACATGCGATATGCTAAGTGAAAGAAGTCAGACTCAACAAGCTAGGTAATATATGATTCCCTGTATATAGCAAGGCATAACCATGGGGACAGAAAACATACTAGTGGTTGCCAGATGTGGAAGTACGGAAGGAAGGGGTTGACAACAAAAGGTCAATATGAGATGTTTTTGGAGGGATGAGTCTGTTCTACATGTTGCATAGATACATGATTCCATGCATTTCTCAAAACCCATGGAACTATATTCAAAAAAGAGTGAATTTTACTGTATGTCAATTTAAAAAATTAATTCTGAGGGAAAATTATACCCTATTAGAATTCTATACCCAGCCAAACTATCAATCTAATATAAAGATAGAATAAAATGACTGTCAGCCATGGGAGATTTTTTTTTTTTTTTTGAATGAAGCCTTTCTTAGGAAGCTCCAATAGAATGAGGAACTCGTGGGGACTGGGGAAAAAAAGAGAGACAGCAGGAAATCCTAGGAAAACCACTTTGTCTAAGGTATAGAGAATAAGCAGGTCAGATAAAAGGAGGAAATTAGAGGGCTCCAGACATATGAGCACAATAGATAACCTAATGAGTTTGAATATAATGAGATGAGATTAACTCTTCTGGGAGAAGAATCAGAAAATCTTAGTGATCAGTTAAAAGAAAATGAAATAATCAATTGTCAAAGGTGATTATAAACTCTTACAGGGGAAATTTTTTTAAAAGATAGTAATCACAGTATATGATATCACCTGGATGTAAATAATATCAATAAAGTTAAAATGAGGCCAACCCTGAAAACTGAGTTTCTTCCATCTGATAATATGAGCATATCAGGAAGGTTGAAGAGAGAAGCTGGGATGTGTGAATGTCTGTGGTGGGGAGAAAGTTGTAAAAAGCCGCCAGACAAGTCGATAGATAATATGCAAGTGAAATAAACAAGAAATAGCAGAATTCATGTGTTACTTACAGATGCAGTGTTAAATACAAGAGGGGAAAACAGCTAAAAGAGGGGAAACTGGTCGCCTTGTGGGGAGGGAATCAGGGGGAAAGGGCCACTGCTTTCCACTTAAGTCTTGTAGATGATATTATTTTTAAAACTGTTGTAAACAAGAACAGTTTTTCATTTAACCCTTTGCACTCGCTTGCTTTTTTTCTCGATTCCTGCTACCGATGCTAACCATGTCGAGTCACACTCGACAATTGAGTGCAAAAGCTTAAAAAGAAAAGAGATAATGTACTGGAGGGAATGATGCCAAAATATTAACAATTATCTCTGGTTATTGGGTTTACAGGTAATTATCATTTTCTTCTTCACGACTTTCTGAATTTCCCAAACTTTCTATCTTAATAAACAGAAGGGGGCGGTGAGAGACAGAGTCAGACAGACAGGGAAACAGAGAGAATAAGAGAGAGAAAGTGTGTTCAAGAGCAGACTTTCCCCTTTTCCATAATTGGGCAAAACATAATAAAAATCCACGTCTTATTAAGAAGGAATTCTGCATTTTAGAACAGGGGGATTTCCTGGAGCTAAGTAAAGGTTTCTGAGACAGCATGTTGAGGCGTGGTTATCACAGTGCCTCACACACAATAGGGTTCACACAGCAAGAACCTCTCCACTTGGCCCCCTGGTGAGTTCTCCATCTGTGTAGTAAGATGAAGGCTTGGGGTCAGGCAGCTCTCTAGGTCTAGAATTTGACTCTAAGAAGCTGTCATCCTGAGACCTTCCAGGGACAAGTTACCCCAGTCTCCTCCTGCTCAGACTGCAGGCAAGAAACCCTCTGCTGCCTCCCGTCAATGCAGACACCCCACACCAGACATCCCATCCATGGCAATATGTTCCTGGAAGTCTTACACCTCCTCTCAACGGCCCACCTCCCAGGACACAGGCTACCCAAATCAATTATAAATGCCTGCTGGCACTTCAGTGTCTGCCTGGTTTGTGCACTTCCAGCTGTTAAATAAATGGCAACCCCTGGACATTCTGATTTCCTTCAAAGCCCCCCCAGATCTGAGGCCGATCCTCATGACCATTTGCAAAGAGCAATTCAGAGCCAAGCAGGGCATTGAAACACGAAAAAAAAACAAAAACAAAAACAAGTCTTTAGAGAAACTCAAGTCCTTAACCTGGAAGACCTGGGCTTGGGCCAACATCTGGTTTCCAGAGCTCGAGAGTCAGGAAAAGCAACAAAACACAAGGGGATGAGCCAAGCTGTGGAACAAAACAACCCAGGTTTGACTCCCTAATCAGCCACTTACTTCCTGGCACTAATTTTGATACCTGTTGGCAGGCTTCTCATCTATAAAACTGGGACAATTTTATTGTCAACTCAATGTTTAAATTTTCATTTAAAAGGCCTACTTTATATGTAAAGTGACTAGCCAAGAATGATACGACAATAGCTAATGTTTATTTAGCACCTGTTATGCCTGTGGCACGGCGCCAGGCATTTTATGTTCATACTTGTTAGTCCTCACAAATTAAGTATCAAGAAGTATTACCTCCTCATATTAAAAATAAAGAAACTAAGGCACAGAAAGACTAAGCAACTCTTGTCATGTCCTTCAGCAAAGAAGTACCACACAGTTGGGATTTGAACCCAGGCAGTCTGAGGTCAGTGCCTTGCGATTTCTTCCCTAACATCTCGAGGGGGAATCGTTACCAGCTTTCTCTCCCTGCTCACACTACAGATGGGGACACCAAGTCCTGAAGCAAGGTCATGCGTGTCCCCGCAGTCACCCAGGGGCTGGGAGAGCTAGGATTCAGCTCCCATTCATGCCTTCATGCCACCAGAGAGCGGAACCACAGGGACCCATCCAGAGGATCCCAGCACCACTGTGAGCATGCCCAGCCTTGGACTGCCCAAACCTTTGTCGCTGGCAGCCCCCTGCCTGGTCTGACAGGCGCATCATCTTCCACTGGGAAAGCAAGTGTCTGGGCCCTGCCACCCTCAGCCACAGGTCCCAGGCTCGCCATCCTATCCAGGCACCTGCCCTCACCCACCTCTCTCAAACTCTCCCTCCCTCCCTCCTCCATGTGCACAAAGAGCACTGCCTGCCAGGGGTGGGGGATGGACAAATCCCCAGGCCCTGGTTACACCAGGCCTGCAGAGTCAGAAAGCTCCGCCTCCTCTGGCACGTCACTCCTTCCCCTCAGCATTAACACCAACTCCATTCGCATGCTCTGTCCATTCGGGGACCATAAGGTCATCCTCGGCTGGACCCTCAGAGCCTATTACAGTGCCTGGCAACAAACAGGAGTTCCGTTAAGAGTTGTTAGGAGTCAGAATAAACTGTGAGCTTCCACTCCTCATCCCCATCTAGGGAGACCATGAGTCCCTCTCATGTCTCCTGACTTTCTGGGATGTTGCCTTAAGAAGACAAACCCCACTCAGAACACAACACAGTAACTGTCTTTGCTGGAGGACTTTTTCTCTTTCTCTCCTAGAATGGCCCAAGTATCCTGTCTTTTAAAAATCACTTTCTAAAGGAGTTAGAGTAACGTGCCTCTTTACACGGATGCCCTTGTCGGTAAATCAAATCCTCCAGGACAATCTCTAACAGCTAAGAGTTAGGACAGAGCAGCATCAGGAAGTTTCATGGAGAAGCCTCGAGGTCACCATCCATGCAGGAGTGATTATGACCGGGTTTCTGCAGAATGAAACATTAAATCCCTTCTGTCCGGGCCAGGGCCTGGGACCGACGTCCCTCAGAAGTTAGCACCAGGAGGGGTAGCAGAAAGGACGTGAGTTTGGGAGGGCTGGATTTTAGTCCCCGCTTTGTCACATGCAAACTGGGCAAGTTATTTACTATCACTGAGCCTTCATCCCACACATCCATTCGCCAGTCATTCATCCATTCAATGGATACTTATTCAGTCCCTACTGTGTGCCAGGCACTGTGCTAGGCACTGAAATCTGAGACTCGGGAAAATGGCTTGGCAGAGGGAGGGGCAGGCAATAACCCTTTATCCATAACCATTCCAATACATTTACAGTTGCAAATTGTGGTATATGCCAGGAAGGAAAAGGACGGTAAGGTCTGCTGCCAGGGTCTGCCATCCTTGGGGCCTGACCCCAAGGAGGTAACATCTGAGTTGAGAGTTAAATAATGAGACAGGGGTGGGGAGACGCCAGGCAGACGGAGGAGAGTACTAGTATGTTCCAGCTGAGGAAGCAGTGTGTGGGAGAGTCCTGGGCAGAGCCGACTAGATCACACATTCAGGGCGCTGAAAGGAGTCACAAAGCCTTGAACAAAGTGCTTGAACAAAGGCTTTTCCCTGGGTTTGTTTGCCCTTGGCTTCTGGGCCCTCACTCCCAGGCTGCTTGGCGAAGCTACTGACAACATGCTCCCCACGGCCTCTCTCCATGAGAGGTACACTGTGCCTGCTGTCCCCACACATCCCACTCTAGCTGGGGCCTCACCTCAAAGCAGACATCCCACCATCTGCAGGCCTGGCTCCTGCCCCCTGTAGGGAAGCATCATGGCTCAGAGGAGGAAGCTCCCCCATTAATGAGTCAAAGCCCCTTTGAAATCTGTGACATTTGGATCTAGCTGTGCCTTTCACAAGCTCTTGGGCAAATCACTCAACCTCTCTGAGGCTCTGTTTCCCTAACTTTAAAATGCAGACTGTCACCTATGTCCACATCCCTGATGCAAAACCTTCAAGACAAGAACTACTTCAGATTTCAGAATGCTTCCGATAACCTCCCCAGTGGGATCTGGGGCAATATTTTGTGTTCAAACACATAAATATTTCCACCAGGAAGCATATGAAAACTCATACAAGGTGAGAAAAGTAAAGACTATAAACAGCCTGGGTCAGATTTGGCAGCCAAATGAATTTAGGGTTAAACTTAAAAAAAATAATAACTTTCCATTTTCATAGCTTCTTGGATGTCTGGACTCCATGGAGAGAATTGGACTCGAACCCAGTTCGTGAGCGTGTGGTGCCCATTCCGAGGGAATTCACGTGCAGCTCCCTGCAGGAGGGCTTCTGCAGAGACACTCATACTTTGGAATCTGGGGCCGAACAAAAGCTTTAATGCAACTCAAGCCGAAGTTTGCCGCCCTCCTTAAAATGCTGTCATTTGGCCTGAAAGCCCCCACTTGCATGATAAGTGGCTCCATGTCCCAGCATGCCCCCTGCTCCCCACTTCATCATCAGCCCCAAGCCGAGGTCTCAGCATGTCACAGAAGCCACGTTCTTGCTAATCATCACAGCAGTGTGTGGGTTTGGGTTTTTTGTGTGTTTTTTTAATTAGCTCAATTCCCCCATCTCCTAAGATGTGACACAAATCCCTGGTACAACAAGGCCCCCCTCTCAGAAAAAATTCTCAGAATTAGAAAACCCCCATATTCTCTGACAGCATCTTGGTCTCATGAAAGGCAGCCAGACCTGGAGAGGCCTCCCTCCTCGTGTTGGAAGAGGTTCTCACGGAGGCTGCACTGGGAACATCCCTCAAACTCCAGAAGACATGCAAACGGGGAAAGAGCCCAGCATCTGCAGAGCGTGGATCGGCCCCGTAAGACAGCGGGGCAGCCAACCCCAGGAGGCCAGAGTCCGGAAGAAGCCCATCTAGTCCAACCCAGTGTGACCTGGGATAGGGGAATTCACTTCCTGGATCTCAGACTCTCCACCTGCTAAGCATGTGGATCACATTCCCTCCAAAGGAGCTTCCAGCTGAAACATTCCAAGATGAAGGGGACTCTTCCTGTGTGAGAGAAACTTTGGTTCCCTAAGGAGATTTGGAAAATAAACTGCAGCTATTGATAGCTTCTGATAGACAATTGCAGGCAGGAGGTAAATAAGCAATTACAGAGCGCGCATGGCGCCCCACATGCTGCCTCAGCGTGCTGACGAATCACAGGGTCGGCACAGTTCCGCAGGGACCGCGGGGACTCTGCCCCGCACAGGCCCGCAGACGGCAGCTCCCATCACGGCCTCTCCTGGAGCAGCTGCCACGACCAGGGACCTGTCAGAAATCAGCCCAAGGAATTACTCCTTTTTGGAAGCAGAAACCACAGAACTGGAGGCAATTCAGGTAAACGTGGCAGATGGTCGCATCTCAAGTTGTCATTTCTCCAAAGAAAGCTGGCAAGGGTGACAACCTCTGGTGGCCTGAATCCAAAGCTGAGAAATATAAAGGACGAGGCAGGGGTAATGGGTACCTGACAGGGAGAGGGAATGGACTGGAACAGAGCTCCCTGAGATGTGCCGAGAGAGGGGGCCAGGCCCGAGGTGACAGCTTTGATTCTCAGAAGGGAAGGGAATGGCGGGGGGATAGGGGGGTGCAGGGAGGGAGAACTGGACTAAAGCCTTCTCTGAGCTTCATTCTGGATGCCACATCTTAGCCACGTACCATCACATATGGTGACCTCACAGAGTGCATCTCCTTCCTTAGGAAGCAAATTCTATAACTGGTTAGGAAAAACTAATGTGTGTGAGTGTATATGTGTGTAAAATCTCAGAAACTCAGCCAAGAAAACTGCAAGATCAATAACCTTCATAAAATTGGTCCGAACAAGAGAAGATAATGAGGAAAAACATTGAATGTCAAAACAGTCAAGTTAAATATACATGTTTTATTTAATAACACTTATCCAGAGGAGCCTAAGAGAGGGGATGGCCTTTGTCTGAATGCTATGTACCAGGCACCGTGCTAGGCATTTTAAATGTATTATATCACTTCGTTCTCATAAGAAGCATATGAAGTAGTATTGGCAGTTATGTAGCAGCAATAATAGGGGAAACACCATTAGTAATAGTAATAGTATTTGTTTAAATTTTATTGATGAAAAAGTAACTTAGCTTCATGATAGGAAGTTCCATAAAATTCAAAAAGAATAAAGGGGAAAATGAGAACTTTTATAAATTCATCTTCAAAGACAAGGCTGATGGGGTGCTCCTGCCACCACCGGGGCCTACTTTACCATCTGAATTAAGAGTCCTTTCTGCAAGGTGACACCTGGGTACACAGAATGTTCCCAGGACCAGTGATTTCGGAAATGCCACCGGCTCACTTTCTCCTTGTGGTCCAGGACACAACCTTGGTCAGAACATCAGCTCGGTTACCTGCAGCGGCAGAGGCCCTCTGTGGGGATTCCTGGAGGACATCATCTGACCACTCCCTCATTTGACCACAGGCTTGTAGGGCTGCTAACACCCAATCCCACCCCCTCTTCCTCCCTTAAGTCACCAAAATAAACTGCCCTTGGGTACCACCAACGTATCAAAAGCCAGTGTAACATACCACTCTGGCATTCATTCATTCATCTATCCATCAGGGAGAGCCCCTATTTTGGATCAGACCCCGTGCTGGGATTTTACAAGCTACATGCTATGGAGGACCCATGGTCCATGCCTGCCCATCCATGACTCTCTATTCAGCCTCCCTGGGCAGGCACTCTGTCCCAGTATTTTCTGCTAGTGTGTCAATCAAGTGTTGAGTTTGGGGTCTCTGAGACCCAGCCCTCTGGTAATAAGTGCTTTTCTTGGTCTTGGACCATCACATTAGTTTACCATCCCCTATTAATATGCAGGAGGGGATGGAGATGCCAGGTGAGAGATGTGTAATGCCTAAGGACAAAGAACCTACACACTGCTCAGCAAGGAGCCCACCTATCCCTCGCCTGAGCATCAGACAAGCACCTTATTCCAAGCCACATGTTGTCTTATTTAGTTTGCACGCCTGCCCCATGATCACTGTAGTGGAAGGAAGTACAGCCTGGGGAAACTGCAAAGGACTAACGTGCTGTGTGGCATTGGCCACATCGCTTCCCCTCTGGATCTCAGCTGCTGCTTCTGTCAAATCAGAGGATTGTGCTAGTTGGTTGTCCAAGGTTGTCCTTTCCAAGTGTGATGGTTTATGATTTTACATGCATCTATTTCCCATCCTATCACAAATTGAAGAGCAAGTGTGTGTGTGTGTGTGTGTGTGTGTGTGTGTGTGTGTGTGTGTGTTTGTAGTCTGTAAAAACTCTGACTCTACCCTAGCCAGTTGTGCAGTGGTTAGAGCACCAGTCTGCAGACTGAAGGGTCCTTGGTTCTACTCCAGTCAAGGTGCACATACCTCAGCTGCAGGCTCAATCCCCAACCCTGGTCAGGGCACATGCAGGAGGCAACCAATCAATGCGTTTCTCTCACATTTATGTTTCTCTCTGTCTCTCCCCCTCCCTTCCACTCTCTCTAAAAATCAATCGAAAAATATCCTCAGGTGAGGATTAACAACATGGTGTGATCTGGATGCAGGAATCCAAGGCAGGCATGGACATGCTCAAGGGCAAGCTGGATTATCCCAGAACACCTCAGGAAATCAGGGGCGGCCCCACACCTCTGAGAAACAAGGACGGGGAAGAACTGAGCAGGAGAAGAATCAAACCTCCAGCTGATCCAGAGCTCAGGGTTCAAGCCAGGGGTGCTCCCAAAGAGCACACACAATCCTTGCCCTCCATCACGAGACAGCCATGCCTGCTGCATCCAGGGTGTGCCTCTCTATGAAGACAGACCTCTTCAGGGTCTACAGGGGAGCCGAACACCTGGAATTAACTTCCCCTGCAGGCACCCCAGCCCCTGTCTGTCACCCAGACCCATGACTCGCTTGCCTCCTCCTGCTCCCTTCTCCCACTCCTGGTAAAGGTCACCCGCCGTGCTTAATAATGCAAAAATAATATTCCTGCTGCCAATGAAAATTATGTCTGAAGCGTCCACCCTTCCCTGCCTCGTGCAGAAAGCAGCTCCACAGGGGAGAGGCGGGCCAGACTGCAGTTACAAGGCTTATTAAGACACCTAATGAAACACCTCGTGGAGACCACCCCCTCCCAGGGGAGCTCAGCTAAATGCATCACAGAAGCAGGTGTCAGGCTTGGGGCAAATGCTTCCAAAGCACAAGGCCATGCCGGGAGGGGCTGGGGCTAGCCACATCCTCACCGAATGTTCCCCAAGTCTGCGGTGCTGGGGCTCCTCTCCCAGCTTCACAGCCAAGATAACCACAGCAACTGCCTCACATCTCTTGGCCTCGAGGGGGCACCAGAGGCACCGCTCTTGCCTGATATGAAAGTGCAGTGAAGGCAACAGACATTTGTTGAACCTGATACACAATAGGGATAAAGTTTTAGTTTGACTAAAGGAGTTAAAAACTCAGGACTCTGGGAAATGACCTCTTTAGGGCTCTTTTGGCATGCCCCTTAGGAGGGCTGAGCCCCCATGTGGCTGGATCATTCCTACTGTCTGTGAGCCTGGAGAGTCAAAATGAGGATCTAGATTGGGTGACAGGTTCCTAGGAGGCTACACAGCCTGCTTCTTCCTTTATTTTGTGTTTCCCTTTTCTCCTGTGTCTTAAGTCTGCTTAAAAAAGAGGCGATGGAAGGAGGTAGCCTCGTGTAGAGGTGAAAAACATGGACAGCCAGATGCAAACTCTGTCTCTACTCCTACCCCTGAAACTCTGGGGAAAATGGCAGGACCATTCTATGCCAGTTTTCTTACTTAAAAATAAGGGTGATGATGATAATAGTCTCTGTCTCTTCTAGTTTTTATAAATACCAAGTTATATACCATATAGGTATCAACCAGGGTCACACTTGGCATGTTCCAATGAGGAGACTTCAGGAGGTAGTAAAAGTACTATTTATGAGGGTACAGGTAGGGCAAGAGCTGTAGAACTGTCGTCACCCCTAGGGGGAGGAGGGATTAGGGGAGAGGACAGTCACCAGAATCAAACGAGAGAGACCAGTGGTGAGAAGGCCCCCTTGAAAGGAGCAGTGACCTTTAGCCAAGGATACAGTTGGCCTCAGATGACTGCATAGGAAGGTGTCCAGGGAACAAGTATCCAGACCACACTCTCCTCTGTCCCTCCTTCAATCTCTGGCCATATAAAAGCCACAGGCATTGGTGTGGTCCCTATGGGTCAGCCTTCCAGGTCAGTGAGCAGGATGGAAAAGGGTAAGGAAGGGATGAGAGGGTCACATGGAGGACAGCACAGCACACAAGTGCTCAGGGAGTAAGAACTCAATATACATGAGTTGTTCTATTTATTACCTTTGCCTACGATACATGGGTACAGTTGGTCACCAGAAGACTAAATGGGAATTTAGAGTCAAATGCCATAGTCATCAATGTCTCTCACAGGCTTGTGGCTATACTGTTGGGTAAACTTGTGGATGATGGGAAGGCCACCTCCAGTTGACACAGCTCCCCCAGCCCCTCCCTAGACTACCAAGTTGACCTACCAAGTTCACCTTGAAAATGCCTAAGCTTTGGACACATGGCTTAGGACAAAAGGCAGGGGATGTTTCCATCCCTTTAGAAAACAGCGGTCCTTCCGACAGTCAAAATGGCTCTTGCCTTTTATTGGGTTGGCAGAACTTGTTAACTGAATGGAAAAAGTTCATCCCTCTAATTAGAGTCCCACCTCCTCTTAAATCACAACCCGTCCCCTTCTAAGTTTCCACCACTTGCTCTAACTCTGAATTCAGGGCTCCACAAACAATGAAACTCTCCCTTCCACAAAGAGCCCCCTGTAGTGGCAATTCAACAAATCAAGTCAATTCATCCAACATTTATGGAGAGTCAGGCATGTGAGGCTCCTGGGGAGCACCGAAACAGCTCGGACACACCTGCAGGCGCTGTCAGTGGTTTCTCTTTCCCCAAAAGACCATCTTGCAACCCTTTCCTCACATGTCCCTAGGTCAGCCCAAACTAGGAGTGGCACAGTCTCCAGATTAGGATGGAGTAGTGGGCAGAACATCAACTGTGAGGCCACAATCCCCTTGATCTGAACCAGCTCCATTATTTACTTATTATATAACCTTGGACAAGTCTCTTTGACTCCCTGAGTCCTGTTTTCCTCATCTGAATCTTTTTGGATTGCTCTGAGGATTAAATGAGATGATGTGTATGAATCTCCTAGAACAGTACCTAGCACACAGTAGGTCATCAATGTGTGTGTTAGCGCTTCAGCCCTACAGGCAGCTCCATGTATCCAGGTGCCTCAGTTAGTGTTCCCTGTGTCTTCCCTTGAAATCTCAGACACAGAGCTAGCAAATCCTGCTGTTGATGTCTCCTGCAACTTGGCTGTACCACCTGTCTCATTTCTTTCTGGGTCTAAGCTTCCTCATCAACAAAATAAAGGGGTGCTGGCTACACAATAGACTATACAAGTGGTTCTCAACCTTCTCTATGAGGATACTTCTCCCTGGACCTTGTGTTTTAAAAGACTTGTCTACTACATAAAAGGAATTTCTGAAGTAAAAATTACTTCTTCCTCCATTGTCTCTTGATCAAAGAAACACATAACTGCCCCTCCAAGGACCCCTGAGCAGCATTGAAATCACCAGCCTTATTCACTAGGATGATTCCACTTGAACCCTAACCCAAAGAACTTGAGATTTTTTTTAAACCTGTGCAGCTTAGGCATATTGTCACACAAGCTATCTTGAAATATGAAACGTGATTCAAGCATTACCACTTCTTCCCATATCCCCAGGTCTTCAAGTTGAAAAACATTGGACTAGCTGATTCCTAAGAAGCCTCCCACATCTGTCATGCTAAGATCCTAGCTGGAATAACTAAGGATGATCAAGCCCAATCTGAAAAGGCATTTGCTAACATGAGATAGTCTGTGGCCTATCTAGGAGGGTCTGGGCCCACCAAGATGGAGGCACTGTGCTTCTGTTAGGAGGCTGAGTGCCAGCATCCAGTGTTATGAATTTATCCACCCCTGCCAAATCTTTGAGCATCTCCCTGACAGTAAGAAGCCAAAGTCCTTTGTTTTAATTGCTAGATACCAACTGCCTGTGGTGTCACCCCTGAAGGACCTATACTTGCACATTCTTTCATGAGACCAGCTGTGGGTTTAGCCTGCTACCGGTGGCCTGGTCCTTATTTCCCCATGTGGCAAGGAGCATGCTCGGAATCCCAGGGGCTTATCTGCAAAGTTGTTCTCCAGGAGCTTACCTCGGAGCATCCCCTCCTGACCATGAAGAAGTGATCTGAAATTAGATGTCCTCACAGAGCATCCCCAGGGCCTACATAGCTCCCAATGCCCTTTCTTTTCATCACACGGAAAGCTCACAAACAGGGGAAAAATAAAATTATTCTTGTATCTCATTCCCCATAAGCACCTTCACTCTTTGGTCATCATTAGAGCCCTTAGTTAGCTGGCCTGTTGCTAAGTCAAACTTGCAAAGCACTGTTTTAAGCCACTTCCTTAGATGTGCCCTTAATTATAGCTGTTCCTTCCTGTTGGCCATTCTCCATGAATGCAAACATCTAAGTTACTAGTCTTCTAACGTTCTTCTTATCCACTCATTAGAGTAGAACATTTTGTTCCTGTCTCACATCTTTTATTCTGCCTCCTGCACAGCTTAAGAAGTACTTGAGTTTTTGTCTCTGCCATTATGTTGTATAATAAATAGCATTCTGTCTACTGTGGGATTGAAAATAACTGCTGACTGACTATTTCCTATAGAAAATATCTAAAGATAAATTAAGAGTCATTAAAAGTGCCCCTCCTCCCTGCTGTTGGAACACTGTGCTAATCTCTCTCATTCTTACCTAATTCTATTAGCTAACCTTACTCAACTCTAATCATCACTGTCTTGCATTTCTCCCTTTCTAATATAATTTTCAAAGATCCATTATAGCTATATACAAATAATACCTTCCTGACTGCCTTGGGCATCCCTTTCACTCTTGAAGGTGTCCCAATTGGGACAATATATATATGGCCACCAACCACAGAAAACAAGATGCCTTCTGTGTATCTGCCATTGCTTCAACTCAAGTTCTTGCTAGCCATGTGACAAAGCAGGGGTCAGCAAACATTTTCTCTAAAGAGACAAATAGAAAATATTTTCGGTTATGTAGATCATACTGTCACTGCAACTACTCAACTATCACGCTAGTGCAAAAGCATAGACAATAGGTAACTAAATGAGTGTGGTTACGTTTCCTGACACTTTATTTACACCAATGGACTGAGAACCATATTTGTGTTGTAGGCCATAATTTGCTGACTCCTGTGATAGAAGAAAATGGTATTTACTTTAAATATATATATTTTTTATTGATTTCAGAGAGGTAGGGAGAGGGAGAGAAAGATAGAAGCATCAATGATGAGAGAGAATCATTGATCAGCTGTCTCCTGCATGACCCTCTATTGGGGATCGAGCACAAAACCCCAGCATGTGCCCTGATGGGAATCGAACCGTGACCTCCTGGTTCATAGATTGACACTCAACTACTGAGCCATACCAGCCGGACGGTATTTAATCTATATCTGTATTATTTTAAGTGATATTGATATTTTCCCCCACTCTATGAAGACCATAGGAGATGGAGGTTGAAGGCTGGAATGTGGGAAGATGATTAGCTTGGTGGAGTGCTTGCCTAATTGGAGAAACCAATCAGATAACCAAATGAACATATTGTGTTGACAGCTGGATATACCAAGCTAGAGCTTGAGAAAGGCCTGAGCTAGATATAAAACATTAGGCGCCATCAGCCCACAGGTGGTCTTTAAGCCAGGGACCTGGATGAGATCACTGAAGGAGTCATATAGCTGGAGGAGAGAGACCATCCAGGGGTCACTTCACTCTATGAAGACCTGAAACCAGCAAAGGAGCATAAGAAAATTAATGCCATTCGAGGACCACTAAGAAAATACGGTGATTTGGAAGACAAATGATGAATGAGTTTCAAGAAAAGAGCGACTGACTGGACTGAACACAGCTGACAGGTGAAGCGACATGAGAACTACAGTATTGAGCAATATGGAGATCAATGGAATCTTTGACTAGAAAGGTTCTAACAGACAGATGGGTGGGAGCAGAAAAGGAGTGATGTCAGCAGAGACTGAGAGGAGAAAAATTGGAGACAGTGAGGATAAGAGTTCTCTGAAGTTTGATGAAATTGGGGAATAGAAAAAGGGGGTATTTTATTTTCATTTATGATATTTTTAATGTTCATCTTCACATATACAATATCAATATTACAGATACATTATATATATATATATATATATATATATATATATATATATATATGCAACCACTCATTATAATTTCCATCTTTGATTTTTGTCTTTTGAAATAGCATTATCATTCTAACATCATACAATATACAAATACATTGTTTTTCTTTTCTACATTTAACACACTAGCAATCTATTTTCATATGAACTGAGTTAATGATCTAACTTTCCTCCTAAACAGCCAATTTTCCTAGCAGCATTAATTAAATAATCTATTTTCCCCTACTGATCTGAAATCTACCATTATCACATAATAAATATTTACATATGCTCAAATCTTATTATTTTACTTTCTGTTCTAATTATATTTCATTTCACCAGCCACTAGACTAAATTGTTTGTTGTGTTAAATTATTTTTATAACCCTTTATAACATTTTACCATGTAAATCTCCCTTTTATTATCTTAGGATAGTTTTTTTCAAGTTCTAAACAGCAATTCCTTAAGGATTTTGATTGAAAGAACATAAATGTGTAATCAATTTGGGAGAAAACTGACATATTTACACGATTAAACTTTTCCATTCAGAAACATGGCACTTTTCCAAACAATCACGTCTTCTTTGATGTTTCTCCATGCTTTATGTTTTTGTGTAGGTCCTGCATTTTTTATCATCATCCTGAGTCCCAAGCTTTTAAATATATTCTGTACTATTATGATTGGGATTTTCTTTGTTCTAAATGTTACAACTCAAAAATTGCTCACATAAAAAAGCTAAAAAATTTTAGAAATGTATTTTGTATCTGTCCCTGAAGCCTCTTGCTAATGCCAATGGTTTCTTCCTTTGATGCTCTTGCACACATTTTTTTAGAATACTAATCACACTTGTCCAGAGGGCTATGTCCTTTGATTTTCAGAGCCACCGGAGTTTTTCACTGGTTTGAAGATTTTTTTCTATGGATTTATTCTGGAGGTATATCTTTCACCCAGTCCCCACCATAGACTGCTTCCCGTACTTCACAAAACCTCTCACCTGACCTGTCAACACGTGTTCTAGCATCTATAGTTTTCTGTGGTTTGGATGGGATTCATACTAGCTCAACATGACTGGGTGGGGAAGAAAGACTGGGAAGTGGGTAGCATGGGGGAGACTGGATCTACCCAGGGATGGACACAAGTCCAATCTGACTGATCAAGAGAATATAACAAATGCAGGTTCCACCCAAGCTGCCAGGATACTGAAGAATACAACTGAAGATGACAGGACAGCACAGGTGTTCAAGTCAAGGCACCAGGATATGGAGATGCTAAGAGTCAGAGACTAGATGATGAGGAACTAGCAATAGCTTTGTTGCATTTCAGTATAAGAACAAAGAAATCTAAATTTCAAGTGCACTTTGGTCTGACATATCAAAATGAGTTCAGTATTAACAGTGTCTCCTGGCTCATGTGGTTTGGCCCTGAGTCTTTGGTCCTATCCGGGAACCAGTGAGTTATTATTAGTCAAGGAAACCAAAGCAGAAGTCTCATATAAAGACCTGATAAAAACAGTTTTGTGTTAAGGGAGATTCCAGTTCAGGCTTCCCCCTAAATGAGAGCAAGTCAGGATTGGCCAGCAGGCTGACTCCAATTACCACCATCTTCTAAAACACAGCTAAGCTGAGTCATATATATCTGAGTAGACTGAATGTGTGGCTGAGTGCATCTGGGCGGGACTCGGTGGGAAAATAGGATGATTCTGTACTTCCTTTTCTCAATCAAGTATGTGTATAGAGATAAGTGGCAGAATATCCTTTATGACCAGCCAAATCAAACCACTGGGAGTAGAAGTGGGCAGGCATGCTGCACCATCACTGCTCACAAGCCCTTTGTCACATCATGACTTTGAATCCCTTATACCCAAACAGTGTCTGGAGAGTGAACCTGTGTCTGGAGATACAATGGTGGCATCCCATTTTCCCTTCTAAAGGTATCCATTTGTTTCCTTTCATTTGTTCCTACATTCATTTATTCATTCATACAGCAAATGCTTACCAAGCCTACTTTCTGGCAGGTCCCCTGCTAGGTACTGAGAATACAGACAAGAATGAGACACACTCTATCCTTGAGGCACACGCATGGCATGGGAAGCTAAGACTCCACAAGCTTGAACAACTCAACAAAGGAAACCAACTAGTCTGGTCCATCCAGGATTTTATCCAGGACCACCTAACCCCTTCCATTCCTGCTACCCCTCAGAATTCACACCACCAAGTTTCCCTAGGCACACAGTGATAGAATGGATGGAGGAGACCCTTCCTAACACTACCACCTAACATGTGCCTTTCCTATCACAGGCACGACACCTTGAAGCGATGAAACAGACCAGCCAGAAGAAATGATCCCACATCCACTTCACCCTTCTCCTTCCTCACAGCCCCTTGACAGAGACTCATGCTGCTTAGGAAGTAGCCTGGCAGTCAAAGCAATCACTGGGAAAGTTTCTGAAATCTCTAAGCACTGCTCATTAGCATAAACCTTGGAGAGGGCTGATAAAGTTCAGAGCTTATCTCCAAGCCTGCTTGCTCCCTCTCTGCCCAGAGCAGCAGCTGGGCCAGAGATCACCTTCTTTGTAAGGAAGCAAATTAAATTAAATTTGATCAGTTATTCCAGTCCAAGCAACAGCAGCAGCGCCTTAAAAAAAAAAAAAATTTAAGATCATCAAATGAAAACAAGGAGATTATCTTCTGAAAACCTAATCCCACTGCCCAGTTAAAAGGCACTCACCACTGAGACCTTCTGTGGCAACTCGACATAAACACTTGGGGCAGGGACCAGGGAGCCCCGCGGTATCTTTGGGCAGCCTGGAACTGGGTCTTTTGTTTGTTGCTGTTCTACTCTATCAGAGACACATATCCAATAATGTACTTGACACATAAATAGGCCATTTCAGTGAATATGGTCATTGAAAACCTTTTCCAATAAGAGTATGTCATACTGGCTGTGTAAGAGTGCATTTATAATCACACAGCATGGTAGAGTGGAGAGAATGCCAGGTCTTCCAGAAAATATGGTGGTTTGAGTACTATTTCACAGAAGCTCCATCTCCAAAGTGGTCTAAAATGAGCACAACAAAGTGTGTGTGTGTGGGGGGGGGGAGTTTGGGAGGAGGAGAATATACTATTAATGCTGAAACACAGAAAGAGCTCTAACTTCATGCCATAGTTTTTAAGTGTCTTCTTGAACCAAAATGAAAAGAGAAATACCCATGCACATTTTCCACTTCCAGATGGAGCAGAGCTGTTGGGAGGGGGGAAATGTTGGGTAAACAGAAAAGCTCAATGATAGCTCCCAATTTGAAGGGAATGAATTCAAAAGAGTTGCCAAACCATGGGACAGAGGTAAACCATCCCAATTGGAGTTTGTCTTCCCCACTCTGGATTTCTGTCCTTCTCTAATCCCTCCCCAGAACTGCCTGATGGGCAGAAACCAATTAATCTCACACAAGGGTCTCAATGGGCAAAGAAAGACAATGAATGGGCTGAGAAAAATCAAAAACAAAGCTCATAAGATAAGACATAATAACCTCTCCTTAAAGTGGCTGACTCACAAAAGCTTTAGGCCCCGCCCCTTCCAGGAACAGGATCTTACCAACTCAGCAGAAATGCATTTGCTATAAGACTTTGGATAAACTTAGAGAGGGAGACTAGGGACAAAGCTCCGAATGACTTTTTGGAAGTCTCAAGTTATTTCCTCTCACATTAAGAGAGGAATCAAACTGTACCCAAATAAACAGGAAGAGTAGCAAAAGAAACTGACCCCATTTACATATATAGTCAAGTAGAGAAAAAAAGAAACTGAAACCAGCATAAGACTTAAATGAATACTGTGTCAGACCCCAGGTAGGTTTGACATGCAAAGATAGTTTAAAACACACACACACACACACGTACACACACACACACACACACACACACACACACACACACACACACCTCACTTTGGAAGAAGAGGTGCTCCAGGAAACATAAGAAGACAACTACTTTGTAATCATAGGGAAATTAAAGAGACTATAAACTCCTGAAACAAGCAATTAAAATGTGAGAGGACAGGATAGTTCTTTCAAGACTGGGACTGCATCAGCTTCTGGACAACATCCCAGGTCTGCATTATTCAGAAAGGACTGTCCCCTCATCAATACCAGATCTGCAGTTGCTAAATATGTTTTGGCCATGTGTGTGAAAATGTACACACCATCAGGACTAAAAGGGCCTTCATCTAGTCCCAGTCAATGACTGGACAGGGAAACCAAGGTCATATATGTAGTATGTACAAGTGGGAAAGAAGAGGGAGGGAGAGAAGGAGAGGGGAATAGAGAAAGAATGGAAGATAGAAGCTGCAGGTGGGGGGCAATAAAAAGAGCATTGGTCTAATAGTCAGAGACCCACCAGGGATCAAATCTGAGTACCTGTTTTCAGTTCTTTTGGGTATATTTCTAGGAGTGGAATTGCTGGGTCATGTAGTAACTGTATGTTCAATTTTTTGAGGCACCCCAAACTTTTTCCACAGCAGCTGTGCTACTTTGCATTTCCACCAACAATGGACAAGGTTCCAATGTCTTAGCTCTAGCACTTTCTATGTTGTTCTGTGACTTTGAATAAGTCACCATCATTTCTCTGGGTCTCAGTTTCCCCATCTCTAAAGAGGAGGGGTTAGGACTGGCCATCCCATTTCTGTCTATTGTGTTGCACATCCACACATGCTTTCTTTCCAGCTGACTCTGACCTGTCAGTGCCCACACCTCATCCCAGGAGTTCCCTGACAGAAGGGAAGTGCTATAACGAATAAGTCCTGGCTCTGCTCCTTCTTAGAGCTGGAATGATCTTAATGCGTGTTCCCAAGTTATATTAATGCGCTTCCGTTTCCATCCATATCTCTTAGTGTACTTTTTTCTCCCGTCTATTCTTTTCACCTTTTTGCAAGCGTCATCTTGTTCAGTCTGTCGGCTGTCAGCTTTTCTCTCCAAGCTTTTGCAGAGTTGCGAGATTCTTGGCTATTTCTCCACCCGGGGCTCATAACTGTTTTTCCCTGGAGCTCAGCGACTGCTAAGTGGTCTTTGTGAAATCCTATTAGGATAATCTCCCTGTCCGTGTCTCCTCTCAGCTAGGCTGTCTCTGGAAACTTCAGCCGTCTTCCTTCCCACAGTCTACACATTGTAGATTCACCCAACATCGTCCTTATTCACAAATGTGTTTACAAGGATCTGAACCTGTGGGCACTTGCAGACCACAAACAACAGTTCAACTCAATGGAGATCCACCTCAGATGTCATTTCCTGCAGGAAGTTTTCTTATCCACCTGGGACCGCTCACTTTTCTCACAACCCTGGGGATACGGAACCTGCCCCTTCAATGCTTTTCCTGTTTATGTTTGCTTTTATCATCAGTCTCATCAGACTGTGGGCTTCATAAAAGGCAAAAGCTGGAGTATCTTGTTCACAGCTGTACCCCTAATGCTTAATGTATTACAGGTTCGTGATACATGTTTGCTGAATTAATAAAATAATGAGCTTCTCTTTTATACAGCTGATCATGCATCTGCCTATCGGTCTACCCATTAAACTCAAAGCTCCCTTTGGGCACACTGAGATTTACTTGCCATGGTAACCACTGTCAAAGAAAAAATTACTCTGACACTTGTTTCATTGGCAAGGAAGAATCTGCGATAGAGATATTGCAATGGGAAGGGAGATTGGGCTCAATTCTGAATACAGCAAAGATAGCTGGGGATTGATAACCAAGGGGGTCAGTGGGTGGAAAATTACAAGAGGATGGGGGAATCTTGCTGAAATGACTTAATAGGATTCTTGCTGAAGGCAAGCCAGGATGATCAAGGGTAAGGGGATTCTTGCCATTCTGACTTAGCAGGATTCTTACTAAAACTGAGGGAGGCAGGCGAAAGATGGGTTGGGGGAATGGGAGTTTTAGGATAGGGGGGCAAGGTCAAGGCCTAGCTGAGAAAGGAATCAGAGGAACCTGACATTTGGTCAAGGCGATAGTCTCTGTGAGCTCCAGGTCTGGCACAAAATCCTGTCTTGTATGTGGTTGGTGCTAACTAAATGCTGGTTCAGCCAAACTGAACATCTGTCTGCAGAGTGGCCCTGCTTAACTGAATCAAAGGTTCAAAGCTCTTTGTTTCTCCTTCTGTAGCTGAAATGGCAGGAGAAGGGTCCCCAGTAGATAGCGTTCAAGGGGCTGGGAGTAGAGAGGAAGGTAACGAAGTGTAACAGACCCAAATTAATAGAGAATACACACCATTTTCATAGCTGCAATGTTTTCTCAGGCTGCTCGTCCCAAATGGCCCTCACAGCCACCTGCTAAGCAAGTTCACTTATCTCCTTGTACTGTGGCTGGAGAAATGGACACTTTGGGAGGTCAAGTGGCATGTCAGAGGTCACACGCCCTGAATTTTTCAGATCATACTTATCTCTAATTATTTCCTTTGAATACGGTTCCAAAAATAAAATTTCTGATGAAAAACATGCATATTTTATGTCTCTGACAGATATTAAGTTGTCCTCCCTAAATACTGTACCAACTTGCACACCCACCAGCAGTGTGCAACCGGCCATTTCTCAGAAGTCTCACCGACACTGAACATACAGCCAATGGATCCTGTGTCTTCCTTATTGATCTGTGAGAGCTCTTTTCATATGAATGATATCAATCATTTGTTTTGTATTATAAATAGCAGAGCTCAGTTTACTGTGGATCATTTCATCTTGTTTATGGTATTTAGGGACAAATATAAAAATTTTGTTTCTTCATTGCTTCTACCTTTAATGATAACATCAGAAAACTGTCCTGCTCCCAAAGATAACTTAAATATGTATACATGCCTTCCTTCCATATCTTAGATGCTTTCAGATCTTTACATTTAACTGGAATGTGCTACATTTATCTAAAATATATTTTGATATATGTATAAAAATTCAACTGGCCCACACCTTTCTCAGTGGGTTATCATTGCAATTTCATCTTGACTTATCTCACCAATTGGAAATGTAAAGTTTATCTAACACACACACACACCCCTTCTAGGGATATATTTTGTTCTATTGATCTATCTGTCTCTTCTTGGACTGGTATATGCTGTTAGACCTCTTTTAATTCCAGGATATATTTCTAAAATTTACAAATAGAAGTCTTCCCCATTCTTTTCTTTCAATATCTGCTTCATAATCTGTGACAACTTAATTGTCCAGATAAACTTTAAAATCATTGTGTAACATTGCTTACAAACTTCTATTGTAATTCACATTATATATTTTAAATTTAATTGACAAGTTTTGAAAATATAAAGTCTTCCCATCCAAGAAAAAGATACATCCATTTACTTATTTTTTTCCTTGGTTTTGCTTTATAGCATCCTTCTACGGGTCAGTCATATTGCCTCGAGTTGATTCCTCAGCCTTTTAATTTTTGTTGCTTTCATAAAATGAATCTTTTTATATTTCTAACCAGTAATTGCTAGGATTTAGGATATTGTTGATTTTGTATATATATATTCCTTAACTAATCACTGTCTGGACTCTTTTGATGGCTTCCAATAGTTTTTCACTTGTTTCTCTTGGAGTTTTGATAGAAAACATTCCCTACAAACCATAACTTTATCTCTTCCTTTCCCATAATTATAGACCCAGTTCTGCTACCAGAAATCCCTGAGTGATGTCAAATAATTTTAGTGATCATGAGCATCCTTGCGTTTTTAGGATATTGGCTGCTGGTCTGGAATAGACATGTTCTAGCACATTAAGAAAATACTTTCCAGGCTATTTTCAGAGTGACAGTTATTGTCTGTGTGCCCCACCCCCACTCTGGACCCACCTTTACCCTGCCCTGATCTCTGAGAGTCTGAGTCTGTGGTGGGAATCTTCCGGCCTCTCCCACCCTCTGCTCCAGCTGAGGTTGAGCGATGGCGGGTACTGGCAGAATACCAGAGGGTGGGGGGAATGAGGTTTGGCAGTGGGTGTGATCCTCAGTAGTGCTGCAAGCAGTCCCGCAACAACACCCCCTACCATTGTCCTTCAGTCCCAGGGGCGGTAACAGCTCCCCCACTATGGCCAGCACCCGCTGCTTCAGCATCCCTTGTTAATTCTCTTAACCTCCACCCCACCTCTAGTTCATCTTACTCTCTCCAGGGAAGCCCCGTATGCCACACGCTTCTCACCCAGAACTTCCAGAACAGACTGATTACAGGACCCACTATTAAGTGTTTTCAAATATCTTTTCAACGTCTCAACGTGATCAAAATAGCTTTCTCCTTTGGGACATTTAAACATTTATTCGTTCTTTAAGAAACATAATGCAGTACCTACTTTGTGCTAGTTGCTGTGGTAGGTAATATGATTAGAACAGGAAAACAACAACAACAACAACAGATGAGCTCTCTGCCCTAATATTCTCTTAGAAGAAACAAATGCACAAACAATGAAATAAAATACCTAAATATTACAATAGTGACTACAAAAGGAAGGGTATTTTGATGAAGAATGACAGGACAGATATATTTAGAGAAAGTCTGAAAACATTTCTCACAGAAGATAATATTTATGTTGAAAAAGAGCTGAGGAAGAGCCTTCTGGGAGAGGAAAGTAGCAAGTGCAAAGGGCCTGAGGCATGAAAGAGCCTGGTATATTTGAAAAACTGGCAGAAGGGCCACCAGGAAGGGGATGGAAAAGGACGGTTGGTAGAGGATAGACAGAAATAGGTAAACAGGAGCTAAATCAGTTATGTCCAACAGAAATACAATGTAAGCCACAATTTTGTATTTTATACTTTCTAGTAGCCATATTTGAAAAGGTAAAAATAAAATAAGTGAAATTTACTTGAATGTATTTTATTTAACCCAAGTTATCTTTTCAAATTCAACAATATAAAAATTAATAAGATTTTATATATATGATTATATAATATATATTAAGATTATATATAAGATTATATAAAATATAGTAAGACTGGCCCAGCTGCTCCCTTAATACACACACACTAAGTTCCTGAGATGTGCTGTGTACTTTATATTTAAAGCACATCTCAATTTGGACTGGCCATTTCTCAACCTGGTGAGGCTGGTGGCCACCATGTTGGCCAGCATCAGACTACATCATGCTCCTCAGGTCTTGGTGACAACAGAGATTGCTTGGGAGGGGCAAGGCATATCAGATTCATCTCTACTACTAACAGCATCATGCATGGCACACAGTAGGTGCTCAGCAAATGTTTGCTGGACAGAACGACAGAAGACCTGCAGCGCAGATGCCAGGGTCCACAAGCAGAGAGGCATCGTTCAGGTCACTCAGTTACCTAGTTTAGGAAATTGGATCTATTCTGGGTCCTCAGTCAAGAGAGGACATGGGGTCTGCCTGCTGGGTCTCCTGCTGTGGGGACCATTCCAGGCCACCTCTCTTGTGCCTGGGGCACTTGGCCCAACTGCTCCCTTAATTCAGAAAGATCACATTGCAGGACATGCCAGGGAGCAGGAGGGAGGGAGCACATTAGCATTCATTGTACACAGCTTTCCATTTGGAAAAGCACCTCAAATGTGCCGATCCACATTGCTTTGCTTCATTTTTTTATATTCGTGAGTGTAATTGCATTTATTTTTCTCGTCAAGACTGTAAAACAAGTGATAATTTAGTCCATTACAGCCTATATCGGCTGGGTTTACAGCCACAACACTTCTAATCTGCCCTCAGAAGGGCTGGGTGGGTGGCAGGGGGTGGTCGTTTTAGCTGAGAGCAACACATTTCTTTGCAATAGGAAACCTGGGCCCAGCTATTCATCACGATCACAATAACAGTGGCAACAACTAACCAGAGACAGTGAGCCCTCAACTCATGTCAACCTCTACTATCTAGACTGCTTTTAGATGAGGGACACATGTACTCCCCTTCCCATTTCACAGAAGAGACTGAGGTTCAGAGAGGCCCTCAATCATACAGGGTGGCAAATTGGTAAACATTAGAGCTAGGGCTCAAACATGAATACATGTTATAGGAAGCCCTGTGCTTTGCCCACGGTGCCGTGTGGCAGTGCTCGAGCGCTGGCTAAGCCTGAAATCCTGCTGTGGTTCTGTGAGGAAAGAAGCAGGCATGATCTTAAATCTTGGTAAATCTAAAGGGCTTACAGCAGCTGGGACTCCTGTGGCGACCTACTCTCTTGAGTCTACCCCACAGACCCATGCTGACTTTCAGGGTTCACGCCTTTGCTGAGGGGTACAGTTTTGTTTATCTAGAAATTATCTAGAAATGAGAGTGGGGAAGCATGGTCTAGCCGAGTGTTTGGGGATCTCTCACCATGAAATTTAATAGTTATGAATGGGAAAGCTGATTCCTGCTCAGATGGAGAATATATTTGATTGAGAGAGGTGGGTGTTAAATGTGAAATTACATAAACTTCCTCTGTATTGAGCTCTCTATATGCATGACCTGGGGCAGAAACTGGAGGCACAGGGACTTATGAGACCTTGGTGGTCCTCAAGGCAAAGAAAAGAACCTGGAAGTCACAGAGAGGACAGAAAAGAAAAGCAGGTAGAGTTGGGGGGTTAGGGGTGCAGGAAGGCAAACCACAGCACTGGAAAGAAGGGCCCTCAGGGCACAAAGACTCCAGAGCTTACAGCAGCTGGGACTCCTGTGGCGACCTACTCCCTTTTATATACACCTTTTAAAAGCTGTACATACTTTCCTTTATCCATTCGTCCGTTCTGCATTACCCAAAGCACCCATCCCATGCACACAGACACATGGTCCTTGTGTCTGTGTGCATGGGGTGGGTGCTTTGGGTAATGCAGACTTGCCCACCACCACCTTTCTGAATGAACTAGTCCATCTCCTCCTCAGGCATCGGTGCATCCCCCAGAGTGTGAGAATTTCCAGTTCTGCTCTCTTCTCTCTGCTCTTATTACTCTCCTGAGGGAACTTGACCTCAGCCCAAAGGATACTCAGCCAGGCCCCGGTCCGATTGCTAGTCACCTGTAGAACTGGTGTTCCAACTCCTATTCATGTCTTCCACATGCAAAGAACACAGTTACTTAACTCAGGACACATGATACTGAAAATTGAGTCTTAAGTGTTTTGCATCATTCCCACCTTCCTGAGCTCTTTCACACATCACTGGGGCTGGAAGCCTAGAAACTACATCTTCCTTTTAATGAGATAAAAACCATAACATATCCCTGGCCAGTTTTGCTCAGTGGAAAGAGCATTGGCATGTGGACTGAAGGGCCCCAGGCTCAATTCCAGTCAACTCAGTTGCAGGCTCAACCCCGACCCCGGTCGGGGCACATGCAGGAGGCAACCAATCAATGTGTCTCTCTCACATCAATGTTTCTCTCTGTGTCTCTCCCCCTCCCTTCCACTCTAAAAATCAATGGAAAAATATCCTCGGGTGAGGATTAACAACAACAACAAAACACCCATAACAAAATTTACCATCTTCACCATGGTGTGCAGTTCAGGAATTTCACTAGATGCACACTGTTGTGCATCAGGTCTGCAGGACTTTTTCATCCTGCAAATCTGAAATTGTGCACCCACTGAACAACCCTACCCCTAGCGCTTGACAATCACAATTCTACTTTCTGTTTCTAAGAATTTGACTACTTTATATACCTCAAATAAGTCAAATCATACAGTCTATTTGTCTTTTTGTTTCTTATTTATC
Source organism: Cnephaeus nilssonii (assembly GCF_951640355.1). NCBI lineage: Eukaryota > Metazoa > Chordata > Mammalia > Chiroptera > Vespertilionidae > Cnephaeus > Cnephaeus nilssonii. The sequence goes on along the minus strand of NC_137082.1, from coordinate 70,715,725 downwards.
TCACTTAGTATAATGTCTTCAAGGTTCATCCATACTGTAGCATGTGTCAGAATTTCATTCCTTTTAAAAGCTGTATGTACTTTTCTTTATCCATTTGTCCGTTCATGGGACATTTGGGTTGATTCCACCTCTTGGTTAGTGTGAATAATGTTGCAATAAAACATAGATACACATATATCTCTTGAAGATCCTGCTTTTGGTTCTTTTGGATATATACCCAGAAGGGATTGCTGGATCTTATGGTAGTTCTATTTTTAATTTTTTGAGGAAACTCCATATTTTTTTCCATAGTAGTGGTATCATTTTACATCACCACCAACAGTGCACAAGGGTTCAGATTTCTCTGCATACTCACCAATGATTGTTATTTTGTTATTATTGTTACTGTTCTTATCATTCTGATTGTGACTGCCATCCTAATGGATGTGAGGTGACATCCTATCATGGTTTCATTTGCATTTCTCTGATGACTGGTGATACTGCACATCTTTTCATATGCCTGTTGGTCATTTGTATGTCTTCTTTGCAGAAATATCTATTCAAGTCTTTTGCTCATTTTTAAAATTATTTTCTTTGTGTTTATTGCTATTGAGTTTAGAGTTCTTTATATATTCTGGTTATTAACCCTTTAGCAGATATACGATGTGTAAATATTTTCTCCCAGTCTGGAGATTGCCTTTACATTCTCTTGTTTGCTTCACAGAGTTTGTAAGTTTGATGTAGTCCCTTCCACTTGCCTATTCTTGCTTTTGTTGTCTATGCTTTTGTTGTCATAGCCAAAAAGAAATCACTGTCAAATCCAATGTCATGAAGCTTTTCACTTATGTTTTCTTTTAGGAGTTTCATAGTTACAGCCTTACCTGTATGTAGTCAATCCATTTTGAGTTAATTTTTGTGTATGGTGTGGTATAAGGTAAGAGCCCAACTTTAATTTTTTTGTATGTGGATAACACAGTCTGTTGAAGAGACTGTACTTTCCCCATTGTGTGGTCTTGACACCCTTCTTTTTTAAAAATATGTTTTTACCGATTTCAGAGAGGAAGGGAGAAGGAGAGAGAGATAGAAACATCAGTGATGACAGATAGTCATTGATTGACTGACTCCTGTATGCTCCCCACTAGGGATTGAGCCCACAACCAGAGCATGTGCCCGACCAGGAATCGAACGATGACCTCCTGGTTCATAGGTCGACGCTCAATCACTGAGCCACAACAGCCAGGCTTGACACCCTTTTTGAAGCTCATTTGACCGTATACACAAGGGCTTCCAATGGTTTTATAAGTCTCTAATACCCTGTGTTAAACATCTTTCTGATTGAAATACCTAGAGTCATTTCTATTTTCTTACTTAAACCTCAAATGATAGACTTATCATGCTTATATGTCTGAGCAGCTATAGTTTAGAAGGCTCTTCCAAGCTATAAGTCTTATTCTAACCTGAAAAACTTTCAGGACTCTTAACAAAAGGCATAGCATACTTTTCTTGTCTGTAGCTTTTTATTTTTTTCAGAGAGGGAGAGAGAGATAGAAACATCAATGATGAGAGAGACTCATTGATCAGCTGCATCCTGCACACCCCACACTGGGGATAGAGCCCGCAACACGCCCCTCCCCCCCTCCCCCCCCCTCCCCCGGCCCCTGCCACGACCAGAATTGAACCAGGGACCTTTTGGTCCACAGGCTGACGCTCTATCCACTGAGCCAAATTGGCTAGGGTTTGTCTGTAGCTTTTACAAGTTGCTTCACTAATGACAAATAATGCTTTGAATTCTGAGAGAGTGGAACTGGGTTTCTTAATGATGAACATAACACTTGGGAAAGAAAGCAACTTTAAAAGAAATTGTCAGAGTCAAGGGAAGTTTAAAAAAAAATCAGTGTGTAGAGTAACTGTTGCTTTCCAATTACCTTAACACAGAGCACAGTGGCAAAACTGTTGGACTAAGGGCGGGTGGTGGTGGGAGGAGGATAGGAGGTCTTCTTTAGTTAAAGGGGACATTTCTGTAAATGACCAAATGATCAGTAATTGTGGAAAAATGAAATTTGAAGATGTGCCCCTGATCTCCAGGGGACATGGGTTTGATCATCACACTCCGTGGTGTCCTCTGAGAGCAGAGCAAGCTCGATTGGGAGATTTGTCTCCCGGTGCCCCATCCCCACACACGCAGGAAGACAAAGGCCCCTGTTGAGGAGTCAGAAGCAGCTGCCTTGGCTACTGACAGACAGACAGATGGGGGGCTAGGACCGCAGGATTTTCCAGACATTTTATTTTAGGAACTAGAGGCCCGATGCACGAAATTCGTGCAAGGGGCTCAGCCCTCACAGCCTGGCTTCGTCCGGAAGGTAGTCCGGAAGGATGTCTGGAAGGTCGTTTGGCTGTCTGGTGTAATTAGCATATTACACTTTTATATATATATGTGTCACTCAATTTCTACATTTAAAAGTGTATCCTTTCCTTCTTGTGTCATAAACCGCAAACCAAAATCAGAAGATATGGGCTCCTGGTTTTATATATAACATAAATAAGGCCAGGGAGGGATGGAGCTTGGCATGAAGTCGCAAAGCATGCTCATGGCAAAGCCAGGACCAAAGCCCAGAATTCCTCACTTTTAGACCTATTCACAGAGAAGGATGCCGGAAGCACAGAGAACAGCGGCCCACCTGCTCCAAGTCTCGGGTTAGCGGCAGAGCGAGGAAAGGCACCCAGGAAGCCTCCCTCCCACCTATGACAGGGCCAGGCTAACCCACAGGCTTTGTGGAAGGGACCGTGCCCATCCCCAGTCCCATCGTGGTCCTGTAGCCCCCATGGAAGCACAAAGAAGCCCAGGAAGAGCAGAGCAGGACGGGCCTGAGGGATGCTCCAGCCTACTCCTCACTAGGGAAACTGAGGTTCACAGGGTCAGTAATATAAGACAGAGACGACAGTCTTGTGTCTGTGTGCCAAGAAGAGGCAAGCCTGGGAGTCATCAGTGTGGGCCACCCCTCTCGGCCACCGCTGCCTCTGTAACTAAGGGCAAGCTATTTAACCTCTTTGTGCCTCAACTCCCCCATCTGCAAAAATCTGGAACACCGTGGCAACTCCACCACACAGCGTTGTTATGAACCATAAAGGAGAAGATGGTTAGAACGCCTGGAACACAGTGAGTGCTCAATAAGCACCAACTGTTACTATTTTTTAAAATATATTTTTATTGATTTCAGAGAGGAAGGGAGAGGGAGAGCGAGATAGAAATGCCAATGATAAGAGAGAATCATTGATAGGCTCCCTCCCGCACACCCCAAAGGGAAGTGAGCCCACAACCTGGGCATGTGCCCTGACTAGGAATTGAACCGTGACCTCCTGGTTCATAGGTCAACGCTCAACCACTGAGCCATGCAGGCCAGACTAATTGTTACTATTATCAAGGGGAGATATCCGTGTTGTTGGGAGTACAACTGACATAGAGAAATCTGGTCAGCCAGTGCAGTCTGGACAACAGAAGTACAATGGCAGTCACATATGTAATTTTAAATTTTCTAGGAGCCACACTAAAAAAGGAGGGAATTGGGTTACATTAATTTTCATAATTTATTAGAGGCCCGATGCATGAAAATTCGTGCAAGAGTAGGCCTTTCTTCCCCCAGCTACTGGTATCGGCTTCCCTCCGGCACCTGAGCTGCCTCACCGGCTTCCCTCTGGCACCCGGGACCCGGGCTTCCCTCCTCCGGCTGCCCACAGGCACCCAGGACCCGGGCTGGCATCCCTCAGACTGCCTGCAGGTACCCGGGACCCGGGCTGGCTTCCCTTGAGCCCTGACTTCGTCAGGAAGGACATCCAGAATGACGTCTGGAATACGTCCAGTCTAATTAGCATATTACCCTTTTATTATTATAGATTTTATCTAACCCAATATATCTAAACCATAATCATTTCAATATGTAACTAATATAAAAATTATTAATGGGTGTTTTACATTCCTTTCTTTACAGTAAGTCTTCAACATCTGGTATGTATTTTACACATTCAGGACTAGCCACATTTCAAGTGCTCAAATGGGACTAAAATGAATTATGAAATTTTCCAGATTATTGGACCTTATTTTATGGAGTTGCTCATGCCATCTGATTTTTTATTTCACTAAATTAAAATAAAACTACTATATTTGTACTACACTACAATTTTCTTTTCTTATCCAACCTTTCATAATCTGAAGCATAAAGAAAGCCTGTCTCCTCATTAAAGACAATACAATTCACATTTTCAAAATCGAGGTGTTCAGTTGGTGGAGCCCTGGCCCCTGGAAAAGGAGCTAAAAGAGATGACCCATCGGTGGACACATCACCCACCCACTTGCTGCCGTCACTGTGATGATGCTAGTGATCGCTTCCTCTGGGCTGTCCTGGGAGTGGCTGGGGAGTGGCTGCCATGGAAACAGCAGGAGACTGAGGGGCATTGAAGGAGGGCACCTTTGCGGAGGGTGAGATGTCTCTGATTCACGACTGCTTCTGCGGGCTCATGATGTCTGCATTAGGTGGGCACTGGTGGGCCTCGTCATTCAACAAGCTGATCGCATGCTCCACCCTCAGTGATAGAAGTGGGGCACTCCCTTCACTTCCCCATAAAAGAGTTTCCAGTCACCTTTAATACGTGAAATTTTTAGGGTGCAGAGAAATCAGTCAAATGTCTACGTACAGTATCTAAGATATGATTTAATTGCACATGCATACTTAAAGTCACAGGTTTCCTAAGATACCATATTACGTTAAAAATAGATAGAGGTTCACAGCATAGACTATGGCGCCAGATTGCCCGGGGTTCAAATCTCACCTCCTCCAGTTACTACTAATTAGGGGTAAGTTACTTAACATTCTGGGTCTCAGTTTCTTCTTCTGTAAAACAGGGGTCACAACAGTACTCTGAGCTGTTGAAGTACTAAATTAATAAAAAACATGTAAATCCCCTAGAACAGGTGTTAGGTTAAAAACATAGTGGTTTACCCAAAAAGCCACAGCAATCCTGAGAAATAAGAACAAATTTCGAGGGATCACAATACCAGATATCAAGCTATACTACAAAGCCACTGTTCTCAAAACTGTCTGGTACTGGCACAAGAACAGACATATAGACCAATGGAACAGAACCCAGAACCCAGAAATCAACCCAAGCCATTATGCTTAATTAATATTTGACAAAGGAGGCAAGAACATACAATGGAGTCAAAACAGTCTCTTCAATAAATGGTGTTAGGAAAATTGGTCAGATACATGCACAAAAAAAAAAAAAAAATGAAACTAGACCACCAACTTACACCATACACAAAAATAAACTCCAAGTGGATAAAGGACTTAAACATAAGACGGGAAACCATAAAAATCCTAGAAGAATCCATAGGCAGCAAAATATCAGATATATGTCGTAGTAATATCTTTACCAATGTAGCTTCTAGGGCAATGGAAACTAAGGAGAAAATAAACAAATGGGACTACATCAAAATAAAAAGCTTCTGTACAGCAAAAGAAACCATCAACAAAACAAGAAAGCCCACTGCATGGGAGAACATATTTGCCAATGTTATATCCAATAAGGGCCTAATCTCCAAAATTTATAGGGAACTCATACATCTTAACAAAAGGAAAATAAACAATCCAATCAAAAAATGGGCAAAGGACTTAAATAGACACTTTTCGAAAGTGGACATACCGAAGGCCATGAGACATATGAAAAAATGCTCAAAGTCACTAATCAACCAAGATGCAAATCAAAATGACAATGAGATACCATCTCACACCTGTCAGAATGGCTATTATCAACAAATCAACAAACGACAAGTGCTGGAGAGGATGTGGAGAAAAAGGAACCCTCGTGCACTGCTGGTGGGAATGCAGGCTGGTGCAGCCACTGTGGAGAACAGTATGGAGTTTCCTCAAAAAATTAAAAATGGAACTCCCATTTGACCCAGTAACCCACTTTTAGGAATATATCCCAAGAAATCAGAAACACCAATCAGAAAGGATATATGCACTCCTATGTTCATAGCAGCACAATTTACAATAGTTAAGATTTGGAAACAACCTAAGTGCCCATCAGCAGATGAGTGGATTAAAAAGCTGTGGATGCCCTGACCGGTTTGGCTCAGTGGATAGAGCGTCGGCCTGGGGACTGAAAGGTCCCAGGTTCGATTCCAGTCAAGGTCACGTACCTTGGTTGCAGGCACATCCCCAGTGGGGGGGGGGGGGAGGGTGCAGGAGGCAGCTGGTCGATGTTTCTCTCTCATTGATGTTTCTAACTCTCTATCCCTCTCCCTTCTTCTCTGTAAAAAATCAATAAAATATATTTTAAAAAATAAAACAATAAAAAGCTGTGGTACATCTGCACAATGAATACTATGCTGCTATAAAAAAGAAGGAACTTTTACCATTTGCAACAGCATGGATGGACACGGAGAGCATTATGCTAAGCGAAATAACCCAGTCAGAGAAAGATAAATATCACATGATCTCACTCATTTGTGGAATATAATGAACAACATAAACTGATGAACAAAAATAGAACCAGAGTCATAGAAGCATCAAACAGACTGTCAAACCTCAGAGGGAAGGCAGGGGAGGGTAGAGATGGGAGACAAGGGATCAACCAAAGGACTTGTATGCATGCATATAAGCATAACCCATGGACACAGACACTAGGGGGGTGAGGGCATGTACTGGGGGGTGGGGGTGGACAACGGGGAAAAAAGGAGACATATGTAATACTACCACTATATGTAATACTTTAAACAATAAATAATTTTAAAAAAAACCATAGTGGCTTAGTGTCCATTCCCATATATCATAGAGACTTTTATTCAAACCCGTCACTGCAACGCTGATAACAGGTCTGTCACAGAGGAAATGCCTTCTCAGTCCACATCACCTCCATTTCCAGTCACACTATTCTCTTCTAATAATTTTTGAACCCAGTTTTGATGTCACAGGAAAGTGAACACCCAGACAAGCATCTGCGTGAGTATTAGAACAAACGCGGTTTCCCATTCACCTGACAGATGTGTGTTCTGATCTGGCCACAAAGATCCTCTGTTGCTCTTCCAAGCCATCTGTACTACTCATCACCATTTGATCATATCCTCCGCACTAATACTAAACTTGTCTTCAATCCCCCCCCCCCATCAATTCTGTGATCGCTGTAAACACCCCAAACTAGCATTGATTGGGGTCACTGCCAGCTAATGTAGTTTCCTCAATTAACTCTGTGGTGCAAAGTATACAAGAGACCATTTCATTATACGAGATGTTTTGTAAGAACATTTCCAAGAGCTGTTTGGAGACAAAAATCTTGCCTTTTATTTGGGCATATGGGGTATGGTTTGATGTTCATCGTTTCTTCTCCCATTGCCATTTGTTGGGTGCTAGTTAGATAAACCATGCTGCATCCATCCAGTGGAACTCCATGTGGCCCTGGGAGGGGGGAACCAGATCTGAACACAGTGACACAAGTCTGGGGGCTAGGATCCTATTCATCATCTGAATTCTTAGGAGGCACTAGCCAGGTGGCCGCGAGCACAGGCTCTGGACCCAGACTTCCTGCAGGGAAATCCTGGCCCACATATGCTAACTATGACCATGGGCAAGTCATTCAAGCTTTCTGTGCCTCCAGTTCCCCAATTTGTAAAACGCAGATAATTATATCGACATTAGAGTGCTGTTGTAAGGATTAAATAAGTTAATGTATTTAAAGTGCTTAGGAGAGCACATGCTACACAATAAGCACCACATAAATATCGCTTCCCTCCTATGATTGGTACCATTATCACATACATATGTTCTCTTTTTCTCCTCCCTCCTCCCTTCTTTTTCTTCTCTCTCTCTCTCTCTCTCTCTCTCTTCTCTAGCAATACACATAAGTCTGTTAATAGTACTATTTGAGGAAACTGAGATGAAGAACGTTAACCTACATGGACAAATTCTGCATTCATTTAAGGCTTAAGAATAAGGTGGGGTTGGGTGGGAAGAGATTAACCAAAGAAGTTATATGCATATATGCATAATCCACGGACACAGACAACAGCGTGGTAAAGACCTGGGGCGGGGGTGGGTGCAGGTTAGAAGGTCTCCATCCTGTGTGCCAAATATAATGCAGTGTGCTCGGGACCACCAGTTCCTGACTTGGGTTTAGGGCTTTGGAACTCACAAGGCGTTGTCCCAACATCAACTCCTGGGCTAGTTTCCAGGATTCCACGTTTGGCATGTGGATAATATTCTTCCTCCAGGTCTCCCAAGAGGAGACGGTATCTCTGAGCTCACAGGACGGCGGCAATTAGATGAAATGCATAGGAAAACGCCGAACCCAATTCTCGGTTAGAGTGAACACACAGTGAGTGCCAGTTCTCTTCAAAGAAAGCAAAGGCGATACTCACAGCGCTCTGGCGTGAGTTCTGGCGTAGAAAAGGTGGTGGTGCCAGGGTGCTGATGTGAGTAAGCCAGTGAGAGTCTCCTAGGGTGGCCGTGACAAATTACCACCAACTGGGTGGCATAAGACAACAGAAACATATTCTTTCACAGTTCTAGAGCCTAGGCGTCTGCAGTCAGGGCGATGGCAGGAACACATTCTTTCCAAAGGCTCCAGGGAGAATCCTTCCTTGCACCTCCGGCTTCTGGCACCTGCTGGCAATCCACAGCGTTCCTTCGCTTAATGAAGCATTGCTCCGATCTCTGCCTGTGCGCTCACGTGACCTACCCTGTGAGTCTGAGTGTCTCTTCTCTTTCCCCAATCATTCAGTGTGACCCGGCCTCATCATAACTCGATTCCATCCATAAGCACCTAATTTCCAAATAAGGTTACACTCACAGGTGCTAGGGGTTAAGATTTCAACTTATCTCTTTGGGGAACACAATTCAACCCATACTAGACCCGCACTTCTCTCTGTAAATGTCCGCAGTTAGAGCAAAGTGGGAATACACAGCCCAGGGCGCAGGGGCCGGGAGGAGGAGCCCAGGACCCTCCTGGAGAGGTGCATGCTTCCACGGAGGCTGGGCGGCTGGCTATTCCGGCCTGTGCGGTGGTGCCTGTGTGTCTGCTCTCCCTGACTCTTCCCAACACCTGCCCCTTCCAACCAGGCCACCGCTAAGACGGTATTTCTCTGCTCCAGAAAGTTTGGCTGGAAACAAGAAGCTGCCTGGTGTCACACTTACTGAAGAGATTATGCTGTGGGTCCCAGGGAGGCGGGGCCAGGACAGGTGTGCCTGGAAGGGCTGGGAAGGTGCGTGGAGAGGTTCTCCCCCACTGGGAAGGGGACGTGATGGACCTGATGGCCCCACACTGCTTGGCGCCAGAGGGCTGCTGGGTGATGCACCTGGGCTGGCTGGACCTGGGACAAGGCTCCAAGCCTGGGAAAGAGGCGGCAGAATGACAAGACCCACAGGATCCACAGGACCCACAGGAAATGTGACAGTGACTCTCAGAGGAAACCACAGTGACCTGCTCAAGTCCCAAGACATTTGTAGACCCCCAGAGAAGGGGGGCATAATGACTGGAAATAGATATCTAACTCAGGGGAGGTCGAGGGTGAGATTCAAGGTGATGTAAATGCAGTATTTTTCATGCACCTGGTTTTCAGCCTGGGATTCAATCCAAATTCATTCCAACAACTTCAAATAAGGTCCTACAAGCATTCAAAAGAAATAGAAGGAAACCCCCCAAGCCTCATTATTTCTGACTTCAGCCCTTTTTAAAACGACACTTTTGGCACATGCATCTCCTGCGGGGCCCTGGGCTGCACCTCAGCGTGGTCACGTGGAAACCATGCCAAGAGAGGGGAAGGCAGAGCGAGGAACCGTGGTAGCCGCTTAGCTCCATGGAAAAGAGAGAGGCCTGGAGAGAAGGTCTGTGGCTGTAATGACCCCACTCCTCTGTGGAAGCCCCAGTGAAGATGAGGTTGGGGGAGAACCAGGCCTGAAGCCTGGAAGGCTAGCCCGGACTTTTCCCACAGAGCAGGATGAGGAGAAGAATGCGACAGGGTTGTGGGTCACGCTGAACTAACAGAGCCGAGATGCAGGGGGTGCTCCAGCCCTCGGGGCAGCGCGAATCCTGGGGATGGAAAGGTCTCTCAGGTCCCTCAGGATCCACGCAGACCTCCCGCTGGAAGGCTCACCTGGGTAAAGCAGCATCGGTGGCAGGTGAGCCTGAAGGAGGGGGCAAGGTTCTAAAACACTTAGTAAGAAGCAGAGGAGAATTTAGGGGAGCCAGCATTGATTAAGCCCCATTATGTGTGGACACATCTCACCCACACAGGCATCATCCCATTTAACTCTCACACTGGTTCCCATGGTAAAGATGAGGAAACTGAGTCACTCCCCTGAGGCAGAGTATGGAATAAGTGTGTCTGTGAGGAGGACTTTGAAAGCAAAGAACACAATGCGATGAGTGAGAACGAGGGAGTCTTTCTTTAGATAGACAATGAGGGACAGTCTCCCTGAGAAGGAGTCATTTGAACTGAGACCTGAAGAAATCAGTCAAGTTAAGAGTGGAGTCCTAGCCTGTGTCACTCAGTGGGTAGAGCGTCAGCCGGTGCAACAAATGATCCCGGGTTTGATTCCTAGTCAAGGGCACGTACCTGGGTTGCAGGTTCGATCCCTGGCATGTGGGAGACAACCAATTGATGTGTCTCTCTGATATCGATGTTTCTCTCTCTCTCTCTCTCTCTCTCTCTCTCTCTCTCTCTCTCTCTCTCTCTTCCTCCTTCCTTCCCTCCACTCTCTCTAAAAAAAAGCAATGGAAAAAAATATCCTCGGGTGAGAACTAACTGAGAGAGAGAGGGGAAGAGAGAGAGAACAAGGAGTTCCAATGAGAGGGAACAGAATATGCAAAGGTCCTGAGCAAGGAGAGAACCTGACATGTGTCCAAGGAACTGAAAATGGCCAGTGTGTGTGCAGCATTTTGAGAGAGAAGAAGGGGAGCTCAGAGAAGACACTAGATAACACAGGACCATGCAGGCCACAGCCAGGACTTCAGATTTCATCCTATGTGACCAAGTAAGCCACGAGAGGGATAAATGCCCAAAATGACATTGTCTGATTTACCCAGGGTCTAACACGGAGCTTGTCACACAGAAGCAGTTCAGTGAAAGGTGATGGGCCATCTGAATACGTAGACTCAAGCTAGATTTCCAAAGCGATGGGAACGGCTGGCTTTACAGAAGGAAAGTCAGACTTCGGCCTGTGCCCATGGGAAGAACAAACAATTTCGCCTAATCCAAATTCACTTTCATGCCTCTCTGCCTAAGAAGCGCGGGGCGCCACTGAAATCCACAGGCACATCACGACAGAACAATTTCAGTGATCGTTATCAAATGTCTCTACTTAGACAAGCTCCGAAGATTGTATTAGCACAATCCAATATTTATGAAATGGCAGTCTGCCGTAATGAGGGGATGAGAAAATTAATATCAGAAGCCAGAGTTGTCCCTTTGGGGAGGGGCAGTGGCACGGTGGCAAAAGCAGCAATGTCACTGAGCTTCTCAGAGCCTTGATTTTCTGATCTGTACAATGGAAGGATGGCAGCAAAGACTAAACATGTGTGGTCAGTTCACAGAAGGCTAATGGCATTTAATAATGTTTACCATTCATTCCTTCATTTAAAACTATGTGATAGAGACTCTATAGGCATTCATCTAACAAAAATGTTATTTCGTACATACTATGCATGATGCGCTGTATTAAGCACTGTAAATAAAGCTGCAGACAAGATTGTCATGGTCCCTATTCACGTGGAACTTCTCATCTGGGAGTAAAACATACACTGAACCAATAGCATCCGCAGTGGTGGGTGCTTCTGAGAAAGGGGGGGGGGGGCGATGGGAAACGTACAGAGAGCTGACCCAGATGGGGTACCCAGGGAGAACTACCACAAGGAAGTGATGTCTAAGCTGAGATGTGAAGGGAAAGTACAAGAGAACAGAGAGAAAAAGGTTATGTGAAGAGTGCTATTTTCAAGTGAGTTTCTGAGGCAGAAAAGGCCATGGAAGCTTCTGGAAACTGACCAAAGTCGGTGTGAAGTGAGCACAGAGGGCAATGGAAGATGGTGCAGCTGGAGGTATGGGCAGGAACAGCCACGCCAGGCCTTGGAGGCCACCATAAGGCTTGATGTTCTTTCTCACCAAAAGGTTGTCCCATGGTGACTGCACTAATGGGCATGTGTAGTTGTTGGTGACTCTGCTTATGCAAAGTGAAGATTCCCACCAGCTCTGAAAGGCTCAATTTTGTAGCACAGCACATCTTTATTATACATTGGGCTCATGTCTACACTCAGAAGGAACTTATCAAAACAATTTACACCCATAGTAGGCACTATACTGAGCCATCCAGTAGCTTCCTGCTTTGGAGCAAAACTTAAAGTCAATGCAGCCACAAAGACCATACCCTCCCCTAGACACATCTGAACATCTTCTCTGTCCTCAGCTTAGTGACACCCTGAAAGATCCCTCTCCCCAGAATCCGCTAAGGCATGCACAGTGGATTGTGTAAATGTAGAGTTCAGAAGAGATGTCTGATGCAACTGAAGCCATAGGCATGGTTGAAGTCACCCATGGTGGGATCATTTACAGTATTTTGTGTTAATTGACTGAGCTAAGTGATACCCAAATAGCTGGCAAAACAATATTTCTAGGTGTTCTGTGAGAGTGTTTCTAGAAGTGATTATCATTGAACTGGTGAACTCAGTACAACAGACAGTCCTCCTCAATGTGGGTGGGCATTGGCCATTCCCTTGGGGACCCCAATAGAACAAAAAGGCAGCGTGAGGGTGAATGTGTTTTCTCGGCTTGAGCTGAGACATCTATCTTCTTCTTCCCTTGAACACTGGTGCTTCTGGTTCTCGGGCTTTCAGACTCAGATCAGAGCTCATACCATCCCACCACCAGCTTTGCTGATTCTCCAGCTTGCAGAGTGCAGATCCTGGACCTCTCATGGGGCTTGTCCGTAACCATGGGAGCCAATCCCTAGAATAGATCTCCTCTTATATGTATGTCCCTATATATCCTATTGGTTCTATTTCTCTGGAGAACCCTAAGACACATGCAAAGAGTATAAATGAGCCTGAAGAACCCCAATGTTTAATGGCCAGAGTGAGCTGACCAAGGAGCCTGAGAAAGAGCGCCGAGATGGTTGCTAAAAAGCCAAGACAGTGTGGGGGTTAGAGAGAGCTCTTGGTCATGGAGGAAGAGTGGAAGATGGCTTCCCTTATCCAACAATCAGTTATCCTGATAACTGTAACATGGATCACATTTGACAGAGAGGTGATCTTAATGTTCTCGGAGCTGTAATTCTTCCAGGCTTTCCACATCAACTCACCCAGGCATACCCTACCCTGAGCACACCTCTTCCAGGTGTACCACCTCTCCAACACATCTCATAGGCCTGCCTCATGCAGGTATCCATCAAGGGTGCACATTATGGTTTCAGCCCATTGGTTAAGGATAAAGGTGGTATTCAGGATCTCTGGACATTAACTTCATGAGTAATATTTTCACTGTGGAAGTTTCCCTACATACATACAAGCTGTGTCTCTGTGGCCTGAAAGGAAAAACATGACCTCAGATTCTTCAAAAGCTCTTTCTTGCCTGGAAATGCCACTATTATCAGGCTCCCAAGCAAAATCGTGATGCTCCACTTGGAGCTAAAGATTAGAATCTCAAAGCTAAAAGAAACCCTAAAGGTTCCTGAGTCCAGGCAACATGTGACTCTTACCACGTTCTTAAGAGCTCACTCAGCCTTGCTTTGCATACCTCTGGGAATGGGGAACTTACTACCAACAAAGTTGTGTGTTGCCCTCTCAGACAACTTAACCCATCAGAAAGTTCTTTCCCATGAGTCATCATAGAAGATACCATCCTCATCACAGTCCCGAACACAGTGGCTCACCTACCTGTGCCAAACACAGTGGGTCACCTACCTGTGGGCACAGCTGGGTCCAGCATTGGTTTCTCCCACGTGTTAATCTGCTCCCAGGTAAATCCATTGGTCCCCAGGGCCACGCTATAACCACAGTTGCTGTAGTGCTCATCAAAGGAACAGCCACCTGCAAACAAAAGAGAATGGGTAAATACATCCTCATGTCTGGGGCTCGGTTCGTTACTCCTGTCTCATCATTTACAGCTTTGAATTTTAAACTCTGGAGGAGATTAAAAATAAGGGCAAGCAAATTGGATTTTTATATTTACTTTGGTGCTCTCAGGAAAAGCGCCGGCATCTGCAGGTCCCCCCTATGTTAAAAAGTTAATAAGGCTAGCTACATTGATTTTAATCTTCCTTCCCGAGAAAGTAAACAGGGACGTCTCATTCTAAGCCCGAAGAAATGAATGCCGGGGCATGCCTCTGTGGCCACTTCCTGCAGCACAGAGAGATGCTGCGAGGCAGCAGAGAGCACCAGCTTCGGAGTCCCGCAAAACCAGGCACGATCTGAGCTTTGCAAAGCTGCGTCAGCCCGGGCCAGGGGCTTCAGCCGTCTGTCTAATCTGTACCTCAGTTTCCCCACCTGTGATATGGAGGGAACGATCCACCTGACAGAAATATCATGAGGATGAAATGGAATAACATATGAAAAGTAACCGGCACAGAGTAAGTTCTCAACATCCGCCTCCACCCCTCTAAAAGTGATTTTTGAAATATCATTTTCATAAAGTAAAAATCAAATATGTGAAGCATTAGATAAGCATGCGCCTGGCAGATAATACAGTCGATGTTGATAGTGCTTAAATCTAAGCCATCTACCATTTGACAACAAGCTGTGTCAATTCAATGTTGACAAGAATTTATTCTAAGCACATGCTGTGTGTTGTAAGCCCCTCCGGGTAACACTGGAAATGCTGGTCTGTCCGCAGATACAGGAGCCACAATATCCAGGAGGAGGTGCACCGATCAGGGCTGTGGGGAGGCGAGCGTCCAGGGATGGGGAAGAGGAGGAGGGACACTGCAGGTGAGCCGGAGGGTCCAGAGGCAGAGGCCGAGGCCACGCCAGACTGAGGTCTGCAGCAGCCGCCCATGGTCTCCCAGACCCGGTTTCACACACACACCCGCCCGCCCCCCCCCCCCCCCCCCGCCCAGTCCATCTTTCCACTGCCCTTTTCTTGTCTCCTTAGTGTTCAGATCTTATCACATCACCATAAACACCCACTGGGTCCTTGTCACACATCCAAGCCAGGTTCTGCTCAACTTATAGAAACCAGTCCCGCCTGCATCTGCATTCTCAGGTACCATCACCATGGTCTCCATCAGCTGCAGAGGACAAACCCCTGCGATGCAGTCCACACCTGGGATTCCCTCCACATAGTGGTGGTGGGAGTCCTGTCGACAGGTTCAATACAGAATCCGGTCACAACACCGCAGAAGGACACCTGGGAGGTCAGAGCTTTCTCCCCCTCCCTCCCCGGCTGTGCATGGGAACCCGGAAGATGGGCCTTTGGCACCCCGATGAGTCTCGGGCTGGGCCAAGGAAGGCTGAATCTCTTTCACTAGCACCGTGTTTGGGAAGCGAGTTGAGTATGAAATTGCTTTGTACTAAAAAGTAACAGAAACGTGGGGTGTTTTATGCAGACAGGGAGAGGAGGGAAGGAGAGGGGTCCAAGAAACACCATGGAGAGCAGAAACCTCTAGAAGGTGATGGCTAATGAGAATTTTTTTCCTGTGATGGGAAGTGGATGATACATTGATAGAAACGGAAATATCAATTGGCTTTCATTTGTTCATTCAATAATCCGACAATTATTTAATTGAGCACTCAGCATAGATCCGGCAGAGTACTAGCTCCTAGCTATATGGTGGTTTACTAAAGAGGCATGCTATCGCGACTTAATCAGACAGACAGCAAACAAGGAAGCTAGTAAGTAATCACGCACTTCAGTGCTTGCTAGGAAGGCTGCAGTGGGGTGGGTGGGAGACTGCTGAGTCGGGATGGTCCAGAAGGCCTGTCTGACCATGAACTGGAAACAGATCCCTGTTCTGTTCTGTGACAGCCCTCCACGACTCCCCGCTCCCCGTGAGACCGGGCAGCCACGTGCTTCGGGGAACTGAGCGAAGAAGGGCAATGGCCAGTGTGGACTAACAGGACTCAGCAGGCAAGGATGGGAGGCCCGGAGACCAGAGGAAAGGCCAGGAAAAGGTGACAGAAGAGATAAATACCACATGATCTCACTCATTTGCGGAACATAATGAACAACATAAACTGATGAACGAAAACAGATCCAGAGACAGAGATGCTCAAACCTCAGAGGGAAGGTAGGAGAGGGTGGGGGTAAGGGGGAGAGATCAACCAAAGGACTTGTATGCATGCATATAAGCATAACCAATGGACAGAGACAGCAGGGGGGTGAGGGCATGTACAAGAGTGGGGTTGGCGGGCAATGGGGAGATATGGACACATATGTAATACCTTAATCCAGGGGTCCTCAAACTTTTTAAACAGGGGGCCAGTTCACTGTCCCTCAGACCGTTGGAGGGCCGGACTATAGTTTAAAAAAAACTATGAACAAATCCCTACGCACACTACACATATCTTATTTTGAAGTAAAAAAACAAAATGGCAAAAACACCCGCATGTGGCCCGCGGGCCGTAGTTTGAGGACGCCTGCCTTAATCAATAAAAAAATATCAATTTTAAAAAAAGGTGACAAAAGAGACTTTGCCCCGATACAGTGGGGAAAGGTGGCCTTTGAAAGGCAAGAAGGGAGGCAATCAACCCGCTACCACTAGACAGTAAAGTGGAAATGGTGCTGGCACAGAGTAGGGGCTTAATAAATATTGAATGGATGAACCAATACATGTTAATGGGATGCCTGACACAGGCCAGCTACATAAGAGGAACCGGGAGCCCATGCCAATCCCCCAGCTCCAGCTGCTCTTCCAAGTCTCATACCTGCCCCGTGTACCTAGAAAGCTCCTTCCCCACACTGCAGGCCTGACAAATCCCAAAAGATCCTTCTAAGTGTCTTCTAGAAACCTTCTCTGACCAGAACAGCAGACTGAATGCCCCAGATATGGAAACACAACACGCTGCATCTAAGATGTAAAACACGCAGCGGCTGCAGTGGCTCTAAGAGGTCACCCTCCTTTCCCTAAATCACCACCGCTCACTGGAGCCAGCCTGCGGGAGACAAATGAATCAGGTCAACAGCATCGACAGCAGACCGGGCTCCCTGGAATTGATAAGCAAGGGCAGCCTGCAGCATCCCTAGTGTTCCTGGGAATTGCTGACCGAGAATCAATCCCAAGCTAAAAACAGCCTCTGGGGCTAGAGACGGAAAGCATGGCCGAGACAGTGGCCTGTGTACAGGACGCTGCTTGGGTCTTCTCTCTCGTGCACACAAGGACGCTGTGTTTCCAGGGCACCTCGCATCTGGGAAAGACCACGTGATAAGCCCTGGAAATGTGTAACAAAGGGATATCCACTGTTTTTAGGACTAGCCCATAAAAAGCCTCCCTTTTCATCTTCACAGTTGTTGAAGGTGGTGGCATCAAAGGAAGAAAGCTATCTAGATCCCTGAGATGCTCATTGGAGGACAGCCACCCAGAGAGTCACCGAAGCAGTAATATTGGCATTCCGCTTTTCAAGAGCAATATACCAGCTTTTCTTGTCTTACGCCACTGACATCTTAGTGGTTAGCTGTTACCACAGCAGAGCGCTGCCCATCCTGACTAACAAAAGAAACATGTGCTCTCGTGCATTTGCTCCATGCCAGGGAATACACTAGGCACTGGTTGCACATGCCGTCTTACTTGCTCTCACTTAATTCGCAAAACTTTGTGAGGTAGATTTTTACCCCTCCTTTCAATAAGGTAATTGATGCATTGAGGAGTTAAGTGACCTGTTCAGGTCACACAGAAGGGACGTGTTGGAGCCAGGTTTAAATCCATTGCAACCTAACCACAGAATCCACGCTCTAACAGACCAGAGAGAGAATGTACTCCCCCAGACCAAGGGCCAAATCTTTCATTTATAAGGTGATGAGAGGAGAGCAGAAGGATAAAGAACTTACAAAGTGGTTGGGTCTCAGCAGCTATGATTCTGACCCTCATAAAGTTTGCAAAGTATAGAAAAAAGACAACCAACTTAAGATACAATGCAGAAAACACCTTCACAGAGATATATCAAGCTCAAAGAAGAAGTTATTAATAACTTTCAGTCAATGGTCTAATTAAACCAATTATCTGCCTCTTCTAGACAATATTTAGGAGGGCTCACAGTTATACCTCTAGACCCAGCTTACAGGTCCCAAGCAAGGTCACATTAACCATTTGTCCCTAGTCTACTGGACCAGTTGCCCACTCCTCACCTCCTGCCTCTGCCAATGGTGGGTGGCCTGCTCAGCTAACCCTGAGCTGAGAGTGGATGGGTCCTAGCCCTCTAAGGGGACCTATCACAGCCACCTTTCACAGCACACCCTGGGCACCTTGCCACCTCCACCCGCAGAGCTCCAGTGGTCACTTCAACCTCAGCCAGTGAGCAGACGCCTTTTCCTCTAACAGCCTGCTCTTGCATACCGGGTCCCACAGCAGCAGGCCTGGGACCCCTGGGACCCAGCTCCTATTTTCAGACCACAGTCCTCTCCCCTGCCAAGGAGCGGGCTTACAGTGGAATCCAAAGCAGCCTCTCACCCTATTTTGGGTTATTCTTTCTTTGGGACACTCAAGGCCACCTGTGGGTTCTATCCCACTCTTTCAGAATCTGCCATCCCTTAGGGGACCTCGGTGTCCCTCCCTACAGAAAAATATCTAGAAACAGGTCCCCATCCTGCACTTTATCACATAAATATGTCCAAACCCCTGGGGTAACACAGGTTCAGACTTTTCCATGGAACTCCTGGGCTCCTAACAGAGCAAGATAGAATTAAATGACCATGTAACTATCCCCGTGTTTTGTGTAGATGAAGAACATAGACTCCATTCAAAGCATGTTGCCTACCTGGTCTACCCATTATTAACTCCAGGCCACCCAAGGTGGCCTGATAAACACAGAAGCATGGTGGCGAAAAGCAAACTGAGACCTCGAAAACAAAGAAAAGCAGGGCAGAAGGGAAGAGTTGCAAGTCCGTGCTGCAATAGATTTGCCCCCCCCCACCCCCCGCCAAAAAAAATGGGGATGGAGATTTTTTCGGATACTGGACACTTTGTGTTTGTACAATAAAACCCAAATTGATCAGGAAAATTACAACCATTCCAGGTGTTTAGATCACACAAGAATTTCTCCACAGGAGTACTGTTAACAGAAATCCCATATGCCATAATGAACACCATCAGAAACAGCATCCAACAAGGGCACATGGCCAGTTTCAGGAGACAATCTCTCATAATCATTCTCAATACAAATTGATAGCATTACCCAAACACACAATTCCGAAAAAGCAGCTCATTGGGACCAAAATGATGCAGCCTAGAAATCTGCTTCCCGTTGGTCTGGCTTGACCAAGAGATAAGTTTTAAAAGCTCGTCTTGGAGAGAAAATATACTTAGTAAATATTTTTTAAGTAATCCTCTCTGAATTTTCTTCTTCTCAATCAACAGATTGAAAAATAGAGTCTATGAGCTTCAGATTATACACTCTGACACCCCCCCCCCCGCCCTACCCGCCCCTCTCCCCCCCGCCCCCCCGACTGGGAACAGTCTTTTTTGTTCACATCCTTTTCTTATTTCTGAGCCTTCATTTTCTGGAGTGAAGGCAGGGGGCTGGACAAGGTGATCATCAAGGAACTTTCTAGAGACAAAGATTAAGGATTCCAGAGACTCAGAAAGGACTGGGAATTCACGGGAGCCACAGAGATGCAGAGCCATGCCACCAGCCCGAGGATCAGCTACTGAGAGACTCAGAAAAAGAAGAAAGGAGAGGCTAGCTGCCCCTGGACAGCACGAAATAGTCAAACCCATGATCCTGAGTCTCACTTCAGCTCTTCTTGCTCTTTCAAAAATCATGTTTATCTGTCTTGGTGCAATTCCTTGGAGCCACAACACCTGACAAAGTAGCCTGCCATCAACACCTGGCCACCTCTGCAGATGTTTGTGGCAGACGACTTCCAGAAGGCTTATGGTGGGAGAGATTTCCCTAAAGACCCTTGTGTGATTGCTCACCTCATTCAGTTTTAAAGAGAAAACAGCCCCAATTAACTGATGTCAACCCCATCACAATCATTTTGGGGGAAATCAAAACCCTCCTAAACCTACCCCCACCCCAGGAATTGGGCTCAGCCTCTAGAGCACAGGTTCTGGTTTGGGGAAGATCCACATAACTGAGGGCAGACAGGGCAATGCAGTCACAGGCCAAGGACCCAGCACTACCTCCCTGCCCCCGACAGAGGAGCTATTTATCTGGACAGGCTGAAGTCAAAATGTACCAACGGCCTCCGATGCTCTGATGTGAGTCAAGCATAAAGTCAACAGAGAAATGGAAAACTGTAGCCAGGAAATTGGATTTTGAAAATCCATTTGGGTTTGGTAATGTATAGCATTTCAGCATCTGTAAGGGAAGTAAAAATAGTGCAGGATACATACTTTAGGATACATTAAAGCATAAATAAAGTTTATAGTGCCAATCAGAATATTTTTTAAACATGAGCCCTTCTTTTGAAAATGAGAGAGGAATGGAATTCAATAGAAATATAAATGTGTCTGCCTCTGCATTTCTGATGTGATCCTGTGTATTCTTGAACAGAATTAAGTGCAGAAGAGGAACTAAAGATTTGTTGGGCTTCTGCTATCTGCCAGGCACCGTACTTGACCCATGTAAGTATGATTGATATATGTGGGTGTATAAATGGAGGTAAGTTCGACCACCACCACCACTAAGTCAGGGGTCAGCATTCTTTTCACGTAAATGGTCAGATGGTAAATACTTTCAGCTTTGCAGCCACACAGTCTCTGTCACAACTACTCAACTCTGCCATTTAGAGCATAGAAGCAGCCAACGGCAACAGGTAAACAAAGGGGTATGGCTGTGTGCCAATAAAATTTTATTTATCAAAACAGGTGGCGGGCCAGATTTTACCCAGGGACTACAGTTTGCCAACCCCTGCTCCAAGAGAGAAGCATTGCTCTCTGCATTTAACACATACAACCTTGTCACCAGAGCTCCTAAGGGACAGGCCCAGCTGGAGATCTCAGGAAAAAGAGGGACATCACCTTCAGCAATAAGAATAGCAAGACCTCTCAGTCATTAAAAAAATAAAATGAAAGATGCAATATTGCTATTTGCAACAACATGGATGGATCTTGAGAGTACTATGCTACGTGATAGAAGTCAAATGACAAAGGACAAGAACTTTATGATTTCACACATATGTGGGATATAAAACAAAAAGCAACAAATGAACAAACAAAACAGACAGAAAAACAAACTCATAAACACAAACAACAGAATGGTAGTTAGCAGAGGGGAGGGAGCTGGGGGAGGATGAAGAGGTGAAGGGGTCAAATACATGGTGACCGAGGGAGACCAGGCTTCAGGTGGTGAGCACAACAGTATACAGAGATGCCACATTAGAAAGTTGTACACCTGAAATTTATATGCTATTAACCACTGTGGGGGAGTCGGGTCTCACATAATCATCCCAGACATGCAGGGAGCTCACACTTGGAAACTATTCAGACAGATCCAACACATAGTAGGACTAAACAGTTAGGGGGCCCTGGAAAGGGAGATGTCCTAGAAGTGGTTGGTATTGTTTTGACTCGGGGGTTGGCAAACATTTTCCATAAGAAGCCAGAGAGTAAATATTTTCACTTTATGGTTGTACTGGTTTTCTACTGGTACCAAGAAAATTATCACAAAGTAGAGACTTAAAGCAATACCCATTTCTTAGCTCACGGTTTCTGCAGGTCAGAAATCAGGCAAGGCTGGGGTGGGCTCTTCTCAGGGCCTCACAAGGCTGAAGCCAAGGTGTAGGGGAACTGCATTCCTTTCTGGGGTATGGGTCCTCGTTCAAGCTCCAGTGGTATTTGATAGAATTCCGTTCCTTGTAGTTATAGGGTTGAGGTGTCTGCTGTCTGGCTGACTGTCACCCAGTGGCCACTCTCAGCCCCTAGCAGCCACCCCCTGTCCTTGCCATAAGCGCTCTCATGCCTCAAATCCCTTCCTTTGGGCGGGTACAGTCCCTTTCGAGGGCTCATCTCATTCAGGCAGGCCCATCCAACACCATCTCCTTTGTGATTAACTAAAGTCAACTGCTTTGAGGCCTTCATTACATCTGCGAAATTCCTTTGTCTTTTTTGCTCACATAACCTCATCACAGGAGTGAAACTGATCCTGTTCACAGTCCCACCCAAGGGGGACTTGCACAGGATATAAACCCCAGGGGTCGGGAAACTCGGGCACCAATGTAGAATTCTGCCCACCTCCGTAGTCTTTGTCGCTACTACTCAGCAATGCCACGGTAGCACAGAGGCAGCCATCAACAGTACAGAAAGTATGGGCAGCGTTGTGTTTAATAAACCTTAATTTATTGACACTGCACTTTGAATTGCATATGTCGCTCACCTGTCACAGAACAGTATTCTTCTTGTGATTTGTCTGACCATTTGAAAAAAGGAAACGCCATTCTTCCCTTCGGTGCTGAGAACAAACCAGTGAAGGTCCAGACCTGACCTGCAGGCTGTAGTTTACTGACCTTCACTTCGATGCCGTAAAAATTTCCAATTTTAACACAGTCACAGAAAATTGCCTCGTTTCAGCATTTGAGTGTTGGATGCCATGTGCTTCCGACTCCCCCTTCCCATTTCTCAGGAAGTAGCCTGTTTCTTCTTTCCTCTGGGAAGTCGGGGGAGCACATGCCCAACTGGCCTCCGAAGCTACACTCCTGGCCCATAGGATGAGGGGTACAGAAACGCACAATAGCTCCCTGGGTTTAAGTAACCACTTCACCTACATCATAGCATGTTGCATTCACGGGCAAGGAGATCTGCAGCAGTCTTCCCATTTCACAGATGAGGAAACCAAGGCTGGAGCGAGTGACATACTCAACACCGCATGTCAATCAGGGGCAGAGCCAAGACTCAAATCAAAGACTTCTTCCTTGAGTCAGAAGGTCTGAGAACCAGAGCAGATCTCAGCTACACAATTTGTGGGGCCCAGTGCAAAACGAAAACGCTGAGCCTCTTGCTTAAAACAATTAAGATGGCCAATAGTAGAGCAAGGGACCCTTTTCAGGTGCCAAGCCCTGTGTGACTGCACAAGTCACACACGCATGAAGCCAGCCCTGCTCTGTGGGCACACACATCCCAACGCTAACGTACGCCAACCCCCGAATCATCGGGATTCCGTCCACGTGCCGTCGACTGCTTTGAAGGCAGGGCCATATCTAAGTGGGGCTTATTAATCGTGAGCAGCCTGTCTCGGGTAGGCGAGTCCTGCCCCCCGAATGAATGTAAACCAGCCTTGCATAAATCGAATTCCTTTTCTGAATATCTAATTGAATTTGCAGAAGTGTATGCCAGAGGGGTGTTTAAATAAGTGCACAAATATGATAAGAAGGCCTTCACACCATTATATCTAATTCAGTAAGCAAAAATAATGGCGGGCACGTTCCAATTAGTATTTGATTTATTTGCTCTAACAAATCCAATTAGTAGAATGTTTTATAAAGTCATCCAATGTCAAACACTCGTGGACTCAACAGATAGAAACAATAGTCCTAATAGAAGAAAAAAAATGTGTTGAATCTCTCTGAACAGTGAATTTATTATAAATAAGGCGATGTCTCTCCGTGGGCGTAGGCATTCCTCAGGGACCAGAGAAACAGTGTCTGATCTGCTCTATTGGTTCCTTCTCCCAGAGACTCTGTGAGGCAACTCAGGTTAATTTGGCCGATTATAATAAATCCAGGAATGAAAACAACAAAGGTGGAAGTTAGCCACGGAACTTCAAGGGAGAATAATGAACTTGCTGCTGGGTGTCTTCTAGCTCAGAGTCGTGTCCGATGTCCAAGGCAACGCCGTGGAGCGGGAAAAGTCAGGGCTCCCAGAGACAGCCACCTTCTGGAACCTGAGGCAACGCTCTCGTGCCCTTTCCAGGCGCCAGCTTTTCCATCTGCGAACTAGGAAGTTCAAGGATGGTGATCATCTACCATCCCCGGCATGTCCACTCGGGACAGTGGGTGACCTTCTTTGCCCAGTGAAAACACAGCATCGGCAGGGGTTCAAGTGTGGCCATTCCAGGGTCAGCATCCTAGCTCTGCTATTATTTTTAATTGTGTGACCTTGGTTAAGTTATTGAACCTCGATGTGCCTCAATGTCCCCATCTGTTGTACGAGGATAATAATAGTGTCCAACCCTTTGGGGTTTTATAAAGATAGAGTAAATTTAATACTGTGAAGACTTAGAATAGTTCCTGGCACACAGTAGGTGCCAAATACATTTGGCTCAAATAATATTAAAGCCCAAGGTATGAATTAGAAATGGGAAAGAGAACTATGCTATATGTGTTCAGGTTACACAATCTCAAAAACAAAAGATTTAAACAAACTCTCTGAGTTGGTCCAACATATCGTGCATGGATCAGCAGTGCCTTTGGTGATAAGCTACTGATCCAACTTCACTCACGGCTTACTGCTGTGTGACCTTGGCTAAGTCACCTAGCCTCTCGGGCGGGAGACTTCTCCCATGTAACAGATGGCAATAACTTAAACCCTCCCCAAGGGCACGTCCATTTCTGACAGCCTCTGAGACGGTGGCTGTGTCCTTCCGCGGGTTACATCTGGATGTCAGACAAGAAGAAGACGCAGTGGGGGTGCCAGGCCGATGTCCATCTTCTCACGTGCCCCTCCTCCCGGGCACTGGACTGTAGGCAGACCCCAGAGCAGCTCGGAGGAGAGCCAGTTTCTCTGCCCCAGGCAACCTGGCAGATGCTGTCTCGCAATGTGACCGGCAGGAAAGAGCAAAGGAGGAGGCCAGGAGTGGGGTCAGCCCCCAGCTCCATCCTGCCAAGGAGAGGAGGGGGACAGGGGACAGAGCCTTCACCTTCAGTTACAAGTGAAGGTGGCTCAATTCGGAGCCCGCCCGCCTGAAAAGCAGCCCCCAAACAGTCCGGGGGGCCAATTCAGCTGCTGCACCATGTTTGAAGAGGGAAGGGGTCCTCTGGTTCACAGGTGGGGAAACAGGCATAAAAGGGACAAGATTGCAAGAAAGAGGTGCGGGCTGGGAAGGAACCAGCTCTCCTGGCCTCGGGCTAGAGCTCTGCCCACTCAGAAGCCAGAATAGCATCTTTCATCTTCTCTCAGGCAACGGCAATGTCCTTTCATTTTTCTATTTGAGGGAGCAATGAAAGACAGAGCTGGCCACAGGTCATAACCCGTCCCCGGGAAACTTCAGATCTGTTGAGAAGAGGTGAGCGCAAGTTCCTCTACACACAGCTGGGCCCGGGCTTCTGGCAGGAGCCGTGGCATCTTCTGAAGGCCTCCGAGGCCCACGGCAAGCTCTGGATGGCCTCGGGGTCTTTGCACTGCTGTGCCCCGTGCCTGGAATGTTCTTGCACTTGAGAGTTTCATGTGGCTTCCCAGGGCTGGCTCCCGGCATCTGCCACATCAAAGACCAGCACCGCCTCCTCAGAGAAGCCTCTGAGCACCCCTGGGAACTCGCCTCCCCCCTTCTCCAATTCTCTGCCACCCCGACTTGCTGCTTCTGCTCCCTGGGGCTGTGGCTGAGACCCTTAGTAACTCTGCAGTGGTTTCTTTACTTCTTTTCCTGTCTTCCCACCACCAGTCTAAGTTCTCCAGGGCAGGAAGTGGGTGTCTCTTTTCTTTGCCACTGAATCCTCAGTTCAAAGAGCCTGGCTCTCTTGAGAGCTAACGGGAAACTCAATAAATGCTTCATGAATGGAGTGTGGTAAAGTGTCAGGTGTGCAGACTTGGCATCGGAGGGCCATGCACAATGTGGTTCTGGCACTTTCTCTGTGACCTCGGGTACATCAGAGAAACCTCTGAGCCTCTATTTCCTCATCTGTGAAGTGGGAATGATCATGACAGCAGCTAACGTTTACTGAATGCTTACTGTGAGCTGTGCACTGTGCTAAGCCATTTCCACGGATTATCTCACTTAATGCTCAAGGAGCCCAGGGGGTGGGCAGGTGATTGCTACCCACACTTTATGCATGATGAAACTGAGAACGGGTTAAATAACTTGCCCAAATCTCATAGCTAGGAATTGGCCGGTTTGTGATTTG
This sequence comes from Cnephaeus nilssonii, assembly GCF_951640355.1. Lineage (NCBI taxonomy): Eukaryota > Metazoa > Chordata > Mammalia > Chiroptera > Vespertilionidae > Cnephaeus > Cnephaeus nilssonii. The sequence goes on along the minus strand of NC_137082.1, from coordinate 70,689,561 downwards.
AACTGAGGCCCGACTGCCTAAGTGTTGTTGCTACTGCTATAGGAATACCTGACTTCCTAAAACCTCATCTTCCAAAAGTGACTTATTTTTAACATGTAATTTTTTCAGAGGAAAACAGAAGCAGCCATATGTCCTGAGACTCAGTTGATAGGTCTAGCCAACAAGGTCAGCTCAAGGTCAGCTTCCTGCATCTCTACTCACTGCCCTGGTGGCTCAAGGTCATGTGGAGTCCCATGGTCCACACGGGGCTCTGAACCTACCCCCGATCTCGGCACCATTAGTGACCTGGCTTGGAGAACCTCAAGGAGACCTCAGACAGGTGTTCCCACCTCGCCCTGCGAAGAGTGCACCCTTGCAATCATCACTTCGAAATCATCAAAAAATCCCTGAGAGAGAGCATCTTCGGGCCATTGACAGCTTCCCTGAGTTCCAGCATGGGAAAAGTCAGCCACTGGTGTCCACTCAGTAACTCAGACCATCCTGGCACTCACAGCACCGTCGTATCTTCCCTCAGGGCGGCCCTGTCGGTGCTCTTTGGAGTTCAATATATGATTTTGCAAGTCTGGAAACTGAGGCTCAGGGGAGTTACATAACTTCCTCAAGGCAACCGCTCGCAAAAGGCAGCGTTGGGGATAGAATTCCTTCCCATCTGACCGCAGAGCACAGGCCCTCTCGACCGTATCACTCAGAATGTCTGCTGCATGGAAACTGGTGAACTCCCCAGTGTGGCAATTCCCACTCCTTATTATCCTCTCTGATCTAATGCAACCCAGGCTTGAATGTCACTCAGGAGCCTTGTACTGAGTGTCTACTGGGAGCCAGACACTGCTCCAGGCACCAGAGAGAGCGCAGGGGTCAACAACAGCTGTGGCCCCTCTTCATGGAGCTCACGTGCTCGTGCGGGAACCTGGCAATGAAAGCATGGGGAGAACTAAGGCGGGGAAGGGCCCACCCAGCTCGTCAAGATGCGGTAGGCACTCGAGAAACAGACCCATAAGGTGAACAAAGCAAGTGATCTGGCTGAGCAGCTATTCTTTGCCTCACATGAGGCCCGCCAGTCCACATAATCCCGCTTAATCATGACAACCACCTGTGATCCAGGAATTACTCATTCTCACTTTAAAGATGAAGACACTGAGATTCCAACGAGATAAGAATCCGGTCCAAGGCCCCTAGATTTGCGAGTTCTGTTCTGTTCTCTTTTCTCAAAGCCATCCTCTCTTCACTGCACAGGGCAGTGCACACAGAAACCCGAGAAACTTCTAGGACTGGTTAACAGACATTGGTTTATGGACTCGGTGCTTATAAGTATATTAACATTTAATTACATAAAGGAGAAGTTAGGGTTCCATACAGTCAATTAAACTCAATAACAGTATCCAGCATTATATAAATCACCAAACCGGTAATTGTGTAGATAAAATATTATGAGTATTATCATAAGCACAGTTGGTGTGAAAGCTCCCTCGGAACAGGTCAGCTTCGGCAAATCTGTCTGTGGTTGCCAGTCAGACTTCACTACCGCGGCCTGGTGAATGTGCATTAAAAGTGGAATGAAAGGGGATAGGGGGAGGTAGAAAAGGGTAAAGGGAGGATAAATGGTGATGGAAGGAGACTTGACTTGAGGTGGAAAACACACAATCCAATATACAGATGATGTATCATAGAATTGCACCCCTAAAACCGATATAATTTTATTAACCAATATCACCCCAATAAATTCAATTTTTTAAAAATAAAAATAAATTTTAAAATGTGGACTGAAGACTTTTTAAGGCCAGAGCATAAAGGATCCTCGACTAAGCGACATCTCAAATGCCCAGAATGCCCAGATTGGGTCTGTCCAAAAGGGGTGGTGGACCCAGCGTGTTTTGGGGTCTCAGTGATGGTGCTGGGCCCTTGGTCAATGGCAATTAGAGCGTTGCTAGCAGGTCATCCCATTAAATCAGTAAGCCTGCCCACTCTTCCTCTCAAGTGTTGTTGACACTCTGGGTACATCATGCCAAGACAGAGGCACCCACAAGTGGGAAGTGGACACTGTCCTGATAATTAAGGAAGTAGCCTCTGATGAACATTTGAAAAAGAGACACCAGGGCAGTCACTAAGATTCCTAAGCACAAGAAACAGCCTCCTTCCTACCCTCCCGTGCCTGGGGATTCATGGCAAGGACACATAAACATGTTTCTCTACTTTGGAACAAGCCCTCAGCAACTTTCAGCTCCATACACATTTTTTCTAATCTGCAAAGGCCTTAACATAGGATCCTGTGAGAGCGACCCCTGCCAGCATGAGTCTACCTCAGGCTAAAACTCTTTGGAACAGAAATGAGATTCTAACAAAGCCGCCACTTGCTAAATCACATCATAGCCCAGGTCCTGACAGGATGAGAGCAGCAGGTGGTCTTGAAGATGGAAGATTTGCCTGGGAGAAAGGAGCCCTGCATTACGGACTTGGCTCTACCACCAACTGGCCACATGACCTTGGCCATGTCACGTTCCATTTGAAATGCATCTGGCTGGAAGCTCCTGACAGTCTATCTCAGAAACTCACTGCAGTGCCTATGAAAACACTGGAAAATGTGAAAACTTCCAACAGAAGTGAAAACAAGGATTCACAATAAAACTATCAGTAGCATTTGGAGAAATCTGAAATGGATTTTACAATGCAAATGGCAGACCACCTTTGCTGTAATCTGGGGAGGGGAGGGGCAGGGACTGGTGAGTCCTTTCTGCCTGGAGTTAACTAGGGAGACCAGGTGTCTCCTACCTGCAGTTAAAAAATAAAATATTCAGGAAAAAAATAAAAATTCTTGTGAGTTTTTTAAAAGTGAATTTAAAAAAGGCAAAAAAAAAATCATCACATCTAAAAAGAAAAATCATCACGGACACTTAAACAGAAGACCTCTAAAACTGACCTGCTACAGGAACCTGAAGATGCCTTAGAAAACCTTCAGCATCCTCAATAGGATGCAGAGACCCAGCCCTTTGTGAAACAAGAAGAGAAAGCTACAAGGAGAAACTCAGAAGATGCAAAGACAATAGGATTGGATGACAGATCTGTGGGTTAACAAAGGATTTCAGAGAAAGTAAAAATGCAAAAATCAGAATCAAGACCAGCATTAGTGAGAGAGTGGACAAGTGCAGATTTTTCAAACCCTCTGACCTCAATAATGACTGAAATGGATAAAAGGAAGCAAAAGTAGCAAACACCAAAGCTACACTGCTATATTTTGTTTTCATTGACTTAGAGGATGCAAGACAATTTGGGCCTACCCCGAATGCCAGCAATTTATGTACCACTCAATTCATTCTTGAGAGGACTGCGCAGTGTGAGAGGAAGTGGATAAATTTCTGGAAAACCCGGTAGTAACTGCCAGTTGGAATGTCAGGGGCTATTGGAGGGAAGAGCTGTGTAAAAAGGAAGGATGCCTGACTTGGGTGCCCTTTGCCCCATCTCCATCAACAGCATTTTAAGGCTGTATCAGTTGTTGTTTTTTTCTCCTCTAACCCAGTGGTCGGCAAACTGCGGCTCGCGAGCCACATGCAGCTCTTTGGCCCCTTGAGTGTGGCTCTTCCACAAAATACCACGTTCAGGTGCACACGTACAGTGCGATTGAAACTTCGTGGCCCGTGCGCAGAAGTTTTCGGCTCTCAAAAGAAATTTCAATCGTACTGTTGATATTTGGCTCTGTTGACTAATGAGTTTGCCGACCACTGCTCTAACCCATCCTCCCCAGAGGCCCTGGGACCTTCTCTCACCTGGGAGAGCCCCAAACTGCCAGGTTAGAGCTGGGGGCAGAGTGAAAGGAGAGGGAAATGGCAGCCTGGTTTTTCAGGTGAGAACCAGCCGCAGCCAGGATTGTACAACTTTCCCCCAGGAGCTGACTCACCTGAAGCCAGGTCAAAGGGAAGTTCTGTACCATGGGAAGCATAGGGATGCTTCTCGAAGAAGCAACAAGCCAAAGACCATGCAGAGCAGGGGGCAGGGAGCCCTCCCACGTCTCCAGGGCTCTGGCCACCAGCAGCCGCAACCCCACTAACACAGAGAGAAGTAAAAACACATCGCGATCACAACCCACTGGGGAGGCAGCACCAGGTATGGGCGATGAGCATCCTGGAGCCCACCATGTGATCATGTGGCCTTGGACCAGCCTCTTAACCTCTTAGTGCTTCAATACCCTCATCTGTAAGAAGATAACAATAACATTACCCTCCCAGGAGCACACTGCGTGTGGTGGAGCCTGAAGCTTAGACATTATTTAGGGAAATGAGTACAAACTTAGAAGAGAAACTATTTATTTGAAGTGGAAAACAAAATCACTACAAAAACAAAGTTCTAACAGCCTACAAGTTACTCAAACATTGTGCAATCCAGAAAAATAACTATTAATTATTTTCCTGAGAATATTTTCCCCTACCTCCCTGGCTGCATTCCCTCAATTACCTTTTCATGACATTAATTTTACAGTACCATTTTTTTGTAGAGAGAAGAAACTCCAATATCCCCTCTAGCAAGTGGATTGAAATGCATTTATTATTAATAATATTTTTTTAAGTTTCCTTCAAGTTCACAAGTCATTATTTATGTAATGTTATAGAAACTCTAGAATTGGGGAAACCACTATCAAATTTCTTTCATGTATGGTCTGCAATACTTCGGGGCATTACAAGCGTTTCTGTGTACTCAGCATTCACAAATAACATTTGCTTTGATGACTTGTATTCCTGCAAGTCATGTCCGTACCAGGGCAGTTAATGATGGTGTGACTATACACAAGAAAAAAAAAAAGAATACGTTTATATGTGGATATAAACTACATATATGCATGTGCTTACATATACTATATAGTGTATATATGCACCGATAGTACATATATGCATAGTATACATAGTATTTACATACATATTATATATACTATACATAACATATATACTATATGTGAAATACATGTGTGTGTGTGTGTGTGTGTGTGTGTGTATCCCATTAAACCTAGCTAAATTTCAACTTCCACTTAATCTAGATCCTAAAATGCCATGTCTGCTCCAAAAGCCCCACCTTCAAACCCCCCCCACCCCCGGCCCAGCCAAAAGGAAAGGATGATAAAGGAACACGCTGCCTGGGCCCCTCACAGGGCCTTGGAAGGGGGATGGGACAGTGAGAGTACAGAACGCAGGAAGGGGCGTGGCACGGTGCCCAGCTCCAGGAGTAATGGACGTCCTGCCACATTTCCCATGGAGGCCTCTGCCAGCGGCCCAGCATTGACAAACCGGGGCTGCACCCAAGCAGCTGCACATCTCACCTTCCTAACTTAACACCAGCCCTCAGGCAGGAGACGGGCCGGGCCTTGTGGGGGCAAGATTACATTCACCAATATTCACTTACTTTCATACAAACATTTTGGATTTTACCTTGGGAAGAAAAACATTCAACAACTGTGCTAAAAACAACAACAATAACAAAAACACATTGCTATTGTTGCCAGCTCAAGCAAAATACTATAATTCAGATTTGTTTGGTTTGCTAAAATAGGCTGAGACCACCCGGCCAGTGTTGCTCAGTGGATTGAGTATCATCCCCTGCAACAAGAGGTCATCGGTTCAATTCTGGTCAGGGCATATGCCCGGGTTGTGGGCTTGATCCCCAGTCATGGGCATGTAGGAGGTAGCTGATCCATGTTTCTCTCTCATTGATGTTGCTATCTCTCTCTCTCTCCCGCTTTCTCTTTCTCTCTCTCTAAAAAAAATCAATAAAAAACACATATTAAAATAGGCTGAGGCCAATCGTTATTTCACGCTCTTGTTAATTTTCCCATTCCTCTCCTTTCCTGTTCTCCCTTACAGCTCCCTCCACGCCTTAACCACACCTTTGAAACTTTAAGCTGACAAGATAAAACTGGTTACCTCATCCCCTGGAATCCCTGCTAGTGTCTGGCTGAAGATATTTTTCACAAGAAGCCTGAGGCCACATCATGTGACACACCCCAGCCCTCCATCTCAGAGGACAGCCATACACTTGGGAGTCTGAAACTGTTTTAATTCAGATTCACTAGAATTGCCCTGATCTCCTCCTTTGAGCTTTTCCTTGGATTTCTCTCAGCAGCTTCCCAACCGCCCGGGGAGGCTCCGAGAGGCATGCCTTAAGAAGCAGAGCGAAGCTCCTGTTTGGCAACATCTGTGCACCAGGAATTTGTGGAGAAGCAGCAACCTATTTGATGGTAGACTTAATGGCAATTTTCATATTCTCCTTTATCACTTCCTAGTTATTTTGGCAATAACAAAAGTTATGTAAGGCAGGGAAACTGTTGTCTAGTTCTTATTAAAAACTTAGGCCGGAGAATGCATGTGGCTGGAGGGTGGGCTTAAAGGGAGTTCATTCCCTCTACCCCTCAGGTAGTCTACAGTTTGCTCCAGGATAAAAGGAGACATCACTGAGACAACATGCTGAGTTCGCATGCATTGTGGTCCTTGGGAGTCTTGGTATCCACAAGGGCATCGTAAGAGTCCGCCACACAAAATAAGGGTGCAATTGAGGTGGAGGGGGTAACAGACCACAAAACCTTCTTTAAAATTACTCACACAAGAAATGTTCTTAAGTCATGGTACCCCCCTCCAAAAAAATCTAACATATTTATCTTATGTACTCTGAATCGTGGTACACACACACACACACACACACACACACACACACACACACTCACGCATACACACACACACACACCCCTTGCAAAATTCCGTAGGGGAATTCAAAGACACCATAAACATGTAGATCCTAGAAAAGAGTCTGGCACATTTTAAGAGCGAAATATATATTAGCTATTATTGTTAGCAAGAGTACAGTGCCTATAAAACGTATTCACAATTTTACAACACACATTTTATCAAGTTGTAACTGTTGATACACATTAAGTAGTAACTATTCAGGTAACCATTAAATCCCAAATAGTCAAAATTCTCACTAGCACTGATACATCTGACAACACGGCATTTTTTTTGGTGCAATTAATCTCTGAAAGGTGTGTACACTGTACTGGAGCACTCTACATATATTTATATATAAAATCTAATCAGATTTCTTAGTTTTATTCTCATTGCAAAAATAATACACTTTTAGTGCAAATAATTTGGAAACAAGAACACAACCTCTTTTAATCTTCTCTCTCTAAGAGTCACCACTGTTCATATGGATTTTGTGACCTTTTCCCCCACTGATAGGTATATAAACTTATTTTCTAAAAATTAATTGGAACCAACGTGAACTCAAAAGCTTTTCAACTCGCTTTTAAAGTGCATTACTGTATCAGGCATATTTCTCACTAAATGTTCTAAAACCTAATTGTAATGATTACCATTCTATATGCCATAATTTACTAAACCAAACCTTTTTTCTCATTTTTTTTTCATTTTCATGATTACTATTTATACAACAAGGAGATAAACCTTAGGACATATCCACATTTATTTCCCTAGGATAATGTTCTGAAAGTTGAACTTTCAGCGTCAAAGGGCATGCATAATTTTACATCTGCATATAGTCACACCGCCTTCCGGGACAGCTGTTCCAAGGAGCACTGCCTTCTGAGATCTGAGACTGTCCACTTCCTTGGCACCCTCACCAATACGAAGGATCACTGTTTGTAATCTTTCTCAATTTAATTGGTAAAATGCAGAGGCCCACTGTTTTAACTCTAAGTTATTTGAATACTAGATGAGGTTGCATGCTTTTCATAAGTTCAAAGGGCCATTGACATTTCTGCATTTGTAAATGGCCTCTTCATATCCTTCACTCACTTTATCAGGGGGATGTTTATCCATTCTAACGTGTAAGTGCTCTTAACCCGTTAAAGACATTAGCCCATTTTTATGTTTTTAGTTATTAACAGTTCTCTAGTTTATTTTAACCTCTAAATTATTTTGGCTGTTTGGGCATTGTTGAGTATAAGGTAAAATCTGTAAATTGTTTCCCACTCTGGCAGAATTGCCTCTGGGGAATATCAGATGTTCTGGTATTTGAGACTGCAGAAGAAATAAATATTCACCTGTATTGGCCTTTGATGCTCTTGTTATATCATGAATACATTTAAATACTTAACTTGTGCAGAAGTATGTTTAATGTATGATGTGGCTTATAAATATAACTCTGTATTACTTTTTTTAAATATATATATATTGATTGATTGACTGATTTCAGAGAGGAAGGGAGAGGGAGAAAGAGAAAGAAACATCAATGATGAGAAAGAATCATTGATCAGCTGCCTCCTGCATGTCCCCAGTACAAGCCCGCAACCCGGCATGTGCCCTGACCAGGAATCAAACCGTGACCTCCTGGTTCATGTGGTGATGCTCAATCCCTAAGCCACACTGGCTTAGCTCTGTCTTACTTTTTAAAGTACTCTCATCATTGTTATAGCACCAGTGAATAATCCACCTACTCCTTGATAACTACCATATGTGAAATACTTACATATACATTGTCTATTTCTGAGCTTTTGATCTGTTCCTTGATCTATGTGTCTAATATGTCAGTACCAACATGCTGTAATTATTATAGAGATGAATATGCCACAATTAGCAGTAATGTTAGGGATTAGTTCAAACACCAAATATGGCTACTACTCAGCAATAAAAAGGAGCAAAGCTTTGATACATGCAACAACATGGATAAATATCAAACGCTTTGTGAACTAAAAAGAAACTAGATTCATAAAGCTACACAATACATGATTCCATGTATCTGACATTCTGGACAAGTCAAAACTAGAGGAAGTGCAAACAGAACAGTGGCTGCTAGGAGTTGAGGGTGAGGGAAGGACTTGACAACAAAGGGGCAGCATGAGGGAATATGGGAGATAATGGAAAAATATGTTAACGATAACATAAGGGGTAGTGGATGGGGTTATGGGGTGAGACAAAATTGTCCATGAGGTGATCATTACTGATGCCTCGTGATGAGGGTTCATTATGCTATCCTATGTCCATCTTTGGTACATACAGTTAAAAACACACACACAGCAGCAAATCTGTGTGAGGCAGGGGCCTGGAAAACATGGCTTTAGGGCACCATTTCCGACTCCAATTATCAAAACCTGATCCCTCCCTGGACGGACTTCGTGACTGCGCCAGCCAATGACTTAATAAAGCAAGAGCTAAAGAGGAAGAAAGAGAGATGCAATTAAGGAAACAGAGGAAGCCCAAACTTTGGCCCATCACAATGAAGCAGCCATGCTAATATCTTCGTTAAATGTCGCGCAGTCAGAGCACAGAGAAAATCGCTCCCAGGATTACCGCCTCTGCCACTTTAGGGCCTCTCTGAGAGTCCAACTGCAGTGTACAATGAGCTTCGAACTCTGAACTTCCATTAAAAAGTTTATGGCAGAACTGAGAAGCCCCCATAGCAGGGCACACTCGGCCTCTCGTAACATGATCTCAAGGCCTGGCCAGGCTGTAGGTGCGGCTTGCTGGTCTCCACCCCATCAGCCAGCATGCCTCTGAGCTTGAGGGCCCTGTGCAAGCTGCTCTGTCTGCACCAGGGCTTTGTGTCTGAGGGCTGGCTGCTGCTCCCCGGGCCAGGCAGGCTGCCCAGCGAGGTGACAGGGTGCATCCACAGGGTGGGGACCAGATTCCCAGTGCTCTCTGCTCCATCAATGCCGAGGTGTTGATGTGTGAGTGAGTCTCCATGACATTTTAGTAGTGGAGGCGGCTGCTCCCTGTGTCTGTAGCTCTACTGCAGGAGACAAATAAATTGCTGTTGTTTTTAAAGACCACTTCCCTCAGTAGGGTGACTTATTACCAAAAGGAGATCTCAATTCACCAGTGAAATCACACTGATTCCTGCCTTCCCATCACTCCAGAATGGAAGGGAACTCCCAAGTGCGTAGGAGCTTACAGGTGAGGCAGGTGCCACTGTCCCCATTCTACTGATAAGGACGCTGTCTTTGCCAGAAGTCATGCAGCCAGTGAGGAATAGAGCTGAAGCTTGAGGTCGTCGGTTGGAGTGAGTGGGTGGGAATGGTTACCTCTCCTCCCTCATCCTTTTCCTAGTGGGCAGAGTCACGCAGTCTCAGAGGAATATCTCTCTGCTTCTACTGCCTCTCTGCCCATCTGAGCTCAGGAGCCAGACCTCTGACTTGCTCTTTCACCTCCCATGTGCAGACTCAGATGCAGTAAGTCCACCTGGGCAGGGTCCAGCACCATTATTCTCTCTATCCTGGAGACCAGGAATGAAAGATAAGCTGTTCATGCAGCAGGGTTGTTAGTGCAGAACCAGCTCAAACTGGCCCATCCTGACCTTTCCTCCCCTGGCATGTTGCTGGTCATGTGGATTAGACCCCCTGAGCGGGGGAGGGTGAACAAGGAGGGCAAAGAATAGCCCTTAAGCATTAAGCCCCCAGGACAATGAGGTTTTGATCCCCAACAAATATATCTAGGCCTCAGTTGTGTTTCAGCTCCAGGCCCAGAAAAGAAGGAAAACCAGACAAGCAAGACCATGGCTGACCTCAGGACCAGCTGCATTGACTAATGACCCCCTGCCCTGGTGCCAACCAATCAGTGGAGACCACCACGCTGAAAAATCACACCTGGAAAGCTGATGAAGGTTCTACTGAGATGCTCCCCTAAAATTCTCATCCTTAAAAGCCTTTAGGACAGAGGACCCAGCCCCACCTTTTCCTGTCTCCATCTTATTCCCCCCAACCCAGGCTTCTCTCTCCTAAGCTCCAAGGACCCTTCTTTTGCCTCTGTAGCTTGTTTCCTGAACCCATTTCCTGTACTGCTCACTTCTTCTACCTTTGTAACTTTCTAAATAAACTTTCTCTTATAGTGTGAGTCTTGGCTCTGAATTCTTTCCTAGCCAGAACTCAAGTCTGAGCTTGTTGAACCCAGGTCCAGTCTGACTCCATCATCTAACACTGGGTGCCATTCTCGCCACCAACAAAGGGACACCTTCTGATGTGGGCAAGCAGCTGGGAATTTAAAACAGCACATGTCTCAGAAACACAACTGCCAGGGGCTTTGGGCAGTAGGAGAACAAATGTGTTTTTCTCTCCTCCTGTGACTGAGCGTGCCTGGACTCTACCATCTGAGATCCCCCTGAGGACTGAACACTGAATGCAGACACAGGACAAGGGGATTAGGAGACCAATATTCAACGCATGAAAGTAATGGCTGGTCTGTGGAGCTGTACCAGAGATCGGCAGCTGGAAAGGGCTAAGATCAGATGGCCGAGTTCTGAACAACTTTCCAAAAAACAAGGGTTGCCTGAGATTCTGATCTGGCAAGAGGGAGATTCAAATCCATGAAACACTTTGTGTCATAACGCTGTGTGCCAAACCCTGGGATAATCCTTCTTGCAAATATCTCATTAAGTCCCACTACCAAAAAATGAATAAATAAAATCATTTGAATTAAAGTTACAGAGACTTAATGCTAAAATAGAGCAGGAAAGCCTTAGTATGCCCACCCCCTAAATACAGAATGCCTTCCACTCATCCACAGTTATTTTCTTTTTGTTCTTCCCTTTAGTCTAGTTCAAAGGATCTTAAACTGCAGTGTGCATAAGAATTACTCCAGCAAACATACTTTATCATGGGAGTCTTAAAGGATGTTCCAAGAGTAATTGTGACAACCCTGCCATTCCCAATTTATCTGTTGTCTTCAGAACCTAATCCCCACCTAGGATTCCAGTCCCCTGTGTCAGGATGTGTGATCATCAGGTAAGGGGAGTGTGGTGAGCACAGTACAGGTGGAGCACTCAGCATTTTGATCTTCCTAGGTGATCAGAAACATTGAAAGAAGCTCACGGGCTGTTTCTGTCCCTCACAATTTCAGGATGTGAGTTGAGTTGAGTGAGACAGGAAACAAAAAATAAGCGAATGGATTAACAAATCGTGGTAGATCTTTATGATGGAAGACTACTCAGTATGAAATATTAATACATGCAACAAGGTGAATGGATCTTGCAAACAGGAGAAAAAAATCAAGTGCAAAAATCCATATGCCATATTATGCTTTTATATAAAATTGTAAAAACAAAAGAACTACAGTACCAAAAAGCAGATAATTGGTGGCCTGGGGCAGGAATTGGGCGGGGGGGAGGTAACAGGAAGTAAATGGGGGGGAGAAGGGGGGAACGTTTAGGGTGAGAGAATGATTCCTATCTTGATGGGATGGTGGCTACATGACTGGGTACAGTAACCAAAACTGATGACACTGTACACGTAAAGTTTATACTCTGGAAATGACATCTTAATACATTTTTAACAGGAGTGGGGAAGGAAGTCATGGTCATACACATGAAAGGATTAGAGAATTTTCTCCCACACAAAAGACTCTTAAGAACACACAGAGCAGAACCAGAGTCTTCCCTTCCGATGCCTCTCTCACATTTGTGAAAGGAAAGAGAGAAAGAGAGAAAGAGAGAAAGGAAGGAAGGAAGGAAGGAAGGAAGGAAGGAAGGAAGGAAGGGAGGGAGGGAGGGAGGGAGGGAGGGAGGGAGGGAGGGAGGGAGGGAGGGAGGGAGGGAGGGAGGAAGGAAATGTATTTGAATCCTTGCTTGCATATCAGGGCAGTAATCAGTGCAGAGAAGTGGGTAACGAGTAAGACCAAGAGTGTTTAATTAAACTGAGCAATCATTAAACTGGATTTAAGAGTGCTTGTTTTTGCAAAACAACAAAATATTTACAGACATTTTCTTCATCCCCTTCATTAGTTTCAGACTCCGCAGGAAATATGGAGGTTGGAAACGAGCCCTAATGAGATCATGCAAATTTTAAACTACCGCGGTTACTGTGGCAGAGACAGCATGGAAAAACACTCGCTCGGGATAAAACGTTAAGTGAGAAAAGCAAGATTAAAAAATGATCCTGCACTAACATTACAAGAGGTTAAATATATATGCATGGCGGGGGAGGCAGGTGGTGGCGGCTAAAAATGAAAATATATTCTATCAGTGATGGTGCAAGAGAGGTAGGTCTAGAGTATTATTTTCCTCTTCTCCATTTTCCAAATTTCTTTTATTACTTTTTTCCTTTCAAAATAAAAACTACTGAAGGCATGTAGGGTATACATGCTCACTACCTCTTTGATTCCCCTCAGAACAAGACACCTGAAAGAGTTTTCTGTAGTCACTGCGTCGATCACAAGCCATTGTTATCGGGCCCACGTTCCAATCAGGCTTTTGCTGCCAGCAAGACAGGGAAACCACACTCCCCCAGGTCACCCATGACCTCTCAAGGTCACTCTACAGCCCTCTGGCCCTGCCAGCTGTGTTGACATGGTTGATGGTCCACTGGATTCCAGAAGCTGTTCTCTCATTGCCCTTTCTCCTCCCACTTTCTCAACCTCCAGGCTGGACCCCCCTCCTCTTGACCTCTAGATGTTGAAGAGCTCAGGCTTAGTCCTCGCATGTCTTCTTCTCTGTACTTCCTCGAAGACCTCGATCCAAGCCATGACTCTCAATGGCCTCTATACACTGAAAAATCTTCCACCTTTATTCCAGACCTGTCCCCCGGACTTACAGGCTTGCGTATCTAAGTGCCCAAATGACATAGCCACACAGATATCCAACAGACAGGTCAAGCCTACGGGACCACCTTCTAAACCTGTTCTGAGCCTCCCCAGGTGCCTCAGCACTCCTGGTGGGCTTCCTCAGCATTGCCTACACCTCCTGGGCTGCTTCATGAAATACTCTTCACACACTCTTAAGTAGGATTCTGTTTTCCTGCAGGAACACCAACTACTAGTAATATATGTAGATGGCAACCTTGGAGAGGAGAGTCCCCTCCCCTCCACCACCCGCCTCATGCTCCACATCTCAGCCTAGCTTAACTGGGAGTCACTCACACACACCAGCACTTCATGTCTTTGTCTTGGCAGACAGGTGAAGCCTGGACTACCCTTTCCCCGATGTCTCTTCACCCTTGGAAATGTCCTTCACGCATCAAGGTCCCCTCAGGGAAGCCTTTCCTGACCACCCCCCACCCCCTTCTACCCGCAGCTGGATTGGTATCCACCGCATGGTTCCCAATATGGCTGTTTGGGGAAGGGCCTACATCTGATGTTGGTAGACAAAAGACATTCAATAATATTCCTCCCCGACCCCATCACTGCTCGACTGGTGCCAAATCATGGCTGCAGGATGGCCAGTCATACATGCAGCACGTTCTTCCACTGCACCTGGGACTATACCTGGGAATCAAGAACTTAGAGGTCACTTCCAGGAATTTCTCTGTCCAACTATACTATAAATGAGCAAAGCCACAGACTGAGCATTACAGAGGAATAGGATGTTCAACAAACCAAAGGATACGGATCCTATCTAAAGGCATCCCAAAGCCATGTTTACTAGTAAAGCATACCATGTCCTCAGGAGAGTTCGTGCATCGAGCTGGACTCATGGTCCATGAATTTGCCATCTCTAAGCCAAAAGACATACAAAATCCCTACATATACAACACCCTGGGGATTAAAACTGAAGCAAGGCTTCTTGGCAGACAGGAAACGCCTGTGCACAACTTTCCAAGTGACAGGCGGCCAAGCACGCATCACCATTTAGGTGACAACACACTTTCCACCTGTCTCTTCTCAGTCCATCCTCATGATCACCCCAGGAGGCACGTTCATTATCATCCCCATTTTGCCTTTGAGGAAACTTAAGGTAGAAGGTAGATGATTTAACAAGGTCACACAATGAGGACCTCAAAGAGCCAGAAGCCCTAGCACCAACCCTCAGTCCCCTCCCTCGTGCGTTGCTGGGCCCAAGGACACCTCATAGGCTGAGGCTGCCCAGATGTCCCTGGGCAGGCAGTGGCCAATATCGTCAGTACCTGGCCCATTTCAAGCTGGTTGGTGTCTTCAGATACATACTGTTGACTCACACAAGAATTTGCAATAGCACCACTTTAAACCTGCCTTTAACCTTTCCTTTTTTGTTTTGTTTTGTTTTGTCAATTGCAGCCTGTACAGCAAAGTCCTGGGAAAGCGCTGGGGTTAAACAGCACACAGCGGGCTGAAGGAGGCCCTGGCATTCGCGTGTAAAACAGCCTTCCATTCTGGTCATTGGCCTAAGGCCGTGTTTTCATATTTGAGGGTGAATCAGAATCACGCGGAGGGGTTGCCAACTGCATGTAATTTTTGGGTCCCTTTGTAAATTCCCAGTATCAGATATCCTGTTGTCCCAAAGCCCAGCTCCATGTAAGGCCTTCAACCACTGAACTCTGATATTCTTCCAGAATCTTCCTCTGAGGGGCTAGACCCACCAGCTGGGTCTTTTGGATAGGCTATCTCATCTCATGGTAACTCCTGAGGCTGGGGGTCAGGAAGTCTGGCTAACCATGTGGCCCAGTGACCCCTGGGGCTGCACAGGGTCATGCACTTCCTTCAGACAATTGTGTTGTCTCTATGATATGGCTCTGCACCTCCCCACAGACCAATTCTGGTCAGCCCTCCATCCCTAATCAAGCTGGAGCCATATTCAGACATCTAAAAGCTCCCTTGATCCCACGTAAGTGATGATTCCCTGACCTTGGTCCCCTGCCACACACACACAAACACACACACACACACACACACACACTTCTCTCCTCACTTCCTGAACCTGCCTGGACCCCATGGCACTGCCTTCCCAGGCCACAGACCCCAGCAAAAGACTATGTTAGCCTGGCCCTCACTTCTGGCTCCTTCCCAGTAACGATTAGGTTCAGGTAGCGAAGAACAAATATTTTTTCAAAGCAACTCTTATTGCAATTCATTCCATTGCACCTGGTGCTTTTAAGGAGCTTAGAGTATCAAAGAGGTGATCAAAGAAAACGTGTTTCGTGGGGGATAGAAATGTTCCCCTGGAAGCACTTCCCAGAGAACCCTGGGTCAGGCTCTGGCTGCCACCCCGGTGGGATGGCAACCTTGAGCTAAGAAGTCACCGGGTGTGTCAGAATCCATTCAATGGCCACCGGGTCTACACAGCCAGGCTAACACTCCAGCCTCACACTCACTTCCTGTGTGTCCCAGGGCCTGTTTCTGAACCCTTCATATCTCCTCTCTTCATCTGCAAAACAGAGAAAACCACGCTTACCTGCAGGATTGTTGGGGGGATGGAATTTAATGCTGTCTGCCAAGCCCAGCAGGGGGCCAGCCAGGCTACAGTGGTTCTCAGGAAAGAACGGCAGCTGCAGGCAACACTACCACTATTATTACTGATGGAACAATAGATGGAGGTCATCTAAACTCCTGCTCCAGGCCACAGACTGTTAATGCCAGGGAAAGTGTGTGTGTGTGTGTGTGTGTGTGTGTGTGTGTGTGTGTGTGTGTCCATCTGCATGCATACACAAACTCATTCAAGGTCCCAGTGGTCCTGGAAGGTAAAACATGGGTTATGCTGATGTTCTTAAGGTTGCTGTTGAAATGTCTGAATGTCTGCAATAAGAGAGGGTTGGAAAACCCGAGGCCCAACAAGGAATGAAGAAACCCCATCATCCAGGGCTTCCTCCTTGCCCCCAGGAATAGGACAGCGTTAGGCAATTCCCAGAGCTGAGGTCATTGCCTCCTGAGCTGAGGAAAGGAACACAGGAAAAGAGGGAGGGAGAGCCAGGCATGCCCTGTGATGGGCACACGCCTGCAGCTCAAAGCCAGTACCCCACTCACCGTGTGCTCACACACACGACTTGACCGCCGCAGGGCTCCATTTCCTCTTCCGTATACCGTGAACGGAGCTGCCAGGAGCTAAATAAAATTCCAATAATATAAACAAACACTAATTAGGCACTTCCTCGGTGCTCCGGCCTCTGTGCGTTATTTCACTTGATCCACGAACCATCTATGACAAAAGCTAGCAATTCTTGCATTCTACAGAGAAGTTAAGTAACCTGCTCAAGGTCACACTGCTAATAAAAGACAGAGATGGGACCTGAACCCATGCAGTCTGCCCCAGGTCGCACACTATTAGTCATTAGTAGCACAGCACAGTGCGGGAACAGAGACGCTGTTCATAAAGATGGGGGGGTAGGTGGTGGTGGTGGTGGGGGGGTGCTTTCCCAAAGTCTCTCTCGGGATGATGAGAAGCGGAGTAACTCACAGACCTGATTAATCTAAACCCACGCTCACCACCACACAAGGCTCTGGTTCCCTGCCCCACATTTCAACAGCTGCTCTTTCAGTGCAATGGAACGCAAATGTCTGAGAGCTTCGAGTTTTAATTACCAAAGTCCTGATGAAAATCCAAACCAACAGCTGCTCCCGGCAAGGCAGGCCCCAGAGATGCCCCGAGAGGGGCCGAGGAGGGGAAGGGAGGACACAGCCCAGACAGGACGCAGATGAGTGCAGCTGTCTGGGGAGAGCGGCACCTGCAGCTGTGAGCTGTGGGGGTGGACGAAACGGGCTGGGATCCAGCAAGAGAGAGAGGAAACCTCTGGGGTGCACCTGTCTTTGTACCGTGGAATGTGTGTGCCTGGCATATGTCCTGTGAACGCGACAACGTGGAGGGATGACAGCAGGGGCTTGGGGATGTCCTATCATGGTGCTTCTGGGGGTAGGACAGGGATGTGGGTACAGCTGCCCAGAGAGCCCAGAACTGGTCAGTGGGACAGGAGAGACAGCCCTCAGCAACGAAGAGCAGTAACTCCGATGTTTCAGGTACTGGGGCCTCTACCCATCCCTACCACCGCTCTTCTCCAAGTGAGAAGCAGCCCCCATTCCACAACCATCCAGGGTAGGTGCTGCCACTCAACACCTACGAAACCCATCCTGCTTGCTTCGGCTCAGAAGAAAAAGGCTTTCTCTCCCCAAGCACTGACCTTAGCACATCTAACACCCAACAACTTTCCTACCGCTGACTTTGGATAATTCCATGCTGGAAATACGAGCATACCAAAAGGGCCAGGAGAACAAAATGGCCCATGAATTTGGCAAGACAGCAGTGAAAGTTACTGCTGGTGGGCATCTAAGATGCTACATTTCCCCAAGGAAGTTTGGGCACGTGTGTCATTTTTAACATCCTGAGAGGTGGATAGAGTAATTCTCTCCTAGTAAGTACGGTATTTTATGACTTGCAGGCAAGGATACACAATAAAGTGTTATCTATACAAATGCAAGGGAATTCAAAGGTGTTCGAAACCAGAGACTGGTTAAACACTGTGGTATACTCACGCAGGTGAAGGACATGCCGTCGCCAGCAACTGAGAACTCCAAATAGTCCAAAGTGTGGGGCAATTTTATGGTAAAGCGTTAGGTAATAAAGCAGGACATGAAGTAAACTGTCACATACATAATTATTCCAACTGTGTTACCAATATACAAACGCAAAAATGTGAATATTAAAGACTGGAAGGAAGTGCTCCAAATATAACATTAATCACCTCTGTTCTTACGAATGAGTTTTATTTCTTCTATGTGCTTCTTCACTTTCCCACATTTCCTACAGAAAATATGCATTATGTATAAACTTAAAAATTTTAATAAAAATATTAAAAACTAATAAAGGAGGATAGAGAGGTTACAGTGGGAGAAATAGTGCTTAGACTTGACAGGGCCCAAATCCTGGGCATGGCAAACGTTCCCCAAACTACTCTCACAGAGCCAAAATGATGAGGATGTCTTTCCCCTTAAATCAATTTACAAGACAGAATTTGGTCCGATGTTTGTAAGAATACACGTGTCCTCAGCCCTAGCAAGCACGTCAGGGAAGGTGCCTCCAGAACCCCTTCCTGAAGGAACTCTCAAGGATTAGCCGTTGCCATGACAACATGTTAGCAAACAATTTGTTAAGTACTAGAAATTTCTCCTCCACTATCGATTAGTAAATGGGCATTGGACTGGTCATGTAAATCATCGCGGCCAGTCGGTGTCCCCAATATCAGTGCCTGATCTGACTGCAGAGGGTCCCCAAATTAGGGAGCCTGGCTCTAGGCTGCTGCTCTCGGCATGCCTGGTATCCATTCCAGAAAGCAGTCACTTGTGGAAACTTTAAGCATAATCTCCTTGAACTAGTTTCTGGTAAATCAGAAAAAAGACTTGCATGGTGCTTGTTGAGGTACGGAAGATGAGCTCTGGGCCTCTGCACAGGTTAGTCCTTCAAACTAGAATGTTCTCTGTTCCCCTCGATCTTTATCCTGCTACTGACCAACCCATTTTATTTGCTTGCTCAGAAAAAAAAAACCTATTTTTTTCCTTCTCTGTCCCCAGTGGGTTGGACCAATTGATCTCTTTGGACTCCCACAGAGCCTAAGCCCTCGCTGCACCGAATTGTGAATTTTTTCCATTTACATGTGCTGCCCACCACTATTCCATGAACTCCTTAATAACACAAGTGTTGTCTTATTTAACTACATTTTTCCATCAGTGAGTATGGTTGTGGCCATAAAATAGGCATACAGTAGCTGTTTGCTGGTTAACGGATTGAGTGACTGATTGATTGATTAAACTTAGCTCCCTTAAACCCTTCCATGTGAGACTGTATTTTTCTCCACGTTTTCAGCCATTACAAATGACAGACAAGACGCCTCTTTAAATTTCCAAACGCTTATCTCAGAGTGTTCCGTTTTTGTCAACCAGCTTGGCCCGCCAATGAGACGAGCCTCACAATGTTTCTGTCAAAGCACCTTCTTTTTGTCGATTTACTTTAAAATGCAACTCAGTGGCTTCCAGTCAGAAAAAGAATGCAGCTATGTCCTCAGCCTGTCCTCGAACATCCATCACCAGGCAGCTGAGGAGATGTGACTGTCGTCTCCCCCACCAACAAGATGATTTTTCTCCTCCACTATACAAGCCCAGTGAGCCATGCAAGCACGCTGAATTCCCCATCAGCTCAACCTCCTACACAATTTTTCAGAGACTATGATTCTATCTGAAAATAAGTGCAACAGTCTGGAACTCATTTTTCCCCAGTGCCTAACTTTCAGCTTCCTATAAATACCAGACAGCCTTCCAGGCAATGACACACCTCGGCATTATCGAACAAGGATCGCTTATGACTCTGCCTTGGGCAGTGCCAAGAGGTGCTGAGAATGAACCCGTCTTATTATGGCATTGCTAACAGGGTCTCGGGTACTTTGCTAGGCCTGAACATGTGTCATATACCAGTGTCAGGAATGCCTCAAATTAAAGTGTGGTGTGTGTGTGTGTGTGTGTGTGTGTGTGTGTGTGTGTAACTGAGGAAAATTAAAAAACTAAAAAACAAACAAACAAAAGTGGAGAATTCAACTCCTCTAATAAGAGTTTCCAATGGGCAAAGAAAAAATATGTAAGTTTATCAGTTATCTACTGCCATGTAACAAATTATCCCCAAACTGAGCAGTTTGAAATAATATATATTTCTTGCACTGGCTGGTTAATCAGTTGGTTAGAGCAATGTCTTAATACACCTGGATTGTGGGTTGAATCTCCATTGAGGGCACATACAGGAATCAACCAATGAATGCATAAATAAGTGGAACAACAAATCAATTTCTCTCTCTCTCTCTCTCTCTCTCTCTCTCTCTCTCTCTCTCTCTCTCATCAATAAATGAAACAATTAGCCTGGCCAGCATGGCTCAGTGGTTGAGCATTGACCTATGAACTAGAAAGTCATGGTTCGATTCCTGGTGAGAACATATGCCCGGGTTGCAGGCTCGATCCCCAGTGTGGGGCATATAGGAGGCAGCTAATCAATGATTCTCTCTCATCATTGATGTTTCTGTCTCTCTCTCTATCTATCTCTCTCCATCTCCCTTCCTCTCTGAAATCAATTTAAAAAATATTTTTAAAGAATAGGAAAGCTATTTCTTAAAAAAAAATTAAACAAATATATAAAATAACACGCATTTCTTATGTCAGTTCAGTAGATCAGAAATCCAGGTACAGCTTATCTGGGTCCTCTGTTTTAGCATCTCATCAGGCTACATCAAGATGTTGGCTTGGGCTGTGGTCTCATCTGAAGGCTGACCAGGGAAGAATCTCCTTCCAAGCTCATTCTTGTAGTTGTTAGCAGGCTTCAGTCTCTCCTGGGCTGTTAGAATGAGGTCTTAGTTCTTTATGAGGCAGTGGTGGGAGGCCTCCTTTGGTTTCTTACCTCATGGGTCTCTCTATAAAGTATCCCACCACATGTCAGCTTGCTTCATCAGAGTAAGCAAGTTAGGGGGCAAGAGAAAGTGCCAGCAAAGAGACTGCTAAGAAGATGGAAGCTACAGTCTTTTGTAACCTAATCTAAGAAGTGACATCCCATCACTGTTGCCATATTTTACTTGTTAGAAGCAAATCTCCAGGTCTAGCCCTGAAGGACTTACACAAGGGTGTGAATACTACTTTACAGGAATGATTGGGAACCAGGTCAAAACTTGCCTGCCACAAAAAATGCCCAATGAAAACCCAGGAAAGTATCATCAGAGCCACTTGTCTAAGGTTTGCTGCACACATGTCTTTGGGAAACTCATTCATTTACTTTTCAGAAAACATTTAATGAGTATAAACTGGGGACCACTTCTGTTCTAAATGGTAGGTGAACAAAATATACAAAAATTCCTGCCTTCATAGAGCTTATATTCTAAAAGAAGGAGAAAGACAATGAATAAGATAAATAATGTGTTGGGTGGAGAAAACAAAGGTGGGAGGGGAATGATGGGAAGGGGTGAGGGGCACAGGGTGAAATAAACAGCATGAAGGAAGACCCCAATGAGTGGGTGACATTTGAGCAAAATCACGAAAGAGATCAGGGAGCAAGCCACCCAGCTACCTGAGAAAAGAGCATCCCAGACAGAAGCAGCAGGGGCAAAGGTCATGAGGCAGGAGTGTGAGTCAGTGGGACTGTGGGGCCAGAAGTCAGAGAGATAGAGACAGAACAGCAGGGATGAGGCAAGACAGGTGCGAGGGGCAGATCATATAAAGCCTTGCAGGCGTGTGAAGAACTTTGGCTTTCATGCTGAATGAGATGGGGAGTTACTGGAAGGCCTGGGACAGAGAGCTTCACAGGCCTCCTCTGACTAGTGGGTGGAACCAAATTTAGGAGGATGGCAAAGACACAAAGAGGGAGATCAGTTAGAGGATTGCTGCTCCAACCCAGGGTGGTAGCAGCAGAGATGAGTGGGTTGGATTCAGGATATATTTTGAAGGTAGAGCCGAGGATCTGCTGATGTGTTAACTGTAGAGCATGACATAAAAGAAATCAGTGATAGCTACAAGGTTTTGACCCAAGTAACTTGAAGAACGGAGTCGAAGATTGAAAAAAAATGGAGTTTAGAAGTGAAGGTCAGGAGCTCACTGTTGGATGAGACAGAAAACAAGGAAGACCACTAGACGTGGCGGGGGTAGGGAGAGGTAGAGCCCCCGAGAGTGGATCTCAGCCAATCTGGATGAGCCAGCACAGTTCACAGTACACCTGGACTAGGTTTTCTTACGTGACCTGCAAATGGCCAGCCCCTCAGAAGTCACACACACCTGCACAGTGGGACAGCCAGCTTTCCCTATCATGATGCATATCATGTAGTATAAAAATGTAATGTTTTACTGTGCAGGTAAATGATACACCTCTTTCAAGAGGACTTTAAGCCATCTTTCAATGTGCATCTATTGGGTGCCAGACACTGTTCATGCGCTACCCACACAGATGCACGGGGTCGCTAAGGACTATGAGACTGTGGCTCTCTGGCAATGGACCAGGGTCGTTTTCCTATGTGTGCCTGGGTTTCTCTACATTACGCATCTCAGAAATGGGGGACAAGGCTGGGACTCTCTTTAGCACTGCGGTTACCATGAGCAACCCAGGCTCTGCCTGTGTGCTTCAGAGTTGGAAAACTCACTTCCCCAGGAGGCAGCCCAAGCCATCATTACAGCAAGTTGTTAGGGAAAAAAGTCCTCCTTATTGTTATCAACCAAAATCTGATCCTACAGTTCCTATCCATTGCTCCCAGTTCACCTTCTGGAACCACTGGAGAACATTTTTTCTCCCATTCAAATCAAAGGTTTTAGAACAACCTGGGAATGGTGCACTCATGTCCTCCCTACTCTAGCAAGTGAGGATCTGAACTCCGTTCTTCATGGCTCTTTCCACTTCCTCACAGTGCCCTCTAAGGAAAGCTCTAGAAAACTTCAACTGACTTGTTTTTAAGCCCCAACTGTAAAACGGTTAGGCCTTAAATCGCTGGCAGCATAGGAGAGAAGGACCAGCGAAAGGCTCTAGGGAAGAAAGCGTTCAACAGAACATGAAGTCTCTGGCTCTTTGCATTTTTCCACGTCAGTAACAGCCCTATGCTTCTTCACCAGGGCCTATTTCTCATTCATTTGCATGCTGTGCAGGGTATTTATAGGGCAGGGCAAAGGCGGGTTTACAGTTGTTCATATGGAAAATAATACAACAATTAGGCAATAATACAAGAATAAACTCTGTGTTTCGCATCCTCAGGACTGTAAACCTACTTTGCACACACACACCCTCCCCCATATTTCCAGCCTGACTCCCCTTTCCCTCAGGCTCATTAGAAGGGCTCCCTTGTGCAATGAAAGGAGGGACAGGAATGGGGATCTTCGTGGTTTTGGTTTTACTGAAAGTCTATAGTGTTTCAATAGCCTCTTTGTTCTCTCTCTCAATAGTTCCTGTGTCTTAAAAAAAATCATAAATTTCCATTCTTCATATTGCATTAGTAGTTTGGGGATAAAAAAAGAAAGAAAGAAAGAAAAGAACCCAATTAAAAATAAAGTTCTTAGGCTTCAGAACGGCATTTATAATAACTTCACAGGTCTAACCTGCACTTACTGCCAGCAGTTTAAACAGAAGGTTCCTTCAGAGGTGAGCAATAAAAATACCATTTAGTACTTGTTCTCCAGAGACGCTTTTATCAACTCACTTGCTCCCTTAACTGTCGCTGGTGTCTGCATAATCCCCAGAAAGAGGAGAAGTGCCAACCAGCTCTCATACACTTGCATGGGTCAGGCCTCTTATTAAGTGAGTTTCCCCCCAAATGGCAATGCTTAGAGTACTCTGATGGCAAATGCTTACTCATCTTGTCAGTTTCAATGGGCTGTCAATTTCTCCTGGGGGGCAAGGTGGCCTGAGCTAGTTCTGGGTGAGGAAGGGGAGCCAATTCCAAAGTAGAATGTGACTCTGAGAACTTTCATTCCAGGTGTTGCTCTTCCCCACTCCCTCTGTTTCAGCCCATGTTTCTACCACACTGCCTCAGAAACGGAAGAGCTGAGACCCCAGCTTTCTGCCTCACCCTGGAATGAGCTTGCCTATTTTCCCTTCTTTTCTTCTTAAGAGCAGAGTTTGTCTTATTAACTCTGTATCCAATGTCTACCTCAGTAGTTGGCCCAGAGTTGGTGCCGAGACTGTGTCTGTTTAATCAAATTGAACAAAATCATTTGATTCAATCTTTCATTCACTTATCAATTATGCACTTGATATCTACTATGAGCTGCATTCTCAACTAACACGTGTGGCCATGGCAGTGACTCAGACAAGGTTCTGGCTTTCAAAAGGCTTAGATTTTAGCAAGAAAGAAAGGTAATCTACACTAATAACAGAGAAACATGCAAATTGACCATCACTCTGCTACACCCACCAGCCAATCAGGAACTAGTATGCAAATTTACCTGGCCATGAAGCTGGAGCAAGCAGGAGGCTTGGGTTGCCCCCGGTGATGGAGGAAGCCAAGCTTCCTGCCTGCCCTGGCCAGCCCTGGCCTCTACGCAAGGCTACAAAGTTTCAATTATATAAGATAAATAAATCCCAGATACCTGCTTCCAGCTGGCCGTGGCCTCTGCTCAAGGAGGGAAAGAAAGAGAGAAAGGAAAAAAATGGAAGAAAGGAAGAAAGAAGAAATGAAAGGAAAAGAAAAGAAAGAAAAGAAAGAAAAGAAAAGGAAGGAAGGAAGGAAGGAAGGAAGGAAGGAAGGAAGGAAGGAAGGAAGGAAGAAAAGAAGGAAGGGCTGGGAGCTTGGATCGCCGGGGGGTGTGGCCAGCCTGCAAACAGCCATCAGCCCCTCACCCAGGCTAGCCAGGCACCCCAGTGGGGATCCACACCCTGAAGGGGGTATGGCCAGCATGAAAACAGCCCTCAGCCCCTCACCCAGGCTGGCCAGGCACCCCAGTGGGACCCCCAACCCTGAAGGGGCTGTGGCCAGCCTGCAAACAGCCATCAGCCGCTCACCCAGGCTGGCCACACCCCATGGCCTGATCCCTGTAAACGGGCAGTCGAACATCCCTCAAGGGGTCCCAGATTGGAGAGGGTGCAGGCTGGGCTGAGGGATACCCACCCCCCCATGCATGAATTTCGTGCACCGGGCCTCTAGTAAATAAATAAGCAAACAAATGGTATCATTAATAAAAAAATAACATTTCATGCAGAAATAAGGTCTCTCGGGGGGGAAATGTCAGGTAGAGTGATAGAGAGTGAAGAGTGTTGGAAAGGAAGAAATTCGTGTTATCTTCATCTACCTACCCAACAAAAACTCAAGCGTATGCTCTTATCCATTCAGGGAGTATTTGTTGGACAGAGAGATGAAAGTAAAGTTGATTATCTCCCCTCTCGACTTAAACTTCATAAGCTACTCTCATAGTCCCTGCTTGGCCATGAACTCTTTTGAGGTTGGGGAAGGAACTGTTAGTAAAATGGGAATATCCTCCCAGTACAAAATTATGCATTATGAAGGGGAGGCTGGCTATATGATATTGGGCATGACATGCTCAAATAGCCTTGTCTTCAGTGGCCCCTGTAGTTGTAACATTAAAAGACACAACCCAGAGAATGTCATGCAAGAGGCCGTTGCACATTGCAGCTGAGAAGTCATCATTCCCACCAAAAAGAGCAAAACACAGCTGTCTCCAATGAATGAGAGCAGGCGCAAAGGGCTGAGCCCAGGAGGAAGAACACTCAGCTGCAGAAACCCAGGCCGTGGTCGAAGTGACAGTTAGGCCACCCAAGGGGAACCAATGTCCTGAGAAGTCAATTGATAGAGATTGGATTCCAGAGGTATCATGCAGCATTTGGGGATGCCCAGCCCAAAGACATTCTGCAGATCGAAACGATGGCATATGCATACCAGCTGGCAAAGGGCAAGAGGGACAAGAGGAGGACGGGACATTCAGCAAGCGAGAGGAAAGAAAAGTCATCTATGCACCCATCCCAGCCATAGCTCCCAGAGAAGAACGAACATGTTCAAACTGATGGCAGAACCCAAGTGCGGGATTTCCAGACAGGGGATGGACTTGGGCTTCAATGGCGTTTGCCCATGGAAGCCTTCCCCGACCACCCCCATCCAAAAAAGAATAGGCTAGTACCCCCCACACCCTCTTCCTGGACTTCACTTTCATTGCCTTTATCGTTTTTGTACTTGTCTAGGTGTTTGTTGAGAACCTGCCTCTTCGCACTAGACTAAGGATGAAAGGGGCTTTTTCTTGTTCTCTCTCATACCCTAATAGGTAGCACCACCACTAGCTGTGGCTAAATTCCCAGTGGAAAACTCTTCTCAGTTATTTTATCCCCAAAAAGGATAGTAAAAGTAACATCCTCATGAAGTTGACAGAACATTTCAAGAGATAATATGCACAGAATAATTTGGTACTCCCTGGCATATAAGATGTGCTCAGTAAACATCTATTTTTACTTTCTTACTCAGGTCAGCCGTCCATAAATGTTTATTGAATGAATGGAGAAAGACTTACATCAATTGCATATTCAAATCTGCAACAGGCCTTAGCACTTCCATTCTTATTATCACTTGAAGTTTTTCTATGGCATTGATTTCAAACATCCATTTATTTGACCAAAACCCAGACGCAACTTGAGGGGGAAAGAGTTCTTTCAACAGGGTTTCCTGGCTCAGCCCAGACTCTCATTACAAGGACATGCAGGCAGAAGCCTAGTTGCCATGCTGCCAAAAGGGCTGAGGTTAGGAAAATGTCAGTGTGAAAAGTGTCCCCCAAAGTCCCTAGACACCCAGTGGATATCAGCCCAGAGCAGTAAGATCAGAACTCACCAGCTGCTGGAACAGACCCAACTGCTCTAAAGTCATCCCTTTGGGGGACTGGCTTGCGGCTGGGTATGCAGAACCTTCAGGTTTGAACTGTTGCCAGTGCTTGGAGCTGAGCAGGCATGGAAGCCTGACCTGATGCGAAATGCTGCCCACTGAAGACCCAGCAGCTCACACTCCTTCTCCCTGGCGCCAGGTGCTGAACAGCAGCAGACTCTCCTGGGGCACCCCTGCTGCCCAGTGGCTCCAGATCTCTGGAATGATGCAAATCGGGCAGACAAAACAGGAGGCACAACCTCCACTCTGCCCAGATCTCCCGCTTTCCTTGCTGCTGCATCCCTCCCATTTCCGTCCTCCTTCATAAAGGATGCAGCCACCCAACTGACAGTTCAACACAGTAAACCTCCTTGACGTTATTTAAGCCCCTCTGCTCCAGAGGCATCTGGTCATGAGTTAAACCTCACTCATTAGGGTCAATAACTCATGGGTAAAGACAGCAAACTAGGGAGCCCAGGGAGGACCTGGGCTCTGTCTACCTCCAAAAAACACCTCCACACCCCTGTGCCCAGTACTCCCCCATTGACTGGAGAGTAATTCTCTACAAGAGCAAAAAAACATGGGAGAGGGAATGTCCATTTAGGATCTTGGAGCTGGATGTCTACCTTCCCATGCATACAAGAAAGCAGTGTTGATTCCCCTGGGGACAAACGCAGGAACCTGCAGCTGCTCTTCCCAGTCCACTCACAGAGCTCTCCAAACCAGCTGCCTCTCAGCAGCCGAGTGACGCTCCTACAGCCAAAACCCAGTCACTGGCTGCACGCTGCACGGGCTTCGCTTTACACTCAGATAGAACTCACTCCTGGAATAGGCGGGCGAGGTGCTCACCACCCCGCTGCTCCTCAGAACTCCTCTGGAGCCACATTCCTGCAAGCCATCCCCTCCTCCCTGCTCTTCACTGGGTTCCTTGAACAGGCCAAGCTCTCCCACCTCACAGCCTTTGCACCTGCTCTGCTCTCCACCTGAAAAGCTCCCCATTTGTCCCACGAACAGACCTTCTCTTTGGCCAGGTCTATTTTAAATAGCATCTCCTTATAAAAGCCTTTCCCATCCACCTGATAGAAAGCCCGCACCCAGCTATTTCTACCTTAAGCACTTCCTTACTTGTTCTTAGTCACAGTATTTACCAGAATTTGCAGTCATGTTTGTCTTGGATGTCTTATTTTATTTCTCCACTGGCATGTATGCTTCATGAAAGCAGAGAATATGCTCCTCTTAGTCACTGTGTAGACCCTGTGCCCGGGACATAGTAGGAGCTCAACAAACTCCATGAATGAATGAACCCAATCCACCATTTTACAGGTGAAATGAATATTCACCAGCATCATTGGTGGGTCAGACATTGTAGCAGGGACTATGCGTATGTGTATATCATATTACACATATGTTATGTATTATATTTGGTGGTTATAGTCTATATAAATATATTATAAGTATTTCTATATTTATATTACATTATATATTATATAATAACTAGCATTATAAATGCATGTTAAATGTATTTATATATTATACTTATGTGATATATTCATAGATATATAAATATAAGTACAAATATTTATATAGTCTAAGCCCCACAAGTTCCTGTGCGAGAGGCATTATCATCACCATTTTGCAGATAAGGAAACTGGAGCACAGAGAGGTTAAATAATCTGTCCAAGGTCACACAGCGAATAAATGACTGCTATTTGACTTTTGTCACCACTAACCAATGCTGGTGGGTAGTTTATCTCAGATCTGGGACTAAACACAAGCATCATGTGCCCCCCAGGGTGGACCACAAGGGGGTGGGGGGTAAGTAGAAAGGTCCATTTTCTACGCCCCCTCCCGGGCTCTGCCTTCTATCCTGCAGGAAGCCGCTACTGAGGAGAATTTGAACGTGTCTGCCGGAGCGTTGGCCGCCTCTCCTGGGACTAATCTGCCATGAAGCCGATGCAAAGCTTCATTTATCACTTCCAATGGGACTTGAAAGAGACGAACCCCAGCAGATGCTCCCTGCTTCCAGCGTCCAACAGGGCAGGGCCTCTCCCGTCAGGCCTCCCACGGGGCTGGCTCCCTCGAGGGAGGGCCTCTTCCCTGGCTCTCACCCATCCCCTACACCCTGTCATGGTCCCAGGGCGCAGTGGCCCATCTATGGGCCAGCTGAGCCTCTCTGTCCATCCAGTTATCTTTTCTTTTAATTGAAGTGAAATTCACTTAACACAAAATTAATCATTTAAAAATGTATAATTCAATGGCATTTTTTAGTACATTCACAATGTTGTGCAACAACCACCTCTATCTAGTTCCAAAACATTTCATCACTCCCAAAACAGACCTCCCTACCCATTAGCAGTCACACAACCCCCCGCCCCTGGCAACCACTAATCTGCCTCCTGTCTCTATGGATTTGCCTGTTCAGGACATTTCACCTAAATGGATCATATAATGTGTGACCGCTGTGTCTGGCTTCGTTCACTTAGCATCATGTTCTAGGGGTTCATGTGCACTGTTAGTGTGGATCCGTGTGCCCCTGGGGGTTTGGGCCACTTGCCAGACAGAGACATCACAGTCTCGGGTGAGGGGCACTGACAGAGAATGCAGAGCTGACACCCGCCTTCTCTCAGTCTCCCAGACCCCAGATCCACTAAGAAGTGGGAAAATCAGAGTCCTGTTCACCTGGGAACCTCCGTCTGCAGGAGCCCCGAGGCAGACACATCCCCTGGGGCAGGTGGCGGGGCCAGACCAGGTAGGGACGCCAGAATCCAGTGCTGCCCAGCCCTGAGAAGTCCAGCACTCATAAAGAGAAAGGAAAACATTATTATTTATGTGACTTTATGCTTTTGTTGGGGGGGGGGGGGGAGGGAAACAGCAATCCCAAAACCTAACCAACCCTGCGAGTTCAAATTTTGCTGTATTTTAGCTGTGAGGACGACAGATTGTGGTCTGACCCTGTATGGCATCAGCAGAGAACGCCACACACATGACACAGGGTCAGAATGCTATCAGTCCCTCAGACAACGGCCCTGAGTTGTGACTCTAAGTGAAACCATTGAATTCTCTGGCCAAAACTCAGTCCCAGGACTGAACAGCCCTCACTCTCCGCCATAGTCTCAGAATCATCTGAGGTTTATATTTGTACAGTTCTTTCGCCACATCTTCCTTTCTTTCATCACCTGCACCACAAGAAGCAGCGGGGTTTCTCACCCTCAGTACTGCTAACATCTTGAGCAGGTAATTCTTTGTGCTTGGGGCTGCCCTGTACACTGTAGGATGTTTAGTAGCATCCTGGTCTCTACCCACCAGATGCCAGTAGTGACCACCTCCTTCCCCTCCCCCACCCCCCCGTCATGACAACCAAATGTATTTCCAGACTTTGCCAAATGTCACCTGGGGAGCAAAATGGACACCCGATTTAAAGTCGGGTGAAAAGGAGGAGCTATAAAGAGGTTTCTGACGGGGTTGCCTGAGAATTGCAAGTATGAGATCTTGCACCGTGCTTCCAAAATCAGGTTAATTATGATCAACTCTCAATTATCCAGGGGTCAATTATCCACATTATCCCTGCCCCTGCCCCCATACTACCTGGGGTCCTCCCAATTTACCATTCCCAAGCTGCTATCTCCATGGGGGGAAAGAAGGAATTTAGAATCAAGAATGCAGACTCACTCACAGGGCGGCTGAATTATTTATTTTGTTGTGTTCAGGATAGAGAGACATGAGTCTGTTAAAATGTATCCTCCCAGCCTTTCACAGTCACTAAAGGAAGGTGGAATGGGGGTCTTCTCTCCTCTCCTCTGGATGGCAGGACCCCTCTGACCTTCTCCTTGGGAGCAGAGAAAAGTCTAGTATTACCTCTCTCCCTCCAAGAACCTACCTGTATCTCCTTCAGGCACACAGACAATAGAGATGTCTTTTCATGGGGACCAGACCCTACACAATATCAATTTGCAGCTAAAAAAGAATAAGTAACATACACACAGAGAGGGAGAGCCCACTCTCACTTAAAAAACAACACACAAACCTAAAAATGTTGTCCAATGTCTCATCCACTCCAGCCCCAGATCCTTTTCTCTCTTCCCTTTGTCAACCAAACTTCTTGCAAGAGTTGTGAGGACTCTCCCATCATCTCACCTTCCACTCACTCTCCCACCCAGCACATTCTGCCACTTACCCCAGAGCTCCACGGAAACTTCCCACCAAGGTCACCGGCAAGTGTCCACTTTGTCATTGAATCTAGTGAACGCTCTTCATTCTTGCCTGAGCTGTAAGATCCCCAAGGGCAGGAAAGTATGTCTGTTTTGTTTGCTTTTATATTTCCAGTCCTAGCCTGGCCGGCGTGGCTCAGTGGTTGAGCGTCAACCTATGAACCAGAGGTCATGGTTCGATTCCCGGTTAGGGCATATGCCTAGGTGGTGGGCTCAATCCCCAGTAGGGGGGCATACAGGAGGCAGCTGATCAATGATTCTCTCTCATCATTGATGTTTCTATCTCTCTCTCCCTCTCCCTTCCTCTCTGAAATCAATAAAAATATGTTGCCAGTCCTAGAACAGTGTCTGGCACACAAGCAGGTGCTCAGCATATATCTGCTGAATGCATGAGTGACTCTCACTTGATTTCTGCAAGGCATTTCCAATGCTGACCACTCCACACTTTTGAACAGCATCCTTCCTTTGGTTTCTAGAAAGCTATATACCACTGGATTTCCTCCCACTATCCCACAGACCCCATCTCTGCCTTCTTGATGGTGTCTACTTTCTTAGCCCGCCCATGACTCCATTTCTCAAAACCTTGTCATGGCCCCATTCTCACTCAGGAACACACTCTTCCTAGACTGCCTCATTTATTCCCTAGGCCTCAATTACCATCTGGAGAGGACAGTGTTCCGGCTCTCTCTATCCATTCATCATTTGTCTCTAAGAATACCTAGATCAGCCAAAACCGGTTTGGCTCAGTGGATAGAGCGTCGGCCTGCGGACTGAAGGGTCCCAGGTTCGATTCCGGTCAAGGGCATGTACCTTAGTTGCGGGCACATCCCCAGTAGGGGGTGTGCAAGAGGCAGCTGATCGATGTTTCTCTCTCATCGATGTTTCTAACTCTCTATCCCTCTCTCTTCCTCTCTGTAAAAAATCAATAAAATATATATATATAAAAAAAAGAATACCTAGATCAGCGCACCCTCCCACTCTCACTCAGGTGTGGGCATTTAATGAGACCACCACGTGCCCTTGGCCAGTCTGAATGTTTCAAGGATGGTCACGCGACTCAACACAAGCCAATGCAAGTCTGACCTAGGCTTTGAGTGGTTGGTGATGAGCAGCTCTTTTCCACTGATCTTCGAGTTGTAAGGATGTGGCCGTCTCACCTCCCTAAGAGGAAATCATGCCTTGGAAGGAGTTCCATCATTTCATAAAAAGCAAGATGAAAAGATGAGAGAGAGACCAGGAACTGACAACCTCATGTGAGACCCTTGATCCAGCTATGCATGAAGGACGCAACCCTAGGAGTTTTCAATTAAATGACCCAGTAAATTCCCTTTTTGTTTATGCCAATGTAGGTGAGAGTCTGTTATACTATATAACTAATAGCCCCTGCTAGAATAATGACTGCCAGATCTCTGTTGCCACGCCTGATTCCATTCTGAACATCAGACCCACATATCCAATTGTCCAGGGACAGTTTTATGACCTCCATCACATAGAAACATGGCTGGGAACACACTCCCTGTATCAAAATCTGAGCCAAGAGTCCTCACTGTATGCACAACAACCCATGTTGTCCTCATCCCGCCTATTGGACCCATTGTCCAACAATAACCCCATCACAACATGGACCTCCTCCCCATTAGGGTCCCACTACAGTCCTAAAAACAAAACTTGGGAAGTTTCAATGGGGAAGCTCATCTCCAAAGTGGCTGCCATCAACGCCTTCCCTCCCCATACAAGCATGCCATTCCCCTACTGAGAGATCGGGCCTATTCCTCCCCTCCCCTTACATCTGCTCTAGCCTTGATGACTGGTTTTTCCAATTGAATGGAGCGATAGTATTGCTTTGGAACTTCTGAGGGTAGGTCATAATAAGCCTCACAGCATCCACTGCCATAAAAGAACTTCAACTATCCTGAGGAGGCCATGATGTAAGGAAGCCCAAGCTACTGGCGAGAGGGCTTGATGCCAACTAGCCCTCAGTTGTTCTAGCTGTCCCAATCAGGTGTAGACATGCGGATAGAAGAGCCACTCTTGGACCTTCCAGCCCAAACATATACCAGGAGAAGAACTAATATTCAAAATAAACAAACCCATTTGAGCCAGGTCAGACATCGTTAGCCTTGGAGCCACCACAGCTGAGGCCCCAAACATTATGGAGCAGAGACAAATCCTTCTACTGCCCTCATTTCCAACCCACAGGACCATGAATGTGTAAAACCATTGTTGGTTTATACTACTAGGTTTCGGGGTAGCTTGTCAAGCAGCAAAAATAACTGAAACACTCATATATTGCTTATCTCTGCCAAACCATCCCTGAGATCTACCCAAAACCATGCACTTCTTGCTAAGGGAGCCCTGGCCAGTAAAACCTCCCTGGTAAAACTGAAATAAAGCTATTGATTTGCCTGTCTGTCTCCCTTACTGTAGTGTGGACTCCTCCGGGGCTTGGCGCAGTGTCTGGTGCTAAGATATCAGTACGTATCTGAAGAACAAATGAATGGAAGAAAGGAAGGAGGCTGTGCAGGCTGCCCTCCGTGAGGATGCTCTAGGAACCCTAGAACTAGCTGTGTCTTTGGGGGCTCTCTGGAAGGGAAGAGGCACTGCCACTGTTATTATAATAATACTGACAGGTTCCAAGCCTGGTGATCATTAACTATCCCCAGGAGAGCTAGTTAGCTAGCGAGGAAGAAAGCCCCCCTCCCCGAGGTTGGAAGTGCTGGTGCCTTGACGGTGCTTGGCTTCAAACTGAACTCCCCACGCCTTCTCACAGAGCCGATGTGTCTATAAAATTGGTGGTTTCTATAGAAACAGAAGCACTGTAGTAAAGCGAAGGGAAATCGTACATTCTGTCAGCGTGCAGAGATCAATCCCGTTCTTATACAGGGCCTGGCCTCTTTCACGCTTTATTTTTGAGCATCTCAACTTTCATTTCCATCCCAGCCGTCTCATCTCATATTTATGAGGCTCCTGCACTGGTAATCTTGCCCCTCCTCACCTAGCTACCTTTGTTAACTCTGACCACAGGCAACAGTCTGTGGAAGCAGCGAGGAATCCCCAGCTATTGAGGTGCCAACAGCTCCAAACCCCAACCTCAGCAGTAGAGCTGGCTTCCCTGATGCTCTTGGGGCCCCCAGGTGAACAGGGGCCCTACAGGTGAGGCTCTATGAACCTCCAACGGACTGGACATTATAAAAATCTGCTGTGTAATCGGGTACTTGTTTTACATGCCTGTACCTTAGCTTAGGCTCCAAGCTCTTAAATATTAATATGTCTGCAATCTCTATTTTGCACTCTGAAGTGCAAGTGCCTTTCTAACAGGCAAGGAATCAGAACTTAGCTTGTATTTGAATTACTCAGGCTGTCTCTGATCATCTATGAAGAAAATCAGAAATGGTACAGGTTGTAGTTTAATATTTTAGATGAAGGTCCAAATTTTGAGACACATGTTAACTCATGAAAAGTGCCTTCTTTTATCTTGACTCATTCTTTAAAAAGAAATATGTCTCCTTCATCAAAGAGCCCTTTTATAATACCTGTTTGAATCTGACCTAATAGCACTCAATGTGTTTTACCTTTTTCCTGATCTGATAAATGATTGATTGGACAGACAGGAATAAAGAGAGGATGAAGGATGGATGAAGGATAAATGGATGGATGGATGGTGGGTGGGTGGATGGATGAACAAGTAGGCAAATCCCACCCACCAGGATAATTTTTCTAAACTATAAATCTAATCACCCCATCCACTTATTTATTCACAACATTTGAGAACCTTCCATGTGCCAGGCATGATGTTAAGCGCGGGAGATTCATCAGTGGATGTGCAAGATAAGGTCCCCGTCCTTGAGGAACTAAGATTTTAGTATGTTGGGAGCGAGACATGAAGTGCAGTGCAGGGAGAGGAGTCCACAGTCTATCACCGTGGTTCAGAGAAGAGTCAATGGCAGGTTGGCCTAGGTCAGTGGTCGGCAAACTGCGGCTAGCGAGCCACATGCGGCTCTTTGGCCCCTTGAGTGTGGCTCTTCCACAAAATACCACGGCCTGGGTGAGTCTAATTTGAAGAAGTGGCGTTAGAAGAAGTTTAAGTTTAAAAAATTTGGCTCTCAAAAGAAATTTCAATCGTTGTACTGTTGATATTTGGCTCTGTTGACTAATGAGTTTGCCAAGCACTGGCCTAAGTAATGGCAGTGGGTATAGGGAGGCGGGAGTAGATTTTAGAGTTCTCAGGAGGCTGTGATGATTTACTTGAGCCCCGTAGCCCTGAGTCTAAATTTCAGTTCACCCACTTACATGCTGGGTGAACCTCAATTTCTTCAGCTGTAGATCACGTATAATTGCTCCCCACTCCTAAAGTTGCTATGAGGAACAAATGAGATGAAGTATGTGAAAGAGCTAAGTGTGGAGCTGGCCAAAAAAAAATGTTTTTAAGACCAAAAACCTCCATTTCAGGGAAGACACCAGACCCCTGGTTCTAGCCCCTAGACTATAAGCCCTGAGGGCTACCAGAAGTTGTCAGGGTCAAAGAGCAGGCAGAAGGTCAAAAGAGAGAACTCAAGGCACAGCAGAACAGGGTCACTGGCCACACAGTGTCCAGCCTACTCCCTCTTCCCTCCCCAGGCTTCAGCCAGATGCCTGCCACAAGCCGGCTCCACACACAGCTGGGTCCACACATCACAGCCCTCTCCTTGACCAGGGAAACCTTTCAGGAGCCTGGGTCCCATCCATCCCATGTGGGGAAATCACCAAACCAGAGCACCCAGGGAGCCAGAGTCAGGAGGCTGCACAAACCAAGGTCACCGTGTCTCTCTCCGTCAGAAGCTTCCTGTCTCTTTCTGTACAGCCACAAAGCACAAGGAGAACAAAAACAATAACATGCACCCCGCTGCCTCACTAAGTTCTTAAATGTGCTCTTCCACTTGGTCCATGTGACAATCCTGACAGTGGGTTACCTACAGTACCAATTGTTCGGAAATAGACCTGCCAGCACCTTGCTGTGTGACCTTGGGTAGATACCGAACCTCTCTGAGGCTTTCCTTTCTCACGGATACAAGAGCACAATTTCCAGGCACCCATAAAGAGAGTGGGGTTTTATGTGTACTTGGGATGGATAAATAGTGCCTTTGTAGACACTTTCATGCCCTTTCAGTTCATGACTGAAATGGGTCCCTTCTCCACCCCAGCTTTCCTCTTCTTAATACTACTCCTTCCTCTGCAGGACCTGCAAAGAAAGCTGGACCCAGCTGACCCAAAGGAGAACACAACAGAGGGAAAGAAATTAAATCCAAACCAATGGTTTCTCTGGGGCCTCTTTTATAAGAACACTAACCTCATTCATAAGGACTCTGCCCACATGACCTAATCTCCTCCCTAAGGCCCCACCTCCAAACACCATCACATTAGACATTAGGATTCAATGTATGTATTTGGGGGGTGAGGGAGCATAAACATTCCATCTGGAGCACCTTTGAATTAAAAGTGAGTGCTCCTTCATTCAGTGGCAAAAAGCATTCAACTCATCAAGAATCCCAGTGCCCAAGACATCTGTATCTAAACTGCAGATTCCCAGAGCACATCCCAGCGCTAAAGGAGCAGCCTCCTTCGGGGATGCGACTGTGGAATCCGTGTATCTGAAACAAGTTCCCGAGAGACTTCCATGCACACTAAATTTCAGATACCTCTAGAGCGGCGTTCGTGAACTGCCCTGAGCATGCCTACACTCCCGGGCTCATTTCAAGGGAGAGAAATCGAAACCCAGGAGTGATTAACTACAGATCAATAGAACAGAGCAATGACTCACACAGATGAACAGGCTGCAGTGCACAGAAGCACATGGGAGACCATGTGCAGGGCACGTCAACGTAATTAGGGGCCTTCACCCACGTCACTCGCTCACACACATTTACAAAAACAGGTCTCCTGGATATGAGAGGAAGTTAATTTTTCATGCAGCTGTAGAAAAAGCAAATTTGTTTTTAATATCATACTCTACATCAATTTGATATTCTATTACTTTTTGAGTGACCAAAGGACTCAGTCTTTGTTTACCCTTTATTGTGTGAGTGGAGCCACAGGGGAGGGAGGCCACAATGCACGTTCTCTCCTGGAAAATAATGAAAACGTTCTGATTCTTCCACAGGAAGACGTTCTCTTGGTCCTCGCAGCCCTAGCTGACACAGGTGCTAGTTAATGGAGACAAATGATGCCCGGGGAGGTTGGGCATGGACAGGGGGCCTCCGATGTCAGTTCCGCAGGCGAGACTTTGTCACTTGTGAAGATTTCCATTAAGAAACCTTCTAGAAAGACTGTTCCGGTGGAATGTACCCATCTCTGGCAATTTTTAACAAACTCACATTTAACTTCCCTTTTCATTAATTAATTTTTGTATTAATCTCATCCATTAGAGGCTAATACCTCCCAATTACACATAATAAGCCTGGAGGAAAGCTAATTGAGACTGTCCCAGGATTCCAGGAGTGCCCTGTTCAGGATGTCTGCTTTAATTAGGTTTTCATTAATTACTTTTGTATCAATTAATACTTTGTACTCTCAGCCCAATACTTACAATCCCCACATCTCCTGCCCTTATATGACACCTCATTGAAGGTAATGAGTGGAGCACGGGGTCTTGAAAGAGCTCAGCAGGAAGAGCTGGTAATGTATCAGGTGGTTACCAGGCTATGTACCAACAACTTACTGGTAGCACGCTTTCGGGGTGAGCGTCACCCCAAATGTGTGCTGTGAGAGTCTAGGCAAGCTAGGAATAAAGAAAGAAAGTGCCCTGGCCAGTGTGGCTCAGTTGGTTGTCATCCTGCAAATCAGAGGTTTGCCAGTTCAATTCCCGATTTGGGGGGCTGGGGGTGGTAGGGAGCTGATCAATGTCTTGTTCTTACATTGATGTTTCTCTCCCTCTCTCCTCCCTTCCTCTCTCTCTAAAAATAAAAAATAAAAAAACCTTTAAAAAAGAAAGATATAAAGAAAGAAAGAAGCATAAACAATGGCTGGTGAAGCAACTCATGTGCAGATCCGGAAGATGCCCAGGGAAGGAGGTGGCCCCACCCACCTCTTAGGACATCTGAGTAGACCATTTTTCTCATCTCCACCTTGTTCCCTGCACCACCCCTCTCCGCTATACCAGGCACTTTTGAGAGAGAAAAGGGCTGTTATTACTAATTATGCTGGGGAATAATAGACACAAACAGGGCTGTGCTCAGCACACTGGGATACACTGTCACCCAACCCGTCACCCCCCTCCCCCCGCCACGGGCAAGCTGTCCTCCCTTGGATGTCACCTTCTAAATCTCCCCGAGAGCGAAACATCTCTGCAAGGTGGCCATTCTACCTCTGCAGCCCTAATATAGCCCGGGTTTTGCCTGGAAAATCAATACACATCAACTAATAATAATAATATGATATAATCACCACTTCTTGAGCTCTCTTACCGTTCCCACTGTCTTTTCTGTGAGTGTGGTGAGAACACTTACCATGAGCTCTCCCCACTTAACAAAATTTAAGTGTATAATACAGACCACTAACGACAGGAGCAATGTTGTACAGCGGACCTCGAGAGCGTATTCATCTTGCATGACTGAAACTTTTTTCTTAAATTTTTATTGTTGGAAGTATTACATGTGTCCCCTTTTTTCCCACCATTGAACCCTTCTAGCCCACCCTTGCCCCCCATCCCAGGCCTTCGCCACACTATTTTCTGTGCCCATGGGTTATGCTTATATGCATAGAAGTTCTTTAGTTGATCTCTTCCCACCCACCACCCACCTACCCACACCTTCCCTCTGAGATTCAACTGTCTGTTCCATGCTTCTATGTCTCTGGGTCTATTTTGTTCATTAGATAATTTTGTGTACCTGTTGAATCGCAACTCCTCCGTCTCCCCTTTCCCCAGCCCCTGGCAATCACCATTCTAATCTCTTTTTATGTAAACTTAACTATCTTAGATATTTCATACAGTGGAATCATACAGTATTTGTCTTTCTATGACTGGTTTATTTCACTTTGTATAATGTCTTCGACACTCAACCATGTTGTCACATGTTTTAGAATTTCCTTCTTTTTAAGGCCGAATAATATTCCACTGTATGAATAAACCACCTTTTCTTTATCCATTCATCTGTCAATGGATATTTCGGTTGTTTACATGCTTGTCTATTGTGAATAATGAACACACACACACACACACACACACCTTAAACAACTGGCCTTGCTGAATAAGCAGCAGGTAATACCATATTATAAGCCACAGTGAACATGGGCATGCACCTAATCTCTTTGAGAGCCTGATTTCTGAGCTTTTAGCTAGATACTCAGAAGTGGGATTGCTAGATCATATGGCAAGTCTATTTTTAATTTTTTGAGGAACCATCATACTGTTTTCCCTACCAGCTCAACCATTTTACATTCCCACCAACAGTGCGCAAGGGTTCCAACTTCTCCACCTCCTGTCAACACTTGCCTTCTTTTGATAATTGCCATCCTAATGGGTGTGAGGTGATATTTAAGTGGGGAAAGGACAGTCTCGTCAACAAATGGTGCTGGGAAAACGGAACATCCAGATGCAAAAGGATGAAATCAAACCCTCATCTTACCTAACACATTAAAAAATCAATTCAAAATGAGTTAGAGATTTAAACATAAGACTTAGAATATAAAACTCCTAGAAGAAAACATAGGAGGAAAGCTTCATGACATTAGGGCTGGTGCTGATTTCCTGGATGTGACACCAAAAACACAAACAACATTCAGGCAACCTACATAATGGCAGAAAATATTTGGGAACCATGTATCTAATAAGATATTAATATCCAAAATATATAAGGAATTCCTGCAACTCAATAGCAAAAAATAATAATAATAATAACCTGATTAAATAAAATGGGCACAGGGCTTGAATAGACATTTCTCTAAAGAAGACACATAAATGGCCAACAGGTATATGAAAAGATGCTCAATATCATCAATCATCAGAGAAATGCAAAGCAATCCCACTTTTTGTCTTAAATTAGATTTCTTAGTTCACCCAGGTTCCCTGT
Organism: Cnephaeus nilssonii; assembly: GCF_951640355.1. Classification (NCBI taxonomy): domain Eukaryota; kingdom Metazoa; phylum Chordata; class Mammalia; order Chiroptera; family Vespertilionidae; genus Cnephaeus; species Cnephaeus nilssonii. The sequence goes on along the minus strand of NC_137082.1, from coordinate 70,649,353 downwards.
TCATCTTGTATATTTTACCATTCCCCAACTATTATTTTACAATGTATTAGTGAACTGTACCCATCACCCTAATCTCATGGTAACCCTAATGGTTCAGTAGGAGCTGAAGCCAGACTGCCTGTGTTTGAAAGTAACAACAAGATATCTCTGAGAAGGTTTCTTAAGCTGTCTATGCCACAATTTTCTAATCTGTAAAATGGGGATAAAATAGCACCAACCTCATACGGTTCTTATGAGGATGAGGAGTTGATATAGACCTGGCTCATAGAAAGTGCTACATAAGTACTTGCTAAATTTTAAATAATAGTAATTTTTGAAATTAAAGCAGCAGTGATGATGAAAAATAACACTAATTTAACTAAGCAGAATATCTTTCATTCAAGGAGAAAAAAAGAAAACCAGATTTGGTTGAACACAGCTGGCGGGCAAGGGAATGAGTTAAGTACTTTAAAGCGTCATTTCATTCAACCCACACAACAGGCCAAAGAGGTAGGAGTTGCTATTATCCCCATTTTACAGATGAGGAAACAGAGATACAGTGATTGATCTCTACCATACACAAAACCAAATCCCCTAAGAATTGAGCCCCAGTGGGACAACTGGAAATGAATAAACAACCCCCACCAAAAAAAAAAAAAAAACGCACTGACTTTCACCTTTTGCTTGGACCCTCCTTATTTCTAGCATCCACGATCACCTCCACCCAGAGGGCCCTGCTCCCTTTGTAAAGCCAGGACCCACACAGCCCTTTCTTAGCTCTGTGAATGGCTGACAATGGGTGGAACGTTCAGAAAGATTTCCTGAGTCCTGAGGGGAAATCCAGAAGAAAACAAGCACACAATACAGAAAACTGGCACAGCTGACAATGAACAGTGCTCGATCCTCCACGGGGAACTCACTCCCGGACCTCCCCAACCTGTCCCATTCCATGCCCTAACTCCCAGTGCCATATCACCTTGAAGGACTGGCCCACTTCCCAGCACCTATGCCCTCCCACGCTCCATCAAGAGAGAGTGCCTGTTCCCAGGTGTCTAAGCACACCTCTGCACCTTGACCACCCAACCCACTTCCTACCTACCAGAGCACACTCAGATACAGTCACCAAGCAGGTCACATGTATATCCAATGTATGTCCCTTTATATTTTGATAGAGGTTAGTACAACATCTCAACTAGTCAAGTCAACAGAAGTATCCCTTCTGCAGGTAGGTGTAGTCATCAGACTGTACCTGTCACCACTCACCCTCCTCCCTACACTAACGTGCATGCACATGTGTACACACACACTCACACACACACACCTTAAACAACTGGCCTTGTTGAATAAGCAGCAGGTGACACAAGCAGCAGTTGCCAGGGTAGTATAATATCTCAAACATCACCTGAACAGAGAGCAACTAGCACCCCAAATAATTCAGTTCCCTGCTTTTGGAGAATATAGCAGGACATGTAGAACTGTCCCCATTTACAAAGAAAAATATAAACAATATGGGCCTCGGAAGCTATTTTGTAAATTAAACCAGAGAGAATAAAGTATGCAGGGAAAATGTGCTTTCCTAAAATGATTTATTGCATGAAAATGCCATTAAATTTCTGGCTACCTGCTTTGAGTTCTCCATAAATTCAAGAAAACCTGGTTTCTAAGAAAAAAAGAAAAAAAAATTTTTTTAAATGAGATGAATAGATAAAAATGGATCTAGTTAAAAGACTGGAAAAAAAACTTAAAGATAGGTAATTAAAATAATGTTTTGAAATTCAATGGCTGTGAAGAGAATTTTAATGTATTGAAAGCTATCAGACCTTAGGCTGTGGAACGCTGAAGCAGTGATGTGTAGAAGACACCTATCCAGGAAGGAAAAAGAAAAGAAGCAGACGATGAAGATTATTCTGGTCTTTGTTGGTTCTCTAGGAACATAAAACCTTATTCTATCCTCCATTAAAAGCAAACCTCCATATTACAGTATACCAGCTCAAAAATGATGACTGTTTTAGTTACTGTGTACAACTGAGTGCTGTTTGGATGAGGAAAATAAATACAAAGTAAGTTCCTAAGAAGAACGATGACAGTTACATTTGGCTAGAAGGAATGGGTGTCCTGGTAGAAAAATAAAGGGTTAGTACACCCTATTTCCATACAGGAGACACTTCATTGAAATGAGAATGGTGTGCAGGTGGGACAAGGGACAGAGAAGAAGAAAACAGACCATCCAACTGCCTTCTAAAAGGGACCATGGGTGAGGGGCCTGAATGCATCAGGGAAGGGGGCTGTGGTGAGCTGACAACGGCCCATCAATGTCCATCTCCTAATTCTTGGGACCTGGGACTATGTTATCTTATGTGGCAAAAGGGATTCTGTGGACATAATTAAGCTAAAGATCTTGAGATGGGAGATTCTCCTGGATTATCCGTTGCGCTCCATGTAATCACATGGGTGCTTAGAAGTAGAAGAGGAAGGCAGGAGAGTCAGAGAAGGAAATGCAACAGCAGAAGCAGAGGTCTGCGTGCTGTGGGGCCACAAGCCAAGGAACGCAGCTGGCCTCTCGCCTCCCGAAGAAAGGCAGCCCTGCCGGCACCTGACGCCGTGGTTTTGGACCTGGGGCCTCCAGGTACCAAACCTGTGCTATTTTAAGTCACTGAGTTTGTGGTAATTTGTTACATCACCCACAAGAAACCAACACAGGTGCTTTGTTGGAAAGAGGACAGAGATGTAGCATTAACTCTCAACTTTGATATATTGTCCTGACTGACAATGTTGATACCTCCTAGGATTAATGGAAGTACTAACACTTAATATGGTAATAAATGTAAAATCGCCATAAAGAGTTACAGCATACTGAAACATTGGCATATTGGGAAAACCTCTCACAACAAAAAACAGTGTAGATAGAAAGCTCCCAATAATAAAATGACCAGAAAGAAAATTAGAAATACGAAAGATATGAGCTGTTTCCTGATCACAAGGCCAAAGGTTAAGCAACATTTAACTAATAAATTTAAACACACCACTATTCATCTTACAAAGATTTCTGTCATAATCTTCACACCAAACTCTGACCAAAATCACAAGAATTATAAAACTATAATCCAATATCATGTGTATACATAAAAAGAAAAAGAAAAAGAATTGAGAAACCAAGTCCTATCATTTATGAAAAAATGACATAGCATGATCAAGTAAAATTCATTCCAGAAATACAAGGCTATTTCAGCATTAATAAATCAATTAATATACTTAATCCAAGGAGAAATATATTTTAAATTAAAAATCATACAAGTGTATCAAGAGATGCCAAAAGGTATTTGATTAGAATACATATCCATTCTTGATTTAAATTCTTAGTAAAATAGTTTAATTATCATTATTTGGAAGTGATTATCTACTTGGGAAATGTAAAAGGACTCAGACAGTGATGCAGAAACAACACCACCGCCAAAATTGTAACGTATACTGAAATTGAATAAGATAGCCAACTTAAAAGTAGACAAATAAACTCATAGCTTTATCATATAACATCATCAGGCAGTAAGAAAATACAAAGCTGGGGAAGGAGATATTCACTACACGTACCCATAAATACACATGCATGTGTACTACACACACATACATACACACAGTGATATAAATAAGCACTCATCAATAGTGTCCTGGTAAATATTTAACAACATGGTCTCTGTGGGGGGGAAAACACTGGTTTATAGCATTTGCTGATTTCTAGCATTTAAATATCCCTATCATAACCAATTTCAAATGACCAACACAGTACCATTAAATGTGAACTGAAAGAGTTGAGCTATGGGATACAATAGACACTTTTCCTGCCTTACAGATCTACAAAAGACATAACTTCAAGAGCAGAGATCATTAATAACAAAATATCATAAAATAATTAGGACATCATGAGTTTCGAGTACTTACCTTCTTTAATACAATTTATCTAGTCATAAGTTTGTACAATTTAAGTTTTTAGAGCGCCTGTGTTTAACAACCACCTCAAAGAAGTTCAGAAAATTTAATAATCAGCTCTTGTGAGCAGGGACTGGCTGGCTCTAGCATACCACTGTTTAAATCATTTCAACCAGAAAGATTCAGTGTTCGTAAAAATACTACTGAACTTAAACACAACTTCAACAAAGATTACCACATCATAACCATAGATGGGAAAGCTCAATGAGGGAAAGAAGTTGGTGCTTAAAATTCATTTATTAAAATGTTTAAAAATCCCAAACAATATCCCAATTTAATTTGGGGGTTAGGGGTCATCGAAGGAGTGCTGGCAATTTAATCCTTAAAAATAAACATGCAAGAATACCTAGGAAAATTCTACAATGTTAAAACTCAGAGGGCACTTGATCACAAAGCTATTACAAGGCTAGGATGCTCAGAAAAGCATGCGCTACACACTGAAGACACCGAGCCCTGGTCTCAGTCCCGTGAGGAAGAGAGATCCCAAACAGGTCATTCCCATTCCTGTGCAAGTGCCGTGATGGGAATAGCCACGAATGTCACAGGAAGAGCGACATCTGAATAGATTTTCCTTTAATGGGTCTTTTGACATTGCTGCTCTGAGTTGCTCTGAGTTCATATGTTCTAAATTCTTCCCGACTACACCAGAGTAGGTTCATTCTCGAACCCTGCCCACTGTACTAACTGTTGGGAACTTAGTCCAAGTTCCTCCTTCATCCTCTGCTCACTAGTAACAGGTGTCCGGTCTGAGACCCTCTGCCTAGGACTGGACCTCCTAGGACACTAAGTCTTAGACGGAGAATCCATGAGAGGTTCATGGTGGCTACATATGAGCTCTTAGCCTTACATCAAGCATGTCCAACTCAAAGGCTAACACGGGCCAAATAAACGAGGCATGCGGCCCGCGAGCCGCAAGTTTGACATGCTTGCCTTACATCATAGCAGTACCAGCTCTCAGCTCCATCTGATCTCTCTATCCTTTTCCCTAGCCCCGTGGTCGGCAAACTGCGGCTCGCGAGCCACAGGCGGCTCTTTGGCCCCTTGAATGTGGCTCTTCCACAAAATACCACGGCCTGGGCGAGTCTATTTTGAAGAAGTGGCGTTAGAAGAAGTTTAAGTTTAAAAAATTTGGCTCTCAAAAGAAATTTCAATCCTTGTACTGTTGATATTTGGCTCTGTTGACTAATGAGTTTGCCGACCACTGCCCTAGCCCACTGGCTGGTTAACAACGTGTATATTATTCCAGAGACAAAGGCTTCGTGCCAGTAGTTACTTACATCAATCATATTTCAGCGACAGAAGGGCACGTGTGTACAGTAGACCATGGGATTGTTGTGCTTGTGTCCTTGCACCTGCTTATGGCACCTTAGCCTAGGCGTGGGGTGGCCTTGGACATTCAGTGAATTGACAACAAGGCCTCTGTGCTTTCATTGGCCTTGACCATCAGGCCTATCTGGCATGGTTCCCACAGACTCTTTCACCAAATTTCTTTCCAGAAAGCTTATACAATCCACATTCCCAGCACCCAGGTGTGAGACTATTTTCTAACATGCTCGCCAACATGAAGTATTATGCCACTTTTATTTTATTTCCCTTAGTTGGACGGGTGACAATGGTACCTTGTCTTAAGTAGCAGACCGGATGTCTCACCAGGCTAGTCATAGTACACATGCTTCTTGGGTGTTGCTACTCCTACTTCCATAGAAATCCATCTCTCTTCTGGGCTCCCTCACCACCTCGCGCTGCTTTATCACAGCCCCCAATAGACCGTGTCATGGCCCCACGAGCCTGCAAGTCAAGAGCAGGGACTGTGTCTAGCGCATCCCTGGATCTGCTGCAGAAAGCACTACCCAACCTCTAGCAGTTGCTCTGAGAGCATTCGCCAAACAACAGGACAGCGGGTTCCCGGGCACTTACAGCTTCTTCACGTGGGTGTCAGCAGCAGCCGCACCTGAACCACATAAAAACGGCGCTAATTTCCCAGAGACACAGTTCTGCCAGCATTATTAACAGCCACTGGGCACAGACAAGGAGGAAAACAAAAACAGAGCGAGGCTGTAGTTCATTCTATTGTATGTGATCACCAGGCAGAGAAAAGTGTGTAAAACTCAGGGAGAACTGTCTTCAGAAAATACATTTTGCTTGCAAGACTGCTCCAACGTATCTGTGGAAGTGTCAGCGAAAATCCGATTCTCCGCAGGGAAGAGTCACTTGAATTTCTACTTTATTTCTAAAGACTTCCCCGGCTTTAACTTCTATTTGCTGTTGTGTCTTTACAACACCCCCTTTCAGAGAGGCAGGTGGTCTGGCATTATCTCCTCATCACACACGGGAAAGGCACCGTGGGGAGATGACAGGGCACTTCAGCAGACCCTGAGTTTATATAGTTGGCTGGGACATTCGTGGGACAGCCCAGCCCTTCTCCAACCACTTAAGGGGACCTGGGAGCAGAAGCTGCTCTGTTCATTCCATAACTGTAGTGGGTGGAATGGTGCCCGCCTTCCCCGCCCCCAAAGATATGCCCACGTCCTAATCCTCCAAAACTGTGAATGTGACCTTATTTAGAAAGCAGGTCTTTACAGATGTAACTAATTTAAGAATGTTGCGCTGAGATAATCCTGACTTACCCAGGTGGGCCCTCACTCCAATGACAAGTGTCTTCATAAGAAACAGAAGACACAGACACATGGAGAAGAGGCAGAGACTGGAGTGACACGGCCACAAAGAAGGCCAAGGGCTACCAGCGCAGCCAGGTGAGGAGCGAGTTGTCCCAGAGTCGGCAGAGGGAGCGCAGCCCCTGACATTTTGGTTTCAGATATCAGAACCGTAAGTGAATAAATCTCCATTGTTTGACCCCCAGGTTCATGGTCATTTGCTACAGTAGCCCTAGGAATCTACGCGATGGCCAATCCTGCTCTCTAGCACCTGAACGCCTTTGCAGACTGTGACCCTGATGCTCCATGCTGCTCCTTCCCTTAGACCAGTGGTTCTCAACCTTCCTAACGCCGCGGCCCTTTAATACAGTTCCTCATGTTGTGGTGACCCCCAACCATAAAATTATTTTCGTTGCTACTTCATAACTGTAATTTTGCTACTGTTAATGAATCGTAATGTAAATATCTGTGTTTTCCGATGGTCTTAGGCTCTACAGCAGCGGTTCTCAACCTGTGGGTCGTGACCTGTGGGTCCGATGGTCTTAGGCTCTACAGCAGCGGTTCTCAACCTGTGGGTCACAGGTTGAGAACCGCTATCAAGTTCGCCTAAGACCATCGGAAAACACAGATATTTACATTATGATTCATTAACAGTAGCAAAATTACAGTTATGAAGTAGCAACGAAAATAATTTTATGGTTGGGGGTCACCACAACATGAGGAACTGTATTAAAGGGTCGCGGCGTTAGGAAGGTTGAGAACCACTGCCTCAGACTGTCACTCTGACCACGCAGCAGCCTCCTCCTTAGCCTCCCTGCCTTCAGCCTAGCCCCTCCAGCCAGCTCCCCACCTCTGCCAGATGTCAGGAAGAACTTCCAAAAATTCAAACCAAAGACTGGCACTTCCAAAGATGGGAACCTTCAATCGATGGCTGGCAACCCAATGATGGACATGAGGACAACTCCAGATGCTCCGTCCCATGTGTGAGGATTCGCATCCTCTGGCCCCAGCTTGCCTCGTGTGCCTTCTATCTGCCAACACAAACCCTCTGAACACCTTTACTCCATCCAGGACTGGCCCCTGCACTCAGTCCCCTAAACATGAGAGGCTGTCACATGGTACTCCTTAGTGAGATGACATGTAGCCCTTCTCTCTCCCACTACAGCCAACCCCAACAGAACTGAGCTCTCTCACTCCTGTCCTCATTGTCTGGATCCTCGTTAGTACCTGGCACACAACAGGGATCTAATGAAGAGGTGGGTGGGTGGGTGAGTGGAAGGGAGGGTGGGAGAAGAGGTGGGTGGGTGAGGGGAGGGTGGGAGAAGAGGTGGGTGGGTGGGTGGGTTGAGAGGTGAGTGGGTGGGTACGTGGATGAACACACAACTGGCAAAGTATCAGATGGACTAACTAACTCATGGACACCTTGTTGAAAGAGGAGTGCTGGAACGCAGGAGAAACAGCTGCGAGTGACACAAATGAACTCTGTGGCAAATCAAAAGTTGACTGAAGATAAATACATCACAACAAGGCTGACATTTCCTGGAGCTTCCCAGCTGATAAATCACTTTCATATGCTTCGAGCCATTTACTCTTCTCAATGACCTGTGAGGTAAGGGATTACTGTTATCTCTATTCACAAGAAAGGAGGACAAGGATCATAGAGCTTGTGGACATCAGCCAAGGCCTCAAAGCCAGTGAGTGGCAGGTCAGAACCCAGGCCCTTGGTCTGTCCATCTCTGCCATCTATGTATGCTCTTCCTACATGGGCCCTACCCGGTCTCTGCTCTAAGCCACGGACTACCCATCAAGCATGGATAGACAAATGAGTAGTGGTGTACATTCCACTGTGTCCATGTGGAACCCAGAGACACACACTGTTTGCCTGAAAATGACTGATCAGATGAAAACTGACAAGTCATCATTCGCTTCCGGCGCTGCCGACGACTGGTTAACGTGAATATTGTGTTGATTCCTGCTAGATGGAAGAAGATGTCACTTATCGTTAATGGAGTGTCACACATACGCTTGCCTAAAGGAAGATGCTGTTTGGGTGGTTGTTGTTGTTCTCAATTCTCCCCTCATTTTACAGCCATAAAATAAAAAAGAAAAGAGTCAGCAGAAAGGATGATTCTACCTAGGGGTGGAACGGGAACATGTCCTTCTAATTTATTTCCTTCTTTCTTGACTGGAACAACCAAAAGCCAGTCGAAACGCTGGTATATGTCAGAGGAGGCACCCAGCTTCTGAGAACAGCCGGGTGCTCTGGGCCCTAGATCAGAACTTCAGAATCTAAGTCACAGGTACCAGGTGGTCAGAGTCCAGCCAGGATCACCAGGCTCTCGGTCAGGCTGGGCTCACCTTACTCAGCAATGACGATTAAAAATACGCAGAATCACAGAGAACAGTACTGAGCGCTTCACCATGGGCTATGGGATGTACTGAGTAAGCACTCTACTGTCACACAAGCCATACATTCACCCTGTGAGGCAGGTCCGTCCACACCCACAAACCCACAGATCTACCTGGTGCTAAGACTTAAGTTAAACTGATATGGATGTATTTGTAGTTTTTACATCTCCATTTTAGAGTTAATATCCATACTCTTTGCTGCAAAAATAACAACATGCTTGATTTGGGGGCGTTATTTACTTGGTATATGTACTCTATTGCCACCCTAAAATGTAAATCTGAATTCAGAAACACATTTGGCTCCAAAGGCCACCAGATAAGGGGCTGAAAACTCATTCAACCCATTTTATGAAGGAGAAAACAGGCTGAGAGGCGAACACAGCGCAGCAGCGGCAAATGTGAATGTTGGCCCAGCAGTCTCGCTCCCGAGCTGGGGTGGTTAACCATTGTGCTCTGCTACCTTCAACAGATGCCCCTTTCCCTCCGTCTCAGCCCCGCCCTCTCAGCCCTGCAGATCACTCCTCTTTCCTCTTCAGCAGGAAGGCAGGATTTGCCTTCTTAGACATCTGACCTGTGAGATGATTCCCAGAGCAGCCGGGCCATAATTAAAAAGCTTTATTAAAACAAATCTTGGGATATGGACCTGTATTTCAAATCCAGAGTCAAATACAATGAGAACATCATTCATAGATGGGTCAAGGATCAGGGCCCATACTTGAGTTTTTATGCTAAGTAGCAAAGAAAGGCATCTGTCAATTTGCTGATGGTCAGCCCGCACAAAATTTTCACATTTTCTCATACTACAGAGGTTAAATCAGACCCTGGAGCTAGATAGCTTATGTTCAACTCCTGGCTCAAATCTACTTTATAGCTTTGTGAGCCTGGACAAGTTATTTAACTTCTCTATGCCTCCGTTTCTTTATCTGGAACATGAAGGTAATAATAGTATCTACCTTGAGAGTGGCCCCGAGGATTAAAAGAGTCTGTATTAAAAGCACTTAGAATATAACAGGCCTTATACTAGCCCTTGATTCACAGATAGATAGGCAGGTACATAGGCAGATAGATAGATGGATGATGATAGATACTTTGCTTCACATTTTAACTTCCTTGAAATTGGAGTCCTTCTTGTCATTGATGTGTGTTTTTAATATAATGTTTATGTTGTTGTTCCCAGAAAGCTTAGATGTAGCCCACAGTGCCTCTTTTTCCTTTACAGTACCTTAGAATTGAGAGGAAATGGTAAATAATACTTTTCAAAGAGCTCAATGTGTTTTTCCTTTATTCTTGAGAAAAGAAATTGAGACAAGAATAAGTTATGGGTTCAAACTGTGCTCACAGGTGTCTCAGCATGGAGGTCACCCTTTCCTGTTCTCAGGCAGATTAACCCTAAAACCAAACACCAGCCGGGATAGGTGTTCCCACTCAAAGGAAGGGCTGTGCAAATTATTTGCATTTCAAAACTCTAACAAATGGTCACAATCAACTACCTGGGATTTTTCCTGATTAGTTTTACTCGGTGCCTCTGTCATCTTTAGGAGAAAGGTGAAGATTTTGACCTTCAAAATTAGCTGCAGTGCATACCAGAAACCATTTCAAAAAAGACTCAGCGTGTGTTTGGGACCTAATTGCTTGGCCTGAAAGTGCTGTCTGAGGATTTTTCAGTCTTCAGATAAGCAAATCCCCACCTCTTGGAAAAACTAGTCTTAAAACTAAAAGTTTCCCCAAACCATATACTTGAGAAAAATGTTAAAACAGACATATCCACAAAAGCAAAGGAATAAAACTGTAAAAATAAATATATCATAAATCAGATGTCTCTCCCTTGCTTAAAGTCCTCCAATGGCTTCCCACTGTGCTTGGAATAAAGTTAAATTTCCTCACCACAGTTTTCTGGGTCCCTCGTGACCTGTCTACCCATCTCTCTCAATTTTGTCATTATATGCCACCCTTTAAAAACTGTGTTCCAAACATACCAATCCTTTTCCTCTTTCTTTTTCTTCAAGACATCAAGCATTGTCCTGCCTCGGGTTCTTTGCACTTGCAAAGATCACCCCCTTCCCAGGGCTACCAGGCTCAGCTGTGCAGGATGGTCATTATACAAGCTCAGCCAGAGCAAAGGGTACCTTTTTCTAATTCATACATAGAAGCTGCCCTGCTTCCCTGATATGATTCATTCATTCCTGAAACAAATTCTAGCTGAAGCATCTATTATATGGCAGGCACTGTTCTAGGCACTGGGGTTATAGCTTTGAACCAGACAGACAAGCCCTTTGCCATTTGGGACCCCGTATACTAGTGGGTGGAGATGCACAATGGACAATTAAACAATAAATGAATAAGCAAAACATCAGACAGAAACCAGAGTGTGAAGACAACTTAACTTGGTGATATGATAGTGACTGGATGGCTACTTCAAGTTTGGAGAGTCAAGGAAAGCCTCTGGAGGTGGTATTAACTTATTGTGAGATCGAAATGGCAACAAGGAGCCATCAACACAAAGAATTTGTTTGGGTTGGAGGAGGGAAGGCAGGCATTCCAAGCAGAGGGAACCCAAGGTGTGAACTCCTGCAAAGGCCCCAAGGAGTGAACAAACTCTTTGAGTTCCAGAAATAGGAATTCCAGGTGTGATGGCGATCAAAGAGGGGAAAGGAGTGAGATGAGGCTGGACAGGTGGGTAGGGTCCAGAGCCCGTGGGACTCTGTAAGTCAGAATAAAGAGTTTGGATTTTATTCCCAGTGAGAGCTACGAAGCCATTTGAGGTTTCAAGAAGGAAGTGTCATGAGCTGGAAAGATCACGCTAACTCGGGGTTATCCAAAGAACGCCCTGCAATGATGTCCTCCATCTAGACCAGCGGTCGCCAACCTTTTGGACCTCACGGACCACCAGTGGTCCGCGGACCACCGGTTGGCGACCGCTGAATTCTAGACCATGGGCGGGGTACCTTGCTTCTGCCAAGGGCCATTTGGATATTTATGACATCATTCGCAGGCCATACAAAACTATCAACTTAAAAATTAGCCTGCTATATTTGGTCAAACATTTAATAAACTCACCCCTAATGCCTTGGCAGGGCCAGACCAAATGATTTTGAGGGCCTTATATGGCCCAAGGGCTGGACACGCCCCACCCCTGATCTAGACTGTCAAATGCAATAGCCACTAGCCACATGTGGCTACTGAGCACCTGAAATAAGGCTGGTGGGACTGAGAAACTGAATTTTAAGTTTTATTCTATTTTAATCATTTAAATTTAAATACCTACCCACAGCTAGTAGCTACTGTATTTGTCTGGGCACCTAACTTCAGGTGGAGAATAATCACAGGGTACAGAAAGAGAACAAGAGTGGAAGCAGGAAGGTGAATCGGGAAGCTATTACAATGGTCCAGGGAGAGGTGATGAGAGCTGGAGGCAGAGCTGGAGAGAAGAAACAAGCTTGGAACATCTTTCAGGAGTGGAGACAAGAGAGTGAGGGGGAGAAAGGGAAATGAGGAATCGAATGTAACTCCTAGATTTCTTTTATTCAAGTGCGCGGGTGGATGGAGGCACCATTTTATTGGAAAGACTGAGGAAGAAATAAGTTTGGGGGAGGACACAAAACTCAACAACAACAAAACTTGCTCCTCTTAACTCATGTGACAGGTTACTTTTGACATCTGGACCTCAAACGTCAGCTCAAATGTCAGCTCCTCTGAGGCTGGGCACAATCCCCGTCCCACCTGTTCATCACTTGCTCATATGGTCTGTCACATTCTTCCTTGCACTATTATCTGCAGTTATCTTACCACTAATGCACTGCCTCCCTCTTCTATAAACTATATATTCTCTTCATACAAGCCCCACACATACACACACACACTTTCCTAGAATGGTACCTGTAAATAGTAGGTTCTTAAATATGTGTTGAAGTCATTAAAGAAATTGTTATCTTGCAAAACAAACAAAAAACAAGGCTGACACCTCAAAGGTTAGGTGTCCCGATTGAATTTGTACAACGTAAAATAGTGGGAAACAAAATGTGCTCACACACCTGCCCCCGATATAAATGGATAAATTCTGCTTGGGGTTATTTACCAGTGTTTAAAACAAACAAAGAAAAACTGAGAGTAGGTGCCAGGTAATGATCCACCTCACCTGACAGGTGCAAAAGTGAGATGCTAATCAGGGCGTGGTTCCCAGCTCTGCAGTCCCGTTGGGAGAGAGCTGAGGGTGTGTGAAATGAAAGCCAAGTAAATCCTGGCTGTTTTTAAGGTTCAGAATGTCCTTGAGTGCTACCAGCCTTTAGTCAGTCATTGCAGATCACCATCACTCACCTATGTCCCTCCAACCAGCAGCAGATTGTATCCCAGCTCAACAGGTACAATGAGGAGGAGCTTTGCAATGACCCTGATATTAACTTGAACTGAGCTGTGCAATCTTAACAAAGTCAAGTAGCCTCTCTGATCTCCACTCCCACCCCCTTGCTCTGCATATATCAGGTCAGTCTGCACTCACCAACTACAGGTAAAAACCATAGCACTCCAAAACATTTGAGTTCCAAGGTAGATTTTTTAATTTACTCACTTAAGTATGTCAAGCAGGAGGTGCACACTGCTTTGTCATAATTACCCATCTTCTCTCAGACTTCATCCTCTCTAAACACACTGCACCCCGACACACGCTCACTCTCTCACACACACCCACACACACAGGCACACGCAGAGCTCCCTGCAGCTTTTTTCACTCCACACTGACTCGCAGTCCTGAGAACACATTTCCTTTTCCTCTTCACAGGCTCCCGAAATGAGATCGTCTCTGCTAAAAGCAATCATAAGTGCTGGGTGAACAACTCCAGAAAATTAGTACAAGTTCCACTAAGCCTAGAGACAGAGAGGAGAAAAATCTGTTCAATTTCAACTGTATTCACATTACCCACAGTACAGAACATGCCCCTCATTTTTTTGACTAATCTTGGTTCTTAAGAAAAATTAAAACAAAAGCTGTTCCCAGCACCACCCCACATGAACATTTGTTATTTGCCACCAGCATTCAACTCGGAAAGGCACCATTCTCTTCACTTCTCAAAGCATGGTCCTCATCAGAGCTGCTTCAACATCTCAATTTCCAGTGGAAATTACAGACAACATAGCATTAAAAAAAACAACTGGAATGAATTAAAGACTTCACCATGAATCATTGCAGGCACTGGAAGAAGGTGTAATTCTGCCATCCCCGAGCCTGACAGACATTCTGAACAAGCAAATAATTTCAGGAATATCTGATATAGATCAGAGGATAAGAGACCGAAAATAGCAGATATGGAAAACAGTGTCGTTTTCCATTGATTTGAAAATAATTGAAATGAATAATTGTCTATCTAATATCCACTGGATGGAATAATAACATACAGCTATTTAAAGCTACTTTTACAAAGTTTTTCATAACATGAGGAAAGTGTATATTATGTGGCCAAATGAAGAAACAAAAACAAGATGCATGATAACATATACAGCATGATTTCAATTGTAAGAAAACGCGCTGACAACCCTGAAAGAAAACACGTGACAATACTAACCGTGCATCCTTGTTTTCCTGGTCTTTCTACTTTTCTATACTTTCCAAACTCTGTGTAGTAGGTACATATTATTTTTTAACAAACCCTTTCCATTCAGCAAATTTTTTATTTTAAAATAAAGTTTATATAATATTTGTAAACTCCTTTTATTTGGTGAAAACATTTTTGGCAAAAACTACTGCCTTAACCTTTTGCACTCGGATGTCGAGTGTGACGGTTATTGGATGTATCAATAAATTGAAATATAAAAAAAATCCAAATAAATAAGTTTGTATGAAAAGAAACTCCAGTTTTTTATTCTACTGCCGCACTTTGTAAAATCTGGGGTATTTAAAAAATTAAATCCCGAGTAGAATAAAGGAATCGAGAAAAAAAGCAAGTGAGTGCAAAGGGTTAAAGTGCCCTCAGGGCATTATGATGTTTGCGAAAACAAGACAGAATTGCCCCCATGCCCATATCCACCGCCAGGGGAGCTGGCTAGGGATGCAGCCAACACTGCTTCTGGGAACTACAGATGAGTGGGAAGTCTGTTCCCCGCTATTCTTCAGGGAGCCCAGGAGAATCAACACAGAAGGCTAAGGTATCCACAATTACCAGTCCAATTCACCAAAAAAAAGGGGAAATGGCTTAGGTATGATCATGAAGCACTGCTCTTTCCTGCTCTACATCACATGCTTTCTCTCCTCCCCTACACATCAAACTCCCTGTAAGACTAGCATTATCATACCCATTTCACAGATGAGGAAATGGACAACTCAGAGGGGAGGCACTGTTTAAAGTCACGAGTCAGTCACCTATCAACGTCTGGATGCAGACCTGTGATTGCTGATGCCAGTGATCAGACTCTCTGCACTACCCCATATGGCCTCTTTCATCTAGTCCACAATGACTGAGTAGACTGTGTCTGATATTTGGAGTCCTGCACATCACCATCATCTACAGACCTGCAGGAGGCCTCCTGCCAAAGGAGCCCTAACTCTATGGGTTTCACGAACATAAGCAACCAGACTTATGCCTTATCTCCTCAGATCCTAAAAAGCACACAGGATTGGAATTCATCATAGATAAATTATGGTATCTATGATTTATTATCTTAAGACAATATTTCCCAAACATAAAATTACTGAATCAAAAGATGTGAAGACTCATAAAGGCTTCTGATATATTTTCCAAAGGTTATATGAGTTTATATGTTCATGAACATAGTATACAAGTAACCATTTAGTCACACCTTTGCCACCACTGGAAATTACAATTTTAAAATAATCAAATCAACAGAGAAAGAAGGAAGAAACCTAAGAGTCCATTACCCAGTATGATATCATCTGAACATGCCCATTCAAATTTTCAACCTCAGCAATGTCAAAACCAGACAACCAGTATGACTTAGTCCTCCTTTGAGAAAATGGAACAAGTGGCTATGGTTAAATAATTAGGATACACCCAAAACAAGCCCCAATCCAGACCCTTGGTTCCAAATCCAAAACGCCAGAAAGAGCCACAGTGAGGACAGAGGACCCTAGTTAACATCCAATGCCACATTCTTTACTTATATTCTGGATTAGCCCTTAGAACAACCTTGTGCAGAGCTACATTTATCCTCATTTTTACAGACAGGAAAGAAAAGGTTCAAAAACACTGACAAAGTCAACCAGCTACTAAATGCAAAGGTCAGATTTAAACCCAGATTCCTTTATCCCACACTTCTTGATTCTTTTCCACTCAATTTTATTTTATTGTTTTATTTTCATGTCATTTATTAGGTTGTAACAAGGAATACTTGTTTATTATAATAAATATGAAAAATAGTTTGGAAGTTTCTTTACTGAAGAAAATAAAAATTGCCCATTACTTTGAGCATATCACTCAAAGACAAGAATTGCTAACACTCTGGTTCATTTTATTCCATTATTTATGTATGTTTGTATGTAATTTAAATAAAATATATAATAGATTGTATATAAAGATTAGTTCCTTAATTTTTAAACTAAACATAGCTTGGGACTTTACACATGGCATTCAATATTACTTGAAACTATCATTTTTTTACATATGCAGATAATCCCATTATATGAAAGCCATGTAATCATTTTAGCTACTCTCTGTTAGTTGGCATTTAAATTGCTTTTCTTCATTTTTCTCCATCCTAAATAATGTACTGATAAAAATGATTTTATATTATCTTTCATGTATATCTCTAAATATCTCTCTATTATAATAAATTCCTGGGAATGGAATTATAAGGTCAAATGTTTGCATATTTTAAGATTCTCAACCCATTAATGAAACTTCCCTACAGAAATAACTGCAGAAATTTATACTCTTTGGCAACCATATCACTTCATTCTCATCAATATCATTGTTTAAACTGTTGTCAATGTAAATAAAGAAAAATGGTACCTTTATTCTTTATTAATTTATATTTCAGGAGGATTTTGAAGATGGCAGCGTAGGTAAATGCCTGTACTCGCCACCTCCCACAACCACATCAAAATTACAACTAAAATACAGAACAACCATCATTCAGAACCACTGGAAAGCTGGCTGAATGGAAGTCCTACACCTAGAGAAGTAAAGAAGAAAGCACTGGTAGGAGGTGTGGAGGCGTGGAACGGGCTGGTCCGACACCCACGTGGGCCGCTTTTTAATCGGAAGGGAGATCGTCTCTGTGGAGGCTGCACACCGGGAAGAGCAAGGGGTCCCAGACACACACCAGACCCCCAGCCCAGGGTCCTTGAGCTGGGAAAAGAAGTCCCTGTGGGCAGTAAGAATTATGGGCTGTAAAAAACCAGTGCAGATTGGGGCTCAGTGACACAGAGGCTGCTGGAGACCCAGCTGTTCCTCTAAAAAGGCCAGCACCACAAATTAAATTTAAAAGGTCTCGCTTCCTCTGAGCTCCAGCACCAAGATGAGACTCTGGGGAACACAGACACATACAAGGAGGAACTGGATTGTCTGGCATTGGGACAGGAACTCGGGGGTGTCTTTCTCCCAGATGGAGGTGCTCACAGGGATCATTGTTCCTATGCTGGGACCTCCCCAGTCACAGAGCTGACTGGCAGTCATTTCTGTTTGCTCAGCCCTGGTGATTCCCCGCCTCATCTAATTTACAACCCTACCCAAGCTATGTGCATCGGCTTTTGCACATGAATGGCCTGTCCTTGCTCAGGCTAAAATCTCTCAAACAAGATGCAGCTGGGTCAGGGAGCCCCAAACCTATCAATAAGAAGCCCAAGACCTGGCATCAGCACCAGCCTTCTTTGCTTCACAGCTGGGCCTTGCCTGGAGACTTCTAAACCGAAAACAAAGAGAAGGGATCTGCAGATCTCTCTGTAGCTCCTGCTGGGTGGCCCCAGGCAATGGCTGACTTTATACCTCCCTGGAAACCCAAGAGCCAGTGTACCCAGTGGTCAGTGTCAGACCATACCAGATTACAACTGTACACATCCATAAGCGACACACTCAAGGGGCACGCACAGTCAGTGAGCACCAAAGCCCCACTGAAGCAAGTCCTGCTCCAGAGGGGTGTCTCCTGCACAGCAGCTCTCCCACTGTAGTCACAGCTGGTCCTCACAGCCAATTGGCCTGGTGGTCAATTCCTCCCAGTGACACCAACAGCAATTAAGTCTCAACTACAACAAGACTGTGCTCACAGCCCACAAAATGGTGCACCTAGAACTCCCAGCTCAGGTGACCAGGGAGGCTGAGCCACTGGGCCCTATAGAAAACCTACCACACAAGGCCACTCTACCAATTCAAGGAGATATAGCAGCTCTACCCAATACATAGAAACAAACACAGGGAAGCAGCCAAAATGTGGAGACAAAGAAACATGTCACAAATGAAAGAAATGGAAGAAAGCAAACTACTGGATATAGAGTTTAAAACCACAGTTATAAAGTTACTAAAGAACCTTCCAGAAACCTACAAAAAAATGGAAAAGGACCAGTCAGAAATTAAGCATACACTGACTGAAATAAAGAATAATGAACAGGGATTCAACAGGAGAGTAGAGGATTCTGAGAATCAAATCAAAAATTCGAAATATGAGGAAGCATAAAACACCCAACCAGAAGAACAAAAAGAAAAAAGAATACAAAAATATGAAGATAATGCAAGGAGCCTCTAGGATAACTTCAAGCGTACCAACATTCACATTATGGGGGTGCCAGAAGAAGAGAGACAGGAAGATACTGAATAATGATAGAAAATGTCCCCCACCTGGTGAAAGAAATAAACTTACAAGTCCAGGAAGCACACAGAGTCCCAAACAAGAGGAACCCAAAGAGGACCACACAAAGATACATCATAATTAAAATGTCAAGGGCTAAAGACAAAGAGAGAATCTTAAAAGCAGCAAGAGAAAAGCAGTTAGTTACCTACAAGGAAATGCCCATATGACTGTCAGCTGATTTCTCAACAGAAACTAGGTAGGCCAGAAGGGAGTGGCAAGAAATATTCAAAGTGGTGAATAGCAAGGATCTACAACCAAGATTACTCTACCCAGCAAAGCTATCATTTAGAATTAAAGGTCAGGTAAAGAGCTTCACAGAGTAGAAAAAGCTAAAGGCATTCATCACCACCAAACCTGTGTTATATGAAATGTTGAAGGGAATTCTTTAAGAAGAGGAAGAATAAGAAAAAGATAAAAAATATGAACAATGGCAACAAATACATGCCTATCAACAATTGAATCTAAAAATCAAAATAAATGAATAAGAAATCCAATAAACAGAATAAACTGGCAAATAAAATAGAATCAGAGGCATGGAAAAGGAACAGACAGACAATTCTCAAAGGAAAGTGGGTGGGAAGAGATTAAACAAACATCTTATATGCATATATGCATTACCTATGGACACAGACAATAGGGTGGCAAAGTCCTGGGGCGGGGAGGGAACCAGGTGGAGGGAGGCAATAGGGCAGGGGGGGTTGGGGGATGAGAGATATCTGTAATAATCTCAACAATAAAGATTTTTTAAAATTTTTATATTTCAGTAATCACAAGTAAGGCTAATTTTTTTTTCAGATTTTTATTGACTGTGCTAACTATTTCTTAATAGTCTAGTCACCGAGACACTGATCTTTATATATTGATTATTGGTACTCTTTATATATTAAGGACAGTTGACCACTGTAAATCATATGTGTTATAAATATTTTCCCCAGGCTGTTTGTCTTTTAACTTTTTTGTCATTTTAATTTTACTTACATGTTTATATAAAATATTTATGACAAACACTGGTAAATATCATAAAAATTTATCATTTTATTTTTACGTAAATGTCTATATAAAAAGCTTATGATTTTGATGTAACCAAATCTGTCACTCTTTCCCCTTACGGTTTATTTCTTGGCTTTTACTCTTAGAAAGCCCTTGCTCCTCTTGAGATCAAATAAATATTAACCTATATTTTCTTAAACTCTTGCCTTTTCCATTGCACTATGCTGATTCTTATTTCATATGGTTAAATGTCAAACAACAGAAAAATAACTGAAAATATCCTAAGGTAAAAAAAAATCCATCTGAGAAGCCATATTCTCTGGCAGATAAATTATGGATGATTCTGCCCCCTTTGTAATCTCAGGGATGACAACTACTGTGAGCATCACACACTCTTAGAAAAGCTTCCTTATCCCAGATCTTCGGTCTGGGCCTCGTGGGGCACCTAATGCTGTGATACCCCGGGGGAAGTATGAAACTTTGATCCAATGTAGAAGCAGGTTGTTTCTGTCCTAAAATCTCACACCAACTGTGCATACCCAGAATCTCTGCCCTGTGCCCAGCCCAATTTCTGCCAGGGAAACCAGGAGCACACAGGTGTGCCTAGAGGGGTCTTTCTGAGGTTCCAAAAGCTGGGGAACAGGCAGGTATGCCTGGAGGGGGTCGTCCCTAGAAAGGTAATTAAAATTCACATCACAAAAGGAATGAGGCTTTTTTTATTCTAAGCTGCAAAACGTGGTGTGGTTAATCAGAGCAATTATAAATGGTAACATCATTATTCAAGCTTCTATTTCCAAACGAAGTCATTTAAATGAATACATTTTCTGCCTTGGAGCAGTAGCTGCCAGTGAGCCTTTAAAAAGAAAAGAAAGAATGAAGAAAAAAAAAACACAGAAGAAGCCACTGGTGCAAAGTCTTGGAGGATGGGGCCAAAAGAACTCAGTGCTGAGAAATGGGAGTCTAGAGCCTTAGCCACTGTCTCAAGACTGACCTGGTGTTCACTGTGACCTTGGGCAAGACCTGGTCTCCCACCTAAATACCCAGGGGAATAAATTAGCTTGTATTCATGAGCCCTTTGGGCTCTGATATTGTGGGTCTAAATTCTACAGCTTATTTTAAGATGGAGTTTTTCTATACGTTACATCTGCAATTTTGTAGGAAACATCAATGTGTTAAGTGCATTCTCTTATTCAAATAAGAAGGCACATTCTTCAGCAGCTGCTCAAGCTGCCTCTAAATGACAGACTTACCTCCTCCACGAAAGTCTGCATTGTGTGTGATTGCTGTGAGCTCTGAGGAAAGGAGAGCATCTGTAGGAATCAGACAGCCCAGGTTCGAATCTCAGTTCTGACTATCACCCTGGATTTGACCAAACTATATGCAGGTTTCTTTCTCACTATAGAGCCCTTAGCTCCCTTTTCGTGGAGCATTTACTTTAAAAAACTTACAATTACACACCCTTTCTCTACCTCTTTGAAATACATGTAAATCTTCTCCCAGCCTCTTACCTGTTTTGCAACCTAAGAAACAAACTGTCTTTCTCAGCCAGGATGATCAGAAACCATCTTGAAATGTAAGCGCTGGAGAAGACAGTGCCCTTGTCTCCCAGTCTCTGTGGGAGGACAGGAGCCTAACTTCAGCGAACGCCTTGCTCCAACTATAAAACTCCCTCTGGTCAGGAAGACAAGAGAAAGCCGACGTTTCCTTTGGTAAGAACAATCGGCAAACTCAGAGAGCCTAAGAACTCCCCACTCCAGCTCTTAAAAATTCCCCAGCCCGTGGCTTCAGTGGAGCTGAGTTCAGTCTCTCTCCCCTGTTGCAATTATATTGAATAATGTCTTCCTTCCTGCTTAA
Organism: Cnephaeus nilssonii; assembly: GCF_951640355.1. NCBI lineage: Eukaryota > Metazoa > Chordata > Mammalia > Chiroptera > Vespertilionidae > Cnephaeus > Cnephaeus nilssonii. The sequence goes on along the minus strand of NC_137082.1, from coordinate 70,627,694 downwards.
CTTTGTCCAGTGCAATTTTTACTTAGTTCCAAGGAGGTGTGGATACATCTCCTTCTACTTCCCTGGACCTCGGGGTCCCTATCCCTGAAAGAAAACAATACAAATCTTTGTTTTAAGGAGTGACTGAGATGGTTCAAGGAATGAATCAAATCGTGCATGCAACCCCCTGCCATAAATCAGAGTAGTAAATGGTTTGTAAAATCTACCTCCCTGTAACTATTACCATGATAATTAGCTAGTTAATAATAGAAAGAGAGCAAAGGGGAGGCCAGACTTGTAAGCATGGTCCTCTGGGCAGCTTCACCAGGAAGCTACAGCTTCACACCCCCCAGGGAACCACCAGTCCATTCCCTGTGGGTCACTGGGGTAGGGACTGAACAAAGGGGGAGAGGGGCACATGCACAGAAGAACAAGTGAAGTTGGGGTGATGTAGGGAAGGTGCTTGGCTGTCCGTCTAGCCTGGGAAAAAGATAATGGCTAGGAGGGTGAAGGCACTGCAAGTGAACAAAATCTTGGGAGGTTAAGCAGGCGGATATCACTAAGGCCCTAAATACTTCTGCAGGGAAATGTGGCTTTCCTAACAACCTTATCTAGCCAGCAATAAGTCAGTGTCCTGCTTTGGGCTCAGGAACCCTAGTGAAGGGACACTCAGGCATTGTAGAACTGAAATACTTTCCTTAAAGGCCCCAGAAGGGCCACCCAGGAGTTCCTACCCTTGGACAATTAGCACCCACCAGGGACTGTACCTACTTAGCCAGGATGATCAGGAAAGACCTTTCTGAGGAGGTAACATTTGAAATAAGAACAAAGGGTACGACAAAATCAGTCATTCACAAAACTAAAAAAAAAGAAAAAGAAAATTAGTTTCAGGCAAAGAGAATTGTGCAAAGGCCCTGAAGCAGCCTTCGAGAGGTCAGAGGCAGCCAATGTAGAGGGAGCCTGATGAGCAAGGGTATAGGGTGGTGAGTAGGGCCAGCTCTTCCTTGCTCGGCTTCCCCAGCATGGACAACCTCCATCCCTTTCATCCTCTCACACCATCCACCTGAGGACATGCCCTAGGTTGTCATCATTGCTCTGAGTTGTGGAGGGCAGAGGTCAAGAGACCTGATGACTGGAGGTACTATTTCCGCCATAGCAGACACTGTAACTTTCTAACTTCTCATACCCACGAGAAAGCTACTAACCCTACCCTCACATACCCCAGAGGGATTAGGTGGCTTGCCCAAGGTCACATGACTGGCCAGGGTTGGCAGGCTGCGGCCAGTGCTGGGATCTGTGCCCCACCTGTTTCCACAGGCTCAGGCTGTCGGGTCCTTGGTGTTGAGGTCACACAGCTCTGTCTCTTCTGTTCTTGCTCATTTCAAGTTCTCCAGTCCTCTGCATACTGTGTTGGTCATTTCATGGAGCCCAAAAGGAGGCCCTTATGTTTCATTAGGTTAAATTCAGGCCACTTTGCAGCCTGTCAGAGCCATGCTGGCTACCAAAAGCCCTGGGATCTCAGAGTCGGAAATAACAATAAAGGTGAACTGAGACTCTATATCACCGTGTTGTTTAATCCCTTGATCAACTGCAGGAGGTGGAGCAACTTCCCAAGTTCATGGAGCTACCAAGGGCAGAACCACAGTGGGAAAGGCACCCACCGAGTCACCTCCCCAGGCTGCCAAGTCTGTACTCAGATCAGAGAGACATCTCCAAGTTACGCGCTCGGCTCTTCCCCAACCCCCTCTTCCCATTCTCCCACTCAGACAACTCCACCTTGACCTCAGCCCCTAGGCCTGGCTCCGTCTGGGCAGGTCTGCCGCACTTATCTGTGCTTTGTCTGAAGGAAAGCCCCAAGTTCACTCACAAACACACACATGCAAATAAACATGTGTACTCACCCACACCATATGCATACATGTTAACAGACATGCATTTATCTACAAGTGTACAAGTTCACAGTCCCCAGGTACGTGTGTGTATGCTGATGCACATACACACACATCCCCACCTCAAAGAAGTGACTGCTCAAATGCCACCAAAGTCATCCAGAAGCCAAGCAAGGACTGGGATTGGCAGGCCAGGTAAAGAGAGATTGGAAAGGCCCTGAGCACAACTAGTCAAAAGGCCCCTACTATTGTCTATCACACAGAAGCTTGTAAAACGACCACATTATCTCTGACACAAATACAGCTTGCTTCTTTCTAGAGAAGGATTCCAATAAAGATAAGAGCTTTCTCATTATTCTAATGTGGAACAAAAACAATCTCCTGTTCCACAAACAGCACACTGGAATAAAATATGTTTCGTTAACATGCAGTTCCTGCCCTAGCTGATTTGGCTCAGTGGATAGAGAGTCGACAGCAGACTGAAGAGTCCCGGGTTCAATTCTGGTTAAGGGCACATGCCCGGGTTGCGGGCTCGATCCCCAGCAGGGGGCATTCCAGAGGTAGCCAATCAGTGGTTCTCTTTATCATCGTTGATGTTTCTATCTCTCTCTACCTCTCCCTTCCTTTCTTAAATCAATAAAAGTATCTTTTTTAAAAAAAATGCAGCTCCTCACCACCCCCATCCCATGACTCCACGGTCACTCAAAAATCACTCAAGTTTTCTTGAGCACCTACTATGTGCTGTCATGCATGTTATCCTATTTAGTTCTTACAATAACTCCTCAGGTAGGTATCCTTATTCATATTTTTAGAGATAAGTAAATAGACTTAGAGAAATTTTTTTACTTGATCTACTCTAATAAGTAGTAGCAAGAGAATCTGGATTTGTCTGACACCATTTGTCTGACACTCTCCTTATGCGATACCAACCATAAGCATGAAGCATTAAAGGACTCAAGACCTGAGAATGGTCAGTAAAGGAGTGAGTATCACAAGTCGAGCAGAGCCTACACGTGCTAACGCGAGTCTGGCAGGATGGCTTAAGGAGCCTTAGAGGCCTGCAGGTGGGTGTATTACCTGGGTAGAAAGAAGAAGAGTAAGGCAGCGGGCAAGTCAGGAAGGCGAAATGAGGGATATAACGAGATAAAGGTCAAGTGAATATGATCCACTTGGGAGCCAGAGCAGATTAGATCTTGAAAGAGCTGAATGAAGGTTGATATTGGAGGTCAAGGCCCTGGCTAGCAGGCTAAAGAGTCTGAATGCCTATTTATTTCACATTTTTATGGCTCAACTACTCTATGTATAATCAGACCCTGTTCTAGAAAATGAGAACACAGCGGGAACAGAATAAAAAAAAACCAAGATCCCTACTTTTGTAGAACTTACCTTTTTGTGGGGAGAAACAGGTGAAAAACAGCAAATATGTCAAACAAGTGTTGGTAAGGATACAGAGAAAAGGGAACCCTCATGCACGGTTGATGGGAATGAAGATTGGTGCAGCCACTGTGGAGCACTGTATGGAATGTCCTCAAATTAAATATAGTACTACCATATGATTCAGCGATTCCACTTCTGGGTATATATCCAAAGAAAACAAACACACTAATTCAAAAAGATATATGAACCCCTATGCACTGTTTATAGTAGCCAAGATATGGAAGCAACCTAGGTGTCTATCAGTAGGTGACTGATAAAGATGTGGCATATATATATATATATATATATATATATATATATATATACACAATGGAATATTACTCAGCCATAAAAAGAATGAAAGGTTGCCATTTGCAACAACAAGGATGGAGCTAGAAGTCATTATGCTAAGTGAAATAAGTCAGACAGAGAAAAATAAATACCATATGACTTTATTTATATGTGGAATCTAAACAAACAAAACAGAAACAGACTCACAGACACAGAGAACAAATGAATGGCTGCCAGAGGAGAAGGAGAACAGGGGGTTATGGGTGAAAATGGTGAAGGGGAGTAAGAGATAAAAACTTCTAGGTATAAAATAAAGCCACAGGGATGCAAAGTACAGCACAGGGAACACAATCAATATTATCATCATAACTTTATACAGTGACAGATGGTAACTAGACTTATGGTGATCACATCATGTGATAAATAAATTCAAATCACTATGTTATACACCTGACATTAATATAATGTTGCATGTCAACTATTCTCCAATGAATAAATAAATGTAATTTTTTAAGTAAATTACATAGAATGAAGGTGGTGAATTGTATGAGGAAGAGAAAGTCAGGGTAAGGGGAGGCCATCATTGTACACAGAGTGGTCAGAGCCCGCCTATTTGACAAGGTGACCTTGAACAAAGAGGGGGAGGCAGTGAGCCCTCAGACCTATGGGGGAAGATGTGAAGGATGCTGTAGGTATCCAGAACAGCCAGTGCAAAAGCCCCAAGGCCACGTGTGTCCTAGCTCAAGGGACAGTCACGTGGCCAATGAGGCTGACTGAAGCCATCGTGTGAACGAGGAAGAGGGAAGTGGGGCATGAGGTCTAAATAACCCTGTGAACCAGCAATGCCTCCAAAGGCGAGACAACAGAGGAATGAAATTATCCCATGGTGTAGAAAGGCTGAGCTCACTGGAAATTTTCCCCATTCATCCGCAGAAATCATTCATTCCAGAAACTGAGCAGCAGGAAAAACCATAATATATTAATCTGATATTCAACGAATACCTGACCTCAATATGAAGACCTGACACTATTTGAAACTACATATGTGACCTTCCTGAGGCCACAGGAGACGAGGACCTCAAGCCAGATGTTCTTGTCTAACGGAAGTACTCCCACAATGCCATTGGTTGTGGGCACAGACCTGGGGGTGTTCCCCGATCTGCTGCGAGTCACTAAGGCGCACCCACCATCCCCAAAGCCAATCAGCTTCCTGGGACTTCTATTGGTCCATTTTAAGACAATGAGCATGTGATGAAAATGGACCAGAATGTTCTGGTACCTCTCTCCACCTGAGCTTATGTGGATTCTGCAGCAGCCGGTGAATCCAGTCCCAGATTCCCCTTAGTAACCACTCAAAGGCAGTTCCTGGATCAGGCCCTTCGAGCCCTGAAGCTCACGTGAGGTCAGATGCGGTTGGCCCCTGGAGCTCGAGAATCCCAGCTCAGAGATGATGCTGGTGATTATGAGAAGGCAATCGGCAGCTAACAGTCATCAATCTATCATGTCCCAGCCATTGTGGTAAGTGGTTTAGATGGATTTAATCGCATGTGAGGCTCAGGGGATTCCTAAAGGTTGACAGTATTAATATCCAATTTTTAGATGAAGAAACTAAAGTACAGGCAGTAAATAAAGTACAGGCAACATAGGACTGTGCAGATACCCAGCTATACCTGAGCCTTGGAAAGCAAGCTGCACAACAGGGACTTCTGCAGCAGCACGAGCTGGCACCAGACCCTCCCTCTCTGCCAGAGGGGAGCCCATCTGGCCCCTGCAGCCTCTAAGAAACATTGTCTCGGAGGCCATACCCCTGCATCAGGCTAGACCAGGTGGGCCTCCCACACTGACACCCCATCTTCAGCATCTCCAACCCTCCCATGTTCCTGGGGCCATAAGAGCAGGAAAGGCCACAGAACCCAGGGTTGCTGGAGGGGCAGCTACCATCAATCACCTGGACCACTGCAGGAGCCTCCCCCCTGCCTCCCCCTGCCCACCTTCCATCCACTGTAGCCAGCAAGATCTTCCTACAGACACCTATCAGACCATGTCCCTGGCCTGCTGAAAACCTCCCCAGCTTCCCTTTGCACTTTCTACGCTGTTCCATATAGTATCCACCTGCCACATGTGACTCTCCCAATTTACATCCAATCATGTTAAATAAAATTAACAACTCAGTGCCTCAGATGCACTAGCAACTCTTCAAGTGCAAAGCAGCCACCTACGGTGACTGGCCACCCTGTTAGACAGCAGAGGTGTTGAGCACTGCCATTGCCACAGGAAGTTCTACTGGGCGGAGCCAGCTCAATGATGAAATCCCAACTCCTCACCCCATATGGCCTAAAGACCCCCGGTGTTTGACCCCTGCTCACCTCCACAGCCCCCTGTGGTAAAGCACTTTGTCACGTTTTTCATGTTCCAGGTACTTGCCTTTCTTCCAGCTCCTCAAACACGCCAAGCTCTTGTCCATTTGGGGTCTGCCCCACCACTGTTTCCCCAGGCCAACTCCAGCACATGCTTCAGGACCACTTCCCTCTGCATGTCTGAAAAGGGGGCTGACATCCCTACACTCATATTCACACACATATACACATGAATACACACAGTGCCATGGTGGTCATTCTGATCTCACTATGCCTGTCTTTCCTCCCATGGCACTAGTGAAGTTTGTAGCACCTGAAGGCATCAGTCATCTGAAAGCTTGGCTGGTGCTGGGGGAAGAGGGTCCTCCTATTCACACTCACATTGCTGTGGCTGCAGGTGACGTGGGCTCATCACAGCATGGCTCATGACATGGCAGCTGGCTGCCCTCAGAGCGAGGGATCCCACAGAGAGGGAGAGCAATATGCAAGCTGAAGTAGTTTTTACTATAATCTAATCTTATACATGAGGACTCATCATTTCTGCCAAATTCCATCAGTCACACACCAAGGGACGACAGACAGGAAGGTGTGAAGACCAGCAGGCAGGGGTCCCCGGGGGCCATCTCAGAGGCAGGCCACCACTGGCTATCTGTCCTGCTTGTCACTATGTCCCCAGAGTAAATGGGAATAGAGTAAATGCTCCATAAATATTATTAGAAAAAAAATGATTGAATGCCTTTCTCTCCTCATCTATGAACCAAGGAGTCAGGCCCAAAACTGTTCAAGGCTCCTTCCCAACCACAATATCCTTGGTGCATTTTGATGACAGTATCTATCTTGTCCCTGGTCTTAAACTGCTGACATGAACATGAAGGGGTGTGGGCCAGTGGTTCATGGGGTTGTTCTCTCGGGAACAGTTTCTGGGGGAGGGGGGGAGTTCATGGTTTCCCACCCTCTGACTTCACTCTAGTCCAGAGTTTCCAGCCCCCATGTGCGAGCCATTCAGCCTTACATCACACAGGGAACGACAGGTTCATGACAGTCAATGAAATTATATGTCCCAAGCAGCAGGGAAGCACACACTCGCGAAGGACCAGCAGAGCCATTGACTTTTTATTAGATGCTTGTCCCAGGCAATAAACCAGGAGAGACAGTGGCTGCAGCCCCTGGTCAGAACCTGCAATCAGGTCAATCACGGAGGCAGAGGTGAGCACTGAGTCTTGACACAGAGTCAAAGGAGCAACTGGTGTGACATGCCAGGAATGAGGGCAACCATCTGACAAACTACCCGTGTACCTTTTGACCTGAGACTGCCAATACTAATGAGCACAGTGACGATGGAAGAGTCACAGCTACTATGTAGGGGCACCTCCCACCTCCCAGGCACTACACAGGTTTGACCCCTAAGCCATGCAACATCTATGAGTAAGTCCACATCTATCCTGTGTCATATTGTCTCTACATCATCACTCTGTGTTGCACATAGTAGGTGCTCAATAACCACTGTGTAAATAAATCAGTGAATGAATGGGTGGATGCCATGAGGTGGATATCCTCATACCCATTTTATAGAATAAAAAACTTAGGTCTATGCATCTGCTCAAAGTCATGTTAAAGGTTGAAAAAAAAAAAAGCATGATTGTGAATGCTTTAGAACAGGGGTTGATAAACTATGGCCTGTTTTTGTAAATAAAGTTTTATGAAAAAAATATTTACTAGTTGGTCCTTTTTAAAAGATATGTTTTTATGGATATTTAGAGAGAAAAGAAGGGAGAGAGGTAGAGAGAGAGAAACATCACATCAATGGGAGAGAAGCATCATCCATCAGCTGCCTCCTACACTCCCCCTACTGGGGATGGAGCCCACAACCCAGGCATGTGCCTTGACCTGGAATCAAACTGGTGACACCTTGGTTCATAGGTCAACGCTCAACCACTGAGCCACACTGGCCAGTCCTAGTTGGTCCTTTATGGCAGTGTTTGCCCCGACTGAGACAGGCTTAGTGAGGTTGTGTTTGATGTTGATATTTATGAAGATGTTAATTGATAAGTGACTGATAGCAAATTCATCTGGTGCATAGGATTTCAGTTTGTTTTGTTTGAGGAGAGCAAACTGATTGATTTTTTTTAAATGTGTGAACGTACACACAAATGAGCCCAAATCAATAATGAACAAAACTGCTGACAGCCACGGTGTGACTCAAGGCCACAGGAAACCTGATGTTCTAGAAACTTCCACCTCATTCACTGACACCACTCTCACCAAAGAGAATGTTCAACAGGCTGGTTGAAATGATCAGTCTTGGAACAATAAAGCAAAATGATCATCTGAATGGTATTTGTAAACAAATGCACAGTAAAAAGAGAAATGACTTTGAACATGGATACTGTCACGGTTTTATTTATATATGTATTTTAAATATATTGTTATTGATTTCAGAGAGGAAGGGAGAGGGAGAGATAGAAACTTCAATGATGATAATCATTGATCAGTGGCCTCCTGCACGCCCCCTACTGGGGATCGAGCTTGCAACCCAGGCATGTGCCCTGATGGGGAATCAAACCATGACTTCCTGGTTCATAGGTAGACACTCGCCACTTAGCCACGCCAGCCAGGCTCCTGTCACGGTTTTAGAACTCCAGGTCAAAATATTATTTTTCTTTATGGAGGGGATGAAATGATAACACAAAGAAAGGTCAAAATCTAAATAAGGAGAACTAATCCACTCCTCATCCTAAGGTAAAGAGGAGCTTGCAAAGGTAGGTATTGCAGCAGATACTGTTTCATAACTGTGAAGCGATTGTGTGGAGTGGGCAGTATTGCTCAGAAGAGGTTTCTATTTCATGGAAAGGGACGGAATACAGATTATAGAGTAGAAACAAAGAGGTATGAAATTAAGAAATTCGGAGGTGGAAGAAGAGCTGTGCAGGGACCGAAACAAACCCAGGGAGAAGCCAGGCAGAACTCTGAAATGGTTTGTGTTCTTTTAATGACGAAAATGAGCGAGGTTGAAAACAGAGCAGGAAATTGATCCAGCAGAGCTGAATGTCTTAGGTACCTTAATTCTGTAAAAGTCCACCCTCACTGGCTGGAAAAGGGCGCCTTTCCCACGCTAATGAAATAATCATGGAGGTCAGCCACCCTCCAGCCAGTTCAGGGGTCTGTAAACTCTTTCTGTAGAGCACTCAGATAATAAACGTTTCGGCTCTGCAGGCCTTACAGCATCTATGACAACTTCTTACCCCTGCTCTGCAGCACCAAAGTAGCCATGACAATACATAAATGATTGAGCATGGCTATGTTCCCATAAAACTGTATTTGTGGTTTTGCTTTATAAAAGGCTATCACCTAGCGAGGTGGCTTAGTTGGTTGGAGCATCAGATCCCATACACCAAAAAAGGTTATGGGTTCGATTCCCAGTCAGGGCCTGTTGTTCTTTCTCTTTCTCTCTCTCTCTCTCTCTCTCTCTCTCTCTCTCTCTCTCTCTCTCTCTCTCGTCCTAAAAAAAAGAACACATATCCTCTGATGAGGATTTTTATTTAAAAAGCTATCTAAAATATCAGGTGATTCCACTTCTATGAGCACCTGAAATAGATAAATTCATAGAGACAGAAAGTAGAATGATAGTAGTCCCAGGGGCTAGAGAGAGAGGAAGGTGGAGAGCTAATGTTTAATAAGTACAAAATTTATTTGGCCATGATGAAAATTTTCTGGAAATGAACAGTGGTAATGACTGCACAACATTGTGAATGTACTTAAATGCCAGTGAATTGTACACTTAAAAATGATTAAAATGGGAAATGTGTGTTATATACATTTTATGACAATAAAAATTTTTAAATATATTTAAGCATAGATATATTTATACACAAAAATATATACATATATCTGATTTCCTGCTGCAAACATCTGTGTCTCACCACTGGGATCCCCAGGATATCTTCCACTTAATGGAGTGACAGTCCCACGGGTCGGCTTTACAACCAGATTCGAACAACCTCAGCCACACAAAGCCTTAGGATGGCCAGCAGGTTAAACACTCTTCCAAGCATGGCCAACAAACTTGTAATCCTAGCAAATTTTTTTTCATGTTGGAATGAGCCTAACCAACAAATTCTTTCCTGGTTTTCTATTTATTAAAGAAATAAATGGCACAATTGGTCTTAAAATATATTGAATATTTTTCATTAATATCCTACCTAATAAAAGACAAATATGCAAATTGACTGCACCTTCGCTACACCCAAACCACGCCCACCAACCAATCAGGATGTGTATGCAAATTACCCCAACAAAGATGGCGGCTAATTTGCATATCAAGACAGTGTAGAAAGAAGCCAAGAGCTGCAGAAGGGAGCAAAGCTGCAGAGAAGCAAGCAAGCCGGGGGGAGGAGAAGGGAGGAGCGGAGGCGGGGCTGGGGGAGAAGGGAGGAGAGCGGGTGGGCTGGCGGAGAAGGCGGGCCGGGGGACAAGGGAGGAGAGCAGGTAGGGCGGGGTAGAGTGCAGCAGGAAACCCTATTGCAGGATTTTTCCTGCAACGGGAACGCTAGTTTTAAGATAAATATACATCAGTGATATATTGAGAGAGAAAAAGTCTGACCCCTTAGCCCCAGGTCACAGCTTTGCTATCCCCTGCACTGCTAGCCTTGGAGGACAGTCTAGAGCAGGTTTATATGGCACACAGAGAACGAGGTCATGAGGAAAAGAATTTGAGGTCTGGGTAAAAGGATTAAGAGTGCCTCCCCTATGATCTTAGATAAATTTCTGTAGGTCCTAAATGGTGTAGATATATGTCCAAATTGCCTTACTTGTTTCACTCGTCAAAGCCCCTCCCTGGAAAACGGGGGGAAGGGAGGAGCCCCAGTCTGTGTAAACTGGCCTAGGATCTAAGGAATCTAGCTGCCTGTACACCCACCCCTTTCTGCCTCCCAGGAGGACAGGGAGCAAAAAAAAGAAACTGCCATCTTTGTTCAGCAATCAAGGCAAAAACTCATAGTGTTTTGATGACAAATGGCAATATGGCCGAGATAGAAAAGGAAATTGGAGGATTGGACTGTTAGAGGTGATTAGAGGGAACTGTTCCAATTATATGTTGCTGTGTAACATACTACTCCAAAATCAGTGGTTTAAAACACAGATCATTTATTATCTCTCGTGGTCTCTATGGATCAGGAGTTTGGGAACAGCTTGGCTGGGCATTCAAGTTAGTGACAAAGGAAACATTCTTGGTTCTCTTTCTTTGCTCACAAACCCCTCTGACCAGCATTTCCCAGAGCAGTAAACAAGATAATATGCTATAAGCAACCTTATTCTCATCACCCAAACCCACTGACGTTAGCTTAAAACATTGCATCATGCCACCAGCCGGCAGCATTCAGAACCTCTCTGTGTGCTGATTGCCCCGACATCACTTGGAACACAGTGAAATAACCAATTTATGTGAGGAAGGCCTGGGGAGAGATTGTGACACAAATAGAAGAGAAATTGCCTGGACACAGAACCCAAAACGCACCGTCGGCTCTCTCGCTCAACATAATCTTCCAGGTGACAGTCTCGAAGCAACGCCACCTCACCCATTAAATAACAGAAATAGTAGGAAACGTTTTCGATGCTATTGTTTTGATAGTAATTTAAAATATTTGTGGCAGAGGCAGTGGTATGTATTTGGCAAATCCTGTTTAAAGGCTGTCTTCCTGGGCATTTGTTACCTCCTCACACCAATCCCCTCCCACAGCACCACTAGGATCCTGGGACTGGGCTCCAGCCAACTGGATGGGTGGATAGACCGCTTCCAAGCTCAGCTGTAAAACACCCAAATAATGCTCCATACTTACCCTCTCTCCCCTCTCTCTCCATGCTAACCTCAGAGGCCACATGTCATTGTCACAAAATAAAAGGACCGCAGGGTCCGTCACCACTTGGAGGAACCACGAACCCACCCTGAAGTGTGATCTGCATGAGAAGTCATCATTGCTTGTATGTGTATTAAGCCACTGATATATATTTTTTTTCTTTCCTGCCCCAAAGTTAAGAGCTGAATTAAGAAATCCAAAACTCAGGCAGTAATGGAATTTGGGTCAATAGAGGTTTTTGTTACGCCAGCTGTCTCAGACCTTGAAAGACTACGAGATGCCAGGTGCATTCCCCAATCAGGGAAGTCACTGAGATTTTTGGAGTTTATTTGTTATTGTAGTATGACTGAGCGTGGCCTGACTAACATAACATTATGTTAAAACCAACATGAATATATTAATGAGAAGAATTAAAAATTCACAGGGATTTTTTTTTAAGTTAAAACATGAAACTTTAAAGAAATGTACTGCTTGAGGCAGGCTACCCTGGCTATGCCCCAGACCCCCAGGGAGCCTACACACATTCTCTTCTGCTATTAGAAAAACTTCAATGCGAATACGTGAGAAGTATCCTAAAGCATTTGGCGGAGACAGCCTCTGGAGCCAGATGAAACCCAGTTCCCTTACTTCCTAAATGAATCTCCCCTTCTCTGAGCCTCAGAGTCCGTGATGGAAGAACAATGGGTATTGTAAGCTGGTTAGCATTTGGGCGAGCTGGCCTAGAAGAACAGCAGAGTGTCTCATAGAGAAGCAACAGGCTTTTGTCTAGTGAAACACCTGAATGTGTTCATACAAGGTATCTCTCTGGACATGGCCAACAAGAGAGGGAGATTTAGATTTTTTTAAATCTTTATTGTTGAAAGTATTACATATACCTCCAGTGACCTCTTCCAGCCCCCCACCCCACCCCAGGCCTTCACCACCCTATTTTCTGTGTCCATGGGTTATGCATATTGGTTGATCTCTTCCCATGCACTCATCTTCCCCTGCCTTCCCTCTGAGGTTCAAAAGTCTGTTCCATGCTTATATGTCTCTGGATCTGTTTTGTTCAACCATTTATTTTGTTCATTAGATTCCATATATGAGTGAGATCATGTGATACTTATCTTTCTCTGACTGGCTTATTTCGCTTACCATAATACTCCCCAGGTCCATCCATGCTGTTGCAAATGGTAAGACATCTTTCTTTTTTTACAGCTGCATAGTATTCCACTGTGTGTATTTTTTTAAAAAAAGAAATTTAATTGTGATAAATAATGGGAATTTTGGATGGCCCAGCAATCTCTTGAGAAGGGTCCTTAAAGGACAAATGGACACAAAGGGCTCAGAAAGGGGACACAGCAACATGGCGAGAGAACAGAGCCTTTAAAGGGTATGGGCCCCTGAGAATTCCCTGTTGTACTAGTTACCTGTTGCTGTGTAAAAAATCAGCTCAAATCTTAGCAGGTTGAGGCAATGAACATTCATTATCTCACAGTTTCTGTTGTTGATCGGGAATTCAGGAGCAGCTTAGCTAGGTGGTTCCAGTGTAGGGGTCCCTCATGAGTTGTAGTCAAGATGGATAAATGAATTAAAAATAAAAAGAACACCACTGATTCTGTTTTAAGTCAGAATGAGAGTCAAGAGACTCATTCTAGTCTTGTCTCTGCCTTTCAAAACTTGTGTGGCTCGCCCAATTTAGGAGTCCACTTGAGAACTACTATCATCCTTAAAACCCTCTGAAACTCTGGTGTTCTGGGGCCCAAATGGCCATCCCAAGATGTTGGGTATGAGAGATGCGGACAGAAGAGCACCCTGCGCTTCATGCCACACTGACGATCAGGAAGGTGAACAAACCCAATGTCCAAGGAGGCAAGCGCCCCTTTTCTCCTACTGCTCCCAGCTGGGAGGCTGGCATAATGGGCAATGCCTCTTTGGGGCTCCAGCACCACATGGATTGAAAAAGGAGAATCAGGAGACAATCGTTAAGCCTTCTTTCTTTTCCTTTAAGTCAAGTACCAAGAGTTTGAGACACTGTTTCTCAAGGGAACATCTGTTCCCTCCACGGAAAAGTAAAATATGCAAACATTGACCAGAGAATATATGAGAATGCATAATTCACAGCTAGCTGTCTCCCTGGACCAAAGCCGGAAGGAGTAGGTTGAACTTCAGGTCAGGGGAAAAAATTCTAGCTGTTGCATCCTAGCACCTAAGTATTCAATTACCGAGAAGTTTTTTGCCCCTGGGGAGACCACTGGAACCTGCATCCGCATCGAAACCTTTCTTAATATGATTCTGCGGTAAGCTGAGATATGCAGCACACCCTGGCAATTGATATGCAAATTAAATAAACAAAATGCCATAATAAATAATTAAATCAGTCTAACATGATGAATGAATTAATCATATTGGAGTGATGAGAAGAAGCTGGCACTGTCACCCAGAAGATCATCAATTTGAGAAAAATGGAACGTTCCTAACAAGGCCATTTCAGTATAGGATGGTGTCTCTTGTATTGATTAACTGTATTGGCCTCTGAACAGAGTAGCAGAGTAGGTGCTCAATAAATGTTAGTGGAATCAAATAGACTTTGGCCACCAAGGTTGTCCTTCTGCAATACATGGAATTGTTCATTCAATAAGCAATCGCACAGACATTTTCTCATTCCAATTTTATTTATGAAGAAAATAGCTTTGTAAAATAGGCAAGGACAAGTGTTGCCATCCCTCATTTTAAAGTTGAGGAAAATAAAGCTCAGAGGACAAGTGACTTGCCCCTAATGTCATGGCTTGGATGACAGGAGCCTGAACTCACCTTGGGACTCCTGACACCTGGTGTATAACCCTCCTCTGTACCCCACTGATGGGAATATGTGCTTCTACATGAGGGTGTGTGTGTGTGGGGGGGGGGGGGGAACACGCTACAGCCAGCCACTACCTCCCCAACCATGTCCAATAATAAATCATTATCTATGTAGTTCAAATTTATATCCAAAATACATTTTGTGCCTCACCCATTTTTGCCTTTTGTTAAGTTCTATACATAACATCTCTTTACAGACAACTAAGAAACACAGGTATGCCTGAGGAAAAATAAAAGTACTGTATAGCCATGGAATTTAATAATGAAAAAGAATATGCAACAAACTGATGAATCTTGGGGGGTGGGGGAGAGCACAGGGAGAAATTAACCAAAGAACTTGTATACATAATCCATGGACACAGACAATAGTGTGGTGAAGACCTGGGGAGGGGGCCAGAGTGGGGTGAGGGTGGGGGTGTCAATGCAAGGAGGGGCATCTGTAATACTTTCAACAATAAAGATATATTTAAAAATAAAATAAAATTTCACTCCCCCCCCCCCCCACAAAATAAGAATATTTAGCCACATGGGAAAATTTCTATAATATATTGCTATCCAAAGAGAAGGTTTCCATATAGCATGCAGATTATCCACATTATATTAATACTAGAGGCCCAGTGCATGATTAAATCATGCACGTGTAGGGTCCCCTAGGCATAACCTGCCATCCAGGCCATATCCACTGCCCCGCAAAGCCTAGCACGCTCCGCGGACACTGCTAGCAGCCTGCTCCCCGCTTTTGATGGCAGGGGGTCCGCTGGTGCTGGAGGGGACACACAGCTCCCCTGCTTTGGCTTTCAATCGCGGGGGAGCTGGCTGTCTGTCCGCTGGTGCCGGAGCAGACAGACAGACAGCTCCCCCACTTTCACTCCCTGCTTTTGATGGTCCACAGCAGGACGTGGGCTCGCTGCCCCAGAGGCCCCTTCTGTGCCGCAGCACAGCCATGGCGCAGACGCTGAGCTCACGCCGCCGCTGGCGTCGCAAGCTCAGCATTCCGCCAGCCCAATCGGCCACCCTGGCCACCCCGAGTCCCGCCCCCTGCGCCTCTCGTTGGGCCCAATCGTGGGCGTAGCGGAATGATGGTAATTTACATATTACCCTTTTATTATGTAGGATACATAGGTAAGAAGATAGAAGATAAAATATGTGTCAAAAAATAAACCATATGGTGAGATTATAAGAAGCTTTTGTTTTTCTCTTTGGGTATTTTTTAAGACTTTCAGAGATTTATACAATGAGAATATGTTATTTTTGTAATTAAAAATTTTACTTGTAAAACTAAGGCAAATTGCAGTGGGGTGGTGAGGGTGGGGAATAAAATGCTTCTGAGCCCACATCTAGAAGCCATAATAGTTCAGTGGGTTTTTTGTTTGGTTTTAATGAAAATTACTTAACTGCATGGCTAAATTTTGAGAAGCTGTGGGATGAGAAACTATTTGGAATTCTCCCACAATAAGACAGGAAATGCCCTCAAATGGGTGGTTCTGAGATTTGATAAAATAATGAGAGGATAGGAGGGAAGAGAGATGGTCTTGCCTGTGACAAAAAATGAATACTCATAATAAACAGAAAACAGATTTAAAGGTAAAGATATCAGTTAAAACTAAAAGTGTAGGTG
The DNA here is from genome assembly GCF_951640355.1 of Cnephaeus nilssonii. Taxonomy (NCBI): domain Eukaryota; kingdom Metazoa; phylum Chordata; class Mammalia; order Chiroptera; family Vespertilionidae; genus Cnephaeus; species Cnephaeus nilssonii. The sequence continues at coordinate 70,611,451 of NC_137082.1, read as the reverse complement.
GGGTGGACTCAGCAGTAACAGATTCTTAGAATGAATCCAAAACCAATAAAAACAAGCATACGAAGAAGAAGACTAAAGCTGTAACTTAAACATGGAAAATATACCACACAAAAATATTAAGACAAAAACACACACATAAAGACAAACATATACCAGAAAATTCAAATCAAATGAAAGCAGAGATTATTCAGTGAGGGAAGTAGTCTTAACTTTTACCCAAAAAAGTCATTTTTAAAGTAACAAATGGCTATTTCCACAATAAAGATAAAATATCCATGGCCTAAATAATATAGCATCAAACATTATAAAGAAAAACTGTTGAAAAAAACAAAGTTGGGGATGAAAGAAAATAATATCAGCAACTAACCAGGAAGATAAGCATCAAGTAGGAAATTTGACCAATATTATTAAAGTCAATGTAAAAGCTTTATTCATACTTTGTATACTTGCAAATAAGGAATTTAGTTCCTTTCCTCATGCCCACTAGTTGTAAAATCAACCAATATTACACAACCAAAAAAATCCCATTAAATGCCAAAAAGAAATTAATAGATTATATTCTCCATTCACACTATAATAAACTATAAATTAATTTCCAAAAGAGAACAAAATAATTATTCCAACAGCCTGGAAATAATTCCTGGGTCAAAAATAAAACCAAAATAGCAATTACAGAATTTTAGAGACTAGCAATAATACACATATCAAAGTACATGGAGAATGGCCAAAGTGAACTGAAAGTAAATTTCACAGCCTTAAATACTTTAATAGCTGAAAAGAAATAAAATAAATCAATTATTTAAGAAACCAGTCAACTCAAGAAGCTAGAAAATAAAAAAAATGAGTGAAGGAGGAAGGAGGGCTTAATAAAGACAAAAGCAGAAATCAATTCATTAAAAAATAGAAAAATACCAAAATTAATACCATACAATAAAGAAGTGAAGTTTTTTTCTAGGAATGTGACAATAGTTTATTACTGAATGTGTTAACAGAAAAGAAAAATAAGAGTGAATTCATAGTTTAGAAATAATAATTTTAGGCTGGGAAAGGCTTTTCTGAGTATGGTTTCCAAGCCAGAAACCATCAGGGCAATGGTTGAAATACTTCATAAAAGTTTTTAAAACTCTATTGCAAAAATCACTAAAATTACAAAGAAAAATGACCAACTCAGGAAACTTATTTGAAGTGTCTGACAATGGGTTATTATCTATAATGTATAAAGAGCTACTAAAACTTACTAAGAAAAAGACAACCACTCCAACAAAAGAAATGGAAAAAGATATTAACCAATTCACAAGAGAAAGGCAAATAATCTGTCTTTATTCCCACCTCAGAGCCTTTGCACATGATGTTCTCCACTACATGGAATGTTCCTTTCCATGTTCTTCCAGAGCAGGTTTTTACCACCCTTCAGGTCTCAGCTTAAACATCATCTCAAAGCAATATCCACTAACCAGTCCTCCGGCTATTAGATATTACAACTCCCTGCTGTCTCCTTCCTTACACTTAACACAATTTTTTTAATTGACCGTAATTTTTTAAGTTAGTTATTGATTTACTTATTCACTATCTGTCTCCTCCAGTGGAATGCATGTTCCAGAAAGCAAACTCTATGTTTATTTTGCTCTCCACCGAATCCCCAGCAACCTAGCTCAGAATGGGCCATGCCGAGAACATTCAAATGTTGTTAAAACGAATAAATGAATGTGAACCCCATTTTGAACAGTGCTTCAAGAACCTTAAACACATTTAAAAAGAAATATTTTTTATTCTCTTTTCCTATTTCTGGGACTCAATCAGAAATAATCAGAGAAGTACACATTAAATATTAGAAGTAAAGATTAATATCCAAAATGAAAGATTAAAGTCAGTGGTGCATGGGCAGGCTAAATAGCCATCTCAGATGGTAACTAAAGAAAAACTGAATTTATTTAAGAAAAAAGGTTGGGGGACTGGGATATTCAAAGGGAAGGGCTACAAAGGGTAGTGGGTCCATGATGGCAGCAAAAATATACTCAGGACAGTGAAACAGGAAGGGCATAGAAGAGGCAACAGGAGAGTCTAGGCGGGGCTGTTTTCACTCACTGAGAAGTCAGAGAAAAGGGGGCCTTGGAGACAGGTTCAGGGGGTTAGCCCTGGACAAGCTACTGATGCCCATTGCTCCCCTGGTTGCAAGACTCATGGGGTTCCTTAGAGGTTAGAGGATATGTGCCTAGGAGGAGGAAGCAGGGGAAGGGAAAGACAGAGGTGTGCTCCCTGGAGGGAGAGCAGTCATTGGGTCCTTTGTCTTAAAGTATTTATTGCTCTCCTGCAGGTGGAAATCTTAGGGGAGGTCTCAGTGGAGGGTCTCAATAGAATATTCATCAGCTTCCCAGGTGTGCTCTTTCAGGGTCATGGTTTCCACTGATTGGTCAGTGTCAGGGGAGGGGGTCATGAGCTGGTCCTGAGACAGCCATGGTGTCACCTGAAACACAACTGAGGCGTGGCGGGGGGTCTAAACCAGCAATGTGAAAGATCAGGGGTCCAAACCATGTGACCAGTGATATGCTAGGGGAGGACAGGTTACCCTGGAGGCAAGGTGCTTGTTTCCCCAGGTTTGCCCCTTGCTAGGCATCCAGGACTTTCCGCGCTGGTGAGTTTCTGTACCTGGCCCATCGTCCTTGCTCTGCTCATGTCTGTCTAACACAAAAATATTCATTAGAACATTCTTCTAAGAGCAAACATTGGAAACAACCTACATACCCAACAAGAGGGAAATATTTTACTAAGTTAATATGTGGGACAGAATAGTCAATTATAAAGTATGGGGTAATGTGGTAAATTTGTAAAAGGTTACAGTAAGAAACTTAATGCACAGTTCAATCCTACATTTATAAGAACAGAGCATGCTATCCTATATGTAAAATAGAGGGAGGAAATAGTCCAAAATATGAGTCGTGACTTTTTTTTCCCATATGTTCCCCACATTTTCCATTCTACAGATTTCTAATTTTTGACATTGAGCAAGTGATATTTTTAAAACATAAATTCAAAATAAACATCATTTTTAAAAAATTTTAAAAACAGGTCACTCTTCCCTGAGTGTCATCTTCAGGTTTCATGGAAAAGGAAACTTTTACCTTCAAATACATTTAACAATAAAGCAGACTGGCTATACCCAATCAAGGAAGACTGCTGTAGGTAAAATTGCTTGAGATTCTATCAGCACGCAAAGTATGGTAATAGTTTATGATAATTTATTCTGATTCCCCCCCCCCAAAAAAAAAATCATTGACATGGGCTGTTTTGCCTCCAAACCTACAGAAATGCAGGACATCCTCCAGTTGCCATTCGGGGCCTCTCTGCCCTTTTGGGTTCTGCTCTGGAGTCCCTTCACTGTGCTCTGGCTTCTCCATCTGTGTCTCTCTGTGCTTTTATATTTCATGCTCAGCTTCCTTCGACTTCCCTTTGAACTTAACATCCTTGTCACCCTTATTCTCCGCAGGGCTGCCTTTTTCTCCTTTATTGGCTATAATATGAAAATAATAAAAAGCATGTATTGAGCTGTTTTGTCTCCTCCCATTAATATAAAATCAGATGAGTGAAGTCATCTGTTTACATCTCTTTCAAAATGAACCTAATTAAATTATTTTTGTTTCTGGAAGTCAGTGACTTTCAGTAGCTCATCAATACCCCTCCTGAGAGGGCCCAGGAGGAGAGACGTGCCCCTGCTGAGAAGTCTAGCACATAAGCAGACATTGATGGTAGGCTGATTAAAAGTCATCTTATGAAAAAGCTGTGTGCTTTGGCAATTTGAAGTCTACCAAGAAATCTGTAGCCCACAGTAACTGTGAAGCTCCTAAGAGGTCATAAAAATAGTATCTCATTCTAATTCTGGGGGACAGATCCTTCCTACATCAGCATGAATTGAACACGGATGAGTCTTCCCCAGAAAAATCATTGCAACCGGAGCAATCAGAAAACATGAACAATGGCAAGGGAAGTCCAGAAAGAGAGCAGGTTATACAGCTCATGAGATGATGCAGTCAAACGGTTAAACAAGATTTGAAGCATCATTTAAGGAGGAAGTACCAGCAGAGTACGAGTGAAAGCTGCCTTTCAGCTAAGCAGTTTTGCTCTTCAACAATTAAAAGGGTTCAGAGGCAACAACAAAATCTCGAGAAGAAAAAGTCTTTTGTTTGTTCTGACTTGAGAAATAGAAACACATATTTGATTTTAACAGTTCTCAGAATGGAAATATTGGCTTCTGAATTTAAATACATGCAGTATCAGATCTTATTATTCTTCTATCTTTAGCCATTTTTTGCCTTCATGAGTTATTTATCATTTCACTTTCATAACTTTGATATGTAAATTAAATCCACTGTACCAAATGTTATGATTTAGCTAAAGATCTAGAAACACTAATATTTCTCATTACAGATTTTGCTTATCCAACTGAATCCAACAGAATCGCCCAATTTGAAGCATGAAGGGAAATTGCCTGGAGAGAGCTTGGTGGACTGTGAGGCCACTTAAAATCCAATCTCACCAACTGAAGATTTCCTTCTTAGTTTGTCATCATGGCACATTTTCTGTCAACTTTAAAACCATGATCAAGTTTTCTGTTTAAAATGTTCTGTTTACATTTAGAATCATTCCTCAGCCCACTTTGAAAAGTTCTGAGTCTTTAGGTTCAGAAAGCTATTAGGCATAGTAGTAGATACTTCAGGCATTACCTGAACTTACCAGCTGTGTGGCCTTGGCCAAGTTATAACCTCTCTTTGCCCAAGGTTCCTTAACTATAAAATGGGTAAAGAAATAGAACCTGCCACGAGTATGAACTAAGATAATCCAAGTAAAAGTGCTGACTCGGCCCAGTGCCTGGCACAAGATAAGTGCTCAATAAATGTGAGTAGATTACTGTTCCTTAGTCACAATGCTGCACTACCAGCTTTGTCAGGTTCTTTAGACTGAAGGAATCACTCCTCCTGAAGACTGAGAGCTGGTCATGGTTCTGAGGGGGTCAACATGGCATGAAATTCAAACAAAGAAGCAAAGACTGACATCTCTTTTGACCACACATGCCACCCTTCCCTGCCTATCTCCAGAGCTCTGTGATGGTCAGGGTAAACACAAAAGCTACTCTAGTCAACTGTCAGGTGACATTTTGGGGTTCTCCACCTGATGTCAACAGTATCCTTCTAAGAACATTCTGGGAGTCCTGGTCTTCACCAGAACATGGTGGCCCATGAGCATCTTGTGGTTGAGCTAATGACCCTAATATCTTGGTGAAAAATGACAGGAGCTATGAGCAGCTAATGGCAAGGCAGACAGAGCCAGAGGCGAGGAGGAGGGTGAAGATTACCTCAAGGTCACTGAATGTTTTCTTCTCCAGCACTTCCAATGTTTCTCAAAAAAAAAAAAGATAGAATTGAGAAGAGCTGCCCTCCAAAAAGAACTAACCATAGATGGCACTTCATCTCTCTATCTATTCATTCATTCACGCATTCACTCACTCAATGACCCTTCACACCCTGCAACCAGCTTGGGGAAAGGGCCCACAGCGTTACAGGCTATGAGATGCTGAGTTGGGGTGTTGACAGATAGAATAGAGAGGGCCTAAGAGGAGGTTCCAGGAAAGAGGACGGGCAGGTGCAGAATCGCAGAGTGAGGGGGACACCATGTCTTCTAATTGCAGAAGGTTCAGAGAGGCTGCAGTCAGAGGGGGTGAGGGGCTGGTGTAAGATGCAGTCCAGGCCTCAAGGGACCATACATACAACCTAATGAGTTAGATGTCACCCTGAGGACAATGGGGGACCAACCCCTGGAGGGTAGACAAGACCATGACGTGCTCAGATATGTGTTTTAGAAAGATCATTCTGCCATCTTTGCCTCTTGTGCACTCTTGACTCATTCCATTCACTCGCATCTGTGACCATGGCTACATTTACATAAACTCTGGTCATCTGACCCCCTCAGAGAGCAGGGGCTCCTCACACTTCAGTACCCTTTACTTAAAGTTTGCTCGAGCAGAGCAAAGAGGGAAAGCATCTCCCAGCTGCAGACCACATATCCAGCTGCCTCACAGATATCCCCAATCTGCCTCCCAGAGGTAGCACTAACTCAACACACCTAAGGCCAAACTCATCATCTTTCCCACAAAACCAGCTCTTCCTACTTAGTATTTTGGTCACCCAGGTTCAAAAGATCCTTCCCACTGCCACATTCCATCTCTCACCAAGGCCTGCTGTGTCTTCCTTCAAAAATGTCTTCATATCCCTGTTTCCTTCCCAGCCCACTGTCCCCAACCTAGTTCAGAATGGAGTGACCTCACTCATGAACTCTTCACATTGACCTATCTGGGCTCTTTGCCACAAGTCATCCCTGCTTTCAATCTATTTTCCATTAAGTCACTCCCTTACCAAAGCTGGCAGACTCCAAACTCCCAGCTCCTGTAGAATTAATACTCACTGAGGAGATATTCAGACCCAAGACAACAGCATCCCTCATTATTTTATTCCAGCAGAATCTTCTTCCTTCTCGTCACCTTATAAAGTCTTCCAGTTGAACGGCTCACCCAGCTTACCTCACACTTCCTACTCTGGCTTCATTTCCCTGTGTGTACTGAGAGGTCTAGTGTCCTCCAGGAATTATTGTCCACCCAAACCTCAGAATGTGACCGTATTTGGAAATAGGGTCTTTGCAGATGTAATTAGTTAAGATGAGGTCATACTTGACTAACAAGGGCCCTAACCCAATGACTGGTTTCCTTATAAGAAAAGAAAACAGAGACAAAGACACACAAGGAGAAGACAGCCACCTGACAACAGGCACAGATTGGAGCCATGTGTCTAAAAGCCAAGGAACACCAAGGATTGCCAGCAGCCACCAGAAGCTGGAAGAGAGGCACGGAACAGATTCTTCCTCAGATCTTCCAAGAGGAAACTAGTCTACCAACACCTTGATTGCAGACGTCTAGCCTCCGGGACTGTGAGAGCGCACATTTCTGTTGTTTGGAGCCCCATATATGGTACTTTGTGAGAACACCCCTAGCAAACTTAACCACAGTGCCCTGTGCCACCTCCTAGAAAGCTCCATGCTCATCCCTCTAGCTTTCCAATAAGACCTTCCTCAAAGGCCCCACTGAAGCCCCTCATCCTCATGCATGAGCCACAGTGCTCTCCCATTCCTCTGAAGAAACTTCGTTATGTCTTATCAGTCCTGTGCGAGAGCATTACATTCCAAAGGCCACTAATACAGGTCCAGTCACCTTGAATTACTAATTGGCAACTGATGAGCTTCCTGATCTGTTCTCTTGCACATGAAGGCCCATGAGATGGTTTGATTCATCTCCATCAAGGGTAGTCACTGTTTTATTTTACAGCCCCTCCCCATTCCAGCCATCATTTGCTAAATATCCGCCTGTGGTCACCAGTGAAGGCAGACGCATAGCATTCAAACTTTCCATCTTTTAACCCCAGACTCCCTTTCTACATTTATCATCCTCACATCACCCACCATTGCCATCCCCCACCCCCGGCAAACCATCCCATTCATCCTAACACAAGCTAAATATCCAGCCACATCTGAATCCCAAATAAACCCTGCATACCCAACCTCTATACCTGCTCTGAAATGGCCTTCTCTATTTTCCCATCCCCTAAAATCCTTCTAATACTTCAAAGCCCACTCAGATGCCACCCTTTACAAAAGGTCTTTCTTCATCACAAACCATTAGAAATCTACTCCCATCCTTTATGACTGCTTAGGGGCTGGCTTACATCTACATTAGGGTATTGTTACTGTAAGCTACATTGCAACATGTATGCAAAATTCTGCCTCTTCCCACCTGTGTGACCTGGAACAAATCTTCACCTATTTGGCCCTCAGTTTCCCCATCTATGCAATTGGTACAACTATAGCACTGACCTTTCTGTGTCATGAGGGTTGGATGAGATAATGCAGGTAAAGCATTAAGCAGTCTCATACTTAGTCACACTCGATGTATATTGGTTGACTGTATTATATCAACAATCATCATCATGCCATCGTCATCAAACTTTATTTTCAAATATCTCCCATCAGCTAGGAACACAGAGTTGCAAAAATTCACTGCTCACCAGGAAGAAAAAGAAGAATAAAAAACACTCTTTAAAATTAATGCCCCCCACTAACCATGAGTACCAAGCAGGTTTTTCACGTATCAAGGACAGCATATTATTATCCTCATAAAAGTCCTTTCTTCCTAAGAGATTAAAGAGCTAGGAAGATCTTACTCCATATGATTTCACAAGTCCCCTGAGAGAGAAGCAACAGGTAAGATTGCTTTTCCATTGTCCTCAGGTGTGTCAGGACAGAGACAAAAAGCAAGACAGGCGTCCCTAGAGCTGGAGGCTGCCCTCTCGCCAGACTTAGGGAATTCAAGAAACACGGATCACCCTCCTGCTTATTCCTTAGGCAGATGTCCTGTGCTTACTCTAAAAGCAAATGAGTGAGCTGCAGGCTACTGACTCAAATCCAGGGCAGACTCACTTTCCATATACACTTGGACTCATTCATTCATTTATTCATTCATTCACTCAAAATCCTTGCTGAGCCTATGTTCACACATCCTCTGTAAGCATCGAGCCAGTTATGGAGAATGGAAGGGGCCAGAGAGTCAAGTGAAACCTCGTAAGGAAACATCCTAAGCAACAAATGGACAGGGTCTGTCCTGTCTGCTGAATACAAAGGAAAAAATGTTTCTAAAACCATTTTAATTTGCTCCTCTTGTAATTTTTTATAAAATGGAATTTAAAAATCAACTCAATTTTTATTCATGTTAATACCCCCAAACAGGAGAGTCTTTCCTGCCCAAATGCAAGACCCCTCTCACCTGTGCTGAAGCCATCCTGCTCCACATACAAAGACACCAATGATGGGCTGAGGTCCACCGGGGTGAGGATGCAAAGATGAGTCAGAGTGCCATACCCTTCCTAAGACAACAATGCATCTGAGCTTAAAATCTGAACAAGTAAACAGATACTTGTACACCCATGTTCATAGCAACATTATAACCTAAAGGTGGGAGCAACCCAAGTGTCCCCTGATAGATGGATGGATAAACAAAATGTACATACAAAGGAATATCATTCAGCCTCAAAAAGAAAGAAAATTCTGACACAGGCTACAACATGGATGAACCTTATAAACATTATGTTAAGTCAGATAAGCCAGTCACAAAAGGCAAAATACTGTGTGATTCCACTTTCATGAGGTACCTAGAGTAGTCAAACTTGGATATATTATATATCTATTTATGTACTATCCCATTTGTGCTTTTTATATGAAAAGAATAAGAACTTTCCTCTCTCCAATGACCCATTTTTCCCTCTGGGAGGTGCTTTCGCCCCCACTGCAATGCACAGCCCCGAGAACCTGACCTACCAATGTGGCTGTGCCTAAGTGACTGATGCATGAAATATGGAATTCTCCCCCAAAGCATCGAGTGCTTTGAAATGATTTCTGCTATCATTAATGCATTTTATTCACAACAAGCAACCCTCAAACCAGCTCGTGCAACAAAATATAAAATCTGCTACCTCCTATGTGCCCAGGAGCTACGCTAGACCTGGGAGATATATAAAACTATGAATAAGTCAGATGTGGAGTCTGTCTGCATGCAGGTTAAGAGTAAACAAACAGACAGATGCTATAAGAGCGAAGAGAAAGCACCAAGCAGGGTGAGGGTGCAGAGCTGGAGGGGGGCCACCTGCTCACAGGTCCTTTTCTGGAGCTGGGGCTCCTCTAGGGAAACACATCAGCTTGGTGAGAGGTCACAGGGTAAGCATGGCCTGAGAAAAGGGGGACACACTGCTTTTCCTCCCTGGTTCATTCATTCATTCATTCACTCAGCAACCATTTCTGAACACCTGCTCTAATACTCTGCACCGCGCCAACCCTGGGGGTACAATATAAACACAGCAAGAGAGAGGCTGGAAGAAGGCTTGAGACACACAGACCCGGGTTTGAGTTCTCAGTGGCTTATTTTCCTTATCTGTGACAGGGGGTAACAGCAAATGTCTCAAGGGGTTGTTGTGAGAATTAAACAAGATAATGAGCATAAGGCAACGTAGCTCATCGTCTAACAGAAAATATTCAGGACACACTAGATATTGCTTCTTTTGTTACCTACTGGACACATTTCCTTCCCTCCAGAACCTGGTGCAGAGATCATTTTTAAAGCATCATGCCTGTGGCATCATGGGAAAATGCATCTTGCCCATCATTTTTGGAAAATTCAGTTTGCAAATTCAGTTTGTTTCTCTGTGTCATTTCCCTGTCCTGACTCCTGGCCACCCACTCTGATGGTCGGACCTTCCTCGGCAAGTCCCGTGGCTCTGTTATCTGCATGTAACAAGATAAGCCTACACTTCCAACTCATTTGGCAGAGACGATGAGGAACTAATGCCTACAACTGTCACCGTTTAGTGGAAAATTTAATAAACGGGGTGTTTTTCCAAGTCCAGCTTCACGAGCCAAGCTGAGGTCTCATTCCCCTCAGTGTTAATGTTGGCATATGCCCACCAATTGGATACCAAGGGGCAAAGCATTATTTTTCAGCCACATCCAGACCTCCAGCCACTTCTGAAAGCAACGCCACACATCCATGTGATAACATAAGGAGAATAAAAATCAACATTCTGGGGATGGCATCATCGACACTGAATTTCAGGGGGTTATTTATTTATTATGTGATAATGGCTCAAATGTATATATTACGCCAAATCTGCCATGAAAATTCAAAACGTCTTTGTAATCCCTGTTTACAAAGCACACAGAGAAATTAAAACAGGCTTAACTGAGCAGTGTTTGTGCATATTAATGAACCTAAATTCTAAATCTGGATTTTGGAAATAAAAAGGGTAAAAGAGGATTCATTTCAGACTAATTTGCTTTTGAATATGACACTTTGCATGTCAAATAGTAAAGGGGATGTGCAAGTGGGGGGCTAGATAGGCACTTTGAAGCATTTGCACCCAAAGTCATGGACATAAGGTCTTTTAAAGGAAAAGGACGACTTTCCAGGTTCTAAGGCTTCTATGGTACATGTCCCTCTACAGTCACCTGAGTCCAACTCGGTGAGGGAACAATGGTGGGTCTCCACTCTGACCATAGACTCTTATTCTTTTATAATCTGTATAACCTTTCCTTGGCTGGTCCCACTATAATACCATTACAAAAGCACTGGATGCCATAAGGGACATGAACTTGGAACTTGTACACGAAGGTCCAGAAGTGCTTGGTTCTTAGGAGGCAAGTAGGTAGAGAGAAGCCAATACTGGATGCAGAACCAAATAGACCTGAGTTAGAATCCCCACCCTACCTCTCACTGACTGCAAAACACTGACTCTCCCACATCTGCAAAATCACTTTCCACATCTGCAAAATAGTGTGATAATTCCTCGCTTACAGCATAACAGAGTAAGTGTTCAAAGGTGCTACCTTTGTTCTCTTTGCTTTTTCTTGGTGCAGTAATAAATCAGGGAGGCACAAGTAGTATTTTATGAATGCTACTAGCGGCCCAGTGCACGAAATTTGTGCACGTGGGGGGGGGGGGTGTCCTTCGGCCTGGCCTGCACCCTCTCCAATCTGGGACCACTCGGGGAATGTCCGACTGCTGGTTTAGGCCCGATCCCTGTGAGATCGGGCCTAAACCGGCAATCGGACTCCCTCTCACAATCTGGGACCGCTGGCTCCTAACTGCTCACCTGCCTGCCTGCCTAATCACCCCTAAACACTCTGCCTGCCGGCCTGCTCACCCCCAACTGCCCCCCCCCGCTGGCCTTATCGCCCCCAACTGCCCCCCACTGCCAGCCTGCTCGCCCCCAACTGACCCCCCCTGCCAGCCTGCTCGCCCCCAACTGGTGCCCCACAGCCTGATCACCCCCTACTGCCCTCCCCTCCTGGCCTAATCGCCCCTAACCACCTCTGCCTTGGCCCTGCCACTATGGCTTTGTCCGGAAGGACATCCAGAAGGTCTCCCAGTCTAATTAGCATATTACCCTTTTATTAGTATAGATAATTCAATGAATAAGCAATATTCAATTTCCTATGGTCTGGTTCTGTGGGAAAGGAAAGATACAAATCAAAAAAAGATCCCGAAGGGAGCATTTAAGGACACAGATGGAGAGTGGGATGGGAGTGGACATAAGCTTGGGTGTCCTAAACTGAGGTCCTTTCTGGCTTGCTTTCCTTAGCATATGGCACATGCTACAGCCTGGCCGACCTCCAGCACTGAACAAGAACAGAGTGTGGGGCTGTGGACTCAGACTTCCAGGCTCTGCCTCTTACAAGTGACTGTGCGAGTCACCTCACTCTTCCAGGAGTTGGTTTCCTCACCTGTAACCAGGCACAACCACGGCATCAACCTCCCCAGCTTTGCAACTTCTATAAGTTACCTGCCGGTAGATTTCTTTGGAGACATAATTATATGATCCGGGAAGAGGCCTAGGGAATTATACACAAACCAGAAAGATCCACAGAATAAATACTAGTAAATGCACACTAAACATTCCCCACCCCCCAAAAAATAAAAGAAGTCATCCCACACCGGACTTGGGAGACATCCCCTCTTCCAGAATCTAAGCGTTCCAGCCCAGCCCCACGCTGAATGTGTCCCTGTGGCTCCCAAGGACTGTCAAACTGGACAGTCCCCTGCCTCCTTCACTCTTAGCTCCTGTCTAAGGGGGGCTATAGATCAGCTAGTGTCCAGGGTTGGGGACAGCACCCTTCCCCACACTGGACAGCGGTGCTCCCAGCCTCCCTCCTCCCCTTAGCCTCTGTCTTGGGGCAGGTTCTCCTTGCCTTTGGCCAGCCTCTTCCCCGCTGCTCCTGGGTCCTCACTCCCTCTCTTCCCGCCCCCTTGCCCCCTGCTGCCTCCCTCCTTTCTTTCTGCACTGTCTGTCTCTCCTTTCCTTCCCCTCCGCCTGGATCAGCCCCCCCTCCTCTCTCCTGTGGCAGATCTGTCCTGTTTGTCCTCGCTGCTCATTTCCCTGCTTCCTTCACTCCCTCCTCTTTCGTTCTTTCTCCTATTTTTCTCTTACCGCTTGCTGTCCCTCCCACTTATCCCCTCTTCTACTTCTATTTCTCTTTTCCTCTTTCCATCAGGTTCTCACTCTCTTTCTCCCATTCTCCCGATGTATTTTCCTTCTCTGCTTCATCCCTTCAGGGTCAGGGCTAGGTTGAGGTCAGTAATGCACACATTTAAGGAGACGCCAATAAATTCAGTAATCAAAATAATCTTATTTTAATGTCATCATTTTAAAAATCAAAATTAATGCAAAAAATTTCCATCATGATCAAAGAATCAAAAATTTACGAAAAGACACAGGATCCGACCTGCCCTTGTCCCCTCCCTCCCTTGTCTCACCTCACTCCACCCCTCCTCTAAAACTTCATTTACAAGAACAGGTGGATGGCCTGATGGCTGGAGCTTGCCAATTTGACCTTTTTAAATATCGCATTAAAATATTATTTATCCTTCTCACTGGGGTTTGTTTTTTCTTTTGTGGGGTTTTTTGGCATTCCCTGAATTCTGCTCTGGAAGCAAATGCTTCTCTTGGGGTCGTGTTCCCTTTGTATGCATTCCCTTTCTGTCTCTTGTTCTCTCTTTCTCTATGTTCTTCCCCCTCCACTCCTCTTCCTCTCTCTACTTCTGTAAACTGTGTCTCTCCTCCTGGCCCACCTTAGTTTGTCTCTTTCCCCCTCCTCTGACATGTATTTGCATACACACCCTGACCATGACCATATCTCTCTGTCTTTCTTCCCTGGATCTCTTTGTCTCTCTCTCCTTCTGTCCCTGTAGCTCTCCATTTCTCTCTCTCCCTCTCTTGTCATCCTCCAAGTCTCTCCTCATCTGGCCGCACCTGTGGCCAAGGCATCAAACCCGAGCACTGCCAGGAGTACAAAGGAAGGACAGAAGACTTCCTCCTGGCAGGAAGACAGGACTCAGAGAGAAAGGCCCCAACTCCATCCTCCTACCTCTGACCTCCAGATCCACCACCATCTGCCAGCACTCCTGTCAAAGCCTCCGTGAGCAATAATGCCTATGGCCCAGAGGCAGGTGAGCAGGCTGATGCTTGATCCCACACCAGGGGAGGAAGACAGGAGCACGGTGGGGGGCAAAGCCAAGCAGAGGGAGCCTGTTGGCAGGAACTGGAGACACTGAGTCTGGAGAGGACCCAGATCCCCCAGGACAAAGCAATTCAGTCTCCAAGGGGCCCTCTCAGGCCAGTAATTTATAAAGGGAAGCAGAGCCCTGGCCCATGTGGCTCAGTTGGTTGGGCATCCTCCTGTGAACCAAGTAGTTTGCCAGTTCGATTCCCGGTCAGGGCACATGCAGGGGTTGCAGGCTTGATTCCCAGTAGGGGGCATGCATGAGGCAGTGATTAATGTTTCTCCTTTCCTCTCTCTCTAAAATCAATAAAAACAAAATAAAAAGTGAAGCAGAAAGGACTGGCCTGACATCACTGGTTATGCAGGGGCTGGCATGTTCTGTTTCATTTAATCCTACCCTCCACCATAGATAAGATTATTGCTGCAATTGAAGGAACTGCAGTTCAGAGAGGGTGAATGACCTGCCCCAGGGCTCACAGCCTGATCCCAACTCCCAGTCCAGAGTCCATTCCTTCTACCGTCTTATCTTTTTCAAGAGCTAACTCCCTCTCACACACCTCAAGGACTAAGAAATAAAGGCAGCCCAGTGCTTCCACATCATTCTTTTTCAGAAAACCACATTCACAATTAGCTAAATGACTTAGAAAAAAATAAAGTTAGACCTTCGGATTACACCACACTCAGAATAAGTTACAGGTGAATTAAACAATTAAATGAAAAAGGGAGAACATAAAACTTCGGGGGAAAATACAGGCATGTGCCCCCCGTCTGAAGGATAGGAAGACCACTTTGAATAAGATTTGAAAATCACACAGACAAAGGTTGACTGCGTTCATTCTTTTAAAAAGAGGTTTTGTATTGTAAAAGACACTATAAACAATACTGAAAGCCAACTGGAAAATACGGAAAACATCTGCAATCTATGCGACCAAAAGGTAACATCCTCCAAATGTGAAGAGTGCCTCTCAATCAACAAAAAGTCTAGTAACTCAAAGAAAATATGGACAAAGGACTTGAACAAGCAACTTATGAAAAAGTACTTATATACAGCAAATAAAAGGAAAGGCAAAACCCCTCACAAGTATTCAAAATTATGTTTAAAACTATGAAACATTTATCAACTGCTGGATTCGCAAAGATTAAATACCCACTGTCATCAAGAATTTAAAGAACTAGCCCTAACCGGTTTGGCTCAGTGGATAGTGTCAGCCTACAGACTGAAGGGTCCCAGGTTCGATTCCGGTCAAGGGCATGTACCTTGGTTGCGGGCACATCCCCAGTATGTGCAGGAGGCAGCTGATCGATGTTTCTCTCTCATCGATGTTTCTAACTCTGTATCCCTCTCCCTTCCTCTCTGTAAAAAATCAATAAAATATATTTTAAAAAAATAGTTTAAAGAACAAGAAACTCCTACAGAATTGATGAGAGAGGACGTCGCTACAACTCTCTATTGAGAAATTTGCCAATATTATCAAATTTCCAAGAGCACATTACTTTTAATCCATAAATCCACTCTACAGAAATACATAGATATGGATACAAGGTTATTCATCACCACATTGTTTAAAAGAGCAAAAACATAAACAGGAAGCATTCTAAATGTCCTACACCTGGGTACTGAGTCACTTATAGTACATCCAGGCAATGGAGTACAACACAGCCAATAAAGAGAATGAGATAGATCAATATAAAAAACTAGGGAAAGGTTTTCCAAAAAACTGTAGATATAGATATGATCCCTTATAAGAAAATGTGTGTGTATGAGTGTGTGTGTGTATGAATGTGTATGTTTGAGTGTGTGTGTATGAATGTGTATGTTTGAGTGTGTGTGTATGAATGTGTATGTTTGAGTGTGTGTGTATGAATGTGAGTGTATGAGTGTGTGTGACTGTATGTGTGAGTTTGTGTGAGTGTGTGGGTGTAAGTGTATGTGAGTGTTTATGTGTGTGAGTGTATATGTGAGTGTTTATGTGTGTGAGTGTGTATGAATGTGTGGGTATAAGTGTATGTGAGTGTTTATGTGTGTGAGTGTGTATGAGTGTGTGGGTGTAAGTGTATGTGAGTGTTTATGTGTGTGTGTATGTGAGTGTGTGTATTTACATACATAGGAAGAGGACTGGAAGCATAGCCACATAAACAGGCCATAATGGTGCATTGTGAAGGAAGTGACAGAAGATCCACTTTTCCCTTCAGGCATTCTCCAACTACTTACATTTGCACAGAGTGTGTGTTATTTCTATATTCATAGAAGAGGATTTATTTCTATAACAACAAAAAAAAGCGTGCAGCAACCATCATTTGGAATAGGACAGTTCTGAACATGGAAAACGGTTTCCCACCTCCACACCACTGTGCCCCAGCACCTGCTCTGACCACTGAGCAGCCTGCCCTCAGCGCTGGGACTCCCAGACCCTGTTCTCTCAAAGGGAAACCATGTGGCACACACTTACTTCTAATTAAATTAAACCTGACCATGTTTTGGGATTGTCTAGGAACCATGACACATTTTGAACCAAAGTCTAAAAATAGTTTGCCATCTGTGTATTGATTGCTTGCATCATAATTTTTGCTTTTAAGCCTCTATCTCCCCCATCGTCACAATAGTTCTACTAAAGATAACCATGTCTATTTTACTGAAGAAGCCTAAGTGCCCCCTCATGGTTAAGTGGCAGAGCTGGGATTTGAACCCAGATCTCTTGGGCAGAATAACCCATGTCCATTCCAACACTGACCCTGAAGATGACCAAAGATAGCCCAGGCCACTGGCCAACCAGATTTAAAAATACTGTGCAGACACCCCTTACCCAGAGTACTACTGAAATCCAGAATACACAGTAATAACTGTATGGTGCCATGTGAGTACTGGAAATACCAGGGGACCACTTTGTAAAGTATATGATTGTCTAGCTACTATACTGTACACCTGAAACTAATACAAAATAATAGTAAATGTAAACTGTAATTGAAAGATAAAATAAAAAGAAGCATACACAGCAAATAATCTCTTCAGAGGAAATTATAAGATCTTGACAGCGTAAGCCGAGAGGAAACATTCATCTCATACAAACCTCTTCTTTGCCAAGTCCAGATGTGAGAGGCTGCCGAGAGAGGCCTAAGGAGAACACCCCTAAACACACCTTAGCTCGGTCTGTTGAATGAACTGCACTGTCATGGCTGAGCCTGTGGCTATAGAAAATTCTGTGGATTTCTTTCAGGTTAAGGTTACTCCCTCAAACACAAGAACCTGCTCATTTTGCCTAAAGCCCACCCAGCACTCGCAACCCAAGAACTGACTTGAATTCAGTTGAATGGAGTGGGTTATACACCCCATAGGGCAGGAGACCTGGGCCAGGTGAGCAGGTTCCCTGGTCTGCCCCCCTCTGGCCCTCCTGGGTGTGTTGCAGGGGTACAGAGATCTCAGGGGCCCCAGCTGATCCCAACCAGAGCCCTTTCAAACCTGCCTAACAGTGGAGACACAGACAGTTAAGGGATTCAGACAAGAGAAGCAGCGTCACTACCTATAAATCTTAACCAGTGCGCTCAGCTGTAACAGAAACCAAAATAATGTGGCCTAAACAATTAGGGTTTTGTCTTTCTCACACAGTGAGTATAGAAGATAAACAGCTGCCGGCATTGAGCCAAAGGCTTTAGGTTGTCAAGCCGAGGGCCCTGCAATTCTCTTTTCCTCCTGGTGTCTCTGTGGTCACAGGTGACGGCTCCAGCTCCAGCATGGAGTCCCTGTTGCAGTCAGCAGGAAGGAGCAAGGAAAAGGACATCGGAAGTCAGCCTGCTGAGGGGGCCAGACCTGTGAGGGACTCTCTTGGAAGCCTCAGCCAACAGCTGCTTCTTCCATCTCGTTGGCCAGACCTGTGTCACATGGTTACTCATTCTGCAAGGATGGCTGGGAAATGGAGTGTTTCAGCTAGACAAATCATGCAACAAATCGAGGATTTTTGAGTGAGGAATAAGGGAAGAACTGATTCTAGGCAAGCAACTAGCTGAGTCTAGATTATGAAATAACTCATGGGAATAAACACTGTGAATTCCTCGGCACGTAAACTCGGAAAGTTTGGGCATTGAGGGCAATGGGCCCAATGCTTGCATTGGATGGAGATTTCCACAAGAGTCCTCTGACACAAGGACGTCTTGTACTTACTGTCTCCTCACATGGCATCAAGGTCTGAATGGGGTGAATATCAGAGCTGGCGAGAAAGGGCAAGAACAGGCAGGAGATGCTAGCCATGAGCAGTTCCACGGCTTCACCTCTGCCTGGCCGGGGCCTGTTTTGAAGAGTTGGAAACGTGGCTACACTGGACCCAGGAGGGGGTTAAGTAAGGTAAGGATGTACTAGACGCTCTGGTGCCCAAGAGTAAGGATGCCCAGCCATGGCAAGATGGCAACAGAGCAAAGGCCCTCACAGCAGAGGATGGGTCCTTGCAACTTGCAGCCTGGCCCTTCCCAAAGGAGAACTTATACTTTGACCTTGACATCAGCAGCCTCACGCTGAGAAGCACTTCTGTGCCTGATGATTACTGGGATCTCCACAACACCGAGTCTGCAGGACCAGTCCCCACCCTGTTGGAAAACTCCCCCCCCCCCCCCCCCGCCGCCCCACCTCCGAGTGAGCCAGCTTCCCAAACAGGGTTGATCTTTTAGCTTCTGTTGCATGAATAACCTTGACCGATTTTGTGTCCCAGCTTTGATGTGACCTGAAGCATCCCTCCCAGGGTCTGCTGCTCCAGGCTCCAGATGGAGACGTGCAATGGGCCCACAAGGGGCTGCTGCGGCACTCAGCTCCTGCCGCTCCCTGCACCGTCTGTGTGCAGGGAAGAGGCGCCAGGTCCACGGCAGAGCCACATGGAGAAATGCCAAGTGCCGATCTCCTCTGACAAACACGCTGAGGGACACTCCCCTGGGGGCCGGATAGGCTGCCCACACTGGCCGGCTCTCCTGTTCACCGAGCCCCAGAAAGCCCGTTTCACTTCCCAATTGCATCATCGCCTGCCTTCCCGAGGGGAACTGAGACATGTGGGCACCCCAGGCCGACTGGTTACTTGGCACCTCTTCATGCCGATGTTCTTTGAATATTTGTCAGCGTTTATTTAGAGGAGAGACAGCGAACTGCCTGAGCAAGGACCTAGTGGCACAGGCTCCTCCCCTCCCCTCACCCCCCTCCAGCTCACTCCAGCTCCAGCCCAAGCCCACGTCACCTGCTCCACAGCACAGCCCACAGTCCTCCTGACCCCTCTCCCCCTTAAAAGGCGGCTTCAAAGGCTAGTTCTTCTTACTTTAGATCGCCTCTTGGCCTCACGCTCTACTCCAGATGTCTTATCAAAGTGTCCCTTCCCGCCCCACAGAGCTTCCCCCAGAGACAAACATTCTGGCAAATACAGGTTTTCCTCCTTCACATTTTGTTCCCGGGGATGCTTAATGCCCCGGGGTCACCTGGCATCTCAGCTCTGCTGCTTGTCAGTGGATGCAGCTCCGAGGAAGTAGCAAGTTCCCAGGCCTCCCAGTCTTCGCAGCACCACGGTGCAGCGAGCCTGAGCGCACCCTGGGGACAAAGCCCGGCCTGCCCAGGCTGCTGGGAGGACGTGGGCCAGTTACTCGGCCTCTCAGAATGACGTGCAGTGTTAGTGCTTACCTTACAGGGCTGTCCTGAGGGTAAGATGAGAGGGTGCATGGACAGTGTTCGTCACGGGGCTGGACACACAATCACAGCACTACGGGTATTTAGCATTCGTATTACGACTAGCACTGGTGCACAGTGTCTCCAAAACATTCCCCTGTGAATCAAACACGCCCCTGAAAATGTGTAAGTGGAGTGGTATTAGTGATACAATTACGGACGCTAATAGAAAGGCTGTCCTGCCCAGCGTCCAGGGTTAGGTCCCCAAAACTGGGAAGGGGGCCCTTCTCGGAGCACCTGCACTGCCCCTTCTCAGGCCGGCGTACAGGGCTCCACACAACCTCCCGCCTGCTAACCCACCCCCAGGAGATGGACTCTGCAGCCCTGGGTGCCAGAGCCTCACATATACGTTCTCGCCTCTGACCTCCTGTGCATACAGTCCTCATGCTCTTCTTTGCCAACGTGAAAATTCAAAAACTCTTTAAAAGACCATTCCAACAGCACCTCTCCAGTGCCCTCCCTGACTGCCACAAACACAGCCAGAGCCTTCTGTGACCCCAGCCCCTTTAGTGGCCTGGGTTTCCCCCTGACTCCTCACTTACAGGGTGACCTGCTCTCCCCAGACAGCGGAAGTCTAGGGGGGTACATCCTAGCTCCCCATGCCTGACGTGTAGGAGGTGGGTTACTCACGTTTGCTGAGTGAGAATATGTGTGAGAGACACAGCTCATTCGATCCTGTACATGGGCCCACACACAGCCTCCTGGTGAAGATCTGCTGCAATTGCAGATGAGCAAATACAATTGTGTCGAAAAGTTCAATAACCCCGGGATCCTGATTTCCAGGTAATGGCTCATCCTTTTACTCTGATGGTAAAAATCTTAGCAACATGTTGGCTTCTGTGGTGCTTAACAGCTTACCGAGCACTTGGAAATGAAGAGGCAACCAGGGTTCTCGTCTTCCCTTAAGATTTGCTTCCCAGGACTTTTACCTACCCACCCAGACTATCTTTCACGAACACAAAGAACTTTCTGAAAACAGCCCGTCAAAGTTCTACTGACAACTACAATGTCCTCTCCCGTCTCATCTCTCTGAGGTGACCCATGCCCAGGACTTCAGCATCCCTTCCGTTGGCTTGGATCCCAGTCCTCTCACCACGCTGGGCCACCCACCTTCTGAGGGCTCTCTGCTGACCTTCTGTGAGGGATACCAACAATGACCAGGAGATTGCATACAGGAGGGGCCTGTCCAGGAGAACTTGCTGCAGTTGGGTGTTTCGGGCTTCCAGAGTACAGTTCTATACTGCCTAGCTGTGAAAGCGAAAATGTGTCCCTCAAAATTCATATGGGTAAGGCCCTAACTCCCAGCACTTCAGACTGTGACTGCATTTGTACCAAGGGCCTTTAAAGAGGTGACTAAGTAAAAATTAGGTCAACAGGGGGGCCCTAATCCAATCTGATTGGTGTTCTTGTAAGAAGAGGGAATTTGGACACAAAAAGAGACATCAGGAGTGTGTGAAGAGAGGAAAGACCATCTGAGGACACCCCAAGAAGGTGGCCGTCTGCAAGCCAAGGGGAGAGGCCTCAGGAGAAACCAAGCCTGCCCACTCCTTGATCTTAGACTTCTATCTTCCAGAACTGTGAGAAAATAAATTAGTGTTGTTTAAGCCAAGCCACCCAGTCTGCAGTATTTTGTCATGGCAGCCACAGCAAACTAATACTCTAACTACACATATAACTCATTTATATTGTCCACACAGTCCCAGGAGCATTAAAACTACCAGTTTCTCTGGTCAAGAGTTAAGTGACAAGATACTTTCTGGAATAAATCTCAGAGCCAGGTCTGCTCTCTTCCTGAACCTCCAAAGAATGGCACACAGCCCCACCATCATTTCCATCCCATAGTCTCCTTCTCTTTAAGAAACACTGATTTTGCCTTGGCCAGTTTGGCTCAGTGGGTAGAGCGTTGGCCTGCGGACTGAAGGGTCCTGGGTTCAATTCCGGTCAAGGGCACATGCCCAGGTTGCAGACTCAATCCCCAATAGGGAGTGTGCAGGAGGCAGACAATCAATGATTCTCATCATTGATGTTTCTATCTCTCTCTCCCTCTTCCTTCCTCTCTGAAATCAATAAAAATATTTTAAAAGAAAGAAAGGAAAAATAAGGAAGGGAGGGGGGGAGGGAGGGAGGGAGGGAGGGAGGGAGGGAGGGAGGGAGGGAGGGAGGAAGAAAGAGCCCTAGCCGGCTTGGCTCAGTGGATAGAGCGTCAGCCTGCGGACTGACACTCTGAAATCAATAAAGAAATATATTTAAAATAAAGAAATATATTTTTTAAAAAAAAAAGAAAGAAACAGTGATTTCTGTTAAAAGGAAAGTGATACAGGCCAGAATTTTCTGAATTCAGGTATTTGTTTTTAATGAGACATAAAAGGGAAGCAAGATGATCAAGTCCCAAAGCAACAAGAGTCACTGCGCACGTCCCTAAACTATCACACCTGTTCCTGCCCCTCCCATGAAGTAATAGAGAACAGAGGCCCACAGTCATCAGGCATGTCCTCCCTCCTCACAAATGGCCTCAGGCTCCTTCAGAGGCGGTGGGACACAGCCTTCCTTCTTGGATTTCCTCCTCTGCCTTTGCTTTGCCCTTCAAACCTGATGCACAGCAATTATTTTCCTAGGGGAAAAAACCTACACCCAAACTTCCCTAAATTATAGTAAAGTACCCTCTCATTCAACGTAGCTCCAGAAGCCTCTTCCGTCTTACACCATCATCACTCAAGGTTTATCCTAGTCCTAAAGAAAGAAATTGAATGTTATAAAACCAATCCCTTTTTAAAATGACTTGAGCACCATGGTCTGACCCTCCAGAGGTCTAATATTTCAGGGGAGACAAGCTGGGGTCATGAAGTATCCCTAAGGATAAAGCGCCAGTGAGAGGTCTCAGACCACCAAAGGAAATGCTGAGTGCTACTTCCGTCAGCTAGAGCCTAAGGCAAGGTGCAGATCCCTGGGGGCTGAATGCAGAGTGAGTCGGGTCGGATCTAACTGCCTTACAAACAACAAGGGCTAAGCCTGAGAAAACCTCCAGTAAATGCCAAATCTGAGAGCAACATGAGAACTGAAACAGGGGCCAGGCTAGGAAACATAAGCGAAATGGAACAAGAGGCAGGCAGTGGGTGGTATATGAGGATCCAGAGGGTCTGCAAGACATGTGGTCAGGCTTCTCGTGGCCATTTCCCTATGCATGACCCCTCTGAGTCCCCCACCCAGAAGAGCTGTGCATCTCCAGGTCAGAGAGGGAAGCATGAGAGCGGGGCATGGTCATCCATCAGTGCCTCCTCTCAGCTGCCTGCACAGATGTGCGAGCTTTGCTGTCCCCCTCCAAGCCACGTGGTCTGCCTTGTCAGGATCTCAGCTCCTTCCACAATTTATTCCATCCTGTGACTGACTGGAACAAGCCTTTAAAAAGGTATTTTTCAAAGCCATGATGGTACAGTAGTCACTCTGTCTGGCTCCTGACAGCTCCAAACAAGTTACAGGCCCAGAAATTACATGGAACAACTGTCCATCAAGGGTCTCCATGGTCCACCAGCTGCTGGTGAGATACAGTTAAGTCGGGCATACAGACCACCAATGGCCGGCCGTGACTGGAAGGGCTTCAGCTTTCATCACCAGCATCAGTGGCAGAGACTGGCATCACACCCAGAAATGACAGCTTCCAGAAACAATCAGATGCACCATGTAGCGGTCCCTTCTACCTTCCATAGCAGGCATTCTGAAACTGACTCCAAAAGACCCTTGGGCAATTAACTTGGGATACCACTGTGTTCTTCTTTTCACTATACAGCATTTCATATTCTGTTGTTCAAGACTCTTGCTGCTTCAGGTTTACCTCACCCACCCCACTGATATTCAGCTTGCCCAGGTGACTTGGGGTGCTTCTCCCTGGAAGAAGATTAGACATCCCTGTCCCAGTAGGAAGCGGCGTGGCCATGTGATCTCTGGCATCTTTCCTAATAGATGGTACATCCCCATCCTACTGAACTCAGGTGTGGCAATGTGACTGGCGTTAGCCCATTAAACATGGACAGCCATGTGTCATTTCCAGGTTAAGCTTAAGATCCAGCTCATGGTTATCCATGTCAGCCTTTTCTCTGTGTCACAGACCTCCTGTTTCCCAGATAGAAGCTGTTCCACCGGCCTGAGGGACAGATTAAAGCTCATGTAGTGTAGAGCCACAGCCAACCCCTGATGGATTTGGAACATGGATCAAAAGAATTGTTGTAGTTGCAGTTCACTGAGATTTGGAAGTCATTTATTATGGGGGATCGTTTATTATTGAAGCATAACCTAGCATATCCTAACTAAAATACCTTCTTTCTTTTATCTTTTTCCCTCCATTATAATATATTAAGCACCTACTATGAACTGAGGACCTTGCATGAATTGAGCACCTACTATGTGCCAGACATTGGGTTGAGCAGGAAATGAAAATAAGAGATATGCATGATGGGAAGAAGATGATGTTACACAGACACATTATGATACACTGTGGCAGGAGTTTGGAATATGATACATCAGAAGCTTGGGGAGGGAGCCTGTATCTCTATGTCCTCTACAGGAGGAGAGGGAGCACTTTATAGAGACACCAGGCATATATAATGCTCCACAGATTAATAGGATACACTAAATGACTTTGACATAGGAATTGAATTTGAGAGGAAAGCTGGGGTTTCCTGGCAGGAAAAAAAAAATGCCATTCCAACAGCAGAAAATAGGAAAAGGACATTTCCAGCAAAGAAAATGGCACATGCAATATAACATGAGCATACCTCTGTTATGCAGAGAGGACGGTGTTTAAGATGAAAAGATGAGGAGTTAGATAAAATGAATCTAGAAAGATCCACTGGGCTCAGGTTAGAAAGAACCTGGAAAACCATGCCACCAAGGTTTGACTTAACCTTGAGGTTGTGAAGGAACACAAGCAGGCTTCTCCTTAGGGAGTGCAGCAGCCTTCCTGCGGTGGGAGGCAGTGTGGAGCAGGGTGTGGCTGGGTTTGGGAGTCAGAAAGAATGAAGTTCACTGTGGGTAAAAGGAAATTAGAACATTTAGCACAGCAACTCTCAAATGGATGAAGGGGGAAAGCACATACTTCATCTGAGGTCAGCTTCCTTGGGAAACAGACTCAAAAGAGATTTGCCTGCAGGAGGTCTAATGAGGAGCACCCTTGGGACCAGCACCATCAAGGACAAAGAAACAGGATGCAGAGGAGAAGTCATGCTGCTACGCAGTCACCACAGAGGCCTCAGCAGAGCATCTGGGGAGCTATCAACCTTGGATGGCCCAGGAGGGCTGTCCTGAGTTGAGGCAAAAGTATCAGACCCTTGTACCCTCACATCAAGCAATCTTATAAGTAGTTATTGGATATGGGCTGTCACAGGAAAGGGGTGTGATCTTGGGCAAGGTATCTCCCTTCCACAGAGGGCAATTGTGGTGAAGGGGCTCAGCTGTGCGCTGTCAGCAGCAAATGCTCCCAGCTGCTGGGAATGAGTTCCCGGGTCCTGAAGGGGAATCGGGAGGCAGATGCCAGCATCCACTACACACCGTCACAGGGGACAACAACTAACATTTATTGAGCACTCGCTGTGGGCCAGGCGTTGTGCTAAATAATTTAGTTGTATTCTATCATTATATCTTTGTGGTAGATTCTAGTATTATAAATAAGAAAATTGAGGGTCAAAGAGGTTACTGTGTTTATCCAAGTGGCAGTGGAATTAGACTGACGTTCAACTTCAGCTGTGTCTGCCTCAGAAGTCTACATTCTCCCCAGACACGTCAGTGTTTATTTGGAAAGACCTGAACACCTCAGTACAGAGGCAGGGCAGACTGATCAAAGGGATGGTCCATGAGATTGTCACTGGGGAAGGCCCCTAGTGCCTGCCATGGCTTCTCAAACACATCTGAGGTCTGAGCAGCAGGACTTTGAAATTCAACTCACTCTCTGCATCAGGAAACTCCACTCCCCAATCTCTACAGCTTTCCTTCTTGCCCTCTTCTCTGCCCTAAGGCTGAGCTTGGCCTAAAGGGAAGCAAAAGTTTGGCTAAGTATGACGAAACCGGTTTGGCTCAGTGGATAGAGTGTCGGCCTGCGGACTGAGAGGTCCCAGGTTCGATTCCGGTCAGGGGCATGTACCTTGGTTGCAGGCACGTCCCCAGTAAGGGGTGCGCAGAAGGCAGCTGATCGATGTTTCTCATCGATGTTTCTAACTCTCTATCCCTCTCCCTTCCTCTCTGTAAAAAATCAGTAAAACATATTAAAAAAAAAAAAAAGTTTGGATAAGTAAAGAGTGGCCAATAGGCAATCTGAGATTTGGGGAGCAATACTCAACAGTAAACATAGGCATCATGTATGAGTACTGACTACATGTCACAACCCATGACATGCATCACTACTGCATGAGCACTGACCACGTGCCAGGCCCTAGGACATGCATCACTACTGCATGAGTACTGATCACATGCCACAACCCATGACATGCATCACTACTGCATGAGTACTGATCACATGCCACAACCCATGACATGCATTACTACTGCATAAGTACTGACTACATGCCAGGCCCTATCATATGGATGACCACCATTATTACTCCCACGTTAAGAAACTTGAGTCTCTTGCCTGGGATCACACAACTTGTCTGAAGCCAATGCAGAATTTTGCTTTTTCCTCCTGGACCCCATCAATAGAGAATTAAATAAAACTAATTGCACTGTCCACACATAGTTCAAGTGCTCCGTGGCCACACGTGGCTAGTGGCTATAGTGGCTACCATATTGGGTAGGTCAGATATAGAACATTTCTGTCGTTGCAAATTATTTCATTGGACAGTGTTGAAAAGAAGCTCTTTGGAGTCATCAACACTGCCTGAAGGACAATCCGTATTTTCTCCATGCCCCTCACCCACTGCCCCACATCTTTTCATAGGAAAAACAGTGGCAAATAAATCTAATGAATCCAGCGTTGGATGGGGCAGAGAGGGGAGGCAGGGGGGAACATACATAATTAATCCAGAAGGGAGAAGAGAAAGCATTTTTGTGCCTATTTATTTTCACTTGATAAACAAGGAAAGCTAATGACTCTGTCGTTCCAGAAAAGTCCACAGGGGAATTGGAATCTCTTATCTGCACTCCCCACAGAGCAGAGGGCCTGTGCTCTGAATCCAGCCTGAGATCAAAGAGGGTCTGTGCATGTCATTAGCAGATTTCCTCCCAGTTCCTCCTGTTTTCCAGCCCGCTCCCATTTCAGAGGCTGGCCTGCATTAGCCTGCCAATAAAGAGCGAGGCTTTATTCCACCATCATACCAATAAAGAGCAGCAAAGGAGCTGCAGCCAGATGGCCAGGTCCCTTTCCAGTCCCTTCTCCCAAACACAAATGTGTGATGTGCAGCACAGAACCGCAGGGCCTTGGAGGTTCTCTGGCCCAACTTTCCATCCATAAAATTCATGCTAAGCCATGTGTGTCTCTACTAGTAAATCTGAATTCACTTCAGTGTGTCTTGTAGAGTGTGTGGGTGGATGGGCAGTGGGGCACCTGAGACCTCCCAAGGAAACAGCCCTGTTTTCAGGTTCCTACGGATGTCACAGCAGTGGGCACATTGCTCCCATTGCACCACGTGAGCCTCCGGTAACCACTGCCCATTTCTCTTGGGTCTCTCACTGGGGACTCAGCGAGCCAGTCCAGGTCCATGTGACATTCAATTGGAAGACAAGCCCCTTGAGCTTTCCCTTTTCCCTTTGGACCATTTCCAGGGCTGGCTCCTGTCCTCACAAAGGCCTTCTGGAAGCTTCCCTGCTCTGGCTGTCTCCTCCCTCTGGGTGCCAATCTCCTCCTGAGCGGGGAGCAGCCAAGCCTGAGCCCCAGCCTGCAGATGGCGGGAACAGGCCTCTACACCATCAGGACCCACTATCGGAGGCACTGGGAGATCGCGCCCAGAAGCTGCCATAGAGAACGACTCCAGCATCCTTATACCAGCTCCCACCACTCCTGGATTCCTCCCAGGCCGCTCATCATAAAGGCCAGGGTAGGAAGGAGCAACATTAATTACTTATAAATTGAAAGCTATTACCATAATAATGAAAAGATGAGTGAATGCAAAATCCCCTTCTTTCACAGTGGTATTTACAAAAGAAAGATTAATAAGGTAATTTTACCCCCAAATCTACAAGGAGCTCAGCAGATGCAGCAGACAGCAGGGAGGCAGAAGGAGGGCCAGGCGTCTGGATTCCCCTCTTGCTCTCAGGAGTGTTCCCTGGTGGTGGAGGGCCAGGTGTCGGAACAAGTACACGGAGGGCACCACCTGGCCTGTTGGTCCCTGGGCACGAGACAAGGGCCTCTCATCATAACGACCAGGATGGGAAAGGCAGACCCTGGGACTTGGCACACCACCCCAACCTCGGCCCCATGCACCCCTGCCACCTCCTCGGTGCCACCTCCCTGTGAATCAGCAGGGAGGATCCAGGGCACATGTTTGTGTGAAGGATTAACCTCTCCCTGTACCTGCAGGGCAGTGAAAGGAAGAACAGCTTTCATCCTTTTCTCCCCATGTTACGAAGGATGAACCTGAGGCTCGCAGGAGGGGGGAACATGCCCAGCCTCACTGGCTAGAAGAGGGAGGCTGCGATTCAGGCCAGGCTTTGTGAGCTGTCCCCCACCCCACGGACACAGACGGGACGCCCACTACCCCATCTTGAGATCTGCCTCTGCTCTGCTGAACCCCTCTCCAGAGCGCAGGCACCCCGGCTTGGAACACCAGCTCATTAGAGCTGGAAGGGCCAGACAGGTCCTCCAATCTGGCCCACTCCCTGTGCCAACATTGATGAACATCACGGTGAGAAAATGATGAACAGGGGCCAGGTCTCTACACACTCCTGGTCCCACCTGTGTCCCTGCCCTCGGCTGGTGCCACTCCACTCCGACAGCACCCCCACACCCTCAGTTCTGAGCAACCTGGAAAGGAGGAGAGAAGTCTTATCCCCAGTTTCCAGAGAAGGACCCTGGTTCTGCTATGTGGGCAAGCCATTTAACCTCTGAGCCTCATTTTCCCATCTGTAAAATGGGCGGATGGCAGTGCTACCTCACAGAGAGGGTGGGAGGATTAGATGAGATAATGTCCGCCGGGGCCTGAGAGTAACTGGCAGTGTTTGCAGGTTCCAGGGTCTCTACTGTAACTACTCAACTGGGCCCTGACAGTGCAAAAGCACCACGGGCAAAATGTGGCTGTGCGCCAATAAAACCTAATATACAAAAATGGGCAATGGGCGGGGTTTGGCCTGCAGCCAGCCTCTGATGTAGGCAACGTAACACATATTAAGTCTCAATGAATAATTGCTACTCATAATAATTACGCTCAGCATTACTTTTATTACCCTTATTTCCAGTGTTATTGTTCAAGGTCATCCAGCTGTAAGAGGCATGCAGATCCAATGCCATAGCCAAAGAAGAGGGTGAGGAGGAAGGAGAGAGAGAGAGATGGTCACTCACCAGCCCACACGCCCTCACCTGCAGCCAGAGGAGGCTCAGTGGGCTGGTACAGGGCAGGGTGTGTTGGCAGAGATCCTGTAAGTGCAAGAGAAGGGGCACGCAAAGCTGCCACCGACTCTACCCCGGCCCCCATGGGCCTCGAAGGCTTTCACTATTTACAAACATGGAATAGCACTTTCTCTGTGCTCTTTGCAAATATTAACAAAGGCCGATGAGCGCAAAGTGCCATTCTCTGGTTGGCTGGACTTGGGCACCCAATTCCAGCCCTGAGGCCCCTAGGAAGTGAGACCAGGCTCCTGGGCATGGCCCTGCCCCCCTGCTGGCCACATCGGAAACAGGCTGTTCTGGTGGGCTGCCTCCCTGTGAGCAGAACTCAGGAGGCAAAGAAAACACTGGCCTCCAAAAAGAACCTCCCAGAAAATGGGCCCAGCCCTCACCAACAACACTGGAGCTGTAGGTATGTTAGCGTGCCTAGGGGTCTGTGTTATCTTTCTTCACTGACCTTGACTTTCTACATCAGGGGTCAGCAAACTGTTTCTAAGGCAGCAGACAGTAAATATTTTAGAATTTGTGAGCCATATGGTCTCTGAGGCAACTGTTCCACTCTATCATTGCAGCACAAAAGATACAGAGGACACACAAAAGCATGGGTGTGGCTGTGTTCCAATGTTTTTATTTACAAAAACCGGTGTTAAGCAGGCTCTGGCCACTGGGCTGGATTTGGCCACCAGGCTGTAAAGCGCTGGCCCCTATTTTACAAGACAAGAGTCCTGTCTGATTCATACTGGCTTTTGCCTCTTTTAACACTGTAGGTGCTCCACGCCCCTATGTGGAAGGCGGGAAGAAATCCATGCACAAAAACCAGAGGACTGAAGATAACGGCCAAGGCTGATACGTCCGTAGGTGTGCCTGGATGGTGAAGCCCTATGATGAAGGGCCAAGAAGCTCATAACAGTTTAAGAAAACAGAATCTGGAGTTCACTGAACAAGGTTAATTGCTCTCCTGTGTCAAATTTCTCTTTTCCACACTCACAGCAGGCCGCCCAGTTGAGGGAAATTCCAGACAAGGCCTATTTATTGAAAATGTATGTGGCATCATCATATCATAAAGGAGTAATCTCCGTGCTCATGTCTGGGAGCTGAGGATGGAAGAGGCTGGGCCGGTACTATAAACGTGGGCGGGGCACTACCTCTGGACCAGCAATTCCACACCAGTGTTCCCATTCCTGTGGGTCCCAGTGAGTCTGTCCCAACATCCGCTGAGGGGCCAACCCCCCAGAACACAGGGAAATTAGGCCTGGGGAAATATCTACTGAAATGTTTCCTTTAGAGTCAGCAAAGGAAAAAATGACATTATTGTATTTTATGCTATAACCTGTATTATAAAATTGAATGAGCTGGTCAGGTGGGTCACATGTTACTTTATTTTTATATTTTTCCCCAAAAAAAGGAGATTTTTAAAAAGACCTCATATGTAATAATTAAATAAATGCCACTTAACCCATACTATTCAATTTTGGTAGGAAGAATAACTTCAATTTCTCATAAAGTTTTGTGGAAGTGTTGTGGGGATAAAAGAGGAGAAAAGAAGAGGAAAACTAATTTTATTTTTAAGAATTTATGAAAACTAAGCAAAAATAAGTCCTCAAGATTAAATCATACAGGTATTACTCTATGATCACAATGACATAAAATTTGAGAGATAAAATATTTAAAAGCTCAACCCCTCAAAAACTTTAAAATAATATATTCAACTATTGCATTAAGGAGGAAGTAAAATTACAGACTAATTAGAAAAATAGAACAGAAATAATTACCATTTCGGGATAAAGCCAAAGCTGTATTCAAATGAAAATGCATACCTTGAATTTTTCTACTGAGTTAGAATGAAAATAAATGAACTGGGCAATCAACTTACAAGTTTTAAAAAAGAAACAGTAATGAATTAATAAGCTAAAAGAAGTATCAAACGAATTAGAATAATCTTTAATGATAGGATTGATAAATGTAATATATGGTTCTTTTCAAAAGCCTCTAATATGGATAAAGCGTTGGCAAAAGGAAAAAAGATAAACAGGCAAAATTAGTCATTGAGAACGTGAATACACCACATTCATTGATTCTTGCATTCAGCAAATATTCATTGAGCACTTATTAAGTGTGAAGAATTGGTGATACAACAATGAAT
Organism: Cnephaeus nilssonii; assembly: GCF_951640355.1. Classification (NCBI taxonomy): domain Eukaryota; kingdom Metazoa; phylum Chordata; class Mammalia; order Chiroptera; family Vespertilionidae; genus Cnephaeus; species Cnephaeus nilssonii. The sequence goes on along the minus strand of NC_137082.1, from coordinate 70,579,957 downwards.
TAGACGAGATCTCTGCTTCAACTTAACTCACGGTAAAGGAGAAAAGAGAAGAAACTGCACTTACAGTATATTATGAAAATATGCAAATTTTATTAGCGATGATTCTGTTAATGAAAGGCATTATTTTCTCAGGAAGAGAGGTTTCACTAAATCACTAGCCCTTATTTTAAAACTCAAATGTTTGTCAAAAATTTACCTCCACAAACTGAGTGCTGTGATGGCTGGCGTTACAGGCTTTTTCTGGAAAACCTCAGGGAACTGCTGATTCTGATGCTCCACAAATTCCACCACAGTCCAGAGAAGGGGAGACAAGCTCCCATGCAAAACCCTGTCTGGAGTGTGACAAAACAGCTTCACTTTGTGCTAGAATAGCTAGACGAAAGGGCCAAAATCAATACAGGTGGACCCTCTTATCCAGAATTCTGAAAGTGAAAAGTCGCCAAAACCTGTTTTTTAACTCATCGGGTGGCAGGGGCCTGTGCTGTGGAAGCACAGAAGCCCGGGCCTCGGTTCCTTGCCAGCGCACTGATGCCTGAGTTCTGGGGCACAAACACTCTGCCCCTGTTCTGGTGGAGCCAGGGTCACCCTCCCCAGAACTCCGCTGGTTTCCTTCTTTCCCTTCCGGGTCACACGCATCAACGTATCCATCCGTTTTTCCTGCCAACGCTTTCTAATCAATTATCCTCATGTGAGCCCTTGTCTCGGGGTCTGCTGCTAGGGAGCCCATCCTGAGACAGCAGCGAACCTGACCTCGATGTGATTGGCAGCCACACCTGATCTGAGACTATTTTTAGAATTTATTTATCTGACTTAACTTTGCATTCTTATGTTTGTCCACATAAATATTAATGTGTCTGATAAGGGGGCACTTGCTCAGACTCCACTGGGGTGATTACATAACAATCACAGTATATGCATCAGACTACCTTCTTAAAATCTAATAAAATAAGAATTGCAAACACATTCCAACCAAAGGATTTCAGATAAGGGATTGTGAAGCTGTATAAAATACTAGCAAATCAAATCCAGTCCTGTATTAAAGGAATAATAAACCATAACCAATTGAAATTAATTACAATAATGGTTGCATATTTGAAAGTTCAGTCGTACAATGTGTAAAAATAATATGTCAATGGGGTAAAAGATACAGATGATCTCATTTATTTCTGATGTGAAAAAATACCAACTCGGTAATAGAATGCTGATTCTTTAAAATGATAAAGAACATTTATCTCAAAAAACAGTCATTGTACTTAATAAAATTCTGGAAGTGTTGTAACCGAATCGGGGAGGGGGGGGGAGAATACCTACTATTCTCACTATTATTTAACCTCATTCTGGAATTTCTAGCACAAGAAAAAATTATAAATAAGAATGAATACATATTAAAAGGGAGAAGATAGAAGTGTCATTATTTGTAGATGATATTATTGTCTACCTTAAAACCCAAGGGCATAACTGAACATTATTAGAACTGAGAAGAGATTTTTAGTATGGAAGCCAGAAATAAAATATATGCCTAAAAACCACATCTTTTTATAGCAGCAATAGCCAATCAGAAAACATAATAGAAACATTTATCCCATATAAAAAGAAAGATGTAGGAATAAACCAGAAATGTGCAATACCTAAAAGTTGGAACTGTGAAACCCCACTGAGGCCATAACACAAGAGATTTGAGTAAATGGCGAAACTTATCTTGTGCTAGATGAGAGGACTAACGTTGTAAAGATGTCTGTGGTCTCTAAATTAATCTATAAATCCAGTGCAGAGCAAAACAAAACCCAAACATGATCCTTTTGGGAGCATTTGACAAAATCATTCTAAAATTTTTCCAAAAGAATAGACATGCAAAAATGGGCAACTTGAACTTTTAAGATATTTGGGGCATAATCTCTCTGATATTAAAACATATCATAGCTGCAGTTATAAAGCAAGATGGTACCACTGTATGACTAGAAAGATAAATAAACAGAAGCTAATTAGACCCTAAAATACATGGAAATCTTATTCAGGTTGCATTTCCTATAAGTAGAAAACAAAGATTATTCAATAAAAGATATTGAGATAACTAGCTGTTGTCTTGGAATAAAATAACAATAAAGAAAGTTCTCTACCTCACCCCTTATGTCAAAATAAGGACCTTTGATATTTTAAAGACTTAAATTTAAAAAAAAAAAAAGAAAGAAGCGACTATAAAGGTACCAAGTTGAGGGGGTTGGGGGAGAAAATATCTTTGATGAAAATAAGGAAAGCCTTTCGGATGATGACATGAAACCAAAAAGCAACAAAATACTGATAAATTTCACCACATAAAAATTAAGAAAGCAAACAATTAAAAAAAACAAAACTCAAGTAAAAAGAAACGACCTGAGCAAAGCATAATGTTGCCTGTACGATATCCATGGACCGGTTTCAAATGAAAAAGAAGAAAACCACCTGAAAGAAAACGTGCGAAGGGTATAAGGAGCTAAGGCGCAGGAAGGGGAAACGTGGAAATAAATAGACATTTAAAACTATTTCCTGCCTCACTAATAACAGTTTTTCATCTACGCAATAAAAAGGCCAAAAAGACTGTGATAAACAGTGCCGGGAAGGGAGCATGGGTGTTCCCAGCTCTTTCACACGGCTGCTCGGCATGATATAGAACGATGAAGTATGCGAATCAATGAAGAAAATGCCCGAGAGAAACACCCCAAACGGCCAAGGGTGATTACCATCAGAGAACAGAACTGAGGAGGAAGGAGAGAGGATTCTTCACAATACACGCTTCTGAAACAATAGATTTCTTTTTACAATACACAAAATAATCATCACTGATACTTCTTGGCTGCTCACAGTATGCCAGCCACTGGACGACTGGTATAAAGCGCATACCCAGGCTCAGAACTTAAATGACCTGCTCAGGGCCATGTGGCTGGTAGTGAATTGCCAACCTAGGATTTGAACCCAGATCTTTCTGATGACAAAGCTCTATTCTGACACACTATGCTGTATTGCAAGCATGTCAAACTCGTGGCGGGTGGCGGGGGGGGGGGGGGGGTTGGGGGGGGGTTGCGCAGGAAAAAGGCATGCGGCCCGCTGGCTGCGAGTTTGACATGCTTGCTGTACTGTCTCCTCATGTGTTGCCTGTGTGACATTAATTCAGTGAACACAAGTTTTCTTCTAAAGTAGAATGTTCTTAAATGTTGCTATGATTAGCGTTAGAATTGATTTTTCCAAATGTGTGAAGGTGACCAGAGAGCAGACAATTATGCTAATTTAACCCCATCTTTCTCATGTAGTACCACCTATCCCACAAGCCTCTTGTTCAGACCAGAAGAACAAGTCTCCCCTGTTTCCCCAAAGGCAGCGACATCCGGTTGTGGGAAAGCAACTAAAAGAGCCTGGTCACCCGGGAGGGATGGCTGTAACGTGCCACAGTGATGGCAGCTACACCACAGCAAGGCTCATCAACCAGCGGCCCGCAGGCTAAGTCTGGCCTACTGGCCGTTTTTATAAATAAAGTGTTACTGGAACATAGCTTGGCTTATGTGCTTACATATTATCAATGGCTGCTTTCATGCTGACAGAAAGAGAAGCCGAAAGTATTTATTACCTGGCCCTTTACGAAAAAGGATTGCCAAGCCCTGGTCCAAGTATTTGTCAATCCCTGGAGAGAGAACAGATTTTTTTTCAGTCAATCATGCCTAAGTTCAAATTCTAGGTCGGTTATTCTAAGTCTTACCTCCAGCAAGTCCTTTAACCTCCCTCAGTCTCAGTTTCCTTATTTGTGTAATAGTTGCCCCATAGGACTGTGGTAAGGAATAAACGGAACAAAACGTGTTAAAGGCCCACATTAGGGGCTCATTAAGGGCTAGTTTCCCTCCTTCCACTCCCTAGGTAGAGTCACCGCTCAAGACCCGTGAGCGACCACAGCCCTGACACAGAGTGGGCATGCTGTCTGCTCATTCAAGGTCAACTCCCCGAGCGAACTCGGAATGCAGAGGCACAAGCCCGCAGGCTGCGGTTTAAAATGTCTCATCGTCCAGTGATCGGAGGGATAATTTACTAACCAGGCAGCACACTTAGATACCACACATCATCTCCTAAAGCCAAACCTGTCCTGCCCAGAGCCAACAGTCGGCTTTGCCCTGGAAATGAAAAATGGGTCCCAGGGACGCAGGCCCCAGGCTGCAGGAGGGAAAGAGAAAGCAGCCTCATTTGTGTAATAGTGCTCCGGGCCCGCAAATCTCCGCCGCAGGAACAACCCTTCTTGGTGATCTTAGAATCTTTCACTCGCCGCAGTTCTGTAACCCCTGACCACCTCAGAACAGAGAGCTAAATCTGCCTGTCTTCTCAGTCAAGTCCAAGAATGGCCAAGTGGGGACGGGCATTCTTCCACTCACCTACTCATCAGCCCTACCATCCGTCCACCCCTCCCAGACTCCCTTCCAGCCTCCCAGACCTCCAATATCTCTCGTAATCCCAGTCCCAGTGTCCAAGCCTCTCCTTCCTCCTTCTGATCTGAGCTGTAGCCTGTCAGATCATCTAAATGGGGAGCTTTATGCCTAGTCTTTGCTGTTCTCTCCCCCATCTCGCCTGAACCCCAATGATGTTACTATTCATATGTGGAACCATTGATCACTGTTATGGATTGAATGTGTCACCCAAAAGAGATATGTTGGAGTCCTAACCCTTAGTACTTTAGAACGTGGACTTATTTGGAGATGTAAGGCCTTTTCCGAGAAATGAAAGTAAAATGAGGTCATAAGAATGGGCCCTAAGCCAATATGACTGGTAGCTGTATAGAAGGGGAACCTGGTCAGACACACCTACATGCATGGAAAGGATACCAAGTGACCAAGAGAGCAGAGATCAGGTGATGCTTCTACAAGCCAAGGAATGCCAGCAAGTGCCAGCCAACCACAGCACGCTAGGAGAGAGCATGGCACAGATCCTCGCCGGGGGCCTGCAAAGGACCATGGCTCTGCCAATATCTCCATCGTGGACATCTAGACTCCAGAATTGTAAGACAATAAACTTCGGTTATTCAGTGTGGTGCTTTAGCAAACAAATACAACACCAATGCTAAGTACTCTGAGGCCAGGCCTACTGGGCAGTGGCCCTTGTTCCCACGGAATCACATCATTCTGTAGGTGCTGGATGTGATAAATCCCTGAATCTCTAACCTCTAGGACTCTGGTCCTAATGACAGGTGAGCCTTCTCCAGCCAGAGCCCAGTCTGCCAGCTGCCAGGCACCTGAGCAAGTGCACAGTGTCCGGCAGATGTCCCAGAGGCCAGCAATGGACACCTTCCTTCAGCCCTCGGGAGGCGATGGGAGAGCTGTTTGATGAGTTGATTACTTTCCATCCACAAGGCTCAAGGTGGAAGAGTGAAGGGCAAGAGAAAGAGACGAAGGTCAGGAATTAGGGCAAGAAGGAAAGAGAAGGAATATGTAACAGCTAATATTTAATCAGATTTTATTGTGTCCCAGACATAGGCTAACCACATTGTCTGGATTATCCTACTCAATCCTCACAGATAACCTCTGAGGGAGGTTCTAGGGTTGACTCTACCCTACATATGGAGAATTGGGGGTTCAGCAAGCTTAGCTGGCTCACCCAAGGCCACAGAGCTTGCACACAGCCAATCCCATTGAAGTCTCCCTGCTTCAAAAGGTAGTAACCCTAACCACTAGGTCCCTTCACATGAGAGTGTGTCAAAGTTCACAGGCAGCCAAAGAACAGACCACAGACTTGGGAAATTATCCAGTTCAGCTTTCCCACTTAACAAATGGGTTAACTTAGACCAGGACAGGGACATGACCTTCCAGGGTCACCCAGGGAGTTAGTGGCCCAAATAACACAAAGAATGTAATAAAGTGCTTTTTATAAAGTGCTTTCAAGTCACAGGCCTGGGAAGAGGGGAAGATGTGTCAGGCTCAGGCTTCTCAAATTTCAGGGCCCGTGAGTCTTCTCTCCTGCTTCCTCCCTAATTTCTCCGCCAAGCATGGCTCATGTGCACAAGTCTAGGCTCTTTTGATGCTCGGTTGAGGGGATCTTAGGGGCCTTTTGAATGGAGAGCCAACAGGAATGTCTAAGAGATGGCACCACTGTGGCTGGGGTGGTCCACGGGCGTGGAAGCAGGATCCCAGAGAGCAGCAGGAGCCCAGTCCCCAGAGCCAGAGTGTGACAGGCCTAGGGCAGAAGCAGAATCCAGCGCCCAGCAGAGCCTCTGGTCCTGGCAGGAGACCAGAAAGCAAATCCGTCCAGGGATCCCAGCACAGGTAGGCAGGGGCTAGGAGGAGGCAGGGCTGCCTGGAGGGCAGCAGATCAGGGTGACCACCTGCAGACTTCAGGGACAAGGTGGTCCGTGCAGGCAGGGCCTGTCAAGGAGATTGGCCTGGGACGGCTGTGGTCATCTCTGCAGAGAGGGCTGCACAGCTGCCAATTCTCTCTCGCATGTTGTTCCTTCTAGCACCCATCACTCAGTTCCTCAGGAGCAGACCCCCATCTAGCAAGAGTGTCGGCACTGGGATCACAGGCATGTGGCCTTGCAATGGAGGCGCCTCTCTAAACCCACTTGGCCGCCTGTAAACCTCCGATGCTGAGGCACCGCCCCCAGCAAGTTGGCGGGAGGATTAAACGCAGCAAGGAGTGTCAAAAGCTTGGTTGGCTGTTCTCAACAATCACTCCAAGTGGTAGGGAGCCTTTTTCACCACTACCTCCCACCGCTTCCAAGCCAGTGTAGACAACTCAATAAAACGTTATTGAGCACATTTTAAAATCTCACACTGAATGCACTTGACTTGTTAAAACAAGGAAGCAAACAACTGTGGTGCAGGGCCTTGGGCGTTTAACTATCTAAAATCAACTTGTTATTCCACTCTCCTATCCCAGCATGCGTGCCAAGGTTACTTGGTGTCTGGTGTGTGACTACTTAAGGGGTAACAGCCTCAAATTAAGCCTGAAGACGTCAACGTGAGACAGGCAGGCTGTGAGCAGCGCCTCTTCATGAAAACATTTCTGGGGCAGGCTTGGGCCAAAGAGCTGTCCATCAATAAGCTGACCTGTCTCGGAGCTTTTACACTTCATGAATTTTGAGAGCCAGGAGAGAGGATCCTTGAGCATAATTTCTTTTGAGCACAAGGCAACCCAGGTCCCAAGGGGCCAGACAATTTGGTCCAGGTCTCCTGAGGTAGCACTTCTTCCATAATACCTCTTGTCCCTAAAATTCCCTCCTTTTTCTTATTTCATTAGTGCTATTTGTAAAACACTGTAGCCAGGTCAGGTACAGTGTATTGAGCACCTACTGTATGGCAGGCAAACACAAAGGAAGGCCCTGCCCTCTTGAGCTCACAATCTCATGGGAGAAGAAAGATAAGAGTAAGAAAACAAACAGTAATCACCAGTAGCAACTGCAGATGACAGAGAGCAAGGACTGGGGGCAGGGAGCAGAGGAGGCAAATCTAGATTCTGTGGCTAAGAGGTGTCATCTAAGCTAAACCCTGGGAACTCGGGAGCACCACGCCACGCAGAGTTCAGGGGTGGGTATTCCAGAGAGAGGGAAAGTGCGTGCAAAGGCCCAGGAGTGGCAGAGAGCAGGGATTGGAGGTTGGTAGGAGCCAAGTCATACTGGGTCTCTTGGACCACGCTCATGAGTTTGGAGTTTATTCCAGGTGAAAGGAAGCCAGGAGCAATGCAGAGCCAACAGGATCACGTGATGTGTGTTATACTATAGTTCACAACAAAGAAGGCTGGGGTGGTGGGAACACAGGGAGGAGCATTCAGGGGCCCAGACCAGTTGACCTGCTTCTCCCATCCCACCAGAAGGTCTAAAAAGGCTATTCATCCCTGGGAGAGAATGGCTCAGGCGCCGATTCTCCAATGGTTCCCCCTCATCTCTCCAGGAATCCCTTCGGGCCCAAGGAACCAGTTCTCACAATGTCGGCATGCTGCATGGATCCAATCCCAGCCCGAGACACACCCCAGGACTTCAATAAACACTTGTTAAACCGAAATGAACTCAGTAGACAATCCCTCAGGAGATACAAATTCTGCTATTGACGAAGGCTCACAGTGAGACAAGGATAATGGGCTGAAATCTCGTTAGCAAAGTCAGAGAGCTGAGAAATCTCCGAGCTCAAAACAATCATTTCCCTTCTGCTTTCAATATTTTTGCATAGCGAGGAATCATTTATAGGGCGGCCAGGAATAATTCTCGGGCAATTATTCAGCAAGGCTCAAAATGGTTTTGCTCTTTTTCATTAAAGTTAAAGATCAGTCACTCAACAGTTTCTTTTCAACATGGCCCTCCCTCCCCACTCTGCTCCCTTCTCACCCCTATGGGTGCCTCACCATGGAGCTGTTTTTCTTGATTCTCTCTGCCCTTCTTCCTCCACATGGGATGCTTCCCATGTCTCATCTTTCTTGGGAACCCAGATTGCTGTGCTTAAGCTCGGTAATCCCCAACTTTTTTATTTGAGGTCCCAGTGTGTCTCCAGGCATCTCCAAGGGAGTTGTGAAATTCATTTTCATTCGCTTTAATTTAAAAAAGAAATATAGGCCATTTAGTTCTTTTAGAAGGGAAAATGGAGTGTCACTCAACCAGCAGGGAGGTGAATCCTGACATTAGCTATGAGCTTCTTGGGCAAAACAGCTCTCTTCCAAGCATTCTTGGGTAGCTTAAGCAACTGAAGTGTTTTACTAACGTCTGAGAATCTGTCACTTTTGGGGGAAGGGAAAATAAAGTTCAGAAGAGAACTTTAAGAGAAAAATTAAGGTTCTTTTATTAACTCCATTTCAGATGAAGTTGGAACTCAACAAAGCGATTCATTTCACTCGTCCATTTAGTCCTTCTATTCAATAAGAGTTTATTAAGTATCTAGCATCGTCCAGAAACTAGCAATAATGATGATGATGGTGATGATGATGATAATGATAATGATGTTGATGATGATGACATTATCTAACATTTACTTAGTTCACTTATTCTGTGCCAGGTACAATTCTATAAGAATTAATACCCACAGTAACTCCATAAAATGGTGCCTGTTTTGTCTCTACTGCAGGACTGCTAAGGAAGGGTAACCAAATTACCCAACGCACACAGATGGAAGTGGAATTGGAACCATAACACACTTTTCCTGCCTCGGGTTCAAAGATAAATTTAAGGCACCAGCCCCTTCCCGCAAGGAACTCACTGTGTGCAGTGAGCAAAACAAACACGTAATCACCTGCGTGAATTGTTTGCAAAAAGCAACATGGCAGAGAATCTGGGAATTCAGAGGCAGGTCCTGGGCTCAGCCAGAAGCAGAGGAGGAGACGTGAAGATGCACTCCCAGGAGGAAACGAACTCTTGGGAGTTGGCTAGGCAGACGGGATGGGGCCAGACCAGGGTAAGAAAGTGGGAAGGGGTAGCCTGAGAGAATGGGCCGTGCCTGGGAAGCCTAAGCACACAGAGAGGCTGGACCAGCAGTGGGAGGGCAGGTAGTCCAGGAGCCCTCGCTGGCAGGAGCCACTCCATCGTGAAGACACTTTCGGGCAGGCTGAGGATGAGTCATGGAGAGCCAGGGACGGGTGTGAGCGCCAGGGTGGCCCAGCAGTCGTAGAAGCTTGCAGACAGCCCTGTGGCCGTCAGCTCAGATTGGGGATGAGGAGAGAGGATGCAGGGAGCCCACCTGGAAGGCAGAGTGACAGGTGTCTGGGCAGGCATAAGAGCAGTGGTTCTCAAACTTTCTAATGCTGTGACCCTTTAATACAGTTCCTCATGTTGTGGTGACCCCCAACAGGCTCTACAGCGGTGGCTCTCAACCTGGGGGTCGCGACCCACAGGTTGAGAACCGCTAGCAGGGTCGCCTAAGACCATCAGAAAACACAGATATTTACATTACGATTCATAACAGTAGCAAAATTAGTTATGAAGTAGCAACGAAAATAATTTTATGGTTGGGGGTCACCACAACATGAGGAACTGTATTAAAGGGTTGCGGCATTAGAAAGGTTGAGAACCACTGCATAAGCGGATGGAGCTTGACCCCAGGCAATGGCCATGGGGACGAAACAGCAGATATTTGAGAGATGCTAAGAAAACAGAAATGGCAGGTGTTGCCAGTGCCCATAGAGGCATCTAGGAATGTCAGCCACCATTTCTCCAAATATCTCCTGGGGGGGGGGGGGGGGGACATTTCTACTTTCGTTTTTCTGGCAGTGGTAAATTCCTAATGTATTTTTACCCTCTGCTCCCCAACAGAGAGGCAACAAGGAGACAAAGGTGGTGACATGCTGAGATGCCCTGTCCCGTGCCTGACACCATGCAGAGAGAGAGATGCTGACCAACAGCTATATTTCTGCAAGTGACCTTCACGAAGGTACCTGCTCACCTCTGTCCGGCCACCGCCCTCCCATCATAGGCAACACACCGCCCCTCGCTGTTCCCTTCAACACCCGCACCTGACTCCAAACAGCCGTGGGAGAGTCCCAGGCAGCCATCAACACCGGTATGTGATGGCTGAACAAGGGAATGAAACGTGGCCTGAATATTCAGTGGCTGGCTCTGCCTCCGAGGCTGTCACCCTGTGCTCACCCTGTCAGCCCCTCAAGCCCAGGAACATGGGAAGAGAGAGCCAGTCACCCTCGGCACCCCGCATCCTAGACATAGAGTCCCAGCCACAGAGCAGGTTGTTGGGAGTAGCATCCAAAATCCTCAGTCACAGCACCCCCTGCCTTGCAAGGAGGAAAGATTCATATTCTTTGGAAAGAGTCCATTTCTAAATCTAATTTATGGTCTGTTGACTTCATGAAAGGCCTGATAAAATTAGGTACATATACACACACATGAATACCTTGAAATTTCAAAACACAAACTTCCATATCTAAAAAATGATCTTTTCAACGTAATCCCCACAAGGCATGAAGTTGGAAATAGGAGTATAAATGGCAATACAGAGTTTGCAGCCTGATTATCATCTTGCATCCAAACATCTCAGACAAAAGTAAACCTAGAGCTTTAAAGAACGAATTCCTCGTGTAAAACTGAATTCCCACCAGAGCCAGCAGGGTCACAGCCTAGGACAGACTGGCTCTGCGTTTAAACTCTGAATTACACCACTGACACGAGGCTTTCTGTTCTCACATCCTATGTATTCCTGCCCAAGTGTTTACTGAGAAAATCTCTCAGACAAATAAGCTCCACGCTCCTGGGGAAAACTGGCACCTTCTTTTGGGTCTGAATATGCTTTAGGTAGCTTCATGAGGCCTATTAACTCTCTTTTCTCCTAAATGAGACAAGAGCTAGAGGACCTGGGTTCAAGGACCTGCTTGGCCAACTATCTGATGGCATGAACTCAGACTAGTCATGGACTCTCCCTGAGCCAGTGGCTATAGATAACAGGAATATTTACTGAGTTACTGGTGTGCTACCAGCTTTAAGCTAAGCTTTTCACATGGGTCATTTCAGCCAATCCTCCCCATCTTTTATGATCCCCACTTTCTGGGTGAGGAAAGGGAGGCTGGTGAGTGGGAGAGCTGGGGAGCTGAGCCCAGGGACATTCCTTGAGTTCCTGGATCCAGCTATGCCTGAAACCCAAGTCAACTCTTAGACTTTGTAAATACATGAACCAGTAGTAATACTGCCCTTCTTTTGCTAACTCCAGTTTGAACTGCGTGTGTGACATTTGCAACAGAGTCCTGTGGAAAGCACGGTCAGCGAGTTTGCTACAAGGATCAAGTGAGATGCAGCTAAGTGACAAGTTCACTGCTCGCTGTGCAATCAATGAAAGCTCCTTTCCTTCCTCTAGTTTCAGGTCTCTTGTCCTGGGGAGGTGTGGATGACGTCTGAGAATCAGTAATAACCACTAAGTATCTGTAGAAACCTAAACTGCCATCAAGGTATTCTTAATAGACAAAACAAAATCATTCAGTGGTAAGAGTACACACAAATATTTTGCCAATTCATCTCTCTTAATTTCTTAAAACTCTGCTTGAATCCACCTGCTCCAGGAAGCTATTCCAAACTTGGTCACTTATGGTCCTTCTATCTACTCTAGAGCTATGAAAAGAAAAAACCTACCACATTGTTTTTAATAAATCAAGTTTCTGTGTTTTAAATGTAATTTTTTATTACTTCTATTTAAGTTACTGCAATATCTCTCTAGGAAAAAATAATCCAAGACAATATTTTACTTAAAAAGTCAGTAAACTTTAAAAAAACTAAAGAAAGAATGAGAAAAAAAGGGAAAAGATGGCGACCGGCAGGAAGGTAGGGAGAGAGAGAGTGTGAGTGAGGAACCCATAGAGGAGAGTGTAGATGTGTGTTGTGTGTGTGTGTGTATGAGATAGGGTCAGTTAGATTCTGCAGGTCTTCCAAGGGGCTCCCGAACAGGGCAGCCCTAGACGGCGGAGCCCCGCGCACAAAGCGGACACTTCTCGGCGGCTGGTGCGGACGCAGAGACCACGCCATCTTGAGAAACAGAGCTGCCTGAGACTCGGATCCTGGCTTCTGACACAAACCAGGACCCTGCAGCCACTGGGGACAGAGAACTGCTATCACAGCTTCATACAAACAAACAACAAGAAGCCAGACTTCCCGGCAGATTTCCGTGAGTCAAAGAGCCTATCCCCCTCCTCCCAGGCGCGCTGATAGCGCCATAGTAACTGATAGACGCGCCCTTCGCCCAAGCTGCTCACAGGCGCGCGCACAGACAGCGCCATAGTAACTGATAGACCCGCCCCTGGCCCAAGCTGCCGAGCTTTGCGCAGGGACACTCTCCCTCTTAGGGAATTTGGCGCGCGCTCGCGCGCGGGACAGAAGCAGCTCCCCATCAGGGAAATCTGTCAGTGCGCACAGAGGGCTCCCCTTCGGGGAATTTGGGGGAATTTGGCTCGCGGGTCACAGCTCCCCCTTCGGAGATTCTTAAGAGCGTGCACAGAGGGGCTTCCCTTTGGGGAATTTGGCGCGCAGGACGGACTCCGCCCCCCTTCTGGGACTTTGGGAGAGTGCACTGAGCCGGCTCACCTTCAGGTTTTTAAGAATGTGCGCTCTAGCCGGTTTGGCTCAGTAGAGAGAGCACACACAGGACGCAGCTCCACTTCAGGGAATTTGGCACGCCGGACACAGCTGCCTGGGATCCCTGACTCACAGCGCATTCACACTAAGAGCCAGCGACCCCAATTGTTGGTGCGTGCACACACAGGGACCCTGATTCTCAACGAGAAACCGCACAAGGCAACAGAGACTTTGACACTCTAGTCTTGGTGCAGACTCAGGGAAACTCTGACTCCTGGCACATGCTAAGGATCTCATTCTCGGCACATACCAACAGTGTGGTGCAGACAGGGCCCCTGATTCTAAATGTGCACACGAGACCACACGGAACACTGGAGACACTGATCGTGGGCAAGTCTGGTTCCCACCAACCAAAGACAGCCACACGTCCTAGTGTCAGAGCACTTCAGTGAAACTCGGGTGGAGCGAAGTCCCCACAGCACACGGCCCAGGTCCACGCAAACAGAAGCTTGAGCTTTCTGGTAATAGCCAGAATGGGGAAACGAAATAACTCACAGAGGAAAGAAAATGTGGAGTCGCCAAGAAAGGAAATTAGTGAAAATGAAGCTTGCAACATGACCGAAAAGGAGTTCAGAGTAATGGTCATGGAATTTATACATCGGATGGATGAGAAAATCAACAACTTATGCAAGAATCAGGAAGAAATGAAAAGTGATATAGCTACAATCAAAAACACCATGGAAAGTTTCAACAGTAGACTACAAGAAGCAGAGGACCGAATTAGTGAGTTAGAAGATCAGGTACAGAAACAAGCTCACGCTGAACAGCAATTGGAGAAAAAAATTAACAAGCAGGAGGAAAGCCTAAGGGAGCTTCGGGACAACATGAAACGAAGTAACATGCGTATAATAGGGCTGCCAGAAGGACAAGAAGAGCAGCAGGGATTAGAAAATCTATTTGAAGAAATAATGACAGAAAACTTCCCGGATATGGGAAAGATAAAAGTTACGCAAGTAAAGAGAGTCCCAAGCAGGATCAACCCCAAAAGACCCACACCAAGACATGTCATAATTTCAATGGCAAATATAAATGATAAAGAGAGAATCCTAAAGGCGGCAAGAGAGAGACAGAGAGTTACCTACAAAGGAACACCCATCAGATTGTCAAATGATTACTCATCAGAAACACAACAAGCTAGAAGTGAATGGAAGGAGGTATACAAAGTGTTGCAAAGCAAAGGACTGAATCCAAGAATACTATATCCAGCAAGACTATCAATCAAAATTGAAGGGGAAATCAGGAGCTTTGCAGACAAAAAAAGCCTCAGGGAGTTTATCACCACCAAACCAGCAATGCAAGAATTGCTAAAGGGAATACTGTAAAAAGAAGAAATAAACAGGTAAGAAGGAATACAGACACAAAAATAGATATGACTGCAAACAAATACCTTTCAGTAATAACTTTAAATGTAAACGGACTAAATGCTCCAATCAAAAGACATCGAGTAGCTGAATGGATAAAAAAACACGACCCATATATATGCTGTCTACAAGAGACCCACCTCAGAACAAGAGACTCACACAGATTGAAAGTGAAGGGATGGAAAAATATCTTTCAGGCAAATGGAAATGAAAAAAAAGCTGGGGTAGCAATACTTATATCTGACAAAATAGACCTCAAAGTAAACGCCATAACAAGAGATAAGGAAGGCCACTTCATAATACTAAAGGGAGAAATCCAACAAGAAGAAATAATTCTGGTAAACATATACACTCCCAATATAGGAGCACCCAAATACATAAAAAAACTCCTGGAGGATATCAAGGGAGAGATTAATAGCAACACAATCATAGTAGGAGACTTTAATACCCCACTATCACCACTGGACAAATCCTCTAAACAAAAAATCAGCAAAGAAACAGCAATCCTAAATGACTCACTAGACCAGATGGAATTAATTGACATCTTCAGAACATTTCACCCCAAAGCCACAGAATATACATTCTTCTCAAGTGCACATGGGTCATTTTCAAAGATAGACCATATGCTGGGTCACAGGCAAAGTCTCTTCAAATTCAAGAAGATAGAAATTATATCAAGCATCTTCTCAGATCACAGTGGCATAAAACTGGAAATCAACTACAATAAATACAATCCAAAGAAATCAAACACATGGAGACTAAACAGCATGCTATTAAACAAGGACTGGGTCACCAGAGAGATCAAGGAAGAAATAAAAAACATCATGGCAACAAATGACAATGAAAACACAACAATCCAAAATCTATGGGACACAGCGAAAGCAGTCTTGAGAGGGAAGTTCATAGCTCTACAGGCCTATTGCAAAAAACAAGAAACAATGGTAATAAATTACTTAACCCTACAACTCAAAGAGCTAGAAAAAGAGCAGCAAGAAAAGCCCAGTGTAACCAGAAGGAAGGACATAACAAAGATCAGAGCGGAGATAAATGACATAGAGACCAAAGAAACAATACATAAGATCAACAAAACCAAGAGCTGGTTCTTTGAAAGGATAAACAAGATTGATGGACCTCTAGCCAGGCTCACCAAGAAGCAAAGAGAGAGGACCCAAATAAACAAAATCAGAAATGAAAGAGGTGAAATAACAACAGACCCTGCTGAGATACAAAGGATTGTTACAAAATACTACGAACAACTCTATTCCAACAAACTGGACAACCTGGAGGAAATGGACATATTCCTAGAAAAATATAACCTTCCAAAAATCAATCAAGAAGAATCTAAACAGCTCAATAGGCCAATAACTATGGATGAAATTGAAGCAGTCATCAAAAAGCTTCCGGCAAACAAAAGCCCAGGGCCTGATGGCTTCACAGGAGAGTTTTACCAAACATTCAAGGAAGAACTAAAACCTATCCTCCTCAGACTATTCCAAAAAATTCAAGTGGAAGGAACACTTCCAAGCTCCTTCTATTAAGCCAGCATCACCCTAATACCAAAACCAGATAAAGACAACACAATGAAAGAGAATTACAGACCAATATCCCTCATGAACATAGATGCCAAAATTCTCAACAAAATTCTAGCAAATCGGCTCCAGCAGTACATCAGAAAGATCATACACCATGACCAAGTAGGATTTATCCCAGGAATGCAAGGATGGTACAATATCCGCAAATCAATAAACGTGATACATCACATAAACAAACTGAAAGATAAAAATCACATAGTCATATCCATTGATGCAGAAAAAGCATTTGACAAAATCCAACACCCTTTCTTGATAAAAACTCTCAACAAGGTGGGAATAGATGGCTCATACCTCAACATAATAAAAGCTATATATGATAAACCCACAGCAAACATCATACTCAATGGACAAAAACTAAAAACATTTCCCCTAAGAACAGGAACAAGACAGGGATGCCCACTCTCACCACTCCTGTTTGACATAGTACTGGAAGTATTAGCCATTGCAATTAGACAAGAAGAAGAAATAAAAGGCATCCAAATTGGAAAAGAACAAGTAAAGCTGTCTTTATTTGCAGACGACATGATATTGTACATAAAAAATCTGAAAGACTCCGTCAAAAAACTAATAGACTTAATAAATGAATTCGGCAATGTAGCAGGATACAAAATTAACGCCAAGAAATCTATGGCCTTTCTATACACCAATAGTGAACTTACAGACAGAGAGCCTAAAAAGGCAATCCCATTTACCATCGCACCAAAAAAATTAAGATACCTAGGAATAAACTTAACTAAGGAGGTAAAAGACCTATACACGGAAAACTACAGGACACTGAAAAAAGAGATAGAGGAAGACGTAAACAGATGGAAGAACATACCATGTTCATGGATTGGTAGAATCAACATCATTAAAATGTCCATACTACCCAAAGCAATCTATAGATTCAATGCACTCCCCATTAAAATACCAACGGCATATTTCACAGACCTTGAAAGAACTCTCCAAAAATTCATCTGGAATAAAAAAAGACCCCGAATAGCCACAGCAATCCTGAGAAAGAAGAATAAAGTAGGAGGGATCTCAATACCAGATTTCAAGCTGTATTACAAAGCCACTGTTCTCAAAACAGCCTGGTACTGGCACAAGAACAGACATATAGATCAATGGAACAGAATAGAGAATCCAGATATTGACCCAAACCACTATGCTCAATTAATATTTGACAAAGGAGGCATGAACATACAATGGAATAAAGACAGTCTCTTCAATAAATGGTGTTGGGAAAATTGGACAGATACATGCAAAAAAATGAAGCTTGATCACCAACTTACGCCACACACAAAAATAAACTCAAAATGGATACAGGACTTAAACATAAGACGGGAAACCATAACAATACTAGAGCAATCCACAGGCAGCAAAATGTCAGACATATGCCAAAAGAAATTCTTCACTGACACTGCCCCTAGGGCAATGGAAGCTAAAGAGAAAATTAACAAATGGGACTACATAAAAATAAAAAGCTTTTTCACAGCAAAAGAAACCATCAACAAAACAACAAGAAGGCCCACTGCATGGGAGAACATATTTGCAAATGGCATCACTGATAAAGGTTTAATCTCCAACATCTACAGGCAGGTTATACAACTTAATAAAAGGAAGATAAATGATCCAATAAAAAAATGGGCAACAGACCTAAATAGAATCTTTTCAAAAGAAGACAGAAGGAAGGCCAAGAGACACATGAAAACATGCTCAACGTCACTAATTATCCGAGAGATGCAAATCAAAACAACAATGCGGTACCATCTCACACCTGTCAGAATGGCTATCATCAACAAATCAACCAACGACAAGTGTTGGCGAGGATGCGGAGAAAAAGGAACCCTCGTGCACTGCTGGTGGGATTGCAGACTGGTGCAGCCACTGTGGAGAACAGTATGGAGTTTCCTCAAAAAACTGAAAATGGAACTCCCATTTGACCCAGTAATCCCACTCCTGGGAATATATCCGAAGAAACTAGAAACACCAATTAGAAAGGATATATGCACCCCTATGTTCATAGCAGCACAATTCACCATAGCTAAGATTTGGAAACAGCCTAGGTGCCCGTCAGCAGATGACTGGATCAGAAAACTGTGGTACATCTACACAATGGAATACTATGCTGCCATAAAAAAGAAGGAATTCTCATCATTTGCAGCAACCTGGGAGGAATTGGAGAACATTATGTTAAGTGAAATAAGTCAGTCAATGAAAGAAAAATACCACATGATCTCACTCATTTATGGATAATAAAGAACATTATAATCTTGAACAAAAAGATTGATACAGAGACAGTAAAGCATCAAACAGACTGTCAAATTACAAGGGGAAGGTTAGGGAGAGGTGGGGGAGATAAGAGATCAATCAAAGGACTTGTATGCATGCATATAAGCATAACCAATGGATGCAAAACTCTGGGGGGTGGGGGCATATATGGGAGTGGGGTGTGGGGAGGGCAATGGTAAGATATGTACACATATAATACCTTAATAAAAAAAAAATAAATAAATAAATAAAAAATAAAAAAACTAAAGAAAGAAAAGTATATATTGATAGAGATAAATAAATATGCAAATATCTATTCACAGATATACATAGAAATAAAGTATATCATCTGTCTATCTATCCTATTTCACTAATGACTTTTTTCATCAAGTTGAACTATATGCCTCCAGGAGAACAGAAAATTACCCAAAAAAATTTTTACTTGAAAATGTAGCAAACCCTTTTAAAAAACTAATCATTTAAAGCTAATTTTCACTTTATATTTTAGAGAATAAATATGAATTAATGAAAAGTTCCTGGAATTACCTTCGATACTTGGACCATTGGTCTCAGGTAAACAAAATAATGAGATGAGTTGAACAGATCACACACAATAGAAGAGTCCTGGGTCCCCACCATGGGGTCCCCAGGTCCCTGTGGACAGCCCAGTCTTTGGCAGCCCAGGCTCCCTCACTGGCATGAGGTAAAGCCACTGGCTCTATAGAGGTCAATTTGGCAGGAAGCACAGAAACACAACAGGGGTAATGATTCAAAATGCCACATAAATGAACAAAGGAACACAGTTACTAAGCCCAAAGCCCAGGGAAGCGGGCTACTCTGTAAAACAAGTATTATGTGCTGTATATAATAAAGGTCCCTGGACTACAATAGCAATTCACTCATTGACGTAGCAGATGTTTACTGGGAATTCAGTATGTGTCAAACACCATGCAAGCAGCTGGGGAGACAGCACAAAGCTAGGTGTGGTCCCTGCCCTCATGGAGTGTTTAATTCCATTGTGCAACAAACGTGTACAAATAAATGCATAATTTTGAACTGGAATGAGTGCTTTTGTATTTGTACTTACAAGTTCACTAATGCCCTATGAGGAACTTCAAATAGGATGAGGTCATTCTATCTATTCCCTTTTTAAAAAAAACTGACTTATTAACATATAATTTACACACCATAGAATTCACCAATTTAAAGTGAATTCAATGGCTTTTAGTATATTTGCAGATATGGGCAACCATCACCACAAAGAAGAACTCTGCACCCTTTAGCTATGACCCTCCAGTCTCCCCCAAATTCCCCAAGCAGCCACTAATATACTCTCTGTCACTAGAGATTTGCCTATTCTAGGAATAACCATATGAGCCATCAATTCCACTCCTATGTTTATACCCAAAAAGAATTGAAAACAGGTGCTCAGGCAAAAGCATGTACACGGAATGCTCACAAACAGCACTATTCGCAATAGCCAAAAGGTGGAAACAACCCAAATGCCCACCAAGGGAAGAACAGACCATCAAAATGTGACTTGCCCATATGAAGGAACATTATTCGGCCCCAAAAAGAATGATACATGCTACACCATGGATGAACCTCGAAAACATTATGCTAAGAGAAAGGACCCATCACAAACGACCACATCCTATATAATAAAAGGCTAATATGCAAATAGGCCAAATGGCAGAAAACCGAACAACTGGTTGCTATGACATGCGCTGACCACCAGGGGGCATGCGCAGAACATGGCAGCATTGGCTGCGGTGGGATGGTGGAGCAGATGAGCAGGGGCACCAGACCAAGGCAGGGCACCGGTCGCTGTCATGGGTCGAGCCTCTGATGGTTACTGAAAATTTTTTGCTCCCATGCGCTGTGGTCCCGCCCGGCGCTCGCACCTGCTGCCGGCACCCAGTGCCGGTCCTGATCGCTCAGCGCCATCAGTGTGTGTGAGCAGCGGCTGCCAGCCCGATAGCCCCTGAGGGCTTCAACACCTCCCCCTGCTCCTGAGGGACAATCAGGGCAGCAGCCACCGCTCGCACCCACTGAAGGCACTGGCCCAGCTCGCACCCACTGCTGGTGCCAGCCCCAATCTCCTCGCCATCAGCGGGTGGGAGCGGGGCTGGCGCTGTCAGCACATGGGAGCTGGAGCAGCGTGAGTGGGGCTACTGGCAGAGAAGGGACCGGGGGTTGCAGCAGGAGGGGCCGGGCAGGGGCACAGAGGATGGGCCAAGACCCACCCCTGTGCCCACCACAGCCTCACGGCCCACAGTTCCTTTCAAGGTGCATGAATTTGTGCACTGGGCCCCTAGTATTATATGATTCCATTTATATCTATTTCCTCCTTTGACCTGAAAGTTATCTTCCTGTGTCCCTTCTCAACCCCAGCATCCATCCATCCTCAGTGTTTCACACCCACCCCCTCCATTCTATCCTCAGGGTCACTGCTCTTAACGTAGTGCCACACCCTCCTCCTTAGGCCCTTGATCCTAGGCTTTCCCCTCAAGCCTACCCCATGCACCAGCTGCCAGAGCAGACTCTCTTAACACAAATCTGGTCTGGCTTATTAAAACCCTTTAGCCACATCCCCATCAACAGCTACATTAAAGCAACTCCTGTGGCATCACACACACACACACACACACACACACACACACACCACACACACACACACTCCCAGGCCCACTACCCACCATTCACATGACAGACACCCGGGGATCCAGGACCACCTGGCCAAGTGAAGCTGCCTGAATCCTGCACTCTAACACATTTCTGTTGCTGCCTGTCTGTGCTCTTCCCCCTGCCTGGAATGCCTGCCTGCTCTTGCCTAGAAATATCACATCATCTTCCACACAGTTCAAGCCTTCCCACTCCTCCCCCAACACTGAGCTGTCCAACACCTTCACAACCTTCACGTCCTCACACTGTTAGGGACTGTGCATTGGCCAGTGCTGCGGGAACCTCTGAAAGACAGGAGCGGTATCTACTCACTGCTATATTCCCAGGAACCAGCACCCAGCCTACATTGCGCATAGTAGGCTCCCAATGAAAATGCATTGGAGGAAGATGGGTAGCAAGGGACGGAGAGAATTAATACACATATGTCAATAATTTAGGTACCTATTTTATTTATCAACAAATAATGTTGTCTCAGATATTGGAAGTTCCTGCCCTCTTTAGGTTTTTCCCAGATTCCCCCACCCCAGTCTGAGCAGGAATAAAATAAAAGACCAGAGTTGATAACAACAATAGCAACAACAAGGAAACCCCAATACAACCTGGCTCAAGCCCCAACCAGGGTAACAATGGGAAGTCTTGCCTTCCTGGAATCTTGTTCATTTTAGACGTTTTACCTCCAAACCTACTTGTAAAGCAAAAGAGGGACCAGGAGAGAAGAGTCAAACCCAGAGATGCTGCAAAGGACCTTGATATTAATCTAACTGCCAAATCTGTTGAGCTTCTGGGGTTTTACCTTTATATTGTCTGGGCTGCTGAGCCGCACTGATGTCTCATGTTCTCATCTCACCTTCGGAGAAGCCCATGTGGACTCTGGCAGCCCCTCTTTTCAGATAAGATGCCATTAACAGCAGAGATAACAAAGATCCCTTTTGCCTCTAGGGGGCGATATGATGGTTCACAAATCATTCTAAAGACCCAGCTACATCTAACTCTCTATGATACTCAGTAGGGAAGAAAATAACATGAAATAATAGCAATATGCATGAGCCAAATCAAAGACTTTCTTTTCAAAGATAAAAATGCAAAGGTGTAGTTCCCGATGATTGAAAGCAAAAAAGAATAAGCAGTGACATTCCAGATTGGTCTTGATCACTACTAACTGATTTCCAAAACCTCCCCATCATCCTACCATTATAATTTCCTGCTAATTACTACAAGCAATTTTATTAATATACTTTTCAGCCTCATTAAATATTACCTTGGGCCTCACATTAAAAATGATGAGGCTCAGTAATCTTAATGAGCATCCAAGTTTCATCGACCCCTGAAAACCCAGACGACAGAGAACTGAACGCATTGCTGAGCGGCTCTGTTCCCCGGGCATGCAGAAAAGCAGCTTCGGAAACATGAAAGAAATGAAATGTAAAGACCAAAATGAAGCCTGACTTGGGAACACACACGTTTGCCTGGACCTCCTTCAGGTCCTGTCAATTAAGGGCCAGGGGAATTGTTGAAGGGCATTTTGGCTTTATCTCTTGGTCCTCTTTCACCTGATGCACACACAGTATCAATCAGCATAATTTTCACAATTATTAAGTCTTTCTTGTGACTTCTGACTCTGACAGGTAGCGCCCCTGGCAATCCAGGGCTGGGCAGAGGCAGGCCAGCTGGGAATGAGAGACGCTCACTGCTCTAGAAACTAGAAATCCTCGACTTTCTCTGAAATGGTGGTGGAAGGACAGGATAGGCAGTCAAGGACCAAAGAAGATACATTCTATTTTTCTTTCCTTCCTGGCATGACCAGAATTGTCTGTATTTCTCAATCAGCAAGCTAGGCAAGAAAAGAGAGACCAGCTGCCCAGTCCTCAAAGTAAATTATTTATCAGGAGCTGAATTTACTGCTCTCCTGACTAAACTGTCAAAACCCTCCCATTTCCAACTGCAGTTGTGCTGTGAGGTCTCAGAGTATGTTGTGTTTCCCTTCGCCTCCAGGTTAAAGATGAGTGGGTAAACGTGGGGGTGGTTTAAACAAACCAACCCAGATTTACCGAACCTACCTTCAGGCGAGGTCTCAGACAGCTTTTTCAATGTGTCGGAGACCGATAAATTGAGCCCAGTAAAAAACCATTAAATGTTAGAGAGGAACCTTTTGTATTATCTATTTTAACCCACTATTGGTAGATAAGAAAACTGAGATACAGAGAGCAGGAATGATTTGCCTTGGTTGCATGCAAAGAGTCGCACCTAGAACTTGAACTCTTGGATCCCCATCTATCCATTATTCTGCCATTGATACTGTTAGCCTAAAATGGGGTCTTTCACGGGGACTGAGGCAGAAACAGCCAGTCACCAAAGAACGGTGGTTCCCTCTCCCAGGGTGTAGCACTGCCTCCAGGACATGGCTGTCACCAGGAACTACATCTTCCCATCCCTCCACTCACATTCCACCCCTCACAACTGGGTCCTAGCCCATGCATTCTAGCCCAGGAAATGGGAATGGAAGTGATGGACAAGCACAATTCCAGGCATAAGCCATGCAAACCTGCTATCTGGTTCTCCTCCACGCTCTGCCCTCTCTGATGGCTGGATTCAAAGGACTTCAAGGTCCCAAGAGACAGCAGAGGTACAAAATAGATGAGACCTAGGTCTCTGAATTATCTCATGGAGTAAAGCATTTTATTTTGTTTATTTTTTGTTATTCCTCACCCAATGGTATTTTTCCATTAATTTTTAGAGAGTAGAAGGGAAGGGGAGAGACAGAGAGAAACATTGATGTGAGAGAGAGAATTATCGATTAGCTGCCTCCTGCATGTACCCCGACCAGGGCCAGGGGTCAAGCCTGCAACCAAGATATATGCCCTTGATCAGAATTGAACCCATGACCCTTCAGTCCACAGGCCAACACTCTATCCACTGAGCCAAACCATCTATAGCAATAAAGCCTTTTAAAGATGAGTCATATGCCCATGGTCTGAAACTGGCACAAGACATAAAATTTTACAGTGGGTTTGTCTGTTACAATGCTTAGCATTAACCTAACAAATACTAGAAACATTTTATACTTGAAGGGAGGTCCTCAAATACGTAAATCCCAAAGAAAAACCTAGGGCCCGTGAAAAAACTTTGTTACAACAGTAGGAAAACACTTACAAACCAAATAATTAAAAATAATATTCTACCACCGTGTCAACTTGCTAATCAGATTCAAATGGATTAATTTCTCCGGGACTCTGAAGGGGGAAAAAAGCAAACCTTCGTAAAGGTTAGCCTTGAAAACAAAGTGAGTCTTGTCACAAAGGAATTTCTTCCTCAAGTGTCCTTCGCCTGATTCCTTTCATCTTAGGAGTGATGACAAAACCAACTATTGATACACGCAACAACTTTGATGGCTCTTGGGGGAGGGGCGGGGCCCATCTCAAAAGGTTACATACTGTCTGATTCCATTTATATAACATTCTTGAAATGACAAAATTATAGTGATGGAGAACATTTTAGTGGTTGCCACGGGTTAGAGGTGGGGGAAGAGTGTGCCTAGTAAAGCAGTAAGAACCACTCGGGAATTTCTTGGTGCTGATGGAACCACCGTGCTTCCTGATTGTGGGAATGATCACCTGAATCTACACTTGATAAAATTTCACAGAACCATACACCAGAAAGAATTGGGGGGGGGGGGGGCGCGGGAGGGGAGAGAGGCGGAGGGGAGGAGAAGCGGCAGCCTGTCAGAACTGGTGAAGGCTGAACCAAGTCTACCCATGAGTTCACAGTCAGTTCCCGGTTCTGACAATGTACTGTGAGTGTGTAAGATATCACCTCTGGGAAAATTGGATAAACGCCCAGGGAACTCTCTACACTATTTTTGCAACGTCATGTGTACCTTGAACTATTTCAAAGTAAAAGGTTAATTTTTTTTAACATGATAGTGTAGGCCCTGGCAGGGTGGCTCAGTTGGTTAGAGCAGCGGTCGCCAACCAGTGGTCCGCGGACCACTGGTGGTTCGTGAGGTCTGAAAGGTTGGCGACCGCTGGGTTAGAGTGTCATCCTGTGCACCAAAAGCAGTTTGTGGGTTCAATCCCCAGATGCGGTGTGTACAGAGGGCAACCGATCAATATTTCTCATATCAATGTCTCTTCTCTTCCCTTCCCTTCCCTCTCCTTTCTTTCCCTTCCCTCCCTTACCCTACCCTACCCTTCCCTCCCCTCCCTTTCCCTTCCCTTCTCTTTTCTCTTTCTCTCTCTCTCCCTTCCTCTCTCTCTAGAAATCAATGAAAGCATATCCTTGGGTGAGGATTTAAAAAAAAAATTTAAGGGATAGTGTAGGCTAGTGTAGGCCCTGAACCATGAAGTTCTGAGTCAGGAAACCGGCCTTGTGATTGGGCAACATGAGTGTGATAACTGCAGAGAATTGAGGAGCTAGTTCGTTATAGGACTCTCACAACTAATTGGCTGAGTATGTGTTTACTAGTAGTCTTTGTCTCCCTTCTAGAATATAAATATCCGAGACCAAGTCTGTCCTGTTCCCTTCTCAATGCCTAACCCAAAGACTGGTACACAGAAGGCCCTCGGTAAATATCTGTTGCATGAACAAATGAAGGAAGCAACAAGCAAGGAAGGAATGACTGTCCGCGTTTTGCAGAGATCTCGTGCCCTGCCCTGTGCACACAGCTAGAGGAGGGGTGGCAGGTGGCTGCCAAACATCAGGGCCCAATGGACTTCCCATAGCAACACATGTCCCTCAGCAGTTTATATTCCTGCCAGCTGCTTTATCTTGGGAAATAGAACGACTATGACAGAAAGAAAAGAAAGAGAAGAGCATAAGTGAGAGAGAGTAAAAGCAAGGGGAAGAGAAAGAGACATGAAAGATGTCAAGAGAAAGCAAGACAGAGCAAGGAAGGGAGGGAGAGAGAAGGAGAAAAAGAGAGAGAGAAAGGAGGGAGGGAAGAAAGGAGTGGTGGGGATGGGGAAAGGAGTAGGAGAGGAGGGTGGGAGGGAAGGAAGGAGAGAAAAAAAAAGAGAAAATCTGCCCCAACCACACAGTGACATTGAACAACAGGATCCCAACTATCAACAAGATCGCACTCCATGGACCCAGGGCTTTGCCCTGAAATGGTATTGTCATGTGAACAATCTGTCACTGAGTAATAAATAGTTCATGCAAGACGACAAAATGGTCAGCGGTGAGATGTAAATTAGGAATAACCTAAGGCCGTGGTTGGCAAACTGCGACTCGCGAGCCAAATGCGGCTCTTTGGCCCCTTGAGTGTGGCTCTTCCACAAAATACCACGGCCTGGGCGAGTCCATTTTGAAGAAGTGGCTTTAGAAGAAGTTTAAGTTTAAAAAATTTGGCTCTCAAAAGAAGTTTCAATTGTTGTACTGTTGATATTTGGCTCTGTTGACTAATGAGTTTGCCGACCACGGACCTAAGGGAACTGCGCTCCACAACGCACCATGCTCCAGTTGCCAGACCGGGGTCCGGGTTCTTTTTATCTTTCCAGAAGGTGCTGCTGTTTGCAGTACAACGTGATATAATGTGAGATGCAGTACACAGAGACCGAGAAAAACCGTGTTGTGTTCCAGACACAGCGAAGCTTGTGTGGCCATCAGATCCCAGTTTGAATTCTGGCTCTGCCACTTTTTTCATTTAGGTGATGGTGGGCCAGTTATTCAATTTCTTTGAATATCAGCATCCTCGTCCGCAATACTGGAGCAAAAACCCATACTTTGCAAGGTTACTGTGAAGATCCAACGGAATAATCACTACAAATGCCGCCAGCACAGCGCCCGGCACGCTGACACTTAACATAAACCTCGGTTCTCCCGGAAGCTAGGCACAAAGCAGCATGCACTGTACGAGGAGTCCACTCGGCCGAGGTTCTAGAACAGACAAGACGTGTCTAAGAGAAATCAGATTAATCATTGCTTGATGAGTGCAAAGGGGCCCAAGGGAACTCTCTGGGGGCTGGAAATGTGTTGTATCTTGGTAAGGTTGCAGGTTTTACAACTGTGTATGCACTTGTCAAAACTTAATGAACCATATAACTTAAGATCTAGGTATTTAAATTATACCTCAAATTTTTAAATTAGAAAATAAGATATAAATATCTAGATCCTAGAGAGCTAGGTAGCTTAGTAGTTAGATAGCTATAGAGCAAGGTGAGGGAGGGAGGGAGGGAGGGAGGGAGGGAGGGAGGGAGGGAGGGAGGATTTTAAGTGAAAGTACCAACCATAGCATGTGGCTTATGCTAAGGGCTCCATTATGTTTATGAAATTCTGAAATCAAAATGAACCTTCCCACTCTTTCTCCTCCACAGACCACCCACTCAACTGTGGAACGGCACAGCCAGTTCTGAAATCCTGAATCCTGGTCCCTGACACCCCCACCCAAGAGGCCAGGTGGATGACCTCTGCCCACCTCCCCCACAGGACAGAACTCAGAGGTCCTAACCATCAAACTTCCTCTGATTCCGGGTGAGCATCTTTAAGTCCTTCACTACACTAGTCACACTCAACTGCTCAAAGTCTCCTTGGAAGGTGAGCCCGGATGGGCTGCCAGATGTCCTCTGTTAAGGATGTGTCCCACTCAAGCACCGGCCTCCAGGCAGCTCTGTCGCTGTGTCTGCCATCGTGAGCGCCGACCTTGATCTGGAACACAGTAGCTGCTCAATCTATTGGACACCTACTAGATGCCCAGCACTGCTAGATTCTACATGTTAGCATTCTTTCAGTCCTCACAATAAACCCATAAAGAGGTCTATCTTCCCCATTTTACAGTTGAGCGAGCAGAACTCAAGGTACCCCTCCCCCCCAGTCTTTTCAGATCCCATGAAATCCCACCTGCAAAGAAGATCTCCAAATCTTTGTCCCACCCATCACCAGGAAGGCACCGCCACAGCTCAGGAAGAACACCTCTCATTTAACATACACAGGACAGGAGCTTGACAGGGGAGCCTTGAATTACAAATGACTGATGCATCGAACGACATGGGTGAAGCACAGAAACATGATGCTAAACAAAGGAGAGGAACATGAGAGATACTGCAGGATTCCATTTCCATGAAGTTCTAGAAAAGACAAATCTAATCCCTAGTGACCAAAACCAGGTCACGGGTAGCCTGGGGCTGCAGGTGAGAGGCGGACCACAAAGGAGCTTGAGGGGAATTCCTGGGTGAGGAAAATATTCTACACCTTGATCCAGGTGGTGCATACAAATGGGTGTGCACATTTGTCAAAATTCAAACTACACCATTTAAAAGTGTGCATTTTATGAAATGCGACTCAAGTTGATATTTTTTATGCAAAAAATAAAAGAAAAGCCTTCGGAATCAACAGCCCTTACTTCGAATCTTGCTTTGCCTCTCCCTGGCTGGTGACCTGGGGCAAGCAACTTAACACAACTGAGCTTCGGTTTCAGGCTGCTGTCAGGGTTGAGGATAATACATGCTAAACACCTGGAAAAAGAGTAGGCCTTCAATAAATAGCAGCTTCTACTATTACTGTTAATTAATAATAATGAGAAATAATAGTCTGAATAACGGATTCAATTCTCTGCTTTGCAGGGTAGATCTCAAACTGCTAAATGCTCCTTGCTATTAGCTCTCACTGAAAACCAACACACGCTCTTTTGTAGCGTGCAATCATTTTAATATTATGCTGGAAAAGATAATCAAGACTGAATACCAAATGGATGTAGATTAAAAAATTCATGTTTACATATGAATATTAGAGGCCTGATGCACAAAACTCGTGCAAGACTAGGCCTTCCTTCCCCTGGCTGCGGCATAGGCTTCCCTCTGGCACCCAGGACCCCGGCTCCCCTCATAGCCCTGGCTTCATCCGGAAGATCGTCCGGAAGGATGTCCAGTCTAATTAGCATATTATGCTTTTATTATTATAGATGGGCCATGGAATCTCAGATTGATGCAAACCTGAACACTGCTGACAGTTACCATTTTCTTCTCAAGGAATCAGATTTTCAGTCTAAGAAAGTCCACAGGGAGTTTTCCACTATGTTATTATCCAGGGTACAATTTCTCTAATAAGGTCACTAGGAAAAAAAAAAAAGAATTCTGGACTCTATAATCCCTTTACATTAGTTTTTTCCTCCAAGAGTGTCTTTGTCTAGGGATAAGACATAGCAGCATGGCAAATTTCAAATGCATAGCAATCTTGTTTGGGTGGTTTTTAAAGCTAAAATCTGTGAGCACATCTCCCTATTTACTGGTCACTTCCTTCCACATTCAGAAAATTGCTTCCCAGGAAACTGTTCGGTTCCATTTAGGCTTACAAATAATTTCCCTGGAGCTGGAGCAAAGGTGAATTAAAATGTGTCCAGATTCCTGGTAGACGTGAGATCTGAGTGTGAGGTTGCAGAAGATTGAGCAATCATGGTGATTCTATGGGAAATGAGTGAAAGGGACCGTCTGGCAATGGGCTCAAAGTTGCAAAGGTGTCAGTCAACCCATCTTTCAGCAAATGCCTCCAACCATGCTTCATTTGGGGATCATCCTTGTCCCACTTTCTCTCAGACAAAGAGCCAACTTCCATTGCTAAATGCTATGCTGATTCGTCCCAGGGTGCTCTCAATCTCGGGACAGATCACCTCAAGGTCAAGAGCTGTCTCCCTTTGTCAAAAATCCTTTGGTGCTATTATTGCATAATGGGGAACTGAGGACCTACTACAGACGTATAAAAGGCTCCAGAGAAAGAAGGAAGCAGTTATGACCTAGACAGGAGCCACTGAAATATGACTCTTTAACCCAATAGGAAGCTTTGCAAGTTCCCGGGCATTACGCTCCATCCCAGCCTGAGTCGTGACCTAACAGTACAGGGGTCTCGGGAAGTAAAGATTCACTAGCTCACTTTCACTTGGACTCTCCAGGATATAAGCTTTGCTAAGGGCATGACAGTTCTGTTTTATGATTTGGCTTTCCTTGCATTTACCTGTGAACCAGCTTTTCAAGAAACCCAAACAATTTTTCTTTAAAACGACCTCCCTTCTAGGGCAGAGACTTTTACCTGTTCATTCCACCGCATTTCTCTGCTTCCTGGGAACATAGTGAGACCACATTTCCCAGAACCCCTTGCGGTTAGGCACTTAGGTGCAGCGAGGTAACTGAATTCTGGACACTGGCATGTAGACAGGTATAACAATGGCAATTCTTAAGCCTTGCCCAAAAAACCTCCCACACCACCTACACCCCCTCTTTTCCCACCCACCAACTAAATGGAAAGAATTACATGAACCTAGAGGATGGCAAAACCACAATACGGAAAAATCTTTAGTCCTGAATGACTGTGGAATACAACTCCTCCGTCAGCCCACACTGGATATGGTTTAGGAAACTAAGTTTTATTGTTTTAAGACAATGAAATTTTAAAGTGGCTTGTTCCAAGAGTTAGCTTGTCCTGCCTAACGCACCTTCCTCCTATAGAGTTATCCCCTCAAAACCGCCACTAAATGATTTCAAATCGAAACACAACAAAAGGATCCAACATCCAGCTAATGCAGGACCAATGTTTCTTGATCAAATGCCACCGTCAGTCATCCTGAGAGCTGCTGCTTCAAGCTCTGAACTGTCTCCAGGCATCTCATCCTTCCCTCCACACAACATCAAGTTCAAGTAGGTCTCCTAGAAGTGAAGAGTTGGCAGGAGCTGGCTCGTGTCAAACAGGAAGCCTACATGTCTCAGGCTGCCTCTGGTAACACTTCAATTACCCACCACCTGCTTATCGTGAGGTTCTCAGTACAGCTTTTACCACTGTCTCCCAAAGAAAAGGTTAATTGGGAAGTGTCAGGATCCACTAGGCAGGAAAATCCCAGTGGTTGGTTGAGAAAATAGAAGAGGTTATTTCTAGACTCAGACATGGTTCTGGAAGCCAGCATATATTATCCTGATCCTCTCCTGTCTTCACGTTTGCCCTTCCTGTCATGCTGATGTGGCTTGTCTTCATTGCTAAAGATGATCCTTCTACCCACGGCCAAAGTGCCTCCAAGCCATGCTCCTGAGGAGTCATGCTCCAGACTGGAGGCACCTCCTAAGAGAGGAACCATCCCCTTTCCTTGTGCATCCCAGCCCCAGAAAGTGCTCTAGTCAGCACTGGCCAACTGCTGTACCAAAGAACAGCGACACTTTGGTGGCTTAAAACAATAAACATTTTCTTTGCACGCATGCAACAGTCCAACATAAATTTACAGACTCAGGCTCCTATAGTTGCAGCAAACCCTATAGCTTTAGAGTCTTCTGTAGACAAGACTCCATGGTTGCCTCCAACCACGCTCCATTTGGGGATCATCCTTGTCCCACTTTCTCTCAGACAAAGAGCCAACTTCCATTGCTAAATGCTATGCTGATTCGTCCCAGGGTGACGAACAAAAAGACAAGAGAACAAAAACCCCATGTGGTAGGGATGTATGGGCCACGCCCTACCCACAGAATCCCCTGCAGTTAGGCACCAACTTCACCACAGTCACCCACATCCCACTGGCAGAACTCAATACAGGCCCACATCTAACAACAAAGGGTGTATGAATGTATTCTCACTGTGCACCCTCCCCCCAAAAAAAGGAGACGTGGATTTTAGTGACCACATCGTTGTATGGGACTCAGTAGGAGAAGAGAATGTCTCCCAGAAGGCAGTTAGCCAGCTTTTGAGGACCTGATCCAACCATCTATCGATAGAAAAATGAAATTTCCCAGAGCTACGCAAAAGAGAAATGTTGTCTTTGCACAGTAAACCAGGATGATGTACGTCACACAAGTTGTGAACAAGGTTACCTGAAAGGGAAAATTCATGTGTGTATAGCATGGGCCAGGAAGGTCCTCAGACAAAGCCAGCTTGTGTTGCCTCATAGATTCAAGCAGACTCACGGTGTCAGACAGACAGGGGGCTCAGAGTAGGGGACATCTCAGATGGGGGAACGAAGGGGCCCAGAGAGGCAAAACAATTTGCAGGTTGCACGTCTAGCCAGGAAAGCCAAGACTGGAACTCTGCTCCCCGATTCTATCACCCCAAGTCTGTGTGCCAGTTATGTCTATATCCCTGTATCCACCCAAGTGCGGGCCTTCAAAACAGCAACTAGCCAGAGTGTTCTCTCAGACAAAGATTTCTGGAAACCATGCTTCCCATCCTGGCAGTGCGCTCGCTCTTCCAAAGTCTCTCCTTCCAAACTTACATAGACTGCACACACGGAGGGGCCTGAATGAGGCCCAAGGACGAAGACACACACCCCACAGTCTGTGTCACCCAGATGGCTTCCTGCTCATGCAAGAAGGACTCAGCTCAGTTTCCTTCCATAAACGCTTCTTTATTTGTCCCCGGAGGCCTTCCTATCACCTGCAGGAGCTCT
Organism: Cnephaeus nilssonii; assembly: GCF_951640355.1. NCBI lineage: Eukaryota > Metazoa > Chordata > Mammalia > Chiroptera > Vespertilionidae > Cnephaeus > Cnephaeus nilssonii. The sequence continues at coordinate 70,547,674 of NC_137082.1, read as the reverse complement.
TCTCCGCAAGCTCTGTGAATTACAACTCTTTTAAAGGGTATGTTCCAGGCGATGAACTTCTTTCCTTCCATCTTTTAAAATGAGATTAACCGAAGATCACTGCAGAGGCTCCGCGAAAGGCTGCCAATGATTCTCTAACACATTGTGAGAATTCTCCATAGTAGGAAAGCGTGAAAGCCCAAGCTTTGCTTGAAGAAGGACAGCAGACAAACAATTCAGAAGACTTTAGCAACCTGCCATTCAAACTCTCAGGGGCCGTGAGTCAGCATTTGCTCTCCGGGGTTATTTCTAGCTACTCTCCTTTGTACTCCAACTAAATCACACTTACTTACCTCTTCTCCAACCACACTGTCCGGTTTGTTTTCCACCCTCCATCCCCAAGGTCTCCTCTATCCTGTTTGATCTGAACTGTGGGACATGGCAAAGAGTGGGGGAGGTTATGAGTGATGTTAGAGTTGGATGTCAGAGCAAGATCGAGGCCAGAGAAAGTGATGCAGTGGTGTTGCCATGAGAGGAGAGAGGAGAAAAGACTGGGACAAAAATGGCAGAATTCGATGGACACAGGTGAGAAGGGAGACATGGGAAGGGTACAGTTGGTGGCACCAAATGCTGTACAAGTACAGAGGAGGCACTGATGGAGGAAGAAGAAGAGGAGGACAATGGCGACTAGTGAAAGGATAACAGTGGAGTTCAAACTCTACCTCCTGTTCTTAACTTTTCCTCTGAGAAGCTGAGGCTGTTAGATAAGTGAGGCCATGCATAATGAGGCCATGCGAAGCATAAGTGAGGACGAGGCTTAGCACCTAAAAGGAAATAAACTCCGAAGCTGTGAGCTCTGCCCTTCTCTGACCCTCAGCCCCATGCTTAAAAGGGCAGCGCAGGCAAACCCCAATACATGCTTAGTCCCAACGAGGGCCCCAGGTCCAACGCTGAGCTCACTCCTAAAGCCTAGGATGTCAGTAACAGAGGCACACTCAGTGTTCCCCAGGACCCCTCAGTGAACACGTCGATCCAGCTGGTGTACTTTATATTGATGTTACCGCTGCCCAGGGCCTTCTGGCATCAGCGGCTGCAGAGTGGACAGTGCTATAACTGTTTCTATTTGCAGCAACAAGTCCTCTACGATATTACATTAACTTCAAAATGATGACAAGTGGCGTATTAGAGCAAATTGATTCCTTAGAAACAGAATGAATTTTACTTGCCATTATTACCATAAGTGGAATCCAAAAAGGCTACAATAAATAATATAACCACCTTCTATTTATTCACCCTTGACTCCCCTTCACAATATTGACTAAAGAGGTAAGCACCATGGAGGAGGAAGAATTATCTCCAGCAGCCTGACAAGGACAGAACTTGGTAGGGGGTGAGGGAGGTGCCTAAGGAGAAGCAGTGAGGTGTCTTTTAGCAAAGGCAAGTTTGTAATGGGTAACGGCTGACTTTTTTAAATAAGAGCTATTCGGGTGTGAAATGGGCTCCCCAGCAATGATTTGGGAGTCCCTCCGCTTCTCCGAGGCCATGATGATGGGTTAGTCATGTCTGACAGCCTGCATAATGGCTCCTCCCGTCTAGGAGACTTTGGAGAGCCTTTCTGTGATTTATCGATTATCAGTTGGAAAAGCATCCTACCTTTCCAGGGAAAATGTTCTGGAGAACCTAGCTCGTTGTGAGCTGTTATGGCGAACCCTTCAAGCTAACTTCGGGTCGCTATTTGGAAAACATCCACCAGCCCCAGCATAGGCCTCCTTGGAGAAGGTTTTTTAAAAAATTGTTAGCCAAGAAGGGAGTGTACGAACCAATAGGCAGCATATGAGCAAATCTGGCCTACAGGTGTGTGTCAATGACCCTGCCTAGTTTGTGTGTGAGGTTTCTTTCAATAGTAGAATGTGTTCCCAATCCTGCAAACTTGAGAGATGTGGTGGATGCTGCTGGTGAACTGCCCAGAACAGTGGTCAGCAAACTGCAGCTCACGAGCCACATGCGGCTCTTTGGCCCCTTGAGTGTGGCTCTTCCACAAAATACCACGTGCGGGCGCGCACATACAGTGCGATTGAAACTTCGTGGCCCATGCGCAGAAGTCGGTTTTCGGCCTGGGCGAGTCTATTTTGAAGAAGTGGCATCAGAAGAAGTTTAAGTTTAAAAAATTTGGCTCTCAAAAGAAATTTCAATCGTTGTACTGTTGATATTTGGCTCTGTTGACTAATGAGTTTGCAGACCACTGGCCCAGAAGATCTTCGTCACTAGGAGGTGGCCACTGCCCAGCTCACAGTGCCCCCTTCTCTAAAGAACTGCCTTCAACCTAACAGGGGCCACCTGCTCCTGGGGACGAAGGGACAAAAGATGAACACAAAGGACAAAAGACCTGCCAAAAACTGTCTCAGGGTGGTACCAAGTTTGGGGAAATTCGTGTTCCGAGGCCCACCCCCCACCCCCACCAGGGGGTTAGACTGCAGCTGGACATGAGCCACATCCTTGTTTGGTTCCTGTTCCTTCCAGTCCTGCTTCCTCCACCTCCAATGCCCTCAGAGCAGTGGCTCTCAATGCCTGGTCCCAGACCAACATCAGCATCTCCTGGGCACTGTTAGATCTGCAAATCTCAAGCTCCACTGGAGACTTTCTGAATCAGAAACTCTGGTGGTGGGCCCAGCAATTTGTGCTGAAACAAACAGCGCGGTGATGCTTGTGTGTGCTAGAGTTTGAGGACCAGAGCCTCAGAGGACGCCTCAATTAAATTATTTTCACCCAGGCCCCCATCCCGGGTTCTGCTTGCAGAGAACCAACCCCAAATAGGAACGCTCACGTTTTTAAAATCTGCTCTTTCCAGCTCCTCTTGAAAAATTGTGTCTTTCCTGCAGGGAAGCAATCAGCTTGACCTGGAAGGGTTGTTGCCCCGTTGAAACAGTTGCCGTGACACTCCATGGGTTTACACCCGGCCTGTGTCATGCATACTGGCCTGGCCTGTGCCTGTCCGGGCATCTGATCTAGCTCTCTGGACAGTAGGCTCACTGAGATCAGGGCTCTACTTTCTCAGCTTTGTATCCTCACAGCCTGGCATGTAGCGGGCACTCATCTATTTCTATTGAGTTGGGGTGAACTGAACCAACCCTATTAAATCTGGCCAACATTTCTATTGAGTTGGGGTGAACTGAACCAACCCTAACTATTAAATCTGGCCAACATTTCTGAGACTCAGAGGCAAAATTCATGCAATTAAGAACCCAAGAAATAATCCCCGCAACAAATTAATATAATGACCTTATAGACATTATAGCTATGCACTGGCTATAATTGTGCAAAGATGTAATATGCAGGAGAAATTGGTTGCTGAATCACCGGATAGTCATCCTAAGCCCCGAAGCCTGCAGATTAATAACCCCTGTAATTTTATCCCAGTCCATGTAATTGCAGGTGCCATCTTGACTCATTTAACATCTAATTCGTCAAAGTAGGTTTGCAGGCCTCTGACACATGGTTCCCATATTCACAATGTCTCTTTAGCCCAGAGGCATTTTTTATTAAAGAACCAACCTGAATATGAAATAAAACAACACCAAATAAAATACGGCTCCAAACCTGAGCTCCGGAAAAAGAAAAAGTCATTTCCATCCCGGCACTAGCTGGCTGCTGTCAAATTATCCATGTAGAAAATTGTCCAAACGTTTTTACCCAAACTGCACTTGTTTCTGTTTTGAGCCACGTTTCTTTCCTAATTTTTCTTCCTTTCTCTAAAGCTTCTATCTTTAGGAAATATGGAGCCCAAGTTCTATAATTTGCACTTCATTTGAACACTAATGAAAAGAAATGCTCTTCCCCTTCAAACCATTTCCTCAGTCAATTAAACAAATCCTCTAAGTGGAATGTGTGAAGTGATTTGTGTCCAAGAACTTAATTAGTACTTAATTCTGGAATTTGTATCTTCCTAAACCCACTTTTTTTTTTTAAGTTTCCACCAAGCTCAAACACGGGTCCAGGTGTAGTCCCTTGCCGTAAGATCACTTCTTTGAAGACGTCCAGAGGAATAAAAGACCGTCTGTGTGTTCAAAAAGGCCACAGCCTCCTGCCTCGGATTGCAGGCAGCCTTTTTGCCACCGACTAAGGTCCTTTCAGGCCCACGAAAAGGGAAGGAGCAAACAGCACTTTGCAGAATAATAGTTGTCTTGTTGTAAATGATATCCATGCTCATTGTGGAAACACCGGGGGGAAATGCAGAATAAGAGTAAAGGAGAACAAGAGTTTCAGCTACCTAGGGATAACTACTCTCGACACAGATGTCCTTTTGTTAAAATGCGGATTATACAATGGCTCTCTTATACTGTAGATCACACTTCATGTCCATTTCTCTCATTTTCCCCATAGTATAAAATTCCCTCTATTATTCAAAATTCTTTGCATGTGTCTCTTTCTTATCCCAGTGAGAATGAGGACCTGGTGATGTTGCCCTCAGACCATTCTGGGCTGTTCCTCTGTGTCTTGCATTCTCGAACCTGGGGGTGGGGGTACAAAAATACTCATTCTTAAACATACAGTATATCTGTGGTGTTAAAATTTTGTGGGAGAGAAGTAATCAGAGGGAAAAAGTGTCTGAAAGATTCTTTAGAAAGGGGGGTGGGTCATGAAAGAAAGGTTTGGGAACTGCAATAGATAACTTATAACGGAATTGACTTAACCAATCCTTTTAATAAAATCCTGCCAACACACACTTAAAAGACTGCTAAATAAAAGCAAAAACTAAACAAAAATTTGTAACGTCTGTTAATGACCATATGTTCTTTGTCCCAGCAATCTGAGTCCTGAAAGCAGGGGAAACGCAACGGCTCTACTTGTTGGCAATCACAATCTGCATATGGGACTTCCTCATGCCCATGGTTTCTTCCACTCTGCAGAAAAGAGAGTAACACGAATAAGCCCTCTGCAATCCTCAGCAGGACACCACGTAGACAGTCCTCTCTCCACACTCCCCCCGAACTTCTGTGAAGTCACTCTCGGAACGTTCTAGAACTTAAGTGTCTCCACCTGTAGAATGAGATTTCTAATGGATTTCTAACTCGGGTGTGCCATGCTAAGCTCCCATATAATCAAGCAGTTAAGTGTTTGGGTTCACGGGTCAAACACCAGGCTGTCAAAAGAAATGGAAGAGCAGCGTTCCTCCTTCCACTCTCCTGCCACATTGTGGAGGCAGCACTACCGGGGTTCCGCCCGCCGGGCCACAGCTTTCCCGAAAGGATGTGCTGACTTCAACTCTGAAAGCACGTATTTCACGCGGCCCCTTCCCCGCGCTTTTTCTCAGTCTCCCTCCCAGCGCAGCGCCTCTGGCGAGAGCCCTGCGTGGATGCAGAAGATGTATGTAACCCTGAATGAACATAATTTGTTTTTCGCCAGGCCTTTGCCCTGCTTTGAGCGCTCAACAACCGAGATGTATGAGCATCCTAAGACCACTGTGTAATTAAAAGAAAGTTTTCAGAACTGGAGCCCTCGTGGGACTCCTCACCCAAGTCTGAGCATCCCTAAGCTGAAAGAACAGGCATATTTTAGCAGGTACCCTTGGATGGCACCGCTTCAGGTGCAGATGGCCCGCTCGGTCTTTCCCCATCTGTCTGGCACCGGGAAGGGAGCTCTTCGGTGGAGACGCACACCCAGATGTTGGGAGCTCAGCAAGGGCTGGAAGGCAGCGTGCGCTCGCAAAGGCAGGATGGCTGGCAGCATTTCCGCGGCGCGATGCATTGTGCCGCCAGGCTATGTTCTGCTACACATTTGTCAGGCTCCATCCCACAGGTTGCTGCATCTCCGTGATGAAGCTGGGATCCCTGTGCGGGATACTTTGCCCAGCAGCCTCCCAGGTGAAACATGCTGCCCAACTGGAAATCGTTCTCCTTTCACCTGAACTCTCCAATTTAAAGGTAAAGTCAGAATAAATCTATCCTGACGTTGGCCAGCACTCCATTCTCTGACTCACCTAGGCCCTTCCCCTGACTAATCTACACCCATATTGTGGGCTAGATCTTCATGGACCAAGCAAGACCTGAGAGCAAGTACAATCTGAAATGGAAAGCACGTCTCCGGATGTGGAAGAATAAGTAAATGTGCAGAATCTGAACCGCTCACTGAACAGGTGCACGCACAGTTAGGGTTTCACAGTCCTTTGCAGAATCAGTAATGAGAGCTTCATGCTCACTTGCAAAGGGAGAAACGTGAGTTCCCAGGGCTCAAAAGATTGAAAGCCCGTTTTCTCTACCAGAACTCCAGAAGCCCATGCATTGCAGAGTTGAGGAACCTCTGGTCAGAGGCTTAATTTCATCTCAGCAAGTTTCTAAACATCCATGTCTGTCAGGGACCTTAATTCCAATATGAAAAAATCATTTCCACTATTGTAAATGGGGAAAGACAATAATTGAGGTTTTTTTTTAAAAAAAATAATTGTTTTTTTAACCTATTGGTGACAACAGTGTAACTTAATTCTTTCTCTTGTTGGGTGGGCAGATAATGCCTTTTTCTTCTGGTCATGTCTTTTCATTTTTCCAAGAGAAGCCCCACCTTCCCAGCTCCTGCAGGACTGCCGGGGTCCAGTGCTGATTCCTGGGGTCCACCATCCATTCTCTGACTCACCTGGGAGACCATGTCTTAACTCTGCACAACATGAAATTAAAACAAAGCTACCATGCGAGATATTTAACAGGATTCCACCTTATTTGCCTTGATTTTAAATGCAACCCAAATGAAACACACACACACACACACACACACACACACACACACACACACACACACACACCACTCAGAGAAGAACACTAATGAGCCTGCTTTTTACTTTGATGGGGTCTTCAGCTGACCTTTTACTGTAAATACATGGTCCTTAATTGGAGGAGAGAAAAATAGTCTTAAGGTTCTTCTGGGATCCCCAAAACAGTTCCCAAAGGACACATTCCAACCCAGAACGCTGGAGTTATCTGCTCCTTGAGACAAAGAGAAGGCAAAAACCCAGAGCTGCCACCATCACCACCATCACCACCTCCACACTCTCCTCCCTTCACTCCATGGTGGTGTCACCTGAGACACGGGTCCTGGGACCATTTCTTTCCTCTCTTTCCCTCACCTCCCACAACTCCACACAAGTCTCCATGAGCATACCTCCTAAGCATTTCTCCACACCATGCCTTCCTTTCCTCTCCTCCCCAAGCCATAGCCTTCACTCAGGCCCTTTGGGCATCTCAGCTGGGTTCCCAGCCAGCCTCCCAAGGGGACTCCTGGTCCTCCTTCCTGTGCCCCGTGTGGTGGTTCTAAACCACGCATGAGATCACAGCAACCCCTGCCTGGGAAATATGGGCTGGACTCCCACTGCCCGAGGGTGAGGTTCAGAACACCAGGCATGACTCCCACAGCCAGTGCGGTCCGCCCCCAGACCACCTTGTGATTCCACCTCCACTCCAATGAATGGTAAGGTTCAGTGGAATTTTTCTGAATGAATAAAAGGACTGCAAAATAATAACAGCAATCACCACAAAATGCTTACTCTGAGGAGAAGCACCAAATGACTTATATGCACTATCTCACTTCATCTTTTCAACAGCAAGAAGACAGGTATTATCAGTCACCCTATTTGTCAGGCAGGAGAATGGCGCACAGCCCATGGAGTAGTACAGGTAGACGTTCGACCCCAGAAGAGGTGATAGGGCCCAAGTCCTTCCCTACTATACCACACTGCCTCCCATACGATGTCATCATTGATGGTCTAAGGGACCTGGACCTGGTGGTGTGGAGCAAAACTTCACTGTAAACACCCACCGGACTGGTCATGACACCACTTCAACTAAACCTCCTAAATGTGCAAGAAGGAGCTCCTTGCCAACACAGAGTTCAGCTCTGAGAGGGTCCAGAGGACATCAGGAAGCGTGAGTTCCAACTACAGTGGAGGAGCCCAGGCTGGCAATCTAAAACTCACCCACTCCAGCCGAAACCGGTTTGGCTCAGTGGATAGAGCGTCGGCCTGTGGACTCAAGGGTCCCAGGTTCGATTCCGGACAAGCGCATGTACTTGGGTTGCGGGCACATCCCCAGTAGGGGGTGTGCAAGAGGCAGCTGAACGATGTTTCTCTCTCATCGATGTTTCTAACTCTCTATCCCTCTCTCTTCCTCTCTGTAAAAAATCAATTAAATATATTTTTTAAAATAAATAAATAAATAAATAAATAAAATAAAAATAAAACTCACCCACTCCGGTACTCTTTCCCAACTGTCCCTGAGCATGTGCAGAGGACGGAGGAGATACCGAAGGATCCCATCTGCCAGGATCCTGTCTGATGGGTCCATGTTCACCAGGCACCATTCTTACCCATATTGGCTTTTGGTGTTGAGATACCGACAGAAGTGAGAGTGTAAGAGGCAGTGGACCCCGTGACCTTTGCCCACACTGCTCTCTCTTCCTGGACTGCTCCTCCCCCTTCACAACCTCCTTTCTTTGTTCACTGCATTTTCTTAGCTCAGCTGAAACATAGAGTAAATGCTCAATTATCTTTGTTGAATAAATGAATGAACGAATAAGACTTTTACTCTCCCTATCAGTTATAGCTGTCATTATGAATTAACAAGTTGAGCATCCAATTTGAGCACCAGTGTCTTGTGTGCTTGGTCAGGGAGCCAATCTGCCTGACACTGACCCCCCGACAGGCCCTGAGTCCGTGAGTCTGAGGGCCTGTGAAGAGGAGGAGTTGGACCTCCAAGGCCCAGCTCAGGCACGTGAGCCGCCTTCGTCTCTAACCTTCCATCTCATCTTGAGCATCCAGGAAGTTCAGTGGGGGTCACCACATCACCTGCAGACAGTACTATCCACACATAAAATGTGGCATGATGGCTTCCGTTTCCTGCGTGTTCACTCTCTAAAGTCAAATAACAAATGCAAGGTGGCGGGGGGAGGGGGGGAGCCGTGAACAACAAACAAATGCCTTGTGAAAAAGAACAAAAAATCTAACTTAGGCCCCTTCCACTTAGGGATGATAAAAGCAACATACCATGGTGACATAAACTGGAAGCAGGCTGCCCCTTTAAAAACATAACCATCAATCTGTTGTTAAGCCCACACACCCAGTTGCAGTATTAATCACACTCTTTTGGCAAGAGAATCCATTTCCCAATAACATTTGAGTGGCAGAGAAAAGGCAGAGCCAACAATCGGGAAATAAACTGCGCTTCCAAAATGATCGAAGGAAAGCTGCTCTTCTCACTGGCGGCTCTCGCGCCACCCTGCTGCTAGCACCAGACACTCATGAATACCCGCGCCACTCTGCTTTCCCACATCGTATTTCCATCACTGCACAGTGCTCAGCAGCTTGTTCTGGGCTCGTTTTTCACTTTGTGCCATTTCTGTGCACTTTGAACACAGACCTCCCCTAAAAATTAAGAGTTCCTTCTTAAGCACACAGCCATCTCCAGTCTCTTGCTCATGGCTTCCTTCTTGCCCTCTCCCTCTCCCTCTCCCTCTTGTCTACCAGTAGTCTAGAACCAACCTGCTAAGTAGCATTTGTGTTCTGCCTCACCTCCTAAAGGGTCAACTCCTGGGAGGTGGAGTCCAAAACTTATTCCTCTTTTATTTCCCCATTGCCTGGCACAAAGTAAACATTCAATTAATGCTTAGAGAATAGAGTTGTATTCACTATAAGAGATAAATTTCCCATAAATGATGCAGACTTGGAAATCAGTGAACTAGAATGTCACTTAGAATAATTCACTAGAATGTCCAAGCAACTGTCTCTCAGGTGCCAAACTCACATCAGAGAGAGTAGGAGAAATCCCCACATTTTTCTGTTCTTTTCCCTTAATTAGCTATTAATGAGTCATTTTCCTTCCATACAAATGTGAAGATCTGTTTGACCAACTACCTCTAGAAATGCTGTGATGTTACTATAGCTACATTAAGTTTATAGATTAACTTGACAATATTAAGTCTTCCTTCCTATCCATATAGTCTACCTCTCCACTTATTAAGGCTTTCTTTCATGCCCTTTAGAGTTTCTTCAGTTAAATCTTATGCATTCTTTGAGTAGATTAATCCCTAGATACATTGTATCTATTGCTTTTAAAATATATATATTTTTATTGATCTCAGAGAGAGAAAGGGAGAGGGAGAGATAGAAACATCAATGATGAGAATCATCCATTGGCTGCCTCCTGCACGTCCCCTACTGGGGATCAAGCCCACAACCCAGGCATGTGCCTGACCTGGAATCAAACCATGACCTCCTGGTTCATGGGTTGATGCTCAACCACTGAGCAACACCAGCTGGGCACTATTGCTTTTTTTGAATGATATCTTCAAATACATTTTCTGAATTTATTATTCTGATGCAGAGGAAAACTGATATTTGTATGTGTATATTATCTGACAAATTATTGCAAATTATTGAACTCACTACTGCTGGTGGTTAGACTGCTAATTATTTTTTATTCAAGTAAATGTTATTATGTGAAAATAAGGACAATTTGTCTTTTCCCTTCCAACCCTTAAGACTTTCTTTTCTTCTGTTTTACTGCCTTATCCAAAACCTTGTTCAGTATGCAGTAGCAATAACCACGGGTATCCTTACTTCTTTCTAACCTTGAAAAAGAATGTTTCTAAAACATTCATTTAACATAATGTTTGCAACAGGCTTTTTGGAGGAAAGCCTTTATCGGGTTAAGGGCTTCCTTTCCATACAGATTGTATTGCTGTTCCCAGTTATTTGCTGCCTCTGGATCTTTTCCTTAGGGCAAACTATTGATCCCATCACACTGACATCAGGCTTGGCCATGTGACTTTCTCTGACCAATGGATTTTAAAAGAGGTGATCTCCACGCTGACACACAGGACCACCATCTGGTGCTTCCAGCACTCTTTCTCCTCTGTTACTGGCTCACCACATCCTAGACAGGGGCTGTTCCTCCAGCCTGGGCTCCAGAATGAAGAACAGACAGCAAAGACACAGCCAACATACAGCCAACATATAACGTGAACCAGAAACCAACCTTTGTGGTCATAAGCCACTGACATTTGCAAGCATAACCTAGCAAAAAGTTGATGGATATACCTAATCTATTCCTATTTTTCTCTGGGCTTTTGTCATAAATAGGTGCCTTTTCTATATGCTTTGAGATCATCATATGGTCATTGTCCTGTATTGTTGTAATGACTTATGCTGATAGGTTTTCTGAGGTTAAATCAATAACAGACTTCAGCTATCCCTTCTACAGTGGGGCATTGTCACTGGGAGCAGAAATTCTATGCATCACTTATAGGCCCAGGGCTCTTACAAAGAGATTCTCCACATTCTTTCTTGGGACTCTGGGGCCTTAGTGAGTAGTTGAACCACAAGATGGAAAGAGCCGGGTCCTTGAATCACCACATGAGCCACCTGCCAAATGCTGTTCCACTTTGCCAGCAAGAAATAAACCTCTATGTATAAGGGAGCTTATTTGTTAGAGCAGCTAATGTTACCCTAATACACCATCCTTGCACTTCCAAGGATAAATCCAATCATATATGATTTTTAGTTGTTGCTGTTAATCACCCTCACAAGAGTTTATTTTTTCCATTGATTTTTAGAGAGAGTGGAAGGGAGGGAGGGGGCACAGAGAGAAAGACAGAAACACTGATATGAGAGAGACACCTTGATTGGTTGCCTCCTGCATGCCCCAACCAGGACAGGGAGAAAACCTGCAATCCAGGTAAGGCCTGTGACTGGGATTCAAACCCACAACCCTTCAGTACTCGGACTGGCTCTCTAACCTAACTGAGCAACACCGTGGGGCCATATGCAATTTTTAAATATGATACTGGATTTAGAATCTTAACATTTTATTTCAGGTTTTAACTGAAACTGACTTTTAATTTCTCTTCTCTAGTGCTATCTTCATTCAGTTTTGATATTGAGGACCTAAATTGGATATTAAGCTTTAGAAAACAAGAACAGTTTTCCCTTTTTCTCTGTAACAACTTGTACAAGGCAGGGACTATAGATTCATACAAAACTGTGTGGGCCTAATGATTTTTGGAGGAGGAAGAAGCTTTCACCACTATTTCAATTTCTTCAGCAGTGATTGTTCTACTCAAGTTTTCCATTTATCAACTGTCTGACTTTGGACCCTTATACTTTTTCCATAAAGCTACTCATTTCATATGGTATTTCACATTTATTTGTGTACAGTTGTTCATCCAATTCACTTAGGATATCTAATTTGCTTCTCTATCTGTAGTTATCTTATAAGCACCTTCTCTCTTCTTACCCTTGACAAGTCTCACTAGAGACTTGTCTGTATTCCTAATCTTTTCAAAAAACTAATATTTGGTTTTTTGAAGTATTGCTATTTTTCCCATCCCTCCTTTATTAAATTCTACCATATTTTGTTATTTCAATCCTTATGACTTCATTGGGTCAGAAAACATGGTCTGAATAATGTCAATACTAAGAAATCTGAGACTGGCTTTCTGTTCTATAATGTGATCCATGTTTGTGAAAATTCCATGTATGCTCAAAATATAATACACATTTAGTATTTTTCTGGGTGCAAGCTTATTAATCATATTATCCAAATATTTTATAGTCTTGCTTGTTTTTGTCTGTTTGATGTTTCCAAGAATATTAAAATCCCTACCTACAATGGTAAATGTAGCTATTGTATTACTATAATTCTGCCAATTAGTTCTTTATATATTTTGAGGCTGTGTTGTTGGTTATATTTGTTCATGACTATTATATCTTCTTGGAATGTTGTGATATTGTGGCATTTCCAGAACAAATCATCACTTTTCATCTCTTTTCATGTTGTTCACCTTAAATTCTATTTCACATGATACAAAAATTGCTTGCTGTGTATTATTTTGGTTATTTTCCTGGAATGCCATTTTTATCTTTGTATTTTCAACTTCACTCTGTGCTTTTGTTTATGTGATTCCCTTATGCCATGTATTGCTGAGTCTTTTTATTAACCCAGTCCAAGAGCTCCTATATCTTTATTTATTTGTTTGTTTGTTTATTTATTTATATTGATTTTAGAGAAGAAGGGAGAGAGAGGGGGAGAGACTTGGATTTGTTGTTCCATTTACTGATGCATTCATTTGTTGATTCTCCTATGTGCCCTGACCAGGATTGAACCCGAAACCTTGGGTTCAGGATGACACTAAAACCAACTGAGCTACCCAGCCAGAGCCAGAGCTCCTGTGTCTTAGTCAGTGAGATCAACCTATGTATACTGTCTTCATTGATACTGTAGGGTTGACTTCTTCATCCTATTTTGTGTTTTCCATTTACTGTGATATTTTTTCTTTCTAGTTTCCTATCTCTTGCTTAATCGATCAAATTTTCTGTATCTTTTTCCTACTTTTAGTTTGAAACCTATAAAATATGTTTCATGGTTGTCCCTAACTTATAAAGTAAGACCCATATTACTGCTTGTTTTATCCTCAGTAGCTGACAGTTCTCCATAACCATGTCTTCCGCAGTACGGCTTCCCCCACCTTTGACCATTCACAGAGACTCACACACACTTCGTGTCCATGCTGGTGCTGTCTGGAAATTTAGTTCTGGGATGGTTATGGGACCCCTGCCAGTTTTTCCTGGCATTTAGGGTACCTTGAGCAGACTGTGCTTTATCACATTGTCTAGAACCAGAATTCTCCTCTTTGTTTATTATTATTTTGGGTAGGGCAATGAAGACTTGTGTGTCTATGAATATTCTTATTTTCATAGCTTTATCTAGGTATAATTTTAAGTGTATGATTCAACAGTTATTATGATGCTTGCAGAGTTGCACAACCATCAGTATAGTTTTAAACATTTCCATGACCCCAAAAATATCCCTTATGCCTCTTTGTAGTCAAACCCTATTTCTAACTGCAGCCCAAGACAACCACTAACCTACTTTCGGGCTCCACTAATGTGCTGATTTCTGAACATGTCCTAGAAATTTAATCGTCCCATATGTGGCCTTTTCTGCCCGGCTTCATTCACTCGGCAGTGTCTTTGCCATTCATTCATATTGCTGCATGTATTGGTACTTGAATGTATTGTAAGGATGGGCCACATTCCCATCTTCCATTCCCCAATTTCTGGACATCTGAGCTACTTCCGGTTTCTTGGCTATCCTATATAATAAAAGGCTCATATGCAAATTGTCCCCTCTACCGGGAGTTTGACCAGGGGACATGGTCGGCCAGCCAACTGTCTGCGGCCCCTCCCCCCGGCCAGCCCCACCCCCAACTGCCCCCCCCACCCCGATCAGGGGCAGGCTTGCCAGCCAACCTCCTGCAACCCCTCCCAGGCTGTGCACGAATTTGTGCACTGGGCCTCTAGTTTTAAATAATGTTTCTATTAACATTTTTCTGTGCACACGGGTTTCATTTCTCTTAGGTAGCTGCCTAGGAATCAATTGCTGGGCCACATGAAAAATTTATGTTTAACTTACTTTTCTAAGAAACAGCTAAACTGTGTTTCCCAGGTGGCTATGCCATTTTACATACCAACCAGCCATGTATGAGGGTTCCAGTTTCTCCACATCCTTGCCAGCACTTACTATTATGTCTTTTTCATTATACTCGCTGTAGTAGAAACATTTATTGGTTTTATAACCAGAAAAAATAGGCAATTAAATGAGTATATGAAAATTGTGTCTATGTCCTATGATCGTAATGAAATTGGGGGGGGGGGGAGGGAATATACAAGGAAACACACCAAAACTGTAAACACAGCTGCCTCCAGATGATAGAATTAAGGGTGTTTCTTCTTTCTACCTTCCTATATCTTTCTTTTTGATAAGAAATAGATCTTTACTTTGATAATGGGGGAAAAACATCATTTTTATAAAATAATAAGTAAATTGAGGTGTTTTACAGGTACTATAACCTTATTTTTCTTACCTCAACATTTCCCGACAGTGACAATTAAATATTAAAGTTCCCTCCAGTCTCCAGATTGACTCTCAGAGCAACCGCTGGTTTTATTAAGTTCCAGAGAAGCGCAGAGTTTCCCAGGCCCTCTCTCAACTCAGCTAAGGGCCTGGGTACACAACAGCTGCCGCCACCCATTCCAGTGCTTTCTGAAGCAGCAGCAGGACACAGACCTTGGCTCCTCAAGCATCTCATTCCTCTAGGAGCCTCCTGTGATTGCCCAGGCTTTCCCCATCCTCATTTAGCTCTTACCCAAACTCCGCAAGACGCATGGTATCCAAGTAGTTCTATGTTTAGCTGGTGATCCCAGAGGCCACCTCATCATGCATAGTTTTAAATGCTACGTGGCTAGCACATAAGTTAGGAATCTTGCTGAAGCCATCATCCAACAAGGAGTAACTGAGCACCAACTATACAGGAACCACCTCGCCGCACTCCCTTCAGTTTACAATCGAATACTAGGCCATCCACCTTTCAAAGAACAGGGCACAAAGAATTGTAAAGGACAAACACACAGAGGGCCTGTAAGAGCTCAGAAAAGGATCCCTTCTTTTTCTAGCTGAGAAATGAGAAACATTGCTAGGAAGAAGTCATCTGAGAGTTTGGCGTGTCCATTAAATATGGAACCCAGAGGTCCCAGAATGACAAGATGCCCCACGACAAGTACTGAAGGAGCAAGACGGAGGGAATAGCTCAGCTTCCCTGCACCCAGTCTCCCTCTCAGATGCTTCTCCCTCACTCTTCATTCCCGGTTACCACCAAATGTCTGCCTCCCTCCAGACAACCGTACAAAGGCCAGCTCCCCTGCTTTCCAAAGATGCCTTAGGCAACCAGAAATCCAAATAAGCCAGGCAAGAGCTCTCTAATTCAACTTGTCCAAAAAAAGATCCCCTCCCCCAAAAAATACCACGAGAGCTGTGTTTATACCATAACATGGCACTTATAAGCTCTATGTCCTTTTAGGAATAAAACATTTCACCAAAAATAAAAGCATTTTAACTGCTCATCATATGCCATCTTTTTATGCTAAAGCTCATACTTTGCTGAATAATTTCAGAAATGTCTTTAACATCAAGAGCCAAAGTAAAGCCTTCAAGTAGAGGGGACTGTGTTTTTTGGCCTGATGAATAATTTGTGCTTAGTCATAGGGAGTCATCCAAGCCACTAAGCATGAAGCACTAATTTTCAAAAGACCCTAAAAATAATAAAGTACATTCAACCTTAAAACCATTCTAAACGTAATCTCTTCCTTTGAGGATTCAGAATGCCTGGAAATACTTTAAATTTGTGAATAAGGACCACAAGGCTGTCACTTCATACAAAGGTACTCACAAAAACCCAGCAGGCTTAGGGCTTACTAATCCTTCTGTTCTAAGCTGAAAAGAACTGTTCTTCTAACAGTAAATGTAGATAAATGCGCCAGAACTGGGTATGGAAGATGTGCCTATTAAGGCATGTTTCTGGTCCTATTTTAATTTCTCCCAGGTTTATTGCATATAGCAAAATTCACTCTCTATAGGTATGTAGGTCTGTGAGTTTTGGGTGACAAACTTGTACTGCAAGCACCACTACCATCAAGATATAGAATATTTTCATCATCCCCCTAAATTCCTTCATGCTCCTATATATGAGGAGCCCCTACCCTTTCCCCTTCCCCTGGTCCCTGGCAACCATGGACCTAATTTCTGTTCCCAGAGTGTTGTCTTTTCCAGAATGTCATATATATGGAATCATACAGTATACAGCTTTGGAGTCTGGTTTCTTTCACTTATTGTAATCTTTAAGAGCTATCCATGCTGTTGCACTGATGTTGTTTTTTTAAATAAAGCAGAACTGGGACATCCAAATGGGGGCTGGAGGCCGCAGGCCAGGTCTTCATCATTGTTCACCAGGTGTGTGACTCCTTTTCCTGAGCAACCTGATACCTTCTTCTTCATATATTAAAGGTAAAAACAAACCTTCATTTTTTGAGAGTGGGGCAATGTTTTCAAAGAGCAAAGCTCTAACCCATGAGATTGTACTTGAGGACACAAGCCCTGGCCTATGGAACCTGGTGGCCCAGCACTGCAGGGGGATGAAGCCCACTGGTCAATCTCACCTGAGCTTCAATATGATCAGCGGTCAACTCGGAGAGGACCATTTATCTCGAAAAGAAGATTTCTCAAGAAATGGCAGATCATATTACTTTGTTGTGGGGGAGGGGTGTGTGTGGGGGGGTAAAGGTGGCTCTGAAAACATTTCCAAAACATTTCCTTTGGACAAAGCAGCGTTTTTGGAATGAGGGTAACTCTGGAAGGAAAACATGTACACCGATAATGAGGGGAAATAGCCAGACAGGAGGAGCCTGCTCGGATGGTTCCTTGGTGTCCATTTCCCAGGTCGCCAGAGAGAGGGGCTTGAGGTTGCCAGCAGTCGTACCCACCCGATCGAACATCTCCCTCTGCAGCCCTCATGTCCATCATCGCACACTCACTCCTGCACCTGCACCTTCTGCAAATATTTACACGGTGCTCACCGCTAGGAGTGATCCAACTCTTACACAGACAGCACAAAGTACAGACTCTGAGTCAAGATGACACTGAGTTCAGATTCCTCCTTTTGCCCTTCCACCCTCTAGAGATTCCCAAACAAGGCCACACAGACAAAGCTTGAGGCCTGAGGGGTTCAAACCAGGCATTCACTCGGCCCAACCTCTCTGGCATACACAGCTGTGCCCATCCCCAGGGTCCAGGAACCTAGCTGGGTACCAGCGGGTTTGGGGGACTTTCTAAACATCTCACAAAACATTCACAAGAATAACTTGAGTCTGGAACTCCTATTACCTAAGGAAAGAACTCACTCTCAATTGGTCTGGATTCCAGAGCAATCCTTTCTCTTCTTCACATGCAAGCAGCTGGGCAGCAGGAGGAGAGCAATGGCTCGAGAAAGTGACAAATTCCCGCTTTCCCTCACCTGTAAAATAGAGTAAATAATCCCTCCCTGCTGTAAGGATTAAATAGTGGATAATAACAATGGTGGGTACTATTAATTGAAAGCATATTTAAGGGAGAAAATCATGAAATACCCATTACTTTCATTACTGATTTTAATCCATGCACTCAATCCTAGGAAATAAGAATATTATTATCCCCAACAAATAAATGAGGAGAAATAAGGCTCAGAGATGCTGAGCAACTTGCTCAAAACCACCAGCTAGTAAATGGTACAGTGGGGATGTGAGCTGTTCTCTTTACCATGACATTTAACCCTATTCCACTTCCGGCAATCAGTCCCCCAAAAATAACGATTGGTGGTTTAAAAGTTTTCTTACATAAAGATGTTGCTCATGGTCTAAGAGGAGAATAATAAGAAAACAATTAAACAGCCAACAACCAGGCATTGCTAACATAAATCTGGAGGGTTTGAAATCTTTACAATGAATGGCTTACGACGGCCAGCTGAAATGTGTGTCCATCTCCCTGCCTCTCCCCAAAATCCCTTGATATTCCAGTAAATAAGTACAAATAGGACGAGGTGAGCAAAGCACTGCGACCTTGTGGTGACTTCATGAAAAAGAGAAGACAGGTGGTAGTGCTGGTAGCAAAAATGGGAGCGAGGGGGAGGGAGGGAGAGGCTGCTTCCATCATGAAGTCCCCAGTGCAAGTCGACATGAACACCAAGAATGGGAGGAAGGGGAGGAATGAGGGGAATCTGTCTACAGAAGGTTACAGGTGCTGGGCTCCCCCAATCTCACCCACCACCCCTCTCCTCTTGCCCCGTGAGCAGCAAATGTGCTTTCCCAGGCTTGAAACAGGACGTATCATTTCTAAGGACACAATCTTCAAAGAGGTGCTTACACTTCCAGGCTGTGGATCATCCAGCCCAGAACTTGTTCCTCTTTGGCTAAGTGTGAGGGGAGCAGGGTGGTACAACTCGTCTACCTTTGTTCCATAAATGTCCAAAGGAAGCCTCCCAATCAACTCAACTGCCTGTGAACGTGGTGGTAGACATCCACACCACTCCAGCCACCTGTATCCGTCGCCCCAGTCCTGCATTCCTGGAATGAATGACCCACCAAAATCATCAAACAATACCAAAGAAGGGAGTGAACCCACAGAACTGGCTCCAAGGAAAATAGAGGGAACTCAGAAACAGAAGAGGACTTTCAAAGAATTCTTTTTTCTTTTTTTGAGAGGGAAATCGTTATTGTTTTCTGTATAAAAGTATCCCATCAGATACAAATGAAAGGGGCTGGGGGCAGATGCTTATACAGGAACAGCAAGGTGGGCAACCCCAGAGTCTTCTGACCCTCTCTCAGGCAGGCCTTGTCAGAGTCCCAGGCAATTCCTAGGTCCAGGATGAACAGCGAGAGGGGACAGTGGTAGAAGGCTCAGCAAGACAGCCAGAGGAGGGTCAGCAGAGCTCATGAGAAGGCCAGAATCCAAGGTATCGAAAAAGATATTACACACACACACACACACACACACACACACACACAAAACAAGAAAGAGCAGGTGGCTATTTTTTTTTAAGAAAAAGCAAAGAAACAAAGGAAACCAGTTTATAAACATTAAGAACATGCCTCCTAAAACAAACCTCAAAACGTTAATAGAAAAATTTAAGGAAATCTCTTAGACTATAGAGCAGAGAGAAATATTTGGAAAATGAAAGACAAAGTCAGATAGGTGGAAGGCCATTCTATGAAGTAAATATCCACCTACCAGGAGCTCCTAGAGAGAAAATAATCACAGCCAGGACAGTGTTGCTCCGGTGGTTGAGCATCCACCCATGAACCAGGAGGTCACAGTTCAATTCCCAGGCAGGGCACACGCAGGGTTGCAGGCTCAATCCCCAGTAGGGGGTATGAAGGAGGCAGCCAATTAATGATTCTCTCTCATCATTGATGTTTCTATCTCTATCTGAAATCAATAAAAACAAACTTTTTTTTTAAAAAAAAAAAAAAAGGATCACAAAAGAAAACATCATAAAGAAAACACCCTAAATCTTCCAGGGGCACGTGTGTTAGGGAAAGCAGCGTGTGCACAGAACAAAACAGATTACCCATAAAGGAATGAGAATTTCCTGTTGAGCTAATTAGCAATACTCAGTGTTAGAGGACAACGGAACATAGTTTAAAATGTCAAAGAGAAAATTATTTTGACTCTAAATTTCTAGAGTCATACACACACACACACCACAGTGTGAAAGTTAAAAAAAAAAAAAAATTCAGTCCTCAAGAAGAAAAGGTTTTCATATACCTATCCATTTACAAAGTTAATTAGAAATACAGTGAAACACAATGAAAAGAAATACAAGAGAAAAGAAGATAGGGAATTCCAGAAAGAGAAGAATTCCAGGCAAGCAAGAAACAGAAGCCCAGAAGCTGGCTGGGCGCAGTCCCACCAGGAAGGTAGAACACCTTACAGCCCGTCCTTCCCAGAGAGTGTGACTGAGCAGCTGGGAGGCTTTAGGGATGCGGGGAAGAAGGCCTCTGCTCCTCCATCCATGGGGAAAACGAAAGACAATTAGCAAACAAAAAGCTGCGCAGGAAAATCAGCTTCCAACAGTCAAAATACAATATGCCATGATTCTAGCAATAGATGGAATGAGAGAGAAAGCAAATCCATCGACTTTGGTGCCTGGAGCTTTTGAGGGGCAATGCTAATTGCAGAAACATCCGTGCTTTTCTTGCCCAGGTTTTCCTAAAATGCAAAGCATAAGACAAGGGCCTGTGAGGAGGTACTTTATTTTGGGAAGTGATCCCAGGTGACAGGAATGGAGGACTGGGAAGAGTCGGGGGACGTCAATCCGAGGGTATACGATGGGGCTCATCACCACTGGAACAACACAGACTGTACCCCAATAGGGACCCTCTAAGAATATCTGCCAGCAAAGAAAGATGGGAATCTATACCCCTGGCTTCCATCCCCCATTGGCCAAGGGCTGCCCGGGGGCCTGGCATGTCCAGGTGTGTATGTACATCAGAATGGCCGAGCAGGATGCAGCAGCAGCAAAGCCCCAGAACAGAAAATGAGAAACACACAGCTCATTATTTTAGAACTGTATTTTCCATGTGCATGTAATATGTTGTAATAATGGCTGTGCAAATGAGTGTAGAGAGTAGCACTGCTCACCATATGTTTTTGGCTCTCAGCTTTCACAAGCCTAGGATGGAATTCTACTCTCGGAGCCCTTCGTGGTTGAGTGGGACCATGTGATTAGTTCTGGCCAATGAACTGAAGTGAAAGTGATATCCCACTTTCATTCAGGACATTTAATTGCTGATGTGAGGAACTGCAGAGTGTTCTTTCCACCTGCTATGGTGAACAACCACAGGCAAATAACAATTGTTCCATTTCTATGCATTGCCAATTAAAGAGGACCCAGTACAGAGGCTCCAATCCACCCTAACAGACATGAGAGTCGAAAAGAAATAAACTTTGGTTGTTTCAATCCACTAAGACTTGGGGATTATTTGTTTTTGCAGCCTAACCTAGCCCATCCTGATTGATACAATGAGTAAATGCTTTACAACGTTGTGGGAAGGAAACCAGCTTACAACGTTTTACACACACACACACACACACACACACACACACAATTACCCTGCACATAAAACATAAACCTATACACAAGGAAAGAAGGGATGACTACACACCAGGTGCTTAACAGTGTGTGTGCTCAGTTGATAAAATTCCTAGAGACATTCTTATATTTTCTCTTTTTAAATTTTACATAATGAGCGTGTATTATTTATAAAAACAAACATTAAAAGAAAAACTCAAGTGAAGGGAAATGCTGAACCTAGGAAGAGAGATTGGTGGGCAGGACATTTTTGCGGTGTGCTCATTATGAAGACAAACTCCTGTACCTTTCCGCTTCATATAATATGCAAATTTCTTTTCAGATACCAGGACAGGTGCATCCCAAATGCTCAAAAGTTTACTTCAGCTTTTCAATGTGCACATTTTGAAAGTCTTCCAAACATTCAGTAATGTTTTCAGGTACCTTGGCCTGCTTCTTCCCATGACTTTCAAACCTCCCAGTAACTTGTACAGCTTTTCCTAATAGGGATTATTTTCCTTAAAAGAGAAAAGAATCTTAGAAAATCCAATTTATAGAATTCAACAAAATGAATACTTGTGCGTGGCTCACACCCAGACATACATGCACACTCACACACCACACGCACACATGAACATGCACACACGCATACAGGTCAGTATTTTAAATCATTTCTGGGACCAGTCATCCAATTTCTTTCAGGTCCCTCTAATTGATTTTCCCAACAGCAGCCAGAATGACCCGCAGAAAGTTCATGTAACTTCCAGTTCATGTAACTTCCTTGCTTCAACCCTCCGATGACCTCCCAATGCATTCAAGGAACGAAATTCTATACTCCTAACCATGGTCTGCGAGGTCCAGGTGACCTGGTCACGTCCCACTCTCCATTACACACCAGCCTTGATCCTTCTCTGCTGCTGGAACACACCAACCTATTCCCCCACCTCAGGGCCCCCATGCTTGCT
Organism: Cnephaeus nilssonii; assembly: GCF_951640355.1. Classification (NCBI taxonomy): domain Eukaryota; kingdom Metazoa; phylum Chordata; class Mammalia; order Chiroptera; family Vespertilionidae; genus Cnephaeus; species Cnephaeus nilssonii. The sequence continues at coordinate 70,525,256 of NC_137082.1, read as the reverse complement.
GTTCCTCATTCCTGGAATGCTGTTCTCTGGGCTCTTTGCTAGGCATCCTCCTTCTCATCCTTTAGGATTCAGCCTCAATGCCATTTCCTCCGGGAAGCCTTCCCCGAAAACCACATCCAACATGATTCGATCTCCTCATCCTCCCTCAACCTGTCCCTTTCCTTCAGAGCATTCGCCACACCCCGTTTCTTTGGCGTATTTCTCTGCTTTGGTGTTCATTGCCTGAGGTCTTGGTCCAGTTCGTGGTCTGTACATGATAAGTGCTTAATACACATTCGTTGAGTGAACATGACAGACAGGCAGTGAACCTGGCTGTGGACGGGATAACAGACGTGTGAGCCAAGCGTGTAGGTAAATGAGAGCAGGTCACCGGGAAGACTTCCAGGAAGGGACGATGCTAGAGCCAAGCTTTGAGGGACAGTCAGGAGTTAAGGATGGAAATATTACAGACAAGGAATGCGGGGTGTGCAGCCCAGCAGCCCGAAAGAGCTTGTGGGTGGGCGCAGGGCCAGCGCCACGGGGAGGTTGGGGGCTCGGGGTGCAGTGCCGAGAGGCCCAGACATTCTCTGCATTTGGACAGTAAGCCCCTCCCACTCAGGAGCCTGAGGAGAGTGTCCACACCAGCTGTGCCTCCGAGGGACAGAGCCTGTTTCAACAGGAGGCTGGCTACGCACCAGAGGCCCCAGCTCCAGGCCCACGGGCCGGCCGGCCTGTTATTAAGCAGTTTTATTCCCAGTGAGTAATACCTTGTACTTTTACCCTGTCGCCTGCCATTAGTAATGTGTCCCACCAGCTCTGAGGAGGAAATGACTATTATTATTTTTCAGCTTTACACTGAGAACTGAGAAGCCTAGAGGTTAAGTGACTGTCAGAGTTAGCAGCTGGACGGGATTGGAATTCAGCACCTGTGAGCAAACGCAAGGCCGGGGCCTGCAGCCTTCACGCTTCTGGGCACCCGGGCCAGGAGGCCCATGGGGTCTGGATGTGTCAGTGTGGCTCCCACACACACCTGAACATCACCCAGCCTCCAGGCTGCCCCCCTTGCCCTCTCCCCGTCTCTGCCCCCCATGACAGCAGACAGGGGTCAATTCACTTGCCTTCTCTTGACACTATCAGAACAACAAGGTTTGTAACCTCCTTCCTCAGGTGAGCCACGCCGTCACACAGCATGTGAGGAAGGGCCGTGATCCTGGAGCGACAGCACACAAACATCCCCTACGAGTCGGCTCCAGGAAGAGCCTCACACAGGAGCCTGCTCCCATTCCTCCTCCCAGAGCTCCTCCCTCCACTCCTGGCCTGCTCTCGGCCCACCCAGCTCCCCATCCACAGCCCTGCCTGCCCGAAATGCTAATGAGGGCCCTTCCAGATGGACCCTTCCAGATGGACAGAGAAAGCCAGACAATCCCTCACTCACAGTCCCAGGGCTGGCTGGACAGGGTGGACCCCAGTGTATCGATGGGCAGGCCAGCTCACGATGGCTCTGCTTGTATGTGGGAACCAGAGGAGGCCCCTGTTTTCAGGTGACAGGGCCAGGGCAGGAGGCTGCTGGCTGAGGAGGCTGCAGGCAGAAGGCAGAAATCAGCGGGTGTGGGTTCACAGCTCCCCTCCACGTTGCACACAGGCAGGCAACTGCCAGAATGAAGGCTCAGGTACTTCGGAGGAGATTAAATTCAAAAGCCAGAGCTCCTGAGTACCAGGAGGCCATGGCAACCATAAATCCATCGCAGAGGAGCACTCAGAACAGGGGCCAAGCCAGCTTTCTCCACGTTACTGATGAGCACTGGCTCAGCAAGTACATGCTTTGGCCACACATGGGCCTCGGCGCCCGGGTCCAAGCAAAGCCCTGTAAAGGGCATCGCGGAAAGGGAAGCCAGAGGCAGTGAAGGCGGTATAGGCTGTGGGTCAGAAAAAGGCTGGCTCAAATCCCAGCTCTGCAGCTTCAGACTGGGCAACCTCAGGCAAGTCGCCTAACCTCTCTTTCCTGGCTCAGAAAATGGGCTTACATCCAAGGAACCTGCCCCACAAGCACCACTCAAAATGACAGCCATGAGGACAACAGAGTTGATGATGTCAGAAAGCAAAATTAATGTCCACAGAACATTAATGAGAGTGACAGCAGTCTTGCTACACCCTCTCTCCGCGCCCCCCCCCACACACACATATACATGGATATCCTATATAATAAAAGCCTAATATGCTAAGTGTCCAGTTGGCCGGTCAGCCGTTCAACCAACCAAAGTGTAATATGCTAATGATATGCTAAGGCCACTCAACCGCTCGCTATGACGTGCCCTGACCACCAGGGGGCAGACACTCCAACCGGTAGGTTAGCTTGCTGCTGGGGTCCGGCCGATTGGGACTGGGCAAAAGGGGCCAGACATGCCCTAGAGCCCTCCCGCGGTCCCTCTCAGATTGGTCAACCTCCCATGTCCTTCCCCGGTCCTGATCGTGCATTGGTGGGGTCCCTCGGCCCTGGTCTGCACCCTCTTGCAAGCCAGAACCCCTCAGGGGATGACAGAGAGCCGGTTTCAGCCTGACGGTAGAACAACTGGTCACTATAATGTGCACTGACCACCAGGGGGCAGACGCTCAATGCAGGAGCTTCCCCTGGTGGTCAGTGCGCTCCCACAGGGGAGTATCACTCAGCCCAAAGCCGGGCTCATGGCTGGAGAGTGCAGCAGTGGTGGCGGGAGCCTCTCCCACCTCCATAGAAGTGCTAAGGATGACCGACTGACAGCTTAGGCCCACTCCCCGGAGGGCTCTAGGACTGCAAGAGGGCGCAGGCCGGGCTGAGGGACCCCTCCCCCCCAAGTGCACGAATTTTGTGCACTGGGCCTCTAGTTTCTCCATAATATTAATGATAAATCTTTATACCATGAGCAGGAGAGGATGATTAAATTTTTCCTCTATACCCCAGATTCAAAAAGTAATAATAGTAACGATTTCCTGTGTGTATGTGAAATCATCGTTCACAAGATAACTTCAGAGCCACCATCTGCTTTGAATGTCATGACACCCAGTGTGGCAGTAGGTCAGGCATGTATCCTGTTTGCCAGAGATGAAGGAGGTATGGATCAGAGAGGGGAAGCAGTTTTATGAAGGACACACAGCAAGTTTGGGAGAGGAGTAGACCTCACATTTTGTCTGCCTCCCCAGTCTGATGCTCCTCATGCTCTGGGCCTATTTCCTGAAGGCACCAGGAGGGCTGGTTGATAGGACAACTTGCTTCCCCAGCCATCTCCATCCCATCAAAGACATCCACAGTTTTCCCAAACTAGTTTTCCATTCCTGCCTTCCAACTTTCCCCTTTACAAAGGATGTTTCCCAACCCCACCCTGCCCCCAGCACCTCTGGGTCTCTGCTTCTGTCTAAAAGTCTCATTCTCATTTTTGCACAATCCTACCAGGCCCAACTCAAACAGCTTGTCATCGAGAATTCTCTCTGGCTGCCCCGCTCCATATCCCCACAGCACTTGATTCTTCTTCACTAGGTCATTATTTCTGGTCTTGGGGCTTCTTTCCTGTTAACCTGGGACACCTTGAGGGCAGGAACCATGCTGTGTTTTCCCTGAAAGCTCCCGTAGGCCTCACACAGTGCCTGACACATAGTAGGGACACAATCACTATCTACATATCAACAGCATTAACCCTAGAAGGAATGACTGTGTGTATTATGTAGAGAGAGGTTTACCAGTATAAGGACAACCCCCTTTAAAAATTCAAGAATATGGACAGAAAGTAAACTCACTGCACTGGGTCAGTGTAGAGTAGCCTTAAACTCAGGCAACAACCGACTCTGTCTGTGAATTAAAAGAGGCAAGTTCAAGGATCATTAAAACCGGCCTTAAATAGGACCTGAAGCTCCTCCTAGGCCTTGGGGCTGGATCCATAGTTTTCATTCCAAAACATCACAAATGTCTCTTTCATTCCAGGCCCTGAGCTAGAGTTGGGGACAGAAAAGACTCATATCACAGGCCCTGCCATGACAGAGCTCACAGCCGAGGGGGGAAAAGAGAAACCAAGCAAACAAGGACAAACAATATAAAAAACACTCTAATGGGGCATGTCTAGGCGGCCACAATAGTGCAAAATGGGAAGGTGTCCAGGTAGGACAAGATGGCCTAAAATATAAAGAAGATGGCATTTACCATGCAAATATACATACAGGCGACTGTGTGTGTGTGTGTGTGTGTGTGTGTGTGTGTGTGTGTGTGTAGTAAGTAGCAGTTAAAATGTTAAAGGTTAGAAAACTAAAATTTCCAGGCAAAGCCAAAGATGCAACTAATTATCCAAATAAATTTACCCCAAGTTCAGATAATATGCACAATCGAAGAAATTTCTGGTGCTAGAAAAACAAAATACGTGGCCAACTTTTCCTTTGCATCAGAATGTTTTGATGCCACATAAACACACACATTCATGACCAAGTTTAAAGTTGATTTAGACATCATTCCCTCTAAAGGAAACAAAAACAATAAAATTTAAGTTCTCTGAGCCTCAGTTTTCTCACCAATAGCACCACGATAAAGTAGACCTCCCAGGATCTGCTGCCGGTAGAGTCCAGGAGATGATGTACACAAAACACTCTTTGCCGTGAAAATCACAGAGCAAGCTCTTGAGTACTTTGAGCGTCAATGTTGGGAATCAGCAGAGCATGATAGGGGAGAATACGGACTGGAGTTGCAGACGTGGGTTCCAATCCCAGCTCCACCTCTCACTGGCTATGACCTTGGGCAAAGCTAGGTAGCCTTTCTAAACTCCAGTCTCCCAAGCTGTAAAATGGAAATTCCAATGCACAGCTCATCATTCTAATGATTAAATGAGGAAATATGGTGAAACATTTACCACAGAATAGGTAGTAAATTCTAAATAAAGTATGACTAGTATTATATTACTTTTGTCAAATATTCTTATCTAGTTTTTAAAAGGTAATTCAGGAAATTGAGTTTAAAATCTACATGTCCCCAGATACCCAGATGTTGGAAGTAGGGAGAGGGCATGGCATGGGAAACACTGAGGAATTCTGGATCTACTTTTCAGTGTGGCTGCCTACACAGGGCTGATCTGGTAACAGCCGCCTCTGGCAGCCTGGCAGTGTTGTGGGAGTAGGAGTAATTCTCAGGAAAAGAAAAAAATCAAAGTTGTCGGCTAGATGTCTCAATTATATATCCAATGTACTTAAATTTTGAAGAAGACCAGCTTTTCATTGGAGGTTATCGATATGCATACACACAAATACACACACACACACACACACACACACACACACACACAAAACCCCAGTAAATTTTTCAATGTCCATAACTAGTGCAGGGAAATGAAATACTCAGCTGACCTAATTTTCACAGTGGGAACAGGAGACATAAGTGTATTTTCAATAGATCCAACGAAGTATTTTCTTCATTTCAGAGATGTAAAGAGTTAGAGAAAGTGAGGAACAGAGTATGGCACGGTGTCAGCGACCATATCCCTTTGTTGCTCTACAGAAGTCCCTGTCTGCACATGTCTTCCATCGATACAATGGCGACCTGTGTCTTGGTGTAGAACTGGCTACCAGCATCTGACAGACATTTCTCTCACCACCCACTGATATTCAGGCCGGCTTTATCCGAGCCGTATAAAGAATCCCAAATCACACAGTACAAACCTCTTAGGAAATGACGTCTACCCCAGTAAGAATGCAACTCCTATCTCTCATCTAATATCCTGTGGAAAACAGACGTCACAGGCGATGCATGGAGAGCTGAGGCTTTATAGAGCACTGCTCACCATGTGTATTCACCCTTCTGACTTTTCTAGCACTTTCCATGAATTCCAGAGGTTACCTTAATCTTTGCCACTCTGCAGTGAGGCAGCAGAAATAAAGAAAGGCAATCGTCATTTTGCAGTCAATTCTAAGACCTATTGTTTAAATGACTCATCCTGGGTCACAGACTAAAGCTCCAAAAATGTCAGCATTCGGAGTCTTGCCCTTTTCCACCATCATCATGAACACAGCACGCATTTTGGTGAATTTCCTTAAGCTCAGCATGTCCAATGGAACTCATCTCTTTCCCCAGACTGTTCTGTATCCCAAACCCCCTAGGCCACCAGCTACATCAGCAAAAACCTTGGAGTATGCGTGATCCAGCCAGCGAACCAAGCAGAACAGCTAAGAGTCGGGCTTTGAAACCTGCTGCACCCAGGTTGGAAGCCTGACTCTGCCACTTGCCAACGATGACCTCAGGCAAGCTACTTATCGCTGAGATGCCATATCCTCCTGCAAAACAGAAATAGTAGCTACCTTCCTTGCTGAGGAGCAACACGGTTTGAACATGGTGAGATGTGCGAAAGGCTTAGCACAGCATTGGACACAGAGGAGGCATTCAATAGATGGGACTCACTATTGTTGCCGATGCCGTGAACATTGGGGATGTCTTTCCTCTCTGGACTTCTAAAACATTGCATAATGTCACTTGAAAGCATATCATGGCAGAAGACGGACAAACTCTCATCTCAGCGCCATGGCTCACTAAAAAAGACTCTTCGCAGAATTTATTCCCTCATTTGTAAAATGTGGGTAACACCACAACTTCTACCTTGCAAGGCTATTGTGAGTATTAAACAGATAATGCACATAATACACACAGCAGGTGCCCAATAACGTGTGTTGGCTGCCACGCTCTTAATGACATCCTATTTCAAATCATCCTCTAATCGTTTGTCACATAGAATACTATGTTCTAGTACCTGGCCATTCAGGAGGGCAAAATACCAAAGGGGGTTTTGGTATTTTGGTTTCCAAAGCCCTCGTACAATCCACAAAATCAGGTATTGCAAGAGAAACTTAGCTCTCATCCAGCCAGCCGAGGTCTGAGAACATGGCCAGATGACAGAGGAAGGGATGGTATGGTTCAGGCCAGGGGTAAGGGGGCTTCAATCCAGGGCATTCAGTGGAAGCACGTTAGGAATGCAAATTCTCAGCCACCGGAGCCTACTGAATCAGGGACCCTGGGAGGGGCCTAACAAGGCCTCTGGGTGATTCCCATGTCCAGTACGTTTATGCCATTGGTCCATACAGATGGTGTCAGATGCTTCCAGCTTCATTTCCTCAATGCCCCCCTTTAAGAGGGCCAATAATTGAACAGAATTGATCAGTAGTTCGATCTCTGCCCTTTCTTATGGGATCTATTACACCAAATTCTTGATGTTTGCCTCCTTTAAGTAATGCAAAGGGGCAAAGTGAACATAAACATTAAATAAGATAGCCCATGAAGATGGCTCATGGCAAGATTTCAACACTGTTCCAATGTCCTTTGGCCCTGGTGGCAAGTGGTCCATGCTTGGGTGGTTGAGAAGGTCAAGCCTCAAACAAATTCATTCTTCGACACACCAGATGCTAGTTTCCAACATCCAGAGCACTGGACGCACTGAGGCCCTTCATTTCCAAGGATGCAACAGGCCCAGGAGAGGAGGCAGGTCACTGTGGGGGCGGCAGGGGGAGGGGGGAGGAGGGGCTGCTCTAGACAGAATGGTCCTAGATAAGCCAAGGCTGCCCCAGACCAAAGGAGAGACAAGGCAACAACCAGCCACTGAACTGCTGGGCTGCCCTGAGCAAATTGCCTGCTGTCTCTGGGCCTCGTCAATAACATCAAGCTTTACACCGGTTTTCCCAAGATCCCTTCTGGCCCCATGCTTCTGAATCCAAAGGTTCAGTAAAACATCAAAAAGAAAGTAAAGGGTTAATGTTCCTCCACCCAGACATTTTCCAGTTTAGGAAGATACATGTGTAAGGAAAGTGAAAATTAAAATTATATTTAAAAATATATATATTTTTTAGCCCTGCCAGTGTGGCTAAGGGGTTGAGTGTCGACCTATGAACTAGGAGGTCATGGTTCGATTCCCAGTCAGGGCACATGCCCAGGTTGTGGGCTCGATCCCTGGTGGGGTGTGTGCAGAAGGCAGCCGATCAATGATTCTCTCTCATCATTGATGTTTCTATCTCTCTCTCCCTCTCCCTTCCTCTTTGAAATCAATAAAACAATATAAAATATATATAAATAAAAATATTTTGATGTTATTTTAACTTTTCTGTTTCCACTTAAAGGGAGAAACGGATGCAGATTGCTTTAAGGAATTTTCAAGGGAAATGAACTCAGAATCTCCCAGCAGAGTCAAGTGAGGGGGGCAAATAGTCTCGGATTGATATACAGCCGGGGGTGTGGGAGACAGCTAGTCTGCAGTGGGTGGACATTTCATCTTCTCAGCGATTTATCACCTTTAGGAAAGTTTGCTGAAAGAAAAGCAGCCAGGAAAAGAAGAAAAACATGCATTTACCAATTCACTTGACCAATCTCTCCCAAAAACTAACATGGCAACACAACTTGAAGAATTTCACGTCCTCTGGTTAAAATAATAAAACAAAAGACAGGACACCCTCTTCCATTAGGCTTTTTAAAAAGTTGCAATAAATGATGTAACAGAAAAAAAAAAAAAAAACGGCAGTCATTTAACACCAACTTCAGGCTTGCTGGTTAATGTCTCAACAGGTAGAGGGAGTCAGCTGCATTAACAGGCACTTTGTTCTCAACTCAAAGGATCAATATCGCAACTGCCCGACGCCAGCAGAAATTTAAACAGGTTTACTTCTGAGGGTTATCTACAGGCAAGAAGTAAAGGACGGATCTGCAGGAACTCAGTTCCTACACCATGGTTACAGGACTCCAGAAAAACAATTTAATACTTAACATAGCCTGTGTGCGTGCGTGTGAATGTGTGTGTGTGTGTGTGTAAAAGTGTGGCAACAAATGGCATCTTAACCTGACATCTTTTCTATTTATTTATCTAGTGCCTTAACCATGCAGAGGTCAGTAGTGAATCAACATTGGGCAACTGCTCTACATTGGGAATCATTCCCTACACCCACTGCCTTTTGGAATAACTGCAGGCAGGGGAAACTGAAGACATGGAAGACAAAGTACAGCAGACTGTATTTTCCAAAGTTGGCTGCAACCATCTCTCCCAGGCTACGTGTTCTTCAGCAAAGTGACCTTGACACTCCCCCGTCAAGAGGCCGAGGCTGGCCAAAACCGGTTTGGCTCAGTGGATCGAGCATCGGTCTGCAGACTGAAGGGTCCCGGGTTCGATTCCGGTCAAGGGCATGTACATTGGTTACGGGCACATCCCTGGTAGGGGGTGTGCAGGAGGCAGCTGGTCGATGTTTCTCTCTCATCGATGTTTCTAGCTCTCTATCCCTCTTCCTTCCTCTCTGTAAAAAATCAATAAAATATATATTTTTTTTAAAAAAGAGGCCGAGGCTATATCTCCGCCACTTGAATCTGGGGTGGCCCTCTGGCTTCTTTGACCAATAGGAAATGAAGAAATAATGTGGTGCTGGCTCCAGGCATACAGAGTGCTAATACTATCCTAACCAGGGTGCTGTTTATGTGGCTGTCTTCAGTTTAAATAGCTGTTCTTCTTTCCCAGCATATTGTGTTTCCTGCTTCTGGGGACACTGGTTTCTCGGTCACCACACTGTGTGAAGCTTCTTGTGGGCACTCTGAATGACAGTCCCAGCTGAGTTCAAAGCTGGTGCCCAGTATCAACTGCCAATCATGTGGGGGAGCCACCTTGGACAGCCAGCTCACTGAGACTTTGCATGATGCCAATCCCAATACCATCTGACACAGTCTCATAACAGACCTGAAGAAGGAACCGCCCAGCTGAGTCCATGCAACCCACAGCACCATGAGAGAGAACACATTGCAATGAAGTCAGAAAGTTGAGGGGTTGTTTGTTACACAGCAACAGACAACCAAAACATGTAACTTGAGAGACAGAGTTGGGGTGGGGGCTAGAGACAATAAAGAATCGGCCCCCTCAAGTGTCTTCTACAATAGTTGTCCTTGTCTGCTTATGAGGAACTCTTCAAAAAATAGCACTCCAAATTCCACAGCACTGCAGAGAGAAGGTGAAATGCACTTGAAACCGACAATGTGAAAAACAAAGTAAGCATCTTACTAGACGCGCCATTAAGGGTGCTAAAATCACTGCTCCGAGCCACAGCGATGGGACAATCAAACAGAATATTTAAGATCTGAAATCTTAAAAGCCTTTTAAAAATGTAAATAACCTTATCCACTTTAAGTCTCTATTTCAGAGTAATAAAAAAATGCATTAGCCAAATGCATCGCCTCTGGCACCGATCTAGGATAAAGTCGCTTAAATTCCAAGACCGGCCCCCACGGCCCCACAGTAATTGGATGGCCACACCTGAGAAGCTGGCTAAGGAGGTCAAGCCCTTACTGAGTTTTCCTGTTTTCTTTCATTTTTCTCTCCTTCTCTGTGTTTTGCTTACTCTCCAATACACACTAAAGCAGGCGTCCTCACACTAAAGCAGGCATCCTCAAACTACGGCCCGCGGGCCACATGCGGGTGTTTTTGCCGTTTTGTTTTTTCACTTCAAAATAAGATATGTGCAGTGTGCATAGGAATTTGTTCATAGTTTTTTTATTTTTTAACTATAGTCCGGTCCTCCAACGGTCTGAGGGACAGTGAACTGGCCCCCTGTTTAAAAAGTTTGAGGACCCCTGCACTAAAGCAATGAGTAAGAGCAAGTATCATTATGCAAGGACTATGGTCACATGAGTCATCATATCCAGACAGTCGGGAAAAGGACCAGACCTCATTAGAGAGAGGAGAATGAAAAACACAGTAGACTGTGGCCACACAACAAAGGGGTTTGGGGCCCAGTCCTCTTGCATATTACTCAATTGGAAAGTGATAGTGCGCGCCATTCAAAGCTCGCCAGACATAAAGGTCTCAAGCATGTCCAGGGCTCAGGAACCACAGGTGCCCACCAGGACCAGGCAAACAGCCTGGCTTCACCTCTGAGCTCTTCACTGCAGGACACGACTTCACTCCCTGCCTCCGTCCCTCCAGATTGGACCTTCATACTCAGCCCACTTTGTGCTCATTTTTTCATCCAATATTTATTTAGCACCTACTGCACGAGGGGCAGAGAATATGGCAGTGATGCAACCCACAGCACCATGAGAGAGAACACATTGCTATGAAGTCAGTAAGTTGAGGGGTTGTTTGTTACACAGCAATAGACAACCAAAACATGTAACTTGAGAGACTGAGTTAGCGTGGGGGCTAGAGACAATAAAGAATCTGCCCCCTCAAGTGTCTTCTACTATAGTTGCCCTTATCTGCTTATGAGGAACTCTTCAAAAAATAGACAGACATGGTCCCTGCCTTCATTCAAGTGGAAAAGACAAATAAAAAGCAAAAAAAACAAGCAAACAATAAAAACACTTAGGGATTATAGACAGCGGTAAGTCAATATAGGAAGAAATAGGAGATGTGACAGAGGGGGCCTATACGATAAAGGTTAGTCTAGGTTAGGTGGCTGAGGGAAACCTCACAGGGTGGTAGCAGTTAAGCTAAGGCCTGAAAGGGGGAAGGGATTTGGAGAAACAGCATTCCAGGCAGAGAGCTGAGCGGGCGCCAAGGGCCTGAGGCTGGAAAGGAACTTGGCCTGTTCTAAGACGTTGAAGGGTGACCGGTGGCTTGATAATAGAGAAGGAGGGGAGCGAGGGGTGGGAGATGAGATGAGAATGAATGCAAGGGTTTAATACAAAATGGTAAGAAGTTTGACTTCTGGCTCAGGAGCAATGGGAAGCTATTGAAGAATTTTACGTAGGAGGTTGACAAAATCTGGTTGATGATTCTAAAAACTGCCCTGGCATTAGGAGAGTGCTTACCTTTAGGGGGAACGGGGACTAGGAAGGGAGAGGCTGGGACAACAGAGTGCTAATACTATCCTAACAAGGGTGCTGTTTATGTGGCTGTCTTCAGTTTAAATAGTTCAGGTCCATGTCCTTTTCTGTATACAGGGTGGGGCAAAAGTAGGTATACAGTTGTTCATAAGGAAAATAATATAATCCTATATACTAAAAAGCTAACATGCAAATTGACCGAACAGTGAAACAACCGGTCGCTATGACACGCACTGACCACCAGGGGGCAGATGCTCAATGCAGAAGCTGCCCCCTGGTGGTCAGTGCGCTCCCACAGGCTCAAGGCTCAAGGCTGGCAAGCACAGCGGCATCCCCTGAGGGCTCCCAAACTGCGAGAGGGTGCAGGCTGGGCTGAGGGACCGCCCCTCCAAGTGTACGAATTTCGTGCACCGGGCCACTAGTAATTAATGATACAATAATAAAATGTTTTGTGTACTCATAACTGTAAACCTACTTTTCCCCATCTTGTATACGGCACATCTCAATAAAATACATACTACAAATTGCTCTGGCTTCCCCAGGAAATGGATTTTGGAGCAGCAAGAGAAGAGGGAAGGAGGTTAAAGGGGACACCTGGGGTGAGAGCTGAGGCTGCGCCGGGTGGGGCTGGGATCAGGGGAGAGGAAGACCAACAGAGGGAACCAGAGACCCCTGCCTTTAGAGATGGGGGCCTCTCTCCTGACCCCACATCTCCCAGCATCCGGGAAAGGCACTCCATCCCTGCACTGGCCTCAGGGACTCAAGCCCCATCCTCTCGACTGGCAAAGTGGAGGGAGAAATTTAGATAATGCAAGAGAAACCCACATTTTTCCCACAACAACGAATCCATCAAGTATTTATGGAGCACCTTCTATGTCTCAGTTGCTGGGAAAGGCTGGAAAAGAAGAAAGGGGAGGCTAGGAAGGGGAGGGAAGCACAAGCTATAACGTGGACAGGCTGAGTCAAGGGTAAGGGGTGGCGAAGCAGCTGGAGAGGCAGGTGGTGACCAGAAGGTAGCAGGCACCTGAGGCCCTCTGTGTAGTCTGGGTACAGAGAAGTGAGTCCCTGTTCACCCTCCTCCGACCACTCCTCACCATGGGCCCAATATGGGACCCCTTCAGCTCTTTGCTAGAGAGCTATGTATCTGCTTTTAGTTCTCTGCTTGAGATCTGGATTCTGTGAGCTGTTTTAAAGAACAGAACCATTTAAAGAAGAAAAAAATAATCTAGTGAAAGGAAAAACCTCAAAAGCAGAGAGCTGGAGAGCCCTAGTCCTCATTTGGAAAGGATGGGAACAAAGTGATCTCAAGAAAAATTTGCATAATGGATTAGTCTGAGAATTAATCACCTTTTGAGAAAGAGGCCATGCTAATTATCCCTGGAGTGGGCAAACAGCTCTTGAAATGAGCCCCCAGTTTCCAGACTGTTAGTCTTAGTCGTCAGCCACAGCATCTGTTTAAGATACAGAAACCGATTTGCATGCCACAGTTCAGTGCCAGGGGGACATCGACTCATCACCAGGCAGGACAGTTAACGTTTTCCTGAAAATGACATTCTCTTCGGACTTCCCTCCCACTCCGGGTGGGAAGTCTCCGATCTACATGAGACATGTCCTCATTCATATGTAGATGAAGGTGCAAAAAAGAAACCCAAATTACATCTATTGATTTAGCAGAAACGAAACCCACACAGATAACGGAGGACCAGAACATTCCAGCAGCATATGACCAGATAACGTCTAGCATCTCTCTCAAATCTGAGGATGAGCGATTTTTATTTGATTGGCTGGAAGGCAAAATGGTGGGAACACTTGTAAGCTACACTTCAACAAACACATCCCTATCCGAAAAGACAAATTCAATCTACCCAGGAGCAAAGGGTTCCAAGAACTATTGATGGGAGACTGCAATCTCGAAGGGGGCTCCTCGGTGCTTACAAACAGGGGAACAGAAATTTTCCAGATGGGGTAATGAGAATATTCTTGCCTTAAAAAATCAGAAATTGTTCATTTCTTTCCACTCCATTCTGTTCCATGCTGTAATATAAAGGTCATCAAAGGCTCAGAAAACTAGATGAAGAAATAATGAAATTTGAGGCTGTCTGGGGGAGGGGGGGGGGAGACAAGTGAAAAGAAAGGAAAGGAGGCAGGAAAATGGAACATTGTTTCAAAGTAAGAACCTAGTGAGTCTGAAATGAAAGTAAAATCATTGTGGAAAAGAAGGAAGCTCCACTAGTTTCCATGAGTCTGTACCGCTTCAAAAAGGATTATTTCTAAGTGAAATTGAAATTCAAAAGTTGAATAGGGAGATTCAGGCACAACCTTTATTAACCCCCTGTGGCTCACAGAGACTTTCAAAATAAGGACAGTGGCTTCTCTACCCCTAGATGGTTGGGTTTCTGGATGCAACTCATTCATGATATAAATATATCTCCTGCTTTAATTAAACTCGGTCTCTCATCAAGGGAAGGAGAAATAATCCCAATCTAACATCTCATTCGTGATAAACTTTGCTGTCTCTCTTCTGTTTCCAAATGAATTTGGCTTATTAAAAAAGTAATGAGTTATTAATTAACTCTACAGTCATACAAAGCTGTTTAATTCTCAATCTAATTAGCAGCAATCTGTTGAAGGGTTCTAATGATTATTTTAAATTTGCTAACAGAAACATCTTTTCACTTTTCATAAGTTATTTATAGCAGAGCTCACACTGGATCCTGCTTGGTTTTTAATTTGATAATATTTTTATTAAGTGCTCCACGCTTTTCCCATCTCCTTCTGACAGGGTTTAAAATGGTCACCATCGGAGCCCTAGCTGGTCTGGCTCAGTGGATAGAGTGTCAGCCTGTGCACTGAAGGATCCCGGGTTCCATTGCGGTCAAGGGCATGTGCCCGGGTTTTGGGCTGCATCCCCAGTAGGGGGCATGTAGGAGGCAGCTGATCAATGTCTTTCTCTCATCAATGTTTCTACCTCTCTATCCCACTCCCTTTCTCTTGTCTCTCTCTAAAATCAATAAAAACATATTTTTTTAAAAAAAGGAAAGAAAAGCCAGAGCTAAAATTAGAGAGAACATTTAGTCACAGTGCAGAATTTCTTGCAGACAGTTGTTTTTTTCTGTTTCTTTTTTGAGAAAACATAGGTAGGGTGCTAAATTAAATGGCTTACATGAGAACTTTCACTGGTGTTATTATTTATTAAATGCCATTATTCATTAAAATGCTAATAACTCACTAGGTTTTTAAAAAATTAAACACAGGACTTTGAAAAAAATTAAATTTGAATAAGTAAGTTGCATAGTAATGGATCGGAAAGCCTGGGGAAAGCATGTTCTAGAAACTAGTTATTTATTTATTTTTAAAAAATGTTATGAACAGTGTTAATAATAACAGTAATAATGCCTGCATTTATTAAGCATTGCCCACATGATGGACCCTATGCTCGGCGGGTTACACGACCCTCTCGCTGCATGCGTAGATGCATGGAAAGCTTTCACACATCTCCTCTCCCCAATTGCTCACCTCCTGGAGCTAGTGCCCTGGGCAGGACAGTTGGACACTTCTTGGGAGGAGATGCCTGATTCCAATATCCCTGCCAGAGAAGGTCAAGCAGAAGTGGAGACGGTGCCAGGAGACAGAGGGGACAAGCAGGTGGGTGAAATCTTGTGTAGCCCATAAGCTAGAAGCCAAAGGCCTCCCATGGGCCTGTATGTCCAGTTCGTCAAGGTCAGAGTGTGGCACTTAAATCCAAAGCCCAAAGCTATCTAGGAGTTCTCCACTCTGTCTATGCCCCCAACTGGAGATCCTGGTTCCCCCAGGTTACTCCATCAATGATACCTTTTTTCCGCCAAAGGCCATGTGGATATTTTTTTTTTTTAGAAATTTTTTAACTATATCTTTATTGATTTCAGAGAGGAAGGGAGAGGGAGAGAAAGACAGAAACATCAATGATGAGAGAAAATCATTGATCAGTTGCCTCCTGCATGATCAGGGATCGAGCCCACAATCTGGGCATGTGCCCTTGACCAGGAATCGAACCATGTCCTCCTGGTTCAAAGGTCGACGCTCAACCACTGAACCACCATGGCTGGTCCCATTTGGATATTTATAACATCATTTGCGGGCCATACAAAATTATCAACTTAAAAATCAGCCTGCTATATTTGGTCAAAAATTTAATTAACTCACCCCTAATGCCGTGGCAGGGCCAGACCAAATGATTTTGCGGGTCTTATATGGCCTTCAGGCCAGCATTCCCCAACCCTGACACTCAGGGGCGATTCTGTCCCCCGGGGGGGCCCTGGCAATATCTGGAGACATTTTTGGTTGCCATGACTGGGGAAGGGAACATTTAGTGGGGAGTGGTCAGAGATGCTGCTGAACATCCTACAACGCACAGGACAGACCCCCACAACAAAGCACTGACAGGCCCTAAATGTCAATTCAATTTCCAATTTCAGCCAAAGATGAGAAACCCTGCCTCGAGTGGCTTACACACAGCACAGCCTTTGAGTCCAGGCAGGCTGGCTCATAGCTTCTCTACAAGCAGTCAAATAGCCTTGCACAGGTAAAACCCCTGAGCTTCCCTTTACTCATCCACAAAATAGGAGTCTAATAAAGTCCTTTGAAAACCCTCTAACAGCACTGCAAACTCAGCAAGCTGCCGCTGTCAACACCTTGGGTGGGTCCTCGAAGAAGAATGCAATCCGTTTTCTGGCCCTACCAACTCTAGGTACTATCGGAAACCTTACCTCAGGGTAATGAGTTCCAAACAGTGAATCTAACTGATCCTTGCAGGGGACTGAACTCATGCCTTGGGTCTCATCAGCTCCACTAAAGGATCTACTGAGCTGCACAAAGGAAGGTAGAAAGCATAGCTTTTCCACTGAATAACCTCTAGCATCTGACTCAGCACTATCACAGCTCATCAACCACAGGCCCAGCCCTCTAGAACCATGAGTCTCGACTTCCATATAGAACCAGTGACCTCCAGATACCCCACTGGGCTAATCACTAATGATTACAAACCAGAACACAAAGAGATGGTGGGGGATTCATTAAATGTTGTTAATATTAATATCATGAAATCAATGACATCATAGGACTGAACCAAGGCCTAATAATTATTTACCAAACTTTCCTGTATGGTAATAAATAATGGCAATGCTCACCCCACAGCCTTATTCACTCCGGCAATGTCTCCTGTGCTAAGTTCTTAGCTCACACATGACCTCCTCCAGGAAACTCTATATCTGGGCCCTCACCCCAGGGCTAGCCATCCCTCTGTGTTCCAGTAATGCATCAGTCTTACTACCATCACCACTGCTTTCCTGCTTTACCATAATTCTCTCTTTCTTTTTCTACTACAAGTCTGTGGACTCCTAAAGACAGAAAATACATTTTTGTTTGGGTCTATGTTTGCAACAGGTGGTATGGGGCCAGTACATGCCTCTGCTGAACAGCTACCAATTGTGGTTTCCATGAGGGTTGAAACATGGCTGTATCAGATAGTTCTTGCCACAAAAATGCTGGCAACTTAACTCAGCGGCTAAAACAAAAACATACTCCGTGTTTGCATGTCTGTAGGCTGTCTGCTGAACAATTGAATGTGGTACGGCTCAGCTGGGCTTAGCTTGAGCCTCCAGTGGGGTCCAGGTCTCTTCCACATGACTCTCAACCTCCTTGGACCAGTGGACTAGCCACTTACATTCCTCTCCTGGCAATGACCAAACACAAAAGGGACATCTGGATTTGGTTGGTTTAAGGAAGTCACATGGTTGATGCCAACCACACCAGGTGGAAAGTAGGCGACACCTCTACTGGGAGGAAGTGAAAAGTCCCGGGCATAGAAGGTGGGATGAAGAATTGGGGGTAACAATCCACTCTAGCATTAGAACTCTTACATGGAAAAGAGGGGCCATTTCCACAGACTTCTAGAGTCATGTGTATTTATGGAATGTTTACCCCAAACTCCCACCAGCAGGAGTTAATACCTGTATTATTCCATTGCAGTAGCCAGCCCTCTGCTGGTCCTAGTTATTCATTAGCCCAAGGTCACACAACTGGAGAGGAGTAATGACATACACAAACCAAGGTCTGTCTACCTCGAAAGCTCCCCACACTTCACTGCTCCCAGCAAAACCAAGTCCACATAGAAAATGCAGTGTCTGAGGCCCTGCTCCAATCATGCTCTCCTGTCCCCAACTTCGGTTTTGAAGTATTCTGGAAGCAATTCAGCACAGTCCAAATAACTATGAATAGTAGGTGGGAAGAACAGCAAAGGGCCAGCCTTAGGAACTAAGCCACATGGCCAAGGTCAACCCCTATCACACACCGAAGGAACAGAACCTCTCGGACATTCTGTGAGCCAAGTACAAGGCATTCTTATGCAGAATCAGTCTCAGAAAAATAGGTCATTTTAGTGACAAGAGCAAAGAGCCTGTCCTACACTCATATGACAAATGCTTCCAAAACATTCTCGATGAAGCTTCGAGTTGTGCAGCCCCAGATTCTGCTCTAAAACACAGACAACATAGATGAAAATCACCCCAATCTCATTGGAGGTCACCCTGGCTTTTTCCCAGGGAAATCTAAAAAGATGTGTGTGTAGATCAAAGTGAGAGGCCCGAATCTTCTTGTTCCTTTAGTAACAGTGTAGCATTCACATTCAACAGTCAACTCAGAGTACATAGCTTGGGTCCATCCCCTACCACAGGAAATCTTTGATTTTTAGAAGGACAACACACTTACCTATCATGACTTCAGAAATATTTTGTGGCTGGTAAAAATTCAGCAAAGTTTTTCTGCAAAGGCCCAGATAATAAATATTTTTAGTTCTGCCACTGTAGCGTGAAAGCCGCCACAGACTATACATACATGAATGAGTAGAGTTACGTTCCAATAAAACTTTATTCACAAAAACTGGGAGTAAGATGACGTTTTGGCCCATGCGTTGTACTTTGTTGACCCCTAACCTAAAAAGGTGAGAATAACCCTGGCCAGTATGGCTTAGTTGACTGGAGAATTCTCCTGTGTACCACAGCATGGCAGGTTCAATTCCTGGTCAGAGCACATACCTAGGTTGTGGGTTCAATCCCCAGTCTGAGCACGTACCAATAGGTGTTTTTCTTCCTCTCTCTCTTCCTTCCTCTCTTTAAATTCAATTTAAAATTCTTTTAATAAAATAAAAAGATGGTAATATAGTTGGCTAAAATTCTAGAGAATTGGTCGAGATCTTCAAGAAGACAATGAAAATGTATAAAATTTCTTCAGCGAAGTCTGATTTAAACAAAGCCTCCTCAAACACCTGCGGTACTCATTTAGTCTTTTTTATAGGTTGATAAGATGGAAAACTCTATTTCCATTTTACAAATGGAGATGCTGAGGATCCCTGAGCTTTGCAACCCACCCAAGATCCCACAGCTAGTATGCGGTAAACCCAGGATTCCAACCAAGGTCTGTGTTAATTCTGGTTCAGTGATTTTTCCAGCATAAGTGTTGCCATTATGCATTCTGAGCCTAAAATGGTTATAAAGAATAATCAGAAAATGCCACTTTTGTTCTAAGAAAATCATCAGTGATGAACTCAAATTCATGAGTAAGATCTTCATTAAAGCCCTTTTTACAATACTGTAAAATTGGAAACAATCTAAGTGTCCAATATTAAAGGGAAGTTTGAACAAATTATGATTTAGCCATTGAAAATAATGTTAATGAGAATATACAATAATATTGGAAAATGTTCACAATAATGATGTTTAAAAATAACCAGAAAGCAACACAGTGGCTAAATCTTCACTCTGTTGTTTAGCATGTATATTACAAAAGCTCTGGAAAGAAAACTCTACTCATTTATGCTCAGTTGGCCCTCCCTAGTTTAGAGTTAGCAGGTAATTTTATTTTTTGAATGTTTCTGGTTTTTCCATACTTTATTCAATATGTATACTTGACTTCTACAATTGGATGAATATGTTTTTTAAAAGCAATTTTTCCCTAATTATTTTCTAGCTCTCGTCTATGGTTCTGTTTTATGTCTTTTCTTATGGGTAAGTTGTACATAAATGAAAATTTTAAAAGCAACATTTCCATCCTCTGAATTCAAGGGAGGCTCCTAGGCACAATCCTTAACTCTAAGCTGCAGCATAAACCTGGGTTCCTATCTCTAACCTTTAAAAGGCTGAAGCTGTGGTCCTTGGAATGTTCAGAACTACCCTCAAGAGCACAGGCAGACGTACCTGAATCCAGTCCTGTTTACAAGACTGTTGAGTAAAAATAACCCTTGTTTCAATATTCATCCTTGCTAGGGTTACTAGTTAAAAAACAAACACCTTACCACTAATATTATGAATACTATCCCAGTACTATTTGCAATGTGTCTGATTTGATCTGTGTGGGTTTTCATATTGCCTGAGAGGTTAGCAACGAATGTGTCGGGAGTTTCCTCCAAGGACCTCATAGCAAGGTAAGAAAATCAGGTACCAGACCAGGCTTGAGTCCCCAGCAAGGCCACTTAGGAGATGAGTGACCCAGGACAAGCCTCTAACACACTCTTCGGCTTAGCATCCTCATCCTTAAACCAGGATTGGTAACCACACACTTAACACCTGCCAGAGTCATGAGGATCTAATAGAAAGTGAACATCACGAACACATTAAATATCACAGGGTTTCCTGCCATAACTGCCAGGGATAACACTGGGGTTGTCTCCTTCACCTACCACTTTCTGATCTGGATTTTAAAAAATAATTTCCTTGGAAATTGGTTACCTACTTGTATACTGGAGGCAGACATTGTGTGAGTGCATGTTGCTGAGTGTGTGTGTGTGTGTGTGTGTGTGTGTGTGTGTGTGTGTGTAACCCTTGCTTTATTCGGTTGTACAGAAATGGGACTCGAGGATATGTGAAAACAATTCTCCTAGCAAATGTCAGTCCTATTGCCCCCTTAATCATGCTTTTTGGAGTTTGTTTGTTATTGTTGTTTTAGATTTTAGAGTTTTTTCGTAGAATGGATTTTCAACTTTCTTTTTCTTTTTTTAATTGAATTTATGGGGGTGGCATTGGTTAATAAAACTATACAGAGCTTTTTGTTTTACTATAAACATTTTGCATAGATATTGTAAGTAAATGTACTGATATAAGCACACATCCAGAAAAGTGTACAAAACATGGGTAGACTGCTTAATAAATTTTCACAAACACTGAGGTAATTGCCATCCAGATCAAGAAATAAAATACTACCAACCTCCCAGAAACACCCTTCATGGCTCTTCCCAGTCAGCATCCCCTCACCCGCTCACGGTACCTACCCTCTTGACTTCTAGCACCATAGGTAAGTTTCTGCCAGTTTGGGAAATACTTATTAATGGGATCATACACTACTTTATCATCTGTGTCTGGCTTCTCCTGCTCAACGTTAACTGAGATTTTTCTCACTTTGCTGCAGGTGGTAATTCATTATCTTCACTGGACGCTATTCCTTTGCCTGAACATAGCATAATTTATCCATCCTACTATGGGCATTAGGGCTGTTTCTAGTATCCCTTAGTTCTCATGAATAATGATGTTGAGAACATTCATGTACATGTCTATGAGTAAATATATTTACCCATTTCAGTCAGGTATATATCTAAAAGTGAAATGGTACCTCACAGGTTATGCATATATTTATCTTTACTGGACCTGCCAATCTTATACTCCCAGGAGCACTGTATGAGAGTTCCAGTTGCTTGACATCATCACCAACATTCGGCAGCACGTCTATCATTTAATGAATCTGGTGCATGTGCAGTGAAATTTCCTTGTAGTCTTATTTGCATTTCTGGATAACTAATGAGATTCGGCACCTTTGCATATGCTTAGTGTCCATAACCTATGTGGCAAAATGCCTCCTCACATCTCTTAACAACATTGCTTTATTTTTTAGAAGCAACTCATGATTTACCTATGCCGAGCAGGAGGGAGTGGCAGGAAAAATAAAAAATGGTAGACATTTAGAAAAAAATCACTTAAATTTATCTTTCAATTTCAGTTTTTATTCTGTTACTTAAATATGCATTTCCTTGAACTTTCTGAATTCACAATAACAATGCCATCCATAGAGAAGCTAGAAAATAATGAGAGCTGTCATGTGCCAAGCATTTTGTCATCTCACATAACTCTTATATGTATTCTCAGGACAGTGCTACACCTCCCTTTTACAGATGAGGAAACTCAGGCTCAAAGAGGTTGAGTAACTTGCCCAACACTACACAGCTATTAAGTGACTGAACCATAATTCAAACCCAGTCCAGGGGCTCTCAAACCTATGCTCTTGATCACCAAACTATTTCTCAGCATTATAGGATTCCAGTGTGTATCGAACTTTGGCATGTCTCAGAATCCCCTGGAGGGCTTATTAAAACAGACTGCTGAGCCCACCGTCAGAGTCCCCAGGTGATGCCAATGGGGTCACACTTTGAGAACCACTACTCTACAAGATGGCAGCCATGTCTTTCATTTCTCAGTATCCAAAGGCCCTGCACCAGTGCCTGTACATGCTTATTGAATGATTCCTATTCCCGCCTGGCCCTCTCAGGCTGCTGCAGGCTAACTCGAGGGAAGGCCATGCCCCTCCAGACTTGATGAGGGCCCAGAGAAGGGTGAAACAATGCTCTGTTTAGAAATGCTGTCCAACGAACGTGAAGGAAGCAAGTGCCTTCACAGATTCCCCGTCTTCGTTTAATCCGTGTAAATTAACACCAGGGAAGAGTCAAGCTGCTTCCTGGGTTACACATTGCTCCCAGGCAACGAAGTCCACCCCTAGCCCCCAGGATGCTGCTGGTAACTGGAGACAGTCCTGATGGATGGAATTCAGGCCAACATGCCCATACCCTGCTGAGTGCATGCACTAACGAGGCCTTTCAGGATGCTGGCTGTAGCACACACTGTCAGTCATCCCTCAAACTAGTCTTCCCTTCCTCGCAGAGTAACAGCACCCCAGTTTTTGCCAAGCACTATGTTTCCCAGATAAAA
Organism: Cnephaeus nilssonii; assembly: GCF_951640355.1. NCBI lineage: Eukaryota > Metazoa > Chordata > Mammalia > Chiroptera > Vespertilionidae > Cnephaeus > Cnephaeus nilssonii. Next base: position 70,502,492 of record NC_137082.1, on the reverse strand, counting down.
GACTATTTTTCAGCCTCCCTTGCATTGTGACATACCCCCATGATGAACTTCTGAGCGATAAGATACAAGCAGAGGTAGACCTTCCACTGAGTCCTTTTTTTTTTTAATTTTCATAAGTTTTATTGAAAAGTGGAATGAAAATATATGAAAAGCAAAGGAAAGTTTAGTTTGGTCTTAATGAACTTGGAACCTTAGTAGTTCAATATAGAGAGGGCTTTTTCAGTATTGCTAGCAGCAAAGCCTATAAATACCCACGTTATCACTGACTAGAAATGGACTTCACATGACTACACGTAATTAAGCAAAATGATTTATTTTTGCTTAATTGGATCAATTGAATCATTTGGCATGAATAGTTTGGACATGAATTTTAGAAGTAAAAGTTAAAGGAGGCATTATAACATCATGTTTAGGAAGATAATTTTCTTCGGGTAATATTTTGCAAACTTCCTTTTATTGTTCTCACCACTTGAGTATATTCTCTGCCAGTTCTTCTGTCTCAGTCACCAAAATGCCCATCTTGGCTGAAGCCTTGCTCATTTTCTTTAGATTTGCATCTAAATGAGGAATATTTCAAATTGTTTCAAGATGGGCTTCTAATCTCTCAATGAAAGCCACTGCCAAGTCCAGCAAATGTCCCAGGTATCTGTGATAAACAGCCTCAACAGGCAGGTTTTCCTGGCACAGGCATTTCAGCAGCCTTTGCCTGGGGGACCTCTTCTCATTCAGCACTGCTTCCAAATGATCATTCATGCTTCGCAGAGTATGACACTTCTGAGCCAAAAATGAAGGATGAACAATATCTGCTGTATCTTTTTCTAGTCTTAGAAGTTCAATTTCCAGGTTTTTCTGATTGATGTCAGCTTGAATATTTGTGATCTGCTGTAGCCTAGAGAGGTTCACAAAACAATGAGCTGATTTCTTGGGTCCATTTAGCATCTCCTGAGTGACCATCTCCAAAGTTACAAAAATGGCCCAGCAATACCCAGCAGTGTTTGGCCCAGACACCAGGTCCCAAGGGTTCGCCATGGCCATGGCTGAAACCCACTTCCCAGAGAGTCTTAAAAGGGAAGAAATACACTCTTCTCTATCTCCATCCAGCTACTCCACATGCAATGGCTGGAACTTAAGCAGGCACCTTGGGCCATGAGGTTGGGGGCCACAAATCATGTGAATGATGAAGAAGTAAATTGGAAGGAGCCTAGGAGCCTTTCACAACTTTTTAGTACCACTAGATTAGCTGGATTGACTCCTCTGTGACAGTTTTACAAAAGGTAGAAATTAATTTTCATGCTGTTTATGCCACAGTTATTTGGAGGCTTCTTTGTTATGCAGCTGAACTTAGTCCTAACTAATACATAGATATAAATAGACACTATGAACCAGCTGGAAGACCACTTTACCCGGTTTGGCCTCCCTCTCTCATAGTATATCCCAAGCAAGTCATTTTAGTTCTCTGTACCTCAGTTTTGCAATCTGTAGAACAGGGGGAAAAACGTGCATTGTGATTGCTTAAAAAGACTTTTGTGAGGCACAAATATTACCTAGTCTAAAGATGCCGTGTGAAATATAAAGCCCTACCACATATAAAGGACTTTCATTTCCTACAAATTAGAGAATTTTTAAGGAGGAAATGCATAGAAGAAAGCCAGGTATGAAAGCCTCTTCTAATTAAGTAACTCAATCAGACCGACAGTTTCTCTGCTCATCTCTGCCAAGTTGCCCCTCCCAATCCCATCCAGGTCATTCTTTATTTTCCAAATGAGGATTTAATTTTGCTCCAACACCATTACATCTAAATTAAATATTTATACGGCTGAATATCAATTGTCTTTTAGAAATAAAGATTTGAACTCTATGAGCTGGAGATCCATGATGGTGGCCGATTAGATGGAAGCTACACTCACCTCCTTCCAGGAACAAACTGGAATTACAACTAAAATATAGAACAAAGAGCCTGAATAACCAACTGAAGATCAGCTGAAGAGAAGTCTTATGACCAAACATTTACAGAAGATGCCACATCGAGACTGGTAAGAAGGGTGGTAAAAAGGGCTGGCCCTGCTCCCACGGGTGGTGGCTGAGATTCAGGAGGGATATCTCAGCTGCAGGGGGTCCCCTGAGAAGCATGGGGTTTCGACCCCAAGACAGGCTCCTCAGCCCAGAGCACCAGAGTCGGAAGAGGCACCCCCATAACATCTGGCTGTGAAAATCTGTGGGGATTCTGTCTGCCAGGCAGAGACAGGAGTGTACTAGAGACACAGGTGCCCTCTTAAAGGACCAACACACAAAATCTCCTTCACAGCCACTCACCCTGGGCTGCAGGGGAGGGAGGGAGGACAGAGTAAACTAGTCATGTGAGGAGACCCTGGGGTGTGTGGCTCTGGGGAGAGATTGAAGGAACAGTGCCAGGATCCCTGTGCTGATCATGCTCCCATATTGCAGACACCATCTTTCTTGGGTGGAGCACCCCTCCACACAGTATGAGCCTGGGAGAATGCCCACCCCCCTGCCTAGGCTACCTGTCACCCCACCCGGTGGAGCTCATGCCCTGCTGGAGAGTCAGCTGCCTGGGCTGGGGTGCAGAGGTCTGGGCAGACTCAAGGGGTGTCACTGAGTGGTGTGACTTGGAGTGGGCCATTCCCCTCACCTTTCATGAACCTGACTGGTACCTACCCCTCACATGAGATCTGCAAGCCCCACTCGCGGGGATCCCTGCAGCTCCACCCTCCGGATTCCTGGTTTTAATTTGCATTTCTCTGATGATTAGTGATGCTGAGCATCTTCTCATACGTCCATTGAATATCACCTGCCAGAATGGCTACCATCAATAAATCAACAAACAACAAGTGTTGGCAAAGTTGTAGAGAAATGGGAACCCTCGTACACTGTTGGTGGGAATGCAGACTAGTGCAGCCACTGTGGAAATCAGTATAGAGTTATCTCAAAAAATTTAAAGGGGAACTGCCTTATGACCCAGTGATTCCACTTCTGAGAGTATATCCAAATGAATCAGAAACACTAATTCAAAAGAGTGCATGCACCCCTATGTACACTGCAGCATTATTTGTAATAGCCAAGTTTTGGAAGCAGCCCATTAGTAGATGAGTGGATAAAAAAACCTGTGAAACATCTACACAACAGAATACTACTCGATCATAAAAAAGAAGGAACTCTTACTTTTTGCAAGAGCATGGATGGACCTGGAGGGTAATATGCTAAGTGAAATAAGCCAGTCAGAGAAAGATAAGTACCATATGATTTCACTTATATGTGGAATCTAATGAACAAAATAAACTAACAAGCAAAATAAAAACAGAGTCACAGATACAGAGAAGAGACTGACAGTTGTCAGAGGGGAGCAGGGGTAGAGGGGGCTGGGTGAAAAAGGTGAAGAGTTTAAGCAAAAAAAAAGAAAAGAAACTCATAGACACAGACAACAAACAGCATGGTGATTACCAGGGGAAAGGGGGGATAAATGGTGATGGAAGGAGACTTGACATGGGGTGGTGAACACACAATACAGCATACAGATGATGTGTTATAGAATTGTACACCTGACACCTATATAATTTTATTAACCAATGAAATTTATGAGCTAACACAGAGTAATTCAATAATTGTAAATTTCACAACTGGGCTTTGTAATCAATTACTGTTTAATAATGATATAAATGCACCTTCTCCTCAGGAGACCCTGGACAACTATAAATTAGATTCTGCACACCCAACAATCTGGCAACATCTCTATACTGGCTTTGGCTCTCCCAAGGAGTAACCGAGGCCAGGGATTAATCCCAGGCTAGCTTCCCCCAGCCATGCATTTGGACCCCAGTGCACTCATCAGTCAGGCTGTGCCGAGACCAGACTTAATGAGCACTCACACAAAACATCATTGAGAAGATAAATCACCTGGAAGGAAAACCTCACAGACCAACTCAAAGAAATGCTGACAGTGTGTGGGTAATAGAGATAATAATTCATGCATTCACCTACCCAACAGATAGTTATCAACTGCCTACTACGTGCCAGGCACCATTCTATATCAGTGTAAGAAACAAAGATACCTGCCCTCCTAGAGGATGAGAATAAGATACAATGAACAATAAATAGCAAATTAAACTGGGCTCAACATCTATCAACTTTTAGAAATAAACATTTGAAATTCATCAGCTAATACAGTGTATTAGGTCATACATGCTATGAAGAGAAACAAACTTATAAAGTATTACCCTAATTTTATATATATATATATATATATATATATATATATATATATATATATGAATTATAAATAAAGGTTCAAAGAAGGGAAGTAACTTGCTCAAAATCAGAAACTAACTTAGATTTGGGATAATTCAGCTCTACCTGATGCCAAATTCTGCCCTCTTTCTACCTCTCACACTGAATGGGTGGACCGAATGGCCAAACTTACTCCTGCTACTCTGACCTCATTTATCGCTGACTACAGCACAGAAATTCTTGTGAATAAGTTTCCCTCTTCCACTATGCACGTAACAGACGCTCTAACTCGGAAAATCAGGCTAAGATTAAAGAATGCTCAGTCACCTGAATGGACTATCAGTACTATGTAGCTATCCACCATGCTTACCTCTGCACTGGGCTTGAGCGAAATTTCCCTTTTATTTATTTTTAATTTTTTAATTTTTTTAATTTCTTTATTGATTAAGGTGTTACATATGTGTACTTATTCCCCCATTACCCCCCCTATCTCCCCCACTCATGCCCTCACCCCCCTGTTGTCTGTGTCCATAGGTTAGGCCATTTGCACCTTTTAATTTCTATGTGATAAATGTTGGCATTATTTTCACTCTGAAATAACCTTAAAGCAATTGTGTTAATCACTGTTCATTTGAAACCCATTCTTTGTCTTCATAGGACTGGCCGACTATATGAGAATGCATTATAAATGCGGCATCTATTGGGCCTGAGCTTGGTAAAGAGGTGCTGGGACCTTCGAGACCTCTGTCACAAACCCACAGATCCTGGTAATTGATTAGAGAGCTTTTAAGTGAGCTCAGTGATTGCATTTTGAATTCTTTTATATTAATTATTAAGAGCAAATTATGTTGTTGAAAGGAAAGCCATAGAAAGATGGTAACTTAATGAAATAGATTAGGGAGGCATGCTGGATAAGGTAATTGATTTTTAAAATGAAAGGCATTTGGGAGAAGGTTTGTCAAAATGGATTTAAACAACTGAAAACTGTGTACTTAGACACTACTTAGGTCTTCCTTGAAGATGAAAAGAAAGTAGCTGGTGATTTGGTAGAATCTGGGCAAATATGAAGAAAAGGGTATTTTGTTTTATATAAAACAGGCCTGCCCACTGATATAGTCATGCCTGACAACACCATCCTTGTATCGCTCTATACAATCTTCCCGTGGAAGAGTTCACACCGGAAAGAAGATTTCACCTGAATGCTCTCATTTTCGTAGGCTGTCCCTTTTCAACAGAAATGCCAATGCATCCCTACAATATGGAAAGATGTTACAAAAGTCAGAGCTCAGATTTTAGAAGCACTATGTTATTTAAACAGTAAACAGTAAACTTTTGTTCTAAGAATGACACCAACCCCTCAATTGTCATCCCCAATTTCCCACTCTCAGTAGGAGGCAAGCATCTTGTAATAGTAACAGCAGCAACTGGAAGAGTAGGAACACTATGCACATCCATGGTGCTTACTAGTGGTAAATAAACATCCACTGACCCCCTTTGGTGGATCCTTATGGGGGGCGGGGGAGGGACATTCAACTGGCTGTTTGAAGCCACAGACTTTCCGTCCTAGAACCATGGCCCAATTTGTCTGTGACCTCGAGGAGAAGGTCCAGGTGGTGAAAAAACGCTGTGACTTACACAAAGCCTGGCTTGGCCATGTTTTGGCACTATGAAAGGTTGAGGGGTTCCCCTGCTAAGATCCCTGCAGCTATTCAGAGCTCATGAAAAAATAGTCAGAATGCTCAAACTGGTCGCTTCAAACAGCTCACAGTTAAGGAAGCTCTGCTGAAAGGTTTGGTGGCCACTGAGTTGTGGATGCACTTTTATGTCAGTGAGATCATAGGCAAGGGTGGGCTCACTGGCTGTAATGTTTGAAGACTAATCTTTAACATCTGTTTCTTTTTGGTTTATTATTTGAATGCTCTTGGACCACAGTGTGTGTTTTATTGAGATCTTGCTTGGAGGTTCTAGCAGGAGAGCGCAGCTACTCCTTAGGTCATCCTCTTCAACCTAGCACACAGCTTTGGGAGGGGCCCACATGGGTCACTGAGGGAGGAGGGGGACACCCACCTGGCCAGCCAGATCGGCCGAATCAACCCTGGCAATCAATGGGGTGACAGATGTCACAGCCAGATTACCCTCACATCCAAATGATGTTTTATTGAGTTGTACACTTGAAACCTGTATGGTTTTGCAAATCAATGTCACCCCAATAAATTCAATTTTTTTTTAAATGCGCTCTGGCCCTGTGACTCTGTTGGTTGGAGCATCATCCCGTACACCCTGGTCAGGTTCACATACCTAGGTTGTAGGTTCCATCCCTGGCCAGGGCACGTATGGGAGACAGCTGATACCTCTCCTCCCTCCCTCCCTCCCTCCCTCTCTCTCTCTCTCTCTCTCTCCTTAAAAAATACAATTTAAAAAAAACACACATCCTTAGGTGAGGCTTTAAAAAAAAGATATGTCAAAATCAATGTTTTCTATATCAAACACTGCATGGAAGGTCACAATTTCTCTTGATATTAGGTTGGGTTGTCTTTTGCTTTAATAATGTCATTGCATGTCTTTGCTCGGTCTGAAAATGGAAAGCATCTACAGTATGTAAATATACCAACCTGGTACATATATTTATGAGGATAACATTTTAATTTGAAGGTTGGAAAAATGGTATTTTATTTCAGGAAAGTCGGGGCGGGGGGGGGGAGTACTTAAGAAAACTAGAACTTGTTATAGTAGGAGAAATGTACCAAAGTTAAGTCATGTCAGTAAAGAATAAAATTTGGATTGTTTCTCTTTGCTAAAATCACAGATGACGCCTATGTATGTAAATGTTGGGATACTTGGTGGTATTTTATATACCTATCTTTGTGACATTTTTAATCTAATTTTGGTAAGTGGTTATTATTAATCTATCTGGCTTTATAATTTTTAGAGCCTATCTTTACAAAAATAAAATACCCTATGAATATTTAAACAGGGTTATAACATGTCATCCATGGATCTAAGAAGTATATTATGTTCAGAAATAAATGGAAGTGATTGCATATCAGTCAAAAAAAACCCAACTCCATGGAGTGCAGCTTCTGAGCCGGGGCCCAGTCATCACTGAGAGGAGGGGCTCTAGGGCCACCCAACCAGCAACATCTGCCCCAGATTCTGCACGAACAAGAAACAGGCCTCATGTGATGATTTTCATTCCTTCTCCTCACTGCCACAGGAAATGAATGAAATACGACAAGGGTGAAAGGTTGGTGGGCCAGCAGTACTTGTAGTTGTGAGCTATTTCTCCCTCCTTTGGATTCCTCCTTAAAGCTTGGTATGAAAAAAAAATTGCAGTCACACAAAAGAAAGGCTAATCGCAAAACACAGCCAGGACACATCTACACCCTAATGCACCTCCTGGCATTCGTAAAAGCCAAAAAAATAAAAAAGCCTGGAGGGCACGTCACTCCTAGCTGGCAAACTTGGCCAGCCCATAGCCACGTTACTGCAGCCACAAGCATCGTCCAGAAGGGCTGATGCAGAAGAAAGCCCAGGCCATTACACTAAGGTGCTTCCTCAGTGTTACGTGGCAAATGTAGGTCCAGAAAGAGGTTAAAGCAGGAGTGGGGAACCTTTTTTCTGCCAAGGGCCATTTGGATATTCATAACATCATTCCAGGGCCATACAAAATGATCAACTTAAAAATTAGCTTGCTATATTTGGTCAAACATTTATTAATTAACTCACCCCTCATGCCTTGGCAAGGCCAGGCCAAGTGGTTTCTAGGGGCCTAATACAGCCCACAGGCCAGGCATTCCTCACCCCTGGGTTAAAGCATCCAAGGTGGGAGTGCCATGGGCATGTCCTCCAGCTTGGCATTCCAAAGAGAATGTCCCTATGGGTGGGTACAGTGTCTGAGCTTGAAGGGCCTGGGACCCTGCTCTGTTCCTGATGGCAGGTGAGCAGGCTCTGTATATGCCAGACTCGGGTTAACCTCCACCTCTCGCTTGGTTTTGATGAATCTCACTCTGATTGATTGATTGATTTTCCCAACTTTCTTCCCACAGGTGCAAATCTGAATATTTCAAGGATGTTGCTAGATCTTTCATGCTGACAACTGCCGTGGAACACTGTGAGCGGAGGAAGGGCTGCACTCTTTCCATAGTAGTGGTTGGCATAAACACTGTTCCTCCGAGCACTGCGCCTGGGAAGGCAATGTTAGCTAGATGGATGAAGAGGATAAAATGCCTCCTCTACCAATGATGAAAACCAGAGCAAGTCTGTATCCGGTCATCAGATCAGAGGCAGATGAAGAGAGCCTGAGGCCCTCCGTTGGACCAACAAGGAGGTATGCAACTGGTCACTTTCATGGCAGCCATAAAGAAGGACAAAGATATTAAAAAGGGGTCAGAGAACTTTAATAAGGGAAGAGGGAGAAATGACCAATTGTTGACCAATCTGCATTCAGTCTTGTATTAATAGGACCAATGGCTTTATCTATCCCATTTCAGACGACAACATGCAGAGCTTTGAAAGCCTCAAGCTCCTACAACAAACCAGGCAGTTGACAATCTTGTGGTCACCAGCCCACTCTTTCTAGCCTGTCCCAGCACGGACACTACTGGACCCCAAAATAGTCAGGTGGAAAGGTCAGAAGGCAGAACAGCACCTGCACTGAATATGGCACCTAAGGAGAAGGGTCCAGAAGAAAGAGGAGACTAACAGCAAGGAGTTGGTGAAGGGGTGTAGGTCTCACCAGGCTCCCATTCCTACCACTGCCCCTGAAAGACCACAGGAGTGCCAAGCCCTTGGCTCCACTAGCCTCCAGCTTTCTTGAAGGAAAAACAAAAATCAGATTGTAGGCTATCATCCGTAAGCCCACTCTGTCTACAATTCAGACCTGGCTGGGCTAATAGTTTCAAAATTAGAAGGTGGTCTGTATCTTTATCCCACAACTCCAGGCTGTAAGCCTAGGACAGGAACCCCAGTGCATTCTGAAACTATGTATATCATAATATATGAGGATAAGCTCCCCTTCATCACAACTTTAAGTACATATTTTAAAAGTGTATCTACATATAAATATGTATGTTTATATATACACTAGAGGCCCAGTGCACGAAATTTGTGCATAGGGGGGTGTCCCTCAGCCCAGCCTGCACCCTCTCCAATCTGGGACCCCTTGAGGGAGTCCGACTCCCAAATGGGCAGTCAGACATCCCTCTAACAATCCAGGGCTGCTGGCTTCAAACTGCTCGCCTGCCTGCCTGCCTGACTGCCCCTAACCACTTCTACCTGCCAGCCTGATCACCCCCTAACCACTCCCCTGCCAGCCTAACCAATGCCTAACTGCTCCCCTGCTGGCCCGATTGCCCCCACTGCCCTCCCCTGCAGGCCTGGTCACCCCTAACTGCCCTCCCCTGCTGGCCTGGTCACCCCCAACTGCCCTCCCCTGCAGGCCTGATCCCCCCAAATGCCCTCCCCTGCAGGCCTGGTCACCCCCAACTGTCCTCCCCTGCAAGCCTGGTTGCCCCCAACTGCCTCCTCTGCCAGCCCAGGCACCCCTAACTGCCCTCCCCTGCAGGCCTGATCGCCCCCAATGCCCTCCCTTGCAGACCTGGTCCCTCCCAACTGTCTTCCCCTGCTGGCCTTTTTGTGGTGGCCATCTTGTGTCCACATGGGGGCGGCCATCTTTGACCAAATGGGGGCAACCATCTAGTGTGTTGGAGTGATGGTCAATTTGCATATTACCTCTTTATTATATAGTATACACATAGTATTATAGGTTTTTGTGTGTATATAGTCCTGTTTTCTGACCATCAGCCCTACAAAGCTATAAGCTCCACTGTGGTTCTTCACGGTGCTCCCTGCAAAGGAGCAAGAGGTCTGCAGCGCCCCACCCTCCATGTACTTGACCACAAGGGCCTGCATTTTTTTCTAATTGGCACAACCAGCTAGTTACTGAGCCATCCCCACGTGCCCTTTCTGACTCCATCATCTTTCTACTCTAATGGGAAAAGGGGGCTGATGCTTTGCCAACTTCCCCGCTTCTCCTTACCAACAGAGAGCTACCTTTAGCTGCTTAGCTTCTCCTCTACCTCCACTTCCCCTTCGCCACCCCAAAGATTTCTTTTTTTAGAGATTGTGTGATACAGGATCAAGAGAACACAGAACAAGAGATAGAAATAGAGAGGCAGGAGACAAAAGGAAAGAATTCAGGCCAAAAAACTAAGCTGATCTGTGTTACAAAGACTTTACAAGTGGGACAAGGGCAGGAGAATAGAAAGTTGGGAAATATATATTTGAGTTCCCATTAGTAAATAGTCTTTAATAGAAGTGAGCAAATAATTAAATGTCCTTTTAATGATCTCTATAATCTCAGAAAACGATGCCACTCAGAGACTGAGCCACATGGGTTTACAGGTTGCCAAGGGTTTTATCCACAGTGTGAATGCCAGAAAACTAGACAGATATTGGAGGAAAGTGGAAAACACTGGAATATATTGTCTTCTCCCCTCCCCCCACCCCTGGATTAAAGAATGTCACATAGGAGCAGGAAATTTTTTAAGCCTGGTACCAATGCAAAAGGAATTTTTTAAAGCCAAACCTATGGACCTATCCAACAGCCATGAGACGGAAGGGAATGCTCAGCTGCCACACATGAATAATGCAGTTGCCCCTTCCTGCTTCTCAATAAACATGGCTTCTGGACAGATCGCATCCTGCTCATGGGAGAGTAAAGAGAACAAGAAAAAACACAGAACTTAATTTTCACATACTGCAAAACAAGAACAGCAAATAACATCAAGAGACTTTGGAGGTACACACCTCTGAAAACAATCTACCATAGGATCCAGAAGAAAATTTCATAAATCTGTTCATCATGCTTTTTACCTTATCTATGCCAAAATTGGCAATAACACCTCTATCCCCACTTCCATGGCCATATGCTTGTTCCCAGGCAGCCCTGCTTTTCACCAATATGTTGTAGATGTCAGTAAAATGGCTTTTATATTCCTTTCACATTCTGGAACTTTCACATTGTTCTGTAATGATTATGCATTGTTTCTATAATAATTTTAAAAACTAAGTTGACAGGAAATAAAACCATCTCCCTTAACCAAATATAAATTTTCTTTAAAAATGATTCACTTCCTATTTAAAATAAAAAGATCCCCTGTCTTTGTCAAAGGATTAGCCCTCAAAGAAACATTTAGGCCTAGATGGATTCAGAAATGATTTATTTAGTCAAGCTCGTATTTGTTAAAGCTAGCATAATACCAATAACAGATTTTGGCAAAGACCAGGAAAAAAGGACTTGAAATCAATCTAATGAACATAAACAAAAATCCTAATTAAGCACTTAGCAAATAGAAACCAGAAAAGCATTTTTAAAAATAACACATCATGTCCTAATAGAGCTCATCCCAAGAACAGAGCCTATTAAAAATAATCACCATGTTAATATATTTAAAAGCATATATTTTAACTCAGTAGACACCAAGAAACATTTAATCAAATTCCTCACTTATGCCTGAGCTAATGAAAAATAAAAGAACCTTGATAAATTAAAATAGAACTCTTGCTTATTAACTCAATAAAAAAAAATTCACACACCACCACCACCCCACAAAATATTCAGCAGAGTACTTAAGAATAACCCCCTGGAAGTGTTCCCATTCGAGAAAGAAAAAAAAAACAACCACAAAGATGCCCATTATCACCATCGTTACTTAACATGGTACTGTAAGTGTTATTCAGTGCAAAAAGTAGTATCTATTGGAAAAGAGACAGCAAAATCATCTTTATTTATAGCTGATTATATACTTGGGAAATCCAAAAGAATCCATTGAAAAGTGAATAGAAAAAAATAAGAGAACTAAATTTTAAAACATTTTAAAAAATTAATATCCTTTTATACCAAGAATAACTATATTTTTAAAATGGAAAAAGATACTCTCCAAAGAATACAAATAAACAATATCACTATTTAGGAATGAATTTTACAAAAACATACAAAACCCTAGAGAGTTGTACTAGAGGTCAAAAAGGAACTACCGAATCCACTGAATATGCTGTTCCCAGACACTTTGTAATTCTCAATTGTAGAGGTAATTCCAATCAAAACTCACAATTCATGAACCTTGACAACATGATTCCAAAATTCATCTGGAAGAATAAACTCAGCAAGAATAGTCAGGAAAAAAAAATCAGAAAATGTAATTACTTCAAGGATTTGGGGTGACTCGGTCTGCCAGATGGTAAAACATATTATAATGCTTTCGTACAGAAGAGACAATAGAAACGTAACAGAACATCCAGACATAGATGCAAGTGTACATGGAAATTTACTATAAGATTTAAAAAAGACATTTCAAATCAGTCAGGGAAAGGGAGGATTCAACAAATCGTGTTAGGACAACTCACTAGTTATTTGCAAAACTTGGATGAAAATATATACATTAGCTCTGGTCAGTTTAGCTCAGTGGATAGAGCGTTGGTCTCTGGACCAAAGGGTCACGGGTTTGATTCCCGACTGGGGCATGTACTTCGGTTTCAGGCTCCATCCCCAGCCATTGCTGGGGCATGTGCAGGAGGCAACCAATCAACACATCTCTCACATCGATGTTTCTTTCTCTGTGTCTCTCCCTTTTCCTTCCACTCTCTCTAAAAATCAATGGGAAAATATCCTTGGGTGAGGATTAACAACAACAGCAAGAACAAATATGTATATCTGGAGGAAGAGATATTTTATTGTCCTGGGTTGGATAATACAGTTCATAACATCAAATCAAGTACAGAAGCTGTGAAAAAAACAAATGACTATTTTGATTACATAAAACAACTGTGCTGAGAGAAATGGCATAAATACAGCTTAAATACAACTGTTTGCCCTGGAGAGGGGACCTCGACTGGAAAGGGGGCAAAGGGGCCTGGAAATGTCCTATCTCTTAGCCTGGATGATGGCTGCATGGGTGTGTGCATATACAAAATCCACTGAGCTGCACAGTTAAGATTTGTGCATGTTATCAGATAAAAGTTATGCCTCAGTAAAAAATAATAATAATAATAATGAAGGAAATAAATCAAACATTTATCCTGTCTTTCCCATAAAGATCATATTTCAGGGTAAGCAAAGACTTAATGAGGAAGAATTCTTCTTCATACAAAAGTTACAGTTAATAAATGCAAAAGGAACAAAAGAATTAGAAATTCACCATTTTGCAATACCTGATGAAAGAATTGATCTAGAAAGTGCCCGTCAATGGCTGTTAAAGCCACTCCAGCAGTGGTTCTCAAACTCTAGCGTGCGTCAGAATCACTTGGTGTGATGGTTAATTTTATACATCAGCTTGATTGGTCACAGGGTGCTCAAATATTAGATCAAACATCATTCTGGGTGTTTCTGTGAGGGAACTTTTGGAGATGGCTAACATAAATCAGTAGGTGAGCAAAGCAGATTGCCTCCATAATGTGGGTGGGCCTAATCCAATCAGTTGAGAGCCTGCATTGAGCAAAAGGCTGACCTCCCGCCCCAGCAAGATGAATTCTGTATTGTCTGCTCTTTCTGTTTCTATAGCATGTCTTTTGGCTTCATCTGCAACATCAGCTCTTAGACTAGAATTGTGGCAACAGCTCTCACCAGGTTTCAGGCCTGCCAACCTACTCTGCAGATTTGAACTTGCCAGCCTCCCTAATCATGTAAGTCAATTTCTTATCCTAAGCCAATCTGTCCATATCTATATAGATGATTGATAGATAGATAGATAGATAGATAGATAGATAGATAGATATGTGGATACAAATATATGTATCTGTTTCATTTCTCTGGAGAACTCAAATACAGCTGGAAAACTTAGAGAAACAAATTGCTGGGTCCCACCAATTTGCAGTCAATGTGGGGTGGAACATAGAATTAGCATTTCTCACAAGTTCCTGGATGATGTTGATGCTGCTAACTGTGGGACCACACTTTGGAAACCAAGGTATTATATGTGGAATCTAATGAACAAAATGAACTTATAAGCAAAATAGAGACAGACTCATAGAGAGAAGGCTAACAGCTGTCAGGGTTGGGTAATGGGGGTGGGGGGAGGATTGAGGGAAAATAGGGGGGGGGAGAGAAAAAACGCATGGACCCAGACAACAGTATGCTGATTGCGGGGGTTAGAGGTGGTAAAGGGAGGTGGAGGAAGGTATGGGAGGATAAATGGTGATGGGCGGAAACTTGACTTGGGGTGGTGAACACACAATACAGTGTACAGTGTACAGATGATGTGCTGTAGATAATTTTGTTAATCAGTATCACCCAATAAATACAATAAAAAGGAAAAAAACTTAAAAATAAATTTTAAAATCTAAAAATAAATAACTAAATAAATAATAAAATAACATTTAAGAAAAAGAAAATCAATGTGTTAGACAAAAGGTTGATCGGGAAGTTCATGACTAAACCAGACTGACAACACCTAAACTCCCTGATCAATCTTAAGTTCAGTTGATAGGAAATGGGGCAATAGAGGAACAGGATACAGAACACCATAAACGTGCAGTCAGCCAAATCCAGAGTATGGGAAAATCTACAGAAAAAAAAAGACCCGGAGTCTTCAACAAATAAATGCCACGAAGGAGCGTGAAATGGGCAACTGTCAATGACCAAAAGAATTTAAAAGACCTTTGAGGGGACTGATTCCAACTAGCTACCTATTTTTTCAAGTGAGAAGTTAAAGAAATTTTAGTGGTATTGGAAAACTGTCATCAGTGTTATTGGATGGGGTAATAGAATTATGCATATACTTTTTAAGCCCCAATCTGTTAGACCAGGGTTTCTTAGCCTTGGCACTGTTGATCTTCTGGGCCAAGTAATTCTTTGTTTCGGGGGCTATCCTGTGCATTATAGGACGTATAGCAGCATCCCTGGCCTCTCTCTGCAAGACGCCAGTGGCAACCACACCAGCCCAGGCTGTGAAATCCAAAACTGTCTCAGACACTGCCATGTCCCCTGGAGGGCAAATTACTCCTAGTAGAGGACCACTGTGTTAGCTCTATCTTCTGAAGAATTTGCAAGGGGAGAGATATGGCTGGGGTTTTGTTTTAAAATGCTCCAGGAAAAACGGTGGGGAGTGGGTGGGAGGCGGAGTTACTAGATTGGCAAAACGGTGACAACTGTTGAAGCTGGGAAGTGAGTGGCTGGTGGTATCAGTCTAGTCCTTGTACTTTAATATATGTTTCAACACTTCCAATGAAACATTTTTACAAAAACACATGCACACACATAAAGAAATACTGCAGAAACACATTTCTGACAAGTGTTCATGATATATTAGGTGGGGAAAAAGAACAGATCACCAGGTAATATGTATACTGTAACTCCTGTGTGATATAAAAGAGAGACGGAGACGCTCAAGGAGGATAGGAGTCCAAATATTTACATTAATGGTCTCTGGGTGGTGGAACTCTGGGTAACAATTCTCTTCTTCCAATCAGTAGTTTTCCACATGAACATATACATATTATTCAATGTAAACAAATAAAAGAAAAGCTAATAAAGAAGAAAGAGATTGCTTTAGAGAGGCACCATATGGGCAAGAAAAGAAACAAAAAGACTATTCAAAATGAATACAAAAATCTCAAAAATTATGGAGCTTTTGAGTAGAGGGGCAAAGATACCTCATAGCTAAAGCAAGTTCATAGACATATGTGTTGTGTTTATTGATACTGATCTTAGTCGCCTAAATTCCACTTGATTTCCCATTTCAGAAGGCAGAATCACATGGAGCAAGTTTTAGAAAGACTTCTCTCTAAACAGAGACTGGTATTTTCCTTGCCAGGCAAATATTTAAACTAACGTTTTTAAAACCATCTTGTTGGTGCTTAAATCCAAGTGGAAAACTTGGATTTATGCAGCTATACTCACGCCCCAAAGATTCTGGGTGTCAGGGGTTTTGCTCTTAGGCTTTTCAACACCAAATATAAATTATTTGCTATTTAATCACCTGCTGCTTTGGCTCACCTGAGTGGCTGCAGCCTGACTTTGGCACAAGTAATTAACAGTGAGCAGAGTTCGCAATGTGATGGTTCCTTCTGCGGTATCTGGCCTAAATTTCAGTTCCCTGTCTGTCTTCAACCTTCCCGTGATCTGCTATTAGATCATCTCCTCCTCCGTGGTCATTCCCTCCCCTATAAGGTGGAGATCATGAAGACAAGGCTTTTGCCTTCTTCAGTGCTGTGTCCCCAGTGCCTAAAAGAGGGCTTGATGCATAGTAGGTGCTTACAGCTGAAAAACGATTCAATTGTGTTTCCCTTTCTTTTCCCCATTTCCGGCCCTCTTGGGAAACATCCACTATTTCTGGGGCTACCAAACGTCCTGAATTCTCAGCAGTCTCAGATTCCATTCATGTGCTGCCCACCCCCACTTCAGGTGGGTTAATGAAGATGTTAACATACACCAACTCGGTACTATACACACACATACAAGCACAGGCGTGCGCGCGCTGCGCGCGCGCACACACACACACACACACACACACACACACACACACCGCTCTGCACACCTCTATACCTTGCCCCTGGTGATACTTTCCATTTATTCTTTGTGCCTCAGCCAATCTGTGCTCAATTTCATTGTCTTCTTAATAAAACTAGTTAATTAATTAGTTTCCAGAGTTAAAATTCATGAGGCAGCGCAGGGAACGTCTACATCTGTAGCTGTTTCTGAATTCCCTCTAGCTGCAGGCTTTTTTCATTCTGCCCACAAAGACTCCTAAGTTTATTTGAAGACATGTCCCCACGGCCTCCCCCAGGTCCTCAGCAGCCCACAGCAGATTTTCCTGCTCCTCCCAGTCATTTTCTGCTCAATTCACTCCAGTGTTTGGCGTGAGAATTGACATCACATTCTGGAACTAAGGCCAACTCTCAGATAACAATCCTCTTTCAGGCCCGTCTCCTGGCCTTCTGCCAAGATCCACTCAGGGTCCCGATAATGTCACCCCAAATCCTCCTGTAGCCCCTTGTTAGAGATCTAGTCCAACCTCTCCCTGAGGAAAAGAGGATACTGAGGCCCAGTAGGTTGAAGCAGCATGTCAGGGTGACATGTGAGTGAGGGGCAATGCAAGGACTGTGACTGAGGTCTCCTGACCCCAAGAGCCCAGTTTCCGTTCTCCAGAGCATGGATCAGCAAACTAACCCCCATGGGCTAAATCTGGCCTTCTGCCTGTTTTTGTAAATAAAGTTTTATTGAAACATAGCCATGCCCAATTATTTTCATATTGTCTGTAACTAGTTTTGGCGACAACAGCAGAGTTGACTAGTTGTGACAGAGACTGCATGCGCTACAAGCCCAGAATATTTCCTGTCTCGCTAGTTGGCTGACTCCTACTAGAAGGTTCAAAAGAGCAGGAAGGAGGAGTGAAAGGCTGATGCAGGCACCCCATAGAAGGCCCACTGAGCATCTTGCGAGTCTCCTCAAAGGCAAGCAGCTCCAAAGAGGAATGGGAGGACTCCCTCGGGCAGAACCAGTTGTCTCCCTCCCCCTCGCTCTCCCCTGCTGCCCATGGCATCGTGGTAGACTTCGCAGAAATGCAGCTTCACCGTCAGGCACCTTTGGCTGTTCCCTCCAACACACACACACACACACACACACACACACACACACACACACAGAGTTTCAAGTGTACAATGGCCTCCATAAAATAGCTCTGGAATATTAAGCTCAGGCTGCCACAAAAGAGAGCCCCTGGACTCCAAAGCATGGGCAAGGCCAAGAGCCAAGGGACCTCCCACAGGCAGGAGGCTTCTGGGTGCATCTGGTTTCCCCTGGATGAGAACCACAGGCACGGAGAACCCCAGAAGGTGAAGTTCCTCAGAGAGGTCCCGCTGGGCACTGTCGTCTCGCATGGACACCTCCTGCTTCAAAGAACTCGCCCCCCAGTGGCAGCCCACTCCATTTCCACATGGCAACAGCAGGGGGCCCTGGGGGAGCCCTAGAACCAAACCAGAGGGGGAGGCAAGCTTCCTTCCTTGACTATTTCCCAGGATGAAGGTCCTGCTCACTGCTGAGGCATCCAAGTTCAAAGCCTCCACATGGCCTAGAATCCAGATTAGACTTCAAAGTGGGTGTTGCCAACTCCTCACCATGCAGGAGCTCCTTCCTGCTTCTCCGGAACCAGGGGCACAGGCTCATAGCAGGATGAGGACGCAAAGCCTTCAAGGGCCTTGACATGGAACAGAAGCAATACAGTGATCTTTCCTCACCTGCAGTTTCACTTTTCCGGTTTCAATTTCCCCTGCGGTCAATCACGGTCAGAAAATATTAAATGGAAAATTCCAGAAATAAACAATTCATTTGTTTTAAATTGCAAGCTGTTCTGAATAGCATGGTGAAATCACAGGACATCTCGCTCCATCCAGCTCCATCCTGCCCAGAAATGAATCATCCTTTTTTCCAGAGATTCCAGGTTGTAGATGTGCCCCCCTCCCCCCCCCCCCCCCCGCATTAGTCACTTAGCGGTCCCCGTCATCAGATGAGTTATGAGAGGAAGAGGGACCCCATTCACATAACTTCTTATATATATAGAACCCTAATATGCAAATAGACCAAATGGCGGAACAATTGAACCGGTTGCTATGACGTGTGCTGACCACCAGGGGGCACGCGTGGAACATGGCTGGCGTCGGCAGCAGGCGGCAGAGCATAGAACATGACAGGCGTCAGCTGTGGCGAGATGGTGGAGCAGGTGAGCAGGGGCACGAGACCAAGACGGGGCACCAGTTGCTGTCATCAGAGCAAACCTCTGGTGCTTACTGAAAATTCTTTGCTCCCACGCGCCGCAGTCCCATCCGGCACTCGCACCTGCTGCAGGTGCCAGCCCCGCTCACACCCACTGTCAGCGCCGGAGCCACCGCTTGCACCTGCTGCCAGCGCCCAGCACCGGCCCCGATTGCTCGGCACCGTCAGCGTGTGCGAGCAGCGACTACCAGCCCCAATCGCCTCTCAGGGCTTCTCCACCTCCTCCTGCTCCTGAGGGGCAATGAGGGCCAGAAGCCACCTCTCGCACCCACTGCCAACAACAGCCCCGCTCGCACCTGCTGCTGGCGCCAGAGCCGCTGCCCACACCCACAGCTGGTCCCAATCGCTCGGCACTGTCAGCAGGTGCAAGTGGCGACTGCCAGCCCCGATCGCCCCTGAGGACTTCTTCACCTCCCCCTGCTCCTGAGGGGCAATCAGGGCACCAGCCACCACTCACACCTGCTGACGGTGCCGGCCCTGCTCGCACCCACTGCTGGCGCTGGCCCCAATCTCTCTGCGCTGTCAGCGGGTGTAAGCAGGGACAACGCTGTCAGCGTGTGGGAGCAGCAGTGGTGAGAGCGGAGCTGCCGGCAGACAGGGGACTGGGGGCCGTGGTGGGAGGGACCAGGCAGGGGTGCAGAGGATGGGCCAAGACCCGTCCCTGTGCCCATTGCAGCCTCGCAGCCCATAGTTCCTCTCAAAGTGCACGAATTCATGCCTTGGGCCCCTAGTATTATTATAATTGTTCAATTTTATTAGTAGTTATTGTTATTGATCTCTTACTGTGCCTAATTTATAAATTAAACTTTACCTTAGGTATGCATGTATAGGGAAAAAACATAGTATATATAGGGTTCCATACTATTCATAGTTTCAGCCATCCGCTGGGAGTCTTGGAACCCATCCCCACAGATAAGGGGGACTACTGTTTTTTAAATATATTGTAGAACAGTTTTGTAAAGATAATCAAGAAATACAGGGAAAAATAAATTTAAAAAGCCCAGCCACTATAGCTCAGTGGTTGAGCATCGATCCATGCACCAAGAGGTCACCAGTTGGATTCCCAGTCAGGGCACATGCTCCAGTTCTGGGCTTGATCCCCAGTAGGGGGTGTACAGGAGTCAGCTAATTGATGATGTTTCTCTCTCATTGGTATTTCTATTTCTCTCTCCCTTTCCCTTCCTCTCTCTCTATAAAAAATAATAATAATAACATATTTTTTAAAAAGTAAATACAAAAGAGTATACAATAAAATCTCCCTCTTATTCCCAACTGCAGGCCACCCAACTCCCTCTTCGGCATTGACTATTAGCACTCTAGTATTTCCTCTAGCAGTAAAAGATGCATATAAGTCTATGTGTATACATATGTTGTGTGTATGTATTATGAGTATCCTTTTGTTACAAAACTGATAAGCCATTAGACAATGTTCTATACCTTGCTTTATTCAATCAGCAAATCTTGGATAGTGTTCCAAATTAATGCTTAGAAATCTCACTCTTTCTCTTTAACAGTAGTATGGACATTTATACTATGTGTGAGAAACACTGCAATAGGTATCCGAGTCCATACATTCCCTGAAATCTTCTCATTGTAGAATATTAAAGCTAAATTGAAACTCATCCTAGTTCACTTCGTCTGCTTTATTTTGAGTCTGTTGTTCCTCAATTTCATCACACTTTTGGTTATTAATGCTCCCATTCAACGTTTCATATTCACTAGGCCTTCTTAATCCAGTTTACTTTTTTGAGGCTTAATACCCTTACAGAGACACCGGGTGTGAAATTATCTTTTACAATGCTGAATCCAAGCAGTTTATAGTTTTCAGTCAATTACTCCCAGCTGCCAGAGCTGTGCTCGGATAACATCTCTGGCTAAATTTCTTCCTTCTTGGATCATGAATTCTCAGGCAGGACTAATCCTGGTGTCTGGTGAGGCCACGTATTTGGACTCACACTCAGGCCAAGGACACTCTTCGAACTTGGAAATCCACACTCATAAACCGCAAGTGTTCTGGAACGTTCTAGTACAAATGCCAGACTGATACGCTGAATGGTACTTCACAGCCCTCGATTGAGAGTTACCTTTTAATTAATCTTATAACAAATCTATTTGTGTACTTTTTTCTTAAATCCTTTGGCTAATAAAAAAAAATTCACTGCCTGTTTAATTCAACTCAATCATTAGCTTTTCCTGTGTAAGAAACTATCCCCAAAACAGTGGCTTCAAAAAAAAACATCATTTACTTGCCTCATGACTCTACAGGTGAGTGAGTTGATCTAGGCACAGCTGGGTAGTTCTGCTGATGGAGGCTAGACTCAATTGTGCAGCTGTGATCAGCAGCTGCTCAGTATGGGGGCCCTGCTTCTAGGTGAGGCTGGTTATCAGCTGGGGAGGGGTTATCAGCCAGCAGGCCAGCATGGGCTCCTTCACATAGAGAGGCAGCAGCAGGGAACCCAGGAACCCAGGGCAGTACCCAAGTACTTTTCAACCCTTCGCCTGTGTCACATTTACTACTGTCCCATTGGCTGAAATAAGTCACATGATCAGATTCAAAGGGTGGAGAAACAGACTGTACCCCTTCAAGGGCATCAAGGCCAGTAAGGGGGAGAATATATAGCCATTTTTTACAATTGACCATGTCAACTTTTATAAACTCATCAAACAGAAAAAGTACTTTATAAGGCTTTGCAATGCAGAGTTGCTTTCAAATACTGGCTTTATTCCTAGAAGAGTGTCTGAAAACAAAATCTACATAACGCAACTATTGAAGAGACCTCCAATGCCAACAGTTGGGTATTCATATAACCACTCTAAGTCATCCTATAAGTCAGCATCCAGGCACTCTTGGGGGTCTGAAGGGCTTTCCTCAAGGCAACCATGACACAGAAGAAAAGGCACCTGACGTGGCTACAGAAAACTCAAGCTTAACCTCAGCTCCCGAAGCAAGTTATTTCAACTCCATGTACCATCTCTTCCCTCCTTTGCCAACAGGGATGGCAGAAGCACTATAAAGAAGAATTGCTGGGAGGATTCAAGTGAAACCATGTTGTGCCTGTGCCCCAGGCACCTGAAGTGCCCAGTGTTGCATAGAGAAAACCCTGAAACTGTGAACCAAGCCCAAAGTTCTAAAAGGACTTGGTTACTCAAATACAAATTATGTGAGCAGAGGGCTCGGAGGAAGGCCAAGGCCGGAAGCTGGCATTCAAGGTAAACGGAACAAGTGTGGCCACAGGGCACGGGGCTGCACCCGGTCAGGATGTAAAATTCTGAAGATGGCAGAACTGTGTGTTCTCTACGCCCTTTGTGGTAATGGCCAGGTCTTGGCCCTTATCTCCACCGAAAGGAAATTAAGTCCCGGGGCAAGTTCTTGCTAGGAAAATAGCCCTACACAAAGAAAGACATGAAAATTCATGTTGCTCCACTAAAGGCCTGAAGGAATCATGCAACTTGCTCTCTATAAAAGAAATAAACCTTCCATCACAACCACTTTTTATATTTGCAGGTAAGTAGCAAGAGCAGTAGCTGTGAGTTGTTGGATATCAACCACATGGCAGATACCGCTACATTACAGGCCACAAATATCCATTCAGTGATTTTCACTGAGGACCTACTATGTGCCAGATTCCACATGAGGGGCTGGAGAGCTGTGTTGAGGTGCCAGGTACAGTGCCTGCTATATGGAGACTTAAGGTCCAACCACGATGACTGATGCTACTGTTGCTGCCTCCACCATGCCACCGACAAAAGACTGCACCTCGCTTTTATGAATGATCACTCCATACCAGCTTTACACACACTTTCTCAAAAACACCCACGATTACCACTAGAGATAGGCATCATGAGCTCCAGTCTACAAATAAGTAAACTGAGGCACAGAGGGCTTGTCCCGGCACACACGGGCAGCATGTGGCTGAGCTGGACCCAAATCAGGGAGCATCACCGCACCTCCCAGGAGATGTTAGCAATAACTCCTCTTCTCCCATAAAGAGGGAGTCTTGTGGAACACCACAGGGTTTCCGTGAGATCGGAAGCCCTCCTTCCTCACTGTGAGTTATTTTCAACCATGCTCTGCACCTGCTCTTCCTAAGACTCTCAGACAAAGGCAAGTGGCGCCCATTTCTGCCATCCCTCTCTCATCGCTCTTCCACTTCCCAGTCTTCAGCAAACTGATCAAATATAAATTCAACAGCTCACTGGCTCTAAATCTCAGCTCTAGCTCTTTATCCGCCTAAAGGGCTCATGGGGTTGCTAATTTGGCTTTTGAATAAAAATCTAATACACATTCATGCACCCACTCATTCATTTGTCAAAAAAAAAAAAAAAAAGCCAAGTGCCCACCAAATGCCAGGCCCAACGTGAGAGCACTGAGGAGATGTGCAAGAGTTTTACACAGGGGGTGATGTGCTTACACTGATGTAGAAAGGCCGCTGTGGCAGTGGGGTGGTCCAAGGCAGGAACCGGGCACTGACAGCTCGTGATGTTTCCATCTCATCCCAGCAAGAAGCTCTGGCGTGTTCAAAACAGAGAGAGAAGCTAACTAGGACAGAACCCTAATCGACTTCAACCGAGAGAACAAGCCCACAGAGGAGGCTGGAAGGAGCTGCCCGAGTCCCCCAGCCCAAGGAAGCCAAAGGTAGAGGAGTGACCCGTCAATGGCATTAAAGGCTGTTGGGCAATGGCTGGGGGAAGACCTCATTTGGGTCAAGGGAGAGACATGGCTTTGCCTAACTGTTCATTTTTTCATTTGCTAAGATGAATTAGTTGACCATATATACATGCAGGAGGGGAGGTGCCTTCGGAGACACCAAGACAACCCCTAACTGTCAAAGGTTTGGCGGAGGACTCACGGCACTCAGCATTGACTCATACTCACAGTTATGATTTATTACAGTGAAAGGATACAAAGAAAATTAGCAAAGAGGAAAGATGCACAGGGGGAATCCTGCCAGGCCTGGATAAAGACGTGGTGGGCTACGGGGGAGACTGAGAAGGCTGCCAGGCACAGGGAAACATTACAGAGCCAACCTGCAGGCCCAGGTGAGACTGGGCTCCACACATCGGTAGAGGCCACATTTTTAAGATCTGAGGAATTTTCCTCCAGCAGCTTCCAGTCCCCTGAGAAGGAGGAGAGAAGAAAAAGGGCTGAATTCGCCCAGGGATAGGGCTCGACATACATGGTAGACAGAGAAGGGCAGGGAACTGGCATAAACACAAAAGGAGGCAGACGGGCACCAACTGAGCGTAAGATCTGGACACAGGCACCTCCATCCAAAATGGCAATGTGACTGATTGGAACGATTAGACCAGGGTGGTGTCTAGAATTCACTTAGGCACAATGCACCTAATGCATGAATGCCTTCTGCAGAATTGAGGGCAAGTGGTCATGGGGTTCTGCTTGAATACATCTGACAGCAGGAAACTATACTACCAGTAGCTGCAGAGAAGGTGTGATCCAAGTTTATGAGTGCAACCTAAACTTATAAGAAACCCATGCATTTCCGGGTTTTTGTAATCAAGTTATAGTCCTAACTACTGCCAAGTGATAATCTGCCTGCTGAGGTCAGGTTCTGCCATCCACAGCTACACAGACCAAGGATGCAGGAGAGGGCACTGTGTCTCCAATGCAATCATGTTGATGTCACAGCCCTTGGTTCTTCCCAATGCACAGCTGTCCATCACTCCCAAGACTGAATGGCCATCTGTGTGGTAGTGACTCTAAGAACTAAAATTCTAGCCTCTCTTCAAACTTCACACTCGTATACTCAACTGCTTACCAGACACCCCCACTGCAATACCCCATGGGCACTCACACCCTGAATGCACACAAACCCGAAGTTATGGTCTTGTCTCCACACACCCCTTCGGAAGATGGATCCTATCCAGTTCCCAACAGGGCATCAGATTGACTTTCTGTCCTCAGACAGCCAGATAATCATCTGTCTGTTGAATCTTCCTCCTAAGTGGTCCTCAAACCCATCCCCCTAAACCCTTCCATCCTCACCACCACACTCCACTCGAAGCCGTCATTATTCTTCTCAAAGACGTTCCCTGACTCATCTCTCTTCCGCCACCTCGCCCTCTCCACCCATTTTACCTGCATAAAATTGAAAGTGATGTTTTTTTTAAAGTAAAGTTGGTCACAACACCTCACTGCTTAAAACTCTTTAGTGGCTCCCACTGCCCTGGGGAAACAGTCATAACTTACCCCATGGTCTCACCTCTTGCTCTATAACACCCTCCACCTCTAGGCTCCAACCGAGCTGAATCTTTTGTTACCCACAGTACCATGCCAGCTCACCTCTGAGCCAATGCAAAGGTTGCTTCCTCTGCCTCATCTGTATCCCCGGCTTCTACATGCAATGCTGGGCCTCTCCTCTCATGGGTTCTCCTGCTGTTCTGTAATTAACTGCCCATTTATCTTCCTCCTTCAGAGTCCAAGGAAATATGTCTATGTTGTTTACCAATGTCTCCTCAGTCCTAGCACATAAGAAGCCCTCTATAAACACCTGTTGAAAGAAAGCAAGAATTTCCATCTATCACCTCCAATGGTTTGTTCCCTATTCTTCTATTAATGCAGCTCCAAAAAAACACAGGTTTTGTGTTTTGTTTTGTTTTTAAGTTGCCACAGTTCACTGTAGATGCACATATAATTCCCCTTGAGATTTTTTTCACCTCGAGATTTTTCCCCCCATAACCTATTGTTAGGTTTCCTCCAGCTCAGAGCCAAGCAATTCCCCAATCTAAACACTTGCTGCAGGAGTTTCTTATCAAGACGGAAGGAAGGAAAACCCATTTCCAGGATGAAAAGGGGAGCATGAACAGCTTCAGCTTCCGCTTTCCCCTGGTCCTGCTCTGGTTCACAGATTAATTTCTGGCACCAGGATCCGCAGCCAGATATAGCAGAGTCATGCAGAAAAGCCTTCCCCGGCTCGCAGAAGCCAGCAAGAACCACGCTCTTCACAACCGTCCATTTTACAATGTGTCTAATTATAACTGAATAAATTACTTTTGCCATTCTGCGGAAATACTTAAAATAAATAGCTCTCTTTCCCTGAATTAAAATCATAGTCTTTTGTTCACTGTTGTCTGTTCCATAAAGCAACACAGCCTGTTGATTAAAGATCATTTATAGGACTTCATTTTCTATCTATTTTATGATATCACTTTAAAATACCCCCAAATAATCAGCTGCAAGGAGGGATAAGAACTTCTAGCAATTGGCTCTTTGAGACTTTCTGATGAGAAATGAAGTCGTGGATGTAACTCTCAGCAAAAGAACATATATTAGAAAAGTCTATTTTAATAACTGCTCGGTTCTTCGCCCTGGATTTTTTTCCTCTACCCAACTTCCTATATTTTTCTTGAGATTACAACATAATCCCTGCTGACACTCTAAATATTACCTCTCTGTATTGAATGGACGACACTGAGACAATAAATCACTTTGAGCTAACACAATATGCCAACCAGCCCCAGCTAAGCCAAATATTTGACGAAAGACACACAAACTGAAATTTAGCAAGGCACTAACACTCTGTGAATTATGCCCTGAATATAAACCAGCTCTAAACCCTCTGCAGTGAAACAAATAGATGTGCAAGGAGGCCATATGTGAATGCAAAAGATGATACCGTGTTCAGAGTAACCAGTGAGCCAATCCCAGGACTCATCTTGGACAATCCCCAAACTGGGGGCTGGGGGAGTGTCATAACAAAATAAAGACTCCTCAGTTCTGGCCTGAAAAAAAGAAAAGGGAAAAAAACACGAAGCACCGTTTTCCTGGACTGGGTGCAAAAATAAGGGTGATGTCAATGAAAAAGTCTGTCCAAGGCTGGATTTAACATGACACTAACAAAGCCGACACCTTAAGGCCCCTCATTTATACACACCTTTCCAAGGCCCTGTACCTGATTTTGCATCTAAAATGCTGTATTCCTGGCCTATGTTTAGGTTAGCAGTGATCGGCAAACTGCGGCTCGCAAGCCTCATGCGGCTCTTTGGCCCCTTGAGTGTGGCTCTTCCACAAAATACCACGGCCTGGGCGAGTCTATTTTGAAGAAGTGGCATTAGAAGAAGTTTAAGTTTAAAAAATTTGGCTCTCAAAAGAAATTTCAATCGTTGTACTGTTCATAGTTGGCTCTGTTGACTAATGAGTTTGCCGACCACTGGGTTAGAGCATCAGCCCTCGGACTAAAGGGCCATGGGTTCAATTACCAGTCAAGGGCAAATACCTGGGTAGCAGGTTCGATTCCTGGCCTATGCTGGAGGCAACCAATCAATGTTTCTCTCTCACATCAATTTTCTCTCCCTCCCTCCCTTCCCATCTCTAAAAATCATTGAAAAAAATATCCTCAGGTGAGGATTAACAAAAAGATTTAAATGTTGTGTATTCTTTTTCTTAAAGAAATCCCTCAGGTTCTGTATGCTTCTGTAGAACTTCCTGGGCCTGCCCTGTGGAGTCTGAGTGCATCCTCGGAAATGCACTCAGCTGTCAGGAGGAACAGACTGTGTTCACAGGTCATCCAGGAAGACAGAGCATCCTTGGCCAGCACCCAGGACCCTCCCCGAGCAGCCCAGCAGAACCTCTCAGACTCCAATCGCACTCCCCGCTGCCTTCCACCTGGAAACATTCAGCCCAGCTTTACTCAAGCTAAGCACACTCTGCCCATGTCACCCCTCGGGCACTTCTCTGCCTTCAGAACCCACTGAAGGGGCACCAGCTCTGAGAAACCTTTCCTGGGGCCCCAAGATGAAACTGATCACATCTCCTCTGTGCCCACCAGCTGGGACCTCAATAACTACCCTAGGTCCGAATTCTGGTTCATCCACTTACCAGAAAACCCCCACACCTGTTTCCTCACCAGCAAAGCAAGAGTCATTAGTAACCCCCTTGCAGAAGGGACATGAAGGTAAACCTGTTGCCAAATAGAAACTCCATAAATGCCAGCTATGTCACTGTCATCATCATCATCATCATCATCGAATCCTCCATACCCCTCAGTAAGAAATCCCTCAACAATTCATTCGACTGCTCCCATAAGGCTGGGACTCCTTAATGGCAGAGACGGAAACCTGTGCACAGAGCTTGGTTGGTGCTTCATAAGTGTTTGCTGAACACACAAAGGAATTAAGTGATATTTATATTCTGTCCAACAGAGGTGGGATTCAATAATGCAGCCCACAGTCTTGTTTGCTAACATGTTAAGTCTATATAGGAGAATTTGATGAAGCATGGAAGATGACAGGAAGAGTGGGGAGCAGAGCAACTTTTAACGTGTTTCTGTTTATTCCTAAGAGTCCTCCTTCTCCACATGCGCCTGCAGAGCCCAAAGCTGCTAGCTGCCTACAAAAGGCGCCTCCCAGAGCAGCAGCATCCCTCTACTTCTGTTTGTGTTCAGACCTCCAAGGGGCCTTCAGATGAAAGGAGAATCTGGTCAAAGCCAAAGCAAGACCACAGACCTCACCATTGGCAATAAGCACACACACCATTCAGCCCATCTAGAACCCTCCTGTGGAACTAGACACCATGAATAACTCTGTAACCCAAGACAAGAGTTTAAATCCACAAAGGATCTCCTCGAGCAAAGCAAGGGTTCTGCCTGCAGTAGCTGCAGAGAAGGGGTGATCCAGGTTTATGAGTGCAAACTAAACGCAGATCACTGACATTTGCACACCTCCGGGCTGGGAGGTGGGATCTGCCTCCACGTTTAACCTCATCTCCTGTTACACCCTCACAGCCAACCCTCACTCTCACCTCTACAGACCTGGCAGTTCTTAGACAGTGGCCCAACCATTCTCACCTCACTGCCCTGGCACATCTGTCACCCCCGCCTGGCATGCATTCTCACCAACCCTCCACCCCATCCCTGGGGCAAGAGGTATGCATCCCAATCTATAATAATAAAAGCATAATATGCTAATTAGACTGGATGGTCTTCCAGACGGACGAAGCCAGGGCTGCAAGGGAAGCCTAGTCCCAGGTGCCTGCCGGCAACCAGAGGGAAGCCCAGGTCCCGGGTATCAGAGGGAAGCCAGTGCCAGCAGCCAGGGGAATGAAGGCCTACTCTTGCACGAATCTTGTGCATCGGGCCTCTAGTAATTTCTATATGTTCCTACCAAACCCATCACCATTCTGGACGCCTCTTCTCCAAAGTCCACTAGTTCTTGTCACGTGGCTCTCAACACAGTCCATACTACATTGTACTTGTTAGTCTTTCACCCACCAGACCAGACTATATCTACACGGAACGGGAACTCAATATTTCCTCTCCGAAACCCCAGCATCCAGCACAGCAACTGATGCACACAGCAGGCACCTTATAATCGTCTGGTGCACCAATGGTTCAATGAGTAATCCCCCTTGAGATCAGAGGCTTAAATTATGTTCCACACAACCCCTGAGTTGCTTAAAAGAATGTGTATTCCCAACCAATGGATCACAACCAGCCTAGCTATTTTTTGAAGAAGGAATAAAGGATATGTGGGTTGGTTTTTTCAACAAGAAACTACCCATAGCTGAACCACTGGAGGCTCAGGTGCAGCAGTGGTATAGAGTGAGCATGACTCAAAAATGTACTGCCTGCCCCTTTTGTATGGACCAAAAAATATACGGCAGCAGAAGTGATTCTGAAACATCAGTATCATCTGCTCAAGAAATCCTGTAAGAAATCAAGAAATCCTGGGGTAGGTCAGGGTTTGTTTGTTTTTTATATCTATGTGATATTCTTATGTCTGTGAGACAATTTAATGCTGCAAAGTAACTGGAGAAAAGGGAAAAAATCTTGATTCATGTTCGCCTGGAATGCAGTTGGCTTTCATTGTTTTCTCATGTAATTACATATATTACCATGTAATTACAAATAATACATGTATTTGATATGTGCATAGAATAGTATATAATTTTTAAATGTGGTACATTTCTTTCTCCCAAGATCCCTTTGTGAAGGAAACAATTTATCATTTCTAAAAATATGCATCTGTGCATTACATTTTAATAAAATAAAAATTAGTAAATATTTGCCTTTCTTTTGTATTTCAACAAAATAAACTTCGTCATGAAAATTCAGGTTTGAAAAGTCTCATTATATGCTTGGAAAAATTGCTTCCACTAGGCTAATTCTTCCCACTGGAGAAAAGCCAGCCAAACATTATCATTATCAAGAAAGGCGATTGTAACCCTGGTGGGTGGCTCAGCTGGGTGGGTGTCATCCACGGAAGGGTTGCTGGATGGATTCTCGGTCAGGGCACATGCCCAGGTTGCAGGTTTGATCCCCGGTAGGGGGCGTGCAGGAGGCAGCAGATCACTGTTCCACTCTCACATCGATATTTCTCTCTCTCTCCCTCTCTCCCTCCCTCTTCCTTCATCTCTCTCTAAAAATCAATAAACTATTTTTTTTTAAAAGAAGGCAACTGTAGAGGACCTACTCTGTGCAAGGCATGGTCCAGGGAGGCACTGATGATGGCCAGGACTAAAGGGAAATAACGCCTCCCTCTATGACCTGGTGAAACCCCACCTACTCTGGAGTGCAAGGCATGGACAAGACAGTTAGTGGGGCTCGGTCCCTTACCAGCTGTGCACCCTGGGCAAGTAATCAAACCTCACAGAGCTTCAGCAGAGTGAAGGTCATCCCACCACACTCACCATGCAGTGTGAGGATTAAATGAGATAATGAGATAATGTATGGCAAAGTCCCTAACACAATCTCACTTGGACAGTACACACATCAAGCCATAGGTGGTTGTTGCTGCAACAGCATAAATCATAACCTCCTTTACTGCTTTTGTATTTTAATTTTCAAGATCACTGCACAGCATCTATAACACTGGGTTCTCTTGGTCTCACATTTTCAAAAGCAAAATGACAACAAAGTGGACTCATTCAACGTAGGGGGAGGATTGTGAAGGGTCCAGGGTAGGAATGTGTGCACCCCCTGGGGATGCGCATGGAGCACGAGGTGGGGGTGGGGGAGGGATCCAGAATTCTCAACCAGAAGACAAGTTCTACATAATCCTAACCCAACTAGTAATCCACACTTAGGTTCTGTCGGGTCCACACAACAAAATAGCTTTTGTTTAAAATGTAGCCAACATTTAAAATCAGATTCCCATCAAAAGTTGAATTTAGACATTCTCTTGAAAATGGAAAGCACAGGCAGGACTGAACCCAAGATGCCTTGCGTCGCCAGCTTGCTGGACCCAAGAAGTGTTGCCTCCCAGTTGGCCTCACCCTGTAGGCTGTCCTCCACTGTGTTCATCATTTGCATAAGCTAAGGCACCCCCTGGGGCAAAAAAAAACTTGGAGATTCTCAAGTGGATCCCCAGACAATACAAAAGTGGCCAGCAAAGGACTGCGGCCTACATCCCCAGCTAATGCTCCGCCGGAGCTGCTGGAGCAGATACTTGTGGGGTCAGCATTGCTCTTCCCAGGAGCCATCATTACAGCTGCTTTCATGACCCCCAAGGCCTTCAAACACCTGGAGCTCACCCAGCCCCAGGGAGAGAAGAAACTCTAGAAGGAAATTATTACCAAGGGAGGCATGGTCTGTCTCCACACTGAACCTCACATGTGAGAAGGGAATGGACAGATCATAGCTGGTCTGAGATGTCCTGAAGATTCTCCCCCTAAATATTCAAGAACATGTCCCTAATCTTGGCACCCCAGTGGGTAAAAGATATCAGAAAGCTTCTAACATGGAGATCTAATAAAGAAGGCAAGAAATCAGGCCCTCGCCAGGTAGCTCAGTTGGTTAGAGCATTGTCCCAATTTGTCAAGGTTGTGGGTTCAATCCCCGGTCAGGGCATATTCAAGAATCAACCAATGAGTGCATAAATAAGTAGAACAACAAATCAATGTTTCTCTCTCTCTCCCTTTCTTCTTCTTCTTCTTCTTCTTCTTCTTCTTCTTCTTCTTCTTCTTCTTCCTCTTCTTCCTCTTCTTCCTCTTCTTCTTCTTTCTACAAATCAATTTTTTAAAAAAAGAATGCAAAAAAGCAAGCTATACTGATGGGAAAACTGAGTCTCAGAAAGTTTTAGTAACTCAGAGAGCTTTGAATTGAACCCAGGAACTTGGACTCCAGATATGAATAAACAAACCACAGACCCATACTGTTGTTTTCTAATTAATTAAATACAATTGACCTCTGAACAACACAGGTTTGAACTGCGTGGGTCCATATATTCACAGATTTTTTTTTCAATAACTACTGTAAATGTGTTTTCCTTAATAACAGTTTCTTTTTGCTAGCTTATTTTATGGTAATACCGTATATAATACATATAACATACAAAATATGTGTTAACTGACTATGTGATCAGTAAGGCTCTGGCCAACAATAGGCGATTAGTAGTTAAGTTTTGGGGGAGTCAAAAGTTATATGTGGATTTTCAACTGCACCCCCAATTCCTGCACTGTTCAAGGGTCAGCTGTATATACTCCATTAAATCTATACATGCATCAAGATTAAGAAATCAAGAAACTAGAAGACTAGTGAGACTAAGAGGCACCACTTCAGCACCTGAAGATGGAGAAGGACGGCCTCAGCAAACCCACCTGACGGAGCCAGCAATAGTATGTAGGACTTGACGCTCCTTTTTACAGTGGCATCTGGGTGAAGCTTTAAATGTTTCATTCTGGATCCATTCCTCATCATGGAAACAATGGTTTCATTGAACATAGGAAATGCTCAGGAAAAGCCTCTGTCCTGGGTTCGAGTTTACCACAGCCTCAAAGACTAAGTAATAAGTTTATATTTTAAGTGTAAGCCAAAAGAAAAAGAAAAAAAGACTGAAAGGAAATTTACCAAACTATTAAAGTGGCTGACTCTGTGTAGTAGGATCACAGAGAGACACCATTTTTGCTTCTGTCCTTCTTTTCCGTAGTAGCTTTGTTTTCTTAAATGAGTTGATCTGACTTACTTAAAATAATACGTAAGTAGACAAGAAAGATAAAACATATAAATTAATCCACTCAAGTGAGGAATCTGGTCCTAATCTGGGACCCAAATATCTATCCCAGTAGAGTTTAGCTTATACTTTTGTCCCCTGCTAGCCTAGGCAAGGTCCCTCCAATGCCCTACCATATCCACTGCACCCCCAATCTGAGCAGCAGGGTCCACAGCACATAGTAGGTGCCTAATAAATATTTGCTAAGTGAATAAGTTATAGTAGCTTGTATTTCCTTCACCCACTCTCTAGATCTGTCAATTAAGAGGATGTTCCTCAGGTGAATGATATTTCCTGGAAGAGATCATACAATCAATTACCCTTGTAACCTCAAAAATCATATTTGCAATCAAATCTGCACAAGTGACAAGTAGAGGGTATTAAAAAAAGGCACTCTCTTCAGCCTCTTAATTATGTATCATATATCAAGCTCTGCAAATGTCCCATTTAACATTCTGCACTTGGCATTCAATTCCAAACCTGAAATGGAGATTGTATTACCTAAACACTTCCCTGATTTTTTACAAAAAAAAAAAAAATCCCCATTTTTACCTTTCAACCAGGTTTTATCGACTCCCTGATACTTCATTGTCCTAAGATGAAGGGCACTTACCAGTGGCAAGTATGTGAGCACGCTCATAGTATACAGAGAAGTCAAATGCCACCCGATACATAATGACAGAAGAAACGCTGCGGCGAAGGTATGTTGAAACACACAGAGAGAACCATCCCTCTTCAGGAAGCTAAGTACCTTGAGATTAGAGACCCATGAGTATAGCATGACTGAAATGTTCTTTAAAAAGTATGTTGGTAGCCCTGGTTGGACATCGTCCCATGCACCAAGAGGATGCTGGTTCAATCCCCTGTCTAGGCACATGCCCAGGTTGAGGACTTGATTCCTAGTAGGGGGTGTGAAAGAGACAGCTGATCAATGTTTCACTCTCACATCGATGTTTCTCTCTTCTCCCTCTCTCTCTAAAAAAGTCAAACTGTTCTTTTTTTAAAAGTGTGTGTGTGTCTGTGTGTGTGTGTGTACTTAGCTGCCAGAGCCACTAGCTACTTCTCAGACTCACAGTGAACATCCAGAGGCAGAGGGAGGCCTGGCTTCCCCTTGGTCTCCTCATTAGCCAAGTCAGGGTCACATGCCCACTTATTCACCAGCTGCTGTGCCCAAGAAAATGCATTAGCTTACTGGTTCAAGAACCCAGGCCTAAGCCCATCACTGTGGCTACAAAAGATTTTAACCCTGATTGGCTAAGACTACTTCACAGATTTGGGGTGGGGATAGGTTTGTTGGAAGTGAGATGAGACTAAGGAGAGAGAATAAAAATCTAGGGGCAATGAGAAGAAGGAAAGGGAAAAAGTAAGGTTGAGTAGGCATCAACAGACAAGGCTCCAGCTACTATCTGTAGCCTACAGTAAGAATCCTAGGAGATACAAATTTG
Source organism: Cnephaeus nilssonii (assembly GCF_951640355.1). NCBI lineage: Eukaryota > Metazoa > Chordata > Mammalia > Chiroptera > Vespertilionidae > Cnephaeus > Cnephaeus nilssonii. The sequence continues at coordinate 70,468,094 of NC_137082.1, read as the reverse complement.
GGAGTGGTCATCTTGGAGAAATTCTTAAAACCATGTTTACCATCAAAGAACATCTGGCTTTTAGTCCAATTCCAAACAGAATAAATTACATGGTAATGTATTATCTCCCCCATCTTATCATTAGAGCTACTTTAAACCCCACTACAGGGCCCAAGCTATTTTAGTAGCAAGGCACCCCCAGGGGCATGAGCCCCTCCAGAAACAATTCCGCTCCATGATAATCCAAGTGTTGCTAAGGACACCTTGTGTCAAAACAGGCAGCTGGCTGAGGACAGCACTGAGCATGGAGACAGAAAACCTAGAGGAGAAATCCTGACTCTGTTAATGGTATGACTCTAGCTGGGTGATCTTGGACAAATCACTCAACCTCTCTGAACCTAAGTTCCCTCACATGTAAATGGTAAGAATACCTACATCATAGGTTGGTTATTGAGCAATTAGTCACAAAATCCATCTAAACATGTTAGTACAGCACCTGGGACATAAACATCAGTGATAATTATGTTGATACTGTTATTAGTAGTAGTAGTTGACTTAGCTTGGGTTCCTCCAGAGGCAGCATTTGAGACCAGGATTAGAGAACAAAGGGTTTATTTGGAAAGTGATCCCAGGAAACATTGGTTAAGGAGAGAAGAAGTGAGAAATGGAAGGAAAGACGCCAATAGAGCAAGCATGTCCAACTCGCGGTCGGCGGGCCGCATGCCTCATTTAAATAACCGACATGCTTGCAATAGAGGGTCAGTTTCAAGCAAGTGACCTTGTGGGCAACAAGAACTTAATCCTGTGGGGGCACTCAGGTCTCCAGTGCAAAACATGTGGCTACCAATTATCCCCCCTGAGGGTGAGGGAGTGGAGGTATTTAATCTCCGGGTGGGGGCTGCTTGCAGCATGGGGGTGGGGTCATCTGGGAGAAGGACAAGTATATAGGTGGGACACTGGCATCTGCTACAGCATTATCATTATACTAGAGGCCCGGTGCATGAAATTTGTGCAAGAGTAGGCCTTCCTTCTCCCGGCTGCCGGCACCGGCTTCCCTCTGGCACCCGGGACCCGGGCTTCCCTCGCAGCCCCAGCTTTGTCCAGAAGGTACTCTGGAAGGACGTTCGGCCTAATTAGCATATTATGCTTTTATTATTATTATAGATGGCTTCGCCCCTAACATTGGGCAATCCTCTCAACTCCCCTGTGCCTCCGTTTTTCATCAGTTAATGGGGTAGTACCATCTGCCCCTCATTTGTTTCCCTTCTGCCTTTCTTTCTTCTTCTTCTCCCCGTCACACCCTTCGCACATAAAGAAAAAGGCTTGCTTCCTCGCAGGCCACTCAAGCCCTTTCAAAAGGGCATTTTCGGTTTTATGGCATCGCTCCCCAGCGCAGAGCACCCCTCCCATAATGTACTCTCCGACATCGATAATGGTCTTCCTAACTACTCCCTGGTGGATGGGGGAAGTGGAGGCGCTTGGAGAGTGATGAGGGCGATGCATGGCCCCAAGGTACGTTTAACTTCTGTCACTGCCCTCCATGGCACCCTATCGCCCAAGCACACGGGCGAAGACAGCGTCGCTGGAAACCCGATTACACCCAGCTCCGCCGCGTGCACGTGGCTGCACTGCTGAAAGGAACACTGGCAAGCTGACCCAGAAAGGAGCCAACCCCTCCTGCCCAGCCCTCCCTCCAAAAGCCCAATCTTGAAAGGGCCCCCGCAGGAAGCAGGCCTGCCTCGTGCACCCCGCCAGCCCACACAGCAGAGCCCCCCGAGACAAGTGCTCGTGTGTGAGCGAGAAGCCACCAGCATACAAACGAGCAGGGCGGCCTCCGTGCCAGCAAAGCCCCACAACGGCTATTTGTTTGGTGTTCTGGGAAAACCGAATGCCAACAGAGGCCTCACGGAGGCAGCCCACAGCCAGAATAAAGCTGAAAGAGCTTAACCACACTTGAGGCTGATCGGGGTTGGTTACCAACATGCAAATCAGTCCGGTTGATGGACGATTGCTCTCGACTTAGAATTAGTGACAGTCCCAAAGAGTGGCACCCGCTGCACCCAACGGCGTGCTCACCAACATGGGCAATGCAATGCAATTGGCGAAAAAATCAAATTAGGTGGTTTCTGTATACAGGACTGCGTTAAGGACCTGGAGTAAGGCATCTGACTGACTTGTCATACAGCCCCCAACACAAGCATTAATTCCCCGTTTTACAGGTAAAAGAACTGAAACTCGAAGGGCTTATCGATAATTTGATTGTGGAGTTAGAGCCAGTCCATAGGGGAGCCAGAGCAAGCCCACTCTTCCTCATGTATCAAGGCTGCCTCTCAGAAATAACTTTTGAAAAATCTATGGTGTTTTCTCATGCAGGATTTACTAATGTAATACGAAATATATTTACTGTGTTTAGAAGCCACTGGTTACCTCTGGGGTTGGAGGAGGGATAATAATGGGAAGAATCTGAAGGAACCTAAAGATCCTGGTCCTGTCCTCCTTCCTAGACCCCCCGCTGGTCTCATGGGAGCACCATCTTGTGATGAGAACTCATCAAGGCGGACACTTAGCGACTAGTGAACTTTCTCCATGGATGTCATACCGCAGGCATCAGAAAATCAGGGCCTGTGGGCCAGCTGCCTGTTTTTGTAAATAAAGCTTTATTGGAACAGAGCCATGCCTGTTCATTGACATATTGTGTCTGCTTATCTGAGCCTTTGTAGAAAACGTCTGCTGAGCCCTGTGTACACTGTACGCAAAGCACTGAGCTTGACGTGGCACTCAGATGTAGCTTCCTGCAGGTGCTTTTCTTAGCCAGTCACATAAATGAGTTTGCAGACTTTAAGGGCATGTCAAATGACCAGGAGAGGGAGCTTAATGTTAGCCTGACGTGCTCATTAGAGAATTTAAATGTTAACTTATAAAAATACATACAATCCCATGAGAATACAAGTAAGGGTAGCAGAATAAATGGAAGAAAATCAAGACCAAAGGGGAAATCGCCCGTTGTGACAGCTTCGATCATGACTAAGATTGGGCTGCAAATCTGACACAGAGTTGCCTGGACACCCAAGCAACCACAGTAACATATGCAACACAAATGTCAGGAAGCCACTGGGATGTTTGCAGTTCCCTGCACAGTCCAGAGAGTGTCCGAATCCATGCACACAGCTGATCGCTGGCTGTTCTTGACATAAAATAAATAAAAATGAAACACCTTTACCCCCATTTTCCTGCAAAAAGACAACTCTTTTTTTTTTTTTTTTTTTTTGCTCCAACGGACAACAAAACCCTCAGGAGCCTAATTTCGCCAACTGCCATGTGGTGCTGCCCGTCCCATCTGGGCGGCTGGCACGGGACCCGGCGAGCAGGGGCCCCAGGAGGGTCCTCTGATCATGGCTCCATCGCAATGACCTACTTGGCATGAGAACAACATTTTAGAGTGTAACTGTGTTTTATGGGTCATAAATATTGCACAGATGTTCCTTATTTACATAGTCTCGGTAGATTATTGTGGTGACATTACCATGCTAATACGGTGATTCCTGCCTCCGCAACTGGAGGGCAGGAAGCGGGGAAATGTAATTAAACAAGCATGGTGCACATTTGGGGGGCCTGTTCAATAAAACAAAACCACATACTGAAACTGCTATCCGTTACTCAATTTTATTCCACAACTGACATTTGATGGCAAGAGTTACAATCTTCCCAGCATATCATTTGATAGAATGAGAGAGCAATAAGTTAAAGGGAAACACTAGCAGTAATGGGTAGCACTGAATGTATGTGTTTTCCATATGTATTAACTGACTTAATTCTCAGAACAACCCTGTGAGGTGGGTTTTATAATTATGTCCTTTTCACAGATGATGAAACGGAGGCTGAGCTAGACTAAGTAACTTCCCGGGGTCTGAAATGTTGTAGTGGCAAAACCAGTGTCTGACTCCAAAGCCCTTGCTCTGTTAACAAATACTCAAAAAGGCAAAAAGAGTAACAGCTTTCTGCAGAAGCAGAAGCTATTCTGTGCTGTGCTACCCCGAGTCACTGAAGCACACGACTAGCAATGCCCGAAATGATCGCAGTGATCCCTGGCAACAGAACACCGCCTCCCTGCAGGCAGAGGTCTCCATGGTCCTTGACTCCAGAGGCAGCAAGGAGTCGAGCCTTTGGATCAGATCATAAGTCTGTCTCTCACCCCTCCCCACCCCTCCCACCACACCAGCTCGGGCTCCGGAGGCTCCTACACACCAAAGGGCTTGACTTTCACAACGCCCTGCGGGGCACTGGCTCAGCCCAGGCAGCTCTCCCATGCCCTCACTGCTCCACAGCCAATCATCAGTTTCTTCCAGAACCATCCCTGGCTCCAGCCAAGTGAGCTGTCCCCCCGGCTGCCCCTTGCAGCGTTGTCTTGCATCCACCATCTCTGTACGGTGACAGCCAGCACACGCATCTGTTTCCCTAAACCAGTGAGCTCCTTGACGACAGGAACCGTCCTTCGGTCCTTCGGTCCTTCGAGTCTCCCCTGCTGGTGTTAGCTCCAGCGGGTGACCCTGGTGGAGCAGGGAACCTGGCTAAGGAGAGTGGAGACCTGTCTTCGACAGCAAGGATGCCCAATAGAATGGCAGCATGCCTACTAAGATTTGCCGTGGAACAGCATCCTCTTAGCCTCTTAGCAGCTTTTGAGTCTCCAAAATAAATATCCCTGGTCAACATGAGATGGAGAGAGTGCTTGCTTCTTGACAAGCCACTCGACACCACAACTCACATTCTCCCCCAATCATGTCAGTGTTTGCACGGCCCGTGCTGTGCCACCCGGGCTGAAGAACAGGCTGGCTGTGTAAGGAAGTAGCTGGTTCTCATATGTTATTAAGTCAGTTCTGTGGCTCCTGCCCTGGCCCGGTGTCCTCAGGGAAAAGCCGTCCAAGGATGTCCATCCACAGCACATGTATCTCACCTGTATGTATCCATGTATGTGTATAAAAAGCGGGAGTAGAAGGAGGAGGAATAAATACATCTATTCCACATTGTCTCTTTTAGTAAACACGTTCCCCCAAATTAGTCGCAAGTTGTAAGTTTGAAGTCTGGAATATATAGATCCTTACATGCTTTCAGAGGAGAACAGAGGAGGGTGACTATCGGGGGACAGTTTTAAAAACTACGAAATTTTAATTATGATGTGAATGTCTCATTTCCTTACTCCTTGAGTGCAGTACAACGTATACCTGATTATTCGGGATCATTTAAAATATTACAAAATAAATTAAATTACAAACAATAAAATTTTGTAATGTCTTATCTTAAATTCCAATTATCTCAGCTTACTGAAAATGACATCTTATATGAAGGAGAAAATGAGTTTGTTGTTGGAGAGAAGGATGTACGTACTGGCACAGGCATGGCAGAGGGTCTAGCTGTATAGTCAACACTGATTTCCATTCATTCATGCAGTCTGTCAATAAACATTTCTAAAGCAGCCAGTATGTGCCAGGCACAGTCTGTCAACAAGCACTTATAAAGCCCCCAGTATGTTGGCATACTAAGCGCCAGCCAGGCGCTTCCTAGGGAGTGAGAAGGCCATTACTGCTCCCTCTAAGAGCTTCCATTCAAGTGGGAGAAACAAACTAATAAGTAAAGAAATAAATAAATACTTTGAGTTCTTGACATATTAACATATCAATATATTCAAGCTCATGGGAGCAGTAAATGAAGGGGTGATATCTGAGCAGAGGTTGAAAAGCAGCAGCATCCTAGCAGCGAGAATAGCAAGTACAAAAGCCCTGAGGTGGGCACAGGTTTTCACTGTTCAAGAAGGGAAAATGGCCCAGCCAATGTTGCTCAGTGGTTGAGCGTCGACCTATGAACCAGGAGATCACTGTTCAATTCCAGGTCAGGGCACATGCCCAGGCTGCAGGCTCAATCCCCAGTCGTGGGCGTGCAGGAGGCAGCCGATCAATGATTCTCATTGATGTTTCTATCCCTCTCTCCCTCTCCCTTCCTCTCTGAAACCAATAAAAATATATTTTTTTAAAAAAGGGAAAAGGCCCGGCACGTGTGGCTCAGTTGGTTAAGTGTTGTTCCATGCACCAGGAGGTCGGTATTCAATTCCTGGTTATAGCGCATGCTCAGGTTGCGGGCTCAATCCCCAATAGTGGGTGTGCAGGACACAGCCAATCAGTGATTGTCTCTCGTCATTGATGTTTCTATTCCTCTTTCCCTCTTCCCTCCTCTCTCTAAAATCAATAAAAACATAGATCAGGAGTAAGCAAACCTTTTCTGTAAAGGGCCAAACAGTAATTACTTTGCAGGGTACACAGTTTCCATTGCAACTATAGTTGTCCCCTTTTATCCACAGGGGATGCATGCCAAGACCCCAGTGGATGCCTGAAACCTCAAATAGTACTGATCCCTAAATATACGATGCCACGTTGTTTTTCCCATACAGACATACCTATGATAAAGTGTAATTTATAAATTAGGTACAGTAAGAGATTAACAATAATAATAATAAAGTACAACAATGATACCAATACACAGTAATGAAAAGTATGTAAATGGCTCGGGGGCCATTACTAAGTTAAATAAGGGCTACTTGAAAAAGTACTGCAGGAACTTGACAGTTGATCTGATAATGGAGACAGCTCCTCAGTGACGAATGGGCGGGGAGCATCCTCCGCGTGGAGTTGCTGGACAAAGCACCGTTTCACATCCAGGGCGGGAAGCAGCAGAATGGCATGAGATCTCAACAGAACTCCTCAGAAAGGCACACCATTTGTTTGTTTCTGGAATATCCAATGTTTTTCAGTGAATATTTTTAGACTTCGGTTGACCGCGGGTAACTGAAACCAAAGGAAACCTCGGATAAGGGGCAACACCTGTACTCAACTCCACGCTTGTAGTGCAAAAGCAGCCACGGACAACACGCAAATGAATGGACAAGGCTGTGTTCCAAAATGACTTTTTTATGGATGCTGAAATCTGAATTCCATACTATCCTCATGTCTTAGAAACTACTATTCTTTTGATTTGTTATCAACTATTTAAAGATATAAAAACCGTTCTCAATTCACGGGCCACACAAAACAGGGGATGGGCCAGACTTGGCCCGTGGGATCAAGTTCGCTGGCCCCGAAGCTAGACTCAGTCAGGTGTGGTGGGAAGGGGGAGGGGGCGTGGAGGACATTCTCAGAACCAGACTTTACAGGCAAGGAGCAGCAGTTTGGGCTGCGGCTTTATTTATTCTAAGTGCAGGTGGAGCGATCTGAAAGAGAAAAGGGACATGCTCTGATTTATGGTTTTTAGAAATTACTTTGGCAGTTGCGCGGTGATTCTGATGGTATCATCAGCTTTCTTGCAAAATGTGTCAATAGGAAGCTGAGCACCGTCCTGCTGATTAAAGAGTCTGGAGCAAACTGTCTTCCCATCAAAAGCTCCATGGATCTGTTGATTCTCTGGATTTGAATCACTGGAGGGTTTGGTTTTGTTTTTTTGTTTTGTTTTGTTTTGTTTTGTTTGTCTTTAATGTTGATTCTCAACCCATAGTTTTAAAGATTTCCCCATTTCCTCGATCACCAGACACGGCCTCTGAGACACGAGGTTTGAAGATGCACTTCCAGCAGTTTATGCATATTCTTTCCCTTTATTTCCTTTCACAAATGTAATCATCTGACCAGCAACAAGACAAAGCAAAACAGTAGACACTGACTGTACACACTGTACACCAAGCAGGCCCCCGCTTGGCCTCCAACCTGTTACCATGAGTTCTGGCATTATCACATTTCCTTTTCAACTCATTTTTATAATATAAGGGAAAACTCAATCGCAGCTACGCAGACCAAGGTGGTCGGAGAGAAAAACTGGCCTCATGGTTGGCAGATATCATGGCTTTGACTGGTTTTATGAAGTCCCAATTCAACACTGGGGGGTGTGAAAATAATGAGGAAAGCACAGTTTCCCTCCCCTAATTCTAACTTACATGAAAGGAAAGGCTGTCAAGAGACTTAGCCCTGTTAGGCTTTGTTGTGTTTCTCTGGCTGCCCTTCCTGCATCCTGACTTCCAACATCCCCTCTGGGGCCTAGCCTGACCTTCGTATCTGCTCATAGACTGTACTTGCTATCTTGACATTCAACTTGGCCCAGTGGCCCAGCTCTAGCTAATCCTGGCCCTCACAGAGAGGAAGCACCCTCAAGTTAGTCAACGGCAGCAAAGCTTCCATCCTTGAAGCCTGCTGTTCAAAATACAAGGGCTCTTGACCCTTGTGAGGGCTTGTTTCTAAATCTTGGCTCCCTCATCTGCTGACTTCTCAGGGTTGTAGTGAGGGTGAAAGGAAATCGAGTATTGCAAGCCCTCTGAAAGACACTTGATAAGGTAACCAGATCAAAGTCAAAGGAAACTTTCCGTCCCTCTCTTTCACCCTCTTGGTTAAATCTCAATCTCTCCCATTCTCAGAGAAGCAAAGTTTTTGTGGCTCAGAAGAATATAAAAAAGGGGCGGGTTTTGAGGTGTGGGTCTGTGGCAGGCAGACTTGGAGATGGCTCCCAATGATCCTCACTTCCCAGCACTCGTGCCCTTACATAATCCTCTTCCCTTGAGTGTGGGCTGGAATAGTGATGACCTTCTAACCAACAAGAATATGCTAGACAATAAATACACAGAGAGAGAGAGAGAGAGAGAGAGAGAGAGAGAGAATGAATGTCATTTCTGTGATTAGGTGAATAAAACTGTGGCTTCTGTCTTGCTGGCAGGCTCTCTCCCTTGGTGGGGAGATGCAGCAAGCCATTGTGTTGGAAAGGCCCATGTGACAAGGTACTGAGAATGGCCTTTGCCCAACAGCCACAAGGAAGTAAAACCCTCTGTTCAGAGCCTACAAGGAACTGAATGCTTGCAACAACCACATGAGCTTGGAAACAGACCCTTCCCCAGTCAGGCCTTCAGATGAGACCACAGTCCTAATCAACACTCTGACTGCAGTTTCATGAGAGCCCCTGAGCCAGCAGATGCAGCTCAGCCATGCCCAGATTCCTAACCCACAGAAACTGTGAGATAACAAATGTTTTCAGTGGCTTATGTGGTTTAGTAATGTTATTTTAAGTGGCTAACTTGGCTAACTTTGCAGTGATTTTTTAGGGAGCGACAGTTAACTAACACAAAGTCCCACTTCCATGTGAATTTCTCAGGTCATCCTAACCCAGAAATCACATGCAGGCAACGCTCCACACACTTCCAACCGCATGATGCTAGGCTTTCACAAATTTAAAAGAATAGTTTAGACACTGATTTCTTTCAAAGAACCATCTTGATTATTAAATCCATCTTGATCCCTTTTCTCCAACAAAGGGACATCATTTGCCTAATCTTCCTTTTTGACACAAGTGACAAAGAAGAAGGTCAAACTGTGGCATGTTTATCCCTGCATCTAGGAGGAAGGGCTTACAGCACTCTGCCTGGCCCTGTTTCCCACCAGGAATGCAGCTAGATGGTCCTGAGCAATGGCCACCCCATCCATTTGGACAGGACCAGCATCTGAGCAAGACAGAGCTGGGCTATCCTTTGGTGGCCATTATGTCATCATTTGCTATCAAATCTCTATTCCACAGCAATTTTCCCCCATGCTAGTGTGAATTTCTCTTGCCAAATAAGAGTTATTTTTAACAAAGAGCCTCAGGCTGTAAACCTGCTCCCCCAGAAGAGTCAGGTGAAGCAAAATCAAAGGAGTCCCAGAAAGTAGAGAAGAAGCATACTCCTCCAAGAAAACGGCATGTGCTCCCACAACTGCCCTCTGTGCCATCCCAGGCCCTCAGCCTTCTCCTTTTTCTCACCTGTGTCTTCTTTATGCATTTCCTCCTACCTGCTTGCCTGCTCCACCATGCCTTCATTCAAGCTGCTCCCAAGAAAACTTGCCCTCAAGATCAGAGCGCTTTCCAGATAGCTAAGGTATGCTCTTTACTTCTATTTACTACTCCAAATACTCAAATCCAGGGTTCCTTCAGCGGAAGGCATCATCTAAGCACCACAGCTGACACTTGAAGGGCTGTGTCTACCAAGCCTTTAAAAATCTTCCACAAACTTCCCTTCCCTCTTACGTGATAGAATGGGGCCACGGTGCACACCCCGGGTGCAAAATCTAAAAAGCAGGTTTTCGTCCCTGTGTGGCCTTGGGTTGGTCCCTTAATGCATCTAAGAGTCAGTCTCCTATCTGCAAAAGAGTGGTAGCACTTATTAAGAGCCAGGATCAAAATGGAATGGTATGCCTGAAAATACTGTATAAAGCATTATAAAAATAGGATCACTGGGATTAAAGAAAACAATTTCGCTTTTTTAAAAAACTCAAGGTTATCCGTGAAAAGATCAGTCCTTGTACTCAGAACCTATTTTTTTTTTCTCCTGAAAACAATGACACTCGTCCTGTCTGCCACTACATGCCTCCGGGGCCATCAGAGGAGAGGAGCATCCACTGCCCACGCGCCCAGCAGCTCCTGCTGCTGAGTTTATTGAGATGGCGCTGCTGCTCCTTAAGATTCTCTTCTCCGGAAAGCAGGCCATTGCTCCTTTTTTACCACCACTGCAAGCAAGCTTTCCCGGCACAGCCAGTCTCTCCTTCCTCTAAACCCTCTGGGCATGGATATCCAACACAGACAAGAACTGTATGCAAAGTCAAAGCCACAGACACTGTCTGAGAGTCTGGGGGCTGGTCCTTGGACACAGAACAAGAGCTTCGTGTGGGTTTGACAGCTACTTGGTGGCCCAGAGGCTCCTTAGCTTCTTCCCAGGGGCCTCACCGCACTCTAGAAGGGGAGCCTTTCAAATAGGATTTGGGAGAAGGAAGGGGAGTTTACACGCCGTCTGGTGTATACGGTACCACTTACTGTTTCTACACAGGACCTCGCTCAGTGCCCAACTACATGCATAGACGTGTATCTGCGTGTGAAACAGACAACAGCAGTGAGACCACGGATGGATCTGATAGGCAGAGGAAATTCCCATTGAACAGCGATGATAATTTTCACACCATTTATTCACTGTCTCACCTCACATGTTACTTCACATGATGCTCATAAGAATCTATGAGATAGGCACTATCATTTCCTGTTTTCTAATAAAGAAATCTAAGGCTCAGAGACAGTAACTCGGGCAAAGACAGGCAGCTGGCAGCAGGATAATTAAGGATCCCAACCAGTCTGACCCCATAGCCAGTCCAGAGGGGAATGAAAATATCTCTGGAGACAGTCGTGAGTTCAAGTTACATTATCAGTTTCTCCTAATGAAGAGCAATAAATTCTAAAATCCACCCACTAAATTGAGATTTACCACGATTCATACATGAATTACCAACTCGCAGAGAATTCGGAAACGACCATTGCTATTTATCACTTGCCAGTTATTTTATATGCACCATCTCAAATGGTCACAACCCCACCCCACTGCCCACCCCTGCCAGACTGGTAGAATTATCCCCATCGACAGGTGGGGAATCTAGGCTCAGAAAGGTAGAGTAACTTGCCCAAGGACACACAGCCAGTAAGTGGCAAGAGCTTGGATTTCAATTCAGGTCTCTCTGACGTCAATGCCTATTCTCTTTCCAACAAGTTGAGTGAACCAAGATAAAATACTGTATTTCAAGGCAAACTATTTTTATGACATAATCAATCTTTGCAATTCTTCACAAGCTTGCACAGTTTTGAAACTGAAACATTACTGGTCTGGAAGTGAGCAGAGCTTGACTGAAACCTGGATTTGACACGAATAGCTATGTGACTGGGTATGTCCCATACCTCCACTGAGATTAATTTCTTTATAGTGATCCAACTTCACGGAGACTTTATTTTTTCCCCATCACCATTTATGCCCTCTATGCCCTCTTCCACCTCCACCCCCACCCCACAATCACCACACTGTTGTCCATGTCCATGAGTTCTCACAGAGACTTCATTTAGATTAAACGAGATAATGTGTAACATACTGCATGCACCATGGTCCCTGACACACATAGGGTGCTTTAAGTATTCTTTCCTTAATTCATTAATTATTATTTTTCTTTAAAACTGAAATTGTGGGTTGGGATTTCAGATTGACAGATTTAAGATAAACCAGCCATTATTATATAAAAGAACACAGAATCTTCAAATCAAGACTAAAATTACCGAAAGTGACTGTAGCAATCACTTACTATCCATTCATTCACCAACATTAAGTAAGTACTATGTATAGGAATTGTGCTGGGCACGGGAAATCAGTGGTGAGCAGACCAAAGTCCTGGCCATCGTGGTGCTTAAATTCTAGCAGGAAAGAGTCAGAAAATAAACACATAAATAAATTAAAAGACTATTTAAGAGCCCGGCTGGTGTAGCCCAGTGGTTGAGCATCAACCTATGAACCAGGAGGTCATGGTTCAATTCCTGGTCAGGGCATATGCCGCTGGGGTTGCTGGCTTGGTCCCCAGTAGGGTGTGTGCAGGAGACAGCCAATCAGTGATTCTTTCTCATCATTGGTGTTTCTATCTCTCCCTCTCCCTTCCTCTCTGAAATCAATAAAAATATAATAAATAAATAAATAAATAAATAAATGACTATTGACGAGAATCAAGTGCTATGAATAGAAATAGCAAAACTCCCTCTCATTTGGCTAAGGTTGAAACTGACTTCCAAGCCAGAGCATGAACTTGATTGGCCACAGGGCCAACATGAAATAAATGCTATATCTTTGTTCGCTAGGCCAGTGGTTTTCAAATTTTCATGTGCATCAGAATCATCTAGTGGGGTTGTTAGAACACAGGTTGCCGGGTCCCACCCCCAGAGTTTATGATTCAGTAGATCTCTGGGGAGCGAGGGGAGGGTGACAAAAGAATTTGCATTTATAAAACGTTCCCAGGTGGTTCTGATGCCCCTGGGGTAGGGACCACACTTTGAGAACAACTGCCATTGAGAAATCTAGCCATACCAGAAAGCAGTGAGGCAAGAAGAGAGGAGGATAAATGCCCCAACCCCTCTCCTCCTGCCTTATAACCTCCTGCCAGTGATCCCCATCTGCTTAACATAGAAACCAGAAGGCACAAGAGTCATGCCTCCTGGAACTCAGAGCAGTTCCATGAGCACAAGCCCCTCCCCTGGCCCCTTTGCAAATTAAAGGGGCTAACAGTCTCTCACTGTTCCTGGTCACTAGATGTCTCAGCATCCCTTGCAGGTTCCCTTAAACTCAACCCCACCCTATGAATAGTCCCTTGTTAAAATCTCTTGACACACTGGAGTTGAATTCTGTTTTCTGTCAGGATCCACAGATACAACACCAGGCCCCAGACAGCTCCTCTAGTGGTGATATTTTCAGAAATTGATAAAAGCTAGTCTATTTCTTCCTACAGTGACATCTATAAAATGCAAATCAAATATCAGATCATCATCTTTTCTTGCTACATGAATATGAATTATATATGCAACTTGCAGGAGCCTGCACAGCATATGCAATCAGATCAGTCTGAGAGAGCTGTATGGGCATTAGAGTGACCAATTCATCCCGGTTTGCCTGGCACATGCCCGGTTTTAGCACTGAAGGTCCCACATCCTGGACAAACCAGGACACCTGGTCACCCTAACCATGCACACTTTGCTCCACTGAGCTCAGGCAACACTGCTCCAGCACCAGCACCAGCACCACCAATGGCCAGCATTTACTGAGCACTTTCTGTGAGCCTGGCCCCATGCTAAGCACTTCACGCACATCACCGCATTGATTTTTCATAAGCAATTAGCCATGATTAGCCTCATTTTACAGATGATAAAACTGAGACTCGGGGGGCTCAAATCACTTGTTCAAGGTCATACAGCCTGTAAATAGTACAGCATTGATATGAAACCACACAGTCTGAGATCAGAGCCTGCACTTTTAACCACTACAGTTTCCTTCATGACAAGCACATGGGTCCACCTGCCCCAGACCTAATTCCATGAAAAAAAAAACAGCCAAGAACTACAAAAGGTCATCGTGAAGACCAAGCTCAGAAACTACAGTCACAAGAGCAGAAATTGAGAGGGGGTTTACACATTCTTTGTTGTAAGGACACAAAGAAAAAGTCAACGGCAGGCATTTGGTGCCTTTGGAAAATTAGAGATAAAATTACACAGGCCCCACCAATGTCACCCCAATAAATCTAATTTTTAAAAATTACACAGATCCCTATATTTCAGAATCAAAGATTCTTGCGACAAAGTCTGTGATGGTCAACACTTGATGTATCCTACGAAATCAAAGGCAGTCCTATGGGATGGCTTAGACTTCAGCCTCTCATTTATAAAACTGAAATGATAATCACCTCTCTTAAATACACAGGGAGGCTATCCTGTGCGTTAAATGGACTCAATAAACTATGTCCAGCCAAAAAGTGGTTTCCTAAAATGCTGATCCTGAGGCCTAAAGACCATAGTCTGGGTTGGACCCCTCCTCCCCTCTGAGTTCCTTGGGGTGTGAAATCTTCAGCTACTGGGCCCCCAATGTGGAATCAGTGGCAGCCATAGCTAGAGGCTCAACTTTTGTTCCTAGGACAAGTGAGGGTCCACCCCTCGGAACTACACCTTCTTGTATGACTGAGATAGTTAGGACTTATTTGGGAGGGAAATGGGGCATTTTCTTAAGAAGACAGCCCCTCTCTTCCATACCTCTTAAGGCCATAAAAGTCTCCTAACATTCAACATCATGTGGTGGTTAAGAACCTGGACTCTGAAATGAGACAAACACAAGTGTGACAGTGGCCGAGACCTTGCACCTCCATGAAACCAATTCTCTTATCTGATGTATAAGACTGTCATGCCTTTTTCATGAGATGATTATGAGAATCAAACAGCCTCGGAACTCCCCCAAAGGAATTCTTACTGAAAACCCTGAAGGAAGGCTTCCCACCCAGGAATTCCAAATAGGATCTGAATTTTCCCCTGAGTACGCATTTAGCACAGCACTGGGCACAAAGAAAACTACAGAGGAAGCAGAAAAGAGTGGCTGAGAACACAGATTCCAGCCTCAAATTGCTCAGGTTCAAGTCCTGGCTCTCCCACTCACTCGCTGTGTGACTTTGAGCTGGCTACTTAACCCCTCTATGCCCCATTTTTTTATGATAATTATATCCATACTAGGGGCCTGGTGCACAAAATTCGTGCACTGGGTGGATGTCCCTCAGCCCAGCCTGCCCCCTCTCACAGTCTGGGAGCCCTCAGGGGATGTCCTACTGATGGCTTAGGGAGTGGGCCTAAGCCACAGACTGGCTACAGTGGCTTGGAGCTCGCCCCCCTGGGTGGGTCCTCAGTCCGCTGGAGGCCTTGGTCCTGGCCACAGTGCAGCTAGGAGCACGCCCCCCTGGGCGAGTCTATGGATCCGCTGGGGGCCTTGCTCCCAAGGCAGGCAGTACAGCGTGCCTGCCCAAGAACCCCCGGTGGGAGTGGCCTCAGAGCTGGGCGGCGCCGGGGCTGGGGGCGGTCTCCGAGCCACGCCACGCCACGGCCCTGGTGTGTGGTATGTGTCTGCTGGACTGGGGGCTTGCTCTGAGCTGGGCGTGACGCAGCCTCCTGAGCTGGTTGTGATGTCCTGTCCTAATTTGCATACTTCTCTCTTATTATATAGGATAATAGGACTGTTAGGAAGACTCCACAAGCAACAATTAGTAAAGCCTTTGAGAAAATGTCTGGCTCGTTAAAAGTATTTAAAGTATAAAACAGTGTCAGTGTTTGCTCTCTGGTAGTCATCGCCTCTCCAGCATTTATTCCTCTGGAGTTCAGTTTGAATTGTTCATGCTCTGCAGACATACCCAGGTGCACCTGTGATTTTCATAACTTTTGGATCTGGCTCCCTATTATTATTCCGCTCTCATCCATCATTTCACCAAATGATTTGTCATCGCCTTATATTTTCTGCTTTCCATTCCCACTAAGAGCCAAATGTTGCTCTCCTCTCTATGTTCTTGGGGGTGTAGGAATCTTCATCCCAGGAGCGTGGAAAGCCCTCCTGTTGTGTTGAAACAGTCCTGGAAACAGGTTCTGTTGGTTTCACCTCCTAGACCTGGGATTCCACAACGTGCCCTTTTGAAAAAACCAACTATGGATGGTGTCAAATAACAAAATCGATCAATCAGGAAATGGTGGATTTTTAATATATTTAACCTCTATCAAGCATTTCAAATGATTTTATTTTCAGGGGGTGCGGGGGGGGGGGGGATCCAATCTTAAAGTCAGAGAACTTTGGCCCTTGAGAAGCACAGAAGCCATTTCACAGACGGGAAAACTTTGCCCAGGTTCACGGTACCTCTAAACATTGAAAAGATTGTGTCAGATGTGCCTTTCTGGGCGCCAAGAGAACCCAGGGCCAAAGGCTGTCCCATGGAGGAATCTCTACAATTTCTCCAAGGAGGTCCCAGGATAGAGAAGGAGTGTGGGAAGGGGATGGACGGTGGCTAATAAGGCCCCCTCCATCGGGACCCCAACCTCCTGCTCAAATGTCTCCCTGCACTTGTGACACAATCCCTACTTCTCTCCTTCTAATTGGATGCAGAGGTCTACAATTCCCATCGGGATCGTCATTACAGATGTTGAAAGAAGGTTTTCCATTCAGAAATAAGGCCTAATTTGTTTCAAAAGACTGACTGACGAAAAGAGTACATATGTTTAAAATCTCTATCATTTGCACTTTACTAACAAATATTAAACTCCAAGCGTTTTCCTTTTTAAGAAAATAAATGCAGATATATTACAAATGTAATTAAAACCTACGTTCTTCTCTATCAAGAATTATCAACTGCCCTAGCTGGTTTAGCTCAGTGGATAGAGTCTCAGCCTGCAGACTGAAGGGTCCCAGGTTCGATTCCAGTCAAGGGCACATGCCCGGTTTGTGGGCTTGATCCCCAGTGGGGGTTGTGCAAGAGGCATCCAATCAATGATTCTCTCTCATCACTGATGTTTCTATCTCTCTCTCTCACCCTCTTCCTTCCTCTCTGAAATTAATAAAAATATTTTTTAAAAGAATTATCAACTGATTTTAACAAATTTTCTTAACATATGTTCTTCTTTTCAAATGAAATATACTATTATAAATAAAGCAAAATTGCCCTTTACCTACCATTCCACTCCCATTTCTCCTCATACCTTTTCTAAGGAATGTAGCCTTCCATTCTGCTTTTTATACTACCTTAAATATACATGCTTTAATTATTAATACACTAGAGTCCCAGTGCACAAAATTCATGCATGGGGGGGGGTGTCCCTCAGCCCAGCCTGCACCCTCTCCAATCTGGGACTCCTTGAGGGATGTCCGACTGTCGGACATCCATCTCACAATCCAGGACTGCTGGCTCCCAACCACTCACCGGCCTGCCTGCCTGATTGCCCCTAACCGCTTCTGCCTGCCAGCCTGATCACCCCATAACCACTCCCCTGCCAGCCTGATCAACGCCTAACTGCTCCCCTGCCAGCCCAATTGCCCCTAACTGCTCTCCCCTCCTGGCCTGGTCGCCCCTAACTGCCCTCCTCTGCAGGCCTGGTCCCCCCCAACTGCCCTCCCCTGCCAGCCTGGTCACCCCTAACTGCTCTCCCCTGCTGGCCTGGTTGCCCCTAACTGCCCTCCTCTGCAGGTCTGGTTCCCCCCAACTGCCCTCCCCTGCCGGCCATCTTGTGGCAGCCATCTTGTGTCCACATGGGGGTGACCATCCTTGACCACATGGGGGCGGCCATCTTGTGCATTGGGGTGATGGTCAATTTGCATACTGCCTCTTTATTATATAGGATAATTGATTGTTATATTCATAAAATTGACTCTTTTTTCTTCCTACAGAAGATCATCTAGCAGATGATGAGTTCAGTCCATGAACCAGAAGATCCTAATATTTGTAAATATTCCTTAATAGATGCTCAAATTTGTAGCATAAGCTCTTCCAAAATGCTGAAAAGGGCAGCAGCATAGCAAGAGTCCTGCCTCTGTGTATCAGCAGGATTCTGCCAGTGCTGAAGATTCACTAGAAACCACACACCCCATAGGGAACCACGAAGCCAAAAGGGTCAGGCCAAGACATACCACATCTGCTGCTCCTCTGCACAGTCACCTCACTCCCCTGGCATCCTGCATCGTTAGGCAAGTAAATCAGAAATTCATGGAAATTTGATGGGAAAATTTTCATACAAGGTCTATGCCCCATCATCAGCAACCCCTGTGAAACTATGCCATTTGGTGTCATAAGTGGGACAGGCATAAAGAACGCCCCATCATGGCCAGATTTTAGTCAGGAATCAGAAAGCTGATGTGGGGAACAATGGGTAAAATTGTGCCTGAACTATGAGAATTTCTGTGGGAGGAGCAGAGTCAAATAAAATTCATCCCCCGTTCTTCTCCTTCCAACTATTTGGACCTAACATGTAATAAAAGATGGCTGAGCCCACGGCATAACTCCCGGAATCTTCTATATGAGCCATAAGGGTGGCTTGGACTAAGGGAATTCAGACCCCAAAAGAAATAAATGTCTGAGGTTTGAGCCAGAATCTACAGATTGCAAAGGGATGCCTCGGAGTAGACATTTGAAAAGGTAACCTGGGGTGGGGGAAGCACCAAGGAATCCCAGAGCTCCAGGCGGAACAGGTGGTCAGCAAGGTCCCAGGGACAGATGATAGCTGCTAAGGTTTGGAGGTGAGAGGAAACGAGACTGGGACTGAGAAATGCTCCTGTGCTTGCTAAGCCCATTCTCAGGTAAAAGCAACAACGATACGCTTTTTCACACAAGTGAAATGAAATGTGTGCTAGAGTCTTATATGTAGGAAGAAGCAAAGACAATAAAAGTAAGGAAGCTCTGACTTGATTAACCTTCACTTTTAAAAAAAAAAGTGACCAATAAGGAGAGTGGTCCCAAATTAATCTAAGACGTTCTGTTTTAAAATATGCATACACCTTTTACAGGCAACGGTGACCTTGGGACTCTGAGATTTGTTCAGGTTAATTGCACTCCTCCACCAAAATGGTGTTCAGAAGGCCAAGTCCCAGAAATTATCTTCTACCTGGAACGCACATCCTCTGCACACAAAAATTCAAAGGAGTTAATTGAGATGGAAATTTTTCATTGATTGTATACCCCCCAAAAATGTTTTTGAAACGTCTGAGTGAAGCAAGGGTGGTATGTACTTGGGTTCAACTAAAGTGTTTGCATGTTTAAACTGAGCATCGTAACAGATGAAAATTATACGTTTCCACAGTTCCTCCATAAACCTAATTTAAATGGCCTCGAGACAATCAACCCAAGTGTTTGAAAGCTGCCCTTTGCTTTGTTGCAGACACTTCTGTTTGGAGGAAGATCACCATCCTGAGCTGGAGCCTGCTGAGATGCAGAGAAAAGGCTGGCAACGCCCAGCTTCTGAAAATACTGATCATGCCTCCCACCCCACCCCCACCCACCTCTGGTCTGAGGCAGGTTAGAACCTTGGCTTGAAGTCTTGGTTTCTGAAGTTTCTGAGCTGAAAACCACTCCCCCACCCCAACACACATGTCCTCTAACAAAAGATGACAAATAATGCAAAAGGTGAAGGAATAATAAGTGGACAATATTCGGCAGAGGAAAGATTTACTGAGGAAAAGGGGAAAAATAACGATGTAAACATCAGGAGCCCAGTTCAGCGGGAATGAGGTCCTTGACCCCATCCTGCATGTGAGGCTGTGCAGGTTCCACATACCCGCCTGCCGCAGCCCTGACCTAGACACCTAGGAAATTATGCCCCTACCTCCCCCTCGCCAAGGAGGAGGCCTGAGATGACAGTCCATACGTGAGAAAGTGCTCAAAAAGCCACGCCCCTGAAATTGAAGGCCAGACAGACACTTCCCCTGGACAGATGAAGGGCCAACCTCAAGGTGTGTTGACTCCTCCTTCCCCAGGGTCACCTTGTGGAAATGACTCCAAAAGGGCCTGGGGTTGGGACCATCATAAATTGGTGACCCTCCTGCCTAAATATTGATAATGCCCAGACGAGCACAAAGGGACCTTGGGAAACATCACCACCACCACCCCACCACCCCAAACAAATAGGTAACCTGTGAAAACAGGTAAATTCCTGGAGCAGGTTCCCACCAGGAATTCTAATGCCTGGTCTGCCCATTTGGATTTTGACAAAACCATCCTTCACTGGAAGATCTCATGGGCCTCAACCTGAAAAAATACTGTGACTGCATTTCTTCTGTAATGACTGTACTGTTGTCACAGCAACTGAAACTACAAGTCTAGGCAGGGCATATTTTGATCCACATAACAATTTGTATATTTACATGAAAACTTTTAATCGCAGTAACTTATTGAATCCTCAATGTTAGTTTTACGTGACAATTAGAAACCTTTTGGAAATGTGTCAAAAAGGCCTAAAATAAGTACTAATTTTTAGAATTGGGAAGTCTACGTATAATAAAAACAATAAATTTCAGCTAAATGATAGTATAGCTCAAAACTATTTGGTGTTTTCTATAAATTGGTTCTTGTGGAACCTGGGGACTAGTGTGAAAGATCTACGGTCTTATAAAAATGTCATAGTACTTCAGCTTTTAGGGTATAGTTTAAAAAGTTTTTTGATGGATCTTTACATTAACTAATTTTTACTTTCTGACATTCCTAATTAACTTTTTTAAGATTGGGGCTAAGTGAATTCTGAGACAATAAATCTCTCCTTTAAAGAGTAAAACCTTGCTGAAACCGGTTTGGCTCAGTGGATAGAGCGTCAGCCTGCGGACTGAAAGGTCCCAGGTTCGATTCCGGTCAAGGGCATGTACCTTGGTTGCAGGCACCGCCATCTGTGCAGGAGGTAGCTGATCGATGTTTCTAACTCTCTATCTCTCTCCCTTCCTCTCTGTAAAAAAATCAATAAAATATATTTTAAAGAAAAAAAAGAAGAAAGAAAGAAAGAAAGAAAGAAGAGTAAAACTTTGTCAATGAGTTGACACTCGTGCCCAAAATAATAAAAAGAATTAAATGATTTGGACACACTTTAAAAGTTATTTTTGTCCAAGATACAATATTTCCTATCCTTGTCTATTATTTGAGGTCCCTGTGGGAGGCAGCTCCTGAAATGTCTCCCAGTGATCCCCACTTCCCAGGATTCGAGCCCTTGAGTGACTCCCTCCCCATGAGTGTGCGCTGGACCTATGACTTCCTTCGGGCAAACAGAATATGGCCAACGTGATGGGGTGTCATTTCCCAATTTAAGTTATAGAAGCCTGACTTCTGCCTTGCTCACTCTCTCCTGCCCTCTCAACTGCTCCTCTTATGAAGCCAGCGACCACGTCCTGAGGGAGGGGCCCGTCTGGCAGGAACCCAGGGCAGCTGCTAGCCAACAGCTCATGAGAAACTGAGCCCTCAAGCCAACACCCGAATCCTCCCAACAGCCGTGGGAGCCAGCCTGGAAGCAGAGCCTTCCCCATTCCAGCTGAGTTGACTGCAGCCCCAGGTGACACCTGATTGCATCCTGTGATTGATCCAGAGCCAGAGACCCAGCTAGAGCCACACCCAGGTTCCTGACCCAAAGGGGGATAACTTGTTACACACGATCGATAACTAACACAGTTATCACCCTCCCTTAGAGGCAGACGAGGATTTGTTTCTCTTCTTTTCAGAAAGTTGGCGCCCGAGAAACACTGAGAGATGAGACTCATCTGGGCCATGCACTTAGGGGTCAATTCCAAGATATTTACGAAAAAAAAAAAAAAAGAAATGGTGACATCAACTTCTAAGCTAGCCTCTAATTAAAGCACCTAGTGTGACAATGTCAAAAATATTTGTAATTAGTATAAGTTCTGTGCTCACATCAATTTTTTAAAAATCACAGAGATAAGTGGTCATAAACACATGCTCTTTATGATCGCTTTCTGGTTCTATCCCTGACATCACCAGCAGTCCCTGTTGTGTCCTGTTTTACTCCACATTTCAAATAAAGCACCACAATGTGCACCTCAGTTTCCGATGTCACCGCTAAAAGGGACCAAGGCCCTCTTTTAAACAATGACTGGCTGTATGTGTGGGAGAGAAAACCTAGAGGTGAGCCTAAATATCCTTGCTGTCACAGAAAAATACGGGCGCTCTCACAAATGTCTGGAAATGGTGAAAATGAATCTGGCTTGCCCAACCTGTGATCATTCGCACAGCAACAGTAAGCCATACGTATAATCAATTAAAGCAAGTCCAAACCTTCCCAAGCCACTCATTCATGAGGATCAATCATTGAGCGCTCTTTAAAAATGTCTCCTTGCTGGCGTGAACCCATTCATTCATGCTTGGTTCCAAAGAGTCGATGCAGGACGAATATGTATGGATGAATATAAAGCCACCAACAGGAGTCATGGGTTTGTGATCTTGCGATTGGTTTTGGTACAACAGTAAGGCAAAGTGGGGGTGATATGAAGAAAACAGGTGTTCCAGGGTCCGGGGAGGCTGGCCCGCTGGGAGCTGTTCACCCATTAGTAAACTAAGGGGCTGGCACCTGTTGCCTCGGCTCCCATGCGGGGCAGTTCTACTCTTCTGTTAAACATCACATCCTTGGCTTAATGAGAGAGAAAATGGGTGAATGGTCTAGTCTCGCCCCCCACCAACCCATACCCTTCCCAAAACCCCAGGCACAAGGTGCTCGCGTCTTCAGTGTTAACAGACACGGCCGAGTTAGCTCTCAAAAGAGCGGTTCCAGTATCCACGACTCTACAAAGGACAAAGCCACCTAATTGCTCATATGCTTTCCAAAACCTGGTGGTTTTAAACTTCTTCGTTTTTGCCAAACCGCTAAGGGAAAAGAAATGTTAGTTCCCTGATT
Organism: Cnephaeus nilssonii; assembly: GCF_951640355.1. NCBI lineage: Eukaryota > Metazoa > Chordata > Mammalia > Chiroptera > Vespertilionidae > Cnephaeus > Cnephaeus nilssonii. The sequence goes on along the minus strand of NC_137082.1, from coordinate 70,445,333 downwards.
TCATTCACAGTCTAAAGAGCTGAGAGAGAACCAAAAACTAATGCCTTTCAAATAACTAATGCAACACATTATTTTGGAAACTGGCGAAGGCGAAGTAATAGTAATGCTATTTACTGAGTGCCTGTTCCGTGCCAGGAGCTTAGCTGTACAACTGACAGGCATTCTCTCCAGCTCTTACAGCACCAAAGCTTGGCTGTGCCCACTTTCACAGCTGCAGAAATATGGGTTCGGAACAGAGAAGTAACTTATCAAGGACACGTCCCAAGCTGGGAGCTGGGATTTATATAGTTATACAACCATAACCACCTCCCAGTTTTCAAATCTCTCCATCACTTCAAAAAATTTTCCCCATAAATCCCTGCTCCTGGGCCCAGCCCAGGCAACCACTGACCTGCTTTCTGTCTCTATATACTGAGTGGCCAGATTATTATGATCTCTGAAAGCATAATAATCTAGCCACTCAGTGTATATCCTATATAATAAAAGGCTAATATGCAAATTGTCCCCTCAACCAGGAGTTCAACCAACAGGCAGGCCGGCCAACCACCCATGTCCCCTCCCCCTAGCCAGGCTGGCCGGACCCCACCCATGGACGAATTCATAATATATATGAGTGGCCAGATTATTATGCGTTCAGAGATCATAATAATCTGGCCACTCAGTGTAGATTTGCCTTTTCTGAATACTTCATATAATATGTCGCCTTTTGCATCTGGCTTCTTTTGCTTAGCCTAATGCTTTTTGAAGTTCATCCATGTTGTGGCATGCACTATATATATTGACTAGAGGCCCAGTGCATGAAATTCATGCAATGGGGGGGGGGCGCTCAGCCCAGCCTGCACCCTCTCCTATCTGGGACCCCTCGGGGGATGTCCTACTGCCTGTTTAAACCAGCAGTCAGATATGCCTCTCGCAATCTAGACCACTGGCTCCTAACTGCTCGCCTGCCTGCCTGCCTGCCTGCCTGATCACCCCTAACCCCTCTGCCTCCTGGCCTGATCGCCCCTAACCACCTCTGCCTGCCTGCCTGACCACTCCTAACCCCTCTGCCTGCTGGCCTGATTGCCCCTACCTTGCCCCCCTGCCAGCCTGATCACCCCTAACTTGACCCCTGCCGGCCTTATCGCCCCTACCTTGCCCCCTTGCTGGTCTGATCGCCCCTAACTTGCCCCCCTGCTGGCCTGATCGACTCTAACTTGACCCCCTGCCAGCTTGATCGCCCCTACCTTGCCCCCCTGCTGGCCTGATCACCCCTAACTTGCTCTTCTGCCGACCTGATCACCCCTAACAGCCTCTGCCTCAGCTCCTGGCCTAAGCCACAATCTGGCCTCCCTCTGTCTGGCCTCCCGCAGTCTGGCCTCCATCTGCCTGAGCCTGGGCCCTTCACAGCCGCGTGAGCCTCGGCCCTTTGCAGCCGCTGCAGCTTTGTCTAAAAGGACTTCCAGAAGGTCGTCCAGAAGACGTCTGCTCTAATTAGCATATTACCCTTTTATTAGTATAGATAGTTCATTCCTTTTTATTCCTAGCCCTATTCCATTGGATGGATTCACCAGCTGGTCACTGAGGTGGCTTCCAGATTGGGGCTACCATGACTAATGCTGCCATGAACATTCACACGTGTGTCTTTGTGTGTCTATGTTTCCAGTTCTGTTGGGTAGATTCCTAGAAGTGGAACTGCGGGATCCTATGGAGCATGTATGTTTAACTTTTCAAAGAAACTGCCAAACTGCTTACCAAAGTGGTATCACCATTTTTTATTCCCTCCAGCAAACAATAAAAATTTTAAGCTGAATGTTCAAGAAATTGAAAGGACTGTATATCTATTCCACGCATGCACCAGTGGATGTGTGTGTGTCAGGCAGCAGACTGACTCCAGTGTGAAATGAAAATGCGTCAGTAACACTGCGGATCACGTCAGAGTGTTAGTTACCCACCAGCCTGGTGGTGGGCCCGCGGGCTTCCGAGCAGCCCTGCCTGTGTAATTACCTTGGATGGGCCAAGTGAAATAACGCTGGCATTTGAGATAAACACACCGAATGATCACCATCTCTCAATGGCTCCTTACCCTTTCACCACTCCGCCTTTATGACACATTAATTCTCATTTTTCCCAGTTGACTTCTGATAGGTCCCTTGGGAATCTATGCCCAGAATCCTCACTGGGTCCCTCTATAGCTTCTTTGGAACTCTTGCTAATAGATAATAAGTAAACGGTGTTGACCTGTTCGTTTCTCCGTTTTCCAGGCAAATAAAAGTGTCCAGCAAGCCCACACCAAATTCTGAATCCCGTGGTCACAATGGCCAACACCTGGACACAACACTAGTGATCACCGCTGTCCCTCTGGCTGCACCTGAATGTTATTAATCCATTAAAACAAGCCCGTGGCTCTCTTCCTCTCCAAACCAATTCGACTCCATTTTATCAGATTTTGGAGACACTCCAACTGCTTTCTAATATCTACATGGTGTTGCCTCCTAGCCCCAAGTCTGTAATGTGCTTGTAAAGGCTATTACACTTGTCGGACATGGTTTATTTTCAATAACCTCATAGCTTTTTCCCTTTTTTATTTTTTGGAATGCCACAGCCCTCTATATGTTAGCTTATTCTTTGCTTGTTATCGAGGGCACAACGCACCTGCCCCCCGCTGCCCTGGAGTGCCATGCACTTGATTTCTGGATAAGAGATGGACATGGATGAGGGACAGGGCCCTGGGGGGAGGAAGGTTGGATGAGGAAGGGTGGTAGGAAGGGAGAGGGGATAAACCCAAACACTTTCCCATTACAATGTGCAGCCATGTGTATTTTTTAATCGGTTCTCATTTAGGAACATAAACGTACTTAAAAACAGTCCCTATCTAAACCCTTGAATGGCCACATGTATTAGTGTCACCTGTTGGAAATTTTCATTTTAAATCTCCTTCTGGTGGCAGGGAATCAACCTCCAACAAGAAGAAAAAGTAGAAATCACCAAAACCAGCCATCTCACTGCCAATTCCTAGCACTGCCCACCAACGCTCCCTTGGCCTGTGTACATACACACACCAATGCCAAGGCCACCCTGGACAAGGCTCCGGTAAGAATCAAGTCCCGCTGTGCACTAGTCCCCTATTCACGCTGCATGCACCATCTTTAGTCTTCACAGAGTCCAGTGAGGCAGCTATAACTATCCTCTCTTACAAATGAGAAGCTGGGGATCTGAGAAGAGGAATGAAGTGCCCGAGCTGGCAAAGCTAGAGAGAGAGAAGCAGTGGCAGGATTCAAACTTAGGACTTTAGACTCCAAAGCTCATCCTCATTTCTCTCTGTCAGGCTGCCTCTCGACTTAAACTCCCGTATCCCTCACCATGGTTGCCAAGAGACGCCACCATCTCTTCATCCTCATCATCAATAAATATTTATCAAGGGCCCACCGCCTACATGGCATTGCTCGTTTCCACAGCAACACAGTCGGAGAGTCATGGGAGTATCCCATGCTTAAAAGAACAATGCTGTAATGCCCTGTGATCATGGCTCTGAAAGGTGATGGCTACATACGACAGCGGACGCCTCTCGGCTGGCAGCTCGGACAGAACCTGCAGGAGCTGTGCCGGGGGAAAGCAAGAAGAAATTAAGTGGAGGAGGAAGAAAGATAGTGCGTTGTAACCCAAGAAGATGGTCTGCTGTCACTAGGAATGTGTTTGCAATTGTTGCTGAAACAGGATCCAAGCCAGGTTTGCACGTTAATTGTTCTTTTATTGGGAAACAAATCGAGCAATCCAGGACCGAAAGTAAAATCTGACTGTACTGCTAACAGTTCCCCAGAGGTCTCTGGCAATGATTATCGAGTTAAATGACTACACTGCTAACAACTGCAAACGCAAGTCAGCCCCCTCTAGGATCCATTTTTGTTCTCAATGTATGAAGGCTGATCCCCGGTAGTAAATGGACCAATTACCCCCTTATCCATTTGTTTAACTGTTTCCCTCTTAACCTATCCTAGATCATGTTTTGCCACACTCTTAACAGGCTGACTTTAAATGCTTTTTTTTACTAGCATTCCTTACAAAAATCATCCTGACTCGTGAGACACGTCTCAGAGTAAGGGAGAATGACAGGCTTACACCACGGACTTCTGGACACAGGGACCAACGTGGTACAGCAAAACGTATCACCCCAACTGCTTGCTCAACGGAAGCTTACAGACTTGAAGTTGCTTTCCAGAGTGGGAATTTTCATATTAAAAGAATATAGAGAGCATGCCATTGAATTTGAAATGTATTATTTACCCAAACTTGACAAAAGTTTTAAATAAGAGGCTTTAAAGGAAATCAAGCTATTGTTATATGTATGCAAGATTTGGGGATTCCAACAATTTCTGTATTTAGAAAAAAGGTAGCATCTAAGTCCATTTTTAAAAGTCAACATTTGCAGCATTCCTGCATCTACAAATGTGGATGTTCATGAGGGAACCTGGGAAAGTCACCTAATTTAAGTAGTCTAGTTAGCGTTAAACCAGAATGAACAGACTATACTGAAAATGCCCATTTTTACAAATGAGGCTTAGAATACACCCAGTCTCCAAAACGATCTACTCCCACTCATTTAAGGAGCCCTTGGAACAAACGCAGTCGCTTGCTCAGTACATGCTATAGGAGATTTGCAGAAGCCACCCGGCTCAGGTAGAACCACAAGAGACATATGGTGACTTAACAGTCGATTTCTTCCCAAACTGTACTCCAGGATTGCTTTTCTTTCCCGTGTTCCAAAGAGCAAACAAAGAAAAGGTGCTTGCTCCTCACACTTCTCTAATGTTTTAACAAAAGGCTGCTGAATAAACACATTACTCATTTAAAAATTGAAAAGAAGTTCTATTCCAGAGATGAAAGCCACTAGATTTGCATTTTAACAGTTGTGGGCGAGCGCCACCTGGCGGTCGCATCCTGAACCGGCGTGCTTTCTGCACTGAACTGGTCCCCGAGCCGCCAAGGCTTTACGGCAGGCTAACCCAAGAACGGATTCCGTGAGACCCATGGTGGAATCCTTTTAATGCTGTTTTTGCTGCGAGAACGTGAGTGCATACTATTAATGTGGGCCAGGACTTGGAGGACAGGAAAATCTAAGTCACAAATCATGCCCGGGTCCACCGGCCTGCCACAAGCAGCCTCCTCCCTTCCCTCCTTAGCACACCTCGTCCAGACCCAAAAACCAGGAAAGCAAGGCTTGAGCACCATCTTTAGAACAGTGTCGCGGTTGTCCCTCTTCTCTCTCCCTGGCTAATCCGCCCTCTCCTCCTCACACACCTCAAAGGAGGCGTCCGGGTCGCCTAACTTCTCCGCCACGGAAACAGGCTGGCCCTTCACAGAAGTCCCTTATTCAGCTCCCGTTTGGCTTTGGCGCAAAGGAGACCCCGGTGCATTGCCAAGAGAAGGTCACTCCAGCGGTTCTTAACTTCGGAAGCAGCCTGTTTAAAGAGGGGACATTCCCCCAAAGCTCCTTGCCTGCCTGCCTGCCTGCTGTCTTTTTCTTTCCTCTTTCTTTCTCTCGGCGTGATAACAGAATGGGCACCGCCGGTCGTCAGCAATCCGAAAAGCGCCTTTCCTGAGTCCCCCTCGCTCATCCCAGCCTGTCCCTGTGACCCCAGCGACCCCCATTCAGTGTGGCCACACCAAAGCCAACGGGTGCTCAGAAACTTCAAGGTGGTTTTGAACTTGGAAGCTTACCTTCGCCACTTCTCCCCCTCTCTCCTTCCCGCCACTGCTCGTTTGGGGGTTCAGGACTGGGAACCGCCTGTGGTACAGTTTGGTGGTATGTGTAAGCCCCTGAATCGCGGGGGTCTCCTGTGCATGCCAACTTACCATCGGGAATACACCAGGGCACCCCCACACTGAGAATTGCCCCTGCTCACCTTCCTCCCCACGGTCAACCCCAAATAGGAGTCCCCCAAACTTTTCAGGCGCAGACATGCTCACAGGTCAAAGCCACTCTACTTGAAAGGCCGTTAACAGGGCGCCCATTTGCTCTGGAAAAAAACGGGGGGGGGGGTGGAGGAGGGAAGAAGGAGGTTTGCTCGCTCTGTGATGAGCACAAACACCCACAGGTGCAACCGGCGCTTGTTTAAGGACCAGCTTAAGGGCGCAGCGTGTACGGAGGTAGTCTGGCGCTTCCGGTACCTCCCGGGAGGAAAGAAGCCGCAGCCCCGGCAGCCCCGCCTGCTGGCGACCAGTCCACCGCACGGAAAGCGCGCGCTGCCCGAGAAGCTGCGGGGCGAGACCGCTCCACGCCGGGCGTCCCCGCTGCCTCTCATCCCGCCGCCCCAAACACGCAACTGACAGATTCCGACAAGTGGGAGGCAGCAAGTGGAAATATTCGCAACAACCGCGGAAAGTTACTCCAGCCCGTGCGGGGGGCGGCCGGAAAGTAAAGCGGAGAACTTGGCCAAACGCGGGCGGTGGCGGGACGCGAGGGGCCGGGCTCGCTGGCCCCGGCGCGCCTGGCGGCGACTGCCGGCGTCTGGAGGCAGGGACTCGGGCTCGGGCCACCGAGCCCCGAGCCCCCCGCACCCGCACAACTTTCTCCGCCGAGGGTCCCGCGGCGGGTCCCGGGAGGCGCGGGGAGCGGAAAGCGCACTCACCTGCGGCGCTCTGTGCCCGGGCGCCGGGCAGCGGCGGCAGCTGCAGCCGCAGGAGCAGGCTGAGGGCGAGCGCGGCGAGGCTCGCCATCCGGGCGGCGGCGGGCGGCTCAGCCCCTGTCCGCGGGGGCCGGGGCCGGGACTGGGGCGGGCGCGGGGTGGCCCCGCATCGCCGGCGCGGCCACGGGCTGTGCGCGCCCTGGGCGCCGGGCGGGCTCTGCTGGGTTCCCGGAGTCGGCGCCGCTGCGCTCCGAGCCGAGGCGCGGCGCGAACTGAGGAAGGAGGCTGGGCGGGGGCGGGACGAGGGGGGGGGCGGGCCGGGGGGCGGTGTCCCCCGAGTCCTAACGCCGCCGCCGCCGCCGCCGACGTCGCCCGCCCTGGCGCTCCGCCTGGGCCGCGCACACACCCTCGCGCGCACACCCGCGCCAGGCACACGCTCACCCTCGGTGGGGTTGGCCGGCTCGGGGCCTCTCGCACAGTCACGCGCCTGCACACATCCCCTCCACCCGCACACACACCCGCACGCACACGCCCCGCAGGTTCCTCGCCTCTTTGCCCAGCGCTGCGCCACGCAGCCAAGCATCCTCTGCCGGCTGGGGCGCAGGTACCGGGGGCGGTGGGGGGAGGAGTGAAAAAGGGAACAACAGCCTTTTGAACTCGGAATGGGAGAACAGGTGAGTGGGGGGGGGGGGAGGGTAGGTGCGATGGGGGGAGGGGGGAGGAAGCCAGGTGAATGGGGTGGGGGGGGCGGGGAGGAGGAACGGACATCTGCCCTAAACTGGGGCAGGCATCTGCTGGCGAGGGTCTCAGGCACGCCCTGAGATGAGAATTTCATCAAAGCATCAGCACCTCCCCACCACACACACACACACACACACACACACACACACACTCTTCTGGGCTCATGACTGACCACGCTGCTATCACCAGCCCCCCCACCCCCACCCCACACACACACCTCCCATCAGCCGCCCAGGTATCCCTCTTATTCACCTACATCTCTCCCTTGTCCCCACCCCCACGTTGGAGGGGCAAAGCGGCACCCCTTTCTCTTGCTGCCTTACCCCCTTCCCTTTCTCCAGAAACTGAACCGTGTAGCTTTTTCCTTTTTCTTCCTGGTCTGAACAAAGGCCTGCTTGGGGCTGAAAACCATAGATCAGAGTCAAAACTGTCCCTTGGCTCAGACTCTCTGCTCTCCTGGGAGCCGGGCTCTCGTGGATCCTGGCCTGGGGTGGGGGGTGGGGATGGGGGGCTGGGCTGTAAAAACCAGGGACACCTGGGCAATGCTCAAGAGACTAACTCCACAAACCTGGCCAAAGCTTCCTCCTCCTGTGTCAGGACAGCAATCCCCCCGCCCTCCCCTCCCCTCCCCTCCCTCGCAACCCTCATCCTTGTTGGAATTCCAAGAATTGGACTGGACAGACTTTGGGGGCGAAATATGATCAGGCATGGCCAGGATTTCCATAGTGGGGAGCCTCGGCTCTGGATTGAGTTGCTACAGCAGAGAACAACGGCCTCTCCCCCCCCCCAGTTTCCACCAGGTGGAGTGGGTCAGTCCCCTTGAACAAGACCCATTAACTCCCCCACCCTCACGTGTAATCCCAGGCACTTGCTTCCACCCTCCGGCTCCCACCACTGCCCCCACCTTCAAAAGGTGAAGGGCTTGGACTAGTCCAGTGGAATAGCCAGTGTGTACCCCCCCACACACACACACACACACACACACACTCACACACACACACTCACACACACACACACACACACTCACACACACACACTCACACACACACACACACACACACACACACACACTGCCAGGCAGGTTTCTCCACGTCCTGGTTCCCAGACCCCCTGTCTGGGGGAAGTGGGATTGCACGGATGGGGATGATGGGAACTTTGAGCGGGACCTTTCACAGGCTGCCTCAGGGATTCTTAATAATTCTACAAATACTTAACGGAGCGCTTAACCGGGCGCCTTACTCTGTGCTAAGTCTCTGGGGAGGCAGAGATAAATGGCCCTCAGGACATTTGGAAGGGGAGATCCCTTAGGCCAGTGGTCGGCAAACCGCGTTTCGCGAGCCACTTGCGGCTCTTTGGCCCCTTGAGTGTGGCTCTTCCACAAAATACCAGGTGCGGGCGCGCACATACAGTGCGATTGAAACTTCGTGGCCCATGTGCAGAAGTGGGTTTTCAGCCTGGGTGAGTCTATTTTGAAGAAGTGGTTTTAACGCCGAGCCACACTCAAGGGGCCAAAGAGCTACATGTAGCTCTCGAGCTGCGGTTTGCCTTAGGCTCAGAGCTAAACTGCTGGCTATTCCCTACCCTCACCCAGGGCCTGCAGAGAGGCCTGACCCCAGCCCATGACCTATGACTCTAGGCATGGCTGACCCCAGCCCATGACCTATGACTCTAGGCATGGCTGATCGCAGGGCACAGCCAGACCTAGGACAGCAGGAAGTTTCTAAGCCAGTAACGAGCGTGGTGTCACACTTCTAACTTGTCCCCGCTCCCTTGGGCTCCTATTCACTCCCTCTTGAGCTTTCTGAGATGTATAAACAGCAGTTCTCAGTGTCTTCAGAGCACACGCCCTCCTGCATCCTCCTGAGCCTCCCACTGTGTTACATCGCTGCCCGAAAAGCTCCCAGGTCTGAATGGGGTTCATGTGGCCCTGAGAAAGGCTCCATTTCAAAGGCAGCCGAGCTGGGGGAGCAAGCCCAGGGCCCGACCTCGGCCCAGGCTGTACCCGCCCAGGTGCGCCCTGGCCCTCTGTGCCGTCCCAGCCGCCCTGCACACCCAGAAACGGCCCCCTCTGTTCTTTCAGGAGCACCTGCTCTCACCTGCTCACAGCAGGGCTCTGGCACCAGGCACACCGCTGAGCTTTGGCACCTGCTGTTCCCTCTGTCTGGACCACCCTTCCCAGTATCATTTCCCTGGTAAACTCGCGCCGGTCCTCAAGGTTTCCTGTGAATCTTGGGCCAAGACGCACTTCCTGCCCAAGACCTGTTGCCAAGGCCCCTGGGCTGGCCGCCGCGGCGATGCTTTCCACACGGTAGGGATGTGGTTTCTCCCCTTGGTCAGTTCCACAGGCCCGAGTTCTCACTTCACAGGGCTGCTGGGTGACGGGAGGGAGAGGGCTGGCTCAGGCCACAGATGCCTCAAACCAGGCCCCCTCTGAACTGGCTTCTCGGGGAGAGGAGAGTGACAGCAGCGTCTCCCACCCTCCTTCACAGGAGCCCAGTGCTCATTAGAAAAGAGCGGCTGCTTGCCCCTCTGCCCCCATCAGCCTGGGAGCTCAGGGCTGGGCTCGGCCTCAGTGCTGGAGCCAGGAGCTGGAGAGGGTGCAGTGGCATTCTGCCCCTTTAATTCTGCTCAAGAAGGCAGCCTCTTATCCTTGGGGTGACTCGGCCCTTAACCCTTGGGAACCTTTGGCCAGACCTCTCTGGGCCTCAGTTTTCTTATCTGCACAGAGGCCTCCCTTTCAGCTCTGGTGGGGGCGGAGACAGGAGCCGTCAGACATTTTAGCTGCAGATCTCTTCCTCCCAGCAGTCTGAGGGGAAGCCTGAACCTCGGGGCATCCTGTCAACAAGTGAGCTAGCTGTCTGCAGCGTGCCAGGGACCGCGGGCTGTGGGCTTGCAGCTTTCGCAGTAGCCGCGGTCGTTGCCCCTTGGAGCTGACAGTGTGGGGAGGAGACTGGACGGAGAGGAGGAGGGAAAGGGCCGGGAGAGGCAGAGATGGCCTCCATCTGTCCCCCAGCCCCTCCCCTGTCCCCAGGGATAGTCAGCCCTCCGGTGGGGAGCCAAGCATGGGGCGGGGGAACTGGGGAGACACCCTGGGCCAAGGTGCCTCACTTCCCCAATGGGAAAAGCAGGTGACATAGCTACTGTTTTATTCCCATCTTACGAATGAGGAAACTGAGGCTCAAAGAGGGCAAAGACCCTGTGTAAGGAGGTGGCCAAGGAATGGCCACTCCATTAGAGAGAGCCTTTTCTCTTCTTAATGTGAAGCGGGCGCCACTAGCCATTTCAATTTAAAATTTAGAAATTCCACTTTCAGTCATACTAACCACACTTCAAGTGCTCAGGGGCCACGTGTGGCCAGTGGCTGCCATATTGGAGAGCACAGATATAGAACATTTCCATCATCACAGAAAATTCTGTTAGCGCTGCTCAAGACTGCCCGTGGCTGCTTTTTCTAGAAAGTTCCAGGTGACCATGCTGCTCTAGAACAGAGGTCAGCAGACTACTCCCGGTTTGGCCCACCTCCTGGGTTTATAAATAAAGCTTTATTGGAACACATCCTGCGTGTTTATTTACACGTTGCCTGTGGCTGCTGTCTGTGCTACAGAGCAGCGCTGAGTAACTGTGGCAGAGTCCGGCAATGCCGACAGAACAAAATGGTTGGCTGTCTTGAGGTTACCCCTGTCTTGCCCTTTACAGAAGTTTGCCGGCCCCCTGTCTCCAGGCAGTCTCACCGCACGGTCTGATAATCATTGGAGTGTGAGCCTTGGACCAGCAGCAGCAGCATCACCTGGGAACCTGTTCGAAATGCACATTTCCAGGCCCACCCCTGACTTCCTGAATCAGAAATGCTGGCGGTGGGGCCCAGGAACCTGTGTTTTAACCAGCTTCCCTGGACCTCCTGATGCAGGCTCACCACCACTCATCTGAACACCCATGCACGAAATGCCACCCAGTGACTGGCACGGGGAAGGTGCTACTAGGCTCCCGTGAGAACAGAGGAGTTTGGAAAGATGTCAGAAGAGTTACAGCCCATTCGCTGCCCGGCCCCTCTGCAGCAAAGCCTCCCGGAGCCCTGGGATGAGGCCCGGCCCATGGCCAGCAGAGAGGACCTCTCAGCCGCCCGCGCCTGTGCCCTGGCCCAGGCCCCCTCCCCCCCCCCCCGCCCGCCCCGCCCTCCCGCAGAGTTGTCAGCACATTCAGAGCTGTCTCCACACATAAATTCATGGACCAGCTGTCTCTTTTAATCTGGTTGCAAGATGAAACCATTAATAGATGTCAGACACATTGGCAATGATCTCTTCATTAATTATTTCCTCCTTTCTGAGGAAAAAAAAATTAGTAACAAGCCACCATCAATAATTCAAAAATACAAGTTAACCTTTCTATTAGCAGAGTGGCTTCTGCACACACCACGGACTTTTCAGAGCCAGTAGTTCTGGCTTGAATAATGTTTTTATGGCGGGAACATTAATGCTGTCTGTCAAGACACGCAATTATAAATAACCCAAATGCAACTTAGAAACGATAAGTATTTTTCAAGTGTAACCTCGTGAGCCAACCATTTTGTTCTGTAATAACATGCTGTATCCAGTGATAGGGCTGCATCCACCAGCAGGACTTGACGGGGGGAGTATTTGCAGGGCGAGGCCCCCATGGTTAGGGAGATGTCCCTTGCAGTGACCCACTGCTTCAAAGCTGGCTCCTCTCTCTGGGGACACGAAGAAAGCCCGGAGACACTTCTGACTCTGGTGACTTTGGTTTGGATGTCAGCAGGCTCTTGGTACGCATCCTCTGTCCGTTACACCCTTCCTGCTCCTCCTCTTAGAGGATTCTCAGGCCCCCAACACCTCGTCCCTTCTCTAGAACATGCTACATTTTGGGTGAGGCCTTGCACCTGCCCACATCCCCCAGGCCTCCATTTACCACCGAGGTGACCATGAACTAGTTACTCTCCCTCTCCAAATCTGTTTCCCCACCTGTGAGATCGGGGTGATTATTTCTACCTCGCTGAGCTGAGTGGGAATTAAGTGAGTTAATGGAGGTGAAAACACCTACAAGGCTTGGCCCACTCAAAAGATACTTTCTTTTCTATTCCACGTCTTAGATTGGCCGCACCACCCAGCCTTGACTCCAGGCCAACTGCCACAGACATCTGGATGACAGCACAGCGTGGAGAGCCAGCTGCTTCGTCCTTGGGCCAGAGCACCAGCACATGGTCCAGACTATTGGCAAGTAGACCTCAGTGCCGGAGAGGTCCTGCATGGAATGCCGGACCGGCAGCTCACTTTGCCTAAGTGGGCTCTGCCAGACAGCTGTTTCTCTTAATTAAACACACACACACACACACACACACACACCCCAAAAAATTAAGTGATGTGTGCCAGGCACCCTCCATGGATGTTTGCATATCTAACCTGTGCCCAACCTCTTGCTGAGCAGTGGGGATGCCAAAACAATGTGACCCCATCCACAGGAGCCACGCCGAGAGGTCCCACCAGCACACAGGAGCAGGGTGGTGGCAGTGTCAGGGTTTGACTAATGGCCGTCAAACATGACTAAGGTATGGCCCCAGCCTGGACTTCTTGCCTCCAGGAAAGTGGTTCTCTAATGAAGCAGGAAAAAAGCCTCTGTTCTCACAGCAGCCTGGTGTCTTGGAGGTGGACACGGGTCTTGTCAGAGCACTGAGCTCCCCTAGGACTCTCAGCCCCTCTCCTTGTCCCTGACTCCATCCCCGGATTCAGGAGGGCCCCAGGTAGGCAGGGACTCACCAACCGCAGGTGGAGTGAACCTGTCGCTCTCACATCTCCCTGCAGTGAGCTCAGCTCAAACCTCAGCTCCTCTCCGCCTCCTCTCCCCAACCACACCCTACACAGCAGTCAACGAGACCATCACTCCACAGCCTTGTCACTCGCCAGCTGGAAACCCTTCACGCATGCCCCATGGCCCTCAGAATAAACTTCACTGGCTGGGCCTTGCCTGCCTTTCTAAGCCCATTCCTCCTGAATTCACCTTGAACTCCCCCCACATGGAGCCCTCACCAGGTAGAGAAGGAAAGAAGGGCATTCTGGGAGCTGGAACAGCTAGGCAAATGTTCACAGAAGTGAGAGTCTGAACATTCAAATAGGACCCATGGAGAGGGTGTGGTGGGCAAGCGGATGGTACTCTCCACATCGGTCCATGGGACACGCCCACTCCAGAACCACTCAGGGTGTTGGTTGGTATCACATGGAACTGGATCAGAATTTCTAGAGCAGGGGTAGGCAACCTTCTTTCTACCAAGGGCAAATTGGATATTTATCACATCATTCTCTGGCCACACAAAATTATCAACTTAAAAATTAGCCTGCTATATTTGATCCAACATTTAATTAACTCACCCTTAATGCCTTGGCAGGGTCAGACCAAATGATAAGGCCCACGGGCCGGACACTCCCAGCCCTGCTCTAGAGGTTGAGGCACAGGAATTTGAGTCTTTAACTTGGACACTGTCATGTTTGTGAATGGCTGATCAGTGTCAGCAACAAGGGGAGTTAGGGCCTCCGAGGACAACGCTGAGCCTTCTGAGGCCAGGTCTGCATCTTGACCGAGTCTGTGTCTCTGGCACCTATAGGGGCTTAGGATGAGCACTGAGCCTGGAACACGGACATACAAGACTCCTTGAGGTCATCCGACTCCAACAAGTAGTGAAAACAGGAATCCAGTGATGCATTTAGCTGAACAGCTCATGAGCACATTCAGGCAAAGCTGGATCCAGGGACTCAATTGCCATTCATTCTCTCCCCCACCCACCGCTCTCCATGTCTTAGTTGTGCTTCTCTCGGTGAGTAGTCAGAGAAATTGGACAATGAAAGCTCCATATATAGTTCTCACAGCTTAGCACTGTCACTAAGAGAGAGGCGGGGAGGAGAGAGAGGCCATTTGCAACACCCTTGCCAAACTTTAGTGAAAATACTGGCTGATTAGAGTCACATTCCATTTCCTGAGACAATCAGTTTGGCCAGGGAAGTGGTAGGGAAGACTGTGCTCTCATTGGCCAGCCTCGCTCATTGTCCACCCCTCTGTATTGGGGATGGTCACCATAATTGCCAGCCAGTGAAGCCCGATGGAGGGGGGAGGAGTGTCTTCTCCACGGGATCTTGGGTAGTCAGGTGACATCTAGCCACCTCACTTATGCATCAAGATGTTCATTAACCTCTTTAATGTGTGGTCTATAAACCTTCCCACACACACAGGGTCTGCCCTCTACTTACCCACCCCTCCTCTCACCCCACACCCCATCCAATCCCCATGCCTACATAGACCCCCTGAATTTTACACAGCCTCCCTCCCCTTCCTCTGTGCCAAAGCGTAAGTGTTATCCTCAAAATGTTCTCCACCAGCCAGCTACTCCATCGCCAAGCCAGTGAAATAAATAATTCTTTCCATTTCAGAGAATGGCATCTGTTTTAAATTTTTTTACTATGCTACACGGAAAGACATGTCACCCAAAATGATAGCAGCAAGCTCCAGCCCCAGAATGTCCCTCGCCCCGCCTGGACCCGACGGGATGGTGGCGGAGGGAGCCCACGCCAGCGACATTGTTCCTTGGCTTGACAGAGCAGACTGCTCACGGTTATCCAAGCCATTCTCTCGTCAAGGAAGATGTTGATAAATCATTATTTCTCCAAGCTAAAAAAAAAAAAAAAAAAAGTGCTAATACCTCAAGGCAGAATGAGAGTGAGTTTGTTGAAATGAATGTGAAGAATGGAGGGTACGATCTTGGAATGTAAAGCCACAGGAAATACCGTCTGGGAACACAGAAATCATCTGTCTTATCTGGAAGCCTGTCTCGAGAGTGGCGAGTGGAAGGACTGGTTGGAGGACAGCGTGGGCCCCGTGCTCTGGGGAGGGGGCTGCAGGGCAGGGGGGCCGAGATGTTGCTTTACCCCAAAACACCATTCATCACTGTCTGCCACTGAAGCTTAAAGACTGATCATCTTGGGGATGTTCCCCTTGGTTTTGCCTCTGCCTTCCTGACATGCTTGAACTTGAGTTTGCCGTGAACCAGGCCTGCAGCCAGGAGCCTTATGCAGGATCCACCCTACAATTGTCTTATTATTCCCCCATTTACAGGGGGAAACTGAGACACAAGGAGGTTTGGTGACTGATAGTGTTTTTAGTTTTTGCTCTCCTCTCAACATCTCCTGGACCTTTTAAAATTGTGTTAATCCAGTGATGGCGAACCTATGACATGCGTGTCAGCACTGACACGCGTAGCCATTTCTGATGACACGCGGCCGCTAAGGCGGCCGAATGCCGAGGATGAAACATTTGCTGCTCCTGAGGATGAAACATTTGCAAAATAATGTTTTTTCCTCAAAGTGACACACTACCCGAGTTATGCTCAGTTTTTTGGCGAAGTTTGACACACCAAGCTCAAAAGGTTGCCCATCACTGCGTTAACCTTTTGCACTCGGATGTCGGGTGTGACACGGTTAGCATCGGTAGCAGCTCGTATGTCGAACTGTATTGAATGTATCAATAATTTGAAATATAAAAAAATCCAAATAAGTAAGTTTGTATGAAAAGAAACTCCAGTTTTTTATTCTACTGCCACGCTTTGTAAAATCTGGGGTATTTAAAAAATTAAATCGCGAGTAGAATAAAGGAATCGAGAAAAAAGCAAGCGAGTGCAAAGGGTTAATCGTGTCTCAAACCACACACCAGGAATTAGCAGGAAACTTCAAGTGCGACCATCTCAAACCCCTTGTCATTTTACAGACATTTCAATGGCACTTTGCCAGTAAACAAAAATAAGTAAGTTCCATTTACCCAGAAGCCAGATTCCCTGCAATCAGTTCTGAGCAAGGTTCTCCCCTGAGCAGGAGGACGTACAGTTATAGTTTGGGTTGATTTTGTTTCTTTGAGGCTTTACTTTTCAAATGTCTCAGGCCTTTCCTACTCCAGGAGAAACTGAGATATGATCATGAAAACTGTATAGTCCCCAAGGTCCCCACGTTAACAAAGGTGATGCTCCCCGGCGCTCATGGGGAGTCAGAGCCTCTGCTCCAGATACCTGCCCCCAGTATGATTCTTGTTTCCTGTGTGAAGAACATTAAGGGCCCGTGAATGTTGTAAAATATAAATGCATGGAATTTTGCAACCACTCAATAATCAGGTTCCTCCATTCCAATGAGAGTAAAAAAAAAAAAAATCCAGAATTGGCGAAAGTTAAATATTTCCTTGCCACTAATAATGCTTCCCCCTCCTTTCCTTATTCCCCTCCTATAACTCTTCTAACATGAATTTATTTTCTATTTGAAAGCCAATCTCACTGGTTATTAGATATTCTCCCTGCTGTCGCTATCAGTAAATTATTAAACAGCTGACCAAGCTTTGTTTTAAAATGATTCTCTTATGAAGCTCAGTGATATATTTGTCATGAATACTGAATGGCGGCGCGGTCCCTAAGGACACGTGAATGATTCCTGTTTACTACCTTTAGCAAAACGTGCGGGCAATTAGCAGTAAGAACTTGACTTGGATCACGGTCACGAACGAGGCCCGTGCCTCGTTTACGCGGCGCTCTCTTTACTCATTAGACCCCTGCCTGGGGGAAGCCTGTTCAGTTTCTAGCCCATGTCACGAAGTAGCATATAGACCTGCCTTTTGTATCCCTCACCTCCTTTCTTGTCCCCCCACCCCTGAGCCTCCAGATACCTGTGGGGATCCCCTCCTTATTTAAAGAAGCAGCTGGTTTTGAGTGCATTTCCGTGTAAAGAAAATAAACTTGATCCCCATCAAGTTAACCTGACCTGTTTGTGTCCCCACTTCCTCATTTGCAAAATGGAAATCAGAATTCCTACCTCCTTCATGGAAACGGCGCTGAACACAGTGCCTGGCAGGCAGTAAGCAGTCAGGAGCTGGTCGCTACTCTTTCCCCCACTGGCTCCTGCACGAGTCCAGACTCTCCAGGTTGTAAGTGACAGAGACCCAAAGTCACTTAAGCCAAAGAGGACAGTTAAGCATTAGCTTAACTAATCAAACAGTAGTTAATCAATCAAGATCTAACCAGGAAAACAGAAACTGCTTCAGGTATTGGTTATACAGGTGATAAGGGAGCTGAGAGCCCCAACAAGGATAGGAAGGTAACACAGAAACACACACAAGCAAAAAGCCACTCTTAGCCTTAAGACAGAGCGACAAAGGCATGTGGTAATACATGGAAGCTGGATCAGGACAGCTGTAGCCAGGGGAAGCAGAAACCAAGGAGGGTACTTCTTTGCTGCTGGAGAGAGGAGAAGAAATTCCCTTGCATCTCCTTTCCCTCTGCCCTTCCAGCATCCCATCGGTTCCTCCCATTGGCCAGACCCAGCTGGAAGCCAGCAGAAACAGGAGTCAGGGGAAACCCAACTCCAGATTGTCTGAGTCCAGAGCATGTGCCTGTAACCACTATAACATAATGTCTCCCTGTATAACCCCATGAACACCACCCCTGCTGGAGGACACCTGGGTTATAGTCCCTCCCCAGATGCTGCGATCAGCCCTGTCCTTGGTCCTGAAGGATGTCAGGGCCCCGTGGGGTGGGTGGTTCTTGCATTGCATTGTAATTCCTGGGAATGTCCACCAGACGTGCTGCTGTGAAGCATCCTGCATCCACATGACGCTGTCCGCCCTGACACCCGCTGGGAGTTAAGACAAAGAAGTGGTGGGGCTCCAGGGACAGAATGGTACCCCTAAGGGCTCAGCGCCAGGTGTTGCTGGGTCAGGAAGGACAGGAGTCGCTTGAGGAAAGCAAGCCTTCACTTTGCTCCCACATGAGTGTATTTTTTTTATATATATTGAAAAGTGGATGCCGAATCTGGAAACCAGACTCAGCAAGGCCCAAGTGCAGAATCCGGTTGGGATAATCAATGCAATATTTTAATGAATGATCCTATTTTGCAGCAGGCTCTGAAAGCAACATGCTGTATCTTGTTCGGAAATCTAAGTCTGCGAAGGAGGGGAGGTTCTGTGGAGACTGTGGAGTCAGGACTGGGTGCTGTTCATCCTCAGAAGCACGGGCTCACATACCCAACCCTCCTTCCTCAGCTCCCAAGTCCTGAAGCCTCAAGCGAAAGAGCATCTTATCTGTGGGAAAGATTTCAGTTCCAGGAATCCGTCTCTTGATAAGGCAGTAATTACTGGGGCAATTTTCACAGATACAAAGGCATTTTAAAATAATTTTAATTATTCAAAGGCCTGATTAATTATCTAGCCCCTGCATCAGAGGCCAAAGAGGGATAAAACTGTATCAAAACGGTTACCGTGCGGGGGGGGGGGGGGGTGTGGATTCAGCGCCCTCTTGCAGAAAGCTGTGCTCTGACTCTGCAGCTGCAGTTCTGTGCCCTGCGCGGTGCTCGCAGGGGGTGAGCCCTGGGCCGGGCCTCAGTAGGCCTGGATTCCAGGCCTGTCTCCACACTGACCTCTGCATCCTTGTCTAATTCCCTTCCCCTTATCAGAACTCCATAAAACTAGCGGGGGCAAAGATAGAGGGGGGTACAATAGATGGTCTCTGGGCCTCTGTCAAGTGCTGACATTCTATTGCAATATGGGACCTTTTTAAAGTATAGTTGCCATTGGACATTTTTCTAGGACAATGAAAATCCAGGCCAAGTTCATGAGCATGGAAGGGCTTTGATCATACTTGAGGTTTCCTCTCTGTAAAAAATCAATTTTATATAT
Source organism: Cnephaeus nilssonii (assembly GCF_951640355.1). Taxonomy (NCBI): domain Eukaryota; kingdom Metazoa; phylum Chordata; class Mammalia; order Chiroptera; family Vespertilionidae; genus Cnephaeus; species Cnephaeus nilssonii. Next base: position 70,426,284 of record NC_137082.1, on the reverse strand, counting down.
ATATATATATATATATATATATATATATATATATATATATATCCTACCTAATAATAGACAAATATGCAAATTGACCATATCTCCGACACACCCACAAGCCACGCCCACCATCCAATCAGAGTGAGCATGCAAATTAACCCAAACCAAGATGGCTACAGCCACAGAGAGCAAGGTTTCCTAGGTAACAGAGGAAGCAAAGCTTTCCGCCTGCCCTTGCCAGGCCTAAGCCTCCACTCAAGCTACAAAGTTTCAATTATAGAAGGTAAACAAATTCAAACAAATGGCGGCAGAATGGAGCTTGAGAGAGCAGGCCAGGGTTGCTGCTGGCAACAGGGGAAGCAAAGCTTTCTGCACACCCTGGCCAGGCCCACCCACTTAAGGCAACAAAGTTTCAATTATAACCCCAACAGAAATGGCTGCCAGCCTCGGAGGGAGCCCCAGGCTTGGCTCCGCTCCAGGCTACAAAGTTTCAATTGTAGAAGGAAAATAAATTCCAGATACCAGGGCCTCCACTTGCGTTGCCAGGGGGCGTGGCCGGCCTGCAAACCACCACAGGCCCCTCGCTCAGGCCACCCCACGCCCCAAGGGAACCCCCACCTGATCCGGGACACCCTTCAGGGCAAACCAGCTGGCCCCCACCCCTGTACCAGGCCTCTATCCTATCTAATAAAAGAGTAATATGCAGATTGATCATCACTGCAACACACAATATAGCTGCCCCATGTGGTCAAAGATCCTGCCTCCATGTGGACACAAGATGGCCACCACAAGATGGCCAGCAGGAGAGGGCAGTTGGGAGGCACCCGGCCTACAAGGGAGGGCAGTTGGAGGTGATCAACCCTGCAGGAGAGGGCAGTTAGGGGTGACCAGGCCGGCAGAGGAGGGAAGTTGGGGGCAAACAGGCTGGCAGCAGAGTGGTTAGGGGGTGATCAGGCTGGCAGGCAGAAGCGGTTAGGGGCAATCAGGAAGTCAGGCAGGCAAGCAGTTGGGAGGCAGCAGTCCTGGATTGTGAGAGGGATGTCCGACTGCCCGTTTAGGCCCACTGGGATCGGGCCTAAACAGGCAGTCGGACATCCCTTGAGGGGTCCCATATTGGAGAGGGTACAGGCTGAGCTGAGGGACAACCCCTCTCCGTGCACGAATTTCGTGCACTGGGCTTCTAGTATATATATATATATATATATATATATATATATATATATATATATATATATATATATATAACTACGAGACCACCATGGATGGAGAAGCGTTGGGGAGGAGAATGTGGTAGGTGAGATGCCCTGGGGGAGACGCATAGACCAGGTCAGAACGTGGAAAGTGTCCTAAATGTGCTCAGAAGCCTCTAGAGGGACTTGAGGGAAGGGTGGCAAGGTCCAACACACACACAGATGACTGTACTACATGGCAGAAAGTGACGCACTGTGGAGAAACACAAAGTGCCCAACAAGTTAGACGAGATGAGTTCTTTCAGACTCAGGAGAACAAACGAAGTTCAAGGAGCAGAGTAGATGGAAGGAAGCCACCATTTCAAATGGAAGTAAATCTGTGAATATGACCCTTATGGGATCCATTGGCTGATTTGTCCATCCATTCACTTCCCAGTGTCCCCTCTTTGTGCTATGCCCTGGACCATGTGCTAAGAACTCAGTGGCGACTGAGATCCAGCCCGGTGACTGTCTTCAGTGAGCTCACGGTGCCAGCCAGCAGGAGGGAGGAGATGAGGCTGCTGGTGCCTCCTGTTAAGCCACTGAGACTCCGGGTTGGTGTGTCACTGCGGCGTAGCATAGCTAGGTGTGCCCTCCAGCACTGAGTGAGGCGCTGGTCATGTGCCCACTCCTCCAACAGCGAGGCAGGTGCTTGTCACACGTGTCACCATGACATGATGATACTCCCTGTGACGGAGACAGCTCCGTCAGTAAACCCACGTCACCTGACAGTCATCCTCGGGAAGACCTGCGATGCATCTGGCCGCTGTAACAGTGCCAAGCTCCTCCTCGTGGTGCGCTGTCCCAGAGGGGAAAATGAAAAACAAAAAACACGGAAAATCCATCCTGAGATAAAAAGTCACTCCCAAGGACAGCTGTCTAGCTTTTGTGCTAATCAAGCTCTTTGAGGAGCGTGTACTCTGTGCCAGGGACGTTGCTAAGTGCTTCACGTTAATGAACTCATTTAATCTTCAGAACAGTCTGCCGCCACCCCGCACACAGCCTTCACCTGACTTCTCCAGCGCGCATGGTCCGGCTTCCAGCTGCCAGCACGTGCACGGCTTTGCATGAGGGTCTTTCTCTTCCTGACTCAGCCCACTTTACCGCTGGCAGGGCAAAGCAGAAGTGGGAGGGAACGAACACCCCGCCCCTGCATGTGCACACACGCATGCATGTGCACACAGTCATGCACATACATGCACATGCACGCACGCACATGCCCTCACACACAAGAGAAGCCTTCAGTGAAGGACGAATGAGAGTTGATGGATGACTACCCTCGCCCCTTCACCTCTTCGGCGTGTGTTTCACTCTGTGGTGCACGTTTCACCGTTTCCCAGGCTCCCCAGTGGGATCGAGTGCCAGTCACCCACAGTGGTGGCTTGCTCGGTAACTCACTGTCGAATGGCCATTCTCTTTTCTGTCTCCATTTACCCTTCATCTCCCTCTACCTCCCAATTGACTTCTTGCTCTTAAATCCATGTCTCAGGGTCTGTTCCTGAGGCTACAGATTAAGATACAGCCCTGGGAGGTGGGGAGGTACCATATCATCAACCTTAGTTGGCAGCCGAGAAAACTAAAACAGAGAGGTTGAATCATTATCCCAAAGTCACAGAGCTGGTAAGCAGCAAGTGCTGGTGCAAATCCAGCCACTGGGCTCTCAATTCACGCTATTAACCCCGACACTCGCTGCCTCTGGCTGGGAGACCAGTCCAAACCACAGCTTCATTTAATCGGCTTTGTGAGACACGCAGCTTGGTGAGCTGCGAGGATTCATCCACAAGCTCCTCTTTGGAGGTCCAGCATGTAATTCAGAAGTGAGTTTGAGAAGGTATTTGCTGTGATTTTCAATGCAGGGGCAGCCACACGGTGATCCATCAGCCAGCTGTTTTTGACAGGGAATTGATCTCCCAGGTCAGGAAGCAAACCCCAATTTACGTGGGATGCACTCGGAATGCGCCCGCTTACCAGCACAAGGAAGACAAAGCAGAGTCAATGACAGTTCTTGTCAACGAGCTTGTTCTGGCAAGAGGGGAGGTGCGCACTCTCTGGGCTGAGTGCCGCTGCTGACACTCCAGATGCACGCTTTTTCGTACGATAAACACTTCGCCGGTGTCTTTTAGCCCTGCCTGTCAATTCCATGACGTCTCCACGTCCTCTTTTGATCTGACATCTTCATCCAATGGCACAAAAGCAAAATGAGTACTTACTTGGTTCCCAGACCATCAACCATTCTCTTTCTTTTAAACTAGATCTCTCTGATTTTTCAATTTTGCTTCGTGTCTGGATGAGTAATTTCAGAACCAGGAGGTTGGTGAAGTCTGAGCTTCCTCACTCAGGGTTTCTTGCCTTCGCACAAGAAGAAAAGCCCGTTGCAGCAAATTGTCTGTATGATTCATTCATTGCAGGCACTGATGAAAAAATTTTTTTCCTTAAAGACATTTCAAAGATCCTGGACCATTATGGTAGGAAATAACCCCAGAAAGTGAGACAAGAAGACACAAAGATTTAATATTAGATTTATTTTGTCATTAGAAAAGCTTATTCCTTTTGCTTTTTGGGTGAAATCTGAGATACAGAGGATGAGAAATTGAAGAATGAGAGATCTGATCAAAACTGCCTCAGCTGGCCAAAAGATTAATGTCTTCAAAATACAAATTTATTTTTCTTATAGCAAGATTTCTGTTCTTTATTCATACCTTAGAGAAATTAAAAATCATTTGGCTTCTTCCTGCTTCTCACACAAGTTTTTCATGCTCAACCAACAGATAGAATTAAGTTTAAAAGTACAAAAGAGAGGAAGGAAGGAGGAAGGGAGTGAAACGGGAGAGATGGAGAAAAGAAAGGAAAAAACAGTCCTACTGTGTGTCCACAAGAGGGACAACCCAAAATACAGGTGGGACAAAAGTAGGTTTACAGTTGTGAGCACGCAAAAGAGTTTGTTCTTGTATTATCATTTATTAGTTACGCCATTATTTTCCATATACATAACTGTGAACCTACTTTTGCCCCATCCTGTATTTGGTGAACAGCAGCTAATGCCAATAACACCCACAATTCTCAGTTCACTGTCTTTTAAAGATGGCAATGCCAAAAATAATGTTCTTAGCAGTTCCCTAGGAGAGGGACAAACTACATGTCACCAGTTCAAAGAAGGCTGGGCAGCTGAGCCTTAAAAAAACAAGCAGAATTTTTACAGGTAGAGATGATAAGACTTTTAGGTGCAACAAGATCAGAGGCCAGGTGAGAGAGCCAGACACATGAGTTAGTTGCGGAAGAATGAGTGGGGGTTTTTTGTTTGTTTGTTTGTTGTTTTTGTGTTTTGCCATAAGCAGAGTGTGGATTTAGGAGTTCCTGAGATAAAAAAAAAAAAAAAAGAGTGTGGGGTCAGCTCCTGGGAAAATTGCACACCAGGCTTCGGAGGCTGGACTTCCTTTTGCACATTGGTCCATCACTCTTTCATTCATTCATTCATTCATTCATTCATTCCTTCAACAAATATGTACAAGTACCATACTAGGCTTTGAGGATGTAGCAGCAAGATAATGAAAATGGAATAAAGGGAATGACTTTGAAAAAGATTTTAAAAGGAGGATTGAAATAATTGGGTGAATTTAGAAAAGGTGACCATAAGAGGGTGGGAGCTGAGGCCAAAGGTGACCCTGGAGGTAGAGAATGTTTGGAGCCAAGCACCAGAGGGCGCAGGAAGAATGAGAGCGGGGGGGGGGGGGGGGGGGGGGGGGGGGGGGAGGAGTGGCTTATGGGCCGTGGGATGAGCTGGGTTTGAGAGATGCTGGGTTGGAGGTGCCTAAGAACCACATTTCAGTTCAGTCATCAGGTATATGGGGAGCCCTCTAGTGGACACTCTTAGTGATCAGCCTGAGAGCCGTTTCCTGTCTGTGGGACTCTGCTCTGGGGCCTGTGGGGGATCATCCCCTAGCCTTTGCCTCTGCTAGCCCACATGTGTGGCCTCTGGAAGACTGGACACCTGAAGCCCTTTCACAGGCGTGCACATGTCTGGGTGTGGATACCTCCCACGCCTTACTGGTCTCTCCTGCAAGCCGTTCCTTAATAGATCACTTGCAAACAATGCCCCTCTCAGGGTCTGCTTCTGGGGAACCCAGCCTATGTCAAGCACCTGCCACATCCAGGGCCTTTGAAGAAGGCCCAGCCTGGGTTTTCAAGGAGCTCATCGTCTGGTGGGGAGACCGAGCTGCACTGACCACTTCAGTACAGGGAGTGAAGGTGCTGTCCGAGAGAGGTGCTGGGGACTTAGAGAAGGCATGACAGATGATAAGGTTAGGGGCGCTTCCTCCATCTGAAGGAGGCACAGAGGCTTCCTGGAGGAGGTGACCCTTGGACTGGATCTTAAAGGATGAGTAAGATTTTGCAAAGGGAAAGGTATGGAACGGCAATACAGGCAGGAGGAACAGTAAACCCAAGTCAGCAGGCATGAAAGGGCTGGGGGATGGGGTGTGGAGAATCTCCAAGTGGTCTTCTATTGCTGGAGCATAAAGGGAAGAATAGAAGTGGTGGGCAGAGACCACAGATAACCTGGGGGCCGTGGGAGCCACCTAAGGGGTGGGATTTAAGCAAGAGGAGCAGGTCTGACCATGGAGGACCAACACATGGGCTTGAACCTATTCTCCAGGCCACAATGGTCTCCCAGGGGCAGCCCACCGAGCCTGGGTCCCCATCCCAGGGGCCCTCAACAGCGCCCATGAACATCCTCCCACCAGCTGACACTGAGGCCTGAGGCTCCCAGGGACACATACGGGATAAACAGAAAGTACCCGGCACTCACCGGGGAAAGTCTTCTTCTAGTCGGAGTTTCCTCAGAGGCAGACTGTGAGACAGGGATCTGAGCAGCTGCACTTGACTGGGAGCTGCAGGAAAAGGCCAGTAGCGGAGTGGGGAAGGGAGGCGGCCACGGGGGATTGGGGGAAGGGTGTTATCAAGCATGTTACCACTGTGGGCGCCAGGGGCCTGATTCCAGGGAGCTCTGGGAAATGGTGTGGCACACCCCCTGAGCTTTCCTACCCCAGGGTTTCTGTGCCCCAGCACCCAGCCATCTTTGCCCGAGGGCTGCTGCAGGCGTGTGAAGTCCCTGAAGGAGCAAAGTGCCAGCGGGGAACCCAATGCAGGGGAGACAGCTGGAAGTCAGGCCCCGGTGCCGGAAGCGGTAGGGTGGAATCCCACCACGTAGTGAGCAGGCGGCCATAGCGAGCTTTGTGATTCTCATTCTCGCTCCCCAGCCTCTCTAAGGCTCTGATTCTCTTCCTTTCTCCTCCACGTGAGGGCTGGAAGGAGAATCAGAAAAGGAATCGCCGATTAAAAGGAAGGGGGCGGCCATCAACCCAGAACCATCCAAGCTTCATCGTCCCTCACCTACGTGGGGTTCCTGAGTCTGCCAATTGGCACAGATTCAGTTCCTCACTCTGCAGAGCAAGTGAGCAAAAGAGAAAGCAAGCTCAGGATAATCCTTCTACAACATTGAAGCATAATTTGACTTTGGGTTTATAAAGCATCCCCTGGTTCTTTTCACCTAAAAACACGAGGGTAATGTTGCTTTTAGCGTACCACCTTCCACGAAGGCAGCGACGTGTACATTTTCCGAGACCACGGCCATAAGAAATGGAGTGCGGGTGTTTAAATCCAGTGGTTTGCAAACTGCTCTGGGGCCAGGAGCCCTCCAGAGACATCCCAGGAGGTAAGGACACGGGGAGGGAGAGGTTTTTCTGCTCTGAGCCCCTATCTTAGTTTGGTTCCCCCCAGAAGTTGCCGCTGAGACAAGGATTTTAATGCCAGTTGTATATTTAGGAGGTGATTCCAGGAGTCACCAGGGGAGTGAGGAAGTGAGAAAGGAAAGGGAAGGAACTTATGGTGTATTAGCAATGCAATCGCCTCTGTGGGCACCCGCGGCTGGTGTTGCCTGGGGAGCTCTGGGAGTCGGCTAGATCCCCCCCTCCGGAGGCACAAGGGCCCTGCGGTATGAATCCCCAGCCCCATGAGTCACTGGTTGAGGGCTGCCTGTGGGGATGTTCATTCCCAGTACCTGCCATAAGATGGTACAATGGACTCTGGCAGCCAGAGAAAGCTTTGGGCAAAAAAAGAAAAAGAGCGTGTGTAGCAACTGGAATTCAGTGGGATGAGCTGGAATGTTAAGAGAAAGGGAACATGGAGGTACCGGAGGCCCAGCTACAGCCCTGCTCTCGCTCCTCTAAGAAAAGCCTCCATCTTACCTGTCCTGCATATCTGGGTGTTGGGTTATAGCATGGAGATGTGCTCACGAGTAAGTGTTAATGCCTCTGGCCTGATTCAATGCACATTTCTATCAGTAAGGACACAGAGGCCCAGGAAAGGGAGCGTGAGGCTCCGTGTAGCCGGGCGGGGCTGGAGCTGAGGTCCCTGAGCCGAAGACCAGGCCTCTGACCACACTCACTCGTTTCAGCCTCAGCCTATTTCTGCTGCTGCTCCGGGTGTTCCCGTTCCATTTCCTCCCATTATCCTCGCTGTCTGTGGATGCCCCGCGACCTTCGCTGATAGTTTCTCAGCATCAGCCTCGCTGAGATCTCCACTAAACATATCATGCCGTCCTCTTTCCATCTTTATCCGGCTCCTCAGACAAAACCTTTTAGGCAGTTTCAAACAGTGACCCAAAGTATGAACACCAGAGGGTGGATGTGGGCCCAGCTACTTTGGAATTAAAGGTAAACACATCACTCCACTTGGGTGACGTGCTGGGCTGATAAAACAGCTTCTGCCAACTCTGAACCCAGGGGTCTGTTCCTAATACAGATGACATTGTCTTTCATGTTTAAAGATGATCAAAAAGAACTTCGGGCTGCTTCATACGTCAGCATGTGGATGTCTTCATTATAAAACCATTCATTTCTGCGCCCTCGCTACCGGCAACTCTAGCATAGAGTAAGTGCTCAATAAATGTTTGTGAATTTAAAAGAATAAATTATATATATATATATATATATATATATATATATATATATATATATATATAATTTCCTGTATGCCATGCCTCACCCTCAAACTGAAATTGAAAGGCAGCTGCAATAATTTTCACGTGTGCACCGAGTTTCAATGACATTCTATCACATATTGATCATGACTTCTCTGCCAAAGATTTTTCCTGAATTATAATGACTAAATAAATAAATAAAATCATTCATTTATTAAATAAATATTGATCCAGTGCTAACCATGTGTTGAATACTGGAATACAATGGTGAGAGAGGGGAGAAATAGTGCAGCCTAGACAGATATTAATCAAGTAATCTCACAAACTAAGGGTAAGACTACAGCTGTGATAAGTGACTGGGCCCTTTTAGAGAGAGGCCCACAAATCCTGTGGTGCGCCTCTCTCAGGAGGTGGGACTTACTTCCTCTTCCTTTGAGTGTGGGCTGGACTTAGTGACTCAATCCTAGGGGATGGAAGTGATAGGATGTCATTTCCAAGATTAAGTTATAAAAAGGCCAGGTGAAGGGCTCAAGCACACACACACACACACACACACAAACACACAAACACACACACACACACCCCTCATAGACAGATAACAGTATGGACCGGGGGGAAAAGGGGTGGAGGAGGTAGGAGAGGGTAAAAGGGGGATAAATGGTGATGGAAGGAGACTTGGCTTGGGATGGTGAACACACAATACAATATGTGGATAATGTATTCTAGAATTGTACACCTGAAACCTATATCATTTTATTAACTGATGTCACCCCAATAAATTTTTTACATATATTTTATTGATTTTTTTACAGAGAGGAAGGGAGAAGGATAGAGAGTTAGAAACATCGATGAGAGAGAAACATCCCTAAGCTGCCTCCTGCACACCTCCTACTAAGGATGTGCTCACAACCAAGGTACGTGCCCTTGACCGGAATCAAACCTGGGACCTTTCAGTCCGCAGGCTGATGCTCTATCCACTGAGCCAAATCAGTTTCGGCCCAATAAATTTTTTAAAAGAATGGGGCTCCCATTTTAGGTTCTCTCTCTCTCTCTCTCTCTCTCTCTCTCTCTCTCTCTCTCTCTCTCTCTCTCTCTCTCTCTCCACTGCTCTGGGGCAAACCAGTTGCCATGCCCTGAGGATGCTCAGGCAGCTGATGGATGGGGGGCCATTGAGTGACAACCTGAAGCCTTCCAGCAACCACGCGAGTGGTCTTGCAAGCAGAGTCTCCATTCCCAGTCGAGCCCTCAGATGGCCACTGGCCTGGCCAAGAGCCTGACTACAACCTCATGGGAGACCCCTGAGCCAACCACTCAGCCAAGCCACTCCCATATGCCGGGCCCACAGAAACTGAGACAATGTTTCTTGTTTCAGATGCTAAACGTGGTGCAATTTATTAGACAGTAATAGGTAACTAACATAAAGGAGAAATACAAGATGTTACGTAATGTGAAGTACAGTGCATTGGCCTAGTTTGGGAAGTCAGAAAGAGTTTCTCCAAGGAAGCAGTTGAGTAATAGAGGAGCGAGAAACAGGGAAGAATGACCCAGGGAAAGGAAGTAGCATGTGCAAAGGCCCTGGGGCAAGAAAGGACATAAACGAGAAAGCCTGAAAGAGACCAGTGTGGCTGTAGCGTAGAGATCAACTGGAGAGTAATTCTTAATGAGGCTGGCATGGTGGGGCACCCACCCATGGAGGGCCTGAGACAGTGTCAAAAACTTTGGTCTTCACCAGGAAGCCTTTGGAATGGTTGCAAAGGAGAAGATGACTTGTTCAAAATTGTGTTTCTTTCACGCCCTTTCAACTTTTATTTCTTATCATGACATTCAGCTGACAACTGCCTCTCACTTGGCATATTTTGATCCCCACACAGACTTCCTGAAAATAATGGAAATTCCATGGGCTAAAAAATCCTGCTCATAATTTGCAGTGCTGACTTCATGCTAACCCTCATCCCGTCCCAGTGGCTGCCAGTCACTGGCTATCAGCTCTGAGAAGGTGGGATAGACAAGATCTGGGAAGCACAGAATGAAGTGAGGGATTCCCTTCAAAGTTAATCCCCAAATCATTGCCAATGTTGGTATGTGGGTACATCTGTGCTTTTTTCGGGGGGGGGGGGGGTCGGGGCAGGTATCATATTCTCAAGGGGCTCTGGTTCCCTAGAAGAGAGCCTGAGATGAGGATTCAGGATCATGTGCGTTACTGAGCAAGAACTCTCAGGGGACACTGGTCAGGAGAAAGGAGGGGGAATGTCCAGTGTGGATGCAATCTTAGGTCATGCGTAGCCCTGACCTGGTCCACAGGCCCACTCTGAACCATAAAGTACACCAGAAACTGTACCATAGAGCTGTCCCTGTCCTGGAGCAAGGAGTAAGACTTTTGGACCCCATATCAGTCTGACACTGGCTATTGGTTACTCCCATCAATCAAAGAGTTCTCTAGAGAAGAGTTGGAGTTGCCAGATAAAATGTTATTTTTATTTGCTAAATATGCCAACCCTAAGAAGGGGGCAGCTGTGAGATATTAGCAGCCAACAGGGGTGGCAGCTGGGAGACGAGGAAGGGAAGGAACCTTGGCAGGCCACCAACACAGTGTCCACCCCAATCTGGGACCCCGCAGAGGTTCAGAACCCTCCATGTGTAGGATGGGAATGACTGGATGGTTGGTCACGTTCTGGGAGACCATGATAAACCCCTCACACTTAGAAGCCAGGATGGGGCCCTGGGAAACCAGGACAGAGTCTGTCCAGTTGTCCTCGCACATACAACTGACTCCAGCTTCCCAGAAAATTCAACCAAACCCAGAAGTTCCAACTTATTGGAGTGCAGGAAGGAGGCACGAGGCTAAAACTAACCAATGTGTTATTAACTGAAGTTGCACAAAAATTCCCCAAAGGAGCCCCTGGAAGAACAGGTCCCCTGTGTTACTGTGAGTGTGGGGTGGGGCATGCCGTGGTCATTAAAAGCAAGACTCTGGATCTAGACTGTCAGGGTTCAAATCCCAGTACCCCCACTTACCAGCAGTGTGACGCTGGGCAAGCTCCCTGACCTCGCTGAGACTCGGTTTCTTACCTGTAAAATGGGGATGATGATAGTTTATACCTACAGGAACCATGCCAGTATAGGATCCACTGCCTCAGAGTGAGCATCAGTAAATGTTACTGGGCAATGTGATTATTTAGCTATCAAAAAGAGGGGGCAGAGACTTTTAACCTGGAGCACCCCAAACCAGCTTCTCCCACATTTCTGAAACATCCTCCGTACTCTCCTGTTACCTGTTACCCGGTGCCTGGAATGAGCTTCCTGGGGCCAGTTGTGTGATGTTGACATCTTTGCACAGTGCTATGCGCACATTGTGGGATCTGATAAATATTTGATCAGTGAATGCTGCCACTGCCAGAACTCTCACAAGGAGCTCACTGTCATTAGGGTCCTACCCAGCCCCTCCCACCCCATCCCCCCTTGCAGCCCATGGCAGGTGGGACTGCATGTTCGGAAGTTCTAGCAAGTCACTCCCTGAGCCTCTGTTTCCCAGGTATGCAGTGGGAGGTTGGTCTAGAGAAAACCTCTGGCCACCGTTTTTGGGTCCTCCCTCTGTGCCAGGCACTGTATTAAACATTTCTTAGGCATTACCTCCTTTAATCATCTCAACGAATGCTACGGTCTGATGTTTATGCCCCTCCCCCAAGTTCATATGTGGAAGCCTCAACCTCAATGGGAAGGGATTAGGAGGTGGGGCCTTTGGGAGATGTGTGGGGCGTGGGGGTGGAGCCCTCATGATTGGCATCAGTGCTTTTATAAGACACCCCACAGAGATCCATTCCCCTTCCACCCTGGGAGGACAGAGGGCCCTCACCAAAACCCAACCATGCTGCCACCCGGATCTTGGGCTTCCAGCCTCCAGAACTGTGAGGAAAAAAGTTGTCCATTGTTCAAAAGCCACCCAGTCTGTGATGTTTTGTTATAGCAGCTCAAAAGAACTAAGACGACAACCTTATGCTCTTAATTGCTCCATTGTACACAGGGAGAAACTGAGGCTCAGCCACCTTCCCGGGTCTTGCAGCTGATAGACTCTCTCACTCCCAGGCCTGAGCTGTGCTCAGCAGGAAAGACATGCTCTTGCCAATGCTGGCTGAGCTCCCTGAGATTTCGGGAACTATTCGGTGGGCAGGTGCTGCCGCCAAACTCAGAAAGGGGTGATGCTCTTGGCCAGCCACCCTCTAGCTCACCGCCAGAGCTCCTGCTCTCCACAGCTGGGCCAGGCCCCGCGAGGGGAAGGACATCCCGTGGATGTCACAGGGGCGCAGCACCAGGGGAGTGGTGGACGTAGTGATAGTCCAATAGGAAGGACTGCTTGCTGAGTACTCACTAAATGCCAGGCTTTGTGCTGAGCCCCTGACTTACTTGGGTTCCCCAAAGCAGGTTTTGAGTCATGGATTTGGGTGCAGGTAGTTTATTTGGGAGGGGATCCCAGGACACAGAGTGAAAGAGTGAGGAGAAGAGAAGAGAGAGAGGGAAGCCAATGAAACGTGATAATGAGTAGGTCACCTCTGAAGGCAACTGGGACTCAGTCCTCCCGGGGTCCACTTTTGGGAACGATGCTACACACATAAGAATTATTCCACTGACTCTGAGGTTCATCCATTAGCTCCCACCCCTCAATGACTGAGACATTAACACCCTGGCCCTTCTATATGTCCATGTGGCTCTGCCACGTGGCCAGAGAAGCCCTTGGGCCGAGGGAATGGCAGGTGCTCAAGGCAGGAAGGAGACCATGGGCATGTGCAGGAACCACCCGGCAAACCTGCAGGTGACCCGAGGGTAAGAGCGTAGCAGAAGGCCCTCGCACACCTGCCACAGCACCTCCCATGAACGCTCTCACTAACCAAATGAGGTAGGTGCCATTATTGTGACCATTTTATAGTGGAGACTCTGAAAGGATGTACTCAAGGTCTGAATTCAGACAGTAGGATGGAGCCATGGTCTTAGGTTTGATGGGACACTGCCTCCTGCCTGCGGACCCCCCGGCAGCGATCTCTGGCTCACCACACTTCTGAAGTCTGGTCTACGTGCATTGTTGGTATGTTTGGGGAGGACTCAGAGCGGGTAATAACAGTAGCTCTGCAGCAGTAGCAGTTTTACCAGGAATGTTTGCTATAACCAGTGAGTCATTTGGGAGGCACACTTACAGCAGGAAACAACGGTCTGAGTCCCTTTTCCAGTCCTTATTAGCTACCTGACCTTGGCCAACTAGCCCCATCTCCCTGAGCTTCAGTTTTCTCATCTGAAAAATGGAAATGATGGTGGCGTTTGCCCCTCAGGGCCATTGCAGGGACAAAAGGAGATCATGAAGATCCAGTTCTCAGCACTGTGCCTGGTACGCAGCCGGCCATCGATAATTTATTCATCCCTCACCCCTCTCAGGGAGCCTTCCCTAGTGCCCGCCTACAGCAATGATGGGGGTTGCTGGACAGGTGTGCCTGCAGGTATGTTTGTGGTGACAGATCCAACAGGTCCTAATGGAGAGTAGCCTGTGATGTGTGTGTGTCATTTGCTGCACTCAATCCCATCCCCACCCCCACCCCCGCCCCAAGGGCTCGCAAGTGATGGTGAAGAATCCACTGAAACACGTTATAAGCCTTGATTGCAAAGAAAACGTGATTTTCCTGAAGTGGCTCTTCCACTGACTGGAAGTAGCCAGGCCCAGTGACAGGGAGATAAGCAGAGCCGCGGAGAAACTCCTGGAACTCGGCACTCAGAGCCCTCAGCACAAAGCACACTCCTTCCCCCAGCAAGCCTGATTGACAGGGCCCAACAAAACCCGGCGGAAAACCCATCCGGGGAGCCCAGCCCGCAGAGCTGCTTTGGAAATGGACGATAAATGGAGCTTTCCATTACAGGCATAATACTCCCATTCTCTCCCCGGTTTGTATATAAACATCGCAAAACAGGATTATTTTAAAAGACCTTGGGACACAATGCTGCTGTGAGAGCGGCTGACGGGAGAGTGGGCTGGATGTGCTTGCTCGCCTCTTTCCAGAGCACTCGGCAGCCAGTCATTCCAGGTAGAGAAAGAACTTGCTCAGAAGCCGACCAGCCCCGGAGCCCAGCGGGGCAGCTGCCGAGTCACCGGCCACTTATGGTCACGTGGCCAGGCTTGTGATGGGCGATTTGGGGGACACGTGGCCCCTTGAACCATAATAAGGATTTGCATTTTCGGGAAGACGCATGTTTCCAAAGCCCTGGTCACTGGCTTTAAGCTCCTTTGATCCGAACACACTTGAGTGAGTCGTTAGTCCCTGGAGCATCAAACGCCTTAACCGCCCCCAGGAGAACCAGCAGAGAAGCTCAGAGCTGGGGTCTCCGACCTCCAGCCAGCACTCTTTCCCCTGTCACCCGGTCCCTGATGAGTGACACCCCCTCGGGACGGGTGCTATGACCTCCAGACTCAGAGTCACCAGCCCAGAGCAGGACTTCCAGAAAATTCCTTCCTCTCTTTGGGCCTCCGTTCTGTGTGCGTTTTCTTAGTTTAGGCTGCCTCCAGAAAGAGACCTTAAAGATTCAAGTGCAAGTTGTTCACTTGGGAAATGAAGGAAATATGAATAGGAGAGTAGGGAAGACAAATAGCATATTTTATCTATTTCATTATGACAAATTGCCCCAAACTTAGCAGCTTAAACGTAACGAACATCTATGATCTTACAGTTCCTAGGCATCAGAAACCCAGGCACGGCGCAGCTGGGTGCCTCCGGCCTGGGGTGGGAAGGGCTCCCACGGTTGCTAGCCCACGGGTGCTGTACTATCTCGAGTGGGTTTCCCCCAAATCTCCCACCCCTTGGAAACAATCCTTTTATTAAACGTTCCTTAGTTAAACACGTCTTGTGGAAGACTGAGGAGATGACAGCTCCTTAGATCTAACACATCTCCCAGTCACTCTCTGTTCATAAAGCAAAGATTCTTCAAAGATTTATTTTTTATTTTTTGCTATTCCTGTCCTTTCTCTTCACTTCAGAGCCTCAGAATTTTAAGTTCTGGTTCTCTTAGCTCATCCCTCACCTTCCTTTCCAATCACAAAAAGAGCTAGCTCTATTTTCCAAATTGTGAATCTTGACGATCTAAAATTTTTGTGGTTTAGTGTGCTGTTGTTTTTTTTTTTTTTTCATTTATAATTTTTAGAAAGGAGGGGCACTATCTTGATTGCTTAAGGAAATGCCTGTCATCAGTTCATTCTCAGTGCTTACAGAATGAAATTAAACATGCATTCTTGGCTGAATAAACTGGGCAAGGGAGAAAGAAAAACGTGAAGGCATGTCCACCCCTTGGGTCAAAGTTCAGGAGCCAGGGGGTTACTTGGCAATCAATGCCCTGGGAAGGGAACCTGGCAAAGAAAACAAATTTTACTCTCAGTGTTTCTTGGATGTCAACTAATTATCTGCCAGCGCATAGAAACGGGCTTATAATCAAGTGACCGTGGTCTCAAGCAGAAGTGCTATTAAAAATATTAAATAGCAAGTGCGGCCTGGGCAGGAGCAATCAGAACAGACGCCAGGAGGTTGGCTGCACCGGAGGAACCAGCTGAATATCAACCTTGGGCCTGGGTCACGTGAGTCCGACAGTCCCCAGCTCCCTATGAACTTTGCTGCTGGGCAATTTCTCTTCTCCACAGGAAAGCAATCTGTTAGCATCTTTGTGAAACACTCCGTGATCTGTGGGGAATTGTTTTTCCACAACTGAGGAGTAGTCTCTTGTTTCCTTCTTAGTTCTAAGTAAATTGGGTTATTTAGCCCAACATGATTTACTCTGCAGAGACACTGTCACAGCGTCAAGGTTAATAATTCATTAGCGAATCTGCCTAAAATCACTAACCTTGTATTTGCTACAATTCTAACGTGATTATGGAGCCCTCTCTCTCCTCCCCCTCCCCTTACCAGCCCATTGCTTTGCGTGGAAAATTTCCTTATGAATGAAGCTTTGAATCTCTAGGCCCAGGTCCAAAGGCCTGGGCTGATTCCCCGCAGCTAAAAAGGATAGCACCCTTTACCAATCTCAAGGCAGAGGGTAAGTGACTTGGGCTTTCATGATCTATTTTGAAAGGCTAGGTACAATCTATATTCTTTTTTAAAAAATATATTTTCTTATTGATTTCAGAGAGAAAGGGAAAGGGAGAGCGATCTGGAAACATCAGTGATGAGGATCATCAATTGGCTGCCTCCTGCACACCTCACACTGGGGATCAAGCCCAAAACCTGGGCATGTGCCTTGACTGGGAATCAAACCATGACCTCCTGGTTCATAGGCCAGCTGGGAATAATCTATATTCTATCTAGCAAAACTTTATATGGCACTTATATGTCTAATATTATCCAAAATGCATTTCAAATATTAACTCATTTAAACTTCATCATACCCTTATGAGACAGATCATCGTATTATCCCCAATTTGTAGATGGGGTGCTGAGGATCAGACTTAAGTAACTTGCTCAAGGTCACACAGCTAGTATTGTAACACTGATCTGTACATCTGTTTTTATGCCAGTACCATGTTGCCTTGATTACTACGGCCTTGTAGTATAGTTTGATATCAGGTAGCATGATTCCTCCAACTTTGTTCTTCTTTCTTAAGATTACTGTGGCTATTTGGAGTCTTTTGTGATTCCATATAAATTTTTGGAATATTTGTTCTAGTTCTATGAAGTACACCATCGGTATCTGGATAGGAATTATGTTGAATCTGTAGATTGCTTTGGGTATTATGGATATTTTAATGATGTTAATTCTTCCTCTTCATGAACATGGTATGTGCTTCCACTTATTTGTATCTTCTTCAATTACTTTCTTCAGTGTCTTAAAATTCTCTGAGTACAAGTCTTTTACATCCTTGGTTATATTTATTCCTAGGTGTGAGGTTTTCTTATGCAATAGTAAATGGGATTATTTTCTTAGTTTCCCTTTCTGATAGTTCATTATTGGCATATAAAAATGCAACTGATTCTTGGATATTTATTTTGTATCCTGCTACTTTACTGAATTCACTTATCAGTTCTACCAGTATTTTTGGTAGAATCTTTAGAGTTCTCTATATACAGTATCATGCCATCTGTAAATAATACTTCTCCTCTTTCATTTCTAATTTTCTTTGTTTGGGTCCTCTCTCTTTTTTCCTTGATCAGTCTGGTTCAAGATTTGTCAATCTTGTTTATATTTTTAAAGAACTAGCTCTTGTTTCACTGATCTTCTGTATTTTTTTAGATTCTATTTTTTTTCATTCCTGCTCTAATCTTTATTATTTCCTTTTTTCTACTCAATCTGGGCTTTGTTTGTTCTTTTTTATTGTTGTTGTTCCTGTAAGCATACAGTTAGATTGTTTATTGAGATTTTGTATTGTTTCTTGAGGTAGGCCTGTAATGCTATGAATTTCCCTCTTAGGACTGCTTTCATTGTATCTCGTAGATTTGGGGTTGTTGTGTTATCATTTTCATTTATTTCAAGGTATCTTTTGATTTCTTCCTTGATCTCATTGTTAACCCTTTCATTGTTTGGTAACATGTTATTTAGCCTCCATGTCTTTGTGTGTTATCAGGTTTTTTCTTGTGATTATGGTCAGAGAAGATGCTTAAGATGATTTCAGTCTTCTTAAATTTATAGAGACTTGTTTTGTGTCCTAACATGTGGTCTATTCTAGAAAATGTTCCATGTGCACTCGAAAAGAATGTATATTCTGCTGCTTTGGAGTAAAATGCTCTGAAGATATTAATTAAATATCTCATTGAGTGTGTCATATAAGGCTGCTGTTTCCTTGTTGATTTTCTGTCTGGACTATCTATCATTGGTGTAAATGGGGTGTTAAAGTCCCCTACTATGACTGTATTACTGTCAATCTTTCCCTTTATGTCCATCAAAATTACCTTTGTATATGTAGTTGCTCCTATATTGGATGCATGAATGTTAACAAGGGTTATATCCTCTTGTTGGATTGCTCCCTTTATCATTATGTAATGTCCTCCTTTGTCTCTTACTATCGCTTTTGTTTTAAAGTCTATTTTGTCTGATATAAGTATTGCTCCCCCGGGGTTTTTTTCCATTTCCATTTGCATGAAATAATCTTTTCCCATCCCTTTACTTTTAGTCTATATGTATCTTTTGTTCTGAGGTGGGTCTCTTATAGACAGCATATATATTGATCTTGGTTTTTTTTTTTATCCATTCAGCTACCCCATGTCTTTTAATTGGAACATTTAAGCCATTTACATTTAAAGTAATTATTGATAGGTACATATTTATTGCCATTTTATTCTTTTAACTATGTTCCTCTGTTGTTGTTGTTGTCTTTCTTCTTCTTCTTCCAGAAGACTCTTTAACATATCCTGTAATACTAGTTTGGTGGTAATAAACTGCCTTTCTTGTCTGGGAAGCTCTTATTGCTCATTCTATTTATTTTATTTTATTTATTATTTATTTAATTTTATTTTATTGGCATGTTCTTCAATTTTCAATGATAACCTTGCTGGCAAAAGTAGCCTTGGTTGTAGGTCCTTGCTTTTCATCACTTTGAATATTTTATGCCAGTCCCTTCTGGCCTGAAATATTTCTGTTGAAAAATCAACTGACAGTCTTAAGGGAGCTCCCTTGTAGGTAACTAATTGTCTTTCTCTTGCTGCTCTTAAAATTCTCTCTTTGTCTTTAACCTTTGCAATTTTAATTTTGAAATGTCTTAGTATGGGCCTCTTTGGGTTCATCTCATTTGGGCAGAGTCTGTACTTTCTTAACCACTACATTATACTCACAAATGTGACAATTTTACAATTCATGTGATCTTGTATGTGATCACTCACAAGTGAAATAGAATCTAGTTGATGGATGCAGGAAGCACCTATATTGAATGAGCACCTACAATATAGCAGGCTTTGTTCCAAGAGCTTTAATATGCCTTTTTATTACCTCTCAACAGTCTTATGAGGCAGACACTCTAATGTCTAGTTTACAAGTAAATTAATTGAGACTAAATGCATAAAACAGAATAGGAATCCTAGTACCAAGACTAGCATATGGCGACCACTCAACAAATATTAATCCAATTCATTAATTAATGTCTAAACATTGACTCAGAGTCACAGCTAGTTTGCAATTGAGTCTAAATTTGAACTCAGGCCTCTCTGATTTTCCTGAAAACTGATCAGGCTGTATGTCCCTAATTAGAAGGGTATGGACAATAGCTCACTTTTATAAAAGTACAAATATAAACATACATACATTAAACTATGAATATTAATTAAAATAATAGCTTAGATATTAACTGATTCCTAATTACTGAGTGTAAATAAAATAGTTATTTTCCAATATTGCTTTATCTAACCTCAATTTATTTTGCTTTAAAGAGATTATGTGCCCTGACCAAGTGGCTCAGTTGGTTGGAGCATTGTCCCATACACAAAAAAGGTTGCAGATTTGATTTCTGATCAGAGCACATACCTAGGTTACAGGTTCGGTCCCTGGTTGGGGCATGTACAGGAGGCAGCCAATCTATGTTTCTTTCTTCTTTCTTCTCTCTTTCTCTCTCTCTCTCTCTCTCTCTCTCTCTCTCTCTCTCTCTCTCTCTCTTCTCTCTCTCTCTTTCAAAATCAGTTAAAGAAAACATGTCTTTAGGTGAAGATTTAAAAAAGAGAGAGCAAGGAGTATATAACTTTCTATATTTGGTTCTTAGGAGTAGTGAATTTACACAAAATTTATTTTGATATATGGTATGAATTACATTTTTATAAATAAAACATATACAATATATAATAAATACTATATATTTCTCCAAATGGCTAATTGTTCCATCTCATTGACTGAATAATCCATTATTTCCCCCACCTTAATCATAGTAAACTAATTTTTAGCTCTTTATTTGAAATAATTTTAGACTTTCAGAAAACTTGTAAAAATAAAATTGAGAGCTCTTATATATCTTTCACCCAGCTTCCCCTAATGTTAAAAACTTATTTAACCATAGTATAATTACTGATACCAGAAAATTACATTGATACAATACTATTCTATAATCTATAGACCTTATTTGATTTCATGTGTTTTCCTTTTTCTGCTCCAGGATGCAATGCAGATCCTATGTTGCATTTAATTGTCATATCTTCTCAGTTTTCTTCAACTTGCCAGTTTCTCAGTCTTTCCATAGCTTTCATGACCTTGACATTTTGAAGTGTTTGCCAGCCACTTTGTAGTGTGTCCCTCAGTTTGGGTTTGCTTGATGTTTCTTCATGATTAGATCGAGGTTGTCTGCTCTTAGCATAGAATATCATAGAAGTGATGTTGTATCCTTCTCAATCCATCATATCGGGTGGTACATGATATAGATGCGTCTCATTACATGTGATGTTAACTTTGATCACTTGGGTGAAGGCGGTGTCTGCCAGATTTCTTCACCATAACTATCTTTCTCCTAATAATTAAGCATTTTGGGGAAATACTTCAGGATCATGCAAATATCCTGTTTCTCATCATACTTTCACCCACTAATTTTAACATCGATTGATGGTACTTGTCTGCAACAATTATCACTGCAGTGCTTGCCTAATGCAATTTTCTCCTTCCATCATTCCTTCTACGTTTATTAATTAAAATTCCTCTGCAAGGAAAAGCTGCCCCTTCTCCTCCAATAAATATAATTATTTGTATCTGTATGGACTCATTAATATTTATTTTACTTCATGACTTATAATCCATTTTTTACAGTAAATTCTAATGTATCTTTTTTCTCTTTTTGGTTCTACTATTCTATTTCATTGATATTTTGGTATATTCCTGCCTCAGTAATACATTATCTTCATCATTTCATCTTTATAATATATATTAGAATCTGGACATTGAATTGAAGTCTCCCTCTCATCTTTATTATTTTGTCAAAAATCCCTTGATTATTTTCCCCTATTTATCATTCCACATGAGTTTTTGAATAATTTTGTCAAGTTACACAATAAATTCCTAAGGGCATTGGGTTGAAATTGCATTCAATTTATGGACTAATTTGGGGAAAATTGTTTTCTTTACAATATTAAGTCTTTCCCATCCAAAAACACAATATGCCTCTTCATTTATTTAAATTGGCTTTCATCTGCCTTTATGAAGTTTTTCCATTTACTTCAGGCAGGTACTGTACCTTCTGGATATGGAAATTCCTAGGGTTTTTATTTTATGGGATATTTTCTTAACCAGGCACCTTACTAAATTCTCTTATTAGTTCTAAATTTTTAGTTTATTTCTTTTTCTCAACAATTATTTAATGAGCACCTACCACATGCCAGGCACTGTATAAAAAAATTAGGAGTTAATTATGGTCCTCACAGAGCTTAAATTTTAGCAGGTCAGCAGACAAAGAATAGAGAAACATAAAAATATTTACAAATAGTACTATTATTTGTAATAGGGCACTATTAAATGCTCTTTATGACACTAGAGCAACATAAGGCAATACAACATGAAAGGGTGGGGCATTATTTTAGACTAGAGGCCCAGTGCATGAAATTTGTGCATGGAGGGGGGTTGTCCCTCAGCCCAGCCTGTACCCTCTCCAATCTGGGACCCCTCAAGGGATGTCCGACTGCCCGTTTAGGCCCGATCCTGGCCTAAACGGGCAGTCAGACATCCCTCTCACAATCCAGGACTGCTGGCTCCCAACTGCTTGCCTGCCTGCCTTCCTGATTGCCCCTAACCACTTCTGCCTGCCAGCCTGATCACCCCCTAACCATTCTGCTGCCAGACTGTTTGCCCCCAACTTCCCTCCTCTGCCGGCCTGGTCACCCCTAACTGCCCTCTCCTGCAGGGTTGATCACCTCCAACTTCCCTCCCTTGCAGGCCTGGTCCTTCTCAACTTCCCTCCCTTGCAGGCCTGGTCCTTCTCAACTGCCCTCCCTTGCAGGCCGGGTGCCTCCCAACTGCCCTCTCCTGCTGGCCATCTTGTGGTGGCCATCTTGTGTCCACATGGGGGCAGGATCTTTGACCAGATGGGGGCAGCTATATTGTGTGTTGGAGTGATGGTCAATCTGCATATTACTCTTTTATTAGATAGGATATGGCAGTTGGGAAAACCTCTCAGACCTGAGTAAAATGGAAGAGTGAGCCAAGAAACCATATGAGCAAAGAACACTCCAGATGAAGAAAAGAACCTGTGCAAAGGTCCTGTGGCAGGAATGACTTTGGCAGACTTAAGGCCTGGCAAGGCCAGAGTGACCAGAAGAGAGCAAGAGAGTGTTGAGTGGTATGGCATGAGGTCAGTGATGTGGGCCATCTTACCAGGTAAGGAATGTGTATTGTATTCCATATGTGATGAGGAGCATGGAAGCAGGTTTTCTAAGTAAGGAGGTTGTGGAAGTCTTCCAGGTGAGAGAAGACAGCTGCTGGGACCAGAGCAGGAGTTGTGGCGTGATCAGCAGCAGTCAGATTTTTGAGGCTTTTTAAAATGAGCACTGGCAGGACGGCTAACAGATTGAATACAGGGAATGAGGAAAGGCAAGAGTAATAGGAATGTACCAAATTACATCAGTGGGAATAAATTTTATGTATCTCACTCTTACCCTCCAGGATCCAGACTCAGCCAACACTTTATAACACGTGAAGTTTTAGCTAATTTTCTTCATCATAAAAAAGACAAGGTCTGTCTGGTGGATCCTGCTTTTGGCCATAAAATCAATCCACAGGCTCCCAGAGATGATCAATAAGCAACTGAATTATGTCAAATACACTCTGGTGTCATCGAGAGAACACAGGTCTCAGAGACAAGGGCTCTGGGCAAATCTAAGCGCATCACTCAACGCCCCTGGGCTCAGTCTCCTCATGTAAAATGTAAGATTTTAACAGGAGCCTCATGGGGGTTTATTCCAGTTGGGGCATTCCAGACTCCCCATAAACTGCATTAGCAAGGGGACCTGAGTCAAGGACAATTAGAATGGACAAGCAGGAGAGCGGAGCCCAGTTACTATAGTTTGCCAACGACCCTCTGATTCCCCCAAACTGGAACCTTCATCTGCCGAGGAGGAGGTTGGAGGACTGAATGAGATAAGACCTGTACAATCCTTAGCACCGCCCTGGCACAGGTAAGAGCTACCGCACGAGAGCTGCCTGCCGTTTTCCTGGTTAACAGAGAGTTAACGGGTACATGCTGACACCCATTTGCAACTCCGTTAGGCTTGTCAGCTGAAACTCCAGGGAACACATTATATTTCACTGATGACTCAAGTGCCCTTCAGGCTCTGGAAGGGGCCTGAAGGTCATGATTATAATCTCTAATTAGCTTTGTTCTGGATCTATGTGGGAGGGCTGGCTAACCAGAAGTTTCGGGTACATGAGTCCCAGATAAAGAATTGCTGCCTCAATGGATTAAGAACAGATTTTGTTCATTTACTGAAGTGCTTGTTAATTGTGAATAATTACTGGAGGGTGTGCTCTAGCCATCACCTACACGTATAAATAACCGTTTTGCACCATGACTGCAGGCTATTAATACACTCCCAGGGCCATTCTGATACAGTGCCGGAGTGTGGGACTCACATCCTCTATGTGGATTTTCGTTTGGCCTGACTTCAGAGGAGGCCAGGAGAAAAAAAAAGAAAAGCTACAGTGGGATCTAAGTGAGCCTGAATTAGCCAAGGTTTGAGCAACTAGCATCCATAATGAAAATTGCCTAAGGAAAAGGTGTTTTTGGAAGCCCCCCTCCTCCCTGCAAAGGATTATAGGAGAATTAAACTCTGTGATGCCGCACATTCAAAGCAGAGCCCCCTGCTGTCTTCAAGGACTTTGGCCTCATCCCTAAGGGGCACAGTGAGCCGGTGGTTCTGGTGTTTACCAACCTGCCTTCTCCCTGGGGGATGCTGGGCTTTAGGGCTTTGGAGCGAGTGAATGGTACAGAGATGTGAGCACAGACAGAGAAGGAGCAGCTCGGGCCAACGGTCTCATCAAATGGCAGGTTACACTTGTCCTTCCGTAAAAGTCAGCCCAGTTTACCCCTTGGGCCCTCCTCCATTATCCCTGGCCCCTGTGGCCGCTCTCAGTTCCTCCATCACTTTTGGGCCCTGCCAGAAAGTCCTCCATCTGTGCATATCAGCTTCCACTCTGAGACTTGCTCTTGCTGAACTACGCACATGCTGTTGTTTGAATTGCATTCCCCAAAAGGATCTGAGATACTAATCCCAGGTACCTGTGAATTGTGACCTTACTTGGAAATAGGATCTTTGCAAACATAATTAGTTAAGAGAAGGTCATACTGGATAAGGTGGGCCCTGAATTCAATATGGCTGATGCCCTTAGAAGAGAAAACACAGACACATACACGGGGGGAGAAGCCACACGACAGAGACGGTGATTAGAAGGATGCGTTTACCAGCCAAGACTGCTGGGAAGAGGCAAGGAGGAACCCTCCCTGGAGATCCTCAAAGGCGCATGGCCCTGTCAACACCTTGATTTCACACGTTCAGTCTCCAGAACTGTGAGTGAATGTATTTCTATTGTTTCAAGCTACGCGGAAACACTACGCCGTAGTAGAGACATCTTCAAACTTCTCGATTCAGCCACCCTGTTTTCAAATAAAAATTTACAAGGGAGCCCAGTAAGATATTGGAAGGGTTCTGATTAGTGTGGGAGAGGAAGAGGTGAACAGGAAATCGGGCCCCCTCCTCGCCATCCCCCTGCAGTGGGAGCGGGGAGCTGTGGGAGTGAAAGAGGATGCCTGACACCCGCTCAGGCTCCATGAAGCACAGCTTGACATGAGAAATTAGCAGGAAAGGCACAGCCCAGGCCTCCCCCGGATTTGAAAGTCAGCTCTTGCCCCCGACGAGCTGTGCAATCTTTGACAGATAAACTCTCGGAGCTTCAGTTTCTCAATCAGTAAAATGCAGATAAAGCCCACCTTCCCCATGTGATCACCACACAGCTGAAAGGAGATGCTGCCTGTGTTCGGGCTGCATTGCATCCCCCCAATTTCCTCTGTTTAACATCTAACCCCCAGCACCTCGGAATGTGACTGCATTTGGAGGTAAGGTCTTTAACAGTTAATTAAGTTAAAATGTGGTCATTAGTATGACCAGCGTATTTATGAAAAGAGATTAGACAGAGACACACACAGAGGGAAGACGGCCATCTACAATCCAAAAAGAGAGGCCTCAAGGGGAACCAACTCTATGGACGCCTTGATCTTGGACTTCTAGTCACCAGAACTGTGAGAAAATAAGCTCCTGTTACTGAAGCTCCTCCTTGTGTGGCATTCTGTGCGGGACGCCCCCGCTTACTAATACAGCTGGTATGCACAGGGCACATGTTAATCTCCTCTCTGTTCTTCCACACCAGACTCCCTGCCAACCGACTTACATTCATCACACTTGACTAATTACAGATGCCCCTTCTTTTTCCATGTTAACATCTCTGAAATGGGGATGTACCTGGCAGCCCGGCCCAACTGTTTCATAGAGTGACATGGTGACATGGCTGTGGTTGTGTGTGCCCATGCTTGTTGGCAATTCCTGGTGCACAAGGGCACACCCCACACTTCAGCCAACAAACTACTTATAGACTGTGCTAGTTCATTTAATGTGTCAATGTGACTGGGTTAAGGGATGCCCAGACAGAAGGTCAAATATTATTTCTGGGTGTGCCTGTAGGGGGGTCTCCAGTAGAGGTTAGTTAGCATTTCAATCAGCAGACTGAGTAGAGAAGATGGCCCTCACCGACATAGGTGAGCATCATCCAATCAGCTGAAGGCCTGGATGGAACAAAAAGTGGAGGAATTTGCTCTTTTCTTGAGCAAAGGCAACCATCTTTGCCTGCCCTTGGACTTGGGTGCTCCCAGTTCCCCAGCCTTTAGACTCAGGTTGAAACTTAGACCATCAGCCCCGAGTCTCAGGGTTTTGGACTCCACTGAATTCCTGGGTTTCCAGCTTGCAAACAGCAGACTGTGGGGCCACTTGACGACTGCCACCGCGTGAGCACACAGAGCCATTTGAGAAAGGAGCATGGGTCTTGGTTGTTGCCTACAAACCTTCCCTTGATAACTCCTGATAAATTCTAAAAATTCCAGCATCAAAATTTGCAGAATGAGCAGGTTGGGAAGCAACTTCTGGGGACTAGAGATGAGAATACTTTTCCAAGAATCGCTGCATCATGAACCCTCTGGGTAGCACAGAGGACAAGATGAGGTGGAAAAATATAGACATCAAGGACTGAGTGAAAAAGGGGTTCAGAGAAACCAAACTTTGAATATGGAAGTTTTAGGAAAAGGGTCACCAATTTATTTTGCTTCTATTTTCCTTTTAATGTATGCAAATGTGTGATATACAATAAAAATCTCTGTCTAAGTGAATTTAAATGAGCTCTTTCAATTAGCACAGGATAGACATTCTACATGATAAAAAAGCATGGGATCTAGGAGAAACCAAAATGGTGGCATGAGGTATACACCTGTATGTGCTGCCTCTCACAACCACACCAAAACTACAACTAAAAGACAAAACGACTATCACCCAGAACCACGGGAAAGCTGGCGGAGTAGAAGTTCTACAACTAGAAGGAAAGAAAGCTCATTGAGACTGTGTAAGAGGTGCAGAGGCTCAGGAAAGCAGAGGTACGGAGGCATGTGCGAATCGGGCTGGCGACTGGGTGCGCTGTTTTTTCCAATTGGAAGGGAGATACAAGCTCCCGACTCCTCTGAACTCCAGTTTCCGGTAAGACTCTGGGGATCCAGACTCATACGGGGAGAAACTGGACTGTCCGGCATCAGATCGGCAAGTGAGGGTGGCTTTCTTGCAGAGCTTCTCGCTGGAATCATTGTTTACTGCGCTGGGGCGCGGGGTGTGGGGCGCAGGACGCAGAAACATGGAGATGCAGAGAGGGATGACTGGCAGCCATCGCTGTTTACTATGCTCTGGTGATTCCCTGAGACCCTGCCCCACCCAATTTACAAACCTGTGCGCAGCGGCTTTTGCATATGAATGGCCTGCCCTTTTGCAGCTTAATCTAACAAATTGCAACTGGGCCAGACAGCTCCAAAACTTCCAAACCCCAAGCAAAGAGGAGAAATCTGCAGATCTCCCTGTAGCTTCTGCTGGGTGGCCTTAGACAGTAGCTGACTTGCAACTCCTTGGAGATCCAGGAACCAGTGTACCTAGAGGTCAGTGTGAGACGACACCAGATTTCAACTCCTCACATCCATAAGTAACACACTCAAGAGGCAGACTCAGTGAGCACCAAAGCCCCACTGAAGCAAGTCCTGCCCCATAAGGGTGTCTCCAGCACAGCAGTTCTTCCTATTTTAAACACAGATGATCCTCACAGCCAATTGGCCTGGAGGTGAATTCCTCCCATTGTACCAACAGCAATCAAGGCTTAACTTCAACAAGACTGTGTACACAGCCCACAAACAGGTGCACCAAGAGTGTCCACCTCAGGTGATTGGGGAGGCTGAGCCACTGGGCTCTATAGGTCACCTACCACACAACACCACTCCATCAACACAGGGAAGCAGCCAAAATGTGGAGACAAAGAAACATGTCATGAATGAAAGAAATGGAGGAGAGCAAACTACTGGATATAGAGTTCAAAACCACAGTTATAAGGTTACTCAAGAATCTTCTAGAAACCACCGAGAAACTTAATGAGACCTCTGAGGAACTTAGTGAGACCTTCAAGGATCTTAATGAGAATGTCAAAAAAATGGGAAAGGACCAGTCATAAATTAAGCATATACTGTCTGAAATAAAGAATAATATACAGAAATCCAATAGTAGACTAGAGGACCCCAAGAATCAAACCAAAGATTTGAAATATGAGGAAGCAAAAAACACCCAACCAGAAAAACAAAAAGGTAGTGTAAGGAGCCTCTGGGACAACTTCAAGCGTACCAACATCCGAATAATGGGGGTGCCAGAAGAAGAGAGAGAGCAAAATATTGAAAACTTATTAGAAGAAATAATGACAGAAAACTTTCCCTACCTGATGAAAGAAATAGACTTACAAGTCCAGGAAGCGCAAAGAACCCCAAACAAAAGGAATCCAAAGAGGACCACACCAAAACACATCATAATTAAAATGCCAAGGGCAAAAGACAAAGAGAGAATATTAAAAGCAACAAGAGAAAAACAGTTAGTTACCTACAAGGGAGTACCCATTCGACTGTCAGCTGATTTATCAACAGAAACTATGCAGGCCAGAAGGGAGTGGCAAGAAATATTCAAAGTGATGAACAGCAAGAACCTACAACCAAGATTACTCTACCCAGCAAAGCTATCATTCAGAATTGAAGGTCAGATAAAGAGCTTCACAGACAAGAAAAAGCTAAAAGAGTTCATCACCACCAAACCAGGATTATATAAAATGTTGAAGGGTATTCTTTAAGAAGAGGAAGAAGAAGAAAAAGGTAAAGATAAAAATTATGAACAACAAATACATATCTACCAACAAGTGAATCTAAAAATCAAGTCAATAAAAAATGTGATGAACAGAATAAACTGGTGAATATAATAGAATCAGGGGCATAGAAAGGGAATGGACTGACAAGTCTCGGGGGAAAGGGGGCGTGAGGGGTGCGGGAAGAGATTGGACAAAAATCTTACACCTATGGATGAGGACAGTGGCGGGGGGGGGGGTGGTAAGGGCATGGGGTGTGTGTTGGGGGGGGGAAATCAGGTGGAAGGGAGCTATGGGGGGAAATAGAGGAACATCTGTAATAATCTGAACAATAAAGATTTATTTTTTTAAAAAAGCATGGGATCTAGTTTAGTTGGCAACATCCTGTTCTTTCTTAGTGATGCATAAAATAAAAGGCATTTACGGTTAGTAGTCAGTGGCCTTGCTTTCATGAAACGAGGTAGTATTTTTTTATTTATTTTTTTAAAATACATTTTATTGATTTTTTTACATAGAGGAAGGGAGAGGGAGAGAGAGTTAGAAACATCGATGAAAGAGAAACATCGATCAGCTGCCTCCTGCACACCCCCTACTGGGGATGTGCCCACAACTAAGGTACATGCCCTTGACCAGAATCAAACCTGGGACCCTTTGTCCGCAGGCCAAAGCTCTATCCACTGAGCCAAACCAGTTAGGGCATGAGGTAGTATTTTAATTGCCACAATAATTTTAGGCAGTAGCTAGGATTATCCCCATTTTTCAGGTGAAAACCTGAGGCTGAGAGAGGCTAGACTTGCCTGGAGTCACAACACTAGCCACACCAGGCCAGGACAGGAACCCAGCCTGTACCCCCAGACCCTGAGCACCTGGCTGCAGGCTGGCCCTCTCCAGCTCATCTAAGCTGCCCCCACCTAAACCTGAATTCCAGTCCTCAGTCCAGCCTCGCAGGAAGGTATTGCCAGAGAGTTACGTTCGTTGTTTTTTTATGCATAGACACTGAACTCCTAGTAATAAACAAGCTTGCAGGGGTGGCAGAAGTATCCATGGTCATGGTACAAAAGCAAAGCCCGCCTGGTGTGCATTTCTAACAGGTGCTGCCCTCATACGTGCGTGTGTAAATCGCGGCGGTGTGCGACGGCAGCCTGGAGGACCTGGGAGCCTGGTGTCCGACTGACAGTACTTACAGCCTCAGCAGCCTGCAGTCCACGCGCGCAGGGTCCACTAGGAGCGCTGAGTTGTGGGCAATTTGCTGGACGCAGGGCAGCTACTGCGCGGTCATGAAGATGGTGTTTCAGGGGATTAGTGTCGTCCGCAGGACACCAGGCATGAAGTGTCTGAGCACACCGGAGCACGCCTCTGAGAGGGAGGAGGGAGAGAATGAAGCCATTCCAGGATGGCACACAGAGCAGGCATCCACAGAGCACGCTGGAAGGAAGCAAACCCTTGCAGACCAGTGCTTCACAGCCGACTCACCTGGAGAACTTGCCGAAGCAGACTGCTGGGCTCCACCAACCGATAGCCATTGGTGCCAATTCAATGCCAAAAGGAATCACTAAATTGGGGTGTGGAGAAGAAGAAGGAGGAGGAGGAGGAAGGGAGGAGGGGGAGGAGGGGGAGGGGGAGGGGGAGGAGGAGGAGGAGGAGGAGGAGGAGGAGGAGGAGGAGGAGGAGGAGGAGGAGAAAAAAACAGTTCAATTGTAATGTAGCACAGCTGTTATAGCTCACTGGTGTTATGGCTCAATTGTGATGGAACATGGCTGTGGAACAGCAGGGCTGTGAGGGCCTGGGCAGCCCCGAGGCAGAGTGGCCTCCCTGGATAGATAGTCCTGCTCAGCTCAGTCCACCAAGAGACCAGCCCGGAAAATGTCATCTTCAGTGAAAGGGAAAGTGCACTCCCTGAGCCAGAAGGGATCTGGCTTATACAGAGAGAAGTCCCAGTCCCTGACTGTTCTATCTCCGTGCAAATTCAGACTCCAAATCCTTACCGTTTGATTGGTCCAAAAAAGCACTATCCTGATTGGTCAGAATGAAGCCACTCTGATTGGTTGATGAGGATGTTAATAGACCTATAGTTATTCAGCTCTGATTGGGTGGGGAAAGTCTCAGATCTATTGGCTGAAATATGATTCCAAAAACTCCTTTACAAGGATTAGCTCAGATGGCAGGAATACAGTGCGAGCTGGCAGTTCAGTGCAGGTGGCAGTCAGCTTAAGAGAGGCTTCTACCTGAAGCACAGCTTGCATTTAGAAACGGCAGCTGGGCTGTTTTTAAATTTGAGCCCAGCTAGCCACCAGGAGTCCTTGGTATAGGTATCTTCTTTTTCCACGAGGACAACCCCCATAAATTCTGGCTCAGGATGTCTGGGCTGGGGGCTGACATTCTGCATTTGTTCCAGGAGAGGCGGAAACTGGTAGTCTGTGGGTCATACTTTGAGTATCACTGTGCAGATTATATTTTAAGCAAAGGCACAAATATGTTCCCTAATGTCCTGAAATAATCAACAGCACTCCCGGAAATGTAGATGGCACAATATTCCCAGGTCTAAAGAGCCAGCCCAGGCAGCATAGCAGTCAGGAGCATAGACTCTGGAGTCCAGCTGCCTGGGTAATTCTGGGCAAGTTGCTTAATCTCCTGGCCACAGTTTCCTCATCTGCAAAATGAGGTAATAATAGTACCCATTGGACAAGGTTGTTGTGATGACTGAGTTACTGTTCTCTGTTCAGTAATTGTAAAGCTGATTGAAAGGTTGATGGGGATTTATTACACTACTAGTGGCCCAGTGCACAAATTTGTGCACAGGTGGGGTCCCTCGGCCTGGCTGGCAATTGGGGCCATCTCACCCAGTCCCAATCAGGGCGATCAGGGCCAGCCGGTGGGGGGTAGGGGGGACCACAGGAAGTTGGCCAGCCATGGGAGGTTGGCTGTGGGAGCACACTGATCACCAGGGGGCAGCTCCTGCGTTGAGCACCTGCCCCCTGGTGGTCAGTGCGCGTCATAGCTACCAGCCAGTTGTCCGATCGTAAAGATCACTTAGGCTTTTATATATATAGATTAGTTTCATGTTCTGTTATAAAATTTTCCATAACAAAAAGGTTTTTTAAAAGGCAATAATGATACATGCCCCCAACTCAGAGAATAATCAATTCCATTCTTTGTATCCCTCTCACCGCGCCCCCCCCCCAAAAAAAAAGAAGTATGAAAACACTATCTCTAGAAACAAATGTACTTAAGAGAAGTGGGAACTAACTAACAAAACAGACCCACTGAAGTAACTGCTTGTTTTAAATGCAGTTAATTTTACTTACTTCAAAGATAAAGAATGGGAGTGGTGAGGAGGGTTTGCGAATGGACCGCTCATTGCCTCTTCCTGCTTCTCTGGTGGTCTCTTCATTTCTGTGACTCTCCTCTCCCTCGCTCCCACCGCCTCCTCTTCTTTTTCTTTTTCTCTCTCCCTTCCTCAATTTGGATCACAGCGGGGTTGGATCCAGGCTCAGCCTCTTGCCAGCCTTAGAGCCTTGGATAAATAACCTCTTGAGCTTTGTCTCCTCGGCTGCTGAATGCAGGTCCATGTCTGGGTCCCCTGAAAGCGGGCCTGAGACAACGACTGGAGAGGAGACCCGGGGGCAGGAGAGCAGGACATGGAGGAGGAGAAGCCCGTAAAGGGTGTGTTTCCGCATCGATGCGGAAGACCATAGTGCTCAGCTCTGCAACCGACTCTGAGGTGGGTGCAGGATGCCTTCCAGAGTGTCCCTCCCAGGAAGAAGGTCGGGGCATTTATCTCCAAACTTCCAATCCCCACTGGCTGGGAGCCCCCCAGAGGTGTTAGCTCCCCACACTCAGAGCTGCCCCTGTGTGTGGACTGAGTGATTCTCCAGCTGAGACAGGAGAATGGGCGACAAAGGGATGTGACCAAAGTGCTGCAGCCTTTATCAATTGCAAGAGTGAATAAGAATGACATGAACTGAGGCATGTGACGCAGCTGACCCATGGAGGCCCCCTTCCTTCTCCCTCTCACCCTGCTAGACTGGGAGCCCAGACCCTCTGCCCTCACTCCCACCTTCCCCTGACTCTGAGCTCCTGGGAGCCACCCAGTAAAGATTTCCCACTCAGATGTTGTAAGGTTTCAAAAGGTCTTTTCTCCTAAGAAAACCTTGGGCCGTTCATTTTTTCATTCTTTCACCCATTCGACAGTATGTGGTACTCCTACCAGATGCCTGGTGCTGGCCTGGGGTAATACATCTGTAAGGTGTTAAACTACTAAACTATGGGGACTTGTTTGTTATAGCAGCAAGCATAATCCAAACTAACCTTCCCTGCCCACGAAGACCTCCCTGACTCATAGGAGAGAGGAGACATGTCCCCAAGCATCCTAGCAAAGGGATGATTTACATGAATGGCAGACACTAGAGGACAATTTCTCACGGAGACACCTGGCAGTTCCGCCGTGCTGCACACCAGCAGCAGGCGCCAGCCCTCCCTGGGTGTGTATGACCTGTGCCTCTGGTGTCAGGGCAGGATTCCCAGAGGAGCAGGCATCATTGCTGCTCCTCCAAAGTGTGAGTAAGGAACAGACATCGCAGCCGGATGAAACAAAAGGAACAAAGCTACAGTGGGTGGAAAATCAGAGGTGTGTGTGGAGCAGCAAGAGCCACCAGCATTTCCTGGACAGGGACTGGAGGTCAGACCTTGTGCTAAGCTCTTCACATATATCAGCTTACTTGATCCCACAACACCCTCATTCAGAAGGTACTTTTATTATCTCACTAGAGGCCCAGTGCACAAAATCCATGCATGGGGGGGAGGGGTGTCTCTCAGCTCAGCCTGCACCCTCTCCAATCTGGGACCCCTTGAGGGATGTCCAACTGCCCATTTAGGCCTGATCCCACCGGGCAGTTGGACATCCCTCTCACAATCCAGGACTGCTGGCTCCCAACAACTCGTCTGCCTGCCTGCCTGCCTGATTGCCCCTAACTGCTTCTGCCTGCCAGCCTGATCGCCCCCTAACCACTCCCCTGCCAGCCTGATTGATGCCTAACTGCTCCCCTGCTGGGCTGATTGCCCCTAACTGACCTCTCCTGCTGGCTTGGTCACCCCTAACTGCCCTCCCTTGCCAGCCTGGCTCCCCCTAACTGCCCTGCCCTGCTGACTCGGTCACCCCCAACTACCCTCCCCTGCTGGCCTGGTCACCCCTCACTGCTCAACCCTGCTGACATGGTCACCCCCAACTGTCCTCCCCTGCAGGCCTGGTCACCACCAACTGTCCTCCTCTGCCAGCCATCTTGTGGCAGCCATCTTGTGTACACATGGGGACAGCCATCTTTGACCACATGGGCCGGCCATCTTGTGTGTTGGAGTGATGGTCAATTTGCATATTACCTCTTTATTAGACAGGATTTGCAGTCATTTGCCCAAGTGCCAGAGTTAGGAAGTAGCAGAGCCAGGATGGGACTGCCTGGCTCCAGGCCTGTGTGCCTTACACCGTCCAGGGACCTCGTTCATGATCCCTAATGTTGTCACAGTGCTTTACAGTTTACAAAACTCCTTTTGGACTCCTTATCTGTTTGTGTCATGGAAACAGCAGCTGTTCCCATTTTACAGATGAAGGAACAGTACTAAAGGTCTTGCTCAAGGTCACCTAGACTAAACGGAGAGGCGGAGGCTCGAGCCCAGATGCAGGATGCCGCAGCGCAGCGAGGAGTCTGCAAGGCAGCCTCTCTCCTCCTTGCTCTGCACCAGAGGTGAGGCGTCTATATTTAGATCCTTACCAGGAACTGCTAAGAGAATGTCCTCAGGCTATGAATTTAGCCTTACACACTCACTGCGGATTCAGGAGAAAGCTAGGAATAAACTGGTGGGAGAAGGCCCTTAATTCCAAACAGAATTGGCGCTGATCAAACACAGCCCGAGCACTAACAGAGGTCACAGGAGGCAAACCGGATTTATCTCAAATCCTGTGTACTCAGTGTTTCACTGAGTCCTTATCTCCTCGGTCCAATGCCACAGGCTGTTGGGCTAGAAACAGCTCAAACCCATTCAGACCATTTCAGGGGCTGAGTTGTATCAGGGACAACTGTTTGTGGGCAGAGCAAAGACATGATCCCACTCCCAGCTGCACTCACGGAGGCCTCTCTCTGGTGGAGTGTCTGCTGGGCCCCTGTGGCAGGGCTGGCCTGCTGTTCATCAAAATGCAGGCCCCTAACCTAGCCGGTTTGGCTCAGTGGTTAGAGTGTCTGCCGTGGACTGAAGAGTCCTGAGTTCAATTCCAGTCAAAGGCACATACTTCGGTTACAGGCTCCATCCCCACCCCAGTTGGGGCACATGAAGGAGGCAATCAATAGATGTGTCTCTCTCACATCAATGTTTCTCTCTCTGTGTCTCTCCCCTCCCCTTCTACTCTCTCTAAAAAATCAATGAAAATATATCCTTGGGTGAGGATTAACACACACACACCTATACACACACACACACACACACACACACACACACACACACACACACAAAGCATGCCCCCCTTCTGGGATAATAAGGTTCTCTCTGAGGAGCACAGCCCAGCCAGGAACTACATTTCCCAGCTACCCTTGTATTTAGGTGAGGTCATGTGACCAGTTGTCACCAATCAAATATGAGTAGAAGTGATTTGGAGCTCTAGTGGGCAATAAAGAAGTGGATGTGCTTTCTCCACATTCTCCCTCTTCTTCTGCCTGGATGCAGACCCTGGAGAATGGGGGGTCATGAGATAGAAAGAACCTGGGTATCCATAAGGAGAAAAAACTTATATTAGGTTACCAAAATGATGAAGGTTATTAGTTATAGCAGCAAGAGTAACTTGAACGAATATCTCTCTTTCTGACCCCTGGCACCTTCAGCTCCCCATGGAGAGAGGGTTGAAATCCCACTGGCTCTCTGAGGAGAGCTGTAATCTTCTATTTTTCCTTGTTGTGTGCTGGCCTGACACTCATGGGTGGATTCCTGCCTCAGTTTCCCTGAAGAGAACCACAGATTCCTCTCAAAACAGGACTGACTCTGATCCCAATCCATTTGGGGCTGCTTAGTCAGTTTTGGTCAACATCCCCCCATCCCAGCTCTGGATTGAGACCTGTTCAAAGTGCACTGGGAACTCAAATGTCACAGGCAATGCCCACCTACCCTCCAACTCATG
Source organism: Cnephaeus nilssonii (assembly GCF_951640355.1). Taxonomy (NCBI): domain Eukaryota; kingdom Metazoa; phylum Chordata; class Mammalia; order Chiroptera; family Vespertilionidae; genus Cnephaeus; species Cnephaeus nilssonii. The sequence continues at coordinate 70,390,562 of NC_137082.1, read as the reverse complement.
TGACCACTGCCCAGCAACCCTGCTACTGAATTCTACCCCTGGAATGGGTCCCTTTGATATGTATTGGCACGGGCTGGGTTTGAGCCCACAGTCTCCAGCCTGCCTGGTGGCTTGATTCCAGACCCTTGAGGGAAGGGTGGTCTGAGAGGCAGAGTGCAGAAAAACCTCACACCAAACCCATACTTTTCAGGTGAAAATTTGAACTCCTTTGTTAGTCCATGGGACCTTCCAGGAGCTGAACTTGCTCATTCTCACCCCCACCCACTCCCTCCCAAACTGCCTCTTCCTGTTCACCTAACCCACTTCTGCTCCCCCAAATGTACGGCACCATTTAGAACCCTACAGCGGTGCACACGCTGTTCCCTCCGTTCTGAACACCCTTCTGCACTTCCCCTCCGTGGGCCTTGATTTCTCCATCTGCGGGTTGAGATGGGTGGATTGAGGAGATTACTGAAGGCCCTCAGGCTCTGCCACTCAACATTTCTTTAAAAAAAACAAAACAAAACAAAACAAAAACACCCCCACACACAGAATGCCCTTCTGACTTATAACGTGTTCAGAAAAGCCCAGCAGGGGATCACGCTGGGTTATTTTGCCTATTCAGTCTTTCTCCCTCTTCTAGAAATATGAACCTGTTATGAGGAACCTTAGGTTTATTTAGAGTCAACACCATCACCATCCCCAACAGCGGTGTGAGCATGAACCTGTGCTGGGCTAATCTAAGAAACGTAATATTTGGACACCAGGAAAGATCCGGCCTCTTTGCGGTATAACCTGCACGGGTGTCACAAGCGTATGGCCTTCAGCGATCACCTAGGCCCATTCTATTTGAGAACGGCGCCAAGAGGCAGGCCGCAGAAAAGGGGTCAGAGATGAAAACTGGAGCCCTGCTGGAGCCCCTTGATGTAGATAATGTTTTTGCCTCACGCAGATACCCTCTACCAGGCCGACGCACTTATCTGTAAGTGTTGGCTAGAGTTGTTGATTGTTAGCCGCTCACACTTGAACTCTTCTCTAGCGCACTGCCCTGGGTCAAAGCGATTCCAATGAAGTCATGGCCCCATTCCAGAAGCAGCCCATAGCCAATGTCTGACTAATGTGGGAGTACAAATGGCCAGGCTTTTTGCCTGAGAGTGGGACAGCTCTATATTATTCATACTCCAGAGCTCCCAGGGGGATCAGGCTGATGCTAGACTCTAGGTGAAAACACATTCTTCATCGGCTCCTTCTGCATTATCTTACTTACAGATTCATTCACTCCCTTGCAGTTCCTGCAGAGAGCACTCCCTCAATAAATCACTTGCACAAGAACCCCCATTTGTAAGCTCTGCTTCCAGGGAATCTAACCTAAGATGCACCTAGATCAAGCCATACCTGAAGCCAGACCCATGGACTTCCTAGCCCCCAAGAGCCCATAAATTCCCTTTTTTGTTTAAACTGGTTGGAACTGAGTTTCTGACCAGTATTTTTGACCTTGGAGACCTCTTAATTTAGAGAATAATAAACATTCATGTGGTACTCCTTATTCCCAATTGCACCTTCATCATTAACCCAGAGTAAGGTAAGCCTACAGCCTGCTGGCTCCCTAGAGAGCCATGTATCCAGCCCATGCAAGCAGACACCCCCCCCCCCACACACACACACACACATACACCCCACATGCAACAACCTCGTGCTACAAACAGAAACTGTCACACCTCCCCACACATCTTGGGAACTTTATTTAGTGTGATTCTAAAAGGATTGCCAGATTGGGCCAGATTTCAACTGCAATAAAAAGGACCAACTGGTTAGTCTCTCTTTGGTCTGTGCTGAATACAAATAATGTTTGTATTTGTAATAAATGTTTAAAGAAAAACGGCTTCAGTTCTCGGCTTTAGAGAGTTGCATGCCTTTCAAGGATTCCTGCATCTGTCTGTTGTAATGCAGACATTGTTGACTATTAGGATTTGCCCTGAAATCCTCCAAGATGTTGGCACTGTACAATATTAGAAAATTACAGTGTTCTGCTGTGTCACTACACACACACACACACACACACAGATTAAACACAAAGCAGGGATTAATAAATAAAGTTGAAGGTTGCTGAGCAGAACAAGGAAGCCCACTCTTCATTCCTATGGCCAGTGCCTTGGAAAGCCTGAATGAATTACATACGCCCCAAACTCCAGACCTTCCTGTCCCAGCACTTTCTGTCCTTGTCTCTTCAAGATGCACTGTTGCCAGTGACTCGGGTTTTAATGTGTGTTGTAGATTTCAGTTGACATTAGGTATAAACTTCAGGCTTCTCATTCAATCAATGTATGTGCATTAAAGCTATAGTTTATTGAGACTATCTCAGCAAATTCTATAAAGTAGTTAAATCATTACTATCATTCCCACTTTACAAAAGTAGCAGAGCTGAGTTTGAACTGAGGCCTCTCTGCATCCAAAAGCCTATGTTGATGAAGCTATACTGCCTCGCGTGTCAAAGAATATCATGTGGATTTATCCTTTCTTTTCCTTAAAAGTTGGGTAACTTGGTATGGGGCGCTGCGGGTGAAGCTGACCTTTGCGGTAAAGAGATCTGTCTAAGATGAGGCTTTTGAGATGACAGAACTGGCCTGGGTGACCACGAGTCTCCAGGGCTCAAATCTGCTTCACTGTGGCTCCCAGGCAGGATACACGCTCAGGGTCTCCTGCCACCCCTGTGGTATGCATCCCTCTCTAAGCCTCCACTTTCTCATTTGCAAAATGCAGGTCATCATCCCTCCTCGAGTATCTGTTTGAGAGTTAGACAACATTGTGGAAGTGCGAGATCTTACCACAGAGTCTGGAGTGTAAAAGCTGCTCAGATATATTTGGTTTTGAATCGGAATGGGTCCGACGTGTTCACTGTACAGATGAGAACACTGAGGCCCAGGAAGGGGTAGGGACTTGCCAAACACTGAGGCCCAGGAAGGGGTAGGGACTTGCCAAGATCACACAGTGAGTCTGGCTAGAAGCTCTGCTCTCTGTGCGCCCAAGGCTTCCTCTCCTTTGTCTTGTGCCTCCATCCGGAATCTGGGGCAGAGTGCTGTCTCCCCTGGGCCACACTGCAGGGTGGGACCGCCTCCCTGGGAAGGCGGTGCATGCGCCGACCTTCTGCAGCCGGCCTGCCGCTGAGGAAGATGAGCCAGCAGAACCGGCCAGTGAGCAAGGGGCAGGGGCCTCCATGGGCAAGACTCTCCCTGCCTTCTTTCTTCTGGGATAGAGGCTCCAGCTGTCTCTAGCCATGGAACCAGTCTTACCTGCCCCCTCCAACCTGAGCCGAGGGCAGGCACCTGGATAGGGCAGGGAGACAGGGCCAGAGTAACCCTCAATGTGGCATGGGGGAGAAGGTGGCAGGCTGGCTTCTCCGAGGGACAGGACAGTCAACAGAAACCAAACAGGCCACTTCACCCAAAGCCCCATATGTCCCATGAGACATACAGCACTCCCCCTCCTCTCACACGTCATTTTTTAAAAAAATATTTTCATTGATTTCAGAGAGGAAGGGAGAGGGAGAGAGAGATGGAACATCAATGATGAGAGAGAATCACTGATTGACTACCTCCTGCACACCCCACATTGCAGATCAAGCCAGCAACCCGGGCATGTGCCCTGATGGGGACTGGAACCATGACCTCCTGGTTCATAGGTCGGCGCTCAACCACTGAGCCACACCGGCTGGACTCACACATCACATCATTGTTTACATCAGCTTATTCCCGGGTCTGAGCCCAAGAGGAGCCCAGATACTCCGCCCCTGCTCCACCGGCAGAGGGGGTGGGGTTCACCAAACACACCAGCCTTCCCGCTCCAGCTCCACGGCCCTCCCGCTGCCTCCCTGCTCAGACCCGACCTCGTTCCTGATTAAACTCTCCCTTCCATTTGTGATTGAGCTCATGGGTGTGAGTTTTGAAGCCCCGTATAAATATGTGCTTTAGAATTAAACTGGTTCAGCAATTCTTGACAACGATTTCTCCGAAATTAAGCCCGGACCATTTGTTTGGCTGGAGCAGACGTCTGAAACACGCAAGATGGAAAGCAGTGAACTCGGAGCCCAGCCCGGGCGGTGCGGCCTCATAAACACGGCTCCTGGGAGGGCGCACGGCTCCGCGGGGACGTGCTGCCCCCTGGCCGCGCTCGGGGTTACTGCCAGCCCTGAGCCTGGGATGTCGCACACCCTCCGAGTGAAACAATCGGGCACAACTCCTGTGGCAGCCCCCCTTCCACCCCCTCCAGGCCCCCCAGGACCTCCTGCAGCTCTGACAGGTGCAAGTCAGTTGTGAAGGGGAGGGGGTGGGGCTGATTTTTACCTGTGCCGCTGGAGTAGCAGGGAATTACAAAGGAATGGAGGGCTGACCCATGCTCCAGCGGGGATGAACCTCGAAAAGGTCACCCTGAAGGAAAGGAGTGAACCGCAGAAGGCCATCTACGTAGGGATCCGTTTATATGAAATGTCCAGAAGAGACACATCCCTAGAGACAGAAAGCACATGAGTGGTTACCAGGGGCTGGGGGAGGGGAGAGGGGGGTGGGGAGAATGGGGAGTGACTGCTAATGGGTTTCCATTTGAGGTGACGAAAATGTTTTGGAACTAGATAGTGGGGATGGTTGTACAATGCTGTGCGTGTACTTAATACCGCTGAATGTACTTTAAAATGGCTAAAATGATCACGTTTATGTTACGTGCCTTTTACCACAATAAAGAATATAGATCACAAAAGAACCTCAACTCTTGTACCTCGCCCTGACTTCCCGCCCGGCCCTTCAGGAGCCCTGGCCACCTGGTCACCGTCCTCCTCCTGGCATTTCTGAGGATCCCCAGCCGGTACTCTTTGCTGCCCTGCGGTGTCTGCCAAGCCCCGCTCTGGTGCCAGGCTGGCTGCAGTCGTGCCACCTGCGCCTGCCAAGAGCTTCCAGGGCTCCACCTGGCTCTGGGGGGCACCTGGCATGGGGAGGGGGCAGCGCCTGCACAGAGATCATCTCCTCTCCTTGCAGGAGCTGCTGGCAGGGAAGCTGCCGGCTCCTGGAGCTCCAGCCTGGGGGACTTCTGGCCGTCTTAGATCACCTGCCTTTCCAGAAAGCTTAGGAAGGGCCCATGAGGGGGCTGGGGGCTTGCCTGGTAGCAGGCACTGTGCTGGGCTCAGAAGCTCCTCTCTGGTTTGACCCACCACCTCCAAGCGAGACTTGTGGATCCAGAAAACGTCTCCCCAGGGGCTCCTAGAACCCCTGTGTTGATAGAACCCTGGCAGGCCAGTCCCCGCCACCCCATCCTCTGAACACGCTGTATCCCAGATGCTCGCTTGTCTAGCTCAAGTGTATCATTTAATCCTCATGCGGATACGAAGCACAGATTATTACTTCCACGTCATTGCTGGTGAAGCAGAGGCTCAAGGAGCAAGAGCCACACAGGAAGTCAGTGCCTGCTTTGTCAAACCTGTCCCCGACCCGGCTGCCTTCCCGTCACACAGCAGGCGGCAGAGTCAGGGCGAGTGCTGAGAGCGTTGTCCAGTGCCTCTTCCACCCGCCTGGGCACTCCGAGGGGCAGGCAGTGGGTCTTGGGGCCAAGGCCGAGACAGAGCCCCTCGGGTGGAAGCAGCGCTGAGTGTGGGCTCAGTCCCCACTGGGCGCCGAGGCTGAGGTGACAGAACTGGCCTTGAAAATAACAGCTAACCTGAATCTTCGCTCAGACCTTGAGATCAATGATGCAGGTTGGGCATCTCACCTGCTTCATAGCTCTCTCCTTCTGTTTCTTCCTCTTGGGCTTCAGTTCTATATCACACACACACTCTCTCTCACACACACACACACACACACACACACACACACACACAGTCTCAACTTCCCACAAAATCATTACCAAACAAGACATTTACCTTAATGGTCCCCTATGTGCTCCCCACTTACACCAACCTTGAGCAATCAAACCGTTCTAAAAGAGGCTGAAGAGCTGCTCAAAACCAGGGGATTCAGCCTTAAACTGTTAGGATTCATTTTCTCCCACACTCATTGAATGACAGAATCAGGTTTTAGGAAGATGTTGCCACGTTGAGGTGGTGGGCCAAATCTGACAATAGAATCCAGAAAAAATATATATGAGCCAAGACTCAGTTCAAAAATCTTTCATGTATCAAATGGGTGAGCCCAGCCGGCATTGCTCAGTGGTTGAGCATCAACCTATGAACCAGGAGGTCACAGTTCAATTTCCGGTCAGGGCACATGCCCTGGTTGCGGGCTCAATCCCTAGTGTGGGGTGTACAGGAGGCAGCCAATCAATGATTCTCTCTCATCATTGATGTTTCTATCTCTTTCTCCCCCTCCCTTCCTCTCTGAAATCAATAAAAACATATTTCAAACGGGTGAGATGTGATACTAAAGTGAATCCACGGTGTGACTTGAATGCCCACAGTGTCTAATGTTACATTGGGCCACATGATCACAAGCATGGTGCTGGGACAAGAGGTGAGAGAGCATGGTGAGGTCCTGTGGGTATTGTCCATTCTTCATATTGTGTTTAACTCCCTTTTCCTGTCCCCCTGAGGGTTGCCTCTGGCCCCAACCACACACAGGGTAAAGTCCAAACAGCCCAGTGGGACACTCTCCTGCCCATCCTCCTGGCTCCTCTCTCTCTCTCTCTCTCTCTCTCTCTCTCTCTCTCTCTCTCTCTCCCCTCCCTCCCTCCCTCCCTCTCCCTCTCTCTCTCGCCCTCTCCCTCAACATCCTCATCTCAGGCCAAGAAATCCATCTCTCATCCTTGGCTTTGAAGGTGTCTTTTTCTCTAACAGATGCACCACTGACCTCCCTTTTACCACCTGTAAAACTCCTACTCACCCTTTAAGGCCAGACTCAGCCTTCCTCGGGAAGACACAGGAAGCATGGACCCTCTGTCTTCCATACTCATGGAGCTCCCTAAGATACCCTGGTCACACTGCCCTGAACCTGGAAATGTGGCTGTCTCCTCCCCTAGACTGTGAGATCCTCAGGACAGGCTCTGAGTCGTGTTCATATCACACACCCCGCCCCGCCCCACCCCCCCATGCCTCACACTGAGCCCTGTGAGAAGTACTCATCAGTAAGTGAGTCTAGAATGAAGAGACGTGTGGACGGATAGGATGGATATAAATGTGCGGTGGATGTGTGGACGCATAAGTGGGTGCGTGAGTCGATGATTACAATGTCTGTGATCAGCTTCAGCATGACTTCAGATAACCTCAATGAGCACAGGTTCCAGAGTGCGCATGAGTTGGGGCTGTGAGTCTGCCTTTCACAGTGAGGGCATCTCTCTGCATTGAAGAAGAGTCCAGGGTTTGAGGATACATGTTTCTTCATACAAGGCCCTTGCACCAGTGACCTGCTCAGGCACTGGAGGAAGAGATGCTGTGTGGGGCTTACCCAGAGCCATATGGTGTCTCCACCGAGAAACCTTCCCACAAGGTTGTAGCAGGTTGGGTTCCCCAGGACGCAGACTCAGAGACAGAGACCAGCCCATGCTCCTGGGATGTCTCCCTGGGGAAGGAGGCAGGTTGGGCAGGGATGGAGGCTGGACAGTGATTAAAGCCTCAGCTGACTCCATGGGGCTCTCTGAAATTGGCCCTTCCCAGCTGAGCTTCCATGTACCCGTGTCAATACAGGCTGCCTGGAGAGGACACATGACCTAGAGAGAGGCGACGCCCTTCCTCCAGGGGACCCCCTGGGGCTGACCTCCAGCAGCACCCCTAGCAGCCAGGGGAAGAGTCCATCAGTCCTGCATGGAGATCTGGGCAGAGCATCCCCACTGTCCGCCTGGCTCTTTTTCGTGCTTCTAGAATTCCTGCTAATCTCACATTGTTCCCCCATCATGTCCCAGGAGAGTGCTCCCACCTTATAAACTGTTATCTGCTCTATATTTCTCTCTTTGGACCCAGCACACCCAGGACTCAGGCCCGCATGCACTCGCCGGCCTCCCCTGCTAGGTATGTTGAGACTGAGCCCTAGTTGTGGATTCTGGCCAGGAGGGGATATGATGCAGAGCCCGAGAGGAGCACGAGGCCCTGAAGGATGGAAGCTTCTGCAGATTCGGGCAGTTTAGGGAAATCTGGGGGTTCAAGACTTGGAGGTGCATCAACTCAGAAGTCCCTGTCCCACGTGTCACGGTCCCATTCTTCCCCAACCAGGGCTCTGACCATGGCACAGCAGAAGGACTAAGTTGGAAATCTATCTCTGCTTCTCTCATGATGAAGCCCTTCTCTCAGTTTACCTCCCTCCCCCCTCCCAGGTTTGAGGCAATGGGAGTTCCTTTCCTTGTTACCAAGGAGGGCCTCTGGTTTTTCACACTTTGCTTTTAATTGCCCATGAATCACTCAAAGTCTTTCCTTATCTTTTTCCAATGTGTCAACTGGCTTAGCAATAGCTGTCCAATTCCCCTGAGTTTATAGATACTGTCTGTCCCCATTTCTCAAAGTCCTGACAGCTGTGCCACCCGGTCCTTTCCCTTCCTTAGAACACATTTCCAACTCACACTGGGGGACGTCTTCTTATATCAGGGGCTCTGTGTGCTTTGCCTACCCCCAGGAATGCGACCCTCACTGCAGCCAGGCAGCAGGTGATCTGGCTCCGAAATCCTGTCTTAGCACCTGCTTTCCCAGACCACTCCTTGTACCCATCACCCCAGTCTGGGAGCCTCAAGGAGCAGCCTCTGAGATGGGGATTAGAACACAGGCTCTGATTCTAATGCCTTCTGTTCTGCTGCCAGACCCTGATAGATCAGCCAAGATAATATCAGTGGCTGTGCAATATTTATATGTAGTAGTTCAAGCCCAATATAAATGCATTTCTCTTCCCATGAAGATAAAAGAGGTGTCTGAGATCAGCAGATCGCTCCCCCTCCAGGTGGTGATTCAGGGACCCGGGCTCCTTTTCTCTTGGGGGTAGAACCATCTTATCGTGTAGCTTCCTGGATCCTCATGCTCCCTGGCAGGGCATCAATGCAATGAGTATGGAAGCCACTGATGGGAGGCTTTTCTGGGTCTGGGTCTATCCAGGAAGTGGTACCCATCACTCCATTCACATTCCAGGGGCTAGAATAAGTAAATAGCCACACCTGACGGCAAGAGGGCTCGGGAAACCCAATCTAGCTATGTGCCCAGAAAGAAGCGCAGAGCACCCGGCTGCCACAGCTCAGTGGTTGAGCGTCAACCTAGGAGTCAGAAGGTCACAGTTCAGTTCCCGGTCAGGGCACATTCCTCGGATTGTGGGCTCAATCCCCAGTGTGGGGCCTTTGGGAGGCAGCCAATCAATGATTCTCTCTTACCATTGATGTTTCTATCTCTCTCCCTCTCCCTTCCTCTCTGAAATCAATAAAAATATATTTTTAAAAAAATAAGTGCAAAGGGCTTGGCCAACAGCCAGACACTGGAACATTCAAGAAGCTGCGACTTCCCACAATGAAACTAGGGTACCACTGGGGATCTCTCTCTGACCTCAACTCAGCCAGTGATGCTCAAGTCGCGTGAAGTCATTTAAGAGCTGTTGGCTTAGAATCCCTGCTTCCCTCTTTGCACTCTAGACCTTCTCAAGTCCCCAATCTCCTCTTCAGCTTCCCTCCAAAGCCTCCCCTATCCTGCCCATCACATGCCCAAGCAGCAGCAACCACAGCAGCACATGTGAGATTTATTCAAGACCCTCCGAGCAGCATCCCTGTCTCCAGGAGGAAACTACAGTGGCGTGTTTCTTTCTTCTTCAGTCTCTTACAGGAGCTATGACAGCTCCTTGCAAATCTTTCCTAAGATTCAAACACTCCAAGGATCAGCGTGGACAAGTGAATGAGAAATGCAATTGTTGCTGTTCAAAGTAAAGAGCTCATCACTGGTGAAATGTGAAGAAATTACTGCATTTATCCGGGGTTTGTCAGCTTAAATACAGGAAGTTAATGTTGGGGAAACACAAATGATCTTTGAACCAAGTGAATAATGCAGTCGCTTCTTCCTACTATTTTTTATAACAGTTATTAAATTCCATACACATAAGTTTAAATGCCCCCCCCCAAGATAATATATTGAGAATACCTTTGGGGGAATGAGTCGTATTTGCATTTTGAAAGAGTTCAATGCCTTTACTTAGATCTACCAATGGAAATGAACAAAGAAATCTGAAGTTGGCAAAAAGGAAGACTATCTCCATGTTAGAAAAAGAGGATGGTTCTCTCCACAAGACAACGTCACCGTGGAGTGTCTGTGGTGGAGATGGCGGCAGCCGGAGGAGAATGCGGGCCCACTCGCGATTCACAAGAAGGAAAAAGCCCGTCCAGAAAGGAGGGCAGGTGGATCTCTGGCAGAACCAGAGTCCCTGCCTTCTCCCCAGACCCGGAGAAGGAAAGCCGTGAGTGTCAGGGATTGGAGAAAAAACCCAGAAGGGAGACATCTGGCAAAGGGCAAAGTTTAACCCCATAAGGGATGTGGAACAGCACAGTGCAGAGGAAGCCCAGAGCACAGGGACCAGCAGGGCCCCGCCCCATGCTGTCTCGGCGCTTACCGTATTTTTCCGTGTATAAGACGCTATTTTTTCTAAAATCTGAAAATCGAGGGGTGTCTTATACACGCAAGTCATCCAAGGAGGGAGCTGTGCTGGTGTGTAGCTGCCCTTACCTTGTCAAACAGGCTTCCTCCAATCACGAGCCTTATTGTTACTGACATCAACTGATGCTATATTGGATGTGGAGGTGGAGTGTGCAGATGTACCAGGGACCAGAGCATTCTGAGCCCATAAAGATGTCAAAAAATAAAAAGATAAATACCAGTAAGTGATTGTCTTACTCTGCAAAGTTCAAACTGAATGTACTCAGCTATGCAAAAGAGCATGCAAACAGAACCATAGAGAGACAATTTGGACCTCCTCCCACTGAGTGTATGATCAGATAGTGGAGAAAACAGGAAGAACAACTCCTTAAGATGCCAAAAAAGAAGAAGGCCTTAAGAGGAAAACCAGCAATATGTTTAAAATATTGATTTCTTAATTTTGGGTTGGAAAAGTGGGGTGGGGGGCATCTTATACATGGGGGCGTCTTATACACAGAAACATACAGTACTTACTTCCCCACATGCCAGCCTCACTTTCAACCACCGGCACCTGCACCATTTCCCCTGAGGACGCTGACACGGGGCTAGCGGGGCTAGCGCTGGCCTGTGAGGTATCAGGCCTTGGGAAGCAGAACTGTAGAGATGTCAGCTGCCTTGTCTCACAGGCAGAGTAACTTTGAGGCACATGCTCTCCACTGGTTTTCAGAGTTCCCTGGTGGGAAGAGCGCACGTGTCCCTGGGGGCAACCTGCTTGATGATGCACCTGTACTGGCCATCTTGCTTCCCTGTCTCACTTCCTTACTCTGCACGTCAGGTGGGTCCTAAAATCCCCTCTCAGATAAACTACTTGCACTTAAATTTTTAACCTCAGGTTCTGGGGAATCCCAAACTAAACAGGGAGTTCAACCCAAGCCTCCTGGAGGTGTGAGGGGTGGGTCAAATAACGTGGGGCCGCTGCCACAGTGGGGCCCTGGGCTGGGCAGTGGGGCCCGTTGGGGATGAGGACTGCTATCTCAGCTAACGTCAAACTAATAGGAAAGGGCCTACCCGGCTGGGGGGCACCCCTTTCAACCCCTCCACCCGAACACACACATAACCAGACTCTACTCTCTCTCTTTGGAGAGCATTTGAGCGGAGCCTCTTACAGTACACGGCAGAGCCCACCTAAATGTTAGGCACACATAATCTCTCAAAGCACAAGGAACTGAAGCAGAATCACCTACCCTAGGAGCCGTCTCTGCACGTTTTCCTGCACCTACAGGTGTGAATCCTTTAAGCAATTTCTCCTGAGTATGTGCAGGAAGATCCAAAAACACATTGCAGGAGGTTAGTGTTCGAGGAAGCGGGGAGAAGGGTGTATAGGGACGCTCTGTAATATATTTGCACCTTTTCTGTAAATACAATATTGTTCCAAAATAAAATGTAAAAACAAGAGAAGACTTTGAGGCTTGTACCTATACATTTTCTATTTGATTGGGGAGGACCAATTTTAATAGTATTTTTTTTAAGTGATGAATTGAAAGTGGAAAAAAAAAAGTTTAAAAAAGAAAAATTTAAAAATCTTTAAAATGTAACAAAAGGTCACCCTGGCCAATGTTGCCTGGTGGTTGGAGCATCAGCCCATGCACGGAAGGATCACAGGTTCAATTCCTGGTCAAGGGCATGTTGGTTGCGGGTTTGCTCCCCACTCCCCACCCCCCCACCCCCACTGTGATGCATGAAGGAAGGAGGCAACCAGTCAACCAGTTGAGGTCTAAGGTGTCTCTCTCTCTCTCTTCCTCCCTCCCTTCCACTCTCTCTCTCTGAAAAGCAATGGAAAAAAAAATCCTGGGGTGAGGATTAACAACAACAAAAAATGTAACAACTGGTCTTCACCAAAGACAGCCTTGAGAAGCACCGACTTAGACACAATGTTGGCTATAGTGCATGGCTTTGACTGCTTCTTTCCATCACCTTTGTGGTTGAATAATTCTACTTGTCTTAAAGCAAGTATACACAAATGTCCTAAGCAAGCTTTCTCACAATAAAAAAAATAACCTGAGACATGAAAAATAAGACTAAACAAAATGGACATTGCATCTCTGGAAGAAAAGCTCTGAAATCAGAAAATGCTTTCAGTAGGAAAATGTCTAAATGCAGCAGAGGCCGAACAGTGTGTTGCATCCACCTAACCCACAGGCTCACTGGGAAGTCCCGTGTGAGCACTTCCCCAGACTCAGAGGGAAGGAAGGAAAACATGAATATGATGAGACAGGAGAGGGGAGACGGAGACTGAATCCTGGAGGCTCAGCGAGCTCCCGTCTGGGATTCTAGAAGGGTGAGCAGAACAGACAGAGAGAAGCAATACGGAGGGAAACAACAAAAGGAAAATTCCCTCACCTGCCAGCAGAGGACCAGCCCCCAGGGATGGTAAGTTCTGGCAGGAAAAGCTGCAGTGACTGGTGCCTCGGACAGGGCCAAACTCAGCCCCCGGCCTTGCCCACGCCCCTTGGCATCTGCCCAGGTGGACACGGCCGGGAAGAAAAACAAAAGGCACTGGCTTGTCTGCAGATGCAACACAACAAGTGAAGCTGCGGGAAAGTCCAAGACTCCTGGCATAGCTCAGGGTGACCTGAGTCCTTGCAGAAGTCTGGGACATCTGAGACTATAAGGAAGTCCGTTGTGCGTGTCTGCACAGCTCTGATACATGAACAAAGCTGAGGCAGCCTGGCGGGGGGCGTTTTAGGGGTGGGAGGAGGGGTTAGGATTAGGGCCGGGTGCCATGTTTTCTCACAGCCTTCCAGTGCCTGCCGCACTCCCACCCCATCCCTCTCCCTGCCCATGATAGAAAGCTCACGTGACTTTGAACTCATCCTGCTGTTCCTTAGGTCTGTTTGGCTTCCCGATGATGACTTTGTATGATCAGTGTCTCCCTCTTAGTTCCCTTTTCTCTTCATCCCCACAGCCTCCACCCAAGTCCACATCTTGGATTATTTAACAATAGCCCATATGGCCTTCATGCTTCCAGCCTCTGAAATGCAACCGTCTACTGTGTACCAACGTTTGGACCAAACCAGGTGTCACAAACACAGATGCCCACAGATGATCTAAATGTGTGAAGCAAGTAGGGTTGGCAGTAAGGAGTGGTAAGGACTGTGGCAAACTGGAGAGTAAGTGCTCTGACTAAAGGGAACAGTCACTACTCACCTCCAGCCCACTGTTTCCCATGGCAACAGTGACTCAAAGAGGCCAGCCCTTTCAGTTGTTTAAGAAAAAAACAACATACACACAGAAATTCAGATTCTTGGTGAAAGCTCCTGGTTTTTAAAAATTGGCAATTAATTAAGTTTTGAAACACTCTGAGATTTTTTTTTTGTCTGTTTTGGTCTCACATGTACCCATAACACCTAGAACAGTGTTCAAACATTTCCTCGGAAGTTAAATGTTGCACGGATGCTGACAGACACTCAGACTCCAATTTGCAAATTCTGCATTGAAGAATCTTATTTAGTATTCAAACAGTAGAACTGATATTATCATTCATGCTTTAGAAATGAGGGAACTGAACTCAGAGAGGATAACAGGTTTGCCCAAAGTCACATAGCCAGTGTCAGTGCTGCGGGTTAGATCCAGGACTCTCTGACCTCACTACACCATTCAGGAAAGGGGGGTTCCTAGCAAGTATCCCATTTAATAAAGATGTAATATGCAAATGGCCATTATGCCGTGAAGCGTAACGACTGACCGCATAGCGACCGGATCACGGATCAGCAGCAGGGTGGGGCAGCAAGCTACAAGCCGGTGGCAGAGAGCTATAGGAGGGGGCAGGGCAGCAAGCTATGAGGGGGATAGAAGGGGCGGGGGGAGCTACAGAAGGGCAGGGCAGTGGGCAGAGAGCTACTGGAGGGCGGTAGCAAGCTACTGGCACATGGATTCGTGCACAGGGCTACTAGTACACAATAAAAAAATAACCTGAAACATGAAAAGCTATTGGCATTCTTTCTTCAGATCCTCATTAAAATCAGTAGTATTTGCCTGGGGAAGCTGTGTTACCTGGGCCCACCTCTCTCACCATCACCCTGGTGGTTCTTAGAAAAGCCATCCTCAACACATCATTTCCCACACACCTACCCTGAGCCTTCTCCAGTTCCCTGAACTGTAAGTGGCCTCCTACTTGGTCTCCCTGCTCCCAGTGCCACGTCCTTCACTATCATCTCCAGAGTTCTGCCAAATATTATTCCCTAAAAGTCTTACAAGACTTGCAAGAGAGGTAAAGGCCATGCTGATGAAGGCCAGGCCTGATACTTGAGCTTCTTTCCCATCTAGCCTGACTCACCTCTTGACCCCATCTCGCACCACTACTGCCCCCAGGTTTCCCCAGGCAACCTCTCCAAACCTCTCGCCATCCCCGAAAGGCACTGTTTTCATTCCTCTCACCTACAATACTTGTACTTCTCTTCCCCTTTGAACTCTTAGTCACCCTTAAAAGACCTAGCGTGAAGGATCTACTGAGTGAGAGTGTCCCTAGGCCTACCAGGGCCATCCATGGCTTTCTCAGTGGCCTCTTAGACCCTTTTATTGTTGTTGTTGTTGTTAATCCTCACCTGAGGATATTTTTTCCATTGGAAGGGAGGGAAGGAGAGAAAGAGAGAAAAAAAATTGATGTGAGAGAGATACATTGACTGGTTGTCTCCTACATGCACCCTTACAGAGGGGGCAGAGGGGGGAGGCGGTCAAACTTGCAACCCAGGTACATGCCCTTGACTGGGAATCGAACCTTTGACCCTTTGGTGCATGGGCCGACATTCTAACCACTGAACAACACTGGCCAGGGCCTCTTAGTCGCTTTTATGCTTCCAACAAGGCAGCGAATCTTACCTTATGCGGTAGTCACTCATCTAGCTACCTCCGCAAATAGATGGCTCTGTCTTCTTCCATATGACTGCCCCATGCCTGAAAAAGGCCTTCAACAGGCATTTAACAAATGCCTTATAATGAGCAGTGACAGCTTTGCCCTCAGCAGGCACATAGAGGAGGGGAATCAAATAGACTTTATAAATTAATCATTTCAATAATCCTACTATACAACTCTGTAATTATCTCCACTTTACCAAAGAGGAAACTGATACTCAGAGAGGTAAATATGCCCAAGGTATGGTGGGTACTAAGTGGCAGAGCCAGAAGTTAGGTCCGTGTCTGTGAGCTTCCGAGATTCCCACTGTGTCCGTGATGCCTCATTCCCCTTCTGTGGCAGCCCTTCGAATGTCCCCGAGTCTTCTCTTGATCTGGCTCAGCAACCTCAGTTCTGTTAGCTATTCCTGATATGTGAGATCATGACTCACCATCATCTTGAAGATGGTGGAAAGTTCACCATGGTTCATTCTATGGATTTGATTCCCACACTTGACCTTCTCCTCTCTTTCGCCCATGGCCCAGACAACACCGCTTCCCCAGGCAAATGCTGCTGATTTTGATGAGGATCTGAAGAAAGAATGCAAATAGCTCCATGCACTCCCATCTTCCTCACCAAGAAGAAACATACAAAAATGCACATTCTCAGCTCTATCTTCTTTAAAAATTGTGACGGGGTTAGCCTACTCTGTACATTTCATAACATGGAATCATTCCATAGGTGGCCCTTTGTGCCTTCCCAGAGAGGAGAGGAGGGGGGTAGGGAGTGACTGCTAACAGATACAGAGTTTCTTTGTGGGGAGTGATAAAAACGTTTGGAATTACCAAGTGGTGATGGTTGCACAATCTTGTGATATACTGAAAGCCACTGAAATGTGTCGTTTTTATTGTTTAAAATATATGTAACATAGAATTTACCAGTTTAACCATTTTATCCTCACCTGAGGTTATGTTTTTATTGACTTTAGAGAAAGAGGAAGCGAGAGGGAGACAGAGAAACATTGATGTGAGAAAGAAACATCCATTGACTGCCTCCCATCCGTGCCCCCACCAGGGACTAAACCTGCAACTTGGGCACGTACCCTGACTGGGACTCAAACCCTCGACCTTTTGGTGCATGGGATGACGCTGCAACCAGCTGAGCCACACCCCCAGAGCTACCAGTCTAACCATTTTTAAGTGTACATTCACATTGTTGTGAAACCATCACCAGCATCCCTCTCCAGAAATTTTTCATCTTCCCCTTCTAAAACTCTGTACTCATAAAATACAAACTTCACATTTCTCCCTCCCCCCAACCTCTGGCAACCACCAGTCTACTTTCCATCTCTATGAATTTGACTACTCTAGGGACCTCATATACTTTGAATCATGCAATATTTGTCCTTTTCGGTCTGGCTTATCTCACTTAGCATAATGCCTTCAAGGTTCATCTATGTTGTAGCATGTGTCAGAATTTCCTTTTTTTAGGATGAATAATCTTCCACTGCATGGATATAATACCTTTTGTGTATCCATTCATCCGTCGATAGACATTTGGGTTGTTTCCACATTTTAGCTATTGTGAAAAATGCTGCTATAAATACAAACATGGGTGTACAAATATCTCTTTGAAACCCTGCTTTCAATTCCTTTGGGTGTATACCCAGAAATAGAATTTCTGAATCAAATGATAATTCTATATTTAATTTTTTGAAGACATGCTTCATTTTTTAAATAATCTTTTAAATGTTTTTAATATGTTTTTATTGATTTCAGAGAGAGGAAGGGAGAAGGGGAGAGAGATAGAAACATCAATGCTAAAAAAGAACCATTGATTGCTGCCTCCTGCATGCCCCCTACTGGGGATCAAGCCCGAAATCCAGGCATGTGCCCTGACCAGAAATTGAACCTGACCTTCTGGTTCATGCGTCGACACTCAACCACTGAGCCACACCAGCCAGGCATGGACATGCTTCATTTTTAAGTTTATTCATTCAGTGCATTCATTGAGCACATGGTCTAGGTCAGTGGTCGCAAACCACGGCTCGCGAGCCACATGCAGCTCTTTGGCCCTTGAGTGTGGCTCTTCCACAAAATACCACGGCCTGGGTGAGTCTATTTTGAAGAAGTGGCGTTAGAAGAAGTTTAAGTTTAAAAAATTTGGCTCTCAAAAGAAATTTCAATCGTTGTACTGTTGATATTTGGCTCTGTTGACTAATGAGTTTGCCGACCACTGGTCTAGGTGAACTAAAAGGCAGTGGGGTTTAGTGGGTAAGAGCACGGACTCTGAAATCAACTTGACTCAATTCAACTCCTGGATCTGCTACATATTAGAACGAAATGTTAGGTAAGTCACTTACCCTCTATTAGCCTCTATTTCCTCATCTGTAAAGTGAGGGTAAAATACGAATAGTCCCTAGCTCAGAGTTGTTGTAAAGATCAAATCAAGTATGTAAAGTGCTTAACCCAGAACCTGACCTAAGTGCACATTATCCACTTCTATATGCATTAGCTGCTGAGGTTGTTGTCATAGTTGTTATTCTTACTATCTCTAAATCTTGAGAAAGGTGTTTGATAAATACTTGTTGGAATCACGGTGAATGGATGGATAAATGGATGGATGGATGGATGGATGGATGGATGGATGGATGGATGGATGCATGGATGCATGGATGCATGGATGCATGGATGCATGGATGGATAGATGAATGGATCAATGGATGGATGGACTCACTTGGAGGTCAGAGAGTTGGTACTTAGAATCCCCCTTTGGTTGGAAGGGTTAACAACCTCAGTACACATACAGCCCTATTAATGGTAGAACCTGCCTGGGCTCCCTCCTTTGCCCCCACAGAGTAAAAAAGATACCTTTAAATACACAGCCTCAATGTACACAAACTCCCCTCCCCTTGAAAATCACTTTTAACAAAACTCTAAAAGAAAAATACACTTGCCACTGCCGTGAGAATTACAGGTGGTCGGCAGCCCAGCATTAGTGTATATCCCTAGACTTTATTTTCCATAATAAAGTTGCTGGGCCCTCTGATCATGGGAGCCATTCCATCTCTGAATCTCCTCCCGCTGCCACAGAGAAGGGGGCCACTGTGCCGCCCTGCCTCAGGCAAGCCCACTCGCTTCAGCCAGACAGCGCCATGGATCATCATTAGCTTCTACCTTCAAATGTGGGTGTGGAAGGTGAGCGGCAGTGCAGCCCACACCAACCTTGGGCACGAAGACAAACCTCAGCTGGATTCATGGAGAGGTAATTACAGGGACTGTCAGAAGCTGGTGCCGGCTTTATTTTCTACTTGAGGAGGAAGCTGCAGAAACCGAGGCACTCCACATGTTCCACAATAGTCACTGAATTCCCACTGTGACTATGTGGGTCAGTCCCTCAGCACTCCCAAATAAAGGCATCTTCAAAGCACTTTGCTTCTTTCAAGTAGAACAACAACAACAACAACAACAACAAAAGTTATTGCCTTTTCAGTGATCCCCAAAAGGGAGGGTGGCAGAGAAGCCGTGTTTATTAAGCATCTGCTATTGACTACGCTGGACATTGATGCATATGCCTCATCCCAATCACACATCTTGGGAGGTTGGCATTACAGTTCCCATTTTACAGATGAGGAGGCTGAGGTTTAGGAGCTAAATAATTTACCTAGGCAGAAGGGGGTCTGTATCCATATCCGTGACTCCAAAGCTGGTGTGAGCTCCCAGATGCCCTCGCCGGTCATCTGGGTAGTCGGTTCACCCTGTAGCCGGCACTGCTCCCTGCTTGCCACAGACCTGCCCAGCTGCCCACAACGATGTCCAGCCATGTGGTCACTCTGACCCAGCCAGAAAGATACTCATGCTGAGCTGGCCTGCGTCTGCTGCCCTACTCGGTGTGCCAGGGGTGAGAAAGCTGCCCGAGATCCCCTATCTACACACAGTGTCTATGACTGGCCCCTTGAGGCCTGTTCTGGGGATTCACTCCAGTGTAGCCTTGACCTGATTCCTGCCACCCCACACCTCCGAGGACTGCCCCAGCCCTCTCTGCGTCCCTGCCTCTTGCCTATATCACCTTTCTCCTCTTCTCCCTGAAACAGGTACTCATTCTGTGCCTTCTCTGAACCAGGCTCAGTGCCAAATTCTGAGGGGCCAGCAGTGAACAAGACAGCCACAGCCCTCATAGAGCTGTTAGCCTAGCAAAGGAGACAGACACAAACAATCAGAGACCAGACATCTCCAGAATCAATCTTTCAGCACACCAATGTTCCCACTGAAACTGTAACAGGGCATCCAGACTAAGCTGAACATCATGCCAAGGATGACCTCAGCTAACCCTCCACCAGGGTCTATGAGTTAAGTATTAATATTATCCCCAGTTTACAGATGAAAAAACTGAGTCCCAGAGAAGCTAAGTACGCCCAGGGGCTCACAGTTGACAAGCGGAGAAGCCAGGGTTTGAACTCGGCAGTGTAAGTCCAGAGCCCACCCTAATGCTGCCTGATGAAGCAGATGGACTTGGGTAGCCAATAGCCGCATTTCCTTTGAAAACAACTTTGAAAAATAATTCACTTGGAGGCTAGCATACTCACACTGGCCAGACATCATCTTTTAAAACAGCTTGTTTTTACCACTCGACAGGTGTCCTGGTGGCCCCAGGCACAAATCAGGACTCATTTCTTTGCCAGGAGGCAGAGCCATGGCTGAGGATAGAGGACAGGCCCTCCCGGCAGCCCTTGGCAGGCCCAATCCGTCTGACCGGCTGGTGTCCCCAGCGAGAAGCCACAGCTGACGCCCCCTCTCCTCCCAAGCCTCCGGGAGGGCCGGCCACTGTGTGCAGACAGCAAGCAATTGATTTCGGATCTCTCTCTCTCTCTGATCCCAGGAACCCATCAATTACCCACGCACAGGAGGCCCATTCAGAGGAGGAATATTACCTTCTGCGCTCACAGCAGCGCCGCACGTCTTGATCCAAGCACAGATGGAAGACAAGGGCGTGGGGTTAATTGATCAAGCAGCACCGGCTCCGAGGCGAGGGTTGGCATAAAACGGCTAGTTTCGCAGATGCACAGGCCCCTTGCTCGCCAGTCTCCTGGGATTAAACCAGGTCACTAATGGCTTTTGAATAAACACACCCAAACTTACACATTCAGGTTCGTCTTGTCTCCTCCAAGTGGTCACCTTGGCATACCCCACTCGCCTTCCTCCAAACGTGTACTGAATATCGACCAGACACAGAGCAAGGTGCTCGGGCTGGGGGCCTGGGAGCAGGTTACAAGTTCATTTCAACCAACATCTTCTAAGCACCTACTGGATACAAGGCAGTGTGGCAGACAATTGGAATATGAAAATGGGTCCTACTGTCAGGGAAGGATAGACAGACAAACTAAAGTGTGTCCTACAGGGGGCAGGGTGTGAGAGGGGGCAGGAGGTTGGGGGAGGGCAGCACACAGGCAATGGGGACAATACAAGACAGATGGTGCTAAATACTGGAAGAAACGGTAGTAGATGTTAAGCTCAGAAAGGCAAGAATTGTCACAATAATTTTATTTCTTCTAAATCTATCCCAGTCCCCAGCTTACCAAACCAGTGGTTGGCAAACTCATTAGTTACCAGAGCCAAATATCAACAGTACAATGATTGAAATTTCTTTGGAGAGCCGAAAACCGACTTCTGTGCATGGGCCACAAAGTTTCAATCGCACTGTACATGCACGCCCGCACGTGGTATTTTGTGGAAGAGCCACACTCAAGGGGCCAAAGAGCCGCATGTGGCTCGCGAGCCGCAGTTTGCCGACCACTGTACTAAATTATAGGGAATTCATACTTGGGGATCCCTTCTTGTCTCCCAAGATCCCACTTAGGCCCTAAGAGTCTTACATAGAGTCA
Organism: Cnephaeus nilssonii; assembly: GCF_951640355.1. Taxonomy (NCBI): domain Eukaryota; kingdom Metazoa; phylum Chordata; class Mammalia; order Chiroptera; family Vespertilionidae; genus Cnephaeus; species Cnephaeus nilssonii. The sequence goes on along the minus strand of NC_137082.1, from coordinate 70,369,253 downwards.
GTTTTGTATGTCCAGTGGTTGTAGGTCCACACTGGTTGCCTTTTTTAAGCCCTTGGGGGTCCTTGTTGGCAGATGGCAATGCTGCCTCCATGACAAGTTAAACTCAGGAAACTCTGCCCAGACTGGGAGCCCCAAAGCCGGGCACCCAGCTCCTTAGAAGTCCCTCATAGTTATGCCCTCTGGACCCTGATACTGCCAGTCATTTCCTTCTTACAGGGCTTCCTGATCCCTGATCTTTGGGAATTTATTCTCTCTCTCTCTCTCTCTCTCTCTCTCTCTCTCTCTCTCTCTCTCTCTCTCACACACACACACACACACACACACACACACACACACACACTCCCTCACTTTGCATTATTCCCACACCCAGTGAGCCTAGGTTTTTCAAAAAACAAAGCCAGAAAGGAGGTCCCTCTTCAGGCAGCTTCTCTTTTCACCCTACAACACAAGTCTTCCATTAGACAAATGCTCTTACCTTAGAATAGGGAATGTGAGAATACAACACAAATTACTGTATTAAGTTACCCCATCTGTCAAAGGTAGACTCGGAAACAGAAGTATTTAGAAAGAAAAAGGAAATTTCGCTCGCAGAGTGCCAGGGTGTCAGGCTTCCGAAGGATCGGGCTCGCCAAATGCAAAACACAGCAATTATTTAAAGGCAAACAATTGCAAAGTCACCAAGCTCACCGCGCTTATGTTAATCTGTCCGTGGCGTGAAAACAGCAACCTTCTCACATGCTTATCCTATTCACAAAGGCATCTTCAGAGATTGTCACTACACGGGCCAAGGATAAGATGGTCTTTGTCAGGCAGTCCAGGTTTAAGGGAAATAGTCGAAGATTTATTATTTTGAGGACGCTGCTATTTTGGGTTTGTCTCAGGGTTTATGAGTCTGTAGCTATGTCGGTTCCGTGTCTCTGTGTTCCCTGATATATGTGAAGTCCTTGATCCTATTGGACACAGGGCAAAGTGGCTGTTTTGACTTCTATAAACCATATAATCTACAGAGAAATTGCAAGGGAAACCCAAACGAGTTGTTATCATAAAAGAATCAGTACAGAACTGTAAAGCGAGGGCAGTCTGGGCACATGGGGGGGAAGGGCATACACACAGGTCACATTCACCCAGCTGGGTGGCTCCCCATGGATCATGGGGCATTAAAGGGACAGAGAAGACCTGAGTGCAGGCCAGGCCGAGGCCGGTGGGTGGGCTTCTGATTCCTCAGCTGTACCAGGAAGCTCTGCGGAGAACCACAGCTCTGTGCCAGTGGCCTCGGAATCCTAACCCACTTGTCAGACACCAAGGCCATTTAATCCAACCCCTCCCAACACATATGGGGAAAATGAGGCCATGGAGCTTGGATATGTCCCTGAATATCTTCAATGGTAGCATATTTGGCCTTTGGTACAGGGGAGTGACATGGGGTTGGGTGGGGTAGATTTTTGAAAATAATAAAAAGACATTCAGCCCTGCCTGGGTAGCTCAGTTTGATTAGAGTGTCATCGTGACACACCAAGGTTGTGAGTTCAATCCCCGGTCAGGGCACATACAAAAATCAATCAATAAGTGGAACAACAAATCTCTCTCTCTCTCTCTCTCTCTCTCTCTCTCTCTCTCTCTCTCTCTCTCTCTTAAAATAAAAGAAAAAGAAAGACATTCACAGTCAAATATGATTAATCAGGTAAGGACCAAGGTGGGCAATGCCACTTCCTGTTAACATTTTTTTTTAATAAAAATAACTTTTGCCGAAACCGGTTTGGCTCAGTGGATAGAGCATCGGTCTGCGGACTGAAGGGTCCCAGGTTCGATTCCGGTCAAGGGCATGTACATTGGTTGCGGGCACGTCCCCAGTGGGGGATGTGCAGGAGGCAGCTGGTCGATGTTTCTCGCTCATCGATGTTTCTAGCTTTCTATCCCTCTCCCTTCCTCTCTGTAAAAAATCAATAAAATATATTTAAAACAAACAAACAAAAATAATAACTTTGAAGGATAAAGACAGGCATGAGAGCCACTGAAGGCCATTCCCAGGTAAGTCCAAACACTGCGAACTGATTGGCTGGAGCATGGACATGACCTCCCGCAGGAGTCAATACTCGTTTTGGCCGTGAAGTTCTGGGGCGTTTTCTTTCTTCTTTTGTATTGTTCATTTTAATTAAAAACAAGAATCCATGCTCACCGTGAACCGCCTCCATAATAAAGAAGGAAACAGTAAAATCTGAGGGCTTCCTAGCCTCAGTCTCTTTCTTCTCCGGAAGACAATCTTAGCAATTTAGTGCCTACCTTATTCACCAATTTGTATGTATGTAAGTGCATTTAATGAAGGGTTTCCCTACTTAAAGGGCATTATTCAATATTTCCTTCAGTTTTTGCTCTTTTTTACGGAGCTTGGCATCACAGACATCTTTTCATGTCACACAGCTTGACCTTTTTCATTTAAACAGCTGCAAATTACATTGTGTGGGTGTCCATGATTGATGTAAATGTTCCTTATTAATGCACATTTAGGTTATTTCCAAGTCCCTTACGCATGTAAACAATGGCACTCTGAACATAACACATTTTTGTACATATATGTGCATATTCTATAGAAGAGATCCCTGGAGGCGAAATGCTGATTCAATGAACACAGGGGTGGAGCAAAGGTGGATTTATAATTGTTCATATGGAAAGTATTACAATACTTAATAAATAATAGCACAAGAATAAACCTTGTGTTTCGTGGACTCACACTATAAACCTCCTTTTGCCCACCCCGTATGTATATTTTATACTCTTGACATGGGTGCAATAAGGGGGACAGATTCATTTTGTACCCCCTCACTAAACCAGATGTTCATGACCTTTTAAAAAGCTGTGTCAATGTGATATGTTGATTAATACTATCACATTTTAATTTGCACTTCCTTCACGTGAGTGAGGCTGAATCGCTTTGTGTGTGCCGCAGCACATTGCTGAGAAAGCCCAACCAGACCAGTGGGGAGTTGCCAAGGTGGCCTGGTTAAAGAGCCCCACTGTGCTCAGCGTTGACTGGGAACAGCCAAGGGAAGCTTGGCCACCACAGTGAGTCCAGAGATGCTCTAGCTTGAGGCTGTCAATCAGCGCTTCTCCCCACAGGAGGCTCTCCCGAAGCTCAATCCGAGCCACACATCTCCATGCCCCCCACTGTGGCCCAGCGTTTCCTCTTCTACACGGTACGTGGCCACACCGTTGTCTACTTTCCTACTGCACCTGTGCCTTTGGTTACAGGTCTGCAGAAACTCTTCGTATACATGGCTCTTTGTGGTACATGCTGCAGTATCTTCTCCCGGTTTCTGCTTTCCTTTCCCTTCAGCCCTGTGTTTCACTGTATAGAAGTTTATAAAGTGTGGTTGTTTTTTAATCTCTATAGTGAAATATGTTAATTTTTTTCTTTAAGCCTTTTGTGTCTCTTTGAAGAATGTTATCTTCCTTTATTAGAAAGAAAAAATGGGAAAAGGGTCCCATTACTTTATCTCATACCTTCCCTGGCTGCACAGTATAGTATGGGCATAAATTTAGTATAAACGATCATATTATACACCGACCAAGGCTTGATTGAGTTTTCTTCTCATCATTCCCAGTTTTTTTGCCATCTAATTATTACAAAATATGTTACCTTTGGAAATTAGTGGCTCTATGTGTTCAAGTCAAAGCCTATAATTTCCCCTACAATGTCATCAATCATTTTGTGCAGCAACAAGAAAATCTTTGCAGAGGAAGACATGGGCCAGATCCCGTAGTTGAGAGATGAATATGACGTGGCTTTCATGGTGAGCTGGGCCCGGGGAGGCGTGAGACCCCAGCCAGCAGCAAGGTGTGGACGGGAGGAAGAGGAGTCCATGATCGAGCCACCGGCTCCCACCCTGAGCCAGTTCTAAGGAGGGTGACCCATCCCGCACATGCCTGGGTCACCTGTCGCAGCCTCCTTTGGCTTTTCTCCATAGCAGCTCCCATGGGCTGTAATTGGTTCATCTATGGCTTGGGAGCAGGAGTTTTTCTGGCACCTACAGGGCTCACTCTGAGTGGCTGTGGGCCATCTGCTCATCACTAAGTCCACTTGGAGAAGGATTTGAGGAGGTCCACCTTGCAGGGGATGGGCCAGCCACAGGAAGCAGGGCTTTCTACTCCCGACACTAAACCTTACTCTCTTATCCTCCAATGTCATTACTGTCAGCCAGTACCAGGGTCCTCATAAGGGACAGCCCAGCATGACCCCGGATGCCATCTGGACACCCACCCTCCCTTAGCTTTTCCTAAACCCTCCGGAGACCACAGCGATTAGCCCCAGACAGTTAGCGGTGACGTGGGACTGTCTTGAGCTCACATTTTTATGTCAGGATGAATTTAGATTCTGAAGTTGATCTCCTTGTTGCGAGGGCTTTAGGATGGAAAGATTAAATCGTCCCCTGATGTGTGCGTCATTAGGCCCCAAATCCTTGAAGAGTCGTTAAAGCACCTTCTCAGAGAAATGCTCTCAGTCGCAGCTTGATGGGTATCGGCAGGAATAATCTCTCCATGATTTGGGAGCTAAACTGGCTGGGAAGCTCTGCCAGACGTGATTTTACTGCAGTCCTTTGAGCCTGGCCCTTCAGCAGCCTGCGACTCTCAAAACCCATGAATGTCACAAAACCAGAGGCTGGTCCTGGGTCTGTTTTTCCCAGAAAAACTTATCCGGGCCCTCCCCTGAGGGGACAAGATTGCCCTAAGTCAGCTACCATGAGCCACAACTGCAGGTCTAGTCAGTGACCAGGGCAGTACTTAGTCAAGGTCAGGCACAGCCTGGGGATAGTCTATGATTTACATCCCAGTCTGTGGCCAAGGGTTCACTGACTGATCCTGGCCTGGCATCAGCCCTCCCTCAGCTCAGGGTACCAGGATCTGACACCTTGCCTGAGTACCCCTCAGCCAGGCTATACCAATAGCCATTGAGAGAATCAAGCTATTTAAAGTGAGAGGGAGCACACATGAGTGTTGGCAGGTGGGGGGTCCGTATTGGAGGTGGGGCCAGGGAAAAGCTGAGGCAGAATTGTGAGGGGAAGGAATGGTGGTGGGAGAAGCAAGGGTGTTGCCAGGGCCTCAGCCTTGGAAATCCCAGGCAAAGACAGAGGGACCCTGCATTATTTCCAATCCTTTCCTGGCAAAGCTTACCATTATCTTATTTTCTTATTTCAGCAGCAAAAGGAGCCTGAATCTTTGGGAAAAGGTTCAAGCTGATGCCAAGTTTCCTTCCCATGATGGCTGAGGAGATGGCTTAGTATGAAGCACATCGGACTTGCTGGAGGACCTTCGGTAAGTCACCTTTTCTCTCTAGACTTTAGGGTATTCATCTACAAAAGAAGGCATTGGAGCAGCTCATCTGCCTTGCCCTCTCAGTCAGCCAGCTGGGAAGAGGATGAGAAGAGAACACCAGTTGGGAAGAAGGGCATTGGAAAGGTCTTAGGCAAGAGAGAGAGCTTGGCAGGTCCAGGGACCTTGACTGAGCCTAGTGTGATGGACGAGCAATGGGGACAGAAAAATAGGTCATGACTAAGCCCACAGGGACTGGGTGCAATGAAGAGTCTGGTTTTTATCCTGCTGGCAATGAAGAGCTTTGAAGGGTTTCAAACTGGAGAGTGGACACCATCAGATTTGCATTTTAGGATGATCTATCTGATTGCTGTGTGCAGGATGGATCAGAGGGATGGAGACACGGGTGAGGAAAGGGAGGAGACTATGCAATTGTTCAGGCAAGAGATGCTAGAGGCCTGGACTGGGGAAGGGGGCAGAGGAGTTGGTGAGAGAGAGACAAATCTAAGAGCGAGTAGAGTACTGACCGGACTTGATGACCAGTAGATATGGGGAGGGAAGGGGGCGGTGAGTAAGGACCAAGGAGAACTGGTGAATGCCATGGGCTGGCTTGTAGAATCGATGGACAGTAATGAAACTCACCGAGATGGGAAGATTAGATAAGCAGGATTGGTGAGGGAAGGTTATGGTGGATGCCAGTCTACACCTGTTGAGTATAAGATGAACATGGGACTTTCAAGTGGAGGTGTCCAAGAATGAATTGAGAAAATGGGCCAGGAGTTCAGGTAGCAAACTAGGCTGAGGATATAAATTAAGGAGACTGAACCATTTCTCATGGATAATGCTAAGGGAGAGAAGAAAAGGGGACTCAGCATGGAATCTTGGGACACTCAACATTGGGAACCAACAGAAGAGAAGTCAGCAAAGAAGACTGAGAAAAAGTAAGCAGACAGGTGGGGAAAACAACCTTGCAGAGGTGGTATATTGGGGATTAGAGAGAGTGATATTGAATGTGGCCAAGAGACAGGATGAGAACTCAAAGTATTCAGTGACTATGAAGGTCATTGGTAACTTCATAGAAAGTAATTTCTGGGACTCTTCTGGGGGCAGAAACAAAACTGAAACGAGTAGAAGAATGAATTGGGGAAGTGGAGTAAGAAGTGTAGACAACTCTTTGGAAAAGTTTTCTTAGAGGGGGATACGGTAGAACCACAGGCAGAAGAAGGCATGGGGTTTGGGGTAGAGAAGTGTGTTCCAAGCAGAAAGAGACTTGAACATGTATAAATGCTGGTGGGAGGGATCCAATAGAGAAAAAAATTAAAGATACAGGAAAGACAGCTATGGGGCAAAAGAATAGCTCATGGGCACCTGTCATTTATCACCATACATTTCATGTTTAATTCTCTCAGCCTGCCTGTGGTTTCCCATAACCATGCTTACTTCCTTCACATCATTTACCACCATCAGTAAATTATTTTAATTATTCTTTGGCTTCTTGCCCTAGCCAGTTTTGCTCAGTGGATAGTGCATTGGCCTGCATACTACAGGGTCCTAGGTTTAATTAATCAAGGACATATACCTTGGTTGCAGGCTTAATACCTGGCCCTGATCAGGGCTTGTGTGGGAGGCAACCAATCAATGTGTCTCTCTCACATTGATGTTGCTCTCTCTCTGTCTCTCTGCCTCCTTTCCACTCTCTCTTACAAATCAATGAAAAATATCCTCGGGTATGGATTAACTAAATAAATAAATAAATAAATAAATAACTATTCTTTGGCTTCTTTGTTGACTCTGTTTGCCACTGATCTCTAAGCTCCAGGGATTCCCCAGTCTCTATGGCGACTATCTTATTGTGCTTGAATTTTCACCAGGGCACTTAATACCCCCAGATATTATATTATTTTCTTACCGCTTGCTTTTCATCTGTCTCCCCAGATAAACCCCAGGGGAGATGGAACTAAGTCTGACTTGTTGTCCACTATAGCCCAGCACACAGCACCTAGCACCACGCTATACCCAGCTCACAACAGGCACACAACGAATGTTGTGAATGAATGGATGGATCAACATTTTCTAAGAAAAGTTTCTCAGAAAGTGCTGTTCCGAAGTGAAGGATGGGGAGAAGCGCCTAACATTCATCAGGCGTGTACCATTACCACATATACAGTTTCATCTAAACTTCATGGCAACTTTTTGAGGTAAGAATTGCTGTCTCCTTTTCAGAAATGAAGAAACTGGGCTCCACAGAGATTTGAAACACTGCCAGAAATCACACAGCTAATACATGGTGGGACCAAAAGGGAAGGCCGGGGGCGGGGGGGGGGGGTTGTTTTATTTATTTGTTTGTCTTTCTCAAAGACCTGGGCTCATTTCCCCCCCTGCCTGGCCCCATCCCCGGCCTCTGGAGATGATCACAGACTTCTCCCCCACCTGTCCTCAGGACGGCAGGCCTGGGAGCAGAGGCTGACCCAGTCCGGGGTGTGTTCTAGAACTGGCCCCCTGGCTGCAGCCACATGGAAGGAGGGGGGCCTTCCCCAGGGTGGTGGTGGCAGGGCTGAGTGAAAGGACATTTTGGAGAGAGACCTGAGAGAGAACACGGACAGGACCCGATGAATGTTGGGATGTGAAATGGAAAAGAGCGAGACCCAGGATGGACTCGGGGGTGGGTGCCTCGGGTTGAGACCCAAAGAGAAGGGGCAAGAATAGAAAGGGAGGTGGGTGCCGCCGTGGATAGGCCGAGCAGGCAGGGCCTGTGGACATGCAGGTGGTGGTGTCCAGTGCAAAGTAGGGGAAGCAGGCCAAGTTGGGAGTGGTCAATAGCACCCTCATGGCGGATGCTCTTGCTGAGGGAAGCCTGGTGAGAGGGAGGAAGTGGGGCAGCCCCAGCATTCCAGGGGGTGGAGCAGAAGGGGGTCTAGAGCCATGCTCAGAGGAGCAAGAAGTCAGTAAGGTAGGAGAAGTGTGTCCCTTCTGAACTATGTGGTTGTGGAGACAAAAGACAAATGAGCTTTTCTGTTTGCTCAACAGAATGTTCTACAGCCTCCCTGAATACACAAGCTGTCATCGACCACCAACCCTCTCTCACCTGAAGCAGCTTGGGGAAAAGATAACACTGCGGGTTTGGAGACTCTCCACTGCTGGTGCCTAATTACTGCACAAGAAACAAACCGATTGCCGAAACCGGTTTGGCTCAGTGGATAGAGCGTCGGCCTTCGGACTCAAGGGTCCCAGGTTCGATTCCGGTCAAGGGCATGTAGCTTGGTTGCGGGCACATCCCCAGTAGGGGGTGTGCAAGAGGCAGCTGATCGATGTTTCTCTCTCATCGATGTTTCTAACTCTCTATCCCTCTCTCTTCCTCTCTGTAAAAAAATCAATAAAATATATTTAAAAAAAAAAAAAAGAAACAAACCGAGAGAGTTGTAGGCAAGAGAGCTTCCTGCTGCCTAGGAAGAAGAGCCATTTCTCCACTCCCAAGGGAGGGATCAAAGACAAGCACTGACAAATACTAGCTCTTATTGTGTGCCAGTCACTTGGCACACGTCATCTTATTTAATTCAGTGGAAGGGGTATCATTCCCATTTTGCAGATGAGGAAACAGAGGCTCAGAGGGGCCTGCCAACGCACCCAAGTTAAAGGAGAAAGTCCAGGTCTGGTCTCCATCCTCTCCCCCAGTCCTGCAGAGTCAAGTCCAAATGCCACATTCATGATTTTACAGCTCTGTGTACTGTTCTTTTCATAAGATGTCCATTTGTAAGAAATAAAACTGTTGGGCTCAGCAGCAGGGCAATAACTATAAAGAAAACTGCCATTAAGAGCACGGACTTAGCTCCCAGCATTACTGTACATTCCAAGCACATTTCCAAAACGCCATTTGACATAGGTGGTCATTCCAAGGGAACCCATTTGCCTCTTTCCTCCCGCCTGGCCCCAGACGTGTCTGTCCAAGGGGAAATCAGGAAGAGGGAAAGGAGGTGAGGGAGGCGGGAGAGGGACTAGGCCTCCCCTAAGGGGATGTCAGCTGTCTTGGGACTCATTCCTCCCAGCCCCGCCCTCTTCTAACCTTATAGATGGGAAACGAGGCCCAGAGAGGATCAGTGCCCAGACCAGCATGGATTAGTTCCCAAGTCCCTTGCCTCCTAGCCACGGCGACCTTCCCAAGACAGCATGCAGCCTCCGAAGAGGCCAAGAAATCCATTTATAAGAAAAAAAATTTGTTTAATCATCACCCAAAGACAGTTTTCATTGACTTTTAGAGAGAGGGGAAGACGAGAGAGGGAGAGAGAGAGAGATCAGTTGCCTAACTCCATACCCCAACCAGGGCGGGGGATCGAACCCACAACCTAGACAGGTGCCCTGACTGGGAATCAAACTCATGACCTTTTGCTGTATGAGACAATGCTCCAAGCAACTGAGCCGCACTGGCCAAGGCAGAAAAATGTGTATATGTATTACTTTTATGATTCAAATGAATTATTTTACTTAAAAAAATAATCCCAACCTATATCTCCCAGTGCAACGGGGCAAAGATCACATCCCTATAAAGAAAATGAATATCTAAAGAGCAACCAGAATGTTCCCTCCACTGTCTTTTATCATAAATTTGCATGAGTGTATACCACACTCCAACCACACTGGCCTTTTTTTTTTTTTTCAGTCCCTTGAAGCCCCCATCCCTGTTCCTACCTCAGGGCCTTTTCACTTGCTATGCCCTCTGCCTAGAACACACATCTCTAGGCTCACATTGCTAGATTTCTCTTAATGCTGAGATTTCAACTCAAATGTCACCTCCTCTGAGAGGCCTTCCCTGACTACCTCAGGTAATCACACTGTCACTCCCCATAACAGTCAATCTCAAACATGAACATGCATCAGATTTACCAGGAGGGCTTGAAATACAGATTGCTGGGCCCTACCCCCGGAGTTTCTAGTTCAATAGGCCTAGGTGGATCCTGAGAATTTAGATTTCTCTTAAGTTCCCAGGTTGTACTAAGGCTACCAGTGTGGGAACATTTTGAGAGCCACTGCTCTTCCTTGTCTTCATAGTATTGGTCACGGTCTGAAATTGCCTTGGTAATCTATCCAGTTATGTACTGTGGTCTCCCTTTCACACTGATTGGATGTTTCTGAAAGCAGGGTATCTGCATTGTTGATCGAAATATCCCCAGGACCCAGAACTGAGCCACAGATATGATAGCTGCTCAATGAATGCTTATTGAATGAATAAATTACCAAACGGGTAGACGAATGGATGGGTGAGTGGATGCTCACCTCAGCCTCTGGATTCCTGCCTCCATACATCCCATTTTTGTTCCACACCAAGTTGATCCACAGGCAAAACCAATCCCGTCTTTGATCTCCAAAAACCCAATGATCAAAGCAAGCATATGGAACAAACAAATAATATAGAACATTTGGCCAAAAATATTGGAAGGCCATGGCCAGGAGACACACATTACAAAATGACAAATGACTTTAAACTGTGTGTAGACATAGCTGCTCTATAAGTCATTTCAGCTACCCTATCACCCCAATTGGTCCCCAGCCTTCTGCCATCTTGAAGACTCCCCTCTCCTCCTCCTTCTCCTCTCTGCCTTCTCCTCCTGCCTGCTCTTTTCTTCCTCAAAGATCTAAAAAATAATCTTTTTTTCATTTTTTAATATAGAACAGCTTAACCATCATTGTTTCATTGCTTAAGGAACCCAATAAGACCAGTACACCTCCTCTGTCCTTAAAATCTCCTGCATCTTAGCACTGGCTGGTATTGCTAAATGGTTAGGGTGTCCTGGTCAAGGGCACATACCTGGGTTGCAGGTTTGATCCCATATGTAGGAGGCAACCAGTCAATGTGCCCCTCTCATATTGATGTCTGTCTGTCTGTCTGTCTGTCTGTCTCTCTCTCTCTCTCTCTCTCTCTCCTTTCCTCCCTCCCTTCCACTCTCTCTAAAAATCAATGGAAAAATATCCTTGGGCGAAGATTAACAAAATAAAATAAAATCTCTTGCACCTTGGAGACAGATGAGTTATACCTTTCCCTCCATCTTTTTGTAGTCTCCTGGAAACTATGCCTCATTCAATGACGTCTTCAGTCCCAGCTCACTGACTTCATCCAGAATGACTTCAGGAGGCAGGTCAGCTGCTGAGAGCCAGGTGGGAGAATGAGGTAAAAAGTGTGTTGAGAGTGAGTAGCGCTTTAAATAATTGCTGTGCATGGTGGAGGAGTGAGCTGGCTGGAGAAACACAAGTCCACCTTCTGGAAACTTCAGTTGGAGTTGGTGAGGAATTGGTCAAGAAATAGAGAACCCAAGATGTGAAGAGTCATCCAATGCTTCTTTCTCCATTCTCTTGGTCACTTTGTTGGTTTCCAATTGCTGCTGTAACAAATTTAGTGACTTAAAATGACACAAATGCTGTTTCACAGTTCTAGATGTCAGAAGTCCAGAGTGGCTGTGTTCCTTCTGGGGATCCTAGAATAGAATACGTTTCCTCGACTTCTCCAGCCATTGGAAGTTACCTGCATTTCTTGGCTCATGGTCCCTTTCTCCATCTTCAAAGCCAGCAGTGTGGTATTCCTTCCCTCCCGCCTGCCCTCCCACCCTCCCTGTTGAAAGATTACAACATGGGCATCTTTGGGGGAGGGGTCATTATTTCTACAAATCACCCACTGGGAGGGTCACTTCCTAAACTTTAGCAGATCTCTGAACCTGCCTCTTTGAAATCACTAGTCAACACTCTGTGCAACCTCCTCTCCATCCAGCTTGCATGCCCAAGCATCCCACTGCAGCCATTCTGCAACATCAGGACCTCCAGTCCTTCCACCTCTCCTACTCCCATCCAGGAGCCTCTCCTGCCTGCCCCTCCTCCCTTTGTCACTTGGAGCCTATGATCTATCATTATTACCTTCCTGTCCATCTTCCTGTCACATGTATTGGCCATAGCCCAATGCTGAATGAATCAGCATCCTCCTCCTCCATGCTGTCACCGTGGAAACTCTGCTAGGCAAAACCACACAACAATAAGATGGAAATCTTCAGTGTCCAACACCATGGAGGCAAAGAGAAGCCAGTGGAGGATTTTAAGCTTGGAAGTGATCCAATCAGATTTATATTGTAGAAAAATAATGTTTTGCGATAGTGTGAAGGATTAGAGGAAGGCCATAGAGAGATGAAGGGGTACACTCTTTACACTAACACCACACCTTATTCTCAGTGCTCTATGGTTAGTTCACAATAGCATCCTCCTCCTCCTCCTTCTTCTTCTCTAATATTCCTACAACCCATCATATCTCTAGTATATGAATCTATCTCCTTGGCCAGGTAGGCAAAAAGTTTAGACAGAGGATCCAACTTCAAGTTTAGTCTCTTTACTGATAAGCTGTATGAACTTGGACAAGTTACTTAACCTCTCTAAGCTTCCATTTCCTGATGTATTCAGGACACTCAACTAAAACAATACTGAATGAATAACATCCATGACCAATAGCATTACAATATTCACAAAAGGTGCCTTGCAAACTGTGCAGTACCCTGTACATATTACCTATTGTCATTCTCCCTGGTTTATAACTCCTTTGAGAGTAGGGCTCATACCTTTCTTGTATTTGCATCCACCCCTCCCAGTGCCTCACACATTGAAAATACTCTATAAATGCCTTAAGCGATAAATAAAGCCATTGGATATCACACTAATGAACATTTAAAGAGGGAATAAAGCCTTACCAAGACTGTCCTTTTAAAACCTTCTCCTTCTCCCTCCCATGGTGACCTTTGCTCTGATTTGATTTTCTCTCTTCTGAAAAATCCATCCTTACCCATATGCAGAAGTCAGTGTGTTACAGAGTGTGCCTGCCTCCTGGTGCCACAGCCCAGGGAAACCACTTGCAATCACACCCTTGTCTGCTTCTGCAGGAGCCCAATCCGAGGCACGCACCAATAAGTAAAAGGGGTGCACAGCCCTTACTGCCCTTCGGGGTCTGTTTATTTGCAAATGGAAATTCACTCTCAATTAGCCTCGAATGGGTCAGGGGATAAGCCCGAACAACTCACCAGCTTTCCTTAAAGAAATAATCACTATAATCATCAGACTAAAATGAAATATAATAACTATATTACATCAAACGTATTAATATGGAAGAAGGAATAAATACAGTGACAGGCATGGTAATGAAAGTGCTGCCGAGCAGGAGCGGGGGCTGTGTTTCAGCGCTGGGGCTGTTTGCCACCCGTGCTGGTGGTCTTGCTGCAAACGGCGGCGGCTCATTCAGTCCCTCTGCAGGGAGGCGGGGCCCACAGCTGCACTGACTTTCCTTTCAATGCTTCTTTTTGAAAGAAGGAAGGCCCGTGAAAATCATGGAATAGATCAGAACCCAGGAGCGGCTGGTGTCTGGGAATCTTCATGCCAGAAACTTTCTGTGTGTTACTTCATCAATGCCTCCTGACTGGCCTGTGAGGAAGACAATACCATCTTCACTCTCCCAGAGGGGCCACAGGGGTTCAGGAGTGTCAGGTGACCTGTCCGAGATCACATGTCCCAAATCCAGGTGACCTGAGCCTGCTCTATTGCCTTCTCCTCAAGCTGCCTGTCTGTCTGTAGACTGGCCTCAGGAAGGAAGAGTGTGAAGACCAACCCCTGGGTCTTAGAGAAGGAGTCGCAGCAGGAATGGCCATTCACTCTGCAGGGTTTTGCTTCCCTTTGGTCTGGAAGGTGCCCAGAGAACAATAAAGGCAGAGTAGGCAGCAAGATAGCGCGACAAAAATTTAATATATAATATATACTAGCGGTCCGGTGCATGAAATCATGCACTCAGAGTGGAGGGTCCCTCAGCCCAGCCTGTGCCCTCTCATAGTCAGAGAGCCCTTGGGGGATGTCTGACTGATGGCTTAGGCCTGCTCCCCCCCGGGAGTGCACTGACCACCAGGGGGCAGCTCCTGCATTAAGCATCTGCCCCCTGATGGTCAGTGCGTGTCATAGCGACCAGTTGTTCCGCCATTTGGTCTATTTGCATATTAGCCTTTTATTATATAGGATTTTTTTTTTTTTTAAGATCATGAGCAAGGGCTCAAGGATGCTCAGAAATGTCAGGGGGCTGTTTAAGAGAGGTTGTTTTTTAATAAAAGCTGTGTGCTAAGATTCTGGACAGAAGAACGAAATCTCTTCGTGTAATCTCATTATGTGCTCACAAGTAGGTAAGGCCAAAAATATAGAGGTTCCATCTCTTTGGGTGATGTAAGGACTCAGTGGCAACATACAAAAATGGCCAGCACAGGGCCTGGCACTTAGGTATGTTTGATCACTCCTTCTCACCCCTTTCCCCCCTCTAGCAAATGAGAGGGTCCCCGCATTGATTTTTCATTGCTAATGTCTGCCTTCCAGGATCCCATACTGCCTGCTTCTCTCAAGTAGCTAAACCAATATTTCCAACCCATCAACACTTAAACATGAGGCCAATTTGCCCAATACACTGTCTATTTATTTTCCAGGCTGCAATCTTTATGATGCATATTCCTGAGGCAGTTAATTTGCTCCTGAATACATCTCTTTGTGTATTGGTTACCCATTTCATTAGCTGCGTTATTGAGACTGCCTGGGACATGTGGGGGATTTTTCACTGGTGAAAGAAGGTTTTTAATAAGCCCCATCATCACTGGCTTTATGGTGCTATTTGATGAGCAACAAATGTATTCATTTGGCAGCTGCATTCCTTAATCAGGTATTCACTGGGTAAAAGCACATATAAATATGGAAAAACAAAATTTGGGGAGCTGAGTGCAGTCATTTTCCACAGGGATTGGAGCATTGTCCATATTCACCATCGGTCTTCAGGCAAGAGCCTCTTCTGCAGCACGTGGATTCCATACATAAGCGTGCAGTGCCCAGATATGTCATTAGCATCATCTGTCAAGAGCAGTCCTCCCCCCACTGAGGGGCCAGATCCTCCAAAGGACACTTGTCCCCTCTTCCATATCAAACAAGTCCCCAGCATTCTGGGGGTTGTTTTGTTGTTGTTGTTTTTTGTGTTTTGTTTTGTTTTTGACCAACAGTACTAAGCCTTTCCTGGGATTCCCACTCCATTTGCCTCCATTTAAGTAATAAAAATTACTAAAATATGTTAGCTCTTTTTTAACAGCTTTATTGATGTATAAGTGACTAATTAAAATTGTATATGTTTAAGGTGTACCACTTGATGTCTTGATGTATGTAGATACTGAGAAATGATCACCACAAGCAAGCTAATTAACATGTCCATAACCTCACATTTCCTTCTTTTTGTGGGGAGGACACTTATCTACCCTCTGAACAAATTTCAAGTATACAATTCAGTACTGCTAACTACAATCACATCGTTACACGGCATTAGATCTCCAGAACTTAGTTGTCTTGCAACACTGAAACGGTGTGCCCTTTGGCCATCTCCCCATTTCCTCCTTCCCCAGCCCTTGGCAACCACCATCCTACTCCCTGCTTATGACTTTACCTATTTTAGATTCCACATATAAGTGAGATCATGCAGCGTTTGTCTTTCTCTGTCTAGCTTACTTCAGTTAGCATAATGTCCTCCAGGTTCATCCATGCCGTTATAAATGACAGGTTTTCCTTCTTTTATAAGGCTGAGTAATATTCCATTTATATACATACCACATCTTCTTTACTCATTCACCCTTCACACACACTTAGGTTGTTTCCATGTCTTTGCTATTGTGAATAATGATGCAAAAAACCTGGGCTCTCTTTTCCAGATCCTTATGTCAGCAGCCAGAAGTAGGAATGCTGGTTCATACGGTTGTGCTATTTTTTATTTTAACAGTGGCCTTTCTGGGACAATGCCTCCACTCTCTGCACCCCAAGGGGAGAAGAGGCACAAAGAAAGAACAGCAAAGTAGAAAACAAGCAGATGGAGGACACCCAGTCCAGCTGCCAGCAGACATGAATAAGGAAAACCAATCTTCTTTTGAAAAGGAGAATGTCTGTGAGGATTTGGCCAGGATTATAATTAAAAGAGAAAACACATTAGATGTTGTGCAAAGAACACAGTTCTCCCCTCCCCCCGCCGCCCCTTTTCTGGAACTACCTGAACCTTTCTTTATAGTCACTGTCAAAACAGGCCCTGGATCAGAAAGAGGTAGGCTGGGACCTCTAATATGTTTGGAGCTGGGAGGCCCAAGGCCATGGCCACAGGGACATGGTAGGCCCAGGTGTGGATAGTTTTGTCCAGGAGGGAGGGCACCCAGACCAGAGTACAGACAACAGGAGATGGTCCAGCAATCCTGGGGTTCTAGGTGTGTGGTCCTTGCTTCAAGGAGCAGGACTAGGAATCAGGAGATAGATATCCATGCAGAGTGATAGACGACAGCCCCTCCCCAGGAGCCAGTGCCCCCCACCAGCCTCCCACATCTCCAGTTAGCTCTGCGTACCACACACTTCACGATTGACAGCTTTCCTGGCTGCCTCGACCACTGAGATCTCCTTATTGGCAGGAACCACATCTTGCTGGATGGGAAAAATGAAACAGAAAGGGAAATGCCTGCCATTCAGGTTGGCTGCTGGGGGAGGGGGGAATCACTCTGGAACAAAAGACAGGCTAGAGCTTGCTCCTCCGAGTTTTGCTGTCCCGAGGACCAGCCGCCTGGACACCGCCTGGTTACAAAGGCAGCCCCTCAGGCTCCACCCAGACCTCCTGAATCAGAATCTGCATGTTAACAAGATCCCCTGGTGACATGCATGATCATTATGACCTGAGAAGCAACGAGCTGGAGTTGAACGTGGATCTCTGAGACTCTAAACTCGTCCCTCTTTGAAGCCCCACATTCCCATGATCCTTTGAAAGTCATTCAGCACTCTGATACCTTTTCTCTTGATGCTCCCCCAGCCTGAATTGACTTGACCACGGGAGGAAGGGAATACTGTAAAAGAATCTAGAAGTCACAAATGGAGTGCCTACTCTAAGCCATGCACAATGCTGGAAGGTGTCACAGGCATTCTCTTATTAAGTCACCAGAGCAAGCGCTGAAGATGGGAGAATAATGAGCACCATTTGCCAGATGGAGTGAAACTGAGAGTAGCTGAGTAACTTCACTGAATTCACACAATTTGGACTTACCGAGCTGCAAGAGAGACCTCCTGCTAACTCAATCAAAGAGGGGTTGCTGTAAAAGAAAACAGATTCTTCAGAATCCTAGGATAGGAAACACAGGCAAAATCTTAGGGCGCCTGGAAATCCATCTTGCCCTTGAGATTGGGACTCTTGGGCAAGAGACTTAGGGGGGGGGGGGCGGCTTAAGAGAAAGGGGGAAAAGGAAGCAGAACAAGAGGGGAAAAGAAGAAGAAAGCTAAGCAAGGATGTCCTCTCAGGGGGAGATGAAGAACATGATGAAACCTGATTGAGAGAACTTCTATGAAAAGTCAGTGGAGCGGGCTGTGCTGAAAATTTCTAGTTCTGCTCATTAGCTGGAATTCACGTTCCTCTGACTCCAAAGTCTGTGTTCCTACCACATTACGTCCCCTTCATGGTGTGGCTGTTCAGAACAAAACTCTGTCTGGGTTCAAACCCCAGCTCTGCTACTTGCTAGTCATGAAATCTCGGGCAAGCTCTTCAACTTCTCTGTGCCTGTTTCCCCATCTAGGAAGAATAATAGCACCTGCCTCATAGGGTTGTTAGGAGGATTAAATGAGTGGATGTTTGTAAGATGCATAGAATAATGCCTAGCACGTAGTAAGCATGAAGAAAGTGATTGCTAAATAAATGAATATAGTAAAATTTCAACTCTCATCAGGACAGAGAAGGAGCTCAACAGGCGTGGCCCTGCAGGGTACTCTGAGCTGCATGGGATGGAGCCCGGGGAGACGGCAGGAATGTCACCATGGTGGCTCAGGCAAGAAAGATGCTGTCCCCTTTCCAGAAGATCAGACCATGGCAACTCAGATGGCCTGTGGCAGCACGTCAAAGCTCACAGGGAGTCTTGTGATAATAATGACCAATATTTCTGCTATAGATGCTATAAGCACTTATGGGTTGAATTGTGCCGCGCCCCCTCCCCTCCCCCCAGGATTCATATGTTGAAGTCCTAACCCAGACTACCTCAGAATGTGACCTCATTTGGAGATAGGGTATTTACAGAGGTCATCCAGTTAAGATGTGGTCTTTAGGGTGCCTCCTAACCCAATATGACTGATGTCCTTTTAAGAAGGGGAAATCTGAACACAGACATGCACAGAGGAAGATGATGTGAAGAAACAGGGAAAGACAACACACCAAGGAGAGGCCTGGAACAGACCCTCCCTCACAGCCCTCAAAAGGAACCAACCCTGCCAACACCTTGACCTCGGGCTTCCAGCCACCAGAACTGAGACAATGTATTTCTGTGGTTTAAGCCACCCAATCTGTGTTATCTGTCGTGCTTTGCTAATGGCAGCCCCAGCAGACGAAGGCAGTGTGCTAGGCACTTCACAGGTCTTGGCTCAATTCATTCATCCCCTCAAGTAGAGGTTTACAGGGTGGGGCAAAAGTAGGTTCACAGTTGTTCGTATGGAAAATAATACAATCATCAATCAAGAATAATTGAAAAATAAACTCTGTGTTTCCCATACTCACAGCTATAAGCCTACTTTTGCCCCACCCTGTACTATCCCACTTTACAGATGAAGAAGCTGGACCACAGAGCAGGGACACACTCTGACTGCAATCACACAGTGCGTAAAAGGCAAAGCTGGACCTTGAACTCCTGTCAGCCTGACCAATGCCTGGCACACAGGAGGCACTCACCTGGTTTGGACAGTCTTGAGACTCTCATTAGACCATCAGACCAAGCTGACAACAATCCAACTTTTCTCCATAATAAAACCACTGCAATAAATATCCTCGTACATAAACCTTGGGTATTTCACTGGTTGTTTTAGGACACATTCATAGAAGTAGAACTCCTGGGTCAAATAATACAGACTTGAAAAATGGTTTTTTTCTTTTAAGATGGTTATGTGTTTGTTGTAGGAAGGTATCTTGCTTGAACTTCCACCTGAACTTCCTCCATTACAAATTCTTAGTTGCATAGGTTTGCAAGAGTTACCCCATGTTTATTTTTATTTTTATTTTTATTACCCTCTCCTTCTTATATGTATTGGAAGGAATATAATTAGTCATAAAAACACTGGAGTCAAATTTCCTGGGTTCAAAGAATCCTGGGGAAATTCTTTAACTTCTCAATATTCAGCTTCCCCATTTAAAAAATAAGGGTTCTAAAAGTGCTCACCTCATGAAGATATGAGCTTTAAATGAGTTAATATGGATAAAGCATTTAGTAGCTATTATGTAGAAAATGTTCACTAACCATTAGCTATTTTTATTTTTAGTCTTTCTAGAATTATTTCTGACATTTGCTTTCCACTCAAAAATATATTTAGATTTTTGCTAGGTTTAAACTATTTCAATACTTACTGCCCACCATTGGTATCCTGAATTTTCCATCCTTAAAGTGTTTGTTTCATACCTGGATATGTTAAAATGTATTTTACTTTTTTACTTTTTTCAGAAAACAATAATGTACAAGGGGTATAGTCACTGTCTCTGCATACCTGAGAATATCTTAAGTTGTCTTCCCGTGTTAATGACTTTTCCTTTGGGTATAGAATTTGGGGGTAACATTTGCTTCAAAGCTCTGACTCAATCCATTTCTTCTATATTTAATGTTGTGGAGAAATTTACTGTTGAGTCAGTCTGATTCTTCTCCCTTTTTTTCACAAATGGTTACCTTCAAGTGCTGTTGTAAACTTGTTTCTTTGTCCTTGAAACTCAGTCTTCCCTGGAGGTGACTATGAGAGGGTTTCTTTTTATTTTAGCAGGGAGACTTTCCATCTGCAGATTCAAGTCTTTCTCTATCTCAGTCAGGTTTTCTATGACTGTGCCTTTGGCTACTGCTGCTTCCACAACTAGGGTGCTGTTACTGTCTCTCACTGAAGAAGAACAACGTTGCAGGTTGTGACCCTCCATGTCCTTCGTCCTCCCTCTGATCACTTTCAGCTCCTTGTGTTCCTCGAGAACTTCTGGCTCATTGAGGCTCATTGATTTTTTTTTCCCTAAATATTTCTTAAATCTGTCTACCTCTCTCCATCACAACTACCCCCCTGCTAAGGGGTGGGTCTTTTGCTTCTAGTCCTGCATCTCTGTAATGAATCTCCATTGAAGGGAGGGGGGAGGCACCTCTTTTAAAATGTAAATTAAATTATTCTTGAGTTGTAACATCCTTCAGTGGTTTCTCATTACAGTAAGAACAAAGTCCAATCACTTCATGGCCTCAACAAACTACATGGGTTGGCCCTGTGGGTCCTAAGAGAGTCCGCTAGCCTATCCCACGAGGGGCTGTTGGGGTTGACAGAATTCTAGGATGGAGCTTGGAGTGGGAAATGCTAGGAAAACGGAGTTTCTCTTCTGAAATGTGCCTAGGCACAGCTCTCGGGAAGAGGATAAAAAAGAGATGCAGTCGCAGGAGGAATAAGAGGTCACAGTTTCGAGGGGTCAGTAAGTTCCAGGTTCTAAAAATGTTTCCAGAGCAGACCAGGAAGGAAATAAAGAGCATATTTATTGAGCAACTACTGTGGGCAAATGCTGTTCTATATACACTGATTGGCCAGATTATTATGATCTCTGAATGCATAATAATCTGGCCACTCAGTGTATATCCTATATAATAAAAGGCTAATATGCAAATTGTCCCCTCGACCAGGAGTTCGACCAGCAGGCAGGCCAGCCAACTGCCCATGTCCCCTCCTCCTGGCTAGGCTGGCCAAACCCCACCCATGCACACACACACACATACACATACACACACACACACACACACACACACACACACACACACACACACACTGAGTGGCCAGATTATTATGCGTTCAGAGATCATAATAATCTGGCCACTCAGTGTATAACCCATTAGATCTTTGCATCTTTATTAATTATCCCCCTTTTTTATAAAGAAACTCTGAGAAGGTAAATGACTTGCCCGAGATCCCATGGCTAACAAGACATGGGAACAAAGATAAAATCTGGGCCTGCCTAATTTCAAAGTTTCTGATCTTTCCCTGTATCTGTGGCCTCCCAAACGGATGAGTTCCAACATGGCAGCTGGGGACAGAGCCAGTGGAAGTGGAAGGCTGTAATGGGTCTCCTGCTTGCTCTGCTCCAGAGATTCAGCCTTTATATTAAAGCAGGCTGAGTTTAGCTAAAGTAACAAGCAAATGCCAACATGTATCCATCCGTGCAAATACTCCTGGCTAGAGGACAGCTCTTTTCTGTCCCCTCCCTGAGATGCATTGAGATGCATGGGTCCACCTTCCTTGTGATCATGTGTCCACCTAGCAGAAGGAGGCCCTTCATCATCTGTTCTTCAAGATCCTTTGATTGGCGATGGCCGGTATGGCTCCGTGGTTAGAGCTCCAGCCTGAGCACCGAAGGGTTACATACTCAATTCCCAGTCAAGGGCATTTATCTGAGTTGCAGGTTTGATGCCTGGCCCAGTTGGGGCTTGTGTGGGAGGCAACCAATTGATGTGTCTCTTTCACCTCTCTCTTCCCCCTTCCTTCCTCCCTTCCACTCTCTCTAGAAAACCAATGGGAAAAATATCCTCGGGTAAGGATTTTTTTTTTTTAAAGATCCACAGCCAATCAAAGATGAAACGAGCCTGGGTTCCCAAGTCATCACATGGAAGGTCATCCATCAAGTGCCCAATTATACGGTATCATAAAAAACTAAACTTTTATTGTTTAAAAGCCACTGGAGTTTTGGACAGGTTTGTTATAGCAGCTAACATTCATTACGTTGGCATACAAGTAAAAATCACAAGTTTAAAAAAAAACGGAGGCTCTAAGAGCCGAGGGTCATGTAGCAGTTGTCTCATGCCAAATTCAGGGCTCCTTCCCTCGTGGCACCCGGCAGCTAGTCCCGGTTCAGGCCTTAGCTCTTTGTGGAACTCAGGGGAAGTCACTCCCCTCTCTGGGCCTCAGTTTTCCCATGTGCAGAATGAGGACTCTGTCCTGGATGGTGACATGGGGCACTTTGAGGCAGGTCCTACTGCTGCCTGCAGCCCAAATGCATCATCCATAGTGACCTCATACAGAGCCACCATCACAGTCCTTGGGTCACTGAGTAGTTAGTTACAAAAGAGGGTCAAAACTTTTTTCCCCCAAAAGAGTCATTCCAGTTGCTTATATAATCCTCTACATTTAGAATGTCTTTACAGTAACCATGGCGACCACAGCATATGTGCAGTTCAAACTTTGTTCTAAATCTGCTGATGAGGATTTTTAAAAATGGCTCCTGGTGTGGACCTTGGAGGGCCTGGCGCGGTCCTGTTCCCTCCTCTGTGGGGTCGCCTTGGCTGATGGCCAAGAAGAGCCAAGAGCAGAAAGGGAAGGGCTTTCCTGACAGAGGGGACCAATAGCTGAGCTGAATTTTGCCAGATTAATAGGGTTTTCCAGGCAAAGGAGAGAGAGGGAACTCTTGGTGGGAGACAGAGCATGTGCAAAAAAGGGGGTGAAATAGCTTGCTGTGCCCAGGAAACAAGAAGATGGGCATTTCTAGGAGAAAGTGTGGGAGGGGGGACAGTGTCAGGTGAGGAGGCTGGGGAGGGAGAGCAGAGGTAACTGAGGTGAGTGTAAGAGAGGCGCCATGTACAAAGAGGAGCAGGGTGGAGGAAATAGTGCTCCAGACCTGAAACAGTGGCACCCCTCCCGCCACGGCCTGGGGAAGGAAGCTGTGCCAGAACCCGGGAGCTGGGGAGAGCCCAGCCTTCAGGAAGGACGCAGCCAACAACCAGTGACTTGGGGGAGTAAATACCCCAGCTGCATCTTTTGCATGCACTCCCTCCGGTCTCCAGCCAGGCCCCCCACGGGCCCAGACCAACCTGAAGGCAGAAAACAGAAAGGCCATGGGATGGAGTCTGCAATGGTCAGCCTCCAGGGTACAAAGAAGGGTGCAGGAAGGGAGCGTATGGATCTGGAGAGGTGAACAGAAAGTGTCCAGCACACCTGCAGAGCACTGCTCCACCTTGTAATTCGGGGAGATGTAAGTCTGTGTGACTATTTAAAGTCTGTCTGTCCCACCCAGCCCCGTGGCTTAGTGTTCGAGCATCGACCTATGAACCAGGAGGTCACAGTTCAATTCCCGGTCAGGGCACATGCCTTGGTTGCAGGCTCAGTCCCCAGTAGGGGGTGTGCAGGAGGCAGCTGATCAATGATTCTCTCTCATCATTGATGTTTCTATCTCTCTCTCCCTCTCCCTTCCTCTCTAAAATCAATTAAATAAATAAATAAATAAATAGATAAATAAATAAATAAATAAAGCTTGTCTGTCCCATTCCACCTTGAACTCCATGAGGGCAGGGACTGGGTTGCCACTTTATTCTTAGCAGCTAGCATAGCACTTGCACATAGAAGGCACCCACTAAATATTTATGTGAATGAATGAATGAATGAATGGAATGAATAAACGAATAAAATGGTTCAATGAATTAACATACTCCTCAGTATTGAAGAGCAGACACTCACAGAGGGAAGGCTTCAGGATTACTCAGGACTAGCCATTCCTCTTCCAGACCCAGAAAGTGGAGGAATGGTCATTATTGAGCATCAGCCATGACCTTCAGCCCCTTGTCATATAGCCCTGTCCAGGGCAGGAATGGATGCCCTGACATACTCTATCTTCCCCCATTGACTCATAGCTGGACCCCACTGCCCATACCCCCTGACTCAGTGTGGGACCCCAGGGAACCCCAGCTCTGCTGTCCACCAAATCCTCCAGGAGGTCTGGCCCAACCCTCACCACATCTAACCCCTGCATGTGAACACCAGCCTGATTGCCCTGGGGTCACAGTGCCTCCTCCACTAGTGTGATTAGGATCATGAACTGCCCACCACTCAGTCCTGTGGGCAGATTACACCCCATCCCACGTGGCCTCACCTAGCCCAGTCCCACTGCCTTCCCTCTCAGCTACTGGCAAAGTGCCAGCATTCCCGCTAGCAACATCCAACCCATCAAGGGGACTGGGGGATATCCAGGATGTGTAGGCTTTGATCCTGAGACAAGCTTCAGGCTCTGCCTTCCTGCCACCTCGCCTCATGGTGAAGGATACCAAGTCTGCTGTGCATGGCTGTAAAAGCTGCTCACTGCACAGAGGTGCCTGCTGAGTCACACAGTGAGGGTTGAAATACAGCCCATATTGTACTGGCCAAGCTGTGCACCTGGCATGAGCTGGGGCTGCCCAAAGGAAGGGGTGGCTTTTTCTAACATGAACAAAGATGCCTATGGGCTAGGAGGCTATGCGGGTATCATCCTACACACAATCTGGGCAAAAGAGCTATAGCCCACACAACTGGGACCTGGAATATCCTATGTCTGAATTTCAGGAAATCAGATGGCTTCAAGGCCAGTCCTTCCTGTGGAAACTCATTACACACCGAAGAAGGACCTTCTGGAGCAACAAAAGATATCACTGCAATTA
Source organism: Cnephaeus nilssonii (assembly GCF_951640355.1). NCBI lineage: Eukaryota > Metazoa > Chordata > Mammalia > Chiroptera > Vespertilionidae > Cnephaeus > Cnephaeus nilssonii. The sequence continues at coordinate 70,344,468 of NC_137082.1, read as the reverse complement.
CATTTATCAAAAAAGCATGGCAATCAATGTCTCATGCACAGACTGCATTTCAAATGCTCTTAATCAATGGCTGTGCTAATTACACATTTATTGCAATTAATTTCATTTCAATTATGCCTTAATTACTAACCTTGAGTGAGCTTGGGCAGCTCAGAGAATTCATGTCACCACACAGCTAGGACCCAGAGATAAGTTGCTGTCCTTCGATTGAAAGATGCTGCTCCATTAAAAGTTGGTTTATTGGCTCAAGGCCTTTTTGGAGAGGAGGGGGTTGGCTTCTCCAGGGAGGCCATTCATAATGTGAGTCTGAAATTGAATGCAGGAAAGCAGGCAGCTGTGCTTACTGATTAACTGGAGCTGGTGTTTCATTTACTCCTTATTGACGCCGATTCCTCGCTGCTTCATTAGCTGTGGTCAGAGTCTAAATGCCTTCAGAGTTCATGCTTTTGTGATGTCCTCAGCCTCTGGCTCAGTCCCACTGGCTCCTTATCTTCCCTGGAACGAGGGCTTTTTCTTAGCCCCTCCTCACGTCCCAATGTGTCCGCTTTGCATTCCTCCGGCAGGGCCTGGGCCCCTTGGCATCCATGGCCTGGCCTGCCCATCGAGACTCCCCAGGGGACTGCCATTTCAACAACCCAGTTGGGGGTCGGGAAAGAAACTGCCTGGTGCCAGAGCAAGAGCAGCATGTACAGCAGACAGAACTCAGGCTCTGGAACCCCTCAGTCCTGGACTCAAGTCCCAGGTCTGACACTTCCTCGCAGCGTGGTCTTGGGGGAAGCCATTTAATCTGCCCGAGTCCGGTAAATGAAAAGCAGAAGTGCCCAACTCTGGTAGGAGCTTAAAACAGCATCAAGGGCTTTCCACAATAAACCCTTCTCTCTGGCTTACAGCAAATCTGCCTCCGGGAGACTTCCTTATTTATAGGAGAGCAGATCTTAATGCAAAACAGTTTTTTAACTGGCTCAGGAGAAAGCGACTGTAGAAATCTGCCACTCCAGGCCTTTGTCTTAAAGATGGGGAAACTGAGGCCAAGAACGGGGAAGCCTGAAGTCACATCAAGAGTTGGTGCCAGAATTAGACTAGAACTGAGTCGCCTGAGTCCCAACTCTTTCCTGCCACATCACAAGGCAGCCTTTCAGAAAGCCATTTGTCAATATCTGGTAAAGACTGAAGGCATAGAAATATCCCGCGTATGTGCGCAAGGAGAGAAGTACATTTACTGCAGAACTATTTGTCATCAGAAGAAAGGTATTAACAACCTAGGTATCCCTCACTAGACAGACACAGAGGCAAACTCTGATGGATTTATAGGCCGGAATATTATACAGCAGTTAAAATGGATGCCCTTGATCAATATTATCAGCCTGGATAAATTTCTGAACTTCACTGTTTGAATTTCAAAAAGCAAGCTGCTGAATATTCACAGCATGATATCACTTATGTTAATTTCTTAAGTTCACATAGGCAAAGAGAGATTATAAATACAGCCATATGTATATGAGGTATTAAAACATGGCAGGAAGAATATATCAATTGAGTGACTACTTGGAGGAAGGGAGAATAGGATTGAGGAGGTGCACAAAGAGTCACAGTAGTAAGTGTAGCATTTTACTTATTTTTTCAAGAAATTTTTAAAGCAAATATGATTAAATATTTATGTGTTTGTTTTAGGTGTTAGATACTTGGCTTTCTTACTTTCCAAATTCCTTGTTCTGTTTAAAATGTTTCATCATTACAATGAAAGAGCACAACAGTTAAGCTTGATCATCACCATTGACTAAGAACAGGGACATTAACGTTGAGATCATTCCAAGTTAACACTCAGTGCCACCAGAGAGAGGGTGACCACACACCCCAGCTTACCAGACCTAAAGCAGAGCTTGTAGGACATTAGGATATACTGCGTAAATATTTATTCAATGAGTTGATTAAAGAATTAAAATATAGGGGATATTCAATAAATGCATTTTCTCTCCTTTGCATATATTCGCAGGAAAATCAATGAAATGGGGCAGAGTGAGACGCAGAGACCAACGACGAGCCCATTGTAGTTGTCAAGGTCCTAGACTCTGGGAGATGGTGGCTGGGACTAGGGTGATGGTAGTGGAAGTGGAGAGAAACGGACATTATTTCAAATATAATTAGGAGATGAAATTGGTAAGCTGTGCTGATTTGGAGACCGAAGAAGAAGATCAGGCTAAGATCCTGGCGTCACTGTTCTCTGGGAGAAGACCAGGCTGAAGGAGAGTCTTGAGCTCCATCTTGGACACAAGGCATTTAAGGTGCAGCACAACCTTCAAAGGGGAACAAGCACCTTTCAGTGACCCCTCCAGTGCCAATAACACCTCCTCCTGTGGCTCTGTGTGGTGGGCTCGGCCCTCCAACCAAGACAGTGGGCCCCAGAGGGCTCCAGCTTCCATTCCCTGGGTTTTCAGTGATTCAGATGTTCGATTGAAGGCTGTCAGGTGGGTGTTGGAGCAGTAGTTTGGGCTGCGCCCAGCAAGACAGCCTTTCCCTCTCACCTTTGCATTGTCAAACTTCTGATGATTAAAATGATCCAGGTAAGGAGAAACCAAGATGGCGGCATAGGTAAACACCTAAACTGCTGCCTGGCACAACAATTTCAAAACTACAACTAAAAGACAAAACATCTATCACCCAGAACCATGGGAAAGCTGGCTGAGTGGAAGTTCTACAACTAGAAGGAAAGAGAAAAGAGCATTGAGACATGCACAAGCGCTGAAAAGCTGAAGTACGGAGGTGTGCGAATCAGGCTGGTGGCGGGCGATTGGATGTGCTGCTTTTTTTCAACCCGAAGGGAGACAAGCTCCCGATTACTCTGAAATCCAGTTTCTGGGGAGACGCTAGACTGTCGGCCATCGGGTCGGAAAGTGAGGGTGACTTTCTTGCAGAGATGCGCCCAGCAATCATTGTTTACTGCGGCGCGGGACGCAGGGACTTTGAAACACGGAAATGCAGAGAAGGCTGACTGGCAGCCATCACTGTTTGCCACACCCTAGCCTAGTGACGCCCTGAGACCCCGCCCCGCACAATCTACAAACATACCCAAGCTTCACGCAGCGACTTTTGCATATAAATGGCCTGCCCTATCGCAGATTAACCAAACCAAACAAACTGCAACTCCAGTCAGACAGCTCCAAAACCTCCAAACCCCAAGCAAAGAGGAGAAAACTGTAGCTCCTGCTGGGTGGCCTCAGACAGTAGCTGACCTGCACCCCATTGGAGATCCAGAAGCTAGTGTATCTAGTGGTCTGTGTGAGACGACACCAGATTTCAACTACTCTCATAAGGGACACATTCAAGAGGCAGACTCAGTGAGCACCAAAGCCCCACTGAAACAAGTCCTGCCCAATAAGCATGTCTCCAGCACAGCAATTCTTCCATTATAGACATAACGGGTCCTCACAGCCAATTGGCCTGGAGGTCAATTCCTCCCAGTGACACCAACAACAATCAAGACTTAACTACAACAAGGCTGTGCACACAGTCCACACGGGGGTGCACCAAGAGTGTCCACCTCAGGTAACTGGGAGGCCTACCCACTGAGCCATATAGGACACCTAGCACACAAAGCCACCCTACCAACTCAGGGAAGCAGCGAAATTGAGGAGACAAGGAAACAGATCACAAACGAAAGAAATGGAGGAAAACAAACAACTGTATATAGAGTTCAAAACCACGATTATAAGGTTTTTCAAGAATTTCCTAGAAAAGGCCGATAAATTTAACGAGACTCTCGAAGATATGAAAAAGGACCAACTAGAAATTAAAAATACACTGACTAAAATAAAGAATATTATACAGAGACCCAACAACAGATTAGAGGAACTCAAGAATCAAGTCAAAGATCTGAAATACAAAGAAGCAACAAACACTCAACTGGAAAAGCAAAAAGAAAAAAGAATCCAAAAAGTTGAAGATAGTGTAAGAAGCCTATGGGACAACTCCAAGCGTACCAACATCAGAATTATGGAGATGCCAGAAGAAGAGAGAGAGCAAGATACTGAAAACCTATTTGAAGAAATAATGACCGAAAACATCCCCCACCTGGTGAAAGAAATAGACCTACAAGTCCAGGAAGTGCACAGAACTCCAAACAAAAGGAATCCAAAGAGGACCACACCAAGACACATCATAATTAAAATGCCAAGAGCAAAAGACAAAGAGAGAATATTAAAAGCAGCAAGAGAAAAACAGTTAATTACCTACAAGGGAGCACCCATACGATTGTCAGCTGATTTCTCAACAGAAACTATGCAGGCCAGACGGGAGTGGCAAGAAATATTCAAAGTGATGAATAGCAAGAACTTACAACCAAGACTACTCTACCCAGCAAAGTTATCATTCAGAATTGAAGGTCAGATAAAGAGCTTCACAGATAAGAAAAAGCTAAAGGAGTTCATCACCACCAAACCAGTATTATATGAAATGCTGGAAGGCATTCTTTAAGAAGAGGAAGAAGAAGAAAAAAGTAAAGATAAAAATTATGAACAACAAATACATATCTATCAACAAGTGAATCTAAAAATCAAGTGAATTAAAAATCTGAGGAACAGAATAAACTGGTGAGTATAATAGAATCAGGTGCATAGAATGGGAGGGGATTGATAATTCTCAGGGGGAAAGGGATGTGGGGGGTGCAGGAAGACACTGGACAAAAATCGTACACCTATGGATAAGGACATTGGGGGGGGAGGTAAGGGCAGAGGGTGGAGTGGGAACTGAGTGGAGGGGAGCTATGGGGGGGAAAAGGAGAAACAATTGTAATAATCTGAACAATAAAGATTTATTAAATTTAAAAAAAAATTTTTTTAAATAAAATGATCCAGGTAAGAGTATTCCCCAACCCCACAGCTATGCTTCCATCCCAACTGGATCCCGAAGGGGACCCATGCCTAGAGGCTGTCCACCACCTGGGGCCAGGGCTCGGGCTAGTTACATAGAAATATGGAAAGGTTTCTGGCCCTCAAGTTCCTGGGGAAATGCTTTGTTTTGATCGAGTGTTGGCATGCGTCCAACCGTCAATGTCTGCCTTCATATCCCTTAAAAGGAAACACAGAGAAAAACCATTCTGTGAGTGGAAGATTTTACAGTGCCAGTGAAAATTATGCAAAAGAAATCATGAACCTAATCAAAATCTTGGTGGGTCATGCTGGAAAGGCCTGTTCTTAAAACATTAGTCTTGCTCTTGGGTCTCGTTCATTTTTTTCTGACCTGAATAGTGTGGAAATTTTGGCTTTTTCCAGATGGACTCAGTGACTCTGGGAGGCTGCAAATGGATTTCCCAAAGGCTGTGCACAGTTGGTTTTCTTTCAGCTTTTCTTAATTTTCATTTATTTTTCTTCCATCTTCCCCCTGGCCTTGGGCCAGTGCTTTTGGGTTGAATAAATTTAAATGTCATTACTGATAATGGGAAAGCCAAGCCCAATTTTGAGCCATATCACACAATGTAACTTATGCAAACGGGGCAGGAGGGGAGGATTAAAGGCCATCAATAGCCCAATCACACTCCAAAAATCCTTCAGGCACCAGTGCATCAAGTCCCAGTTCAAGTTCAAGTTCTGGGAAACTCTAGGATACCTCCAATTATCTCAATGACTCTTGCAAACTTCTCAAAAATTTCTCAAAACAAATCAAATTTTCATTCAGTGCCCAATTAAATATAAGTACATATTAGGCAAGACTTTGAAGCAGGGCTTTTTAACTTAGGTTCTGCAAGTCTATGGATAGAATTCAGTGATCTATTAACTTCAGCAGGAAAAAGTTACATCCTTTTTTCACTCTGACTGATATTTAGCATCTGCTTCCACTATGAATAGGGCAGCAAACTATAGTAGTATTGGCAGGGCCTTGTCTTTTACCAATAAAATCCATAGATATTTTCTTATCACCTAACAGTTGCTGTTTGTTTCACATATTTTGAAATATTTATAGTCAACACTGTTTTGAAATCACAGTATTTATAAAACCCTCCACTAGGTTGATAGTGTTAACAAAGAAGCATCTTTATCCTGGAAGACAGCCTCCAAAACGCTGAAATTTCCTGATAGGAGAAATTGGAGGTGGTGTGTCATACAGCAGTAGCTGACGGATATACCTCTAGACACCAGTACTCACCCCACTCAACTGAACTTCCTGTTTTCCCATTTTCTCTAAGCCAGTTACCCCAGAACCTAGCCCATGTCAGGGGCAAACCTTGTGCCAATTCCCAACTCTCCCCCCTCCATCTTCTTGGTTCCTATTTTGCTTCTCATTAGCCCTGTAGTCTTAGAAGGTGAGGGGATATTTAACTTCTCTGGCCTTACTTCTTCAGGGTTGTTGGGAATATTGGATTTTTATAAATATTGGTGTTTATAAACTCTCTGGGATAATTCTAGGCCTATGGAAGATGTTCAGTAAATCAGCCATTCCAGACTGATACCTGAGAAACAGTACAGACATTACTCCATTGAAGTGTGAGAAAAAGAACCAAAAGCTAAGATGGATGGATGGATGGATGGATGGATGGATGGATGGATGAATGGATGGATATAAGAATTTGTGTGACTGATTAGGTGTATGGATAAAAGGATGAATGAGGATGTCTGTACCTTTGGAAGGATAGATAAACAGATGGTTGGGTCATTTATAAATAGATGAATGGAGTCCCTCATCCCTAGGGATGCCTAACTGCCTCATACTTACTTCTTTTTCTCTACCTTCTAGCGCCCACTCATTCCTCTCCTTTACAATCAACTTCTGGGTTTATTTTAAGTGTTCTTTTAAACAAATCACAAAACTCAAATTGGCTGGTTGAGAGTTTCTAGCATTCTAATTGTGAAGCATGCTCCTGACTGACTCGGGAGCTGATGGGATCTTGAAAAAAAGCCCAAGATGCTGAGAGAAAATGAGAAACATGACATTTTGAAAAGGAAGCCAATTTTCTTTAAAAACTATTGCCTCTGTAAACCGTATTGTAAATCCAATAAATTCACATAATATGATGGCAAGGCCCTCAAAAAAGAGAGAAGGGAGAGGCGAGGAAGAAAAAGAAAAAAGGACAAGAAAAATCTTGCAGAGACTTCCGAAATCATTCTTCCCTTTAAAAGCAATTGCTTTGATCCTTATGACAATTATTAAGAGCCAGACTATTGGATTCAAATACAGACTCCACCACTTCCAAGTGGAGTAACACTGGGCAAATAATTTAACCTCTCCATGCCTCAATTCCTTCTCAATAAAATGAGGGTGTTAATGATACCTACTTCATTGGGTAGTTGTGAGGATTACTGAGATAGTATTGGTAAATCTCTTAGAAATCTTCTGGGTATATGGTAAGTGCATGGTAAATGTGAGCAAATACTATTACTATTACTCCCCCACACACTCACTAGGTGAATAACACAGTACCAAGACCCAGATGACCTAGGGAGTGTGAATAGGTTTAGCACTGCTCTGAAGACTCTCATCATCCTCTACAGCCTCCCATATTGATATTCTCTCCCCTGATTACCCCCAATGATGCTGGCAGTGACTGCTCACAAATTCAATCCCAAACATCATGTAACCCAGATATGGAAGTGTACCACATCGTCCAGTCTCAACACAGTGTTATACTGAAAGAAACAGTCCAGCAACCAAAAAGTAACTTGAAGTACTTCTAATATTTACTCAATCTCTCAAAGAATTTCAAAGAGAAAAGTACATTCTTAATACACAACAAACATCTTCAAAATCTCCCCTATCACTACTGCTTCCAATATCCTACACATAGCATTTACCCAAAACTCTCTCTCTCCTTCACTTACTCTCAACCTCCAAGACCATGAGGCTTTTCTATTTCTCACCCCTTATACACATTTCAACATTAGTTCTTCATTGGATAGATCAACTGAACCTTCTGAGGGTTTTAGTGCTTTCTCTCCATTTCATACTTTACCTGGATTCTGTATAAGAAAGGTGAACTTGGGAGGTGACCAAGTAGGCCAGAAATATTCCTCATAGAATCAGGGGAAAAGTTAAAAATACTCATTCACAATTGCTGTCCCTGCTATACCAAGTTCTCTGATATCTTCATGCCTTTGCTCAAGCTATTTCCTCTGTCTAGAATGCACTTCACTTCTTTTGAGCAGCTCTTGATTGCACTGGCATCTCTGTTCTAAGAGTTGGAAGTGAAGCTGGGAGGGGAAAGAAGGATAGAGGGCTAGAAATGTGAGGTCTAGTTTAGGCAGTCTGACTCACCTCCAATCTGGTTTGGAAATGTAGAATGTGTTCCCACATAGAATGGATTACCTGTGGCCTAGCATGTGGTCTGGATGCCATAATGGCTAGTAAACAGTTGGATTAGCTGACCCAAAAAACTCAGATCCTGTGGCATTTAAAACAGAAGAGTCCCATGTGGGTGAGGGAACAGACCGATGTTCATCCTCAATAGCCATAGCCACAAACTGCCACCTACTGTTCCCTATAAAGCAAAAACCACAGACTTAGAAGGCAGTACACGGTCCTCCAGACCAGCATGTCCATCGCGGCATCTCTGCATCTTTCTTCCACCTCCTAATGTGGAACCTGGAACCCCTAGACCAGACCTTGGGGAAAACACCTTAGGCATTTTATATTTTACAAAACACTTGACAGTTTTCAATGGACTTTCACCTATGTGCTCACAACCCCATGAGACCAACGGGAGCCGAATCCCAGCTCTGACCACAACTCCGTGTGACTTTGAGCATGTCATTTTCCCTTTCTGGGGCTCAGTTTTCTTAGCTGCAAAATGGGAGTATATTAGTCAGGATAAACTAAGCTATACTACATACCAAGCTCCAAGTCAGTGCCCTGACACCACAAAAATATATTTCTTGCTCACAGTAAATATCCACAAAGAGCCCGTGAGGGGCACTGCTCTGCAGAGTCACCACCATCGCATAGCTGCACCATCCGGAAAACAAGGCCGCCATGTTCACACGGCAAGGGGAGAACTAAGTCAGAGTTGACACACAGGACTCCCACTCGTATTTTATTGGCCAGAAGCAGTCACCTGGCCCTGCCTAACTCCAAAGGAGCCAATAAATATAAGAAAACAAATGGAATATTTGGTGAGCAATACTGTCTCTGCCACAAGATGTGATAATAACACCTCCTATATTGGTGACTATAAGGATTAGGTGAACAATTCTATTTTAAGAAGATCTAACATTCAACCCTCATTAAAATATAACTAAGACTTCCCTGAGTTAAAATCTGAAGGACGAACAGGTATCAAGGAAATGAGCATTAAAGAGAAGGTGGTGCAAAGAGCATTCTTGGCAAAGGAAACAGTATAGACAAAGGCCCAGTGGCAGGAAAACCCCAGCATATTTGAGGAGCTGAGAAAAAAAGTTCAGGAGACGCAAGTAAGAGACCAAAGGGCAACTAGGACTGAAAGGGGTCGCTGAGCTCAGCAGAGGACAAATCTTGCAGGCTGCAACAGGATTTTTTGTCCTTTATCACCAGAGCAAACCCATGTAACAGTTACTGTGGTCATCATTCCCACTTTGCAGAAGTAGAAACTCATGCTCAGAGAGGCCAGGAGACCATTTAGAGTTCCACAGACAGCAGATGAGCTAGGATCCTGATTCAAGCCCTCACGGCTATGTAGTCACCCTCAAAAGCCTCAGAGCAATTCAGGACTAAAAAAAATATCCATCTTCATAAGAAGAACCATTCCCTTCCTGGGACACATGCCACCTCCCAGCCCATGATGGGTGCAGAAAGTGTAGGCTTTCTCTGAGCTGGGCCAATCCCATGGGTTAGAGCCAGCACAGATTGTAGCTAAAGAGCTGAGGAAAGAGATTAGAGACCCCAAGCACTTCCTTCCCATCTCAGCTGAGCCATTGTTTTAGCATGTGACTTTGGGCTAGCAATGTCCCCTTTCAGCTCTCATTTTCCCCATCCCTGAAATGAAGGCTTGAACCAGATGGTCTCTGGGGTCCCTTTCAGCGACAGGAGTCCTAGGTGTGTTTTCCAGCTGAGTAATGAGGGGGAAAGGGAGTAGACGCCAAACCAGTCTTTATCTGGAGAACCGCAATTTGCCAAACGAGAAAATCAAAGGGAAATTGCAAAGATGATGAGGGATGGACCTTTTTTAGGAACAACAATCTAATCACAAGTCACTGCTAGAGAAGAAATGTCACAAAAACCTTGATTTGCAGCTTTAGGGAGAAACATGCCATGGGCGACAGGCAATTAACAATGTGAGGAGCTTCACGGAGGCACAGATGAATCATGGAAGGCAGCATCTACAGGCTGGAAAGGAGGCCAGACAGCACGTGATCAAAATCCTAGTCTGATTCATGAAGTCCTTGTGGAGCTGCCCCACCAAGAATCCAGTCTTCCTCTTGCTGGCCCCCCCTTGTGATGGGGAGCTTCGTACCTGTTCCCATTTTGAATGGCCAGCACAGCATGGCACATAGCAAGAGCTTGACCCATATTTTTTTAATGAATGAATGCATGCATGCATGAATGGCTCTGGTGCTGCTCCAAGAATTCTCCTGATACTTTCACCATGGGTCCTAATGTCTGAAGCACTCTTGGTGTTGACTGCCTATCTTAGGAAGGGATTCCCAAAACCCTGATCCCAAGGCGGTGATCTGGGAGGTGCTTTTAGGAACCCTTAGTTAGGGAATCAGAAACTGAGACAGGGAAAGGAAGGAAGCTAATGCGGGGGTGGGAGAAGAGGCATTAATAAGCATGCTACCACTGTGAGCAATTATAGCTTAGTCCCTCTGGGGACATCTAAGATGATATAGAACTGTGCTGGCCAATACAGCTGCCACTAGCCACCAGGGGCTATTAAGTACTTGAAGCTTTGGCTAATTCAAATTGAGAAGTAGAGTAAAGCAAAATACATTGCAGATTTTGAAGATTGTATTTTTTTTTAAAGTAAACTTTTTTGTTAATGATTTTTATATTGATTATGTATTAAAATGATAATATCCTACATAATAAAAAGGTAATATGCAAATTGCATCACTCCGCTACGCCCACGATTGGGCCGGCTGGAGGCGCGGGGGGCGGGACTCAGGGTGGCCGATTGGCTGGCGGTAGGAGCGGGGGGGGGGGGGGAGGGGGGGAGAGGGCGGGGACTCGCGAGTCCCCGACCCCCGCTCCTCCCACCGGCCTAAACGGCCGATGTTGCGGAAGGACCCATGGGGCCGGCAGAAGACGCTGGTGGTGGCTGATTGCGTGGCTGCTGGCAGCAGTTTTCCGCCAGCACCAGTTTTCCTCTGGCCACCCGCCGATCGGAGCGCCTCCCTGGATCGGAGTTCCTCTCGGGGTAGCCGATCGCGCTGGCGGGAGGCGCTCTGATGGGCAGGTGGTCAGAGGAAAACTGCTGCTGGCGGATAACTGGTGCTGGCAGCCAGGTGAAAGTCTATTGCACGAAACTTCGTGCAATGGGTTTCTAGTTTTTATATATTGAGTTAAAATACAGTATTAAAATTGATTTCACCTGTTTCTTTTTAACATTAATGTAAAAGTACATATGTGACTCATAGTTATGGCCCACATTATATTTCTATTGTTCAGTGCTGTTCCAGAACATCCTTGGGTTATCCCACCCAAGGGGTGAGGAGGCTGAGGTTCCACCCACCCATTTCCATAGAGCATTGGCTGAGTGTTGCTCCCTGGGGTATAAATTCCCCAGTATTCCAATCTGCCCGTGCTACACTGAGCTCCTGCCCTCAGGGCAGCCAGAGAAGACCCTGGGGCAGAGTTGCAGGACTTGTCATTGGAAGCCAGCAGTGCGCTCAAGAATCTCACATGTAGGGTATGTGGGCAGAGTACCAACAGCACCTGATACTCTGCCCTACAGAAATCTGACAACCACATTTGTGTGCTACCATGACACTCCAACCTCTCACCTCCAAACTAAACAGCCCAATGTCCCTCTACATGTCCTTCTCATAAATTGTGTTTCCTGTCCCCTCAGCTTCAGAGTTGCCTTCTCTAAACATATACCACTTGGTCACTGTCCTTTTTCATAGGGTGTTGACTAAGATTGTCTATCTTCAGAAGCCTCTTAGCCTTCCTTCATCAAGAACCCCTTTGAGATGCTGGTAACTGTATGGAATGTCTTCCCTGGAGGACGTGCACCACGCTCACATTTTTTTGCGCTGCACTTCCAAGGAGTTCACAACCCCAATGTCCAGACATAGATCCTGCAAATATTCATGGGCCCAAGGTTGAAAATCCTAGCTCTAATGCTTGCCTGTCCAACTCCTCTTTTCCTCCACTGCATATACTCAGATCTAGGTCCTTTCCATTTTTTCACCTGAAGAGGAAGGGAATTCCTAAAGCTGTGGGTGGAGGTAGGCACTCCCAGAGGATATGCTGCCTGCAGAGCCCTGAGCACCCCCCACCTCCGTCCCCAGTGATTCTCTGGTTCCTAGTAAACAGCCAATTTTGTGAAGAGGGGCACTGCAGGCAACTAAGACAAGAGCCCCCTACCCTCAGGGCACAGAATGTTAAGGCCAAGGACATCAGTGCATCTTCTGCATGCCAACAATACAGAGTTTTCATGCCTTCTCATTTTAATCCTCAGGACAACTCAGTGAGGTAAACAGGGCTGCAGATGGAAAAGGCGAAGCTCAGAGTGGAAAGGTTCCTGCCCAAGAGCACACAACTAGCAAGGTGGAGGGGGCTGAGGGAGCCAGGACTTGAACCAGTATCTTCTGACTCCCATCCCTGTGTCCTTCATCTAGATCAAGTTGCTCCTTGGCTGGCTGTCCACCCAAGTCCATTCTCCCTTTGTCCCATTGTTGTGACTGGGACATGGCCATCCGACTAGGGTCTGCATTTCCCAGCTTCCCTGGAGGCTCAGCATGGCCATGTGCCCATTCCAGTGATGGAATACAAGTGAACATGCCATGTGCCATTTCTGTCTCACTTGTTTACAAAGAATTTATGGCCCTGATGGCCCAGATTGCACATGTTTTCCCCTCCTCCTGCCTGGATGGCAATAACCAAGGTGACCTTGGAAGTCACAATCAGCCAGGGTTCCTGACTAGCTGTGTGGAGCAGAGCTACCTACTGACCTAGAATGTCACCTCTGACTATTGAATGGGAGACAGACAACTTCTTTGTTCTTTAAGCCATGTTATTTGGAGTCTGTTGTTATAGCAGCTGTGCCTTTTATTTTCACTAATAACAATGCCAGGGAACATCAAGCCAAATTCCCTTATTATACAGAGTCAAGTCTCCCTCTTGCTCATTCATTCATTCATATAGAAAGAAGGCATCTGAACTCTGGAAAGGTTGGCACACCAAGACAGCCATGTGGTGCCTCCAAGGAGAAAAGAGGAGCAGGACTTTTGAGTTGCCACCAATGCTCACAGGGGCTGGACCTGGTACCTTAGATGGCCAAGTACACAATACTTGACACTGGAAAGATACAACTGGCAGCACTTTGTTAAGGGTATTGCAGGTCATGCCAGGCCACTTGGGCATTATACTCCAGAACTGACTGAAAAACCAGGGGCTGTGGGAGACAGGCCTTGTAGTATCTGGAGGGCAGGGTGTCCCCTGGTTCCCATGAGAGGATGTGATTGGCTTATTTGAATAATGCCACAATCTGGCAGGGATCTGAAACCTGCTCCTCAGTGATAACTAGGAGCTGCACCTGGTCCCCTTGATAAGGAGGTTGTGTGATGAGGGACCCAGCTGCGGGAGCAGAGTGGAGAGGGGAGCTGGAAGTTGGATCTATTCAAGGCCTCTCCATTTCACCTGCTATCAAGGCAGTGCATCAAACTGCGCCTTCATGTTAAGCCTAACACTGCAGAATGCTCCCCAGGGGTCCCATCAGCAACAGCAGCTCAGAGAGTCTCAACATGGGCAGCATCTCAGCCCAGAAAGTCCAGAGTCTCAGAACCCGATGCATTAATACTCACTGCTGCCCAAAGTGGGCTCAGAGCCGAGCTGCAGCCCAAGAGGGACAAGGGGTAGAGACACTCCGTTCCCCACACCTTCCTGACCCACCCTGTAAATCACCCTGCCTCAGCGAGGTCAAAAATCCCCACCCCAGCTGGGTGAATCCTGGCTTTCCTTCACAGCTCCTACATTTGACACAAACAGACATTAACACATGTGACCTTTGCTCCGGGAAGAAAATGGGCTCCGTAACCAAGACAACTAGCTTGAGCCCTTAGCACTGAAAACAGAGGGCAGCTAGCTGTCAGTGACAGGGTCCGCCCTGGGACCCTCGCTTCCAGACCCCACCTCCTGTCCTTTGTCTCATCTGCTCCTGGTGACCTAGCTCAGCCAATCAGCGGGCTACATTCACTTTCGGCACTGGCCTTTCTCAACTTGTATCATCAATTCCTGGCTTGAGACACCATCTAGGCTGAACCCAGAAAGGGATGAACTCTGTTCTGCTTTTACTGTAGCTCAGGCATCCAGCTAATAACGAGCTTCAGAACCCCACACCCTGCAGACATGACCCCCATGAAGGCACATGAGACCCTGTGGCCACTCTATAGAGTGGGAACTTCAAGCTGCCAGGACTGAGAGTACTTGGGGTGAGGACTTCAACATATACATTTGGGGGTAGCCATATTCAGCTGATAACAGACCCACTCCCTTTCAGAGAGGGTCAGAGGGCTTGCGCCTCTGGAGCAGAGCTTTCTTTTCTTAGGAGGTGACCAGCCCCACCACAGGAGCAAAGAGTCAGAAGAAGAGCTCCATGTGAGATGGCCTAAAGCAGTGGTCAGCAAACTCATTAGTCAACAGAGCCAAATATCAACAGTACAACGATTGAAATTTTTTTTGAGAGCCAAATTTTTTAAACTTAAACTTCTTCTAATGCCACTTCTTCAAAATAGACTCGCCCAGGCCGTGGTATTTTGTGGAAGAGCCACACTCAAGGGGCCAAAGAGCCGCATGTGGCTCCCGAGCCGTGGTTTGCCGACCACTGGCCTAAAGGAAGGAGGGGCAGCACCCGGAAGGAGATGGGGGGACAGAAAGAGGAGGGGCATTGGGAAGGAGATCTGGTCACCAGACTGAACAGGGGTGTGAATAAATTCATTGTGCCTAGGGAGGGTGGACGGGCTGTGAAAAAGCTTACACGATAATGGGGACATTTCGTTTTAAGAAGAAGGGACAGTCTCTCTGTCTTCACCTCCCTACAGAAGGGTAACCAGTGCGCCCCCGAGGAAAAAACCAACACCTGTGGGTATAAACCTAAGACAGGCACGTCTCAAGTGCAGGAAAAGGAAAGCATTCCAGGCGTTGAAATCTTCACCCTTGGGGTTATGACAAGTACAGCAGTGAGCTCCCTTCACTGGGAGTACTGGACAGGACGGAAGATCATCAGGTGCTCAGAGGAGTTTGCCTGCAGTTCTCAGATTCTGTGATGTATCCAATAAAAGAGTTGGACTAAATAATTGAGCTTGAAGCCTGCCCTTATAGTCCCTTAGTCCTCTATACACTCACCACCTCTCTCCTTCCAGGCTAGATAAATTGTAGGGAGAGTAGCTAATGACACGGAATTCTACACGGAACTCATGGCATCCTACCAACTGTCCAAGCTACTCTGTATTTATAGTAGCTACTACTACAAGTCAACAGATCTTCCTAAACACACACACACACACACACACACACACACACACACACACTAGCAGAAAGACAGTTTATCTAAAAAGTGTTGAAGAACGTTTGGACCTGGTCAATAAATTTAAGTCTTTTAGAAGAATTTGGCTCTGTATATAGTGAGCTGGGAATTCAACATCATTCTAGAAGCGTGCCAAAGACAGATTAATGCTCCCCCTGCCCCTAAATGATGTCCACACCCTAATCCCCAGCACCTGTGTGTATGGTTTTTTTTATTGAGGTAAAACTCACATAACATTTAACCATTTTAAAGTGTACACTTGGTGTATTTAGTAGCATTTACTGCACTCACGATCTTGTGTAACTACCACCTCTATCCAGTTCCAAAACCATTTCAGCACCCCAAAAGGAAGCCCCATGCCCATTAAGCAGCCATTCTCCCTTCCTCCCATCCCCAGCCCATGGCAACCACTAATCTACTTTCTGTCTCTATGCATTTACCTATTCTGGATATTTTATATAATGGAGCCATACAATATGTGACCTTTTGTGTCTGGTCTCTTTCACTTAGCGTGTTTTTGAGGCTCATCCGTGTTGTAACATGGATGAAGACAGCTGAATAATATTCCATTGTGCTTAGATGTTCAATAAGATGCTCCTCGTTTTCACGTTGCACTGGGCTCTGAATCCCTGAAGCTGGTCTTAGCTGGCTCTGATGGGCTGTGGGGGCTGGCCACACAGACTGCTGCCTGCCTCTCCTCCCTCCACGCACCTCCGCCATGCAGCCAAAATGACCTCCCCTGGCCACCTCCCTGAGTAAAATCCTCCTGTGACGAGCACTCCTCCACCCCCCGCCCTGCCTCCACCCGTGTCTCAGTCCCGTGGCTCTGGGCTCCAGCTCCCGCACGGTCAGGCCCTGGTGGCTCTCCATGTTCTCCCCAGGCTCTTTCCCAGCCAGAAAGGCCCTCTCGCTGCTGCTCTCTCAAACTGATTCAAATACCGGAACTCTTCAAGTCTAAGGTCCAAGTGCTCAAAAACGAGGCGGAAGTGGTGGAAGGGCTGTGAGATCGGTGGTGACAAAGATGCAATTTGCTTCAAGACTGACCTTCCGGGGAGATGGGCTGAGAAACTGATGAGTCCATTTAAGCTTTCACACTGACACATTTGGAAGTCATAGAGCTTACTTACCAGGGAACTTATGGAGCCAATGAGATATAAATAAGCACGTTAACGTATTCCTGCTCCAGGCCAGCTTAATGGCCAGGAAACCAATTGTCAGAAATTGGAAAGGATCTGAAATAAATATGGCTGGAGCGGCACTTGAAACCACGTAAGGGGCCTGGCCAGAGGAGTCGGAATAAACGCAGGGACACTGCGCAGAGGCTTCCAGACATCCCGTGCGCGGTTTTTCGTTCTGGTCACTACATTTTCCACTTTCTCACATCAACCATCACTCCATAGTAGACAGCACCAACTCAATTCAACTGTGTTCCAGGAGTGAGGAGGGTGAGTTGACGGAGACACACCGGAAACCCTGGGGTCCCGAGGTGGCCCATCTGGCTTGTCCCCATCTGGCCAATGGCTTTATGGTCAGGGGCCTCCACACCAGAACCTCAACCATGAGCAGGGATGTCACAGGTCAGCCTTTGTGGCTGGGCTCGCACTATAAGCTAGGTCCCTAGCTGTCAAAGCCAGCACCGGCCACCCCAGTCCGCCCCTTCCCCCTGACCTGGCACTGGTCTCCCTCCTGGGGACAACCTTATCCTATCTTCACTCTACACACACACACACACACACACAGAGAGAGAGAGAGAGAGAGAGAGAGAGAGAGAGAGAGAGACTCCTTCATGCCACCCTTCAGATGTACTAGCTGCCTTCCAGATGTACTCAGCTCCCCATCTGGACAAAAGGCCCTGCCTTGGCTCTGCCTCTCTCCTAAACCACTGTCTCCTCTCACTCCTCTACCACCACCCAACGTCCACACCTGCTGTCTGTCCTTCCCCGCCTCCCCGGTCTCCCAGCTTCCAGCAGAAAGACATCACATGTCCCTCCCCGACAGAAGGATCTTTCTGAAGCATAATGGAACCCAACATTCACCCTTCCTAAAGCTTCCAGTAGCTTTTTAACCCCAAGAAGAGGCCACGTCTTAAGCTGGGCATTCAAGGACCACCTGACCTGCCCCCTCATCTCCCATCCATCACACACCCTACAGAACCCTCTCTCTCTCTCTCTCTCTCTCTCTCTCTCTCTCTCTCTCTCTCATTCATAAACCCCTCCCCTCTTTCCTGCCTTCCACCTCTCTGAGCCTCAGTGTCTCCATCTATAAAGGGGTATATTGGGCCAGCTAAGGCCTGAGGCTCCGCCCTCCTGGTTCTAAAAGAAACATGCAGCATATATCCCACGTACCCTTTCTTCTGAGCATCCACGTGCTTTCCATGGGAAACTCAGGAACCGCCAGTGAGGACCCCAGCGGAAGCAGCGGGCGTGTTCTCTCTCGTGCCTTTTTTTTTTTTTTCTCTCTTGCTGCTTTCAATGTGTTCCAGCATCCCATGAACAAAAATAGCCAGGTTTGATTCCCTAAGGAAAAACAGAAAGGAAGCTGAGAGTCACATCAGTGTCCACTCTCAGGAAATCAAAAGTAAAAGCAAAGGGGGCAGGTGAGGGGGACATGGTGACATCAGGCTCAGATGGGCCAGATAACTTATCCCCTCGCAGCCGGGATCCCCTTGGGGCCAGAGAGACCGACGAAGCTGAAGCAAGAAGGAAGGTCTGCCCACAGGTCCCCGTCGGACTCCTGCGCACCAGCATCAAGAACCACGTGTTTTTCGGAGCAACACTGACACATGTCAGTTCGGACATTCAGCCATTCCCTTCTTCCTGGTTTCTCAGCTAAGCGGAGCTCCCCTGCAAGCGGGTGGCAGCCCCTCGGCCTGTGAGGTGTGTGGCTCCTCATACTGGGAGAAACAGTCAGTGTACCTTTGTTTCCTGCTGGGTTCGCGAAGCAGCACTGCTGTGAGCCGGGCCCTCTTGGGAGGAAGGCGAGGGGTGGGGAAGGGAGGTCAGGGACCCAGCTGCTACCTCTGGGTAGTGTCCAGGGTTCCGCAGTGAGAAAGGGGACTTTCCCTTTTGGCACACCGTAATTTTTTAAATTCTTTTTCAACTGTGGTTGGCTTGGGTGTTTTGTTTTGGTTTGGTTGTTTTAATACGCACAGAAGTGACAGAAGTTTTATTCCCCAGGTCGTTCAAGGAAACAAATCAACCCTGGAGGCCGAATTACCTTGTTGGTCTCCTCCAGCTTGTTAAACGAGCACCTGTAACGTGGTCTGCACACTATGCCATGGAAGCCAAGGAGAGCCCACCATTTATTTTTGTAAGGCCCACAAGTTTAGAATGTTTTTTATATTTTGCAATGATTTTTTAATCAAAAGAAGACTATATAGGAAATGATATAAAATTCAAATGTCAGTGTTCATAAATAAAGTTTTATTGGAACACAGCCATGCACAATTATTGGCATATTGCCTATGGCTGCTCTCGCATTAAAGGGCCCACCAAGCCAAAAAGGATCTCTCTCTGGCCCTTTACAGGGTCTGTCAACCCCAGCTCTAAACTGCCACTACCTGCTGTCTCCAGTGTGAAAGAGCTAAGAATATATTTAAAAGTTACATTTTAGCCCTAGCCTGTTTGCTCAGTGGTTAGAGCACTGGCCTGCAGAACAAAGGGTCCCAGGTTCAATTCTAATCAAGGGCATGTACCTCAGTTGCAGGCTCAATTCCTGGCCCTGGTTGGGGCATGTGCAGGAGGCAACCCATCGATGTGTGTCTCTCACATCGATGTTTCTCTCTCTGTGTCTCTCCCCTTTCCTTCCACTCTCTCTAAAAATCAATGGAAAAATATGCTAGGGTGAGGATTAATACAAAAGAAGTTACATTTTAATCAAACATCTGTGGAACCTTGAGTATATTCTTGAGGAACACTATTTTAAAAATACTCAGGGACTTTGTAGAATAATGTGGGCTTTTTCTTTTTAAAATTTTCATTACAGAAAATTGTAAAACCTATTCAATAGTACACACGACAGTATAATGAGCCCCCACGTACCCACCACCCAGCTTCAACAACCATCTATTTATGGTCAATCTGATTTCAAATATACCCCACCCACTCCCGCTCCTGTGTTATCTAGAGGCAAATCCCAGAGCATGTCAGCTCATCGGTAAGTACTTCGTAGCATACACTGTTTTAAAACAAAATTTTACCACCGGGGGAGACTGACAAGCTGTGTGTAAGAAAGAGTTTGCTGCTCAAGAGTCATAAGCCTGGGGGGTAGGACACCTTATAACCCACGGAGGAATGCAAGCCGCTGCCTCCCCTCCAAGTGGAACTCCAGGCTGGGGGACACGCACCAGCCCCTCCCTCCCCACCTACTGTGGTCAAGGAAAAGGCACTGGACAGAGCAAGGGACAAGGAAGGGGGCTCAACGTAATTCAAGACGGGAAGGAAGCAGACATCCTTTCAGCTGAACACGTTTCTGAAAGCCACGTGAGTGCGGGCACAAGATCCCAGTGTTCCTGGCGGAGGGCGGCGTCTGGGTTTTCTTTCTCTCGAACAGCCCGGGTCAGTGGGAAGAAAGAGAAGCAAGCTGCCTTCGTGTGTCCAGACCCCTGTGGTCTTCCTCCCTCTGCCACCCCCAGTATCCCAAAGACACCCCACTCCCCTGCCTTCAGGAGAAATAAACGAGACAGAAAATAGCCACATCAGAGGTCAGGGATGTCAGAGGTCAGGGATGTCAGAGGTCAGGGATGTCAGAGGTCAGGGATGGAGGGGCGGGCGGCCTGGAGGAGAGGCGGGCGTGTGAGAGGAGGAGGGCAGCTTCCCGGAGGCAGGCCCAGCTGGCCAGTGCAGCCCTGAGCTCAGCATGGCCTGGCCACAGACCAGTTTCCTCACGGAACATGGAGCTGGGTGTGCGGTGCAGGTGAGCTGCGGGTGTGGGGACCGTCTCCATCAGCTGGCTCCGAGTGAAGGAGACGCTCCTCCGTGATGTGAGTGGCCCCAGCCAAGCAGCGGGAAGGGCTGAGAGCAACGAGGAGGTTTCCCTGAGGAAGAGAAATTCTGCCTCAAGGCTGCAGCATCAGCTCTGCCGGAGACGCTCCGACTGCCAGCCCATCTACAGGTTTCAGACTTGCCAGCCCCCACAATCTCCTGAGCCAATTCCTAGAAATAAACGTGAGGAAGACAGGAGAGACATATAGATATGGATATCCATAGAGACATAGATACAGATGTAGAAATAGATATAATTATATACGTAGATTATTATAAATATAGATGCGATAGATATCAACATAGATAGATGTAGCTATAGATACAGAGACAGATACAGATGATAAGAGATACAGATTACAAACAGAGATAGAGACAGAGAGAGATCCTACTGGTTCTCTTTCTCTAGAGAGCCCTGACTGATACACATGCTGAGGATTTCTCTCCCCCAACTCTGTAAATTTGTGATGATAATCTATATATATAAAAAGCCTAAGCGACCGAACAACCTGTCGCTATGACATGCACTGACCACCAGGGGGCAGACGCTCAACACAGGAGCTGCCCCCTGGTGGTTAGTGCACTCCCACAGCCAACCTCCCACGCTGGCCAACCTCCTGCGGTCCCTCCTCCCCGCCCCCCCCCCCCCACATCCCCTGCCGCCCCGATCCCGGCCAGGCCAAGGGCCCCACCCATGCATGAATTCATGCACCGAGCCTCTAGTAATTAATAATCATGCCTACCATTTACTGAGTGCTTGCTACATGCCAGGCATTGTTTTAAGTGCTTTACCTACAGTAACTCACTAAATCCTCACAACAGCCCCATGGGGGTAGGTCTAATTACTGTCCCCATTTTACAGATGAGGAAACTGAGGCACAGAGAGACTGGGTTGCTGTGAGCCTGCAGCAAAGAGCTGAGGGAGCCTGGGAGGAAAGCGTTTGTTCCCTCATGTAGGCTGACCTGAGACAGAGTCCAGTTCGCGCCATCGGAGGCAGGAAGACAGCTGCTTGGGAAGAGCAGGGACGAAGAAAAACGCTGAAAGCCAAAACAGGTGGCACTCAGTCTTTCCGATCCTACTGTCACAGCATCTACAAAGCACAAAGTGTCTCAGTAAATTATCCCATCACATCTCTGTGACACCACAGTGAACATTTTAATATAGTAAATCTCCCTATCTTCTCATTCACACTTTCCCTCTGATGCTATCTCATTTATGTTGTGCTTGAGGAGTTACTAACCCAATCAAAGATGCCTGAATCGAGCCCTGCTGCTGCTGGGGAGAGGGAGAGAAGATGCTGAAGGCATCTGGGGAAGCAGGCAGGCATTCGAGGGTGCCAGAGGAGCCTGCTGGAGGAGCCACATCGGGTGGGGCCCTGAGAACCCATGGTCTCTCCCCAGCTCCTCACCTGGATGGCTTCTCAGCTCCGCTCCTCTCTGGACACCCAGCCACGGATGCCTGTGGATGTTTCCCAGGAAGCTCTGGTAGGGCGGGGGTGGGGTTTTTTCCCCTCTCCTCTCCCTTAAAAACATACTTGACTGCTTGTAATTCAAACTCAAACAGCCTGGCAACTGTGCAGAAGTGCCCTGCAGTGCAGGGAGAAGAGGCGCAGAGACACACAGAGCGGGGAGTCTCACGGGTCTCTGCATGCCAGCAGGGAAGAGGTCACAGGTTTCTGCATGCCAGGGACTGTCTGCTGGAGAAATGGGTTGGTTACCCTGAAAGTAATAGGGAGCCACAGCAGAGTGTAGAGCAGAGGAGAGACAGGATCAGATGTGTGTTTATAAAACACTAGAGGCCCAGTGCATGAAATTCATGCACTGGGGGTCGGGGGGGGTGTCCCTCAGCTCAGCCTGTGCCCTCTCACAGTACAGGTTCCCTCAGGGGATGTCCGCCTGCCAGCTTAGGCCCGCTCCCTGTGGATAGCGGGCCTAAGCCGCCAGGCGGACATCCCTCTCACAGTCCAGGACCCCTTGTTCCTTTACCGCCCGCCTGCTTGCTGCTCCCTACCACTCAGCTCGCTGCTCCTTAGTGTTGCCGCGGAGGCTCCTGCCACCATCGCTGTGCTCTCCAGCCTTGAGCCCGGCTTCTGGCTGAGCAGCGCTCCCCCTGTGGGAGTGCACTGACCACCAGGGGGCAGCTCCTACATTGAGCATCTGCCCCCTGGTGATCAGTTCATAGTGACCAGTCATTCCACTGTTCAGTCAATTTGCATATTAGGGTTTTATTATATAGGATGATGCTGGTGGCTGGACAGAGCAGGCAGGGGGTGAGGTCAGAGGAAAAGCAGAAAAGCAAGTCCGGAGCTGCTGCAGGAGTCCAGGGAGGCGGGGGAGTCTGGGTTACAGTGAAGGTTCTGAAGATGGACAGAAAGGATGGACTGAGAGACATCCGGGAGGAAGGCTCCCCTGGAGACAAAGCTAACTCCATGAGTTCGCTGGGTAGTAGGATACCACAGCCTGGGTGGTTCCAACAACAGAAATTCATCGTCTCACGGTGCTTGAGACTGGAAGCCTGAAATTGAGGTGGGGGCGGGGTGGTGCCTTCTGAGGCTGTGAGGAAAGGCGCTGTCCAGGCCGCCCTCCTTTGCTTGAACATGGCTGTCCTCGTGTTCACGTGGCTTTTTTTCTCCCTGTATGCATGTCTGCCTCAAAATGTCCTCTTTTCATAAGGACACGAGTCCTGTTGAACTAGGGCCCACCCTCAAGACCTCATGTTAACTGGATGGCATCGGTAAAAACTATCTTCCAATGAGGTCCCCTTCTGAGGTCCTGGGGCTGAGGACTCAGCATGAACTTTGGGAGGACACAATTCAGCCCATAACACTAAGAAACGTTCGATGGGACGTAAAGGGGAGATATAACGGCCTCTTGTGTTTTTAAAGAGACTCGGTTAAAGCAACTCTTCTGTGTCTCTTTCAACCAACTAGACTGTTTGAGTGTTTATTTGTTTGCTTGGTTGAGGCCAGGCCTTACAGAGAGCGCCATTCTGCTCTGAGATTCCCAGTTTCCAGCATTAAAACCCAGCCCCACAGACCTTCCTGCCGGGCACGTTAACCGGGGGAGGAACCAAGGCTGGGCTGGCGATAGAACAGAAAGCGGGGAAACCTAAGTAGGGCCCTGGGGGACGCTGAGAAGGGAGCACAGGAGGTTGTCCATTTTCCTGGCACTTTCCAAAAATGTCTGGAGCTTTATCTCCAGTATGACTGTCTCCTCTCAGAGGTCCTGGATCGGACACAGTCACCTGGGGAACTTGTCAAACACAGACTCCCAGGCCCCCCCTTGGAGATCTGCAGTGAGAGCCAGACCGGTGTTTTCATCGTGTCCCGGGTGACTCCGTTCCCGGTGGCGTCTGGAAGCTGCTCCAGGGACCCAGTCTTCCGGGGGCCCTGAAGATAAGCATGTGCTCAGGGCCCCGCGGAGCCCAGCGGTTTTGATCTGTGGGGAACTGGCACAATTCCTAGCCCTTGATTATCCCACCAAATTGTCTCCAGGCAGATTCTAATTTCCATTTCTATTCCTGCCTCTCGACTCTGATTACTTCAGCAAGTGCATTCCAATTGCCCCATTCTTTTCTTTCTTAAAGAACAGCCTCTAACTTCAATTTTTTAAAAATATATATCAGCTATTTCCTAGGTTCTGGAAGCTTTGTGCTGCCAACCTCAGGGAGCGGATAAGGAAAAGATTTTATTTCTCCTACGTTTGATTCCTTTAAGTCGACAGAGATAGCCTGACATGACATTTCGACCAAGCCTTTTTCATGTGGGTAGAGACGGCCACTGGTGGGTCCCTCAGGTACCAATTCGGACTGGACCCATGGCTGGTGCTGGCCCCAAAGGCCGCCGTGGCTATGGGCACAGGCACGGCCAGTGTGCGGGGCAAACCCCCAGAAGCACCAAGCAACTGACAGACGGGGAATTGGCGATGAATGCTCTGTCCTCTTAGTTATCCATTGGGATAACGCCAAGGCATGCTCTGCACTGGATCCCGGGATCCCACAGCGGAACTGAGCTCCAGATGCCCACAGTGGTGTCCTGCTTTGAGCATCTGCTAACACATCCTTACTGGCCTCCTTCCTGTCCCTGTCTCATTGCCTCCATTCCTTAACAGGCGTTTCCTGGGATCACCTCCCAAGGAGATGGCCTGTACTCAAGTCCCTGTCTCAGTGCCTCAGCAGGAGCTCCAGGCAAGACAGGCACTATTCTAAGCTGTTCTGTGCTAGGTCACAGCTTCTACTCAAAAGCTCAAATCCAGGACGGCATTTTAAACTTGATTACAGGATATTTAGGGCACAACATCGTAGGCTATGGAAGGTCTTTTCTGGCCATGCTAAATCCAGTCCTCATTCAATCTGAGTGTTCCGCTGAGACTCTGAACCAAACGGGGCTTGAAGCTCAAATAAATTGTCAGCATCTGCAAACCCATGTCAAGCAACATCAACCATACACGAGTTTCTGGAGGTGGGATTGTGAAAGGCGCAGCCACTTTGGAAAATAACCTGACTATTCCTCTGCGTGTTAAATAGAGTCACCACGTGACCCAGCAGTCCCATTCCTAGGTAAATACCTCGGAGAACTGAGAATGGATGTCCCCACAAAACCTCCCACATGAACATTCACAGCAGCGGCATTCCATTATTGAGACTGATGAACAGATGACATGTGGTATAGCCATACAATGGAATATTATCCGTCCATAAAAGGAATGAAATACTAATACAGATACGACATGAATGAACCTTGAAAACATTATGCTAAGTGAAAGAAGCCAGTCACAAAGGGCTACACATTGTATGATTCCATTTATATAAACGTGCAGTACAGGCAGATGCACAGAGACAGAGAGGAATCGGCAGTGGCCAGGGATGTCTGAGGCGTGACTGCCAACAGGTATGGGGTTTCTCTGGGAGGTGATGAAAATGTTCTAAAATTCAATAGTGCTAACAGTTGCAGGACAGCTCTGTGAATGTACTAAAAATCACTAAATTGGACTATTTTACAAGGTGAATTTTATTTGTGTGTGAATTATCTCTCAATGAAGCTGTTATTTGAGAGTCCCCTATACACCCATACCTGTAAATTTTTTACAACTTTCTAATTTTCCTGAAGTATCTTTTCAAAGCCATATTCCAACCCCAGGAGAAAGTGAAACTAAAAGTCTGGCTGTGGTTCTTGGGAATTCCAACTGGAGCGTGGGGCTGAGTGGGCACAGCAGGAAGGACACTAGGGTACCTGCTCCGGATCCCATGGCAGCCACCTGCAGGCTCTTGGGACCTCAGCAGGTGGCACCCACATACAGGGTTTTGAAAACATTAAATGAGATACATCTACATGAATATCTGTCTCAGCCAGGCAGAAATAAGTGTTCTTTAAGCAACACTTGAGAGACATTGTTTACCCACTTGCTTATTCGAGGCACCTGAGTCTTGATAGCAATGGACCAGGGGTTCAGATGTGCCTCTGTAACAAAGCTAGAGGGGCTCTTTAACCAGGGAACTCTGAAGGTCACAAAATTCATTCAGAAGGATGAAGTCATTCCCTGGGTGAGGGCAGAACACAGTTCAGCATGCAATTAATTTCAACTTCATAAAGTTTAATCACCTACAAAAGTCTTGAACAAAGTCTCTGAAATCATCCCCATTTTACAGAAGAGAAATAGACTCTCAGAGAAATCAAACAGGTGACTTCAGATCACATAAGTAGAAACTGGAACTTCTGGGGCTTGAACCCGCATCTCCAGCCATACACCATACCCGTAGGCAGAAGTCAGGCAGGCCAGGGCTTGGGCAGGACCAGGCTAAGGAATTCAAGGGAACAAGGATGAAGACAGAGCCAGAGCCGCTTCCTACACCAGGGAGGCAGCGTGCGTGGCCATCTGAGATGACCCTTGGAGGGAAGCCTAGAATGACCAGCCATTCAGACTGGCACCAAAGAGCTAGATGGTTTCTCAGAGAAACCACACAATAGCCCCGTTCCATGGAGATCATACGGTAAGTGGGTGCAGATGGGGAAACGAGACTTGGAAAGCTGATGTGACTCACCCAACCGTAGAGCTGGTACAGTCTAACTCAGGCCAGCCTGTATGACTCCAAGTCCTGTGTTCTTTGCCCCTTGGTACCTAGAATAAAAAGTTTTGTTCACCCTGGGCGGATGGCTCAGTTGGTTGGAATGTCATCCCATACACCAAAAAATTGTGGGTTCGATCCCCAATCAGGGAGGGTACAGGTGGTAACATATAGATGTTTCTTTCTCACATTGATGCTTCTCTCTCTCCCTTCCTCTCTCTCTAAAATCAATAAACATATTATGGGGTGAGAATTAAAAAAAAAAAAGTTTTGTTCAATTTACTTAGTTGTGGGTGGGTGAGAAGGACTGGAACATGACTCCCAAAGTAGTTGTTTCTTAACTTGCAACTGATTCGTTTTTAGCTATAAAGTGGAAATAAAACCTATGCCATTGGGCTGCTGTGAGGAGTAATGAGTTGACTGAAATAAAGCACCGAGGGAATGCGGGGCGCACAGTGGGTGGCTTAAATATTAACTCCTTTCCCCCAACAAGAAGGCTGATGTTCCAGGTCTCTAGCCTGCTCCTTCGTGCAAACTAAAAGACAGTAGTAGTGCACCGAACTGTAAGATGGGGTGGGCAAGGCCTGGAGGAACATCTAAACCTCTCCAGTGGATGAAAGCTTGAGAAACTGGGGTTCAGAAAGAAGCAGCAACTTGCTCAGGGCCACCCACCAAGATGGATTAGTCACTCCAAGAAAGAGCCATTCCACTTTCCCAAGGTTTTCCCCTCAATACGGAGGAGCAAAAAACGATTTCTCCTCCGGCAATCCTTGGCAACTCTTAATAAAGACACTTCTCTGGCATAAATGCTAAAATTGCCTAACTGTGGCTAACTCTTGGATAATGCTGGTTAATCCCTGCTAATGTTTGATTCTCTAAAGCATCTTTTCCCATCAATAAACTTTTTTGTGTGTGTGAGAAACGCTCATTTGCCTTGTGTTTCTTATGGAAATGTGATTTGTACATACATCCTCCCCGCATAAATATTTAGCTCATCACAGTGCTGCACAAATTCTCTGCAAATTAGGTGGAAATCAGCCTCAGCTGACACAAGCATCTATCCTCATCCCGGGAAAAAAAATCATTATTATTTAGGACTTATTAAGCCCCAACAGTAAGTACTAGATAGGCCTGGGAACATCAATAAATACTGAATGCAAATGTAAGCCAAACACTTGAGCTAAAATTGCTCTTGTAATTTCTACCTGCCAGGCAGCAGCAAAAGGTTGAAGAAAGAAAAGGAGTTGCAACTTGGCTCTGCCCATTGCAAACTGTTGCAACAAGAGCAAATTACTGAGTCCCTCCTCATCTAGAAAATGGGTCTAATAATACCTCTCCCATAGGGTTTTCTATTACAAAGATTAAGTGAGATAATATGTGTAAAGTACCCAGTGTGGGGCTCAAGAAACCACTGAGCCAAGCAAGACCACCACCATCTCTTGCCTGGACCATCCCAACTGTTGTCCCACCTCCACCTTGGCTTCCCACAATCCTCTCTCCGAACCACAGTCAGAGGAACTGTTCTTTTGAACTGCAAATAATAACAGCAACAATTAACACTTAGTGGGTGCTTCCTTTGTGCTAGGCACTGCTCTAATCCTATGACTCCCAACTTGAAATCTTCCACTTCCTGTGGCCCTGAGCATAAAGGCCCCAAGTCCTTGCTTGAGCCTGCAAGGCCCCTACGAGCTGGCTCCCCCTTTTTTCCACAGCTCCTTTTCTCACTATTTCCCCCTGCTGGACCGAATCCCAAAAAGTCTCCTTTTGAGTAATGGTATGAAGCAGTTTTCCCCTTTTGTTTTTCATGGAGAACTAATGTCAAAGATAAACACAGATGGACATCAGTTAAAGCAGTGAAGACATTTTATTCTGTTACCACTGACAGGAGGGGAAAGCGATAAACTCTTGTGCAGGGTGAGTGGAGGAGGAGGGAAGGGGAATGGCAAGGCCTTGGACACAGTCAGGGAGGTGAAAAATTACAAAAAGCGGGAAGGGGATGTTGGTCCATGTGAAACCCGTCTGGGTTTGCTCACACCTGTTGGAGTGAAGCACCTACACTACCAGAGAGGCAGGGAGACAGGCTCTATCCTCAGATGTTGGCTGGAACAAACAGTGAATTCTTTGGCCACCTTGAGTTTTCTCAGGCAGGCACTGGAAGGGGGTCTAGGGCCATCCTCGGGATGTGGCCTTGAGCTGTAAGAGGCTATGTTAGTGTTTGCTCAAGTCTTTACAGGCCAAGGTTGAAGCCCAGCCAAACAGAGGCTCAGCAGCCCAGATAGAGTTTGGTCACGGAGAGAATCTTTGTCACTGACTCTCAGTGTCAGTGCCAATTCATCTCCACCCCAATCCCACCCATTTTGTTCCTGGGGCTGTCACTGAGGCACTGGGACGAATATGAGATTTAGGGCTATTCTGTTTATTCCCTCTAACCATCCATGGGTTCTTTAGAGCAAAAACTCTCCCCCCAACCCTTACAAGGCCTGACACAGGATCCAGCACACAGTAGGTGCTCAATGAATATTTGTTGAGTTAATTAATGAAGCCATCCGGTCTCACTCCCAAAGGTTTGGGATGCTTCCTTCATAACCGCCTTCCCCCGGGATCTGTGGTTGATTGGACAATTACTCCAGCGCTGGAACAAATCACCCTTAGGCGCTCAATAAAACTATTCAATGAACGCTGCTGACAAAGGAACTGATTGCACGGCTTTGACCCTGAAAGTAATTACATGCACCAGCATCCATCTGCCTGTGGGGTGGCCTGGAAGGGGGTCCTCACCTCGATGCATCTCTGTCTTCTAAATAAACTCAAAAGAGCATATGTTGTCCCTTCCCCCCAGGACTATTGTCACTCGTTAGAAATCAAACAGAGGGCAAGTAAGATGTGTAATCTGCATGTCCAAGCACCTCCCCAGTCTCCAGTATTGTTCTCTTAATCATCTCCATCTCAGATACCAAACACCAGCAGCCCCTACTCCCTCTGAAGTCAGCAGGACAGCCCGGGATCAAATGATTGTGCCACTGCCCTCAGCACGTGACTATCTCATCCACACATCAGCCACCACTGGCCCATTATCTTCTTTCTCCCACCCTGAAAAGCTAAAAGTCATCCTCGATGCTTCTGTCTCTTCCTCCACTCATTCATTCGTTCCACAAGCACTGACTAAGCTCCTATTAGAAGCACGTAGACACAGTGCTGGGTTTATACTAATGAACGAGATGGGCATGACCCCTGCCCTCACGGAGCTCATTGTTTAGAGAGGGAAATGAAGATTAACCAAGTAGACATGCAAATATTAATTTTCAAACAACATACCCATTGTTAGCTGGGGTTTTTGCCCGTTCCTGTAGGGAGGGATATAGCATAGAATCATTGACCAACATGACCTTAATGTTCCTCTCATCTTGACCAAACTTCAGACAGTTTCTTCCTGACTATAGACTCTTGAACTTTCTTTTTTTTCTTAGAGTATTTACTTTTAAAAACTTGTAAGTTCTTTCTCTGCCCCTTTGAGATGTAAATCTTCTCCCAGCCTCTTGCCAGTTTTATAACCCAGAAAAGTCTTTCTCAAGGACCTGGGAGCCATCCCCTAGAAATGTAAGCCTCAAGAAAGATAGTGCCCCTGACTCCAGTCTCTGTGGGAGGGTGGGAGCCTGACTTTGATAAGCACCAATTAGCAAATACAAATGGCCTGCTCATGTCGGCAGATGTCCTCCACTAGCTTTCCATTGGCTCACCCCCGAGCTTAAAAGCCCTCCTGACTTTTGTGAAGTTGAGTTCAATCTCTCCCCCCTACTGTAATAGCCTTAAATAAAGTCTTCCTTCCCTGTTTAATTCTGTCCAGTGCAATTTTTCTTTAACATCATACAGAAATGAATAAAACATGAATCCTGGCCCCCAAAGAATTTAAGGTCTGACAGGAAGACAAATTAAAACATTCAAAATTGTAGGAAATGCTATGATAGAAAACCAGAAGCAGCCATGAGAGGGTAACAAGGGAAACAAATTTAGCTGAGAATAAGATCAAGGAAGAGCTCTCTGAGAAGTGATATTTAAGCTTGAAGAAATGTTTTAGGCAGAGGACCAGGCCTTTAGTTCAAACACTCAGTTTGGGATATATTATGTCTCTGTCCCACATCGTGTCCTGTTACATTTTCACATGTGTCTCTTTTACTTATCAAAGCACAGCTCTGACTGTGTGCTTCCTCAGCTCAATAATCTTCCATGAACCCCAGGTACCCCCAGAATGAAGCCCATAACCCTTCACTTCCTCAGCCTTAGGTCGGGATTGTGTTTAATCTGGGACCTTTTACCTCTCCAACCATATGGAGAGAAAGGGTCCCAGTGAAACACAAGTCTTCAGGGTTGGGACAGAGGAACCTTCTTGCAGAGGCAACTAGAAGACAACCTAGGGAGTATGAATGCAAGGCACACAAATGATTGAGTTAATTCATATCATCAAAGTACTAACAGGAGGAAAAACACCTGTTATTTCCTAGTGGGCCAAGAATCCAGTTATTTTGCTTTATTCTGTGACACAGGACCTTAAGCCAACAGGAAACACAAGATCAGTCTTTGGTTAGTTTACTTCCCAAATGAAAGACATGGCTGTCCCCTGGGACCTCACTAGCCCCGAGCCTCTCTCCCCACAGCTCCCCAGCTCCTCCCTGTCTTCTGCAGGGCAGGAGCATCGAGGTCACCCTTAGGTTGGGATAGAAGTGGGGTCCTGCAGAAACCGGTTTGGCTCAGTGGATAGAGCGTCGGCCTGCGGACTCAAGGGTCCCAGGTTCGATTCCGGTCAAGGGCATGTACCTTGGTTGCGGGCACATCCCCAGTAGGGGGTGTGCAAGAGGCAGCTGATCAATGTTTCTCTCTCATCGATGTTTCTAACTCTCTATCCCTCTCTCTTAGTCTCTGTAAAAAATCAATTATATATATATATATATATATATATATATATATATATATATATATATATAAAAGAAGTGGGGTCCTGATACCATTACGCTTTGTCACCCAGGAATGCCTGAACCCTGCCTCCCTGTAGGACTTCTCGGGGAGCCCTCCTCAGAGAAGAGTCACCAAACAAGGAGCAGTATGTTCTGCTGCCACAAGCTGGGCACAGGCCCAGTCCACACCCCACAGAGCGCCTGGGACCCAAGGCTGGAGCACAGCTGATGGAGCCTCTGCTTCCCACAACACAGCTGGCAGGGAGGGCATGCTGGCCTGAGACACCTCCTCGGGACAAAAGGGGTGATTTACACCCACTGTCCACTGCAGCCTTACCCACAGCTCCCTGCAACCCAAACACTGTCCTGGCCTATGACCTTTCAGACAGTAACTTCGCCTCCTCCTGGGAGGAGCGAGAGCACCTGCCCAGCCCTCTGAGCTGTCTTTCCCAGCTCTCTGGACCTGCTGGCCCTGAGCACAGGGTTGTCTTGACCAGACCTTCTTCCTGGGTCATGCTCTCCATCCTAGAGCCAAACCTTTGTCTTTTCATCCCCAAACACCCTTGGGCCTGGGGCCTGCTTATGCCTCTGAGCTCTGGCAGGGGCTCACACACTCAGCTCCTTCCCTCTCAAGGTCTGGAGCTCCCAAAAGCCAGGCCTGCAGCCCAGCCACCCTCTTGGCCTTGACTCTTGCTTCTGTGATGAGCTCTATTTGCATCCCGTCAAGGGCAATGAGTTTCTGTGGAGGGAGGAGCAGGACTTTTTTCCTTAATTCAATTAAGCCACATGCTGACTATGATACTTTCTCCACTATCTAAGGCAGCAGGTACCGTCGCAATTATTTCTCCTCTGCTGAGGCCGCATGTCAGCTGGGGATATCCAGAAGATAAAGATGAGATTGTGGAATCGCAAGGGCAATGTGGTGGGGAGGGGTCAGGCCAGGGAGACTGGGAGACTGACCAGGGACATCCGAGAAAAAGATCAGCCAGGAATAAGACAGCATGAGGTGGTCCAGAGCAAACCACATCTGGGAACCAGCTGAGATGCGACTTCCAGCTGTTTGCAAGGACCTTAGAAGGAAGAGAGCGTTCTTAATTTGGGTTTCCCCCAAAAGCAGGTCTAGAGACAAGGATTTGGGTGCAGGCAGTCTATTTGGGAGGCGATCTGAGGAAGCACAGTGAAGGAATGGGGGAGTGATTCAGGGGAGTGAAGACAGTCAGTAAATGCTGCATTGCTGAGTAGGCAGAGTTCGATCTGGAGACACCTTAGCAGTGTCCCCAAGGGGTAAGGAGGCCAGTGGCTCATTCACTGTAAGGAGTTAATACCTATAACGTTGAATGGTGGCCCTCAAAAACATATCCACATCCTAAACCTAGAACCTGTGAATGTGACCTTCATTGGAGAGGCAAGAAAGGGCTCTCCCCTGGAGCCTTCCAGGGAGCAAGGCCCTGCCAGCACCGGACGTCAGACATCTGGCCTCAAGAGATGTGGAGAATATGGTGAGCAGAACAATGGTCCCCTCCAAAATGCCCATGTTCTAATCCTAATCCCCAGAACCTGTGACCATGTGCCCTTACATGGCAAGAGGGGCTTCCCAGGTGTGACTAAGTTAAGGGCTGTGAGATGGGAGAAGTGCCTTGGACTGTCCAGGTGGGTCCTTGTCAGTAAAATATGGAGACAGGGCGGTTGGGGTCAGAATGAGAGACAGAGACGAACAGGCCAGCCCTCTGCCTCTGAAGATGGAGGGAGTGGCCAGGAGCTAAGGAATGCAGGCAGCCTCTAGAGTCTAGAAGCTGGTAAGGGCAGAGAAGAAATTCTCCCCAGAACCTCCAAAAGGAACACGGCCCTGCCTACTCCTGGATTTTAGCCCAGTGAGATCCTTTTCAGACGCCGGCCTCCAGAAGAGTAAGAGAATAAACTTGCATGGTTTGAAGTCAGTAAGTTTGTGGTCATAGGACACTAAGGAGCTTTATAGACTTGAAAACGATTGAGGTTGGCCCAGGAGCTGCGAGGCATGAATGGGATGGGCTTATGAGAAGTTTCTCTGGCTCCGAGGGAGAGCGTGTCTGAGATGTTCACTGATGTCAGCTACTAATACTGGAACTCCTTCCTTTCTTTGGGGGAAGTCATTCCTTCTTCAAAAAGTGAAAATAGTTCACATGTATTGT
This sequence comes from Cnephaeus nilssonii, assembly GCF_951640355.1. Classification (NCBI taxonomy): domain Eukaryota; kingdom Metazoa; phylum Chordata; class Mammalia; order Chiroptera; family Vespertilionidae; genus Cnephaeus; species Cnephaeus nilssonii. The sequence goes on along the minus strand of NC_137082.1, from coordinate 70,310,659 downwards.
CTGCCGTTGCTCTAAGCGCAGTACATGTATCCACTCCTTTAGTTCTCAGTACAAGTGAATATTGAGATCATATGTTACTCCCGCTTCACAGACAAGAACGCTGATGCGCGCAGAGGCCTAGACGGTGTTTGTGGAAGCACTTGGTACGCTGTCGGTGCGGTAAAATATTCGCAGCCTTGGCAGTCATAGTAGGGAAGATTTCATGTATTTGGGCAGGGCCGTGGACCAGAAATACGAGGGAGAAAAGGCAGAGTAGATGTTTATGAGACTGTTAACAACCTGGACCCAAAGAGCACAGCCAAGTTCAACAGCGCCAGCGTTCTGTTACTCAGATGGAGCCTGTGAAGACAGCCCCACGGTGCGACCACGTTCCCGATGCCAAGCAGCCAGCCGCCAGAGAAGGGTTTCGGCTCACAATCACAGAAAATGTGTGCTTTCAGAGAAATGGCCTCGGGGTTCTCCCGTCCCCTGGAAACCCAGCAGCCCGGGCCCCCAGCCCCACCCAGCCCAGAGCCAGGCTACACTGGACTGCCGGCCCTGTGGCATTTTCAGAGGAGAGAACTGCGAGAGGCAAGTGACCACACGGCTGCCCCCGGAGATGCCCACTGTGACCCCTGGGCCAAGAATGAGGTGCTCTAGGAAATCCACGAACCCCTCCACAGAGGCAGATAAATGGGGAGAATAAAGCTGGTCCTTACAAAAGCACAGTTAAGGAACACACAGGGTTTGGCTGGACACTCCCATCTTTTCCCTTGTTCTTTCATTTACTTAATGCAAGGCCCTAGAGCCGCTCTTTTCTGCCCGCTGGTGAGAACTGTGTAGTCAGACAGTTACTTCGCTGGAATGGGGTGCAGCGAGGGGTTGTCCCAAACGGGACCAGAGCTAGAGGGGCCAGGCCACCCACAGCTGACGCTGGGAGTAGCTTGACAGTCCTAGAAGGGACCCGTCCTGGAGGGTCACGCAGACCAGGCTCTCGTGCAGCCCCAGAATGGGCTTGTGGGCTCTGCTGTCTGCTCCCAAGGACAGGGCACTCGCTGCTGCTTCTAACAGCTATGGCCGTCTCCGGCGGTGAGAAAAGGCACTGTTCCCCGGGCACGCCGTGCCACCCCTGTCGCCGTATGCAAGCCTCACCTGGGGCGGCGAAGGTCTTCCAAAGACCGTCCTCAGTGAAGCATCATGCCACTGACCGTGACCCATCCCCCCCCCCCAATCCAAACACGCACATCCCCTCTGCCATGATGCCCCGCCCGTGTTTACAGCACACACTGCCTGTCTGTCTCAGCCTGTTTTACAGCTGTCTTCCCCATGTCACTGTGAGCTCCCTGAAGGCACAAACTGAGTTTCCGCCTTGATACCTGACCCACATAGATGCTGAAAATTCCTTTTGTTAAAAATGCAATTCTTGCCCTGGCTGGGTGGCTCAGTTGGTTGGAGCGTCGTCCCATACACCAAAAGGTGGCGGGTTCAATGCCTGGTCGGGGTGCATACAGAGGCAACCAATCAATGTTTCTTTCTCACATCAATGTTTCTCTTCCCCCCCCCCCCCTCCGCCCCCCAAAAATCAACTAAAAAACAAACAAACAGTCTTGGGTGAGGATTAAAAAAGAAAACAATTCTTTAACAACATTCACCAAGCTCTCTTGGCTTTGTCTGTCTGTCTGTCTGTCTGTCTGTTTCTCTCTCTCTCTCTCTCTCTCTCTCTCTCTCTCTCTCTCTCTCTCCCCCATATGTAGCAACCAGAAAGGAAGACCTCACTTCTATGCTAGCACACACCCCACGGAGCATTCGCTGCCTCTCCCTTCCCATACCCTGATCCGGAATACAATTCGCAGCTTCATTCCCCAGGGATCTGTTCCCATGGATCTCAAACGTGATCAGGCATCACAACCCTCTGGAGGGCTTGTTCTAAGACACGGGGCTTCCATTCAGCGGGTCTGTGGTGGGACTGAGAATTTGAATGTCTAACAAGTTCCCAGGAGGTGCTGCTGCAGCTGGTCCAGGAACCTCACTTTGAGAACTGAGGAGGCACAGTCCTTCACTGAGGACAGTCCCTGAAGGACGTTCCCAGCCACAGGAATGGCTAGCATATGGGGCAGGGGAGACATGGAGGGTTTGGGCAATATCCTGCCTTTTCTCACCATCCAGGACATCCGCAAGCTGTTCCAGGCAACACCGAGCACCTCGGAGGCATGCAAGCAGAGGGTATAGACCAGGGGTCCTCAAACTTTTTAACCAGGGGGCCAGTTCACTGTCCCTCAGACCGTTGGAGGGCCGGACTATAGTTTAAAAAAAACTATGAACAAATTCCTATGCACACTGCACATATCTTATTTTGAAGTAAAAAAACAAAACGGCAAAAATACCCACATGTGGCCCGCGGGCCGTAGTTTGAGGACGCCTGGTATAGACCATTTCACACATGCATAGCTTCTCCACTCATGCTTATCTAACCTCTGCTTGCATGCCTCCAGCAACAAGATGTTTACTACTTGCAAGTTAGACTATCCTATCTTCAGTTACTTCTTACATTGGGTGACTTGAACCCTCCTACCCAGGGTTGCCAAATAAAATAAGGGACACCTAGTTAAATTTAAATTTCTGATAAACAATGAATAACTTCTTTAAGTATGCCCCATGCAAATATAGGTATTTGCTAAATCTGGCAACCCTACACTCCTACCCATCAGATCTTTGAGCCACATTCCCGCCAACCCTGAAGCAGCCAGGTGAACTCAATCTCAGGTGCAGCTACTTCCTCCACTTCACCAGAGCCATGCAAGTCATTGCCAAGAGCAAACAGTGTCAGCCTCAGGAAATACACTTGCCAGAATTGCACTTGGAGCCTGGGTCGTACAGCCAGTCCAGGGCTTGGCTGCGGTCAGGAAAATGAGCCACCACCTGGGCTCCCCAGGTGTGAGCATCCTTGCCTGGAAGCAGATAGACCTTTATGCTGGAGCCCTAGCAGACTGTCAACACCTGTTCGTCATTACTTACACCATAAGTAAATGTTAGAGGCTAGATTAAAACCTGCTTCTTCTGATTCCCATGCCATAGCCCTTACACTCATTCAAAATCATTCACTAACAGGTAACCCTAGGATCTCACGCAGGGCCTATGTGGTAGAGGAACCTTCCCACGCAAGACTTGCCATTGCAAAACTCCAAATACTAAGAGTTGGAAGCATCCTGCCTGGTTTGTGATGTCTCCCAGCCCAACCACCTCATCGAAGACCAGGAGGGAAGGGACTTGCCCAAGCTCAAATTCAAGTTGACAGCAGCGCTGAATAAGAATCAAAGTCTACTGACCTCGGCTTGGACCTCGGCCCACTCTGCCAGGGCCTCTTCCAACCGAAAGGCAACTACTGGCAAATGAAAACCGCAGAGGCATGCCATGTGTCTGCCATGGAATTTGCAACAATAAACAACTCTAACAATATCAAGCATTGAAGAGGCTGTGGATAAAACCGTACTCTCCTATACTGCTGTTGAAAATGTAAATCACTAGAGTGAATTTGGAGAGCAATTGGCAATTCCTAGTAAAATTGAAAGTACACGCACGTACTGTACAACCCTGACATGCCCCCACAGAAACACTCCCGCATGAGATTCAGGGCAAGGAGGCTTATTACAGCACTGTTTGTTATGGTGAAAAATTGGAAACAATCTCAATATGCAACTAGACGGAAATGAGAAACAAAACATGGTTTATCGACATGACAGAATACCTTGCAGTAGTTACAACGAATGGATTAGAGCTAAATTTATCAACAAGAATAGAGGTCAAACGTGGCCTTTTGTGAAAAAGCAAGGTGGAAAGGGACCCAGAGCAGTTTATGTAACTATTTAAATATTATATACATTTACATAAATATTGAAACGTTTTCAGGATACCATGTTAGCTATTATTTATCACATATTATATATGTATATAAAAAGACAAAGATTTCAAAACATTTTCTTTTTTAAATTCTCACCCAGAAGGAAACACCGCTATTCATGAAAGTCATGATTGCGGTTGGTTCTGGGAAAGGGTAAGGTTTAAAATTTGAGGCTGTCGATCCAGGGTGCTTCAACTTTGTAACGTTTTATCTTTTATTAAAAATCTACTTGAGGTAAATATAACAAGATGTTCACAGTTATTATCCCAGTGGTGGGCATGCCAATACATTACTTTATGTTTTTCTTTTGTTCTAACTTCTCAAAGAAAAATAAATAGGCTATTCAGAAGCACTGCTCTCTGGGGCCCCCTCAAGGGCTACTTAACTGACCAAATACACATCTCTCAGATTTCAATAATTCATCCACTGAGCAGAGGCAGGGGCGCAGGAAAGGCTCATCCTTAAGGGAGTTCGAAAGAATGCATCCAGTCCGGGCTAAAACCTCCCTCCCTCCACCCTGACTAGAGATGACCTTGGGTTTGAATGAAAAGGGAGAGGGCTTAATGCACTGGATGCTTCTCCCAACCTACTTTAGAGAGATGGAAGGGAACTCTCACCTGGCTCAATAATTTATCAGAACCTACGCATGACTAGATGGAGAACCTTCCATAGGCATACGCGGCCTGTGAGTCCAGCAACTCCTCTCCATGACAATTCTCTGGTGGGTTTGAGGTGAGGGGCTCATCCTAGTTCAAGGAACACATCCTAGTTCGGGAGGGAGATCATCTCTACGGAGGCTGTCCGGAAAAGCAAGGGGTACTAGCTCCACACCAGACGCCCTGGGCAGTCCAGGGTCCCAGAGCTGGGAAAGGAAGTCCCTTCAGGCAGTAAGAACTACGGGCTATAAAAGCCTGTGCAGATTGGGGTTCAGTGGCATAGATGCTGCTGGAGACCCAGCTGTTCCTCTTAAAAGGCCGGCACCACAAACTGAACTTACAAGGTCCCCCTTCCTCTGAGCTCCAGTGCCAGGGCGAGGCTCTGGGGAACAGACACATATGAGGAGGAACTAGATTGTCAGGCATCAGGGCAGGAACTTGGGGGCAGTTTTCTCCCAGACGGAGGTGCTTGCAGAGATCATTATTCCTATGCTGGGACCTCCCTGGTCACGGGGCTCACTGACAGCCATTTCTGTTTGCTCGGACCAGTGATTCCCTAAGACCCCATTTTATCCAATTTACAACCCCACCCAAGGTGTGGGCAACAGCTTTTGCATATGAATACCCTGTCCTTGCTCAGGCTAAAAACCTATCAAACAAGCCGCAGCTGGGTCAGGGAGCCCCAAACATATCAATAAAAAGCCCAAGATCCGGCACCAGCACCAGCCTGCCTTGCTTCATAGCTGGGCCTTATCTGGGCCCTTCCAAACAAAATACAAAGAGGAGGACTCTGCAGATCTCTCTGTAGCTCCTGCTGGGTGGCCTAAGGCAGTGGCTGACTATGCATCTTCCTGGAGACCCAAGAACCAGTGTACCCAGTGGTCAGTGTCAGACCATACCAGATTACAACTCTACACATCCATAAGCAACACACACAAGGGGCAGACTCAGTGAGCACCAAAGCCCCACTGAAGCAAGTCCTGCTCCATAGGGGTGTCTCCTGCACAGCAGTTCTCCCACTGTAGTCACAGCTGGTCTCCACAGCCAATTGGCCTGGAGGTCAATTTCTCCCAGTGACACCAACAGCAATCAAGTCTCAACTACTACAAGACTGAGCTCACAGCCCACAAAGGGGTGCACCTAGAGCTCCCAGCTCAGGTGACTGGGGAGGCTGAGCCACTGGGCCCTATAGAACACCTACCACACAAGGCCACTCTACCAACTCAAGGAGACATAGCAGCTCTATCCAATATACAGAAACAAACACAGGGAAACAGCCAAAATGTGGAGACAAAGAAACATGTCACAAATGGAAGAAAGCAAACTACTGGATGTAGAGTTCAAAACCACAGCTATAAGGTTACTCAAGAATCTTCTAGAAACCTCCAAAAAAATGGAAAAGGACCAGTCAGAAACTAAGCATACACTGACTGAAATAAAGGCTAATATACAGGGACTTAACAGTAGAGTAGAGGATTCTGAGAATCAAATCAATGATTGGAAATATGAGGAAGCAAAAAACACCCAACCAAAAGAGCAAAAAGAAATAAGAATCCAAAAATATGAAGATAGTGTAAGGAGCCTCTGGGACAACTTCAAGCATACCAGCATCCAAATTACAGGAGTGCCAGAAGAAGAGAGAGAGCATGATATTGAAAACCTATTTAAAAAATAATGACAGAAAACTTCCCCTACCTGGTGAAAGAAATAGACTTACAAGTCCAGGAAGCACAGAGAGTCCCAAACAAGAGGAATGCAAAGATGACAACATCAAGACACATCACAATGAAAATGTCAAGGGCTAAAGACAAAGAGAGAATCTTAAAAGCAGAAAGAGAAAAGCAGTTAGTTACCTACAAGGGAATGCCCATATGACTGTCAGCTGATTTCTCAACAGAAACTATGCAGAGCAGAAGGGAGTGGCAAGAAATATTCAAAGTGATGACTAGTGAGGGCCTACAGCCAAGATTACTCTACCCAGCAAAGCTATCATTTAGAATTGAAGGTCAGATAAAGAGCTTCACAGACAAGAAAAAGTTAAAGGAGTTCATCACCACCAAACCAGTATTATATGAAATGTTGAAGGGTATTCTTTAAGAAAAGGAAGAAGAAAAAGATAAAAAATATGAACAACAGCCCTAGCCTGTATGGCTCAGTGGATAGAGTGTCAGCCTGTGGACTGAAGGGTCCCAGGTTCAATTCTGGTCAAGGGCATGTGCCTAGGTTGCGGGCTTGATCCCCAGTAGGGGGTGTGCAAGAGGTGACCGATCAATAATTCTCTCTCATCATTGGTGTTTCTATCTCTCTTTCCCTCTCCCTTCCTCTCTGAAATCAATTATATATATACTAGAGGCCCGGTGCATGAAAATTCATGCACTGGAGGGGGGCGTCCCTTAGCCTGGCCTGCCCCCTCTCACAGTCCGGGAGCCCTCAGGGTGGGAGGTGACCCAGCAATCAGGGGAAGGCGACTCCCCATCACACCTCTGCTGCTGCCACTGCCGGCAGCACAAGCCTCGGCGGGCCCTGGTTACCTGAGCCTCGGGCAGCCCTGGGCGGCTGGGCAGCCACCATCTGAGGCTTGCCTGCGCCTCGGGCCAGCCCTGGGTGGCTGGGGGGCTGAGGGCGGGCACAGCCGCACTGCGCGCCTGCCACCCCCTCAGCAGGGCTGAAAGGACTGGGGGACTCCAGCAGGGCTGAGGGGACTGGGCACCACCATCTTGTGGCTATGGGCGCCATCATCTTTGTGACAGTGTGTCAGTCAATTTGCATATTCCCTCTTTATTAGCTAGGATGGAGAATTTTACTGTGTATGTATGTATTTAAAAGCAAGTTCTCCCATTGCTTTATATGCTTTTACTAGAGGCCAAGTGCACGGAATTTGTGCATGCCCCCCAAATTCTGCACCCTCTCGCAATCCAGAAACCCTCAGGGGATGTCCAACTACCAGTTTAGGCCCGATCCTGCAGGGATCCCTGTGGGATGGGACCTAAACTGGCAGTCAGACATCCCTCTCGCAATCTGGGACTGCTGGCTCCTTAACTCCTTAACCCCTGCCTGAGTGCCTGATCACCCCTAACCACTCTGCCTGCCTGTCTCATCACCCCTAACCACTCACCTGCCAGCCTCATCACCCCTAACTGCCTCTGCCTGCCTGCCTGATCACCCCTAACCACTCGCCTGCCTGCCTGATCACCCCTAAATGCTCACCTGCCTGCCTGATCACCCCTAACTGCCTCTGCCTCGGCCTCCGCCACCATGGCTTTGTCCAAAAGGATGTCCAAAATGACGTCCGGAAGGTAATTCAGCTGTCTGGTCTAATTAGCATATTTTGCTTTATATATATATATATATATATATATATATATATATATATATATATATATATGAACAAAAAAATGGCAACAAATACTTACCTATCAACAACTGAATCAAAAAATCAAAATAAATTAATAAGAAATCTAACGAACAGAATAAACTGGTGAATGAAATAGAATCAGAGGCATGGAAATAGAACAGACTGACGATTCTCAGAGGGAAGAGGGGTAGGGGGTGGGAGGAACAAAGATCTTATATGCATAGTAGAGGCCCGATGCACAAAACTCGTGCAAGGGGCTCGGCCCTCGCAGCCCTGGCTGCCTTAGCTGGCCCTCACAGCCTCGGCTTCGCCCAGAAGTTCATCCGGACGGTCCTTCTACTGTTCAGTCTAATTAGCATATTAGCTCTTTATTATATAGGAGGATATGCATTACCTATGGACATAGACAGTAGGGTGGTGAAGGCCTGGGGTGGGGCAGGAACCAGGTGGAGGGGGGCAATGGGGTGAAAAAAGAGGGACATCTGTAATAACCTCAACAATAAAGACTTTTTTAAAAAAGAAAAAAAAAACTCACTGCCATCTTAAGTAAAAAAAAAAAATTTTAAAGCATGAACGTTTGATGGTATTGGGGTCAGGAAAACCAGGGACATCTAAATCCACCTGTCAGTCCCTGGGGAGATGGCAGCCAAGGACCTGGTTAGAGCCCATGGGTTCTGTGAAGCAGACAGGGAGGCAGGAAACTACAAGCTTGTCTGTGGTGACCAACATCCGGTTAGCCTGGGACACATGATTTTCAGTGCTAAAAGCAGAAAGTCCCAGGCAAACAGAAACATGCTGGTCACCCTACCAAAACCTAGCTTGGAAGACTAATTCATGGTGATAGATATGAGAGGGTGGTTTTCTCCAGGATGGGGAAGAGGGGATTGGCTGGGAAAGAAAGCAGGGGCCCTCTCTGGGTTGATAGAACATTTTATACAGTGGTACACCATGGTCAAAACTCATCGGACTTAAGGTCTGTGTATTTTCATGTATGTAAATTATATCCCAATTAACATATGTAGCCCTAGCTGGTTTGGCTCAGTGGATAGAGTGTCGGCCTATGGACTGAAGGGTCCTGGGTTCGATTTTGGTCAAGGGCACTTGCCTGGGTTGTGGGCTCAATCCCCAATGGGGGGCGTGCAGGAGACAGCCAATCAATGATTCTCTCTCATCATTGATGTTTCTATCTCTCTCTCTCCCTCTCCCTTCCTCTCTGAAATCTATAAAAATATATATTTAAATATATATATATAACAAAACAAAAGCAGCCACTCTCCCTAAACCCTTATCTAAATCTTGGCACCTTGCCTCCCACTAGCTGGCCCAGAAGAGACAGCCCTGGTGACCCACCCAAGTGCAGGGAGGATGACGTTGCATCTGAAGCTGGTCCTGGATACACACCCTTTTCACAGCCAGCAGCCCCCTATCCCTATGCAAGACCATGTCCCCTCCATGGGATATTGAATGTGTCCCACTTAAGAACCCTTCTTTGCAGGAGGAATCTAGAAATGAGGTGGGCAGAGATACACACAGAGAGGTGAGGTTTTTCTTCTCCCCCCACAGAGGTCATCTAAAAAGGTCAGTGTAGCCCTAACCGGTTTGGCTCAGTGGATAGAGCGTTGGCCTGCGGACTGAAAGGTCCCAGGTTCGATTCTGGTCAAGGGCATGCACCTTGGTTGTGGGCACATCCCCAGTAGGGGGTGTGCAGGAGGCAGCTGATCAATGTTTCTCTCTCATGGATGTTTCTAACTCTCTATCCCTCTCCCTTCCTCTCTGTAAAAAATCAATAAACTATATATATTTTTTAAAAAGATCAGTGTAGCCACTGAGAAGCTGTGTGGCCTAGGGAAGTGTCACCAAAGTCTGTCCTTGTTAATGTCCCCTTCCTGCCTTTCCACGGCCCCTGCCCGAGCTTAGCCCCAGTCTCTACCCGCTCTGGGCATCATCCAACTCAAATCCTAGTTAACTGATACGGGCTGTCTCGCCCCAGCTCTGCTTCCCCTCTGGGCCCCTTTCCCAGCCCTCCCCAAACAGTAGACCAGCTGCTTGCAAACCTCAGCACAAGGCCCTAAAGAGATGGCGGGGCTCCACCCCCAGGGTTTCTGCTTCTGTAGGTCCAAGGGCCTGAGAATCTGCATTTCTAACAAATCCCCAGGTGATGCAGATGCTAATGCTGTGCCTTGAGAACTAGCACACCAGACTTTCAGCCCAGATTTGCCAACCAGCTAAATAACCAACATTAAAAGACTCACCCTAGGCTTTGCTTCTGCTGGAGGCAAAGACCAACAAGTAGTTAACATATAAATATGAGAAGTCCTCAGAAGGCTGATGGACTTTGATATTCAGCAAGGGCTGAGAATCAGCATAATATTACCTGCTGCTGGCTGAATGGCTGAAGGCAATCCCCTAACCTGATAATCTTTTATTGTTTACCAAACCTTACCATTGAAATGACTGTGTGCTTTGCTAAAGGGCAAATGTGTATTCTAGTAAATAAAAAGCTATGGGTCTGGAAATTCAGGGAGCCACTCCACTAGAGAGCAGGCCTTCGCCTGGTTCCCCCATGCCTTCTAAATTTATATTTCTTGTCTAGTGTATCCATTTGTGCATGGCCGCTTCTCCAGATCCTGAATCCTCGCTGCAAAGGGTTGCGGCAGCTTCCTGCTTCTGCAGCTCTCTCGGTGGGAGAAACATCTTAGGCAAATATTTCTTCCTTTCAAAGACTCAGCTTACCCATTTGTGAAATAGGGATAATAATACTGACTTCATAGGGTCATGGTGTGGATCCAATGACTTAATGCGAGCCTTCCTGAGAACCCCATTGAAATCTACCTCTGCCCGGAAGCCCTCCTTGACTCCCCCAAATCCACACAGTTTTAGTTTTGTCTGGACTCCTCCAGCCATAGCCACTCATGGGACACTTAGAGCAAACTGCCTATGTGGAGGGGATGTGCATTCCCGGGAACCATTTCTGTGTCCACACCTTGTGCAACATCTTAGGGCTACAGAGATGGGGAGACGGTTGCTCCCAGGCTGGTGAGAGACAGATGTAGAAAGATGCATTTAACAAACCCAGGGTCAGTACAGGGACAGAGCAAAGTGCAAGGCCTGGCCAAAGCTTGGTGTGCAGGGCCACCATCTCTGCTGGAGAAGAGTCCAGCCAGGCTTACTGTTGGAGATGATGCATGAGCCAAGGACTGCAGGATGAGCAGAAGTCTGTCCACCCCTCGCTTCCTCAAGTGGCTCATAAGCAGCTCAGCTTAGGGGCTTGTCTGGGCTCTCCGAGCATAGATCTGTGCACACAGCAGGTGCTCAAAAGCGTACTGTCATTGGACTAAGAGACCTGGCTCTTGCAATGCCTCCTGCGAACAATTTCTCAGGCCATGGGTCAGACAAGGCTGTCTAACGCATGGCCTGAAAAATCAAAAAGACCAGCAGACTGCCTTCCTTTGAATGCAGGCAAATGGTGAATTCTCCAGTTAAAACAAAATTAAAGAGAAAAAGGCTCCCCTGTTCACATCAATGCTTTGCCTCTAGCTCAGCCACCATCTGGCCACCACCTGCCCCATTCTGGTCACCCCTGGGCCTTTGGGTCCCAAACAGCACTTATATTACTCCTGACTTAAAAAAAATAAAAAATAAAAAATAAGCCCTGACTGGGGCTGAAGGTCCCAGGTTCGATTCCATTCAAGGGCATGTACCTTGGTTGTGGGCACATCCCCAGTAGGAGGTGTGCAAGAGGCAGCTGATCGATGTTTCTCTCTCATCAATGTTTCTAACTCTCTATCCCTCTCCCTTCCTCTCTGCAAAAAATCAATAAAATATATTTAAAAACAAAAACAAAAAAACTCCTAGCCCCTTCTCAGCACCCAGTTCCTAAAGGAAGCCTGGGAGATTTGAGAGAAAGAGAATCTTTCCTGGAATAGGGTAGACCATGTGACCAAGGCCACTCAGTTCACCCATTGGGTCTCAGCTTCTTCATCTGTGAAATGGGGGTAAAAGTGTGAGGAGTGTGGCGAAGATTAAAGGAGATAATCTGAGTAAGAAGCCTGGCTCCTAAGTGGACACAGCACAGAGTCACTGCCGCCCAACCCCCCACCCTGCAGGGTTCGGGGACCCAGAGGGAACCATGTGAGAGAAACATTTGTTCAGCAGGACTCTCCCGCCACTGCCATCTCCACACTTGTGCTGCCCTTTGGCGGAGTTTCTGGAAGTTGAAGTGTGAAGGCCCCAGTCCTCTCAGCTGTTCTCTTTGTGACTCAGCCCTGGGCAGCGAGTGTGGAAATATCACAGGCAGAGCCTGTTCCGGCGACATTTCAAATCCAGAGCGTCTTCCACGGCCCCCTCCCCAGCTGTGTGGCCAACACCCATTGCTCAAAAACTCCACGAGCACTGCTGTCTCCTTTCCCAGGTCCTTCTTTACTCCACTTCACTTGGTTTATGGTCCACTGGCAATGCCTCATCTTACTCAATCCTCCCAGCAACACTGCCAAGGAGGAAACTAATGCTCAAAAAGGCCAAATCAATGGCCCAAGATTCCCCAGCTGGTTTGTGGCAGAGTCAGGATTGGAACCCAGGACCGCCTGGCTCATAAGCCTTGTCTTTTATACAAACCCAAACAGGAACGAGGTAAATCCACAGTTCGTCTTGCTCTTCAGACCTGTCCTTAGCACCGAATAAGAGCTGGACCAGCCCTAACCAGTTTGGCTCAGTGGAAAGAGCATCGGCCTGCAGACTGAAGGGTCCCGGGTTTGATTCCGGTCAAGGGCATGTACCTTGGTTGCGGGCACATCCCCAGTAGGGGGTGTGCAGGAGGCAGCTGATCGATGTTTCTCTCTCATCAATGTTTCTAACTCTCTATCCCTCTCCCTTCCTCTCTGTTAAAAAAAATCAATAAAATATATATATATTTTTAAAAAGAGCTGGACCAGACACTGGACAAGGACCTGGAACTCCCAGCACCCACTCACCTGCCCACAGACATGCAGTCCAGCCAGGGAGACCAGAAGCCCAGAGCATCCCACCCAGATCTCCTCCCAGGCAGGGCAGCTGGAACCTCCCGATACAAGCTCTCTATAGAGCCTGGCATCAGCTCCTCAGGTGCCCACAGTACTGACCCTCTGGTCCCTGTCCCCTCTGATACCTTCTTCCCACCAGACTCAGACTCGGTTTATTTATTTATTTATTTATTTATTTATTTTAAATATATATTTTATTGATTTTTTACAGAGAGGAAGGGAGAGGGATAGAGAGTTAGAAACATCGATGAGAGAGAAACACCGATCAGCTGCCTCCTGCACACCCCCCACCGGGGATGTGCCCGCAACCAAGGTACATGCCCTTAACCGGAATCGAACCCGGGACCTTTCAGTCCGCAGGCCGACGCTCTATCCACTGAGCCAAACCGGTTTCGGCAGACTCGGTTTAATTAACAGACAGCCTGGATTTATATCCCAGCCCGACCTCCAGCATGAAACATCCTGCTAGCTAAAGGAACCAAGAATTTAATTGACCACACCTGTCCCTCCTCCAGGTTCACCCCACAATGCTCCTGGCTTTCTCTAGCCCAATCCACCTTCTGTCACACCCCTCCCTCCCAGACCTTCTCCCTGTGCCCTCAGGAACACCTCTGTTAGGTAAACAAAAACCCCCATGCATAACCACTTCACCAAGTGCTCAGCAACTACACCTTCTGTCTCCACTGAAGCTCTGTCCCCCAGAACCCACCTTCCCTGCAGCCCCCCTCCCTCCCTCATGTCCAAGCAACTTAAGGTTCCAATTTGTGGGAAGCATCCTCATTGCTCCTCACTGCCTCTCCCTGGCCATGGCTTTCCTGGAAAGCTATCTCTTTGAGCTCCCTCCTCCCCTCATCACAGCCATCCTTCCTCCTCCACTACCTCGGGCCCAGTCTCTTCTCCACCCTAAAGTCTGGCACCTTCTGGGACAGGGTTTCGCAGCCTCAGCACTATTGACATTTTGAGCCGGACCATTCTTTCTCTCGGGGCTGTCCTGTGCATTGTAGGATATTCAGCAGCATCCCCGGTCTCTACCCACTAGATGCCAGTAGCACATCCTCGCAAGTCATGATAACCAAATGTCCCTAGAGATTGTCCAATGTCCTCCAGGGGGAAAAAACCAGCCCTCAGGAAGAACCGCTGGTCTAGAGAATGGTCAGCACCTGGACTCCAGGTCCAGTGCCCCTGACCACTCCAGCCCCCGCGACAGTCACTTCACTCTGCATCGCCCCTCTCCTGGGGCAGCCACCTGTCCCTCCACTGCCCAGGCCCCCTAGGAAGCAGGTGGAAGAGTGAGGACTGAATCCACCCAGACCAACTCCAGGGTCCAAGTTTCATCCTCCGGGCTGCCTGCTTCAGAGCACTTCCCTAGACCTGTAATTGAATTGTTATTGGTTAACTAGAGGCCCGGTGCACAAAATTTGTGCACGGGTAGGGTCCCTGGGCCTGGCCGGCAATCAGGGCTGATCTGTGGGATGACTGGTGGGGTGATCGGGGGGGCCTCCCTCTGGCACCCGCCTTGGCTGGCCTGGCACCGCCTGCTCACTGGCCCCACCAACTGGTGTGGCGATCGGGGGGTGGTGTCAGCCCACTCGCCGGCCAGCCCCACCCCCTACCGCCACCACCAGTCTCCTCACTCAGCAGGGCAACCGGCGGGGTCATGGGGGGAGTCCCCCGCTGGCACTGCCTTGGCTGGCCTGGGGCCTGTGGGCTGGGGGCAGCTCCTGCATTGAACGCCTGCCCCCTGTGGGTCAATGCACATCATAGCGACCGGTTGTTCCACCAGTCATTCTGCCATTTGGTCGATTTGCATATTAGGCTTTTATTACATAGGACAGCTCTTCCCTCTACCTCTTGTCCTTTCTGCCTTCTCCACCAGGACACAAACTGCTTGAGAGCAGGACCTAAACTATTTTCTTCACTGGCAGAGTACCCAGCACAGGGAACATTCATGGAAGGAGGGAAGAGCAGGAGAGAAGAAAGGGAGAAAAGAGGGGAGGAAAAATTGGGGGAAGGAAGGAGAGAACGCTGCAGAAGAAGGGAGGAACTGATCAGATGAAACAACAAAAGTCAAACATATTGTGCTTTGAAATAATCTGTAAATAAAAGAAATAATGTATCTCTATATTTACTGACATAGAAATATTGCTTATAAAGCTGACTATTATACACCCATCTTGTGTATTTATGCCCAAAGAAATATCCAAAAGAATGCTCACCAAAAGGTTGAAGATTTTTATCTCTGAGTAGTGAGATTTTAGAGGGAATGGTGCTTTCTCTTTTCAATTTCCCATAATAAGAATGTATTATCCTTTCCAAGCAGAAAATTGTATAAATCATGTTCTCCAAGCATGTTTGTTAAAATGGGGAAAGTCTCATGATAAAGGTTAGGTGGAAAGTACGATATACAAAGAAGATGCTTACTACACACAGCCTATAGGCCAATTAAAACAACTTCTTAAATTTCACCTGGAAAGTACTAGAAAAAAAGATCAGGAGGAAATCCACCACATTTCAACCGCAGTGATTCTGAGGGGTGGGAGGAAGGAGTAAGACCTCTTCATCATTTTCTCCTTTGAGAGAGGACCCGAATTTTTTATTTGATTTTATTCATTGAAATTGAAATAGCCTCACCTGCCTGGTGGCTACTGTATTTGAGAGCAGAGCTCTAGTGTGGACAAATATTTTTTATACGTAGAAAAAGAACCCTCAATGTGATTTTTAAATTAATAAATAAAAACTCAGAACAGCCTATCCAAATGCTGCCCAGCGTCTGGCCCAGTTCCAACCGAATGCGGCGTTCCGCACCCATTTAGTGTAAGATCTGAATGCTCCATCCAAACTTTCTTGGCAGCTGTACCATTTTCTTTACTCTTTTTTAAAAACTAGAGGATGATTCCTTCATTTCTCATTCAGTTTTTGGAAGTGAAGCGGAGTCAATGAACTCACACATATTCCGGAAGCTGACTTCCTCAGACCTTAGCAGAAGGTGCTTAAGTGCCCAGATGTTCGCCGGTTTTAAAAGGAGGCCTTGCTGCGCAGGAAGAAAACATTCCCCCTGATTTTTTTTTGCTCAATTTGTTTTAAGTTGGTAATGAAATCTGCGAATCTGCGCTCCCTTTCTTCGGGAAAAATGGGATTTTGATCTCTTTTAAAAATCAGAACGCAAGGGGATAATGGAGAAATCAGCCTCAATGGCGCATTTCATGTCCGTTTCAGAGCTGTGATGTAAACACGGAGCTGCTGCTACGCTTGGGGGTCTCTGAGGGTTTTGCCACAAGCACAGCCGCTCAGGTGGGGGACTGCCTAACGAGTGCTTCTCTGGTAGACTTTTGCCAGCAAATTGCACGTCTGCTTGTTTGAAATAAAATCATGAAGTTGTTAACGTCTTTGCACAAAAACCGCTCCTTTCTGCTTGCCGCAGGGAAGAAGACTTTGTACTAATCACCCCATTCTCTTCTGGAGTAAAGAGCATCAGAAGGAACAAAAAGCCCACATGGATTACGCTCTTACTATGAGCCAACCAGTCACACCCACAGGAGGTCTGAAGACGTGGCTCCTCAGGGGCCACAGTACAGAACAGAGGAGGCACTGCTTGGCCTCTGGGTCCACAAAATAATACTAAAACACTGGTAATTTGTGTCTTATTCACCACCTGAATGCATGCACTTTGTGGATTCAGCATTCAAAAATTCAGAACAGGCTAATGGGGGGGGTGGGGAGTTTCCCCAAATCTCACCACCTAGAGACGATTACCATCCCCTCTCGGAGAGGATTTTTCCACGTCTCTCTCTATCCAGTGGCCCACTGATGGCAATGTTGTCCCCCAGGGGACATTTAGCGATGTCTACAGTCATATTTGGGTGTCACACTGGGAGGGGGTGCCACTGGCATCTGGTGGGTGCGAGAAGCCGGAGATGCTACTAAACTTCCTGCAATGCACAGGACAGCCCCCACTCATACACAATGAATTATCCAGCCCAGGTATGAATAGTGCCAAGGCCGAGGAACCCTGCTGTCCCCACAGGGACGTGAGCATTACGTCGCTGAGTTCACACTGTGCCGGTGGTGTGTCATCCTGCAAGACCACATGTATTGCTCACGGTCAAGCGCTGCCCATTTTCTAGAAAGGGCCTCATTTAATTTTTAACAGAACTCCGTAAGAGGAGGAAAAGATTACAGATTTTATCGCTGGAGAGATGGAGGCTCAGAGAGGTGAGGTGTTTTGCCCGAGGCTGCACAGCATTTAGTCGTGGTGCTAACTCTGAAGTCTAGGTCTGTGGGATTCCAAACCCCACCTTTCCCATCACTTGCAGATTTGCTCCTTTCACCCCAGGGCATAGTTTACAAAGAGCAACTGTGGACCTGGGAGTAAGGCCCTTGACTCCAGAGAGCTCCCTTACCCCTGCCACCAGGTAAGGATACACAAGAAGTCGGAAGTCTGCCGCCAGAGGGGGCCTTTACCAGAACCCGACCGTGCTGGCACCCTGCTCTTGGACTTCCGGCCTCCAGAACTGTGAGAAATAAATTCCTATTGCTTATAAGCTACCCAATAGGTGGCATTTTGTTATGCCACGCAAACTAAGCTACTTACTTTCTCATTTGTCCTACCTTCTGCTAACTTGTTAAATAGAATGTTTTTAGTTCAACTGATGATTATTTTTATATGTTTAAGTAACATGCTCTAACTTACATGTCCAAAGTTATCAAATTCAGAAATTAAAAAGTAGCAGTTGAGCCCTGGACAGGTAGCTAAGATGGTTAGAGTGTTATCCCTAATAAGCCAAAGTTTTGGGTTTGATCGCTAGTCAGGTCACATGTGGGAATCAATCAATGAATGTATACATAAGTGGAACAACAAATCAATGTTTCTCTCCCTCTCTCTCTCCAAAATTAATTTTTTTAAAAAATTTAAATAGCAGTTGACTCCCTTATACCTCTTCACCCTCCTACCCCAGCTTCTGGTTTTCATTGGTATGCCCTGGGAATTTTTATCAGTCTTTTACAGGAAATTACAGGTTTATTTTGCTAAATATATATATTTTTTAATTGTTACTACAACATTCTGTTTTATAATTTTTCTGTGGTTAATTAAATTTAATTTTAGATATAAATTGTTTCAAAGCATGCCACCTACAACAACTTTTCTTTCTAGGAACGCTAGATGTTTTTCTCGCAAGTTCTTTGTTGACTGAGGCACATTGTCAAGTTCTTCCTCCCCACGCCGTCCCCCAAGAAGGACATATGAATGATATACTTTGTACATCCCTGCATATTTGAGTCATGTGTAAATATCAACTTTGGGCATGAAATTCTTGATCCCATCCTTTCTCCTTCAATTTCCTTCATTGCTTCATTTTCTTCTGGAATCTAATGTCAGAGTTGAAAAGCCAAGGCTATCTGATTTTTATTTGCTTTGAAAAAAAAGAAAACCCCACTTCTTCAGCCTCAATTTTCATCAGTCTTCCTTCATATTTGAAATGTAACAGTTTCATCGGTCTATGTCTTACTATTAGGTTAGTTTTTTAGTATATTTTTGTTGATTTCAGAGAAGAAGGGAGAGAGAGATAGAAACATCAAAGATGAGAGAGAATCATTAATCAGCTGTTTCCTACACGCCCCACACTGGGGATCAAGCCGTGACTGGGGCCTGTGCTGTGACCGGGAATACAACCATGACTTCCTGGTTCATGGGTCAATCCTCAACCACTGAGCCAATGCCAGCTGGGCTAGGTTTTATTATTATTATTATTCCCACTAAATTTACTTGTTAACCCTTTTAGAGCTGAAAATGCCTACCTACCTCCACTTTGTGAATATTTTCTTCTATTTCCTCTTTGAATATTGTTTCTGTTATATTTGCTCCATTTCTTATGTCCAAGAACACAAATTATCCATCCATCAGCTCTGGGTTTCCCCTTTGCCATATCTCAGTGTATCAGTCCAGATCTGTTCAGGAGGCAAAATCACACCAGTTATTTTAAAAGAAATAATTCAAAGTAAATAATTGTTAACTGGGTATAAAAGTGTTAAGTAGCTACTGAAAGGGCAAAAAGAGAACACTAACACTAGAGGAATAGCAACTTCAAGGAGTAGCTACCACCTTGAAAGCCAGGAAAACAAAGAAAAGAAGTTGGTAGTTTTAAAGGGAGTTTAGAAGCTTGGAAAAAGGGTTTTACAAAGCTGAAAATGAGACCTCAGGGCTATGCTGATACCTCTGAGCTCAGAGGTGGGGCCCCTGGAGGTCCCACAATTATAAGAACAAGATGTTACATTTCCTGCTAAAGCCTGGAACCACTTCTAGGCCAGTGGTTCCCAACCTTGGCTATACATTGGAATCACCCTGATAATATTAAAAAGTACGGATGCCTGGATCCCATCCCTTGAGATGCTGAGATAATTGGTCCAGGGTGCTACCTGAGCACTGAGAGTTTTACTCCCCAGATGATTCTAATGTGTAGCCAAGGTTGAGGACACTGGCCTAGAATTATATCTGCATGGGACCTGTTACCACCTCTGAGAATAATGAAAAGATCAGTGTTCACAGTCCTGGTTGTCTAATCTATATATATAAAACCCTAATATGCAAATAGACCAAACGGCGGAACAACCGAACAACCAGTCACTATGATGTGCACTGATCACCAGGGGGTGCGTGCGGAACATGGCAGGCATCGGCAGCAGGCGGCAGAGTGCAGAACATGGCAGGCATCAGCAGCAGGTGGCAGAGCACAGAACATGGAGGGCATCGGCCATGGCGGGATGGCGGAGCAGGTGAGCAGGGGCACCAGACCAAGGCAGGGAGCTGGTCGCTGTCATTGGGGCAAGCCTCTGGTGGTTACTGAAAATTATTTTGCTCCCATGTGCCACAGTCCTGCCTGGTGCTCGCACCTGCTGCTGGCGCTGGCCCCACTCACACCCATTGCTGGTGCCCAGCACAGGTCCCAATAGCTCAGCGCCATCATTGGTTGCGAGCTGGGCCAGCACCATCAGCGTGTGGGAGCGGCAGCAGTGGGAGCGGGCCTGCCAGCAGACAGGGGACTAAGGGCCACAGCAGGAGGGGCTGGGTGGGGGCGCAGAGGATAAGCCAAGATCCGCCCCTGTGCCCACTGCAGCCTCGTGGCCCACAGTTCCTTTCAAGGAGCATGAATTCGTGCACTGGGCCCCTAGTATCATTATAATTACCTAAGAAAGCTCTTTGAAACTGGTGATGCCCCTCCCTGCTCACCAGAGGTCCTGATTTAATTCATTTGAGTTGGGGTAGACATTGGGGTTTTTATTTTATTTTATTTTTTAAAAATATGTTTTTAGGAAGAGAACCAAGATGGTGGCATAGGTAAACATCTGAACTTGCTGCTGCGCACAACCATATCAAAACTACAACTAGCCAAAACCGGTTTGGCTCAGTGGATAGAGCGTCGGTCTGCGGACTGAAAGGTCCCGGGTTTGATTCCGGTCAAGGGCATGTACATTGGTTGCGGGCACATCCCCAGTAGGGGGTGTGCAAGAGGCAGCTGATCGATGTTTCTCTCTCATCGATGTTTCTAGCTCTCTGTCCCTCTCCTTTCCTCTCTGTAAAAAGTCAATAAAAAATATATTTTAAAAAAAAACAAACAAAAAAAACACCTACAACTAAAAGACAAAACGAATATCATCCAGAACCACAGGAAGGCTGGCTGAGTGGAAATTCTACAACTAGAAGGAAAGAGAAAAGCGCATTGAGTCCGGTAGGAGGTGCAGAGGTGTGGAGGTACAGAGGTGTGCGCGAAAGGGGCTGGCAACTGGGTAGGCTGTTGTCTTTTTCAATCGGGAGGGAGATACAAGCTCCTGACTGCTCTGAACTCCAGTTCCAGGCGAGACTCTGGGAACCCAGACTCATACGGAGAGAAACTGGACTGTCTGGCATTGGGCCAGAATGCAAGGGCAGCTTTCTCTCAGAGGTGCTTGCAGCGATCATTGTTCCTGCACAGTGCCGCGGGACACAGAGATCTGGGGGCCTCTTCGGGGCAGGGCTGACGGGCAGGCATTGCTGTTTGCTCCGCCCTGGTGATTCCCTGAGACTCCGCCCCACCCAATTTACAACCCCACCCAAGCTGTGCGCAGAGGCTTTTGCATATGAATGGACTGGCCTTTTGCAATCTAAAACCTAACAAACTGCAGCTGGGTCAGAGAGCCCCAGAGCTTCCAAAAGAAGGCCCAAGGCTCCACAGCAGCTTGCATTGCTTCACAGCTGGGCCTCATCTGGGCACCTCCAAACCCCAAACAAAGAGGAGGAATCTGCAGATCTCTCTGTAGCTCCTGCTGGGTGGCCTTAGGCAGTGGTTGACTTTGCACCTCCTTGGAGATCCAAGAGCCAGTATACCAAGTGGTCAGAGTGAGACCATCCAGATTACAACTCCTCAGATCCATAAGGGACACACTCAGGGGGCAGACTCAGTGAGTGCCAAAGCCCCACTGAAGCAAGTCCTGCCCCATAAGGGTGTCTTCAGCACAGAAGTTGTCCCATTGCAGGCACAACTGGTCCTCACAGCCAGTTGGCCTGGAGGTCAATTCCTCTCAGTGATACCAACAGCAATCAAAGCTTAACTACAACAAGACTGTGTACACAGCCCACAAAGGGGTGCACCAAGAGTGTCCACCTCAAGTAATTAGGGAGGCTGAGCCACTGGACCCTATAGGACACCTAGCACACAAAGCCACTCTATCAACACAGGAAGCAGCCAAAATGTGGAGACAAAAAACAGGCCACAAATGAAAGAAATGGAGGAAAGCAAACTACTGGATATAGAGTTCAAAACCACAGTTATAAGGTTACTCAAGAATCTTCTAGAAACCTCCGATAAATTTAGTGAGACTCTCAAGGATATGAAAAAGGACCAATTAGAAATTAAGCATACACTGACTGAAATAAAGAATAATATACAGAAACCCAACAGCAGCCTAGAGGATCCCAAGAATCAAGTCAAAGACTGAAAATACAAAAAAGTAAAAAAACACCCAACCAGAAAAGAAAAAAGAATCCAAAAATATGAAGATAGTGTAAGGAACCTCTGGGACAACTTCAAGCGTACCAACATCCGAATTATAGGGGTGCCAGAAGAAGAGAGAGAGCAAGATATTGAAAACATATTTGAAGAAATAATGACAGAAAACTTCCCCTACCTAGTGAAAGAAATAGACCTACAAGTCCAGGAAGTGCAGAGAACCCCAAACAAAAGGAATCCAAAGAGGACCACACCAAGACACATCATAATTAAAATGCCAAGGGCAAAAGAAAAAGAGAGGATATTAAAAGCAGCAAGAGAAAAACAGTTAGTTACCTACAAGGGAGTACCCATATGACTGTCAGCTGATTTCTCAACAGAAACTATGCAGGCCAGAAGGGAGTGGCAAGAAATATTCAAAGTGATGAATAGCAAGAACCTACAACCAAGATTACTCTACCCAGCAAAGCTGTCATTTAGAATTGAAGGTCAGATAAAGAACTTCACAGACAAGAAAAAGCTAAAGGAGTTCATCACCACCAAACCAGTATTATATGAAATGCTGAAAGGTATTCTTTAAGAAGAGGAAGAAGAAGAAAAAGGTAAAGATAAAAATTATGAACAACAAAGTGACAACAAATACATATCTATCAACAAGTGAATCTAAAAATCAAGTGAATAAAAAATCTGATGAACAGAATAAACTGGTGAATATAATAGAATCACGGGCATAGAAGGGAGTGGACTGACAATTCTCGGGGGGAAGGGGGTGTAGGGGTGCAGGAAGAGACTAGACAAAAATCGTACACCTATGGACGAGGACAGTGCGGGGGGGGGCGGGGGGGTAAGGGCAGGGGAGGTGGGAACCGGGTGGAGGGGAGCTATGGGGGGAAAAAAGAGGAACAACTGTAATAATCTGAACAATAAAGATTTTTAAAAATATGTTTTTATTAATTTGAAAGCGAGAGGAAGGGAGTGGGATAGAGACATAGAAACATCAATGAGAGAGAAACAGCGATCAGCTGCCTCCTGCACACCCCCTACTGGGAATTGAGCCTGCAACCCAGGCATGTGCCCTCATCAGGAATCAAACCAGCGACCTCCTGGTGCATGGGTCAACACTCAACCATGAGCCACACTGGCTGAGCGGACATTGGGATTTTTAAAAATATATTTTTAATTGATTTCATAGAGAAAGGGAAAGGGAGAGAGAAATAGAAACATCAATGATGAGAGAGAATCATTGATCAGCTGCCTCCTGCACGCCCCAATGTGGGGATCAAGCCTGAAACCCAGGCATGTGCCCTGACCAGGAATTGAACTGTGACCTCCTGGTTCATAGCTCAACGCTCAACCACTGAGCCATGCTGGATGGGCAGCATTGGGACTTTTAAATCCCAGGGAGTTCTAATGTTCAGCCAAGATTTAGGGAGAAGCAAGGCCCACAATGCATATTTCTCCTATCAGGAAGACTTGAGTAGATGCCAGACATCAAAAGGCTGCAAAGATTTCTAACATTTGTCAGCATCAAGATACTGGGTTGGTGGGAAAGTCTGGCAATTAGATCATTTTAATAGGGAGCCCCTTCAATATCAGATGTCAAAAATTAAGGTCAATTCAGAAGCCCACACACATGCCCATTCCTTTGTTCCACAGGGGAGAAAATTATGAAAATTATGAACATGAGTGGAAAAGATGAGTTTCCATTTCCTTTAATATAACTGCAAGTTAGCTTTGGGTCTCATTACCCTGGGGCAGTGGTCCTGGACCAGCAGCCACCAGCATGTTGGCATCACCTGGTATCAGTGAGCCCCTAGGCAAACATACCGAATCAGAAACTCTGGAGGGAGGACCCCATCCATCCCTGTTTTAACAAGTCTTCTAGGTCTGATGCACACTCAAAGTCTTCCAGGTCTGATCCACTTCCCCAACCAGTAACCTCTGGAAAAGTCACACCAGAAAGAAAAACACACACACACACACACAACATTAAAAGGCCAGTGTCCCTCTCTGTCCCAGGAATCCCTTCCATAGACTACGGCAGAGAGTAGCTCCCCTCCTCTGGTAGACCATTGGCATCACCATAGCAACACGGATGCTCTTGGTGGGTCTCAGACATTCACTAGAACATCTTTTCTTAATAAACGGAAAAATCTGCATGTAAAATCAGACTCCTGTGCCCTTTGTCTCTTTGCCTGCCTGTGACAACTCGTTCTGTCTCTTTGCCTTTCCCTTCGGCATGCTGAGAACTTATTTTTGTCTAACCCACTTTATCCTCTCAAATCGGTGCAAAGTCCTCCACATTTTGACAACGGATCACCTTGATGGTCCTAGTCGCTGCCTACTGTTGTGACTCTTGTCCTAATGCTTTCATTAACGCCTCTGATGCACTCACTTTTGGGAGGGTCATGTCAAACTGTTGACACTAATTGAGCTCAGAATAAACTAAAGCCCCTGGTTTCTTTTCCATAAGTGGTGCCGAGCCACATGGTCTCCATCCTGCATCCACTGAACCCAGGTACACAGTATCATAACATCCTGTGAGTGGTAGCAAGCCATTGTGTCTTGATCAACTGCGCCCAGGTAGCATGTTTTGTTCATGCTGGGGTGCCAACTGTTTTAGTTTGCCAGGGGCTAAGGGGTTTCCCGGGAAACAGAACTTTCAGGACTAAAACCAGAAAAGCCCCCATAGAAGCAGCTTTCAACCAGTAAAAATGGGATCTAGGCAAATCAGCAACCTAGTTCCTTGGTGGGTGTGCTAGGCACCCAATGGTCCCACCTGTTACTATTCATGCTCTTGTGTGACCTCCTGCCCTTGATGGTGGGCTGGACCTAATGGCTCAATTTTAACCCAGTAAAGGGGGTGGGATATCACTTCTGAGATTAGGTTACAAGAACATTGAAACTTCTAATTTGCTGGCTTTCTCTCTCACGTCTCCCTTGCTGGCTCTGAGGGAAGCCAGTCGCCGGGTTGAGAGGTGCCCTACATACAGGTCCACATGCCAAGGAACTTACGTCTCCAGAAAACTGTTATGGGTTGAATTGTGTCCCCAAAGAAGATGGTAGAGTCCTAACCCCCTGTACCAACCCAGCTGCCCTCTTTTCTGGGAACCTTCCCCGCCATTCCCAAGGTTACTGCATAAACTGCCATTTCATATATGGTGACATCACTCCCCTGGCCACAGCTGGTGGGCCTGGAGTGGGTGCTGGACCTACGTTGAACCTTTCCTTGGGAGTTGGGATTGGGACAAACTGAGAATTAGACCTGTCCCTCTTTACGGGTTGAAACTGCAACATTACAAATTCTGGAGCGATTGGCCTCCATGTTGTGCTATTTCTACTATTACCAGCACGTAAGTCTCTTTCACTTAAAACCAAAGAGACCTAACTCAAACAAGGCTCAAATAAGAACGAGAAATTCCCTATCACCACCATAACCAACCCAGAAGTGAAAGTAACATTTTCCATAACATTCAGGAGAATGAGGGGGAATGTACGACTGCCACCCTCACCCATAACTCAGATTGGTTCTGAGATGTTCCCTCCAATCTTCTCTGGGCCTGTGGCCTCTGAAGGTAATTCTTACCTTCCCTGAAAAACAAGAGCCACACCAGACCCCCTGGCCTCAAAAGTTATCCTTGGATCTCCCGCTGGTGCCCAGCAACAATACCTCAAACTGGCAGCAAAACTTTACATGGGAAGGAGAAAAGGAAAATATTATTAATCAAAAGGACTGCAAATTACTAAAGGATGGAGATTGGTTCAATATGTGAGGAAACACAGGAGTTCTGAAGAAATCAGAGGAGAAATATTTACTCGAACAGCTGTGACTCCAGACCCTCCCTGCCTAAATGGGGGTCCAAATTCACCCCCACAACATTCACCTTTGTATAGCCAACAACAAAAACAGCCTGTGGTAGTCATGACATCAATGCTTTATGGATGGATGGATGGATGGATGGATGGATGGATGGATGGATGGATGGATGGATGGACGGACGGACGGATGAACAAATGCCCAATGAGAACGCGGTAGTTCTCTATAGGCAGAAGTAGGAGCACCTAGCTGAGGTGGGAGGGGAGGGCTTTGGTTGACCCTGTCAACACTGTTTGGCTGACAGGTCTCTTAGGTGAGTGGGACAAGTGATTGTGAGGGGTGTAGGAGACAAAAGCCTGCCTTTCCACCTGCTGTGTGACTCTGGGCCACTCCCTTTGCCTCTCTGAGCCGGTTTCCCCATTTACACAAATACAGGGCTGTCCTTCCTCTCCCTCTCTCTGGCCCCTTCCATCTTCCATATCTGAGGAAACCTTATGGGGCTGGGGTATTCCCAAACTGTTCAAGCAGAGCCATGCTCCGGGTCCTCTGCAGAGCGGGTCTCACCGCCCATCTGCCAGTTCTGTTTACAGAATGACACTAGGATGGGTGGGCAGTTGGGAGGTCTCCAACTTCTCTGAGAACATCTCTGCAGATGCTTCTGAAAAGGGTGAGACGTGGGCCTTACAGCGAGCGAGAAGTTTGGAATGCTGCCACTCAGTCATGCCTGGCCCCCGACTCACCAGGCAGGCACCATCCCCCAAATGCAGAGCACTGATAACTCCCCATGGGGCTCTGCGTCCTTCCTTGAGATGACAGGGGCTCTATCAGAGGTGCCCTCCCCTGCCCTGCCCTGGTACCAAAGGAAAAACTCCCGGACCACTGGGATGATGGCAATGATGGCAATGATGCAACTCTCCAGCCGAGGAGAACATTCAGGGCCACGTTTGGCCCACTCTCTGCACCTCAAAGGGCACTGTTGAGTCTCTTTTTCAAAGATGTTCCTCCGCCTCCAGGTAATTGGTTAATGTCAATGTATACCAGCAAGGGGCTCTCAATTCTACAGACTCAAGCTTTCCTTAAACCCAGCCAGGACCTCTCGGTGCATATCACTAACACAGAATGCCCTACAATTAGCACTCACTGCGTCCTGGGGGCAGTTTTAGGCTTCTTTTATTTAATCCTCAATATGACTATGTGCAGGAAGTAATTGATCCCCAGTGTAATACTGATGAGTAAACTGAGGCTCAGAGAGGCTATTAACTTGCCCAAGGCCACCAAGTGACCCAGTCAGTAGCAGAACTGAGATGGAAATGTGGACCAGTCCATAAGCAGAGCCTGTGCCCTAACCACAGGACCGCACTGCTTCCCAGCACAGCCCAGATCTTCAACCCACAGACTCTGCCAGCCTGGACCAACTGGCCCACGCTTGCTTGCAGTGTGGCCGCAGCCTCACTATACAACTGCAGCTCCCAGTCTGGCCAGTCTGGCCACACCTCTGCTCGTTCTACTTGCTCACCCCGCAACGCTCCAGGCGCTGCACCTGGGTCCCCTCCTCCACAAAGACTCTCTGACCCTTCCAGACCCCCAAGATAGAATGATCCCATCTCTCCTGCATGCCCTCGTTGACTCTGTACCTGGAGGTATATCTACTCCAGGAAACATGTCCACCGTAGTTTATATGTGGATCTCAGCATCTGGCTTCTAGGCTTGGGGGAAATCCAGTTCATGCCTTATCCGCTTCTGTTTGCCCGAGGTCTAGCACAGTGCTAGGAACACAGAGGCTCTCGGTAAATTGTGGATGAAGAACCGAGTGAACTGAAACCTCAAAAATCCAATTGCAAGCACCCAGGACAGTGAGTCCATGCGGCAGGGATGCCTGGCCCACAGCACATGTTTGCTCCATAAAAACTTGTTTCACGAATGAATGACGAACACGGCTGAGCATTTACACCCTTATTTCTATTCACGCTCCAGGTGACCTAGAGAGCTGGTTCCAGATGTAATCTTAGGGTTTAGAAATGGAAACATCGGGGACTTTCTAGCTCGAAGGTACCTGTTACGGACTGAACGTTTGTGTCCCTAAAAACTCATATGTGGAACCCCTAATCCCAATGTGATGTGATTTGGGGGTGGGGCCTTCGGGAGGTAACTAGGTCATAAGAGTGGAGCCCTCCTGAACGGGATGAGTGCCCTTTAAAGAGGAGCCCAGATTGCTAGCCAAGCTCTCTCTCCACCAGGTGAGGATACAATGAGAAGTCCAGCTGTCGGCAACCCAGGAGAGAGCCTTCAGGAGAACCCAGCCATGCTGGCACCCTGACCTCAGAATCCCAGCCCCCAGACTCTGGAAAATAAATCTGTCCTTTATAAGCCACTCAGTAGAAGGCACTTGGTTGTAGCAGCTCAAACTGGCTGAACAGCCTCAAAGTAACTTTATAAACCTAAAACCATCCTTCTGAGGCAACAGGCCTTCACAGTCCAGTCAGAAAAAGCAGCCTCAATTCAAATCCTGGACAACACAGGGGTATTAGTCACTCCACACTGCAAACGGGCTTGGCCTAATTCTGGAGAGCCAATGAGATCCTCAGGATAAATGTATAAATATATAAAGCCTTTTTAGAGCTGGGTTTTCCCGGAACCAGACCTGAGTGCAAGTCACTTAGTTGAGAGGCAAACCCAGGAAACGCCAGCAGGGGAGGAAGGAGGAGAGACAGAAGAAAGGAGAGCCAATTAACAGCGTGTTTTCGGTTCAGTTAGCACTGTGAGCAGCTAGAGCTCAATCCTACCTGGGACTTGGGGAGACATCTCTGAACTGACCCACCTAAGGGGCAGGGAGCTGGGCCCTTCTTCTCCAGCTCCCATCTGCCAGGCCTGCCGAGCACCCAGGGCTGAGAGAAAGCCCTGGCGGGGGGAGTGGCAGGGCCCACATCGGGACACCTCAGCCTATTCAGGATGTCATCACCAAGGCCAAGGCCGAAGGGAAAACCTCGTGTGACAAGAGCATTTACCTCCAACTAACAGGTATCAGAACCTAATGTAAACGAAGCAAGAAGTGGGGGTCTGGGCCGCGGAGACGCTAGAACCTTCCATCTGCCTCCCCTCTCGTTCCTGTGGAGTGTGTACGTCTGCCTTTTGCCTTCCCTCCCTCCCCAGCCTGGGACCTATTTTCCCCTCCGTGTGAGTCTCTCCCTCTCCCCTGCAGGACTTCCAAACACCCCTCTTAGCCCTATCTCCTGCCTCTGAAGAGCCCATAACACAAAAATGAAGGAGCTTACTTGATCTTACTTACATTGGTTTACTTAGGAACAGTGAGTTTTAGGTACACTGATCTTAATTAAAATCTCGGGGAGTTTCTGTTTGTGGATGGAGAGGCATTCTGCCCGAGCAGGAGGCCTCTGCAGTCTTGGCACCTTCTTCCCAATGCACCCCCACCCAGCACCTGGAAGGAACCCGGGGTTCAGCCTTTCACTGGGGGCCCGGGAAGCTGTCTGTTCCTGGTCTCAGCAGCACCAGTTATTAGCGATTTCACTCTGGGAGGGAAGGGGGTTTCCTTCCCCACGTGCGGGCGTGGCGCCTCGGGGGTGCGCCTGTGGCTTCCTCTGGGTGGGCGGCCCGATTGTGTCAGGCAGGGTGTCTGCACTTGGTTTGCACCCCAACCACAGTCTACAGTACTCGCTCTCCCCTGCCATTGTGGGGGGCCCGCTAAACAACTGTTAGAAAAAGAAAGTCTTCTGACTGCCTTCCAGACGCCCCCTCCCTTTCCAATTCATTCTCCACACGGCTTCCTCAAGACCACTCAATGCCACCTCCTCTGAGAAGCCTTCCCTGGCTCCCTCAAGCTGGCAGGCGCCCTCTCCTCTGTGCTCCTGGACCTTGGGGCCACCTGTTTGTATGGCATCCCCCCGACCCTTGTGTTGTCAGCTCACCAGTCTGTGGGCCCATAGAGGGAAGACTGAGTCCCCACGCTGGTTAACCTGTCTCACATCAGGTTCAGCATAGAGTACAAGCTTGGTAAATGTTGAATGAATGAATGAATGAATGAATGAGTGAATGAATAAATGCCAGGACTTACTAGAGCTTCAGACCAACTTGTAAGAACTCTTGGGCTGACAGCCAGTGAGAAATGTAAAAAATCCAGAGGTCAGGAAGCCCAGTGCTTTCGCCCCGGGGTGGTTGTGGGTACCAGAGGAGGCCCACATGACGGAACTTCTCCCATATAGAACCTGGATGCTCCACTCCTGTTGATTTTATATGTTGGGTTTCTAGAATGGAGTCCCACTTATTTAACCCTTTGCACTCGCTTGCTTTTTCCTCGATTCCTTTATTCTACTCGGGATTTAATTTTTTAAATACCCCAGATTTTACAAAGCGCGGCAGTAGAATAAAAAATTGGAGTTTCTTTTCATACAAACTTATTTATTTGGATTTTTTTATATTTCAAATTATTGATACATTCAAAGAGTAACTTTAATCTCGACATCCGAGTGCAAAAGGTTAAAAAGTTAGAAAGCCACTGTTCTATAGTTCCAACCAGGGAGCATAACTTACTCAAGGGAGGCTTGTCTGGGACGTAGGTTTACTGACTCCTGGTCCAGTGCTCACTCAGCTCAATCCACAGCCACGCAGGCCCAGAGATACGGTCTTCCTCCAACTGAGGGCCTTGAACCTGGAAGCCCAACCAAAATGGGAGTCTGGGGTGGGGAGTTGGGGAACCGCAGCAGCACGACATGGGGCAGCGAGGCTGATAACCCTGACCTGAAGAAGGAGCTTGACCTCCAGGTGTGCGGGGAGGTCACAGGAGATAGGATGGAGCTTAGGAGCCCAGACTGGTTCAGCGAAGAAGGGCCCAAGGCCAAGACAAGGCCCCTCCCCCAGCCCAGGCAGATGGACCAGGGGTGGCCAAAGCCCTGGAGGATAAAGGTCAGGAGCAGCCTGGAACACACATTTGAAAGGGCAAATGCCTTCTGGACCCAGGTCCTCCCAAATCATACCCTATCCTGCAGAGAAGAGCAAGAAACCCCAGGGACCTCGGAGAAGCTGGGGATGCTGCGGAGCTTCCTAGGAGCTCACAGCCCTCTGAGCAGCAGCCAGCAGAGAGGCGGCGGCGCCACCTCCTGGCGCCTTTGGGAAGTGCAGCTCAGGCTCAGCCAGCCTCAGGGCTCAGTCCTCCAGGCCTCAGGCAATACGGGATAAGGGGGGTGTGGTGAGGAGCTGGGCCCAGAAGAGCAGATCAGCTGTTGATTACTTTTCCTTTTTCTACGTCAACACGGAAAACTTTAAACATACAAAAGTAGCTTGAGTTGTAGTCATGAACTCCCAGGTACCCATCACTCACCAGTTACTACTAGTTCAGGGCTAATTTTGCTCCCTCCCCCCCACACTTAGCCCTCCAAATGACTTCAAAGTACATCCCAGGCATCACATTATTGTACTCCTAAACTAGAGGCCAAGTGCACGTGTGCACTTGGGGGAGGGGGTCCCTCAGCCCAGCCTGCACCCTCTTGCAGTCGGGAGCCCTCAGGGGATGTCTGACTAAGCTGCAGTCTGGCCTCCCTCTGCAGGAGGCAACCCAAGGGGCGCAGGCAATGGGTCGGCTTCAGCGAGTGGCTGGCCCCACCCCCACCCCCAACCCCATCGCCCACAGCTGGTTGCTGCCACCCCGATTGCCGTCCCCTCCCTCCCCGCTGGCACCCGCCTTGGCTGGCCTGGCACCGCCTGCTCGTTGGCCTGCACCCCCCGCCCCCACCTCCACCCCCAACCACACCACCCAGGGGTTGTTCTGCTGTTCGGTCTATTTGCATATTAGGCTTTTATTATATAGGATATTTCCTTTGTATCTCTAAAATCAATATTTTTACAATGTAACTGCAATAACATTATCTCAGAAAAAAAATCCTTAATATCAAATATCCAATTGTCTCATGAGTTCATAAATGCTTTTCTACGATTTGTTCATCAGAATCCTAATAGTGTCTACATGTTGCAACTGATTCAATGCCTTTTGAATCATTTTTAATCTATAAGTTTCCCCTCCTTTTTCTTTCTTTCTTTTTTTTTTCTTGTTTGTTGTTTTTTTACTTTGCAATTCATTTGTTAAGAGAACCTGTCGTTTGTCAGGATTTTACTGGTTTTATCCCTGTGGTATCATTTAACATGCTCCTTGGATTTTCTGAGTGTGGGTTCTGTCCAGTGGAGGAAACTAGAGGTCTATTCTGATTCGGGTTTGCTCTTTGTCACATGGACTTCGAGGGGCTGCTGTGCTCTCTCAGCTGATGTCTACTGGCCTCTCTTCTGGTGATGTCAGCAGCCACCCCTGGTCATTACCGAGATCCATCATTTCACGAGGACTGCACTACGCTGAGAGTCTAATTCCATCATTAGCTATTTACTTAGAAACCCAAGATTCACTATCGATTCAGAATTACTTCCCATAACAAAGATGGCGCCATGGGAGAAAATCCTCTTCTGGGCCTGGGACAAGCCTCCCTTTCCGAGAACGGTGTTGTCCAATAGGTGGCCACCACCCACATGTGACTATTGCATATCGAAAAGCAGCTCGTCCGAATCTGAGATGCGCTATAAAGGAAGAATACATTTCCGATTTCAAAGACTTAATATGAAAAAGTAATGTTAACTAGCTCATTAATAATGTTTCTACCATTTGCATGTTGAAATATTTGTAATAGATGGGGTTAAATGAAATATATTATTAAACATTTAATTTTACCTATTCCTTTTTACTTTTTGAATGTAGCTACTAGAAATGTAAAATGTTATGTATCTATGCTGCTCACATGTGTGACTCACTTTCTGTTCCTGTTGACAGCTCTGGTGTAGGACTGGTCTCAGTGAGTTCATTGACGCCTCCATGAGCTCTGCCTACGTGTCCGGCACTGTTCAGAGAATATGGCCAGAAACAAAACAGACAAAGTGCCTGCCCTCCTGGGGCTAGGAACACACAAATAGCAAACCACGCGTACATCCAGAGGTGATAAAGTGTGGGGAGGAGGGTCAAGGAAGACCCCTCTGATAAGGAGACCTTAGATCAGGAATTTTAAAGAGGTAAACAGTGAGGTTAGGGCATAGCTTGGTGAAGGATATGACTGTATGCAATAAAATCAACAAAAGGTACCTGACAAATTCTCTTATATCTGGAAACTAAATAATACTCTACTAAATAATCCACAGATTAATAAAGAAATGATAAAAAACTAAGTACTACAATACCTGGAAGAAAATGTATAGTTTTAAAAGTATCACAAAACCTGAAAAAATGTAATACACACAAGCTAAATGTTCAATTTAAGAAGTTGGAAAAGAACAAGAGAGATGACAACTTGAACTATAATAGGGAAAGATTTGGGATTTTTTTTTTTAAGATTGAGTCGATTGGATGAATGGTGTGTCTGGAACTCGGTGGAAAGGTCATAACTAGAGATATAAACCTTGAAGTCATCTGCATATAAGTTGTATTTAAAGCCACAGCCAGCACAGAAAGCAAGTGCAGACAGAGAAGATTATACAACTTAGGTGAGCCACCAGCGCCTGAATTCTGAGTCTAAACTGGTTAAATCTTGTTGGGGGTCCCAGGGTGTGTTAGGTGCAGAGATGCTGCCTCAGACCAATGAAGCTCACCAGAGTCTGGTGTATGAACCAGAACATGCAATAAGGAACTTATCTGTCAGCAGACCAGATATCATCGTCGTCGTCACCATCACCATCACCATCACCATCACCACCATCACCATCACCATCACCATCATTACCACCATCCATCCATCCATTTAGCCGATATCTCACACAGATAGTGTTATTACCCCTGTTATATGAAAGGAGAACTTGAGGTTCAGCAAGCTTTAGTGACTTTATCCACAACAGCGGTGATTCTATCCCAGACCTGGAGCCCTGCATTGCTAGTACAGGATGCTCCCTGACACGTTGTTTATAACAGCAAAAAGCTGGGCACAGCCCAAATTGCTGTCATCCAGGGAGTGTTCACACAACTCTAGGTGTGAGCGATAGACGGACACATTTAAGGTCTAACCTAAAATTCAGGGATAGGAGCAGCAGCAGGAGCACTGCACGTGGAGTCCACCACGGAGCCTCAAGTTCTGCTCCACCACCTGTGGCAAGTCACGTCGCCTCCCTGAGCCTCAGTTTCCCCATCTGTTCAGTGGGGAGTGAGACTCCCCTTCCTAGAACCACACGGGCCTGCGGTAAGAGCCATAGAAGTCGATGTGACAGCCGTTCATTTCAATGGCTGCTGCTTCCAGAACTGCAAACCGGCCTGGCTCCACTCAGGTCATTCCTGGAACTCTGGGAGGCCCAGCCCTGCCGGCAGCATGGCAGGGTCAGACTCTGAGGCCCCCCTGCCTCCCTACCCGGGCACAGACACCAAGAGAATCACCCTTAGACGCCAGCCTCGTGCCATACTTTAGAGGGCCCTTCTCTGCCCTTCCAGTGGCCAGTGCCCCCCCCCCCCCAGACAGCAAGGGGTCTGAATGACCAAAGGATGTGCCCATCTTGGCCCTTAACCCCCTAGACCACGCTGCAGTTCCTCAGGGTCCCTGCCTAAATGCCTGCTTCCAAGACCTACACTAATCTTCCTTCGGGTCCTTCCTCCCAAGTGTGGGCCGTCCCCAGTGTGTGCAGCCTCCAAGGGCCAAAAGCAGGTTATCTGCAGGGGGTGAAGGAGGGGCAGAGGGCTGGGGGACGCAGAGTAGAATGACCCTGTGCGTGAAGGGCGACCCCTCGTGCTGCAGGACAAAGCTCGGGGATGGGAAGAGAAAGGAGGGGCTCCAGACCAGAGCCTCCCTGTGTATACTTGCTCCAGACCTCCCAAATACTGGGGTTCTGCCCAGACATCATAACACTGAGCACACCCCTCCCTTGCCCTGTGAGGCTGGTGAGAAAACACAGGGAGCAAAACAATCATTGCTGGAGGCCTAATTATGGCGAGCAGCCTGGCAGTGCTGGATATAGACTCTGCTTTGGGGGAAATGTGCTGATTTATGCAGTTCCCAACATTTAGAGGTGGAGACCAGACTGTGGCTGAATCAGATCGGATCGCTCTCTGGGACAAACTGTAATCCTGAGCTGCCGAGCAAAAATGTGTGAAGAATTGTCTATCCCTTTTCCCCCCGACCTGCTACTCGCTTCGCCTCGGGTTCTCTGGCCATTCCTCTGTGCCAAAGGCTCGAGCTGGCCCCGGGGGCACTGAGGAGAAGTCAGTGATGACTGAGCGCCTGCTCTGTTCCAGGCTCGGGGGAAACGGTGACATCTCAAGCGAAGGCCTCTGGAGGCTCACAGCGCAGGGAGCTCAACAGACCCTCTTGGCGTGAAGGCTGTCCCGCTGTGGAAGACTGCAAAAACGGCACCAAATCCCTCCAACCCCCATTTCGGCAGCCCCTTGCCATGTGGCTTTGAATGTCCTGCTCTGACGCTGGGTTCAGTCAGGTGACTTGTTTTGGCCAACAAGATGCTAGCAACCACGATGCCAGCAAAGGTTTGAAAAGCTCTTGGGCAGCGGGGCTTGTCCGCTTTGGCAGCTCTTGGAACGCACCACGTGAAGAAATCGGGGCCAGCGTGCTGGAGGAAGGGAGGCCACACGGAGCCATGTGGAGCGAGATCCCTGCCCATCGTCTCAGACATCCCAGATGAGGCCACCATAAGCCAGCCAGCCCATCACCCCGCCAATGCATGGCAGACCCGTGACCGAGCCCCGCCTGGTGCAGAACCACTCAGCTGAGCCCAGCCCAAGTTGCCAAACGACAGAATCGTGAGTTCAATAGATAGTTACTTTCAGCCCTCCATGGCAATGAGCAGTATTTACCAGGTACTCAAGCGAAGAGAGGAAAACCAGGCAAAGGGAACAGCATAAGCAAAGGCACGTGAACATGGGGGCCCTGCCTTCAGAGAGTTACACGCCACCAGGAGGACTCGGTCACAGGGCCCCTGGAAGAGAAGAGGCTGAGGCCTTGCCCCAGGGTACCTCGGTGCCAAGTGTGGGACTTACCCAGAAAGCAGTGAGGAGGCACTGGAGGAATCTGAGCAGGTCAGGGCCAGGGTGAGGTGTGTAGTTTGCAAAGGTCACTTTGGCAGCAGTGAAGGGAACCCGGTGCCCACCTTCCACCTCCAGCAAGCGGCCAGAGCTATCGCCTCCAAAGGATGTCAGGCAGCAGCCCTTCCTGCCACCCCCTTACCCCGACCTCAGACAGGAGACACTTTTAAGATCCCAAAACAAATGTACTTAAAAAGAACCCAAATGTTTCCAATGTTGCTTTTCAGAAACCAGTTTCCATACCTGAGACAACAGCAGCGCTGTATCAAGGGCAGAAGCGGGCATGGTGGAGCCTCAGAGTCCGCGACAAGGAGGAACCAGTGTGGACAATGAGAAGACAGCTTCACAAAATCGTTCCTTTTCAGAGTTGGATGGGGCCCCCAGGGCCAGTCGGTCC
Source organism: Cnephaeus nilssonii (assembly GCF_951640355.1). Lineage (NCBI taxonomy): Eukaryota > Metazoa > Chordata > Mammalia > Chiroptera > Vespertilionidae > Cnephaeus > Cnephaeus nilssonii. Next base: position 70,274,501 of record NC_137082.1, on the reverse strand, counting down.
AGGCCCCGCTGATGGAGGTGTCTACCACCCACCCTTTCTTACATACCTTCAGTGACGGGTGCGCAGCGCTTCACCTGCCCAAAGTTCACCACAGGCTTATGATCGGCCCACATCTGCCCCCGTCCTCAGCAACCTTCAGAGGTGACAACTGAAACCCCTGACGTGCCTCGTCCCAGCCTGAACGTAGTTCTGAAGTAATGTGACTTGTGCAGAATGGGAAGGGTTGGCACTTCACTTCAAAACCAAGTGTACATCAATGTCGCCCAAATACCCTTCACAGCGACTACATCAGCCCCACCCCATATCACCTTCAGGATCCCTTCTCTGGACGAGATGAAGTTTTGTACACCCTGCTGTTATAGCTGAATTGCAAAATTTTTTCCTACGTGACCAGATTATTCCAAAACAAGCCCTAGGGCAAATTCATCTTTGTCCTTTCCCCACCCCAGCCCAGCACGAGGTCTGGCATAAAGTAGCAGCTCGTGAAACGTCTGTTGAATGAATCTCTTTCCTAAAAGAGTAATGGTTGGTCTTTGGATGGGACATACAGAGCAAAACAGCCTACTACCAAGTTCCAGACTCAGGAGCTGGATTACTTGGGTTCAAGGCCCTCTTTTCACTAGCCTCTCCCCTTAGGCCCACATTCCCACTGGCCACTGTAGCAGGAATGCATGGGGGTACCCCGGGTTATCATAAATATGCAAGAGAAACATGGCGATACCTGTTGGTACCACAAACTACAGCTCGTGGTAATCACACTTTTAACACTCATTTGGGCTACATTCCTTCCGATGACATCACATTTTTGCAAAGCTGGGTGTTCAGTGGTTACAGTGATAGAAAGCAAAAAGCATGTAAAATCAGTGAAGAACACGAAATGAGATGGCAATGTCTCATCTGACTCTCTGTCTTGAGAAGCTGTGCAGTGCTCAGTAGACGCACACATCCCAGTATCATGTAATTCTGGTTATTTAAGGTGGAATAATTTTTTTCTTTTAATGTATGTGAGTTATTTTTTCAAATGACTACTAAGTTAGGACATAAATACTTATAAGTTGTTTGGACTAACTACCTAACAAACAGAACTACTAAGTATTTCTTTAGGCCTTCAGGCATTATGGGAAAAAAATGCTGAGCTACTAAGGGTGCTGGGACCAGAGAAATTGTGGGAATCTCTGTTTTAGGCATTTTGCTCCAGCTCTCTGGGCCTGTGTCCCTAAGGATAGATTGGGAATGACAATATATCATAAGGTTGTTGATAGGATTCATTGAGTGAGGCTACATGCAGTATTTAGGATTGTATACATGTTGTTATTATTACATAGAGAGGTCGAATCAGAAGATGGCAACATTATAGGGAAATAGACATGTCTAAAACTCAGCAGAGAACAATTTTCTAACATTTTCTCCTTTTATTAACACTGTAACTACTACCATATACCTAGTGGTTTGTGAAGAGCACTGGACTGGGAGTAATGAGGTGTTCTAGCCACGGCTCAGCTTTGAAACCTTGAGCAAGGCACCCACTCCCCAATCCTATCTCTCTAAGCCTCAGTTTCCACATCTGTATGATACACATTCAGTTGTGACTGTGGAGTTGGGAGAGAATTAAGATTTTTCAGATGTGCACACACCAACAGGGATGTAACCACAGTTAGGATAATGCCTCCTAACCCAGGAACAGCACAAACAACAGGAAGCGGGTGATTAATATTGTGTAATTGATATGCTAATTACAAACCATCTTTATCAGCTTGTGGCTGCAAGTTCTCCAGGCTCCGGAGGCCACAATCTGAAAGAATGAGTCTCTGGGCTTAGTCTGTGTTGAAGGTAATTAAGCACGTCAGAGTTACAAAACCACATGCTTCAAACTGATTCAGACCTTTCACTAAATTAGAACATCTCAGAATGTGTTGGAATAGTGAGGTTTTGCCAGCTGTATAATCAGTTCCGTATTCAATTGCTTAAATAGAGATTTGTTGATAACCAACCTACTGTTTTTAAAATGTAGTTTTGTCTTGGAAAAGAAAATAATAAATCTTTCCCAAAAAGATCTCAGTTTTCATCAAATCAAATTTCCTTTGCCTTTTGCCTCTAGGGTTCCCAGGGACTCTGATTTTTTTTTTTTAATGCTGAGTTATTCCTTTATTAGATAGTCATTGAAATCGACCTCATTCCCATAGAGGGGTGATTATGGGCACAGAAAATGCATTCATTCCTTTTACAAGGCCGATGGCTGACAGAAGTGATTCTGCTGGTAGCTTCAACAGAAATGTGGCATTTTATACAATGAACACTGAGTTGTTATAAAGCCGATTTTGGCATGTTTTCCTAAATGTAAAAAAAAAAAAGAAGAAGAAGAAAAAGGAAAATGGAAAAATGGTTCTCTCAGATTAAGGACTATCAGTAGAGATAGGACTCCCTGATCTAAATGCCCTCCCCACCCTGCCCAGCCAGTGTGGCTCAGTGGTTGAGCATCAACCTTGAACCTGGAGGTCAGGGCTCAATTCTGGGTCAGTGCACATGTTGTGGGCTTGATTCTCAGTGTGGGGCCTGCAGGAGGCAGCCAATCAATGATTCTCTCTTATCATTGATGTTTCTATCTCTCTCTCCCTCTCCCTTCCTCTCTGAAATCAATAAAAAAATATATTTTAAAATATAAATAAATTGCCCCACCATTGTGGCTCAGTGATTGAGCATTGACCCTAGTCACTAGTTCAATTCCCAGTCAGGGCACATGCCTGGGTTGCAGGCTTGATCCCCAGTAGATGGTGTACAGGAGGCAGCCTATGGATGATGTTTCTCTCTCATCGATGTTTCTATCTCCCTTCCCTCTCACTTCCTCTCTCTCTAAAGATCAATTGCTTAAAAATTAAATATAAATAAATAAAGGCTCCCCACCCCCCTACCTTACTAACTAAAGAAAGAAGATGGATGTCACTCTATGACCTCATCCCAGGTCCGTCTGTGAGTCTGCAGCAGAAAACAGACCTACCAACCCATGGTGCCCAGATCCTCCCTGTGGGCACATGGCATTTAGACATTGTGACTTAAGAATGTTTAGACTGAACAAAACAATTATCCTTTTGGCTTTTGAAAAGTACCTTACCCCACCCTTTAGATTGACCACCATGACCTCACAGATACCTCTGGTAGAAGGGAACCCCTCCCACAGTTAGAGAGGGGTGGAGTCAGGACCAAGAGCATCCTTCCCACAAAGCTGCTAGAGCCATATGGTCCACCTTCAAATCCTGGCCCTAACACTGACGAGTTATGTGACTGAGCAAGTCACTTAAACTTTCTGTACTTTGCTCTTCTCATCTGCAAAGTAACAAGTGAGAATCAGTTGCTGACTTAATATTTGTAAAGTGCTTGGAATAGGGGCTGAACATTATTTGATGAGAGCAAGCTGCTGGGGTTTTTTCTTGTGTCCGCGGACGGACGGTCCACCTTTACTCCAGCACTGTCTGCATGCCTGCAGCTCCGGATGTCTACTGCCCCCTGAGCTCCCTCTCACTTTCTAAGTTTTGGGCGCTCCTGCCTTTTGCTCCAGACAAAAGTCTGCCAGGTCTTATACTGCTCTGATTTGTCCCAGTCTGACTGTCCTCCTGCCTTCTCCAGGAAGACTGTTTGAGACCTGCCTCTCCCACCAAACCCCTGATCCCCACTCTCAACCCATCATCCTTCACAATGAAAATAACGCCAACAGAACCCCCTCGACCTCCTTCCACATCCCTCATTCTGCCCTACTCCCAGCCACACACCCTCACTGCCCCCTCCTCCTTCCTGCCAGGGTGGAGAAGGTGCCATCCCTTTGCCACCGGAGGCTGGCTCTCATCCCTGGAGGGGCCTGCTAGTGCAGCTGGGCATGCTGTGCACTGCACACGGGCCCCTAGCCAAGGTGTCAGTGGGAACAGTAATCCAATCCATCTTTGTTTTCCAAGTCCTACACCCAGACGTGAGATACCCAGACAGGCGTGCCTTTTCTAATTCAGCCACCCAGAGTGGCCCATTTTTCAAATTTGAACAAAAGTATTTTCTAGACAAGTGGGACCCATGACCCCTGAGCACAAAACCTCAGACACCCCTGCTCTTTTAGAGCCCTTTCTCCCTCAGTCACCCCTTGCTTAGCCTCTCCTTCTCTACCAGGTGCCACCATCTCTACTGATGTCCCACAGCGACCATGGGCAGAGGACCGCATGAAGGAAAACTGGCCAACAATTGACAATGGGGCAAAAAAAAAGGACTGTTGCTCCTTCAGTGTTGGGTGTTGCCAAGCACCCATGATCTGATTCTCTAGGAACTACAGGGTCCACGCCAGTAGCCATTAGCCTCATGTGGCTACTGTGCACTTGAACTGAGATGAGCTGTAAGTGTAAAATACGTATGCATTTTAGGGACCTAGTCAGAGAGTAAGAGCTTCAAATATCTCATCAATACAACATTAGACGTTGCATTAGGATCCTAGGGCTGCCATACCAAAGTGCCACAAGTTGGGGGCCTTAAAACAATAGGAATGTATTGTCTCACAGTCCTAGAGGCTAGACGTGCAGAATCAAGGTGTCTGCAGAGCCATGCTCCTTCGGAAACCGGAAGGGGAGAGCCCTTCCTTGACTGTTCCCAGCTGATGGTGGTGGCTGCCAATCCTTAGCATCCCTTGGTTCCAGGCTCTGCCTCTGTTGTGACATGGCGTCCTCCTCTCTTGTAAGGTCACCAGCCATATTTACTTAAGGGCCTGCTCTACTTCATTATGCCCTCATCTTAACTAATTACACCTACAAGGAACCTATTTCCACATAAGGTCACATACTGAAGTACTCAGGGGTTAGAACTTCAACATGTCTTTTGGGGGGACACAATTCAACCCATAACCCATGTTTAAATGATACTGTTTCAAATAGATTGAGGTAAAGTAAACAAAATAAATCACTGCATATGTGGCTTACTTTGGGGGCTCACAGAGTATTTCTATTACGCTGGGTACGCACTGCATGTACTACAGATTGAGTTACTTTACAACTCCGCAAGCACAGGCATTAACCCTAGAAAACCAACAGTGAACAATGAATTTTATCCTGTAGGGATGTAAATGAAAATATTATAACACAAAGCTTATAGATTTCTTTTATATGTTCTTTAGCAATATTATCGCAACATCCATCTTTTAAGTGCCTATAAATATTTCTGTCTTTCTGAAACTTTTTTGAACTCTCCATACCATCTTGCTGGCTTCCTCATTAAGGAGTTAATTAAATCTTTGACACATGCTCACTTTATGGAAAGTTAAGTTTTGAACGTTCTGGAAATAATACATTATCCTGGGATTCTGAAAACAATGGAGCCTGAACGGACTCCCCTTTTCTTCATATCCCCATTTCAAACTATTGCCTTTTCTAAGCAAGAGCTGGTTCCCAAAGAAATCACCGCTGTGGTGCTCCCTTATTCCTGGACAATTAACTCGTGAGCAGTGCAGAGGTGAGAGCCGAAAGTAGCCATTCCCAGAAAAGCTGGGCTTTTGAAGACCCTGCACAAGCTGCTGAGCCTTCCTGGCCTTTTTCTTAAAGGCCAGGAAGTTGTTGACAGGGGCTAAGTTACCTAACTCAAGGATGGGAGAGTTCAGAGAGCCCAAGGAGCAGAGAAGCCTCCTTTGGGTGCCTAAGCAGGGGGCTGACAGCCTCCCATGAACCACAGGTACTCAGGGCCAGAGACCCTGCTCCTCTGCCCATCTTTAAGGATACTTCTCAGCCACATCCACACCCCAAGAAGTAGACAGCAAAAGACATCAGAGGAGGATGAGGTCAAAGGGTCAGGACACATGGTCACTTAATAGAACTGCAGCTGGAAGAGAGCAATTAACACATGAATTTTTTAAATGAGAGCAGGCCTGGCCGGTGAGGCTCAGTGGTTGAGTGTTGAGTCATAAACCAAGAGGTCACCAGTTCAATTCCCCAGTCAGGCTCAATCCCCAGTAGGTGGTGTGCAAGAGGCAGCCAGTCGATGTTTCTATCTCTCTCTCCCTTTCCTTTCCTCTCTCTCTAAAAATCAATAAAAACATATTTTTAAAATAAAATAATAAAAATAACAGCAGGCTATAAGACAAGCCAAACCCATCACAAAAAGAATATCTGAAGCTTAAAAACAAGAACTTTGAGCTTAAAAAAAGAAACAACAGTAGATGAATGAAAGGAAAAGATGACATTGTTCAGCCCTGAATCAGAAACCTGAAAGATCAAGTATAAGAAATATCTTAAAGCTTAGAGAAGAAAGACAATGAGATAAAAGTCATGAGGGAGAAGATAAAAGATTGAGAAGAAAGATCCAGGAGTCCTAACATGCACATAATAGAAGTTCCAGATGGAGACAAATAAGAGTAAGAAGAGAGGCAACAAATAGTTAAACTCATACCAGAAGAAAATTTCCCTGAACTGAGCAAAGACCTGAGCCTATTTAAGTCCACAGAGACAAAGGGACTGCCTGGCTAAGAAATTATTCATGTGATAGGATGGAAGGAAGACACACAAGGATATTGAAGAACTCAAAGGTGAGCCAGCAGACAGACAACGATGTGTCTGAGCTACAAAATGGCTGCTTCTTCACTTCTGCCCTCCAAATCTCCCGTAAGAAACTCTCTTTTGTGGCTCATTTTAACAAGAATATATCAGTAAGGGAATTTGTGGAATGCAGTTTAGCCTAGCCAAGTTCATATATTGCAAAGCCACCAGACCCAGCCAAGGCTAAAAGAACTGAACAGATATAATTAGTCCCATCTTGTCTGGGTGGCTTTCAGTCAATGAATGACTGGCAAGGCAGTAGTACAAGGACTTAGCCATTTCTGCCCAACAGGGGATTCCTTGAATAGGCAATTGTTGCTCCAGAGTTCCCCTGACAAGCTGGCAGAGACATATTAGCATTATATCCTCATGTGATGGATCAACCTGGCCAATCCTGCTTCCTCCCACTTCCATTCACAGGTGTTACTCTACAATAAATCTTTTGTACTACTAATTCTGTCTCAAGATCTTCATCTCAGAAATGCCAATCCACATATAATTACTTTAAAGCAGGTATTAAACCATGTTCAAGGACTTAAATGAAAATATGCTTCAAAAAATGAACAAATAGAAAATTTTAGAACTACAGAAATGAACATTCTAGAACTAAAAATAAAATATCTGGAATTTTATTTAAAAGTTCGCTGAGTGGATTTAACGAGAGACTGTTGACAGAAGGGTCAACAAACTGAAGTTACCCAATCTGAAGAACAGAAAGAAAAAGATCAAAAAAAAAAAAAATTGTAACAAAATCTTAGTGATCTGTAGGATAATATGAAAAGGTTTAGCATATGTATAAGTGGAGTCCCAAAAGACAAGGAAAGAATGAAACAAAAAAATTTTTTAAGAAATAGTGGCCAAATTTTCTCATTTTAGTGAAAGTTATAAATTCACAATTTTAAGAAGCTCAACAAACCCATGCAGGAAAAAACACAAAGAAAACCACTTACAGATACATCATACTAAATTCCTGAAAACCAAAGATAAAGAAAATATGTGAAAGCAGCCAGAGAAAAACCACACATTGCATACTAGGGAACAATGATTTGAATGACTTCTGACATCACATCAGAAATAATGGAGGGCAAAAGACAATAGAATAACATCTTCAGAGTGATGAAAGAATAAATGTCAATGCAGAATTCTAAAATCAGTTCATACTTCAAAATTAACTATATTTGCTCCTTCCTCTTTCTGAAATGAATTTTTAAAATATTTTTTAAAAGACAGGATCATGCTCAAAGTCACTAATCATCCAAGAGATGCAAATCAAAACGACAATGTGGTACCATCTCACACCTGTCAGAATGGCTACCATCAACAAATCAACAAATGACAAGTGCTGGCAAGGATGCAGAGAAAAACCCTCGTGCACTGCTGGTGGGAATGTAGACTGGTGCAGCCACTGTGGAGAACAGTATGGCGTTTCCTCAAAAAACTGAAAATGGAACTCCCATTTGACCCAGTAATCCCACTTCTAGGAATACACTGAGTGGCCAGATTATTATGATCTCTGAACACATAATAATCTGGCCACTCAGTGTGTGTGTGTGTGTGTGTGTGTGTGTGTGTGTGTGTGTGTATATTTTTTAGAGGCCCGGTGTGTGAATTCGTGCATGGGTGGGGTCCAACCAGCCTGGCCAGGGGGAGGGGACATGGGCAATTGGCCTGCCTGCTTGCTGGTCAAACTCCTGGTCAAGGGGACAATTTCAATATTAGCCTTTCATTATATAGGATATACACTGAGTGGCCAGATTATTATGCGTTCAGAGATCATAATAATCTGGCCACTCAGTGTATATCCCAAGAAACTAGAAACACCAATCAGAAAGGATATATGCACCCCTATGTTCATAGCAGCACAATTTACCATAGCTAAGATTTGGAAACAGCCTAAGTGCCCATCAGCAGATGAGTGGATTAGAAAACTGTGGTACATCTACACAATGGAATACTATGCTACAATAAAAAAGAAGGAATGCTTACCAATTGCAACAGTATGGATGGAACTGGAGAGCATTATGCTAAGCAAAATAAGCCAATTAGAGAAAGATAAATATCACATGATCTCACTCATTTGTGGAATATAATGAACAACATAAACTGATGAACAAAAACAGAGACAGAGAAGCATCAATCATACGGTCAAACCTCAGAGGGAAGGTAGGGGAGGGTGGGGGTAAGGGGGAGAGATCAACCAAAGGACTTGTATGCATGCATATAAGCCTAACCAATGGACACAGACACCAGGGGGGTGAAGGCATAAATGGGGGAGTGGTGGGGCAATGGGGGGATAAGGACACATATGTAATACCTTAATCAATTAAGAGAGGAAAAAAATTTAAAAAGATAGGATCATGGACCTAAACATAGAAGCTTAAACTATAAAACTTCTAGAAGAAAATGTAGGTGATTTTCTTCTCAATAGGGAGTAAGCTTCTTTGGCAGGTTTCTTAGGCAATAACCATTTAAAAATCATAAGAGAATAATCATACAAGTAATAATCATTTACAAATTTATAAATTAGACTTTCCAAAATTTAAAACTTCTGCTCATCAAAAGAAAGCTTTAGGAAAATAATATTCATTTCTCAGACTGGGAAAAATGCACAAAATATATATTTGACAAATAACCAGTATTCAGAGTATATATATATCCCATAAAATAAATAGGTAATATGCAAATTGACCATCACTCCAACACAAGATGGCCGCCCCCATGTGGTCAAAGATGGCCACCCCCATGTGGACACAAGATGGTTGCCACAAGATGGCCGGCAGGGGAGGGCAGTTATGAGTGATCAGGCCTGCAGGGGAGGGCAGCTAGGGGCAACCAGGCCAGCAGGGGAGAGCAGTTAGGGGTGACCAGGCTGGCAGGGGAGGGAAGTTAGGGGCAACAAGGCCTGCAGGGGAGGGTAGTTGGGGGGAACGAGGCTGGCAGGGGAGGGCAGTTAGGGGGTGACTGGGCCAGCAGGGGAGGACAGTTAGGGGCAACCAGGCCTGCAGGGAGGGCAGTTAGGGGCGACCAGGCTGGCAGGGGAGGGCAGTTAGGGGCAATCGGGCCGGCAGGGGAGCAGTTAGGCATCGATCAGACTGGCAGGAGAGTGGTTAGGGGGTGATCAGGCTGGCAGGAGAGTGGTTAGGGGGTGATCAGGCTGGCAGGCAGAAGTGGTTAGGGGCAATCAGGCAGGCAGGCAGGCGAGCGGTTGGGAGCTAGCAGTCCTGGATTGTGAGAGGGATGTCCGACTGCCCGTTTCAGACATCCCTCGAGGGGTCCCAGATTGGAGAGGGTGCAGCCTGGGCTGAGGGACACACACACACCCCGTGCACGAATTTCATGCACTGGGCCTCTAGTATATATATATTTTAAAATCTTACAATTCACCCTGGCCAGCATTGCTCACTGGTTAGAGTGTAGGCCATGTACACCGAAGGGTCTCGGGTTCAATTCCCAGTCAAGGGCACGAGTTGATATTTCTCTCTTTCTCTTTCTCTCTCTCTCTCTCTCTCTCTCTCTCTCTCTCTCTCTCTCTCTCTCTCTCTCCCCCCTCCCTCCCTCCCTCCGCGCTCCCTTCTACTCTCTCTAAAAATCAATGGAAAAATATCCTCAGATGAGGATTAACAAAAAACATACAACTCAATAATTTTTTAAAAGCAGATTAAAAATGGTGAAAGATTTTAAGAAACACTTCACAAGAGAAAATATATGAGTGTCCCATATGCACATGAAAAGAAGTGCTCATCATCATCAGTCATCAGGGAAAAGTAGATTAAAATCGCAATGAGAAACCTTTACATAGTCACCTAAATGGCTACACTTAAAGACTAACACCAACTGTTGTTAACAATGTTAGTGTGACCGGAACTCACACCTTTTTTGAGAGGAGTGTGAGATGGTACAATCACTTTAGGAAAAGATCTGACCAATAAAGCTAAACATACTAGTACACCCACCCTATGACCAGCAATCCCACGCCTAAGTATCTACCCAAGAGAAAGGAAAGAACATGCCTACAGAAACACGTGTACACAAGAGTTCATAGCAGCTTTTTCATAATAGTCCAATGTAATAATCCCAAGCCGTCTGTTAACTCCTCTTTCTATCCACTGCCTCCCACTCATTCCCCATAGAAGCACATTATCTGACCACATCGTGTACATAGTTAAAACTCCTCGAGGGTTTCCCCATTGCTCGTAAGACCAAGAGCAAACTTTTCATCTGGACTTATGGGTGGAAGGATATGCTCAGCCTCCCCTAACACATCCCCTCCACCCCTTGCCTCTGCAGGAATTGCTGTGGGCCAGGCCCAAGGTCTAGGGCACTAAGCTGGTATGCGCCACACATTGAGGAGCTGGGACACGTAGCAGAGTTGGTGGCTTTCCTGCATCAGAGAACCACTTTCCAGGTGGCTGGAGAAGATGGGGGAGGCAAAAGGAAAGGGGGGGAGGCTGCTCCCCTAGGGTGACAGCCTGCGCTCATCACTCATCCCTCTGACTGTCACTCTCAAGAGGTTAGGGATTGGGCTGGTTGGAGGCTACTGACCACAGAGGGGGGAAACCTGGCATGGAGATGAAGCCCACTTTTCTTTAGCTTTAGGGAGGTTTGGCTCTGGCCTTAGAGTCCCCCATTTTAATTCCTGACTCCTCAATAGCAGAGCTTGGGACCGAGCCAAGGGTTCCTTTGCTAGTGATTGTCCTCTACACATACCTAACAGCATGGCGCTGGGTACAGATAGCTGTTCTATTTCATCTTCTTAATGGGGTATGCAATATACATCTCCCCTCACCACCGAGCTCCCAAGCCAGATGCTGCGCCTGAATAGGCTGAAAAAAAACTTAAGGAGAAGGGAGAGTGTAAGGCTGCTGGTGTGAGGGGCCACCTCCCCTCAGAGGAGCCCCATAACGTGGCCGCACCCTGCATTTGGACCCACCTTTGGCTTTACGTGCTGGCCCTGCATGTCACTCCGTGTGACCCTGGCGTCAGACTCCTTATGGGTGAAGACAAGGCGACATACCCGGAGCCTGGCCGAGGGGCGACGGGGATGCTGGTGTGAGCACTCCGGGCTCTGCACGCTGCTGCTTTCCAGAGGGGTCCCAAACGGATTGCTTCCTAGAGAACACTCCGACTCAACTGGGTAACTTCCACATTTACATATAAATTGCTACCTAATGGCTCTGCCCTCCTTTATCTGAGCTCCAGGTTCTAATGAGCTGGGAAAATGGTCCTGTGTGAGGAAAGATGAAGCTTCCAGGCCGAGGAAGGGAGACAGCGTGGTTCTTCCCTCACTGTGCCCTGGGGAAGGGAAGGGGAGGGGACACGCAGCCCCCTCCCCACGGGACACCTGTCTCAATGTCCCAAAGAAAGGGGTGGGGGACATTTTTGTAACAGTTTGAAATAGATGGAAAATCAAGCATGAAAGTATGTGAAATGCACTACACAGTTTGTGAGAAGTGACTCATAATTCTATTTGTTCTGCCCGGCATACACATGGCAAATTTTTCATCCAGACAGAAACTAAAAATAAAGATGAACCAGGAGCGCCATCTGGGGTGAGAACTGTCACTACCTCTGCCGCTCAAATTCAGAGATCTCTGCAGACAGCCTGAGGTATGGGATGCATGGTATCAAGACACACGCGCACACACACACACACACACACACACACACACACGTGTACACATACACACACATGCACATGCACTCGACTGGCTGCCAGGCCCCTCTTCAAGCATTTTACATCCTTCTATTCAATTTTCACAACCGGTGATGTTCTGATTCCCATTTGGGAGTTGAGGAAATTAAGACTTGCCAGCTAAGCAATTGGAAGGCTTGGGATTGAAGCTTAGGTCTCATGCTAAGGCCCAGGTGCATTTACACTGTCCTAGACTCTCGATTCTAATAATTGCAGGCTGTTGTTGTTCCTTGTAATTAAGCCCCTAAACCACTGAATATGGCCACAATATCAGCACTTCTTCACTGAAGCCTGTGGATAGAATTCAGGAGGGTTGTGAATAGGGGGGAAATGCGTCTTTATTTTCTCCTAACTTTTTTTAAATAAATCTTTATTGTTCAGATTATTACAATTGTTCCTCTTCTTTCCCCCCATAGCTCCCCTCCACCCGGTTCCCACCCCACCTTCTGCCCTTACCCACCCCCCACTGTCCTCATCCATAGGTGTACGATTTTTGTCCAGTCTCTTCCCGCAAGCCCCACACCCCTTTCCCCCGAGGATTGTCAGTCCACTCCCTTTCTATGCCCCTGATTTTATTATATTCACCAGTTTATTCTGTTCATCAGATTTTTTATTCACTTGATTTTTAGATTCACTTGTTGATAGATATGTATTTGTTGTTCATAATTTTTATCTTTACCTTTTTCTTCTTCTTCCTCTTCTTAAAGAATACCTTTCAGCATTTCAAATAATACTGGTTTGACAGTGATGAACTCCTTTAACTTTTTCTTATCTGTGAAGCTCTTTATCTGCCCTTCAATTCTGAATGATAGCTTTGCTGGGTAGAATAATCTTGGTTGTAGGTTCTTGCTATTTATCACTTTGAATATTTCTTGCCATTCCCGTCTGGCCTGCATAGTTTCTGTTGAGAAATCAGCTGACAGTCGTATGGGTACTCTTTGTAGGTAACTAACTGTTTTTCTCTTGCTGCTTTTAATATTCTCTCTTTGTCTTTTGCTCTTGGCATTTTAATTATGATGTGTCTTGGTGTGGTCCTCTTTGGATTCCTTTTGTTTGGGGTTCTCTGCGCTTCCTGGACTTGTAAGTCTATTTCTTTCACCAGGTGGGGGAAGTTTTCAGTCATTATTTCTTCAAATAGGTTTTCAGTATCTTGCTCTCTCTCTTCTTCTGGCACCCCCATAATTTGGATGTTGGTACACCTGAAGTTGTCCCAGAGGCTCCTTACACTATCTTCATATTTTTGGGTTCTTTTTGCTTTTTGCTTTTCCGGTTGGGTGTTTTTTGCTTCTTCATATTTCAAATCTTTGACTTGATTCTTGGGATCCTCTAGTCTGCTGTTGGATCTCTGTATATTATTCTTTATTTCAGTTAGTGTATGCTTCATTTCTAGTTGGTCCTTTTTCATATCCTCAAAGGTCTCACTAAATTTATTGGCCTTTTCTAGAAAATTCCTGAAAAACCTTATAACCATGGTTTTGAACTCTATATCCAGTAGTTTGCTTTCCTCCATTTCTTTTATGTGACCTGTTTCTTTGTCTCCACATTCTGGCTGCTTCCCTGAGTTGATAGAGTGGCTTTGTGTGCTAGGTGTCCTATAGGGCCCAGTGGCTCAGCCTCCCCAGTTACCGGAGGTGGACACTCTTGGTGCACCCCTTTGTGGGCTGTGTGCACAGTCTTGTTGTAGTTAAGCCTTGATTGTTGTTGGTAACACTGGGGGAATTGACCTCCAGGCCAATTGGCTGTGAGGATCAGCTGTGTCTACGATGGGAGAACTTCTGTGCTGGAGATACCCTTATGAGGCAAGACTTGCTTCAGTGGGGCTTTGGTGCTCACTGAGTCTGCCCCCCTGAGTGTGTCCCTTATGGATCTGAGGAGTTGTAATCTGGATGGTCCTACTCTGACCCCTGGGTACACTGGCTCTTGGATCTCCAAGGAGGTGCTAATTTAGCCTCTCTCCAGCAGGAGCTATGGAGAGATCTGCAGATTCCTCTTCTTTGTTTGGGTTTTGGAGGTGTCCAGATGAGGCCCAGCTGTGAAGCAATGCAAGCTGCTGCAGGGCCTTGGGCCTTCTTTTGGATGTTCTGGGTCTCACTGACTCAGCTGCAGTTTGTTAGGTAAGTTTAGGTTTCAAAGGACCAGGCCATTCATATGCAAAAACCTCTGTGCACAGCTTGGTTGGGGCAGAGTCTCAGGGCAGAGCAAACAGCAATGACTTCCCGTCAGCCCTGCCCTAAGAGGCCCAGGTCTCAGTGTCCCACGGTAATCGCTGCAAACACCTCTAAGAGAAAGCCACCCTCGAGTTTTGCCCGCTGCCAAACAGTCCAGTTTCTCCCTGAGTCTGGGTCCCCAGAGTCTCGCCTGGAACTGGAGTTCAGAGCAGTTGGGAGCTTTTGTCTCCCTCCCGCTTGAAAAATATAGCCGAGTCCTCAGCTGCCAGCCCTCTCCGCGCGCGCCTCCGTGTCTCTGTCTTCCGCAGCTCCTCTGAGTCTCAGTGTGCTTTTTTCTTCCCTTCTAGTTGTAGAATTTCCACTTAGCCAGCCTTCCTGTGGTTCTGGGTGATGTCCTTTTTGTCTTTTAATTGTAGTTTTGAAATTGTTGTGCGAGGCAGCAATTTCAGGTGTTTACCTATGCCGCCATCTTGGTTTCTCCTTCTCCTAACTTCTAACTGAAATTTAGCATTTCCTTTCAATCTGACTGTGAGCAACAAACCAGTAACTGGGAATTTATCAGTAATAGAAGTCACTGATATTTTCATATCCTATTACAGTTGAGGGTGATATCTCAAAATGTCATTTATGTTCATCACTATTTCAACATGTCAGTAGCTATTACAGCCACCACAAGATATTGTCATTTGATGTGTTAATAAAGAAGCACTATGGCAGCCAGGTAGCTCCCCGAGAAGAAAGCTCTGCTATGCAGCATTTGCTGATTCCCATGGTGTAAATGCTACCATTGCCAATTTCAAGGATGGCTATGTTTAACAACTAGTTTTCAGATTTCCTGAAAACTTAACAACCAGTGCTTGGAAGCAGGGACGAGATGACTCCAGCACACACACCATTAGCACAAGAGCAGTTTCCAGGGTCTGCCTGCCCCTGTGTTCACCTCTCTTTCCTGAAATTCTCTGTGGCCTTCAGTATAATTATGTTAAACAAAACAAAAATAGATTTTAAATATAGATTAAATGCTTAATGTGCCAAGCACATTAATAATACTTAACATGACCTGTATCATTTCATCCACCAGTGATGCTAATATAAGGCAGAAATTATCGGAATGGCTCTCACTGGGGAGCAGAGGGGAATGGAATTTCACCCTGTGGACATTTGGCATTGTCTGGAGACATTCTTGACTGTGTAATTGGGCTTGCTACAGGCATCTCATGAGTAGATGCTGCTAACCACCCTACAATGCACAGGACACCCACACCATCCAACAGAGAATTATCTGCCCCCAAATATCAATAGTGCTGAGGTTGAGAAATCCTGTATTACTATTAGACCATTTCAGAGATGGGAAACTTCCACCCAAAGAGGTTATTCTGTCACGTTCACAGAGCTATCGTGTAGTAAGTTCTCAGGGAAGACTAGTTCCTGCTCCCTGATTTCCCCTCACCAGATAGAAGAGCTTACGAGAAGAAAAGCAGCCTGCAGGGTCAGTCTTGGCAATGTGTGTCTCATGGAGGTTGAGGCATCAGATGTTGGAGAATCCAACCCCAGCTGCTTCTAAAGAGGAGACTTGGCCCCAGAAATGATTCTCAAGGTGGTCATCCAGATGACCTACATCACTGGGATGCCTACAAAATTCCTTTAAGATAATAAAATGGAAGGGGGGTGAGGATCACTCTTCCACAGATATTTATTAAACACCTACTCTGTGCCAGTACGCCTCCAGATGATGGGGATAGTGTAGGAAACAAAACAAAATGCCTCTTGCCCTCATGAAGTGTACAATCTGGTGGAGGAGACAAAAAAAAGCAAATTTTAAAATGGGTAAAATAGATGATGTAAAGGAAGCAAGTGAGGTGCTGTGATAAATACTTTTAGGGGGACTTTCTTTAGACACTGTGGTCAGGGGAGACTTCCCTGAAGTCATGCCCTGTGGGCCTGAAGGGGGAGATGCCAGCCATGGGAAGGCAGGAGAGAAGGAGCAATGGCACAGAGATGGGCAGGTGACAGGGCTCTGCGGAGGGAAAGAGAATGACCTGTCCTGTCATCAAAAGCAGGTCATTGTGCCCGATCTGTGTGGCTCAGTGGTTGAGTATCGACCTATGAACTAGAAGGTCATGGTTCGATTCCCGGTCAGGGCACATGCCCAGGTTGTGGGCTTGATCCCCAGTGTGTGTGTGTGGAGGGGGCCGGGGTGCTGGAGGCAGCCAATCAATGATTCTCTCTCATCATTGATGTTTCTATCTTTCTCTCCCTCTCCCTCTCTTCTCTGAAATCAATAAAATATATATATTTAGGGGGAAAAAAGCAGGTCATTGTCACTGGAGCACAGAGGACAGAGGGGAGGGGAAATTCAGAACCTAAGAGTAAAGAGGTCAGCTGGGGCCACTCCACACTGGGCTTTGCAGGACTGTCCCACAAGCCGGTGTTCTCAACTCAGAACAGGTGTGACACAAAGGCGATAAAGCTAGACAACGAAACCTTGGGGGGGGGGGGACTATAGTTGCCAAGACGGATTTCTGGCCTCTCTTTTGCTCCCCCACCCACCTCCCTTAACCCAACATCTCTGCTGACCCAAGATTCCCAGATGCCATGTGAGAGTGTGTGAGTATACAATAATGTTGATGATCACATAATCAAATGGTATTGGGGAAACACATGTGAGAGTGTGTGAGTATACAATAATGTTGATGATCACATAATCAAATGGTATTGGGGAAACACATGTGAGAGTGTGTGAGTATACAATAGTGTTGATGATCACATAATCAAATGGTTGGGGAAACCTTCAGCCCCAAGGTCAATCACCGCACTGGGGAACCAACTCGCCCAGCTCTTTCGCTCTTCGCTGAGAATGTTGCATTAATAATTAGTCATCGGTGGCCGCAGCCCACGTATGCCTAATCACTGCACTGTTCAACAGCAGCAGGAAGGGCTAGTGCTGCAGAGCTGGAGTAGCTTTGCTGAGCAGCTTAACAAATGCCGTACCAAGCGCTGCTTACAGAAGCCCAGAATTCTGAAACAGGGGGCTCAGCTCAGAGGGCAGAGGATGGCAGGAGGCTGAGGAAGCAGGAAGGTAGAGATGGAGGGGGTTACACAGACACCACGTGGCACTCAGTCTGAGCCTGCTGCTATGTGAAGCTTCACATATACCCATTATCTTGTTTGATCCTTCCAACAGCCCATGTGAGGGGTACTATTTTCCCCATTTTCCGCTCAGGGACTTTAGACCCAACAGGCCCAGGATGGAATCCAGATCTCCCCTTTCCTCCCTGAAATGCCCACCCAAATACACCAGTAATTCACAGGGCTTCTTTATCCACTCAGAACTTAAATAAGTGAGCAGGGGAGCCATTCATGTACCCCAGACAAATACAGCTGATGTGGAGAGAGAATGCTAACCAGGAGAACTTGCTGGAACTCTCCAGAAAGAGTGGGTGCCCAGGAGGTGAGCAAAGGGATTGGGAACTTGTGGACCCATCTAATTGTATAAAAGGGAGAATGTTTTCGAAACTATCAAATGGGCCCATCTGTTCTGCATCCCCATGAATCACGGTACTGTGTCCCTTCACCTCACCATCCCCTCCCTCCCCATTGAATCCAGGACACTTGCTGCCGTAAGAGGAGTTCAGACACCACCTGCAGAGAGAGGCTAGAGTCTGGTTCTGAGTCTTAAGACCTGGCCTTGGGAGGAAAGAAAAAAATCGAGTTTCTTAATTCCAGAACCTGCCATATCAGGTTCGGGCTGGCACAGCTGAGAGGACACGTACACTCTACACAAGAGCGGGGAAGACGGGCGAGGGGAGAGAAGGGCCAGGACTAGGGTGAGACACGTGAGGTACAAAACACGTGTGTGTCAAGAAAGTCAGTATTCAAGATAAAGATTTTAATGCAAGAATATTTTTTAAAATAAAAATGAATGCCAAAAAAAATCTACGGTAAACAAGATCAGTGTTACTGATTTTTCCTTTTGCGTCAGGCTTCAGTCTGGCTCGGCTCACTCTTACTAGTACTGATCCTGTCTTGATTTAAAATTCCACTATTTTATTCATCATGGACCTTTTGCATGCACTTGTGTTTTTCAAATATTACATTAAGATGTTACTGGACTGCGGTGGGTTTCAGTCCCCTCTCCCCAGCCCCAGTGCTGAGGAGGAGGTGTGAGGAGAGGAGGTTCACTAAAATTCAGCCTTGGGATCTGTCTCTGGCTTCAACAGTGTTAGGACGGAACGGGCCCAGGGACGCCCCTTCTTCCAGCCTCCGGCCTCTCTCCTGTGTCTCATCCTGTCACCACCTTCAGAACCACCTTCAGGACCAGCCAACACACCGGGGT
This sequence comes from Cnephaeus nilssonii, assembly GCF_951640355.1. Classification (NCBI taxonomy): domain Eukaryota; kingdom Metazoa; phylum Chordata; class Mammalia; order Chiroptera; family Vespertilionidae; genus Cnephaeus; species Cnephaeus nilssonii. The sequence goes on along the minus strand of NC_137082.1, from coordinate 70,255,754 downwards.
TTTTTTCTACCTTAACTCCTTATCGCCGAACAACCATGAGCTCCCAAATTCATCAGAATTATTCCACCCAGATGGAGGCTGCGGTCACCGCCTGGCCAGCCTGCATCTGCCGGCCGCCTGCACCTACCTCTCTCTGGGCTTCTGTTTTGACCCTGACGATGTGGCTCTCCAGGGCGGGGGCCACTTCTTCTGCGAGTTGGGGGAGAAGGCGAGGGCACTGAGTGTCTCTTAAAGCTGCAAAACCAGCGCGGTGGCCGCATTCTCTTCCAGGTCGAGCTGAAGCCTCCCCAGATGAGTGGGCAAAACTCAGGACCATGGCAGCCGCCTGGCCTTGGAGAGGAACCTGAACCAGGCCCTTTGGGAGCTGCAGACCCTGGGTTCCACCCACGCAGCCCCTCATCCTGTGACTTCCTGGAGAACCACTTCCGGGGTGAGGAGGTGAAACTCATCAAGAAGATGGGCCACACCTGACTCACCTTCCAGGCGACACCTGTCTCACCTCCGCAGGCTGCCGGCCCCAGGCTGGGCTGGGCCAGTATCTCTTCCAAAGGCTCACCCTCAAGCACGACTAGGAGCCTTTGGAGCCCAGAGGCCTTTGAGAGGCCCCTCTGCATCCCCTGTGTCTGGGCTTTTACCTGAGCTTCTCCCCAAAACTACTAGCCATTCTTTTAACCACCCTGAAGTCCTCTTCCATACATTGGACCAAATGAAATAAAGCTTTTTGCAGCAAAAAAATATATATATTTTTTAATTAAATAAAATAATTTAAGCCTTGGATATACGCAAAGGTTAAATGAGATTGCAGATATTAAGTGTCTGAACCAGAGTAGGCCTTCAGTGCATGTTGTAGTGGACTCTGAAGGGGCCTGGCTCGAATCCCCCAGCCGACTATTTCAGGGCCTGCCAGCCACCACGACCTGTATTTCTTGCCTGAGGACAATCTTGGCCACCAAGCTACAGCGGCTGGACCTGCTGGATAATTAATACCCCGAGAGCAGGAAGAAAAAATAATACCCCCAGAGCGGCCCTCAACCAATGATCCACAGGAGCCAGTGTATAAATACCCCAGCTTCCTTACCCTCCGATGGGGTAATTTTGAGATGTATGTGTTACACCATTTCCAGAGCCCCAGGTGAGGTTAAGCTCCCTCGCCCACACTGTCACTGGCTTGACAGTACACCTCTAAGCTCCAACCCTTCCTCATCTCACCTCCTTACCCTCCCACTGGCGTTTCCCAGGATCACCTTCCAAATACACTCCATGTACTCGAATTCTTGTCTCAGGCCTGCTTCTGGGGCAACCAAAGCAAGATACACGTGTGTCCTTTCTCCCCTCATTCTCGCCTCTGCGGATACCCGGAATGTTCCACACACACTTGGAAGTCTGAGCATGCTGCGCAAGGAGAGACCCCTGACTCCAGCACTCTCTGGGGAGGGAAGTCGATAGCAGGTAAATTGACAGCCATTGCTGGGAGGCCTGGATCTGAACTGTGCTTGGCTGTTTCTGTAATGTCTGCACCTTTCGCTGAGAAATCGTTGGCAGACACCTTTCCTGGCCATTAATTCTTTACAGCTGACACGGAGCCCTTGGGGCAAAAACTGATTATTACTGCCAGTCTGGCCCTGAATTCAGAACAGGAAGCATGACTCTCCCCACTCCCTCTCTACTCCCTCTTCTGGCTGCCCCTCACCCAACCCAGAGCCCAAGGGGCCAGCGAAGGCTGTGTGTGCCGAGTGGAGGAGAGGAGAAATGGCCCTCGTTCCAGAGGGACTAAGGATTGAAGGCCGTGGGGTTAAAAATTAGGGAAGGTGGAGTTTTTTCATGCTTTCTTTTTAGAAAATGCTTTTCCGCACCCACACTTTTTCCCATGAGCTCCAGGAACACCTGCAAGGGCCTTATGCAGCAGGCACATGACCATGATGCCCATTTTACAGGCAAAAGGCACTAAGAAACGTGAAGTGTCTTAGCTGAGGAGGCAGAGTCTCTCCTTGACCAAACGGCAGTCAGGATCCTCGGAACTCTCTTCCCAACCAGGCCCTGACTCTGGGGCTTCTGTGTTCGTCTCTGCTAATATACACCATTTTAGCAAGCATCCCGCTACGTTGGTTTAGCCAGAAAACCCCACCCTTGATATCTGATCACCCTCAAATATCTGATTTGGTTCCTCATCTTCACCTTCTCCCAGGTAATGTCTAAGTTTCCATCCACTGACTCCTCCCCCACCCTGCTTTTTGGCTATAAATTACCACTTTTCCTTGTTGTATTTGAAGCTGAGCTCAATCTCTCTCTCCTACTGCAAAACCCCATTGCAGCGGTCCCTACACATATCGCAGCAGTCCCCTGAACAAAGGCTGCCTGACCGTTTTTTTAACAAGCAACGTGAGTAATTTTTAACACAGGTCACCTACAGAGTAAGTCGATTTGGACCCAGCTCTGTTTGACTCCAAAGGCCATTATCTCCCCTATGTTCTCTTCCTTCATATGTTCTCTTCCTCCAGTAAACTTTTCCTGAGCACCTACTATGAGCCAGGCCCTGTGCTGAGATCAGAGGAGGGTGAGTAAGAAACATGTCTTCCCCCTAAGAGGGAGAAATAAAATCCTTCCGTTCTGCTCATTCTCTACACCAGAGGTCGGCACCTACTGTTATAACAATTGTGTATAGGCTCTGGGGGTTCCAGCGGCAGAACTGAAGAGGTGCGACAGAGACCATCGAGCCATAAAGCCAAGGTATTCCCTGCCTGGCCCTTTACAGAAAAAGTTTGCCGGTGCCATGCCAGGCACCAAAGATGCACCACCTTAGCTACTTCCTAACTTTATGAGGCTCGATCATTTTACAGATGAGGAATGAGATGACTTGGCACACTGCTGGAAATGTGGAAAGGCAGAAAATTCCAAAGCCCTCTATACTCAAGACCCACTTGTGGGAAACACATAGTGACTTTAACAGCCTTAGGGGTACTACCAGGACCAGTGGGTAGACAATTCAAGGTTGTAATGTTTTACTTTCTATAAAGAATTTACTCACAGAGAGATGTCCAAGAATGGACTTGGTCGTCTGGTTAAGCAGTGAAGTCTCCCTCAGGGGAGGTGTTCAAGTAAGGGAAAGATAACCTTTGGGTGAAGCAGAGCGTGGCAACTCCAAGATTTGGATTGGGGACCTTCAAAGATCATCTGTCTCTGAGCTTCATTGATGCAGGGATGAGGAAGCCAGAGGAAATTTATCTAACTCTGTAATCACACCGATAGCCACCAGGTGGCACAACAGAGCCACACCTTAGGCAACAAGAAGCAATTTTTAGCCTACAGAAACTTAATTGGGAAACAACAACAAAATTAGCAACTTATTGATTGGAACAAATTAGCATTCATAGGCAAAGACTATGAATCAAGTCCTCAGTAGAGCTTTAGTCCCCAGCACGACCCCGAGGGATCAGGATCAAGTAAGTTACACGTTTTTGAAAGATGTGTTAACCTTTGAAATATTTTTTCTATCAAAATACAACATACTGGTACATACAGCAAAGTGGACAAATCACAAATGTACAGCTCAGTGAATTTTCAGAGAGAGCACATCTGTGAAACCAGCATAGCTCAAGAAACAAAACATGACCCTATTGTCATTCCCCCTTACCCCTGACTTCTCACACTATAGATTTGTTTTGCTTGTTTTTCAGTTTTACATACATGGAATCATACAGTACGATGATTCCTTTGGGGCTTGCTTAAATAGTTACATTGGTGAAATCCATGATTTTCCTGTGGATTGTTGTTCATTCTCATTGCCGTGGCAGTGCGTGGTGTGAATAAACCAGTTGATTTGTTCCTTCTCCTGTGGCAGGCATGGGGGTTTCCAGTTTGGGGGCTATTACACATAAATGCTGTATAAATTTCTAGTACATTCCTTATGGAGAGGGTATATACATTTCTGTTAGATATGGAATTGCCGGGTCATAGGGGTAGACACTTGTAGCTGCTTCTTCAGTAGACAAATTTGCATTCCCACTGCTGATGTATGAGAATTCCTGTGGCTCCATAGCCACACCAAAATTCTCCATCTAGGTAAGTTTTGGTGAAAGAAATGTGGGATCTGCAGTGTGCACTCCTGTATCCCTCTGAGCCCTCCAAGGAGGGGGGTGGAGTGGATGGACAGGAGTGGGTGGGCACGAACCAGGAGGAGGAAGATTCCATCCCACCAGTACACCCTGATGAGCCAGCCCTTCAGCACACTGATACCTTCCAGCACACTGGAAATGTGGAAAGGTAGGAAATTCCAAAGCCCTCTATACTCAAGACCCACTTGTGGGAAACACATAGTGACTTTAACAGCCTTAGGGGAACTACCAGGACCAGTGGGTAGACAATTCAAGCTTGTAATGTTTTACTTTCTATAAAGAATTTACTCACAGAGAGATGTCCAAGAATGGACTCTTCACATGCTCTGAACAGTTACCAGAATGGTGCAGCTCTCACTGAGCACTGACTGTGTGCCAGACCCTTTCCTAAGTGCTAAGCATATAACAGTGAAGAGCCAGACATCCCTGATCTAATGAAGGCTAGGTCTGAGTGGGGCTGGGGGAAGAAAGTAAATAAATATGTCAGGTGATGAACATTCTATAAAGAAAATTAAAGCAGGGTAAGAAGATAAGAGTGCAGAGAGGATGCTATTTTAAAATTGGTGGTTACAATATCACCACACAACTGTTAGAAAGGCTATTATCAAAAAGACAAGACACACCCATCAGGGTGTGGCTCAGCGGTTGAACGTAGATCTATGAACCAGGAGGTCACGGTTCGATTCCTGGTCAGGTCACATGCCCGGGTTGCGGACTTGATCCCCAGAGAGGGGTGTGCAGGAGGCAGCTGATCAATGATTGTCTCTCATCACTGATGTTTCTCTCTCTCTCTTTCTCTCTCCCTGTCCCTTCCTCTCTGAAATCAATAAAAAAAAATATTTTTTTAAAAAAAGCTAAACTAATAGAAACAGAGTTGAATGGTGGCTGCCAGGAGCTCAGGGGTTAGAGAAATTGGGAAATGTTGGTCAAAGGATACAAACTTTAAGGTATCAGTAAGTTCTGGGGAATCTAATGAACAGCATGGTGACTATAATTAACAATACTGGCCCTAGCTGATCAGTGGATAGAGCGTCGGCCTGCGGACTGAAGGGTCCCGGGTTCGATTCCGGTCAAGGGCACATGCCTGTTTGTGGGCTCGATCCCCAGTGGTGGGTGTGCAGGAGGCAGCCGATCAATGATTCTCTCTCATCATTGATGCTCCTATCTCTCACTCCCTCTCCCTTCCCTCTCTGAAATCAATAAAAATATACAGTATATATTTAAAACAATACTGAATTATGTACTTGAAAGTTGAGAATAAATGTTAAATGTTATCACCACACACACAAAAATGGTTATTATGTGAGAGGTATTGACTAACCTTATGGTGGTAATCATTTTGCAACATATACATATAACAAATCATTACATTGTGCACCTTAAACTTACATATGTTGATATAAATATCTCAAGAAAGCTGGGGGGGAAATAAAGTGAGTGGTTAGAGGCGTGAGGGGTGCCTGAGCAGAAAGCAGAAGTGAAGGAACAAACCATAGGAAAAGATCTCCAGACACAGGGAGCCAGCATAAAGGCCCAGCAGCAGTGCGTTCCATTGCTGAAACAGCACCTAGGGCCCAGTTTTACAAATCGGTCCTCTTGTTTGTCAAACAGATTTATAGGCGTGAGGTGGCTGGTCATGACTTTATCAACTTTTTGCTTGTCAGCTGACCACTACCTACTTGAAACCCTTTCCTCTCCTGGCTTCTGTGACACCATGCTCGTTTCTTTCCCTACCTTTTTTTATCATTATTGATTTCAAAGAGAGGAAGAGAGAAGAAACATCAATAAGAATCATTCATCAGCCCTGGCCCGTTTGGCTCAGTGGATAGAGCGTCGGTCTGCGGACTCAAGGGTCCCAGGTTCGATTCCGGTCAAGGGCATGTATCTTGGTTGTGGGTACATCCCCGGGGGGTGGGGGGGTGTGCAGGAGGCAGCTGATCGATGTTTCTCTCTTATCGATGTTTCGAACTCTATCCCTCTCCCTTCCTCTCTGTAAAAAAAATCAATAAAGTATATTAAAAAAAAAAAAGAATCATTCATCAGCTGCCTTCTGCACGCCCCACACTAGGGATCAAGCCCACAGCCCGGGCATGTGCCCTGACCAGGAATCAACCATGACCTCCTGGTTCATAGGTCGACACTCAACCACTGAGCCACACTGGCTTGGCATGTTATCCTCCCACTTCTGGTTGAAAACTCTGGTTAATCCTTGAACACTTAGAGCACAAGGGAAGCCCACTCTCAGAATCACTGTCAGAAGCAACACATCAGGGAGTGATTCTGCACCTCAGAGGACACGTGTCAACACCTGAAGACATTTTTGACTGTCACAACGGGGGAGAAGGGGAAGAGCTACTGGCATCTAGCAGGTAGATGTCAGCCAGGGATGCCACTAAACATCCTACAATGCCCAGGACAGCCCCCAGCAACAAAGGATTATCTGGCCCCAAATGTCAATAGTGCTGAGGCTAAGAAACCCTGTCTAGACGAATCCTATACAGGGGTTTTTCAACAAGGGTTTGGATTAGCTTGGCAACATTTAATCCAATATTCCAGCTGGAATGTACTTTCAGTTTGATCACCTCGGAGGATTCTTATAATCATTTAATTCACATTTCTTTCAAACTCTCACTGAAGAATTTCCAAATTCTGTTTCTGGAGTGACACCTACTATCATCACTCCACTCTATCAACATACTTGAGTTGCCATGTTCTCCCAAAACCCATTCACGATGAGACAGCCTCTGGAATGCTGTATTTTTCAGACATAAGACAGCAAAACCTATCTGAATCCAGCTTTCACTCACTCCAAATCACATGGTGCTTGGGACATTCTTTTGGTTTCCAGCTAACATATGTATGAATATCCATTGGACTGAAAAACGACAATTGTAGGCTCCAGACTGTCCTTAACAATCTAGATAACTATGGATTCGAAGTTAACTCTCTTCTGGATCAGACTGAATTGACTCACCTGCTCTTGCTGATAAGACTCCTGTAGTTACCTCCACAATTTTATTTTTATTTTTTTAAATGGTTGGTGAATGACATTCTTTTTTTAAAAAAAGTATTTTTTATTGATTTCAGAGAGAAAGGGAGAGGGAGAGAGATAGAAACATCAATAGAGAGAATCATTGATGGGCTGCCTCCTACATGTGCCCCACAAGGGATTGAGCCCACAACTAGGCCATGTGCCCTGATCTGGAATCCAACCGAGACCTTCCGTTTCACAGGCCGACACCCAACCACTGAGCCACTCCACAATTTTAGAATGAGCTGTGGAGTGATCTTCATCTGCCACAATTGTAAGTTTCTAAAGAAATGAGCTCCCATGCTGTCCCTCCATCATTTCTCCTTGAAGTTGTTCTACTAAAATATAGAGGTTAGATCACCAGCAAGGCTCCACAGAATGCTGATGGCCTAACACGCCCTTCAGTGATACCTGAGACTGTTTCCTCTAATGTAGCCAGTGCTATTCAAATTGTGTGTGTTTTTTACTTAAATTTATTGGGGTGACATTAATAAGTTTCATGTGTAAAATTCTATAATACATCATCTGTATAATGCATGATGAGTTCACCACCTAAAATCTAGTTTCTGTCTCCTCCTCGGGTTTTTTGTTAAGAGTAGCCACTGGGCTCTGGGAAAAGAGGTGCGAGGAAGCGAGGACAATGTCAGCTGCATCTTCCTCTGAATAAATGAAATGCAAAAGAGGAGGCGGGGACACCCCACCCTACATATGCATCCTTTAATAAGTCCTACCCCGTCACCTTCCCACCAACACTATGTGAGTGCCATTTTCTGGATCACCTCTAGCCAATAATGAACTTGAAAATTTTGAACTACTGACAATTTTATGAGTGAAAATAAATGTTATCACACTGTTGAATTCTCCTTTCCCTATTATATTCCACTAATGTTTTAAGAAGACGTACCACCTATGCAGTTTCTCTAATTTTAGACGGACAGCATATATGCTCTACCACTAGATGTCAGTATTAACACTTGCCGTAGCTCAGTGGTGACAACCTACAAGCCTCCAGACTTTGTAAAATGTCCCAGGGAAGGGAGGCAGGGGGAATCCCCGTTCAACCAGAAGCTGAAGAATATCCAGATCGCACTGCTCTAGAAGAGCTAGACTGTACGGAAATACCTAACCGGCGGTCTTCTTTCCTCTCCTAACCTCTGTGGCACCATGCTCTCAGGGTTTCCCCCCATCCCTCCAGTTTGCTTTCCTGCACTGAAGTTTCAGAGTACTCAGGGTCTTCGCCTCTCCACGCACACTTACTCCGCTGGGCTTTCCATCTACCACTCCAGCTTTACGTGGCATCGCTAGTGGGTAAGGTGCCTTCCAAACAAATGGGGGAAGGAATGGCACTGGGGCAACGGACCCTCCCTATGGGGGAGGGAAAGTGCGCGCCTCTGTGGGAGGGCTGCCAGGTCTCGCTCAAGTTTCTTGGGCCCAAGGCCTTGACCGAGCTCCCTTTGTGAACACCTACGGCGAGCGTTGGATTGCCACGTACATAGCCATGTACAGGTGACTCCAGCTGCCAGTGCTAAAACAAAACAAAACAAAACAAAACCCAAAGAGGAATACAGGAACCTGCAGGGAGGGGGTGAAGGCTGGTAATGGCAGTGAACGAAACTGGGAGAAACAGAAGACCAGAGCGACGATAGCTCGGATCGCGATCCCGGCCGACTCCCAACCTGGGATTCTGTTAAATAAGCTCGTTTCCCCGCCCCCCCGGCCCTGCTTACTCCCACTCCCACCCGAGCGGGAACCAATCCTCGGTTCTAATACGCAGCCTCGTTTTAAAGAACCAATCCCCAGACCAGAGACCTATTATGACAACGACGAGAACCAATGAAAAGCGGGGATTCTCTAGCCTGCCTCCCAAGCGCCAGTCCCAAAAAAGTCACCCCGAGGAAGGTTTTCGGAAGGGGCAAAGTGGAAGATAGGTTCGCGTCTAGACGACGGGATACTACGTTTACAAAGATGGGTGGAGGAAATTCTGTGAGCGCGTAAAAGAGCACTTCCTCGAGACTCGCAGGCGGCGGACCGACAAGGCACCCCCGAGCCCTGGGCTCCGGCGAGGAAAGGGGCGGGAGGGTACGTGCTGCGTGCTGACGTAACACGCCGGGCCCCGCCCCGCCCGCCCGCCCTTATAGCGTAACACTGGCGCGCGCGCACACCATTGTGTGGCTGGATTTGGCCACCGCTGCCGTGGAAGGCGTGTGTCTGGGGTTTTGCCATCCCCGCACCCGTACCGCGGCTCCTGCCTTGCGGTTCGCCGTCCGACAGTCAGCCTTCGGGCCCCTCGCCCGCCACGGACATGCCGCGCGTCTACATAGGGCGCCTTAGCTACCACGTCCGGGAGAAGGACATTCAGCGCTTTTTCAGTGGCTATGGCCGCCTCCTTGAAATAGACCTCAAAAATGGGTGAGTTTGACCTGGGCGCCTGCGTCATCCCATAACGCTTCGAGCCTTGCGGCGGCGGAGCACCCCAAAACGAAAAAGGCGGTCAAGGCCGCGGCGCCGCGTCGCACAGCCTCCAAAATGGCGGCGGCGCGGCGCGGAGGGGGCGGGGGCCTCGTGCGCGTGCGCGTCCCCGCCCTAACGTTGTCCCGCCGGCCCCCGGCCCTCGGCCCTCGCGCCGCCCCCTAGGTACGGCTTCGTGGAGTTCGAGGACTCCCGCGACGCCGACGACGCCGTTTACGAGCTGAACGGCAAGGACCTCTGCGGCGAGCGCGTGATCGTGGAGCACGCCCGGGGCCCGCGCCGGGATCGCGACGGCTACAGCTACGGAAGCCGCAGTGAGTCCCACCCCCGCGCGCTCCGCGCCCTTGGGACCGGGGGGCGGGCGCAGGCCTAGAGGGGGCGGGGTGGGGCCTCCCAACCCGGGCGGGCGCGGTAGGCGGGGTCGTTTGACTCGGGTGGCCCAGGGACCCGCTGCCTTCACGCCAGCCTGGAGTTCCCCGGGACGCCGGAGCGCGGAGATTGGGTCGTGGGGCTTGCCTAGTCACAGTTTGGGTGCTTGGGGTTTCTTTGCTAAGTTGGGAGTGGGTGGCTTGTTCTGGGCCCCTGTCAGCACTGTCGTGGGCTCTGCCCACCGAGGAAGTGAGGGGTGGCTGTATTTGTTGTATCCCCCTTGCTTACCTAGTCAGTGCATTAGCTAGAAATGTGAATGTCTTAGCCTAGAAGTTTGGAGCAGGCTGGGGCTGGGGCGGAGGTGGGGTGGGGTGGGGATGGGGACGGGGAATGGGGAGGGGTTTTAAGTTTAGGTCTTATAGTTACTGAAATTGGCGGGGGCCAAAGAAAATACTATATCGAACTAATGTGGTATATACCACAAGTAGCGCTAAATAAGCTTTACGGCAGTGCTGTATTTGAACTAATGGGGGCATGTTATTGGGAGGAGGTGGGGGGTGGTTATGTTAAATGTTTGATGTTGAAATTGTTGCATGTTGAATTCAAACTTTTTAACAAGTCCTTGATGTTTCAATTTAAAAGTGACCAATGGGGCTGAGGCTGTGTCCACTGAGGCTAAGATGACTGCCTTTCCTGATTGGCCTTGGCTTTTCCATACATTGTGTGACCCTTGCCCTATGACCCTTTGGCTGACCTTACCGGAAGCCATGACGACAGCAGCCTTTTGCCATTAGACGCAGGGTGATGGTGAGGATTCCAAGGGTTAGACAAAACTGGTTAATCTGAACTAGGTGACTGTTACCTTGCGTGTTTTGTGGCCAAACCACCACCAAAAACCTCACACTGTGATGTAAGTACTTAGTGTAACTAGTAAACATTTTTGTAAAATGTAGAAATGCATGTAATCAGTTAAGTTTTATATTTTACAATGTTCTGTAAAATAAAACTTAGCGAGGTAAATTGAATAAAGGAGCAGTCACTCTCTAACAGATTGTAGGAGAAGTTTAGTTGGATTTAGTCTATTTGGCTTGCCCTTAATTTAATTTGTGGCAAATCACAACTGTATCAAAGGTTTAGCAATATAATAGCAAAGTCCTACTCCAGTAAATAAAAGTTGATATGTTTGTACTAACTTTCAGAAACTTGTGTCCCTATCATTACAAAGCATCTAATCGTTTTCTTCGTGTGATAAAGGTGGTGGAGGTGGATACAGCAGTCGGAGAACTTCTGGCAGAGACAAATATGGACCACCTGTTCGTACAGAATTCAGACTTATTGTAGAAAATCTTTCTAGTCGCTGCAGTTGGCAAGATTTAAAGGTATGTGCTATAATTAGAAATAAAAGTGATAGGGATGTTTAAAGGATAGGTAGGCTCTTGTTTAACTTTATTCCTGAAAGTCAGATATAGTATGTAGATCTTTAGATTTCTGGGTCTGACCTGTCTTGTTGCTTTTTATAGGATTTCATGAGACAAGCAGGTGAAGTAACCTATGCGGATGCTCACAAAGAACGCACAAATGAAGGAGTTATTGAGTTTCGCTCCTACTCTGACATGAAACGTGCGTTGGATAAACTAGATGGTACAGAAATAAATGGCAGAAACATTAGGCTCATTGAAGATAAAGCACGAACGAGCCATAGGCGGTCTTACTCTGGAAGCAGATCAAGGTAACTTGAAGAATAATGAAGAGGGGAGGATATAATATTTCCCAAGAACAAAGAAAAATTCAAATGAGAGTATCTTAATTGATACTTAATTGAAATTAGGTCAGTTTTTGGCTGCATCGTTGGGTTCTTTTCCAGATGTTTTGACAGTGGATTTGAATTTTGTGTTGGTCTGTTTATTGGTCTTTGTAAGTGGCAGAAACCTGTTGAGATGTATTGAGATTAAGTTTTTGTTATGGTTCTTACAGGTCACGGTCTAGAAGGAGGTCACGAAGTAGGAGTCGCAGGAGCAGCCTCAGTAGATCTCGAAGTATCTCAAAAAGCCGCTCCCGGTAAATAATGTTGGGTCTTGATGACACTGTATTTGTTTATGGAGTATTTGTGTGTTCTGGCAAGGTACTGAAAGAAAAATCTGACTTTTCTTGTTCAGATCCAGGTCTCGGAGCAAAGGTCGATCACGTTCTCGGTCCAAAGGCAGGAAATCTAGATCAAAGAGCAAATCAAAGCCCAAGTCTGATCGAGGCTCCCGTTCACGCTCTCGAAGCAGGTCTAAGGAGTATGGGAAATCTCGAAGCAGGTCTCGTTCTCGATCTCGTTCCCCCAAAGAAAATGGAAAAGGTGATATAAAGTCAAAGTCTAGATCGAGGAGCCAGTCTCGTTCCAAATCTCCCCTACCTGCTCCTCCCTCAAAGGCTCATTCTGTGTCCCCTCCACCAAAAAGAGCTTCAAGATCTCGTTCTAGATCTCACTCAAAGTCAAGGTCACGGTCCAGATCAAGTTCCAGAGATTAACCCAGAACTCTATGTTCTTTGCACACTATTATGGAACACTTTCCTACTTGCTTAGGCAGTTACTCTTCCATGTTTGTACTTGGCCTCTTTTGTAAGAGGAATCTCCTGAAAACAAGGGCACACAGAAATTTGATTTGTGGCCAAATTTGATGAAAAAGATGGGGTTCTAAAATGGTGGCATGAAGACCTCCTCCCTTCTTTGTAGAATTAAGATAACTTTGATTTTATAGCTTTTGAGCTAAAATAACTTTTGTAAAGATTAAGCTCATTTAGATTTTTTTTTTTTTAAGTATTTCAGCAGGATCTGCTGCAGGGTTTTGTTGTTTTGTTTGCAGACTTTTAAATTTAAACAGTTTCAAGCTTTGGATACTTAAGGCTTTCGAGGGAGAACCCATTTTTCAATTATGTTGGCTTTTTATAAAGCCTGAGTTATGTAAGATTTCAATAAAAGTTTGCTACCAAGATGATTGCCTTATTGAATAGGTCGCTATTAATTCCTTTTAATATTGATAATCTACTGTTTGTGGAAACAATGTAAATTCTACTCAAATGTAAAACAAGGCAAGCCTCAGACCAGCAATAAATTATTCAATTTCGATAAAAAAATTTTTGTTCTGTTAATCAAATTTGCCAAAGTTATTGCATTGCCCATTTAACAAGTTAGGTTAAAAATAAAATATTTTATAGTCAACCTGTTATGCAATTTTGCCTAAATTAATGAGTTTTAAATAATGAAACCTTACTTTCTTTGATACTTTTTAATTTAGATGTCTATAAGGAATGGTTGGGTTGTTTTTTCCAATATATACTACAGAATTTCAGAGAAGAAACTGGTGCCTGTAATTATAGTTCATTATTTTGCCGATTTGGAAGAACAAAAGTTAATGACTTATGAAGAGGCAAGCCTCCACTGCTTTTCAGAATTTGGTGTGTAAGGACAAGTTAAAGACTTGGCTTTGACCAAAGTTCTCTTGTTTTGGGGGAAAGAAATACTTTTAGAAGGAGAGGGTGGGGGTGCTACAAGGTGAAATTTGACTCTTAAAAGTATGCAACATCCTCATGTTAATGTTATATCACATGGTATAATAGGCAGCTTTGTCCACATTGTTAGCTGGCCCACAGTGGATATAGGTAAATTCCTGCATTCGTAAATTTTTATAGTAATGGCAAAGACCAGCTTATTAAAAATCTAGTCTTATTCCATACCTATGGACCTCCATCATTAGATAGCTGCACCACTATAGCATTGGTCCACTTGAGAACAGAGTTGACTGATAAAATGATTAGTTTCTTGCCAACTTGTGAGTTGAGTCCAACAGTCTACAACATGGCTAGATGGTATATTAAGCTGTTAATGAGAGAAGTGGGCAACATCTTGATTCCCCTTTATTTTACCAGACTGTTTATTGACACACCATAGTGCCTTTATGGCCAGTTTGAGTCCTACCTGCTCCTGTGTTACCATCTTTCATCTTTGGTATCTTTCTCCCACTTTGTTAACCTATTTTATGCTTAATCTCCTCAATAAAATGCTTACCGAGGGAAAGGCTTGTTTTGGCTTTATTGTGTATTCCCACTTAGTGCCAAATTCTTAGTGTCAACTCTAGAATTAGAGTTGCTATTTCTGACTTGACCATGAGAGAAAGGATCTAGTTTTCAGTTCCCCAGAAATGTGGGGATCAGCTGAGTCATTGGCCCATTTTGTGCTTAAGTGTCATCCATGAAGTGGTAAGGATAAACCATTTGTTAGCTATTAGGAAGGATTAAAAGTACTAAATCTTTTTTGTATTAGCCCTGTCTTATTTTTACAATTTTACCCATTTTTATCTTGTAGCAGAACATTTTCCATGACAGTTTAGATATATAAAAGCCTAAGCCACCAACCAGTAGCTATTACACACAGTGACCACCAGGGGGCAGACGCTCAACACAGGAGCTGCCAAGCTGCGATTCAGAACCAGAGAGGAGGGAGCCCGATTCTGGGGTGCATCACCCGAGAACTGCCCTTGCAATCTGGGATCCCTTGGGGGATGTCACAGCCCGTTTCAGCCTGGTCACTAAAGGCCAGGCCCAGGGACCCCACTGGTACACAAATCCATGCACCAGGCCTCTGGTTTCTTATATAAACTAGGAAGCATTAATCCTCTTTTCCCAAGTCCGATTTAGATTTGGAGTGCTTTTTTTATTATTATTATTGATTTTTTACAGAAAGGAAGGGAGAGGGATATAGAGTTAGAAACATCGATGAGAGAAACATCGATCAGCTGTCTCCTGCACACTCCCCACCGGGGATGTGCCTGCAATCAAGGTACATGCCCTTGACCGGAATCGAACCTGGGACCCTTCAGTCCACAGACCAACGCTCTATCCACTGAGCCAAACCGGTTAGGGCGATTTGGAGTGCTTTAACCCTTTGCACTCGCTTGCTTTTTTCTCGATTCCTGCTACCGATGCTAACTGTGTCAAGTCACACTCGACATCCGAGTGCAAAAGGTTAAACTTTTGGCAATTTATGCTTAGGAACCCCGTCACATTTTTGTTCACCTTTCTTTCAGAAAGCAGTTTTCTGGCTTCATCCAATTTTAGTCCTTTGGCAGTGGAATGTCTTTTAAGTTCTGATTTAATTAATTACAAAAGTAATATGTACCTGGACTGTAAAGTATCTCTCCTTTAGGACCCACTTACACTCACTAAGGTAGTTGCTGCTGATAGTATCCATATCTGCCCAGACTTCTCTGGTCATAATGCTTATGTCCAATAAGCTGTTCATACCATGAGTAGTGTTCTAGAAGCATTGATTTTTACAGAGTGGGAGGGAGGGAGATTGGTTGCCTAGGGATTGAGCCTGCAACTGAGGTATGTGCCCTTGACTGGAATTGAACCCCGAGACCCTTTAGTCCTCGGCCAATGTTCTATCCACAGAGCCAAACTGGCCAGGCCAGATTGCCTGGCTATTTTATAGCAACCCCACCGATAGGCCACCAGTATAGTACTTAAGTGATTAACTTCAAACTTGAATACAAAGGAACCATGGTTCAAAACTCAGGAAATACCAAAGAGCCACAGTAAAATCTACCTTTGACTCCGAGAAAACCAGGACTAATGATTCATGCATTCTTTTGGTGATGTAAATCTAAAAAGATTTATATTCCAGATCCATTGTGGCTTGTTTGAATTTTATAAAAGACAAGTTATACTGAATATTATAGCTTATAATAGGATGCTATTTTGTAATTTATATTCATTTAACATTCACATACCCACTTTTTTTTTTTTTGCTTTTTATACCCACTTTTAAAGTCATTTCTAAGGAAGTATTAGATGAAGTTTTATAAGCAGAGGACTTATAAATAAATCATTAAAGCGATAAAAACTGCCTGTTTCAAAACTCAATTCCTCTAAGTGAAAAAAGCACTCAAAAAATCAGGATAAAGAGGCTCAGAAAGTATAAACAGACTTTTTAAACTTTAAAAACCTTAAATAGTATTTAAAAGATTATACCTTTTTCCCATTCACCAATTATGTATTGTTTCATTTACACATGGTTGTGGGTTGTTTTTTATATGTGGTGGTTTTTCCTGCGCCATCTGAAAGAAATCTTGCTGTTTTTTTCTCAAAATTTATTTCCTAGGACAGGATTGGGGAACCTTTTTCTGCCAAGGGCCATTTGGATATTTATAACATTCAGGGGCCTACAAAATTAGCCTGTTATATTTGGTCAAACATTTAATTAACTCACCCCTAATGCCTCAGCAGGGCCAGAACAAATTATTTTGAGGGTTTTATATGGCCCGTGGGCCAGATGTTCCCCACGCCTGTCCTAGGAACAGGGACATTTTCTTGCAACTATTCATTGAAACCAGGAAATTATCATTGATGATATACTGATGTATAACATAGTCCATATTTACATTTTACCAGTTGTCCTATAATGTTCTTTATATTTTTTCCAGTGTTCCTGGATTATTTGCTGAATTTGTTTTCATGGCTCTTTAGTCTTTAATCTGAACAAATTGTCAACCTTTTTCATGACCATGTCATTTTTGAAGAGTAAAGGACAGTTATTTTGTAGAATTTCCCTCAATTTGAATTTTTCCTGAATTTCATGATTGCATTTTTGGCAGGAATATCAAGAATGAGACTGTCCTCAGTGCATCATATATAGTGGCACATTGTAATAACCTGGATCACTTACAAAGTCACTTTTTCCTTTTTTAATCAGTCATTTGATAGGCAGTAACTATTCTATCTAATAAAGAGGGAATATGCTAATTGACTGCCACACCCTCAAAGATGGTGGTGCCCACAGTCACAAGATGGCGGCTCCCAATCCCCTCATCCCCGCCGTGGCGGCAAGCGCACGGCACAGCTGGGCCCACCCCCAGGCGGGTCCAGCTGCTCCACACGCCTGCCTCCGGAGTACCCCAGCCCCCTTAGCCCCACAGCCGTCCAGGGCCGGCCTGAGGCTCGGATAACAGAAGCAGAGGTGTGATGGGGATGTCGCCTTCCCCTGATCACCGGGTCGCCTCCCGCCCCTGAGGGCTCCCAGACTGTGAGAGGGGGCAGGCCAAGCTGAGGGACCTCCCCCCAACCAGTGCATGAAATTTTGTGCACCAGGCCTCTAGTAGTAAATTAAATACTCGGGTCCTTACCAAACTCACCCACAATTAACATTTTTTATTTTCTAAGTTACGGTCTGTAAGAAAGTGCTTTCTGTAGGGGATAGACTGTTTTAAAGGTATGGTCAAAAAAGGGGGGTTTTGTTTATAGGAGGAGAAGGAACCAGCCTTCTAGAGTTTGAGAAAGAGCTGCATAAGGGGGAGCTTTGATGACAGAGACATAGATTGTACTCCATTAATGCGGAAAGCAGGAGAGTGATTTCCCTAGCATAGGGCCAAAAAGAGAGCTGGAAGCAGCTTTTACATAGATGCGAGGAATATGCAATTGAAAATAAGCTGTGTCCTCAATCTGTAAAACAGTACCTTCTAATATTGTGGAGTGAGGGCTATTATCAAAGGGCTTGGCACAGCCACTGGTTAATTAGTAGCTGCCTTTATTAAAATACAGACAGAATAGTCAAATGCTAATATTCTGGCCCATTGAGAAAAAGATAGGCAAAGCAGTTGAGTATGGTGCCCAGGTCTTAATATCTATACTACAGTGGAACCTCACTTCTCCAACTTAATTCATTCTGGAAGGCTTTTTGAAAACCAAAGCATTTTTTTCCCATTAGAAATAATGTAAATTGAATTAACCCATTCTAGACTCCTAAATGATGCCCTGTTTTAACCTTTTTTATATACAGTACATATCTAATGTATTGTTTAGTCTGTAAATAAACACACTACAACAAAAAGGATAATACTTAAAGGACATGAAGTATAAATGAAAATTTAACTAAAAAGGAAGTGAAATGTCCAGTAAAAAGTGAAAATTTAATAATAAGCAGCAACAAAAGCATAAAAAAATATTCACACACAATAACTTGAGATGGTAACAGCTGTAAACAGACTCGTACTCACGCATTATCGTCTTTGTAGCCTGAGAGATACGTGACTGACCATACAGGTATCAGCATGAAAGGTTTGTCCAGTTGAAAAGCGAATTGTTTGAGATAGGAGATGTTCAAGAAATGAGGTTTGACTGTACTTTAGTCATTCATGAACAGCCTTGAGTGTACTATTTAATACATTGTTGTTACTACTAACAACAAATTTCAAACACCAGCTAGAGAATAGTACGAACCTCCCATATACTCAACCAGCTTTAACTATCTACATGCCTGCCCACTTCGCCAGATAACTTTCAAAAAAATCCTAGACATTACAGCTGAAGATAGTTCATTAGGTACCTATAAGAGACATCTTAAACCTCCTTAATTTATAGGGTTTCTATTTAGGTGTCTGGTTTTGTCATAGTGGCAGCCATTGATCTTTGTCTACATCCATTAAACTGTTTAGCCATAATTTTTCAATCCATTGCAGTTCTTATTGCTCTTACCTTGTTGCATCTTTGGTCAGTGGGAGTCAACTCAAGTTGCCTCCTGAGTTCTTCTGAAACAGCCCTAATAATCGTTGCAGCTTCCTTGATTCCTTCTATGGTAAGATTTCCAGGCTCATCATTTTATTGTTTTTGTTGTTTGTTTGTTTGTTATTTAGAGTTTAAAGTGAAAGAGTTTATTAATGCAGTCCAGGCTCATCTTTTTAGTCCCATACCTGGAATTAGCCATTTCTCTAAGGAGCCCTGATGACTTTCTTTTGGAAATGGCATTTAGCAACCACAATCTGGGCCCTTGGGGTGTTCATTGCTACTAGTTTGGTCATAGGCCTTTTCAGTGGACAGAGCCAGGGAAATCATTGCCTGAATCTTCAGGCGGCAGAGATCATGTTACTTACTGCTCTTGTGAAGGTCCTCTTCAGGCTAACCATCCTTTTGACCCTGTCTCAGAGCAGCAGTTTTGAATCCGTTGTCCTGTACTCTGATTTGTGAGTATCCCTCTTACCGAGTGGGGCCCACTAGTAGACACAGCACACTCCCAGTTTGCACTAACCTGCTCAAAGCAGAGTGATAGTATATGGCCTCCCTGCCCTAATCGATGTTTCCTCACTTGAATTCTGGGCCAGTTCTGGCAAAAGGGTGAGGAAACTATTTAATATTCCTGCAGAATCTCTTCTGTACCTACAGGAGGTTTAGAGCAGATAGTGTGCCATCTTGCTCTGGATAATAGGAGTAGAGAAGGAAGGAAATTCAGAGCCTAAATTTAAATGTGACGACAGCATTATAATTGGAATAAGCAAATAACATCTTAAATTACAGCTTTCATCCACCTTTGCTAAGATGACTTTGCCCTTGCAGACCTAGCAGGAACTGAAGGCCAGATAGCTGCGGCTGTGATTGTAATAAGATGATTGATGCTCATAGGTCTGTTCAGGAAGCCCTCAAAGAGTGTACCACCTTGAATCACCAGGGTCCAAAGTCACATTCCATAAACACTTATTAAAGGCTTCACTGAGTGTGATCTGCCAGAAATTTCATATATATATTTTTTAATATTTTTTCTACATATCCCCATTTCTCCATAAGCAGAGTACTTCCCATGCCTTGATTTTGACCATGTAATTTTAGTAGGCATGACATATTTGGTAGATGAAATATCTAATCCTTGAAACCTGATAATGTTATCTTACATGGTAAAAGGGACATTGCAGATGGGATTAAAGTCTGGGAGTGAGATTATTCTGGTGGGCCCAGTGTAATCACAAGGGTCCTTATAAATTGAGAGGCTGGGAGGTCAAAAATCAGAAAAGGTGTGAATTCAGAAACAGAGAAATTGGAAGATGGCTTTGAAGATTGGAAATTGGAAAGGGCCACAAGGCAAGAAAACAGTTCTCTTCTGGAGCGAGCACGGCGCTGTCTACACCTTTGTCTTGTCCCAGTGAAACCCATTTTGGATTCTGATCTCCAGATAAATTTATCTTAAGCCTCCAAATTTGCAGTAATTTGTTACTACAGCTAGCTACAGGAAACATGACATGACTAAAGGCTTTAAGATGCACAATTGGGCTCAGTCTTTTGCATCTCTGCCACCAGCTCTTTATAAGAAGATCAGTTACTTGACCAATTTTACTATGAGTTTTTGTGGTAGGCAGAATGATGGTCCCCAAAGATGTCCCTATCATAATTCCTGGAACCTGTGAATATGTTATGTTATATGGCAAGGGGAAATTAAGGTTGCAAATAGAATTACATTTACTGATCGGCTGACCTTGAAATAGGGAGATTATCCTGGATTATTTGGGTGGGCCGGATGTAATCACAAGGGCCCTTAAAAGATGGAAAAAGAAGGCAAAAGTCAGCCACGGTGATGTGACATGAAAAAAGCTGTTACTGTCCATTTCTGGTTTTGATGACAGAGGAAGGAGCCATCAATCAAGGGAGGTAGAAAGCCTATAGAAATTGGAAAAAGACAAGAAAACAAATTCTAGAGCCTCCATAACTACAAGATGATAAAGTGATATTGTTTTAAGCCAGTAACCTTGTGGTGATGTGTATTCAGAAGCAATAAAAACTAATACTTTTTGTTGTTGTTGTTAATCCTCACCCGAAGACATTTTTCTATTGATTTTTTTTTAAGAGAGTGGAAAGGAGGAGGAGAGACAGAGAAACATTGATGTGAGAGAGACACATCTATTGGCTGCCTCCCGCACATGCCCCGGGGTCAAGCCTGCAACCGAGAGGTATGTGCGCTTGACCAGAATCATGTTTCAACCCTTCAGTCTGTGGGCCGACCCTCTATCCACTGAGCCAAACTGGCTAGGCAAAACTAATACAATTTTATCGATTGATTCTTTTTCATTGTGTGCCTCAGCATCATCGTAAAATATGAATTCTAACAATACGTTGAGAAAAAGGTTCAGATATTTAGCACAGTGGGGGTAAGGGAAATAGCTGGGGCTCTGGCCCTCACTGAGACAAATTTTTCTAGTGGTTACAAATATAGGTATCAATTCCCAAATCCAAATAGAAATTTTGTCAGTCTCTGATGTGCTGGATAACATACACCCACGCCCAGGGGTAAGTGGTACCTTAACCTAGCCATGTTTGATGGAAATGTGGCCCTCCCCTGCCTTCCCCACCATGGGCTCACAAGTATATAGTCTGGGGGTGGGGGGTGTCCAGTCTTTATACAGGGGATTCGGTTCCAACTCCCATTATCACATGACCCAAGATTCCATCATCTGTCATGTGTGTGATCAAACACCTCCCTAGCAGCTGGCTCTTGCCTCTATCCAATAGCTACCTCCAGGACAAGGGAGACATCAGGCCTCCTTGCTCTGTTCGCCTCTTTTTCTGGCTCCTGCTGATTTTCCCTTCTTACAAGTTCAGCAATGAATTTACTTTGCTCCTTTATTGGCTTGCTGGCTTGCTTCCTTTCTTGTAATATTTTATCCAGGATTTGGGGGTGTTTGTGTTAGAAAGGGCTCCCTATTAGAAAAGTCTGCCATGTTGCTGAAACCAGGAGTGTTTTCACACTTACATAAAAGGCACATCCTGATGATTTTCCAGAAACACATGGATTGCCTCAATGGTGAATTAAAATCTGTAGGAACAGAAAGGTGTTACAAATAAGTTTTCTCAGTGTTTCTAATCATCAATATATATATTTTCCATTGATTTTTAGAGAGAGTGGAAGGGAGGGAGGAGGTGGAGAGAGGAAGAAACATCAATTGGTTGCCTCCTGCTCATGCCCCAACTGGGGCTGCAACTGAGGTATGTGCCCTTGACCGGGAATCAAACCCGTGACCCTTCAGTCCACAGGCTGGTGCTCTAACCACTGAACTAAACTGACCAGGGTTCTAATCATCAGTGTTTTAAATATTGGTCCATTCTTGGTTAGGGGTTAACTTAGAGAAGACACTGGGGCCAAAGGGTTGGACTTGTTCACTTGCTCCCTGAGGGCACACTGGACCAGCCGAGCAAATTCTGGCTATAGGAGACAGAACCTTCCCCAAATCACATCAGCTGGGGAAGGGCTCTCCATCCCTGAAGGTGTTCAAGCAAGCAAGCCCACCGAAGGTATGAAAACCAACGTACTGTTAATGAACAGAAAAAGAGTATCTCAGCAACTCAAATCCATGTTCATTCCAGGGTCTCCCAGCTCATACTGGTCTGTCTGAATCACTACCTCATGGATGCATGTTGTTGAGAAGCCATATGTTTGTGTAGCTCCACCACTTTTTTTTTTTTTTAATCTGAAAACCTAAAATAAACCCTTTGGAATCTAGAACAAGCACAGTCTGCATAGAGATGAAAGAAAAATAAGCGGATGGCCGTGTGTGTATTGATGTGTAAAAAGAAACCTATTGTTATGGCAACCAGCATCCTCAACTGATGCAACCCTGTTCCCAATAATATATGATTAAAAATTGACATTGCAGTGAGGAAGAACACATGCAGTGCATTGGCATAGCAACCAGAATAGTTAAATGCTGCATACATTAAACCTGATGACCACAACAATCTGGGGAATTTTGCCTACAATTAATAAGGAACAATTTCCTCATCTGGACTTGAAGTCAGGAACCTGTAGGTCCAACCTGTGGCCACCACCTTAATAGATTCGGTTAAATCATTGGTGTAGGAGAGGGGGCTGGGGCTCTAGAATGTACCAAGAAGTGCTGTGTTTTCATCTGCATGCACACCATTTAGTCAACAGATATTTATCGAGCACTCACTCAGCACCCAGCTCTGTGCTGGATGCAAGGGATACAGAAACGAATGTTTCCTTCCTTTCTTGGAGCTCGCAGTTTCTTAACCTCTTGCATTACACAAATCTATGTAAATGCCACAGGAACCAGTCAAGGGAGAATTGAGTAGTTAGATCTGTGGAAGCAGAGAGAGAGCAGCCAAGGAAATTGAAGCACAGAGGAGGGGTGACTTGCTCAAGGCAACACCACAACAGGAACGATTACTGAGAACAACCCTATGCCAGGAAGCAGGTGACACTTTTTACAAATGGAGGACTGGAGGATACAGTGTGGTGCCCCAGGCCACACTCTCAGCCAAACCAGTGGAGTCACCCAAACGCAGGAGCGGCTTTATGCCGCCTTTCACCCAGGCAGGGCCGGGTCAGAACCCACGCCGCGCGCGGCCTCCTTCCCTTAGATCGCACAGTCCTTCGCCTCTCCTGGGGCCTTCACGGGTGCTCCTTGGCTCCCCCTCTGCAGGTGGGGGGCAGGAGCGGTGGAAAGGCGTCGGACAGCGCAGCGACCGGCCGGGGTGCTTGCTGGAGTGCAGCCTCGGCTTCTTTCGCCCCCCTCTCAGCCTGGGGGCTCTCTCTCCCAGCTCGGTGGTGCGTGCGCCCCCCGGGCGCTGCCGGCTGCGGGTGACAGAAAGAATCTCCAGCCGCCTCGCCCGCGCAGCAGTCCGGCGCCAGAGGGGAAG
Source organism: Cnephaeus nilssonii (assembly GCF_951640355.1). Classification (NCBI taxonomy): domain Eukaryota; kingdom Metazoa; phylum Chordata; class Mammalia; order Chiroptera; family Vespertilionidae; genus Cnephaeus; species Cnephaeus nilssonii. The sequence continues at coordinate 70,232,312 of NC_137082.1, read as the reverse complement.
GGACTTGGGGCCCACGCGGCCTGGCCGCGCAGGAAGGCAAGCAGAGGGCGCGGGCGCTGCCGAACGCGCGGGCCCCACGCCCCCCAAACCTGCGCCGCGCGCGGTCCGCACCCCGCATCCTGCAGGGAGGCGGGCCCGTCCCCCAGTGCGCGCAGGCGCGTGCCGGGCTGGGCTCCGACCGTAGTTCGGCGCTGGGCGGCCACTGGCTGGCCTCGCAGGTAGGGAGATCGCAGGCCAGTGGGCTCGGACCCGGGGTGCGGGACTGCCGCGCAAGCCGGCCCCGCCCCGCACAGCGCCCGCCCCGGTCTGCGGCCCCGCTGTGCGGCTCCTGCCCCGCTGTGCGGCTCCGCGGGCGGAGGCGGAGGCTCGGGAGGGCGGGAGCTGCAGGCGGTCTGGGCAGAGAGCGGCGGGCCCTGCGGTGCGGGGCTGGGGGTGTCCGCCGTGCTGCCGCGGGCCACGACCTGTAGGTCGGGAGAGAGGAGGCTTCGTTTCTAGAGAAATACAGTGAATTAAGAGTTTTTCATTAATGGAAGGCTGTAGTAGAGGGCGGGGTTTGGGTTTTCTTAGGAAATGGGTCATTTGGCAAACTTTTTCTTCCCTTCCGTTCATTTCCGATTTTTATAACGGAAAATTGGGTAATTATTGTTTTCTGCCATAGAGGGAAAGAATAAAAAGAATTCCGCCATTTTGGCGTTTTAAAAAGTAATCGTTCTGCGAGGCTCACGGATCAGTGACCGCCCGGCCCGCCGCCGGCTCCACTAACCCCGGGAGGACTCGGATGGAAGGCGGGCGACGGCTCCTTCCCTGGAACCCGCTCCCATCCCTCCCCTCCCCCTTCCCCTCCCCGGCGTCCGGCCGTGCGTGTGTGTGTGTGTGTGTGTGTGTGTGTGTGTGTGTGTTGGGGGGGGGGGGAGGAGTTATATCTGTCTAGGCCCTAGCTCCCAACACCTAGAGCGAGGGCATTTATTGAGCGTCTGTTGTATACGAGGAGGCCTTGAAAGGCAAAATGTGGGGGAACCTTGGCCGACAGAGAGACCAAGAAAAAATACACACAGCACATTTCTTCAGTATTTCTTGAGCATCTGCTATGTGCCAGACACAGCTCTGCGCTGGGGATCCAACGATTGTTTTAGGTCAGGTTCCCTGGAAACAGACTCTGAGAGGGAGGCTTGCATGTAGGTTTATTGGGGTGCCCTTGGAAATATCACCCCTCCAGGAGGGTGATTGGGCAAAGTTGAACTGCCTGTGTAGACTCCACAGAGGCTCAGCCTGTCCCAAGGGACGCTCTGGAGCGGAGTTGGCCTTGCAAAGGTGTTCCAAATGAGTCAAGGGGGCCGGGCCTTTATAACTGCTACCAACTATCTACTGGGTAGCCGCTCCCAGGAGGGCAATTCCCAGAGAAGCTGACAGCTGAGGGCTATCAGGGACAGCTTTCACCGGAGCTGGGACCTCCCACTTTATCCCCTCCTCCCCCAGCCTCTGAGCAGCACAGAAGGAGGAAATAGTATTCTAGTCCCTAAGGCAAGAATGGCTAAGCCATTTACGTATTTCAGTACCATTTGTTTCTTATGTTATTGACCAGCCTTTACGCCCACCTCTGTGATTCAGTCACCCAGTGACTGTTTGTGGATTGCAGTCTCTGGATCAAGTTCTCTGCACACCAGGTGCTTTGTTCTGCATCTAGGGGAGACGGAGAAGTTAATGCATAAACTGTGGTGGAGTGGAACACAGGAGAGAGAGTGATTGACTTTGTTTTGGGGGTGGATTCTGGGAGTCACTCAAGCTGCATCTTGAAGGATGATTAGGGATTTTCCAGAAAGATGGGAAAGGTACCAAGCAGAAGGAACAGCAGGTGCAGAAGCCACAGAAGTGAGGTCCTGAACGTGTGACCCAACTGCAGGGGTAGGAGTGGACGGATTCCTTGCACCTGGCTCAGGCCTGGCAGCCACATCAGACCAGTTGTGCTGCTGTGTGGATCTAGTGGGGCGTTGCTTATGAAAATGTTGTGTAAGCTTCCAATAGAGGGGTGGTCGCGGTAAAGGAGGGGTGGATTCAAGTAATAGAGAAGGCAGTTCCAGGCTTCAGAAAAGCCAATTGTCTAGTTAGGGAGAAAGACCATAGAAATAGTAGGTGCTGCTAGCCAAGAGCCCACAACCACATGCAATGGGTCCCAACACACAGGTGCACAGGGTGATCCTCTCCCTCCTGCACATGTGAGGGCTTGTCTTCTAGAATTATTCTTTTTCTCCTACACGGTCCATTTCTTCTTCTCTGTAGGTTCATTTTCATCAGCTACAAACATGCTGTAACATTTCCTGTTTTTAAAAGCAAAACAAACAAACTCTTCCTTGAGACCACCTCACTCTCCAAATACCATTTCCATGCTCTCCTTCACATTCCAACCCCTTGAAAGAGTTGTTAGACCCATTGTCTCTATTTTCGTACAGGACCAATCCTTATTGTCAGTTTCCCCACTAGCATGTAGACTCTGTGGCAGAGGTGTCTGTTTTGTTCACTGGTAAATCTGCATTGTCTAGAAGAGTGTCTGGCACATAGTAGGTGCTCAATAAATATTGAACTGATCAACAATTTCTTGTTTTGTTGTATTTTTTTTTTCATAAAAAAATTTCTCAAAAAAAAAATTTTCTCTTTAAAACCCACTCCGATCAGGTTTTTGTGTCCACAGCTCTTCTGAAGTGGTTCTTGAGGTTTCTGATGACCTCCTTATTGCTAACATGGCCAGCTCTTTGCCCGCATCTGACTTGATCTGTCAGTGGCATCCAACACCACTGAGCAGTTCCACCTTCCTGAAAGATTGCCTCACGTGTCCTCCAGAAGCCCAGACTCTTCTGTATCCCTTCTCACCACATTGCAGATTCCTTCTAAGTCTCTTTTGCTAGAGCATCCACTTCCCATCCTATAAATTTTGGCGTGCTCCAAGGCTCGCACCTTTTTCTTTATTCTCTGTCCTAAGGTTTTCAAGGCCATCTCTTCATGATGAATTTCAAATTTTATCCCCAGCCTCAACTTTATCCCTTATTTCTAGAATATAAGCTTCATGAGAGCAGTTAGTCTTATTGGAGATTGTGTTCCCAGAGCACAGAATGGTGCTGACACCTAGCTGGCCCTGCAGCATGCGCTGGAGAAAAGGCAGCAAGCCTGAACAGAAGGGCAGTCCTCTCAGTCCCTCCCCTGGGTAGACCTGAAGCATGTGATGGGTTGGAAACAGAATGGAATTCTTTCAAGAGTAACCACAGTCACTCTGAATGACTGACAATGTTTTACATAAACAGATTGACTCTACTGAAAAGAACTTAAATGGTACAAATAGTATGTCAGCTGTGCAAAGCAAAATAATTGGAATTGAGATTCAGGGAATTCTATTTTATAAATATAAAAGGGGAAACAGACCTTGGTTTGAATGTTGCCTTACTTAATCAGGTTACATATCTTGCCTTTGCCTACCTGAGTATACACTCTATAATGTGGAGGATGGACTCTGTTTTAGGAAGGAAATGCTGGAAAATAAATTCAAAAGAACTTCAGGAGGGAGGGTGGGAGAGATAGCAACCATTGTAAGCTGATTTTGCCAGCAAGCAGCTTCCGGGTTATTAGCCAGAAGCTACCAAGTTCCCTGGAATTTCTGTTAAAAGGAAGTGGATTGGTATTTGTTGAAGGCCTTCTGCTATCAAGATTTCACAGATTTTTTTTTCATTTAATCTTAATCAAAGCCCTTTAGGTAGATACTCTTACCAGGTTCATTTTACATATGAAGAAACTGAGCTTAGAGAGGGTAAGCTACTTACTCAGAGTAATAGGTATTACGTAGTAGAACTGAGATTCAAACTGTCTTAACTCTGTCTTAAGACTAGGCTCAGCCCTAGCCGGTTTGGCTCAGTGGATAAAACATGGGCCTGTGGCCTGATTCCGGTCTTGGGTTCGATTCCAGGCAAGGGCATGTACCTTGGTTGCAGGCTCCTCCCTGGCCCTGGCCCTGGTCGGGGCTCATGCAGGAGGCAACCAATCGATGTGTCTCTCTCACATCAATATTTCTCTCTGTCTTTCCCTCTCTCTTCCACTCTCTCTAAAAATCAATGAAAAAATATCTTCGGGTGAGGATTAAAAAATAAATAAATAAAAATAAAGTAGCTGTACCATTTTTAAAAAATAAATAAGTGCTACATTACTTGAAAAAAATAAAAAAGACTAGGCTCACATTCTTTCCTTTAATTTGTATGCCAGAGTACTGCTAACACCTTAAAGCAACCAAGTATCAACACAGTGTTTTTTGTTTTTTAGTCCTCACCCAAGGATATTTTTTCCATTGATTTTTAAAGAGAGTGGAAGGGAGAGATAGAGACAGAGAGAAACACCAATGTGAGAGAGATAAATCGATTGGTTTCCTCCCTCACCTGCCCCAACCAGGGCTGGGGATGGAGCCTGAAACCGAGGTATGCGCCCTTGAACGGAATGGAATCTGCGATCCTTCAGTCCACAGGTGGATGGATGCTCTAACCACTGCGCAACCAGCCAGAGCTCCACACCATGCTTTTTTACTAACAAGTTGAAATTACCGAAATCCAACACACATACTTGTTGAGTACCTAATGTGTGCCAGGCACCATTCCAAGTGCCAGGGAAGCAGAAGTGAACAAGACAGACAACATTTTGGCCCTCATGGAGCTTACATTTATGTGGAGATGACCGATCAAACATAAAGAAGTAAATGAAGATCATTACTGATGATAATGAAGGAAATAAACACAGTCATGAGATAAGCAGTAAAAAAGGGTGAGGGGTGGGCTGCTACTTTGAGAGGTTGGGAAAGACCTCTTCCGATGAGGTGACCCCTGAACTGAGGCCTGGAGGGTGGGAAGAAGGCAGCCACGCAGACATCTCTGGGAAGAGCATTCCAGGTGGAGGGAACAGCCAAGGCAAAGGCTCGAAAGTGGTATGTCAAGCAATCGAAGGAAACCAGATCCTGTCCAGGGTGGAGACATGGGGAAGAGGGTGGAGGATGAAGGTGGAGAGGAAGACGGGTTAGATTCTATAGGGTAAAGCATTTTGATTTGATTTTAAGGGCAATGAAGAGCCATTGAAGAATTTTGGATAATAAATAATGTGATCTACACTTTAAAAGCTCTCACTTACTGGAGAATAGACTACAGGGGGACAGGAGAGAAAGACCAGGATATGGATTAGGAGGCAGTTTCTAAAACCAAGGAGAGCTGGTGGTGGGTGGGACTAGCATGGTGGCAATGGACATGGAGAAAAGTGGTCAGACTTTGAGATGTGGTTTGAAGACAGAGCCAACAGGCAATTAAAATATGTATAAAGTTGTGCTTTTCAATACAATAACTATGGCCACTTATTTAAATTTAAATTAAATAAGATTAAAAATTCTATTTCTCAAGTCACACCGGCCACTTTTCAAGTGCTCACTAACCACATGTAACTAGTGCCTACTGTGTTGGACATTCCCATCATCAATGAAAATTCTACTGGACAGAGTTGGTAAGACATCTAGGACAGTGGCTAACACATTTTAGGAGTTAAGTAATGATTGACATTAAGTATATTTATGTCACTAGGTCTTTTGTTCCCCTATATTTACCTGTTCAACCACCTCTTTATGTTTTTTAAATATATTTTTATTGATTCCAGAGAGGAAGGGAGAGAGAGAGAGAGATGGAAACATCAATGATGAGAGACAATCATCGGTCGACTACCTCCTGCGTGCCCCCCACTGGGGATCAAGCCCACAACTGGGGCATGTGCCCCGATGGGAAATCAACAGGCAACCTTTTTTGGTACATGGGATGACACCCAACCAACTGAGCCTTACTGGCCAGGGCTATGCAACAAATGTCTGAGTGCCCACTGTGCTTGGGGAGGGCGTGGTGGACAGGTGGCATAAAAGAACATGGTCAGGAAAGACCACCGCCTGGGGAAATGGACCTGTACAAATGAGGGAGAACCTGGTGCTTGAAGGCTCCAAGGTCCCAGATGGAGAAGGGAGTGATTCTGTTGGGGATGGAGGTGGGGGTTGAGAAAGATGGAGTTTGGACTTGGCCTGGGCTCTGTCATGAAGACAGAACCTTGGCCTGAGACATACTCCCCAGAGTCAGTTCTGTATGTCACAGTTTACGAAGCACCGTCACACATGCCCATCTTACGACATGAGGGGAAGCGCAGGGCCTGGCCAGAGCCCTCACCTGGGTGACCTGGTGACAGCCAGGTGTCAGACGTAATGTTCTGTCCCTAAAACACCCTGCTCCCCTTGGGGCTCCCACTTTTCTCTGAGGCTGGGCCTCCTCCTCAAAGAAGCCCTCTCCCTCCCTGATCACCCCTGGGGGCTGTGTTCTGGTTGTAGGCCTACCAGGATGGAGGGGCATGCTGAAATGGAGATGCTGAGAACTCTGAAGGGGCCCTGTCCAGGGGAGGTCAGCGTGCACCTGGTGGCCAGGGGCAGCCCAGGTTCTGGCCCTCACCTGCCCACTACTGCCTTCATCATTCCAGGTGGGCCAAGCCAGGGGTCTTGGGAGGAGGAGCATCCCCATGCCTGCCCAAGCAGGTGTGGATCCTGGGGAGGAGATGGTACTTTTTCACCTGCCTACACATGCATGGCGATTTTGGGGGTAGAGCCACCAGGCTCACCTGTGTGGCGTCTGATTGGGTATCTGTTCACAGCCAGCTCTGCCACCCTTGGCCTGCCCAGCAGCTCCCTGGATGCGTCCTGCTTCCCCCGGGAGCCGATCCATGTGGGCGCCCCGCAGCGAGTGCCCGGCAGCGTGCCTGTCATGGCCACCGTTCTGCCGCAGTTGAGCGCAGGGCCGGCGGCCAGCTCCAGCGCCAGCACAGTGCGGCTGCTGGGGTGGACCGAGGCCGAGGCCCCGGCCCCGCCTCCGCCTCCAGGGGGCGGCCTGCGGGTCAGTGTCTCTGGGGATTGGCGGGTCCAGCCTCAGCTGCGGAGGGGGCTTGCGGGACCCGAGGTGGAAAGTGGGGGGAGCTGGCGGGGATGTAGGACTCAGTGGGTGGGGCTTTGAGGGAGGGACTGGGGACTTGGCCTGGAGTCACCAGGGGTTCTAGAGACGTGGGGAGTGGGCTCTGGGGGCGTGGCTTGGGTGGGGCGGGGCCCAGCGGGATGCTGGGGGAGTGGCTAGGGTGAGACGGTGGGAGCGGGACCGTGAGGCTGGAGGTGGGTCCAAAGCTGGAAGCTGGGACCGAATCCCCGAGTCACCGTCCTGAGACCCTACCGCGCTCCAGTGCCGGCTCAGGGAGTACGCGCCCCGGAACATGGTGGGAGCCGAGCAGCCCCCAAGCCCCGAGCTGCGTCGGGAAGGTGTGGCCGAGTACGAAGCTGGCCAGGCGCCGGCGGGAGGCGGCGATGCGGGCACCCAACAGCCGGGTAGGAGCCCAGGCCTGAGCCGGGGGCCCCTGCGCGGGTGGAGCCACGGTCGGGGGGGGGGGGGGGGCGAGGCCGGGTTCCTGCAGGTGCGCCCAGGGGCTGGTCGCCGGTGGGGAAGGCTTGAGGGGGGTGCGGGGCGGTGGCCAGGAGAGGAGCCCGAGGAGGTAGGACCAAGGGGAAGGCCAGGGCCTGGGGGACGTGGGCTCCGAAGGGGGAGGAGCCTGGGTGTGGCTGGGGTGGGGTGGAGGGCCTGAGGCCCCTTTGGCCCCCACAGCGGACCTCCCCCAGGACCCTCCAGGAGATCCCCCGCAAGACCCCCCAGAGAACGGTGCCACCTGTCAGTGCCAGGCGTGTGAGCCCCAGCAAGGCTCCCGTCCAGATCCTGGCTCCTCCAGGGATGGCTGCCCGCCGCTGTTCCAGGAGCGGTAAGGCACCGGGCTTACCCCTCCACTTGCTCCGCTTTGGGGCCCCCGAGTCCCATTTCTGCTTATGGCTTCGGAGAGGGGCTGGGTGGTGCCCGCTGGGCCAGTGGTTCTTTCCTTCAGGCTGCCCCTCCCGCAGGTCAGTCATCGTGGAGAACTCCTCGGGGCAGAAGTACTACACCAGCACTTCTGAGCTCCTCAAACCCGTGAAGAAGAGGAAGTACAGGGAGTACCACAGCCCATCAGAGGAGTCGGAGCCAGATGCCCTGGTAGGAAGAGGACAGTGGGCGGGGACGGGGAGGCCAGAGGCTACCCCTCAATCCCACTCTCCTCTCCATCAATCCAGGTCATGGGACCGGGCCAGAGAAGACACTTAGTGACTCACTCATCATATTTTAGGGTCTCAGCCTGAGTCAGGTCCTGTACCTGGCTGGAGGGGAATGAATAAATCGCTCTGCTGCTTTTCTGGAGCTCCCACCTCAGTCTAGTGCCAGGGCTGAAACACACTCCCGTGCACCGGCACCCGGGAGAGCTGAGTGGATAGGTGGAGCGCTCCGTCCCGGGAGCCCAGTCCCGAGGCCAGAGGCCAGGGAGCACAGGGCTCTGGTTGCAGAGAAGCTGGAAGAAGCAGCATGAGAGTCCCAGTGGGCAGTCAGAATCCGCACAGGCAGGCGTTTGTGCCCTGTTCCCCGCCCTGGGCATGAGGTGAATTACAGTCCGGTTGTGGAGCTGGTGGTGGTGGTGAGGGGGTTGTTCATGGGGTTCTGTGTCCAAGGGGTAGGAGGTTGTTGCTGGAGCTGCATTCCTTCTGGTGGCCTAGGAGCAATTCCACCTGTGTGGGGCAAAACACCATGCGGCCAGAGAGCCAGGCAGGGGCCGGGAATAGCGACTAGGGCTTCTCTCGAATTCATGAGGACAGGAAGCTGGGATCAGGCTTGCCTTCCACAGGAGAAGCGAGAAGAAAGAAAGGATCCAGAGGGACAGCCCACTGCCAGCATTCCAGAAAGTGAGGAGTGGAATGGCAGCCAGCCTGGTATGTGGCCTGTGGATATATACTCAGGTATTGTGTGGACGCGCATTTGGAGGTGTGAGCCTGGGAGTGTAGGTTACAGTTGTGATGGGGTGTTGTGCATATATAGGTAAGCATCAGTTAGTGTGTGTGAGAGAGTATGAGAAAAAAAACAATGTTTATGGTTTGTGAATTAGTATATGTGTGTTCTCTGTTGGGGTTATCTCATCTGTTCGTTTAGCCTCTATCCTGTTGTGAGTAGGCCTCGCTGCCAGGCTCAGGGTCCAAAGACTTGAGTATCACATGGCATTGCTTCCCTTTGGTGGTATGAGCAAGTCTGTACCCGTCATTGGTCTGACCTTGCTGTTTTGGCCCCCATTCTGACCCTTTGGTTCTAAGAAAAACGGAACAAAGTTCGTTCATAGCCAGCTCTGGCCCTCAGGCCTTCTCCATGACCATCCCCGCTGTCCCATGTCAGCCTGTGTGTCCTGTCCACAGCGTCAGGGGAGAAGAAGGAAGGCTGGTGCTGGGAGTCTTACCTTGAGGAGCAGAAGGCCATCACTGCCCCGGTCAGCCTCTTCCAGGACGTGAGTGGGACAACTTCCGCCTAGGAAATGCTTGTATTCCCAGTCGAGGACTCACCACCCAACTCGGGCCTTCTGGTGTTTTCTATGTCTGACATCTCTTAAAGGGATGTCAGAATGGAAAGGGGAGAGGCTGGTTGGGGACCCAGAGTAGAGAAGAGCCCACAATAAGGGATGTCCAGGGTGGGAAGAAATTGGGAGGTGGAACCAGGCTCACCCATCACTGGGCCTGCAGCCTTTTGAATTCTGGTGCCTTCTACTCAATTCTCTATATTGATATTTCAATGACTTGGATGAGAGAGAACCCTTAAGTCCAGCCCTGACTCAACGCACATTTTTCAAGGGGCCTGGGCGCTATTCTGTCCCCCTCTGAATCCCTGCACTAAAGACCCCCAAATAAGTTATCCCTTTGGTAGTCCCGGCGGGTGGGGCCTAAAGGCAGCTCCTTCACCCCAAGCCCACTAGGCAAGGATAAGGCTGGATGGAAGCTGGGTCCTCTCCAATCTGTGCGTTGACAGTACCAGGCGGTCACTCATAACAAGAATGGCTTCAGATTGGGCATGAAGTTGGAAGGCATCGACCCTCAGCACCCATCCATGTACTTCATCCTCACCGTGGCCGAGGTGAGCCAGGGCTCGCACCACCGTTCTGATGGTGTCTCTCAGGATAGACTGGTGGAGCCTGCCAGGGGCATCCAGGGCTCGGGCTCAGATGAGGGAGACACTCTCCTGCCCCCAGAAAACACACAGGCTAGTGGGGGATTAAGGTGGCACACATAGAAAGACGAAAAATGAACAAAAACCAGATGAAGTGTGAGGGTGGTGATGGTACTAAGTGGGTGTATACGTCAGTGCTGGGCGAACTGGAGGAGATCCCAAGGGCAGGGGTGCTGGCATGAGTCCAACAAGGTGCTTGTTGTCTAGGAACCCACAGTGGTGTGGGAATCAGCCAGGTAAACATATGAGTGACACCCCACAGGTGTGGGACCGGCGTGAGCAGAGAGGCCCCGAGGGGGCAGGAGAAGCTTCACCGAGGAAGGGGCGCCTCTGCTGAGCCGTGAGAGACGAGCTGTGAATGGCTAGGGTGTCCCGGGCAAAAGGAGCGAAGTGAGCAAGGGCTCTGGGGTGTGAAACAGGCCGTGTGTTCAAGGAGCTGCCATTCGCTCAGTGAGGCCAGAGCAGAGTGTGCAACTGGGGAGCAGTGAGAGAAGAAGCAGAAAGAAAGGCCAAGGGGGCGCCTGAGCAAGCCTGAGCCCTGGTAGGTGCCCGTGGGGTTCTGTCTAGGTCTTAAAGGGCAGGAGGATGCCACCGGATGTGCCTGTCTTGTACCCAGAACTCAGAGCTCACAAGTACATGAACTTTCCTCATTGCAGGAGGGTATGGCACAAGGTTCAGGATAGGCGGGAACCTGGGAGTGAAGGGAGGTGGGGAGCCTGCTAGCATTAGAGCCCCCGAGGTGACCAGGCTGGGCAGGAGAGGTGATGGCAAGGGAGTGGGTGTCTGCCTGGCCTTAGGGTCCCTGTGATTCCCCCTCGTGGGGCCAGGTGTGTGGCTATCGTCTCCGACTGCATTTTGATGGGTATTCTGAGTGCCATGACTTCTGGATCAATGCCAACTCCCCTGACATCCACCCTGCTGGCTGGGTTGAGAAGACTGGGCACAAGCTGCAGCCCCCCAAAGGTAAGGCCCAGCTAGGTTGGTCACCGTGAGGCAGTGGCCCTCAGGCCCACCCCTTCTCCCCTGTGGGCTCCCTCCCCTTCCCCACTGCACAGCCAGCCTCTCCACCACCTCCTGCTCTGACGTGGCCCCAGGGTTCTGCTGTGCCCGTGCCCTTTGAGTGTCCACCCGAAGGTATCCTGCTTCAGCCGTGGGTCCCTGGGCAGGTTCTTGAGGGCTGTGGGGTCCTCAGGCCTGCCCGATTCTGCTGCTTCAGTGTGGGGTGCCCTGGCCGCGGCCCAGCCCCTGTCTGCACGGCGCTCTGTTCGTCCCCATGCGGGGCCTAGGTTACAAGGAGGAGGAGTTCAGCTGGAGTCAGTACCTGCGCAGCACAAGAGCTCAGGCTGCCCCCAAGCACCTGTTTGTGAGCCAAAGCCACGTGAGTGCCCCTGAGCCAGAGCAGACACCTGCCCCGGGGACAGCGTCACGGCAGCTGGCCCAGGGTATCTGACTGACCCGAGGAGAGCTCACCTTCCGGTGCTCTCAGCTCTGTTCTGGTCTCTCCCACCAAGCGGGAGGGGCATGCCAGGCAGGCCAAGGCCAGAGGGAGAAGCTGGGCATAGGTTCTCCCCAGTTCCCTCTACAGAAAGCCTCTTCTCCGTACGTCCCCTTGGAGGCCCCCGCACACTGCCTCTGGCTGGGCTCTGAGATGTCACTGTGCATGTCTCTCTCTCTCTCTCTCTCTCTCTCTCTCTCTCTCTCTCTCTCTCTCATATTTTTATTGATTTCAGAGAGGAAGGGAAAGGGAGAGAAAGATAGAAACATCAATGATGAGAGAGAATCATCTATCGGCTGCCTCCTACACATTCCCCCACTGAGGATCGAGCCCACCACCCAGGCATGTGCCCTGACAGGGAATCGAACCGTGACCTCCTGGTTCATGGGTCGATGCTCAACCACTGAGCCACAGGGGCCAGGCACCGTGCTTGTTTCTTGCTTTGGTTTGCTCTGCAGTTTTTGGGGTGCGGTCCGAGCCTCCGTCCTGGGAGCTGCCTTTCCCAGCCTTTTGCCCTACATCAAGGCTCTCCTATTTAGTCTCAACAACCCGACCTTGTCTTTTTGTCTGTTCAAGGCAGCTGGCAGCTTTACCCAGCAGTTCACGTATCTCCTAATCCCAAGCAAATGGTCTGAGAGATATAGGGGACCCCCATTAAAAATATCACCATATCAAAATCCAGGGTTCCCCTGGGCCCAGGACCCTGCCATGCCATTCGGGCAGTTACCCCGCACCTCCAGTCCAGCCCAGGGACCATACCTGCAGGGGCCCAAGTGACTGGTGGGGTTCTACCCGCTCTTGTGAGAGGGGATGCAGACTTGTAAGTCAAACTTTTTCCATCCTGGCCCCACCATTGATTGGCACTGTGGTCCTGGGCAGGTTATCTGACTTATCAAAGGGGGGTGATGACAGCTGTCTCGTTGGGTATAGGGCAGGCTGCGCTCCACCTGGTACGCTTTGGGTGAACGTGTACCTTCCTGCCAGTCACCGTCTTCTGCCATTATGAGGCTTCCTCTGAATGCACCTTGGGGGCCAGAAGTTCCTGAGTGACTCTGGGCTGGGGATTACGATTCTGCCTGTTTATCCCACCCCCTAACCCCAGCATGGCTCTTAGGGAGCCCGCTCCTTCCCTTGCCAGTGGCCTCCAGGCTAGCACTAGCCTGCCTGGCCTGGCCGTGGCAGCCCCTCTTCTTGCCCCCAGAGTTCCCCACCCCTGGGCTTCCAGGTGGGCATGAAGCTGGAGGCTGTGGACCGTATGAACCCATCCCTCGTCTGTGTGGCCAGTGTGACCGACGTGGTGGACAGCCGCTTCCTCGTGCACTTTGACAACTGGGACGATACTTACGACTACTGGTAGTGGGAGGGCCCAGACTTGGCCAGGGGTGGTGAGGGGATGGCAGCGGGTGGGAGGCAAGACTTTGAAAACTTAGACACCATGCAGCCCCTGCTCAGCCCTAGCATTCATATTCGTTTAGGGAGATAATTGGTTGTCCTGTGGATTTAATCTGTGTATATCATAAGAAACACATGCAATATATATTTTTTTAATCCTCATTCGAAGATATGGTCTTTTGTTGTTAAGACTTTAGAAAATATTAAGTGCATGTTTCATAAAGTTGCTCTCTTCTAAGAATGCTAGAATGCCTCTTAGATAAGTTTTTTTATTAACTTTTTAGAGAGAGAGGAAGGAAGAGGGAGAGAGGGAGAAACATTGATCAGTTGCCTCCTGTATGTGCCCTGACTGGGAACTGAACCCATGACCCTTCGGTGCATGGGATGGTGCGATAATCACTGAGCCACACTGGCCATAGCCACAATGCAATATGAGATGTATCATCTAGAAATACCAAGGTTAAGATGAGCAGACCCCTGTGATTCATGATTTGCTCTTAGATAAGATGGCGGTGTTAGAGCTTTCAGTTAATGCTACAGTTTTCTGACTTGCTCACCAGCCATCTGTCTCACTCTCACTAAGAAGTACAATTAGGGTGCACCCTGACGCCATGCTGTTGTAGGCAGCAGGCTCGGGGCCTCCAGTTTCACTTGGGACAGTGAGATATATTCTTGGGTTTCAGGTGTGATCCCAGCAGCCCCTACATCCACCCGGTTGGCTGGTGCCAGAAGCAAGGAAAGCCCCTCACACCGCCACAAGGTGACCGTGCAGCCTGAGCACACCCTAGCCCGGGCCTGGCCCCACACCCCTCTCCCCAGGTCCTATACCAGCACCCCCAGGGGCCTCAGCTTCTATGCCTGGGAGTAGAGAACCCTTTAATTTTAGGAAAGTCCTGTCAAACCCCGACTGTATGAAGGTTTAAGGGAAGAAAGTTAAGTGACACTCCCTCCCCGACAACAAGGGTGCAGGATTCCAGACTGAAGAAAGTGTTCCCTTCCCTTTCAGAGAATTGCATGGGCCCACGTACAACAGAGGTTCAGAGGGGGCTGGGCTGGGGCCGGAGCCGCAGGGCAGTGGAGAGGAATGGGAGGCAGGGTTCCCAGACAGCCCTGTGAACGGGGAGGTGGTGATGTGCTTGCTAGCACCCCTCTGCCTCCGGAGCTCCCGCAAGGAGCTGGCCGTGGTGATGCAGGGGTAGATTGTCCTCCATGGGCCCCTGTCTCTCATGCTCCTGATTTTCCTTGGGGCAGAGAGCTCTCCCAGTACGCCTGGGGGCCTAGACATTGCTGTCTTCCCCTCTCCAGACTACCCAGACCCTGATAGCTTCTGTTGGGAGAAATATCTGGAGGAAACTGGGACCTCTGCTGTGCCCACCTGGGCCTTCAAGGTGGTGAGTTGGCTCTCCTGCCCCCAGAGCTGAGCTCAGGAAGTCGTGGAGCCCTTTGGGCAGCTCGGATGTGCCTCTGCACCCCCCCCCCCCGCCCATTTTCCAGGCACAGCTCTTGGACTCCCTTCTTGGGGGTCTCAGCACGGCTGTCCTGGGCCTCGGCCTGAAGGCTGCTGTCCCCTCGCAGCGACCCCCACACGGCTTCCTTGTTAACATGAAGCTGGAGGCCGTGGACCGCAGGAACCCATCCCTGATCCGTGTGGCCAGTGTGGAGGATGTGGAGGACCATCGGATAAAGGTGGCTCTGGGACCCTTGGGCTGGGGAAGTGAACAGGCCGATTGGGCAGGAATTCTGTAGAGTCATTCGAGGCCAAGGGCATGGCATGAGCCAGACATAAGGGAGGCTGCACGTTGTGGAGAAGAGAGCTCTAAATTTGAGGCTAAAGATCTTGGGTCTCATTCTAGCCTCACCTGTGACTTACGTTTGTGTGCCTGAGCAAGTCATTTCCCCTCTCTGAGCCTTAGCACTCTCGTCTATAAAATGGGCCTAATAATCCTAGATCTATGTAAGGATTGATGGGAGATGCCCATAATTTAATGATGAAGCCCTTGGGACACATTATTGTGGGGTTGGCCCCTTGGTTCTTCCAATCGAGGATCTTGCTTCTGACAGGCTCCGGGGACGGGGAGAGCCTCCTGGAGCCTGCAGGACCTCCCGGCTGAGCGGGGCTCCGCGAGGAATGCCTGACTTCCCAGGGCCTTTCCTCCCCAGCTCCACTTCGATGGCTGGAGTCATGCCTTTGACTTCTGGATTGATGCCGACCACCCGGACATCCACCCCGCCGGCTGGTGCTCCAAGACAGGGCATCCCCTGCAGCCTCCTCTCCGTGTGTACCCCTAGGGCACGCTGATCCTTTCCTACTGATATCCAGCCCCACCCCGAGCTCCTACACCCCCCGCTTTGGTAGCATGCCCAGGTCTGACACACAGGACTCTGGAGGCCTCTGTGAGCTCTGAGACCTCACACCCTCCCTGCCCCAGGGCTTTCTGCTATACTAAGCAGTCCTCTGGCTTCCCCCGTTGTTGGGTTTGGGGTATTGAGGTGTGAAGGGAAACTCACTTGGAGATGTGCTTAGGAGCCACATAGAGCATGCATGGTGTTTGCTAAGGAAATGCTGACTCTGTTAAATAAAATCCGGCCCTTACAGGCAGGGTTAGAGGTCAGATCATTGGACTGCTCAGTTCTCACCCTCGGGATCCCCCCGCCCCACCCCCCCAGCCCTATTTCCCTGCTGCTGCCACATCTGTCTCTCATGGGGTGTTGATCCTTCTCGATTGCTCTCCAAGTATGGGCAGAGCCTAAAAAAAGTTACCCAAGTCTAGGGGATGAAACAGGGAAACAGAGAATAATGTCAGTCTGCCTGACATGGCTCTCAAGTACAGCTGTGCCCACCCAGCTCTGCGTTGGATACTCCCCCCGAGGAGGCAGAGGGCATGGCCTGCAGGTTTCACCAAAGTATATGAGAGCCAAACCCCTCATTCCCTACAGAGAGGTAGATATCCAGTAGCAGGAAGTGGTGTCACAGCCTGGCTTGGGGCCCTTCTACCTGGGGAACTAGTTCCCAGGGCTGACTTCCCTGCTCTCCGTTCATCCCACCCCCACCCCTACCCCAGGACCTTATGCTGACTCTTCTTCCTGCCCCTCCAGATCCCAGAGAGCTCGGCTCTGCCTCCCCTGAGAGCTGTCCCCCTCTCAGCTACCGGGGCCTGCCGCACGCGAGGACCTCCAAGTACAGCTTCCACCACCGGTGAGGGCAGGGCTCCTGCTGAGAGACCCTCAGACACCGCTCAGAGAGGGTCTGTGAGTGGCCAGTCAGCGCTCACTAAAGACCCTCTCTGAATGGGGCCAGGCTTGGAAAGGGCTCATGGGAACAAGCAGGTTCAGCCTAACTTACGCCTTCTTCTTCCCCAGGAAGTGCCCCACGCCTGGTTGTGACGGGTCCGGCCACATCACAGGCAAGTTCACAGCTCACCATTGCCTCTCGGGGTGCCCCCTGGCTGAGAGAAACCAGAACCGGCTGAAAGTGGAGCTGTCCGACTCAGAGGCCTCGGCCCGTAAGAGGAACCTCTCGGGCTTCTCCCTAAGGAAGAAGCCTCGCCATCATGGCCGGTGCGGAGGGCAAGGGTGCAGGGCCTCTTGTCCTCTTGGGCAAGGCCAGGCGCTGATTCCCTGCCATGGACCTGGTTCCTCTCTCTCCAGGACTGGGCGCCCTCCAAAGTATCCGAAGATCACACAAGAAGATTTCGCGAGTAAGTCCAGGGTCATTTACCCCCACGTCCTCCACAGAGTGTTTACAATTGGTGGGATGTTTACAGAGAAGGAGAAGCTGGTCTGGCCGGTGTGGCTCAGTGGTTGAGCATCGACCCATGAACCAGGAGGTCATGGTTCGATTCCAGGTCAAGGCACATGCCTGGGTTGCGGGCTTGATCCCCACTAGGGGGTGTGTAGGAGGCAGCCAATCAATGATTCTCTCTCATCATTGATGTTTCTGTCTCTCTCCCTCTCCATCTCCCTCTCTCTGAAATCAATAAAAACGTATTTTAAAAATAAAAAATAATAAATAGTCCTTTATAAAAAAGAGAGAGAGAGAGAGAAGGAGAAGCTGGAAAGGTGGTTGTATCTCTTCGTTTGAGATACTTGGGGAGCATGGAGCAGTGGCAAGAGTACAGGATGGGGCCTCGAATGACCACAGGTTCCAGGCCCATTTCACCCACAGCTTTGCTGGGAATCTGTGGGAAAGGCACAGAACCTCTCTGGGCCTCTGGTTCTCCACTGGGAGGTCAGATGATGCCCTAGCTCTGTTCTTCATTCTAGGCTCCCTGGGAGGGAAGCCATGGCTTGTCACTGTCTAGCTGTGTGACCTTGAACAGTTTCCTCATTTGAAAACAAGAATATAACTGCCCTGGCAGGGTATCGCAGTTGGTTAGAGCATCGTCCCGATACGCCAAGGTTGTGAGTTCGATCCTCAGTCAGGGCACACACAAGAAGCAACCAATGAATGCATGTTTGGAACAACAAATCCATCTCTCTCTCTCTCTAAAAATAAATAAATGTTTAAAAGAAAAGAAAAAACAAAACATGAAAACTGCCTTTCACATGTCAGCTACCTGCAATAATAGTGGTTACTGTTAGGGTTTACTGAACACTCTAGGCCGAGCACTGTTTCAGGTGCTTTCCATATACTGTGGTCGCTGACTCTCACAAGCGTCCCATGCTGTGGATAGGATTCTCTCCTTCTGAGAGAAGAGAAATGAGAGGCTCAGAGAGAGAGAAGTCGTTTGCCTGAGGTCATTTGCCTTGTCAGGAGCAGAGCTGGGATTCAAACTCGGGTCTGAGTTCTGCTATGTGCTGCTGATGTAATAGACACAAAGCACCTAACCTAAAGGCCAGTCCCCTTCCCAACCCCCTTTGCCTTAGCTTGGCTGTCATAACCAAGCACCACAGAGGGGGTGGCTTAAACGACGGAAATTTATTTTCTCACACTTCTGGAGGCTAAAAGTCCAAGATCAAAGAGTGGAGGGTTTGGTTTCTTCGGAGGCCTCTCCTGGCCTTGAAGATGTCTGCCTTCTTGCTGTGTCCTCACGTGGTCTTTCCTCTGTGCCTCTATCCTCCCCTCCCCCCTCCCCCCCCGCCCCGCCATCTTTCTGTGTGTCCAAAATTCTTTTTCTTATAGAATTAGAGTCCACCCTACCTAATCACCTCTTTAAAGGCCCTTTCTCTAATTACAGCCACATTCTGAGGTACTGGGGGCTAGAGTTTTAACATATGGATTTGGGGAGACGCAGTTCAGCCCATAGCATGCTCCAAGGGGAGGCACAAAGGGACTGCACCCTCTGTTGTGTGATGAATTCGTGTCACCTCTTTGACCAGTAGCAAGGGCTGATACACGACAGGGGCACTGGGGATCTTGCCTCAGTTGAGTTGCACATGGTTTTACGTCAAGAGGAGACCATGAACAATCACCTGGTTCATCACACAATGTCTGGGCAGGACCCAGCCTATTCGAGTGCTTCAGGAACAGTCTGAACCTGGGCAGGACTGACGTCAGACTGCCTTTCACCTGCTGCGAAACCCTGAACAGGTGATGCCACCTCTCTGAACCGCAGTTGCCTCGTCTGTAAAATGCTGATGATAACAGTGCCAATCTCAAAAGGTGGTGGGAGACTTAAACGAGATGGTCGCATAACCTGCTGGAATTCTTGTGTGTCCTGATCTCTTGCCTGATTTCCTCCTGGTGTTGTTCCCTACTGTTTCCTCTGGGTGAAGACAGAAGGCGATTCCTGCAGCCTCAGGCCTGAGTGAGGAGGGTCTCAGAGTGAGGACTTTTGGGGGTGGGACTGCAGAGGTACCTCTTCCACCTTCAGTGGTAAACCTGGTCGGCTTCCATTGCAGGGCCACGTTCTGACCACCAGAGGGCGAGTGCCTATGTTCTTTCCAGAAGTGTCCTGAGGACTTAGGGAAGTTCCGTCTTCCCAGAGCCTGAGGCTATAGCCCTCCAGGGACAGAACGGAGGACAGGGCTCAGGCCTCGGCCCTCTGTGCAGGGCTCCCTTGTCTTACCAGCTGGCTCTCTCACAGACGGGACACGGGTCACTCTGGATTTCGTTCCGGAGGCTTCTCACACATCCACGGGTAGACCTCTTCAGTGTGGGCTCCAGGGTTCTCTGGCAAACAGCTCCGAGGTGAAGGCTGCCTGCCAAGGACAGGGCTCAGCTGTGCTCTCCCTGCTGGTAGGGCCCTCCCAGCCCCCTGAGTGTCAGTGTTTGAGAGAACAAGAGGAAACCACCGAGATTTCCTTGCCCAACCTGTTCATTTACAGGCTGGGAAACTGAGGCCCATGTTATGTGACTTGCCCAGGATTCAAGAGCAAGTTAGTGAGGGCCCAAAAGGACTTTAGGGAAGGGAGGACAAACAGAACGAGATTCTTGCTGGGATGTCCACCCCTTGGATGCAAGGTATCTCTAGAAGGGGACCAGGATGCTGCAGCAGCTCTGAGAAAGCCTCCTAGCAGGGCCCAGAGTGCAGCCTCAGAGGGGTGGGGGTTGGGGAGGAGGTCATTCCAAACAGCTGACCTGAGAGTCTGTTTAGCAAGGAACCCACTTTCCCGGAAGGAGCGAGCCCAGATGAGTCCGATCTGGACCACCCTCTTGGCTCTGCAAGGCTATCAGAAGGGGGCATGGTCCTCTTGAGTGGCGTGGGTACAGGCCGGCTCCTGGGGCCAGGTTAGTCCTCAGCATCGGCCTGCCCGCCTCTGCCTCTGCTTTCCAGCACTAACGACCGATGTCATCCACCAGTCCTTCTTCATGTCACCCCTGTCGGCCCACCCTGACCGGTCCCTCTCGGTGTGCTGGGAGCAGCATTGCAAGCTCCTGCCGGGAGTGGCGGGCATCTCGGCCTCCACAGTGGCCAAGTGGACCATCGATGAGGTGAGGAGCTCGGCCCCTCCTCCCCTCCCCTACTCTGCCCTCTCACCCGGACACCCTCGTTCGGGAGGCCTTCCCGGGCAGAGCTGGAAGCTGCCCCTGACACTAGCTCCTGCTCATCCCTCAAGTCCACGGACCCTCTAGCTGCCCAGCGGGGACTGACGGAGAGACTGTTTCATGGCCCATCCTGCTGGAGGGGGAGAGGGGCCGGCTACTAGCCCGCCTGGAAATCTAGCGGGAGAGGCAGGCTGAGCCTCACATGCCCAGTAGCACAGAGATGCAAGGATCCTCTTAGGTGGATAAGAAAAAGCAACACAGTCACGCCCAGAAGGTGCCAAGGCCATATAAGCCACCTCCCCGCTGTCTCCCAAGCCCCTGTATCCTTGGCAACAGGCAACATGTCTTCTTTGATTTCCAAGGTCTTTGGCTTCGTTCAGACCCTGACAGGTTGTGAGGACCAAGCACGACTCTTCAAAGATGAGGTAAGTAAGGTGCAAGTGCAGAGTGGGGACAGAGAAAGAGCACCCACTGAGAGGCAGGAAGCAGGTGTCCCCACTAGTGCTGCCCCCAGATAGGGAAGGTCCTGTTGTCACACCTGCGGGAGAGTAGTCATAGCCACACCTCTGGGAAAAATCTGGTACGGACTGTGGCCCAGCGTGGGAACCCTCTGTATGCAGACCATCCCAGGAAGGAAGGAGCATCCTGGAGACCAGGTTCCATCTACCCCTCTGCCCTCTGCCCCATCTTTTGTTCTCCAAACGTATCTTTAGCTGGTTAATTCAAGTGCATTGTAATACCTGACGGCACAGGTATTGCCATTTATTGCAGGGATCCTAACATACACTTAAAACCAAGACCCCAAAGCTCTCCCCAGAGGTAAGAAGCAGCAAGTTGTAGATAAAAGAATGCTAGCTTTGCAGACAGTTGGGTTTGAATCCCAGTTCTGCCAATTTGAGCTTTTCACTGGCCCTGAGCCTGCATCTTCTTCTGTGTAAAATTGAGATAAAAATAGATATAATGATGTCTGCCTTTCAAGGCCACTGTGAGCATTGGAAATGATGAGTGGACCGTTGTATCAGAATGTCTAGTATAGTTATACTCTAGTATATATGCTATTATATTATTGTAAGAGTCATATATATTAATATTATATATAATATTATAGAGTAATATGTAAATCATATCACTCTACAAGAATAACTGATACAGTGGGGCTTCAGTCAATGGTTGTTCTGACTTTGAATGTGCAGTCATCCTTAAATGAAGAACTTTATCATGTCTCTCCAATCTGTAGAGTTTGAAACTGGAAGGGGCCTTTGAGTTTGTTTAGGTCTTCCTTCCAAAGAATGCACACATCCCCTTCACCCACGAAGTGTGGTCTCTGCTCGCCTAGTGCCTCCTCCAGGCGAGGCCCATGAGAGAGAAGTCTGCCCCCTTTCCCGGGAGAATCTCTATCCAGCCCACCAGCCAGGTTCTCCTCAGATCCTAGTTTGGTGGGGCTCCCTCGCTCCTCCCCATTCTGGGTCCTTTCCTTCTGGGTTGTGATCTTCTTATCGTAATGGGTGTGTCCGGGGCTGCACCTGTGTTTCAGACGCTCTCTGAACAACACCACACCTGGGCTGCTCCTCCAGATGGCTTTGGTTTCTGTTTTTAAAAAGACTTTCTTACTTTAGAGCAGTTTCAGGTTCACAACAAAATTGAGAAGACAGTACAGAGATTACCCATGTGCCCCCTGCCCACATGCACAGCCTCCCGCTTCATCGGCATCGCTCAGCAGAGCGGGGCATTTGTTACAGTTGATGAACTGACATGTAGATGTGTGTACATGGAGATCAAATATACACGGAGAGAAAGGCACCCATCGTAAAAGTGCACACCCACAGCTTTGTGAAATGTGTACACTCTGAACCCCATACTTCAGACAAGATATGAAGCATTCCCGTCACACCAGATAGTTCTTTCTCAGCCCCTTTCATCAGTCCCCAACCTCACGGCAACCTCACACCCAGCACCACAGGTTAGCTTTGCCTTGAACACCATATAAATGGAATCATACAGCATACTCTTTTTTGTCTGTCTCTTTTCACTCAGTGTGATGCTTTTGAGGTTCATTCATGTTCTTGTGCAGACCCTTAGTTTGTTCATTTTTATTGCCACGCAGTGCTCCATTTTATGAATATCCCACAGTTAACGGACATTTTCTCTCCCCCTTGATTTGAACCCTATATTTTTGTGAGTAAAACTTAAGATTGCACTAGCTTTATTATAGCCACATCACACCAGTTTTGAGTTCATAAAAGTCCCCAAGTGCTTTTATATCAATTATCCATTATAATCAAACCAAAGTTTCCAGTGCGTTACTTGTACCACTGGCTTTTTAAAATTAATCTAATGAAAGACTTCACATTTCTCCCTATTAAATGTTATCATATTGGTTTCATGATCTCACTGTTTTAAATCTTAACTCTGTCATCTCTGATATTAATAAGCCTTTCCAGCCTCATACAACTTGTACATTTTTTAAATATGTGTGTAATGATTTTAGAGAGAGAGGGAGCAAGATAGAAACATCAATGAGAGAGAAACATCAACATCCATTGGCTGCCTCCTGTACGCCCCTGACTGGGGATTGAACCGGCAACCTCCTGGTGCATGGGTTGACGCTCAATTAATGAGTCACCCCAGCTGGGCTACAACTTGTACATTTGATAACTAAGCCTTCTGTGTTAATTTAAGCCAAGTGTTCACCACACGTGTTGATAAAACAGAGCAGAACCATGTGGCGTCCATTAGAGATCTTCCATTAGGTGACAACCGGCCATAAACGAACACTCTCTGAGTACAGTTGTTCAGCCAGCTGCTGAGCCACCCAAGAATTTTATCCTCTAGCTCATGCTGGGCTTCGCATTGTCCCCTTGTTGGAAGAAGGGTTATCTGTCTGGGAACATCTGCTGCGTGTCTCGGTTCAGCATGTTCTGTGATACAAAACAGCAATGGCCAGAGCAAGGAGGGGTGCTGGTGGACCGACAGTACCCAATACAGTCTCAGTGTAGACCTTTGTGGGGGCTGAGGATTGCCTTCTCCAAGGTCTGGTCCACGGCATCAGTCTTCCCAGGGAGTGGGTTTTCTCTGGCCGAACGGATGCAGCCAGGACACTCAGGGACACCGGTCAAGATGAATGGTAAATTGCTGCTTCTGGTAGTCTGTGGTTAGGACTCCGAGGGAGGTGTGTGCCAGGTGTAATGGGTGCTCAGAGGAGCGGGCAGGACAGAGAGGGGTCAACAGACTCTGCTGACTGTGCAGCTGGATAAACACGGGTAACTTCCTGTTCCCTGAGCGTCCCTCTTTCTTGGGTTCCTGGGGACCATGCCTCTCTGTTGTGATAGCATAGAAGTCTCCTCATCAGCTGATTAGATTTTAGCTTGGCCTCTGTTAAACATCCCATGGGTGGCTCTCTAAGGATCTTTCCAGGTTACCCCAACCTGGGGAAATTCCCTGGTCCTATCCACAGCCCTCGGGCTATTGCTTAGGGTGGATCATTGCATTTGGCTCATTTTATTCATTTTCCTGTTGAATTCCTCTACCTTCAAGGTCAAATATGACCATTTCCGAGATTATGGCTGAAAACTCTCCATATACATCAGCACACATACAACATCTTGTATGTTCTTGAGTAATTCCATTGTCCCCTGACATAGTCCCAAACTACTAGTCAACAAGCTCCAGTCTCTGCTGTGAAGAACCTAGAGTCAACCTCAGCAGTTCCAGTAGTGAGAAATCTCCAAGCGAGGCACAGGAACCCCTGGAAAAAGTCTTGCAGAAGGTGCCCTGGGTTGTCTCATTGCTTCCTTACAGTGTCATTCAACTTGTTGCAACATCCCGTGTATTTCCTATAAACTGGAAGTTAGAAACAAAGGCTTGGTGAGATTTAGATGAAATCTCAAGCTCGCTCTCTCTCTCAGAGCTCATAGGTAATACTGTGATGCATTGATCGGAATGCCCGCATGTCTGTTAGCTGCCCTGAGACTGACCAGTGGGTTCATGTGGGGACAGCAAGAGCAGGTTTTGTTGTTGTTGTTGTTTTAATTTCTACCTGAGGATATTCTTCCATTGATTTTTAGAGAGAGTGGAAGAGAGAAGGAAAGACAAAGAGAAATATCGATGTGAGAGAAACACATCGATTGGTTGCCTCCTGCAGGGCCCGGGCTGGGGAGGAGCCTGCAACCGAGGCACATGCCCTTGACTGGAATCGAACCCAGGACCCTTTGGTCTGCAGGCCTGCGCTTTAACCACTGAACCAAACCGACTAGGGCAGCAATAGCAGTTTTTTGAAGCCACTGTCAGTGAAGACTCAAAAAACATTATGCAAATACACACTGAAGTCCAGATCTGTCAGCAGAAAGAGTGTGTGAGTGTGAGTGTGTGTGTGTGAACATGGGAACACCAGCGGATATCTTTCTTTCCTTCTCTGTCCCCATTGCTATCTTCCTTTTTTCCTTTCTCCCTCCCTTGTCCTTTCTCCTTTTCCTTCTTCTTTCCCTCTCCCTCCTCCTTTCCTTCCCCCCATATATCCTTTACGCCAATTTTCCTTCTCCCCTTCCCCCTCACCATGCATATGCCCACCTTCCTTCACTCCTTCCCCATGACCCTCTCCACCTTCTCCGATTTCCACTTCCCTCCCCCAACCCTCAGATGATTGATGGCGAGGCCTTCCTTTTGCTGACACAGGCGGACATTGTGAAGATCATGAGCGTCAAGCTGGGTCCAGCCTTGAAGATCTATAACGCCATTCTCATGTTCAAAAACGCCGATGACACCTTAAAGTGACTGGCTCAGGGCTGGGCCCTCCTCCAACCCCAGCCGGGCCTCCCTCTGCACCTGATGCTTCCTTCCTAACCTGAGTTCCTCATACCCCACCTGTGCCCCCACTACGCTCTGTATCTGACCAGGGGTGGTTGCTCTTCTCTCCAGGGCTGCTTCCTTCAAGGTACATGGGAGCAGAGGAGCCCCGGGCAGGATGGAGTCCTGGAACTCATCTGCCACCAGGCATAGCAGTGAGGGTGTGACATGGCTGGGGGAGCATTACTGATGGAGTGGGTCGGGGGCACCCTGCCTGTGGCAGCCCACATCTCTAGCCAACTTGTTTTATCACCAAAGCTTCTTTTTGTTTGCAATTAAGAACAGTCTGGGAGAGCCAGAGGCCCTTTTCGGCATCTCTGTGCTTTTCTTTCCTTGTCTCCTTTCCTCCTACCAAGTGACCCTGCCACAAACATATTTACTCAGAAGGCACCACCCCCCTCTGTCTTTTGGTTTTGCCGCCCTCATTCTGCTGCCCAGTTTTCTGGTCAGTGCCCCCACCTGGCACAGCCAGACCCCATTGGCTCCTCCCTTTAAGTGGGTGCGCCTCAGACACATGTTTTCATAGGATCCAATGGGAGTCTGGGCTGCCTTTCTCCACTTTACCCAGAAGTGAGGGATTCTGAGCCCAAATGCCTTCTTAAATGTGTCCAGCTCTGGACCACTTGGCATTGTTAGTGTTCCACGCCTAGTCCTGTTTCCAGCAGAGCGGGTGGTCAGAGCATTTCACCTCTGCAGCAGGGTTAAGGTTCCATGGGTGTTCCCCAGTGTGTCAGGTATGGGAGGAGGCAACCTGAATGGCTAGGTAGCCAAGGCCAGCCCAAGAGTACGTCAGACAGTCTCGGTCAATCTTAGGTCAGATGGGCAGCTCCACCAGGCATAGTGGCTCCCAAAGCTGGCAGCCATGGGTCTCAGCTAAGGTGTTGCCCATGGCGGGAGTCAGGGGAGCATGCGTGCCAGGCCTCCTGGCATGGGCATGTAGCACTCTGTCTAGTACACACACACACCCTGCAACATCACCTCAGCCTGTCCCTCACATGCCCTGCTCTTGAGTTTTACAAAGAGGACTTGAAGTTGGGAGTTGGGAAAGTGAATTCTATCTTTGAGCTCTCTGAGTCCTTTAAGTCTTTCTTGCCCTTCTCCATCAGTGTTGCAGTGGGGGGCCTGCTGGGACTCTGGGACTTTGATCTTTCTGTACAAGTGGGGGCCTAGCTGCCACTGAGCCACTGCCAAACCTGAAGCCTGGGAGCAGGCCCCACACAGAGGTGGGGAGCAGGAGCTGAGCTGGGCCTTCCCCAGACTGCTCTGCCAGCCATGGGAGGTGTGTGTGTGTGTGTGTGTGTGTGTGTGTGTGTGTGTGTATGTGTGTGTGTGTGTGTGTGTAGCGCACTCAGAAGTGTTGGACAGGGAGATGTGAGGCTCAGTGTTGGGAAAATGTCAAGGGCTATTCCTGTTACAATATGAAGCTTTATCATTCCCATAGAAGAGAGAAACCCAAAGTTCAGTTGATTTCCTGTCCCTGCCCAGTAGGGGACCCTCTCTCACAAGGGACCAGACAGCTTTGCTCGGGCAGCCATTCAGCCCCCAGCCGAGCTCCCACAGGACTTACATGTTCCTTCCCTTCCAGCCCTAAGAGGCAGCTCTAAGCACTACCTCCCAGGGAGGAACGCGGGAGGGCCTGAAGGTTGGGTTTACAGAAGTCGCATTGGTGTCCCCATTGGCCAAGAGCCTCTCTATCTTGGTTGCTTAAGTGGTGGCAAAACTCACCAGTTCTTGGCAGAGATGCTCACTGGCTTTGTGGTGTGAGGAGAAGGCAGCAAGTCCACACAGTTGAGTGGGGCTGGGATGGCTTTGCCATGTGGATTTACTAACCACACTCTTAATACCTGCCTACCAGAAAGGCAGGATGGACCAAGGGCCTCGAGGAAAAGGGCCCCCGGGCCTCCGAACTTTGAGGCCTCAGCACTTTGTGCACCAATGTCAAACTCTTTGGAAAGAAACCAAATCATAAAAAAGGAGAAAGAAATCTGCCTCCTGTCCACCCTGCTACCTCCCTTTCACCCCCATCCTGTCCCCAAATGAGATCATCGCACCTTGACCTGGGAGGGCAGTGAGGGGAGGGAGTTGGCGCCGGTGCCCAGTGCCATGTGACCTCTGCCCAGCTCTCCAGCAGAGGTACCACTTACACTTTGGCCCGGCAGCCTCGCCCAGCTCTGGCCTAGGCCAGGGAGGACCTTTCTGTTTGGCTTCTGAAACAGAAAGAATGATCCCAGAGCTTGAAAATGAAACTTGTTTGCACTTTCATTCACATGCACTTTGGTGGAGTTAGGTTTTTGTATTTGCTGTGTGTGTGTGTGTGTGTGTGTGTGTGTGTGTGCGCACGCGTGCGCCCATGCGCCCGTGCACCCATGTGTGCACATGTACGTGTTTGTGTGCATGTGTGCACACACGTGTGTGTTCTTTAAGAGAATCTTCTGGCTTAAGATAAAGTGACTCTTGACTCATGAGGGAGAAAAAGTTACAAACAAAATGTGGTGTGCTTCATCCATCTATTGAAACAAATAAACTTGAACAACTGAATGATATGCACTCAGAATTTGTTCTATTTTCATGGTGAAATACCCAGAAAACAGAAAGGGAATATCAATAATACCCTGTCATTACTGCAGAGAATAAAGCATTCTCTCTGCTGGTAGGGGTCCTAACTAATCTGGTTTTTATTCCCTTTTAAAGATAAGAAACAAAGAATAAAGATAAATGGGTATACTGTCTACATGGAGAAATATAAACAATGGGACCCTCGGAGAACAATGTGAAAAGGCCTGATCCTTGACAGCTTGTGAATGGTAAGGGCAGAAAATTCAATAAAGACTTCAGTTTAAAAAACAACAACAACATGAAACTTTCAGGCGGGGAAATGTCAAGCTGAAGAGTTAGAATTTGTTTAGGTTCCCAGAGACTGTGTGAGCGGATAAGAACATAGCAGAAATGCCACGTTCAATCACATCAACCCCTTTCTTGTCAATATCCTTAATTCCTTTGACCTTGTGCTCTTCTGGACCGCGTGGCTAGAAGAATATCAACCATGGAGCTGTCCAAGAGCCTGACTTCTCCACACCTTGACCAGGAACTTATCTGACTGAGCAGATTTGTTGCCATGCTTGACTGATAATCTCTGGCTCTGGTGTGAACCCTCAGGGCTGCCCAGGAAGCAGCTGGGTTTCTGAGGTCGTTAGCTTTGACTTCTCTTTTACCTCTTACCCCGCTACCTTCCCTGTTATCTCAAGAGATGTCTCCCCCATCTGTGTCACAGAGAAAATAGAAGTCATCAGAAGGAATACCCCACCTTTCTGCCACCTCATGTGCCAGTCTCCTTCCACCTACATCCGTTCTTCCTTTCTTAACTATCACAGTAGAAGAGTTTATTTTTCCACTTGTCAAAAATGAAATCCTCACCTTCATCTCTGCTATTTAGTATTGGACTGGAAGTTCTAGCCAGAGCAACTAGATAAGAAAAATAAATAAAAGGTGCCCACATTTGAAAGGAAGAAGTAACAACTATCTCTATTCATAGATGACATGATTTTATAAGTAAAGAATCCAAAAGAAAGCTGCTAGAACTAGTAAATAAATTAAGTACAGTTGCAGGGTATAAGATCAACACAAAAAATCACTTATATTTCTATATACCTGCAACAAACAATCCAAAAAAGAAATTAAGAAAGCAATTCCACTTATAATAGCATCTATAAAAATAAAATACACTGGAATAAATTTAAACAAGGTGATGAAAGACATATACTGGAACCTATAAAACATTGCTGAAAGAAATGAAAGTAGACCTAAATAAATGGAGAGACACCCATGTTTATGGGTAGGAAGACTTAATATTGTTAAGATGTCAATACTACCCAAAATGATCTACAGATTCAATGCAAACCTTAGCAAAATACCAATGGCTTTTTTTGCAGGAATAGAAAAGCTTATCCTCAAATTCATGTGGAATTGCAAGGGACTCCCCAAAACCAAAACAACCTTGAAAAAGAACAAAATTAGAGGATTCAATCTTCCAGATTTCAAAACTTATTACAAAGATAAAGTAATCAAAGTAGTTTGATACTGGCATATGGACAGACATAAAGACAAATTGAATAGAATTGAGAGTCTAGAAATAAACCTATATATCTATGGACAATTGATTAATTGATTTTAGATAAGAGTGTAGTCTATTCAGTGGGGAAAGACAGTTTCTTCAAGAAATGATGCTGTGACAACTGGATCTCCACAGGGGAAAAAACAAAAAGAAAACAAAGTTGAAAAAAATGAAGTCCAATGCCTTCCTTATACCATATATAAAATGAACTCAAAATGGATTGACTACCTAAATATAAAAGCTAAAACCGTAAAACACTTAGAAGAAAACACAAAGGTAAGTCTTTATGACCTTGAAATTGACAATGCATTCTTGATGTGACACCAAAAACACAAGCAACAAAAGAAAAAATAGATTAGTTGAACTTCATCAAAATTTTGTGCATCATGGACATTATCAAGAAGGTCAAAAGACAACCTACAGAATGAGAGGAAATAGTTGCAAATTGTATATCTGACAAGGGTTTAATATCCAGAATATATAAAGAACTCCTAACCCTGACCAGTGTGGTTCAGGTGGTTGGAGTGTTGTCTCTTACACCGAAAGGTCATGAATTCAATTCCCAGTCAGAGCATATGTCCGAGGTTTTGGGCTTGATTCCCAATAGGGGGTGTGCAGGAGGCAGCCAATTGAAGTTTCTCCCTCTCCCTTTCTCTCTCTAAAATTAATAAAAACATATTTTTAAATATAAATAAATAAAATTAATAATAATAATAAAGAGGGAAATAGGATCCAAGAAACAGAACATGCATCAAGGACAAAGACAAAGGGAATTTCCAGAGTGATGGGAAGGAAGGGCTAAGTTGACAACTGAGCAACTCTCCAGGTGAGAACCGAAGGATGGAAAACTCAAACAAACTGAAACCTATATATTATTGTATTAAGAGGATATTTTCAGCTGTACCAGAGAGCTTACGAGAATTATATGTATACTAGAGGCCCCGTGCACGGATTTGTGCACCGGTGGGGTTCCTCGGTGTAGCCTGCGGAGATTGGGCCAAAACCGGCAGTCCAATGCTGCCTGCTGCTCCTGCTCATCCTGGCCCTGCTGCACCTGCCATCGCCTCCCGGTAGGCTCGCTGCTGCTCTGCTGTGGTCTCCAGGCTGCGGTGGCCAGCCGTGAGCCCTGCGTCTGGTGCCTGTCAATTAGCTGAGCGGCGCTCCCGCTGTGGGAGCACACTAACCACCAGGGGGCAACTCCTGAGTTGACCATCTGCCCCCTGGTGGTCAGTGCACATTATAGTGATCAGTCATTTGGTCATTCAGTCGCTTAGGCTTTTATATATTTACTAGAGGCCCAGTGCATGATTAAATCATGCATGTGTAGGGTCCCCTACACGCTTTCACTTTCGATCGCGGGGGAGCTGGGTGCCTGTCCGCTGGTGCACCAGGCCTTTCAGAAGCCTCTGGCGCCGCGGAGGCTTCTGAAAGGCTTGGTGCTGGAGCGGACAGGCACCCAGCTCCCCCGCTTTTGATGGTCCGTGGCGGGACGTGAGCTCGCTGCCCCAGAGGCCCCTTCTGTGCCGCAGCACAGCCATGGCACAGACGCTGAGCTCGTGCCGCCGCGCGCGACGCGAGCTCAGCATCCCGCCGGCCCAATCGGCCACCCCAGCCACCCCGAGTCCCGCCCCCCGCGCCTCCTGGCCAATCGTGGGCATAGCGAAGGTACGGTCAATTTGCATATTTGTCTATTATTAGGTAGGACTAGGGGCCCAGTGCACAAATTCATGCACCTTGAAAGGGACTGTGGGCTATGAGGCTGCGGTGGCACAGGGGTGGGTCTCGGCCCATCCTTTGCGCCCCTGTCCTGCCCCTCCCACCATGGCCCCAGTCCCCTGTCTGCTGGCAGCCCCGCTCCAACCGCCACTGCACCCACGTGCTGATGGCACCAGCCCCACTCGCACCTGCTGATGGCGTGGAGCAATTGGGGCCGACGCCGGCAGCGGGTGTGAGCAGCGGCTTCGATGCCAGCAGTGGGTGCAAGCAGGGCCATCACCAACAATGGGTGCAAGAGGCGGCTACTGGCCCCGATCGCCCCTCAGGAGCAGAGGGAGGTGGAGAAGGCCCTGAGGGGCGATCGGGGCCAACAGCCACTGCTCGCACCCACTGATGGCGGTGAATGCTTGGGGCCGGCGCCAGGCTCCGGCAGCAGGTGCGAGCGGTGGCTTCAGTGCCAGCAGCAGGTGTGAGTGGGGCTGGCGCCGGCAGCAGGTGCAAGAACTGGGCGGGACCGCAGCGTGTGGGAACAAAGAATTTTCAGTAACCACTAGAGGCTTGCCCTGATGACAGCGACTGACACCCTGCCTTGGTCTGGCGCCCCCACTCACCTGCTCCACCATTCCGCCATGGCCGATGCCCGCCATGTTCTGCGTCCACCCCCTGGTGATCACACATCATAGCGACTGGTTGTTCGGTTGTTCGGTCTATTTGCATATTAGGGTTTTATATAGAGAGATACAGATGTATATGTATATATGTATATGTAGTCAATATTTCAAGCCATCCAATGACGCAGTTGTTAACTTTAGGAAAGGCAGAAGTTGTGTTTGGATGGGAGAGATCTCAATATTTGTTCCATAGTAGGAAAGAAGAAGCCACTCGATAATTTTTAAAACTGAAAGGTGGAGAAATAGCAGTATAATCATGTTATTTAGATACATGGAGGTAAATGCCAAAACAAGCAGCTAAAAAAAGTGAGGAATGGGACAAGGCACTGATCTTTTTCATCATCCACCTCATTGTTTTATTTGATGTTTAAATTTTTGTACACATCACTTTCAAAAAAATCTTTAAAAAAAACTGGGGGTCCCATCTCTGGCCTATGTGTGAACTCTGTTGGCCCCAGGGTTCTGCACCCAGCCTACATTAAGCCTGTTATTCCCTCTGCCTGTGGATGAATCTGCAGGTGTGGAGCATGTGTGTGCAGGTAGGGGTAGTAATGGGAGGAGGGGGCCAGGGGCAGATAAAGCACAGAAAAGTGAGCTGAGGAATCTCAAGGTGGAGGGAATATGCATGGACTTGGGTTCTCATTGGTTCAGTCTCTTGTTTCCCTTCTCACCCCTGAGGACATACATATCTTTGACCTTCATAGCCAAACAACAGAATTGGCCATTTGAGAGAGAAAGAGACAGGGAGGATAGAATGGGAGAGAAGAAACAAGATGGGGAGGTGGTGGGTATCCCCAGTGGCCTCACAGTAGGAATGGCCTTGTTGACTTTCTACAGCATCATTGAGAGGAAAAGGCAAATGTAAGCATTGCTGGTGGCCACACCACTAGTTGGTACACAGTAATTTGGTAGAGAGGCCAGCATTAACCCAGTACCTTTATTTGCAGTTTAGCAGACAAACATGAGCACCAGGATGGAGATATATATTAGAGAGAGAGAAAGAGAGAGAAAGAAACATCAATTTGTTGTTCCACTCATCCATACATTTACTTTTGCATGTGCCCCGACTGGGGATCAAACCCACAACCTTAGCGCATCAAGATGATGCTCTAACCAAATGAGCTACCCGGCCAGGGCAGGCCCACAGAACATTAACACAAAGATGTCCTCCTCAGTCTGGTTGGCGTTATTGTGAAATTGATAGCAGCCTAAATGCCCACCAGCCTAAAGGGAACGGGGATAGGGAAATTAATCCCACATTATACAATGTGATGCAGGTTTTTTAAAGAGTTGATTCTCTATGTGTTGACATGGGACGATGTGTGAGAAACAAAGAGTGAGTGGCTGAACAATATGCATAGTATGGCCCATTTTTCTGGGGGAAAAGTGTATGAGATAACTAGATTAGGGCATAGCAAAAGTCTGGGTAGTCACCATTGAGTAACAGCAGTTCCCTCTGGGAATGAGATTGAAGATGGTTTGGAGGAGAAGCTTCCACTTGTATTTCACATTCTGCTGTGTGTTGGAATTCTTCGATACAGTGTACCCAATACTGTTTTTTTCTTTATTAAATTCTTTCTTGTTTAAAGTACTATGCATAGTATTACATATGTCTCCTTTTTCCCCCATTGACCTCTCCCTGCCCACCCCCACCCCCCAGCACATGCCCTCACCCCCCTGGTGTCTGTGTCCACTGGTTATGCTTATATGCATGCATACAAGTCCTTTGATTGATCTCTTACCCCCAACTCCCCTCCCTTGCCTTCCCTCTGAAGTTTGACAGTCTGTTCGATGCTTCTCTGTCTCTGGATCTATTTTTGTTCATCAGTTTATGTTATTCATTATATTCCACAAATGAGTGAGATCATGTGATATTTATGTTACTCTGACTGGGTTATTTCGCTTAGCATAATGCTCTCCGTGTCCATCCATGCTATTGTGAATGGGAAGAGTTCTCTTTTTTTTTAAATAATTTTAAAAATATATTTTTAATTGATTTCAGAGATGAAGGGAGAAAGATAGAGAGATAGAAACATCAATGATGATAGAGAATCATTGATTAGCTGCCTCCTTCATGCCCCCTACTGGGGGGATCAAGCCCCCAACCCGGGCATGTGCCCTTGGCCATAATCGAACCTGGGAGCCTTTAGTCCACAGGCCAACACTCTACCCACTGAGCCAAACCAGCTAGAGCAAGAATTCTTTCTTTTTTACAGCAGTATAGTATTCCATTGTGTAGATGTACCACAGTTTTTTAAATCCACTCACCTGCTGATGGGCACTTAGGCTGTTTCCGAATCTTAGCTATGGTGAATTGTGCCGCTATGAACAAAAGGGTGTATATTACCTTTCTGATTGGTGTTTCTGAGTTCTTGAAATATACTAGTGTATTCCTGGAAGTGGGATTACTGGGTCAAATGGGAGTTCCATTTTTAATTTTTTGAGGAAACTCCATACTGTTTTCCACAGAGACTGCACCAGTCTGCATGCCCACCAAGAGTGCACCAGGGTTCCTTTTTCTCCACATCCTCGCCGGCATTTGGCGTTTGTTGATTTGTTGATGATAGCCATTCTGACAGGTGTGAGATGGTACCTCATTGTCGTTTTGATTTGCATCTCTCACATAATTAGTGACTTTGAGCATATTTTCATATGTCTCTTGGCCTTCTGTATGTCCATTTTCGAAAAGTGTCTATTTAGGTCCTTTGCCCATTTTTTGATTGGATTGTTTATCTTCCTTTTGTTGAGATGTATGAGTTCCCTATAAATTTTGGATATTAGACCTTATCGGAGATAACATTTGTACCCAATACTATTCCGTGGGGTTTTAAAAACTGGCTTTGGAAGTGCAGGGAGGAGTGGCTTGGTGGAGCAGGAACAGGACCGCTCCAGAAAGGGGCAGGACTGGGGCTCTGCCCTGATTTGCTTGGTGCACTTGGGCCAGCCACCGCCCCTTTGGGCGGAGGCCAGTCACATGCTGATGGGTGTGTTGGTGGAGGCGGGGCTGGGGCACCCAGGGCTCCGCTGGGGCGCTGTTAGAGCTGCCAGCTTTTAAAGCGCTACCAGGACTGGGAAGTTGTTGACATGTTAATGACACGCAATTGGAGAAAGCAGAGTGGCAGTCAGACTGAGTTGCCTGCTGAGGAGGGGGTCACTGGGTGGAGCTTTTCTTACCTGTCCAGCAGGCCAGGCCCTGTCCTTGCCCTGGGTTAGAACCCTCAGTCTGGGCACCATCCGATCAAGCAGGGAAAGCCTTCCCTCCCTGGGAGCTGGGGAGAGCTGAGCCCTGGTTCCTGGGACTTAGGTCTCCGAAGGGCAGAGCGGGGCCTGGGTCTCAGCCAGCTGTAGTTCTCCCACGTTGATGCCTGGACAGCGCCAGCACAGGAGAGCTCTGGACAGCAGGCTTTGGCTCAACACAAGAGAGTGCCAGAGGTGTCAGGCATGAGGCTGGCTCAGGTGGGCATGAGCTAACCCCCACACACACACACCCACGGAGGTGTCCACGACAGGGCTGATCACACAGGCTGGTGGTCCTATCAGGGACTGGTGGAGGGGAGAGTTGTGTGCAACAAGCCTTTTGGTGGTCAGTTCCCCAGGCTCTAAAAGGGAAAGTGATTCAGCTGGTGGAGTCAGGGACGGCTGTGTGGGAGAGTCAGCATATGCGCTGAACTCGGGAGGGGAGGGGAGGGGAGATTTCAGACACCAGAAATGGGACAGTGTTGAAAGGGACTTCAGAGACCCTCCGTGAGGCAGGATACACACCATCATCACCGATTCGCGTGAGGCTCAGGGAGCTGAAGTCGCTTGCCCAAGGTCACATAAGTTGTGCAGTAGCTTTTAAAAGTTCAGAGGGTCCCCAGGGCAGGGCCTTCGAGGAGCCAGTGGGTGCAGCCAGCATGGTGATTCAGGTCCAGTGGTTAATTAGTAACTGAGGCCCTGTGGCCCGCTCTCAGCTGGCCTGGCTGGGAGGTTGAACTTGAGCTGGTTCGCAGTTTGAGTGAGTGGATGACAGGTCACTCCTGACTGGGAAGGTTGTTCTGGCGATTCAGGATTGGGGGACCATGCAGAGAGACGGGAGGGCAGAGCTGTGCTTGGGGCTGCTCCCCCGGACCTGAGCTGGGACCCAGAGTTTTCAGGTGAGAGGCTCAGCTGTGGGCAGGACACCTGCCTGCCAGCCTGCTGGTCTGCCAAACTGACTAACTAGTTACCTAGCCAACTTCCTTCCTAACTACCTACTTACTTCCTTTCCCTCCTAACACCCTTCTTCCTAATTCCCTTTTTTCTTCCTAACTCTCCTCTCT
Source organism: Cnephaeus nilssonii (assembly GCF_951640355.1). Taxonomy (NCBI): domain Eukaryota; kingdom Metazoa; phylum Chordata; class Mammalia; order Chiroptera; family Vespertilionidae; genus Cnephaeus; species Cnephaeus nilssonii. The sequence goes on along the minus strand of NC_137082.1, from coordinate 70,196,717 downwards.
CTCCCTCCCTTGCTTCCTTCTTTCCTAATTTTTTTAACTTCTTTCCCCCTATCCCTCCCTCCTTTGCCTCCTTTCCTCTCCACTAACTCTCTACCTCTCAGCTACCTAATTGTCTTTCTTCCTAACTAACCAATTCACATTCTCACTTCCTTCCCACTAACTTCATGCCTTCCCTTTCTAAATTCCTAACTTCTTCCTAAAATTCCAGGCCCTGGAATCAGGCCTGGGTTCAGTGACATCACTTACTAGCTATGTGGCCTGATCAAGTCACTTCACCTCCCCGATCCTCAGTGTCCTCCTCCTTCAAACAGGGACAATGATAGTTCCTAACCCATGGTGTTGTGGGAACAAAGTCAAATCAAGCTGCAGAGAAGGGAGCACGAAGCCTTAGGAGCAGAGAGCTGCTCAGATGTGAGGTTCACAGTCAAGGTGATGGGGGAGGGAGAGGGTGTGCAATGGGCATGTCGAATTTCCCACCAGGACTTAGAGATTTTACACAGTGGTACAAGGATAAAAAATAAGCTAACCCACTGTCACCTTGGGTCATGGCCCTCAGACTTTTTTCTGTGGCTGTACACAGATGTCCATGTGCCCACCTGTCTTTTTGTTCTATACAAAGACAGTACCCCTGTTACACCTACCATTTTGAAATCTGGCTTGTTTGTTTCGCTTGACACTGTAGCACATATATGTTTCTGCTTCCATTTACATAGGCTTGTATGTCGGTTTTGTTTGCTGTTGGGTAATATTCCATTTTATATGTGTGTCCTGTGATTTATCTTATCGATTCAGTCCTTGATTCATTAGTCAAATACGTAGGGAGCACCGACTGCCTTCCAGGCCCCGTTCTCGGTGCTGCAGTGCACAGTGAACAAGAGAGTCTTTGCCCTCCTGGAGCCAATGTTCTCATTCGGGGCAGAAAACAAACACAGCGCTGCGTGTGAAGGTGTCAGAGTGATAAGTGTTCCGAAGTAAAATACAGCGCAGGAAAGTGGAGAGGAAGTGGTGGGACTGGCTTTGTAGAGCGACCAACCATCCTGGTTTGCCCAGGACCGTACTGGGTTTAGCACTGAAATCCCACATCCTGGGAAACCTGGAAGTCCCAGACAAACCAGGACAAGGGACACCAGGAATCAGAAGAGCCCTGAGAGGGCACATGTGAGCAGAGACCCCTGAGAGGTTAGCGGAAGGCAGCTCTGCAGAAGAGCATTCCAGGCAGAGGACGTGCGAGGGGCAGGAGGCCAGAGGACACGCTGTGTGTCTGAGGAACAGCCAGCAAGCCAGAGAGGCTGGCGTGTGGTGAGAGGAGAGCATGGAAACGGGTGGGCAGGGAGGCAGAAGCCGGGTCGGGGGAATCTCATAAACCAGCGTGAAGACTTTGGATTTTGATCCTCCAAGTGATGGGAAGTCACTGGAGTTTTGAGCAACAAAGTCACATGATCTGATTTACATTTTTAAAGAGTCACTCTGGCTTTTGGTGGGAGGTTGTACTGGGTAAAGATAGAAATAGAGAATCAGCCCTAGCTGGTTTGGCTCAGTGGATAGAGCGTCGGCCGGCAGACCGAAGGGCCCCGGGTTCGATTCCGGTCAAGGGCATGTACCTTGGTTGCGGGCTCCTCCCGGGCCCGGCCCATGGTCAGGTCGCCTGCAGGAGGCAACCAATTGATGTGTTTCTCTCACATCAATGCTTCTCTCTGTCTTTCCCTCTCTCTTCCACCCTCTCTAAAAATCAATGGAAAAATATCCTCAGGTGAGGATTAACAACCAAAAATTAAAAATTAAAAAGAAATAGAGAGTCGGTAGGGCAGCTATTGCAGTGATTCATGCAAGGTGGTTGCAGCACTGGGTTTCTCGATGCACTCGGAGGCTCGAGCCTCGTGGGATTTCTTGGAGGAGAGGAGGTGGGGTAAGGTGCCAGCTTTCTAGAATGAATTCCAAGTTGCCGGCTTGAACTTTTGAGTCGGTGGTAGTGCCAGGGAAGAGTGGAAGGAAAGTGAGTCAAGACTTGTTTCAGACGCGTTGAGTCCGAGGTGCCTCTGGACACCTAACCAGTGAAGGGTTGAGGAAGCAGTTAGCTATTTCAATCCAGAATTCGGGAGAGAATCAGAACCAGGGAGATACGTTTGGGAATTATTGAGGACACTTGGCACTCAAAGCCGTGGAAGTGCTTGAGCTCAGCTAGGAACAAGTGTAGACAGAGGTCCGAGGGCTGAGCCCTGGGACAGGCCAGTGTTTAAGGTAAAAGGAGGAGGCGAATCCGGCCGAAGAGATGGAGGAAGAGCAGGCAGTGAGGCAGGTGGGAACCCAGCAGCTCCTGAAGCCACGCGGGAGCAGTGGGTGTGTCAGATCCTCCCGAGGAGCTGAGCGAGAGGAGGATGGAGGATCCATCACTGGCCCCGGCACACGGAAGCCACTGTTTCAGTGCCGAATTGTGGTGAAAGCCTCTTTGTAATGGGTTCAAGAGAGAACGGAAAAAGGCATGGAGACTGAGTCCAGACAATTCTTTCCAGGAGTTGAACTGAAGCCCTGACCGGTTTGGCTCAGTGGATGGCGCGTCGGCCTGCGGACTGAAGGGTCCCAGGTTCGATTCCGGTCAAGGGCATATACCTTGGTTGCAGGCACATACCCAGTGGGGGGAGGGGGTGCAGGAGGCAGCTGATTGATGTTCCTCTTTCATCGATGTTTCTAACTCTCTATCCCTCTTCCTTCCTCTCTGTAAAAAAGCAATAAAATATAATTTTTTTAAAAAAAAGGGGTTGAATGGAAAAGGGGAACAGCGAAATGGACAGCACCTGGATGGGGGTGTGAGCTCAAAGGGAGCTATTACAGCCGGCAATATTCCGAAGCGCCTTGTGGTGGAACATTTAGGTTATTATCATCACTGCCATCATTTCCCTGTTCTAAGCAGTGCTGCTGAATGAAGGGCCAACCAGGGGCTTGTTATTGAAAAGAAATGTCCTTGTTCTGCTATGTGTTTTGTCAACATGACACCGTGCCCATCTGTGTATTGGTTCAACATTTCTGTTTTGTTGGAAGATGGTAGGCTCTGGTGTTGTTCACTCGGGTTTCCTTGGCTGACACCTCCAGTGCCCTGCTCTCAGAGCCCGCAGAGAACCCCTGGGGCCACCAGGCTCAGGTCCCTCCCTGACCAACCCCCTTGGCCCCAGCCCCATAAATCCCGCCACTGTGGTGAGTTGCAGAGGTCTGGGTGTGGCATGTGGTAGCCACACAGAAAGTTCCAGAAGAACAGGGTCTGTGTCAGTCCATGTCAACTCCTGCGTTCCCTAGAACATCCCCCATGCACTCCGGGGGAGAGGAGAGACCCATGAGTACCTAATTATCACACCAGGGAACAAGAACCTCATGAGCCAAGTGCTGGCTGGGACCATGTTTCCTGCCTCTTAGATAGTTGCAGAGCGGTGGGCCAACCAGCCCCATCCTGGGGACTGCAGGCCAGAGTCCTGGAGGGGCCAGCAGGGAAAAGCCCCAATGGCCAAGGACTTGGCATTCAAAGACCAAGGCCAGCTGGATGAGCCAGACACCTGGGCTCCAGGTTCCTCTCAGGTTCTTGTGGGGAGGGAGGAGCGCGAAGGGCTCTCAGCTGCCATGGTGGCGGTCCTGGGACCTTATCGTCAGTCCCAGATGGTTTACATCAGGCCTGGGTATACCGCAGGGAGTATGTCTTACAGACAGCACCTACACACACACACACGAGATTTACCAACTGCACCAATGTGAATACAGACACACAATAACCTACATACACACATGCAGTTACACTGTCATGCACATGTATCAATAGACACTATACTCATCTGCAGACTCACACATGTAGACACCCACATGCAACTCACATGCATACACACAAGCACATTAACACATAGGTAGATACACACTGACACGTTGACACACTGCACAGAGGCTCCCTGAGGCGCACACACATGCACACTGAGAACATACAGAGTTGCACAGACACACAGAAAAATCATACAAACAAGGTCACCATGCCACACACTCACAACAGAGCACAGGCAGCCATCTACATGGACTCACACACTGACACAATACTTGGCCATACAGGGACACACAGACACACCAGACAGACACACCGGCTGAAGCACATCTTTACATGAAACACCTGCACACGCACACACACACGCTGACCCACACCCACATGTTCTAACAAGCCCGGAGTCTCCAGGGCTCCCCTGCAGCTGTTGGCCACCCCCAGGGGGAGCCGATGTCCCCGAGGGAACCGAGGTTTCCCATCCCATCTTTAGCTCTGCTGGGTCCTGCATGACATCAACGGCCCCCTCGGTGCTGATGCTGCCGGGAGTTCCGAGCTGGGGCCAGGCCGGCGCCAGGCACAGACACTTCAACCCTTGTTGGGAGAACAGAGAGAGGCTGTCTTGTCCATTGCCCATCCTCCGGCTCCAACGGCTGGTTCTCTCAAAGGCCTCTCCTCAGGCCGGTGCAGGTATGTGGGGCCGGGGAGGCCAGGGCCTGGCAGAGGGGCCATCAGAGTCAGCGCAGGAGAGGGGGTGGCAGCATCACAGGAGCATAGGCCTGGGGCACAGGCTGTACTCCCTGTGGGTAGTTCTGCAGCTCGCTTTCTCAGGGCTCCACAGAGCTGGGGGACTCCCTCCCTTCCCCTGTGGTCACTTTCTCAGCTCCCAAGAAGGCCACGGGAGGGGGCCGTGCCAGGTGCCCCTTGTAAGGATGGGCAGTGTCTACCCAGAGAGGCCAGGCTGCAGCCCGGGCCCCACAAAGAACCAAGGCTGTGGTCTTGGGATGCACAGTACCCAGCAGTTCCCGCAAGCAACTGGGTTGTCAGATGAGATATCAGCTCTTGGCCTTGACCTTCCAAGCAGGGGTGGGGCTGTGGGGCCCTGGACATCCTGAGTCAGGGCCTAGATATGCTAGCCTCCTCCAGCCTGCAGGGTGGGGCAGGGAAGACACGGTGCTCCCTCCTTTCCCTGCGCCTAGACCAGCTGATCTGTTTAATCTCAACTAGACACTGGCCAATCTGGGGTCTCTCCAGGCGTCAGTCCCAGGCCCCCAGGGCAGCGCCCTTTCAGGGGCATTGGGCAGAAGTCCTTGTGGCAGGGAGATAGCACAGAGCCTGTGGGGGGACTCTCTACAGGAATTCAGGATTACAACATGCTTGTATGGGAGCCTGGGGAGCCCAGCCTGCCCCTCACAAGCTGTGTAATCCCAGCAAGTCCCTTTCTAGGCCTCAGGCTTCCCACCTGTGAAATGCGGGGGAGGGTGCAAACTTTTATGCTCTGCCAGAGTCCTTCCAGGCCTAGCCATCCTGGACTTCGGGAGCTGCCCTGCCTCACAGGGATCTTGCTACCTTGGCTGTCCTTGAAAAAGACTCGGCCTGGGAGGAGCCACCCTGACCATGCTCCTTCCTTCCCTCCTGAGATGTTTGATTGGAGAGGCTGGGTCCAGTGGGTATCCTTTCCTGTCCCAGGCAGGGGTTGCTGGCCTCTGGGGTAGGAGAAGCTCAGGCTATGGCAGGTGCATGGACGGGGTTGGGGAGGGTTGGGGAGGGCAGCGGTGCTTGAAGCTCTAGGTGAAGCTAACTCCCCAACCAGCTCTCTCAGGCCTGCTCCTCCTTGTGCCCCCAGCACCCACCCTATCACAGTTACAGAATGGACTCTAGTGCCAGCCCCGCGGGGACGTCCAGTCCACAGGTGAGTGGGTCTTGGTGCCCCTGCCCACCAGCAGGGGGCTCACTTCCCTACATGGCTCAGGAAATCTATGCCAGCACCCGCCAGGAAGGTGGGTCATCCCAGACAGGACTGGGGGGTCGACAGGGGTCACTCTGAGCTCACAGAAGTGAGCCATTTGCAGGATAAATAGAGAAGAGACTTGGGCAAAGGCTTCAAGAAGTAAATGAGGTGGGAAAACCATGGGATTGGCCCCGAGGAACAGCCTGTAAGTCCTTGGACAGCGCTCTCTGGGCCTCAGTTTTCTCACCCGCACAACTGGCATGACAGCAGCCTCCCAAGGTGGTTGTGAGAAGCAGATGAGATGGTGGATGGGGGAGAGGGGTGGGGAGGAGGGTAGAAAGAAGGAAGGAAGGAAGCAGGTAGCCTAGTAGAGGGATCAGGGCCTGGGGCCCAGAGAAAAGGGAGCCAAGGAGTAGGAACCTGTTGATATTAATCTCTTCTTTCTGTGAATGTTTTTAGCCTTCACGGGCCAATGGGAACATCAACCTGGGGCCTTCAGCCAACCCAAAGTGAGTTCTGGTCTCTAAGGCAACTTTCCTCCCTGGCTCCCCTCAGGCCTGGCTCCCTTAGCCTTGGGAGTAAAATCCAAGTTCTCTGGTCTACCTTCAAGACCCTCTGTGACCTGGGCCCAGGACCCCCTCCCAGCTTTACCTCCCACGAGTTCCCCAGCCTCTGCCCATGCTGAGCCCTGGGCCTGGAATGCGCCCCAAAGTCTGCATTATTAGCCGCTCCCTGCCCTTCAGGCCCTTCTCAGGCTTTGAGCCGGCTCCCTCACCTCTATGCAGTTGTGTCTGGGTTCCTCCCCACCTTACCTATTGTTTACCTGATCGTGAGATCCCCAGGTGCAGGGCCAGTCTTACAAGCCCCTCTCGGCTGGGAGAACATGTCATTCTTCTGTGGTGAGGAGGCTGGGCTGTAGGAAAGCTCCCTGTATTCCCCACCTTCAAAGTGAAAAAGAAGTCTGGATCTGTTCTCAGGATGGAGTTTCACAACCTTGCAAATGCTGACCCGTGTTCTTCCCTCTTCCCCCAGTGCCCGGCCCACCGACTTCGACTTCCTCAAAGTCATTGGCAAAGGCAACTATGGGAAGGTGAGTAATATGGTGAAGGTGGGAAGCCTAGGTCTCCCCTTCTCCAGCCTCCTCCACCCTGTGCCTATCGCCTGCATGTGCAAAGAGGGCGCTCACAACCTGCAGATCCAAGGATGCAGGGCCGGAGCTGGGGCCATCAGAGGAGTGGTCACCTGCGGGACCTTGCATTTCTGCTTCCGTTCAGGTCCTCCTGGCCAAGCGCAAGTCCGACGGGATGTTCTATGCAGTGAAGGTGCTGCAGAAAAAGTTCATCTTAAAGAATAAAGAGGTACCAGAGCTCAGGCATAAGCATTTCTTCCCCTATTCCTCGACTCCCAGGCTCGGGTGGCTTCCCCAGATGGATCCCAACTGTGAAGGGTCCATGGGCTGGGTGCAGAAGGGGTCTTAGCAGGGGGCCAGGTGGTGCCAGGATGCTTACCATTCTCAAGGAAGGCAGGCCAACCACGTCAGCCACAGGCTGCAGGAGGAGCCAGTCCCAGCCCTGTGCCTCCCTCTGATGAACTTGGAGCCCCACAGTGGACAGTCCTTTGCCCTGCCTGGGTGCCCGCCACCCCATCTGTGCAGAGTGGGGTCACACCTCCTACTCTCCAAAGGCCCTTCCGGCCACAGCCATCCTGGAGTTCCAGATGCTTTAGCTGATTCAAGTCTCTTTACTGGTAACTCCAGCCCCAGTTGGAGAGAGTAGGCCCCTGGATGGTAAGATATAAAATCAGAGGGAGAGGGAATTAACGTTAACAAGGACATTATGAGGGTGGGTAGGGGAGGTCTTCCTGAGGGAGGTGGCCTTGCAGCTGGCCTTGAAGGTAGTATTCTATGGTCTGAAAAGAGGGTGCCCAGGCAGGGGAAACAGCATGAGCAAAGGCATGAATGTGGCCTCATGTATGCAGTAATCATATACTCTTTGTTTATCACCCCTGATCTGGGGGCTGGAGCTGCACCCATATGAACCGACTGGGGATGAGACTGCCCACCCAGACCCCTGAATACTAGGCAAGGAGCTGGGCCTGGCAATAAGGAGCCACAGTGGAGGTCTGCGGAAGGGCGTGGGAGCCCCCCCAGCGAGCGGTGGGCTGTAACTCGGCCCGCCCCTGTCTGTGACCCCACAGCAGAACCACATCATGGCGGAGCGCAATGTGCTTCTGAAGAACGTGCGGCACCCCTTCCTCGTGGGCCTGCGCTACTCCTTCCAGACCCCCGAGAAGCTCTACTTTGTGCTGGACTATGTCAATGGAGGAGAGGTGGGTGGGGCTGCAGGGGGCTCCGCTGGGCCAGCTCGTAGCTGGGAGCTGTCCATCCTACATACCCCCTGTGTACCAGGTTCTGGAATGATCTCACATTATCCATACAACAGACCCATTTTGTAGGGGAGGAAACGAGGCTCGGGAGCTAATCACTTGCTCAAGGCCACCAGCCCATACCTGGCAGAGCCAGGACTGGAATGTGGATCTGTATTGACTTCCCCCTGACTCACCTGGGAAGGTCAATGTTACAGGACCTCTGTGGTCAAGGTTTGCAATGCCCCCGTTTTACAACAGAGGCCACTGGTGGGGGTGGCCTGTCACTGTGGTAAATGGAGACCTGAGGCCCCCTGGTGACCGAGCAGCACAGCTGCATGAGCTGAGTTCCCTTCTGGCTCTCTTAGTGAGGCCCCCTCAGTGACCCCAGATTTAAGCTCTATGACCGCATGCTTTTGGCCTGATGCTGAGAGGGAAGTTTTTGTCCTGCATCCCTAAGTCCCCTGATGGAGTTGGAAGGTTTTCCATGCTAGCAAAACACACCAAAGCAATTGGCCCACGGGCAGATCTATCCTGGGCTGAGGAAGGGCATGGGACTTGACCATGATAATCTTATCACCTGGGTTGGAGGAAAAACCTATCTTTGAACCACCCAGTTTCAAATCCCAGCTCTGCCAATTGCAAGCTATGTGACCTTGGCAAGTCACCTGACTGCTCTGACCCGTCCCAGATTCCTCTTAGGTGAAACTAGCATCATATTTGATACCTTGAAGGCGGTCATTAGGATTAAATAAGAGATGCAAAAGGTTCTGGCTTGGAGCTTGGAACATAGAAGGTGCTCAATCCATGTGAATTATTCTCTCCTGCTGACCCTATGGGCACCCACAACTGCTGTATGGAGTGGGGGCAGATATGCCCTTTGTTGTCTGAGTACATTGCTGTTCAGAGAGGGGTGACTTGGGCCGCTGCCCCCCTGCACTCCAGCAGCGGGACCCCCCCCAGGAACCCCTCTCACAGTGTCCTCCTCCTCCAGCTCTTCTTCCACCTGCAGCGGGAGCGCAGGTTCCTGGAGCCCCGGGCCCGGTTCTACGCCGCCGAGGTGGCCAGTGCCATTGGCTACCTGCACTCCCTCAACATCATCTACAGGTGAGGCCTGCCTGTGGCTCAGGGGTTGTGTGGGCCCCTAAATCCTGATGAAATGCCAGTGAACTTGTCCTCTGTCTGAGGAGAATGCCCCCAGCGGGGTAGGGTGGGAGCCTCCTCCTTTCTAGGATCAAGTGTCCAGCCGCCCTGGACTTCCCTGAACACCTCTGTGAGCCTCCATGAATAGTCCTTCTGCCAGGCCCCCTGGTCCCCAACTGTCCTCACTCAGTGGCTGAGCCGTCAGCGTGCTTTTCTTATTTTATGCAGGGACCTGAAACCAGAGAACATTCTCTTGGACTGCCAGGTTTGTGTGTGTGTATGCACATGTGTGTATGTGCATGGTTGCATGTAAATGTTGTGTACCCACATGTATGTGTATGGGTGTGCATGCATTGTGTAGAGATGCATTCAAATATATGTGTGCACATACCCATACATGTGTACATCTGTATATATGTGCATCATGTGCACACACAGCCGTGTATATTTGTACATGTGTGTGCACATGTGTATTCAGGAGGTCTATAGAGGGCAGAGGTGGGGCCAGGTGGAGGCTTGTGGATTTTGTAGTCCCTCCATGTCTTAGATTGGGTTCCCTGGAAACAGACCCTGAGATGAAGCATTGGGTGCAGGTTATCAGGGACCACTCTCAAGAGATCTACCTTTAAGGGGGTGAAAGGCAGGATTGGGCAGAGGAGGAAGCTCACCTCCTCCTTGTGGTTAGAAGTGAGGCCTCAGATGATCTTACAGGGCAGGGAGGACCCAAGATGGAATGGCTCTTTGGAACTGTTGCAAATTGAGGCAAGTAGCCTGGGCATTTGTGCCCCTGCATCAGTCAGTCATTGGATGGGACTGCCCCTAGGGAGGGGCATAACTTTGGGTGAGGGCAGTGTCCCAGCGCGGGTGGGGGGATGGGCATGACAGCTCCCAAAGGGGAGATGTGGGCAGAGTCCCGCAGTATCCACTCACTCCACGGCCTCCACCAGCCACCCACCTGCCCAGCTGCACAAGGTGTGGCTGCTTTCTGGGCCCCAGCCCTCTGTTAGTGACTTCTGTCACCGGGCCTCTCCAGCCAGGACATTCTAGAGCTGCCAGTGTAACTGTGCATGGGCTCTGAGTCTGTGATGAGCTGGGAAGACAGTGGAATGCCATCTCCTCACCTTGCCCCCTGTGCAGCTTCCAGTCCAGAAGCCCTGAGTTGCTGAGTAAAACCTCAGCCTGTGTAGGGGCATCAGACTCCAGAGGAGCTGTCCTGGGGGGTGGGCATTGGGCACTGGGGGTAGGCCTCGCCATACCATTATCTTAGACCACCCTCCTGTCCCTGACTTCCCTCCTCTGCAGGGACACGTGGTCCTGACAGATTTTGGCCTCTGCAAGGAAGGCGTAGAGCCGGAGGAGACCACGTCCACATTCTGTGGCACCCCCGAGGTGAGCTAAAACTCCGAAGAGAAGGCAGGCTGAGTGGTTGAGGCTCGAGCTCCTGATTAGAGGCGATAGGTTATAGCTAAAGGGGCTCACGCCTTCCACCCAAGCACTTCTGAGCTGCTTGTGCACTCAGCCTTGGTTTCCTCATCAGCATAATGGGGGCATCAGCTCTGGGGACTGCTGGGACCCCGCCAGCTGCTGCTGATGCTGTCACAGTGATGTCCAACAGAAATAGAAACAGAAATGCAAACCATGTAGGCAATTAAAATTTTCCAGCAGCCACGTTTAAAAAGTAAAAAACCAACAAGTGAAATTAATTTTAATAATATATTTAAATTAACCTAATATATACACTGAGTGGCCAGATTATTATGATCTCTGAACGCATAATAATCTGGCCACTCAGTGTGTGTGTGTGTGTGTGTGTGTGTGTGTGTGTGTGTGTGTGTGTGTGTATTAGAGGCTGGTGCATGAATTCGTGTATGGGTGGGATCCAGCCAGCCTGGCCATGGGGAGGGGACATGGGCGGTTGGCCGGCCTGCCTGCTGGTCAAACTCCTGGTCAAGGGGACAATTTGCATATTAGCCTTTTATTATATAGGATATACACTGAGTGGCCAGATTATTATGCGTTTAGAGATCATAATAATCTGGCCACTCAGTGTATATAAAATATTGTCATTTCAACATACCATCAATATAAAATTGTTGAGATATTTTATTCTTTTTTTCTAAATCTTTGAAATCAGTGTGTATTCTACACTGATGGGCCATCTCAGCCACATTGTGTTTGATAGCCACAGGTGGACAGTGGCTGTGGTACTGGACAGCACTGTCCCACAGGGTGAAGTCCATGTGCAACAGGAGGGCCTAGCCTGACAATTAAGACCAGGGCCTGCAAGTGTGAAGGAAGCCCTTTAGTTCTGCCCTCTTTCAGCCACAAAGAGCCCGGGGGGTTAAAATGTATGTGTCTCAGCAGGAATTCACACATGTCTGTTTGTCCAGCCAAGGCCTCTATGCAGCCTTGTGGTTTAAACCTTCCCTTAAACTCCGGACAGAAGGGTCACTAGTTGCTTGGACAGATGTCTGGGTGGGGTTGTGGGGCTGAGGCTGTAGGACTGGGAAACGCGCCCAACCTGGCATGGGGCAGGACTTTAGCTGCTCTGTTTTCCTCCCTATGCTTGAAAGTCCGGGTTTCAGATCTCAGCTGGGCCTCTCAGTTTGGTTTTAGGGTAGCCGATGGACAGATGACCTTTCTGAGCAGGAGCCATTGTCTGTGTTTGTGTGTGGCGGGATGTCTCCTGGACAGAGCTGGCCTCCCAAACCCCGACAGCCCAGCAGGGAATATGGCTCGTGTAGGAGACATGTGGCCCTAACATGTCCTCTCTTCCACGATCCTTTTCTCCAAGCGCCTTGTTTACAGATGGGGAGACTGAGGCTGAGGGTCTTTCAGATAAGTGTGTTTCCCCTCAACAGTACTTGGCTCCAGAAGTGCTTCGCAAAGAGCCTTATGATCGGGCGGTGGACTGGTGGTGTCTAGGCGCGGTCCTCTATGAGATGCTGCATGGCCTGGTGAGTGGGGTGTCGCTGTCTGCTAGGGACATCTGGCTCTGGGGAGAGATGGGGGTGGGTCTCTCCCTTACGTCACCTGCTCAGGCTCCTCAAGGAACTGAACAGGCCACTCCAAGCTAAAAAAGATGATGCCAGCCCTGGCCAGTTTGACTGAATGATTAGAGCATCGGCCTGCGGACTGAAGGGTCTCAGTTAGATTCCTGGTCAAGGACACATACCTGGGTTGCAGATTTGATTCCCACTCCGGAGGCAACCAATCGACGTATCTCTCTCACACCGATGTTCCCCCCACTTTCCCTCCCCCTCTTTTCCTCCCTGCCTGTCTCCCTCCTTCCCTCCCTTCCATTCTCTCTAAAAAAAGAAAGAAATTAATGGAAAAAGTATACTCAGGTGAGGATAAAAAAGAAAATGACACCAAAGTGAATATTACAAGGATTATATGTAGTTTTTCAATACTGTCAGCTCAGCACTTTATAATACACTGTCTCTTATGTTACTCCTCTTGTGCCTCAAAACAGCCTTTGGAGGGTGGCTGCAGGAAATGGAATTGTTCTTAATTTAATTAATGGAAAGGGAAACTGAGGCCCAGAAAGGTCACAGTGCTGGTAGGTTGTGGGCCCAGCCCGGGACCCAATCCTAGGCTGCCTGCTTGGATGGAGGCAGTGTAGAGCCGCCCCAGGCCAGGCTTCACTCTGGGGCAGCTTCGTGGATATGAAGGAGCAGGCTCCGTGGAGGCTGGAGAAGGAAGAGCTGGCAGAGGAGGTGGGAGGAAGAGCATCAGGAAAGATGGGCTCTGGCTATGGTTGGGGCCTGGCTCTCTTCCTAGCTATGCCACAGGCTTTAATCTCTGATCCTTGTCTTCTCATCTGAACAATTACTGCCTGTCTCTAAGGATGGTTGCGAGGCTGGGATGAAATGATGAAGGGTAGAGCGTGAACTTTGCAAAGGGCAAAGTTGGTGCACAAGCCAGATTAAGAGAGGTGGGGTAGGGGATGCTCCAGGAGGTCCACAAGTCTTACACCCATGAAGAGAGACCCCTCAGCCTTCCCAGCAGCCCTCTCCACTGGGCTAGACGCCCAGAGGTCTCTCTGTCCCTCTCCAGTCTGCCCTGTGAGCCATTGTACAAGACGTGGTGACCCAGCTTTGCTCCAAGTCTCTCTGAGACATGTGTCCACTTGAACATGGATGATCCTGCAGCTCTCTCCCTCTCTCCAGCCACCCTTCTACAGCCGAGACATATCCCAGATGTATGAGAACATTCTGCACCAGCCCCTACAGATCCCCGTGGGCCGGACGGTGGCTGCCTGTGACCTCCTGCAAGCCCTTCTCCACAAGGACCAGAGGCAGCGGCTGGGCTCCAAAGCTGACTTTGTAGGTGACTTGACAGAGGCGCCCTGGCCCCTTCCTGCAGAGGCAGCTCAGAAGCACAGTGACAGGCATCCAGCTGTCTGTAAAACGGAGCACTGCTAATTCGTTCTTTGGATATTCTCAGCTGCTGCTGCTTGATTACTCCCTTCAGTCTAGTTCTATTCAACCAATATCTACTGGGCACCTACTATGCGCCAGACATTGAACTAGATGCTAGGGATTCAATAGACTGGGTCTCTGCCTTTATTAATTTTTTTGGGGGGGAAGGGAAGACAACAAACAAACATTATATACAACTATTACAGAGTATGACAAGTATCAGGAAATAAGTGAACAATGAGCTAAGATAGAAAATAATGAGAGGGGGTGAATTCACATTGCTACAGTCAGGGAGGGCCTCTCTGAGGAGGGGACAATGAAGCTGAGACTTGAAGGAAGAGAAGGAATCACTTATGAAGAGCTGGGAGGAGGCATCCCAGACACAGAGCAGCATGTGCAAAAGTCCTGTGGTGGGAAGGAGGAGGCGAGTGAGTGGTATGCTTTAGGGTATTTTGAGCAGGGGTGTGGTAGGACCCAATTTAAGTTTTAATAAATTCCTCTGGCTTCTGTGCAGAGTGGACTGGACTGGCTTTTCACGGATATCTGAGCACTCCCTCCTTGCCACTGCCCAGGCTAAGCACTCAGGATATAGAGATCAATAAGTCGCAGCCCATTCCCTGAACAAGTTTATTATGTTTTTTACTAAAGTGGCATTTAAAAAAATAATCTTACATTCTCTATGCAACCAAAGACCATTTGGATTTATAAAAGGAAGACCACACTACTCTCCTCTCTAGAACTTGGTTTTCTCTTCCAGCATCGTGGTTGAGATGCATGGCCTAGGTCTAGGAGACAGGCTACCTGGGTTCAGATCCCTCCTCCACCACTTACACTCAACTTCTGTGAGCCTCAGTTTCCCCATCTGTAACAACAGCACCTAGCTTGAAGCTGCTACAAAAGTCAAATGGATTAAGATATGCAGAGCACTTAGGCTAATGCTTAGCACATAGTAAGTGCTTTTTAAGTGTTTTTACAGACAGCCCTACATGTCAGATACTGTGAAGTGTAACAACATTCAGGGCATTTGCCTACCCACCCCTGGACAGCTTAAAGAATGTGACTTGATGAAGATTGGTCCACTCCTTCCAGGTGGAAATTTGCATCTTAAAAATATGTATGATTAAAAAAATTAATATCTACATTCGCATAGATCAAAATTCAAAGAATATTCAGAAAAAGTCCCTCCAGCTACCCAGTTCCTTAATTTAGAGGCAACCAGTATTTTGGATATCTTGGATATTTTGGATCTGGCTTTTTACAAGCCCAGAGGTACTATTCTGATACAGTGGCTGGAGAATCATTCTTTGAGAAACACAGATAGAGAGGGGGTCCTGCTGGGAAAGGAGAAAGTTGGTACTGACATTGGTTTGGAGGAAAGAAGTGGTGAAACACACCCAAGGCTGAGTCCTAAATTCTGGGTCTCTGGGAACCTGCAGCTTTTGGGGATTTCCTTTCTAAACCTTTCATAGTGAATTCACTTTTCTATTTCTCTGGTTTGCATTCTGAAAGAGTCAAAATGCACTAAGGCAGAGTGGGGCGGGGTCCCCAAGATTCCCTGGGAATCCTGAGGGCAGGTTCTACTGTCTTGTTCAATGACATACCTTCAAAGCCTACTGGTGCTGGCACAGAGTAGGTGTTCAGTAAATAGATGTGGAATAAACAGATGTCATGGGGGAAAGGGGTTGGGTTCCTGGTGATCCAGAAAGGGAGTGTCTGGCTGCAGAATGCTCGCTCTGTTGTCCCAGGAAACCAGCCAGAGGTACAAGTTACTTTCTCAGCAAGGGTTTTAGGGCTTGACAGCCAGCTGCCAATGGAGCTGGAGCTCAGGGCCATGTGGGGTGGGGAGGGGAGAACCCATGGAGAGGGCTGCTTCTGATCAGCACCTTCTTTCTGCAGACTGAGATCAAGAACCACGTATTCTTCAGCCCCATAAACTGGGATGACTTGTACCACAAGAGGCTGACCCCACCCTTCAACCCCAACGTGGTAAGAGGTCACCGCGTTCCAGACTCTAGCTAGCTAGGGCTGGGGCAGTTTGGAAGGTATCTGGGCCAACTCTCTACGGATGGAAAAACCAAGGGTCCAGGAGGCGCCATGATTTGTCCAAGGCCACATAGTAAGTTAGAGACAGAAACTGGTCTAGAACCCAAAAGTCCTGACTGCCAGTTCAGCTCTGTGTGCTGAGCCATGCTTCTGCGCCTTTATTTATAACACCGGTAACTCTCATCGCACAGGCCTTCGCAGTTTTTCAAGTGCTCTGTGTCGTGTAGCACAGCCAGAGGGGGGAAAGCCCTGAAAGACATTCCCCACCCCCCCCACCCCCGCCATGGTTCACTTTTCCCCTGATAAGTAAAATGGCATGTAGTTATTGTAGAAAGTATGCAAAACAGAGAAGTTTAAAGCAGCAGGAAGAAAAAGCTTATTAGCTCACTATTCAAGAGAAACCATAGCTGGCATGTTTCCTTCCAGTCATTTTTCGGTGTGTGTGTGTGTGTGTGTGTGTGTGTGTGTGTGTGTGTGTGTGTTTATATACGTCATATTTTATATATACATATACTTCTCCTCCATAACCCCTTTTCTTTGCTAAAAACTATACCATTATTTCCCCAAGTCATATAAAACTTTATAAGGATCATTTTAAGTGGCTCATACTATTTCAACCCCATGCTGGTGATATCATTTATTCAACTAGGCTCCTAACGGTGAACTTGAGGTTGTTACAATTTTTATTTATCACACGGTACTGATGAACATCTTTAAGTGTCGATCATTGTCCAGAATTCTGATTATTTCCTTGTGATGGATTCCAGATGGGGAGTGACCAGGTCGAAGACTGTGAATGTTTCTAGGTTCTCGATTCATACTGCCCTCGCTGTGTGCTAGGGAGGGCAATCTATTTCTGACCAGTAGAGGCTGCGGGAGAATTCTCATCTTACTCTCTGCAGCACGTGAGGTCGCTTTTAACTTTGCGAATATGTTAAGTATAAAATGGCATCTAGCATTGTTTTAACTTCTATTTCTTTGATTTACAGTGAAGGTGGTTAGTTTTTAAATGTTAATTAGCAATGCTAGTATGAAAAAAAGGAACCCCATTTGAGGTGGACACTGGAATTCTCTTGGCCACCTCTAAGGGTCAAGCAATGTCAAATCCCCTTAATCCGAGCAGTTGGCACACCTCAACACAGCCAGTGTTACTACTGACATCTTTCCTTTGGCGATTTACCTGTTTGCGAATGTGTCTTTGAGCGCCAGATTCCTGACATCAGTTGTCATATAGGGTATGCTCAGTCCAGGCACCTGAAAAGTTTCTTTATCTGAGGATATTTAAAAAGAGTTTGAGGATAATATTGAACATACACCCTGGAGAGAGAATAATATGCAAAATACTAGGCAGGGGGCTAATATAACACAATGCGTGAACTTTAGAGTGAAACATAGTGGGGGTGGATTCCTGGCTCTGTCATCTATCACTTGTGAGACTTTGAATAAGTTTTTGTTTTTTAATTAATCCTCACCTGAGGATATTTTATCCATTGGTATTTTTAGAGAGAGTAGGAGAGGGTAAGGGGAGATAGAGAGAAATATCAACGTGCGAGAGACACATGGATTGGTTGCCTCCTGTACATGCCCTGACCGAGGCCAGGGAATGAACCTTCAACAGAGGTACGTGCTCTTGACTGGGAATTGGACCCATGACCCTTTGGTGCGTGGCCAATGCTCTAAACACTGAACCATGAGGGCCAGGGCTTGAATAAGTTTCTTTAGCATCAGTGTCCTTGTTCATTAAACAAACAAACAAGAAAACAAAATACCTGCCTTGTCTAGGGCCACACAGCATAAAAGGGCCAGGATTCACATTCTGGTCTTGGAATGCTAAGTCCTGGGCTAGTACCACTGTGTCCTGTGGCCTTTTTGAGAAGCTGGGAGCCATGGTCTCTTTGGTTGTACAGGCTAAGTCTTGCATGCTGGAGTGGATCTACAGACCTTTCCACTTGCTCACCTGCTTACTTCATAAAACCCAGGTGGCTCAGTCTTCTCCACAGAGAGGTTGTATTGGTTAGCTCTTGCTGCGCAACAAGCTACTCATTAACTATATGGCTTAAAATAATTTTTTATTTCATTCTGGTTGGGTAGTTTCTTTGGCCTGGGCCAAGTCAGTTGACTCTACTGGGCTCCCTCATGTTAGCAGTCAGCTAGCAGGTCAGCGGGCAGTTGATGATCTAGGCTTGCCTCACTCACATGCCTGGCAATTGGCTGGCAGCTAGGGCAACTGGGTTCTCCTTCATGAGGCCTCTCAGACTGCAGCACGATGGCCTGGGGTTCCAAATGCAGCAAGAGAGAACTCCCAGTGTGTGATTTTCAAGCCTCTGATTGCATCCCATTTGGTAACGTCCCATTGGCCTAAGCAAGTCACATGGCTAATTCAGATTAAAGGGATGGGGAAAGGGACTCCACCTCTGGATTCGGATGGAGAATTTGTGACCATTTTTACAATGTCCCTCACAGGTCTTCCCACAAAGCAGCTAAAGCAGCCCAGTCACTCTCTATATTACCCTAAGTTATATTTCTTATAAGATCTATCAACACCCAAAATTATCTGTTTGTATAGATGCTTATTATTCATCCTCCTACCCTCTGCATAATATAAGCTCTGTGAAAGCAGGGGCCCACTCTATTTTGTTCCCCTGTATTCCCAGGGCCATGAACAGTGCCTGGTAGGCATTCAGTAAGTACATGTTGACTAGACTTGTCTTGGGGTTATTGTGTAGCAGGCAGGGAGGGTGCTAGGGGGTTAGAGGAATTGATAAGTGGTTACTGGATCTCATGGAATAAAATAACTAATGTAGCCCAGACAGTGTTGCTCAGTGGTTGAGCATCGACTCATGAACCAGAAGGTCACAGTTTGATTCCCTGTCAGGGCACATGCCTGGGTTGCGGGCTCGATCCCCAATAGGAGTATGCAGGAGGCAGCCTATCTGATGTTTCTCTCTCTCTCTCCCTCTCCCTGAAATCAATAAAAACATATTTAAAAAATATAGAAAAAGTAATTAATGTAAATGCATGGGTGACAATTAAGTAGGGGTATCCAGAAGGCACTCAGAGGGGAGGCCTAACACCCCTTTCAGGGTTTGTGGGTTCCTTTGGCAGCTCTGACCCCAGTGTTCCCTTCTCATCGTTGGCATTTATTCACAGGCAGGACCTGCTGACTTGAAACACTTTGACCCAGAGTTCACCCAGGAAGCCGTGTCCAAGTCCATTGGCTGCACTCCCGACACTGTGGCCAGCAGCTCGGGGGCCTCAAGTGCATTCCTGGGATTTTCCTATGTGCCGGAGGATGATGCCGTCTTGGATTGCTAGGAGACAAGTACCTGTGAAACCACTGAAGACAGCTGGTACCTGTAAGGACTTACCTTCAGCTGCTAGGAACAGAGCCTCAAAGTACCAATGGCTTAAATAATGATTTTTTTCCAGAACATAAAGAATTGTTAGGTGGTCCAGGGCTGGGACAACAGGTCATCAGACACTCAGAGGCTTTCTGTATTTTGCTCTGCCATCCTTGGCAAATGGCTTCAATATCAGTTGCTAGGTTATCATAAGGTGGTTACTGGAGCTCTAGCCATTGCTTTTGTGTTCTGGGAAGGGGAAAAAAGGAGGGAAGAAGAGAAGAGCAGAAGGACACTTTAACAGTATTTCCCAAAAGCCCCAACCAATGACTTCTGATCATTAGCCACCCAAGCCTACCTATAATGGAGGCTGGGATATGTGACTTAGTCACTGGCACATTATCACGCCTAATAACACTCTGAGGAGGGGGAAACATTGCATAGGTAACCAGAAGGCCTCTTGGTGTTTAGATTTTGATTTCAAAGTATAAAATGACAGAGACGTGACAAGCCTTTAGGGCAGTGGTTCTCAACCTTTCTAATGCTGAGACCCTTTAATACAGTTCCTCATGTTGTGGTGACCCCCAACCATAAAATTATTTTCGTTGCTACTTCATAACTGTAGCAACCCTGCTACAGTTGAGAACCGCTGCTGTAGAGCCTCAGACCATCAGAAAACACAGATATTTACATTACGATTCATAACAGTAGCAAAATTACAGTTATGAAGTAGCAACGAAAATAATTTTATGGTTGGGGGTCACCACAACATGAGGAACTGTATTAAAGGATCGCGGCATTAGAAAGGTTGAGAACCACTGCTCTAGGGTATCACCCAACATCCTCTTTATTTTTCTGTGTTGATGGTCTCTCTTTGTTGTGGGTAGTATTAGACACTTGTTATTAGGTTTGTCCGCTTGGCATCTGAACCCCTTCCTATATTCAGGGAATCTCCTACTTCATGAGTCTGGATGAGGGGCCATAACCTCCATTTACAGTAGCTGAGAGTCAGTGACTTTTGCAGCCTCCCTTGCAGCTCTGGCCAGGCGTGTGGCCCAGGGATACTTGTGCCAGATTTTGACTCAAAGAAGGGACCGGAGCTCTCTTTCATGTGGTAGCTGTGGTGACAGCACCCACAAAACCGAGTTCCTGGTGTAGAAGTGGTAACAATGTAAATTGTAGCAGTTGAGACTCAGTGGCAGCAGCTGCAATTTCTTCATATCATCCTGAGATGTCATTCCCATCATTCCTGGGAAGCCTTGAGTCTTGACCTCTAGCTTTCAAATAATCTTGAGAGCTTCTGATCCTCTTAACACCCTTTTTTCTTTTTTGGCTTAATTGGCCCAAATCAGCTTCAGAACAGTAGCCTATGCTGAACTAGTTTCTGTGCTAGACTCTTTCAAGTCTATTATCAGTTTTTAACCAAACAACCTCAAGGTAGGAACTATTACTGTCCCCTTTTACCAAGGAAGAAACAGGGTCAGAGTTGTTCCCTACCTGGTCACATAGTAAGGGTCTGAGCTGGGACTTCGAGCCACATAAGCTGACTCAAGGGCTCTCACATGTATCCTTTGTGCTCGTCTGCCTCTCACTGTTAGGTCCAACAGAATGGCTATCAAAACTTCCAGTGAAAACCAAATCTGGAATTAATCAGAAAAAAATAGGTGGTGGGAAATGGGGTGAAGAGGAGACACTGAACTGGAGGCTCATGGTCTGAGCCTGGCTGCCAAGTTCATGCTGTGCTCCACCTCACCTGCCCCTGTATGTTTGGTAGGTCTGAGGCCATGGGGAGCCCAGGCCTTGGACAGGTCCGGAGGCTGGTGCAGGCTTGGTGACCAGAGCTTCCCAGCCACGTAGGGAGCTCCATGTATTCAAGATTAGTCATTTCTCAAGGTAATTCTGGACAGAACCTGAGCACATAACCTCATGAATTCAGAACACCTTGCACTTGTAGAATGGATCATGCTGCTTTATTTCAGTGGAAAGGGGTTTCCTTTTCTCAACCCTGTGATTCATCACTCCTTCTGGGTGGTATTATTAGCTTTTTATGGTTTGTGGGAAACATCAGTGTGTGCTGTGATTTTATTGCCTTTTCCTCTTCAGTTCCACTCTCTCCCTTCCATTTTTCCAGGGCAGTCCCCCTGCCCCAGGAACTATAGGGGATGAAGCAGAAGACCATGGAAAACACACCGATGACACTGGCACTGGAGACCAAAGCTGGGTCAGCAAGAGCTGCTGTCACCCTTCGGCCTGCACTGAGAATTCTGAAACACTCTGATTTGATTTCTATCTTAATAGTGTCTGTTAACTGACAAACGTGGAACATGAGGGAGGGGCCCAAATTCCCCCAACTCCCCAAAGCAAAATTCAAGATTATAATTGTCTGAAATGTGCTAGTACTGCCAAAAGTACACAATCTGCTATGGATTAGGAAACCCATAATGACTCTCTGTTCTAAGACTATAAGATCATAAAAATTTCAGAATGGAAAATAAAAATGAAGAAAAACTATGATATTGATCATGCTATGCCTATGTTTACTGAGCACATTCTGAGTGTTACATGCCTTATCTACAATCCTCACAGTAAGCCAGCACTTAGAAATTAAACTTCCCTTTATAAATAAGAAAGATTTGCTCAGAGAGATTAAGCAACTTGCCCAGGGTCACCCAGCTGGTACAAGGCACAGCCAGGAATTAAACTTGGTGGCAGCTGATTCTAAGAACTTTGCTCTTTCCACAACTTTCAACAGTGGGAGAAGTGCTCTGGACAGGTACTCTTTTGTTCTTCTAGCAAACACCGACTCTACATCAAGCAGGAGGATACCAACACTCAAGAGGCACAGCCTACTCTCTCTACAGAGGAAACACGTTGCTTCCATTTGTATTCCTCACTGAAGACTGAATTCACCCAATTTTGCACCAAAATACAGCATCCCCAGGAAGAGAATTCCGAATCACCCCCCTCCACTGTTTAACTTTGCAATGACAGTAGTTGTGAAAAGGCAGCAAGAGTTTTAAGATCCCTACACTCCTACCACTCTGTACAGGTTGGAGATTCTAACAAACATAAATTCAAATAGAAACTGCCCGAAGTCTGCTCTCATTGGGTTGAGGCCGCGAGGTGGTGGCACTGCACCAAGGTCCACACGTCCAGAGCGCTCCCCTGGGGAGCAGGGAGGCCGTTCACTGGCACCAGCTCTCTCTCTCAGGGCGATGGCTCTTCCGCATAAGCAGCTCCAGCCCGGAACGCTCTTCCCAGCCCTTGCCTTAATGGATATCCCTCTTCTTTCATATCGCTGCTCATCGGGGGCGCCTTTCGACCCAGCTCCGGCCCCTCGCAGCTCCCTTAAGACAGTTTATATTTTCACTTTTTGGTAAGATTTGACCAGGTCTAACTCCTCGCTGGCAGACGCCGAGACGGCGTGTTCATCGCCATATCCTGGGCCTGGAACTGTGGTGCTCAGCGTAGCAGGACAAATCAGAGAGAAAGAACTATCTCATGTCACCCTTCTCACCACTGAACCCTCCTTCGGGAAGTCGTCCCTGACCTCCCTGGGAGCCAAAACCCAAGCGCATCACGCTGCAAGTCCCAGGCCCGGAGCTCCTGTCTCCAGGTCCCAGCTGCTAAGCCCCGCCCCCTTCCCCGTGGCGCCTGCGCTCTGGGGATCGAGTCTGGGGCGCTGCTCACCCGCACCCCGGACCGGAAGTCTTTACTATTCTTCATTCTCGGGGTTGAGCGAAGTTCAGGCCTTTGAGACCTACCATTTTTACCAGTCTTTAGTAAGACTTGATACTAAAGACACAATTAAATCGGTTTATCTTTGGCCTAAAAGCAATCCACGTTCTGTTTGGATTTAACCCCATGCAAAATAATGGTACAGTCCCATATAAGTTCCGCCCCCTACCTACCACCCCCGGCGTCTTCCGTTCCGCCGTCATCACGTGACTCCCGAGGTACGCCCACGCCCGGTCCACGCCTTCCCAGCGCGCCGCTTGGCCTCCGTCGTTGCTAAGAGGCCTTGGATACCTGGCGGTGGGATGCTGGGCGGCGTCAGGTGAAGATGGTGGTCACCGGGCCTCAGGTAAGAAGAGCTCCTGCTGTGACGGGCCAGCCGGGGCGTTGGGGCGGCCTGGCGCTGGCGAGGGCTTCCCCGGACTGTCCTCGGGGCCACGGATGGAAAATAGAGGTCCGCTGGGGTAAAGTAAACGGCACGGATGTAGGCCTGAATCCCCGACCCGGGACTGGGCTCGAGTCTCCATCGCCTCCTGCCACGCGGATTTTCAGTGGTCCTGCAGAGGATGAAAGACAAGGACGCGTAACATATTGGCCCCATCCCCTTTCCTGGGAATCCCGCTCTTAGGAATCTGCCCTACAGCAAAAATAATGGCAGAAGTAGAAATATGTAAATTCCAGTCGTGTCTATGATGGCACGGAACTGAAAAGATGCCCATGAGGGCAGTGAGTGGTTCAGTTCATGATGACATAGCCATGCAACCATTAACCTAATCATGGAGACTTTTCCTGTGGGAAACTGGAGAAAGCACAATACGATGTTGTATATACACACAGAAAACGAGCATGCACAGGGCTGGAATGAAACATGAAAAGATAGCTGTGGTGGGTTCATGGGGGCATTTAAAAAAATCTGACAAAATGATTTTAAAGTTAAACCGCGAAAGTAAATATGTGAGACTAGCCAGGAAAATCTAAAAATTAAGAGTAATAAGGTGTGTGTGTGTGTAAAAACCAAAAATTAAAAAATAAGTAATAAGGGGGATAAGCTCTCCAGTATCACCAGAAATTATAACATATTATAAAGCTGTAATTAAAATAGTATGGAACTGAGCAGGAACTACAAGCAGGTAGAATGTATAGAATTCAGAATAAGATCCAGATATTTATAGTTATTTATTATATAGTCAAGGTGATGTTTTAAATCAGCGTTGAGCCTGAGCCGGTTTGGCTCAGTGGATAAAGCATCAGCCTTCGGACTGAAAGGTCCCAGGTTCGATTCCAGTCAAGGGCTTGATCCCCAGTAGGGGACCTGCGGGAGGCAGCAATCAATGATTCTCTCTCATCATTGATGTTTCTATCTCTCTCCTCCTTCCTTCCTCTCTGAAATTAATAAAAAATATTTTTAAAAAAATTAGCATTGAAAAAAAAAACAGCATTGAGAAGTTTGATAGATGTCGGGAAGCTTTCTAGTAAAAAGTAACAAAATTTATTTTCATAGAAATAAATTCCAAATGGACCATTATTTTTTTATTGATTGATTTTAGAGAGAGAGGAAGGGAGAGAGATTGATTTGTTGTTTCACTTATTTATGCATTCATTGGTTGCTTGTATGTGCCCTGACTGGAGATCTAACCACAATCTTGGCATATTGGTAGGATGCGCTAACCCAGTGGTCGGCAAACTCATTAGTCAACAGAGAGGCAAACCGCGGCTGGCGAGCCGCATGTGGCTGGTGAGCCGCAGTTTGCCGACCACTGCGATTGAGCTACCCAGCCAGGGTCTCAACATTTACATTTTTTAAAATGACATGCAAGTATGGGAAGAAAGCATTGTTGGGTGTATTCATAATCTTAGAACGGCAAAAATTCTTCTAATTAGGTCATGCAATTCAGAAAAAGGAAAAGATTAATACTTTTGACTCTAAAATTTAAAACCTTCTGTATGGCCTGTAGAATTTCACCAAATCAAACAAAAAAAGCTCCTTCCTATAAGCTACATCTAAAGACAAATTTGTGCAAGTATTTGTTTAATGATCAGTTAGAAAAATATTAAACCCAACAGAAAAATAAGGAGAGTACATGAATAAGAAAATCAGAAGAAATACAAGTGGCCAGTATAAACAGTAAAAGATGGCCATCTCACTAATTTTAAAGTGCTAATTGAAACTAAATGGGGATGCCTATCTTATTAGGAGAGATAAAGAGGATTAGAAATAGTATTAGTATTAGTGGAAGTTAAAGTTACAATGTTTTGTAGGGCACTTAGCCATTCAACAGGTAGGAATTTATTCTACAAATATGGAAAGTGCACAAAAGCATCATGTTCAAAGATGATTGATGTATTTTTAATATGTTTTTATTGATTTTAGAGGGCTGCCTCCTGATTGATATTGGTAATATTGTTTTACTAGCAAAATTTTTTTGGGGAAAATGTCAATTTGTATATAACTAGTTTAATTATGATATATCTATAAAATGGAATACTGTGCAGCAGTTTTTTCTTTAAAAAGATCCCTAAGTACCAACATGGAAAGATGTGAAAAAATACAGAGTTGAGTGAAAAAAGAGTGTTGTAAAATGGTGCATATGATAAAATCCTATTTTATAAATAAAACTACAAGTTAACAAATGTATAAAAAGAATCTAGAAGACTATACCTCCATGTTGACCAATGTCACCCCAATAAACTTAATGTAAAAAAAAAAAGGGAAAGGAAAAATGAGACTATACCTTGTAGTTAACAGTAGTGAGCAGTAAGGAATCATGAATCAGGGTCTCCCACAGGGATAAGGTGAGGGCAGGGCAGGGCCATGGGAGTAGGCTGGTGGGAAGGCCAAAGCAAGAGACACGAGGTCACCAGGGTTGGCCTTAGGTTTTTGCAGCTATGCGTTTCACTCTCAACCTTGAAGAATTGCAGAGATTTCATAGGTAGGTTGCATTAAATTAGAAGAAGTAGATTCTTTTTTTTTCTTTTGGGGTCTTTCTTTTGGACTGTTGGTTATTGTTTTTCTTTTTCTGATCCCTTCTTTTTTCCATAGGTAACCATGGAGAAAGAGCTTCGGAGCACCATTCTTTTCAATGCATACAAAAAGGAAATATTTACCACCAACAATGGCTATAAATCCATGCAGAAGAGACTGCGGAGCAATTGGAAGATTCAGAGGTGATCTTGTGGATTGTTTTCCCTTCCAGATAATAATAGCCTGCTGCTAAACGGAAATATTTTATTTTCTTATGTAGGCCAGATTGTTTAGGTGGGAAGAGCTCAATTTAAGGATCATTCAGAAGTAAATAAGTTATTAAAGCATCTCTTGGAAAATTGGCAGTTAGCATATTATTAAGTCGTCCCCCAAATCGCACAAAAATTATTCTCATTATACATATACAACTTTTTAAGAAATTAGAGGTATTCTCCATATTTTAACTTGGGTTATACTTCAATTTAGAGAAAGGAAAAATGAGGATATTTCTCTCTTTTTGTGTGTGGGTTTTTCTTAATGGGTAAGGATATGTAATCATACAAGCTAATGGCAGATGTGATTGCATTAGCAGTTGGAGGATTCTTTCTGCTCTGGCATAGTTTAATGTGGCTTATAGGAAACTTCTGAGCAGAGGCCGGTGGCTCTGTTGCAAGCTCATAGAGGAGATTCTCACTGTGGGAGAGGCTGGAGTGGCAGCTATAAATCCCTTTATTCCCAGGCCTCAGTAGCCTCTGGTTCCATAAAGTCTAGAGGCTAAAGTGACATAAATTGGTTTAGTTATGGATCTAACACTTGCTTTTAAAATCATATTTGTAGCTTAAAAGATGAAATCACGTCTGAGAAGTTAATTGGTGTGAAACTGTGGATTACAGCTGGGCCAAGGGAAAAATTTACTGCAGCTGAGGTAAGAAATACCCTTTACAAAAATAATAAAATAATAAATATTTATAAAGAAGAAATATAATGAAATGGTTAGGAGCCTGGGCTCTGAAATCCTGGATTTAAACTCTTATTTACCACTTACTGTGTTGCCTTCAGGTACTGACTTCATCTCTTTTTTGATCGAGTTGTGATGGTTAAATGAGATAATGCACGAAAAGTGGCAGACATGTACTGTAGGCTCATTAAATATTAGTCACACTTCTTTGCCATATTTTTGCTTTGAAAAATAGGAAAATTCCATTTTAAATTAAACTGGTTTTTATTTTATTTCATGGAATAGACAAAGAATGATAAATGTAAAACCCAGAACACAAATAACAAGTGTTGGCAAAGATGTAGAGAAATTGGAACCCTTTTGCTCTCTTGATGAAAATGTAAAATGGTGCAGCCTCAAACAGTATGGAAAAAGTATGGTGGTTCCTCAAAATTAAAAATAGAATTATCCTATGATCCAGCAATCGTACTTCTGGATTTACATATATCCAAAAGAATTGAAAGCAGGATCTCAAAGAGTTAGTTACTTTCACACCCATGTTTATATAAGGCACACTAGCCAAAAGGTGGAAGCAACCCAGGTGTCTATCAACAGATGAATGAATAAACAAAATGTGGTCTATCCATACAATGATTTATTATTCAGCCTTAAAAAGGAAGGCAATTCTGATACATGCTACAACATGAATGAATATTGAGAATGTTAAGTGAAATAAGCCAGACACAAAAAGACAAATACTGTATGATTCCATTTATGTGGTGTATCTAGAGTAGTCGAATTCATAGAGAGAAAATTAGAATGCTAGTTGTCAGGGGTGGGGGTGTGGGGGAGGGAAGTGTGGAATTGCTGTGTAATGGATATAGAGTTTTCATTTTGTGAGATGAAGAGTTCTATAGATTGGATGCATAGCAATGTGAATATATTTAATACTACTAAACTGTACATTTAAAATGGTTAAGATGATAAATCTTACATGTATTTTACCACAATTAAAAAAACAAACAAAAAACCCACAACACAGCAAGAGCCATTCCCACAGAGATTGGAAAAGTGCCTTGGTGCCCAGGGAGGGCTGTGGGGAGCAGGGAGGTGAAGCTAGGGTGGGGCCAGTGTGGTCCTTAGTCTGAGGCAGACCAAAATTTCCTGTTCTTGTATTGGGTGGGGCCAGAAAGGGGGTCCACAGGGGAGCATTTCTCTTGTCCCTTTTTTCTCAGCCTAAATGCAAGGCCACCTCATCCAGGAAGGTCATGAAGAGGTAACTGCTTCATCGGGTGAATTGAGAGGAGTAGGAATTACCATTGGGAATATGGAGGTGACCAGCTACCCTTCCCAGTGAGACCCTGAGGGAGATGTTTATGTAGCTGGTAATGGCCTGCACAAGAGTAACTTTATTTGTTGGGCTTTGGCCTAACTCCAGTATAGTTTCCCCCTCACCACCTCCCTTCTCCACCTAGGGAAGACAGAGAAGTGACCAGGTCCTTGCCAAGGAGCAAGCAGCCTCAGGAAAGTGAGAGTATCCAGAGAGAGGGTCAGCGACCAGTGCCTGGGGACATATGGCATTATCTGGAGACATTTTGGGTTGTCAGGAGCGGGCAGGTGCAATTGGCATCTAATAAGTAGGAACCAGGGATGTTGCTGAATGAAGAAGACCGGTGAGCTTCCTTTAGCTAATAGTTTCCCACTTTTAGTTTGCCTGTCAACTTGGAAAATGTCACTTTAGTTTGACTATTTTGGAGCTTTATGTTTAAAGACAAGCTTGGAAATCCTACGAGGAAAGTAAGTTTTATATTATATACATTTATATTTAGGTGCCTTATAGATTTGAAGTGTTTATTTTTCAGATAGTTAAGATCTTATTCATAGAATTGTGGACCAGAGTTTTGGGGTATATTCATAGATTGTTTTTTTCCTTTGTGTAGTTTGAGGTCCTGAAGAAATACCTTGACGGCGGTGGAGATATCCTTGTGATGCTAGGAGAGGGTGGGGAATCCAGATTTGACACCAATATTAACTTTCTCTTGGAAGAATATGGAATCATGGTTAATAATGGTAATAATTATTATTATTAATTTAATAGAGGCAGTACTTTCCTATTTATTATTCATATTGTAGCCCTCTGCGCCTAATAGTACAATGGAAAAACCCCTGGGCGGTGAGGGTCCATGCTCCAGCATTCTGGCCTCATGGCAGTCTGAACCTTCTGGGCCTGGGCTTCCTCTGTTTATAAAGTGAGAGGGAGTGGAACAGACTTTCAGGGTTCCTTTCAGGTCAAAGTTTTAAGCGTCTTTACTAGTAATATCAAACTTACTTCTAATCTGAAATGTGCCTTCCTCTCTTTTCCCCTTAAAGATGCTGTGGTTAGAAATGTATATTATAAGTATTTTCATCCTAAAGAAGCTCTAGTTTCCAATGGAGTCTTGAATAGGTAAGCATGTTGAAAGCAGAAATGTCTTTATAAATGACTCTCATCTTTCCTACATGAATCTTCCCTCATCTCTTCTCCCACATTCATTTCACGGGCCCTTTTTTCTCTTTCCCTTTTGTTTTATTTCATTTTATTGTATCATAATTTATTTACTGTATTACTTCTCATCCATCAATTTATATTCCTCCCATCTTTTGAAACCTTACTAAACATTCACCCTTTGTCAGTTTTTATTTTATTTTATTTTACTTATTCATTTATTTATTTTTTATTAATCCTCACCTGAGGATATTTTTTCCATTGCTTTTCAGAGAGAGTGGAAGGAAAAGAAGAAGGGACGGAGAGAGAGAAACATTGATGTGAGAGAGACACATTGACTGGTTGCCTACTGCACTCACCCCAACCAGGGGCGGGGAGCGAACCCTTGACCTGGAATCGAATCCCCAACCCTTCAGTGAGAGGGGCGACACACTAACCACTGAGAAACACCGGCTAGAGCACCCTTTTTGTCAGTAGAATACATTCAGTTGCAAGCAACAGAAAACCCTATTCAAATGGGATTAAACACTAGAGAGACTATTGATTCATGTAATTGAAAAGCTCAGAAATAGGCATATTTTGGATATGGATTAACGGAAAATACATGATGTCTTCAGGGTTCCAATTCCATTTCTCTACAAGTCTCTTGGATCTGCTCTCCTGAGTGTGTGGGCTGGATAGTTTCAACAGTTCTCAGATTTAGCTCTGCTTGCCACACCACATAGGGAAAGAGAGTGTGCCTGGGTCCCAGCATTCCCATCAGGAATAGTCTTGACATTTGCCCTGTTTGAGCTGGCCTAGGCCACATGCACATCCAGGCTGGTCACTGTGGCAGAGAGCATAGAATGTCCTGATGGCATAGCTAAGTCACGTTCTCCAGCCCTGGAGCCTGGGATGAAGTCAGTTTTTTCTGATCCATTGTATCTGAGAACATACATTAGGGGCTTTAGGGAAGTGGGAAATGAGTGCCTGAGGGAACAACATCAGGTGCCCTCTGTGAGCTTTTCCCTATATGCAAAATGATTCCACACTTGAACTTGCTACATGGCAGGTACTCTGCTGGCTGTGATGATACAGAGCTAGAATACTAGTCTAGAATGTGGCTTTAGTATATGGACCCCTCCCTCGGGTCTCAAAAAACAGGAACTGATTCTTATACTTTAATGTTAACTTTTGCAAGTTTCCCAAAAGAGGTATGGGTGTGTAGTGGGTATATAACTTTAGTTATTAAGAATTGTGTCTTGAACAAGTCTGCAAAGTCCTCACATCTAGTTTATGCTACTAATGGAGGGTGAAATTCCTAAATTGTTTTGGTTTACTTGATTTTAATATTTTTCTTCAAGGGAGATTAGCCGAGCTGCAGGGAAGGCTGTGCCTGGAATCATTGATGAGGAGAGCAGTGGAAACAATGCCCAGTGAGTGTGTTTCTGAGGCACCTGAAGATGATGCCTTTGTCATTCTAAAGAGTTTTCTTTCAAAATGAAGAGCTTTTTGAATGGTTCAAATTATATGATTGTCCAAACACTATGCTGTTCACCTGAAACTAATATAAGATAATATTGAATATATATATAAAAAAAAGCAGAAGCAGGTATAATGCTAAAGGAATTTGTAAAAAAGAAAAAAAGAATTCTTCTGAAACAAAATAGAAGTCCTTTACTGTATGTAAATCTATGCCAAAGATAATGTGTTTTAATAGTATGGTATTTAGATTTCTAGATATTTTTTCATATATAAAAATTTTTAATGACTAGATAAAATTGGATTTATCTGAACTTGTCTAATCTCTTATTATAGAACATATAGGTAATTTTTAATATTTTGCTTTAATAATATCATCTAATTTATGAAGCACTTGCTATGTGACAGGAATTTATTCTCATTTAATCCTCACAACAAACTAGATATGTACCCTGACCCAGAATCAAACCTGTAACCTTTTGGTGTATGGGACGACACTCCAAATAACAGGGAATAAATTAAACTCTTAATGGGAGACTCCTCATGTCCCTCCAAGCCCCCAAGTTTCTAACTTTATGCTTTGGTTTTAACATTGCTGTTTTTCTTCATTCTGAGAGCACTTCGTTCAGACAACTACCTTTTCAGAGCTCCAGCTTTCTTTCAGTAAAACCCTGCCCTTTCTATATCGGTTGGCCTTACCCCAGGATCTGCATCCTACTTTCCCCCTCCCCCCTCCCCCCCACTTCCTTTCCATGAGTACGTTGCCCAAGTCAGACTGATTCACTTGAGATACTCTAAGTCTTGGTTAGGACAGGTCTGTGTAGAAGTGTTCAGTGGTGGGTAGATGCATGCCTCTGTTCATGTAAGCACTCAATTGGTAACACACTCTTCTAATGCTGGACATTCATTCTTAGAGATAGCACCAGTCAGATCTATCAGGGAGAGGAAAACATTTACCTCTGCGACGTTGTTATACAGAGCAGGCTCATGTTCTTAGAGGAGGCTCCCTCTTCTTCCCCTCCACAGGGATTACTTTAGTTCTTCTAATTAGTCATTTGCACATATGATTGTAAATTGTTAATTTATATTCATATTTCTTAAAGTGTTTTATTAACCTGGTAGCTAGAATTATACTAGTATTAATTTTGTATTAACTAATCAAAGCTTAGAGGATATTTTGTGTTGGATGATGAATTACTGAAGAAACACTGAAATTATCTTTTTTTGAAAAAATATTTTTATTAATTTCAGAGGAAAGGAGAGGGAGAGAGATAGAAACATCAATGATGAGAGAGAATCATTGATTGGCTACCTTCTTTATGGCCTCTACTGGGGATTGAATCTGCAACCCATGCATGTGCCCTGACCGGGAATCGAACCGTGACCACCTCCTACTTCATAGGTCGATGATCAACCACTGAACCACGCTGGCCAGGCTGAAATTACCTTCACAAAGTTTTTATTCATTATTTTTAAAAACTGCAATGTTTCTTTAATGTTTACAGGGCTCTCACCTTTGTATATCCTTTTGGTGCCACATTGAGTGTCATGAAACCAGCAGTTGCTGTTCTGTCCACGGGTTCTGTCTGTTTTCCACTGAACAGACCCATTCTGGCTTTCTATCACTCCAAGGTACAGCCTTTCTTAGACATGAGTGGATATGTTCTTTTATTATTGAAGTAGTAAAAGCTACTGTTTCTAGCGGGGTTTCATGTACAGTATTTTCTCATTTGTCTGCTCAACAGTCCTGCAAAGTGG
This sequence comes from Cnephaeus nilssonii, assembly GCF_951640355.1. NCBI lineage: Eukaryota > Metazoa > Chordata > Mammalia > Chiroptera > Vespertilionidae > Cnephaeus > Cnephaeus nilssonii. The sequence goes on along the minus strand of NC_137082.1, from coordinate 70,164,326 downwards.
CATTTCAGTGATCTACATTTTACTTATGGGGATAATTGATGGAGCAAGCTTTTATCATTCTAAATCCAAAGCTTTCCACTATAGCACGAGGCTATCTCTGTTATAACTTTTTTTTTAATTAAAAAAATTTTTTTAGCCTCACCTGAGGATATGCTTATTGACTTTTTTGAAAGAGAGAAAGAGAGAAATATTGATGTGAGAGAGAAACATTGATCGGTTGCCTCCTGTATGTGTCCCAACCAGGGATTATAAACCTGAAACCTTGATGTATTGGGACAACACTCTAACCAACTGAGCTACCCGGCCAGGGCAAATGGATTTATTTCTAATTTTTTTGTGATTATAACTGTAAAATAGTGCTTAAGTTTTTATGTATTTCAGACTGCTTTGTTGCGTATGTTGACAACTTTAGCAACATTGTGTGAAAGAACTGAAACCTGATCAACACTGTTTTTAATCATGTTGACATATTTATTAATCTAATAGTCAAAAATACTTTATTTTGATTTGTTTAAAATTAATAATATTGAAATGTTTTCATTTCTGTTGTGAATTTTTCATGCTCATGGCTTAGTTTTCTATTTGGATCTTAGTTAACAAATACTATTTTTGGTACTTGAAAACGTCTTGAACGCTCTTTGGATTTATCTTTTTCCTTTGAGGTTATGATCTTCATTTATAAGATGACAGTGGGAAATGCTATAGAGCAAATTCACAGTGTTTTTTGTTAAAGTCCAATAGAAGCGTCTGAAATGATAAGTAGATTGGAATGTGGTTATTATCATAGTTGATATTTCTAGACTGTTGAAATCCTGATGAGAATTGGCACTTATTTGTATACAAGACAGTTGCTTACGTAATTCTGATGATAGGTGTTTGGAAACTAGGGTGCATGCAGTGCATTTTGGGATCCTAATGTCTGATGCTGCTTTGTCATTTGCAGAACCAAGGTGGGAAGCTGGCAGTGCTTGGCTCATGTCACATGTTTAGTGACCAATATTTGGATAAAGAAGAAAATAGCAAAATCATGGTAAGCTTTTCCCTTTCACCATATTAATGTATAATGTATAAATGTGATTTTCATGTCATTTAAAAAAATACTGCCTAATTCATTTTTTCATTTAAAGCCAGCTGTTCAGAATCCATTATGTGCCATGCACTCAGAATACGAGGTTGAGTCATGCATAGTCTCTACTTTGAGACTGTATAATGCAGTGAGAGAGAGAGCATGAGAGACCAAGAAGGAAATCCAGAAGGATGCAGCGAGTGTTTCTAAGAATGCCAACTTGGAGGGGCAGCCGATCTGGGGAAGTGGTTGGGAACAGGCCCAGTCAGGGTCTCATGTACAAAGTTCAGGAGCTTGAACTTTGCAGAAAGCCTCAGGCGCCCTTGCAAGGTGTTGAGCAGCCTTGGGCATAGTGAGATCTGAGTTTTAGAAAGACCCCTCGGTAAGGTGTATGGAAAGTGGAAAGAAGGAGGCAGCCTGGGGCCAGTTCTGAGGCTGGTGAAGTCAGCCAGGTAAGAGGAAAGAGGACCTGAAGGGAGGTCCTGAATGAGGAGAGGGGGCTAGCAGGCACGAGCAGTATTTAGGAGGGGGTATTTATTTATTTATTTATTTATTTATTTATTTATTTTGTTCATTCTCATGTGAAGATATTTTTTCCATGATGTTTAGAGAGAGTGGAAGGGAGGGAGGGAGAAGGGGAGAGAGAGAAAAATTGATGTGAGAGAGACACATTGATTGGTTGCCTCCAACACACACCCTGACTGGGGCCAGGGATTGAACCTGCAACCCAGGTAATGTGCCCTTGACCAGGAACCCAACCTGTGACCCTTCAGTGCATGGCCAACACTCTAACCACTGAGCATACCATCCAGGGCTGTGAGGGGTCACTGATTGATATGGGGAATGAGGTACAAAGGGGTCACTGATTGATATGGGGAATGAGGTACAGTATGGAAGCTGCTTCAGAATAGTGTGAAGGAGACCTGTGAAGGGTGACAGACTGTGCGTGCCCAGCTGTCCATTGATGTGATTCCAGTGACTCACTTCCCAGAGGAAGAAACTCTCATTTTTCATTAATGAAATGCGGTCCTTCAGCCTTGGAGACTTGAGGCCTTCAGGACTCTAGGTGTTGGGAGATGAATTTAAGTGTTTGATTCTGTGGAATCCACATGAAGTTCCATTGTCACTAGACTCTGTCTGGGAGATCTAAGTATATTCTCAGACTTTCAGCACATTAAACAGGGATTGCTTTGGGACTGGGAACATGTTTTAATCAAATCTGGCTGTGGTTAGAGGATAGAATGCCCTAAGAGAAAAAATAAATTTCCGATAAAGTGGCATTACAGTGAGGAAAACTTGTTTTTATATGATTTCACAAAGAGGAAGGTGGTACTCTCATTTGAATCATTGGTTCAGTCTTTTTCGTGTTATCAATTTTTCTTTATTGATTGAATTCTCTATTCCTGCCTTTGGCTTTCTCAAATAACCAAGTGTTTAATTCCGGCTTATTTTTTTAAAATTCAGGATGTTGTTTTCCAGTGGCTTACAACAGAAGACATTCATCTAAACCAGATTGATGCTGAGGATCCAGAGGTAGGAGGTTGTGAATCATTAAAAAGACTTAAATGAAAATTGAGTCCACCTTCTCAGCACCACTTCTAACAGTACGAAGGGAATAGATCTCTTATCTTGTCTGTAAGACAGATGGCAAGAAGTGATGCTTGTTGGGGAGATGAAGGCTGTGTTGTAAAAAAATAGTAAATCAAATTACATAATTAGTTATAGAATTTATTGGCATGGGAGCCTCTATATGTATATAATAATTGGAATTTTAAAATATGGTGCCTGGTCCAAATTTTCAAAATCAGTATCTGTAGAGAAATACTTCTTTCAGAAATATGAAGGCTATAAAAATAGTTTTTTCATGAAAGAAACAAAAATAATCTGAAGTTTTAAACTATACTTTTGTTGCCTTTGGCAATAACAATCCTAAAGGTATTATAATAATACCAGTCTTAGGAGCAGTGGTAAAACCAGCACTGGACTGGGCACCAGTAGCCTTCACCACCAGTCCTTGGACCTTCAGCAGGTTATTTTGTCCTTTTTTTCATTCTAGTTTTTAGGGGACACTGATACCTGTGATGTCTGCCTCACAGTGTGATTGTGAGGCCCAAGTTCATAGATGTAAATAGACTTGTTAAACTAGAAGGTGTAAAAGGTGCTATAGATCTCTGTAAGACTTTTTTTTTTTAACTTTTGTAATTACTGTATATCATATACTTCCACATAAACCATCTAATCTAAGCCTCGAAATAGCCCTGGGAGGTAGATGGTGTTAAACTCATTTTATAGATGAGGAAACTAAAATTCTGTAAGGTTGCAGTGTGCTCAGATTTCAAGCACGTGTGGAGCCAGGATCCAAGCCCAGGTCTCCTGATTCAGTCCACTCATCCTACAGTTGCTTCTCTGTTCCTTAATCTCAAAATGTCAGGAGAATGATTTCCTGTGTGTGGAGAGGAGGTGGGCAGAAGGCAGTGAGCAATGCGTCCCCTGATTGCCTCCTCCCTCAGCTGAGGACATGGCCTCCCAGGAGCTGACTCAGGTTAGGAAACAGGAGAGTCCCATGTCTAATATACTCCCTTACATGGAAACATGAAGTGCATGGCTATTGAGCTGAAATTCCTCCTGAAAAGTGATGTAAGCCCCCAAGATAAAAAAATTGGGGTACACCCAGGAATTCGTTTTTCAGATCTCATAGGACCCAATTCTGAGTGGATGGATCGTTGGCAGCTTCCAGCCCTAGTTGGAGTGTCGTGGCTCAAGGGACGCAGCACCGAGATGCTGCATCGGCTCCCGTTCTGGTGGCCACCTTGCTCCTGCGCAGTTCCTGTCACTCCTGTTTTCTAGCTGAGGAAACAGAAGTAACTAAATTCTTGAAGCTCCCGCTGAGATTAGTACCTGACCAGGCCATTATTAATACCCACGTCAACTTGAGTGCAGAGCCTGTGTCTCTTCTCTGTTGTTCACATGTGACACTGGCCTGGTTCTTAGGGGACATGTCGACAGAAAGCCAGAGGAATACAGTGTCATGAAGCCTTCCTCTAAAACCATGCAGGTTAATGTGTCTTCCAGGTGTGAGGCCTGGTGAAAACTGTCTTTCAAGTTTGAAAGCTTCGGAAAGTAAAAGGCTGGATCCAGTAGCATTTCGAAGTAAGACATCCTGAGAACCTGAACTTCCTGTGGTTTTTGGTCAAATCTTGTAATAGCCAAATGGGTTTCAACCCCAGATAATATAGCTCAATTTCAAATGATATTTAATCAAATAAAATGGTGGCTCGATAAATAGTTGAAGAAATTTACAAAACAACTTTTTAACCTCAAATGCTGCTAGGAAGTCATGAAAACCAGTGGTTTGAGGAACACTCTTAAGTTTCTGTCTGACACTTAAGGCCTTGATGCTTTTCTGAAATAGGAGTTTGTAGCAGGTCTCTGTGCAGAGACAAGAATCAGCCTTTGGACCTTTGGGATTCCCGGGCCCATTGCTGAGCTCTTGTTACTCCTCTTACCTTCAACCACTGTCACATTAGAGGGTTGAAGCTTCTAAAATAGACCCGTGTTACGGAGAAGAGCAGTTATTTGTATGCTCCTTCCTTGTTTCTTGTCTATAAAAAAGTTTGAGGATTGGGGGAGACTTGGACTCTTGGAATATAGGGAAAAAGTGAGCCTGTTTGACTTATTTCTGTAATGCTCAGGTGTGTCTCAAGTGCTGGCGCTGGAGAAGGTGGGACAGTATGTTGCGTGACTTCAGAGGACGGATTTTCAAACCGTTACCAAGTTGGCCTTGCTAGAATCAAGGCTAAATGCAGCTCAAAGGGCAATAAGGAATAGTTCTTGTTGCCCGCATGCATTATTTAAATTTAAATTAATTTTTGAATAGATAATATAGTCACATAGTTTGGAATTCAAAAGCATATGCAATGAACAGTCTTCTTTGCTTTAAACAGTCTTCTTTGCCATCCGCAGTGATGGCAATCTTAGCAGTTTCTCGAATGTGTATATACACTATCAGCACATTACTTTTCAAAATTACCAATATGTCTTGGAGATATTCCCATATTTATACATAAAGAGCTTTTATTTGTTAGTTTTGTCCTGTTTTTTTAAGACTGTGTTTCCCATTGTTTATATGTAGTATATTTCGCCAATCTCCTATTGATGGGCATTTAAGTTTTCTTGGTCTTTTACTGTTTCCAACACACAGCATGTGCCATCATTAGGCATGTCCTTGGTTAGGTGTGAGAAGGGCTGGGGTCTAGTGTCCATTCGGGGAGATTGTCTGATCTGAGGTCATAGGGGTTCGCGCATGTAACAGGAGAAAAGCAGAGTGTATGGCCCAGGTGCTGTGGGTAGATGTAGTAGAAGCTTGTGGACTTTCTTTTGTGATTGCATGTTTTCTCAATGAAATAGAAAATAAGATCATTGGCTAAAATTTAAAAGGAAAAATCACTTTAGATGGTTGAAGTGACAAAAGGAAACTGTGGGAATATGGGGAGTGAATGGACTAGGGCAGGGGTGGGGAAACTTTTTTCTGCCAAGGGCCATTGGGATATTTTTAACATCATTGACGGGCCATACAAAATTATCAACTTAAAAATGAGCCTGCTATATTAGGTCAAACATTTCATGAACTCAACCCCAATGCCTGATTTTGTGGGTCTTGCACGGCCTGGACATTCCCCACCCCTGGACTAGGTGAATATTATTGATTGCTGAGCACTCAAGATCAGTAATCATGAAATTAAAAGCAGACCAGTCAGCACGGTGTGGGTTTCTCCAGCTGTGTCCAGTCACGTGAATACCAGCATGAGTAATTGGAGAGGTGGATTTAGCCAGCATTGGGGTTGAGCAAAGTGACTCAGAGTGGCTTATTTAAGGGTTTTGTCAGTGATCAGGAATGGTGAAATCTCTTGGCAAGAGATTATAAATATTGCAGATTTAGACCTGAGACATTGGAGACTTGACAGATTAAATTCTTCTTTCTACCCTGCTGAAAGGAACCCTCTTATGCCTTTCAGATTTCCGACTACATGATGCTGCCCGACACAGCCACCCTGTCAGAGATGCTTAGAGTGTGTCTCCAAGAGGGTGATGAGAACCCACGGGACTTCACCACCCTCTTTGACCTGTCCATTTACCAGCTGGATGTCACCTCCCTCTCCAAGGTCATCAAGTCAGTACCTGTGGCTCTCTGGGCTGCATTCTGAGTGTTTGGTTTAAAACATGAGCCTGGGGAGGGGGGTTAGGGTCACAACAAATGTGTATGCAAAACACATTCTCAGGTCTATGATGAGGTCGACAGAGAGGGCTGGGATATTGGGGTAGGGGTGCTGACGCAGAGGGAACGGCTAGCCGTTGTTAGCCCTTACTGTGTTTCAGGTGCTGTATCAGCCTTTTAGGGTGATCAACTTGTTCTGGTTTGCCTCGGACTTTCCTGATTTTATTTATTTATTTTTAGTTTTTATTTATTGATTTGAGAAAGAGGGAAAGGAAGAGAGGGAGGGAAGGAGAAGGGGTCGGGGGGGGGGGGAGAGAGAGAGAGAGAAAGAGAGAGAGGGGGGGGGGAGAGGGAGAGGGAGAGGGAGAGGGAGAGAGAAACATGGATGTGAGAGAGCATTGATCAATTGCCTCCTGGAGACCGAACCAACCGCAATTGAACTGGCAACTTCTTAGTGCATGGGACGACACTCAACCAAGTGAGCCGGCCAGAGCCCTTAATACCTATTTTCACTGTTGCTATACTCCTAGTGACTAAAACTGCCTGCATATTCAGTAAATATTTGTTGAGTGAATGAGCACACAGATGTGGATGTCATACAGATCTGTTCAGGTACTAGATGCAGACTTCAGATTTGAGTACTGTTTGCTGATGGTAAAAACAAATAAGGCCCGGCCAGCATGGCTCAGTTTTTGAGTGTTGACCTGTGAACCAGGAGGTCATGATTTGATCCCTGGTCAGGGCACATGTCCGGGTTGTGGGCTCGATCCCCAGTGTGGGGTGTGCAGGAGGCAGCCGATCAATGACTCTCTCATCATTGATGTTTCTCTCTCTCTCTCCCTCTTCCTTCCTCTGTGAAATCAGTTAAAAGAGAAAAAAGCAGGTGCCTTATTAAAAATACAAACAAAAAACAAATAAGGAAACAGTGAGTTAAAAGAATCAGTGTTGCCGAAACCGGTTTGGCTCAGTGGATAGAGCGTCGGTCTGTGGACTCAAGGGTCCCGGGTTCGATTCCGGTCAGGGGCATGTACGTTGGTTGCGGGCACATCCCCGGTAGGGGGTGTGCAGGGGGTGTGCAGCTGGTCGATGTTTCTCTCTCATCGATGTTTCTAGCTCTCTATCCCTCTCCCTTCCTCTCTGTAAAAAATCAATAAAAATATTTAAAAAAAAAAAGAATCAGTGTTCATTGGGTAACAATAAAAAGCCTACTTAGGAGAAGCCTGATACAAAACTTTTCCCTTTCACTTCTCAATGAAGTCGTACTCTATGATGCTATAGAGAAGATTCACAAAAGGATTATTACATATAAGAACACATTATGTTTTTTTCGACAGAAGTGCTGAACCGCCAATTTGATGGAGAAGAGCACAATATGATCAGTTAGATGTTCTTCGCACAGTGTCTCTCATCTTGATCCTGCTTTTCTTTCTTCTTATTAACACAGGGCTTATGAACAGCTCAACGTGAAACATGAACCTCTCCAGCTCATCCAGCCTCAGTTTGAGACACCGCTGCCTGCCCTTCAGCCAGCGGTAAGTAGGTGTGCTCGGGGGATCCCACTACAGAAACCCACTGTGGGCCCTTCCCTTGACAGCTGGGGCCCTCCTGTGGATCCTCCATATGCTATTTGTGCCACTCCACATGGAGGATCATTTCTCTGGCTCTCGCCAGGCACAGTCACCAAACCTACTAGCATTCTACAGAGACTTATTTGGTATAGTTCCCAACTGAGAAGTCAAGGGCATAGCCATTTTTTTGCTGTTAAACATTTTCCATCTTGTGGGGTTGGAGGGCATATGTGAGGATTTTGAGGTAAAAGAGGAGGAAAAGTGTTGTGCTGCAGCTTTCTAGGCAACAGGCACTCAGACTCATAGCACAGTTCTGACAGCCCAGGGCATAGTCATTGCATAAAGGTGATTTTCCAACATTCCAGTCCAGCATTTACTCAGCTTGTTTTCAAAAACTGATTTGTCCCACCACATTCTGAAATATTCTGAGCCTTCTGGCTTCACCTTGGTAGCTTGAAATGGCCATGTGGAAGTGTTTACATCACAGAAAATCACAGATGGTATAGCTCAGGCCTTTTGTTTTGAGAGCTGATAAACATATATCAGCACACCACTGGTTCATACCTACAGAATTTGGCTCCAAGTTCAGCACTTCCTACACTAATTTACATCTGCTTCCCCAGTTTCTGTCCCTAAAGAGCTCATGATTAAATGAGAAAAAAGTTGTGCAGTCAAATGTTCACCACACATAAGCCTAATAAGCCTTAAGCTTTGTGTCCTTACAGGAGCCAGTGGGTGCTGGCACGTCAGCTTGGTCAGTTTAGTGGTGTAGTTAGAGCTGGCTCTGCTTGGCTGTTTACAGTGGGTAGTCGTCTTGCTTAATATGGTCTGATGGGGCGGGCAGGAAGAGGTGATGGGTGGTCCATGAGTTGGCCTCTCGTTTCTCTTGCGCCTCATCACTGCCAGGTTGGCTTTGGATACGCTCTTTCATGACAGACCTTATTTCTTTTAGGTTTTCCCTCCCAGTTTCAGGGAATTGCCACCTCCTCCCCTGGAGCTATTTGACCTGGATGAGACCTTCTCCTCTGAGAAGGCACGACTTGCTCAGATTACCAATAAGTGTAAGTTTAGCCCAATTTTTGTTTGTCTTCTTTTGTGAGTTTTATTTCATTGTGAACTTCTGAGAGATGTTGTGAGAGAAAGCTTAGCATTTATTTAGGGAGAACAAACTATGAACAGCAGTGTAAAGTTACAGTTTTTGTTTATTTCATGTAAATTTCTTTCCAGGCCAGTTAGCTCAGTGAATTAGAACATGGTGCTGAGCAGAAGCCAAGTCTCAGCTGTAATCCCTGTAGGAAGTTAGTTTTGACCCATCCAGTGACCATAGAGTGAATTCTGAGCCTGGCTGCCACATAGCAAATCTAGGACACTAGTCATAGGAGCAGTTAAGTAGGAAAATGCAGTCAGGGCCAGAAGAATTAGAGAGACTTCAAATTGGATCCTTCAAAGGGATCCTAGAGAATCAAGCATGCCACCTTACATGTGGATGAGGAAATAAGACCCCAGTCCACACAGCTGCATGGTGAGTGGTACTCCTGACTCTCGGTCCAGTGCTCCCCTGACGTGCACGGCCTCCAGCACAGAAAATGGGCCTGCACACATGTGCTGAGAGGCATCACCTTAACCATTTGGAGGCAGAGGCCCCACTCCTGGGAATCTCGGGAGATAAATGAAGGTAAACAGATGACTACTACATCACTTACTTAAAAAGTAAAATACAGTTGGGAATGATTTTAGTGTTCACTAGCAGGGGAACGGTAGTAAATTGTGCCACATTCAATCGATGGGACAATATGCAATCGTTATAAAAGAAGTTTATAAAGGCCAGGGAGTGACACTGATAGAATTTAAGTGAGAATCCTAAATTAAGAAAGCAAGATAGAAAACCACATGTCCAGTAGAATCCCAACTATGCGAACAGCTGTATGTCCCCAGAGACTAGAAAGGAGTATGCAAAAATGAAAATTGTTCTGCATCTCTGTTCTGCACCAGGCACTGTGGGTAGGTGCTGGGCAATCAAAAATTAGCAAGACATAGTCCAGTAGCAATAATAGACCAGTAATAATGATGTGACCCAGCATTTCCAATTCTAGCAATGTATCCTACAGAAACCCTTGGAGAAATGCAAAACAAAAAAGATATAGCTATAAAGATACTAATTGTAGCATTCAGAAAATTGGCAACAGTCTACTGGTCCATCAGTAGGGGGATTGGTTAAAAAATACGAAAAAAAGTAGAATATTATACATCTGTTAAAAGAAAGATGTAAGCTTTGACATGGAATTCCATATTACATGGTTAAATGATGAAGGCAACTTATAGGACTATTATAGTTTGATCCCCTTTTTACACATATGTAAATATATAGGCATAATGGGGCAGTAATTACCCTAGGTAGTATTGGTGGGGATAGAGTTAGTACAAGAGCTGTATGGTTTGAATACTTTAATTTAAAAAATTAGATTTCAGTCATAACATTTAAAAAGGGAAGTCACGGGGGGAAAAAGAAATTACAGTGTAAGGAGGGCAGTAATGGCTTTCCATCTTGGTTATGAGGCTGCTGGGATGACTTCACAGAGATATGCTGATGATGGAATATTGGGTGATTTTTTTCCTCTTTAATTTCCACTTAATTCCTTTTCAGTAATATTGCTATAATAAATGCTATTTAAAATACCTATGTGCCCTTCTCATAATGGTCCTTGTTCATTCAGAGAATAGTAATTTTATTTCCTACTGGATGCTGTTCTTTGTAATATAGGAATGCTAGATCTGGGAATAGGAGAGCCAGAGCCAGTCTAGCTTTATTCTAATTAGGAGTGTCATACTTTTGTCCTAATTTATAAAAGCAGCACATCAGAGACCTTTACAGTGTGTCCTGTGGTCACATTACCCAAGGAAGAGGTGAGTGATCTTGAGAGATATAGGAACTTGACAGGGGTATTGAAATCACAATAAGTTTGTACTTGGGGAGGGGCAGAAGGTAAGTTAATTAATCTAACTGCCTCAACTGTGCTTAGGTACTGAAGAAGACCTGGAATTCTATGTTAGGAAATGTGGTGACATCCTTGGAGTAACCAATAAACTACCAAAGGACCAACAAGATGCCAAACATATCCTTGAGCACATCTTCTTCCAAGTGGTGGAGTTCAAGAAATTGAACCAGGTACATAGTTTAGAAGGCCCACTGATGTGGGAGCCCTTCGAGTGTCAGTATCATCCATAAACTGAGTTTTATGCCATTCATTCATTCTGCAAGTATTTATTAAGTAACTACTAAATGAACATAATAATCCCAGTACATCACATATTATGCTAGATAAGTGCTATGCTCTTAAAAAAGCAGAGCAGCGTAAGGGGATCAGTGGGCTGAACATGGCAGTATTAAATAGGGTGGCTGGGGTAGGTCTTACCACAACGCTGGTACTGGAGCAAAGACGTGAAAGTGTTGAAGGATTTAGCCATGCAGATAGCGAGAGATGAGAGTCCCAGGCAGAGGGAAGACCTGTGCAAACTCCCTATGGTGGGGCTTTGCCTGGCAGGTGTGAGGAACAACAGTGGTGCCAGTGTGGCTAGAGAGAGCTGAGCAAAGGATAGAGCAGCAGGACGTGAGGTCAGCACTTTGTTAGAAACCATCTGTCTCGGACTAAGGACCGAGAACTTTGAAATTATTCCTGGCCTTCATTTTTATACCTTGATAGGATTTCTAACATTAAATGCCAACCACTGTTGTTAAGTGGGCATTCATACACTATTGCTGGAAGAATAAATTGGTCCCACTTTTCTTGAGGTATTTTTTATAATATCATTCAAAAGCCCTAAAAAGGTATGCTACTATACTTTTGACCCAGCAATTCTGATCCTCAGAATTTATCTTAATATAATCTTGAATATATATATATATACCCACTTGGAGTCTCAGCACAGCAGTACTTTATTTAAAAAAATATATTTTTTTATTGATTTTGAGAGAGAGGAAGGGAAAGGGAGAAAGAGAAACATCGATTTGAGAGCAGAACATTAATTGGCTGCCTCCTGCACACCCCCTGCCAGGAATGGAGCCCGAATCCCAGACATATGCCCTGACTGGAATTGAACCAGCAACCTCTCTGTGCACGGAACGATGCTCAACCACACTGGCCAGGGCACAGCACTGTTTTAATAGAATAATCAGTAGGGAAGAATAAAAATCATTATTAGTAGGTTGTACCTAGGGTGATCCATAAAATTTAAAATGTTTGAAGAGTGTTTTAGGACTTAGGGAGACATTCATGATCCAGTAAATGGGGTGGGAGGAGGGCTATAAAGCGGTATAAAGAGAGTCCGTTTTTCTCCATATACACCGAGTGGCCAGATTATTATGATCTCTGAATGCCTAATAATCTGGCCACTCAGTGTATATCCTATATAATAAAAGGCTAATATGCAAATTGTCCCCTCCACCAGGAGTTCAACCAGCAGGCAGGCCGGCCAACCGCCCATGTCCCCTCCCCCTGGCCAGGCTGGCTGGACCCCAACCGCCCATGTCCCCTCCCCCTGGCCAGGCTGGCTGGACCCCACCTATGCACGAATTCATGCACCGGGTCTCTAACACACACACACACACACACACACACACACACACACACACACACACAGAGTGGCCAGATTATTATGCGTTCGGAGATCATAATAATCTGGCCACTCAGTGTATATAGTTAGGAATTTAGATGCTGAGTGGAAAGACTAGGCCGGGTCTGAGCCTTTAGTGGCAGTGGCTGGCACTGCTGGGTACTCATACTATATGCCTTATATGTGCCAGGTATAGTGCTGGATGTTGGGGCTGTCAGAGAGCAGGATGAATGCACTCCTTGCTGTCTCTGATCTATGTGTAGTGGGGCAGATGGGAATATGTGGGCATTTACAATGTTCTGAGATAAATGGCATCCAGAGGTGAGTTGTTGAGATAGCTGCTCAGCACTGAAATGTGGGATGGGGGCTCAGGTAGATTCCTAGTAGATTCCCAACAGTATTGACCCTTGTGGCAAGGCAGGGACAGGCCCCAAGGCCAAATCTGATGGGTCTTTGCATCAGCGCCTTCAATGGTATTTGCTCCCTACTTACCATGGTGGGTGATGGGCAGTGGTCTAAAGCTCTGTCCCGGTAGTAAAAACTTGACTCTTGGGTTTAAAACCAGAGATAACCTACTGGTATGTGTCCCAATTAATGATGTTTCAGAATCTTTAATCAAAGTCCAAAACACTAAAGATCACATTTCAGACTTTGCCCTGAAATACTAAAATATATGTCTTATTCCCTCATCCAGGAACATGACATTGATACAAATGAAACTGCATTCCAGGACAATTTCTGAGGACCGTGCCTCTTGAAGCATTTTCTGCCTCCTTATTTGTAAACTGTTTTTCAATTGTTCCTTAATCCTTTATCAAAATTGTCCATCTACTCTTCTATGAACTGTGGAAGGGTTGTGTATCTTCTGTAGTGCCAGATAGGTATAACATTTCTTAGAAAACCCTTATGTAAGATATGTTCCATTTTTTAAATTAAATATGATTAAATCTGTACTTTTATAATTTATGAAATAGTCTTGCACTGAAGTCTTTTCTTTCAACTCCAGTCCTGGATTTGTCTTTATTTTATTTATTTAAAAATATTTTTATTGATTTCAGAGAGGGAGAGAGAGAAACATCAGTGATGAGAGAATCACTGATTGGCTGCCTTCTGTGCTGCCTCTACTAGAGCCTGCAACCCGGGCATGTGCCCTGACTGGGAATCGAACCGAACCGTAACCTCCTGATTCATAGGTTGACACTCAACCACTGCGCCATGCTGGCTGGCTCTTCTTTTTTAAAAAAATGTTTTTATGTTTTTATTGATTTTCTTTCTTTTCTTTCCTTCCTTCCTTCCTTTCCTTTCTTCCCTTCCGCCCCGCACCCCTCCTTCCTTTCCCTTCCTTTCCCCTCCCCTCCCCTTCCCTCCCTTCCTTTCCTTTCCTTTCTTTTTTTAGAGAAAAAGAGAGAAAGGGAGAGGGAGAGAGAAACATTGATCGGCTTCCTCCTGTATGCACTGGGGATTGAGTCAGCAACCTGGGCATGCACCCTGACCGAGAATTGAACCAGCAACTTTGGTGCATGGGTCGATACTCAACCACTAAAACAAACTGGCTGGGCCAGATTGGCGAGATTTTGATCCTTACAGCTTGGTGGAAGTATTGGAAGATGGGGGTTCTGAAGAGTGAACTGTTTTGAACATAAGATTCCAATTGAGATGACAGTATTAATATAACCAGTAAATAGCTGGAAATCCCTAACTGGGACTTAGAAAAGATATAGTCTCAAGATTTGAGTTCACATGGAGTTGATAATTAAAGCTATGAGAATAGTCTGTCGAGGAATTAACATTTTTGGAAATCTAAAAACCTTGGGAAGAAAGGTTCAAGTCACATCCAGAATTTCAAGTAATTCAGTCACGTTCAAGCCCTGTTCATAGACTTCCGTTCTCACCCTCCAGCCCTAGTGCAGGTCTTTCAGTGTAGCCCAGTAGGAGCAGAGTGCTGGGGAAGGGGGCGGGGGGGCTTTGCTCAGAGAGCAAGATCTGTGAGCCAGCTGAGACAAGCCGCTATAGAACAGGGGAGGGTTGTGGAAAGGTAGTATTTACAACACAGTAAAAAAAAAATGTACTCAACAATAATCTCCCAACCCATATGCTCTTCTCTTACCCTGTGGGTTTGACGCTTTTGCCATCAAGAGGTGCGGTCTTCCCCCAGATCTCCAGGATAGGCCAGTATGAGGCAAAAGGGTAAAGGTGAGACCCCTGGATTCTGGCCTAGGACTCTGAACCCACCTCAGATTCTCGTCCCCTCAGCCCCACTCTCCTCACGCCTGGTGATTGCCTCCCAGAGTGGAAACCCACGCTGTTTCACCAGAGGCCCCTGGAGTTCCATCCCACTCCGAATCACAGCTCCCTACTGTGTTCCACAGCCTCTCATGATCACCCCTGAGCCCAAGAAGACCTTACTTTTCTATAAATAGAGCCAGGAAGTATATACTGTGGTTTATTTTTACTGTATTCCTGAGGACGAACTGGACAGTTTCTTTTTTTCCTCACATCTTCAGGAGGATCTTTTAATTTGGTGGGAGGGTGGGTGGACTTTTTAGAGTAGAAGCCACACTTTGCAATAAGCTTGTTCGTCTGTCAGAGCCCTCTTCCTCTACTCTGTGACTAATAATGTTTATAAGAAAAAAGAAAACAGGACACAACAAAATGGGGGGGTGGACCTGCCAAAAAGAAACCCCCCTCCCAAAGACACTTTAATGAAGCAAACAGCGCATTTATACAGATTTCATATTTCTATCCACCTTTCCTGATCTGTGTTTTATATATATTCTATAAAAATATATATGGTGCACAGCTGCTGGGAGACCACCAGGCGTGCCAGCTGGGGGACCTTTTGTAGGGGTTGGCGTGGGTGGTGGTGTTGCCACGCCTGGAGCTGGCGACGGGGCCTCCCCCCTCCCGTCACAATCAACTTTGGATTCTGTATTTTTTAATAATAAAATAAGCATAAACCTCTAAAAAAAAAAAGGTGTAGTCTTGTTTCCTCCCTCTTAGTCTGGTACTCTGGTGGAAGTGACACACATCGGCTTCTGACACTAGGTCTTCTAAAGCTGTACAGCTTCTGCCTGATTCTTTAGAGCCACAGGCTTCCATGCAAGAAATAGGAGGCCACTTGGGATAGACTACCTAGATGGGCCTCCAAATGATTCCTGCCCCCAGCATCAAGTCTCCCGTAGTCTTTCGAGTTGTCCTGAAGCCCCACACATCATGGAGTGGAGACAAGCTGTCTTTGCTCTGACCTTTGTGAATTCCTGAACCACAGAATTCATAGACATAAAATGGCAGTTTTAAGCTATTAATTTGGAGTAATTTGTTATGTAGCAATAGATAACTAAACACGTACCAAGGAATGTTTTGATCTATTTGAATCTAATCCAAAAACTTCACTTTCCAAAGGGGACAGAGGCCTGGGGAGACCCGGGCCAAAGAAGCAGTGCCAGCATGCCTACTAACCTGGAGCTTCTCCCACCCACCTCCTAACCAGAGAAGATGCTTTTGAGGGCCAAGGCCTGTCCAGCCATGGGTCAACTGGCGTTTTTCTTTCATCTATGGGTGACTTGTGGCAAGGATGTATGTCTTCCCCCAACTTCTTAATGAAAAAATTGAAACACCCAGAAAGTGGAAAGAATAGTACAAAAAACACCAGTACACACCACCTAATTTTAAAAATTAACATACTGCTATGTATGCTTTATGCATGTAAATTTTTGTTACTGAACACTTGAAATTAAATTTCAGATGTAATATTTCACCTTAGTATACTTTATTTTTTTAAATAATTTTTTTTTTTTTTTCAGACAGAGGAAAGGAGAGGGAGAGAGGGATAGAAACAGCGATGAAAATCATTGATCGGCTGCCTCCTGCACGCCCCCTACTGGGGATCAAGCCTGCAACCCGGGCATGTGCCTTTGACTGGAATCCAACCCGGACCCTTCAGCCCCAGGCCCATGCTCTATCCACTGAGCCCAACCAGCTAGGGCATGTGTATGAACTTATAGATGAGAAAGTTAACTGACTTGAACAAGTGTTTCAATTTTATTCTTAAAAAAACAACAACACACCACCACCAAAAACCACCACAAACAACAAAAAGTGATAGCACCAGTCCTAGCAGATAACACATAACAATAACTATTGGAGATTTTACTTGTTGAACTCAAATACCTCTCTGATCAGAGAAACATTAGTGTCGAAAAGAGGAGGTAACACAGGACAGGATATGTGTAGGTGCCAAAACATTCCTCTCCCCATGAGCAAGGAGGAACGTTTGTGGTATTTTATAATTCATAGATTACTGTGGCTCTTACTAAGTTACTTTTTACTTATAAAACCAAATATTAGAAGTTTTAAACTCTGTTCTGTAAAAGGTTCTAGGGCTGTATGCATGCATGCCTTAATGAAATTTAATTTTAAAAATTGTAAATAAAAAAATTTAGGTAATACCTGAAAACGGACTAACGGAAGAAGAGAACGCATTTCATCCCCGTTCCCCTTTCTCCAGCCCATGTTATCAACTTCTTCCGCTGCCTTTAAGAGACAATAATAAATATACACTTGTGAGAAAATTCTTGCTTACACCAAATTTTAACATGAAGCCTACTAATGTTTCATCCTAGGGCTGCCTGCAGCCCACAATCTAATCCAGGAAAGAAATGAACTTCAAAGGTGACAAATGGCGGGAAGGACACCTGCGGCGTTAGGAGCTGGCCCAGGGCAGCTGACGCACGGGGAGCCGTCAGGGACGGCTCGGCACCGAGCAGAATGGGGTCCGCAGGGCTCGGGGCCAGGCCAGGGGCGACTGCTGACCGCGAAGTCCCGTGACCGCCACAACGCCAGAGGCCGGCGAAGGACCCGCCCTGCTCCCTCTCATCCCTTGGGCCTTTCTTCCTCGGCACGACCTCAAACGGCAGGCGTCAGGGGAGGCTTCCCAGCGACGGTGGCTCCGCGGGTGCGGGGCTGGCGGGGTCCACCCGGGAAGCAGCAGACGGTGGTAACATGGCCGGAACGCGGAGGCTCCGAGCGGAACCGAGCGCAGGCGCCCTCTGGTGACGTCAGGCGGCGAGACTCCCGCGATGCCTCGCGCGGCGCCCGAGTCCGAGCGCGCGCGCCTGAAGCGGGCGCTTTGTGAGCGGAGCTGTGGGACCCGCAGCCAGGGGGTCACACTGAGACAGGTGGTGTCGCAGTCCCGGTCCGGGCGGCGGAGAGACCGACGGTGCATTTGAGAGTGCTGGGTGCAAGGCAGCTTACTGGGCCTCCGAGGACAAGCATGAGAGCAGCGGAATTGTCCTGAGAATTAGCTGGAGTGTCACAAAAATAATTAAAATATAGCGCTTATTATGTATGTACCAGGGATTGTTTTTAGTGGTTCACACATATTTATTTAATGCTATACGACCCTACAAAATAGGCGCCAGTGTGGTGATTAAGAGCACAGACACTAGAACCAGACAGCCCAGCTTTGAATCCCTGCTTTGCCATTGACCAGCCGTCTGACCTGGGGGAGGCCTGTGTCTCAGTTTCCCCATCTGCCAAAAGGAGATAATTCTAATTCAGCCTCATAACGTTGTTATGAGAATTACATGAATTAAAATTTGTAAAGCATACAGAACAGTGGCAGGCATATAATATAGTAAAAGCTATCTAAGTTTTTGATAAATCCTTTTACAGATGAGAAAACAGGCACAGAGGAGTTAAGTAATTTGCCTAAGACCACACAGCTAATAAGTGATGGAGCTAGGAATGAAAACTAAGGAAGTCTGCTTCAGAGCCTGCACTCTTAAATACTATGCTCTAGTAATGAAGAGGGGAAGTCCATGTGAATTACTTTATGGGGGAAGTGGGTTCCGGAAGCCCTGAATTAATGGATGTGGAAGCGTCTAGCACTTAAGATGTCAGTGTTTCACCCTGGCCTGTATGGTTCAATTGGTCTATTGTCCAGTACACCAGAAGGGGGTGGGTTCTATTCCCAGCTGAGGCATAAAAAAAGATGTCAATGTTTCTTCTGTTGTGGTAAATAAAGTTTTCATCAACTGGCTAGACTGTCCCCAGTGTCGGGCAGTTTCTGGAAGAGGAGTCCGAGGCATAAGCAGGGACTAGAGGCTGGCTTCAGCCAGGTCTTCCCAAGCTCCTGCTAATTTACTTTCAGCATGCCTCCCAGGGAGCTGGGTGTGGAAAGTATCAAAATTACAACTTAAAATGGAAATCCTTGCTAAGCCTCTATGAATTTAAGCACATGATAAAGAGAATTGGACTCAACAGTTAAATTCTGGGCCTTGGAGATACTGCCCTGAATTCAGGGACCCAGCATGCCAGAGTTTTGTCAATGTAAGAAACATTCAAACCTGTAGAGAATTTTTATGATTTTATTTGAACCAAACTAACAATTGCAGGGAAGCAGAATCTCAAAAGATTGAGAAAATACTCAAAACTGTGATTCTCCAGTTTTGCCATTTATTTATTTCTCACCCAAAGACACATATATTTAACTAGAGGCCCAGTGCACGAAATTCGTGCATGGGGTGTGTGTGTGTGTGTGTGTGTGTGTGTGTGTGTCCCTAAGCCCAGCCTGCACCCTCTCCAATCTGGGACCCCTCGAGGGATGTCCGACTGCCCATTTAGGCCCGATCCCACTGGGCAGTTGGTCATCCCTCTCACAATCCAGGATTGCTGGCTCCCAACCACTCACCTGCCTGCCTGCCTGCCTGCCTGCCTGATTGCCCCTAACCACTTCTGCCTGCCAGCCTGATCACCCCATAACCACTCCCCTGCCAGCCTGATCACTCCCTAACAACTCCCCTGCCAGCCCGATTGCCCCCAACTGCCCTCCCCTGCAGGCCTGTTTGCCCCCAACTGCCCTCCCCTGCAGGCCTGGTCACCCCCAACTTCCCTCTCCTACCGGCCATCTTGTGGTGGCCATCTTATGTCCACATGGGGGTGGCCATCTTTGACCACATGGGGGCGGCCATCTTGTGTGTTGGAGTGATGGTCAATTTGCATGTTACCTCTTTATTATATAGGATGATTTTTAGAGAAAGAGGAAGAGAGAAACATTGATAGGTTGCCCTCCTATACATACCCTGACCAGGGATCTAACTGGGAATCAAACGTGAAACCTTTGCATGGAATGACGCTCCAACCAACTGAGCCACCCATTTTACCACTTATTTATGTATCATAATCAAAGGGGAAGATATAAAGGAGTTAGATGAAATTCACTAGTGATAGATTAAGGAGGTGGGAGAGAGCAAAGTGGGGAAATCTCTGGGACTGATAGGATAAAAAAAGGAATAGACACTTTCACATTTGTGGGTATAGGATAGTTAACAGTCAACAATTAATATGATAAAATAACAAAGAGGGGATTTGTGGTCTCTGCTCTAGTGGGTGTTTGTGCACTGAGGGGAGTTGGGGGAAGCTGAGGGGGGGTTGGGGAGAAGGAAATTACCTTGACATTCTAAAGGTATGCTATTGTAGATGCAAAAAGACGATAGACAGGCCCAGTTAAGTTGAAGATTGATGTTTGTAAGGGAGGAAACACTGCCCTAGGACATGACTACTCGCCATGAACTTTTTGAGTTTAGAGTTTCAATTTCAGACCTTCCTATGCGGTTACTTTACGTTTCTGAGTTTGTAATGTTACAGAGAACCGGAATAATCAAACAATGCCGGAGAGTTTGGAGTCACACTTTATTCACCGGTGGGCTTAGAGAAAATGAATTCAAATTCTAAACAAGGCTACAAGCAGAACTTCCCTTTTTATTAAAGAGCCAACCCTTCGTGCACTTAGTGGTTATCTCGCTGCTGGCCTTGAAAACAACACAGTTCTATCCAATTAAAAAATGCACCTGGCATGGCAGTGAAATGATGGGCATATCTAGTCTCTGGCCTACAAGGTCAGACAGCTAAGTTTATCTTCCTCATTATTCAAGCAGGCTAAAGCAGGCTAGAAAGCAAAGTTATTTTTTTAGAATAAGAGGCCGTCTAAAAAAAAAAAAAACAGCAGAGAATTCAAAATAGTGGTTTTACAAAACAGGGGTTAGCCTTCTCAGTAAGGCCGCCCTGCAGGCCTCTCCTGAGCTTGTCAGGTTTAGAATATGGCCCCTTCCCACCTCCACTCCCCCTCACCTCCACCTCCACCTCCACCTCCACCTCCACCTCCACCACCACCACCACCACCACCTCCACCACCACCACCACCACCTCCACCACCACCACCACCACCACCGCCGCTGCCGCTGCTGCTGTTCAAGGGGAACCGCTCAAGTCAAGCAGATTCTGGGCAGTGGACCCCAAGGATAACTACGTGGGGAGCGGGGGGGGGGGGGGGGGGGCCGGAAGTGTTCCTGGCCCCAGCAAAGGCAAGGAAGCGGGTTTCTTTTGGGGAGAGGTGGTGGTGGGGGTGGTGATGGGGCAGAAGGCTATAAACCTGATTATGGAGTATTTTACCCAGAGGGAGAGGGGGCCGAGTTTTAAGTTCTGGAGAAGCTGGGTCCGGTTTACATTTTAGGGGGCTCACTCGGGCTGCCAGAGCCACTGAGTTCGAGGCTGAAGGGGAAGCGGGTGGGAAGGCGCAGCCCTGGTCCAGGTCGGGGTGCGGGGCCGCTGCAGGCCGGGGCTGCAGGCCGGAGGGGCGGCTCGGACTAGCCCGGGGCCCCTCTTCCCTCCCGGCGGCTCCCGCCCCTCCCTCCGTCTGGGCTGTGCGGGCGGCTCCGGGGCCACCCCAGCCCCACCTGCCGAGCCCGTTCTCAGGTCCGTGGCGACCCGCCCAGAGCCGCACCTTCCAGGTCCTCCCTGCCCTGGGGCTGCGGGGCCTGGAGCCGAGCGCCGCCCGCCCGCCGGCCGCCCCGAGCGGCCCCGCCCCCGCCAAGCCCCGCCCCGCGCCCGCCCGTCCGCCTGCGCGCCAGGCCGGGCGGTGCCGACGCGCTTGGCGGGAGATAGGAAAGTGCTCCTGCGCGCCGGCGGCGCCTGCGGTTCCTGCGAGCGGCGGCGGGACCGGCGGGGACGCGACGCCTCCCAGCGCGGCCCAGGGCCCGGAGCGGCCGGAGCAGCCCGCGCTCGGACCCCGGCCCGGCTCCCGCTCCGGGCTCAGCCGGCGGGCAGCGAGCGCGGCGCGGCCCGGGCCGGGGGGATGTCTCGGCGGACGCGCGGGTGAGCGAGCGGGCGGGCGGCCGAGGGCCCCTCCCCCTCCCCGGGGTCCATCCCTTCCCCCCAAACCCCGACCCCTGCCCGCACCCACCCTCGCCTTAGCCCCTCAGAGCGGGGCCGGCGGAGGCGTACCCGTGGGGAGTCCTGCGTCCAGGGCCGCCCGAGGCAGGGGGCGCACGAAGCCGGGGGTCTCTGGGGGCTTCTCGCTCGGCTCCCCGGGCCTGTCGGGCCTCGGAGCCGGGGCGGGTGGGTCTCCTGGGATCTCGGCCCAGCCCTGAATGATGTCATTTTGTCTCCCGCCTCATTGCGAGGTGGGGGTGGGACAGCGGTGTCCGCTGGAAGAGCCATTATGGGGCGGCTGGCGACCCTTGGGGAGGGAGCGATTTCCCAAGTCTCAGAGCGCGGGAGGCCGAAGCGGGGAAGACACTCGCCTTTCAAGCCTGTTGGCGTTCAGATTTGCCGGCGGGCATTCCCCTCCACCCCCCCAAATCCCGGGAAGCACAGAGCACCCTAAGCCCTCTCCCCGGCCTGAGAAGGGTGCCGGGGGTGGAGGGGTGGGGAAGGCCTCTCGACTCGCCCACCGCCTGGAGTGCGGGTCCCAGCTGGGTTGAGGTTCAGAGATCCGCCTTGCTGTTCCACTTGAGGAGGCTTCGGGCAGCTGGGGTTGAAGGTGAGGGGAAGGCACATGTGTATCGAGGCTTCTGTTCCAGGAGCCCCTGGGGCCGAGGCCGGAACTGCGCTCTGCAGTTTACTTATTCCCTAGAGAATACGTGGCGGAGTTGAGCCTGAAAGCTGGGGTCCCTTTTTAACACCTGTGCGCCTGGGAGCCCGGAAGGAAAAGGGGGTTCTCCCCTGTTCCCTCCCTGCATGAGGGCAGCCCCGACAGATAACCTTACACCCTTCTCAGGCAGAGGGCAGAGACTTGAAAAGCACTGGTGGCTGGCTTCCCCCAGAGTTCTCAGCAGAGCAGCGTCTGATCCCCAGGCAGTGGTCAGGGTGCCGGGCACAGGGTCTCTCCAATTCAGGCCACCATTTCCCAGGTCAGCCCCAATTCTCAGGCGGTTTCTGGTCAGGCACTTGTCAGGTCCCATCCTGATCTTTGCTTCAGGAAGTGTTGCTCCAGGGAATCCCAACAACCCCGGGTCCCCTTGCTGCTTCTCCCCTGGGACTCAGTGGAGGGATGCCGGGTGAGGGATGGTTTCTGCACCCTGGCACCCTACAGTCATCATCTCCATTCTTGGCCCCTCACTGGAACTTTCCCCCCACCCCCCAGCAGTGTCCCACTTCCTACTTAGCTTCTGACTCACCGCCTGGAGCAGAGCCCAGCACCTGGGAGGGCGTAGAAAAAGGGTGTGTGGGACCTGCGTGTGGTTGCCACCACTGACGTGGCCTCTGCTTTTTAAGCTGAGGAGAGGACTTTGAAGGTGTAGGTTTCGAACGTGGCTCTGGACTTGGCAAATAGCATAACCCCTGTGAGCCTCAGTTTCCACATCTATTAAGTGGGGACAGTGAGGAATGCATGTGAAGGGGGTGGTCAGTGCCATGTTGGTGATTGAAATTTATCATCTCTCACAGAATTCTCCCAGCTGAGTTGCTGTCTCCATCCAGTGAAATGTTGCAGCGTGTTCATGCAGACACGTTTCACCTTTGAAGGGACATTTGCTGAGCTTCTGTTAGAAGCTGGGTGTTGGAGAACTAAAGATGGTTTCTGTCAGAAACAGGCCCCGGGGCAGTTGGTTATAAAGCCAGCTTCATTTCGTCATTAGTATCTTACAGAACTTTTGTCTTCTACGTTGAGGTGGTGGAAGACCTCATGAATTGGGTCAGGAATGATTGGGCATGGCTGAATTCCAGGTCCTTCTGTGACTAATGTATTGCTGGGTTTAGACAATCTGCCCTTTTCCTCCTTCCAAAAAATTCATACTAATTGGCATTTCTTATCTACTAGTAGGCAGCATTGTGTGTTCATTCATTCCTGAATCTGGTCATTCTCTTGAGTAAACATTTAGGGCCTTTTGGTGCCAACCCCCGAAGACCCCGCAGGTGTGGAGGTGGAGCTGACCTCTGCCCATGAGGGCAAGGAGACAGGAAGCCTAAGGGCCTACATTCTTTTTTAAAATGATTTTGAGAGTGAAGAAGCAACTGGGGAGATCCTGGGTGGGGCTGCTCTGGCTCACTGAGATGTCAGAGAAAAGGGCGCCTTGGAGACAGGTTCAGGGGATTAGCCTGGGGTGAGCTGCTGCTGCCCATGGCCCCCCTGATTACAAGTCTCCTGGGGGTCCCTTAGAGTTACTAATGTATTGCTGGGTTTAGACAATCTGTCCTTTTCCTCCTTCCAAACAATTCACACTAATTGGCATTTCTTATCTACTAGTAGGCAGCACTGTATGTTTAAAAGTTGTTATCGAAGAGAAAATACTAAATTGGTGTCTAGTTTTGATTGAATATCATTCTTCTGGGAAGAAGAGGGAGAAGGGAAAGGTGCAGGCTATTCCCAGGATGGGGGCGGGCGGGGGGGGGGGGGGGAGCCCTTGCTGGGCCTACATTCTGAAATAGAATTTCCAAGGTATCCTAGGAGCATAGGAAGATGTTGACTTGAGGAAAGATGTGAGTTCTGGAGGAGGCAGAAGGAAGATGGACATGAAAGGAAGTCCCTTTCACACACGGTCTGCACTTGCCTTGCTTGTTTGGAGATGAGGAGGCTCTTTCCACGCAGGAATGGACTCCACAAAGGGGACCTGCTGCAGATCCCACCACATGGAGTTGGGAGCACCTGACATCCCGGAGGTGGAAAGCATGATCTCGATTTTCCTAACCTGATTTAATTAAATCTGATCAAATATGGAACTTTGGAGCAACTTGGAAAAGCAAACTATGCTTGTGTGTAGGCAGGGATTGGAAAGGGATGTGCAAAAATGGACATATTTACTAAGATGACATATTTTAAATGTTTTTATCAAATAACCAATATTTTTTAAAATTTTGGTGTGTCATATTGACTGACACCATCAACTTTAATTTTTTTTTTTAATATGTTTTTATTGATTTCAGAGAGGAAGGGAGAGAGAAGTATCAGTGATGAGAGCGAATCATTGATTGGCTGCCTCCTGCGTGCCCCCTGCTGGGGATTGAACCCACAACCCCGGCATGTGCCCTTGACCGGAATTGAACTGGGGAACTTCCAGTCCTCAGGCCAACGTTCTATCCACTGAGCCAAACCGGCTGGGGCCATCAGCTTTAATCTTCAGAACATCCATGCAAGTTTAAAAGTTGTTATCGAAGAGAAAATATTAAATTGGTGTCTCGTTTTGATTGAATATCATAATCTAAGTGAAATCACAACTTCTTTTTTCTTGTAGCTTTTCCAATCCTTAGGGTGTATCTGAAAAATAAAAGAAGAAAATGAAAATAGCTCATAACCCCATTTTGTTAAACTTTTTTTTAAAAGGAGGATGGAAGTACCTATGTTTTTGAAAGCAAAAAGAGTAAAAACCTGCTTCCCACAAAACTTTCCCTTTCCCTAGACGTCACTGGCCCCTGCCCATGGGCTGTCCATCCATCATGTAGCAGGATAAGGAGACATATGTCCTTGACCTTTGGCTTGCTCTCCCTGCAGTGAGGAGCTGGATGAGCTACACTACCAGGACACAGATTCAGACGTGCCAGAGCAGAGGGATAGCAAGTGCAAGGTCAAATGGACCCACGAGGAGGTGAGTGACACTGAGGGGCAATTACAGCAGGAGTGATGGCAGCGGGGGGGTGTGCATGGTGCCCTGGTGGGTGCAGTGAAGAGAAGCTGATGAAAGAAGTGGGTGGGTCTTTGATTCTCCCACTTGCCTCTTCTCCTAGCATTCTTGGGGACTCTTAATACTGAGGACTCCTGTGGGAGGGGGCACTTGTGTTTCTCAGACCTCAGGACCAGCAATCACTGTTGTGTCTCTTAGAAGCTGGTATATTCTGCATCATGAACAATAATTGTGTTTCTTGTCCTTTAACTGCTAGGAGGTTTAGCCAAGTCTGCAGCCCCCTTTATTATTATTGTATCTTTGGACCTCAAGTTCTGAATTGATTTTCTTTTTATTCTTTAGTCAACTTTATGGAAGTATCATTTATATACAACCAAATAGACCTTTTAAAAGTGAACAGTTCAACAGTTTTAACAAAACATTCCCTTTGTGTTCCATCTTTCCCACTTCCAGGCCACCCCGATCTATCTCTCGGCTTGATTTATCTTGCCTGTTCTTGAATGTCCTATCAGTGAAATTATACAGATGTGCTCTTTTCTATTTGGCTCCTTTTGTTCAGCAAAATGTTGTGTGATTCACTAATTTGTTTGTTTTTATTGCTGAATAGTATTCATTGGATGGATATGCCTCGTGCTTCACTTGTTGTTGGGCATTGGGGCTCTTTCTAGTTGTTGGCTATTGTGGATAGAGCTGCTGTGAGGATGCTTGATAAGTCTTTTTGAGGATTGTTTTCTCTCTGGGCAGGATACTGAGGTACAGCCATGGGATGGGTGTGTGTTCAGTTTTATAGAAACTGCCAGACCTTTTTCTAAATTGGTTGTACCGTCTTAGATGCCTGCTGGCCTTATTTATTTATTTATTTTACTGTAGGAGTTGTAAATCCCTTTTATATTATAAAAGATTAGAGGCCCAGTGCACAAAATTCGTGCACAGGTGGGGTCCCTAGACCTGGCTGGCGATCAGGGCCAATCGGGGCCAGGCTGATCAGGGCTGGGCGCGGAAGGAACGGACGCCGGACATCGACACCGCCATCGTGGGGTTCCCTGCCTCCCTCCCTCCTCCTTCCCTTACTGCTGAGCCGCCACTGTGGTGGGCAGGCCGATTGGGGCCTGCCGGCCGGGGGAGGGACAGGGCATAGGAGGTTGGCTGCTGGCCCCTAGGAGGGAGCCAGCCCTCAGCACCCCCTCGGAAAGGGGCCATGAGGAGGGACCACGGGAGGTTGGCCGGCTTGGGGGGAAGGGACCACGGGAGTTTGGCCAGCCGGGGGAGGTTGGCTGTGGGAGCGCACTGACTACCAGGGGGGCAGCTCCTGCGTTGAGTGTCTGCCCCCTGGTGGTCAGTGCGCATCATAGCGACCAGTCATTCCGGTTGCTTAGGCTTTTATATACACTGAGTGGCCAGATTATTATGATCTCTGAATGCATAATAATCTGGCCACTCAGTGTGTATATGTATATGTGCATATATATATATATATATTAGAGGCCTGGTGCATGAATTCGTGCATGGGTGGGTCCGGCCAGCCTGGCCGGGGGAGGGGACATGGGCAGTTGGCCGGTCTGCCTGCTGGTCGAACTCCTGGTCGAGGGGACAATTTGCATATTAGCCCTTTATTATATAGGATATACACTGAGTGGCCAGATTATTGTGCGTTCAGAGATCATAATAATCTGGCCACTCAGTGTATATAGATGCTTGTGCAGAGGAGTGCTAAGACAGCCTTTCTGTTCATCCCATCCTATTGTGGACCAGGAACTATTCAGCTTTTGTGGGCTTTGAAGAATCAACAAGATGGGGTCCCTTCCCCAGAGCAGCTCTCTGCTTGGCATGGAGAGAGAAGACTGCGCGCAGGCCCCTGGATGCACTGTGGTCTTCCATGGCGCCGGGAGGATTGGTGTCTGTGTATTGCACTAAGGCATCTAGCACGTTGGAGGCACTAGTAATTGCTGAAATACTTTAGGGGGAGAGTTAATGTTGTCTGAAGAGATTAGGGGAAGTGTCATGGATAAGGGTTTGGAAATTCAGCAGTCAGGGGGGTAATTGTTGAAATACCTTTAGAAGGAGAGGTTATTGTTGTCTTAAGAGGTTAGGGGAAGTGTCATGGAGAAGGATTTGGAAATCCAGCAGTCAGGGAAGTGTGCAAAACCATGGGCAAGTCAGAATAGGAAATGGGGTGTAGGTGGAGAAAAGCCAGTAGAGGAGTCCCGGTGTGGCTGGAGTGAAGAATCCTTGAAGGGGGGGAGGGAATAAGAGTGGTTAGAAAAGATGGATTAGGGCTAAATTCCGGAGGGCCTCGACTGCCAGGCTCAGAATATAGGCTCATTCAGCTGGCAGGTTCTTAAAGCGGAGGAGTGACATGGACATAGCTGGGCTTCAGAGGAGCTAACCTGCTGTGTGTAGGGTGGATAAGAGATTTGGGGGCAGTGTGGGTCCCAGCAATAGTGCCGGGAGCTGGGGAGGGCACTGCATGGGGCGGGTAAGAGATGATGCCATGGAGAGACTAGGGCAGTACAGGGTGGAGTTAACAGGTGGAGGAGGTTCCTGGGGTCCTGGAGGAGTTGGAGATGAAATGCAAAGTGTCTGTGCCAGTTATTGGGAGGACAGTGGTGCTGGAGATGGACATGGGAGGAAGGCAGGTGTGGGCCTGGCCAGGCTGGTGGGCAGAGGAAGCCAGGGTGTCTGGGGATGGCAGGGTGTGAGCTGGCTCAGCTATAGGATTTATGGGGACTTTGTCCAGCGGTGCTAGACTGGCCAAGCTGCAGCTGAGGGCCTGGATTTCTGTGGTGGCCTTTTTATCTGTCCAGGAGAGAGCGGGGTAGGGGAAGGGAACACATAACATTAAATTTACCGCTGTACCACTTTTAAGTGTGCAGTTCAGTAGTGTTAAGTGTATTCCCATGTGTAACAAATCTCTAGAACTTTCTCATCTTGCAAAACAATCTCTATACCTATTAAACACTAATTCCTCATGAGTGGAATCATAGTTTTTGCCCTTTTGTGACTGGCTTATTTCACTTAGCATCATGTCCTTGAGGCTCATCTATGCTGTAGCGTATGTCCGAACTCCCTTTTGTTTCAAGGCTGAATAATTTCCCACTGTATAGATATAGCACGATATATGTAGTATTTGTTTGCTTGTTTTCTTCAAGTAAAATTGATTTCTCTCATTTTGGAAGCAGTTTTAAATACCTACCACCAACTTTCTCAAGCTCTGCACACTTCTTGTTTGTTCATGCTAAAATGGGTCCGTGTGCATTCCAGTGAGGGGTGTTCATTTCCCTGCCCCTGGTGGCCCCACTCGAGGGCCAGGGCAGCACTGAGCAGGAGGGTGCGGAGCCAGCGTGTTCCATTCGGAAGTTATCGACTCTAGACTCGCTAAATGTCTTAGCAAACACTCCTCTGGCTTAAAAGTGGAATTGCTACTCAGAATTTATAGGTCCACAAATGGAGTGCTCCCGCTCCCTCTCTCTCTTTCTAAAAATAAAGAAGTAGTGCAAAAGTCAATAAAAAAGGAATTCACAGAAAAGGGGGTTGGGTTCAAAGGAGCAGAAACACCTTGGAGGAAGCGCCCTCGCTGCCATCTTCCCTGGCTCCACCATTGAATCGTTTATATATTAATATTAAATTTAAAAATCAATTTGAGCCCAGCCTGTGTGGCTCAGTGGTTGAACATTGACCCATGAACCAAGAGGTCACCAATTGGATTCCTGGTCAGGGCACATGCCTTGGTTGCAGGCTCAATCTCCAGTGGGGGATGTGCAGGAGGCAGCCGATGATGATTCTCTCTCATCATAGATGTTTCTATCTCTCCCTCTCCCTTCCTCTCTGAAATCAATAAAAACATATTAAAAAAAAAAAAAAAGAATGGAAAGCCTTACTGCATTATTTAAAAAAAAATCAGTTTGAGGAATACTTTATGTACAATCCACTACAATGACTTATTCGATTAGTTTCTACCGAAGTATTATGTGCAACTTTCAGCACCTTCACCTTATAGGACATTTTCATTGCTCCCAAGCATCCCATGCTCCCCTTGGCTGTCCACCCTGCCTCCCTCCACCCCTGACCTCAGACAACCACCGACTGCCTTTTTGTTCCTATGGTTTAGGTCAGTGGTCAGCAAACTCATTAGTCAACAGAGCCAAATATCAACAGTACAACGATTGAAATTTCTTTTGAGAGCCAAATTTTTTAAACTTCTTGCCCTAGTTGGTTTGGCTCAGTGGATAGAGCATCAGCCTGCAGACTGAAGGGTCCCAGGTTCAATTCCAGCCAAGGGCACATGCCTGGGTTGCAGGCTTGATCCCCAGTAGGGGGTGTGCAGGAGGCAGCCAATCAATGATTCTCTCTCATTGATGTTTCTATCTCTCTATCCCTCTCCCTTCCTCTCTAAAATCAATAAAAATATATTAAAAAACAAACAAACAAACTTCTTCTAATACCACTTCTTCAAAATAGACTCGCCCAGGCCGTGGTATTTTGTGGAAGAGCCACACTCAAGGGGCCAAAGAGCCGCATGTGGCTCGTGAGCCGCAGTTTGCCAACCACGGGTTTAATTTATAGTTTCTAGAATTTCATATGCATGGAGCCATACAGTGTTTACTATTATGCCTGGCTTTATTTTTTATTATTTTTTTATCCTAAGTCGAGGATACACTTATTGATTTTAGAGAGAGAGGAAGGGAGAGAAACAGAAACATTGATGAGAGAGAGAGAGAGAGAGAGAGAGAGAGAGAGAGAGAGAGAGAGAGAAAGAAAGAAAGAGAGAGAGAAACATTCATTGATTGCCTTCCATACTCACCCTGACAGGGGATCGAACCTGAAACCCAGGTATGTGGCCTGACTAGGAATCCAAACCCACAACCTTTTGGTGTACCAGAGGACGCACCAAACCACCGAGCACCCCAGCCAGGGCTATGTCTTGCTTCGTTGTCATGATGATATTGAGATTCTGTGTTGTGTGAATCAGTAGTTCATTTGCAGGAGAATATTTGTGACAGACATTGTTTTGCCTTCTGACTGCTCTAAGTTCTGCCCATGTCTCCCCATCTCCAGAGCTGTGTCACTATCGCCTCTGGCCTGAGTGCCTGAAATGGCCTCCTGTTATCCTTCCTGTCCTCTCACAGTCCCTTTCCCTGCAGCTGCCCAAGTGAACTTCACAACAAGCATGTTGGACTGGGTCCGCCCAGTGCTCAAATGCATCAGGGGCTTTGCATAACATAACACGGAGCCCCGAATCCATCCCGTGTGTGGTCTGGGCCCGGCCGTCCCCTCCAAAAGCAGCTTGCATCTCTCTCCTGTGTTTCCTGCATTCCAGCTACCCTGAGCTTCTTGGAATGGGCCTGTCCCTTTTCCTCCCTGAATAGGCAGTCGCCACACACCTCTTTATGCCCCAGCATCGTGGCTTTACTTTTGTCTTTGGGAGACTTGGATTGGATCTGTCTCCCTCTGGACTGTAAGTCCCTCAAGGTGAGTTGTTGCTTCGACTATAGCACCTGGCTCAGAGAAGGTCTTGCTGAATGGCTGAATGAGGCTGTTCCTGCACCCATGTGAGCTGAGCTCTCTCTCTGGTGTTGGCAGGATGAGCAGTTGAGGACCCTGGTGAGGCAGTTTGGACAGCAAGACTGGAAGTTCCTGGCCAGCCACTTTCCTGTGAGTGCAGCCCTTCTGTGGCCTCCTGCCCCAGGGACAGGTTCCGAGTGACCAGACAGCATTCCTGGGACAGACTTGCTGCCAAGCAGAAGACAAGGAAATGACACTCTTGCCGAAACTTCCCAAACCCCACCCCACCCCCCAGGCCCTTTCTTCCCAAACTGGAATTCCAGGCACCCTGATTAGGCATCACCACGCAGCAGCCTCAGCATGCCTGTGGTCTCTAGGCTCTGACGCCTGCAGCATGTGACCAGTGGCACATAATCAGTAGCGTATTTGCATTTCTTCCTGTGTTGGTGCTCAGTTTCTCAATAGTGAGCCTGAAACAGAGGGGAAATGGTACTTACAGCAGGTTTGCGGGGAGAGCTTCCTCAAGGGGTCTCCCTCAGACCCCACCCCTCCCAAGACTGCAGGTGTGTGCTTTGGAGAGGTGTATGGCTGGAGCTGCTGTCTGGCTTATTTCTTGGGTCACTCAGGGACCGAGTCACCAGACCTCTTCTGCCCCACTCCTCATCTCCCTCCGATTAAAACAGCATGCTCAGGGAAATAACGCTGTCCCAGAAGCAAGCAAGCTGGCTTCCCACAGGGTTCTTAGTTTGCCCAGTTCCATCGGTCCTCTGTAGCAAAGGAAAGCCATGGGTATTCTGACATGTGGCCACGGGGTGTATGGTGGTTCCAGGAAGAGGACAAAACCCATCTGAGCCACCTGGCCCAGGCCATAGTCCCCGAGCCCAGTGGTCAAGCATGATGCAGGGCTGCCTCCCCAGTTCTCATGATTCCTGTCCTCCCAGAATCGCACTGACCAGCAATGCCAGTACCGGTGGCTGAGGGTCTTGAATCCAGATCTCGTCAAGGGGCCGTGGACCAAAGAGGAAGACGAGAAGGTAACTAGTGGGACAGTGTCTTGCACACAGTGGGCCTTCACTTACCCCGTGAGTCACGAGACTGCCAGGCTGCCCTTGCGTCTGGCCGAAGGTTGGGTGTGTGTCCTCCGCTGGTCAGTCCGTCGCACCTCTCAGGGCTGCGGTGAGGCCCACGTGGAGAGAAGGTGCTGGTGTGAGACGGGCAGGCTCGCTGCCTTCACCAGGCTTCCTTCCCAGGTCATCGAGCTGGTTAAGAAGTACGGCACGAAGCAGTGGACACTGATTGCCAAGCACCTGAAGGGCCGGTTGGGAAAGCAGTGCCGCGAGCGCTGGCACAACCACCTCAACCCCGAGGTGAAAAAGTCCTGCTGGACCGAGGAGGAGGACCGCATCATCTGTGAGGCCCACAAGGTGCTGGGCAACCGCTGGGCCGAGATCGCCAAGATGCTGCCGGGAAGGTGAGCGACTTCCGGGGGCTTGGGGACAGTGGTGACAGGCAGGGTGAGGTTCCCCGGTCGGGGAGAGCCTTGTGGCTGAATATTCCTCCAGTCTTCTCGGGAGTTGTTCACTTCACCCAGAGACACATGAGTCCTTCAGACTGGTCTTTCTCTAGAGAATAGACCTCCCTCCTGCCGGCATCTGGACATCCAAACCTCTGCTCTGTTTTCATCCTGCTCCTCCCTGGGCCTGGTCCCTCCAAGCCCTGAGCCTCTTGGGATCGCAAGGAGCATCGGGAAGACTTGGCTCCATTCTTGCCAGAATCTTCCTCCGGATCAATTCCCAGTCTCCTAAGTGTCTTACTGCGCCCCTACGTGTTCTCCAATTTCTGGAAACATAAGTCTATTGTTTGCTATTGTCCTCTACCCTGTTCTCTTTGTCCTTGTGCATTTTTACCTTATTTTGCTTTATTTTTAATCCTTCTTTTCTCATGACACTGGGGTCCTGAGAGGTAGAGGAGGTGGATGCCAGCTGGTGTATTTCCCTTGAAGTATAAATGGGTCTGCTTCACACTCAGACCCGAGCATGCTGTCCTTCCGGAGCTTCTCCTGGCTCTGGGGTTGAAGACCCGGCCTCTTCCCCTCTGTGGCCTGTTGGCCCGCTCACGCCACCAGCCTTGCCTTGGTCCCTCTCTGTTATACACAGTGAGCTCTCCTCTGAGATGCCCTGTGCACCCCTGCCTTAGGCCCAGTGCTCTCATCCTTCAGTTTTCAGCGGAGTGTCATTTCCTCAGAGAAGCTTTTTTTTTTTTTAAATTAACTTCTTTATTGATTAAGGTATCACATATTTGTCCTCATGCCCCCATTCCCATCCCACACCCCTCCCCACGCATGCCCCCACCCCCCTGTTGTCCTTAACCACTGGTTAGGCTCATATGCATGCACACAAGTCCTTTGGTTGATCTCCTCAGAGAAGCTTTCTGTCCTTCCAGCCTCTGGTCGGTCCGTGGTGACCTGGCCACAGCGCTCCCACCTGTCTTCTGAGCAGCTTGTCCCCCAGTTGTAATTAGACCATGATGCCCGTCTCTCCTACTAGAGTAGACACTAATGTAGCCGCCTGTCTTCCTTGCCCGTGTGTCCCCAGTGCCTAGAGAGCAGTGTTTGCCATGTAATGGGCGCTCTGTAAATATACGAGAGCAAAAGAACGAAGTGCTTTATAGCTTGGAGCACCCAGCTCTGATAGTTGTGGACGGGAGGGCTGGGAGGTGTTTTGGGTCAGGGTTTCCTAGAAGGAACCTGAGATGCAGAGGTTAAAGGTACAGGGGTTTATGGAGGGAAGGGGCTCTTGCCTGTGAGAGGAGGGGTGGAGAAGAACAGGGCAGGGCCCAGCTAGATGGGGACTCAAAGTCTGGCCTTGACGTGGTACATGCTGTGTGTGGGCGTTTCCTGATGGTCTGCAGCGGGAGTGACCAGGGTAGAGACCCTCCTCTTAGACTGGTTGCTCAGCCAAGCTGTTATGCTCTGTTCGCAATCCAAGGGCAAAGCACTCTGCTTGGAGCCTCAGAGAAAGAAGTGCCTACTGTGTGTGAGCACTTCCCTACTCCTGGGTACTAGGACTTAGCAGAGGTGAGTGGAAATGCTCTGGGAATCGTTAAGTGCTAGAAACGTGTGTGACTTCATCTTAGAGCTAAAAGACACCTTCGAGTTCCTCAGGTTGAACCCTCATGTACAGAAGTGGGAGCTCAGGGCAGTCAGTGATGTGACTGGTGGCACACAGGCCACGGGGTTCAAAGGTCCCTCGTTTGCCCCCGTAGGACAGACAATGCTGTGAAGAATCACTGGAATTCCACCATCAAAAGGAAGGTGGACACAGGAGGCTTCCTGAGCGAGTCCAAGGACTGCAAGCCCCCCGTGTACCTGCTGCTGGAGCTCGAGGACAAGGAGAGCCAGCCGAGTGCCCACCCCTCGGAAGGCCAGGTGAGACGGCTGCCCGGGGCTGCCCTGCACCGGCCTGGCTCCAGGTTGGTTGGTTGGTAGGGTTACCCATCACCGTGTCATTTAACACCTGTCTGCCCTTTTCACCTTGCCCACGGCCATTCATTAGTTCCTGCTGAGGGTCAGTGTGGCTGCGTGTCTCTCACTAGGGCCTTTCCTTGTCACACACACGTCTGCACATACCTGGCAATTGTCTGCCCACAGACGAAGCATGACGGAGCAAGCTGACATAAAATTGAGTTCTCTGTTCTTATCAACGCCTCCCTTCCTACCTGTTGCTCTTTCTGGCTTTTTCATACTAAAAGCGTGTTTGCAGTTTTAAAAATTCCGGTTTATTGAAGTATAATTCACATATAGCAAACATTCATTGTGTTGAGGGATAGAGTTCTGAGTCAGGACAACAACGTACAGTCAGGTAACCACCACCACAGTCCAGGCACAGCACCTTTCCGTCGCCCCAGGCTCCCTTGGGGCCCCCTCCAGCCCTTCTCTACCCTTAGCTCCTGGCACCCTTCATCTGTTTTCTGTCTGTAATTTTAATTTTATATGGTTTCCTAGAAAGGCATATGTATGGAATCGTTTAGTATTACATTGCAATTGTAAAAATGAAACCCAACACCCCAGAGCGAACTTCTTATTGATATTTTAAAAATAGATCTCTGCCCTAACCAGTTTGGCTCAGTGGATAGAGCATCAGCCTGCGGACTCAAGGGTCCCAGGTTCGATTCTGGTCAAGGGCATGTACCTTGGTTGCGGGCACATCCCCAGTAGGGAGTGTGCTGGAGGCAGCTGATCGATGTTTCTCTCTCATCGATGTTTCTGGCTCTCTGTCCCTCTCCCTTCCTCTCTGTAAAAAATCAATAAAATATATTTAAAAAAATAAATAAAAATAGATCTCATGAATCTTAAAAAATGAAGATTTGAAGCAAACGTCGAAGTGTGAAGATTTGACAGTGCTGTGTTGGTAACACACGTCTATGCTGCTTTCTGGTCTTTTCTGTAATCGTGAACCAGCAAACAGCGAAGTTGTCTTTCAGGAGAGAGCAGAGTGGTCAGACCTCCCTCAGTCTCTGAAACTCCTGCTTGGCTTTCGGCTGCTGGGCCTGATGAGCCCAGACCATGACCCTGAGCCCTGGTCCTTAGTCAATGAGTTGGTTCGGCCTTATAGCATTTTAATGGCTCTGTTATGCTGGTTATTTAATTAAATTAAGGTTATATTCAGTTTATTGTCATTAGAAACAAAACTTGAATGGTTTTAATGGCTGTGTGTTATTTAAGGTTAAATCCAATTTTAAAAATTTTACTTAAAAAATTGTTTTCCTTTTTTGTGTGCTTTTTCTTTTGTGTTAAATCTAATGCTTTTGATATTAGAAACAAAGCTTTTAAGGATCAGTTTTGTAGCTAAATCACCGTTTTCTCAGTTGTTTCTTGAGAAATTCTTAGAACTGGATAGTCACATTCTTAGAAAACGTGTTGTTGTTGTTTTTTTCTCTTTAAAAGATATGGAATGCTTCATGAATTTCCATGTCTTCCCTGCATAGGGGTCATGCTCTGTATCATTCAATTTTAGCACATGTGCTCCAAAAGCGAGCACTTAAAAAAGCCTCTTAATACCTTTTGCTAGATTGCTTACCAGGATAGTTTTGCCTGTTAATGTGTAGATGGGAGCACCTCCTGTTTTCCCCACTGGTCAGTGTTTGCAATGACACATTTCTCCCTTATTATTAAGGGTAATAAGTTAAAAATGAGGCTATGTTATATCTCACTGTCTTAAAGTTTTCTCTTCCCACTTTGCTCAAGGTCAGCTAGTAAGTGGCAAAGTTCTGTCTGAGTCCGGAGCTTGTGTTCTCTCCCTGACGCCACTGTGCCCCCTTAACACGGGACCTTGCTCTTCGCTCTCAACGTGGCTTCTTAACCACAGACCCTACACCGGGGTCTGTGTGCCAGGTTCATGTGTGAAGCTTTCTAAGGTTCTGCCAGGAGAGCTAATGCCATGAAGGATTTTCCTGTATTTTTATTTTCCCTGTCACAAAATTAGTATACACTTTTTTCGTTTTTTAATGAGTTTATTTCAGCCAAATTGATGACATATTCCAGGGAGCAAGATCTCAAATGCTCTCTACACGAATTTTTCAAACTTTCATTTTGAAGTAATATTAAGCGTACAGAAAAGTTGCAAGAATAGTACAGAGAACTCTCACATGACCTGTACTGGGTTCATTTTTGGTTTTTGACACTTGCCAGATCTGCTTTGTCTTTCTTACACATATTTTTATCTTTTATCTGAGCCATTTGGAGGTCAGTTACATACATTGTGCCTCTTTATCCACTAATATTTCAGCGTGTGTTTCCTAAGAACCCATGCATTCACTTACATAACCACAGTATAGTTAACGTCTAATTCAGGGAATTTAACACTGATTCAGGACCTTTTTTTTTTTTTTTTTTTTTTACTTCTATCTAATCTATAGTCCATATTCCATTTCTTCCTGTTCCTGATCCAGGATTAGACATTGCATTTAGTTGTCATATCTCTTTTGTCCACTTTTAACTGCAGTCTTTCATGATGTTGATATTTTCAAGGCATACAGTAAGGACAGTTATTTTAGAGACTCTCAGTTTGGGTTCCTTATTTGATTCAGGTTGTGCTATTTTTAGCTGGAATATGGCATGATCTTTATCTCATAACACAAACTCCACCAACGGTGTGCCCTTGTGTCCAACAGGGAAGTCTTGGGACCAGCTGGTCCCCAGCGCTCCCTGCCATGAAGGAAGAGGAAAGCAGTGAGGAGGAGGCCACAGCAGCAACCCCTGCTGAGGAGCAGGAAGCTGTCCCTGCAGAGCTGGACGGAGTGCGCACACCAGAGCCCTTAGACAACACCCCCAAGCGTGAAGACCAGGAGGGCTCCTCGCCAGAAATCGGCCTGCCGTATAAGTGGGTGGTGGAGGCTGCAAACCTCCTGATTCCGGCCGAGGGGTCCAGCTTCTCGGAAGCCCTGGACTTGATCGAGTCGGTAATGTTGGTCACAGCACTTCCCAGCGGGCCCAGAGCACCCCCAGCAGGGAGTCCTCTCCTGGGCGGGCATCCTTGTGTTCACACATTCTCCCAATAGCATTTACTGGGCAGATGCTACGTGCCCAGCCTGCAGCCAGGGCTGGGACATGGAGCTGCCATATGGTCCCTGCCCTCAGGAGTCTCCTGACGCATGATGTACGGCACGGGGTGGGGTGGGAGGGCTGCCCAGGGGAGGCTGCGCTCTGAGTTCTGAGGGATGATGGCGGGGGAGGGTGTTTGAGCCGATAACACAGCACAGTTGAGCATGGTGCTTGCAGCACCACAGACGGTTGGGAGTCCCTGGAGAGGGACCTGGGGACTGGTGGGGCTGGAGCAGTGAGTGGGTTCTGATTACTCAGGGGGTGCAGCCCTAAGGCCGAGCTGGCTGTGGGCTGTGCCCCGTGGGAGAGAGCTCTGCAGCGGGGGAGGCACCTCTTGGTGTGACATCCCAGCTCTGAGCTGCATCAGCCAGGCCTGTGTTGTGGAGTGGGTTTCAGGAGGTGATGGGCAAGAGGCCTGGCTGGTTACAGACGTTGTTCCTCTTTATCCATTAATATTTCAGTGTGTGTTTCCTAAGAGCACAGGCATTCACTTATATAACCACAGACAGTTATATCTCACTCAGGAATTTAACACGGATACTGAACTCCAGGGGCAGTGGAGTTTGGTACATTCACCTTCCCACGTGGCCCTTCCCCTCCTTGGTAAAAATAATGACATCCATTGAACATCTATTAAATGCCAGCCTCTGAGCTTGATGTACAGTCCACCCAGTATTCGGTGAGCTGTGTCCTTTCTCTGTTTTGTAGATGAGACTGAGGCTCAGAAAGGTCAAGTTGTGTACCCAGGGTCACACAGCAAGTCAGCTGGGTGATCTTGACCATTGTGCTGTGCTCTCAGTGTCCTGCTTAATGGTGGTTGGGTGGCACGGTCCCTAGGGAGCCATCTCTAAAACCCTCTGACTCGGGGTCTCATCTTTTAGCCCAGTGGCTGGGACTGGACCCAGCTACAGGGTCTGTCTGCTGTGTCCTTCCACTCCAAGGAATTGTCACAGGATCTTGAGAAGCAGCCTGAGTGTTGTCAGTCTGCAGCACCCAGCTCCGAGGCTGCCACGGGAGGCCCGGTCCTTCTGGGCCCTAAGGGGACTGCTGAGATGAGAGTTGTGCCCGGCGCTGTTGGCACTTCATTGTGTTGCCATCTCCATCCTCAGCCTGTTCTGCATCTTCCTCCAGTTACTGGGCACGGAGAAGGAGGGAGGGGCGCACCCAGTGTATGGGAGGATCAGTGCTTAGTAATTACAGTATCTAACATTTGAGTGCCTGCTATGTGCCAGCCTTGTTACTGGCTACCTACATACCTGCTCTCTGTTAGTCCTTTAGCAGCCCTGTGAAGTGGGTGGTGGGCTCATCACCAGTAAGGGGATCCCAAGCTCAGAGGTCAGGTGGCTTGTCTGGCATCACACAGCAAGTCAGTGCCAGGGCCCTGAGTTCAGGCCCAGCAGCCGATGAAGGAGCTACAACATTTATAGGAAAACGGCTCTCGCTCGCTCCCCTGCAGCACCTGCAGGAAGTCCTTGCAGGAAGTGCTTCTATTAGATGCCATCAACTCTCGGGCCTCCCCTAGCTTGTGGGCTTGTGCTGAAAGTGGGCCCGGGTCAGCCCTGCCCTGAGCTGGCCTCCACCACTAGGAACGAACTGCCCCACCTTCCTGCGAGCCTCATGGGCCAGAAATCACCACTGGGGTCCAGGTTCACGCAGGGCCAGACCCTCCAGGAACCAAAGTGGAAGCTTCTGTCCAAGTCTTTTGTCTGGACAAGGTCTGGGTGTGCCCCTCAGGATTGATAGCTCTTAGACACTGAGTGGGAAGATGCATCTTTTCTGGCCTGGCTCCTCGGTGAGGGAGGGGGAAGGAACGCTTCCCGAGCAGGTTGCTGGGATTGGAAACGGCCTGTGAAGGGGCCAGGGAGCACCTTGAGGAGCACAGGAGCTGCCTCCCCTCCAGGAATGTGGCCACAGCCTTGCGCCTGTGACTTCCACGTGTGCTGATCTATGTTGACGGGAAACCTAAGCATGCAGGAGAAGATTATATACAAGGTGTTCATAAAACAGTTACATAACTGATATAGTCATACGATGGGGTATTTTGCAGTCATAAAATCATTTTAAAAGTTGGAAAATTTTCACCATTCATAGTAAACATTTAACTCATAGGTAATAGAATTAGGCATGATTATTTCTGCTTTACGGACATTTTAAATGGAACAAAGAGCAGGATATAGAAGTGATTTATACTAACGTTAAAAACATGTAAAATACTAGAAATGCATGATGACGGTAAATTCTAAATTCCAGTAGTGGTTTTCCCACCTGAAGGCAGAGGATGTGAGCGGGCAGGTGAACATGGGGTCTCAGTGATAAGGTTTTATTTCTTTAGCTTATTGATAGATATTTGGGTTTCTTTGTATTTTTCTTGGTGTTTTTTATATTTTAAATAGTGCATGGGACATTTTAAAAATAACAGCCAGTAGCCTTATGCACAACATACCTTCAGTTTTATTTACAAACATAGACATGCAGCATAGAAGATTTATATTTCCTTGGGAAAATGGGAGAAATTGTTCATGATGATTGTTCTTGGGCTCTGGGATCATACTTGGCACTCGTATATTTTCCCTCAGTGAGTAAGTCCTCTCGTATCTGCTGGAAGAAAAGCAGACAGATTGCAGTGATTACTAACCCCTCCTCTCTGGGCAGGACCCCGATGGTTGGTGTGACCTGAGTAAATTTGACCTCCCCGAGGAGCCGTCCCCAGAGGGCAGCATCCACAGCAGCCCGGAGCAGCCACAGCCAT
The DNA here is from genome assembly GCF_951640355.1 of Cnephaeus nilssonii. Taxonomy (NCBI): domain Eukaryota; kingdom Metazoa; phylum Chordata; class Mammalia; order Chiroptera; family Vespertilionidae; genus Cnephaeus; species Cnephaeus nilssonii. Next base: position 70,124,118 of record NC_137082.1, on the reverse strand, counting down.
CGCAGTGGCCGGCCGCTTCACCTCGCCAGCCTATTGCCCCGGGGCCCAGCGTGACCGAGTACCGCCTGGACGGCCACACCATCTCAGACTTAAGCCGGGGCAGCCGGGGCGAGCTGATCCCCATTTCCCCCAGCACCGAAGTGGGAGGCTTGGGCATTGGCACCCCGCCTTCCGTGCTCAAGCGGCAGAAGAAGAGGCGTGTCGCCCTGTCCCCTGTCACAGAGAACAGCGCCAGTGTGTCCTTCCTGGACTCCTGCAACAGCCTCACTCCCAAGAGCACGCCTGTCAAGACGTTGCCCTTCTCGCCCTCCCAGGTGTGTGGACCCCACCCCTGCTGCTCGCTGGGTTTTGTTTGCAGACTCCCGGTTCCCAGTGCAGGGCCTTGCACGCAGGCACATGTACTCCTGGGTTGTCTGCCGTGTGGGAGGGCTGGCGATGAAGGGTGAGCAGACACAGGCCTGGCTTTCCCTCATGAAGCTTACATTCTGAGGGTAGTGGGTGATAACTGGGCAGAGAAGGGAAGGGGCTCAGTGTTTGGTAAAAGAATCAATTTATGAGCACCTATTTCTTACCGGCTTCTTTGTCACTGGGGAGCAGAGGTGGAAAGGACAGCCCTGCCCTTGGAGAGAGGGCAGTTAGTATTGGGGACAGGCTGGTGATGAATGAGCTGATGCAGACTGTAGTGTGGAGAGAGCTGTGATGATAGCAATTGAGAGTTTACTGCAGTGATGGGCAACCTTTTGAGCTTGGTGTGTCAAACTTCGCCAGAAAACTGAGCATAACTCGGGTAGTGTGTCACTTTGAGGAAAAAACTAACTCCAAGACTCTAGTCGCAAATGTTTCATCCTCAGGAGCAGCAAATGTTTTATCCTCGGCATGCGGCCGCGTGTCATCAGAAATGGCTACGCGTGTCAGCACTGACACGCGTGTCATAGGTTCGCCATCACTGGTTTACTGTGTTCTGAGTACTGCTCAGGAGGGGCCCTGTCTTTCCTAGAGGTGGGGGGGGGCAGGCTTTCTGGAGAATGGTGTCTGAACAAAGGTGCAGAGGTGGGGAGGGCAAGTGAGTGAGTGAGTGAAGTCCAGAGCTAGGAGGGATTGAGGGGGTGGGAGGGGAGGGTGGCATGGGGGCAGGAGCCTTGGAGGGCCTTAGGTCATCAGAGGGGTATGTACTGCCCTGGGGACTGGGGGGGCGGGCGGGGAGGCGGGATGGGGCGGCAGGGCTTTGTGAGGATGCACTGGAGGGGTGGGGGAGAGGCAGGTCTTAGAGTTCCCATGTCCGGGACGGAACAGGGTGTGTGGAGGCTCCCTCCCTCCCGAGAGGATGTGAGAGAGCAAGGCCAGAGGTGGCATGTTTCAGGAGGCTGCACTGCTGTAGAGGGATTGAGGCCAGGCCCGTGGTTGGGGCTGCTTGTTTGTCCAAGAGAGCTCCGTGTTCACCTGCTAGAGCTGCCGTAACGAAGTACCACACACTGTTGCTTAGCAGAAGTTTATTTTCTCAGTTCTGGAAGGAATGGGCAGGGTTGGTTCCTTCTGAGGCCTCTCACTTTGGCTTGCAGATAGCTGACTTCTCCCTGTGTCTTCACATGGTCTTCCCTCTGGGGAGGTCTGGCTCATCATCTCTGTCTTCTCAAAATCTCTTACCTCCTATAATCTTCTAAGGGCACCAGTCTTATTGGATTAGGGCCCACCCACATGACCTCATGTTACCTTAGTTATCTCTTTAAAGGCTATGCCTCCAAATACAGTCACAGTCATGTGACTTCAACATATACATTTGGGGAGAGCACATTTAGCCCATATTGGACCCCAAATGAGGACTACGGGCTGGAGAAGGAAGACAGCAGAGTCTTGAGCTGCCCAAGCAGCAGCCCAGGATGATGGGGTGAGGTGGCCGCCTTGCTCCGGGGACCCCGCACAGGGCGGTGGACCTGAGGCCTGCAGATGGACCTGAACTACCAGGGGCAGAAACGGAGAAGGGAATGCTTCAGACTTGGCTCCGATCTGGATTTGAGTCCTGCCTGGAGAAGTCACAAGAGTCTAATTCCCTCCAAACCTCAGTTTTCTTATTTAAAAAGGTGTTCACAATAGTACCTACACCTCAGAGGGTCTGAGAACACAAAGTTCTTGGTGTAAAGTGTGTAGCTCTGGCGGGAGAAGGTGCTCTTTAAAGCCAGCATCAGCACTGCCGCCCGCCGTGGCCGACCCCTGTCCATTACAGGTCCTTCAAGAGCTGTTCCCACACCGTCTGTGTTCTTTGTCCTGAGTGCCCAGTCAGCAGCCTGGCAAAAGGGGGGACGGGCCATGACGTGCCCAGTGAGGCATGAACCTACCGGGTGGGCGCCTGCTGATCTGTCTCGGCCTTTTTCTCTGGTGCCTGGCTGGAGGGGAGTCTCCTATATCAGGAGGGACCTCGGTCAGCAGATGTGGGGGAGGAAGGGAGTGTCTGGAGGGTCTCGTCCCACCTGCAGGTCACCCCTTTGTCTTCCCTGGCAGTTTTTGAACTTCTGGAACAAGCAGGACACACTGGAGCTGGAGAGCCCCTCGCTGACATCCACCCCCGTGTGCAGCCAGAAGGTGGTGGTCACCACGCCCCTGCACCGGGATAAGACACCCCTGCACCAGAAACACACTGCGTGAGTGCTGTGCGGGCCTCCCCCTCTCCCCCCCCCCCCCCACCCTGCACCGCTACTGCCGGCCTAGGAGTGTAGGACCTGTCCTCCCCGAGCAGGGCCGGGGGCCAGGATCACGGGTGGGGAAAGGGCACCCTTGGAAAAACAGCTGAGAATCTGTTATCGAAGGCAGCCTCCTGGCCACCACGCCTCTTCAATTTTGTCAGGATAGTCTGGTGCTTTACCATTGCTCTGATTCTTCTTATATTTTAGTCTGGTGGTTTTCTAATCTCGGAAATGGAGAGGGTCCAAATTGCCATGAAAAACTTAATCTCTCTATCTTTATGCGTTTCAAGCACAAATCCACTGTTTGAGTAGCCTTATGTGGAGGACGGAAGTGCCCCCAGTTCTGTCTCTGCTCAGTCAGAAGTGAAGGCTGCATCCGCCTTCCAGGCCCGGACAGGTTGTAGGCCTCCTTGTATGTTCATGATTCTTTCTTTAAGTGTTAGGCATTTTATTACTGTTAACATTCCACAAGGTCATATTCCTACAAGTCAAACTGAAAAAAATTCCAAGCACTCAAACTGTCATCTCTGGTAACATTTGGTCTTTCATTGCAAATGTCAGAAATGGAATTGTTTTAAGATAAAAAGTTTTTGGCAAGTCAAACCTGCTGTCCATTCGTGTTGGATCAGAAAGCTGTTGTCTTCATTCACTTCATGAAATCCACGTTAAAATACCTGTCTTGGTGGTACAGTGGCACGCCATTCTTGTGGTAACCCATTTTCCTCTTCTCCCCATAGTGGAAATTTCTCACTGGCAGGGTCCGTTGGAGACTCTTCAAGCTGACTGGGTGTACATGCTTCCACCAATATCTATTAGCAACTCAGTCCCAAGAGTCACATTTTTGCTATAAAAATACAAACTTTTGCAAAGATTTTTTTCTCTCTCTCCTTTTTTTTAAATGTTTTTGATTTTTAGAGAGAGAGGAAGGGGGAGGGACAGAAACAGGGATGAGAGAGGAACATTATCGATGGGCAACCTGCTCGCCCCCAACCGGGGAGCAAGCCTGCAATCTGTTGACCTTGTGGTTCTTGGTTCGATGCTCAACCACTAAACCACACTGGCAGGGCACAGAGATTTTCTTTATCATTGATAAAACTCCAGGGTCTCAGTGTTCAAAATGGTCAAACTCATATAAAAGAGCTGTACTTGTTCAGAACCATCATCAACCAAATTTAATTTTAATCTTGTTAGATCTGAGCCCTTCAGCAGATACGCTGCGGCCACCTAAGGAAGTGACCCTTCTTTTTCTCCTTTTCCTTCTCATCTATGTTCCTGCTGCTGCTCCAACTTCTGTTTTCCTCCACACAAAGATCTCCATGCTCTTCGTTCCTCTGTAGGTCCTTACTTCCACCTGGTGGTAGGTTCCGTCTGTATGCAGGCCATCCTTGAACGTTCTTTAGTGGGAGCCTGCTGGTGATGAATTCTTGCAGCTTGTGTGTAGCTGAAAAGTTGCCTTAATTTTTGAAAGCTATTTTTGCTGGGTATAGAATTCTGGGTGACAGCCGCACCCTTCCCTCCCGTTTTCTGTTTTCCATCTGCTGGGTCCTCTGGCTTCCAGAATTGCATTTCTTCCATCTCCAAGCCATCTTATGTGTTCCCTTTTCAGCCAGCCTCCCTCACTTCTCTAACAGGCTTGTCCTGTCAGCTCTTGCTGACATAGTGACTTCAGGAGTTTCTAGAATTTTCACGTTTGTTGTAAAAGTTCCGTGTCTCACAGAGATGTTGGGGCCGTGTCTCAGATTCATTCCTTTGAACTGCGGTTTGAACTGTGAGGTGTTTCCATTTGACCAGCCCGGATCTGTCTGATCCTTACAGAGGGCTGTGTGTGTATCTGGGGTGGAATGTAACAAGGATATGGGAACCGATTGACTGGGTGATCCCTGTCCAATCTCTCAGTCCCAAGGAAGGAAGAAAAGAATGGTTTGTACTCTTCTAGCTTTTACCTCCCTGTGGGATGGCTGGCAGGCCCAGGGAAGTGGCTGGAGCAGCAGCCTCAGGCAGCCGTGTCTAGGATTGGCCACTGCCCCCGAGTTCTCGATAATCTGGGGTGTTTCTCACGCCCTTGGACCCGCCCCAGGGCGGCTGAGGGAGTCGGCTGTGGCGATGCCTCCTGTTGACTAAGGTCACACAGGCCTCGTGCAGGTGGAGTCTGGCACGTGCCATCTGCCGAGGTTTGCCCACAACCAGCGGCCCGGCCGTGAGGCGCCTCTCCTGTCCCTTCCCCAGCAGGCTTTTCCATCGCAGGCAGAAATCACACATTGGTGGGGCCACATGTGCTAGGATCTTCCTAGTGTTTCTGCCTGTGGACCGACCCTGCCTAGGTTTCTCTCTGCTAAAGCTTTCCCTCCACGTTTCTGTCCCCACTGTGGTCATTCTGAGGAGACTGGGAAGATGGTAAGTTCAGCATGTGCGTTGGCCTCACCATCTCACACCTGGTGTCTGCCCAGCCTTTCCCTAACGATGCTGTTGCCACCGGATCTCCGAAGAGGTGGGAGAGGCACACGACCTCCAGGATTCCCTCCTTCCCCACCCTCACCCCCTGCCCCTCTCTTGCAGGCCACAGCCTTCTGTGTTTTATGGAAAGTCCTCATTGTAGACTGATGACCAAGCAGCATTCTCAGCCATTCCTTTACCCACCTGGGTCTCCAGGACCCTCTTAGCCTCTTTCCTGTTCCCGGGGATGGCTCCTTCCTCTCAGTCCCTGATTAAGACCCTCTCGGGTTGGGAGGTGGGTGGGCCAGTGCCAGAGGACAAGAGCCTGTGTGCGGGTTTCCTCCCTGTTGCCAAGGCCAGAGGTCCAGGTGGAGGGGGGCTGGGAGAGCATCTGGTGACTGTCCCCAACCCTGTCACTAAACCTCCTTCCTGGCCCTGGCAGGTTTGTAACCCCAGATCAGAAGTACTCCATGGACAACACTCCCCACACACCGACCCCGTTCAAGAACGCTCTGGAGAAGTACGGACCACTAAAGCCCCTGGTATGTGGCGTGGGCAGGTCTGTGCGTGTGGTCTCCTGGGTTCGTCCAGCCATTTGCGGTTCACAGAGCCCTCTCTCAGGTCTCATTGGGTTCTTCCAGCAGCCCTGGGAAGTTGCAGCTATCCTAATTTTACAAATGGGGAAACTGAGGCTGGGTTACTCATCAGTTCCTCAGACCTTTCCTGAGCACCTACTATGTGCCAGGACAGCACTGGCTGGTGTTGGAGACACGGCTTCACAGCATCCTGGTGAGGCTCAGAGTGTGGGATGGTGGAGGAGGACACTGAACACATGAATTCACAAATAACTAAATACTTCCAGCACATTGTACGTGCTGGAAGAAAACGGGAAGGTGCTGGAACAGAGGAGGACTTGCTCAGATGTTAGGACTAATTTGGGGATGTGGCAAATTATTCCTCTAGCTGAAGCCTTTTGCCTAACTGTTGGTTCTTTACAAAACCTGGGAAAGCCATTCCTGGGTGGGCTGGAGATGGCCAGTGAGGACATGTGAGGAGATGGCCAGTGAGGACACCCCGCCAGCTCCCCCTGCCCCTCCCAGTCATCACGTGGCCATGCTTTTCCAATGACAAGACAGCTGGCACCTTGGGCTCCGAGACAGGCAGTGTTTCAGTTGGAGGTGAGAGAAGGCTGGTCGCAGAGCAGCCCTGGGCCTGTGAGCAGTCTGCAGCGGCCCCCGGCTTCCTCCCCCCTCACTGCGCGGGGTCCTCGTGAAGGCCTGGCAGTGGGCCTGTGGCGTCCCGTCCTGTGGTGCAGCTGATGGGAGTTACACGGGCCCAGGCCAGGTACAGTGAGCTCTGCCCTCTCCTGTCCGAGGGGGATTTGTCTCCTGTGTCTGTGTGCTCTCCAGACGGGCTTGGGAGGGCCAGTCTCCCAATCTGACCTGGGCAATAGGACAGTGCAGGGGCTCAGGGTGACTTCTGAGGTACCAGTGCACCTCCCCTCCCTCTGCTTGGGGGCGCTCTCCTTTCTCTGGTCTCTGCTGCCTGAGGCCCGAGAGGTCGCCTGGAGCCCCCAGGCTTGAGAAAGGGGAGTGGAACCAAGTGTCCGCATTAGTGTGGAGCAGAGGGGTGAGGGAGTTTGGGCTTTGCGCGTGTCCAGGTTCTGATTCCACGGCAGTGTGACCCTGGGGCAGGCTCGCTCTCTGAGCCTCCATTTCTACCCTGTGGGAGACGACAGCTGTGTGAGGGCTGCTGTGGGGACTTGGCCGGGGGCGTTCCTGGCCCATGGTGGCCCTCAGTACATTGAGGTCAGTGTCTGCTTGTCCAGGGCAGGACAGTGAATGGTGTGTGCGTGAGGCCAGTGCCCCAGCACTGGACCTCCTTCCTGTACGGCCCGGGACAGCCGGAGCGTGGCTCTGCCCCGTATCCGGCAGCGTGGGAGCCTCACGTGGCCCTCTCTGTCCCAGCCCCAGACCCCGCACCTGGAGGAGGACTTGAAGGAGGTGCTGCGCTCCGAGGCCGGCATCGAGCTCACCATCGAGGACCAAGTGAGGCCGGAGAAGCAGAAGAGGAAGGCTGGGGTGAGTGGGCGAGGCGGGCAGTGTGGCAGGAGCCGAGGGAGACGAGAGGTGGCCGGGAGCACGTCTGGACAATTGGTGAAAGTGAGACGACGTCGGGAAGTGGAGCTGCCCCAGAGCCTCGCTCCCCGAATGGTTATCCATGAGACTGGCCACGGGGAGGCCTTGGTGTCTGGGACCCTCCCCTCCACTTGGGACTGTCCCTTAGCTGTTCAGCGATGTGTCCCTTGTGCAGCGGGCCCAGGCTGGGTGCAGGGGAGAGAGCAGTGAAGACCGGGCATGGTTGCTCCCTCTTGGAGTTCAGTGGGCAGACACCCTGGTGACTCGGTGCACGTGGCAGAGAGGGACACGGAGTTTTCCAAGAGAAACCCTTCAGAGGGAGCCGGCCGGCACCTGGGCCGTAGCAGGGTCAGTTCAGGTGAGGTGCAGAGCTGGCAGGCACCCTGGTCAGGGACTCCTGGAAGCAGAGGCTGAGGCAGACGCCCTCCCAGGCCAGCCTCTCCCCCACTGCCCTTCCTGTGGTTTCCTGATAGCGGGAGTTCACTGTGCTCCTTTCCCCCTGAGGCTCTCCTCTGAGGAGAGGCAGGAAGATGGGAATGGGTCAGGGTGGCAGGTGGCGGTTATGGGGAGCGAGTGGGGGAAGGTGGGCAGGCGGCTGGGGGGACCCCCTGGCTGGGGCCACAGGGTATTGTAGGCAGAGAGAACTTGACCCTAGGCCTTCCTGGGCCTCTTCTCCGTGTTGGATGGTGGTTCTGAGCCAGGACTGCACCTGTTTGGGGCATACTGCTGGGTTGGGGTGCTGTTAGTTCCAGGGCCTCTCTCTGGTATTAGAGCACTCGACCCCCAACTTGAGGATGAGAGGTGCAGGGGTTTGATAGAGGGCCAACAGTGGGGTTTATGTCTCCATGTTACTGCCCATGGGTGATGGTTTTAGTGGGACTTGGATGATTATTTTTGGGGCCTGTTTTGGGAAGGGGGTGAAGACCATTCAGGGGTGAGGAGTGGGTGTCTGGGTGGTGGGTGGTGTTTGTGTCCTGGCTCCCATTGTAGCATCTGGCAGGAAAGTCTACCCTGGGTGTAGTCTTCAGTGGGGCCACTGTTGTTGTGTCCCCCTGAGCCCCTCCAGCACATCCTCTCCAGCGGCGCCCGGAGGGATCCCCAGCCCAGCCCTGACTGCCTCCTTCCTCTCCCCCCCACCCCCCAGCTGCGGCGGAGCCCCATCAAGAAGGTCCGCAAGTCCCTGGCTCTTGACATCGTGGACGAGGATGGGAAGCTGATGATGTCCTCACTGCCCAAGACTCTGTCCTTGGTAAGGGGCTGCGAGACGCCGTCCCCCCGGGAGCTGCGGAGGCTCCTCTGCCCCCGGGGGGATGGGCGCTCCCTGGAGCTCTGCCTCTGCGGCCCTGAAGCGGTGGGCGGGCCCTGGGGGTGGAGTGGTCTGGTGGTTCTTGGACGTGACTTCCGTGTGCTGCTCAGCAGAAAGTTTTACTTACAAGTTTGCTAGAATACTTGTGAAAACCATGGGTCTGGCTCGCCAGCACCTTCACTGGGATCTTACTCATGGGGGTGACCCCAGAGAGTCAAGGACAGGCCTTTATACAGCCAGGTGGTGGGTGCTCAGCCCTGGGCTGGGTGCTCTCCAGTTCTCTGGCCGACCCTGGGAAGGGGGCTGCTGCCTACACACAGACGAGGTCCTCAGAAACCATGCCACAACGTTGATCTCTTGAAGCCGGGGATGGGGCCAGCTGTCCTTCCCCGGCGCCCAGTGGGAGGCAGTGAGGGGCGTGGGGTCGCGATGGAACGGATTTCCTGAGCAGATCTTGCAGGTATCCACAGTCCTTGCAGAGAAACCTCTGTTTGGACTTGGTCCCTCTAGCCAGAGCTGCTGCTCGCATCATGTAGGGCACATAAAGTAATTACCAGAAAGAAAAAACCGTTTGGCAAGTGGTTAAGAGCACAGGATTTGGAGGGTGGACCTGGGCTGAGTCCCGACCCAGCACTTGCTCTCAGATCTGTCAAGGCCCCGCGCCTCAGGCCCTGCCTGTGACGAGGGCCCCGAGCCCATCAGACTGTTAGGAGGGTAAAGGCCACGCTGAGTGGGGAGGTTGGACAGACCTGGGTGCTTTGTGCAGCTCCTCGTGGGTGCTGGTAGACTCAGCATCGCTCTGACTGGCCGGGGACCAGGACACCCTCGTCTCCACCTGATGCTGGCGGGGAGGAGCCAGCTTCTGGAAAAGGACCCACCATTATTGAGCAGGTGCTGGGTGCTGGGCTCTGAAACAGGCACTTTCCAAATATCGTCTTAATCTTTACGCGATCTCCCCACCTGGAAGAGAAAACTGGGCTCAGAGGCTAAAGTCGTGCCTCAGGGCGCCACGGCCAGGAGGATGTGTGCTGGGGGATGTGACTGGGTCTTTTTTGAACATGTGGCCAAATAGTGAGTCTTTCACTTGGTTTTGATTTCAGCCAACACATGTGCCATCCGGCTCCTCCAGCCTTATCCTGCCCAGCATCAGAGGAGACAACAGCCTGCTCAACCAGGGCTTCCTGCAGGCCAAGCCCGAGAAGCTGGCGGCGGCCCAGAAGCCCAGGAGCCACCCACCAGCACCGGCCCCTGCCCCTGTGAGTGCCGTTCGCACGTGTGGCACCACCCTTGGGGGCTTGCTCTGCTGCCCTCTTACCGCGGGGCCTTTGCACAGGCTGTTGCTTCTGCCTGGATTCCTGATCAACTTAGGTTTCAGCTCTCAGTCCCGATGCCACTCCCTCAGAGAACCCTCATGCTGGCAACCCCCACCACACAAGTCCCTTTTCACGGCAGGGGTCTCACTCGTCTCTGTGTTTAGTTGCTTAGCACCTGGCTGTCCTTGAGGGTGGAGGCTGCCCTGGTTGCTCCCGCGTGTACACATCTGTACGTGTGAATCCCTCCTCCCCACCTGCATGGCTGTAGGATTTTCTCACATGGAAGCTGGTACCACAGAGGGGCGTGGTCATGTCTTGTGGTCCAGCCTCCATGCCCAGAGGCAGGAGTGGCATCCCCAGGAAGCTGGGGAAGAGCACAAGGAGACTGGCTTCCAGAGGGAGAGTCGTAGAAATGGCCCCCACCCCTCCCAGGCTCGCTTCCACCAGGGTTCCCTGGGAGCGCGCTGCTCCTGCCTGGATGGTAACCTTCTTGCCTCCTCCCAGATGACCAGCGCCTGGAAGATGGTGGCCTGCGGAGGGACCAGGGACCAGCTCTTCATGCAGGAGAAAGCCCGGCAGCTCCTGGGCCGCTTGAAGTCCAGCCACACGTCTCGGACCCTCATCTTGTCCTGAGGGGCTTGGCAGTCACGAGCCCACTCTCATGTTTACAGGGGGCTGGGGGACAGGCTGGTCTGTGAATTGGAGAACCACACTCAGGTGACCACCTGCAGGGAGCCTTCTGCTGCCAGCCCCTCCCCAGATCTCTCAGGTGGAGACGCAGGGCCGCCGCTGTCCTGTCTGCATGCAGCTGTGCCTGCGGCAGTATCCGGTGCTAACAGAACAAAGTCCTCTTCCCAGGGCCACAGGGAGCCCCACGCTCTGGTTAGGCCTGGCCTCATCTCAGACCCCTGCTTAGGACCAGGCATAGCCTGTGTGTTTCTTCTCACCCTGTTGGTGTGTGTTCTTGAAAGAATAAAATTGCCTTTTTCCTTGCAATGATGGTGCTACTTTTTCACCACCTTGTGGTCGTTGGTGTGTTTGCAGCAGTAGGTAAAGTGGGCCATAGCTACTTCTTGAAGGTCTTGGAAGGTCCTTTTATCTGATTTTAAGACCCCCTCTTCAGCATCATCCTCATTAAGCAGTTGTCTGACCTTTGAACAGATGGGAGAAGTGACTTTTTGACTCAGCAGCCAGCTCCATCGCTGGAATAAGTGGGATGAAAGATTCTGGAATCCAGAGCCATTGTGACTATGCCTGTGTCTTGATTGTTCCCCAGGACACCTGGCAGCTCTCCATGGCTCTCCTGGCAGCTGTGGATACAGCTCTGCCTTTGGGTCACACAGATGTGAATCCGGCTTGGTCACCTCTAGTTGTGTCTCTCCTGCTGTGAGCCTGGGAGTCCTCGGCTGTGAAATGGGGAGAATCCTTAGCCTTTCAGAACTGTTGAAGAGATTGGCGAGAACATACTTGGGGCTCAGAAAATACGGACTCTGGATGTTATCACAAAAGCTTTCTCACTCCTTTTTTCTTATGCACAGTAAACCCTGCCAAGGATTGGTGTCTGTGCTTGCACTGGGTGCTCTGAGCAGAAGTTAGTTATTAAGTGACCAAGTGAGGGCTTGAACCCAGTCCTGGACTTGAAGGCTGCACTGGAATCTGTTTGATAGTTTGCAGCCAGGGAAGCAGTGCGGTGCAGTAGAATAAGCTTCAGGTGTAGGGTCAGTTTTCAAAGGCTTTCCATGAAAGTGCAACTCATCCCAAGTGAACAACAGCTGGATGAATTCCCACAAAGGACACGTGTTACCAGAACCCAGACCAAGAAATAGAACATGGCCAGCCCCCCAGAGGGCCCCTCTCCACCCTGTCCAGGTTAGCCACCATCCTAACTTCCAACACCACAGGTTTGTTTTGCCTGTTTGTGTTCTAAATTTTTATTTGTATGAGAAACACTAATTTGTTGTTTCTACTTATTGGTGCATTCATGGGCTGATTCTTGTGTGTTCCCTGACCCAGGATTGAACCCGTAACCTCGGTATGTGCTCTGACTGGGAATCGAACCCTCAACCTTTTGGTGTGCTGGTTGGTGATCCAACTATAACAGCCACCTGCCAGAGCAAGGGACGCTGCATATCTGAATATTGGCAATAAAAAGACTTGTCCCTTCGTGTTGTGGCCAGAACATCTAAAAATACTATCTGCAAGGGACCTGGCCCCAGGGTAGCTCCCCTCTCCTCCCTCTGCCACGCCAGAGTCCCGCTGTCTTAGGACACGGCTTTCTGCTAGGCTCCCCTCTGCCAGGAATCCTGCGTAAACTTGGAAAGCTTGCCTGCCGCCCACAGCTGGTGGGGCTGCCTTCACCCAGTCCATTTGCCAGCTCTCCTTTGTCATTCGATCACTGGCACCCAGCCCAGCACTCGCTTGCTGCGGTCACTGTCACTGTTAACAAGTGTTTTTATGATGGTCCCTGTACCAGTGTGTCCACAGCAGGTGTTTTCTGGAGTCGGGCCCAGTAGAGGCTAGGAATGAGGACTGGGGAGGGAACAGGTGGCCGAGATCCAGCTCAGGGATGTAGAACAGACATTCCTCTTTCCTGGTCTCCCCTTTCCCACCTACCCCCATTTCCAGGCACCTCGAATCAGGCCATGAGGGGACAGTAAGTCAAGTGAGGAACCTGCCTCTAGGGCTCTGTCAAGGCAGTGTGGACTTCTGTTATGTAGTGTCAGCTGGAGCGTTGTGTTGAGGATTCTGAAGGTACTGTCCAGGCTCAGGAAAGACTGCTGTGATTGATTAGTTATGTCTGCTAGGAGCACAGAATAGATCGTAGTGACATGTTTCACATATTCACTATCTCTGGCTTAAAAGTATTGGTTAGTATTGATCAGAATGGACATGTACTTGATTTAGAGATAAATGAATGTTTTTAAGTAGGTGCTAAATCCTTTTACATTGATATGATTATTGATATAAAGGGCTTTTTCTTCATTAACTCTCCTCCTGACGTTACTGTTCCTTGTACAGGGGTGGGCAAAAGTAGGTTTACAGTTCATATGGTAAATCCTATATAATAAAGGGGTAATATGCAAATTGACCGCCACTCCAACACATAAGAAGGCCATCCCCATGTGGACACAAGATGGCTGCCACAAGATGGCCAGCAGGGGAGGGCAGTTGTGGGCAATCAGGCCAGCAAGGGAGGGCAGTTGGGGGGGACCCAGGCCTGCAGGGGAGGGCAGTTGGGGGGGACCAGGCCAGCAGCAGAGAGCAGTTAGGGGGGGACTAGGCCTGCAGGGGAGAGCAGTTAGGGGCGACCAGGCTGGCAGGGGAGGGCTGTTAGGGGTGACCAGGCCAGCAGGGGAGGGCAGTTAGGGGCGACCAGGCCAGCAGGGGAGGGCAGTTAGGGGCGACCAGGCCAGCAGGGAGGGCAGTTGGGGGGGACCCAGGCCGGCAGGGGAAGGCAGTTGGGGATGACGAGGCCGGCAGGGGAGGGCAGTTAGGGGTGACCAGGCCAGCAGGGGAGGGCAGTTGGGGGCGACCAGGTCGGCAGGGGAGAGCAGTTAGGGGCTACCAGGCTGGCAAGGGAGGGCAGTTAGGGGTGACCAGGCCAGCAGGGGAGGGCAGTTGGGGGCGACCCGGCCTGCAGGAGAGGGCAGTTAGGGGTGATTGGGCCAGCAGCAGAGAAGTTAGGCGTCGATCAGGCTGGCAGGGGAGTGGTTAGGGGGTGATCAGGCTGGCAGGCAGAAGCGGTTAGGGGCAATCAAGCAGGCAGGCAGGCGAGCAGTTGGGAGCCAGCAGTCCTGGATTGTGAGAGAGATGTCCGACTGACCTTCAGACATCCCTCCCAGATTGGAGAGGGTGCAGGCTGGATTGAGGGACACCCCCCCCCCCCCGAATTTTGTGCACGGGGCCTCTAGTAATAAATAATAATACAAGAATAAGTTCTGTTATGTATGGACTCAAAACTGTAAGTCTGTATTTTAAGCCTAAGCTTAAAAACTTGACAAGACTCTTGCTCTTGTCATATTACATCGGCAAAGTTTGTTTCTACTTGTTCTCATGTTTACTCCCCTCTGCTTGTGTCTCAGACCTCCCACAAGGGGGCGTGCAGGAGAATGTTGTTTCTGCTAGAAGTTTACCTTTTATTTTGGTTTTGTTTGTCTGACAATGTCTTTATTCCTCCCTCATTCGTAAAAGATATTTGTGCTGCATATAGTTGTATTCTTTTCTTTTTTCATATTGAAGCCAAGTTCAGTTTCTTCTAACTTCCACTCTGTGGCTGAGAATCCAAAATTCCACTGATACCTAACTTCTTTTGAAGGTAACCAAACTATTTATTTTCATACACCTGTTTTAAATAAATTTTCTTTTTAAAAAAAATATATTTTATTGATTTTTTGCAGAGAGGAAGGGAGAGGGACAGAGAGTTAGAAACATCAATGAGAGAGAAACATTGATCAGCTGCCTCCTGCACACCCCCCACTGGGTATGTGCCCGCAACCAAGGTACATGCCCTTGACCGGAATCGAACCTGGGACCTTTGAGTCTGCAGGCTGACGCTCTATCCACTAAGCCAAACCGGTCAGGGCTTAAATAAATTTTCTTCATCTTTGGTTTTCCTACAGTGTCACTCTGATGTTGAACAGTGAATTTCTTTTTATTTCTTTTTGTTTATTTGTTAGACCTCTTGAATCTGTGGCTTTGTGTCTTCCATTAGTTTTGGAAAATACTCAGCCATTGTCTCTTCAAATATCGCTTCTTACCTTATTCTCTAATTTCCCCTGAAATAATAGATGTAACCTTCACTGACATTTCGGTGTCCAAACAAAGTCTCTTGGCTACATCTAACTTCAAGGGTCCAGAAGTACAATCCTATCACATGTGCAAAAGGAGGGGGATAGGAACTTGGTCAAGAGTCCTAAGAGCGTCCCAAGTCACCAGTATTCATTTCCCTTTCTCCCACAAGTTCAATGTACTCCCTCCTTGAGGGAGAAGACCCGAGTGAGATCTTAGCTTAGAGTGGGGGATAAATGGCTTGGTCACTGCTCACTCAGGACTTCTTGGGCTCTGGCAGGACCTCACTCTGGACTGGTGGGGATTCTAGTGTCTCCAACCACGCTGTCTCCCGTGAGGAATGAGAGGCACACGGAGTCATGCTCTCTCTACCCCCACCACCCACCCCGGGCTGTCACCTGCTATACTTGGTAAATTGTAACTTCTACACCATTTATGTGACAGAGAGCCTCTTTTCTCCAGGCCCGTGATCCAGTATTGAAGGCACGGTGACCCTGGCCCTCCCGGGAGTTAAGGCGGTTCAGCATCTGCTCTTACATACCCCAGAGCCCAGCACACTGTTTGTTGACAACACGGATGATGCTTTCGTATGCCAGTCCGTCCCATACCCTTTCTCATGCTTATGACCAGGGCTGGGCAGGCTCAGTAATCCAGGCATTTGTAAGTCTGCGAATGGAAATAATGAAAGCACTTCATCTGTCCTTAAAATCCACATAGTAAGGAACAGGGCATTAGCTGTTGTCCGTTTCTTTGCGGCTGAGCACCCATTAGTGCGACAGGCCCACATGCGGCCCATTAGGGAGAGAGGGAAGGCCTGGCTTGTTAATGCTTCTAATGGGCATCTTGAATGGTCCTCAAGCCTGCAGCCTTCTCCCGGGTCTGCTCCGAGCCTGGGACCTGACAGGTCGCTCACCATGGCAACCAAGGGAGAGAGGGATGCAGACAAACCTGTCTGCACATACATGACCAACCATGCGAGCGAGGTCAGGTCTGCCTTCCTCTCACTCCCCTCCCACACCGATCATCCTGAGGGATGCTGCCCACAGGTGGCAATGCAGGCATGGAGGGGAGAAGGTCAGAGACATGCTTTCTGGACATGAAAGACGGTGAGCTGGCCAGCCAAGCCAGCAGTTACCATTAGGGATGGAGCCATAGGAGGATTAGAGTCCCCATGAGTCTGAATCCTTCAGGCGTGGAGAGACTTCTCACAACAAGGCCAGTGCTGCTGCCCCCTCCAGAGCAGCCCTAGGGGATGCCCTAGTGACAGGGAGCCCCTTACCTCGAAGGAGGCCCACTGTTAGGTTTCTGACACTGAACTGAGCTGGCCTGCCTCTCAGCATTTAGCAGTCACAGTCGCCTCTGCGCCCTCGGCCCTGCGAACATCCATCCCAGGCACGCCGACCTCACGCAGCGGGTACGTGGCTCGGGTGGGGGTGTCCACTCCCTTTCTGGCTCCTTGTGTCTCCTTGCTTGTGCAGCAGACAGGCGTGGACAGCCTGGGTGGCCCGTCCGAGCACCTGAGTTCTGGCCCTGGGCGCCCCCACGTTGCCCACCATGGGCCGCTTCTTGTCCAGGCTGCCCTGACCTCCGCCCATTTGGGCTCCCGCTGGCCCCTTGATTTGAGGGCCGTATTTTGAAAACCTTCCGCGCTGTGTTGTGCAGCGCTTCTCCAAATGGACCGGGGGACCTGGCTGAGGTACCAGACTGAGAGCCGTTTGGGTTGCTTGTCAGGTTTGTGTGTCACGGCCCTGCTAGATGTGAAAAGGGATCAGAACGCTTTCCATCTTTCTCTGTTTTCTGGGCGGCGTAAAGAGCCTAGAAACGTTCTTTGGAAGTTTGGAAGAACTTCTTTACTAAGCTCTCTGACCCCCACCCTTTGGGAAATAGTTCTATGTCCGTTTCCAAGTTGTCTTCATGGTTCTCTACTTGTCTCGGTAATTTTGTTTTTCTAGAAAAGCATGCTGTTATGGAACGAATTGTGCCCCTGCCCCCCCCCCCCCCCAATTCATATGTCAAAGTCCTAAGTGTGACTGTATTTGGAGAGGCATTTGAGGAATTAAGGTTAAATGGGGTCATAGGGTGGGCCCTCATCCAATAGGACAGGTGTCCTTGTAAGAGGAAGAGGAAGAGGCTCAGAAATCTCTTTCCACAGGGGCACAGAGGAAAGGCTGTGTGATGTGAGGGCACAGTGAGCAGGTGGCCATCTGACAGCCACCTCAAACCCACCCCGATAGCACCTTCATCTTGGGCTTCAGCCTTCCGATCTGTGAGAAAATGAGCTTCTGTTGTTTGAGACACCCAGTCTGTGGTATTCTGTTATGGCAGCCAGAGCTGACTCATACACAAGCATTCTCCATTGAACACTCCAAATTAACCAGCAAACCACATGTGTTTAGTATTCTCTTTCATCTGAAAACTCTCCTCTGCCTCTTTGGTTAAATTTTCTTTACTTCCTATTTGTCTCCCCTCCTCTCCCCTTCTCTCCCCTTCCCTCCCCTTCCCTCTTATCCTCTTCTTTCCCCTTCTCTGCCCTCCCCCTCTTCTCTCTCTCTCTCTCTCTCTCTCTCTCTCTCTCTCTCTCTCTCTCTCTCTCTCTCTCTCTCCTGTCCCCTCCCTTTCTTGGGCTTTTTTTTTCTTTATTAAGGTATTACATATGTGTCCTTATCCACCCATTCGCCCCCACCCCCACACACACTCATGCCCTCACTCCCCTGGTGTCTGTCCATTGGTTAGGCTTATATGCATGCTTACACGTCCTTTGGTTGATCTCCCTCGCTTACCCCCACCCTCCCCTACCTTCCCTCTGAGGTTTGACAGTCTGATCGATGCTTCTCTGTCTCTGGATCTGTTTTTGTTCATCAGTTTATGTTGTTTGTTATATTCCACAAATGAGTGAGATCATGTGGTATTTATCTTTCTCTGACTGGCTTCTTTCGCTTAGCATAATGCTCTCCAGGTCCATCCATGCTGTTGCAAATGGTAAGAATTCCTTCTTTTTTTTTTACTGCAGCATAGTATTCCATTGTGTAGATGTACCACAGGTTTTTAATCCACTCATCTGCTGATGAGCACTTAGGTTGTTTCCAAATCTTAGCTATGGTAGATTGTCCTGCTATGAACATAGGGGTGTATATATCCTTTCTGATGGTGTTTCTAGTTTCTTGGGATATATTCCTAGAAGGGGGGTCACTGGGTTAGTTCATTTTTAGTTTTTTGAGAAAACTCCATACTGTTCTCCACAGTGGCTGCACCTTTCTTGGGCTTTTTCAAGTCTAGATATCTTACAGCTATTTACAAGTAGCCAGTTCTTAGATTTATCATTTCTACTGGTTTATATGTTTTCCCTTTCATTCATTTTTACTTTTACTTTTAATTCTCTCCCCAGGTTTATCTCGTGGCTACTTTTCTAACTTCTGGAGTGGGAGACTTTATTCACTCCCAGGCTTCCTTGTTAATGACAAGATCGTTTAGAGCCGCGGGGAGTACCTTGGTTCCATTCCATGAATTTGCATGTGGAGTTCCAATTGTCATCATGTTCTCAGTGGCTGATAATTGCAGTTCTTTCCCTTCTTTGACTTGAGTTATTTAGGGATGAATTTCCTAGTGATTTAATTTTTTTGTTTATTCTTTGGTTTTTAATTCCTGCTTTTATTGCATTGTGGTCAGATAATGTGGCCTGAAGAGGATTGCTTGTTGGTACCACTGAGGTTTTCCTTGTGGCCAAGAATGTCATCCACTTCAGCCATTTCCTCACAGACGGTTGAATTAAAGGTTGTTTCTGTTTGTATGTTTGTATTAAACGAAGCTTGTTTTCCAAGCTGACATTCCTGAAACGTGAGTCCTACAAATCACTCTGGGAGACACAGTCATTCCGCGTGGCTTCAACGGCAGAAATGGATTTCCCCCCAGTTGTGGAAGCTGGGGTCCCACCGTCACTCCTGGGCATCATCCGTGTACCAGGAAGTTGCCAGTTTGATTCCAGGTCAGGGCACATGCCCGTGTTACTGGCTTGATCCCCAGTGTGGAGTGTGTAGGAGGCAGCCAACTGATGTTCCATTCTCATCGATGTTTCTCTCCCCCTCCCTTCCTCTCTCTCTAAAAATCAATAAACTAGTCTTTAAAATAAAATCTATATATATAAAAGGCTAATATGCAAAGTGTCCCCTTGGGAGTTCTACTGGGAGACCGGGAGTTCGATTGCTCGCTATGATGTGTGCTGACCACCGGGGGGCGGAGTGGAATGAAGGAAGGCCCTGACTGGCAGCTGGGGAAGGGAGGCCCCTGCCGGCAGCTGGAAGTCCCCGGTCGGCCCTGGTTGCTGGCCAGGCCTAGGGACCCTACCCGTGTACTAATTTCATGCACCGGGCCTCTAGTATTAAAATAAAAAGCTATTTGGTGTTTATATGATATTCAAATTTAACTGGGCATCTGTACTTTTACTTGCTCTATCTGGCAACCCGCGGTGGCCTTATTCTAGGGGTCGCTGAAAACAGCTGGTTATCAGGTTTTGATCTGGGTTTCCTTGGAGCCTCTGGTGAGAGCTCAAACCCAATCATAATAATGTGGAAACTTGTTTTTCATTTTCTTTTGTTTTGGAGAGTCTGTACCTTTGGAACCTCGTGTGGAAGGGCGGTTGGCAGGGAAGGATTTAATATTTCTGGGTCCTCCAGCAAGCTACCATCAAATAATCAAATACCAGGAAAATCGCACTTTGAGATCTAATAACTTGGATTTTGGTTGTGAATCCAATCACAGAGAAGCCACTGGTGGAGCAGGTTGGAATGGAGTTGCCTCAGGACAGCATCAGTGGGACCAGGGACCCCAGCACAGTGGGGGGAGCAGCCTGGAGTCCTGAGCCCCCAGAGGGTGTGCCTGTGGCTGAGGGTGGGTGCTCTCTTGAGTGGGCAACAGGGTCTTTGGAATGAATGTTTCGGGGGCTATGGCCTGCTGTAGCCATCTCTGCAGCAGCAGGAGGACTCGAAGTGACCCAAACTCCAGGGAGGCCAGTTTGGGCTAAGCACCACTCTCACCTGGACAGCCCTCCTCAAATGCTAAGGTGGTTTGTACCCCTGCCCCCAGCTGGGATCACCTCTGGGTGGGGTGTGTGTGTGCACGTGTGCACCTGTGAAATCCAAATACAATGAACATTCACCCTAAGCAGAGTTGGATGAAGTGGCTGTTCTATGTTTACAACTTTTCCTGCCTTCAGTGGAAATGGGAGCTTAAAAGCTACAATGAGTTCAAAAATGAAGAAATATAGAAATTGATAGTTTTTATCCCCAGGGAGGTGACCTAGGAAATGTATACTTGCTAATAGACCCACCCCTGTATTACCTGAGGTTCCAGCAGGAAGCAGAATCCCACCCAGTTGGATCCGTAAAAGGAATAGTACAGAAGGAAGGTGGGCAAGGGTCCCAACCACAGTGTTGAGTCTCCCAAGAATTACAACAGTGGGAGGCCTGGCGGTGGTCAGGGGACGGGGATTGTGCTGTTGGAAGCCTGGGGGTGGGGCATATTGGGGTCCATTGAAAACTGGGAGCATAACGCAGAGGTCAGCCCACAGGACTGAAGCTGTGGAGGGGCCGAGGTGCTGCCTGAATTGAGACCCAAAGAAGGAAGGCAGTGGAAAAGAAACACCACCATCTCTCTCCTCCAGCCTCCAGTCCCCAGAAGACAACCAGCAAGGTGTCTGGTGGTGCAATCCACAGGGGCCAACCTTCCAGGGCACAGAGCAGGGCAGGGGAACGGGCGGGGTGGGGGCTGGGGATAAAGTAGCACAGGCACACCCTTCTGATGGAGTAGATGGGGATACTGAGGCCCAGGCAGGGAGAGGACTTGCCTAAGGTCACTTGGCAATTGAAGGGCAGAGTGAAGACGTGCGACCTTATTCTCGTATTAGAGCTCGTTGCCCCAAACGGTGCTGCTTTATTTCCTTAACACGCGGCTGTATTTTCTCATTTTCAAACCTTATTATACAAAGAAAGCAGGAAATGCAAAAATGTATGAAGAAGAAAATAACTTGTTGGCGCCTCTTCTTCCAGATTGCCTCTCTATGCATGGACACACACACCTAATAAAGATGGGAGTGGGCTGAACAGGGCGGAGGAGTGAGGTTCCTGCGAGTCCTTGGTGGGGCCTGCACTCGGTGAGTGAGCAGCAGGGTTCCTTGGAAGAAAGGCACACCCAAAGGAGGAGGAAAATGCAAAATAAATACAACCCCAAAGTGGTCAGTGCTTGGGCCAGCCTCAGTTTCCCCAGTTGCTCCTTGGAGGAGTGGTTATGAGGGTTTAATCGGAAGCACGGGAACAGCAGCGCTCCGTGAGTTCCTGCAGGCAGTCCTCGCACCCTCGGCCTCAGCATTCTCATCTGCACGGACTGACCCAGCACGCCTGTTTTCTGGCCCAGGAAGCGGGAGAGTTAACCATGTTCCTTCGCAGGGACTCAGGGCTGGTGATGTTTGGGTCCGTAGAGTTGCCCGGGCTGATCGTAACCGTATTGGACAACAGATATGTGCAGGAGTCAACCCAGAATGGGCGGTGTCAGTCAATAACATGTGAATGTCTCCATTGCCCAATACGGAAACCCTGCCGCCTGCTGACTGGGCGCTAATGGTCCCCTGAGAGTAGGTTCATGCTGTTTTCACCACTCAGCCCAGGACACTCTGACAGCTGCCTGACTCCCACAGACCCACTCCAAGCTTTGAGCTTCAGTCATGGGGGTCCAAGGGAGAGGGGTTGGAAGAAAGGAGCGGTGGGGTGTGGTGGGGTCTGGCTGCCTGGAGCCAGACCCCCTGACAGGCCCCTTGCTACCAGCCTGTTTCTGGGCATTTATCTAGATGGGTTCCTGGCCCTGCCCAGCTGTCTTATCAGTAGCCAAGGGTCCTTCCTAGAGCTCAGTGTCACCTTTATTTTCAGCTACACATTTGTAACAGTTTGCTTTTCCCTTGCTGCCTTTAGGATTCTGTCTTTAATTTTTGGGATTTTAATTATGATGTGTCTGGGCGTGGGCCTGTTTGGGTTCTTCTTGCTTGGGGTTCTCTGTGCCTCCTGAACTTGTGTGATTTTTTTTCCTTCACCAAGTTTCTTTGTCTCCTCATTTTGGCTGGCTGTTTGGGTTTGTGACTGTGTATTAGGTAGATTTGCTACATCTCTCAATCTCTAGTGCAGGACAGTGTCATAAACTGTTTCTGACTAATTAGATTAGGCAAAGACTCTAATCCTCTAGAGCAGTGGTCGGCAAACTCATTAGTCAACAGAGCCAAATATAAACAGTACAACGATTGAAATTTCTTTTGAGAGCCAAATTTTTTAAACTTAAACTTCTTCTAATGCCATGTCTTCAAAATAGACTCGCCCAGGCTGTGGTATTTTGTGGAAGAGCCACACTCAAGGGGCCAAAGAGCCGCATGTGGCTCAAGAGCCGCAGTTTGCCGACCACGGCTCTAGAGCAGCAGTCGCCAATATTTTGGACCACCGGTTGGCAACAGCTGCTCTAGAAACCACCTCTGGCTGAAGACTGATAGGATTCCTCTTGATCTGCCCTCAGGCAACTGTCCACAGGTGTGACAAGGTTTTTTTCAGTAGGGTGGGGTAATTGTTTCTGCCTAGAGGCTAATTGTTGTTCTCAGTCTTGTAAGGGGCAAGGTGTTTTCCAATAGGGTGGGTCAGCTGTTGTCCCCACAGGTAGTGCCACCTGTAATAGCAATTGTCTGTGTGAGGAAGATGACCTCCACAGCTTGAGGGAATGGCTCAGCACAGAAAACCGTGGTGTCTGCCTTCTGAGCTCTAACCCCAGAGCTCTCGATCCTGGCTTTTGCTCACCCAGCTTCAGTCCACTCTGCTGTCCCTCTGCCGGAGCACAAGGTGGGTGGCTCCACAGGGAATTTTATGCATTGGCCCTTTAAGAGGGTGCCTGAATTTCCAGCCAACTCTCCCTGGCAGACAGCTCCCCCAATGCTTTTCACAGCCAGATACAATGTGGGTACCCTTCTCAGTTCTGGTGCTCTCTGCTCTGGCCCAGCTCAGGAATTAGATCCCAGAGTTCTCAGTGGCTACCCCCACAGCTGAGATATCTCCCCGAACTTCAGCTGCTGTCTGTAAGGGCCCGGCCAGCCCTTTTATGCCTTCACCCCTCCTAACAGCCTCTATGCCGTCTCCACTTTTGGTCCTCGGTTATCAGGTTCTCTCCAGCGAGTCTTCCGTTGATTATTCAGTAAGTTTTTCTGTATTTTAGTAGTAATTCCAATTTGGACCTGGCAGCATGTCCGTGCAGCATCCACTTACTCCACCGCCATTTTTAATCTTCAGCTGCACATTTGTAAGTGAAATATGAAGAACAGGAAAAATGCATAAAGCTCATCTATTCAGCTTAACACATAATTGTAGTTCCCAGATTACGGACAACTGGGGTCCCAGGACCCCCACCATCCCTCCCTCTAGAGATAACCTCTATCCTCACTTTAATAATAATAATGTCGGTGCGGTTTTTTATAGTTTCACCACCAGGGTAAGCCATTGCTTATTTTTGCTTGTAAAATTGTAATCTTTTAATTTAAAAAATTTTTGGTGATTTTTTTTTCTACTTCTCATGTCTCCAGCCCCCCTCCCCACTCCCTGTTTACGGTATAAGTGAAACTATTCCCCCCCCCCCCAATCTACTGTGGGGATCTGAGTGTCTCTTTTAAAATGAGTTATTTTGCATAAATACATTTAGGGGAAAAATTAAGTTAATAATAATAATAGTTCAGGTAGCATACGAGATGGACAAAATGTTGAAGATGTTACCCAATGAAACGGAGTTTGGGGAACATTATGTTACATTGATGAAGGGAAACATGCCTGGAGAGGCCATTGGAGAATTAGGGAACAGAACGCAGGTGCTGTGTCCCAGGGCACCGGAGGCACCTGTGCGAGTGTCTTTTGGGAAGTCCAGCAGCTGCAGCAGCGCTATGACCACCAGGGGGCAGCACGGCCCAAGCTTCTGCAGCTTCTGCAGCTTCAGCGGGCCTAGTGGGGTGGAGGGCTGAGCGCTCCAGGGATTCGAATTTGTATGTGGGTTCACCCTAATCTAAGGATTCTCAGGTGGAGGTCCGGAATATGTTCCCTTCAAAATGACCTGGGTGCTTGTTAACAATGTATATTGGAGGGGAGGGGTCTTCCTGGACCCATCCAATCAGCACCTTACAAGCTCCAGGTGTGGAGGTTTGGGCAGCAATGTTGCCCCTGGGGAATTTTGAGAACTACTGTTCTAGGGAGGTGGGCACGTACTGGGTCAGAGTTTGGGTGTGGTGTGGGGTGTAGTGTGGTGAGGGGTGTAGTGTGGTGTGTGTGTGTGAGAGAGAGAGGGGGCAGGAGCAGAAGATGATCAAACACAGAGCAGGTGGGATTGATTGATGGAAGGCTTGGGCTGAGATTTTGGCCCCATCCTTTACCTGGATGGGTGGCAAGTTTTTCCATTTTTGTTTTCAGCACTTCTTAACTATCCATTCTCCCCTTCTTTCCTTCCTTCCTTCCTTCCTTCCTTCCTTCCTTCCTTCCTTCCTTCCTTCCTTCCTTCCACACCCATCCATCCATTATTCATCACCATCTATCCACAACCTATCACCATCTACCCACATTTTATCCATCATCCACCCATCCATCCACCTTTCATCCAATATACAGCATCTAAACTCTTACTTTATGTCCTTTCCAGATTCGGGGATACAGTGACAGACAAGAAAGACACCATCCCCGCCTTCCTGGAGCTCATGCTTTCTGGGGAGCCAGGCAATAGCAAATAATTGGCAAAAGTGACATTACAAATTTTAGTAGCTGCTTTGAAGGAGGAGGAGTATAGTGCGCTACATGAGTGAAGAACTCGTACGGGAGGATGTGGGAGGGTGCGAGGAATCCTTCCCTCAGGAGATTATGTTGGATTGAGATCTGAAGGGTGGGAAGGCGTTAACCAGGCAAGGAGTCAGGGGAAGAGAGTTTCAGTTGGAGGAATCTGCATGTGCAAAGGCCCTGAGGTGGGAACTCTCAAGAAGGCAGTCAGGCTGGAGGGAGGGAGAAAGAAGGAGTGGTTGCACCTGGGGTTTGGGCCAGGGCCCTCAGATTCTCAAATTTTTCATCTTCAAAACGGGGCAGTAAAGTTTGTCTTGCAAAGATGATTGAGTGTAACGACGAGTCCAAACCATCCTAGTCTAATGCTCAGTACCCGGTTGGCGTCAGGAGATGTGAATGAGTGTGGGGGAGGGCGCCTGGGGGGTGGGAGCAGCGTGGTTAGAGGGTGAGCCGCGGGGAAGCACCGGCAGGTGCCGGGAGCGGGCTCTCTGCTGGCTGCGGGCACCAGCTGAGCAGCATGTTTTCACCACGGTGAAAAGTACCGTTGGCATCACTCTCCTGTTGAAAACAAAGTGAAATTGAGAACATGGTGTTGTCTTTAACTAGGCCAAGATGACTAATTATTAGACTCATTTTCTGAAGTTTACCATATACAGACATGCGATTAGACGGAGAGAGGAGCGTGCGGAAACCTGATTCATTCTGAAACCCCAGTAGATGGAACGTGTGCAGGGTTTCTGAGCGTAATGACTGTGAACATTCAGTTTAACTCAGCTGTCACCACAGGCGTGATACAAAATGAAATGTTTTGCATCAGCTCTGTGGAGCATCTTGGGGCGGCCCGTGGCGGCGCTGGGGGCGCGGAGGGAGGGTGGGAGGGAGGTGGATCTCTGCCAAGTTGCAAATGGTGTGAATGTGGGAGCGCGGGGTGGGGAGGGGAGGGCGCACCAGACCCCGAGCCCTAGCTGTGGCTTTGACACTTAGTGACCCGGGGGGCTTGGTCCTCGGGCCTGCGCTTCCCTCCCTGGAAAAAGAAGGACCAGGTGACCTTTAAGGGCCTTTCCCGTTTTGTTCTGTAGCAAAACGGATCTCGCTGTCCCCACCACTTCCTTGGCCTCAGTTGGCTTCCTTTGATCATGTCACATCACAGTTCCCTAAGAAGTTGGTTCATGTTACTCCCCGATGGGGGCACCTTCTTTGCAGTCCAGTGACTCAACTCCCCGTCCCAGACTCCTTTGAGGACACGTGACACTTGTTCTTTCCCCAGGAGTCTGTGGTTTCATTTGGGGCTGTGACGTCCACTGGGATCCAGTCTGGGGACACAGACTCCACTGGGATCCCATACTCACAAACCCCAGGGGTCCCTGAAGGCCCTGAGCCCCTTCAGAAATCACTTCTGGGACTTGCAAGGGAACGTTCATGAAGCCAGTACCAGGCCACACATGGGCCAGGGCTTTCTAAGTGCCGGGTGCAGTGCTAGGCACTTGGACATAGTGATTTCACATCCTTCACGTGGCTCACGTGGGGTAGGTATCATTCCCACCTCTCAGGAGTGGGGGGCTAAGTGATTTCTCCAAGTCACACAGTGAATAGGGGCAAAGGGCACATATTGACTCAAGCCCATCGGATTCCAACCCCTTCCCGATTTTGGAAACTGACTCCCCCATCTCATTTAATCCTCACAACAGCAAACAGGGCCACTGGCAGAGAGCAGAGCAGGGGAGGAGACCTGCGGGTAGGCCTGCTCCCTCTCTGAGCTTGTCTCATGTTGCCCCTTCTTTTGCTCACCTTGCTCTAGTTCCTCTTGTCTCCTTGCCATTCCTCCAAGTGCATTCCTGCCTCAGGGCCTTTGCACTTGCTGTTCTCGGCCTGGACTGTTTATGCACTTTCCCCCAAATATCCATGTAGCTCCCTCCCTCCCCTTTTTCAAGTTTTTGCTCAATTGCCACCTTCTCAGAGAGGCTCTGCTTGACCACTCCATCTAAAATAGCAGCTTCCTTCCTTCTTTATCCCTCTGCCCACTTACCTTTTCTTCATATTTTGTCTCCACCTGACTGAGGGTATATTTATTTACTGTCTTCCTCCACTAGACAAAAGCTCCATGAGGGCGTGGACTTTGCTCTGCTCATTGTTACGTCTTCAGGGACCACCGTAGGATATCAGTAATATGGGCTGAATTGAATGATTGAATGAAGGAATAAACTGAGCTTTCATTTGATGTGTTTTTGCCCATGATGGAAGCACTTGCTGAAAATTTCATGAGCCACACTTTCTGATTTCCATATTGAGTATATATTGAAGTTATTCACGTGGTAGATTTGAGATGCACCGCAATTTGTTATTCTTTTTCAGTAGGAAGCTCTACATCATCACTTTCGTAGGTGCCTTCACGTCATCATTACTCCTGTTATCAACATAAGCCATTGGATTTATTTTGGGGTCCATTTCTCATAAAAGCAACATTTTATCACTTCTTGGAAGTAGTTGGGGTCATATAAGGACTATGAGAGGATAACCAGACCCTGTTGAGATGTGTTGGGTGGTGGGCTTGGCTCACTCGCTGGCCAAGGGACTCATTGTCAATACCCTCCACACCCAGTCTGCTGGGCACATCATTTGAATTAATTCATCAATAACAATATATCAAATAACAATTGATCTCATGTTGTAGTGTTTGAGGATGGCTTATAACAGCAGTCACCAACCTTCAGACCTCAGGGACCACCAGTGGCTTATAAACTATTAATGGTGACTTCGTCAACGTCAAAGAGTCTGTTGGGTTTATCTACTCCAGGGGTGGGGAACCTTTTTTCTGCAAAAGGCCATTTGGATATTTATAACATCATTTGTGGGCCGTACAAAATTATCAACTTAAAAATTAGCCTGCTATATTGGGTCAAACATTTAAGTAACTCACCCTAATGCCTTGGCAGGGCCAGACCAAGTGATTTCACAGGCCTCATACGGCCCACGGGCAGGACGTTCCCCACCCCTGATCTTCTCGATCTCTGTTTACTTAACCTTGGCGTCTTCCAGGTTTCCTGGCGAGGTGGCATTCTGAAGTTCTCTTTGTTTACTCATGGTTCTAGAGTCCCATCCCTGAGGCGGGATGTCATCGGATCAGCGGAGTCAATGGACCAAGAAACAATGGGGCCTGGGGGGTTTGGGGGAGGAAGGATTGAGAAATTTCCCACTCTTCCTAGGATCTCTCTGGAAGCCTACCTATCGAAAGCCAGCAACCGTCCTTTGCCTCACCCTTACTCCCCTTCCTTAACAATGAAACCAGCCTGCCTTAGCTGGTTTGGCTCAGTGGATAGAGCGCTGGCCTGTAGACCAAAGGGTCCCGGGTTCAGTTCTGATCAAGGGCACGTACCTTGGTTGCAGGCTCCTCCCCAGCCCTGGTTGAGGTTTGTGCAGGAGGCAACCAATCGATGTGTTTCTCTCACATCGCTATTTCTCTCTGTCTTTCCCTCTCTCTTCCACTCTCTCTAAAAATCAATGGAAATGTATCCTCGGGTGAGGAATTAAAAAAAAAAAAAAGATACCTGGATTCAGACTGTCCTAAAGATAGATTTGAAGTAGGCATTGTCTAGCAATAAACTTTTCCTTGCTCCATTGGGTTGGGGGAGGGGGAGGGCTCGGTCTCTCAGCAGGAGGAGAGACATGTCACTAGATGCTGGGCAGGGACCTGGCTGTGCTTGGCCTCCCAGGTTTCCTGTGAGCTAAGCCTTTAGCCACGTCGCTTTCTCCCTTGAGCTCTCTCTCACAGGTAGACAATGGGATGTGATCACCTGAGGTCAGGATTGAAAACTCAAGATTTTTTGGTACTTTTCAAACTCATGAAGTATTTCTCCTCTGGCTTCCTTGACATGTGGTCTTCTTTGTTCCAACTGTGTGTATTGAAGACCTGTTTTGTGGACCATGGGCCTCGAGGGATATAGGATGAGGAAGACAGTTCCTGTCCCGCAAAGATGAGCAGGCCAGGAGGGGGTGCAGCAGGCGTGGCAGCACCTCGGAGCAAGGAGGGTGACATGCAGGCCAGGGAGAGAGCAGAGGGCACGGAGTCTGTCGCCAGGGTGGGCTCCGGGAAGGACTTACTGTTTTCAGAAAAAAAATAGTCCATATCATCAATATGCAAAAAATACAGCAAGGTGCAATAGATAACAAAAAGATACCCCCACACCCCCCAAGAATATCATTCAAATTATGTTTCCATGTGGTGTTTCTAGATGGAGAGGAAGGTAGGAATATTTTTGTAAAATGGGAAACTTTTGAAAAGTAAAAGTCATAAAATGTAATTTTACTTGACATTAACAAGGAAAGGGAAACCAAAGGAATTTCTGAACCTCAAACAAATATTACACGATCACCAGTGGAATTGTTTTCCTAAAAGATCCCTCCAAGTTTAACAAGAGATTAGGGAAGACGTCGTGGTTGCCGTCACATGGTGTTTAAAACCCATGTTTTCTTTTAAGCACAATGAGCAATGTTATTCTCGGATAGCATACTTACTGTAAGTTAATCCGACGATGGATTTTTTGAGAGAGCAACATAACATTGTCCATTTAACCAAAAGACACGGGCCTGTTCTGTGGGAAGTCTCTGACTAACTTTTCCACTCCTGCCCTAGCCCATTTTCCACAGAGCAGGGTACAGTCCGTCCTGAGTTTTGACAAACGCCTAGTCACGCAGTCACCCGCAATCAAGCATGATGTGGAGTGGTTCCATGACTCTGCCCAATTCTTTTGGGCACCTTGGTGGCCAACCCCCCCTTCCGACCCTGGACCTTGGCAATCAACTGCTGTGTTTGCTGTACCTATAGTTTTGCCTTTTCCAGAAAAATCACAGAACTCTTAGAGAAAATAGCCTCAGAAGTGTGGCTTGTACCAGTTGGCCTACTGCGTTTGGGGTTAACATGCTCTGTGTTTCAGCAGTTTGCTCCTGGGTACTGTGACATCCATTGAATGGAGAGATGTACCGCGGTGGGTTATCTGCTTACCGATTAAAGGACATTGGATCCCAGTTTTGAACAATTATGAATAAAGCTGCTCTAGACAATCGTATGTAGGTTCTCACCCTGCAGACACACATAGGTCTCAGTTTCTCTTTTTCTGGGTCAGTTATTTTTTTATCTTAAAATTTTTTAAATTATTATTTTTTTGTAGATGAAGGCTACTTTGCTGACTCCGTGTGACTTACTGACCCGTGCCATTGCCAAGGCCACTGTGCACAGGTAAGAAGGGTGGAGCGTCTTGGTCTCCTCCTCGGACAGAGTCTTGAAGTCCTCCTCCTTGGCCTGGAGCCGCTCTGCATGGCACCTGGGAGCTTCCTTGGTCGCAGACCTGCAGGCCTCAGCCTCGTCAGCCAGACGCTGCCTGCGAACCTTATTTATATTATTTTGATGTCATCTCTGTTGTCATCACTTCTGTTATATTTGTACTTAACAGTTTATGCCTTTAAACTATTCACAGTCTTATGTAGTTTTGTAACAGAAAAAATGTAAATTTTCTGGTTTTGGGGTTATGTTTTTCTCTAGGCTGGGTGATTTTTGCTTGGGGTGTTGGTTGGAGTATGTTTGCATAGTTGCCCTTTGTTTCTTGTATCCTGGCATTTCTATCTATATCTATCTACTATCTATCTATCTATCTATCTATCTATCTATCTATCTATCTATCTACTATCTATCTATCTATCTATCTATCTATCTATCTACTATCTATCTATCTATCTATCTACTATCTATCTATCATCTATCTATCTACTATCTATCTATCTACTATCTATCTATCATCTATCTATCTATCTATCTATCTATCTATCTATCATCTATCTATCTATCTATCATCTATCTATATATAATCTATCTATCTATCTATCATCTATCTTCTTTCTATCTATCTATCTATCATCTATCTACTATCTATCTATCTATCTATCTATCTATCTATCTATCTATCATCTATCTACTATCTATCTATCATCTATCTATATATATATATATATTTCTCTTATATAGTGTGGCTTTTAGACCCACTTCTCAGTAGCTGAAACAGGTTTGTTTTCCTTGCCAAGTCATAGTTTGAGGTCTGGGTATTTTGCGTTCTGAACATTTTCCCTTTCACCTGGAATCATGGTGGATGAGGGGAGGGTGGAAAAACTCAACCAGATCAGTATACAGCCTTTGGAAGAAATACCTGGGCCTGTTCTTTCTCTCTCACTTCTGAGATGTTTTTAATCCTCACCTTGAGGATACGGCTTTATTGATTTTAGAGCGAGAGGAAGGAAGAGAGTGAAAAAACCCCCGATCAATCAGTTGCCTCCTATACAGGTCCTGCCTGGGGATCAAACCCACAACCTTTTGATGCATAGGATGATGCTCCAACCAGCTGAGCCACACTTGTGAGATTTTGCTAATATGTTAATGCTGGGGCACACTCCCGTGGGGAGAAGGATACCTTTTCTTTAGAATGTGGGCTGGTTAATACTCACTGTTCTCAGCTTTGTTGGGGAGGAAGGTAACACGACAAGTCACACCCAACATTCTGAAACAGATAAGTGAAGGTGGTGGCGTGAGCTCTGAAGGGCAGCCGATGGCCGAGTCAGGCTGGTGTGCTGGAGGGGACAGGATAAGGTCCCCAAAGCCTGGAGCATCCCCGGTCTCCTTAAGGCCACCATGAGAGTGAGCAGGTGGGACTGGAGTGGGGTGGACAAGAGACCCCGAGGCTGCTCTGGGATTGTGTTCCATGATCAGAATCCTGCGGTGAGAATCTGGAAGGCTCCGACCTGGTAGCTAAAGAGTCCAACTCCATAATAAGGTGGCATCACCAGGGACCATTTATTGATGTTTCCCGGGAGAAATGAGAAGGAATGCATCAATTGAATAAGATGATGTTCATTTATTACATCCACGATGTCTTTCAAGGCTTTGAAAAACACTCTCTTTTGTCTAATTAGTCATTGTGACCATGTCTCCATAGAAACCATTCTGTTTGTACTCTCGATAGACACGTGTGCATCCATTAAAGGGACACAGTTGCCAATTGTGAGCCGTGGGTCCAGGGTGGAGTGGCTTTTTACACCACAGCCATCGAGGCTTCTGCAAAAAGTGTCAGAAAACAAGCAGCTGCCGTCCCTGTCCATGAGGAGAGACGCTGCTGTCAGGCCTGGATTCAGGGGGGTGCGGGGGGTAAAACGCAGGAAAGCAGTTTCCCTCCCGCTCATGGTGACGGCCGGAAGGGACAGATTACTTCTTTTTTGAGAAGCTGTGTCCAAGATTTTTTTTTTTAACCCATTAATTAATGAAAGAACCAGTAAGGTGTTTAAAAGTGGCTCAGAAGAGAATCAAGAGAGCAGACTAGGCCAGCAGGCCGGTGGCAACGAGCTGGGGGAGAGATGTAAAACTGGCTTCTTCCAAGGGAGGTAATGGGACAGGAGGTTTAGTTTTTCATTTACAATAATATGGAAGCCACAAAGCGCCCCGTGGAGGTGAGTGAGTGCCCTGCTGGAGGGATGGACAGGCTGGGCCGGGGGACTGGCCTGGGCCCACGTCACCCAGGCCTGGGCCCTCCAGGAGGCTGCACACAGAGGCGCAGGAGGCTGGTGGTCTCCGTCTGCTTATGTTAGAGTCCCCCACGCCCAGCACAGGCCCAGAATAAGGTAAGCGAACTGCCAACCTAGGGGCCTGAAGGGATGGCAGGGAACTTCCCATGAATGGAGTTGGAGCCGACCCGCTCACGCCCAGGGTTACAGGACACCAGCTCTGGCACAGGCGGAATCAGT
Source organism: Cnephaeus nilssonii (assembly GCF_951640355.1). Lineage (NCBI taxonomy): Eukaryota > Metazoa > Chordata > Mammalia > Chiroptera > Vespertilionidae > Cnephaeus > Cnephaeus nilssonii. The sequence goes on along the minus strand of NC_137082.1, from coordinate 70,091,859 downwards.
CCCTCCCAGGCAACACGCCAGCGCTCACGTCTGCCTCAAGACTGAGAGCTGCAAAGGGCTTTTGTTCTCCCGGCTCTTTTGTCTGAAGGGCTTCAGGACTACAAAGACCTGAGCTAGCTTGTCAGGTGCTGACCAGCGGCACCAGCTATAGAAATCCGACAAGAATGAAGACCTCAGGCCCTGGCCGGTGTTGCTCAGTTGGTTGAGCATCATCCCGTGCACCGAAAGGTCATGGGTTTGATTCCCTGTCAAAGCACATACCCAGGTTGTAGGTTTGATCCTTCGTCATAGGTGTGTGCAGGAGCAATCAATCGATGTTTCTCTCTCTCCCTCTTTCTCTAAAATCAATAAGAGCATTTTAATCCTCAGGTGAGGATTATTTAAAAAAAAAGAAAGAAAAAGAGCCCTGGCCTGTATCGCTCAGTTGGTTGGGCATCCCCCCATGCACCCAAAGCTTGCTGGTTCCATTCCCGCTCAGGGCACGTGCCCGGTTTCATCCCCAGTAGGGGGCGTGCAGGAGGCAGCCAATTGATGTTATGCTTTCACATCAATGTTGCTCTCTTCTCCCTTCCTCTCTCTAAAAATCAATAAACGATTCTTAGAAAAAAAGAATGAAGTCCTCAGACCCCAAACCACAAAACTTACTGAAGCCGTCAAAGAGGGAAACATTTTAGGAATGGCTTATCTGGAAACTTCACCTATCTGGACCCAGGGACAAACAGGAACGCAGCTAAGCCAGATAGCACTGTCGGTAACGGATGGGGTGGCAAGTCCTTGTTCATAGCCACTTGCTCCTGTTTTGCTCACAGTTCCAATGCCCCCGTGTTTTGGTTTCCTGGGCACGGTGGATGAGCGCAGGCACAGGGACAGGGGCAGCAGGGAGCAGCGGAGAGCCTGGCAGTGCGGTCAGGAGCCGGATAAATATACAAGCAGCTACAAGGCACCGAGGCAGAGTGTGCGGGGGCCATGTAATGTGGGAGCAAAAAGCTCTCCACTCACCCCAGGCCCAGCCCACCTGTGGATTGTGCTTAGCGAGAGCCTTGAGTCATCCAGGAAAGAGGTTCCTGACAACGGCAGCAGTTTGGGGGCCGTAAAGTGCTGGGTACAAGTCTCCACTATTGTGGGGCTCCAGGCAGATCGCGTACAACGATGCCTTCATCTTGGAGAATCGGGAGGGCTGAATGAACTTACAGGTGCATGTTAAATACTCATTGAAATTTAGCAGAGCGATGAATGACGGTCGTTTGCATGGGGAGATCTGAAAAAACATAACGGGGGTAAGAAGTCAGGCGTGCAAGGAGACGGAAAGCACAGGGACAGGCAGAACTGATCTGCGACAGCAGAGGTCAGGACAGGGTTAGGGGAGGTGGCGACTCAAGGGGGACGGGCCCTTTCCCTTGTAAAGTACAGCAGATACAGAAATCCACTTAAAGCGAGCATGGAGCACTCAGGGGATGATGGTAAGCCCCCCGAGAAGCTGTTCTGCTCACAGGCTCCTCCCTCCCTCCAGGTGTTTTGTTTCTGGATCTGGGTGTTGGTTGCCTGGGGGTTTTCATTTTATGGAAAGTCAGGGAGCTGGGCACTTAAGATAGGTGTACTTCCTAAATGCACATGACGCTTCAATAAAAACGTGAAAATGTCAGCTATTATTATACTGTTACTATTGTAATATCTTTTGTTGTTAATCCCTACCTGAGGATATTTTTCCATTGATTTTTAGAGAGAGAGTGGAATGGAGGGAGAGAGACACAGAGAGAAACATCGATGTGCCCCAACCAGGGCTGGGGATCGAGCCTGCAACCGAGATATGTGCCCTTGACCGGAATCGAACGGGGGACCCTTCAGTCCACAGGCAGATGCTCTATCCACTGAGCCAAACCAGCTAGGGCACTATTGTACTGTCTTTAAGCCTCAACCTCTTTGCCTGAATAATGGGGATGCTAATCCCTTTCTTTGCAGAGTTGTTATGAGAGATGGTGTTCACAGCACAGTCACTCATTGGTCCATGCAACATCTCTTTCCCGGGGACCTGCAGGCCTGGGCGCTGTTCTAAGTGCTGGTGAGAAAGCACTGAGCCAAACCGACAGAAACCACGGCCTTGCGCTAGTGAGGGGAGAGAGGCAGGCTCGGCGCTCACCTACAGGGACCGATTCCACGCCGACGGTGGCCTCTGGGCGAGGAAACAACCTCCTGGGCCACATCTCCACCCCAGACGGTGGCGATAGTTGTTTGTTTGGTTTGATTGTATTTGGGCTCATTAAATAATTAGCTTCACCTGTTATGAGATCTTGGTTAGAACAAAGTCAGACCAGTGAAGGCATATGTATGGTAGGCACACTAAGAATTTCTGCCTTGGGCGGGGTGTGTGTGTAAGAGATCAACCAAAGGACCTGTGTGCATGCATATTAGCATAACCAATGGACACGGACACGGGGGCGGTGGGGGCTTGTCCTGGGTGGTGGGAGTGGCTGGGGAGGGGCCGATGGGGGGAAAAGGAGGCATATGTACTACTTTAAACAAAGAATTTCTGCCTTTTCTAGACCTCTGGGTGCAGTTAAATTGTGAACTAGAGCAATTATCCTTCATGAGCTGCAGTGTGGGGGGGCCCCGAGGAATGGATGTCCCAGCAGAGAAATGCCTTTTCCCTCCTGCTTTGAGGAACTTAGGTTTTTAGGCCCCGAGCCCTGCAGGCAGGAAAGCGTTAAGAAAGAAATGTGCATTTCCACTGAACAAGAAAATCAACTTAGAAAAGAAATGTGTATTGGAAAATATCTATTTGCCTGCAAAATAATGTAAAAATAATGAGCTCCTATTCCCCTTTGATGTGCAGCGCGCACGCTTTTAAGGAAAGATTCTGCATTTCTGAGATACTGGGCCTGGCGTGTAATGAAGTGGTTGTTATGGCAACAACTTTCAAAAGCAAGTATTTTCACAGCCAGCATGAGAGAGGAAAACATGAAAACAGAGACAGGGAGATGAGCTCTACAGAAGGCATCAGATGCGGAGAGAGAGCATCCGCTCTGTGTCAGAGGGGGAGGGAAATGTGCCCTCGGCACTACCCCAGCCCGGCTCTGCACACCCATAGGGGAAACCAGGCCCTGCCCTAGAAGGGGTGCCTGTGAGGAATGGGGGTGGGCGCAGAGGAGGTCAGGCCTGAGACTGTGTCTTTCATTGGAGATGTGGTTTGAGCCTGGGGTTCCATCACCAGTCCCTCTCTAGGGTCCCCTCTTCCAGGTTGGCCTCCCAGATTAACCCTCAGCCCTTCTCATCATTCTATCAGCTCCTTTCTGTGCACCCTGCTCAAGAAGGGCATGAGAGGCCCACTATTCATTCCAGAGTCCAGACTTCCCACTGGCCTTCAGGGCCTCCCGTTCTACTTCCTCACGTGCCTGGGGGTCCTGCCAAGCTGGTGCCCAGTGTGTGTGCAGACATGGCACCTAGAGCTGCATTCATCATCTGTAATCTTCACAACTCCAGGTGCCTGGGACAGTGCCTGGCAGAGAGTGAACGGATGGTTCTTCTCTGGGGCTACTGCTATCCTCCCCATTCTGCACATGAGGAAACTGAGGCTTAGAGACACTTAGTGACTGGCCCAAGCCTGGAAGACAGTGAGCAGTGGGGCTGGGCAGGTCATACCTCTGCACGGCGCTGCCTCTCCCTCTCAGCACCCCTCTTCCCAGCCTCTCTGACTCTGTTCAGGCTGTGCCTCTGCCTGGTACACCCTCTCCTGTGTCCTGTAAGGCCTGGCAAAAAGGCCTCCTTGACCATGATGTCATGAAGATGCCACTTTTAAACTAGACCCCGGGATGTGTCAGGGCCCAAGGATGGGGTCTCACTCTGCCTGCAGGTGAGCCGGGCAGGGGCCGCCAGGAACAGAGCGGCTTCTGGGGCCAGTGTCTGTCTCGGTCACCACTCTCCTTCCCACGCTGTGCCAGGCCCAGAGAAGGCACGGCAACCCTTGGTTGACGCTTGGAACCCAGGCAGTCCTGGAAAACCCTGTTGGGCCAGTCGCTTGGTTTCTGAGGTCCTCTGGGCTGCCCCAGCCAAACTTCCTTGCAATTGGGAAACCTGCTCACATCCAGCCCAAGTTCACCTGTGGCAGTGATCGTGTGTGGCACACGAGTGGGTAAACACGTGTGTGCGTGGCCTCGTTGGAGGCGGCTTGCTCTAGAAGGGAGTCTGGGCTGCACACACGTGTGCTGGTGTGCCCAGGGTGAGGGAGATGAGTGTGCGCATGGCTCTGAGGGGATCTGCCCTCTAGAGAGGCTTGTGTCTAAACATGTGCGTGCATGTTTCAGGAGGAAACACGGTATGTGTGTGTGTGTATGTGTGTATGTGAGAGATGAGCGTGTGAGGGAGTGTGCTGCAGGAGAGAGTGTATAAATGTGTGTGTGAGGGGTATGCCTGGGAACCTGTGGGTGGACGCGCGGGGAGTCGGGGAGTCGGGTGAATGCATTCAGGGGCCGCTGCATTTCCAGGTGTAGGTGGAGGGAGCCCACTGAAGATGGGCTGTGTGAGAGCTACCCGGGCTAATCTGCCATCACAGAGTGAAGACGCAGCCTCAGGCTGTCCTCTGGATCGCAGAATGTAAGAGCTAGAGCTGGAGGTAGTCGCCTCGTTCTCTCTCTTACGTTACGGCTGATGAAAACAGAGAGGGGAAGCCACCTCCCAAGGTCACACAGCAAATTCAGGATAAAGCTGGGACGTGGACTTGTATCTGGGTCTGGGGCTCCCTCATTCCTCCAATTCTCTGCCAGGTCCCCGAGGTGGAGGGAGAGGGTTAACCACAGAGTAATTAATATCAGACACCAGAGTATTATAACATGTCATTCCCACTTTAATTAGGGGAACTCTTTTTTTTTTTAAATAGAAGTCTTTGTTGTGTCAATTAGTTGATTGACTATCATTGGTTTCTGGGTTAGAGAAACTTGATCTGTGGTGAATGAATTTGTTTATCGGGGAAAAGGAGCCAGGAGATGGAAAACGAAATTCAATTACGTGTCAGGCGGCTGAGTGACAGACTGCATTTGATAGGACTTTTAGCTTAATTGTTTGTATTTCATTAAGAGATTTATTTATCAAGAGCATTCTTCACTGTACAATCTCGGGCAGGGTCTGAGTGGCCGCTGGCTATTTTTCTGCGTTGACTGAGGCGCTGCAGGGCGGACCTGAAGAATTTCCTGGGACCTTCGAGACCCTTCCTTATCCTGGGGCTGACAGTCCCCGCATCCTCCCCGTCCCAAAGTTATATCCAAAGTCTAGCAAGTGTCTGCATTTCTCTGGGGAGAAAAGTCCGTTTTTCTCTTTAGGTTTTCAAAGGCATTTGAGTCCCAAAGGAAGTAACATTCAATGGACTGACCACCTTCCTGTTCTTTGCTGTTGTTTCCTGCGCAGAAATGGGTTTCATGTCACGCACGTTTGTGAACGAGTATGAAGGCAGCGTGGGGAACCCATGTTCACTCTGCGCTTACCAAAGCAACTTAAAAATAGGGGTCCTTGAGAATGAAGTCATCATCCCTGCGAGCTCTAATGTCAGGGCAGAAGTGATCACTAGCCGTTTTGCCGGGAATGTCCTACCCGCTCACACGGACTGCATGCTAAGCCAGCTGGGTCTTGGTGTCCTGGACGTAAACATGTCGAAGGCAATGTGGCTTATTAGAGCTATTTCACCCCGAAGGCTGCCTGATCCTAAGGAGAACGGCCAATGCATACCCTGTCACAGTGGTGGGAGGGGATCACCTTGCTTTATAAACGAGAAAAGTGAGGCTCAGAGACGGGGAGGTTTTTCCAGGGACACACAGCCAGCTGGCTGCAGAACCAGGGCAGCGCCTGCTAAGACGGGCTCTCTGTGGGGTCCTGGAGTTGCTGGGCTGAGGGCCTGCAGGGGGCAGTTCAGCTGGCAGCCCTTCCACTCCTTTTTCTTTCTCCTTTTTTTTTACTTTATTATTTAACAATTTTTTTTATTTTTTTGTTTTTTATATTTTTCTCTCACCTTTGACTTTTTATTTTTAAAGTTGAGGTATCATTGAAATGTAACCTTATATCAGAGCCCTTCTTTTTCTTTTGCTCTATCAGGGCAGGAAAGCAGAGTGGTTAGGGCTGCCATCAGCACCTGTGTTTAAATGCTGGGCCCACTGTTCACTGTGTGACCTTGGGCAAGTGCCTCAGTCCCACTGGTGAACTGAGGATAATAAGATTATCTGCTTCGCTGGGTTGTTGGGAAGATTCCATGGGATGGTCCATGCAATGTACCTAGACTGTACCCGGTACATAGTAAATGCTTCATAAATATCAGCTGTAATTATCATTGTGCCTTCCAAGTAAGACTTCATTTGAAAAAAGAACGATTTCTAATTCTTCAAAATAATTGAGGACCATTGTTCTGCACCATATAAACTCTCACACCCCACTCCTCAGTCTTAAGAAGAAATAATTTACTCCAGAAAATGGGCGGATTCAGTCCTGGTCCATGATGGATGCTGGTGAACCCAGGGGTCCCGCCTCCTCGACATTGGTCTTTCTGGCACTCCCTGGTTCCCGAGTATTTTTATTTTCTTCTCTACGGTAAACATTTATTCATGGTTTTCTTTCCCTCCTCCTCCCTCCTTCCCCCCTCCCTCATTTATTTCTATCTTTTTTTAAAAAAATATATTTTATTGATCTTTTACAGAGAGGAAGGGAGAAGGATAGAGAGTTAGAAACATTGATGAGAGAGAAACATCAATCAGCTGCCTCCTGCACACCTCCTACTGGGGATGTGCCCGCAACAAAGGTACATGCCCCTGACCAGAATCGAACCTGGGACCTTTCAGTCCGCAGGCCGACGCTCCATCCACTGAGCCAAACCGGTTAGGGCAATTTCTCTCTATCTTTTCTTCCCTCCCCCCTCTTCTCTTCCTTCAGTCTGGTGCAGGAGCTGGTTTTCTATAGACTCATAAATGCCAATTCGGGGTGTCTCTTTCCAACTCTGCACTCACTGATGTCACACTGGAGGCTTGAAGTCAGCATTGGTGGGAGTATGCACACTACAACCGAGGCCAGTACAAGGAAAAGCTATTTTTTTTTTAAATTTTTTTAAGATTTTTAAAAATGGGTTTTGAGAGAGAGAGAGAGAGAGAGAGAGAGAGAGAGAGAGAGAGATGGATTTGTTGTTCCACTTATTTATGCATTCACTGGTTGATTGTCCTGAGCAGGGATCAAACCCATAATTTTATCAGGACAGTGCTCCAACTGACTGAGCTACCTGGCCAGAGCTGTTTTATTTTATTTTTTCTTTTTAAGCTATTTTCCAGATATTATTACATCCAACGATCCCTTTTTAAAATTTTTCTTAAAAATTGATTTCAGAGAGAAAGGGAGAGGTAGAGAGAGAGAGCAATAGAAACATCAATTGATCAGCTGCCTCCTGCACACTTCCTACTGGTGATTGAGCCCGCAACCGAGACATGTGTCCTGACTGGGAATCAAACGGTGATGCCCAACCACTGAGCAACACTGGCGGGCACCATCCATCCCTTCTTCATTTATCCATCTCTGTGTGTCCAGACATTCATCCACCAAACCATCACCCAGCGACCCATCCATCCATCCATCCATCCATCCATCCAACATTTATTAAACACTTCTTGTGGGCCAGGCCCTGTACAAGATCCCCTGGGGGAGGGCACAATTGGCCAGAGCCTGCTCCCTGCCCTTGAGGAATTGACAGTTTAGTGGAACAGACACCTTACATCTGTCTCCGATTCAAGGATTGTCCTGGGCATCATCTCATTTGATGAGCATGGTCAGTATTGTTATCTCAGTGTAACAATTGAGGAGATTAAGGCTCAGAGGGGTTAAGTGAATTACCTGAGGTCATGCAGCTGGCTGTACCTTCATTTGTTTGTTCTATGACAAGGCATGATATTCGGCTTACTAAGGTGCTCAAACCCAGCCAGACAAGGTGAAAACAGATTTTCAAACCTGTCCTTCAGCAATAAGCCTTCTTTAAAAAAAATAAAAAGAAAGAAAAGGAAAGAATAGAAAAAGTTATTTTTCCATCTTGCTTAGATGGGGACAGTTTTGAATTTATTTTTTTCAGATTGAACAATCGTTCCTCAAATGGATAGTGATAGGTGATCTAAAAAATAATCTTTAAAAACGTCCCCGCGTTGGGCATTTCCTCCGGGTGACATAACTCACTGTGACAGAATGCATTTAAATTCACAGAGAAGAAATTGAAAGGAGTGCGGACTGGAAGGTGTTCGTGTGGACTGCCAGCTTCTTAACCCTCTCCTTTCCCGTCCTCACCCCTTCTCTCCACCGCCCTTGGGCCTGGGGGCACTCCCGCTCTCCCCTCACGACCGCCGGCCACGTCTCCATGGCACCAAGCACTGAGAGCATTTCTTGTGGATCGGCCAGCTGATAGGCCAGGAGAAGAGGCTGTGGGTTTCCTGATGGATGAAGAAAGAGGTGCTTGAACCTTTTGGAAGATGATGCCTCTCTCTCTCTCTCTCTCTCTCTCTCTCTCTCTCTCTCTCTCTCGATGCTTACCGGTTCCCATTGCATTTCTATCCCTCCCACGGCTAATGCAATAGCAAGAAGAGGGCTTTGCCTTGGGAAGGGCACGGTGAGGCCAGGTGGGCTCAGGGACAAGGCTCTGCTGTCCAGCTCAGTGCGCCGTGCTCATGGAGTCTGTGCCACGAGTCCTGCTTGCTGTGGTGGCTGACCTTCCTCCAAGGGGCAGAGCGCCATGCCAGGGGTGCTGGCGAGAGTTTTGACGGACAGCCTGGTACTCAAGACACTAGACCTTCTTTTGTGCGAGATTTGAATCCCCGAGGCATGTTCCGTTATCTGTAAGCTGCTTTCTCTCTTCCTGTACCCTGTCTGCCCTTGCAGCTCTGGGGAAAGAGGGGCTCTGGTGTAAGGGAGTGTTTAGGTTAGGTTTCCCTGAATCAGCCTGAGATGGGAAATCTTGGGAGTGTTTTGTGGCAGAGAAGTGAGCACAGCAGGGTAGAGGAAGGGTTAGGGCTAGGGCTAGGGTTAGGGCTAGGAAGAGCTGAGATGCTGCAGGCCCTGGTCGGCTACGGGAAGGATTTTGGACGTTGTCCTGAGCACCCGGCTTCCTTGGAAAGGATGTCTATGGTCCCTGGTAAGAGCATGAGCTCAGGAGTCACATGGCCTGCGTTTCAATCCCGGCCCGGCCACTGATGAGCTAGGAGGCCTCAGGGAGGTTGTTGAACCTTCAGTATCCACATTTTCTCATCTGCAAAAGGAGAACAAGAGGGTACCTATTTCATATCTTAGGATGTCCTTAGGATTAAATGAGTTGACATATGTAAAGGGCTTATACCAGTGAATAGCACATAAGAATTTGCAATTGTTGTTGAAGGGTTTTAATCAGGAGAGTAATGTGATAAGGTTTTGCTTCTAGAAAGCACTCTTGCTACTGCATGAAGGGAAAGGAGGCTGCAGAAGGAAGAGTGAACGCAGAGAGCTCAAAGCTCAGTTAGAGATTACGTGTACCCAGGAGTGAGACGACGGTGTCTAGACCAGGGAACAAGCCGTGGAGCTAGAAGGAGGGTGAATAGGACGTGGTGATCTGTGGGATGTGATCTGTGGGATGTAGGTGGGAGGGAGGGAGAAGAAGAGTCAGGGATGACATCCAGGTTTCCAGTGTGGGTCTCGGTGGATGGGAGTGCTAGGTTCTCAGTGGAAGCTGATGAGTTACATTTTGGACATGTTGGATCTGACTTGCCTGGAAGACCTTACAATAGAGATATTGAACAGGGAGATGAGATGCGGGGGCTGCAGATAAATGTCTGGGAGCCACTAGCTTATCGATGGCAATTAAAACCATGGGCAGACGCCTGGCCGGGTATCTCAGCTGGTTAGAGCATGGTTCCGATACACCCAGGTTGCATGTTTGATCCCCAGTCAGGGCACATACAAGAATCAACCAATGAATGCATAAAGAAGTGGGACAACAAATCGATGTCTCTCCCTCTCTCTCTCCTTCTCTCTCTCTCTCTCTCTCTCTCTCTCTCTCTCCTTCTCTCTCTCTCTCTCTCTCTCTCTCTCTCTCTCCTTCTCTCTCTCTCTCTCTCTCTCTCTCTCTCTTTCTCTCTCCTTCTCTCTCTCTCTCTCTCTCTCTCTCTCCTTCTCTCTCTCTCTCTCTCCTTCTCTCTCTCTCTCTCTCTCTCTAATCAATTAAAAAAAAAAAACATGGGCAGAGATGAAACTACTTAGGAACAGTATTAGAGTTCAAAGTGTTTGGAGTCATGTGAGCTTGGGTTCAAACCTCCACCACATGCCGGCTGTGTGGTTTTGGGAGGGTTATTTAGCTTCATTGAGGCTCAGTTTCTGTTCTAAAAAATGAAGATAATTATACCTACACCAAAGGGCTGTTGTGGGATATAATGAGGGAATATGTGCCCTGGGAGTGGTGCGATGCAGCAACCTTGCCTGAGCAGTTAGGCGGGAGGGACCACACCCTTAGAGAATCGTAGCAATGCATCTAAGGGAAGAGACATGGCAAGCTGACTGGTGCCTGACATCGAAGTGTGATCATAACAACAAGGAAAATAATATTTGCTTAATGCGTCGAAGCATTACTCTAAGCCTTCTATATATATTATTTCAGTTAATGCTCATCACAACCCTGTTAGGTGATACTAATATTACTGTATCCCCATTTTCCAGATGGGGAAACTGAGACCCTGTGAGGTTGGGTAATTTGTCAAGAACACAGATAAAAAGTGGTAGAGCCAGGATTGAGCCCAGGTAGTTTAACTCCCAGCCCCTAGTTAGCTCTTGAACATGCTCCAACACTGGTGCATCCTGACTTCTTCATATCGAGACTGGGAACTCTATCAGCCTCAGGGGAACCCAAGCCCTTGCCAGGATCTGAAACATAGCACTGAGGAAAGAGATTTATAAGTAGGCAAGTGCGGGTCAAAGCCACCCTCCACCATTTACCAATGTGACGTTGGCCCCATCCCATAATCTCTCTGAGTCTCCATGACCTGCTCCAATGGGCCTCTGATAGGGAACAGGCATTGCACTGGATGCCCAGCACAGCTAGGACTTTGCCCACATGACCTCACTCGGTCCTCACACAGGTCTTCCTGGGGCCTCAATGCAGGGACCTGGGCTGGATGCCGTCCAGATAACATTTCTATGGACGGGCTTTCACAGCGGCGACATTCTGTGCACAGGTGGTTGTTGTCAAGAGCAGAGATTGCTAAAGCTCGTGAGCCCCAGCTGCGCGAGGGGGCCCTCTGCTAAGCGCTCCACCGGCAGCGTCTCCTTGACTCCTGCGAGGTCACCACCGGTGGCTCCTCCAGACGGCCCTTCTTCATGGGGCCCTGCCCACAACCTACCTTTGGCTGGAACAGGGAGGGGGGAGGTAGAGAGACTCAAGGGAAAGAAGCAGCTCATTACCATGCAGCTGGGAGCGCCTGTGTGATTGGGTCACAGTTTCTCCCAGGGGTGTCTTGTTGTTCTCCCTGGTCCAGAAAACTGGGAACGCGATGTGTGGAGAGGCCAAATCTACCTCCTATCGAAACGAGAACTTGGGCACAGGGAGAAGGCCCTGGAGGCTGAGCATTCTCCTTTGCTCTTGCCAAGGGCTCCTTTCTGATCTCATCTTCACTTCGGGCCCTTGAGAGGGAAGAATGAAGTTATAAAAAGCCTTGCTTCCTTCCTGTCGTTAAGGCACCTCTTTGTTTGCTGGCTTCTCCTGCTGGGATTGTACCAGTGGCCTCTGCAGCCTTTGGGGACGTGTAGCTGAGCTCTGAGAGAGGCCCCTGGCTCCCACGTGGCCCCGAAACACTCAGGTGGACCCTCTCACACACCGTACAGGTGGCAGGCAGAGATCCAGGTGTGACAGGATTTAGATAAAGAGGAGAGCAGGCTGGCCACTTGGGGAGTGGGGACAGGCACATCCAGCAGGGTCGTTGGTCTCACACAGGGCGGTTTCTCTTAAACTGGAGAGATGGTAAGGAGTAAAATGATCAATCAAGGTGCACTACCCAGGGAGGAGAACTGACCTTCAGTCCTGACCTGGACTCTAGGAGGCATAGGAGCTGTGGGGGAGAGGAGCTCCGTGGGGAGAGGAGCTCCGTGGGGTGAGGAGCTCCGTGGGGAGAGGAGCTCCGTGGGGAGAGGAGCATTGTGGGGAGAGGAGCATTGTGGGGTGAGGAGCTCCGTGGGGTGAGGAGCTCCGTGGGGGGAGGAGCACCGTGGGGGGAGGACCTCCGTGGGGGGAGGAGCTCCGTGGGGGGAGGAGCTCCGTGGGGAGAGGAGCTCCGTGGGGTGAGGAGCTCCGTGGGGAGAGGAGCTCCGTGGGGAGAGGAGCTCCGTGGGGTGAGGAGCTCCGTGGGGAGAGGAGCATTGTGGGGAGAGGAGCATTGTGGGGTGAGGAGCTCTGTGGGGAGAGGAGCATTGTGGGGAGAGGAGCTCTGTGGGGAGAGGAGCATTGTGGGGTGAGGAGCTCCGTGGGGTGAGGAGCTCCGTGGGGAGAGGAGCACCGTGGGGAGAGGAGCTCCGTGGGGAGAGGAGCTGTGTGGGGTGAGGAGCTGTGTGGGGTGAGGAGCACTGTGGGGAGAGGAGCTCCGTGGGGAGAGGAGCTCTGTGGGGAGATGAGCTCCGTGGGGTGAGGAGCTCCGTGGGGAGAGGAGCTCCGTGCGGAGAGGAGCTCCGTGGGGTGAGGAGCTCCGTGGGGTGAGGAGCTCCGTGGGGTGAGGAGCTCCGTGGGGTGAGGAGTTGTGTGGGGTGAGGAGCACTGTGGGGAGAGGAGCTCCGTGGGGTGAGGAGCTCCGTGGGGAGAGGAGCTCCGTGGGGAGAGGAGCACTGTGGGGAGAGGAGCTCCGTGGGGTGAGGAGCTCCGTGGGGAGAGGAGCTCCGTGGGGAGAGGAGCACCGTGGGGAGAGGAGCACCGTGGGGATGAGGAGCTCCGTGGGGATGAGGAGCTCCGTGGGGAGAGGAGCTCCGTGGGGAGAGGAGCTGTGTGGGGTGAGGAGCTCCGTGGGGAGAGGAGCTCCGTGGGGAGAGGAGCTCCGTGGGGAGAGGAGCTCTGTGGGGTGAGGAGCTCTGTGGGGAGAGGAGCTCTGTGGGGTGAGGAGCTCTGTGGGGTGAGGAGCTCTGTGGGGTGAGGAGCTCCGTGGGGAGAGGAGCTCCGTGGGGAGAGGAGCTCTGTCAGGTGAGGAGCATTGTGGGATGATTTCTGGTTTAAGCATCGGCTGCCTGGGCTTTGGTTGTGCTTTGCACGTACTCATCATGTGACCTCAGGGAGTCTCTCAATCTTTCTGTGCCTCAGTTTCCACATCTGTTATAAGGTCAGTGTAATCATCTTTCAGAGCCTGTATCACTCTGATGGTGGTTAGTGTTTTCCTGCCCAGCCTCCTCCCCTCCTTGCTTCTGGCTCATTTTCTGGTTCAATGTGGTGCTCAGAGCTTCCGGTCTCAGCTTTGCTAGTGCCCAGCACAGAGCCTGGCTCAGACCAGGTGCTCATAATGTAAAGCAAATTCACAAATCAGTGAAGAAATGAATGCTGGTAAGCAGACTGCCTGGGTGGAAGCAAGAAGCTCAAAAGGGACATGTATGGACTGGACATAGAAGTACAAGAGCTCCTGGGGAGACCAGTTATTCCATCTATCTTAGAGTTTTTATATTCCAACTAGAGGCCTGGTGCACGACCTTTGTGCACTGGTGGTGGTGGTGGGGGGGTGTCCCTCAGCCTGGCCTGCACCCTCTCGCAGTTCAGAATCCCTTGGGGGGATGTCTGCCTGCTGGCTTAGGCCCACTCCCCCTGCACTGCTCAGCCAGAAGCGGGGCTCATGGCTGGTGAGTGCAGCGGGTGGCGGGAGCCTCTCCCACGTGGCAGCACTAAGGACCCCTCAGGGGATGTCCAACTGCTGGCCCCATCCCCTTCATCTCTCTCCACAGGCAGCTAATATCCCGAACTTGGTATTTTTCACAACCATATCCCCACCCCACCCAAATTTTCCAAACAGTGTATTTAAGTGCATTTTTAAACATTGCATTAAAAACACCACATTGTATGCCCTGACAAGCAAGTGGTTAGAGCACCCGCCTGCACACAGAAGGGTCACACTTTGATTCCCTGTCAAGGGGATGTACCTGGGTTGCAGGTTCCATCCCCAGCCCGGCCTGGGGCCCATGCGGCAGACAAACAGTGGATGTTTCTCTCTTTCCCGTCCTCCCTCTCTCCCCCTTCCTCCCTCCCTTCCACTCTCTCTAAAAATTAATGGAAAAAATATCCTCTGTTGAGGATTAATAAAAAAATAGAAATAAAAAAAATACCACACTGCATAACATTCTTCATTTTCTTTCTCACTTAACATTTTTGCATATGCTAAATTTATTTTCACTGCTGTATAGTGTTCTATTGCATGTGTATACTTCTATTTATCCAGCCCCCTGTTACTGGACACGTAGGTGGTTTCCAATTGTTCTTTGTGACAATGCTTCGGCGAGCACCCTGCTTGTGCCTGCATATTTATTTTGTAACCGGTCAGAATATTGTTTTTCAGTTGGCCCTCTTGAGTTCTGTTGAAAGACAATGTTAGCATGGACTAAAATTAACACTTTTGTCTCTTTCTCTCCTATAGTTATGATTCATATCTAGTGCTGGTCCTTTTCCATTGCTTAGAGATTTCAGAACAATAGTGAACAGCGGTGGGAAGGGAGGCCAGCCTCGTTTTGTACTTGACATTAATGAGGTGGCCTCTTGAGTTTCACTAAGGGTGCTTTGGGCTTTTGGTTGGAGATAAATATTACTTGTCATGTTAAAGTATCATCTTTTTGTATCTGAGTTTATTAGGAATTAAAGTCATGAAATTAGTTTACAAAGTCATGTATTTTATAAACTAATTTCAATATTTTTATGATGTGCTTTTAAATTTTGAATTATTATAGTAATAGACTTCTAATATCTAAATAACCTTGCAGTTTTTGATGTATTATTATTCTAATCTTTTCCAAGACTACCTTTGCCTATATTTTGTTTAGTATTTTTGCATATGAAACATATTAAGTGTGATTAACCTGCTATTTTTTGGCTATCTTTTAAGTTATGGTTGCAAGGTTTTCTCTTTCCTAACACTACTTTATTGAGGTATAATCCTATGTAATAAACAGACTAAGAGGTCCAATATCCAAATAATAGGAGTTCCAGAATGAGGAAACATAGACAATGAAAGGGATGACATATTTAAATAAATAGTTCAAGAAAATTGCTATGAAGGATGTGGAATTGTAGATTGATAAGACCTCTTAAATGTTCAATAAAATAAACCCACACCTTTAAAAAGATAATTTTTTTTAAGGATGGTGCATCTGAAATTTCTGGTTAACTTAGAAGATATTTGATGCTGCAGTTGGAGAATACAAGTCAAATTGTGATTTGCACGTGGCCAGACTGTATACAAAAGAGCCTCTAGCTGCATCTGATAACATAATGGATTGGTATCATGCCAAGGAAATAGATATTCCTGTTATGAAAGAATGCCATATAGAAATATAACATTCTTACTTGTAAAGTATTCTAGATTACGGTGGGGAGGAAAACCTGTCACTTGCAAAACAAGGGGAGGGAGCAAACAAATGAACAAATCACCTATCGTTGTTTTTAGAGTTCCATAATTTACAAAGCACTGTCACCTAGGTGGGATAAAATATTTCCATTAATCCTAACAGTATCTCAAGTGAGGCATTGTGACTCCCTTTGGTAGATAAGAATGAGGCTCAGAGAAGGTAAATGAACTGTCCATGTTCATCGAGTTTGCAGGTGGCAGAGCTGGGATTTAGCCCCGGGCAGGTAGCTCAGTTGGTTAGAGCATCATCCTGATATGCCAAGAGCCGGGGTTTAAATAGAGGTCTCTGGTTTTCTTGGCCTGTCCCTTATGGCCACCTCAAGGTCACAAGATAGTTGAAGGTCATGAGATGGTTGAAGAAGGGAGAAGAGGAAAGCCTAAAACGCAAAGGACAAAAAATGTGCCCACTGAGGCTGCCCCACCTTTGACGACATTTCTCTGAAGCTCACCCGGCAATTTCCGCTTACATATTATTTGCCAGGCGATGCCATGTAACCACCCCTTTTGGCAAAGGCAGCTGGGAAATGTAGCATTTTAATGGGCTACATTGCTCCTCTGAAGAAACCGAAGTTTTACAAGTAAGAGAAGGAGATTTGAGCTGGCAATCAATAGTCTCCGTGGAAGCCAGGGGCAGAAGCATCCAATGTGATCCTTCCTTTGGCTGTAGAAACTTGTTTACGTGGATGAATGAGGGTTATTTTCTTCTTCTTGTCTTTGGATGGTGTGAATTATTTTCACAGAATGGAACCAGGTTTTCAATAGAGCGCATGTATTTAATATTTAAATACCACAAGTTGGCTGGCATTTTCTCTCCTCGTGACAAGATGATTACAATGGTCCCAAATCCTGTTAAGGTTTAATCTGAGTTGTTCTGCCAATAAAAACACAGTGATAACATGTAGTGTTTTAAATAACCGGGAAGTGGGTGCCCATCGTGTTTGAGGCTTTTCTTTCTGAGCTCTCCCCCAAGGACCACTTCCCCGGCCTCCTCTCCTCACTTCTTGTTCTCCTCCCCTAACAATTCAACTGCTGTCACCTCTTATTGAGACTTCAGCTCATGGATGCCAGAGAGAACCTCCAGTTCGACCAACCCAGGCTGTAGATGGGGGAAACTGAGGCCCAGGGAATTGAGGTGGTCTCTAACAAGGATGAACGTCCCCTGGCTCTGCTCAGTGTTCTTGAAGGAAGGTCAGTGATCCTTGTTTCCACCATGGGATGCAGAGTGAAGGCTCTGAGGTGGGAAAGAGGTGGGGGGATTTGAGGAAACAGAAAGGAGGCTGGTGTGGCTGGAGCACAGGGAGTGAGGAGGTGAATGGCTCGAGCCAAAGCTGGAAGGGACACTACGGACCTCAGGTAGCCGAGCAAAGTAGGCCATGGTTAGGATATGGGCTTTATGCGCTAGAGCAGGACTCTCTGTGGTGTGGTTTAGCTTCAACTCTCAAACGGTCCTCATGACTGCTTAGTGGAGACAGTTTAGAGAGAACAAGGAACCCAGCACAGGAGAACAGCGAGGCGTTACGACAGTTGTCCAGGTGAGAGGCGATGGAGGCAGTTGGGTTGGAGAGAGAAGCAGATGGAAGTGAAAGGTAATATTGTCAGGGTTGATGACAGGTTTACGTATT
This sequence comes from Cnephaeus nilssonii, assembly GCF_951640355.1. NCBI lineage: Eukaryota > Metazoa > Chordata > Mammalia > Chiroptera > Vespertilionidae > Cnephaeus > Cnephaeus nilssonii. The sequence goes on along the minus strand of NC_137082.1, from coordinate 70,074,641 downwards.
AAGCCACGAGGGAGGAGAGTGCAAGGATGAATCCAAGGCTCTGCCTGTGCAAATGGTAGATGGAGCCCCCACTGTGCTGGAGGCGCTGGAGGAGGAGCAGGTTCGAGGTGAAAATCCAAAACTCACTTTTGCACTGAAGCTTCTGTGATATATTCTCATGGAGATGTCATCAAGGAAGCTGGATATATATCATGAACTATATTTTAAAAATTAAATTTCCAATTGGCTATTGGTGGTATATAATACATTTTGTATTAGATCATTTTACTGACCTCATCAGTTTGAATAGCTTTTCTGTGATTTTTTTGTTTATTTTATTTATTTTTTAAAAATATATTTTATTGATTTTTTACAGAAAGGAAGGGAGAGGGATAGAGAGTTAGAAACATCGATGAGAGAGAAACATCGATCAGCTGCCTCCTGCACACACCCTACTGGGGATGTGCCCGCAATCAAGGTACATGCCCTTGACCGGAATCGAACCTGGGACCTTTCAGTCCGCAGGCCGACGCTCTATCCACTGAGCCAAACCGGTTTCGGCTGTTTATTTTATTTTTTATATATAAATATATTGTCTACAAATAATGATAAATTTGTTTCTTCCTTCCCAACAGGTTTACCTCTTTTATTTTTCTTGTCCTATCACAGTGGCCATAGCAGAGGTTCTTCTATAGTTATTTTCAATGATAAAAAATGATACTGGTATTTGAGCAGCTGAGAAGAACATGATTTTGAACAGAAGAAACTAGAGGCAGAGCAGACAGCTAAGAAATTATGGCAGTATTTTAGGTGTGGTGTGATAATAGGTTGATAACTGAAGATGTAGAACTGGACAGAAATATCAACCCCCTTCCGCTACCCTCACAGACAAAGAATTTTCTGGTCATAAATAACTGTCACTAGTGTCAAATCTAAAGCAAGGTTGTTGGAGTGACAGACAGGAAACCAAGAATATCTAAACAGTAGATGTTAAAGTTGGGTACAGTGTGTTCATCTGAAAAAGAGAACAGAAAGGAAATTTATCAAAATATCTCAGTTTATAACAGTTCTAAAAAGATAGGATCAAAAGAAATGAAAATATACATTTTTTCTGATCTATCTCCATGGTTGAAGCTTAATCCATCTTCCAAAATATCTTATAACAATGACAATTTATGTAATGCAATTTATGTAATGCATATAACGTATCATTTAGTTCCCCAATACCTCTGTGATATGGGGAGTAATTCACATTTATCCAGGACTTGACATTTTCTAACATGCTTAGATTACCTCATTTGATGCTGATATTCTCAGGGCTCACTCCCTTACAATTCAAGCTCCAATAAAAATCAATCTACTTCCAGTTCTTCGAACACACTCTCCTGTGTTCCCTCTACCAAGAGTTGTGCATGCCTATTTCTCCTTCAAAACCCAATTCGAATCCAAGAAAAGATGATTGTTCCATTGCAAGAAGGGAGAGATCTGTGTGGACAGCAAGCTCTCTTACAGAATCCCAGCCAGAGGGTATTGCACCACCTCAAATATGCCACAGACACATCACTTTTCACATTTTGGGGCGTACCTGCAGGAAGGTACACATTAGATTGCTCATTGGCTCCTCTTTACTAGTCACCCCTCTCTTGGGGCAGATGTAAAATCATGTGTCTTGTGATGCCAAAGACTCATGGGGGAGTTCATGGGGGTGTTGATGGGATCTGGGAGCTGTTGCAATGGGGAATGCCTCCAGCCTCCAGAGTCAGGACAGTCTGAGGCTCTCTTGCTGGGGGATTAGGGTTTGGGGAAAGATGGACTATGCTTGGCTAGACCTGAAACTTTCTGCAGTTTAGGTTTGATTGGATGGGAGGGGGCCTTTGGGGGCCTTCAAGCCTTGGAGGCCCCAAAGACATGCTCTATGAAGACCTGTCTCTTCTACCTATGTCCTGAGTTGTCCCCTCTCAGGCCAGAAGATTGTTGGGCTCTGGACCAAGTCTGTCCATCTCTCTCACCATATTGCCTATTCTGGTGCCTGGAACACTGAGGGCCACAGCGGATGTTGGAATTAAAATTGAAGTCGGGCCTCCCTCTCTCTTCTCTTCAACCCCTGCCTGGCTTCTCAGCTATTGCTTTCTAACCTACAGGGCTACTTGCAAAAGAAGAAGAAAGAGCCCTAGCCAATTTGGCTCAGTGGATAGAGTGTCGGCCTGTGAACTGAAGGGTCCCAGGTTTGATTCTAGTCAAAGGCATATGCTCGGGTTGTGGGCTTCATCCCCAGTAGGGGATATGCAGGAGGCAGGTGATCAATGATTCTCTCTCATCACTGATGTTTCTATCTCTCCCTCTCCTTTCCTCTCTGAAATAATAAAAAAAGAAAAAAGGAAAAAAAAGCTATACATATAAAAAGCCAGCAACCGGAACACCAGAACGACCAGAACAACCAGAATGACTAGTCGCTCTGACACCCACTGTGGCTGGCCAACTGGCCCAATTGGGGGTGGGGGCAGGGTGGTTGGCCAACTTCCCATGGCCCCTCCCCCCGGATGGCCCCTCCCCCCAGCAGGCCGCGTCCCGATCCATCCTGATTGGAGCTGGGCCGGCTGGACCCCACCCATGCACAAATTTGTGCACCGGGCCTCTAGTATCCTATAGAATAAAAGCATAATATGCAAATTGACCAAATGGTGGAACAACAGGTTGGCAAGGCGTGGGTCTGGCAAGCAGGTGGGGCCAGGCCAGCCAAGGCACGTGCCAGCAGGAAGAGGGAGGAGACGAGGGGGGGGGGGAGCAACCAGTGGAGGCAGTGGGGTGATGCGGGGGGCAGGGCCCTCCACTCACCAGCTGGTGCCGTCCCCTGATCGGCACACCCAGTCGCCTCCCGCAGAAGGAGGGAGGCCGATGGCGGTGGCAGGGAGATGGAAGGTGGGGCCAGCCACTCCCCGGCCGGTGCTGTCCCCTGATTGGCCTGCCCAGTCGCCTCCTACAAAGGGAGGCCACCAACAGGGCAATGGGGGTGTGTGGCTAGCTGCTCACTGCTGGCGCCGTCCCCTGATCCGCCCACTGGTCGCCTCCTGCAGAGGGAGGCCAGACTGCGGCTTAGGCCCACTCCCCACGGAGAGCGGGCCTAAGCCGTCAGGTGGACATCCCTGAGGGCTCCTGGACTGTGAGAGGGTGCAGGCCAGGCTGAGGGACCCCCCCAAGTGCACGAATTTTCATGCACCGGGCCTCTAGTGTGTATGTGTGTGTGTATATATATATATATATATATATATATATATATATATATATAAGAAAGAGAATCCCAGGTGACTTGGTGGGTTGAGGAGGTTTCAAAGCTCTTGCTTTAGAAGCTCAAGCAAAACTTTTACCCTGTGCTGATGATATAAAGCATTCTGTCAGCAAGCCTGGGTTTGGCCAGGACCGGGGGCCGGGGAGAAGGGAGAGCAATGTTGTCACTTTAATTGCATTGGCATAAATATTTGATATTCAATAAATTAGATCTGGAGCAAGGAAAACATTCTTGCAAATGGATTTTTTACCTGGAGCCCAGCCCCATTAGCAGAGGAGTGGAGGGCAGCCTGCCCCAGGGCCGGTAATTAACTCAAGTGGAGCAGAACTAAGCATTTTTGACAGCCTTCCTGGTCTGGAATTAACTGTCATCTCCCAGGGAAGAGAAACTGCACTGTCACATTACAGTTTACAAGAGGCTCCCAGTGCTGCCGGCTGACCGAGTTTAGTTATGTCTCTCCCTTGTGCCCCACCGTGTTTTTTCATCATTAAAGACAAGCTTAAAAGCAACTAATGGGGTATTTTATGTCCACGTACCCGCACCACAGATTTCACCCAAAGAGAAGGCATTAGCATGGTAATTCAATTTTTTTTTTTTTTTGACAGTTGTAATGAAACAAGATACAGTAGATGCTGTTCTAAGTCACAATACTGTGATATTTGAAGATAGTACAAGCTGGATTTTTCTCTCCTCTCTGTATCAGGTCTGGCCTACCGTGAACAATAGCTTAGCCACTGTCTGTCCGTGCTGTCTCCCCCGCCCCACCCCGTGTTTATGAAAGTAGCAATCGCTTCTCAGAAAAGGCAAAACCGTTGGAGCCTGAAGCTCCTTCTAGAAGCCACTGCTTGTCTTGTTCCGTGGAAACGGAGACCGTGGAAACTGGCTTTGTGCCAAGCCTCACCTTGCAATGCTGTGTGCAAGCACGTGTTTATAAGGTGGGAGAGCTCTGAGCCAGGCTGGGCGTGTGGGTGTGTGCATGCCGTCCCCTGTGATGGGCAGCTGGCTTCAGCGAGGAAAGGCTGAGCATGCGCCCATGTGCATTTGCGCATGTGTGTGGGGAGGGGTGAGTGGTGCTGCGAGGAGACACAGGTCATGCACACCTGCTTGTCTTAGATTCTCTGTCTACTTCAGAGGAGTGGCACTGACTCATCTTCCTCATCACTGCACCCCAGCGTGGATGCCCTCCTGTCCTACATGCAGTGGGATCCTGAATCTCTCTCGATTTTTCCTCCTTCTGCTGTTCTAATCACTCTTCGCTTTCTGTCTGGCCTCACTGGCTCCAGTACATATGAAGATGGGATCAGGCCCCTCCCCTGCTTGAAAATCTCTCCAACTTTCTTCTTGATGTCCCAGCAGGGGTCCCCGACCTTGGCTGTCATTAGAATATGAGGGACCCAGACCAGCCAAACTAGTTGGGGCCTAGGCAGTTGGGATGCTCTGCTGGCTTGGCAGCTCCTGGCTCATAGATCAGCCCCTAAGCTCTTAGCCTAGTATCTTAGTCTCCATGCCACTTCCCCTTTGGGCCTCAGGAAGTGTCAGGCTTGGCCACACTCCTAGACATTCCCTTGACAGTGCAACACCCTCCCCCACTCTTCCCCTGATGAACTTCCACTCATCCTTTAAGATGCAAGCAGATGTCACCTCCTCTGTGAAGCCTTCCCTAACACCCCCAGGTCACTCATGTATTCACTCACCCATTCATTCGCATATTTACCAAACATTAATTGAGTTCTTGCAGGTGCCAGATTTGAGCTGTGTCCTGTAGATGACTTAGCAGCGAATACAACAGATGCAATGAGTTCCTGGCTAGTGGGGAAGGTAGGAGCGGGGGTTTTGGGGGGATGGACAGTGGGGGCAGTGCAAGGAGAGTCAGTGTAGTCTTCCTGAAGGAAGTGACATTTCAGAGTGATCTGAAGGGTGTGTAGGAGTTAGTTGCAAGAAGGAGTGAGGGTAGGGGGAAGGGAAAGGCCGTTGGTATAGAGAGAGTATGAAATCTGAGACGTAAACAGGCCAGATAAGCCCAGCCGGTGTGGTTCAGTAGTTGAGCGTCGGACCATGCACCAAGGGGTTGGAGGTTCGATTTCAGGTCGTGGCACATGCACAGTTTGCAGCTCGATCCCCAGCAGGGGGCGTGTAGGAGGCAGCCTATCGATGTTGATGTCTCTCTCTCATTGATGTTTCTCTCCTTCTCCCTTCCTCTCTCTCTAAAAAAATCAATAAAAACCTATTTTTAAAAACACCAGAGGCCAGATTCCATCCTGTTTCACAGCCGTAGGCGGTGGTATGTCTCCCCAGTGAGAGAGGGCTCAGTAGGTATTTGTCGGTGAAATAAAAGGCCTTACCCTCAAGGGTCAGGCCTCCCAGTTTAGAGGGCTGGTGGTGGGGAGGTGGAGAACCAAAGTCAGAGGGAAGCCAGGATGCAATCCCGGGATTACAAAGAGAGGGAGAGTTGGTGAGGTGGGTCCTTACACTTTAGAGATATAGTGTATGTAGACAATTTAGGGCCCTGTGTGAGGAAGGAATTAGTGTCCTCATCTCAGATATAGAATCAGAGGCATTGAGCAGCTGATGAATATTCCCACGGTCACTCACCTGGCAAGTGGTAGAGCTGGGATTTGAACCCACAGCGTGGCTCTGGAGTCCACGCTTTAATCACTGTGTCACGCAGCCGTGGCCTGACCTGTCTCTCACCAGAGCTGGTGATTCCTCCTGTCCCTCCCGTAAGCAGCCCAGCACCTGGCTCAGGGCCGGCTCCTGGGGGTGACTGGAGGCTGTGGGGCCTCAGGGCAGCCTGGCTTTTCAACAGTAACATTCCAGAGGGAAAAAGCATTTCCGAAAAAAGAGTTCAGGTCCCTGGGAGAGAATAATAAGTGGCCTGCTGGGGCTGTTGCATCACTGCGTTGGGAGCCCTTTCCTGAGAGCCCACGTGGGGGATCCCTTGCTGCTGGCTGGGCTCCCAAAAGCTGCAGCTTGGCCGGGCGCTGGCTGGGCAGGGGAGCAACGTTCGACAGAGCGCTAAATCACATAGAGAAAAATGAGAAACCTAAATATTCAGCTCGATGATTTTTTTTTGAAAAAACCAACTTTATTTTGGAATAATTTCATGTTTACAAAAATATTACAAAGAACAGAGTTCCCATGCACCCCACACCCCTTTTCCCCTCTGCTAATACCTTACATTGCCACAATACAGATACCAAAACCAAGAGACCAACGTTGGGACGTCACTGTTAACAAAACTCCGGGCTTTCTGTGGGTTTCAGCGGCGTTTTCAGGAATGTCCTCTTCCTGTCCCAGGGTCCCATGCAGGACACAGCATTGCACTTGGTCGCCACGTCGCCTCAATCCTGTCTGGTCTGGGACCGTTTCCTTGATTTTCGTGACCTGACAGTGTTGAGCAAGTATTTTATAGAAGCTTCCTCAGTTGGGGTTTCTCTGAGGTGTTGCTCCTGATTGGAACGGAGTTACAGATTTAGGGGAAGTGCCCTTCTCACCACTTCATATCAAGGGCCCAAGATCTCCATGTGACTTATCACTGGTAATCGATGACGCTTTTACAGATATAGATAGAGGACACTTCTAGCTTTCCAGAAAGTTCCCTTGTGCCCTTTTCCAGCCAATTTCTGCCTCCCACTCCAAGGTGACCACCACAGAACTATCCATCACTATGAATTAAATTAATTATGCCTCTACTTGAACTTCGTGTTAGAGAATCATCAGGATGTTCTCTTATTTTGTCTGGCTTTTTGTCCCCCTTCCATTTATGTTATTATATTTTTCCATCCCCATGTATCCCCCCCATATGCCCTCTTAACAGTCTTTCCAATAGTGTACCAGAGTTCCCTTTTTCCAGACCCTTGCCAATGCTTGTTACCTTGTTATCTTTGAAAGAGCCATCCTAACAGGTATGAGGTAATATCTTATTGTGCTTTTATATTATTGATTTCACAGAGAGAGATACAGAGAAAGAGAGAGAAAGAGAGAAACATCGATCCATTGCCTCCTGCATGCTCCCCAACCAGGGATCAAATCCGAAACCTGGGTATGTGCTCTGACTGGGAATCGAACCCTCCATCTTTTGGTGCATGGGACGACACTCCAACCAATTGAGCCTCACTGGTTAGGGCCATTGTGGTTTTGATTTGCATTTCCCTCATGATTAGTGATGTTGAGCACCTTCTTGTATACCTGTTGGCTATTTTATACCTTCTTTTGAAAAATGTCTATTCAGATTCTCTGCCTATTAAAAATCTTTTTTCTTGGTTGTGGAGTTGTAGGAGTTCCTTATATATTTAGGATGTTAACCCCTTATCAGATATATGGTATGTAACACTTTCTTCCATTCCGTAGGTTGCCTTTTTACTCTGTTATAGATTCCTTTGCTGTGCAAAAGCAGTCCAGTTTGATATTTTTGCTTTTGTTGCTTGTGGTTTTGGTGTCATATAAAAAAAAATGTTGACCAATGTCAAGGATCTTTTTCCTTATGTTTTCTTCTAGGAGTTTTATCATTTCCGGTCTCATGCTTAAGTCTTTAATCCATTTTGAGTAGACTTTTGTGCATGGGGTGAGATAGGTTTCTTTAACTCTTTAGACCTGGCTTCCTTGGGTTCTTGAACACATTTAAAAGAGGTGGCTTAAAGGCTTTGTCTACTAAGTCTAATATCTGTGCTTCCTCAGGGGCAGTTTTATTGACGGCTTTCCTCCCATCTATGGGCCATCCTTGCTTTTTTCTTTGCATGTCACTTAATATTTTTGTTGAAAGTTGGGCATTCTAAAGAATGCACTGTGACAACTCTGCAAATCAGATTCTCCCTGTCATCCTAGGGTCTGTTGGTTTTGCTCTTGGTACTTTTTGGTTGTTTAGTGACTTTCCTGGACTAATTCTGTAAAGTCTGTATTTTTTGTTAAAGTCTGGGTTTGTGGCCACTGAAGTCTCTTCTCAGCTTTGTGGTCACTTATTAATTGGACAGATATTTCCTGGAACCAGTAAGTCTCCCAGTGTTTGCAAAGGGGTTCTTCCTGTATGCATGTCGGGCATGCTTTCTATACTCAGTCTAGCGGTCTACATAGTCTACATCGCCAGTTTAGCCTTCACTTCCTGCTTGCAGGGAGCCTCAAGGATAGCCTCAAGGGCCTTCTCATGTCTTTCCTGATGATGCACACAGCCCCGGGCATGGCGTGGCCTTTTCACAACCCTATGTGGAATTTCATGCTCCAGCTTTTTCCTTTTAAGATTTTTGGTTAACTTTTAGTTTGCCCAAATTGTTATCGCTCCCTCAGGCAGCCACGATGTTAAATAATTGCTACTTATTGTTTTTGACAAAAGCCCTCTGGGAGGGAAAAGTCTGTTCACACTGGGCCAGCTCTGAGCCAGGTCAAATAAAGACAGACCTAATGAGTAAGGCTTTCCAGGGGACAGCCAGACAGATCAAACGACAGGGTTCTTTGAGAATGGAGATTTAGGAAGCTCCAACCCTGTTCTGACTCCTCCTGTGGCTGCTGGGCTGCTATTTTCCCCTGTGATTATGGGCTGTGAGTTGTCAAGGCTATTGTGGGCTGGAGAGCAGGAAGATGAAAATAGGGCAGGTAAAAATGCCACAAAGCTCACTGTTCTTATCAAGTTTTATAGTTTTTCTTTAAAAAAAAAAAAAAAAAGCCCCCTTCCCCAGATTGCTGCAAACTTTTGGTTACTTTAGTGTTCTGAAGTAGTTGATTCTAGCAATTTAGCCAGTGTTCTCATTGCTTTAACAGAGGAAAGGGTTTTTGGAGATTCTTACGCTGTCATTTTTTGACGACCTCTGTCCTTCGCAGACAAACTTAGTCCTTTTCTTCTTTGTGATACTGTCGTGAGCAAGGGAGCATTCCTGAAAGGAGTCATTCACACACATTTGTTTCCTTTCACACTGCCAGGCTTATTAGGGAGACTTGAAGATGCTGGCATTGAAGATTGGAGTGATGTGCCCACAAGCCAAGGAATGCCACCAGCCACCAGAGCTGGAAGAGGCAAAGAACAGATTCTTTCCTGGAGCTTCCGGAGGGAACACAGCACTGCCCACACCTTGATTTCAGCCCAGGGAGACCGAGAGACTGATTACAGACTTCTGGCCTCCAGAACTATAAGAGAATACATTTCTGTTTTTTAAGTCGCCTAACTTGTTTGGTTGCTTAAAATGTTTGGTCATTTTTGTGGTTCAAACAATGTCCCTATTTTGCCTAAATTCATGGACTGTGGATTGAATTGTGTGTCCCCCTCCTCCAAGTTCATGTGTTAAAGCCCTAACGCCCAGTGCCTCGGAATATGACCTCCTTTGGAAATGGCATAATTGCAGATGTAATTAGTTAAGACGAGGCCAGTAGAGTGGGCCCCTAATCCAATAGGACTGATGTCCTCGTGAAAGGGGAAATTTGGATACAGAGATGCACGTCCAGGAAGGACACCATGTGAACATTGGACTTCAGCTGACACAATCCAAGGAACTACCAGAAACTAGGAGAGGAGCCTGGAACACATCTCCCCTTTCCCCTTCAGAGGGAGCATGGCCCGGCAGACTGACTCCAGGACTGGGAGACAGGAACTGCTATGGTATCCACTCAGTTTGAGGTACGTTGTTAGAGCATTCCCGGCAAACGCACACAGTTCAGGTACGATTACAGAGTGGTCTTGCTCACCCATGGTCACAGAGTGACCTTGTCTGATGTGGGTGTTCCGTGAAACTGCTGATGTTCTCCTCCAGCTGGGAGTGCCAGGCCGCCTCTCGCCCATGTCAGGGCTGCTTTCCTCTTTCTTACCACAAAGCCTTTGCTCATCTGAAAAATGTTCACTTTATGTTGTCTTTAAGACTTTTCACTAATTGTTTAAAACACACACACACACACACACAGCCCAGCCGACGTGACTCAGTGGTTGAGCACTGACCTATGAACCAGGAGGTCACGGTTCGATTCCTAGTCAGGCACACGCCCAGGTTTCAGACTCAATCCCCAGTAGGGGGCATGCAGGAGGTAGCCAATCAATGATTCTTTCTCATCAGTGATGTTCCTGTCTCTCTTTCCCTCTCCTTTCCTCTCTAAAATCAATAAAAATATATTAAAAAACACAACAAAAAAACACACACACACATTTAAATCTTCAACCTAGTTGGCATTTATTTTGGGTGGGGGATGGGGCCCGAGGCGTAGGGCCTCAAGTAGGGGCCATGAGAGTAGAGGTGAATAAAGGAGTCTGAGGGCTGACCATGCTGAGGTCTGTATAGACCTGAGTTGCCCACAGGGCTAGCTTAGATCCACCCCTCCAGCTGGTTTGTACATGGAAATAACCTCAGAACAGTCTTTCAGAGCATGTAGGGAGTTGTTTCTCTCTCCTTGTTATTCTTGATCGACGGAGAGGTGCCCGTGCCTTTAGTTAGAACATGTCATGGCTGTGAGTGCTTTCTCGCGACAGCCATTAATTCGGAGGCTAAGCTCATCAGCAAGAAAGCCCTCCCAGAGCCCCACGTGCCCTGGGCCTCTCCTCTGTCTATTTGGATAAGTGCAGCTGGGGATCAATTATGGATGAGGCTCTATGGGAGATGAGTAAGTGGGCTGTTGTCTACTTTGAAAAATTAATGGGATCTGATTAACACAGAGCATATTTCCTCTTCCTCAATCCAGAGAAACTCGGATCTCTGCAGAAGCTCAGGGTGGAGGGCAGCACCCCAGTGTCTGTGTGGGATCAGATTTGATTCTTAGAATCATGCTTTGGGATTATCTAGCCCCTTGAGAGATGAGGATACTGAGGTTAAGCAATTTGACCAAATAGTATAGAAGAAAAGACAATTGCCAATTATTGTTACTTTTTAAATAAAAAAAATTAATACGGAAATTTAAAAACATACAAAATAGAATAATGTTATGTAGCTGTTCTCAAAATTTTGGTCTCAGGAACGTGTTACTCTTAAAAAATTTTGAGGACCTCCAAGAGCTTTTGTTTATGTGGGTTACATCTATTGATATTTATTTACCTTATTGACATAAAAACTCAGACATTTAACAATATTTATTAACTCATTTCAAAATAACAAGAATCCCATTACATGTCAACACAAATAACTTCTTCTTTTCTTTTTTTTATTTGAGAGCGAGACGGGTAGAGAAACATCGATGTGAGAGAACGATTGATTGATTGGCTGGGGATGGAAGCCCGAAACCTGACCAGAAATTGAACCTGCCACCCTTGGGTTTACAGGACAGTGCTGCAACCACCTGAGCCCCCGGCCAGGGCTCTGCTTCTGTATTCAGTCTGTTGTGCTCTCACATGCTGTGCAGCCCCTGGAAAACCCCGCAGGACCCTCACATGAGGAGAAGTAGGAGGAGGAGGAGGAGGAGGAGGGGGAAGAGAGGGAAGAGGAGGAGGAGGAGGAGGAGGAGGAGGAGGAGGAGGAGGAGGGCAAATGACACTGTATTATTTTTAGGAAAATCGTTTTCACTTTTCAGACCTCAGCTTTACTGAACAGGGTCAATCTTGTTTCATCTCTTCTTCCTCCCATGCCTCCCTTAATCACTGGAACCAAAGCTGTAACCATGGATTATTCTGAGCATTGTGGTGGGTGCTTTCCTGCGTGGTTTTCTTTCTCCCCATGACAAATCTGCTTTATTAGCATGTACGAGTATTTGGTTGTTCATCTGAGGGTACCAGGCCTCTGGGAAATTTTCCCAAGTTCATGCCTCAGGGAGCTGATGTCACCCAGATGGTGCCCAAGTCAGATCTTTATGACACAGTCTCCTAAATGTGACTTTGGACCATGAGAGCTGTTGGGGCTGCCACCTGCCAGTTTCTTTTTCCCATTGGGACTTTGCGGGAGGCTAAGGTTTTCCTCCCTGCCTCCATCTCTCACATGTGGATGCTCCATCAGTAGACCTTTGAGTAGCCCTCTGGGCTAGAGAGCTGAGTTGGATGCTGCCATGAGAAGCAATTCTCGGTCATTTCTTTGTGCATGAGCTGAGAAAGCATTCGCACTCCCCATTCAAAAGCCCAGCTGTGGGAGGGGAGGGAAAACAGATGAAGGACCCAGGCTGGTGGAGTTTGGTATGTTCCGCTCTAGTTTGATACGGGGATACCTCCATTCACTTCAGAATCATGGCGTCCAGGGAAGATAGGGCTCCAAGGTCATATAGTTCTGACCACCCTCCAGGACAGAAACCATCTCTGAAATACCCAAAGGCTGCCTGCTTGTACACCTCCAATGACAGGGAACTCACTACCTGCCTCAGCAGATAGCCAATCCATGGATGGCACTCTCATTGTTAGAAAACTCTACTTACATTGACTAAGCTTTCAGGAACAACCTGGTTGATGCTGTGCTAGGAAGAACTCAGATTGGAAGTTGAGGTTCTGGGTATGGGAATAGGGTAGACATGGATAAATTCCATCCCCTCCAAAGGTTTTGATGTCTTTGTTGCGAAGAGAGCTGGTCTCTGGTTCCTTATACTGCTAACATTTGGATGTATTTTCTGATTTGGCCCCCTTTTCTCCCGGAGCAACCTTCAAGAATTTGGAGAAGCTGAGGTCCTCTTCAAGGGTGGGCACATTCTCAGTTGCCCAGCTGGCCGCTGTCTCTGGACACACCCTTGTCTGCCCTTGGCCTTCTCCGTGGAGTCTGACCCAGCACAGACCTCCAGGGGTTCCCCAAGCAGTCCTGGGTTCCCCAGATTCTGCTGCAGCCCTGAACACCCAGGGCAACTTCATCCACCTGTGAAACACACCCCCACCATACCAGCTGTTCTCTGACTTTACAGACTTGGTAATTGTACAATCCAAGAGACTCTCCATGCCTTTGCCATATATCCCATTGATTTTCAAACAGTGGGCCCTTCTGACAGGAAGGAGAGGCAAAAATAAAGTAGAAGAACTTTCCAACCAGCTCACTGGAAGAGAGTTGGGCTCAGGCTGCCTCTTTGGTTTGTGGATGTGGCTAATCCAGCCCTGGCCTGAGAGTCATTCCAGACTGGCAGGCTGAACTGCCCATCTCCATGGCAACTGTTGTTATTGGTAACTGAATAAGCATCTCTGACAATAGCTGCTGGAGCTGTTGGTTTTCCCTCCTAGTTGAAAGTGAGAGGAGCCAGGCTTGTTGCTGAATGATCCTAAGTGCTGGGTTCTTGGCCCCCATTTTGGGATCTTCAATTGATATCAGACAAGGAGAAGGCACCCTTCCAGTTCTCCTCTAGCCTCTGTGGCCCAAGGAGAGGAACAAACTGACTTAACTTGTCTTTTCCAGCTTCCTTCTGAGAGGCTGAGAAACCCATTCAAGGGCACCCAAGTAGCAAGATCCAGAACTTTCCCTGACCTGCCTGATTCTGTAACCCATGCTTGTGACTACATAGCTGTTGTGTGTCTGTCCTTTTTCTCTGAGATCATATGGAAACCTAGCAGCCCTTCCTTGTGACACCATTGGTCTGTCTAATTATTTGTGAGGACAGGTAGCATCTCATGGGCCACCATGAGGGCTCTTCTAGAAGCTGTCGCACTTTATTGTCCTGGAATAGGGTCAGTGGGGCCTCAAGATGCTGTAGTACTGGATTTATTAGGTAGGCAGAGCAACAAGCTCCCCCAGACCATTGTTTCACACCACCCACTCTCCTGATCACTCTCTCTTCATCCTGGTGGGTGACCTGCAGACCTGCCTCAGGAGTGAAATTCAGACCACTTTTATGGAGGACCTTCAGGCATTGCAGCAAGTTTTATCACTTCTCTCTCTGTGTATTCTTAGTTTACAAAGCATTTCAGGCCTACTTCCATTTCAGGCTGATTTTCCTGGGTGAACTTTGGGATCATTTTGGTCAGGACTTAGAACTCATCCTGCTGAGATTTTGAGTGGAGTTGCATAAGGCTCATAATTCATGAAAGCCCTGCTACCCGGAAGTGAGAGAGACCCAGAGTTTGGCACCCTGGCCATTTTTGTTCAAATTCTAGTACCTCTTCTTAAGAAGGACCCTCATCTTTCTTGTCCTGTTGGCCTTCACAGAATTGACCGCTCCCTCCATCTTGAAAGTTCCGGGGCCCTTGGCTTCTGCGACCACACCTCTCCCTGGTTTCCCTCTTGTGTCTCTGGCTGTTCCTTCATGTTTCCCTTTGCTCTTCCTCCTCTATTTGACCTCTACATGTTGAGTGGTTCAGGGTGACACCATCTACCATGCCATGGCTTTAAGTCCCACCTCTCTTCTGAGCTCTAGACCTGCATTTCTGATGCAAGACCACAACTCTTCCTGGATGCTCCTAATACATCTCAAACTCAACTCATCCAAAACTAAACATAACTCTTCCCTACCAAAACCTGTCTCTCCTAAACCTCCCACCCGTACTCTGCCTCTTTCATCACAGGAAATGATGTTGCTCACTTCTTCTCACTCCTCAATAGTCTAGTCAGGAAGTGGGGGTCATTCTGGACAGTTCTCTCTCTAATCCCCCACAAGTAATCCATATCCAAGGCCTGTTGATCCTACATCCTTAGATGTACCTAGAATCTGTCAACTTCTCTCTATCTCTCCTGCCATTGCCGTAATCTGTCCACTATTATGGCTTGCTTCCTTACCAGTCTCTTTGCCTCCCTTCTGTTCCCTGACTATCTCTTCTTTACTCTATCTTAAAATACAAATCAGATCAGGTTATTCCCTACTTAAATCCTTTCATGGCTTCCGCTGTTCTCATGATAAAGATCTGTGGTGGTTTAAAGACATGGCTGCAAACTAAATTCTCTCCCCTGAATCTGGGTGGTGACTGTTTCAACAAACAACGTGGCGAAAATATCTGTGTGACATGAAAGGCCATGTGTTGTTGGTGGAACGTTAGCCTTGGAACCTGGAGTCACCATGTGAGATGCTTTGATCTCCCTGAGGCCACCATGCTGGGAGGAAGCCCAAGCCATGGGGAGTCTACATGTTGGTGTTTTGGTTGACAGTCACAGCTGAGCTCAGCCTTTGAATTATTCCAGCCTAGGAGCCAGCTATAAGCGTGAAGAAGCCTCTAGATAGTTTTTGACCCCCATATCCAATTCAGCCATTGAGACACCTGCAGCCACTCATGTCTTCCCAAGTGACTCCAGACATTGAGGAACAGATAGCCATTCATATTGTTCCCTGTTTGAATTTCTGACCCACAGGAAGCATACGCATAATAAAATGGCAGTGGCTTAGGGTGATTTATTATGCAGCTGTAGATAATTGGTCCAAAGCTCAGATCTTACAGATGGCCTCAAAGCCTGCAGGTGTTGACTCAAACTAATACTCAACGTATCATCTCATCTCAGGGCCTGGAATGTTCTTTCATCCTTCTCCCTATCTCCTCAACTGGCCACCATGGACCCATCTTTCAATCTCAGCTCCAACGTCACTTCCGCTGGACACCCTTCCTGACCACCCAGACCAGGTCAGGCCCATCATGGGCTTCTATCACACACCCAACTTCTCATGAATGTGACCCTAGTGACCTTTGAACCACTTGTCTTAATTCTTCCCCCACTGGACTGTGAGCTCCTGGCAGACTGCCTAGCACACAGTTGGCCCACAGTACATGTTAGATGAGTGAAAGAATGGATAAAGCTGCTGTTATCATTGATATTGTTTGGTGGGCAGGAGAGCTTCTCCTATTGGTTCCAAATTACCTGGGGCTGTCCTGATTCATTTTCCCAGGGCGATCAGGGAGCAGACAGGAAGGAGAGGTCCTGGGATGTGTGGGTTTCAGCAGTGGTGGTGCCCAGGAAGGATGAGTCTCAGGGCGGAGCAGGGGTGGTTGGGCAGAGTGGACACAAAATCAGCTGAGTGGAGGCAAAGCTCATTTCTGCCTTGATGGGGAATTTGGATGGGGTTCAGTCACCCTCCCTGGGCCCCAATTTTATACAGATGTTGGCTACGAGCCCAGTGGAAGCCTGCTCCAGCTCTGTGAGTCTGTGTATAAAGACAGCCCGGAGACCAGGCAAAGTGGCTCATAGGTGGCTCTGTAATCCAGGCAAAGCCAGCAGGAAGGGTTGCATTTTGTAATTAAAAAAAAATTAACAATTACATTCTCAATGTGTTTAATTCTTAATCCCCTTGGAAAGGATCTTTAGGCATCTAATTGACATATTTTACGAGACATATTGGCTAGTTAGACATCAATTGACATCCTTATTAAATATCAATTAACACATTCCCTAACTTGATATTTAATTAGCTTGCTGTAGCTATTCTTTTAAAAGTCAATTATGTGCTTGGAATATTCTTACAAGTTGACTCCACTGATAGCAATTATATATGAATTCCTGTCACGAATAGTTTTTAGTTAATTGCAGGGCAAGCTGATTCTGAATCTACATACCAGGTCGTTCGATGAGAATTTTAAAATCAATCATTAGATATCTAATGAACCCTCCTCTCACTCTAATTATGAATCAAAGGCACATCTGGCTCTGGAAACTGCCAGCTATTGTCTTTTCAAACAACTGTAGAAACTCCTGGTCAAATAGCTCTCTAGGTAGAGCCATACTTCAGTTTTTTTAAAATTGTGATAAAATACACAAAGCATAAAACTTACCACGTGCAGCTCAATGGGGCTAACTACATTCACACTGTTGTGCAATCATCACCATCCATCTCCAGAACTCTTTTCATCTTGTAAAATTGAAACTCTGTACCTGTTAAACAACAACTGACAACTGTCTCCTTCCTTCCCCTTCCCCCTCTCCCCCCACCCCCCACCCCTGCAGCCCCTGGCAACCACCCTTCTACTTTCTGTCACCATGGCTTTGACTGCTCTAGGAACCTCGTGTAAGTGGAATCATACAGTATTTGTCTTCTGTGTCTGTCTGGCTTAGTTCACTTAGTATAATATTCTCAAGGTTCATCCATGTTGCATCATGTGTCAGAATTCCCTTCCTTTTTAAGTTGAATAATATTCTCTTGTATGTATAGACCATGTTTTAGTTGTCCTTTCACCTTTTGATGGACACTGGGTTGCTTTTGGCAGTGTGAATAACGCTGCTGTACACATGGGAGTCCAGATATCTCTCTGAGAGCCCGTTTTCAATCCTTTTGGTTATATACCTAGACGTGGAACTGCTGGATCAAATGGTAATTTTATGTTTCGTCTTTTGAGGATGCGCTTCATTTTTAAGTTTATTCATTCAACGCATTCGTTGAGCACCTGGGCTAGTGGATTTTCCTAAAATAGGGGAGCTCAGTCCAGTGGGGTTGCCAGCCCGGGGGTAATCCTAACACAGTGGGGCTCCTGCTATAGTGGTGAGGATCCCAGCACAGATGGTGTGACTAGCATACTTCCAACTGTGTGGCAGGGAGGAGGTGTTGTAGAGATGCGAGGAGGGAGGAGCGGGAAGTCAGCTAGACGGGAGGTGCATTGAGGAGAGTGAACAGAGCAGGCCCAGGTTCCCCTCCTCGCCGGTTGTCACTCCTACGATGGTGGATGCTTCCCCTGTGTTCTCGTTGTCCCCCTTTCTCCACCCAATACCTGTCCTTCACCTCCCATTATCTCCCTAAAATTACGGAGTTCCTATTCCTTCCTGGAACTCTGCTACATTTTCTCACATAATCGGTCTGATAACGAGGAGTTGTTAGTGTTTTCTCCACTTTGCACATGAAGTTCTTGAGGCTCAAGAAGGCTAACTCAGCTGCCTGGGGTCTCACATGGCTGAGGGCCAAGGAGTCCACACCTGTCTAAGGCCACCCCTTCCTGGCTGCCCCCCATTCTTCTTCCTCACCTTGTCTGACCTTCACCCTGTTCTCTCCACAAACCCTCCCGTCCAGGCCTCTGACAAAGGCTGGGGAAGGTGACCTAGGGTAGTGGTCAGCAAACTCATTAGTCAACAGAGCGGCAAACCACGGCTCGGGAGCCGCATATGGCTCGAGAGCCACAGTTTGCCGACCACTGACCTAGGGCAAACCAAGGTTGATGTTCTGGGTGCAGGGGATGGAAAGATGTAACCAGCATGAGAACCTCTTGCTCTTGGAGCCTCAGCGTTTTCACCTGTAAGATGGGGGCAGAGATGCGCCTCTCGAATGCCTGCCCTGAGGATAGTGAGATACATACTTGTGTCATCTACAGGTGCACGGAGAGCATTTGATAATTGCACAAAAATATCCAAGACACAAGGCACCATCAGATCATGAAGAGCAGCTTCGTCCGCCCCACCACAAGGCCATTGTCATCCCATTGGTGCCCCAGCCTGGTGGGGATGGTGGTACAGTCACCTCCAGCCAGCCTTGCAGTCCAGGGCCCTTTTGCACCTGCAGCCTTAGATCTTAGGGAGGAAGACCCAGCATCAGGCCCCAGGGCATACTAATCAAGGGGTCCAATAGCACTTGGAACCGAAAGCTATTAGCGATGACTATCTGCTGAACTTAATGCCTTTGTGCCTCAGTTTCATCACCTGTAAAATGGGGATATGAACTGTGCCCATCTCATTGGCTGTTGTGAGGATACAATGAGTAAACCATGTGCCTAACACATGGTGAGTGCTCAATAAAGGTTAGCTAATATTCTCCTGGACGCCTAATCCGCTGGCCCCAGGATCCAGTGATCCCTGCTCAGCACCAACAAGATGCCTTAATGTCTGGCTCTGAGTGGCCCACGGAGGGCCAGGCCCAGGCTCCAGGCAGCAGTCTCTTCCAGCACCCTTGTGTGAACTAGGAGACCCATTTGTAAGTGGAGAAACTGAGGCTCTGAGGGGCCGAGAAACTCTCCCTTGCTGGTAAGAGGTGGTCAGGACCAGACCCCAGGTGGGCGGGTTGCTCCTTCATGCATCTGCCACCATTCACCTGATGCTTATTGAGAACCTGCTATGTTCCAGGTACTGTCCAGGTGCCAGGGCCACAGTGAGAGTAACATGGACGTGACTTCTGCCATCCTTGGATTTTTACAAAAGCCTGCTGCCTCAGCAGTGAGGGAGCAGTCAGGCCCAAATATTTCTGGCCAAGCATTGATCACAGCATCAGCTGAGCTGTGGATCAGCTGTGATGAGCTTGAAGGGTAAAAAGAAACAAGAGCCTGATACATTTCTGGCTAATGATCACTGCTTTATCGGTGTGAAGGGAGAAGAAAAGATTAGGATGCCCTGAGTGTCAATGATAGAGTTATAACACCTAGAATATGGGAGACGAGAGTCCCACTTGCTGCAATTCTGGTCAGACCTCATCAGTTCTGTGTCCTTAGGGTAATTTGAGCATGGGTCATTAGAACACATGTCATGGCCTATGGGGCATGACTGAAGGAGCCAGGGTGCTACATCAGGCAAAGAGGACCTACCTGGGCATTATTGTTTTCAACTTTCCAAAGGCGTCTTGTAGACCAGCTTGGAGTAACTTGGGTGATCTTAAAGTATACCTGGACCAGTTAGTGAACATTGCAGTGTTCATATGAGAAAGAACATTTGACCTATCAATGTTCTTAACAATGGGTTAGGCCAGTGGTCGGCAAACTCATTAGTCAACAGAGCCGACAAACCATTGCTCAAGAGCCGCATGTGACAGCTCACGAGCCGCAGTTTGCCGACCACTGGGTTAGGCAGTTCCCATAGGCAGTGAGTTCTCTGTCACCTAAAGTGTGTGAGCAGAAGCTAGAAGATCATTTGACCACTGGACAGGGGAGTTGGACTAAGGAGTGTTTCAAGGTCCTAAGCAGTTCATGTCTACAGTCTTTGCATGTACTGTTCTGTCTGTCTGGAAGATTTTTCATATGTGCCTTTTCATCCTCCAGGTCTCAGCTTTAATGTCACCTCCTCAGGAAGTCTCCCTTGATTACTCACTCAAGGTAAGTCTTTTTCTCTCCCGTCTTGTTATTCTCTATTTCAGAGACCTATTTGATTCCTTCGTAGTATTTCCATTATTGGTAATAATTTACGGTAGTTTGATTTATGAATCAAACTTGTTTAATGTATGAATCCTGGTGGAGACCAAAATGTCTTGTTTACCATCTGTATCCCCAGGGCCTGACACATAGTAGGTCCTCAATAAACATTTCTTGCATGTTTATATGCATTATGTATATATGTTTGTGTGGATGGCTGGGTGAATAGACGGATGGAGGGTGGGTGGATGGGTGAACTGATGGATTACTTCCCAGGGTTTCAGATTCAAGCTTCTCCTCTCTCTGCTAGGACATCCATTTGTGTAAATTCTCTGCAGAGAGCTGAGCTGTGTGTGTGTTACATCTTCAGTTCCCGTGGACAAGAATTATGACTTGTCCTTGGAGATTCACTGCAGTGAGCCGATTAGGAGCTAATTACAAGAGAAAATTTTTATGTTTTCAACCCCAGAATTAACCACATGAACTTTGATGAGGCGGAATATCAAGGCCTGGGCAAGTTCATTAGTTATCGTTTAACATGCCCTTTCAGCTTGTAGGCTGCTAATAAACATGAATATCTTTCACGTCCAAATCTCCTCTAAAGGGACCTTCCCGGGTATCCCAGAGGCACTGCCAGCCTCTTTGAAATGTGTCCCAAAGACTTCCGGAAATAGGTTCACTCTGAGCTTTGTTAAAATGTAGATTCTGGGACCCATCCAGACCCAGTGAATGCAAACCTTAAAAGTGGGGCTCAGGATGGGGAATTTCTGAAGTACCTGGCGATGTCACCTGGATTCTAGAGGGTGTCAGAGCTTTGGTATGGAAGACCATCTAATACACCCTAACAGGTACTGAAACGGAGCTTCCCAGAGGGGCAGTGAGCTCTCTGAGGTCACACAGCAAGTTCACGACAGAGCTCAGACTAGAACTTTCTCTTTGTTCTGCTAGAATTATAGCCTCTTCTCGATAATGGGCCAGACAGAATGGGATTTAGGGTTAAAATAACCACAATGCTCTCAACCTTAAAATTATATTTAACAGTTAGTCTCAATTTTCTACGAGTAATGTCCATTAAATAATTAATGTTCCTTAAAATAGCTTGGGCTCCCTCATGGCTTTTTATTCTTGGAACATCAAACTCTTTCAGATCATAATTAATTAAGAAGCTTCATGGCCCCAAGAGGTAGACAGACACCCACAGAAGCTTGGTGATTGGTTCTGCATACCAAGAGACACCATCTGCATGCCAGAATTTTCCTGATTTGAGGGCTGCTGAAGGAAGGAAGAGGGGGTGGGATTGGAGAGAGATGATGTGGGTCGCCACATGCCAGGTAACATTCACGGTTCTTTTCACCAATCCTGGCAAATTCTCTCCATTTCACACATGGAGGCCACGGAGACTCAGACCACAGGGCTGCCTCCCCAGCAGAGTGGCATTTGAGGGGGAGGGAGACCCGTGTCACAGACTCACGCGCCCACCATGGAGGTCAGGCTGGTGGATTACCCCACGCTGTTTGTAAAACTCCCTTTGCGTGTGGTTTGACTGGTCCTTGACCAACTTGGCAGAGGGGAGAGTAGCGTGTTCATCCTGGGGTCAGCCACGGGGGAGAGGAGGAGGGGTCTGCAGAGTTGGGGTCTGGCTTGGAGAGACCCTTCCTCAAGGTGAAGGCTTATTTGTAAGTCTGTTTTGTGTTCTTTACAAAGAACCTCCCCTCACACCCATTGAGGCCTTTACGGGCTGCAACGCACAATCACCCCTAGCTGTTGGTGCACTTATTCATTCAACCAATGTTTGTTGAGCACCTACTATGTACCAGGCATTGTTTCAGCCACTGGGGAAATAGCAGTGAGCAGGACAAACCTTGTGGGTGAAACAGACAACCAATCAGCAAGCACATGAATTAATTACCATTGTGGCCTGTGCGGGGAAGGGTCAGGGCACCCCGGGGTCAGGCTACCCCAGAAGGGTGGACAGGCGGTCAAGGCCTCTCTGAGGGGTGGAGGTCTTAGGCTGAGAGCTAAGGACTCCAGGACGGGGCAGAGGAGTGAGGAAGGACAGGGAGGGGCCGGTGTTGGCAGATGGTGAGGAAGAGTGCTCCGGGCAGTGCTGCAGCTGAGAGGTGAGGGCCAGCTCCATCATGTGTGGGACTAAGAGACTCACATTCCTGCCAGGTGTGGTGGGAGGTGGGGTCTGGAGAGGGCAGGGCCCTCTGATCTGGGCCAGGCCAGCAGGATTGATGCGCACGAGGGCGTTTTAGCCCTGGGTAAGGAAATGGGGGCCACTGGAGGGGTCAGAGCAGGGGGTGACACAAACTGACTTACGCTGTACAAGGTCCCTCTGTCTCCAGAGTAGACTGGAGGTGAGAGGTGCCGGTGGCTTGGCCTGGGGATGGGGTGAGGTCAGACCCAGATATACTTGGTGGGGGAAGGAACACCACCAGAGCCGTCTCTGGGTATTGGAGACCCCTCCGGGCCAGGGAGGGGACTTCTCTCCCATTTGATAGGTGATGGCACCTCCTCAGGAATTCCCCCCAGTTCTCTCCAGCATGTATTGCCCTAAACAAGGCCTCTGTCCACCCTGGGGCGTGGCTGAACCTTGTCCCTCAGGATGTGAGTGAATCCAGCTTTGGAGCGATCCCAGTCCTGCAGGCACTGAGGGCTCACCGGGCTGTGTGTGGCGCGAGCCCTCCGCTGGGCTGGACAAGGAGGCTCAGAGGGACGGGAGGTCCGGCAGGCTCTGGAGGAGCCACAGTCCAGGGGGAGGGGGATTCGAGGCCCAGGCCTGACCCAGTTAAATAACCGCTCAGCAGAAGCGAGGCCTGGACAAGCCCTGGCGGTGGCAGCAGGAGACCCCCCCCTGAGGGGGTGAGGGATCCAAAGAACCAGAGTAGCAGCAGGGGCGGGAGAGAGGCCAGTGAGAGCAGAGGGTGGTGGCCCGGGGGCAGCAGTTGAGAGAGACCCTCTGGTTGAGGGTTTGGAGGGAAGGAAATGTTTTAAGATTGAGGATCGAACTGGGTCCCGGCTGGGAGGCAGGAGACCTGGCTTGTTTGTGACCTCGGTTCTGCCCCAAGTTACCAGCTGAACGGCGTGGCCAGTCTCATCTCCTCTGTAGAGTTCTTCCCCCACTGAGCCTCGAAGGGGTGCCCATCGGCATTCCCCACTCGCGGTAGAACTAATCACTCCAACCCTCTGAGATGCATAATCTCTTTCACTTCTTTTATATGGTAAAAAGTTGTTAATTATTTAGGCCAGCATGCTATTAAAGACTGCACTCATATTTAATACAATTGTTATATAGAAGAGACAATTTCTATCTTGCTCCTTTAAAATGAGATACACTCAATTAATTTATTTTGAATTAAGTACATAATAAACGGCACAGTTTGCTGACAAATACATACTTGGATGACGTATCATGTTGGACTTGGGGAACAAATGCATATTAGAATGTAGATTGACATTTAACCGTGTGCTCATCATTGAAAAAGAGTAAAGCTGCTTTCATGGCCTGATGTTAGGGATTTTTGTATTTTGTGACTAAAATGAAAGCCATTGGCTTATTAGTTAATTTTGAGGTTTTGTTTCAAAATGACTAAATAGGAAAAGGGCTTCAGGCTGGTGTTGGTAAGACCTAGTCCAGGAACACACTGTGGGTCCCCCCCCCCCTCAATGAGTGGAAAGTCAAGTTGATAATACTCGTCCCGAATTCCCTCTCTTTATAATTGGCTTCCGAGGACGCATACGGATGGGCTTTGCAAGGACTCTGACACCAGAGAGTGGTACCAGGAGGCACAGCGAGTGAATTAGCATCATTGCAGCGATGCTCATCAACTTGTGTTTCAGGTTCACCGTTCTCAGGCTTCCTGCCTGGAACCGACATTCTGTTGTGGATATTAACCCCACAGGGTCTGAGTAAGAACGCGAACAACGCGAACTGTCATTCAGCCCAAATCCTGCCAACAAACGTAAAATTACAGCAGCGATAGTGCTCGTAAGATGCTTATCAAAGTGCCTGCAATGTGCTCAGTGCCCAATTAGCTGTGGTAATGGTGATGGTTGATGCTACGAAGTAAAGGAACGTGGTGTGGAGTGTGTATAACCATGGGATTTGGTCCAGAGAGTTGAGGGCTCTGGCGCCAAACTTGTGTGTGACCATGATTCACCTTTTTGTGCTTCAGTTTCTTCATTTGCAACCCGGAGACGATTAAGGCGCCCACTGTCTCATAGTTTTGCTGTGCAGTTTAAATGAATTAATACATGCAAAGTGCTTAGGATATTCTGAGCATATGGTACGAGCTCCAAACGTTACTTTTTAAAAATCATCATATCATCATTTTATGATCATCATCATCATCATCATCATCATCATATTGCTATATTCATCAAGGGAGGCTTTCCAGAGGAAATGGCTTTGAGCTGAGCTATGAAAGATGAGTCAGTGGTAGCGAGGCAACAACAGGAGGGACAAGCATCCCAGGCTGAGGGAACAGCATATACAGAAGCCGGGTGGCGGATAGGATGGTGGTGCGTTTGGGGAGCTGAATAAAGCTAATGGGGCCGTGATCAAGGGGGAGCGTAGTGAGAGAGGAGGCTGGCCAGGTCAGCTGGGACCCCAGCAGTTAGCGCTCGGGGAGCTTTATTAGGGCTTTGGGGGTTTTACCCTGAGAGTGGTGAGTAACAGCGAAGGGTTTTCTATAGGGGAATGCCAGATCCGATTTGTGATTTGAAAAGCTCCCTCTAGTGGCTGTGGGAAGAATGAATGGGAAGAGCAGAAGAGGGTTTTGGTGGGGTGGGGCTGGCAGGGATGGAGAGATGACAGCAAATAATCTAGTAGTGGACCCCACATGAGCGCGAGACCTGCCTCCTTGCAGCGTAAACATGGAGGCTGCCTCCCTGGTGGACACGGTCTTGGGATCAGTCTGTTGGTTCTGTCTGTTCCAGGCTCTACCTTTCGCTGCTGAGGCCAGAGTTCACTGACGGAGGGTGGCTGACCCAGATCCCAGCCCCTCCCATCTGTGATGCGTCTGCCCACCAGCCCCCGTGTGTTCAGGACTAAATAGGAGGTAATGACTCTGCTAGAAAAGTGGGTCAGAGGCCCATTAGCTCAGGCTCAATGCTGCTGAAAGCCTCGGCCACCAGTGTCTGCTTGAACTATCGTGCGGGCTCCAGGATGAGCACAGCTGGGGTGTTGGGCCCTTGAGAGAGGGGCCCGAGGGGCACGGGACTTGGAGATTAACCAGATTCCTGGGGCAGCTTCCTGGGGTCCCGTAGCCAGTCCTGCCACCTGGCATCTGCCACACGCTTAAGCTCTGAGTTTCATCTCACTTAATCTTCTCAATGACCCCAATGTCCCCATGGGGCTCCACCCCATGACCTCATCCAAGCTTAATTACCCCCAAAGGCCCCACCTCCAAACACCGTCACATTGACTATTAGGCTTCAACATATGACTCTGGGGAGGGGCACACAAACATTCAATCCAAGGTCTCCTCGGACCTTCAACCTCTTACAATCCTCCATGTAAAAAAACCCAAAAACCCTAACCTGCCCAGCCAGCGTGGCTCAGTGGTTGAGCTAGCCTCATGAACCAGGAGGTCACGGTTGGATTCCCAGTCAGGGCACATGCCCGAGTTGCAGGCTTGATCCTCAGTGGTGGGTGTGCAGGAGGCAGCCGACTAATGATACTCTCTCATCATTGATGTTTCTACCCCTCTCTCCCTCTTCTTCCCTCGCTCTGAAATCAATAAAAACATATTTAAGAAACAAAAACAAAAACCTAACCTTTCTAAGCCATGGACCTCTTATCTGAGCAAAGCTTTTAAAAGCATGAAATAAAATGCATTCAATTACAAAGGGTTCCAATTATATTGAAATGCAGTTATCAAAATATTTAAAAACATTTTTGAGTAATAAATGTGCTTCTTTATTAACACACTAAGTAACAGGAGCGAGGGACAGGTCTAATTAGTATCATCATTTTGAAACAGTGGTGAGTGCACACGATCTTTCGAGATAGCTGTGGTGACAGTAACGTGACATGAAAATATCTGTGATTTCTCTTGGTGACAGAGTCCTGGGCCACACAAAAGTCGTTGTTTTCTGTCGGCCTTCGCAAGGGAAGGAAATGCTAGATTTTAGAAGTGAGTGAAGAGAAAGATGTATTTATTTTATTTTATTTTTTTTTACAGCGGAGTTTACCAACCCCCTCCACTAGATTCCCCACCATTGATGGGAGTTAGCAGTGAGCAGAGAAGAGCATGGACCCCAGGGTTTTTCAGAGTAGAGAGGGGCTCCTGGGGAGTGAACCGGCTGCAGCTGAAATGGAGACAGGAGGGAGCAGGCTCAGCAGCCAGCAGCCCTGAGCACTGCGGGTCTCCCGCCCCCCCCCCCCCCCCTTCCCCCGGCCTGGTGAGTCACCCCACGTCCCTTCCCAGGAAGACCAAATATAAACAGCTCAGGATTATCTTGAGAACAAGATGTTTGTTTACTTTTCAAAACTGCAGATATGGCAAAGTGCTCAGGCCCACAACTGCAATTAATAATAATTTAGGTCAATCTCTCCTGGGAGAAGCTGCTTCTCAATTTCAGAGACAGAAACCAATCTTTTCCTTGTTTTTGTGTTCAGGTACCAGTAGGTTGTTTATTTCTTCTTAGTGCTCCCCGCCCGCCCCCCCCCCCGCCCCCAGATTATACAAGCAATTACATGCTCATTGTAAAAATTTCCAAACACGACAGAAAGTGAAATTTCCCTCATTTTAACTCATTCCCCAGAGGGAACCACTGACAATGGAGTGGAATATGTCACACATGCTTTTCACCATCATACATGTAACTTACACACATGACCACTCGTGTAATCCTTTATTTCCAAATAGCATCCTATGAAAATTGTTCTACAATGTGTGTTTTTCACCTAATATATCACAAATATTATTTGTCTATCTGTCTGTTTCCTCAGCTGGAATTTGAGGTTTGAAGGGGGAAAAAGTATTTTTTAAATCTTTATAAATTTAATACATTGCACAACAACCTGTGCAAAGTAGGATTCGATAAATGTTTGCTGAACTCATAACCAAACTAATGAATAAATACATTTTTCCAAAATGATAGCATAAATACCTTTCTATGTTTGTCCTTTTTTTAAAAAAAAATTAAGTATTTTATTTCAATAAAATTAACTGATTAGTTAATCCAAGAGCAGTTTGACTTTTTTCATTTTTAACTATATTTTTTATTGTTGATAGTATTACAGATATCTCCCATTATCCTCCTCCCATCTTCACCACCACCCCCCATCGTCACTACCCTATTGCCTGTGTCCATGGGCTATGCATATAAGTATGTACGTTCTTTGGTTTACCTCTTTATGTTTGTCCTTTGAATAATACTTCATTGTTTCAGAATAGCTGAGAATTAAGTTGTATGAACATGATTAACTTTTTAAATAATAACAAATGAATCCTTAGACTTAGGTTATTTTCAGTTTCTAAAGCTTATATCTGTGGTGCACTGAATATCCTTATATGTATCTTTGCATACTTCTTTATGTGTTTTTTAGACTCAGAAAAAGGCTTCTTTTGATGGATATTGCCAAATTGCTCTTTCTATATAGGTCAGACCAAATTACCTAACATTTAAAAAATATACTTTGAAATTTCAAGCTTATGAAAAACTCACCAGAACAATACAAAGAACTCTCATATACTCCTCACCCAGATTCCCAAATTGTTAACATTTTATCACCATTCGGGCATGCACTATCTCTCTTTATAATTCTTTCTCTGAATCTTTGGAGGGCACGATGCAGACATAATATCCCATCATCTCTAAACATTGCAGTGTGTGTTTCCCAAACCACATCTATTCTGCTGCAGCTCCTCCATGCAACCCTCCAAGAATACCAACCCCCATCCAATGCGCAGACCCCGTTCAAATCAACTGTCCCAACACCGCACCTTTTCCCTGTGGCCCAGGACCTTCGCCAAGAATAGGCATCTTCAGTTCCTTCCAATATGGAATAGTTCCTCCGTTTTACCTGTCTTTTGAGTCTTCAACAGTGTGAAAGGTACGATGATCCTCAGACCCACCCGATGCGTCCTCAGTTCCAGACTCGGGTCATGCTTGCTAGGCAGGAAGACCGAAGTACACAGAGGCGGTGGTGTGTGCTGTGCTCCCTCAGTGCCTGTGGCAGGTGGTGCCTGGCAGCGACCCATCGCGTCCTGGAGATGTGAGCTTTGGTACCTGGTTATGTCTGTGTCTGTTCCGTATCCCTACCTGAAGCTCACCACTTCCCTTTAGTAATGATCAGTCTGTTGTGGGGACTCTTTCTGAGTTTATGTCAATATTCGGTCCCTGTCATCCTCCTCCAATGGATGACTCCTGCAGGATCAACGACTTTGGTGGCAGCTGCTAAATGGGACTTTCTGTTTCCATTTTTCTTATTATACTTGTTAGGTTTCTATTGTGAGGAAAAGCCTTTCCCTTTGTCACATTTATTTGTATCAGCAGGAACGCATGGATTCTTATTTTATAATCCTTTCTATCATTAGTTATTTTGATGTCCAATTGTCCCAGATTTGCCTGGTAGGGAGCCCAGTGTCCTTGAATATGTGTCCGTCATTCATTAATTATTTCTTTACTTTCTGGCACAATGAGATATTCTAGGTTCATCTGCTCATCTTGCATTTTCCCTACCTCCGCCTTGGAATCAATCATTTCTTTGATCAGCTCTGGTTCATTTCAGTGGAGGTTGATATTTAAAGCGGAGATTTGGGCACTCACTATGCACGTGCTACTGGGGGGTCATCGCCTCTGTCTATCTATGTATGTGTATCTATCTGTCCATCTACCTATGGATCTAAGTATCTATCTGTCTGTCTGTCTGTCTACCTACCTACCTATGTATGTGTATCTATGTATCTATCTGTCCATCCATCTATGGAGCTAAGTATCTGTCTGTCTACCTACCTACTTATGTATGTGTATCTATGTATCTATCTGTCCATCCATCTATGGATCTAAGTATCTATCTGTCTACCTACCTACTTATGTATGTGTATCTATGTATCTATCTGTCCATCCATCAGTGGAGCTAAGTATCTGTCTGTCTGTCTACCTACCTACCTACCTACCTACCTACCTACCTACCTATGTATATCTATGTATCTATCTGTCCACCCATCTGTGCATCTAAGTATCTGTCTGTCTGTCTGTCTACCTACCTACCTACCTATGTATGTGTATCTATATATCTATCTGTCCATCCATCTATGGAGCTAAGTATCTGTCTGTTTGTCTACCTACTTACCTACCTATTCCCTGGGTACAGAATTTAATATATCATATATACTCGTATTTGATTAATTTTACTATTAAGTATATTATTTGGATTATTTATATTCTTATTATTTTTGCATTGACCTTTTATGTTTTTATATTATTTTTCAAATACAGTTTACATTTCATATTATTTTGAGTTAGTTTCAGGTGTATAGCATAATGGTTAGACTTAACTATCAAGAACCAAGAGAGAGGAGTTAAAGTTTTCTACTCTTGTATTTCTATTGGCTTCACATTGTATTTATCAATAGTTTTTCTTTCCTATATTTTGATGCTACATTATCTGGAACGTAAAGTGTCATGACACATATTGTCACTGTGTTTTATATCCTCTGTCATTATGGGTGATGCTTTTTCTCATTGAATAATTTTTGGCTTCAATTCACCCTTTCCTGATATTCCTACCATGGATCCTGGTTTCTTTCACTTGCATTTGCCTGGCATGTCCTTGAAAATCATTTTAATTTCAACTCCTGTCCAGTCCTTGTCCTTGCCTCCCACTTCCTCTACTCTCAACTCAACTCACCAGTTACTGATACAGTTTATCATATGTCTTTACTTTTTTATTATTTTTATCATTTTTTACTTTTTGTCTTTACTTTTTTAAAAGTAACATACTCAAACCTCTGTTTCTTGATTTATCAAGAAACAAAACAGTATATAATAATGTAAATCAATTCTTTACTAAGAAAGATTACCAATGTAAGGATTCATATTTCCTCCCCATCCCAGTTTTGTTATGATCTGAGATTTTTTATCACAGTGCATTATATTCTATTTTAATTATTTATTTTTACATAATATAGATAGTTAAAGGAATTATATACTTTTCATTTTGACTTAAAACTAATGTTCACAGTTATGGGGCCTTAGTTTTATATTTAAAAGAATCCAAGACTCAGTTTTTGTTCTTTCGTTCAGTAGCTTCCTTATTTCTGACTTATTTTGAATTATCTTTTGGTTGTCTGAGTTTTATTATAAAAACATTTTTAAAAATTGTTGGTGGACCTAATGGTCCCCAAATGAATATAAATAAAACAATTCTTGGGAATAAAATTCTTAAGTCATAGTTTTGTTCCCTCAAAACTTTGCAGATGTTACTTTGGTCTTCTGACATCAAATGTTAATATGGAGAAACTGAGGGTGTACTAGAGGCTTCCTCTTGTTGATAGCTTGGCCTGAGTGCTTATACACTCCTTAAATCCTTTAAGGTGAGCATCTTTTATTGCTTTTTAGAGAGAGAGGGAGAGAAAGAGAGAAACATCGACATGAGAGTACAACATCGATGGGCTGCCTCCTGCATGCCTCTACCCGGGATAGAGCCTGCAACCTGGGCATGTGCCCTTGAGCGGGAATCACCCCAGAAACTTTCTGGTGCACAGGACGACACCCAACCAACCAATCCAGGGCAAAGTTGAGCGTCTTGATCAGACTATATCTTGTTTATCATCTGCCTGTAATGCAGGGGTCCTCAAACTACGGCCCGCGGGCCACATGCGGCCCGCCGAGGACATTTATCCGGCCCGCCGGGTGTTTTTGCCGCCGCTGCCTGTCCTGCTTAGCAGCCGACTTAGCAGTGTGCATAGGAATTTGTTCATAGTTTTTTGTTTTTTTTTTTAACTGTAGTCCGGCCCTCCAACAGTCTGAGGGACAGTGAACTGGCCCCCTGTTTAAAAAGTTTGAGGACCCCTGCTGTAATGTTTTTGCAATGCCATATACTCTTCCCATCATCATATTCCGTTTTTTTCCTTTATTATATAATGGATTATTTTTTATGATGCATTTGTTTTGTTCTCTTATTTAAGGCTGCTCCTCTGTATGTTTTACTTCCATTGTCTGTCACCCATAACAATCATCTTCTCTAATTGGTCCTAACTCTTTGACCTGAAACTCATCCTGGATTCTTCCCGGCTTCACCATCCAACTAGTGACCCTGTTTATGCTCTGCCCCACAGACTGCTCAATAACTTTTTGCACAACCTCCAATCTCTCTTGAACCCAGTTTCCTCATGAAGGAAGAGGCATCTATGTATCAGATCCATGTAGTGTTTTTCCCCCATCAAAATTTCAATCATATGATATATGCAGAACATACTGTCCTGCATGATTTTTTCATGTTACAGTGTATCATGTATGTCCTTCTATATTGTTGAATATTCTTCTACCTAAGTGTTACGTGCTCTACAATATTCCATTGTTAAGTAATGAAATTGTTTGCTTTTTTCTGGTCATATCTATGGACACCACTGCAATAGACTTCCCAGAAGCTAACTCTGAGCATGACTGTGATTGTTTCCCAATAGTAAATTCCTAGGAATGGAATTGCCCGCTCGCAGGATACGTACTTTTTAAGGCTGTTGCTGCATATTGCCAATTTGTAAACGTTGTTCAGTTTGGAAATTGAAACTATTTACCCAGTTACTCAGACCAAAATTCTTGAGTCATATTGCATTTTTGCACTTTGTGTATCTGTAGGATTTCTGTAGGATCCCTGGGTTTGCTGAACAAAATGGGTTTGCTGAACAAAAGGGTATGCTCATTTACCATTTTGGTAAACACTGCCAAATTGTCCTCTAAAAGTATTTATCCAATCGAATATTCTTATCCATAAATGTCCTCTCTCTCTCCTCTCTCTCTCTCTCTCTCTCTCTCTCTCTCTCTCTCTCTCTCTCTCCTCTCTCTCTCTCTCTCTCTCTCCTGCCCTCCCTCTCTCCCTCTCTTCTTCCTTCCCTCCCTTCCTTTTTCCTTCTTTCCCTCCTTCCTTCTTACAACTAAATACTTTCATAGTGTTAGGTAGTTTTTCCTTTTTTCATATAGACCATGCATATTTATTTTCCAATTGATTATTGCTGGAAATCTAAGAAAGCCATTGATTTTTGTACATTTTGGCCTTACTGAAACTATTATTATTTCTAACAGGTTTTTAATTGATTTTCTTGTGTGTGTATTTCTAGGGAGAAAATGATCTAATGTGCAAATATTGATCATTTTGCTTTTTTTCCTAATATCTACTGATATACCTCTTATTTTGTTGTCTTGCCTGGTGACTTTAGTAGCACTTCAGAAGAGATTGCAAAAACAATGGTAAATAACAGTGTCCTTGTCTTTTCTCATGATTGAAGGGAAATGCTCCTGTTGTCTCCGCATTGAGCATGATGCCAACAATCATTTGATGGGCAGTGTGTAATCTTTTTTTGGTCATGCTACAAAAATATCCTTCTATACTAATCTTATGAAACATTACTCGCAGGGACAGATGTTATTTATTTATTTTTAGAAAGAGAGGGAGAGGGAGAGAGAGAAACATGGATGTGAGAGAGAAGCATTGATCAGCTGCTTCCTTCACACCTCCTACTGGGGCTCCCCATTGGACATGATGCCAACAACCCGGGCATGTGCCCTGATGGGAAATCAAACTGGGGACCGTTTGGTGCACAGGACAATGCCCAACCAACTGAGCCACACTGGTCATTTGTTTATTTATTTTTTTGTTAGTCCTCACTTGAGAATATTTTTTCCATTGCTTTTCAGAAAGAGTGGAAAGGAAGGAGGGGGAGAGAGACAGAGGAGAGAGAACATCAATGTGGGAGAGATACATCAATGGGTTGCCTCTCACAGGCACCCCAATTAGAGCTGGGGATCCAACCTGCAACCTAGGCATGTGCTTTTGACGGGGAATTGAACCACCCTCCACCCTTTGGTGCATGGGCCGACGCTCTAACTGCTGAGCCCTACTGGCCAGGGCGGCTAGATGTTATTTTAAAACATTATTTTTTAGGCATTTATTGAGGTTGTTCTTTTTCTTCTTATGTTCACAGTCTATCAAAATTTGAACAATCATCACTTAATTTCACATTTCGTCTTTTGACATGCTATTTAATTTACTTGCTAATAGTTTACTTAGTCTTTTGCCAGTGTATTCATAACTGAATCTGCGATGTTCCATTTTGTGCTTTGTCTACTTTTTACATTGAGTCCTGCATAATTGATAAAAATAATTGAGAATTTTCTTTCATTATGCATTGGTACTGTTTAAACGGCAACAGACTTCTATGGTAGTGAACATTTGAGAGGATTCTGCTTTGTCTGATGTTAACACTGGCTTTGCTTTTTTTGTTTTCATTCCCTAGAACATCTTTGTTTTTCCTCTTACTCATAATCTTTGAGTCATTTTGTTTTACTTAGTGTTTTGTTGGCTTTCTGAAGCTGTATATTGTGTTTTAACTAAGTTTTTCTAAAGTATGTGTTTATTCCATTTTCATTTATTGTCATAATAATTTCTGTTGTTTAAAAGTGTTGTTAGGTTATTTTATTTTTTGTTGTGATTCATTGTGGAAAGATAGATTTGTATCTTTTGCTGTGTTATTTATACTTTTTAAAGTAATTTAATGGCTATATAGATTCTGTTTTTTAGATCTCTTAACCG
This sequence comes from Cnephaeus nilssonii, assembly GCF_951640355.1. Lineage (NCBI taxonomy): Eukaryota > Metazoa > Chordata > Mammalia > Chiroptera > Vespertilionidae > Cnephaeus > Cnephaeus nilssonii. The sequence goes on along the minus strand of NC_137082.1, from coordinate 70,040,801 downwards.
AATAAAAATTAATCCTACATTCTCCAATTCATCAATTTTGTAAGCAAGACCCTGTCTATTTTCTCTCTCTCTCTGAAAGAGGAAGAAAATGCCACTTTTTAACTAACCTTTATTTTCTCCTCTGTCAAGCTTAACTCCAAATCTAATCCACCAGATTTGTGTATCCTGAATTTCCATCCCAGTGTATTATAATGAAACTAGACGCCTGGTGCACGGATTCGTGCACTGGTGGGTCCCTCGGCCTGGCCTGTGCCCTCTCACAATCCAGGACCCCTCGGGGGATGTCGGACTGCCGGTTTTGGCCTGATTCCCACAGGCCAGGCTGAGGGACCCCACCGGGCCTCTAGTATGCATATAAGATCTTTGGTTAATCTCTCCCCCTCTCCCCCTTTCCCTCTGAGATTCATCAGTCTGTTCCAGGTTTCCATGCCTGTGCGTGGTGGTCAGTGCACATCAGAGCTACTGGTCAAACGGTCAAACAGTTGAATGGTCAAACAGTTGCTTAGGCTTTTATACATATAGATTATTATCAATATTGTATTATGTTCCTTTTTCTGTCAAGGAATTCAGTATTTTCAGTTTATAACTATATTTCTCACAGTGACTGAGTCTTATTTCCATGTTTAGAATTTGGATGGATCTGGCTCTCATCCCAGCCCTCCCACAACACAACTTTCATGTTTAAAAATACTTATTCATTCAACTAGTTCTTGAGAAAGAGTGTTTAGGCACTCTCCTCCTCACGTCTCCCAATGTTTAACATCTTGTCTGTTTCTTTTTTTTTTTTTTCTTGTCTGTTTCTTAACAGGTGACTGGCACCTTGGCTGGGTGTAGAATTCTGGGATTATTCTTTTTATTCTTTTAAACCTTGTTTTGTCTTCTGACAGCAAATTATATGGCAGAGCCCTGCTTCTTCTGTATGGATATTTACATAAAATGAAATAATTTTTATTGGAATTTGACTTGGTCTTGTTTTTTATTTTGTCCTCTCCTTGATGGGCTGCTTGGAGCTTCAATATGAGGTCCTGTTTTATAGTAGGAAAGATCTCTAAGTCTTTTGTGTTCCCAACACTATATCTGTCCAGTATGTTCTGATCTCTTTCTTAGGAATATCTATTATCTTATGTTGACTGTAGTCTTTCCTCCATGGGTTTTCTCGTTTTTGGTCATTTGTCTCTATATTCTGCATTATTTTTCTCATGTCTACCCTCTACTTCACTGATTTGGGTTTCTTCAATGAGAGTCTGTTTTTCATTGCTTCTTATACCATTTTAAAAAACGCTACAATAGCATTGTGTGTTTCCTTAATATTTTTTCTTAGAATTCTGTTATCCTGATCTGTTTTTATAGGATCTCATTTTTCATCCTTTTTTCTTTGGAGTCCTTGACCTTGTCCCCATTCCAGTGAGAGTAGAAAGTAGATTGGCCCCAAATTTACATCTGTTCTATGGGTTCACTTTTCAGAAACATACTCTTCATATTCCTGTGCTGCTGTGTTTATTTCATTCTGTTGTAAAGTTTTTGCTTATGCCTCCTTTTTTCAACTTCAAATAGGATCCTATTTAGAATTTTAATTTGCCTCAGACTAGCATGGACAGATTTTCTTTGATGATTCCCTACACCTCACACTCCACCCCTATTTTTCTGAGTAGCTTTGAATTATCTTACTAGAACCATATAAGTGTCTGTACATTTGGATGTATTTAAAGAAAGATTTTAAAGGATACAAAACCAACAGAAAATATTGGTTACTTCAAGGCAGAATCGGAAGGAGAGAGAGACTATTAACTTTTTCTTTAAAAATCTCTTTTTAAAAATATAGACGAACATTATGAATATTAGATAAAATTTTAAGTGACTAATTACCATGTAAAAAGATGCTTGACCTTGCTGATCTCCAATGAAATGCAAATTAAAATGACACTGAAACATCATCTCTGGCACATCAATTGGAAAAACCATTAAAATTTTATGAAATCTAATATGCCAAAGATATGGGGCAAGATGCACTATTTAAAACAATGTTTTAAGGACCATATTATGTAACTTTCAATACTACGTCAGGCATTTAAAGATTGAGATGGGACTGTGGACAGAGTGCGTTAATTTAGTCTTTGTGTATTTTGTTTTCACTAAAGAAATATTTTATATGCTTTAAAGAACACTATGAACAAATTCAAGATCAGACTTTACTTGCCTTAGGATGGCCTTCAGTTTTTCTGGGCTGTTATGTTTTGCCTAAAATGCCGATTCCTCCACTGCTTTATCAAGAGCTGGACTTGACCAAACACATCAACATTATAAAATAGACACACACAGAGCCTGAGGGCTTCAAGTCCCTGTCAAGGTGACCTTGTAGCCCAGGTTGGGGGCTCTTGCCCTCAATCTCTACCCTGGAGAAACTAGGAATGTGAGGAAACGTGGGTTTGTGGAATGGTTAGAAATCCCTGGGGAGACTGAAGGCTACCTTGAGCTGTGTGTGTACCTGTATGGTGTGTATGTATGTTGTTGTGTGTGAGGTGTGTGCATAATGTGTGTGCTCTCATGAATGTTGAGGGCAAGGGGAGAAGGCAAGCAAAGGCTCCGGCCTGACTACACATTACATATTCATGCGCTAGATAACAATGTTTGTAGGAGGATGTCCTTGTTCTTAGGAGATCCATGTTGAAGTATTAGGGATGAAAAGTTGATGTCTGCAACTAGTTTCAAAAGATTCAGCCAAACAAAACACCTGAGAGAGAGAGAGAGCATAAATCGGGCAACATCCTGGTGACGACCATACAAACATTCGTTGTACTATTTTTTTCAACTGTTTTGTAGATTTGAATCCCCTCCCCCCCCCCCCCCCCCCCATTACAATGTTGAGAAAATCTATACTCCCCTCCAGGCCTCATCTCGGGCATTCTGGTTTTATTAGTCTGTGATGCAGCAGCATTTAAAAAATCTCCATATGTGATTCTAGTGCAGAACCAGGATGAAAATCCACTGGATTTTAAAAGTTCTGCTCCTGCCCTAGCCAGTTTGGCTCAGTGGATAGAGCATTGGCCTGCGGACTGAAGGGTCCTGGGTTCGATTCCGGTCAAGGGCACATGCCCGGGTTGCAGGCTCAATCCCCAGTAGGGGGTGTGCAGGGGGCAGCCAATCAATGTTTCTCTCTCATCATTGATGTTTCTCTCTCTCCCTCTCTGAAATCAATAAAAATATATATTTTTTAAAAAGTTCTGCTCCTGCCACTCCTTCTGAAATGCCCTGAGAGCATCTCTGATGCCCTTCACCGTAGAAGTAGGAGCAGCAGCCCTGAGTCCGGTGTCAGTGCAGTCAACAGCTGGGTGCTCCGTGGCCATTCTGGGACCGAGGCCTCTCAGGCCAAAAGGACTGGACACCTTAGAAGTCCATCTCTTCTGAGAGAAAGACAAGAACCTGAGCACATTGCATTGAAGCAGAACTACTGAGACCGATGGGCCCAGAATTTAAAATAAGCATTATAAGAAGAAGGAAATAAGGGACGATGTTAAGAATAAGAAGAAAAAGTACGGAATTGATTTAAAAAACAGCAACAAGTGGAGCCTGGCCAACATCGCTCAGTGGTTGAGCATCGACCTAAGAACCAGGAAGTCATGGTTCGATTCCCGGTCAGGGCAGATGCCTGGGTTGTGGGCTAGATCCCCAGTGTGGGGTGTGCAGGAGGCAGCTGATCAATGTTTCTCTCTCATCGATGTTTCTGGCTCTTTGTCCCTCTCCCTTCCTCTCTGTAAAAAAATCAATAAAATATAGTTAAAAAAAAAAAAAAGAGTCAGTATTATGTGTGTGTTTTTTCAAAAATAAGAAATAAGTTAAGCCCAGCCGGCATGGCTCAGTGGTTGAGCATTGACCTATGAGCCAGAGGTCACAGTTTGATTACTGGTCAGGGCACATGCCTGGGTTGCGGGCTCGATCCCCAGTGTGGGGCATACAGGAGGCAGACAATCAATGATTCTCTCTCCTCACTGAGGTTTCTATCTCTCCCTCTCCCTTTCTCTCTGAAATCAATAAAAAGAAAGAAAGGAAGAAAGGAAGGAAGGAAGGAAGGAAGGAAGGAAGGAAGGAAGGAAGGAAGGAAGGAAGGAAGGAAGAAGGAAGGGAGAGAGGGAGGGAGGGAGGGAGGAAAAGAAATACAGTTAATACAAAAGGCAAAGAAAGTTAGACAAAGATTGGATTCCAGGTAAATATCAAAAGAGATCTAGGGCGGGGGGGGGGGGGTAATTTCAGTATGTAACAAAATAACATTGAATGTAAATATTTCATAGTGAACAAAGCAAGAGGTTGTAAACTAGTAAAAGGAACAATATAAGAAGAAAATATAACCAACACAAAAATATATGCACTTTGCCAAAGGGGAGCTGGTTGGGGAGCTAGGGGGAAAAGGTGAAGGGATTAAGAAGTACACATTGGTAGTCACACAATAGTCCTGGGGGTGTAAAACAGCATAGGGGATGTAGTCAATAACATCGTAACAACTATGTAGGTGCCAGGTGGATACTTGAAATATCAGCAGGACCACTTTGTAAAGTACATGATGGTCTAACAACTGTGCTGCACACCTGAAACTAACACAGCATAATATTGAATGTAAACTGTAATTGAAAAATACAAATTTTAAAAAGTATACACTATAAATATATGAAGCAACAATGGGGGAGGGCGGTTAGAGGCGGTTAGGACAGAACCTCGAGGAGATGTTGATTAGTCATTATTTATTGTTGGACATTTTAATATACTCCTCTCAGAATGGACAGGGTAGGTGGTCTAAAAGTGATCAGGAATATTTTAAAAATCTTCCTTATGCTCCCAGTGTTTTTTTTTCTTTTTCTTTCCTTTTCTTTTCTTTTTCTTCCAGTGTCCTGAAATTTCACGATGATACACTTTAGCAGGAATCTGCTTTTGTCCCCGTCCCTGGGTGCTAATGACCCTTTTCAACCCGGGAATTGATGTGTTTCTCTTCGGGGCAAGTAGTTGTTTTGTTGCCCCACTCCCTTTGTTTCTCTGGAATTCCTCTTTTTTGCAGGGGCTGTCTTTTGGACTTTGCTTTTTGTGCCTATTTTCTATATCTTTGTCCTTTTGATCTATTTTCTGGGAAACTTCCTCATATATTTCTTTCAACCCTGCTGTTGATTTTAAAAAAGCACATTTCTCCTATCGTATTTTTAATTTCAACAGCACTTCATTGCTCTCAGAATGTTGCTTTTTAAGAAAACAGAATCCTGTGCCTACTTCATGCTTGCAATGCTTCATTCCTTTAATACTTTGTAAAAAGATTTTCTTTATCCTGAACCCTATCTCTTTCTTTAAATCCCACTGTATTGGTTTTTTTCCTTGCTGCTGTAACAAATTAACACAACACACACTGATTATCTTCTTATTCTGTAGGATAGAAGTTTAATACAGATTCCACTGGGTTAAATCGCGTTGTCTGCAGGACCGGGTTTCTTTCCGGGGCACTAGGGAAGAATCTGTTTTCTTGCCTTTTCCAGCTTTTAGAAGCCACCCGCATTCCTTGTCTCATAGCTCCCTTCCTTGCCTTCAAAACCAGTAACTCGCACCACTCTGACTGGTTCTAGCTGATATATCTCCCTCTGACCATGGCCAGGAAGGGTTGTAAGCTTTTAAGGATCCATGTGACGAGATGGGGCTCATTTGAATAATCTAGGCTAATCTCATCTCAAAATCAGTTGATTGGCATCCTTAATTGCATTTGCAACCTTTAACCCGAAAATGTGCCATGGAACATAACATACGTATGCACAGGTTGTAGATAAGGACATGGACATGTTGGGAGGGCATTATCTTGCCTACCATATCCTCCCCTTTTTTTGTTCTGTTCTCTGATTTTCACATTAAAGGTTTTCCTCAGTTGTCTGGTAGCTCTTAGTTACCTGAACATCTATACTATCTATACTAATGAAAGAGTAATATGCTAATTAGACCGGGTCGACCAGACATATTCTGGTTGTCTGGTCCTCCTTCTGGACAAAGCCACAGCGGTGGGGGCCAAGGCAGAGGTGGTTAGGAGCGATCAGGCTGGCAGAGGAGGGTAGTTAGGGGCGATCAGGCAGGCAGGCAGAGGCGGTTAGGGGTGATCAGGCAGGCAGGCAGAGGTGGTTAGGGGCGATCAGGCAGGCAGGAAGAGGTGGTTAGGGGCAATCAGGCAGGCAGGCAGAGTGGTTAGGGGTGATCAGGCAGGCAGGCAGAGTGGTTAGAGGTGATCAGGCAGGCAGGCAGAGTGGTTAGGGGCAATCAGGCAGGCAGGCAGGTGAGTGAGCGGTTAGGAGCCAGTGGTCCCGGATTTCGAGAGGGATGTCCGACTGCCAGTTTAGGCCCGATCCCACAAACTGGCACTAAACTGGCAGTCGGACATCCCCCAAGGGGTCCTGGATTGGAGAGGGTGCAGGCCGGGCTGAGGGATCCCCCTGCCCCCCCACCCCCCGCAGGAATTTCGTGCACCGGGCACTGGGCCTCTAGTATTTAATAATAGGGAACTAAGAAATTTATTGGAAGCGTTAAAAACATTAGTGAGCAGAGCTTGTTAGCTGTATCACCTTGGGTAGTTGGCCATTTCCTGGGACAATGCCAATGTCAGGATCTTGGGGTCTTTCCCGTTGGGCTGGTCAGACTCGCTGGAGAAGAGAAGACTGTGACAGTGTCCTGCCCGGAGGAAGGAGGATTGACCACCGCCGTTCTGCCAGCTGAGTGGGGAAGAGGCGTGGGGCGCTCGAGATCCAGGATGTGTACATTTGCTTCTTTTGTTTTCTTCAACTAGGCTCGCTGGTTGCCTTCCCAGAGAGCAGACATTCAGCCTTCGGCCTGGGCGTGAGGAGGCAGGGAAGGACTGGGGAGAGAGTCTGCTGACTCTTAAGCAGACTTTCTGCGCATCCTCCACCTTTTAGTTGAATCCTCATCTCTACTTCCAGAGATGCCTGACAACAATGGCTGATACTGGGGGGGATTCTTGAGTGTAAATTAAGTTTGTTCTTGGATTTACTTCTTGCTGTCTTTGAATTCAGCTTTCTTAGTTCTGGGCTAAATAAGCTTTACTTTTTCATCTGCTCTTCAGCTTCCAAAATATTGTTGTTGCTTTTTCTTCTGTTAATCCTTGTTAATACAGGCTTTATTTGTTGTTGATAGATTCCTTATTGTCACTTTAATAGAATTTCTAAGGGGAGCGGACCTCAAAGCTTGGGTTCAATTCATCATTTTTAACTGAAAGTTGGTACATTTTTCTATATTTGTTGAACCCTCCGGGTAACATGGAGCTGGGGAAGTGCCATAGCCGTAGTAATATCCAATATCATATATGTTTAAATACCGGGCAACAGAGACTATTAAGCCCCGCCCTCCCCAATCCATTTTCTAATTTACAATAACCTCCAAAATTTTGGCCAACTTAAATATCAAAAACCATTAGGGCATCATTGAAAAATAGATATTTACTTATAAATCTTACTGGAATAATTTCACTTACATATACACATTTTAACTTATAGGTTATAAACTAATCTGATATGCTGTCTTTTCTACTTCTTCTTAAAGAAGCAGTGCTATTCCAACCCTTCACCAGCATCTTGGACACCAGTGTCTGTCTGGACAGAGCCGTGTTGGGAATCATCCGACACAGTTTTCCACAGTGCGTGGTCCTCAGATCCATTTGGGGCATTCAAGATGCATCATGTTTGAATCTGTGTGTTTGCTCTCACAGAAATTTCTATCCCAAGCCACAGGGATCCATGATGTCAGGACGGGTTCGGGGTTGTTTAATTTGCTCCGGTGGCGTCTGTGCATGATCTCCACAGACAACCATTTCCTGTATTGATTTTGAAGTGAGCTTTCAAAGGCCTGTTTACGAAGACATCTGACACTTGCAATTCTGAGGTGCTACCTGCAGCAACAATTACTAAATCTCTGTCAAATGTCTCTGCCTTCCTTATTTACTGATTCTGTCAGGTGCCATCCCGAATCATCCCAAACCACCACTGATTGAGGTCATTTCAGGTTGATGTTTCTTCCCCAAACAGAATTTTTGTTCAAGATAAAGAAATTGAGAGCATTGGTCTCCTCTGAACCCAGAATCCTGCCTTGAACTCCGGTCTGGTTGACAGTCTTTGACCCAACCTTCCTTCTTCTGGCTCCTTTGGGAGCTCTATTTTTTTTTAAAATATATTTTTATTGGTTTCAGAAAGGAAGGGAGAGGGAGGGAGAGATAGAAACATCAATGATGAGGGAGAATTATTGATTGGCTGCCTCCAGCACACCCTCCTCTGGGGAACGAGCCTGCAACCTGGGCATGTATCCTGACTAGGAATCGAACTGTGACCTCCTGGTTCATGGGTTGATGCTCACGCCAACCGGGCTATTCTTTACATTCCCACCTACTAGCCAGGGTCCCATGAAAAGGGCTGTCACACCAATTTCTTTCTTGTTGTCAGGTTAAAGAGTGACACACAGATACGGAGTCCAGAATCTGGCCCACCCAAGGACTGAGGAGGTCCAGGTGAGGGTGACTGACAGCTGCTGAGATGGAGGAGCTGAGAGGCTACAATTCTGTGAACAGAGTGTGGTCCCTGAGAACCTACCCTCTCTCTGCAATGACTGGCAAATTCCCAGCATTTAGAGATCTAGGTTAGCACCCCAAATCCAATATTATACCCTTGCTCAAAAAACCTCGCTGGTCTTCTAAACAAGAGACGAAGTTTAGTCTAACATTCACATCTCCCTGGAACATGATCGCAGCTCACCTGACCAGTCTCCTGTGCAGTTTCCGCCAGCATCGCCCATCCTTCTTTGGTACACCTGGACAAACAGTCCGTGAGCCTGGACTTCTCCCTCATGCTTCTAATGTGCATTCAACACAATACAGCAGACAGTGTGGGCTTGGGATACAGGGAGACCTGGCCAGGAAGTCCATCTCTGCCATTGGCTAGCTGTGCGACTTTGAGAAAGCCACTTCAACTTCCCAAGTCTCAGTTTAGTTTAGTTTTTTTAAAATATATTTTTATTGATTTTAGAGAGAAAAAGGGAGGGGGATAGAGAGATAGAAACATTGATGAGAGAGAAACATTGATTGAGCCCACAACCCAGGCATGTGTCCCGACAGAGAATCTAACCAGCAACCTCTTGGTTCATGGATCGACACTCAACCACTGCATCACACCAGCCAGGTGGTTTTAATTTTTTTTTTAATCTGTCAAAATGGGGACTAGGCCTACCTATCACACTCAGTGGTTGTGAGGTTTAAATGGAATAAGGTATGTGAAAGCTGTAGGGAACGAATTTTACCTGGCCCCGCATTCCTGTGGTTGGGGGAGAGGCTTCCCATCCTAGTTCCCCTTTGGCTCTGTGGGCTGTCAATCATTGCAGCTTACTTCCCCCAACTGGACCACAGCCCGGGACAGCGATCCTGTTGGAGCAATAGAAGCCTTCCTGGGAATTTTCAAATTGGATGTAAGGGAAGAGGTGGGGCATCTTTCCGATGGGATAGCTTGGAAGATGTGAGGGAGGGGATTAGTGTATCGGTGGCCTGAAAAGCCAGTGTGGAAGAATGAAGTCAGGAGAGAATCCTGGCGGCACTGAACTTTGGGTTCTGGTGATTCCTGAGGCCAGCTGCAGCTCTTTCCTCCTTCAGCACACTTAGCCATCAGTGGTCCTGTTTGCCCAGGGTGGGTTACCATAGGGTCCTGATTCCTGCATCAAGTCACCTAATCCAGGGCTCAGGGAGTGGGGAGCCCTCAGGTGAAGTCTTTTGCCGCCTGCATTCCCTCCCCTCCTCAGAGCCCGCGTCACTCCAGGTTTGTAGTACTGTCCTCTCCGTGATATCTTCCCATCAGGTCCGCGGCTCTGTGTGAGCAGAGAAGCAGGCACCCGACCTGGTCTTCCTGGGGAGCTGGCTTGCGGTTCAAGCAATGTTAGAGGATCCATTGATGAACTCACAAGGCTCAGGCCACATCCGCAGGGCGCCCAAGTCCTCGCTAAGGGGCGAGGATTCTTAGCAGCTCCAAGAAGGTTGCCGGGACTCCTGCCAGCTTCCCAGGAGGGCTGGATTTGGACTTCTATCCATCTCCACAGACCACCTTCATTTCCACTCAGACCCACCACGTGTCTGGAATTGGGGCCTGAGCGTCCACGTGTTTGCCAAGCGTCTGGATGATAGTAACGTGCCCAGGGCTGTCTTTTATGATGCCCCGAGTTAGCAGTTTTAGTTCTTGCAACTCCTGAGCAGAGTCGTTTGGAGAAAGCTACTACTAAAGCAAGCCGGTGAGCTCAGCTTGGTGTGCTGATGGTCACAGAGGCCTCCTAATTACACGACTGCATAAGGGTCCCATAATTAGTGTCTGCTGTCCTGTTCCCGGGGTTGATTGTTCTGTGACAATGGCCGTGCTCAGCACTGGGCAGCCACATCCCGCTCAGCTCACTCCCCTCCACATTCCATTCTCATGAGAGAAGAGCCCCTGAGTTCTCAGCACTTTAACCCTCTCCTGCCAGGACCCTGAGGACTGGCGCTGAGGTGGGAGAGGGTCAGGATCTGGGGCTGGGCTCCCAGGGGAGTGGGAGAGAGACCCTGGAATGACTGAGCACTGGGGGAAGCTAGCCTGTGGCCTCTAAGGCTAAGTCTCACTCAGAACTAATAAAGCGCACCTGTGGGGGCTGAGGCATGGCATCCATTCTCTTGGGTCTTCTGATTGTACCAGGATTGGAGCTGCACTGGCTAAATCCTCCCCTCTTTCAGGCTGAAAAGTTGGCTAAGGGGGCAGGGGACTTACTTCTGACACGCCTGAGCAGCAGTGTCGTGATGCGGTGACAACAACTCACATTTGGAGCCCCCTCTGGGTAGCTCAGTTGGTTAGAGCATCATTCCCATAGGCCAAGGTTGTGGGTTCGATCCCCAGTCAGGGCACATACAAGAATCAATCAATGTATGCATAAATAAGTAGAACAAAAATATATGTTTCTCTCTCTCTCTCTCTCTCTCTCTCTCTCTCTCTCTCTCTCTCTCATAATTAAAAAACCCATACAGTTGGTCCTAAAATGTGTCAAATCCTGGCTGCCAGTCACCATCTATGTGATTTTTGGAACATTGTTTAATCTCCCAGCTGCAGATCCCTCGTCTATAAAATGAGGATGAGAACACACACCTCTATCTTTTGGATATTCAGGTTGTTTCCACTTTTGTTCTTCTTTTACAATACTCTTGGCAGTAAGAGTTTAGCATTCAAGATTCTGACCAATGGATATAGTTGGGGTGCCCATCAAAGCCATCAGGGACACTTTTACAAAATAAAGACCCAGATCCACTGAGTTGGAATCGATGAGGGCAAAACTAACGCAGGAATGGGCATTTGGAGAACGTTCTGCAGGCCCCCTGATAGACATGGTTTGTTAAAACCCATCTCTGAGAGGCCTGGAAGGACTTAGACCCGTAAAATATGGGTGGTTTTGCTGCGGCATCAATTTAAAGTGTGCACCCTGAAATACTGGAGCAAGTTAGCCAGGAGAGAACCAGCATAGACCTGTGTGTCTTCTCTAAGATTCTCAGTGTCCTAGACACTTCATTTGATTCTCTTATTTAACCCCAATTTTGTATTGCTAGCCTGAGCCCCTCCTCTGACCTCCAGACCCAGGTATCCCTCTATTTGCCTGCTCTCTCCACATGGAACTGAATAGACATCCCCAGTGGAATTTGTCCCGATTGAATTCCTGATACCCCCAACCCCCCAAACCTTCTTCCCCCTCAATCTCAATGGCAACTTAATTGCAACTGAAATCTTATATATTTTTAAGAAAAGCTTACCATACTCATGGCCACCACTCTATCCTAAGCCACCATCACCTCTCTTATGAATAATTGCTGTAACAACTGAACAGTCTCCCTGTTTTCACCCTTGACCTGCCCTAGTCCAATATCACCTTAACCAGAGTCCGTTCCTGAATATCCCACCTCACATGTAATCCCCTTACTCCATGCTATTCACCTGCTTAATTTTTCTTTTATGCACTTTACCTTTAGCGAGGTGGAGGCTGTGAGCAGCAGTGGGGAAGGCTGTCCAGGAGGGGGAGGTGTGGGGGGTGGGGGCCACAGGCAGGGGGGGTTCAGAGGCAGAGCAGAGGTGGGGGGTCACAGGCCCTCGAGCTGTCACGTGCACCTTCCAGTCCTCCAATTTGCAACACGCTTCCTTTGCGACAGGAAAGTTACTCTCGTATCCTGTTTTCAGGAAATAATACTATTCGTGAAAGCCCACCTTGAAACTAATTACTTAATTGGTTCATACGTTCAACAAACAATTTATTATTTAACTCTAATCCACACCAAGCTAGGCACTGGGGGGACTCTCCATATTGATGTGTTTATAAATTTAGAGGCAATGTGAGACTGCTTGGATTTAAATGGGAAAACCAAGGAGAAATAAACAAATATGACTACGTCAAAATGAAAAGCTTTGCAAGAGAAACAAAGGAAAAAATAAACAAATGGGACTCCATCTAAATAAAAAGCTTCTGCACAGCAAAAACCCCCCAAAAAACAAAACACCATCATCAAAATGAAAAGTGAACCTATGGTTTGGAAGAACATATTTACCACTGGTACATCAGGTAAGGGGTTAATTCCCAAAATTTATGGAGTGCTCATACAACTTAACAGAAGGAAGATAATCCAATTAAAAAACAGGCAGAGGACCTAAAGAGGCACTTCTCCAAAGAGGACGTACAAATGGCCAAGAGACAGATAAAAAATTGCTCAACATCACTCATCATTAAAATGACAATAAATGACCTCACACCTGCCAGAATGGCTGCCATCAATAAATCAGCAAACAACAATTGCTGACGAGGATGTGGAGAAAAAGGAACCCTAGTACATTGCTGGTGGGAAGGCAGACTGGTACAACCCCTATGGAAAACAATGTGGAGTTTCCTCAAAAAACTTCCATTTGATCCAGTGATCCCGTTATAGGAATATATCCTAAGAAGCATGCAACACCAATCAGAAAGACTATATGCACCCCTATGTTCACAGCAGCATAATTTACAATAGCTAAGATGTGGAAACAGCCCAAGTGCCCATCAGTAGATGAGTGGGTAAAAAAAAGCTCTGGTACGGTTACATCATGGAATACTACGCAGCTATAAAAAAGGATCTCTTACCCTTTGAGACAACATGGAGGGACCTGGAGATCATTATGCTCAGCGAAATAAGCCAGTCAGAGAAAGATAAATATCACACGAGTTCACTTACATGTGGAATCTAATGAACAAAATAAACTGACAAGATAGATCCAGAACATGTGGGGGGAAGGGAGAGATTAACCAAAGAACTTGTATGCATCCTGGTATATGTATAACCCATGGACCCAGACATTCGTGTGGTGAAGGCCTGGGGAGGGGTTGGAGAGGGGAGGCGGGGGTCAATGGGGGAGAAAAAAGGGGACATCTGTAATAACTTCAACAACAAAGATAAATTAAAAAAATAAATGGGAAAACCACAGATCACAGTTTTCTTGGCCAGCTTGAATTCGCTGCCTTTCAGAGGGCTCAGCGGTGTGGTTTTGCATCCTATGTTGACGGGGCCTGCTGTGTGCTGGACCCGGGGTGGAGCGCTGGAATTGCGGCCCTGGGATCCTCCTGGGGCTGTTCATTTCATAGGAGGCCCGAATGCAGTGCCCAAAGTGAAACAACCTTTGGACCGACACAGCCTGTTTCAAAGCAGCTGAGGTTGGTTGCATTTTTGGCCTTTGGTCTTTGGTGCTGGGCCAAAAAAAAAAAAAAAAAAAAAAAAAAAAAGAGGGTGTGTGGGGAAATCTCACCATAGATGCTGCTATTTAATCCACTGTCACTTTGGAAGGGTCCCGTTGAAGTTCTGATGGAAAAGATGTCTGGGTCCACCTTCAGGACAAAGGAGAATGTAACGAACACAGGGACAGAGCTGACAGTGTTTGAACACATGTTCAGAGATCTTTACTCTGTAACGGAGTTGCTGAGCAATAATGGAAGAATGCCTGACACAGCAGGGGGAGCCTGGCCAAGCCCCGCCCCCGGGGGCTGGGGAACAAAGGCCCCTCCTCCCAACTGCTGGGGACAGGAAATGCAGAGTCCTGGAGGCTGCGTGCTCCCCCTTCTTGCCTGGGGCAGTGCTGTGATGGGACGGGCGGTCTGCCCGTGTCAATTACGTTAGAGGCAGTGGATCAGAGGGGCTCGCAACAGGTGCCCTGGGTTCCAGTTCTGGCTTCACCCTGGTTGACGTTGCTTAGTGTACCCTCTCTGAATCTGTTTGCTCGTCTGTAAAAAATGAGGGTCAACCTTAGGGTAATTAATTTTTGTACGCCTGAAAATTTTATAATGCTACGAACCAGTGTTATCCCAGTACATTTAATAATAATATTTTAAAAAGAATAATGAGCGGATGAGCTCCACTTCCCGAGCTAAGTGAGGATCAGAGGTAACCACCTTCGGTGAGACAGTCGTCCCCCACCCCACACAACTCATCTCCACGTCCCAGATAGCATCTCAAGCAAGGCCAAGGGTTGCATTCAAGGTTCACGTGGCGGCTGCTCTTGTCCTTGGCCACTGCCACAAATCTGTTCCCTGGACAGATTTGTTCACATACCTGTCACTTCCTATGTAGGTGCCCCCCAAAATCTGGGCTGCCCATCCATGGGGTAACACTGTCTTCAGAAGGTATCCTTCCAGCCTGGGACTACATTTCCCAGCCTGCCTTGCATCTGAGGTTAGCCCTGGACTAGTTCTCTTCAAGGGAAGGTAAGTGGAAGTAATGCATCATTTCCTGACTATAAGCAACTGCGACTTCTCACTGTCCCCTGTCTTTGTCTGCCAGCTCGAGGCAAAGGACTCCAAAGCCTTAAGGGATGGTGGCACCTAAGAGAAAGCCTGGATCCCTGAATCACCACATGGAGGAAAGCTGTCAGCCAAGGGAGAAACAACTAGACTGTACTCTCCAGTGAGGTTAAACCATTGAAAAATGGAGGGTTTTTGTTACATCATCTAATAGTCTCCAAATAGACTCCTCTCCTGCACACCATTCCCTGCTTCCTTCCCTTCCAAATCTCTCAGACATTCACAGATGATATTCAGAATATCTTGATCATGCATGTTATCAATTTAGTCATTGATGGAACAGATATTTATAGCTCATGTACCACGTGTGAGGAGCAGGGCTGAGCATCTGGGACACAATACAGACTCCACCCCTATCCTTTGAGAAGACCAGGGTCTGGCTGCTCCCTCGTGCCTGAGTCCAGCTGCTGGCCTGAGGTCTTATTCTCCCACCTTGGGATCTAGTCCATCCAGTCTTCTGGTTCTGGACTTCCCTTTCTCCAAAGACCATCCCATCCTCCCTGCTGAGGATGCACTAGAGATGGCCTCCCCTTCGCACTGCCACTCGCCCATCTTGATTTAATATGTCCAACTTGTAGGCCTCTCTGTATCACCCTCACTCAGCCTTCTCACTGTTCCTCCAGCCCCATCCCATGGAGACTTCCAAAACCAGAACCTCCTCTCTTTCTCAGAATCTGCCCCCATCCTGCCTTGTCTTCTCTCTTAAGCTAAAACTGACTTGAAGGCTGAGAGTTTCCACTGCCCCTTTGCAAATGCCTTCACCCACTGGTGCAGATGGCTGGAGACTCTGGGTGGATTGGGGTGGGGTGCGTGTTCAGACATCACTGGCAGCCCAAATGACCCCTCATGAATCTCTAGGGCCTTCTTATTTATCCTGATTCTTGCCCAGCCTCTTTTTGGACTTGGTACCTCTTCCCTCCAACACGCTCTGTTTGAAGATTGGACCGAGGACACTGGTGCCCACCCCTGGGAATAGACACCTGAGTTACCGATGCCTTTGCAAGCTGACCTTGGTACCTCTTTAAGTGGAGGGATTCAGCCATGGCCACAGGCTAAAGTTAGATGCAGGCTGGATGGCAACTCCACGCATCCCCTTTACACAGTACATGACCTATACAACTGTGCACGGTCCCCTTGGCTTCAAGCTCTGAAGCCTGGCTCATAGGGTCTTCGCTCTGGCTTTGCCTCTCCAGCTGTATCCACACCCTCCCTTCCATGCCTTGTATTCTCTACCAATAACCAGCTTCATAGGAGCAGGGAAGGTTGTACATAGCAGGCTACCTCACACCACTCTGTCTCTGCTTTGGCTGTTTCGTTGACCGAAGCATTCTTCTTTGCTCAGGCAGCTCCTGGTCATTCCTTTGTTTGGGAGTGTCCTCATCCTGGAATTCTTTCTGTACTCCTTACATCCTTCCTTCTTGCCTCCTGCAGCCTCCACCCCCAGCTCCTACAGATTCTGGGTAACCCTCTTTGGGTACTCACTGCCCTCAACTGCCCACACATCTGTCTGAATGCAGCCCCTCTCAGCAGGGGCCACATCTGTCACCTTGGTAGCCTTCCCCAGCTCTGGACCTGGCAGCAGAGGACTGCAGGAAATGGAATTACATGAGGAAAATGGCTTCAACCTCCAGGAGGGCCCGATAGGATGAAATGAGTCCATACTGATACTGTAGTCTCATTCATTCATGATTTATTGGTTCAACAAATCCTTTCTGAGTCCATACTGTGTGCCAGGCAGTGTGCTGGCACCTGATGCACAGTGACTAAGACAGACACCGGTCCTGGTTACACCAGAGCTCCCAGTCTTAACATCCACACACAACACTGCAGCAGAGAGAAGTATGAAAGACGGGCTGGTGGGAGCAGTGGTAGAGGAAAGGAACAGGGGCTACAAGAGCCTCAAATGGGCTTAACCGGTAAGTGGTGGGGGTAGAACCCCATGGATGTGGCAGCAGAAGGAGACAATGGCCTGTAGCCTGGGCCTGGGGCTGTTCTCTATCAGCCTGTGACCTTGAAAAGCCTCGGCCTGGAAGTCTACATGTTGGGCCCCAGCCTTGCTCTCAGGGGACCAGCTCAGCCAGCTTGGGCAAGGCACTGCCCCTTGGGCTTCACCTTTGAAGGAGAAGGAGAGTCCAAGGCTGTAATGGGGGGCTGCCCTTAGTGCTAGCCCCTTGCTTTTGGGTCTAGAGCCCATTCCAGAGCCAGGAGCCATCAGGACCACTTGTAGGGCCAGGGCCAGGCTGCTTGCTAAAATTTGAACAACCCATCTCCTCACCACTGTTGCCAGAGTTGCCATTTTTAATAACCAAGTTTGGGAGATTCGATTAAGATTGGGAGCCTCCCCGCCTTCCAGGGAGGCCTCGCAGTGGGTGTTTTTCTTTGCGGGAGCACGAGTGGGCCCCTTTGCAGGGGTTTTTGTATGGCAAGCAGCATAGAAAGAGAGAAAAGAAAAAAACAACTTTGGTTCAAAGATGCCCATAATAGGGGGTTTCTTTTCCCGTTTCCCTATGGAAGGTTGTCAACAGTGCAGGCACAATCGGGCGGGCGGCTGCCCTGCTCAGAGAGTGGGACGTGTGCTCCTTTGTTGCGATGGGCTGAATAGGATGTCCCCGCACCCAGACCTGGCCTCCCGGCTAACAAAGGGCCCCTTTGTCACCCTGGCAAAGAGTGCTGCAGAGGTTGCCACAGCAACTCAGGGACACAGACTTAACGTGCAAGTGACATTTCAGATGGGAAAGCGGGCATTCAAAATTTTCAAATTTCTTTATGTATAAAGGTTTCCTTCTCTGGATTTTTTTAAAGGAACCATACAACAGACAAAAGAAAAAAAAATAAGCCAACAATAAACACAGAGCCAAGCAAACAAACATCATGGCAAGTCAGCATGCTAGTTCCTCCTCCCTTGATGAAAAACTTGGTGAAAAGCCTCATCAAGAGCATCGCTGAGGCCCCTGGGTGAGCTGTGGGTTCTTTTTTTTTTTTTCCAAAAGGCAATTGGACACCATTAAAGAAAGTTTGGGGGGGAAATCTGGAATTCCACCTGCTGGACACAGGCCACTTTTCCCTCTCCGTCTGTGCTTTCTCTAAACAATCCTCGCAGATCCACTGCATGCCAGGCCAGGAGCTGGGGCGGGGGACACAGAGATAAATGCAGTGCTTGCTGTCCGAGGTTGCCCGTAGTGGGGTTCCTGTGTGCATGCGACCTCCTTACCATTCCATGCACTTTCGGGTGCAGTCTAAGCGGTTGCCCATCAGAAGGAGTAACTGATCCTGCCTGGGGGAAGGGGCTGAGCAGGGCTTGATGGGCCGGTGTGGAACCTGAGAAGGGATTTGCTGCCAAGCCAGCGTTGGACTTTGTTGCTATTTGCTGGATGAAATGAGGGAGAAAGGCAGAGAAGGAAAGAAGGACTATTTGAAAAGGGAAAACATCATAAATAACATCATAAACATTCAGGCATAAGTGTTTGCACACAATCGCCACCACAACATACAACTTTCTTTTAATACTCTATTATGACAGTTGAATAAACAATCATAGAATATTACAGTGAGTGAGTGCCTGCATATCCACTACCCAGATTCCGGCCATCAGCATTTTACTCTCCTGCCTTTATCACATAATTATCCACTTAGCCATTTCTCTACCTGTCTATCAATCCATCTTTTTTGTTGTTGTTGTTGCTGTTAAAATAAATTTCAAACACAGACATCCTTTAACTCCCCCTAAAATACATCCTACCACATATCATTAATTAGAGTCCAATATTTGTTTACATTTTTTCTTTTGACTTGAAATTTATATGCAGTGAAATGTACAAATTTTAAATGAACATTTGCTGAGTTTTGACAACTCCATCTGCCTGTGTAACTCAAAACTTTATCAACATATAGAACATTAGGATCACTCCAGAAAGTCCCCTCATCCTTCCCAGTCAATCCTTCACACACACACACACATACACACATCATCTTGTCATTTGCTTTTCACTTACCATTACAGCAAAATACTTTTTCTATGTTGCTTTATATATGTGTGTATGTATATCCATTGAGGTTATATATTTTTCTGAGATATATTAATACTTATACATTATGTGAATATATAATATACTATATATATTTCTCAATGTGTAGGAATACTATTACAGTTTTGAATGTTTATCTTAAATACAGGAAACTTATTAAACACTCCTATTTTTAAATAGTTTTTCTGTAGAGTCTTTTGGATTTTCTGTATAGATTATCATGTTATCTTTAGAGAGAGAGAGGAAAGAGAGAAGAGAGATTGATTTTGCTCTTCCTTTCCAATCATCTTACTATTTCTTTCCTTGTCTTTTCTTATCGCGATGTCCAGCACTCCTTAGAATGGATGTAAAATAGAAATGTTAAAGTCAGTCATTCTTATATTGATTTTAACTTCAATAAACACACAGCTTATGTTTCATCATTAAGTCATTAAGTAGGATACTTATTATAAATTTTTGGTAATACTCTTCATCAATTAATAAAGTTTATTGGCACAATTTGGTTATAGTTTACAATGCTTTCTTAGCATCTATTGAAATGATCTGGATTTTATCTTCTAACCTATTGATATCATGTATTATATTAGTAGGTATTATTCATGTTAAACCATCCTTGAATTCCTGAGATAATTGTCAGAACTTCTAATGGGTCATAATTTATTTTTTAATATGCTGAAAATTCCATTTGCAGTTATTTCATTAAGAATTATTTTGCCTCTATGTTAATAATTGAAATTGGTCTTGAATTTTTTGTGCTGCTGTTGCCAAATTTTGTGTCAAGGTTATACTGATTTTGTCTGAGTTGGGGAAGAAAATTTTTGATAATTGATTCAACTTCTTAAATTATAATTGGATCATTACATCATGTTTTTCTTAAGCAAATTTTGGTAAATTATAGTTTTCTAGAAAGTTGCCTATTCCCTCTAGCTTTCAAATTATATTTCATGTAAATATATTTATAGTATTATCTTATAGTTTTAAAACTCTCCTGTATCTATTACCTAAGCCTTTCCTCTTCTTTTCTTAATTAATTATATTCACAGTTTGTCTATTTCATTAGATTATATCTTTCTATATTTTATATTTTCCATGATTTTCTAAATTTTCTGCAGTGACTAACTAGCTAAAAAAGAAATAATTAACTTTTTTTTATTGATTAAGGTATTACATATGTGTCCTTATTTCCCCATTACCCCCCACCCCACTCCCATTCATGCCCTCACCCCCCTGGTGTCTATGTCCATTGGTTATGCTTATATGCATGCATACAAGTCCTTTGGTTGACCTCTACCCCTTACCCCCACCCTCCCCTACCTTCCCTCTGAGGTTTGAGCATCTCATCGATGCTTCTCTGTCTCTGGATCTGTTTTTGTTCATCAGTTTATGTTATCATATCTTATAAAACAGTAATATGCAAATTAACCATCACTCCGCGACAAAAATGGCGGCGCCCATGGCCACAAGATGGCGGCGCCCAGTCCTCTCATCCCTGCCGGAGTCCCCCAGTCCGCCCAGCCTTCGCAATGCAGGTTGTCCAGCTCGGAGGCGCCTGTGCCCCCACACCATGATTACGCCCAGCGGTGTCAGCCTGGGCTGGGGTCTCAGCCTGCGAGGGCACGCACCCCAACGGCACGATCCCCCTCCCAGCGGCCATAGCCTAGGCTGAGCCTAAGCCTGCGAGAGAGGCGCGCACCCCCATGGCGCGAACCCCTCCCAGCGGCCTTAGCCTGGGCTGAGTCTAAGCCTGAAAGGGCTTAAATCCCAATTGCACGATCCCCCTCCCAGCGGCCATAGCCTGGGCTGGGGTCTCAGTGCCAGGGGCGCGCACCCCCACAGCGCGATCCCCTCCCAGCAGCCATAGCCTGGGCTGAGTCTAAGCCTGCCAGGGGCGCGCACCCCCACAGCCCGATCCCCCTCCCAGCAGCCATAGCCTGGGCTGAGTCTAAGCCTGCGAGGGGCGCGCACCCCCACAGCCCGATCCCCCTCCCAGCAGCCATAGCCTGGGCTGGGGTCTCAGCGTGTGAGGGGCGCGCACCCCCACAACGCGATCCCCCTCCCAGCAGCCATAGCCTGGGCTGGGGTCTCAGCGTGTGAGGGGCGCGCACCCCCACAACGCGATCCCCCTCCCAGCAGCCATAGCCTGGGCTGGGGTCTCAGCCTGTGAAGGGTGCAAGCCCCCTCCCAGCAGCCATAGCCTGGGCTGGGGTCTCAGTGCGAGGGGCGCGCACCCCCACAGCGCGATCCCCCTCCCAGCAGCCATAGCCTGGGCTGGGGTCTCAGTGGGAGGGGCGCGCACCCTCACAGCCCGATCCCCCTCCCAGCAGCCATAGCCTGGGCTGGGGTCTCAGCGTGCGAGGGGCGCGCACCCCCACAGCGCGATCCCCCTCCCAGCAGCCAAAGCCTGGGGTCTCAGCGTGCGAGGGGCGTGCACCCTCACAACGCGATCCCCCTCCCAGCAGCCAAAGCCTGGGGTCTCAGCGTGCGAGGGGCGCGCACCCCCACAACGCGATCCCCCTCCCAGCAGCCATAGCCTGGGCTGGGGTCTCAGCGTGTGAGGGGCGCGCACCCCCACAGCCCGATCCCCCTCCCAGCAGCCAAAGCCTGGGGTCTCAGCGTGCGAGGGGCGCGCACCCCCACCGCCCGATCCCCCTCCCAGCAGCCAAAGCCTGGGGTCTCAGCGTGCCAGGGGCGCGCACCCCCACAGCCCGATCCCCCTCCCAGCAGCCAAAGCCTGGGGTCTCAGCGTGCGAGGGGCACGCACCCCCACAGCCCGATCCCCCTCCCAGCAGCCATAGCCTGGGCTGGGGTCTCAGCGTGGGAGGGGCGCGCACCCCCACAGCCCGATCCACCTCCCAGCAGCCAAAGCCTGGGGTCTCAGCGTGCGAGGGGCACGCACCCCCACAGCCCGATCCCCCTCCCAGCAGCCATAGCCTGGGATGAGTCTAAGCCTGCGAGGGGCGCGCACCCCCACAGCCCGATCACCCTCCCAGCAGCCATAGCCTGGGCTGGGGTCTCAGCCTGTGAAGGGTGCAATCCCCCTCCCAGCAGCCATAGCCTGGGCTGGGGTCTCAGTGCGAGGGGCGCGCACCCCCACAGCGCGATCCCCCTCCCAGCAGCCATAGCCTGGGCTGGGGTCTCAGCCTGCGAGGGGCACGCACCCCCACAGCCCGATCCCCCTCCCAGCAGCCATAGCCTGGGCTGGGGTCTCAGCGTGTGAGGGGCGCGCACCCCCACAACGCGATCCCCCTCCCAGCAGCCATAGCCTGGGCTGGGGTCTCAGCCTGTGAAGGGTGCAATCCCCCTCCCAGCAGCCATAGCCTGGGCTGGGGTCTCAGTGCGAGGGGCACGCACCCCCACAGCGCGATCCCCCTCCCAGCAGCCATAGACTTATCTGGGGTCTCAGAGTTTGAGGGACGTGCACCCCCAAGGCGCGATCCCCCTTTCAGTGGCCGTAGCCTGGGCTGAGCCTAAGCCTAAGCCTGTGATGGGCGTTCACCCCAACAGCCTTAGCATGGGCTGGAGTCTCAGCATGTGAGGGGCGTGCACCCCACGGCCCGATCCCCCTCCTAGCAGCCATAGCCTGGGATGAGTCTAAACCTGCGAGGGGCACCCCCCCCCCCCCATGGCACAATCCCCCTCCCAGTGGCGGCAGCCTGTGGTCTCAACCACTGAGTCACACCAGCCAGGCAGATATGGAGAAGTCTTAAATGTTACTTTTTTTGTTACATATATTTTATTGATTTTTTACAGAGAGGAAGGGAAAGGGCTAGAGAGCTAGAAACATATATGAGAGAGAGACATTGATCAGCTGCCTCCTGCACACTCCCCACTGGGTATGTGCCCCTAACCAAGGTACATGTCCTTGACCAGAATCGAACCTGGGACCCTTGAGTCTGCAGGCCGATGCTCCATCCACTGAGCCAAACCAATTAGGGCTGTCCAATATGTTAAAGAAAAAACCCTATATAATAAAGAGGGAATATGCAGGGGAGGGCATTTGGGGGTGACCGGGTTGTCAGGGGAGGGCAGTTGGGGATGATTGGGCTGGCAGGGGAACAGTTAGGCATCGATCAGGCTTGCAGGGGAGTGGTTAGGGGGTGATCAGGTTTGCAGGCAGAAGCGGTTAGGGGCAATTAGGCAGGCAGGCAAGCAGTTGGGAGCCAGCACTTCCAGATTGTGAAAGGGATGTCTGACTGCCTGTTTAGGCCCGATCCCTGTAGGATCGGGCCTAAACAGGCAGTCAGGCATTCCCCGAGGGATCCCAGATTGGAGAGGGTGCAGGTTGGGCTGAAGGACACCCCCTCCCCCAGTGCACGAATTTCGTGCACCGGGCCTCTAGTTCATTATAATCCTCAAATGAGTGAGATCATGTGATATTTATCTTTCTCTGACTGACTTATGTGTAAAAAAAAACCACAAACAAAATCTATATAAAGTACCTGGCACTTAGAAATATTTGGAAAATATTGGTTAAAGTGATATATAAAAAATATTTTTGAGCACATATCAGAGACTAGAGATTCAACTATGATCAAGACATAATTTGTGCTTTCAAGGGGCTCACAGCTAAATTGGGGAGATAGGCAAGTAAATAATCAATGAAATACAGTGTAGTAAACATAGAAGAGGTGAGGACAAGGTGGAATGGGAATACAAAGAAGGGCTTTTGAAAGAGTTGATGTTGAGATGATCACTGTAGGATGAGTGGGAGTTAGCTAGGTGAAAGAGCTGGGTATCCCTTGGCCCTACCCTTGGAACAGGTTGGAATGCTGCTGGTGGGGTATAATGGATGGGACCTCACTAATGCCAACTGCTGCCCCAGATAATAGCCACCCACTCAACTAAGTTCCTCAGGGAGATGCATGCAGCAGACACACATGAAGTGAGACTACCTAAGGCAGTGGTTGGCAAACTCATTAGTCAACAGAGCCAAATATCAACAGTACAACGATTGAAATTTCTTTTGAGAGCCAAATTTTTTAAACTTAAACTTCTAACGCCACTTCTTCAAAATAGACTTGCCCAGGCCATGGTATTTGGTGGAAGAGCCACACTCAAGGGGCCAAAGAGCCGCATGTGGCTCGCGAGCTGCAGTTTGCTGACCACGGACCTAAGGAAAGCAGAGTTCCCTATTGCTAGATGACCTGAGCCCTGTGGCAGACACTACAGGTGCTCCATTCACACAAACCTCACCATTTCAGCACGTGGAACCCCAACTTCTGACCGTTGTTACCTGCATCTCTTTGTCTAATGTCTTTCTCTGGTTGCCAGAGCCCTGGTCTGCTTAGCAGGATGAATTGTCTGGGAATTCATGCCCCCTGGGAGCAGCCTTCAACCACAATTGTCAGGAGTTGGTGGGTAAAGACCCCAACTCCTTGCCTCTGTAGTGGGACAACTCTGACTACATGCTTCACATTGTTTTCCAGAATTCCCCCATGGAGTCAAACTCCAATTGTCCACGGGGGTAATTTGCCCTTTGTTGACTATCTTCCTTTCCTTGTCTTCCTTTTCCACTCCCCTACCTGTGTGTCTTGGGGATCACTCTCCAATAAACTATTTGCAATAAGATCCTTGTCTTTGGATTGGCTTTTGGAGGACCCCAACTAAGAGAGGTAAGTTTTCCCAGGGGACCTCCATTTTCCACACCCCAACCTGGCTTTACATATCCCACCACATCTTAACCTGAGTCAGCTCTTATGCACGCTGGCTCCTGGGAATGAAGAGGCAGAAGGGCAGATATGGCTGGACTTTACCGGCTAATTTGTGACTCCTGTCACTGTCAAATGTGGCCCATCTGTGCCCTGGAATCTGAATAATTCGGAGGCTCCTTCTTCCTGAGCCTGTGAGTGCTTAGATAGGAAGGTACTTGAAAGCCCGCCTCCTCCGGAGGAGGGCATAAAGCATCCATGTGGTGTTAGCCCCTGTGCTAGTCACTGGAGGCAGCAAAAGGAGTGAGCCATTGTCCCTGCCCAGAGATACTCATAGGGCAAACGTGTTATTATGGTTTGGGGGAATTGACATTAATAGTCCTGTGTGCAGGTGGTTATTGGAACAGCAAATAGGAGCACTGAGTTGGAGTCTTGGAGGTCTTCACCAAAGAGGTGTTACTTAAATCAGGTCTTAAAGAATGAGTTGGAATTTGCTAGGATTGAAAAAAGAAGGGAATGGGGTTAAGTACACCCAGACCCTAAAAGCTCCCACCTGGAAGTAACATACCACTTCACTCATATTCCCTTGGCTAAAGCGAGTCCCACGGTCATACCTAAATTCAAGTGGGAGAAGCACAATTCTATTATAAGGCAGACCATTTATGAACAGACCTTAGCTCCCCTGCCACAGCTGTTCTTTAGTGGTTGGTCATTTTTATTTAAAGCCGAGACCTTCCCCAGGTAAGGTTGGAGTGGGATCCATGGGTAAGTGACTACACGTATTAACCATGTCTTTTCTGCTTATTTGATTTTTTGACAACAGGGGCCTTGAAGACAGACCCTTCCAGGGTTAGCCAATGCCTAGAGAAAGTAAACTGCTCTTCTGTGCATGTGCTTTTCAAGTGTAGACAAAACAATCCAGAACCCACACCACTAATCACCTCCTTTACCCAGTTCTCATACCCCAGGCCACCTGCCCTCATCACCTAAGGACAGGTATCAGACAACTAGGGACAGCCCCTTGGGCCTAGAGCCTGTTGAGATTATTCAAATTAGCCAATCCTAAATCTGCTTACCCTGCCTCATCCATTATTTGCTGCATAAACCACAATTATGCCTTCTCCCTCCTGACTGACCCTGGTGCTTCCCCATGTGGTCTCCCAGAGGGTGGCATGCTCCCTCCTCTTTGGAACTGTAACAAATTATCTTTAAAAAAAATTTTTTTTATTGATTTCAGAGAGGAAGGCAGAGGGAGAGAGACACAGAAACATCAGTGATGAGAGAGAATCATTGGTTGATTGCCTCCTGCATGCCCCATACTGGGGATCGAGCCCACAACCCAGGCATGTGCTCCAACCGGAATTGAATTGCAACCTCCTGGTTCATAAGTTGACACTGAACCACTGAGATATACTGGTCCGGCCAAACTATCTTTTCAATGGCAACTGTCTCCTTATCTGTTTGCCTTGCTGCACCTAAATAATAATAAAACATATTAAGACATATCTATATTTTGATATCTCAGCTATTTATGATACCAAAACCTAAGGATTGGAAGATGAACAAGCAGATATTCTGGGTTCCCAAACTGGGTTGTTGCAAGCAAGGCATGACCAAGCTGTCCTGAGCCAGCTGGTCACTGTCTGAGACCTGGGGCTCCGCTCTCACAGATGCCGCAGAGTGTTCAGAGGAAGAAAGAAGAAGGGCTCAAGCCCTACCTCCATCCTGAGGACAATAAATGAGGCTGGGTGTTTCTTTGGGAGAACTGAGTCATCAATTTCCTATCTGATCAACTGCCAACACAAGAGGGCAAGTCCAAGATTTGGGGTCTTCATAACTTCCCTGCTGGGCTTCACTGCCAGACTTCCCAGAGTCCTCCTTGGTCTGTGCTCCAGGTGGGATCTTCAGACTTAGGAACTGCTAATTAGTCCTGCTATTAACACTGTGATGTTGAGCATTCCTCCCTGGGCCTCATTCTTCTTATCTATAAAATGGCCACAGCAGTCCTACTTCCTGACCCAGAGGATTGCTGTGAAGATTGACCTCCCCAACTCACAACAGAGCAGGCATCTACAGAAAACAAAACAAAATTAAAAAAACTCACAACACAAACAAATAACACCCACATAAAGCCTCCCAATGTTACACTAAGTAGTATAATTATGGTGAAATATTGATAGCTTTACTTCTGAGATCAGGAATGAGACAAGGATGCCTGCTATCCTTACTTCTTTCCAAAACTGTACTAGCAATACTAGCCAGTGTAATAAGCCAAGAAAAATAAATTGAATGTATAATGACTAAAAAGGAAAAGTTAAAACTCATTTTTGCAGATGAGATAGAATATGGTATATATATTTTAAAAGCCAAAGAATCTACATATTGTTAGAATAATTGAGTTTGGCAATGTTGCTAGATACAAGGGCATTATACAAAAGTCAACTTCTATATACGTTCCAGACCTATATTGCTGAGTAACAAATCCCCTCAAAACTTCATGGATTAAAATAGCAGTAATCATTTAATTATTTATTATCTCTCATGGTTTCTGTGCATTTTGGATTCATGAAGGGCTCAGCTGGATGTTTCAGGGTTTTTCATATGGTTGCATTTAGACAGTGGATGAAGCTGGAATAGCAGGGGCTGGCCCTACTGAGGACTGGCTAGTCATCTTCCTCTTCATTTTGTCTCAGGGTCTCTGCATTGTGGCTTAGGGTTTCAAAGACAAATGTCCCAAGAGAGGGAGTTAGAAAATACATCAACTTTATTGACTTTGAGTCAGAAGTCATGCAGCATCACTTCTGCCACATTCTATTTATTAAAAAAAAAACCACACACAAAAAACCACTAAGATCAACCATTTTAAAGAAGAAGGCTATTAGACTCCACCCCTTAGGAAGAGTGTAAAAGAATTTGTTGACTTGTTTTAAAGCCACCATGCAATACTGGCAACAAACAAAATAAAACACCATACAGAGAAACCATTTACAATAGTACCAAAAACATAAACACTCAGGACTAAATCCAATAAAAAAAAATGTACAAGGTCTCTACATAGAAAACTACAAACATTTCTGAGAGAACCTTAAAAAAACCCTAAACAAATAAAGGGCATACGATGTTTATGGAGAGAAAGACAATATTAAAAATGTCAATTTACCCAAATTGATCTAAAAATTCAATGTGATAGCAATAAAAATTCCAGCAGGATTGTGTATGTGTGTGTGTGTGTGTGTGTGTGTGTGTGTGTGTATGTGTGTGTGTGTGTGTGTAAATAGACAAGCTGATTTAAAAAACATATATATTTTTATTGATTTCAAAGAAGAAGGAAGAGGGAGAGATAGAAACATCAATGATGAGAGAGAATATTGATCATCTGCCTCCTTGATGCCCCACACTGGGGATTGAGCCCACAACTCAGGCAGGTTCCCTGATTGGGAATTGAACTGTGACCTCCTGGTTCATAGGTCGACATTCAACCAGAGTCACGCTGCTGGGCCAGACAAGTTGATTTTAAAACTTCTATGGAAGTGCAAAGGTCAGGAATAGCCAAGACAGTCTTAAAGAAAAAAAGTGGGTAGACTTTTCTATAGGACATTAAGACACTCAAAAGCTACAGTAATCCAGACAGTGTGGGAATGGCACAAGGAGAGAAAAATAGGCGAATGGATCAGACTAGAGAATTCAGAAACAGTCCCATGCACATATGGACTACTTGATTTATGACAAAGTTAACACTGCAGAGAAGTGGCAGGGGGAGTGATCTTTTCAACAAATAATGCTCGGTCAGTTGGATGTTCAGATGGAAAAAAGGAAAGGAGCCAGTGGGAAATTCCCTCTGATGAGATATGGCAATGTATTTCTAGAAACAATGACTGCTGAATTTTATTTACAAGTGTTTTCCTTTCGGAGCTGTAATTTCCCTCTGTTGTTCCCCAACCTTTGGTGAAAACGTTTCTCACACATATCTTGTATTAATGGATCCTTATGGCCACTGTTGACAAAATAAAGTTCAAATCTACATAAAAACTTTATAAGAGTTTATTTGAGTCAAATCTGAGGCCTGGCCCAGAAGCAAAATCTGAAAGCATTAAGAAAATGCTTTGAAGAATGGCTGTTTTGCAGTTCTTTTTATGGATTTAGAATTAAAGGAGAGAATGTAAGGAAAGTTACATGAAGTCCATTGGTAGTAGCTTAGGGAAGTGGAAGGAAGCAAAGTGGGGAAATCTCTAGGACTGGAAAAAAGTAAATGGAGAGATACATACTTCTTTTACATTGCTGGGTCCAGGATAGTGTACATTAAACAATGATAGTAATTAGAGATGGTGTGTAGGCAACCAGATAACAATGAGGGGTCTCCTGTGGTTTTGTGCTCTGGTGCTGGTGGTTGTGTCTCTGAGCGATCTGGAAAAGAAAATTACTCTGACATTTCAAAGGTATGTTATCCTAAATGCATAATAACGGACAGGGCCTGCTTAAGGTAATAATTGACCTTGCTAAAGAAGCTATGGGCCTGGGATGTTACTACCCACCATAATGTAATCAGGAATTCATGATCACATCATCCTGTGTGGTTACTTTCCATCACTGAGTTAGTTAGGCTTGCCTATGGGTGCCCCCGCCCCCCACTCCCACGTTAGCCTGTCAGGTCTGCTATGTAGCACCTTTTACCTTCACATCACAAACAGAGGACCAGCGTAGCTCAAGGAGCAGCAAAAGGCTCCCTTCCTTCTCTCCAAATAGCATCCCCTGCTCCATCCTGACCCACGTCCGGCCTCTTGGTCCTCCCCAGCCAGGCAGTGGTGGAGCAGTCAATAGGAGGTAAGGGCGTGCAGACCGCAAATGTGGACAATTCTTGGATGAAAAGGGGAGGAGCAACAGACCAGCTGCCAACAGGTGATGTGAGGAGTGAGGGGGCTTCTTGTGGGCGTGGGAGAGGGACCCTGTTTCAGTCACCTCTTGCCCTACCATGGGAGCCATCCCATTTCTGTGCAGGATACCATGAGGTGGGGCAGATTCTGGACCCCTCCTCAGAACTTCAGTTTCTAGACCATTCCTATGGCCCCCGCTCTCCCAGTCATTAAAGGCGGCAGCATCCCTCTGCCTTCTCCCAGGGGTTTCCGTCTTGGAAACTCTGGAGGCAGCGGAGCCCGTGCATCTGGAGCTCCATGACTGACACGCAAGTCCTTGCCTCAGTTTGCTCTTCTGGGAAGTGAGAGTGTAAGCGCGCCACCTCCCAGGGACCCTTTCGCAGGGACTCAGATCAGCGGGGCAAGTAGGAAGCCCCTCGCCCCCACCACAAGACAGCACCCATCTCCGAAGGCGTTCCTTCCTCCCCCGGTCACCACCTTCCTCCCTCTCCCCGCCACCCCAAGCCGCGTGGGGCTTACAGTCGCCTTAACTATTTAGGGCGAGGAGCGTGCCCCACTTCTGGGGAGAGGTGGCTTAGGGGCTGCTCTCTCCTCTCGCCCTTGGTGGCGAAAGGCGGGACGGAGAGGGTCCCCTGGACAGGCGCACAGCCCTCCCGGACTCCTCGGGGCGGACGGCCAGGCCCGGGACCCCGCGGCGGCCCGGCCAGAAGGAGGGGCCTCCCCGCTGGGCCCGGGCCCCCGGGTCCCCGGCCCACGGCTGCGCCCGAGGCCGGAACAATAGCGCGCGCGGGCGGGGGCGGGGCGGGGCGGGGCGCTCCGCCGGGCGCCGCCCCCGGCCCGCCCCCCGCGCTCGCACACCCGCTCTCACACCGACTCCCACCCGCCACCCGCCGCCCGCCGCCCGCCCAGGCACTGCCCGCGGAGCCGCCGCCGCCGCGCCCGCCATGGACGTCCGCCTGTACCCCTCGGCGCCCCCGGTGGGCGCGCGGCCCGGGGCCGAGCCGGCCGGCCTGGCGCACCTGGACTACTACCACTGCGGCAAGGTAGGGGCCGGCGGGAGCCCGGCGGGGGGCGGCCCGCGCCTTCGGACCGAGTCGGAGCCCGAGCGCCCCGGGCTGGAGCGCGGGCAGGAGTCACCTGGCGGCGTCCTCTCGGGGACACGCGCGGGGGAGGGGGGGTGCCGGCGGCGCCCACGCGCGGAGACACGCGCCCCGCCGCCCCGCCGACGGGCACACGCCGCTCACACGGATCCCACTTACACTCACGCCCCGAGTTGCTCTTATCACGGGCAGAAGTCACCCCGACAGGCACTCACGCGGCGACAGGGACACTCACACTTACCCAGGTCCCCCGACAGCCTCCCCTTCGTTCACCAGCGGACCCGCGGCCGCACCGACAGCCACGCACCTACTCACAGCCTCGCCGTCCCACACGACTCGCCCTGACAGTCACGCACAGGGCCACGCGTCACTCGCCCACCTACACACACGGCCACACTGCCGCACACGAGCCACCCGCACGCCACACACCTCGTTCCCTGCCCGTCCGCTGTCACACCCAGTCAGTCACAACTGGGGGCGGGCGCACAAAGAAGTCGCTCCGACAGCCAGACGCTCGCCCTCCAGACGACTCCCCGAGGCGCGCACTGCCACGCACAGCCGCCCAGGGACGGTGACCCTCAGGCACACCAACCGCCCTGACGGCCACAGTCACACGCCGTCACGCAGGGGCAGCCCCGGCCCCAGCCCCGCACCGCCCCTCCCCCACCCGGGTCCGCCACACTCGCCCCGTCGAGGTCCAACTTCTCAGGCTTCGCGGCGCCCTAATTGGGCCGCTTACGAAGTGTCTGTGACCGCCCGGCGGGCCGCGGATTCCGAGCTTGCAATGGCCAATCCAGGCCTGCTCCCTCCCCGAGCGGTGCACAGGCGCCCCTCCAGGCTGGGGTTGCAGGGAGGGACACCGCCCTCCCCTCCCCAGACCGCCGTCCCCACCCCCGCCAGGTTCCCGCTGCGCTGCCCCCGGCGCTGAGGACGTTCGCGTGCCTGGAGCCCAGGACAGGAGGCGTCCACACCCGCTCCCCGCGCCCGGCCGCCCGGGTCCGTTAGGTGCACCTGCGCCCTCTGCCTCTCTTCCTTCGCCCGGGAGGAAACTTTAAAACTTAGTTGGGAGCGAGATTGTCCGTGCGTCCGCCGGCCGGTGCCTCTGGCCGGGCCGGCTGGAGCCGAGCGCGGCTGTTCGTCACTCGGAGCCCGGATTGAACGGCGCGCGTGGGTTTCCCCGCGGCCCCGGCGCAGATGCGCGGGCTCGGTGGCGCTGCTTGGTGAGTGCGCGTCGGGCGGTTGGATCGCGGCCCTCCCAGGGTCTTAGCTCCACCCCACCCCCTGGCTTTTCCTCCGGGCCCCTGGCTGTGGGGGTGCTTTGAACGCGGGGCTCCCGAGGCCGGGCCTCTGAGTGCGTCCGGAGGCCCTGGGGAGTGGCTGGAGTGGCCCTGGCCAAGCCCTCCGCTGTTCGCCCCTGGCGGGGCGTGGGGTGGGGGCCAGAGGGCCTGCGGCGGCCTGGGGGCGGGGGTAGGCGGCTGTGAGGTCTCTCCAGGATGGCGGTGATTATCTTTTGTCCGGTGACCGGCAAAGTTAGAAGCCAAAGAGGGGGATGGTGTGTGTCCTGGGGAGAAGGCTGGCTCTCTGGCTGTTTCCAATCTGATGGAGGAAAAATTGATTAAAAGTATCAAGTGAAGTCTTCAGGGAGGAGAAGACAGTTCGGTGTGGGGGCCGCCGGTCTGTCTTCTGCCCTTGGTTTTGTTATTTTTTTAAATATGAAGTTGGCAAGTCTCCAGCCTCTGGTTTGGGGATACGTCTGGGCATTGGGAATTTGTGCCTCAGAGTCTCGGTGGGTGGGTGTCCCTAGGTCCGGGAGTCCTCCTTTGGGGGCTGGTGTTTCTGTAAGCCTCTCTAGAGCAGGGCAGTCCCACATGGGAGCCTTTGGGAGGCGGCACTCAGCAAAAGGCCCTGCTCTATCCTGATGCTCCGTAAAGCTCTGACTCAGCACCAGGAACCTGTGAAAACCCTGGCCGGGAGGGAAAGGCACAGGGAATGAGAACCTGGTGATTCTGGCTTCTGTCTGTGGTCTGGGACCCGCACCTGTCCCAGGGCCAAGGGTGTGTCCAGGTGGAGGAAGGTGGCCAGCTGAGCCACGAGGATGGGTGAAGGAAAGGTCTGACCTTGCACTTGTACGTGAGACAAGCTTCTCAGTCCTTCAGGCTTGTGGCATGGTAGGCATGGCAAGTCACTTGGCTCAGCTAGGGGTGGGTCAGAGGCCTGTTAGAAGCAGATCCCAAGTGGACAGTGGCCTTCCGCCATGGTGGTTGGGGGATGGGGCGTTATGACCAGAAGCTGATGGTGAGGGGCTGGGGAGGGACATGCCCAGGCTCCATCCTTCAGCTGGTCACCATCAGAACTGGAGGAGAAACCACAGTGCAGCCGTGGCCACACGGAGGGCCCGTAGGTGGGGCTGCAGAACCAGGACAGAGGCCGCACACTTGGGGCTGGGTCCTTGGTGTCCAGACAATAGGCTTGTCCCCAAGGGACCCAGGCCTGAGAAACACAAGGGCAAGCATTGGCCCAAGTGATACCGGACAATCACTGCGCAGCTGACCCGGAAGGGCCCTTGGCGACTGTTCCCTTGGTGACTGTCCCCTTAGCGATCCTCTGCACCGAGATTCCAGCCTCTTGAAACCAACGTCAGGAGCAGTGGCTCTTCTTTTGGTATCTCTTGTTTGAGAAAATACACAATGGCAAAACGCTGCTATGGTTTTATTTTTGCTCTAGATGTGTTATTTTATTTATCGGTAATATTAGCATGCATTTAAAAAATAGCTTGCCAGATACGAGGCAGGCACATTACTTATTGCAAATTATAACAGTGCTGGGTGAGCGTAGGTGCTTGTGGTCCTGTGGCCCCGAGGATCTGGGGCACCATTCTGGGAACCATTGATCCCCTCCTTCCTTGCTTCACAGAAGGGGAAACTGAGTCATGGAGTAGTGTACTCAGAGGTTGCATAGCAAGAAGAGAACAGAGCTGAGGCCTGAACCCAAGTTTCTTGACTCCCAGCTTGACACTCATCTGGCCTCCCCACTAGTCTCTGCTGTGGTTGGGGGACTCGGGGGCTGTGACAGCCTTCCTAGGGTAACTGTGAGTACCCTTCATTCAGATTTTGGCAGGGCACTTTACCACACGGCATTGCCTGAGGCTTCCTGCTCCACTGGCCATTGGTTTGGGCAAACCTGGGTTCAAATCTCCATTGTGTCTTTGTGACCCTAGGGCAAATGATTTCTTAGCTCATTTTTTGTTGGGACATGATGTTCCTACTATAAAATGCAAAGTTTAAGTGGACAGTAGTTTTGATGGCAACCACCATCCCATTCCAGATATAGAAGCATTTCCATCACCCCAGAAAGTTCCCTCATACTCCTTTCTAAGTCTACACCCCTTCCCTCTCCTCTAGAAGAAACTGCATATCTGATTTCTATTATCAAGCTTTGTTCAAGTTCGGTTTAAGTGTACTAAGTATATTTAAGTTTCAGAACTTCATATGCAGCATATATATTTTTGTCTGGCTTCTTTTTGCTCAACACAGTGTCTTTAAGATTCATTGTACTGTGTATATCCACAGTTTGTTCCATTTTATTGCTAAGTTATATTACATTTTATGATATAGCACAATTGCATTATCTATTCACCTGATGATAGATATTGGGTTTGTTTCCAGACTGAGCTATTATAAATAACGCTGCAGTGAACATTCTTATACAAGTATTTTTGTGGGTGGGACAAATAATTTAATATCTCCGAGCTTCATTGTTCTCTCAAAGACAACATTGCCTACCTCAGAGGTTTGGGAGGGTTAAATGAGGATGTAGGCTAGGATAGTCCTTGGCACATGCCAGCTATGAATTACATAATGATGGTACCAACCACCTGGAACCTATCTTGGTAAGAGGCTTAGCATTTCTGTATTTCAAGCATCTTTCCTCACTGGTCCAAACATCCTTCACGGCCAACCTGGGGATGACTTTTTCCATGCAGTGCTCCATGGCCACCCACCTTCTTTCTTCCTCCACGCTACCCCCAAACTGGTACTGCATGGGATTCAGCATGTTCTGCCATCCATCAATCAATCAACAGTTATTGAGCATCTCTTTGTGCTAGGCACTGTGCTGGGCAATCGATGCTATAGCATTGAACAAATATAACTCAGATCGCTGCCCCCTGGAGCTGATATATAGTATGGAAATCATAAGTATATGGGTGAAATATATGGTGCTGTGACCAATGGCAATACAGTTATGGAGAAAATGAAGCCAGGAAGAGGGTTAGGGGTGCCAAGGCCAGGTGCTGGTTTGCAAGTAGGGAGGTTGGGGAAAGCCTTGTGGTCTCAACCAGTGGTTCTCAAATTTCTGTACACATTAAGAATCATCTGGACCTGGCTGCTGGTGTGACTCAGTTGGTTGGGCATCATCCCATGCACCAAAAGGTTGCCAGTTCGATTTCCAGTCTGGGCACGTGCCCAGGTTGCTGGCTTGATCCCTGGTAGGGGGGTGTGCAGGAAGCAGCTGATCGATGTTTCTCTTTCACTTCGATATTCCTCTCTCTCTCTCTCTCTCTCTCTCTCTCTCTCTCTCTCTCTCAGATTAAAAAAAATCATCTGACAAGATTTTAAAAACAGATTTCTGGGCTCCACCCCCAGAGATTCTGATTCAGTTGGGCTGGGGCCCTGAGAACTTGCATGTTTAATGAGCTCCCAGGTGAGGCTGCTGCTGGTCCAGCAACCACACTGTGTTAGTAGTGGTTTGGTTGTTTGTGGGCTCCCAGCAGGCAGGAACCATGGCCAGCACCTGGCACAGTGCCTGACCCATAATTATTCAGGAAATATGTGCTGGTGTGTGAATGAATCAACTCTTTACCCACCCACACAGCTCTGGAAACAGCATCTTGTACCCGGATGGGATCTACACAAGTTTGGTTATGAATGACTGGCGTCTACTTGTGATAAAAATCCATGAAGTCGGAATTGCTATTCCCACCTTATCTGGACTTGAGATACCTGGGGCCTGCTCAGTGTCCCTGCTGGGCGAGGTCCCCACAGCTTCTTTCTGCAGGGGCACAGGTGGATGTGGGTGGGATGTGGAAAGAGCCCTGGGCCAGGTGAGCTCTGAGCTGAAATGGCTGGTCCCAGGGAATTCTGGAAGGCCACCTGCATCTCTGTTAGGGGCTTCTTTTTTACTTTCCATCTCTAGCCCCTCCTCCAGCCTGTCCTGAAGGATCCTCTAGGACCACATTTCTGTCCCTTACCCATCTCAGGAGGGGTAGCCCAGGCCTGGTACTGCTGTCCCCAGTCTGCTGGGTGACCTTGAGCATGGCAGTGGCCTTCTTTGAGCAAATCAGTGACGATGAGCCTAGTGAGATGGGGAGCTGTGGTGTGGAAATATAAGGAAATAAAGGCTGGGCATGTCTTTTATAACTGTAGGGTGTAGTGTACCCAGCTAGGAAGAGGATGATGATGAGTCCTCACAGGGCAGTCACCACCATCTCTACCTTAACTTTTGTATCCCCAGGGCTGGGCTGGCACATAGGTGCTCAATAAGTACAGGGTGGGCAAAAGTAGGTTTATAGTTGTTCATAATTAATCAATAATAATAAAAGAATAAACTCGGTTTCCCATACTCACAACTGTAAACCCACTTTTGTCCCACCCCGTATTTACTGAATGAATGAATGAGTGAATGAATTCAGGGTAGCCTGTTGTACCCTGTGGCTTGAGGAACTTAGCATCTGTTTGGCTCATACTCTGAAGACTTTGTGGTGAGCACATCGAGTCCACAGCAGGGCTGGGCCAGCTATCTCTTGGCTGACCTGTCATTCCTAGAGGGCCATCCCTGACAGAGAAGGCCCAGGGGACAGAGCCCAGCGCAGGGAGCAGCCAGTGAGTCGGGATGAGCAGATTTGAGTCTGTGCACGCAGGACAAGGCCCCATGCTACACCCTTGTCCCAAGGACTCTCCTACAGTGTGACTGTCAACTCTGTGTGACTCCGTAGGGCCATCTGTTTTGCTTCTCTGATTTACTAGAACTGGTCTCAGGATATGAAGGCAGCATATATTCTGGAGCCCTGCAGCCTGGGTTTGCATGCTGCCTTACCATGGTCGGCACAGGCAAGTTAATAAGCTCCCTGTGCTTCAGTCTCCTCTTCTGCAGAATGGGCACGTCAACCCCCTGCCCCCTGTAGGGTTGCCTGCCAAGAGGGTTGGAAATCAGGCACGTACAGCACGTAGCCCAGCAGGGAATGCGTTCATTTCTATTCACAAAGCGCAGCACAATTGAAAGTTAAAATGCCAGGGGAGCCTAGTTTCAGCTCGGGCTGCTGGAGGACGGGCCATCCCCGCAGTGCGGAGGGTCCTCCTGACGTCAGGCGTTTCCATGCCTTGGTCTATGGATTGGATTTTCCCGAGCCTCTGATTTAAGAGGTCTCCTGTTGGGCTGTTCAGGATTATGAATTGACAGGGAGCTGCTCATTTCCTCTGCGTCTTTCTGTTTCCTTCTTGAATCTGTGTGGGAGGGGAGGCAGAGAAGACTGGTTCACCTCGAAGCTGCCCCATTCACTGGCGTGGACTGGTGGGTGACCTGTGCACTCCAGGTCTCAGTTTCCTCATCTGCACCAGGGGACCTAATACCCTTTTCATAGTATTGCTAGGAAGCGCAGGTTGAAGTAACAGATATGGGAGTTCCGTTTAATTTAGAACAGTGTTTCTCAGCCTCAGCACATTGACATTTTAGACCTGATAGTTCCTTGTTGTGACGGTCACCCCATGCTTTATAGGATGTTTTATAGCAGCCCTGGTCTCCATCAACTAGATGCCAGGAGCAGCCCCTCTCTAGTCATGAAAACCAAAAATGTCTCCGGACTTTGCCAAGTATCCCCTGGGGGAGAAGATCGCCCCGATTTGAGAACCACAGATCTAGGCAGCGTGGTGTAGGTGAAGTAGACAGCGAAGGTGATGAGAGTGGTTCTTGCTTTCTCTCCAGTATTTTAGTTCTGTGTCTCCCTGTCAGTAAATTCTTCATGTGGTTGACAGTCATCTTATTTACATGGACCCAAAACCTACACAGGGGTTTTTCAGCATGGTTAGGAGCAGCAGTAAAAACATATGGTAAGTAATTATTAACTTAATGAGTCGTGGTAAATTATAATTTTATATCTTATGAAAACATGGCGTGTAACACAGGATAATAAATTCTCATCAATTACCCTGAAGCTTAAACTTGCTCCTGTACAATTGTGATTTCTGGTGTCTGCTAGAGTGAGCAACGTTGCAATTTTTCAATATGCAATTACGTGTTGGCTGCTGGTTTACAGGTGTTCAACAGATTTTTGTTGAGTGCCTACTGTGTGCTGGGGGTTTCAGCCATGTCCTGAAGGCTCAGTGGCTCAAGGGGAAACTTGTCCTTCCTGGATGAAAGGCTGTGTGGATCTGTAATTTGTATTTCATTTTATATGTAACTCAAAATGTAATTCATAATTAAACATATACTTGTCTGGGGAAGTGACAGTGCCAGGGGTGTGGAAAGGCTTCACAGGACAGAGTCTTATAGGAAACGCCAGGAGGCCACATGGGGGCGGGTGTACAGTGGTGGGAGGGCATTCTAGGTAGAGGGAGCAGCCGTTCCAAGGTGGCTTGGAGGGTGGTCTGGGGCTACTGTCAGCCTAGGGTGGGGAGGCCTGCCTGCAGGGAGCTGGGACACCAGCAGAGACCATCATGAGGAGTGTCTCAGGCCAGACTTTTAAGTAGCAGAGTGCCTTGGAGCCCGGAGTGTGGTGCAGGTATGGAGTGTTGGCTGTTGCTGGACTCAGACTGTTGTCAGCAACTGCGCCTTGGTCTTCTGCTGATGGGAGAGTTTAATAACTTGTGTTTGACTTTCCCCAGTAGCCAGGGATGCTCTGCTTAGTATAACAGTAGTACCCGGAGGGCAGTTAAAACACAGATTGCTGGGCACCAACCTCAGAATTCTCAGTAGGGCTGAGGAGGGGCGGAAAATGCGCTCTGCTAACACGTCGATGATGCCAGTGCTGTTGGTCTGGGAGGCACACTTAGCGAGCACGGCTCTAGACTAGATTATGGGAGGGTTGTCCCTGCTTGCCTTAGGGCCATGGGGAGGTACTGCTGGTTTGGGCATGTAGCTCTGGCTGGGACACGGTCGGGTATCCCGGACGCTCCTGCCTTCTTCAGGCCCCCTGCAGGTCATGGGGGAGTCTCCTTCACCTTGGAGAGACTCTTACATTGGGTTCCCTGGACACAGACTCAGTTGGAGAGTTGCTGTGGGAGGTTTCTTTGGGGGGATGTCCTTAGAAGGTGCACCTCTAAGGGAGTGAGGAAAGCTTAACTGGTCAGAGGGAGATGCTCGCCCAGAATGTGGTTACTGATGAAGGCATCTCACAGGAGCTCTGGAGCTAGGCCGGCTCTTCAGAGTGGCCCCAAATGGAGGCCAGGGGGCCGCCCATGCCTTAGATTCTTGCCCTCCCCTGTCAGTGGCTGTGGTGGTTCCCTGGGGCAGGGAGCAGTTCCCAGTGGAAGCTGTAGCTCTGAGCCCAGCAATAACATTCCCAGCAGTTGGGGGATGGATGCATAGAAAGGGGAGCACCACCATTTCAAGGGGAGGCATCTTGGGGAGAAAACACCTTCCTCTTGTTCCCAAGAGCGATGAGTCACTCACTGAGGGTTCTTCTTTATTTCCTGGTGTGAGTGAGAGCTGCAGGTTAACTGCTTCTCGGGTCCGAGTGGAGTGAAAAAGATCACAATGGAATTTTCTGGGGCCTAAGGAGATTCTCCTAACGTTCCGTGGTAGGGTTCTAGATTCTTGGGCTGTGATGTCACACATTTTCCTGTTGGGTGCGGAGGACTCCAGACTGGCTTCTGATGAGCTTCTGGGACATGCCTCAGGGGGTCACCTCTGGGCAGGGGACCATGGCTTCCTCTTGGGGCTGGAGTCCTGGCACGTTCTTCAACAAGAGGCTCTTGGCCCTGCCTCCGCCTTGATGTCGGTCAGTGTCCACGGCTTTGCCCTTCACCATCTCTGAGCTCCCAGGAAGGTCAGAGGCAAATGAGTGGGTCCATTGGAGCCATAATTACAGGATATCATGGCACATCTTTTGCTCATTTCTCACTCCTGATTGCATTTCATTCTTCTATCATTTCCCCTTTTTTCCGGAGTACCCCCATTCTTTATTTTAAAGATTGTTTTTTTTTACCCTGGCCGGTTTTCTCAGTGGTTAGAGTGTCGGCCTGCGGACCAAAGGGTTGTGGGTTCGATTCCTGGTCAAGGGCACGTACCTGGGTTGCAGGCTTGATCCCCAGCC
This sequence comes from Cnephaeus nilssonii, assembly GCF_951640355.1. NCBI lineage: Eukaryota > Metazoa > Chordata > Mammalia > Chiroptera > Vespertilionidae > Cnephaeus > Cnephaeus nilssonii. The sequence goes on along the minus strand of NC_137082.1, from coordinate 70,000,973 downwards.
CTAGGTCAGGGTGCGTGTGGGAGGCAACCAGTAGATGTGTTTCTCTCACATCCGTGTTTCTTTCTCCCTCTCCAGTCTCTTTAAAAATATCAATGGAAAAAATATCCTCGCATGAGGATTGACAGCAACAAAAATTGTGTTTTGTTCTCCATAAGATACACAGAAATAAGAAATTAGACAAGGGGAAAAGTGGGGGTCTAGAAGAGAGGCGAGGTAAAATGTATGTGCTGTATCTGCCATCTTGAACTAAAAGTCCCCGCTAATGGATTTTAATTTTTAAAATGTATTCTATTTTATGGAGAAAAGTGGGATAGAAATAAGCACAGATTATTCTCTGAGCTCTCACCGCATCTCAGGTACATTCACTCATATTACCTCATTAAGTCTTCATAAGAACTATGATAGGCACATATGTCCCCATTTTGTGGGCGAGCTCCAAATGGGTCAGGTTGCAAAAGGCGGCAGAGGAGTGGTCAGCAGAGCTGGGCTTGGCCTGTGCGCTCTCTGCCCCTCTGCCCCGCAGCCTCCACCCGCCAGGTGCCTGGAGTGCCACCCTCTGCAGGGGTGGAGGAGCGGGGTCAGCTTGCCCTTGTTTTTGCTGTTGGTGCGTTGGCTCTTCCGGGGGCACGGGGGTTTCCAGCGAGGCCTCCTGACTTGGTTTTCAACTACAAACATCATTTGCTAATAGAGTGCCTCCACATTAGAGCTAATTAATACGTGCTTATCTCCAAGCGGGGCCTAATTTGCAGGGATGATTTAAAGACTTGTTGGAAGTGAATCCAACTCAGGAGCATCGCCCAGGATCAATCTCACGCATGCACTCCGCTGTTCCGTTGGGCTGTGTTTTGGCTTGAACTGAACTTGATCATGTGGAAGATGGACTCTGGGCCTTTCGCTGCTTATTTATTCTGCAAATTTATCGAGTGCCTATTGGGTGCTACCTACGTTCTTTAAAAAGGTCCCTCCACCCGCCACCCCCATGCCTTCTCTGTTCTATAAGGCCTCCTGAGCTGTAAGTTAATTTCTATGCAAAACCAGATAGTGGATTCCAATGTGCCTTTCGCCTTCGGTGGAAGCGCCTGGGGTCCTGTCCTGGCACTTGCAGGCTGTGTGGCTTCGGACCTGGCACTTAAGTTCATGGAGCCCCTGTTTCCTCACGTGACCTTCACTTGCATCTCGGATTGTGGTGAGGCCTTTGGGACATCAAGGGAGTTGTCCCCTCCCTCATTCCTGCTGCCAGGTGCTGTTCAGGTCATCGAGGCCCCTCGTAGGGGGGTGTGGGTCCATCCCAGTTTTTTTAATAAACTATAGAGTCCAAGGAGCTTCCCAGTTCAGAATAGGTGTGGTGCTTCTGGCGGGGAAGGTCTCTTTTCTCTCCTGTATCGGTTCCCTTTTGTCTCATTGCAGCTCCCACAGGGACTCCTTAAGGTCCCGTTAAGCGTTCAGACTCACAAGACTCACACAGGTGACACTTGGTACCTGTCTCCTCCAAGGAGCTGGGACAGGAGTCACCACCTGCCAGCGGAGCCCATGATCCGTTCCTCGGTTTCTGCAGGAGCCCACAGAGGGGGCTGGCGTGCATCTTTGCCAGGCTCCCCACCCCCACCCCAGGTTTTAGTTCATGGGCAAGGGAATGAGACCCACAGAGGGTGAGTTTGGAAGCCACCCTGGCTTAGAAGCCTTATTCCCCCAAAGGACTCATACTGTTTGTTGCAGTTTCATACTCGTTCCTTGAAGGGTTCCTGCCAGGGGCGCGCCAGTTTCAAGAGTCACTGTGCTCAGGAGAACCTACAGCATGTCTTCTTTATCGGATATTTATAATTTATTTATAGTTTCTTCCAGTCTAGATGCAACTCACCAGTCAGGGGTCATTTTTACATAAACAGAGTTGCCTAGTAACATAGTTAACATCCCAACTTCATCAGATTTCCAGGGGAATTATGCTAGGCAATAACAAAGGTGAAATTCTTGTGCAAAAGGGAAAAGGGTTTGGTTAGCTTTTTACTCAGATTCACATTCTGTTTCTCCCGAGGGGTGGTGCTTTTGGGCATCTATTGTGGAGGAACGAATTCCTCAGTGTGTTTTGTCATATATTCCATGTTTCTGTACAGTTTCTGGTTGATCCATAGCAGATACACACACATTCTGGCCAAGAGATATGCTTTGGGATCATTGGCCTCGGATCCCATCCTGGCTTCTTTTATTCATTCATTTGTTCAGCTTCCCAAAGAACATTCACTGCCTGCCGTCTGCAGGGCTGTGTGGTAGATGCCAGGCATGGGGAGGTGACTGACACCTGGTCCTAGCTCCCGAGGAGCCACTGTCTTAATAGAGTGACAGGCAAAAATCAACAATTCCCAATGGGTGTGGGGCCATCACACCAGGCTGGGAGTAGTCAGGGAGGTCTTCTCAGAGGAGGAGACACCGGGCCTGTATTTGAAGGTGAATTTGCCACATGAAGAAGGTAGAGAAAAGCATTCCAGGTAGAAGGAATGGCATGTGCAAAGGCACAGGAAGAGAGGACAGTGTCAAGTGATGAGGCTGGAGAGGGGAGCATGGGCATTTAGAAAGCTACTTTATAACTCTGGACCTCAGTTTCCTCATCTACAAAATGGGGTTAACAGTGCTTTCCTGTTTATGAAATTAAATGAGATCATAATGCATGTTTAAGCACCTGGGATAGTTAATTTTGATTTCCTTTCAAAATATGTCTGTGGCTGCCTCAGGGCCAGGCTTTGATTTTAACACTGAAGGGCCTGGCCACCCACCTGTGCCGTGCAAGCATTTCCTCCCATGGCTCTTCTGTGAGTTGTCTCATCCCTCTCGGATGGAGCACTAAATGTTTGCACGCTATCTTGGATTATGTCTTACAGTATCAGTGAAGCACATAATTGTGTTTTCCTAATGGCTCGACATTAACAATAAGCCGTGACCCTGCTGAGGCGTTCTCTGGGACGATTTTCCATCTGCTGACAGCCACGCATCTGTCTGATGCCCTGTCAACACGTCCTGTCGTTTGCTGCTTTGTCTTGCTTTTCTCAGAGGTGGCCAGCCACCTCCCACATACCGGCTGCAGATGCTTAGCATTGGGGGCATTTACTATCCAGTGACCACGAGCCACACATCAGGATGAGCTGAGGAGCCATCCTGGCCACGATCGAGATCCTTCTGATGTGTAAATTGGATCCTGTCATTTCTCTGGGCAGTACCGCCCAGTGGGTCTCCCTTGGGGCTTGGTGAACTCTTACCAACCTATCAGGCCTCTGCTTAAAACCTTCCAGTGGTTTCCCCTCGTGTGTAGATAACATCAGATGCCTTTCTTGGCCTCCGGATTCTTGTGTGATCTAGCCCCTGCCTGCTCTTCCAGCCTGTCCAACACACCAGGCTTTGTGCTGGGGATACCATGCTGAGCAAAGCCAGCCTCCCCGCTGTGGATTCCAATCTGGCTCCCCAGGCCTGGGTAGTTTTCCAGATACCCCCATCCCTACTCTTTATTGCCCGAGGGCCTTGCACATGCTCTTCCCTTTGTGGGCATGGCTGTCTAAGCTTTATCCTCACTTCCTCAAAGACTCTGACCCCCCAATCTGTGCAGTTACCCCATTATTCTCTATCATAGTCTCTAGTGTATTTCCCTCCCATTGCGTGAGATATCTGTGAGATTACTTGGGTGTCTGCTCCACCTGGAGGACAGTAAGCTTTCAGACCACTGGAGTCGTGTTTGTTTGCTGCATCCCTGACTCCCAGCACCTTAGCATGGTGTCCGTTTGTAGTAGGTGCTCAATAAAAAGCTGTTGACAGAAGGAATGAATCAACATGGTGGTTATAATTTCCAGAGATGGCCACTCTAACATATCCCAGGCTGTGTGTTCAGGAATAACTCCCTCACCCTCGCTGGGCCTTACTTATTTGGGCATCGTTGCCAGCGGGCATAAACACATCTATGTGAGAGACACGGTGCCTGGGGACTGCAAGTGCTAGTCCATGTGAATTAACACTGGAAAACCAGGCCTCACATCCAGCCCAGCCCAAGGAAGAAAACTGAAGTGAGAGTCAAGAGGGTTGATGTTCGAAATCCTCATCATTATGGTTCTTGATGCTTGACCCCCGGGGCCAGGGCTGGCGGACCTCAGCGCACCCACCCTGTTTGTCCACTTCCCGTCTCCCTAAGGATAGTGACCTTGCCGTCTGCAGGGGCGGGGGGGGGGGGCATCACTCCCGGTTGCTTGGGTTGGGGTGTCTGGGGCACAGCCACAGCGGCCTTCAGAGATAACACATCTCTCGCTAGTCCGTGAGGATGTTTCTGTTGAGCAAGCAGGACTTTTTTGGGGCCTTCTCTCCTAAAATGATCACCTTTCCTTTGTATTAAGCTGTAAACGATGGAGACTCTGTGTAGGAAATGGGAGAAGTGACTTGTTTCTATCCCCCCAGGCAGACTCAAGAACAGTGTTTACTTGGGCACTTCCCTTTCTTAGTGTTTAACGCTGCAAACTGCTCCACGCCAGCCTGGTCCCCCAGAAGTCTCTTACCCACCTTCCTCTTCTCCCTTCCAACGTGTGTACCTTACCTATTTATTACGTTTAGTTTATGTCCCACCCCCGCCACTAGCTTCACTAGGGCGAGGCTCTGCCGTTTGCTCATGGATGTATCTATGGGAGCAAGTGTAACTGCCTCTGGTTTCGGCATTTCCCACCTACCTGGAAAACTCCTGCAGGCATGTTTTCAAATTTCTGCTCAAGCGCCACCCCCTTCAGGAGGCCTTCGCTGCTCTCCCCAGGCCTCTCTCCTCCCCCCACCCCAGCACCTGGCGCACCAGAGGCTCCCTCGGAGCTGGGCTGCTCTCTGTCCCCAGGAGATGGGGCCTGGAACGCTGTGTCCAGGAACTTGGACTTTACCTCAAGGATGGTGGGAGATGTGTTGTGTTACATTTCAGAAGAATCTTTGTGGCTGTCCTATAGGGAAACACTGGATGGGGTAAGAGTGGATGTGGGAAGACAGTTGTGCGGTGATCACTGCGGTAGAGGAGCAGCTCAATGATCGCTGGAGTTGCCCTATCCAATAGGGTAGCCACTAGCCACATGTGATGATTTAAATGTAAAATCCAATCCAATCAGATTTCACTCCTCAGTCGCACTAGGCATCTTCCCATGCGCTATAGCAAGCATGTCAAACTCGCGGCCCACAACGAATATTTTTGCAGCCCAGCCAATATAATGGTATGTAAGAAACGTTTCAGTAAAAATTTCGTAACTTAATTTTTACAATATCCTGTTACACATAATTATTAATAATGAACTACAACGTTCACTAATGACTGATTACTATAATCGTGTTGCATTCATTTCCCTTACATGACTTATGTGCAGGGACACCATTTCTCTCCACTAATACTAGCAGCGAATATTTTAGCAGCTGATGGCCACGTCATTAGTCTTGCACTGACTGGTTTGGTGTGCGCAAGAGGAAATATTTTGCTTTCGGAGAACAAGAAAAATAGGTTTATTTGTGTGACGCTTATTAATTTGTGCAGTTATTTAGTGTCTGATAAGTTAATGTTCAAGAAAAAATATTAATTTTTATTAAAATGCTCTATTATTTTATGATAACGATTACTCCTTTATTTCAGCCCTTTGTATTCAGCATGTCTCTATAGAAATAAACCTACATTTCTATGAAAATCGAAGCTTTTTTTTTTTTGTGTGTGTGGCCCACATAAACTTAAACCTTGTTTATTTGGCCCATGTTAGCCTTTGAGTTTGACATGCTTGTCTCTAGGCTAGCCCCTAGTGGGCTGTGGAGATACAGAACTCTCCCATCATCTTGGAAAGCTCTGTTGGCCACTTCCAGCTTGGCATGTAGTGGAGGGTGGGAATGGAGGGTCATGGAGAAGCTGGGGAGATATTAGGAGGGAGAATGTATGAGATTTGGGGATGGGTTGGATGTGGGGTGTTATAGAGATGGGGTGTCAAGGGTAAGAATCAGGCTGTTGGCTAGGGGCCAAAGTAGAGCTCCTGTGTCAAAGGAGTGAGCATTTTTATGGCTCTGGTCAAGGGTGTCATGCCATTTTCCAAGAGGGCCATGCATGTTCAGCAATAGCACGAGAAAGCGCCCGATTTATTGCACCCTTCTGGCATGGCTTATTATCTTTTGAAAAACTTTCCATTGTGTAAATACCTCTTGCCAAATCTGCCTTCACTTAAGGCCTAACCTGTGGACCAGGAGGTCTTTGTGATCAGGGAATTACATGTACATTAATGCAGATTTCAATAAAAAGAGTTCTGTTTGCCATTGTGGTACAGTCCGATGCTGTTTAAATGCCTTTGGTAATATCTTCAATCAGATGGCAAATAGAAAACAGGAAAGTTCATAATAAAAAATGAATTAGGGCGATTAGCAAAAGGTGAACCGCTTCCCTCCTCAGGCGACAGGCAGAGTTGACCGAGCTTTGCAGGGTGCCGCCTGTCCAAACACATGTCTGGATTATTACAGACTCTGAGGTGGCCCTGGGGTCTGCTCAGCACATAGGACTTGGTTATTGCATTTAGTTTTGCAAAGGTCATGAACATTCCCTTGGAGGGGGCTCCAGGGGGCTCACACCCTGGGGTTAGGGGGAGTGGGGCCTCTTGATGAGGGGTGTCTGACTCAGGGCAGGCCAGGAGCTGCTTCTTCCAGGTAGGAACATCAGTGGCCTTGCTCCCCCTCCCTACATCCTGCAGGGCCCTTGAGAACCCCACCCACCCCTCTTTCCAGCACCTTCCCCAGGGGTGCTTTTGGGGAACCTTTTCCATCTACCCAGCCATCTGGTGTTGGGGGTGGAGTCCTTTAAGAAGAAGGTAGAGGCCTGGCTGGCATAGCTCAGTGGACTGAGTGTCGTCCCATGGACCAAGAGGTCATGTTTCAATTCCCAGTCAGGGCACATGCCTGGGTTGCAGGCTCGATCCCCAGTAGAGGGTGTGCGGGAAGCAGCCCATCAATGTGTGTCTTTCATCGGTGTTTGTATCTCTTTCCTTCTCCCTTCCTCTCTGAAATCAATAAAAAAAAATATTTTAAAAAAAGAATGAGGGGAAGAGATCAACCAAAGGACTTGTGTGCATGCATATGAGCCTAACCAGTGGTTAAGGATAACAGGGGGGTGGGGGCATGCGTGGGGAGGGGTGTGGGATGAGAATGGGGGGATGAGGACAAATATGTGATACCTTAATCAATAAAGAATAAAAAAAAAAGAATGAGGTAGAGGTAAAGGCTTTTATTAACTAATGCAAACACTGGGACTATTTTCTGTCGCATCAAAGAGAAATAGAATTCTGTTGACTGAGTAAAAAGCGTGTGGGTTTGGAGCTCAAACCAGAAGGACATGGAGCTTCCACCTCGGTGATGTTGGAACTCACACTCACCCGGAGCGGGACCATGGAGACCACTGGTGGTCGGGTGGCTATGTCCGTATTAGCTGGCCCACCTCCACAGTCGATGGTCGGGGTTGGGTGACACCCACATGAGCTATGATGGACAGATTAATACCATCCGAGTTAGATGACCTCCACAGTGGGCTGGTAACTACCGACCTTAAGCTAGAAATCTTCAAACTTTAATATGCCTGTGAATGGCATGAGTCTTGTTAAAATGTGGATTCTGATTCGGTAGATCTGGGGTGGAGCCAGAGAGCCTGCATTTCTAACAAGGTCCCAGTGATGCAGAGCCTGTGTGCAGTCGAGATGGTGCGGGGACCTCGGTGACTGGATAGTCAGAGTGCAGCCAACGCTCCTCTTTACCAGGCCCTGATGCTCCAGAAGCTGTCTTCCTCAGAATAAGCAGAAACCATGGCAACCGGGATGTATCACGTGGGGCCCGCAGCCCATCCCACTGGCCAGGAGAAGGGCCTGTACCAGATGCCTACTGGCAGTGGAACTGCCCACGGGGACCCCCTCAGCCCCCCCACCCTGCCTGAGATAAAACTGAGAAGTTCTGGGAAGATGAAATACTTACTTTGGGTTTCTAGTCAACTTCAAATTTTATTATTTAATTTTATTTTTCAGTCCTGTTCCAGAAAGCCTGTCTTGAATGAGATAAATTGGAGCAACGCCCCCCCTCCCCATCCCCCGCTCTCACCCTCCCTCAGTCATCTCTTGATTGAGACCCTGGACGGAGTTGCCAGGACGATGCTGGAGGCGGGCAGTGAAACGCTGGAAATCTGTGGGAGGGAGAGCACGAGGCCAGTGGGCTCTGCAGCCTCCACAGACATGCAGAGAGGGAGTGGCATTAATATCCCACTTTACGGAGCCACTCACCCTTACCAAGGCGCACAGTTAGTAGGTGGCAGAGCTGGGATCTGAACCGGGTCTTCACGCTGCAGAACGCATTTTCACACTGCCTTTGGCTGAGCTGGGGCTCAGAGCTACTGTGGCAGGAAAGAGTGCCTTTTTGGTTGAGGAGGGGAGGAAGGAAATGGGAGGACACCAGGTAGACAGACCCACGGGGCCAGCTGTGAGACCTTGGGACTCCTTCCTAACCTCTCCGCGTCTTGCTTTTGGCTTCGCTTGTTTATTTTTGGTCACTTATTCATAAGAATGCATACGAGATATAAAAGTATATACAATGCCTTACACAGTTAGAGCCAAAGGAAATATAAAATCAAACAAATTCTAGGTGGGAAATGAACGCAGCTATGTTGGCTCCGGCTTCTACAGCTCGTGCACCTGGCCTGCAAGTCTGGCTCTGGGCTTCCTGGCAGACGAGTGAAAAGGGAAATGGATTTGCTCCATGATCTCTTCACCTGGGAGAAGAGGCGTGGCGGCTTCTCGCAGGAAGCACAGCCTTCACGGGCATTTGAAGCTCAAAGAAATGTCTCTCCGCAGCCTCGTGGAGGGTCTCAGACCCCGGTCTCCCAAATGTAAAACGGGGGCCGAGACCCTGTCCCTTGCCTCTCTGGCTGACCCTGGGGGTGGCGTGGGTATTCAGTGCCTGGTGCTTGCCTGCTGTGCAGTGGGCCCCTGAGGGCAGGGTTCTCATCCCTCTGCCCCATCACAGCTAGCTCCTGTCCGTTTCTGGGGGGGGACTGAAGTCAGCACAAGGTCAGCCCAAACACACCCGGCCCTGCCCCAAGTACAGTTCTGAGGTCAGGACCCAGGCAGGGGAGGGTGTGTGTGTGTGTGTGTGTGTGTGTGTGTGTGTTTGTGTGTGTTTGTGTGTGTGTGTGTGTGTGTGTGTGTGTGTTGGGGGTGGGGGTGTGTATTGGGGGTGGGGGTGTTGGAAGCTGCTTAATAATAGGATAGATGCCAAGGCCGGTGGGGCAGTTGGACAAAATGAAGCTGGCACGCGGCACTGTGCATGAGCCCCACAGAGCGGTGGGGTGGGAGGATGAATGAGGGCCCTTTGCTTTGACCATCTGTGTGAATTCGAGTTCTGGGGGGCTGTGGGGCGGAGGGGGGTGATTTCAGAGGGCGAGGGGAGGCCAGGCTCTGAGTCCTCAGCCGTGCAGCGTGGCCCTTTGGTGCTCTGCTTTTTCAGCCAGGAGGCACCTGGGACTCAGCAACCACCATGTCCCCGTGGGCATGCGGGTCCCGGCGGGGCACCTGAGGGACGCAAAGTGGCTTCAGTCACCTCCCTTGGGTGAGATTTGTTTAATAGACGCTTGTAGCTTCTCGGCACTTACAGGTGCTGACGGGGGCATCACAATATTGTGAAATTAGGCAGCAAAGCCGGCTTTATTTCCAGCTTGCTTGGCAAGGAAGCAGCCACCTTAGTTAGCACCGATGGTTGGGTATGACAGAGCTAAAATTGAACTTGGCAATTACCGCCCGTGCGCGATTCTCGGTGCTGTGAAAGGAAGGTTCCATGGAAATCAACCCTGGTAATCACAGGGTTTAAAATTAGTCAGTTTCTATTAAGGTTGCTCTGTCAGCATATGCTTCAGGGTGGGAGGGGAGAGGGAGAAACTTGGGTTCTGACTGTCTTGGGTTCCCTTCTGTTCACCTGCACCAAGTTTTAAAAAAATGACACCAGTTACCAGCTAAAGGTTTGAAAGCCTCTGTGTTACTATCATGATGCTGGGTGGCCATCTGAATGACGGCTCAGTTAAAAGTCCTTTTCTTTCTCTGGGCGCGAGCTCACACCTCTGTCTCAGCTTTTGGGTTTTCTCTAGACTTGTGAGCGGAAAAGGTTTTCCAAACAGCTTCCTGCCCCTCCCCCGCCTTCGGATGTTGCACGTGAGGAACGCAGCTTTTGGTTGGCCTCTCCTGGTCCCAGAGGAAGCAATGATGTGATGTTGTTGAAGGTCTCTGTGCCCTTCATGGAATTATTCTCATCCAGCCTTGACTAGACTGTTTCAATAACCTCAGACATGGCGCCCATTTTGCAGATAAAGACAGTGAGAGGCTGGGGGGGGGGGGGGGGCACTTGGCCGCTGGTGCGGAGAGAGTCAGACAGAAAGGTAAAGCTTGCGCAGATTTAATTCTAAGTTGGCCTGGGGTATGTGCATGGACCATTGTGAACGGGAAGATAGAAACTCAAGTCAGCTCATTGCTTTGAGCCTCAGTTTCCTCATCTGTAAAATGGGAACTTGTGCTGGGCAGAGTGAGGATTAAATGAGATAGTCCGGGCACAGTAGAACCTTAGCACAAGTGGCTGTTGTTATGAAGAGTGATATTTACTGTCTATCTGCTTGGCGCCAGGCACTGTACCAGACTCTTTCCAAAGGCCGTGGCTGCTTCACACAGAGAGCCTGAAAGGAAGTCTTAAGTCAGCGCAGGCTCAGAGAGGGTACCCCTTTGTCCAGGTCCTCTTCGCGAGTAGGATTAGGGCCAGGATTCCAACGCAGGGGCTCTGACACCCCGAGCCTGGCTGCCGTTCCTGCCCCTCCCTCTGGGAACAGCTGAGCCTGGATGAGCTGCCTCTATGGCCCAGAAGAGAGGAGCATTAAAACAGAAATATCTTCTCCCAAAGGCCGTGGCTCCTCCACAGGAAGCTGAGTCATCTCTCTTTGTTTTGAACCATCGAACTGCCTCAAAATCCCAAAACTAAAACTAAAACTAAAAAGTGCTGAGTTCCGTCAAGGTGCGCGGCCCCTGCCTGGCTTCTCCCCAGAAGGAGCCGAGCCGAGGGTCTGTGGAGCTGGGACCCCCTCCACCCAGCATTGGGTACCGTGGCCCAAATGGTGCAGAATGAAGAAACCCACACACAGGGGTTTGCCCTGCTGCCTCAGCCTGCCAGGTGGGCGCACCTGCCCCAGCCCTGCCTGCCCCATGGTGGTGGTGGTGGTGGGGCTCTCAGAGTGAGTGCCTCATGGTCAGGACACTGCTCTGTCACTGCACGCCTGTGACAGCATGGTCACAACCCAGAATACCTCCTTCCAGCACATGTGGCAGAATCACATATAGACTCTTGTCACCAGGCTCAGCTCCCACGGACTTGTTACCTGCACCTGCTGGCATTTAGTAAGTGACGGAGAGTGCAGGGACTTGTCCCTCATTGTCCCACCTCGGCCTCTGAACTTGCTTCCTCCCTGCTCTCTTTCAAACTCTGCCCCTCCTGCGAATCCCAGCTTGAATGGCACCTTTTGCGTGAAGTCCTCAGTCAGCTGACGACCCTGGGGCTGTCGCTGTGAGCACTGCCTCCCTTACATCATAATTTCTCACCTACTTACATGAGCTGGGAGGTATGTCTCGTAGGGCAAGGACAGTTCACATGTTGTCCTACATGGAATAGGGAGTAGGCAGAGGGAACAGAACGTGTTTGTTGAGTGAATGAATAAGTCCTAATAGAAGGAATTTTACCTTCATGCTTTCTCTGTAACTATCAGTTATGTCTTTTGCTTATCAGAGTGTCTGGTTTCCAATGAGCAAGTTCATCATTCAACAAGCAATGTGGGCCTCTTTCTATGTCAGTAAATGCCGGTCATTTTTCATGGCTGCCTAGTATTCCATTGTGCAGAGAGCTGTGATTTATTCAACTGATCCCTGTCAATGGGTTTTATTGTCATTTCCATTTTCTTATAAATAACTAGGGGCCCAGTGCACGAATTCGTGCACCTTGAAAGGAACTGTGGGCCACGAGGCTGGGGTGGGCATAGGGCGGGTCTCGGCCCATCCTCTGCACCCCTGCTCCGCCCCTCCTGCCGTGGCCCCTAGTCCCCTGTCTGCCGGCAGCCCCGCTCCCGCTGTCATTCCCAGTGCTGACAGAGCCGGCCCCGCTCGCACCCGCTGACAGCGCAGAGTGATTGGGGCTGGCTCCAGCAGTGGGTGTGAGTAGGGCCAGTGCCATCAGCGGGTGCGAGCAGTGGTTGCTGCCCTGATTGCCCCTCAGGAGCAGGGGGAGGTGGAGAAGCCCTCAGGGGCAATCAGGGCTGGCAGCCGCCACTCGCATCTGCTGATGGTGCTGAGTGATTGGGGCTGCGCTGGGCGCCTGCAGTGGGTGTGAGCAGTGGCTCTGGCACTGGCAGCAGGTGCGAGTGGGGCCAGCGCCGGCAACAGGTGCAAGCACTGGGTAGGACCGTGGTACAGGGGAGCAAAGGATTTTCAGTAACCACCAGAGGCTCGCCCCAATGACAGCGACTGGTGCCCCGCCTTGGTCTGGCGCCCCCGCTCACCTGCTCCACCATCCTGCTGTGACCGACACCCACCATGTTCTGTGCTCTGCTGCCCGCTGCCGACGCTTGCCATGTTCTGCACGCTCCCTCTGGTGGTCAGTGCACGACCGGTTGTTCGGTTGTTCCTCAATTCGGTCTATTTGCATATTAGGGTTTTATATATATAGATGCTGCAATGAAGAAATAAATGTCCTTGTTCATATGAATTTGGGCCTACAACGTCTTTTCCCACCTTAAGCTTACATACGTACTCATGGGTGGCTTCTCTCACCCGTCCAGCTTTGTGTGTGTGTTTCCAAATCTTCAGTATGTCTGAACTTTCCATCCGTCTTTCTATCACAGTGCAAAATCCACAGCTCCCTTTCCTTCAGACAAGCTCCACGTGCTTGGCTTTTGGCCTTGGACTTACGGATTACGTGTACTGCCTATTTGTTATGCATCTATTGTGTGTTAGGCTCTGTGCTAGGAAGTGGGACCTGAAGATGAACAAGACAGTTCGTCCTGGCCATCAAAGAGTTCACAGCATCGCGAGGAAGATGAACAATAGACATAGAAATAAAAACCATCAAAACAAACAACCAGAAGCCATCAGCTGGATGAGCATGCCACGAAGATAAATCCGGTGTGGGTGAAATCAGAGGCACCCCCTCTGGGGAGGGAGGAGATACATGAGCAGGACCCAAGGACCAAGAGTCAGTTTTGTGAAGGTGTAGGCAAGCACATTCCAGGCGGAGGGAACAGCATGAGAAAAGTACAGAGGCGTGGAAGCAAGACTTCTTCCTTCCTGGAACCGTTTCTAATCTCCCCACTGCCCCCTCACACAGACACACGGTGTCAGCCTCTTATCACGTGGTGTTGGCTGTCTCCTAGGCCAATGGTCGGCAAACTCATTAGTCAACAGAGACAAATATCAACAGTACAACGATTGAAATTTCTTTTGAGAGCCAAATTTTTAAAACTTAAACTTCTTCTAATGTCACTTCTTCAAAATAGACTCGCCCAGGCCGTGCTATTTTGTGGAAGAGCCACACTCAAGGGGCCAAAGAGCCACATGTGGCTCGTGAGCCGCAGTTTGCCGACCACGATCCTAGGCCCTTCTCTTTGCACCTCATTTATTATTGTTGCAAGTGCTCAGTATTGAGATGATTCCCCAGAACTCCTCTTACTCAGTCCCGGATGCTCTCTGATCTGCGATGCTTCCTCAGCAGCCTCTGGTGTTTCTGAAATATCCAAAAAAATTTAAAATTGGTTCAGTAGTGCCCAGCACAGTACATGACACGTCATGGGTGCTATCATGCACATTTTACAGATGAAGAAACTGAGACGCAGGGAAGTTAACAGGTCCAGCAGGCAGAGCTGGGATTAAACCCAGTTCTGTTTTTATTTAAAAATCTGCCTTCTTTTTGGAGCCCCGTTTAACCGCTCTTGTGTGGGAGCTAAGGACACTGCAGGTTGATCCCTAGTGCCAGCACTGTCCCACGCTCGATCCAGTCTGTGGTAGGTGACCTTGGCCCTTGGCCTTCAGAGGAGTGGGAAGGAACCAGGGGAGGCTCTGTGTTTTTATTTAAAGTTACAAATGTAATACATGCTTGTGGAAAATTAAAAAGAAAATGAAACAAGAAAGAAAAAAAGCAACTGAAAATACCTCCTTCTCCTACTCCCCGGGGGGAACCACTATTAACAGTTTGGAATTTTCACAGTGCATATCCAAACACACACACAGTTACTGCTTTTATACAAATCGGATCATGCCCTTGACTTTCTCCCAACTGATTCCAAGTCAGCAGCTACAGCCCTTCCTCATTCCATCATATTCCACAGAATAGATGACCCGATTTTAGACGTTTACCTTGCCTCTAATTCTCTGTGCAAACGCCTGTGGGCATGCATTGAGCACACGAGTACGGGTATTTCTGCAGGAAGGGTGCTCAGAAGTCTAATTGCTGAATGAAAAGGCACATCATTTCCACACACGGACAGGTGCTACCTGGCAGGCTTTCCCGTTCAACACCCACTGCCCCACTCCCAAGGCAGTGGGTGAGTGGAGACGGCTACCAGTGATGCTGCGGTGGGCTGTATATGCAGGCTGCCTCCTCTTCTGCTGCCAGGAGCTCTGAACACATGGCCCAAATTGGGATAGAAGATGGATTTTGATAAGAGAGGTTAAATAACAGGTTTTTCCATTTCACCTTACAGGAATGGGATGGGGGTGGGGGTGCTGGGCCTTCAGCCAATAGAGGACCAAGAGTTGTCAGGAGGCTTACAAAGCTTGCTATTTCTGGCATTTTTTCCCTCTTTCTCTGCTGATTATGCAGCAGAATTGCACAGAGGCTGTCGTGGGCGCGTTCTCTCACTGTCTGGGCTTCTGTGGAATGAGACTCGGGCTCCTTCTACTTGCAAGACACTGGTGCATTGCAGGTGCGTTTCAGCAGAAGGTAATCAGGGGGTGCCTGCCATCTCCTGGGGTGGAGGTGGTCAGATCGTCGCTGTGGGATGAAGAGATAGACGATGCCTGGGGGGGAACAGGCAGGGACCTGGACTGGTGCTTGTCACATTGTAGAATGAAGATGTTTTAAAGGTCCAGGAGGCCTGCAGTTGCCCCTGGACAGCAGGGCATTGGTGGCCAGAGCATAATAGGTACCTGGGGTGCTCAGAAAGCATTTGGTTGTTCATTCATTCATTCACTCACTCATTCAGCATGCCTTGCAGTGGGCCTGGCCAAGTGTGGGTAGGGACTCCAGCCCACTCAGAAGCAATGATGGGGATAGCATGTGACTAGGAGCCCAGAAAATACCTGGGTGAGGAATGGGAAGGGCCCTTTAAGGAAGGCAGGGTAAAGAGTAGCTGGGGACGTCACCAGGAATAAAGTTCGAACTGCCTCTTCCATTGGATTTTGGAATTTGTGGAATCAATAAAAGTTCCTCCCCAAATTTGGTGAGTGCCACCTTTTTCTTTTGTCCACTAAGGATATTGAAAAAGAACCAGTTGAGGTCACCGGTTGTCATTTTTGTGGAAGAAAGGACAGCAAAAAACGAGGAAGGACTTCACAGATTTGAGGACAAACACATCTACACATAATAGGTGGCAGATTTTGAATGCAGGAACCTAACATTAATGCTCTTCTCCGGTTGTTCCCAGCTAGAGATGGTCTTTGTGATGGGAGTTGTGTGAGTTGGGGGCGGGGCTTGTCGCAGTTGACAGGGCTGCCCCCAGCGCAGCAGGAGCCTGACCTCTTCTGGTGCTGATTTCCCACAGCCCTTGTTGAAAATCTGAGTTATGCACGTGTGTCCCAGAATGGAAACCACCCAGTCAGGCCTGCTCTTCCTCGCCTGGAATACCCCGGGCAAACCAAGAGAGACCGAAAACTGGGCTTCGGTGCCTCCTGGGTGATCTCCACTTTCTCCACACTGGGTCTAAGAGCAAAGACCACAGGCCTCCAGGTCTGCCGGGAGTCTTTGGAGCCAGCCAGCCATTGAGGAAATAGCTGTTGAGTGCTCACTGTGTACCAGGGTCTGGGTTAGGTTTCAAATCCCAGCTGGGCCCCAAATACAGTTAATGACGTAGCGCTAGCTTCTTGAGCTTTGCAAGACTTACTCTCCTCATCCATACAATGGGAACATCGATACCTACTTCCCTCTGTCAGGATGACTGTGTGTGTATATGCTTGTAAGTGCACACATACACACAGCCTAACACTTTGCCTACTAAGTGGTAGGACCTCCATAGATGTTAATGAAGGAATGACCCAGAACATCCAGCTGTGCTCGGGAAGAGGATTTCATGGCTCACACTGTGTGTGGGTGTGTGTCCTGAAGAGCTTTCCTCTTGAGCTTATAGCCAGAGACCCTGTGTTCTGCTTTTCTTCTTAGGGAGCGCGACTGTAAGGCGACAGTATGCTCCCCGGCCCTGGCTGATAGGACTTTCTCTGGTTACTTTCATGGGCTCTTGACTGGGAGAGGGATTAACAGGGACTTACTGGCTGTCTTGAAACAGAACTGACTCTTATTTTGGACACTTTCTGAATAGCTCACTGAATACTAGTCACCAGCATTGCATTGCTGGGGTCTCGGGAGAACAGCCGGTCACAGAACCAGTGCTTGCTGAGAGCCCTGGGCTGGCCGGGGAGGACGGCCTTGCAAGGGAGGTGATTTTGGAAGGGAGGGTGTGGCTGGAGTATCCACCCTCCTACCTCCGAACATGGTGAGCAGAAGCCGAACCCATGTTTAAGGCTTGGCGGCTTTGAGCCCTGCCTCTGCTCCTTGCTTGCTGTGTGACCTTGGCAGGTCGCCTTACCTCTCTGAGCTGGGGTTTCCTTGCCTACAAAATGGCGGATTGTTGGGCGGATTAAATGGGATAAGATATAGAAAGCACGTTGTTGGTGCTTAGTAAATAAAGATGTGCTCCCCTCCTGGTGAGGGGACCCTGGGGAGCCTTTGGAAGGGGCCCAGGGTGTCTGCTGGCACAAGGTCTTGCACACAGGAGGCACCCACTGAATATTTATGGAAAGAATGAAGGTGCCCAGGGCGTGGGAGGCTGGGGTTATATGCGTGTGTCCTGCTATGTAACTGCTCTGTGATCTTGGGCAAGTTCTTCGCCTGATCTCTGATTCTCTCAGAAAAGTAATTCAGGCTATCCCCACCAACCCCGACTGTTCTACTCCATGCTGGAAATCAGGGCTGTGGGTGAGCGTCATGTTTGAAATTCACTTCCTTCCTCTGTTAGTGGCATCCGTGAGGGCTCTTCTCCCTGCTGCCTCGTGCATTCACAAACCAGTAATTAATGAAATTGGGAGCCCCAGGAGGCAGCTCCAACGCAGCAGCCCCGATGGCCTCAGCAGGACCCAGGGCGGCCTGGGAGTCCCCATCTCTCTCTGTTCAGTCTGGCAAATGTTCCCGTGTGTGGACAATCGCCAACAAAGCCCTGGCATATCATGGACCGGGAGTGGATTCCCGCTTCTCCCAGGCCCTGGAGGCCGTTTCCCAGGGAGGGCATGGGGTCTCCTCCCGCTGTGTGTGTTGGGCTGAGCCCTGGAGTGGGATCGGGTGGGCCGGGATGGGCAGGCTTCGCTCTCTTGATTTCTGGCTCTGAGACGTTTAGGCAATGTACTCACTCACCTTCTCCGAGTCTTACCTCCTGTGGGGAACAATGCAGCCACAGGGCAGCAGCCCCTTAAGGAGGGGAGCGTACAGAAAGGCAGCTTTGATTTGCACGTCCTCACCCAAGCGGGTTCGTCTGAAGGAGATAGTGGCTTGAGGTGGTCCTTGTCTTCACTCACACCCCCTGCCCCGGACATGCCCTCCACCATCATGCCCATTTGATGAGCACCGTGGCTGTCCACTCCTCGGCTTAAGGCATCCTGGACTCCCTCCCCTCTCTGTCCCGCTCCCTGCAGGTGCCTCACTCCCTGCTGGCTCCACCTTCAGGGCACAACCATTTTCTCCCCCTTCACCTGGGTCACTCTGGGAGCCTCCCTGACCCCACCTTCCCCCTCTCCTCGCAGCAGCCAGTGGCGTCTTTGTGAACCACGCCCCTGCTTGCAGCCTTTGATTGGATGTCCCATGTGGCCTGCGGGATCTGTTTGGATACCCTCACTATGCCCACCTGGGGCACATGTCTCATTTCAGTATCTGAAGTCGGCAAGCTGCTTCCTCCCTGCCAGGCAGAATCATTGCCCCGCTGCTTTCGGAAGCCCCCTTCCCACTGGTCAAGCTACCATGCTTCTCGAGTTTGTGTATGCAGCCCCTTTGTCTACAAGCAGGATGTCCTCCATCCCTCAAACTCCTGCTTATTCTTGTAGACAGTGTGGCATCGCTGCTTCCCCAAAGCCTTCTCTGATCGCCCCCTGTCCCACCTCCAACAGTCTGGGCCAGGGACCCTTTCCTGTGCTCACCCCGTCAAGTCCTCCCAGCAGTACTGAGATGCCCTTGAGGGACACGGCCCGCGATGATGCATCTTTATCCTCCCGCCTCTGGAAGCCCGGATAGCACAAGATAGTTGCTTGGGAACATTAATTTGGGCAGAAACTGCAGAGATCCTTGCAAATTAAGTGTCTTCAGACCTAGACAGACTGGATTGTAATCCTCAGCCTGTGGTCTGGCCTGGCTGTGTGATCTCGGACAAGCCACCTAACCTTTCTGAGCTTGGAGGGCCACGAGGCGTGACAAGATGACACCGACAACCAGTGCCTTCTTCTTCCTCACTTGCCGGACAGTAAATGTCCCCGAAGACACTTAGGACATTTGCTCTGAGCAGAGCAAACCCAAAGAGGGGCCAAGCCCAGTGGCCCCCAGTACTGTCCACAGCAGAGCCCTGCCTAGAACCCCCAGCAGGAGCAAAAATAGCAGCCTTGGGGCAACCGGAGATGCAGAAGCCACAGGAAGAAGCCGCAGGCCGAGCGGATGTCAGCTGCTCGGAGGCCCCGCTGAGGTTCCTCCAATGCGTGTGCCGAGCTTTGCAGCCTCACCCCTGCCCTCGCTGGCTCCTCTGACCACAGCATCAGATAAGGCCTCGGAAAAAGTGCCGGGGAGGGGTGATCTAGTGCCATCTGTGGGGTACACTCCATCCCCTCTTGCCTCTCTGCCTTCTCCTCCCCTCGCTCTGTGCTTGTTCTGCCCACCCTCCTGATCTCCACTGGCACACTCCCACCCTAGGGCCTCTGCATGGGCCGCTTCTCCCCCACATACCTGCCTGGCCCACTCTCTCACCTCCTAGTCTTTGCTCAACTGTCACTTTCTTAATGAGGCCTGGACCACCTGTTTCACTTGCAGATCCTCCATCCCAGCACTCGGCTCATCCCACCTGCTTTCTGTCGTTCTTAGAACCTTCTACCATGCTGTGCAAGTGACTTATTGACCATGCTTTTTGTTTGTTTTCTGTCTGCAATGCAAGAGGGGAGCTCCAGGGATCTTTAGTCACTGCTGTCTCCGGGGGCCTGGAACAGTGCCTGGCACCAAGCAAATGCTCAGTAAATCTCCCTTTAGGATACGGGTGCATGAGTGAAGGGAGAAGAGCCAGCCCAGCAGAAGAGGGTCAGGCTGGGTTTGTGTGGGTTCTTATTTCATGTGCATGTACACACATGGGCACATGTACACACTTACATACATGCCCGCAGCCACTTTTGGAGCCTCTGAGTGTTCAGGACGGGGTTGGCCTGGGACTGATGGTCATCGGGTGTTTGGAGGAAGGAAGGGGAGACTGGCAGCAATGCCCGTGTACAGGAGACCTGTGCTCCAGGCCCAGCGCCTTGGCACACCCAGGCATGGCTCAGCTGGCAGGAGAGCAGCGCTCCGATGGGAGGTGGGGGAGGGATGGGGCGGGAGACATCAGCAGGGCCTGGGCACCAAGAGGAAAATGTGGGCCTTCATCCTGACAGCAGGGCCTCGGAAGGGTTTTAAGCGGGGGAGTGACTTACAGATGATTTAGGATGGACTTCTCCTGGTTTGTGATCAGGTGCAAAAACCCAGGCCTTGTTCTTCTACCCTCTGAGCGTCAACTCTATGCCAAGAACCTCTTGGCAGTGCTTTTCACAAGGTTTCTTTTTCTTTCTTTCTTTTTTTTTTAATTGATTTCAGAGAGTAAGGGAGAGGGAGAAAGAGATAGAAACATCAGTGATGAGAGAGAATCATTGACTGGCTGCCTCCTGCACGCCCCCTATTGGGGATCCAGCCCACAACCCAGGCATGTGCCCTTGGCCGGAATCAAACCAGGGACCCTTCAGTACACAAGCTGACGCTCTATCCACTGAGCCAAACTGGCTAGGGCCACAAGGCTTCTTATGAACCCATTACATAGATGAGCAAACTGAGACAGAATGGAGTATCACAGATCCATCCTTCAGGTGGCAGCCTGAGTCATCTTTTGCTTTTTTGTTGCCTGCCTCCCCCAGTGAACTCTGAGACCGGTGGGGGCTGGGGCCGTGTCTGTGGAGGGTGCAGGGAGCTCTGGGCCTGTGAGGATGGCCAGATGCTCCTGGATCTGTCTGAGGAGACAAGCGCCTGAAGAGGAGCAGCCTAATTCCTGTTACACCTGCTCTTGGTCCAGTCCTAATGCAGCCCATAGTCACCATAATGTGAAAACTCTGCCTGACGTTTTAGCAGCCTGAAGGGTCCTCGTGTCCATGTGGAAAGACATCAGATCTGGGTTCGAATCCCAGATCAGCCACCTAATGGACAGAAGATCTTGGGCAGTTTCCTTTACCTTTCTTAGCCTCAGTTTCCTCATCTGTAGAATGGGGATATAAAGGAAGGTCTCCCAACATGTGTGCCCACTGCTTGATTCAGCACTAAACACCCTCATCTGAAATCCAAAGTCTGGCTTCTGACTAATGGTCTGTGGATCTGTGTGCTGCCACTGAGGACCTCGTGGGGCACGGGGCAGAGCCAAAAACCTCGTTTCCTCTCGGTTTCTCAGCAACCAGTGCCTTCTTAGCCACCTGGGGTTAAGTTGGGTTTTGTTGGCTCAGGAGCAGAGGTTAAAGCTTGGGCAGAATGAGCCCAGATGTGCAAGCATTTCTGGTTTGATTTAAAAGGCAAAAAAAAAAAAATTTTTTTTATGAATCATCAGAAAAAGAAATCAGAAGGAAGTGTGTGACCAAGGAGAGGAAATTAGGGTTTGCGAGCTGCATGAGTCACCCCCTTTCTGACTCCTGGGGATCGCTTGCTCTTGGCACTTTTCATTCATCTCTGAGACTCTGGGTTCTGCATTTTGGAAAACACACTGGGGGCTGTCATGGTTTTATTCTGGCTCCCTTTCTACCACCGATGTAGATTTCTCTTTCTGAATCGCTGCCACACTGCTTTAATTCTTACTGCTTTATCGAATGTTTCTCCCCTGCCCAGGCTCTGCTCAGGGTCCTGCTTCCTGGTCCCAGCCCGGATGATCACAGCAACTTCTGCTTGGTTTCCTAGACATGCTCCAGCCTTGCCCTCCCCAACCCATCCTTCATCCCGGAGCCAGAGGCCAGTTTCTAAAATGCAGCTCCCCAGGGTGGCCCCGAGCGCTCTCAGGATAAGGTCCTGCTTGCTTTGCGTCTCAGCCCTCACTGCCTTCCTCTCCAATGCAGGAGCCCTCCTCTGCAGCTCTCGGCCTCGGCAGACGCGGTTCCCACTGCCCTCTCCCTCCCATTTGGTGCTTTCGCCCTCCCCTGGCTAATTCTGTTCAGCCAGCAGGTAGATTTGCCCGGAAGCCACCCACCTCCTCTGAGCAGGCTATGGGCTCCCATGTACTCTGGTCCCCGGTATCCTTATCCCCTGTGTTTCAGTCCTGTTCCCCTCACTACACCACAGCTTCAGGAGGACCAAGACTGTGTCCCTTCCATCACTGCTACCCTCCCCAGCACTCAGGACAGAAGGCTGTTTTAAGCAAGACTGAGTGGGCAGTCCTGCTTAATGGGCAGTGTGGTGCGGGGGTGCCTCCTGAGGCAGGGGGCAGGGGTCTTGGGTCCTCGTCTACCCTGCTCTCTGCCTGGGGTGGGGAATGGGGGGTGGTGGGATAGAGGGGGTGGCCACCGCATTGCTTCCCAGTAGACTAGAAAGTGTTTTCCCTGGTAGCGGAGGTGGGAAGGATCCGTTTCACTGTAATATCTGTGTTTTATGTCCAGCCCCCCCCGCCCTTTGTCATCGAATCAAGTGCATGTTTTTTTTCTGTGAGTGTGTTTCTGGGTAGATTGCCTCCTGTGTGGCTTTCCTGCTCATGTCGTGTCTTTGTGTCCTTCGGCATCTTGCTGTCTCTTTAATTTGACGGAGCCATTTCTGCATCGTATATATTAACTGTCTCATAGTTGCTGCTATTTTCTTAGTCTGATGTCCTTTTCTGTGTGGCTTTATTATGCTTCCTTCTCCAGAAGATATTAATGCGTGTGTATTTGAATCTGTCAATCTCCCTTCCTCCGTGATTGCTTCGAGGGCTGAGGAAGTTATCCCACCGCCGCGCATCTGATAAACGTTCTGTGCTGTTTTCTGATATTTCCCTAAAACATGACTTTTTATGTTTAACTCTTTCATCTGTTCCGAGTACATTTCGGTGGGCGGCTTGCAGCGGGTATCTGGTTCAGTGTTCCGAAATATAGGAGCAGGCTAACCCTTGCTAGCCCCATTCTGTTTATTAAGTAATTGGTCTTTGTTTTCAGAAGGAGAGACAAAATCGGGTGGTGGTGTGAGTGGTGTGGGCGTGCACGGTTAAGACTGTGGCTTTGCCCCTCTCTGGCTGTGATCCTGGAGCACGTTGCTTCAATTAAGCTCTTCTTCTCTATTAAACGGGATCACAATGCCTCCCTCACAGGCTTGTTGCGAAGACTGAGTGCAACATGGGATGTGGAGCACTGCGCGTGGAAATGGGCACACCGTTAGCGCCCTCCTTCACCCTAGTGTGTTCCCATGCAGGGTGTCTGATTCTGCACTTTCTCCTCTGTTTCATTGATTTAAAGTTCTCCTTCAACGTCACGGCCACACGGCTTTAATGACTCAATTGCTGCTTCACAGAAGATTGTACTCTCTGGCCACACTGGGCACCCCGGCATGAGTCTTCTTTTAGAAATATTGCTTCCAACTCTCACCTTCTTTTTTTCTCTTCAGTGAATGTTGATTCCCCATCCACTCTGCACTGTAGCCCCACTTCAATGATTTCTAGACAACCCTCCCCCCAGCATGCACCCCACTTTTATCATCCTCCCAGCTGCCTAGCCTTTGCTCACTCTGGTCCCTCCATCTGAGAGGGGTACATCCACGACTCTCACCTGGCCTAGCTCCTGCACCCCCGGCGTCATCAGTGCTAATGCCTATGCTCCCTGTGGACCCCAGGCTTCCCTGGAGATCTGTTCTGTGCCCCTGGCCCCTTCAGAGACTGCAGGTGGCTGGGTACATCGTAGGTGGTCAGCCAGGGCTTGGCGTAGGCAGGGATGCGCCCCTCATCCTTGAGCTAAATCCGGCTTCTTCTGGACACACGGCTTGGGGACTTGGTAATGTGGTGGCTATAACCCTTGGCATGCTATTGCCAGTAACTGTGGGCCATCTACCAACCCTTGCCTCAGTTTCCCCAATGGGATCATGAGAAGGTCTCTGAGGCCCTATTAGCCTGAGTCCCGATGACTTATCTTACACTTGGTGGCTCGGTGGTAAAGAGGCAGTAAAAGAACTCATTGGCATCCGATGTGCCTTGAAGCGAGGTTTGCTCTCTGTCTGTTTTCTGGAGAGAAAAGGTGAGTTAGTACCGGGCTCCCACCCCACCCCCACTGCCCTCCTGGCTCCTGTGGTGCAGGGTTCCTAAGGAGAGCCCGGACCCGGGGCAGGGGAGTTCGACAGTCAAGAGCAGAGGGCAGCTGAGGTGATCGGAGGGCCCCGCCTTTCTAGGGCACCTCGGTGTGCCCACGCACTGCCAGGCGGGATGGACACCCCAGCAGTTCCATTCCCTTCTTACAGGAGAGGAGTCTGAGGTCAGAGAGGTGGGACCCCCGCCACGCCACACAGCGGCTCTCAGTGCGGAGTCAGGCGTGAGCCCAGGTCTACGGGCTTCCAGAACTGGGCTGCCCCAGTGTTCTCTGGGCTCCCAGGTCCCTGGCAGGTTTTAATGCAGCGCTGAAATACATAGCCGCAGTGTTTACAAATACCATTTCCTGTGCTATCTGGTACCGACAGGAGGAAGTGAACGTGGTACTTTGTCTGTGTTAGGTTTTGGGGTTAGATGCAAAAGTGCCAAGTTCAGATGACCTAGAAAACCTTTCTAGGTCAAATTACACTTTCAAAAGGTTTTTTTTTTCTTCCCCTTCTTTTTTTAACCGCCCCACGATTGAACGCTGTCGTTGACATATTTCCCTTCCAACAATACAAGCCCTTTGTGGCATGATTGCGGCTTGTTTTGTAGCGCTGGGGAGAAAATATCTTCCAGATCATCTGCTGCTCATTGTCCCAGCCACACTTGCCCCCCGCCCCCAACCCCGTGCCACAGCCCCACCCGACGTAAGCTCCTGTGGCTGTTAGTTAATTGTCTTTGGCAAGGAACTGTTTTGGGAGGTATTCCCAACTGCTCAGATGATAGATAATTGTCAGGCACAAGTTCTGGCAGCGCCGGGTGACCTGAGGCTTTGGACCGCTGACCGCAGCTCAGCCTCTGGGGAGGAGGCTGCAAGTGGACAGCTCTGTGTCTTTGTGAGGCGGCAGGGCAAGACCGCGGGAGTGGCACAGCCTCATCGTTAGAGCCTGGGCTCTGGAGCTCCCGTTCCTGGGTTTGAATCCTGACTCCATCCACTTGCTAGCTGTGTGACCTTGGGCAAGCCACTTAACCTCGTGTGTCCTCAGTTTCCTCATCTGTATAATGGGAGCCTTAGGAGTGTACCTTACCTCAGAGGGTTGTTGGGAGGATTACATGAGCTAATTTTTGTAAGTCAATTAAAAGAGCGCCTGGCTTTTGGTAAGTGCTATGTAAATGTTGTCCAAATGAGAATAAATGATCATTGCTGTAGGGGGTGCTGTCATAAGTCACCCAGATCTCTGCCTGACTGAGACACTCACTTGGCCAGCCGGTGACAATACTGGCTGTGGCTGGCTCACAGCTGAGTCTCTCTGGGTATTGCCTTTGGTGGAAGGAGGGGGCCTTGCCCAAGGTTATCAGTCACCCTCCGCCCGGGCGGCCGGGATCCAATGACTGCCCACTTGGGAATGCAATGGCTCGGCTTTCTGCCTCAATTTGGGACATCCCTGCAGAGCCGTCCCGGCTGCAGACTCAGTGGAGGCTGAGGCCTCTAATGTGTGCTTCTCACAGTTCAGCTTGTCCCTCTGCCCAGTCCCCCTCACTGTCCTGCAGGCTCCCCAGTGAACTTCCTGCCTCATCTCAGCGTGTTTCCCGGGACCCTGCCCTACAGCCACAGGTGACCATAGATGCTGAATGGATCTTTAAAAAAAAAATAAAAAAATAAAAATAAATAAATAAATATATATATATATATATATATATATATATATATATATATATATTTACTGATTTCAGAAAGGAAGGGAGAGGAAGAGCGAGATGGAAACGTCAATGAGGAAAGAGAATCATTGATCGGCTGCCTCCCGCACACCCCCTACTGGGATCAAGCCCGCAACCCAGGCATGTGCCCTTGACCGGAATCGAACCCGGGACCCTTTATTCCGCAGACCAACGCTCTATCCACTGAGCCAAACCAGCTAGGGCTGAATGGATCTTGATATCCATTTAAAAGACACATTCCTTTCACTTGCTTGTACTTCCAGAAGCCCTTTGGGAGTAGCCTTAGGGTTCTGCACGATCCCTGGGCCCATCTTTGGGTTTGTGCCATTTACGCATGACAGACTTGCCCTGGCCAGCTCGCTGTGCTCTGGAGGGACCTGGCTGGACGTTTGAAGGCAGGTTGTGGGGCACTCACTGTTCAAATGGGAAGAGGAGGGTCTAGCTCTGGAAAACCCACAAAAGTCTAAACTTACCGAATGCCCAGGGGCCAAGAGCCTTGCCCATTCAGCCCGCTCACACACAAATGAAGAAACGGAGGCCGGAGAGAGGAGGGCCTTGTTCAAGGCCACACAGCGCACGAGTGCCTCTCTCCAACTTTGGGGGGATGGTCCTTTGGGGAAACAGTGGGGTGGGGTGGTCTTAGAAGTGGACGTGGGGCAGCTGGTTACGGTGTTTTGGTCCAGCCAGTGCTTTTGTGGATGGTCCCCAGCAGAGGGGCAGCCCTGTGGCCTGGGATGGGCGTCAGCAGTGGTTTCCTGGAAGCGGGCAGCATGGGAGTGAGTGGAACTGCAAGGAAAAGACAGAGAAGGGAGGTGCAGGTGGAATACAGAGCTGTGGAGGCCTGACGTGTGGGGGCTTGTGGTCCATGCAGCGATCCCAAGACATCTGAGAGAGGCAGAGCAGGGGAGGGTGGGAGAGGCATGGAGGCCAGCCTGGATGGCCAGGTTGGCAGGGGGCAGGCTCCCAAATGCATTGAGTGCTACAATAAAGAATTGGGACTTTTCCTCGGGGCGGAGTTGGGGCTTGAAGGAGAGGGAAGTGGGCAGAGCCAGAAGGGGCCTTCTCTGTCGTGATCCTCGCTGGCCCCTCACTGCATGATCAAGTCTGTGCGCAGCGAATAGTTGTGGGATGACTGACTGACTGTATGGGAATGGAAGATTGTTCTGAGGAAAGATGGCTTCAGCTGCAGTGGAGGAGTGGGCAGGTGGGAGCAGGGAAAAGCCCTAAGGCTTTGAAGAAGCCAGCTCCCAGTGGGATGGGTTTATGGGTCAGAGCTGGGAGTGTGGGTCCCTATCCTCTCTCCTCCCCACCCCGGACAGGCCCATTGGCACCAGCTTAGGCGAGACTCGACACACTGGGGGTACAGGTGGGACGAGCTGAGAAGACACACGTTGGCATCTCCTGCAGCAGAAGCCGGGTGGCGCAGGGTCATTAAAGTCATGAACCAAATCTGAAGGGGTCCTGGCCCTGCCCCCGGATGGCCTCATCCACCACGCCCTGACCCACTTTGCAGGCCCAGCCCCCGCCAGCGCAGGCAGCCCCGTTGGAACCGTTCCCCCTCAGAGCGACCAAATGAAAATGTTTGTTGAAAACAACATGTGCATAATTAAAGCTTAATGAGCACTTGTCTGTTTGGAATGTGCAATTAGATTTATAATCGGGGATGGGAGTGAGCTCCAAATGGCTTTAAATGGAACGGAGAGAGAGGATAATTTTTGCCATAAATCTGCGGTAATGTGGACAGTAGATAGAGACACAGGCGGCCATGCTATGCCCACTGGGCAGTCCTACCCTCAGGCCCTCTTGGCGGCTGCAGTTGGATAATGGTCTTTGAGATGTGTCTGCTCTCGGTTGGGGCTGGAGCCCCGGTCTGCAGTCTGTGAGCTCTGGGGTGATGAGAAGTTGGTGCCAAGTCCAGCTGCTCTGGTCGCCGGGGGACTTGGCCAGGCGAGGAAGCCGGCATCATCACCATGTCACCCCTCTGCTGTGTCCCAGCACTCAGAACTCAATGAGCATTTGTTGAATGAGTGAATGCCTTGTACCAGACTCTTGCCTTAAACAAGTCCCTCTCCGTCTGGGGGGGCCTCAGTTTCCCCATGTCTATCTCCATGTGATTTGGATTCAGCTATTGCTGATGAGGACTCTTCTATCTCCAAGGTTCTGGGTGTGGAGCAGAGGGTGGCTGGGACGGCATCTAGATCAGCTCTGTCTAGTAGAAATATAATGCACATGGCATATGGACCTTACAACTCTCTAGGAGCCACATTCAAAAAAGGAGAAAGAAATAGGTGAAATTCGTTTTAATAATATATTTTAGTGAACCCCATATATCCAAAATCTTATCCTTTCAGCATATATTCAATAGAAATATATTGGTGCCAAAACCGGTTTGGCTCAGTGGATAGAGCGTCGGCCTGCGGACTCAAGGGTCCCAGGTTCGATTCCGGTCAAGGGCATGTACCTTAGTTGCAGGCACATCCCCAGTAGGGGGTGTGCAGGAGGCAGCTGATCGATGTTTCTCTCTCATCGATGTTTCTAACTCTCTATCCCTCTCTCTTCCTCTCTGTAAAAAATCAATAAAATATATTTTAAAAAAAGAAATATATTGGTGAGGTATTTTGCATTCTTTTTAACACTTTCGGTGTAGTCAGTCTTTGAGACCGGTGTATGTATTACACGTACACACATCTCAGATTGGACTAGCCACGTTCTGGGTGCTCAGCAGCCACATGTGTCTGGTGGCCCCCATTCTGGAAAGCGCAGGTCTAGAAGGAGCATGATGTGGTTGGAGCCAGGTGGGAGGGCCCTGCTTGCTCCCCCATAATCTGGGGGCAGGGACTCCCACATCCTGGAGGAGCCTCCTGGTAGCCATCTGCCACCGGGGCTGTAGTGATCAGTGGCGTTTACACCCTCTCAATGATTTTTCTTGACTAAAACAAGTGGCACCATTCAAGGAGACTATTCTCAGCAATGGGAGGGGGTCCTGCAGTGGCCACATGCTGGGCTTGCTCAGGAGGCAGGCTCCCAGCGCCTCTGGCAGGCGGTCCTCCTCACAGGTACACAGAGCCCCTGGCCCAGAGTGGTGAGGTCACCAGCTTGCAAATGGCGGGAGTGAGAAGCCAGTGTGGGCTGTTGAGGGGCCAGCAGCCTGGACTGCAGACTCCGCTTGGGCATGTCCTGGCGGTGTGGCCTTGGGCAGATCCCTAACTTCCCTGGGCCCCAGTCATCACACTGGATTATAGTTCTCAACAGGCAGAATAAGAAAGTGTGTTATGTCTGACAAAGCAGGACCACCAATAAAGAGAAAACTGTGTGTGTGTTTTTGAGGGGGGAGCAAGAAATTGATATTTGATTTTACACTGACTACACCAAAAGTGTTAAAAAGAATGCAAAATACCTCACCAATATATCTCTATTGAATGTATGCTGAAATGATAAGATTTTGGATATATGGGGTTCACTAAAATATATTATTAAAATGAATTTCACCTATTTCTTTCTCCTTTTTTGAATGTGGCTCCTAGAGAGTTGTAAGTTACATATGCCATTTGCATTATATTTCTACTAGACAGAGCTGGTCTAGATGCCGTCCCAGCCACCCTCTGCTCCACACCCAGAAAGCATGAAGTCATCATCATGGGAAAAATCAGGCCTCAGTTGGACTCTCTTATGAAGATTTTAATGTATGAATTTTATTTCAAATTATATATGGCGGCTAGAGGCATCAGAAGTCTATTCCATGCTTAGAACCTTAAAAGTTTGCGTGAAGCCCCACAAAGTTTCTTCATCTACTGAAGAGAGGCAATTATAGCACCCTGATAGGGTTGTTGTGAGGATTAAATAATGATGTAAGTAACAGCTAATAATTACTAAGTGCTTCTCTGTAGGAGGCAATGTTCTAAGCACTTCCTGTATATTAATGTATTTAAGCTAAAGGATAGTTATACCCATTTTCTAGATGAGGAAACTGAGACACGGTAGCTTAGCTAAAAAGTCTCACAGCTTGAAAAGCAAGCCAGGGGTTTAAACCAAGGCAGCCTGGCGACATAGCTCATGTGTGTAACCACTGTGCTGTCATCCTTCTCCAGGTGCTAGTGGGCCTGGAGGTAAGCACACAGGGCCTGGTCCGGGTTTGAGCCTGGGGCTCTATCCCCGCCCCATTCCATCTGTGCAGCGTCTCTCTGTCCCCCTCCCCCAACATCTCCTGGTCTTGATGTGTATCTCTGTGAGATTTCCACCTAAAACCGCACTCTCGGCAGGGCCCAGCGTGCAGCTGCACATTCGCTGCCTCTATCTTTTGAACCGTGTTTTATCTGTGCAGAATGAGTGTTCTCATGGCCCCATGTGGGGGCTGGAGGGAGCAGTGTATGCGGCTTTGATTGTTTCCTCTTTAGATCTTCGTGAGGCTCATCTCTCTGTGTCTGTGACTGGCTGGGCTGAGGGCTGTGCATCCTTGGTCTTTGATCTGTGTGTCTGTGCAGAGGGGAGGGGCAGCAACTTCTACCGAACAACGGTGGCTTTCATACGTGGGGTCAGGGCCAGGTTCATAACAGACTGTGTGACTTGGGGCAAGTTCCCCAACCACCCTGAGCATCACCTTGCTCATCTCTACAATGGGCTGGTCATGCAACCTTGGGATCTGGGAGGGCTCCAGTGAGACAGCCAGTCACAGCTCTGGCATAAGGTCTGGTATACAGTAGGTGCTCACATCAGCCTTGGATATCAGATCTGTCTAGTAGAAATATAATGCAAATGGCATATATACCTTACAACTCTCTAGTAGCCACATTCAAAAAAGGAAAAAGAAATAGGTGAAATTCATTTTAATAATATATTTTAGTTAACCCCATATATCCAAAATCTTATCATTTCAGCATATATTCAATAGAAATATATGTACCTGAGAAATGTATGAACATGAGGCCTTGGATATCATGTTCCCTGCCTTTCACCTGGCCAACTCCTGGGTGTCCTCCAAGCTTCATCATGGAGCTTCCAAGCCACCTTTGCTGGGTGCCTCTCCTGAAAGGCCCTCCTCCCTGCTTCCACTCCCCTGCGATAACCTCATCCTGCCATAGTAACATTTGTCAAAGACGTCAGAGGTTTGCCATCACTCGATATCTGAAACAAGAGGCTGAATTCATTGCTGCACTTTGCAAAGCTAGTCTCTCCAAATCAAGCAAGAGATGATCTTTGCAGGATTTGGGGAAGCAAAGGGTCCCGGGATGGGAGACTTTCAGAAGCAGGAGGTTCTGAGACTGGCTGACCCTCAGGTGTGGACACGTAGCTATCGAAGTAAGACTGTTGGTGATCACTGACCATTTGGAATGGGCTTCACACAAGTCTCGTAGTTACTTGTTCTAGTATTGGGACTATGGGCAAAGAATGGCCTGTCTTCCTTTCTCAGACTTGAAGATTTCATTCTCCCTGAAGCTGCTTCAAAGGACTGGAGGCTGCGCCAGGGCAGGGGCTGTGTCATAACCATTACAGTATGCCTGCGGTCAGTACAGTGTTGGCACATAGTAAGCAGTCACTAGATATAGTCAACGAACAATAACAGTCGTCCCCTCTGTAACCTCACACCCCCTTTCCTTTTATTGCTTTTCAGTGCCTATGACAAACTTTATTTATTGTAAATCCCCAGTGGTTGGGAGCACGTGACTAAGTGCATTGTAGGTACTTAGTACCTGATACAACAAGGGCACCAACTGATTTCATATTGTTCAGGTCTTAGACCAGGACCCAGGGTGGGAATGAATGAGGGGAAGACATGGGAGGGACGGGGTCACGGTGAAAGAGCTGACCTTGAACAGGAGGTAGACACTCTACCTTTTCAGTCTAAAGGAAAAAAGGTCAGGATGGGTGTGATATAATGTGGGGAAGGGCAGAGAGTTGGGGGAGGGAGTATTGGATGGGCTCAGTGACATAGGAGACATGGTCCTCTGCTAGACTGAGGGAATGCGGCTGATGAGGGGATGAGAGTTTAGCATATAATAACAACAATAGGTAACCTTTATTAAGCACCTGCCAAAAGTAATTACCATTATTAAGCATTATGTTACAGATAGTAACTCATCTAATATCAGATAACAGATATAAAAGACTTTATGAGGCAGGGATTAATAACTGTCATCACTACCATGTTACAGGTAAGGAAACGAAGGCAACGAGATGGTCACACACAGCTAATAAGTCGTGGAACCAATCCATACTCTGATTCAGCAATCAGTGGTGCTGCCCAGTATATCACACTAGACCAGGGAGTTGAATTAAGTCCAAATCTGACTTTGGATGGAAGCTTTAAGGGTGAGTCCAAGAATATGGGCTTATAGCAAGCAAGACTGTTAAAGTTGGAGTGCGTTGCCAGAAAAAAAAAAAA
Organism: Cnephaeus nilssonii; assembly: GCF_951640355.1. Classification (NCBI taxonomy): domain Eukaryota; kingdom Metazoa; phylum Chordata; class Mammalia; order Chiroptera; family Vespertilionidae; genus Cnephaeus; species Cnephaeus nilssonii. Next base: position 69,969,054 of record NC_137082.1, on the reverse strand, counting down.
AAAGATGGGACAACGTAAAGGCAGGGGGGGTTGGAGGCTCCTGCAACACTCGGGATGCGGTAGGAGCTGAGACGTGGGGCCAGTTGTCATGGAGCTTCCTGGATGCCAGGGTTCATGATGTGGAGCACCGTAGGGTTTTGATCTGAGCAGTGGAGTGATTGCCAAAAGATCCCTAGTGATAGCCAGGGTGGAAGATGGATTGGGTGTTGAGGGTTGTGGGGAGAAGCTGAGCAGAAATCTTCTGCAGGCGATTGGATCAGGAGGATGTAGGATGGAAGGGGTCTAGAGTCTACAAAATGCCACAGGGTACCTGATACAACAAGGGCACCAACTGATTTCATATTGTCCAGGTCTTAGACCAGGACCCAGGGTGGGAATGAATGAGGGGAAGACATGGGAGGGATGGGGTCAAGGTGAAAGAGCTGACCTTGAACAGGAGGTAGACACTCTTTTCCTTTAGACTGAAAAGGTAGAGTGTCTATCTCCTGTTCAAGGTCGGCTCTTTCACCTTGACCCCGTCCCTCCCATGTCTTCCCCTCATTCATTCCCACCCTGGGTCCTGGTCTAAGACCAGGACAATATGAAATCAGTTGGTGCCCTGGTTGTATCAGGTACCCTGTGGCATTTTGTAGAAGGTGACACCTTCTCTTATGATGGCGGAGCACTAGAGAATAAGCAGGTCTGCACATATGTCATGAGTTCAGTGTTGGGTGGGTGTGTTGAATTTAGGATGTTCATGGAACAAATGGGGTAGATGTCCAGGGGGAAACTGTATCTTGGAATCTGGAATGAACTTAGCTAAAGATGAACATTTAAGTCAATGACATGTCATAGCCATGAGAAACCATGACATTGTCCAGGAAAAGCATGAATAGAGTGAGGAGGAAATATCACACCTACTTATCTACCCATGATTCATCCCACCCACCCATTCAACCCATTTCATTCACCCAGGCATCCCAGGCATCTACCCAGGCATCCCCCCTCACACACACACATCCCAACCATCTATTTGTTTATCCCACCCACCATTTCAATCTTCTTCCCATCCACTTATTTCTTCGTATTCACCCAGCCATTCCATCTCATCCACTACCCACCCGATAATCCCTCTAATCCCAACTATCCAGTCCACACATCCCAACCACCCTTCTGCCTATCCATCCATTATTCCACCTACCCATCTCATCTTCTGATTCCATCTACCCAGCCGTGGTGTCATCTCTTTATCCACCTACTGGCCCATCTCTCCCATTCATTCCCCAAACCATTCATCTTCCCCTCCCTCCCATCTGCTCATTCATCCACCCAACCACCATATACCTACTGACCATGCATTCACTCATTTTACCAGTTCCTATTATTTTCTGCCTTATGGCAACCACCAGCCACATGTGACTTTTGAGCACTGTGGCTACTAGAAAATTTAAAACTACATATGTGGCTTGAGTTGTATTTCTACTGCTGATTTATACCATTCACCACCCATCCATCCATCCTCCCTCCCTTCCATCTATTCATCCACCCACTTACCATATTTGTTTAACGCACAGATATTTAATTTATACCTATTATGAATAAGTGGCTCTGTAGGCCATAAGAATGAGGAAACTGAGGCTACAAGCAGTTAAGGAGCTTGCCCTAGGTGGCTTAGGTAAAGCCAGCATCATTTGACTAAGATCAGGTCTTCTTACCTTTCACTTTGGCTGCCTATTTGCTCGGTTTCCTTAAAGATTTTTTAAAAAAGGATCTATATTGGGTGGGGGCTGTTGGAATAGGGGCCCAGGAGCCCCTCTGGCCAAGGGGACTACACAGCGTGGGGAGAGAAAACCCCCTTAGAAGCCTCTGTGAACTGGGTGCCTGGTGGCCGTCATGAAAGGGTTATCCCACACATTCGATATTTGCAAAAATGTGGGTTCTTTCAGATTCCAAAACTCATTTCCATGACAAAACTCTTGGGAAGAGAAGATGAAGGCCTGGCTTTTGCAGAACAATCTTCCAGCTGTAATGAGGACTGAAGATGGCGATGGGAAAAGGAATTATAATTAGAATATGAAATGGGGAAAATTAATCTATTCCAGTGAGTGCTAAGAGGATGTTCTGGAAATTCTTAGACTGATCTTTCCCTCTACATTTTTCTTTTCACATTTTAAAGCATACAGAAGGCTGTGTGGTGTGAAAAGAGGTTTTTTGACTGAGGGACTGATGAGTTGTGAGCTATGCACAGAATTTAAGTTCATGTGCATCTTTGCTTTGTATGTCTCTACCTGCTCAAGCCGTACATGTTGCGGTGCACATCCATGTGAGTTATATCTACATGGCTGCACATGGTGTGTTTACACACACCTGGGCCTCCCCTCCTTCCCATGTGTGCATGCTGTGTATTGTGTACTCAGGCCCGTAAATGGATATGTGCACACTCATGCTTGTGCTGTGGACACACCTTTTTGTGTTGGTTTGTGTAACCCATGGATGTGGTACATGCATGACTAAGTGCTGTGTTGAACGCTGTGTGTGGTGTGACATGGGCCCGCACTGGTTTGTGGTGCATATGCGGTCACCATGCTTGGGCACACTGTATACGTTGTATACCTTTGTGGTCACACACACTGAGCATTCACTGTGTGGTGGGTATGGATGTGGTGTTTCCATCTTGCCTGTGAGCACAGAGGCTGGCTTAGTGACATCTCCCCGTGGCCTTTAAGTTCTTTCTTTCAGAAAGGAACCTTCAGGAGGAAGGCTGAGGGGTGAGCCAGGCCTTAGTGCCCTGGAGGCTAAGCTCGAAGCCTGGAAGCCCTGGGGTCCTCCTCTCTCTCTCCTTTCTTCCCCGCTCCACCCTAAGCAGAGGTGGACAGAGAAAAGATGTCCCCCCATCTCAGGGCTCTGCTCATGGCTGCTCAGTAGCCAGGTCCCGAGCCCAGTGTGCTCCCAGCACCCGTGCCAGGCACCGGGGTAACCAAATGGAGGCTGACCCAGGCCCTGCCTTGAGAACTGCCACCAACTCCTCAGGTTCCCCTTAAAAGCAGGAAGCAGGCTTGACTCCCACACGTGGAGGAGACGAGTGAATGAATAAGCCCACTGGAGGCAGGCTCTGGTGAGGTCAGGGGACCCACTGCCCGGCCGCCTTCCTACGCCCAGCACACACATCAAAACCCAGGTCCCTCCTGCTCACATCCCCAGTGCCATTCCCCTCTGCTGCTGCGGATAAGTCCTCCCTCCCAAACCACTAACACATCCTCCTCAAACACCTATCGTGTGCCAGGGCCGAGCTGATCGTCGGTTATACAGTGCGGGTGCGGCAAAGCCTGGTCCCTGCTGCCAAGGAGCTCCCAGCCCGGAGAGCAAGCCGAAGCGCAAACAGACCCTCGGAAGTCCAGCCTCTCCCCACCTGTGCCACCGGGCAACTGCTTATCTTCTCAACCCGTTTCCTTGGTTTTCAACAGGGAAAAGAGTGCCTGTGGCTTTAGGTTGTTGCAAGGTTTGAATGAGACCTTTGACGGAAAGTATTTTCGGTGGTGGGTACACTCGGCATTTGTTGAGTGCCCGCTGTGTGCATCGAGGGAGAAGGCACACGGGGCCCTCCTTTCATGGTGGCTCCGTCCCGGCCAGCATTTAACAAATGGGCCCCAGCACGGGCCTTGGGGTCATCGCTCCCTCTTCTCCTTTGATACATATGCCCATGCCTTTAACCCATACAGTACTGTTTGGTTCCTATTGCTTCATCAAATGTTTCAAATACCTGGTTAAACTTCATCTCCCTCCATTTCCATTCTTTCTTTTAGAACATACTTATAAATTACATGTGGTTTTTTAAAAAGTTTCACTTTTATCAAAGTAATAGATGGCCCTGGTGACACGCAGGAACTTCGGTTGAAAGCTCCCTGCCCCGCCCATTTCACAGTCCCATTCCTGATGCCAGCCCGTGGCGGGTGCTGGGGGACTTGGAGGTGACCAGAACACTGTGCCAGCCTCGATGTTGCTCCCCCCACGGGGGCAGAAGACAGACGTGCAGACAATCTATGTTGTAAGTCAGAGGAGGTGACAGCATGGCAGACCTCCTGGAGGAGGTGGTCTCTGAGCAGGGTCTTGAAGCATGAGCTCTATGTCCAGTGTGTAGACGGAGCCATGCATTTGGAGTCAGTGCCCCGGATCCTAGGCATGACGTGGCCTTTTCTTCAGCTAATTCAGCAGCCACGGAAGGATCTCCGCCTGTCCCTCTGCTGGGAAGGCATTTGGGTGTAACCACCAATTCCACTGCCTTTGATGGGAAGACTGTCCTGGTAAAGATAACCCATCTACCCACTCATCCATCCATCCATCCATCCACCCACCTATCCATCCATAAGCATTTATTGAGTATCTCCTGTGTGCCAGGCACCTTTTTAGGTGTCTGGGAGCCTCTATTTTAGTATGTGTTGTGGGGGGGCGGGGGGGTCCAGCTATAAGCAGTGAACTTGGTAAATTATGCAGATGCTAGAAGATAAAGGGGGCTATGGAGCAAAGAACAAGGAAGAGCAGGGCGGCCAGGGGACCTGGGGCTGGTGGTGGTGGTGGAGGCTGGCCTCCGAGCCAGCTGTGAGGAAAGCCTCTCCGACTGAAGTGGGTCTGGATGAACTGACATCTTGTGCCTGAGGGTGGGCGTGTGGACTTTTACAGCCTCCATGAGAGCTGCTTGGCAATGTCTGTCCAAGTTACAAAGGCGCACACAGCTGGACCCAGCGGTTATACAGACTGAGCCTACCGTAAACTCACACCCCTGCGACGCGATGGAGGCACACAACTATTCATAGAAACAACTCAGTTGCCCATGTGCCCAACTAGTCCCATGTCTATTTTATGTTCATCCTGTGGAATACTAGGTACCAGAAGACAGAATTCTGTGCTGATATAAAAAACTTCCCAGCCTAGCCAGCGTGGCTCAGTGATTGAGTGTCAACGTATGAACCCGGAGGTTGCTGGTTAGATTCCTGGTCAGGGCACATGCCTGGGTTGCGGGCTTGATCCCCAGCGGGGGGCATGCAGGAGGCAGCCAATCAGTGAGTCTCTCTCATCATTGATGTTTCTATCTCTCTGTCCTCCCTCTTCCTCTCTCTCTAAAAAAATCAATAAAAACATGTTCCACAAGAAAAAGAACAAGAAGGCTTCCCAGATGTGTTGCTAGGAGAAACATAAGGTGCAAAACAGTGTGTATAATATGCTGCTATGTGTGTGAAAGAAGCGACGATGGAATGTATGCATGCGGGCCATCTCCGGAAGGATATAAAGGAAGCTGGTAGATGCAGCGACTGCCCCTGGAGAGAGGCAATGGATGGCTGGAGAGTGGGGTGGGAAGAGCTTTTTCACTCTGTTGCTTTTTGTACTTTGGGAATTTTGAACCATGTGCATATCACCTAAGAAATAAAATAAAATTTTCAATGAAAATGGCCAGCTGCTGTTGGTGCCCCACCCAGAAACTTGACTAGCTAGCACAGCCATCCCCCATCTGTCGTGAGCTCTGGCTGCAAATGGCTCACAGCTGGCACAGTTCTCTGGAGAGCTGTCCTCGGTCACACAGGGGCCGTCCTACTCAGAAGGCTATGCCCCCACCTGTCTGCTAAGGGCAGCCCACAGCCAGTGGAGCTACAAAAGGCCAGCCCCTGGCTTCATGCTGGGATTGATTCCTATTGCTTTATCAAATGTTTCAAATACCTGGTTAAACTTCATCTCCCTCCATTTCCATTCTTTCTTTTAGAGCATACTTATAAATTATATGTGGTTTTTTTAAAAAAAGTTTCACTTTTATCAAAGTAATAGATTGCCTGGTGACACCCAGGAGCTCCCCATGGGATCAGGCTCCAGCAAGTCTCCAGCGGAGACCACATCCTTTGCTTAGCTCCTTGCACTGCCCTGTCCTACCTCCCTCCTTCCCTGTACGGTTATTCCTAAAGGATACTTCTCCCAAACCACATGCATCTGAATTTTTGACTCAGGTTCTGCTTCTAGGGAACAGGGTCCAAGTCACCTGTCTTAAGGGAAGGGAACTACCTGGAATTGAGCCAAGTGCTCTGCTGGTGTCAGTGCAACATCCCATGAAGAGGGGACTCTCATTATCCCTGTTCAGTGAATGAGGAACCTCAGAAGTTCTGTCACCAGCTCAAGGTGACACTTCAGTGGCCCCACAACCCACGTTTCTCCCACTGTACCTGCTCCCTCATGCTCAGAACTCTTCCTGAATGCAGACTTGGCAGCTGCTCAGAACACAGGACTGTAGTTCCTATACATGGTTCCTACCACGGTCCTCACTGCCTGCAACCAGCGGTGGCCTAAGGGGCAAATGGGAGGGGGCAGAGCAACTTAGGACGGTAAGACTTGGAGGGCACGTCTGGGCCAGGCTGTCATGACACCAAAGCTCTGGAGACCTCAGCCTCCCTCCATCATGTGGAATTCCAACTCTCGCTGGTAGCCCGAGGTCATTTTGGCCAAGAGAGATATTTACATACTTCCAGAGATGGGGAGCTCAGTATCAGGCAACGCAGGCTGCCACATCTGTGGACAAGGTATAAAGAGCAGAGAGGTTCTCTTCAGTTCATCCTTCGTGTGATGAGTGATGCTAACCCTCAGGAGCTGGGGCTGCTCCTCCACCCTGGAGGGACCCCTGCTGACTTGGAAGCCTGGGCTCGGTCTTGGCTCCTTTCCCCTCCGTGCATTCAGTCCCCTGATCTCCTCTGGCTTCTTCTCCTGGGCCTTCTTGAGAACATTTTATTCAGAGCTTCTTCTCTCTCTGTGTTCCAGTTTGATGGTGACAGTGCCTACGTGGGGATGAGTGACGGAAACCCAGAGCTTCTATCAACCAGCCAGGTGGGTGCCCCATCCTTTCTGAGTTGGGTGGGGGTGGGGTATCTAGCCTTGGGCTGGCTGGAGCCAAGCTGCTTCTGGGGTGGGAGAGGTACAGAGTGGGGGCCACAGCCCACCACTGTCCTCTTTCAGAATAATTAAGAATATCAGTTGAATCCCCTTAAAAGGGATGATCAAACCAGGACTGTAGTGTTTTCTGTAAATCACCTACCATTATTAAAAACTAGAGGCCTGGTGCATGAAATTTGTGCAGCGGGGGAGGGGGGGTCCGCTCAGCCCAGCCTGTACCCTCTCCAATCCGGGACATCCCTCTCACAATCTGGGACCACTGGCTCCTAACTGCTCCTTGCCTGCTGGCCTGATTGCCTCTCACTGCCCCCCTGCCAGCCTGCTGTTCGGTCGCCCCTCACCGCCCCCCCCCCTGCTGGCCTGGTCGCCACATGCAGGCTGCTGTTCAGTTGTTTGGTCATCCCTCACTTACCCCCCTGCCAGACTTGTCGCCCCACGCAGGCTGCTGTTCGGTCGTTACTGTGAGGGCATCCTGACCAATTTGCATATTCCCCCTTTATTAGGATAGATTGGATAAAACTCAAAATGTGTTGTCCATATTCCCCATGCACAGAGGGGAAAATTTCAGCAGCAGTGAAAAGAGATGTCACATGTTCCCTGGTGCTGCCGGCCCCTTGCCACCACACAGCACCCATGGGGGCATACGTTGGTGTGGAGGTGTACACCTCATGCAAAGGCACGTGGGTTTCTCCTGCTGGAAGCCGATTTTCCACTGAGAGCCTGGTCTCCGAAAATAAAGGATTTTTTTCAGCTGGGAGCATCCTCATACACTCTAATGCCAGGGAGTTTCCTCACCGCAGGCTGGGACTCCGGGGAGGGTCCTCACTGCAGGCTGTCTTGAGGAGTAGTAGACATTATTATTAACCCTGCTTTATAGATCAGGCAACTAAGGCTCAAGGATGTTTACTGACTCATCCTGGGAGCAGTACAGCTGGCATTTGAACCTGCATAGCTGGAACGCAGAGCTGCACACATTACCTTGTTGTGTATGTGGAGAGCTCCGTCCCACCTCAAGGCTGCCACCAACTTGTTTCAGTCTAAATGTCATTCTTTAGAGAGCTCTTGGTGACCCCAAAGTCCAAATTAGGTCCCCTCCGCATGATTCTCTCTCATGGCACCGGCACCGTGTCCTTTTAACTCACAACATCTGCCACCGTTTGTGGTTGTCTGCTTACTTGTGTAATGACTTGGTTAGCATCTGATTTCCACTCCAGATTGTGACCTCTAGGAGGGCAGGATCTGGTCTCTCTTTTTCACTGTTGTGTCCTCCATTGCAGCACAAAGCCTGGCATATAGAAGGCACTCAAGAAAGGTTTGCATAATGAGTGAATGTGGCTCCTTCTTTTATCTGACTTCAATTTTCCTAACAGTGGAATGAGGTGGTTGGACTCACAAGGGTCTTTCCAAGTTTCCTGAGCCATCATTCAGAGATTCTTCTTAACTTAGAACTTTGTAAAGAAGACACCAGTGTCCCCTGAGATTGACTAAGTACACTTGGTGGCATGAGCCAACCTTGTTGTGAACAGATTTGGTGATTATAATATAAACTTCTTATAGTGTACCAGTTAGCTTTTGCTGCATGACAAGCACCCCAAAACTTAGTTTTTTAAACAGTAAATATTTACCTACCTCATAATTTCATGGGTTGGCAGTTTGGTTGGGTTCAGCCAGGTGGCTCTTCTCGTCATGGCTAGGATCATTTAAGTGACAGCAGGAAGCTGCCAGGTCAGCTATAAGCTGATTAGTATGAGGGACTCACTTCTACTCAGATGGTCTCTTGTCTTCCGGCAGGGTAGCCTGAGGTTGTTCATGCAGTGGGAGAAGGGTTCCCAGAGCAGCAAGAACAGAAGCTGCAGGATCTCTTGAAGTCTAGGCATAGAACGGGCACCTAGGCATAGTCATGCAATGACTACCTCCAGTGCATTCGATTGGTCAAAGCAAGTCATAGGGCCAGTCTAAATTCAAGGAATGGGGAAATAGACTCCACCTGTTAATGGAAGGCGCTGCAAAGTATTGTGGTCTTTTCACAAACTAGCACGTGGGAAACATGTGGCATGTTATTCATGCCGTTTTGCTGAAGAATAATGAACTCTTCTGGGACCTACAGCTCCCAGTGGCTTGGTTGGGCTTCACTGGCCTCTAGTTCTTAATGGCAAAAATTCTGTATATTTCTTTCCAGTGTTTTCCCTGGAGTGCTTGCTTGAGCTCACACACGACATTTGCACACAAACATGCAATCACGGTGTGTTGCCTCATCCACTGCAGGAAATGTGTTCTCCCAGCTACTGAAGGATTGACATAAACATGTGGCAAAATGAGGGTCTTGTAGCCAATAGAGGATCCAGAAGATAAACACTCTAAATGGCATAAAATGCAGTTTATAAATACAGTTAAATGCAATGTTTACCCATTTAGCAAATGTTTATTGGGCAGCTATTATGTGCAAAACTCTGGACATAAGCTGGAAGCCATTTCTGGGAGATGTTTGCTTTTAGAACATCCATTTCCATCATGTTGAAAACCTGCTCTTCCTGAAACCCCATCTTCTTTATTTAGAAACTGCAGCTGAGACAGAGGTTCTGACAGGATATACATCAGCCAACTGTACCCTCCTTTAAAAACTTTCAAACCAGCTCTTTTGGGCTTGAAGTTTCTTTTGCAAATTCATGCTCCATTGTCTGGTTTTTGCAAGTCTCCACAAAATTCCTGCATAGCAGCTTTAGCGTTTACATATTATCACTTTTTCCTCCTCCTTGGAGCTTGCATTTCTTTTGTACTAGACTTGCCTGGGTGGTCTGAGACCTGCTGCTGTTCTCAGGCATGGTTTCTGGCCCGTCAGCATCTTCTGGGGGTGGAGGCCTGGTAGAGATCAGCTCTTCCCCAGTTGGGAGCAGACCCGGCAGGAGTTACAGGGGTTCCTATTTCCTGGTTATGTGACCTGGGAGGCATATAAAGAGGAAAGAAAGTGGCCTGGGATCTCCGCAGGCCTGCATTCAAATCCCAGCTCGTCCACAGCCCAGCCAGGAGCCCGCAGGTAAGTTACGCCAGCTTCCTGTCCGATGGGAAGAGTCACACCCGCCCCGAGGCTGCTGTGAGAGGTCCATGAGGTGTGTGCTGTGAATTCTGTTGTGCCTCCCAGTTTCCCTTCCCCAGGCCAGGGCAGCTCTTCCCAGCTGCCCGCTCTCTGGAGAATTGGCCTCTGCTGAATGGGAGCCATGAGCCGGAGGGGCTGTGGGGATGGTCTGGAAACCTGGCCCCTGTCTCAGAGGAGACCAACTCTGTAACTCTCCATGGAACTCCCGCCGAGAACGTCCTCGCTCAGCTCCTTCCCTGCCCCATGCTGCTTCTCTCCCTTCCTTTCTTCTGAGTCACTTCTCAGTAAGTCACTGTCACAGCAATTCCCATCTCAGGTTCAGCGTCCAGGGAATCTAACCTAAGACAGTATGTAAAGTACCTGTGTTCCATAAAACTAGTGAGGACTTATTTCTATTGTGTGTTTTTTTATTTGTAACTTGATTTGCTATCATTTTTAATTATTTGAGGATGTGATTTTATTATTTTTTCATTAAAATTTTTTTCAATTACAGTTTACATTCCTATTATTGTGCATTAGTTTCAGGTGTACAGCCTAGTGCAGTGATGGGCAACCTTTTGAGCTTGGTGTGTCAAACTTCGCCGAAAAACTGAGCATAACTCGGGTAGTGTGTCACTTTGAGGAAAAAACATTATTTCGCAAATGTTTCATCCTCGGCATGCGGCCGCCTCAGTGGCCGCGTGTCATCAGAAATGGCTACGCGTGTCAGTGCTGACACGCGTGTCATAGGTTCGCCATCACTGGCTAGTGGTTGGACGATCCTATACTTTACAAAGAGTATTGTAAAGAAAATACTGATATTTCCAGTACCCACCTGGCACCATGCGTAGTTATTACGATATTATAGATTGGATTTCCTATGCTGCACTTTATTGTTTCTATTGTTTTTATTACCATAAACAATACTTTGGTTGCACAAGACAAATCTCTGCTCACTTCTTGTGCTCATTTCTAACTCTGAGCCTTTGTGTGCCCTCTTTCCTCCGCTAAACATCCCCTAGGCATTCACCCAACACAGGCCTATTTGTTCTTTCAGGGACACGCAAATGTCACCTCCTCTGTACAGCCTTCCTGGCTGTGGGTAGAGTTTCCACTCTCATGGCTCTCAATACTACTACTAGGGATTTCTGACTTTGTCCTAGGAGTTATTGAAAAAAACTGTGTGTGTGTGTGAGAGAGAGAGAGAGAAAGAGAGAGGGGGGGGGGAAACTGGAACATGACTATTTCTAGCACATTCAGTTAGTCAAAGCAAGTCACTGGGCTTTGTTACTGAGAAGGAGAAAAGAGAGAGATTGATGTTGAGTGACGTGATCAGATTTGCCGTTTTAAGAGCTCTCAGTGGCAAAGGTGGATACAGGGAGCCCACACAAGAGGGTGTGTGATAGGCCACGTGAAAGGGTGATGTGGCCTAGATCGTGGTAGAGGAAATGGAAGGAAGTGATGGATCTGAGATACGTTTTGGAAATCGAGTTTGTAGGTCTTGACGCTGATGGATGTGGAGGGACAGAGAAATGGAGGAAAAAAGGCGACTCTCAGGCTTCTAGCATGAACCCACTTTCCAGCACAGTGGTGCCATTTCTTCAGCTGGGGACAGTCTGGGAGGAGCAGGTTTGATGAGGTCAGCCTTGGACGTGTTACATTTGAGAGGCTTGTCCAAGGAGGTAGATAGTTGTCAGATTCTGGAGCTCCTGCGGGAAGTGAACGTGGAAGTATTAAAACCTTGACAGACGGAAACTTGCAGAGAGAGAGGAGAGCGAGAAGAGCAGAGGACCAACAACTCATACATTTTGAGCTCTCACATTTAAAAACAAAGTAGAGGAGGGAGGGAAGACCATGAAGTAAGTGGAGAAGCAGTGGCCAGCGAAGCAGGAGAACGTGGAATCATAGAAGCCAAGGGCAGAGTGTTCCAAGAAGGAGGGAAGGGATCTGGGGAGAAAAGATGTTGGAGCCACAGCTACGTCCCTATCAAAGAATCAACTCTAAGTAACTGAAAGATGTATATGTACTCAAGGAAACTATAAAGGCACCAGAAACAAAGCCTTTGAGGTATACTTTACAACTTTGGGGTGGAAAAGACATTTTTATGCCTCAAAGTCTTAGAAGAAAAGACTTAAAAATTTGACCATAAATTAATGGAAAACAACTTTTGCGTGGCCTAAACAGCGTAAGTAAATCAAAAGACAAATGAAAAATTGGGCAAGAATATTTCCAACTCACAATATAGTCAAAGGACTAATTTCCTTAATATGTAAAAAGTCCTTAGAAATCAATTCAAAAACCCAATAGAAAAACAGGCAGGAGATATGAACCAAGCGTTTACAGAAAAAGAAATGCAAATGGATCTTAAATATATGAAAAGATGCTAAAAACAATTTATAAGAGAAACAAATTAATTTTCCCCCCATTAGAGTGGCAAAAATCCAAAGGTTTGATAACACATCACTCTGCTTTAGCCCCTTGTGGGGAAACAGGCACTTTATACATAACACAAGGAAAGTACATTGGTGTGACCCCTATGCAGGGCAAATTGGCAACATCTATCAAAATTGCAAATGCATTAACCTTTAACCCAGCAATTCCCTTCTTGGAAATATATCCTACAGATATCTTTGCACACATGAGAAATGACATATTCAAGATTATTCATTTTGGTATTGTTAATTATGGCAAAAGATTGGAAACAACCCAATTTGCAATAATATGGGACTAATTAAAGAAATTACGTACGTCTGTCAAGTGGAATACTGTGTGGCTGGCAGGAAGAATGAGGAAATGGAAGTTCCTTAGATACATTATTTACTGGAAAAAGCAAGGCTGAGGACAATAAGTACAGTATGTTACCACTTGTGCAGAAAAAGGGCAATAAGAATGTATGTTTCTTATGTGCTTATATTTGGTTAAAGCAACTCCGGAAGGACACATGGGAACTAGTAACATTGGCTTTGTACATTGTGTGTGTGTGTGTGTGTGTGTGTGTGTGTACTTGTGTATGTGTACATTTTGTGTGTGCATGATATGGAAACTGGGCAGGTGGACAGGGTAGAAAAGAGACTTTTTCACTGTACCTTTTTACATTTCAGGGGTTTTAAGCCATAGGGATTTGCTATAATTTCAAAAAGTTATGTAAAATTTAAACAAGGAGAGGCTTAAATGCTTCTGAGGGATTGGCTGAGATAAGAGTCAAAATGTGTCTAATAGTTTTAGGAAAAGGAAGCTGCCCAGGACCACAGAAAAAGCAGGTTTATTTTTGTTTGTTCTTTTTTTTTTTAAATTAAAACTTATTTTCAATTTTAAAAAATTAAAACTTACTTTCAAATTATTTTCTAATGCTAGAAATATTACCAGACGGGGCCCGGGGCCCTGGCCCTGAGCGGGTCTGCCTTGGGCCAGGCGGCAGGAAAGCTTTCACAACACAAGTCCAGGTGACTTTGAGAGTATGTTTATTACAGCTGGGAACAGTGAAATGAAGGAGGGGTTTAGGACAGAAAAATCAACAGTTGAGAGCCTCGCTGGGCTGCTTTGGCTTTTTAGAGACCTTGTAAGAAAGAAGTGTAGGCCACATGAGCTGCGTGAACTCCCTGAGAAAAAAGTCACTGTGACAGAAGTGAGCCAAGACGGGATTGCTGTTAGCTGACTTCAAAGTCAGAGAAAAAGGGCCCTGGGAGACAGGTTCAGGGGGTTAGCCTGGGACGAGCTGCCTCTGCCCACTGCTCCCCTAGTTGGAAGTCTTGTGGGGACCCTTAGAGTTTAGAAGGAGAGCAGAGATACATGCCTAAGGGGGAAAGGCCTGGGTATGCTCTAGAAAGAGAGCGCCCGGAAAAAAAGCAATTTTGATGGGTAGGGGATGTTGTGTAGGCCCCAGGGATGTTGTGTGGGTGGAGGAGAGTGAGGTAAGGATGTAAACTGTAAGTACGGACAACCTGTGAGAAGTCTGGCTGTGCAGGACATGGGCGAGGGCCTTAGCGCAATGAGATGAGGACTCCTTAGAAGAGATTTGTTTTTGAAGGACAAGGGAGTCTTTAGAATGTTTAATCGTTGATGGAAGGAGTCCAGAAGAGAGGGTAATGCTCAGGGTTCGAGAGAGGGAAGGGTTAATTGATGGTTTAAGTTTTGGGAGAAGGCGGAGTGGGTGGGTCCTGCTCAGAGCTGGACAGAGTAGCTTTGTAGATGGGATGGCTCAGAGCAGAGGGCGGCTGCACCTGAAAGCATCTGTCTCCTCAGAGAGGTTGGTGGGCTGGCACTGGAGGTCTGAGGGGCAGAGAAGGTCTGGGGTATTTGTTGGGGCACGAGAGAGACTGAGCTGTTGGTGCAGGGCTGTGGGTGCAGACAGTTGGGTGAATCCGGGGCAGGGAACTTGCCAGGCACGGTACCAAAAGGACACGAGCTTTTTTCTTGCCCCAAAGAGAGACTGAAGTGAAGGATCAGGGAATCTAGGCTGGGTAAGGAGAGAAGGAGAGGGAGGAGCTGGATGGTGAGGACACGTTAGTCACAGAGTGGAAGTGGGGTGGTGAGTCAAAGGTCAGCAGCTGTGGCTGGGCGTTGATGGGCTCCTGGGTGTGTCCAGGGAGAGGGGAGCTGACAGAGTGGAGCCGAAGTTCCTGGGAGCTTCATGGAAATTCTTAGGCTGATCTTTCCCTCTGCATTTCTCTTTTCCCATTTTAAAGCATACAGAAGGCTGTGTGGTGTGAAAAGAGGTTTTTGACGGAGGGACTGATGAGTTGTGAGCTATGCACAGAATTGAAGTTCATGTGCATCTTTGCTTTGTATGTCTCTACCTGCTCAAGCCGTACATGTTGCGGTGCACATCCATGTGAGTTGAGGAGCCCAGAGCCCAGCAGCAGCATGGTGGCTGCTGAAGGGACCCAGGATGGTGCTGGCGTGGGGTGGATGAGAAGCGGGAGCCCGGAGCTGACGGCCGGAAGCACGATGGGGAAAGGGGACAAGCAGGAGATGTGTGGGCAGCATGAGTGGCTTGATGCTGAGGGAGCGGAGTGGGGTGGGGTGGATTTGTAGGGAAGGTGATAGTGGGCTGGTTGGGGCAGTGGAGAGGGAGGAGGATATCAGTCCTGCCTTCCACCCTGAGATACGGGGCAGTCGGGGAATGGGAAGCTCATCCCAGATCATGTGGAGGAGACAGGTTCCCGCTGTGGCAGGAGATGGAGGGGAAGGTGTGTGCTAAGAAGCATCTGGAGAAACAGGGGACTTTGTTGTTCTTAGAGTGGGAGTCCCAGTGGCCCCAGGGATTGTGTGCTAGGGGAGAGGTACCGCACAGTAGGGTATAAGGTTCAGGGGGCTCCTTGGGTGATCCTAGGGCCTGTGGAGTGGTGAATACCACCATTAGGAGCACTGCCAGGTGTGAGCAGTGCCCAGCATGGGCCCTTCCTAGACGTACCAGCAGGGCATGTGCTGGAGTGGAGTTATCGTACCATAGAGGCCAAGACTTAGACCTAGAGTGGGTCAGTGGTATAATCATGAGGCCAGAAGACCAGGAGCTGGTCAGAGTTAGACCTACAGTCCCTGGGCAGTCCTTATGGCCTTGAAGGCGCATCCTCCTTCCAACAGGGGGCAGTGTAAGATGCCCAGAATGGGGAAAGAGCCGGGAATGCTGAGTTCAGGTTCAGCCCTACTCTATACCCTCTTCCTGTGTTGGTATCTCTCTGAGCCTCCGTTTCCTCATGTAAATAATGAGGGTAGGTGGCCTGTTAGCTTTTTCCAACCCTTAATAGTAATGATGCTGCCGAAACCGGTTTGGCTCAGTGGATAGAGCGTCGGTCTGCGGACTGAAAGGTCCCAGGTTCGATTCCGGTCAAGGGCATGTACCTTGGTTGCGGGCACATCCCCAGTAGGAGGTGTGCGAGAGGCAGCTGGTCGACGTTTCTCTCTCATCGATGTTTCTAGCTCTCTATCCCTCTCCCTTCCTCTCTGTAAAAAAAATCAATAAAATATATTTTTGAAAAAATAGTAATGATGCTGACCATAATGACATGTACCGTACAATTCCTTGGGCTCAGGCACTGGGGCTACATGTTTTCCATAGCTGGTCTCATACCATCCTGTGAACTCTATCGGGTAAATGCTGTTGCTATCCCATTTTACAGATGAGGAAACTGCAACACAGGAAGACAAGATTGGTGATGGAGTCTTTTTAAAACAAACAAACAAACAAACAAACACGTTTTCCATCAAATGTACTGAGAGGCAGGAGGCTCTCCTGCCACTGGCATTGTTGAAATCTAAGAGTCTAGGCTTGGTAACTCTGGCCTCTGAGTCTGTGTACCTCCTAAAGGGCAAAGACCACATGGCTTTTGTTGCTTTAATTAAAACCTGGGTGAAGGGCTCGCGATTCATATTAAAATGAAATTGTGTTTCGCCTGCCGTGGTGCAGAGAAGGGAACAGCAGCGATTACTGCTAAGATTACAAACAATCAAACAGAAAAGGCCTTTTGCAAGCATTTCCTATTAAAGCCACAAACATCACACTTTAAAAATAATTACGGTTGTGCCATCGGAACATGATTCATGAATTCTGAATAAATATGAGGGGCCTTAAAGGAAACGGTTTCAAGACCATAGATTTTGTTCAAATCTGATGAAACTTAATATCATTGCGCAGCTGGAGAATAAAATGCGAGGAGGGGGAAACCCCATCCTATGTATATGGAAAGAATTGAGTAGATGTCAGACTGAACTAATGAGCTTCCTCACATCCGTCCTTACACATGGGCAGAGAAAAATGGAATTGCCGTTCTGGTTTTCAGCTGCAGAGAAGGAGTTGGTGCTTACACCTCACCCATCTTAATTTTGCATTCCAGTGGCTGAAAATATATTTATTTTAAAGCTCCAGATTCCTGGCTGTGAGATGTTGAAATATTCGAGGGCACAGGCATGGAGGCATTAGGGGGCAGGTTTGGGGGAGAGGGGCCTTTGTCTGCATTTATTGCACCTCCCCCCGCAATAAAGACATTTTTCATACAATGCAGTGAATGTTTACAGCATATAGTTTTGTTTCCTTCCAACTATTATGAGAGAAATTGAATCCCTGGAAACATTCACTCTCTCTAAATGGAATGGAAACAATGAAGATGGTGCAGGAAGTTTATGGGGTGGGGGAGGGAACAGCAGTGAGGTGGAAATGGGATTTCAAGGATTTTCTTTAAAACAGCATGCCTCTCCCATTCCCAGCTGTCTCGAACTTAGCATCTTCTGCCGGGCCTGGGTCTTTGCTGGGGAGGGTGGAGAGTCCCTGATTGAACACATTTACTCATCACTACACATGTGATCAACAAGTAGAGAGGAGGCCAGAGGTGGGACCTGTCCAGAACCGTGCTGGGTCCTTAGGTTCTGGAGGATCAAGAGCCTGGGTCTGGCCCGCTTCGGCCTCCCTCGCTGTGTGCCCTTGGGTGGGTCACTTGCCCTCTCTGAACCCTGGTTTTTGCATCTGTGAATGGGGGCTGGATGGGTATCTGCAGGACCTTCTAGGTTATGTCTTGTGGCCAAGAGATTGGCCTCCTCCGTCCACCTGAGTCCCAAGGAGGGACAGTGATCTGTCCAACAGACCAGAGACTGACCTCCCCGACCTGGGTGAGCCGTCGCAATGCTGAGGGGCAGCCCTGAGGCTCTGGGGGAGGTTTCAAAGAGGTGTTGTCGGTCAGGTGGGTTATAAGGATAAGGACACAGAAGACAGACAGACCTGGGCTCAAATCCTAATCTTGACATTTCATGGCTTGGTGACCTTGAACCAGCTTTTCTGAGCCTCCGTTTTTGTCTTTAGAAGCTCCTCAAAGGGATGTGGGGAGAAGTAAGATACATCTATACCCAAAGTTATAGTGCTTGGTACGTGGCAAATGGTAGTTAGCATGAGGTGCTATGAAAGTATCCATTTTATAAATGAAAAAACTGATTTTCAGGATCGTAAAACAACTTGCCAAGGTCACCCATCCGGGACGTGGTGGGCACAGGAGTTAAATGCAGCATCAGAAACATCAGCAAAGGGGAGGGCACTCGGCTATTTTATCTGATGAAAATCAAATTATGTTAAGGCTTGAAATGAGAAAGATGATATTGGAACGATCTTGCTTTTAAAATGTGCCAAGAAACGCACCCTCCCCTCCTGATCATTCTCAGCCTGTTGAAGATATGCCACCCTCACTCCCCCCCCCTGCCCATTTGACCACCCTCCAGCCCAGCGCTCCGGGAACAGCTGGGTTTGCCAAGCCTCCTTGATGCCCATCTCACTCTCATTAACATTAAAAGGCCTTCACGGGGCCCAGACAGCCAGTTTCTTGTCTCTTATACTCAAAGCCCGTGGCTCTGACGGGAACAAATGTCTAGGCGTGAGGTCGTTGCCCTGCCGGACCTGGCATCCTTCCTCTTGCCAGCTCCCGTGAGAGTGTGGAGGGCGAGGGACTCGGTTGCAGATCTGTGCTCCAGGGGACTCTTGCTTTTGTCTTGTTCTCACTGTGTGACCTCAACCAAATTACTTAACCTCCTTGGCCTCGCTTTCCACCTCTGTAAAATGGGAGTGTTACTACCTCCCTTGCAGGTTAGTTAAGAAAACCAGAAGTGGATGCAGTTTAATTAAGTAGTGTAGTTTAGTTTGACTAGTTAGGTGAGTGTAGGTTCCTTACAAGGACTGGTTAAGTGGGTAGTAAGTAACCAGTTCAGCCAGTGCTGCTTATGATAGGACCTTGATAAAGTTTTTGTTGTTACAATTTGCAATTTAGAGAAGAGAAACACATTCCTGGAGGAGCGAGGAAAATGCCTGGTAGCTCCTGTTTTCTGTGGCCGTTTTTCATACAGCACTGGGGTGGAGTGAATGAGATGGGGCTTGCGTTTCAGGGAAATAGAAATCCAGCCCAGGAGCCCTCAAGTGCTGGGGTCTCACCTGGTGGCAGAGTCTGAACCACCACCCAGGGGCACTGAGCTGGGTGTCCTGGGAGAGCTGGGGTGCACGGCCGGCCGGGAGGGGAGGTTGTGCCAGCTGGGGAAGGACAGGGAGAGGGACCATGGGAACGCCTGGTGGGAGGGAGGTGGGTCACATAGGCTTTGGGGAGGGAGATGGGGAAGGAGGGCCTTGCGGAAGTCTTGCTTTGCACTGAGTTGGGCTTGTCCTCATCCAAGTCCCCTCAAGAAAACCTTAAAGCTCCGTGTAACAGCTCAGGGTCTTTGGGGGGCCTGTGCCACTCTGGCTGTTCACTGCTGGGGTGGCCCTCAGGGCAGGTGGTGTATCTGTGCGATAAGTAAACACGGAGCAGCTGTAATGTTATTCCTGCTGCTGGACTCAGTCAACAATCACCAGAGGCAGCAATGGGAGGGGACGAGCAGCAGAAGGGTGGGGAGCATTTAATTTCTGAAATACTCCCCTCCCCCACAATGCAGGAAATGGGACAGAGCAGAAACACCAAGTGGGCAAGGATGTGGAGTAGCTGATGCCCTCATACACTGCTGGGTAAATTTGTATGGCCACTTTGAAATACTGCCTCGAGCTCTGTGACCCAGTAATTCAGCTCCTAGGGGTTCACGCAACAGAAATGCAGTCATCTGCTCACCAGAATGTGTAAGAATGTTCATAGCAGCACTTTTTATAAAGCACAAAACTGCAAAAATCCAAGTGTCCATCAACAGTAGATTGGATACATGATTGCAAAATATTCTGACACAGTGGAATACTATAGAGCGACGAGAATGAGGGAATTATAGCACGTGCAATGATATGGACGCATCTCACAGACACCAGGCTGAATGGAAGGAGCCAGGCACCAACGCAGCTCATTCTGTTTGGTTCTGTTCACATAAGGCACATGAAGAGGCAAAGCTGAGCCGCGGTGATAGAACTCTAACTGTGGCTATGCCGGTGGGGATGGGGACTGAGGGGCCTCGAGGAGCCTCGGAGATGCTGGTAGGGGTTTCTCTCTTCATTTGGGTGCTGGTTACACAAGTCTGTTTGCCTGGGCAAGATTCATCATTGAGCTGTACACTTACTTATGACTTGTGCATTTTCTATTGGCATTCTCTGCTTCAATAAAGAGTAAAGAACGTTATCGAGGCATTTGCACAAATGTCTGTGTTTTGAGAGGTGGCGGGATGGGACAGGGAGCCTAGCCAGATCAGCTCATTTGCATCTTGTGTCAGTCAGTGCGTTCCCACTCCAGGTGTGGATGACTAGCCCTTGACAGCCTGAGCAATTGATGGAACTTGCTGGGAGGCGAGGGATTGTTTCAGCCTCCTAAGAGATGATGAGCTGTGAAATTTCTCCAGCCGTGGCATGCCCCGGGCAAAGAGGTGATATGGGATTCCCCGGGTTTGCTCAGCTCTGAGTTTTCAGAAAGGTTTGAAAACATGAACACCTAAAATTAAAATGTGTGTGTGCCTGGGAGTGTGTGTTTGTGACACAATATCATGGGGCCAAAAGATCTTGATTATGGAATATGTGAAGATGTGTCTGGAAAAGTGCCTCCAGGCGCACACCCACCCACCCACACACAAGCTTGTATGCAAACACGTTCATGCACACATATGAGCACACCGTCCCTGTCATGCTCACACAGGCATGCTTGCTGATGTACACCTTTTCACATGTTAAGCATCACTCTGTGACTCTGGGTGAGTTACTCAGGGCCTCAGTTTCCTCAGTGAAATGGAGATAATGATAGCACCTGGATCTGGGGCTATTGTGAGCAGAGTACACACACACACACACACACACACACACACACACACACGGATGAGATTTTTATTTGTGTTAAGTTTTTAATGGCTGCCTCCCTCTTAGACTGTTGGTTTCACAGGTGCAGGGACTGGCATATTGTAGGAGCTGAATTAATACCTGGTGAGGAAAAGGGAATGAATGAATGAATGAACAACTCTTGCAAATCTACTGGCACACGTGCTGACATTTATACACATTCACACACACATTGGTACAAGCGTTTGTACCTGTTTGCAGGCACATCCACTCACATGTATAGACATATATGGGGATATACCTGTACACACACCCAACACGCGGCAGGCCCAGAACCTCAGGAGGGTGGGTTTAGCTGCAGTTTCGAGGCTCTGGACTGGAAGTCAGAATAGTACAAGGTTCTGTTTGTGGCTCCAGGCCACTCTAATTTATTACGTGGCTTTTTGTAAGTAGGTCTTGTCACCGCTCTGAGGTCAGGGATTTTTAGCTGGGATGTGACAGAACTGGAATTTGAACCATGGTATGTCTGGGTCAAAGTCTGTGCTTTGGAAGCCTGAGGACTTGCTGTCCAGTGTGACCCATGGACCAGCAGCATCCCCTGGGGCTTGTAGGACATGCAGCATCTCGTCCCCAACCTGACCTCCTAAATCAGAACCTCCTGGTCATAAAGAGGCAGAATCACATCATCGTTAAGAGTACCAATTCATGAGTAGACTTTTTACTTTAAAAACAACATGT
Source organism: Cnephaeus nilssonii (assembly GCF_951640355.1). Classification (NCBI taxonomy): domain Eukaryota; kingdom Metazoa; phylum Chordata; class Mammalia; order Chiroptera; family Vespertilionidae; genus Cnephaeus; species Cnephaeus nilssonii. The sequence goes on along the minus strand of NC_137082.1, from coordinate 69,947,635 downwards.
ATTAATTATCTTGTAGTTCCTGTGGGTCAGAAATCCAGATGTGGCTTAGCTGGATGCCTCTGGCTCAAGATTTCCCATGAGTCTGCAGCCAGTGTGTTGCTCATGGGCTGTGATCTCATCTGCAGGCTTGACTGAAGGAGGATTTGCTTCCAAGCTCATGTGGGGTTGTTGGCAGGATTCAGATCCCCTGAGCTAGACTTTTGAGTGGGAATCCCGGCTCTAGCCCTTCCTAGCTGTGTGATTTTTAGCAAGTTCCACATCCTAGTGTACCCGTTTCTTCCTCCATGAAATGGATATAATAATATCACCTGCCTCATAGAGTTGTTGTGAAGACTAATAAATTCATGTTGAGAGTACATAAAGCAGGGGTGTACCTGGCACTTGGTAAGTGCTGTATAAATTCTTGATCTTCTTTTTTTCACTCCAAGCTGCCCATAAGCAGGATAGCACAAGCCTGGCTCACAGAGGGAGATCAATAAACTAATATTGATTGCAGTTTCCTGATGGAACTTTCAGGGGCATATTAATAGGAGCATGGGTTTCAGGCTGTAGGAGGAGGCCTTCTCCAATTCTGCTCAGAGCAGGCGTCGAGTCCTGGGCCCAGTCCTTGGTGCTGCCAACTGGGGAGGCAGCAGGGTGTTGTGACAGTCCTGAAGGTGAGTGGTATCACCTGGGAGGACAGTGGCTCACTCAGAGGGTCCAGCACACCCAGGGGCGATACCAGAACATGCAGTGTCTGGGGGCTGCAGTGGGCTCACTGTGCCTGGTGTCAGGGGACGTTGCAGGATCTGGTTCAGGAGGCCTCGGTGGCCAGACAGATACTGGAACGCTACTCCGAAGGCAGCGAGCCTTGGAAGGGTCTGAGCAGGCCAGTGTCCCCAGAGCAGTGTGGCCCTGGGGGCTTCCCTGCTCGGTGCAGATTCACAGGACTTCACAAAGGCCCGTCTCTGAGAACTTCAGCACCTTCATCCCTAGGCAGCTGGGCTGGCATATTTTTAGGCGATGCTACTTCTGTAGTTTTCAAAAGGTGGAAATGGAAAAGAAAAAAAAAGCTGCAAATAGACATAATTTCCCCCCAGAAGCTATTTCAGCACAGAAACAACCGGAGAGCCTACTCATCATTTTAAAATGCTTTTAACATCAGCACTGCCTCATGTCTGGCTGTTTACCTGCAAACCAGTGGTACAGATATGAACCAAAATCCCTCGGTCCACTGCCTCTTTTACAGGTGGTGTCACTGAGGCCCAGAATGGGGCGGTGACTTTCCCAAGGTCACAGTCCATCAGGGGCCTCGCTGGGACTCAGACCTTCATGGGGAGATGATTTCTATGAGGAACCAGGAGACCCTCAGGAGTCAAGTTAGAACCTTTTCGTACGGAGCGGCATCTCTGAGGGCAGGCCCCTTCAGACCTTCTCTGACTTCTTAGAGCTTACAGGGAAGGGGTACAGCGCCTACCCGGCCCTGTGCCACGGCAGCATCAATAAATTAATTTGTGCATTCATTCATTCATTCAAAACATATCTGCTGAGGACTCACTGTGCGCTGGGCAGTGCTCAGGGTGCTTGGATATAACTGTGAACACAGTAGTCCAGAACCTCTATTAGTCATTCATGTATTATTTTATTTAGCAAATGTTTATTGAGGGCCTATTATGTGCAAGACACTGTCTTTGGCCCTTGGGATAATCACCGACCAAACAGTGAATTTATATTTTAGTAAGGGGAACAGGCAATAAGTGTACTTTTAAAATCAAGTATATTTCCTTTTAGATGGTAAAAGTTATATGGGGAAGCAAAAGCACCCCTAGGAAGGGATCAGCAAACTATGGCCCATGGGCCAAATCTGGCCCTCTACTTGTTGTTTGTAAATAAAGCTTTATTGGAACACAGCGGCACTTGTTAGTTTAAGTATTGACTATGGCCCTAGCTGGTTTGGCTTGGTGGATAGAGCATCAGCCTGCGGACTGAAAGGTCCCAGGTTCAATTCCGGTCAAGGGCATGTGCCTGGGTTTTGGGCTCAATCTCCAGTGTTGGGTGTGCAGGAGGCAGTTGATCAATAATTCTCTCTCATCATTGATGTCTCTATCTCTCTCTTCCTCTCTGAAATCAATAAAAATATATTTTTAAAAAATTGACTATGGCTACTTTCATGCTACAAGGCAGAGTTGAATAGCAGTATGACCCACAAAGCCAAAAAGTATTTATTATTTGAACCTTTGCAGAAAAAGTTCTCTAGGACATCTAAAGGAAAGTGTCAAAGAGGCAGCTGGAAAAGTGAGCTTCTTCTTCTGTCCAACAGGGTACGACTGCCTGGTGCTCAGGCCACACCCGCACTCCAGTGTTGTGCCCCAAGCCAGCCCCAGCCTTGTTCCTTCAGTTCTGCTGGGATTTTCTCCTAAAGAAGGAAACCCGCTGTCAGTGGCTCGTTTTTTCTAGACCTCCTCCCTCCACGGGGCGTCCGTCCGGGAAACTTAAAACGACTCAGATTATTTTCTGAGCAAGAACACACGGGGATTATCACATTTGTTCCAGATTCAGTTTTAGTAAACAACACGCATGTCTAATGGGACTGTCATTGTCCCTGCCTGATGCCTCTGTCTGCTCGGATGCAAGCATGTCAGGGTCCTCTCGGCAACGGGAGGGCATTATACAGCCTCCTTTACCCATGTCGCCCGGCTGGGAGGTTCTGCCTGGAAATAGAGGCTTAAAAAGCTGCTACATTCTCTACCCCCACCTCTTCCAGAACCCATATGAATTCTAACAGTATGGCGCTTTCACTCCCGTGTCATTTATGTATGGCGAGGACTTCTATTTTTTTTTTTTAAAGAAGCATTTTTAGACCAGGAAAATGACGGCCCAACAAGAAGGCATATAACTGTACTGATTTTCAGGAGTGTGGCAATACTGCAGATCTGATGCATAGCGAGGCATGAATCAGATTCTATTAAGCATCCCTGGGACGGGTGACACCAGGGTATTATCCAAGATGATTAATTCGCCTTGGTTATTATGGACACAGACGAGCCTGACAAAATTGCATTTCATTCCCCACTGACTTTGTAAAATCACTGTACACGCAATAAGTTACAGTGCTGGGTGCCCTGCTCCGTTGGGCTGAGTTTCAGGTTTGGATAAGGTACCATTTTCCTTGTTTTGAAACAGAGTCAGAAAACACTGAATTGAAGGACAGTCCTTTAGCTGAGATGTTCACATATAGGGCATGGGATTTATGTGTTCAAATGGTAGGATGGTAGGGTGGCCATATTATTTGTTGTCCAAACCAGGACGATTTTAAAGTGAAAGAAGGCCCTATTCAAAATTTACCCCAGGCCCTGGCCAGTGTGGCTCAGTTGGTTGGGCATCACCCCCAGCGACCAAGAGGTTGCCAGTTAGATTCCCAGTTAGGACACATGCCCAGGTTGCGAGCTCAATCGCCAGTAGGGGGCGTACAGGAGGTAGCTGATCGATGTTTTGCTCTCGCATTGGTGTTTCTCTCACTCCCTCCTCTCTCTCTCTAAAATAAATAAAAACATATTTTTGAAAAAATATCCTGGGGCAAGAGGCAAAAACCAGGAGTGTCCTGGGCTGACGAGGACTGATGTGTGTGAATAGTGGTGGAGCGCACGCTGGCTTTGGATAGTCAGGGCTTCCGGTCCCTGTTTCCATAAATGCTATTCATGTGACTTTGGATAAGTCACTTAGGCTTTTTGAACCTCAGTTTCCCAGATGGAAAAGGTACTTAACACCTCTGCTTGCACCTCAGGTCTTCTCTTCCCTTCCTTGCATAGGGAGGAAGGGATCGTGGTGACTGTCTGTCATGTGTTTTCACACCTGTTTCCTCCAGTGATTCTCTCGGCTGTCAGGAGTAAGCAGGTGGGAGAACTTGCCCAAGGTCCCTCAGCAAGTAAGTGTTAGGACTGAAATTCCCTCCGGTTCTCCATTCTTTCTGCAGATCCAAAAAAATAGTACTCACTGATTATGAATTCTAAGAATCTTCAAGCTTTTGGGGGAAAAATATTTGAAATACTTAAAAGCATTTGGAACCCGTAAGTCCTGTGTGAGCATAAGGTATTGCCGCGGTCACTTCTGGTTGTTCAGTGGGCTGGACTCCACAGGGCACAAGAAAGCAGACATCCACCCCTTCTTCTTCCCTCTCCAGCTCCTGGTCTCGGAAATCCGCAGTGGGGACGGGGGTGGTCCTCTGCAGCTGCTGAGACCCTGGGACCAGGACAGGGTGCAGCGTCATGAAAGGACCAGGGCCACCCATTTTGCTGACTGGCACTGTTGATGGCCTGCCGCTGATGGCCCACCACTGGTGCCCGCTGTTATAGGAGGCTCTCTCATGCTGGCTCTTTTCCATGATTCACTCTGCAGCTGGTACACCTGCTGACATACCTCCTACTGCTGAGGTCCCCAACCCTATCAGGCTACTGTCTTGAGTGGGGCCCTTTAATTGCCTTCAGCTAGCTGTCTTCCTTAGCTTTCACTTGCCCTTCAGCAGCTCCCACCTCTTTGCTTGGCAACCCATGTTGGTGCAGATTGTTCTCTGCCTCTCTCTCTCTCACTCTCTCTCTCTCACTCTATCTCTATCTCTATCTCTATCTCTATCTCTATCTCTATCTCTATCTCTATCTCTATCCCTATCTCCATCTCTTCATTTCAGGCAGCTCCTGTTATCCTCCCGTCTTCTAAAACCTCCCTGTGATGGCGTCCTCCTGAGCCTCTCAGCTCTGGGGACGCCAGGTGGCTTCTCCGGAGAGCTCTCTCTCACAGACTCTGCCAGGGAGCGCGGTGCCACTTCCCCTTTTGTGCTGCCCTTGGAGTGCCCACAAGCTGTGCTCCTGGGGCCTTTCTCACTTGACTTGAAAGTGGGGGGCCAGGATGGGAGAAAAGTCAAATCACCCTCCTACAGTTCCCTGGTGAATCTTCTGCCTTTCTCTTACACAGAGTCGGGGTGGGTGATGGAAATGGATAGTCCAAGTGTCAGCCAGAGAGCCTTGTAGTAACCATTAATGGGGATAAAGTAGGAAGCCATGGAATAATGAAAGTTATACTTCCCCAAGAAGATACGATGATCATTAATTTGTAAATACTTAACAACATAGATCTGAAATAAATGAAGCAAAAAAAAAATTTGGACAGAAATACAAGAAGCAATTGATAAAGTTACAATCATGGTGGACATTTTTAACGTACCTCTCTCAGAAACCAATGGATCAAGCAGAAAAAGAAAATGAATAGTCATTTAGAAGATTTAAACAACAGAATTAAGCTGGAAATAATAAACATTCATGCAAATTAGCCTTATACTGTGTTACAAAAGAATTTCTCAGTGATTTTCAAAGAATCAATATATTTTTAATTCCTTTTAGGGTATCTAAAGAGGAACGAAAGAGCTATTTTTTTTTCTTCTTAGTGGTTTACTATTTTGTTAGCCTTTTCAAAAAAAAAAAAAAAAAACCCAGCTCTTCCTTATAGTATCTAACATTTGTTTTCTGTTTTATTACTCTTTCTTCAACTGACATTTGGTTTATTTTGTTATTCTATTTCTAGCTTCTTGAGTTGAGTGCTGAGCTCATTTATTTTGTATTTCTTATCACCTAGTAAATGTATTTAGGTAAAAAGTTATAAACTTTCCATTGTTCATCTCTCACAGGTTTTGCCAGGCAGTGTTTTCATTATCTGTAATATCAGTTGTGATTTCCTCTGTAACCCAAAGCTATTTAGAAGATTGCTCTTAAAGCACCTAAGTATTTAGGACCATCTGCCTCTCTTCATTTTTGTTCTGCTCCTTTGTTCTCTACCTGCTTTGTGTTTTTTGTGGTTTTTTTTTTTTTTGTGAAAAACTAGATTAGTGCGTTTGGATCCTAGAGTGTGGTCTATATCATTTCAACCTTTTGAAAAGTTCGAGATGATCTGTGTATCTAGTACTTGATCATGTGTTTTAACTGTTCCATGGACATTTGAAAATAATATGCATTCTTTAAATATTGGGACAAATCAAGAGGGGGAATTGTGCTATGCAAGTTTTCTGTCCTCCCTCATTTTTATCTGATTAATTTGTCCATTTTTGCAGAGATGTGTTAGTGGTTTTATTAAATCCTCTTTGTACTTCTAAAAGCATTTTATATTCCTGTGGTTTATTAGTCAACATAAAAAATTTTGTCTTTCAGTTCTTCTTAGTGGATTATATCATTTGTCAACTTAAGTATTCCTCTTGGTCTCTGTAATGCTTTTTGCCCTAAATTGTACTTAATTTGTTATTAAATTTTCCATTTTTGCTTTTTATTTGCCTGATATATTTGCTAATTTTTAACCTTTTGTGTCATTTTATTTTATATGTGGCTATTATAAATTTTATATGATAGATTCTTTTATTTTAATTAATTTTGTCTTTTAATAAGGGAATTAAAACATCAATATTTATTGTTATTACTAATATTTAGTGTTAGTACTGTCATTTTATGAAGGTTCTTTATTATCATGTTTCATAGTTCATTCCTACTTTTATTTCTTTTCAGATTTTTGTTAGATTGATTAGATTCTATTTTTTCCCCTTTCTGTTTGTTTGTTTCTCCAATGGTGTGGAATTTCTTTTTTCTTTTAAAATTGCAATAAATCACTAATAAACAAATTCAGCAAAGTTTGAAGTGTAAGATCAATACACAAAAATCAGCTGTGCTACTATACATCAGCGATGAATAATTCCACAAGGAAACTATGAAAACAATTTCATACATAATAGCATCCAAAAGAATAAAATCTGTAGGAATAAATTTGACCAACAAAGTGAGAAACTTGAACACTGAAAACAATAAAACATTGCTGAAATAAAGTAAAGAAGACCTAAATAAATGGAAGGGCATCCCATGTTTGTTGATTGAAAGACTTACTATTAGTAAGATGGTGATGCTACCCAAGTGATCTACAGATTCAATGCATTTCCTATCAGATTTCCACCAGCCTTTGGGGGCAGAAATGGAATAACTGATCCTCAAATTCATATGAATTGTAAGGGACCCTGAAATCTTGAAAAAGAAGAACAATCTTGAAAAAGAAGAACAAAGTTGGATGGCTCACACTTCAGAATTTCTGCAGAGCTACAGTATTCCAAACAGTGTGGTACTGGCATAAGGATAGACATATAGAACAATGGAATAGAATTCAGAGTCCAGAAATAGTAAACCCCAATATCTATGGTCAATTGAACGTCATCTAGGATGCCAAGACCATTGGGTAGGAAAAGAACAGGCTCTTCATCACACAGTGCTAGGACAACTGGTTAGCAACACGCAAAATAATGAAGTTGGACTCTTATCTCATGCCATCACATACATGGGCCCATGACCTAAGTCTCAGGGCTACAATCATAAAATTCTTAGAAGAAATCATAGGAGTAATTCCTCATGACCTTGGATTTGGCTGTGGATCTTAGATATGACATCAAAAGCATGAACAATGAAAGAAAAAATGGGTGAACTGGACTTTATCAGAATTAAAAAACGTTTGTGCATTAAAGAACATTACACAGAAAGTAAAAAGACAGCCTACAGAATGGGAGAGGAATATTTGCAAATTCTATATCTTACTAGTATAAGGGTCTAGTATCTATAATACATAAAGAAGCACTCTTAACAACAACAGAAAGACAACCTAATTTGAAAATGGACAAAAGACTTGAATAGATATTTCTCCAAAGAAGACATGCAAATGGCCAAGACACACATGAAAAGATGCTCAACATCATTAGTCATTAGGGAACTACAAGTCAAAGCTACAACAAGATACCACCTCACACTCACTAGGATGGCTATAATGAAAACAGTGGGCCCTAAGTGTTGTCTGTGAGGATGTGGAGAAATTGCAACCCTTCCTGAAATGCTGGTTGAATATAAAACGTGTAATGGTTTCTCAAAAAGTTAAACATACAATTACCATATGACCCAGCAAATTCACTCCTGGTTATATACCCAAAAGAATTGAAAACAAGGACTCAAATGTACATGCTTGCTCAAACCAGTACTATTCACAATAGCCAAAAGATGGAGACAGCTTAACTATCTATAAGTGGATGAATGGATAAACAAATTGTGGTATGTACATACAGTGGAATATTATTTAGCCATATGGAGGAATGAAGTAATGATGCATACTACAACATGGATGGACCTGGAAAGCATTAATGCTCAGCGAAAGGAGCCAAACACAAAAGGTCACATGTTGTATGGTTCCATTTGTACACAAAGTAGGTAAACTACCAGAATAGGTGACAGAATGCAGATTGGTGGTTACCAGGGATTTGGGGGCAGGGGAATAGGGAGAAACTGCTTAATGGGTGTGGGGTTTCCTTGGGGGATGATGAAATGTTTTAAAATTAGATAGAGATAATGATTGTAAAACATTGTAAATGTACCAAATGCCACCGAAGTGTTCATTTTAAAATGGTAAATTTTATTTAATGTAAATTTTACCTTAAGAAATGGTAACAAATGTATTTAAACTTATATTTTCCTTGCAATATAAATAATTGGTCAGTATCTGTAGTTTTCTCCTTTAAGAACAGCACAACTTCTAGCTGAAATCCTCTAGATTTTTGGTTTGTGATCATTATTAAGTTTATAATCCCACACCTCTTCTATTTTAGGAATCTTTATAAAATTGTCACATTAAATCCTGCAGTTACCTTATGAACAGCTGCTTTTTTCAGCTCACCACTCCTAGAAATCTCTTGGGTTTACTTTTTTTCCTCAAAGTTCAAGCTTTGAGTATTTGTTTCAGAAATAATTATTGAAAAGAATTTATGTATTTTTTACTTCCTATCATTGATTTTTCTATTCCTTTGTCATTTTATTTTATCGTGGTAAGTGAATGAATTTATTCTGAGAATTTTGTAGAACATACACTTATCTCTGCAACAGGCTTCTGGTCCATTGGATGTTCTCAGATTTCTTCCTCTTCACCACCTCCTCAAGAACAGAGAAAGGCCTACCCTCTGCCCATTTTCTACCCTGCCTTGAGGAGTCATTGCCTTCAATATTTTTAATTTTTTTTTTTAGAGAGAGAGGCCAAGAGAGGGATAGAGAGAGAGAGAGAAACATCGATGAGAGAGAAACATCATCGATCAGCTGCCTCCTACATACCCTCTACTGGGGATGTAGCCTGCAACCTGGGCATGTTCTCTGACTGGGAATTGAACTGATGACCTCTTGGTTCCTGGGTCAACACTTAACCACTGAGCAACACTGGCCAGGCTGCCTTCAATATTTTATTAACACCCTTCCTCCTAGGAATTCTAGGAGAAGGCTTACCCTTCTCTGACCCAAGGGGAAAGCCACAGGCCATTTGAATCAGTCCAGCATTCTTCCCTCCCTGGATTGGTGCAGGAAAAACCCAATAGCCTCCTTCTCAATTCCCCTTCTATCCCAGCCATGTTGCTTTGCTTTGAATCTCATAGTTGATTTGGAAAGAGAAGCCCAAATGGAGGAATTGAGGAACAAGGTTATTGTAGTAGCCTCATAACCCATATCTGCTTGCTATGGAGCTCTCTACCACCTTGCGTGTTGGTAACCTCCTGGCCCTGACATTTGCCTCAGTGCCTCCTCCCCTCACTCACTCCCACAAAGAACAGTCAGTTATGGTTTTTCATGCACCACTTCCATGAAGTGAGGAATGCTGGACTGAATTGAACAATCTGGGTCTTACTCTTGGGCCAGAGTCAAGAACAAGCTTTCTCCTAGACAGGGGATCTTCATGGTCAGCCAATCCATTCATTTTCTTACCACTATTTCTTCTAGCATTTGGTGAGTAGATCGTTTGTTTATTCATTCATTCATTCATTCATTCATTTGTTCGTTCGTTCGTTCATTCGTTCAGCAAATAGTTGAGCACTTGTTACATGGCAGGCACTGTTGAAGAAACTAGAGATAAAGCAGTGACAAACCATATGAAAACCTCCTCCTCCTTAGAGGTGACATTCTAGTGAGGGAAACAGATAATAATTAATAAACACAATAAATAGACAATATATTGAATGTTAAGAGATGACAGTTGATAAAAAGGAAATACTAGAGCATGGCCAATGTTTTGCAATTTTAAATTGAGCAGTGAGCATAGACTTCACTGAGAAGGAGGTGTTTGAGTCAAGGCCTGATGGGGCGATGGAATGAGCTGGGTGAATATTTGCGAGAAGCATGCTCTAGGGAGAGGGAACAGCCAATGCAAAGGCTCTGAGGCAGAAGCGTGCCTAGTTTGCCAGAGTGGCATGAACAAGGAGAGTAGTAGGAGGTGATGTGAAGGAAGTGAAAGGCACAGAGGTGGGAGTGGGGGGACTAGACCATGTAGCTATTCTAAAGACCCTGTTCTTACTGTGAGTGAGAAGGGGACCACTGGCGGGTGGTGAGCAGAGGAGCGATGTGATCTTACATTTTAACGGGATAAGTCTGGCTCCTGGGTGAAAACAGACCGTAGCACAGGTGAGGCAGGGAAATCAGGTGGGAGACTACCGTAAAGAGGATGATGGCTTGGACCAGAGTGGTCACGCCTTAGTATTTATTCTGAAGATGGAGCCAATAGGATTTCCTGAAAGAACTGGTGTAGGATGTGAGAAGGAGAAAGGAGTCCAGGATAGCCCCAAGGCCTTTGGCCTGAGCAACCAGAAGGCTGGACTTGCCATTAGTAGAGGAAGGGAGGACCATGGATGGACAGGTTCTCTTTTGGACACAGTAAATTTGAGATGTCTATTAAGTGCCAAACAGAGGTGTCAGATAACAGTGGGCTATGTGAATCTGCAACTCAGTGGAGAGGTTCGTGCTGGAGATAGGAGCTGGGGAGTCAGCAGCACATCGATGGGGTTTAAAGCCACCAGTCTGACTGACAGCACAAAGGACGGAGTGTGCTTAGAGGAGAGGTTTGGAATCTGAGCTCTGTGACACATCAGCACTCATAGGCTGGGGGAAAGGATGGGGACCAGCAAAGGACATGGAGAGGAAATGGCTTGCAATTTAGGAAGATTAACATGTGTGGTGCCCCAGAAGCCAGTGAATAAATTTGTTCCCAGGAGGAGGGGGGTGGACAACTCTGTCAAATGCTGCCAAGAAGATCAAGGTGGTCAGGTGGGGACGGAGATGTGACCACTGGATTTAGTAACACAGGGGCTATTGGCGACCTTGCCGAGCAGTTTGGTGGACGGTGGGATGAAGATGTGATCGGAGTGGGTTTGTGAGAAAGTGGGTGGAAGGAGAGACGGCTCTTTCCGGAGGTTTCCCTGTAAGGTTTTGCTAAGAATTTTAGCTTCTAGAACTCTTACAACTTGGATCTCTTTCTTCATCCTCGTGAGGATATTGGTGCCAGAGAGCAAATTAGGCACCATTGAGTGCCCGTCTCTGACTCCAGGGAAGTGAGAAATGGGAATCTTCTAGTGGGAAATTGCTGGATTCAGAGTCACAGACCTGGGTTTGAGTCCCACCTAAGACTCACTAGCTCTGTGACACCTCCACTCTTTAAGCTTCATCTTTGTCTGCAAAATGGAGAGAATCACCACTTCTTTGCAGAACTCATACGAATTACATGGACAGTGTGTGTGGAAAAGCCGGGTCTGGTGCCTGGCACACAGTAGGCGCTCAGTAGAGTCCGTAGCAGAAGGGGTTGTTCTTCAGGTGTCACACATTTAGGGTTTGATTGCATCCGAAGGAGGCATGTATGTGATTGCGTGTCTAATTATTTTTAAGTGCGCTAATTGCCTCTTTAAATGAATTGTCATAACTGTGTTATTCCAATATTTTGATACAACATATGCTTACATTTGCAAAAGGCTTCTGGTTGATTGGGCCGGTTCCAGTGTGCGGAGGTTTTGGTTTTGAAGTGAAGGGAATGAACTTGTGCGGTCATTTAGTATCCACTGGACACGAGCTGTGTGCCAGCACCTGTTCTGGGTGCTGGTGGGCAGAGCGGAAGGTGGACATTGACAGACATGAACAATAGGTCACGTAGGGACTTAGGATCTGTCCGGAGGGGTAGATTTGAAAACACGTGGGTGAGGGCTAAGCCTAAAGCCTGGTGAACTCCCCCATTTCATGTGCTTATTCAGCACCTTCTAATTGAGCACCTACTGTGTGCCAGGCACATTGGTGACAAGACAACCTTAGCCATTGCCCCCATGGAGCCAGAGGTCTGGGGGACAGGAGGCAGCAGAGGGTAAGTCAAGAATCAGAAATAATTTCAGGAGGCAATGGTACTATAGGGAGCACATACAACGGGCTGCGAGGGGGAATGAGAGGAGGGGAGATTAGTGTAGGATGGGTAGGGGGCTGGGAGGGCTTCCTGGAACTCTTCTTTTCTGAGTTATATGATGCCCATGGCTGAGTCCCATCTGAAGAAAATCAGCCCCAGCCCATCTCCGTGATTAGGCTGAAGACAGACCACCTCGTGGTGCACAGACGAGTGTTGTGAGGAGTTAGGAACATTCACAGCGGGGAAGACAAGAGAGGATACTGAGTGTGTGGGCTGCTGTGTACTCACTCTGTGTCCTTGGAGAAGTTTCTTAACGTCTCTGAAACTCCAGGCAAACACAACAACGGCAGCAATAACAACCAACACAGAGAGCCGGCTATGTTCCAGTGTCCTGAGCAATTTGCATGTATTGATTTATTTGTTCTTTATTGCAAGTCTGTGGTATGTACTGTTATTACCCTCTTTTCACATATGAAGAAACAGGCACAGAGAGGTTAACTGACTTGCCCAAAGTCACACAGCTAGTACACAGAAAAACCAGAATTCAAACCAGGCTCTCTGGCTCTTAACCACTCTGCCATGCTGCCTCCTGAACAACAGGGACAGTAACGCCCACCTCTGGGGCATCATGAAGGTGAAGTGGGATGCTGACATGCGTGCTTATGGCATCTGCCCTAGGAAATGGCTCATTCATCCATTCAACTAATTCGTTTTGAGCTCTTTGTGCCAGGTTCTGGAAAACAGGACATACAAGGACTGTCCTGGCAGATCTCACATTAACCATCTACACTAATAAAAGAGTAAGATGCAAATTGACCATACCTTCACAACGCCCACCAGCCAATCAGGAGTGACTATGCAAATTAACCCAACAAAGATGGTGGGTTAATTTGCATACACTGGCACCCAGCAGCCAGAGGCAGGGCGGGATGCTTGCATTGCCATGGCGACAAGGCAGGCATTGTGCCCTGGCCCAGCTGCTCCGGGCCTCTGGGCAGTGTGGAAAGGCAGAAAGGCAGCTCCGGCCGGAGTGAAGGCGGTGCCAGCAGCCAGGGGAAGGAAGGCCCATTCTTGGATGAATCTTCATGCATCGGGCATCTAGTTAAACAAATAATTATACAAGAAGTTAGTTAGTAATGAGCTCGATGAGTGTTTCCCAGGAGAAATGCAGGGCAGCCTGGGGATGTACAATGGGATCTGACCTACTCTAGAGGGTATTAGAGAAGACATTTACACCAAACCTGCTGAGGCATGAGTAAGAATGAGCCAGATGAAGGGGGAGCAGAGGGTGGGGCAGAGAATTCCAGTAGAGGGAATGCTCATCATTTCTTTCCAACGTTGTATTGGGACATCCTGGTCTGAGCAGCAATGAGGGGGGGAAAATGAACAAATCAGGATCAGAAAGAAAGGTTTCTAGTATGGCTCCTAGCTTGTGCTCCTAGGAGAAAGGTTGTACTGTTCACCAAGGTGAGAAAGACCAGGAGAGAACCCAGTTGGGCCGGGTATTGGGAGCACATAAGAGAAAGTCGTCCTGCTGTCCTGGAAAACCACAGGTCTGGCGTCAGGATACTTTAGCTCTATTTCCAACTCTTCTACTAACCTGGGGTGAGCCCCTGTCCTTCCTGGAGCTGAGTAGTTCTCCCATCTGTAAAATGGGTGGGTGTGGGGCAGTGGATTCATGGTGGGCTGTCGTGGCCAGATCTGGTGGAAAACAGAGAGCAGGTGAACAGGAGCTGGCCCCACCAGGAGGGCAGGTGTTTGTACGCAGACCTTCTAGTAGGAGGATGCACCCATGGGGATGGGGCAGGAGCCTGACCAGGTCAGGGGGCCATCTTGACCATCTGCCTTGCAGAGGGATCTTCTCTCTGTGGCCAAACACTCGTGACCACCATTGTTATTGGTGCTGTCGAGCATGTCCTGCAGTTGTAAGTCACTGACCCTTGACAACGTGCCCTTTTGATGTTTTAGACCTACAACAGCCAGAACGAGAGCAACGAAGACTATGAGATCCCCCCGATAACACCGCCCAACCTCCCAGAACCATCCCTCCTGCACCTGGGGGACCACGAAGCTGGCTACCACTCGCTGTGCCACAGCCTCGCGCCCAACGGACTGCTCCCGGCCTACTCCTACCAGGCCATGGACCTCCCGGCCATCATGGTGTCCAACATGCTGGCCCAGGACAGCCACCTGCTGTCAGGCCAGCTGCCCACGGTGAGTTGCTATTTCACCATAGTTCCCGCCAGTTCCAGCAGGGAAGCGGGCTGGAAGGGGAGCAGAGTGGTAGTGCCTTGGTGAGGACCCTGTGCTCGTGTGCAGGGTCTGGGCTCTGGGTTGCTTGCATGGGCATCTGCAGGCTATGGGGATGGGCATGGAGGAAAGTGTATGCCTTCACACTGCTCACTTCTGGAACTCTGTTTATAATCCTCCGTTTAGTATTCTTTTTAATAGTATAAATCACCTGAATTTTTATTTTTAACAGCTTTATTGAGATCTAATTCATATGCCATATAATTCACCAATTTAAAGTGTACAATTCAGTAGCTTTTAGTATATTCAAGTTGTGTAACTATCAATACAATCCACTTTAAAAAAAAAAATCTGGGTGGGAAATAAAAGGAGAGAAAGGAGGGGGGAGGGAAGAAGCCAACTACTCAAGATCCACATTTTATAATGTTGGAGGTCTGGCTAAAGAGCTCAGTGGAAATTGATGCTCCATTTCTTGAGGAACAATTTTCTGTGGGCCCATCAATAATGCAGGGCCTGAGCTTCCTCTTCTCTCTCTAGGAGAACTGAAGATACCACAGCCGCATGGTTTTCATTCCACTTTGTCGGAATGCTTATACCTGAGCTGCTTGGCAGCCAATTTTCTAACAAAAGCTTCCCCCCTTTAGACTGTCCCAGTTCGGGATTTATGCAAACACGAGCCAGGGTAGGGCTGTGAGTGCAGGGGTGAGGATGGCTGTGGTTCGGGGCCATGGTGTCACAGGCCTTTGGTGATCGATGGCGACCATGTGGAGCCGTGTGCGGGCTCCGGCGTCCTACAGACTTGCCTTAGATCTCTGCTCCACTCTCACACTTCAGTTCCCTGGTCTTGGAATCATCCTAGTGCCCACCTCCTGGTTGCCGTAAAGTATACCTGAGATAATGTAGGCAAAGTCTTTGCCAATGTCTGCCAATGAGTAAACCATCGGGGGATATTTGCTATTAGTAGTAATATCAATAAAAGTGAATTCCCACGGTAACCAAATGGCACTGTGTGCCTGTCAGTCACATTTAGCTAAAGGAACAGGCTCGCAGGTACCTTGGTAGGGTCACCTGGTTATTATAGCTCTGATAATTACAAAAGACGTTATCTGTTTATCAAAGATGACCCCCTGATCGCTCATCCTAGGAAATGCTTTTGTTGGGCTCGGTCCAAATAGCCACTTTGCAGTCATTTTCCAGATTTCTTTCAAACAAGCTCATGTTAAAGATGCTTCACAAATTCAGATTGCTTTAATTCTTCCATTAGGCAGAGTTTTCAAGGGCCCATTGAGTTTTATATTCCCTTGTTAAGTAATGAAAGATAAGCCAAAGTCTTTCATCCAGGGAAGGGCTACTGGACCAATTAGGAAACCAGGTAAGAACATGCCCGTCCATCGGGACTCAGGCAAAGAGAGACAAGCACCATGAAGACAAATTCTTAAATTTGTCTGAGCTGCAGGAAGCAGGTGTGTGTCTGTGTGTGGATGGATGTGCATTCTGTGTGGGTGATGCTGGAATGTGTGTCATCACCTGTTAGGAATCAAGCACCATGCAGAGGGCTTTACTAACATTTTCTCACACAATGCTCCCAAAACCGAGTGAGGCAGGTATTACTGTAATGAGAAGATGGAGGCTCAGAGCAGGTATCAGTGTCCTGTGGCTGCTCTAACAAATAGTGACAAGCTTGATGGCCTAAAACAACCAGAAATAGACTTTCTCATAGCTCTGGAGGCTGGAAGTTGAACTCAGTATCACTGGGCCCAGAACAGGGTGTCAGAAGGGTGAGCTTCTTTTGGAAGCTCTGGGGCAAACCTATTCGTTGCTGCTTCTAGCTTCTAGTGGTGGCCAATGTTCTTGGCCTGTGGCCGCATCCGTCTAACCTGTCCTCACGTCACTGTCCCCTTCTCTTGTCAGTGAAATCTCCCTCTGCCTTTCTTAGAAGGATGCTTGTGATGGCATTGGGAATAATTCAGGGGCATCTCCTTAGCTCTGGAGCCTTCACTTAATCACACCCACAAAGACTGTTGGGTTTCCCCCCTCAAATACAGTAACATTTACAGGTTCCAGGAATGAGGACCTGATGTGCTTAGGGGGCCATTTTTCAGCCTAACAGTGATCAGCTGTGCAGCAGCCTTTATTGAACCCCTACTAGGGACCCGGCATTGTTCTGAGCCCGGGTCCGTGAGATGCCCTTGAAGAACTCCTCCTGCAGGTGGAGAGATGGGTGAAAACTCCATTTCTGAAAATGTAGTAAATGCTCTGATGAGATCAGTGTATGGTGCTATGTGCACCCAGAAGGGGCACCTTTGGGAAGTGACAGCCTGACACACAGTAGGCTCTATGAATAAATGAATTAAGGTCACACCACTATTAAGTAAAAAAAAAAACCAAAAACACAAAACCCAACAGGATTCAAGTCCAGCTCTGTCCCCTACCATGCACCTTTCAGTTTTACCAGGTGTTTGAGGGCTGGAGCAGCTGGGCTGGGGGGCTACAGGTGGCACAGAGGTGCCCCGATGGGCAGGATGCCACAGACCCTGTTTGCAGAGACTGCAGTGCATATTGTCCCTGGAGAGGTGGGTGGGGCGAAGGCGTTTGACATCCATCTCATGAATGCCGACCGAGTCCCTGTGGCTCTGACCCAGAGGCTGCCCTGGCCCTTGCGGCCTCCTGACCTGCATGGGGGTCGGTCCGTCTGCTTTAAAGGTGTGGCTGCGGGCGGGAATCCTGTACCGTGGTGGAACGGGGCCCCTTGACAGAATTAAATCCGCTAAGGCTTCTCCCTCGACTTCTGTGTCTTAACTGATTAAACATTCATTTCCAAGACAAAAAGAGTCAATTTAGTATGAAAGATATATTTTGCCGGTTTAATTTAAAGCACTGCACCTCCATCTGACCCCTATTTTCATAACTCAATAATTTTATCCTGTGTTGATTGTCTCATTTTGAGAGAGATATTGTATGTATAAATCAGCTTCTAAAATACCCAAAGAAACCAGAAGAGTGGAATTTATTAAGGAGCCTCTGGTAAGTCTGAAATAATTTATTTTGGAGTCGTCCTTGGGAAATGTTCAAGCTGATAGTCCTGGTTTACCCGGGAGAGGAATTATCCTGGGAAGGAACAAAGCACGATGCTCCCAGCCAAGTTCCCCGGGGACCTTGCACCTCTGGCAGGACCAGAGGAACCCTGGGAGCCCGGGGCAGGTGGAGACGGGGCCTGACGGGAAATGAGTGCTGGCAAAGCTCTCCCTGTACCAGTGTGGGTTCTGGTGACTCGGGAAGTACGGGTTTCCCAAGGCGGAGCCCTGGGGTCCCTGGAGCTGTGTGGTCCCGTCTCCGGCCTCGATTAATATAGGGGACGGTCACAGCTATCATTCAAATCTTCTCCTCCAGCTTTGTCTGCTTCCTCTGGGATCTTAGACAAATCACTTCTCTCCCAGCCCGAGTTTTGCTATCTGTGGAATGGGAATTGGGATTCCCACTCTGGCAAACTCACACATAGAAAAATGGGAAGAGTGGCTTTGTCAGCTGTGACACGCTGGACAAGTGTATGGGTGTGAGGTCAGCTAAACCTTCCACTGGCACTATGGCACGTGCCACTGACCTGGGAGTTTAAATCTTATTAACTTGGATCAAAACGCTGCGTGCTAGAGGAATTATCCTGGGAAGGGACAAAGCCAGCTGCTCCCAGACAAGTTCCCTGGGGACCTTACACCTTTGGCACATGCTTTGTGCTCTGAGTCCCTGTCCCAAAGCATCTTGCCAGGACTGGTCCTTTGGAGAGGGCAGGGGCCGTGGCCCAGGGACCCCCATGCCAAGCGAGAAGTCTCTCCAGGCTGGTCTCCTGGGGTAGACTGTGGGAGAGAGGGCTGGGTAGTACCTTAGTTGCCACTTCACCCCTTGCTTTAGAGATGGTTCCCATGAGCGAGCCTGGGTTAGGGCTTGGCGCCTGGGGGCAGGGCTCAGGGCTCAGGGCTCAGAGCCACAGCCTGTGTGTTGACTCTGGGAGCTCCTTTGAATTCCCCCTAAAACCTACCCTCCTCTCTTCCTGTGCTCTTCGTTTCCCCTCCAATCTCTCCTCTTTCCCCCTCCTCCTCCTCATCCCTCTTCCCCTCAGGAGACTTGATCTGCCTCTGATTCTCACAGGTTGAGATGCAGGAGGATCCCCTCCCAAGTCTGAGGAAAAGAGATCAAAGACCCTCAACACTTGGAGGTAGTTGAGATTCCCCAGTCAAACCTAGTCATTTTATTGTCCTTAATGCATAATTTTTTTGTTTTGTTTTAGGATTGTATCAGTTTTTGCTGTGTAACAAAACCACCTCAATACATAGTGGCTTAAAGCAAACCATGAACTTTGTTTCTTGTGATTCTGTGGTTCAGCAAGGTAGCTCTTTTGTTTTGTTTTGTTAATCCTCACGCTAGGATATTTTCCCATTTATTTATTTATTTATTTATTTATTTATTTTTAGAGTGGTGGGGAGGGGGCTAGACAGAGAGAAACATCGATGTGAGAGAGACACAGCAATTGGTTGCCTCCAGCATGCACCCCACCCAGGGTCAGAGACTGAGCCTGCAACCGAGGTATGTGCCCTTGACAGGAATAGAATCCGGGACCCTTCAGTCCAAGGGCCAGTGCTCCATCCACTGAGCCAAACCGGCTAGGGCAAGGTAGTTCTTTTGAATTGGACTGGCTCGGCTGATTTCTGGAGTCAGCTTACAGCTCGGCTGGGACTGCGTGGTCCAGGATGGCCTTGTTCACACCTCGGCAGTTGGCCCAATGTCAGCTGGGGCCAGTGGGGATGACTTGGCGGCAGGTCTGCCATCCCGTAGTGGCCTGGGCTTGTTCACATGGCTGTGATCACAGGGTTTCCAAGAGCATCACGAAAGGGTAGGCCCCCATCTGCAAGCACTTTTCAAATCTTTACTTGCTATTGTCCCATTAGCCAAGTCTCATGTCTAGCCCGGATTCAAGGGAGAGAGAAATGGACCCCACCTCTTTTTATTTTTAATATATATTTTTATTGATTTCAGAGAGGAAGAGAGAGAGAGACGAGAGAGAGAGAAACATCAATGATGAGAGAGAACCATGGATCGGCTGCCTCCTGCACACCCCCCACTGGGGATGGAGCCCGCAACCCGGGCATGTGCCCTTTACCGGAATCGAACCCGGGACCCCTCAGTCCACAGGCTGAAGCTCCATCCACTGAGCCAAACCAGCTAGGGCTGGACCCCACCTCTTAAAGGAAGAAATGGAAGAGTCACCGAGCAGAAGGGCATGGCAGGGAGGCAGGGATGTGTAGCCATTTTTGTAATCTACTGTGATAAAGTTTTGCTTTTTTGTGTGTTTTTGTTTTTTTGACGTATAGCATCACCTAGTAGTTAGGAACATGGGCTTCGGGGTTAGGCCAACCCAAGTTCAAACCCAGCTCCACCATTTGTGACCCTCTATTCCTGAGCTCAGTTTCTTCATCTGTAAAATGGAGGCAATGTTATTGCCTCATAGGAACTCAGGAAGATTCAGTCATCAGATGTAGGAAAAGTACTCAGCCCAGTGCCTGGCACGCAGTAGGCGTTCAATCAATGTAAACTACTCTGTTTATTCATTGGTTCGTTTTACTGATGGGGTTTGGGCGGCTTCAGTCTTGTTTGTCCAGTCTGACGTGCTGGGGGTCGGCTTTGCTGGGGCAGTGGTCAGGCTGGCTCCCCAGTGGGGGGCTGGTCCAAGAGGTGGGTGTAGGGGTGGATCAGACACTGAGGCGGTTGGGGTTGGGGAGAGGGCACCATCTGGGGGGCGGGGGGGAGGGCATATGAAGTACACCAGGACCTCGGTCAGGGCGCGGAGCTTGAGAGCAACAGCAGAATGATAGTCCCCCTGCTTGTGAAGAAGAGGAGAAGGTCCCAACCCCAACTCTTCCTGCTGTGTGACCGAAGGGCAGGACCCCTTGGCGAAGGCAGGGGTCCCCAGGGCACTTCCTGCTTGGCCTTTTCCTGGGTGCCATGCTTTTGTCTCATTCCCCTCTGGGAGTGGGACTGGGAGTGCTCACCTCCCAAATGGGCCTCTGAGGACCCCAGTGGGGGTAACCTGAGGCCCAGGGGTTTCTTTATGTTCAGCAGCGTCCAGATGAAACGCCCTCCCCCCTCCCGTTTTCCAGAGGCAGTAAGCGAAAGAAATATGTCTTTTTACATTTTATAAAACTCAGAAAAATGACTTTAAACAGCTTTTGCTCCCCTGCTATAATTATTTATTTTCAAACACTCCTTCAGGGCACTGCTCCGTTTTCTTATCCTACACTCCTCTTTCTCATAAATGAACCATCACTTCAATAAATCATTATGAAAACAGAGACTAACACCGGCTCTGAAAGGTTGAAAGATTTATGTAACACATTTATGTTTCCCATTTTCTCATTCTGGTACTCGGCTGCAAAAGCTAAGCTAATAAAAGCTGCTATTAATATTTCTTGTTGCCTAGCAACCCCAGAGCGGGAGTAATAGCTTCAGCTAGAAAAATAGATGACCGATAAGGAAAAATTCAATTCTTTTATTATCTCAGGGGGAAATGGCCTTTTACTGGAACATTATGATGTACGAGTGTGAAGTTGAACACAAAAGGGTTTTTTTTGTGTGTGTTTGTTTTTCTATTTTTAATGAACATTATTTTACCTCCACTAACTCTTTTAGGGCACTTTTGTTTTCTTTCACATGCCCCCTCCCCCTTACCCCATCCCTCATGCTTAATTTAGCAGCTATAGTAGTTAAGAACCTGTCAGCGTTTTTTAGTTTAAAAATGGCTTTTGCAAAGGTTTAGAACTCGGTCATAAAAATTCACTCCCTGTTAAAACTCAGGCCAGCGATAAGCCAACACAGGCTAGCTCTCTGTGAACAGGCTTGCGTTTGCGGAGAGATAAGACTCATGGTTTTCACTAAGAGAAAGGTCGGAAAAGAACAAAATGTGTTCTTTTTCGTGTCCCAGTTTCCTTTGGAATTCTGGGATGCTGTCTCTTTGGAGAACTGTTTAAAGTTTGAAGTGTGTGTTCAAAGGGGGACAGGACGGGGCATGGACATTTATTGAGCACCTGCTGTGCACAGACTTGGTATTGTTGCCTCTTTTCAACCACCCTCTGAAGTAGGAACTGTTATTATCCCCATTTTTCAGATGCTGAAACTGAGGCTTCGAGAGGCCAAGGAATCATCCCATGGTAGCCTGATGCCATGGATTTCACATCTTTGTGCTTTGGCATAAGGCAAACTCATTAGTCAACAGAGCCAAATATCAACAGTACAACGATTGAAATTTCTTTTGAGAGCCAAATTTTTTAAACTTAAACTTCTTCTAATGTCACTTCTTCAAAATAGACTCGCCCAGGCCGTGGTATTTTGTGGAAGAGCCACACTCAAGGGGCCAAAAAGCCGCATGTGGCTCGCAAGCCGCAGTTTGCCGACCATGGGCATAAGGTGTCTTAACTTAGCATTACCAACATTTTGGGTGGGATAATTCTCTGCTGTGGGATGTCCTGTGCAATGTAGGCTATCCAGGCCTCTGCCCACTATTCATGGGCTCTAATAGCACTCCCCCAGTCGAAATAAAAATTTAAAACGCCTCCAGTCATTGTCAAATGTCCCCTGGAGGACAAAATTACCCCTGGTTGAGAACCACTGCCTGCTGTTCCCTCTGCTTGAAGGGCTCTTCTCCCTTGTCAACCTGGTGAACTCCTATTCCTGCATCAGAACCCAATTCAGAAGTCATCTTCTCTCTGAGGCCCTCTGGATGCTCTGGGCTGGGAGGAGGGTGAGGAAAGTGAGACACTGGTCTTGATCACAAAATTTAAGGGAGTGCCAAAACACTCAGTAATCAAGATAAATAATATTTTCATATACTATTTTTATAAATAAAATGACCACAAAAAGCCATGATGAACAGTAAATAAAAAATTTGAATAGAGGTAGGATCAGCCTGAATTCATGACAACTGGTAGTTGTCCATTTAGATTCCTATCTGTGCTGCCAGCCTGGGACAGCCTGAAGGCCAGGTCTATGCGTTATGTCTGTCTCTGGCACCAGCATCTAGCACAGGGCCTGCCTCACAGATAACCCTCAATGGCTGTTTATCGACTGAATGAGTGGGAGGAGAGAGATGACTTGTCCAAGGTCACATAGTGAGAAAAAGAGTAGAGCTGGAACTTGAACCTGGGCCTCTGACTCTAAGCCCAGTGCTCTCTGCACCCTTTAGGCTGTGTTCCGTGTGAGTGGAGGTTGCCTGCAGAGTGGTGCGTAAGCCACGGGGGATTCAAAGATGTCCTGGGGCCCTCACAGTCTGGGGGAGGGGGACAGGTTTAACGGCAGCCAAGTGTCCACTTGGCTCACTTCAGCCTCACAACCCTCGTGCCAGGCAAGAGCTGGCAGCTCCCTGAACGTCTCCAAGAGCAGAGCGTCTCCAAGAATAGAACTGTGAGGTCAATGCCTTGGAACACTGCCCATGCTCACTGTGGCACAGTATCTCGATCTTTGGAGGGTAAGGACCACACCTTGTGTGACCCCATATCCTCTTGGTGAACTTTTCCTAAATGAATGGATGAATTATCAGCAGCTGCAATTTGCTAACATTTATTTGGCACATATTATGTGCTTGGCATCCAGCTAAGTCCTTTTTATTTGTATCTCATTTAAACCTTCATCCTGAGAAGGAGGAGCTATCATCATCGTTGCCATTTCACAGAGGAGAAATCAGAGACATGGGGAGGTAAACCACTTGATTACACAACTATCGTGGTGGCGCTAAAATTCGAACCCAGGCATGCTGACTCCCCAGCCTGTGTACCCCATAGCTCACCTGTACAGCTTCAAATGAATGAGTGAATGAAAACATGAATGAGCAAGGGAATGATTAGGCCAGGGTTGAGACCCACTTTATCTGACTCTGAGTCGGGCCATTCAAATTCATAAGTAACCACAGCATGAAGCATAAGGTGCTTGCTAGGAATGAAAAACAGATGAGGAGCTCAGAGGTGAATCGTAGCAGGGAAGGCTTCCTGGAGGTGGTGGCCTTGGGGCCAAGCCTTCGAAGCCAGAGGACAGCAGCAGAAGCCTGAGAGGAGGGAGCATCACACCTGCCTACACTTTCTTGTTCAGACCCAGTGGCCACCCTTCCTGCTGGGATCCACAGAACAGCCTGTGATGTATTATGATCGCTTCGGCGCCCTCTGGTGCCCATCCTCTCAACCCCCTGCCAGGCTCCTAATGGGAGTCCTGACCCTCTGGCTGTGAAGGCTGCACAGGCCAGACATTTAACTTTCACTCTGGGCGAGGTGCCAAGCTTGGCAGAGAACTGGCTCCTGAGTCATGAGGGAGAATTCAGGAAAAATCGCGACAACATTCGTCAGCTGCAGCTTCGATATTACCCTGTCTAATGGCTCTTTGCTCCGACTGCATATTCAGGGCCATGTTGGGGAAAATGAGCTTTTAATGTACCGCCGGCATTGCTGAGAAACCGTCGCTGGCTCCGTGGAGTGTCTGGAGCACATAAACTTGAGATCTATTGGAGTCGTTTCCCTCCGCTCCGGCTGGGTAATAAAAAGTCAGTCTCGGGTTCTCTTTCTCTCATCTTGCGGCTTTGTCCATTTAGAACCCGGTGTCTTCGTAAACGCCAACAAGACAAATAAAGCTCATCTACATGTTAAAGCTTCCGAAGAGCGTGTCCATGCGCCGCTGGGCCAGGAGCATTTCGAGGAAAGGAGCGTCCTGTGGGAGACGTTAGCACAGCAGCTGGGTCGGGCCGTGGCCCGGCCGGGAGGGTGGCAGCCTGCTGTCCACACCTTGGCCCTTAACCGGAGCCTGGAGTCCTGGGGTTCCCGTCCTGCTGTGCTGGCCGATCTTGGGCATTACTGTCTCTCTTTGAGCCTTAAGTAAGATGCTGTCTAACCCACAGGGTGGCTGTGCTATTGAAATACTGCTTAGCTTTGTGTGGGGGATGTAGCAGGTGCCTGATAGAAGTTTGCTGACAGACTGACCGACGGAAGGAACACACGAATGCATGAATGAAAAGTAAAGGCTGCCGCTGTGAACACGTCACAAACTGTAGAGTGCTGTACCGGGCAGCCTTTTCTGTATTATAGAAGCATCCACCTTCTCTCATCTAACCCTCCTGCTGACTTCAGAGGAGATGGGGTTATCCTCGGTTCCAGATGTGTTTCTGAGACTCCGAGGGCAAGGGGCTTGTCCAGAGACACCAGGAAGTTGTGGAGGCAACACGAGGACCTTGTTCTCTTGACCTCAAGTGTGTTACGCCCTCATGGTGCAGAGGCAGCTCTCACCCCTGTCTCCGGGCCTCTGAGCTGGGAGGTGGGACTGTCTCCCTGTCCCTCTGTCCCTCCGTCCGTCCAGTGTGAGGTGGTCAGAGCTCTCACTGAGATAGGCGGGAGGGGCAAACACGTTAGCCTGGATGGCTGTTTCCCAAAGTCTCGGTAGCAAAGGAAAAGGGGAGGAGTTTGGGATGAGTAGTTAGACCCTGTCCCTCGTCTGTTGGATGGAGCGTGGGCCTGAAGGATGTTGGCGTCCTGAGGAGTCTGTCCTGAATGAGCCATTGCAAGTTCTTTCAGAAACTGATGGAGAGACTGGAGATGGGAAACCTGGGTTCCCATCCTGTCTGCCAACACGAACAACTGTGTGGGGCAGGTCACTTTCTTCCCAACCTCAACTGTTTCATCTGTTGATTGGACAAAGCCCCGATTACCAAGGGGAGTTGTAGAGCTCAAGGGGGAGAGGTCTCTGAAGCATTTCATGGATGGGCCCTGCAGGGGGTCGTCGTCACTGGGGTGGCAGATCAGAGCCATGGGTCAGGAGAACTTGTGGGTTGGGAGGGGGTGCTCTGGGGCCAGACAGCTGTATGTGTAGCCAGCTGTGGGACCTTAGCCAAGCCACTTAACCTCTCTGTGCCACAGGGTCCCCCTGGGGCTGTTGCAAGGAGTAAATGAGATATTCCAGATGGTATTCAGATCCGGCAGGAGCGGGAGGCTGGCCTGGCCCCACAGGGAGCTCTCAAGCATGAATTAGGCCACAGAGTTGCTGGCATTTGTCCCCAGGGTGAGGTGTGAGTCAATCATGGGTGACAGGCTGGAATGGGAGTGTGCCTCCTCCATGACTCTCTAGGCAAGATGGCTCCCATTGGCCAAGGGCCGTTCTTGGAGAGGGAGGCAGCTGTGGGCCTCTGACAGCCAACACTTCCAGGAATTGATCTGGGTGGGGGTTGGAGGACTCCAGCAGCATCTGCACCTAAAATGAGGTCTTCAGGCCAGCAGGGTCAGCCTCACCTGGGAGCCTGTGACTGACACAGCTTCTTGGGCCCCACCCTAGACCTGAGCCCCGTGTTTAACCAGGGCTCCAGGGGCGGCCGTCACCCTCAGCGGAGTCCTGAATTCTCCAACGTTTTCAGGACACACGGAACGGCCCCTTGTGTTTCTGTTTGCCTTGAGGATTTCGTTACATCTGTTGCAGTTGCAAACCTTTCCCCCGGAGAAACCAGAGGACCCACAGCTCTGCCTGTGGTTCCTGACTCCTCCCAGCCCCTCATGCCTCCTATGGGCACAGGCTTTGAAACAGACAGCCTGGCATGGCCGTCCCCAGCCTGTGGTGAGAAGGGGGCCAGGCCATATCTCCCTTGATTGTAGAACGTCTCATCCTTAGGAGGCTTCATGGGTCACTGTGCACCAAGGGCCGAGGCAGAATTAGAAAGAGAGTGCAATCGAAGAGAAGAAAACCCAGGACAGGGAGATTGCTGGGGTCTCTGCGTGCCAACAGAGTCTGGGGCTCCCACCCGAGAATCTGGGCCCAAAGGGTCAGCCTGAGATGGTCACTCCCCACCCCACAGGACTCCTCTTCTCCCTTGGGAACCAATACCTCGGCCCCCAAGTCTTTGCACCTGAGGCCCCGCCTCCCTGCTCTCTCATCTGCCTTATGTATGAACTTGACGTAGTCTTACTTGGTAGCCAGCAAATCGACCACATCCTTCTGCGATTGTCCACCATTGGGACGTTGGTCATGCTAAACTGGAACTGTATCTCCCCATTACTCCCTCCAAAGTGATTCCCATGGTAGGGACCATGTTCACTGTGCCCCAGCACATGGCAGAAGGCTGCAACTGAGCCGGTATCAACAGCACTGGTGACCTGTGTCCAGCCAATGACACGAGACAATACTCTTTTGGGCTTGACTGCCACCGTGGTCCCTTAATGTGGACACTCACATGGGGTCACTGCCCTGCTGAAAGGGGTCAGTACTTTGCCAGAATTACTGTCACTGGCGTTGGACTTGGAGAGACCTGAATTTAAGCGAGCTCCTCCAGCTACTTGCCGCGTTGAGCACATTATCCACCCCCTCTGAACTTTAGTTTTCTCATGTGTGCAGTGGATGTGTTAATAATCCTTATGGGGCTGTTTTGAAAATTAAATGCTGTAATGCTTATACAATGCTCAGCATGGTAGTGGTAGCAATGCTATTATTTGTCTCTAAGCACTTTGTGGATGAGCTGCCTTTGTTTTTCTTCCCTGCCAACCCACATGGAAAACTCTGTATCCTTCTTGGTTTCCCCCAAGATATTCATCTGCCAAAGTATTGATGGACAAGGTCAGTTCCCTAGGGGCCTTAGGGGGTACCCGCCACAGGCATGCGATCTATGCTCCCAAGTCTCCTTTTGGCCACACTGACTCTGATGCGTTTTCCAAATCAGTGGTCATGTACCATGTGTCCAAGGCCTTATTAATCTGCTGTAGCAATGACATCCATCCGGCACAGTAGCTGGACATTTTAATTTATTCTCTTGTGGTTGGTCTTTTCTCTCACACTGTACAATTTTCCATTGGGGCACTTGTGAAATTTTATTGATTTAGCCTAGCTCTTTCTATATTAAGAATATTAGCCCTTTTGTCATGTATATTGCAAATATTTATTCTCAGCTTATTTCCTTCCCATCTTGTTTTAATGGTGGTGCTGTTTTTTTCTTCATTTTAAATCTTTCTCACATTTTCTATGTATCTAAATCTGTGTTCTTTTTTATGGTTTCTTCCTTCAGTGGGAACTTA
This sequence comes from Cnephaeus nilssonii, assembly GCF_951640355.1. Taxonomy (NCBI): domain Eukaryota; kingdom Metazoa; phylum Chordata; class Mammalia; order Chiroptera; family Vespertilionidae; genus Cnephaeus; species Cnephaeus nilssonii. The sequence goes on along the minus strand of NC_137082.1, from coordinate 69,920,087 downwards.
GGAAGCCCTTTTCCAATAAAATGTCACATTGGTTCTAATATTGTTTTTCCAAATGCTAAATGGTTATCAATATAATTTACTTAAACTTCATCCTTTCTCCCACTGACTTGATTTGTTACTAAATAAATATGCTACAAAAATATACTAAAAAATACATGGGTTTTCTTCACTTTTCCATTATTTTCTTTTTTCATGTTCTTACTCCACTGTCTAAACTCCGCTGGCTTCAAAGTATGGAATACAACTTTCCCACAGTTCTTGCTCTTCAACTATTTTCTGACAAATCTCACTCATTTCGTCTTCCAGATGAATTTTTAAGTCACTTTGACAAAAACCATTCCTTTTTTATATTGGAATTTCATTGTATCCACCAAATAAAATGGGGAGATTTTATGTCATCATACTATTGAGTTGTCCCATTCAGAAACACAATGTGAATCTCCATTTATTTAAATAAATTTGCCTCTCTTTATAGTTACATGGGTCCAACATATTTCTTATACATTTTTTTCCTTAGAATTTTATATTTTTGCATTGCTTTGTGGTTAGAATGTTTCAACTCTGTTTTCTAACTTTTTGGGTAAATAAGAAATCAGTGTATTTCTTATACTTATTCTGACCGTCTCAAATTCTAACTTCTTAGAATTTGAGGTTTTGGGCATTCTAGAAATTCTATCACATCTATGTAGATGCTTTCCAGTGGTTGTAACTCGTTGCTTTTTGTTTCATTGCATTGGGTCAGATTTTACTAACTAGTGATGCTGAGTGACCAGTGATCTTTGCTTCTCCCCCAATTTAATGGGAATGAAATCCACCCTTAGCATGAAGCCAGTTTCTTTAAAAAAACAAAGAAATATTTTTATTGATTTCAGAGAGAAGGGGAGAGGGAGAGAGAGATAGAAACATCAATGATGAGAGAGAATTATTTATCGGCTGCCTCCTGCATGCCCCACACTGGCGATTGGCCTGCAACCCGGGCATGTGCCCTGACAAGGAATCAAATCGTGACCTTCTGGTTCATAGGTTGACGCTCAACCACTGAGCCATGCTGGCCAGGCTGAAGCCAGTTTCTTAAGCATACTTTAAAAAAATTCTTAATCTTTCAGTTTACCTATAATTTTTGTTGAGTTTTAGCAAATACCTATTAAGTATGTATTGAGCTGATCATAAAGTTTTTCTTCCTTAGTATATTGAAGTGATTAATTTTATTAATAAATTCCCCATATTGATATATTCTACTTGATTATGGGATGCAGTTATACCTACATATTGAAACATACATACACATACATACTTCTTAATATGAAGCTGGATTTAATGTCCTATTACTTAACTTAATATTTTTCTAGTGAAATAGATCTATAGTTTTCATTTTATAAGATAGCTTTCTCATAATTCTGTATAAAAATACAGATTATACTATAATCTACATAACCATTATACAGGTTATACCATCTTCATAAAATGAAGTTTATTACACTGAGATCTAGGTGTACCAGTTAATAATGCAGATTTTTTTCAATAGATGGAGTTACACATATGTTGATATATATGCGATTTGATATGTATGCTATTTTGTTGTATTGACAGCAAGCTTCAAAACTTCATATGTCAAATTTGCTGAAGGTGTTAACATCATAGATATTTTTACGCTTAAAAATGTAGAATTTCATGCCAAAAAAGAGCATTTGTGGAAAGTTTTAATTCATTATTTTGAAGAAAAATTATAGTATACTTCGGGAAGCTTATGGTGAACATGCTCCATATAAAGATACTTGTGAACGCTGGTTTAAATGCTTTAAAAGTGATGATTTCTATGTGAAAGACAAAGAATGTCCAGGTCAACAGAAAAAGTTTGAAAACCAACCATTACAAGCATTATTGGATGAAGATGCGTGTCAAACTCAAAAACAACTTGATAACCAGAAAGATTAAACGTTGATCAGCAAACAAATTCCTATCATTTACAAGCAATGGGAAAGATTTTAAAGGAAGGAAAATGGGTGCCACACCAACTGAACGAAAGACAAATGGAAAACGGAAAAGTCATCAGTAAAATGTTGCTTCAATGGCACGAAAGAAAGTCTTTTTTGCATCGAATTGTGACTGGCGATGAAAAGTGAATTTATTTTGAGAATCCCAAACGCACAAAGTCATGGGTTGATCCAGATCAACCATCAATATCAACTGCAAGGCCAAATCGCTTCGGAAAGAAGACACTGCTCTTCGTTTGGTGGGATCAGGAAGGTGTGGTGTATTATGAGCTTCTAAAACCAGGTGAAACCATTAATACTGATCTCTATCGACAACAAGTAATCAATTTGAACCACGCTTTGATCGTAAAATACCAGAATGTGCCAGTAGACACGGCAAAGTAATTTTGCTTCATGATGATGCACCATCACACACTTCAAAACCAGTTAAAGACACGTTAAAAGTTCTTGCCTGGGAAGTATTAACCCACCTGCCCTATTCACCAGACCTTCCTCCTTCAGATTACCACTTGTTCCAATCGATGGCACATGCACTTTCTGAGCAGCACTTCAAAACATACGAAGAAGTGGAAAATTGGGTCTCTGGATGGTTTACCTCAAAACAGGAAAAGTTCTATTGGGACGGTATCCACAAGTTATCTGAAAGAGGAGAAATGTGTAGCTAGCGATGGACATTACTTCGAATAAAGCACTTTTGATGTTTCTCTTGAAATTATCGTGTTTTCTTTGATTACAAAATCCGCTATTATTAACTGGTACACCTAGTATAGTTATTACCATTGAATTATATATAGTATTATTTTGTAATTTTTATAGGCTTATTCCACTCTTATATCCCTAAAATTGTGTATTATAATTTCTCTCTTATTTCATGTGTATTTTTACTAGAGCTTTATCCATGTTACTTGCTTATCTACTTGGTTTTATTAATTTTATTCGGGTAACCAGCCATCAGAGTTATGTTTCAATTCTGTTACTTTTCTCTTTTTCTTTTTTTTTTTTAAATATATTTTATTGATATTTTACAGAGAGGAAGGGAGAGGGATAGAGAGTTAGAAACATCGATGAGAGAGAAACATCGATCAGCTGCCTCCTGCACACCCCCCAATGGGGATGTGCCCGCAACCAAGGTACATGCCCCCGACCGGAATCGAACCTGGGACCCTTCAGTCCGCAGGCCGACGCTCTATCCACTGAGCCAAACCGGTTTCGGCACTTTTCTCTTTTTCTTAACTTACTCATTTCTCCTTTTATGTTTATTAATCTTTCTTTCTGTAGATGTTTAAATGTTTTATTTTAGATTCTTTAGTTCACTTTTATTGTTTACTGTTTAATAATAAAACATTTATGGCTGTACATCTTTTCAGAGTATGGCTTTGGCTTTATTCTATAAATTTTGAAATGAATACAGAATTCTTCCAAAAACATGGCTTTATTGATTTTTCCAAAAACGGCACATGTAATAAAAAAAATTAAACACAATCAAACACAGATAAATAAAAGATCATTAAAACCGCACCATCCAAAATAACCAGGATTAACCACATCATTTGCTAAGTATCTTCGCCATCATGCCTTTGTGCATTATACACGTACACATATACCTGACATAAATGGGACCATGCTCTGGTGCCTTTTCCTCTGCTCTCTAGTCTGTTCTAGACCTGCCCACTTTCTGCAGGTCTGGGATGGATGTATTTTCCTGTCTGTAATTAGAGGTCATGCCCTTATTTTTAGGGTCTGCATAGCATTCTGATGTCCCAATGGATGTTTCGTTGTAAATGTAGGTAATGTCCTATTGGCAGACATTTAGGCTGCTTCTGACTTTCCTCTGTTATAAAGTTCTCTTGGGACGGGTTCCTAAGAGGTTGTGGAAATGACTTGTTGAGGGTGTGGTGTCAGGAGAGGGAGGAGAGGAGAGCTCTACCTTGGGCAAGTGTCTTAGCCTCTGAGCCTCAGTCTTCGCATTTGTAGCAAGGGGAATCACCCTAGTGTCCGCCTCAGAGGAGGGGTGTGAGGGTCCGTGAGGATCTATTTGTGGAGCTTTTGAAACTATTTACAGCCTGTGGGGGTCCTAACGCTAACAGCGGGAGAGGGGACACATATTCCTCTGAGCTGGCCATGGAGGGGTGGGAACTCTGGTTTTTAAGGCTGGACTCAGCCTGGATTCTAAAGCAGCCTGTTGCCCAGAGCAGCTGTACCTGCTCTGGCAACATCCAGCCGTTGCCCTGAGGTGGCTGGACAGCACGGAATGCCTGGCTTCCTCTGTGCTCCTCACATTGTCTCAGGGACAGATGTCCCCAGCCCTCTGCGCCAATTAATTTGTGGCAGATTAGGCAGCGGGAACCACCTCAGAACTCGGAATCCTGTCTGCCTTGGATCCACTGTGTGACCTCAGGCCAGTCCTTGCCCTCTCTGGGGCCTCCCATCCCTGGACCCTTCTGGCCTGACCACCCGCAACTCTTCTAAGAAAGGATATTGGATATTTGCCTGCAGCCTCCAGCCCTCTCCTGGGCATTTCAATCGCGGCGTAACCAGGGACTTCAATCGGCAACGCTTTTCTCGGGAGTTCATAAACACATGTAAACACGGGTGAGGATACAAAATACTGAGCTATTGAGCGGCCAGGCAGTAAAACACACCAGTGTTTGTTGTGCTAATTGAATATTCATGAGCTGACTGTTTAAATTACAGTTCACAACTGTTGCAGGGCCTGATGAATAATTTAAACGAGGGTGGCCAAAGAGATTTCAGCACCGCATTAGCCAACTGCTCAGGATCAGCTACAGAGAATTTATAATTAGCTTGGAATATCCTATAATAAATTATTTGGAAAGATGGTTTTAATTAGCGTGTGTGCTAATTCACAATGGAGAATGTTAAGCGTTAAGGAGGAGGAGGTGAGTAACCCTTCCCTTTCCTTGTGTTTCCCTCTCATGTGGGGTCCAAACACCTGCCAGGAATCTCTGAGCCCTGCTCGGCCTGCCTCCTGAATCCCTCCCACCTCACTGCCCGATCCAGCTCAGACATCCTATCACGGCCCTGCTGGTGCAGACGTCTGACCTGGCTTCTCGGCTTCTGTCTTTCCCTGCTGGTTCATTCATGAGCTGGTTCATTCCCAGTGTAGCTTCCAGAATGCAAATCTGATTCCACTCTTGCCCCTTGTAGAGCCCCTCAAGGGAGAAAGCCCAGGAGATGAAGTGGCTGGTCAAGGTCATTCAGGTTTCCGGAGGTACAACAGGAGATGTGTGGGGACGGGAGAGGCACCCCTGGCAGAAGGAACAGCATAGGCAAAGGCAAAGAGGCAGGAGCAGGCAGTGTGTGGATGGCCAGTAAGGAGCAGGACGAGGAGGCATGAGGAAGCAGGAGTCTGGCCGTGCCATGCTTCAAACCCTTGGTGAGGGGCATGGCGGAGACAAGTCCCACTTAGGGGCTCGAATCCATGGGCCTGACTTGGAGCTTGGGGAGGCCTACCGGGCTCCTTCCTTTAACATTTATTGAGTGCCTGCTGTGTACAGGCCTGGGGCAAAGCAGGTCCCCTCCTTCCTAGACGGAGCACACAACCGGAGTCATTCACACGAGGGTGAATGTATAATTGCAATGGTGACAGGGTCAATAAAAAAACACAAGATGCCATGAGAGGCAATAATCGGGGACCCTGGTTTAGGTAGGAGAGCCAGGGAAGGCTTCCTGGAGGTGGTGACATTTGAGCTGAGGACTGAAAAGTGAGTAGGGGTTAGGGAGGCAAACTGGGTTCCAGGAGGAGGGAGCTGGGCCAGCTGGGCATCAGAGCTGCCCCTAGCAGAGAGCGGTGCTGAGGATGGGGGTCTAGGACAGTCCCTGGCAGTGGCCTGGGGGCGGGGTTGGTGACAGGGGTGGGGGCTGGACTGGTAATAGGAAAGAGGTGCCTGTGTATGGGGAGGTGGCGGAGAAATACCCCTCATTTTCTGGACCCAAACCCTGGCTCTGGTGCTTAAAGGTACAAGACCTTGAGCAAAACATGAAGTTCCTCAGTTTCACTTCATCAAGATTCATTCATGTGCTTTTTCATTTATTCTATAAACTTTTATTGAGCCCCTACTCTGTACCACGTGCTCTCCCAGGCCCCGTGCAGATGACAATCCCTGATCCATGGGCCTTACATTCCAGTGGGACAGACAGACAACGAGATAAAGGAGTAAAATACACCCTCCCTGCCTTTGAGATGGAGAGGCACACGTTCCTGCCAGATAAGCAGACACATCCTCCCAGAATGTGGCTCAGCCCCTGCGGGAGCAGCGCCGGGATCCCAACCCATGGGCCAGGGCATCAGCCCACCTCCTCAGCTCACCCTGGTCCATCACAGCCGCCAAGTTCTCCTGACCTTTTACCCTGAGCACAGGAGACCTGCCAGGCCACCCCCACTCACGGCCACCAGGCTCCCCAGTTTCTGCAGGACCCCCCTCATCCCCTGTGATCTGCCCCTTGGCGCTTCCCCCAGCTTCGTCCCTGCCTTGGCCCCAACGCGCCCTGAAGTCCTAGAACCCCCCAACACTCGGGGACGTCTTGCTGACTCAGGACCCCAAGCCTCGCCTGACAGCCAGTTCCTTTGTTTTTGTCCAACGATTCCTCGCGAGTTCAGCAGCAGTCAAAACAGGACAGATACGCTGTGCCGACTCCGACTCCGTGTGGTGATAGCTGTCCCTTCGGGCACTCGGCCCTGCCGGCCAGCCCACACCGCGCCCGGTGCCCTCAGTGGTGAAAAGAGCTCAGACTCTGGGGTCAGGCAGACCCGGGTTGGGCCTGGCGCTGCTCCGGATGAGCTGCGGACAGGGACCAATGGACGTCGCCTCCCTGAGGCACCATCCGCTCATCTGTAATCGGGAAGAACAACACTGCCTCCCAGGAGACCAGCGCTAAGAATGTGGCCGTGAGGGTCGCGGCCAGGCTGTGGCCCTCAGTTCTGTAGTTCAGGTCCCCTTGGGGGCGTGACGGTGACCGGAACACCCGCCCTCCACAATCGCACTCTCCCCTGAGCATCCGAGGAGAAAGTTGTCCTTGGACACCTGCCTGCTGTCCCATCTCGCCCCTGACGGTCCCCGGGGAGCTTCCAGGGAGGCCCTCGACCCCGGTTGTCAGTATTCCCTCCCCTCCCATTCACTCTGGCTTCTGCCTGCCCCCTGGCTCTGAAACAGCTCCACTCGGGGCCCTGGGGGCCTCGTTGCCAAAGGCATTGGGCACGTGCTGCCTTTATCACACTCGACATTTGGCTGTATTAGACCAGCCGGCCACCCGCTTCTTCCTGAAACTCCCCCTCCTCTGCTCCCCTGATGTGACTGGTGCTTCAATGCCCCGGTGTCCTCTGCGCTCAGACTGCCTCTTCTTGGCTTCCTTGCAGGCCCCTCCTGCCTCTCTCTCTGCCTGATTCTCCACGGTTGTGGCTGGTACCACTGGGGACCCAGGTCCGTTCCCACTGCTTGGTCCCCCTCTGGGCACCGGACCATGTAATCAACCATCCCCACCTGCCGACCCCACTTGGAAGCAGTGCCCAATCTCAGCCTGCTCACCGCTGACCCTCCCCCCACCGGGCTGGCCATGTCTCTCCTGCCCTGGACCAGCTCGTGGATGTCGTTGGTGATCTGGTGTCATCCTTGACCACCTGCCATGACCACCAGTTCCAAACCCTGACCCTCTCCCCTGGCATCTCTCACACTCATCTCTCACTTTCCCTCTGAGTCTCCAGGGATGGCTGCGTCACTTCTCACCTGGAAGCTGCCACCTGCCAAGCTGGCCTTTCTCAAGTTCAAGTCACCACTCTGCCTAAAACCCTTCTGGGTTCCCCGTGATGCTCAGGATAAAGCCCAGAGGTCTTCACCTGGCACTCAGGCCCTGCCCCGCCTGGCTTGTGCCTGGTTCTCTAAGCTCATCCGTCCCCCTTTCCTCACCCCATCCACTGTCCTCTCTGGATCCCCAGTCTGCATCTGACACCCTCACAGTGGCCTGTGGCTTCGCTCCCAGCACTCATCACCACTGTGACCACGTGTTGATTTGGGTGTGGAATTGATCGGTATCTGTACCCTCACGAGACTGTGAGCTCTATGGGGACTCACCTGCATTATTCACCTCGAATCCCAGGGCTCAGCACAGTGCCTGCCACAAGGCAACAGCTTAATGAATACAATGCAGATAGATGCAGTCCTGAAAAACCTGCAAAATACTAACAATAACAGCTTACAGAAAAAATGGAGCTGGGGCAAACCTCTTAAGGTCTATACAATTTTGTAACCAGAGCACTAACAGCAAACTGTAAGGACTCTAATGCATATACCTGCGCAGTTAAAAAAGACAAACACAAAAGTCTTAAGTTCCTACTAAATCCTCAGTAGGAACTGGAAGGTAGCTGGATGGAAGGGGCCGCAGGACATCTGTCATTGGTGGGTTACGGAGAAAAGGGCCAATGCACAAAGACTGGGGAGAAGTGTGTGGTTAAGTGCTGGAGGCTGAGAGAGGCCTGGGGTCTCTGGGATCCCCCTAAACCAGACCCTTTGGCACTGTTGACATTTTGGGCGGGGTTATTCTCCATGGTGGGGCTGTCTGTGTATTGTACGGTGTTTGGCCACATCCCTGGTCTACTACCCACTAGACGCCAGTAGCATCTCCCAAGTTGTAACAGCCGAAAAATGTCTCTAAATATTGCCAAATGTCCCCCAGAGGGCAAAATGACACCAAGCCGGAGAAGGGTCCTGAGGTGGCAGCATGCTTGGTTTAAAGGGTAGAAGGAGGTGAGCGTGCTGGTGTGGAGTGGAGGGGGTGGACGAACAGAGGGGAGAAGGCCAGAGAGGTACCAGGTGGTGGTGGTGGGGGTGGGTTGTTCTAGGTGTCTGTTGCTTAGTAAGGCCTTGGGCTTCTTCTCGAGTGAAGTAGGGAGCTGGTGCAGGCCCTGAGCAGAGGTGTGGCCTGTGTGCCCGAGGACCACAGCCCCATCCCAACCTGAGCAGAAACCTGTCACCCCGAGACAGGCAACCCCAGACCAATGTCTCAGAGCCCAGTGTCTGCAGACCTTCTTTCCAACACCACACCAGCCAGAAGGGGACAAATTGCTTTGCATTTACGTCCTTCCCTGCTGGTGCCTACATATTCATAACAGGATGATCAGCGTAACCAGGAATGGGGCTGTTGCGTTAAAGGATAAATTAGTCTGACTCTTAACTCAATAATTAAAACTGTGATGGCGCTTGGCCTGCAGGGATAATGTACTATTATTATAGTCGTTTGTTTCAATTAAATGCTCACTGATTTTACAATAGCAGCTGGGCACCTGTGCACTGTAGCTATTACTCTGAACAAGACATCTCAAATTTCAGGAGAAATTTGTCAGCGTGCAAAGAATCTCTCGCCAAGCATGAAAGTTTATTAGAAATACTTACTGACAAGGATTCCGGGCGAAGGGAAGGCTTCCCAACGGGGAAGGCTTCCTGTTGGCTTTCTTTTCTCCTCTTTTGTGCTGGGATTTTTCTTCCTAAAGGGAAATGGTTTTCAAATAGTTGCCTCTGGAAGCCCGAGGAAACCTCAGAGAGCAGTGTGCCCCTGGAAAGGTTGGCCTGGAGGGGTACCTGGGGTGCAGAAGACTGAATAATCCCCCCAAGATGTCCCCCACGCCCTAATCCCTTGGGCCTGTATGCTACCTTACAGAGGGCAAGGGATTTTGCAGATGAGACTAAGTTGAATTCTTGGGATGGGGAGATTATTCTGGACTATTTGGGTAGGCCCAGTGATGCAATCACAAGTCCTCCTGAGAGGGGGCTGGAGAGTCTGCTGTAGGCCCAAAGAGCACCAGGTGTTAGACCTGTGGGGTCAGACCGGACTGGGCTCAGCAACTCAAGAACTCGGTACTTGAGTTCTGGCTGGGAAAGAATTCAGAGCCAAGGCTCAAAACTGTAAGAGAACTTTTATTTATAAAATCACAGAGGTGCCCAGCAGGTGTGGCGCAGTGGTTGAGTGTCGACCTATGAACCAGGAAGTCAGGGTTTGATTCCCAGTTGGGGCACATGCCCAGGCTGCGGGCTTGATCCCCAGTAGGGAGGTGTGCAGGAGGTAGCTGATCAATGATTCTCTGTTATCATTGATGTTTCTGTCTCCCTCTCCTTTCCTCTCCAATTATATATATCATCACAGAGGTGGAAGAAGTAATTCGTAGAAGATATGGGCTTAGGAAACAAGTTATAAAAACAGAGGAAGGGCCATAGGAACTTAGGAGTGAGGAAGGTAATGTAATGCACCTGGCTGGGGGTGGGGAGGGCGGTGAGGGGGAAAGGCTCAGGTGTGTCCCAGGAGGGTTTTGAGGATGGAGATTTTAGGGGCGGTCCCAGGGGAAGATCTCAATAGAGTATTCAGCAGCTTTCCAGGTGTGTCTTTTTAGGGTCAGGGTCTCCATTGATTGACTGGTCGGCACCAGGGCCGGGGTCATTATCCAATGCAGCTGGTCCTGAGGTCAGCCTTGGTGTCTCTTGTCTAGTTTTGCTGCTTTTCTGGGCCTGGAGCTGAAACACAACTGAGGCCTTCATGTTATCTCTAGGGAGGAAAGGTCAGGGGTCCAAAGCGCATGACCGGTGATGTGCTAGGGGAAGAAAGGTCATCCTGGGGTTCCCACCCTACAATTGCCCTCTGCTAGACACCCTGGGCTTTCCACCCTGGGGGCCTTCTGGACCTGGCCCATCGGCCTTGCTCTGTCATGTCTGTCTAACTGCCCACAAATCCAACACCTGGAGTAGCTGATGTGATGATGGAAGCAGAGAAAGGAAAGGCCATGTGATACGGGGCCATGAGACAAGGCACAAGCACCACATCCATAAAAAAAAAAAAATTAATGAGACAGATTCTCCCTTGGAGCCCACTGAGACTGACTTTGGACTTCTGGCCTCCAGAACTGGAAGATAATGAGTTTGCGTTCTTTGAAGCCACTGGGTTTGTGCCATCATGTTACATCAGCCGTAGGAAACTAACCCAGTGTCTGCTACTTCCCAGAGGCCTGAGACTACTTTCCCCAGGGAGGTGGTTCTGCTGCAGATCCCAGAACTGCCTGGCAGCGGCCGGCACAGGGCACAGCCCTGGGTTCTGACACCCTCTGCTTGAAGCCTGTGGCCATCCCCTTAGCCCCTGCAGGCACGGTCCCTCTGTGCTGAACACACCGGCCCTCCAAGTCCTAACCTCGGGGACCCCTTTATCCCCACCTCCCACTCTTCCTGACACTCTAGTTATGCCCGGCTATGATGGGCAGCTTGCAAAGCTCGTCATGCCACTTGTATTAGTCAGCATTCGCCAGAGAAACAGAACCAATAGTTTAGACGGGTAGGTAGGTAGGTAGATAGATATTAAAAGGAATTTTCTCACTTGAATACGGAGACTGAGAGACCCAGGAGAGCCGATTCTGAAGGCAGGAGAAGCCAAGGCAGAAGTTGCCCCTTACTCAGCCTTTTTGTTCTAGTCAGGTCTTCAGTTGATTGGATGAGGCCCACCCACACTGGGGAGGGGAACCTGCTTTATTCAGCCCACTGAGTCAGATGCTAATCTCATCCAGTATTCCCCCTCAGACACACCTAGAATAAAGTTTGACCAGATGTCTTGGCAACCATGGCCCAGTCCCGTTGACACATCAAACTAACCCTCGCACGGCTCCATGCCTCTGTGCCCCTGCATGTGCTCCTGCTCCAGGGAACACCTCCACACCCGTCTTGTCCTGCAACCCTCCTCTTCAGGAGTCCACTCAGAGTGTTCTCCTGGGGAAAGGCTTTCTGGCTCTCCAGTCCTTGGAGGGGCCCCTTTCTGCCCGGCCCAGTCCCTCTGAACACCTGTGCCGCTGCTGGTTACACGGTGTGAGTGCATGCCCGCCTCCTCCATCAGATTGCACTCAGGTGGGTGCTTGTGGTCTAACCTTGGTCTCCTGCATCTAGCCCAGGATCTCAGGCATAAGAGCTCTTAGGGAATGTTTTTTGAATGAATGAATGAATGAGTGAATGAGTAGCAGGAGCAGTCTTGGGGACCCGAGAGGATTAGAGAAGTCAAATGACCACAGAGGTCGTTCTGATGAGGGCAGCTCAAGACAGAGGCCGAGTCAAGGGCATGAGAAGGAGGCTCAAGACAGCACTGGAAGCTCAGATTTGGAGTTCAGTGGCCAACTACCAGACCTCTGTCACCAGTCCAGGTCTTTCTGATTTTCAAGAGGCTGCAACGTGAGCCAGAGCAGGAGCCCAGTGGTGGCCAGGGCGGGGTTGAGCTGAGGGACAGCACCCCTGGTGAGGCAGTGCCTGAGGACATGGGCGTGGGAACCAGACAGACCTTGATTTGAATCCCAGCTCTAAAGGCCTGGGGCACATTTGCTTCCCTTTCTGAACCTCAGCTTCCTAGTCTGTAAAATGCTGATAATAAACACACCTTTCTTCCCATGGCTGGGTGAGAATTAAACGTGGTCGGGAGATCAGTGCCCGGCAGATGGTAATTGCCAAATAAAGGTAGTGCTTCAACCAGTATTTCTTTTTATTTGACAACATTTGACTAACACAGGAGTTGCCAACCCATAGCCATAGGCCAAATCTGGCCCTCTGCTTGTTTCTGTAAATAAAGCTTTATTGGCACTCAGTCACACCCATTGGTTTACACAATGCCTATGGCTGATTTTGTGCTACAACAGCAGAGTTGAGCAGTTATGACAGAGACCATCTGGCCCTTCAAGCCCCAAATATTTTACACCTGGTCATTTATAGAAGTTTGCCAATTACTGACCTAATAAATGTAGCCAAGGTTTGTGAAGCACCCGTGTGCCAGGCCTTGTGCTGTAATTTTTATCATCATTGGAGCTTTCCTCCTGGTTTCTCTCTTCTCTCATATTTTAGAAACTTTCAGCATTTGTCACCTCTTTGTAGCCCATTTGAGGTTAGGTTCAAGCTCATACCTTGAATGAGGTATGGAATGAGGTTTGAATGAAGGAAAGGAAACCTTCTTGTGTTGGTCACCTACTATGTGCCAGGCTCTGTACAAAGTTACCTTTTCGCCGCATCCTCACAGCTGCCCTGTGAGAGCAGGTTCCTTACCTTCCCCCACAGTAGAGCCATTAGGATCTGGGTGGGTTCAGGGAAGAGATCCCAGACTTGAGAAACAGCCAGGATCCTGATTTTTCTACTTCCTAGCTGTGTGACCTTGGGGAAGTGGCTAACCTCTCTGAGTTGTAGTGTCTTTATTGTAAAATGGGGGTGATAATGTTATGTCAAAGATTTGTTCATGAAGTTCCTGGCACATAGTGAGCCTCACTAAATATAATAGCAGGTATTATTGTCATTATTACTAGTGTCACCAAATCAGGGATATTACCTGTTAGGAAGGTCTACTCTGGGATAGTGGGAGGGACTGTAAAATGCTCTCGGTGGCTTGACAATTTTCCTTTGGGATCTGACTGTGCTCGGGAGAAGTCTCTGGACCCTCTGGGATGAGGCCGGGGCTTCAGGGAGGGGCCACAATGAGCAGAACCGCGGTGGCCTCCGGAGAGGCGCCCTGACTGCCAGGCAGAGCGTGCGGCTGTGTTCACCGACACCTGGTCCCCGCCGCGGAGGACGCAGGCCGGGCGTCAGTTTTGTGAATCTGCAGAAGATGGGAAAGAGAAAGGTGCGATTTCTCTTTCTCTCCCTCCCATGGGGCCCTCAGCACCTGGGGCTGCTCTCCACAGAGCGTGCGAATGGGGACTTGGTGGAAAGCCGCTTTGTGTTCCTGAACCCTGAGCACCTGTTAAGCCGGGCGAACCTAATGATGCTCGCAGCGGCTCCTCGTTACCGTTTCTCCTGTTTCATCTCCCTGGAGAGGCTGCACGCGTGGCTCCTGGACGTGTCCATATGCTTCCAGGAGGAAGCAGGAGGCGTGGCTCAGTGGGTTACCAGACATCTCGTTAGTGCCAGCTGTGCACCAGGCTCCTGCCCAGGGCTGGGGAGGCACGGTATGTGTCTGCACAGAAGCAGATGCTTGGCACCCACCATGCTGAGCCCGGGGAAAGGCTCAAGAAGAGGCAGTGGCCAGAAGAGAAGGGAGGAGAGAGGGGTCAGGGAAGGCTTCTCGGAGGAGGAAACATTTCAGCTAAGTCTCAAAGGGTGACACGGAGGAAAGGACCAGTGAGCCGCAGGGAAAAGGCTCCGTCCTAGAGAGAAGCCCGCATGTCCCTGGGAGCTCCAGGAAGGGGCTGGAGAGGCCAGGACCAGCGAGACGGCACGGATCTCTGTGGGTGTCTCACAAGGCGAGGACAATGCTAGCGGCCACTGGGGAGCGACAGAAAGATTCTGAGCAGGACGGAGCCCTTTCGTACTCCAGAAGGGCTCTCTGGTGGCCAGCATGGCACCTGGACTCAAGGAAGCCATGCAGGAGGCTGAGAGAGGGCTGGTGTCTCTGTGGGCTCCCCCTAAACCAGACCCTGACACAAAGGTTTGGTGCAAGCATTTTGTTTGGGGGGAGTCTGCAGGAAGCCCTGTGAAGGAAGAAGGCAGGTGCGATTGGAAGGGTAGATTGATGAGTTGTGACCAGCGTGGCAACTGGGATGCAGTCCTGCTGCAGACCCTCCCAGAGGCATATGGGACACAACTCAGAATTGTCCCGTTGAGGGGAGTGGAAGCGGAGGTTGAGGGTCGCTCCTGGGGCCTTAATTGCTCATCGTTCCCGGCAGTGAGATGCAGGAAGCCATCAACAGGTGCAGTAACCCTCTGCAGGGAATGGGGGTTCCTCCAAGGCCAAAGGGCAGGACCTACACAGCATCAGCGATTGCTGATTAGGACAAAAGTCAATGGCTGCTGGACATGTTGGACAGAGCAGGGTGGGTTCTAATTGGGAAAGGGTTTATATGAGCTAACAGGTGTTCTAGAATGTGTGAAGGGATGGCCATTGTCTGGCCACTTCTGTGTATCCATCCTGTGAGCTCACTTTTTTTGTCTTTTAAAGCCTGACCTTGGCTTTAAATGAAACACTTTCTTAGGTGCGATGTCAGAATTTAAAGGCATCGCCAGGCGTCGCCCCCCTACCATGTAGCAGCCACAGACTCAAGGTGGTGGTGAGTGGGGGCTGGGGGTGTAGAAAGGAAGGGGGTTGGAGAGAGCCTGAGGAATGCCAGTGCCTAAGGGTGGACTGAAGGAGACCAAGAAGGACTGGCTAGAGAGGTAGCCAACAGCCAAGAGCTGGCCCTGGCCAGAGGGAAGAGGGCTGTGAGGGGAGGCAGCAAACTCAGGAGTCAAGGACCAGGGAGTGTCCCGGGGAAGACAGCGTGGCTAAGAGAGAAAGTGCGATGGCCTGGGGAAACCCAGCTTCCCCCGGCGGTAGCCGTGTGGTCATGGGCCAGCGCTGAACCTCTCTGAGCCTTGATTCCTCGGCTGGGGGTGATTATATTCCCTCCTAGGGTAGCTGGGGTGATTAATGTTGTAATAGAGAAAGTTAGCCCTGTTTCTGGCACATATTAAGTACTTAATACAAACTCCTCCAGGAGGATGGTGGTGAGGACGACGAAGATGACTCTAGTGGTATAGACAGTGTTGAAGGCACGTGCCGGGTGAGTGGCTGATGGGAGGGGAGGTCCTGGTGGCAGTGAGGATGATGGCTCTCGGAAGAAGGTTGGCTGTGCACGGAAGGAAGTTGGGACAGAAGTTTTTAGACCAGGAAGTAAGGGAGATTTCCACTTAAAGCCTGGAGGAGAGTGAGCATGATTGGATGCTGATGGGATGCAGTCCCCAAAGCGGGGGAACTGGTGGGCCTGGTGGAGGGTGACAGGTGAGGCCCCTCGAGCAGAACCTGAGCTGAGGGTTCTTGTGAACCTCGTTTATGGAGGGAGCGCTCTCCGGAGAAGGGGGCCGCGGGGATCAGGGTCTACAGAAAGGAGCCCCTCAAGGACTGGCCTCGGGCGCGGGGAGCTCTGGGGCTCGCCTGCACCGCAGGGAAGGATCTGGCCTTTTGTGCCCCTGTGCCAGTCCAGCAGGGGTTGAGGTCTGCTGCGGGGTGTCCTAGCCTCTCGAGGAAGGCAGCTCCCGTTGGGCAATGACACTTGTCTGGAGAAGGGGACAGGGGCCACACTCCCAGCACTGGGGACGGGCACAGCGGCATGGTGAGAGGATCTGGGCCAGGCCCTCCAGCGCCTACACCGGTGCTATCCTCAGACCTCACATCAGAGGCATATTTTTTACTTTGGGAAGATTAGGACAAACATCTTTAATGCCCTAGAAAATCTAGGATGCGTAATGGCTGTACCCATGTCTTGTTGGATATATCTATTACTAACCAGCCATATATTCTCTTTATGTAGGGGTCTGTCTCCCTAATTAACTGTGAGGCCCTGAGGAGCAGTTGTGCGGGGTGGGGAGCGGGGTGGGGGGGGGGGGAGGGCGGGAGGAGAGGGGGGTGTGACTCTCTCATTCCCAGAGCTCTCCTGTCTGCATATGTCCGTCACAGAGCAGACATTCATGAAACGCCTGACGCTTGTTTATTGAGAATATTTTTGTAACCAGTGTGAAGTGGCCCAGAGTCCCACCCACCCTCCATGGTGACCCTGGGCTCACTGAGCTAGATTTGACGTCATTCCCAGATCACACCCAGTTCTGCGCTTCTATCTTTAATTTTAGTCAACAGGACCAACAAGCATTTGATTTTTCTGTGTGCAAGGTGCTGATCTAGTTATTAGAAATAGAAATAGATACATGCACAAAAATTATAGTTCTAAGGGAGGTCCATTCTGAAGCTCCTATTCCAGTAAATGGTGGGGATCCGCTCATAATTTATAAACTTCAATTATGTAGTGCAATGTGAGGAGAAAAATTTGAAATCAGGAAAGATTGTTTTTAGATAAAATATGTGATTATTGGACTTTAAAATGCAGTGAAAACCACTGCAGATAATCAAATAACAAGATTTTCTCCCAAAATCCAAGGGGGGCATTAAAGAGCTCAAAATTATGACTGAAAAGATAAAAGATCCTGATGATTCAAAATGTATTTTTAACAGGAAAATTCTTTTTAAAAGGCCAATGGAAAAGGGGCAATAATCCAAAAAATAACAATAGAAAATATCACTTATCTGAAGAAAGTGGGAATTATTCAACTCAAAAGAGCTTACCAAGCATCAGACAAAATTAAATAAATGCGGCCTACATACAAAAATAGCCTCATGCAAATTTTTCTTATTTCAAAGGAGCTTTGGGTTAAAAAATTACTTAGAGAGGCAATTACCTTTGATTGAGAAATGAATTAAAATAGATCAAATATGGGAAATATATGGTATAAAAAAAGCAGTGGTATGAGCAATGAAAATAGCAAAATCTAAAGTTAATGTCTAAGTACTGTTGTTATCATGATAGGAAACATAATACAACTGTCAGAATAATGATTGAAATAAATTATTTAGTGAAAAGCAAAAAAATATTCATCTGGAACCTAAACCCACTGATGGAGAGAAAAATTAAAAGCTTAATTTTTCTTCTTACATGAGGAATTAGAGAAAAATCACTAGATAAAATTTGGTCAACAAAGGAAAGATGGGGGAAACTCAAAGAATCAAAAGAATAAACTGTAATATCTATGAACAAATGATTCTATCTTTATAATAAAATAGAGGCCCGGTGCACAAAATTTGTGCACGGGTAGGGTCCCTAGGCCTGACCGGCGATCAGGGCCAATCGGAGCCTTCCAGCTGCTGGCCAGAGCCTTCCTTCATTCCACGCTGCCCCCTGGTGGTCAGCGCACATCATAATGAGCGATAGAACTCCCGGTCTCCCGGTCGAACTCCCAAGGGGACACTTAGCATATTAGCCTTTTGTATATATAGATATGAATGGATTAAATTTTCTGGTTTTTAAACAATATTTTTATACATTGGAAACTGTTTTCCTTACATATCCTTGTTTATTCTTCTACCATTTTATTCTGTACTTTCAAGGGGGGTTTTATTTGGATTATTTATGTTATTTATGTTTTCTTTGCTAAGAGGGTAAAGGAAACTTGAGGGAAAAAAAGATGCAGAGAAGATCGAATCTCATCTGGCTCATAAACTCTTAGGAGATTGTGGACTCGATAGGGAATAACTGTGTCCTATCCCAAGTCTGATTCAAAGAAGGAAATAGCCAACTAATGTCACATCTCCAATTCTCACCAATTCTGCCCCGTGCTACTGCATAAACAACTCTCAATCCATCATAGTCTCAAGAAAAGAGGCAGCTGGGGAGTCTTACCTACCAGGAGCGCATCCTCCCCTCCCTTCCCTTTTCCATCCTTTAACAAATATTTTTAAAGTACTGACCTACTGTGTTCCAGGCACTACCAAAGACACCATGGATATAATAGTGAACAAGTCCTCTGCTCATCGAGTTTCCAGAGGGGAAGAGAGATGATAAACAGACAAATGGACAAAATAATTGTAGCTTGAAATTATGAAGGAAACAAACAGTCTGATGATAGAACATAAAGGTGGGGGGTTAGGATTTTCAGACAAAGTGGTCAGGGAAGGCTTCTCTGAGGAGGCGACATTCTAATTTAGACCTGAAAGATGAGGAGCCACATGCAAAAAACTGAATTAAAAATACAACTAAAATGAGAGGGAAGCAACAGTAACAAGTCTTTAAAAATTAGAGAAAGGAATCAATAAAGATTAAAATGATATTAAAGAAATAGAAAACAGAGAAGGATTAGAGAGATTAAAAAATGGAGATTTGATTCTTTTGAAGGAGAAAATAAAGATTCTACATCATTAAACAGAAAACTCCTGAGCTTGCTTAGTAAAGAGAAAGTGAGAGGAAAGCACAGCTACTTGAGATGAGAAATTAGAAAGAAAATAACCACAGATGCAGAGAAAATAAAAAATAATTGAAAGAATATGCAAATCGGCATGCCTCGCTGAACAGTGTGTATACCTATAATGTTTAAGCACAAAGTATACACTATTCTCAACATGTACTTAGTATGAGAAATGCCTATATGTAAAAATCAGTAGCTTTCTTATATCCCCAAAATAACCAGTTAGAAAATATCATAGGGAATAATTAATACAAATATTACTGAGCTACAGGAAGAAAAATGCAACACTTATTAAGGGATTTTTTTTTATTCTGTGTATTTAACAAACCCTTTTACATACAATGTAGGGCTAACTATGTGCTAGGCTCATTTAATCCTTAACAGCCCTAACAGGTAGGTTTGATTAGTACCCACACGTTTCAGATGAAGAACCAAGGCACAGAGAGGTTATGTAACTTGGCCAAAGTCACCCAGCTTGTCAGTGACTGAACCAGGACCCAAAACCAGGTCAGCTTCCCATGTCTGTCCTTTGCTATCATGCTGCATAGTGAATAAATGCAGAGACGTACCATGTGCCAGGAGGGAAGACTCAGTCTCATAAAATGATACATTCTCAGCTGGACCGAGCACTTCAGCGAGGGCTGAAATGCTGACCGTCTGTCCAGGCTGAATGTCAACAGAATGGCAAACTGTCAAGGTGCCAGCTCCTCTCTCTCCCCCCCGCGGGTGCACCAAATCATGCAGGGTACTCACCTATGAGGGATCCACCGGGAAACCACCCTCCACTTCTCACCTACATGCCCCTCCCCTGGGCCCCTGCAATTCAGATATGAAGATGGGGCAAGACGGGTCCTTTCTAATTCAAAATGCCCTGTCCTTCTCTCTTAGATCCAGGAGATGGTCCACTCAGAGGTTGCTGCCTATGACTCGGGCCGGCCAGGGCCCCTGCTGGGTCGCCCAGCGATGCTGGCCAGCCACATGAGCGCCCTCAGCCAGTCCCAGCTCATCTCTCAGATGGGCATCCGGAGTGGCATCGCCCACAGCTCGCCGTCGCCCCCAGGGAGCAAGTCAGCGACCCCCTCTCCCTCCAGCTCAACTCAGGAGGAGGAGTCGGAAGCGCATTTCAAGGTAGGTAGGGTGGCCATGCACAGCCTTGGGGTGCCCTCCCGTCAGCAGGAAGACGGGCCCTGCATGGAAACAGGCACCACTTACCAGCAGAAAAGGCGGAAGAGTCTAACCGTACCTTTTGCTGGAAAACAAGGAGGTAGAGGATTTGGGGAGAAAATGAAGTCTTATTCCTGAATGGCCAGTGGGCCATTTCGGTGGCATATTCTGGCAAAAATGTGTGGTCCAGCAGAGGGCGCCTCTAGGCAGCGCTGACCTTGGGATGGGGCTCTAAAAATGGCCCCTCCATTGGGGACATGACCCCTGGGGCTCTTCCAGCACACGTGAGGATGCGAGCTCACCGGCTGCCCAGGCTCTGGCCCTGGCCAGGCTTTGACACTGACCAAGGCTCCCTCCCTGTTGGAGAGCTTCTGCTTTAACTGGGGCAGCAAACAGGCCCAGAAGGGCCAGCGATGGACGTGCTTGCCGGGAGTCTCCCAATGAGCCAGTGGCAGAATCAAGATTTGATCCCACACGTCCTGCCTCTTTCCTCTGTCCATGTGGTGGCCCCGCAGAGGCCTGGGCAGTAGCCATGGTGCCCACGCCATCTGGCAGAGACCCTGACCGCCTGGGTGGGGGTGGGGGGTGGGGGGGAGGGTGCCTCTGGATCCTGGTCCCGCTCCATCACCATGATAACTTGGTCTCCACCATAGGCCAGGCACATGGTCAGGGGTATAGGAAAGCTCTGGTCTGACCCAGACTCTAAGAGCTGGAGGACAAGACGGACTGAGATGTTCTCGCTTATCTAACAGATAAGGAGGCAGAGGCCCAGAACAGTGAAGTCGCTAGTGAACACAGCAGAATAAACAGCAGAACTGGAAGGGACCTAGCTTCCCATCTCACAGATGGGCAAACCAAGCCCAGGAAAAGCCCCTAGTCCTAGGCCTCTCACATCTGTCCTTTTCTTTTTTATTGAGAAAACATTTCTAACACCGTTCCCATGGGCCAGCGTTCTAAGCACATAAGTAGTGACGCATGTGATCCTCCTCACAGCTCCCTATGGCAGGTGCCATTGTGCTCTCCCATCGGCAGATGGGGAGACTGAGGCATGGAGAGGTTAAGTAACTTTATTTTGATTTATTCTTCATTACTGAATAAGATAGTTTATCCTCTGTGAAGCTTAACTCAAGGAAAAGGGGATGGAGGTGTAAGCGCGTTCTGTCTGATGACAAGGCAGGTTAATTTTTCCCTGCAGAGATGCAGATGACTTCTGTCTAGCAGAGAAGGTGAAACTAAGTCCTGAAAGTGGTCGTTTTATCACTCCATCTATAGGGCACTAGCCAGTTTCTCTATCTCTTTGAGTCAACTTTACCGTCATGCTGATTGTCATTAATGAGTTAAACAAAAAAAAAAAAATCCAGGGCTCCTGTCTGGAATGTGTGTCTGTCCGTCTGTCCGTCCGTCTGTCTTGTCTGCCTGTCCATTGCCTCCCCAACCCGGGGAGTGATTAGCCCGGCAGTGTGGCCCAAGCTTCCGTGTTCTAACCTGGAATGGTCAGTACCTGTGAGTGGGCCTGCTGAGCCGGAGGCTGGGGCGGGGCCCCTTGGGCAGGAGTCCCTGGGCATCTCAAGTTTTCTGACTCCTCTCACCCGGGCAGATGTCGGGAGAGAAGAGACCCTCAGCTGACCCAGGAAAAAAGGCCAAGAACCCAAAGAAGAAGAAGAAAAAGGACCCCAATGAGCCACAGAAGCCAGTGTCCGCCTACGCGCTCTTCTTCAGAGACACTCAGGCCGCCATAAAGGGACAGAACCCCAGCGCCACCTTCGGGGATGTGTCCAAAATCGTGGCCTCCATGTGGGACAGCTTGGGAGAGGAGCAGAAGCAGGTGAGTCTCCATCTCTTCCTGGGCCGTAGCCCTGAGGCTTTGGGGCCCCAGAGCCAAGGACAGATGTGAGAAGCCTAGAACTAGGGGCTTTTCCTGGGCTTGGTTTGCCCATCTGTGAGATGGGAAGCGAGCTCCCTTCCAGTTCTGCTGTTTCCCAGCTGTGTTCACGAGCGACTTGACTGGTCTGGGCCTCCCAGTCCACCTTGTCCTCCAGCTCTCAGTCTGGGGTCAGACCTGAGCTTCCCTATACCCTGGCCATGTGCCTGCGGCCCCCTCTCAGGGCTTCCAGAGAAAACTGGGAGTAGAAGTAGCTGAGAGGCAAAGGCCAGCTGGCAGCAGTGTGACCTCAGGCGGAACACCTAACTCTCCCCTGGCTGCTCATGTCTTGGATCTTTCAGGCCTACAAGAGGAAGACCGAAGCGGCGAAAAAGGAATATCTGAAGGCTCTGGCAGCCTACCGGGCTAGCCTGGTCTCCAAGGTAACCCCCGGAATCCTAGGCACAGCCTGTGAAGTGCGGGACCCCTGAGGGGTGGAGCAGGCACTGAGGCCCACGGGAAAGGATGGAGACCGAGGTCACTTCTCCAGTGCACCTACTGTGTGCCGGGCTCATGCTGGCCCCTTGGCATGTATCTCATTTCATTTAATTCTTCCAGCAAGAATCCAAGATTCAGAGAGGTGAAGCATCTTGCCTGAAACAACACAGTGTGTCAGGTTGCTGTACTAAGAGTCAAACCCAGATTGGCCACTCTTCATATTTGGCCTTTCCCTCTGCCCACACTGTCGGCCTCCTCGGTCAACCCCAGCACTGCAGGCAGGAAGCTCAGGATGGCAGTGGATATGTGTGGCCCAAGTGGGGGCAGGGGTGCTGTCTGGAAGCTATTACAGAGGACATGGCAACTGGGTTACGCCGTAGAGGGCCAAGCCAAGAGCGTGCTCCAAGTCGAGGGAACAGCACATGCAAATGCACAGAGCTGGGCAGGAGCATAAATAGAGGACGGCCCCGTTGGGTGATGCTGGCCTCACTGGCCAGGCTGGGGAGCATGGGTCCCCCATCGGCAGGGGAGCCCCAAAGATTAAAGCAGGGCTGATTGGATGGTTAGAGCTAAGTGCACGAAGGACCCAGAATTATCTCTGTGAGCCCACAGATATCCCCTGAGGGGCCAGAGAGCCAGCCAGGGGTCATGTCCGTGGGCTGCAGAACCTCCTGGTCTCACGGCCCAAGTCTGGTTTCTCCGTCTTCTCCAGAGTGACCGGTGTCTGTCCCCTTCCAGAGCTCCCCGGACCAGGGTGAGACCAAGAGCGCCCAGGTGAACCCGCCAGCCAAAATGCTCCCGCCTAAGCAGCCCATGTACGCCATGCCAGGCCTGGCCTCCTTCCTGACGCCCTCGGACCTGCAGGCCTTCCGCAGCGGGGCCACCCCCGCCAGCCTCGCCCGGACGCTGGGCTCCAAGTCGCTGCTGCCAGGCCTCAGCGCATCCCCACCACCACCGCCCTCCTTCCCGCTCAGCCCCCCGCTGCACCAGCAGCTGCCACTGCCCCCTCACGCTCAGGGCGCCCTCCTCAGCCCACCTGTCAGCATGTCCCCAGCGCCCCAGCCTCCTGTCCTGCCCACTCCCATGGCACTCCAGGTGCAGCTGGCGATGAGCCCTTCACCGCCAGGGCCACAGGTAAGCGGGGCTGAGTAGAAACATGCCCTTCTGGGACCCCTGTGGAGGGGGCAGCTCAGAGTTTTAGATCCTAGCCCCACCACTCACCAGCTATGTAACCACAGCCTGCGCACCTTACCTCTCTGAGCCTCAGTTACCACGTCAATGAAACGGGTCTGGTGCACCTTACCTGACATGGACGCGCTGGGGCAGGGAGTTGACAAGCTGCCAGGTCGATTGCTCAGATCCTTAGATGTTCCAGGCCCCCCTCCTCTCGTCCTCTGACTATTGCTGTCTATCTGGCCGGAGGGGCTGCGGCCACGGCGGGTCCTGCCAGGTCAGCCCTGGCCCTGGCTCTCCCCAAAGCCTTCGAGGCCTGACCCCACGGATGGTGCCACAGACACTGTTCCAAGACTTTCATGTGGTCCCTCAGCCCAGTAACTCCATTTTACAGATTGGGAAACGGTCCCAAAAAAGGAAAGGTCCTGAGAGAGAAATCTCCCCCCACTCCCCCTCCCCCACCCCCGCCATGCAGCTGGGACAGGGCTGATTTTTTTTTAAAGGCGCTCCGCTGGGAAAAGGAAAAGCATGCCGGCAGAGCGGAGATGTGTGCAGGCCGGAGGGCGTGCCCTGTGAACACCTGGGGCACAGGCAGTCCCCAACCCCCATCCCTCCCCCCCCCCACCCCGCTGCCTGAGACATGCACCCATTCTCTCTCCTTTCTCTCTCCTTCGCTCACCTGCCTCCTCCTCCCTCCTCAGCAGGACTTCCCTCACATCTCCGAGTTCCCCGGCGGTTCCGGATCCCGCTCACCGGGCCCATCCAACCCCAGGAACAGCGGAGACTGGGACAGCAGTTACCCCAGCGGGGAGTGCGGCATCAGCACCTGTAGGTCGGTCCTCGCCCCAGCCGCGTGGGTGCTGCCCTGAGCCTGGGAGGACGGGACGGGAAAGAGCCGGGAGGGATAGGTGGACAGGGGCCCTCTCCGCTGCGGTGCCCACCGCCCCAGCCCTAGCTGTCCGCCTCCCCGTCCTCACCCTGCCTGCCCCCTGGTGAGCAAACAAACGTGGCATGTGCCCCCTTCTGCCGTGCCTGGTGAGAGGGTCTACGGGGTGGGCTGGCAGCTCAGCGGTGATGCCCTCCCCCACCCTGAGAGGTACAGCTCCTCCCACTCACCCTCCCCCAGAGCCGGAGCAATGCGGGGCGGGGTCTTGAGTGGGCCTCACAGCTCGTCAGAGCTTCCCCCCAACAGGGAGGCCAGGCCCCAGCAGGGTCCTGGTTTATGTTTGCTTGTTTATTGCGGCATCATTCATGAAGAACATTGTTAGTTTCAGGTGTACTGCAGAATGATTCGATATTTATATGTGTTGTGAAATGGTCACCACAGTAAGTCCGGTGAACATCGTCACCACACAGCTCTCATGCATTTTTCTTTATGAGAACGGTTAAGATCCACTCCTCAGCGGCGTTCAAGCAGGCAGCACGGTGGTGTTAGCGTCGTCCCGGTGCCCGGTGCTGTGCGTTACATCCCAGCGCCTTAGCATAACTGGAGGTCGGCGCCTTTCGCCTCCCTCCACCGTTTGCCCACCCACCCAGCCTCTGCAACCCCCAGTCTGCTCGGTGTATCTATGAGCTTGTTTTGTTTTGTTTGGGGGAGGAGGTGTTATTTTTATTTATTTATTTTTTAAATATATATTTTATTGATTTTTTACAGAGAGGAAGGGAGAGGGATAGAGAGTTAGAAACATCGATGAGAGAGAAACATCGATCAGCTGCCTCCTGCACACCCCCCACTGGGGATGTGCCCGCAACCAAGGTACATGCCCTTGACCGGAATCGAACCTGGGACCTTTCAGTCCGCAGGCCGACGCTCTATCCACTGAGCCAAACCGGTTTCGGCTGGAGGTGTTATTTTTAGATTCCGCATACAAGTGTGGTCCTGTGACACTGTCTTTCCCTGTCTGACTTCTTTTACGGAGGATAATGCCTTCACGGGGCATCTGTGTTGTCATACATGAGTGCCCTATTTTAAAATATTTCTTAAAAATTTAAAATTTCTTTATTTAAGAAAGAGAGGAAGGGAGAGAGAGACAAAAAGAGAGACATTGATTTGTTGTTTCATTTATTTATTTTTTAAAATATATTTTATTGATTTTTTTTCAGAGAGGAAGGAAGAGGGAGAGAGAGCTAGAAACATCCATGAGAGAGAAACATCGATCAGCTGCCTCTTGCACGCCCCCTACTGGGGATGTGCCTGCAACCAAGGTACATGCCCTTGACCGGAATCAAACCCCGGACCATTCAGTCTGCAGGCCGACGCTCTATCCACTGAGCCACACCGGCCAGGGCGTTTCATTTATTTATTAATGTATCGGTTGATTCCTGTATGTGCCCTGACCGGGGATCAAACCCGCAACCGTGGTGTAACTGCACGATGTTCTAGACCAGGGGTCCTCAGACTTTTTAAACAGGGGGCCAGTTCACTGTCCCTCAGACCGTTGGAGGGCCGGACTATAGCTTAAAAAAAACTATGAACAAATTCCTATGCACACTGCACATATCTTATTTTGAAGTAAAAAAACAAAACGGCAAAAACACCCGCATGTGGCCCGCGGGCCGTAGTTTGAGGACGCCTGCTCTAGACTCTCGATTCCAATAATTACCGTCTGTTGTTGTTCCTTGTGAGTAAGCCCCCTGCTGAGCACCCGATCAGGGCATGAGCTCCCGATTTAAAAAAACACAGGAAGCACCCGCTCGCCTTTAATTCTGTTGGAAATTTATAAAAGAAGCACTGACTAGAAAAATGACCTAGAGTGACGGTGGTGTTAGAGGGACAGACACACTGCCACCACCTCCCCAGCACTGACAGTGGGGGGGCGGGGGGGGAGCTGGTGGGATCCCAGGAGGGCTGCATGCAGGGTCGGGGTGAAGGGCAGGTGAGCAGCTGGCCCAGGGTCCAGGCCCCCGAGAGCCCGTGGCGCCAGGGGGGGTCACGTGAGCTCTGACAGCCCCTCCTCTCTCCCACAGCCTGCTCCCCAGGGATAAATCTCTCTACCTCACCTAACCCCACCTCCCTCTCCTCCCTGAGGCTGCTGGAGGGGCCACAGCAGGAGAGAGGCCTTGGCAGGAAGCAGGGGACCCGAAGCGAGAGCAGTGACACGCTAAGGCCCCACGGCTGAGTCTCTTCCTCGACCTCTCACCAGACTCTGCAGAGGCCGCCCCACGCCCGCCGCCAGCCCAAAGAACCTGCAGGAACCTTCCGCCCCCTGACCGCTTGCTCCAGGGCTACCGCGGACCCCGCTCCTCGTCCTGCACACCGTACCCTCTGTCTGGACGCCTGGGCCCGGCCCAGCTCATGCGGGCTGCCCCCGCAGGGGTCGCTTACCAACAGAAGCCCACCCCAGATGCCCGGGGCAGCGGCCAGCCCGGCCACAGACGTGCGCATAGGGTGTTACAGCCTGAACCAGAGGTTCCGAACCCATACTCTGTTGGCTTCGTGTGAGTAGTTGACTACGTGTTTTAGAGCTGTGCTAAACACACCTGTAAGGTTATTTTGTGGGGGGGAGGACAGTCGTTTCCTTTAAGGTCAGAAGCGTTTTCTATGACCCTTGGCACATGTTTTTTAAGTTTTACCTTAAGGGAGGCGTGCACGGAGCGGCCGCCAAACCGTTGCGTCGTCTGTGCAGCCAGGAGCCGGCCGTTCGCAGCCGCACTCGGAGGCTTTGCGCTTTTTCTTTTAACCACGCGCCCGTCTACTTAAAATTGCCAACGACGACCTTTGTCTATTTATGAAGGAGACCTGAGGACAGAGGTGCAGTTGATCAGAAAGTGTGTGCGGTTTGGGGCTCGGCTGGGGTTTGGGTTCCTCGTGTTTGCAGCTGCTTCCTGGCCCCGGCGACCGTGACCGTCTGGCTCAGTGCCCAGTGCTTCTCTCAGATCCCTTTATAATAAAACTTCCGAGACGCTGGAAACGTGCCTGTCTCTTCTTGCGCTTCGTAAGCCAGGGCCGGGCCTCCCAAAGAGCCGCATTTGGTGGTGGCTTTGCCAGGACAGAGCCCCTGATGCCGTCGGGTTCGGGGAAAGGCTCACCTGCCCGTTCGCCCGCCCCGAGGGTCTGTTGATGGCAGGGCCTCTCTGGCCTCAGTTTTGCCACCAATGAAGGAGGGTGATAGGGTGGGAACACATAGGGCTCCTGGGATGATTAAAGTGGGTGTGGGCAGGGGTGCTGGCCACACGGGTGGTGCTACTTAAAACAAGAGTAATGATTTTGTCACTTTTAGCTGTACCTGGAACAAATAGCAATGCCTGGAATGGTGGAGCTGTTAGGAGGCTGAGGGTATTATTGGGCCCGACACAGCTATTTTGAGGTGACCTAGACAGAGGAGCCCCCCCACTTCTCTGGCAGCTCTCGGGGCCTCTCATCCTCCAATCATATAACCCCCCCTTCAGCCCCAATTGGGGTGCAATTTCTCTGTGATCCTTTTCCTCACTGGAGGGCATTTTGGAATCCACGTTGGAAAAAGGAAAATGAGCCCTGACCGGATAGTTCAGTTGCTTAGAACGTTGTCCAGATACGCCAAGGTTTAGGGTTCCATCCCCGATCAGGCCACGTACCAGAATCAACCCATGGCCCCAGCCGGTTTGGCTCAGTGGCTAGAACATCGGCCTGTGGACTGAAGGGCCCTGGGTTCAATTCCAGTCAAGGGCACGTACCATGGTTGCAGGCTCAATCCCCAGCCCTGGTTGGGGCACGTGTGGGAGGCAACCAATCGATGTGTGTCTCTCACATGGATGTTTCTCTCTCTGTCTCTCCCTCTCAATTCCACTCTCTCTAAAATAATCGGAAAAATATCCTCTGGTGAGGATTTACAACAACAAACAAGAATCAACCAGTGAATGCATAAATAAGTGGGTAATAAATTTGTGTTTCTCTCTCTCTGCCTCTAAAATTAAAAATTAAAAAAGAAAACCAACAGACAAAGCAGCACGCTGTCATGGCGGTCACATCTTGGCAACATGAAGCATAAATGTTTCATGGGGTTACAATTCCCTTCCTCTGAGGCCCTTGTCAGGAACGCGGTGACGCCTTAGACAGTTTAATGCTCGACTCCTGCTCTGCATTGGAGAAAACAGCTCGAAGCAACACGATGCGATGGATGCAGGCTCTGGGTTCCTGCCCCCCACCCCCACCCCCGAGGCAGAGCCCCGCCCCTCAGCGCCTCGCCAGGAGCTCAGGAGTCCTTTGGAAACGTCCAGGTGAAGGAGGAGAATAAGGGTGGGAACACATAGGGTTCGTGTGAGTAGTTGCCCTCTCAGCGGCTGCCAGGGATGTCAGAGATGCCCCCGCTGCGTGTGAATGCCCTGCCTACAGAGGGCAGGGGATTGCCAAGTGGGTGCGTCCGGGGGCCCGAGGAAATGGGAACAGCGAGGGGTCAGTGGCAAGTCCGAGAGCGCTGACTTCGGGGCCATGGAGTAAACTTCGCCCCCACCCAGATCTCTTTATTGCCAGTGCCCATCCCCCGGCTCCTGAGTGTCAGCTGTTCACTGCACAGCCGCCCACTTTGTCCGGTCCTTGTCCTTGATGCCCCCTCCCCCCCAGAGCTGCCCCCAGCTGGTGACCAAACCAAGGAGCAGCCACTCCACGGTGCCAGTCCCGCCCCAGGGCCCCCCAGGGTAAGGCTGCGGCCACTCACCTCCTCCCTCCCCTTCTGCACACCCCTCCCCCATACATAAGTCACTTGACCAGCATCCCCACCTGGGCTCTGCCTCCTTCTGGGGAGATAACCTGTGATACCAGCCGAGCACAGGGGGGCCGGTCGGCAATGTTCCTCTCTCACTGGCTCGGGCCCTACCAGCAAACACAAGACTTTCCGCCCCCGAAACCAGCCCACACCTGGCCCGAGGGAGGTCGGGTTCCCGCGTGTTCACAAAGCAGTCCTCTCCCTGGGAGGGGTCTGCAGCATCCTTCCTAGGCCATCCGGCGACGGTGATGGCCACACCCCAGGGAGCCGCGAGGGCCAGTGCCCCACCCACCGTGAAAGCACTGAGGCCTCTGCCACAGATGATGCCCCCTGGACCCTCTCCCCTGGCCCCTGTGCTCCAAAGCTGCCACCCTGAGTTCCTCAGCCTCGTAAAGGACCAGGTGCCACTGCAGCCGTGGCACCCCCGATCTGCCAAGGCCAGGCTGTGGTCTGGGCCCGCCACACCTTCAGGCCACATGTTACTGCCTGGCCCCTAGACAGTGCCCCTGACACTGGGGGCCCCTCAGGTCCTGTCTGCAGCCCGCCCACTGTCCACGGAGCTGGTCCAGGGATCAAAACCACTTGCCCTTCCCGCTGAGGGCACCTGCTTCAATTTTTCCCTCCCACAGCTCCCCCCACACATGCTTGGAACCCTCACAGGAGGCACAGCTTGGCTAAAGGCCGAGCTGTCCGCCCCAGAAGGAAGGCGTGGCTAATCCTAAAATCACCCAGCCATCATCCCTCCCATAGAATTTCCACATTCCACCAGAAGATGTGAAAGAACTCGTATGCAGAAAAGATCTGAAATGCTATTACAGGCTCGAGTTTTTAAAAAATGCCCAACACAGCCGTTGTTACTTAGCTCTGCTCCCCAAATTGCCTGAAACTAATAACCCCAAACCCACCAGATGCTGGAGAGCAACCTTTCATTGAGAAGGGGCTGTGGGGGGAGGGGGGTTGTGAGGAGGCAGGGAGGGAGGGAGGCTTAGGGCTCAGCCTGCCCCAGAGAATTATCAACTCTGCTGCCTACACGTGGTATGACCTCGGGCAAGCTTCTTGCTCTCTGTGTCATGTGTAACATGGGGAGGGTAACAGTTTCCTTTTCAAAGGTTGTTGTAGCAATGAGTTAACACACACAGAGTTCTTCAAACAGTAATTATGATTGTTGTTATTGAACCTCTACCCAGAAGGTAAAGTTTCTTGTGTTATGTACTAGTCGGGATGGGCTAGGGTCTGCTGCAGTGACAATCCCTGCCATCTCAGTGACTTTAACACAGTTTACGTCCGGCTCTCTCTGCCCCACCACACACTGGCTGGGCGCCCCCATGAATTGAATGCTGCCTTCAAGAGACGGGACGGAGTCCAGCAAATACTGGACAGGAGGCCGCAGTTGCAAAGCAGCTAAAGGAACCACTTTGAGGAAGTTCCAGTCAAGGGAGAAGGGACAGCTGTGATTTGTCTGTTGCCCTGGACTATGGACTGAACTGTGTCCCCTCAACATTCCTATGTTGGAGTCATCTCCCGATTTGGAGATGGAGCCTTTGGGTGGTGATTGGGTGTAGATGAGGTCGTGACGGTGGATCCTCATGACAGCATTGATGCTCTTATAAGAGACACCAGAGAGCTTCTCTCTCTCTGTCTCTCTGTCTCTCTGTCAGTCTCGCTCCCTCTCTGCCATGTGAAGACACGGAGAAGACAGCCACCTGCCACCTGAGTTCTCACCGAAACCCGTGGCACCTTGCTCTTGGACATCCAGCCTCCAGACCGTGAGGCGTTTCCTGTGGGTGAAGCCCCGTCTGTGGCATCTTTGTGGCGCGTGAGCTGAATGATTCCTTTGCGAATTGGCAAGGGCTCTGGAGGGACCAGGAAAGTGAGGCAGGGCCCGGGGCGCTCGGAGCGGCAGGACCCGGCGGGCTCAGCGGTGTGAAATCGGGCCCGTGGGACACCGACACAGTAATTTCATGCTGTTTTATAACAGCAATTAGCATCTACATGGGAGGAAGAATGGTCAAGCCCAAGGTCCTTGACTTCAATTTAAAAACCTCAGTACTACATGTCCGTAGCTTAAAAGCCAGCTGTGCCACGCAGCTTACAGCAACACAGCTGTCTGCTGTCCTGACTCCCACCAGCCCACCACACACTCACATCTTCAAGCTCGTTCCTCGGTTATTTAACAAATAAAGATGCATAGACTATTTATTCTTTATTGAGTTTATTGGGGTGACATTGGTTAATAAAATTATATAGGTTTCAGGTGTACAATTCTATAATACATCATCTGTATATTGTATTGTGTGTTCACCGCCCCAAGTCTCTTTCCATCTGCTATTTCTTGATTCATATTATTTATGCACCTATTTTATCCTCCATCTAAGGGAACACCTATAACACTACTGAGGGCCTACTAAGTGTCAGGCGTTTTATATATCAAGTCCATTTCATTTGCTATATAAAAGCCCTGTGAAATAGCTGCCATTCGCCCCATTTTACAGATGAGAAAACTGAGGCACAGAGAGATGGAATAATTGGTCCCAGAAGAAGTCAGTGGCAGAGCCAGAGTCTGACCCCCCAAGTGTTGTCCTCCAGATTCACACACACACCATCGGGTTTCTCAGCGTTGGCATTACAGACGTCCGGGGCTGGGTAATTCTTTTGGGAGGAGTGAGGGTGCGGGGAGGCGCTATCCTGTGCCTTGAAGGAAGTTTAATGGCATTGCTGGCCTCTTCGTGCTAGACGACAGTGGCACCCGGTGCCCCGGGTGTGACAACCAAGTATCTTCCCGGTCGTTGCCAGCTGGCCTCCAGAAGGAAACACCACCCCAGCCGAGAACCACGATGTATCAGAAGCTTTGGCTGGGCTTCCGTTGCTGCCTTAGGCCAGGAAACGGGACTCTGCCCTGTGGGGTCCCGGCCTCTCTGATGCCCTCCCTACAGGGTTAGGGGTCCGTGGAGCCGAGGAGTCGTGCTACCTGTAGCACTCCACCTTTCCTGCCACACTGCGTTTTCCAGGGCCTGGTGGGCTGGTGGCCAGTTCTCCGGCGGCTGGAGCGTGCATCCCTGCCCCCGAGAGGCGGCCGCGGTGTCGTCCAGGGCAGAGGGCGGCGGACGGAGCTGGGCATGCACACTAGGTGGTCTGGACAGGCGCACCCGAGGCCCCTCCGCTGCAGGAGGCTTGTCGGAGGGGCAGGGAGGTGGTGGGCTCTGGGCAGGGCCTCCCTGTGCACCTTGACTCACCCTGTAAATACGAGGCCGGCCTGCTCCAGCCCCCGCTGCTGGTGTCACTGGTAGGAATATGGGAATAAGTCACTCAGTTTTGACAAATCAGTTTAAATGTATTCACTTCTTTTTGTGGAAAAAAAAAAAAGGATTTAGTGCTCATACACCCCCCTCTTTGCTTCCTCTTCACCTGTCCTCCCTATGAAGCTCCCTAACAGGTGTGGGTAAGTCAGTTCTCCAGGTTGACATCATTATTATGTGAACTAATGTTGACTGATGGGCCAAAATTGAGTTCTTTCCTATTTTTCTCTTGAGTAAATTTTTGGTTTTTGTTCTTCTCGTGTGTAATTTTCCTGTGACCCTCTTTTGTCCCCAAATCTCACAGAACTAGGCACTCACTCTGCCTATGGACAGACACTCGATGCCCCAATTTCCCCTCTTTCTCACAGCCTCACCGCCATCACCAGAAACTTCCTTCCAATGTTACCGAGCAAATCCCTTTGCTCCTCTCCACCGAAGGTCTCTCTCTGGATCCCGTCTACGCCTCTTTCCGGTTTTGCTCCTCTGTTGTGCTGGAGCACATCCACCAGTAGCTTTCTACAAAAAGGGAGATGGGAGGTAAATGTGCAGGCCTGCCAGCTGCTTATTCTCCCCTCACACTTGGCTGCTGGTTTGACCGGCGAAGACGTCTGGGCTGAAAGTCACTCTCTCTGCGAACGCTGAGGCCTCACTGTCTTCTAGCTTCCGGAATGGCTGCTGGAAGATCTAATGCGACCCTGCCCCCCTCTTCCTGGCATGCTGCGTGCATCCTCCCTTTTTGGTAGCTATTAGTTTTCTCGTTGTTAAGTCTTGAAACCATCGTGATGTACATTTGGGTGGGTCTTTTCATTATGCGGGCCATCGGTAGACCCTTCCAATCTGAAGAGGGACAGATGGCTCTCCCTCCAGCTTCTGTCTCATTCTTAGACCAATGAGGTGAGGACTGTCATTAAGTGGAGAGTGTCTGCCCAGCCCCAAAGCATTTAAGTTCAATGCGTTTTAAGGCACCACGCTGGCCAAAACAAGTTTGCCAGCCAAATGCGGCCTCCAAGCATCTAGTCTGGGCCATCCATT
Organism: Cnephaeus nilssonii; assembly: GCF_951640355.1. Lineage (NCBI taxonomy): Eukaryota > Metazoa > Chordata > Mammalia > Chiroptera > Vespertilionidae > Cnephaeus > Cnephaeus nilssonii. The sequence continues at coordinate 69,886,613 of NC_137082.1, read as the reverse complement.
GAAGACATTGTCAGGAATATGGGCTTTGCCCTGGCCAGTTTGGCTCAGTGGATAGAGGGTCGGCCTGCAGATTGAAGGGTCCCAGGTTCGATTCTGGACAAGAGCACGTACCTCGGTTGCAGGCTCAATCTCCAGCCCTGGTCGGGGCGTGTGCAGGAGGCAACCAATCACTGTCTCTCTCTCACATCCATGTTTCTCTCTCTCTGTCTCCCTCCCTTCCACTCTCTCTAAAAATCAATGGGAAAATATCCTCAGGTGAGGATTTAAAAATAAGAGTATGGGCTTTGAGGACAGACAGACAAGCAGACAGGCCTGGTTTTGAATCTTAGCTTCTTATCTGTAAAATACAGTCAGTTTCAAATCATAGAGCTGTTGTAAGGAATATATGAAATAATGCAAGTAAAGTGCTTACCTGGCATGTAGTAAGGGATTAATTTATAATAGCTGCTATTATTGTGGTGAATCAGAGAACAGTAATGGTGTTGGATTTATATATATTTAAAGGGTAATATGCTAATTAGACCGGAAGTCATTCTGGATGTCCTTCCTGACAAAGCCGGGGCTGGAGCGGAGGGAAGCCGGTGCTGGCAACCAGGGGAAGGAAGGCCTACTCTTGCACGAATTTTTGTGCATTGGGCCTCGTGTGTGTGTGTGTGTGTGTGTGTGTGTGTGTGTGTGTAGGCACCCTTCTCTTGAGCCAATGCATGAGATCCCTCACATTTGGAGCAGTGGCGCCACCTCGTGTTCATCATTAAGAACTGCAGCGCAGTGTAGCGAGCCTAACAGGTTTCAGAGCCAAGTTGGGCTTTAGGGTCAAACAGACAATGGTATTCATCATCTCAGAAAAGAAAACCAAGAAGCTTTGAGATGTTAAACCAGCGGCGCGATTTCCTAGCTACTGCACCGAACCACACTGCTGTTCTGCCACCACATAGCAGTGTCTGACCCACAGCCACCTGACTCCATCAAATGTGGGCCTTCCCTTCTCTTGGTGGGCCAGCAAGACAGGGGCAGAGAGAGGGGGAGGGAGGGAGAAGTTCAGCCTCCATGGACACAGTCAGAATTTTGCACAAAAAAAAAAAATTACGAGCCTATTTTAATTTCAGCATACGTGCAAGTTTTGCGTTGTACAGTTTAGGCATTGTTTGCATTTTGTATTGTTTGTATTGCCTGTTAGAGGGTGCTCCATATAATTTTTTCCATTTAAGGTTGTAATCTGGCTGGTTTTCTGTTACATGCAGCCACAAGCATCTCTTCCAGCACAGCCAGGTCCTCTGTGGCTCTGGCTGTGAATTTATGAAAATTCCCTTCTTGCCACAAATCCCAAATCTGAATCCCACAGCTCCAGGGCTCCCTCCCTTTCTCTTCCGTGGAAGAGTCCTGCTGAGACCTCAAGCCAGTGGTCAGTGGTCATGGGCCTGGGCATTGCCCACAAGGTGGTTTTTGGTTTCCCTACAGCACAAGACACCTTAAATGAATCCCAGACCAAACTGCCTGGAGCTGCCACTGGCCTGGGCTGGAAAAGACACCAACCAGGCTGCACCTGGGCCACCAGGGGGCGCCCGGCTCCGACCAACCTTACCTGGCTCCCAGGTTCCAATAGGGGCTCAGGAATGAGCCTCTTTTTAAACCGTCCAAGGTGATTTTAATATAGCCATTCTCCTGTCCCTAACCCCTCTCTCCCATTACACACACACACACACACACACACACGCACACGCACACGCACACGCACACGCACACAGCCAGTCTACAGACAAGCCAACTGGGGGGGGCTGCCCACCCCTTCCTTGTTGGATTAGAACTCTCTCCTCATTCCACTCCCCCAACTCCACTCCTCCAAGTCCATCCTTCTTTCTGGTGATCTTTAGATCATTCTGGGGTTTTGAAAACGTCTTCATCACCCATAATACACCTCCTTCGATGCTCACAACTGTGCTACCTGTGAACACGGCGATGGCACGGACTATGGCCTTCTTGGCAGGAGAAACTGAGGCACGGTCAGATGTAATGACTGACACACAGCAAGTCACTGGTGGCACTGGGGAGAGAGCCAGGTCACCGACCCACGCCTGGACCTGCCTGGATTCCAGCCTAGTGATGGGCGAGGGACGCTCTCGACAACCGTGTCGCCAGGGCTGCGTCTTTGCGAGAAACTTAATGGAAAGTGTTGATTCACAAACAGGTCAAGACAACTGCTTCCCTGCCACTGACTGGCTGTGCCACCTGGGGCAAGTCTCTCTGCTGAGCCTCTGAAGATGGCCCCTGGGTCGCCCTCTGCAACGTCCTGTGGCTATCTGAGTGGGGCAGAACCATCTCCACCCCTTCGGGGCTTCCAAGGTCACCCATCAAAACGCCCGGGGCTAATGACAGCACTGTAGTGCAACAATAGTGATGACACAAATCTCATTTCTCAACTGCTTTCTGCAGCTTCAGTGCTTAATGTAATCCTTACCGCCACCATAGGAGCTACCTGGTTCTATTACCTTCCCCCATTTACCGGAGGACATGCTTGGGGGTGGGGGGGAACCCATGTATATGCCCTGACCGAGAATCAAACAGGTTACCTTTCCGTGCACAGGACGATGCTCAACCAACTGAGCCACTCCGGCTGGGCACCTTCCCCATTTTATAGATAAGGAAACTGAGGCTCAGAGAAATAAAATAAGTAGGTGATTGAGATTGGAGCCCATGAAGACCTGACCTCAAAGGGTGGGCTCTTTCTTCTGCCATATGCTGCCCAGGGAAGCTTCTGGAACTCAGCTTTAGAGATTCAGGGTCTGCCCTGCAAAGTCTGTGGTCTCTGAGCTGCCCCTCACAAGGTACTATGGGAACTCTGAGAGAGAGAGGCAGAGCCCAGACCAGCATGGCCCAGGGCCCCCAGCCCCTCACACTCCCTCCACCAGTCCCGCTTCCCGGACCCACAAGCAGACACCGCAGCCCCGCCGGAGCCTGTGAGCAGATGCAGATTTATTATCGCACAGATTGCAGCATCCTGAACCCTTGCCCCAAACACCAGCCCCCAAACCAGGCCTGGAAGCTGACAGCCTGGGCCAGACCAAGAAACCTGGACAATGACCCAAAGCCCAGGCCTGGAGCCTGGCAGCCCTCAGCAGTGCCCGACCTGCCCCTCGTTCCCTAGGAGTCCAGAAAAGCCCACACAGAGGCAGAGCCACGGGCCCTGGCCAGGGGAGGATGGCGAATCCGCAGGCTGCTCTCCGCAGGAAGGCAGGCCATGACCCAGCCACGCCGCGAGGCCCGAGGGGCTTATCAGCAAGTGTGAAGCTGGACAGAGGTCCCGAGTACGGAGCGGGGAGGGAAAGCACACCCCTCAGAAGGCACTTCAGGCCGCAGAGCTGGCCTGGGGCGGCCGGGCCACCACTCCCAGGCCCCAGGCCCACAGGCACAGAGGAAGGAGAGCGGCAGGCCCTCCGCTCCGCCTGGGCGTCACTGTCGCGTCCTTCCTGCCTGGGGGCCTGGAACGTTCACTCCATCCGCCCAAGGGCAGCTTCTGCCAGCCCTCAGCTTCTACCCACCCCAGCCAGCACCGGGCCCAGAGACCCGGGTGGCACCACACACCCGTGATGAGCTGCATGCAAACCTCTCTGCCACGCCAGCCGGGGGGGCTCGTCATCACACAGACCGCTCCTCTCCCTGGGAGACACGTGCTGACAAGCTGCCGGTCTTCAGCACCTGCCTGCACGCCTGCCCCGGGGGAATCTGTCTGGGCTTCCAAAAGCTTCCATGCGCAATGTCCCCTGAGCCTGCCGTGGGCCCTGGTGGGGGAAGCGGCCAAACCAACTCAGCGGGCATCCCGGCGGCTTTACCTCGCCAGCCCAGGCTCCGGCACGGTGATCCCCGCACCCCGAGCACACCTGAAACTCTAAGTGCAATGCCAGCCTCAGGCTCAGACACACCCAAACACAGGGGCCTTCTTCCCACCCCCTCCCTGGCCACCTGGTCAGCAGCTTCCTAGCCAAAGGCTCCAGTCCCTCCCGTCTCCTCCTCTTCCGTTGGTCCAGAGGGAAGCTAGCTGGACGGGTGGGAGGAGACAGGAGCACTGCATTCTGGGATATTCAAACCGAGCATGTCCATTCCCTCTACTGTCATCCAGAACACCTGTAAGCAGGGGACAGAGTGTGTGCTGGGTCAAGACCGTCTGTCTGAGAGCGTCTCCCTCGCTGCTGGCCCACCCAGGGAGCTGTCAGCCCAGCAGCCAGAGGAGAAGTGAAAGCGGGAGAGGGGGTAGCAAGAAGGGACTGGGATTTCATATCAATACTCTGGTTTGGTGACTTCTCCCAAAACACACAAAGCCCAGGGAGGGGGTGACCTAGGGACACGGTGAGGGAGTGGATGAGGATGAGGGACAGGAGCAATCAGGGCTTTCCCTGGCCCTGGGCAAAGCTCTAGGAGGGTTTCCAGCACATTCTACCCCGCTGGGCACCTCCATCACCCAGCACGGCGCCATGGGCGGCCTCCTTAAATGTTTCAGCGCGGCTGTGAGCTGGGACCCAGGGCTCCGGGTCCAGAGTCCAGTCCTCCTTGGCCACCCTGCCCAGCACTGCAGAAAGGTGGGTCTCTGTGTCCTCAGCAGGAACTCCTGGCTCTGCAGAGAGACAGCAAGAAGGTCAGGTGAGGGATGGAGGGAGGGTACACGGAGGCCGGGCCAGGTTCAAGGCAGGGTTCAAGCCTCAGGCTTGATCTTCTCTGGGGCAAGACACCTGCCCCACGGCTCTGACTCAGTGGGATCAGACACAATTCATTGTCCTCCGGATGCTGCCTCCGCTCGCTTGCAGGCGCTGTTCCCTTTGCCTGGTTCACGCTTCCCTTCCTCTCTCCTCCCCGCTGCCAACAGGCTCACCCCTCCCCCTCCTTCAGGTCACGGCAGCACCCATTCCCAAGCCCCTGTGAAACACACAACATTGACCCCGGGCGGCACTACTGGCTAATGTTGTCACTGGCTGTTCACATGGCGACAGGACAGGGATTCCTTCTCCTTCTCTGGGACTGAGATGGATCCCCCAGCCCACACCAAGCTAGGACCTAGGAGGCGGGCCTTTGGTGGGGGCAGGCAGGAGGCAGGCACCCTGCTAGCATCACCAAGCACAGGATTTACCCTGTAAAGACTGGTCCTAGCAGGAGAACGATTTTTGTCTGTCTTTCAGATACTTCAGCCTGAGACCAGTGAGAACCACTTATCCTTTAGCCCAGCCCACTTCACCGCCTTTCCACGGGACCTTGCCCAGACCGCCCTCCCAGCTCCATCACAGGGAGAAAAACCATTGGACAGAACCAGCTGACTGACAGCAGGGTTTCAGGAAGGCTGGGGGCTGGGGGGTGAGAGAGAAGAGGGCCCAGCCATCCCAGCTGAACTCACTCCGGACCTGTGAGGGTCTGGGGAGCCAGGGGCAAGAGCTGTTTTGCTTGACATCTGAGCTGTGAGGCTTTTACATCATGAGCTGTAAATCAAGGGTGTACTCCCACTGTGTTCACCCCATTTCTCAGGACAGGAGTGAGTCCCTACTGTATCCCTAGATCCCAGCAAAGCAGCTGCTCAGTAAATGCTGGTCAAATGAATGGATACGGGAGAGAAGCCCCCAGTGCACACCTGATAGAAACCAGGTGCTCACAAATGTTGAGCTAATGAGAGGTGCATGTGTGTGTGTGTGTGTGTGTGTGTGTGTGTGTGTGTGTGTAGGGCATGATCTATCAAATCCACATTCTAGATCCCTGCCTCTGATGGGGGATGGGCCTCAATTAACCACAGGGTGAAGGCCCAGGAGGCAACAGGCCATTTTTTCCAGCAATTCCAACACCCTGGTGCCCAGAACTTTTGATGAGCTCCCAGCCCCTCCCCCGGCCTCACCTGGCAGACGAGGGTCAGGTCAGGAGGTGAACGAAGAGGATAGCCAGGCCGATGTTAAGCAGGATCACCATGCAGATGAGGACGGTGTTGGGGACCTGGGAGCAAGGGAGAGAGGCTGCCTGAGACCCCCTGGCCTCTGAACCACCCCCTCCTTCCCCTCCCCATCACTACAGGGTGGACAGAAAAGCAGGAACCCTCTGAAGGGCCCTCCTGAGAGCACCCCCTGGCCTGCTCCCTGCTGTGTCCAGCACCAGGACAGCAGACCATCAGAGCTGGGAGAATTCTTGGAAACAATTAACCGAACCACTCAGGGTCCAGGGACGGGCAAGGACGCGTCCCAAGCACACGGCGGGCAGTGCTGGGCCTGGAACCCAGGAACGTGGCCGTCCCTCGAAGTCCTGGGGGCTGCATCCATCAGTCCCTAGGAGCCTAGCGTCACTCTGTCACTGCAGTTCCTACCTAGATCCTAGCCTCCTCCGACAAGCCAGAAGGGCCAGAACCCAAGCCCCAGTGGGCCTTTCCTCCACCCCCAGGAAGCCCTCCCTGCTACGCCTTGTAGAGAGGATCCCCCTGGCCCTGCAGATGCACCCCTCCCTCCCTGCCAGCTGCTGAGGCTCCCAGCTGCCCCAGGCTCCAAAGAACTGCCCCCTGCTGACCAGATAAAGGTCCCAAGGCCAGGCCAGTCCCACCGTGGGGGGCTCCGCAGTGTAACATGCTCCCAAGTCTAGCAGGGATCAGGCTGTCCATGACTGAGCCCACATCCCTGCTGGGGTTCCCCCGGCCCAATCCTGTGCCATCACCCTCCCCAGCAAGCCACCCTCACGGAACCCTGCCTGAACTGCCACCTGCAGGGACCTGGACCTCAGCCCCTCCTGCAGCAGCAGCCTCACCTCCTCCACTTCCGCTTCGGCCCCTGCCGCCAGCGCCGCCTCCTTCCTAGACTTCTTCTTGCCCGCAGCCTTGCTCAGCCCTCGGGCCTCAGTCTTGCGGGCCTTGGCCTTGGGCTCGGCTTTGGGGACGATGGGCTTGGGCTCCAGCTTGGCGGGGGTCTCTGGCGCGGGCTCCGGGGCCGGGAGCGCGGGGGCCTGCGCTGGGGCGGCCACCGGGGACGGGGGCCCGGAGTCGGACCCGGAGACCTCGGACGCCGGCTCCTCCTCGCAGGGCGGCGGCGCGGCGGGCCCGGTGCGCACGGCGTAGCTGTGATAGCCCTGGTAGAGCGCCACCTCCGGCTCCCGCGACGGCGCGGGCGGCACCTGCAGCGCCTCGATGGCCATGTGCTCGGTGGCGGGGCGCGCGGGGCTGAGGCGGCCCCCGGACGGCGTGGCGGGCCGGCTGCCCTCGGTGCCCGACTCGCCGTTCCAGGAGCCCGGGCTCAGCAGGCCGTCCTTGGCCGCCCCCGGGCGGGGCCGCTTGGGCTGCGGGGGCGTCCCTGCCGGCGACGGGGGGCCGCCCTCGGGCCGGGGGGTTTCGCGCTCGTGCAGCTGCGGGCTCTCGCGGGGCCGCCCCGGGAGGCCCGCGGCGCCCGCGCCCCGGCCGGGGGGCTCCAGCAGGCTCTCCGAGTTCTCCAGGATCTCCTGCAGCAGCCGGCGCTTCTGGTACTCCGGGCCTGCGGGAGGTACACGGGGACGGGTTCGAATCCCGGTCCCACCACCCGGTGCCCTGGGCAAGCTGCTCAGCCTCGCCGAGCCTCCTTTACGGACCCGGCCAGCGCCTACCCACCATCTACCGAGTGCCGGGTATTTCCAAATACTAACTCGCCTAACAGTTTCAGTAACCCTGCAGGTCGATGTTATTCGCCTCTGTTTTACAGATGGAGAAAGGGAGGCTCGGAGAAGCGAGATCACTTGCCCAAAGGCACCAGATGACCAAGGGCAGAGCCAGGACGAGCACCCGGGGAGTCTGGCTCCAGACTTCATGCTCTTACAGTCACACTGGTCTCTTCCCACCCCCTTATCTGAAAAATTGGCCTAATCATGCCCATTTCATAAATACTAGTGAAAGGATTAATTAGGTGAAAAAATGCAGGGCCTGTCCCACAGTGACAGCGATTGCCTGACCACCCAAGGCAGAGGCAGCCAGCCACTGTCGCTCTTCCTGGGACCAGCAGGGGGAGCGCTGGGACCAGAAACGACTTAGCCTCGCAGACACAGCTCCGTGTTCCCAGCTCTTTTATGGAGTTTACCCTTGGTCTCCTTGCTGCAGCCAGAATAATGTTTAGAAAACAAATCTAATCAGGCCGCTCACCTTAAAACCCTTCACGCAGAGAACAACAATACCCACTCTGGGGGGGCTCCCGTCACTCTAAGTACCAGGTCTGTATCGGAGCCAGGAGGTCCTCCTTACTCTGCAGCCTCATTTCGCAGGAAGAAGAGACAGCCTGGAGCGGGGCCAGTCGGCAACTGGGGGCCTCTGATACCCCCCCCACACACACACACAATCTCAGCCCAAGTCCTGTGTCAGACCACCCCATGCCTGCATCATGCCCCACAGCTTCTAGAACTCACAGGCTATCGTGAACACACTTGGACGTCTCAGCTTTCCAGCAAAGAAAAAGAAACGTGTCCGCCCTTGGGGACCTCCCCCACCCTGTCCTGACTGTCCCCTCCTCGGCTGGCCCTACCTGGCTGGTAGAAGTCTGGAGCCAGCTCCCTGGCCAAACTGCGGGCAACGTTGCACTCTTGGTTGGCAGCCAGGGCGGCCTGTTCTGCAGCCTCAGCTTTGGCCTTGGCATGGCTTGTCCTAGGAGACAACATGATGGAAACTCAGCATCCTTCCGGAGAACCAGCCCTCTGTCCCTTCTCCCCAACTCACAAAGAGACACCTTGGACAGAGCATTCATCCACTCAGGCTGTAATAAATATTTATTGAGCCCTGTGGCCCAATACTGTACATTCCCCAGACCATTTCCTCTACTTTCTGGGCATACCTATAGACATTTCCCAGCCTCCCTTGCAGCTAGGCATGGTCAGGTGACTGAGTCTTAGCTAATGCATTGTGGGAAGGAGTGATGTATGCTCTTTCCTGTCCTGGCCCATAAAACATCTCCTATGATTCCCTGCTTCCTCTCTTTTTTCTCCTGTTGCTGGTGAAATGCAAAGGAGGCCAAGGCCCCAGAACAGGGTACTTGATCTTTTTTGTGTCACAGACCCCTTTGGCATCCAGTGACGCCTATGGACCCTTTCTCAAAATGTTTTAAAATGCAAAAAGAACATACGATTACAAAAAGATGCAATTATATTGACACACTACTATCAAAATATTTAAAGGACCAAATTTGTAATACAATATGTCCTTTATTAATACATTAAACAAAATACTAGCAGGTCTATTACCGACTGCAATTTTAAAGTATAGATTAGCATAAAGGATATTTCAAGGGTATCTGCAACAATAGTAATGTGACGTGATTTCTACTGGTGACGAAGTCACAGATACTGCTGATACTACTGTAGTTTATTGCTTATTTCCATGATTGAAGAAAATGCTAAATTTCAGTTAGCAGCTGATAAAAATAATATGTGGCTTTCCCATCCGTTGTAAACTCTTTTGGTGCTCCGCCATGATCCCTTTATTGGGCAGATGTACCCACCCCCTAGGTGCTGAATTCCCTGCTAATGGCTCATTGCTGTCCCGTAGAATTGCAACCAATAGAAGCCACCTTGCTCCAAGGTCAAAACAACCTCCCCACCCTGCAAACAGGCCGGCAGCCCAAACCCAATGACTGATGACATCCCAGTTCCCTCTTGTACCTAGAGCAGTGGTCGGCAAACTCATTAGTCAACAGAGCCAAATATCAACAGTACAACAATTGAAATTTCTTTTGAGAGCCAAATTTTTTAAACTTAAACTATATAGGTAGGTACACTGTTATTAACTTAATTAGGGTACTCCTAAGCTGGCCTTTGCTAAAAACTCAAGGGGCCAAAGAGCCGCATGTGGCTCGCAAGCCGCAGTTTGCCGACCGCTGACCTAGAGGAACCAACTCTATGTACAAGCCAGGCTCAAGAGTGCCTGTGGGATCCGGTTAAAGCAGGATGCCAGGGAAGACCACATCCTTGCTTAGCTACATCCCTATCTAATTCTGTTTCTTTCACTCCCCTCTCTCCTGAGACTATTTCCTCATTCAACCATGTGCACAAAAATCTCCATCTCAGACTCAGCTTCTAGGGAATCCAACCTAAAACAGCATCCAACTTCGTGGACTCCCTGGATTACATGCAGAGAACCCTCTGTGGACTCCACTTTAAGAAACACTGTGGAAGGAACCTGGGTCCATAAATGACTATTACATAGAGCAAAGTCTCCTCCCACAGTCCCACGCTGGAATGTTTAAGCATTAAATTTAAACATTAAATGTAGAGCATTTAATCAAGTCTTAAAACGTGTATCGCATTAAACACCTGAGATTCCAGGGATGTTTATTTCGGCTGTTAGTCTAGCCTGATGAATAGAAGCACCTACTAAAATAATAACAGCCCCATTTATGAATGGGCTGGCACCGCTCTAAAGAAATTACGAAGAATATCTCACGTAACCATCACAATGCCTTAAAAAGCCGGTGCTGTCATTATTTCCCCTATTGTACAGAAAAGGAAACTGAGGCATGGAGAAGTTAAACTTGCCCTTGGTCACAGAGTCATGAGTGCAGGCGCTGGGAATGTGAACCGGGTGACTCCAGACCTGTGTGCGCGAGCATGTGCCACGCGTGGCCGGGAGCTGAGGACAGAGCTCCCTGTGGAGGAGACAAGCCCAGCCCTGCCCTCGTGTCAAACAAACAACAAAAATTATTTCACTAAATGGAACTGGATTAAAAGTACTTCATTGCGGGTCATGAGGGGTGCCATGAAGGAAGAATATAGAAGGCAATGAAAATGTAGAGGAGAGCCCAGGAACCAAGAGGTCCCCGGTTCGATTCCCGGTCAGGGCATATGCCCAGGTTGCAGGCTCGATCCCCAGTGGGGGGCGTGCAGGAGGCAGCCAATCAATGATTCTCTCTCATCATTGATGTTTCTCTCTCTCTCTCCCTCTCCCTTCCTCTCTGAAATCAATAAAAATATATTTAAAAAGAAAATATAGAGGAGAAAGAGTTGCTAGGATGGGGAGGGGGAGTGTCAGGGAAGGTTTCCTGGAGGATGTGACATTTACGTTGAGACCTGAAGACATTCTTAAGTTAGGCCCCAAGAGGGGAAGTGGGGACAGCAAGCCAGGTAGAGGGAAGAGCCTGTGCAAAGGCCTGAGAGAGGTAAGAGCGCAGTGCCTTTGGGGAACTGAACGGTCAAATTAGTGCTCACAGGTGCAGGCGAGTTAATTCCTCCGCCAGGGGAGGCACCTGTGTCTCTGAATCGCAACCTCCAGCCCAGAATTGGGCCCCCATAAGGGAGGTAAGCTTTACTAAGCTCCTACCATGTGCCAAGCCCTTTATGTTATCCCTTTCGATCCTCAAAACTGCCCGGGAGGTAGTCTTTACTGTACCTACTTCACAGGTGGGGGAACCGAGTCTCAGACAGGTATATTGCCCAAGGATGCAAAATAATAGTTAACACTTACAAAGTGTTTACTATATGCCAAGGGCTTTCCAGAAATTCACTCATTTCATTTCCCCAATAACTGCATGTGGCAGGTGTTATCACCATCACCCCCCTTTACAGGGGAGAAATCTGACACAACAGTGCTTTAAGGCTCTCGCCCACACTCACACGGCCAGCAAGTGACAGAGGGAGAGTTTGAGCCAAGGCGTTCCGGGAGCTAGAGTCTGTGTCCTTAACCACAGGCTATGCTTCCACTCAATAGTGAGTAGTGGAGCCCGGCTGGAGCGGCTCAGCTGGTTGAGCATCATCCCGTGTACTAAAGGTTTGATTCCTGGTCAGGGCACATGCCCCGAGTTTCATGCTCAGTCCCTGGCAGGGGGCATGTAAGAGGCAGCTGGCAGCCGAGCAATGTTTTGCTCTCACATTGATGTTTCTCTTTCACTCCCTCTCCCTTCCTCTATCTAATTCAATAAAAATATTTTTTTAAAAAATAGTGAGTAGTGGAGTTCAAGCCCAGAACTACCTGATCTCCAAGCCTCTGGCCTCCCCACTCTGCCATGATAATGTTTACTGAAGGAGAGCACATTTTACCGAACGAAAATATACATAAATGAATGCACCATGCACATATGTATAGGCAAGTGGGCAGCATAGGGAACAGTTAAGCAGCCCTGGACTCCAATTTTGGCTCTGCCAAGGCCGGGGCCAGGTTAATGCCAAAAGCCATCCACCTCGGGCTCTAAATTTAGGGGGATGCCAAAAAAAAATTGGTAATCGAGATACATACTATTTTAATGAGATATTTTTAAAAGTCAAAATTCATGCAAAGAAAAATCCTTGATGAATAAGCTGTGAACAAATTTAAATAAAGATCAGGTCAGACCCAGCACCTGCATGAGTCCCCCTCGCTCTCCTCACCTCTGTCCCAACACCACTGGGAGTCAAGGACCTTGGGTGTGTGGCTTCGCCTCTCTGTGCCTCAGTTTCAACTGTAGGGTAATAATTCTCCCTCTTGGAGGTGCTGTGAAACTGAGAGGCAGCGTATGGGAGTGTGTGACAGCCCAGGATGGGGCTGAGTGATGATGATGATGGTGATGGTGGTGATGATGGTGTTGTCGGTGGTGGTTGTGGTGGTGCAGGAGGAGGAGGAGGAAGGGGAGGAGGAGGAGGAGACATTTGTGACATCAAAACTCACTGTTACATGCACTTCCCAGGCTAATATTTGCCGGTCCGTGGGTATGTGTGATTCAAAGTTCTAAACTTTTCAGAAACACGTAAGTCCCTGGAAACCTGAAACCCCAGGTGGGGGGAGCAGGGAGCGGGCTGGGCAAACCTTCCAACTGAGAAAATGTCCTTTTTTGGTAAAGTGAGCTGGGTGAGCCGGCTCCTGGTGCTCTGGGGCTCAGGCCCGATGGCAGCCTTCACACTGCGCCCTGGAGGATTCTCAGGGCGGGTGTGTGTGTGTGGGGGGGGTCATCTGTGGACCCTCCATGGAGCCAGAGCGGGGTGGCTACACAGCCTACTCCTCTGCCCATGTCCAGCAGTCTGGCCAACGGATTCCTTTATCAGCCCCCCTCTTCATTGCCTGAGATTTCTGGTATGGCTCCCCAGGGCCCTAGCCTTCAAGCCAGGAGTCCCAGCATTCTCCTGCACCTTCCCTCCTCCTCTCCTTTCACAGCCATCATTCACCACCTCTTGTCTCTTCTGGTCCCTCTATGGCTCTTGAATTTGCCCGTCTCTCCATTCTTCTGTCACTTCTCCTGTAAAGCACCTCTCCCCCCGCCCCCCCCCCCCCACACACACACACATCCCTGCCTCCAGGCCTGCTCCCTTCCACTGACTGCATGCAGAGGCACTGGTGGCGCAGGGTGAGCTTGCTTAACCCAGACAGCCAAGGGCGTCACCTGTTGCTTAAAATGTTTGCAAGGCTTCCTGTGGTGCTCAACGTAAAGCCCTAATTACTTAGCCCGGCCGGCCTTCGGGCTCTCGCACCCTGGGCCAGAGACAGTCTTGGGGTATAACTGGCAGCTCACAGGTGGAGACAGGCTGTTACCCCGAGGACCCTGCTTCTGGTCCAATGCCTCGCAGTGTGGTGCACCCTCCCCAGCCTCCCAGCATCGGGAGCTTGTTGGAAATGCAGATTCTCGGGCTCCACCCCAGACCTACTGACTCAGAATTTCCGGGGAGAAGCCCGGGAAGCTGTGTTTGCGAAGCCCTGCAGGTGCTTCTGCTGCTCACTGACGTCTGAGAAGCATGTGCTGGACAGACGGAGTGAAATCCAGCTCTCTCTAGTACAGTTCCAGCCAGCTCAACCCGCTAGGAGCCTCGGGGGTAGCCGGGGGGGGGGGGGGGGGGACTCCTCTTTAAGCACCAGGATCTCTCCCTGGTCCTGCCAGGCAAATGCAGGAGCCATTTCTTCTGCTGTGACCACTCACGGTGTCTGCGATGAGTCCTCTGGACGAGGGTGGCTCTGACCCTGCTGGGTGCAGGGAAGGAGCAGTAACTGGGGCAGAGGGAGGGGCAGGGATCAGTCACTCTTCTTGATTTCATTCGGATTATCTTTCTTCTCTTTCGTCAGCAGGGTTAAAAATAAGGCTGGTGGTTCAGGGATAGGGGCAGGGTCTGAGCCCCAGGGAACCACTCCTGGAGCATCCACCCCCTCACCTGCCTCCCATCCCATCCCAGACCCCTCGTTGCCTGGCTACTGCCGGCCTTGCTGCCCAGTTGTCTCCCCAGGCACTGACGGCTTCTTTGGGCTCACCCCTGACACCCCGCCTTTGCTCCTAGAATGCTTTTTCCCCTCCTTCCAACTCCCAGCCCTAAAGACCCGCCCAGGACCCTGCTATGTATGGATTCATTCATTTAATGCAACTTCATGGAGGACCTGCTACATGGCAGGCACTGTCCTGGGCACTGTGGATACACTAACAAACCAGGCATCAAAAAATCCCTGTAGAACTCCCATTCTCGTGCAGAGGAGGGGTCGGCAAATCACAGTGGCAGGCTAAATCCAGCCAGCTGCCTGCTTTTATACCGCCTGTGAGCTAGTAATGGTTTTTATATTTTTAAATAGTTGGGGGGGGGGGGGGAACCAAGAGGGTAATATTTTCTGACACGTGAAAATTTCATATGACATTCAAATTGCAGTGTCCATATAAATAAAGTTTCACTGGAACATAGCCACACCCATTTGTTTATCTATTGTCTAGAGTTAAATAGTTGCCATGGAGACTGTATGACCTGCCAAGTCAAAAATATTTATACTCTGGCCCTGCTGGTGTTGCTCAGTGGTTAAGCATCAACCTATGAACCAGATCACAGTTTGATTCCTGGTCAGGGCACATGCCCAGATTTTGGGTTTGATCCCCAGTAGCGGGGGGGGGGGGGGGGGGGGGCGCATGCAGGAGGCAGCCAATCAATGATTCTCTCTCATCATTGATGTTTCTATCTCTCTCTCCCTCTCCCTTCCTCTCTCTGAAATCAATAAAAACATTTTAAAATATGAAGGGAATATCCTGTTTAAGAAAAATTACAGTTCGGTCCTTACAGAAAACTTTTGTCGACCCCTGTTCTAATGTATTTACTCAACAACTGCCTCTTCTACTACTATTATTAATAACTAGAGGCCCGGTGCACGAATTCGTGCACGGGTGGGGTCCCTTCTTCTGGCCGGCAATCGGGGCCAATCAGGGCCATCTGCCCAGTCCTGATTGAGGCTGTTCAGGGCCAGTGGTGGGGAGGGATCGAGGGAGGGACCGCAGGTTGGCTCCAGGGAGTGTCTGGCCCCATCTCACCCAGTCCCTATCAGCTGGACCCCTGCAGCAAGCTAACCTAACAGTTGGAGCATCTGCCCCCTGGTGGTCAGTGCACATCATGGCGACCAGTCAGTCAACTTAGCATATTAGGCTTTTATATATATAGATAATAATCTGTTATTCCTGGAGCACTTTTCCCGGCTCTGTGCTATGGCCGCCTTTACACATATGACCTCAGAGAGGTGGAGTCACTTTCTCCAGGTCATACAGCTACTAAGTCTGGCCAGGTCTTCCCTGTGCTGGGACCAGGGGTGGAGAGGACTAGGACCCAGCCATGCAATCTCTCTGAAGATCAACGGATGAACAGGGGCGTGGAGCCCGGCCCCGAGACCACATAGTGGAGTGGCTAAGAAGGGGCAGCTCTGGCCAGGTGGCCTGGGTGCAGGTCCTGATTCTGCTTCTTGTATCCTTGGGCACGTCTGAATCCCCTGAGCCACAGTCTTCCCGTCTGTAAAGTGGGGATAATAATAGCACCCACCTGGGCAAAATGCTGTAAAAAATAAATAAATGAACAGTCCTATGGCCCTTAGAACAGTGGCCAGGACAGGAAGTGCTACAGAGGTGCATGTAAATAAAATAAATAAGAAGCACATAACAATACGTGCTTTTGGAGAAGGAAGACTAAAGGAAAATCCTGAATGTACTCAATGCCACTGATTTGCTCACTTTAAAATTAGAAAAAAGTCCTTCAGAACAAGTTGTCCGTGGTCGGTGTGGAGGCGATAATCTGCAGGCTGCAGAGGTGCTTGGCAGGGACGGGGCTGCCAAGTGTCTTCCTGAGGTGGGATGCTTCAGATGCCGCTGCCCCGCCCTCTCCCAAAATAGCCTCTCGCCCTGGCTCTGGCTGACCACAGCCATTTCCCCAGAACAATCGGGGTCAGAGTAAACCTGAGGAGGAACCACAGCTGGGGTGTCTAGCCACCCGCCCAGAGCTCCCTGGGAAAAAACACCTACCTGCCCAAGGATGCAGACATGGGCCCAGTTAGAGAGCACTGACTGACAGGACCTTCCTCCCCACCCCACCCCTGGGCTCCATTTGGCAAATGTGTGCTAAGTCCCTGCCCAGAAGGCCCTCCCCAGAAGGGCTAAGGGCACAAGTTCAAGTTCAAATTGTAGCACCATCTGACCTTTGCTTTCTTGGCCTCAGTTTTCTCAACTGTGAAATGGGTATAATAGTCATTTCACAAATTTACTAGGAGTCTGAAATGAGATGACACAAAAGTGCTTAGCATAAACTGAGCACTTAACAGATGTTGGCTATCGTTATTATTACAGTGTTTGTTATTATTATAACAATGCTTACCAGCAATTCCCTTCCAAAATTCTATGGACTGTTAGGATGTAAACATTGTTTCACAGTTCACCCACCTTGTGTCACATACCAGTAGTTCACTCCTGTCTATTGTCAAATAATGGTCTGTGGGAAGCCGCCCATTGTTTTCACTAGCAGAGAGGTGTGGACAAGGAGCCCGGAATGCTGGTGACCCTTGAGCCCTGGCAAAGGTCAGAGCTATGCACCGACTGTTTAGTCGAGACAATGGTAGCTGATAAGATAGTCTGTCTGTTACTGGAAATTGCCTGCCTAAGGGCTAGAGGTGTATCCCAAACCGAATAAAAGGATGGCAAGGTCTGAGCACAAGCGGAGTCCTTCCTCTTGTGTTGGGCTCCCGCCTGGCCCCCCAATTTCCAAATTATTATTTCTTGTCTCGTGTCTGTCATTTGCTCGCGGCCCCTCTTCCAGAGCCCGAACCCTGACGTGGGTCTCACAATGGTCCATTGTGTGATAAAACATACTTAGTTTACTTGTTCTTCAGTTGAACATGTAGCTTGCTTTGGTTACTCTGAATCATGTTGCTGTAGACATTCATGTACAAGTCTTTGTGCGGATGTATGTTTTCACTTCTCTCGGATATATACCCAGGAGTGGAATTGCTGGGTCCTATGGCAACTCTACTAGTATGTATGACCAACCTTTTGAAGAACTAAGTGGTTGTACCATTTTACAATCCCATCGGTTATGTACGAGTATTTCATTTTCTCCACATTCTCACTAACACTTGTTATGGCCTATCTTTTTTATTTTACTCATACTAGTGATTTGTGAGGGCGGTTTGATTTGCATTTCCCAGATAGGTAATGATGTTGAGCATCTTTTTATGTGCTTAATGAGAATTTATCTGGGAGAAATGTTTATTCAGATGCTTGCCTATTTTAATTGGTTTTATTTTTGTCTTTTTATTATTGAATTGTATATATTCTTTATATATTCTAGATACAAGTCCACTATCAGATACTACTAGTACATAGTTTGCAAATATTTTCCTCATTCTGTGGGTTGTCTTTTTACTTTCTTCATAGTGTCCTTTGAAGCATTAAAGTTTTTATGTTTAATGAAGTCCAATTTATCTATGTTTTCCTTTCCTGCCTCTGTTTTTGGCATCATAGCTAAGAAGGTTTTTCCTAATCCAAGGTCATACGATTTACTCCTATATTTTCTCCTAAGAGTTTTATGGTATTAGTCTAATATTTAGATCTATGACCATTTCTTCTAATAAGAAAAAAAGATGGAAAATAACCTAAGGGTTCATACTGCCAGATGAGGTAGGTACCACAACCATTTCACAAATGAGAAAACTGAGTCACAGAGAGGTTAAGTCATTTGCCTATTATTGTTATAGTGAACATTGAGGCAGACACACATGGCTCCTTCTCTGGAAGGACGTAGTCTGGTAGGAGAGGTAAGACAAGGTGAAAAGTTTTGAGAGCAGAACAGACAGAAGGCTACAGGGCAGGAGAAAGCCCACCTGGTGGGTTACATGTTCATAATCTGTATTTTGTTATTTTCATATAATATAGACATAAATATATAAATATATAGTTTAAAATACTATGGCTTCATTGTCAAAAAATTGGAAAACTGAAAAGAAAATTTGCTGTTATAATTCTGGTATTTCAAGGTGGTTAGGAGCACAGTTGTATGCCTGTGGGTAACTTACATGAATTCTCTGTGCTGTAATTTTTGTCATCTGCAAAATGGGGACATGAATAGCCCCTACCTCACAGGATTGTTTGAATTATAGAGCGAACTAAATTGTACACAAAGTATTTAAAACAGGGCCTGGCCCATAGTAAGCTCTCTGCAAGTGTTTGAAAAATTTAGAAAGTGGATATGTTCTAGTTGAAGGGGGGGTGGGGGGTGGGGCATGGGTTCTGAGTCCGGGGTTGGGGCTGCGGCACCTCCTCAGGCCCCATGTAGAACCTCCCACGTTGGAAGCCCAGCCTGAAATCCCCAGGCCACAGCGGTGACCGCTTTCAGATCATGTTTTATGGTGACCCTTCTCCCTTTCTTAAAGAATGCCAGTCTGGCTGGGACGTCTCCTCCACATATGACTGAGTGCGTGATCCCTGCCCCAGCCTAGAGAGGGGGATGCAAAGCAACGGAGTTGCTGTTTACTGAGTGTCCACGGCGTGGCAGACACCTGACCCATGTGGCCTGCTGAATAACGGCCCCAAAGATATCCAGGTCCTAACCCCTGGAACCTGTGAATGTGACCTTATTCGGCAAAAGAGGCCTTGCAGATGTGATTAGTCAAGGATCATGAGGTGCGGGGATTATCCTGGATTATATGGGCAGGCCCTAATGTAATCACAGTGTCCTTTTAAGAGGGAGGTGGAAGGAGATGTGACGACATAAGGGAAGGCGATGTAAGGATGGAAGTAAAAACTGGGGTGATAAGCTTGGAAGATGGAGTTGAGGGGCCGCAAGCCAAGGAATGGGGGCTGGAAGGATTGGATTCCCTGTCAGAGCCTCCAGAGGACCCAGCCCTGCCAACACCTCGACTTTAGCCTGGTGAAACCGACTTCAGACTTCTGACCTCCAGAACTGGCAGAGAATACATTGTGTCATTTTAGGCCTCCAAATTTGTGGCAGTTTGTTATGGTAACGATAGGAAACTAAAGCAACCTGTGTGATCGATCTCGTGTCATCCTCAAGACAACCCACTTTACAGGCGGAGAAATGAAGGCTCAGAAAATCATTTGCTCAAGGCTCACAGCTAGGCAGTGCCAGAGCCAGCTGGACCTCAAAGCCAGGTCTGTCTGGTCCCAAAGCCTTGGCCGACTCACACATTTGCTAGGCTGCTTCAGTTCCAGTTCGCTTTCCAGAAGGGCCCAGCAGCTGGGACTGGCCGCAGCCCGGCCTGGGGCATGGTGTGGCCTAGTTCTACATCCCCAGCCGTCATCCTGACCGTCTGAGCGGGAGGGCCCCAGGCTGGTGGTTACCAGCCCTGATGCCCTTACTCCCCTGAAGAAAGGCTAGTCCATCACCTGGAGGACCACCTATGACCGAGGTCGGCTGCACTTTGGCAAACCCTAAGGGTATTATCATGATCACTAAATAGACAGGAAAGCCAGGCTCCAGGAGGCAGCATGGCCTAAGGGCAGCCACATATCAGGAAGTGCAAGGGCTGGAGCTGGACCCCAGGTCCTGGTTTGATCCCAAGCTTGCGTCAGCCGGCGTGCAATGGGCCTTAGGGGGCATTCCAGTCTCACCCCTGCCACCCTGCAGGAAGAGGGCACGACCTGGGTTAAGGCTAGGGTTTCCTGAGCTGGTCCTGCTCTATCTGATGTTCTCTAATGCTTTCTTGGAGCTGGAGGGCTTGACTGAAATGTGGGCATTGGGGTGACATTAAAAATATCCAGCAACTGCTTCGGTGTTGGGGGGCAGGCAGGCAGCCAACCAATAAGAATGGTGTGGAGGCCCCCTGCTGTGCCATGTGGTTAACTAGATCCTGGGTCCTGGGGAAGTCAAGGTCCTGGGCGAGAGGCCAGGTGAACAGGGCGGTAATGGGGTGGCTGGAGCACTTAGGGGGCTCAGAGCAGCTGCTGATTACAAACCGATACAAACTGGGGTATTTCAGGCTTTTAACAACTGGCATGACGGTACTGGAATGTCCAGCTGAATGCTAACTCTGGATGTACATTTTCCTTCTTATGCCCCATCTGGTCCAGGAAGCCTTTCCAGAGGCCACGCCCAGGAAATTTGATCTTGATCTTCTGTTCAAGACCCCACAGTTACCCCAGTGCCTGAAGGGTAACATGAAAATGTACAAACGACTTCATGACCTAGCTCCTGCCAAACGCAGCCCTCCAGATAGTCAGAAAATAGTTCTTCACATGTGCCCCACTGTTTCCACCTCGGGGGCTTTTACACGTGCTCTTTCCTCTCCTGGGAACTCTTGTCCCCAGCCTCATCCTTTACCTCTTCCTTGGGTGAACTCCTATTCATCCTTCAAAACCCTTACTGGGGAAAGCTTACCTTGACAGCCAGCTCTCTGCTCTTGCAGTTCCCTGCACTTAGCTGCCAGGTCACTTTACCTCCCGCTGTGAGGCCCACAAAAAGCAGAAGCCTCACTGTTGTGGCCCCGTCACCAGAACAGAAGCTGGCACAGAGCAGGTGCTCAGTAAGTATTTGTTAGGTGAATGTTGTGTTGAACGGGTCACATATACTTACTTGGCTGTGAGACTCACAGAGCTGGAAAGAACCTCAGAAAGCACCTCCTCTCACTTAATAACAACACAGCAACACGATGGAAAAACTGAGGCCCAGAGAAGCCTGTGTGATCCTTTCCAATAACTGACAATTAATCATTGTGATGGTTACTCTGTCACAGGCATGTTAGAAGGGTCACTTACCAAGTGCTGACACATGTTTCATCGCTGAACCCAAACAACAACTTCATAAGAGAGAGACGACTGTTGCCATCCTCAGTGTACTAGTACAGATGAGGAAACGGAGGCTCTGGGCTTTTCAACAACTTGCTCACGAGTACACAGCCAGCAAGGAATGGATCCCAGACAGTGGCTCCAGAATCCGTGTCTCTCCCGCACTCCTCTCTGCTGCCACTCCACAATGTGGCCACAGGCACTACCAACGGGCAGCAGGCCCTGCTTCTGTCTCCTCTATGGAGACCGGCCCAGGCCTGGGCACATAGTAGGTGCTCATGGAAATCTTGGGCAATCAAGGTGACACAAGAACATGGTTGTGTACCAAGTATTAACAGAGGGTAAAAGCCCAGGCCCCTTCCAGCCTCTTGCTTTGGAAACCCAGGCGGCCTCAGGTGGCTTAGGAGTGGCCCTCTCCAGGTGGCCACGATTGTCACTGTGCTCCACGGGGGGGCAGAGCCTGCTGGAGAATGGCCTCACCTTTTGCCCACTCTGCTCCCTGGGTCCAATCCAGCCAGGAGGATGCTGAATTCCCTGGGGCCCATCCTCCTCCTCCTCATCATCATCATCAATAGGCAATAGCTGTCCAGTGTACCAGGCACGATGCTAAGACATTTGCCTGTTTGATCTCAGTTAGTCCCCACGATATTCCCTAAGGTAGATATCACTATCAATTCCCAATTCACAGATGAGGGAAAGTAAGAGTGAAAAGGGTATGTGACCCATCCAATGCACACAGCCCATAAAGGGAGAAAGCCAGGCATTCCAGTGAAACTAAAAACAAGTAAGAAGATGGAAGCATTGTTTGGTGTTGGAGTCAGACAACCTGGTTGCAAACCCCAGCTACCCCACTTCCAAGTTGCATGACCTCTGTCAAGTCATGGAACTTCTGCAAGTCTCAGTTTCCTTATCAGTAAAATGGGCTAATAATAGCACTTAGTTACCACTAGAATTATTGCGAGGATCTGTGGGAAGTATATAGTCATTGGATCGTGACCAGTATTTACTAAGCACCTACTGTGTGCCAGGTCCTGGGCTAGATCTGGGGGTGCAGCAGTGAACAGGAGAAACTCATCTCATGGAGCTTTATAGACTAGCCTGGTGTGGCGCACTGCACATAGTAGGTACACCCCATAAATGGTAGCTGCTATTTTTATCATTATTACTTAGAAAGTAATTTTTCTCCCCAGGGGTTGATCTTCCCTCCCTGGAGAGCCACGTCGCCTGCCCCAGAGAGCCTGCAGAGTTGGCTCGCAGAGTTGGCTCAGGGCTTGCACCCCCACCTCACCCCACCCCGCTCAGGGATCCAGCCTGCAATGGCATCCCACAGCCCGGAGTCAGCAGACATCTCCTGCCTAAATAAGGACAAGGCGCCCAGGAGAGCTTTCTGTGAGCCTGAGGAATGTGACAGCTGAGCCCTCCCTGCCCAGCCGCCTCCCCCGCCTCCGGCCCCTCCCAGGTGGGACTCCACTTTGGCATTCCAGCTTTTCCCAGAGCAGCCCCCAGTGTCCCTGACCCCTCTCATCCCACTCCAGGCTGCTCTGAAAACCGATAGGAGCCTTGGGAAGGAATTCCAGGCAGCTACATCTACTCCTGGGGGCTGGCATCTGGCTGCCACAGGGAGGGGCCAGCCCAGCCCTGGAAAACCCACATCCCTTGGTTGAAAAAGCATTCCCAAAGGTTTTATTTGGCCCCGGGAGCTATGCCAAGCATGAGGTCTCCAGAGGAGATTCTGACCCCCACTGCTATCTTCCTGTCACAAAACCATGTCACAGCAGTCACGACTGGGATAAGCCCATGGCTCCTGGTGAGGTGAGGCAGGGGACACACATCTAGCCCAGGCACTGGGAAGGGAAGGCCGCGGAGAGAAGTTCTCGCTGAGATTGTGGCTGAGCGAGAGACCTCTGGCACCAGATGACCTGGGTTCAAATCCTAGCCCTGCTTCTTCCTGTCTGTGTGACCTTAAGCTAGTTATTATACTGTCCTCTGCCTCCATTTCCTATCTGTGAAATGGGAGAATAACAGCACCAACCTCATAGGGTTAGTGAATTAAATGAATTGGTATTTGCAAAGTGCTTAGAGCAGTAAGAGTACTTATGTCCGAAGGCTCTGTTTGGAGTGACTGGAGAGCTTTTCATTCAAACCCGGGTGTCTGAGGGTAAAAGGCAGCTGTTAATAATATCTAGCAGGAACCAGGGCACCTGGGCATGTGGTCATCCCAGCCTCGACCACACAATGGTGCCAGCTGAGGCTGAAGATCAGCGGCTCTGTCTGTCACTTCTGTAACCCCTGTAGCAATGAGCGCTCTACCCCACATACTCGTAGTAGGTACACAAGGACTGTTGTTGAGGTTTTGTTTCTTTTAACAGATATTACCTTCATATTTCCCAAGAAAAATAAATAATGCTTACAATGAAGAATTTCAAACTGAGACTTGAGCTAGAGGCCAAGGAAAAATCACAGATGTTAATGCATTAATGAAGATATATCTATTCTGCTCTTCATGTGGGTCCATCCCTGAGCCCTGGCATGGCAGACTGGTGGAGAAGGGAAAGAGGTGTCTAAGGGAACAAATTAAAAAAGGAGAGGGTGCCATTCTTGGTGACCAACCATGGCTGGCCGGATAAAGAGGAAGGATTTGGAGGCAGGGCCAGAGACAGAGAAAAGACACCATCAGGGAGGGGTCAGGTCACGAGTGGGCCTGAGGGATGCACCAATGGGAAGAGATCAAATGGGTAGAGGGCACCGTGGGGAAGAGCATAGGGAACAGCCTGAGCAAAGGCAGACGGGGGCCTGTGAGCAGGGCAGGGCATGTCACAATGGCTAAGAATCAGATGCCAGGGTCCCTGTCCCATCGCCACCCTTTATGCACCAGCTGACCTCTGGTAATTCATGTGACTCTACTTCTCATCACTTCCCACAGCAGTACAATGGAGCTAATAATACCTTCGCCCTTCAGGGTTGCCCAGACAGCAAGTGAAATGGTGCCTGTGAAATTCTGCTCCATTTGTGGGGCATGTTGCAAATGTGACATGGAAGGGCCACACAGAATGGGTTTTTGTCTGTTTTGTTCATTGATGAATCCCCAGCACCTAGAACCGGATCTGGGCCATAGTAGGTGTTTAATAAAAATGTGCTGAATGAATAAACAGCAGCCATTACTATTACCATAATTACTAGGCAGTGATAGGCCTGACTTGGTTGGAGCAGGGGAAAATAATGGAGACCCTTTTATAGATGAGGAAACAGGTCATACTGCCATCAGGTCACAGATCAGGAACTGGCTCCCTGGCCAGGATCTCCAAGCCCATCACCTTCCGTCCTTTTTCCTGCCTGCCTTCTATAAGCATTTCCTAGGTGCCTACCTACCAAGGATAAGCATATGACAATGCAATACGGCTATAAAGAAACTCGGAATCAGAATTCTGGCCATAGGAGCTTATAGTCTAGTAGAGAGGATCTGTAAGAAAACAATCCAGTTCAGAATGTGCAGCTTCTAGAATAGGGAGCCCAGTGGGAAAAAGAAGCTGGCAAGCTTCCCTGCAGAAGAGACCTCTGAGCTACAGCTTGAAACAGAACAGACATACAGAAATCAAGCCAGGAGCTGAGGGTGTGCTGGAGCTGCTCATTAAAGCCCTGCTTGCCAAGAGAGCAACATCAGCACATGTCTTCCCTGCTCTGCATTCAGTGGCTGGTACATTGATAGCTTGAAATCAGCCATAGTGGCAGTATTTACACCATGGAAATTGGCAAACTCCAGGAAGCAGGGTTCTCCACACACACACCCATCCCCTCTAAGAGCTATTTAATAAGCATATTACTTCTCAGAATAGATATTAACTAGAAAATAGTTAACTGTCTCAGCAAATTCAGACCTTTATGTTTGTTTCACTTCCTCCCTGGACAATTTCTGCAACCCCCCTTTGAAAAACAGGTTACTAAAAAAAAAAGCTCTAGAGGTTTGCTATCTCTGACCACAAGGTCTCCTCTCCCCTATTTACCATAGGACAGTTCTCTGAGTGGGTCTCAGGCAGTATCTGAGGGTAAAAAAACAACAGCCTTCCAATGTGCTCATGAAGGAGCTGGGGTAGCTGAAGACAACCCCACCCCACCCCAAGCTGTGCACAGGTGTCCTTTCTTCTCCCTGTGGGTAGTTCTTGGAAAACGACAAAGTCTTATTTTATTTTATTAAATATATTTTTATTGATTTCAGAGAGGAAAAGAGAGGGAGAGATAGAAACACCAACGATGAGAGAGAATCATTGATCAGCTGCCTCCTGCATGCCCCACACTGGGGATCGAGCCCACAACCCGGGCATGTGCCCTGACTGGGAATCGAACTGTGACCTCCCACGCCAGCCGGGCTGAGGGATGGTTTAATGATGTTTACTTCATTGTATGATCTTTTCCTTGTGCGTATGTATTTTCTGGTTGTTGTTGTTGTGTTTTTTGTTTTTTTTCCTAACTTCTCTTTATATAGCACTGACTTCTATTTATAGCAATGAACTAAATAAAGTTCATCGCTATAAATGTAGGTTTAATAAAGTTAAAGTATTTTAAATTAGTGAGGAAATAATAACCCAGATGGCACGTGGATATGGTATGGCTCAGGAAAGCATACCGATGACTGGCATTTGGGAATTCC
This sequence comes from Cnephaeus nilssonii, assembly GCF_951640355.1. NCBI lineage: Eukaryota > Metazoa > Chordata > Mammalia > Chiroptera > Vespertilionidae > Cnephaeus > Cnephaeus nilssonii. Next base: position 69,861,035 of record NC_137082.1, on the reverse strand, counting down.
ACCTTACCCCACACTGCCCACCTCTGCGCCTCTGCCCATGCCGGCCCCCTCCGCCTGCGCTCCCACGGGCGGCCTCGGCCTCCGGCGGGGCTGAAGTCATCTCCCAAAGAAGCCATGGCAACAGGAGCCGCGCATGGCTGGGGCATGGGAAAGGCCAGGCAAGGAGGCGAATCCGGGACAGCTATTTTCCCAAGGACAAGGCAAAGAGAGCTCCGTGGCCCAGGAAACGGAGACCCTCAGAGGGCCGGGACTTGCCCAAGGTCCATTTAGCAGTCAGCTGCGGGGCCTTCTCACCCGCATACACGGTGGAAAGGAAGATAAAGAAGGACGACCACTACAGAGGGCCTGCGATCAGTAACTGCACTTCAGGGAATTTATCCTAGAAATATACCAGTCCTTGGGCGAAATGATGAGGCTGCAGCTTTTTTCTAACAGCTACATTCTGGAGACGACCCAAGCAATCCTGTCCAACAACAGGGGTCCGAATAAATACATTATGTATTGGAACACGATGCAGGTGTTAAAAACTGGTGACATTCTACATTTGGAAAGATATGGAAAGATCTCTGATATATATATACACAGTGAAGAGAAAAAGGCGAGATTCAGAATTGTATGCTTACCATGCGACCTTCTATGTAAGAAAGAGGAAAATTGGCATCTCAATGTGCATTTGCTCATTGTAGGTGGAACTGTATGAAGTCTACATTTTGGAAGTCAAACACGGTCAAATTCGAACAGTTTCCTAAGTTCCACCGTAATATAGGCAACAAGTACCTTCGGAAGGGAAGAAACTGCAAACAATAGCTGCCTGTGGGGTGAGGAGGTGGCACAGGGGGAGGGCAGGACAAGGAGACAGACTTTGCATTTTTATAACTGGGGTTTGGAATCCTGTGGACGTGTAACCTATCAACAAATAAAGGAAGAAACCATTGGGGGTCCAGGACGGCTTCTCTGCCACACATTGCTTGTCTCTGCTTCCACCCCAGGGGCTGGCCAGGGAAGAATTCTGCAGGTCTGGAGCCTCTGACACATTCCCTTCTAGAAGGCCCACTGTGCGCGTTTCTGACCCTCTACCCGGTGGGTCAGAGCTCAGGGACCCCCACCCTTGGCCAGGCTCCTGGCAAAGCCACAGCAACCCCCTGTGGGGTTACGGTTTTTGGCAGCGGGCAGCCGTGACCTTGCGGTAACACCCCCTTCCCAGGTAGGGTTTCAGGAGCCTGACTGATGGGAACGGCACTTCAGCGGTAATGTGATAGGATGTGGCTTGGCTCAAGCGGCTTTGGAGATGGATCCCCACGGCAGCCCCTCCCTCCCATCTGCAGTCCCACTCCACACCCCTTCTCCACGGAAGGAGAGAGGCTCTCCGGGGGTGACTGCTGGGATTATGGAGACACCGCAGCGATCCCAGCAGTTTTCAACTGATCTGGGCTCTCTGGTTCCGCATTCAACACCAGAAGGAACCGATGAAGAAAGGGCAATAGTAGTTATAATAATAAAATGACGACCGCCACTACTGAGCAGTCAATTACCGTGCGCCAGGCAATGTGCTTAGTCCCTGACGTGGGTTATCTCACTTTGCCCTCACATCCACAGCAGTAAGTACTATACTAATTTCAACCACATTCCACCTGCTGGGAAACTGAGGCTCAGGAGAGCAACCTGCAGAAGATACCAGTGTTGTCCCACCCCCAAACCTCTGCTCTTGGTCACCAAACCTGTGCCTCTGTTTCTCCAATTGGAAAACGGAGGAAGTGGGGAGATGTGAAAACGAAAGCTGAGGGAAAGGCCTGGAGAAGTGGAGATCAGAGAAGACTCTTGGGGCTGTTAAGGTCACACTCTTCAAATCTCTGCAGCGTTGTCTCTGCAGACATCGCTAGCCGCTCACCGAACACCCATTCTCCCCTTCATCCCCACTAACAGAGCCTCGTCTTGTTCAGGAAAGCGATGTGTCCGGCTAAAAACATTCACCTGCCGGACTCCTCGCATCAAAGGAAGGCCATGTGATCCATTCTGGAGAATGAGGTACAAACCCGGGTGGGCTTTACTTCCCCTGAAGAGAAGTTTTGCATTTCAACCTCTGCCCTGGAATGCAGAGGTGAAGCGAGGGATTCAGGGGTCATCATTGGGTAAAAGACCAGAAGCCACACTCCAAGGGGAGCAGAAGGTGGAGGTGGGTCCCTGGGGGCATCCTGGGGCTGCCTCTCTGATCTTCTGACGAGAAGATAATCCCGGTGGCTAAGACACTATGGGCAGGTTCTGTTCCCTGCTACTGGCCAGTTCTAATGACACAGTCCCGGGGGCAGAACTGGGACCCATGTTGAGAAGCTACAAAGAGGCAGAACATTCTTCTGGTTTTAGCAAATCTAACAGCAAAGCTGTCCCAAGTCGGCCTGGACTGTCCCAGGAGGTGGTGAGTTTCCCGTGCCTGGAGACAGAGAAGCAGTGATTGCAGGGCTGTGTTGGCACGGATGCTGGGAAAGGCATTCGGACATTGTCTGGGGCTGGACCAAATGGCCTTGCATGCTTTAATCATACCCACTTTGGGAGGTGAGGAAAGGACCCCAGGATGTGTGCCCAGTTATGCGTGGGCAAGGCTGTTGCCCTGCCATGAATGACCTGCAGGGCCCTGCTCCGGCATGTCCCCTCGGACTTTGAGCAACGAGGGAAATGGTCTACTAGTACAGCTGTGCCGTCTGATACGGCGGCTGCCAGGCACTCGGCCTGTGGCTACTGCAACTCCAGAACGGAACTTTGAATTTCTTTCATTTCAATTAATTTCTATTTAAATTGCCCCATATGGCTAAAGGCTCCCATACTGGCCTAGTGATCTGTTCCCCTCTCCCTCCTCCCCCCCGCCCCACCCCCCTACACACATACTCTCTCTCTCTCTCTCTCTCTCTCTGGCCTCTTCTAGTCTTGCCCTCCTCTCTCAGCCCACATCGTCCATGTCGGTCTCCTTGCTGTCCCTAGAACATGCCCGGCCTGTGGCCACCTTGGAGCTTTCTCCTTGCTCTGCCCCTTGTTGAGCTGCTCTTCCCCCAGATAGCCCCTTGGCTAACTCTTCCAGCTCCTTCCTGTCACTTTCTCAAGGAGGCCATTTAGTCCAAGAGGCAACTTGCAGCCCTCGTCGGGTAGCTCAGTTGGTTAGGGTGTCATCCTGATACACCAAGGTTGCGGGTTCTATCCCCGGTCAAGGCACATACAAGAATCAACTAATGAATGCATAAATAAGTGGAACAACAAATCAAAGTTTCTCTCTCTCTCTCAAATCAATAAATTTAAAAAAAAAATAAAGAGGCAATTTGCTCTGCAGTTTATGATGTCTGCTATGCTAACTCCCCAAACAGAATGTAAACTCCACATAGGTCAGGATCTTTAGGTTTTCTTCCCTAAGAGCCTAGAACACGACTTAGCAAATAGTTGGTGCTCAACAAATACTTGTTGAATGTGTTTGAAGGCTTAACTGAGTCCAGTGGAAGGTGCCTCCCATTGTGCGATGGTTGAGACCTAATACGAGTCGCTCACCATGCTTCCTGAGCCTCTCGTATGTGCTGGGTGCTGGTACCCAGCAGTGAACATGGCAAACAGGGTCCCTATCCTCATGTAGTGTACAACCAAACAGGAAAACAGAGTAAGCACAGACCATGGGGGAGGTGGCAGTTGAGGCAGGAGTGCCAGGGACATGTAAAAAACAGGGAACCCAGACCAGATGGGAGCTCAGAGCTTCCCTGAAGAAACATGTGAGCTGGCTGAGGCCTGATGAACAAGAAGGTATTTCCAACTCTGTAAGATAAAGAGCCAGGAAAGAGCATTTCAGGCAAAGGGAACAGCGTGTGCAAAGGACAATGGGGCAGAAAAGAAAATGGCCCTTTGATGGGACTATGGCTGAAGTTTCCTCCCCTGGCACTTCCTGTCCCAGGAAACTTTCCGTTTTGTGCCCAGAGCCTGCTCTGATGCTGTGTGAGGCCCTGAGAACAAGCACATCACTAAGTCCCGGGGGGTTATGCCCCAGGAGAAGTCTTCCGTGAATGGGGGGCTGGAGCCAATGGGTAATGCTTTGTCCACCCAGCCCCCACCCCACAGGTACACAATCTGGAGGTGCTCCGTATGAGGTCCCAGCCTCTGGCCTTCAGTGACGACTCAATAACAGACATTTATATTGGCTTTTCCTTCTTCCCTGCGTCACTCTACCCACTCACTTCCTCTCGACTCCTCCTTCCTGGCATCACCTCCCACTCAACTTACCTGCACCCAAATCCCTGTCTCAGGCTCTGCTTTCAGGGAAATCCAAACTAAAGGCCCCATGGAAGTTTTGCTCACTGGAGTGGCATGGCCAGGCCTACATTCTGAAAAGCTCACTCCAGCTGCTGTGAGGAGGAGAGTACAGGGCAGGAGGAAGGCCCTGTCAGTGGTGTGGCGAGAGGGGCTGGTGGCAGGAGAGACAGAAAAGAGGCTGGAGACAAATAAGGGGCACTCGGTTCCCCTCCGGACCAGAGGCTCGGAGGCCCGGTGGGGTGACGTGGACGCTTGGCCTGGGGCCTACCTGGCTGTGACAACAGCTTCGCCAAGTTCCATCCCTCAGGCCGGCCTGGCTCCAGAGAGAGACCTGTGGCAAAGGGGCTATTTTTAGAGAGCTGGGTGTTTACTTGAAGGAGTTGAAGGCTGGGCTTTATTTTTAACTCCTCTCTCAATGGCACAGACTCACTGGTATGAACGTAGGAAGTCAGGTGGAAGTTAGACTGGGCCTTGGAAACCCAGGGGTACAAAACGGACGGCACTGGGGGAAGATGAAGCGTGGAGGAGGAGCCTGCTGGCCTCTCTGAGCCACTGAGTCTCCGGGGTAAGAAGAATGATGGTAAAACTGACCACGGCCTCTCCGTATCCAGCACCCACTGAGCGTCAAGACCATGCAAAGTCCTCTACACACATCAACTCATTTATATTGGCTTTTCCTTCTTCCCTGCGTCATTCTACCCACTCACTTCTTCTCGACTCCTCCTTCCTAGCATCACCTCCCACTCAACTTACCTGCACCTAAATCCTGCACGATCTGGGAGGCAAGTTGTTACTGCCCTGTTCTATAGACGATTAGAGTGAGGCTCCGAATGGATCAAGGACACACAGCCAGCGAGCAACAGAGCGGGGTCTGTACCTCAATTTCTCCACCTCCCCGGCCTATGACATCAACAGTTCTGGCATACAAAAAAGTATGGCCCCGCACCAAGGTCGAGGCAGGATAGTCACATGAAATGTTAGAGCTCAAAGACTTTCCCTTCCAACAGGGAATTTGAAGCCTTGCTGTGCCAGTTATTGTGGGATTTGGGGCTAGTTTCCTCATCTGTGAAATGGGTTAATATAATAAATGGCACCTCCCTCATGAGGATTACATGAGATGATGCAATATAGGGAAGTGGCACGGAGCCTGGCACTCGGTAGTGAGAGCGGGGCACTGAGCTGTGCCAGGCATTGTCCGAAGCACTTGATCCTCTCATATGCCCAACAAGGCAGGTTCTTGTGTGACCGCCATCTTTGAGATGAAGAAATGGAGGTACGGAAGGTTTCGGGGAAAGTCACTTCCAGCAAGTGTCCAGGACTAGAAAGAACCCAGGCAGCCTGACCCTGAATCTGAGCCCTCAAGCCCATACCCCGCGGCAGCCACTACCATTCTCATTATGACTGTTAGTCTAACACCTCTGTCTGGGCCCATCTGGCGTTGACCCCCGAGTCCCTGACATTACTCGGGGCCAAGCACTGGCTTCATGCCGTTGGACCTTTCACTGAGACGTAGGGAAACCCTTGCATTGGGGGGAAGGGGCGTTTTTCTCTCCTACTGAGGGCTATTGGCCTGTCTGTTTTCCAACTCTGCTGTTTAGGCTGAAAAAATTAAGCTGGAAAGGTTCTGGAGCCGGATCGTAAGCACATTTCGTAGAGTGCGGGGCCGAGAGAGATAAAAACATTCCTTCCCGCCTCCCAGAGCCCTGTCCCCTGCCTCGCTGATTTTTGCAATGTGACCCAGAAGCCAACCAAGGTCTCACAAGAGCCCTCTGGCCACACTCCTCTCTCTGCTCTGACCCCGAGTCACTGTTCCTTTCTAGGCCTCAGTTTCTCCACCTGTGAAATGAGCACATTGGGCGGCATCTTCCCGAAGGTGCATCTCCACTCTGACCAGCTTTTTCTGAGGGCTGATGGGAGCTCTCAGGGTCTTTCCTCTGGTTCTCCACTCCCCAAGCTTGGAAGGCCTGGCTCCCCTAAACGCGTCGTCCCTGTATTTTGCCAGAGACCCAGGCAAGCTCTTCTCTCTCTCCCCCAGACACTCAACTCAGAGGCCGGCCATGGAGTCACAGCTGCCTCGTGTATGTCAGGAGAGTCTGGCGCTGACAACTCGGGACATTCCATTCACCCCGGTCTCCAGTTTCTGGGAGCAAAGGGATTCTGTCCATCTGGTAATTCTAGAAGGAGGGATGCGATGGATGGCAGGAGTCTGGGGTGGGGTGACTGTCCAACATTTCAAGGGAGTTTCACCCCATCAATGGAGCCCCCATATCCAGGAATCTCGGGACACGAGCCAGAAAGAGAGAGAGCAAGGGCAGTGAACGGTGGCCTCTATGGGCATGGGCAGTGAACGGTGGCCACTGGGCTCATGGAACGCCTCCTTGTCTTCAAACAATTTGGCAAAAATGAAAAAGACTGATAATCCATGGTGCTGTCGAGGGTATGAGGAGAGCAGCCCTCTTTGCCCTATTGGTGGTGGGGGGTAGAGTATAAATTGGGTGCTACCCTCTGGAGTTCTGATAACAATTGACGTGCACGTTCTGTTTGACTCGGCAATTCCATTTCTAGAAATGTAACCCATTAAATGTAGATCTGTGCAAGCAGGGACAGGCAGAGACATGGGGACCCCCCAGCAGGCAAATAATTTGCACCCCTTGGAACAATCATTCTTCAATACCCATTGAATGTCTACTGAGAGTCAGGAGTCAGTCCCTTGCAAAGGCCCGGCTTAATTACCATTCTACTTCCAATGTGTTCCAATGAAGCGCGAAGGTGTCTGACTGGAGAAGGTGCCTGGCTGAGCCATCCCTTTAACCCGCTCCGTGAGCAAGAATATGAGCAAGATGTTCACTGAAGCCTCATCTGTAACCATGAAAACCCAGGATCTTCAGAAAACTGGCCAAAGGTCAGACTGGCTAAGAGCATTCTAGAAATGGTTTTGATTGCCATCGAAGGGGGATCCAGTTAAGCAAATCACAATACATCCACGCTATAGAATATTATGCAGCTAGTTAAAAGAATAAGGCGGATCTGTGTGCATAAGATGAAAAGATCTCAAAACATAGGAAGTAAAAAAAGCGAGCTGAAGAACATAATATAGGTGGTACCAGTTATGGGGGGTAGACGGGGGCGGGTGCAGAATAAGTACGTGGAAGAATGCCATAAGTGAACTGTTAACAAGAGTACTTCAGAGGTTCAACTCAGGTGGAAATAGGAGAGGGGTTGTACTACTTTCTATCTCTTATTATTTTGAATTTCCTTAAAGTTGAGCAAGAATGCTGTTCTGGCCCTAGCTGGTTTGGCTCATTGGATAGAGCGTCGGCCTGTGGACTCAAGGGTCCCGGGTTCGATTCCAGTCAAGGGCACATGCCTGGGTTGCAGGCTCGATCCCCAGTGGGGGGCATGCAGGAGGCAGCTGATCAATGATTCTCTCTCATCATTGATGTTTCTATCTCTCTCTCCCTCTCCTTTCCTCTCTGAAATCAATTTTAAAAATATGTATGTATACATATATTAAAAAAGAATGTTGTTCTGAACAATGTAAAAAAGAAAAAGAAAGCGAAGAGAAAGAGAGAAGCTCACTAAATCTGCGTGGCAGAACAGTGTAGTGGATAAGAACACCAAGTCCGGGGCCAGAATCTCAGCTCTAGCATTTGCTAGCTGTGTGATTTGGGCCACGTTAAAAGCAAGATCTCTATGTGCTGCAGTTAGAATTAGGTAAGTGTATTCAGCTAAGCACTCAGATCGTGCCCGCCACATAGTAAACCTGAAGCTCCTTAACCTGGCACTCAGAGCCCGTCCTAACCTGGCCCCAGGCTGCCGTCCCAGCCTCATCTCTAATCTCTCTCCCCACACGCGCCAGGACCCCAATGACTCGCTGCTCCCAAAATACACCACACGCATTCCTACCTCCATGCCTCTACCTGGGATGACCTTTCTCTCCCTCTTCTCCAGTTGGCAAGTTCTCAACCAGCGTCATCCATCTGCTTTGCCAGACCACCCTGTGGCAGTTAGTCACTCTGCTCATGCCTCCCTTGAACCCCCCAAGATGCTGTCCCCTCCCTGTCTGCCTTTGCCACTAAGCTGGGAGTCCCCAAGGATACTGACCACTGGGTGTCCAGTGCTCAGCACAAGCCTGGCACAGAGTAAGCACTCATGAAAGTCTGTGAAAGAAAACTGGCCAAAAGTCAGCCTGGTCAAGAACATTCTAGAACCAGGTCTCTTGGCTCTGGGGTCTCAACTCCCAGCTCTGCCATTACTCGGCTGAACGACCTTGTTTGAGATACTTAACCTGTCTGTGCCTCGGTTTCCTCATCTGTAAATGGGAATAAGAGTACCTTCCTCAGGGTTGTTGTTTGTAAGTTATTATATGTAAGGTAATTAGAATCCTGCCTGGAACCCAGAAATAAAGACTATATGGGTATTTATTAAATAAAACTAAATAAACAGGCTCCAACACAGGCAATTACCAAGACCCTCCCTCAGACCTGGCCCAGGGTCAGGCCCTCTTCCCCCTGGGTGGTCTGCGTACCCTGGTGGTGAGGGAAATGGATGCTGGCAGTGCAAAGTGTGAGCCTGAAACGGCACCAGGTCCATTCTTCTTGTGAGTCAAGGGACAGACCTCGGTCAGGTGCCCACAGGGATTTCATACCTGCCGATCTCTTGCCAAAGTTGCTTTTGAGCAAAAAGAGAGCAGACTTTGAGCTCAGCACCTCTGGCACTAAGAGTTTGACCTCAGACTTGAATAATAGCGTTCTCTTTTCCGAATTTCCCGAGTATGGGTCTCCCACTTTGACCAGTGACTCAAAAGTCTTCCTTTTCAATAAATGCATGTGTTTTAAGTAAGTTGAATTAAAGACAGAGATTAAACGGCAAGCAGGGGAAAATGGTAAGTAGAGGTAGTACGTGGATTTAACAAAATCTGGAATTGTGCAGAAGACGCCAGCGTGGAAAACAGTTGCAGGGACTGTGAGAGAAGACAGGGCCTTCCCTCGGGGAATTCATTCTCAGGGGAGACGCTTTAATGAGCACGTGATTCACAAGAACAGCTTCTACCTCCCTGCACGCCTTCAAAGCACGGCCCTTTAATGGGCTATTTCTTTTACTCTGTAGCCATACTTTGGAGGAAGACTTAATATAATTCCCATTTGAGGAATAAAAAAGAAAATGGGATCCAGAGAGGCGAGGTTACTGGCTTAAGGTCACACAGCTTACAAGAAGTTGAAACCAGATTCAAACCTGGGTCTGTTCAACTCCACAGTCCAAGCTCTTAGCTACTGTACCACCCGGGGTTCCTGTTCACCTGAGAAACTCATTTCTCAGTAGCTCACAAAGCCAGCTCTAAGATGTGGAGGTGGAGAAGCCGCAGACAGACCAGTTCAGGGTGCCCTGTCTTCAGGTACAAACCCTGATGTTCCAAGCCTCACTCCCTGGGACAGCTGAGAACCCCTGCAGGCCAGCCCTGCCTCTGGGCTGGGTTGCACACAAGAACAAGAAAACCAGACAAAGGCAATAGCAGCTCACATGTATTGAGCACTTCCTGCTTCCAGCCCTGTGCTGAGGGCTTCACACACAGTCTCTGATTTAACTCCCGTGAACACACTTCAAGGCAGAGATCGTTATTCTTTTTCCAGAGATGAGAGAATTGAAGTCTGGAGAGAAGGCAAGATACGGTAAGCGCGAGGCAGACCCAAAGCCTCACTGTTAACCACTCACTGTGCTCCTTCCAGATGGGAGCCATTCATCAGGGCGTTGGCATGGCAACCAGAAAAGTTTAGACACCTTCCCAAACATCCCAGCTTCCCTCCCAGGCTCAGTATTTATGGCCTTAAAAGGTATTACAGAAAGGGTTCTTCACCACGAAATCAGAAGACAGGAGGCTTAGTTCCTACCGACCACGTAGCGGCTAGGGTTCCTTTCACCCCTTTCCAGCCCTCAGTTTCCCCATCTGGTCCGTGAAGGGGTTGGCCTAGCTCCTGGGGCCTGAGTGGGTCTAGGGCAGGGGTGGGGAACCTTTTTTTCTGCCCAGGGCCATGTGGATACTTACAACATCATTTGCAGGCCATACAAAAATATCAACTTGAAAATTAACCTGCTATATTTGGTCCAACATTTAATTTACTCACCCCGAATGCCTTGACAGAGCCAGACCAAATGATTTCACAGGCCTTATATGGCCCACAGGCTGGATGTCCCACACCCCTGGTCTAGAGCAAAAACACTGCCCAATAAAAATATAATGTGAGTCACACATGTCATTTTAAAAGTTTCTAGTAGCTACATTCAAAAGTAAAAAAGAGACAGGTGCAATTAATTATAATAATACATTTTGTCGAACCCAATATATCTAAAATATAACCATTTCAACAAGTTGTCAACATAAAAAAATGGTTCATGGGTTACTTTACATTCCTTTCTTCCCAAGTCTGTGGAGCCCAGTGCCTGTTTCGCACTTAAAGCGCATCTCCATCCTGAGCGGCCACATATGGCTAGTGGCTGCCATATTGGACAGTGCAGGTCTAGAATCTTTTTCAAGCCATAGCCCGTTTTAGGGGGGAGAGACATCCCAGCTTTCTCCCTTCCCTCTGGGAAAGCTGTCTTGATCCTAAACTCTGAGCTGACAAGTTCCAGGCAGGCCCGGGGCAAGGAGCCTAATGTCACAATGGAGAGAACCCCCGGGCCTGGCGGGCCCTGGAGGCTGGTGGCTACAGGGTAAGCTTTCTGTTCCTCTGTGGCCCGATTCCTCACCAACGCCCCCAGGAGGGAGACAACCCTGCTTTTCCTCCCATCCCAAAGATTTCCTTAATTGGAAATTCCCTCCGAGCTTAAACTGAGCCAGGCAGCCGCCCCACCCCCAGACCCCCACCCCGCCATGGCACCAGCCCCGTGGGCACAGAGGACACTTCCTTGGACACAAGAGGAATCCAAATGTCGCCTGCACTCCCCCCCTGGCAGCACCATGTACAGGGAGCTGGATACCACCTTCTCATTCTTGGGCCTGGCAGCTTCTCAGAAGGGGCTCAACACCTTCACGTCCAAGGGCAGGAGAGCAGGGAAAGCAGAGGGGCAGGGAGGGGCAAGAGTCTGCCCCAACAGGTGAGAGCTTGGGGAAATCCTTCCTTGTCCCCAAGCTCCTTTTCCTCGCCTTTAAAATCAAACATGTTAGATGATGACAATGACTGCTTTCAGCGCTGGCTGCTCTGTGCCAGGCATTTTACAGGCATTCGCTCACCCACTCCTCAAAACAGCACCAGGAGGAAAGAGAATCCAGGGCTCAGAGTGGTGAGGCAACTTGGCAAGGACACACAGCTCTTCAGCACAAGGGCCAGAATTCCAACTCATGGCCTTTCGAGTCAAGAGCCTACACTCTTTTTTTTTTTTTTTTAATATGTATTTTTATTGATTTCAGAGAGGAAGGGAGAAGAGAGAGATATAAACATCAATGATGAGAGAGAATCATGGATCGGCTGCCTCCTGCACACCCCTACTGGGGATCGAGCCTGCAACCCAGGCACGTGCCCTTGGCCGGAATCGAACCTGGGACCCTTCAGTCCGCAGGCTGACGCTCTATCCCCTGAGCCAAGCCGGCCAGGGCAAGAGCCTACACTCTTACCTACTCTAAGCTCTGCTATGTCCCGGGACAGTCCTTGCTTATGCCTGTCATAACTACATACACTTAGCATAATAATTTAAAATGTCCCATTTGGACATGGAGAGTATTATGGTAAGCGAAATGAGCCAGTCAGAGAAAGATAAGTATCACATGATCTCACTCATATGTGGAATCTAAAGAACAAAATAAACTGATGAACAAAATAGAGCCAGAGACATAGAAGCATGGAACAGACTGTCAAATCTCAAAGGGAAGGTGGGGGTGGGAAGAGATGAACCAAAGAACTTATATGTACATATGCATAACCCATGAACACAGACCATAGCATGGTGAAGGCCTGAGGTGGGGGACGGTGCTGGTCAGAAGGGGTCAATGGGGAGAAAGAGGGACATATGTAATACTTTCAGCAATAAAGATAAATAAAAAATAAATAAATAAAATGTCCCATTTGGAAGAAGGGACAAGTCCTCCCTACAGACGAATTCCAAATAATATATATTGATACTCCTCCGTCTGGAGCTTAATTCCAGAACCTTCTCCTTCTCAAGTATGGGCTGAACTTAATGTATTCCTAAGAACAGAGAACGGCAAGGGGGAAATGGTAACTTACAGCAGAGAAACCTGGCAGACAACACCTTCACCAAGTGATCAAGGTCAACATCTTCCATGGTAAGTCATGTCGAGATCCTGTGCTCCTGATATGACATGACGAGAAGGGCACTTTATTTCTGTGGTCTTCTTCCCCCAGATCTATAACCTCAGTCTAATTATGAGAACAGCATTGAGGGACAGTCTCAAAATACCTGACCAATATTCCTTGAAACTGACAAGGTCAAGAAAAACAGGAAAGACGGAGAACCTGTCACAGACCAGAGGACACTCAGGAGACTGGAGTTTAGTTAATAGTAATGAACAAACTGGCTTTGACAAATGTATTATGGTCATGTAAGAAGTTAACATTAGGGGAAACGTGGCAGACGGTATGTGGGAACTTCCTGTACTACCTTTGCAACTTTTCTAAAATTATTTAATCTAAAATTATTCTAATATGCACGTTTTATTTTTTAAAAGTGCCCCCTTTAACTCATAAAAGTGTCCAGTTTTAAACAACAAATTATATGATCACCCTGGTCATAAGCCTGGCCCTGCCCCTAACGAAGAAGTCTTATGAACATTACCCATACCTTCTTTCCGTCTTAATGATACTAACTGCTCACACATCCACAACAATTAAAAGTTTACAAAGTTTAGCGATACTAAGATGTGCTGGGCAGAGCTTGGAATCAGAAAGCTAGGGGCTGAAGCCCTGGTTCTCCCACTTGCTTGCCAGGTGGTCTTGAGCATATTTCATTCCTTCTCAGGGTCTCAGTTCCCACATCTGTAAAATGAATACACTGAGTGACAACCATGACAAGTAAGGCTTATTGAGCCTCTGCTAGGTGTCTAGACTGTAATGGATACTGTCATGTGCCACCCCGTTCCCCCTTCAGGACGGAAGACATTATTTCTACACCCCACCCCCAGCTGCTCAGAGTGCTGCCGGCTGTCAGCCCTGTCTAGGGATTGCCCTTGGCTGAAGAGAACCGTCCAGCCCCAGGTCATGCCTCTCTCCAGAGGGCCGCCTGCATCCAGCTGAGAGGATGTAAAGATCCAGCTCCCTCACCTCAACTTGACTATGAAGGTCAGCTCCACTGTAGCACGGCCCTGTGGTTGGCATAGGCCTCTGTGGGGACCGCCCCATCTCCCTCTGCCCAATCCTGCTCCCCTCTCTTCCCCCACAAGAGCTGATCCTCAAAGCACTCCCCAGAAACTTCCAACACACTAACCTCCATCTTGAAGTCGGCTTACCAAGGAACTCATCCTGCTATAGGGCTGTGAACCAGCCACTGGACCTGCACCCATCCTTCTCAACCCTTAGACCAACCCCATTTTAATAGATGGCACAATTGAGGTTGAAGAAGAAAACTGATTTGTCCAAGAACACACTACTGAGAAGCAGTGGTGCCACGGATGGGGGAACTGAAGCTCAGATAGGCAAACCCATTTGCCAAGTCTCTGAGCTAAAACATGTAACGCCAAGATGTGACCCTAGGTCTGCTTTACTCTGAAGACCACGGTGCCACAGCCTCCAGCCCCGTCCATTTAGAGCCACGGGCAGGATTGCTACGGGCACTGGGAAGCAAGTACCTTTACGATTGTCTCTCCACACCCACTGCTTCCCTGCACCTCACTCACGTTTGCAAAAAGGGACTGACAACAGTACCTACCTCATCAATAGCTTTTAAAGATAGAATGAATTAAAGATAGAATGAATTTATATCCGTAAAGACCTCAGAACGATGACTGGCACATAGGGACCCCTCTATTAAGTGGTAGGTTAAAAACAAGTCACCTAAGCAGCATAACGTTGCTGTAAGACATTCTAAGAAGATGTCCATGTGGCTGAGTAATAGTCCATCTGTGACAGTGACTGAGCATCATCAGCTCTCTAAGGGGTTCAGGCTTGACCTGAGCTCTGAAGAAGTAGGAATTAAGAGGCAAGAGGAAAGACGAGCCGTCCAGAAAGAGGGACCAGAAGAACCAAAGCCCTCTGGCAGGAGAACTAAAGAAAACTGATAAAAGGCCAGCATAACTAGCACAGAGAAAAAATCCAGGTCCAGGTCAAGAATGGTAGAAAAGGAGGTTGAATAGGAAAGTAGGAACTAAATTGGGAAGGGCCACTTACTACATGGACGTTTTGGGACAAGTCACCTTATCTCTCATTTGGCTCATCTGTAACATGGAAATAAAAATAATATTGATCTTACAAGGTCCTTGAGGAAACAGAATGAGTCAATATTCGTAAACCACTTAAAATAGTGCCATGCACACAGGAGATGCTATAAATGTTTGAAGACAATGTTAGAACTTTTTATGAAGTACAATGAGAAGACATAAAGATGTTAGAATATGGATGCAAGGAGGATGGATGAAGGCAGGGCTGGCATATGGGTAGGTGAGAGTGGTTGAGTAAATGGAAGTGTGGATGGATTGTTGGATGGAAGAATGGTTGGGTGATGGAGGTGGTTGGTTGGTTGGTTGGATGGATGGATGGATGGATGGATGGATGGATGGATGGATGGACGGACGAATGGATGGACGGATGGACGGATGGACAGATGACTGGGTGAGTGGCAGTGGATGTTGTTTCAGTGGATGGAAACATGGTTGTATATTAGGATGGGTGCCTTGTAGATGGAAGCAGTCGAGTGAATGTGGGTTGTTGTAGATGAGGGGATGGATGGGTGGTTGAAGGGTGTCTGGATATTTGGATGGGTGTCTGGATGGTTGGGTGGCTGGATGGTTGGGTAGGTAAAGAGATGGTAAGTTGGATGGGTGGATGAAGAAACGGTTGAGTGGATGGGTAATTGTTCAGATGGATGTTGGAGAGGTTGAGTAGGATGGATGGAGAGGTTGAGTGAATGGAGGGTTGTTCAAGTGTTTAGTACAGAAGTTAGGTGAATGGAGGGGTTGGGTGAACAGATGGGTGACTGGGTGGTTGGATGGGTATCTGGGTGGTCGGGTGGATGGCTAGGTGACTGGATAGTTGAATTGATAAACAGAAAGTGGAGTGGGTGGGTGGGTAGGGTGGATCGTTTGGTGAAGAGTTGGTTGTTCAGGCGGATATTAGAAAGGTTGGGTGAATGGCAGGATTAAGTGTATGGAGGGGTTGGTAAACGGGTGGATGGGGGTAGTTGAGGGAGAACAGGTGACACCAGATTTGAAGCGCCTCCAGTGAACTCTCTAAAGGTCCTGGAGGATGTTCTGATGGCGTGTGTGTGTGTGTGTGTGTGTGTGTGTGTGTGTGTGTGTGTTTAATGGGCAGAAACAGGTGTGGAGACACGGCCTCCTAGGGGGCCCGGTCCCAGGACCCCTTTCCTCAAGCGGGCCCATCCCATCTGTGCCCACGCCGGGTCCTACCTGGAGGCGGCGATCTCGGCCTTCTGGCGCGCTATGGCGGCGGCGCGCTGGGCGCCCTCCATGCTGTGCTCCACCTTCTGGCGAACCTTGTTGCTCTTGAGCGGCAGCACGCGGCGCTTGGTGCCTTTGACCAGCACGTTGTGGCGGTACTTGCCCTCCTCGCGGTGGCCGTCGGGCAGCGTGGTGCAGCCGTAGCCGTGGCGCAGGTTGTCCAGCCACTCGCCCTCGTAGCGGAGGCCGCTGGAGCGCTCGCTGACGCCGAAGCCCGAGCGCTTGTCGTTCTTCCACTCGCCCATGTAGGTCTCCGTGGTGGTGGCGTCGATGTCGGCCTCGAAGGGCGCGGCCTCGTCGGCGACCTCGACGCCCTCGCCCAGGCTGGCGGTGGAGGCGTTGTCGCTGGCGCCGGAGCTGAGGTCGCTCTTGAGGAAGCTGACGCGGCTGCGCTGGCTGCCCAGGGACGCGCGCGACTCGGCCCGCCGCAGCTTGCCCAGCAGCGCGCCCCGCTGGAACAGGCCGCCCTTGGACGCCCGCGCGGCCGCCTCGGCGTTGGCCAGCAGGCTGAGCGCGAAGCCGCCGCGCGGGATGGCGGGCGAGGGCAGGGGCGGGCCGTCCGCGGCCGGCGAGGCGGGCGAGTCCGGGGCCACCGTGCCATTGCTGTGCTCGCTGCGCAGGGACGACAGCGACGTGCGCAGCGGCGAGCGCACCACCACGGCCATCCCGTAAGGCACACTCTGGCGCACACCATAGCCGTGGCGCATGCCGTTGGTGAACTGGCCTTGGTAAGTCCCTGCGGGCGAGGAGAGGGCGAGAGGGCGAGTCAGTGGAGCGGCAGGATGGGGCCCCTGCGAGTGCACAGCGGCCTGGGTGTGCCAGGGCAGGAGGGGCAAGGCCATCGGAGGGGCAAGGAGTTCGAAGTCATGAAAACAGGCCAGGCGCTGAGGGTGTGAGGTTACACGCGTGTGCAAGAACATGAGCGGACAAGCCACAAGGAATTTGTGCAATGGTATGAATATTTTCATTGGTGGGAATATGACAGGGTCACAAGTGTGCGAGATAGTGAGGTTGGGAGAATAAGAGCGTCAATGTGCAAAGTTGTGTGAGCAGGTGAGGCCCTGGAGTGAGGTTAAACAAATGTGCAAGAACACGAATGGGCAAGCCAGAAGGGGGTTGCATGGTGTGGATATTTCTGTTGGTGGGAACACGCCAAAGCCTTTAGTGTGCAAAATAGAGCAAGGTTGAGGTTAGCAGTCAATTTTAAGTGTGAAGTTGTATGAGCAGATGAGACTGTTTGTGAATTGAAATGTGTGCACAGATTTAAAATTACATACAAGAGAATGATGGTGCAAGAGTGAGTAGGCAAGACATTGGGTTTGTACAGTAATGTGAATATTTACACTTGCGGGGGCGTGCAAGGTAGTGGGAACATGAACAATCATGAATGTGCAAGGCAGTGAGTGCACAGAAGGTGACCAAGGTCATGTGCGTCTGTCATAATGATGTAACATAAGCTTATGAGAGCATTCGAGGTCTTGAGTGCAAGGAAAGGCCAAGTTGAGTGAGGGTGCAAGACTGTTAGAGGGTCAGAGTGCAAAGTTGTGCAGCACGCAAGGCTCTGTCAGTGTGTGAGGTTAAATGTGTGTGCATGGTCATGGTAGTGTGCCAGGTGATGTGAATGTCCAAGTTCATGAGTGAATACGACAGTGAGTTTGCAGTTGTGTGAATGTCGGAAAGCATGTGACTGTTGGAGAGCATGGGAGAGTGTGTATTTGTGCAAGGCCATGTGGCTATGAGATCGTAGTGTGCAATGCAGTGTATCTCTAAGTACCCAAGGTTCCATGGAGGTGACATTATGGGTATGTGAGAGGGTCTGGGTGTTCAAGCCAAAGCACAATATGAGGAGATATTCTAGGATAAATGAGTATGTGAGGTTGTGGGCATTAGTGAAACTGAGACCAGGTAAGACCATGTGGATGCAGGATAGTGGTGTGCCAAGGAGACCTTGCGTGTCCAAGAGTGAGCACGTGAGCTCCTGGGAATCAGACTGTGAGTGGGCCACCACGTGCAAAGAGGCAGCACGGAGTAGTAGTCTTGGAGCACAGGCAGCAGAGGCCAGGCTGCTGGGTCCAAATCCTGCCCCCGCCATTACTAGCAGTGCAACCTTTGACCTAACCTCTCTGTGCCTCAACTTCCTCACCTGTCAAACAGAGATAATTGCCTCTTAATTCATAGGGTTGTTTGAGGTTTAAATGAGCTAAGATCTCTGAAAAATTCAGAAAGAAAAGATACGTGTGTAATAATGTGATTCTACAAAGTTGTGCTAGAGTGTGAGGTCACCTGAATTGAATGAACAGGTCAATACAAAGCTGACAAAATATCTTCCTACTCCACCACCATCCTTATGTGCTGTGCTCCCCAGGGCTCTCAAAACCTTCTCCCCATCCTCCCTGGGTGATTGAACCGTCGGGTTTTTATAACTGTCATCTATGTCCTGCTGACTCCCCCTGCGCCAAATATATCTTCAACCCCTTCTTCCCTCTATAGCTCCACATGTCAGCCTGGAGATGGGAGCCCCCCAGATGTGACACAGCTACCACCAACTCATCATCTCCCCCTACCCCCACACACCATCCACCTGCTCTCCCCAACAGCACCACTGAAAGCCGGTTCTCTGCCTTCATCTTCATGCCTCCTCCAGCATACAGAACAGTACCTGACACAAGGTTCACTGAATTGGGGGCAGGGAATCCAGGGCTTTGGTTTTAAACACATGCCGATACTTTCCCCTGGTTTACCAAATAATCCCAAATGGCCTTCTTCTCATTAAATAAATCCTCTGCCCCCGGTGGCTGGGTAACTGAACAGCCAGCCAGGTAGGGGAACCCTGGGTCAGCCGAACAGGCATGCTCCCAGTGGGGCCTTTGCATGGGTTGTTCCCTTTGTATCTCTGTTCTTCCAGATAACTGTCAAGTCTTTTGCTTCATGGGCCCTATCCTGATTGCAATCTGCCTGCACCCCCACAAGCACCCAGACATTCCCAACCTCTTTTTACTTTTTTTCTATTGCATGTATTACCTTTTAACATGCCATATGATGTGTTTACTGTATTTATTGTCTTTCTCTTCCTGCTAGAATGGAAGCTCCATGAGGGCGGGGATCTCTCCTGTTTTGTTCTCTGATGTATCCCCAGCACCTGCCGATACAATGCCTGGCACAGAAAGGTGCTCCACAAATATTTGCTGACCGATTGTCTGAACCCATACAGAAACTCCATCTCATTGTGTGACATTGAGCAACTCTCTTCTCTTCTCAAGGCCTCCATTGCCCTCTCGGCCAATGACACGGTTGAACATGAAGCTCACTGAGGTTTGGCCTAACGTTGACATGTAGGGCTTCTAGAAATTGGGGCACTGTGACTGTGGAGGGGGAGGACAGCGTGTCTAGATGACTCCACGCTGCCTGGTCCTCCCTCCCCCAGCACAGGTGGCTCTAGCTCAAACCTCCTCTCCTCCCCACGCCACCTTTCACCATGAAGAACCCCATCAGGACCATGCACAGTGTCAAGAGCTCACTTAAACCCCTCAGAGTCCTGTGAGGTGGGTCCCATGATGATGCTGGTTTATAGGAGAGGAGGTTGGTAGTCTGAGAGCTAAGAAGGCAGATTCAAACCCAAGTCTTCTGACACTCAGAGCTCATGCTCAGAGCCCATGGTTCTCAATCCTGACTCCCACTTTAGAAGTTCTGAAAATAAAATACAGATCCCCTAGGCCTCACCACCAGAAATTCGGCTTTAATTTGTTGGAGAGGGACCCTGGTGCTTGCAGCCCCTCTGACCAGTGGGCAGGAGCAAGAGGGACATCAGGGCTCCCCTCCCTTCAATGACCAGCCACACTG
This sequence comes from Cnephaeus nilssonii, assembly GCF_951640355.1. NCBI lineage: Eukaryota > Metazoa > Chordata > Mammalia > Chiroptera > Vespertilionidae > Cnephaeus > Cnephaeus nilssonii. Next base: position 69,841,297 of record NC_137082.1, on the reverse strand, counting down.
GGATGTAAGTTCCATGGAGACATGGATTCGTTCTTTTTTGTCCTCAGTGTCTGGGACAGTACCAAATGGGTACTCAATGAATATTTGTTGAATGAGTGAATGAATAATGAACAACATGCATTCTATAACTGTTTATGCTCTCCTTTCTGCTCTATCCATCAGAAAAGAGCTCTGTGAAAAGGACTGCAGAGGTATTTAATGATTCCTATAAGACTCCCCCAAGATGACACAGCTAATAAAAGCACCAGAACCAAAACTCACATCCCTGTCTAGCCGTGTGCCTTTGAGTTGTCTCAGAAGAAAGGGGGCGGGGGAATGGGGAGAAGGAAAAGTAAACAAGAAGAGAGCAGAGAAGGTGGTAAACTGGGGAAAGAGAGAAGACATCTAATCTCTGGGTTGGACAAGTTTGTGAAATTAAATCAACGCTACTACCTTTAGCTTAAATTTGGCATGAGATGGGCTGACATGGTCCCTTTAAGCCCAGGAAAAACTAAGATCGCAACAGAAGAGCAGCTCTTGGTCGCCAGTTGAGGAAACAGTCCAGCTATATTAGGAAACTTACAAGCAAGTGTCAAGAGGCACAGACACCCAGGGGAGGCTGGAGTGACGGCTCTCTGGGAAGGATTGGAAAAGCCAAGTGCTGGGGCCATCCGCAGCCTGACTCTCTCTAAGACAGGACAGTGCTCTCTGGGGGACAGGAAGAATGCATTGGAAGAGGGAGGGAAGGGGGACCCGATGCAGTTTTCTGGCTGCCAGAGGCCCTCTGAGGAAGGAAGTGCCTCCTGATCCCCTTCGGGCTGGCCCCTCACGTGGCCTGGTAAACACTGCAGGGTTTCCCACTGCCCTCAGGGTAAGGAGCAGGATTCTCAGCAGCCTACAAGGCCTGGCGTGGGCTGCGGCTGCCCGCCTGTCCTGACTCATCTCCAACAGCTCTCTGGTCCCACTCACCTTCCTGCTTCAGGGCCTTTGCACATGCTTCCTTTCCTCTTCTTGGCGTGCTCTTCGCCTCCCTCCTCCCCTGCCCAACTCTGTTGATATTCCAAGCCTTGGCTTAAATGTGACTTCACCCAGGAAGATTTATTGAACTCTACTCCCTGGGTACTGCCACGCGGTGTCGTGTCACTCTGTACTTCTTCTTGGCACTTTCCCCAGTTGCAGTTAGATACTCATTTTGATCATTTGTTCACCGTAAGCCTTTCCTACCGGACTTTGGCTTCCAAGAGAGAGGGAGCCTTGTCTAGGTAGCCCTGCTGTGATCCCAGCATCTAGCACAGTTCCCAGCCCCAGGAAGCCCTCAGTCAACACCTGATGAATCTGTCTCTCTCCTGATTGCCACCCTATGTTCTCTCAGGGGCAGGGGCCACATCTTCCTTTCCTCGCGACTCAGTACTTGGTAAGTGCTCAGTAGTGATTGGCAGTGACTGTCACCCTTGTTCAGGGCTTGAGGCTCAGCAGCTCAAACTCTGGGAGTTACAGGGATACTTACCAAAGGCTAGTGAGGGCCATGACTATGGTACATACAGTCCAGTCCCTCAGACCAGGCTCCTAGATTTAATAAAACCTGCGTATCGCCTTCTCTCTGCAAGTGCCCTTCTGGTTTAGTGGAGAATGACCCGAGTTTTAACCTTAACTCTGACACGGAATAGTTTTAAAATAGGCATAATTTAGTTAAACCTGCTGAGCCTCGTTTTATCCTAAATTGGAGGTAATGAGACCTACTTCATTTATTCCTTTGAATTCAACAACTGTTTGCTGTGGATACTGCAGTCCTGGTGCTAGGTGCCGGAGCTACAGCAATAAATAAATTGACATGGTCCCTGCCTTCAGGGGCTTGGAGTCTAGTGCCAGGGGTAGACTACATTTAATCAACCAGCACAGAGATAAACGTTAGGCAGCCACAGCAGTGGTCCGGAGAGATGATGGGCTGGGACTTGACAGTGGAGTATGGAGGGTTGGTTGATCAAAGATTAATTGAACTATATGGGAGGCAGCTAGGACAAAGGAAGTGCTCAATAAAGGCTAGTTTTTAAAGAAACATTTTTATTGATTTTTTAATTGATTTCAGAGAGGGGAAGGGAGAAGGAGAGAGAGAAACAATGTGAGAGTGAAGCATCGATAGGCTGCCTCCTGCATGCTTTCTACCAGCCCGCACCCTGGGCATGTGCCCCAACTGGGAACTGAACCAGTGACCTTTCGGTGCACTGGATGATGCCCAATCAACTGAGTCACACTGGCCAAGACTAAAGGCTAGCTTTTTGACAGGTCAGAGTCTTTGCTCAGAAATGCTGGCCCAGGAAGGATTAACTGGAAAGATGAAAAGGACCCAGGGAGGACAGAGAAATCAGAGGGAGGGAATGAGACCAGCCCCCATTTTCTGCCTTGGTCTGCTTGTTTGTAAGAAAGCAGCCTTGGGCCTTGAGAGGCCCAGCTTTCGCTGGTTTGGGCACACCCCTGACTCAGGGAGACCAACGTGCCTCCATCCTTGGGAAGAAGAAAATGTGGGAGTCTGTTCATCAGTGAGACCTGCCTCCACATCCCCTAAACACACACATTACAGAGTAGTTTCTGGAATCCACATCTGCAGTATAAGACCCACTCGACAAGCCAGAGATGATGGTTTATTGATGTGGACACCGGAGTTTTTAAAAGCACCGTAAGTGATTCTAATATGCTGCTTGGAGTAGAGCTGTGAAACCTCTCCACTAACCTCCAATTAACCAGCATGCTCCGTTCCCTCTGAGAAACCTGCTAACTGATGCCCTTGGCCCCGATGTGCTGGCGGGCAGGCCGTGTTCTAATAGTCCGCACACTTCTGAAACCACATGGAGTTGCGTGTTTATTTAAGACTGTTCCCAAGTCAGCTGTGCTCATTATGGAAGTTATGCGATTTACTAATAGTTATATCTAAGCCAACGTGTTTAGAATTTTTTTTAAAGGGTTTTAAAGAAAAAGAGGGTTTTATTTCTCTGAAAACAAACTGAATGCTTTTGGGTGTCCATGAAGGACAATCCCTAAAAAATTGCCCTCAAATTCAGTATTAATAGTTATAAAAGATTGGGAATGAAATTATAAAAATCTAGACATTTCCTACACTGAGATTGTTCAGCAAGTGCCTTTAACTTCTCACTCCACTCTAAAGAAACCGACAGAAACTGGACATTGTAGATGACATACGAATGCCAGGTAGTGAGAAACTCCATCAGCTCAACCTGGGGAGGACAGGGGAGCAGGTATCGTGCCAATACTGTGGGTGACCCAACTGCAACTCTCCTCTTCTTTGCTGATAGAACCTCCACTCTGTTCCAGGCTCCAGTCCTCCTCCATGGGACGCAGATAAAGGTCCCCAACCCAGGGGTAAATCCCAATCGCTCCGATCCAGACATTTAGTCCTATCCACCTTGCCAACGATTGGATCAGATATGACCATGCAATGAAATCTGGCATTGAGACATGCGGGAACGTCAGCTGAATGGGTGGGGAGAGGGAGACAGGAAAGAGGTCTTATAAAGACAAATATATAGGGAAACATGCCCTTTTCTGCTGCTGGGTGTTGTTGTGTGTGAAGATGACCCCGGAGCAGTGGCAGCCATTTGGGGGCCAATGCGGGGAGGTAGCTGAGAACAACGGTGACGCTGTACGATGGCAGAGCAAAAAGTAGCAGGAACCTGAGTCCTTGTTTATGCTGTTGAGCTTCCATTAACCTCTACCTCTGGATTCCTGTTTATGTGAGATTATAAATATCCTTATTGTTTAACTTTGTGTTGTCCAATATGGTAGTCACTAGACACATGTGTTTACTGAGCACTGAATTTCAAAGAATCAGTACAAAAAAGAATGTAAAATATCTCAGTAATACTTATATATTATAATGATAATATTTAGCAATGATGATATTTTGGATATCATTAAATAAACTATCAAAATTAATTTTACCTTTTTTAATCTGGCTACTAGAAAATTTAAAATTACATACATAGCCTACATACATTATTTTTCTATGGAAAGTGCTGGTTTAAGTCTTTTAGAGTTATTTTTTTGCTGCCTGCAGGCCAAAAAAATATACAGGGGTGGGCAAAAGTAGGTTTATAGTTTGTATGGAAAATAATGCAATAATTAATCAATAATACAAGAATAAACCGTTTCATGTACTCACAACTGTAAACCTACCTTTGCCCACCCCTGTACATCCTAACAGATATAGGTTAGGATTTTAGAGTTGGAAACATTGAAACTAAGAATTTAAATGATTTGCTCATGATCACATAAGTATGGCAGTGGGTGGTGGTCACCGACTAGGGACTTGGTCAGTGCTTTCGCCTCTGCACCACTGCAAAGCTGAGAATGTCCCCTGCAAGTCAAACCTCAGCTCCGAAGAAAGCATGGCCGCTTCAGAAACCCAAAGGAAGTCTAGGAAATCCAGCGTTCACTTGGAGGCAGAGAAGAGATGACTGGCCAGACCGGGGACTCTGCCTCCAAAGAGAGAATGGACACAGAACGCCGCCCCTTCTGGCCAGAGACACCTGCCTATTTCTAGAAAACTGTCTGAGGTCCAAAGGTCAGTGTCCCTGGAGGGCTGAACAGAGATGGGGAGAAAGGAATCAGGACTAGCTCTTCTCCAGGGCTCTCCACCGCCTCTGGAAGTCCTTCCCTAACCGTCCAGTGTCTTCCTGACCTCGACCCCATTTACCTTTTCAGCTTTGTCTTCCCAAATCTGCCAAAGCCCAGTTTCAAAGCCACCTCCCTTAGGACACCTCCCAGGCCACCTTCTCCCACCAAGGTCTCATTGCTTCAGACATTCATCACTTCTTACTTCCTGTGGCAACCATCTTGTCTATATCTTGCCTATTTCGTCTAATAGCCATCCCTGGTCCTTCTGCATGTCCTCTCACACTGTCTCAGATGTGAGCACAAGATCACTGGGCAGGAGCATGGAAGCATCTACAGATTTCACCTGGGGTTTACAATGGCGGGTGAGCACCAGAGAGTTCAAGGGTCAGTGGCTCCTGTCCAGGCACAACAAAATCAGACCAGGTAAACCAGGAATGTACATTGTGGTGAACATACCTGCCCATGCCATAGTCACCCATACAGATCCTCCTGAGTTTAGAGGGCCTATCCGAGCTTGGCTCCAATCCACCTTGATAAAAACTATGGACCCAGCATCCCGGAGAAAGCAAGTCAAGCCTGGGACATATTTGGGGGCAGCAAAGAATAATGGACATTGCCTGGGCTTTGGAAACAGACAGACCCGATGGTGAATATCCCTTTAATCCCCCCACTTCTCTTTATTCCCACACATCCATCTATTCCAGGCCTCACCAGTCCTCCCTGGTTGATTACAATAGCATCTTCCCTGGTCTCCTGCCTTTCCTGGTGCCTAATTCAATCCACCCTTCACTCCACCAGCCTCATCGTCTTTTTAAGATGCAGATCTAATCAGGTTACCCCACTTAAAACCCTGCAGTGGCTGCCCAGTGCCTTGAGGAGGATTGCTGTGGGTCCTAGAAAACACATTCTGAGGCTAAGATTGAATGAGGGCGATTCTGTGGTGAGTGCTCTCAGATCAAACACCTGTAAGGAAGGAAGCAGGAGTCAACAGCGGAAGAACTTGAACAATGGCTACCAATTACTAAGGCATCAGCTGATCCCATGAGGATCTCTGGAGCTGGCCCTTCAGAGTTGTCCAAAATCAAAGCAAGAAGGCTGGGCCTTTGTATTCTGGTATCAACCAGTCTTTAGCTATGGGTTTCCCCAGAGTGAGGCACCGCTCTTTGACAGAGGGCAACGTCCAGCTATGAGCCATCAGCAGCTGAGGGAATGAGGACCCTGGTCCCGACGGGGCTCTGAGGGTGTCCTGCAACATCTACCGTAAGGATGGAGTCACACTCCTCACTGTGACCCACGAAGCCCACATGACCTGGGCCCTGCCACCTTTCCACCCTTATCCATCCCACTTTCCTTCTCAGTCTCTGTGCTCCAGCTTTTTCTTAAACACAACAGACTCCATCCTACCTCCATAGCTTTGCCTGTGATGTGCCTTTTGCCTGGCACAGTGTGGCTCTCCCGGCACCCCAGTTAACCCCTGTTCATTTCTCTGCTTGGCAAAGGAGGCCTAGCAAGCCCACTCTATGGGTGGCTGTGAGTAGTATATCTAGCAATATCTCAGGCTCTAAAATGTTGGCTATCTTCACTTCATGGGAAAGAATTGCAGGGTGACCAGTCATCCCAGTTTGCCTGAGACTGAGCTGTTTCCCCCCAATGTGAGACTTTCAATATTTAAGCAGGACAGTTCCAAGGCAACTGATTTGGGGATGGCTGGACACCCTAAATCTGGGTGGGAAGGAAAAAAGGACATTTCATATTAGCACAATGTTCAGTGGTACACTGGTAAGACAGCTCTTTGGGAAAAGTAAATAAACAACCCTGATTTGTAACCTTAGCCCATTTCCATCACAGAAGTATTCCCATCCTTGCCGGTCAAGCTACCAACAGCTGAACAGCCAACGTGCACGAGTCTTGAAAATTTAACAGTGGGCTCTCGTGAGCTGGTAGGAGCTGGCGCCAGCACCCGTGTCTAATAGACTGTCATGTTCCTGATACCTGAAAATAGGCAACATGTTCATACACAACCTCCGCTTGGCAGTGAGTGAGGGTGTCTCCATCCCAAGGTCACTGCTGAAGTGGACCTTGGAGACCATCTAGTCCAAGGCAACACGTAATCTGCCACCTGGGCCACCTCTTCCCCATGCTCTGTCCACAACAGACGTTGCTACTTGATCTCAATGCTGGACCTTCCTAATGTGGTCGTGTTGTCTCCCCTCGCCACACCTCCAGGCAGACACAGTCAGTTAGCTGGTGTTGCACACGAAAGAAAATCCACTTACCCTTAGAAGTAAGTGGAGCTCAGCCTCTCATTATACAGAGGATGAAGCTAGGGCACAGAGGTGTAGAGGGACTTTTCCAAGACCACACAGCCAGGCTCAGCTGGGACTAAAGAGCAGATCTCCTGCCTTGATTGCTCTTCCATCTTGCTTGCTTTGAAGAGCTGAGTCCCACAGTGGAGAGAAGAACAAAGGGCAATCTTATGGGATCTGAGCCTAGATTCTAGGGAATTCTGCATAGAGCCCCCAAATGCTTTTTATACCCTGAAGGTCTGTATATAAATGTCATTTATATGTTGGGAGGAAAGGCACTTTTTAAAATTATAAAAGTCATATATGCTTTTTGCATGAAATTATAACAATAGAGGAATACTAAAAATAACATATCATTTCTCCAGGGGTAATTGCTGTTAAGAATTTAGGTCCTTCTGGGCTTTTTTCCCTCTCATTTACAAGTCTATACCAATGACAAATAGACTAAAAGGTTAGCTGTTCCCCACTCTACCGCTATCCCTGCCACTGAGAACACTACCTAGCACATAGTAGGCACTCAGTAAACACTTGCTGAATGGTTCTTGTTCACTTTAAATGTCTTAGATTCCTTTATAGGATGAAGGTGGGTCCACCTTGGTCTTCTTACTGGATTGTACTTCACGGCATGGTTCGTGAGTGAGCTGAATGGTCCCTTTGGGTGAGCATTTAGACCGAGCTGTTTTTCCCGTAACAGTCCCAAAGCCTAGCATGTCCAACAGGCATCTGTGTCCAACACTGAGCTCCTATTCGAACCCTCATTCTATCTCAGTTCATGGCAACACTGTCCTTCTGTGGCTCAGGCCAAAGGCACAAAGCCATCCTTGACTCCTCTTCCTCTTGCTCCCCATCCAATCGATCAGCAAAACCTATCGGCTCTACCTCCACAAGAGCTCTCTAGCTGGCTTGCAAGGTGGCACCAAGTCTCTTCCCATGGCTCCCAAATGGTGCCGCCCATCAAAGCTCCTCTGTCTCAGGTTTCCCAGGATCACCACTAGAAGACCTAATGTGGAGGAGCTGATGACAAATGTCACCAGCTCCAGGAGCAGGGTCAGGTTGCAGGGATGTATGACAAGTCCCTGTAGCCTGCAGGGCTCCAACCCCCTCCACCCCCCTCCCTCCCCACTCCATCCAGAGGCTGCTGCCCCGGATGACGCCCCACAGCTTGCACAAGAAGCAGGGGATTAACCAGGTGACATCGCCTGGATGCTGACAGCCTGGAAGCCCGTGACCTGGGTGAAGCCCCTTTGCCAGGCACTGGGTCAGCTCAGCGACCCTGTGGGCCTTGGAAACCAGAAATAATTGTGTCTGTGAAGGCGAGAAGCAAAAGGGATCGAGGGGAGAGTGTCTTGGTTCAGAAGGAGGCCACCCAGTGGTCATTCAGGCCCCTGTGTTCAGTCCTCCCCACAATCCACATGTCCCTGTGGCATGTCTAATAGGCATCTGCCATCGCAGTGTTCAACACTGAGCTCCTGACCTTTCCTCTTCGAATCTTCATCCTGTCTCAGTTCAGGGCAACACAGTTCTTCTGTGGCTCAGGCCAAAGCAATGGAGCCATCCTTGACTTCTCTTCCTCTTGCTTCCCATCCAATCGATCAGCAAAACCTATGGGCTCTACCTCCAAAACAGACCCAGAGTTCAACCACTTCTCTCTGCCTTTGCTGTGTGGGATGGGGGTGCAAGCCACTGTTGCTTCTCATCTGTGTTATTGCATAAACTCACTAATAAGTCCCTTTCTGCACCACCTCCTCTCCCCCAAACAGTCTCTCAAAACAGTAGCCAAGCCCGACCAGCGTGGCTCAGTGGTTAAGCATCTACCTATGAACCAGGAGGTCACAGTTCGATTCCCGGTCAGGGTAGATGCCCGGGTTGTGGGCTCAACCCCCAGTGTGGGCATGCAGGAGGCAGCCGATCAATGATTCTCTTTCATCATTGATGTTTCTCTCTCCTTCTCCCTTCCTCTCTGAAATAAATAAAAATATTTAAAAAAACAAACAGTAGCCAAAGGAATCCCTTTAAACCAAGTCAGATCATGTCGCTTTTAGAGCCCCCACTCAGTGGCCTGCAGGTCCCGGCATGAACTGTCCCCACTCCACTCTACCTGGCAGGGATGTGATATGGGTGATGTTCCGTCCTTCCCTATACATTTCATCGAGGGCCATATTGTCAGGTTCTCTTATCATTGATGCTGTGAGATTTGATCACTGTGAAGATGGTATCCATAAAGGATTCTAATTCTAATGTCGTTAAAAATAAAAGGAATAGAAACTATTGTGCATGCCAAACAGCATTTCCTGCAGGCCTCGGTGAGTGCCCCCACTCTAAACCGTCAGCAGCGTGTGCTTGAATACTTTCAGACTCAAGGCGCTCACTACCCGAATGGCAGGAGGAGGGGGTGCTGGAGTTCTCACTGCCCCTGGATCGCTCCATGGATTTTGTCAGCTAGGTCTAGACCCGTCAACTCTCAGTTACACAGGAGCGAGTAGGGGCCCTGGATGCTGCACTCGAGACCAGGCCTAACTGCTCACCTGCTTAGGAAGGCTAGGAGACAACAGGACAACGCTCTGGTGTATGGCAGGAAGCAAGCCCCACACCCTGCACCCCACCCTCCGCCAGGGCCCTCAGAAAATGACTCCACATTCTTTGCAAGGGTGTTTCAGCAAGGGCTGGTCCAGCGAACAGCTGTGGGGACACGGAATTAGCAGGCCCTGGAAACTCAGCAAATCCCAGGAGACCAGCCTTGGACGAGGGACTTGGCCAGTTGGACACATGCATCACAGAAAACAAGGCCACAGAGAAGAAAGAGTAATTACGTCCACTTCCCTGTCTTGCTGAGGGTCCACTCTGCTCCCCCCCGCCCCCGGAGTCCCCGATAATGCCAGGGAGCTGGCATGACCTCAACTCAACCGGCTGTCACGCTGACCCCTGGCTGTGAACTGAGGCATGAGATTTTCAAGATGAGGTTAAATTATGCTGATTCTACATTCGAAATGGAACCATGCCTGGCATGGATTTCATCTACACTGGCAGGACTCAAGGCAGAACTAAGTGAATCAAAGTCTTGGCTTATTAATTGCTCCAAAGTCAAAGCTAATTTTTGTGCTGAAATATTCTCTCCAAAGCAAGGACAGCTGAGGTACAGGCCATCCTGAATTAGTTAGCCCTTTGGATTGTACACAGAAATACAGAAAGGAGAATATATGTCTCAGCATTCCTATGTGATAAGCATTATGCTAAGTTATCTTTATGGATCATCTCATCTCATTGTTTCAACCATATGTTGAGAAGGATTTTGGCATCCTTAACGGGAAAAAGGAAATGGAAGCTCAGAAAGGTTACACAATGTCCCCAGGTTCATAGAATTAAGAAGTGCCACGGCTGGGATTTGAACTCAAATCTGGCTACTCTAAGGCCCAAGTGCTTACTAGTAAGTACCATGTGGCTCCCTTTAGTACTATCAGACTCTCTTAGGACTTCTACACATGGTGTTTAACAGCAAGAAGAAATTTTCTATTAAAAGATGTTTTTCTTAAATCTGAAAGTCAAAAAACAAAAATTCTATTAGAATGAAGAAATTAATTTAGCAAGGTAAAAGGATCCAAAGCCTATATACAAAAATAATTGTTTCTATAACCTAGCAGTGAACAATTAGAAAAATGAAACTTAAAATGCCTTTTACTATATCATAAAAAAATACTTAATTTTATTTAACAAAAGATGTGCAAGACACTGAAAACTATAAAACATTGCTGAGTGAATTAAAGATCTGAATAAACAGGGATATATACCATGTCCATGGACTGGAAGACTCATTGCTGTTAAGATATCCATGCTCTCCAAACTGATGCATAGATCAAATGCATTTTAATCAGATTCCCAGCAAACTTTGTAATAGAACTCTACAAACTGGTTTTAGAATGGAAATAGAAATGGAAATAAGCTAGAATAACCCAAACAGTCTTGAACAAGAAGAGCAAAGTTGGAGGATTTACTCTGATTTAAAGTTTACTATAAGGCTCCAGTAACCAAGGCAGCGTGATATTGGCATAAAGATGGACAAATAGATCAATAGAAAAAAATATTCCTTTGGGGAGCAATTAAATAAATAAATATGGACGCTGATTCAAGGAACACATATCACAGGCCCAGATAATGTGACACCAGGCATCACTGCTTAGGACTTTATCCTGGCAAATTCATTTAGCTTCTATGTTCAGAGTCAGTTGGGCTAAAATGAGTTGAAGTTATCCACTTTGGGGAGGAGAAAAAAATTGAGCATATTTAGAACATAGAAGCTTGGGTTTTTGACCCAGTGGTCATATTTAAACACATAAATATAATTTTTCCAGCATGTAATAACAATAAAAGTGCTAAACAGATGCCAAACTCTGTTCTAAGTGCTTTGACATATATCAAGGCATCATTTAATTCTCTCAACAAGATAGAATAATAGTTCTCTATCAACAGGATCGAGTAAAAGAGAAAATAGCAAGTACTGTACTGCATCAAGAAAGGGATGATCTTATGATGTCTTATGATGAACATTTTACATTTGTGTGTGTGCATAGAATCAAAATATGAAGTACATGCCCCACAGTGGGTTGCAATCATGAACATTTCAAAGCTGCTAGTGTAGTCAATGAGGGAGTTGTTAAGAAGCCTAAATAATATAATGCATGGAAGGTTCTTAGCATAGAGCCTGAGCTTCACTCATGTTTCCTGGGCAGCTGCAAGGGGCCCTGAGCTTAGAAGGCCCTGCACATGGTTTAATGCTCTGCTGTCGCCACCTGAAGTTCTTACTGATTTGGTAGAAGGGGCCCCACACTTTCATTTTGCACTGGTAGTCCTGATTCTTTTCTGTAGTCATTTATCATTCATTAAAATACTTATATTTTGAAATATTATCAGGTATTATCAAATTCTACCTCTGTCTCTTGTTAGCTAGAGGACTGTGAGTGAGAATACTTAAAATAATATGTGTCTAAGTTTCCTCATCTATAAAATAGGGGTAATGCAGTAACTATAGAAAGCGGTATGGAGATTCCTCAAAAAATTAGAAATAGAGCTGCCATACTCCAGCAATTCCACTTCTGGGTATTTATATGAAGAAAATAGAAATACTATTTTGAAAAGAATACTAATATGCACCCCTAGTTCATTGCAGCATTATTAGTTATAGTTAAGATATGGAAGCAACCTAGATGTCCACAAATAAATAAATGGATAAAGAAGATTGGTGTGTATATACAATGGGATATTATTCAGCTACCAAAAGAATGAAATCTTGCCATTTTCAACAACATGGATAGATCCTAAGAGCATTGTATTAAGTGAAATAAGTCAGAGAAAGACAAATACTGTATGACCACACTTATATGTGGAACATTAAAAAAATGAATAAACAAAACAAAACAGAAGTAGGCACATAGATATAGAGAACAAGCTGATGGTTGCCAAAAAAGAGGGGTAGGGGGATGGAAATTAAAAAAAAATTAATACAAGAAACAGAGAAAATATAGTTTTTTCAACAAATGGTATTACCTAAAAATAAAACAAAATAAAAAATTAAAACCTTTCATCTAATACGGAAGATTAACTCATCCCTTAGTCGTTTCTTTTTCTGGTCAATTAAACCAATTATTTTACCTTTTCCTCATAAAATAAAGTAAAATAAAATAGGAGTGATATTAGCACTTCCCCGTAAGGTTGCTGTGAGAGTTTAAGTAACACATGTGCCACATGCCAAGAACAGCACCCCACACATTGTACACACTTCCCAAATGTTAATTATTATTATTATTATTATTATTATTATTATTATTATTAGCCTTACGGAAAAGCTGGTTTTCCCACTGCACATTTGGGGGAGGGGATTATTGAGTTAGATCAATGGTTGGGGAACTTTGTTTAATAACCTGTTTGAGCACCAGATTATTTTGAGAATCTGAGGCTTTCTGAGAAACACCTCCCAGAGGATCGCAGAGAGTCCATGCGCGGATGCACACATCTTGCATTGCATACATCTCGCCTCAGCTTTAGGGCATTTATAAGCCTCTGAGGCCAAGGCTCGGGACCCAGGTCCACAACCTCAGAAAGCATCGCCCACTGAAGACCCTCTAGTCCGGAAGTCTGTGGGTCTCTGGGAACAGCCAGGCACCCCGCAGTGTACTCCTGGAGGGCCCGGGGTATGCTTGCTTTGGAGTTTTAAGTCAGCAGCTATTTTTAGTTTGGCTATATATGGCCAGGGGAGTAAAGGGCTATAGGTAGGGGAAGGGTGCCAAGAAGCTTACAGCAGGTTTAGGAGGCCAGAGCCCCTGTGCCTGCACCACCTTCCCCTTCCCACCAGAGAACTGGAGGGCTCACCCTCCAGCCAGAGAGACACTTTAAAATCATGATTTTCAAACTTTCTGACCATGATACAAAAGTAATAAATAGTAAGAAATAAAGTTGATATTATAATACACACATAGACATTTTTATACACACACATACACACACACACATATATCTCCAACTGAACAAATATTCTAGGAAACCGTACTTTATCTTATTCTCTATGAAACATGTGATATTTTCTATTCTATTCTATTCTATTCTATTCGTTCATTTAAAAACATGCAGGTCGCCAAAACCGGTTTGGCTCAGTGGATAGAGCGTCGGCCTGCGGACTCAAGGGTCCCAGGTTCAATTCCAGTCAAGGGCATGTACCTTAGTTGCGGGCACATCCCCAGTAGGAGGTGTGCAAGAGGCAGCTGATCGATGTTTCTCTCTCATCGATGTTTCTAACTCTCTATCCCTCTCTCTTCCTCTCTGTAAAAGATCAATAAAATATATTTTAAAAAATAAATAAATAAAATAAAATAAAATAAAAACATGCAGGTCATGACCCACTGTGCCACCTATTAATGGGTTGACACCTCCAGTTTGGAAGAGTGCTGTTTTTTTTTTGTTGTTGTTGTTGTTTGTTTGTGTGTTGTTGTTTTTTGTTTGTTTGTTTTAGAGCAGGCACCTATAACATTTGACTGCCAGGTAAGGCGGGGAGTGGAGGAAATGGGGCACATGGTCCCTTTGATCACTACATCTCCAAACTTCAGATAAGATGCACGTTTCCGCTCAATCCCCGGCTGGACAGCACGTGTTGGACCTCCTGGCCTTGTGCCCTTTCTCTCCACCTGGAGCACTCGTCCGCCACCTTGTCACCTGGCTGACTCCATACATAGGGGCCTGGCTTGCCACTTACTCCTGGAAGCCTCCCTGAATGCCTGTCTGGCCAGCTGCCTTCCCCTGGCTCCCTTAGTCCCCGGTGGGTACTCCCCTGCCTAGTAGCCAACACACTACCCCCACCACTCAGTGCAGTGTAGTGCTGGCTAAATAAAAAGCACTCAATACACATTTATTGAATGAATTAATGATAGGTAATAGTAATAATGGCAACTACCATTTATTTATTTATTTATTTATTTATTCCTCACCCGAGGATATTTTTTCCATTGATTTGTTTTTAGAGAGAGTGGAGGGGAGAGAAGAGGGGAAGAGAGAGAGAGAGAGAAACACCGATGTGAAAGAGACACATTGATTGGTTGCCTCCCACACACACCCCCATCTGGGCTGGGGATTGAGCCTGCAACCGAGGTATGTGCCCTTAACCAGGAATCAAACCCGTGGACCCTTCAGTCTGCAGGCTGAGGCTCTAACCCCTGAGAAAACCAGCCAGGGCAGCAGCTACCATTTACTGAGTGCCCATTTATCCCATGGGAAGTCTTAGTAGAGATTAGGATAAACTCACTTTATGGATGAGGAAACTAAGGCTCTAAGAGATTAAAGAATGTGATGGAGCCAGGATGTGTAATAACCCAGGGCTACCCGACTCCCAACCTTCCTAATCACAGGATCTTAATTGCCCACATTCCGCCCAGCGCTACCCAGAATGGGGCAAAGGGCAGGTCCTTAACAAACCCTCGGGGAACCGATGACAGGTTGATTAAAGAGATTTTCCAAAGCCGTGGCCACATCTAATTTTGGAGAGTTGCACCTCGTGTGTGGCTTGGGAGAGAGGATCTGTGAGGCTTCCAGGCTGCCGGAAAGTGGGGTTCTCTCATTTGGGAAAAGAGGCTGGACCAGGTCTTCTGGTCACCTGAGTACACCTCGGATAATGCCCAGGCCCCTGCAAAGCCTCCTTGATCTGGCCCATGCCCACATCTCCAGGGCTGCCCCTGCCTGCTCCCCTCAGTCACTCTGTTCCTGACACCCTGGCACTCTTGCTGTTCCTCAAGCACCCCAAGCCCAGTCCTGCCTCGGGGCCATTCCCGCTGCGGGGAAGTCTTCACTCTAGAACTCTCCATCCTGCTTCTCAGACTACCCTATCCAAAAACATCACCCTCTTCCTTCTTTGCTTTTTTTCTCATAACACTCGCAACTTCTGGAAATTACATATGTTTGTTTTCCAGTTCATTTCTGTCTTCACGAGACAGGAAACTTCCTGAGGACTTTGCTTGTTCACTGCCCCGGGCCCCTGGAACTCGTGTAGGATGGTGCCTGACATATAGATGACGCTCTATAATATTGGTTGCATGAATAAATGAGTCTCCCCCCACCCTCACCCCCTGGCTCCCTTTAGATATATCAGGAGATCCACCTATAGCTTCCCCAAAATATGTGTCCCTGTGACTCACACCCAGGCCCCAGTCACACACACCTTGGTTTGAGAGGGGAAAGAGAAGAAACATTTGGCCCCCATGCACTGTGCACCACTTTGCAGCAGTAACTGGTACCTGGCAAGCACTCAAGGGTTATCTCCATCTTACAGCCAGCGAGATTGAGGCCTGCTTTCTGCTTGTCCCCAGTGCTTAGCATAGTATTGGGCACAGACATCCAGTGAATGGCATCGCACTGAATTGCAGAAGTTCCGCAGCAGCTCAAGGTCACTGAATTAGGAAGTGTGGCACCAGAATTTGTCCTCCGCGCTGTCCAGGTCCAGTCAGTGCTGTGCCACCGCCATGGCACACATGGGAACTCCAGGGATAAACCTCGTTAACATCCAGGCACTTTCGAGGGTGGACCCTCGCCAGATAGCCACCCACTGGCAGCCCATTCAGCCCATCCTGCACCGGGGGCCACTCTCCACGTGCCCAAGGGCCTCCTCTTGAGCAAACCCTGGGCTGACTACGTCCTTCCTGCCCCTGCTCCAATGTCCTCTGGCGCCAAATATGTATTTTTTCAATGAGCCATAGCTTTGAGTTATGCGTGTCAGCGCCTCTTCCCAACAGGGCACGTGAGGGAGGCATAGAATGACCCTGGGCTGGAAGGACCCTGAATGAACACTGAAGGCAGGAGCCAGCAAACTTTTCCTGTCGTTGAATAGTACATCTTTCAGGCTTCTGAGCCAGGAGACGAAATTGAGGATGTCATGTAGGGACTTCCATATCATTTTCACAAATAGTGTTGTTCTTTTGACTTTTTTCCCCCAAACATTTCAAAATGTAAAAAATTACTGTCAGCTCCCAAGCTGCACAAAAGCAGGCAGCAGGCCAGTTTGGCCTGCCGTCTAAAGTTTGCAAGCCCCCGTTTTAAAGCACGACTCCTTCAGCTTTAACATGCATAAAAATTGCTGGATGAGCTTAAAATAGATGTCTGGGTTGACCCTCAGATTCCGATTTAGCAGGTGTAGGGGGACCCCTGAATTTGCATTTATTTCTGATGCTACCTGTCCACTGACTACATTTTGAGTACTTATTTGAAAATACCCCATTTTATGAATGAGGAAACTGAGGCCCAGATAAGTGATATGTTCGAAGTTACCCCCCGTGGAGGAGGGGATGGTATCTATTCTGCCAATCCCCAGGGCTGTTTTGCCGCAGAAAATTCCTCTCCATTCCCTGAACCCACTGAGTTCTCTCCTGCTTCTGAGCCTTTTACTTATTTTTCTCTCTCCCACTCCCGCCCTCACAAATGCCATTTCCCCAATCAAGATCCAACTCAAAAGTCCCCTCTTCTAAAGCGTCCTTCTCCTTCTGCACTCTGTACATTCTTGTATATAATGGTTTGTCTACAAGCCTATCCTGGAAGCCCTGGGCTGTGTCTTATTCCTCTTTATAGCCCTTTACAATGCTTGCAAATAGGAGGTACCACAGAAATATGCACCGAACAGAAGCATGCGTGCATGGATGGGTGGGTGGATGAATGAATGGATACTTCATGATCTATTCCCTGAAAACCATTTTCTTGGCAAAGTTGAGCCTAGACCCCAATTCTCCTGGAGCGCAAGCTAGCGTCTGTCCCCCAGTCGATGGAAAACCTGGCATGTGGACAGTGGCAGGTACATCTTAACGAATGTGTGTTGGGTGTGTGTTTACACGGCAGGCCTGCCCGAAGCACTCCTGCCCGGACGTCCTCTCGGTAGCCCTTTATTGGCCCCACCTTTCCTAAGGAGAAAATGGGTCCTGGAGAGGCAGAGTGGTTTGCCTGAAGTCACGCGGTAAAGAACGCCCTGGCCCCTCTGCTTCTGTCATCGTGCCCCTTGCTCCCCCGCCTCCACCCCGCTGGGCCCGCCCCGCCGGGCTCACCTCCGTCCGCATAGGTCTCCGTGCCGTAGCCGTCCTGCAGGCCGTTGTTCCAAGTGCCCTCGTACTTGGCTCCGCTGCTGCTGCTCTGCCGGGTTCCGTAGCGGCCCTTGAAGCCGTGCGTCCACTCGCCCTTGTAGAGCCAGCGTCCCTTGGTCTCTATGCCCAGCCCGTGCCGTTTGCCCTGGCTCCAGTATCCCTCGAAGGTGTTGCCGCTGGGCCAGGTGTAGACGCCCGCCACTTCAAAGCCAAAGTTCCAGGAGCCCGAGTATTCGCCCTGGCCCTTGGGGCCGGTGCACAGCCCGTGGCCGTGGGCCTTCCCGTTCTCCCAGCCCCCGCAGTACGCCCCGCCATCGTCAAAGTCAAAGCGGCCCCCGCTCATCTCATCATAGCCCCCGACAACCTGACTGCCCTCCAGCTTGGGGGTCGAGGGCGATGGGGGTGCCAGCGGCACGCTCCAAGCTTGCTCAGGGCCGGGCCCCCCACTCACCACCGCCGCACCCCAGCAGGGGGAAAGCCAGGTGCCACCAGAGGCTGAGCGAGCCCAGGAGCCAAGTCAGCACTGGGCCGGCCGGTCAGGGCCATGCCTGGGAGGCCCCGCTCAGTCAGCCAGAGGGAGGCTGCCCGTTGGGAGGGAAGCAGGAAGGAGAGATTCAAACCCTCCACGGAGCATCCCGAGTCTGGCTTCCTTGGAGTCAAAGGAAAAGCGCGGTGATCCCTTTAAGAAGCACAGTGAAAGGGTGGGGTGGCGGGGTCCCCAGTCCGTCTCAAAGAGGGGAAATTCACCTCGGTGACAGTCCCAGCCCCCAGGCTGAATTCCTGCAGCCGGCTGGCCCCTTCTCCTCCACCCGTGGGTGTGGGTGTGCGGGGCTGTCGCTCTCCTGGAGGCTGCCCCGCCCCTGTCCAATCCTGCCCTCCTCCCGGGACAGAAAGGTCAGTGTTGCCCTAACAAGGCCATTGGATCTCAGAAGCTGCTCCCAAAATAACCCCCTGGCCAGCCCAGCCTCCTTCAAAGTGGGAGGGGTGTTTCAGACTGGGCTGGTGCCTCAGACCCTGGGAGTGGCTGGAGGGATGAGGAAGGGAAGCTGAGAACAAAGTGTAGGCAGCTGGGGCGCTCTGATGGCTCTTCTTCTCCCCCCGGGTAAGAGCCTCTTCCACCCCAGGTTCCCTGAGTCTGTGGGAGGGAGCGGGCGGAGGAACTGGGAAGGGAGGGGAGGGAGACTAGCAGAACGCCCTGTGCTGGCACACTTAGCACCCCCCAGAGCAAATCTCAGCCCCACCGCCACTCACATGCCCTCACAGGTCCTGGGGCTAAGGCACCACCGCCAACCCCCAAAAAGGAATCCAGTGACTACAGAGAAAGGAATGGGGCCTGGTTTCACAGATGCTTTTGAACGCACAGAAGTGAGGGTCTAGAAGCGGAGTCTGGAGATGCAGCAGGTCTGAGTTCAGAGCTCATGCACAGCCCCGAATTCCCTCCACCCAGGAACTCTGAGACCCCCCGGGAGGAACCGTGTGCAAAGGCTCGGATCACCCCCTTTCTCTCTCCTGCAGGGTAAATACCTCCTCTGAAGGGCGAGGAGTCTGTCTGTCCTCCATCTCTGAGACACAGAGTTGCCAGTTGTGTTGGAAGGAGTTCATCTCAGAAACACTCAAGGATCATGATTTTTTTTGTTTGTTTGTTTTTAATTCTCTTTCCAAGCTCTTCTGCTCTGGTGTCCTAAGAGCCGGTGAAGCCAGACTTCATAAAGTTCCTGGGGCAGGTCAGGTTCCCAAGCTCCAGGGAAAGGGACACATAAATCTCCATGACATGAAGCTGTGGCCGGGGCTAATGACTGGAAATCCCAACTGAGCCCAGGGTTAACAGGAGCATAGAGTAACTCCGAGGAAGGTGGGAACCACCAAGAACAGGAAGCTCTGTGTGTGTGTGAGGGGGCGTGGGGGAGGAGAG
Source organism: Cnephaeus nilssonii (assembly GCF_951640355.1). NCBI lineage: Eukaryota > Metazoa > Chordata > Mammalia > Chiroptera > Vespertilionidae > Cnephaeus > Cnephaeus nilssonii. Next base: position 69,821,876 of record NC_137082.1, on the reverse strand, counting down.
AGAGAGAGAGAGAGAGAGAGAGAGAGAGAGAGAGAGAGAGAGAGAGAGAGAGAGAGAAGAGTAAGATAGAGAGATGGGGGAGGGGAGGATAGAAACCATTAAGAAAGCAAGTACAGGAGGTCCCTGAGAACATTACACGATTATCTGATTTCAAACTTATCATACCCAAATTGCAGGATGACTTAGGGCCACTTAAAATCACTGCAGAAGTTTTGTTCATTTCAGAAACGGATAGAAAATGTTTTCTCCCTTCCTCCCAGCTGATTCCTAGTTCTTAAGACTTGGCTCCGTCATCATTCACAGCCCCCTACCTTGAAGGGCCCCTTCTGTGTCCACATTTCACCCCCAAGTAGAAACGCCCAGCCTCTGTGCGCACTGTCACTGGCTGTTTGCCAAGCTGACAGCAAATAGCAGTAGATAAAGACTGTACGTGTCATCTGGGTTTTGTCTCACCACCCCGCCAGGTTGACTGACAGCCTGCGTGCACACTTCACTAAGAACAACACCTCAGTGCTGTCCACAGAGAGTTCTGCTTTTGCCACTTCTCACCTAAGTCCCTGGAGAATCCCACGTTTCCTTCTAGCTCGGCTCTCAAGGGGAGGGGAAAGGACATCTCAAACTGGAAGCCCTTTGTAGTTAAATGCTGAGCAAATCACCCTAATCCTGTTCTAAGGCTGCCTGGCTGCTGTGTCCTAGGGGACTGTTCACCTACATAAATTTAGCCACTGTTCACCGTGCGGCTCCCTACAGTGGTTCCCTACCAAGGGCCTGTGCACATAACCGTCACCAGTAGAACTTAAAAACACGGATTCCAGGCCCCCCACCCCACCCCACCCCCAACCAACCGAATTCAATTGTCCTGGGGGGAAGGCCAGGACAGTTAAATTCTTTTTAAAAGATCAGACAAATCTGACTCTCATTCCTAGTTACCGCTGTAATGTTGTCAAATTAAGAAACTGTTTCTTAATTTACATACCAGTGTTCATGAATTTACTGACTTAACATAGGCTATGTATGTTACCAAACTCAAGGGGTTCAACACTTGGGGTACTTTATTAAAAAATGAGACATGGTTGTCCCAAGGTAGTTTTATTTACTTTCAGCAAGTAAAGAAGACGGGGGATTTATAACCAAAGCTCTGTCTCCTGGAAGGGAGGGTTAGTCATCGCTTAGATACACTATTTGGTTACTTTCATGTTGTTTTTTTATTTTTTTATTTGCAGTTGGCTACTTTCATCCCCTTGAGTTCTTGTCAGCTCATCCTGTTTACTGTTACATCTGCAAAATACTGTGCTACATTTTAACATTAAGCAAGAAATAACATTTATTAAGAATGGCCCAGCTCTCTTCCTTGGCGCTGCCTACGGAGGTGGCAGCCGTCTCCTACTCGGCACCATGGCTGCCCTCAGACCCCTCGTGAAACCCAAGATTGTCAAAAAGAGGACCGAGAAGTTCATCTGGCACCAGTCAGACCGATATGTCAAAACTAAGCGGAACTGGCGGAAACCCAGAGGCACTGACAATAGGGTGCGTAGAAGATTCAAGGGCCAGACCTTGATGCCCAACATTGGTTATGGGAGCAACAAGAAAACAAAGCACGTGCTGCCCAGTGGCTTTCGGAAGTTTCTGGTCCATAACATCAAGGAGCTTGAAGTGCTGCTGATGTGCAACAAATCGTACTGTGCTGATAATGCTCACAGCGTCTCCCCAAAGAACCGCAAAGCCACTGTGGAAAGAGCAGCCCAGCTGGCCATCAGAGTCACCAATCCCAATGCCAGGCTGCGCAGCGAAGAAAATGAATAGACAGATTGTGTGCACATTGTATTTGTGTTAATAAAATCATAAAATTCTGCCATCTGGCATTAAAAAAAAAAACACCCACGAAGAATGGCCCAGACCTTGAGACCCTTGTCCTATCTAACACATAGGGTAAATAATTGTGGAGTTAGATATCTGTTCAAATCCCAAGCTGTGTGACCTTGAACCAACTGTTAATTTCTCTAAGCCACAAATTCTCCATCTGTAAAAGTACCTTTCTCAAAGGGTTATTAATATTAAGGCTAACAGTATCTACCTTATATGGCTGGGTGAAGATTATATGACCTAATACTGTTTAAAAAAAAGGCCTAGAACACACTACACAATAAATGTTAGCTATTACTAGTATTATCTTCACCTGATGTTACTTTTCAAACTATTATGCTTAATAAAATAGTCACCAAAGCGGGAAGCGATCACTCCCTAAATATTACTTACTTTGACATTGAAGTACTCCTTACTCTTCCCAATATGTGTTTACTCAACATTACCCTGTGGTTTTTCATTTTTTAAACTGATAAACTATGTTACTGTTAAAGGGACACTTTGACTTCTTAAAAGTTTAAGTAAATTCTTTGCCAAATTTGCAGCTGGCCTTACCGGGACCAGGTTGAGCTTCTTGATCCCACCATCACTTTTTGGCCCTGCCCTTAAACCAATGCGGTTCAGGGAAAGGGAGACCTCTTGTGGCCAGAGGTGCATTAAAACAGATTTTCCTTAGGAAAACCAAGTTCTTTCCACCAAATGCAATTTACTAAAACTTGGAGTGAATTTAAACTGTTTTAAAAAGTATCTATCTCATTCCTCTTTTCCCCAGGTCTTTCCTTGCTCCATGGCTCTTTGTCAGGTGGGGTAGTCACTTGTGTCCTATGTTTCCTTCTCAACTTAAGCGTGACTGCTTCCTGGGGAGCCTGGAGAGAAGGGAACTGGAAATCCAGAACAGAGAGGACTGCACATGGAAACCCACCTGAGTTCTCAGCGCTGAAGACTCAGCTGAAGAAGCCTCATCTCCCCAGATAAGGCTCCTGGCTGGTTAGGTAACTTCCCATGCTGGCTCCTCCCCCAAACTGGGAGGTGTTTTGAAACAAGGATTATCTTCATTCCAAAACAATGCATGAACACCTACTCTGTGCCTGGCACTCTGGCTCATCTTTGTATGTCCTTGCCTACACATAGTAGGTTCCCCTAATCTTTCTCCTTAGCATTTGGCAGCTGACAGCTCCCTTCTTAAAATACTTTTTTATTTGACCTCTAGAACTCCTCTCTTGGTTCTGCTCCTGCTGCTACTACTGTTTTTTGCTGGTTCATCCTCATTCCCCTGCCCTCTATACTCTGAGAATGTCCCAGAGCTTGGTCCTTGAACTGATTATCTATATTTGCTTCCAAGGTGATCTCCTTCAGTCTCATAGTTTAAATATAAGCATCCTAACTGTATCTCCAGCCTGAACCACTCTCCTATCTTCAGTCATATACCCAACCACCAATTCAACAGCTCCACATGATGTCTACATAAGCATCTCAGACTTAATGAAATCAAATTCCCAATTTCTTCTCCTAGACCTGCTCTCCAGATTATTAAAACCATTGGAATCACCCTTAATGCCAATCTGTCTCTCACACCTGATATCCATTAGCAAATCCCTTCAGCTCTACCTTCAAAGTGATTTCAGAGCACCTCTCTCCTATACTGCCAAGTGCCCAAGCCACTGGAAACTATTGCCTGATTTACTGCAATAGCCTCCTAACTGCCTTCCGTTTCCTGCCCCTGCTCCCCCTAGTCCACATACAGCAGCCAGTGCTCTTTTAAAAGGCCAGGTCTTTGAGGCTCAATCCCTAATGTGGGGCGTGCAGGAGGCAGTCCATAAATGATTTGATGTTTCTATTTCTCTCTCCCTTTCCCTTCCTCTCTGAAATCAATAATAATAATTTTTAAAAATCCCAGCCAGCATGGCTCAGTGGTTGAGCATCATCGACCTATGAACCAGGTCATAGTTCGATTCCCAGTCAGGGCATATGCCGGGGTTGTGGGCTTGATCCCCAGTGCAGGGCGTCCATCATCATAGATGTTTTTCTCTCTCCCCCTCTCTGAAATCAATAAAAAAAAAATGTTTTTTAAAAAAGGCCATGTCTGATGTCTCTTCTCCAAACCCAAATGGTTCCTTATCTCCTCCTGAGTCTAAGCCTTTAAGATCCTTCTAAAAGATCCTCCATGAACTGCCCCTGCCCACTGCCTCTGTGACCTCACCTGCTTCAAAACATATTCTGCTGTTCCTCCTGCCAGGAATGCTCTTCCCCTAAACACCCACATGGCTCGCTCCCTCACTTTCTTCAGGTCTCAGCTCAAATGTCACCTTATCAGAGGCTTATCTGATCACCCCAAATAAAATATCAGCCCCTCCCCCTGCCCAGCCCTGATTATCCCCCAATCCTCTCTCCACAGCACTTTCTCCAAGGGCAAGGATATGTTCTGCTTATTGTTCTATTCTAGTATAGTGTTTCTGGTGTTTTGTAGACTCTTGGTAAATGTGTTAAAGTGAATGAATATTCAATGAGTAATTATTAATGCACAGGTCAGGATGCTCCTCTTCTCAACATCAGAGTATTAATTCCTCAATCCACAATCTGTATCCATTTCCCAGGACACATCAAAGAAGGATGAGTTCTGTAAGTGGCACTCACCAAAGGTCAAATGTCCCAATGAGGGATGCATATTAATGTTGGCCCAAATAGGTCTGAACAGGGTAATTTTTAACTTTAAGATTCATGTTTTGAGGAAGATACTGAGATATAAATACTTAAAACTCATTCCTGCAAATCTGGAATGTCTAAGCTTCCATCCACGTTTGGATTTTTTCAAGAGGTTACTCAAAAACATTGGAACTTTCTTTTTCATCCTGACACCTCCTACTCATAACTTTGTCTGAAAGGGATATGCACCGTTCTGTATATTGTTCTGTTAATATACAGAACTAAGCAAATAACCAGACGACTGGTTTGAAAAACAAACCAAAAAGGATTTAGGGACTTGGGAACCATCTGAATTCAAGTAACATGTTAAGCCCATTTTCTCCATTACTCTCCAGTAAGAAAGATGAAAACAAGTTGTAGAGCTGAGGGTGGGTGGTGGGTCCAATCAGCTCTAATGGCCTAGATTAGTGGTTCTCAAAGTGTGGTCTGGGAATCTACTCTTTCAGAGGATCTGCGAGGCCAAAGCTATTTTCATTAAAAGTCAGGTGATATATGTAAAATTAACTATTTTTTCAAACTCTTTGTCTCACAGGTGTAGTTTTCCAGGTCATGTGACAGGCACTGTCACAAGAGACTAAATGCAGCAGACATGAGAATCTAGCTGTCTTCAATTAAGCCAAACATTACAGGAATTTGCAAAAATGTAAAACAATTCAACTCTCCTCACTAAATACTTTTTGTTTTGGACAAGTTATTTTCCAATTTAGAATCTGTATATATGAAAGCCTAATATGCAAAGTGTCTCCTTGGGAGTTCAACCAACTGGGAGTTCGATTGCTTGCTATGTGTGCTGACCACCAAGGGGCGGCACAGAACAAAGGAAGGCCCTGGCCAGCAGCTGGTAGCTGGGGGAGGCCCTGGTCGGCAGCTGCTAGGGACTCTACCCGTGCATGAATTTTGTGCACTAGGCCTCTAGTATTATTTAGATGAACATAAATGGATTTATGGACTATCTTTAAAGTAATATATATTTAAAATTTCTTAGTTTTAGTTTCTAATATGGTAAATAGTGATAAATATAACCCACATAAGCAAAAGCTCTTTGGGATCCTCAATTTGTAAGCACAACAAGAATCTTGAGACTTGAAAGTTCCAGAACTGCTGCCTCAGCTGTATAAACAGTGCACCTTCTGTTAGCATTATGAGACCAGTACGTTACAGTCCCAGTCCCTAGTGCTGTGATGGAAGGCATTCTGCTGCCTTGCTTGATCCACAGCCTTCAGATACTACTCAATCCACACTAAACTAGTAACTAGCAACTGGCCTGGGGTCTCTCATTACTTAAGTTCAGGGCTTTTCCAGTAAATACCCTCCCCACTTCTCCCAAGTAGATGTCCACCTATTTGTAAGCCCAGACTCCACTGTCATGAATCAACCCTGCAGTGGGATGTTTTAGTAAAGGGTAAATCTTACTTTGTAATCTACATAAAACAAACTTTTTGTTAACATGGTGTTAAAATGGCTAGACAGATTTTCACTATATTCAATGGGCATGCTTAGGATGGTCTGAATTAAAAGTTAGGTGGCATATGTAAAATTCACTTTGGAACTATGTGAAAAAGATAGGGATTCATCCTCCAGCTAAAATTGAGGACAGTGGGTTTTTTTTTTTTTTTTTGGTGTTTTGTGTTTTTTTTTACCAAACTTTAGAAGGCATTTCGGGATGACTGACCAGAAACACAGGATACGCATGTATAAAATTCTCTTAGAGGTTCCTGGAGTAGGAAGGCAGAGCAAAGAGATAATATCCATCCAAAGCATTTGAAACAAGTATGAGATCTATATTACAAGTGACTGAAACATGCCATATACATTAAAATGTGATAGAGAAGACACATACTAGTTTCAAATATCACATCCCCTCGCTCCAACTTAAGCAGCCCACTCCAAACTGCTTCTTCCATGAGAGACGTCATGTAACATGCCTCAGGATGACCACCACCAGCAGGGTTTGCTTAGTGATGGCTAATGATTCTCTCAAACAACACAGGGCAGGCCAGCTAGTTTATTCATATTAAATCTAAACTCTGGATCTCTGGCTTAATAATAAGAAACCTGTAAAGACAATAAATTTTACATTAAATCAGAGATGGCTTAAATCAGTCATAGAAGTTCTAATATTCTGAGCTGGCAACTACTGCATAACAAATGTTCAGTCCAATTACAAAACCACATTTCATTTCCTTGGCCACAAAATCTTTCACAGATTTGAAAAATGCTTTTACCATATACCCACTGCTACCAGTCACGTAATTGTAGTTTCTTCATCCCCCAGGAACATAACTAAGTGAAAGGACTTTTTCTTTGATCAGTTTGTAGATATGTGAGAACTCAGAGAGTAAGTTTAAAGAATGAAGATGAACTGAGATGCCAAGTAAAGTTTTTATTGCAAGCACAGTGAGCAGGAGGTGTCTTCTCACACAAAGTGGCTGCCAGGTCTGCCATTAACTACATCTCTCTGACAGCCCTTCATTGGTTTAAAGCATATTAGTTGGTTCTTGCTATCAGGTGTACATCATTTCTGCCATGTGGGACATTTTCTTGGGAATATACAAGTAATATTCCATGTAGCCTGACAGGTCCTCAATGGTCACATCATCCACATAGACTCGAGCTTGCTCAGAACAGGAGCGCGGGGAGCCAGACAGAGTTCTGGTGTGAAGCGACTGAGAGTAGTCCTCAAGCGTGGATCTTCGTTCTGGGGCTAAGGGAGGGACATTCTGCAAGCCTGAAAAGGAATACACCTCCATATCATGCCACCTCTTACACTGGCACTCCTTGCCTAGGCATGCACATGGCTGGTCCTGGTTTAGCCTGGAAACAGATTGAAAGTCAGCGAGATCATTGGCCTTGAGACTTGCTTGGGAGACTTGAGTAGCATCAGAGGAGTCTTCCTTCTTACTCTCTGACGGCAGCCTTGGAACCGAAGTTCTCAAAGGCTCAACAACTGCCCCTGTGTGATTAGTATCGAGAGAAGTAGAGCATTCTCCTGCATTGAAGTCTTTAGGGGTTGAAATTCCCAGCCCACTGCTGCCATCAGGAGAGTCAGTCTGGCCTTTGTGCTTGAGCTGGCTGCTGGAAGATGATGCTATTGTACTGCAATGTATAAACTTTGGGGGATGAAGGACAGGAGACTTAGACCGTCGACGACGTTGGGTTCTCATTGCTCCTCGTGAAGATTTCCTTGTAGAGCTAAGAGGAAAAAAATGTACAAGATGTTGGGATACAGATCTCCCAAGGGAGGTGCAGAACACCCACCCTGTCCCAACCCTTGGCTCAGGAACCTGTGACCCAACGGGTTTGGAGAAGCATCCTGCATTGACAACTATAGGGTGTAAAAACTAAATGTTTCTATGCCCTGAATTCAGCAGCTTCAGTATCAATGTGAGGCTAATGCTACAAATGGCCATTATGCCATGATCTCTAAACAGAGCAATAGGTTTAGTGTTCATTTCTATCACTGATTAACAGCTGACAGATTTAGACTCCTGAAGTTTTCAGATACTGGGACATATCAGGTAAACTATGTAACTTTTTAAAAAATATTTAATAAATAACTGAGCAAAGCAAAAAGGAGACAAAACTGCCAAGCAAGTTTGAAAACAGAACCAAATAGAATTTTAAGAAATAAACTTTATATTTGAAAATAAACTAAACAGATGGGCTAAGCAGAATACATACAGTTAGGGAAAGAAAAACTAAACTAGAAGATATATCTAAATTATTTATAACAGGGGTCAGCAAATTACAGCCCGTGGGCCAGCACCGAGAGCCACAGAGACCAGGCTGAGGTGTCCCCTTTGCCCATTCTCCCCATCACTCCCTGCGCCTGCCTTACTGGCCAAAAGACATCAGACATGCCACACCTCTGCTTAAGGGTCCATGCTGCTACTATTTACATGTTGGGGCTCTGCTGTCAGCAATCACTGGGCACTGAGAAGCAGAATCTCAGTTTGAGTGTCTGGCCTGTGCCAGGCTCTCTATGGAAGAGAGAAAGACATACTAGAATCTGAGTACCACTAGGGCAGAAAGTAAAACTGACCCTGGCATTGCCCCCAACCCAGCCATCCCACAAGTCTAGTCATTTCATCCTGAGACTCTCAGCATCAGAACATAAAGTGTGTCCACCAGCCAAGATAGCCCACATCAGGCAGGTAGGGCAGGAGTTTTCTCACTTATGTAAGTACCTACATAATATTTACATGATGTAAATACTGTGTTTTCCGATGGTCTTAGGCTCTCGACCCACAGGTTGAGAACCGCTAGCAGGGTCGCCTAAGACCATCAGAAAACACAGATATTTACATTACGATTCATAACAGTAGCAAAATTACAGTTATGAAGTAGCAACGAAAATAATTTTATGGTTGGGGGTCACCACAACATGAGGAACTGTATTAAAAGGTCGCGGCATTAGAAAGGTTGAGAACCACTGAATTAGATGAAAAGAAGGCTTTTCAATGTCAACATGGAAGCCAGAAGACAAGTACTAAGAGAAAATAACTATCAATCTAGAACTATGATTTTAGGTATATATCAACTCAGGTATATCTTCCAAGAACAAGAATTAAATAAAGCCATTTTCAGATAAACCAAAGCAAAATATATTTACCAATAGAACATGATGTTATACAACTCCAGAGGCACCATTAAATTTATTCTATATGGAGTTCTATAACACAGAGGCCCTATTTGCCAATAAGACCTTCACTAAAGGAACCTCAGAAGAAAGTACTTTAGGGAGAAAAATGGTGATTCTATGGAAGGTGTGAGATGCAAGAATGATAAGAGCAAACAAAGTTTAAATGAGATACATCTAAATAAATACTGTCTATTTAAGTAACAATGAAGTTAAATAAAACCTAATTTGTAAGTCTAAAAAGTGATAGAACTAAAATATTGGGCAACTAGACCATGGAAGTCAGATCAGAGTAAATGGGTTTTAAGAAAAATGGTTAAAATACTAACTTTTGTCTTTGTTAAGCATGTATGGTAAAATTTCATGGCTAACTACTAGAATAATAGAAACAAAGTATACAATCTCCAAACCAATAAAAGGAAAAATAGTAGGGGGAAAAACAAACTCATTTCAAACAATTTTTTTAAAGATGAGAAAGGGGCTAGGGGGGAGACAACTGATAGCATAAAGTAAAATCTATGTAAATGAGTTTAAGCAGTTAAAAATTATCAGATTAAATAAAACAAGTCCTATGTATTTGTGAGACACACCTAAAATTTTAAAACACAGAATGATTGAAAATACTGGAAAAAGATACACTAGGCAAATATTAACTAAAAGACAACTATATTAGCTATATTAATTCCAGACAAAATAGACTTTAAGACAAAAGCCATTATGAGAGATTAAGAATGTCACTATATGATGTCTCAATTCATCACAAAGAAAACATTCTAAACTGTAATGAATGTAGGCTGTATGAACCTACAAAATAGCCTCAGAATACATAAAGCAAAAATATAGAGCTTAAGGGGAAACCAGACAAATGGATTCCCATAGATGAGATTTCAACATACTTCTCAATAATTGATAGGTCAAGCTGACAAAAAAATTATTTAAAAAATTCACATAACACTATTTTAAATAATAATTAAAAGCTTAGTTTAATGGACATATATGGAACTCAAGAATGATTAGAGAAAACTCATTCTTCTCAAACAAACATAGTGCTGGAAACTAAGTTTATAGAAGTTGACTATGCACCAGAATATACAGCAAATCTCAGCACATCCATAATTGGGAAGAATGGGTCTTCTCTAAACATTGAGTCTTGGGTTCCGTATCATACATACCCATTTCTGGATACATGGGAAAGAAAATCCAGTAATATTTTAAGGTATTGAGTAAAAAATCATCTGCAAGAGGCAGCTCTTACCCATGCCAACTGTCTTTAGATGCACATGTGGTTTTAGGTTTGATATCATCTGCTGCTGTTCTGACTGATGCTCTGACACTTGGGCCTTCTCCAACAGACAGAGATGCTATGAACCTGAAGAAAATAACAAAATTTACAGCTACAGAACTTAATGCTTTCACCAACCCAAACAAAACTCGTTTTCTTTCTAGTTTGAGTTTCTCAAAAATTATTCATCTTTTAGTGCAAATTTTCCTTTGGGACCAAATTTAGAGGATCCCTAAAAAGCCCACTGTTGCAAAATCACAAGCCAAAGAATGATTCTTAAGTATAGCCAGCACCAGGATAAAAATAGACTTTAGGCTGTTTATCTGGGGCAGATCAGGCCTTATGTCCAGGGAGAATGCTAATGACACTGACCACTTATTTTATGTGTGCAACCAGAGCTGGAAAGTAAGTTTAGGAGCAAAAGCTTTAGGAGACTCAATCTAACTTGAAAATGAACACATTTTCAAATATTATACAACTTTTAGAAAAATATTCTAATTTTTACAACTAATAAACTTGAAATATTTACTGAGTTAAATCTTGCAGTTTGAAATTACACAAGTAATATGGGTTTCCAGCAAAAAAAGATGAAAAAATTTAAAAAAGAGAAAAAACAATTATCTATAATCTCACAACCTGGAGATTAGTAACATTAACATTTGAGTATGAATCCTTTCAGACCTTTTCAACACACACACACACACACACACACACACACACAGGGCTCCTACCTCACATGTTGTGGTACTGATAAAAACCCTTTAGAAATATAAAACCTACTAAAGTAAAACAAAAAGATATCCACTGAACTATAATTAAAAATAAAAAGTAACTGGGAATAACTTAAATGTCTAATAAACAGAAAATACTCCATTATATGAATTATGGCAGATCTATGCAATGGAATATTAGAAATGTATTAAAAATTAAGTGTATAAAGACCTTTTAATAACCTAAGAGAATGCTTATAATATTAAGAGGAAACAGCATGGATAAGCACCTATACATAATGATCTCAACTGTGCACAAAAAGTATATGGTGTTATATATAGTCTATATATTAACAGTGATTATGGTGAAATGTGATGTTTACTTCCTTTTTTATTTTTGTGAACTTGTTTATAATAAGCATGTATTATTTTATAGTCAGATAAAAAGGATTATGTTGTTTTATAATAAATATATAGAGATTTATCTTGATAAGACAAATACCATTAGAAATCAAAACCTGCTTAACAGGATCATGCTAAATTCCAGGCAAGGCTTGGTTAGTTTATGAGTCAGTACCTCAGATGTCCCATTTGTAAGTCAGCAACAATATGAAACAACTAGAGATGTAGGATACATTATACAAGTCTTATTCTGCTTACTCATGGTAATGACTCACCCCTTCTACTCTTATTTGTTCAGTTTTCTCAAATGCTCTTCATTACTACTTCTCTTTCTATAATTGTACTCAAAGCAGATCACATGCTACAAATATATATTTGGTCATATATTATACAGATATTTTGAAAGGTTTTTTAACGTTCAAGTAATTTTTTTTAAAATATATTTTACTGACCATTTACAGAGAGGAAGGGAGAGGGATAGAGAGTGAGAAACATCGATGAGAGAGAAACATCGATCAGCTGCCTCCTGCACACCCCCTACTGGGGATGTGCCCGCAACCAAGGTACATGCCTTTGACCGGAATCGAACCTGGGACCCTTCAGTCCGAAGGCCGATGCTCTATCCACTGAGCCAAACCGGCTAAGGCCGTTCAAGTAATTTTTAAGAGTACTGAAACAGCTTAATTTTATGTTCCAACTTCTTTTTTTTTTTTAATGTATTTTTATTGATTTCAGAGAGAAAGGGAGAGGGAGAGAGAGAAACATCAATGATGAGAGAGAATCACTGATCAGCTGCCTCCTGCACATCCCCTACTGGGGATGGAGCCCGCAACCTGGGCATGTACCCTTGACCAGAATCGAACCTGGGACCCTTCAGTCTGTAGGCCAGTGCTCTATCAACTGAGCCAAATAAGCTAGAACCCAACTTCTTAAAATACCAGGAAAAGAATCTGTATATCAAGAGTTATTTATAAAATGTATATACTAAGAAATTTATATGTGCACATGTATATATGCAGCAGTCCTAGTATTTTCCTGTTTAAACTTTTTTTTTTTCTGTACCCAAAATCATGAAGGCATACACTCTGACCACAATCTGGAACTGTTTCTCTGCTCTGTTTCCATTTCCCAAAAAGGCTTATAAAGTGCCAATCAACTTTCATGGCAAAATGACCACAATATTGAAAAAAATACACTGGAAAGAGATACTTATTTAAAGTGTCATGGAAGCAAATGTGTGCACCTGTAACAGCTATTACACAATTAGTATATTTAGCATAAATCAGTCTATTAGTATAAGTCTCATTTGGTAGGCCAAAATAGTGTTAGCAATAAGCAGACAGCTATAACAACATCTATTTAATTTCTACTATTGTTGGAACATAAAATTAAGCTTGCATGCATTTCTTCAAGTTGTCTTCAAGGTACCATATAAAGGAATGGTTTAAGAGCACAGGTTCTGGAGACAAACTGTCTGGGTTTCTTACCGATGTGACCTTTAACAAGTAGCTTAATTCATCTGTGGCTTGTCTGTAAACTGGAATAACAGTAATAACTATCTTCTAAGTTGGTAGTGAGGACTAAATAATGTATATAAAGTACTTAGGCTAGTGTCCAGGACATAGTGAGTAAAATATTTAGTGATTATTATTATTACTTGTTGTGGAGTTTTCTACTCTTGAGTTTCCAGTGTTTGGTTTCCATTCATGAAAAGAAATATTCTTATATCTATTAAAAATCTGAGATTTCTTCCAGCCTGGGGCAAAGAATGGGGATGAGAATACTGCACAGAACATTTTGCAAAGGGTAAAATTTTAACATTCAGACAGCAGCTGGTCTGTAGGTGCTCTAATTAGTTTGGCCAAAGGGTCCAAGATTATTGATCTCTGTGACAGAACCCTAATGAATAGGTTTCCATAGTGATAGTCTCAGCAATATAGCCCATGAAATTGACAATGTCTGCAGAGATTTCTATTGAGGTAATTCACTTTTAGTGAAAAATACTGTGATTCCCTAGATATACGAGAAAATCCTTAATGGGACAACAACTTGATAACGTTTGGTTAAAAAGAGAGGGGGGGAAAGCCCTCCTCAAAAGTTAAGGAAAATCAAACCACGGAACCTTGGGAGTACAAATGAACTACAACTTTTCAAAATTTAACAGAAGAGTTTCATTTACAAGAAATACAATGCTGTGCAGATTTGGTAGAGTGTCACATTATTAACATTTATATCTTCTACAAATAATGAGAAATTTTAGTAGAGAAAAAGGCTATTTAAGTCTAGTGAATAATTCCCAAATAACATATTATATATTTAATTACCCTGATGCATCCACTCTTAATTTCTTGAAAGCAGTTTGTAGACTCTCCTCCTCTCCATCCTTGGCTTCGGATTTCATTGTGGAACTTTTTACACTACTACGATGTTCCCGCTAATACTAAAAAAGAAAATCAAAATAAAATGAGCACAGTGACAACAGGTGGGTTCAAAAGTATATATTTTGTTAAAATCTTTATTCCTGATACTATTACTGTTTGTTAGAGGAGAGGGGAACAAATTTCTATTTCTAAAAAGAAGTTTCAGTATAGATGATTTCTTGCATTTATTAAGATAGAATTTAAAATGCCCAAATACTTGATATCAATATCCTATTACACAGTTTTGGAAACAATATCACCTAAAATCTGTTTAAATATACTTTTTTAAAGGAGGGAAAATCTCTCCATTTGTAGAGGTCTAGAAACCTATAGACAAAATGACTTTTGCATCAGAAATAAAAGGGAAAAGCCCAACAAATAGCATTCTCATTCTTTAAAATGCTACTATTTATCTAGTCTAACCCTAAAAATTCTAGTTAAGTATAACTTCATGATACATGGCAGCATTTCTCCAAAACAATCCTGACCTGAATATCATTATTCATATCAATATTCATATCCAGATATCAAACTGGATATGAATATCAAAGCAGAATTACAAACATGTTTAATGATTACTGATTATTTCACAGTCAACCTATAAGGTTGATACCTTCATTTGTTTTTTTTTAATAGCTTTGAATATTTTATTATAAAAGATAAAAAATAAATGAATTATACTTACAATTCAAAAAATATAAAGAACTTAGCCCCCCAAAAAAAGAGGTAGGAAGTAAAGAAAAAAGAGAAATTACTGTTCTATAGATGAACATTTAAGTGATGTTCAATTTTTTTAAAAGCCAAAAAATAAATAACCAAGTTTTTCCCCCACCCTGATTATTACATTTAAAACAAAGAAAAGGGATCGGGGGACCAACCAAAGCAACAAGAAACATAACTGAAGTATGTTAATAAATGCTTTGAATCTAGTTTCCCAATTATTCTTTCACTTGGTAAAAGATACTAGTTATTTTTTTCAACTAGTATCTATAATATCACAGAGAATCTGAAAAACATTAAAACAAACAAAAAAACAGAAGATGGGGAATTTTTGAAGCAAAGGATTCACTCTACCTCTTCTTTCTTTATTCCTAACCTGCTTGCTACCCCTTACCCTCCCCCCACCCCCCTCAGGGACTCCCAGAGAGCAGTGCCTCTCTGTAGAGCCCTGGATCCTCTGATTCCCTCTCTGCTCATTTCTCAGGGGTGGGCTTGATGCATTGTGAGACCTCTAATATTCCAAAGGTCAGAGTGTGTTGTAATATGTTAGATATAATATGACCATGTATTACCAATGAAGCAAGGAATCAAGACTACTTGTTTCCTTTATTTATTTACGTATAGAGGAAAATATTTTAGTGAGGAAAATATTTTAGTCAACTTTCTCCCAGGAATGAAACATTGAACACTGAAAATATTCTCAAAAGAACTCAGCTAGCTTTTACCTCAACTTCTTAAGACAAAAAGTTAAATACATTCCCACATATATTTTGCTGGTTTATTTAACCAGTGTATGAACATTATCAATTCTATACTTCACTGGTTTCTAATCTTCTGGATGTAGAGGAGGATCCTCCTCCCCACACACATACACGCACAATAATGTCCTACATACCTAGGGAGAGGGGTGAGCAAAGATCACATTCTAATAATTTTAAAGCCCACAGCATCTGAAAGAGTGCTCTCGTAGGTTGTAAGCAAATTTATCCTGCGGGCAGAACTAAAATAAAGTTTGACTTATAGTTTTCCTCAATTACTTTATAACCAGTCAGTCAAATGCTCACTCAGACTAGTGGCCTTTATAGAGTTAAGTCATCTAAGCCGAGTCTCCCCAATCCTGCAGACCCCACACTAACCCTCTTCTGCCTCTCTGGAAATCAGTACATCACATCTAAATATACTCTGCTGAATTCTATAGGCAGAAATTCTCTCCTTCCACAAATACAGAATTCTTACCATGGGCGTCAGCACTAGGCTGGATGCTAAGGATGTACGGGCGGGACTTGACATAGAAGGGGCTGTGAAGCCCCTTGCTGTAAGGGCTGCCCTAAGACTGTTAAGAAGCTCTATACTCAAATATGTAACTTTTAATTATACAGCGCTAATTTAATAGCACTGCAGGTGACCTCTAAAATCTAGACTTAATACAAACTTAGTTAACATTCTTGTTGACACACTAAAAGTTAAAAACCAAAACAGACCAAAATAAAAACTGGCTACAGACTGAAAGTTTAGGAACCAAGTTCCATCTTAGTTATTTTCAGACTTCGGCATTTTTTTATTACTCACCTTTTCTCTCAGTTATATTAACCCTGAGCAAAGATAAGTGTTCTGCACGATCTTAAGAGCTAAATCAGAGCCAGTTTTAATTTACAAAAGGCTTCTTATGCTCAGTATTCCTACCTTCCTACTCACTCAAATCAAGAGCACAATTGGTCTGCCCCTCTTCATTAACATTAAACTTGTGGGAGACTTTCTTGCCGTTTTCACAGCGCTGATTTCTTGAACAATCTCCCAAAAGATCAAACTTTAAAAAGGCCTATTAGAAGTTACTTTGTATTGTTCTTAAGTCAAATCACACAGGGCAATTTATGCCTCCGATTTCCCCCAACCTTTCAAAAACGACAAGCAAAATCCTTCTAAGTTCCTCCATCAAAATTCCTGGTTTTCTCTGACTTTCAACGAATAGCATGTGTCACAATCTTATTTATATCTTGCCGTTTTAACCAAGACCTCTTTCAACCTCGAGCCTAGGAGAGACCTGGAGAAAGAATAAACGATCCTCGCGTAAGCGCGTCATCACAATGTTGAAGATTTAGGAACTTTTCCAGCCTCCCCCCTGCCCCCCCGCCCGGAAGCGAGGAGTCCGGGAAAGAAAGCCCTGTCCAGCGAGTCTCTAAGTCGCCAAGACTAGGCTGAAACAATCGGCCCCCCGAGATGAAACACATTCACACCTCTCTCTACACACCCGCTTCAACCCCATAAACACACTCTTCTTGCTAGAGTCAAAGCACAACGTTGTTCTTTTCACCCAGAACCTGGAGTGGCCGCAGTTAAGAAGGGTCGGGAGAAAAGGTCAGAGCCCAGCGGGGCTCGGAGAGTGGGGGGTTGTCCAGGAACCCCCAGGTCTGGCCGCCTGGGGTCTCCAGCTGGGAGGCTGCCCCTCCAGGACACTCCGCTGTGCAGAATGGCAGATTTCAGTTGGGCGAAGGCGCCAGGGATGCAGGAGGAGGCAACGAGGCAGCCAACGAGACTGGGGCTTAGACACGAGCGGGAAAGGGCGGGAAGGGGCAAAGGGCGGCCGAGGAGGGTGAAAAGGGGAAGGTACGGCCCAGCGGGAGAAGGCGGAGGAGCAAGACGGGGCAGGGGCAACAAGAAGGCGGGAAGGGGCGAGAGAGCGGAGCTCGGCAGGGCCAGGCCGCAGCAGCCGAGGAGGTGACGAAGAGGCCCAAGCCCGGCCCGGCCCGGCCCGGCCCCGCAGTCAGCGCCCGGGCGCGACGCGACAGGAGGCGGACCGGCCGAAGAAAATCGCCCGCGGCCAGGTTGGGCCAGGGGGCCGAGGGGCGGTGCCGCGACCCCTCCCTGTCAGGACTCTCACCTTCTCGCACTCTGGTTACCCAGTCCGGTCGGTTCAGATAGTCCGTCCCGGATCGCGGAGCCTGACTGACCCGGATCCAAACCCGCGGAGGGGGCGGCCCGCGCCTCCGAGTCGCACTGCGCCTGCGTCACTCGGCACGCGCCCCGCCCTCTGTTTATGCTCCTCCCGCCCCCGTGACTCGGCAGCGCGGCAGGCGGCGACTGCGCAGGTGCGGAGCGGCGGCCGCGCCTCTCCGACGCCTCGCCACCGCCCTCTCGGAAGCACGTGCGCCTGCGTCATTTCCTGTTATTCTCTCTGCTCCCTCCTCCGGGCGCCGTGGGTTCGCTCCGGACCGGCTTGTGGGGCGCGTCTACTTCCTCCTCCCTCGGGCGCGTGAGTAGGCGCTGTTCTTCAGAGTCGCGGAGCAGCCTCCACTCCGCGGGGCTCGCTGTACTCCAAGGCAGCGGGATTCCTTGGGGTGAGGCCAGGGTGGGAGTCTTCACGGCTACGGAGCCCCTCTGAGCGCTTAGCCCGTCTCCTCGGTCGGTGTTAGAATCTGGACCGCCTGCCACATCTCCAGGGCTCGGACCCCAGCCTTCGCCTCCTGGGGGTCTTCCAGGGCCCGCGGAGAAGCGAGGCGGTATCAGACAGGGCCAGGGCCAGGAATGGAGACCGGAGTTGACATTGAAAAGGCCTTCGCTGTAGTGCTCCTGTTGTTTGACTTGAGCAACTGCTTTGACCTCTCTCTGCCTCAGTTTCTCCATCTGTTAAGTGAAGAATCTTAGCCAATTTCGTTTTTCTCAGGCATGGACTCCTTTAAGAACCTGGTGAGAAATAATAGACCCTTTCGGAGAGAAGTGCACTAAATGTTTGGAAAAACTTTAGGCAGTCCACCTAAGTAGGTGATTTTTAGGGATTTTTCCATTTTTAGGATTCTGATGGTTGCTCCGATGGCAGGCGGGGAAGGGGTGAGCTGGGCAACAGCTGGAAGCCCCTCCATCCCTGGGACTGATTCTGCTGATCTAGTTGTGTCTCTCCTCACTCATCAGGCCCCAGCTCCACGTCTCCGCTTCTCTGAGCTTTGTGGGAAAGAATGGCTTTGCTCAGTAGAATTGGGTAGAGTTGGTTTCGGCTCAACCTAGGGTGGGAGTTGTTGCCTGAACCCAAACTGGACCCTCCTACCTCCATTCCCCAATACTTAGATGTAGTCACCTAACTAGACAGGCTGCTGAAAATAGTTCAGTACATCCAACTTAAGTACAGCCAGACCTTGGAATGCCTGACCCACGTCTGGGAGTGGAATCTACCGGCTTGTGGGGCGCGTCTAACTTCGTAGTTTGAAGGTTGTCAAACATAAAGCATGTAATGCGGCCTGGATAAAACGTTAAAAAGTCTCCTGTTCAGACCAGAGGCTCAACTGATAGGACATGAAAGAATAACTTAACTGTTCATGGTAAAGTTCCAACATAAAACCTAATGATGGTGATAATAATGGCTGCCCTCTGCTGTGCAGCAGCTGCGTACATGTTCTCTCATTTACTATCCTGTGGTTTTACACATGTCACAGATGAGGATGACGGGGACTCCAAGAGATTAGAGAACTTGTTCTTGCTCCCCTTGTCCTGTGTCACACAGTGCTAGTAAGTGACTGGAATTTAATCTCTTTAGCACCTGTCTATCTCTCAACATCTCTTAGAAAAGGAAAATATGATACTTTTTTTTCCTCAGAAGTTGCCAAGTGACCTGCATCAAGACCAAATATGTGTTTTAAACTATCGTTTTGAAATATTTCTTCAGATAAAACACATCCTTGGGGGCAAAGACTGTATCTAGATTAATGAATTCCTGGAGGTTACTAAGTGCTAAGTATAATTTTGGTGAATTCTTCAGCTTACCTTACTTCTACCCATTTTGGCATCAAATGCTAAAGCCCAAAATATTTTAGAGTGCTTCATGTAAGCATATCTCCATCATGAAGTTGGATGCTTTTTGAGAATGTGGTTTATTACTCAGGGAGTATTTGGAAGGCAGGGTTCCCTTGGGAGATCAGTAGGTGGCGCCATTCACTAAAGAGGGAAATCCAGGAAGCCAGCAGGTTTGGGCAGAGTTTAGTTTTAGACACAAGGAATTTGAATTGCAAATGAAAGTAGGAATCAGGTTAGGAAGGGTCTTAAAGGCCATGCCAAGGGATTTATTCTGAGAACCGTGGAGGCTGTGGATGAGAAGAGAAAGGACCATGTTATTTTAGAAAGATTACTCTGGTTTCCACCTGGATAGCACAGTGATCCAGGCCTGAGATGGCAGTGCTCCCAAGAGCAGGTGACGGTAGGAATTGCGAACAAGTTAACAGATGAAACTTGTATAGATCAGGCTTTGGTGAGAGATTGTGTACAGAAGGAGCAGTGGGAGAAAGTGGGCTGACAATTTGCTTTCTAGTTTGAGCAACTGAATGGGTATTGTTGCCTATTTCTCATGTAACTATTGAACTTAGCTGACAGGGAGCAGATGAAAAACAACATAATTTTTATATGTAATTTTATATATAATTTTTATATATACATTTATATATATAATTTTTCATTGATTTCAGAGAGAGGAAGGGAAAGGGAGAGAGAGATAGAAACATCAATGATGAGAGAGAAATCAATGATGAGGGAGAATCATTAATCAGCTGCTTCCTGCTTGCCCCCTACTGGGGATCTAATGGGAAACCCAGGCATGTGCCCTGACCCAGAATCAAACCATGACCTCCTGGTTCATAGGTTGATGCTCAACCATTGAGCCACACTGGCCGGGCAGAACAACATTAAAATGGAAAATAATAGTAAAAGATAGTACTTTTATAGCTCTTACTGTGTGTCATTCTAATCCTCACAACAATCCTATGAGATTACTAGTACAGTTATCTTCCAAATGAGGAAACTGAAGTGAAGTAACTTGCCTGAGATTACACAGCTAGTAAGCAGTGGAGCTAGAACTGGAACCAAGGCAGTCCTGCATGGCTCATACCAGGAATGAGCCCGCAACCCGGGCATGTGCCCTGACCGGGAATTGAACTGGTGACCTCTTAGTGCATGGGTAGATGCTCAACCACTGAGCCATATGTATGGCCAGGTGCCCATACATTTATTGTGTCTCCAGTTGGATTCTAAGCTTCTGGAGGGCAAGAATTATCTGTTACATTTTTCTCAACTTGCCCTCCCTCAGCTTCTGTTCTCTCGGTGTAGGTTAAATGCCCCCACACTGTGTGCATCCATAGCACTTCACACTTCCTCCATCATATCAGGGGCTGCATCTTGTGTCCCTGGTACCTGGCACAGGGTCTGCCACCATATGTATTGAATGAGTGAGGGAGTCCATCAGTAAGTCAGTCATCTCGGCAAATAATTATAATTGCTTATTGGCTTTTTAGAACCATAACTGAGATCTCTTGACTCCTTTGACAGTGATTTTAGCAGCAGGGCCTTTTACTATAACATTCTCTTTTTGGGAGAGCAAATCAGTGAAAGTTGGGGAAGAGATTAACTGCACTTAACTGGCATTCTCTACATAGCCCCAAAGCGATCTGCTATTTGATAGTTGCCTTTCTGAAATGTTGGGTCACAGAGTGGGGAATGAATGAGGACTTGGGAATGCCTTGATAAATGACTTGGCCATATCCCTCTGCAGTGGTTTGGATTAAGTCTGCAGCAACTTCAGCCCTAGTCTCAGAGCTCCAGGAGGAATGGGAGGCTTTTCTTGGTAGTTACTGATCACCTGCAGCGGTAGCCCAAGGATTACACATTCTCCTTCCTTCATTGTGATAAGGCCCTTTACAGTGAGTTGTCAAAACTTAAAGACCCAAGGTCTTGCCTTCTCTCAAATTCATTCATTTGGACTTTAATCTGTATGATGACATCAGGAAGGTGTTAAGGCCAAAATATAGAATCTAGCAGTAAAGCTACAGAAGAAAATGTGTAAATGGTTAGGACTGGAAGGGAGTATTGAGCAGGGCTTCAGGGGTGCTGGTAACATTCTCTTTCTTGATCTGATGTTGCTCATAGTGTATTCAGTTCACAAGCTGTACTCATCGAATATGCACCTTTTCTGTGTGTATGTTAAATTTCAATTAAAAGTGAAAAGCTTAAAACAAATCTTTGTTTGTATGCCACAGATACGTATTAGATTAGAGTGAGCTGTTCTTTTTACCCCTTTAGTTCTTGACCTAAACTCCAGGTTAAGAACCACTGAGCCACTCCAGCTGGGTAAAATTAACTAATGTTTATAAGTCTTTTATAATTTATAAAATGCATTCACACACATAATTGCTTTGACCCTTAAAACAATTAGGAGTTTATTATGTTTATCTTCATTTTACAGCTGAAGCCCAGAGAGGTGAAGCCACTTCCTGAACTGAGGAGTGACAGAGTCAGATCTCAAATCCCTGCTCTTCCCAAAGCATGATGCCTTCAGCAAAGGAGAGCCAGAAGGATGAGAATTATTTTGGGAGATGAATACCAGCTTTGGTTGAAGGAATAAGAACAGAAGAGAAGTTAAAGGAGTTGAAACCACAGGTAGGAGTGCTTCAGCAGGCCAAGCATGTTAGGCCCATGGTTATAAGAGCCTGTGTGTCTGGACCTGCTCCTGTTACTTTGGGGTGCTCCTGTTACTGTGTAGCTGGGCTCCCACTCTGCTGGTTGGCTCTTGGACAAGTCACTGCACTCTCTCAGTCTCAGTTTCCCCATTTGCAAGAGGGAAATAACTACCCCTCTCTGCTTTGAGGATCTGATGAGGTGGTGCATATGTAGCTGCCTTGAGAACTTTAAAGTGTGCGGCATGAGGAATCCCTGAAGCCAAGTTTACTTATCCCAGGAGAAGGAAGGCAGGACTCCAATGAGGGCTTCTTTCCTTTTCTACTTCGTATTTTTATCTTTATTATTTTACAATGTGCTTGTTGTAAAGTGATACAAGTGATGCTGAAATATTTAAGGTAGAAATGGAAAATTCCAAATGCTATCTGCCTGAAGCCCTCCATCCTGGTGCACAGATAGATCACCAGTGTTTGTGGATTAGTACACCTTCTGCCAGGCTTTAAAAAAAAATTATACACACACACACCGCCCTGGCTGGATGGCTCAGTTGGTTGGAGTGTCGTCCCATACACTAAAAAGGTTGTGGGTTCGATTCCCGGTCAGGGCACATACCTAGGTTGAAGGTTTGATCCCCAGTCAGGGCACATGCAGGAGGCAACTGATTGATGTTTCTCTCTCACATTGATGTCACTCTCTCTCTCTCAAAATAAAAAAATCAATAAAAACATCCTCAAGTGAGGATTTAAAAAATATATATGTGTATATATTAATATCTACATATATATATTTTTCAATACACATGCAGCTGCTCATACAACTTTATTCTTTAGATTTCACAAAAATGTCCTCCCCTCCCCCTCCACCCTTAATAGTTTTATCTTGAAGAGCTCTCTACATCAGAGCTATTTAATTTTTTTCTGTATATGGGCATGTATATAGTCTAGGAACAGATGTTATTTGGATCATTACTCATTTTTTTAAATGTTATCTATGATGCTGCATGAAAATGCTTGTCAAACAAGTTTCTACTTGCATAAATGTATTTTGAAGTAAAGTTGCTGGTGACACAAATTTTAGTATTTGATAGATATATCAAATGCCAGATTCCACTCACACCGGTGGTGTTTGGGGTAGACATTTGACAGTGTCTGGGGATATATTTACTTGTCATTAAATATCTTAAAATAAGACAGTCCTCCCACAACAAAGAATTGTGTTAGTAATGCTGGAGTTGGCAAAGCCTGCCTACACCCTTGCCAGTGCTGGATATTGCCATTCTTTTTAAACTTACCAATCTGGTCATTTGAAAAATTATACCTTATTTTACTTTGTACCTCTTCTGGAGAATAGACTTACTTTTGCTTCTTACTTTATATATTATTTACATTTGTTATAATGAACATGTATTATTTTTGTTTTGTTTTTGAAAAACCATTAAATTTTTTTTTAAATCTACGTCTTTGATTGTCACTATGCAGTCTGTTCTTAAGTTTTAATTATGTACATGCCTGCTGGTTTTTTCCTGATAAGGTATAGAAAATAATCCTCAATATAGGCCTTAAGAAGTCATCAGTACTTCAGATTTAAGTCTCCATCCTCCGGCCTTCAGAATTGCTCTATTGCCCTTGCAAAGCACGTTCTCCCCGTGGACACCCAGACCCAGGAACCACCTCCAAGAATCATCATCACAGCCCAGAGATACTCCTGACCACAGACCACAGCTCCAAAAAAAATGTTTCTTGCACTGGCCCACAACACCCACCTTTGGACTCATCTCCCAAACACCAGAAAGAAATCCTCATTTTCATTTCTCTCTGTGAAACTTATGGTCTATTTACCCTGTGAATTTCCGGGGCTGGCACAGCTGAGCCAAGCCCCTGGGGCTTCTGTGGAGCCCAGAGCTGCTGGCATAGGCTCAGGTGCAGCATGAATACGTTCAAACTCCCTCCAATATGTCCTGTCAAATGAAAAAAAGGTGGAGCCCAGTCCTGAGCCCTGCTCAACATGGCAAGGACTCCTGGAGAAGTGCCCCCCTCCTTTCATTTAGCTCAGAGCAAGCCGGAGCCAGCCTGGAGGAAGTGTCCATGGAGGACTTATCAGTAATAACTGGATACTCCCAAGAAAATGTCCCATGTGGCCAAAGTGGCATGGGCTTGCCTGCAGCCTTTGTAGCAGATTCTCAAGTGGGTATACAGCTCCTGCCCTGGTCCCGGGAATAGGACTTCTGCGTTGGATCTGTGCTATGGTTTTCCAGTAAGCAAAGGCATATGTGGAGGCTGCCTGCCTGGTCTAGTGGCTCTCCACTCTAGAATGCACACAAATCACGGCAGTGGAATGGAGTGTACAATCTGTGAGGCCATGAATGCCTGCGATAACCCCTGCACTGCTGACTTAGTGAAAGAGAACGCAGTAAGGGGTCCACAGTGGGAAGGGAAGGGAATGATAGAAGGAAAGAACACCAGTCTGCAAGTCAGGGCCTGAGTTCTGCTCCTGCCTGGCTGTGTACCCTGGGACATAAATCACTTTACTACTTTGGGCCTCAACTTCCTTGCTAAGTGGTAATTGGAAACATTCCCTCTGTTTTTCAACTTGCATGTTTCTCAAAAACATAACCAAATATATAAAGCTAGCTACAGTGGTATAGAGATTTAAAATAGTGTTTAGAAACAATCCACTTCCTATTGGTTAGTTTTTCCTACTCAAAAGTAATAGATGCTCAGAACAGGAGAAAAAAGAAGATACAGCCAAACGAAAAGTAATTCATAGAGAACACCCATAATTCCACTCACTCAGAAGCCATGCTGTTGATATCTTCCTGGGATCTGTTCAGATAAGCAGTTCTTAGTTGGTAGATGGGTGGACTTTGGTGGGAGAGAGCTCCTGGTTTATTTAACAAACCCGTTTTCATTGGCCATTTGAGATACTTTAGTTGTTTTGCCATTACAAAAAATGTGCAAATATAAGCTGGATGAAAAAGAATTAGAACTTGAGAAAACAAAAATGGATAGTTTGAACACCTGACAGAAATGCTTTAAAGATCACAAAAATATGCCTGATCTACAGTGCACAAAAATTACCAGTGAGAGGCAAGGGCTTAATGGGCATGTCAGCTGTTTATATTTAAGTAAACATATTTACTGGGCAGATGCTACAGTATGCTAGACCGTATAATATGAACTCCACAGGTAGCTCAGCCACTGACCTCACTGAGCTTTTAAACTAGTAGAGACCAACACAGAAATTGCATGAACAATAGTTTGTGTCTAACCAAACTGCCTTCATGAGTGATTGGCACAGTAAACTGTAACCTCCCTCCCCCTAACTTCCTCTGATTGGCCCCAGAAATTCATAAAGCAAGTCTGTCTGTCTGTTCAACCTGCACATCTTTACATCGTCAGGTGAAGCACCCAGGCGTCTGTGCTGTCCTTCCCTGGCAGGAAGGGCCTGCAGCTCCCTGTTGATTCATCAAACTGTGCACGTGCCCAGACCTTCCAACAAAGTATCCGTGAACAGATGGCCACAGCATGGGGGCAGTGAGGCCCAGACCTTTGAGGACAGACGATGCTGGTAACACTTGAAAGGGTTCTACAGCTTCCAGAGGTGGGTGGGGAGGGAGAATAGGTGAGCCAGCCCTAATTGGAGGACCTGGTCTGCTGTCCTCCCAGAAAGAGCCTGTGTGCCTTAGATCAGTGGTCGGCAAACTGCGGCTCGCGAGCCACATGCGGCTCTTTGGCCCCTTGAGGTTTTAGCAAAGGCCAGCTTAGGAGTACCCTAATTAAGTTAATAACAATGTACCTACCTATATAGTTTAAGTTTAAAAAATTTGGCTCTCAAAATAAATTTCAATCGTCGTACTGTTGATATTTGGCTCTGTTGACTAATGAGTTTGCCGACCACTGCCTTAGATCAACACCTCATACTAAGCTGTGTGCTAACCTTCAGGGATCTTGTTAGACTGTGGATTCTGATTCAGTAGGTCTAGGGTAGGGACTGAGATTCTGCATTTCTTACCAGTTCCCAGTGATGTGCTGATTATTTATTTATTTATTTCTCACCCGAGGATATTCTTTCCATTGATTTTCAGAGTGGAAGGGAGGGAGGGAGAAAAACATTGATATGACAGACACATCTATTGGTTGTTTTCTGCATGCACCCCTGGGGCATGAACCTGCAACTGAGGTTTGTGCCCTTGACCAGGAATTGAACCCATTGACACTTCGTCTGAGGGCCAACACTCTAACCATTGAGCAAAACTGGCCAGGGCAATGTGCTGATACTTTAGACCACACTTGGAGTAGCAGAGCCTTAGGGATTGGTATCACAAGCCCTTGGGGTGCTTTAAAAATACAAAAAGTTTGGTTCATCCAAACATACTGATTAAGAATCTTCTGGTTCATTTATTCAGTAGGTCTCCACCCAGACTGCACATTAGAATCCTTTGAAGAGTTTTTTTTAATGCTAATTCCCACTCATGGATCTCTCTCTAATTCTCTCACTCTCCTTGGTCCCCTCTCTCCCCCTCTTCCTCTCTGTCTCGCTCTTTCTCTCTTATTGCTTTAGTTTGAAAAGCTCTTTCAGGTGGCTCTGTCAACCATCCAGTGTGGTGTGGGAGCAAAGGCAGTGGTTCTGAGTCCGGGCTGCACATCATAGTCACCTGTCACCTGGAAGTTTTACAAAATGTCCATGTCATCATTTCTAGGGTTGGGACCAAGAGATTAGCATTCACAAAGCTCCCAAGACGAGTCTAAGCTGTAGCCCCTGGTGTAGAGCCTGCTGTAAGAATCATCTGGAATTCTTGATGGAAATACAGGTTACCACAGTCTTCCTTGACTCGGATTCAAGGTTTGGGGCAAGGTCCAGGAACCTGTATGTGCAACAAGTGGTGTAGCTGATTCTTATGAGATGACAAGTTTGGGAAACACTGAGATAGAGGAAATGTCCCTGGATTGGTCTCAGAAAGACAGCGCTCCTGACTGCATAACTTCTCACAGCTCACTTAGCCTCTCTGAGATTTGTTTCTTCATCTGCAAAATGGAGATGATAATAACTACATGAGGAAGAGATGGGTAACCATCCCCCAGATATCTGTGTGCCCAGTTCATAGGATAGAGTTGTTGGAAAGGGGCTGCACAGGCCAGGGACTATGTTTCCCAGCTCCGATTAGCCTCTAGGGGGGCAGCCACAGGGCTGAATTCTGGCTGAGGGAACGTGGGCAGAGTGAGGAATGCTTCCATGGTCCTCTGCTCTCTTTCTTGACTAAATGCCCTTTGGATTTCAATGACCATTGGATATCAGTGCCTGGGTGATCTTGGATGCCACATGGGAAGATTGACAGAACTCCCTGCTCCTCCCCCCACATGCTGCTAATTGGACTTTATGTGATTGAAAAATGAGCTTCTGTGTAAAGCTGCTGTGATTGAGCAGTTTATGAGTTACAGGGCTGTGTTAACTAGCATACTGCCTCCAGGATTGTGACAACAATTATCTAAAGCAGAAACTACAAACTGACAATGTAAAGGCTTAGATGCAACCCACAAATATATTTTGTTACGCCTGATTCTTAAAAATGAATCAACAAATTTTAAAATGAGCAATTTCAAAACAAATATCTGGATTCCCAGGTTCTTGAAAACCCAGAATAGCTATTGGCTAAAGCCAGGAGCAGCTGTCCATGTAGAGTGGAACTCACGCTCTGGTCTTCACAGTCTCCACCACATCCTGTGGGTTCATACCTGGTCCACCTCAAGTTTATAGCATTTCTCTGGTCTCTGTAGCTTCCTCAGTCAGCAGGCCCTGATGTTATACATATAGAAATTAGATGCATTAGCCAGTAGGATTTTCACAATGAATTCCTTCAGGCACCTTCTAACTCCCAGGAGAGCCATCTATCTGCTCAGAACTTAGAAGCAAAGGCTCCTGAGTGATCCTTCCAGGCTGAAGGATGTCACCCACATCCACCCCACCTGTGTCTGTGACCATTTCAGCACCTGCGCTATGGGGCAATGGTATGAGGAGAAAAGAGCTCAGGTGTATCAGGATCCGATAGACAGATCCGATAGCATTAGTATCTGGACCCCGTTCCCTGCTCTGCTGCTTCCTAACTGGTGATTTTGGGTTAAGCATTTAGTGTTTTATGAGCCTCAGTTTTCCCATCTGTATGCAAACTACGGCCTGCGGGCCACATGCGGGTGTGGAATTTAGTACTCTTCTCATGGGATTTCTGTAAAGGATCTGGCTAAAGGACACTCAGACCATGTTAATTTCTTCCCTTTTTCCTGTAGTTCAAAGACCAGGGCCAGCTTGTCCTTAATAATATAAGGCAGAAATCAAACAGTATCTCTTTTTTAACAATTTTGAATATTTTTTATGATAGAAATAATGCACTTCTATCTAGGTGTGTTAGTCTGCTTGGTCTGCCATATCAAAATACAACACAAATTGGGTGGCTTAAGTAACAGATGTATGTCCTCACAGTTCTAGAACCTGGAATTCAGGATCAAGGTCCCGCCAGGGTTGGTTTCTGGTGAGACCTCTTCTGGTTTGCAGATGGCTGCCTTCTCACTATGTCATCACATGGCCTTTCCTTGGTGCTTGATTGAGAAGAGAGATCTCTGGTGTCTCTTCCTCTGATAAAGACACCAGTCCTATTGGATTAAGGCCCCACCCTTATGACCTAATTTAACCATAACCACCTCCTTAAAGGCTCTATATCCAAATACTGTCACATTCAGGTTTAGGACTAAAACATGTGGATTTTGTGGGGATATAATTCACTTCACAATACTAGATAAACCAGAAAATCCAATTTTTAAAAATCACTAGGAATTTCCCTTTTATTCCTGTCTATACCCACCCCAGTCTAACTACATAACTATTTTATTGACTATCCTTCTATAATATTTAAAAATTTAATTGTACATACTTTTTTGGTAGCCTTTTACATTTTAAATATTATAGTAACCAAAACTAAAGAGGACTTTTAGAGTAACTTATTACTAGAGGCCCAGTGCACGACATTTATGCACTGGGGTGGGGTGGGAATCCCTCAGCCTGGCCTGTGCCCTCTCTCGCAGTCCAGGACCCCTTGGGGGATGTCCACCTGCCAGCTTAGGCCCGCTCCCGGGGGCGGGGGTGGGCCTAAATCGGCAGGCGGACATCCCTCCGAGGGGTCCTTAGCTCTGCTGCGCTTGCCAGCTGTGAGCCCAGCCTCTGGCTGAGCAGTGCTCCCCCTGTGGGAGCACACTGACCACCAGGGGGCAGCTCCTGTGTTGAGCGTCTGCCCCCTGGTGGTCAGTGCGCATCATAGTGACCAGTTGTTCTGCTGTTCGGTTGATTTGCATATTAGGGTTTTATTATATAACCTGTTTTTAATTGTAATCTTTTAATTGTAACTTTTCTCATTTAATGAATATAAATTGTTTCATGGAATTAATATACTCTCATTTATCTGTCTGGACACTTAGAATTCTATTGTCTATAGACTTGGGTGTTTGTTAGCTCTTGACCTTGGGCCAATGATAACTTCATCCATCTGATCAATTTCCTCATCTGTGTTATCAGGGTAATAAAAATATCACCTCAGGTAATGATTGTAAAGTGCTTCACAGGAAAACCTTCATGGCTATTGTTATATTACTAGAGGCCCAAAGCACGAAATTTGTGCACAGCGGGGGCGGGGGGGTGTGGCCCTCAGCCCAGTCTGCACCCTCTTGCAATCCGGGACCACTGGCTCCTAACTGCTTGCCTGCCTGCCTGCATGATCACCCCTAACCGCCTCTGCCTCAGCCCCTACCACCATGTCTGCCTCTGCCTCAGCCCCTACCACCATGTCTCCGTCCAGAAGGACATCCAGAAGGTCATTCAGCTGTCTGGTCTAATTAGCATATTATGCTTTTATTATTATAGACTAGAGGCCCAGCGCACGAAATCGTGCACGCGTAGGGTCCCTAGGCCTAGCCTGTGATCAGGGCCATGTCACCACCCCGCGCTGCTCGCTGCCGCTGCCCCTCGCCACTCGCCCTTGCCACTTGCCGCCCCCCGCCGCCTCTCACCAGTCCCCAGTCCCCCCCCCGCCACCACCTCCCCCCCCCCCCCCCGCCATTCACCGTGGTTCCCCGTTCACCATGCTGCAATCGGAGCCTGCAGGGGGGAGGAGGGGGAGGGGAGGGAGGGACCGAGAGGTGGTCAATGCACCTCATGGTGACTGGTAGAGCGGTCGTTATTCTCGTTACGCTTATGGTCCCTGGCCTTTTATTATATAGGATAGTGGCATATATTATAATCTACCAGTAGTGGACCCAAGTGAAATATTTCCTTGAGGCTCCCATCTCACTGTGCCGAGTTCACATTCAATGGCAACCTCTTGGTGGCAAGTCCATCCCTAGCTGCCATGGAAGAAGGGCATGAATAATCCCATCACTGGGAAGGAACATTTAGCTCCCAGTGTGAATTAATACATGGGACTGTCAGTATAAGTTCTTCAGGCCTTTTAAGATTTCTGGCACCCAAACTGGATGTTATTTCCCTAATTAAAACTTCCCAGTACCCTCAACATGTGATAACTCCTAAAGGTGGCTTAACAGGCCTGGCATCACCACTCAGCCTCATCTCTCACCTCTGCCTCCAGCCAGATGAATAGCCGTCGGTCCCTCAAATACACCATCCACACTCACCTCTGGGCCTTTTCACCTGCTCCTTTCTCTGCCTGGAGCATGCATCCCTTTCCCATCTTCTCTTCATGTAGCTAATTACTCCTCATCCTTAGCATCTCTGCTTGGAGGCCCCTGAACAGATGCCCTACCGGTTTCTCCCCAACCCCAACCCCCGCCCCCCCACACACACACACTTTGACCATTTCAGTGCACACAAGCTAACCCCCAGCTGCTAGCACCCATATTTATTGCCAAGGAGCTTTTTGTGGTCACTGGAACCCACTCTGCCAACTGCAGGACAGGCCTGAAGTGCTGGGGAGTTACCATTCCTGGGACCACTCCTAGAGCAATGACTGACAACTGGGTATACAAATTCCCCAGCTCTCTTCCTCCTCAGGTGGGATAATGACAAGGTGTTTTATACCAGCCTCAGAATTTCCCTGTGTGATTGAGCTCCAGCTGCTCACAGTGCTAACTTGCTTGACAACACACCTTCCTTGGCTGCCTTTCCTGTCTTATTTCCCGGGATTTCCCTTCTCTCCCAAAGTAATTGCTTGTCTTTGAATTCTTGTCTCAGGATCTGCTTCAGAGAAACCCATACTGAGAGCCACTGCACCTGAAAGCCTTCACTGGCACGGTCAGCACCTGAGGAGGCAGGGCAAGCTGGATGTTCCTTCCCAGCTCTACCACAACCCCTGTCCTCACCCCAGTCACAGCACTCTTCATGCTGTGTTATAATTGCCCAGGTCCCACGGAAACCCAGACCATTTGCTGGGAAAGAAATGTAAATGGCTTTTAAGCATTTGAAAGGTTGGTCAGCTTCATTCATAATTATTGAAATTCAAATAAAGAATGCCAACTGATAAATGCAAACGAAAAGACAAAATTAGAAAATCGTTTTACAATCCCTGATAATTGGTTTAGTCAAGGACCATCATTTGATGAGGAACTGGATACCCACAAAGTTCTGATGGGGAGAGGAGAAATAAACATTTAACATGGAGAGATGTGGTCACCACCTTAACCCAGTAATCAAACTTGGCATCATTTATAGTGGAACAACAAGATATTATGGACTTCCTGATGTGAGGCAAAATGGAGCGCACAGCACAACCTATCAAGTATTAAATTCTTGCCCCCAAAATGTCTAACCTGAATCTAATCTATCCTTTAAATCTAAGTACTAGTTTATAGGAAATAAAAGGCCGAGTATGAGAAGTTAAAGGACATACCACAATGACCAACCAGACAAATCCTAAAGTGGAGCATTGTACAAGACAGCTGACCAGTCTCTTCATGAGTCCAGGTTATGGGGGGCGGGAGAGGGGGCGCGGGTATTAAAAAGAGTGAGGACCGCCGAAACCGGTTTGGCTCAATGGATAGAGCTTCAGTCTGCAGACTGGGGGGTCCCAGGTTCGATTCCGGTCAAGGGCATGTACATTGGTTGTGGGCACATCCCCGGTGGGGGGTGTGCAGGAGGCGGCTGGTCGATGTTTCTCTCTAATCAATGTTTCTAGCTCTCTATCCCTCTCCCTTCCTCTCTGTGGAAAATCAATAAAATATATTTTAATAATAATAATAATAAAATAAAAAATAAAAAGAGTGAGGACCATTCTAGGACTTAAGGTGTAACAACAGAATTTATTACATGGTCCTTGATTGGATCTTGGTTGAAACCAGCAATGAAGACATTTATTTCTGGTACAACTGGATAAATTTAATTATGAACTAGATATTAGGGCCTTAATGTTATTTTTTTAATGTGAAAAATGTGTTGGTTTATGTAAGAAAATGACCCGTGTTAGATATAAAGTAATACTGAAGTTGTTAGTGTGTGAAATATCATGATGCCTATACTTTATTTCAAAATACTTCAAACCCTCTCCCCCAAATTAAACATTTGGCAAGTTTTTAAGAATGATGATATCTAGATGATGGGGGTTCATTGAGCTATTTTTGTTGGCCTTTTCATGTGTTTTAAAATATTTTTAAAAAATTTTAGCCTTACCCGAGGATATTTTCCCCATTGATTTCTAGAGAGTGGAAGGGAGAAAGGAGCGGGGTGCGGGGGGAGACGTGGGGGGGGGGGGCAGTGAGAGAAACATTGACATGAGAGAGACACATCAATTGGTTGCCTCCTGCACAGGCCCCTACTGGGGTTGCGGAACCTGTAACCAAGGTACGTGCCCTTGACCAGGAATCAAACCCATGACCCTTAGGTCCACGGGCCTATGCTCTAACCACTGAGAAAACTGGCCAGGGTTGAAAATGTTTTTTATAATAAGGCAAAAAGCAAATAACAACTGCAATGCCATTCTTCACCCATAGATTTTTAACTTTTTGCACTCGGATGTCGAGTGTGACTCGACACGGTTAGCATCAGTAGCAGGAATCGAGAAAAAAGCAAGCGAGTGCAAAAGGTTAAAAATGTTTAAAATATGCTGTGTTGGCAAGGGTGTAGGGAAATGGGCACTTTTATAGACTGTTAGTGGGGAGTATAAATTGGGACAGCTTCTTCTGAAGGAACTTTGGCAAAGACATATTCTTTGACCCAGCAATTCCATTTCTAAGAATTATCATACAGGTTATTCTCAAACATGTGCACAAATACATATGAATAAAGATGTCCACTGCAGCATTGTTTTTAATAACAAAGGATTAGAAACCGCTATATATGTCCATCAGTAGAAGTTGTTCAATTTATTATGGTGCATCTATACAGTGTTGGATCTTACAAAGTATGGGATAGCCTTGTGTAGATAAGAAACTCTTTCCAAAATGTATTGCTAAGGAAAAAATACAATGAGCAGACCATGTCTATTTATCACTGTATCTCTTGTGCCATTGAAGTGCCCTAGTACATGGTAGGTGCACAATTAATATTTGTTGAGGGGATGAACACACACTGAGTTTGATGCTGAGTCTGGCTCCCTGGATACATCAGATAGAAGACACAGACAGGGGCCAGATTTTCCACCTTGATCAAATTCTAAAGCATTATTCCTCTGAATTTTCCCTCAAGACACAGTATATTCTTTGCACAATAAAACTGAACAAGACACTTTGAAAAAGAGAATTTTCTAAACGAGGTTGGCTTAATGTGGTGACTGGGACTTAGCAGAAAAAGTAGCTCCAAGTTTCCTTGGCAGCCAAAGAAAAAAGAGAAACCCTTGAGCCACAGAACTTTTGTTAATGGATAGAAGGATCGCCATTGATTCCTCAAGAGCCATGCTTATCTGCCTGGAGGTGATGTGGCCAGGGGTCCTTGGTAGTGTGACTTGGGGAGGGGTTGGAAACTAAGAAGCTTATTTTCCTAGTGCATCTATTAGCTCAATGGTAAATAAATTATAGCACAAAATTTATAGTAAGGGAAGAAGGGGATATTAAGGAACTTTATGTAAAGTTCTCATGAATGTTTAGGATAACCTATGTTTCTTTGGGATCCTCTGGTTGTGCCTCGGTCTCCTGGGGTGAAGATGTGACCTTGGTCCATGATTTACATCTCTGAGCTTCATCTTCTTCATCTGGGAAAAATGATTATTGTGCAGATGAAATGAGATGATGCATATAAAGTATGTGGGTTGATAAATGTTTGCTGTGCTGCTGTTTATATTAATATGTTGTCATGATCTTAGGGCTAAGAGCATATTGGCTAAGACAGGCGTCCTCAAACTACGGCCCGCGGGCCACATGCGGGTGTTTTTGCCGTCTTGTTTTTTTACTTCAAAATAAGATATATGCAATGTGCATAGGAATTTGTTCATAGTTTTTTTTTAAACTATAGTCCGGCCCTCCAATGGGCTGAGGGACAGTGAACTGGTCCCCTGTTTAAAAAGTTTGAGGACCCCTGGGCTAAGACTTTGGAACCAGATAGCCTGAGTTAGAATTTCAACTCCACCACTTACTAGCTAGGTGACCTTGGGCAAGATCATTTAGCTTCTTTGTACCTCAGTTTCCTCCTCTGTAAAATGAGGCTAATAAGATTATTGTGAGGGCTAAATGAGTGGATGGTTGTAAAGCCTTTAGAACCGTGCCAGGGTACACAATAAACCATAGTTTGTTCTCCTGCTCTTAGAGGTCCTTCAGGAGAAAAGTTAGAAAATAACAGCTTCAGAGAGAGACAAACTATTTCCAGACAAATCTCTCTAACACCCGTTCTCCTAAAGAAATATTTGCTTCTTAGAAGATCGAGGCAGAATGCGTTTACAATGGTGGAATTATCAGCAGGGGACTGGCCAGGGCTGAAAATGTTTTTTATAATAAGGCAAAAAGCAAATAAAAACTGAGATAGGAGCTACCTGGGGGGCATGGCCTACTTCCCTGGGGCTCCAAGCACCCTTCCACGGAACCTGATGGAGAGGACTGGTAGCTTGTCTGGCTTGGTCCAGGGACGGGCCACGGGGGGGAGGAGGGAAGGAGCTCCCGGGATCCCCCTTGCGCCTCCCCCACCGCCCGGTGAGTGATGACATTCACGGAGCGGGAGGGAGGGAGCTAAGGAGAGGGGCCGGCTCCACGAGGCCATGTGATGCTGAGCGAGAGAGAGCCGCGCTGCCGGAGCCTCCTGCCTTCCTCCCTCTGATCCCGGCTGTCATGGCGACCCCCAACAACCTGACCCCCACCAACTGCAGCTGGTGGCCCATCTCGGCGCTTGAGAACGATGCGGCCAAGCCTGCGGAGGCCCCCGACGCTCCCCAAGCGGCCAGCCCCGCCCATTGGCCCAAGGAGAGCCTGGTACTGTACCACTGGACCCAGTCCTTCAGCTCCCAGAAGGTATAGCCAGAGAAAGCAGAGGAACTGGATGCGCTGGGTGCCTCGGAGGCTTGGGGGGAGGGGTTAAGGGGCCTGGGGACCTGGTGTAAGACTGGAGGGTGGAATCTGGGGTTTCCAGGCCAGAGGACAGAGGCACTGGGCTGCTCCCCCTGGAGGTGACTGGCCCTGTCTTGGGCCCCAAGAGCACCGACCCCAATTCTAGGAATATCCATCCTATTCCCCTCCCAGAAAGACCAGGTCTGTTCGAGGGTGGAGAAGAGAGACAAAGGCAAGGGAAAGGGAATGGGCGCTGCTGGGAAGGCCGCCTGCTGGAGGGGCGGCTGCGGGAGGGAGGAGGAGCACTTCCTGGGGTCCAGCCTCCTGCCCAGTAGTCCCATTGCAGGCCAGGCCTCCCAGCTGCTGTCCTAGACACTGCAGGCCTTTCAAGTCTCAGTGCCTCTGCCCCTCTGCACGGCTTGGGGCCTTCCTCTGGCTGGGGTTGGGGGGTGTCTGTCTGTAGCCCCCCCAGCCCCAGCCCCTTGCTTGAGAAGGAAGGAGTTAACTCATCTTAGACCAGCCCAGATACAGAGCTGTGTTTTGCTCTTAAAGGCACAGATAGCCTCTCGACCACTTCTCAGACTCAGGGGACCTAGGGGGCAGTTGGTAATACAGCCTGGTGCTGAGTTATTGGGGTTCCCGCTTCCGGGGCGGGGGGAGGGGGGTGAGGGCCCAGCACTGCGCCTGGAAGACAGGAGTGCCTCTAGGGGCGTAATCTCTCACCCAGGGTGATTGTCCTGTTTGTGGGGCACGGATTCAGCACCATGGTCAGGGCCCAGCATTTGGGCCCCATTGCCTGTCTCTGGAAGATCCTTTTGTTCCATTCACTCATTTCCCAGATGGAGAAACGGTTTCTATAAAGAAAAGGGGCCTTGGAACCAAACGATTTGGGTTTGAGTGTTGGTCAAGGCTCAGTTTTATATTCCGGAAAATGGGATAATAATAATAATAATAATAATAATAATAATAGCTACTTTAATTCCAGCGCCTCTCGGGGTTGCTGAGAGGGTTGTTGAAGAGGCAGTGTGACTACTGTTTTGGACTGGCACTGCTCAAACTTGGTCGTGCATTGGAATCACTGCATGATCCTGGTTAAAGCACAGACTGCTGGGTCCCACCCCAGAGATTCTGACTCAGTAGTTCTGGCATGGGACCCAACGTACTGCGTGTCTAACAAGCTACTAGGTGATGCTGATGAAGCTGGTCCACGGTCTCCCTTGGAGTGATCCCAGTTTAGGGTATAGACTCTGAGGCCAGATAATCTCTAGTGGGATTACCATCTTCCCCAGGAACTTGCTATGGGACTTTGGAGAGGTCGCTTTGCCTCTCCAAAGCCTTGGTTTTATAATCTGTAAAATGGAGCTAAGAGCAGTACCTTCATCAGAGGGCTCTTTTGATGGTGAAATGAGATGATGCACAAAAAGTGCTGATAGCAGTGCCTGGCGTGGAGTCAGACTCTGTTACTAATAGGTGTTGTGATGTCGATAAAGTACTAGGTACAGGAGAGGTCACATTAACCAAGGTCCCACTGGGGCTCGTCCATAAGTTTTATACATGCATGGTGAACACCTACTGTGTGCCAGGCTCTGTGTAGGTTGTTGGAGGTTTGGAGATGAATCAGCCTGATCTCCAGATGTTAGAATCTCCTCCCACCCAGAACCTCAGGAGCCAGGCCCCAGTGGTGGGAACTGGATGGGAGATAGGGATGGTATGAGAGCCTGGTTCAAGGTTGTCCTCATCCTCTCAGAGTTTGCCCTTGTCTTGTATGTACTTGTGGGGAGCCCCTGGCCCAGCCTTCAACCAGGAGTAATAGGCCCAGGTCTGGGTCCTGCCATCGGCCAGTCCTGACACCCAAGATGGAGCAGGTCTCCCAGAAGCCCCCTCCCAGATGTGGCAGCAGAGAAGTAAATGACCTCTACCTTTGCCTTTTAAGCTCCTGGGCACTGGCCCCCAGCCATATCCATATTTACCCCACCCCCAGGAGGCCCACAGGTGAAAACTGCAATCTCACCATTCTGCTGAGAAGCTTGTAGTGGCTCCCCAGGTCCCTCCGGGAAAAAGCCCGAGTCCTCATCATGGCCACAGGTCCTACTGTAGCATCCTAACCTTGCTTGGGTCATGGACCCCTCATCAGTTAGGGGAAGCCCCTGGACCTTTCTCAGAATAATGCTTTTAATTGAATAAAATTAAATATACAGGATTATTGGGTTAGAATGGAAGCCAATTGTATTGAAGTACAGCTATTGACATATTTTTAAAACAAATTTGTTATATAATGACATGTTTCTATATTAACCCATTATATAACACAGTCTAGTGGCAGGACTGATAACAGCTGTGATACTGAAGTCGTGATAAGTGTAACTGGCACAACTGTGAGGTTATGAAGATATCTGACTCCTAGTGCTGACAATATTCCAGGCATGCTAACACTACCATGCTTTATCGCCTACACTCATAGTGTAAGAAAAAGCTAAGTGTCAGTTTGAGATTACTGAAAATAAACATGTAATATTTCCATCCTAGTTCAAGGACTCTCTACGTTTATTCACAGACCCCTGGGTCTGGGAGTCTCAATTATAAGCCCCTGTGCATGATCCTTTCTGTCCTCTTCCCCATCCACACTGGCCTCCTCACACACAGCCTTTTCAAACACTTCAGACATGCTCCCACCCCAGGGCCTTTGCACTGTCTGTCCCTCTGCCTGGAACAGTCTTCCCCAGATCCCTGTGTGGATCACTGCCTCACTTCATTCAAACCTTTGCTCAAAGGTCACCTGCTTAAAGAGGCTGCCCCAATGGATTACCCTATTTAAAATTATCACCTGTCTCCCTTATACCCTGACATCCCCAATTCTTACCCTGATGTATTTTTCTCTTTTTTCTGTTGCACTCACCATCTTTTAATATATCCTACCATATTAACTGCTTATCTGAATGTCAGCTTCCTGAGGGCAGGGATCCTTATTCACTGCTGAGTCTCCCATACTTAGAACAAGACCTGGCACAGAGTAGGCACTTGATAAATAAGGGTTGGAAAGTGATGAATTTATAAGCCATAGGTGTTACATTTTTTTTAAAAAAAGGTATTTGATTCTGTAAACCTAAAACTGCTCTAAAATATAAAGTTTATTCATTTAAAACCAAGGTATTTGGGATAAATAAACTAAGGCTCAGAGACTCTAAGTGTCTTTTGCAAAGTCACACAGCAACTAAATGCCTGGGAAGAGACACCAACTCAACCCATCACAGTTGCCTCATAAATAAGAGCTTGGTGAGGAGGGACAGTGCCTGACCATGACAATGAAGAGAATTTGCCCAGAGATGCCTGATGTCTGGTCACACTGAGTGGTGACCACCTAAGTCTGCTCCAGCCCCCAGGAGGCAGAGATGGCAGATGGCCGTGGTGACTGCAGGCCCTTCCCCTGGGCCTGGCTTCCTCCTGCATCCCCTCCCCTGCAGGATGGCGCATGGGCTCTGGCCTTCAACTCAGCTAAAGGAGAAAGTCTCCTTGGCCGCTTGCCCATGTGACCTGAGGCAGCTCCAAGCAGGACTGTTATGCCTCTAAAGATAGTCCCCTCCCCAGGCAGCAGCCCCACCTGGCACCCTCACTGGAATCTCAGGGCAGGGCAGATGCCCTGCCAGGACAGAGGCCAAATGTCTAGACTTGCCAAAGGCAAGGGCTTGGTTTGGGTTCTGTTTCCATCCATTCAGGGGCCCCAACCTGGCCCTGAGGCTGGATGACTGGGCGGAGCCTGATCTAGGCAGGAGGATGCCAGGATAGGCAGGAAGGGAACAGGTCGGTTTGGCTTCAGCTTAACTCCAGCCTCAACCGCTCTGGGGCTTCTCCAGGGCAGTCATTGCCCATGAGCTCAAATATACACATACACAAGCCTTCTCACTCATGCATACTCACTCATGTCCACACTAATGCACACGTGTTCATATAATACTTGAATACTCACACTTACTGGTGCACTCATCCATATACACTCATGCATGCATATGCACACACAGACACACACACACACATTTGCTCATTCACACAGTTGCTACTCACGCTCAAGCACACACACTAACACACCCAGACCCAACATATGCCACCCCCGGGTGCTCACTCTCTGCCACAGTTCCTCCCCTTCTCAGACAGACCCAGCGGTTCCCTCCCACGGCCTGTCTCCTGTGTGGTCTGAATGTAGTGTCAGCTCCCTGCAGGGCTGCGGCCCCTCGTTTTACTAATGAGAAAGAGGAGGCTCAGGAAGGGGCAGTGATGACTCTAAGGTCACACAGCATTGACATGGCAGAGCCAGGGTGAGGATTTGAGTGCCTGCCTCCCAGTGCCATCTGCAGGACCTGCTCTGGCTAATTCAGCAAATGAATTTGTGAATGAGTGTTGAGAGTTTGGGTGCCAATTACCTCTCCCTCTCCATAGTTCACTAAACAGAAAGGGGTGTTCATGTTAGCTGTGAGCATGGGGCATGAAGCACTCTTAAGACATCAACCAGGGGTTGTGGGCTCTGTGTGTGTGTGTGTGTGTGTGTGTGTGTGTGTGTGTGTGTGTGATAACAGTGATTTTAAAAACCATGTATTAACCTCCTGTCTGGGACTTTACCACATCATCCCATCTCAATCTTGAGCCAGCCTTGAAGTGGATTACATTCCTCATTTCACAGAAACTGATCAGAGAGGTACAGTGACTTGCCCAAGGTCACACAGCAAATAAACAACAGAACCAGGCTTTAAGTCCATGTCTGTCTGCCTTCAAAACCTAGCCCAATGCAAGTAGCTAAGATACATTACCTCTACTGTATGCCAGGCACTGTTCCACAGGAACTAATTATCTAATTCTCACAACAGCCCTCTGAGGGAATTGCCATTGGGACTCCCATTGGTCAGGTGAGGAAACTGAGGCACACAGATATAAAGCTATTTGTAAAGCCAAGTTCAGCAAGTAAGTGCTATAGGGATTTGAATTGACACAGACTGGCACCCAGTCCAACATTCTGAACATGACCCCATGCTGTACCTTCTGGGTCTTTAACTCCGGACATCCGGGAGGGAGGCTGGGGATGCCTAGTTCCCAGAGCTTCCTATTGGGTGTGTAGGGACACTCATGCTCAGGAGGGGTGGAGTCACTTGCCATCTTTTTGCTGGGGGGCCTTGGATAAGTCCAGCTTTCTTTCTGAGTCTCAGTCCACAGGAAGGGGACAGTTAGACTAGGTGATCGCTGTTTTCCAGCTCAGAAATTTTGAGCGGGGTTAGGACATGCCCCCACCTCAAGGCTCTCCATTAGCTTCTACCAGCTCAAATGTTTGTCTGGGACCCAGACATAGGGGAAAGGCTAAGGAGGGGGCAGACCCAGGATTCCCTGGAAGGAGCCCCCAGGGCAGAGAGCACTGGTCTGGGGGGTCAAGAACCATTGCTTGCAGGTTTAGGTCTGCCACTAAGTTGCTGTGTGACTTTGGGTAAGTTACTTACTCTCTCTGGGCTTTAGTTTTCTTATCAGTAAAAATAGGGAGATAGTCCCTGCTCTGCCCTCTTCTGGGAGGCTACTGTGAGCATCAAGCAGCCA
Organism: Cnephaeus nilssonii; assembly: GCF_951640355.1. Lineage (NCBI taxonomy): Eukaryota > Metazoa > Chordata > Mammalia > Chiroptera > Vespertilionidae > Cnephaeus > Cnephaeus nilssonii. Next base: position 69,780,681 of record NC_137082.1, on the reverse strand, counting down.
GATGGGAAGGTATTTGGGGACAGTAAAGGGCTCGATAGATGTTGGCAAGTTCTTTTTTGCCTCATTTTTTCTCTCAAATAATTTGAAAAATTTAGCTGCTGACGATAAGAATTTCTGCCAATTTCCTGGCTGACTCTACCCCTGGAGACCAGGCTGAGAGTCCAATCATGATCATGATAATTGGGAATTGAGTGCCATCTATACACCAGACACTGGATTGGTACTATTAATACTTCCATTTTGCAAATAAGGAGACTGAAGCTCAGAAAGTTTAAGGAATCTGCTCAAACACAGCAGAACCAGGAATTTTATCCCCAGGTATGCCCAGCTGTGAAAGCCAGCCCTGTAACCACCAGGCCCTAGGCCCCTGGGAGATAGCCCCCCTACCCAGGGGCCCAAGAATGGGCTGGAAGAAACAGTGTCCCCTCCTGTGTGTGACCTCTGACCTCCCTCCCCACATGCCCACTCCCACCTGGGCAGAGTGTCCCTGTGTGTCCACCTGCCTTCCCCGCTCTGACCCTGGCCCCTGCAGGTGCGGCTGGTGATTGCAGAGAAGGGCCTGGCATGTGAGGAGCGGGACGTGAGCCTGCCACAGAGCGAGCACAAGGAGCCCTGGTTCATGCGGCTCAACCTGGGTGAGGAGGTGCCCGTCATCATCCATCGTGACAACATCATCAGTGACTACGACCAGATCATCGACTACGTGGAGCGCACCTTCACAGGAGGTACGGCTGCTGCCCCCACCAGGGGCCCTACAGGTTCAGATGGGGTCCCAGAGCCTTGGGGAGCCTTTGGAAACCCACTGGAGCCATGGGCAAGGCTCAGTCTCCCCCAAGATGAATCACGGGCTCAGATACCCCCTGGGAACTGCATAGCCACAGATCTCCACAACACCCCCACTCTAGTACTACTACAGAGAAAGGGCATGGTCCAGACACCCTCCCCCTTGAAGCTCTGGGGCTATAGCTTCCTTCCTCAAGAACTCTAGAGTCACAGGCATGGCCACAGACCCTAGAGATCCCCTCAGGCATGAACAGTCCCCATAGTCAGGGTAGAGATCTTCCAAGGATGCCAGGGCACCAGCAGGCCCAGCCCCCTGAAACCTATATGCATAGTCAGGGCCGTGGACTCCCAGGAAACCCACAGACATGGGCCCAGACACCCCAGAACCTTGTAGACAAGAATAGGGCCGACACCCCAGAACCCCATAGAATCCTATGTCCTCTTCCCTCCCTCCCTCCCTCCCTCCCTCTGACCTTGCTTCTGTTCAGGAGCTCACAGCCCACAGTAGAGGCTGCAAACAGCAGCTGAGAGGGGATCAGGACCCAGAAATGACTGTTTAAAAAGAATATGAATTAGTTGCCAACATTTAAAAATCAAGGAGATCCAATCGATGTGTTTTTCTCTCAAATTGATATTTCTCTGTCTACCCCTCTCTCTTCTACTCTCTCTAAAAGTCAATGGAAAAATATCCTCGAGGGAGCATTGAAAATAAAAATCAAAGAGTTGCATTTTAAACATCCAGGTTTCCAGCTTCTGTTGAAGGCTGGCAGTAAGGATCTCAGGCTCCCGCCTGCCCCTCAGAGGACAGCTTGGAGGTCTCCAGTGAGGAGGGGTAGGTGGGCTGGACCATTAGGATCCCCTGTCAACTGGATGAGCACTGTATCTCAAGGAGTCCGGGAAAGGGTGTGGGCCGGGGATCTCTGGGCCACAACATTTTTTATTTCCAGGATGCTGGGGTTGGAAGTTGGGGTGCCAGAGGTTGGCCTCTCTGAATCAGGGGCAGGTGGCCGAGTCGGGCCTCATGCCCCTGGTCCAGCCCCGGCTGTGTCTCGCAGAGCACGTGGTATCCCTGATGCCTGAGGCGGGCAGCCCACAGCATGCACGGGTGCTGCAGTACCGTGAGCTGCTGGACTCACTGCCCATGGACGCCTACACACACGGCTGCATCCTGCACCCCGAGCTCACCACCGACTCCATGATCCCCAAGTACGCAACGGCTGAAATCCGCAGTGAGTGCCCGGGGCAGGTGCACCAGCCCCTTGCTGACCCCCTTCCTTGCCCACCTGCTCCGTTTCAATGGGAGTCCTCCTCCTCTTGCTCTCACTGGTGTATCTTACTCTCCTTTTTCCTCCTTCACTCCTCTCTCTGTCCCTTTCTGTCTCAGTTAATCTCTCTGGCTCTCACTTTGGATCTCTCTCTCTCTCTCTCTCTCTCTCTCTCTCTCTCTCTCTCTCTGTCTCTCTCTCTCTCTTACTTGCTTTCTCTGCACCATCTCTCTGACCTTCCATCTCATTCACCCTATATTACACTGAATGTCTCTCCCTCTCTTGCAGTGTCTGTCTCTCATTCCCATCTCCTGCCCCCTACTCTTGTCCTGCCATCCCATACCGAGGCTACAAGGCTGTTTATCTCCCTAGAATCTTGTCTTGTTCATGGGGAATTGGGCACCTCCCCACAGGAGTCCCAGCCCCAGACACCTAGGGTTGGGGCCCAGGGAGGTCAGGGCTAAGGTTGGTGGCCCGGCATTGAGTGACATCAGTGTTGGCACCACCAAGGAAGGCTGCCCAGATATGGCAAGGCCCCCTATGGGGTCTCTGATTTCTAATTCAAGCATCACCCATGTACTGGTAGCCTGGACGTGCCCATGGCCTAGTTCATCCTTTTGTTTCCAGCATCCAGTAAATGGGGGTTAGATTAAATCAGAGTATCCATCAACAAGTGTTTACAGACTTTTGTCCAGGCTCTGCGCAGAAACCATGGGTCCTACAGACAGACAAAGCATGATAATTCGAAGTAGACGATAGGTGCCCAGTAAATGGTCACCCCCTCTGAAAGGAATAAGTTTAATGTTTGAAGGTGGGAAGGGGGCAGATTGTGGAACTCAATCTCATCTTTGAACAAGACTCAAGATTTATCTATATTGTCCAATCCCCATTCAATCAAAAATATTCATGAGGTCTTTTTTATTACCCAAACCCTGGGCCGGGGACTTGGGACAGATGAGGACAGACATAGCTTCTATCATCCCAGGGTCTCACTTCCATGGAAGCAAAGACAAATGACCAGGTAATTACACCCTTTCCTGGACTCCTTAGTGTGGGATAAGTAAATTTGAACAACTTCTCCAGGACAGTCTGGCCCTTTATATCAAACATAGAAAGGACCAGACCTTGGAGATTATCCTGCAGTTACATTTGGGTGTGTGCGCCAAGAAGTATGTACAAGGATATTCATTGCAGTATAGGAAGTGCTCGCAAGAGGATGGAAGTAACCCAGCCGTCCATGAGTTGGGAACTGGGTAAATAAATTCTAGACCTCTCACACAATAGAATACTGTGCAGCTGTTTTTTTGTTTTGTTTGTTTGTTTTTAAAGCATATGGAATACTAAGATGTATTAGAGAGTAGGGAAAAAAGTGAACGGGGAAAAAAAAACACATCAGTGTGCTATTTAGCAGATTTAGAAAGAGGTTAAATAGATGCACAAGTGCTTGCAAAGCAAGGAGTATTTCTGGAAGGATGCATGAGAAGCTGCCAGTAGTGCTTGCTTTGGGGGAGTGGAAATAAGGGATTACAGAATGAGAGGAGATTTACTCTTCACTCAACATTCTTTAACGTTGTTTGAATTTTTAAACAAGTATGTATGCATAATCTATTCAAAATCAAGCTGTTTGATAAGGAGGCCATGGGAACATAGAAGATGCCCATCCCAACCTCTGGGGTCATGGAGGATTCTGAAATGCAGCAATATCCAGGGATGACCAGCATCCAAGGATAAGTTAAAAGGAGAAGGAGAAGGAGAATCCTTTCAGATTCGAGGGTAGGAGAGGGCATGGTGTGTCCTGGGGACCGAAGGGAGTTCAATGTGGTTGAAGAATAGACCAAGGGTGATAGTGTGAGTCTGGGGAGCAGGTCTGGCAGAATTGGAATTTTATCCAAAGAGCAGTGAGTAGAGAAACAGTGATGGGAAGTGACATGATTGGATCTGCATTTTACAAAGATCATCCAACTGAGAATGAGCAGAGCAGTCAGGAGGTCCTGACTGTCATCTAGGTGAGCAATGATGGTGGCCTGGACTAGATAGAGGTAGTCCCTGCGTGTTTCTGGAGGCTGGAGGTGCTCCCCCTTCCTACTCTGGGCCATTTGGAGGTGCCTGGAAGGCAGTGGGGGGTCCAGCGCAGGCCAAGCCTGCTTCCTCCTTTGAAGAGGCTGAAAGGATCCCAGGGCTCCAGCCCAGCTGGAGAGGGGTGGAGAGACCTCACAGGATGCAAAAGTCCAAGGTCTTCCCTTGGCCTGGTCTGTCCCCCTGGTGTCTAAAGAGAGCCATATGGGCAATCCCAGTGACCAGCAAGAGAGAAGATGCTGTACTTGACCTTCACATTCATAAAACATCAATGAGGCTTAATATAGCCCCAAAGTGGAAAGATCTGGGAGAATGTTTATTAGGTTTTTATCAGGCCAGGAGATAGGGTGGTGAATGGAGAAATCTCAGAAGTCAGAAATTTAGCAACTTTTGTACCCATTTACTTCATCATTTCATTCATTTATTCATTTATTCATTCATCCCTTTATTCATTCAACACTCACTGAGCTCTTTCTGTGCCAGGTCTGTCCCGGGTTTTAAGAGAACAGAGATAAATCTGGCATAGCCACTTCTTTCCAGAAGCTCAGATTCTAGTGGGAGACACAAACACCCAGAGATAAGTACATTAGCATCAAATCTCCACGTACAGCAGAACAGGTGCACTGCACAATCCAGGGGGCACTTTTCACATAGACTACAGTGTGAATGGAATTGAGCGTGGCAGCTCTGAGTAGTGTGTCTGCATTCTCTGGCAGAAATCTGCACCATGTACACTGGAGGACTAAGGCACTGAGTGGTCAGTTTTCCTAGAAGATCAGGAAAGGCTTCATGGAAGAGGTGGTCTTGAGCTGTATCTGGAAGGGGATTTTCAGGAATACAGAAGGCTATTCTGGGAGGAAGAAGAGTGTGAATGATGGCCTGAAGGTTTGAAATGGTCAGGCACATTCAGGGAATGTCAAGCATTTAGAGTGGCTAAAATGTTACCATCTGGAGATAGGGACAGTTGGGGGAGCTCAGTGAAAGATGGAGTCAATGAGGGGAGAGGAAGTGGATCCTCCTAGGTCTTTTAAGACCAGCTGAGGAGCTTGGACATTATCTGAGGGCAGTGAGGAGCCTGGGACGGGTTTTAAGTGGGGAGTGGCATGATCAAGTGTGTTTTGACGAAGATGTCTCTGGCAGAATGGGAAAGGGCTTAGAGTGGAGAAAGTGCAGGTGACAGGGGTAAATCATAATCATCCAAGCAGAAGATTAACAGGGATAGTGAAAGGGTTGAAAGGGAGAAGGTAAGTATGAAAAATATTAAGGTGAAGCATCAACAGGACCTGGGACTGATTTGGTGTGGGGAGGAGGGAGATGGGGGGATTGAGGACAACTCTTAGGCATCTGGCTTTGCTTAGTGTGTGTGGGGATGCTGCAATCTGGGGAGAATACAGGGAAGATGATGAGGTTGGTCAGGCCAGGATGTCTTCAAGAAGCCTAAGGATGTCCAAATTGAGTTGGGGCCCAGGGGAGGGGTCAGAGCAGGATTGGGGTGCCACCACGTGCTTGATCTACCATGTCCAAGACTTATTGACCAAGAATTCCAAAGAATCCTGCCCCAATAAGGGAACAGAACCCAAGATTTTACCCCACTTAATATTTCCACCTCCTCTTGTAAAGCCCATAGTTTATAGTTTACACCTTCAAAGTTAAAAATTTTCAAAGTTAGATTATAGGACACTACCTTTCTCCCATTAAGGATAATTCTCAAGATGCTGACTTGAATTCCCATTATTGACCCACTTTCTTTCACCCTTGCCTTTTTGGCATCAAGGCCATTTTCCCAAGGAAAGGTGGGTCATCGAGTCCCTAAATCTTCAGGAAAGTTGCCTCACCACTGGTGGAAGTTTCAAGACACCAAAAGTCTCTTACAGATTTTCTTGCAATAAACAAGTTTTTCCTTGTGGGGGTGCAATGAATGAACACTACACCAAGAATCGGGCAGACAAAAAAAAAAAAAAAAAGAATCAGGCAGATTCATGTTCAAAACATGCTTGTTATTCATGTGTGTGGAACGTTATTTAGCCCATCGGAACCTGTTTCCTCACTACAGAAGGGGTTTGGGGGAGACACTGAAGTAGGAGTTTTTCCAAGTTTAGCATTATATTGATTCCTGACAAACTCCTACTCATCCCCAAGAATAGAGTGGCCTCCTCAGTAAGGTTTCTTGATGCCTGTCCCCCAGGCAGGTGGCTCTCTGGGTCTCACAGCATTCTGTCCACTCTTCATTACAGATTGACCATGCTATTTCATAGGGGTTTCTTTAGATGTCTGTCTCTCCCACTATCCTGAGCCTATGGCAGGATGGCATCTCACCCATTCCTATGTTGCAGCCTGTTGTGCCTACCAAGTGTTGGCTGTTGATATTGTTACTTCCCAGACCAGTGTTTACATGGGACCTATTCCAAGTCTGTGGGGGAAGGGATGGGGTACACTGAGTAACAGAAAGACAGGACCTTTCCTATTCTTTCCCTAGGACATTTAGCCAACGCCACCACGGACCTCATGAAACTGGACCATGAAGAGGAGCCCCAGCTCTCTGAGCCCTATCTTTCTAAACAGAAGAAGCTCATGGTGAGTGCCTCCAGCCCTGCTCATTCCTCTTTCCCACCATCTTTTCCATGGAAAAGAACAACTGGGAGAAGCTGGTTCTAGGTAGAGGATCAGTTGGTGACATGAAGTGGGAAATCCATTGTTTGCTTTTCCAGTCCTGTCTCCTCTGTCATTTACTGGCTATTTGACCTTGGGCAAGCCACTCTCCTCCTGGAGCCTCAGTGTCTTCATGTGTTTGGTATGTCCTTAATAGCAGAGCCTGCATTGGACAGAGGTTCTTGGGTATTGAGGGGGTGTTCTGAGGAGAACCCGGAAGGATGGGAGGAATAGAAAAGAGGAAAGGACCAAGTTTAACTATTTTCACAGGGAGCTCTGGAGCACAGATGGCACCACAAAGTCAATCCCCTTTGAGGCCAGGGGCCAACCTTTTATATCCTTACATCAATTGGCCATTGGCTACAGATTGCCTGGCAGGGGGGTTGAAGGGTTGAAGGTGTGGGATAACCTTTCAAGTATTTGTGGGCACCTCCTCATTGGCCAAGAACAATTCTCTGGAGAAGGGTCAGCTATGAGCCACTATCAACCAGCCCTCATAGCAGCTGGTGTATGAGAGTACCAGCCCATGAAAGGGATGTGGGCAGTACAGCCAAGCTTACAGGAATATTGTGAGCACCAGCTGAGGGTGCTTTGATAACAGTGGGGATCCTATACTCTTGAGGGGATATTTGGAGATTGGATTTGCAGAGCTGGTCATCCCAGCTCTATTGAGGCCAACTCAGCTCCTCTGGCTCCTGCCTACCTTGCCCCTAGGCCAAGATCCTGGAGCATGATGATGTGAGTTACCTGAAGAAGATCCTTGGGGAGCTGGCCATGGTGCTGGACCAGATAGAAGCCGAGCTGGAGAAGAGGAAGCTTGAGAATGAGGGTGGGTACCAGCCCTGGGGTTGGTAGGTGCTGCTGCCCATCCACCCTTCCCCACCCTGACCTTGACCAGTCCAGCTTCTTTTTTCCCCAAAGATCTCAGAGGACCCCTCCCAGGGTTAGGATCATGGGCCATGGAGTCAGGCAGACCTAGGTTTAAGTCTTAGCTTGGCTACTTACTAGTTGAGTGACTATGGTTCAGGTAGTTCACCTCCCTGGATCTCAGTTTCCATATGTAAAATGAGGATAATAATAAGACCTACCTAAGAGAGATGATGAGAAATTACATAAAATAATACATGTAGAGTGCTTAGATCCCTTAGCACACAGTAGGTATTTAATAAAGGTTGGTGAAGATGATGATGTGATGGTGATGGTGACTTTTACCCTGATCAGCGATGAATATTATGGCTTCTTTGTGCTGCAGCCAGACATCCAGGCTCGCCCAGACTCTCTGACCTTGACTCTTTCTGTTCTCAAGTGGCTCTCTTCTCTGGACCCTGAGCAGACCAGCTTCATTCCCACCTCCATACCTTTGCTCCTGCAGTACTTCCAGCCTGGAGGACCCTATCCACCCTCTCCTTTTTCTTCCTACGTAACATCTTTGCCACAGCTCTTCTTCAGATTTTATTCTGGACCTTCCCATTGCTCTCTTTTAGACAGACTTAGTCTTGTCTATTCAACTATGCAATTTATGGAGCCTATGTGTGTAGCTGCTACAGTTACAGCTACACACACACACACACACACACACACACACACACACGTCTACTTGGAGCACAGTGACCTAGAAGATAAGTTTAGAGCCAGACAGGTTTTATATATATATACTTTATTGATTTTTTACAGAGAGGAAGGGAGAGGGATAGAGAGTTAGAAACATCGATGAGAGAGAAACATCGATCAGCTGCCTCCTGCACACCTCCCACTGGGGATGTGCCCGCAACCAAGGTACATGCCCTTGACCGGAATCGAACCTGGGACCTTTCAGTCCGCAGGCCGACGCTCTATCCACTGAGCCAAACCAGTTAGGGCATAGAGCCAGACAGGTTTGAGTTAGAGTTCCAGTTTTGTTGCCTGTACTGTGTGACTTGGACAGGTTATTTTTCCTATTGGAGCCTCAGTCTCCTCATCTGTAAAATGGGATGATAAAAATGCAACTTATATTAACCCCACCTAGTTGGACTCTTGTAAAAATTAAAAGCACACAGTAAAGTGCCAGGAGCACACAATTGAAGTGCCAGGAGCATAGTAGTTTAAGAACATATGACAGCTAAAGACGTGTACATTCTCCAGATGAGAGAACTAAGGCTCAGAGAAATGAAGTGACTTGTTCAGGGTGACCTGCACACAGCTTTTAAACAGCATAGTGAGGGCAAGCACGGGTTCCCTCTTAATGGGTCCAGTGTTCTTCCAGCATCTCACAACTGAGGCCTTGAGCATAAAGTACACACAGGTCCCTAAAGTCCTCAACAGGGACATTGTCATGTGTACTGAAGCCAGCTGCCTTAAATCCCTTCTAGAAAAAAAGGATGGTATGGGTAAGTGAGGAAAATAATACATCCCTCAAGGAGGAACTTTTTCAGTTCTGTCAGAGAGGGTGCTGAGGGAGCCAGTACAGAAGCGTGCTTAGGGGCCAAAGCCCCAGCTCTGCCATCCTCTCACTGGGTGACCTTAATTCTCAGGTGTATTTAATATATTTATCCATTAATTTGCTAGGGCTTCCATAACAAAATACCACAGACTGGATGGCTTAAACAATAGACCTACTTATTTTCTCACAGTTCTGGAGGCTAGAAGTCTAAGATCAAGGTGTTGGTTTCTTCTGAGGTTTGGTTTCTTTTGAGGCCTCTCTCTTAGGCTTACACAGCTGCATTCTTGCTGTGTCTTCACATGGACTTTCCTCAGTGGGCATGCCCCTGGTGTCTGCACAGCAAAATTTCCTCCTTTTATGAGGACCCCAGCCCAGATTGGACTAGGACCCACCCTAACAGCCTCATTTAAACTTACTTCTTTATTTTATTTTTATTTATTGATTTTAGGGAGTGAGAGGAAGGGGGAGAGAGAGGAAGAAAGAGAGAAACATCAATTTGTTGTTTCACTTACTTATGCATTCATTGGTTGATACTTGTATGTGCCTTGATTCGGGATTGAACTTGCAACCTTGGCATATCGGGATGACACTCTAACCAGGTTAGGATTAGGGTTAGGGTTAGGGATCTACCCATCCAGGGAAAAATTACTTCTTTAAAGACTTGTTCTCCAAATATAGTCACTGTCTGAGATATGGGGGGTTAAAACTTCAACATATGAATTTTGGAGGGACACAATTCAGCCCATAATGATTTATGTATTTAACAACACTTACTGTGTGCCAGGCACTGTTTTAAGTGTTTCACATATTTCAACTTATTTAATCCCATAGTAACTCTAGGGGGTAGGTAATATGAGTAACCCCATTCAACAGATTAAAAAAACTAAGGCACAGAGAGGTTCAGTAATCTTCCAAGGTTACACAGATAGAAGTGATGGAGCCTGGATTCAAACACTGGCTCCTTGAGTCATTCTTAAATGCTAGTTCTGGCTCCTCTTCTGTTCTGTAAAAGGGTGTTAAATGAGCACCTACTTCCCGGGGCTGTTGTGAGGATCAGTGAGAAAATGCATGTAAGGGGCTCAGCACATTGCCTGGCACACGGTATTAAAAGTGTCTGCAAATATTAGCTGCTGTTATGATCAAGGGAGACATGGAGTGTGACCTAGATGGAGGCCAGAGTTGACGATCCTGGAGAATAGCTGTAGACACATTCCTCAGGTCGTCCTAGCCTGTGAGCCTCCTGTCCTCACTTTCTGTTTTGGTCCTGAGGTCTTCCAAGAGGGGGCAGCATTGCACTGATGAATGGGGTTGTTTGAGATGGAGAGGTGTGGGCAGTCCTTGTGTCCCTCCAGGCTGACGGAGGCAGCAGAGGCCCAAGGGGGTGGCTATCAGTTTTAAAGGTCAGACTGGCTGGGCCCACATGGTCTCTGGTGCTCAGTCACCTACCAGGGCACCTCCAAACCTCCACTTCTCTCTGTGTGGGGCAGAGGTACTATAATGTCGTAGTTAAGACCTCTAGATGGAGCCAGCTACTGAGTCCTGATATGGGCAAGGGGGACCAAGTGTTCACTTTGAGACACAGTAAGTTTGAGATGCCTTTTAGACACACAAGGGGGTATCACATAAGCCATTAGATATTCTAGTATCATTTTAAAAGGAGAAGTCAGAATTTAGAGATAAAGATTTGTAAGTCTTTAGCATAGCTGTGGTGCTTAAAGCCACAGAATTGAATGATTTCATTTAGGAGAGAGTGGAGACAAAAAGATGGATCAAGAACTGCTGCATTAGTTGCCTACTGCTGCATAACAAGTTGCTCCTGAACTTAGCAGCTTAAACAGAAAGCACTTCTTATATCACACATGGATCAGGAATTTTGGAGCAGCTTAGCTGGGTGGTCTCATTAGGGTTGTGTAATAAAGGCTGCAGTCAAGCTGTTGGTTGGGGCTCTGGTCATTTGAGCTGGAGGATTGGCTTCCAAGGTGGCTCGTTCTCAGGGTTCCTAACTAGATGTCTCAGTTCCCCACTGGCTATTGGCAGGGGACCTCAGCTCCTCACCACGTGGGCATGTCGATAGGGCTGCTTGAGTTTCTTTGCAACATGGCAGCTGGCTTTTTCCTGAACAAGTGATCCGTGGGAGGGAGAAGCAGCAGAAGCCACAGTTCCTTCATGACCTACCATGGGGGAGTCACTGTCACTTCTGCCACATTCCATTCCTTAGTACAAGTCATGAAATACAGCGCGTAGTCCTGGGGAGGAGAGTCAATCTGTAGACACGTTTTAAAACTCCATGTCTGCCCTGAGGTTCCCTCGCATTCAGAGAGGCGTGGGGGCAGAGGAGCAGGCAAAGTCGACTGAGATGGAGTGGCCAGTGAGGTAGGAGGAGCCTGTGTCATAGGCCCCCATAAAGGGTCTGAGAGGCTGAGTGAACCAAGGATAGGAAAGCACCCCTGGATTTTGTCCCATGGCTTTGGTGGTGACCCTACCAAGAGCAGTTTCACTGAACTCGGGACAAAAGACTTAAGGGTGAGTGGGAGGCAGTGTGGTTAAGTGGAGACAGCTCTTTTGAGAAGTGTATCTGTAGAGGGGAATAGAGAAATGGGGTGGGGGCTGAAGAAGTGTGCAGGGCAAAGGGAGGATTTTTTTTTTTTTATAGTAGATACAGGTGTGTTTTCAGGCTGGCGGAAATGACCCAGTGAAAGGAGAAGGATGCAGGACCAACGATGCAAAGTCCATGAAAGGACAGAAGGGGTGTGGTCCAGGCAGGACCTCATAGGACACAGGGTGACCTCACATTGGTAATTGAGGAGGCTTATTATAGGGACTGTTTATAAATATGTGGACAGGATTTAGGGAAACCACAAGGAAAAGCGTGGTATCCTGGGCCTGAGGTCGTGAGAGGTGGGAGCAGTTTCAGGAACGGGACAGACAGACTGCATAGAGAGGGCCACCTGACAGAAGCTGTGGCTTTCATTCTGGGGACGCAGCCAGTCCACAGTGACCCGCAGAGAGGAAACCGAGGGACGTAAGACTCTGACCTCACTCTCACCACCATCCTCCCTCCTGCCACTGCTCCCCATTGGCGGAACCCCCTGGAACCAGAGTCATTCTTCTGGGGCACGGGGCAGCATGGAGAAGGGAGGAGAGTAGATCCACATGTTAGCTTTTCCTCCCAACTTACAAAAACACTCTTGACCTGTGTCAAATTATTAGTGCATCCTTTCCATTACAGCAAAATTCCTTGAATGAGTGATCTTTGCTTACTGTCGCCAATTCTCCTCCTCCCTTTCTCACTTGAACTCCTTCCAACCAGGCTTTCATTGTCAGCCTCTACTCCAGCTGCTCTTGTCAAGGTTACCAGCTGCCAAATATAATCTCCATTCTCAGGCCTCCTCTTACTTGACCTCTCCACAGCTTCTGAACACAGCTGAGTATTCCCTTCTCCTTGGAACACTTTTTTATCTTGGCTTCCACAACACCACACACTAGTGGGCCATCAGGCCACTTCTTCTCATGCTTTTTCAATGGTTTCTCCTGTTTCTCAGTATCTAAATCTTGAAGCCCCAAAGCTCAGTGCTTGCACTTAAAAATTCAGTTGATTTAAAGAAAAAAACTGATAGGGGTAGCAAAAAGGATGCGGCAAAATCATTAAAGTTGTATAGGAGTGAATGACCCTGGGGAAACGCCTTGGCAGCCAGACAAACATCAAAGGAGTCAAGGAGAGAGGAGCGAGCGCATGGGGGTTGAAAAGCTGATCCCTCTGCCCCCATCTCCTCTCTCTTCCACTCTAGGACAGAAATGTGAGCTGTGGCTCTGCGGCTGTGCCTTCACTCTCGCTGACGTCCTTCTGGGAGCCACCCTGCACCGCCTCAAGTTCCTGGGACTGTCCAAGAAATACTGGGAGGACGGCAGCCGGCCCAACCTGCAGTCCTTCTTTGAGAGGGTCCAGAAGCGCTTTGCCTTCCGGAAAGTTCTCGGCGACATTCATACCACTCTGCTCTCGGCCGTCATCCCCAATGCGTTCCGGCTGGTCAAGCGGAAACCGCCATCTTTCTTTGGGGCCTCCTTCCTCATGGGCTCCCTGGGTGGGATGGGCTATTTTGCCTACTGGTACCTCAAGAAAAAATACATCTAGAGCTGAGCCAGGCCTGGGCTTGGTGTCTGACTGTCAGTGTCTCTGTGCTGTGTGATCCCCAATGAGCTCTCAGTAATGCACTGTCTCATGAACACTTGGACAGCCCCTTCCCCACCCCTTGTTCGGAGTAATTCTATTGTCAATGTGAAAACATTCCATAGTTTAGAAGTAGACGTTGCCAATGCCGTGAGTTGAAGCCACGGCTCTACTAAAGGAGAGAAAGAGTGAGAGAGAGAACAGAAACAAAGCACGAATGCCTTTTCTTTTGATTCAAGGTCTCAAGATGGAACTGTGGGGACTGGTTAGGATCTGAGGTGAGTCCCAGGCCATTTCACCCATCAGGGCCCAGATTCTGGGAGGTGCTGGGGGCTCAGAGGGCCTGACCCCTCGCCTCCCCTTCCCTCTTGCCCAGGGAACTTTCCACAGGACAAAGCCAACATCAAGACTCAACTTCTTCTAAGTGGTACCTCTGGGTGGGGCTAGAGACCCGGAGACTCCATGGGAGGCCCGTGAAGATCGGAAGGGACTTCATTCTTCTCCTGGACATGGACTGAGACAGCAGTGGCTCAAGCCAAGGCAGTGGCACCCAACCACCAAACCAGGACTGGGACGGACACCATGAGCACACCCTCATTCCCCTCCTGCCGTGGCCAGTGAGTCTGATTTGGCACTCTACCAGTAATCCCCGAAGGCAGCATCCATCATCCTCTTCCCACCTGGAGTTGATTTTTCCCACCATGTGAGGTGGACTTTCAGCAAAAGCCATGTTCACTATCTTAGAAGGTCAGTCCGGCCTGAGTGCAGGGGTGGGTCTGGAGGTGGATGAACCTCAAGTCCCTCTCCTAGCCTCTGCCAAAGCCATCTCCTTTAATGCCCACCTGTCCCATCACTTGTGGGGTGCCTCACATGCCCCACCATGCCACACAGGGGGATCTCCTCACCTATGCTGCCCACCCTGGTCCTGTCTCACTTTCCTGTGCCTTTTGCATGTTGGGAGAAGGTCTGAGTGTCACTGCCTTTCACGCTTCGAAACCACTGAAAGCCCCCAATAAAGCATCCAGGAGAAGCAGTTGCTTTTCATTTGTAAACCTGTGTTGTCCATCTAGCTCTCATTTCCAAAGGCTGGGGTCAGAGGGGTGGAGACACAAGATTCAGCATCAGTGAGTTCAGGTTTCAAGATGATGAGTATAGGGATGGCTCCCGGATAGACTTCGCAAAGTTCTGCTCTTGGCATAAACCCACCTCACTGGGACAGTGCTTCACAGTTTACAGAGCATGCTCACAGCCATTTGCTTATGTAATGGCCTTTCAGGGGGCTCCCAGGGCACATGTCCCCATAATTTCCCAGAGAAAAATGTGTTCAAATGCCCCAAGAACATTAAACCAGAAGTATAATTTGTAGAACATAAGGCATAATTTTATTTATTTTATTAAAATATATATATGAACTTTTTCCAACAAGATGAAAAGAAAAGAATAGCCAGGGCCAAAACAGGGCAAGCACTTAGATACTAGAGGCATTATCTAACACTGTCCACCCCTTGGCTACTTAAACATCCACACAGACCCTCCCACTCATAATTGAACTCCACTCATGGACAATAACATCATGCTTAATCCTAACGGGACCAATGCTTTCCTGAAATGAGGATACAACTTCTCTAAAAATGAGACCCACAAAGCTCCACAGGTCAGTAACATCACTCTGGATGATGTCTGAGTCTCTTTTTGGTCCACCTCTAGTCCTAGAGATCACCTATAGAGGCACACCTCAATATACTGTAATATATAGATTAAAACATCAATTTAGCCATCACCAGTAATCCTTATATGCAATATATGCACATATATGACAAGCAGGAAAGAAAACACTCATAGTTGCTTCAGCCCTCATTTCTGTAATTGATCCTAAGGCCATTGTTGATATTTATAATTTCTCTTTTTTTCCACTAGCTATTCTATGTGTGTGTGTTTTTGTTTGTTTGTTTTGCCCCCAGCCAGGACCTCATATTTGGGGTATTTTACTGGTGAAATGATTCAGACTTGGGCTGTTGTAGTCTTCTATTAATCTTTTACTGTTGGATGTGGAAGTATAATGGGGCACCCAGAGAATCCTCTAGTTCCCGTACAGTCTTCCATGCCACCACTGTAGCAGCAATCCAATTTACTCTTGGTGATCAGACCAATCATGCCAGCCAGTAGAGTAACCTACTTCTTTGCCTTTGGTTGCAATGGTATGAGGAGCTCAAAATGGCTGAGTGGCAATCAATGTTTTCCTTAATAGAAGCATTCCTTCCTTGAGAACTATAATATCTAGCCATCAAGGTCCAAAGTTTTAGGGATGGAAAGCAACATTTTTGTGAATGGGTTTTGTGCAATAGTGGAGGTAGTCCCTCCCATTTCCACCTCAGCATTGCTGGATCCATGTTTTCTGCATGTGGAGAAACAGCACTATGGTTGGTACAAAGTATATGATGTATCCTGTAGACAGCATCCCAACATTGCAGTGTCTCCCAGGTGGCCAGCTCAGTTTTCTATAAATCTGTTGCTTCTAGATAAGACCAGAAAATTCCATAGGTATAATCACACTGCTACATTTATTTTACTATAATGTCACCTCTTTGGTCAAGAAGCAGTATTGTATGGAATATCAAGACTGAAACCAAGTCTCCCTCTCTAAAATCAATATTTTTTAATATATTTTATTGATTTTTCACAGAGAGGAAGAGAGAGGGATAGAGAGTTAGAAACATCGATGATAGAGAAACATCGATCAGCTGCCTCTTGCACAACCCCTACTGGGGATGTGCCTGCAACCAAGGTACATGCCCTTGACCGGAATCGAACCTGGGACCTTTCAGTCCGCAGGCCGACGCTCTATCCACTGAGCCAAACCGGTTTCGGCTCAATATTTTTTTTTAAAGTAACACTTCTCCCCAAATATTTTTATCCCTAGTTGGTTGAGTCTGCAGATGCAAAACCTGCAGATAGGGAGGGCCGACTGTATTGCTTGAAGTTGTGTTCACTGAAAGGATTTCCCTTCTCCAATGTCTTTCAGGGCCTTCCTATAGTGCTGCAACCATCCACTTCCAATTGGTTCCAGGCCTGAGCTTTTTCTTCCTCCATCAATTGATCACAGGGTATTTGTTATGGGGCCTTAGGTATTGACTGAGGAAGCGGTGGCAATGTGGCAGGAATAGGTGACAGTCTCACTTGATGATAGAATGCTGTGGTACATGTCTAGCTTTATAACTTGATGGATCAGATGACACCCAGTCCATGATGGGCAGCTCAGGTTGCATAGTCACTTGGTGTCTCCTGGTCAGGTGTTAGGTCTCTACCACAGCCCAGTAGCAAGCCAGTCACTATACACTGAGTGGCCAGATTATTATGATCTCTGAACGCATAATAATCTGGCCACTCAGTATATATTAGAGGACTGGTGCATGAATTTGTGCATGGGTGGGGTCTGGCCAGGGGGAGGGGACATGGGCGGTTGGCCGGCCTGCCTGCTGGTCAAACTCCTGGTTGAGGGGACAATTTGCATATTAGCCTTTTATTATATAGAATATACACTGAGTGGCCAGATTATTATGCGTTCAGAGATCATCATAATCTGGCCACTCAGTGTATTTTAAAGGAATAATTGTTATTTGTAGAAGAGGACATGACTTTGTTCCAATTCCTAGGGATGGGCAGAGATTTTCCTATTAGGGCTTGCTGGGGGCTAAAAGGAAATATAAATTTTAAATATCATAGACAACTTAAACACCATTGGATCGACTGGGTCATGTGGCTCAATTGGCAGAGCATCTTGCACTGTGGCCTAAATCTGCTTTGGGACCCATTCAAAATTGGCTGTCCTTTGTATGGGTTACTCAGTGAATGGTTTGGAGCAGCACACAATTGCATGTACATTCCCTTCCAAATCCAAAGAGGGCTACCAGTTGTGTTTTTTTTCTTAGAGATAGGAGCAGGAACTTGCCTTTTACTTGGAAGGGATAACCTGACGTTTCCTAACCTCTAGGTCCCTAGGTGCCAGGCTTCTGAATGTCCATGGGCTTTATATACCACCCTCTGACATGCCTGGGTCTTCCTAAAGCATCTGGTGTACCTGCTATTTCCTGCTCACCGGTACAGCAAGATGTCGTCAGTGTGGTGGATCAGTGTTTTCTTAGGGGACATCAGAATAATCCAGGTCTCCACAGACTAGATCAGTAGTTACCAACCTTTCGGACCTCACAGACCACCAGTGGTCCGCGGACACCGGTTGGCGACCGCTGAACTAGATGATGCCAGAGAACAGAAAAGCTGACCTGTACTGTAAGAAAGGGAAGATGTGCTGCTTACTGCTGCCCTGCCGAGTAGAGCTCAGGGCTTTTGGTGGCCCCCACTGATAGAATAACATTTTCCAGACCAAGAGCTGAGTGCAAAGTGTCAAAGACTATGCTGATTTGCTTTCATGTGGAAACCGCATCCGAAAAAACTGTACCACCTGATGGAGTTACAGTGCCCAGGCTTCTGAGAGAGACACTCATTAGGTAAAGATAAATCTCCTCAATAATAAGCAGCCCTCATAGGTGCACGATATTTTAAAGCTTATAAAATATTTTCCCATCTATGATTTCATTAAGCCAGTCAAAGACTAGTGAGGTAGAATGATCCCCCTTTCATAGATGAGTAACAAGCCCAGAGAAGCTAAGTGACTTGCCTAAGATCACACAGCTGAGGAGTTGGTAGGCAGGATTTGGATGCAGTCTACTTGCTCAAGTCCAATGCCTCTAAAACTCCAGATTAGAGTCCATTTATACCCCCACCCACTCACCCCTGCCTCAGTCCCCAGCTGCACAGGGATACCTGGCAAACACAGCATGCTCAGCCAATGCAAGTAGAGGCAAGAAGGGATGAAAGGAGTGGTTGGGAAATGGGGCACAGCAGCGTGGTAGGGCAAGGCCTGAGTAACTTTGCTCCAGTAATTAAGATGCTAATCAACGTGGCTCCCAGGCACCCCCACCTACTTATCTCCTGAGCACTCAGACACATTCCCCAGGCAGCCAAAGCAGAGAAGACGGGAAGTAACAAGGCTCCATGATAAGGCTTCCAGCTAAGTTCCCCCAAAACATGCAGCTTGGAAACCAAGACCAGGCAGCCCTTGGATTGCCTGTGAATAGACAGCACCTCAAAGGCGGGGGGGGGGGGGGGGGCGGGGGGAGATGGAGGAATGCTTTCCTTTGGCCAAAAGGACCCCATGGATACAACTGTCCTCTCCTGGAAAACTTGTCTCTTGCTCTCCCTCACCCTCTAGTTAATCTGGAAACCAGAATGCTGCCTTAGGGACTCGGTTTCCATGCTAGACCATCGGGACATGGCCTTCCCCATTCATTGACTACATTTTAACTACCTCCGAGTGGATCAAAATGGGAACACCCACAGGTATGGGGTTTCTCTGTCTTGATTTTAAAGTGGTTACAGTAATGAGGGCACATTAGGGACTTACTGTGCACTTGAAAGACATTCATATAGCACCACATATATACTAGGTCCTGTTCTAAGCACTTTACAAGTATCAATTCAATTAGTCCTCACAATAGCTCTATGAGGTAGGTACTCACATTACCCCCATTTGACAGATGAGGAAACCAAGGCCTAGATGTTAAGGAACTGTTGCAGGTGACACAGCCAGTGTGTATGGCAGAGCCAGAATTAGAACCCAGGCAGTCTGGCTTGAGTCCATGCCAACCTCCCCTACTCCTTTGCTTGTCTAAGAGTTTTGTGTAAATCATCTCTGCCTGAGCTGTGACAATGTTAGCCCTTTGCACTCGCTTGCTTTTTTCTCGAGCTGCTACCGATGCTAACTGTGTCGAGTCACACTCGACATCCAAGTGCAAAAGGTTAGGGCAGTTTGGGGGGGGGGGGGGCACTCTGCTTTTGAGCCCAGCACCCTGTTTGGAGTTGTTCATTTTATTGTCTGTGCCCAACTAGAGTGTAAACCCCCTGAAAGCACCATGGCTCTTCGAATGAATGCGGTGCCTAGCACAGTGCCTGGTTTACTTGAAGCTCCTCAATTATTGGGGCAGTGAATGTTGAAAGAGGTGAGGCACTATCACCCCATTTACAGAGGCTCAAAGAGACTAACCTGTTTGAGGGCACACAGCTGTAAGTTACAGTCAGCACAAAACCAAGTCTTCCTGCCACCAAATTCCACACTAAATATAACATTTATTCTTTGTAATGACTGCATTATATTGCTAATACAGTTACCATAATTTATTTAACTGACTGGCATTTGAGCTGACAATTTCTCACTGTAACAGAGCTGCATAAAATCTTTGTACTTATCTTTGTCCACTTCTACAAGTCTTTCCATAGCCCAAATCCTAGACTGAGATTGTTGGGTCTACACAGTTCAAGTTTGGATACTACTAGGTTACCATTTAAACAGGTTGTAACAATTTACCACCACACCTCAAGGTATGAAAGTACCTGTTTTCTGTGCTGGTGTTCAACTTTAAAACTTGCCAGAGAGGACAATTTCTGAAGATGACTATACTGCACAAGGGTTTCTCTTAACAGAAACTACCTTCTCCTGAATAGCTATCAAAAATGGTTTTATTTTGGAGACTTTTTAAGAAGACTTCTATAGGTCACCCCTCTGGGAACTAGGTTCAGCTTCCCTCGTCCAGAAACCCCATATGAACCCATGCAAAGGTCTGAACTACAACAGGCTGCCAACGCAGAGAAAGGGGGGGGGGGGTGTGATAAGTGCATCCAGAGGGCCGCTCCTCCGTCACTCGCCCAGGAAACCAGCTGCCACCTCAGCTCTGAGTGGGAGTTTCTTTTCATGTTGTTTCCTAAAATAGAAGTCACAACCAGCTTGGAAGAACTTGTCATCAAACAGCACAGAGAAACAGAGTAGAGTAGGAGAGTTGGTGAGGTTATTCAATCCACTACCATCATTTATCAGCTACGGAAATTGAGACCCAGAGACGTTGAGTCATTGATTCAAGGTCACACAGAAAATCAGAAAAAGCAGTGGTGGGACCCGGCTCAAACAGTCCTGTCAGTCTGCCTTTCTTCCATCTCCGTTGCTTTTGAAAATGATGGGAGAGTTAGGTTTCTTGGGAAGTGACATCTGAATAAAAATTATGGCAGCATAGCTATGAGTCCTTAGGCATGTTGTTCTTACTTCCTTGGATGCCCTTCTCTGCCTAACTGCTTGAACTCCTCCTCATCCTTCAAGGCCCAAAAGAATGGTTAGGTTCTGTGAAAACATTCCCTCATTTCCTAGCGCAGCTGGTTGTCCATTGCTTTCTGTTCCCATGCCCTGACCTTAACCAGCACTCAGACACTTTATGGTGAAAATTCCTCGAAGGTATAGTTGTATCAAATTTACCTTTGCAACCCCAGCACACACCTTAGGCTCCAAAGGGACTGACTTTGGACCACAAAGTCCAAGAGGGGGGAAATCTATCATCCTTCCCAGCTCCTGGCTCACAGTATGAACTCCAGAAGGGTTCATTGCTACTAAAAGAATCTGAACAGGAAAGTTGCTGTGTGAGGAGATTCTAATCCTGGAGCCATTGAGCTTTCGACAGACACTACCTGGGGTTGCCCAAGTAGGTCAGGCTGGCAAATGAGTGGGCACTAAAAGGCACAAATAGCCTTCACCCGCATCTAGGTCTCCAGGGCTCTGAGGCACTTTCAAAGATGACCTCATTTGCGTGAACTTTGTAAATGCTCTTTGGTGTATTTCCATGAGGCTTACCTCTTCTCCTGCCAAGAAAACTGCTCCCGCATCTGGCTGATCCACAGGCCAGGACTCCAAGACACGGATATGGTGGAGGGAGGGAGTAAATCAAGCTAAATATATGACTGAACACATATTTAGTTTACAGGACTTAGGAGAAAAAAATAAAATTAACTACAGCCATGAAATACTCTATATACCATGAGTAGCTCAACAAAGAATTAATGCTACTTTCATAAAGGGAGCTGAGCTGTACTGGTTGCAGACTTCCTTGCACGTATTAGAAAGGAACACACAGAAGCTGGAATGTGGTATTTCATTATCTCCAGTTTACTTAATTTGCTTGTTTACACATAGGATCTGTGTGTATATAACAGTGGCAAGAGCCATTCTCTAAATACAATCTGGTACTCAGACTATGACAGATGCATGTGGAAAACGAGGCGTCCGTGAATGAACCTCCATTTGGAAAGGCAAAACCAGCATGGCAGTATTCTGTGATCACAGATGCCCTCAAAAGCCTCTTGTTCAGCGCCTGGGGACAACACACTTTTCAAAAGACAATGAAGCCTATTTCAACAGGAGACACATACCCCCCAAATGGCATTCAAAAGATGTTAGTTTCCCTGCCTTCTCTGGAGGAGCCAAAAAGTTTTAAAGGGCTTAATCAAGAAAAAGGGGTAGGGAACTATACATGCGCTGGGCATTTTACACACATCATGTCCCTGAATCTTAACAGCATCACCTCTGTATTACACGAGGAAAATGAGGCTTGCCCATGGTCAGATGGCTCTCAGCAGTGGTGTCAAGAGTTGAACCCACATCTCGTTGGCTTAAGCCCAAACTCAGCTGCACCAAAGTGTCTCACATAGGGACAGAGGGCATGCTCCCAAGAAAAAGGCAAGGGTGCTACGAATGAACAGGAAGCGGTGGAAGACTAATCAATGTACAAGGCTCAGTATTGGACACTTTCTGCAGAGGTTTTTGTTGTTGTTTTTTCCCCCCTGCAGAATTATTGAATGCTGCGCTTGAATCAGACCCAGAGGAGAAAAATGTCTAGAGATTTAAGTGTGACAAATGAACTTCTGGAGTCACCTTGTGCCTGTTGCCTTTTGGTGCTGAACATGAAACTTTGGAGAGATTTCAATCCCTTCCACAAGCTCCTGCTACCTACCCCACCCCCACTTCCACCCCACTCCCACTCCACAGAGCAAAAATAATCTCCTGGGGCCACTGCCCTTTACCAGTGCTCCCAAAGCACCAGGGTGACACCTCCAAAATTTCACTGCCAGTGTTTCTGTTACCTTCTTCGGGTACAAGGTAACACACTTCACTTTTTTTTTTTTAATAATCTTTTTTTTAAATTGGTTTCAGAGAGGAAAGGAGAGGGAGAGGTAGAAACATCAATAGTGAGAGAGAATCATCGATCGGCTGCCTCTTGCAAATCCCACACTGAGGATCAAGACCACAACTCGGGCATGTGCCCTGATGGGGAATCAAACCCTGACCTCCTGGTTCATAGGTTGATGCTCAACCACTGAGCCACACCAGCCCCGGGCCACCTCACATTTTGATTGATACAAGGTAACTTGCAGCTCAATTGGATACAAAGGGGATACAAACTTCATATTTTAAATATATCACTATATGAAATACAATTTACCCTGAAGGTTTTCCAGAGCTCAAGCTCCTAACAACCCGAACTTGAGTGAAGCCAGTGAGTGCAGTGCTTATCTGTATGCTATTAACTGGGGGGTAATGGGGGCATCAAAGAAGCTTCAAAGGATTATCCAGTATGCAAGGGGTTCAGTTTGAAAGGCTTAAGGAGACAGCCTGGGGGAGAGGAAAGGGGTGTCTTATCACAGAGCATATAACTGTGCCTTTGTGAGGTGGAGATGACAGGATTTCTAATCCTTCCCAGCATTCTCACAGTCAAGACCACAGAATCACAAGGCGGGAAATTGAGAAGGGCTGCAAAGGGGACAGAAAAGGTGGTTTCAAGACCAATAGAATAGGCCCAGGTTTGGTTTGCCTTTGATGGTGGTACAGATAAGAGGAGGGTGGAACCAAAGTCATGCCATAATTTGATAAGGACATCTGTGCAAACAGCTTAGTTTCTTGCCATCAAAGGCAATGGAAGACATTCTCCTTCACTTCTGACTTATCATAATCATATCCAAAAGGTAAAAATGCCATAGGCCACAGCAAATGATCCACATACACATGACTCTGAAGCACAGGTCAGTCTACACCAATGACATGTGGTCAGGAAAGTTTCAGTGCAATTGCACATTTTGTAAAATTACTCTGACTTGGCTTAAAATTGATCAAGTTGTTATTAAAATGTCTACTTCCTGGTTTTATTCTTAACAGAGAAAACAGCCTCACAAGGTGGAATTTAATACCATAAGCCAAGAGTTTGGTTTATAAAAAGTTAGTGTTCTAAAAAAACAACAACCTCAAAGCAATCTACACACATGTGCCAAAGTGCAGCAGTGGAGTTGTGAGTTATTTTCAGGAGTTTTGTCAACAAAGAACAAACGCATAGTTGTTATTAAAAACTATAAAGCATTCACTCAAAATATAAGAAAGAAACGTTAGCCTTATTGCTCCAAACACCAATATATATAGTAGACAACATGACGGAAAATTATCACTGTTCATGACATGAAAATCATCCAATATTCACTTGGAGAGGCACTCCAGTTTAAGTGTTTTGATAGCTAATCACAAGCCAGTTGTAATATTTAACATTCCACAGATGAAACAAATACTAAAACCATTGTCTTTCAGACAACAGTTGGTTATTTTGTCCAGAGAGAAATATTGTTAAATAACAGCATCAACAGCCTCTAAAACAAAAGGAAACTAGAATCAGGGAGAGAACAATGGCAGCAGAGGAGTCCCGAGACCCTGGCCTCCCCTTCAGCCACACAAAGGAGACTTTCCTGATTCTGCACTCTCACTGAGCCTAAGTGCCCTCTAGGGACAAAAGGGACAGTCCAGATTAAGGTCAAGTCTTGCCAGGGACAAAAAGTGCCTAACTGGAAATGGTGGTGCTTGTGACACACAGTGACGTCGCCAAGAACAGTCTGGGGAGTGAACTCACTCCCCAGACTCCACCATCACCCACCGAAACTGCCTGGTAAGCTTCCTCTCTGATGTAGGATCAATAATTTAGTCAAATAACTCAGAAAAATAAATGAAAAATATATTACCCATTGTCCTGCTGTCACTCCTTTTGTTTCTCTTTTATTTCTTATAACTGTCTTGCTTCAAATTCAAACTAGCGGTCTGGGGAGGAAGTCCTGGGGAAAAAGATTTCAGATACCAAAACCCGTATGTCCCATACCAGCCCAGCAAACCGAATAGGGTGCCAAACACTTTCTGGGACAGGTTGTGGAAATAAACGGCAGTGCACAGGAACATCCACACCCAAATGATGGTCAGGAAGCCCAGGGCGACGACCAGGGTGGTGATGGCGGTGTGGAGGCAGTGGCTTCGGTCCGTCTTCACCTCATGCAGCACAGCCATCTCCTCCACAATCATGAGGGCACAGAAGGTCAGCAGGAAGGAGTGGCCGGAGATGTCAAAGCCATGCCAAAAGCCCCCTTCCCGGTGGCACTGCTGCTTATTCTGGTGCTCCTTTCGGATCCCTTCCAGGGCTGGGGACTGGTAGCAGCTGCCCGTGTAGTGTTCCACACTGGAGAAGATGACGGTGCAGACGTACCAGATGGCCGTGCCCACAAGCAGGGTGCTCAACCGCCGCAGGACCAGGCCAGCCTTGCCTGTCAGGTGGTAGTTGGTGAGGGCAATGAAAGGCAGGAGGAGACAGACGGTCCAGCCCCAGGCCACTTTGACAAAATACCTGGCAGAGGAGGAGAGTGGAAATGAAGAGAAGGCACGTGGCAGAGAGGAAACAATGTCACAACCCAGGTCTTTAGACTCTCAAGAGAGGGGAAAATGAGAAAAGTTGATAAAAGCTACAGATGACAACTTACTAAATACTTTAAATGTATTAACTATTTAGTCCTTAACAACTGTATATGGTAAGGGACTGTTATTATCCCCATTTACAGACAAGAAAACTGAGGCCCAGAGAGGTATCATGCCTAAAGTGGAGATCACAAGTCGTGGAGCTGGGTCTGTGATCGTAAGCACTATGCTATTTGCTCAGGAAAGTAATAATAATTGAGCATCCACCATATGGCAAGAGCTTTCACCCACCTTCACTTTCCCATAGAACACTCACCCTCCCTGGGAGGAAGGTATCATTTCCCCCATTTTATAGAGAAAGAATCTGAGACTCAGAAAAGTTGAAAAACTCGCCCAGGGTCATACTCACACAACCCACAAGCACAGATGAAACCAAGGTTTGGCCAGTCCCAAAGCCCATGCTTTTTCTACACCAGGGTTCCTTCCTGTGTGGCAGACAATGATCTCGGAAAAGAGCTTGACTTCACACTAGAAGATCCAGACTCAAGTCCTGACTCTGACTTACTTATTGCCACACTTCTCTAGGCCTCTTTCCTCAGTGGTCAAATAGAACTGAGGGAACCCAGTGATTTTTTAAAATCCCTTTCTGAGCCAATGATTCGCTGGTTCCTTTCCATGAGTTAGCACAGACGCTTGGTACAAAATGCCAGAATCCATGGCTACTGGCAAACAACAGGGACTTGTCTGCCAGGCTGCTTGGCTCCCCACTCACCCAGGCCAGATAAAGCAGCAGTTGCCTCGTCTGCCTCCCCTGTGCTGTCAAAGGTGGCTGACCTGGGGACCAGCGGCAAGAGGCAGGAGACTTGGGGCGACTACCACTCTCATAATCTATTCTTAGTCCAGCCTCCACATGGGTGAGGAAGGAAGGTGGCCAAGGACAGGACAACCCTTTCCTGGGTTCCAAAGGTTCCAAAGGCCTATCCTAAATGTTTTCCCTGAGACTAATACAGATCTTGCCAGAGCCAACACCTGTCAGGCATCTGGCGAAACTGCTCGGGACAGAGGCCAGGGTTTTAAGTAGATACTGAAGTTGGGTTGGAGAGATGCTGCTGACACTGTAATTCTAAAGAATCTAGGGCCACATCAAGGAAGAAATGTCATCGTTCAGAGTTTACCTACTGCAGTAGTGTTTTTGTGCAATAGTCCAGGAGGAGAGAGAGAGAGAGAGAGAGAGAGAGAGAGAGAGAGAGAGAGAGAGGAGAAGGAAGAAGAAGGAGAAGGAAAAGAAAAGAAAAGAAAAGAAGAAAAGAAAAGAAAAGAAAAGAAAAGAAAAGAAAAGAGAAAAGAAAAGAAAAGAGAGAAAAGGAAGGAAGGAAGCAAAAGGAGTGAGTGGGTGCAGTTAAGGCGGTATCGCAGAGCCCAGCTGGATTGCTTTCCTGGGTCACTGCCACGAACTTTGAGTGGCTGGGAAAGTCCAAGGAGATCCAGGGGAAAGGGCATAGCCTGGAGGGTTCCACTCCTCCGAGGTTATCTGGCAGTGCGGGCTCCGTCCTAGGCGGGGACAAGGCTCTCAAAGCGGAGGGGGGACAGGTCTTTCACAGGTGGTGATGGAATTGTCAGAAGCTGGGGGGACTGGGGTTAGGGTGGAGGCATGGGGACTGACACCGGCAGGCAGTAGGGAGGGGGCGTCTCCCCCAGGGGAGGGGCCAACTCCTGACTCCAAGGGGAGGTGGGGGGAGCAGCGAGGCTGGTTCACCCCGCTCCCCGCCCTGCGCTCCTACATACACAGTCACCCACCACCCTGCTCGTCACCTGCCCAGGCTGTCCTGTCTGGGTGTGCACACCGAACTGCTAGCGACACTAGCTATGCCGGCGTCCCTCGGCCGCGACACGCGTGCAGGTGCTCTCGTGATCGAGAGGACTTCCCCTTCCACGGACTCGTCCGTCAGAGCAGCGAGCCCCCAGCTCTGGCCGAGGCGACAGCTGGCCGGCTCTGGCGGGGGGCAGGAGAGGACCCAGGGCGCACTCACACGTTGAGGACGTTGCGCTTGTTGCTGAGGTAGCTCTCGGGCAGCGGGGAGAGCTCCTTGAGAAGGGAGCCCGCCAGCATGGAGGCCACCAGCGCCCAGGGCAGGTAGCGCCGCACGGCCACCCGCACCAGCGTCCCCCTGAGGAACCACGCGCAGCGCTCTACGTGCTCCATGCCGGACCTCGTCGGCCACCGTCCGCCGGCCTGTGCGCTCTCGGCCACCGTCACGCCCTTAGCCCAGCCCGGAACGCCCCCTCCCTCGGGCGCATGCGCACAACCCGCGGGCCCCGCCCCCGAGGCGCGCTCGCGCTGGCTCCCCTTGGGGGCCGTCGGCGGCCTCAGCGGCGCGCTGGTCTCCGAACCCCAGGCTCCACCCTCAGTCCTGCTACAGGCGACACGCTCCGACTGTAGTAGGTTCGGACCTCGGCCTCCGCGTCTTGCTCTGGTCTGGGGAAAAGGCGCCTGGGGGGGGGGCATTTGCTGGAGGCGGGAAGAGTAAATAGAGCACTGTAGGCATTAGAACGGTGGCCGCGGCATCACCGAGTCTCCTCCGCCACCTGAGCCTTCTGTAAAACGGGGAGACAAGAGGAGACTAATCCTTCCCAAAAGTTAGCTTATGAACTCGAGGCCCGTGATGGTGATCCAGTTACAGGGACGAGATCAAATCCCATTAGAAAATAAATGTGTGAAGCAACCATTGAATTTAAGTTTTACACTATTAAATTTATTTTCGCTTTTAAAACACTTAATTTGTGTTGAGTGAAAATGCTGGCTAGGGGCCTGTTACGGAGATCAGATGAGGGTATTGGGAACTCAGGCCTCAGTTTATCACAGAACTGAGTCCTCTGACTCCCGCGCATGGCTGGTGTCTAAGTCAGCGTTTCCCAACCTGCGGTCATACCTTCGCTACTGGATCAGTTTCCGAGGGCTGCCATAGGAAATCACCACAAACTTGATGGCCTAGGAAAACAGAAATGTATTATCTGCCTGTTGGTGGAGGCCAGCAGTCGGAAATGAAGCTGTGGGCAGGCTTGGTCCTTCCGGAGGCTCTGAGGACGGATCCCTTCCATGGCCCTCTCCTAGCTTCCGGTGACTGCCTGTCTGCCCTTGGCATTCCTTGTCGCTGAATAACTCCAGCCTCTCTGTCTTCACGTGGCCCTCTTTCCTCTGTGTGTCTTCTCTCCTGTTTCTTATCAGGACACTAGTCATTCGATTTAGAGGGCCCCCCTAAGTCCAGGATAATCTCATCTTGAGATCCTTAATTAGATCTGCAAAGACCCTATTTCCAAATTAGGTTACATTCCCAGGTGCAGTTCTTCCCAACTCCATGTTCAGTGACAATAGCCATGTTGGGAGTATTTACACTAAGGAAATTGGCAGGTGCTACAAATCAGAGGCAACTCCATTGGTCAAAACATGGCTGACTCGAAACTACAGGTTGGCTATGGATACAAGAGTCCAGCAAAAATCAATGAGAGCATTCTGTGAGAATTACTTAGCTATATGGAATTTACAACAAAGGATATTTGCTTATTTCATTGTTTTTAAACTATGTGCTACATATTTTATATATTAAGAAAAATCTATAACAAACTTACGTACCTGTATACTTACACATTTCCCCCCTAGGCAGCTAGTTGTTAATCATTTACCAACAAATCACTGGTTGTGGTCCAGTCCACACATAAAAATATATATGTAGCATATAAATAAATATATATGCGAATAGATACATAGATATAGCTATAAATATAGCTTATGACAGTTCATGACAGAATTTGTCTCTACTCTGTGTAAGGCGCTCTGATATTTTCTATTCAATTATAAATTCAATTAAAAATTCTGGTTATGACCCACAGAATTGATTTTACAACTCACTAATGCGTGGGGCTCTACAGTTTGAAAAACACTACATTAGATTTTAAAGCATTGTAGGATGATGCTCTGCACTTTGCCACCAGAGGGTGATAGAGGACCACAAATATCAGGGTTCTGCCCTGCTTGGGACTTCATTGGTATCACCTAATTGGTTTTTATACCATTTATCTACTCAACAAATACTTGCCAGAAGTATATGGTTCTGGCCTAAGGAACTTAAAATCTAGTGAGGGTGATAATCATTAATTTATTCAGCCAAACAGCATTTATTAACCATTTACCAAGCATGGGACTAGACGTTAGGACCTCCCATGTTTAATAATTTCAGATTTAAGACAATTTAAAAATACAATTTTCCACATTTTTTTTAAAAAAGAAATATGTTTTAATTGATTTTAGAGAGAGAGGAAGGGAGAGAGAGAGAAACATCGATCTGCTGCCTCCCCCACGCATCCCAAGGGCGGATCGAACACTCAATCTGGGCATACACCCTGACCAGGAATTGAACCAGCAACCCTTTAGTGCAGATGCAGGGAACAACGCTCAACCAACTGAGCCATACTAGCCAGGGTACTATTTCCCAGAATGTACAAGTTGAGGCTGGACCATCTGGTCAAACCAGAAAGCAAGGAAGCCATTAGCAATAAAAGACTGGTAAGGTCATTTCAGGAGGGCACATGAACCAACAAAAAGACTCCCAAAGGCCAAAGATGGGACAATTTGAGCATAAATGAGAATAATAACTTCAACGGATGGAAACACATCTGTTTAAATCCATGGGTTCATAATGGCACTTGAAAAACATAATGACCACTTTTGGAGGAATCAACTCATTATTTTGAAAACTAGTAAATAAAGTAAGGAATCAAGCATTTTTTCTGCTGCTCCTATGGGAACTGAACCACTGAATAATGAAAAGGTAGATGAGTTTCTTGTTAAAGAAATAACTAATAAACAAAGATGTTCATAAAGAGAAAAGTTTAATAAATACTGAGCAGCACTTTCAATTAAAGCTTTAAAAATCCATCACATAAGGTTTAACATTTTTTTATGTCAGATTATCATAACTTTGACCTTTGTTCAGAATTTTATATTTTAGGTCTCTTAGAGTCAGGTTGTTTTTTTGTTTGTTTGTTTTCTTAAATATATTTTATTGTTTTTTTACAGAGAGGAAGGGAGAAGGATAGAGAGTTAGAAACATCGATGAGAGAGAAATATCAATCAGCTGCCTCCTGCACACTCCCCACTGGGTCTGTGCCCGCAACCAAGGTACATGCCCTTGACCGGAATCAAACCTGGAACCCTTGAGTCTGCAGGCCTACGCTCTATCCACTGAGCCAAACCGGTTAGGGCTAGAGTCAGGTTTTACAGAAGCACATGGCTTCATGTTTATAGAAATGGAAAACTAGAATGAAAAATATGTCTGCTACAAAAAAGTAATATTTTCTTATTGAATGCTAAATGTAATTTCATAAGAAAACCCTATATTTATGTCACTTTTGTTACAAGAGTTTCAAGATTATAGAATTTATCTTGAAGTCTGAGTGTCTCTTGGACAAATTAATAACCTGCCTTTTTAATTTTTTTGAAAATCACTTGTACTTGTCTTTTTATTTTGATGGCAGTGTTTTTGAAAAATATAAAATCACTAAATTTGTGGAATGGTTGCATGGAAATCATCTGAGATTATGATTGTGCTTTGGCCAGGCATGGATATATGTAAACTAGAGATTAAGTAAAAGGAAATGAAAGTTTTTACTGCTTTCTATAAAGAATTTTTATTTTTTATAACCATATTACATTCTAATATCACTGATTCATAAAATTAAAGTCTCTTGGAGTAGAATACAAAAAAAAAAAAGTGTTTCCATTAGGAAAGAGGCCTCTATTCTGACAGTGATCTTGGTATGTTTTAAAGTAAATTGGCCTGGCCCAGCCATTGTGGCTCAATGGTTGAGCATCTCCCTATCAACCAGGTGTTCACAGTTCCATTCCCAGTCAGGGCACATGCCCGGGTTGTGGGCTTGATCCCCAGTAGTGGGTGTGCAGGAGGCAGCCGATCAAAGATTGATTCTATTCTCATCATTGAGGTTTCTATCTCTCCCTCTCCCTTCCTCTCTGAAATCAATAAAAATATATATTTTTAAAAAGTAAATTGGCCTGTATCACTTGATTAAGTGGCAAAAACTAAGAGGTCTTTATGGATTAGGAATGCCATCAAAGTTTCTTTTTTAAACATACTTTATGATTTATTTATTCATGTGTTTATTTTCTGTCTCTCCCACTTGAATGTCAGCCCCAGAGGGTAGGGGACGTTGCCTGTTTTATTCAATAATGCATCTCAAGCTTCTAGAACTGTGTCTGGCAGCTACTAAATATGCAAAAAAATTTTTTTTGTAAAATACGTTAAAATCATTATTAAGCCCTAGCCGGTTTGGCTCAGTGGATAGAGCATTGGCCTGCGGACCAAAGGTTCCCAGGTTCAATTCCTGTCAAGGGCAATGTACTTGGGTTGCAGACTCCTCCCTGGTCACGGCTTGAGCACGCACGAGGCAACTAGTTGATGTGTTTCTCTCACATCAGTATTTCTCTCTGTCTTTTCCTCTGTCTTCACTCTCTCTAAAAATAAATGGAAAAATATCCTCAGGTGAGGATTTTAAAAAAAGAATCCTTATTAAGATATGATGTAAAGGAAATTATTTTAAAATTTAAATTGCTTCTTTATGAACAGAAGAGAAACAATGAAAAATAATCATTATGAATTGATTATAAATCACTGGGAAGGAGTTTTCTGGTCCATCAAGTTTGAAGGATGCTGAGGTAGAATGATAATAGGTTATGTAGAGAATGCTTGGGGACATGAGGAAAAGACCCTATAATAGGGACAGGGAGGCTTAGGGAAGAGTTGATTTCTGAAGGATTGGCTAGAGCTGGCCAGAGGAACAGTGGGAAGAGATCATTCCAGAAAGAGCAACCAGCAGGTGTCCTTTTGTTGGCTAGTGTGTGTGAAATAATTCACTCTGGGTTGGCAGGGCAGATAGGCAGCCAGTAATTCTCCCAGGGGGCCGGCGGCCCTCTTTGTCTACAGCTCCTGGCCAGCCAGCAGAAGTCTTCGTCCCCTGTACCAATTCCTTCCTTCTGAGCTCTCCCCTGCAATGCCTCCCCCATTCTTCACCTCTGGCCACCTCTTTTTCTGGCTGGATGGGATGACTAGCCACCCCTGAGGTGAGGCAGTTGAGCAAAACCTTTGTCTCCAGAAGCCAGCCTGCCTGCTTAACTAGAAGGGGATTGTATCTACTGGCTGTGCCTCCCAGTACACATCCTCCTGCTGCCCATTATCTGGGCCATTTCGGCACAAGGTCAGAAGGACTGGTGTGTGTGTGTGTAGGTGGGGGGGGGGGGGGGGGGGCGGGGAGAAGAGGTGCGAAGAGGAGGCAGGAATGACGGAGAGCAGTAGAAAGGGCTGCCAGGGACCCTACACCATCCCCAGCAGCCTTGAGGATCCTCTTGCAGACCCCAAACTGACCTATCTCAGGCAGTCACAAGGTTGAGGCCTGGAAGGAGGAAGCAGTTGTTGCCTGAAAGAGTTGTTGGTAAAATTATGTGGGGAGAGGGAGGGGGAAAGCAGGGAACTGAGTATCCCAGTTCAGCATACCTATAGGATGGAGGGAGGACATTGGGATCAGAGGCTTTGGGGGTGTAGGCAATGTCCTAGTTCTTTACCTGTGGGTCATCACATAGATATTTGCTTTAAAAATATTAATTAAACTACATATTTATATTTTATAAGTCTTACTTATAATTCGTAATTTATTTTATTTTTTAATATATATATATATATATATATATATATATATATATATATATATATGTGTGTGTGTGTGTGTGTTTTATTGATTTACGAGAAGAAGGGAGAGGGAGATAGAAACATCAATGATGTGAGAGAATCATTGATCAGCTGCCTCCTGCACACCCCCTACTGGGGATGGAGCCTGCAACCCAGGCATGTGCCCTTGACCGGAATGGGACCTGGGATCCCTCAGTCCGCAAGCCGACACTCTATCCACTGAGCCAGACCAGCTAGGGCTATAATTCATAACTTATGAAATGACATATATATACACCGTATATAACACCAAACTGAGAATAAAATGCCTAGATTCTAAAAAGAATCACTGTTTTATTGAGCCTTAACTAAGAGTCCAGTGGCACTGTGCTAAGTGCTTTGCTGTGCAGTTGATCTTGAACAACGCAGAGATGAGGAGCACCAATCCCCCTGCAGTCGAAAATTTGTGTATTTTGGCTCCCCTAAAACTGAAGTACTGTTGACTGGAAGCCTTACTGATAACATAGTCGATTAACACATATTTTGTATGTTATTTAGTATATTACATACTGTATTCATACAATAAAGTAAGGTAGAGAAAAAATATTTTCAAGAAAATCGTAAGAGAAAATACATTTACAGAACTCTATGTATTTATTGGAAAAAAAATCTGAGTATAAGTGGACCCATGCAGTTCAAACCCATGTTGTTTAAGGGCCAACTGTATTTGATTCTTCTCACAACAACCCCACAGGTAGTACTATTATTACTCCAGTCTACAAAGGGAAACAGAGGCGCACAGAGGCTGAGAAAATGACCTAGTCAGAGCCACACAGCGAGCAATCCAGCTCAGTGAGGACTCAAACGAGGCTGGTATGCCCCACGGGCAAAGTGCTTAACCACTAACCCACACTGCCTCCTAGATTTGGGGAGTGCCACTCTGACCAAAACTAATGGCTCACCTGCTCACGGCACTCTGCAAATTCACCAAGTAGCAGTTGATAGGGTTTAGCGGCCACGTTTTAGAACACAGTCAGACAGACATGGGTTCAAGACTAGATTCAGAATTTACCTGTGTGGCCTAGGATACGTCCTTATCTCTCTGTTTCCTCACCTAAAAATGAGATCGGTATGGTGCTAACTCTGTTGCCCAGATAAATAAATGAAACCTTATTTTACTAGGTGTCAGGTATACAGTAAAGTGCACAATCGGTGGTCACCTCTAAAAGATGTTCATCTTTGACTGCTCATTATAGCCTGTGAGATGGGCAAGGCAAAGTGGCACCGTCCCCATTTAACAGATGGGAAGTCTGGCTCAGTTCTCACGCCACTGAACTGCAAGGAGGCTCAGAGGGTCCCACAGGCCCCTTCCTACCCCCGCCCTATGGAATTCTTAGGGTCCTGCACTGGCCTGTGACCGCAGGGCCAGCGCTCCACACCCCGCGCAGGAATTCGGTGGTCAGGCTGGGGGCGCTGACGCGGAGGCTTTTCCGCTCCAGCTGCACAGGCCGGCAATACAGCAAATTCCACAGCCACACCTGGCGGTGCAGCTGTCCGACTGGACCAAGACAAGGATTCTCCAGTCCTCCGGCTGCTGGCCCCCAGGGCACGGCTGCTGGCTCCGGTGCTTCACGCCCCAGACGGCTGGGCCAGGGCTCGGGAGCATGGGGTGCCCCTTCAAGGTTAAGCCCGCATGGCCATCCACACCTTCCAGCTCCCACCCCCACTTTTTTTGGAGGAGGGAGAGGGCTAGTCCTCCCAGGAGGTTGAGGGGCTCCCTGACGCAGCCCTGCAAACACCCAGTTTGGAATCCTTACAGAGAGGAGGACAGAAACAGACCCTCCCCTCCACCCCTCAGGTTTCAGGGTTCTGGGGTCCATGGGATATCAGCTCCTAGGTTGAACTGGGGTGAGGTGCTCTCTTTTCCAGAAGAACTGAGCCCTGGTCTGCCCACCTCCCTCCCAGCCCCCAGTCCCTATGCCCCAATAGGGCAAAGCACTGAAGGAGAATCTCAGGTCTTCATCAGCCCTGCAGTTGGTGAGGCATTCAAGGCCTCCAACCTGCAAGCAATTGCCAGTACTTACCTCTGACCCGATCTCTCAATCCACGTCTTACACTCTCTGTACCCTCTAAGTCTTCCCTAACCTGCCTTTGTTCAGTTTTGACTTCAAATGAACCAAATTCCCTCTAGCCTCAGAGCCTTTGCCGTGCTGTTCCCTTCTCCTTGTACTGCTGTCTCTCTGGTTCACCCCTTGTACGGCTATCTTTCAGCTTCTCTTTTCACCCAGGTAACTATTCAGTTTTAGGGGGGTTGCTTAATCATCATGTATTACTAATAGGACTAAGGGAGTATCTTGAAAATTCTTGAGTCATAGCTCTTCTACATGGAGTTTATAATCAACTTGCCAACTTCTTCCAGAAACCTTGTTGGAATTTTATTGGGATCATACTGTGTCTGTAGATTAAACTGGTGAGAAATGACAGCACACACAAGTTTACTTATATTGACATGATTCAGAAACAAATTAGACAAAACTCCTTCAGCCTCCGAGAGCTGTTTTGCTCACGATCTTCCTTTTTAATTTTATTTCATTGCATGAGAGAGCTTATTAAGCCTATTTTACAGACGAGGAAACTGAGGCTCAGAGAAATTACATGACTTGCCCCAAGGTCCCAGGGTGAGGAAGTGGTGGGGCCAAGACCCATGTCTGTCTGACTCACAAATCTGCCCATGGAGTCAGTTCAGTCTATGGGTTTGGTTTGCCTGTGTCTCCATTTGTGTGTTTACATGTAGGGTGTGTTCCCATGTACCCAGAGTGGGAAAGCATTTATATTTGAAGAGGGATGTGCTGTGGGATTGAGTGGGAGTGCAGGTGTGTCTGTTTTACTGGACAGTGACTTCTATTTGTGTCAGTATCAGGGTCTTTGGATATGTGTGTACAGTGTAAGGGGTTTTAGTGGGTGTATTGGGGAAGGATAATTATGTATATGGGGTAGGAAGTATGTGTTGGGGAGACAGGAATGGGGTATTTCTGTTGGTGTGTGTGTTTTCTCTTTTATATAGGATTTTAATTTTATATATGCTGAAAGAGCTCTTTTAAAGATTTTTAAAACTATATATAACTCTTAACTTTTTTATTGAGGTATAAATTAATTTTAAGTGCCAAAATCTAAAGTGTATAAGTAGATGAATTTTTATATATCTACACCACCCAGATCAAAATATGAAACAGATACAGCGACCTCAGGAGGTGCTCCATCATTCCCCTCTCAATCAGTACCCCCCAAAATTAGCCCTTGTTCTGACTTCTATCATCCTAAGTTAGTTTTGCCTATAATTTAGCATCTTCTCAATGGAATCATACAGTTTCTGTTTGGGTAGGTTAATAGCTAACATTGGACAAACTTTGCTTTGTGTGCTAATACTTTCAATGACTTACTGAATTTCTCATAATGGCCAAATAAGGTAGCACCTATTTATTGTTCCCAATTTACAGATGAGGAAACGGAGGCTGAGAGAGGGCTTATGACTTGCCCTAGTTCACTGAGAGCCAGGATCCTCTCTGACTCCACAGCTCTGGTTCTTGTCCACTAGACCATCCAACCATCTACTAGGTACCCTGCCCAAGAAGTGGCTGTTAATTGGGTAGAGAGAGAACAGCAGGCAGACCTGGGCACCCAGAGGTGCTTCTGGGTATATTTTATCTTCTGAGGAGCTGGTTTCTCTGAACCTGTTGTGGGACCTCTCCAGTCTTGTTTGCTGGGTCAGGAACCAGTACCGGCAGCCCAAACACTGCTGTGCTGTGGAGACACACCAAGCCACGGGGGTCGAGTTCTGGCTCCCAGACTTATTTGCTGTGTGACTGTGGGCAAGTTGCCTCCCTCTTTGAACCTCCATGTCCTCAACCTTTAAAAAGAAGTTACGTGGTTCAGGCGGTAAACAGATGGAAGGTGTCACCATATAAATTACTACAGCTGTTATTTTTTTAAATCCTTTTTATGCTAAAATAAAACACAAATACAGAAAGTCACATAAAATAAATGTAGAACCTAATAAGGTGAACCACTTGCAACCATCAGTCAGATCACAAAATAGAAGCCTTTCAAATGTCCCATCCCATCATAGCCAGACTTTTACTAGGTGTACCGGTTAATAATGCAGATTTTTTTCAATAGATGGAGTTACACATATGTTGATATATATGCGATTTGATATGTATACTATTTTGTGGTATTGACAGCAAGCTTCAAAACTTCATATGTCAAATTTGCTGAAGGTGTTAGCATCATAGATATTTTTACGCTTAAAAATGTTGAATTTTGTGCCCCCAAAAAAGAGCATTTACAGGAAGTTTTAATTCATTACTTTATTTTGAAGAAAAGTGCTGCTGAAAGTTACTGTATAATTCGGGAAGCTTTTAGTGAACATGCTCCATTTCAAGATAATTGTGAACGCTGGTTTAAATGCTTTAAAAGTCATGATTTCAAAAAAAGAAACACACAAAAATAAATAAATGAATAAAAATAAAAGTGGTCATTTCGATGTGAAAGACAAAGAATGTCCAGGTCAACTGAAAATGTTTGAAGACCAACAATTGCAAGCATTATTGGATGAAGATGCGTGTCAAACTCAAAAACAACTTGCAGAAAGATTAAACGTTTCTCAGCAAACAATTTCCTATCATTTACAAGCAATGGGAAAGATTTTAAAGGAAGGAAAATGGGTGCCACATCAACTGAACGAAAGACAAATGGAAAACCGAAAAGTCATCAGTAAAATGTTGCTTCAGCAGCACCAAAGAAAGTCTTTTTTGCATCAAATTGTAACTGGCGATGAAAAGTGGATTTATTTTGAGAATCCCAAACACACAAAATCATGGGCTGATCCAGGTCAACCATCAACATCGACTGCAAGGCCAAATCGCTTCAGAAAGAAGACACTGTTCTGCATTTGGTGGGATCAGGAAGGTGTTATTATGAGCTTCTAAAACCATTTACCAGTTAATAATGCGGATACTGGTTAATAATGTGGATTGATCATTTACCGGTTAATAATGCAGATTTTGTAATCAAAGAAAACATGATAATTTCAAGAGAAACATCAAAAGTGCTTTGTTCAAAGTAATGTCCATCACTAACTACACATTTCCCCCATCTTTCAGGTAATTTGTGGATACCGTCCCAATAGAACTTTTCTTGTTTTGAGGCAGACCATTCAGAGACCTAATTTTCCACTTCTTCGTACATTTTGAAGTGCTGCTCAGAAAGTGCGTGTGCCATCGATTGGAACAAGTGGTAATCTGAAGGAGCAAGGTCTGGTGAATACAGCGGGTGGGTTAATACTTTCCAGGAAAGATCTTTTAACGTGTCTTTTTTTTTTTTTAAATATATTTTATTGATTTTTTACAGAGAGGAAGAGAGAGGGATAGAGAGTTAGAAACATCGATGAGAGAGAAACATCGATCAGCTGCCTCTTGCACACCCCCTACTGGGAATGTGCCCGCAACCAAGGTACGTGCCCTTGACCAGAATCGAACTTGGGACCCTTGAGTCCACAGGCCGACGCTCTATCCACTGAGCCAAACCGGTTTCGGCGTTAACGTGTCTTTAACTGGTTTTGAAGTGTGTGATGGTGCGTCATCATGAAGCAAAATTACTTTGCCATGTCTTCTGGCCCATTCTGGTGGTTTTATGATCAAAGCGTGGTTCAAATTGATTATTTGTTGTCTGTAGCGATCAGTATTAACGGTTTCACCTGGTTTTGTTCTTTTTTTTTTTGGCATGAAATTCGACATTTTTAAGCGTAAAAATATCTATGATGTTAACACCTTCAGAAAATTTGACATATGAAGTTTTGAAGCTTGTTGTCAATACAACAAAATAGCATATGTATCAAATCGCATATATATCAACATATGTGTAACTTCATCTATTGAAAGAAATCCCCATTATTAACTGGTACATCTAGTATAGTATTTCTTTGTGTTTCTTTATAGTTTTATTGCCCAAGTACCCATCTCTAAAATAGTAGAATTTATTCTTACACCATTGAAAAATTTTGTGTTCTTTAAGTGTCCACTGACTCCCCTTTCATCCCGTTAGTTTTCTTGAACTTTATCTTTTGGAAGAACCTGCAGTGGTGGTTTGTTGTTGTTTTTTTAAATGTTTTTATTGATTTTAGAGCGAGAGAAAGGGAGAGGAATAGAGAGATAGAAACATCAATGATGAGAGAGAATCATTGATCGGCTGCCTCCTGCATGCCCCTACTGGGGATTGAGCCTGCAACCCAGGCATGGGCCTGGACTGGAAATTGAACTGGTGACCTTTTGGTTCATGGGTCAATGCTCAACCGCTGAGCAACACCAGTCGGGCTGACCTGGAGAGTTTTGAAGGGTCTGGATCATCACTGTGTTTTGTTTTGTTTTGTTTTTCTACATGTGCTCTCCTCCCTCAAGTTCCCTCCCTCCTCCACTTCGATTTGGAAAAAAGTAAATCTGAGTTGCAGTACTGAGTCTGCCAATTGCAGTGTGACCTTGGTCAAGTCACATAACCTCTCTGAACCGCCTTCCTCAACTGGCAAATGAGGGAGTGACTGAGAAGATTCCTAAGGCCCTTCCAGCTTTCTCAGTCTCCTCTCTCAAGCACGAGGCTCCTGTCCCACAGTCTTCTCAGAAGCAACTGTTGCAGGGTAAGGATCAGAGAGACCTAGCATTGGCACCCAGTTTCCACTGGGACTAGCTGTGTGAACGTGGGTGAGTTCCTTAATCTCTATGAGTTTCTACTTTCTCCTCTGTAGAAAGAAGATCCTGATACTTAACCCATGAAATGAGCTTAAATAAGATCATGCCCCTAAAGCATTTAATGCCTGGCATCTAATATGTGCTAAGTAAATATTGACTGTTATTGTTATTATTATTAGCTATTATTATAGGTAACATTTATTGGCTGCTTTCTCTGTGCCAAGCGTTGTGTCAAGGGTCTTCAGATGTACTAATGAGTTTAATCCTCTTAACAGTGTCATGAGGCAGCCCTGTTTTATAGATGAGTAAACTGAGGCACAGAAAGGTTAAGTAACTTGCCCACAGTTACATAACTAGTAAGCCATAGAAGTGGGTCATAGCCCTAGGCTTTCTGTTAGCTACTGAGTTATACTGCCTTGAATATCACTGCTGTCTAGAATAATTTCCCCTCTGTTCACCCAAACCGAGAGAGAATTCTAGGATGGGTGAGGATGGAGCAATAGCTGAATCCAGGGTGATAAAATTCCAAGGGTGAGAAAGTATTCCTACCCTAAAGGTAGTGACCAGCCAGGACATTCATTTGGGGTGCCCCTGATTATTTCCTGCCTCTACCTTCTAACATTTTTATCCCCTGGAAACCTGCCTTAGTCAGCGAGGACACAGAGAAGGTTCCACCTGAGGGAGCAGCCAGGGGTGTCCCTGTATGTTTGCCTCCAGTGTGATTTCTGGGTTTCTGTGGATGTGTGAACATGCAGGACAAGAGATGGCGACTTTGTATGCATGACGGAACTGCAGGGTCGTACCTTCTTCCTTGTCTGTCTCTGTGGAGAGACAGTGTAACCGGACTGCCCAGGTGCCTTCCCACCTCAACCACCTACTGGATGTGTGACCCCAGATAAATGACTCACCTCTCTGTGCCTCAGTTTCCTCATGTATATACAAATGGCTATAATGACAATAGTACTGACTGGATAGGGATTCTCTGAAGATTAAATAAGCTTATCCACAAAAGTGATTAAAACAGTGCTGGGCACTGAGATAGGGCAAATACACACAGCTTATATGTGTCAGATATGATTAAATGTGAAAAGGGTGGGTGCTCAGTGGAAGGGGTGCACAATAGAAGGGATTTCAGGGGCTGGTGGAATGTGCTGTGATGTGTGGGAGGAGGATGTGCTTGTGTGATGTGTGCACAGTGAATGCGTGTGCATTCTATAAATGTGTGAGGATATTCACTGTCAGAACCCCAGTTACCACACAAACAAGCTCTAGGCCCTATGGCAAGTCACTGAGGCTCTGTGTGCCTCAGTATCCTCATCTGTACAATGGGTGGGGTTACTACCTCAAACTTAGCTGTGAGAGATGGATATGAAGCTCTGAACCAATGCAGGTGCCGGTTACATGGGAGAAGTTCATGTTAAGCATTCGGAGAGAGGGGGCACAATTGTTGACACTCCTGGGGTCTAAGTGCCCAGGCTGTGTCCTCCTCCCTTGGGCTGCAGAGCTCCCCCTGGTGTACCAGGGATCCCAGCTGCTGTCGGCAGAAGAGCCCTAGGCCAGTTTCTCCAGTGGGGCATCTGAGGCCCAGA
The DNA here is from genome assembly GCF_951640355.1 of Cnephaeus nilssonii. Classification (NCBI taxonomy): domain Eukaryota; kingdom Metazoa; phylum Chordata; class Mammalia; order Chiroptera; family Vespertilionidae; genus Cnephaeus; species Cnephaeus nilssonii. The sequence goes on along the minus strand of NC_137082.1, from coordinate 69,739,612 downwards.
GGAGGATAGGGACTTGCCCTGGGATACCCAGCATACTGAATATCCCCAGAGATGGGCTAGATTGGAGCCAGTCTCTCTTCTCCTTCTGGGGTGGTCTTGCTCATTTCTTTTCTGATTCTTGTTTTTCTTTCTCTCTGCAGAGGTCAGTGTTGGCAGCTCCCATCGCTCACTGCTCTGCCTGCCCCACCTTCCCCAGCATTCAGCCTGGGCTGGGGGAAGCTGCTCCAGAAGGAAGGTGTGTGGCAGCAGGCACTGTCTGGGCCATGGAGGCTGGAGCTGGGTGGCTGCCTAGAGTGAGAATCCCGTGTGTCTGGGGAGGACCCCACTTGGGTAGTCCAGTCCCAGCTTCCAGCCCTGCATCACCACCTGGTTCTGCCTGGGGATTCTCAGAGGTCACTGGAGGATGAGGCTGAAGACTCACAAATACTTCAAATTTTTTTTATATAACATCTTCCTTGTAAGTCTATCCCCCTCTCATAACAAAAGTATTGTGTATTATTCATGGAGAATACAATTAATCAGAGAGGAGGAAATTAAACTTTCTTTTTTTTTCTTTCTTTTTTTTTCTGAAATTAAACTTTCTTAACTCAGAAGGACAACAGCAAAGGGGCTTTGAACGAACACACACACACACACACACACACACACACACACACACACACACATCACACACACACCGTGTGCCAGGACCTGTCCGAGTGCTCCACAGATGTTAACTTGTCTAGGTTGGTCCCATTATGACAGCTGAGACACAAAATGGTTGAGTAACCTGCCCAAGGACACCAAGTTAGGGATTTGAATGTTTAACTAATGAGGCTACGGGTGCTATGAGCAGCATCGCAGCGAATATGCCCCTAAGCTTTATTCCTATGCATCTATACAAAAGATGGCGTTCTTTTTACATACACACAGGGCCCTGCTGTCAGACTTGGACTTGAATCCTTGCATTGTTGCAAATAGGCTGGCTTGACTTTTGTTCCTTCACCTCTATGGGACTTGGTTTCTCTATCTGTAAAATGGAGAGCTGTCGTGTATGCTTCTGAGAGTTGGCTGAGCTTGTATATGAAGCACTCAGTCCAGGCCTGGTGCATAGTAGGTGCTCATGAGACAGGCCATGTTAACAGCCTGCTCTGAGGCCAGTGGGCTATGTAAGGAAAACAGTCAGAAAATACGCTGGATGCAAGGTGGCCTTAATATGTTGGGGTCTGGAAGGCAGAGAGAAGCCTCTGGGTCTCCCAAGGGGGTTGATATTTCCTCCTGGAATCCCTGCCATTGCCACATCCCTACCCTGACCAGCAGCCTAGCCCCAGCCCGGCACACTCCAGATGGAAGTGGGAACAGCAGAGGCTGGAGAGGAAAGCCAGCAAATGGGCACTGGGCGGAGCCTCCTATTCAAGTCTGGCCTGGCTGGAAGGGGAGGGGGCTGTGGGACAGGGCTCGTCAGATGCCATCAGCTCCCAGGGGACTTTAAAGTCGCTGTGCTGCCAGGCGGGCCAGGGTGTCTGCAGAGGTCCCCTGCCTCCTCTTCGGACGCCTCCTGCCACCCACCTGGGCTGCCTGTCCTGGGTATGAGCTCCTGCTGCATGGTCTCTTGCATGCCTCTCTCTAGTTCTCTTCTCAAGTCTATTTCTCTCTCCCTCTTCTCTGTTCTTTTTTTCCTTTCTCTCTCTCTACCTTTCTTTCGGTCTCCCCCACTCCCCACCCCACCCCCCAGGTTCTTTCTTTTTCCTCCTATCATCATCTCTCATTCTGTGTTGTATCTTTCCACCTTCCTATATCTTTCATTCAGTTTCTCTGTATCTTTTTTGGTCTTGTTCATTTCTTTTCTGTTTCTTGTTTTTCTTTCTCTCTGCCTCTTTCATTCTCCACATCTGCTTCTTTCTGTGTCTTGCCCTCACTGCTGAAAGTGCAGCAGCTCAGAGACAAGAGAGCCCTCACTAAGCTTTGGGGAAGGCTGGCCCTGCCCCTCTGAAGGCTTTGAAGGAGCCCGCTTTAAGCAGGATGGGTGAAGAGGGCGGCTAGGATGGGGAGGACAGATCTTTCTTCTGGGCTGGTGGGATGGAGCCCTGGCTTTGAAGTGGTGGCACCATCTCACCCCAAGTCCTGATCCAGGTTAGCTACTGTCTGGGCATTTCTTCCTATTGCCAATCCACTCAGTCTGCTGGGGTGAGAAGGACAGGGTGTTGGGCCAGAGCTGAGTCAGCAGGTCTTCACCAAGTTCCCAGGGTTAGCATCCTCTGGGATGGCAATGCTGGCGAACACTCAGGGTTTGGTGCCCTTATACCCACCCCCTCCAGGCAGCCAGCTCTGACTGCACAAGGCAGACGTGTGACCCCTTCAGCCAGCTATGCCCCCGCTGCCCAGCACTGTGGGCCTGGCAGTCCTGTTCTTCTGGGCAGGCCAGACAGTGAACACCTTGATGCCCAATGCCACCCTAGTGCTGGCTTGGACCGAGGGCACAGCAGTGCACTCCCTGAGTGGCCTGGGGGTGCCCCACTACCGGCGGAAGCGCCACATCTCTGCCCGGGACATGAGTGCCTTACTGGACTATCACAACCACATCAGGGCCAGCGTGCACCCACCAGCTGCCAACATGGAGTATATGGTGAGTCCCTGTGCTCTCCCCAGTCCCCCTTCCAGCAAACACCACCCGTCTCAACCTGCCCTGGAAGGGCTGGACCATTCACCAACCTGGCCCCACAAGCCAATATCTGGGTGTCTGGACCATGTGGAAAGGGCAGGATTTAGTCTGCCCATTTGATGGATGAGGGCACAAAGGTGATTACACAGGGCCTCTGGGGAGTCAGGAGCAGAGGACTGTTATTTATGGAGCACCTACTGTGCGCCAGGCGCTTCACATAACCCTGAGGATACTCTTCCTTAAAGGTAGGAACTGTCATCTTCATTAATTTGCCCAAGGTCACCCCGCTGGGATTTCAACCCAAATGTGCTTGCTGCAAAAGGCCATTGTCCTAGCCCAGTGGTCGGCAAACTGCGGCTCGCGAGCCACATGCGGCTCTTTGGCCCCTTGAGTGTGGCTCTTCCACAAACTACCACGGCCTGGGCGAGTCTATTTTGAAGAAGTGGCATTAGAAGAAGTTTAAGTTTAAAAAATTTGGCTTTCAAAAGAAATTGCAATCGTTGTACTGTTGATATTTGGCTCTGTTGACTAATGAGTTTGTCGACCACTGTCCTAGCCAACACAATACCCTGCCCAAGAATTTTGGCTCCCCACTGGGGACCTGCAGAGGGTGGTGGCTGGAGCTTTCCATGCTATTGTCTCTTTGCCCCAGGGGTGCGATGGACATCCCCAGACCATCCTCAAAAAGCCTGTGAAGGTAGAGTTTGGAGCTGTGGGGACTGGTACCTGGGGGTCTCCAGCTGAGGAAAACCAGCAGCTGACCGTGAGAGAAAACTGGGATGTCTGCTCTCAAAGAGACAGGGCTGGTGGCTCTTACCACAGCTTCCCAGAGTGAAGGAGGAAACTTTTTATCACAGCCCCTCCTCTGGGACCATTGTCCCAAACCAGTCTGGAGACATAAGCTTCCAGGCCACCCACAGATTTCTTTAGGGAAAGAGATTGCCAATCCCACCCCCCGACTTGCTGCACAACAGCCTGCAAATTCTTTCGCAGCAGTCCATGCACTTACTAGTACTACCAGTGCCTGTTTGGAGCCAGGCACCACGCTAAGCCTCATGGACACTACCCAGAACAGGATGGGCAAACGCCCTTCCCTCCTGGAACTTACATTTTAGTGAGGATGATAGAAAACAAACATCAACAAAATATATATAGAATATAATGACAGGTAGTGATAAGGTGTGGGGAGGGGTGGGGACAGAAGCAGAAAGGGCAGGCAGCTAGAGGGGGAGAACATTTATTTGTTCATTGACTGACTCATTCATTTATTAACACATCAACTGGCACATAAAAGGCCCTCCATTTTCAAACAAATGACACATTTATTGAGCACCAGTTGTGTGTGCAAGGCACTCACTTCAGGGGTTTACGTAGTATGGCATGCAGTATAGAGCAGAGAGAGATGTCTCACCAGGGACTCGGGGAGGGTTGGTGAGTGTGGGTCTGAGTGACCCTCTGCCCTTCCTTCACTCAGTCATTCAACAAAGTCACTGAGCAGGTTGATAGCAGAGCGATTTTCCTTCCTCCACCTCATGTCTTCCATCATCTCTGCCTGCCCTCGGTTTACCTCTTTGTAGAATGAAGGAAACATTTCTCTGCTTTCCCAGAAGACTATGAGCTGGTGCCCATTTCTTCTCCACTAGCTGGCTTCTGCCCACAGGACAGATATCCTTCAAGGAGCCTTTTCTCTCCCACAGCCCCAAGCAAGTCCCAGCCCGTTTCACATTCTCACACCCTCCAGGATTGTAATGATTGTTTCACATCTCATTTCCTTGCTAGACTGTGAGTCCGCCGTGCCTAGAAATACTGTGCAATATCTGCTGAAGGAACAAATGACTTCTCAGAGAACCCCAGGAAGTCAGAGCTGGAAGGGAACTAGTATTTTTTTTAAGTGATGACTTTTCAGGTTATAAAACTTGGAACATTCATACATTGCAAAATTATCAAGCTGTTATGATGGATGAGAGGGTGTTCTCTACGTACGGATGTGGAATAATCAAGTTATTAAGTGAAAAGAATAAGGTGCTGAATAGAATGTGTAGCATGCTGCCATTTGTCAAGCAAGACATATATATGTAGCTGGTATAATTATATATGTAATCATATATGCTTGTACAGATCTAGAATATTTCTGGAAGGAGACACAGGGAACTCACAGCAACAGTTGCCTCTAGGGGGCACAGTGGCTGGAGGGATAAGTGTAAAATAGAGGGGAGAGACTTTCCACTTTTCCTCATTTGCACATCTTCCATATTAAACTTGTGCATGTTTTTATTATTCCAAAAATATTTTGAATTAAGTATTTTTAAAGTTAAAATAAATACATTTTAAAAACATAATAAATGAAATAAAAAATTAGTTCTCTTTCTATTACCCTGGGCTGAGAACACCTGGACCAATACCCTGGAGCCCCACTCACAACAGAAAGCCCCAATCTTGAAGCCCAGTGAGGAGAAAGGGCACCAGACTAACCTGGGTGTGCATGTCAGTTCCTGTGTGGATTTGCTGTTGACTTTGAAGTCATGGGCCTTCTCTGAGCTCAGTTTTCTAATCTGTCAAGTGGATTATTGCAGGGTTCCGAGGGCCAGGGGAGTCATGGTACCAGGAAAATGTGAAGTCTGGACACTGTTGTGATGATGGTGGTGGTTCCCTGGGGAACTGGATGGCCTTTCTTTCCCCAGATCTGGGACGAGCGGCTGGCCAGGTCTGCTGAGGCCTGGGCCACCCAGTGCATCTGGGCCCACGGGCCCTCACAGCTGATGAGATACATGGGCCAGAACCTCGCCATCCATTCTGGCCAGTAAGTGACCCTCTGCCCTTCCTTCACCCAGTCATTCAACAAGGTGACCGAGCAGGTTGATGGCAGAGTGACCCCACCCCCCATGTTTTCCATCTTCTCTGCCTTCCCAGGTACCGCTCGGTGGTGGATCTCGTGAAGTCTTGGTCTGAGGAGAAGCGGCATTACTTGTTTCCAGCCCCAAAGGATTGCAACCCACACTGCCCCTGGCGCTGCACTGGCCCTGTGTGCTCCCACTACACTCAGGTACCCCTTTGTCGGGACTAAGGGCTGATGGGAAAACAAATCCTGGTCCCTTAGAAGAAAAAGCATGTGGTGGAACAGAAACTAAAATAAAACAGAGCCCCCTGTGGACTTCCTCTTACATAATAAGCATGTTCCTGCAAAGTTGAATTGAGATGAACTGGATCTGGTTTTGAGTGTTTTAGGTGTGCTGACCAGATTGTTTGACCTCAAAATGAAGATGTGTGGTCTGACAAGATCAAGAGTGCTTTTGAATTCAATAGGTCCAAATATTTTCTAGTATTTTCTGTTTTCTAAGGCTCCCACTATCTTAAAAAAGAAAGAAAGAAAGGCCTAAATAAGATTATAAAAATCATAGTATATTTTGAGTATTAATATTGAATATGTTAACACTTATCACACATAAAAATACAATGCAATATGATATTGCAGGAAATAAGACAGGAACTTCTAATTGCATGTCAAATATCTTCTTTCAGTCCTCTTGGTCTCTCTATGACTCACGTGGAGTTAATGTCAAAATTCTAAATTTGAGACCTTCTTGGAAATGTAAGGCCAAAGCCAAATGTCCTTCCTGACATACCATGAAATATTATTACCTCCATCTTAGAAACTGAGGCACAGAGTGGTTAAGTGACTTGGTCAAACTCACTCAGCTAGTGATAGTGAGATTCTGATCCAAGGCTATTTAACTCCAAAGTTTGTATTTTAAACTCCAGCACAACAATTTTCAAACAGTGGTCATTAGGAAAAAAGAAAAGAAAAAGAAAAAACCTAATAGAACAGTACAGAAAATATTAGCATATTTCACATACAAGATTAAATATTGATTCATACATTTTTTTTCCAATTATGTGGGGGGAGGACACATGGTAACAATATAAAATTTACTTCTTACTGTTGGCTGTAGTAAAAAAAAAAAAAAAAAAGGTTGAGAAACATTATAGTACAATATGCTTCCAGCCCCCTCACCTTGGAATAGGCAGACCTCACAATGCACCCACCCTGAAGCAAGTCCAGGAGCCTCCCAGCCCCAAGGAACCTGGGCCCCACTGTATCCTTCTCAGCATCCCTTGTCTGTGTCCTTCCGCAGATGGTGTGGGCATCCTCCAACCGGCTGGGCTGTGCCATCCACACCTGTGGCAGCATCAGCGTCTGGGGCAGCACTTGGCACCAGGCAGTGTACTTGGTCTGCAATTATGCTATTAAGTAAGTGCAGTGTTGGGACAGAGGGGGCTCTGGGGCAAGAAGGTGGATCCTGGGGTGGCGTAGGCAGAATTCAAAGAAAAGGAACACACACCTGCCTTCCTCCATTCTAAGTAACCTCAATGCCATACATTTGGGTAGGTTTAGAGTCTGTTAATAATCCTTTTGCTTTACCCAAGTTTCAGAATTTATTGGAAGATAAAGGACTGAGGCAGGTGGACAGGCAGTGACACTGATGAAGTCAATAGTGGAGAACGTGGTTTAGATCTGCCAGCTAAGTGGGCTTGCAAATATCTCACTGTTGAATTAGACCTGCACACCCATTGACAGACAACACTGGGCAACCACAGGCCTCTTCCTACAAGGGCAGTGCCAGCCCCTCTAAGCTTACACATGAAATAAAGCAAACAAAAACACCTGCACCCTGCAGGCAGGCAGGCCCCAAAGGAAAGGAAGGAGAATTCGAATGAGCATGTTCAGCTAATCAGACTTTCCAGTCAGCGTGGTGCGAGAGAAGACACAAGTGGTCTTCATACCATGGAATATGGAGAAAGGGAAATGGAAGTTTCTTTCCAATGTATCATATACAAACCTGCAAACATTACAGATTCTTATAGAGACAGAAACAAGAACAAATTCTAAGTAAACATGATATTTGGAATTACAAAATTATATGATAACCAACTTTTACTCTCACGTAGCCCTTGATCATTTACAAAATACTTTCACCTTATCTCATTGAAGAGATGAAAGAGAAAGAAGGAAGGAAAAAGGGAAGGACACTGGGAAAATATTTTCCCTTACAGGTTAAGAAATTGAGGATAAGAGAGGTTACCAGTAGTTGCAAAGCCAACAAGTAACAGAGCTATTTGAAGCACAAGCCTGTTGATTTCAAATCCCATGTTGGCTCTATTCTACTATCCTGATGTTCTGGAAGTCATTGGTAGCCTGAATATAAATTCTCTAGCTATTTATTTGCTATTGACCGCGTGTCATATAGTAACCCAGCTTTATTAGACAAGGAGAAACACAACCAAATTCCAATATATACAGCTTATGGAACTCTTCAATTTGCTTGCTGATATGTCAAATTTTTGCAGCATTGAGTATTAATAATGTAGTTGTTAAGATTTTTAGACCCTGGAATTAAAACTGAAAGGGTTCCAATTGTAGTTTAACTTAACTTCTCTATGACTGTTTCTTCATCTGTAAAATGGATGCATATTCTCCTTATAGGTAAGCTGACCCAGAAATCGCCCCCAGGCTCCTAAGAAATTCAGAATACGTGTTGGTTCTTATTGTTATTACCAGACCTGTGTTTGATTCCCAGCTCTACCATGTACACAGTGAGGACTTTGGCTAAGGCATTTGATCTCTACAGTCTCTTTTTTTAAACAGAGTAAATAGTATCTGACTCTCAGAGAATCATAGTACATTGTTGCCCATAGTACACGGTAAATGAATGATGCTCATGATTATGACTAGGTTATAAACTCTTTAAGGGTAGGAAATAGATCTTACTCATTTCAATATCCTTCCACTACAGTGATGTCCACCCTGTGTGAGTGTGTGTGTGTGTGTGTGTGTGTGTGTGTGTGTGTGTGTGTTTTAAGCAGTAGGACTTTTTTCCAAGTGGTTAAATTAAAAAAAAAGAACTATTCTGATTTCATCACCCTTGATGTCTCCATCACCCACTCTCCCTGCCCCTAAATTTCCAAGAGACCTTTTGAAAATTGTATACTACAGCATCTGGCACAAATCCTGATGCCCAATAGATGCTCTGGAAGTGTGAGTGAGTTCCATATGAAACCAGAAGTGTATACTTTTCTAAGCACTTTGGCTGACTTTACTCATAGTCATTCACTAATCACTTTTGGAGAAAAAAAGATTTTATTTCTGCCCAGAGTGTTCATATGAAGTGTAAGAAAATAAGGCACTGGGATTTGCAAAAATAATTAACACTATAGACCAATAGTGACCTTATTAGTCAGCCACAAGCAAGAAAGAGCTGGGGAAATTATTTTAGGCCTTGAGAGGAGAAAGAGAGAGAAAAAGAGAAATCCGTTGGCTGGGATGGAGAAGGGAGTTGTGGGAAGATGAGGTGTGTAAGCTGGATCACGTGCTGCTAGAGCAGTCTAGAATGCCTGACCAAAACAGGTGATGTGACTCTGTATGCCAGGAGTTGGCCAACTACGGGCTATGACCAAAATCTGGCCTGCTGCCTATTTTTTTTAAACATGTTTTTATTGATTTTAGAGAGAGAGGAAGAGAGAGGGAGGGAGAGAAAAATATCTATGTGTGAGAGAAATACCAATCAGCTGCCTCCTGCATGCCCCCTACTGTGTATCAAGCCCAACTGGGGCATGTACCCTGACTAGGAATCAAACTGGCTGACCTTTATGGTACATGGGAGGATGCTCAACCAACTGAGCAACACTGGCCAGGGCATACTGCCTGTTTTTGTAAATAAAGTTTTATTGAAACACAGAGAAGACATTCATTTAAATATTATCTATGGCTGCTTTCATGTAGTAGACACATCTGGTCCACAAAGCCTAAAATATTTACTCTCTGGCCTTTCCAAAAAAAAAAAATTGCCAATCACTGCATAGGCAATGGGAAACCACTGAAAGTTCTTAAACAGGCAAAGGTTGTATACAATGTTCCTTTAAAAAAAAAAGTATATATATATATATATATATATATATATATATATATATATATGTATGTATAATTCACATAGGATACAACTCACCCATTTGAAGTGTAAAATTCAGTGGATTTTGGTATATTACATTATTAATTTTTAAAATATATTTTTTAATTTAAATTTTAATTATTTTTTATTGATGTTAGAGAGGAAGGGAGAGGGAGAGAGAAATATCAATGTGAGAGAGAAACATCTATCAGTTGTTTTCTATACGCACTCTGGGATATCAAACTGGAAACCTGGGCATGTGCTCTGACTTGGAATCAAACTGGTGACCTTTTGGTGCATGGCTGACACTCAACCAACTGAGCCACACTGGCCAGGGGATTACATTATTAATTTTTAAAAACGCTGGTAAAAAAATATATATAACATAAAACTTGCTATTTTAACCATTTTTAAGTGTACAGTTCCGTGGCATTAATTACATTCCCAATGTTGTACAATCTCTATTTCCAAAACTTTATTCACCTCAAAGAGAAAGTCTGTAACCATTAAGCAATGGCTCCTTATTCCCCTTCCTCCTAAAGGCCATGGTCAGTTGAAAGGATTAACTCAGGAGCAGGTAGGATAGATTTGGGATAAGGCCATGGAAGAAATAAATGTCCAGCAGTGGCCATGAGGAGGCTTCATGGACACATCCCCCATGACTGAATTACACTCATCATCCCATTATTTGAGCCCTCCTTTGCACAGAACTTTTTTAAAAAAAATGTTTTTATTGATTTCAGCGAGAGAAAGGAAAGGGGGAGAGAGAGAGATAGAAACCTCAATGATGAGAAAGAATCATTGATTGGCTGCCTCCCCTGCCCCCCTAATGGGGATCGAGCCTGCAACCCAGGCATGTGCCCTACCAGGAATCGAACTGTGACCTCTTGGTTCATAGGTCGATGCTCAACCACTAAGCCACACTGGCTGGGCTGCACAGAACTCTTACAAGTTACAAAGTGTCTTCACATAATTTTTACAGATACCATTTCATTTATTTATTTTATTCAAAGTACAAAATACAATCTCAAGAAATGAGATGGTTTCTTCTAATAGTCACCAGTTGACAGGTGGCAGAATCCAGGCCCAGGCCCAGAACTTAGATCTGCCTGAGTTGGGATAAGGGGTGGTGGAAAGAATAAGAAAACCAACACTTACTGGGGAGTCACCTATTTGCCAGGCATGGTGCTAGGTGCATGCACATGTGGCTGCATTATTACATCTTCACGGCATCCCTGTGCCAGACAGCGGGAAGTCTTCTCTTGGTTGTACAGATGAAGAAAGTGAGGCTTGCAGATGTGACTTGCCCAAGGTCGCACAGCCAGCCAGTGGTGGTGCCGAGATTTGGAAACCTGTGTGAAGGTTGTTCACACAGCTCTCTTGTATCTCTTGACCCCATCTCCCTGGGACCTTTTCTCTTCCAGGGGCAACTGGATCGGCGAGGCTCCATACAAGATGGGGAGGCCATGTTCTGCCTGCCCCCCCAGTTACCAAGGCAGCTGCAGTAGCAATATGTGCTTCTCTGGGCTCAAATCCAACCGGCTCCTGTGGTTCTAAATTTTCCCTGTGCTCTGGCGGGCCTTCAGTGGGCTTGACCCTCTAAGGGTCCCTCCCTAAAGATGGGTCAAGGAAAAAAAATTTTTTAAAGACATGAATTGGACTCCCTCCACTGATCTGAAATTTTCTCCTGATTCCATTTTCTAAATGTCTAGCGTGTGCCAGAAGAAAACGACTGCCTTGCCTTCCTTCTTTAGTCAGTTGCATCTTTCTTTTCTCTGGCCTCCAGGAAGGAGGCCTGCGTTTTTAATTGACTCACTTCTCAGAGAGCCAGGGTTGGAAGGAACAGTGGCAGCAGTTTTGTGACTCTCAGGCCTCAAACTCACAAGTCTTTGGCCATGCAATAAAAGGTATCTATTAAATAACCTTAATCCTGAAACCTACCTTTATCCATCGGTTAATAGCCAACTAGCTTCTGGGCAGCCTTTGAAGACCTGTGATCCCCTCCTTGAGTTGGGAACATTTTAGATCTGAACGTTAAAAAAATAATTGAAATTAGCTTGTGAACACCCCACTCCTATTTCATATTACTAGAGCCACCCCAGGGTCAGGCGCGCCCCGCGCCCCCTTCACACATGGGTACATTGAGGCTCAGTGAAGAGGTGTGATTTAGAGCTGCACAGCTTGTCTGCCAAAGCACTCAGGTTGGAGCTCAGACTCTGGCCCTCCAAAGTTAGCCAGAGGTAACTCTCTCTGGATCTATCCTACCCTTCTCCCTTTCAGTCTCTCCGCTTCAGTCTCTCCCTTTCATCTACTTGCCAGCTCTGTCCCTATCTGTCTTACTCTGTATTTCTCCCGTAGAATCTCTTTCTCGTTCCCATTACCCACTTCCCCTTTCCCGACCTTTCCCCACCCAGATACCATTAACACACAAAAGTTCTTTTGTCTTCAGAGATAGTAAAATTTCTTCCTCAGACCTTGCCCTCCAGGTGGGGCCCACACCCAGCTGGCTGGAGAGAGCTTCAAAGACCAGGATGGAAACCGGCTCCTTTTCCTAGGGTCCTTGCATTTTCCCAGGAGTGATTTTTCTTCTCTTTTGGCCATTCCCACCCAGGCCACAACCTGTGCATGTCACCCCTCCATCCCCAATAAAGTCCTTTGAGATTAAATGCCCTGGCTCTTTTTGGTCCCTCTTTCTCTCAGCTCCCAGAAGAGTCAAAGAGGAGAGAAAGGATTTGAGGGAGGAGAAAGTCAGCTCAGGAGAAAGACTAGGGAGGGGGCTAACAGCCACTCAGCCCCTACTTTACTCCAAGCACATCAGCTAGATCAGTGCATGTGTGCAATGTTTATATAGCATTACTCCATTTTAAAGATAGAAAAAATGAGGCTTAGACTGAGTGCCCCTTTCCAAATGCTGGAAATGAGTGAAATAAGAGAAACAAGGGCACTGTTGTGAGTTCATTATTCTTAGATTATAATGTTACTACTTTATTTGGGGTGGTGGTATTAAAAATGTTCCTTCATTTATAATATAATTGTGACAATAAATGTTAAGTTTTTAATAAAATTATTAATGTCCTTATATTGGGAGAAGAAAAAGGCTTACCAACCCTATGTCAGTTTCCCAAATGTTCTGGAAATGTAAGTGGCAACCTGAATCAAACAGTATATGTGAGGTCACATAGCTAGTAAAGAGCAGACATGGGATTCATCTGCTCTTGTAACTTCCTTGACCTCAGTATTCTGGCTTGTTAAGCTCTGTTCCAACTTGCAGACCTCTGCAGTATATTATACTTTTTGAAGATTTCCACACCCCAGTCTCATTTGATTACTCATTTGTTCATACATTCACCAACCAAGAAGGTTAAGAGCATAGGCTCTGGAGCCAGACTGCCTAGGTACAAGTTTAACTTAGTGGCTGGGGGTGCTTGGGTAAGTTACTGTGAGCTCTCAGTCTCATCTGAAAATGAGGACACTAATAGAATCTGCCTCATGAGGTCATCCAAATCATTAAGTGGATGTACTATATACATGGAAATGACTTAAAACAGTGCCTTGCTCAGAATAAGTGCTATAAAACTAACAGCTCTGAGAATAGTGGCCGTTAATATAGATCAGGGCTGGGCAAAATATGGCCCATAAGCCAAATCCAGCTCTCTGCCTGTTTTTCTCAATAAAGTTTTATTGGAACACAGCCATGCTCATTTGTTTATATATGTTTTATAGCAGCTTTCAGGTTTCCACAGCAAACATGAGTAGTTGCAAAAGACTGCATGTCTCACAAAGCCTAAAATATTTGCTAATTAGCCCTTTACAGAAACATTGTCAAACCCTGAGATCTGTAGTGTTCCTATATTCCTGGAGCTTAAAATTCTAGAGGGACAGTAAAGCATTAAACAGAAGATGAATACAAATATCCTATATAATAAAGAGCTAATTAGACCAAACAGCAGAACGACTGTCAGGAAGACCTTTTGGATAAAGTCGGGGCTGCAAGGGCCGAGCCCCTTGCACGAATTTCGTGCATCGGGCCTCTAGTACTATTATAATGGCAGGAAGTGCTACCTGGAGGAAGAATGGGGAATTGCAAGAGTGTGTTCTAAACTAGAATGGGTAGTCATGGGAGTCTTCCTGCAGAAGGATGTTTTTTCGTGAAGAAGTGAAGCTGGTCAGGCTTTGAGGCAGTGATGACAACATGGGTGGAAAGCTGGGGGAGAGAGCACATGACAATATCAGGGATTAAAGAAGAACTGCTGGGTCTTGGGGGAAAGGGAGTGAGATGATCCTGGTGAGGGAGGCAGGGGCCAAACCATGAACAATTTTGGGGCTTCACTTGAGGAAAATGGGGAGGCATAGCAAGATTCTAGCAGTGGAACGACATGTCAGATTTGCATTTGAAAAGATAATTCTGGCTATATTAATGGGGAAAAGATTTGATGAGTGTAAGAGTGGGAGCTGAGGTGGGAGGTAGGGGCATTTTGGTAATCCAGGTGAGAAATGAAGATCACTTGAACCAAGGTAATGGCATTGGAAACAAAGAGAAGTGGATATGTTTTTGAGATGTTTAAGAAGTGGAATTCAAGGGGACTTTGTAATGGTTGGGTATAAAGGAATGAGAGTAGATGAGCACACCATTTTATCAAGATGAAAAGTATAGGGGGAGGAATTTTGATGGCAGCAAAGAGCAAGAGTGCAATTAGGGGCATATTATATTTGAGACTAGAAGCCCGATGCATGAAGATTCATGCAAGAATGGGCCTTCCTTCCCCTGGCTGCCGGCACCGGAAGCCGCCTTTCTGCCTTCCCACGCTGCCCAGAGGCCCGAAGAAGCTGGGGCAGTGCAGAATGCCTGCATCATCGCCATGGCGATGACACAAGCATCCCACCCCCAGCCACTTGGCACCTGCATATGCAAATCAACCCACCATCTTTGTTGGGTTAATTTGCATACTCACTCCTGATTGGCTGGTGGGTGTCGTGAAGGTATGGTCAATTTGCATCTTTCTCTTTTATTAGTGTAGATGGCACCTGCATATGCAAATTAACCCACCATCTTTGTTGGGTTAATTTGCATACTCACTCATGATTGGCTGGTGGGTGTCATGAAGGTATGGTCAATTTGCATCTTTCTCTTTTATTAGTGTAGATGTCTGTGAAACATATAAGTAGCAGTATCTAGGAGGTAGTAGTAGGAATCTGGACTCCAGAGGAGAAATTTAGGTTGAAGATACACAATTGGGAGGCATGGGTATAAGGTATATGGGTGGCCATAAAGTCATAGGGATGAATGAGATTATGGGAAGAGAGAAAATAGAGTATGGAGAAAAAAAACCCAGTAAATCTAGAACTAAGCCCTGAGTAATTCCAGTATTTAAGGACAGGTAGAGAAGCATGACCTGTCAAGAGATAAAGAGGAAAACAAACAAAAGACTATTGTAGAATGGATGCTAAGGGAAGAGGTTATTAAAAGGAAGAGGAGTTAACTGTCAAATCCTGCTGGGGGTCTAGCAAAGTATCCATTGAATATTTAGACATGGAGTCATTCTAACTTGCCAGTGAAGACTGAGTGGTGTGTGTGTAGGGGAGTGGGAGGCAATGCTATAGGTAGGGAAAATAGAGCTAGTGTAGACCGCTATTTTAAAACTTTAACAGCAAAGGGAGGAGAGAGCAGATGTAGTAGCTGAGCTAGCAAAAGAAGTTATTGAGGGAATTTTTAAAAATATATTCTTATTGATTTCACAGAGGAAAGGAGAGGGAAAGATGGAAGCATCAATGATGATAGAGAATCATTGATTGGCTGCCTCCTACACACCCCCTACTGAGGATCGAGCCCACAACCCGGGTATGTGCCCTTGAACAGAATCAAACCTGGGACTCTTCAGTCTGCAGACCAACACTCTATCCACTGAGCCAAATCAGGTAGGGTGAGGGATTTTTTTTTTTAATAAAAGAGATATAATCACATATTTAAATATTGATAGTATTCTGTTTCTAAAAATTTGTCCTATAGATATATTCCCCACCATGTGAGTCAAGACACAGGTATGAAGACAGTTGCTGTTTGTAATGGCAAAAGCCTGGAAACAACCTAAATATCCAGCAACAGGACATGGGCAAAATCACTTACAGGATATTCACACAATAGAATACTACACAGCTACTCAACAGAATGAGGTAGGTGTGCTGGTATGGAGATAGCCCTTAGATACTAAAGATGGAGGGAGCAAGTGGCAGAACAGTGTGTTTAATATGTTCCCATGCATTTATATGCATTTACATCTGTGTGTGTGTTTTAGCTCAAGCTGCCATAACAAAATACCATTGGATGGTTTAACCAATGGTAATTATTTTTTCATGGTTCTGAAGGCTAGAAATCTGAGCTCAGGGTGCCAGTACAGTTAGAGATTTCTTTTCTTGGTTTGCAGACAAGTGCCTTCTCACTGTGTCCCCATATGGCAGAGAGAGAGAGAGAGAGAGCTCTCTCAAATCTCCTCTTATAAGGACATTAATACTATGGGATCAGAACTCCACCCTTATGACCACATTTAATCTTTTTATTATTATTATTATTATTATTATTATTATTATTATTATTGATTTTAGAGAAGAAGGGAGAAGGAGAAAGAGAGAAATAGAAACTTCAGTGATGAGAGAGAATCATTGATTGGCTGCTTCCTGTGTGCCCCCCACTGGGGATGGAGCCCGTACCCCGGCATGTGTCCTGATGGGGAATTGAACTGTGACCTTCTGATTCATAGGTCAACGCTCAATCACTGAGCCATGCCGGCGAGGCTCATTTAAACTTAATTACTTCCCAAAAGGTCCTGGTTTCAAATACAGATTGGGCGTTAGGGTTTTAACATATGAACTTTGGGATGACACAATTCAGTCCCCAGCAGTGTATGTGTATTATCTCTGGAAATATATACAAGAATTTGTTTAAACATTTAATAGAGTGAGATGCAGAAACTAAGGTACGAAAAAGGTTTATTTTTCATTATTTGCTGTTTGTACAGTTTTGTTAACATGTGAATTTATTACTTTCTTCATTTAAAACTAGTTTAAACAAACAAAATCACAAGGAAAGATCACAGCACATGGTTAAAGTTAAAAAACTGGCAACAAGAAGTGGTGATCAGGATATGGAGCAAATAGGAGCTCTCTTGCTCTGCTGGCAGGAATGCAAGATAGTACAGCCACTTTGGACAATGGTTTGGAAGTATCTTATAAGTTAAACATAAACATACCATATCAACCAGCAATTCCTCTAAAGAAATTTAACCAAGAGAAATGAAACACATGTCTATACAAAGATTTGTTTGTGAATATAGATAGCTGCTTAATTCATAATAGTCCAAAGTGTAGACAACCTCAATGTCTATTAACAGGTGAATGGGTGAACAAGTTGTATTATATCCATTCAATGGAATACTACTTAGCAAGAAAAAAGGACATAAGCATAGATGAATGAATCTCACAAACATGCCAGACACAAAAGAGTAAATTTCTGATTCTATTTCTATGACATTCTAGAAAATACTAATCTAATCTAGAGTGACAGCAAGCAGATCAATAGTTGCTTGGAGTGGGAGGAGCCTGGAGGATTGATTGCAGAGGAATAAAGGGAGTATACATTTCCCAAAGTTTATAACACTGTGCACTTACAAAGGGTACATTTTTACTATACGAAATTATACCTCAATAAAGTTGATTTTAAAAGTCTAAAGAGGGAGAGGTTGACTATATAGGAGGAATCACATAGTTACGTGGGGCACCTGAGCAGTGGAAAGGGTAGGGTGCAAACACATGTGGATCTGGAAAAAGGAGGTGAGCAAAGTGCAAATGTAGGTGAATTTTTGTGGGGAGTTGAGGCAGGTCCAGGTTTCAGGCTTCCGTTTTCTATGTGAGGAAGGTGAAGTCTCATCCTGCTGAGGATAAGAATGGAAAAGGTTTGAGGAGAGGAAGATTTGATACAGAGTTAGAGAATAGAAGATCAAGGAGAAGAGACAGCAGAAGCTCTGTACCATGTGGAAGTTGGTGATCGTGAAACTATGGTGGCTCCCATCTGTCCTTTGAGTGTTTTTTTCTTAGCATTTACTGGCTTCTGGTATGCAGGCATGATAAAAGCAAGTCACTTAGGTTCATTCAGGCTTGGGTTTTTGTCAGGTGGTTGGAAAGGAACAGAGAGAAGCAAGATAGAAACGGGGTTTATTTTTACTATTTTTAATATATTTTTATTGATTTGAGAGAGGAAGGGAGTGGGAGAGAAAGAGAAACATTGATTGGTTGCCTCCTGCATATACCCCAACCATGTATCCCGACCAGGGATCAAACCCACAATCTGGGTATGTGCCCAGATTAGGAATCAAACCAGAGACTTTTTGGTGCACAGGACGATGCTCAACCAACTCAGCTACACTGGCCAGGGCAGAAACTGTGGCTTTAAAGTGGGCAAAAGGGAAAGAAGACAGGAAGGTGAGACAGGTAGGGATAAAATAGAAGGAATAAAGAACTGGATACAGCCCCAGTGTTCAGGGGACTAGAGGTCCCTTTGAGGTGACTGAGCAAGCACACTGGAAAAAAGAGAGTGTGAACAGAGAGGAATATATCAATTAGCTAGCTTAGAAGTGGAGCAGTGCCTGAAGAGGGTATTTCTATAGGGGAATAACATCATTTACCAAAAACCATACAGCAAGACAGTGGTAGGACTGGGTGTTCTGATTCGTCTGAGACCAAGAGTTTACTACCTTTCTTTGGACCTCTCTCTAACATAAAGAAGACCTGAATCCCAAATCAGGGTACTAGATCCAACATTGGGATAATAGAAATGGGACTATTCCCCAAAAGCCAGGTAGCAGGTGTCTAGTATGCAAGTGAGCTAAAACACAGGATGGCTCTGCATTCAGCAGCAGGGTACCTTTTATTTATTTATTTATTTATTTATTTATTTATTTATTTATTTATTTATTTTTAAATTATATTTTATTGATTTTTTACAGAGAGGAAGGGAGAGGGATAGAGAGTTAGAAACATCGATCAGCTGCCTCCTGCACACCCCCTACTGGGGATGTGCCCGCAACCAAGGTACATGCTATTGACCGAAATCGAACTTGGGACCCTTCAGTCCACAGGCCCAATGCTCTATCCACTGAGCCAAACCAGTTAGGGCAGCAGGCTACCTTTTAAATGGGGAAGGAGACCAATGGACCAGTGGAGGGAGTGAGCAGAATGTCTTTGGTCCGTGGGCTTGGAATCAGACCTGTGTTTCTGCATCCCTGAAAGCATGCATCAGTTTGCAATAATATTTTTAATATTATCTGACTAATGCCCATTTTCTCCATTAGCCCACAAGTCCCATGGGTGCAGGGATGATGTCTACTTTGCTCATTTCTATACCACTGGAACCTAACACAGAGCTTAGTATACAGTAAGTGCTCGATAAATATATGTTAGATGAAGAGGAGTTGTAATTCCAAACCATCTATGTACCAACTGTGAGACTTCAAGCAGCAACTTCTTTCGTTAAGGTTTATTTTAAATGTGGCAATGTAGCCTGGCCAGTGTGGCTCAGTGGTTGAGCACTGACCCATGAACCAGGAGGTCTGGGTTCGATTCCCAGTTAGGGCACATGCCCAGGGTCAATCCCTAGTAGGGGGCATGCATGAGGCAGCCAATCAATTATTCTCTCTCATCATTTATGTTTCTATCCCTCTCTCCTTCTCCCTTCCTCTCTCTAAATTAATAAAAAGTAAAACATATTTTAAATGTGGCAATGCCTATATGTATCTCCTAGCATCCAGTGGGCGCTTAATAACACATTACAGTCCTCCACCCCCTTTTTCTCCTCTACTCCTCCCTCCCACCTCCTGCCACACCCATTCTGTGGAGTCATAAAACCTAACCCAGATTGGACTCTCACCTCCCCATTCCCTCCTGGCCAGTCCTTTCTCTCAAGTTGGGGGTGGGGGAGCTGGTATCCCCTACTTCTGGCATCAGGTGTCCCCAACCCCAGAGTGCAGGACTGGGGCCCAAGTGGACCCCGGATCTCGCCAGGTTATCATTGCCATGGCAACAGTGACAGTCCCCAGCCACAGGTTCCCTAAGTGACTGGTTACTCTTTAACATATCCACCCACATTGGGTGATTAGAAGAATCAATAAGATAACCGGGCGGTGGCAGCTGGCTGCACTCCTGCCTTCCTGGTGGACTGGCTCTCACTGCTGCTGTGTGTGGGGCCCCAGCTCCTCCATGCCCCCAGGTCTTCGGCTGGGTGGGCTCGGCCATGGTCAGTGTGAACACGCCCCTTGGGGCTCCAGTGGAGAGTCCTTATGGTAAGTGGGGCCAGCGGTTGGAACTGGGGGAGGATTGACTCGGGCGGGATCATGGTTAAGTTTGGGAAACCATGGGATGCCCCCCTATGTGTTTCTGAGGGGACCTAAGACACTCTGAGGGCTCCTTTAGAAGGGCTGGAAGCCCGGGGGGCGGTGGGGGTGGGGGGGAGCATGTGACTCGCTTCACTAAGCTTCCAAACAGGGGCATGGCGGATTTGGTATGGGAAGTGCTAGGAGAGCCTGCAGGAGCCCTAGCACAGTGTCTTGGCTCATTTCCGCCCAGAGAAACTGCTTTCCTGGGGATGCATACCAGGGTTCTTCCAAAATTTCATAGGGGGTGGGGCTGGAAGCATCATCCCCACTTTGCCTGGGGGACAAACTAAAGCCCATGGAGAGCCTTGCTGGGCTTGGTTGTCGAGCTGGGTCATGGTCTAGGTGGGATGGGGCCCAAGTGGGAAGGTGGCCAGCCCCTCTGATGAGGGCCATTAGCTCTGGATAATTCAGCAAGGGTTAGTGGTATAAAGCAATGCACAGTGTGGGGCGTGGGAAAATGAGAAGGATCTCATGCTGGTGTGCAACTTAGATGCAAGGTTAGGGAGATGTGTGACTGATGGTGAAGGATTCGGGCTCTCCTGCTGGGGGGTGACTCCAAAATTGGAAATAACCCAAATGTTGGACAGTAGAGGCTGGGTAAATAAAGCATGATGCATCTTTAAGATGGAATGCTCTCCCATTGTTGGAAAATAAATGCGGGTCTGTGTGCAGATAGGAAAGGACCTCCAAGTTACATTAAGTGAAAAAATAAGCTGAAGAATTGTGTATAGCATGTTACATTTCTGATAACAAAATGACATGCGCATATATATATACAGACGTTTATATTTGCATAGAAAATTAGTGGAAGTGCACAAAGAGACTGGTAACAGTTCTCATGAGGGAGGTTCAAGAGAATGTCTCTTTGTTTTACTCTTTTTTTACATTTTGGATTTTTAAAAATTAGGTGCCTTTTATAAACCAATTTAAATCACACATATGCACAGAGCTTGGCCTCTGGAACCCTGTAGCTCTCAATTGTAGTTCTGTGACTTGAGACGAATTATTCAACATTTCTGTGCCTTGGTCACCTTATATCCAAAGTTGAGATGGAGTATCTTAGGATAACTAAAAGAAAGCAAGGGTGTAAGACCTTGGCACCACACACATGGTAAGGACTCAATAAATAGTATTTAATGTTGTCGTTAGCGAGGACAGATGGCCTCAAGGAAGCAGGGACTGATCTCCTGACTGGTCCAGGAGATCTTTGATCCACCATCAAGCAGAAGTCTGTGATGCAGTGGCAATAGCAGAAGCTGAAGAATCAAAAAGAGCCTGGGGATCTATCCCACCTTGGGCTAGTCACTTCCCCTCTCTGAATCTATTTCCTCATCTGTAAAGTGAAGAACAACAGGACCTATCTCACAAAAGGTGGTGCGATTAGAGGAGATTGCATAGCTAAAGGGCTGGGCTTGCCTTAGGTGCTTCGTACTAATTTAAAACACAGTCACAAGTCTTGTTAACCCTGTGGCCAGAGGAAGACTCATTATGGCTGGTCAGATTCTGGAGGAGAGCTCCAGGCTACAAGCCCTGGCTAGGGGTGAACCGAAGGCCCATAGAGTTCCTCCCAAAGGATAATGTAATAATGATAATATACCTACAGCCTTTCACCATATCTGAGGTCTATCCACTTTGTAGGATGTCCACTCCCGTCCCTTCATCCTAGCCTCTGTGCAGTGCTAATGACATAACAAGTATTCAACAAACATTGGTTGGATGATTGGGTGGATGGATGGAGGTTCTGTGTCTGTTACTTTATTTAATCTCATAATAGTTGTCTAGCAACATCTCTGCTTCAACTTACTAGGTGCTTGTCACATACCTCCCCATCAGTTGTGCCAAACAAAAATGTCTCCAGACATTTCCAAATGTGTCCTGGATACATATAACACGATTGTGTTTTCAGGAAGCAGGAATAGCTGCTGGGTAGTGTCTGCCATGATTTAGCATACTGTTACTCTTATGTTGTAGTATTTGCTTTGGGTGCCAGGATATAGCCCAGCACCAAGTTCAGGGCCAATCTTAGCCATGTAAGGATAGGATGCAATGCTGTGCATCTGTGTACCAACCTGACTCCTGGCTTTGTTATATCCTACCCTTGTTTTCCTTTCAGTAAGCTTCCCTTGAGTATATATTTTGACCCTTCGGGAGTTTGTCATTTTTGTAAGCATTTCAAATCTCCTCGAGGGAAAGGTCTGTATTTGTCTATCTCTTCTTGTTATACTCCTGGCAGCCACAGGTCCTGGTCCCATGTAGATTTTGATGGAGTCTATATTACTCAACGAATGAATGAATGGGAAGATGTATGTATGGATGTATGGATAGATGAATGAATGAATGAATATATGGATGGGTGGATAGGTAGATGGTTTGATAAATGGATGTGATGTGTTGGTGGATGGATGGAATTGAACAGAATGAAATGGAATGGAGGGATAGATTGCTGGCTGGCTGGCTGGCTGGCTGGCTGGCTGGATGGATGGATGGGACCAACGGATTAATGAATAACTGGGAAGATAGATGGGTAGATGGGTGGATGGATTAATGAATAGATGTGATGTGTGGATGGGTGTCTGGAGGGGATGATGGATGGATGGATGGATGGATGGATGGATGGATGGATGGATGGATGGGATGGATGGATGGATAAATGTGTGGATATGGTAAGTGGATGAATAAGTAACTGGATAGACGGGTGGATGGATAGATGAGGTGATGGATGGGTGAGTAGATGAAAAGATGGATAGATGGATGAGATGGGTTAGGCTGGGCTGGGATAGCATTACTTGTAAGTACACAGAACAGGACAAGTAAGGAGACAGGGTGATTTAGCCACTGGTCAACAATCCTCCATCAGGGCACTGTATCTATTTCTAAGTGCTAGATGAGCCTGGGTACATAGGCCTAGTTCCTTTGATCAATGGCATCAGCCTCAAGCCAGATCAGAGGCTGTTGTCTGAGGAGTTTGGTTAAGTGGCCCACCCACTTAAAGCTGTACAATGGTGAACACTTAAGCAATCTGATCCTCAATTCTTCATCTGTCAAATGAACCTTGGTTGTTGTGAGGATTCCATGAGCTAATGAAGGATAAAAGGTAAACTATAAAGTGCTTTGTCTCCCTAAAGGGTTGATGGGCCCAAAGTAGGACAGGACCCCAGATACTAGTGGGCTATGGGATTGTATCAGGTATCAGGCATGCAGCTCCCTCCCCTCATTCCCAAAATATAGTCTCCCCACCCTTTTCCCCTTTCTCCCTGTCCACATCATCTTGCCATCCTACCTCAATTTCAGTTTGATCCCCTATGGTTCAATGGGTCACAAACCTGGCTGCATGTGGGAAACTTTTTAAAACTGACCTATTTGGGGGCTCCACTTCAGACCTGGTGAAACAGAATTTCGTGGAATGACTTCCAAGAATCGTTAATTTTTCGTTAAGTTCCTTTTATGATTTTGGCTACTTTGTCTCATTTTATAAAGGGAGGCTATGGAGGCCCAGAGTGCCCCTTGTCTCTACTTGGAAGGCTTTTACATCTATTCATTGTTCACTTGTTCATTTCTTCAATGAACAACTACTGGGGGCTTATGGTATGCGAGGCATTCTGCTAGGCACTGGGGAATGTAGGAGAATAGGACATGGCTTCAGATCTTGCAGAGTGCCCAATGTGGTGGGGCAGACAGACCAGCAGAAATCAAAGACAGTGCCGTGATATGACAAATAGGGCACTATAAGAACACAAAAGGACTTAGGGAAAGGGGAAGGGAAAGGTCAGAGACCTCTGACCCTGAGGTGGTGGATTGATATCTAAGCTGAAACCAGAAGAAGAGAAGGAGGAGGAACAGCAAATACCGAGGCCCAGAGCCTGGCCATAAACTGCACTGATTTTACTTACATTTGACTGCAACTAATCCAATCCTTATTGAAGTATCTTAGGACTTTTCTAATTCTTTCTTGAATGATTTATCTTGTTCCTAAAAAGATTATGAGATGCCTCCTGGCCAGTAGCTCAGTTGGTTAGAGCATCATTCCAATAGGCTAAGGTTACCGGTTTCATCCCCAGCCAGGGTACATACCAGTACAAGAATCAACCAATGAATGCATAAATGGGTGGAACAGAGAAGTGATGTTTCTCTCTCTAAATCAATAATAAAAATAAAGATTATGAGGTACTTAAGTGCAGGAACTATGCCTTCCATTTTTTTCTGACTCACATGCCTCCAGCATAAGGGTAGGTCCTAGAAGAAGTAATAGTTTGTTTCTATTTGGCCCCCTTTTATGTAACGAGCAGGATGCTGGTTACTTTATATGTTTTCTCCATTTGATCATTGCAATAACCCATCAAGGTGGGAAGTATTATCCCCATTTTATAACCAGGTAAATTGAGATTCAGAGTTGTTAAACAAGTTTCCCTGAATCACACAGCAAATGAGTGATTAAAATCTATTCATACCAAATCTCCATTCTTTTACGTATACTCTTACCTCTTATAGTAGCATCTAAAGGGCTATATAATAGCAGCTCAGATTTAGAGTCAGACCGCCTAGGATCAAATTGCCATCTACTAGCTGTGTGGCATTGGGTAAATGACTTAATTTCTTTTTTTTGTTTGTTTGTTGTTGTTCATCCTCACCTGAGGATATATTTTTCCTTTTGTGTGTGTGTGTGTGTGTGTGTGTGTGTGTGTGTGTGTGTGTGTGTTTTAGAGAGAATGGAAGGGAGGGGCGAGAGACACAAAGAGAGAAACATCGATGTGAGAGAGACAAATCCACTGGTTGCCTCCCTTATGTGCCCTAACTGGGGATGGGGATCAAGCCCAAGCCTGCAACCGAGGCACGTGCTCTTGACCGGAATCAAACCCGTGACCCTTCAGTCTGCAGGTGGATGCTCTAACTACTGAGCAAAACTGGCTAAGGTAAATTATTTAATTTCTGTGCCTCAGTTTCTTCATCTGTCTAATGGGCTGATGATAATAACATCCACTTCATAGGGTTGTGAGAATCAAATGAGATTAATATCTGTAAAGTGCTACGTGTCTGGCACATAGAAAGTGTTATGTAAATTCTAACTATTGTTGTTATTATTGTTATTATACCTACTGTGCAAAAGGGACTGAATGCTTACTGTGTACAAGGCATTACTTAGCTGTTGTGGAACAAACAGAATGAGGGATATGCAACTGGTTCCAGGATGCAACTGTCTAGCTGGAGAGTCAGGACAAAGCTTAGTTCTAAGCCTCCAGATGCTCTCAGATGTCTGGGGTTTGTTCTCAGTGCCTGGTCCATGATTTGGGACTGTGGGGAGCAAATGGGAGGCATGGAGATGGAGGGAACAGACCTGCACTGGCCACAGACCTGGGAAATGGCTCTGGCCCAGGCAACTGTCTGTGGCCTCACTCTGGTCCTTCTGCTGGCTCTCGCCTCTTCTTTTGAGAAATGGAGGAGCATGTGCCTTACTCAGTGATCGTCACACAATATTCATTGGAGGAGTCAGTAAAGATGCTTCAACCATAGAAGCTCCATTTTGACTTTTCAATGAAACATTTAATGAAAGGAACTATGGTTCAAAAATGTTCAGAGAACCAGAGGACCAGACCAGTATGTTTCAAATTGCCATCTTGATCCATTAATGGGTCACACAATTTACTGGGTTGCATTAGTTAGAACTATACTAGCTAATGAACAAACACCCAAAAATGTAAGTTAGAAGTTTGTTTACCTCTGTCACAGAAGTGACCCAGGAATCCCAGAAGTGACCCTGTCCCAGAATGACGTTTATCACTTCTACTCACATTCTATTGGTGAGAACTAGTCACATGGCCTTGGCAAGTGAAGAGGATTCTGGGATATGTGGTCCCTAGCAGGCAGCTGTTTTCCCAGGAATTACTCTAAACTATGGGGGGGGGGGGGGGGGCGGGGGGACGGACATGAATTTGTTGGTATACAGTTGACCACTTCTGCCCTAAGGTCATGTGTGTACACACTCACACACACACACACACACACACACACACAGTCAAATATGTATGTGAATATACAATTTTGACAACAAATATTTTAATTAAGAAGTGCATAGAGAGATATATAGTGTTAAAGCAATTGTGGCAGAATGTTACCAATTGGTGAATCTTGGTGTGAATACATGAGTGCTCACTGTACTATTCGTTCATCCTTTAGTAGGTTTGAAATTCTTCAAAGTAAAATGTTGGGGTAAAAGTAATTATTAAAATTTGCTAGACCAATAAATAGTATAAAATAAGAAATAAGTAGAATAAGACTTAATTTAAGCTTAAGAATTTTGAAATGTAACTTTAATATAGGGGCTGGTAAATTTTTCTATAGAAGACCAAATAGTAAATATTTTAGGCTTTGCAGGTCAGATGGGATTTGTGGCAACTACTCAACTCTGCTCTTGTAGCACAAACGCAGCCATAGGCAATAAATAAATGAATGAGTGTGGCTTGTTCTAATAAAACTTTATTTTTATTTATTTATTAAAGAGGCATACTAGCCAGGCCCCAATAAAACTTTATTTGTAAAAACAGGCAGTGGGCCAGATTTGGCCCAGGGATTATAGTTTGCTGACTTTTGCTTTAAATATCAAATATTATTTTTAAAAAGCCTTTGAAACACATATGTTTGATTTTTGGCAGATATATTATTCCTATAGTGCAGTTCAACAGTATTCATAAGAAATTCCAAATCAGCAGCATCCAAGCTGTTAGAGTCTCAAATCTGTTAATGTGCCCTCACTGTGCTGGACAAAATAATTTTGGCACATTTGCTGTTTACATAATAAACCAGTTTCTTTTATTTTCATTCTTTGCCTTTTCTTTGAATAAAAATATACTATTTAAAAATATTTTTATTGAAGTATAATGTTCATCAGAAAAGAGCATGAGTTATTAATCAAAAATAGATTCATGAGCCTGGCTGGTGTGGCTCAGTGGTTGAGTGTCAACCTATGAACCAGGAGGTCACAGATCGATTCCCGGTTAGGGCATATGCCCGGGTTGTGGGCTTGATCCCCAGTGTGGGGCGTGCAGGAGGCAGCCAATCAATGATTCTTTCTCATCATTGATGTTTTTATCTCTCTCTCCTTCTCCCTTCTTTTATGAAATCAATAAAAATGCATTTTAAAAAATAGATTCATGAAATTTCACAAAGATTACCATATTATTTTTAAATGAAGTAAAATAGGATAGAAAACATAGTGCATATCATGTATTGCGAGTAAATTTTGCATATGTAAAACTTTTGTTTCATTTCTGTACATTTATGGATGTGCGCTGGGGGTTGTGACAAGAGTAGACATTTATAGAACACTTACTAGGACTTTACACATATTAACTCTTTATGTTCACAATGACCTATGAGGTAGGTACTATTATTGTCACTACCATTTTATAGATGAGAAAATGGAGGCATAAAGGTTGAGTCACTCAGCGAAAGTGACATAGCCATTAAGAGATGATGCTGGGATTCCAAGCCAAGCCATTGGACTCCCGAGTCTGTGTTTGTGTTTTTTTTAAATCTCCACCCGAGGATATGTTTATTGATTTTTAGAGAGACAGGAGAGGGGGGGGGGGGCAGAGAGAAACATCTATTGGTTGCCTCCTGTACGTGCCCTGACTGGGATTAAACCCAAAATCTAGATATGTGCCCTGACTCGGAATCGAACCCTCAACCTTTTGGTGTACAGATGACGCTCCAACCAACTGAGCCACCCAACCAGGGCGAGTCTGTATTATTTTGACTACCACTTTTATTGTTACTGAATATAAAGTATATAATGTAAATTGTGTTACTTACTGAGGGTCATGATCAAAATGATTTAAAAGCCACTGGACAAAATGTTTCCAAAGCTTCTTTATAGGCCTAAAAATAGCGTACTTGTCCTGTGGTGTACCCGCTAGGGTACAGGGACCAATTTTAGATTGTACGTGGACAAACCCTTTTAAATCATATTGGATTTATTTTATTGTGTGTTAGAAAGATGTATAACTAGCATATTAAAGCATTAATATAAGATATGCTCTGAAAAACTAAAGTCTTCAAAAGAAAGGAAAATATCAAGTAAATAATTACAGGTAAATAATGTACAGGTAAAAAAAAAATAATAATAATGTACAGGTAATAGGCAGATATAGTAAAAATCCTAAAGAGTAACATAGGTATCTGGGGCTTTGGGGTCAGACACTGAAGTTGGCATCAGAAGGCCCAGATATGGGTCCTGGCTCATTAACTTCCTGCCTTGGGTTTATTTGATTACTTATATAGTTCCCATTATGGGCCAGGCATGTTCTAAATACTTTATAAAAATTACCTCCTTTAACCTCACAATGACCATTGAGGTAGGTACTGTCATCATACCCATTTCTCAGAAGTAACAAAGGCTCAGAGAGGTTAAATAACCTACCCCAAACCACACAGTCTATGAGAGGGAGAGCTAGGATTTAAACCCCGTATTGTATTAGTAAGGACAATATTAGCAGATGCAACAAGCCACCCCCAATATAAGATAGAAGAGTTATCTCCTTTACACAGGAACCCCAGTTCCTTTCATCTTGGCTGGAAACTGGGTTTTATTTTAACCACCACACCCCACTGTGATAAGTGGAGTTTTCTTTATCATTCTGGGTACCATGTCCTTCTCTAAAAATGGGGTTAATAATGCCAGTTCTGCTTACCTCTCAGGATAGCTCTGCAAATCAAGGGATGGTTGCAAGCGTCTTCTGCAAACTGCAAATGGTTTCATTGAGTGTAAAGTGTCAGTGTTATTTTTATGTTGACCAACACCTACCTTATAGTGTTATTGTGAAGATTAACCAAGATAACACATGGAAAGACCTTAGTTCATGTACAGATGACATCAGCTGTGAATTATAGTAATGATAGTGGCATGATTATGCCAATGAAAACAATGAATATTGACTTATCTCCAAATTGGGAAATAGTTTGTAGGATCTTTTCTATCAGCAAATGAACATATTACACCTAAGACTGAAAAATCAAGAAGTAGCAGCATAACCATCATATCCAGAAATACAGAGGAAAACACCAGGGGGGTGGGGGGCGGGGGAACCAGCTAACATAGTTGCAAGTAGTTAGTTGCCTCTGGGTGGTGAGGATCAGGTTCAGGAAAGAGTGGCCAGCAATTACTGCTATATAGTTTCAGCTTTATGGAACTATTTGATTTGTTTCGATTGTGTACCTATATAGCTTTGATAAAAAAAAAAACAATTAAAAAGGTAAAGGGAGTAATTAAGTGCTATTTCAAATACTCTCAAGTGTACTTGGAAATAAGAGTCGTTGGACAGAAAGACACAGAGGGGAAAAGCATATTTAAAGCTGGAGGAGAAATTCAGGATACAATCATGTTTAAAATTCCTGCCCAACATCTCCCAGAAACTTGTGTCACACTGAACAGAAAACTTGAGATCTTCTCCTGACCTAAAAGGCCCCTGGGGAACTAAATCCGTCTGTCTCTCTGTTGGCCTCTCCTGTCTTTCTCCTTTTCCTCACTCCACTTCAGCCACACTGATCTTTTTACTATCCGTCAATTACACCACATTCCTGCCCCAGGGCCTTTGCACTTGCTATTCCCTCTACCAGGAACACCCTTTCTCCAGATATTCCCATAACTGATTTCTTCCCATAGTTTGGGTCTTAGCTCCAATGTTCCACTGAGAGTGGCCTTCCTAAATCTAAGGCTGACCCACCTCCAACCATCAGTATCAACCCTGTCATCCTCTACAGCGCTGGAGTCTCTGCTGCATTCCTTGGTCTCTTTATCATTTGTCTCCTCCACTACAGTGTAAGTTCCATTACAGCAGGGTATCTGGCTGTCTTGCTATATCTTCATCATGCAGAACAGTGCTTGGCACACAGTAGGCACTCCATAAATATTTGTGGAATGAGCAAATACAGATGGGGAGAGCCGAGTCAGTATGCTGAGTGGCTGGACGGACCAGTGGCATGGGGAGGAAGCTGCAGCCTCTGCCTGGGCCCTGCCCTGGGTAAACAGGCCTCCCTCTGCCCAGACAGCCACTGTTTGAGAACTGTCTGCCGCCAGACTGACCAAGCCTGGGCTGCCACACCGCCAAGGCCCCAGGATCCCTGAGACAGGCAGCAGAGGCAGCCATACCTCAGGGAGAGCTTGTGAAGGCGGGGGTGAAAGAGTTATCCAAACAGGCGTGAGGAAGGGCCCGGGAAGTGGTGAGACAGAGAGCAGTTGGCCCTTCCTGGAGAGACGCCAGAGGAGCTGGAGGGAGGCCCTGGCACACCCAGTGGGCAGCTTCCCAGGCAGGGCCTGGCGGCCAGGCTGGACCTCCAGGATCCAGTTCTGGTCCTGGCTCTGGTCCTGACTGACAGAGGGACATCAGGCACTTGCCACCTCCTGACCTCAGTTTCTTCCCTTGTAAACCAAGGTACCCTGGGCAATCAGTGGTTTTCAAACTTAACACATTGCGGACCAGTAGTTTTATTGCTAGCTTTACCCAGCGGCCAGATAAGTTTCTATTGAACGAGTACAAAAACACGCACGCTTTAAAATTAAATACCCATTGCATTTTGAAGTTATTTATTACACGTTCTTACAAGCTAATATCTTTTTAAAGTACGATACTTTGTAAAACACTGTGTAATATGAAGTGAGAATTCTCGTGATCTGTCTGCAATGTGTTAAAAGTAAAAAGGCGATGGCATTCTTTCTTCAAACAAAATCTCACCCGAAGCCAGTTCACAGGAATGAAACAATGGAGGAGGTGGGGAGGGGCGGGAGGAGGGAATTAAAGGAAGTGTGGAGGTGCAGGATGCTGTCCACCCCATAGCCCCAGGCCTTTTGAAGAGCCTTACCTTGAAAACCACCAGACGCCTTGGCCTCCAGGCTGGTTCTTCAGTGTGGTGAGGTAGTAGGGAATGGAGCCAGAAGGGGCCATCTAGAATCTTGTAATCATACACAGACCTGGGTTCAAGCCCCACAGTGTCATCTTAGGCAATTTACTCTACCTCTCTGAGCCTGGGCTTCCCCTGTCTAAATCTGGCTCATCATAAACAGCATCTCCTTCATGGTGTCATATATTCAGTACAGAACTGGCACCTAGTAAATTCTCAATAAGAATAGAGAAAAATCGATGTTGGTTATTAGCAGACATAGCAGAAATTACCTCAAGAGCGAGTTCTTTGTCTTTGCTGTGAAGTTGGGAAATATTTAACAACTCTGAATCTCAGTTTCCTCCTCTGTAAAACATGGTCAAGGTTTTTGTTTTTGTGTGTGTGTGTGTGTTTTTGTTTTTTAAAGAATAGTTTGTTGATTTTTGGAGAGGAAGGGAGAGGGAGAGAGATAGAGAAACATCAATCAGCTGCTTCCTGCATGATCCCTGGTAGATCAAGCCTACAACCCTGGCTGGTCCCTTTGACCGGGAATTGAACTGGTAACCTCCTGGCGCACGGGACAATACTCAACCAACTGAGTCACACTGGCCAGGGCATGGTCAAGGTTTTGAAGAAGACCAGAGGTTGAGATCTGGCCCACCCAGTTGTTTTTTTTTTTAATAAAATGTGAATTGACTAATAACTTTTAGAAATCCCAACTGCCAGCTTCTTTCCAAAAATTGGAAGTTCTAGCAACACTGATTCCCCATACCCATGAGGGAGGCAAACGTCCACCGGAGCTAACTTAGCCCCGGTGTACTTTCTCTGATTTGCCATAGGCACCACCCTTCCTAGTATTCTTGCACTGAAGTTACATTAATGAACAGAACATTGTGTTTGCTATGCTGCTTATTTTTATAGGGAAGTATGAAATGTGCTTATATGCCATCCACTTATTTCTGTTACCTACCTGGGCACTGAGGGCACTTGAGTGTGGAACCCCTGATTGCTAAGACCAAGGGAAGCTCATTATTTGTGAGAGCAATCTATTTCATAGATTTATTTTTTAATGTGACTACTAGAACATTTAAAATTACATATGTGGCTCATATTATATTTCTGTTAGACAGTGCTGCCCTAGCCCCTCAGATTCTATAGCAGTAACCAAGTTCATTGCTAATGCATCCTGCCTCCGTTTCCCATTCTCAACAGACCAGTGCTAGCCAAACTTCTTGGGCTGGTGTCCCTGGCTGGGTTTTTCTCCACCCCACATTTATCTCTTATGTCCCCACCCCGGCCGCCTGCCTGTCTGTCAGGAGGACCCAGGCTTCAGAACTCCAGGCCTGTCTTCTAGAATCTCCACTTAGGAAATCTCACCTCCCAGCCCCCATCTTACAGCCATTGTGTTTCCTTTATCAGACATTCATGTAAGACAATAGTCTATGTGAAACTTAGATACATACCATTCTTCTGTCCACAGCCTGCTGAATTTACCCCAAATCCAGTGATTTGAGGGGTGGAGTTGGGGTGGGGAGAGGCTTATTTTTCCCCTTTCTCCAGGGCAAGTCATAGTTTTTCTAGAGATAAGGTGGACCGAGTTTGGGGGAGGGACACATCCTTCTATAGTAATGGTGCTGACCGTTTTTGGAGGAGATCACGTCCACAGCTTCTCTGGGGAGAGGAGAACATCCTGCAGGACTTAGGGAACCGGGAGGAAAAGGAATGGCTCCGGTGATGAAGGCCCCTTCAAATGGGGAGGCTGTATATGGTAGTGGCTGAGCACATGTGTTGTAGAGTCAGGAAGACTTGGGTTAGAGTCAAGCAAGCCGTCTGACCTTGGCCAGGACACTTAACCTCTCTGACCCTCAGTCTCCTCTTCTGTAAAATAAGGATAAGAATAGACCTATCCTAGCACAGTGCTTTGTACATAATGCTCCATAAATGCTGCTCTCATCATACCTTTGGAGAAAGGGCCACAGTGGCGTGTAAATTGAATTCTTTTTAATTTTGCTTCTGTGCATTTTTTGCAATCCTTCTACCATGAACCTACTTTTACTTAAATAATAGAGTTGAGAGAGGAAGAATAAGTGGAAGTCATCCTAATTCTGGGCTCCAACGAGGGTTTTAGAGCTGGAAACAGGTAAGAGATCTTAGCGTCTAAACGTCACACACCCATCTAATATCTTAGTAAATTAAGGCCCCAAGAGGAAAGGTGATTTGGCCAAAGTCATATAGCAAGTTACTGGCAGAGGCTAAACTAGAATGGTGACTGTGAGAATTGGAAGGGAACTTGGAGGTCACCAGGTCAGCCTTTCCCAAGGTGAGGCCACTCACACAAGAATTCTACTCTTAGACGTTTGAAAAATGCTGGATTAAAGAAAGCTGTACAAATTTCATTCCCAGAGAACTTCTCAGAGCCTTAACACAGGACACTTACTTGGGCACTTCAAGAGAGGCCTCCAGTGTGCCTACATTAGTTCATCACAGAGACCTTTGAGAAACTTTAAAACCCATTTAAGCTCTCCCTGCCCCAAACAGAGAAATGCTAGACTTAGGTACATTGTTCAATTTTTTTATTTGTTTTTATTTTTTGTTAATCCTCACCTGAGGATATTTTTTCCATTGATTTTTAGAGTGGAAGGGAGGGAGGGATGGAGAGAGAGAGAGAAAAATAGAGAGAGAGAGAGAGAGAGAGAGAGAGAGAGAGAGAGAGAGAGAGAGAGGTGAGAGATACATTAATTGGTTGTCTCCAGCCAGAGCTAGATATTAAAAAAAACTTTATATGTTAAATAGTATGATTTTACAAATCATAGTATCAAATTGTCTGTTACTGGTATATAGAGAGTGAATTTTCTCTTTTTTTTTCCAAAGTAAAAAATATTAACAAACATACAGAAAAGTATAGAGAATAATATTATGAACACCGACGTACCCATCTCTCAGTTTTGCCAAATGCTACTGCATGACCATATTTTCATTGGGTTCATATTGTGTTTTAATGAGAAATGAAACATTACATTTAGAGTTGAAGGCCCTTGTGCCCTCCCTCATCCCGTCGCCCGGCTATCCTTCTGAGGTGACCACTGTCAGCATTTGGTGTTTATCACTTCCAGACATGTTTCCATACTTTTACTATACATGGCTGCATAAGCAATATGTAATATTATTTTGCATATCTGGAAAATTTATTCAAATGGTATGTTGTACTTGTCCTTCAGCAACTTCCTTTTATTCACTCATATAATAGATATTTGGATCTTCCCATATTAATACAATGTGTACAAGTACCCAAGTATCTTTGTTTTTAACAATGGAGCTTGTTGCCAGTTTAAACAGTGCTACGAAGAATGTTCTCATACTTGAGAGTTTCTCTAGGATGAGGTGCAGGAGGTGAATTTCTGGACCTCAAGCATTGGGCTTCTTTACTTGGATGAGATATTGGTAAATTGCTCACTACTGACACTTCAGTTGGGAGAGGCTGTTGGGTATTTGTGTTTCCTCTGTGAGTCTGCTTGCTCATATCCTTTGCCCATTTTCCTACTGCATTGTTTACTTTTTTTTTTAAAGATCAATTTGAAGGAGTTATTTATTCTTGATACAAATCCTTTTTCAGTTATATTTGTGGAAAATACTTTAGATCAGTCTGTGGCCTTTTCCACTCTCTTAAGAGAATGTTTTGTTGTATAGAAGTTTATAACTGTAATGTAGTTATTTGGCCAAATGACAAATAAGATCATTACATTTAATAATCATTTCCATTATGGTTTGTACTTTTTGTATCTTGCCTATAAAATTTTGTAGGGCCTGAGATAATAAACCTATTATGCTAAATATTTTCTATAAATTTTATTTTTATTTTTCATATTTAGATCTTTATTCCATAGGAATTGATTTTTGTGTATGGTATGAAATAGAGATGCCCTTATATTTTTTTCATATGGATAAACAATTGGCCCAGCACCATTTATTAAGTATGATATTCTTTCTTTTTGTGTTTTGTTTTGTTCTTATTTTATTTTTATTTTTTCTTGACATCCTTTTTTGACTGATAGGCAATGCCATTGCCTTTGTACATTTTCAAATATACATAGATCTGTTTCTAGATTTTCTATATTGTCCCACTTATCTATCTCTAGTAGCCACATTTAGAAAGAACTTAAAAAATTTTTTTTGGTATTTTATACCAAAATAAAAGGCTTAATTTTTAAAAAGCCCAAAAAAGAAACTGTTAAAATTATTAATATACTAGGGGCCCAGTGCATGAATTTGTGCACCTTGAAAGGAACTGTGTGCCGTGAGGCTGCGGTGGGCACAGGGGCGGGTCTTGGCCCATCCTCCGCGCCCCTGCCTGCCCCCTCCCACTGCAGCCCCTGGTCCCCTGTCTGCCTGGGCTGACAGCACCAGCCCCTCTCTTACCCACTGACAGCACAGAGTGATTGGGGCCAGTGCCAGCAGTGAGTATGGGGTGTGAGCAGCAGTTGCCGTCCTAATTGCCCCTCAGGAGCAGGGGAAGGTGGAGAAGCCCTCAGGGGCGATCAGGGCCGGCAGCCACTACTTGCACCTGCTGACAGTGCCGATTGATTGGGGCTGGCACCGGGCACAGGCAGTGGGTGCGAGCAGGGCTGGCACCAGCAGCAGGTGCGAGCACCTGGCGGGACTGTGGCACGCAGGAGCAAAGAATTTTCAGTAACCACCAGAGGCTCGCCCCGATGACAGCGGCTAGCGCCCTGCCTTGGTCTGGCGCCCCTGCTCACCTGCTCCATCATCCTGCCACAGCCGATGCCCATCATGTTCTGTGCTCTGCCGCCTGCTGCCAATGCCCACCATGTTTCATGTGCACCCCCTGCTGGTCAGTACCGGTTGTTCATAGCGACCGGTTGTTCAGATGTTCCACTATTCAGTCTATTTGCATATTAGGGTTTTATATAGAGAGATTGTATTTAACCCACTATATCTAAATATTATCATTTCAACATCTGCTCAATAAAAACAATTAGAGATATTTTTCTCTTTTTTTATAGTAGGCCTTTATAATACGATGTGTGTTTTGCACTGTTAGCACATCTCAATTTGAAGTAGCCACAAATTAAATGTTCGATGGCCATTGCACTGTCCAGTAGTTACCATGTTGCAGTTATAGCTTCATATATTGTAGAGCATGTCCTCCTCACAGTTGTTCTTTAACATCATCATGGCCATTCTCTCTGCTTATTCACATACATTTTAGGATGAGGTTGAACAGAGGAGAACCAGGGTTAGAGACCAATGGCATATTTGTCTCCTCCACTGTATTTCAATAAAGTCATCTACCCTTGTCATTTGCCAACTGGCTTTGTCTGCTTGGGTTTTTAACTGGAATATCATTGAATTTATTGATCAATTTGGAAAGAATTGACATCTCTACATAGTGAATCCTTCTGCTATGAAAATAATACATTTATATAGATATGCTTTTATGTTTTTCAATAAAGTTTGGTAATCTTAATACATAAAGGTCTTTTGTTAGGTTAATTCCCAGATAAGTTATAATTCTTATTGCTGGCATGGTTTTTTAATTGCATCTTCTCATTTGTTAATGTTAGTGGATACAAACCAAATGCTTTTAACACGTTAAGCGCCAAGCCTGTTTTGTCTTCCTTTCTGTTTAGCCTGCGATATCCAATTTCACCGATATGCTGGTGGCACCAGTGACTGACCAGTCTGGATGGAAAGTATAGTGACAGTCACCGGTGACTGACATGGCGCTTAACGTGTTAATATATTGAAAATGTACTCAACAACTTGGCTAAATTATCTTATTAGATCTGTTTTTATTTTCTTGTCTTATTGCATTGAGAGGGCCTCCAGTCAAATGTCAAATAGAAGCAGTAATAATGGGTTTAGTTTGTCTGTGAGTAGCTGAGACACAAAAATAGCAAGAGCTTACGACAGAAGATTATTCCTCAGTTATGTAAAAGTCCAGCGTGGCCAGACTAAGGTTAGTGTGGCTGCTCTTCCTCATAGCAGTCCTCAGGAACCCAGGCTCCTTCCAGCTACTGCTTTTTCAACCCCATGAGGTTTTCATCCTTGTGGACTAATATCGCTGCCAGAGCTCTAGACATCCACCCATGTTACAGGCAGAAAGATGAGCAAGGGACAAAGAAGAAAAGGGAGCAAAAGTCCATGTTCCAGCTCTCTTTTAAGAAAAATTCCTGGAAACTGCCAAACTATATTTCTGATTATATTTGATTATATTTTAATAGAGGCCCAGTGCACGAATTCGTGCATGGGAGGGGTCTCTCAGCCTGGCTGGCGATGGGGACTGATCGGGGTTGGCTGGCCAGTGCGGGGGAGGGACCATGGGAGGTTGGCTGTGGGAGTGCACTAACCACCAGGGGGCAGCTCCTGCGTTGAGCGTCTGCCCCCTGGTGGTCAGTGTGCGTCATAGCTAATGGCCGGTCATCTGGTCGTAATGGTCAGTCACTTAGGCTTTTATATATATATATAGATTGGCCAGAACATATTCTCATGCCTGGTCTCACTTAACTTCAAAGGAAGGCTTGAGATAAGTCTTTTTTTTTAATTTAATAAATCTTTATTGTTCAAATTATTACAATTGTTCCTCTTTTTCCCCCCATAGCTCCCCTCCACCCTGTTCCCACCCCACCCTCTGCCCTTACCACCACCCCCCACTGTCCTCATCCATAGGTGTATGCTTTTTGTCCAGTCTCTTCCCGCACCCCCCACACCCCTTTCTCCCCGAGAATTGTCAGTCCACTCCCTTCTATGCCTCTGATTCTATTATTTCACGAGTTTATTCTGTTCATCAGATTTTTTTATTCACTTGATTTTTAGATTCACTTGTTGATAGATATGTATTTGTTGTTCATAATTTTTATCTTTACCTTTTTCTTCTTCTTCCTCTTCTTAAAGAATACCTTTCAGCATTTCATATAATACTGGTTTGGTGGTGATGAACTCCTTTAGCTTTTTCTTATCTGTGAAGTTCTTTATCTGACCTTCAATTCTGAATAATAGCTTTGCTGGGTAGAGTAATCTTGGTTGTAGGTTCTTGCTATTCATCACTTTGAATATTTCTTGCCATTCCCGTCTGGCCTGCATAGTTTCTGTTGAGAAATCAGCTGACAGTCGTATGGGTGCTCCCTTGTAGGTAACTAACTGTTTTTCTCTTGCTGCTTTTAATATTCTCTTTGTCGTTTGCTCTTGGCATTTTGATTACGATGTGTCTTGGTGTGGTCCTCTTTGGATTCCTTTTGTTTGGGGTTCTGTGTGCTTCCTGGACTTGTAAGTCTATTTCTTTCACCAGGTGGGGGAAGTTTTCGGTCATTATTTCTTCAAATAGGTTTTCAGTATCTTGCTCTCTCTCTTCTTCTGGCACCCCCATAATTCTGATGTTGGTACGCTTGAAGTTGTCCCATAGGCTCCTTACACTATCTTCATATTTTTTGTGTTTTTTTCTTTTTGCTTTTCCTGTTGAGTGTTTTTTGCTTCTTTGGATTTCAAATCTTTGACTTGATTCTTGCGATCCTCTAGTCTGCTGTTGGATCTCTGTATAATATTTTTTATTTCAGACAGTGTATGTTTAATTTCTAGTTGGTCCTTTTTCATATCCTTGAGGGTCTTGCTAAATTTATCGGCCTTTTCTAGAAAATTCTTGAAAAACCTTATAACAGTGGTTTTGAACTCTATATCCAGTCATTTGTTTTCCTCCATTTCTTTAGTTTGTGATCTGTTTCTTTGTCTATGCATTTTGGCTCTTTCCCTGAGTTGATATAGTGGCTTTGTGTGTTAGGTGTCCTATAGGGCCCAGTGGCGCAGCCTTTCCAAGTTACCTGAGGTGGAGACTCTTGGTGCACCCCTTTGTGGGCTGTGTGCACAGTCTTGTTGTAGTTAAGCATTCAAGATAAGTCTTTTTAGAGGCATCCATATAGAGAAATGGAGATTTTAGTACAAGGAAGACAGGAAGCTAGATAATATAGAACAACTGATGGCTTCTGTCACGGTGAGAAACCTTATTCTTGAATCTAGAGGGATACTTTAAGCTTTAGGTTTTTGGTAGGTAATATTGAGTTTTTTAAAGTTTCTTCTAAGTAAGCTAGAATTTTTGTTTGTTTTAAAATCATAATTAATGCTGAGTGGTTGTAACTGCTTTTTCTGTATCTACTGAGATAATCCCTTTTTTCTCCTTCAGTTCCTTCATCTACTAATAGATTTTCTAATATTAAACCATTTTTTGCATTCCTGGATTTAACCAAACTTGACCATGATGCAGTATAAATATTTTATGCATTACTAAAATTTTAAAATTTTTAAATAAGATATGGTTAGCCATTTCAAGGGTACAATTCAGAGGCTTTAAATACTTTCATTGTTATACAACCATCACCACCATCCTTCTCTTAAATTTTTAAAATCTTCCCATACTGAATCTCTGTCTTCAGTGGAAATTACCTCTCCATTCCTCCCTACATCCAGCCCCTGGCAACCACCATTTTACTTTCTGTCTCTATGAATTAGGCTACTCTGTGTACATTATGTAAGTGGAATCATAAAATATTCGCCTTTTTGTGACTAGTCTATTTCACTTAGCAGAAAGTTCTCAAGGTTCATCTATGTTGTAGCAATTATCAGAACTTCCTTTTTTAAGGCTGAATAATATTCCATTGTATATTTATACCACATTTTGTTTTTCTGATTATCTGTCAATTGACACTTGGCTTGCTTCTAACTTTTGGCTCTTATGAATAATGTTGCTATGAAAGAAATGTAAAAAATATGTATTCCAGACCCTGCTTTCAATTCTTTTGGATATACTAGTTATGTGTATAGTAAATACATTAATTATATTTTTAAGGAACTGACAGACTATTTTCCATTTTAATTCTCACCACAGTGCAAATCAGTTTCAATTTCTCAACATCCTTGCCAACACTTGTTTTTTTCTTTTTAAAAAAAAATATTCATCTTAATGAGTGGGATGTGGTATCTCATTGTGGTTTTGACTTGCATTTCTTAGTGATTAGTGACATTGAGCATCTTTTTATGTCCGTCCTAGTCATTTGTATATTTTCCTTGAAGAAATCTCTGTTCAAACCCTTTGCTGAATTTAAAATTGGGTTGTTTATTTTTTGTTGTTTGTGAGTTATAGGAGCTTTTATATATTCTGGATATTAACCCCTTATCACATATATGATTTGCAAATATTTTCTCCCATTCCATGGTTGTCCTTTCACTCTGTTGATAATATACTTTGATGCACAAAAGTTTTAAATTTATATGTACTTCAGTGTATCTATTTTTTTTTCTTTTGTTGATTGTGCTTTTGGTGTCATATCCAAGAAATTATTGCCAAATCCAATGTCATGAATATTTCCCCCTATGTTTTCTTCTAAGAATTTTATAGATTGAGCTCTTATGTTTAGGTCTTTATTCCATTTTGCATTAATTTTTGTATATGGTATAAACTAAGAGTCCAACATCATTCTTTTGCCTGCGGATAAGCCAGTTTTTCCAACATGAATTTGGTTCTGATCGTATTTTATTTAAGACTTTTGCACCTTGCCCTAGCTGACTTGGCTCAGTGGATAGAGCGTCAGCCTGCGGACTGAAGGGTCCCAGGTTCGATTCTGGCCAAGGGCACATGCCTGGGTTGTGGGCTCAATCCCCAGTGGGGGTGTGCAGGAGGCAGCTGACAGACGATTCTGATTCTCTCTCATCATTGATGTTTCTATCTCTCTCTCCTTGTCCCTTCCTCTCTGAAATCAATAAAGAAATACATATTTTTTTAAAAAAGACTTTTGCACCTGGGATATACTACTTTGATTCAACCTCTGGTCCATTGCTGGAATCTTGTCACCATCGGCCCTGACATTTAGCTTGGGCTTGATACTCCCAATGACAGGATGTTCACTACTTAATAAAGCAGCTTTTCCCCTGGTAAGAACCATTGTATCTGGTAGAAAAATTGTCTCCATTTTGAGTACAAACCTTGTAGCATCCATTTGTTGGTCCTGGATTGTCTTCTGGGGCTGTAAGAATAGGTCAGCACTCTTTTAAAGGAAAGTACTTGGAATTCAGTAAATAACACAACTACACGGTGGGCAACTGCATGCCGGGTTTCTAAGGTTCATCACATTTACTCCACAACACAATCTATAAAGAGGTCCTGTTATTAATTCCTGTTTTGCAGATGAAGCAAATAAGGCTTGAAGGGTTATAATTTTCACAAGGTCAAACAGTTATGTAAATGGTACCACTGAAGTTTCAAAGGCAGTGGCCTTGACCACTCTACACACTGCCCCGCTCTCTTCCCCAATAGACAGCTCAGAACTCTTTTGGATCTTCAATTATTCTCACCCTGTCCCATCCGAGGAAGATTTTAAGTGTTCCGATTAAAGTTGATATCAAGCACAGTTGTTCTTGTTTGGTGCTTTAAGGGTAGAGAACAGAGGGCTCCTTAGCTCCTTTGACCTGAGCACCACGTCCCACTAGTGGCACATGTGATCGGGTTAGCAGTTTGGGCAGCTGCCACCAAAGAAAACTTCTAAAACTTTATCATGTCTCCTGCTGCTAAAGCAACTCTCCCCATCCCCAGGTGATTTATTTCTAATCAATGTGAAGGACTTTTCTTTCCTCTTCACTGAGTTCAAACATCTCTCCAAATCCATCTGGGTCTTGATCCTGCCATTATTTTATAGCTGACATCTGTATAATATTCACTATGTGCCAGCACAGAACTTTCTGTATATTAACACGAATAATCCTCACAACCTAATGACATCCACACCATCATCCCTATTTTGCAGAGTAACAGAGCAGTTAAGTAACTCACCCAAGGTCACACAGCTTGTCCATGGCAGAACCAGAATTCAAGCCCAGAAAGTCAGGTTCCAGAAGTTGTGCTCTGACCTCTCTACTGTGTTGCCGCCAAACATCTGACAATCTCAGATACTTTTCTGGAGCCCAAAAGATTGACACACACTTAGGGACCTCCTTTTTTTTTTTTTTTTTTAAACAAAGAGAGAACAGATCAAGGACCCAGAGGCTTTGAAATATAACAATATTAAGTCAGGATATATTATAACAGTTTATTTCACTCTGTTTATTTTTCCCTTTGGTTTCTACTTATAATACTGGTGTTTCATTTGGTAGTAATAACATTTCCTTCTAAAATAGATCTAAGTTAAAATAAGTAATTTGATGTTAAGGAAAGTGTTAATGGCATGAGTGGTTTTCAGATATGACACATCGTAATGGTCATAGGAATATCAGTGAAGCTTTGGAAAGAGCGTGTTCAGTAAAGATAGGTGAGGCTATGCCACAACGACCAAAATAAGCACATGCCTCCGTGGCTAACACAGCGGATACTTATTGCTCACGTATGGCACATATCTGGCATGGGCTGGCAGGGCGCTCTTCTCTTCCTGGTGACTCCACATCTGTATGTGCTTCCTCAACAACCTCAGCACTGGCTCTTAAACCTTCTGCTCAGGTGTGACACAGATGGTTTCTGTTCACATTTCATTGGCCAAGACAAGTCACATGGTCACATCCAACTTGGAAGGAGGCGAGAAAGTGTAATCCTGCCACTTGCCTGAAAGGAGAGAAGTGGAATTGAGAACAGCTCACAGAGACCCCGAGCAAAAGAGCCTGAAAGATGGGTCTAGAAAGGTAGGCCAAGTCATGACTCATTGGATTGTCTGTCCCAGCACCTGTTCCCAGAGGAGGTGGTCC
Organism: Cnephaeus nilssonii; assembly: GCF_951640355.1. Lineage (NCBI taxonomy): Eukaryota > Metazoa > Chordata > Mammalia > Chiroptera > Vespertilionidae > Cnephaeus > Cnephaeus nilssonii. The sequence continues at coordinate 69,697,004 of NC_137082.1, read as the reverse complement.
AGGAGAGGACAGGCTGACACCACCATCTGTGAAGCTGATACTTCTCCCAGGCAGCACCTCAGGATTCCTGTTGATTTCCTAAGTGGGTTCAGCTGAGCTCTGTGGTCAGTTTTCATTTCTTCCCTGAAGGTAAATGAGGCAGTTTGGGCTTTGGCTGAGCTAGGATTTGGTTCTGTCATTATTTTGAAGAGATGGCCAAGGATGGGTAATTAGAAAGGAGAGAAATTCAAGGATGCGGGTGGGGGGGTGGGGGGTTCAAGGGAGGAGGGAGCCTCACCCAGTGCTTGGTTATCTGATTATTGGGAGGCTCCCTGGAGGCGTTTGCAAAGTGGGTTCTGAGGGCTCCATGCATGGGAAGCACCTGGAAGCTCATTACACATGCGATGCCTGGGCCCACTGTGGACCCTGGAGCCTTGAGGTGGGACCTGAGGCATCTGAATTTTTTTTTTTTTAAGATATCCTAAATATATTTTTATTGATTTCGGAGAGGAAGGGAGAGGGAGGGAGAGATAGAAACATCAATGATGAGAGAGAATCATTGATCGGCTGCCTCCTGCACGCCCCCTACTGGGGCTTGAGCCTGCAACCCAGGCATGTGCCCTTGGCCAGAATCGAACCTGGGACCCCTTAGTCCGCAGGCCAACGCTCTATTCACTGAGCCAAACCAGCCAGGACCTGAATTTTTAATAATTGACCACAAATGATTCCAATGGACACTGAAAACTGAGACAGACTGAATTTTGGGGAGAAAATTTCCTGTAAGTCTAGAGGTCTAACACAGTGGTTCTCAATCAGGGGGTTATTTTGAACTCCAAAGGCCATATGGCAATGTCTGGAGATAATTTTGGTTGGCATACCTTCGGGGAGCGAGTGCCACAGGCATCTAGTGGGTAGAGGCCAAAGATGCTGCCAAGCATCCTACAACGCACAGTACAGTCCAGCCCCCAAAACAAAGAATTATTTAGCCCAAAATGTCAATAGTGCCAAGGTCAAGAAACCCTGCTTAACAAGAGTTGAAGCCTTCCAAATGAAAAGGCACAAATGACTTTTAATCTTCTCTCTTAATTTTACTTTCCAAAATTTCTACTATAAGCATAGAATCCTTTTCATTGAAAACATAGTATGCACCAAGCATTTCATGTACATTATATCAGTTTTTCCTAAAAAATCTTTTCCGTCATTCATCCAACAAATATCTATTAAGCACCTATTATGCATTTAATTTTAAACTGTTCAAGGTGTGGGGTGCACCCTGGGGAATACAGCAGACAAGAATCATCTCCTTAATGGGGGCAGAAGAGATAGATGTACAAAGGCCCTGAGACAGGAAAGAAAAAAACAAAAGCTAGTGTGGGGTGGGGTGCGTGAAGTGCAATTAGGTTGGAGATGTAGAGATACAGAAACAAGGTTAGGTAGGCTCAGTCCATGGAACACTTGAATTTTATGAGTTTTGTTATAAATGCATAGGAAGCTGTAATAGTTTAAGAGAGGGACCTGATCCAATCTGTTTTATAAGATCACCCCTGGACTCTGGGTAAAGAATGGGTACGGGACCCAGAGTGGAGGAAAAAGAGAAATGAACAGACTTTTACAGACCTGGAGAGATGATGGTGTTGTGGGCAAGGCTGGCTGTGGTGGAGATAAAAATTTGAGATACTGTTAGAGGTGGCAAGAATTGGATTTCTGATGTGTTGGGAGGGATGGAAGAAAAGACACAAAAGTAGCCGAAACCGGTTTGGCTCAGTGGATAGAGCGTCGGCCTGCGGACTGAAAGGTCCCAGGTTCGATTCCGGTCAAGGGCATGTACCTTGGTTGCGGGCACATCCCCAGTAGGGGGTGTGCAAGAGGCAGCTGATCGATGTTTCTCTCTCATCGATGTTTCTAGCTCTCTATCCCTCTCTCTTCCTCTCTGTAAAAAATCAATAAAAAATATTTTAAAAAAGAAAAAAGAAAAGACACAAAAGTAGTGACTCCAGGACTTGGGCTTGAATAACTGAGGTGGGGGTGGGGTGATGGAATATGACAGTTAATGTAGATAAAATTATTAATTATTCTCTTTTTAAAATATATTTTTATTTATTTCAGAGAGGAAGGGAGAAGGAGAGAGAAATAGAAACATCAATGATGAGAGAGAATCATCATCGATCAGCTGCCTCCTGCACGCCCCATGCTGGAGATCGGGCCCCAAACCCAGGCATATGCCGTGACCAGGAATGGAACCGTGACCTCCTGGTTCATAGGTCGATGCTCAACCATTGAGCCACACTGGCCTGTCTTAATATTCTCTTTTTAAGACTAAGGAAGAGAAGTGAATTGTCCTACTTTACAAAACTAATAAGTGGACTCAAATTCAGTTGTATCTAACTCCAAAGATCATACTTTTCCCAGTCTTCCGGACCCACACATTAATTTTTATAATAGTAATATGAAATTTTAAGATCTATAAATATCCCTGAATGCAAACGAGGGATTACACAGGGAACCAGCACAAAACCTGGTACCCTCTTTAAAGGCACTTACACGTTGCAAACGGGTGTGGGGAATATAAATTTCGTAGATGGTGGAACTGCAGCGCGGTACCGCCATAGGGAACCGGTTTTAAACTCTTGCCTTCTTATAGGTGCAGTGGCCAGGTGTTGGTGTGTGACAGGAGGGAAATTAGCTCTTCCCTAACTAAACCCAGTGAGTTGTGTTGACCTGTCGTCTGCTGAGTTTGGAGAGAGTTGTCCGTCTGGGCCTGTGATTGGTGGGATTGTAATGCAACTTTCACTATGAATGGTGAAGCTCCTGTGGTTATTTAAAAGTTTCTGAGAGCCAGTTCCTGTGTTGGCCACTAGGAGGAGCCCAAGACGCTCAAAGCGCGGCGCCGCGGTGCCTCTGGGCTGCTTTCTGATGGACGCCCTTGGGCTTTGCGGGGCGTCCCAGGGCAACTGTGAGACAGGTGGCCACGCTTCTTGCACAGCCCCTATGGCCCCTTCCTCTGGCTCTGAGCCCCGCAGAGGACACTGGCTGACCGAGGGGTGGGGCCGCGAGTTCGCGAAGGTTTGTGAAGGTTCCGATCCAAATGACAAAATTGTGGAGTCTTGTCAGGTGAGACTCAGCAGCTCCCCTCCCTCTGCTGCCCCTTCTGCTTGCTTCTGAGCCCATCTCTCAAGTGTAACAGCCTCCACAGCGCCCTTTGAGATCCTGAAAGGACTTTTACACAGTAGTACCACACTGGAGCTTAGAACTGTCCCATGAGGATAAAGGCCACTAGCTCAGAGACCACCCTATGCAGAGATACTCCCTACAGTCCCCAGGCGCTGTAACATCCAGCGTTTGAAATTCGTCTCTTTTTTAATGGCTTGCATACCATTTCCACTGTGCCTCCCCACTGAAACGTAAGCTCTGTGGAGGAGGGAATAGGATGGCTAGATCCAATACAGAACACCCAGTTACATTTGAACTTGACGATAAACAACAAGAGTTTTAAGTATAAGAGTGCCCCAGGTGTTAGTTGGTACATACTTATACTAAAATAATTATTCATTGTTTATTTGAAATTCAAATTTAATTGGGCATCCTGTATCTTTATTTGCTCAAACATCCACAACAGTGCACATGGAAGGGGCTGGATAAATGTTGAAAGATTGGATGGACAAATTCCTTCCTTCATTCATTTATCCATCCAATCCATTAAGTTCCAGCTAGGTTCTGGGAATATAAGGGTAAAAGAGGAAGAGGCAGACAAATAATCAGTAACCACCACTGGATTACACTTCGATGATGTAAAGCACTGGGGACTGTGGGAGCACAGAGGAGGAGCCGGGACCCTGCCCAAGCCAGCAGGACTGCCGGGAGGAAGATGGCTAAGATGGGACTTAGAGGATGAGAATGTGAAGAAAGAGGTGTGACAGCTGCTCTGGGCAGAAGGCCTGGCATGTGTAAAGGCCAGAGACAGGGCTGTGGGATTCTGAAAACTGCGAGTGGCTGGGATGGGGGCAGCTGTGCAGTGTAGATGGGGCTCAGGAAGAGGAGAGGAGACTCACACTCACTGAGCATCAGTACTCACCAGTCAGGCACAATCGTGATTGTGCCCATTGTGTGGATAGGAAATCGAAGCTCAGAGAAGTGCAGTGTCTGGCCTAGGGCTACAGTCTGCGTGGAAAAAGCTTAGCTTCAAACTCAGGCCTGGCAGACTCTTCTAGAAAAGCCTCTGGGTTCAGCATTATCACCCCAGTCGGAGAGTGAGGAAGCCAAGGCCCAGAAAGGTGACAGGGTCCTTCTGTGAATATGGCTCCGTCCGGTTTAACAGGAGAACACGGAGGCAGTGTGAGAGGTGTGGTTTATCTCACACACTCTCCAGAGAGACAGCGGGAGGGCTGGGGCAGGACCCAGGAGTCCAGGCCACTGTCTCCTATTCCTGTTTGGGTTGGGCCTCTAGAACCCCCTTGCTCAGCCCTGTGGCTAATTCCTTGCATGGGCCTGGGCGGGTCTGCAGTTTCCATGGGACCGCCTCCCACCATCCCTGAAATCTCATTGTGACCAGTATTAAGAGATTAACTCTGACCAGCAGCCCTTACAGGGTCCAGGGTGCCAGCGTGGCAGTGGGAGCTCCCTCAAGGATGAAGCGGTTGCCCACTGTGTGGGACCCCATAGCACCAGGAGGACGATGTCAGACTGGGGCCAGGGCTTCCCCCGGGACCCACCAGGTATGGTCCCAACTCCACATCTAACTGGAGAGGAGGATGAGGATGGGAGAGAGACAGGACCAAGGGGCGGAGTCTAGATTTGGAGCAGGGTAGAGACCTTGTACCCCTAGCCCCCACCCCAGGAAGGCCCAGGGCCCAGATGGGCTCACCCCATTCTAATCAAGGCAGGATTCCGATTTCCTCAACAAGGTATGGAGAGCCTGACAGTCTTTTCAGAGTGCTCCAAAAGTAAAGACCAGCTACCCAATCTTCTTCATTTTTGCTTTGGGGAAATTGAGGCACAGAGCGAGAAAGTGACTTGTCCAGGGTTAGTGAGTCAGCAAACCGAAGCCGTTCAGGAATCCCGAGGGAGCCCTGAGGTAGCCTGAGCAGAAAACATTTGCTCAAAATGTTCCCTTGGCCTTGAATTCCAAATCCTCCTCCTTGACTTGTAGGAATAGGGTCCCCTCAGTCTTCTTTGCCCTGGGCCTGTCCCATCAGCCATGCTTCCCTTCCCTCCCTGCCTCCCCCTGCTGCCCACCCCTGCCACCAGCACAGCCTGAGGCTGGCAGAGTCCCTGGGAGGCTCCACTCTGCTGGAGGCCACGGCCACCAGGCCTGAATGGTCCCATCCAGGGGACATCCCCTCACTGGGTTACCACCTGGATGACTTTATAAACATTTCGCTTTCCTGCTTTAGCCCCTCTGTAAGTTTGGTGCCCAGACACAGTGGGGGCCCTGACAGTCCACCCCCACCCACCCCTGCCAGGCCTGCCCTGGAGAAATGTGGGCTCCAAAGCTCACTGTCAGGCTTCGTGGAAGGCCACACTGGGGCAGGGGGACAAACACCGTCCCTGGAGCCGGGGAGAGAGAGCTCAGACACCACTGACTCAGCAGTCTGAGCCTCAGTTTCCCCTCCTGGGAAGGGGGCAAGAACCCTTCCTCAAAGCTTGCTCACAAATGCTATGGAAAAATCTGCAAGCTCTCCTGTTAAATGAGCAAGAAAGGTACAGAACAGGGTAAGGGGCGTGGGTGATGATAGATGACCTTATATGCTGCCTCAAGAAAACTTGGAGGATCACAGGAAAGTAAGAGAAGTGGTTACCTCTGTGAAGAGGGGAGAGGACTGGTGGACAGGACACAGGGGAGGAAGCAAGACTTTGCGAAGTGCATCTTTGATATTGTTTTGATTTTTGAACCATCTGAAGGTAGTACGATTAAAAAATAAATTTAAAAATGTTAACTAATTAGGTAAACTATCAAATCACCATCATCACACATACCTCATTAAGATGACAGGTGTGCGGCCAAGATGGAGACCCATGCACTAGGAGTTGATTAAAGGAACAGAGAAAGCCTAACTCCAAGTCTCTGAATTCTTGTGCCCTTAATTTTCAGTCAGTCTCATGTTGCCAGTAGCAAAATAATGGTCATGGATACTGTGGACCAGGAGCTTCCTACTTGCTGGCCACAGTGCCAGGCACTGTCTGAATATCCTCTCACTGAATTGGCATTCCCACTCTATGAGGAAGCTGTTGTCATTCCCGTTTTGCAGATGGGCAAACTGAGACTCACTGAAGTTGCAACTAGTAAGTTGTCGAACTTGAATGCACAACGAGGCCTTTTCTGCTCCAAATTTCAAGCCCTCTTACAGTGGGTCTCAATCTTGGCTGCACATCAGAATCACCTGAAAGCTTAAAAAAATACTGATACCTCGAACCCACCCACCCCTACCCTAAGATTTGATCATTGGTCTGTGATGGAGCTTGGACATCAGTATTTTTTAAAGGCCCCAGGCAATGCTAATTCACTATCAGGGTTGAATCTCCGCTTTATGCTAGACAACTCTTCAAATGGGAAACCAAGACCAGGGAGGGAAATAACCTTGCCCAAGGTCACATAGTGGCTGGAAGCAGAGCCGGGGCAGGGCTGACATGGAGCCTTTGTGAAAATAATAAAAGGTGCCCCCCCCCTCTCTGGGCAGGCAAATCCCCATGGGCACTTGTCTTGGTAAGTGGCACAAGGGCTGGATTTCCCCCTCCATTTGACGCCTTAGCCAGAGAACCTTTGTGCAGTGAGCAACCTGTACCCTGTATGCAGTGGCCCTGCTCTGAGTCTCAGGATTCCCAAACACTTCACTCCAGCCACCTCCTGGAGCCCTTCAGCATAAGGGTGCAGGGAGACCAACGGTGGTTTCTGGGATGTGGGTTCATCCCTCACCCCAAGAGCAGGGCCTGAGCCAGGCAGGGGCTCCCCATCATCCTTTAGGCCCCACAGAGGCTGGGCAGGCCCCATCTAACTCCCAAGGTCACTTTTGCAGATAAAGTCAGGATCATAACCAGGAGAGAGAAACATAAACAGGATAGCAACAGCCTCAGCTCAGAAGTCACAAGCCACCTGGCAGGAGACAGCCTGTGGGGAGGCCCCGCCCACACAGATCCAAGTCCTCCTGGCTTCCTTCCTGATCATTTTCCAGACCACATTCTCTACCCTGTGTCTCCCACGATGCCCTGCTCTCTGGCCACAGCAGCCTCCATGCCCTCCCACCATCACCCACTGTGTTCTCCACTTCTAGACATTTTCTCTGCCCAGGATGCCGCCTTCTCCAGGAATCCATCCCCAACCACTCCAGCACAGAGACTTGTCTTTCTCCTCCTGCCTTCCAGCCCTCAGAGCCCATGCATAAAGCCCACATGTGTCTTGGGATGGAGCTTATCTTATCCTCACACCGGACACTTGTCATTGAGCACTTACTGTGTACCAGCCCTGGAAGGGTAGAGTGGCCTTGGAGCTAGGAACACAGACTCTGGAGCCAGACTGTTCGGGTTGGAACTCCAGCTCTTGTTTCTCATAAGCGGTGTGAGCTTGGCATATGACTCAACCTTTCTGTGCCTCAGGTTTGGGTGATAAAAACATTACCTACCTCACAGAGTGGCTGTGAAGATTAATGAGTTAACACATGGAAAGCCTCCCACCCCCCAAAAAAAGGCTTTATGAACATCGGCATGATTATCATTGCCTACGTCTCAGTCCATTTTATCCTCACAACAACTCAAGGAGTTAGGGATTGTTATTCCCAACTTACAGGTGAGGAAACTGAGGCACAGAGGGTGGGGGCTCTGGATCTTTCTCTATGGCCTGATGCCTGCAGAGAGAGGACATGGCTAAATGAGTTTCAGCTCATGGCTGCTCCTTGAGGACCCACAGGACACAAATCCAGGTGAGTTCCCCTGACTTAGGCCTTCTGGTTGCTCTCAGGCCTTCCAAACCCACTGGCCTTCAGCCCCAAGCTCCCTCAGGCACCACTCTGACCCCAGCCAGCCCTGGGAGGGAGGGTGAATGGTGGAGGAGGGCGTTTAAGTACCATTTGTTCACTAATATCCAGACTACATCACTGCGTCCCAGAGAGAGCCCCTGTCTTTCCTATCCTAGCTGGAGACCCAGGATACCTGGGGTGACCTTCTGTCCTTGCACGTGTCGCTTCCCCCCTCTGGCCTCCAGCTCCCCATCTGTGCAATGACTGAGGGGATGAGTCTGGACCAGCAGTCTTCCAGTTCTCATTCCCCGTAGCTGGCTCAGCCTTTCAGATGAATTATTGAGGCCCAGCACACCCGAGAGGTGGGCACCGGGTGAAGCAGGGCCTGTGCACACGCTCCCTTGGCTCCTGAGGACCCCAGAACCCACTTTGAAAGGCGCAGGCCACCTCCTCCTACAGGCTCTCCTGGCTCTGACACTGCAGGATTCTCGAACCCCAAGCTCAAAAGCTGCCGCTTCGCATGGACAGCTGCCCCCCAGCTGCCTTTATCTCTCTTTGGTAACAGAGCAAATTTGCTCAGGACCCAGAACAGGGGAACAAGCAAACTGTTGACTCTTAAGCAAAACCTCCCCTTTGGAGGGCAGGCAGAGGATGTGCGTGGGGAGGCCAGCGGCCTCTTGCATAACCTGGGCGGCCTCCTGCCCACCCCAATCTTTTCAGGGTTAGGGGTGAAGCAAACCGCAAACTCATGCCCAGTTAATTTTTTAAGGCAAAATCAACAGGCCCAGCAATGATTAGCAGGCAGGTAAGTTCGTCTTAATTGTGCTGAGGACAGGGAGGAAGGAGGCTCCTGGAGGCCCAAGGATGGGGCTCAGTTATCAGTTAACCACATGAATGTTGTTTCCTTCCAAACCCACTGGCCTTCAGCCCCAAGCTCCCTCATCTTCCTCTCATGGCAACCCAGTGGCCACCAGTCACTGAGTGAACACACACCGCCATTCCGGGTCTGCAAGAGGTAGACCCTCAAGGGCTGTGATGGATAAAAGGGGTCCTCCCAGAGCTTGTGGATTCTTGTTAAGGCAACGCTCCCCCACTACCGCTGCGTGGCCTTGAGTATGTTTCTTCCACCCTGTGGGGCTTAGCGAGGGGCCGGGTCTGTGGCTCAACCTGCAGCCACTCCCCTGGGGCTCAGTGTCCCCATCCACCAAAAGTCTCTAAGTTCTGCGAGGTCATAATTAGATTAAGTCCATGTGGCCTGTACCCTGGGGTGAGGAGGGTGGTACGAGCAGTGTTTTAGGAGTCTAGGGGGCAGAAAAGATGCCCAGAAGAGGGAAGGTGCCTACCTGGTATCTGCTGTCGGTGCCAACAAGCCTCAGGTCCCAGCTCCAGGCAGAGGGCTCCTCTCAGGTGCGAGGCAGGGTCCCTGTGGGGTGGGATGGAGCTGCAGGAATGGCCTGACAGGCCCCCTGGGGCAGAGCCTCTTCCCCCCAGACCCTGGGAGCTGCCAAAGGAAGCAGCCCTGGGCCTGCTGGCTGCCTGGACTGGAGTTTGGTCAGTGGTTGGGGACCTATATTGTGAGAAACTTAGGACTTTGTCCACAAACTGGAATTTGAAATTTCAAAGGGGCGAAACTGAAGGGCCCTACCCCAGAGTGGAGATGGCTCTTGGCTTCTTTCCCCCACGACTTTTGTTCTTTGTCTTGATAAGTCCCTGGTTCCCGCACCACAAGCGGTGGGTGGGGAGAAGAAACAGGAGATAGCAGGTGGAGAGCACCCAGAGGACCAAAGGTGCCCGGCGGCCCGGGGAGCCGGGGTCTGGAGGATGCCCCTGAACGTGCACGTGCCGGGGACAGGCTCCTTCGCTCCTCAGGTCTCTGGGCTCCTGGCAGGGACCGGACAGTGGACCCACCAGCCCAGTGCTCCAGAATTCTGAGGTTATTTTGTGGGGCCCCAGGACAGAGGCAGCAGGTAGGAGTTGAAGCCCTCAGCTCCGGAGTCATGCTAGAGCTCAAATCACGGCCCCTCTTGTCATGACCTGTATGGCCTTAGGCAAGTCACATCACCTCTCAGAGTCTCCGTTTTGTCATCTGTAAATGGAGAACAGTGCAAAGTTCTCAGCTCTGAGCCTAGCACAGACTCTCCAGAAACATTAGCCATTATTATAATTTAAAAGAAAAATACGTGGCTCACAGTGGCAGCCTCCTTAGCCACTGTCCACACCAGATGCCTGAGCACCCTGCCCACAGCTGGGTCTCAGCAGTCCTTCCCCAACACCCGGCCACCCAGGGCAACACTAAAAGCCCCCCTCCTTTCCTTCCCGAGGCCTTCGTTTCTCCATCTGCAACATGGAGTTGGACCTCTGGGCGAGCTCGGAGGTCCTCTGCTATTCCCTGGGAGCTGTTGCATGTTGAGCTGGGGTCTGATGGCCCGAGGGGGCGGGGCAGAGGTAAAGAGGGCTGCTGAGGAGCATTTGAGATCTTGATCCCTGGCATATGTCAGTAGTTTGGCTCAAATAAACTCTTATAAAAATTTTAATAAAAGAAGGGCTGCTGAGTTGATGGTGTGGAGGCCAGGGTTTGTTTAGGGCTGGGCATGCCATCGCTAGGAGCTCTTCTGTGCAGGGGCCCTGATTATGTGACCAGTGGGTCAAGAGTCAACCACCAATGACAGCAATTGCTACTGTTGCACTATATGCCTACACTTGGCCATTATAGCCCAACTGTCACTGTGAAGAATGTATCATACTTAACTAATGCCAAAACTAAGGCTGAGTGAGGTGGAACCTGAGGTCACAAAGTTTCGGAAGCTGGCAGTGCCTGGATTTTGACCCAGGTCTTTCTGATTTTAAGATCTGTGGTTGATCCTATGGGTTGGGGTTTGGGTGGGGCCTGGAGGTGGGACTAACAACCTTATAGTAGTATCTCATTTAATTGTTACAGCAAACTACAAGTTAGGCCCATTTTACAGAAGGAGAAATGAGGGCTTCAAAATAGTAACTTGCCTGAGACCACAGAGTCAGTAGATCTTATAGGTGGTGGGTTGTTTATATGAGGAACACGTATGTAGAATACATTGTTTGGCATCAGCTAAGGCTGGGGTAAATCATGTATGTAATAGATTATGTAAGTTATATAGTTCAGGAGTGGGTAGATTTACTTTTTGGGTATGTTGTGATGGGTAGGATATGTCTGGGGCATGAAATAGGTTTCAGGAATGTACCTCATAGACAGTAGGTCATATGTTGTACATTTGGTAGAGTGTGTATGTCATGGTTTGTATACTTAGCTGCTTGTCATGTGTAGGCTGTCTACCTGGTGGTTGTTGTATGAAACTGGTCATGTAAGAGGCATGACATGGCTCACCCTAGTTGATCATAGACCTTATTGAATTCGATCTAAGATGTCAAGTATAGAGAGTGAAAGATTGTTATATTTGTTACCAATTAAACTCTGACATGCCAACGATCACAGTCCACTTTTGAAAATGTGGAATGTGCCTCCTTTTTTTTGGTGACAGTTTCATAACTTTATTCAACAAACAGCAGTTAGTTCTCATCCACATTAACTGTAGATTTTTGAAAGTGGTGACAGGCACATAGGTGACCAAGGTATGCAGCTAGTTTGGTGAATCTTCATCCTCATTATATTTTCTGGACAAACGTACCCAGATAGGATATGGGGCATTCCTTATTCCTTTGGCCCAGACAGCTTTGTTCAGCCTGGCGTCAATGCACACGTCTGGAGTCCCCATCCCCTTCATGGCAAATTTCCGGGCCTCCCGAGGGGCAGGCCTCTTGAAACCCACGCCGTGGATGCGCTTGTGGATGTTGACGGTGTGCTCCCTGGTCACCACCGCGCTGATGGCGGAGCGGCCCTTCTTCTTCTCGCCAGCCTTCTTTGCGGGACCCATTGTGCCCGGCAAGTTGGAAAGACTGGAATGTGCCTCGCATGTGTAGCAGGTATTGCTAGGTTATGAGGGGAGCAGCTGTGTGTGGCTTGTCACAGGTGCCAGACAGGTGGCAGGACCTGGAGTCAGCCCTTGGAGGCCCCCCGCCCCCCAGAGCTGCCCCTCCTTCCCCTTTGTGCTTATCCCTTAGTCAGGTCTCCAGCCCAGCTCAGCACCGCCCCCAAGGCCACTGGAGTCAGGATCAGATGACCCCGGGTGGGACATGGGAGGGACCCACCAGTAGCTGAAATTTTCTTCAGGCCCTAATGGAATCTCAAAGTGTGGGATGTGGCAGGGGCACTCTCTCTCCCTCTCTTGGGTTCTTATCCTGATATAACAAATGGGCCAGGACCTGCTCCCCATTCTACAGATAGGGAAATTGAGACCCTGAGAGAGATGTGATTTAAACAAAGTTATCTGAATGGTGACAGAGCTAATTCCTAAACTCAGGTCTCTCGACCACAAATCCAGCCTCTCGTCTCCTTCTGAACAATTGCTCTCCCCGCCTCCCACCCCAGTTATCTCCACTCTGAGAGAACAAAGCTACGCAGGGCAGAGAGAAGGCTTTTAATAATTGAAAGAATATGAGGAGGGTGCCTCCACACCCCCTCAAACATGTACCGCCTCTCCCACTGATTTGCCTGCGCATTAATTCATCCATCTATTTACTCATTTACTCATTAGTTCCCTCTTTCACTAATTCACCCACTCATTAATTCACTCATTCACACATGAATTCACCCTGTCTGTAATTCACTCACTCTTTTTTTTTTCTTTTTATTGATTTCAGAGAGAGGAAAGGAGAGAGAGATAGAAATATCAATGATGAGAGAGAATCATTGATAGCTGTCTCTGGCATGCCCCCTACTGGGGAGTGAGCCTGAAACCCAGGCACCTGTCCTGACTTGGAATTGAACCCTGACCTCCTGGTTCATGGGAAGATGCTCAACCACTGAGCCACACCGGCTGGGCAAATTCACTCATTCGTTCACCCACTCACTCATTAGTTCACTCACCAATTCACCCACTCTCACTAATTGGCTCTCTCACTAATTCACCCACTCTTGCTTACAGTTTTAACAAATCCTGCCACCTTAGTCCTTTCAGCTGAAAGAGGGTAGGCTCCCAGGCCTCGGTCCTTCTACCTCTGCCCAGTGATTTCTACCTTCCACTTTGCAACCTTACCTCCCAGCTAGATTGGGAGCTCATGGAAGTGTCTGTGGAGAGGGCAATGAGGCCTGGAGGTATGAGGAGAAATGGATGAGCCATGAGCTGAAGGCAGCAGGACCAGCTGCACCATGTTCAGGGCCCAGTCCAAAATGAAAAGGCAGGGCCCTGTGTTCAGAAATTACTAAGAATTTCAGTAACAGCAGAGCATTAAACCAAGCCCAAGACCCAAGTGTGCAGCTGCTCAGGTGGCATTCCCACAATGCCCACTCCAAAGGCAGGACATGGGTAGAGAGGGACAAGGGAGACAAGAAGGGGGGTCAGGGAGCAGAAGGCAAGGACACTTGCTAGGCACCGTTTGGTGCTTTATTAATGCCATCTCACTTAACACTCAGACCACCCTTGTGGCTGATTGAGCCTCAGTTTCCTCCTCTATAAAATGCATTTTACCCAAAATCATTCACCCAAGGTCACGATTAGTAGGTGGTAGGTGTCTAACTGTAAATCCAAGTGTGTGGGCTGCAAGCATGGTCTCCGCCTGTTCTGGGGGGAGGGAGGGAACCAGGAGGATGTGACAGGGAAATGGGAGATGGAGTGGGTCTGGGCCTGAGCAGCTGGGCGCTGTGGGGCTATGGTGGCCAGAGTGGGGTCATGGGGATCAGGGGAGTGGAACCAGCGGTGAGTCCGGCCCTACCAAACTGCCTATTTATTCTGCCCCTAAAGGAAGTAGGAAATTGGAAGGGAGCTCCCAGGATGAGGAGCCAGAAGATTGGTGACGGGCCTGGGATTTGGGTTTTTCATTCATGAGCCATGAGGCAGCTTTATCTGTAAGAGCATTAAGGGTAAAAGTCAATGATTTGGGAAGTCATTGAATTAGGCACGTTGGTGGTGGGCTCTCAGCGTCCCAGCATATCAGCTAGAATGCCTGACTTTGAGTGACAATGGCTTGGAGGGTGGCTGAGTCAGGGGGTCAGATGAGTGCTGATGAGCTAGCCTCTCCATCTTGCAGAATCAATAACTGAATATTGGTGAGTAAGGCCCCACCAGTTGTAATAGCACCCCTGGTGTCAGCCAGAAACCAACAAACAGCCAAATCCCTGCGGCCCCGCCCAGACTATCCACCAGTGGGGGAGCCGATTAACCATTAACCCCCACCCCTCCCTGGCAGAGCCTCCACCCCTTCTCGGAGGCTAGGCCCAGACTCCGGGAGATCCTCCCAGAGGACAGTTTGAAAGGCAGGAAGGCAGAGAGTGCACCTGGGAGGAGGCAGGGGGAGGGTGAAGGGCGGGGGCCGGCTCGGCCTGGAGCCTTCCGGGTGGGCATCCTGGGCAGGGCAAGTGACTGAGGAGTGGAGGGGGAGGATGCGCCTCTCCAAAACCCTGGTCGACATGGACATGGCCGACTACAGTGCTGCGCTGGACCCAGCCTACACCACCCTGGAATTTGAGAATGTGCAGGTGTTGACGATGGGCAATGGTAGGTGGAGGCACGTGTGCCTAGGAATGCCAGGTGGGTGGGTATGCCCAGGTGTGGGAGCAGGTCTCAGGCATTCAGTTTGGGGCTGGGAGGAGAATGATAGATGATGGCCGGGTTGGTCTGATAGGCCAGTGCAGGTGTTGCCAGGTAAAGGAAATGTGCCCAGGTACAGTGACCAGAGGCATTCTGGGTCAGGGGAGGCCTGCAAGAGCACATCTCCAGCAAAAGTAGGCCCAGGGATTCCCGTCAGGCCCTTGCAGTCCCTCGTTCCTCAAAGCCATCCTGCTCAGCGCGTCACTGGGAGCGGGGACGTGCCGGTGAGCTCCTTCCCATCCAGCTCCAGTTATTGTGACCAACATGGCCCCTTCCTGAATCCCTTGGGCCTAGGTCCAGGGAGTTGGGAAGGCACGTCCGGTCCCTGGAGATGGTAGATGGAGGCACCCTGTGTTTCAGGGTGTCTTTGAGAATTTCCTGGGGTGAATGCCCCACTTAGAGAAAATGGAGTTCTCAGGGAAGTTTTGCTAAATGAGACACCAGTCAGTAGTGTGTGTGTGTGTGTGTGTGTGTGTGTGTGTGTGTGTGTGTGTGGTGTGTGTGATCATGGCCTCTTCTTGGTGTGGTGTGCACGCATGAGTTCCCCTGTAAGTGGGTGGGTGGTGATACACTGGGTTGGCAACTGTGTGCCCACAGAAACTATTTGCATCTTTGTGCACATTTGTTTGTGTGCATCTGTTCTGTGCCCATTTTCATTTGTGTTTGTTCATTGAGTGGGTTTGTGTTGGTTGGTGTTTCTAGAGGTGCCTGTGTTTGTCTTATGTACATAAGTGGCAGTGAGTGTGTACATGTGTCTGTGGATGTTTGCATACATGTACCATGGATGTGGATTTGTTTGTGTGCTCTGTGTTTCCTGCATGGGCATTCTGACTCGTGCCCTGTATGTACCTGCTTGTATATATGTGCACATCCTTGCACTGGGGGCCGGTGCTGTTTGGGGGCCACGATTATGCAGACATGATGTGCAGGATTTTGACGTTGCTATTCACCAAATGAGATTCTCATCAGCAACATGTCCATTTGTCTTTGAGCAGATTTTTGTGTCGCTCCAGGTTTATAATCACCGAGAGCCCATCTGAGGGGGGAGTGTTCTCCTTCACAAGGAGGTTGGGGGAGGAAAGGGACTTGAAAGCCAGGAAGTTTCTGGAGAGAAAGGTCCCTGACTGGTGGCCAGTCAGCCTCAGTGGAGAAGTGGGTGGCCGCCAGCCGAGGCCAGCCTGCCACCTGCCTTCCTGCCCGGGCTCTGTGGCTTCAGCCCAGGCCTTTAGGGCCTGTGGTCAGTTTGGCTCAGCTGGAAAAAGGTGACTCCCTGCCTGCAGTCAGTGGGCACTGTCCATAGTCAGTCCCACCAACTGCTCATCTATCTCTGCCATCCACTCACTGTGTGGCCTGCATGTCACCTCTCCTCTCCTGGTCTCTTCTACAAAATGGGCTTAATCACCCCAAGTCTGCTTGCTGGCCAGCTTTTAGGAGTATCCAAGGGTCACGTGAGGAACTGAGGGACAAACATGCAGGAAGTGGTAAACAAGGAGCTGCTGCCCTCGGTGGGGTGCCATGTGACCCCACAAGGACAATGTGTGCTGTCACACTCCTGGCCACCACCCAGTCCCAGGCTGCTCCCTGGGGCTGGTGCCATCTACCCTGCAGAGCGCATGCCTCCAGCTCCCAGGAATCCTGTGCTCCTGAGGCAGAGCCAAGCCCCTTGATTGGGTGACCTGAAAACAGCACAGCCTCCTGCCCTGGAGCCAGAAAAATTAGGGCTCAAATTCTGGCATAGATTCTTTCCTGTTGCAATCTCAGTTTCTTCATCTGTAAAATGGGAATAAATAATAGCACCCACCCCAGGGCTTACTAGAGGATGAAATAAGATAAGGTGCTTAATATCTTAGCACTGGTAACTGGTCCTGGCCCCACCTGAGTCATCTCAGGAACTCCAAACGCCTGTAAGAAGGGTTTACGTTCTTTACTGGAGTTTGAAGTGGTCTGAGAGTTGGGGTTATGTTTGGCATACATCCTGGGCTGGTAGCTCAAAGGCTCCAAGGATAGCTCCCCATCTGTCCCCATCTCGGACTCAGAACCAAAGGTTACAGGGGTTCCTTGCTTCAGAGACCCCAGTAGACACCCCAATAGGGGCAACAATGACCAGAATCACCCCTGAGCCATATATCTGGCTCCTCTACTTCCCAGCGGTGTGATGACCCTGGGCAAGCCACTTGTCCTCTCTGGGCCTTGGTGTTCTCACCTGGAGAATGGGGCTGATCAGCTGACCCCAGGGATGAGATTATATACTTGGCAGCACCCAGCCCACCCTGAATGTGGGCACCCCTTCCCCCAGCCTCATCCTGAATGGCCAGGAATTGTGGGGTCAGCTCTTCCCAGGGGTCTGGGGAGGCGAGGCTGAGGGAGAAAGGGCACCAGCACGGCTTAACAATTATCCCCATCTCCAGGAATAATTCACCAAGTGGAGGGGGCCGCACTCTTGGGCACCCTGGGGAGACTAGGAGATGTTCAGCCAGGTGACGGCAGGATGAATGCAGCAGAGTCTGCTTGCACACGGAGGCTGGAAGTCTTGTGTTCTGAGAGTTTTCTTCTGCAGAAAAGTTATTTCACAAATGCCGATATAATGCTTATTCTGTGACAAGCACTTCACTGAATCACCACAACATCCTAGGGCATTTTCCTCCTATTTTACAAGTGAGGAAATGAAGGCGAGAAGTTAAATTAATTCAGCCAAGGTCACAGGGCTAAGAGGTGGGCAACTGGGATTCTAACTGGGCAAAAGGGCTCCAGACTTTGTGGTCTTAATACAGCGCCATGCCCCTCTCCAGTGCTTAACTGGTTGTTCCCTAGGAATTCAAGGTCGGCCTCAGGGTTCTATGAGAACAGTGTGTTATGACTTTGTGTGCTGTGCACATGCATGCATTCTTCAGGGGAGATGGGACCTAGTGTTTATCATCTTCTCCAAGAGGTCTATCCTTTGTGGGAGATTTGCTTATAAAAAGAGGGGTCGGCTACTGAATTTTTTTTAAAAAAATTGAAAACCACTAGAACAGTAGAACTGCCCTGTTTATATTTAGGGAAACTGAGGCCCAGGGGAAATTGAAGCAATGAAACAAACTTGCCCAAAGTCACAGGCGAATTAGTGGCAGCATCAGTACTAGCACCCGAAACCCGCAGCATCCAACCCAAGATCTTTGTCACCTGCCTCTTTTACCCCTCCCCACATCTATGCAGATGCAGTAGCTTTTGCCTCTGGGAAAAGAGGTATTTGAGGAGTGCACATTTTCTTGTCATGACCCTCCCAGGAGGGCAAATGAGCCACAGTCCTTGGTGCATGTCGTCTCATTTCCCAGGAGAGTTGTCAGGGCCCCTGGGCACTACGCTGAGACCCACCCACCCAGGGCCACTCAGTAAGAAATAAATGGCAAGGCCTGGTTCTGGGCAGGTGCTGCAGTATTTGTCCCTTCCACAGCCCTCTATGCCCAGTCAATCAGGGTCTATAGGGTTGGAAGCATCCTAGGGCGTGGCCAAGTCTTCATTCCTTCCCAGAGAAAGCTGGGCTAGTAGTCGCCATCGCAGAGGAACAGACTCTCACAAACAACTCTGTGAAGTCACTGTCACAGTGATACCTAAGTTAGAGATGCCAAACGGGGGCTCCAAAAGGCCAAGGGGCTTGCCCAAGGTCACTGAGGGAGTGGGAACAGCATGGCGTTCTGGCTGAGGCTGGAGCCCTGGGAAGATCCCCCCAACATTCATATTGGTTTGCAAATGTAAACCCCCAGAAAAACAGGGCCTCCGGGAGGTAACTTTCTGTCCTTCTGAGTCCTCACTCCTTTTTCTCCTCGTGCAGACACATCCCCATCGGAAGGTGCTAACCTCAACGCGACCAACAGCCTGGGTGTCAGTGCCCTGTGCGCCATCTGTGGAGACCGGGCCACGGGCAAACACTATGGCGCCTCAAGCTGTGATGGCTGCAAGGGCTTCTTCCGGAGGAGCGTGAGAAAGAACCACATGTACTCCTGCAGGTGCGGAGCCCGCTCGGGGTCTACTGTTCCCCAGGGTCTGTCATCTCCTACTAGTTCCCAGAGGCGTCTGCCCTTCAAGGTCTTCAAGCCTCCTCTGGTTTCCTAGGCCTTGTGGCTTCAGGTGGGAACAGCCATTC
This sequence comes from Cnephaeus nilssonii, assembly GCF_951640355.1. Classification (NCBI taxonomy): domain Eukaryota; kingdom Metazoa; phylum Chordata; class Mammalia; order Chiroptera; family Vespertilionidae; genus Cnephaeus; species Cnephaeus nilssonii. Next base: position 69,678,276 of record NC_137082.1, on the reverse strand, counting down.
TAGGAAACTCATTCACGGATCAGAAAGCGATCGGCTGCCCTTTATTGAGCCCTTACTATATGCAGGCAGCATCCTAAGTCCACACACCCACTGTTATTTTCCCCACTTAGCAAATAAGGACCCATGAGGCTTAGGGTCAAGCCTCTGAGGAGGGGGCCCAACCCCCAAGCTGGTGCTTTTTCTAGGGCACATAGGAGATTGGCCCCAGGCCTTTCCACCTGCCCCAAGGGCTTCCTAAAGCCTCGGAGAGCCCTCCTTTATTTAAAAGCATCTGCCATTCTGAGTGACAGCAATAATAAAATAACAGCCATCGGTTAGGAGCCTTTGCCACGTGTGGATACTGTGCCAGGCTCCATCCATGTATTATTTTCCCCTGTCAACGCCCCTCGGAGGCGGTTACTATTATTATTCCTATTTTATAGAGGAGGAAGCTGTGGCATGGAGAGGGCTTGGAATTTGTCCAAGGTCACCCAGCTCGAATCAATGGCAGAGCCCAGGTTGATACTCAGGGCCCCACCCATAGCCACTGTGAGGCACTGCCTCTACTTATATCCCATCCAGAGAGTGGCTTATGTGGACCACGTATTGACCGTTAGCTATAACCAGGAGCCTGCTCTGGACTAGTAGGATGTGGTGGAAATAGCGGTGCTTTGATACTCAAGAGACTAGGGTTCCCAACCTGGCTCTACCCCAGGCTGAGTAGATCCAGGTCTACGAGTTGCCTCTCCGAGCCTCCGTTTCCCTACATTTAATAAGACAGGTTTGGACTCCATTGAGCTTTTCTCATAGTTAACATGAGAACTTCTGGGATGAAGGGTTAGTTACAGCAAAGAGGCTGGGGATCAACCAGATGGCCAGGGTTCTAGTTCCATCTTGGGGGCGGGAGGACTGTCCCTTTTCCATCCAACCATCCAAAGCCCTCCCCAGATTTAGCCGGCAGTGCGTGGTGGACAAAGACAAGAGGAACCAGTGCCGCTACTGCAGGCTCAAGAAGTGCTTCCGGGCTGGCATGAAGAAGGAAGGTGAGCTGCGGCCCTCCCCCTGCCACCCCTGCCCCACCCGCCCCACAGCTCCCCACAGTCGTTTACAACTGGGGACCCAACTTTATGACTCAGTGACAGGCCCCAGGGTGACTGACTAATGGCTGAGAGAAGGAAGGGCCTAGAAATCTGACCACAGGGAGGGGCTGGGCTTGGTCTTGAGAACGATTCAAAGAGATAAGTTCCCACTGTGGCTATGCGGTTCCCAGCCATCACCACCCCTGCCTGCCTTCTCCACCACAAGGCAGCCAAGTCCGGTGTTTTTTCTTTATGTACTATTTCAAACATTAAGAAAGGTGTAGAGAATGATATTACAAATGTCCATGTACTACCCAGACTCAACAAATATGAGGGGGGGCGGGGGTGCTCTGTTCCTGAGCTTCCTGTCCCAGGGACAAGCGCCCCAGTTCCTTAGTCGTCATGCTTGAGTATCAGGTGAGTCAAAGTGTTCCCATTCTAGGGAATGGGAACAGGACACTGGACTTGTCCTGGGGAGTGGAGAAGGGGAAGACGCAGTGCATTGATTAAGGTCTCTCCAGGCCTCCTGATACCAGCAGACACCAGTCATTGGGCTGGGCTTTTCCATGATGGATAGTTCCTTTTGTTTTTATGACAACTGTGTGTGGTGGCACTATTATTATGGATGAGGGAACGGAGGCCAGAATGGTTCAGCAACTTGCCGAAGGCCCCACAGCTGGTCAATGCAGAATCTGGGGTTTGAATCCAGAGCTTTGAACTCAAGTCCAGTGCTGTTTGGACGACACCTCCATGTTGCTTACTTTATGCCCTCCATGCCTCAGGAACACTCAGCCCAAGCTCAGGAAGCAAAAATCTTTTAACTGCTTCTAAAAATAACTTCCCATTATCAAATCTCTTCATCTTTTTCTCCTCTCAACTCACACTTCCCGCTCTAGGACCAGCCCCCAGGCCTTCACTTCTAGCCCACAGCTGTGGTACCCAAGCCAAACCTCTGGTCTAGTCCTGCATGTCCCCTACCCCCATCCCACCCCACAGCGGAACCTGGGACCCAGCCTGCTGAGCCTAATGAGGAGAGGAGCTCAGCTGTGGTCGCCTCCCCTCCCTGTCTTTGCCTCTGAGACCCTGTTTTCTCTGCTCCAGGCCTAGGAATTATTTCTGTGCCTCATCCTAATAGGCCCTTGGCGTGAGCTCATGAGTCCGGGGCAAACCTGGGCCTGCTCACCCTGATGAAGGAGTAGCCCCCTCCTGCTCTCAACATAATTCTAGCATCCAGACCTCAGTGGTTCTCAAAGTGGGGAAGGGGCTTTTGCAGAGGGCGAATGCCCCCCACCTCTCCCTGCCTGGTGTTCAGTGGTGCGGAGCCTCTCTCACCCACTCTCACCTCTAAGTTGGGAACCACTCTGTGGGATGAGAAATGCTGAAGATGGGGATGTGATATACAGAGGCGGGCAAACGTAGGTTAATAGTAATAATACAATAATAGATAACAATACAAGAATAAACTGTCTTGCGTACTTACAACTGTAAACCTACTTTTGCCCACCCCTGTATGTATGAACAGCTGGTGACAAGAGGAAGATTGAGAACTATAGTCTAAGGGCCTAAGAGTCTATGGTTCTAACAGTCAGTGATTCTATTACCCCACAGTCACGATTTTAGGTTCAAGAGAATGAATCTCTCGTGTTAAAATTGCATGCCTTGTGACAGGCAGGTGGGAGAAGGGTTAGCAGCCTTCCTGGGCTGTATGTGGCCTGGTCTGGCTTTGATCTGCCATTATATGTGTCCCTTGTAAAGCATTCAGAGTCATTTTCCCATGTGTCACTTCAGGGAAGTTTCTGCCCCTTCTGGACTCTATAAAATGAGGGGGTTGGTAGTGGTCCCTCCCAGCTTTGTGAGCCTCACCACAGACACTGGGACTTGTGTGTTTGTCTCCTGGTCTTCCCCTTAAGCTGCCAAGGAGGCACAGGCCCACATCCTGGCTCCTAGAAGGGGAGAGGGAGCACCAGGCAATTCTGCCCTTGCTTAGCCTTGAAAATCGCTTCTTGGCTCGGGGAAGGTGGCATCATGTCAGGAGGGTAGGAGAATTGGCTGATGGCAAGTCAGTGTAGGCGAGTAAATGTTGGTGCTTATTTACACACCTGGGTTAAGATTGTGACATGTGCTCGTGTCCCTTGGTTGCTTTGAGAATAAGCCAGGGTAGCAAAGAGTTCAGTCACCACTGTGGTCAAGCTCTGGGAAGTAAGGATATTACTAGTTCCATCTAAGTTTTATAGTCTGGTAAGAACTTCCAAAAGCCAAGAGAAATTCTTGGAAGCCACAGGGATCAGAAGAGCTGGGACAGGTTTTCATTTTTCTATCTTGATGGTCTTAGCAGAATTCAGTCATTTACACCCAAAAGTAGCCCTGAAGGGTGAATTGTATGGTGATGGATAGTCAGTAGACTTTTGCAGAGTATACAGATGTCAAATTATAATGTTGTGTACTTGACATATATTTTTAAAAATGGGCTGCAAACAAAATTTATAGACAAGACAGGTGTATTTGAGGCTATTAAATCTACTTCTTCATACACTTTACAGATGGGGAAATTGAAGCAAGAGAAGTGACATGATTGACTCAAGGGTGGAGTCAGGACTAGAACTCAGGCTCCCAGAGCTGGGCAGGTACCAAGCTCCCAGGATTGAAACTGGGAGGGACCAGCGTGGGAATCATCTTGGGTCTAGATTCCTGAAAGTTCCTCTTGACCACAGGGAAAGGATCTAAATCTCATAGACCCGTAAGTCTTGGCCAGAGGTTATTCCATCGTGGCCAGAAGTGAGTTCCCTGAAGTGACAAGTTTTTCTGGGGAGAAACCTGGGGATCAGTGGGCCTAACAGTAGGTCGAGAATTCTTCCCTATACCCCGACACTTACTTGGTGGTCCTAGGACAAATGCAGACTCCTGGAATTGGACACCTAGAACCAGGAAGCGGGGCCAGGGGTGCAGGAGGTGTGGGTTGGTGGTGGGCCCTTTCTTGGAACCTCAGCTCAGCCCTTAGTCGGCCCCCATCCAGGGGTTCTCTGAGAAGACAAGCTCATCCTCCTCTCCGCCTCTGCCCAGGTTGGTTAATATTCAATAGAAGTTACATTAGGTCCCCGACCCTGCTAATACTGAGCAAACATTTGGAAAACATCATTCCGTGACTGAGCTCGCGGGCACTGATAAGGCCGGCCTAACCTTGAGGAGCCCAATCCGCAGCTGCTGACAGCAGCCCTTTTATTCAGCCTGCCTCCTCCTGGCGCCCTGGTGGGTGCGGGCAGCCTCTGTGGGAGGGTGTGGGCAGGGCAGGTGGGGCAGGACTAAGGCTGGGGAGCGGTTCTGGGAGCTGGCCCCATGCAGGGTGGTGGGTCTCCAGAGAGATTTCTTATCTTGGGACTTCTGTTTTATCCCCCTGACTCCTGGCTTCGTTTAGACGGTCTGACTTTCATTCTCTGATTTCAGCAATGTGTGAAATCCAGAGACAGTTGAATGAATAGGTGGGATGTCAATGTTCCGCTGAGACACAGGGCCTAGGGTGCTCCCAAGAAACAGAGCTTGTCTCCTCCAGCGCCTTCTATCATTCACTCGACAAGTATCGATTGAGCACCTACTGTGTGCCAGGCTCTGTTCTAGTCGCTGGGGCCACAGAAGTGAACAAGAGGGAGTTCTTTCTGGAGCTTCCTTTCTCAGAGAGAGACAGAGAGTAAAGAACTGAACACGTGATTCTACAATAAGTGCCAAGAGGAAGAAGGAAGCAGGATGCAGGGCAGAGTGTGAGGAGGGAATGCCACTCAGACAAGTAGAGGGTACCTCTGAGAAGGTGACATTTGCACGGGGACAGGAGTGACATGAAGATGCAGCTAATTCAGTCATTTACACCCAAAAGTAGCCCTGAAGGGTGAATTGTGTGGTGATGGATAGTCACTAGACTTGAGGATGCTCACTTCGCAGAGTATATAGATGTCAAATGATAATGTTGTGTACTTGACGTATATAAGGCAGAGAATTCCAGGCAGTGGGAAGAGCAGCGCCAGAGTATGTTGGAGGAGCAGTGAGGCACGTTTGGGGGACAGAGTAAGTGAAGAGGACCAGAGAGAAAGGGCCACAGGGAAGCGTGCCTTCACTCCGAGGGAGATGGGGAGGCACTGGTCCAAAATGAGCAGTGGAGGGGTCTGACCTGAGAGGTGCACGGGCTGCAGGGGCAAGGCTAGGAGCAAAGGGACCAGTGAGGAGGTCCCGGACTACTCCAGGGCCGAGAAGTCAGGGCCCAGGCAGCGTGGGAGCCAGGATGGATTCTGTAAGGACCACTCACACATGTGGGGCATGAGTAGAGCTGGTATGTGAGAGAAAGACTTCCAAGCTGGAAGTGGGAGAATAAACTGCCTGTTTCTGAGATGGGAGAGACAATTTGGGAAGCCAAAGCTGATCGATGGGGCAACTGAGGCCCAGAGAGAGGAAGTGATTTCTACTGGCACACAGAGAGCGAGTGGCAATTCCGAACAGGAACTGGTCTCCTCCCACCGCGTCCTCCCTCCTCCCAGCTTCAGCCAAGCCTCATTGCACAGGAAGGCTTCTCAGAGTCCAAGGGACAGGGCCAAGGCAGCAGGTCCATCTTATATCTCCGGCCAGGACTGGCCCAGAAGGGGACACGCAGTGGGGTGCGGGGCCCTGGTGGACACAGGCCCCAGATCTCTGAGTTCCTGGGAGAGAGCCCAGCAAAGGGCAGGGGGAGGACAGCATACCTTTGCTGTCTCTGAGAAGGGTAGCTGGATCCCTTGCAGCTCCTGCTGACGGATGAGACGGCCAGGGCAGGCGGGGCCTCCAGATCCCTTTGTCCAGGCCTCTGCCTCAGTGTTCAGGAATCCCTGGGCCATCTCCTGTCACCCAAAGGAATTCATTTTGCTTGTTTTACACACTTTCATCTGGAAAGAAAGGGACCCTTTTCCAAAACAGAGCTTGAAAATCTATTATCTAGACAGATCCCCTCTTCAATGCTCAAGACTCACCTTAAGCCCTCTGCCAAGTCATCATTGTCTTGCATGCCTCCAGGGATGGGTGGGTCAGTCCTGCAGTCACTGCACTGTGTGGGGGCAGTTTGGGCATTTGGAAAGTTCTAACAAGCGGGGTTAGAATCTGTCTCCCTTCCTTCCCACAAGTTGATCTGGGCTCTGTCCCCTGGACGCACCCCTCCTACTGCCTCCTTCCCTGCAGGACAGCCCTGCAGAAACTCTGTCAGGGTTGAACTCTCTCCCCTTGCACCTCACCATTCCTCATCAGTCATGCGACAGCCCTCCCCTCCTCCATATCCCTGCCCTCCCTCCTCACTTCTCTCTGCTGTCCTCACAGCCGTCCAAAATGAGCGGGACCGGATCAGCACTCGCAGGTCAAGCTATGAGGACAGCAGCCTGCCCTCCATCAATGCGCTCCTGCAGGCGGAGGTCCTGTCCCAGCAGGTACTCGGGTGACCGCTCCACCCACCTGGGGCCCCACACACTGAAGAGGAGTCTCACCTCCACCCCGCCCGCCCCAGCGAAGCCCTGGAGCTAGAAGGACCCTCAGATATCACAGAAGGGAAGCTGAGTCCAGTGTCACACGGCCAGTTTAGTAGCAAAGACAAAACTGGAACGCAGGCCTGGCACGCTGGGGCACTTTCTAGTTCATCCACTGCCCGCATTGTGCAGGCCAAGCAGATCTCTGCCTTCACTGAGGGCCTGAGATCAGCTTAGCCCCGGGACAACAGAGCAGCGAACAAGTGGACAGAGTAGCAAGCTGGGACTTAGTCAGCCTCTTGCTGTTGGCCTTGGGCCAATCACAGCACCTCCCTGGGCTGTGGTTTCTTCATCTACCAGATGGGGATGAGGATTTTTGCCCTGCTTCTCCCCTAGGGCTGAGGGCTTCCTTGGGATTCTGAGGAGTTGGAGGAAGAGGAGGCAGGGGCAGGCAACAGGGCTTCTTCAGCATCCTTCCTTCTGTCCATTTTCCCTTAAACTTCCTCCGAGCCAAGATGGCACCCACAGTCCATCTCCCCTTTTCCAGACAGGGGCACTATCTGGGGACGGGCCTCTGCAGGGTTCAGAGCGTGTGGAGCAGCCCAGCCATCCCCAGCATTTTCCTTCATCTCCCCCCAGATCACCTCCCCTGTCTCTGGGATCAACGGAGACATCCGGGCAAAGAAGATCGCCAGCATTGCCGACGTGTGCGAGTCCATGAAGGAGCAGCTGCTGGTGCTCGTTGAGTGGGCCAAGTACATCCCCGCTTTCTGCGAACTCCCCCTGGACGACCAGGTGCGGGCGGACGTGGACTGTGGGCAGGGGGGGCACTGGGCAGGAGGGACCTGCTGGCCCACCTGGGATATAGCCTTGGACTGGTCTGAATTTATTTAACAAAACACACATAGTGCTCATGTGTCCTGGAGTTGTTTAAATCACTTTGCAAATGTTAACTCATTTAATCCTTCCAACAACCCTATGAGGTAGTGCTGCTATTAGTTCCATCTTACAGGTGAGGAAACTGGGGCACAGAGAGGTTAAGTAACTTGCTCACGGTCACACAGCTAGTATCCAGCAGAGCTGGGATTAGAACTAGGCAGGCAAGCTCCAAAGTCCAAGCTTCTATCCACTGTACCTCTGCACCGGCCTCCTCTCCCGAGGAGATATTGACAGGGGCCCAAGGCCAAGGATCAGCAGATTTGGGCTTGAGCCCTGGTTTTAAGACTGGTTCTGTGTGTGATCTAAGACAGATTACTTCCTGTCTCTGAGTCTCAGTTTTCATATCTATAAAGTGGAAATTGTAATACCTGCTTCAGAACGTTGTTGGAAGGATTGAGGACATTACCATTTGAAAAGTGTAAATCATGTAATGAGCACTACACAGTGCCGGGGCCACTGCTGGCCTCCCTAAATGTCAGTTTCTTCCTGTATCCCACCAACATGGTATAGCTCAGCATTTTATTTCCCAAAGTGCATTCTTTGACATACCAAAAATGTCCCAGGGGAACAGGGGACTGTGTGTGTGTGTGTGTGTGTGTGTGTGTGTGTGTGTGTTGGGGGGTAGGGGGGGACGGGGATGGTGTCTGAGGACAGATGAGTTTCTGAGATACCACAAGTGATAGCTCCTGCACCCTTTAGGCCTCTGCAGACATTTTTCCTGTCTGGGAAAGGAGAGCCGGGCTGGGCCACCTTCTCAGCTCTGAGGGAAGCTCGGAGTCCCAGTGGACAGGGCCTAGATGTCCATCGGTCCATTTACTTCTCCCTTTTGCACATTTGCATGAAAGAGTGGCAACGCATGCCAGTCTGTTCAAGTTTCTGAGAAGCCCTGCAGGCAAGGCACCTATTGAACTTTGTGGACAGACCCGGGGCTCCTGGAACTCCTTTTACACACCCTCTCCTGGAACACCTATTAGTGTCCCGCGATGGGACATGCTGTGCAAACACGGGTTTGGCTGGTCCTGGGCCTCGCACGGGGGGCTGGATCAGATGCCCTCTCACACGGATTCCTCCCGCTTTGGGAGGGATGACAGGGCAGGGATCTTGGCAGAGCCCCTGCCTTCTCCCCTGCTCCTCGTGTTCTGGCCCTGGTCCCCTCTGCTGGAGAATCTACATTAATGTTTAATCCCTCCTGTTCCTTCCCAGGGGCTCAGCAGGGCAACGAGATACCCCCAAGCTGAACAATTGTTAACCTCGATTTCCCACTCAAACCTCCCTGGCTAGGGCTCAGAGCATTCTCAGAGAGCAGTGATGGGTGGCCAATAACACGGGACAATCATTAACACCCCCCTGCCTGCTCACCCCCAGAACAGTTGCCATGTCAGGGGGCTGGACCCGGATCATGAGGGTTCCCAGCTCCCCATTCACGGTGTACAAGGAGCCCATTTGCTCTGGATGGGGGTGGGGGAAGAGGAGGAGACACACCTGGGAGATGGAGGTCATTGTCTTCCAAAGGACACCTCAAATCTGTAGACATTGCTCAGGAACCACTTTCCAAGTTTTTAGCTTCTTGTTTTGTCTGGAATATCAATCCATCGAAACCTGGAAGGCTAGGGAAGCATTGGGTAAGGGGAATGAGGCCTAGAGAGGGAAGGTGATTTGCCCCAAGTCACAGAGCAAGGCAGCCACAGAGCTGGGACTTGATGTCAGGTCTTCTCCCTGTCAATCAGAACCACTGGGTAAGTGACAAGGCCCTGCCCTGTGTACAGTGTAGGAAGTGCTCAATAATAAGCATCCTTGTCCTGGTCATGGAAAGTGTACTCTCACCTCCTGTTTGCCATTTCTCTAATTTTCCTGGCATCCTCACCAGGTTAACCACAGGGGAATAGACTAGGTAAGGACATGTGGCAGGAGAGGAAGTTAACTAGTTTGCTCATTCATTCATTCACCCATTTCTTCCTTTCTTCCTTTCTTTATTGAATGTTTACTATGTGCCTTAGAACAATTCCACCTCCTTAGATGGGTCTTTTCTGACCTCCCATTTACATAGTTATTCTTGCCCTATGCTCTTATCTCATACCCTCACCTTCCTTCTTCTCTTCCTCCCTCCCTTTCTTCCTTCCTTGCTCCCCTCTTCTCTTCTTTCTCTCTCCTTCTCACTTTCTCTCTTTCCCTTCCCCACCCTCTTTTCCTTCCCTTCCCTTCCCTTCCCTTCCCTTCCCTTCCCTTCCCTTCCCTTCCCTTCCCTTCCCTTCCCTTCCCTTCCCTTCCCTTCCCTTCCCTTCCCTTCCCTTCCCTTCCCTTCCCTTCCCTTCCTTTCACCATTATGTCCCCATTGCCTAAAACGTGTTTGTCACTTAGTAGGCACTTAACATTTGATGACTGGAAGAATGAACAATCAAATGAATTAATGAACAAAAGCATTTTACTTAATAATTTAGCCTGCTAAAACCCTCTGAACTCCCTAACCCAACCTTGCTAATAAGACCCTTGAGGCTACCAGCCTGATACTATTTTTCCAGCCCATCTTTGATTCTCATGCTAGTACTGAAGCAGATGGTTCTGAAAGGGCAGGCAATGTCCTCCTGTGAGTTGGCTGGCTCCTACCTCCAACTTTAGACTTGTCTTCTCTGCAGGGAAGGTGTCTGTCAAGCTCATCCACTAGAATCCTACAATGTCGAGTGGGCAGGTGCCTGGAAATCTGGAGCAGTGATTTCCCAAACACAACTGCACATCAGAATCCACTTGGGAGCTTGTTTAACACAGATCCTTGGGCCCATCCCCATACATACAGAATCAGAATCTCTGGAAGTAGGGCCTAAGAATCTGCATTCTTATAAACCGCTCTTCATAATCTTTCATAGCTGGTCCATGAGTAGGAATTGGGGACCCACAGTTTTAGAACTTTCGGGGTGGTAGACCCTCTCTAGAGTCTGATGAAAGCCTTTGCACCTCTAATGAAAAAAATATACCCAGAATATTGTCACAGTTTCACCAGGCACATAAACCAGGCCCAGGGGGGAGCAGCAACTTGCCCAAGGACACAGAAATTCAAGGTCAAAGTCAGTGTTTGGTCGCCCTGCTCCTAGTGCATGTTCTTTCCCCTCCTGGATTCCTGCTGAATCTTCTCCAGATCCCCAGTTGATCAGTTACGGGAAGAAGGCAGCAGGTTTCTGATGCCTGTTTTATAATTCAGGCAGGTAAAGGCGAGGGAAGCATGAGGCTGACTTGCCCAGTGTCGGTGAATTACCTAGGAGCAGCCCTCACAGGTGTGCAGGCACCTGAAGCTGTCCCTTCTCTCTTCCAGGTGGCCCTGCTCAGAGCCCATGCCGGCGAGCACCTGCTTCTTGGAGCCACCAAGCGCTCTATGGTGTTCAAGGATGTTCTATTACTAGGTGAGGAGGTGGCCTGCTCAGCCAGGGCTCTGTGGAGGGCATGTCCAGTGTGGAACCCACCTGGGCACAGGAGATGTCCATGGCAGCATGCTGGGGCAAGGGAGACCAATCAGAAATAGCCCTCTCCCCTTGGATGCAAGGAAATATGGACCCAAGGAATTAGGGCAGGCAATGTTCGAACACACTCAAAGCCAGATTCCAGGCCCAGTTTGATGATTTCAAGCAACTCATTCCTTTAATCTGGGTCTTAACTTTCTCATCCGTAAAATGGGCACTCCTCCCATGGGCACCAACTGCATTGCCACTGCAAAGGACAGGGCCTGTTCAAAGCTAGGGGTAAGGGTACACCCAAGGTAGCTTCTCCATCCCCTCTCCTTCCCAACTCATCCAGGAAATGACTACATCATCCCCCGGCATTGCCCGGAGCTGGCAGAGATGAGCCGGGTGTCCATGCGCATCCTGGATGAGCTGGTGCTGCCTTTCCAGGAGCTGCAGATCGATGACAATGAGTATGCCTGCCTCAAAGCCATCATCTTCTTTGACCCAGGTATAGTCCACACCTCCCACCCACCCCCAATGCTCCAGACCCTCTGTCAGACTTCTCCGACTGGGTTATAGACCCCAAGTTCACAACCTCATCTCTTTAGTACAACAACCGGGAGAGGGTGTTTTTCTTAGCTCCATTTCAGAGATAAGGAAAAATCAAAGTTCAAAGGGATGATATGACTTGTCAGGGCACACTGAACCCAGAGGCTGGGGTTTTCTCCTTCCTTTCCCTTCCTCCCTCCTTCCTTCTCTTTCATCTCCCGTCTTTCTTTCTTTTCTTTCCTTCTATCTTCTTTTCCTCAAGAGGGGATGGGGAAGCTACCTTGGGTGTACCCTTACCCCTAGCAAAATAATATCTGCACATACTTAAAATGCAAATATTCCTCCCTACTCCACTTTTCCTGCTAAAGCCTACTCCCCAGAGGGAGCCATTTCTGATTCTTTATCGTTTCTTCTGGCCATTACCTCGAGCTCAAAATAAAATGCTAAGCCTGCTCTCTCTTGCTTTATCTTTTTTAGGTCGTATTTTTCCTCCTAGGCTAGTGGAGTGTTTCACTTCTTTTATCACCATTCCTATTCTCCTCCATTCTCTTAATGTATTTTTCTGGCTATTTTAGTGTCTCTATTGATCACCTTTATAATGTTTGTTATGTGCTTATGCCTTTATTTCTTGTCCTATCAACTGTGGAGAGTATTTTCCAACCCTTCATGTAGCATGTAGTCCCCCTTATCCATAGTTTTGTTTTGTTTTTTGTGGTTTCAGTTACCTGTGATCAAATTCCAGGAATAAACAATTCATAAGTTTACCACTGCAGGGTGTTCTGAGTAGTGTGATGAAATCTTGCACCCTGCGGCTCTGTCCCACCTGGGATGTGAATCATCCCTTTTCCAGCGTATTCGCTCTGCATATGCTATCTGCCTGTTAGTCACTTGGTAACCAATGCGGTTATCAGATTGACTATCCCAGTATTGCAGTCCTTGTGGTCAAGTCACCCTGTTTTACTAAATAATGGCCCTAAAGTGCTAGAGTAGCGATGCTGGCAATTTGGGCAATCCAAAGAGAAGCCGTAAAAGTACTTCCTTTAAGTGAAAAGGTGAGTGCAGTTCAATAAGGTATCTTGAGATAGAAAGAGAGAGACCATATTCACATAACTTTTATTACAATGTATTGTTATAATTGTTCAATTTTAGTACTTATTAGTTATTGGTATTAATCTCTTACTGTGCCTAATTTATCAATTAAACTTCATGATGGGTATGTATGTATAAGAAAAAAATATAGTCTCTAACATGGTATATAAAGGATCAGTTCTGTTTGTGGTTTTAGGCATCCACTGGGGACCTTGGACTGTATCTCCTGCAGATAAGTGGGGACTACTGTACCGCATCCCCACCCTGTCCTTCAGTTCTGACTCTCCTATCCCCATTCCATCTACTGACTTTCCACCAGTGCATTTGTAGTTTGTAGTTATGTCTGTGCAAAGCCTGATTTTATTTCACAATGTCAAGATTCCTGGGCCCCCAAAGGCTTGCTTGCTTCCTTTCCTCCTTACATGTTAGAGAACACCTACTGTGTGCCAGGCACTGTCTTAGGTCCCACCTGCATGAAGATCACCTCTAGTAATAATAGTAATGAAGAGGGAGATGATCACCATTTATGGAATGCTCTTTAAGACACCATTCTAAACACTCTGAGTGGATCATCTCATTTAGTATTTGCAACATGGTACAAGGTGGGAATTACTATCTTCATTTTACAGATTAGAAAACTGAGCACAGGGAAATCAATTAATGTGACCAAGGTCACACAACCAGGAAATGGCAGAGCTCGGATTTGAACTTCAGACTATTCAGATCTCAAGCCCATGTTCTTACCTACCACATGCTAGTCCCCGTTTTCTAAAGGGTAAGAGTGCTAGTTCTAGTTTCCTTGAGAGTCTGGCCCAGGTTAGACTCCCTGAAGCACTCAGCACAGGGCTAGACAGAGTAAATAGCTCAGGAAAATGTGCAGGTTTACTGACGCTGAGTCAGGTCAGTAACCTGGCTTGGAGGGGTAGGTGACCTATAAGAGGGCCTGGCATGTAGGTGGTGTTCAATAAAGTTTGTTGACTGAGTAAAAGAATGCACAAACATGGTTAGTGGAGAGCATCCTGGACTGGATGTGTGGGTGAAATTCTCTTTCTGCCACTTACATTAGGAAATAAATGCATTACCTCCATGAAGTTTGAGATTATCCATTGGAGGACTACTTGAGTCCCCTTCTTGATATGGAGGATCTAGAATTTATCCATTGATTTTTTTTCATTCAATTATCCTTCTATCCATCTACCTATCCTTTAATCTATTCAACAAGTACTGACTGTGCCTGGTACTAGGTGGTGGGTTTAAAATGACAAATGATATATACACCTTCCTGCCCAGAGCGCACATCTAGTGGAAGAGACAATTGCCTCCTGTGCAGTCAGTAGTAACGGAAGAGCCACAGAAATTTGGGAACATAATGGACACATAATGCAATCTTGGGGAGGGTAGAAAGGAGAAGGCTTCTTGGTGGAGGTGAAACCTAAGCTGAGACCCTAAGATGACACAGGCAAGGGAGCAGAGAAGTGGGGATACAGCTCTAAGGCAGCAGAAGCAGTGTGTGCTGAGATCTGGACAGTGGGAACTCAACTGGGAGTCAGGAGCCCCAAGTCCACATCATGGATTGCCAGCACTGGATGTGTGACCTGGGCCAAGTCCTTTCCCTGCTCTGTGCCTCAGTTTCTCCATGTGTAATGAGGAAGTTGCTAAGTGCCCTCTTGGGTATGTTCCTGAAGTCCCACCCTCCATCCCTCACTCCTCTCTCCCAGTTCTGCATCTTAGGAAATGTGACAGAAACACTTTTCTGCCTGAGTCCAGGAAGCTACAGTTTGCATTAGTGCGCTCTGCTTCTTGCGGACCCTGAATCCTCATCCCAGCACTGCTGAGGATCCCCTGTGTGACCTTGAGCCACTAGGCCCCCTATGAGGGCCCCATGAGTCAGGGGAAGTCTGGGTCCTGACTCCCCAGGTGCTCTAACTGGGCCCCACTGCCCTCCCTTGCCCACCCCCTCCTGTTTCAGATGCTAAAGGTTTGAGTGACCCAGGTAAGATCAAGAGGCTGCGGTCCCAGGTGCAGGTGAGCCTGGAGGACTACATCAACGACCGCCAGTATGACTCACGTGGCCGCTTCGGCGAGCTGCTGCTGCTGCTGCCCACCCTGCAGAGCATCACCTGGCAGATGATCGAGCAGATCCAGTTCATCAAGCTCTTTGGCATGGCCAAGATCGACAACCTGCTGCAGGAGATGCTGCTGGGAGGTCCGTGCCCCGCCCCGGAGGGGCAGAGAGGTGGGCGGGGACAGGGGTCTCTCCAAGAGAAGGGGCCTCTTTTGACAGGTTGGCCAAGGGAGACTTCTCTGAAGTGGTGACTTTTGTGCTTAGACCAGATGGATTTAAAAAAAAAATGAGTATTTAAAAGTGAAGAGAAAAACATTCTAGACAGAAGTAACTAATACAGAAGTCCTGAAGCAGGAGAGGGTAGTGTGTTTGAGAAGGAGGATAAGGTGGTGAGCTGGGGGAGTTGTATGAGATGAAGATGGAGAGCCGGCAGAAACCAAATGATAAGTATATGGTGTTATAGGCCATGATCAGAAATTTTTATTTTATTCTCATGCAACTATTATAAGAAGATTGAACATCAGACTAGTGTTTTGAACAAACTACTCTGATTGTTGGGTAGAAAGTTAATTTAGGGAGGGGGAGGTGCAAAATGGAGACAGGAGACCCCTGAGAATGTTATTGTCTCCAATCAGGGAAAAGACAATAGAGGCTTGGACTAAAGCATGACTGGGAATTTAGCAGCAGAGAAAAACTTGATCATCTATTTGGAGGAAGAACCTGCAGGACTTGCTGATTGATCAGATGTGGGGAGAGAGAGGGAGGAGGAGAGTCCAGGATAAAACCTATGTTTTTGCTCTGAGTAACAGGAATGCTGGTGGATCAATTTGCTAAAATGGGAAGACTGAGAGAGAACAGTTGGAGGCTAGGTGTGGTGGTGATGGTGAGGGATCCGTTTTAGACTTGAGTTAAGCTTGAGATGACTGTTAGACATCCAAGTTGAATTATCATGAAGTCAGTTGGATGTCTTAGTCTGTTGCTAACATACAATCCCAATCAGGGTGAAAGGCAACTCCATGGTATTCCAGCAATTAGATGCCATGGGAGGAGGTTGGAGGAAGAGGAGCCAGCGGGATAAGAGCAAAACCAGGGAAATTCCAGAATCCAAGAGAAGAGCATGTTTTAAGGAGGACAGGGCATTTAATGGAATTAAGTTCACAGGAAAGGGATGGAGGTGTTCATTGGATTGGCACAATGGAGGCTCTTGGCCATTGTGAAAAGAGCAGTAGTGTCAGAGGACCATGGGAAAGGAAACCAGACTGGGAAGTGTACAGTGTGAGTGGGAAAATGAAGTGGAGATAGCAAGAGTAGACAACCCTTTGAAAACGTTTTACTCTGAAGAGGAGCTATGAGGGAGTTGATAATGAATGCAAGGGAGGGAGGGATTATAATACTAGGCTATGGAATCTTGGCTGCACTAAAAGAGAAATAAAAATGGGGTGATAGTGAAAAGTGGGGATCAGTGAGTTTGCAGCCTCAATAGGGTTGAAGAGTTTTTGCAGTGGTGGTACTAGATGAAGTGAGCTGGAAGGATAGGAGGCAGGATCTAAGCAAGGAAGCTTGGACTGATTGTAATGCTCACAGACAGGAGAAGTGGTTATTCCTAAAGATGGGTTACAGATAAATTAATTACTCTGGGCATTGCAAGGAAGGAGAAGTTGACTTCCTACTGGGGTGGAGAGAACCAGGAGAGGTTTCCCTTAGGAGGAAATATCTGAACTGGAATTTGGACGTGTGGACATGGAGGGGTGGAGAAGGCATCTCTAGTGGAGCCAGTACATGAGCAAAAGCAGAGAGATTGGAAATTACAGGAAAGTACAAAGAAACACATAGATGCTGTAAAGGTCAGCTTGGCTGAAAAGTGAGTTGGGACCAAATGGTTGAAGAACTTCCATGCCAAGGAATTTCGAAAGCCATTGATTAAATCCATTATATTAATATGCAATCAATACTCGATGACAATATTTAAATTATCTCAATGCTTCCTTACATGCTTCTGTTTTGTTTAAATCACTTTTGTTCTCTTGGTTAGCTGGATCCTCTTAATACCCTCATAAAGTCCATGGATGGGAATGATAAACCCCAGTTTACTAGCCCAGGAATAGAAACCCAATAGGCATCATCCATAATGGATGGGTAGGTTAATTGGCCACACCTGAGGAAGATGGTGTCTCAAGGCCCATGGTCCTTATCCCAAACTCTTCATCTTCATTGAGTCTTCCCTCTACCTGCAGGATCCTCCAGTGATGCAACTCATGCCCATCATCCCCTGCACCCTCACCTGATGCAGGAACACATGGGCACCAACGTCATTGTTGCCAACACGATGCCTACTCATCTCAGCAACGGACAGATGTGTGAGTGGCCCCGACCCAGGGGGCAGGCAGGTGGGCAACTTGGGTTCTATTCAGGAAGGGGTGAGGTTGGGGCCTAAGAAGGAGCCAGGGTAAGGATGAGGGATGAGATTGTGTATTTGTTAAGGCTGCTATTCAGTAAGGTGATTGATAACTTCTACTGAATGAAGCTGTCCTTGGGATGGGGTAATCCACTAGATGAGGTTGCCCATTGGGTGAGGATATCCATTAGGGTGAAAATTCCATTAGGTGTTGGACATTAGGTAAAATTGTTCATTAAATAAGGCTTCTCAATTGGGTAAGGCTATCCACTAAACAACTGAGTGAGACTATTTATTAGGTTGCGATGTCCGTTGAACTAGGCTCTCCTCTGAGGTAAAATCTCACAAGAGTGAGTTTGTCATTGGCAATGTTCTTCAAAGAGTAAGATTATCATTGGGATGAGGCAGTCCACTAAAATGAGATTTCATTTCTTTGAGATTGTTCTTTAGGAAAGTTGTCCATTGACTAAAATTAGCCAAGTTGTTCATGATCAAAGTTGCTTTCCATTTTTTTCTGTTTTTGTTGATTTCAGAGAGAGGAAGGGAGAGGGAGAGATAGAAACATCAATGATGAGAGAGAATTATGCATGCCCCTTACTGGGGATCGAGCCCGCAACCCGGGTATGTGCCCTGATAGAGAATTGAACCATGACCTCTGGGTTCATAGGTTGGTGCTCAACCATTGAGCCACACCAGCTTGGCTCAAAGCTACTTTCTAAACCTATTATGGGGGTGAGGCCAATTAGTTTCTATTACTCATCTACCTAAATATCAGAGAATTTTTTTAAGCCAGTTAGGGTTCCATCAATTGTTGCTCCTTCTCTCCAAGAATGGGTATTCCTGTCACATGTCCCATTGTCCTTGGGGAGAGTCAGACTTGGGCCCTGGTTTGGGAGAAGCAGCTCGTGTCTCCATATCAAACAGTGGAGGAGATGGAGGTTGGTAGGAACTGGGTGTGACCTGGCCCAGCCATAGCCTTCCAGACCTCACAGAACATAAGACTGTGATCTGGGATCCGAAGATTTGAGCCATAAGAGACTTTAGAGATTATCTGGTTTCTTTCTCTCATTTGATAGAAGAGGAAACGGAGCCCCAGAGAGGGGGGAGAACTTTCCTAGGGCTCTGCTTTTACTCCCCAAAGGGCTAGGATTCTGAACAGCCTGTCTGTCTCTCTGTCCCTCCAGCCACCCCTGAGACTCCACAGCCCTCACCACCAGGTGGCTCAGGGTCTGAGGCCTACAAACTCCTGCCAGGAGCCATCACCACAATTGTCAAGCCCCCCTCTGCCATCCCCCAGCTGACTATCACCAAGCAAGAAGTCATCTAGCAAGTCGCCGGGGGTCGGGGGCTCTGCTGGCCCTCCAGTCCCCTCAGAGAGCCCCTGGTGGTCACTTGGTCACAGGGCTGGAAGCTGTGACAATAGGGCCAGTCCCAGAGCAGTAGTGAAAAGGGCGAAGGGCCCAAGAACTTGGGCTGTGGGCCACGTCACGTTGCCACCCTCCTCTGCTCTGGATGATAGGGCCTTGACTTGGGGAGATCCCAGCTGGAGAATCCTCTGCTGCCTTGGACAACGTTTCTCTTGCCGAAGCCACTGCCTTCCCCTTCATCCATCTCTACCCCCAGCTGCTTCACCTGCTGCCTAGAGATGGCGTGGGACCTCGCTCAAGCACAGCTCTCTTCCCCTCAGGCTGGTGCTTCTCCCCAGTGCTGTCATAGTGTCCAGGCCCCTTTTCTCTCTTTGCTCCCCAACTCTGAGGGATGAGTGTCAGAATTCTGCCATTCCTGGAGTGGGCCAGTTCGGGGGGGGGGGGAGGGGAGGCAGGGGAAGGTCTGGGTTTGAGACTTGCTCTGGGGGGCATCACTCAGGGTACATTCTGGAGCCATTAAACCCCAGGATGAAACAGCCGGTGCCTTGTCCATGCAGAATCCTGTGGCTTTGGGGAATTCTGAAAAATGCCACTTGCCCATGGCAATTAAAGCTGGGACCAGGCCTGGGACCAGAGCTGTGCCTTGTAGGAGGATGAATAGTTAGATGGGTTATCTACCCCCCAGCCAGGGCTGACCCTTCTGGATAGATGGGGCAGTACCCCAGTGCCCCCCAATTCCATCATTAGTGATCGTTTCTTTTGGCAAAAGAGGCATGAAAGGTATTTGGACAGTATGTCCAAGAGAAATCTCTGCATCTCCAGTGCTGTGGGGATTGTCCTTCCCCACTCCAGCAAGCCAAATCCCCAGTCCCAGGAGAGAGTGTTCCCTGCTCTGAGCGCCCCAGCCTTCCTTAGCCACATCTCATTTCAGTTCCCCAGAAATCCCCGCCAGGGGGCTCAGGCTGGTGCGGGGTGAGGTAGGGAAGCTGGAGTCATTCCGCTCATCATGGTCATTCCTACTGTTTGCTCTTCCACCCCCCAATGTCATGGGAGCAAAGCTGAGGTAAGAATTTCCCATGGGGTGGAGTGGGGCAACAGTGGCTTTTAATGGTAGCAATTTTCTGGGGCAGGGGTCAGTCCTCTGCCCAAGTCAACTCTTCCTGGAGGAGAAATCCATTCCACTTTAATAATTTTATTGCAATTATAGGAAACAAAGTAAAGACAAGTTTACTTTCCTGATTCTAAACTGAGGACACCACATTGGAATTTTTGTCTACCTGAGTTGTAGTCCTAAAACAAAACCTGATGGACTAAAAAAATGGTTGGGAGGGCATCCATGGACCCTGTAGTTCCTCCACTGAGACAATTCCTTCTCTAGGCAGCTCTCAGAAGCTTCCAGAGTCCCCGTGGCTCTGCTAGAGGGGACAGGGAGGACAGGAAAGGGTTGTACATGGATGCTCCTAGATTTCTTGTGATGATCAAGCCAATTACTTTTGCCAGATTGCTCTGTGATTTGCCCTGATTGGGATGAAGTGTGAAATTCACATCCAGCAGTTCTGAAAGTGGGTTGGGTTCTGGCAGATCCACCAGCTTCTTCCAGGGGGTGTGAATGTCATTAGGTCCTGTGCTGACACCTGAGCCCCTGTCACTGCCACCCAATGGGGCAAACAAACAAACAAACAAGAAACATTTATTGTGTGTTTTAACAAAAGTTTATAAAGCTAAATAAATGGCATGTATGTTTTCTAAGTCCTTGGATGGGTGTCTTTTCTTCCTTTCAGGTGTTAGAAATAAGAATGAAAATAGTCTCCTACAGTGTGCAAAGTGCTCTCAAAGCCATTATTGTTTAATCTTCACATCAAGAGGTAAGCAGGTTAGACATTGTTACCACCACCACCCACTTTATAGATGGGGAAACTGAGGCTCAGGGGAAGTGATTTTCCTTAAAGAGGCAGAAGTGGGAATCTCACTCTGGTCCCTTGATTTTGAGTACTCAGTTAGTGGAGACATGAAAGCCGATAAGGGAGGGGGCGATGGAAAATCTGAAAGGATGGCAAGAGGGTCTACCATGAGGGTCCAAGATGAAGCCCTGTTCTGGGTCCTGGGTCAACCTGCCAGCAATAAGGGACAAGTAGGCTTGGGGAAATTTCATCAAAGCAAGTGTTGTTTTGAAAAAGAATAAAAGCAAGGGAGCCCTAGCCAGTTTGGCTTAGTGGATAGAGTGTTGGCCTGCGGATTGGAGGGTGCTGGGTTCGATTCTGGTCAAGGGCACATGCCTGGGTTGCAGGCTCGATCCCCAGTAGCGGGTGTGCAGGAGGCAGCCAATCAATGATTCTCTCTCATCATTGATGTTTCTATCTCTCTCTCCCTCTCCCATCCTCTTTGAAATCAATACAAATATATATTGTTTTTAAAAAGTAAGGAATGCACTTGAGTATTCCAGCCAGGTTCATAGCCACCTTGGCCTTGTCCCCTGATAAACTAACCACCAAGGACCACAGCCTCACATTCACTCAGAGATGTGCTGGAGCTGGCTTGTGAGAGCCGATTGTTAACTTCTCTTCCCAACTCTCTGTTGGGCAGTGTCGCAATGATAGCAGCGGTGGAAGCATTTACACCACAGGAACTGGCAAACACTATAAATCAAGGCTTTCCCCCAGAGAGTGGGTTGTTGAACGTTCACCAGCACACCATGGCATTCAGTGATGGGTGAATGGGAGATTGCTGATGGGGTGCCTAGGTGTGGTGTCACCCTTGGTGTGGTGTCACTCAAGGATGAGGGTGGAGCACAGTGACCCTTTTAGTTCTTTCCCAACAGAGGGATTGGCAGTTCCAGTCCAGGAGTCACACATCTGGGAGATTCATTGTAACCTTGGTCTGGTCACTCCATCCCTCTGAGCTGCATCTGTAAAATGGGAATGATCCCTCCCTGCAGGGGTGTTGTCAGGATTAATGGAATGAGATCTTAGTAACTATAAGAGCTGTGTGTGTATGAGGTGCCCAAAGGGTCCACCACCAGGGACTCAGTGAGTGTGACTTCTTCAGCCAGTCCCTTTCTAGTGAGAGGCTGGCCATTAAGTTCTCCAGCCTCAGGAGCACCATTGATCCTGCCTGATCCCTGGGCCTCTCCTGCCTTCCCCTGTCCCTACCCACTCATGAGTACCAGGAAATGTTTTCCTCAATGTTGCAACAGAAGCCCCATCCATGCTGCTGCCAACATGGACACGGGGGCGGGGCCAGAGGAGACGATTGCAGCCCTAGAGTGTGCTTAATAAGTCCATATCAAAACCATAAACCCTGCACTGCCATAAATTCCTCTGGCCTTGGTTCCTCCACCTCATCAACCCTTTGCCCCAGTTAATCTCAAATCTCAGTGCTGGTGGCCAGAGCTTGGTTTCCATTTCAGTTGCAAAACATCAGCTTGGGAGGCAAACAGCAAATGCTATTCTCCCCATTTTAGAGGTGATGAAACCAAGGTTCAGAGAGGTGAAGGCACTTGTCCAAGGCACATAGCTAGAGAGCAACTGAGCCAGGACTTGAACCTGTGCTTCTCCCAAGCCATGTGGCCTCACTGAGAATGGGGGAAGGTTGCTTCCCCAACCATGATACTGGAAGCTTTTCATCCCATATTCCAATGGAACCCCACTACTCAAAGAGCAGGGATGAGACGTGAAGGGGACTCTGGGTGACAGACAGGCTGGGTGAGGAACCAAAGGAAGTTCCATGCAGTGTGAATGGCCTGTCATCCCAAATCGGTGGGATGGTCGTACTTCCTCTTTTGTGGAACCCAGGTCACCTTTGAACTACATTTCTGGAATCAGTATGTCATATGTAAATCCCAAGATGTGATCTAACAGACCTGAATCACGGGACCCCATGCAGCTGTTTGATGATGGTGGAGCAAAAAAAAACAAATCCTGATGCCAAGGGCAACATTTATTGACCTCTGTGTCAAGCATTACTGGACATAATTTAATCCCCACAACAACCCCGTGCGTCAGCGATTCTTGTTCTATTTTATGAACGAGGAAACCGAGGCTCAGAAGAAGGGACTTGTTTCTTCATACATCCGTCCACAGCCGGTGCAACAGCTGAACTTCAAACACCCGCTGTCCGGCTCCAGGGGCCACTGAGGTAGAATTGAGGAGAGCACGGATGCGTTAGTCACCGCGTGGTGGCACAGAAGTAGTGTGGGCTGTGAGAAGTTCATCATTTGACAAACGGTGATGAGCAAATACCTGTGCCAAAGCGTCCTGGGGAATATGAAGGCCCAGCACCACCAGGACCCTCCCTCTTGGCACTTACAGTTTTTACTTGTAGGGGAAATAACAAGCTACTGAATGCTGAGAGGCCAAGGAGTGAGGGTGACAGCTGTTCAGATGATGGATGGAGGAAGGGAGAGATTACTGCGGTCTGGGAGAGAGAGCGGTGTGCACACGCAGGAGAAGGATTGAGAGGCAACAGTAAGGGAGAGAAAAGACAGAATGAGAGACTGAGGAGAGAGGACGGGCAGTGGGCTGGGCAGGCAGCACGAAGCACAGTCTGTGGGCTGCAGGGAGGGCGGAGGCCAGCGCTTTCCACCTTCAGTCACCGCACACTGGCACACACCACCGTGATCCTCTCCACTCCGAGGACCACTGCACCTTCCGCTACTTAATATTTTTTCTTTAAATCAATTCATAATTATTTTCTTTACACTGATCCCTGACATAAATGGGGAACCATACCATACCAGTGTCACGTACCATAAATAGGAGGTGATTGAAAAATTAAAATGAAAACAATATTTTTAAGGTGCAACCAGAGAGGATTGCCCAGGAAATCTCTGCTCTTTCTTCAAATGAGAAATTGACAAGTATTTAGAGAGATGTTAAAGGCCTATGCTATCCAATGGAGACTCTCTCATTCACGATTTCAGAAGGAAGTAAGACCTGTAAAGAGACAGGCTTTGAGGATAATGTCATTTCGTACCACCGTCCCTGTGTATGCCACTGAAGTCCTCACCCCACACCTGGGCCAGGTGGTGAGGGCCTCAAACCCTGGACAACCGAAATTTCTTCTGTGAAAATAAGAAATCACTGGACATTTGTAGGTGGGGGAAGGCTTTGGCCATATCTGTGTTTTTAAAAGATCATTCTGGCAGCTTCGTGGGGAATGAGGTGTTTATGAGGTGATTCTGGGGAGAGATTATGGCAGCTTGGGCTAGAGTAGTGTAGACAGAATTCAAAGGTGCCCCAGGGGACCCTCTGGTCTATCCACACCTCCCAATTATTCATTCAGACACTAATCTAGGTGCTACTGTGAAGGGATTGTGCAGGTGTCATGAAGGTCCCAAACCAGATGACTTTGTGAGAAGGAGAGTATCCCTGGTGGGCCTGCCCTAATCAGGTGAGCCCTTAAAAGGGGTTGGGCTCTTTCTGGCAAATGAAATTCGACATGTGAGAGAGATTTGATATGAGGGAGAGTCTCTGGCTAGCTTTGAAGATGGAGGTGGACACATGGCAAGGGATGCAGGCAGTCTCTCAAAGCTGAGAGCAACCTGATGACAGACCGCTAGGAAGTGGTGACCTCAGTCCTGCAACCACAAGAAACCGAATTCAGGCAACAACTTGAACGAGGCTGGAAATCAGTCCTTCCCCAGAGCCATCAGGTAGGAACACAGCTCAGCCGATTCCTTGGTTTCAGTTGTGTAAGACTGGGCCGAGAACCCCATCCCACCAGGCCCATCTGACCAGACATGGTGAGATGACTAATGGGTGTTGTTTCAAGCCACTAAATTTGGGGTAATTTCTTATATAACATCAGAAATTAATACAGGTGGTGGTGGGGAGGGGTGGTCAGATTGGGATGTTTCAGAAGTAGCACTGCCAAGAATTTGCTACTGGGTCGGACGTATGAAGAAAAGTAGCTGTGGGGCTGGTGGTACTGATTCTTGCAATGAGGAAGATTAGAAGAGCTGTAGATTTGGGTTAGAACGTTCCTTTGGAATGTTTTGTTTGAGATGCTAATTAAATATCCAAGGAATCACTGGCTATACAAGCCTAGAACTCACAGAGGAGGTGGGCTGGAGAGATAAAGGCCAAGCCATAAGCACAAATGTGATTGAAAAGCCAAATGCGTGGTAAAATAAACAACCTACTGATACAAGCACCTGGACCTCAGGTGCGTCATTCTGGGTGCAAGAAACCAGACCCCAAAGGCCACCCACCATACGATTCCATCTACATGATATTCTGCAAAAGTACAACTCTAGGGACAGATGCTGTGGTTGCCGGGGCTGAGATGGGGTGGGGTGGGGGCTTGGGGGGAGTGGTGATCCTCTGCATCTTGACTGTGTGGTGGTTACCCAACCGAATACATTTGCCAAAACTTGGAGAGCCATACACTATGAAAGGTGAGTATTCGTGTATGGAATTATACCTTAATAAAAATATGAAAGAAAAAAGCCAAATAGTTTCGTGAGCTCATTTAAAGAGGGAGGGAGTGTAGCCAGCAGAGAGATTAGGTGAGGACCACATCTGGGCCACTCCACCATCTGGTGGAAAGAGAAAGAGAGCAACGCACTGGCCAGATGATTGAGAGGCATCTGATGGGGAGGAAAGGGGTTCGAACGGTGTCGGTTGCAGGCGTGCTAAGTGTGCCAGGCCCCCCTCGTGGGCGGCCACCTCAGTGAGACTGTGAGGGGGGTTAAACGGATCGTCCTTGTTTTGCAGGTGAGAGGAAGTGAGTTGCCCTGGGTCCACACAGACCGTAACAGTGGCAAAGTGAGGAGGTCCCTGCTGTGTGCCCTGCATGGCACCGAGGTTTCACTAGCAGGTTCAAGCTGAGGATATGAGAACCTGGCAATTCTAGAGAAGTTGGGCCATAAAACTTGTTCCATTCCCCCCGCCCCCTCCGCCTTGTGCAATGCCCAGCCGCTCCCCCTGCGGCTCTGAAATTGCTCCCGGCCTTGGGAAGGGCTCCCCAGGCTTATCTCGGGGGAGAGGGAAACTGTAAAAGTCTTTATGGCTTTGAGATCATGTCTGGCAGGGGCAGTGATTGTCGCCATAAACCGGAGTGGGCCCTGCAAGGGCGATGCCCTGGGCCCTGAGAGCTGGGGGGCAGTTGGGCAATGCCAAGGGGCCGCCACTGCTGAGCCAGGCACTCTGGGGCTTGGGGCCGGGGCCGGTCACAGATTTATTTCATCCTCACATAATCCCCAGAGGCAGCAACGATCATGATATTCTAAAAATTCTATGCTGCGCTTTTTTTCATATTACGATGATATCTCTGAAGTTAGGGTGTATCTTTAAATCACTGGCATCCCACCCATCATTGTTGTCGGTTACAGGGGGGTGGCAGTCTTTTTTTTTTTTAATATATTTTTATTGATTTCAGAGAGGAAGGGAAGGGAGAGAGAGGTAGAAACGTTAATGATGAGAGAGAATCATCAATTGGCTGCCTCCTGCATGCCACCCACTGGGGGTCGAGCCCGCAACCCTGGCATGTGCCCTGGCAGGGAATTGAACCGTGACCTCCTGGTTCATAGGTCGGCGCTCAACCACTGAGCCACGCCGGCTGGGCCCAGGTGGCAGTCTTGACCTGCTTGGTTCTGGTCATTATTTCCGGTGGCCTCACCGGACAACTGCACCCTCTGGGACTTAAGGATCATCTCAAAGGACTTAAGGATCATTTGAGGGAGGGACCTGAGTCCTGGTTGCTTCCTGAAAACCTCCTGTTGATACCTTCCGGTAAGAGGAAGAAAGTGTCAGGGTCAAACCTACAGGTCAGGAGTCAGAGGGTTGGAAGAAAATCCTGGAGGTCATCGTGGAGCAAAGCTTTTGGTGGTGTAGAGGACAATATTGCCTTAAAAATATGGACAAGGAAGATTCTGAGTGGAAAAGGGATCTAGAGCATCTGAATGCTGACCGTGACCAACTTAGCTAAATACAGGAGGCTGTGTAGCTAATTGGTCTTTGTTGCAACTACTTAAATGTACCCTTATAGTGTGAAAGCAGCCATAAGCAATATGTAAGTGATTGGGCATGACTGAGTTCCAATAAAACTTTATTTATAAAAGCAGGCAGTAGGCCAGACTTGGCCAGTGACTGTAGTTTACTGATCCCTGATATAACTTATTGTCTTGTTTGATTTTCTTCATTATGCTTACAGCTATCTGAAATTATCTCTATTTGTATATTGATTTATTGTTTTCCTCTACATACCACTCCCCCACCCCACCCCAGCACCACCACCACACACACACCTATCCCAAGACTGTTAACTCTAAGAGCAGATACTTTGTCAGTCTTGTTCAACCAGCCTCCAAGATGGTCCCCAATGAGCCCTGCTCCCTGATACTGACACCCCAACAAAATAGGGCTTCTCCTGTACAATCACTAGGTGAGTGAGGAAATGAGGGGATGTGACTTTTAAGGCTAGGTTACAAAAAGCATTGCAGGTTCCATCTTGCATTACTTGCTTTGAGGAAGCCAGCAGCCATGTTGTAAGAACACTCAAGCAGCCTTGAGGTGAGGTCCATGTGGAGAGGGACTGAGGCCTGCTGTCCACTGCCAGCCGTGGGAACGAGCCGTATTGGAAGTGGATCCTCCAGGCCCTCAGGTGACCATGACCCTGGCTGGCTGCTACTCCTGAAGTCCTACCACACAAAAACTGTGAGATAATAAATGTTTATTGTTTTAAATCAGGATAATTTGTTATGCAGCCGTAGATAAAATACAGTTGGCCAACATATTGTCTAGTACAGTGATGGGCAACCTTTTGAGCTTGGTGTGTCAAACTTCGCCAAAAAACTGAGCATAACTCGGGTAGTGTGTCACTTTGAGGAAAAAACATTATTTCGCAAATGTTTCATCCTCAGCAGCAGCAAATGTTTCATCCTCAGCATGCGGCCGCCTCAGCGGCTGCGTGTCATCAGAAATGGCTACGCGTGTCAGTGCTGACACGCGTGTCATAGGTTCGCCATCACTGGTCTAGTACATACTGTGTGTTCAATAAGTAGTGGTTAGTAAGTTAGATGCTCAATGCATATTATAAAAGGACACATCATAAAAATAGATATTTGAAAGGCAATGTAATAAAATATAAGTTAAATAGTATAGAAGGACACAGGTGAGTCTTACCTAACCCACTAATAGGACAAGATGCCTGTACAAGAATTCTTCCCACATTGAGATCCTAAGCTACTGGGAGGCTCAGTTTCTCTGTGTCTAGTACTTTCTAAGTTTATGAAGATGTGATCCTGAGATTTTAGGTTTCTGTTTCACCTAGTCCAGTGGTCAGCAAACTCATTAGTCAACAGAACCGCAGTTTGCCGACCACTGACCTAGTCCATGATTCTAAAATTTTGTGATTCTGTGATTCTAACGTATTATGATTCATTTATCAATACATATTGATTCAGCAACTCTTTTCTGCCCTGCACAATGCCAGGAGCTAGGGGTTCAGTAGAGAAGAAATGACCCAAGTTTCTGCCCTCTTGTGGCTGATGGGGACACGGGCAAGCACATGGGCATATACCATACACAGTGAGCTCTGTCGTGCGCCTGGACACAGGATCTGGGAGAGGAAGCAGGGGGAGAGGCACCAACCCCACCTCCTTGGAAGGGTGTCAGCAGAAATGGCTGCCCAGTGGAGACAGGAAGAGAGAGTATTCCAACCAGAGAAGGGGGTGCTGGTGTACACTGTGTTCCAAATGGAAGGAACAGCAAGTGCAAAGGTCCAGGGGTTACGGAGGGGGGTGCACGCATACCTGGTGAACTCCTGGTAAAATGAGGTAGATGTGAATTGGTGTAAAGTTGGGAGGGGGTGCCAGAGAGAGGCAGAGTGACAAGATACTATGACTAGATGGCAGAGGACCTTATAAACCAGGTCAAGGGGTTTGAACTTTATCCTGAGGGCAAGGGGGAGCCAGTGAAGTGTTTTAAGGGAAAGAGTAACTCAGTCTGCTTGAAGTTTTAAAAGATGCCTTTGGCTGTTGTGTGCAGGTTTGAAAGAGACACCAGAGGGGAGGCTGGAACAAGACCCCAAGTGAGAGAAGAAGAGGCGTGAATGGATAGGAGATGGGCTCAAGGGAGACATTTCATCCGTGGTGTGGGGAACAGGTGGGGGTGAATTATCCTATATAATAAAAGGCTAATATGCAAATTGACCAAATGGCACAACAGTTGGTCGCTATGACGTGCACTGACCACCAGGGGGGCAGACACTCAATGCAGGAGCTGCCCCCTGGTAGCCAGTGCGCTCCCACAGCGGGAGTGCCGCTCAGCCAGAAGCCGGGCTCACAGCAGCAAGTGCAACAGTGGTGGCAGGAGCCTCTCCCGCCTCTGTGGCAGCGCTAAGGATGTCCGACTGACTCCCAGACTGCGAGAGGGCGCAGGCTGGGCTGAGGGCCCCTCCCCACCCCCGTCCCCCGAGTGCAATAATTTCATGCACTGGGCCTCTAGTACTGCTAATATACAGGTTTGTGAGCCCTGCACTTCATGTTTCTAAGGTTCTCTGATTCTGTGTTCAG
Organism: Cnephaeus nilssonii; assembly: GCF_951640355.1. Taxonomy (NCBI): domain Eukaryota; kingdom Metazoa; phylum Chordata; class Mammalia; order Chiroptera; family Vespertilionidae; genus Cnephaeus; species Cnephaeus nilssonii. The sequence continues at coordinate 69,649,402 of NC_137082.1, read as the reverse complement.
CACTCCATAATATTTTTATACAAAATGCCCATTGATATCACTATACCTTATAATCCCCAACCTCACACTGCCCTGCATCCCTCCTTTCTTTTCGTTTTGTTTTTTAAAATATTGATTTCAAAGAGAAAGGAAGAGGGAGAGAGAGAGATAGAAACATCAATGATGAGAGAGAATCACTGACTGGCTGCCTCCTGCATGCCCCCTACTGGGGATCAAGCCCCCAACCCAGGCATGTGCCCTGACCAGGAATTGAGCCATGACCTCCTGGTTCATAGGTCAACACTAACCACTGAGCCACATTAGCCAACACATCCCTCCTTTCTGAGCTTCAGGTTTCCTTGTTTGCAAAAGTGGGGATCTTTGTCCTAACTGGTTTGGTTCAGTGGATAGAGCATTGGCCTGCGGACTGAAGGGTCCCAGGTTCGATTCCGGTCAAGGGCATGTACCTTGGTTGCGGGCACATCCCCAGTAGGAGGTGTGCAGGAGGCAGCTGAATCGATGTTTCTCTCTCATCGATGTTTCTAACTCTCTATCCCTCTCCCTTCCTCTCTGTAAAAAGTCAAGAAAATATATATTTTTTTAAAAAGTGGGGATCTTCGACATCTTCCTTGCAGAGCAGCTGGGGGGTGGGGTGGGGAGTAAGAGCTGGTGTATGGTCAGCACCTGCACAAAGCAGGTGGTCCGACCGTGGTAGGCACGTTTGCCCTAAGTGCTGGGCACACAGGCATGGTCAGGAAGGAACTGGGTCTTGAGAGAATGAGAGAGGTTGGAATGGAAGACTGGTGACCTGGGTTGCTCTGGCCTTGGGGCTTCAGGCTGGGCATCCAGGGCCCAGATTTGGTTGTTTGCTTTCAGGCACTGGCAAGTTTGCTGTGGGTATTGGCTGTAGGGATTCCCACATCTGTAGCCTGCTGGCCCTCCCAGCTCCCCATTCTGGTCTTAAACTCCACAAAGGTTGCAGACACCAGCTAGAGGTAGTCAGGAAAGGTCTGTCCTTCCCAGTTAGTTGTTTGGACCCAACTGTCCCCATCACACCACTCCCCCCAAGGCCAAACCATAGACAGCTGATCTGGTGTCTCAGAGAAGAGCAGGTCTTGGGAGACAGAAACCCCACTCGTCTCCCCAAAACAACATGTGGTCCCCAGAACCACACCCAAGGCTTATGTGTGCCCCTGTGCTACGATTTGCTTCTTGCCAGTGATTCAGCTTTAATTCAGTTTAATCCACAAAACGTCCATTGAACAACACAATGGTGGGCACACCTCACAGAGCTGGCTGGACCCTGGGACACTCACCCCTTGACGGGGGGGAGGACATGAGAAACAGAGTGTGGAGTGTCTAACACTACACAGTGTTTAGCGAAGGGTTGGGCTTAGAGTCCAAGGCCAGAATTCTCAGCCGATTTCTTTGCACACAGTAGGAGCTCTACCAATATCACTCACATTAAGTCAAGTTAGGCGTTCAAGTGACACATGTCGCACACTTCTTCACTAGCATTTACTGTCCTTTGAATTGATTGTTTCTGGAAGGTGATAAGAGAATGGTGAGAAAGATGGCCTCTGGGGAGGTGAGCTGAGTAGCTGGGTCAGGGGAGGGAGGAAGACCTACTTTTCCTTTTATGGCCTTTTGTACCTTTTGAAAGTTTTATTTTCACCAAGTGCACATAGAACAGAGTCAATCAATCAAACAAACAATCCTAATTAAATAAACAATTAAGCAGGCCAGGCATTTTGTAACTCCTTAGTACCTGCTGTTCCCTCTAGTGGAAACACCCTTTCCCGGTTTCTCCATCCGGAAAACTCCTACGCAAGTTACAAGACTGAACTCAAATGTCCCTAGGTGGTGATTCTCTCGTGCCCTTGTCTGCCCTGCTCTGTGGTCCAGGAGGCACCCAGTCCTCCTGACTCCTGTTGGATTTCGTCAAAAGAAGGAGCCAATGGGAGATTAGAGGACAGGATGAGAGAGAGGCAGGGATGTTTATGCCATGCACCCCAGTTTTTCCTTAATCTTGTCAGGGCCTACATTTCTCCGTGGCCTCTCCTCCTGTCTTGGCCTCACTGCCACAGAATCAGCTAAGTCCAGGAGCAGAGATGAAAAGACCAAATATTTGCCATCAAGTCACCCACTGTGCAGCAGGGAAGATCCTGGTGAACTGGGTCCCCCACCAGATCGAGTCCTGTGTCATTTACCACATACTCCCAGGAGTAGGAGGTCAACAGGCATCTGCTGACTGAGCTAAAAAAAAAAATAAATAAATAAAAAATCCTTCAACAATGTCTTAAAACAGGCTGCAGCCCAGCAGGTGTGGCTCGGTGGTTGAGCATTGACCCATGCACAAGAGGTCACCAATTCGATTTCTGGTCAGGGCACGTGCCCAGGTTATGGGCTTGATCCCCAGTAGGGTGTGTGTAGGAGGCAGAGCATTGATGTTCCTCTCTCATAAATGTTTCTATCTCTCTACCTCTCCCTTCCTTTCTCTCTAAAAAAAATCAGTAAAACATTTTTTTAAAAAACAACAACAGCCCAGCCAGTGCAGCTCAGTGGTTGAGCATTGACTGATGAACCAGGAGGTCAGGGTTTGACTCCTGGTCAGGGCACATGCCCGGGTTGTGGACTCGATCTCCAGTAGGGGGCGTGCAGGGGGCAGCCGATCAATGATTCCCATTATTGATATTTCTATCTATCTCTCTCTTCTTCTCTGAAATCAAAAAAATGTTAAAAAACTAAAAAACAAAAACAGGCTGCAAAAGACGAAAGACTAGACTCAGTGGCTAAACAGGCCTCAGGGAACCTGGGCGATTTTCCCTGTGGCAGAAGTTCCAAGGAAACCACCATCAGTCAAATATATACAGAACTAGAGGCCCCATGCACGAAATTCATGCAAGAGTAGGCCTTCCTTCCCCCAGCTGCCGGCACCGGCTTCCCTCCGACCACCGACAGGCACCTGGGACCTGGGCTTCCCTCACAGCCCCGGCTTTGTCCGGAAGGTCGTCCAGAAGGATGTACGGTCTAATTAGCATATTACACTTATATTATTATAGATGAATGAGAGCCTCCAGGACATGGGTGGGCAGGCAGGATAGACGGCAAGAAGAAGGTGTCTCATCTCTCAAATGGGTATCATAGTAGAACCCACCCCCTAAGACTATTATGAGGATAAAATTAATGGAAAATATTTCGTGTGTTACCTTGGATTTGCCTAGTACAATATAAACAGGAGCCATCAGCCATCCGGAGGAAGTGGTGGAGGAGAGGCATCAAGGTCGGGGCTGGGGGAAAACTCTGCCACTAACCTGGGGCTGCCTTGCACCCCTGGACTGGGTTCCCCAGACTGCGTCAGGCTCTCAAGGAGAAAGGGTTTCACCGCCCAGAATATATGAGAATCCTAAGGTTGAGGCTCAGAAATTCCTGTATCAGAAGCCGGCTCCAAGTGGCAGGGTGGGTTTGGGGGTGATTCTCCCGGCAAGGTTGGGTGGGAGGGGAGTGTCCATGGGGGAGGAGGGAGCCCCTAGGGGCCCGCGGCAGCCTTTTCTCAAAGGGCGTGTCTCCATTCACAAAGGGCCTTTTCATCCTTCAGGCATCCCTTCAGCAAACAGGTCCCCAGTGCCCGCTCAGTGCCAGGTTCCTGGGTGCAATGCTAATCTAATCGTCACAAAGACAGCCTACTAACAAGGGCACGGTGTCATGAGAGTATATGGCCAGGGAGCCCTCGCTGGTCTCCACCCCACCTCCCAAAGAGCCCAGGTCACCCCCTGCTCAACACCCCCATTCTTCCATCCAGGCCCCTGTCTCCACCATCATCAGCTGCACAGTTTTTATCTCGATGGTCTCCCTGCTCCACTCAGATCCCTAAATCCATTCTCCACGGTGTTTTTATAGAACACAAACCAAAAGACACTCATCCTGACCCCAACCCAGCCCCCAACTTGAAAGCTTTGCCCAGGCCACATAGGAAAACATCCAAATCCCTTCCTTTGGCTCACTGGCCCCACATCGCCCACCGGATCGCCTCTGCGTGCCCTTCTCTCCCCCCAGGAATGCCCCAGGGCCTTTGCACTTGCCAAGCCCTCTGCTTGGACGCCTCTTCTCCCACATCTGCAAACGGCTGCCGCTTCTTGTGATTCAGATGCCACCACAAAGGGCACCCACTCTCTGAAGCTGCCACACAGGGGCCTCTCTGGAGGAAGGCTGCACCTCTGGGGAAGGGGGGGGGGAGCAGGCAGGGAGGAGCACTTGAGACTGCGAGGTGTGGGGCATCGCCTGAATTTTATGCCAGGCACATCGTCAAATAAGTTATTGATTTATTTTTAAATATATTTTATTGATTTTTTACAGAGAGGAAGGGAGAGGGATAGAGAGCTAGAAACATGGATGAGAGAGAAACATCGATCAGCCGCCTCCTGCACACCCCCCACCGGGGATGTGCCCGCAACCAAGGTACCTGCCCTTGACCGGAATCGAACCCGGGACCCTTCAGTCCGCAGGCCGACGCTCTATCCACTGAGCCAAACCGGTTTCGGCGTCAAATAAGTTATGAATTTAAACAGAAGAGTCCCTCGGAGAGGACGTTCTAGAGAGCAACCTTCTTCATTTACTTCCTCTTGTGATGTTTTAACTTTTCCTTATGAAGTTCTTAATACAGTTTGTAATTGCCTTGAGTTTTTGTTTTTTCATCTCTTTTCAGTTTATGGTCTACCTCCCCTTCATGAGGACAGGGGCTTTGCCTATCCTATCTGCCACCTAGCACAGTTCTGGCACATAGCAGGTGTTCAATAAGTATTTATTGAATAAGTGGGGAAAAGAAGGGAGGGAGGGAAAGAAGGAAGAACACCTGAGATGATAATGGAGAGTTCACCAGGCAAAGCTGGGGGCGGGGCGGTGGGGCTTAGTACCAAGCAGAGTTGGAGGGGTGAGGACTTGAAGACCAGGCTGATGAGACTGGAGATACAAGAGCCAAGGTGGGAGGCAGGCAAGATTATGCCTATTTTACTTATAAGAAATCGAAGGTTCAGAGAGGGCAAGAGACTTGCCCAAGTCATCCAGTAAGCCCGGGTCTGAGTTTAGAATTCAGATCCCGATTTAAGTTATATAGAACCTCACTGAGCATCTCTATATACTAACTTATGAGGTAGGTACTATTATTACTTCCTCATTTGTTTCACAAAGAAACTGAGGCACAGAGAGGTTGAAGACTTGCCTTAGGTCACACAGCTCAGAAGTAGCTGAGCCCAGATTTTTCCTTAGTTACCAATGGTTCCCGGTTTCCACCCCCTGATTCTTCCACAGCCTTTGGCTTCACACAAAGCCCCAGCCTGGACCTCGGAAAGGCTGTGAGTCAAACCCTGACCCTCTCTGGAGTTTTGGGCAAATTAAAAAAAAAAAAAAATTCCCTGAAATCCTCTGGGGCCTGGATTCCCCCAACTCCAAATCGAAAGAGAGCAAAACCAGCCATGTTTGCAAGATTGCTGTGAGAAAAAAGTGATAAAAAATAATCATGGAACTCGTAAGTGATAAAAATAACTGTAGCACTCCCGGCAAACAGCCGGAGCTGTAGAGATACTGACTAATGATAGCAGGAATTTATGGCCTGTGGGCCCAGCCTTTAGGAGGCTAAGGCGATAGGAGCTGCGGTCACAAGCGGGGTCACAGGTAGAGAACTCCCATCAGCCCATTCCTGGAGGGAGGCCTGAGCCTCTCTCCTACCAGCCTGGGGCTTGATTTCCGATTTCCAGGGCTCTCAGATGGCCATGGCCCTCCAGGCCGATGGGCCCCTGTTAGGCATCCATCTGGTTTCCTTGGTCTGTGTCTATGCCTGCATGTCTTTCTAGAAACCTGTGTATTACTAGCACTTTATAGTGCCTTGGTTCATTCCCGAGTCCTCAGGGCCCCAGGGGTAGGCAGGGAGCAGAGGGCACAGTGGTTCATTCCTTCGTAGCCAGTGGACATTGACTGAGGGGCTACTCGGTGCCAGGGCCTTGCTGGACACCTTAACTTGCCCAGAGTCACAGAGTGCCCTGGGATGGGGGCACATCAGGGCTGGGCCCTGGGTCCCAACTCCAAGGACCATGATCTCATCACCACAAAAAAGACTGGGCCTGGTCGGGTGGTTCAGTTGGTGGGAACATCATCCTGTACACCAAAGGATTGTGGGTTTGATTCCTGGTCAAGGCACATACCTAGGTTGCAGGTTTGATTTCCTGGTTGGGGCGTGTACGGGAAGCAACCGATCGATGTTTCTCTCTCACATTGGGTTTCTCTCTCTCTCTCTTTCCTGTTCTCCCTTCCTCTCTCTAAACATTGATAAACATATCCTCAGGTGAGGATAAAAAATAAAAGGCTGGGAGTGGCTTGTCCCTACAAGTAGTCACAGCTAATTCTTAAATACATCAAAAACCTATCTTGGGCCCAGCTGGTGTGGCCCAATGGTTGAGCGTCGACCTATGTATGAACCAGGAGGTCACCGTTCGATTCCCAGTCAGGGCACATGCCCGGGTTGTGGGTCAATCCCCAGTAGGGGGCGTGCAGGAGGCAGCCGATCAATGATTCTCTCTCACAGATGTTTCTCTCTCTTTCTCCCTCTCTCTCCCTCTCTGAATCAATAAAAATAAATCAAAAATATTTTTAAATGTTATATATCTTCAAAACCACAAATGCATAGCTACAGACAACAGAATGGTGACTACCAGAGGGGAATGGAGGGGAGGGTGAATGAAAAGGGTAAAGGGGATCAAACACAAGGTGACAAATTAAAAAAAAACATACAAGCTGACAGAAGGAAACTAAACTTCAGGTAGTAAGCATGCAATAGAGGATACAGAGATTGTATTACAGAGTTGCATACCTCAACCAACATTACCCCAATCAATTTAATTTGTTTTTAATTTAAAAAGTTATGTATCTTGCCCTAGCCGGTTTGTTTGAGCACCAGCTTGTCGACTAAAGGGTCCTGGGTTCAATTCCGGTCAAGGGCACATGCCCGGGTTGCAGGCTCGATCCCCAGTGGGGAGCGTGCAGGAGGCAGCCGATCAATGATTCTCTCTCATCATTGATGTTTCTATCTCTCTTTCCCTCTCCCTTCCTCTCTGACGTCAATAAAAATATATATTTTTTAAAAGTTATGCATCTTGATCTGAGCAGGGTTACCTGTAACAATTCACCAAGTTTTATACTTAATAGCTGTACATTTTATAAGATTTGTGAATTTTGCCCAGCCAGTGTGGCTCAGTGGTTGAGCATCAAACCAGGAGGTCAGGGTTTGCTTCCTGGTCAGGGCACATGCAAAGGTTGTGGGCTCGATCCCCAGTAGGGGCCATGCAGAAGGCAGTTGTTGGATAATTCTCTTTCGTCATTGATGTTTCTCTCTCTCTCTCTCTTCCCTACCTCTCTCTGAAATCAATAAAAATAAATTTTTAAAAAATTTGTGAAGGTTGATGCCTTATGTATATATATTTAAAATGCTAAAGAGCAATACACCCTATCTATAAAATCTTTAGTAACAGAATAACTGATGGGGTACTTGGAAGGATAAATAGAGATAAAAATTGTGAGTCTCTGAGTGTATTTTAGGAGCTTATAGTAAAAACTTAGTAAACGGAAGCCAATGTTAAATGTAACAGCAACATCATCATCATCATCATTATCGTCATTATCACCCTTCTGTGATTTTCTCCATTGCCAATTGATTGTAATGCCCTCAAGTGTCTATATTTATCATAGCACCTCAGTTACTGCAAAGAATATTCTTTGTCCAAGCTTGGAGTCTCAATTCCAAAGGGCATGGCTTTGCTTTGCTTTTGCTCCAGGGCCTCAAAAGAAAGTACCAACATCCACCTGAGACCGTGGGTCCCAAGTCCAACTCCAGCCCCACCCGCGATAGCCCCCGGCAGTGCGTCAGAAGGAAGGCAGGGGGACGGCACAGGTCTATCTCTGACTCACTGTCCAAGCACAGTCGCGAGCATTCTTATTTCACAGGAGCTCACAGGATAACATTCGAAAGTAGCGTTGGGTGGGCAACAAAATGCTTTCACATGAATAATAATCACACCTGGCCTTCACTGGGCGCTTCCGGTGTGCAGACACCGTGCTGAGAGATGTATGTTCCCCTCCCCCCGCTTTAGTCTTTAAAACGCGTTTAACATACATTGTTTTGTAGCCTGCTTTTTTTCCCCCTTCAGCAGTACACTTTGGGCATCTTTCCATGTCAATAAATATAACTGAGGCGGTAAGCACTTGATTCAAAGGCTGAGAAACTTAAACAGCCAGCAGCCACTGCCCAGGTGAAGATCAATAATAGTTAACATTTATTGAGTGCTTGATTACACCGAGCCTTGTGCTAATTGTTTAACATGAACTGTCTCTTATTTGATCCTTCAGGCAATCTCGAGGTAGCTGCTATTATTATTCAGATGAGGAATCTGAAGCTCAAAGAGGTAAAGGAACCCCCCAAGGTCAGACAGACAGTGTGAATCAAGCCCAGGCAGGTCTGACTGAACACTGGGCTCTCAGGCAGCGTATTTGAAGCACCTGATGGGGGAGGACACAAGGAAAGGTCCCTCCAGGGGAGAAAGGAGTCCCTCACCAATCCTGAGGGCAGGCAAGAGGGTGGTGTGGGGGAGGCCACAGTCCACAGCGGCGGGAACAGGAAGGCTTCCTTGGACACCTGGGTTCAAATCCTAACTGTGCCACTCTCTAGTTTTGTGGTTGCTTTTTTTAAAACAAGCAAACAAACAAGCAAACAGCATTATTGAGGTATAATCGATGTACAATGAACTACACCTATTTAAATTGCATAATTGGATGAGTTTTCACATACGAACATACCCATGAGCCCATCACTACAATCAAGATGATGAACGTGCCATCACCCCAAAAGTTTCCTGCTGCCCCTTTCTCCTCGTCTTCTCATCACCCCTCTCATCCCTGGCAACCACAGTCACTGCAGATGCGTTTCGTTCACTGCAGGTCACTTTAAATTTTACGGAGTTTCATACAAGTGGAAACATACAATTCGTACTCATTTTTTTTTTCCATTGAGCAGAACTATTTCGAGATGTATCCATGTGTTAGTAGCTTGTTCCTGTTGGTTGCTAAGATATATATATATATATATATATATATATATATATATATATATATATATCACAGTTTGTTTACCCCACTTTCCTGTGGATAGACGTTTTGCCCCAGTTTTGGCTATTGTAAGTGAAGCTGCTAAGAACATTCATGCACATGTCTTTGAGTGAACACGTACTTTCATTTCTTTGGGCAAATATCTAGGAGTGCGATTGCTGGGTCATATAAGTATATGTTTAACTTTTTAAGAAACTGCTGCGCATTATTTTCCAAAGTAGTTGCACCACCTTGCATTCCCACCAACAATGTCCGAGAGTTCCAGTTGCTAGGGTGTCTCTTTAAATGTCAGCCATTCTAGAAGCACTGGTTGTTGTTTTTTAAACCTGTGGAGCCCACTGATGGTTTCCCTGCCTTTCTGGGTTCGAGGGGGGCTCATAGAGACGGTGAGAGGAGAGGAGGGGTGTCACTCCATCAGCACCCTTCTAGCTGGCCTCAAGGGCTCCGGACGCAGCAGATGCTGGAAGCTGCCCCTTTCTGTCTTGGACGCTGTTGTGGACTCGTGGAGACGGCCATTGCTTCAAGTCCTTCTCACCTTTGACCTCAATGGGTGCACCCTTCTTCCTGGGGGCCCCTTGCAATTTCTTCTTCAATCTTTGGGAATCTGACACCCAACTCCAGCTTCTTGCTGCCGCCACCCCTCTGCCCCTCTAGGAGGCGCTGCAGGACAAGGCCCCAGTTGGCTCCTTGTAGCTGCTTTCTGCCCACACTGGTCTATGGGAAGCAGTCAAGCAGCCTTTCCCAGGGGCACCTGGAGGGCGGGCTGACCCCAGCAGACCCACTCTGTGGCTCCTTCACCCACGCAGCCAGGCATCCTGCTTCTCTCAGCCTCTAGATGCTCCTGCCCCATCACACCATTGGGCCCGCATGTAGGGGTCACATGTCAAACTCTCTAATAGTCACCACCACCCGGAGGAGGCCCCGTTGTGCCCATTCCACCTTCCGAGACGATGACCACCAAAGGATTCCCTGCCCCTTCTTCCCATCACAGAACAGCTGTGGGCAAATGTACGGAGTGATACTACATCAAGGGACTGGGGCCACATTGGAGCAGCTGTGGGCTTTCACTGTGCTCCTGAAAAGTAATCACTGGCTGTGACGGCAGAAGTTTCGAGTAACACTGTGCAAGTCACATCCACCTCCCCGGGCCTCCGTTCTCCCATCTCTTCCTGCAGGTGACCGTACTGCCCAACCAGGTTGTCGGGAAGGCTGAGCGACATAGTGACTCCACCGAGCATTGCCGGATGGACAGCCTGTGATTCCACAATTACGGACCTGACGCTCCATCTCTGTGTGTCTGTTTACAAGTGCTTTTGCCTGGCTGGGCCTCAGTTTTCTCACCTCTGCAATGGTGCTCATGAGAGCCCCTACTCGATAACCTGTCTGTGAGGCTCGCTGGGTGAATACACATACAGTGCTTAGCAAGGTGCCTGGCATTCGGTAAGAAGTTGATCCTGTTGGGTGTTAATATACAATGGAGTGTGGGCTGAGTGGGCTCTTAAGCTGTGAGGTAGAGGGTGTGGTGTCTCCCCCTCTCCTCGTCCGCTACCATTCCTAGCCCTGTTTTGAAATGCTTCAGCCTGGCTGGGATGTAGAGCCCCCAGGAACAGAGAGGATGGACGGCAGCTCCGAGCAGTGATGCTGAGTCATGTTAGAAAATCAATGTGTGACCAGAAAAACACAGCTGGGCTCCCACCTCTTCTGGGAAATCCATGCAGCCAGCCCCGGGCACACGGGAGGGTGGACAGCTCTGTTCTAGGTCCTGACTTTAAGGCTTCTGAACAAAGCCTGGCACACAGGAGTCTCTGGCTCCTTGAGGCACACCCAGCCCATGGATCACAAGCTTCACACGACCCCCCGACTGGGGTCAGGCATGTCTGGCACTTGCCAAGCTCTCGGCTTCTCCCAGGCCTAGTCTGGACACTTCTCAAGCCAAGTCAGGCTCCGGACCACTGATTGGGCAACCCATGACCTCAAGCTGGGTCAGATCCATCAGCTAGCCATCTGTTTAAGAGGAGGAACATTTTGTTCTTTAGAATCTGAAGGGCCAAAGAGTGTGAGCCGTCCCCACCACAACTCAAACCCCCAACACTTCCATTTGTTAACCTTGTAACTGGGCAAGTTCTGCATCTCCCTGAGTTCCAGTTTTCTCATCTATCAAAGGCAGACTAACAAGTACCTCCGTGGTCCAGGGTGTGGCGTGTCCAGGGGAGGCACACACGTTGGCAGGCATTCCATAAGGGGGAGTTATTATTTGTACAAAAAGGAGCACTGGACACCAAATTTAAAAAACAGTAAGGTAGGCGCACACACACACACACACACACACACACACACACACACACGCTGAGAGTATGGGTCAGGCGGCCAGGCTGCCTGGGTTTAAAATCTGACTGCTCTACCACTCTCTGTGGGGCCACAGATGACCTCTTTGAGCCTCAATTTTCTTCTCTGTACAATGGGAATAAAAATAAAAAGGTTGTGAAAATTCAGTTAGATTACATGCACTGGGAACAGTCCTGGCACATAACAATCACTTAATAAGCATCAACTACTTTTATTTAGTCGCACAAGGGAGTGAAATCACACAGGTAAGGGTTTTTCACATGATTAACAGGGAAGGGCAGTCATATTTAGTGAGTACCTGCTACGTACCTGGTACTCCCAGAAGCTATATATACATATACTAGTATGTATATGTACACATACACAGAGTGAAGAAGTTCTGTTTTCATTAAAAAAAAAGAAACAACAACTTTATATTGTAAAACAAACCACAGATGCAGAAAATTGTACAAATTTAATTTGTAGCACAGGGAGTATTTTCAAGACAAACACCCTTGTCAACACCACCCAGGTCAAGAAATAGAATTTTGCCAGCCACCCATGAGTCCCTCCATGTCCCAGCCACAGCCCTTCCCCTGAAAGTAACCACTACCCTGACTTTTATAGCAATGATTTCCTTGCATCCTCTATGGTTTAATCATCTGAGTGTGCACCCTTAGACATTCAAGCTTAGTTTTGCCCATTTGAAAAAACTCAATGTCTTTTAAGCCTCTCTCAGTGCACAGGTTCCTCCCTCTCTCTCTCTCTTTTCCCTGCAGTTTATCTGTTGAAGAACTCAGGCTGCCTGGCCTGTATAGTTTCTCAAAGTCTGGATTTTGTCAATTGCATCCTCATTGTACAGTTCAGCTTGGCCCTTTGACCTCCCCATTTCCTGCAAATGGGCAGCTGGATCAGACCCAGGTTTCATTCCTTTGGCATGATAACAGGTGGTTCTGGGTTCTTTCATCAAGAATCATGTACATAGTTGGAGTTTTGCGCTCTCTCGCTCTCTCTCTCTCGCTCTCTCTCTTTAGCTAGGTACATGATTTTATAGCAGGCTGCAAAATGGCAATCACTTTGTTTTCATTTATTAACTAATAATTTTTTTTTAAATTCTTAACTGATGACGTTTTTATTGATATTTTTTATAGAGAGAGGGGAAGGGAGGGAGGGAGAGAGAGAAACATTGATGTAAAAGAGAAACATCAATTGGTTGCCTTCTGTATGTGCCCTGACTGGGAATGGAACCTGCAACCTAGGAATGTGCCCTGACCAGGAATCAAAACTTTTGTTGTATGTGACGACACCCCAACCAACTGAGACACCCAGCCAAGGCAATTAGCTATAATCCTATCTAATAAAGAGGGAATGTGCAAATTGACCATCACGCCATAACAGTCAAGATGGCTGCACCCACAGCGGGGCTTGACAGGGGACCTCAGGCCATGCCCCCTACCTGGGGGGGGAGGGGGCTTGACAGGGGTGGAGTTGGCCGGGTCTGGGTCTCGCATGATTTTGAAGTGCACGTGGGTGGGTGGGGACTTCACTCTGGTTCCCATGTCGCACCCTAGACTCTGACAGGAGGAAGATTTTCATATACATTTTACTAATTTTCTTTCATCTCTGACACTTCTATAGAGAAAGGGCAAATAGCAATATTAAAATATTTCCTCTAATTAATTCCCTTTTAATGTGCACGAGTTTCATGCACCAGGTCACTAGTAATTTTATAAGTTGTTTTTCTTAACCTACTATTTGGTTACCCAGTGGTATAATTAATATGTAAAAAGTGGAATACTTGCCCAGCCGGCATGGCTCAGTGGTTGAACATTGACCTATGAATCAGAAGGTCATGTTTCAATTCCCATCAGGGTACATGTCTGGGTTGCAGGCTTGATCCCCTGTGGAGGGTGTGCAGGAGGCAGCCGATCAATGATTCTCTCTCATCATTGATATTTCTGTCTTTCCCTCTCCCTTTCTCTCTCTGAAATCATGAAGGCATTTTTTTTAAAGTGAAGTAATTGATTCTTTCCTTTTATTTACCTAGTTTTTAAGAATATAATTTGTTTCTATGCCATCCTGAGAAGGTGATCAATTAGTATTTTTGCTGAATATGAATTCTTTTTTTGCTGGTTTTATGAACTCAGGGATTGAAACATATTTGATGAGTTTACTCCATTGATTGCCAGTTTCCCTTTCATGAAAGTTTCCATAAATATGAAGATTTAATGAGAGAATAAACGTAAAACACCAGGCGCACGGTAGCTACGTTCTCAGAAAACGGCAGCTTCTTTCCTTCCTTCTCTGGGCCTCAGTTTCCCCAGCTAGCCCATCTAAACTTGCAGGCATTCCCCTTCCTCCCAGCCAGCCTCTCCCCGGCTCCTGTCCCACTGCGCGGGTTCCGGCCGCCAGGTGGAGCCAAAAGACCGACACCGCGGCCAGACATCGCACATGCGCACTGACGGCGCTGCCCGTCTTCGCACGCCCTCGTACGTCACTTCCGGCGGCGCGAGGGGCGGGGCCGGGAGGGCCGGGAGTGCGGGTAGTTCTGCGCGTGCTGCCGGACGAGACTCCCGCCGCCGACTGACCCGCGCTCCGCCCCGTAACCGGGCCGGTGAGTGCCTGCGAGCCCGTCCGTGGCCCTGGGGGCCGGGGAAAGGGACCCTTGAGAGAGAGGGATAACCGGAAGTGGGGGACCCGAGGAGAGAGACCCCAGGAAATGGGGACACCTGGGGAAGGGGTGACAACCGGAAGTGGGGGGTCTCGAAAGGCTGCTACGGGACGTAGGGTCTGTGGGGCTCCAGGAGCGATGGCATCTAGACCTGTCCTTGTTTGGGTGGCGTGGGGAGGAAGGTGATGCTCACAGGATGATGGACTCAGGTGAGGAAGGTTCATGGCTCCACCCTAACGAATGGGGTTTGCACTCCTCCCTGTTCCCACCCATCAGCTCTGTGCCGGGCAACTGCCCAGACCCTGGAGATTGGCCCGGAGGCTCCAGGTGGCGTGTAGAGCCCGCTAGGTGTGTACCCCTGGGCACATCACTTACCTCCACATCATCAGCCGACAGTTCTGAGCATCTGTGAACTTGCCAGGCAAATTGCCCCCATGGAATTTACATTCCAGTGGGCGGTTTCCTCCCTTTGTAAATGGGAGGAGTAATAGAGCCGTCACCAAATATTGTGAAGATTAAAAGAAAAGTTCTTACCACCATGCTCGATACATGGTAAAATGCTCAAATACGTATTATCTCTTCATTATTACACTGTAAGTTAAACTTAAGGCAAAGAATTATATTGTTCGCTGTTGTATGCCCATTGCCTGTGAGCACAGTGCCTGACTCATATGGTAGGTGATCAGTGATTACTTGATGACAGGTTGGTGAAACAGACCCTGAGGAGTGTTTATGTCTTAACACTGGACTGCCATTTCTGAAAGAAATCGGTGCTGTGGGACACTGGAGGGAGTTACCCTAGGGCCGTGGTCGGCAAACTGCGGCTCGCGAGCCACATGTGGCTGTTTGGCCCCTTGAGTGTGGCTCTCGCACAAAATACCACGGCCTGGGCGAGTCTGTTTTGAAGAAGTGGCATTAGAAGAAGTTTAAGTTTAAAAAATTTGGCTCTCAAAAGAAATTTCAATCGTTGTACTGTTGATATTTGGCTCTGTTGACTAATGAGTTTGCCGACCACTGCCCTAGGGGAATCAGGGAAGGCTTCACAGAGGAGGTGACATTGAAGCTGGGTCTGGAAGGTGATGAGTTGTCTGGGTGGGAACAAACAAGGAGAGGAAATTCCAGCAGAAATATCATAAATGCATGAGGTGTTCTGAGAATGGTGGGACATTAGTTTGTTTTGACTGGCATTTAGTATGCATTGAGAGGTGGGAAACTAGGAGACAGGCTGAAGAAAGACACTGAGGCTGTGGCATGGACATGGCATGACAGTCTTTCTCCTGGGTATGCACGGAATTGGGATTACAGGCATCTGTGGTAACTCCCATGCATCCCCAGAGCCCAGGGTGGGTCCTGTGAATCTTTGCTTGTTCCATTCCTTGCTCATCATACCTCTGCCAAGCAGATTAAACTCATTCAACAAATATTTATGGAGCTCGGACTGTGTGCCTGCCATAAGGTGATGAGCAAGACAGTTGTGAATGTTGCTCACAAATTGCCTACAGACAACAATGGAGTGGGAGAAGTGCTATGTCAGAGAGCTGTGGGGAGGCTCCTAATCTGGCCTGGAGTCCGAGAAGGCCGCCTGCTTAAGGCACCGTCATCTCTCGCCTGGATTATTGCAGTGGCCTCTAAATGGTCTCTTCACTTCCATCCTCATCCCCTTCCAGTCCATTTGCAAGACAACTGAACAATCCTCTTAAAATACAAACCTGGTCATGTCACTACTCAAAACCCTCTTGGCTCCCACCAAACTCAAGGTCAACCTTATTGGCCTACAAAGCTCTGGTCCAATGGGTACCTCTCTAAATTCATCTGCTAGTACTCTCTGCCTTGCTCATTTGGCTCTAGCCACACTGGCCTCTCTGTTCCTCGAAAAAGCCAGGCAGATTCCTGCCTCAGACTTTACACTTGTGCCCCCAGATACCGACCTACACAACTTGCTCCCTCGTCTCCTTTGTCTTTGCTCCATTGTCGCTTGGGTGAGGCCTTCCATGACCACCCTATTTACAATTGCAACTCCTGTCCCCAGATACATCCAACCCCCTTCCTGCTTGATCTCTCTCCATAGTGCTTATGGAGACTATATAGTTCATTTTGCTTATAGTGCCCCCCCCCCCCCCCCCACTAGTATCCAAGCTCAATGAAGGCAGGATTTTATATTCACTGCTGCATCCCCAGTGCCTGGAAGTGGGCCTGGCACATAGTAAGTGCTTAGTATTTGTTGAATGAATAAAGAGGCATCTAATTAGAACTTAAGGATGAATCAGTCAGGTGATGAACTAGAGGACGAGCATATTAGTTGGAGGAAACAGGATGTGCACAAGACAAGAAAACACCTCTGGGAGGAAGTGAAAGAAGCTGGGTAGGGCTGGAGGTTAGAATGCAAGGAATGGAGTGGGCAGACCTGAGATGCAGGGCAGGTAACCTGGTCACAAGGGCTGCTGTGCACTCGGCGTGACTGGCTACATGCAGAGACCCCTGAGACGGTCCCTGCCTTCCTCGTTGAGCTCCAGGGGTTCAGTGGCAGCCCATGGACAAGAGCTTGGGCTTTGGAACTGGACAGCCCTACTGCTATCTTACTCTGGAATATCTAAGGCAGCTGTTTTTTGTTTCTGTTTTTCACTTGATAAGTGTGTTGGTTGTGGTCTTCTAAGAAGCAGAAACTAAGAGATTAGACACGCAAGAAATCCATTGGCAGCAACGCCCATGAAGCATAAAGGGAGGGGAGCTGGCCCTGTGAAGGAGGTTCGGTCAGTAAGTCTCAGACTGCATGCAGGTCCATGAAAGGTTCGGCTGGCCAGACTGATGGGGAGTCCCCAAGGCAGAGAGTTACCTGTTAGAGGAGTCCCATGTCTCAGTCATTGGCTGGGGGCAGTCTGTGCCAAGTGTGAATCCCCTGGATGGTGGATCCAGGGGGAAAGCAGCTGGGGCCACCCGTCACTTATGCTTCACCCCAGCAGGAGATCTGATGAGTTCAGTTTCATGACCACCATGATAAGTCACATTGCATAAGGTAAAAACAATTCAAACAGTACAATAAACAGCCTCTCCCACCTCAAGTATCCAGTTCTTCAGTTGTTCTCTGGGAACTATTGGCAACAGTTTCCTGTATCTCTTCTCAGAAATTTTAGGTATATTGACAAGTGAATATATGTATATATTTTAAAAACATAAGTACAATTATTTTTATTGATTTCAGAGAGGAAGGAAGAGGGAGAGAGAGTTGGAAACATCAATGAGGAGAATCATTGATTGGCTGCCTCCTGCACGCCCCTACTGGGGATGGAGCCTGCAACCCAGGTATGTGCTCTGACCAGGAATCGAACTCTGACCTCCTGGTTCATAGGTCGATGCTCAACCACTGAGCCACACCTGCCAGTCAAACATGATTATTTTATATACATTGTTCTGCAACTGCTTTCCCCCCCCCTCAGCATATCAGCTTATAAGTTCTGCTTGATTTCCATGACCGAATAGCATTCCATTCATATGGTGATATTACTTAACCAGTCTCCAACTAGTAGGTAATTAAAGTGTTTCCAGTCTTTTGCCATTATAATCCCACAACCTTTGGGTGTACAGGACGACATTCTAACCAACTGAGCCACCGGCCAGGGCTAAAATTTGATAGATAATGACAAACTGCCATCCAAAGAGGCTACCTAATTTATTCTCCCAACAGCAAGCATATCAGAGTACCCATTTTGCATTTTGCCAATCTGAATTTCAGAGTTGTTTTAATTCACATTTCTTTAATTACAAGTTACGTCGAGCACGCATGCATACATCTGTGAGCAAAGCCACGGTGTTGGGTGAGGAGTGTGTGTTTCCTGCTGTAGGTCTGGGTGCCTCCATAGAGATTCTCACTTAATTCCGTCTGGGGTTGGACCTGGGCACGTGGTTCAGATCCAGCTCACGCCTCCACCCCAGTTGAGACCCAGTGCTCTGAGGTTACTTGGCTTAACAAAAATGTTCCTGTCCCCCTACATCAGCTGCCCTGGGGTTTGAGATGACCAGGTAATAAGGCTGCACTTTATTAATCCGCTTGGGGCATCTGTTTTGACAGGCATCCTGATAGCTAATGTCAGAAGAAAGTGACTCTCTGAGAACTAGCCCTTCTGTGGCCTCACTTTCCGAAAATGAGCTGCCGCCAGCACCCAAGCCTCCTGGCTATGTGTGCTCGCTGACGGAAGAGCTGGTCACCAAGGCCAGGGAAGAGCTGCAGGAGAAGCCGGAATGGAGGCTTCGAGACGTGCAGGCCCTCCGTGACATGGTGCGGAAGGACTTCCCGAACCTGCGCACCTCTCTGGACGATGCCTTCCTGCTGCGCTTCCTCCGAGCCCGCAAGTTTGATTATGACCGGGCCCTGCAGCTCCTGATCAACTACCACAGCTGTAGGAGGAGTTGGCCTGAAGTCTTCCATAACCTGAAGCCGTCGGCCTTAAAAGATGTCCTCGCTTCCGGATTCCTCACCGTGCTGCCCCACACCGACCCCCGGGGCTGCCATATCCTCTGCCTCCGCCCAGGTATTGCCCTAAGGGGTTGCGGGGTGCTTGTGCACAGCCTCAGTTTGGGATGTGTCTGTCCAGGCCCTCTCTCCCTTTCCTTTTCCGTTTTATCCCCTCCATGTGTTAGTCAAGGCCTTTTGATGGCAGATAACAAACCTTACTCAACCTGGCTTAAGAAAAAAGGGAGGATTTAGTCTGAGGAGACAGGAGCATCTCAGAGAACCAAGCCCACCTGGAGCCAGGAGTCAATTCAATTTTACCCAAACTGCATGGTTAGCATGGGAAGAGGTGGTTCCCCAGGGAAAACCAGGGTGATGCCCTGAAGATAAAGGGACACATCTGATGGGAGAAGGCATCGATGTCCATTAAGATAAGTACTATTGCCCTGGCTGGTGTGACTCAGTGGTTAGAGCATCATCCCGCGCACCCAAGGGATGCGCCATCAAGGGCACGATTCCCCATCAAGGGCACGTACTGGGTTGCAGGTCCATCCCTGGCCCTGGTCTGGGTGCATGTGGGAGGCAACCAATTGATGTGTCCCTCTCACATAGATGTTTCTCTCCCTCTCCCCCTTCTCCATCCCCTCCCTTTCACTTGCTCTAAAAATCAATGGAAAAAATATCCTCAGGTGAGGATTAGCAAAAAATAAAAATAAAATAAGTACTGTTATCCCATTCTATTTATGAGGCGATGTAAAATTCAGACTAAGGAAGTAACTTGCCCAAGGTGTAACTTCAGAGTTCACACTTTTGACTTCAACACAATTGCATTTCCATTTCAGGAGTTAAGAAATGTCAGCTGCTGCTGAAGGTGTCCGATTTCCTAACCTCAATAGAGCCATGCCAGTTGAATATCATCTTGCTTTTCTGCTTTTAAAGGACAGTGTTAGCAGAGAGATAAAGCTTAGCCTGTCTGATTGTTTGTATGTATTTTTGTAGCACACTGACCATCTCTTATGACCTTAGACAGATGGATACCGAGCAACTATCCAATTACCGAAAACATCCGAGTCATATACTTGACATTAGAAAAGCTCATTCAGTCTGAAGAAACCCAAGTGAATGGAATTGTAATTCTTGCAGACTACAGAGGAGTGAGCTTATCAAAAGCATCTCACTTTGGCCCTTTTATAGCCAAAAAGGTGATTGGCATCCTTCAGGTATGGCCCCATTTGTCGTGTGCCTGTTCTGTTGTTGTTTCCCCAGGGCCCTGTCCAGTTACCCATGTGATACGCACACCCCGCTTCCCGCTCCTACAATCAGAAAAATACGAAAGCATTAAAAGTTCTATTTACCACTCATTCCCATGAGGGTCTCCAGTAGTTTCTGAGGTACCGTTAATCTAGGCAAGATCAGCTTTCGGACAAGACTCCAAAAACCAGGGAAATGCTTTCTGCTCTTTTTTTGGTCAAGGAGACAGAGGAGAAATTCTCCTAACAAATGAAACTGAGAAATTGTGTTTCTGCCCAAGGTCATAGAGCCTGCCGTGCCGCCTGTGGGACCTGGGGGTGGGGAGCCCTGTTGGACTGTTTGGCCCGATGCTTTCACCCCTTAAGTTGTGTCTCAGAACACAAGTCACTGAGAACCATCAGGTTCCTTATGTATCTTCACAGTGTGTAATGGTTTGCAAAGCACTGTTACCGTCATCATAACCCATTCAGTGCTTTAAGGAATCCTTTCAGACAGACAAGTCAAGAATTATTTTTCTTTTTCGGTTAGGAGGGGAAACAGACCCAGCAGATATAGTGTGGCCCAGGTCTCTCCGGCTTGACTCCTAGCTCATTCTGACCCAGCCCATGGGTGCTGGCTCCTGTGAGCTGTGGGGACCAGAGATAGAACGTTCTCAGTGTGTCTGAGGCCCTCCTGTGCCCCAGCTGAGGATTTAAACATCAGTGCCACATTTGGTCATTATCAGAAGTTTGAATTCTGGCTTTGAGGCAGCGCTCGGGCTTTCCTTGGCTTCCACTCTTCTGATGCCTCCTGCTAAATCCCATGTGGATTTAAGGGTCAGCACAATGAGTTTAGATTATTGTTTGCTGTAAGATGATCTGAGAGACAAAATTCCAGGGTTAAAAAATTTGGGAAATATGGTAAAGCAAGTCCCTTCCTTGTGAATGTCACTGTAAACATTTGCATTTAAGGCTCTGAACCGTCCTGCAGTTAAAGGAAATCTGTTTGACTATATTTAGCTTGCTACTTCTCAAACTCACTTACCTACCATGGAACGCTTTTTTACATCACACCTTGTAACATCCTCAGAAATGCATTTTGGGCAGCTCTGATTCAGAAGGTCTGATAGTTACTAGATCCATCCACATAGGCTTAGACCACTTTTTACCTTCCTGTTTAGCCCCTACTTGGGTTTCTTTGAGGAGACCTTGAGAATCAGACCAGACCAAGATTTCACGGGGTGAGGCAGGCTGTGGTAACAGACAGTTTGCAAATACTCCATATGTTCTAACATCCCCTTCTCTTCCCCCACAGGATGGCTTCCCCATTCGGATAAAAGCGGTCCATGTTGTGAATGAACCTCGAATATTTAAAGGCATTTTTGCCATCATAAAACCATTTCTGAAGGAGAAAATAGCAAACAGAGTAAGTGATGGTCCTACTAACTTAAGATACTTTAATTTTGTTTCTGCTTCCTTATTTGTGACATCTATAAATTTAATTGTGACATCAGTAAACTTACCTTAATTTATTATTTTTGCCCCGGGACTATTAATTTGGAAAGTACAATGAACAATCCTTTCTGTGAAGGGAAGAAGAATAAGAATATAATATTTGACAATAGAGAGAGCAGAGCCAGGATTGTTATCTAAGAGCTTCCCTGCTGTATAAAGTTTGTGAAATAATTCAAGGTTCATGAGGTAGTTGAGCTTTTAGCTTAATTCTTATTTAAGAAAGGGTAAATGACACTTGAAAAGATGGAAGAGCCTTTTCCAGCACCGCGATTGAAATGTGGTGGGTGTAGTTTTCCCCTCCCTAGGCCTAGGAACATTGTGATCACTCCAAAGACTGGGTCTTGAATTATATATATATATATTTGTTTTTCAAAGAGGAAGCACAGAAAGACAGAGAATCTCAAGATTTCAAGGAAGAGAACTTAAAATCCAAATCCCCAGACCTTCTTCTGAAGATTTTTTTTTAAATATTTTTTTACTGATTTCAGAGAGGCAGGGAGAGATAGAAACATCAATGATGAGAGAGAATCATTGATCGGCTGCCTCATGCATGCTCATGGTCTCCACTGGGATCAAACCCACAATCCTGGCATGTGCCCTGACCAGGAATTGAACCATGACCTCCTGGTTCATAGGTCGATGCTCAGACCCTGAGCCATACTAGCTGGGCTCCCTGAAGGTGTTAATTCATCAGCTCAGGGGTAGAGCCCAGGAATTTGTGCTTTTAAAATCTCCTAGGAGATTCTGATGCACAGTTAGGTCTGAGAACCACTAACTTAGTGGCCTCCACGCCTGGGTTTGAGCCTGTGTTGGTTTCTGGAGCTCCTATTTGGAACTTGGTTTTTCCAAAGCAGCCTTTGGGCCAAGTCTTTTTTTTTTTTTTTTTTTTTTTAATCTGTGAAATGACCTTATTTATGGCCCACAATCTTGTTCCTTTGGTCCTTCATATGTTCATTCATTCATTCAAAAATATTGATCAAATACTACATGTGAGTATGTTCTAGATAAACAAAATAGACCAAATTCTTGGTCCCCAGGAAGCTTACATGCTAGGGCAGGGGTGGAGAATGTCTGGTCCACAGGCCATATAAAGTCCACAAAACCATTTGGTCTGGCCCTGCCAAGGCAATAGGGGTGAGTCAAATAAATGTTTGACCAAATATAGCAGGCTATTTTTTAAGTTAATAATTTTGTGTGGCTTGAGAATGATGTTATAAATATCCAAATGGCCTTTGGCAGTAAAAAGGTTCCCCACCCCTGTTCTAGGGAGACATAGACAAGGAATTATATGTTACCTGGTATTAGAATGTGATGAGTGCAATGGAGAGAAATGAAGCAGTGAAAGGAGTTAATGAGTATGGGAAGGGGGAAAGGGTTGTAGTATTCAATGGGGTGGTTAGAGGTAGCGTCATTGAGAAGCTGGCGTTTGAGTAAAGAATTGAAAGAGGCAAGGGAATGAGCCTTACAGATCCTGGGATCAGCAGCAGCCCGGATCCTGGGGTGGGAGCGCGCCTGGCATACTGGAGGAGCAGCAGAGGGGAAGGAGGAGAAGGAGGAGGCAGAGAAGTAACGGGGGCTAGATCATAATGGCCTTTGGCGTTTAGTCTGTGAGATGGGAGCACTGGAGAGTTGTACAGAGGAGTGATGTGTTCTGACATCCACCAAAATGAGCTTAGATTGTGGTGGGACAAGGGTGCAAGCAGGGAGACCAGGAAGGAGGTTGTTGTGGGAGTCTAGGTAGAAACGATGGTGGCATAGTACCATTAGAGTGGCAGTGAAGTGGTTGGATTCTGGGTATATTTTGAAGGAGCAGCCAATAGGGCACTTGGTATAAAGAAAAGAAAATTAAGGATCCTCAAGCTTTCCAAGGAACTGGAGGGGTGGAGTTGTCATCAACCATTCCTTAATTCATTCAAGATATTTGAGCACATAGCACGAAGGAGGTCAGTGAATTACTGATTAACCTAAGGCCAGGTGTGTTTTCATTTCCTTCCCCTCTAGTTTTTCCTCCACGGGTCTGACCTGAACTCTCTCCACACAAACCTTCCAAAAAGTATTCTCCCCAAGGAGTACGGGGGCACGGCTGGCGAGCTGGACATTGCTGCCTGGAGCGCGGTGCTGCTGGCCTCGGAGGAGGACTTTGTGAGAGAGTTCTGCCAACCTGTCCCCGCCTGCGACAGCATCCTGGGGCGGGCGCTGCTGCCCGAGGGGCTGACCTCAGAAGCGCAGTGTGATGACTCCATGCGGGCCGTGAAATCACAGCTGTACTCCTGCTATTAGCCAGTCCCTTGTGAGCATCACCAGCTTTAAGTCCTTTCCTTTTTTTCTTCCATGGGGAGGCACATGGAGAATTTTAGGTGCCATGGATTCTTGCTCCTTGTAATTAAGCTGCAGCATGGAGAAAAAGCTGAGTGTGAGTGAAAGGGCATGCCCTTGATTACTTGAATTATTTCATGGAAGACATGGAAAATGTCCCCAATGATTCCCAAATTTGTGGAATCCCAGTTTGCAACCATTAATCTGGAAGTTGTATCTGGTTCTTAAACATCTCAAAGCAGGAAGAATGAGGACCAAAGTCACTTTGATCCCATCTTCAGGAGAAACCAACCCGATTGGCCAGTCAGCACATGAAACACTTGCGTCAAGCCTGCATGGTGGCCACATGTGAGACTTTAGGAGTTTGTGTCTTTCCCATGAACCCTAACTCCAGACTTCTGTTGTTCATCAGGAATCTACAAGTTTTCGGCCCAGGCCCATTGCCATCATGGGTTTGGAAAGCACCTTACCTGAATCAGGCACACAGCGGCACATCAGCAGCTTGACCAGGGACTTCCCGGTCAAGTTCGGGAGCCAAGACTTCAAGCAGCTGTAGGATTCATTGGTTGAATCTTGCAGTAGAAACTTGTTTTCCCAAATCCATAAAGCCTTAGTCCTGGTTCTCAACAGAATCATGCAAGGTCCTAGAAGTATATAATTTTATTCAACCTAAAATACTGGAGGCCAAGCCTGTATAGCTAAAAAATGCTGGCCTAAGAATTAAGAGACCTGAGCTCCAGCCTCAGACGTGTGGCCATGGATAAGACCTGGGCCTCTGCGAGCCTCAGTGTCCTCATCTGTAAAATGATGCTAAATGAAATGACACACAGGGCCCTTTGGGCTGCTGAGGTTCTGGGGTTTGGTTTCGTTATTGGACGTTAGACATTGCTTTTCCGCCTAGAAAGAGGACTCTCTAGATGCAAGTGGCTGGATCCTGTTTTCTGTGGTACCGCCTGGGCCTTTCCAGGAGGGATGTGTCAGTCAGTCACCATTTGGCCCTGCCTTTAAAGAAACAAGTATGTATATTCCTGGAACTCGGTGGTACCAACCTCCTTTTCCTAGTGAGGGTTAAACTTGAATGGCTTTTGTGAGGGCAGGCAGGTGAGATGACCAGGTTCTTGTATGAACTCCATCCCTGAGATTCCGGTGGTATAATTGTAAAGCTGGCAGCAGGGAATGGTTAAGTTACTTGGGATTCTGAAATTTTGGTCTCTGGAATTGAATACAAGGGCAGGTTATTGCTGGGTCACTTCTGAGGGCCCCTGCCCTCCCAGACCCCCGGAATTTCTCTATCTGTTGTGGGTGGGCACACTTTAGTCTGTCCAGCCAGACTGGATGTTTGTTCTGCATTTCAATACTTTAGACTCATCCTGTCAAGAATTTAGCCTTTGTCCAGGTATCATATTAGGTGGTTCATCTCGTGGCTTTTGACTTATTTCCTTTCCTATTCATTCCATGTAAATGATGATGTTCAAGTAACCAGTACTATGTGTTGTGTGTGTACCTTCTCTGTGCACTTCCTAGGCCACCAGGCAAGGTGGAAGTGAACAGTACACCGAAATTCAAAGGCCAGTCTGTTGCAAATAAGCTGTTCATCTTTATAGCACTTTAAAAATGTCTGGAGAGGTTGTTGATAGAAGTTATATATCTCATTAGTGCCAATTCTAGGGAAAGTTGTTTTCACTATAGATACTAACCCTGGGTCCTCTAGGGACCTGGCTGAGCTGAAAGTGTCAAAATGCACACCCCTGGCTGCCTCTAGTTCCGTCTGACAGTGATGGTGTGACCAGCATTGCTGAAAAGATCTAAACAGGACAAGTGGGGTGGCTAATGCAGGTAGAGGTTCAGGACCCATCTGCCTGGATGGGAAAATTGGTTAGAGGCTTTCCTAGTTCCCAAAGAGATTTTTTTTAAAAGGAAAAAAAAAATTGAAAACAGCTAGACAGAGAGAAATGAGTTGCTCAGCCCCACCAAGTTTCCAAGGTTGAAACTGCATTCCATTGCATGCCTTTGTCTAGGTGACTTCAATAGCCGTGGCCAAGCTCACCTAGAGAATCATCTCAGAGACCAGGAAGGATGCTGGTCAGGCCGTTGTCATTGGGCCCAGGAGCTGTTTCAGCTTCTGAAAGGAGTCAGAGCCAGGGTTTGCCTGCCTGCCTGCCTGCCTGCCTTCTAGAGCTGCTGCTTCGTTGTGGCTCTACAGAGGGATCCAATCGTTTGGCGCCTGAGGAGTTTGAAGCAAGCTGGGAAACCAGGGCCTCCCTGGGTGAAAATCAAGGCAGTCTGTGTGTGGCTTCACCAGCAGGAGGACGGGGATGACCAAGGAGCGCCCAGGGAGCCACACTCATTAGTGGAGGCACACAGACCGCACAGCAGTGAACAGCGGAGAACGGGGAGTGCTTTCCTTTAGGGAAAAACTCCAGCCCATTTCACAGGCTCCTGAAAATGAACTTTCCCCACAATTCAGGGTAGTGTGTAGAGTAGGGAATGGAAGAGTAAATCAGGAGACCTGAGTTCCAGCTGAACCTTGCTGTGTGGTTTTGGGTGAGCCACTGCACACCCCTGAATCATTCCATTCTGTACTTAAAGGGGATCACACCCTGACTCTGAAACCTCCTTTCCCAGCATCCATCATCCTGCCCCCCCGCCCCCCCCCCCCCGCCCTCAAGCTGGGTTATTCAGGAAGTACCTAAAACTTCCAAATGTAGGTTTAGGTGATATGGGGGTTTTCTTCCTCCTTCCCCCATACTGCTACACAAAAGTGTGTCTCTTCCTGGAACCCCATTCTGCCTTCATGGGGAGGTAGAATCTACAGAAAGAAATGGACAGAAACAGCCAGAAGTGCAACCCTGGCTTCCTCTTTAGCTCCCTCATGTTTCATCCTGCTTTCACGGAGCCACCTGTCCTTAGGTTTATAAACACTTTAGCTTACAAGATACTTTTTTTTTTTGGCCAAAATGTAGCAGGGTAATCAGAGAATTTCCCCCTAAATTCCTGTGAGACATTGAGCCCTTCAGAATCCTCCCTGGTGGGCAGTTTCTTTAAATGCCATCTGATTCTCAGATCAGTCGTGGGGTTATTTTTTTCATTTGGGTAGGCAAATGAAAAGGTGGTGGTACTCTGGCATTATTATAATACCTCATATTAAAGTTTTCCGCTCTTAAGGTTCTCCTTTGACAGCTCTTTCATTTAGGAAGCAAAATGATAGCTGATGTGTAAGTGTGGCTGTCCTGTGGCACGAAAGGGGTGGAGATGCCAAACATTGACTGTTCGGGAATGATGGCATTCTCACACTCCACTCCTCTCCTGGGTACTGGGATCTGTTAATTTTGTGAACTTCAAGTCATTTTCTTTCTGCTTTCTGGACTCAGAAAAAACGGCTTGCTTGAAATGCAGGATGTCCAGATATTCCTCCTTAGCATTTGGTCCCTGGGGAAGCCCAGTGTGATTTGTGGATGAAGATGCTAGTGATGCATGTTGGCCAATTCACTGCTTTTCCTTCCATCTCACTGGGCGACGTGTTTAGCTGGACAGCCAGTCAGCTGCCCTTGGGGATTCTTGCGGATGTGCCTCGCCTCCTGGCACATCAGGTGGGACCCTGTTACGAGTGAAATACTTGAAACTTTCCTGGGGCCAACAGCCTCTGACCCCACTCGGATGGGTGGGAGGTGGGCTCTTTCTGACCAGATTGGGGCACCATTTCAGCCACTGGTCACGTTCCTCACTTCAAACTGAAATTCAGTTTGGCTTTGAGTATAGGGCCACAAGGTGGTGGAGTCATCTACTTCAGTGTTTGTTTTGACCAAAAGTTTATTTTTCTAGTGCATTTTCTAAGTCAAAGTGGTGAAAACGTGTAATTTTAGTATGCATGACTGGTCTCCAACAATAAAACCCTGGAAGGACAAAGGTGTGGAGTCCCTTTGTGACAATGGCAGCTTGTTACTCCTGGCATGCGGCCTGGCAGAGCCTCCCTGCAGCCGAGGCAGGAGGGCACTCACAGCACAGTGCGTCCCACACACGCAGGGCTGCTGCGCGGAGACCACGTGCGATTAGAAGACGCCCGTGTGTAGGAGGACGGAGCTGGTGCAGTGGTGCAGACACACGTTTTGGTTCTCAAGGCCCAGATACACTTGCTGGACCAGCCCTGAATCCCAGTGATAGCGAACAGTTCCTGAGAGCTCACGTGGGCTGAGCAAGGTGGTGTCCTTCACAGAGATCATCTCATTTAATTGTCAAGCCCCTTAGTGAAGCGGGATTATTGTCCCAGTGGGGTAAGTGAGACACAAAAGTTGAGCATTTTGCCCAAGGACACACAGCTAATCCAGTAGAACGGATTCAAAGCCAGGCAGCCAGCCACTATTTTCCCCTGATGGTGCTAGGCTGTGCACTTCTCTTTAGTTCTTATTGTCAGTCCACGGACGGAACACAGAGGGGAGGAACTTTTAGAGTGAGGAAGCATCTCTAAAAATCTGCTTTATTATTTATTTATTTATTTATTTATTTATTTAGGCTTCTTAGGAAATACAAAGCAGAGTTTCTTAACTTCTGACACCCAAGTTGTAATGGAACATATTCTTCTAGAAGCACCTATACGTAAACCTACACTCCTTGGGAGGGTAACAGGTATGGCTTGATCAATGGGCGTCTGTATGCTTAGCCATTTCTCTATCTGTCCCATTTGTTTCTATAGAGGAGCACGCATCTGCCCCAGAGACAAACCCAGGTCCCCATGGTGGGTCTTGTGGTGACGACTCAGTTGAGAAACACTCTCATGCAGGATGTCCATACATTTACTGTTGGCTTCTGATGACTCGACAGGTAAGTACTCACATTGCAACATTGCTCTTCAGGTCAGCCTTCCCGGAGGAACCTGTGGGGCTTAAGTTCAGTCTGTTTCTCACATCTGGAAACATGGAGCTAATGGCTCCAATCCTTCGCACCTTATAGCAGTGTCACAAGGTAGTTGTGACGCACTTTATAAGCTACTGGAGTTACTGTCTATGTTATGAGTCAGCATTTTCTTCTTTTCTAAAATATCTTAGTTTCCCTACTGCCCACTCTTTACATAGTACTGGTTTGACATTCCTATAATAAATGGCAGCAAATGTTTCACATTATTGCATTTATAGCTGGTGAGTAATAAAATCATTTAAGGTGCCACTTTACTGGTAAAAATGTTTTTAAATGTTCACCCTCTTACCTGACAAGGTGCCAGCCATTAGGGATACAGTGACCTAGTAAGATACTAGCTACTGCCTTCAGGGGATGACTAAGTTTCCTTTATTAGTGATGTGCAAGCCTAGAGCGCCAGCTGACTCCTCTGTAGGTCTAAGCAGTCTCTAGTTGACATTGTCTCCTGCATGCTAGTAGGCCAAGGGACAATGGGGCCTAACTGAGGAAAGAACCAAGTCAGCCTGGGGTTTGTTTCTGTGTAACTGAGGGCAGATCACCAAGCTCTCTAAGCCTTGGTTTGGCCTGGAAAAGAGAGAATCACCACCACGTTGCAGGGGTGTGGACAGTGTCTGTTCATTGCTTGGTACATGTAGGTATTTATGTGGTAGTCATGACTGTTCTTCACCCGAGGTTACAGGCATGGCGTGGTGAGTCACCCAGCAGGACTTAGAACATCACTGAGTGGGTAACACGATGGAAACAACAGACCAACACAAAGGAGTAAAGAGATGAAGTGCTGCTCCCGTTAGTAAGCATAAGCCTGGTATCTGCCATCAATCTGCAAAGATCAAATGCATGACTCATATTATTGAATACTCATTTTAGCTTAATGTGTAAAAAGAAAAATACAGCCAAGCAATGACTTGGACAAAAAAGCTGTCCTGGTTTAAATTAAGCCTGAGTTAGGATTGGGTCCAGAACATCAAAAGCACTGACAACCAGGTCCATGGTCATTCTTTGGCAGTATCTTCGGTTGTCAAGAGAAAGTTTTATTTCCCAACGAAATGAGTACCTTGTAACAACCACCTAGAAAGTAAATAGCCAGCATGGGCCTACGAGCTTTCTCCCAGGTGTAACTAGGTCTCCCAGATGTTGCCTTTGATGAATCCCTACAGCATACTGCGGACCTCAAAGCCAGGGCCTGGTCAGTAGTCCTGGGAGACAGACAGGACTGTGAATGGTGATGAAACCCTGGGCGACTCATCTGGAGTGAGATGACACCATGCGGTCTGACGATTCAGAATACCCGCCTGCTTTCCAGTCTGACCCTGGGCTTAGTCAAGATGCTGATACCTATGCTTGTTTGTGATTCAGCACTCACGTGGGTAATCAATTCAATCTTAGCTAAATTACTGTGTTTTCAACTTAAAACCATGCACGGCAGGGACAATGCCCCCTAATTTTTAAAGAAAATTTGTTATTTTAAATTAGATATCAAAGTTTCTATCATGATAAGAAAAAATTTAAAAACTTTATTGGACCTTATGAAACCTATTTTACAGTTTAGTATTGCTTTTATTTTGAATTATATAAGGTGAGGAAGGGGTGTACCATGTTTCTGAAGTTTAGGACCTTTAATGGGTTTAATCTGGGTGGCCCTGCTGTTAAGGAAAGTGGGGTATCTGCTTTACACTAGAAAAGGGCTAAACCTGCCCTATCTGCCCCCCCAAATCCTTTACCTTATCTCTGTACCCCAACATTAACCATTGGTTTAAAAGATGGTAGTTCCAACAATTCCTATTATCAAGCCCTGCTTCCCTACCCCCCACACCTGCACCCCAACTGAGATTGTGCCCTCTATGTTCTCTATGTTTAATTCTGTAAGAATACCTCATTCTAGCCTGCACTAGATTTTGGCTGAAAATCTATGACTCTGAATATTGTCCAGTTGCTTTTTAGCCCATATTCAGGTTACCAGCTACTACCAGAGTGCTTAAGATGGGTTAAGCACTTGACAAAATAGCTTTACTCTCTAAACAATCTTATGTACTAGGTACTATCTTTTGTTCAAACAAAGAAAACAATGAGGCTCAGACAGGTAGTTATCACCCAGGGTCATAAAGCTTAGTAGAAAATGGCAAAACTGATGCAAACCCAGTCGGACTTCCAAGCATATGCTCTTAGCCATTCCTTAGGGACCACACCTCCATCCTTCTAACACACCTTGTCCCTCTTCCTGCCCCTCACCATACATATCGAACCACCACTGACCCAAGTGATTAAACCAGAGTCACTCAGGAATCTACTTCTCCCCCATATCTAATCACCTGCCCATTTTTAAATTTTAATTACTAAGCAGCTCTGAGCTGTCAATTTCTCTCCATCCTCATGTTTACTTCTCTGTTTCAAATCTTACATGGACTACCCTGGTCTTCTCTCTCTAAACCCATTCTCTATATATACAGTGAATGAAGACACAATTTATTCATGCCACTATGAATATGCTCCCCACTGCCCTCAACGTAAGGTCCAAACTCTTTAGTGTGGTTTATAAAGCCCTTCCTTACCCAGTCCCTGCCCATTTCTCCCCAGTCCAGCTTTACTAAACAAGTCTTTACAAATCTCCCTGCCTTTAACATGCAGACTTGTCTACTTCCCAGCACTGTCGTCCCACTTCCCATCTCTTAGCTAGCTCCTACCAATTCTTGGCTTAGACATCCCTTTTTCCAGGAAGCCTACCATGACACCCCACCTGGGCACCTTTGCAATTCCTAAGTCACAGGACTAATCACAGCACATTGTACCAGATGTCAGCTCATGTTCACCCTCTGGAAACTGTGAGTCAAGATGGTAGAGCTAGTGTCTGTCATTCTTAAAGCTGTATCCCAGAACCTGATGGGCTGGTAAAGGACAGACAGTACATCTTGGCTAAAAGAACAGACCTCGATCTCCTTGCCTGCTCCCTCTCCGGGAGGGTTCCCACCAGTCCCTGCCCCCGCCTATCACCTACCCACGCGTCTTACCCAGAGAAGGTATTTATTGGTACACTTTTTCAATGAGTTCAAGACTTTACTCACCAGCCCTTAAGTTTTAGAAGGAATAGATGCATTCTGCTGATAATTGATTGCCTATATAAGTCTAAAAAATATAGAATGGCTGCTAATTCATAAAAGCTGTTAAAGGGCCTTCAAAGTGTAAGTCCATTTTAATCAAATACCTTATAGTGCAAATATAGTAAATTCACATGCATTTTACTTTTATGTACTCATAACAAAATAATTACATAGACTAAAGTTGCAGTTTTTTCCTAAGTGAGTTCTCATTTTTAACCAAACCTACAAAGCATTTATTGAAATTAATGTTCTGGCAAAGCCACATACTTGAATCGAGCAGTGTCAATGCTGTAGTATAAAAAAAACGAAGTCTCAAGATGCAGAAGCAGCAGCCCTATCAGCAACCCCTCTTCTGGGGAAGGACGCCACACATACTCCTTCGCCCAATTACTATGATGCTATTCCTCTTAAGAGTTTACGGACTGAACAGAATGCTTGTATCAACAAGTAAAGACTTTCACAGAGGAAAACTGTCATAGAAGTACATTATTACTTTTTTTCCCTGCTCTTTAAGGATATTGCAATAGAAATATATTAACAATGGCCTCAAATATCCAATATTTTTCTATTTTAAATCAAAGTTGTAGGAACCTACAGGTCTTAATAAAGAACTCTCTTCACAGCACAGCTGTAGTTAGCTTTACAAGGCAAAAAGTTCCCTTTGCACTATATATCCTTAAAAATAAACAATGTACATGTAAATAAAAAATTCAGATCCTGTATCAATCATAATTCAATCTTGCCTTGGGCTATACACTTGGATATAGTCAACTTTGCAAAGCATTCACTTAATATTTTAGTTGAAGCAAAAGTAAAGGGGCTTTCCGCAAAGGGAACCTTTATGTGGTGTCCCGGGCACTCAGGTTCAGCTGAAGTCTCGATTGGTGAGGACAACTGGAGCCACAAGGGTCCAGGCGTAAAGGAGGAGGCAGACCCAGCTGGAGCTGATCTTGACCCACACAGCTGGCCACTTGCTGGTAACATTCTGGAACTCTGCATCAGGGCTAAGAAAACAGAAGAAAGTCAGAGAAAGGAGCCTGTCACTAGCATCGAGCAGCCCCCCAGCCAAAGCCAGGAAATTCTCCAGGGAAACGTGGCTGACACTAATCCTTAGTAAGGTTCTAGAAGGGATCTGAGGAAACTGCTACTTTTCGTTTTTATGAGCAGGGAACCCTACCTCTCAAATGGCTTGTATCTTCTCGTCAGCATGAAGAGCCCTGACTAATCTTTGGGCAAAGTTCTTCGGGAGCATCTGGTAAAAGTCTAGATCGAAATGGTCTCCCTGAAACTCACCTTCCTTACCAATCATTACTTTGATCAGAATACCCTATATGACCCTCTCTAGACACAGAGAAAAATTAGAGAACAAAGATTAGCTTTATGTCATGATTTTCTCTCTCAAGCGCTCAAGTTTGGAAGAGCTCCCCATAATCTGCACTGTGAGAATCCCAACTGGATTTTAAATCCAAGAGGAGAAACAGTCAAAAGTATTTCAGAAAAGAGTCGGCACTGAATACAACTTGTTATGTAGGTAAGAGAAGGGGATTCCAAAGTCAGGAAAATGGATGGAGGTTTTAGAGTCGGCCCCAGGAGGCTAAGTGATCTTCCATCCGTGTTGTCTGAGCCTCCTACCTGTACCAGCCAGTCACGGTCATCATGATGTACAAGGAAGCCAGGCAGAGCATCAGGTGGAACATGGCGTAGCTATACTGAACGCCCTCTTTCTCGTTGTCCATAGCCCGCCGGGGCTGTCCCTCTTCTTCATCGCTGGCACCATTGGTAGATGTTTCACGGAGGATCACACTTTCACTTCCTGACAGGGTCAGCTTACTTACCTGGCTATTGGTGGAAGTGCGGAAGCTAGAAAGTGATCCGAAGGAAAACAAATCAGAAATGGGCCATGAAGACGAACTGCTGCCATTGGCTCATATGCATGAAGGTTATTTCTGAACGGCTCCTACTTTGGGGTCTGACGGGCTTCTGAAAGGCCTGCTTGAAGTTCTGAACTGTTGCCTGCCATCACAAGACAGACAGTACTCTCCTCAGTTACTATTTGATGGTTTAACTGCTTAGGAGTTTCCCCAAACATACTATGCTCTCAAGGTCTACTTCCATGACTTCACACATACCTCTTCTATTCTTAGGATGTACCGCCCTCCAACCTTCCCCCAGCTAACTTACTTCTCCTCCAGCTCTCTGGGTATGTGCCACGTCCCCTGGAAGTCACTAGGCTGGGTTAAATTCCCACAGCTCTATGCTTCCCTCTGCCACAGCACTTACCATTCCTGTCTTTCTTGCTATTCACAGAACTCCTTAACAACAATGACCTTAGTCATCTATGCTTTCTGGCACATAATAGATGCTCACTAAAGTTTATTAAATGACTCAATAACAAAATACAGCCCTAACTGGTTTGGCTCAGCGGACTGAAAGGTCCCAGGTTCGATTCCAGTCAAGGGCATGTACCTTGGTTGAGGGCACATCCCCTGTAGGAGGTGTTCAGGAGGCAGCTGATTGATGTTTCTCTCCCATCAAAGTTTCTAACTCTCTATCCCTCTCCCTTCCTCTCTGTAAAAACTCAATAAAATATATTTTTAAAAAACAATTAAAAAATACATATAAATACAGGACAAAAGCTACATGATCACCTCCACAAACATAAAATAATGCATTTGACAAAATCCTTTTTAATATGACAAAAACACTCCAATTAGGAATAGAGGAAAATTTTCTCAAAATAATAAAGGGTGTTTATGAAAAATCCAGTGCTAAAATCATAATAGTGAAAGACTAAAAGCTTTTCTAAGATCAGGAACAAGACAAATACTATACTCTCATTCAAACCAGAGCAATTAGGCAAGAAAAAGATAATAGGCATCCAGATCGGAAAAAAAGATATAAAATGATCTCTATTGGCAGATGATATGACCTTGTATATGGAAAGTACTAAGGAATACACACTCTTAGAATCAATAACCAATCTTGCAGGATATAAAATTAATATAAAAAAATTAATTCTACTTCTATATATTAGCAATGAACAACCTCAAAGATAAATTAAGAAAAAAATCTCATTTACAATGTCATAAAAAAAGTAAAATACTTAGGAAAAAATTGAACAAAAAAAATTTAAGACTTGTACACTAATAACTATAAACCACTGAAAGAAATTAAAGACCTAAATGAGACATCCCATGTTCATGGACTAGAAGCCTTAATATTGTTGAGATCATAATACTCTCCAAGTTAATGTACAGATTCAACTCAATCCCTTTCAAAATCCCAATTACCTTTTTCATTTTTCAGCAGAAATTGACAGGCTGAACCTAAAATTTACATGGAAATGCAAGGGACTCAGGATAGCCAAAACAATCTTGAAAAAGAACAAATTTGGATGACCCACACTTCCCAATTTTAAAATTTACTACAAAGCAGTAGTAATCAAAAAAGTGGTATTGGCATAAGGAGGGACATACATATCAATGAAGTAGAATTATGAGTCAAAAAATAAGCCATTACATTTATGGTCAACTGATTTTTGACAAGGATGCCAGGACAAGTCAATGGGGAAAGAATAGTCTTTTCAACAAATGGTCTGGGACAGTGGTCGACAAACTCAATAGTCAACAGAGCCAAATATCAATAGTACAACGATTGAAATTTCTTTTGAGAGCCAAATTTTTTAAACTTAAACTCCTTCTAACACCACTTCTTCAAAATAGACTCGCCCAGGCCGTGGTATTTTGTGGAAGAGCCACACTCAAGGGGCCAAAGAGCTGCATGTGGCTCGTGAGCCGCAGTTTGCTGACCACGGGTCTGGGACAACTGGATATCCGCATACAACAGAGTGAAGTTGGACCCCCCATACCGCAAACCATATACAAAAACAGTAAAAAGACAAATAAGCCGGTTTAAAATACCCAATTGTCCATCAACTGATGAATGAATGGATAAATGAAATGTGGTGTTATCACACATTGAATATTATTTCCAGCAACAGGAAGGAATTAAAGACTGACATATATTACAACAT
Organism: Cnephaeus nilssonii; assembly: GCF_951640355.1. Lineage (NCBI taxonomy): Eukaryota > Metazoa > Chordata > Mammalia > Chiroptera > Vespertilionidae > Cnephaeus > Cnephaeus nilssonii. The sequence continues at coordinate 69,613,731 of NC_137082.1, read as the reverse complement.
GGATGAACCTTGAAAACATTATACTAAGTGAAAGAAGCCAGTAACAAGACCATATAGTGTATGATTCCACACATATGAAATGTGTGAAAAGCAAATCTAGAAACAGCAAAAAGATCACTGTCTGCCAGGGCAGGAGGGTAGGGGGAATGGGGAGTCACTGCTAATGAGCATGGGTTTTCTTTCTAGGCAAGTAAAATGTTAAAATTGACTGTGGTGATGGTTGCACAACTCTGTGAATATACTAAAAAACAACCAAACTATGTTTTTAAAGGGTGAATTTTGCACTATGTGTATTATATCTTTAAAAAAAAAAAGGCCAAAAGCAAAACAAACAAAAATATGAAAACAAATGAGTATAGCTGTGTTTCACAAAAACTACTAACAAAAAATAGGCAGACAGCCTAGGGCTGCAGTTTGCCAATCCCTACTTTAAGCAATCATTTAAAAAAAAACACACAGGTAAATCTACACTAATAAAAGAAAAGTATGCAAATTGACCGTACCTCCATGAAGCCTACCAGCCAATCAAGAGGGAATATGCAAATTAGTCCCACCACCCAGCTGCTCCAGGCGCAGAGCAGGTGGGCAGGGAAGGACGCCTGCTATGAGAGGGAGGGTGGGGGTCGAAGGGATCTACAGGAGCAGCACTCCAGCCGCAGCGAAGACGAAGATGGCAGACTCTGCAGCGAAGATGGAAAACTCCAGGTGGAGTCTGCAGCGGTGACAGACTCCGGCTGGAGAGAAGGCGGAAGACGGCGACTAGAGCGAAGGCCTGGGTCCTGGGTGCCGGAAGCCAGGGAAGGAAGCACTATTGCACGAATCTTCGTGCAACGGGCCTCTATTCTACACATAATGATATAGAAAGCTGTCCAGATTATAATGACAAGTTCATATTTTAGAATATTAAGTGTATTTATACAGCATGTTCCTAATTTATTTACTTTATTTATGTATTTTTAAAGATTTTTATTGATTTTTAGAGAGAGAAGGGAGAGGGAGAAAGAGAAAAGTTGATGTGAGGGCGATACATCAATCAAATGCCTCCAATACCCCCACAACTGGTGATCAAGCCTGCAACTGGGGCATGTGCCCTGACCAGGAATTAAACCAGCAACCTTTCAGTACACTGGATGATACCCAACCAACAGAGCCACACTGGTCAGGGCCCTAATTTATTTTTAAAAATTATATATCAAGTGATATAAATAAAATTGTATATATACTCCAGCCAGGTGACTCAGTTGGTTGGAGAATCATCCTGTACACCATAATAAAGGTTGCAGTTTCAATTTCCAGTCAAGGCACATAGCTAAGTTGTGGGTTTGATCTTGGGTTGGGGCATGTGAAGCTTTTAAAAATAAGCCAACCTATTTTCAGAGCCACTGCTCTAGCTGATCTAGGGTCATGGGGTAGACTTTCTTCTCCTAAACAAATGAGAAGGTATCTCTTTGTAAGGTTGGGAAGAATTATTTGATGAGAGAATTTAATGAGCTTTAAGAAATGGGTAGCCAAGGCAAGTCGAGGACTTTTAATAAAGAAGAGTTAGGCTGTTTTTAAAAAATTCCTCATACTACTTTTTGAAAGCAAAAAAGCTGCTTCACCCATATTAACCTTCATGAGAATCTTGTTCTAAGTATTTTTAAACTTACCTAGAATACACAAGGCAGAGAACAAAGGTAAACAGCCCAATAAAATTCCCATTCTCCAGAAGATGCCCACTCTGCGTTGGTGGAGCAGAGGTAGGGACCAGAGCAGTTGAATTTGCAGGAGCCAAGGTTGGTGCAGTCAGGTGTGTAATGATGCTCCACAGGCCTGGGTTGCAGGATTGATCTGAAAATGGGAAATATTTTATTATCTTTAGTTATCACCCATCCTGTCCTATAAAGGATTTGAAGGGTTTAAAACATGGGAATGCTATATTTAAAAGAACTTGAAATTTAGCAGTCAGTAACATATCTGTGTGGCAATCAGTGACTTAGTTTTGGGGGAGAAAAGAAACAATAATTGGTCAAATTTCACAAATATCAATCTTGATTTTTTTTAAAAGTAAGTGGAGTCATCATGAGAGGTTCTGCAATAATTGTTTTCCTTTCAAAGGAACCCACAGAATACTCTATTGAGAAACAACCCTATAACTGCCCAACTGGTATGGCTCAGTGGTTAAGCACTGACCTATGAACCAGGAGGTCACAGTTCGATTCCCAGTCAGGGCACATGCCCGGGTTCACAGGCTCAATCTCCGGTTGGGGACATGCAGGAGGCAGCCGATCAATGATGCTCTCTCATCATGGATGTTTCTATCTCTCTTTCCCTCTCCCTTTCTCTCTGAAATCAATTTACAAATATTAAAAAAAGAAAAGAGAAACAACCCTTTAATAACTACAAAAGGAGATTTCCTACAGCTGTTTCCTCTAGAGCCAGTAACACCAAAGTAAAACACAATTAAAACAATTCTACAAAGAGCCAAGACAATGTTGTCTTTTCTAGCTCTCAACTAGTTTGACTTAGTCCAGGGAAAAGCCTAGAACAGCAATTTTCAACTGGTGTACCACAAGAATTTTCAAAACATGCAAAATCTGACTATTAGTCAGGGGCACTGACCTTTTCCCCCTTAGATTGTCAAATAAAAAAATGACAACAGCCAACATTATAGTCATGGTGTGAATCAGTCAAAATTATATCTATTTTTTTTTTTGTCAGATCGGCAAAAAATAAAGGTTGAAAATCGATGGCCAAGACTAACATAAAGGATTACAATTCCTTAGACTGTCAGCTATGAGTTGCTCTGAAAAGACATGAAAATAAAACTTGAAAGGCAAGTATCTGCAGTTTCATTATACTTTCCAGTGAAGTTTAAGTTTTCTGTTTGTTCATTTATTTGAATCTGCTCTAGCTTTAGTTTTTACTCTACCAAAGGAATAATTTCCTACTTTCATCAAATGAATGTGCTATTGCCATTCTCTTACCAGGCTCATTGGTCAGAGCTGACCATGTAAGGTATACGGTGTAGAGAGTGATGATGGAGGACTGCAGGAGGCCAGAACGAGGGTGGTGTTCCTATGGAATCAAAAAGAAAACAATGCCTCAGGGATTGCAAGGGCTGACATTCTAAAACTTGGTGTACTTCTCTGGGATCCACTGAATTGTTATTCACTAAGAACCTTCTGATATTGAAAGATGACAAGTAACCTTTCAGTTTGAACTAGCCTGAAAAAGAACCCAGGAAGAGGAAGCATATACAGGCAGTCCTTGGGTTACGTCGGATTCGACGTACATTGTTTCATAGTTATGTCGCCATCTCCCATTTATTTATTTAAAAAAAAAAAAGTTCCATCATTTTGACGTATGTACATATGTGCTTTATGTTTTTTATTATTTATTTACCACAAGTAAAGGTCAGGAATTGTTATCTTTCTTTTAAATTATTTTTACTGTTTCACTTCATTTCTGCTGTGTGTGTGCTCCATGTGAGTGACGTAGGTGCTTATGTAGGTGGGTTCCGACTTAGCGTTACGTCATGCCGTAGGAACGGATCTCCAACGTAACCCAAGGACCTATTGTATTCTTGGTTCTCAAGGCATTTCATAATCCTGGAAATTTCTGTTTATCACACAAAGGCTTTGATTTATTAGTCTCTTAGTGTAGAGGAATCTTAACTCAGACTTTGCCATTAACTAGCTGGGTGACCCATCATCTCTCTGGAACTTCACTTTCCTCACTTTTAAAAGGAGGGGTGATGTCTAGATGTTCTTTTCACATCCTATATAATAAAAGGCTAACATGCAAATCAACTGAATGGTGGAACGACCAGTCGCTATGACAAGCACTGACCACAAGGGGGCAGACGCTCAATGCAGGAGCTGCCCCATGGTGGTCAGTGCCCTCCCACAGTGGGGAGTGCCACTCAGCCAGAAGCTGGGCTCACAGCTGGTGAGCGCAGTGACGGTGGCAGGAGCCTCTCCTGCCTCCGTGGCAGCACTAAGAACCCCCGAGCGATCCTGGACTACGAGAGGGCACAGGCCGAGCTGAGAGACTCCTCCTCCCCCCACTCGCCCCAGTGCACAAATGTTTCATATATAAAACTACATTAATTTTAAAAAGTATGGTATTTAAGTGATAAAACTTAGGAGCATGAGTTTTGTTTTTAAGTATTAAAAAATCAATTATTTTTTCTAGTTTAACTCCCCTAAAATATCTTGGCTAATGATTCATAAGAATCATTCTCAAGTTGTAAACAATCTTATGAAAATTATAAATTCTCAAGTTGCTTAAATTATAAATTCTCAAGTTGCTTAGGTTTTCTTAAATAAGGAAATTATTCATTTAATTATACTACAGGCAACTCAATGGCACATTTTATAGTTACTAAGTTATAATTATGAAGACTTTATAATACTAGAGGCCCGGTACACAAAATTTGTGCACTGGGGTGGGGGGTGTCCCTCAGCCCAGCCTGCACCCTCTCCAATCTGGGACATCCCTCTCACAATATGGGACTACTGGCTCCCAACCACTCGCCTGCCTGCCAGCCTGATCACCCCCTAACCACTCCCCTGCCAGCCTGATCGATGCCTAACTGCTCCCCTGCTGGCCCGGTAACCCCCAACTGCCCTCCCCTGCCAGCCTGGTTGCCCCCAACTGCCCTCCCCTGCCGGCCTGGTCGCCCCTAACTGCCCTCCCCTGCTGGCTTGGTTGCCCCTAACTGCGCCCACCCCCCTGCAGGCCTGGTTGCCCCCAACTGCCCTCCCCTACAGGCCTGGTCCCCCCCAACTGCCCTCCCCTGCATGCCCGGTCCCCCCCAACTGCCCTCCCCTGCCGGCCCGGTCACCCCTAACTGCCCTCCCCTACAGGCCTGGTCCCCTCCAACTGCCCTCCCCTGCTGGCCTGATCGCCCACAACTACCCTCCCCTGCTGGCCATCTTGTGGCAGCCATCTTTGACCACATGGGGGCAGCCATCTTGTGTGACAGCGTGAGGGTCAATTTGCATATTACCTCTTTATTATATAAGATGGAAAAATGTTTAACTTGGACATAAATTCATATAGGTTACCTAGGTTTCAAGTTTAGCATTAAAAATCTCACAGGAGGAAGCAGCAGAAAACCACCATACCTGAATTTTTGGATGGATGGATATAATAGAAACCACAACACAAAGGATCAGATTAATACTGATAAAGAACTTGTTCTCTGTGCAGCCATCTGGTTTGGTGTAGTATATATAGAGCAAACTGACACAGATGATTGAAGAGGTATACAGGATGCTTGTGACAGATAGTAAAACTAAAAAAAAAAAAAAAAAAGGAAACCAATATGAATACCCACAATCCTAACAAACTTTTATATTGAAGACCAATTTTCTTCTCCGTATAAAAGCGAAGAGACATTATTTCACTTTTATGATGGTTACTAATTTACAGTAAAATGACAGAAGCCCCAAGGTTGAAGTTTCAGATTGTGTTAGAGTTGGCTCAATGTGAAATTACAAAATCCACCAAACAACTGAATTCACTTCCTGGATTACCTAACTTGAGTTCATGGGTTGAAAAACTAGACATCTGATCATTCTAACCAGAGTAAATCCTAACTAAATACAAAATATTGTTCGTTATAAGCTTTTCTTAGGAACTTAAAAGATCTCTTAGCCTTCAAAATGTCCTAGTTCACAGCAAGCCGAGTGCCAGGGATGATGTTAGCACTAAACAGAACAGACAGGCATCTTTTGTGGCAGTTTTTCCTCAAAAACCTGTTTCCTATCACAACTTGACCACATCGGCGGGACCATCGCCCCAAAGAGGGAGGCCCAGGCCACCGTCTGGTGGGCTGCGGCGGGTGGGCGGGGCCTCCCTCTACAGGGTGATCCATCAAGGACCCCCGGCTGGGTGGGTGGGGCCTACCTCTTTGGGGCAATCGGTCGCAGGGCTCCTGGACTGTGAGAGGGCACAGGCTGAGCTGAGGAACGCCCCTCCCCGAGTGCATGAATTTCGTGCACCGGGCCTCTAGTGTTACTATAAAATGATGATGTACATTAGGTTACTAGCAGAGTTCTTAATGCTTTTCTATCTGAACATACAAGATTTCTCTACTTTTAGTTTCTCCAAAGTAGGGCAAATCTAAAATTCATTATTAAATTCTCCTATAGTTGGAATGATCCAAAACGAAATAGACAAAACAGAAGTAAACAGGTAAAAGAAAAAAATGAAATAAATTTTATTAGTCAGGAAGAAGGAGAAGTTTCAGGATTTCCAACCCATAAAAATAGACAATTTAAAAAATCTTTTTCTGCAATAAACAGACATTACAAACAGTTTAAGTGACCAATAACAGGGCAATGGTTAAATGAATTATGGTACACCATGCCATGGAACATCAGGAATTGTATGGATTGGAATACCATGCAACTGTTAAATGAGTAAGACATACCTATGTTCACTGATAGGAAAAAATATTCATTGTACAGTAAGTGAAAAGAGCAGCCCTAGCCGGTTTGGTTCAGTGGCTAGAGGGTCGACCTGTGGACTAAAGGGTCCTGGGTTCGATTCTGGCCAAGGGCACATGCCCGGGTTGCGGGCTCAGTCCCCACTGGGGGGCGTGCAGGAGGCAGCCGATCAATGATTCTCTCTCATCATTGATGTTTCTATCTCTCTCTCCCTCTTCCTTCCTCTCTGAAATCAATAAAGAAATATATTTAAAAAATAAAGAGAGAAACTAACTGTATTAAAGGTTACCAAAATTTTTTTTAAAAAAAGAGCAAGTCATGGAACAATATATAGTATAAACCTATTTACGTTTAAACATAACTGAATTAATTCTTATCCAGTTGGTGCTGTTTATATTATCTGTGCTACTCCCTTCCAGTGGTTATATCTGGAGAGGAGAGTGTGTTGTTGCAAGTTGGTAGAGTTGCATGTTTTATTCTTTATAAAATTCTACCATTTATGTTTATGGTAAAAATGGTACTATTTTTTTTCTTTTTCAATTTAAAAAGAAGCATCCTAAATATGTAAGATGAAAAGAAAACTGGACAATTTGATAACATGTGCTAAAAATATTTAAAATATCCATACCCTTCCACTCTTCTACTTCTGGGAATTTATTCTAAGGAAATAATCAGAAATGTACTCAGAAATATGTTATTACGTATTTATTGCTGTACCATAGCCAAACTTATTCACAAGCTATTTCTAAGTTTTAAAAATGATCAAACTATAAACTATTTGAATATATACTACATTTAAAAAACAAATAAGACACAAACATAGTATACATTTTTCAATGACTTTTTCCTATACATAGAAGATACACATGTAGACTAATATGTTAACAGTGAATAATAATTACTGGGGAATTTTTTTCTTTTGTGATTTTTGATTTTCAAGTTCTTGACACAGAACAGCTATTATTTTATAATTGGGGCGGGGGGGGGGGGGGGTTGAGGTGGAGTCAGGGCAAGGAATCTCAACCATTATTGTTAAAACTAAAATACAGCTGGGTCATTGCTCCTAATAAGTAAAGGGCTCCAAAGTCCCTCCCCATTATTACAGGCTATAAACTGTGTTCCCAACCTAAAAATTTTAAGTACCCTTTTTCCACCAAAAGGGTTTCACAAGGGGTGTGGGGTCATACTCTGAACAAAGCAGTAAGTACTGTTCACTTTCTTCTGCCTATGTTGGCAGATGTCCCACATGTAGAATGCATCTGAGTCCCCTCGTCCAGGGAAACAAGGAAATACAAACCAGAACTATGTCACTAAATACAATTTTCCCCCTTATATAAATGAATGTAGTTACATTACAAATCTCAAAATAAATGAATTGGGGGAATCCAATTATTTATATTATCTGTGCTACTCCCTTCCAGTAATGCATATAATTCAGAATTAAATCAATGGGAAAGTATAGTTTTTAAAGTCAGCTCGACCCTGAAAGTTTGTACATTTAAATCAACGGAGATTTTTCTTGTACGCCCTGTTTAATGTAGCATAATTCAGTGTGGCTCTCATAGTTGAGTTTAGATACTTACCAGCATACCAGCACCTTGGGTTTCCTTCTTCCATTCGATTCACCCATGATTCATTCACAGAGTGAGCCATGTCTACCAACAGCACCAGCTGGATAAGAATGAAGATAAAGGCCCCAAGCATGCCAATAACAAACCAGACTACAAATCAAAAGAACAAAGTTATTCTTTACCATACAAGTAACATTTCACAATGTTGCTAACATTCTAAGAGGATTCCAATTCAAGTAAGAGAGAGGAGGTAAAAACATATTCTGTCTCCAACACTACAGAGCAAGATTACTCCAATTCCAAAATCAAAGGCATTGTCTGAGAAGTGTTCTGTGGGTTTCAGACCTTTTAAAACTTGTTTTAGCTTGTGCCAAGGGGAGCCTAGAATCTAACATTCCAAATGCTACTATAAGCATTTTCCTTTACTTTGCGGAGGAAAAAAATCATAGTGGAAATCCACATGTCACTCAATGCCATAGTAAGGAAGGAGGCTAAGACAGGGGTGGTAGAGCACATGAGTTATAAGTCCTTATGTTGACAAGCTCTCTGATGAACTGAGTATTGTCAAGTAAGAAGACAGACTGTTAAAATATTGACAAACAATTAACATCTGGTTCCAGAAGAGCTGAGAAGTGACCTGAATGCCTTAATATCTTAATAGTAGTACCAAGTCATATAATAGGACACCATCTCCTTTGTCAGTTCTACAAAATTAATACTGAAAACCGTTTTAACTTAATCATGTAGAGTCTGTATATTTTATAATTAACCCCCTTAATAGTGAGCCATACCTGTGGTGAAATAACCCCCAGGAATGTAGAAAGATCCAACCATGATACCAACAATGGCAGCAATTTTGAAGAACCAAAACCTATTAAAATATTTAAAAAAGCATTTATGAAATGCTAATTTTCACCCTAATAGTGAGAAAATGAACTTCTAAAATGCAAAAATAAAGCCTTAGTAGCATTTCCAACATGACTTGACTTAGATATTCATTTGATATGAGGCTACTTCATTCAATACTTCACAAAATTTAAGATTAAACAGCACAGGGAACAGATCATTCACATTAAGAGGAACATGTATCCTTAGAGTTTCCCTACTTTTAGCACTTTAAGATAGGACTTTTTCTAGAATTCTGAAGTGTTCTAGACAAACAACGTTAGCTAAATATAGGACAATTAACTATTAAGTGTGGGGAAAAGTTATTTCCCAATCCTTCTTTTACAACATAGGATCTAAGGGCCTTGCTCACAATTACACAGTTCATCACTGACTCCACCTCAAAGACCAAACCTGGCTTTTAGTTCATGATCTTTAAAGACTCCTTGTATGGCAGAGTGAAAGGAATCAGACTTTGGAGCTGGACAGACCTGAGTTTCAATCTCAGCTCCAACCCTCATTGGCTGAGATCTCAAGCAATTTATATAACCTCTCTCAAATTTAGTTACTGCATCTATAAAAAGGAGATAATTTACGTATAAAGTTTACAAAACTCCCTTTACTCTTCAAATGAGAATTAGGGGAACTGGAGACCAGGAATAGAAAGAAACAGAGTAAGTAAATCAGTAGCCCAAATATATCCACTGTTTATCTTTCTGAATACTATCCTATATAATAAAAGTGTAGTATGCAAACTGTCCCCTCGACCAGAGTTCTTCCGGGAGTTCGACCAGGGGGCAGGCGGCCGGGGGAAGGGAGGGAATACCTGGCCAGCAGCCACTAGGGACCCTACCAGTGCACGAATTTCATGCACTGGGCCTCTAGTTTAAATTTAACATGCACATTTTATCTTTTAACAATAGAAAGGAAAAATAAATACCTTTATTGATGTGGTACCTAGCACAGTGCTTTAACTATTTCACAGGTGTTCAATAAAATCTAGAAACTTGAAACAAAAGGCCTGGGGCAGGGGACAGAGGTGGGATAGAATAGAAGGAGTCAATCAATGGGAGGGAAAGGGGGACACATGGAATACTTCAACAATGAAGATTTAATTTAAAAAAAAAAATAAGCCAGCTGGTGTGGCTCAATGGTTGAGCACCGACCCATGAACCAGGAGGTCACAGTTCAATTCCTGGTCAGGGCACAGTAAGGGACCTACAGAGAGGCAGCCGATCAACGATTCTCTCTCATCATTGATGTTTCTCTCTCTCCCTCTATCCCTTCCCATCTCTGAAATCAATAAAAACATATTTAAAAATATATATATATATAAGACTCTCCTCATCCCCTCTATCTCCTCCAATGCTACAGGTCTCCAATTGAAAATGACACTGAAACAATTTCACATGTACAATAGGTCAGACATACATCTGGGCCACTGATTTACATACTCTACTGCTCCCATCAGAATGGCAACATTTACAGCTGAATGTGAAGGTCCACACCATAATATAACAACTTAATAATAAATAAATCTTACATACCCATTGTGTATTGCTGCTCTGGGGTCTTTGCTCGTTTTTACTTTTAACATGAGTAGATAAAAGGCAAAGAAAAAGATGGCCAAGGCAAAGCTGATCCGATATGCAGCTTTAAAACCAACCTGCACATCACAATCTTTATCAGCCTTTATATCAACCACCTTGATTTTAAATCCCCCTTCACAGAATCCTGGAATCTGGAAAAAATAATATCAATGTTATGGGAACACCCACATTTAAACAGAGATTCTACCCCACCATAGGAAAACCTGGATTTACGAAACTGACTACTTCAACAACTGCAAGACTACCCTGTGGGATTATTCTCTATGTCTTCCAATCATTTACAATCTTGTCACCAGAGAGTATAAACAACTTGCATTTTGGAAATAAAAGTGAACGCTCTCTTCTTTGCACTTTTCTACTGATGAGGTTATCTCCCACTATCCCATGAATTTTCATGCTACAACTCACTCCTTTCAAAGGCCTAAATCAGTTTAAATGTTTAAGTGTTAGGGCCACCCTTTTAATATCTGTTTTCTCTCTCAGTTGTTAGACTAGAACCTGAAGATGTTCACTTAGACTTCCTTTATTTCTGGGAAAGGACTAATCTTTTCATATTCTGTATCTTAACTATATCCCAAATTACAATGAATTTGATTGACTTTCATAAGTGAAGAAATAAGTAAGAATATTAATGTCAACTAAAATTTTGCAGAATGTAAAAATAATACATTAAGGGTTCTGTTACTTCTACTCACCTTCTTCAGCTGATTTTTTACCCCTTCCGTTTGCATGATGCAGGATACAACAGTGCCAAGGATGAGAATAGAAGCATAAATGAGGCGAGTCACAGTGGAATTCTTACTGTTGGGACAGCAACCGCATAGCAAACATGATGCACCACCACAAAGGCATGGGACCTGTAATAAGCACAGATGGCCATCTGAGGTCTTTCAGTGGACTCCTTCATGACATAGGTATCGCAGAATAGAAAACGAAGCAAGCCAGATTTTGACAGTTTTAACAGAGGAAGGAAGTGGTTAAAAGCATGGGCTCTGGAGTCAATGTTATTTCTGCCACTTTATCTCAGCAAACCTTTTTCTCCATCTGTAACATAGACTCTAACAGAAACTTCCTCCCTCAGACATTACTGTATTAAATAAGCACTCAACACAGTACCTAAAACATATTAAGATCCCAAGAAATTTTATTTATATTCACACAGGTATATTATCTTTAAAAACAACATGTCTTAATAATGAGAAAAATATAAACCTAATTGCACTTGCTATTTACCAAGAACCCTCATTACCAAATTTGATATTACAAGCAACATTACATGGAAACCCTTATAAATTAACTAGAGGCCTGATGCACGAAATTCGTGCAAGAGTAGGCTGCCGGCACCGGCTTCCCTCTGGCACCCGGGATCTGGGCTTCCCTCACAGCCCCAGTTTTGTCTGGAAGGACATCCAGTCTAAATAGCATATTATGCTTTTATTATTATAGATGATAGCAAGAGCCATTATGCTCCATTCAAGAGTAACCCGGAGCCCTGGCCAGTGAGGCCAGAGTTGGAGTGTCCTCCAGAACACCAAAAGTTAATGGGTTCGATTCCCAGTCAGGTTGCATATGGGAAGCAACTAGTCGATGTTTCTCTCTCACATCTATGTTTTTTTCCCCTCTCTCCCCCTCCCTTCCTCTCTCAAATCAATAAAAATAAATAAATACATAAATAGCAACCTGGAGATTCCTCAAAAAGTTAAACATAGAATTACCATAAGACCCAGTAAATCCACTCCTGAATATAAACCCAAAAGAACTGAAACAGGTATGCAAACAAAAGTTTGTACATGAATGTTCAAAGCAGCACTATTCACAACTGCCAAAAGGCAGAAACAACCCTAATGATAATCAATTGATGAATGGATAAGTAAAATGTGTTATAGCCACACAATGGAATATTATTCAGCCATAGAAATGAATCAAGTACCTAGTGTGTAAAGATACTTAATCTGTGGAATAAACCTGTCCTACTATATGTTTTGTCACTTCCCTATTTCTAAATGACAACTATTCTTCCAGTTGCTCACTCCAAAAACCTTGAAGTCATCTTTGATGTCTTCTTTTCCCAAAACCCTCATCCAATCTGTCAGTATATCAGCTCTACCCTCAGAATATACCCAGAAATCTGACCACTTTCATAGCATCCTGAGCTATCATGTTGGTCTAAGTCTAAGCCACTAACATCTCTCATCTGGATTAAATGCAATAGCTCCTGTTTCATTACTGTAGCAACCCATTCAGAACCCAGAATTAGTATAAAGATTATTTTAAGATGAAAACATTTCAGATTCAAAATAGATGTAGAAAAAGAAAAGCCTTCTCTCATAGCTTTCCTCATCTGACTAAACACAAAGAGGTGAGGCTGCCGTAACTTCTCTCTCCAAGAGTTTTATGGCCATGAAGAAGATAAAAAGACTTCTGCATTGCCCTAACTGGTTTGGCTCAGTGGATAGAGCGTTGGCCTGCGGACTCAAGGGTCCCAGGTTCAATTCCGGTCAAGGGCATGTGCCTTGGTTGCGGGCACATCCCCAGTAGGGGGTGTGCAGGAGGCAGCTGATCGATGTTTCTCTCTCATCGATGTTTCTAACTCTCTATCCCTCTCCCTTCCTCTCTGTAAAAATCAATAAAATATATTAAATAAATAAATAAAAACACTTTAAAAAAAAAAGACTTCTGCATCTACACAAACAAGTTATTATCACAAACTTTCTTATCTCCAATTTGTTCTCCTAAACACCCATTTGGCTGGGCTGGTGTGGCTCAGTGGTTGAGTGTTGATTCCCATAGGTCATCGTTCGATTCCCCCTCAGGGCACATGCGGGGATTTCGGGCTTGATCCCCTGTAATGGGCATGCAGGAGGCAGCCCATCAATGCTTCTCTCTCATCACTGATGTTTCTATCTCTCTCCCTCTCCCTTCCCTTCCTCTCTGAAATCAACACAAATATATTTTTTTAAAATCACAAAAAAACAACCCATTTGTCTTTCCTAAGAAATAAGACAACTTATTTGTTCTTCCCATAGAAGCCCTTTTCTCCTACCTCCTTTTCCCCAAAGTTAGGAATCTAAGCTCTATATTCTAACCACCCCTTTCAGTTGTTCATCAGTAAGCAACTGTGTGTGAATGTGGGTTTTGCACACATAGATAAACTTTCTTTCTCTTGCTAATCTGTCTTTTTGTCACAGGTCCCTAACTACCAACCAAGGGTGGAAGAAAAGTTTTTACTCCCCTATTTTGTAAATAGTGAGTTTAGCCCACTAGTGGATTGTAAAAATCAACTGACCAGAATTTTTTTTAATGTGGTAGAAAAATTGTACAGCAGATGGTAAAGGTAAGATTTCATTAAACTTGTGTCTAAATGGATGTATTAACTCAACAGTGTGTAATTTATTTACTTTGGGTCAAAATAAAAAAAAAATTGGAAAGCCACTGCTCTCAAGGAACCTACCCTTTTTATTTAAGATCCACAATCTTTTTAAAAATATATATTTATTTCAGAGAGGAAGGGAGTTGGGAGTGAGAGATAGAAACATCAATGATGAGAGAGAATCATCACTGCCTCCTGCATGACCATACTGGGGATCGAACCCACAATCCGGTATCAAACCGTGATCTCCCGGTTCATAGGTCCACCTCAACCTATGGAGGGGGGGGGGGGGGCGGTGTGCCTAGGAAATAGTAGTGGAATGAGCTCAGAGAGTCCTCTGAAGTGAGCATACGAGGGAACTCCGCATATTCTATTCTATAAATCCTAAAATTTCCTTTTTAAAATATGGAGTTTACAGTCTACAAAATGATTCAACTGTATCCCACAACAGCTTCCCAGGCGAGGGATGCTGGAGTTATTATCCTCGTCCTACGGGACTTATACAAGGTCCCAAAGTTCAGACGAAGGCTTCCAATTTTGAAGAATAATCTACAAGGCCTTCTTCCCCTTGCACCAGCACTGCACAGGCCTCGGTGAAACTCACAGCTCTGCCACATAGTCCGTGGCTTTGGCGAATCCCGGGCTACAGGATAAAAATATTATCCAAACCACGCAAATTAAAAGGCGCCACCTTAAGAAGGTGCTTCGAAAAGAACCGGAGAGCTCCAGCTCTGGGAACTCATTCCTTGGTCCCATTCCAGCGGCTGGTGAACCCAGAGGCCGGAAGGCTCCTGGGGGCGGGGCAACAGAAATTGTAAACAATGGCGGCCTGGCCTCCCACGTTCATCCCACGCGGAAAGTGAGCCGTCAGATCCCGACCGCGGATTTTGGCCTGGACCCTTGGATACTCTCTGCAGCTCAGGGCCGGTCCCTCCAATTCCCGGGCGTCTGCAGCCGAGGCCCGTTCGGGTCTGATCTTGGGGCTCACTATCGCCCCCCCTCGTCCAAACCACAGGTCAGACCGAGACACTAGCCCAGGGACTCACCCAGCTGGCCAGGGAGCAGACGCCCAGCACAGCTCCCATGGTGACGCCGGTGTTGGAAGTGGCGGATCCGGAGGCTCCCGGCGCGCGCTGTGACTGCCAGTTGAGATGTCTCCTCAAAACCACGAAGGTTTCTCAAGCCGGAAACGCACGGCTAGCGTCATTGCGTGGCCCCGCCCACCGCCCGCGGCCGCTGCTCAGAAGCACCTGTCATTGGTAGAGAAAGAAGGCGGGGCTAAGGGAGGAGGCGGGGCTAAACCTGCCCGTGCTTTAGGAGTTGTGGAGGCTTTATTTCTTCACCTCATTTGTATTCACTGGGAGCCCATTAGGTGTCAATATCTGGGGTACTGAAGTTGTTAGGGGCAGAAATAGAATATTAGAAATTAACTATAATTATAAGAAATATTGCCGAAACCGGTTTGGCTCAGTGGATAGAGCATCGGCCTCTGGACTCAAGGGTCCCAGGTTCGATTCTGGTCAAGGGCATGTACCTTGGTTGTGGGCACATCCTCAGTAGGGGGTGTGCAAGAGGCAGCTGATCGATGTTTCTCTCTCATCGATGTTTCTAACTCTCTATCCCTCTCTTCCTCTCTGTAAAAAATCAATAAAATATATATATATTTAAAAAAAGAAATATTAATCATGCTGCGTTAACCGTGATAGTTATTTTCTGAATAGAGAAAGCACAGTCTAACCTCGCTGGGAATTGTACGCCCTGGGACATGGGAGCTAACACCGGAATGCAGTCTGTCCTCCTTCCGAGAACTGCCTATCAGTATGGAAAGATTTACAACCTCGTGGCACCTAGTCCCGCAGGCACCTGCTCTTTACAACCCCCTGCCCCTATTACCTGTAATCTGGTCCCAGGGCCCAGAGGCGCCTGCTCTCTGTAACTCTCCCCCTCCCCCCAGCCCACAGGACTTGTAACCTGTAATGATTATCCCATGCTCACTTTCCCATACCTGTAATTCCTACTTCTCCATGTAATCTTGTCCTTCTACCCAATGTAAGCAGTTGCCTTATGGTGGGGTGCAGAGCAGATTTTTGTGGATGACCTGCTGCTCTCCCATACTGCTGGCATTATTGGAATAAACGCTCATATATGATTCAACCCTGTCTCTGCTGAATTGGCTGAAGTAGTGACAGGCAGCCCAGACCCCTTGGTTGTGATGAGTACTCTGAAGAAGTAGCATAAGGGAATATTATTTCCATAAAAATGTAATGCCCACTAGGTACAGGGAAAGCAATTTAGTTGGGGGTGGGAGGCCTGGGAGGTTGTACGGAGAAATTTAATCTGAGAACTGAAAGATGAGTCAAGTTTATCAGGGAAAAGTGAGCAGTTTCCTAAAATGTGGGCTCTGTATATCATTGAAAGGCACAGTGAAAAAGTCCTCTTTCAAACCATAGAAAAGGTTTGTTTGGGATTAGTATGTATTTAACATTTTTCTAACACTTGCTTATCTCCCTTTTTAACAGAATGAAGGCTTCATTTTCCACATCTCTCCAAAGGTAACCACATCTACAGTTAAATAACCATTTTGTTTCAGGGTGTGTGTGTGTGTGTGTGTGTGTGTGTGTGTGTGTGTGTTTGCAAAAAAACTTCCATTTCTACCAACCAAAGCTGGTTTTCCATTTAAGCAGTGAGGTAAATTTTCTTTTGTAGATGTCAGCAAAAATTAAGATTCTATTTAAAGAAAGAAAACTTGAAAATGATTTATTTAAATACATAACAGTGTATGTGGTATGTAGACTTTCCAATGATGACAATGTTGTACAAATTCCTAATGTAGGGGTAACATTTACCCAAGAATATAAGAACCTGTAGAGTTTGGAATTATATAATATTGAGACTGAAAGACACCTTAGAAATATACTCAGATCTCTTCTTTTACTGAAATGGAAAAAGGCTCAAAGTGAAATGGTTTGCCGAAGGCCACAGGAAGGGTTGATGGCAGAGGAAGAATTACGTAAGCTTTCCTACTTCCTGCCTCAGCCTATCTCCTCCCCAACCCCCAAACACCTGCCCAAGTCAGGCTGTTTCAGGACCACTGAACCTTCCAGGTAGCTCTTAAAACCCTGTTATCAAAAAGATTTATTTATTCAGCTTGTTCATTAAGGGAGAACACACACCAGGGACACCGTGAGGAATCCTGGTAAGAGGGACTTGGAAAGAGTTTATATTAGGATTTGGGTGGTTTAAGCCTTTGCACTCTAAGGATGGTTTAACCCTTTGCACTCGCTTGCTTTTTTCTCGATTCCTTTATTCTACTCGGGATTTAATTTTTTAAATACCCCAGATTTTACAAAGCGCGGCAGTAGAATAAAAAACTGGAGTTTCTTTTCATACAAACTTATTTATTTGGATTTTTTTTATATTTCAAATTATTGATACATTCGAAAACCGTCACACTCGACATCCGAGTGCAAAAGGTTAAGGAAGTGGGGAATTGTTTTGAATTGGACACAGTCAAGAAGCAGGGACAATTTGATGAGTAGGTATCTTAACTTTTATCCTGGAGATAGGAGATTAAGTAAAGCAGGGCCAAAATTGTCATTGAAAAAGCAAAAAAAAAAACAATTAAAAAAGCAGGACTCACTCCTGTTAGAAGAGGAAGTTGTTGAATCATATTTGTCTCTGCCTTGTTCCAGATAAGCAGTGGCCTTGTCTGATACTTGTTTACATTCTGTGAGCACTGTTTATGTAAGGAACACTGGGTCAAGCCAGCAGCTGAAGAGTTTTTCATTTTCTGACCTGCAAGCATTAGTCCTGCCAAATGTGGTCTCCTGCCCATCTCTGTGTTTTTAACCCTAAGTGGTTAAGTGTGCCTCCTCTGGGTGGCAAAGTTGGAGGAAAGCACATCTTTGAGATCCTCTACTCCTATCTTCCACCGAAGCAACATCTCTTCTCAGATGGGGGGCTCACTGCCACCCAACAGCCCCTCCCATATTTGCCTGTTGATTGTCAAAACTAGATGTGTTTTTGTCCCCTCTAGGAGAGAAAAATTTGTCTTCTCCTTTTAGGTTTAGTGACTGGCCGAGCATGGAGGGTTTTATACCAATTGATCAAGGCTGGTAAACTTTAAATTTGTAGAGAAGCGGTAAGACAATGGAAAGGGATTTAGGCTTTTGGGGGGCATGCTGTGGGAAGGTAAATACATGGCAGAAATTAATGGAAGATAAAGATCGTGTTTTTGTTTGTTTTTTTTAAAGCAGGATTTGTTATATAGATTTTTCTCTCACTGGTAAGAGTCTAGAATTGTCTCCTATGATTATTTTCTGCCTTCCCTGGGGAGTGTGGAGGGGGGACTTAACAAAGGGAAATTTATTGGATGAGGGCAGAGAGTCTTTCTGTGTCTATTTCTCAATTGCCTTCAGCTCAAAATAATCCTTAGAAAGTGGCATATTTTGGGGTGGCATATTCTGATCTCCTACATTCCTATATATTGTTTGAAAAGATAATACATGTACTTGTTTTTTGAAAATACTACATTAAAGCTCTAGCCGGTTTGGCTCAGTGGATAGAGCGTCCGCCTGCGGACTGAAGGGGTCCCAGGTTGGATCCCAGTCAAGGACACATGCCTGTTTGATCCCCAGTAGGGAGCCTGCAGGAGGCAGCCAATCAATGATTCCCTCTCATCATTGATGTTTCTATCTCTCCCACTCCCTTCCTCTCTAAAATCAATAAAAATATATTTTAAACAATACTACATAAAAGAATATACAATGAAAATGCATTATCTTAACCCCCCATCTCCCAGATCTCTTTCCACAGTTCATATGTGCACATGCCAGCATTGTATGTATTATCCATCACCCCCTTTTTACAAGTCTACATCTAAATTGTATCGACATCTTTATCTTCCTGGGCCTCTCTCTTGCTATAGTAAGCTGTTTTATGGATGCACCATAATTTATTTACGCAATCCCCTACTAAATGGACCTTAGGACTGGTCTTAACACTTTTACAAACAATGGAGCAACGATTATCCTTTGGATTCGTGTTCCAGTGTATCTGCATGCTCGTTCCAAGAAGTACAATTGCTGGTCACAAATTAGATGATTTCCAATATTGAAATCAAATGTGGTAACCTAATTCTCACCTTGAGCCCAAAGAAACAGGTTTATTATTTGCCACAGCACGGCTTCGGAGATTAAAAAAAAAAAAAAAAAAAAAAAAAAAGGCACCTGCCACCCCGCCCAAGCCCGTTTTCCTGTCTTTAAATATTCCCAGGGTGAGAAGCTTCCACCTGCGGCCGGTCCTCTTCCCTAACGGTCTGCCTCTCAGGTCACAGGGAGAGACACTGAGGCACAGGAAGGTCAGAGGCTCAAGTCTTCCGCCGGCCTGGCTGTCCCCCTTCCCCCAGCATCCCCTTCCTCTCTCTTCCCTGGGGGCCAAGTTCCAGCAAGCCGAACCCCACGCTCTCCCTCACCGCTCTGGGGCCCGACGCCCACCCGCTTTCCCTCCTCCCGGCCGCGGAAGGACCGGCGAACCCTCCAGGTCCCCTCCGAGCCGCCGTAGCGGGAGCCGCGGGAGCCAGTAGCTCCGGTCGCCAAGGCAACGGGCTCCGCTGCGCGCTGCGGGCGCCGGGCAGCCCGGGGGAGGCGCTGCGGGCTGACGGCCCGGCTCGGCGAGGCGGCGGGACGGCAGGTGAGCGGGGGCCGAATGGCAGTCGCGGCCAAACACGCCACCCCGGTGTGGACTCTGCAGTGGGCGAGGGGCTGGGCGGCGGGGGCCCCCCGGGAAGGAGGCTGGGACCGGACCTCGACCCCTTCAGCCGCGCCGGAGCGGCGTCCCCTCGTGTCCTCTTAACCCTGCCCGGCGCGGGTTTGGCGTGCGCTTTGGGGGTGGTTCATTATATTTTTGGAGCCAGTAGTTGGCCTGATCCGAAAGTTTCTTTGAAAACAGAAAGCCCTTTTTAGGCGAGGGCCGGGAATAACTCAAAACTGCAGAGCATGTCTGTCTGTGTGACTCTTCTGGAGCCAAAGAGGATTGACTCCTTTGTGTATCAGTTTCCCTGTCTGCGAAATGGGGATAATGATAGAACCTGTCTCGTAAGATTACACAGTACATTTATGTTGAAAACCCTTGCAGGTAAGTCCTCAATACTTGGGGGCTTTTGTTATTCCGGCTACAGGCATACCTCGTTGAATTGAGCTTGGCTGCCTTGCGAGCTCCACAGGTGTTGCGCTTTTTTACAAATTGAAAGCAAGGCCCCCAGCAGCAAAAGGATTAGGACTGGCTCTGTGGCAATGCGTGCTTTGTTGCTAGATCTCGAACCCGATCCGCAGTATCTCCGAGGTGTACCTGCCCCAAAACACTGAGCATGTTTTTGTGTGCCGGGGCCTGGGCTGATTGCCACGGGTAGAAAAGTGAATGAGGCATCTTGCTTTCAGGGAACGCCACAGTTGTACGGCGCAAGTAGGCATTTGTCGTGATTCCCGTTGTGATTGTGGACACACAGGGGACTATGCATACACGGAGAAGGCAGTTAACCCAGATTTCCAGAGATGAGGTTGGGGTGGGTGGTCAAAGAGAGATTCCAAAAGGGCGTGACTCCCAAAATGAGACACGAATATGCCTTTGATTGGTCAGAAGACGAGGCTGATGAGTGCACAATGTTCTAGGGCAGAGAAAGCAGTGTGTGCAAGGGAGAGCGTGCAGGCTTGTTGGGAATTTGCAGGGGTTTCACAGGCTGACCAGAGTCACATTCCGAGAAGTGGAAATGGTCAGGCTAAATAATGTTTGAGAAATAAGAGGTGCCCCTTCTGAGAGACTTTGCTTGTGTCTCCTTGCAAGTTTGGAGGAGTTTGGACTTTATCTTGGGCCCATTGGGGAGCTATCAAAGGATTTTGAGCAGTCAGTTGTGTGTGTCATGAGTGTGTGATGTGTGTATTTGATTGAGATATGGTTTCAGAAAGATCAGGGGGTTTTGTTGTTCACTTTTGGTGTCATCAATTCTCCAGTCTTTCACATCGCAGGCATTCCTTTGATTCAAACATATTTATTGAGCATTTACTACGTGCCAGGCATTGTGTAGGTAGTAAGGAATTAGGTCCCTGCCCTCATGGCATGTATTCCAAACATGTTCAAAGGTATATTCATGGAGATGAATGCAGTCTAGTACAACTGGAACTTAATCAGTACTGGAAAAGACCCATCAGAGAGATTAAATATAAGGCCCAGGTCATTTAGGGCCGCTGCATTGCACACTCTTGGAAGAAACATTCACTTAGACAACACCAAGAAGAAATGGCCAGATAAGTAGGAGGAAACCTAGGATTGTGTACTAATGAAAGCCGAACTTTCATTCTCAACTTTGCTGGATACTGCTGGGATTTCAAATTAAGTTAAACATTAAAGTGTCCTTTGGATAAAGAAATATCGAGATCACAGGCTGGCAGCGGGGGACAGGGAGGAGCAGTTGGGAGTGACCTGGTCGGCAGCAGGAGGCAGTTAGGGGCAACCAGGCCGGCAGTGGGGGGCAGTTAGAGGCAATCAGGCTAGCACGGAGAGGCAGTGAGGGGCGATCAGGCTGGCGGGGGAGGGAGGGCAGTTAGGGGCGACCAGGCAGGTAGGAAGGTGAGTTATTAAGAGCCAGCGGTCCAGGATTGTGAGAGGGATGTCCAACTGCTGGTTTAGGCCCGATCCTGGGGATAAAGTATCCTATATAATAAAGAGGTAATAGGCCCGGGGATCGGGCCTAAACCGGCAGTCGGACATCCCCTAAGACAGTAGTTGGTAAACTCATTAGTCAAAAGAGCCAAATATCAACAGTACAACGATTGAAATTTCTTTTGAGAGCCAAATTTTTTAAACTTCTTCTAATGCCACTTCTTCAAAATAGACTCGCCCAGGCCGTGGTATTTTGTGGAAGAGCCACACTCAAGGGGCCAAAGAGCCGCATGTGGCTCGCAAGCCGCAGTTTGCCGACCACGGCCCTAAGGGGTCCCGGATTAGAGAGGGTGCAGGCTAGGCTGAAGGGACAACGCCCCCCCCCATGCATGAATTTTGTGCACCAGGCCTCTAGTTTATTATATCTTTTGTATTCTTGTACATGTTTAATATATATATATATATATATATATATATATATATATGCCTAAGCAACTGTTACAACCGGACAACCAGATGACCGGTAGCTATGACATGCACTGACCACCAAGGGGCAGACGCTTAATGCAGGAGCTGCCCCTTTGTGGTCAGTGTGCTCCCACAGCCAACCTCCCACGACCAACCAACCTCCCGTGGTCCCTCCCCTCAGCTGGCTGGCCCCGCCTGATCGACCCCAATTGGGACTGAGCGAGATGGCCCTGATTGGCCAGAAGGGACCCCACCCATGCACGAATTTGTGCACCTGGCCTCCAATTTTCCATAATAAGAAACTATACAAAAAGAAAACCTGGATTCAAACTCCAAGGTTTATTAAATGTAGGACCTGGGAAATCTCTGGAATCCTCTGATCTTCAATTTTTTCATCTGAAAATGGGAATGATAATCCCTACCTCATAGAACTGTTTTGAGGAATAAATGAGATCATGGATTGACATCATTTGGAAATCCACCTCTTAAAAACTGTATAACTCCTACAAATGTTAGCAAAACAGTTCTCTCTCTCTGAGGCACTCTGGAAACAGGCAGATTGTAGGTTTGTGGGAGGAGAAATGGTAACGAGCTGAATCCATTTGGATTCTTAAGAATTTTTGTTTTGTAATAACTACTTAATATGACACTGTTTACTTTGTATTGGCCCTTTTCTCTCAAAAGGAAAGTGTCAAAGATTTTTGCAATAAATAGAAGTTCTCTGAGTTGCTTGTATTTCTTGTTTACTTTCATATTTCCCCTATTAAACATAGAAAGTAAATTTACAGGAGACTGTGTTGTTGAGATAAAACTGAACACAAATAGAAATCAATGTAATCCAAATTGTACTTTGTTTAAAATATTCCAGGTGCGTTTAGAAGAATAGATATGTATCTTTCAGCACTAATGCTTCATCTCAAAATGAAAGGAAGTTAACAGAGGTTCAAGCCTAAGGAACACAAAGGGAAATTTGGTTTTAGTTTGTAGAATGGGTTGGAGGGAGAGTCAGAGTGACTCTCTATAATACATTTCTGATTAAGTCATTTCCCTTCCATTCAATGGCTTCCCTCTGCTTTCAGGAAAAAGTCCAAGCTCCTGAACAAAGGCTCAGGTGGCTCTCTGGCCAGCCTTCCACCCCCTCCAGGACTGATGGCCCCATCTTACCATAGGAGGGAAGGATTCCTCCTCCACTCCTCTCCCCTACCTCTTAGTTGTCAAATCCTGTTGCTTCTCCTGAAATGTCTCTCAAATCTGCCCCTCCATCCCATTCCTGTTCCCACTGCCCTAGATCAGGCCTCCCCCCCCCCCACCTTTTTTTTTAAACCTGTAGTCCTCCATCTCCCCAAACAGGATAAATATATTCATACTGCTTTTTCTGATTATGAAAGCAATTCATGCTAATAAAAAAAAAGAAAAATAATGCAGTAAGGAAAATAATAAGAGTCTCCCCATGATCTCGTGACACAGACATAAAGAATTTATCTTTCTAGTACATTCGTGTTCATGGCAGCATTATCACAAAACCCCAAATCAGGAAGCAACCCAAATGTCCAAGTATGGAATGAATAAACAAAACGTGTGTGTATACACACACACACACACACACTGTATATACAAAATGCTTTGGAATATTATTCATTCTTTTTTTAATTTTTATTTATTGATTTTAGGGAAAGAGAAACATCAATTTTGTTCCACTTATTTTTCATTGGTTGATTCCTGTATGTGCCCTGACGGGGGATCAAATCCACAACCTTGATATATTGGGATGACCACAGGGAAATATTATTCATTCTTAAAAAGGAAGGAAATTCTGACACATGCTACAACATAGATGAACTGTGAAAACATTATGCTAAATGAAATAAGCCAATCACAAAAAGACAAATATTATATGATTCCACTTATATGAAGTATCTAGAGTAGTCAAGTTCATACAAACAGAAGACAGAATGGTGGTTGCCAGGGACTGGGTGGGGCGGGGGGGAGAGCAGGAATAGGAAGTTGTTGTTTAATGGGTATAAAGTTTTAGTTTCGCAAGATGAAAAAGTTCAGGAGATAGATTATACAACAATATAAATACAACTAGAATCCCGGTGCACAAAATTCGTGCACGGCAGGGGGTTGTCCCTCAGCCCAGCCTGTACCCTCTCCAATCTGGGACTCCTGGAGGGATGTCTGATTGCCCGTTTAGGCCCGATCCCTCACAATCCAGGACTGCTGGCTCCCAACTGCTCGCCTGCCTGCCTTCCTGATTGCCCCTAACCGCTTCTGCCTGCCAGCCTGATCACCCCCTAACCACTCCGCTGCCAGCCTGGTTGATGCTTAACTGCTCCCCTGCCAGCCTGTTTGCCTCCAACTTCCCTCCTCTGCCAGCCTGGTCACCCCTAACTGCCCTCTCCTGCAGGGTTGATCACCTCCAACTGCCCTCCCTTGCAAGCCTGGTCCCTCTCAACTGCCCTCCCTTGCAGGCCTGGTCCCTCACAACTGCCCTCCCTTGCAGGCCGGGTGCCTCCCAACTGCCCTCTCCTGCTGGCCATCTTGTAGTGGCCATCTTGTGTCCACATAGGGGCAGGATCTTTGACCACATGGGGGCAGCTATATTGTGTGTTGCAGTGATGATCAATCTGTATATTACTCTTTTATTAGATAGGATAGAGGCCTGGTGCACGGGTGGGGGCCAGCTGGTTTGCCCTGAAGGGTGTCCCGGATCAGGGTGGGGTTCCCTTGGGGCATGGGGCGGCCTGAGTGAGGGGCCTGTGGTGGTTTGCAGGCGGGCCACGCCCCCTGGCAACCCAAGCAGAGGCCCTGGTATCTGGAATTTATTTTCCTTCTACAATTGAAACTTTGTAGCCTGGAGCGGAGCCAAGCCTGCTGCTCCCTCCGGGGCGGCAGCCATTTCTGTGGCAGTTAATTCACCTTCTACAATTAAAACTTTGTAGCCTTAAGCGGGTGAGCCCGGCCAGGGTGTGCGGAAAGCTTTGCTTCCCCTGTTACTGCCGGCAACCCTGGCCTGCTCTCTCAAGCTCCATTCTGCCGCCATTTGTTTGAATTTGTTTACCTTCTATAATTGAAACTTTGTAGCTTGAGTGGAGGCTTAGGCCTGCGATGGCTATGGAAAGCTTGGCTTGCTCTGTTACCTGGGAAACCTTGCTCTCTGTGTCTGTAGCCATCTTGGATAGGGTTAATTTGCATACTCGCCCTGATTGGCTGGTGGGCGTGGCTTGGCTGGTGGGCATGGCTTGTGTAGTGGAGTGATGGTTAATTTGCATATTACCATTTTATTAGAGAGGATTGCACAACAATATATCTTTAACACTGTTCAACTGTACACTTAAAAATGGTTAAGATGATAAATTTTATGTTATGGGTATTTTACCACAATTAAAAATAAAAATAATTTTTTTCTTTTTTTTAAATAAACATTTTTTTGAAGAACTCATCTTTCCAAACTTGTTTTCCTGTAAGAATGTATGTTACACCTAAAAAGTAAAAAATAGGAACATACTGTAATCTGCTTTTCATACCTAGCCATATGATGTTAAACATCTTTCTCTTATGTATACACTAGAGACCCGGTGCACGAAATTTGTGCCCGGGGGCGGGGGGGGCGTATATCCCTCAGCCCAGCCTGCACCCTCTCCAATCTGGGACATCCCTCTCACAATCTGGGACTGCTGGCTCCCAACCGCTCGCCTGCCTGCCAGCCTGATCACCCCCTAACCACTCCCCTGCCAGCCTGATTGACGCCTAACTGCTCCCCTGCTTGCCCGATTGCCCCCAACTGCCCTCCCCTGCTGACCCGATTGCCCCCAACTGCCCTCCCCTGCAGGCCCGGTCACCTCCAACTGTCCTCCCCTGCAGGCCCAGTCACCCCCAACTGCCCTCCCCTGCTGGCCTGGTCACCCCTAATTACCGTCCCCTGCCGGCCATCTTGTGGTGGCCATCTTTGACAACATGGGGCGGCCATCTTGTGCGAGGGTGTGAGGGTCAATTTGCATATTACCTCTTTATTATATAGGACTAGAGACCCAAAGCACAAAATTAGTGCTTTGTCCAGAAGGTCGTTTGGCTATGCGGTCTAATTAGCATATTATGTTTTTATTATTATAGATAGTTCTGTTATAGGCACCTCTCACCAACACCAAAGAGGTGTTACCTGACAGGACAGCCCCCTGAGCCAGTGGGAAAGGGCTGCCCCCAACCTCGATCCTTGTTTTCTCATACAAATGAATTTATATTGGAGACCTTGACTGCTTTGTGAAAAGCCAATTTATTAAAGCGTGCATCTTTATTGAAAAGAGCAAAGCAAGCGAACCTGGCTTATGAAGCACAGACCAGCTCTCAGTTAATCTGAAGAGCAAGTTGGGTGGGGGTTTGAAGTGTTAGGTATCCTCCTGTCCCTAGGCTTCAGAATTCCTCTGCTGACTATTTTGGTACAGATTAATTCTCAAGGTCCCTTTTTTTTTACTCTGTTGTGGCCTTCCCGGAATTCATAAAAAACACCTGGCAACTTTATCTTGCCAAGCCTTGAGACGGCTGGCTTCTCTGCTTAGGGAGTAAAATGGCCCTTTTTTTCCTTTCCCCTTTCTGCATTCTCTCTTTAGGGAGGTTTTATTAACCATTTGCTCTGTGTCCTTGGCTGGGGAAGATAATGGCTTGTTAGTTACAAGCTGACTGCAAATTGCCCACATTGTTTCGCCTCCTTTTAACTTTCCTGTCTCAGTTTCCCTATTCCTCCTGCCCTGGAATCCTGTAGCAGTTCCACTTCATTCTTTTTTAATGGCTAGTAGTACCCATTATGTGACTGCACCATAATTTAACCAGTCTGTTTGCATTTTTAAAATATTATTAAAACATCATAGACAACATCTTTGCATATTTTCTCATTCTGTCTTATGACAGACATTTGGTTTTTTAAAGATACCCTCTTGGGTATCAATATCCTGATTTTCCCAAGGGAAAAAAAGTATCTCCTCTTCACCCAGACACCTGTCCTTCACCCTGCCTTCTCCCTCCAGCCAATTCTTGTTCTATTTGGCTAGCCTGGGCATATTTATTTTAATGTTTATCCCTGGTATTCTCATATTGCCACTGTCATTTCTCCTACAATTACATTTTCGGACTATTATTGCTTGCATAATACAATTGCTTTTTGTCTATCTTGTAGCTGCTTGTTTACTTAATTCTATATCTAATTATTTTAACTTAATTCTGTTGAATTTTCTCAGCAGATAATCATATCATAGACAGACAATCCTGTCATCTAGATAGTCATTAAGACTAAGAGATCCAGCACGAACCGGTTTGGCTCCGTGGATAGAGAGTCAGCTTGTGGACTGAAGGGTCCCAGGTTTGATTCTGATCAAGGGCATGTACCTTGGTTGCGGGCACATTCCCAGTAGGGGCTGTGCAGGAGGCAGCTGATCAATGTTTCTCTCTCATCGATGTTTCTAACTCTCAATCTCTCTCCCTTCCTCTCTGTAAAAAAAATCAATGAAATATATTTTTTTAAAAAATAGACTAAAAACTCCGGGCTCAGGCAGACCTGGATTCAAATCCTATGTGACCTTGTGTAAGCAGTTTTCCTTGGTTTCTTCATCCATAAGCTGGGAATATAAGGCGGTGCTTTAGCAGAGTTGTTGTAAAGGTCACATTAATTGAGAGTAGTGCATGAATATACTTAACACAATATTAGTTCAATAAATGTCTGCTATCTGCCAATAATGAAAATATAACTTTCCACATTTACACCTTTTATTTTGTTCTTGTTGCATGATACTGGTGGCACTCTTCTCAGCTTTTACCTTGCTTCCCGCTTCTCCAAAAAAAGCAGAAGCCATTAGACTCTTTTTAAAGGATCTGTGCTGTGGATCTCATCCACTCTCACCTCAGGAAAGTTGTGCGATTGACTTTTCCCCTCATCTTCCGTATTTCCTCGGCCTCTCTCTCACTTCTCGTTGCCATCAGCATTTAAATCTGCTCAGGTCTCTCGTGTTTAAAAAGGTTTCACCTGTTTCCCCAATCACTCCAGCCTTCTCTCTCTTCCCCTTCACAAACTCCTTTCAGCTGCCTACACTTTTGTCCTTACTTTCTCATATCCCGCTCTCTTTACATCCCGCCGATATATTACATTGAACCTTTGGAAGTTGCCACTATTATAGATTCTGCCCCCACCATTTCACCAAACCTGCACAATTTTGATTTTTTAAGTCTTTATTGTTGAAAGTATTACATATGTCCCTGTTTTCCCCCCATTGACCATTATTTCTTCAAACACATTCTCTATCCCTTGCTCACTTTCCTCTCCTTCTGGCACACCTATTATGTGAATATTGTTACATTTTATGTTGTCTCACAGATCCCTTAAGCTGTCCTGTTTTTTAATTGTTTTTCCTTTTTGGTTCTCTGATTGAGTGATTTTTCTACCCTGTCTTCTAATTCACTGATCCAATCCTTAGACCTACTAATCTGCTGTGTATTCCTTCCACTGTGTTCTTTGTTAGTGCTATATCATTCTTCATAGTTACTATAATTTTTCTCACACTGTTGAGCATCTTTGCCATCATTACTTTGAACTCTATGTCAGATAAATTTCTATCTCCATTTCGTTTACCTCTTCTTCTGGAGAATTCTCTTGTTCTTTCATTTTGGGCTTGTTTTTTTGTCTTCCCAGTTTGGCTGCCTGTTTGGGTTTGTGTCTATGTACTGGGTAGATCTGCTATGACTCCCAGTCTCTAGTGCAGGACAATGTCAGACACTGTTTGTGACTGGCCCTGAGTCCCCTGTTTGGAGCTATGAGTAATCCACAGCTTGTGGCTCCCTTTGGAAAGGCTCTGCTTTTCCTGGCCCTGGCCCAGAAGTTATCAGGTAAAGACCCAAAGCCTCCAGAAATCCTCCTCTGCCTGCAGTCTAATTGTTATTCTCAGTCTTAATTAGCCTCAGGCTGTAGACCACAGGGTGGGGTGAGAGGTCTTCCAACAGGGTGGGGCAACTGCCTTCCCCCCAGGCAAAAACCACCTGGATAACTAAGGTCCATGGAAAAAGATGTCCTCCCCAGTGTGTGGGAATGACTCAGCACAGGAAACCGGGGTGTCTGACCTCTGAGCTCCAACTCCAGAGGCCCCAAATCTTGGACTCTCTTCACACAGCTCCAGTCTACTCTGCCCTCCCACTGCTGGAGTCCAAGGTGAGTGGCTACACACGAAATTTTGTGCATTGGCCCTTTAAGAGGGTGCCTGCAATTCTAGTTGTCTCTGGCTGGCAGATAGCAACCCTGTTGCTTTTCACAGCCAGATGTTCTGTGGTCTCCTTTATCAGTTCTGGTTTTCTGGGCAGGGAAACCCAGCTTGGGATTTAGACCCCAGAGTTCAGTGGGAACCCCCGCAGCTGAGATATCCCTCCGGACCTCAGCTGCTGTCTGTGGGAGCCTGTCCAGCCCTTTAACACCTCTGCACTTCCTACCAATCTCTATATGGTCTCCACTTTTTCATCTGTGGTTATCAGGGTTCTCTTCAGTTGATTTTTCAGGGTGGTTTTTCTGTATTTTAGTTATATTTCCAATTTGGTCCTAGGAGAGTGTCCATGTAGCTTTCACTTACTCTGCAGCCATTTTAAATCTCCTCCAGAATATTTTTAAATAATGCAAAAGCAAAACAAAACAACAAAAAAACACACACAGTAAAATAGTGCAGCCTCAGGGAAATCATAGATGTGTTTTTATGTATCCTAAGGAAGCAGTACAAGTTGTGGTTAGGAGGCACTGGAGTCCTTTAGGCATGACTTCAAATATTAACCCAGGCACTTTCTGCTTTCATGCATAAGTTTCTTAACCCTTCTAAGTTTCACCATCTTCTCATTTGCAAAGTGGGTGTAATGAAGATTGCATGAGATTAAGGGCTCATGCATGGGGTCGGGGGGTGAAATTATCTTTAGGCCATTCAGGAACAGAATTGTGTTTCTGTTAGGAAGGATATTTTTCTGTGAGTAGGAGCGATGAATGCATGCTAAGTAGATTGGTCAGCTAGAAATTGTGTTGGCTGCTGATAACGGTGTGTTAAAATAATACAGGTTATTTTTCTTTAAAAATAATTAAGTCTAGAGTAGGCAGTCTGTTGATGGGCTAGCAGTTCCACAGTGCCATCAAGCTGTCTAGATTTTTCTCTCATTCTACTTTACCATCTTTATCACATGACTGGCACTCTCATGGTCAACTTGTGGCCACAGTGGGCTTCTGGCTCTCTAGCCAAATAGTTTTTCCTTGAGGCAGGAAGTAGTACGAAAGGGGAGAGCAAAGCACACCCTTTAAAGTACTGGAAGTCCTAACCAACTTGTTGAGCTTACTGTCTGTTCTCACATTCGAGAGAAGCTGGTGAATGTAGTTTCTTAGCTGGACACATTGCTCTTCCCAACAATATAAGAATTCTGTTGCTATAGAAGAAAGGTAAAATGGATATAGGCTTGGTAATGTGCAGTGCCCATTAGGAAAATAGCCAACAATGTTCATTATACCCTCCACGTGGAGGAAACCAGCTCTATATACACTGAGTGGCTAGATCAGTGATGGGCAACCTTTTGAGCTTGGTGTGTCAAACTTCGCCAAAAAACTGAGCATAACTCGGGTAGTGTGTCACTTTGAGGAAGAAACTAACTCCAAGACTCTAGTCACAAATATTTCATCCTCAGGAGTAGCAAATGTTTCATCCTTGGCATGCAGCCGCGTGTCATCAGAAATGTCTACGCGTGTCAATGCTGACACGCGTGTCATAGGTTCGCCATCACTGGGCTAGATTATTATGATCTCTGAACGCATAATAATCTGGCCACTCAGTGTGTGTGTGTGTGTGTGTGTGTGTGTGTGTGTGTGTATTAGAGGCCCGGTCCATGAATTCGTGCATGGATGGGGTCTGGCCAGCCTGGTGGGGGGAGAGGACATGGGCGGTTGGCCGGCCTGCCTGCTGGTCAAACTCCTGGTCGAGGGGACAATTTGCATATTAGCCTTTTATTATAAGGATATACACGGAGTGGTCAGATTATTATGCGTTCAGAGATCATCATAATCTGGCCACTCAGTGTATGTTTACTATCTTTCTACTCTTGATTTTTAAATCAAATACTAATGATATCATACTTTATATACTGTTTTATAATTCATATTTTCCATTCAACCATAATATCAGTATCTTTTCATGTCAGTTAATATACAAGTAGAAGCTTCTTAACTAATCTCCATCTGTTGATCCTCTCCATTCTCATTATAAAACTAATGTTTAATTCCCACAGCTCTGAATGTTCTCAGCTAATAAACAACTCTTCTGTGCTGCCCATTACAGTAGCCACTGGCCACATGTGGCTGTTAAATTTTAGTTAATTTAAATTAAATTTAAAATTCAGTTTCTCAGTCTCAGTAGCCACATGTGACCACTGTATTGGACAGCTGTTTCAGATATAGAACATTTATTTTACATCATTGCAGAAACTTCTATTGAACAGCACTGCTCTAGAGCACCAGCACATTGAATCTCTCACTTTTTTGGTTTTAGGGAATTTTAGTGTAGTGGTTGAAGTCACCAGCTTGGAACCAGATTGCCTGTGTTAGAATTCTCTGCCATTTATTAGTTGTGTGACCTTAGGCAAGTTACTTAACCCCACTGTGCCTCAGTGTCCTTATTTATAAAGTGATGGTCAGAGTAGTATCTAGTCTCTGAGGATTAGAGCACTTAATATATGTAGAGTGCTTAGAACAGTGTCTGGCACATATTAAACACATTGTAAGTATTTGCCTTGATAATGACGAGGATGATGATGATAAAGATAAAGATGATGAATAAAATCAGGTGGGTTTGTTTCCACGCCTGTTCTACTTGTTATTGAATTACAAAATGAGTATTAAACTAATGAAATATGAGAACTAAAAGGGGCAAAAGACATTGTTTTTGTGAAAAAATAAGTTGAATGCATTTAAAAGACCCAATAAGATAAATGACTAAAAAAAGTTCTTGTCAAATTATAGGTAGACAAAATCTCTGAAAAGACTGACGATGAACGTTCATAAAAATGTAGGATTTTACCTTCAGACTTCATTTCACAAGTGGCTTTCCAGTCAAAACTGTAAATCATAGACATGCATCATGGGTGTGGTTCATGTAGGAACTTTAATTGCTAGAACTTATTCTCAAAAGCGTTGGTTCCTTATCAAGTGTCTGATAAATGAATGTACATTTTGAATGATTCCTCTCTAACCAGCTGTTATTTTTAATGAATTCTGCCATCATTAGTCCTGATCACATCAGGGAGAGGATTTTTACTTTATTTCTTTTTAAATTGTTATATATGGATTATTGTGCATCAATTGACATGAATAATATCACCAAACCCTGTTGTTGGACATATACATGGTTTTTCAGTTTTTTTTGTGTGTTATATGTGATGTTATAGTGATTTTCTTTCCAGCTAAATCTTCTCTAATAAGTATGCTTTGATCCTGACTTTTGAGGAATTCTGCCACTTTTCACCTAGAGGCCTGGATTTCTGTCTGGGGACGATTATAATACCATATAAGAGCATGTGGGCATTCCCGCCCTAATTTTGGTTTTGGGTTTAGCTCCATTTCTTCTTGTGAGCCACTCAACTGAGTTTAGATAATGTTTAGTGCTTATTACACCAAAAAAGTTTGGATTATCCCAGAGAGTCACGTGTAATGGAATTTGTCCTGATGTGATTTCTTTTTCCAATTCACATAGCACTTTGTTTGAACTTTTCTTTTTATAGCATTTCTCATAAATAATCCTCCTCTGTAATTACTTTTGCACTTGTTTTGGTCTGCTACTAAACCCCTAGCTAGTTGAGGACAGAAACCTACATTAGACCTTCATAATGGGCACTCATTTTATGTTCGTGGAATAATATGACTTTCTTATTACATAGCTATCTTCCATAACACTTCCCTTTTTTTTCTAAGTATTTTTAAATATATATATATATACACACACACACACACACACACACACGCACACGCACACACACACACACACACATATATTCTTATTGATTTCAGATAGGAAGGGAGAGGGAGAGAGAGAGAGAAACACCAATGATGAGAATCATTGATCGGCTGTCTCCTGCACGCCCCCACTGGGGATTGAGCCTGCAACCTGGGCATGTGCCCTGACCAGGAAATGAGCTGTGACCTCCTGGTTCATAGGTTGACGCGCAATCACTGAGCCATGCCAGCTGGGCCATAACACTTCCTTTGAGTTCGTTGTGTGTGGAGGCTAGTCTTCTAGGCTCTTCAATAGATTAGATGCCACATTAGAGTAAAAAATGTTAAAGTTTTTAAAGGTAATTTTTAAACATAAAAGTAGAGAGAGTAGTATAAAGAAATCCCCATTACCCCATCATCCAACTTCAATAATTATCAACATTTTAGAGCCAATTTTGATTTGGGATGAGGGTAGAGAAAACATAAGGACTTTGGGGTGCTCATTTTAATTTGTGGGGAAAGATGCAGAGATGTTTGGTGGCAAGATTGGTGGCCCAAAGACGAACCTGCCTGTGTACCTCATGGGGTTGTCGTGAAGGTTACATGAGTTGACATGAATGGGGCAAAGAATAATGCTCAGCACGTAGTAAGTGCGACTTAAGTGCCGTCACTGCTTCCACCATTACTGTCATTGCCATTACTGCCACTACTGCATAGCTTGAGGGAGCTGAGTTTGGTAGCCATGGCACTTACTAACTTGGTGACTTTGGACACCAACGTTTCTGAGCTGCAGTTTCTTCATCTGAAGAAATGGGAATGATAATAGCATCTTATACACCACACTAGGCAATGAAATTATTCATGCACATGTGTTGTGGGGTAATTAGCATTAAGCACAGTTTTCTAGAGTGGTGTTCTGGACTGAGGGACGGTGCTTTTGGAGTTTTGAGGAAGTCAGACTTATTCCTTTTATGGACTCTCCTTCTGAGGCTTCATATTAGTGGGCCCCAGAGTTATTTTTCAGCCTAGCAAATAAACATTGTAGTGCAGCAAGTTTCGTTTCCTTTTGCAAAATGTTTGTTTCTAAAGCATGGAAATAATTTTGCTTTATATAGTTTGTCCATGTATGTACAAGAAATGAAATACTTATCAACCAAGTTGATAAAGGGATTAAAAATAGTTTTTCTAAGGAACTGTTTGCTGGGGTTTAGTGTTGGAAAAATTTTGCAGCAGAATCTGTTTCACCATCTTTGAAATATAAACACTGTCTTCATTTGTCTATATTTTTCTTACAACACTTTGCTCAATTCCTAATTAAAATAGCTTTACCAAAGCCAGAATTCCTCTAAAAAAATGTTTTTTAATGAAGACTAAGTTTTAAACACTTTCTTTTCTCCTCAGTACTATAAAGAATTCTAATTATGCAGAGCATTCATCCAAACCACACACATACATGTCTGTCTGAGATAAG
This sequence comes from Cnephaeus nilssonii, assembly GCF_951640355.1. Classification (NCBI taxonomy): domain Eukaryota; kingdom Metazoa; phylum Chordata; class Mammalia; order Chiroptera; family Vespertilionidae; genus Cnephaeus; species Cnephaeus nilssonii. Next base: position 69,579,282 of record NC_137082.1, on the reverse strand, counting down.
AATTAGTAGATACTGTGGGAAGAGAAGTGGAATATCCCTGATGGTTATAATAAATGTCTGCAGTGTTTGTTTGGAAGCCAATCAGCTGTCACGTCTCCTGGGTATGAGAGTTGTATAAATCCAGGTCAGAAAGTCAGTGTCCTAAACTTAAATTCTCAGGAAGATTTTCTCTTTTCAAATGACCACTTTGCATCAGGTTTGACTTTTTAAAAGTTTGATTCTTGTTGTTTCATTAGTAAAAATTTGGCCTTTCCACTTGTGATTTATAGCATCTGGTACTTTTATAAACTTCTTCAGTCAAACAAATTAAAGACCCATTCTCTATCCTCAAATAACAAAAACAAATAAATACAAAGTGCAGTTTTATCTCAAAAAGAACAATATCCTAATGCCATTCTTTGGCCCCAATGACATATGAACTCTCAACTTGATTTTCCATAGACTATCCTATTTAAATGTTTTATTATATAGTCTCTTTTCTTGAGTCCCCCCGCCCCAGGATTTTGTTAATATTTTGTTAATATTTCTTTCCAAAGGCTCTAGCACAAAACAAATCTAGTAGTCATCTAGCCAATGTTGTATTAAAAGATATGCTACTTTAGCCCTAGCCAGTTGCTAGTGGTTAGAGCATTGGCCCATGGACCAAAGGGTTCTTGGGTTCGATTCCCAGCACTTACCTTGGTTGCAGGTTCCTCAGCCCTGGTAGGAGCACCTGTGGGAGGCAACCAATCAAGGTGTCCCTCTCAGATCAATGTTTCTCTCTCTTCCCCTCTTTCCTCCCATCCACTCTCTCTAGAAATCAATGGAAAAAATATCCTCAGGTGAGGATTTAAAAAAAGAAGATATACTACTTCTAATTTAAATTGCTATTTAAATCTAATTTAAACTTCTAAATTGAGAGAGTTGACAGGAAAAACTTGGGACTTTTTATAATTATGGGAATTTTTTACTTTAATACATATTTATGTCTGAGTGAAAAGAAAGAAAGAGGTCTAAATGTACTCCTTGATCTTTCTTGTTAATCATTGAAAAGTGAAATTTGGAACTAGTTCTAAGTTCTGAAGGAATTGGGGGATTTTACCCAGTATCTGTACCTTATTTTTTTTATGTGCTGGAACTTTAGGATCAATTTTTAATTTCAGCATGTATTGAGTATTTACATACAGTATGTGCTTCGCATTGTGTTGGGTGTTCTACATATTTGGTTCATTTAATTCTCACAGAAGCACTGTTAGGTAGATGTGATTTAAATACCTGGTTGCTTAAACTGAAAACCTTCTTCCTTGCTCTCACTATCCTATTCACACACAGTTCAGTTTGGTTACATTGCTATAGCAACAAAACCACCCCCTTCTCCATGATTCAACCTGTGAGCCATCAGACAGTAGCAGCAGCCTCCTCACAGGTCTCCTTGATTCCTTTCTTGTCCCACTATAAGATTTATGCTTGTATGTCTAAACTAATACAGTGTTATATGTCAAATACATTTCAGTAAAACTGAGGTAAGGGGAATGAGTACTAAGAGAAACAAAGGTCAGGGTTAAATGCCCATGATCAAAGGCCTTAGATAGAACTCTATAGTTGTGCTGTCCAATATGATAGGTAGCCATTAGCTACCTGTGACTTTTGAGCACCTGAAATGTGGCTAGTCTGAATTAAGATGTGTTGTACCACATTAGATTTCAAAGACTTAGTGCAAAGATAAAGAATAGGTCATTAATCATTTCATATTGATTACCCGTTGAAATGATAATGTCTTAGAAATACTGGGTTAAGTAAAACAGATTAAAGTTTTAAAAGCTTTTATGTATGTATACCTATTATGTATGTATGAATGTATGCATAAATGTCCACATAGCAGCCAGGGTGATTTGAGGGGGGGGGCTTTTTGAGATAATTGCAAATTCATATGCAGTTGTAGAAAATAATACAGAGAGATCCATGTACCATTTTCCCAGTTTCCCTTAATAATAAATCTTATCTCAAATGTCACCTCCTCAGGGCAGCCTTCCCTGACCACTGTAAGGTAGCCTGCTCTCCCCACTTTCACTCACCTGTCCCTTACTGTTTCATTTTCTTAATTGAATTTGATAGTGTCTGAAATTATCTACTTGTTTAATTTCCCTTTGTCCAGTAGAAGGTGAGTTAAAGAGAGTGGGAATCTTGTCTATTCTATTCATTACTTTATCTCCAGAGCCTAGAACAGGACATGCATGCAACAGGCACTTGATAAATATTTCCCAAGTGATTGAACTTCATGAATGAGGAAGCTGAGTTTCAGAGTGATTGAGAGACTTATCTGTGGTCACACAGCTAGTAAGTAGTAGAACCATGACTTGAAGCCACAGGCACAAAGGCTTTAAAATAGAGTTGAATTTGTCCTGCTCAAAGAACAGATAGAACCAAGATGCTGGATGGAGGATAGGCAGTGAGAGAGGGGGGTGGGGAAGGGAGAAAGAGAGAAGAGGAGAGAGGAGAGAGAGACAGAGAGAGAGAGAGAGAGAGAGAGAGACAGACAGACAGACAGACAGACAGACAGACAGACACAGAGAGAGAAACAGTTTCAAACTAGAGAAACAGCCAGGTCTGGATCACCTCAGTCTTTGTAGAATGTAATGAGGAATATGGATCTCATTCTAAGTACAGTGGGAGATATTAGGTGGTTCTAATAAGCAAGGGAACACTATGAACAACATGGTCCAGCTTAACTCACTGGAATTCTACCTTGGTACTGGGGTCACATTCCTAGTCTGGAATGAGGATTTCCTTTTTCTTGCTTTGCTCCCATGTGTATACATTTCTCTCGGCAACCACCTCAGGAAAAGGACCCTGGTCCTGTCACCTTCAGCATATTACCCATAAATTACATTGGTCCTTCCAATAGGCATTCAGGCAGAATGATGGGTTTGCTGGGAGGGGAAGATACAGCTCATGTCGGGCTTTGGGGATGTTCAGGAGGAGGTACCAGTGTTGCAGAAGATGAGAGAAAAACCAAGCAACACTTTTAGAGAAAAGGAGTGACACTTTATTTACACCGGCGGACTCAGGGAATAACTTTCCAAATCTGAGTAAAGTAACATGTAGGGGGCTTCTCTTTTATATCTTCTTGGGAGTCTTTGTCCCGCAAATATGGATTATGCTTCCGGTCCTTTTTGCAGGCCTTGCAAGAAGGCCCCCAGGTGTTGGGGGTCTCCAGGCCATATCTGATGGTCTGGCCTGGCGCCAGCGTTAATAACCCTCGCTCCAGGGCAGTGCACTGTTCACAGTTTTATGGCCTCTGTAACAGGTTCTGCAAGACCAGTTACTGGGAAAGAGGGAGTGACTTAATTATAGGTTATCAAGAATGTACACTGAGCTTGCTGGCATGGATTCCGATTGCTAGGGTCCCCCCCCGCCCCCCCCCCCCCAAATATCAGGGTTACGTTGGAATTAGCCTTTTAGCCTCCTCACCAGGTGAGGTACGGATCAGTACTTTAGTGTGTCCTGGCCTCTGAATGTGCAGCACAGGTACCTTGGAATTCTTTGGGACCACCCCAGCTTTATGTTAGCACAGAAGATATTGTCAAGTAAAGTGTTTTGTTTGGGGCTAAACCTTTGGGTCAAGTTTTTTCTGAGACATCATTGAAAACAAGGGCAAGTTTCAGACAGCAAATGCAACAGCCTAAATCAAAGGAAGATTTCATAATGAGTCTTCTTGAGGGGCTGTGAGAAGCCTAAGAAAATATGTCACAAAGAAAGGCTTTTGTCCTCAAGGAGTTTAAAGTCTGTTTAGAGAGAAATCTACCAATGGAAAGGTAACTGACACTTTAAGGCAGCGTATGCCAAGTTTCTGGGAGGATTCCAGAGGAGGACAGCCAAGGATGGCTGAGTCTGGCAAGACTCACAAAGGAGCGATAACTGGCCCGAATCCTTAAGGATATGTAAGAATTAGGAGGGAGGAAGGAGTACAGGTATTCAGGTGGGATGGGGAGGGAATAAAATCAGGAGATGTCTGTGAAAAAAAGAATGCACTAAGTGTTAGAGGCTAAGTAAGAGCTATCTGGCCAGAGCAGATTCAAGAAGGGGGAGAGAGGGAAAGGATCTGATTAGAAGGAAATATAGTAGTGTGAAAAAATGTCCAACTTTTCTACTTGCACAGATAAGTCGAGAGATGGGAAGGTATGTGGATGGGTACTCTTACTGAGGTATGATGATAATAGCTATGTCTTCAGTAGTGCATATCTGTGCCAAGCTCTGTTCTACGCAGCTTCCATTTATCATTTTATTTTATCCTTATAACAGTTCTATGAGGTAAGTACTATTATCTTCATGTTACAGATGGGGAGACTGAGGCACAGGGAGGGAAAGTAACCTGTGTAAGGTCACAGAGCTCTAGAGTCTATGCTATTAGCCTCTATTAATTACCTCTCATTTAATGAGAGGTAATTTTCCCCCAGCTTTTTATTATGAAAAATTTCAAACATACAGAAAAAAATTAAAAAGTACAGTGAACATCTACATATCAAACAGTGTTAACATTTTGCTGAATATGCTTTATCTACATATGTATATGTGCTTTTCAGTTTTGCGGAACTGTTTGAACATATGTTACAGACATGATAATTTACCCTTAAATACAAAATAGAGCATCGTCTTCCTTTTACATGGTATTTATATCTTTCATTTTCCATGCAATGTATATTGCCTCTAGAATCATGCAAAAGTACTTTGTAACATGTAAAAGGAGTTAAGTTCTAGGCTCAGATAATTAAAACAGGTTTTTCACTTACATGAATATCTTGGTACTATTTGAAAGTCAGGTAGGGTAAGGGCAATTTTTGTTTCTAAGAGACTGCCATCCACAATTTTTGTTTCTGAAAGACTTCCTCACAATTTGCTGGATGTTTACCCTCCTGGTCCTCATCTACTAAAAACTAAGGAGGTAATCAAATATTGTGACAACCAAAAATGCCTTCCCCTTCAACAGACTAGAGTCCTTGACCTAACTAGTCCCCTAGACCAGTGGTCGGCAAACTGCGGCTTGCAAGCCACATGCGGCTCGCCGCTCTGTTGACTAATGAGTTTGCCGACCACTGACTTAGACTCTCGATTCCAATAATTACAGGCTGTTGTTGTTCCTTGTGATTAAGCCCCTAACTAATGAAGGAGCTGTAGGTTAAATTCAAAGAAAATGTATGGTTAGGGCCGACACAATTTCCTTTTCCAGATTCATTTTTCCATGTTTTGCTGGAGGAGCTAAAGGATTTATCCCACTGTATTGCTCTCTGTATTCCACTGATCTTTGTTTTCACTGTTGCCTGTCAAAATCCATTTGTCAAGCTTATCTCAAATGCTTTGTTGTTCATGGATCTTCCTCAGAGCCCTGATCATGATATAATTAAACTCCCGTAGCAAGTTCTCTCTCATGGCTAACCACAGACTGCCTTGTGTTACATTTGATAGGTGTTTTATCTTCCACATATCTTTCAGGAAATAATGTCCCAGGAAACTCCTGTAACAGGCCTTGTTCCAGATTATGGATGTCGAGAAATGAATCTCTCCTAGTGATCCTATTTTCCTTCTTGATAATTGGAGTAGCCTCATTGCCTTGTCTCCCCTGTGGTACCTTGTACATTGCCTTGCATGTGGTGATTCATATGTATTTTTGAATTGAGTTTGGGATACAGGGAGACAAGGACTTTAAGTCAGATCTAAGTTCAAATCATGGTGCTACCACTATGCAGCCTTGGGTAAACTCAACCTCTGTGAGCTCCAGATTCCTTATCTATAAAATGTTGATAATAATACCCTTTTTATGGGATTGTTGTAAGTTTAAAGATGAATTATATGGCAGTTTTTGGCACATAATAGGTGCTCATTTAGTGAATGTCGACCTCTGCACCAGGAGGTCACAGTTCGATTCCCAGTCAGGCCCAATGCTGGGTTTCAGGCTAGATCCCCAGTGGGGGATCCCCAGTGGGGGGTATGCAGGAGGCAACCAATGAATGATTTTCATCATTGATGTTTCTATCTCTTTCCCCCTCTCCCTTCTTCTCTGAAATCAATAAAGATGAAAATCACAAACATTGTTTCAGTTTTGGGTTTTAGGAATCTAGTGAAGCTTACATAGTTTAAGTGTTCTATTTCAACATCTGGATTTTTGACATGGTGCCAGAAATTATTTAACCTTTTACTGTGCTATTTTTATTATTGTTGATATTATTAAAGTAAGAAAAGATATTATGAATGTAATTATTCTCAGTGTCTATAATTGGGAAATGTTTTTGTTTTTATTAAAAACAAATAAGCAATCATAAAAATGTATTGAGAAATCCAGGTCTATTTTCCACTTCCCTTTTTTTTCCTTTTAAGAAACTAAGTAATAGCCCTGGCCAGGTAGCTCAGTTGGTTAGAGCAGTGGTCGGCAAACTCATTAGTCAACAGAGCGGCAAACCGCGGCTCGCGAGCCGCTGTTTGCCAACCACTGCGTTAGAGCATTGTCCTGATATGCTGAATTGTAGGTTTGATCTCCAGTCAAGACACATACAAGAATCAATCAGTGAATGCATAAATAAGTGGAACAACAAATCCATGTTTCTTTCTCTCCCTCCCTTCATCTCTCTCAAATCCGTAAATAAAATTTTTAAAAAGAAATTACAAAATAATTCTATATATAAATTATTAAATCTATTAAAGTTTTTATAAGTTTGCTGGATATTAAATCAATATACAAATCAATTATATTTCCATATACCAGCTACAGATAGAAAATTAAATTTTTAAAAAAAGCTCTACAACAGAATCAAAAATAGAAGGTCCCTATAGAGAAAATCATAAGACTTTATTGAAAGACTAGTGGCCCGGTGCACAAAATTTGTGCACAGAGGGTGGGGGGGTGTCCCTCAGCCCAGCCTGCACCCTCTCTAATCTGGGACCCCTTTGGGGATGTCCCACTGCCGCTTTAGGCCCGATCCCACAGGGATCGGGCCTAAAGCGGCAGTGGGACATCCCTCTCACAATCCAGGACCACTGGCTCCTAACTGCTCACCTGCCAGCCTGCCTGATCGCCCCCAACTACTCCCCCTGCTGGCCTGCTTGCCCCCAACTGCCCCCGCCTTTCAGCCTGTTCACCCCCAACTGCACCCCACCGCCGGCCTGCTCACCCCCAACTGCCCCCCCTGCTGGCCTGCTCACCCCCCCCCCGTGCCCCCTGCCAGCCTGCTCACCCCCAACTGCCACCCCCTTTTGGCCATCCGGCCCCCAACTGCCCCCACCCTCCTGCCGGCCTGACCGTCCCTAACTGCCTCTGCCTCGGCCCTGCCACCATGGTTTTGTTCGGAAGGATGCCCAGAAGGTCTCCCAGTTTAATTAGCATATTACCCTTTTATTAGTATAGATATTAAAGAACACCCAAGTAAAGGGAGAGATAGATCATATTGCAAATATTAGGAAACTCACTACTGTAAAGATATTGGTTCTTTACAAAACATGGGGGTGCTATTCTAGATTAGAGGAGAGTTAAGAAATAGACAGTCAAGTTCAAGATAGAGTTTGTGATTGGATCCTATATCCATAAAAAAAAAAAAAAAAGAAAGAAAAAGAAAAATCTTCCTTTCATCCTTACCCTTCAGCTACTCTGGAGAGACCTACCATTGTTTCCAATTTCTCATGCATCCTTCTAGAGATACTCTATATGTATGAAAATAAATATGCACAGTTTTTCTTGTTACAAATGTAGTAGTATACTGTTCATATTGTTGCACATCAGGCTTTTAAAAAATAAGTATTTTGGATATTTTTGTATCACTAAATAATTATCATTGTCTGTCTAAATTATTGCACCTACATACACTTCTTTTGTTTGGAAGGACCTTGGTTTATTTAACCTATCTCTTATTGATAGATTATTTATATTATTTCTAATCTTTTACTGTAATGCACTCAGTGAATACACATTTCACACTTGTGAATGTATGCTTTTATGATAAAATCCTAAAAGTGAATTTGCCAAGGCAAAGGATGCATGAATTTATTTGATTGCCAAATGATATTATACCAATGTATGACTACATCACAAATGGATGAAAATTCCAGTTTTCTAACACCAAATGGTGTATTATCAGACTTTTTGACATTATCCAGTGGTAGAGGAAAAATAGAATATCAACTAAGGTTGACTACTTTCCATATATTCAGAATTGTATGTATTTTATTTTCTGTAAATTCCCTGCTCATATTCTGACCTTATTGTCCCCTTGGGTTATTGGACTTTGTTTTATCAATTTCTAGAAGCTCTTTATAGATTAAGGAATAGGTTATTCTGTTGCAGAGAACCGGAATAAATCAAGCAATGCTCGGAGAGTTTGGAGTTACATTTATTATGCGCGGGTCCAAAGGAAAATGTCTCTCAAATTCTGGGCCCCAACATGGAGGAATTTTCCCTATTTATATGTTTTTACCTTCCTTGTCTCCCAAATATGGGGTGTTTCCGGCCTCTTTTGCAAGTTCTTAAAGAGCCCCTATGTGCTGGGGCCTTGAGACCTCAACCAAAGGCCTGGCCTGGTGCCAGCACTGATAATTTTGTCTGGGGAAGGTTTAATGGCCTCTCTGAAGTGGGAGTAGTCTTATTTTCCTTATTATTTAAGCAAGCAAGCATTTACAGAAGCCAAATAGCAGGGTTAAAAATTTCAAACAGCAGTTTTTATATAAGATGATTGCTTCAGTTCATCGTATGAAATACATTTTTTCCCAAATTTGATTTTTACTTTGCTGATAATTATCTTTGCCATGCAAAATAATTTTACACATGGTCAAATTTATCAGTATTTTCTTTAATGACTTCTGTATTTTATATCATATTTGTAAAGGCCTCCCCCATTGTGAAGTTATAAAATGTTGTATTCTGAATTTTTCTAGTACTTATATGGCTTGATATTTTTTGCATTTAAATTTATAGATCCACCAGGAGTTATTTTCAGTGTGAGGTTTGGCTCTACTTAGTAACCTCACCTTCTCAGCTACTGGTAGATGGAGAGATTAATTTTGACTGCAGGAAAGAAAAATCTGGTAGCGTCTTGATCATCTTTTAGGAGATAGAATCTTTTATACTCAAAGTAACTGGAATAAGCACCTGAAGTCAAAGCTCCCTCTTCCCCACACACAGCAGGTGGGAAAAATGTCAGTTTTAAACTGAGTCCTTTTTAAATATTCCTTTTCATTTCCCCAAATCTACTATTACTGCAGTAACATAGGCCTCATGATGTGTTAGGATTTTGATCTCATTTTTGTGCCATTTTGAAGTTGCTAGTTTCTGATGTCATGAAAGGGCACACCTTCATTGCATTTATAAGCTCTATCTAAATTGTGATGTAGCATGAGTTATAATGAATTTTATGATCATCAGTTTCAGAAGGCTCACCCTTTTGGTTGTTTGCCTGATCCCAAGGCCACCTCATCCAGTGATCTTATTTATTTCTTTTTGGTTTTTGATTAATCCTCACCCAATGATATTTTTTCCATTGACATTTTTAGAGAGAGTGGAAGGAATGGGGAGAGACAGAGAGAGAGGAACATCGATGTGAGAGAGACACATCGATTGGTTGCCTCCCACACATGCCCTGGCCTGGAGCCAGAGATTGAGTTGCAACCAAGGTATGTGCCCTTGACTGGAATTGAACCTGGGACCCTTCAGTTCAAAGGCAGAAACTCAATCCACTGAGCCAAACAGGGCCGGTGATTTTTTTTTTTTAACTTTCTGTGACTCTCCATCTATTTACCTATCTATCTGTAAAACTCTAATATGCAAATAGACCGAACGGCAGGACAACCAAACAACCAGTCGTATGACGTGCGCTGACCACCAGGAGGTGCACGCGGATGGTCGAGAAGGTGAGCAGGGGCATCAGACCAAGGTGAGGCGCCAGTTGCTGTCATCAGGGTGAGCCTCTGGTGGTTACTGAAAATTCTTTGCTCCCATGTGCCGCGGTCCCACCCGGCACTCGTACCTGCTGCCCGTGCCAGCCCCACTCGCACCCACTGCTGGCGCCAGAGCCACCGTTTGCACCTGCTGCCAGTGCCCGGCCCCAGCCCCGATCGCTTGGCGCTGTCAGCGGGTGGGAGCAGTGGCTGCCGGCCCGATCGCCCCTGAAGGCTTCTGCTCCTGAAGGGCGATCTGGGCAGCAGTCACCACTCGCACCCACTGATGGTGTCAGCCCCGCTCGCACCTGCTGCTGGCTCTGGCCCCCATCGCTCCGCACCATCAGCGAATACGAGCGGGGCCAGAGCTGTCAGCGCGTTGGAGCGGCGGCTGCGGGAGTGGGGCTGCCGGCAGGCGGGGCCAGGCAGGGGTGTGGAGGATGGGCCGAGACCCACCCCTGTGCCCACTGCAGCCTCTCGGCCCACAGTTCCTTTCAAGGTGCACGAATTCGGCACTGGGCCCCTAGTCTTCTCTAATAAAATGGTAATATGCAAATTAACCATCACTCCGCTACATAAGCCACGCCCACCAGCCAAGCCATGCCCACCAGCCAATCAGGGCAAGTATGCAAATTAACCCAAACCAAGATGGCTACAGCCACAGAGAGCAAGGTTTCCCAGGTAACAGAGCAAGCCAAGCTTTCCATAGCCGTTGCAGGCCTGAGCCTCCACTCAAGCTACAAAGTTTCAATTATAGAAGGTAAACAAATTCAAACAAATGGCAACAGAATGGAGCTTGAGAGAGCAGGCCAGGGTTGCCAGCGGCAACAGGGGAAGCAAAGCTTTAAAGCACACCCTGGCCGGGCCCACCCGCTTAAGGCAACAAAGTTTCAACTGTAGAAGGTGAATTAACTGCCACAGAGATGGCTGCCGCCCCTGAGGGAACAGCAGGCTTGGCTCCGCTCCAGGCTACAAAGTTTCAATTGTAGAAGGAAAATAAATCCCAGATACCAGGGCCTCTGCTTAGGTTGCCAGGGGGCGTGGCCCGCCTGCAAACCACCACAGGCCCCTCGCTCAGGCCACCCCACGCCCCAAGGGAACCCCACCCTGATCCGGGACACCCTTCAGGGCAAACCAGCTGGCCCCCACCCGTGCACCAGGCCTCTATCTTATCTAATAAAAGAGTAATATACAGATTGATCATCACTGCAACACACAATATAGCTGCCCCCATGTGGTCAAAGATCCTGCCCCCATGTGGACACAAGATGGCCACTACAACATGGCCAGCCAGTCGGACATCCCTCCAGGAGTCCCAGATTGGAGAGGGTACAGGCTGGGCTGAGGGACAACCCCCCCCCCCCCGTGCACGAATTTCGTGCACCGGGCTTCTAGTTGTATTATAAGATAGGTTGTGAGCACAGGAGGAAACACACCTTCCTGATCATGATAAACATACAAACCTTTAAAGCTTTGAAACTCTGTTCAATCTTATCAATGGAAACAGAATCAGCATTTTTCTTCATTAGAGCATGTGGTCCCTACTATGCTAATTGGTCTTGGGTGAATGAATGATATTAACTTTGACCTAGAAACTCAAAAAAATATATTAAAACATCATTGTAAAACTATTTATCTCATCATTTTAAATAAAGCAGTAGTTTTCATGTGTTTGTGTTTTTTTCTATTCTGTATATTCGTCTTATTTTTAGGTGCCTCCTGTTGGCTAGGCATTGTGCTAGGTGCTGGGCTACAGAGTTGAATAAAGTACAGTCTCCATATGGACAGAAATATAACACGTATTCATAATGTACTGTGCTGAGAACTATAATTGAGGTGCTTATTAGGTATTGGTCAGAATTCTTTTTTAAAAATATATTTTTATTGATTTCAGAGAGGAAGAGGGAGAGAGAGAGAGAAACATCAATGATGAGAGAGAATCATTGATTGGCTGCCTCCTGCACGCTCCCCACTGGGGATCGAGCCCACAACCTGGGCATGTGCCCTTGACCAGAATCGAACTTGGGACCCTTTAGTCTGCAGGTCGACGCTCTATCCACTGAGCCAAACCGGCTAGGGCTTGGTCAGAATTCTTAGTAGCAAATGACAAAATCCATTCTAGCTGTATAAGCGGAAAAGGTAGCTTATAGAGTCTCCAGGAAGTTGATGGATCTGGGCTTGAATGTTACACAAATGGAAAAAAAAGCAGGCAGGGACCATGTTCCATGAGGAGTGCCTAGCCACACTAGGGAGGCTGTTTTAGAGAAAACACACTGCAGCCTTGACTCACTTCTTCGGCACAAATGACATTTGATATTTGACATCAGAAATTAATGCCCTAACACAGCCCTATAGCATGAGCTTGTAATTTTCTTTACGGTCTCCAGGGCGGTTAGGTGCAGTTAACCCAGTTCATGACCTTGACGTTCCTTGTGTCCCTCATTGGTCTGCACAGCAACCACTGAGTTTGCAATAGCTTTGCCTTCAGTATGGACTTTGCTTCAGATGACCATAGATGATTATTTTTAAAACTCTTAACACTGCATGCGTTTGACTGTTAGCATCCCATCCTCTAATGCAGGGATTGCGAAACCATGGCCTGCAGGCCAAATATGGCCTGCCACTTGTTTTTGTAAATTTATTGTAACACAGCCATGCTCATTTATTTGCACTGTTTCTATGGCTGCTTTTGCACTGTAGCTGTAGGATTGAACAGTTGTAACAGGAGCTACTTGCTGTATTAGTTCTTTAAGGTAATCAGTTATTGCCCTGGCTGGTATGGCTTCGTGGCTAGAGTGTGCGGAGGCAACCAGTCAATGTTCTCTTTTCTTCTCTTCTCTTCTCTTCTCTTCTCTTCTCTTCTCTTCTCTTCTCTTCTCTTCTCTTCTCTTCTCTTCTCTTCTCTTCTCTTCTCTTCTCTTCTCTTCTCTTCTCTTCTCTTCTCTCTCCTTCCTTCCTCCCTCATACTCTTTGAAAATCAATGGAAAAAATATCCTCTGGTGAGGATTAACAAAGCAAGAGAGAAAAGAAGAATCAGTTACTTGTTCATTGAGCTACTCTCTGTGTAAGTGGGTCCTAAGAGACTAGGACAGGCAGTCAGTGTTCATATGTTCATTCTGGACATCTTGCAACTCCCTGAATAATATGATGTCCTCATCAAAGTTCCTTTGGGACATTCCAGTCAAAAACCTCAACTGGTATGCCAGTGTTTTTAACTACATTCAGTGCTATGAGCCTGTCTTGATTGATAGAGTTCGAAGAGCCTATTGGCTCTATTTCTGTAATTAAATATTTCTTTCTTTCTTTTTTTTTTTTTTTTTGCTTTTTGCTCTGTTAAATGTCCCTTCTAATCCTCAGCTTCAGATGGTGTCTCCATGTCATAGAGGATTCTATTATTAGAAGTCTGTATGGATAATCAGAATTTTATGATCATCAGTTTCAGAAGGCTCACCTTTGAAGCTCTCTGCCATAATGTATGGATAATCTTGAGAAATGGCCAGAAACTAATGGCTGTTGAGGAGTACTTAGATCAGTCTTTCCTGTAAGGTAACTAAATCAGAATTATCCTTGCTGATATTTGCAGACAATGAAGTCACTGGTTGGGTGCATAAACATTGCAGGGACCATAATCCAGGTATAACTTTGTTCTTCTCTTGTTTGAACCTATATAATATATCCAGTCCACACTGAAGTCTTCCGGTCTTATTCCCCATCTTACAAGGCAGTAGCCTGGTTCTCCTACCATGGGATCTGAGGGATCGAGAAGTCACTGTGTCATTGTCCCTTTCGGGATTTTCTCTTTTCACATTCACACTGAGCTTGTTGTCAGCTTCCTCTAGTTCCTGTAACACAAGAGGCCAGCCTGCTTTTGTTCTCTTTCTAATTTGTTTACATTTATCTTCAAGTATGTCATCTTTCTTCTTGTTCTCCTATTTGGGACTTTTAAAGACTTTTATAAACATTGAGTACCTACAGTTTTCTTATCTCACTGCCAACAGCCTTTGTCCGGCCAGAGCGGGAGGGAAGGGTCCCTTTCATCTTTTGCAAGTCAGCTCTCCTTTAAAGACTGTGCTGCCTCAGGCCTGGAATTTGTTCCTGGCTAAGAATTTTTATCTGCGGACACAATAGCCTCTTTGCAGCTTTAATAACAGTCTGTTTATTATAAATCATGGCACGGTTGCATGGTTGCACATTAGTTTGAAGTTACCTTTGGACTATGGGCTCATAGCCTTACTCTTGATTTAATCTTTCATTGTGCTAAACTCCCCTGGATGTATAATTATCCTCAAGCTGCCAGGAGCAATATGATCAGTCATGGGAAGTGAGAAGAAAGCTCTGGGGTCCTTTTTCTGTGGTGTCTCCTCAAAGCTTTTGAAGGAGGGCTCTGGCTAAGAGCTCGGAGGCTGTCCAGGGCACTTCCCTCTGAACGGAGGGTCCTGCTTCATCCTCCCAGGTTTCCGTCTGGCCTTTCTAAAAATCTTCCTTTTTCTTCCATTTTATTTCCTTTCCTTTTTTTTTTTTTTAATATATTTTTATTGATTTTTTACAGAGAGGAAAGGAGAGGGATAGAAAGCTAGAAACATCGATGAGAGAGAAACATCGACCAGCTGCCTCCTGCACACCCCCCACTGGGGATGTGCCCGCAACCAAGGTATGTGCCCTTGACCTGAATCGAACCCGGGACCCTTCAGTCCGCAGGCCGACGCTCTATCCACTGAGCCAAACCGGTTTCGGTCATTTTATTTCCTTTTCTTTTTCTGGTATCTGCTTCTCTCCTTTCTTTCGCTATTCTTGCTGGGGCTGACCAGCAGCCCCTGAACAATGGATGAACAGATGACTCCAACACAGTTTCACTGTCAAAGAGAATTGCCTGCCTGTTAGCCTTTTATTGTTGCAGCAGTTTGAGATAAAGTTTATCTTTTAGATACAATCAGAAGGGTGAGTAATCTTGGGAGGACACACGTGTTTACATTGTCCTCTAGGCAAGGGCATTCAGGTATTAAGCATGAGGATTCCAGTAAACACCTGAGGGTCTGCGCATGCATAGACTTGTTTGGAAAGGTCAAGGAATAATTAGGGGTTCCGCCTTCAACACTCCCCTAAGACTCCCCTAAGTCGGAATTCCGATAAACAGGGCAGGTGGCCTTCCACACACTTCCCTTTTCTCAGAATGTCCTCCTCACAACTTTCCTACCAAGTCTCATGCTTCCCCACATATTCTTATGCTCTTCATGATCACTGCTGTCATCAGGCAGCTTGAATATGGTTGCGGTGCCTGAACAGAGCTTAGAGACTTCATTTCCTCCCACTTTCAGGCGTGTCTTCTACATGTGGGAAAGGTCCCAGTGCCCACCCCCTGTGCCAGGCACAAGCTGGCAGCACACGTCCTGGGCCAGGCCAGGGGAGTGGAGGGCAGCAGCAGGGCCCTGGAGACTGCTCAGCTGGCAGAGTGTGGCTCATGTCTCTCTCCACTGTTTTCAATGGCCAGACAATGTGTTTAATATTTTGAATGTTTCCATTTTTTCACTGTTATTAATCACTGCTATAAATATCTCTCTCACTTATAAGTCAGAGTGTGTACATATTTGTGGCACTTGGTATATATCATCCAGAGGAACTTAAAAATAGCTTTTTGTCTTTTTCTTTTTATGGAAGTAATACTATGTTTTTATTATAAAACTAATGCTTTTTAGAAAAATTTAAAATACCAATAGACTGAAAGAAAATAAAATTATCTTCAGTGTTCCTAGTAGTTGGTCTTCTTTTTTATGCAAAATGCTATTTTTCCTTTTTCAAATATGAAACCCTACTGTATACATCTTAACACGAAAATGAGACTATTTTCATGTCATTAGTGAAAAGTTAAAGTCAGTGCTGTGCAGGCAGGCTACACAGCCATCTCAGTGGGTGAATAAAGAAAACTTGAATTTATTTAAGGAAAAGGGGGTGGGGGCCGAAACCAGTTTGGCTCAGTGGATAGAGCGTCGGCCTGCGGACTGAAAGGTCGCAGGTTCGATTCCGGTCAAGGGCATGTACCTTGGTTGCGGGCACATCCCCAGTAGGGGGTGTGCAAGAGGCAGCTGATCGATGTTTCTCTATCATCGATGTTTCTAACTCTCTATCCCTCTCTCTTCCTCTCTGTGAAAAATCAATAAAATATATTAAAAAAAAAAAAGAAAGAAAAGGGGGTGGGGGATGGGGATATCCAAAGGGAAGGGCTACACAGCACTGAGCCAAAGGGTACTGGGTCCATGATGGCAGCAAAAATATACTCAGGACAGTGAAACAGGAAGGGCATAGAAGAGGCAACAGGAGAGCCTAGGTGGGGCTGCTCTGGCTCACTGAGAACTCAGAGAAAAGGGGGCCTTGGAGACAGGTTCAGGGGGTTAGTCCAGGACAAGCTGCCACTACCCATTGCTCCCCTGGTTGCAAATCTCATGGGGACTTAGAGGTTAGGGGATACATGCCTAGGGGGAGGGAGAGGGGAAGGGAATGGCAGGGGCGTGCTCCCTGGAGGGAGATGGTCTCTGGCTCCTTTGTCCTGAGCATATTTATTTCTCTTTTTTTTTCTTTTTAATTTCTTTATTGATTAAGGTGTCACATATTTGTCCTCATCCCCCCATTCCCATCCCACACCTCTCCCCACGGATGCCCCAACCCCCTGTTGAACTTAACCATTGGTTAGGCTCATATGCATGCACACAAGTCCTTTGGTTGATCGCTCCCCTCTCCCCTCACCCTCCCCTATCCTCCTTCTGAGGCCCGACATATTTATTTCTCTTTCAGTGTCGTGGTCTCCACTGATTGGTTGGTGCCAGGGCATGGGGTCATTAGTCAGTGTAGCTGGTCCTGAGATGGCCACTGTGTCGCTTGTCTGGTTTTGCTGTTTCTCTGAGCCTGGAGCTGAAATACACCCGAGGCTTAGATGTTATCTTTAGGGAGGAAAAGGTCAGGGGGTCTAAACTGCATGGCTAGCTAGGGGAGGAACCTGGGGACAAGGTTCTTGTTTTCCCAGGTTTGCCCCTTATTAGGCATCCCCGGGCTTTCTGCCTGGTGAGTGTCTGTACCTGACCCATCATCCTTGCTCTGCTCATGTCTAACAATTAGATATTCTTCTGTAGCATCACTTATTGTAACTATATAATATTCAATTCTATAGATAGATCAAAGTTTACTTAGCCGCTTCCTTAATGTGGACTTGTAAGATTGTTTTCAGTTTTTCACTATTCTCAGCAGTTGAGGCATTTTCCATTTTCACCTTATCATTACAAAGAAATCTCTGATAAGGCACATTGAAAGAATTCCTATTCTCATCATCATAAGACTGGATTCCCTTTCTTAAATTTATATTTACGTTATTCATCTCATTACTATTTCTTATCATTTGAGGGATTTGGGGAGAAGGGTTTTGGGAAATTTAGTCCATCTATTGGCTAAAATGGCAGTCTTAATCCACTCACTTTGTAACTCTGTAAAAGATGAAGAAATTAGCACCTCTTCACTTCTCCTTCTACCTCCCTGCATTTAAATGCAATGGACACTATTATTTTCTTTAGTTTACTAATGAAATACGAGAATTCAGAGAGGTTAAGTGATTTGCCTAAAATCACACAGCTAGTGGAAGATGGAGCCAGGATTTGTCCTTAAGTACATCTGCATTCACACCCATGCTTTAACAGTGCCATTTAACATAGTCTCTCCACTTCCTATCCTGCTGCTATCTCTCCTGGCCTTCCTGTTTCTCTCATTACTGACGTTTTCCCTGTAAATTTAGGAAAAGGTAGGTCTGCCTGTATTCTGATTTTTGGCTGCAGGACTTACAAGCTAAAAAAGACCCTAGGCAAGTCACTTTCCCTTCTTACCTTCCACTTTTTTTTTAATGAAATGGTAATATAAGCACTTACAAAGAGAAAATGTATTGCAGAAGAAATGAGACAATCTATGTGAAAGAGCCCCATACAATGCAAATAGTGGACATTGTTACCATTTCATAGCTCAATAAATATTTGCTGATCTAACAATGTAAACCAGCAACGGGGATTGCAGGTTCCTGTTAGTATTAGAAGTTTTTTTCAGAACATCCTTTTAGTTTTTTAATTCCTTTTTCTTAAAGTAGCATAAAAAAAAAATCCATGGTTACTGGTTATTAAAGAAAAGAGCTCTGGTTTTTGTTTTGATTTGTTTTGTTTGAGATATTTTTATGCAGACCAGAGTACCAGGCTGGAGGGCGGGGGGGGGGGGGGGGGGGAGTGAGGACACAGGGGGGTAGGGGGCTGGCGGGGGTGCTGGAGAGGGTCAATGGGGGAAAAGGGGCGACATGTGTGATACTTTCAACAATAAGTAATTATTTTTTTAAAAAAATTATGATTAAGCCCTGGATGGTTTGGCTCAGTGGATGGAGCATTGGCCTGCAAACTGAGGGGTCCCAGATTTTATTCCAGTCAAGGGCACATGCCCGGGTTGCAGGCTCTATCCCCAGTGGGGGGCTTGTAGGAGGCAGCCTTTTCCGCTTATACAGCTAGAATGGATTTTGTCATTTGCTACTAAGAATTCTGACCAAGCCCTAGCCGGTTTGGCTCAGTGGATAGAGCGTCGACCTGCAGACTAAAGGGTCCCAAGTTTGATTCTGGTCAAGGGCACATGCCCAGGTTGTGGGCTCGATCCCCAGTGGGGAGCGTGCAGGAGGCAGCCGATCAATGATTCTCTCTCATCATTGATGTTTCTATCTCTCTCTCCCTCTTCCTTCCTCTCTGAAATCAATAAAAATATATTTAAAAACACACACTTTAAAAAAAAATTATGATTAATGCCCGGCCTTTGTGCTCAGTGGTTGAGTGTCGACCTATGAACCAGGAGGTCAGGGTTCAATGCCCTTTCAGGGCACATGTCCAGGTTGCAGGCTCCATTCCTAGTAAGAGGGTTGGGGGGTGCAGGAGGCAGCCGATCAATGATTCTCTCTCATCATTGATGTTTCTATCTCTCCCTCTCCCTTCCTTTGTCTGAAATCAATTAAAAAAAAAGTTAAAAAAAACTATGGTTAATATGATATTGACAAGTTGACCTGCAAAATTTTTCTAAAATAATTTACATTTCCACTGTGTATAGACATGTTTCTTTTCTTTACCCTCACTAGCACTTTCCTCCTGAAAGTGGCGTTATTGAAAGCTTATCTTAGAGACCTTTTTGTTTGTCTTCTAATGAGCTTCCTTAGCAGAGGGAAAAGAAACAAGTTAGTCCCTTCTGTTCCCTCTTCCTAAATTAACCGTCCAGCATCACCCTTCACACTGTAAACCTTTCTTCTCACTTACTGCCCTTTTTCTCCCTGCTGGTTTCTGTCTGCGTTGTGTGACAGGACTGAAAGCCACCAACAATTTAGCCAATAATAGTACATGATGATTAACAATCGGTTTTCCCCTTTGGAATTAATGCCTGTCTCAGGGGAGATGGCTGATGAGCATTGCTTTTGCTGTAAAAACGAGGTAGCTTTTAGAGGTAGGCTGGTTTTTCCAAACACGTTTGTTGGCAAAGGTATATGTAACACCTTCTGCGAGTTACAACTGTGCAGAAGGCTCTGCACATCTTTTCCTTACAGGCAAACCTCTCCTGTTTGGAATGCAGTGGAGGGCGGGGCGGGGGGTGGGTGGGGGGCATTGTTGATCATGGAACCCTACAACTGCTTCTGCCCCAGAATTGGTGGGTAAGTAATAAGACATCTTTTGTTTGTTTGGAATGTGTATGCGATTACATATTGTTTGTGGATCTGCTCTTAAACCTTTTTATCATCCTATGTAAACTGTGTCATAAGAAACATTCTCTTTGTAAGTCTTGAGCAGGGCTCAGTGTCATTACAACAGTGTAGGACAGTGGTTCTCAACCTTCCTAATGCCGCGGCCCTTTAATACAGTTCTTCATGTTGTGGTGACCCCCAAGCATAAAATTATTTTCGTTGCTACTTCATAACTGTAACTTTGCTACTGTTAATGAATCGTAATGTAAATATCTGTGTTTTCTGAGGGTCTTAGGCGACCCTGCTAGCGGTTCTCAACCTGTGGGTCGTGACCTACAGGTTGAGAACTGCTGCTGTAGTTCTCAACTTTTTAAAAATATATTTTAAAAAAACTGTTGGGTTTTTTAAAAATATATATTTTTATTGATTTCAGAGAGGAAGGAAGAGGGAGAGAGAGATAGAATCATCAATGATGAGAGAGAATCATTGATCGGCTGCCTCCTGCACGCACCCCACTGGGGATGAGCCCGAAACCAGGCATGTGCCCTTGACCAGAATCGAACCTGGGACCCTTCAGTCCACAGGCTGACGCTCCATCCACTGAGCCAAACCGGCTAGGGCTGGTGTTTTTGTTGTTTTTTTATAGAATACACATGTAAATATCTGATTCAGGCCTTAAAGAAAATGATACTATGTAGTTTAAACTTATAGACGAATGAATTAAAGTCAGTTGTTCTTGCCCTGGCCAGATAACTTGGTTGGAAAGGTTGTAGGTTTGATTCCTGGTCAGGGCACATACCTAGGTGTTTCGGGTTTGATCCCCAGTCAGGGTGGATACGGGAGTCAACCAATTGATGTTTCTCTCACATTGATGTTTCCTACTCTCTCTCCCTTCCTCTCTCTCTAAAATTAATAAAAACATATCCTTGAGTGAGGATTAAAAAACAAAGGTTAGTCATTCTTAAAATGTAGTTTCTTTTTATAATCTTTTAAAATTTAATTTAAATAAAACACCTCGAGGGCAACAAGTGTTAGGGAGCGGGTCTGGGGGTGGTGTGGGGAGGCGATGTGTTTGGTGAGCGTCCAGGAGCAAAGCACTGCTCACTTGAAGCTCAGAGATTTGTCATCCAAATATGTGCAGATTGCTGGTGCTAGAAATAGTTTGAACTTCAGTAAACAGCTTCTTCCCCCTAGTTGCTGCTTGGCCATTGTTCCGCTGCCAGGAGAGCCCCTCTCACACCAGGCTCATGGCACTTGTGCCCAGCCCTGGGAGCCGTTAGCTTACCCGGCAGCTTGAGAGGACCCAGGCGCTTTAGTTCCCCACTTTTGGCTTCATGCCTGCACAGTCTGTTCTATAGCTTTACAAACTTGCCTCTGCTCTAGAGGCACACTGTCAACTATAAAAAGCCTTGGGCCACATGGCCTTGACTGAAGTAGATTTAGGAGATAGACATTCTCTTTTCAGGGCAGAAGCACCCATGGCTCATTCCTTTCTTTTGGAGCCAAGAAGAGCGGCAGTGGTTCTGGGAACTGGTGCAAGCTGCGCTGCTAGCAGCTGATCTGCGGTATGCCAGGCGGGCAGCTGACATTTGAGCAACTGAGGACATTCCATGGGTTATTACTCTATTCCTTTTGAAAAAATAGTCTCTTTAAAAAAAATTCTTGCTTTGGCAGCATTCATTTAGTGACTCTTACGTCAAATGTCCATGAGGAGGATGAATAACTTGACATTTTATTTTCAAGGGGATAGATGATGAGGGATGAAGGAAAGTACTAGTGGATTCTTAGGCACATTATCTAACTTAGGTTTAGTTTTTTCATATGTTAAGTGAGGATAATCTTGTCTCTCCTGTTTCATGGAGTTGATGAAGTTTATGTAAAAGTACACATCTGGACTATACCCAACTAGTGGAATGTAAGGAGCAGTAAGGTGGTGGAAAGAGTCTCCCCAGCCTGGCCTACTTTGTGACCTTGAGCAAATGGCTAATGTCTCTCGGCCTCAATCTTTTCATCTGTAAAATGGGAATAGCAATACCTGTCTTACAGGAGTGTTACAAAGATTAGAAATAACAAACGTAAAGCAATGACAAATGGTAGACATAGTTAAGTGGCAATAATAGTTATTATTACATTTAATGTGTAGATGAAGCATAGTAACCTCCATCTTATATAAAAACTGCTGTTTGAAATTTTAACCCTGCTATTTTGGCTTCTGTAAACGCTTGCTTGCTTGCTTAAATAATAGGGGAAATAAGACTACTCCCATTCCACAGAGGCCATAAACTATGCCCCAAACAGAGTTATCAGTGCTGGCACCAGGCCAGACCTTGAGATATGGTCTCATGGCCCCTTCCAAGCACACAGGCCTTCTTTCTCAGAAGGTCCGGAAGTCTCATGCCAAATTTGGGAAACAAAGGACTAGGAAAGATATAGATAGGGAAAGCTTCCTCCATGTTTTTGCTCAGAATTTGAAAGACATTTTTCTCTGAGCCCACTGGTATAATAATAATAAAGTGTAATTCCATTTCTCTAAGCGTTGCTTGGTTTTTCTCCGGTCTTCTGTAACAGAGATATTCACACTGGGTAGTTGGGATTTTTCACCTAGAAAAACTGGTTCAGTTTGTAGATGTCAGGATTAGCAAAAGGTCCTGCTAAAAACTGATAGCAATAACTGATGATAATAGATAATATTTTTAAAAAGTAAAAGTAATACATGCACATCATTTAAAATTCCAGATATGCATCATTACTCTAAGGGAGCCATTTTATTTTTTTTGTTTGTTAATCCTCACCTGAGGATATTTTTCCGTTGATTTTTAGGGAGAGTATCAGGAAGGGGGAGAGAGAGAAAATATCAATGTGAGAGAGACACATCCATTGGTTGCCTCCTGCACTTGCCCCGACCAGGCCTGGGGATCAAACCTGCAACCTAGATACATGCCCTTGACTGGAATTAACCCAGGATCCTTCAGTCCCCAGGTCAACACTATTCACTGGGCCAGACCGGCTAGGGCTAATTTTTTCTGCTTTTAATTCTTTTGGTGGTTACCTCCATTTAAATATTACCTCCATTTCTTTTTAAAAATTAATTCTCTTTTTTGTCAAAATGGTACATACACATAGTTTTGCTTCATTCTTTTTATGATCAAATATCATTAAAAACTTACACTAAACATCAGCTATCCCCTACCCCCACCCCTCTATTCCCTTTCTCCTGTTCTGTTCCCAAGAACATATACTTTCGATTCTATTAGCTGTTTGTTCTAGTATTTTTAATATATCCTAAATAATATGCTTATATAGCTATATCTTTTTAAAACATATTTTATTGAAGAAATTTTCAAACACATAAAAAAACTAAAGAGAATAATATAATGAACCTTCATGAACCACTCATTACCCAGCTCCAAGAATCAAGACCAGTTTTATTTCATTTGTGCCTACAGCCATTCTCCCCCTGCTACTAGATATCATGTCATTTTATCAATAACTACTTTAGCATGTATCTCTGAGAGAATAAGGGCTCATACACACACACACGCTGCCATAATCATATAACATAATTAATAATTCCTTATTATTAGCAAATATCTCTAATTAACTCTTAAGTATTTTTGTTGTTGTTGTTCAAATCAGATCCAAACCAGGACCACACACCACCTTACTGCTCTTCCTTTATTCCTCAGTTTTAGATGTTACCTGTTGACCAGCACGTGAGGCTTTAGCTTTTCTATTAACACCACAGGGCTCATACATACTTCTCATGCTACTTCGTACCTTTTTCTCCCAGTATCACATTTTGAATTAAAATCTGTGTTATGGGATGGCAAATATTATTTACTACCGAGCCAGTAACATTCTAATTATTTTTCCTTTCTGTTTGACTATGTTTCCTGGACTTCATAATAAGGATTTTTTTGTTCCTTATTGCTAAGGCTTTCCATACTTTCCTGTAGACTTTTAATACAGTTTTCAGCAAACCTATCAAGCAGTCCATCAGTTCTGTTTTCCTGGAGCCTCCCACCTTCCTCCTGTGGTCAGACTGGCGCTCCCTGGAGGCCTGAGTCAGCCAGGGTCCCTGAGCTGCCCTCATCACCAGCCTTGACATTCCTTTCACCTCACTTGTTAGATTCCTGTTTTTCAACTCTCCTTAGTTTAAACCCTCATTTAGGCAAAGTATGTTCTCCAGGAGTTTGCTGAGAAAAGAGTGAAAGAGAAATTTTTCTAAGTTCTTGCATGTCTGAAAATGTCTTTATTGCCTAGCTGAGTATAAATTCTAGGTTCCAAATGGGTTTCCTTTGGACCCTTTCCCCCAGAAAGCATTGCTCCCTTGAGCTCAGGCACCCAGTGTTGCTGGTAAGAAGTTTGAGAGCATTCTGATTCTTTTCTTTTGAAACAGTCTGTTTGCCTCTCTAGAAACTTTTAGGATTTTTTCCATTTTGAATTCTGGAAGAGTAGGAGACTGTGTCTAGCTACAGTCTCTCTTCATCTTTCTCAACACTCTTTAAACTATTCAGTTGAAAGATGTAATCTTCCTTCAGCTTTGAGAATTTTTCCTCGTGATTTCTTAGATAATTTCCTGTTGTACTTGTCACTCTTTCTATTCGTTTTCTGGAATTCCTATTTAGTCTGATGGTGAACTTCCTGGATTACTGTTCTATAGAGAGATCCTTTTTTATTCTGTGAATATTTTCTCCTATCCTTTGAAAGATTTCCTTCCTTTTCTTATTTTCCAGTCCTTATACTGAATTGTTCATTTCAGTATTCATATGATTAATTTCCAAGAGCCCAGTATTATCAGTTTATTTCATGTTTTATGGACACAGTATCTTCAGAATCTCTCTGAAGACATAAGAATTTTTTTTTAAGCTTCTCATTTGTCTGAATTTCCTTTTTAATTATAGGAACCATTTTCTCTTTATTGTTTTCCTCGGTTGCCTCCTATACATGCCCCTACCAGTAGTCAAACCCATAACCTTTTAGTGCACAGGACGACGGTCCAACCAACTGAGCCACCTGGCCAGGGCACATGATACGTTTTAAATTCATGTTATTGCTCCCTTTACCTTAAGCCTGTACTACCCAAGATTGTGTGTGTGTGTGTGTTTAGAAAATATTCATTGCGTTTCCTTTTCTGTACCAGTGAACAAGGGAGACATGTTGTTGATCTCACAGAGTTTGCAGTCTGGCTGGGAAAGACAGATAACATGTACTTACAATAACGTGTTAAGGGTTATGAGAGGAGAAATAGAGAATGCCATAGGACCGATACAGAAGCAGGAGCTAACTTGGCTCAGAAGGAAGTGACATTTAATCTGACATCTGATGGCACAGTGGCAAGTGGCAAAGCACAGTGGCAAGGGAGAGCCTGGAATGAGAGAAGGACTTCCTACTGTTAGAGCGCAGGCTCTGCAGAGTCAGGAAGTCTGCCTTTTCAGGACTTGGCATTCCTCCTCATGAACAGGAGGCGATCACATGCCCGTCTCAGTTTTAAACACAACAAGGCTAAGATTGTTTAAAATTTACTCAAGAGTGAAGATCCATCTGTCCCATAACTGCCCCAGCCAGAAACCTGTCTTTAGCTGGTGGGAAGCGGATCATGAGAAAGCTGAAAAGGGCAGGGAGGGGCAGTGTGGTACCCTGCAAACCCCTACCCATTTTCGAGATGCATGCTCAGGCTCCCCTTCTCCTGCCAGCTGTTCATCGGACTTCAGCAGTAATCTGAGGGGCACAAGGATGTGGGGCCTCAGAACATGGAACTCTGTAGAAAGCAGCCAGGATCCTCCCAAACAAACCAACAAAATGGAACATTTTTGTCACCTTTTGTGGGGCTGACTCCTCCCCCCACAAATGACTTAAATGTCTGATTTCAAAACATTGTTTTGAGTGTAGGTGTGATTCTTTCTGTGTCTGTATACCAGGAAGATAACTGGTTATTTCTGGGTGGTAGGATGATGGATGATTTTCCTCCCTTTTTTCTGTTCTTCTATATTTTGCTATTTTTTATAATAAGCAATTATGTTAGAGTATTATCTGGCATATGGTAAACATTCGATAAAAGTTTTTGTTTATGAATTTTTTATTTTAATAAGTCTCATAATATGTAAAAATGCTCATAAATTAAACACAGATATTTTCCTTAAGAAGCTCAAATTATAGCAGAGGAATAAGATCTGCCCAGAAATAAATATGCCTCAAAAGAGAAGAGGAAAAGTTCCTTAAGAAACAGATAAAGGACTAAGGAAATTCAGAGGAGGGAGAAACTCCTTCCAGACTCGGGGTGAGGGTGTGAGAATTAAGGGCAGCTCTGTGCTATGAAGCAGTCAAAGTTTCCTTTATCCTCCAATGGAGCCAATAGTGCTGGCTGTGAGTCAGGGACTTAAAAATACAGCATGGGCTCTGTCACTCCAGCGAACCTTTGTAGATTGGTCAGTCTCTGCACACGTCAGTTTCCACATTTGTAAGATGAGAATATTAATACCTCCTGCACCTGATTGTTGGAAGGATGACATAAAGTGGTATTTATAGAGTGCTCAGCACCAAGCATGGCCCCCAAGTACATCTGCCATTGTCAGAAGACAAAATGAGTGTGCTGGTGGTGTCACAGTCCTCTCTATGGATTCTGTCACAGGTGTACAGTTCGTCTGTAAGGAAAGTGTTACCAAATACATGTTAGAGAAAGAAACTGTATCTCTGTTTTTATGAATGGGCTCCTTACTATCACATTCATTCAAGTAACAAAACTTGATTCAAAGCACCGAGGGTGATGTCCGTAAACTGACCTGTCAAGAGCCCATCCTCATTTCCTGATGCCACTCGGGCTTCTGGAATAAAGGCCCAGCCAAACAATGGCCCGGCCTCCAGGCCCTCCCAGCTGGGGGCTGCTGCTGAGAGCATTCCAGCTGCTCTCGGCAGGCTTTTCCTTCCGTGCTCATCCTGATGTTCTAGAGAAACACTGGCCCCTTTTTCTGGCTTCCCAGCATTCTTGACCGTATTCATTTATTGTCACATCATCCTCAGGGCAGAGGATGGTAAAACTGAGTCAGAATTAGAAAATAATGTCTTTGCTTTTAAGATGCTACAGCTTATTTTTTGCAAGTATTTTTTAACTTGTAGTATGTGTCAGGCACCTATCCACTTAAGCATTTTGCAGGATAAGTCTGATTTTAATTCCTGTTTTACAGTGGGAAACCAAGGCACATACACAGCTAGGTCAAGGTCATACACAGCTAGGAACAGGAAACCCAGGTCTCTGAGCCATTAACTGCTGCTCTCCCTGGGTTAGTTACCAGGCTGGCGTTCTTTTTCTTCCACTGCAGTCCCATACCAACTGTGGGAAAGCCTTCAGATTGCCAACTCCAAGGTGGGGCAAAGTAGGGTTACAGTTGTGAGTACATGAAACAGTTTATTCCTGTATTATTGTTTATTAACTAGAAGCCCAATGCACGAAGATTCGTGCTAGAATGGGCTTTTCTTTCCCTGGCTGCCGGCACCGCCTTTCCACTTCGGCCCAGCCCCTTTCTGCTCAGGCCTGGGAGCCCCCTCTTTCCGCTCCAGCCTGCCTTCCCACTCTGCCCAGAAGCCCTGAGAGACCAGGGGTGGGGCAGAACGCCTGCGTCGTCGCCATGGCAATGATGCAAGCATCCCACCCCCATCACTCAGCCCCTGTGTATGCAAATTAACCACCATCTTTGTTGGGTTAATTTGCATCTCATTCCTGATTGGCTGGTGGCGTAGTGGAGGTACGGTCAATTTACATGTTTGTCTATTATTAGGTAAGATTATTGTATTATTTTCCATACAAATAACTGTAAACTTACTTTTGCCCCACCCTATATATAGCCTGCTGGCCTGGCCCTTTTTTGATGAGCATCAAAATTTTCTGAGAACGAATTAAAATTCTGGTTAAGTTCCAAACGCCCACAGCCTTACCCACACCTATAAATAGCTTCTTCTTTACCAATAGAGCTCTAACCCCACTACCCATCCAAGTAGCTTTAAGACAAATCACATCTGCCTCTTTGGGGGAGAGGTGACCGAAGCCCAGTCTTGCTTCTAGACCACACAGGATTCTTGTAGTAAAACAAGTAAGCACCACCTCTTCCCTAGTGGCCCCAAATGTTTTCTTTAAGCAGCAGATTGACCAGCTCTCCCCATCCCTGGCCTGGCTGAACCCAGGAAAACTCTCCCTCCCACACCTGGCCCATTTGTTTTAATAAGCTTAACTCATTTATCTAAGAAGAGATGATCCCAATTAGAAATAAGGTCCAGACTCGGTGAAATAACCATTTTGAGAAGTAGCATTGGCATGTGTGCTGGCCTAATTAAGACTCATTTTCCAAGTCTGGCCCTTTCATCTTGATCTGTGTGACCTCCGGCACATCACTTCTCTGTTTTATTTTCCTATTCAGGAAAAGGAGATTAATAGTGTAGCCCCTGGGTACCTAATTCTCATAAAATGAGAATCAAATGAGGTTATGTACTACAACAATGAGAGCTACCATCTCTCAACACTCAGTATGTGTCAAAAACTTATAGTTCCCTTACATGTTATGTAATATTCTCACAGTCCTAAAATGGAGGCCCTAGCATTCCATTTTACAGTAAAAAAACACACACATCCTGAAGTAGTTGCATAGGACTCAGATCCACGTCTCTGGCTCCTAAATTGATGCTGATAATCACTATACGTGTCACATTGCTTTCCACTGTACACTAAAGTAGAGAGGTTGTATGTCTTCCCCACCAAGCACTCTACAAATGCAAGCAATTATTATCTCTTGTAACCACTACTGTTCCATGTTAGTCCCTAAGGATAGTTAAATTCTCTTGCTTCTTTATCTTATCTTCCAGTTTATGCTGCCTCTTTCAACGTCCCCCAGGATTTGCTTAGCGAATTCTTTCGGGTTTTCTCCCAGAGAAACAGTTCTGCTCCAGAATAAAGGGGGTTTAGGAGCCAGGCTGAGCCCGACCTCTTGAGCAGTGTCCTGTGACTCCTCCTGGGTTCTTCCCTCCCTCAAGCATGTAGTTAGTCAGCTTGTGGTAAAATTCCTTTGCATTTGTTAAGCTCCTCCGTCACTGAACTGCAGGAAGGGAAGACATCAATGCCGTGTTATTGATGGGGAAACTGAGTTCCAGAGAGAGAGGTGACTGACTTAAGGCCATTCGTTCAGTTAGGTGGGTGACTAAGAACAGAATCCAATTCCTCAAGTTAAGACAAGCGCTCTTAAGCCTTTCATGTGGGCACGTGTCATTTCCCCAAAGTGAAGGAAAAGCTCACGCATGCGCTGTGCCCAGCATGCACCTAGAAAACTTGAAGGAAATTAAACAGCTTGGAAAATTGAGCAGGAAAAAAGAGATGGGGGTGGGCTCCACCCTAACCTGGTAAGTTATATACCAAAGAAATTAGTTAAAATACTGGAGAGCAAACTAGCTAGCCCACAGTGACTAAGAGGCAGAGGGATTTGCCGGGAGCCCTGCAGCGAGTGGCTAGGAAGCCTTTTGTCAGTAAGGCTCCAGTGTTGAAAATTGAAGGAAGGATGTTAGGCAAATGTGACGAAGGCTCGGGATGTAGTTACAGCCCCCTGGCTCATTGTCCAAAGGAAATGGATCTCTCTTGTGGACGGAGAGGTGGAAACTGAGCAAGGGAGCTGAGTGGTTGACATCATCAGGCTGAGCTTGAATTACAACAAATGGGGACTTACTTGGCCGGAGACGTGGGAAACACCCACTAAAACCTCGAAGTGCATTTTATTTAGGAGACACAGAGAGAGTGAAAGGGTAAGAGAGAGTTGCTTGGTCTGCTCCAAAGGAGGGTTATCCTCAAAAGGGAGGCGTTTTGAATCCTGGTTTCTTAAATCCTACCTTCACCTCTGACTGAGGACCCCTGGACTTTGAAGAAACTCTTTGCTCTTGTAAGTAGAACTTCATTTTCCACCCCTGGGAGAAGCAGAGCTTGCAGGCAGAGCTCTCTGGAGAGCTTGTGTTTGTTGGTCACAAAGTGTCTATTTTTATATTATGATATATTATTGCTCTGAAAATTATGGCTTTGTCTGAAACTGCTTAGGACTAGCGTCTGAGCCTCAGGTCTCACAGACGGGCTCCATTCAAACGCTGTTTTACTTTTTACCCAAGAACTTTGGCAGAGTATCTAGAGCTTTAAAAGCAGCTCTTTGTGTCAAATATAGGTGAAGAAATCCTCCCTTAGAAACTGGGGTTTGTAAAACTTTTATATATTTTTTCTGATTACAAAGATAGTACAAAATTTTTTAAACAGTCCAGAGAGAAATGTCTCTCAAAGTGAAAATTTCCTGCAATATTTTCCTCACAGAGTGGAGACTTACCCTTAGATATAAGATTGATATTTTAAATTTAAGATACAGATCTGATTAGATTTTGTGAAGTTATCACATGTACCCCAATGCTGCCGGCTGCGTGGGGACTCCAAGATGGGAAGAAGCTTTGGAACTCTAACTGTGATCTCTTTATTGCTTCCTTTTAGAAATTTGCAGTTTATGCCTGGAAAAGAAACAGAACTTGTTAGCCCATGGGCATTTTATTTGTCCGGTCTGTGGTCAGGATTTTAATCCTGAACCCTGAGGGTGCCCGAGTGGAGGGTTCTCAAATGGCTTGTAGCTGCTGTGTGTCACCACCTCCCTCGCTTGCAAGTAAAAGTAGTTGAAGAATCACAGTTAAGGAGAAAACAAAGAGCCACCATATATGAGAAGGGCCACCCAAGGGAACTATGTGACCCTGGGCAAGTGTGTCCCGGGCTTCAGCTTCCTCATTCGTATGCAAATGAGGGGGCGAATCTAGTTGATTGCTGTAGTCCCAAATTCGTGTGAAATGAGCCATCGATATTTCTTTCCCCGTGAGCAAAGTGCCCTTGGTTTTCCGTATCCCAGAGTGCCTACACACTGGTGCCTCTAGGAGAGTTAAAAAGAAGACACAAAACAGGCAACATTAAGTTATTTCTGAATTTTTATGGTTTTGTCAGGTTTGGTGTTCCTGAAGAAAGAGAAAGTTTCCGTGTGTAGATGCGTGCGCATGCTCACACACAATGGCGGGGGAGGAGAGGGAATTAACATGATTGAGCAACCCCTAAGTGTTATGCTCATCCCTCCATAACATGAGGTGGTCAGATCATTCCCTGACTCTACTGACTGAGGGGGTCTCCACTATATGTTCCCATATTATCCTGAGCTCTTTCCAAGTGTTTACCTGTACTGTGCTCACAGAATTACTGGCATAACTTCAGGCCACTGTGTTTCTGCTAGACCGTAGGCACCCTCTCTCTAGGTTATGGAAGAGACTCTCATCTATCTCTGCAACCCACTGCCTGGCGGAGAGCCTGGCACTTAGGTACAGAGGAGACACGGCGACTGAATTTTAACTTAAAAGCCCACGGTTCTAGGTCCTAGGTTGGCAAAAGAGAAGGAGGAAAGGCGGGGGGGTGGGGGGGTGGGGGGTGGGGGGTGGAGGGTGGGGGGGGTGTTTCTTTTATGCCTGGAAAAGAAACAGAACTTGTTAGCCCATGGGCATTTTATTTGTCCAGTCTGTTGTCAGGATTTTAATCCTGAACCCTGAGGGTGCCCGAGTGGAGGGTTCTCAAATGGCTTGTAGCTGCTGTGTGTCACCACCTCCCTCGCTTGCAAGTAAAAGTAGTTGAAGAATCACAGTTAAGGAGAAAACAAAGAGCCACCATATATGAGAAGGGCCACCCAAGGGAATTATGTTTATTTGCTCCCTTCCCCTTCATTTCACCTTGACACAGCCTCCACCGCTGCTGGGGCGGGATAGTGGGAGCAAAGCCCAAAGACAAGCAAAGGGAGATGTCAAATCTTGGATTGTGCATCTCCAAGGTTCTAGGTCTTGGGGATTTAAGGGATTTTTATGTTTAAGGCCATCATAGACCCTAACCCGCAGGAAGGTGTGGCATTTAAAAACTGTTTGCATGAATTAAGACCTGGGTTTCCAGTAGGATTCTCAAAGCCCCTCAGCCCTTGAAAGTGGACTGTTGCTGCCATGGAACTCCCCAGGGGCCTGGGCAGTGGGAAGGCCAGGACCTCCCTCCACCTCCCTCCATCCCCCCAGGATCTCCAGAGCCTTTGAATAATTTAAAAAGTAATCTCTCCTCCTAAGGAGGTGATGAGGAGATAGTACTCTGGAAGTAAGTGCCCACGTGGTCCTGTGGTTCCTGCCGGGGTGGGGGAGTGGCAGTGTGGTGGAATGCCTCCCCCGCCCGCGCTCCAGGCCTTCGGGATGAGGTGCTGTCAGTCACACTGTTTTCAGCGTGCTCATCCTCAGATAGTCCACCGCCCCACAGCACGTTAGGGCATCTCAGGAGAGGAGGTACGTGTGGAAGAGACTATTATGTCCCAAGTTCTTGCTTGGCTTTTCTATCTCCCTGAAACACATATCACACACAGGGCTGGGCATCTTGCAAACAGGGTGGGGCAAAAGTAGGTTTACAGTTGTTCATATGGAAAATAATACAATCTTTTCTATTAAAAGAGAAAGGGTGGGAGAGAGGGAGAGAAACATCTATTTGTTGTTCCACATATTCACACGCATTCACTGGTTGATTATTGTGTGTGCCCTGGTTTAGGATTGAACCCGAAACCTTGGGGTATTGGGAGGATGCTCTAACCAACTGAGCTACCTGGCCAGGGCTACAACAATTTATACTAACAATAGAGGAATATGCAAATTGTCCAGGATGCCATCACGTAACGACTGTTCAGCA
The DNA here is from genome assembly GCF_951640355.1 of Cnephaeus nilssonii. Classification (NCBI taxonomy): domain Eukaryota; kingdom Metazoa; phylum Chordata; class Mammalia; order Chiroptera; family Vespertilionidae; genus Cnephaeus; species Cnephaeus nilssonii. The sequence goes on along the minus strand of NC_137082.1, from coordinate 69,546,916 downwards.
GGCTGCGTCCCTGCCCCCTGCTCAGACAGCTGTGAAGCCTGGGGTAGGTAGAATAGGATACGATAGGAGGGGATAAGAAAGGAGAGGGAGAGGAAGGCAGGCCTGCGTGTAGACAGGCAGAGAGGAGAAACAGAAATACAGAAAGGGAACAAGAAAAAGACACAGGAATGGAAAAGGGAAGGAAATGCAGGGCTGCACATGGGAGGGCGTGGTGACCTTGGGGGGAGAGGGGGGCGGAGCAGCTGCACCCGGCGAGGGGTGGGGCGCAGGTGGCACAGTGCGGGGAGCCCCACCCAGACGCGGGAGGAGGGTGGTGGCCCCTGCTGCGGGCCATTGGGACAGAGGGGTGGACGGTCCGAGGCATTTCAGGTGGAGGTGTTCCTGCTCTATGGCAGCAGCACCCGGGCCGAGTGGGCCTCGGCCACCCTCGCTGGGCCAGGCGCCCCACACTGGGAGGGGAGGCACAGCTTAGCTGGGGCGGAGTCGTACGCTAAGGAGGGTACCACTTTCGTCCCTGAGGGCTGGACCCCAAAGACACTGGCCAGGGTTAGGTTGCTGGCGTGTTAAGTGTACTTTGTTGACTAGAAGTTGGGGCATCCCAGGCAGGGAATGGGAGGAGGACGGCGGCGGGGAGGCCGGGGAAGTGGGGGTGGCCAAGGCATGGCCAGGGCTGGGCCCTGGGCTGGGGGTTAACGCCCCCCAAACGGGAGCTTTAATATCAAAGTGCGCTCAGGCGGGGCTGGAAGCAGGTCCCAGAGAGGAAAGGGGAAGGTTTAGAAGAGAGACCAGTGAACATGGCCGGGCGGGGGGGGGGGGGGGGGGGGGAGTAATAGGTAAGGAGGGAGGGAGAGGCAGGGTTCAGGCTCACAAGGGAAAGGCGAATGGGGTGGGGAGGTGGGAGGAGTAAGAAGAAGACAGACATGGGAATGAAGGCAGAGAAGGGAGGAGGGAGGGAGGGAGAGGGGCTGTGGGAGGTTCAAAGGGAGGGAGGGAGGGAAAGAAAGCAGGAAAGAGAAGGATGCTAAAATGGGGTGAGGCCAGGAAAATCCTCTCTAATAAAATGATAATATGCAAATTAACCATCACTCTGCTACACAAGCCACGCCCACCAGCCAAGCCACGCCCACCAGCCAATCAGGGCGAGTATGTAAATTAACCCCAATCCAAGATGGCTACAGCCACAGAGAGCAAGGTTTCCCAGGTAACAGAGCAAGCCAAGCTTTCCATAGCCGTTGCAGGCCTAAGCCTCCACTCAAGCTACAAAGTTTCAATTATAGAAGGTAAACAAATTCAAACAAATGGCGGCAGAATGGAGCTTGAGAGAGCAGGCCAGGGTTGCCGGCGGCAACAGGGGAAGCAAAGCTTTCCGCACACCCTGGCCGGGCTCACCCACTTAAGGCTACAAAGTTCCAATTGTAGAAGGTGAATTAACTGCCACAGAAATGGCTGCCACCCCAGAAATGGCTGCTGCCCCAGGCTACAAAGTTTCAATTGTAGAAGGAAAATAAATTCCAGATACCAGGGCCTCCCCTTGGGTTGCCAGGAGGCGTGGCCGGCCTGCAAACCACCACAGGCCCCTCGCTCAGGCCGCCCCACACCCCAAGGGAACCCCCACCCTGATCCAGGACACCCTTCAGGGCAAACCAGCTGGCCCCCACCCCTGTACCAGGCCTCTATCCTATCTAATAAAAGAGTAATATACAAATTGATCATCACTGCAACACACAATATAGCTGCCCCCATGTGGTCAAAGATCCTGCCCCCATGTGGACACAAGATGGCCACCATAAGATGGCCAGCAGGAGAGGGCAGTTGGGAGGCACCCGGCCTGCAAAGAAGGGCAGTTGAGAGGGACCAGGCTTGCAAGGGAGGGCAGTTGGAGGTGATCAACCCTGCAGGAGAGGGCAGAGTGGGGTCACCAGGCTGGCAGAGGAGGGAAGTTGGGGGCAAACAGGCTGGCAGGGGAGCAGTTAAGCATCAACCAGGCTGGCAGCAGAGTGGTTAGGGGGTGATCAGGCTGGCAGGCAGAAGCGGTTAGGGGCAATCAGGAAGGCAGGCAGGCAAGCAGTTGGCAGCCAGCATTCCTGGATTGTGAGAGGGATGTCCGACTGCCCGTTTAGGCCCGATCCCGGCCCGGTGGGATCGGGCCTAAACGGGCAGTCAGACATCCCTCCAGGAGTCCCAGATTGGAGAGGGTACAGGCTGGGCTGAGGGACAACCCCCCGCTGTGCACGAATTTCGTGCACCGGGCTTCTAGTAGTTAAATAAAAAGAAGAAACAATGCGAGAGTGAGGGGAGTTCAAAAGGAGGAGTTAGTAAGAAAATTAAGTACAGGGGGAAAAAAAAAAGAAAATTAAGTACAGGGTGATTTTTTAAAAATGTAGTCGGACTTCCCCTGAGAGCTCCCAGACTGTGAAAGGGGGCAGGCTTGGCTGAGGCCACCCCCCTCCCCATGCACAAATTTCGTGCACCGGGCCTCTAGTTAATAAATACTAACACAAGAATAAACTCTGTGTTTTGCATATTAAGAACTGTAAATCTACTTTGCCCCACCCTGTATTTCGATTCCTTTCAATCTTCTCAGCAACGATGTGAAGCAGAGATTATTTTCATTTTACACGTAAAAGAGAGATGAAGTCACTTGCCCTGGGCCTCTCAGCTAACAGATAATAGCTGCATTTCCTCATGAGAGCTGGCTCTCCTGAGGCCTGAATTCCCACTGCACTGCGCTGACTTTCCTGTACCACCTTCCGAATCTCCGCTTCTCCATTATGAAATGAAGTGTGAGGCAGAGTCAGAAGTCAGAGTGGTTTGGGTTTTCATTTTTATTTGAATTTGAATGTCTTTAGGCGGGTGTGTTCTCCCATTTATTACCATCTGTGTCGTTCCCTGGCCCAGTCTATTGCACTCTCTGGTCTCCTGCCTGTCCCGTGGTCCCCATAGGCATTTGCCTTTTCCACCCCTGGACTGGTTCGTTTCCACAGTTCTATCACTTTAGACAATTTATGGTTCAATGAGAAACTGGCGAGGGTTAGCAGTAAGAGCTCTACCCTCACCCCCTCCTCACTGAGACATCTTAAACAGATGACCTCCCCTCACAGAGCCTGCTTCTCTTCTGTAAAGTGGGGGTCACCATAACCTGTCTCAAAGGGTACCCTGAGGATTAAATAGGATAGAGCTAGTATGAACTTAATTGGTACACAGATACATGCTCGGGATTAGCTGCTTTATGGTTTCCAGAGAGAGTGTTAGCCAATGTATACAGGCACCTGTCCCCTCTGTCATAGGATGGCATTTGTCTGAGGAATTTGAAGACATCTTCGACCTCAGCATTGTGGTTTTTTAAAAATATTATTTTGTCTTTATTTTTTTAAATATATTTTATTGATTTTTTGCAGAGAGGAAGGGAGAGGGAGAGAGAGTTAGAAACATCGATGAGAGAGAAACATTGATCAGCTGCCTCTTGCACACCCCCTACTGGGGATGTGCCTACAACCAAGGTACATACCCTTGACTGGAATCAAACCTGGGACCCTTGAGTCCGCAGGCCGACGCTCTAGCCACTGAGCCAAACCAGCCAGGGCATCGACCTCAGCATTGTTGAAACTCCCTGTGATGGGCCTTGGAGCTGCCACTTTGGCTTTTCAAACCGAGCCTCAGCACTACTTCCTGTCACCCAGTCAGGTGCTGAGCCAGATGCAGAAGTGGGTGCTGTCTTAGGACCAGGCGACCTGGCCCAGCCTCTTAAGGAAGAAGCTGGTGGCAGGTGTTACTTTTGGAGTGTGACAGAAGCCAAGCTGCTCAATTAATTCTGCTGTTTTGACGAGGGGCCAGAGGTGATTCCTAAGTGGAGACAGTCATGGAAAATCTAAAGTTCTTGGAAACAAGTCACTAATCATGACTCAAAGCTGAGCTCACTGCCTCCTGGAAGTCGCACACGTCTTAGGAAAACTTGGAGTGTTGCTGCTCTTTCAGAGAGTGGTTTCTTTGGAAGCTGCAGTCAGCTGGGACGAGGAATGATTCCCAATTGCACATTTAAGTGCATCCGCGGTTACTGGAGGAAGCCAGCATTCCTAGCTTTATTTGAAAGGAGTCTCTCTAATCTTCCAAGATCGGAAGTAACAAAGCTCTCAGAGAGGGGCCCGAGAAGGGTTGCCGAAGAACTCACTAGTCTAGGGATTTACATTTCCTGCCCTTGCCTTCTGTTGGCTCTTTCAAAAAACACACCAGCCAATCTCCCTTTGCCCTCCTCTCCCGCTTTTAGTTACCGCCCTTGGGTTCGGGGGAAGGGCAGCTCTGTAGGTTGACAGGCATTCCGCCTATGTTGCTCACATCCTGACCATCTGGTTTATTTCCTCCTTATCTACCATCTTCCTTCCCGGCGGCCATTACCCTAAACTGCCTGATCCCATCTAACTCCTCATCGTTGTGTTTAGAACTTTAGAGATGTGGTCTCTGACGTTCAATAAACTGTGCTGGGGGCCAGCTAGTACTAAGCACGAGGCCAGAGCAACAGGCTGATTAGGAGACAGCCTCTGTTCTCGTGGAGCTCTTAGTGCATCAGGGAATACGGGCAGGTGAATGAATCATTGCAGGATGGGGGTCCTGGCCTGGAGCTGGGTTGATTACTCCCAAGCTTTCCCTCCATTTCCTGACTGGAGCTTTGCCAGTATTGCATTAGGGAGAAATGAGAGCTGCCCCTGCTGAAGCTTTTACACCTTCCTGTCCCATAAGGCTTCAGACAAAGAAAGGCAGTATTCACAAAATTCAGGCCTGTGCGCCCCCCCCCCCGCCCACTGAGAACCCTAAATCTGCAGTCCCAAGTTTAGCAAGGAAACACAGGGGTGGTGATTTTGTAGTCTAAAAGCACCACTGGATTTTCTTTGGGTTCCTTTTTATAGCATTTATTGTGTGGGTTTGCTTTTTCAGATTACAAAATTAGAACATGTTCATGGAAGGAAAGCTAGACAGTTCAGAAAACATACCTAAATCATCACCCACTGATTTCACCTCTCTGATTTTTTGGTTGTTTTTTTTTTGTTTGTTTGTTTCGTTAATCCTCACCTGAGGATATTTCTTCCTTTGCTTTTCAGAGAATGTGGAAGGGAGTTGCGGGGGGCAGGGGGGGTGGGGTGGGAGGTGAGAGAGACACATTGACTGGTTGCCTCTCAGCAAGTTATGTCGTGCCCTTGTCTGGGAATTGAACCCTTCAGTGTGCGGGCTGATGCTGTCACCACTTGGCAGCACCGGCCAGGGCTCTCTTCTCTGATTTTATAATACGGTGTTGTTAGGTCAAAGGACATGAACTTTTTTAGATCTCTGATACAAATTTCCAGTTTGGCACCAGAAAGCTTCTACCTATATAAGCTTCCATTAGCATGCTTTTCCCTCCCCTCCTCTCACCCACACCACTACCACTATATATCAAGTTTAGTTCTAATTTTAATTTCTTCCTGGGCAGAGTCTGTTTGCCTGTCTTGAAGGTGCTCATGTTTTTAGGTGCTCAGACCCTTGGGTAGGAGAAACCAATGTCTATGGTTAGAGGTGGCAGCCTTTGTGTGTACTTTCCTGTATATGCATGAACTCATTCACCTTTGTGTTAGGCATTATGCAAGGTGGTCTGGGGAATACCTATGTAAGACTTATAAGTAGCTCAGAGGCCAATAGGTAAAGAAGTCTTGGATAACTCTTAACACATGATTACTAGAGGCCCGGTGCACGAATTCGTGCAACAGTGGGGTCCCTTGGCCTCGCCTGCAGGATCGAGCTGAAACTGGCTCTCTGACATCCCCCGAAGGGTGCCGGATTGTGAGAGGGCACAAGCCAGGCAGAGGGACCCCACCGGTGCACAATTGGGGCCGGGGAGGGACCGCGGGAGGGCTCCAGAGCATGTTTGGCCTGTCTTGCTCAGTTCCAATCAGTTGTACCCCAGCAGCAAGCTAACCTACCAGTCGGAGCATCTGCCCTCTGGTAGTCAATGCAAGTCATAGCGAGCGGTTGAGTGGCCTTAGCATATCATATCATTAGCATATTATGCTTTGATTGGTAGAATGGACAATCGGACACTTAGCATATTAGGCTTTTATTATATAGGTTGTCCCTCCCCCAAGAGAGGGACAGTGCTGTGCCTGAGAAGGTAGAGGGACGGTAGCTTCTTTCTGGGCCAACAGTTCTTTGACTCCCCTTTCCAATCACGGTCCCTTGTGACATGACAGCAATGATATTCCAGTTCTGGGTGGTGTACAAACACTGAGCAAATGCAATGCAGGTCCAACCTTCTTTGGCTTGTCCTGGGCAACCTGCAGCGACGCACAGCTGCTGACTGCTAGCATGGCAAGGCATCTTCACTATCCTCCATCTCTGGACTGTTTCTTCTTTGTCTCCTCAGAGTGTTGCTTGGGGCCACCGCCATCTGTGGCTGGAGTAGTCTGGTTAGTTCCTCTTGGATCCATTGTTGCAGGAATCCATATGGGCTGGAGGAGTTTTCTGGAAATATACAAGCATATTCTCGACCAAATGTTAATAAAGGAACCCTTTCTGTAAACTAGACTCGGGATCCTTTCATTCTGCCAAACCATTTTCCTTTGGCTTCTTGACACCAGTGTAATTTCATGGGTGTCCTGCCATCAGCATTACAAGTGAAAAAATTTTAAAGTAAAAAAATTTAAGTAATTAAGGCTTGATGTATTTTACTTACAGAAGATTAATCTACTATCCCCCAACCCCTTTTTTTGTTTTAAATATTATCAAGAGGCTTTTGGAAATCTTGTAATGCAGTCTTGATAGCTTTTAATTTCATTTTTTTTTTGCACAGAAATATGACTGTTCTGGATTCATTGCATTATAAGCAGCTTTATTATGAGATAAACCATCAGTAAAAAATTAGTTAATGTTTCAGGAATAGTTTCCTGCCTAGTAAAACTAAGTTCCCCTGAATATTTATTTTAACTTGCCAATTTAAATTAGTCTGAAATAAGGCTTATTTTCTAACTTCATTTGTCCTTGGGTGTTGACAATAAATGACACTAATTAAATTTTTGCTATTAGTCTTACATAAGCTTTGTTTAGGGAGGCAAAATGCAAATTATTTACTTTTTGAGGCCTAATACATTGACTTTTAATTACAATTTTCTAGACATTTGAAGGAAATATCCTTTCATTTCCTCCCAGAGTAATTTCTAGGCCACATTTAGAGAGTTTCTCTTAAAAGTCTTTTTCTTTCTTTTACACCAAGCAACTTACATGGTTACTCTTCAGATGCTGACCAATACTGTGATGCCTACATACTAAGTGACTCTCTTTGTAGTTATGGTGACTACTAAGGATTAGATTGCCTGAATAATAATCTTCAGTTTACCCTGTAAATATTAGTGGAAGAGATTTAAAAATTTTTTAATTTCTCTTTTTTATTAAGCTTAAAATTTACTTTTAAACAGTATTCCTTTTCGCCAGTGCTCATTTGCATACACAGAGGGATCATGGGAGGTCTCAGTAACTTTCAGAGGACTGGCAATATGCAAATTTTTTACCCTGGCCTTTGTTAAAGCCAATTGCTTACAAAAACATTGGCTTCTCATATAACTGAGTTTATGAGACCTAGATTATATTTTAAAAAGCTAATTTATTAAGCAATTAAAGTAGGCATCTTTATTGAAAAAGCAAACAGACATTTGACCTATGAAGTATAAATGCAGTCCTATCCCCACAGCCTATTTAAAAAGAAGACTGCCAGGGCATTTTGTCTTAAAATTATTATTTTTTTTAATTTTGCTGCTGAATTATCTGATTCTGCTTAAGAAACATTCAGCAATCCTGCCTTGCCCCCCCCCCCCAGAGGTTGAAATCTTTATAACATTTAAAATATATGTATATAAATAAAATATAGTTATTAATTTTTATTTAATAAAGCTTTCCATGTGATTTCAAGTATATCAGATTGGCCTAATTTAGTTTAAAAATATTTCTTTTAAGAAGAGAGAATAAACTTTTGAATTACCCAGGGCCCTTGGAATGTCCCAAAATTATTAAAGTCTTGAAATTTAACTTGGAAACATTATCAAGTATATATATATATATCCTGAATATTATGTACTTTTTGTAATCATTCTAAAAGATATCAATTAAATTTAAACTGGTTTTTATATTAAAAATTTGGTTAAGACCATAGAATTAATCCTCTTTCTTTAATTAGACCTAGATTGAAATTTTACTACATGGACTATAATATATTTTGAATTACTAAATTTTCTAGAGAAAATACAAGAATTATTTTCGCAAAAATAAATTTTTATTCTTTATGCATTTTGTTACTACAACTATATAATTTCTCCCAACTTAATTTAAACTTTAAACTCTTAGAAGCCTTAAATTTTAGCTGGCAAGTTAAATACTTAGTACTTTTCAGATTAGTAATAACTTCACATTTTTAAAAATACAAGACATGTTTAGCCCTAACAGGTTTGGCTCAGTGGATAGAGCATTGGCCTGTGGACTTAAGGGTCCCAGGTTCGATTCTGGACTAGGGCATGTACCTTGGCTGCGGGCACATCCCCAGTAGGGGGTGTACAGAAGGCAGCTGATCGATGTTTCTCTCTCATTGATGTTTCTAACTCTCTTATCCTTCTCCCTTCCTCTCTGTAAAAAATCAATAAAATATATATTTAAAAAATACAAGACATGTTTAATTAATAGATTCAATTCTATCCTCTAGATTTTTCATGAGGCAAATTCAGATTAATATTTCAGTATTTTGTCATTTCAAAATACCTAGATATTTAATACATTTTATTATTTAATTCAGCAAACTTCAAAGTTTCAAGTTGCCAACGGCTTTGGAAGCAAGCCTGGTCTATTTAGATGTAAAATAGCCACATTCTTCCTTAGAAGTTGCTGCCGCAGGACAAGCCACCTTCTTCTACAAGGAGTGAAACTAGTTTTCCCCCAGGCTACTTAGACCTTTATAATTAATATATTATTTATCTATGTTTCAACAATTTTGAGATTTTAAAGCCAATTATTATTATTTAAGGCATTTACTTTGGAACAGAAATAATTTACTGACTTTCTGGGGCCTTAATGTTAACTTTGGAATGTGGTCCATTATTATTTAAAAACTATCCTTTATTATGGAAATACCAATCTTATTGTTTAGAACCTGCTTGTATCTTTTTCTTGGGTTATCTCTGCTATCTTTTTGAGGAAAAAAACAGTGTTGGGGTTTAATCTGTAGCATCGTCAAGAGAATAAACTTAGCTCAAAACCTTGTCCAACATCAGACGGAGCGCTCTTTTGTTTTAAGCTAGCTTTCTCTCCTTACGAGTACAGAAATCCCATATGCATTCCTAAATTTTGCAAAATTTTTAAATGACGGACTGGGAAAAAACATGGCAGGAATGAGATTTTTCTAATAGTACTCTCGGGAGTGGGCGTCCATTTTACAGGATCATCACATGTCTCTCCACCCCCACATCCTGCTTGCTTTGGGAAATTTAGCAAATTTAGTCTCTGGATTTCTCACCTTGTTTAAGAGTAATTTCTCCACCTTAAAGTTATATAAGTATTTTTCTAAATGTTCTTCTAATACTTTTATGGTTTTAATTTAATTCTGAACCTTTAATGCCTTTGGAATTTATGTTTATACATAGTGAGAGGTAGTAGTTAAGCTTTGTTCTAGATATGCCAATATCATTTATTAAATAAACCATCCTTTCTATTTTGCATTGAAATCCCACCCTTTATTGTGATTATTTCTGGAATTGCTATTCTGGTTCACAGACCTTCTTAACTGTTCTTATATTAATACCATGTCTTTTTATTATAATGTTTTTATAGTAAATTTTTATTTTCTCATAAAAAATCCCCTAAATATTTATTTTTATAATTTTATTTCCTACTTCTTGGCTAATTTTTCTTGGATACTTACTATTCCCATATGAACTTCAAAGTAATTTTATCTATTCCTGCCCCTTTAATTAAAAAAAACAATACCCATTAATATTATTATTGAAATTTAATTAAAATTATGTCATAATTTTGGAAGGATTGACATTTTTTAATAATTAGTTTTTTCTATCCAGAAGCATGCTAGCTAGTTTGGAATATATTCATCCTATTTGTATGTTTTGTTATTTTACCTTTAAAATTTCAATAGGCATCACGAATATTTTGTCTAAAGTAAAACAGTATTTCTGTGTTTGTCGTGTATAATCAGGAATCTTAAAAAGTTTTAATTCTGCTCTCTCTTCCATCTTCAATGTTATTCCTGTAAAATATGTAATACTGTCAAATATTGTTGAACTTGTTTTTATCTCATTAGCTGCATTTTACTTAATCAGTACTACTTTAAATTTACCAATACAATTACTAATTTCTTTGCTCACTATTGATTCTAAAATCTCACTTATTTTGTGTTCAGTTTCTTACTGTTGGAGAATGTTCTTGAGTCTCTGAATAGTAAACTTGCTCAGTCTTTGTCTAGAAATGTCTTTTGCCCTAACTCTTGCTATTTTTAAATTGTAGATAGTCACATGTATAATGATCATGAAAGTTGTGCATGCCTCTTTAAAAGTTTTCAGTCAAAACAGAAATTGTTAATGTAAAAAGTGAACGTCTTTCATTCCTTTCCCCCCAATTCCTGAGTCTCAGAGAAACTACCGTTTATAGTTTCCTGTTCAATTTTTCTATATAGATACAAAAAAAAGTGTATGTACACTTTTAAATTAAAGCACAATCATGTTCATACTTTTATTAAAGAGTGATAATATATCCCATCTTATGCTACTTTTTAACAATACAGCATGTACATCTTTCCGTGTCAGTACAACAAAATCTCCCTCGCTCTTTGTAATGGCTTTATAGTTTCTCATTGTATTGATATGCTATAATTTAACTCTTTTCTTATAATCATTTAAGTTGTTTTCTCTTTTTTTGCTTTTCCACATTATGTTTTGCTGCACATATTTTTATTCATGTGACCCTATCTATAGTATAAATTCCCAGGTGTTTGACCCAAAGGATGTGCACATTTAACATGTTGTTAGATATTGTTCACTTATCTTCCCAAAAGGTTCTTTCAGTGTACAACCCTGGAGTATGACGGGCTCTAATTACTATTTTTTTCTTCTGGTTCCTTAGAATTTCCACACTGATTTGTCAACAGTGGAAAATCTGAAGAGATGCGAGCAGGAAGAAGAGACTAAACCAGGTGAGTAGTCACATTGTTCACACCACTCTACTGTGGCATCACGAGTATTTGCCTAAAAACCTTTATTTCTGTTTGAAGAAAGACAAGATGGAGGCTCCACATTAAATTAGACAGGAATTTTGGCCCCATGAAGAAAAGGCGGGATGACCCTTTTCAAAAGTTATATGACATCACACTACAATTTCACAGTCATGATTCCATTTACAGACAGTTTCTTTATAGCATCAGGAAGAGAAATTGCCTCTGATGGCTTAAAAGAGAATGGTTTCTTTAGCCATCTGCTTAAGCAGATGGAATCATACACAGGAGTTTTTACAAATATGGGTATGATGTCAACTTTCCCGTCTACCAGTTGTGTGCTATAAAGCTGTTTTCACAAAGACAAGGGCACACTGTGGTAATTTTAATGCTGTGATAGAGGGGCAAACGCAAGCAAAACCCAGCCCAAAGGAACGAGCACTGCCACTGGACTGCTGAAGAGAGATGGCTCAAGGGCCCTCCAGTTGGAAGAAAAACGCAATTCATAGAACATGAGTGGCCTGGAGGTATGGCCACCTTGGGTCCGTGTTTATATTTTTATGGCATCTAAACATTCCTGGCATAAGTTAATAGTTTTTACCAGCTTGTGACTCATGCTTCATCCACCTCCCCTGCACCCCTACTTGCCCACCCCCTTTCAGTGCCATCTCCTTGCAGTTAGGGTAGAATCTCCAGCCTTTGTTTCTCTGTTCAAGTCCTAGTAGTCCCGGGAGTTTGGGGAATTTCCAGCTCCTTTGAATTCCCCCTCATGGCCTAGCCGTCCTCCCACACCTCTCCCAAGAGTCCCCTTCTCCAGTGGGCAGTGCCCTGGAGCTGGAACTCCCCAGCTAGTTATCAGCAGGGCTTCTGGGCCTTGCCATACAGTAGCTTCCCAAACCACCAGGCTTGCGTCCTGTTCTGACTCAGTGCCCCTGGGAATCCCCTGGATGCAGATGTTTGTAGTAATTAGGATGTGGCAGTCTGTTCCCAGGACGGTTTATCTGGCCAGGGCCAGTTTAGGAGGGCAGGCCTGCAAAGGGCTTTCTGTTTCAGCTGCTGTGGGAACGTCGGAGGCTAGAGCCACCAAACCTTGAGAGTGCTTGGGTTGTATGAAGTCTAGAGCTGGGCTTTTTAACCAGAGCTTTATGGTTGGCTTCTGGGACGTCGGAGCCCCCTGTAACCATGGGTACAACTTTGTACCCATGTGCGTGCGTGCGTGCACACGCACACACACACACACACATACACACACACCCTTTTCTGAGCAGAAGGTCCATTGCTTTCCTCAGATTCTCAGGTGTGCCTGTGACCTCTGAATTTTAAGGACCATTGGTCTAGAGCAGTGATGGCGAACCTCTGACACGCGTATCAGTGCCATTTCTGATGACACGCGGCCGCTGAGGCGGCCACATGCCGAGGATGAAACATTTATGTTATTTAAACTATAAATATCGCGAAATAATGTTTTTTCCTCAAAGGGACACACTACCCGAGTTATGCTCAGTTTTTTGGCGAAGTTTGAAACACCGAGCTCAAAAGGTTGCCCATCACTGGTCTAGAGAGAGCATAAGGTGTCGTGGGCCATTGTGTATCCTTGGGCACCAGCCTGTCAGATACCAGGGTCATGTGAGACCTAACCAGGCCTTTAGGTTTTTCTCTTTAGGGTGAACTGGGACAAATTACCTAGTATTACTAAAACTCAGAGCCATCCCATGGTGTTCCAAAGTCCAGTCATGAAATTGTACCCCCAGCCCCTGTTACATTTCACCAAACACGCCGAGTATACTGAACATATTATGTGGATTTTCAGGTTTGGGGTCCATAGCTCATAAGGCAGCTATACTGACAACATCAAGAACAGTATTGGTAGCTAAAATTCAATTGGGTTACCATTTCCAAGGACAGAATTAAATGCTTTATACACATTATTTTATGTAATCCTTACAGCCCTCCATTGAGATTGGTTCTGTTATTTTACATAGGGAGAAACTGAGGCACAGAGAGATCTAGTAATTTTGCAGAGATCACACAGCCAATAAGTGATCACACTGACCTCAGTAAGTGATACATCACCAGAGCACATGAGCTTAACCACCAAGCTTAAACTAAAATTAAAAGGCATTGTTAGAAGAAAATAAATAAACAGAAAAAACAAGGGGCTGTTTAGTGTAGGACAAACAGCCCTGTATATTATAATACTGAAAGCATTGCTGTGTTATATCAGATTTTAAAAACTATGCTCACAGCAGTGATCTTAAATCATTAAGAAAAGGTTAGGGGGAGATAAAAGAGGGTCAAAGGGAGGATAAATGGTGATAGAAGCAGACTTGACTTTGGGTGGTGAATGCACGATGCAGTATACAGATGATGTATTATAGAGTTGTACACTTGAAACCTGTATAATTTCATTAACCAATGTCACCCCAATTAATTCAATAGAAAAAAGAAAATGTTAGCAAGTAGTACATTAATGCATTAGTGCAATACATGAGAAGAATTTCTATCCATTATAATTCAAATGAGTTTTTATAGCTTTATTATGATATAATTTACATAACATACAATTCACCCATTTAAAGTGTACAGTTCAGTGACCTTCAGTATATTCACAGAGTTCTGTATCCATTACCGTAATCAATGTAAGAACACTTTCATTACCCCAAAGAGAAACCCTACACCCTTTACTCATCCCCCTTCTATCCCCCCAATTCTTCCCAGTCCTATTCAATCACTAATCTACTTTCTCCATATAACACTTTGATTCTTAAAAGAGTAACAGTGTGGGAATCTTGGTGATCTGGAGTGAGTCATTCCCTAAAGATTAATTACACAAATGAAATTTGACTGAATGTCTTATAAATGGTTTTATTAGCTAAGAAGCTGCAAGCTCGAATTTGGGATTGATGTAAGCAAGAGACAAGTTTTTTTCTTAGTAATTCCACTTCTCAGCCTCACCTGTCAAATAGGCTTTCTCAGTGCCTGTCTGTAAAAGGATGATGGTTTTGTGGGCACACATTTCTCCACTGGCCTCTGAACCAGTGGTGGTTAGGCACAGGATCTTTTTTGTTATCTGAATCGCAGGCTTGCTTTCTCTCTGCCTTGCTATAGTTGTCGATGTGAAGGGCACTCATGTAGATGCCTGTCACTCTGAAATTCAGGAGGCAGCACACACGGAATCCTGTCAGCACATTGTCTTGAGCTGTTTCATATTGGCAGATTCTGTGTATATCTCTCTTGACTCCATTCATTCATTCATTCATTCATTCATTCATTTTTTTTGGAAGCATTTATTAGGTCTGTGCAGCAAGCACTGTGGTAGGTGCTGAGTAAATCACTCTGAAAGTCCGTCTTCCCCATTATTCTAGTACTAGAAGCCTGGTGCACGAAATTTGTGCACAGGTGCGGTCCGTAGGCCTGGCCAGTGATAAAAGTGTGAACATCTAGCATGGAAGGGCAGGTCCCAGCTGACCTCTGGGCCCTGGGCAGCACCTGGGCCTCCGGGTCCCCACACACCCCCTTCTGCCTGAGTCACGTTGCCCAATTCCCCATGCGGAGATGCGGTGAGCGCGGCTGGACGCCACGGGCCGGGGCACAGTGTTGGCCTCTGGGCTGCCCTGCAGCGGCGCATGGAAGCCCGGCGGGCAGCGGGCTCTCTCCCAGCCAGCCTTGCACACCGGCTCCTGCGTGAACCCACAGGGAGCCTGACCGGCCCCTGTGGTCCCGGCGGCTGCGGCCTGGCTCACCCGAAGACACCGTGTGGGTGTGGGGTGGGCTTCTCGCAGGCACCCAGCACCTGAGCGCAGGAGGCTTCCCCGGCACATGAGCCCTGGCATCCCGGGGGAGGGTAGCAGGGGGAGTGAAAGTGAGTTTGGTGGACACCCAGCATTCTCACCACACCTCCATCCCTGTCACCCCCGCCCCCAGGTAGCAGGCCCCAGGTAGCCGGAGAGAGGTCACAGCACATCGTTGATGCCCGCCATGTTCTGTGCTCCCCCCGCCCCCCCGGTGGTCAGCGCACGTCATAGCGGGCAGTCAAATTCCCGGTCTCCAGTTGAACTCCTGGTTGAATGACCGCCCAAGGGGGCAATTTACATATTAGGCTTTTATTATATAGGATGTGACCTTCTTTGACCCAGGTGGGGATGGCCATTTGAGCTGAGAAAAGCCAGAGAGGCAGGGAGTCTGATAACAGAGCAGTTCTCTGATGGGGATGAGACAGATGCTGTATCATCCACATCAGGGCAGAGGCATCACCAGAACGTACCATCCTAAAGAATGTGCACTGAACCAGGAATGAGGAAACGCAGATTCAAGTCCTGATTTAGTCACTAGGAGAACCTTGGGTGACTCATGCCACTTCTCTGAGCCATGGGCTCTCTATTGGGAGGGTTCAATAATGCAGTGCCTCTAAAAATACCGTCAGTGTCATTGCCGGAAAGAGCCGTACTTGTAAGGACTGAATGAATGACTGAAGTAATGAAAGAACATGCTGTAAATCTCAGTGCTGGAGTAAATTCTAGCAGGTCAGGTGACTAGTTGGAGACAGATGTGAATGAGCACCAAGGAGAAACCTCCCTTTCTTCTCCCAGCCAGTCCCCGCCTGCCACTTTAGCCCCTTTAAGCTCACCTTTTGTAAAAATATATATATATTTCTTTATTGATTTCAGAGAGGAAGGGAGGAGAGAGAGATAGAAACATTAATGATGAGAGAGAATCATTGATTGGCTGCCTCCTGCACACCCCCCACTGGGGATCAAGCCTGCAACCCAGGCAAGTGCCCTTGGCCGGAATCGAACCCGGGACCCCTCAGTCCACAGGCTGACGCTCCATCCACTGAGCCAAGCCGGCTAGGGCTAAGCTCACTTTTTTCTAGGGATTCCACATCCTCTGCTTCCCTGAGCCAAAGGGAGGTGCCGCCCTTGGGGCCTTGAACCTAGGAGCCAGCCAGTCTGGGATGTGAATCCAGGGCCCAGTATGTCCTAGTTATGTGTAAAAGGGATTTAATTACGCTGGGCTACTTGAAGCATATCTAAGGTGATATGTAGAAAGCACTTGTTACCATGTCTGAAGTATAGTCTATACAACCCCTAAATGGCAGCCATTTTTACTTTGTTAATTATCATTGTTATTTTTTTTGTCAGGAGCCAGGATTCAGATGGTTATTTTAATCACTGGCTTGAGAGGGTGGATGTTCTTAAGTTCTTATTTTGTCTGTTTGTTTATTTGTTCATTAATTCGTTCACATGAGTTTATTTATTTGCATCTTCTGTGTATCAGGAACTGGTGCTGGGGATACAGGGACAAACAAGGAGAGCCAGGGTACCTACTCTTCTTGGAACCAGTCGGGCCCGACCAATGTGAACAAATGCCTCAGTACCTGTGTCAGGCCTGGCTCGTGGGAGACTCCAGTATACATTTGCTGACTTTTGAGTGAAGTACAAGTGCAGTGATGATTAGGAAGGAGAAGTCAAAGTGCTGCAAGTGGGAAAACAAGGAGGTCTTATGTCTTCTGCTGAGTCAGAGAAGAAGGGGTTCAGGCTGAGGGATCTCCGCCCTGGGCCATAGGAGTTACACAGGATACTTGGGCTGGGGGCTGGCAGCCCCATGAGGACTCAGTGCCTGGAGGTGGTGGGTGGAGGGCTGGAATACCGAACCCAGGGGTTGGGAATCTTGTATACAGTGTGTTAATGTGGGCTCCCTAACTACACCAGGAACTTCCCCTCAAGGGCACAGTTGGTGCTTTACCGTTTTCATAACATGGCATCCAGTCCCAAGCCCGGTACACACTGAGGGATCAGTTAAATCTTGTTGCCTGAATGAATGGGGGAATGCATTAGCATTACAGAGATATAAGATCTTTCATTCTCCACAGTGTGTGAGGGGCATGCTTCTATGGCGCTCTGGAGGAACGAGAGGGCCCCCAGACCTGGACGTACCCTTAGAGGTCACTCTGTTCTCCATTCCTGCGGAGCACCTCACCTTCAGTGCCTAGTGGTCTAAACAGCCGCAGTCATTTATTATCTCTCATGGTTTCTGTGGGCAGGAATTGGGCAACAGCTTGGCTAGACAGTTCTGGCTGGATCTCATGCAGTCGCAGTTAGACAGGGGCTGGTGCTGGAGCAGCCAGGGGCCAGCTCAGCTGGGGGCTGCTAGCCCCGACTCTCTCTGTGCTTTCTCAGGACTCTCGATGTGGTCCCTTCGTGGGGATGGTTTGGGCTTTCTCACAGCATAGCAGCCTCAGATTTCCTAGATGCAGCTCAAAGCTCCGAAGAGAAGCATTCCAAGAGAGAACCAGATGGAAGCTGTGTCACCATGTCTAACCTCATCTTGGAAGTCACACGACGTCACTTCTGTTGCATTCTCTTAGAAGCAAGTCACCAAGGCCAGCTCATTCAGTCACCTCTTGATAGGAGGATGTCAGAGAATTTGAGACATGTTTCAGAGCAACCATAGAGATGCCCGTGTACCCCTGCGTTCCACACTCAAACCCCCGAGGCCAGAGGGGCCAGCCTGGCATGAGCAGAGCTGGGGTCAGTCCAGGCCCGGACTCTGGCTGGCCTGCTTGGAAATGATCTCACTTTCCCTTCCTGCCCTCCCTCCACACTGGGATGGGAACTGCCAGTGACTGGGAACCAAGTTTGATAGTACGTAAACAGCGGGAGACCAGGAAGACCCAGCATGGTCTCCAAGCAGTAATTCAGCTGGACCGTTCTGCCTCTTTCCAGAGAAGCACAGACTTTCAGGGATTGAAGAGTTTGTATCACTGTCCCAACCCCCAGGCCTGCCCGGGGTGAAATGTAGCTGCCGGGATGGTAAGAGTTGTACAGTTTGTACCTGAAACTATTTTACCATTGCTGTTAAGTTAGGTAACAGACATTAGAATGGTGGCAGAATTCAGAGAATCATCAACCCAACGTCACTAAAAAGGTTCTGAAGATATTTACCTCTGGCTGAAAATTCTGAACAGAATTTTGCTTAAGCAAGGGTAAAATGCACCTGGGTGTATGTTCCCGCCCGCATTATCAAATGTTTTCTTGGGACTTTCATTGCTTTCTTGCTCTTCCTTCAGAAATACCTTATGATGAGGTTGGGGATAGAGGAGAATGAAGGGGAGAAAAGGGTCTTTTTAAAAGACCCTCACTGTGTAGCAAGTATGACTAATTCATCTCCACACCTCCAAGCCTAATAGTACAGGCTCGACCCTGTCCAACTCAGTGGACAAGCTACTTAACATCAGCTTCCTCTTCGGTAGAACACGAATATTGCTTCCTCTTCTTAGAGTCGCTGCAAAATTAAATGAGATAATGCCTCCAAGATGCTTAGCGGAGTCTGGCGTGCAGTAAGGGCTCCATACACACTGGCTCTGGTTAATCCCAACCACCTTTCAGGGCAGTTGTAACACCCCCATTTTATAGAAGAGGAACATGCAGTCAGGTGTCACTCAGCGGTGGGGTCAGAAGCTGAGGTAACCCCACAGTCCTTGCTGTGGCCACTGCACCACGCAAGACGCCAGCCAGGCCTCGACATGCAGTAGTGGTGGGCAGAGGGACTCGGGGCCTTCACTCCCTGCAGGGCCCCAGGTCAGGGCCTAGAGCAGGACAGTTTGGAACGTCGAGGCCCGAAATCCACTTAGGAGGCTCTGGAAAAAGCAGAGTGACAGAGAATGTTCCAGGCAGAGAGAACAGTCTCATGGGGAACCTGAGGTCAAAAAGAGTCAGCTGGTTTGAGGAATTAAACGGGGGCCAGTGTGGTCAGAGCAAAATGGGCCAGAAGAGAGTGGAAATGAGACAAAAGATCACAGAGGTCGGCAGGGCAGAACCATGCAGAGTTTCAGGGGCTAGTATGGAGTTTGGGTTTTGCCAGATGTGGCATGAAAGAAGATCAAAGGCTGAATGAAGCAGAGGAATCACATGACCTGGTGCCTGATCTGAGGACATCACCCTGGCTGCCTGTGGAGAGAGTAGACCTTGGGTGAAGACGAAGGGGAAAACAGGGACGTGATGAGGGTGCTGGTGGGAGATGGTGGAGACCAGGAGGTGCATGTGGAGCGGAGAGGTGGGCAAACTCAGGCTCTGTTTGGGAAGTGGAAGAGACAGGACCCGGTGACAGGCAGGTGGAGGAGGAGGAGGAGGAATCCAGGTTTCCGGTGTGAGCAGTGTGGCCAGATGTGCCTCACAGAGCTGGGGAAGCTGGGCGGAGCAGGCTGTGACTTGCCATGTGAAGTTTGAGATGCTGGTGAGATAGCGGACACGCTAACTAGGCAGTTAGATTCAGGAATCTTGAGCTCTTAAAACAGGCTGGGGCTATTTGGGGATGTCAACACATGCTATTTAGGGAAAAGTTAAGAACCCCAGGGAGTAAATAAACAGAGAAGAGGACCCAGGCCTGGTCCCAGGGCCTCTAACACAAAGGTCCTTAATGGAGGAGGCACTTGTGTGGAGGCCCAGAGGATGTGGTGTCTGGAAGCCCCTGGAGGACGGAGTGGGGGACCTTCCAGCACCCTGCCCTCCCCTCACCGAGAGGACTCCCACAACCTGTCTCTCCACTGCCTGTCCTGGGGCTGTCGGGCTGGCCCTCCAGAGGTCAAGGTGCTGCCTGCCTGCCTCCAAAGGAAACCTCACCAAGGGGCTGCGCTCTGAATGGGCAGGAGGCACTGCCCTGGCAGGACGGCTCCTCTCTGGTGACACCAGCCGCCCTGTCCTTTGCCAGGTTCTCGGAATGTGCTTGGTTTGGGGCCCTTTTCTGCTCGCCTCAGTGCCCTCTGGTTCTGGCTGCCCTTCACAGAGAGAGGCCGCTTCCCTTTGAATTTGAGGAATGCCAGCTCCGTGGGCCCTGGTGTTTCCATCAGCTTGGCACAGTCCTTCCCTCAGAGAAACTCTTGAGAGCATTTGCCCCACCCCCAGGCGGCCTCTCCCACGGGACCAAGTCCCACTCTGCGCTCTGCGTCCTCCACAAAACGTCTGCTTTCTTTTCGTATGGTCTCTGCAAATATTTAATTTTTAAAAAGAAAAAGAAAACAGGAAATGACCTTTCTGGTATATTTGGAAAACAATTTGGAGCTGTAATGGAATCTGCTGTGCACTGAGGACTCAGCTGCAGACTTGGAACAGACTGTGTAGCTTTTGGCAGAGTCTGGAGCCTCTTCAGTTTACAAAGCTGGGGAGAATGAAAAACCAAGGGAGAAGGTGGCTTCCTTTGGGGAAACCGTCACCAGAGAAAGCACCTGTAGGAGCCACAGCCTCTGACCCTGGGCCACGAGCGAGAGTCTGGGAACCTGAGTAGAAGGCTCCTCCCTTTTGACGGGGCATTCAGGGTCAGTCAAGTGCCTCCCAAGCATCCAGACCCCAGGAAGGCACCAACACCTCCTGAGGGCAAGGAAGAGAGAAGGGGAAGCACTCTCAGCACCCGTTAGGGCTCCTCGAGCTAAGATAGATCTTGGATCACCATAGGCCAGATTGTCTGTTAGCTCTGCCTGGATCGCCCTCCCTCCAACTGTATTGTAGATTTCAGCCCAGGGTCACCCCCTCAAGGAGGCCTCCCCTGACCATATGATCTTTAACTGAACCTTCCACACACAGAGAACCCTGTTCTCTTCTTCCTAGCACTTACCACAATCTGTGTGGTAGATTCATTTCCCTGTCAGTGCCTTTTTCTCTTTTCAAATTATAAATGTCTTTTTAGGCTTCAGTGTATACTCCATACCTGGCACAGTGCCTGCAGGGCATACAGAAGGTGCTCAGAAAACAGGATGAATGGAATGTCAGGACTAAAGAGACTTAGAGATTACTGTGTATCTCAACCTGGAAGCGGGGAGAGAGGAAGGGACTCCACAGGAGTCGCCCTCCTGCATGGGGACTGAGCCCGACCTTGGCCACCATTATGATGCAGGGCTGCACGCCCTGTGGCCCTTTCTACCCTGGCATCTAGAATATCACTCATTCATCAAATATTCATTGAGCTTCAACTATGTGCTAGGCCTCTCAGATATAGCGGCGCTCATGCCAGCCAGGTCACCACTTCTGTGGAAGTTACATTCCACTCAGCACCATAAAGCACAAAAGAAGGAAGTATATAGGTTTTGGCCTTCTATGTACCATTAAACAGTAAAAAACAAAGGAGTTGAACAAAAATGTCAAAAGGACAGTTTTATTGATATCACCCAACAAAAATGGACCATTCTCATGCTTTATTGATTGCTATGATCAGTGCCCGGTGACTTCAAGGTGATCTGGAATTGTTTTCAGGATGTATTTGTAAATGAAAACAGCAAGATGGAAAGCAATTTTCTGTTTTAAATAAGAATAAAAAGGGAGGAAGGGAGGGGTAGAGTGATGGGACATGTGTATTGCATAGCGTATCTCTAGGAGGACATAAGACAGTGCTTGCCTGGGGAGGGTGCCTGTGAGAAGCTACCAGGCTTACTCTTTTCCTTTTTATCTTTTCAGTTTTACACCACATGCACACATATTCAAAAATGAAATAATTTTAAAACAAAGTGAATGCTTTCACTGTAAAAATTTAGAAAATACAAAAAGTATTTAAATCACTCATAATTGAATTACATAGTATTAATATATGTGGTCACGTCATTGAGATTCTTCTTCATTTAATATGTGAACACTTCTCCATGTTTTTTAAAAATATTCACAAATATTTTAATGCCTGATTGGTATTTCACTTTCATTAATTAAATATGTACAGACATCTCTGTTGTCCATTTAGGAACACATTTTGGTGTCCTTAGTTTTTGACTAGTATAAATAATACTGTGATGAACATCTTTGTACATTGATCTTCATGCACAACTGCGATTATTTTCTTAGAATAAGTTATTATAAGCTGATTTAGTAGACATACTGACTTTGTGGCTCAAGGATCTGGGAAAAAGTCGAGATTTCTTGATGCATCTTGTCAAGTTACTCCCCAGAGAAGTCCTGACAGTTGACACTCTTATGAACAGTCTGAGAATGACCAACTCAGAGGATTCTTTATTTCCACATTTGCTGTTGACTTTAAAGAACAGAGTGAGGGAAGAATATAAATGTTGAAGAAAAACAAAACAATGTGCTTGCACTTCGGGTCATAGAGCCCCAGACACAAACCCCAGGCCCATCTTTGGAACCGCTGTCCCTGAGCGGATGCAGTGGGGCAGCCAGAGCTTGTCGGCTTGGGTGGTGTTTTCCAGGATTGGCCTTTGACCTTGGCACACTTCGCTCTCCAGCCAGGAGGGTCAGCTTCCTGTACCAGTTAGCCAGGCAGAGGTGGGAGCCAGCGCCCAGGGTGTCTGTTCCTTTAAGCTGGAGCCTGTACCTCCATCCCACCGTGTCAGTTCCTAGCGGTAACAGCAAGAACATCAGCACAGCAGCCTACAGTGGACAGAGCTTTATGCAATAGTCCCGAGGAGTCGCTTTATCACTTCATTGTCCCCACAGATAAAAAAAGAGGGATAGTGGGAAGGCAGACAGACGGATTCACATTTAATTTGAGGAGTATTATTGAACGTCAGTTTTGTGCTGCTCGAGAATCCAAGGCTGGAGCAGCCAGAGCATGTGGCTTAGCTGCCAGGATTAGGCTTTTCAGTCGGGCGTGGTGAAAATCCAAATAAAAACCCTTATTCTCCGGGAGCCAACACTCTAGTTCAGCGGTTCTCAACCTGTGGGTCGCAACCCCTTCACAGGGGTCGCCTAAGACATCCTGCATATCAGATATTTACATTACGATTCATAACAGTAGCAAAATTACAGTTATGAAGTAGCAACGTAAATAATTTTATGATTGGGGGCACCACAACATGAGGAACTGTATTAAAGGGTCGCAGCATTAGGAAGGTTGAGAACCACTGCTCTAGTTGGAGGAAAGAGCTCAGAGATGGTGTGGCTGCACAGGGTCTGTTCCTTCCTGTAGGCAACAGGCATGTCGTGAAGGAAGAGGCTGAGCCTACGAGCTAGAGGGGCCCAACTGCGATCTTTCTGAGTCGTGGTTATACGTTTACCTCACTGACCTCAGAGAGCTGTTGGGACAGTTAAGTGAGGTATGGAAAACAGAATGACTTGGTAAATATTATCTTTACTTATTGTCAGAATTATCATTTTTATCCTGTTATTACTGCTATGCAATAGGCTATTCCCCTGCTCTGAAGCTTTGGGCGGTTTACCCAGAGGGAGAGTACAGGACTGAAACGTCTGTGACCTGCAGAAGGAACCACCTCTGGGACTTGGAGAGGTTTTTGTTGTTTGTTTCTTGCTGAGAAGGAGCCAAAGCACAACTAGGGCAATCTCTCAAGGCAGCCAAGGCCAGGCTGGGCGCGCCCTCTGCTGGAGCTTGGGGGGATTACCTTAGACAGAATGCAGCCCCGCCTTTAACGGATGGGGTAACAGGCGCTATCTTGCTCAAGGTCCTGTGGCAGAACCAGGTTCACAACACAGGGTCACTCTCTTTTTCCTACTAATGGACACCTCCTTGTCTCCCATGCCTAATCTTTGAGTGCCCCCAATTTATTCTTCAGGGGTGTCTTCTGAACTAGGTATTGTGATGTCATTCTAGCCAGCCCTCCTCCTCCCTTTACCCTCTCCCCTTCTCTCTCTCTCTCACACACACAATCCCCAAAGCACTTACCGAGCCCCACCCTGGGCACTTTGGGGCACATCTGCCAATATCATTTACCTTCTGAAAGCATTACACAATAACTTGAACAGATAAAATCTTCTACCTTTACAAAAATATTGTCTTAGAAGGGAAAGTTCCCTTTAGTCCCAAAGAATCACACTTGACAGGTTTTGTGTGTGTGTGTGTGTGTGTGTGTGTGTGTGTGTGTGTGTGTGTGTGTTTCTGCTCGTATCTGCTATCTTTCACCACAGAAACTGGTTTTATTTTAGGTGTTGTTTTGCAGCCTACATTTTGCAGTTAGGAAGGGTTCTGAGATAAACGGTTATGTCAGTACCGGTCCATCTGGTGCATTTCTTTTTATGAATACTTTATAACTCATGTAATGCCTGGCTTCCTGCTGGACATACAGGTGACCCCCTACGGTTCGCCATTATTGACCACATGGGGCAAATATCCTCACTACAGACATTGGCATTTTCACATAATAGCAATACTTGTTGTTGGTAAGGGTGCAGATAAATGGACAGTCTTTGCTGCTAGTGGGAATATAAATAGAACAGTAATGAATTTATAAGGTTTTTTCCCTCGTTGTTTTTGTCATTACCAGTTGATTCTTGAACAATGTGTGGGTCGATTTACACGTGGATTTTTTTCAGTTGACCCACACATTTCAGACCTGCATTCTTCAGGGTCACCTGGCAGTTGGGAATCTGAGTATGCAGGGGCTGACTTTGTTATATGCGGGTTATTGACTGCATGGGCAGTCGGCGCCCCTAACTGTCCCACTGTGCGTTCGGGAAGGCAACTTGGAAATGTGTCAAAACAAAGTTTTAAAATTATGTCATCCTTCCATTTAGCTCAGCAATTCTAGGAATAAACTCTAAGGATTTACATAAAGACCTAGTAGTGTTTGTAATGGTGTGAAATTGAAAAGTACCTCCATTTTTTTTTCCTAGGGGACAGATCAAATCATGGTACAATAACATGTTCCAGAGTGTTCCAAAGAGTAGGCTATAAAATACAATGTATAGTATGATCCCCACATAATTTTTCAAATGTATATGGCTCTTTATATGTATGGTTCTCTTCTCTCTAGGCTATACAACTAATCAGGGTTAGCCACCATCTCTTGACTTCTAATCTCCTACCTCTCCTCCCCATGCCATACCCCATCTCTTTTTGGCCTACTCTGCCTTTCCCCTTGTAGGGCTCACAGCATCTCAGAGTTAATATGGTCAAATAGAGCTCTGAATCTTCACCCGCCATCACTCCCCAAAATACTCCCCCTCTCAGGAAACCACACTTCTGTCCACCTACTTTTCATCTCAGAAAGCTCTCTTCCCCATCATTCAAACACCAGGTCCTGTTGATTCACCCTCCAAAATACATTTTTGTCAAGACATTGGTGTTGGAGACCAGAGCTGTGCCTTCCCTGCCAGATGCACCTGGACTCACTGCCCTCCTGCCCTTGTCCCCACAGGCCTGAAGAACGATGCGACAGGCATGATGGAGGTCGAGTCCTCCTACTCGGACTTCATCTCCTGTGACCGGACAGGCCGTCGGAATGCGGTCCCTGACATCCAGGGAGACTCGGAGGCCGTGAGTGTGAGGAAGCTGGCTGGAGACATGGGCGAGCTGGCACTGGAGGGGACAGGTCAGAACCCTTCAGCACTTCTGCACGTCTCCCTGTTTCCGCTGCTAGACAGCCGCCACCCAGCCCTGTGGCTGCCACCTCATGCCCAAGCTCAGATACCAGGTGCTCAGAGGGGCTTTCTCTGACAGCTCGAACTGGCCCTCCCTGGTCACATGACTCCTCAGCACTCTGACGAGGTCTCCTGGGTTTAAATATGAGCTCCAGGAGAGCAGGGGCCTCTGTTCTGCTGGCAAGAGCAGGGGTTTGGCAACCACAGGCTGAATGAGTAAGTGGAGGAAACCGCATCTGCTATCCCCTCTGTGATGCCCCTCCCCACCATCTCCCTCCCTCCTTCCCCTGAGTATAGAACAGAGACGACTTTGTGGGGGCATGGGCCAGCCCTGTCATGTTATTTAATCTGGACAAATACGTGCAGAGAAGTGGGTAGCTTGCTCAGGGTCACCAGCAAGTTAACAGAATGAGAACCTGGCTTCCCCCAGCACCTGGCCCAAGGGACACAACCCACACCCATTCTGTTCTGTCAGCCCCTCCTTATCATGTGGCCCACACTCCCTACCCAGGCACATGAGCTCCACCCGTCTCACCTGCTCGCCTCAGCTCATCGTTCCCCTGTGGTGCTTCTGGTCCAGCCAGAGGAACGTACTTCTGTTCTCAAAAGCCCCTTATGGGCTGAACACCATGCTTCCTCTGTCCAGCCCTCCCTGGCTTTCCCCCTCATTCTCAGAAACCCAGCTGCTCTGCTGAGAGGCCTTCCCTGACCACCCCCCTCTCAGGCAGGGGCAGGCACATCCTCTGCCTCTAATCGCACTCAGCACAGTGCCCCTTCTCCAGCTGTGAGCTTCTCCCACACAGCATCTTTGTCTTGTGCCCGTGGTGCCTGGCAACATTTGGAACATGGTAGAGGTGCCTAGTCAATGGCTGTTCACTGTCCAGCTGCCACCTGGGCATGCTGCCAGGGCTCTGTATCCTCAGCTCTGGTGAGCTGTTTCGGTCTCCCTCTACCTCAGCAGTTGCAGCCACTCGTCATGGGCCCAGTCCCTTCTAAAACCTGTTTCCCCATCCAATTCCAACTCCGAGGTGTCTCCCAGCAGGCGCATTTTCCTTCCAGGGTGACGGGCATTAAAAAGGACCTGAGAAAGGAATAGTGCTCACTTCGAGGAAGTGAAGCACTCATGGTGGGGTGCAGGCCAGACTGGCCGAGGAGCCCTGCTCTGAGCAGTTTCCGCAGGCAGGCCCTCCGTGTTCAGTCCGGCACTTACCGAGGGAGTGGCAATCAGAGAGTCTGATCCCGCTGCTCAGAATGTTTGCTTCAAGCTTCCCAGGAGACTGATGCACAGCATGCTAAGTGCAAACCTGTCTTCCCCGATATCTCCTTGTGTGAGGAGCACAACCCTTTCCTTCCTTGGCCTTTTACTGAGAGCAGACAGGCCTGAAGGAATGAGGACACTGCCTGGCAGTGGGTAACTGTGACCCATCTTCCAATGGTGCTCTGAAATGGGCCCCAAAAGTCCCAAGGGTGCTGGTTGGAGAGGAAAGTGCGTAAGGCCCTTCTCCTCGGGCCAGGAGAGCCGGGACTGGCACGGGAAGCGTTACCATTGGCTGAGACATTCCCGTGTGTCAAATGGTCACATGCAGGCCCAGCACACCCCTCCGTGAACAGGCAGAGGTGTCACCATCCTCACTTTACAGATCAGGAAGCAGAGGCTCAGAGATTAAATGTCCAGGATTCCACAGCAAGGAAATGACAGAGCAGAGATTACTGCGGACTCTAACAAGATGCTTTCTACCTGCTGGGGCCGGAGGCTCAGGGCCAAATAAGGCATTGCAAGCTGGGAAACTTGCCCAAAGTGCCATCTAAATTGTCAGGCTTCTGGAGGGGCCAGAAGGACCCTCTGGGACCAAGCCTTTGCTACGAGCACCACCCAGGATAGGAGGTAGCCTGGCAGAGAGACAGATGTCCAAATCTGCCTGCACCACTTGCTCCTACTAACACCTGCTTCCCAAGACTCCTGCAAGGGCGAAATGATGCCGTGTCGATGGTGACAGGCCTTTATAAACCCCAGCGATGCTGCTTGGCAGGAGTTGAATTTCCTGGAAAGGACACTGGCTCCCTCCATCACTTGATCTCAGGCAAATCAATTCACCTCTCTGAGCCTCGGTTTTCTCACCTGTATCAAGCCCCTAATCACACCCCAGGCTGCTGGGTGGGTTGCATGGCGCTCGGTACAGGGTGGTGGTTCTTAGTCATGGGAAAGGCTTAGCCTGAGGATGCAAAGACAGAGGCCAGAGAGGGAGGTTCGGCAGGTCTGGTGAGGACACCGCAGAATGAAACAGTCGTAGGCTCCGCCCCTAACCCTGAAGCAGGCCATACCCTGGTACTCTCCTGAGCTGGCCTAGTCTGCCGCCTTTTTCTAATGCCCTTTTCTGTCTCCTAAGAACTACCATTCGCTGAGCACGTTACTTGCTGGGACCTCCCATTTGCCCTCCCCTCCTGGAGAACCGGCACAGCCCTTGACCCTCAACAGCCCTTCGCCTGTTGCTTTTAGCATCCATCCATGATCCTGGCCTTTAATTAACGATGCTAGTAATGCCACATGCATTTTCTTTGTAAGCATTGAAATGTTAGAGACAAGGCTCCAGTTCCCTTCGGCTGCCACCACCTCTCAGCCAGCTCCTATCCTGCACCCAGGGCTCATCCACTGCTACCATTTTGGCTGGGCCCTTCCCTATCTCCTTCTGTGCTTTACGTTTGTGTATATGTTCCTCTTCCCCTTCTCTCCAGAAGGACAGGCGGAGGCAGGTGCCCCAGACAAGGAGGCTAGCAACCAGCCTGAGAGCAGTGACGGGACCACCTCATCTTGAGTCTGACCTTGCCCAAGGAGGCTGGAAGAGAGACCTGCTGTTCCCACCTGGACAGGGAGTCCTGGCACTGGCCCGACAGCCTCTTCTGAGCCCCGTGTTCCAGCCAAGCAAGGTCAGACTGAGGCACCCCCAGAGGCCCTCACCCTGGGAAGGCCCTCTGCCCACACCCACAGGCTCCCACGCTACCACCTCCTCACCGTGCCCAGGTACACTTTTAAGACACTATAACCACAGGATGTTATTTATTCATTGGGCACTGAGACTCAGGGGCTGGGTCCTGCTCACCTGGGTGAGCAGCCCACCACGGCAGCTCCTCTCCTAGGCGACCTGGGCAGGGACCATGTCCCAGTTCTGCCCCCTCGTCTCCAAAACCAACCGTCTAGGTCAAGACCTTCTGATCTGATCCCTTTTTAAAAAAAAGAAACTTTAAAAAATTGTAAACCTTTTTCAGCAGAGAGGGAAGGAGCTGACAATTCACTTTTTTGTGAAAGCCATTTTAATCTAAATTCCGCGCGTCTACGCAGCTCTGAGGTTCCCTCTTGGAGCTTTACAGATCCAGTTTTAGGAAGGGATTTTTGTGCTCAAAACTACCTGATCAACTCTGTCCTTCCTTTCTACCAAGATAAATAACACCTGGGACCCAGGAAATAAATGCTGGTGATTTGTGTGACTGGTTTAAGATTATTTCTCCGTTAAACAGCAAAAGCAGGGGCTAGGCCACGTCCACAGCTGGCTATGATCCATTGCTGCCCCAGCTCCCACAGAAAGAAAATACCTCTCACCCTCTCTCACCCGTCCAGCTTCAGGAACCCAAAAGGAAGGTTTTCCCTTAAAACCGAGAACGGGAGGGGCTGAGAGTTCAGGGAGCCTGTGAGCAGACAACTCCTCGAGAGAAGCCTGGCTGCGTCGGGAGGGAGGGCAGGCGTGGGCCCTCCCCCCAGCATGGGAGCTCCGGCCTCCCAGTCACAGCCGCCACTGGGCAGGCTGCCCTAGACGCTCCTTTCTCTCTCCCCACCCAGTCGTCCTGCCCAAGACCACGCATCACGACACCAGCCGTTGGCTTCTTTATTGAGCACCAGCTTTTCCGCATTAATCACCAGAGGAGGAGGGTTTCATAACCAGAGGAGGGGCTTGACCATGCCACGCTGTGTGGGTCAGCAGGGGCACACAGGCTTCATAGCATCAGTGCTGACTGTGGAAAGCATGGTCTTCCCAGAGGAGGAAAGGTGGGTGCCACTCGACCCCCCAGAGCTATGAAGTCTCCATCCACAGGGTGCGGCTCGGAGCGGCGGCCGCGATGCCTTCACGGTTGCTGCTCTGCTGGCCGGGTCAGAGAAGCAGAAGATTAGGCAAATCCCAGTCTCCAGGGCATAAAATCACAGAACATTAGAGCCACAGGCTTCCCCTGCAGAGACTTAGAGCCCGAGAATGCCTTGCCAAGGCCATGCAGGAAGGAGCAGAACAGCTAAGAACTTCAGAAAGTCTCCCCCTCAGACCAGCCTCAAGACAGCATTACACAGAAAATAGGCCAGTGTGGTGAAAGCTGCCCCAGCCAGGGCCTGTGCCCAGGCGCCATTGCAAGTCCTTGGTGCTACCCAAGAGAGGACGTCTCGCCGGGGTCCCACAGAAAGCTAAATGAGCCAGGCAGTCAGTGGCCCAGAAGCGCAGACGGGAACATACCTGCAGAGGCCGAAGGTGGCATCCCGTAGGCTTTATAGAGCAGATCCAGTAGCTCCCTCTTTTCATCTTCCGGGAGGAAACTGGACTTTGCCGCATTGATATTCTGGAAGGGCCAGAATGGCAGACAACATGGAACCAGAGAATGTGGAAGGGATCCTGTGGCCATCTAGTGATAGTCCACTCCCTTCACTGAACGTGGGCAGCTGATTAAGCTCGGAGAGGAAGGGACTTGTCCAGGTAAGGTGAATAACTGCCAGAGCAGAGACCGTGCGGTTCTGTGATCTCAAAGTGGCACTCCAGCCCAGCCAGTGTGGCTCGGTGGTTGAGCATTAACCTATGAACCAAGAAGTCATGGTTCAATTCCTGGTCAGGGCACATGCCTAGGTTGTGGGCTCAGTCCCCAGTGTGGGGCATGTAGGAGGCAACCAATTAATGATTCTCTTATATCATTGATGTTTCTCTCCCTCTCCTTTCCTCTTTAAAATCAATAAAAATATATTTAAAAAATTTTTAAGTGGCACTCCATGATACAGTGATGTGAGAACGCAGTTGGAGAAACTTTGAGAGGCAGGGTGAGATGTAGGGGGCCAGAGAGATAGTCCTGCAGAGACAGGCTTGGGAAAGTAACCTCTAAAAATCAAGAGCTCAACCCTGGGGTCTATGAACGGCTTGAAAGTGCAGAATTTTATAGCTGACCACACTTCTTTGGGGAGAGGGTGTTGGCTTTCATCAGTCTTTGAGGGCAAGCCAAGGATGAAACACCTGGTCCCAGGCCAGTACGTCTCTCTGTGGAAGGCATCTAACTCTAGGTCTGGCTTGGCTTGGCCTATTAAGGTAAACCCACACCTCATCCTCAGAGGTTCCAGGCCCTGCAGGCCTCATAGTCCCGGAGCCCAGAGTCAAGGCCAACAGGGCCCACACCCACTCACCAGTCTCTTAAACTCCTCTTCGGTAAAGCCCATCTTCTCTTTGGTCATCTGGTAATCAGTGTCCAGGGTAGACTTGAAGATGAGCGGGTCATCCGTGTTTAGCGAGTAGTTAGCCTGGTCCTTCTTGAATCTAGGTGTGGGGAAGAGCCTCCCTTTACTCTTGTGAGCAGTCACTGCATATCGACCCCGACACCCTCCTTGAGCCTCACATCATCTCTAAACACACCTGGGAGATCTCCTCAGGCAGAGGAAGAAACTAATTCAGAGAACTTGGGCTTGTGCAAGGCCACAAAACTAGGAACTCAAGACAAGCCATCTGATCAAGCCAGAGCCAGGCAACGGCAGAAAAGGGGGCTGCTAGAATGGTGGCTTGGGGAGACACACAGCACCCCCCTCCAGCTACCACCCTCTCTAGCCGTCCCCTTCACAGCCAACATTCTGGGAGAGTTGTCGGTACCCTAGTCCTAGCCTAACCCTAACCATCCTCAATCCCGCTGGGCTCTGCTTCTCAAGAAACTTCATGGCACGGTCCCTGCCCATGGTCTTAGTAAGTCCAGTGGACCTTCCAGCTCTTACTGCATGCGACTTGTGCAGAATTCTACACTGTTGACTGTTCATGGAACCCTTTCCCTCGCATCCTCAGACACCACACCTTGGCTTTCCTCCTGCCTGCCCCATAACTGTCACTTCCTCCTGGGTCCTCTCTTAGGCCCTCTTCCTCCCCATCTCCGTAGGCCATCACTTCTCCCTCCAACCCCCATGTCTGGGTAGGTGGCTCTTGAATTTTTCCACAGCCCACAGGCTGTGTGCCCAGGAGCCTCCAAGAACCTCCCGGATAAGCCACGGTACTGCACACTCCTCTTTCCAAAGCTGAGCTCAGCACCCCCTTGTAATCAACATCGGAGCCCGAGCTCCTTCCCTCCGCATAAGCTTGGCAGACAGACCAGTGCTGGCCTGACCGTGATCACCCCGAGTTCTTGCCGTCCTCATCCTGGGTCAGGGGCAGGTGGCTTTGCCCTCCCGAGGCCTGATGCCACCCCCAGGGCTTAGTCAAAGGACAGCCTGAAGACGGGCCACGGCTGTGCGTTGGACTGCGGGGCGGAAGCAGTGTAGGGTGGGACAGGCCTCCAGGGAAAAGCTTCCGGATGGTGCTTGTGGGAATGCCCAGAGGAGCCCAGAGAGCCCACGTGCGCAGGAGGCACTCATCCTCCTGACCCCTCGGAGGCAGGGTCTGGAGTGCCAGTTTCTCTTGGGCAGCAGGACATCCTGGTATAGCTCAATGGGCTGCAGGGCCCCAGCTCTGCAATGTCGTCAGATTACAGCACATCCGAGCTTTGGAGTCCTCGCTTGTAAGACAAGGATGGTAACCCTGCTTCCCAAGGATTCTGACAGATTTTGTATCAGGAGACCCAGCACAGCCGGTGCCCAGTCCCTGCGTTTCCTGCCACCCTGGGCTCTCCTGGTACAAGACAGAACCGGCCCCAGGGGAGCGAGCCTCACCGAACAACTGCGTGCTCCGTGTCCGGCTTCCAGGAGCCTGTGAGGTAGCTGGACCAGGGGCAGACCTGGAAGAGCAAGCAGGCGTGCGGCTGGCATAGACATCCCAGGGCGCTCGGCCTGCCCCCCACGCCCGGGCCTGGAGCCACCTATCCGGCCATGGTCACACTGGCCTCCCTGTTGCCGACTCCCATGAGCCGTCGGTCCCAGTCTTCCACCACCTGGCAGCTTGAGTGCCCAGTCTCCCTCGGCTCCCAGGCCCCTCCTAGCTTCCCACCTCAAAGTGCATGTTCTTCTCTAGCAGCCTTTTGTACAGGGCCTCATCCTCCACGGTGTGGTAGCCATGTCCCACCCTCTCCGTCTTGAGCCTGTCCACAGCCTGCAGGGAAGCAGATGGGAGTCCAGTGAGGGGAGGCGGGCGTAGGGAGAGGGCCCGCAGCCCACCGGCCGCTGGCCGCCTCACCTCTTTCACCATCTCTGCAGAGCCAGCCTCCCCGGCGTGGACCGTGCGGTGAATGCCGCTCTTCACAGCCTCCTGGAAGGACAAGAGCCAGGTTGTGGGGGCCTCAGGGTGGGCCCAGGGATGCCCCCCGCAGGCTCAGGAAAGTAAGGAACATGACCAAGGTCAAACAGCTCTGAACCCGGGCAGTGATTGTCCGGAGCCCCACTCACAGCCCTGCACCTCACTCCTTCCACAGAAGGCTGAGCCGTCTGCCCAGACAGGCCCAGTGAAGAGACCATCTCGCTTAAGGTCACAGCAAGTCACAGGCAGAAAGACTTCCAACAGCAAGTGGGGTCTTGTCTTTATGCCAAATTCACACCCCTAGAGCCCCCAGGCCCAACTGAGATCTTGGGAACCCAGGAGACCTCACACTGCAGTCCGGGTGACGTCTCCCTGCCGTGGGCAGAGCCAAGCTGCGTTCTCCCAGAGCCTCCAGGGCCAGCCCCCCGCTCCATCCCCGGACCCACCTCGTAGGCCTTCAGGTGTCCAGGGAAGAGGCTGCTCCCTTCGATGGTCTCATCCCCAGCCAGGTCGATGCCCACCACGGTCTGCTGCTGGTACTTCTTACACAGCTCCACCACCTCGGGGGACCAGTCTGTGGGCGGGATGCCCACGGGCCTCTGTCAGCAGCCGCCGCCGGGGAACGGTCCTTCCCGAACGCCTGCTTGCTGCCCCATCCCACTCACCCTCCACCCGAGGCCAGCACATGACAGAGGGCCCAGGGTCCGTCTTCAAGTCCTGACTGCCACAGCCTAACCACACGGCCTCAGCAAACGGCTCCACCCCGTGCCTCAGCTTCCTCTCAGACACCACCGGCGGCTGCACAGGGTCTCGGCAAGGCTGTGCCGAGGTGCTGTGTGGAGCACAGGGCAGGGCCTGGGCTCAGTACACGCCCATGGCCGTTCTCTCAGTTGTCCCCACAGCAGCCCTCAAGGTGGGCTCATCCCCAGGAGAGGAGAGCGAGGCCCACACAGTTTAACATTTAAATCTAACAATGACTCGCTGGCATTACTAACCATAATGCTAAGGAACTGTGGACTCTTAACCGGCAAACTCATCACTGAGTGTTTTAAAATGAGTGGAAAATCACAGGCTTTGGAACCAAATGGCCCTGGGTTCAAATCAGAGCTTTTTGCCTTCCTGATTGAAGAGCAAGAGGCTTCCCCTCTCTGTCTCAGTTTCCTCATCTGTCAAATGGGATAAACAACGGTAGTCTCACAGGCTGCTGCGAGGACTGGAGAAAATACAGGTAAGTCGCTATGTGCAGGTGGCCGGCAGGCTGGCACTACCGTCGCTGTGGTCCTCACTACTCCTCACAGTGGACAGTGTGTACCTGAGGTCAGGGAGGTGATGGGACTTCCCCACGGTCAGACAGTGGGGCTCTGCACCTTGGAAGTTCCCTGGAGGCTTGATCAGTGTCAGTCACAAGGGAGACCCCTCGGGTCCCAGAGGTCCGACCTACTCATAGGACCTGTGGCCTGAACCACAAGAGGCCTGGCCCACAGGGTCTCAAGGGCAAACCGTGGGCTGGTCAGAGCCTGGCTTAGCTTGTTTTCTGTTGTTCGGGCTCCTTTGGTTTTGAGCCACCTGCAGGTCAGGTGGCTGTGTGCCTGGTCTCCCCAGGGAGAAATGTGCTGCTAGAAGCCCTGAGCCTGCCCAGGACTCCGACGACTTCAGGAAGCCCTGCGGTGCAGCTGATGGGCTCGGGGATACCGGGTGGCGGGGGCGCAGCCCCAGCACCGGTATCCCCGAGCCCATCAGCTGCCGGGTGCGCGGGGGCGCAGCCCCAGCACCGGCCGGGAGGTTGGGGCTGGTCAGATGTGCAGCCAGGGCAGGGCCGAGGTCACACTCACTGGGCTCGTGGCGCATGCAGCAGAGGATGGACCGCACCTTCACCTTGAAGTCTCGCTCTCCCTCCTGCAGGCCCTGGTTCACTAGGGACACCACCTCGTCTGGGGTGATGTCCCCTCTGTGTGGAGAGAGGAGTAGGGATGGGCCTGGGACAAAGGAAGGTCTGCCGGACAGCCCTGGGACTGGGTCAGAGCCGGGGAGGGAGGAAGGGAGAGGGGAGGGAGAGGGAAGATGGCGGGGGAAGGGGGGAGGGAAGAGGACTCTTCCAGGAGAAGCCCCCTCTCCTCACCAGCCCACTGCCTCTGAGAAAACGCTGAGGGAGCCGGCCCAAGCCCTAGCACACCCCCTCCGGCTTCCTTGGAACTGCCGACACTTCCAGACCTAGAGAATGTGTGTGTGTGGGGGGGGGGGGGGGTGGCTCAGACACTCACAGCCCTGCCCCCAGGTGGGGAGCACTGCTGAGCTCACTGCGTGTGAGTCCCACTTGTTCACTTGTGTCAGAGTCATGGCTAGAAGGGGCAGAGTGGTTGGGTGATTGCACTGCTAGATCCCTGGAGGTCCAGGCAAGGGGCAGGAATGGGCCAGACTCACTTCAGTTACGGGGTCAGAGCAGGACCCTGGAAGTCACTGGGTAAGTAGTGACTGCAGGCCTGTGTCTAGGCTTAGGGGTGACAAAATACCAAACGCTTTCTCCCAAAGTTAATGCATAAGCCCAGGAGAGGGATGGGAACCCTCTCTCTCAGGACAGAGGTAAGCCCATCTTTCCAAGGCCGAAGACCAGATCGGGGGGGCAAGATCAAAGTCTTGTTGGGTCAGGGCCTCCCAGCAGTCTGTCCCTCGGGCCCAGGCTGGGCCGCCCTGCCCCAGCCTTGGCGCAGCCCCTCTGCGCGGCCACTCACTTTTCCTGGTTCCAGGGGATCGGCTCCACTTTGTCGTTGGCCAGCAGGTGTGGGCTGTAACGCACCTCCACGTACACCACGCCCTCCTTGGCCTTCATCTCAACGAACTCATAGGCGACCCTTTTGATGGCCTCCCGGCAGCCCCTGGGAAGGGAAGGGAGCACTTGGGACAGCCCTCTCCGATGTCCTCTCAGAGCTCCAGGAACAAGACTGGCCCAACCCTTGGCAGATCAAACCCACTTCTGGCCCCGATCCTTCTCCTCCAGTGCCAAGCTCTGGGCCTCCGCTGGAGAAGATCCGAGAAGCACGGCCAGTCCTGTCAGCTCTGCTTCCAACCTGCCAGTTCTCGTCCCCTTCGCCCTGGGTCTCACCCGGCGTCTAACTGGTCTCCACACTTCCCTGTGCCTTTCCTCACAGCAGACAGAGCCGTCTACAAATCAGAGCATGTCGCTCCTCCGCTCTGCACCCTGAGGGCTCCCATCGTGTGGAATGAAATCCCTGCCTGTATAACCCCTCCCCCCCTTCAGCCTCCCCAGCTCTTTCTGTCAAAGGGACAGTCGAGCTTGTTCCCACATCTGGGCCTTTGTGTCTGCAGCTCCCCAGCCTCCATGGTCTTTCACCAGATCGTCCTGTGCTCGCTCCCCCGCTCCACTCAGGCCCCAGCTCCAGTCTCACCTCCTCGGAGAGGCCTCCCCGACCACCTTATCTTAAAAAGGCCCCACTGGCGTTCTCCGCCCCTTCCCCTGAACTTCACTGGCTTATTAGCCAGTTTCCATCTCCCCTGCAGAATGCAGTCGCCATGGCACAAGGACTCCTCCATCTGTCTTGACACTGATATGCTCCCTCAGCCGAGGCCAGAACCTAGGACATGTGGCCCCTCGCTGTTTGCTGAGTGATGGATGTAGGCCAGCAGGGAAGAGAAATAAGAGAGAAGGACATACATGGGCCACAAGAGCAAAAATAGACAAGTGGGATTGCATCACCCTGAAGGCTGCACAGCAGAGGAGACTCAGCAGGGAAGAGAGAAGTACGGAACAGGAGGAAGGGTTTGCCAACCAGATACCTGCTAAGGAGCCAATAGCCAAAAAAAACACAAAGAGATCCTATAGCCCGGCTGGCGTGGCTCGGGGTTGAGTGTCAATCTATGAACCAGGAGGTCATGGTTTGATTCCCGGGCAGGGCACATGCCTAGGTTGTGGGCTCAGTCCCCAGTGTGGGGTGTGCAGGAGGCAGCCAATCAGTGATTCCCTTTCATCATTGATGTTTCTAGCTCTCCCTCTCCTCTCTGAAATCAATAAAAATATATTTTAAAAAAGAGAGAAAAGGACATAGATGGACAAATCTGGAGGGAACTCTGGGGTGGGGAAGATACCTGGGACTCAGACTTGAACCCTGGTTCCCACACTTACCTGCTGCGTGACCCCAGTTAGTCGCCTCTGACATATCCATCGAAGGGTTATTGTGAGGACAAATCAGTTAAACCTCAAAACTCACCTGAGTCAGTGCTTGGAAGAGAACAGACATGCTCAGTGTTTTAGCTGTTATTTCTGACTGTGGGCTCCAGAAGCAAAGCCCAAACTGTGAGTGTGACCAGATGACGGGACCTGCCTTAGCTGGGAGTTCCCACCAGGAAGCATGAACGGGATGGGTTACTAGAAAGCAGACTGAGAGGTGCCCTGGGAAATGGGCCGCTCCCAGGGAGGGTCATGGAAGGACCTGTGCTTTGGAGAGCCCAGATGAGGATGGGCAGCTGCTGGGGGAAGTCCCTGGGGGCGGGGCCAGCCCTGGGAGGGGCGGGGCCAGCCCTGGGGAGGGAGCTGGCCTCCCGGGAGGGTCCTTATCTCCCCATGGCTGGGGGCTCCTTCCACACTGCCCTGAGGGCAGGGGATACAGCAAACCAGGCAGACAAAATCCCTGCCCTCATAGAGCCCACAGCCTAGCAAGAGGGACTGGGAAGGAAAGAAGTAAAATATAAAATGCATCCCAGGTCAGACGGTGAAAGTTTTATGGGTACACATAAAGCAGGGCCAGGGGCATGGAATGTGAGGGGGAGGGACTGCAGTTTTCAGTGGTGTGATCAGGGAAGGCCTCACTGAGAGAGTGACGTGAGCAGAGACGTGAAGGCGAGGAAGTGAGTGCTGGGGCCTCTAAGGAACAGTGTTCCAGGCAGAGGGAACAGCCGTGGCAGAGGACCTGAGGTCCGTGGGTGAGTGCTGCCTGAGGTGCCACAGGAGGCCAATGTGGCTGGAGAGGGGGAGCCAAGCGGCGAGTGGCAGGCGCGGAGGGCTTCCGTCGGGCCCCTGTGCGTGCTGCAAGGGGGTGAAAAGTCAGAGTCTCCAGGGCCATGGCCCCAAATAGCCGGGCAGCTCTACAGGAGGTGCTGCCTAGCAGCCTGGGTGGGCTGGGCCTTCAGGGAGCTGGGCCGCTCTGTCACGTGGCCAGGAGAGGTCCTAGGCCTGCTCATACGTTCTGGTGTGGCGGCAGGTGCCTCCAGGGAGGTGGTATGTGTCTGCTTACTGGAGGCGAGGATTGGGACACTCAGTGCCTTCCAGGCTGAGCCCAAAGGCTTCCAGCCAGAAGTCGGCCACCTTGCCACACATCGCCCTTCCCAAGGACTGCTCGTACCTGCTTTGCCACTCACCCAGCCAATGCCTCTGCTCTGCCTCACACACCTTCACCGCTCCTCCAACAGCCAGTGCCTGGACCACCCTCCAAGCCTTTCCTCAAGCCCAGCCCTCTGGACAAGACCACACCCTCCTATCCCAAGGCCGGGTCCATACTTCCTCCTCCAGGCAGCCCTTCCTGACTGCCCCCTGCTCCCTTGTCTCTCCCTGTCCCGAGCTCCTGCAGCACCAACTGCCAAAGCTGATTCTCACCTGCCTGGGAAGCTCTGCCTCTTGCCAGGAAGCTCGAGGTGGCACCGAGGCAAGACTCGGCTTTATCCCCTGCCAGCTGTGGGGTCCTGGGCAAGCCCCTTCACTTCCCTGAGCCGTCATTCCCTCCTCTGGAAAGGAGTAAGTTTACCTAGCGGACGACTATAGGAAGTACAGTTCTGTGAGCTGTGCAAATATGATGTTCATCTACGAGAGAGTCTGCTGTGAAAAAATGGAAGGAATGCCACGTGACATAAAAGCACCAGTGCCTGTCAGCGAAGGTGGCGGCTGTCTCCACAGTGCGGGGGGAGTGTGAGGACAGCACCGTGTCCGGCCAAACTCCAGCCCGGGAGGCAGACGGGATCACAAGGCCACTGTGTGAATGGGGCCTGAGGACCAGGGGGAATGTGCCAACATCACGTCATGAGACAGAGACGAGGACCTGTGTTCCTAACCCCACATTGGGTCACTTCGCCATAGAAGTTGAATTTCAGTCCAGCACACCCACTTTCCAGAGAGGAAAATCAAGGCCCAAAGGCATGGAGAGAGTCAAGCAAGTATACACAATGGTGAACAGCAGAGCTGGGGTCTCCACCCCATGCGCTGAGGTGTAGGCCTGGGGCTGGCAGCCCATCCTGGGCACAGGATGGACTCTGACGAGGGCCCGAGGGTAGGGGACTCACGCGATGGCAGGCATGTAGTAGTCGAACTTGGCCAGGAAGCCCGGGAGGGTGAGTGGCTTGTCCATGCCAATGATGTTCTTCAGATCCTCAGCTGTGTTAGCAGGGAGGGTGACCCCTCTCTTCCTGGGGACAAAACATGAGGGTGACGGACTGCCCCTGGGGAGGACCTGACCAACTCCCCAGGGGCCACAGCTGGAAACCTGAGATCCTCTCCATCCAACTCCACCCATTGGACAGATGAGAAAACTGAGGCCCAGCACATACAAATCCAGGATCAGAGTCCTTCCAGCACCTCCTGTCCCCAAGGCCATGATCAGCCAGCAGATTTCAAGGGGCGGGGGCACCTGGGGTTAAAGTCTGTTTGTTTGTGTGCATGGACAAGTGCCTGGGGACAGGGAAGGTGCCAGGGCAGCAAGCCCACAACTTTGCCTCAGCCCAAGAGTGGGTACAGCCAACTGGCCCTACGCCAGCTCAGGGGTTATCAGGGGCAATAACTACAGGGCAGGGGCAGGGGCCAGGGCAAGCACTGGCCCTCCCTCCTCTGCTCTCTGGCAGACCAACTTATCAGAGAGGCTTGCGGGCCCAGTGTGCTGGGAGAGGGCCGGAGGGCTGGCTGTCGACCTCAGAGGCCTTCCTCTCCCGGCCCACCGCCCCCACGCGGGGACACGGCCACCCCCAGTAAGGCCTTGCTGAGAACAGCCCTCCGCCTGGAGCCTCCTCCTCTCGGCAGCATCTCCGCCTCCCCAGCCAGGGCAGCGGGCTCGGCTGGGCTGGCCCCCACCTTCTGCATGCCCCACCCCTGTGCTCATCCTGGCTCTGCCCCACTCACGGGTCACCCTGGGCGGCAGTTTTCCCACTTTTTAAGATAAAAGAGACACCAGACACTCAAGAAACACTTCTACCACGAGGGACACAACAAGAGACAAAAGGAGCTCTGAGGAAACTAAAAATGCAGAAAACAAAAGAAACCTGAACCTAAAATGCAAATCCTCAAGGAGACGAAAGGAGGAGCATCGTTGGAACAGGAACGTCGCTTTTTAAAAGGGGACATTTCGAGAGTAAGAAAGAGCTGCTGGACATTTAAAAGAATGTGGCGGCAGCCATTGGGAGGAAACGAAAGGGATGGAAAATAAAGGTGAGAAAATTCTCCAGCGAGAACAAAAGACAAGGTGATAAAAAAAAATTTAAAAAAAGCAAACGGTAAAGAAAATTAGATGATTGAATCAGGAGGTTCAGGCACCCAGTTACCCGTAAAGCAAGA
Source organism: Cnephaeus nilssonii (assembly GCF_951640355.1). Taxonomy (NCBI): domain Eukaryota; kingdom Metazoa; phylum Chordata; class Mammalia; order Chiroptera; family Vespertilionidae; genus Cnephaeus; species Cnephaeus nilssonii. The sequence goes on along the minus strand of NC_137082.1, from coordinate 69,506,398 downwards.
TGAGAGGAGGACGAAATTGCCAAAGAAATGGAAGTTTGAGTGGACAGTGCTTACTTCCTTTCATGGCTTCTGTTATTCAAATATTAAAATGTTTTCCTACCTAAATACCTGTTTCTTAAGCCCCTAAATATGCCCTCCTCCCCTCCGGGTGGCTCCAGCCCCTCCGAGTGTCCAGTGGGCATCACCCTGGTCCGCTACCAGCCCGCCGGCCAGCCCAGCGCGTCTCCTCACTGGCCGCATCCCTGCCCGACGCCGGGCTCGGTGCCCACTGAGCCTCTCCCCTGCGGGCCAGCCTGCCCCCAAGTCACCCTCGCGGGCCGCCCCCAGGCCTCAGGCCGCCCGCACCAGGTGTTAATGCTGTGACTCTCTCTGGGAGCCGGTGGGCTGCAGGCAGGGGAGGTGGCGCTAACGCTCTGGCTCCCATGTTGGCGGATGCAGGGGCCACATTTGCCTTGGGCCCCGCCGCTTCCTGTTGGGGTGCTGCCTCCTGACCATTCCCTTCCAGATCTTTCATGGATTTCAATCCAGGACCCAGAGGTCCCCAGTTTCCAACTCCTCTCCACACCACCTGACAGCCTGCCGGGCAGTGAACGGACCGAGACAGACTCATGTGTCTGACCACCCCCTTCTCTTCCCACTCTGGGCTCCACATTTCCAAGTATGGCTCCTCCATCTAACCACCAAGCCAGAGGCAGGGCCTTCCCCCAACTCCATCTCCCTTGTCTTCTTCCCACCTCCCTGGGGCCTGGCCACGGAGCCCGGCCCAGCGTGGAGGATGGACCCAGGCTTTGGGTTCCAAGCCCAGGCCCCCCTGTATGTGCCACCCCAACCCAGGTAGGAGCTGTGCCCTCTGAGGACCTCCATGTCCTGGTCAGTAAGACTCAGAGCGTATTTGTTTGCAGGTACAGAGACGCACACACGAGGCTCTTTCTGTGTCCTGGGTATCACAGCAGGCTCTGAAGCCAGGTGGCCGGGGTTTGCACCCAGCTCTGTTGTAAAGGCTGTGTGGCCTTGGGCCCGTTACCCACCCTCGCAGTGTTCACTAGGTCTGGTTCGTGTGAGAAACATCGGCTATGGAATAACCAGGGAGCAGAGTAGGTCAGAGCTGGCTTCGGGCACCGTAGGGCCATCCGCAGACTGGCTTGACCCCGAGCAAGGTGGGAGGGACCGTGAGAGGGTTTGAGCAGGAGAGCGAGCTGATCAGACCCGGTTGTAAGACAATTGTCCTGACTGCAGTGCTGTGAGGAGGATAGAGGGGTGAGGCCAGAGTGGACCCCTGGAGACCCGTCCTGAGGCCTTTGCGATAGTCTGCGTGAGGGACGGGCAGCGGCTCAGAACAGGGTGGTGACAAGCGAGGACAGCCAGATTGGGACTGGGCCTTAGAGAATGAGGGGATGGGGTCTCGCAGGAGCCTGAGAAAGAGTCAGGAGATGGACTCACAGGAAGAAGAAATGGGTGAAAACAAAATCAATGGAGGCCTCGGTCAGAGGCAGAAAAGGGGCCACGGGCTTTGCCCCGGGGGTAGGTCACAGGCCAGACACTCCCCTCCTCCTCCATCTCTTCCTCTTCTCAGCCTGGCCTACCCCCACCAGGGAGTCCTCCAGGGCTGCCCCTGCCAGAGTCTGCCCGACTCCCTGCTCCCCCGCCTGCTGACCTCAAGATCAAACTCCACCTGGCACCCCACCCCTCTCCAGGGCCAAGACTGCGCCGAGACACCAGGCGACAAGGGAGATGGAAAGTCCAACCAGTCACCCAGCACCGGCGGCTCCTTCCCTCCACCCGCCCTGGCGTCTCGCCTCCTGGCTGCGATACTGGGTGCTCTCTGACCCCTCAATGAGCACCCCGATTAGATCCCATCTTGGCCTCCGATAACCCGCCCCAACGGCCTGCCTCGCCGGGCCCGTGGCAAGGGCTGGCACTCGAGTCAAAGGACAGGCAGAGATAAGCCGAGCGCTTGACCCCATTAGCAGAGCCATTGGTTGTGATTAATGACACTGAGCTCATTAAGTGCCTTTGCTGGAGCCCCAAGCTAAGTGTGTTCCCTGCTGTATTTGACCTACACCCCTGGTGGCAGGGTACGGGCAGGGGCGGACCCTGGCCACAGCCGTGCTTACTAGACAAGTCTCTTCAGCTCTCATGACTCAGTTTCCTTTATATCCGTAACATAGGGACAATATAACCACCTCCCAGGCGTCCTGAGGAATCTGGACGTTGTTGGCAGGCAGTGAATGCACACACTTACACAGTTAAATAACGCTCCCTAGAGCAGGACCGCTGACATGGGGCAGACGAGGAGCGTGTTCTCGCAGAGCTGGCTCGGGGAGTAGGGGCGATGCCCCGAGAGTCAGGCTGACTCCAGGAGCAGCAGCTCCTCCGTGGAGCACTGAGGGCAGGCGGGGTCCTTCAGCTCCAACAAAAGGCGAGTTGGTCGCACTGTGAAGAACGCAGTCTGCCCAGGGAGGGGCGCCCATCTCCCAAGTCAGCTCTGAGGAAGGCCTCCTCTTACCCTCACCCCAGAGGCCAAGGTCACAGCGAGGAAACTGTGTCTGGATTTGAATCCAGACCCACTGGCCTTCAAAGCCCCTGTGCTCGTAGGTGCTGGACCCAACAGAGGGGCCACCATGGGCCCTTGAGGTGTGGGGAGGGGGCAGACCTCCCTCACGGGGGGCGGGGGCACGGGGACCCTTCGGCCCGCCAGCATCCAGGAGAGCTGCGGCAGGAGGTGGTTCTCCCTTGGAAGATGCGGAGAGTTGGGACCAGAGAGGGAGCCGCTTCACGTCTCCCTGGAGGCTATTTCCATGGGGATGTGGGGAAAGCCCTGGGGGTCAGCTGACCCCATAAACTCTTGACTCTACCATTTACTTGCTGTGTGGCCTTGGGCAACTGCCTTTGCATCTCTGAACCTGCTCTCCCCTCAGTGAGATGGGGATAGCCTCCTCCCGGTGGGTGTGTCACCTGCCTCCAGTTCTCTGCAAAACAGAGACTGGCTCAGCCCTGGGAACTGCTTCCACGTGTGTGTGTGTGTGTGTGTGTGTGTGCGCCCATGTCCGTGTGTGTGTGCCCATGTCCGTGTGTGTGTGTGTGTGTGCCCATGTCCGTGTGTGTGTGTGTGTGTGCCCATGTCCGTGTGTGCCCATGTCCGTGTGTGTGCCCATGTCCGTGTGTATGTGTGTGTGTGTGTGTTGTGTGTGTGTGTCCGTCCGTGTGTAAGGTGGCACATGCTCCCCTTGGCTCACCTGGAAATAGGAAGACAAAAATCAAAGGCGCTGAAGGCAGGAGACATGGGCTGCGGGTCTCCAGCTCAGAGCCCTTCTGGCCGGGGCTGGCGGATCCCACGGGGAGACGGGAAGAAGCAGCAACCCCGGATGCTCTCAGACTGGGGGGAAGGCCTCGCATCGGCGGACTTACCTGCCGTAGTATAAGATCGTTTCGGGCTTAATGGATCCATCCAGGTGGACATGCAGTTCTACCTGCAAGGGGCAAAGGGGAGAGAGAGAGAACACGCCCCATGAATGTGGGAGCATCTTCAGAGAGTCAGTGCTCATTCACCACGATGACCACTCACCACACACACAGGCACTGACGTCCACACACAGCATCGTGATTAATCCTCGCCTGTGGGTGGGCCTGTTCCTCTCTCTCTCATGCTGAGAACACTGAGGTTCAGAGAGGTTAAGTAACTTGTCCACCGCCACACAGCAAGCCAGTGCTGGAAGCAGGAACCCAACCCAGGCCTGTGTGCTTACCACGGCCAGTGAACAGAACCAGAATTCTAATCGGAGCCCAATCCCTACACATCAGGACAGCCATGGTCCCGTAGGAGCCCCCGAGCCCAGCCACACGGGCAGTCCTGCTCTCAGACAACTCACTGAACAAAATCGCGCGTTCATACAAAGGGCTGACAGACTTCCTGGACTAGCGAACCACGTGATGCATTTCAAAACACCGGCTCCGTGTTCCAGAGCAGGTGTGGCTCAAGCACAGCTTCTCAGGGATCGTATGAAAGCAGCCCGGGTCTTCCTGGGACTCTGGAAACGACACTAGGTACTCGGCCACCTGGCTGATGGTGGCCTACATGCGCGGCCCCACAACAACGCTCTGCACACAAAGCCAGGAGCTAGGACAGGGGCTGGGACACAGCCTCTCGGGTCTGACCCCGCTCTGCCCCTTCCTCAGTGGCTGTGGCTGCCTCAGGGGCCAAGACCAATGTAAGGGCCCAAAACGACCGTGTGTGGGGGGGGGAGGTCTGCCCGGCCCCGGAGCAGCCCCACCTCTGGGTGTCTCGGGAGCTGCGGGGAGCGGCACGCGGCGCCGAGGACAGCGGAGAGCACCTTTGGCATCTGCTGGTCCAGCCCCGGAGGAAACGGTTCCTGCGCCCGGGCATCCGAAACCTCCCTGCCGTCTCCACCAGGGTGGGGCCTTTTCTGGAACTTGGGGACGTGGACAAGCAAGTGGCTGCCTTGGCTGGGGAGGCGAGAGGGCATCTGGGAACACACACGCGAGCTGCCTGCTGCAGAGGAACCCCGCCCAGGCCCAGGGGAGGCCGGCGGCTCAGAGCCGCCAGGCCCGCCTTTCAGCAGGACGTCCGATCGTCAGAGCTCTCAGCGGTCATCCAGCCGGCCCGGGGCCAGGCGGCACCCACACCCAGACTCGGGGCGCACTGAGCTGCTGGTTCCCGGACTAAAGAGGCTCAGTGCCGCTCAGCCAAATGCTTACCGGGTTCCCCCAGAATGCTCAGCATTGGGAACACTGATGCCTCCAGTCCAGGGACCTGCCGGCCAGCTGTGTGACTCTGGACAGGGACCCCACCTCTCTGAGCCTCCGTTTTCTTATCCTTAAGGCTTCCCATGGGGTGAGGACCCAGCTAGAGAGGCAGGGTAGCCTGTGGTTAGAGCTGGAATCCCAGCTCCTCTCCTTGCTCCCTGGGTGCCCTGGGGTCCCCACCAGCCCAACAGGGAAGGTACAGGCCTCCCTCCAGCTTGGGGAGGGTTAACCACGTTAAAGCATGCAGTGTGCTTCGCACAGAGCAAATGCTAAACAATCCTCAGGCCTTCATTCCCAGTGTTCGAGGCCCCCTGGGTGTGGGAGTGGAGCGGGAAGCCGAAGGGATGCCCACTCCTGTGGCGCTTACAGCCCTGCCAGGGAGAGGGACACGAGGCGTCACATCGATAGAGGTCCATCCAGAGCCACGGCAGCTCTTTGGGAGCAAAAGCACAGTCCCGTGAAAGCCAACACAAGAAGAGCCTCGCCCGGCCGGCAGCCGGCAATGGCTTCCTGGAGAAAGCAGATCTCGGGCTGAGATCTGAGGAGGAAGATGGGAACAACACTTCAGGCAGAGGGAACAGCCTGACAAGGGCGGGCCGTGAGGAGAGCGTGGTGTAGGGGTGCGGAGGAGGGAGGAGGGGTTTGGGACTGGAGGGGCTGCCGGGCCGCCCGGCCCCAGGAGGAGCAGAGACGTGTCCTGGGACCGAGGATGCAGGGCCCAGGCCCAGGAGGGCCTCCCAACCCTGCGGGCCCACAGGGCACTGGGGGGCTTTGGGACGTTACAGGTGCCTGTGCCCACCAAGTCAATTCCAGCACAGCCCTGGGGCTGGGCCGGGCACAGGGGTTTGTTTTTAACGTGAGGCCAAGATCGAGAAGCACTGCCCTCCAGCAGCCATCCCAGAGGCCCGAGGGCGCGGGATCCACACTGGAGTAGGGTGAGCCAGAAGCAGAGGTTAAAGAAATGGAGACAATTTGAATGGACGTGAACTGAAACACAGAGAATTGTCTTTCTTTTCCAGGCAGAAATGACATGTATTTCTTTTTCATGTTTAAACGATGATGGAGACTGAAGTTGAGAGAAGAGTTGTGCGAGGTTTGAAAGGTAGGAGAGGTTAGAAGACAAAAACCAGAGCGCCTCCGAGTTACCCGGCAGCAGGGGAGCTGGGGATGTCCCGGTGCTGCTGCCCCTCGTGGACGGGTGGGCCTGCGAGGCTACTTGTGCCCAAGCCCCACATGCCTCTTCGCTCCCGCACAGCATGGACACGTCCAGGATGGTAGCCGCCCATCTGCCTGCGTCCCTGCATGACTGTGATGAGCAGACTGTGATGGGCATGTCATGTGAGCAAGAATGGACACCTCTGGCCCGGCCAGCGTGGCTCAGTGGTTAAGCATTGACCTATGAACCAGGAGGTCAAGGTCTGATTTCTGGTCAGGGCACATGCCCAGGATGCAGGCTCAGTCCCCAGGGTGGGGCATGCAAGAGGCAGCTGATCAATGATTCTCTCTCATCATTGATGTTTCTCTCTCTCCCTCTCCTGTCCTCTCTGAAATCAATAAAAACATATAAATTAAAAAAAAAAAAAAGAATGGACACCTCTGCCGCCTTACCCCTGGGGATGTTGGTCGCTGCAGCAGACCGGAGCCTATCCTGCCTGAGCAGACACCTTTCAGAACTCATTGGACCAACAGTGGTGGGAAAATGAACCAAATGCCTGAGGAAAAGAAACACTCAAGGGGGTGGGGGGAGGGCGTTGAAAGGGTTGGGGGTGCAGTGGGGGGAGGGCGATAACTCAAAGTGTTTAGAAAAGATCACTTTGTGTGTGCGGAATGGGGGTGAATAGGGAGGGGAATTAGTTGGGGGAGGGGGAGAAGGAAGGACAGAAAGCTGTTCCAGACAGAGGGAACTGCATGTGCTAAGCAATCAGGGAATGAATTGGTTCAAGTGCAGAGAATGCTGGTGGTGAGAGATGAAGCCAGAGAAAGTCAGGGGGTGGAAGGCAGGGGACCCCCCAGATAACAATGAAGGGGTCCACGGATGTTTCCAAAGGGGAACGATCTTTTCAAAGCGTTTTCTGCCGCTGCGTGGTGAGCAGGTTGGCGGGAGGCCGAACGGAAGACAGAGAGCTGGCTCGGGATCCAGATGGGAGATGAGCAGTGACCAGAATTCCTACAGCATCACACAGTAGGTGCTCAGGAAGCACGAGCTACCGGCACTGGGTGCGTGGCGGGAAGGTCGCAGAGAGGCAGCAGGAGGCGAGAGTGGCCCTGGGAGAGAGCAGGCAGAGCCCAGCTGCTCACCGTGCCCACAGGGGCCACCTCCTGTGGGAGCAGCGGAGGCAGAGGCCACCTCCTCAAGCAGCCCAAGCTCAGCCAGGCCTCCCACTGAACGTTCTGGAAAACTGCCACTAGCCATGGAGAAGTGCACCCACCCAGACAACAGTGGGGTGCAGGCTCAGAGCCTGCTCAGGGGAAAGGAGCAGCAGGGGCTCCTGGCTTCCCTGCCGGGTGCTGGACCGTCTACAGGCATGATCTCCCTTCATCCTGACAACCAGGGAGGTTGGGACTTCACTCCTGTTTTACAGATGGGGAAACCGAGGCTCAAAGAAGTCTCTAAGGACACCGTCAGGCAGTGATGGAATCAGGATTTGAACCCAGGTCTGAGTCTTGAGCTCCCACAGGCCTGGCCTCGGGTATAAATAATGCAGCAGTAGTAACAGCAGCCGCCTGTGAGCAGACCCTTGGTCTCATTTCGTCTTAGCCCCTCGGCAGAGCTGCACACGAGCCCCATCGGCACTTGCCAAGCTCGACTTGGAGAAATGCAGTGACCTGCTCAGGGCCACATCGATCTATGGTGGCAGAGCGGGGCTGGGACCCAAGTCCTTCCAGGGCCACACCACCTCCCTGGCACTGCGCCAGGCCTCCAGGGGAAGAATCTCAGGCCCCGTCCCTGCACCTGCTCTCCGCGAGGCTGACTCACACGCAGAACTGCAGGAAATCCTCCCAGATGCGAGCAGGAAGCATCCCCAGTAACCAACAAATGTTTACTATCGGCACCCTGGGGAACATGCCGGGTCCCCTCAGGAGATGCCAGCCAGAACGCGAGGCGCGGCGGTGCGTTCACTGGCCCAGGCTCCCCCCAGGTGGCAGCAGCAGAGCCAGGACGAGGACCCAGGCCTTGGGTTCCTGGGCTGGACGCTGCCGAAGGGAGGGGGGGGTGTCCCCTCCTGGGCCTTCCCCAATCACTGTTCTTTCCCTCAGGGTTTCCCAGGCCCCCAAACACATCACTGTTTTGTTTCCCATCCACCGATTTTAGAATTCCCTTCCAGGTCTCATTCCCCCGCTATTGGTTCCCGGGAAGCAGAGACTGTGTCCTCATGCTGCACCCTTGGAGCCAGGACAGTGCCCGGCACAGCACAGTGCTCAGCAGGTGCTGAGAGACCAGGTGGCTTTCCCATCTCCCTGTCCTGGGCCAGCAGAGTGTGTCCTCTCCCTGCCGGAGAAGGGGCCGGCCTACCCCTTGGCCTGGCAGAGAATCTCGATGGGACAGAGTAGCCAGGATTGCCTGACCAGACCCCTGGATCTGGCACTGCAGTCAGAACCTGGGCCAGGCCCGGCGCCCACTGCTGGGCAGACATCCCCCCCTCCTAGCCCTGCTCTTGGCAATGAGCTGGGCAGTGCCGGGGGGCAGTGCCGCCAGAGCCTCTCCGCTGACTTTGGGGGTGAGACGAGGAGACAGCGCAGCCCTGGGGCGGACACTGTTTGAGGGACACCTCCTCCAGGATGTCCTCTGAGCTCAGCCCCAGCTGGGCTCCTGAGGCTCTGAGGTGCAGAGGGGAAGGGGCAGAGCAGTCCCTCGGTGCCTCCTACTGACTTGGAGCCTGAAAGACTCCGTTGCTGCTGTGAGCTTTCCCGGGCGTTTCATGGAAGGCAAGGTGTGCCTTTGGCGGGGGGGGGGGGGGGGGGGGGGGGGGCGGGCATCCGTGGGGCCACAGCCCTGGAGTGCCGCAGAGTCACCCTCACTTTATAGGTGAGAAAGTGAGGCTTGGAGAGATGAGGAATTTGCCTTAGGTCACAGATCAATGAGTGCACAGCCAGGACGCTGTCCGACTTTAAAGCGGGAAGTCACAACCACCCCTTCACCCTGCATATCAGCGCTGAGTCAGCGCTGCCACAATCTGAACTGGTTAATATGATGAGGATGATGGATGATCAATTAGCAGCTAGCACTGCCATGTCCCGCCCCCAGCCCCTGCCCTGCTGCCAGGCCTGTACTTGGGGTTTTATGCAGGTGGATAAAACTGTGATTCCCATTTTAACATGGGCAAACAGGCACGCAGAAGCAACTCACTCCAACTCCCACAATGGAGAAGGGGGAAAACAGCACTCAGAGCCTGGCCCAGCGGCTGCCCAAGTTTAAACTCCTCACTGGTCTCCCTCTGTGGTCAAAGGGCCCCAAAGGCCACTTCCTCTCACTCCACAGCCCTCGGGCCTCAGAACCCTAAAGGGTAGGGGTAAGCCAGCCCCCAACACTCTGGGCAAATAGAGACTCGAACCTCGCTTTGGCCTACTCTTCTCCCCTGTTCAAGCCAGACCACGGTCCTGCCCTCCCTCCCCTGCTGTGGGGACACGCGCTGGGACAACGGGCAGGGGACAGGCTCCTCCCAGGTGGAGCCCACCTGAGGTCAGCTCCGGGATCAGGAGACTGCTGGCCTCCCCGCCTTGCTGTGACCAGACGCCGCACTTCCCCTCCCTCCGCCTGGCTTCCTCCTGTCAGACAGAGACTTCGGTGAAACCCAATCTCTGCTCCCCTCCCTCCCGACTGCCAAAAGCAGCCAGGGTCAGGCGGGCTCTTCCCGGGGCACCTTTATTTACCGGGTGGCTCTGGTAACCGAAAGGCACCCAAAGCCCAGAGCAGCGCCGGCGGTGGGCTCTGCGGCAGAAGGCGGAGACGCGGCAGACGGAGGCTCCCCGAGTCCACAGCGGCCCCCACGGCAGCCCCAGGAGGAACACGCTCCAACCAGCAGGTCAATTTCCCCCAAGAGCCCCACGACCTTGGTGTTGTCAGCCCATTTTAGAGAAGGAAGCTGGGGTTCGGGAAACTGTCCACCTGAGCCCTTACAGCTGCTAAGTCTCAAGACAGGGATCCCACCCCAGTCGATCTGAAGTCCAAGGTCACCCTAAGTCTAACTCCTCCCCCACAGAGTGGGGGTGGCAGGTGAGTACAGCAGGTATCAGCACCCACGTCAGTTTCAGGTAGCCCCCCCCCCCCGCCCCTTTCTGGCTGTGTGACTTTGGCAAGTTCCTTCCCCTCTGAGCCTCAATTTCCTCCTATGTAAATGAGAATAATAGGACCTCCTGCAGGAGGGCTGTTGTGAGCATTAAATGAGTCAGTACAAGCAAATATGCAAATCAGAACAGCGCCAGATTCGGAGTAAACATTCAAATAAGAGAAAGAAAAAGTGCCTAGGAGATTTAGCCCCAATTCTCCGCTTCCTCAGAAAGGAACAGTTTAGAGACTGCTGTTCCAACGTGGCTGCTCGCCCGGCTCTCAGATTGAGTAGCCTTGGGCAAGCCCCTCATCTCTCCAGGCCTCCGCCTCCTCATCTATAAACGGGGGTGAAACATCTGCCTCTGTGGACAGAGCAGCATAAGAGGTGGTGGCCCGATGGACAAGCTGAAGAAGGTGCTTAGCGGGCCCGACACTGAGGACCAGGGCGGCCTGGCCGAGGCGGGGTTGGGGGGTGGGGGTGGGGGTTGGGGAGGTGGAACCTTCCTTAAGCTGGGATGCCAGAATAGAAAGCTCCCTTGCGTGTCTTGTGACAGGAATTCTCTGCTCCCTCCTGGGCACTCTTCTGCTCTGGCTGCCGAGGAGGGACTAGACCTTTGCCGGTTTACACCTCTGGTAACACCGCATCCATTGGGAGCCTGCCTCACGGGACCAATGAAACAGCTGCAGAGAACGTTCGAGCCCTTGGGTGTGATGGTAACCATCACGGTGCTGTTGTGACCTGCGCTCACCCCGGGTTCTGCCTTTGGGTGGCATAACAAGGGGCTTGCCCTCGTCTTCTGCATTTTGCAGTCTTAGGCCTGACGTGGTACCTTTCCTTCCTACTATTTGCAAGGGACGCTGTGAAGTGTTTTCCCCTGTGTCTTGCAGAACACGTGACCCGTTTTGCAGCCTTGGGAGACACTGTGGATGGATACCGTCCAGCCCTCTTGCTCACAGACATGTTCCTTTCCTCTTACCGCAACGGGTTCATGGGACCCAATCATTTACACACGGGGGGTGGCCGGTATCTCCCAGAGAGGAGTCTTTCTCATCACCCCTTTCCTCCTGGGGTGTTGTTCCCCTGAATTCTCGTAAATAAAATCCGCATTAAGCAGCAAAAAGAATAAAAAGAAAATATCTGCCTTGTCAAGTTGTCCAGAGGATTCTGAGAGATAAGTCTTGGAAGGTACCAGAACCCACACTTAAATGGCAGCTGTTATTATTATTAAAACACCAGCATGTGATCCGCATTGCCCTCCCCGACCAAGAACTCTCGAGTGCCTGGGCATTTCCCAGCCTTGCCCTGCGGAAACAGATGAGGGCCCCCCCTCCATCCCCCTTTGCACCTCCTCACCTCCTCCAGTGCCCACAGCGGCTCAGGAAGCGTTTGTTGGAGTGACATAACCCACCCAGGAAGGTAGCTGCCAGGGTCTTGCTACCTCAAGTGCGGTCCGTGGACCAGCCCAATCAGCGTCACCTGGGAGCGTGTCAGAGAGAGCACCTCAGCCCCCACCCTAGACTCCTTCAAGGGCGGGCCTGGGCGCCAGCCCCCTAGCCCGGCGGCTGTGCTTTGCCTCACCTAGTTCGTCTCGGTGCCTCTGCTTCTTCGTCTATAAACAGGCTGAATGTTATCAAGAACCAGGTGATTTGAGTACACTTTAACGTTTGGAAAGCACGGCTCGGCTCTGGCTGCTTAAACTGGCCGGGGCCTGGCCTCACCTGGCGGTAGGCCTGAGCAGCCAGAGGCCTGCACCTGGGGCTCTGGCACCTCCACCCGCCAAGGGCTTCTGCAGAGGCAGCTCAGGAAAGCTCGTCGGGGCCACGGGCCTGTGAGGCCAGCCCCTAGCTTGGCGACGGTGCTTGTCCTAACCCAGTGAACCTTGTGCCTGTCTCTCCATCTATAAAGCGGGGTGACACCAGCTACGTCGCAGAGTCACAGTCAGAATCAGATGAGTTAGTGCAGGTAACGTGCGCAGAAAGGGGCCTGGCACAGCAAAAATCAGCTCAATGGAAGCACCAGTTGCTAATACTCGGAGTTAAGTACCTGCCCCACCCAGGTGAAGTGGCTGAGACTCATGGTCCTTCCGCTTCCCCTGCCCGCTCAGGCACGTCCCCTCCTCTGAGGATAACCGTGTACCCCACCTCACCTACGCAGTGGGTGACCTCTGGATACCTCTACAAGCAGGTGGGGCCCACTTCCCAGGTGTGGAAACTGAGGCCCAGTGAGGGGAAATGACCTGCCAGCTTGAATCAGAGGAGAGGATTGGGTGAGGCAAAAATTAGGAATGGCAATCGTTGCTCCAACACGGGGCTGTTCAAAGTGTTGCAAGGAGCAGATTGGTGCATATAGCAAAGATCCATAGCAGCGTTACCTCTTATTTATCTCCATGACTCCCACTTCACTCCCCATCAAGGGGGTTTGCCTACTGCCTTGGAATTCGTTTCAGGCAAGGTGGTTCCCAGACCAATGGTAGAGGGAATCCAAGAACAGTTAAGGCAAAATAAAACAAAAAAAAACAGCCTTCAAAGGAAGAACCACTAAGGATGGAGCATGGGCATTCATACAAGATGTGAAGGAGGCATGCGGGGGGGGGGGGGGGGGGGGGGGGAGGCAGAAGTGCTTCCCCAGAACTTGGAACACCTGGAAGGATGTAGCTGAGCATCTGCCCTGTGGCGAGGGCCTGGGCAGTGGGGGTGGGGGCGCTAGGCCTTGCTTCCTCCGAGTCCCCTCTTCCTTCCCCTTTCCTCGGTGCACACACACAGGATTCTTACCCCCACTTCTGTGACATCTGCCATCATCACACACACCTGTTTCTCAGATGGGCGAGTGAAGCAGGCTGAAACTCGCACCTCCCCCTGACCCCAGTCTCAGATCCCGCTAGCTGCTGATTCACTCCGCTGGGCGGACTTCTGGGCCGCTCCCCTCCCCGATGAATCTCAGTGCTCTGAAGCCCACCAAGTGGGCCTGGGCTCCCCTGACCCCACCATTCCCAAGACACCACAGCTGGTGGGGGAGGCGGGACAAGAAAGTTATCCTTTGGGGCCAGTGGCTCTCGAATCTTACCAGAGCCCAAAGCCTAAGGCCCACGCAAACCCCCTGCCCCCGTCTCTGGCATGGCTCAGTTCGTCCCGTGATACAACCACAAACGGACTCCTTGGAGTGGACAAAACCATCAGCGTTAGAGCACGAAGCTGTTTACACTCACGGAGCGCTCCCTGCGCACCATTCCCAACACCACCTCCGGCTGCAGACACCGCGCCCCAAGCCCCATGTTACGGAGGAGGTCCCAAGAGAATGCCCATTTGACAGATGGTAAAACTGAGACCCAAAGGAGGCAAGTCAGCGGCAGCAGCAGAACTCGGAGGCCAGCCAGGGATGCCTCCAGCTTCAGGACCCTCACTTCCTCATTGTCTCTCACTCAGGAGCCTAGAGGCGGACGAGGGCCTGAGCGGAGGGAAGAAAGCACCCGCAGGGGCCCCCTGATCCCGCTCGGTGGAAGCCCCTAAGCCCTCCAGCCAGGCAAGGAGCCAGAACCCGGACCCCGAGCCCCGGCCCGCGCTCACTTTGGGCTTGTCGAAGGCGGGTGTCTGGGTCATGGTGCCAAGCGCGCCCCGCGCCGCTGCTTCCTCCGCTGGATCCCCGCGGTCGAGGGCTGAACGGGAGGCCGGTTCGTTTCCCCGGGGGCCCCGCAGTAAGCGCGGCCCGCCTCGCCCTTCTTAACGGGGCCCGGCTCCGCCCCGCCCCCGGCCCGCCCCCAGCCCGCCCAGGCCCCGCCCCCGGCCCGCTCCAGGCCCCGCCCCGCCCCGCCGTCCCCAGCTGTGCTTTTCCTGGAATTCAGGCCCAGCAATGGGAACAAACACAAGGCCCCTCAGCGCCTTGGCCCGCCCAAACACTGGCCCTGGGACTTGGGGTTGCAGCCACCTGTGGGCTCAGGCTCCAGCCTCCAGGCCCGGCTCTGCTGCCTGGGTGCTTACCGAGTGCCAGGCCCAGTGGAATCTGGGAGCCCGTGAGCATCGCAAACCTTGTGGGGCTTGCTCTCTACCCGGGCTAGACCCACGCTCATCACGTAATCACACAACACAAGTGTGTAATTAAGGAGCTGTAATGGGGACCACCCGTGGCCTGCAGGTCGGGGAAGGCTTGTCTGAGCACCTGAAGGAGTGTGCCAGGTGAAGGGAGTTGGAGTGGAAGCGGGAAGCCGGAGAATGTTCACACTGTGCCCCCCGTAATAAGAACAACACTGGAAACACCCCAAGGCCCATCCACAGCCAGTGGGCAAATAACCTCTGGGACACTCCCTCCATGGAATAGTATACAGCGGTGAAATCGAATGAACTTCAGTTGCAAACAGCACCACATCCACCTAAGAAACAGTGTGGAGTGAAAAAGTTGCACAAAACTACATGGGCCATGATGTAACTCGTAGAATGTATAATAAAAGCAAAAACCAAAAATATGCATGTTTAGACACATGCATTTGGGAGAAAATGTTTTAAATCAAGGGAAAGAGAGAAATAAACTGAAGAAGAGTGATTATCGCAGATGGGGGGAGCATACAGGTACATTCAGGTTACTGGTCATGTTCCAGTGCTTGGGTGGGATGGTGGTTTCATTTCATTATCTATATATATAAAGGCCAGTGACTGAACATCGGAACCACCAGAATGACCAGTCGCTATGATGCACACTGCAGTGGCCAACCTGCCTGATCTGGCCCCAATCAGCCTGCCCCAACCTCCTGTGGCCCCTCCCCCAAGCTGGCCCCGCCCCAATAGGCCCCCATTGGGGCTGGCTGGCCAGACCCCACCTGTGCACGAATTCGTGCACTGGGCCTCTAGTATTATAAATAAGCTGATAACAATAAGGAGAAAAGAGAGGGCAAGAGAGTGGAGGACAAGCGGCTAGATCAGTGGTCGGCAAACTCATTAGTCAACAGAGCCAAATATCAACAGTACAACGACTGAAAATTCTTTTGAGAGCCAAATTTTTTAAACTTAAACTATATAGGTAGGTACATTGTTATTAACTTAATTAGGGTACTCCTAAGCTGGCCTTTGCTAAAAACGTCCTCAATCTGATTGAGGCATGTGGCTCCCGAGCCTCAGTTTGCCGACCACTGGGCTAGACAATCCGATGAGAGAGAACTAGGTCACTATGGGACACGGTGAGGGCTTTCCCCTGAGAGTGCTGTGGAGGGTTTTTAGTGGAGGCAAGACAGGATCAAACTTGTATTTGGAAACAATACTCTCACAGTGTGGCCGGGAATCATCAGCATCCATGTCACCTGGGAGCTGACGACACCTGCTGACTCTCGCACCCTCCCCACACCTACTGAGCTGGAATCCATCTTTTAACACGATGCCCAAGTGGCTGGAGTGCGCATTGCACGTTAAGGGGTGCTCTGCTTTGGGGTAGAAGCAGCAACAGGAGAGAGCCTGGGGGTGCTCTGCCTTGGCCCTAGAAACATTATAGGAAAGAAGCGAGTCAGGGCGGGGCTGCTTTGGCTCATTGACACGTCAGAGAGAAGGGGGCCTTGGAGACTGGTCCAGGGGGCAAGCCCGGGACGAGCTGCCGCTGCCCTTTGCTCCCCTGGTTGCAAGTCTCCTGGGGCCCCTAAGAGTTTAGGAGAGAGAAGGAAAGGTGCATGCCTGAAAAAGGGGCATGGCGTGCTCCAGAGAGAGCCCTCGCTGGGTCTTTGTCTCATCTGTTTTCTAAAGACGGGGATTTTAGGGGAGATCTTAGGGGAGGATCTAATAAAATATTCATCAGCTTTATGCCCACGTGCCAAAATGAGATTTATTCCCTTAACTTCATCTGTCCTTGGGTGTGGCTGGCACAAATGGCATTTATTGGATTTCTGTTATCTAGCTCCCTGAGTAGGCTGATGTGAGCCATTTAGCCTCTGGTTGGGGAGAAGTGTAAACCATTTACTATTGTGTCCTTGGTTAGGGAAGATAGGGCCTTTACTGGATGGCTGTAAACCGATACTTCCGGTACATTGTGGAAACCGGAGTGTTTTGCTAAGACCCTTCCCTGGCTCTCTGTGCCACTCAGGGTAAATCATAACAGCTCTGTTCCCTGAGGCATACTTGGAGCAGGTACTCTGAGAAGCGCTTTATTAGCACCATCCCATTTCATCTTTACAGCAATATCGTGGAGTAGGAAGTGATCTCCTTTTACAGGAGAGCACGCTGAGGCTCCGAGAACAGAGCAGCCTGCTTGGCACATGGGCTGTGCGTGGCAGCTGGGATTTGCATTTGAACCTGACTCTAGAACCTTCACTCGACCTTATCGCTGTCTCCCCAGCGCCCTGCCAGGACATTCAAGTTCCTCCCCAACATCAGTCCCATCACTTTTCAGCACAGTCCTCACACACTGGCCAACCTGGATGACTGGCAGGTCCATTAAAGGTGACACGCGTTCTTTGCTATTCCTTCCACGGTGAGTTGGAGTCTAATTTTCCTCCTTTTGTACCTGGGCTGGAGGAGTAACTTGTTTGCCTGATAGACTTGTGGGGAACCTGATATTTCTGGACTTTGAGTCTAGGTCATAAGAAGCCTTGCCGCTGCCACTGGGGCCTCTGGAACATTCTCTCTGGGAACCCTGAGTGGCAATGTAAGAAGTCCCCCCTGGAGAATCCACGTGCAGTCAGTCCCTCCCTGGACTGCCCAGCTGAGCGCAGCCTTCCTGCCGCCCCCACCAAGAAACCAGACACATTAGCGAAGCCATGTGGGACCAGAACAGCAGCCGGCTGACCCCACCCCACATTCCTGACCTGCAGATATAATGTAATAGAACGGCTGCTAATTGAAGTCATTAAGTCTTGGGATAGGTTGTTAGGCAGCGGTAGATAATAGGAGTGCTGGCTAATATCCCCCATCCCCCACCCCAATCACAGTGGAACCCCGTTTCTCCAACGTCTCCCACCTTGAGCAATTCGCTTTTCAACCTGACAACCCTTTCATGCTGATGCCGTGTGATCAGTCACTCATCTCTCAGGTGACAAATGAAGGAGAGAGCTGCGATTATGAGTCCATTTACCACTGCTAACATCTCAGGATAGTGTGCTGCGAATATTTTCGTGTTTTTTTTGCTTTTGCTGCTGCTTATAATTATTGTTAAGTTTTCACATTTCACTGAACATTTCCTTTCCTTTTTGTTAAATTTTCACGTCATGTCCTTTTTGTTTTTAAAGTGTTCATTTATAGATTAAACAGTACAATAGGCATGTACTGTATATTCGAAAGGTTGAAACAGGGAATCATTCGGGGGCCTGGAACAGATTCATTCAATTTACATTATTTCTAATGGGAAAAAATTATTTCGTTTTTGAACAGAATTAAGTTGGAGAAATGAGGTTCCACTGTACTTTGGTTAAAATTGCCTGAAATTTCTGTGGGTACAGAAACCACAAACTGATAGCGGAGAAAAGGAAAGAGGACCAAGCAACTGAAAGCTTGGGGCCAGTTCCCCTCCCTCCACGGACCTCTTCCCCCAACAGCTTCCCCCAAAGCCTGCTGGGAAGGTTGCTGCCCGGGTGTGCCCTGGAAGTGACCCCTACCCCACATGCCTGGAGCTGGCCTTCACAGACCCTCAGCTGGAAGCACTTGAACACATAAAGAAACAAGATGAAAACACAGAAAACCCCAAATCCAGATGGGCAATGATGTGGGAGACACCCTGCAAGGAGGACCTCAGTAGCCTGCAGAGGGGTATTCCAGGGCCTTCCCTGGGCTCGGGCAGTTGCTGGCTGACCCTGGAGCGCCGTCAGCCACTGGGCCTTGTGGGAAGCACGTGGGGTCATATATCTGCCAGCCCAGGCCAGAGACCTGGCTCTTCTGGTTGGCTCCCTGCGTGTAGACCAGGCGACCTCACACTACAGCCCGCGGGCCACATGCAGGTGTTTTTGCCGTTTTGTTTTTTTTACTTCAAAATAAGATATGTGCAGTGTGCATAGGAATTTGTTCATAGTTTTTGTTTTTTTTTAAAATATATTTTTTATTGATTTTTTACAGAGAGGGAGAGAGAGGGATAGAGAGTTAGAAACATCGATGAGAGAGAATCATCGATCAGCTGCCTCTTGCACACCCCCTACTGGGGATGTGCCTGCAACCAAGGTACATGCCCTTGACCGGAATCGAACCTGGGACCTTTCAGTCCGCAGGCCGACGCTCTATCCACTGAGCCAAACCGGTTTTGGCCATAGTTTTTTTTTAAACAATAGTCCGGCCCTCCAATGGTCTGAGAGACAGTGGACTGGCCCCCTGGTTAAAAAGTTTGAGGACCCCTGGTGTAGACCATCTGCAGAGACAGGAGGAGTTGTCACAATTGTCGGTCCCCAGCTTGGTGTCATAGATGTGCCGCTGGGTCCTGGGAGCCATCCTGCCCATCTGGCTGGCACACTTGTTGGTGCCCATTTGCAGGCTCATGATGAATGGCCCATGGGTGGCAGGATATGGTTCTTGGATCACACAGATGTCTTCTCATGCCATATGCTGTCATGCCTGACTGGCTGGCACACTGTTGGTGCCCACCTGGAGCCCAATGGCGCACTGGCCCGCCTTCGTGGTGGCGTCATCGAAGCTCCACTGCTGCTGCTCCGAGTGCTTGATGCCGATGTCCACGCCGCTCTGCAGCCCCTTTGTCTTGCCTTCCCGGCCAGAGCCAGAGGAGACACCTGCACCTGCTTCACGTTTCCACTCTCAAGGTCCTGACCTTGAACAGGTCCACGGAGTTCGTGCCGTAGCTGAGCATGGTCTAGATGGAGTTGGAGAGGTTTACTAGCTGGTGCCAGTTTGCATGGAGCAGTTGATCATGGAGACTGAGTTGGGCGGTAGCTTATTCACGAGTGTGCATAGGATAGTTCCATCCTTCAGACCCTTCCGGAAGTTGGGACTCACAGACAGGCCCGTGAGTCCCTCCATCCAGCTGCGGAGCTCCGCCTCCTCCTGAGGGTCATGTTTGGACAGGAGCCAGTTCTTGACCTCGGCCGAAAGCCTGTAGGAGAACCCCTTGTTGAACTGCATGGAGCTTAACTACTGTGTGATGACTTGGCCTTTGTATACATTACGGAAGGATTCCCCCATCGAGTTAACACACGCATCCCCTCACATATTTACCTCTTTTGGGAGGGGGTAAAAACACTTCGGTTCCGCTCTTAGCAAATTTTATTTTATTTTATTTTATATATTTTATTGATTTTTTTTTTTTTTTTTACAGAGAGGAAGGGAGACAGATAGAGTTAGAAACATCGATGAGAGAGAAACATCGATCAGCTGCCTCCTGCACACCTCCTACTGGGGATGTGCTCGCAACTAAGGTACATGCCCCCGACCAGAATCGAACCTGGGACCTTTCAGTCTGCAGGCCGATGCTCTATCCACTGAGCCAAACCAGTTAGGGCTGCTCTTAGCAAATTTTAATTACACAATAGTGTTATCAACCAACTATAGTCACCATGTTGTACGTGAGATCCTCAGATCTTATCTATTTGATAACTGTAAATAAGTCCTTTATTCAACTCTCCTCAATTTCTCAGTTTGAGTGTGTCACCTGGTTCCTGCCAGGACCCTGGGTGACACAGGCTGGTCTTGAACTTCTCCACGCCAGTACACAGTGGGCCAATATCTACAGAGTTGGAGGAGGAATGGAGAGAGATGCTTTCCAATGCATCATCCACACAGCATCATTCACATGTGAAGACGGGAGAGATGCATTCTCAAATGCACAGGAATGCTAACTCTCACATATCCTCCTGAAAAAAATCTAGTGTCATCATCTCCTGTGTATCAGAGATCATGTACCTTGTCTAACCGTGCCAGTCAGGTAGATGGTCTTCACAGATAAGACAGGTGGTTCAGGTTATCCCTGATCTCCAATCCTGACCCAGGCCTGGTGGAGGGAAGGAGCTTGTAAGTGTTGTTGGGACGAAGGGATGTAATTGGGCGATTCAGGTCCTTGGTGCCAAGCTCCTGAGATATATGGGAAGCCCTCAGCTGAGCATGACCCGTGTCCAGTTCTGTGCAGGGCTCAGGCTGCATTGGGTTAAGGAGGGGCAAGTCAATGCATAAGGAAAAGGATTTTAAGACTCAGGCAAATTAACTCGTCCCCACCCCACACACTCACACAGAGTATGTGTCACAGTAACAGCTACTACTTCTCAAGTTGGTGGCCATGAGAAGGGATTTGCATAATCTCAACTAGTCCTCCCAGCAGCCCTGTGAGGCACCATGATCAGCCCCATTTGCTGGTGAAGAAACCAAGGCGCAACGCGGTCACGGCGAGTGAGAGATGAAGCAGGAAGGTGGGTGTGAAGAAGCCAGACCTCAGAGCCTGTGCTCTTGACCTCTGTCAGTACCAGGAGAAAGCAGGGAAGGTCGGACAGCGGCCAGGTCTGCGGGCAGAGCCCTGGGCAGGCACGCGCCCCTGAGTTTGCACCACCTGAAGGCGGGTCACTTCATTCGCTCAGCACAGGGTTCCCTAGGCTGACCCTGCACCAGGCACTGAGGATGTGGAGGAAACCCCGCTCTCCAGTTGGTTTGCTCCCCGTGCAGCAGGGAGTCGGCGCCATCCATTTGCCAAAATATGACAAGGGTCAGCAAGTATGTCTTCCTCCTTGGTTCTGTTGTTTTCCTCTGCAAACCTCCTGGCAAGTGGCTGGGAAATCAGGGTTGCAAACACAAATGCTGACAGAGTAAGCATGGAATGTAGACAGTTTGGAGTCTGTGACCTGGGACAAGTTCTCTGAGCCTCAAATTCCTCATCTATTGAGTGGGGATAACACATATAATACCAAGCTCATAGGATAACACATGGACATACCTAACTCATAGGATAACCCACATCCATACCTGGCTCATGGGATAACCCCGTGGTCGGCAAACTGCGGCTCGCGAGCCACATGTGGCTCTTTGGCCCCTTGAGTGTGGCTCTTCCACAAAATACCATGGCCTGGGTGAGTCGATTTTGAAGGAGTGGCGTTAGAAGAAGTTTAAGTTTAAAAAATTTGGCTCTCAAAAGAAATTTCAACCGTTGTACTGTTGATAATTTGGCTCTGTTGACTAATGAGTTTGCCGACCACTGGGATAACCTATATATGTATATGTGGTCCAGATTTTGCCCCTGGCCCTGTGGACTCCAGAATAACTAAGGTCTCTGCTGATTCTGATCTAGGATAGCTGAATAGAAAGAAGACAAGGGAGGGATGTCCCCAACTCAAACTTATCAGACAGGTCTAGGATCAGTTGCACACAACACAAAATCCTATATAATAAAACCCCAATATGCACAACAGAACGATTGTTCGCTATGATGCACACTGACCACCAGGGGGCAGACGCTCAACGCAGGAGCTGCCCCTGGTGGTCAGTGCGCTCCCACAGGGTAAGTGCCGCTCAGCCAGAAGCCGGGGTCATGGCTGGCGGCGCAGTGGCGGTGGCGGGAGCCTCTCCCACCTCCACTGCAGGTGGGCAGTAAGGAGCGAGGGGTCCCGGACTGTGAGAGCCCCGGACTACGAGAGGCATGTCTGATTGCCAGCTTAGGCCCGATCCCACCCCCACCCCCCACTTCGTGCATGAATTTCATGCACTGGGCCTCTAGTCCTAAAAAAATAGTAGCAAAAACAAATAAGCAAGTTTATTCTCTGTCATGCAAAAGAAGTCCAGAGGTGGCAATGTATGGCTGGTGTAGCAACTCCGTAAATATGGCTCCTTCCCTCTCTCTGCTCTGCCATCCCTCATATATGTCCCTTACCCTCACTGCACAGTATGGCTGCTGGAGCGCTGGCCATCACATCAACTGCCCAGAGAGCAGAGTAGAAGAAGAAGAGCATTCTTGTCCTTCTCCTCCTCCTTCTTCTTTTTAGCTGTTTTCTTTTAAAGATACTTCCCGATTTCCTCACAACAAATTCCACTTATATAATCACATGGCCACACCTAATTACAAAGGAGACTGGAAAATGTCCCGAGGCTGGAAAGCAAGGCAGCTAGCTTTTTTTTTTTTTTTAACTAGATAGAGGAAGTGGATAGTAGATATTGGAAGGCAACTAAGCCATTTCTGCCACATCGAACAGCCTGGCTTGTGAGAAGGGTGTGTGGATGGGTGGAGGGATGGTACAGGCAACCGGACTCTGCCATTCACTTCTCTTCTGCCTCATAACTTTCTGACTAAGAAATGAAGAGAACAAGACAGAAAGAGGCCATCTACAATAATAAAAGTGTAATATGCTAATTAGACTGGACAGCCGAACGACCTTCCAAACGACCCTCCAGACAAAACCGGGGCAGCGAGGGCCGAGGCAAGCCACCGAGGCTGCGAGGGCCAAGCCCCTTGCACGAATTTCGTGCACCAGGCCTCTAGTCTGAATATAATAATGATAGCAACAACTTCCTAAGGACCTGTCTATTCGGGCCCTGAGCTGAGCCTTGGGTGAACACTATCTCCGATTTCCATCTTCCAGCCCCTTGCGTGAGCGAGCCTTTGCAGTGGTGGGGAGGGCATGTCCTGCATGTGCCAGCTGTCTCCAGATAGATAACCAACCAGCCCTTCCATTTTCAGGCCTGCCTCGACTCAGTCTCAGGAGGTTCCTGGCCTCTCCAATCCCTGAGTCTTTCTAAGGATCTTAAATTGTGGATCTGAAGGCTCCCCCTGAACATTCAGGCTTCAATTTGTTGGGATTCTTTCCTTTTAAAAAAAAAAAAAATATATATATATATATATATATCATTGATTTCAGAGAGAAAGGGAGAGGGAGAGACAGAAACATCGATGATGAGAATCATTGATCGGCTGCCACCTGCAGGCCCCACTGGGGATCGAACCAGCAACCTGGGCATGTGCCCTGACCTGGAATCGAACCAGGAATTGAACTATGACCTCCTGGTTCATAAGTCGAAGCTCAACCACTGATCCACACTGGCTGGGCAATTCCTTGGGTTTTTTAAATCAGTCCCCACTCTCCATCTGCCTTCCAGCTTTCAGAATTTGGTTGACTCCTTTTATATGCTGTTATTTCTTCACATACCCTCTCTGTCCCGGTAGATAGATGTGCATTTAAAAAAATGCCTTTGTATCATTTTATTGGAATCTCAGAGGACAGTGGAGATAAATAAATGTGTTCAGGCCATGTTTAACCCTTTGCACTCGGATGTCGAGTGTGATTCGACACGGTTAGCAGTAGAATAAAGGAATCAAAAAAAGCAAGCGAGTGCAAAGGGTTAACCGGCAGCCTCCCACCTGGGTTCTTGACTGGGGGAGCCCCCAGGGTTTATGTGGATTGTAGGGCATTCACATATTGACCCCTCCTTCCTCGCCGAGCTCAGGAGCCCCTGGGACGCTCAGCACACGGCCTGTGTCTCCCTCTGAGCCCAGGCATGCTTCTCTCCTGCCTCCTAGGCCCAGCCCCGCCTCAGGGTCCTTTGCACCCAGACAGGACTGGGCAGGCCTGTGGCAGGTGAATAGGAGTCCCTGGTGTGGATCATTCCTGAGAAGTCAGGTCTCCCGTGTGGGGCTTTCTGAGTTAATATTCAAAGTTGGGGATGAGAGCCAGACATTTCTAACTTGGAATATCGGAGTAAATTTCCCTGCACGGGGCTGTTCAACTGTGTTTACAATGGAGTTCAAAGTCAACACGCCAGGGCAAAGCCTCATGGGGTCGGTCGCCCTTGTCCTTGCAAACCCCTTCAGCAGGTGCCTGGCTGTAAGCAGGAGCCGGGTTGGACACAGACACACTGCTGCTCGGTGAAAGGGCCGCGGCCAGCATTTCCTCCCAGGTCTCGGTCAAGCGCCTGCAGGAGATCCTGCCGTTGCGAAGCCGTGTTGTGGGAACAATGTACTTCTTCCGATCCTGGATCCCGATCCTCAGTGGGCTGGGGTGCTCACGATGCACACGGGGACAGGCTCATGGTCCCCAGTTTCTAGGCGGCCTACCTTCCCGGCATGGTGGGAGTGAGGAGCTTGCTGGGATGCAGGACTTTCCGTGCTAAACTGTTGTGGGCGGCGGGAACAGCAACCTCGGTTCTCGAGTTCTGGCTGGGAAAGAATTCAGAGCCAAGACTCAAACTGTTGGAGAACTTTTATTTAGAAAATCACAGGAGAGGAAGAAGTAATTCATGGGAGAAATGGGCTGAGGAAACAAGTTTCAGAGGTCAAGGAGGGGCCCTGGGAGCTTAGAAGTGAGGAAGGTAAAGGTGACTCCCCTGGGGGATGAGGAGGGGGAAGGGAAAGGTGCTGGGCCCTCGGCCCTAAGGGTTTTAGGGCGGAGATTTTAGGGGAGGGCCCAGGGGGAGATCTCAATAGAATATTCCTCCGCCTTCCAGTTTAAGTCTCCACTGATTGGTTGGCCGGTGCCAGGGCAGGGGGTCATTATCCCATGCGGCTGGTCCTGAGTCAGCCTTGGGCTTGCTTGTCTGGTTTTGCTGCTTTTCTGGGCCTGGAGCTGAAATACAACTGAGGCCTCGATGTTACCTCTAGGGAGGAAAAGTTAGGGGTCCATGACCAGCTAGGGGAGGAAAGGGCACCCTGGGGGCGAGGTCTCACCCGACCATTGTCCTTTGCTGGGCACCCAGGGCTTTCTTGCTCTGCTCCTGTCTGTCTAACTGCCTACCACAGAACCAGGATAGTTCCAGTCAAACTAGGCTGGTCACCCTATGAGAGGGCCTGTCACAACAGGCTGGCTTCTCACATACCCTCCTGGGCATGTCCGTGTTGCAAAGGCAGCTTAAAATGGCAATTCTGTGCTGTTTAACCCCTACCCTACCACCCCCACCTCGCTTAGCAAGGTGCCTGGCTCTGAACCCCAGCTCCAACACCCACCAGCCGGGAAGCAAGTCACTTCACCTCCTTCTGCCTCCGTTTCCTTATCTATAAAATGGGAGGGAGAATAAAAAGTTCTACCCCATAGGTTTATTGTAAGAACCGAGTGAGTTAACAGATGTAAAGCACTTAGAATATATTCAGGCTATGATCCCTTACCTAAAACCCCGATGTCTTGGGACCCCCTATGAGCTGTGGGATTTTGAGAGTTTGGGAGTTTTAGAAAGTAAATGCCATGTCCTATATAATAAGAGGCTAATATGCAAATCAACCGAACGGTGGAATGACTGGTCGCTATGACATGCACTGACCACCAGGAGGCAGACGCTCAATGCAGGAGCTGCCCTCTGGTGGTCAGTGTGCTCCCACAGGGGGAGCGCCGCTCAGCCAGAAGCCAGGCTCACATCTGGCAAGTGCAGCGGCTCTCCTACCTCCGCGGCAACGCTAGAGATGTCTGACTGCTGGCTTAGGCCAGCTCCCCAGGAGGAGCAGGCCCATGCCAGCAGTCAGACATCCCCTGAGGGCTCCCAGACTGCAAGAGGGCGCAAGCCGGGCTGAGGGACCACCCCCCCCTCCCGTCCCCGTGAGTGCATGAATATTGTGCACTGGGCCTCTAGTGTTACATAACAGCAGTGGGGCCTGGGTTAGCCTCCCAGTAACTAGACTCATCCATATTTATGCAAAGATTAATGTCTGAATATTCATACATCTGCTCAAGTTAGGTTTTGGCCACCAGAGGAGTTCCGGTGCTAAACAGATTATTTTGTCCAGAATGTTTTGGCCTCGAGTGCGGGGCAGTGTTGTGGACGTGTGTGAGGGTCACTGCTTGCACATCTAGTGTAACTGCCATGGAATCACTCCTGGGAGAGTTACGTTGGTTGAAGCTGGGGCAGTAAACAAGGGAGGGTTAGGATCGGAGAAGCAGCAGGAGAGCCAAGGCGGGGCTGCTCTGGCTCACTGAGACGTCAGAGAAAAGGGGGCCTTGGAGACAGGTTCCGGGGGTGAGCCCGGGAGGAACTGCTGCTGCCCATGGCCCCCCTGGCTGCAAGTCTCGTGGGGACCCTTAGAGGTTAGGAGATGCAGGCCTGGAAGGGAGGAAGGGCATGGGTGTGCTTCTGGGAGGGAGAAGCACCTGGAATCATTTCTTCTTTTTTAAAATATGTTTTTAGTATTGATTTTAGAAAGAGAAGAAGGGGGAACATCTATGTGAGAGGGTCACATTGATTGGCTGCCTCCTGCACACCCCCCTCCTGGGGATTGAGTGCTGACCTGGAATCGAGCTGGTGACCCCTCGGTGCAAGAGACAGAGCTCAACCAACCGAGTCACACTGGCCAGGGCTGGAATCACCTCCTAAGGACAACCGAGAACTTCGGTGCCCGAGGCCCCTGTGGTTTCGGGGAATCCTCTGGTGGGGCCTTTCGGCACCAACAGCTCTGAACAGCCTTTGAAGACCGAGGAGACAGTCTCCTCTTCTTTCTCTGCCAGGCCTTTCAGTTTAGTGACATCTTCCTGTCCCTTTCCATGTGGTGGTGTGTGTGTGGGGGGGTGGTGATGGTGGTGGAGGTCGTGGCTGGGAGTGGTTGGGAGAGGGGTGGTTGCAAATTCAAGTCTCCAAGAGTCTCTCCTAGTCCCAGCTGGGGAGCCAGCAGCCCCCAACGGGCGAGGGGGACATAAGCTGTGGAGCAGGGGTGAGCAAGGCCTGTTTCTGGTAAAGTTGGTATGGGTTCCAGGTAGTGGTCTGGTCTGGGCAGATGAGATAGTGGAGCCCAAGAGGGGTTTGTGGCCCCTGGGATCCCCTGGGAGTCCACAAACATCCTGCACTTGCAGAAAAGAGTGCAGGCGGGAGCCTGGATGCCTCCTTAGTTGGGGTGCGGATTTTCTGAGCCCTCCAGGAATGCATGGTGGCTGCCAGAGCTAAGGAGTCAGAGTGGCTATGAGAGGGGAGGAGGCGGCCTGCAGCACAGCCACAGGGAAGGGCTCATCTCTCATCTCAAACCTGCGTCCACACCTCAGAGTTCCCTCCAGTCCTCCCACAGGGACCTTCCTGGTGCAGTGACCTCATCATGGGATTATTTTGCAAGTACATTTCTTTCAGGATTTGATTGTCTGGGAAGGGAAATTGGTTCCTGGTTTTGTTTTGTTTTTAGCTGAATTTTGCAATCAAGGACATGGGCCCTTTCCCAAGAGGGAGAGTGAGGAGGAGGACTAGGGCCAGCCTGGACCTGCAGGCACACAGGTGTGCCTTGGGGAGGGAGCTTTAGGTGGTCTGTTGGGCATTTCTAAGCCTTATGCAAACTGTGGAACCCAAGAGAAGGCATGGCCTCCCCCCTCCTCTGCTGTTCACCCCTTCACCATTGAGGTACCCCTTCTTTTTTCTTTTTAGGAATAGAAAACCAACGTCAATGGGCAACCCCCTGCTGGGTCCCTCAACAGAGAGATGCTGGGAGAAGGCCTGAGGAGCAATAAAGAGCCCTGACCATGAGCTCTGGCTGCCCAAGCCAGATAAAGAGTAGGGAGGAGCCTAGATCCTGGTCCCTATAGGTCTGCCCAGCTGACCTGTGTACCAGCTCCAGGCTCCTTCAAGGAGGCAACAAAAGCACTTGAGGTACCAGATGTAGGGCTCAAACCCTCCACTTCTCAGGAGAAGCACAGAGCTTTGAGTTCCCTCTCGATTGTGTCCTCATCTATACGATAGGGAAATAAGCTCACAGGGCT
Organism: Cnephaeus nilssonii; assembly: GCF_951640355.1. Lineage (NCBI taxonomy): Eukaryota > Metazoa > Chordata > Mammalia > Chiroptera > Vespertilionidae > Cnephaeus > Cnephaeus nilssonii. Next base: position 69,478,837 of record NC_137082.1, on the reverse strand, counting down.
ATTGTGAAAGTCAAGTGAGATTAATATGTACTTGGCGAGAAACCAAGATGGCAGCATAGGTAAACACCTGAACTTGCTGCCTCGCACAACCACTTCAAAACTACAACTAAAAGGCAAAACGGACATCATCCAGAACCACAGGAAGGCTGGCTGAGTGGAAATTCTACAACTAGAAGGAAAGAGAAAAGCACACTGAGACGCACAGGAGCTGCGGAAGTAAAGTGCAGAGGTACGGAGGCGTGCGCGTGGAGAGGACTGGCAACTGAGTACGTGGCTGGCTTTCTCAAGCGGGAGGGAGACAAAAGCTCCCAACTGCTCTGAACTCCAGTTCCGGGTGAGACTCTGGGGACCCAGACTCATACGAGGAGAAATTGGACTGTCTGGTAGCGGGCAAAACTCGAGGGCGGCTTTCTCTCAGAGGTGTTTGCAGCGATTACCGCGAGACACTGAGACCCAGGGGCATCTTAGGGCAGTGTTGACGGGAAGCCATTGCTGTTTGCTCCGCCCTGAGACTCCACTCCATCCAAGCTGAGTGCAGAGGCTTTTGCATATGAATGGCCTGGTCCTTTGAATTCTAAACTTACCTAACAAACTACAGCTGAGTCAGTGAGACCCAGAACATCCAAAAGAAGGCCCAAGGCCCCACAGCAGCTTGCATTGCTTCACAGCTGGGCCTCATCTGGGCACCTCCAAAACCCAAACAAAGAAGAGGAATCTGCAGATCTCTCCATAGCTCCTGCTGGGTGGCCTCAGGCAGAGGCTAAATTAGCACCTCCTTGGAGATCCAAGAGCCAGTGTACCCAGGGGTCAGAGTGGGACCATCCAGATTACAACTCTTCAGATCCATAAGGGACACACTCAGGGGGCAGACTCAGTGAGCACCAAAGCCCCACTGAAGCAAGTCTTGTCTCATAAGGGTGTCTCCAGCACAGAAGTTCTCCCAGCGTAGACACAGCTGATCCTCACAGCCAATTGGCCTGGAGGTCAATTCCTCCCAGTGATACCAACAACAATCAAGGCTTGACTACAACAAAACTGTGCACACAGCCCACAAAGGGGTGCACCAATAGTGTCCACCTCAGGTAACTGGGGAGGCTGAGCCACTGGGCCCTATAGGACACCTCACACACAAAGCCACTCTATCAACTCAGGGAAGCAGCCAAAATGCAGAGACAAAGAAACAGGTCACAAATGAAAGAAATGGAGGAAAGCAAATGACTGGATATAGAGTTCAAAACCATGGTTATAAGGTTTTTCAAGAATTTTCTAGAAAAGGCCGATAAATTTAGCAAGACCCTCGAGAATATGAAAAAGGACCAACTAGAAATTAAGCATACACTGACTGAAATAAAGAATAATATACAGAGATCCAACAGCAGACTAGAGGATCGCAAGAATCAAGTCAAAGATTTGAAATACGAAGAAGCAAAAAACACCCAACCAGAAAAGCAAAAAGCAAAAAAATCCAAAAATATGAAGATAGTGTAAGGAGCCTCTGGGACAACTTCAAGCATACCAGCATCCGAATTATGGGGGTGCCAGAAGAAGAGAGAGAGCAAGATACTGAAAACCTATTTGAAGAAATAATGACAGAGAACTTCCCCCACCTGGTGAAAGAAATAGACCTACAAGTCCAGGAAGCACACAGAACCCCAAACAAAAGGAATCCAAAGAGGACCACACCAAGACACATCATAATTAAAATGCCAAAAGCAAAAGACAAAGAGAGAATATTAAAAGCAGCAAGAGAAAAACAGTTAGTTACCTACAAGGGAGCACCCATACGACTGTCAGCTGATTTCTCAACAGAAACTATGCAGGCCAGAAGGGAGTGGCAAGAAATATTCAAAGTGATGACTAGCACGAACCTACAACCAAGATTATTCTACCCAGCAAAGCTATCATTCAGAATTGAAGGTCAGATAAAGAGCTTCACAGATAAGAAAAAGCTAAAGGAGTTCATCACCACCAAACCAGTATTATATGAAATGCTGAAAGTTATTCTCTAAGAAGAGGAGGAAGAAGAAAAAGGTAAAGATAAAAATTATGAACAACAAATACATATCTATCAACAAGTGAATCTAAAAGTCAAGTGAATAAAAAAAATCTGATGAACAGAATAAACTGGTAAATATAATAGAATCAGGGGCATAGAAAGGGAGTAGACTGACAATTCTCGAGGGGAAAGGGGTGTGGGGGGTGCGGGAAGAGACTGGACAAAAATCGTACACCTATGGATGAGGACAGTGGGGGGGGGGGGGTAAGGGCAGAGGGTGGGGTGGGAACCGGGTGGAGGGGAGCTATGGGGGGAAAAAAGAGAAACAATTGTAATAATCTGAACAATAAAGATTTATTAAAAATGCCGAAACCGGTTTGGCTCAGTGGATAGTGCGTCGGCCTGCGGACTCAAGGTCCCAGGTTCGATTCCGGTCAAGGGCATGTACCTTGGTTGCGGGCACATCCCCAGTAGGGGGTGTGCAAGAGGCAGCTGATCGATGTTTCTCTCTCATCGATGTTTCTAACTCTCTATCCCTCTCTCTTCCTCTCTGTAAAAAATCAATAAAATATATTAAAAAAAAAGATTTATTAAAAAAAATATGTACTTGGCCTCAGAGCCCATGTTTCCAATAATGATGTTGTATATTTGCATTGTTGTCTTGGGTCTCTATTTTTATTTTATTTTATTATTATTAGAGGCCCGGTGCACGAATTCATGCACCAATGGGGTCCTTCAGCCTGGCCTGCGGGATCAGGTTGAAACCAGCTCTCTGACATCCCCTGAGGGGTCCCGAATTGCGAGAGGGTACAGGCCAGGCCGAGGGACCCCACCGGGGCTGGAGAGGGACGAGAGATGTTGGCCAGCCAGGGAGGGACCACGGGAGGACTCCAGAGCATGTCCGGCCCTTCTCACTCAATCCCGATTGGCCAGACCCCAGCAGCAAGCTAACCTACAGGTCAGAGCGTCTGCCCCCTGGTGGTCAGTGCACATCAGAGCGAGTGGTTGAGCGACCTTAGCATATCATTAGCATATTACACTTTGATTGGTTGAAAGGACGACCTGACGACCAGACACTTAGCATATTAGGCTTTTATTATATAGGACTAGAGGCCCGGTGCACGAAATTCGTGCATGGGGTGGGGGTTGTCCCTCAGCCCAGCCTGTACCCTCTTCAATCTGGGACCCCTTGAGGGATGTCTGACTGTCCATTTAGGCCCGATCCCACTGGGATGGGGCCTAAACGGACAGTCAGACATCCCTCTCACAATCCAGGACTGCTGGCTCCCAACTGTTCACTTGCCTGCCTGCCTGATTGCCCCTAACCGCTTCTGCCTGCCAGCCTGATCGATGCCTAACTGCTCCCCTGCTGGCCCAATTGCCCCTAACTGCCCTCCCCTGCCCACCTGGTCGCCCCCAACTGCCCTCCCCTGCAGGCCTGGTCACCCTAACTGTTCTCCCCTGTAGGCCTGGTCGCCCCCAACTGCCCTCCCCTGCTGGCCTGGTCACCCCCTAACTTCCCTCCCTTGCCAGCCTGGTCCCCCCCAACTGCCCTCCCCTGCAGGCCTGGTCCCCCCTCAACTGCCCTCCGCTACAGGCCTTGTCCCTCCCAACTGCCCTTCCCTGCAGGCCTGGTCCCCCCCCAACTGCCCTTCCCTGCAGGCCTGGGTCCCCCCACAACTGCCCTTCCCTGCAGGCCTGGTCCCCCACAACTGCCCTCCCTTGCAGGCCTGGCCACCCCCCCAAATGTCCTCCCCTACTGGCCTGATCACCCACCACTGCCCTCCCCTGCTGGCCATCTTGTGGTGGCCATCTTGTGTCCACATGGGGGCTGCCATCTTTGACCACATGGGGGCGGCCATATTGTGTGTTGGAGTGATGGTCAATTTGCATATTACTCTTTTATTAGATAGGATTATTTTGCTAGTCCTCACCTGAGAATATTTTTCTATTGATTTTTACAGAAAGTGGAAAGGGGAGGGGAGGACACATTGATTTGTTGCCTCCCGCACACACCTACAACCGAGGTACGTTCCCTTGACCAGAATTGAACCTGGGACCCTTCATTCGCTCTATCCACTGAGCCAAACTGGCTAGGGCTCTATTCTTTTTTAAAAATTATTCTAACAACTTTATTGAGACAAAATTCACATGCCATATGATTTATCCATCTGAAGAGTGATTTTTCAACTGGTGTGCTGCAAGAGTTTTTAAAACATGCCAATACAGTAGGTCCTCGGGTTACGTCGGAGATCCGTTCCTATGGCGCAATGTAATGCGATTTTCGCCATAAGTCGGAACACACCTACATAAGCACCTACATCACTCACATGGAGGACACACACAGCAGTAATGAAGTGAAACAGTAAAAAAAATTAAAAGAAATATAACAATTCCTGACCTTTACTTGTGGTAAATAAATAATAAAAAACATAAAGCACATATGTACATATGTCGAAATGATGGAAAATTTTTTTTGTAAATAAATGGGAGATGGCAACGTAACCATGAAACGGCATACATCGAGTCTGACGTAACTCGAGGACTGTCTGTACCTGACTATTTAGTCAGAGGAACTGATCTCTTTTCCTTTAGATTGTCAAATAAAAAAAAGACAACAGCCAACACAACAATAGCTGTCCAGTGGGAACGCCCTGTCTGGAACCATATATACAGGTCATAATAGAATTGCATCTTATTGGTCATATTGCATAATAAGGTTTGTCTGATTGGTTAATTCTTAGAACAAAAAAACAAAAACACTTTATATAAGTATATAGGCTCCTGATTTTTAAAAATTGATTTCAGAGAGGAAGAGAGAGGGTGAGATAGATAGAAACATCAATGATGAGAGAGAATCATTGATTGGCTGCCTCCTGCACACCCCCCACTGGGGATCGAGCCTGCAACTGGGGCATGAGGCCTGACCGGGAATTGAACTGCAGCCTCTTGGTTCATAGGTCGATGCTCAACCACTGAGCCATACTGGCCGGGCTAGGCACCTGATTTTTTAAGAACTCACTTTGGAGCAAAAAGGGTAGGTAATTACTATTATTATTTTTAAAATAAATCAATCAAAATTATACCTACTCTTGTCAGATCGGCAAAAAATACATTTTTTGGTGTGCTCCAGAATTTTAGTAATTAGTTTATGTGTGCCATGAGATGAAAAAGGTTGAAAATCACTCATCTAAAGTATACAAGTTTTTACTAGGTTTATCAGTTTTGGAACTTCCTCATCATCCTCCCAAAAAGGTCTGTAGCCGTTAATAGTCATTCACTGGCCTCTCTGCCAATCGCCCCGCTCCCGGCACATGGCAATCACCTATTCACTTCCTGTCTCTATGGACTTGCCTATTCTGGACAACGCATGGAATGGAATAAAAACAAACTGGAAATCATACAAAGTCATCTGTAACTGGCTTATTTCACTTAATGTGATTTCACAGTCTATCCATGTTGAGCAGGAATTAGTACTTTATTCCTTTTTTATTGCCAAGTAATATTACATTGTGTGGAATTACAAACCACTTTTAATATATTCATTCATCAATTGGTGGGCATTTGGGTTGTTTCCACCTTTTGGGTCTTACGAATAAACTGCTGTGAACATTTGTGTATAGACATATACTTTTGTTTTTGTTGGGTCTATGTCTAGGAGTGGAATTGCTGGGTCACATGGTAACTCTAATTTTAACCTTTTGAGGAACTGTTTTCCGAAGCCGCTGCACCATTTTACCATCCCACCAGCAACGTCCGAGGGCTCCCACTTCCCACGTCCTCACCAGCACTGGGATTGTCTGCAGAGGTGTTTCACTACAGGTTTGAATTGCATTTCCTTGATGTCTAATGCCATCTTTTTCAATGCAATCACTTTACATCCAGGGACAGATAAATCCCGGGACACCCAATTCCCAATATGAAAACATTAACTTGTCCCAAAGAAAGAAGAGAATCTCACATTTCTTAAAGTGACTTTTCCATAAGCAAACGAACTATTTCCCAGTTTGGGGCATTGAGAAGTTTCCAATCTTCTTCTAACGTCTCTAATAATTATAAACTGGTTATCTCACATGGAAAATGCCCATAATAAGTGAACAAAAGCAGAATAAAAAGATGCTCAGTTTAGTCATCTAAGGTGAAAAATATATATTTGTTAACTTATCCAACTGTGTTTTGAGCACCACCCTGTGCTAAGCCCTTGCTAGCTTACTTACGGACAAAGTCTGGAAGGAGCTGTGGGTGACAGATACCCCATCCTTCCCCACCTCTGTGTCTCAAACTCTCTGGATCGTTGTTATGTTTCCTTGGCAATGATAAAACCAAGGGGAAGAAGGGAAAATTATTGATCTAAGGAGGACAGAAGAAACTTTTCTTGAGCCAAATCCTCAAAGCTATCATTTCACGGAATCTCCACACAACCTCTGGGTGGGCAATAATAATAATAGCTAATATTATGGCACGAAGTGTGTGTCTGGCACTGCTCCACCAATAAGATACCATCATTGTCTCCATTTTACAGATGAGGAAACTGAGGCTAGGTGAGGAGACGCCCTTCTGTTTTAGTGCTCTGTCTTTCCACATTACTCACACACGTGCAGCTATATGTTACACTCAGGTCCACATCTGCAACCTTGGACACGCACAGGACCGTACGTGTCACAGCCAGACATAGGTGCACTCACATGCAGGACCGCTCACTTCCACACATGCATGGGAACACATGTGTTCACATGGGCTACATCATATATATATATCCATGTGCACACAGACCATTTACTTCAGAACATACATCTAGGAAAGTGGTGCAAATAAAGGGGAAAAGTCCAACTCTTGCCTCTTCCCTGCACCGTTCGCTGCTGGCAGGTGTGTATAGGACTGGGTGGGGCATGGACAGGTGGCTATAGGCTCAAAGGGCCGGGATGACCTTGCACTAACACCTCAGGGCCACCCACTAACTTCCAAATGGGGCAACAGCAACTAAGGGGCCTCATCCGCTGGGCAAACCCCCAGCCAGAGGCCTGAACTGAGCCCCCACAGCACGCCCAACTCTGCGCCAGGGCACCAGGGGCTGTTCAAAAGAAGGCATGACCCAGGTCATCGGGGTCCCCAGGGGGTGAGAAGAGAAGGTTCACCCCTGTGGCCTCTCAAGGAGGCAGAATGGCATACTGGTCAACGGCAAGCGTTTTAGTGGCAGACTGCCCGGATTAGAATCCTGATCCTGCCATTCACTCTGTGTGACCTGGGCCAGTTAGTTAACTGATCGGTGCCTCCGTTTTCCCGTCTGTAAAATGGGGAGAATTCTAACACCTACCTCTTAGGGCTGCTGCTTAACAAGTACTGCATAAGTATGTGTTTGTAAAATAAGCTGCTTTAGGCCAAGGGGGTGTGGGAACGTGGGGAGGAGGGACAAGCACTGAGTAGAAAGAACCTTCTCAGGATCCTGGTCCTGCATCCCACTAGCTGGATCGCCTCGGACAAGTTACACCATCGCTCTGAGCCTCAGTTCCTCATCTGTAGACTTTGTACAAATCATTCTTAATCACTAAAGAAGTATCTATTGAGGACCTACTACGTGCCAGCCATTGTCCTAGGCATGGAGAATACAGTGGTGAGTAAGCCAGATGGCCCCTGCTTGCATGGAGCCCAGGGTCAGAGGAAGGATGAAATTATGCATCTGATACATAGTAGGTGCCCAATTAATGTCCCTCTATTTGTTCCTTTTCTACTATTGCAGAGTCAAAGCATCAATATTATAGAGAGAAGGGGGGAGGCTGAAGTATTCCATCACCCAGAATACCCCCCCCCCCAAACAAAACTACTAGCTTCATTTTTGCCAATCTCATAAGCCAGTGCAGGGCTTGGCTCAAGGTAAGATGCTCAACACATTTCGACTAATCAGTACGTTACATTTTTGATCAGCAGAAAAAAGGTAATTACACTTGAGCATATTCACTCGATGGAAAGCAGCACAAGCAATCGTGGCCACCTTTCTGCGTCCAGGGGCTTTTCCCTTCTTTGGGACCAGTAACATTTCCAGCTGAGGCTCAGAGAGGTCAAGTCGCTTGCCAAAGGTCATACAGACAGAAATTCAAAGAGCTAGCCCCAGAAGTGATAGAATACTTCACTCTTTGGGGCTGTAGGACGCACCCAGGATGAACAGTGGGCTGTGGCACGAGGACCTGGCTGTTTCTAGCCATCGCAGCCACCCCTCATTCTTACCCTGGGAACCTTGGGAAGCCTGCTTCTCTCCAGGGGGCAAAGCACTGGAGGTCGTTTGTGATGTCTGGTGCCCTCTAGTGGGCAAAAGGAGAAGAACCTCTAGATCCCCAGGGAGCTGGGAGCCAGGATTGGAGTCAGCTGCTCCCGCTGCTAAGGAGGGTTGCCCCCAGGAGCACTTACACCTACTCCAGTGTGATTCCCGAAATACGTCCGTCAGGGTAGGAATCACTGTTACCCCTTGACAAACACAACCCGGGAGACCTGGGAAAATGACCTTCCAGGGCGGAGCCCGGAGTCAGCCCCTGCCGCGCAGAGGGGAAGCCAGCATCACCCGGAAGCCTCCTGCGCAGGAGCCGGCCTGCAGCTGGACGCAGAGGCGGACTGGCCCTGAGGCTGATGAAGCTCAGGGCGCTTCCCTTCACGTCCCGGTCCAAGACCTGGAGGGACCCTACAATGCAATCACGTGGGCACACGATTTACGAAATCTACAAATTAAGACATTTCCGCCGCAGTGGTTAAGATCACCGTCTCTACTACTTCAGTGTCTAGAACAATGTCTTCATACAGTGGGGGACGGATATGTACTAACAAATAAATGCTGTGTTTAATAAACGGTGTTAAATGAAAGGTGATAGAGGGATGAAAGCGTGAAGGGGCAGGTAGGGCAATCTGAGGACGGGCAGGACTTGGGTGAGGGCTCCTTAGGCAGCCCAGCAGCGCCCCTGCCCCCCAGACGCAGATGGGCCATTCTCAGGCCAGGGGTGAGAATCGGGGCTCACTTGGCAGGCCCTGGGGGGGCTACGGGAGGTTTCAGGGCAGAGGAAGGGTTCGAGCGTAACTGTCAATTAAGCGAGGGTTGAATGTCAGATCAGAGGCCAGGGCCCACTGGCCCTGCACCAGGCGGGCTCAGAGAAAGCCGTCCTCACCCAGCACCGCCAAGGAGCCGGTGCTCAGGTGATGTGATCACATGGGTACCCGCCATGGGGGTGCCCTTTGGGGGAGAAATGACTTCCGAAAGCCCCTGCCAGGGTGTCTGCAGGTCCCTGGGAGGGAGCGTCCAGGCTGGGAGGCTCCAAATGCCTCGGTGGGTATCCAGCCTGGATTCGCTCAGCACTCCTGTGTGCCCAGCCCCCTGTGGGGAGAGGTTGGGGCCCTGCCCAGGTTCGGCAGGGGGTCATACAGGTGTGCGGGTCCTCGGCATTGCAGTACGTCCCAGTCCCTTGCTGTGAAGTGACGTGGCTATTCCACAGAAGACGTTGAAGCTGGCTAGGCAGTGCTGGTCCCATGAAAACCCAGCTGCCTCCTCTACTGGGCTTCCAGCCAGCCGTTCCCTGTCTTCCCTGGGCCCAAAACACCCCAGCTACCACTTATTTGGCACTTGTTTTGTGCTAGGACCACTGCTAAGCACCTTCATCTTGTCCTCATTATTCCTCCAGCAACCCCGTGAGTGAGAGGAATGCTACTATTTTTATTTTACAGGTGAGGGGGTGGAGAGCCCAGAGAGGTGGAGTTACTGACCTGAGGTCACAGAGCAGTACGCGGTAGAAGCGGTAGAAGTGAGATGAAACCAGACTCCACAGGCTCCCGAGTCCCCAGCTGTCCAGCCTCCTCTTCTGGCCCAAGTCCGAGTGGAGAAGCTCAGCCTGGCCAGCAGAGGGAGGTATGGCCTCAAAGGTAAGTCCTGCTTCCCAGTTCTCGGGCCCACAGCGTCCTGGCTGCTGGGAACAGCTGGCTCCCACTACGGCATGATTTGAACTATCTGGCCTTAGTCCCAGGGCCTGGTGGGGTTGGGGCCCATGGAGAGGTGTGCAGAGAAATAGTACACACAGCGCTCAAGTGAGGTGAGCCAATGGTTCACAGAGGAGGAAACGCAATGGCTTTTCGCATATACAAGGCGCTCACTCCTCCTAAGGACCTGTGTCAAGTGCACAATGAGCAGGCACTTTCTAACCCCTCAAATGGGCAGTGAGATGGGCGAGGGGTGAGGGAAGGGGGTCCTCACCCTCAGACCTTGCTGGCGGTCTTACATCGTGTGGCATTAGCGCCTATGGAAGGCCACCTGGTAAATATCAAAATTACAAACACAGGCTTGCTCATAGTCCACTCATCAAAAGCCTGGGCGAGACCTGCTCTATTCATACAGAAGCCACGAGCCACGTGTGGCTCCTGAGCACTTGAGCTGTGCTGTCAGTGTGAAACACACACCGGACTTTGTTAGTGTGGAAAAAAAAGCAAAATACTAAAAATGGAACTCCCATTTGACCCAGTGATCCCACTTCTAGGAATATATCCCAAGAAACCAGAAACACCAATCAGAAAGGTTATATGCACCCCTATGTTCATAGCAGCACAATCTACCATAGCTAAGATTTGGAAACAACCTAAGTGCCCATCAGCAGATGAGTGGATTAAAAAACTGTGGTACATCTACACAATGGAATACTATGCTGCGGTAAAAAAGAAGTTTTTACCATTTGCAACAGCATGGATGGAACTGGAGAGCATTATGCTAAGTGAAATAAGCCAGTCAGAGAAAGATAAATATCACATGATCTCATTTGTGGAATATAATGAACAACAGAAACTGATTAACAAAAACAGATCCAGAGACAGAGAAACATCGATCAGACCATCAAGCCTCAAAGGGAAGGTAGGGGAGGGTGGAGGTAAGGGGGAGAGATCAACCAAAGGACTTGTATGCATGCATATAAGCCTAACCAATGGGCACAGACACCAGGGGGGTGAGGGCATTAGTGGGGGAGATGGGGAGGTAATAGGGGAATAAGGACACATATGTAACACCTAATCAATAAAGAAATTTTAAAAAGCAAAATAACTCCTTAATAACCTTTTTTATATTGATGATGTGTTGAAATACTATTTTTGATTGATTCGGTTAAATAACTGTAAAAGTTAATTCCACCTTGTGTCTTTTTATGTTTTAAAACGTGTCTGCTAGAAAAATTTAAATTACATATGTGGTTTGATTTGCGGCTTGTATGACATTTTTTATGGTGGTAAAACACACAACACCAACTTGATCATGTTCACCACGTCTAACTCTGCAGAGCCGTGGCATTAAGTCCACCCACTTCGCTGTGCCACCACCACGCTCCCCCTGCAGAACGTCTTCCTCACCCCGAACGGAGGGTCTGCACCCCTCCGGCCAGAGCCCTCCCCCTCCTCCCGGGCCCTGCGAACCACCTGCTTCCGTCTCCTTTGCTCAGGCTGCCAAAAGCCCCGCTTCCCCCGCCAGGGAGGCTGGGAAATGCGGACTAGCTGTGTGTCCAGGACGCAGAGGAAAGCGTTGCCGGTCTCTGCCACTCTGGCCCGTCCCCTGCTGATGCCCACGCAGGCACACCCCTACTGTGCGCTCAGCCAGCAGGGCGGCTCAGTGCGAGCAAGGACCTTGGGGTGGAGACCCCGATTCACCACTCACTTGCACTTGCCATGTTCTCTGTAAAATGGGGACCACAATCCCCTCCTCCTGCTGATGTGGGGGTGGTGGACGCGTCTGACTTTGTAAAGAAACGGATGGCACTGTCCCTGCCCTCAGAGTGCTAATAACTGGGGGAACAAGGATTTAAGGCACGCGCCCCACCCCAGGGAGACTGTGAGGGCTGTGCTAACTGGGCAGGGGCAGCGGTCAGAGGGGCTGCCCCCGGAGAGGGCCTGTGGGCCACCTTGGCCGCTGCTGAGCAGAATGGGAACGGACGCGGGAGCTAGTGAGGCACGGCTGGGAGGAGAAACAGCACGTGCAGAGGTGTGGATTGAAGGGTCCTGAACCCCAGTATTTACAGCAGAAATTCCCAAGGGGTGGGCTGTTGGCTGAACTGGGAGCTGACACACACTTACATGCGTGTTCCTTGGCGAAATGGATTTGAAAAAGAAAAGAAAAAGAATGAGAGATTGAGCCTGGCCAGTGTGGCTCAGTGGTTGATCATCGAGTGAGGCTCGGCCATGAAGCCACGAGGGGTTGTTATGGTTATTACTCAGTGGGGTGAGGGCAATGATTTCCCAAAGGCGTGAGTCACTCCTGGTGAAATTCCAGCATCCGGAGAGGCAGTTCTGGGCAGCAGAGACCAGATTCCACGCAGAGCAGTGACCCTGACCCTGAGCCCCCGGGGGAGCCACGCCCTCTCCCTTGGCCCCTGGCTGTTGTGAGGAAGGAGTCAGGGAATGCCACAGGCATATGTGTCCTTAGGGTAGAGCCTGCAGTCCCGTCGCCGTCGCCTCACACGACTCTCAAGGAGGCTCAGAAAGGGCGATGCACTTGCCCAGGGTCACACAGCCAGAGAGCAGGGGAAGCTGCACTAGAATTTGAAGCTCCAGACTCCCAGCCCTCCACCCACTGCCTCCCACGTGGCTCCAGTTCTAGGAAGAGGGTATCAGTGGGGTGGGAGGATCTGGAAACCCAAATGGCCTCCAGGTGAAATGGAACTGTCCCCTTCGGCACCTCATGGAGACTGACCCAAGAACCTTTCAGCTCAGAGCCCCCTGTCCTTGGCAAAATCTTGAGGCTACTGGTGACGATAATAATTCTCCTATTAACCGAGACCTTTCAAAGGCGCAGGCTTAGAGCTGAGCATGTCACATGTCTGGTCACATTTCACCCCTCCTATGAGGTAGGATCCCGTGTCATCCCCTCTGACAGCCCCAAATCTTAACTCAATGACATTATCAAGGTCACAAAATAGGCAGAGGCCAGAGCTAGGTTTGAACCCAGGGCAGGGTGGCTGTGGACTCTGTCTACTGAAGCACAAAGATCTGCTGCTTCTACTGAATTCTGTTACAACTCTGTGAGGCAGAGATGGGGGAACCAATTGTGCCCACTGTGCAGGTAGAAAAACTGAGGCTTGGAGCAGACAGGTGGCATGCTGGTGAGGGAGGAGTCAGGGCTCGGACCCGCCCTGCCAGGGCAGACTTCTGTCCAATACTTGTCCTCGGGGAAAGAGACAGCTTCTTGGAGCTGTGGGGTGGAGGGGGTGCTGACAGAACCTAGCTGCGGTCCCCCTCCATCAGTGATAACCAGGGCGGCCATCACTTCAGGAGCCCTCACTGGCTTCCAGGTCCTCCGTGTTGCTTGTTTCACTTCCTCTTCACCCTGTTGAAGGAATTCATTTCCCTCCCCCATTTTGCAGATAGAAACACTTCGGTTCAGGGAGATGAGCTCACCTGTCCCGCTGGCCAGGCTGGGAGGCTGTGGAATTGAGACGCTGAAGCCTGGCCTCTGATCGACCATGCAAATCTCCCTCCCCAAGGAGAGGAGGGAGACGCAGCCTGAACAGCCCTGCCTGCCCTGCAGGCCCCAGGGCCCCGGGCTCCTGAGAGTCCCCGTGCTAGGGGTTCCAGACACATGCTTCTAAGAAGCTCAGATTCCCTGAGGGGAGCCACCATACATTATGAGTCAAGTGTTGCCCGATTCTCTGCTGTCCATAGGATGATGCATGGGGTGGTCCAGAGGGCTGAGCCAGCAGAGGCCCTGGGTGGCCAGCGGGCAGGTGACCACACGGACAGCTGTCTCCAGAAGCCCTTCCTCTCCCTGTGTGTGACCCTCTCACCCACCACGCGGGGAACGCAGCTGTCTCCCTGAGCCCCATCTTCCTGTGGCCTTGGGTCCGGCTCAAGCCCCAAACCCATCGCTCACTCCCCTTCCTGCCCTCGTCCTTCTCTACAGCTGCCTGTGCTCTGGTATTGGGGGAGGGGGGACAAAGTGCTCAGGTGGAACCTCTTCCCAACCCCTAAGCCATTCCAGGGTCTCCAGGCCCCTTGACTGGCGTGTAGGGCTGGGTGTGTATTGGCTGGGTTACGTCTTGTTAGCTGCGGGAACAAGTAACTCCAAGATGTCAGTGGCTTTACACCACGGGCGATGGTTCTGTCTCACATCACAGCACAGGGAGTTGGGGCAGGAGGCTCTTCTCCGGGCAGCTTTTTAGGGGCTGAGACTCTTGCTGTCTTGTGACTCTGCCTTCCTTGTCCTCAGAGTCCTCTCCATTCAGCCGGCAGGCAGAGAGCAAGAATGGTGGGTAGGAGGTTTTTATAGGCCAGACCTAAAAATGGTGCAATTAATTTTGCTCACGTCCACTTGGCCAGAACTCAGTCACGTGGCCACATCTAACTGCAAAGGAGGCTGGGACCTGCAGCCTCGCTGTGTGCCCAGAAAGAGGGGTGGTGAGCGCTGGCTGTCTTCCACAGGAAGGTGACCTCGGCGGGCCGAGGGGACAGGAAGTCTGCTGGGCGGGCCTGAGAGGGGCTTGCTGGGTTGAGAAAGCTGTGCGGGGAGATGTTCCCCTCTCCTTCCCCTCCACGTGGTGTGTGAGGCTGCGATGTCGGAAACGGGCAGCCACATGGAGACCACGAGGTGGCCAAGCCCGAGGGCTAAAGCCGGCACACTGAGGATGCGGGATGGCGTCACGGAGCCTCCGAATTAACCGGTTCCGGAACCACCCACCTCCAGGTGTCTTGACCACAAAGGTCCTTACAGTTGACGTGAGGAGTGTCGGGGAGTCTGCTACCTGCAGCCTGAAGCTGAACACAGCCGGCAAGCCTGCCCGGTGCTCACTTGCAGGGAGGGGCAGGGGAGGAAGGAGATCGAGGCAGCTCCTGCGTGGGAAGTGCCCCTGGGTGCCAAGGCCTTTGGATGGGAAAAGCTGGGGCTGCCAGTCTCCCGTCCGTGTCCTCAGCCCAACCTAAGCCTGCAGGGCACTCACACTCCGGGAATCGGGGGCCGCCTGTGTTCCCCACTTCGGGTTTTCTGTTCCCATCCAGATAGGTAGACCCGGGGACATTACTGACTCAGGGAAGGGTGTTTCAGTAAAAGCAGAAAACAAGTTTTTAGGTTCCAAAAGCCCTGTTTCATTCCAAAATAAACCATTCCGGAAGGGACTTGGGGCATATTAATTCCTAATGAGTCAGAGAAAGGCGTGATTCGATGCTTTCTCTGTCCCCTGCTGTACACATTCGGGTGGTGGCCGCTCCAGCGGCCGGGCCCCGGGGTCAGGAGACGCGGAGCAGGGCTGTGGCTGATCTCGGGAGCAGCAGGAGTGACCGAGAAGCAAGGTTGGGGGTGGTTGTTACTGCACCTAACCTAGCCCACCCTGACAGATGCTCATCTCTCCCCTCCCCTCTCTCCTTCCTCCCAAATAAAAAGGCTGGGAAGAGAGCCAGAGAACAAGCTATGAGTGAACATATTTTTAATTCTGTGGGTCAGTGTGACCCCGAGAGCTTTGAAGAATCCAAAAGTAGAAGGTGGGGGGAAGGACTCAAGAGATGAAACGGTCATACGATGTGTCCGAGCCAGGAAAGCCTTAGAAAACCTCACACTTAGACAACCACAGGGAAAGTGTGTGTGTGTGTGTGTGTGTGTGTGTGTGCGCGCGCGCGTGAGGTGGGGAAAACAACCAAACTAATCAAGATTACTTTTCTTCCTACGTCGGAAGTGGAGTGTTGTGCCAAAAATGAATTCAAAATCGAGTACCTTCTCCGAGCATCTGGATTTTGAACTGAAATTCGTACCTGCCACACGTAATTCTAAGATTTCACAGTCCCACGGGTCTTGGATTCGGGGCTTTTGCCATGACTCTTCCCTGGGCAGAAGGTTGGACGTGGGTCCTGGGGCCACCCAGGTCCAGAAACCAGGAGACCTGAGCCCTACTCTCAATGTCACTTTCCCTGACCACTGGGTTTTAAATGGAAGTCCCCCCATCACCTGGGCATCTGTGACTCCTCTTCTTTGTCTTTCTCCAAAGTACTGAGCATTAACCGCTATAATGCAAGCTTTACTCATTTGTGTATTGTCTACTCCCCACTTGTGAGTTTGCCAAGGGCAGAGGTTCCTCCCTCCCTTCCTTCCTTCCTTCCTTCCTTCCTTCCTTCCTTCCTTCCTTCCTTCCATTTATAAACTATTTCAAACATACAGAAAAGCATAGAAAACATATAATGAACAACCACTTGCCATTTGTCCATCTTCTTGATTTAACAACTGTTAACATTTTACTATACACTGCTGTATATCCTATATAATAAAAGGCTAATATGCAAATTGTCCCCTCGACCAGGAGTTCGACCAGCGGGCAGGCCGGCCAACTGCCCATGTCCCCTCCCCTTGGCCAGGCTGGCTGGACCCCACCCATGCACGAATTCATGCACCAGGCCTCTAATATATATGTGTATGTGTATATATATATATATATATATATATATATATATATATATATATTGAGTGGCCAGATTATTATGCATTCAGAGATCATAATAATCTGGCCACTCAGTGTATTTGTTTCATTTTTTTTGGTGCCAGCGTTTTCTAAAGTAAACAATATCCGTCACAATATTCCTCTTTAAAAACCTGAAGGTAGAGAGTTTCGTCTCTTTTACTCGGTGCCTTACTGTGCCCATTTTGCACCGGCTGAAAGTTGGCAGGCCTTCAATCAATAGCCTTTGAATGAGTGGATCTCATCTCATCCTCATGGCAGCCCTATGCAGCAGATATTATTATCCCCATTTCACAGAAGAGGAAACCGAGGCACACCAAGGTAAAGTAGCTTGCCCAAGGCCACGCAGCTTGGAGGCGGTGAAAGGAGAATCTGACCCGGAGCCCATGCATTTACTGCACTAGGACTCTCTAGGGGCGCCTTACCCATCTTTCCACCTGTCCCACCCCCACAGGAGAGCCAGAGGAGGAAGAGGGGCCCACAGGCTGGCCAGAGCAGGTCACCCCCATCCGGACAGCAGGGTGGTCTCCATAAAGACTGGGCCCTCTCTCCTGCCCTGGGGCGGAGACAGAAAGCTGATTTCCAGACGGGTGACCTTTGTGTATTGACCTTTGGGGTTTGTTATGACTAGAGATTCCTTCTGGGGAATGTGATGGCTGATGCGGGAAGCCTGGGTCCCTAGACTTAGCCCCCAGGAATGTAGGGAGCAATCGCCAGACCTCCACCCTGCATGCCAGTTCTCCCAGCCGCCTGTGTCAACCAGAGAGGAGGGCAGGTCCCGGCAGCGCCCCCCAACCCCATCCTCCTGGGTGCTGGGCCTCTAGGGAGGTGGACGGGGACCCTCCATCCCCAGGCGGGGAGGCAGTGCCTCGGAGTAGAAACAGCCCCAGCCTTCAAAACCAGAGAGACCTGGCGCCTGCCTCTTCCTTCCTAGCTGTGTGACATGGGACAGTGCCCAACCCGGGGAAGCCCCGTCTCACACCTATCATTCGGGGATATTTATACACCACCCTCACAGCAGATCTGGGAGTAGGGTGCAGCCAGCCAGGTGCCCAGGGCACAGCATTTAAGGAGGCGCTGGCTCTCAGGTGCTGTCCCTGCACTTGCAGGAGCCTAAGGGTGAGCGCCTCCTTAAATGACCACCCTGACACCTTACTGCAGCTCCCTAGGGGTGAAACGAGCTCTGCTCCTCGGGGTGTCCGGGAAGGAAATGAGCTGTTCCGTGCAAGCACGTCAGCACGGGGCCTAGTGCATGCTTAGTGCTCACTCTGAGAAATGCTGCCGTCGCTCTCAGCCTTACTGACGGCTGTTCACATAGGCTGGGCCTGACTCCGGGCCCCTCAGTGGCCTCCATCACTTCCTCCACCTGTGCGTGCTGCGCCCTTGCCCTTCTTTGTCCCCTTCTCACAGTATTTAACGACCATGAACTTCATTGCTTCCCTTGTCCCAAAGCTCCTGTTCTCTGTTGCTGCCTTAAAACTGCGATTGCTAATATTTGCCGGGTGCTTGCCATGCGCCGGGCACTGTGCTGAGCATCACACGCCAGCTCTCGTTTAGTCTTGACCTTGACCCTGTGAGGTAGGAACGATGACTGTGCCCATTTTGCAAATGAGGAGAGTGCGGCACTGAAACATTGAGTAACGTGCCCAAGGATGCGCTGTTAGGGAGGGCTGGGGTGCCTCCCGCCTTTTGCCGTCCTCTGCCCAAGGGGTACAGACAGATGGCTCAAGGCAGGGGTCCCAGTGCTCATTTAGGCAGGCTGACTTCCCTGAGCTGTGTCAGGTCCCAGGCCCGGGGGACAGGGGGGTGGCTTGGCCTCCGCACAGTTCCAAGCCACAGCAAATGGCCTCGGAGCTCTCCCCGGGCCGCCAGTGGCGTCTGCCCTCCGGCTGAGATAGGACGTTTTAGCTCAAAGGTATCGGCAGTCGCTCTGAACCAGGGCTGCGCTCCATGCTTCACATGCAAGAACCTGACCAGTCCTCACAATAGCCCTCTCCTTTACTATTGTTTCTATGTTATGAAGGAGGGAGACCTCAAGGTCAGGGTCACGGGCCACGTATGTGGCAGGTCCAAGATCTGGGCTCCCACTTGTCTGAACCACAGGGGGCTGTGAGGTCCCTGTGGGCCCCTGACCCCGGTCACTGCTACCTTCTGGGTCCAATCCCACTGCTGGCAGCCGCTGTGGCCAACATGGGCTGAGCCCGAAAGGAGGTCATTGCAGGGGCTGGGGCTGGGGCTGGGTGGGGAGGAAGACACGTGTCTGGGCTCCAAGCATTCTAAGTCTGCCTGCTCCTCGCCCAGGCCCTGCACCCTGAACACACACACACACACACACACACACACACACACACACCACACACACACCACACACACCACACACACACACACACACACACACCACACACACACCACACACACACACACACACACACCACACACACCACACACACACCACACACACCACACACACACCACACACACACACACCACACACACACCACACACACACACACACACCACACACACACACACACCACACACACACCACACACACCACACACACACCACACACACACACACCACACACACACCACACACACACACACACACCACACACACACACACACCACACACACACACACACACACACCACACACACCACACACACACCACACACACACCACACACACCACACACACACACACACACACCACACACACACACCACACACACACACACACCACACACACACCACACACACACACACACACACCACACACACACACCACACACACACACACACCACACACACACCACACACACCACACACACACACACACACACCACACACACACACCACACACACACACCACACACACACACACACACACACCACACACACACACCACACACACACACACACACACACACACACACCACACACCACACACCACACACACACACACCACACACACACCACACACACCACACACACCCCACACACCACACACACACCACACACACACACACACACACACACCACACACCACACACACCACACACACACACACACCACACACACACCACACACACACACACACACACACCACACACACACACACCACACACACACACACACACCACACACACACACCACACACACACACCACACACACCACACACACACACACACACACACCACACACACCACACACACCACACACACCACACACACACACACACACACCACACACACACCACACACACACACACACACACACACCACACACACACACCACACACACACCACACACACACACACACCACACACACACACCACACACACACACACACCACACACACCACACACCACACACACACACACCACACACACACACCACACACACACACACCACACACACACCACACACACACACACACACACACACACCCCACACACACCCCACACACACACACACCACACACACACCACACACACACACACACACACACCACACACCACACACACCACACACACACACCACACACACCACACACACCACACACACACACACACACACCACACACACACCACACACACACACACACACACACCACACACACACACCACACACACACCACACACACACACACACACACACACACACACACACACACCACACACACACACACACACACACTGCTTTGGATGAAGTAGAAAGCAGGGCAGGTAAGCTTTGCTTTGGAGGGAGATAGCTCATTCCCAGTAATGACGCTGAGGTTTGTTATTCGTTAACATTAGTTTCTTCCCTGCCCCCTACCTCCTCCTCTGAATGCATCTTCCACCCAGGCCCCCAGAGTGGCCGCACACCTGGCCACATGCAGGCTCTGCTTGGACTGCCCAGCCTTGCCTCCTGTTGCTCCACCATCCACACCCCTCAGCCCGCACCCCCCAGTCTCTGCTGCCCCACAAACAGGCCGTGCTGCAGAGACTAGTGCAGTGGGCTGCCCTTGCCTCTTTGCCTCCCCCCGGCGGGTCCCTCTGCCTCCCATGTTCTCCTTTCCCCAGGATCCTTCTGGATCTTCTCAGGCTGGGCTGGATACACGCTGAACCCCCAAGCCTGAGGGTGGCTGTGCAAGTAGCTTAGTTAAAAACGCAGGCTTTGAACTTGGACAGATGTGGGTTCCATCCCAGCCCTGCCACTTACCAGCAACAGGGACCGTGGGCTGGCCTGGGTGAGCCTGTTTGCTTCTCTGAACACAGAGAGAATGAAACGACCACTCCACTGGGGGTTCTGAGGGATGGAAGGAGGCCACGCCCACGCAGTGCTGGCTGGGCGCCCGCAGCACCCACCGCTGGGGCTCAGGTGCTCACATACTTGCTCTACGGCCTGGTCTAAACACCCTCTTGGTCTCGGGCTCAAGGCTGGGCTCTGGGATAGAGCAGAGAAGGAACGCGTGTGGCCCTAGAGCCTGGACAGGCAGACGTTCATCAATTAGTTGTCACTGTGACCACAGTTAGGAAGATCACCCCGGGACCTCCTGGGTGTGCCGGGAACCTTGACTTTGAAGCTCCCAGGGGCAGAATCTAAACCTACTGTATCGCCTAAGCTCAGCTCCTCAGTCATGGCCTGGACGCTCAGTTGAAAACATTTCTGTAACAAACACTTAAGACACTTCGTGTGTGATAATGACTAATTCTGCGTACATTACAAATAGGACATCATTTAGTTATATCAACATCCCTGCGAAGTGTATGCTAGTATCCCCGTCCCCATTTTGCAGATGGGAAAACTGAGGAACAGAAAAGTTCAGCAGATTTCCCAGAGTTGTATAGCCAGTGAGGGACACAGTCAGGATTTGAACCCAGGCCACCTGCTCCAGACTCCACATGACCCAATGCCTCTGCTGAGGGATGCCACTTTCCAGGGGTGTCCAGAAAGGGCTTGGTCCTCTGGCTCAGGGAGGCCCAGGCCTGGCATGAAGACCTTGCCCTTCTACAATGCCCCTGGCCCCTGGCCTCTGGCCTCCTCGTCTTTCCAGCCCCAGGTGGGCTGCGGAGAAAAACAAGGCCCAGCTGCAGCTGCTGCTGGCCCTGCCAAGCTGGCACTCTGAGGCCCGGGGTGCCTCAGGGGATCCCAGCCCAGCAGCTGGGCCGGCTCCAGGGCCGGCATTTACGTAAACACCCAGCGAGCCAGCCTCTCGTGGTGAGTCCCTGGGCCGCTGGCCTCGTGGGCAGAGGTTTGGCTGACCCTGCACGGTTTCCTCTAACACGGCCACTTCCAGCCCCTCTGCCTGGCTGGGCTTCCAGGAATGAAGTGTTTTCTCTGGGGCTGGTGGGCTGGGGAGGTGGCTCCTGAAAGCGGATCTAGGAGCCCCTCGCTGCAGCCTGGACAGCCCACGTGCCTACCCGGTAAACTGCCTCTCAGGGGACAGGGCAAGGGCTCTGAGCCCAGAGGGAGGGTGTGGCTGGAGCCTACCCTGTTGTTCCTCTCTGAGAGGTTGAGGGGTTAACGCAACAACTGGAGACAGAGCCAGACAGCTTGGAGATGGAGGGGACATCTGAGCTATGGCCATCACTTCCTCCCCACTCAGAGAGCGTGGCTGCGGGGCTGTGGGGGCGACTGAGGAAATACCAGTCATGGAGAGTGTACCATCTCCTGAATGCAACTAGGCCCCAGCCGTTCAACTCCCATAATCACCCTGCTTGGAAACTGAGGCCCAGAGAGGTTAAGCGACTTGCCCAAGATCACACAGTGAGTGACAGAGCCAGGATGTGATTGAGTCTCCCCCTTCCCTTTGACCCACTTCCATCTTCCTGCCTGGATCCCTTTTCAGGCCATCACCTAAGGGGCAATATAGCACAGTGGGTAACAGCAGGGATTCAGGGCCCAGATGCTGGGTTCAAATCCCAGCTCTGCCACCTTTTGGTCATGTGACTTTAGGCAAGCTATTTAATTTCTTGGCGCCTCTACTTGCTCATCTGCAAAACAAGGATAATAATGACACAACACTTAGAGGGTCGCTGTCAGGGCTGATGGTAAGCCCTCCATGAATGCTAGATATTTCTACAGCTGGGGAGGCACAGGCCCAGAGATGGAGGCCAAAACCTGCCGAGGCCAAAACCTAGAGCACAGCTCTAGCCCATCCCTCCTAAGGGGCCACTGAGGCGCTGTGGTGTGTCAGCGTTGTCGCTGGACTCACGCTTCCTCTCGGGGGAGGGGGGCCCTGCAGAGGAAAGGGGAAGACGGGGTCCCCAAGGGCAGTGTCAGGGCGGAGAGGAGAGGAATGAGTCAACGCGCTGCGGCCTCAGGTCAGTCCCTGCCCCTCTGGGTCTCAGTCTCTCCTCCTGAGGGGCGAGGGCATTTGGCCTCTTGGACTCAAAGAGGCTCCGTAGGGCCTCGGGGTGGGAGGGAGCCAGCACTGCTCCCCGCACCTCCTGCCCGCCTCATCCTGAGTAATTTTCTTTGGGCCTTTTTGAATATTCGAGTTTCAGATGCGATTTTGTTCTGAACAAGGGTTTGCTGTGTTGAGTGGGCGGGGGTGGGGGGGGCACTGTGGGACAGTGAGGAGCATAAATGGGGCTCCCCTCCTCCCACCTGGGACCCTGAGGCCCAAGCTGATGACTGGCCAGTGACTCACTCCCTTCTCAGCATTTCCTCCCATGACTGGGAACCCCACGGGGGCGGCCCCTGAGCAGGGTCCCCTAACCAGTGCGCCCCCCCCCCCCCAACACACATAGGGACTGGGAACAATTAACTCCCTCCTGGGGCCAGACCAGATGTTCACGTGGGTATTGGTTTTGCTGACCACATGTGACCAGGGACTCCCTCGGAGCTGGAAGGGTCCCAAGAGGCCACAGGGGTCAACCCTGTCATGTCACAGTGGGGGGACTGAGCCCACAGAGGTGAGGTGACTGGCCTAAGGTCACTCCGGGGGAAAGGGGGGAAAGGAAGCTGGCATTCTGATGCCGGACCCAGAGCTTGTCTGCGTCTCCAGATAGACAGTCTCTGGATGTCCCAAGGCCTCTATCCCTATCCCACCCCCAACTATCACAGCCACAGCTCTGCAGCCTCATCTCACCCCACCTCCCACCTGGCTCTCCAGGCCTCATCAGACTCAGCTACTCAGAGCTCCCCAAGCAGCTCCTGCTCTCCTGCTTCTTCAGTCTTTGTCCTCTCTGTCCTCTGTCCTCTGTTTTGGTGTGTGTGTGTGTGTGTGTGTGTGTGTGTGTGTTAAGGTTACTGGGTTATTATAAATATGTATGTACCTTTGAATAGCAAAATAACATTTAGATGCATATGTCTGTTCCTCTGTTTTTTGTGTTTTTTTAAAATATGTTTTATTGATTTTAGAGAGGGAGAGATAGAAACATCAATGATGAGAGAGAATCATTGATTGGTTGCCTCCTGCATGCCCCCTACTAGGGATCGAGCCCGAAACCCAGGCATGTGCCCTTGGCCGGAATCGAACCTGGGACCATTCAGTCCGCAGGCCGATGCTCTATCCACTGAGCCAAATAAGCCAGGGCTGTTCCTCTGTTTTAATTGCCGTCTCTCCTGAACGACTTCTACTCCTGCTTCAAGATTCAACTCAGATGTCATCTCCTCCAATAAGACTTCCACAGCCACCTCTCCCACCTCCCAGGCTGGTTAGGTCTTCTTCTGTCATCACCATCAGTACTCGGTACTTGCCGCTAACTGTGAAGGAATCCTCTCTGCCTTTCTCTATCTTTCCCTCTAGTCCAGTGTCGGCAAACTCATTAGTCAACAGAGCCAAATATCAACAGTACAACGATTGAAATTTCTTTTGAGAGCCACATTTTTTAAACTTAAACTTCTTCTAACGCCACTTCTTCAAAATAGACTCGCCCAGGCCGTGGTATTTTGTGGAAGAGCCACACTCAAGGGGCCAAAGAGCCGCATGTGGCTCGCAAGCCGCAGTTTGCCAACCACAACTCTAGTCTGTGAGCTCATTGTGGGAAGAGTCCTTATTTTTGATTCTCCATTTAATAGTAGGGCATGGCCCACTACATTCTGTGTTTGTTGAATGAATGCATGGATGTATGGATATATGGATGGAATGGGTGGGTGGGTGGGTAGGTAGATCAATAGATGAATCAATGAATGAATGAATGGACAAACACAAGGATCAATTGTGGATTGATAGACCAATGGATGGATGGATTAGACAATGGCACTGTAGGAACTCAGATAATGACATGATATCCTGACCAACAGAGGGGCTCTCGGCTGGGGAGGCAGTAACCTAACCTGTTACTCACCTCCTCCATCTCTGCTCAGGGGCTTGGTCCCTCTTGACCAACTGATTGCAACTCAATGAGGTCTCTTGAACTCTGGTAATTAGTCAGACATCAGAGAGTCTGTAGGAGCCACCTCTGCCTTGACATTCTGGAACTCTGCGTTCCTGGGGGCCTTTCCCCCATGCTTCCCTCTGGGTCAGAGCTGCCACTCCAGAAATGCCTCCAGGCACAGAAGCAGAGATTCCTAGAGCCAAGAGGCCTTAGAAAAGATGGCAGTCATCCCTCTCCCATTTTATAGATGAGGAAACTGAGGCCAAGCAAGGCCATGGAACTTGCCTAAGAATGTACAGCAGTAAATCTGGGATTAGACCTTGGGTCCCCCAACTCATTCACTCATTCACTCATTCATTCATTCATGTAACAAATATGTATCTGGCCTTTTTCTTGGCACATCAGGCCTGTAAATAATCCCACATGCCAATTTCGAAGCCTTTTCCATGTCCCATTATGACTTCCTCCAACTCCCCAGGAGACTTATCTATGCCTCACCAGCTGCACCCTTGGCACAGCGCCTGTGCCAACCCCCTTACCCAGAAATTGAGGACAACTCCATTGCCAGGAACTTCCAGCTCACACTGGTATGTGCAGCCGTGTGCAGAGTTGATCACATGCGTGTGCTGAGAGCTCTACATTTCACTCTCCCTCAGTGGGGTCCGTGTTGGTCCCTGCAGACGGAACCTTGCCAGTTCAGACTGAAGCCAAGTGTTAAGCCGTTCAAGTCCCACAGGAGTCCTAGGGTGAGAGGGGGAGCTCATCATGGCATCTGGGACCACTGGGCCAGGAGCAGAGCTCTGAGCTCCTGTGCAGACTGGGGAATGTGGGCAAGAAGAGGTCATAGAGGGGTGCCTGGGGGCTGGATATTTGAGGCCAGATGAGCAGGCAGCAATCCACCCTACCATTAGCCCCTCCCAACATGGCCCAGGGCAGGGCAGGGCAGAGGCAGCCAGTCTTGGAGAGAGGGAGCCTCCCGTTCAGGGGCAGGAGGCCAGCCTGGGGCAAGCCATGGCCATTCGCTGGGCCCCTTCCACGGCCCTTTCTGATGGGCGTGACCTCGCTGAAGATGTGGAACAACTCAGGACTTATTGTAGGGGCAACATAAGGTTCAGCTGCTCCTGAGAGAAAACCTTCTGAGAACAAAGCAATGAACCAAAGAGGAAAAGAAGAATGTGGGAGAGCAACAGAACCAAAAGCTGTTCCTAGCACAACATGCATACGGGACAGCCTCCTCATAAAATTGATCAGGACACAAGAGAAAGGATGAAATACAATAAAATACGGAGTCAAAAAGGAGAAGGACATGGACTTAACAGGGATTAAAAGTAATTTAAAACTATTGCAAACAGTTGCATGCTTATAAATTTGAAAGCTTAGGGAAAAGGAATAAATTTACAGAAAGTTATAAAATGACAAAAGATTGGCCCAGGAAGAAATAGAGAATTTAACTAGGTCAATAAGTATTATTAAAACTGAAATGGTAGTCAAGCCCTCCCACCCCCCAAAATCAGACCCAGACGCTCTCATAGGTGAGTTCTGCTAAATTTTTAAGAAACAGTTTATGGCTATCTCATACAAGCAGGTAAAAAAAATGATGCCACCCTTGCTTATTTTATGAGACAAGAGTCATCATGATTGCAAAACCTGGATAAGACAATATACTACAAGGAAATTATAAACCCATCCTGTGTTTTTACTTATGAACATAGGATGGTAAAACATTAAGCCAAATATCAACCAACCGAACAGTGTTCTAACATACGGATACTATCTCACCATCAGGAAGGGTCTATCTCAGAAATGCATCAACGTCAGAAAATCCACCAGTATAATTCACTACATCATGACATCAAAGGAAAAACACCAATGCTCATATCAATTGAAAAAGCACTTGCTAAGATAGTTACATATTTATGATTTTTTAAAATCCTGAACAAACTAGGAACATAAAAAAGTTCCCTAATTTGGTTAAGATTTAAGATTAAAAAAACACACAAAAATAACCATTCAGCCCAGCTGGTGTGGCTCAGTTTGAATGTCAACCAATGATGAACCAGGAGGTCATGGTTCGATTCCCAGTCAGGGCACCAGTGGAAGAATGTGGAAGAGCAACAGAACCAAAAGTTGAGGACTTGATCCCTAGTGCAGGAGGCAGCCAGTCAATGATTCTCTCTCATCATTGATGTTCTCTCTCTCTCTCTCTCTCTCTCTCTCTCTCTCTCTTTCTCCCCCACTCTCCCTTCCTCTCTGAAATCAATAAAAAATATATTAAAAAAAAAAAAAAAAGAACGTAAGAGGTGTGAGTATCCGCAGGGAAGAGATCAGGCTGCCATTGTTCGCAGATGGCATGAGCATCTACCTTGAAAAACTGCCAAATAAGCTGACCAAGTATTAGAACAAATGAGAAAGTTCAGCCAAGTTTCCAGATACATAATCAGTGAAAAATTAATAACTTTTACACCAGTAATAATCAGAAAAACTCAAAATAAGGGTGGCTTACGCAAGAGGTTACACACACATATATTATGTGCATAGAGAGGATAATATATATTATTATGCTAATATCCTTACACTAGTCTTATATTATCATAGATATAATATATGTTACTATTTTTTAATCGTGTGAATGAAACCTACAGGTTGAGCCCGGGGTGCGCATGGCAGCTCCAGGTGGCATCAGGACCCAGGCTCCTCCTTTATCCTCCTCTTCCCTCCTCTGCACATGAGGACCATCCTCAAGGCACTCTTCTGGACCAAGATGGCTGTCAAACTTTGCCATCCCGTCTGCATTACTGACTGGAAGCGGGAGGAAGCAAGGAGTGGCGGCGGTGGGACAAAAGGAAGGCCCTTCTTTTCAAGGAGCCTTCCCAGAATTCGCACACACTTCTGCTTATACCTCATTCCTAGGACCTGGTCACATGGCCACGCCTAGCTGCACAGCTGCGGGCATTGCTGTCCCGAATAACATCAGGGTTCAGTTATGGAGGAAGGAGGGGAGAAAGGATATTGGATTGGGCACCCATCAGGCTCGGCCACAGATCCCCATTTCCAAAGGAGGAAAGTGAGAGGTGAGGAAACTCACACCCGGCCATGAAGCACATACGGGGCAGACTTAGGGTTTTCACCTGAATGAGTCTTGATCTTCCCACGCGTGGTACAGGAGTCCCCTCTCAATGGCACGTCCGGCCATGGGAGCACTGACCCTGCTCACTCCCAGCCCTGCTTGGGTCAGGGTCTGCTTTGGGTTTCTCTGTCCCCACCTAGTGTCACCCCTGTGAGCTCACTAGTGCGGGGCAGCTTATTCCCCGACCTCTCCAGCACCCATCACAGCGTGTGGCAGGCTGTGAGGTGCAAGGAGCAGGACAAACTGCATGGCTGGAACCGACTTCATCCTTTCAACTTCACCCACGTTCTCGTGGCTTTTATGCTGTGCCCTGACCTGGGCGTGTTTCACGAGTTTCACTTTTCAGATGCATCTCCTAGCTCTTCAAGCGCTCGGCTGGCCCAGGTCTGATAGAACATGTAGGCCACCTCAAAACAGAACAAGTCAGAGCAACTGAGGGCCCGAGAAGCCCAACTATGTGCCCCAGATCCCAAGATACCTATGGCAAAGAATATGCCACATGCCCCTCGCTCTGGTTCCTCTTCTGGGTGCCACAGAAAGACCACATTTTCTAGCCCTCCTTGCCGTTAAGTTGAGGACATGTGACTACTTCTGCCCAATAAAATATAAGCCGAAGGGATGGACGTCACTTCTGGTCCGAGGTGGTGGAAGGCCCGTGTGTTTTCTCCACCCTTCCTCTCCAAGGTGACCTTGAAGGCCCCTGGTGTAGACCAGTGATTCACAAACTGTAATGTGCATACCAGTCCCTTGGGGGTCTTATTACAACGAAGGTTCTGAATCATTTCAAACAAGCAACCAGGTGGTGCATGCCTTGGAGCAGACATCTGAGTAGGAAAGACTCAGGGGGCGCAGCTCCAAGACAGAGAGGACCTGCCCAACTTCATTGGACCATTCGTGAACAAAAGGAAACCTTCGTTGGGTTAAACCACTGAGACTTGGGGGTTTATTTGTGACCTAAGCATAGCCTAATGTACCCCAAAGAATACATTAGACTAGGAAATTGTTAGTCATTCAACCAATAGTTATTGAGTTCCTACCATGCACTCATTTTGTGCCCTGGA
The DNA here is from genome assembly GCF_951640355.1 of Cnephaeus nilssonii. Taxonomy (NCBI): domain Eukaryota; kingdom Metazoa; phylum Chordata; class Mammalia; order Chiroptera; family Vespertilionidae; genus Cnephaeus; species Cnephaeus nilssonii. The sequence goes on along the minus strand of NC_137082.1, from coordinate 69,449,904 downwards.
CATCTTACTCTTAAGAAAGCACTAACTCTCAGGGTCATGCAAGTGCAAGGTCGGCATCTGAGAGTGAGAGCGCCTGGCGCTTAGCTCCCTGGGCGCCCCTGTATCCCTCCCAGGTCCAGCGTTGTAAGTCTGTGGCAGAGCCAGGATTTGAAGCCGGGACCTTTGACCTGAGTCTGAGCTTGTTTCCAGCAACACAAAGGGCAGCTGTGCTCATTCTAGGGTCTTTCTTGGGGGACAGTAGCAGCAGCCAAAAGATGGATGGGTCCCGGGACTGTCACATCCCTCTGGTGCCAAACTTGTCAGCTGGGGGCCTGCACCACAGGCAAGCAGTCAGCAAAGAGGCAGTTCCGGCTGCAGCCCTGCGGCACCTCACACTGACAGCCGCGGGCTTCCTGAATGGCCACGCGCGGGGCCTCCCACTGTCCACACGCGCCCACCCTCAGTTACAGAGAGAGTAAATTCCAAGCAAAAACCCACACTCTACACAGAGCCCCTCCGGGCTGGCGGCAACACTTCCGCTCACCGCCTGTCACTCTCCTGGGCAGCTGGCCCTCAGTGCCTCAGGTCAGCCAGCGAGCATTTCCTGCTACTTCTATTGTTGGTATCACTGACCAATGTGCCTCTTTCCTGCTCACACCTCCTTTCTCTTCTGTCTCCTTCCTTGCCCCAAAGAAAGAAGGGCTTCAAAACTGTTCCTCCCAGGAAAAGCTAATCAATAGTGACAGAAGTCAGAAGTACTGTACTCTGCGGGGCAAAGTACACTCTTAGAAGGGGCATGAGGAACCTTCTGGAAATGTACCTCAATCTGGGTGGTGGTTACATCATTGGTGTGTACATATGTGAAGAGTTGTCCAGCTGTACACTTAATATTAATGCACATTAAGCCCTTCTCTCTCTCTCTCTATCTGTGTATATATATATATACACACACATATATACTAGAGGCCCGGTGCACGAAAATTTGTGCACTTGGGGGAGGGGAGGAAGGGTCCCTCAGCCCAGCCTGCACCCTCTGGCAGCCTGGGAGCCCTTGAGGGATGTCCAACTGATGGGGAGTGGGCCTAAGTCACAGTTGGACATCCTTAGCTCTGTGGAGGATGTGGGAGAGGCTCCTGCCACCGCCGCTGCGCTCGTAGCCATCAGCCAGGCTTGTGACTGAGTGGAGCTCCCCCTGTGGGAGCGGACTGACCACCAGGGGGCAGCTCCTGCATTAATAATCTGCCCCCTGGTGGTCAGTGCGTGTCATAGAGACCAGTCGTTCCACTGTTAGGATCAATTTGCATATTGCCCTTTTATTATATAGGATATATATATATATATATATATATATATATATATATATATGCCACAGAGAGCTTTATAAGCAGTAGCAAAATAAATGACAACAAAAACCACAAGGAAAGTTTGGAGTCATAGGGTCCTGTGCTGAAAATCTGGCTGTTTTCTAGCTGTGTGACCTTAAGTGAGTTGCCTAACCTCTCTGAATTTCACCTTTCTTATTGAGGTGTGGACTGTGAAGATTAGAAACACCACTTTTAAAAAAAAGTTCTTGGCACAGGGCTGGCTCCCACTGGGTGCTCAATTCATAATCATAACCAGTGACCCCACAAGGACAGGATATGGGGGTGTTCTTCCCTGTGTGCAGGCAATAAGAGGGCACACTGTCAACAGAAAACTTAAGGATAAAATAAAATTGAGGTGAAGTCAGTCTGCTTTCTGTTATCACCAAGCACTGGCAAATCTCAATGTCAGTCATGAAGTATTCTGTCCCCAAAATATCTTTTTTCTCCTAAGTTCCAAACAATTGATATGGTAACTGTTGAATATTATTAATATACTAGAGGCCCGTTGCACAAAGATTCGTGCAATAGGCCTTCCTTCCCCTGGCTTCCAGCACCGGTTTTCCTCCGGCACCTAGGACCGAGGCCTTCCGCCTTCACTCCAGCTGGCCAGAGTCTCCTGTCTTTGTCTTCGCTGCAGACTCCGGCCGGAATCTGCCATCTTCATCTTCGCTGTTGACTATGGCTGGAGTCTGCCATCTTCGTCTTCACTGCAGCTGGAGTGCCACTCCTGTAGATCCCTTCGCCCCCCGCCCTCCCTCTCATAGCAGGCGTCCTTACCGCCTGGCCACTCTGTGCCTGGAGCAGCTGGGCAGTGGGGCCGCTGCCATCTTTGTCCTTTTAATTGGCATATCCCCTCCTGATTGGCTGGTGGGTGTCGTGGAGGTACGGTCAATTTGCATCTTTCTCTTTTATTAGTGTAGATATGTAAGCTTGGAATGAGCACATTTTCATTTCTTGTCCTTTGATAAACACATTCTACATGGAAGTTCATTTGGAGAATTTCTAGGAATATAGCTGCCCCCAGCGCACATGGACTCAGGATCACACATTCTTCGGGAAAGTTCCTAACAGTTTGGAACTTGCTCTTGCTTCAGGGCGGTTCCTGTCTCCCACCCCATGGTGTTACATATTTCTGCATCTCAACAGCAGGTCCAAGAAACAATGCCTGAAGAGTGATGGCGAAGAAGAAGATACGGATTTTTCAATCCTGTCATTCTGTGTGGCTACTTGGTGTGCTAGTCGGTGCTTAAAATTTAAAACAGGCAAAGTGTGGCCTGTGGATGACAATGATTGTGTTTGGTAAGTGCAGATTTTAGTTCACACATGAAATACACTGAGTGGCCAGATTATTATGACCACCTGACATTTGTAGGCAAATTAGCCATACACTGCATCGTATGGGATATGGAAGCCGAAGGCCTGTTCAAACACCTTTGCTGTCTGCAGTTATCAAGATAAAACACCTCCAATTCGCACAGGAACACAAGGATTGGACAGTAGAGCATTGGAAAAAAGTCATGTGGTCTGATGAATCACATTTCCAATTGCATCATGCAGATGGCAGAGTGAGAATTTCACAGAAACAGCATGAAAGCATGCACCCCACATGCATGAGTACAACCCTTCAAGCTGGTGGGGGCAGTGTTACGGTTTGGGGCATGTTTTCCTGGCATGATTTGGGCTTTTAATTCATGTGGAACAACGTCTGAATAGCATAACATACCTAAGTATCGTTGCTGATCAAGTTCATCCTATCATATTGATGGCGTATCCCAATGGAGATGGTTTCTTCCAACAAGACAATGTGCCATGCCACGGTGCTCGTATTGTGCAGGAGTGGTTTCAAGAACATGAGGGAGACTTTACCTTGCTTAGGTGGCCCCCACAATCACCAGATCTCAATCCAATTGAGCATTTGTGGGACGAAGTTAAAAGAGCCATCAGGCAGCTGGTTCCACAACCATCAAATCTCATAGAACTGGACAGTGCTATTCATCAGGCATGGTGTCAGATTCCTTGAATCACCTTTCAACATCTCGTGGAGTCAATGCCAAGAAGAATCGCCGCAGTATTGAAGGCAAAAGGTGGCCCAACAAAGTACTGATCAGGTGGTCATAATAATCTGGCCACTCAGTATATATTTGTTTCATCTCATGATTATTACTGAAAATAGTTTTGTTGTATAAAGAAAGAGGGGTGTTAAAAAAATAAAATGTCCTAAACATGCCTGACTAAAATATAAGAATTTATCAGTCAATCTTTAATCAACCAGTGTATCTCTCCTTCCCTCCAAGTCTGTGGAAACCCCATCCCTACCCTTGACCACTTCCTCTAGCCATAAGTGATCAAATCCTGCATTTTCATCTTCATTCTTGTGAACTCTGAGAAAAAAAAGGCATCTACTAAGAAGGGCTCCTGGTGACTAACTGGGCTCAAACAAACAAACAAACAAACCCAGAACCTAGCAGCCTTTTCTGCACAGGGACCTCTCACACAAACTGCATTTCTCAGAGGAGCCTGCTCTGGACTGCCCAACTCGCCACTGTGTCTCTGCCCTCTGAGCCAGCCCTTATAAAGGAGTCCCTGGAATCCTATTTCAACCAGTAGAACTGAGGCTTTCTCCATCCAATCAGAACTGCACAGCTCCAGCCAATCAGAGTGGCTTTATTCTGACCCATCAGGACAGTGTCTTTTGGACCAATCAAACTGTGAGGATCTGAGTACTCATTTGCATGAGGATGGACTAATCAAGGACCCTGGGCAGGGACTCCTGTCCATATAAGCCAGCTCCCTTCTGGCTCAGAGAGAGCATGTTCCCTTTGGTAAGACTGAAGCTTGCGTCTCCCTGGCTGAGCTAAGCACTGAAGATGTCTCACCAGAGCAGTGCAGACCCTCACGCAGAGCTGAGCTGTCTAGCTGTGGCACAGTTGAGCTTTTTACACTGAATAAGGTTTCCTTCTTCACTGCATCCCAAATTGGTCATTCCTGTTGGCACTGAATTGGCACCAACGATCATCAGTTGACATCCTCCATCCCCATCATCTTCTTCCCTTACGACTGCATACAGGAGGGTATCATCCACCTGCTGAAAACCCCTCAGTCTCACACCTATATCAAGTCACTCTTCTTCCTCACCAGCAGCCCATTCTGGAACCCTCTACTGTCCAGCTCCCTCCCTTTGAGGTTTGGGGTACTGGAGATTTAGGGGGTCAAAGGCTTTCCCAGCCACTCCTGGACATCACCTCTACTATCTTTGTCAAAATCTACAGTCAAAGCTCAGATCTTTACATCCCCAACCCCCCAGTGGCTGGACTGGTGTCCCCAAAATACTGGTGGCTTAAATTGGGGTCTCTTACTCTCCACATTACACCACTCCCCTCCTCACAGTCAGCCCCAGTCACCCCAGGCACCTTGGGCTCCTAGACTAGGCAATGCTATCCTGCTCTCTCCCACCACTAGGCTTATGCACATGCTGTTCCCTCTGCCTGGAATATTCTGACCTCTCTGGCATCTTTTTTTAAAATATATTTTTATTGATTTCAGAGAGGAAGGGAGAGGGAGAGAGAGAAACATCAATGAGAGAGAATCACTGATTGGCTGCCTCCTACATGCCCACCACTGGGGATCAAGCCTGCAACCCCGGGCACGTGCCCTGACCGGGAATCGAATCTTGACCTCCTGGTTCATAGATCGATGCTCAACCACTGAGCCATGCTGGCCGGGCATCTGACCCCATCTTTCCTTGGCTCTCTGAAAAGGCACCTTCTTCAGAAAGCTGTCCTTCACCCTCACTCAACAAGGACCCTTTCTCAGTGTGCACAGAAATTCCACCTGTTTTCTCACTGTCATCTCCTGCACTGGGCTTTGACCCAAAGTCTGTATTGTGTATCCAGTCCCTGCAGAGGGGCCCTCAGAGATGGCTGAGCTACGTGAAACGGATTTGGTTCCTCCAGATCAGCTGGTAGTGCCCAGCAAGCGCCGGCACGCAGTAGGTCCAGCCTGTGTGGGCGCATCCACCGCGGCCGCCTGCCAGAGCCCGGGAAGCAGGCCCTGGGGTGGCCCCTTGTTGCCAAAAGCAAACAGGCCGCCAGGGAAGTTTTGCTCTGGGTCACACCCGCCTCTGGGTGGCTGGCTGCCAATCCTCCTGCCAGAAACCGCAGGCCCTCCGAAGCCGCCCAGCCCGGGCCACAGGGCTTTGGAGGACTTGGGTCAGCTCTGCTAAGGGGGTGTCTGCCCAGCACTTCCTGGATCCACAGCCCCCCGGGGTTGGGCAGGGGGTCTGGGCAGGGCTGCAGCAGCTACAGCCAAGGCTTGGGAAGGCCCTCGTGGGCTGGGAGGAGCTACCGAGGCCCCTGCCAGCCTGTCACAGGCTCTCAGTGCTGACATTGGCTCTGGCTTTCACACACACACACACACACACACACACACACACACACTCACACTCACACACTGGCAGGCACCCCCTTGGTGGCCTCCACGGTCTCACCTTCAGGTAAATGGGCTCATCAGTGGGAGGCTGAGGATGGGGAGAGGAGCAAGGAATGCAAAGACTAATGTGCATGTAAATGTGCGTGTGCGTGTGTGTGTGTGTGTGTGTGTGTGTGTGTGTGTGTCTGGGAGTGACCTCACAGCCTCCGGAACATAAAGACTTACAGGTCCTGCCTCCCAGGCTCAAAGCGGGCTCCGTGGGGGACACAGTGACATGAGAGGCCCACCACAGACCCGCCTCCTGGCCTTCTCCTTCCTCTGCCTCCTCTCAAAGGTAAGGGGGGCCCGGGCCCCGAATACTGCTGGCTTCCATGCTGCTGGGGGAGGTGTGAAATCGCTGCCACCGAGCCCTGCAGGGCCCGTGTTGGGCACAGCCAGGCTTCCCTCCTGGGTGCCCAGACAGCTCCTCTGGCCAGCCCTCTGCCTGCCCGCAAGCCAGTCCCTTCTCTCTGAGCCTCAGCTGCTTCCTCGCTTGAATGGGCACAGTCCGCGAGGTCTCTGTGAAGATCCTTTCTGAGAATCCACCTGCAGTCTCTGCACAGGGCCGGCACACGGCAGAGTTCAGGACTTCTCTGACTCTCACCAATCCCAACTGCCCTTCCACAGCGAGTGGTGTCCTCCTCGCAAAGGAGACTCAAGAGATGACCTGCTTTGCCTAACAATGAGCCAGGATTTTAATGGAGGCTGGTGTCTACCTCATTGGGAAGGTCATTCTGCAAAGGCACTAATGCTGAGGGCCCTCAGGCAGTGAGTGACCCCTGACCCTGGCTAGAGGGGACAAGGAAATACCTCCATAAAATAATGCCTTCCCTCTGGAACGTTTTCCAAAGAACTTGTGGAATGTCTACCTTGCCCAACAACCCTATCAGGAATTATTAGCCTGATTTCAGTCAAGCAAGGCTCAGAGAGGGTAAGCAAGTTGCCCAAAGCCACACAGTAAAGAAACATCAGCGCAATAGAGGGGGCGGAGCCCAGGATAGGCCTGGGTGTGTGGGGTTGGGGCTGGGGACTTCAGTTTCTACCTGTCCACCTCCAACCTGGACCCCAGTTGCTGGGCCCTGTCATCCCTTCAGCAGATGCTGTTCCCAGTCCCATGGGGCTTGGCCCCGCCCCAAGCCATGATCTCACTGTATTTTCATGCTTCTTTGAGGAGCTTGCGCAGGAGTTTCTCCCTCCCGCCCCCACGCTGTGGTGCGGGGAAGGCTGAGAACCCTGCTGGCACCCCATCCTGCTGTTTGTTCTGCCAAAGGGGGTGGGCAGCACACTGTGCCAGGGTGGGTGGCTGGGGTAGTCGGAGCAGGGGACTTGGGGTTTGGGGCCCAGGATTAAAGGAAAGACCAACATGAAGCCGCCCCCGACTTGCTGTGCACCCCTTTATTCTTCCCGGGTCCCAGGGAGCCAGGCAGCATCTGACACAGAACATAGCGGCTTTGTCATCATGAACATGGAAGGCCACCACCATCCTCAGAGAGAGAGAGAATGTGATGTCCTCCAGGCAGGTGGCTCCTGGGCTGAGTGCTGTGGGCAGAGGTCGGGGGCAGAGACCTAGAAATAAGCAGAGCCACGCTGCCGGGGAGCTGGCCGGACCCGCTCAGTCCCTGTCACTCCTCCGGGGCAGGTGGCCTCCACCCCATTGTACTGAGGAGGGAACAGCTCCCTCCCCGCGGAGCAGTGAAGTGAAGGGCTCAGAGTCACACAGCAAGCCAGTGCCTAAGCTAGAACTTAGACTTCAACTCTTGCCCAGAAGATTCCACATCCAGGCCTCTTCCCACAGAGCCGTGCCCCCTGGCGACCACGGCCAGGGGCTGGGAAAACCCAGCGTGCAATGGGGCAACTTGAACAGAGGGGTGGAGTGGTTAGGATGGATGCGGAGATAGAGGAAGACCGGAGAGGGCTATGCTGAAACACCCTCCCTGACCTGTCATTATTCCCCTTGAAGAAATGGGTAAACTGAGGCAGAGCCCCAGAGAACAAGAGGGGAGCGTGGCCGTTAAGAGCCTGGGCCTTGGATTCCCAGGAACCTGGATTCCAATCCCGGCTCTGCCTCTTACAGGCGATGTCTCTACATTGCCTTGGGCTTTAGCTTCCTCATCTCGGCAATGGGCTACCTCACATGGGAGGGCTAAATTAAACAACGCGTTAAAGGGCTCCGCACAGGGCACGCCCCTGGTAAGTATTCGCGGCATCACTGACAACATCAGCAGCCTCTCCTGGGTATCGCGACCTATAGTCCAGCCCCTGCCAAGCTTACGTGGTAGAAAGAGCCCCAAATGGGAAGCCAGGTGCAGAGCAGGAGACCTCTGTCCAGGACCTGCTGCTTCCAGGGAGGAGGGACCCAAGAGCCGGTGCTGGGCAGAGTTCCCCACTTTCCTCAAGAGGCCGCAGGCGCACAGCTGCACGCCTGCACCCATTACCAGTGCCCTTGTAGATGGAGCCCTGCGAGCACCCCCTGCTCTGAGGCCCCACCAGAAGCTGGTCGGCCTGTTTGGGGCACCCCCTCATGGCCAGGGTGGGAACTGCAAGCCACTGAAAGCTTGTGTCTAAGCTAGGGATGGGACAAGGTGGGGACCAGAGTAAATGGGTCATTGCCTGCTTTGGGGCCACAGAGAGGCTATGAGGGCATTGATGTCATCTTCCTAAACTGCAAGTCTTCTATCCACTACATAAAACCTCCAGTCCCCCAGGGATCCTACTAAAGATCAGTCCTCCACAGATGGGGCCACTGGGAATATCTTGAATTACGCCTACCTCTTGCTCCCCACCTTCAACTGGACATACAGGGAGCCCATGGCATCTGGTTTGGGTGTTTCCCTGTCCTGAGTGGGGAGGGGCAGTTAGGACATTTGAGTTGATACCTTGACCCTGCCCCGGGGCATGGGCCCCTGGCTCAGACTTTCCTCTATTACAGGACAAGTCAACCCCCGTCCCTGGGCCCTGGGGCCTCAGTGCAGAAGCAAGAGCCCAGTTCTGCAGCTAACACACTGTGACTTCTGACAAGTCCCTTCCCTTCTCTGATGCTCAGGTGCCCCATCTGGGCATGGCAGGGGGGAGGGGGGAGACGGGGGCAGGGGTGCCAAGGACCTGGCTGGGCATCAGAAGCCCCTGTTAAAAGTCAGACTCCAGGGCCCTGCCTCTGGAAGCTCTGACTTGGTAAGTCCCAGAGGAGGCCTAGGGGTCAGTACTTTACCAAGTCTCCTAGTTGATCCGATGATGGTCCGGGAGCATAATCGGAATTGTTCTAAAGATAAAAACTTCCATGGGACTATTGGATTCATTCAGCTCTCGAGATAAGTATCTAAGGTCCACCTGCTGGGAAGTTATAGGACCTGTGGTTGCAATCCTTCATTTTGCTGCTTCTGACTTTCTGTATTCCTAGAGGGCGGAGCCTGAGCCCTTTATTGTAATCCCAACGAGGAGCATCATAGCTGCATGCACGGAGCACCTGCTGCACTCCAGGCCCGTGCTAAGGGTTTAACATGCATCATTCCATGTACTCCTCAGAGCAGCTTCTGGGTTAGATACTGCTGTTCCCCCTTTTTTACAAATGAGGATACTGAGGCTCAGAGAGCTCAAGTAACTTGCTCAAGCTCGCTCAACTAATAAGGGGCAGAGTTGGGACTGGAACTCTAGTCCAGAGTCCATGCTCATGATGCAATGAGTACCATGGGAGTGCCAGGGTTCAAGAGCAGGTCTGTTCACAGGGTGCCAGGGTTCAAGAGCAGGTCTGTGTGATTCTGGGGCCAACGTGTGGACCCCGACACTGCCCAGCCTGGCAGAGAGGTAGGCAGTTGTGAGGGTCTCACTGCCCACCTTGGATGGCCATGGCTGAGGGGGGTCTCTGTCTCTGCAGGTGTGTGCCCAGCTGTGCCCAACACCGTGTACCTGCCCCTGGCCGCCACCCCGATGCCCACCGGGGGTGCCCCTGGTGCTGGACGGCTGCAACTGCTGCCGGGTATGTGCACGGCGGCTCGGGGAGCCCTGCGACCACCTCCACGTCTGTGACTCCAGCCAGGGCCTGGTGTGCCAGCTCGGGGCGGGCCCTGGAGGCCAGGGGGCCGTGTGCCTCTGTAAGCAGGTTTGCGGGACTGATGGAGGGTGTGGTTGGAGGGGAGGGGAGGGGCGGTCAAAGCCATGTGTCCTCCGTCAAAGGGAAGCCTTTCTCTCTCTTCCTTTTACCTTCACTTCAGATCCATCATCCTCTTGCATTTACTATGACCACGCCAACACCGAACAGCCTTCCTCCATTCCTGCCTGCCCAAATCATAGCCATGACCTCCTCCTCTGAGGAGCCCTCCCATATTCTTCTAACCAGAAGTCATCCCCCCCCCCCCTCAGGACCCTCACAATACTTTTGGGAAAATAAAAGTGCAACAACCCCTTACTTAGGGCATAATATATGTCAGGCACTTTGCTAAGCACGTACTACATAAATCACAATAATCCTGTGAGGTAAGTACTTTCAGACCCGTTTTATAGATGAGGAACCTGAGGTTTGTCGATAGTAACGGACATGCTTAATATCACACAGCTTGGGACCTGTTCCGACAGGCTCTAAAGCAACATTCTGTCTCTCTTCCTCCGGGATCGGGAGCCCATAGTTTGCATTTGCCAGTGACCCCGAGATCCTCCATCTTCCACACTCTTCCAGGCCCCGGGCCCCTGATGCTTTAGATGGGGTTCTCAGCTCCATGCCAGGGACATTTGGGACCAGATTATTCCTGTTGTGGGGCTGTCCTGTGCTTGGTAGGGCATTCAGCAGTGTCCCAGGTCTCTGCCACTAGATGCCAGTGGCACCCTCACCCCCAAGTTATGACAATCTGTCTTCAGACATTGCTGAATGTCCCCCGGGGAGAAAATCATCTCCAACTGAGAACTCGCTGCTTTAGAGAAATAGAAAGAAGCAAGGAACTGTTCTTTCCTCCCTCCCTCCCTCCCTCCCTTCCTTCCTTCCTTCCTTCCTTCCTTCCTTCCTTCCTTCCTTCCTTCCTTCCTTCCTTCCTTCCTTCTTTCCTTCCCTCATTCTCCCCCAGTCCCCTTACTCTAATAAGCCTGTAGAACAATTGACCTCTTTCCTCTATGTGCATGTCACACTTCTATAAAAATAAGAACTAGAGAGAGAGGCGCCCATGAGTCCATCTGTAGGAAGAACCCTGCTAACAAGCAAAACAACAACACTTGGAGACAGAAAGTTATCCTTAGTAAATCCTTGTTAAATACTTTATTGGATCAGAGGAGTATAATAATAAGAAAGGGGCGATTTGTAGATAAACTCATAGATGATTGCTAATTTAAAAAGTGCCTAAGACAAGCAACCTAGCTTATAAGGCCGATGTTTAGGTTAGCATGGCGCTTGTCGGAGTTTATTTATTGCATAGCACTTAGTACGTGCCAGCCACTAGGGGCTTCACAAATACCACCTCATTTGATCTCCCAGCAACCGTATGATGTAGGTACAGATGCTATCCTTATTGTATAAATGGAAAAAGGAGGCACAGAGAGGTGAAGCTACTTGCCCAGAGTCCCATAGCTCCTAAATAGCCGAGCTGGGATTTGAACCCAGGAAGCTGGCTCCACAATCTTAGTTTCCATTGCTCTACTGCTTGACACTCGACATATGCTTGGTACCTAGTGGCTGCTATTGCCAATAATTTCATTCAGGGGCCTTTTTCTTTCTTTATTCCGTCTTAACTCAGACTCAAACACCTGGAGGCCAAGGATTTATTTGGTCCTTGTTCCTTCCTGCAACTCCCAGTCCCAATCTGACAACATGGTGGATGCTCATGAATGTTTAATGATATGAACTGAATTTGGAAGCTGGGAGCTGGTGAACCCCACGGTGGGCCAGAGCCAGCTAAGACATCATAGAGGCTGCACTAGCTCTGGGGAGACACTAAGCCCCTGGCTTCCCACACCCCACACGTGCAGCTTCTGCAGCTCGGTGGAGGGCAGCTCCATCCTTCCCCTGGCTCAGGTTCAAAAGCTTGGAGTCTCTCTATTCTTTACATCCCACATCCCACATCCTCCAGCAAATTCTTCACAAAATTTCCAGGGCCTGACCCTTCTCTGTCCCTCCACTGCTCCCAGCCTGGCTGAGCCCCATCACCACTTGCCTGGATGGCAGGAGCCCCATAAGCCTCCCTGCTCCTGCCCCTAGTCTGTTCTCAACATAGTAGCACAAGGGCCCCTTGTGACACATAAGTCAGATCACGTCCCTCCTCTGCCTGAACGTCTCCAACAGCTTCTCATTTCCTCAGAATAAAAGGCGGAGTCCTCTTAGCAACCTGATCCTGTTTGCTCTCGTATCTAACTCCCTCCCTCCCTCCTGCTCTCTGCTCCAGCCACACTGGCTCTTTGCTGCTCCTTAAATACCCCAGGCACATGCCCACCGCAGGGCCTTTGCACCGGCCTTTGCACTGTGTTCTTTGCCTCCTTCATATCTTTGCTCAAATATCACCTCCTCAGTGAGGACTTCCCGGATCAACACATTTAAAAACTATAATCCTGCCCCACTCCTTAACTCTGTCCTCCTTTACTTTTCCAGAACTGATCACAAATTCTACATACTTGTTACTGTATGTATTTCCACTAGAGCAAAATCTCCAATGAGGGCAGGATTTTTGCCTGTTTTAGTCATTGCTGTATCACAAGTGCCTAGAACAGTGCCTGGTGCGTAGTAGGCGCTCGATAACTAATTGTTGAATGAATGAACGAATGAGTGGGGCTAGCAATAACAGACACCATCCATTTACTAAGCATGCACTGTGAGATAGCCCTTCATGCACATGATTTAATGTTAGTCTTTAGTAATGAGGTAGGTCCTATTATTATCCCTATTTTGCAGATGAGGGAACTGGGGCTCAGAGAGGTTAAATCACCTGCCTAAGGTCACACAGCATGCAAGCAGATGAAGGTAAACACACACACACACACACACACACACACACACAAACACACACACACACACAAAATAAAACAAAACAAAGAACCTGTGTTGTTCCTTCTCCTGCAGGGGACTCTCAGAGGGAAGAAGGATTCTGAAATCATCAGATGACAAAACTGTGCTCTGAAATTATTTGGGGGAGGGCATTGGCGAGGGTCGGGAAGGAGGAGTGAGGTTTGGGCAGCTGTAAGTGTGCATGGATGGATGGTGGGGGGCCCACGACTGAGTAAGTGTGGGGGTACCTCGTGCTGTTGGGACCATGCCTGAGCGCACCAGGCTGGGGAGTGGCTGCCCACGCGTCATCCCCCCACCCCTCCCACAGCCCGCTCTGAGCTGGACGACCCAGGAGAGGCGCCAGGAAACCTTGCTAAAATTATCGCCCCTCCAGCTGACTTTCCTAAACAGTCCCTCTGTTTACCAGCTTATCGCAGCAACCAAGAGGCCCGGGGCTGTGGCACCAGGGCCGGGAGACCAGGCTCGGACAGGCTGGGGAGAGGGGTTAAGGTATACCCGCGCTGCAGTTTTTAGGAAACCAGTGGCCACAGGGTCCAGGCCAAAAGGTTGGGATTGAAGTGAAAGGGCTGTGGCCTGGAAGGAGGACGGAGGGAGTACTGATACAGGTCCTGTTCCCCCCGAGGAAGAAATGTCACCCACTCCCATTTACTGAGCATCTGCTATGTTCTGAGCTTGGGGCAAAAGGCTTTGAGGTGGCTGACTCATTCAATCTTCCCGTGGCCCGGGTACCACGGCTCAGAGAGGTGAAATACTTGCCTTCAGCTTGCAAGTGGGGAACTGGGGTTTGAACCCAAGTCTATATGGTTCCCAACTTCCTGCATGCGTACGGACTGTTTGAGGGTTTTCTCTGAAGACCTGGGAAAACCTGCTTCCCTTCCCAGCCCCAGCTGAACTGCCACCCGCCTCCAGGAAGCTTCCCGATTGCTCCTTTCTTTGCACTCCCCAGCGGCCCACCCACCCATCCAGGGCAATTGATTGTATGTCTTAGAGATGATGACTTGCACATCTGTCTCCCCCACTGGCCCCCGAGTCTCCCCAGGCAAGGACTGTGTCTCAGTCCTGTCCAGGAGCACAGCAGTTGGGGCACAATATATGTCTCAGGAATTATAAGGAGTCAGAACTACGTTATCAGGGTCTCTTATATGCTGGGCCCCGTGCCAGGCATTCATTCAAAGGACGTGGAGTGTCCCATTCATGCTGTGAGCCAGCACAGGGAATGCCAGGATGAACACTCTCAGGCCCAGCCTTCAGGAGTCCGTGTCTAGCAGAGGAAGTGGTATCAATGCCCATGTCTTGGGGGCTTCATTCAAAGAGTGTTTCCTGAGCACCTACTATATGCCTGGCCCTATGCTAGATGCTATGCACCAATTATCTCACGTAACTGAAGGGGGAGGTGCTGTTCTCATCATTGCTACCATTAAGGTGGCTCAGAGAAGTTAAGTAGCTCACCTGAAGTCACACAGCCAGCAAGGTAAGCCCTAACCTGACTGTGATGACTGCACAGGCAGATGGACAATGGAAGTTTGCTGCATGAAATCTCAGTGTGCACATCACAGTTACCCATTAGTAATCTGTCACAATTAAGCTAATAACGACAACAGAGCAGACGTCTCCTTTCGGGTGTAGTCATTACATATATCATGCTGTTTAGTCTAAACCACGACCCTCTGAGATACCGGGTGGGGCACAAGTAGGTTTATAGTTGTATGTGAAACCGAGTTTATCCTTGTGTCATTATTTATTAATTATTGTTATTGCTTATATTACAACTGTAAACCTACATTTGCCCACCCCTGTAAGTACCATTATAACCCATTTTGCAGGAGAGGAAACTGAGGCAAGAAGAAGTGAAATCACTTGGCCAAGGTCCATAGCTAATAAAGGGGCTCGCCCAGGCAGGTCTTCTCACCAACCCTGTGCCAGGATGTGGTAGGTCACGCTGACTTCCTGCAGGTGCCAGGGCAGCTGGCCATGGGAGGGGTGCGTGTGGCAGGGCTGGAGCCCCCTGGCAGTGCTCGGATGCCCCAAGGGCACAGCCCGCCAGTGGGATCTGGGCCAGCTCTGCAGACAGAGCCACGTGGAGGATGTGCCGGCCCAGCCTTGCCCGGGGAAGGTTTGGGGTCACCGATGGGCCCTCTTTCTCGTCCGCAGGGGGAGAGGATGACGGGGGCTGTGAGGTGAACGGCCGCCGGTTCCGGGATGGGGAGACCTTCCAGCCGCACTGCAGGATCCGCTGCCGCTGCGAGGATGGCGGCTTCACCTGCGTGCCCCTGTGCAGCGAGGATGTCCGGCTGCCCAGCTGGGACTGCCCGCACCCCCGGAGGGTGGAGGTCCCGGGCCAGTGCTGCCCCGAGTGGGTGTGTGACCAGGCAGGAGCGCTGGGGGGCCAGCCCTTCCTAGCCCCAGGTGAGTGCAGGGCCGCCTGGAGGGCGGGACCTCTGAGGGGCAGATGCCTGCACAGTCAGAGGGAAGGTTTTAGTGGCAGAGACGGGGCGGGGCGGGGGCGCTGGCTGAGGAGACATAGAAAGCGGAGTAGAGAGGCACAGACCTCTTTAAAACCGACTAAATAAGAAACAGTGGGCATGTCATTTTAAATCATAAATAAATAAGTCCACATTGTGGCAGAGTGGAGAAGGAAAAGGAGGGTTGGAATACTTGAACCAAATTCTCACATTTCGTAGCAAAGTATACTATTATAATATATACTAGAGGCCTGGTGCATGAAGTTTGTGCACGGGGTGTGTGTGTGTGTGTGTGTCCCTCAGCCCAGCCTGCACCCTCTCCAATCTGGGACATCCCTCTCATATTCCAGGACTGCTGGCTCCCAACTGCTCGCCTGACTGCCTGCCTGATTGCCCATAACTGCTTCTGCCTGCCAGCCTGATCACCCCCTAACCACTCCCCTGCCAGCCTGATTGATGCCTAACTGCTTCCCTGCCAGCCCGATTGCCCCTAACTGCCCTCCCCTGCTGGCCTGGTCACCCCTAACTGCCCTCCCCTGCAGGCCTGGTCGCCCCCAACTTCCCTCTCCTGCTGGCCCGGTCACCCCTAACTGCCCTCCCTTGCCAGCCTGGTCACCCCTAACTGTCCTCCCCTGCAGGCCTGGTCACTCCTAACTGCCCTCCCCTACAGGCCTTGTCCCCCCCAACTGCCCTTCTCTGCTGGCCCGGTCACCCCTAACTGCCCTCCCCTGCAGGCCTGATCAACCACAACTGCCCTCCTCTGCTGGCCATCTTGTGTCCACATGGGAGCAGCCATCTTGTTTGTTGGAGTGATGGTCAATTTGCATATTACTTCTTTATTATATAGGATTCTTTTATACCTAATTGATACATATTAATAATATATTTATATAACAGACAAATATCCTATAATACATAACACTGATATAATACTATTGGTGTTATATTAGCCCACCACACTTCATGCTTAGCCCACCACACTCTCCTGCCTCCCCCGCGGCACCATCACCTGTGGCTTATCAACAGAGAAACTCAAAGCTGAACGTAGCCGCATGGTTGCCACTGGACATGGGCCTAGGGGTGGGCAGGATGGAGAAAAGAAGTTACCTTCTGCCATAAATTCTTTAGTTTTAGAGACTTTGTTGCTGATATGTTGCAGATTTATAAAAATTATTATGATGTGAATGTGATTTTTTTTTTTTAAAAAAAAGGAAACTGAAAAGAGAGCACCGACCCCACAGGTGATGGTGCCGCGGGGGAGGCAGGAGCGCGTGGGGGCTAAGCATGAAGTCGGCCCAGGTTCTAAGGCCAGTTAGGCCACTTCCGAGCTGCGTGACTCTGAGAAAGTTGCTTAACGTCTCTGTGCCTCGGGTCCTTCAGCTGTAAAATAAGTGTCCGCCTCATAGAGCTGTTGCAAGGACTGGAGGACTTAACACCAGGAAAAGCAGTCAGGACAGGGCCTCACACACGGCACTCCACTGGTGGCAGCTGGTATCCCGACAGAACGTGACACAGCCGTTCAAGCCCACAGCACGCCACGAGTTCACCTTCCATACAAAAAGCAGGATAGGACACCATGTGTGCGATTTTATCTCCATTACGTGCCTGCACGTGTGTCTGTCTGCGAGTATATGTGCGTGTACACATCATAAATGCTGCACGCATGTGCATATACCACAGGGTTTCTCCACCTTGGCACTGCTGACATTTGGGCCGAGTAATTCTCCAGTGAGGGGCCGCCGTGTGCATTGCAGGATGTTTAGCAGCATCCCTGTCTACCCCTGGATCCCAGTGGCAACCTCCCTCAATTGTGACAACCAAACATGTCTCCGGACATGGCCAGGTGACCCCTGGGGGACAAGGTCGCCCCTGGATACGGACTGCTTGTAGAAAGGGCCAGAAGGAAGGACACTGAAATATCAGCAGAGAAGAGTCAAACGGGAGGAGGGAGACCCGGACCCTGGTGAACCCGCCATGGTGCTCCAGGCGCGGCCTCGGGATCACTACATCCCTGTTGCTCCACACAGGCTGCCACCTCCGTGTAAAATGAGGGGCCCAGTGGTTACTGGGGGAGAGTCACGGTCAGCACCATCAGAGTAACCTAATAACCATCATGGATGAGGTGTTTACAGGTACCGGGCACTGTGCGAAGTACTTCACCTCCTCCGTTGTTTCATTCAGTCCTAACAAAGACGAGAGAATTTACACAGTGTTACAAGTACCAGGCACTCCGCTGAGGACTTCACCTGCTCCGTTCGATGCTAACTGAGATTAGGAAATTGACACAGGAAGGAACTGAGGTCCAGAGAGGTGACGCAACAGGACCCAGATTGCGCCACAGCCCAGGGGGCTCATTTGGCTGCCAAGTCCTGACCCAGTGCTGACCCTTCCTTCTTCCCCCAGGACGCCAGGCTTCCGGCCTTGTCGCTCCCCCGCCGCCGGGGGGCCCCTGCCCGGAGTGGAGCACAGCCTGGGGCCCCTGCTCCACCACCTGCGGGCTCGGCGTGACCACCCGGGTGTCCAACCAGAACCGCTTCTGTAGACTGGAGACCCAGCGCCGCCTGTGCCTGTCTGGGCCCTGCCCCCCCGCCAGGGGCCACAGCCCCCTACTCAGTGCCTTTTAGAGCCGGGCCCGGCGGGCAGTCTCGGCTACAGGCAACCATCCAGCTCGGGGGCGCCATCTGGGCCCTGGAGGACAAGAATGGGCACAGCAGCCTGGGCCCTCTGGACCCCGAGATAGATCGGGGATGCATGCCTTAGTCCTGTTCCCTCTAACTTCCAGCCTGGGGGGGGGGGGGGGGGCTGACCAGTTTCTAGGGTCTTCTGGTCCATTCCCAGCCTGCACACAGCCTTTATCCAAGATGCACGTGGGCTAGCTTGTCAGGAGATGGGCGACCATCTCTGCTTAACCATAGGCTCAGGCAGGTACTGGGCTGCCCCGGCCATTCTCCTGGGGTGCGGTGACGAGGGGCACAGATCTCCTGAGTCTCCGGCATCCTCTCCTGTGGGGATGCAAACACCTCCTGACCCTGTGCCTGTGCAGGAAGCTGGGTGCCGGGCGCTGTCAGAAAGCCTTCCGCATCCCGGGCAGAATTCAGGGGCCGAACGCTTTGTGAAAATCGCAAGATGAAACCCTTTCTTAAAGAAGGTCAGAGAACAGGCCTTCAAGCGCTCCATTACTCAGCTTGCATCGGTGAGCATCACCCCGCACCGAGCGCCTGCAGCGGCACTGAGCTAGGCACTTCGCATAGATCCGCGCTTTGCAATGTGTTGGACTCGAGCAAAGCGGGGGAGAGTGTCCTCCGGGGCCTGGGGAACATCGTCTGAAATAAACCAAACCACGTGTGAAGTTCTGTTCGAAGTCTCATGTTTGATTGTGTGAAAAGCCTTACCTGTAAGTTTCTATCCTCCTCTGTGACCTAGGCCAGTGGTCGGCAAACTCATTAGTCAACAGAGCCAAATATCAACAGTACAACGATTGAAATTTCTTTTGAGAGCCAAATTTTTTAAACTTAAACTTCTTCTAACACTACTTCTTCAAAATAGACTCGCCCAGGCCGTGGTATTTTGTGGAAGAGCCACACTCAAGGGGCCAAAGAGCCGCATGTGGCTCGCGAGCCGCAGTTTGCCGACCATGGACCTACTGTGCTTGTTCGGAAATAGAAACTGTTTTCTTCAGGATTCAACGAGGAAATTAGAAAACACACAGTCAGACACACAGGTCTTACGTGTAGGATTGAATGAGTCTTTGTAATGCACACACCTATGTAACACGCACCTCAATCAAGGCATAACACACTCCCACCACCTCAGAGAATTGCCTCCCGCCCCTTCCTATTCACCCCTCTGCTTCCTGAAGGCTGACTGATTTCTGTCACCACAGATGAGTGTTGCCTGTTCTTGAACTTCATATAAATAGAATCGCACAGTAGGTACCTTTAATGGCTTCTTTTGCTCAGTACCAGCTCTGGGGTGGAGAGGCCGAGGGGCTGAGGGAGGGCAGAGCCCAGGAGCCAGGACCAGCCAGCGGAAGCTGGAACCACAGAGGGCTGTCTGCCTGGAGCAGGAGCCTCTGAGGAGATGCAACCATGCAGACCTTACAAAAAGCAGGCGGAGATGGGGGTAGGCCCGGCTTCTGCTCTCTCCTGTCCCCCAGTTTCCAGTGGGGCCTCCCATTGGCCAAACCTACTGGAAGGTGGGAGGGGAGGGAATCTGAGAATGCAGAGCCCGAGACACAACGCAGAGCAGAGGAGGGCGGGGAGGGCTTGAGAGCAGGAGTGAGTCCAACCCACAAGGTAACAAATGACCCGCCCGCTCAGATACCACCTCCTCCCACTGGGGATCAAACCCACATCCTGGGCTTGTGTCCTGACCTGGAATTAAACCAGCAACCTTTTGGTGCACAGGATGATGCTTAGTCAACTGAGCCACACCGGCCAGGGCACTGAATATTATGTGATTTAAATAAAAATCTTAGCTATTATTATCTTGGCTTGACTTCTTGGTGCTTTTCGTTTTTCATCTGTAAAATGGGCCTAAGTAATAGAGCCCACCCTATAGGATCACAGTGACGAAGGAGTGCCCGCCACATAGGGGCTCGGCACATATTAGGTCATCCTCTATGTTTGCCTTAAACATAAGCTGTCATCATCCCGCCTCCATGGTTCCCGCCATGGTTCTTGCCACGTCAGAGAGAGATGTGAAAGCAAGGGCCGAGAATCTTCTTGTTTGTGGGGAGGAGGTGGGGGTGTTGAGGAGCAAAGGTCCCCAGGTGAAAATCGGGCTACCCCCACTGAAACTCACAGCCAGAGGTACCCAGCTCGCCGTTCCCATTATATTTGTACATTGCAGCCACAGTGTTGTGAGTTGTATCCACGTTGCTGCAAGTCACAATACTCTATTGTGTGACTAGACCACATTTTCTTTATTCATTCTCCTTTCCATGGGCATTTTGGGTAGTTTCCAGTTTGGGACAGTTGTGAATAGGGCATTGTGAACATTCTAGTACATTGGTAAACATTCCCGTTGGGCATATACTCAGAAGTAAAATTGCTAGGTTGGGGCCTAGGTCAGGTTGTCCCCCAGTATAACGGAAGTCTCTACACATAATAGGGACTTATTGCATAAACAATAAAGTAAGAGCTAACATTTACTGAGCTCTAACCACATATCAGCCTCTGTTCCAAGCATCTTCTATGCAATGACTCACTTGACCCCACTCTAACCCTTTAAAGTAAGTATAAATATGCCCATTTCATAGACAGAGACACTGAGGTACCGAGAAATTAAGGAAATAGCCCACGTGTACACAGTTCAAAGTTGGCAAAATCAGTATTCAAACCCAGAGCCCCAGCTCCAGAACCCACACTCCTGGCCACCAGGCTACACTGACCAAAGTCACTACAGGGTTCGGGGTAAGGTGCCAGGCCTGGAGGAGAAACCGAGAGAGTGGGAAGGAAGAAACGGAGGAGAGGTGAGCAGGGCCTGACCACACTAGCGGATCTTGTTTGAAGGATGGATATGACGAGCAAGGGAGATGAGACCTAAGCATGTCCCTGGGCTTTCTGCTGGAGCAGGGGAGGAAGGGGGCCATGGACAGAAGCCAGGAAGAGCAAAGGTGAGCCCCACAGGTGCAGATAGGGGAGGGCATTTGAGATGTTTTAAGTTTGAAGATGAAGTTGTCACCAGGACAGGAGGAGGCTGGAGATCAAAGATGGGTCAGGTCTGACACAGAGAAGGGAGTTCAGGTCGAGAATCTGAGTCGTCTGCAGAAAGGAGAGGAGCAGGGAATGAGGTCGGCCGAGCCAGTTTAGTTAGGGACACAGACAACCAGAATGTGTGTATGTTGGTGTGTATAACCCGTTATCACCCCCCCCCCCCGATCCCACTGCTCCCCGCTGGCCGGGCCACCATCAGCCCTGCCCAGGTGAGTGTAGTGGCCTCCTCCTGGTCTCCTGGCTTCCACTCTCGCCCCTTCAGTGTGGGCCAGAGGGACCCTGTGAAAACCAAGCCAGACAACACCACTCCTTTCCCTCTGAGAAAAGCAAAAGGCCTCCACACAACCTGCAAGCCCCCACCCTGCCCCCGTCAGCCCTCTGTCCTCGCCCTCAGGTGCTGTCCCTCCTGCTCATGCCGCTCAGACCCCATGGCCTCCCTGCTGTTTCTCAAACACGTTAGACATGCACCCACCTCAGGACCTTTGCACAGGCTGTTCCCTCTGCCTGACATCATCTTCCCCCAATCTCCCCGATGCATGCAGCACATACCACCTTTTAACACATTACATAACCCACTCATAACATTTATTATTTGTTGCCTGGGACGTTATCTGCTTTGTTCACTGATGCATCTCCGGGACCTAGAATAGTGAGTGCCCAGGAGGCTCAGTTGTTATTGAATTAGTGAAATAATACATCTTGCTTTTTAAAAGGGGATTTAATGGTGCATTAAAAAGTAAATATGTAGCTGACAAATGGGAGTGGCTGCCCAGTTCACAGTGATTTCTCAGTGTCATGTCGGCGTGGGTCAGCGCTCACCCCCACCCCCGCCCCAATCATCCACCTCGGAATTTCTGAGTGGGGTACCCAGGCCAGAAGTATCAGCATCACCTGGCACCTGGTTAGAAATGCAAACATCTTGTGGCCCATTCCAGGCTCACAGACTGTGGGGGTGGGGTTCCTAAATCTGTGTTTTAATAAACCCTCCACCTCATTCAAATCTAGGTCACATTACAGTGTGACTTCAGACAAGAATCGGAAGAAAACGGTGCTGTGCTGCTGCCCCCTTGTGGCGTTTTGGTGCATGAACTGCGGAGAGGCCGCCAGCCTGGGGGAGCCCTCACCGACTGGGGTCCAGCTGCCTCCTGTTTCCGGGTGGAGAAACTGAGTCTCAGCGAGGGGAGGCACCGTGCCCGAGGTCTCCGAGTGGGGCGGTGATAGATCTAGGCACAGGATTCTTTCCTATTTGTGAGCAATGCAGCAGCTTTCTTTTCTCACAACATTTAAGCAGATGCCGTAAGGGCCCCTGCTGGGCCCTGAGCCAGGGCGCCTCCATCTGTCCCCTGGCTGACTCCCTGGTCCCTCTGCCCACGGTCCAGCTCCCTCCTCCCATCGGCTGTACCGCACAGCCAGAAAGATCTTTCTAGAGCACCATTATGGTTATGTCACTCTGCCTGAACCCCGCTGAGGCTCAGCACTGCCCTCTGGGTTCAGTCCAGACTCCTTCCATGACTCACGGGCCTGCTGGGTCTCCCAGACTCTTCTGTGCTCCAGCCACACTGGACAGCTCAGAGAGCCCCCCTCTGCCCAGGCCTTTCCCCAGGTGGCACCCTCTGCCTGGGGCGCTCTCTCCCCACCACCGAGAGGACCCCTGATTGTTCCTCATTAGCCACAGTTTCCACGTCTACCTGAGGCCGGCCCTCCCCAGTGCCCTGCTCCTCTGCCCTCTCACCTGCCCAGGGGCATCCTACTCCCCCCTCCCCCCGACACCTTCCATTTCTCCCTTTCCTCCAGGTAACTCCCGCCAATATACACTCCTGCTGGTCCTTTTGCTGGTGCTGTGAAGGGTGCAGCCCACCAGCCCACGCCCATCCCGGCTGCTCTGGAAACAAGGGGTGGAGTGCCCTCTCCAAGGGGCCGCTCCAGCAGCCTCGCTGGGAGCCCGGGAAGGGGAAGGCCACCTGTGTGCCACGTGCCATCAAAGGTCCACCTGCCCCTCCCTGACAGAAACGTGGCCTCGGGTCTGAGGCAGTCTCCGCAACGGGGTCCTGATTTAGCTGATTCTCGAGAACTCATCTTCTTCCTCCTCCACTGCAATTAATTAGAGTATCAGAGAGGACCCCGGGCAAGAGCCCAGGCCTCTTGGACACCTTGGGGTCGTTGCACGTGGCCCCATCACCCTGGCGTGCTTCTCGTCCGCGGCCCATTCACTGGTTTCTGGCCCCTCGCCACCGGCTTTCATAAAAATGCTTCCGATCTCATCCCTGGGCCAGGCCTTTTCATCCCCTCCCCGCTGGATCGGCAGTCCCTAGCAGGAGCTTCTTCAGCGGCTGCTCTGCAGCCCTGACCCAGCAGGCGTCAAACACAAGTGGCTGATTTTGACTTTCACACCCTTCTCACCTCAAGGACTGGCCCTCCACGGCTGGATTGCTCTCCTGCACCCTCCCATCTCAGACATCCCATTCATGTCTGCTTGTACGCCCTGCCTCTCTTGATTCCTGCTCTGTGCTCCTCTCTCAGCCTCATTAAATGCCCAAGGTTTTACAACCTTGTGGCAGCCACACCACCTCACCCTGATCCGGGGTCTCAGTGCGCCCCCGTGCCATGTAAAGTCCCCCTCGGTCCGTTCACCAGCTCAGCCAGATTTCTCAGGCATTTGAATTTGATCTCCAAAGGAAATACAAGTATATTTTAAAATTTCATGTCAACCGTCATATTTGTCATGTTTCCTTAATCGTTGTGATGTTTGAGCTGCTGGATCCAGCCATGCCTGAAGCCATACATCCCGACCCCATTTAGTTATGTGACTCAATAAATTACTCTTTATTACTTAAGCTAGTTTAGCTGGGTTCCTATCACTTGAACTAAAAGAGTCGCAACAAATCTAACTATATATAGTCACGTACTTACCTGCCCATTCTCGGCTTTTAGGGTGGGCTTTGCACCCTAGAAGTTGAGTAGATTTCTGATTCGTTCCTAGGCCCCTGAAGCCCAGCACGGGACCTGGTACATGGTCGCTGTTTAACTACATGCCTGCTGCATAGTGACTGAGGCCTGGGGTCTAGCCTGACTCTGCCTCTAATTGTGACTTTGAGCATCCAACTCTCCCTTCTGAGCCCAGTTTCCGGCTCTGCCGATGGAGATGGTCATCTGTGCCCTGCCCTGCTTGAGAGCTGTGTGAGGACCAGATGAGCCTGCTTATGAAAGTACTTGGCAAATGCAAAGTTCTGCATGCATTCTAATTCTATTTTCAAGAATGTACATGTTGTGCTCATT
The DNA here is from genome assembly GCF_951640355.1 of Cnephaeus nilssonii. NCBI lineage: Eukaryota > Metazoa > Chordata > Mammalia > Chiroptera > Vespertilionidae > Cnephaeus > Cnephaeus nilssonii. The sequence goes on along the minus strand of NC_137082.1, from coordinate 69,425,663 downwards.
TCGTCAGGTGCCCCCAACAGCCTATGGGTTCCTGGGGACACAAAGCAGACAGCCTGTTGAAACCGCAGAAAGATGTGCAAAGAGCAGCTTCAGCTCCCCCAGCACCGCCTCCATGGACACCAGGCTCGTAGCTGCAGATAAATGAGCAAGATGGGCCCCTGGTGCTCAGCACCTGCCTCCCACACCCTCCTGCTAGGACTCAGTGAGACAAGAGGTCCAGTGTCTCCTTAAATTTGAGTCATTGCAAGGGACATGCTAATGGGGCAGAGGCTGGCTGACGGTTCTCTAAACTGTCTCCCTCTTCCTTCTGGGCACCTGGAGAGAGACCACATCTCCCAGCCAGGTGACTGAGGTCTGGCCACGGCATATGACTCCAGACCTGGACCCCCAACCCCCCTCACAACCCTCTATACTCACTCTCTGCCCTTATCCGCTGGTCCCATGCAGAGGGCCCATGGAGGACTCCGAGGTTCTACATGGCTCTTAACTTTTCTTTTCTTTTAAAACTATTTATTGATTTTAGAGAGAGAGGAAAGAAGGGGAGGGGGGGGGAGAGAGAGAGAAATATTGATGAGAATCCTCGATCGACTGCCTCCTGCATGACCCTTACTGGAGATGGAGCCCGCAACCTGGGCATGTGCCCTGACTGGGAATCGAACCCAGTGGCCTCTCAGCGCATGAGATGATGCTCAAGCACTGAGCCACACCAGCCTGTGCTTGACTTTTTTTTTTATGAGCCCAGGACTCCTCGGGCAGCTGGTAAAGTCTACGATCTCCTCCTCAGACTGGTAATATTAAATATAATGCCTGGGATTACAAAGGAAGCAAATTATTGAAATATGGTAACTATAACAAAAAAGTATCGAGGCGCTCATTATCTGTGCTTCTTTATTAACATTTTAAACAACAAGATCTAGTCTAATTACCGTCGTTTTAAGGTGGTGATACTGTAACTGCCACGAGATATGGAAATACTTGTGATTCCATTTGGCAGCAATAGGTATGTGAACACCACTCTGTTGTCTATATTCATAACTGAAGGAAGTGCTAAGTGTCAGCTGGAGGTCAGTGGAAAGGTGCTTATTTTCCCTTCCAAGTTCAGGGATCCCTGAGATCCATCCACAGGCCCGCTCTGGGATAAGGACCGCTGCTTTAGGGCGTGACAAAGCCACAAAAAGGAGGCGCGGGTGACCACAGAACAGAGGCCCGCCAACGTTTCCTCAAGCCAGACGAAAAGACGAAGTAGGTGCTCACCTAACATCATGAATAGGTGCTTAGAAACCGTGACTTTAAGGGAGACAACAACGCCACCAGCTGATTAGTAGGAACGTGCGTGAAGTTCCTACCTGCGGCATATTTCTGGTCACAGAAACATCACCAAACTTCCAAACCAAGACCCCAACGCTTCTAATATTAAACACGGAAATAAATGTGAGCCACACACCCATGTAAGAAAGATGAGTAAAAACACGAAACATCAGGATGTTCCAACCTGCTTGTTCCAGTTCAGGGTCACAGTGGCTGGAGCCTGTCCCTGCAGCTCAGGGTGCAAGATGGGAACCCACCCTGGACAGGACGCCTCTCAGTGCAGGGCCCACACGCACCCAAGCGCACTCTGAGCGGGACAAGGGAGACACACTAATTCGCCGCATGAGCACGTCTTTGGGGGGAGGTGGGAGGAAACTGGCGGCCCCGGAGAAAAACCACACAGGCATGGGGAGAACGTGCAAACTCCACACAGACAGTGGCCCCTGCAGGGAGTCTTTTTTTTTTTTTTTTTTAATCATCGACGTTATAATGAACCGACGTTGAACAAAGCGATGTTATTCGAGGACTGCTGTATTGTTTTCTAGGGACATCCAGACTCTGGGGCCAGGCCTGACTTATTGTTCCAGGTGGGCGACCCTGAGTGGGTCCTCTAACCTCTCTAAACCTCAACATCCTCATAAAGAAAATGTAGACAATGATTCCGTCTCGCCGGGCAGCCATGAGGGTTAAAGGGGATAACAGCTCTGAATGCTTGCAAACGCTATGGTCATTTCCAGCCGCGGTCTTCAAACCCCAGCCAGGGAACTGGCGCTAAAAAATAAGGGCCACACAGTGAAACCTCATCACGGTAAATGGATTCCATCTGCAGAACTGGCCTTCGCGGTGAACTTCTGACCTTCCCAATTTGAGGGGCGATGAAACTCATTCTTCTCTAAAACGGGGATGGTTACAAATAGTGCTTGTGGATTTCCCCCATTGTTCTTACTTTGCAAAGAGAGTTGGCAATCTTATTTGAATTCACAAGTATTTTATGGGATGTGGTGGTTTTATGACGACCAACATGTGTAAGAATCACTGTTTTATACCGCCACAAAAATAGTCGTTCTTATGATCACTCCAAACTAATAAAGCTTAGAGAGGATTTGATTCCTGACCTGGCATGAGTTGGAAAAATAATAATAATAATACTTAACATGCATTGAGGGTTTCGCTGTGTCCCAAACGGATCTAAACACTTCATGTGTGTGTAACTGGTTTACTGAATAATCTGAATTTGGTGAAGGAGACTTCAAACATTTCCGTTGAGCCCAATCAAATCTCTCCTCTTGCCCCTTGCCCCTCAGCCCAGTTTGAACATCCACTCATAATCTGTTGAACACTTCCTCTAAATCAAGCTCGACACTTCACCTCAAGAATGCATTATTTAATTTAACAAACTGTTAAATAGCCTAACTAGGTGAACCTTACACTGCTATGCATCTTACAGATACGAAGGCCCAGAGAGGTGAGGTAACCTGCCCAAGGTCACACAGCAGGTAAGGTTTCAAACCCAGGCTGTCTGGCTCCAGAAACTTGCCTGTAATCTCTGCATTGCAGTCTTCAGTAGGGCTGAGAGCAGTGTGAGGGTCCTTCTAAGTTCTAGTCTTTCCTGTTTACGAGGGCCAGAAGGAGCAGCAGAGGACAGGGGACAAAAATCTAACCGGTGTTTTTTCAAGTCCTCTCAGGAAGACGAACTCCTTCTGTGTGGCCAGTGTCCAAAGGCTGGCACTCCCGGGCCACATGAGCGGCTTGTGCAGGGGTCCCTGTATTGGTCTCCTGGCTGTTGAGGGAGATTTGGGATCCCCTGACCGCTCTTGGACCCTGTCCCCAGAAGTATGCTTCATGGCCTCTTTCTGCCAGGGTCCTCTTTCCTGGAAAGAAAAAGGATCATCCCTTTTGGGCAGGGGACTGGCCAGATGGCCTGGCACCCACTGGGCTCAGGGAAAGCTCACCCATTGTTATGCAGCCAAATGGGGGTGGGGGTGGTGCTGGTGGCCCTGCCTTGCCACGTCTCTCTAAGCATTTCTCTCCGCACACACAGGCACTGAGGCGTCTGAGCTGAGAATCTGCTAGCACTCACCACTTGGGGGCAGGAACCCCAAGTCTCTACTAGTGGAACCTGCCAGAACAGGGGAGTTCCCTTTTCCTCCCCCCAAGAGAGCAGAAAAGGTATATCACTTCTCCCTGTTCTAGAAAATCATTCCAAATTCTAGTCTTCTGGTTGTGGAGGCTGAGGGGGTGGGGTAGGGTTCCCTAAGGAGGTGTGATGTCCCTAGGAAAGTCCTACAGGGGTGTCTGTGGCTTTCCTGACGATTGGGGTACTCAGCACCTTGTATCCTTGCTTTGGGGCTTTAACTGAAAATATGAAACAAAGAATAAGTCCCATTTAAGAGTCTGCTAATGCATGCCATCTTAACTTAATCCTCACAATAGCCCTATTAGCTATGGTTATTAATTAGGACAATGGGAGCTGCTATAACAAGCCCCCAAATTCAGGGACTTGACACAGTAGAAAGGTATTTCTTACTCACATAATATTCCAAGGCAGGTGTTGCTGGCTGGAGGGTGGCATTCCTTCATGCGGTGAGCCAAGTGACTGACGTGTTACAGCTCCACCATCCTCTGGGCCTCAGAGCAATAGATTGCAGAGGGTAGAGAGAAACTCACCTGTTTCCTAAAGGCCCCACCTGGAAGAGACACTGACCACGCCCACTCACTTTTTATTGGTGGAGACGAGTCCTACTAGGACGCAAAGCGGGCTGGGAAATGTAGTCTCTAACTGGACCGGTGTCTTCCAGAGACAACTCCACACTACAGTCTTTGAGAGTGTGACAGAAAAGCTTTCTTTACCAATGAGCTTCATTAATTCACCCGGGTGACCAGTGCTCCCCATTCTGTCTGAATTCACCACTTCTGCCACAGCCATAAGGAATGCTCACCCCTAGTGCCACTCGGTTCCTGGCCTCCTTCGTCATCCTCCCACTGAACGGTGTTGTGGACTGAAAGCTGAAAGTCTGTACCCCTTCTATAGGTATATGTTAAAACCCGAACCCCAAGGTGATGGTATAGGAGGTGGGGCTTTGGGGAGGTGGTTCGGTCATGAGGGTGGAGCCCTTATGAGTGAGATTAGTGCCTTTATAGGATGAGATATGCTTCCTCTTGTTCTCCACCATGTGAGGTGCAAATGAGAAGCCGGCTGTGTGTAACCCAGGACGAGGGCTTTCACCAAGAACCTGACCATGCTGGCACCTCGATCTCCGACGTCCAGCCTCCAGGACTGTGAGAAATGGACATTGTCATTGAAGCCACCTGTCTGTGGTGCTCTGTTACAGCAGCCCAAGCGAAGACAAACTTCCAAGAATCTGTTGGGTTTCTTCTCCAACCAGATTGTACCAGCCACACTTGTTATTATACTGAGGTAATTTTATTAGATATTCTATAAGCTGATGGAATCTGAGTGCAAAAAGGAAGAGATTTGTTTTTGTGGAAACTCAATAAAGATGAACTGCTTAAAAAAAATACTGTCGAATTAGGCGTGGAAGAAACAACTCCAGAAGACCTGGAAAAAATTACCTTGAGAATCTAGGGGGACTCTGCCCTCAAGTTGCTACACAATCCTTATTCCACTTAAAATAAACCCAAACTGGAAGTCAGGAGATGGATTCTGGGTGTAGTTTATGTTGGGAGGAGAAGGTGAAAAGCCAATCAACCCCACACTCAAAGAACGGAGGGCAAACGTTCGAGGTGTGTCATTCACAATGACCCCCTGCTTCTTTCGTTAACTGACTAATCCCTGGTCCTGTTACAATGGACATGTGCACTTCTATGGGATTGTCACCTTATTTTATAGGTGTATAAACTGAGGTCCCGGATAGCAGCAGGGAAGTGATGGAACCACAATTCAAAACCAGCCAAAGTGCACTCTTCTTAAAATATGTATTTTTATTGATTTCAGAGAGGAAGGGAGAGGGAGAGAGAGAAACATCAATGAAGAGAGAGAAACATCAATGATGAGAGAGAATCATCAATCGGCTGCCTCCAGCACGCCCCCTACACACCTCCTACTGGGGATAGAGCCCACAACCCAGGAATGTGCCCTGACTGGGAATCAAACCGTGACCTCCTGGTTCATAGATAGATGCTGACTGAGCCACACTGGCCGGGCCACTCCTTTTTTTTTTATTCCTTGTGTGTGTGTGTGCATGTGTGTGTGTGTGTAATCATCACCCAAAGAAATGTCTGATTTTAAGAGAAAGAGAGAGAGAAACACATGGATGTGAGAAACATTGATCATTGCATCTTGTACACACCCTGACTGAGGATCAAAACCTAGGTATGCACCCTGACCGGGAATCGAACTCGCAACCTTTTTGGTGTATGAGACAATGCTCCAACCAACTGAGCCATCTGACTGGGGTACAAAGTCTCCTCTTGATGCCAGAAATGTCCAGTCGAACTTTCCATGACGATGGAGCTGTCCTATAGCTGCCACTAACACATGAGCACTTGAAATGTGTCTCGTGTGACTGGATACCTGAATTTTAAAACTTAATTTAATTCAAATTAATTTAAATATAAATGGCCACATATGGCTAGTAGCTACCACATCAGCCAGCCCAGCTCTGTGCTACACTAACGTTAGCACAGACCTTTCTCAGGGTCCCAGGCGCTTTTTTTTTCTCTCTGTTTTGACCCTTTGCAGCCGCGATGTCTCCAGAAATGCAAACCCTACCCCCTGAATCAAGATATTCAGACATCTCTGGAGTCCAATGCAGTATTTGCCTGGAGAACGGGACAGGCTCTGCCAGCGGTGGCTGAGCACGGATTGCCAAGTGCCGGCCACCGCCGAGCTCCTCGGGTCAGGGAGTGTGGCTTTAGGAGCAAGAACTTGGCAGCAGGACAGGACAGCTCCCTCCCTCTGAGCGACTTCAGCCAATCTCCACACCCCGCTGAGCCTTGGCTTCCTCCTTTGTGAAGTGGATTAAAAGTACCTGGTGCCGTGAGGGTTACATCAAGTGATGCCTGCTGAGCACCTAGCTCCCTGCTCGATCATAGGAGCTGCCCAGTAAATGTCCTTCACATTCACTCCAACCCTCAGAGTCTCCCTCCCACTCAGACCAAAGGAGCAGCAGGAAAAAAAAATGGGGGTGAAATGCTAAGTCATACATAAAAGTAAAGAGAATGGTTTACTAACCACCCCCATACTCGTATCTCTTAGGTTTTTAAATTATTAACCAGAGTAAAGGCTTCACTATTTCCATTAACCCAATGATACCCGTCCTTGGAAGGCAGAAGAACAAACCCCCAGGGTTCCAACTAAATGGCCACAAACACGTGTCAGGAATTTTCTGAGCATCCCTGGTTCATCCCAACAGCCAGAGACAGGGTCATTCTCAGACAGTTGTCATTTGTCCCCCAAATAATATCCTCATCATCCTGGAAACAATGGTGCCCCCTCATACTGAGCATGGCTATGGTGCTTCTCTGGAGATAATCAGGGTTCCATCTCTCTGGGTGCCCCAAACCATATGGTTTGCCTCCCAGTGCCTGGAAGATTCAGGGAGACCCCCATATCCTACCAATAACATTATTTAAGCTAGCACAAGGTACCTTTTAATTTCTTGCAAGCCACAGCCCTAAATGATACTCAGGCTGCCGAAAGGCCACAGCTGCCATCTCGAAGGAGCTGGTACCTATTGTCCCCTGAGGTCAAAATAACCCATTCATGCCCAGCTGGCATGGTTCAATGGTTGAGCGTTGACCTATGAACCAGGAGGACACTGTTTGATTCCCAATCAGGGCACATGCCTGGGCTGTGGGCTTGATCCCTAGTGTGGGGCGTGCAGATGGCAGTTGATCAATGATTCTCTCTCATCATTGATGTTTCTACCTCTCCTTCTCCCTTCCTCTCTGAGATCAATAACAAAATTTGTTTTAAAAAAACATTCTTTTAGGAGAGAGACGAGAGAGACCTTATCGGGGAAAGCTGTAATTTTCCCTCTGGCCTTTGGGAAAATGACTGAACTATATTCAAACTATAAAAATCAATGCCTTAAGATTCCATAAGCCCTGGCTGGTGTGGCTCAGTTGGTTGCAGCAGCATCCTGTGCACCAAAAGGCGGCAGGTTCCATCCCCGGTCGGGGTGCATGTAGGAAGCAGCTGATGGATGTTTCTTTGTCATATCTCTCTCTCTCTCTCTCTCTCTCTCTCTCTCTCTCTCTCTCTCTCTCTCTCTTTCTTCTCCTTCTCCTCCTCCTCTTCCTCCTCCTCCTCTTTCTTCTTCTTCCCTTGCTCCCTTCCTCTCTCTAAAATCAGTTTTAAAAAAGGAAAAGATTCCAGTAAGCCTGGGGAATTAGTGTGGAAAAGGAAAAGAAGGCATAAATTGGGCGGGGGCGGTGTACTAACATTTACTGACACCTACTCCGTGCTGGCGCTCCTTCACACATTCATTCAATCCCCGCAGGAACACGGCTGCGCAGGTATTTTTACCCCCGTGTCACAGATGAGGAACCCGAGACTCAGAAAGGTGAAGTCACTTCCCTGAGAGAGAACTGGGGTCTGACTCACCGGACACTCCCGTCCTCTCCTCGCCACTGCCCTGCGGGTGCCGTCCTAGATGACAGTCCTCTGAGCCCACTTCCTCTCCCTGGCGTGGGGATGGCCACGCCTGCCTGGCTCACACAGCTCTCAGAAGGATCTAGACTCACAGGGGATGTAAAGAGCTTGCAGGTGCCCCGGGCCCCGATGGGGACTGGGGTCACCTGCCTCCTTGTCCTCCAAGCAGACAACCTTGAGCTGCGGAAGACGATCCCAGGCCTCGTGGAGAGGTGGCGGGGCTGCCTCCCGCATGAACAGCGGAGGAAAATCACTGGGCCTCTCAGGTTCCCAAAGGAGGGAGCGGGGAGGAGGCCGGGGAGGGGAGCTGCAGGGGCGCCTTCGGGTGTTGCTGTTTTTGGTGCCTGCGCAGCTGATGGTTTTCCAAGCTGAGTAACACACACACACACAAACTCCAGCCTCCTCTGGCTTAAAATAGAGCCGCCACGCGGAAAATGCCAAGCACAGGGCAGAGTCACCTGCCTGGCAGGCCCAGACAGCTCCCCCGTGGCCCCAATAACACCCATCCCCAGCGGTACCTCTGACAGAGCGCCTCTCAGCTGCGTGTCACGAGGTCCTCACGCTTGTGGGGGACAACCGGCCGGCACTCCTCAGTCCCATCTCAGAGATGAGGAAAGTGAGGCCCAGAGAGGCAGCGGGAAGGTGACAAGGCCAGCGGCATCTGGCCTGCTGGGGCCGGTATTGGAAGGATCGTGACTGTGGTGGCCAGCCGGCCCTGAGTTCAAGTCCTGGCGCGGCCACCGCCTGGCTCTGAGGACTTGCCAGCAGGGCCTCTTCCCTGCGCATCTGCCTCCTGCCCTGGGAAGTGAGGGCCCCGTCATGTCTGTGAGTGCGCCGTGCAAGGACAAGTGCTCACCAGTTTTAGCTAGGCCCCTGCTATGGAAATGAATTCTTTTTTTTCTTTTCCTTTTTTTTAAAGAGAGAGAGTAGAAGGGAAGGTAAGAGACACACAGAGAGAAACATTGATGTGAGAGAGACACATTGATCGGTTACCTCCTGCATGCAGCCCGGGCCAGGGATCATGCCTGCAACAGAGGTACATGCCCTTGGCTGGAATCTAACCCGGGATCCTTCAGTCCACAGGCTGATGTTCTATCCACTGGGCCAAGCCAGCCAGGGCTGGAAATGAATTCTTGACATCTGTAGTCAGACAGTTGTAAATGGGGGTGGGGTGGAGGGTGGGGAGAAATGGCTACTTGCTACCAGGCACATGGAATGTGACAAACTATATTTTATATTAGCTTCGACACGGTCCTATGAAGCAGGCATCATTATCACCCCATTTCTCAGACAGAAAATCAGAAGTGTTCTATCCACAGGCACCTACCTAGAAAGTGAAAGAGCTGGAATTCGAACCCAGGTCTCGTTGCCTCCAGCGGTGTTCATGACCCGGACCTCAACAACTGTCCTCGGTGTAAGCCTGATCCTAAGAACAAGCCTTCCCCACCCCCACACTGTCCCAACAAGCTCTGCTCAGGCCCTTCTTGGGCTGTAGGTCCCTGGTGCCCCACCCACCCCGGTCTGGGACTGTAGCCCGGGTTTCTGCTCCTCTGAAATCTGGAAGGGAATCAGAAAATCAAACTTGCTGATGCCATTGCTAAAAATAAGGCTGAGGTAGCAGTGCCAGCACCCCGCTTCTAGGCCACTGGGCTGCAGTCCAGCTTCCAGGGGGGAATGGGGTGCAAGGCTCCCCGCTGCAGGCACTGGGCCCTGATTCTGCTGGAGAACAGAGTAGGGCAGGCTCTGGGTGCCGTGTCCCTACGGGCCCAGGCCATTGCTCAGTTGTGATATCGGTAATAGTGGCTAACTCTTCTAGACAGGTCTTCAGGGCCGGACACAGCTCTCAGAGCATCTCATCTACTGGCTCATTTCATCCTCACAACCACTGTAGCTGTTCCCTGCTGCTGCCGTGACAAATTATCACAAACTTAGCAGCTTAAACAACACTAATGTATTATCTCCCAGTTCTGTGGGGTGGAGGTCTACACAGGTGGGATTGGGCTAAAATCGACTAGGACTGCAGTCCGTTCTGGAGGCTCTAGGGAGGGGTCCATTTTCTTGCCTTTTCCAGATTCTAGAAGTTGCCTATTCTCCTTAGCTTGTGGCCCCTCCCTCCATCTTCAAAGCCAGCACCGTCAGGCAGAGTCCTTCTCATCTTGCATCTCTCTGGTTCTCCCACTTCGGCTTCCATCTTCCAGTTATAAGGACCCTTGCGATTGATTACATTGGGTCCACACAGATAATCTAGGGCAGTGGTCGGCAAACTGCGGCTCGAGAGCCACATGCGGCTCTTTGGCCCCTTGAGTGTGGCTCTTCCACAAAATACCGCGTGCGGGCGCGCACGTACAGTGCGATTGAAACTTCGTGGCCCATGCGCAGAAGTCGGTTTTCGGCTCTTAAAAGAAATTTCAACCGTTGTACTGTTGATATTTGGCTCTGTTGACTAATGAGTTTGCCGACCACTGATCTAGGGTCATCTCCCAGCTCAAGATCAGCTGTTTAGCAACCTTAATTCCATCTACAACCTTAATTCCCTTTGCGATGTAACCTAATATATTCACAGGTACCAAGGATAGGACATGAGCATCTCTGGGAGGCCAGTATTCTGCTGACTATAGCACCTAATGAGATAGGAACTTTTTAAACCCCATTTTACTGGTGGTTTTGAAAACTGAGGCATTAATTTCAAACATCTGGTAAACAACAGAAGTGGGATGTGAACCCAGGCAGTCGAGGTGTACATCCACGCTCTTAGCCTCTACATGCTGTGACTGCTCCTTTTTCCCACAGGTCACTGGTGTGTTTTCTGTGCCAGATCCGGGTGCAGGGGACACAGAGGTGACCAAGATACCTGTCTTCAGAGGGAACACAGTATGGGATGCAAGAATCACAATGCAGTGTGAGGGGTACAAGATGGCAGGAGGCAGAGGCTGCTGGGGAGGAGTTAGGAAGGGAGATGTTCAAGTAAACTGAGAGCAGGAGGATGAATAGGGCGTGAGCCGGCTGCACCTACAGCACAACCAGACTGCGATAATTAAGGGCATTAATCCTTGTAAAGTGCTTCCATCTGTGTCTGGCCCCTGGCAGGCATTCAATAAATGCTGGCTGTTGAGTGGATGGGGAGAGGACAATTCCAAGCAGAGCAAGACTGTGCCAGGAGCTGAAAATTTAGTTCAAAGGGGCTTCGGAGAGAGAGGCTGGAGCAGGGATGGGGAGCAGGTGACACGTGCCAAGGCTGCAGCCGGGACCAGGGGATGCAGGAGCTGCAGGAGAGACTGCCGGGTGCTCTGCCCAGAATCTCCATGAAGACCCACCCATGCTCTGAAATGAGTGTCGTCTTGGTGCGGGGGCCGGGTGGGGGGGGGCGGAGTGGATTTCTTGGAGAGTGAGTGAAGTCCATGGAAAGCTTCTCAAGCACCCAGCTGTTCAGGTCAAAGACTGAGGGTTCATCTTTGAGTCCCCCTTTGCCCTCCACACCCAAGCTATCAGCAGGTCCTGCTGCTCCGTGCATTAGGGTAACACTGGCTGCGGTAACAGACTGACCCCATAACACTGGACCTTAATACAGCAGAAGTTCAAAATAGGTGTTCGCGATGGGAGATGGCTTTGCAATATGTCATTCAGGCACCCAGCCTCCTTCCACCCTGTGGCTCTGTCCTCCTCTGCAGACGGCATTCAGCCTGCGGGTGGGGAAAGAGAAGTGAAGCCTGGCATGGGAAAGGCTTTTATGGGCCAGGCCTGCAAATGGCCCAGGTCACTTCTGCCCACATTCCATTGACTACAGCTTCGAAGTGCAAGTGAGGCTGGGAAATGTGGCTAGCTCTGTGTACCCACTCCACCTCCCTAACATAGCTCAGGCCCAGCAGCTTCTCTCCATCTCCAGTGCTGCACCCCTAGTCCCAGCCACCCTCGGCACACATTTGGACTACAGGCCCCCACTCTTAGCCATCTTCCCTTTCCCACATGAAGCCAGGAAAGCTCTTTCTAAAAACGTCAATCAGATCATTGGTGTATTTGTTTTCCTGTTTATAGCTTTTCCGATTATACTGAAGAATAAATCCATATAAGGGCTTGTGTGAAGTTGCCTTTCTGTTTTCCTTCGGCTCCCCCCTCCTCCAACCCTTCCCTCTCTTCCCACTCAGGCCCCCCCCACCCCCCCCTCACCCCACCACCACCACCACCACCAGCGCCCTAATTCTCCTGGCTCCAGCTTCACTTCCTAAAGGTCTTGCACTTACTGCCTGGATGCTCTCTCCCCGGTCACCCTCCAGGAAGGCCTCCCCCCACTTCGTTCGCAGACCCAGGCTTTGGGCGCTTTGCTCCAGATGTCACTGTTTGCAGACACATTAGCCCCAGGGCGCCAGCGGGTAAATAAAGGCAGATGTGTGGCAGGGGCGGCCGCCCTCCCTGCCATCCCGCCCCCCCTGCCCCCCCCCCGTCCCCGCCACACACGCCCCGAGGCCCCGCCTCTGGGTGCCCCATCCCAGCCACGCGCAGCCTGAGCTCCTGCCGCGCGGGTCCCAGGCGCTGGCTGGGGCGGAGCGGGCGCGGGGCGGCCGTCGAGGCGCATGGCCCCGGCCCGGACTAGGCTGGCGCGGCGCGGAGCGGGACGGCGCGGTTCGGGGCGCTGCCATGAAGCAGCAGAGCGTGCGCACCGCCGCGCTGGTCCTGTGCATCCTGTCCTACCTGCTGGTGGGCGCCGCCGTCTTCGATGCGCTCGAGTCCGAGGCGGAGAGCGGCCGCCAGCGGCTGCTGGCCCAGAAGCGGAGCGAGCTCCGGAGGAAGTACGGCTTCTCGGCCGAGGACTACCGCGAGCTGGAGCGCCTGGCGCTGCAGGCCGAGCCGCACCGCGCCGGCCGCCAGTGGAAGTTCGCGGGCTCCTTCTACTTCGCCATCACGGTCATCACCACCATCGGTGAGCGCCCCGGAGCCCCCTGGGCGCTCGCTCCATCCCGAGCCGCCCGCGGTCCCCTGGGTTCGAATCCCGCCTCTGTCCCTGCCCAGCTGGGTGACTTTGGACGGGTCATTTCGGCGGCTCACCGGAGCCGCACTTGGCCTCCCTGTGCCGAGAGGGCTGTCATTCCACGCAGGCTGGGCTGGGAGGAGTCAGCAGGTCAAGTTTGCCAAGAGGCTGGCGCGCAGGAATGCCCAGAAAATGCTCCGGGGGCTGGGAGGCAGACCAAGGGGGACCTGGGAGCCCGAGTGGCTGAAGTGGCTTCCTCGGCTGCACCGCACTAGCTGTGTGGCCTGAGACAAGTTGTGTGACCTCTCTGAGCCTCACTCTTCTCCTCTTTAAAGTAGGGGGTGCTGATCAGCACTCTTGCAGGCTGTGGTGAGATCGTTATCATCCAGGAAAGAATATGTGCAGAAAGTTTCAGCAGGGGGCCTGACACATAGAAAGCACTAAAAATAGAAGTGGATTTCTGTATTACAGTTGTTATTCTGTTACTTCATAAGACCGGGGACCTAGTCTGTGTTAGTCACTGCAGCATGGCCAGTGTCTGGCACATAGTAGACACTCAATAAATACATGTTAAAGGAATGACTGATTAACTCAGCTTTGGACCTCACCCTCGGGGATCCAGAGCACTTTCTCCGCAGCATCTGGACCGCCAGCCGTTGCCATGGCCACCGCCTGGCTGGTACCTGTGGAGCCTAAGCCCGGGGAAGCGGGGAAAGGAGAGAAGCAGGCTCTGCAGGGCTCCCAGCGGGGTGCCAGCCGCTCCTGGGCCCCAGCTGTGGATGTGCAGGTGCCCCCCTGCAAGCCCAGGCCTCGGAGGAAATGTCTCTGTTCTTGCCAGTGAATGTGAGCTTGTGGGTTTAGCAGCCGCGTTAAAACCTGAGTTCTGCAATGACATGTTCTCATCTCTATTGCCGTCCTGCTTCTCTCTGAGCCCTGGTTTCCTCAACTTCAAAATGCAATTGTTCCTACCTCACTGGGGGGTTGCCAGGTTTAAATGAGGTCAAGCATGTAAAATGCGTGGCACAGTGCCTGAGGCTAAATGGGCACTGTTAATTAGTAATAATGACAATTCATTATTTGCCAACTGTGGGCCCAGCTCCCATTCAGCCCTTATGACCCCTCCTGTCAACATGGGTACCCCTGCTTCTCTATCTTGGCTCAGCCTAAGACACCCCCCCCCGCCCCCCGCCGCTGTGCCCGGTGGTGTGGGACCCCATCCATCTCTTCTGCTTTCCCGCACATTCTTTGGGGGCCTCCCAGCTGTGTTTGGCCGCCTCTCCTGGTTGTTCTCCTCCCTACCTGCCCCTCTATCCCTCCTGCCCCCCATGCATCTGGGAGCCTGGGGAAGGGACTAGAAGAGGAAACAGGAGTTTTGCCTTTTTGGCCATTTGGGGGCGCTGTGTGGTGCAGGCCGCGTAAGGCCGCTTGCAGACAGCCTGGGACCCAGGAGCATGAGCACTGCAGGGACAGGAGAGAGGCACCGAGAAGCAATGGAGGACGGAGGTGGCCTCTGGGCAGCTTCATCCCTCTAACCCTAATTTCCTTCTCTGTGCAATGGGGATAATGCCATCTCATACAGTCCCCGGAAGGGTTAAATAATAACCCATGTAAAGTACCCGCATGTTTAGTTATCTTTATTCATGTCCCTCTCTGCCAAAAACCTGACATAGCCCCAAACAGCTGGAAACAGCCTTCCTGGCCTCTAATTCCTATAGAGGCTCCTCTGTCTCAGACCCCCGTCAGTTTGGTTTGATCGTTATTATTATTGATGATTAAATTTTCGTTGACCCCTTAGCCTGTGCCAGAATCTGTAAAAGGCACCGGTGACTGGGGACACAGAGAAGGGACTGGCACGGTTTCTGGCCTCAAGGAGCTCACAGCCTGGTGGTGGGCAGAGCCCTCGCTGCCCCAGTAACAGGGCCATGTATTGGAAAAGTGGAAGTGGAGCTGTAGGACTTTAAACCCATATATTGTGTTGATATTCTGAATAAATGACATATGCACACAGTACACACTTACATGGTCCAAAAAGGTACAGCATGAAAAGGAAGTCTCCCTCTTACCCTGTCCCTCAGCCCATCAATTCCTTTCCCTGGATTAAATAGTTACTGGTTTCTTGTGCATCCTCCTAGATATAGTCTCCGCCTCTATATTCCTTTAAAACACACACACATTACATAGACATGACAACATACACACTGTTTTGTTTCTTGCTTTTTTAACTTATATACAGAGTGGGGCAAAAGAAAGTTTACAGTTGTTTGTATGGAAAATAATGCAATAATTAATGAATAGTAATACAAGAATAAACTGTGTTTCGAGTACTAACCACCATAAACCTACTTTCACCCCACCCTATAGTTTGGTGGTATTTTTATATCAGTCCCTAACGCACTGTGTCATGTTTTTCATGGCCGCATAGGAGCTCTTCTCTGCCTTGGCACAACTGGCATTTTGGACTGAAGTTGTGACAACCAAAAGTGTCTCCAGATATTGCCAAAAGTCCCCTCAGGAGCAAAATCACCCCTGGTTGGAACCTGCTGTGTAATATTCCATCCTTTGGACGGCGCTGTGACTTATTTAACCAGGCCCCTGTCGATGGACACTTGGGTTGCCCAACATTTTCACTACGAGCAACAATGCTTCAATGAGACCAATGTGCATCACTGGTATCACTATGTGTTTCGGAGCAGGGGTTGCCAACCGGTGGTCCGTGAGGTCCGAAAGGTTGGCGACCGCAGTTTTGGAGGACTAGCTTCCTCACCGTGGAATTGCACAAGTCCAAGGGCCGGGGTGTTCTACATTCTGGCAGATGGGGCCAGTTTGCTAGAGGGGGCATATTCTGTTGGGGAAGGGCTCCCTGACTTTTCCTGGGTCCTGGGACCCTCTGAGAATATAATGAAAGCGTTCACGCCTCTCTCCTGGAAAAGATAGATACCCCCTTATCTCCAGGTGCCCTACACCAGTTGAGGGGACCGAGTGGATAATCACTCCACCAGACGAAGGAGGTGTTTCGTGAGAGGGGGGCTTGGAGCAGATGTGGGAAGGAAGAGTGGACTGGGGCAGGGCAGGTAGGGTGTGGTGGTGGTGGGAGCGGGGACAGGAGAAAAGGCATGTGGTGGGACATGCTGGCTGGGGAAGCACCATGGGGGTCTAGATCACAAAGGAGCTCAGACACCATGTGAGAACTAGTTCTTTACCCTGTGAGTACTGGGAGCCACGGAAGCTTTTGCCTTAGAAAAAAAAAATCAAAACACAATTTACATACAGTAAAACTCACCACTTTTCAGTGCATACTTCTGTGGGTTTTGACAAATGAAGTCCGGCCGGCCGCGATCGAGACAGAACATTTCCATCCCCCTCCAAGGTCCTGTCACCCCCTCTGTAGTGAACCCCTCCTCCGTCTCAGTGACTGGCAACCACAGATCTGCTCTCTGTCTCCATCGTTTTCTGCCAGCGTAACATTTAACTGGAGTCACACCGTTTGCACCTTTGGAGCTTGGCTTCCGCATAATACATGTGAGATTCGTCCTTTGTTGCTGCAGATAACCGCCGTCCGTTCCTTTCTATTGCTCCAAAGAATTCCATTGTATGGATGTACTTTGGGTTATTTATCCGTTTTCCAATCAAGGGACGTTTGGGTTGTTTACAGTTTGGGGTGATAACGGACAACCAGGCTAGGTTTGGAAGCCAGAGAATGTCCTAGATAGGTAGGAGCCCGCTCTGGGGGATGGGAGGCCGGCCGGCAGGCCGAGGGCTACATATGGTGTTGTCAGATGGCACTGGGTACTCACCGACCTCCCCCTCCACTCTCCCTCCAGGGTATGGCCACGCCGCACCAGGCACGGACTCGGGCAAGGTCTTCTGCATGTTCTACGCGCTCCTGGGCATCCCCCTGACGCTGGTCACCTTCCAGAGCCTGGGCGAGCGGCTGAACGCGCTGGTGCGGCGCCTCCTGCTGGCGGCCAAGCGCTGCCTGGGCCTGCGGCGGCCGCGCGTGTCCACGGAGAACATGGTAGTGGCCGGGCTGCTGGTGTGCGCGGCCACGCTGGCCCTCGGGGCCGCCGCTTTCGCGCACTTCGAGGGCTGGACCTTCTTCCATGCCTACTACTACTGCTTCATCACCCTCACCACCATCGGCTTCGGCGACTTCGTGGCGCTGCAGAGCGACGAGGCGCTGCAGAGGAAGCCGCCCTACGTGGCCTTCAGCTTTCTCTACATCCTTTTAGGGCTCACGGTCATTGGCGCCTTCCTCAACCTCGTGGTCCTGCGCTTCCTGGCGGCCAGCACCGACGCGCCCGAGCGCGCTGCTCGCCGCGCCAGCCCTCTCCGCCTGGGGGCGCCGGAGAGCCGCGGTGCCGCCCTGACCCGCAGCCCGACGCGCCCCGGGGGTTCCTCTGTCTCCTACCGCATCCACCAGCTGGAGATGTGGGCCCGCGACAATCTGGGCTTCTCGCCCCCCGTGAGCCCTGGGGCTATGGGTGGCCGCGGCGGGGCAGGCAGGCCCCCTGCCCGGCGGAAGTCCATCTGACAACCTGACCCCATGGGGTCGAGGGTTTGGGTTAACCTGTCAATGCCCCACTCCCCCCAGAGCTTGGAGAGGGGTGAGGGGCCTCGGGTGCAATGCCATCTTCTGCCACAAGCAGGTTCGCATTCCCTTCTGTGGCTAGCCCCTCTCTCATCTCCAAAAATATATTAAAGTCGTGTCATAAGCACAATTACGATTCTAAGGTCACCCAGGAGGTGCAAATCCCTACAGTCCAAATTGTTTTAGGAAGGCGTGGCCACACTACCTGGCCTCTGGAGTGGACACAGGTGGCTGTTCTGCTGCGGAAGAGGCAGGTTTTCGTGTTGCAGGGAAAATGCACAGCTTTGGAGACTGGAATCCCACCTGTGAGGCCAGCTGCTCACACCATGAGAAGCCAGGAAGGATATGGACTGATAGGAACGGACCTGCCTGCCGCCCAGCGTGGACCCGCGGGCAAATCGCTGCCCTGTTTAAACGATCTTGTTCAGCATGTAGAGAGGAACTGGCCCAGGTGGGACTGAAGCGCATTCTCCCCACCCAAGCGGACGCTCTTTGTCCTGGGCCAGTCCCACTTCGGGATCAGGGGCCTTGCTGACACCCACCATGTCACTGAGGCCACCTGGACGCGACGGACGGCTGTGAGACCAACTCTTGTCGGGGAGTTGTGAGATCTGGGTCCTGCTAGTCCCCCGCAATGTGACTTTGGTAAACCCCATCCCCTATCTGGTCCTCTGTTACATCTCATCTGTAAAATGATGGGGTTCACCTAGAATCTTGCTCCCTCCTATGCATCCCTGGAAGGGTCCCTGGTTCAGGACCAAGGGCGGGCATCACAAAAGGCCATGGTGGGACATGCCGACATCCGCAGCACCCGGCCCCTTAAAACAGCTGCCCTTAGCTTCCCAGCCAGAACAGCCTCCACACAAAGCAGAGCAAGACCAGTTAGAAAAGCCAAAAACTTTAATCGTCAACATGAGCTACATGGTCATGAACACAATGCAACGTGACCCACCCCAACCCAGGGGCCGGAAACCCTCCCTCCCCAAAGGCCCGGGCGGCTCCCGCTCCTGGAGAGGGAACGAAGGGGAGGTTGGTGGATGGAGAGGCCTCAGGCTGAGGATCCCGGGTCCTGCCTTCCTGCCACCTCCTCAGGAGGCAGTTGAAGAGTGAAGGGGCTCCAGAGCTGCTGTCTGAGGCCCTGGGTTCAAGTCTCCACGTTGCTCTCCCAGAAGCCATGAGTAAAATGGGCACGACCAGCCTCCCTACGGGGTTTGTGAGTCAGATGAGCTCATGGACATGAAAGCTTCTCATCACTGAGGCGCTGCCACACAGACACGGGGCCCTCCCTGAGGGCTGTGGGGGTCCTCGCAGGGAAACGGGGGATGGCCCGGTCCCCTGGGCCTGGCACAATGCTGCTGCTCAATAAATAAACACAGGTGGCCTTGCCTGACGCAACAGCTGTGCTCCAAGGGGAAGGGGGCTACGTGCTGTGCTGAACACGGCAGTGTGCCCGGGAGCTCCTGGTTTAAGGACCTGGATGGTGAATCAGCTTGTAAAGTGCATAGCCACCCCCGAAACGGCTGTACTTACGGGGCGGAAGCTCCGAGCGGCTGGGAGGACTGCGTTCTAGTCTGTGCTCAGCCACTAACTCACAGTGGGACCCTAGCAGGGACGTTCCCCACCCAGGGCCTCAGCTTCCCCCTCTTCAAAATGGGGCTGATAAGGGCCCCCCACCTTCTGCCCAGGGGATCCTGTAAGGGTAAAAGCACTTTGAAAACAAACACAACGGGAAGATCAGACATTACATCTGAAGGTTGTGAGGATCTCCTGGAGATGCAGCCTCACCCATGCAGCCCCCGCCAGGAAGTGAGCCTCTTACCTCCCTCGAGTTGGTCCTAGGGAGTTATGGCCCCTCGGCGGGAGCCCCCACCCAGTCACCAAGGCCTGGACAAACCCTCAGTCAGCTGGGCCAGACCCCCAGGAGAGCTAGATCTCTAGGGCAAACGCTCTTCCCCAAACCCAGGCCCAGAAAGATTACTGGCCCGCAGGGATGGAACCAAGCAGGAGTGGATGACCCAGGGCTTAAAGGCCCCAACTACTCACCTTAGCAGACATGCCCGGGAGCTATGGTCTCCTGTCCCGTGAAGGAAGGAAGCACAAGGGAGCCCTGTTCTGATTTACTGAGGAGTCTTGGGCACGTCACTTCCTGATTCTGGGCCGGTGTCCTCACCTCTCAGGTGTGCTACAATGTGCCCTTCACATCTTTTCAAGGCCACTGGGAGGCTCCACGGAGAGGGGGGAGGAGGAAGGGTGGTGAGAAATGGTGGCCCCCTTCACCCTGCCCTGGCTCCAGGGCAGCCTCAGGTAGGAGGCGGCCCACTGAACTTACAGGTGCAATTGCTGCACTGGCCTCTCTCTCCTAGTCTGTAAAATGGAAATGACTTGACTAATGGTCCCAAAGCCCCTTTCCCTTTAGAATGAAAAGCAGATTCTGGAGAAGACTAACTCCCACGCTACCGCTGCATGTGACCTTCGGACCAGAGATTGAAAAATAAACTCGGTTCCCCTAGAGACCCAGCTCCTCCCCACCCGACTCCCCCCAACTCCGCCCTCTCTGATCCTGTCCAAATGGGGGAGTTTGAGCTGCAAAGGCTCTGACAGCAGTGGGGACAGGATGCGCTTGAAGGTTCCCAAAGCTAATAATGAGCATAGTCACCCCCTCCCCAAACCCCTATCCCCGGGTGAGGACATGGTGGTGCCCACGCTAAATGGGGGGTCAGAGCCCCTTGGAAGGGGGAATGTGCTCACAACGATGATACAAAGAAAAAGGGCTCCAGCCCCCGCCCACCCCACCCCTCCAGGAGGTGAGCTGAGATTTCACAGAACAAACAAGAAAGTCAGTGAGGGGGCCCTTGGGGGCACCCCCAGGATGTTGTTATTGCTTTGGAGCCCTCTCCCTCTTTAGGAATGCTGCGCAGACACCAGAGGGTGGGCTCAGGCTGGGGAGCACCGAGCCTCCTCTCCCTCTGGCTGGGACAGCAGGCTCTGCCCCGTCTTTGAAAACTACCCCTGTACAACCAGAGCGGTGACAGCTGCAGAGAGAGAAGGTGCTCTCCTGGCTCAAAATATTCCAAATGGCGAGTAATAAACGAACACCAGAGAAATCACACTGGTTAAAACAAACAAACAGTGAGGGCTGCTGCTGGGCCTCAGATGCCCGTCCATCCAGAGCCCAGCTGCCTCCGGACCAAGTCTTGGGGTTCCACCCCCACAAACCCCGGGAGCTCTGAAGGCCTCCTGGGTGAAGGGGCCTTTTCATCACCCCTTCCCAATGCAGTGTGAGGGCTCCATGGAGGCAACTGAACCCAACCAGACTTGAAAGGATGCCCAGGGCTCAAACAGGCCGGGGAGGAGAGGTGGGGGTGGAGGTGGGGCTAAGGAATTCCAGGTGAAAGAATCACCTGGTCAGTAGCCTATAGTGGAACCAGGGACAAGGTGGGACTGGACACAGCCGGGTGTCCTCAGAGGAAAACCACCCCTTCTAATAGCGTCCAGGCCCCCTCCACCAAGGCTCACATCCTCAGGAATGCTTCATAAATAAAATCAGTACCAAGGATAATAAATCAGAACATCTGAGTATAGTGGGCAGCTCCAGCTACAATCCTACAGGGGGAGGGGAAGGCAGGGGGAGGAGGGCTGGCCTCCTGAGCCCAAGGCCCAGGCCAGCAAGGAGACCGTGGTCTCCTGGAATGTACTTGTGTCTCCTCTCCACCCCGCTCTGGGACTCTGTGAGAACTACGAGCGAGCTAAGGACAGGCCCCAGGGCTTAGAACACTAACTACCCAGCTAACCTGGACTACGCCCTACACAGCAGGGACTGGGTAATGAGGGGTGGTGAACTGCTGGGTGCCTCCCAGGGGAGGTGGCAGAAATGTGCTTCTATAAAGAGGGGCCAGCCCGAGTCCTCCCCAGCATGCAAAGGGCTTCCGTGGGCCCTGGGGAGGGCTGGGCCAGGAAGGCAGCTACCCAGGCCCTGCTTGAGAAGGAATCTCACGGTTCTTGGACTCATACCTCCTCTCTTTCTCTCCTTGAGCCAAGGAAACTGAGGCCAGGGCAGTGGGTTCTGCCCTTAGTACACATGGTTTATTTAAAAAGACTAAAATAGGGGAGATCTGTGGCCTCTCCAGGCCCCTAGCCTGGAGGCAAAGGGATAGGCAAGATGACTTTTGACCTCATCCAACCAGAAGGGATCCTCCTATTTGGGAGACCCCTCACCTTGGCACCACCAATCCCAAACCCAGCTTTCCCTAGATTCCCTCTCCAATCCAACACCCCAAAATGCAGAGACAGTGAGCCCTCTGGGCTTGGGGTTCTGAGAAATGAAGGTCCCACAGCTCCTCCACCAAAACCCAGACGACAAAGTCCCTTCCAGTCCCACAGTCTCCACAGCATCTTGTTTCCATCGCACAGAGCAAGGCACCCCGGGGGTCTGTGCCAGGCCCTGGGCACCTCCTTCCCTTTGGTCCCTGCTGGACCCCAATTCCACGGGAAGAGAGGCAGGCAGGAGGGGACAGACAGATGGACTTGGACAGGCTGCGGCAAAGCTTCTCCCACGGGCAGGCGGAGGGAGGCCGGAGCTCCTCTTGAAGCGGGGGGCTCTGGGCCCCTCGGAGCTGGCTCCGGATCCTTGCAAAGCTGCCCCATCAGCTCTGGGGCAGGTGTAGCTGCCTGAACCCGGTGCCGCAGGAAAGACACTTGCTGGTAGTTGGCACCATGGAGATGGCTGCTGGGTTCTGGACTTGGCTCCGGGGAGCGAGCTTCCGAGGACGCAGAGAGGGGAGCAGTCAGATAGTGTCTGGGGCAGGAGAGTGGTTTGCTCTGCCGCCTCAGTCTTTCCCTTCTTCAGATTGCAGCCACATCCACCAGGTCAAGAACCGGCCAAGTCAAAAGTGCAGCCAATCCCACTGGGAAAGGAAAGGTCTCAGGGGATAGGAGGCAAAGAGGGGTGAGGAGGGTCCCAAGGGGGGTAGGTCTCCCTATTCTGCTTCCCCACCGTGGGGGAGAACCCCGTCCTCCTCTGTTCAAGATGCCCCTGGGCCTGGGGTCCCAGGTCGGGGCTGGGTGGTCTCCAGGCCATCTCAGGGAGCCCCTCCCCGTTCCTGGCACTAAGATTGCTCACTGCAGGGCCCCACGGTGCTCTCGAGGGACAACTGGGATGCCTGCCGGAGCAGGGGCCCCGTGGCTGGGTCCACCATGGAGGAGGTGGGGAAGAGCTTGTACCAGCCCACGGCCAGGGTGGTCAAGTCCAGCTCCTCCAGCAGCACGCGGGCCACACCCATGAACTGCTTCCGCTCCATCCGTCCATAGTTCCCCCACACGATCACCTGTGGGGCAAGAGACACAAGGGTTCCCATCATCCAGTCCACTCACAGGTCCATAAACAGACCCTGGGGTCACCCTTCTGCCCAGTTCACCTCCGAGTCCTGTGGATTCAACCGCCTTACAATTGCTCAACCTTACAATCACTCAAGTTCGACCCTATTATCCTGACCTCAGCACTTCAATCATTGTTCGCCTAGATGGCTTTCTGCCTCCAGTCTTGCCCTCTCTGTTCCAGTCCATGCTCCACATGCCCCATCTTTGAGTCCAAGTCAAGGGCTGACCCTGCATCCTGAGTTCCCTCCCTGCATCCCCCATGGACCCTCTGCTTCCAAAGCCCCAGAACCCTCCTTGTGAAACCAAGTTTTAAAAAGTGGCAGGCACATGCACCGTATCTGGATGGTTTTCTGCTTGTTTTAAATTGTATTTGAAGGGTTTTTGCAGACTTTGTTGTTGTTAATTCTCACCTAAGGGTATTTTTTCCATGGATTTTTTTTTTTTTTTAGAAAGAGTCTAAGGGAGGGAGGAAGGGAGAGACAGCGAAACATCAATTGGTTGCCTCCTGCATGTGCCATGTGTCCCAACCCAGGCTGGGGATCAAACCTGCAACCTAAGTATGTGCCCTTGACCTGCCCTTGACCAGAAATCATACCTGCGACCCTTCAGTGCTAGGGCTGATGCTCTAACACTGAGCGACACCAACCAAGGCTTGGCAAACATTTCTGACAGGGATCATCCTTAGCCATGCACACATGGGCTTCACAGCTGAAGGGAGTGTCCCACGAAAGACTTACCTTACTATGAGTGAGAAATGTTTTCTCTCCTATCCATTCCATTGAAAAACAAAACACAAAACTGCTGAGACCAGCTAAATTGAGTTCACAATTCACTGATGGACCTCAACCCACAGGCTGAAAAACTCTGTCACAGACAGGAACTGGGCTTCTCAGTTTAGCAAAAGTCCCACTGTCTTGGCAATTGTAACACCTTAGCCCCATCCTCATTGGCTTTGCCTGCCCAGGTGAGGGGCAAGAAATTAGGTACAAGCCACACATGCCCAAAAGACAGCACCGAGAGGACAGGCACATGGCTCCTGCAGGCCTCTCACCTGGGCCCTGCCGGTACCCACAATGGGCAGCTGTTTCTTGCTCCAGGTCTCAGTCACCACTAGGGTTCTCCTTATGGCCAGAGGGCCAAACACATGTCAGGATACTCAAAAGGCTCCCGGTTTATTATCACTGTGCTTCAGGCCAGGCCCTGGCTTCCAGAGGCTGATGCTGATGATGATGATGATGATGATGATGATGATGATGATATATAATGATGATTATGATGATGGGAGCCATTTGTAGAGCACTTATGATAGGCCAAACTTGCAAATACTTTTCTTACACAAAGCTAACATCTTACTGTTACTGTCATATTATTAGTAGGTACTACTAATGTCCCCATTTTACAGATGAAGAACCTGAGGCTCAAAGAAACGTGTTCAAAGTTGCACAGCAAGTTGTGGAGCTTTGATCACAGCACTCTACCTCCTCCCCAGGGGCACCTTCCTCTCCCTCTAATGCTGTGCATGCATGTGCACGCGCACGCGCGCGCGCACACACACACACACACACACACGCCCCTCACCTGTAGGACTTTGCCCTGGGGACTCTCAGGAAACAGCAGCACCTGGTTATACAGTGGGTCCAATGACTTGCGAGCGACTTTGGTCTTCTTCTTGGCAATGCAGACGCCATTCTCCAGCAGGTAGGCCTTGATATAGGCCGCTGGGAACAGAGGCCAGCAGGGTGAGTTGTAGTGTGGGCTCCAATGGTGGGCACAAGGCACAGCAGGGGGAGGCTGCCTACCACCAACGGGGATCAGAGTGCCCCCTTGGGGCCGTGGGAGGAGACAATAGGACCAAGCCAGGTGGTAGGTGTGGGTGGTAGGGTGCAGCCAGGGCTGGTGGGGCCTATTCCACCTCCTTCCCTTGCTCACTCTGTACTCACCTGTTTCCTTTCTCTGTCACTGACTCACCCTCTCCTTCCCTGGCTTATACATTCATCGCTACCCATTCACTGAACAAATGTTTCCTGATCGCCCACTGTGTGCCAAGCACCCTACCAGGCACCGGGGTATAATCATAAGCAGGGGAGACCTGGCTCCAGAGGTTGGTGTGAGCTCATCTTGACCAATCCTTACCTTGGTCAGTAGGGGGTACTGACAAGGTCAGCCGAGAAGGTCAGCTGACCATCTCAACTGAGTCCCCAGAACAAACCCTGAGTCACCAGTTCTTTGTGAGTCACTAGAGTTGAGACAAAGGAGTCCTCCACAGTGGGGCTCAATATTCTCTCTTCTAGACCCATATATCCCTCCAGACATGCTCCCCAACCTCCACCCCACCTTGCAGTGGGCAGGGCTCACCACACCTGGCAGTGTCTTGGAGCCTGGCTTGGCCGTCAGTCCCCGCGCCTGGATGATGTCCACTTCGAGCTGACCATTCCGCTCCTGCAAGCCAATCTCCACGTCCCCTGCAAGAGGCCTCAACAGATGAGACTGGGAAGTGGCTTCAAAGTTCATTCCAGGACTCAGACCTTCCTATCTGCTTAGGGTTAAGTCCCCTTCCTCTGCTCCCAGCCCCAAATAACTCCCACACCACATGCCCAGGCTCCAGCAAATGCAGCCAACACAGAGGGGAAGAAGGGGTGACGCAAGCCTTCCCATGGGAACCCCCCTCAGGAACAGATCTCGGGGCGCTTACCCATCGGTGTGGTGGCCAGGGTCTGGCGGCCCACAAACTGCGCTGGCCCCATGCTGCCCAGGAAGTCACTGAACTGTGCATCCGATGCCAGGCAGACGCCCCCGTAGTTAAGGCTGTAAGAAGAAAGAAGGAGATAAAAACCATTGTTCCCAGGGGCCAACCAAGGACTCAGATGGCTCAGGTAGTCAACTCTAGAATGTCCCTCATGCCACGATGATTCTGTCCACATCCATCACCCCGCCTCAGGCAGACACATGCCCTGCCTCTCCCTCCCTTCTATCTCCACGGCCCTAAACTCTCCGGTACCATCTCGCTATCTCTCCTCGCCCAGCCTTAGGTTCCACCTCCATGAAATGGGTAAGGTGATACCTGCCTCTTGAGGTGGTTGTAGGCATGTCGGGAGATGATGCTTGTTGGTGCCTGGCTCCTATGGTTTAATGCCATGATACTCAGTGTGGTCCAGGGACCAGCATCACCTGAGAGCTCATTAGAAACGGAACTGGGCCCCTCTCCACCCCCAGCTGCTGAATCAGAACCTGCCTTTTAACATGATCCCAGAAGAGTCATTCGCACCTGACAGTTTGAGATCCATGGGGCCAGTGGCTGGACCTTGGAGGTCCGCATTTGTTGCTGCTGTAGGCTGCCCAATGTTTATCCTGTTCCTTTGGGGAGCCCCCTCCCCATGGTATTGACTCCCACGGAGTGGAGCAGACCTGGCTCCAGAGGCTGGTGTGAGCTCATCCTGACCAATCCTTCCCTTGGTCAGTGACTAGCTCAAAGGCAGGTGCGTGGCCAATTCGGCCACAGGAATCTGGTTGGGAAGCTTCTTTGAACTGTAGGGAGTGAGAAGCTCTTTTCCCACCAGACCTGAACCTGAATGGACTGGAGCCTCGGGCAGCTCTCTTGCTGCCACCTGGAGTCCATGAATGAAGCCATCAAACTGGCAGCACTGCGTGAGCTCCTGGATCAAGCTCTGCCTGAAGCAAAAACTACTTTTTTTTTTTAGTTACACAAATCAATAGTAATAACAACAACAATTATAATAATGTCCTTTGCTTAAGCCTATTTTCGTTAATTTTCTCTGAAAGGGGAATAATAAAATTCCCATCTCCTAAGTCTGAGCCGTGTGAATGGCCTATCCTCGCAAAGGGCCTCAAACTACTAGCAACCTAGTCCTGGCTGCTCAGCTCTTCCTCAACCATGTGAGACACCCCAGCATCATTCTAATAAATCCGGTTTTTACTTATCGGCAGAGTTGCTGTAGGATAATAATTACACATTTTAGCCTGTGTGCTTCTCATTTTCATATATTTACATATGTATATATGTTTTTACTGATTTTTAGAGGAAGGGAAAATGATAGATAGAAACATTGATGAGAGAAACATCGATAGGCTGCCTCCTGCATGCCCCCTACTATGGATCAAGCCCACAACCCGGGCATGTGCCCTGACTGGGAATTGAACCAGTGACCTCTTAGTTCCTCGGTCGATGCTTAACCACTGAGTCACAATGGCCGGGCATCATTTTCATGATTTCCTACCACCCCCTGACACCCTTTCCCCATCCAGGCCGGAGCCAGGAAACAAGACAGTCAGATTCCTGGCTTTTGAGCTTCAAATCTAAAAAGAAACAGACTTAGAAGGACAGGTGCAAAACTAGGCTGCCCTGCCTCCAAATAAACAAGCAAACAAAAACCCCAGCCTGGGAGAGCGCAGGAGGTCAGGGTGGGAGGGAGAAGGTCAGGGAAGCGGGAGGGTCCTCGAGGAAGGCCGGGGTCCCCGAGCTGGGCTGGCGGCGCTGAGGGAGGGCAGGAAGCCCCGGCCAGGTCTGCGAATCCGAAAGCAGAGAGAACTGTGGCCGTCCTTCTTACTGGGTGGGGCTGAGCAAAGGGCACGATGCTTTGCAGCAATGGCTGCCAGGTATCCTGTGAAGTGAAGCTGTGAGACCCTCCACGCCCCAGAGCGGAGCACCTGTTCCCGCTGCATCCAGAGAAGGCCAAACCGAGACAGAGGCAGAGTGGCATTTGAATCCAAGCAGTCGGACTCCTGAATCTCTTAGCTCAACAATTACGCAACAGCATCATAGAGAAAGTACAGGAAAAATAACGTAAATATCTGGGGACAGAAATGAGTACCTATTATTCTTGCAAACCCGAAGACCCTCCATTGACAGCACCACAGCTGAGACCCAGGCTCTCTCACTCCACACCTGTCTCTTTCCCACCCCAACCTCCTGGCCATCTGAGGAAGGGTCTGGGGACTCCAAAAGCCTGAAAAAAGTCAGTGCCGCTTAAATTCCAAGTCACCGAAGGGGCCCAGCCTCCCAAGCAGAGCCTGCAATTGAAAGTTTCCTCCAACATCGTCCCTGTCGACTCCTCGGTTCCTGGTGAGATTGTGAGCAGACAATGGGGAACTGGCAGGCCTGGTAATTAGCAGTAATTGTTTATAATATCTGGGCGGCTGCCTGGTTTCCCATCCCAGGGTGCCTCGCCGGCTGCCAAGGAACCAAGCAGACGCCCCAGAAACCCTGAACGGGTTTGAACAGGTTATCACATGCTCCGTGGGGCTGGAGGAAGGAAGAATACAGTGGTGGCAGGTCCCTGCTGGCCAGAGGGCCGGCTGCACTGGAGACCCCACTCCACCTCGGGGTCTTCCAGGAGTGGGAGGGAAGGCAGTGGATGCAAAGTCAGACCTGCCCCTGCTCCTCCCAGCCAACTGCTGGCAAGCTGGTGGTGTGTCTGCACTTGAATCTCCTTATCTGCAAACAAGACCACACCTACCTCATGGACAGTGCACAGCCGTTCCATGGGTGGGCGCCGAAAATCTCTGCTCATTGGATCCATTTGCAAAGAGCTTGTTGAATTATTGCCACATACATGCTACCTCATAGACTATGCCTGGTATGCAGAAGGAATTCAATAAATGTTCACTGCCACACCCTTTAGCTGGTCCCAAACTGGAAAAATACAGTGGTTAAGACTGGACTTTGGCATAATATAGACCCTGAATTCCAGTGCTGTGCACCCTCTCTGAGCGATATAAAATGGGAATAAATTGCAATCGCCTTGCTGAGTCGTTGGGGAAAGGCAGTGAGATAATGCAGGCAAGGTGCTTGGCCCAGGACCTGGCAAATGGAATAAAGGACTGAGATACTGAGCCTGCTACCCAGACTGGAAGAGCCTCATCTCCCTCTTTGGCATTTTCCTGGCATTTCTGATTCCAGACCTGTTAGGAAGCGCAACATCTGGATGCCTGAGCCCAAGCCCGGGCCTGGGGTGGGGGGCATGGGGGCTGCAGCAGGTGGGTCCTCCCGGAGGTGCACGGCACACAGAGGCCTGGAACAGGATTGCAACCCGTTCTCTACTGGCGTTTTATCTTGTGTTAATGGTGAAATGAGATTATCTGCATTTCAAATCCTGTTAGTTTTGTTTGAGGAGCTGAAACCCATTTGTCTTTTATTATTAATCTTCGACCTCTGTTTGGCCCTGGATTTTCCATGGTTAGAGAGGTAATCGAGTTATTGGGGGTTTGACTCTTTTCCAGACAGATCACCTGTCCCAATTGCATCTGAAATTAAAAGGCTGTACAGCCTTCCTGGTTCGGAAAGGCTTGGGCGGTTTATGAGCTCTCTGTCCATCCATTCACCACCTGTCCCACATGTCCACCGTCCATCCACCTTCCCACAGGCTTGCTGAGCCTATCATGCAGTCAGTTCCGCCATAACATGAAATATATATTCCTAAAAATTACTGTGCATGCACAATCCTACAATAAAAATCACAGAGCTTATGGGGAAAATGGGGTTATGGCACAACACCCAAATACTATGTCAGTATCACAGCCAAAAAAAGAAAGACAGGAACATAGTAAAAATGGTAGCACGGTCTTGCACATGTTGAATGGTTAAGAAATGCAGAAATACTACAGTCAATATGGTGCTTTACTCTGAAGATGCCCTGAAGTTTGCTTGTGTTAATGAGTGTCAGAAGGACTGCAGCCTGGAAGTTAGTGTGAAGGGGAAGGAGGGCTGTTGAAATGGACAGAAACACCGGGTGTGGATGGGATAACACACGGGAACTGAAGGAGCAGGTTATGTTTGAGGTGTGTGTGTGTGTGTGTGTGTGTGTGTGTGTGTGTGTGTGTTTTCCTACATGGATGCAAATTTTCTGTGTTCACCTACTGTTTCTTGTGCATGAAGTCGTACCTGAGCAAAGGCAAAATGTGTGCTATGCTAAATTATTCCCTAATATTTCAATCGTGTTGGAACAAATTCACATTTTCAAAACAAGCGTTGTAGCAGAGTTGATTACAGGCCAGGATACACAGCTTCACATAATCCTGACTGCGGCTTCTCCAGCATTCAAGACAATTCCAAACCTGCCTGTCCCCTCTTCTCCCCACACCCTGCCTGCTATGAGAGTATGGCTCATGGGCATGAAGCCAGGGATTTATTTATTTTAATTTATTAAAACCTTGTCCTGAGCCAAGCACAGATAGTACTAGGTTAGCAACATTAACGTGTTTCATTCTCATTTAACAACTCAATGGAAGTTAGGTACACATTACCAACATCCCTTTTACAGATGGGAAAAATCAAGTAACCCAACCAAGGGCTATGGCTAGTAAGTGGTAGACCCGGGGTTTGAACCCTGGGAGTCTGGTCTAGAGTTCATCTTTTTGTTGTTGTTAATCCTCACCCGAGGATATTTTTCTATTGATTTTTAGAGAGACTGGAAGGCAGGGGGAGAGACATAGAGAGAGAAACATCCATGTGAAAGAGACACATCAACTGGCTGCCTCCTACACATACCCGACCAAGGTCAAGCCTGCATCCAAGGTATGTGCCCTTGACTGGAATTGAACCCAGGACCCTTCCGTCGGAAGGCTGATGCTCTACCCACTGAGCTAAACCGGCTAGGGCTAGAGTTCATGTTCTTAACCAGTTTGCTATACTGTCTCTATGTGCCCTGAGGGGACCAGAGCTTTGCCCAGAGCAGAGTACAGGGATTTGCAGTCCAAACTTTGGGGTCAGGCAGGCCTGGATTTGAATCTTGACTCCCCACTCGCTAGTTGTTAAGACACACCTCTCAGAGCCTGGATTTCCTTTTTGGTGAAGTAGGGACATATATTATCTCTAGAGGTTCAGGGTAATGACAGGATGCCCCCTCAGTACTGTTGTAGATATTAATAAGAGAAACACCTCAGGAATAGTCAAAGGCTCCTCAAACACTAGTGCTTATTAAGCCCTGTCTCCTAGCTCACAGCCACATCCAGACCTGGTTTGTCCTTCGGACACCATGACTGTGCTAACTGCAGGTCGGGAAGGGGGTTCTGACAACCCACCCAGCCTCCTGGGTCTTTGGTGATTAGCAAACAGCCTTGGCAGGAATGAGCCTCTGAGCCCGGGGCCCAGGTGGCCCTGCCATCAGCTCACACTCTGCTTTCTAGAGCTGTGGGCACCGTGACCCAGACACCCAGGGAGCTGGATGCTGATGACCCAGACACCTCAGGACAACCAGAAGCAGAGGGAAGGAGCAGGGGGGCGCTGGCAGCCAGCTCGGAGAGATTGGGTTTACAGAGAGGATGCTGAGGCCCCGATTCTGTGTGACGAAGGAGACTGGGAAGGAGTGGGGAAAGTAAAATGTGTACATGCTTCGGCTCATGGTACCTACCCATCATTCAACAAAATTTGCAGCATATCATCTGTGGGCCAGGCCCCCTGGTGGGTAGGCACTGAACTCTGTCTAGTGGGACAGACAGACACACAGGTGACAATTACCACAGAGTGGTAGGTGCTGTGATGGAGGAAGAATGAACTGGAAGCTGCTGATACAGTCAGAGGAAGGGCAGACCATGCTGTTCCGTTTCCCCTGCCCACGCCCAGGGCAGACATTGCTAATCAACCTCAGCACATCTGCCAAGCCTGACTGGGCTCCAGAATCCTTCTCAACACAGCACTCCAGGGAGCCACTATCAATTAACTAGAGCTGGCACATGAGATGAAGCTTATGTGCCAGTTCTTAGCTGAGGTCTGAAGGAGGGTGAGTCAGAGGATGCACGGGAATAGGGATAGGAAAGGGGGTGCGAGGAGGAGGGAGCAACGAATGAAAGACCTGGAGGTGAGAGAGGGACGTGTAAGAGGCTCAGGGTGCTGGAGTGGCGGCACAAGGCTGGGGGCTGGGAGAGGCTGGCAGAGGCCAGAGGAAGTAAGTGTTGAATGGCAGGCTGTGGAGTTCAAACCAAAGGAGGACGTGCAGGTGTCCAGGCAGGAGTGATGGGCTCCTCCACAGGGGAAGCGATGGGGAGAAATGGATGGAGTCGAGAGGTAATTAGGAGTGAAAGAATAGAGCCCAAGGATGGGTTGGATCTGGAGTGTGAGAGAAGGGGAGCCGTCTAGGAGAACCCCAGGTTTCTGGCTTGGGCAGCAGAACATGGTGCTGTGCACTCAGAGAGGGGAGCAGACTGCCAACCCCCCGGCCCCCAATGCCTCCTGGCCCTCACCATGTCACACTGACTTCTGACTGCAGCACATGCGCTTGTCTGGCCCCTGAGGACTGTCTCTGGCCTCCAGAGCCCCTTGTGTGCAGGAAGGGCACGAGGGTGAACCCGAGCAGTCATCAACTAGTAACTGCTGAGTCTGAGTATCAATACTTTACTCCCTCGGATCCTGGGGTGACTCTCAGGCACATGCTCCTCACTGGCTCCGAGTCCCCGGAGGACTGGACTTGGGCTGCCCACGGTGGCAGCTGGCTTCTCAAGGTGCAGTTATTCCCGACCCGTCTCTCTCACGCAATCCTCCGCATGGTTATCTGGAATCTCCTCCGATGACCTACCGAATCCATGTCTTGGGTCACGAGGAACCCAATCACCAGGGCGTATCTCAGGATTCAGGGGGGTCCAGGGAGATACTGTTCTCGTGGCCCTTTTTCAGGAGGCTTGAACCATGTCCTTTGGGGGAGATGGGCCTGGTGGTGGGGGGAGCTTGGCTGGTTGCTAAACCCACAGCTATTCCCTTCTACCTTTGACATTCACAACCTCATTTTTCAATGGGGCAGAAAGAGGCTCAGGAAAGAAAGCCCTTCCTAGCTTCAGGGATGAACCAGGATCAGTCCAACCTACTGAGGCCTACGGAGGGAATAGATGGAGGGACTCGGGGCCCTTGATGGCATAATTTAGCCATCAAACCACCCTGGAATCACCTATCTCCAGAAATAGATGCATCCATTACATAAGGGAAAGAGTACTGCAGTGGTCGGCAAACTGCAGCTCTCGAGCCATATGTGACTCTTTGGCCCCTTGAGTGTGGCTCTTCCACAAAATACCACGGCCTGGGCGAGTCTATTTTGAAGAAGTGGCGTTAGAAGAAGTTTAAGTTTAAAAAAACTTGGCTCTCAAAAGAAATGTCAATCGTTGTACTGTTGATATTTGGCTCTGTTGACTAATGAGTTTGCCGACCACTGGTCTAGTGTAATGGTTAAGGGCAGACTCCAAATGCCTGGATTTGAATCCCAGCATCTGAAGCCACTTACTGGCTGTGTGACCTTGGGCAAGTTAATTAACCTCTCTTGGCTTACATTTTCTTGTCTGTAAAATGGGGATAGTAACAGTTCCAGCGTCATCAGGTTGCTCTGAGAATGAGAGGAGTCATTTTGTGTAAAAGCTCTTAGCACAGTGTCTGCACACAGCCAGTGCTCAGTAAGTGTTAGCTCTAGAGCATCACCGTTGAGCCAGTGCTGCTCAACCTTAATGGGCCCATGAGCCCCCTGGGGACCGTGTTAAACGCAGACTGATTCAGAGGGTCTGGGATGGAGCCTGACAGGCTACAATTCCACCCAGCTTCCAGGGGATGCCAATGCTGTGGGGCCATATCCGGAACAGCGAGGGCCGAAGCCACTGTAACCTGGTACAGTATAATCTGGAGCCCATGGATCTTCACTAACCGGGGGCCCAACCCACATGCACCCCTTCCCCAGCCCCAAGGCCTGGGTAGGATGCAATTTCCCAAGTTCTCTGTGCCTGTCCTTGGCAAGTTCTCACCACTGCTAGTTGCCTCGTCAGAAGGAGGCAGGGTCCCCAAGGTGCACAGCCCAATTGTCTTGTACACTGTAAGTGCCCGATCCCATTTGCTGAAATGAACATCCACATGGGAGCACCCCTGTGCCCACCTGCAGGAATACACACGCCCGGTGACCCAGTGGCTGGGGCAGACAGACCCAGAAGCGCCCAGGGCCGCAGGCTGGCGGGGCTGCTCAAGCACGCTGGCTTCCTATAAGCCTCGGCTGGGTGGCAGGAGCTCAGGAGAAGGATGGTCACACCCCCTCCTGTTTCAGAGTCTGGAATCTGGGTCCTGCCAGTGCCCAAAATACCTCCCAAAAAAGGAGGAGGCCAACCACAGCTCAAGGTCCCTACCTGTCCCTTCACCTTCCTTTCCTCGCCCAGGTGTTGAGCAGGCTGGCAGCACCTGGCTGAGCTCAGCCCCTCTCAGGCGGGCAAGACTCTGCCCTCTGCTGACCCCACATCCTCCAACCCACCCAATCCTCCCTCAACTGGGCTCAAGACATGCACCCCAAACCCCCTTTTAAAAAATATATATTTTTTTAAATTTATTTCAGAGAGGAAAGAAGAAGGAGAGAGAAATAGAAATATTAATGATGAGAATCATTGATTGGCTGCCTCCTGCACGCCCTACACTAGGGAATCAAGCCCACAACCCAGGCATGTGCCCTGACCGAGAATCTAAACGTGACCCCCTGGTTCATAGGTCGACGCTCAACTACTGAGCCATGCTGGCTGGGAATCTAAAATCTTTTAATAATTATAAAGCCAACATGTATCCTGTGCTAAGCACTTTATAGACACAATTTTGTTTAGGGTGGCTCAATGTATCCATTAAGATGCATCTGACCTTGAGGAGCAAAATATCCAAATAACAGCAGCTAAGTCAGCAACAATCATGACAGCGAATAATAACCGCACTTGCTATGTGTCAGTCACTATTCTAAGTGCTTTCACATACATTAACTCACTTAGTCCTCACAACAACTTTATTACCCTCCTATGCTGTTCCCCTTGGAGAAGGTGTGTGGCACTTCCGAGCCTTTATCTCCTGTTCTATAAAATGGGAGTATGTGTTTGGCTTCCTGTCACTGCTCACGGCACCACACACTACCCTCCCGTGGCCTGGTCCTCCAACCTGCCTGGAAGCCAACAGACGAGATGTTCGCTGGCCTCCTGATGTTTCGACAGGCCAGGGAACATGCCCACGGCCACGCGGGGTAAGTGGCAGAGCCAGGACTAGGGCTCAAACCTCCTGACCCCCTGAAACTCAGCAGGGACCCACTACTACCCAGCTGCCCAGAATATCTTCCTCCAAGTTTGCTGCCTTGCCAAGTTTCTCAGGTTAAAGAAAACATTTGTTCCCTTCTCCTCCTCCTCTCCCTTCCGCCGGTCCTCCTCCTCTTCTCGCCCTCCGGAAAGTCTCTCTAAGGGGTGGGTGGAACGGCAGCATCTGCCAAGGCAAGGCCATCACAGAGGCCAGAGATGCCCTGTTTAGGAGGGGCTGGAGGTGGGAAGGCTTTCAGCCAGCAGAAACCCCCAGCCGTAAGGCAGGGCCCGAAATTTCGGGGAGCCAAGGTGGAGGCTGAGCACTGTGGTATTCTCTTTATAAAAATGAACCCATTTAGTCTTCCTAACATCCCTTTAATGTCAGTATTTATCCTCATTTTACAGATGAGGAAACTGAGGCACAGAGAGAAGACATGACCAAGGTCACACAGCCAGTGATGGTGGAGCCAGGATTCAAATCCAGGCAGTCAGGCACCAGAGTCTGGCAGTCCTCAGTCTTCCTCAGAGCTTCCTTGCTTCATTGCCTCCCTTCTGAAGACAGGATAGTGTGGGAACCCTCAGCCAATGCCCCTCAAAGTCTGAGACCCTCCCGCCCCACGCCAGGGAAGACCGAGAGCCAGGAGGCCTGGGGGCAAGCCGGGCGCACACTCACTTGCCCTCCGAGCCGTAGCTGTTCATGCTGTCCTCGATGGACTCATGGCTGGTCTGGCGCAGCGTCCGGCTGGGCATCTCCACCGCCAGGCCTGTCTCCGTGCTCCTCTGAATGGCCCCCTTCAGCCTCCGGCTGTCCCCTTGTTGGCAGAGAGACAGAGGGAAATGAGGAGAGAGACAGGGTGGGAGAGGACAGAGAGGCGAGACATCTGGTTAGCATTTCAGTAGCTGGTGGTGGCCAGCTTTGGTCCCACCCCCAACCCATCTACTTCCTCCTACCACTGGCCTCACCTGCACCCAGCCTCCAGGGGGCAGTCTCATTCATACCCACGCCATCATCAGTATCACATGTGTTCTCTTACCTAATGGATTCATTTACATGGACTGTCTCTCCCCTTTGAATTGAAGTCATGTCTCCCCTGCAACCTTCTCCAAATCCTTTCTCCTCTTCTTCAGCTACTATTTATTGAGCACCTACCATATGCCATACTCTTGTCAACCCCAGCACAACTGGCAGTTTGGATGGGATATTGCTTTGTTGTCAGGGATGCCCTGTGAATTGTAAAGGTCTAATGGTAACCCTGGCCTCTACCCAGTAAATGCTAGCAGCACCCTCCAATCCAGTGGGACAATCAAAAATGTCTCCAGACATTGCAAAACAGTCACCCTTGCTAGAGGACCACTGATTTAGGCCACTGGCTCTGAAACCAGATTGCCCAGGTTCAAATCCTGGATCTTTTTCTCATCGGCTGTGAGGCTTTGGGCAAATTACTCAGCCTCTCTGTGCCTCCATTTCCCCACCTGTAAAATGGGAGAACAACAAGGTTTTAATGAAGACAAGCAGTCTTCTGCCCTTGCTATCCCCTCCCCTTGGGCAACCTGTTCCACAGCAGCTCAATCCATGGCCTCCGCTCTGTGGTGGCATATCACCCTCTCCGAGACCCTCCTTGACCCTCCCCGCCCCCCCCCCCCCCCCAGCTTTCTCTGCACTATGGCCGTGCTATGGCTTTCTTCCCGACTTTCTTCCAACACAAGGCGCATTCTTGATTTACTGGCCAGCTTTCTCCATAAAGAAGGTAAACTCCGTAAGGGCACGGAACTTTGTTTCGTCCACGGCTGAAGCCCCTGGGCCGAGACCAGGCCCAGCCACTGCAGGTGTACAATTAAAACCTGCTGGTGAAGGAGGGTCCGCCTGAGAGTGGTCCCAATCCCCCCAGCGCCCCTGCGGGGATGCTCCTGCTCTTCCTGCTTCAACACCGAGGACATGAGGCTCAGAGGTTAAGCGACATGCTCACTTCTGTAGAGCCAGAAAGGTGGGGAGCCAGGGTTTCACCCGGGGAGGGTCTCTTCGCTTCGTGCTCCACAGCCTGGTGATCTCAGTGAGCTTTCCGTCGGCCACCACTCAAGGGGACTGTGGCTTTGCTAGAGGCGGGGTGGATCTTCCGCGGGATCCCCCCCCCCCCACAGTCTGGGGTGAGCTGGCATACCTCAGGGGCTTCCCCAGTGCTTGCTGACCCCCTGGGGAAAGCAGCACCACCCAAACCCCACCATCCTGCGTGGAGAGGACAGGAGCGCTGGATCTGTGTACCCAGAGACAGAGCGGGGCCAGGATGCCTGCCGCTGGCCTTCTCCCAGCCTCCCTCCTCCCAGCTCAACCATGGTGCCCCTTCCTCCTGACTCTAACACAGACACACAGATTCAGGTGCTCTGTGCGTGTTCTCAGAGTGTGTGCCCACCTGTCTGTCTCCCACATGTATCTGTGTTATTCAGATATAGTGCACATATACTCAGAAAAACACAGTAACACACACGCATACACAGGAATATACGTGCAAAGACACGGTGTGTCTGAGTGCCCATATTTGTGGTTCCGTGGGCTCCACAGACCTATCATGCTGTTTCTGAGGCCAGCACACACACAGGCGCATACCCATACACGAGGTACAGGCCATCCCACTCAAGAAAGCACGCGGGGAGACTGCCACTGCGTTTCTGTGTGTCACCCTGAGTGTTTCTGAACATGTGGGGGAACATGTGTGTCCCTGTGCCCGTGTTCCCTTCATTCCCCCATTTGTTCTCTCACTAACTTGTTTCTGCGCCCCCCGCCCCAACATTTCTGTTTCTCTGTGTAGAGCGGTGCAGAGGCACACAGAAAGATTCCGAAACACACACATGCTCCCTCAGAAACACTCACAGCACAGAGACGCCGCTCCTCCACTCACGCATTCACACAAGCACAGTCCTATGTCCGGACAAACTCCAGACCCCTGCCTGGGATTTTTACCCCCCGCTGAGCCCTGCTCTGGAGCCCCACCCCGACTCGCCCCCACCCACAAGGGACTGACACGTTTCTCCTGGGAAAGGGCAGGACCAAAAAATGACAACTCAGACCCCACGGGGGCTGAGGAGGGGGGTTGGAGAGGTGGGCTTCACACCTGGATGGCATTCTACAGCCCCTAAGTATCCCACATCCAGTACCCTATTTGGGCCCCAGAATAGGCGTGAGTCACCGCACAGGTGAGCCTGGCTTTGCAATCAACAGCCCAGGCAGAGTCACAGGCAAGCTGACCTTGGGCAAGTTGGGTAGCATCTACCTCACGGAGCTGCTGAGAGAGTTAATGATAGAACATTTACCACAGCATCTGTTTGGCACATAGTAGGTGCCAAACAAAAGTAGCCTTAGCAGCTACAGAGAAAGATCTCCCAGAACTCCCCAAATCTGCCCAAGCCAACTGTCTTGCATGTTCCCCCTGACATGTCACCTTGTGAGTCTCCAATCTGGGACCATAGCTGTACCAACCACACCAACATGATCTACCATCTAAGCTGTCCACTGGCCATCTCTTGCTCATGCAGTTACATTCCCCAAAGTGACTGGACCAATGTTTTCCCACTCTCCAACCCATAGCCCCATCCATCTCACTTGGCTGAAAGATGACCTGTCTCCCACTTGGCTGAAAAGATGTGTTTCTTTACTTGCTCTTTCCCACTTCCAAATTTCACCATCCTCAGACCTTCCAACCTGCCCCTCGACCCTCCCTCCTCTCTGACCTTCTCCTTGCCAAGGCTGATCTGCCATCTGTTCTCCCTATCCTTCCTCCTCCCATCCTCACCCGAAACTCCTCCAACCCCTTGTGCTCTCTGGACCTTGAGTCGGCCATCTCTCTGTCTTCTGGCTCTTTCCACTCCTCCTGCAAGTCTGTCAAGGCTTCACTTCTTCCACCACCTGCTTCAACCAACACATTTCTCATAGAACAGCCTCTCCCGCCATGTCGCCATCCACGCACTCCTATCTCTCACAGTGTGGCTTCCACTCCGTTCACAGGGCTTGCTGACCCAGTCCAATGACGGCTCCAACCATGCACCAGGGCCTTATCTCAGCCCCCAATACCTGAACTCAAGAAACAACCACTGAGTGCCTTCCTGTTCGTGGGATGCTAACTGCCCTTCTAAGTCTGGTCTCCACCGACAAGAAAGGCTTCATTATCCCAGGTTATCAGAATGCTCCGCTGCCGAGGCCTGGAGTGGAGTCCTGTGGACTCTGGGTACCAACTGTGGCCGGCCACGGTGACATACAAATAAATGGAGTTCGAAGGACCCATTTTGGCCACCCACTAACACTGGCTACACCCAAAACTCAAACTGTGCAGCTTGAATTTTTCTCCCGCAAGGTCCTACGTCCCTCATCTCCCAACTTGGGCAGAATATGGTGTGTGGGTTTAAGGTAGAGGGAGGGTGTGTGGACGGCTGGACTCCTGCAGGAGGCAGCAAACACTTAGGGAACCAACTCCACTGTGTGCCAAACACCATGCCTGATGCTGGGGACAGAGATCGAGAGTGGTGTGGTCCCTGCCTCCATGGAGCTCACAGTGTGGAGAGAGGCAGACATTAAACCGATGATCACATGGATTAATCACAAGTGTGTTAGTGCTCTGAAGACAAGTACAAGATGTAATGATAACACCCATTGGGGGGGCCAGAGGGAGGGGGGCTAACACTGATTACTTCATCCCTTGAGTAGTCACTTCAGATCCCTCCTTCTTTGGCCTCTGTGATCGTGAATTCTAGCAGGCTTCCTCCTGTCTCTGACCACTACTACCATCCTGTATTTAGGGCCTCACCATTCTGTCTTTGGATACTTTCTCTCCTCTAGATCCTCCCCCTTGTTGATTTCATTCTCTTCCGGCAACACGAGGACCATCCTAGGTGAATCCTATGCCTCAATCTGTAGCCCTCAACTCTGTCAAGAGCAACACTTCCAACTGCATTATGGACATCACCACCTGGATGATGAGCAGGCTCCTTGGATGCAAGCTGGCCAAAGCCACACCCATCCCTGCTCCCACTTTCTCCATCAACTCCTTCCAATGTGTGCTCCCAACCTTCCCAGTCACCTGGACTCAGAACCCCCAGGACCTCTCTGACGTTTCCCCTCTCCCATCAATGCCAAGCCGTACAAAGTCTTTGCCCTTAATATCTCTTATATCTCTCCCGTCTTATCCCTTTTCACAACCAACCAGCTTCAATACCTCAAGTCTAAACTATGTATTTTAACAGCCTCCTAACTGGTCTCCCTGCTTCCACCCACCAAACAAGCCATTAACAGATTAACTAACTTAAGTTACCACTTCAGACCAAGCTATTCCACCCCAACTAATTCACTCTACACAAGCAGTCACAAAAATACACAAAGATGTGCACGAAGAAGTCCCACACAGTACAATTTATACCAATGAAATGCTGGAATTAACTGCCCACCAACAGGGGACCAGTTTACAAAAGGAAACATCCCACAGGAGAATACTGTGCAACTGTTAAAAAACAAGCATGTAGATCTACGTTTACAGTAACAAAAAGATTGCCCCGACATACCAAGCTAAAAACAAAATACGATGTGGAATGGTATGTAAGACGTAAGACTGCTTTTGTAAAGCTACAGATTACACACATCTTTGTGCATAGACACAGAAAAACCAAACTCCTGATGGGGAATAGCTGTAAGGAGAAAGGTTTTTAGAGGGGAGGTGTGGAAGGTCATTTTGAAACATTTTCATTTAAGTATAAGATGATTGAGAAAAGTGCAGAAACCTTAAGTGTGTAGTTTGATGAATTGTCACAAACTAAACGTCCTCATGTAACCAGCACCCTGGTGGAGAATCAGAGCTTTACTAGGATCCCCAAAGCCCACTTGTGTGTCTTCCAGTCTCTGTGTTGCTCCACAAGGGTAGCCACTATCCTGATCTCCAACACCAGATACTAGTTTTGCCTGGTTTTAAACTTTATATACAAAGCATGGCCTTTTTTGAGGGGAAGGGGAGCTTCTTCTGCTCAATCTTTGTGGATTATGAGATCCGTCCATATTGTTGGACGTAGTTGTAGATGGCTTATCACCGCTGCTATGTAGTATTCCATTGTATGAATATGCCACAATCTATTTATCTATTGTGCTGTTGATAAGCATTTGATTTTTTTTTCCAGTTTGGGTCTATTTGACATTGCCAAATCATTTTCCAAAGTAATTGTACTAATTTATACTCCAACCAGCACCCTGGGGGGATTTTTTCTTTTGTATGCTTCTATGTCTCTTGAAGTTTTAGAGATAATGGATTAATTCTATAATGAAAATGAAGGTTAAATACAAATCCTATATAATAAAAGCCCAGTAACCGAATAACGGAACGACCAGAATGATGGGATGACCAGTCGCTATGATGTGCATTGACCACCATGGGGCAGACACAGGAGCTGCCCCCTGGTGGTCAGTGTGCTACCACAGTGGGAGCACCACTCGACTGACTGGGATGAGTGGCTGCTCCTGCTGAGAACCCTGGGCTAATGGGCAGGAACCCCAGGCTGTGATCGTCACCTCCTTACCCCAGGCGGCGGCTCCTCCTCCTTCTCCTCCTCCTCCTCCTCCTCCTTGCTTCCTGCTGCCTCCTCCGGACCACAGCGCCGCCGCAGGCTTGCAGAGGCTGGGAGGCGGGTTCGTAACCACCACGGGACTGAGTCCTACTCCGCCGCCTCTCAGTGCTATTGTCCCTGGGCCCGGCCCTGACCAGGTCCCCTGGAGAGGCAAGTACTCCGGCTCCATGGAAGATGCTGGACCAGGGAGCAGCCGCTCAGAAGGCAAGTCCACAGCCACTCGGCTGACCAGGATGAGCTGTGCTCCCACAGCAGGCCAATCCCCGCAGGCCATGCCCCCCACCAGTGCATGAATCCCGTGCACCGGGCCTCTAGTTTATAAATAAGTCTCACCTTCAATCAAGCTATAATCCCATTTAAAGCCTTGGAATGGCTTCCCACTGCCTGCCAAATTAGTTTCAACTTTTGCATCCAAGCATTCAAGACTCTCCATTACCTGATTTCCTCCCCATTTGCTCCTGGTCTCCCTCAGCCTCCACACCCCAGCCCAGCTAGGCACCTCATCACTCACATGCATCCTCAGTAACTGCCTCATCCTGGTTTTCTCTCCTTTACTTTCCTAGTCCCTCATCTTCCCTATCAAAATTCTAACCATCCTCCAGAGCTAAGCTTTAAATAACACTTATAATTATCAGGCACTCACCAAACTCTTGGGGCTTTTGTAAGGATTAAGTATAACAATCAGATAATGTAATAATATAATACTATTTAATCCTCAGGACGTCCAAGGTGGGTGGTGGTACTCAGTAAGCACTCAACAAAGGTGGCTATTATGAAATTATTAATATTTTGCCAGATGCTATGCCAAGTGTTTGACATAGGCATCATCTCATTTGGTATGTAAGACATATACTCACAATAAGTCATGAGATAACTATTACCTGATTTTGCAGGGTAATAAAATGAGGATCAAGAAGGTTAAGTAACTTTCCCAAGGACACACACAGCTACAAATGGCAGAGGAATTCAAGCCCAGGTCTTTCTGGTTCCAATAACCATATTTTTTACTGAATCAATTCACTTGGTTCTACCACAGACGTCAAATTCCATCTCTTCTACAAAGACTTCCATGACCAAACTCCTTGAACCCTAGTGGCCCTTTATCTTCACCTCTACGGGGGTCTCTATTCCTCCTTCACTTTAATTCAGCATGTGTGTGTTTTGGTGACCATTTGTGCACATTTCTTCTGGGTACATACATAGGAGTGAACTGTTGGGTCATAGGCTATGCGTTTGAAATGCTTTTTAAATGGGTTAAGCATGATGTGGACTAAAAAGGTTAACACGTTAGATTATCTTTCAGCAGGAAGCAATGTGCTGAAGAAATGAGGCCCAGGCCTGGAATATTTGGGGAAGAAGGATGGTGGAAGAACAGTTAACTGTCTATCTGATTCATATTTATCTTCTCCAAATGTAATATTTGTTAAATAAATGTACAAAGAGCAGAGAGCACCCAGGACAGGAGAGAAAGGAGTGAAAAAGACCTGGCTCTGACTGGTGTGGCTTGGTTGGTTGGAGCATCACCTTGTACACCAAAAAGGTTGTGGGTTCAATCTCCAGTCAGGGCGCGTGCAGGAGGCAACTGATCGCTGCTTCTCTCTCACATAAGTGTTTCTCTCCCTCTCTTTTCCTTCCTCTCTCTAAAATTAATTTTAAAAAGGGCCTGGAACACAGTGGCATTCAATAAATGCTGGCTGTTATAATTAAACTGTTCAAAGATCAATGGTCAACTGCTCACTGGTATTATCTTTTGTAATTTGTCGTCATTTCATCGATTCTAAGACATACATTTTTCAATATCTCCAAAATTAAGATATGAATGACAGCCAATGGCAAGTCAGAGGTAAATTCTGACATGTTTTACTTCTCTTGGTGCTACATAGAATAAAGCTATCACTTGCAATTGAATGTGGATTAGACACTATTGTGTGCAATAGCCACAGAGCCAGCCAGGCGCACGGGGA
Organism: Cnephaeus nilssonii; assembly: GCF_951640355.1. NCBI lineage: Eukaryota > Metazoa > Chordata > Mammalia > Chiroptera > Vespertilionidae > Cnephaeus > Cnephaeus nilssonii. The sequence goes on along the minus strand of NC_137082.1, from coordinate 69,382,236 downwards.
ACTGTCCGTGGTGCTGACCATGAGCAGGAGGCCAAGGCTTGCCTGGGGCAAAGGTGGCAGCTTACGGGGAGGGGAGATCCCCAAAACAACTAAGCAACCCCATCCCGTGTTTGTTAGTAAACCACAACTCCTTTCCACTGGCTTGCTGATGCCTCAAAGTTCACCATTCCATATGGCCAGGCACTTCCACTTACTAAGCTCAACCAGAGCCTATGATAGGTACTCAACTTACATTACTTCATTTAACCCTCACAACCACTACTGTCTCCATTTTCAGAAGAGAACGCTGACTCAGGGAGATCAATGAGCCTGCCCAGTAAGTAGGAGCACGATCTTGGTTCAGAGCAGATCAGAGTACAATTTGCCCTTTAGGCTGCTTTACCCTGAGGAAGGGCGGGGGCAGTGAATTCTGCAGACCTTCTTCCAAGAGGATTTGAAGGGTAAAAAGGGAGAGATCATAAAGAGGCAAAAATTAAATGGGTGGCAGCAAGGGAGGCAAAGAGCCCATGATAAGGATTTAAGAACAGAAGATGGGGAGAATCTGAAGATTTTGAGAGGATCAACTGAGTAATGTATATGAATGTACTTTGTAACTCTGCCCCTGGAAAACAATGTACTCCTACATATCCAATAAAATAAACATCTACTGAGCTCATTCCTTATGCCATGCTTTTCTTGGCATTGGGGATTTTATTAAGACACAGTCGTTGTCTTTCAGGAGCTTATAGGTAGTGTGTAGTGGGGGAGGGGGAGGATGAAATAGATAAGTAATTACCATTCATTCAACAAACTCTAAGTGCCTATTCCAGGCCTGTGCTGGGGACTCATAACAGATGAATTAAATCCAGATCTTGCTGAAACCCCCGTCCCCCCTCTCTCCGTCTGTCAGGAGACAGACAAGTAAAGGGACAATTATGACACAAGGTGTTATAATTACAACACAGGATGGTTCAAGAGCGAAGATATACACAGTATTATAAGAGCAATAAGAAGAAATGAGCAAAAATGCACTGAAAGTAGAGGGAGGGTGTGGATTATAAGAATTATTTCAATAATGAATTGAAGTTTATCGCAAATATACTCATAATAAGATTTATTGTAGATGCCGGTATTACCTTATGGAAATTTACAACCGAGAACTATAGTGATAAGTGCAAAACATGTAGAGAGAAGGCAAACATGTGGAACCAAAATATAAGCTGAGCACAAAGAGTTCTGAATGCATAGTAAGTGCATTTTGGGCAGCGGGAGGTCCTACACCTAGCAGCGATGGTCAGGGGAAAGTCGTTCACTCTGTTCCATCTAGCATGGGAAGACTTTCTGAAGAAGGGGCAACTCAGCAATCATCGGAAGGAAGACAATTGACATCCCCACAATGGCAGCCTTCCAAAAGAAACCATTCCCCCCTGCGTTTGGGAAAAGCTGAGCAAGCTCTGGAAGAAGTTGAGCTGTGGGCCAAAACAGAGTCTGTAAGCACAGAACTAGTACTCAAGGCTTTCATGATCTGCCCCAAGCCTATACTACAAGTCTGATGCCAGGCACATACCAGGTGTTCCATCCACACTGTGTCACTCATCACTCACCAACCACAGCCTACATACTTCTGTCTTCTTTTTTTTTAAAAGATGTTTTTTATTGATATTTTAGAGAGAAAGGAAGGAGAGAGGGAGAGAGAGAGAGACATTAATGTGAGAACAAAACATCGATTGGTTGCCTCCTGCACACTCCCTACTAGGGATCGAGCCTACAATCTTTCAGTGCATGGGACGATGCCCAACCAACTGAGCCACACTGGCCAGGGCTACTTCCATCTTCTTAAGAGCACAGTCTCTGGAGCCAGAATAACTGGGCTTGGGACTTGAGGCATCCCTCTGCTATTTTCTGAGTAAACTAAAGAAAGTTACTGAACTTCTTGAGCTTCAGTTCCCTCGCAAAATAGAAATAATAATAGCATCCATCTCACTGTTATTGTAAGGTTTAAATGTATTGGTCAGGTCTCACTAGGTTACACTACAGTGACCCCCAAGTTTCAGTGGCTAACAGAACAAAGATTTAGTTCTTGCTCATATTAAACACTCTTTGTGAGTTATCTGTGGCTCTATCTCATGAATTCTTTTGGGATTCAGGATGAAGGAGCCAGTTCTATTTGGGACATGCAGTTCTCATGGCAGAGGGAAGACAGGAATGATGGAATCAGAACTCTTCCAGCCACTGCACTTTTCTCCATGTATATATATATTTTTAAATTTAAGTACAGAAAAGGAGAGGTAAGAAATATGTCCCCTAATAATGTGAAAAAGCCAAAAGCGTAGGTGAGGCTGGGGGAGCTCTCCCCTGAACACACAATGAAAAGAGAATTCATCAAACTACCGAATGATTTGCAATAACAAGGCAATGTGTTAGCCCATTATAGCACTGGTCCACATTAATTATGAAAGAGATCCTCTTGTGCCCCCTTTGGGGCTAAACTCAATGACATAGCATATGTGCAGTGACTGTCATGATAAAGGCATTCAGTAGATTATAACTGCTTTATCAACAAGTAGTGTTATCTACCTACTCTGAGGTAGACAGCAGTGCCCCCAATTCCCAGGAACTCTCAGAACACTGAAGCTCTGGGAACTGAAGCGATTTGCTCGCAGTCCCACAGCCGGCAAGTGGTGGCGAGGCAGAATGTAAGACAAATCCATCCCCTCCACACACACAGCTGAACACAGTGTTCACAGCAGCATTCTTCCTAATAGCCAAAAGGTGCACACAATCCAAATGCTCATCAGATGACGAACAAACAAAAAGTAGACTATGGCCCTAACCGGTTTGGCTCAGTGGATAGAGCATCGGCCTGTGGACTCAAGGGTCCCAGGTTCGATTCCGGTCAAGGGCATGTACCTTGGTTGCGGGCACATCCCCAGTGGAGTGTATGCAGGAGGCAGCTGATCGATGTTTCTCTCTCATTGATGTTTCTAAACTCTCTATACCTCTCCCCTCCTCTCTGTAAAAAATCAATAAAATATATTTTTTTAAAAAGTAGACTATGGAGCTACTGGAGTATTACTCAGACATAAAGGGAATGAAGCACTGAGAAATGCTACAGCATAGATACACCTTGAAAATAGGCAATATGAAAGAAGCCAGTCACGAAACACCACATAGTCTATGACTATTCATATAAAATATCCAGAATAGGCAAACCATAGAGATAGAAGGCAAACTAGTGGTTGCAGGGGCTAGGGTGAGGGAGGACTTAAAAGTGACTACTAATGAGTATAAGGGTTTCTTTTTGGGGTGATAAAAATGTCCTACAATTGATTGTGGTGATGACTATATAACTGAATATACTAAAACCTGCTGAGTTGAACACTTTAAACAGATGAAATTGTATGTTATGTAATTATATCTCAATAAAGCACATATGTATATGTATATGTATGTGTATATGTATATGTAAATGTATACATATATGTATATATCCATCTCATCTCCCAGGCCCTGCTCTTGACCCTTATTCAAGGAGCCAGTGTTATGAGGGTGGGCAAGGCTTCTTCAGGTCAGCACTGGCCTCTGCCAGCATGTGAAGCCTGTTGCAAAAGCCAGACGAGGCCTGGGCTGTGCAGTTTGGACCCTGGGCATGCCATCCTCCAAGCACACATGTAACCCCACAAAGGCACACAGATGAAAACATGCAGTGGGCACATGGGGGAGAAAGGGAGAATTCCTTACTCCCAGCTCCACAGGCCTTCTCTCTGTGCCCCAGGCTCCCCACTGCCACCTTCTTCAGTCCACACATAGTCATCTTCCTTCAGAGCCTACCAGACCCAGGATCAGTTGAGACCAGATGGAACCAGCTAGAACCACCTGGCACTAGCACTCACCAGAGGAAATGCACCTAGAACGAGCTGTTCTCAGCACCGAGGCTGCTGGTAAAGCTGGCCTCAAGCAGTACACACCCTTTCTGCTCCCACTCAGCTCATCCCAATCCCATGACTCCTTAAAACCCACAGTCCCTTTCTGCACTGCTCTGCAGGAGGGCAGCTAAGGGTGCCCACTAAGGCTTTCCAGGCAGAACCTCCCTGCACAACTGCCTCATACTCCTAGGACAGAAGTTCAACCTTTATTGGCAAACAATTGAAACTAAGACCTCCCTTGAGTTGGCCTTGGCAGAGCTGCAGAGCAGCTGGGCCGCCTTGGCTAAGGATGCTTACTTTCCACTCCCTCAGATGCAGGCAGGGAAGGAACTTGCAAAGGTGCCTGGCACTCAGCAGGTACTCCATACCCGTCCAGGAAACCAAAGCCTGCTATGCTTCCAAATCCCAGCTCTGTGCTTCTCAACCTTTAACGTGCAAATGAAGCACCCAGGGGGCTTGTTAAAATACAGATTCAGCGTCAGTAGGTGCAGGTGGGCTTGAGATTCTGCATTTCTAACAACTCCTAGGACCTAGATGAAGCCCATGCTGCCGGTCTGGGGCCCACTTTGAGTGGCAAGACTTCGGCCCATTTCACTCACTCTCTTTTTTTCCTGATTTCTTCACCTTTCTTGGTTATGCAATGAACCTCTTGAGACGCTGATGAAAGCTATTTTCTCTTTCCTTAGAAAACTACCTGTCAGCACATGCACACAATATGCTGCATAAAATTTTGAGGCTTGCAGTCCATGAGTCAAAAGCCTTTCTTCTGGACAGTCTTCCTGAAAAAGAGCATGCAGTAGAGAATGGGGGTGGGGGAGCCTCATCAGAGAGTTAGGGCTCCTGCGTACGGTCCCAGCTTCACTATGGACTTCCTGTGTGACATCAGACAAATTCCTGCCCCTCTCTGAGCTTTCATTTCCCCACCGTGAGGGGACAGGATGAGATTATGATGACAAATACGTTTCCTTATTCTTGCCAACTCTGGTAGCTGTTACCTAAAATACCCCATGTTAAGAATTCTTAGACTGTCTAGACTTGGCAGAAAAGGGTGCCATGATTGATTGGTGATTCTTGTGATGGTCCCAGGAAAGGGGGGCGGGGCTTAATTAATTGGTGATGTCTGCCAAGGTCCCAGGCCTGGAGGGCCCTTCCAGCAGTGACATTCCACAGCTCATTTAGAGCCATCTCCGACTGGGGAAAGAGGGCAGGAAGGGATGATTCTTTAAGCTGCTGGCTTCTCAAACCTGCCACCCTGCAGCCCCCTTCGAGACCAGGTAGCAGAATCCCTGCTTCATGGCAGAGAAGGACGGCATGTCCTTGTGCTCCCATCCTTGGCTATTTTTAGCTCCAAGGACAGAGGCTCAGACAGAAGCTGCAATACAAGAGGGCTGCCGCAGGCCCCCAGCCTCCTGAGGAAGGCGAGCCACCACCGCCCCTTGGTTCACAAGTTGCTCCACTGTTGGCCCAGTGAGAGTCAAGGCAAGCTACCAAGGGACAGGAGAAGGGAAGTGAGAATTCACCTCACTTCCCATGTGAATTCTTCCAGGGGTTCTGCCCCCAATTTCCCCAGGCTGGCCCGTGCCCCTCCTTGGTACAGCCACAGACCCTCTGCCAGCCCCTACCTCCTCTCTATCCCTGTACCTGTTCATTCGTGCATCCAGCCCACATATACGTGCTGGACTTCGTACTAGTGCTGAGGACACAGCATCGAGCAAGACCGATGAGGGTCTTTGTCCACTGAGCCCTTCTAGGCTGGGATGGAGGAAAGACTGCACAATTCTGTAGTAATTGTGAGTTCCTCACCTTCCTATCTCCAACACTGAAGACCTGACCTGGCACAGAGGAGGGATCCGGCGTATATTTGTTGATTAAAAATCACATAAGACAAATTCTGGAGTTTCAGGGTCCTACAGGAACCTATCTCAGACTAAATGAGATTCATTCATTCATTCCCTCTCTCCCTCACCACGTCTTTTCTTGAGCACTTCTATCGGTTAAGTACTCTGCTGGGCACTGGAGCTAGAGCAGAAAACAAACTAAGGGAAACAAAGTGCCCTCCTGCAGCTCCAATCTAGAAGACATCCAAACCTTACACCACACAAATAGAAGAATACAGAAGGTGCTGGAAGGTGAGGGGAAGGATGGGTGTTTCATTTTTAAACAGAGGTTAGGTAGGCCTCACTGTGATACGTGGGTAAAGACCTGAAGTAGGTAAAGGAACGAGCCAGGTAGACATCTGGAGGGGAAAGTGCTCCCAACATGGAGACTGCACACTGACAGAGCCTGAGACGGCTTTTCGTCTGTATGTTTGACAAACAACAAGGAAGACAGGGCAGCTGGAGCAGAAGGAGCAAGGGGAATGAATGGTCTGAGAGGAACTTTGAGATGGTGTGGCAGGAAGACAGACACACCTTGCATCAAGCCGGGCATACAGCGGATGGAAACAAAGGTGAGGAGGAGGAAGATGGTGATGCAAGCAGCTAGCATTCCCTGGGTACTGACCACATGCCAGGTGCCATGCTACACGATGATCGTGGATTCATTCGTGTAGTCCTCACAACAACCCATGAAACAAGTCCTATATAATTCCCCCTTTACAGATAAGGAGGTGGCAGGGCTGGGACAGGAATGCTAGCAGTCTGGACCAGTCCACTGTCTTCCTGATCAGACCAGCCCTATTGCACATGCACCGTGGGTACCAGTTTCTTTCCCTCCCAGAGTTGTTAAACCGTTTGGATTCCTTTGAAAAAAATTTTTTTAAAGCTGTTTTTCTCCATTTAAAAAATTCTGGTTTTCTCCAGAATAAAAAATTGGTGCACAATGATACAACTTGTACATAATTTCAAGAGTTTCAAGGTTATGAACTTAGGCCCTGAAAGTAATTGCTTTGTAAAGATTTGCAGCAAAAGCAAGAATTGTCACAATTGTCTAAAGTGGCAGAAGGGGAACATGGGCCCCCATAACACCAACTAAAACTACTTCTACAATTTGTCGAGAGCCTCCAGAGCAGTGGTCGCCAACCTTTCGGACCTCGCGGACCACCAGTGGTCCGCAGACCACCGGTTGGTGACTGCTGCGAGAGTGAGGCATTTGTAGATTCGTCGTATCTCATTTAAACCCCACTTTAACCCAACGAGGTGATTATTATTATGCCCCTTTACAAATGAGGAAACTGAAGCACAGAGAGGTTATGCGATTTGCCCATGATCACACAGCTGGTATTTGGCAGAGCTGGACTCTACCTCAGATTTATCTGACCTCAGACAGCAGTCTCTATTCCAGACACTTCCTTCTGGATTCTCTAATTGTACCCTTTTATTTCCCCAGGGAGGGTCAGAAACTTACTCAAGATCTCATAGCTCTCAGCACATACAGAGATGGGTTCAGGACTGTGTTGCCCAATATATTAGCCACTAGCCACATGTGACCACTTAAATTAATATTTTTAAAAATAAAGAATTTGGTTCCTCAGTTGCACGAACCACATTTCAAGTGCTGAATAATCCCCTATGGCCATCATCACAGCAGTTTCTATGGAACGGCCCTGATCTAGAACTTGTCTCGACTCTGAACTCAGGGTTCTTCCAATGTCAGAGACTCCTAGAAATCAGATTTACATGATTAATGAGGTGGATGGAAGGGGAGACCGGAACAGGGCAGCTGAGGGGGCACAAGAGAGCAAGCAAACTCAGAGAAAGGCTCATAGGAGGAAAGCCTAAGTCAAAATCTTGTACAGGATAAAAGGCACGAGAGCCACTGGCTTGGGACCTACCTCGCCAGCAACGAACAGGCCTGTACGTCTGATTACAGGGACCCTCTTCTAAGACAGTTCTCATTCTTCGTTGATGTGTGCGGTTTCTTTACTTGGGGACAGGACCTTTCAACCAGTAGAGGGAGATCAAGTTAAACGGCAGTCCCCTGGAAGATAGAACTCCGTGGCCAAAACTCCTGCTCTCATCTCTGGAACAGCGAGGAGACCAAGAACAGGGGGCATTCTATAGCCAGCAGGGAGCATTCTATAGCCAACAAATCGGTGGGGCCTGGACTCAAGGAAGCCACACCGTGGGCACTGGGCAGTGACTCAGGGTGGAATGGGCTGCAGACAGGACAAGGTGGCGGCTGCACCTGCAGCTGCTAGAGCAGATCTGCAGACCCAGACCATTCAGGCTGCAAACGCAACCAGAGAGAGCCAGCTGCGCAGCCGGCCACATGGTGCTCCCCGGGAACTCCTAAATGCCTGCAAGATGTTCAAAGACATCAGCACTGGATCTCTGCTGGAATAGTGTGGAGGGAGAGAAGAAAGGACCACAGAGCTGCCCCCAAACTGCCTGGCACAGAAGAAACGGCCGGGGGAGACCCTTAACCCTGTGCGTAATGGTCCCTCCCGCCCTCCCTTCCTGCCTTTCTTCCTTTACATATGAACGATGGCAAAGGCTGTCAGAAAATGGGAGAAAAGAAGAGTGTTAGATGAAGACAGATGAAATTCCTTCCCATCTCTTACCAGCAGAGTGGACTTTAGAAACCCCCTAACCCTCTGAGCTTCATCTTCCCATCAGGAAAAGGTGCGTGGTTTCGCTACCTACTCCAGCAGTTCTGTATGGCTCCAATAATACTAATACCACTGATAATGACAACAGCCATTTAGTAAGAACTTTTTCACGATGTGCCTCATCGCCTACAGTAGGGCTGGGCATTCATTCAACACTCAATAAAAACCTCTCGAATGTTGAATTTACCGTGTAAATGTTTTATGTAATAGTAGTAATAACAATCATAAATTATTATGAAGTGAGTGCCATACTACTGTACTGAGCCCATATCACACACGTTACTCAGTCCACCCAGTGACCTGAGAGGTAGGTATTATTATAATCCCCATTCAGGAGAGGAGGACTGAGACCCAGGTAGGCTGTCCTTGGTTTCAGGTCATAGCTAATAGGGTAGGGCAAGAAAGGAGACGTGGTTTAGATGCTGGTCTGTCTGATTTTAACCTATGTAGTGTCTGCCTTCAAATTAAATAAGCATTTGGTAGTTAACAAAGGGCTGTACAGTATCATTTGATTTGCAGTATCATCACTGTGTTAGGATTAATGGTGAAGGTGACTTTGGGCATAAGGGGGGAAGGACTTTCTGCAGTCGAGCTGTCTGTCAATGGAAGGAACCGCCCTTCACTGTCATTCAAGAGAGACTGGGCTGGGGATGAAGGCACAGTCTCCAGATGGGAGACTGGATGGGCTCCGTGAATCCCCATTGTGTGTGAGCATCCAAATCACCTGGGAAACTTGTGAAGCAACAATTTCCAGGTCCGTCTGAGATGTTTAATTGAGTTTCTAGGTTGGAGCTCAGGATTCTGGTTCCGGATGAGAAGGCATGTGCAGGGCAGGTTGAGACTCACTGGATAAGTGAAATGCGGAGCACCCTCCTTACCAATATCGTTGGATTCTAGACGCCATGGGAGCCACCAAAGAACCCAGGACATGCCCACAAAAAAGCATGTGATCACTTAGTAATTACGAAACCATGCTCCGTGCCAAGCATTACACGCCTGTCTCCATAGACTTCTTCTGCCACGCCCCTTCCTCCCCGGGTTCCCTGTCCCCTTCCTCCCTGTTTCCGCTCCAGCACCCCCTCCCCCAGGAAGCTTTTCCTGACTCCCCAGACCCCTCTCTGGGCTTTGCAATGACAAGCTTTTCATTTCCGGACGTCTTGGTCTACGCCTACCCCCACCACCCCAGGCTGTGATGGAGCTGGCGGCTCACTCAGGCCCAGTGTGGGTGCTCACCAAACAGTTAGAGGGACCTGCTCTGCTCCATGAAGGATGGGCAGAGGAGGCAGCGAGGAAAGCAGCCGCTGCAGAAAGGAAGTAATCCAGGTCACCAGGTTGGGAGGAAACAGAACCTACAAATTCGCCCTGCCACCGTTCAGTAGCAGCCTGGGCTATTTATAGCGCACAAGCCTTCTGCTTCTTGCATTTAAATGCAGGGCCAGGCATGGAATAAAATCCTGGGTAAGTCTGTCAGTTTAAAATTTTTTTTACAAGAACAGGAGCAGAAAGCAGGGAGGAAAATGAAGAGTGGCTGTCGGGATGAGCTGCCTTGTGTCGTCCCCGGCCTGCCTTGGCACGTCTGTGGCCTACAGACGAATCCTAGGCAACTCCAGACCTGATCCTAGAAATCAGTGTCCCTGTGGAGACCAGCCTGTGAAGGTCCTTCTAAGGTGATTTTTAAATAGTGGCTTCAGTTTACAAAGCAGTATCACAGCATGACCCTGCCTTGGTTTAAACGTGCATTCCTGCACACACACAACTGAAAAAGAAAATGGCCCCAATGGTTAAATATTCTGCTTTGGGATTACAGAACTGGAGTCACTTTTATTTTCTTTTTGCGTGTTTTATCTGCATTTTTCCCAAAATTTCCACCTTGGATACACACAGCATAGACTGAGCCCCTTAGACGCAAGGACACTGGTCCTGCCAGCTGCCGGTGTTTGACCTTGGCGGATTTCCTTAACTTCCTCGTCTATAAAACGGGAACAGCAAGAGGACCTTCCTCGGAGGTTCGCTCTGAGGACCACACAAGGTCACGTGCATGAAATCAGCACAGCATCTAGAACATGGATATGCACAGGAAATGCCCGCTAGTACAACCCTACAAGTGTTTGCAACCTGTGAAAGCACAATATTGTTCTAAAAAATTAAAACGATAGTGACTCTCCCACTCCTGATATGGACCGCGGCCTGGGAGAGCTCAGAGCCCTGAGTTCCATATCCGACCTGGCTGAAAATGTACCCAATGACCCTTCCTTGTCCTCTCCATCTCGCTTTTCTGACTTTGAAAAAAATGGTGCTGGATAGTAACACAGCTCTGGTCTTCAAGAAGGGCTGAGTCCTGGGCACGGCACCAGGGCCTTTCCTAACCCACCCACACCTCCTTCCTGGCCCCACGTCCTCCCCGTGCCCATTTGCTAATGCACCTACCTTGCCCCCATGAGGCATAAATAAACCACAGGAAGCTCCTCCCTGACCACACATTTCGCCCAGAAGACTAAAGCACCTTCCCTGGGTCCAGCCTGATAAACAGCTTTTCCTCTTCAAGGCTGTACTCAGCACCCCCTGCTCAATGGGGTCACCTAGTTATCTGCTCTGCTTGTCTTTCCTCCCCGCCATGCTCTCCCACACCGTACCTTCAGGACCCAGCACATTAGAACAGGGGTCAATAAATATGTTTACTGCATAAAGAATACTTTTAAAAATTATAAAGGGCAATGGCCAGGGTAATAGACTCAACACCAGCAGGCCTCTGTTTGACCTTACTATGGAATGGCCTTGAGCCAAAGATGAGCCTATCCTCTCTGCGCCTCAGTTTCCTTGTCTGTACAATGGGTATGACAATTGTACTCCCCTCATTTTCTGATGTTTCAATAGGATAATCCAGGTAAGTGCACATAGTACTTAGCATGCATAAAACCCAAAATAAACATTAGCTATCACAATGAAGATGGTTATTAAAAGTGCGGGATGTGATAGACAAATGGATAAAGAAGGCGTGATGCATATATATAATGGAATATTAGCCATAAAAAAGAATGAAATCTTGCCTTTTGCAACAACATGGATGGACAAAGAGGGCATTATGCCGAGTAAAATGAGTCAGACAGAGAAAGACAAATACCATACGATTTCACTTACATGTAAAATCTAAAAAACAAAAGAAACAAAACAATTATGTTGAGATCCCAGAGTGCCAGCGCTTTCCCTCCTGGTCTTGCCTGTGGCTTCTCTCTGGTTCAGGTCGATGGGGCCTGTGAACTATTGAACAGGCTGCTTGCTACCTGCACCAAGGTGCCCAATTGATGGTGGTCACAGGGCTGAAAGCCAGCCTGTTTTCACTTACCAAGCCATGCATACCCCCACTGGTACTAGAGAAGAGGAGCCTTTTTCTAATTCATCCTTCTACCATTTTTAATGTAATCACCTGGGATGGAGGTAAGGGGGAGAAGTGGCTTCCTCTAATTTGCACAAAGGTGCCATACAAACCATGTGTCTGCACAGGGCCCAGGATGTGGGACCAGGAGGGGAAGGGACTTCCCTGGCTTGTTCTCACACTCAGTTCAAAGGACGATGTGGGGCCCAAGGCAACTGAGGCCCTCATACTTATTCTAAATATTTAAAAGTTCTAAATCAGGCTATTAAATAAAATATGCCCTACCCTTCCACTTTGACAAATATGCCTTCGTTATGACCTTGAAGGCCAGGACAGGTTCAAATTTAGAATCCTCAGAGTTCCACGGCTGAATAAGAAGTGAGGAGGGAGCTGGCCCCCAGCTGCAGCCTGCCCCTCCCCTCCATCATCCTCTCCCCATCCCTACACCCTTAGGCCCCCTGCATATCAAAGGGCCCACTCTATACATCTATGTTCTATTCTCACTTCCACAAACTGCCACTTCAGGACCACCTACCAGGACATCAGCCATGGACACAGTCCATCCTGGATGGACCTAGGGAAGTGGTCCATGAAACAGCCCATGGAAGCTGACTCTAAGCCCTTTGGACAGGGGATTCTGGGGTCCCACGTAGCCAGAACACAGCCTGAAAAGAGGGTACAGGGTAGGCATAACCCCATTTGCCCCAATGAGGAAGGCTGGACAGCAACCCCACAGTGACCCCAAATCAGGGCCTTTCTTCCGTCTAAAGGCAGCAATGACGCACGCAGCCACGGTTCTACCAGCAGCCGGGCCTACCACTCCCCACACAGGTTGTGAGAAAACTCACAAGAGACTGACATGAGCCAATTCTTTTGGGGATTGTGGCCCAATTTTTACCAAACCCTTTCACCAATCAACAGATTTGCCAACCACTTGGGGGTGAGGTGGGCACAAGGCCTCTCTCACCTTTCTTCCCTAGAAAGGCCCAGATTTAGGAGTTTAAATTTCCTGGGCAGCACCAAACACCTGGAGTCCAGACCCACTCTGAGCCCCTTCTGGGGCTGGAGACATAGACCCTACTCCCAATTCCAGGCCAGGATTAGGGTCACAGACAACCTTGTAAACCCAACCTTTAACTAAAGAGTGGTTTTCCTTGACTTTTTTAATTTAATTTTTTAAGACGTAGATGTTTACCTCTGGAGAGAAATTACGGGTTTCAAGAGTTCTTGAAAAAGAGCTTCATTCCAGAAATGTAAAGCCGGCATTTTAAATTTGGTTCTTATTCACTGCTGGAAAGTATTAGAATGAAGATTACAAATTTAATAATGTATCGCGGCAGGAATTGGCCCGGCCTCGTCTCCAGGAGAGTAATTTGTTCCTGCCTTCAAACCGGCACTCCCCAGCCTCCCGGCATCACCAGACCAGCCTGGTGACACACTCCTGACTTTTCCGTGTCTTGTGCTCTGGCCCACGCAGCCAGCCCGGACCCCAGACCACATCATCACCGCGGTGTGTGGGTTCCGTGCTGGAATGGTCAGCCCTTTAGGAGCAGCCACTACAACCAAAGGGAGCCGTCCTGGGGCCTCTGGGCTCCATGCTTCCTGCCTGCAGCCAAGGAGGTCTTGGCAAACCCCAAATCTGAACCTGTCACTTCGCTGCTGAAAACCCAACAGGGGCTCCACTGTCCTCAAGCTCAAGTCAAAGAACCTTGACTTGAAAGACCTAGTAGGATCCAGTCCTGTCATTTCCCCAACCACATACCCTTCTCTTTGCTTGGGCTTTCAAAACTCTGTGTGCCCACTGCAGGCTGGCCTCTGCACCGCTGCTCATAAGAAGAACGAAATTAATAGAGCACTACCTATGTGCCCGGCACTGTTCTCACCCCTACCCTGGGAGGTAGGCAGGTTAGCCCAGGGGTCAAGCTCAGACTCCGTAGTCAGACACAAGGGTATGAGTCCTGCCTCTGACCCATACTGGCTGGGTAATCTTGGGCACCAGACATAACCTCTCTGTGCCTGTTTCCTCACCTACAAACAGGGAGAGTGATAGTACCTACCTCACGGAGTAGTTGTGAGGCTTGAACGAGTTAATGGAGGTGAAGTGTCAGACCGTGATGGGTGCCATATGTTAATCATCATTATCCCCATTTTATAGCGAGAGAAGCAGAATCACCGAGTGATTAAACAACGTGGTTAAGGTCACACAACTATCAGTGAGAGTGTGGTCTCTAGACTCAGAAGCCCTCAATTTTAACCATAACACATCCATTATAAAAATTTTTGAAAAATATTTAAAAAAGCACAAACCAGAAAGCAAAAACTACCCATAATTCTTCCATGCAGAAGCAATTATGGTTAATATTTCCATCGTGTGCATACGAGAGGGGAGGGGAGGGGAGGGGAGGGGAGGGGAGGGGAGGGGAGGGAAGGGAAGGGAAGGGAAGGGAAGGGAAGGGAAGGGAAGGGAAGGGAAGGGAAGGGAAGGGAAGGGAAGGGAAGGGAAGGGAAGAGGGAAGGGAAGGGAAGGGAAGGGAAGGGAAGGGAAGGGAAGGGAAGGGAAGGGAAGGGAAGGGAAGAGGGAAAGGAAGGGAAGAGGGAAGGAGGAAACAGCCACACAGACTAAGAGAATCCGGGATTCAAACCCCACCACTCATAATTGACTCCCAAATCCATGCTCTCAGCATTATGACATCTGGTCCCACGCCCCTGCCTTCACTTGGCCAACTCCACTCATCCCTTAGCTTAGCTGTCCCTTCCCATGCTCATTCCCCCATCCCAGACCGGTCAGTTCTCCCAGCTCCGCCCCCTCCCCTGCAAATGCCCAGACTGAGGGCAAAGACTGGGCTCACCTTCGGTCACCAGCACCTAGAATAGGGCCAGGCCATCGGCAACTACTGGAGGACGAAAGGGGGAAATGGAGGGGGAGGAGAGTGGGAAGGAGAGGGAGATTTGGGATTCAGCTCTACCTTTTAGCTCCAAACTGTTCCCGGTGTGAAATGCAGACAAGCATCACACAGTCCCTGACCTGGAGTGGCTTACAGTGTGGACGTGGAAAAGTGACAGGGGCCAGACTGTGCAAGCGCTGGAGAGAAAGCAGCACAAAGAGCATGTGGGTGCCCAGGAGAAATGATCACCTCCACCTGAGAGAAGGGAGGTGTACTTCCTGGAGGAGGTGGCATTGGAGCCCTGAAGGGGTCGGGGTGGGGAGGTAATCCCAGAAGAGGGAATCGCCCAAGCAAAGGCATGGAGGTAGAAAATGCAAGAATGGAGGAGTCAGTTTTGCCTGGAAATAACAAACAGCTGGAAAGGCTGGGAATATGAAGTTCAATAGTCTGGCCCTACCCAAAACTTGTTTTCCTGTTCATCCTGCCACCTTCTCTCCAGTACACTCTCCAAACAGGCCTGGTCCCTGAGCTGGCGTGATGCTGTTAGTCCCCTGCCCCATAGCCTTCATCTTTACCATTTCAATGACTGCTGGCCCCACCTCCTGTTGCCAGCACCTAATTCCTTGGCCTGAGGGCCACAGCCTGTGACAGGTTGGAAATGGTGGCATCAAATAACTCTCCAGCCCAGCCCGAGGCACCTGGTCCATTCTCGGTGTTGGGCCCAGGCAGATGAAAGATGTTTCTCAGGACATTTGCTGAGGAACTAATTCATTTCCGTTACAGGCCCCCAATTAGTGACACATCCTCCCACCCACTCCCAGAGTGACTCCAGGTGGCATTTCCCAGGGACACCAAGTGCTAGAAATGCAGGGTGTGGACTTGAAACCTCAGGTGCTGTTAGGGTCCAGGGAGAGAAAAAGGCCCAGCAGGCAGTCTAGAAACGTGGATTCTATTCCAGGCTTGGCCAGAGACCTGCTGTGAGGTTTTGGACAAACCGTGCAATCCTTCTTTGGGCTTTGAGTGAAGAGGAGTAGATGACCTCAGAGAGACTTTGCCGTGAAGGCACTAAGATAGTAATAGCTAACACTTCTGATACACTTTTACTGTGTGTGGGCTGTCTACAAAGCACTTCACAAATATTTACTCACTAGAGGCCTGGTGCATGATTTGTGCACATGGGGGGGGTGGTGGTGGGGGGAGACCCTCAACCCAGCCTGTACCCTCTCACAGTCCAGGAGCACTCGGGGGATGTCCGACTGTCAGACATCCTTAGTGCTGCCACGGAGGCAGGAGAGGCTCCAGCTACCACCACGGGGCAGCTCCTGCATTGAGCATCTTCCCCCTGGTGGTCAGTGCACATCATAGCAACCGGTCGTTTCGCTGTTTGGTCGATTTGCATATTAGCCTTTTATTATATAGGATGTAATCCTCATGACACCCTCAAACAGGGAGGGGCTATTATTAGCTCATTTTACAACTGAGGAAACTGAGGCTCAGAGAGGTTAAGTTACTTACTCAAGATCACACAGCCAACAAGTGGCAAAGCCAGGATTCAAACACAGGCCATCTTGCTGTGGAGTTCATAATGTAACTACCACCAGACCAAACTGCCTAATATAACCTGACTACTCTCAAATCCTCAGTGCCTGGCACAGGGCTGGGCACCACCACAAGTGCTTAATGAGAATCTGATAACTGGAATCTAAAGGAAAAACTTGGAGCATAAAAGACCAGTGACGGTTTGTGGGAGTGGGACTGGTGACGGGTGGGAGGGAGGCTGATGTTTTCTTGGATGTCCTTCGGTACTCTTTGGCTTTTTAACCAGGTAACATGTTACTGTCAGTAGCAGCCGCATAGGATTGTGAGAGCAGTGTCTGTCCCAAGGAGGGGACAGGAGAGTCAGAGGATGGAGGTGTCTGGGACACTTTTTCCTGGGTATCTTTCATGCTTTTAAAATATTTTACCATCTGCATATACCACCTAATCCAAATCGTACTTATTCTTTTAAAAACTATTCAATGACCAATCAGCCAACGATCAGCTAGAGAGAAACTGTGGCAGTAGGGGATGCTCTGAGGATGAAAGTGACTGTGGAGGGGTTCTAGCAGAGTGGGGGAGGGCTCCAAAGGAGGAGCCAGGGGGCCTGGACAAGTGTCCTCTGATTTCTGGAACCCCCGGGTTGTATCTAAACCAAGCCCACAGACCCTAGTTCTGCAGATAGAGATGCTGAGGCCTAAAAGACAAAGGGAAGCGACTGGAGGAGACGCTGAGGTTCAGCAGTTGTGCAGAGACCTCTTCTCCTGGCTCCTGATGCAGCCAGGCACACAGTAAACACCGAGGAGCCAGCCCAGAGCCAGGCGTCCAACCCCAGGCAGTGCACTCCCGTTATCCACCCTCCCTGCACCCGGAAGTCCACAAGAGCAGGCAAGGCAGCAGCTTCCACTCCCGGACGCCTATCCATTCTCACAAGGGAGGAGTTATTCACTCCATTTTGTGAAGGACAAGGCCGAGGCCCAGAACAGTTACCTACCACAATCAAGAGACACAGCCAGTACTGGGCAGAGACTCAGGCCCAAGTCCGTGCTCTTTTGCTACCCGAGTCACGCCTCTCAGAGAGTTATTTCCCATTAGTTCAGGAAAAGTCTCACCTGGAAACTACTTGTCAATGTCTTCGTCTTCACACTCTGAGTTTTATGGGACTGGATAGGAATCTTATCACATCATAAGGTTTGTCCCCGCTGCCTCCAATCCGAGCCAAATCTCAACCTTCCCTAGAAAATTATCAGCGACCCCTTTCTGAGAAACATCTACATAACTGACTCAGGAAACTCCCTGGTAGCATTTCCCAGCATTTTGCCCCTTTTCATGGATAATTCCTTGATTCCTCTGATTTACTTCTCCCCAGCAGAGGCTTGTCCTCAAATGAACCTCGTGGTTTTCACATATAGCCCTGCCTTCCCCCAAAGCAGGACAGGGGCCGTGTCCTGTTCCCCCTGGTAACAGGTGCCAGATCTGAACCCTTCTGAATCCCCAGAGCTGTCTGAGTCCTCTGTCCTGCAAAAGGATATTATGGCCTGATGTGTAATTCATGTGTACCAATTTATCATTCCTACAGACAAAGCCTTCCAAAAGGATTTACGAGGTCCTACACATTCAACTCAGTGCGAAGTAGGGCAGCAGTTGAGGCTTATCTGAACTGAGACCATGTAATAAAAACAGGACATAAAAACAATGTCCTGGCATCTAAGACACAGGTAACCAGGAGACATGCATCGAAACTTGAGAAAAACCCTTCATGTCTCTCCAGCTCTTTTCTCTAACCTAGTGGTTCTCAATACAAGGTCCCTGGGCCAGCAGCATCAGTATCAGAATCACTGAGGAACTTGTTAGAAATGAGATTTCCAGGTCCCACTCCAAACTGATGAGACACTCTGGGGTGAGGCCCAGCAATCTGTGTTTTAATGAACCCCCTAAATTATTCTGTCCCATGAAAACTGACAGTAATAACTACAATAACTGCAGCAGCTACCACTAACTGAGCATCGACTATATGCCCAGCATCTACTATTACCCCAATCTCATTAGTCCTCATAATTGAGAAAACCTTTATTCCACATGCCAGGCTCTGGGCTAGGTACATTTTGTGCACTGTGTCATTTATTCCTCACAATAATCCGTTGAAGAACTTAGTATTATCATGCTCCCATTTTACAGATGAGAAAATTGAGTCCGAGAGAGGTGAAGCCATTTGCTCAAGGTCACACGACTTAGAAGTGGCCGAGGCAAGAAGAAAATTCAGATCTGTTGGGTTCCAAAGCCATGTTCTTTCTGTCCCATCACGGAAGCTCCCCAGGGTCTTTCACAGCTACATCAGCCTTGGAAGCTATAAAGCTGGGTCATGTGAGATTCGAGGAGGGGAGCAGGGTAGGCAGGAGGGGCCCTGCCCAGACTTCCACAGTACCATTTCAGCTATGATGTGAAAGGAAGCCACGTGGTGCATTTAAAGGAACAGCCACCTCTGTCTAAGAAACAAAAAAGACAGGGCTCAGGAGGCTGTCTGATTTTACCCAGCTTTGGGCGGAGGAGAGCTTTTCTCTTCCCACTCTGGACCTCAGTTTCCCCACCTGATATCATTATCATTGTCCACAAGGCCGAATGGTCTGCCCCCAGTTTACTTCTTTGACCTTGTCTCCCCTCACCTACTGTGTCGAGCCATGCTGGTCTGCTTTCCGTTCCCTAAACACCCCAAATCACACTGACCTCAGGGCCTTTGCATCAGCTGGTTCCCTCTGCCTGGATCACTCTATCCTCTCATATTTCCACTGCTGTCTTTCTGTCATGTAGACCTCAACTCAAATGTCACCTCCTCAGTGAGCCTTCCCCAACTACTTTACTTAACGTTACCTCCTATCCCATTAACCTGTTTTATTTTCATTCCACTGAACACAATCTAAAATTATTTACTTTTTAATTGCTTAACTGAGTATTGTCTGTCTCCCCCACCCCAGAACATAACTCTGTGAGAGCAGAAACTGTGCCTGCCTTGTTCCCCGATATATTCCCAGAAACTGTTTGGCGCTGAGCAGCTAATTAAATACTAGTTGAATGAGTAAATACCAAAAGAGAAAACCCAGACTCAAAGGCCAGAGTCCTGGCTCTTTAACATGGGACCCTGGCAAGCCAGTTTGCCTCTCTGAGCCTCAGTTTCCCTCCTTGCCTAACAAGGGGAATGAACTAGATGCTCTCTAAGCATCTTCCAAGACTGCCTGTCTTGGAAAGCCAGGCCTGGAACCTGCCCAGTTGGTCCGGCCAGAAAAGGCAGCTGGCCAGGGTCCCTGCAGCAGCTTCCCCTCCATACCCGACCCTGTCCCTGCCCAGCCACACAGTCCTCTCAACCCTCCTTCACAGAAACCGTTAATGAAGGGCGCACTGCTAAATGCAGTTACAATTACGGGGGCTAAGAATAAGAATAAGGCGCTGACATCAGCCTCTCAGTTTCCGAGTGAATCAGAAGGGGAGGGGGGAGGAAGAGGGGGGGAGGAAGAAGAGGAGAGGGGGCATGGCGCTCGGGAGCCGTCAAGTGGAAATAGCACAGCGTTAAATATAATCCAGCATTGGCCTACATCCGTCTGCAGAGGCAGGTGATGGCGGCCCCCAGGGCCAGGGCAGACAACTGGATTCTTCAAGGAGGCCAGGCAGCCCCGTGATGGGGATCATCCAGGAAGGCACTCCAGCGGGCTGAGGCACATTGTAGCGGGATGGCGGACCCTAAAGGGGTGCATGTGAATGTGAACAGGCCCCCATATCACAGCCTTTGACACTTGCTGTTTGGATAGCACAAGCACAACCCCAGGGCTTACACAGCCCTTTCCCCACCTGGAATCTCATTTCAGGTCAAGAGGTGGAGGGTGGCCTATCGAGTCACACACTCTGGGTTTGAATCACCACCATGCAACCCCAGAGAGTCGTCAAACTACTCCAAGCTGCCCGGCTTTTCCTCATCTGCCAAATGGGTACATCCGCAGCAATAACTGCCTTCTGGTTGCTATATGATTCAGTGAGATCTTGGACAGCACCGAGCACAGCCAAGCAGCCTTCCAATTATTTTATTTTTACAACCCTGAGAGATGCTCAAAGAGAATTAACCTTTTTTTTTTCCCCCTTTTTCTTTTTTGGAATAGGGAACGGAGGCCCAGAGCCAAAGAGAAGTCAAATTCAAACCCCAGGGATTAAACTGGGCTGGGGAGAAAGAGAACTCCAGTGCGGTTGGTTGATCACTCCAGGAGACTAGAGGGTGGCAACTAGAGCTCTGACAGACAGCGGGACTGACTGTAGCTCTGAAAGTGGGGGAGGGCAGAGAATAGATTACGGTGGGGGAGATGTTTGCGCCCCCCCTTGAGCACATTCTCCAAAACTGGCACCTTTCTAACAATTCTTAAAAGACATGCTGAAGCGATGGTTGTTAAGGCCCTAATGAAAAGAGGAGGCAAACTAAAAGAAAGGCCCCGGGACAGGAGAGAAGGCCGGCTGACACAGAAGCTCTCTTACACCCTCGCTCTCCTCCACTCTTCTGCCCACCCTCACTCAGCGTTCAGCTAGAGCTGGCTCTGCCTCTGGGATGGAGGAGGGTGGGGAGTGAGGCAGCAGCCTGCTCAAAGGAAGACACGGTGGATGGCTCCCTCCTTCCCCCTTCCCACCAAACCGGACCAGGTGGGCCTCGGGCAGCAGCAAAGGCATGGAGGCTGGAGTCAGGAGTCTGGCAGCTTGGGGACAGGGAAGAGGAGATTCATGAGGGAGAGAGAATTTAAGAAAAGAGCTCTGCCCTGACCGGCTGGCTCAGGTGGTTGGAGCATCTTCCCACACAGCAAAAGGTTGCAGGTTCGATACCTGGTCGGGGCACCTACCTAGGTTGTGAGTTCCTTCCCTGTTTGGGCGTGTACAGGAGGCAACTGATCGATGTTTCTCTCTCTGTGTCTCCCTTCCTCGCTCTCCAAAAGTCAATAAAAATAAAAGAGCGCTAACAGCATCAGAGCAGATGCTTATGCCAGTGATCCATGGAATGGGGCAAGGGATGAATCCCAGGCACCTGATGTTTCTGAGAGACTTCTTTCAGGGTAATTGGAGTAAGATAAAGCACTTTGGGTCCATATTCTCACAACTTGAACCATGGGAATAATTGGCCCAATTCTTTACCGTGCCTCAGTTATCCAAATCTAGAAGAGTTCTGCCCAACGCCCAACACATAGAGGAGACTCCTGCACCGGGTGGTAAACGGGGGAAGGGGACGGGGGACAGGAAGTGGCCCACCCTAGGGATGAGGGTGGGAATGGAGGCTTCACAACTTCCACTTCATGCCCTCAGGTGGCCTTGACCCCAAAGGATATTTTAAGGCCTCCTCCTCACCCGTCCAGCCCCCCTCTAGGGCTGAAGCACTCTGTCCCCATCATCTCAGGGGGAAGGGGTGGAACAGCAGGACATTTTGTTTCCCAGAAAAAGCTCAGGTCAAATTTCAAGGACAAAAGTTAGCACTTGGTCTGGGAAAGAGAACTCTTGCCAAGTGGAGTAAATGGGGGAGGGGGGGTTGGAGCTCTGAGTCCCCCTGCCAGGATCTGTCTAGCACGCTATGGGTATCTCCGCCCCACAAATCCAGGAGAAGTAACTCAGACAACCTCCTTCCGTTTTCGGCCTGTCCAAAGAGAAGGGGAGTGGGCTTTGGTATTTGTTTGTGGGACCCACCCACCATGCCACCTCGCCCACCAGATTTGGCCTGAGTAGAAGAGGGAGGTGCCATAAAGGGCTTTCTAGCCCAGAGATGCTGCCCGAATGGCTAGGAGAGGGACCGGTAGCCAGCCGGTGTTGCCATGGCAACTTCCTCCCTGCGCTGGATCCTTTGGGCAAATCAGAGCTGGCTGCTCTAGCTTCTCCGCCCTTCTCCCGGGCGGGGGAGAACTGGACACCAAAACCACTTGGTCAGACTCAGGGACATCACCCTCAAGTCCAGACCCTGATGTCACAACCCCCTTTGGTATTTGCTGAGAATTGGAGACACCCCTGCTCCCCAGCTGGGCTCCGAGGCAGAGTGACAGGGCTAGGACTAAACATGTGATGAAGATTAACGGTTCAGGAAGAACAGGGACACGGGGAGCTGCACTGCTCCCCACCCTCTTGTTCCACATGCAAGTCCCCCAAATTCCCGTCTTTAAACCAGTTCCAAGAAGGAAGGCCCAACTCTGCCTTAATTGCTGTAACAATGCAATAAAATTAGCTTATTAAAAATTACAAAAGCTAACATTTTTGAGAATCAGGTTTTCCCCTTCCCCAAGCCCACAGATTCTTTCTCACTACAATGCTCAGAAACAAGTCTTGGTAATAAGACAGACAATAGCTAACAGGTATTGCGAGCCTACCTGGTGCCAGGTACTGACTGTGTTAAACCCTTTGCCTAGCACAAACAGCATAATAATTAGAAGCACAGATGCTTGAGTCAGATCGTTCAAGTTCAAATCCTAACTCCCTCACTTCCTGCTTGAGTGACCTTGAACGAATACCCTCTCTGTGCCTTGATTTTCTCATCTAAAAATGAGGATGTTGAATGTTCATTTTATAAGGTTGCTATGAGGAAAGAATTAAAATCATACATTTAAAGTGCCTAGGAGGATGCCTAGTCCAAGGCAATCATTTTTTAAATGTTGACCTTATGTGGTCCACGCTACTATTTTCTTTCTCATACAGATGAGAAAGCCAAGGTCCCGTGTCTAACTCCTCCCCAATTACAAACCCAGTGCCAGCAAGGCTGAGCAATGGAGACACAGACACAAAAATGCCCCCAAGTATACGCCTCCCTAAAACCCAGCCTCTTTGTGAAAAGGGCCAAAAGCAGCGTAAGAAAGGAGTCCTAAGCGTGCAAGGGAAGATGCTTCTTGAGAGGAATTCTAGGAATCTGCAAGGACCAGCATCCCAAGCCCCAGGGTGGCTAGAAAGGGGTGGGAGGAAGGGACAGCTTCCTTTGCCCACAAAATGTCCAAATCTCCCAAGCCCAAGACAGGAAAGTGCTCTGGCCCAGGTAAGGCTAATGAAATAGTCTCCTCCTCACACGGTTTCTCAGGAAACCGGCTAAGGGTGGCATGTAAGCCCTGAGGATGGCTGTGGCTCGATCTGGTTGATGGAAAAGATGCCTTTGACAGGCGTCAGAAGCAGCAAAAAGGGGAGGCACCTAGCTGAGCCAGAAGCTTCAGGAACATACTTCTGAGCCCTTACGGGGACCTGGGAGGGGATGGAGAAGAGGACGATGGAGTGGACCGGGTTCGGACAGTCCTCCTGAAGTAGTCTCTGTCCGGTATCTGAGAGATTATTCAAGCTGCATTTAGAAATTAGTTCAGCGCGATGCTGTTCTAAAAGAATAAATCCAAAAGGCTTTTTTTAGGAAAAAAATTAATGACTTTGAGGAGAACAAGAGAAATTAAGCACCGAGACAACGGTCCCTACTTCCGATTTTCACCAGATGCTCATGAGTCTTCCGGAAATGAAACTTGACTTTCTCTCTTCCCCTCCCAAACCCGAAGCATCCCTTAAGGTGAACAGACAGTGAGCACGAGATGCCCAAACCAAACTCTTGGCTGTCAGCCGCTCCCTGGGGCCTCCTCACCTGGGAACCATTTTCTACACAGTGAGGTCTGGCTTTTTAAAAACCTTCTTTCAGAGACAGGGCTAGTGGTTTACTGGAAAGAGAATCTGATTTCACTCTCAGCTTTTTGTGCCTGCCTCACTGGGTGACCTTGGGTCACACACACACACACACACACACACACACACACACCGGGCTTCAGTCTCTCACACACATACATATATACATATATTCTCTCTCTCTCTCTCTCTCTCTCTCTCTCTCTCTCTCTCTCTCATGCATTTGGGGGGAGGGGGGAGGTTGAACAAGATGACTTCTAGGTCTTTTCCAAGTGAAAACCTTAAGAAATCCACTTGAAAAAACATCAGGTGGACCTTTAAAAAAACCGCTAACATTACACAAAGTTACCTATTCTGACTTAAGCGAAACCAGAGCAGGTCACCTGCAACCAACATCAACCACCAAGTCATCTGACCCATGACATGGAGCATGACTTCGGAGAAAACCCTAACTGCCCCTGCCATGGGTGCTCCTACAAACCCAAGCTGTTGCCCAGCCTGGCTCCTGAGACCATCAAGTCGGGGGGAGGGGGGGGAGCCAACACACCTAGATTGGTGGGGCTCCCTCCCCCAGCCCCCATACTCACCTGATTTCTTCTCTCTGATTTTGTTGCAATGGAGGCCACTGTGTTAGAGAGCCCCTCAATTCCTCCTCACCTTGCCTTGTCCTCATCTTCCCTCAGCTACCTGAAGGGGGAAGTTAAGCCCCTGAGCCTCAGTTATTTTTTCTGTAAAATGGTGATTCTGTAAAACGGCTCTGCATTAACCATGTTTACCCCACCCCCATCTCTAGGTCAACAGCAAGACAGGTCTGCCAAGAGTCTGCCTCACTGCTGCCCCCCCCACCCCCCCGCCATTCATTCATTCACTTAACCAACAAAGTCTTCTCCCTTTTCCCCACCTGCCTCTTACTCCAACAAGCTGTGACCCACATCACCCACAGCTCCATTCCATGGTTATCAGATAACAG
Source organism: Cnephaeus nilssonii (assembly GCF_951640355.1). Classification (NCBI taxonomy): domain Eukaryota; kingdom Metazoa; phylum Chordata; class Mammalia; order Chiroptera; family Vespertilionidae; genus Cnephaeus; species Cnephaeus nilssonii. Next base: position 69,357,371 of record NC_137082.1, on the reverse strand, counting down.
GCTGACCAGACAAGGACCCCCGCAGGCAGGGAGTCTCAGGCAGGGCCCATGGACTTCCTAAAACTATGGACAAAATTCTGTGGGTGTGCACATGTGTATCAGAGATAGCCCATTTTCATCAAGAGTGCCCATGAAGCCATGTTGCTCCCCTCCACCACATACACCCCTCTGACCCCTGATTGAATATAAAGGCTCTCAGATTTTCCGCTTACAAAACGCTTTTAACTTCACCCTTGTGTCTGAGGCACTGCCATCCCACTTTTCAGATGAGGACATTGAGGCTAGGGGTGGCATGACTTGCCCAAGGTCACAGGTAATAGTAGAGAAGCAAGGCTGGAACCTGACTCTTACTCCCAATGTGGCACTCTGTGGGGAACTCTCACCCAAGCCCTGCGGCTACTCCACCTGTTGGTGAACTCGCTTCCACAGGGCAGAACCTGATCCAGAGCCCTCATGTTCCCTCTGCCTGGTCCCAGAGCCCCAGAGGGCAGGTTTCCCTACATTCCCCCGCCCCTCGGGCTCTGGCTAAGGTTGCGCACAGGCCAGGGTGTCAGAGGTTCGGCGCTGGATGGTGCCCAGGTTCAGCCCATCCGAAAAGGCTACTCCAGGGACAAGAGCACCGGGGTCAGGGGCACACTCAGAGGGCGCGCAGGTGTAGAGTTGGCGCCCCCCTACCTCCCCCCGCCCCTCGCACCGGAACCAGCGGGCTGGAAAGGAGAGGATAGGCCGTCATCCGGCCAGTTCCCCCCACTCCACCCTGGGGATCCGCTCCAGGCTGATAAAACCAGGAGTCCTGAGACCCCGCCTCTAGGAGAAGCGGAGGGGAGACAAATGGGGCGCTAAAGGCCTGGGCCGCAGGGCAGGGGGTCTAGGGCAGGGAGCCTTTGGAGGCAGCCAGGAAAAAGATGGAGAGTTGAGGTCTGTGCGCCACCTCCAATGGCGGGGGGTTGGGGGGCGCACTGGAGCCCCCGGGGTGAGGCAGCCAAAGCCCCTGGGCGTAAGGAGTGGGTGCACACAGAGGTTCCGCAAGGGTGGCAGGTCCGATCCAGGGACAAGCCAGGGGGCACCCAGGAGGCGCAGGTGAGTGAGGAGAGCTGGTGCGGGCGACCTAAAGGGCCCACCTGCGGGAAAGGGGAGAACGCAGAGGATCTACGGGTCCCCGGGGGGTGGCGGAGGCTGCAAGACACCGCCTTCTAGAGACCCCGGGGTCCCGTGGGTGAGGAAGGAGACCGTGGGGCGCATCCCCGAGCGGGGCCGGGGGCGGGGAGAAGAGAGAAGCCGCCTCTAAAGACGCACCGGGTCCGGGAGGGGGCCTCCGGCTTCGGCTCCCGAGACAGCCCCCGGGGTCGGGGGGCGGGGGGCAGGGGGGGGACGGCGCGCTTACCCGCGTCCTCATCGTCGAAGGAGTTCATACACGGGAAGTAGATGGCGAGCGCCTCGAAGGAGGCGGACAGGCTGAGGCGGCTCTGCGAGCGCTCCATGCCGGCCCCGGCGCCGGGCGCCTCGGCCGCGGCGGCGGCGGGCGGCTTGGGCAGCTTGGCCGCCCCATTCTTGACGCGGAGTACGGCGCGCGGCGTGGTGGCGGCGGCCCGGGGCCAGCGGGACTCCGCGGCGGGGCTGGCGGGCGGGTGGCCGGGAGCCGGCGGTGTGCGGAGCCCGCGGCGCGCGGTGCTCCCGGCGGCGGCGGAGGTGCTGGCGGCGGCGGCAGCGGCGGCAGCGGCGGCGGCGGCGGCGGCAGCGGCGCTGCGCTCTCTGGCCCGCGGCGCCCCCCGCCGGCTGTGGGGGGCGGGCTCGGAGCCGCGCCGCAGCCAATGGGCGCCGCCCGCGAGAGGGGGCGCCACGCGCCGGGGCGTGGGAGCCCGGAGGGCGCGGGAGGGGCCTTCTCGCCCGCCGCCCCCAGCCCGGCAGGTGTGTGCCCAGGGACAAGTGTGCCAGGCTATTTGCGACCCGGTCCCGTGGCCGTGCCCAAGCCCACACGCTGCCCTCAGACTGGCCCGATGCAGGCGTCCCGTCACCCACCGAGACAGGCCTCACCCAGGGACACAGACCCGCTCAGAAGGAACACACTATGAGGGACCGGCACGCGTGACCCTCAGGTTCACGCGTGAACCCACGGAGGAGCTCAAACAGGCACCTGCTCTATTGCATTCACTTGGCAAAATCCATCCCAGCCACCATCAGACTCAGACGCACACCTGAGAGATTCACCCACATGTACTCACTCAGAGAGACACTTGCCCAACCAACCACAGACAGACTCCAGACACCCAGAGACCCACACAGTTAGATTCACCCACAGACACCCTAGACTCTCACAGACCCACACAGGTAGATACACGTGGGTACACAGACTCACATCCAGAGACTTGCAGACACACACAGAGCAACAAGCATAGACACCATTGGCCACACAGTAAGACCCTCAGATCTCACACAAACCCACAGAGAAGTTCAAACGGGCACACACACTCCCATGTACCCACACTACTCGCAGACACCCTAGAATTCACACACATGCGCACTCAGAGACTCAGACCTGCACAGACATACTCAGCGCCTCCCCGCAGTGATGGCTCTCTCACCACTGATTCACACATACACACAAACATTGGCAAACACTGTCAGACTCCTACAGTCACCCTTAGACACAGACCCTCAGAGGGAGACACTCAGACACACTTCAGTGGGCACACACATGCTCACACTGAGACACAGCCATATTGCTTTTTGGCCTTTTGGCTAAAATCATGTGGAGACATAGCCACACACAGACTTAGTCACTCCCAGTGACAGATAGATTCTGATGCACAGACACGCTCAGACTCACACACAATGAAACACACTCCACCAAGCTCACACAGACACTCCCACATACACACCTTCAGTCACTCAGAGCCCCTGAGAGGAACACAATCACAATCAGAAACTGGAACTCCATTCCCTGGCCTTGACCAGGAGCTGAGGTCCCCATCCAGCCTAACCTCTGCCAGTTGTTCTGACACCCTCTCTATGAAGCAGCCCGGTGAGTTGGTAAGATTCCAGAGTTTCCATCCTAACTGTGGCACTATGTGACCTAGGGCAAAGCCCCTTTACCTCACCTCCCAGTTCCCTCATTTGTACAATGGGGATGGGACCCTCCATTTTGGATGGTTGTGGGGATTAAGTAAAATAAGTTTCTATTGCAGCATAACAAACTACGAGGCTTAAAAATAACACCCATGCATTAGCTTACAACTCCATCAGTCAGAAGTCTGAGCAGGCTCACCTGGATTCTTTGCTTGGACCTCACGAGTTATCAGCCAGACTGGGCTCTTAGCTGGAGGCTCTGGAGAAGAATCCGTTTCCAAGCTCACTCGGGTTGTTGGAGGTATTCGGTTCATTGTGGCTGTAGGACTGAGGTCCCTGTTTCCCTGCTGCCCATTGACTGGAGTCTCGCTCAGCTCCTAGAAGTGTCTCTGATCTTTGCACATGGTCTTCTTGATCTTCAAGGCCATCATCAGGATCTCATCCTTTGAGTCTCCCTAACTTCTGCTTACTAACATGAGAAAATTTTACTTTTAAAGTGCTCTTGTGATTAAATGTAGTCTACCAGGATAATCTCCCTTTGTCATATAATGTGACATAATCACGGTAGTGATAGCTCATTATATCCAGAGGTTTTACCCATACTCAAACAGGAGGGGCTTATACCAGGGCCAGAATCTTTGGAGTCATTCTTACGATTCTGCCTACCACAATATGTGAAGCACGCAGCACAGTGTCTGGCACAGGTAAATGCTCTTGATCCCTCTCCTCTTCCCAGGAACCAGACTTAGCTTGAAAGTAGCTTGGTTCAATGATTATGAGTCAACAGCTCCCCACTCCCCCGATCGTCCCCATCTTGGTAATTGGCAGCTCCATTTTCTTGCCACTGTTCAGGCCATAAATCTTGGAGTCATCTCTGATTCCTTTTTTTCTGTCACCTGCCACATTTAATCCATCAGCAATTCCTATCAATTCTACACACAAAATGTATCCAGAATCTGACAACTTTTCTCCATCCCTCTCCCCACTCCCGCTCCCCCCCCCCCCCGCCCCGCCCCATAAGCTCCTGTCATTTCTCCCCAGGAGTCTTGCAGCAACCTCCTCTCTGGTCTTCATGCTTCTGCCCTTGGCCCCTACAGCTCATCTGCACCCAGCAGCCAGAGGGACCCTGTGAAAACTGAAACCAGAAGCTAGCTCTCCTCTACCCAAAACCCTCCTGTGAGACCCATGAGGAATGTCTGAGAGACCAGCAACGAGCCAGCCTTTGGAGTTGAATCCCTGTGGTGGTTTTAAAACACGTGTGCACATTTTTTGTCCTCCCCCCGCACCCCCCCACCCCCATTGAGAGGTAAAGTCTGTGTCCCTGTCCCTTAAACTGGGTCACCCTTAGTGACTGGCTTATAACCAGTAGAATGCAAAAGAAGTGATATGCCAACTTCTGAAGCTAGGCCAGAACGTGTCCTGCAGCTTCCTTGTGGCTCATCCAGGTTACCCACTCTGTAGAAAGCCGGCCTCCATATGAGAAGTCCAAATGCCCTGAGAGGGCTGTGCTGGAGAGGCCACAGGAAGCCCTGCTGACCTGCAGGCGGACAGCCAGCGTTAGCAGTAGGCCTGTGAGGAGAGATCTTGGGTGTCCCACTCTGAGGCAGCCCCAGCTCAGTTCTGATGGCAACGCATAAGAGACATTCAAACAAGAACTACTCAGCTGAGCCCTCCCCACATGCCTGACCCACAGAATGAGTGCGTGTAGTTTTGCACCACTAAGTTTTGGGATAAGTATTATATGCCACAAGGGACTAGTAATCTTGAACAAGTGAATTAACGTCTCTGGGCCTCAGTTTCTTCCATTATAAAATGGGGACAGTGCCTCACAGTTTGTTATCATTGACCGAGGAATAAATGTGAAGTTCTCAGAACACAGCCCAAACAAAATAAGTACTCTGCAAGTGTGAGCTCCTACTACTAAGGACAGGACAGCCCCCTCTGTAAGAAACAGACATCCTTGCCCTAACTGGTTTGGCTCAGTGGATAGAGCGTTGGCCTGTGGACTGAAGGGTCCCAGGTTCGATTCTGGTCAAGGGCATGTACCTTGGTTGCGGGCACATCCCCAGTGGGGGTGTGCAGGAGGCAGCTGATCGATGTTTCTCATCGATGTTTCTAACTCTCTATCCCTCTCCCTTCCTCTCTGTAAAAAATCAATAAAATAATATAAAAAATAAACAAAGAAACAGACATCCGGTGCTGGAAGGATCCGAAAGGTCATCCAGCTCCTCTTCTGGGAGAGAGGGAAACTGAGGCCAGAAGGTGCAAGGGACTGCCTAAAGCTGCATAGCACCTTGGTCAAATCTGTTACCGGTACAGAAGCCTCCTGATGTGAGCCAATGCCTTCCCTGCTGCCTTCCAGGTTGCCTACTCACCTAGCAAGAGTGGCAGGGGGTCCCGGAAGCTGACAATGTGGAGGAGGGAAGGCAGCTAACAAAGTGGCCTGGGCCTCTGGCCAACAATACAGGCAGTGGACTCCTGGTGTGATTTCTCCTTTCTTGGTTAGCTCATGCCTACAGTTCTACCACTAAGGTTTGCACCCATAAGCTTACATCTCTGATCCCTTGTAAATGTATAATTTCCCCATGGGAAATCTAAGTTGTCCACTATTTGCTCCTGAGTATGAATAATGTGCTCTAAGAACAAGCTTGACGGCAGGGGATGCTTGAGATGGTGGGTGGGGGAAGTGGTGAGTGCAGACTAGGGAAGGGTGAGAAATCAGAGAGATGGAGATGTCAAGGGCTGCGCGGCTGGGTGGATTGGAGCTGAAGAAGTAGTGCCTGCCTTGTTGTGTCTGGCCTTATTTTGGCTTTGTGACCTTGGGGAAGTCCCCTCAGGGTTCTCATTGAAAAATGAATATAATTACTATATGATTTCACTTTTATGTAGAATCCAAAGAACAAAATAAATGAGCAAACAAAATAGAAACAGACTCATAGATGCCGAGAACAGACTGATGGTTGCATGATTAGAGTGGGATTGGGGAGGAGGGTGAGTAGAAAAGGTGAATGGAATAATATGTACAAATTGATTGATACAAAATAGTCACAGGGTTGTAAAGTCCAGCATAGGGAATATAGTCAATAATATTATAGTAGTTATGTATGGGGACAGATGGATTCTTGAATTATCAGGGGGATCACTTTGTAAATTATATAATTGTCCAACCATTATTCTGTATACCTGAAACTAGTATAAAATGATATTGAATGTCAACTATAATAGAAAATTTTAAAACAATTTTAAATGAGTTCATATGATCATGACAGGGAAGACTGTAAATGGAATAATACAATGATGATGTAATAACCGATTCCATCCATTGATCTGAAAATTATTAAACTTCAGACGAACACAAAGCCTTGAGACAACCAAATGAGGCTTAGGAGTGCATTGTCTCCAACGATTGAGTTCTCTCCTCTCCCTGGGATACTGCCCCCGGTTTGTCATCTAGCCTGTCCTGTGTCATCTGGGGGGTCCAGCAGAGCTGGGACAAAGCCAGGACCTAGGGCTCAGTCCACCCCCTCCTTCCTACCACTTCTGGTCTCTGTTCTCCCTCTGGGAAAGCACCTACTGTGCTCTAGTGGTGGGGAGCAAGCATGAGGGGGATCATGAAGCAAATGGGGCAGGAACATGCTTCCTTCTCCATGAAAAACATCTTTACTTACTATTTGAGGGACTTCTGATTTAAAAAAAGGAATTGTATAGGGGTGTGTGATTTATGCCCCAGTAAACCACCACTTTGGACAAGAGACAGAGAAAGAAGGAAACAAAGGCTAGAAAGAGACAGAGCTTGGCAAAGAAACAGGAACGCAGTCACAGAAAGACACAAGAGACAGAAAACGAGGCAGAGGCAGAAAGAAGGGAAAGGGAGGGAGGTGACTGGAGATAGGAAGGCAGAGGGAATTACAGTGAGCCAGGCGTTATTGCAGACCTGGGTTGGGCTGCCTCAAGCCAGGCTTCACCTGTAGCAGCCCCTGCATCAAGGGCTGCCATTCTTCTTGGGTCATTCTCAACCAACACACACACACACACACACACACACACACACACACACTGACCCAAACTGGACTGTGATGTAAGCAAGAAATAACATTTTACTGTCCGAAGTCACTGAGAGTCCAGACTTGCTTGTTGCAGCAATTAGCCCACCTTGGCTAGTACATGCTCTGAGGGGTTATAGGTACTTGAGCTGGGAGGAGAAATCAAGGTGGGTTAAGGAGCCTTGTCTGGGTCATGGGCCATGTGGGGCAAAGAAAGCCAGACTGCGCAGAGAAGCAGGAGCGAGTGAGAAAGAACTCTGTAGAGATGAACAGAGAAAATCAGCCTTGCTGCCTGATATTTCAGTTCCCAGTTCCATTTCCTCTTCTTTGCCCCCCATTTCTTCTTCAAGTCATCTGAAACATACTTGGTGGGTTGCCTACCCAAATCCATCTTCCTACCTCTTTCTCTGTTTTTATTGGGGTAATTCACACTACATAGCCATTTATTTTTATTTTTATTTTTGGCCAGGGTTTGGTGTATACATATGACTCAGTTATAACCAATGTGATGAGAGTGAAATCTGGGGCTTCCTTCTCTCTTAAAAAATAGACACACTCGCCCTGGCCTGGTAGCTCAGTTGGCTGGAGTGTTGTCCCAATACGCCAAGGTTGCAGGCTCAATCTCAAGTCAGGGGACATATAAGAAGCAACCAATGACTGCACAAATAAGTGGAACAACAGTCATGCCCCATGTAGCTCAGTTGGTTGAGCATGGTCCCTTGCACCAAAAGGTCACCAGTTCAATTCCTGGTCAGAGCACATACTTGGCTTTCCGGTTTGGTCCCTAGTCAGGTGCATATGGGAGGCAACCAATCAGTGTTTCTCTCTGTCTCTCCCCATCTCCCTTCCTCTCTTTCTAAAATCAATTTTAAAAAACATACTGAAAAAATAAGTGGAACAACATATTGATGTTTCTCTCTCTCTCATCAATAAATGATTTTTAAAAATAAAAGAAAAAATAGACACGTACAGAGAAACATTACCTTTTCCATTGCTGGACATATACTCATTGCAACCAGGAGGGAAGCTAAATTAGGACAAAGCTGAAACACTGTTTGGCAGAGCAGGTAAAAGATAGAACCCAGATCCTTAATGATGTCACTGAGCCACCAAATTAACCAAGCTTGGAGCTGCCCTACTTAGTATCTTAGTGTAATTGTTAACATTATTGTTTAATACATATTACTTTGGGCTTTTTTTTTTTAATCACCAAAAGCATCCCAAAGGATATACTCACTTGATGGTATTTCCTGCCAATGACCTGTTTGACATTCCCTGCCTGCCTTCAATAAAACCCCCTCCTTGTTTTGTTTCTTGAAAGCAAGCAAACCTAGACTCAGCCAGACCCACTCCAAGGCACCACTCAATGTAGATTTTAATGGCATTTGTCTTCGTGTCTGATTCGAGGAAGAAAGGGGGCAGACAGGGAGGTAGATGCAGGCCTCATGTTAATGCTATCATGCTATGTATTTTATTCTATTGCCCCTTTTTATCCAATCAATACTGTTTTTAAGATCTGTGTTAATTTATGCAACTCTAATTTATTCACTTGAACTACTACTGTTAAATTTTTATCTTCATTTTTAAAATTTATTTTCAGACTAATGTAACTGGTTGCCATCACTTTGCTTTATAAACAATTCTGTGATAGATATCTTCATGGCTATCTATCTTTGCTAGAGTTTCTATGCAGAAATGAGATTGCTAGATGGCAGGATTACCAGTGTCTTTCAAACTTATTTGACTATGAATCACAATAAGAAATATATTTTACATCATAATCTGATAAGGCCCCCTCCACACACATAAGTAAAACAAAAGTTTTGTGAAATAACACTTACCCTTATTATGAGAAAAGCATTCTGATGTGTTTTATTCTATTTAATTCAACTTCCTTTTTAAAATGTTGGTCACAGTCCTGGCCAGTGTGGCCCGGCAGATTGGAGCACCTCCTGTACACTGAAAGGTTGAGAGTGATTCTGGTCAGGGCACATACCTAGGTTGGGGGTTTGATGCCTGGTGGGGGTGGAGTGCAGGTGGGGTGTGGGTGAGGTGTAGGAAGCAACTGATAGATGTACTTGGGTGAGGATTAAAATGTTGTTCACAGCTTGCTAAACTGATTTTATAACATATTAATGAGCCATGGCCCATTTAAAAATAATGGATTAAAATATATTCCGTTTGACTAAATATTTTGAAATTTCTCTTCAGAGTGGCTGGCTACACTAATTTACAAGGCAATAGGGCCTCATTTCCCTACATCCCGGCCAGCACTTGATATTACCTTTCTTCTTTTTGACAGTCTGATGAATGCAAAGCAGTATGTCATTGTTGTTTTTATTGTTCTTTCTCTGGTTTTGAATAAGTTGAGTTTCTCTTCATACGTTTATTCACTACTTGAGTTCCTCTTGGCGTGAGTTTGCCCATTTTTCGGTTAGGTTGCCAGTTTTTTTTTTCTTGCTGATTTACTGCCAAGTTTCTTGTGTAATTTAAATTTTAATCCTTTATTGATTGTTGTTGCAAATACATTTTCCCAATCTGTCAATTATTCATTAATTTTGTATGGTATGTCATTTATTGAACAGAAATCCTTCAATCATTTCCTTTATTAAAGGTTTGGACGTTTTATATTTATTTAAGAAATGAATATCATAAAGAAAAGATATCCCTAATGCAATATCATAAAGATCTGCCTTTTAATATTTTACAGCTTCTTAAACCTTCTGAAGTTTGTCCTTTTGTGGTGTGGATAGGATATAATTTAATTTTTTTTTTTTTGTCCAGTGGAGCTACTTTCCCCCACACCATTCAAACAACCCATCATTTCCCCACTGATTTGTGTTGCCACATCTATCACATACCAAAGATCCGTACCCATAGGTCTGTTTCTGGATTCTCCTCTGTTCCATTGGTCTGTAGTTCTTGCATTAATAGCACACTTTGCCAAGTTGGAGTTAATAGTATGTCTCTAAACCTGGTTGGGTGAGATCCCACCTTTCTTTTATTTTTGAGAATACTCGTCTTAGCTACTTGTGGGAACTTGCTTTTCCTTGCAAATTTTAAAATTGGTTTATCCAATTTATCTCATACAAATATTTAGTTAGAAATATATGAATTGACATAATTACAATGCCAATTATGCCTTACCTTCCAAAAAACATAGGATATTTCTCCATTGATCCAGATCCTCTATTTATCCAGGAAATTTTTAAAAATCTCCTTGGTCAGGGCACATGCCTGGGTTGCAGGTTCAATCCCCAGAGCCAATCAATGATTGTCTGTCATCATTGATGTTTCTATCTCTTTCTCTTTCCCTCTCTCTTCCTCTCCAAAATCAGTAAAAATATATTTTTTAAAAAAATTTTAAATCTCCTTTAGTAGTTAAGATAATTTCAAGATAATTCATTTTCTTTTCTCCTTTCTCTCTCTTCCTTTCAAAAAATATTTTCCAATTTGATAGCTGGGAATGGTGTCTTCTTTCAGGACAACCCGGTTTCCTGTACATTTCCTTCTTGGCCTTTCCTCCTGGATCGCCTCTTTGGTAAGGAATGACCCCAAAGATCTCAGAAATCCAGGCAGAACAGTAAGGCAGTAGTCAGAGGGGCAGTTACCAAGAGTGCAATCTATAGAAGGTGCCGGAACAACTTTAGAGATAAATGAGGTGGAGAGGATTATATTGACCTGAAGTCCTCTCAAGGATGTCACTCTACCTGTTTAAAGATGATACTTTAAAAAACTGTTTGGGGTATTGGGGGAGTCAGGGGAGACTATTTAGCCTGCAAGATGACCTTCCAAGGAAGATGGGTCTGTCTAAGTGCAGGGCTCTAGTTTCATTAAGCCAGTTATGCAAGTTTGGGGCCAGAGCTGAATTGCTTGTTGCCACACGGAGTCTTCCATTTCAACTCCACCTTCATGCATCGCCCAGTCTCTCTTCTAAACAAATGCTGAACAAACATGTTCAGCATTTTTTTTAGAAGAAAAAAAAGGGGGGGGGGGGGAAGAGACACAAAATTATTAGTTGCTCTGGAGCCTATACATCTCAGGCTGGCAAGATGTGGTGAAAAGGGATAGTCAGATAGCAACGGGTCCTGAAAAATAGGAACCATGAAATCAGGTAGACCACCAAGGTGAGAACTTGGGAATGGGGACCAAGGCCAAGATGTGCAATAACACATCTATGGCTGAGTTATAGGAACTGCCGCCCATGCAGGATAGACCAGGACTTCTTAAATTGGGTAGTGGCCTGGTTATTGAAACACCAGCAAATGTTCCAACAGAAAAAAAATAGCAAAACACCTGAGCAGACCAATTTCCAAATGAAGGAAGAAAACAATGGCCAATAGAAAAAAGAAAACGTTCAACCTCGCTAGAAAGCAAACCAACATTAAGGGATTTCCCTCCTCCCTGCCCCCCCCCCCCACCCGCCCCATTTGATCGACAAGATTTCTTTTTTCTTTGTGTTCTTTCTCCCTCTCATTCTTTTATGATGACACTCATTGTTGATAGAATGGTGAAAGGGCACCATTCACTGCTAACATTTTTCTGGTCTTTTTCCTCACACACAGCTGGTAGTTCTGTGAGTTGGCACAGCTTCTCTGGAGGGCATTTTGCAAATTGTGGTTAAAAAAAAAAAAACACCCTGAAGACAAGCATTCTTTTTGATCCAGCAATTCTACGTCTAGGAATGTTTTCTAAGAAAATAATTAGAAGTGAACACGAAGATGAATAATAGCAGTTTAACATTTACTGGGTGTTCACTCCGTGCCAGGCAATATGCTAAGTACTTTACACTCCACCTATTTATCCCTCCCAGCAACACATGATGAGATGAGTATTATCATGTCCATTTTCAGGTGGGGAAACTGAGGCTCAAAGAGATGTTGTAAGTTGTGAAAGTTCAAGTAATTGGTAAGGGACAGGCTGGGGCTTGAACCCTGATCTCTTTAACTCCAAACCCATGCTCTGAACCACCTTGCTATCCGACCCTCTGGAAAACTGTGTGGAAGATGATGCTCCAAATACTACTCTTTAAAATAGCAAAAATTCAGAAAAAGCTTCAGTGTGCAAAAATTGAGGGATTAGTAAACAAATCACATAGAATCATATGAAAAAATACATAGCCATGAAAAATAACTGTTGAAAGAAGAATGACATAAGGAAATACTCATTATATATTCACTGGAAAAAATGACATAAAACAGTTATGTCTCATTTTAATTTTAAAAATGCATCTATGCCATTTTTATGAAGTTCAAAATTACAAAACACTAGTCTATGGTGATCGAGATTTCGTGGGGAGGTCATTAATTGGGAAGCCTACTGGGAACGTTCTAGATCTGGGTCTGGGTTGTGGTCACATCAGTGTATTCATACATAAAAATCCATCCAGTTGTATAGTTAAAATTTGTGTGCTTTATATAAGTTTATAGAAGTAAATCTCACTTTAAAAATGCATAAATGCACAGAAAAGGTCCTGGAGGAAAACATCAGAAAAAAAGTTAGCAGTGATTGTTGCTAAGTATAATTTCTTTCTTTTTTTTTTTTTTTTCAGTGAGCCTATGTTATCTTCATAATTAGGAAAAATAATATCAAGTTCATTATTGGAGAGGGTGGGAGAAGAGAACATGCACATGAGAGCCAGTGGGAGTCCATACCTGGAATTCTGGGGGTGGGGGCAGGCAGAGCCATTCAAAGGTGTGCAGTCCTGGGCGCCCACTTGAGTCTGGTCTTGTAGGCAAGACTCCATGGTTCCAAGAATAGAGGGCATGGAGGAGAGAAGCTAGTGCCCAGCCCTGCTTGGAAGGAAAAATTGAGAGACTCTGAGGTGGCCTAGGACAGACTAAAAACAACACCCTTAAAACAAATTCCTCCAACTTTAGAATCCTGCTGAGCGGGTGTTACACAAAGCCATCCCAGACAACTCGTCCTTCTGCTGCCAGTCAGATGCCAGGCCTCCAGGGAGCACATTGGCTGTCAATCTGGCAGCAGTGAGCTACCTCTGCCTCCTCTCTCTTTTAAAGGGACAGCTTCTGCCTGGGGGAGGGAAGCAGGTTTGGACCACCTTGACTCTCCTCCAATTCAGAGTCTGATTCCAAGGCAGTGGAGACATTAGGGAGGTGCAAGGCAGGTTTCGATGGGTGCTTCCTGGGATCCCAGTCTCAGCTCACCCCAACAATGAAATCCTGCCAACTAAGAAGTGGGTCAAAAGAAATCATTCAAGTTTAAAGAAGCTGTGGTATATAAGATTACCTGTAAATATTAAATATATTTAAATACAAAACAAAAATGTAACTGTGAGAATCAGCAGTTCTTCCTTACTAAGAAATACTAGTTTTATTGGGGCCATCAAAGGTGCCTACTAAAAAATTCCCACATTTCCCAGCCTCTGTTGCAGCTAGGGATTGCAATAACACATCTATGGCTGACTAAGAAATTGTGGAAAGCTTTCCTTTCTTTATGGAGTCATTTTCTTCTTTTTTTTTTCTTTTTTTTTTTTTTAAGTATATTTTATTGATTTTTTACAGAGAGGAAGGGAGAGGGACAGAGAGCTAGAAACATCGATGAGAGAGAAACATCGACCAGCCGCCTCCTGCACACCCCCCACCGGGGATGTGCCCGCAACCAATGCACATGCCCCTGACCGGAATCGAACCTGGGACCCCCCAGTCCACAGACCGACGCTCTATCCACTGAGCCAAACCGGTTTCGGCTATGGAGTCATTTTCTCTGTCTTCCTTGGTGGAACAAGAACATGATGGTTGGAGTAACAGCAGCTGTTTTGCAATCATGAGGAAAACTCCAGAAGAATTGTAGAGAACCCAGTCCTGGCATCCTTGAGGCACTGAACCCGTGACAGCAACTGCCTAACTCTTCACTACCTGTTTATTTAAACTGCTGTTTGCTTAGGCTTCCTGTAATCCATGACTAAAAACAGCCTTTAACAGATTCACACAACACTATAAAAATATCAGTATAACTAATATAAAACAGGAAGTTTGGGGAAAAGTCATAACAGTGCCAATGCAGGTTACAACAAGCTAAAATTGAAATATTGAATGTCAACTGTAATGGAAAAATAAAATTAAAAAATTTATTTTTCCAGAGGGATCTTTGAGGAGATAATATCTCTTTGGTGGAAGGATACCTACCTAAAGTTCTGGAATTCTTTCATCTTTGCTTTCATTTAAAAATTCTGTTAACCTTTTGCTCTCGGATGTCGAGTGTGACTCGACACAGTTAGCATCGGTAGCAGCTCGAGAAAAAAGCAAGCGAGTGCAAAGGGTTAAATCCAAGTAAAATAAAAATCTCTCAAAATGTGAGTATCCTATACAATAAAATGCTAAGTGTCCAGTCGTCCGTTCAACCAATCAAAGCATAATATGCTAATGATATGCTAAGCACTCAACCACTTGCTATGACGTGCACTGATCTCCAGAGAGCAGACGCTCCAACTGGTAGGTTAGCGTGCTGCTGGGATCTAGCCAATCAGGACTGAGTGAGAGGGCCAGACATGCACTGGAGCCCTCCCATTGTCCCTCCCTGGCTGGCCAACCTTCCGCATTTCTCCCTGGCCCTGATCGTGCACTGGTGAGGTCCCTCGGCCTGGCCTGCTCACTCTCGCAATCCAGGACCCCTCAGGGGATGTCAGAGAGCCTGTTTTAGCCCGATTCTGCAGGCCAGACAGAGGAATCCCACTGGTGCACGAATTTCATGCACCGGGCCTCTCGTTATTATATAAAATAACTATAATATAAAATAACTAGAGGCCCGGTGCATGAAATTCGTGCACGGGGGGGGTGTCCCTCAGCCCAGCCTGCACCCTCTCCAGTCTGGGACCCCTCGAGGGATGTCCAACTGCCCATTTAGGGTCGGGACATCCCTCTCACAATCCAGGACTGCTGGCTCCCAACTGCTCGCCTGCCTGCTTCCTGATTGCCCTTAACCGCTTCTGCCTGCCAGCCTGATCACCCCCTAACCACTCCCCTGCCAGTCTGATTGATGCCTAACTGCTCCCCTGCCAGCCCGATTGCCCCTAACTGCCCTCCCCTGCAGGCCTGGTCCCCCCCAGCTGCCCTCCCCTGCCAACCCGGTCACCCCTAACTGCCCTATCCTGCCAGCCTCATTGCCCCTAACTGCTCTCCCCTGCTGGTCTGGTCCCCCCGCAATTGCCCTTCCCTGCAGGCCTGGTCACCCCCAACTTCCCTCCCCTGCAGGCCTGGTCACCTCCCACTGCCCTTCCCTGAAGGCTTGATTGTGCCCAACTGCCCTCCCTTTCAGGCCTGGCCCCTCCCAACTGCCCTCCCCTGCTGGCCATCTTGTGGTGGCCATCTTGTGTCCACATAGAGGCAGCCATCTTTGATCACATGGGGCAGCCATCTTGTGTGTTGGAGTGACAGTAAATTTGCATATTACTCTTTTATTAGATAGGATAGAGGCCTGGTGCACAGGTGGGTGCTGGCTGGTTTGCCCTGAAGGGTGTCCCGGATCAAGGTGCGGGTTCCCTTGGGGTGTGGGGTGGCCTGGGTGAGGGGCCTCTGGTGGTTTGCAGGCCAGCCATGCCCTCCGGTGACCCAAGCATAGGCCAGGGCTGCTGGAAGTAGGTATCTGGGATTTATTTATCTTCTATAATTGAAACTTTGTAGCCTTGAGTGGAGGCCAGGGCAGGCCAAAGCAGGTAAGAAGCTTGGCTTCCTCCATCGCCGGGCACAACCCAAGCCTCCTGCTCACTCCAGCTCCGTGGCGTCTGCCATCTTAGTTGGGTTAATTTTCATACTCACTCTGATTGGCTGGTGGGTGTAGCGGAGTGATGGTCAATTTGCATGTTTCTCTTTTATTAGTGTAGATTAGAGTTATTTCTGATTATCTGTATACATGCATTGAAAGATGTTTGGTGCAATGTTCATTTCATTTGAATTATATGAATTTCAAGTTTTTTTGGTTTTGTTTTTTTAACTTTTAATACTGAAATGATTGTAGATTTACAGAAAAATTGAAAGATAGTACACAAAGTACTATTCCATTTGGCCTTTAATAGTAACATTCCTCTAATGTCATATAAGCATGGAGCACTTGTCAACATTAAGAAATTAACTTGGGCCGAAACCGGTTTGGCTCAGTGGATAGAGCGTCGGCCTGCGGACTCAAGGGTCCCAGGTTCGATTCCGGTCAAGAGCATGTACCTTGGTTGCGGGCACATCCCCAGTAGGGGGTGTGCAGGAGGCAGCTGATCGATGTTTCTCTCTCATCGATGTTTCTAACTCTCTATCCCTCTCTCTTCCTCTCTGTAAAAAATCAATAAAATATATATATATATATATATATATATATATATATATATATATATATAAAAGAAATTAACTTGGTAATTGGTATGATAATATTACGTGATTACACTCCCAACTTTATTTATATTTTTCAATTTTTCCACTGATGTCCTTTTTCTGTCCCAGTTTCCAAACCAGAATACTGTGTTGCATTTAGATGTCATGTCTCTTAGTCTCCTCTAACCTATAACAGTTTCTCAGTCTTTCCTGGTCTTTCATAGATTTGACCCTTTCAAAGAGTAGTGGCCAGATATTTTGTACCATATCCCTCAGTTTTTACTTGTTTGATATTTTCTCCTGATTAGACTAAGGTTATTGATTTTAGGGACTAAGACCACTGAAGTGTTGTGCTCTTCTCATCACATCATATCAGGGGCAAATGATCTCAACATGATGCCATTGGTGATGTTAACCTTGATCACTTGACTTTTTTTACTTTCTTATTTGTACTTTTCCACTGTGCTTTAATTCTTACAACGAGTACATGAAAACAGGGAATCTGAAAGTGATCCTTAAACCAAAGAACTCCACAAATGTGAGGGTTAATTTTTTTTTATTTGAAGGATAGAATTGATGTCCAAGGCTTGGCTGGAAGAGGGAGGAGAAGATAAGTATAGCTACAACATCAATGTTTAATTGGTCTGGAGGCTAGCCAGGGTGGCAAGGAAAGATAGAGATGACTTTGGGATTTATGTAACTGCTAGCAAGGAATTAGGGCCTCATCCAGCTATTTTTAATATAATTGATTTTCCTTTGCCCTATAGCCTGGGGTAAGAGGGGAGGCCACTCGTCAAGTTGGAGATGACGTAACAGAGGAAAGCTGATTCTGCTAGAAAAATGAGCGGGTAAGGAAAGTAACATTGACTAAGCACCATCTACATCCCAGGTGCTTCACCTCACTTATTTAATCTTCATGACTCTGCTAGCTAAGTGTGATGGTCACCTCCATTTTAAAAATGAGAAATTGAGACTCAGAGAAGTAACGTGATTTGCCCAAAGCCACACTGTCAGTTAACCATCAAATATCTCTCAGGCAATCAATGCGTTAGGTAGGCACAGGAGAGCCACTGTTTGGATCTAGATCTCTGTGACATCAAACCGATGCTATGTCTCTTCCACTTCACACCACCTGCCGCCCAGGAGGAACCAGGAGCGAGTGTAGGAATCCCAGTCATGAGGAAAGAAGATGTGCTTTGGAGACTACCCCCTATCCATAAGATTTTTCATAATCTCTCTGTTTCTTCATTGATCAGAGAGTCACCTGGCATGAATCCCGGGGTCCAGGATTGCACTGCCCTCTGGATGCCTTGGACAACTACCTTCTGCAATCAGATGGGGCCAAGCGCCCAGAATAGTTGGGAGAGCCTTCCCCTAACCCCTGCTTGGCAGGATGTCAGTATACAGAGAAAAACAAAGAGATGGAGAGTGGAGAAAAGAAAGAGGAGAGAGAGAGGGAGAGGGAGAGGGAGAGGGAGAGGGAGAGGGAGAGGGAGAGGGAGAGGGAGAGGGAGAGGGAGAGGGAGAGGGAGAGGGAGAGGGAGAGGGAGAGGGAGAGGGAGAGGGAGAGGGAGAGGGAGAGGGAACTGCTTGGTTTTGGATTCGGATTCTAGGCCCTTTTTTCAGCCAGCCCATTTTGCCCCTCCTAAAGATGGGTCTGGCCAAAGATGACCTCTTTTTTTGTGGAAGCTAGTTCAAGTTCGGTTGAAACCAAAGTGTCCTGATGAGCACATTCTACTTGCTCTAGTTTCTACTCCCTCATAACATTATGCCTGTGGTTTTTGCCTGTCTAGGCCCCCAGATCTGCTTCATGTGATCTGGAGTCTGAAGATGGAAGGTTGAATCCAACAAACAATGTGGCCTTGAGCAAGTACTTTACCTCCTCAAACTTGTTGAATCAGATTTTATTCCTACAAGGGGTATTATAAGAATTACACAAGATAATGCATGCAACACAAATGCTTAATACAACACAAATTTAGCTTAGCGTTCAATAAATGATAGCTATGATTATTATCATTATTCAACTCGCCTTGCCAACTAACCACAATTTATTGATTTCCCAATACCATGAGATATCTGCTGGCCTAAGCCATTATATATCACCAGGCCACATAATTTATGCACCACTGGTAACTTGTGGATAAGTCTCCCTAGGGGTAGGAGTCTATCTCAGACCCTTACGTTTCAACTTTGGCTTGGAATTTCAACAAAGGTTAGGAATTGCATGGTGGCCTGTACACAGTGGTATGCCAGTAATTAACAGCCAGCACTCAAAAAAACACACACCACAAAACAAAACAATCAAACAAACAAAAAAACCACCACCAACAAAAGTTTTTGCCAATTTTCATGGTGTAAATACTTCTACCATGGCTGATTTCAAGCTACCAAAATGATGTCACTGAATGCAGAGCTGGGAACAATGTGTGCAATGGGCCCTCATGGGTAGAGCCGGCCAGCTCCAGCACACCACTGCCTGTGCAGGTAGAATTTCTCCAAGAAGGAGATACAACAGGGAGCACATTCCAAAACCTGTCTCCTAGAGCAGCGGTCACCAACTGGTGGTCTGTGGACCACTGGTGGTCCATGAGATCCGAAAGGTTGGGGACTGCTGTCCTAGATCATTGCCTAAAGTGGCAGTCACATATCTTAGGTTGGGTTCTCTTGAAGTAAAGGGGATTTTTTTTTTTAGTTGTTAATTATTTAAATGTATTTTATTGTTGAGAGCATTATAGATGTCTCTCATTTTCCCTCTTTGCCCCCCTCCACCCATCTCCCACCCCATCCCAGGCCTTCACCTGTCTATTGTCTGTGTCCATGGGCTATGACTAATTTGTACTTCTTACTCCCTTCACCTTTTTCACCCTTCCCACCCCCCCTCTCCCATCTGGAAAAGGATTTTTGTAGAAATGATTTATTGAGGGAGTTTTCAAGGTGAAACCTGTTAAGAAATGAGGGGAGCAGACCAGAACAGGAGAGAAAGATAGGTAAAAAATGTGGGTTCTGCTGAGGTCTAGCCTCAGCCTGATCCCATAGAGAGCTCTGGAGCATGAATACTTCCACAGAGTTAAGGCAAGGGGTCAGGGGATTTGTATATCCCAGGTAGTCAGTCATTGAGTGAAGGATGGCTTCAGCTTGGAACTTCCAGGCATTTCCTAGCAAGGAAGTTCAGTTGGCTGAGGGGAATTCTCAGGAGAACGGAGTAGCTGTGACCTGTGAGTAACCAACTCTTACAGCAGCTAGGGGGTGATGATACCAGCCTGACGAAGGGCACCCGGGTGGGGCCCCTAATCATTTACTATGTAGCACTAACAATACTGATGATAATTTCATGGTGAAGATGATAGAGATGGAGATGATAGAAGTGGTAACGGTGGTGGTGGTGGTGGTGGTGGTGGTTTCATTGCTGTTGGCAACATTGGGCTTGGTTGTGTTGGTGGTGGCATTGATGGTCGTTGGTGACATGGTGATGATGGTGATAATGGTGGTGTGACAATAGTTTGATAAATTGTGGTGGTGATGGGGTGCTTCTGAGGGTGATGATGATTATGACAAAGATGTTGATTATTGAAATCCCGGTTTCTTCAAGATTTGCCTCTTTGTTTTATGCTTTATATTTCTATAATGGGGAACTAAACGACTTAGAATTTCATCTTGTTAAGACTAGTGGTTGAAGACATGAATGACATAGTTGAAATACATTCACTTCACCAATGATGTCCTCCTGGATGTATTTTTTTTTTAAACAATGCACACATTCCCCGGGGCTGCAATTTACTCTAAGTGCCACTATATATCATGGTTCACTGTGAAATGTAGGGACATGGTCACTTCAGACTTCTTAGCCCATCAAACCGATAAGCAGAGTTTAACACCAAGCATTATGTCAGAAGTCCTGGAGATTGCTGGAGTGGATCCATCCTGCACTTAACATGGGATAGTTGTTTTCAGCTGAAGATCCTGCTTGGGAGGCGAGGGCAGAGTGACTGTGATGTCAGTAAGCAGTTCAGCATGCTGGTGGGGAGTGTATCAGGGAAGAGTCTGTCTCAGTATCTGCCTCAGTGTCTGCCTAGATCTCGCCCTCTCTTACCTTCTCCGTCCCCAGAATGCATGGGTGAGGCAGGAGAGGGAGTTCGCTTTCCACTCCAAGCACCTGTCACATTATCTTTTCAACAAAATAGCTCCCTACCTAAGAGGTATGCATGGATACATGTAAAGTTCATTCACTCATTCAATAAACATGCACTGCGCATTCACTATGAGCCGCGCCCCAGAATAGGTGCAGGGGGTCTAACAGTGGGAAAAGACAAAAATCCCTTTCCTCGGGAGCTTACATTCTCGTGGTTTTAAACATGTCTCATTCTCGTCACTCACAGAGGAGAAAATCAACTTGACCAAGGACAGATAGTAAAGGGCAGTGCTAAGATTTTAACTAAAGCCAGCCAGTCCCCCAAACCCAGACCCTTGACCGATTCTATACGATCTGCAGTGGGCATTTTGTTGCTGTTTTGTTTTTACCACCCAACATCCTCTTGCCATTCTTCTGGAACTCGAACTTTTGGGTTGCTTCAGGAAAGCCCCTCTTCCCAACACCATCTAGAAAGACCATCAGTCCAGGCATCCTGCCCTCTAACTGTGTAGAGGACTCATGACCTATCTGTGTCATCCCAACGCTGGTTCCTGCTACCCAGGCCTCCTGAAACTATGGTTCCAAGTTAGTGTTTCAGCCTTGCCTGCAATTCTGTGAGCCATCTCATATTCTTCCCCAATAAATTTTTCTTCAGTTATAGAGTCCACTCCTGTTGCATGCAACCAAATAACAGGACTGATCCATGTTCCCTTCACCTTCAGGACTTCAAGCAAGTTTTGTTATCTGATAAGTAGGAGGGATAATGTCTACGTTGCAGGAAGCAGGAGGAAGGGTCTTATTTCCTTGAACCAGGCCTTGCCAATATCCCTGGTTTCTAGCACCTTCTTCATACCCTGCATTCAACTTCCTTCTCCCCGGAGAACCTTCTCCATTCTTTACTGGGGCTGCCAGACATACAGATGCTGCACACTCAGCAAAAGCCGTGCAGGCACCTGAGCTATATTTGGGCTTCTCTGAGAACACAGACGCAGCCTCCTGTGCTCTGACTGGCCGAGGGGAGTGTAATTAATGGTACTCTTCTTCAGAGCATGGACAGAACAGGTGATGGCTCAGCAAGTTCGGAATCACAGCCACAGCCAATCCTTCCTCCCCAGGTCTATTTTTGGATCACCACAGGTGCTTATTAAGGTCATGTGTCAGGGCTACAGGGAGAGAAGAGACTTTTCTTGGAGAACTTGTCAGTTAGAATTGCGTAGAGTTGCATGTAACCAAATAAAGCCTTATTTCTCGCATGTAACTAGAAGTCTAGGGATAAGCAGTTAAGGCTGGTTCAGAGGCTCAAAGAATTCATTAAGGACTGAAGCTATTTCTATCTTCCCGTTCTATTATTCTTAGCAGGTGGCTCGTACCCTCACAGTCACAAGATGGCTGCTCCACTTCCAGAAATCTCACCTACATCCCAGGTAAGAATGAAAGCCAAGGCAATGAGAAAGGGCATGTGCCTGCTGAGTTTCCCCACACTTTTGTATGAGGAAGACAATAGATTCTCAGGAAGCCCTATCCAATTTCCACTTACATCTCATTGGTCAGAGGACCACCCCTAGGGAGGTGGGTGCAATCAGGGGTGGGGCAGCCAGGGGGAGGGGCTGCAGGAGGTTGGCCGGCCAGCCCTGCCCCCTATTGGGGTGGAGGCGTAGGATCAGGGGCGGGCCCGCCTGGGGGGTGGAGCCATGAGGTTGGCCAGCTGGCCCCACCTCCTGATCCTGCGGTTGGCTGGCCACAGTGGGCGTCATAGCGACAGGTTGTTAAGGTTGTTATGGCCGTTCCAGTCGCTGGCTTTTTATACATATAGATAAGTTTGTGTGCATATGTATATTTATGTGTACGCTCGTATGTTCACCAAACAGGTGGTGGGATTGGAGGTGATTTTTTGCTGTCCTTTTTGTACTTCTCTAACTTGTTTATGATGTGCATGTACCATTTTTACAAAAGAATGCTGAACTTTCTGGTCAAGAGGGCTAATAAAGAACATCTGTTTATCTCTCTTCCCTCCAAACATCTCATTGAAATAACAAAAGGCGCATTTCAAAGTACTAATGGAAGCTATCAAAAGAATAATAAGACCTACCTGGGGAATTATGAGGTCTGAAATCTGGCACATAGCACTTGATGATTATTCTTTGCATTCCGCATCCACTTGTAACTCTAGAGAGAACATTAATACAGAGGCTTTTAACCCTTCTTGGGCCATGGACCCCTTTGCAGTCTGATGAAATCTGTGGACTTCTTCTCAGCATAATGCAGGGTGAGGTTTACAGTTGTGAGGACGAGGAACAGTTTATTCTTGCATTATTTTTTTATTAATCATTGTATAAATAATAATAAATGTGTAGTTTATATTATTTGGAGGGCCATGAACTTTGTAAATCATTGTATTATTTATTTGTATTATAACTGTTAACCTACTTTTGCCCATGCCTGCATTTTTAAATGAATAAACTCCCGTACATAGGATTTCAATAGAAATCGTTTGTATTGAAATGCAGTTATCAAAATATTTTAAAACAAATCTGTCATATAGTAACATATGGGCTTCTATATTAGAAGATTTAGCAGTGTGTCTAATAACTACTATAATTTCCAAGTCGTGATGAGCATAAGTGATATTTTGAGATAACTTCAACCATGGCATTGTGACAGGAAAGTATCCGGTTTCTGTTGGTGAAGAAACCACAGGAATTGCTAATACGACTATGGTTTGTTGCTAATGTTCATAAGCGAAGGAAATGCTGAATTTAAATTGAACTTGGTGAAAATGAGATCATTTTTCTCACCCAACTTTATGGCCCTCCAAATTTCACAAAATATGTGTTCTCATAGATCTTTGCTTAAATCTGTTTACCTGTTTGGCCTCTTTTTCGTCTCCATCTTTCCTCAAATGTGTGATAATCCTGGGCTGTCACACAGAGCGAAGGGCGGGACCTGGACTAAAGTTCATTGGGAGTGTGTGCCTGTGAGGAGCCCTATTATCCTCGAGCTTTGGTGGGACTCTCCATTAGAGAGACTCCAGGTCTTTCCTCCTGAGCTGGTCAAATTCTGCAGGGAGGGCTCTTCTAGCTTCTTTGGAGCAGAGTATAACCCTCCCTACCAGCATCCTGGAGTCTAGGTGGGGCGAAAAGCCTGAGAGGAGGAGGCAGGCCAGGGCATCCGTCTTCCATCGGTACCTTTTCACTTCATCTCTCTGCTTTCGGGGCAAGGCCTCATCTTCCACAAGGTGGGGTGTCTCCCAGTCTGGATACCCTCCTGTTAGCTCTACAGCGGTGCCATCCAATACTGCAGCCTCTGCCACATGCAGCTATTTACATGTAAATTAATTAAATGGAAATAAAATTTATTTAATTAATGAAACGTTCAGGTCCTTAGCCACATGCACTAGTCATATTTCAAGTATTGGATAGCCACATGGAGCTAGTGGCCGGTTACTGTATTGGACAACACATGACATTTCTGGCACATATCTCTGTACAAGGCCAGATCGTAAATATTTTTGGCTTTGCATGCCATATGGTCACCATTGCGTCTACTCAACTATGTCATTGTAGCGTGAAAGCAGCCATCGGCAACACATGGGACACGCACTAGAACACATGGCCGTGTTCCAAGAAAACTTTATTTGAAACAGAAATCTGAATTTCGTATCATTATCATGTGTCACAAATATTATTTTTCTTTTTATTTTTTCCCTCCAACCATGTGGGAAAGTAAAACTATTCTTAGCTTACAGACTGTACATAAACAGGCAGCAAGCTAGATTTGGCCTTGGACCATAGTGTGCCTACCAGTGTCTTTATTTACTTTTTAAAATATATTTTTATTGATTTCAGAGAGGAAGGGAGAGGAAGAGAGGTAGAAACATCAAAGAAAGAGGCTGCCTCCTGCACACCCCCTACTGGGGATCGAGCCCGAAACCTGGGCATGTGCCCTTAACTGGAATCGAACCCGGGACCCTTCAGTCCACAGGCCAATGCTCTATCCACCAAGCCAAACCAGCTAGGGCATGTTTTGCCTTTTAAAAAACATCTCTGTGTGTTATTTTTTAGAAGGTCCAGAGAGGAAGCAGAGGCTAAGATAAGCAGTCTTTTCTTCGTTTTCTTTTTTTACCTAGGAGTCTCATTATCTCATTATCTGTTCAGGGCCTGTCTTCTCCCTGCACCTTAGGATTCATGAGCCCATCTCTCTTATTCACTATTCTCCACCGAGCGTCCAGCACAATGCTTGACATGCAATGGAGCTGAATGATTAAATGCTCACCAAGCCACCTTCATTGAATAATTTGACTTTTCACTCAGATCGGCCTTCAGGAAAGAATGTGCTGGCCATGCTGATGAGAATATTCCAGCCTGCTTAACAATTGCATTTATTGTTATCAGTGAATACATGACATAACGGTTTTCCGCATCAGTCCCACAAGCTTGGTAAGTGTAATTCCACCTCTGAGAGAAGACATCAGCCCCTAAGCTTGTGTAGAATCAAACAGATCTTGGTTACAGAAGTCTGAGTCTCAATTGAAGTTGAGAAGAAGACTTGAAGAGAGAGGGGAAGCGATCTGGAGGACAGAAGTACTTAGAGATTTTAAGTGCCACTCTGCAATAGCCTTCTCAGCAAGATAAGGAAGAGAAGGTTATAGAATGTTCCCATTGCCATGACAGGAAGAGGACAATATGCCAAGGGCATTGTTGGAAACCCAATCGGATGAGGCAAAAGCCACAGGTTAGATTAAAACTATTCGTGCCCCAAACTCCTAGTAGATAACAGGAAAAAACCTTGGAGATAGTGATGACTTTTTCCCCCCCTGAATTTACATAAATGCTTTATTAACAGCAGAGCATCTTCCTCATGGGCCATGTGTTCACCCAAACAGCCAGGACCCAGACGCAAATTCAGCGCAGCCTCCGAGCCTCTCGCTCTGACTCCAATACAGTGAGCACGTCGCCCTCGCGCACAGGGCCTTTCACGTTGCAGATGTGGAGCGGCTCGTGTCGGCAAAGAATTCCCTGGGAACCGGTCCTGCCCAGCACCTTGGTAACCCGGGCTAGCTTGATAGGCTGCACACAACTTGTGTCCATGATGGTGGCAACAGTCAGGCGGAAAGCGACTTTTTAGATAAAATATCAAAGGCATGATCCATGAAAGAAATCATTGATGAGCTGGACTTCATTAAAATTAAAAACTGCTCTGCAAAGGACAATGTGAAGAGAATGAGAAGACAAGCTACAGACTGGCAGAAAATATTTGCAAGCGACATATCTGATAAAGGAGTGTTATCCAAAATATACAAAGAACTCTTACAACTCGACAATAAGAAATTTTTTAAAAATATATTTTATTAATTTTTTACAGAGAGAAAGGGAGAGGGATAGAGAGTAAGAAACATCGATCAGCTGCCTCTTGCACACCCCCCACTGGGGATGTGCCCGCAACCAAGGTACATGCCCTTGACCGGAATCGAACCCGGGACCCCTGAGTCCGCAGGCCGACGCTCTATCCACTGAGCCAAACCGGTTTCGGCGACAATAAGAAATTTTTTTAAAAATGTGTCAAAGACCTTAACAGACACCTCTCCAAAGAAAATATATAAGTGGCAAATAAGCATGTGAAAATATGTTCCCCATCATACGTCATCAGGGAAACGCAAATCCATTGCCATGAGATACCCTTAGAATAGCCAAACTCCAAAGCACCGACATCAAAAACTGGTGAGGATGTGGAACAACAGGAGTTCTCATTCATTGTCAAATACGGTGTCTGAAGAAAAATGTCCCTCTCCTACCTAGTGGCTTTCCACCCCCCAGTCTGCCCCAGTCAGATCTTATCACCATAGTTTCTCTGTTTGATTGATTATATCAACTGTTTTTATGCTATAAGTCTACCAGAGGTAAGATAAGTATGTGAAAGCGATTTAAGGTACCATGAGCTAAACACTATATAACGAACATGTTCTAAGCCCAACTGTGATCAGGTATAAGTGGCCTGGTCTTAGCCAGGGCACACGGCACACGGCACACGAGGAGTCAGTCCACAGGACCAGGACCCAAACAGGCTCCTGACTTCAGCCCAGGACCCTAGTGGCTGCCCCTCAGGGTCCTAACTGCACTTGGCTATGGACATAGAGAAGAGAGAGCGCCATTTGGGAAGAATTGAAAATTTTCCTCCTGCGCAAATTCTTTCTTTCTGTGCTGGCAAGTCCAAGGTATTCTGACAAAGGTCAAAAGTATTTCCTTTAATCATCTAAGGATAAGAGTGAGACACAAAGGAGAGGGAGCCTGAGGGGGTAAAGGAGAAAGAAAGAGGCTCCTTGACAACACTAATAGACAAAGGGGCTTTTTATCACAGGCAATGGTTTTTTTGGGGCACAGAAACAACTTCTGGTTTACTATAAAAAAATAACAGACATGCAAGGAAGGAATATTAAGATGTTGTTGAACAGATAGATGATGCGATCTAGGCCACTGTCTACCTGGCCCTGCCCACCTCCCCAGAATCCCCAGCCCTCCCCAGCCCTGTCTGACACCTGAGCTTTGCCAGTCTGCTGGGTTCCTGCCCACTGAACTCCCTGTACTGTTCTCTGGGACTGGACTGCCCGACCTCAGTTTCTTGACCTGAGGAGTCCTCCTCTAGGACTCAGATCAGGTGTCATCTCCTCCTCAAAGACTCCCCTCACCCCCATCTCTGCTTCTGGGCACCCATCACTTCCTGTCTTCCCATCTTCACACTTATCAAACTGTGCTGAAATCTCCCACATGCCCATCTGTCTCTCCCATTGGACTGGAGATCAACCACTGGACCCTCGGGCTCAGGTCTGGCGTTCAGACAGACTCTCTGCTTTATTTGGGCCTGCACTGCTTGGGCCCACATGGTGTTTTTAAATTTTTTTTTGCATTCATTGCCAAAAATTAAAAATCAAGAGATTTCACATAAAATCCAGATTTCTGGCTTCTCTTGACAAATTGGAAATCCAGCAACATGAGTGTACTTCTCCATCCTCGGGGTAGCGCCACCTTTGGAGAGAGAGCCTGGTTTCTCCATTTCTCTATAGTCCACACCCTGCCCTATTGTCTTGGCCTTAAAACCTCCTATCAGAGCCACGTGCCATAATTCTGGCAATGTGTATTTTTTCTTACAGTGGATTAGAGGAGAATATAAAATAATTATTTTACCCTGTTTCTCCCTCAGACTGGCTCACTCCCCTCATTTATATCACCAGACCAGACCCTGTGGGTACCTGGGCTTGCCACCCTTGCACGAGGCTGGGTGCTCCTTGGAAACAATCAGAGCTTTGTTCACCTCTGGGGCTTCAACAGCGAGCACGGTGCCTGGCTCAGAGGAAGTCCCCATCAGTGCTTGTTGGAATTAGGAATGTAACTCTTGCTTTCAGGAAAAAAAAACCCTTTTTCTAAATTCTTCCATTCCTTTAGTCGTCCATTTAACAAATACTTATTCCATCATCCATGTGTCCATTTCTCTGAATCGATGTTCTCTATATCTCTGAGTACTGGATCCTCTTGTAACTCCCAAATAATCAAACTCTTTCTAATCAGTTCAGGAACCTCTTAATAAAACCTTGCTCTTAGTAACTCCATAAGAGAAGCTTACAAATAACCATTGATTGGTAGTTGCTATTATCAGTTACAAGTAGTTATCGTTTAATGAGAATTTCCCATGTACCAGGAGCTCTACATACATTTTTCTCATTCAAGCTTTTAGAGCAACCCGGTGAGGTGTGTCATTGGTCTTCACATCAGTCAGAACTGTCAGTCAGAAGTAAAAAACAAAACAACCAATTCTCAAAATGGCTTAAGCCAAAAACTTTATATAGCATATAACTGGCTCAAGAAAACACGTTAACAACTGATGAGTATATTGCAGACTTTTCTCCAGGTCAATATAATCTCTCTCTCTCTCTCTCTCTCTCTCTCTCTCTCTCTCTCTCTCTCTCACACACACACACACACACACACACACACACACACACACACACCCCTATATAGAAATCCTGTTCTTAACTCTGGAATACGCATTTTAAGGGACAATGCATCACTAATGGTGGCATTTTGGACATCAGAGATTGCTTGTTGAAAGAGAGACGAATTTTCCCCATGAAGGGAGTCTTTCTTAGCACCCCAAAAATTGCACTGCTGAGGTGACCTTTAGGTGAGCTCTTTCCCTCATAGTTCTGGAGTGGGTGTGAAAAGGTTGATGTGGGCACTCTCATCCCCACCCTAGAAATAGACCTTGGCCAGCCCTAGCCGGTTTGGCTCAGTGGATAGAGTGTAGGCCCCAGGGACTGAAGGGTCCCAGTTCTATTCTGGTCAAGGGCACGTACCTTGGTTGCAGGCTGGATCCCCAGCCCTCGTGGGGGGGGGGGGGGGGGGGCGGGGTGCAGAAAGCAACCAATCGATGTGTCTCTCTCTCAAACCAATGTTTCTCTCGCTGTCTCTCCTTCTCCCTTCCACTCTCTCTAAAAATCAATGGGAAAAATATCCTCAGGTGAGGATTAACAACAATAACAAAA
Source organism: Cnephaeus nilssonii (assembly GCF_951640355.1). Lineage (NCBI taxonomy): Eukaryota > Metazoa > Chordata > Mammalia > Chiroptera > Vespertilionidae > Cnephaeus > Cnephaeus nilssonii. Next base: position 69,328,277 of record NC_137082.1, on the reverse strand, counting down.
AGAAATAGACCTCGGCAGGGCCCTGGGCCTGCTGGCCTGCCTGCAAAGCTGAAGGACCTGCAAAGTCACTTCTGTCTGGACTCCTGAATCCAGGCCAGCTAACCTCGCCTCCCCCACAGCCCTTCAACACTTCCTTGATGGATTTTTTTCCTCTTTCTTCTACTCGGCAATTGTAATCAATCCAGGGACCAATTGCTCTGCCCTCAGATCAATAGCCCTTGGGAAGGACTGTGAATGGTCCCTAGGGAAGCACCTTGGCTTTCTTCCTGACTCAGTTTCAGTCAAATTAAGCTTCTTCCACTTTATTAAAGCAGCTTCCTTCAAAAACAAGAGTTGGCAAGAACCAGTGGCTAAAACTTATCTTTTTATCTCATAATCCAGCTTTCCAACAGGGGCTTGAGATTTTATTCATTTATTTTCTTTTTGTTTGTTTCTTAGTCATCATCATGTTTTAGATGGGATTTAAAGCTGCCCTTTGGCTAGAGAATGTGCTCAGTCAGCATTTGTTGAGGGCTGCATCAAAGAATAACTGATAGAATAGTCAGCACTTGGTAAATGGTTTGAAGGGGAATCAAACGAGATAATGTACATGAAACTGATGTGTAATCTGTTGTAAAAATTGTAACTGAGCTGAAACTGGTTTGGCTCAGTGGATAGAGCGTCAGCCTGCGGACTGAGGGGTCCCAGGTTCAATTCCGGTCAGGGGCATGTACCTTGGTTGCAGGCACATCCCCAGTGGGGGGGGGGGGGGGGGGGGGGAGGGGTGCAGGAGGCACCTGATCGATGTTTCTCTCTCATCGATGTTTCTGGCTCTCTCTCTCCCTCTCCCTTCCTCTCTGTAGAAAATCAATAAAATATATATATTTTTTTAAATTGTAACTGAGCTGGATAGGGCTACAGCCTTATCCGCTGGCGCCATCTGCTGGAAATAAGGTAGCACACAGGTCTGCTTTAAGTATGAGGACACTGGCTTCTGGAAAGGCCTGCAAGGAGCTGAGGAAAAAGAGGTGCTCAGTGCTTTACATGCATTATTTCTCTTCATTCTCACTAGACGAGACAAATACTATTATCAGTGAATCTCTAGACATTAAAACTCTGAGGCTTATAAAGACTAGTAGTGGGTTTATAATGTCTAAGGCCACATAGCTAGAGCATGTTTGGGATAACACTCAAACCCAGTTCTGTCTGACTTTGGAGTCTGATATGGGTTGGGTTCCCCATGAATCAGACTCCAACATGAAGGTGTGCACGCAGGAAGTTTACTATGGAGTGCTCGCAGGATCACAGGTGGAGGGAAAACTCAACTGCAATGCAGCCAGGCATTTTTCTCAGCATCTGTGGCAGGGACCAGTAAATGTCCCCTAATAAATGTATCCCTTTCCTCTAAAAAGCAGTAGAAACTCCAAACTATCAGGAACTATGAAATCTGTGCTGTCCCATAAAATGCGACACTACTGTCTATTAGATATGGCCATAAGGAACCTGGACAGGGAAGAGTTTCCCTGAGGGAAGAGCCAGGGGTCATGGATGTTAGAGGACAAGGACACTCCTCCCCGAAAGCAGAGCCCACTCGCCTGCCACAGAAGGATGCCCGTCCAGTTCTGGACTTTGAATCGCGTATACAGGTCACCTCCCTTCTGCCTAGGCGGATGGTCCCCAAATCAATACTAATTTTCACAGCCTCTCTGATAGCCAAGGACGGCCACGTAACTGAGTTCTGTCCAACAGAATGTCAATCAGATAATCACGTAGCAGATTCTAGAACATTTCGTTAAGAGACAGCTGCGTTGCAACCAATACCTCCTTCTTTTCCCCCGGTCTCTTCCTCCTCCCTTCTGGCTTGGATGCAGAGGTAAGGGCGGAAGTTGGAGCAGCCGTTTTGGACCATGAGGTGAGCTTGGAAATAGCAGCTATGTAGAACGAAGGAACAAGATTTAAGGAGCATAAGTTCCAGACAACGTTACGGCACAAACCACCAAGTCAACCTCAATATGCCCATCTACCTACAACAGGAGAGGGGGAATAAAGTAACTTTTAATTTGTTGAAGTCACTGGTATTTGGCATCTTTGTCCTAACTCTAACTGATACAGCATCTAACTATTGATAATTCATAGTCCCTACATTTATGAAGGACAGAGATTTTTTGATTTTGTCATTTCTGTTAGTAAAAGCAATAACACTCTGAAAATTTATGTCTGGAAGTGGTTCCGTGTGCTAGAAAAAAGACTCGACTGGAGTCAGAAGACCCAAGTTCTAGACCCAGCACTGTTGCTGAAGAACTGTGTGACCCTTGCCATACTTCCCTCACTAATAAAACAGGGATGGGAGGGTGGAAGAGGAAGCAGAATCATCAATAAACATAGAAAAAGAGGCTTACCTTCATCTTCACTGGTAATAAGAGAAATGCAAATTAAAACAAGCAGCAGATAAAATTCCATACCGATCAGACTGACAAAATCAAAAAGCCAGGCGTTGATGTGGATACGGGGGAAACAAGTTTTCCTACAATGCTGGTGGAAATGTAACTTGGCACAACCCAAGTAAATGAACTATCGGTGTAAAGCTGAAAAAAATGTACACATCTTGTGATCCAGCAGTTCGACTTCTAAATATACACCTTTGAAATAGCCTTGCTAGTTTGTCCCATGAGATGCTCCAGGATGTTGATTGCAGCAGAGAGAAAACCTGTAACCTCAGTGTGTATTATAGAAATAAATTAAGTTCATTGTGGTATATTTAGGCAATGGAGTATATCAGAACAGTGAAAATAAACCACACTTATGAGTATGAACATGTTTAGGTCTTGAGAACCTAATGCTGAGTGATAAAAGCAAAATACACAATGATACATGCACAAGGTGACATTCATATAAAAATCTGTAACCCACAAAGCAATTCTATGTGCTATTTATGGATATATACATCTATGGTTAAAATATTAAATTATGGTAGGAAAAGATATACAACCATATTCATGATGGTGGTTCTGCCTGGGAGAATGAATTAGGGGAGGATATAAAAGTGATTTCAACTTTATTTACAACGTTCTCTCTCTCTTTTTTTACTATTTAAAATAACAAGCAAAAATTGCCGAAACCGGTTTGGCTCAGTGGATAGAGCGTCGGCCTGCGGACTGAAGGGTCCCAGGTTTGATTCCGGTCAAGGGCATGTACATTGGTTGCGGGCATATCCCCGGTAGGGGGTGTGCAGGAGGCAGCTGGTCGATGTTTCTCTCTCATCGATGGTTTCTAGCTCTCTATCCCTCTCCCTTCCTCTCTGTAAACAATCAATAAAATATATTTTAAAAAATAAATAAATAAAATAAAATAAAATTACAAGCAAAAATGAAAAGTGATTTGTTTCCTTATTCTCTTATATTTTTGTATGTTTAAACTTTTGAATATATAAATAAAAATGGCAGTTAGAATAGAATAATATCTAAGGTCTCATTCAGCCCTAAATGTATATGTACAAAAAATATATGAAGCCTGGTATGAGAAAAAGAATGGGGTTCAAATCCAAGGTCATTTGGAGTCCTTCCAGTTATGAGTGACCAAATACACATACACACATACACACACACACACACACTCACACAGACACACACACACACTCTACTACTACTACTACTACTACTACTACTACCACCACCACCATCACCACCATCACCAAAACCATCTGAAGCAAAAGGGAATTCATTGGCTCCTGTTACTGCACAGTCATTAGTAGCTTCAGGTAAGGCTTGATCCAGGACTGAAAAGATGCCACCAGATCCATCTCTTGGTTCTTCCTCTCCACTGGCCCCCAATATGACTACATAATGGCTGAAGCAGTGTCTGGCTTTACATCTTCTCACCCTGTGTCTCTTAATTATCAGCAGAAGTCCTTGCTAATAATGCAAAGTTAAAATGCACTTAAGTACTATTTTTCTCTTGTGATATTAGCAAACCATTAAGTCATTTCCTGAACTGTGGGTGGGAAAGTGGTGCTCCTCCAGATTGGCTCTCTCCTCTCCACCTCCTCTGTGTCCCAGGAGGCAGGCCTGCATGGGCCACATCAACAGACTCCTTGGCCCTCTGTCATCTGGTTGAGGTCAGCCCAGTAGGAGACGGGAGAGTAAAGAGTGATTTGAGACATTTATTCCCTAGGCTCCTTCCAATGGGACCATGTTGGGCTGGCTTCACGCATCCCTTTCCACAGGACTCTCCTCTGTGCTCTACTAACTGCTCTCTCATCTTGCTCCTTTGGACCCAGGGGCAGTGACAGCTCCCATGTTACCAGGCCTGGGTGCTGCATTATACTTTGTAAACAGTCCTGTTACTAAGCTCTCTGACAGTCTCCTAATGAGTGGGCCACATTAGGATACAGAAAACTGGCACAGTTCCTTTGGAGAGCTATTCATCAGCAATTCCACTTCTCTGTTCCCACCCTAGAGAAACACTTGCTCATATTCACAAGGGGCAAGTAAAGGGTATTTGCTACACCCTTGTTTACAATGATCAAAAATTAGAAGCAATTTAAATATCTTCAAATAGGGAAACTGTTACACTGTAGTCCACCCACCCATGCTGTGGCATACTATGCAGCCATTTAGAAAGGTAATGGATCTATATGTATAACAACATGGAAAGACTTCTTTTTTAAAAAATATTTTTGTATTGATTTTTTACAGAGAGGAAGGGAGAGGGATAGAGTTAGAAACATTGATGAGAGAGAAACATTGATCAGCTGCCTCCCGCACACTCCCCACTGGGTATGTGCCCTCAACCAAGATACATGCCCTTGACCGGAATCGAACCTGGGACCCTTCAGTCCAACGCTCTATCCACTGAGCCAAACCGGCCAGGGCTGGAAAGACTTCTAAGATATATTTTGCATGAAGAAAGTAAGGTTCAGTACCATAATAAATTATATATAAATCATACCGATTTCTATAGCTGTATATACTCTTTAAACTTTGGGGAAATGTTCACTGCCCCTCTCTACAGACGAACTTTACACCCCCACCCCATTGGAGTCAGGCTTGGCCTTGTGGTTTGCTTTGAGGAAATGTATGTGAAAGTGACATGAGACTTCCAAGGGGAAGGTTTAAGAGGTTCCACCATTCTTTTCGCTCTACAATGAGATTAGCATAGCCCAGCTGCTTCTTTGGCCTGTTTCCGGAGATACACCCAAACATGTAAGGATCAAGAAATAAACCTCTGTTGTTGTAAGGAACTGAGATTTTGAGGATGTTTGTTATTACAGCATAACCTAACCTAGCGTGATTAATGCATGCTGCTATATCATTGGTACTTGGTTACTTTCTGGGGAGGAGAAATGGCATGAGGAGGGTGGTAATCACAGGAGACTCTAGCTTTTATCATTAATATTTTCATTTTCATACAATAAAAATATATTCATGCATCACCATGCAATAAAAATACATTAGTTCAAAGGAATACAGCAGGTGTTTTCTTACTTAAAATTAAATGCTAAAAAATATCATTCTTAAAATACACACACAGACACGCCATAAACCAATGGTTCTTTTTGCCCAGCTGGCACTCTGAAGAGATCGGAGGCGGGTAGCTCAGGAGCGTGACAATGCCCTGTCACTTTCTCTGCAGGTAGAAATCTGCAAAGCCTCGACAGACTGTGAAACTGACTTCTGACTCAGCTCTCGTGAAATAGAAATGCAGGTTCATAATCCTTTTTTTTTTTTTTTACATTAATGATGCTTACCTTTCCAGTGACCTCAGTTATCTGAAAGCAAAGGAGATTATATCACCAAAATTCAATTCAGTGAGTTTGGAGAATTCTGGTCCTTTATCACAGCTTACTCTTGTATGGAAAAGTTAGTGAGAGCTATGGAAGCTCTGTTTCTGGTTATACCTATAGACTTCTCTGAGTCAGGATTTCAGCCTTTGTTCCATTAAAACGAAAAGCCAAATTTGGTTGGATATCAAAGACCTCATGGGCATTGACATGGCATGAACCTCCCTGCAATTTCAACTTCTTATTCAAGCCCAACAACAGTCCTGTTGTCTTTGAACTTTACTTTTGAGCCAAATGTCAGTGTCCAGACTCCCCAATCCAGTGCAAGGTCCCCAGCTTCATGTGATCAGGAAGTTACGATGGCAGCAGCAGGAGTAGCAGTAGCAACCCTAACCTCTTAGCCATGGCTTTGGTGACTTTAAAACAAAACCCCCTCCCCACCCTGACCTAGAATAGTAAACTAAAACTAGGTGATGGGTACATGTTTACTGCACTCTTCTCTCTACTTTTGTATTTGTTTGAAAATTGTCATAATAAGAAGTGAAAGAGAGGAAGAAAGAAGGGAGGGAAGAAGAAATGAAAGAAAAGGGAAAGGAAAGGAAGGGAGGGAGGAAGAAAGGAAGGTAGGAAGAAAAAAAGGAAAGAGGGAAGGAAGGGGACCTACTACATCAAGGCCATTAATCACGAAATTTCAGAATATTAGGAACAAAAGGAAATTTTTGGAGAGACAAACCAGGTTCTTACATTACATATATCTATGTAAGAATGGCTGAAATAAAAAACAAGCCAAAACAAACCAATGCCCAACAATACCAAATGCTGGCATGAATATGGAGCACCAGGAACTCCCTTTCACTGCCGGTGGAAATGCAAAATGGTGCAGCCACTTGGGAAGACAGTTTGGCAGTTTCTTACAAAGCTAAACATAGTTTTAACATGCAATCTAGTAGTTATGCTCCTAGGTATTTACCCAAGAGTTGGACACTTATGTCCACTCATAAACCTGTACATAGAGGTTTATAAGCAGCTTTATTCATCAAAAGCTGACTCAAGATGTCCCTCAGGAGGGGGATCAGTTTCCTACAGCTGCTGTAACAATGTACCATAAACCAGATGGTTTAAAACAACCCAATGTATTCTCTCACAGTTCTGGAGGCTAGAAGTCTGAAACCAAAGTTTTAGCAGGTCCATGCCCCTCTGAGACGCTGGTAGAATCCTTTCTTGCATCTTCCTAGTTTCTGATGGTGGCCATGGGTCCTTGGCATTCCTTGGCTTGTAGCTGCATCACTTAAATCACTGCCTCTGTCATCTCCCCTGTGTGACTCCCTATGCCATTTTCTTTTCTTTTTTTAAAAATATATTTTATTGACTTTTTACAGAGCGGAAGGGAGAGGGATAGAGAGTTAGAAACATCGATGAGAGAGAAACATCGATCAGCTGCCCCCTGCACACCCCCCACTAGGGATGTACCCGCAACCAAGGTACATGCCCTTGACCGGAATGGAACCTGGGACCCTTCAGTCCGCAGGCCGACGCTCTATCCACTGAGCCAAACTGGTTTCGGCCCATTTTCTTTTTTTTATAAGGACATCAATCATATAGGATTAGAACTACCCTAAAGACCTCATCTTGATTACATCTACAAAGGCTCTTTTCCAAATAAGGTTACATTCATAGGTACCATGGATTAGGATTTCAACATATCTTTTTGGAGGACATAAGTCAATTCCAAATAGTTGGTAAATGGAGAAACGGAACATTCATATACTGGAATAAATATTCATATACTGGAATATTCAGCGATAAAGAGCAATGGGCTCTTAAGCCATGAAAATATATGAAAGAAACGTCAGTAAAGGCTATATACTATATGACATCTGGAAAAGACAAAAGTAAGGAATATAAGAGAAGGTATTGCCAAGGGTTGGGGTGAAGGAGTGGGGTTTGAATAGTTGAAGCACAGGGATTTTTACGACAGTGAGTCTGTTCTGTATGATACTGTAATGGCAAGTGCCTGACATGCATGTATCAAAATCCATAGACCTATACAACAAAAAGAATAAACCTTAATGTAAACTGTGGGCTTTAATTAATAATAATGTATCAACATTGGTTCATAAATTATAACTAATGTACCACATAATGTAAGATTTTAATAATAGGGGAAACAGTGGATAGGAGAGATTGGGTATATGGGAACTCTGTATTCTCTGGTTACTTTTTCTGTAAACCTAAAGCTGCCCTAAAAAAATAAAATCTACGAATTTTTAAAAAAATTCAATATGGACCCGAAGGTTCAAGTATCACCTCTTTCAGGAAGTCTTTCCTACTCTCCCACCACATTCCCAAGATGGGTTAGGTGCCCTTATCCCAGGCTCCCATAATACCCTGTGCACATACCTTATTTTTCCGTGTATAAGACGCCCCCCACTTTTCCAACCCAAAATTAAGAAATCAATATTTTAAGCATTTTGCTGGTTTTCCTCTTAAGGCCTTCTTCTTTTTTTGGCATCTTAAGGAGTTGTTCTTCCTGTTTTCCACTGTCTGATCATACACTCAGTGGGAGGAGGTCCAAGTTGTCTCTCTGCAGCTCTATTTCCATGCTCTTTTGTATAACTGATTACATTCAATTTGAATTTTGCAGAGTAAGAGAATCGCTTACCGGTACTTAGTATCATTTTATTTTTTGACATCTTTATGGGCTCAGAACGCTCTGGTCCCTGTTGCATCTGTGTGCACTATCCACCTCCACCTCCAATTACGGCATCAGCTGATGTCAGTAACAATAAGGCTCGTGACTGGAGGGAGACTGTTTGACAAGGTATGGGCAGCTATGCACCTGCACAGCTCCCTCCTTGGCTTCCATGTATAAGATGCCCCTTGATTTTCAGTCTAATGATTTTAGAAAAAAATAGCATCTTATACACTGGAAAATACGGTATATTTGATGGCTGCATCCACCACATTGTATGTTAGTATCTCTTTGTGTCTCTGTCAGTTAATAGCTGTGGTTTGCTGACCCCTGGCCTAGAATGCAGAGATGGTGAAAGCAGGGAACCCATGCAACACATTAGCAGGCACCCAGGGATGCCTGGCAAAAGGGCACTTCTGTTCCCTCCGTACATGGATGATGTCATTTGTGGTGTAATCACCACAAGCCCTGTGACCCACTAGGCTATTTTCTGGATCAGGGGATAAGGCACAGTCACATCACATTAAGGCTTATTTCAACCTGAGCAGTCTCTGGATGTTCCCACGGGGAACTTTTTACACCGAGAAACTTTCCCGGGGTTCAAATGCTGTGGTTTTGATGTCAAATCCATGCTGTTTTCATTACACAACACTCTCTTTCTATCTTGCTCAAGTTAAAAGGTGGGATGAGGGGTGACGGGCACAAATGTCTATATGACAGGTAACATGAATGAGGAAAGCAGACTACATCAGGAGGGGTCCCTGGCGCTTGGAAAAGTCTATGCCTGATCTAGAGCGGGCAGCCACTCCTTGGCTTGAGCCGAATGTTGCCACACAGAAATGTGGACACAGTGTTACCAGACAAGGCAGAGATGCAGATTTCTGTTCACAGAAATATCTCCCTCTGTAAAAACCGTTGGCAACTAACACAAACGGTTTAGAAATACTGGAGCAAGCACATTGGGTGGAGGAGGAATCGTCCAGTTGAACTGGGGTTTTATGTTGGGGGACAACGAGCTGGGAAAGGCTAAAGGGTAAGGGCAGCTTCTGGAGAACCTTGTCACACTCAAGGTGCTTATCAGTGATCTTCCAGCTCTGAGTAATCACCAAAGGATTCAAGCAAGAAAGGGACATGATTAGAAGAGCATGTTTAAGAGATCACTTTGGGAGTTGATGGGGGCAGGGCTGAGAGTAAAGTGATGAGTTGGAAATCTATCATTAAGCTGAGTCAGGGTAAAGGAGAGATGACAAAGACCTATTCACTTTGTTCTTCCTCCTATCAGACTGTGCACTCCAAGACCAGGCCCCCTCTGTCCTGCTCTTGCTGTGTCTCCAACCCTAAGCACACCGTCTGCTCAATTACCATTTGTTGAAAGACTGGATGAAAGGAAGTGGAGGTGAGAGGCATTTTGAAGAACTGGTTGTCAACCTCCTTCACCTGAAACCCATATAATTTACTAACCAATATCATCCCAATACATTCCATTAAAAAAAAAACAAAAAACTGCCTTGGGGAGGAAGAGAAGGTTGATAATGGAGAGATCAGTTTCGGGAATCGGGGACCTGTTTCCTTTCCTTAAAGTTTCCTCTAAGAGCTTGGGAAGCGACGTATTCAATGAAGAGATCATAGACACTTCAAAAAAGGACCTTTACCGGTTCCATTTCTGGCACCTCTTCAGTCCACAAAGGAGGAAAAGGTAAGTACCCTGAAGGACTGAACAGAGGATTAAACGAAAATGTAGGAATGAGCAATTTCTGTCCTTCCCTAGGTCCAGTTTCCCAACGCACACAGCCAAAGGGGACAGATCTCTGCCTCCGACGCCGTGGCGATTACTTTCTGGGTGGGTTGGGAACCGACGGCCTCGGAATCTTTCGGCCTGGCCCCCGCGAGTTTTAGCCTAAGTGAAGCCGGCCTAGGGCCCGCCCAACCCAAACCTCGCCCAGTTCTCCAGGTTCCTACACGACCCAGTCCTTGACCCTCCCCCACGCACACCGCCCCTTCTCCCCCCTCCTCCTCTTTCCGCTCCCCCGCCCTTATTTCCGTCCCCCTCCGCCCGCCTCCCTCCCGCTCCAGGCCCACGCCCTCCGCCCTCCCGCGCCCGCTGCCTCCCGGCCCTCCGCTCCGCTTCCTCCTCCCTCCGTCAGCGCCCCTCTAGGGCGGCCGGGGCAACCCCGTGCCCCGCTCGCCCAATGAGGAGACGGCGCAGGGGACGGGGCGGGGCTCGGGCCGGAGCGGAAGTGGTGACCGGAGCGGAAGTGGAGCTGCCGCCACCGCCGCCGCCGATTCCGGAGCCGGGGTAGCTGCCGTGCCGCCGCTGCAGCCGCCGCTGCTGCTTGAGGAGTGGGCCTGGGAAGGAAGCGGTCACCGCGCTCGGAGCTCCGCTCGCCATCGTCTTTGTCCCTGCCGACCTCCCACGGTGAGTGCGGCGCGGGGCCCGCCCGGGGCCCCCGGGGGCCCAATCCCGAAGCTCCCCACTCGCGGCGGTGGCGGCAGCGACCAGGGCGACCCCCGGGTGGGCTCCAGGAGTAGTGGCGCGCGCCTTCCTCTGCCCCGCGCGGTCGCCTGCGGCGCGGGCCCGGCCTCACCGCGGCCCCTCCCTGTTTCCGGGGCCGGGCCCTCGGCTCCGGAGAGGCCCGGCCGCCCTCGCCGCCCGCGGACTGCCCGGCGGGCTGGGTGCGGCTCCGGACCAGACCGGAAGGGATAGCCAGGCGCGCACCCCGGACCCTCCCTCAGTGCCCAGTTTCGATCCCCGCGCGACTCCTCCCTACACCTTGGGTGTTGAGATCCAACGTTTTCAGCCCTGTCACCCCTGCTCCTTGCTTTCCGGTTTCCAGAAATTAAAATTGAACCAAATGCGGGCGAGTTCTCGAGCCCCCGTGCCCCTGCTTGACTCCCCCAGAATGGGTAAGGGGTTTAACCTTGGGAGAGAGCAGAGAGATAACCCCCCCCTCCCACTTTGCAGCAAAGCCATTTTTCATCCTCGTTCTCTGGTTTTGGAGCCCGGTGGGACCCGAGATTCCCTGGTTCCCTGGGAAGCACAGGGTTGAGGTTTGCATCAAGAAAATGCATTTGTTGGAACCGGTTACTGAGTCAGATCGGATCCTCAGGAAAAAAAAAAAATGTCAGAGACTGAGAATCGAATATTTTCCCACGGTATTTACCGTCATTAATGCCAGAGCCTTTTGTGTACTCGCCCAAAATTCCCCCATACTGTGTGTTAGCATGTTTTTAGGATTGAAATGTGCCTGATGGCTTCCCTGGTGGTAGGGAAGGGTGGAAGTGATTTGGGGCCCTTGTCTTCATAAGATGAGTACATCTTTGTCTATTGCGAATGGAGAATTCTGCATGTAATGAGGTTTTCAAAGGTGGCAGTATTGGTAAGACAATTTGCCAACCTTATCTGTAAGAATTCGTTTCTCGTGTCCTTGCCTTCACTGCTTTTCTCTTTGGTAGATAGCATCAGGCTCTGATTTTACTTGCCCTGTGTGGGAGATAGAATTTGGCAAGATGGTGCTATGAGCATATAAAATCAGGAGGCCACAGGAGCCCAAACAGAAAGATGAAGCACTTGTAAGAATATAAAAATTGCATTTCTCACTCTGTCTCAATTGTTCAAATGAAACCACACATATGTGCAGTCTATAGAACAGAACATGTGGCTACTCAGTTTTTTTGCATTTTCCTGTTAGAAACTTAAATGTATAAATATTACTTGGTTCTTAGTGATTTTCTTCTTGAACACTTCCAATACACCCCATTCCTAATTTTGGAGTATGTATCTCTGTTACCTGAGCCCTCGTTTTCTATGTCCTTAGCAGCACACAGGATGATAAGGATATAACCTGTCCATTTTCTGGACCCAAATTAGAATTTTAACCTATGGTCTTCAAAATAGAAGGCTAGTAATTCAGTAGCAACTGCTGCATTATTTTCCTAGCCCCTCCTTTCAAAGAGATAAGAAACCATTCACCCATCTTACAGATGGAGTCTTTATGACAAGTGAGGTGATTTAGCCTAGACCACACACCTGGTTTTCAGATTTAATATCTTCCTTCATCAGTAGTAAATATTTATGGACTGTCAGCCTCTGAGGTATGGCTCCTACCCTATAATCTTCTGTACATTTCCCATCATGCAGTGCTTGAAGCCATTTTAGAATTGGAGCTCTATAGATCCGGGAGACAGCCTCCATGAAGCCAGGCTGAGCACATTCCCATGATGCCGGCTCCCAAGACAGAGTCTCCAGGTTTTGGGGCCACTGCAATAAATGCATTTTGCTCTTTTGACTATGGACATGGAAGCAGGATGAGCACTACACCTGGCGTCAGATCAATTTGATTCGGTCTTGCCTGTAGTAGCTCTAGCTGTGATTTTCAGCCTGCTGCTTAATCTCTTGGTTTCTCTAGCTCCGGAGTTGTGAGGCTTTTTACAAACTATAGATTGTTAAATAGAAGCATTTGGTTTTGTTTTCTAATCACTAAGTTCACTGTTAATGGCTTTCTTTTTTTCCTCCAGTTGCATTCTGATGAGATCCAACCTTTTTGTATATGCTGCTTTCAAAAATTGACATAGTATTAACAGAACCTAATTTTGTGTCTAGCATCTCCAATCTTTCTAGCACATTTTCTCATCTCTGTATTGCAAATGGTAATAGTCTTTAATGTGTTATTGTGACAAATTCAATAATTAGAATAAGGATCTGGGATATAGTAGGTATTTAATAAATGTTATTTGAACATAAAAATGAAGATGAGCATATATAGATCAGACATATGCTATATAGCATAGACACATATGGAGTTTATCCGTTTGTCATTCACCAACTGATGAGGTAGCATCAAACAATTAATGTGTAATAATAATATCCACCACTTAATTTCTTACTATGTGCCAAGCTTTGTTGTAAGCACTTTACCCATTCAGTAACCCTTTATAACTGCCAATGACAGGTAACCACTGTTAGCCTCATTTTACGGATGAAGAAACTGAAGCACAAAGAACTTAAATCATTTTCCTAGGGAAATACAGCACAAGGTAAGTGTTGGAGCCAGGAATCAAACCCAGGCAGCCTGGCTCTAATGATAGGTTTCTACTTGTAGTAGAACACACATATATCTTTCAGTGTATACAGCGTAATTGTATTTAAATAGGAATTTTAGCTATTTTTGAAAATAGGTACAATGTAATTTGTTGAGGGGGAGTATATATATTCTGGCTTGAAGGAATGATACTGCTTGTGAAAGACCATTTTTTCTAGTATTTGCTTCATACTAGAGAGAAAGCTAGTTAGTTATTTTGTGGATTTATCCAGTCCTAGGTTCTTCATCTAGTTGAGTTTAGTCAGGACCTTATTTATTTATTTATTTATTTAAACCTTCATTGTTGAGGGCCACCTTTATTGATTTTTCTTTATCATACTACCTTTCTGTAGAGTTTTAGACTTTTCATATTTTGTTAGGAGGAGATGAGTAGAGAGAAAATTCTAAATTAAACATCCTGTAATGCTACCTGCTTTTTCAGTGGCATCAAACTAAGCTGTTTTCCTTTAAATGGAATGGATACCTTAGAGAATGAACTAAAATTTCCTTGTAAAGCAACTTTAAAAAAATAAATATCTTTATTGATTTCAGAGAGGTGGCGGGGGGGGGGGGGGGGAGAAACATCAATGATGAGAATCATTGATCAGCTGCCTCCTACATGCCCAACACTGGGGATCCTGCCCACAACCCGGGCATGTGCGCTGACCGGTAATCAAACAGTGACCTCCTGGTTCATAGCTCAACCACTGAGTCACCGCGGCCGGGCTGTTAAGCAACTTTAAATTTCTGGGTTCCTACATTTTTCTAGGGAGAGGTGACAATTCACTAGCCAGGAAGCAAGAAATTAATTGTATAATTAATTTTAAGATTTAGAACCATCTTGGTCTCAATACGAATATGATCTTAGTATCATCTATATGTCATGATGGAGAAACTAACAATTGGATTCTGAAGGAATTTTTCTAAGGGGAATACTTCGGAAGGAAATATAGATGAATATATTTTGTGATGTGCCTGCTAAAATCCAATCATCTTAACTGCTTTCTCTGCTCAAAGATCTAATATAGGCATCATTATGTATTTGTAATACTTAAAATGGGGTGAAATTGATTGACAACCTCTAGAGAACAAGTCATTCCCAGCAGAGTTGGAGTGAGATTACTTTTTAAAAAATTTGGCCATTCCTCTATTATGTAAGTTCATTTCATTGTTTTCCCTAAGAGAGCCAACAATAAAAGTTATTTCTGAATGGCCTTGACCTGGACAGAGATTGGAGGCAACAATAAAGTACACGTGGGCCCTGGCCGTTGTTATTGTTTGTCCATAAATCTTACCTGAAAGCTTGTTTAACAGTCTGGTGAATTTCTGGCATATGCTGTTTCTAACTGCTTCATTTGATTTTAGCTTTTAAAGCTAGATGAATTAAGGCCAATTCTCAAATCTCACTGTAATACCTTTTGAAGAATCTTCAAAAAATTGTTCTATTTTTTTTATTAAATAAGCATCAAAAATCATAGTTGATCTTTAGGAGTAGTGCCACATAGAGGAAAGAGCCAGGTACTGGATTTACTGTGTGACCCTGGGCAGGTAAGTTTTGGCATCTATAAAAGGGACAGTGACATTCCCAGGATTAAATGAGTTGATATAAATCCTTAGTGCTTTGCACATTTAGGTAAACCATAATTAATGGATTTTTTTGGTTTTCTTTACTAGACCAATTGTATAGCTGATTAGACTTTTGAGAGATGGACACAAAGTATTTCAAGGGTTTGTGGAAGCTCAGTTTCCATGTGTAAATATAACAGTTGGTAGCTAAGAAACAGTTAAGTGTAGCGTTGTCTTCTGATTGGAACTGAAGTGGCTCTTTTTAAAAATAAAAACCAACAAACTCATAGGTACAGATAACAGGGAAAGGGGATGGAGGGATGCTGAACGTTTGGTGACAGAAAGAGACTAGATTTTGGGTGGTGAGTGCACAATGCAATATACAGGTGATGTTTCATAAAAAATTGTACACCTGAAACATATCATGTAATTAACCAAGGTTACCCATTCTTTTTAAAAATGAATTAAAAAATTCATTTTTAAAAAGAATGAAAGGAGCCCTAGCTGGTTTGGCTCAGTGGATAGAGCGTCAGCCTGCGGACTGGAGGGTCCCGGGTTCGATTCCAGTCAAGGGCACATGCTCAGGTTGTGGGCTCAATCCCCGGTAGGGGGCATGCAGGAGGCAGCCAATCAATGATTCTCATCATTGATGTTCCTGTCTCTATCTCCCTCTCCCTTCCTCTCTGAAATCTATAAAAATCTTAAAATTAAAAAAAAGAATGAAAGTAATCTAGGACAGAGTAGAAATATAGTCTGTATTTTATAGGACAGATCTGGTCTTCCTGCCTCAGTCCACATAGGAAATAGAAATAGCAGCCTGTTCAGTTCCTCAAAAAAGTGCATCAACTGATCAAAAAGTTTCATATTCAGCATGACAGGCATTGTGCTATGTGTTTGGCACCCACAAATAAAAGTCTAGGTTCCTACCTGAAGCTTATAATCCCGTGTGGGAGCCAACAGACATTTACAGTAAACTGATAACTGCTGTTATAGAACTAGGCAGGGGTAAATGAACATGCTTTTCTTTATAGAAGTCTGTCTGAATTTAAAAGAAATGAGGCATGTAAGTGTCCCTTCAGCTGTTGACCATTTGTTAGACTTTTGTGTAGAAGCTACTGTGGCTGACATTTGAGTACTCACAGTGTGCAGAGACTGTGTTAAATGTTTTTTATCGGGAACAAATTTATTCCTTACAAAAGCCCTATTAATAAGTAGGTTTGCCTATTTAGTGCATGATTAAAAAGACTCACAGAGGTCCAGTAACCTCTGGAGTTCGTGTGTGATACTGGTCAATTGGACTGGGTCACTCCCATTTTGTTGGTGGGCCCAAAGCTTTTGAACCCTATTCCCAAGATCGACCAAGTGGGCAGTCTTTATGGATCATAATTAGCATACTGTCTTTTTTTATCATCAATCACTGAAAGCCAGGAGATCAGTTTATTGTCACCTCTGCCACTGATGCACATTGTGTGACCTTGGGCTTAACACTTACCACCTCCATTGTTTTAGGTTTAATTTTGACTAATTGGACACAGTTAATGATACTCAACAACTGATGTGAGAGAGGGAAGGGATTTTCAAATAGAAGTGCAGTTTCCCTCCACAATCATGTTCTCTGGACATCATGCTAACGACTTGGTATGTCAGACATGCTGTGTTTCATTTTCTAACAAAGCCTGCAAATGTTTGAATGGAATTAAATTTATTACAGGACTCTGAATTTTATGTGTAGAATGGCACACAGACTTTTTAGAGTTGGTGATTTTCAGTGAGTAGTTTTCTTTAAGAGCCAGGAATACTTTTACTGGTGACACCCACCAACCACCTGGTTCCACTGATTTCCTCAGTCCATCCTTGTCCTGCAGGAGCTTGACATCTGTTCTTCCTTCAGCAGAATGACTCCAGAGCTGTAACTTTCTTTATGGTGCTACTAGAGGCCTGATGCATGAAATTCGTGCATGGGTATGGTCCCTAGGCCTGGCCTGCAATCTGGGCCATCTTCCCCGGCTGCTGGCCCTGCCCCCTCACCGCCACCCACCCCCAGTTCTCCCTTCGCTATCAGGCATTCGGGAGCCTGCCAGCCAGGGGGAGGGATTGAGAGGTTGGCTAGCAGGCCCCGTTCAGGTAATCGGGACCTACGGGCTAGGGACAGCTCCTGCATTGAGTATCTGCCCCCTGGTGGTCAGTGTGCATCATAGTGACCGGTCGTTCGCTGTTCAGTTGATTTGCATATTACCCTTTTATTATATAGGATGGGTGTTCTATCTGGAATGGTACATCTGTGAATGTTTTTCAGAATTTATTGTCAATTCCTTACCCCATGCAAACTTTTGAGCGTAGATTTTTAAGATGTTCCTCGCAGTTTCCTCTCTAGATTGATAACTGTTCTCATTTCTGTATCTACCTTGGCCTTTGATTTCTCATTCATCTAGAAAAACAGAATGCACTTTATTCATGCATCTATGTTTTTGGTCCCTGTGAGGAGTTCCCTTTTTTTTAAATAATGTTTTTTCTTTATTGATTAAGTTATTACATATGTGTCCTTATTGCCCCCCCCCCCCCCCCACTCATGCCCTCACCCCCCTGTTGTCTGTGTCCATTGGTTAGGCTTATATGCATGCATACAAGTCCTTTGGTTGATCTCCCCTCCTTACCCCACCCTCCCCTATCTTCCCTCAAGCAGTTCCCTTTTTCTCTTCTGAATAAAACCCCATCCTAACCCATAAAGCCAGTCAGGACCATTCCTGTTTAAACAACCTGTTCCCTCTCATTCTAGCCTGGTTCCTTCTCCAAGAAGCAGCTTTGATATTGTGCTGTCTTCTCATTTCATGTACACCATCTTGTTTGTTAGTTATAAATGTCTCCTTTTAACATTTTAGGAAACCGAGATTCAGAAAAGTTATTTAAAAAGTCACCTAATTTCTTTTAGAAGCTCAGATTTGTTGTATGTAGGGCTTTCCATTGTGCTATGCCCAAGGTCACACAATGTGATCAGATCCCACTCAGATTTGTTTTGTATTAGCGCTTCAGTAATCCTGACACATAATAAATATAGAATCCTCGCTTTAAACTTATAACAATTATTAAATTCAATTAAATTGAGGGTTTTTTTTCCCTTGAAAACAACACATATGTGAAAGTTAATACTTCCAAAAGCCACAGCTGTCATTTTCAACTTTTGCTTTTTGCAATGCTTGAAAGAAAGAAAGAAAGAAAGAAAGAAAGAAAGAAAGAAAGAAAGAAAGAAAGAAAAGAAAACATCGATTAACAATGGCTAGAGAGCCCTTTATTTTATTTTATTTTTTTCTTATTCTTGAATGTTTCCTTCTGGCCACTGGTATTTCATGGCTATCTGTAGAATTATTCTTCATAATGTTTTTTAGGAGATATTTTACAAAGATGAAATGTTGTGATGCAGATTTACCCTCACCTTCTTTATCTCTCTTTAACAGGTATTTCTATGACATTAAATCCCTTCTCTAATATATTTTTACTGCTTTCAGAGAGAGGAAGGGAGAGGGAAAGAGAGAAACATCAATGATGAGAGAGAATCATTCATTGGCTGCCTGCTGCACACCCCACACTGGGGATTGAGCCTGCAAACCCGGCATGTGCCCTTGACTGGAATTGAACCCAGGACCCTTCAGTCCACAGGCCGATGCTCAGCCCTCTGAGCCAAACTGGCTAGGGCTCTTTCTTTTTTTATAATCCTCACCCAAGGATATTTTTTTCCATTGATTTTTTTTTTTTTTAGAGAGAGAGAGAGTGGAAGGGAGGGGGAGAAACAGAGGGAGAGAAACATCGATGTGAGAGACACATTCATTGGTTGCCTCCCACATGCACCCCAACTAGGGCCACGAACCAAGCCTGCAACTGAGGTACATGCCCTTGACCAAACCTGGGACCCTTCAGTCCAAGGGTCTAACCACTGAGAAAAACTGGCTAGGGTTAAATCCCTTCTTTTGATGGCCATGTAATCTTGTAACATTTATCTCTCTTTGAACCACTCCCCGGTTGGATATTTGAATTGCCCTCTGAAGTGCTACATCTAGTGGCCTTGAACAGCCCGACAGCCATCATTATGTGGCTGTGCTTGAGCAATCCCATTCTGGAGCATGTCGGTGACTTCTTGATCTATGCCGGCACAAGGAAATCTTTGGCCTACTGCTGGGTTACACCTCTTTCGGTCTCTAATAAATTTTTCTGCTTTGCTATTATGGCTTGGCTGTTGGTGCTAGGCCTGATGATGGACTGCAGTCTTTTAAGGCCTTTTAGAAGGCAAGATAAAGGCTCTCTTGCCGATGTTTATCTTGGTCTGGAACCTTCCTTCAAAGTCTCAGAAGAAAAATAAGTTCTGATTATAAACCATCACTACTTAACATCTAGAAAATTCAATTAGGAACTACTGAATAAAACTGTTAAGTTAACATTTGTGTCCATTTTGAGGACATTGAGGGGTGAAGTCTTATATATAATGTTAACATTATAATATTCACTTCCTGTGCAGGATTAATCTGGACTTGCTTTTCCTTCTCATGGTTTGTATGTTTTTTTAAAAAATTGCAGCTCTGACTGGTTTGGCTCGGTGGATAGAGCGTCGGCCTGCAGACTGAAGGGTCCCAGGATTCGATTTTAGTCAAGGGCATGTACCTCGGTTGCAGGCACTTCCCCAGTAGGGGGTGTGCAGGAGGCAGCTGATCGATGTTTCTCTCTCATTGATGTTTCTAACTCTCTATCCCTCTCCCTTCCTCTCTGTAAAAAATCAATAAAATATATTTTTAGAAAAATTCCAGCTCTAACTGGTTTGGCTCAGTGGATAGAGCTTCGGCCTGCGAACTGAAAGGTCCCAGGTTCGATTCCGGTCAAGGGCACAAGCCCGGGTTGTGGGCTCGATCCCCAGTGGAGGACTTGTAGGAGGCAGCCAGTCCATGATTCTCTCTCATCATGAATGTTTCTATCTATCTCTCCCTCTTCCTTTCTCTCTGAAATCAATAAAAATATATTTTAAAATAAAATAAACTCCAAGCTCATATTTTGTGATGTATAGGCACTCTGAGAGGTGTGATATGCACTATGCATTTTAAAAAAATTTTTGTACTTACTATTCTTTTTTTAAAAATTATCTTGATTGTTGAAAGTATTACAGCTGTCCTCCTTTCCTCCTTTGAATGCCCCCTCCATGTATTTATTCTTTAATTCTCTGCCCCACATCTTCACAGTACCACCTTTTCTGAGGTGAAGCTATTGTTTCCAATTTATAGATTGGAAGACTGAGATTGAATAAGCTCATGTGGCTGTGTAGTGGTAGATCCTGCTCTTACACATTTTCCTGTTGTCTTTCCACCATACCACATATATGTAGCCTGTGTTCTTTCTGCTCTCCCAGTAATGATTTATTTAAAAAATTCACAGATAGATACTTGGACATTAATTTTGTGATTGGCCTATTTTAGGCATTAAATGAGAAACAAATGTAAAGCTTTTCTTTTGAGGACATGCACATGGCTCATCATAGATATAGAGAAGCCCTAGACTGTGTAATAGGCTACAGGTGTATTTGGGTTCATAGGCAGGGTAGATCAGCTGGGGATGGGGTAATCAGGGAAGGCCTTCTGGTCCTAGATGGATGGATAGAGTTTGTATAGACAGAAAGTAAATAGGACATTCTAGATGAAATGAACTATAGTAGTTCCCCCTTACCCTCGGAGGATATGTTCTATGTCCGAAGGTAGTACCAAACTCCATATATACTATGTTTTTCCCTTTACATAACATAGCTATGATAAAATTTAATTTATAAATTAGGCACAGTAAGAAATTAACAACAGTAGCTAGTAACAAAATAGAACAATTATAACAATCTACTGTAATAAAAGTTATGTGAATGTGGTCTTCCTCTTTCTCTCTGTAACTGATCTGATAATGGAAACTGCTACTAAGTGACTAACGGGCAGGTAGCGTCTTTGGCTAGAGTCTGTGGACAAAAGAATGATTCACATCCTGATAGTACCGAGCCAGGCGTCATGAGATTTCATCACACTACTCACCGTGGCTTGCAATTTAAAACTTACAAATTGTTTATTTCTGGAATTTTCTTCTTAATATTTTCAGACTGCATTTGACTGCCGGTAACTGAAACCGTGGAAAGAGAAACCAGAGATAAGGGAAGACTACGGTACAGAAGCAATTTTAGGCATGTTTGATCATGGCATTTAGAGTATTCAGTGATGTCCAGCCTGGGAGAAAGGTGCATGTTGGAGAATACTGGAAGAGAAAGTCTTAACAGGTCTTGAAAAGCCAAGTTATGAAGGACTTTGAAAGCCAGGTAGAGTTTAGATTTGATGGAGAAGAGAGAGTCATTGAAAGTTATGGAGTAAGGGTGAAAGAGAGAGTCATTGAAAGTTATGGGGTAAGGGTGGAGGCATGACTAATTCTGAAGTAGGTGCCAGAAATACAAGGGATGAGGTACAAATATAAGAAGGATTTAATGTGCTTATGAAGAATAGGTGCTTGGAATTATTTAAGAAGAGAGAGAGTTCTACCAAGGTTGCAGTTTGTCTATTTTTTCATTTTGGGATCTGTTCATTTATTCAGCAGATATTTTTGTTTATACCGATTATGTGCAAGGTGCTGTGGGGGATATGCCCTCAAGGAGTTTTGGTGTTGTAAGGGATTTAAGGAATATAGACAAATAATTTTGGTACTAAAGAAATGTGATAAAACCTTAAGAGAGGTATACAGAAAATGCTTTGTGAGAATATTTTTAGTTTAGAGTAATGCTGTCCAATAGAAATACAATGTGAGCCACTGTATTTCCAGAAAATTCCAGAAATAAACAATTTGTAAGTAGTTTAAATTTATCTTGTGGTAACATTTAAAAAGTAAAAAGAAACAAGTGAAATTAATTTAAATACTTTATAAAAATTTAACCCTTTGCACTCGCTTGCTTTTTTCTCGATTCCTTTATTCTACTTGGGATTTAATTTTTTAAATACCCCAGATATTACAAAGCGCGGCAGTAGAATAAAAAACTGGAGTTTCTTTTCATACAAACTTATTTATTTAATGTAAGAAAAGCCCAAATAAAGGAGGAGGGATGGAGGGAGGGAAGGGATGGGCTACCGATGCTAACCGTGTCGAGTCACACTTGACATCCGAGTGCAAAAGGTTAACTCCATATTTCAAATATTGCAGTTTAAACATCTGACATTAGCCACGTGTGGCTAGTGGCTATCATATTAAACGGATCAGGTGTAGTAGCTTATGAAAAGGCTTCGTGGAGGAGTTGACATTTAAGCCATGCTTGGGAAGAATTTTGTATGCAGAGTAGATGGAAAAGGACATTCCAGGTAGAGGAGTGGCTTGGTGAACAAAGAAAGAAAAGAATACTTTGTATGTAAGAAAACCATTTTGCCAGAGAAGTACGTATTGCATGGAAGGCAGGTTTTGGGAAAAATCTGGGAAAGATGGTTCGAAAGCCTTACTGGTGGGAAAAATTGGACTGCTATTGGCAGGAGGGGGCTTTAAAGGAATTTGAGCAGGAAGTGACTTGATCAGAGTGTCAAGAATGAAGAATGGATCTGGTAGCAAAGACATGAAGTGGACTAAAGATAATGAGAGACTGGAAGTAGTGAGACTAGGGAAAGGCGCATGGGAGGTTTATTATAGATGTAGAAGTAGGAACAATTTAATTTCTCTGTTGTCTGCTGCCTTCCTGCAAACTGCTGGGTGTTGTGTAACCCATTTCCTGTTGAAATTGGTCTTGCTGCTTCAGAATCCATGTTATATAAGTCAAAAGTTACATAAGCAGCAGGCATCAGGACATTTAGCTATGGCTTTTGCTTGTTGTAAGTTGTTTTTGTATGTGTAATTCAAATTTTTTAAATAGATTCATACTTTATTTAAGGCGTGTGGTCAATCTTTCCATATCATGATGGGTTCTCAATCTCCAAGAGCTCTTGCAGTGATCCCAAAGAAGCTTGAAATAGTTGTCTCCAAACCAGAAAGATCCCATTTTATTTTGAGAAATAGAATGTGTACTTTGGGAGGTCCCAAGGAGAGTCAGAATTCTTTAAAGAGGTATGATTTAACTTTTAATGTTTGGGAAGGGGAGGAAGAGGTGTGCATCTTACTTGGGGGGTCTAGTAGAGCCAAAGAGTTTCCAGGTCTCCTTTAGCAGTATTGATCCTTCGTATTTCTCTATTACTCTTTTATAATACTGCATGGGATGGCTTAGCTCTGAATTGGCTTGTGGCCAGTACTTTATTAACTGGAATCTTTCCCATGTAGAGTTGCATAGGCGCTGTTTTATGAATTTGGAGTGGACCACTAAGACTAAGTGACTGCTGACTTTGAATTAGTCTACAGACTGGGAAATTTTTAAAGTTAATTGAAAGTTGGCTTCTTTCTATTTCTCTCTTTTAGGAACAATGAAGTAGGGTTATTTAATGATGGAAATAGTGTCCTGATCTCAAAGACTTTATGGTCAAGAAAGTTAGACATATTGAGAGAGTATATAATTTTAGCATATATATATGTTATTGTTGACAGTATTATAGTTACCGTAATAATGTCCTTCATTCCCATCCCCCCCCCAATAGTATGTTTTTTTGATGTGCTTATTATATTAGAGTAGACTAGGTTGTATTGTGGTAACAAACAGCCCCACCATGTCAATGACTTAACCCAACAAAAGTTTATTTCTTTTTCCCATTGCATGTCCAATGCAGGTCTGCAGGGGTTCCTTCACCTTACAGACTCGTGTTATAGAAACTCTACTGTTTTGTGACAGTGGCTGCTGTAAGAAGAGAGTCTGATGAACCATACAGGCTTTTAGCAGTTTTAACCTGGAAGTAGCATCATTTCTAATTATATTTCATTGGACAGAACTAATCGTGTGACTCCTCCTACATGCAGGGGGTTGCCAGGAAATGTAGGAGAGCAAATCAAATATTTTGTGAGGATTATTAACGCTCATAGTCTCATTCTAGTGATGTGGGTGAAGATGTCAAATGGATCAAGGTGAGACCTTTTCACTGAGTGTAAGCTTAGAGTTAGTGAGCCTTATATAAAACACAGCTCTGAATATGATTTAGGTAATAAGCAGGGGGAAGAAATACCATAGTTCTGAACTAAAAAACCAACTATTTCAATTGTCTAGGTTTGGAGTGTATCTTATCATTGTGTTCCATCTCATAAAATACTTTTATGTGGTACAGGCATCTGTAGAATTTCTCCCTTGAAAATACAAAAATGACTTTAAGGCAAAACCAGTTTGTGAATAGGGCTTATACTTCCTTTTCTATTTTAAAATTAGTAACCATTTTCAGAGACTTAAATTTTTATACCGTGTGTGTGTGTGTGTGTGTGTGTGTGTGTGTGTGTGTGTAGTAATGAGAGAATTTGTTTTAAAAATACTGATACTCCCATCACTATTTAAAGTAGTATTTTATCTTTTTATACTTTGGGATGTTAGTGTATTTTTACACTGGCACAGATGGATCTATTGAAATTTAAACCAATAGTACATAAAATTAATTTGTATTGGCTAATTTTTAGCTTCATGTTATCCAAAACTTACTGTATTCTCTATAAATGGTGATTATTATAGTGGGGAATTGACTAAGGTGAGGTGAGTAATTTAAACAGCATTCACTGATTGGTGAATAAAGGGTTTGATAAAATGATAAACTGAAGCCACTAAGATTTTTGTCTATTTCAGAGGAACTTTTAGATGAACTCAGTTATAATTTGAAGTTCTGTTGCTGTGCATGTTGTAGAATACACTCATATCTCTTGCAACCTATACCATGTACTGAATTAGTGCCTGATTATTGTATATAATCCGGTGGAGAGTTGGTAGTTTTCTTATTTTCCACTGAGGAAACAAAGCTCAGAGGTTAAGTGATTTGACCAAGGTCATACCACTTGTAAGTAGCAGGGCTGGTGCTAGAGCCAAATTTGCCTGCCCTTGATTTATGCTACAGTGTATTCTTGTAACAAATTTAGCAAATCACAGAAGATATGATAAAAATGGCACATATTTTTTAGGTACCTACTGCTTGATGGGCACTGCCAGATATAACATAAAGTCTTATTTTTTGCCTGAAGATTAAAGCAATCATCACACTTAAGATATTTTTCCCTACATTATTTGGTCAAAACAGGACAATTTTTGAAAAAAGTAAAGAACATATATGTAGCATAAGTTTCTAAAGAAATCATTATTAATCAGTCTCTGTGTGTTGAGGAGGCAGATGCGGAATGTAGAAGAAAACAAAAACTGTAGAGAGAGACACTTGAATTTGAGTTCTGGCTCTCTATCATCTCTAAGCCATGTTGCCTTTGCTGAACCTCTGTTTCTTCACCTCAAAGAAGGGGGCGGATTATTATGAACATATCTGTCTTGTAGTATTGTTGGGGAAATTAATTGACCAAAGTAAGAAAAAAATCTTAGCAAAATACCTAAGTTGATAGGTGTGTCTGGTCAGTGTTGTTGAGGGCATCTGGAAATAGATGTTACACATAAAGGTATGTTTCTTTTCAGATGGGTGGAAGTAGAGTCACGCAGGCATTTTCTGGGCCCTGAAGCTTGACATTTGTTTCTCTTTTTCTCTTGTTCTTGTTTTAGGGAATGACCATGGATAAAAGTGAGCTGGTACAGAAGGCCAAACTCGCCGAGCAGGCTGAGCGCTATGATGACATGGCTGCAGCTATGAAGGCAGTCACGGAACAGGGGCATGAACTCTCCAATGAAGAGAGAAATCTGCTCTCTGTTGCCTACAAGAATGTGGTAGGCGCCCGCCGTTCTTCTTGGCGTGTCATCTCCAGCATTGAACAGAAAACAGAGAGGAACGAGAAGAAGCAGCAGATGGGCAAAGAGTACCGGGAGAAGATAGAGGCAGAACTGCAGGACATCTGCAACGATGTTCTGGTAAGGGCAGTGCTTCTGTTTCAAACAGTGATTTGTAAGTTGTATTAATTTAATGTTCAAATGCAAACTCTCAAACAGCTTATGAGACAAAGGTGTCTGAATATACTGGAAAGCTGCAAACCATTTGCAAGTAATTTTTAAACATAAGTGATTTTTCTTACCTCTTATTTGATCAGAGGTTGCTTATCACTTATGGGGAATTTTCCTCTCTCCCTTCAAAAAGACCTGTGAAAAATAGGAACATTTAGTCAACATTCCTCCATCTTTTCTTCAGAAATCGAATCCAGATAGGCAGGATTATAGATAGATGCAGTACAGATAGGCTATTCTGAATATTAGGAGCAAAAAGCTAGGCTGCCTTTCAGCCTCTGCCCCGTGTAAAGTCCTGCTTTTGTCCGAAAGTTAGCCACGTAGGTCTGTTTGGGGATTTTCCTCTCCTATGTTTTATAGAAACCTTGGTCAGATGATTGATTCCTAACTGCTTTCACTCTGACCACCATCTGGGGTTGGATGGGAGGGGTGCATATTCTAGAGCAAATCATGATCATATTGTCTTTCCCTCACATCCTGAGCCCACTGGGAACTTTCTTTTTCTTCCAGGTGAAATCAGGTAAAAATGAACGGTGAGGGCTGCTTTGAAGGGAAAAGGAATTCACACTTGTGGATCTACCTCCTCCCCTGCTGGCTGCCTCTCCGAATTACTGCCCATGACACCTTTCTTTTGAAAACCTGTACAAAGCTTGTCAGCCATCGGGCAGTGCTCCTCATCCCTAACCCATAAGGAGTTGCACCCTGTCTGTCTGCAAAGAATTAAAATTAATATTGCTCTTTGCATCTTTTCACTTTGATCACATCCCCTTATAACTAAGCTTTTGCATTGAGCTGCTCTTTTTGTTAGACTCATAGTGTAAGAATGTCATGACTAAATTTGTTGCCTGTTGGTAATTTGGGGGTTTGTTAATGGTGCACTAATTCCTGAATGTTAGGTGCATCTGATATTCAGATGAAGTATGGCATGTATTCCAAGGGCAAGAAAGTTCCATAATTCCTGAAAATGTAGACCAGCTTTTAAGAGCATCTGAAAGAATGTGAAGAACGCATGGTACTTACTGCCTCTTAACCAGTTTTTCAGGATGCCACATTCTAAAACAACTCTTCGAAAATATTGCTCTGTTTACGAAGCTTGGACTCCTTCAGAACTGCTTTTGTTGTAAGCATAAATGTTTAAAGGAATTTATTATTAATAATAGTAGTAGCTACCTTTTGAGTGCTTACTATGTGCCAGGCAACATGTTAAGCACTTTATGTATTTAGCTCTTTCTCATAACTACTCTAGAAGATGGCTATTGTGCTTCCTGTTGGAGAGCAGAGGAAACTGAGGCTAAGGATAGTTAGGTCATTTGTCCAAGGTCATACAGATAGTTCCTATCACCTAGAGAACCATTATTAACATTGAAAAAGTATCATTCCAGACTTTCTGTACATATTTTTGTGCGTGTAGACACATTTTAATATTAAAATAGGATTCATGTGATATTTGTAATCTGCCATTTTTATTTCACTCAGACTTCTTTTGAGAACCTTTTCATATTAACAGTGTAGTTCCGCATCATCATTTTTAAGGCCTACATAGCATTCCATTGTATGGCTCTACTTTATTCAACCCCTTATGGATGGTGAAGTGATTTTTAACAGAAGAAAACAGACATCTGCTAAAAACTTTTAAACGCTTTGGATGAAAAATGTTTTTTTAAATCTTCAAAAAAATATTTAGAAGTGGTAGTGTGTATCTTGAATCTCAGACATAGTTTTAACATCTTGTAAATAATATTTCCAGATTCTTAACAAAATGTGAATCATTTTTTAGGAGCTGTTGGACAAATATCTTATTCCCAATGCTACACAACCAGAAAGTAAGGTGTTCTACTTGAAAATGAAAGGAGATTATTTTAGATACCTTTCTGAGGTGGCTTCTGGAGACAATAAGCAAAGTAAGTAACATTCAAAAAAAGAAAAGAAATTTGAGCACTAGTGGAGTCAGTCTTCCTTTGTAATAATTTTAACAGTTTTTGCCTTGTCTGTTCACTGTAGACACTAACATCACAGTACTCAGAAAGACCACAGTATTGTGCTGACCTGTGTGATAAACGTGGTCATGGGGGTTGACAGATGAAAATGTATCTAAAGGGAAGATAGGGAGGGCATTAAAAGTCTGGTGCAGTCCTGACCAGTTTAGCTTAGTGGATAAAGTGTCAGCCCGTGGACTTGAAGGGTCCCAGGTTCAATTCTGGTCAAGGACATGTACCTCAGTTGCAGGCTCCATCCCTGATCCTGGTTGGGGAGTATGCAGGAGTCAACCAATTGATGTGTCTCTCTCACATCATTGTTTCTCTCTCCCCCCTCCCCCCTGAAAAAATACCCTGCAGTGAAAATTTTTAATTTTAACAAAAATTAAAAATAAAAGTCTGGTGTAGTAATACTTCCAAAGGGAATTTTAACTTGAGGATTATTTGGTAGCTCTCTTTAGAGGTGAAACTTGAGCATGAAAGCACGATAAAAAGAGTGATACATCTCTTTTATCTCATACATGTATTACTGTGATGGTGGTAATTATAGCTGTGTTTTATTAAGTGCCTATTATGTGCCAAATATTGAGAGTCTCATTTATTCCTTACACAACCCTGGGAGTTTGGGTGGAAGTCTGTTCATTCTTCTGATAAGGAAACCAAGGCTACAGAGGTTTTCACTTCAAGCCACACACCTAGTGAATAAGAGCTGGTAATTCAAGTTTGGGTTCAAAGTCCATGACCTTTCCACTAGAGCATATTTTTTATGTTCTATCTTGTTAAAGGTTATCTCTGTATTTCTTACTGCCTTCGTGGGCTTTGTCATATTGTTTTTGTTTTCCCCCAAAGCATTTAATGTAGTACTTAACTTAGAACAAACATTTAGCAAATGATTGTTAATCAATTTAATCCAGCCCAGTTTGGTAAAATAATTTGATAGTGGTCCGGTGTGTGATGCAGCTTCTGAAAGAACCCAACCTTTTATATTTTTTTACCTTTCTTTTAGCCACTGTGTCGAACTCTCAGCAGGCTTACCAGGAAGCATTTGAAATTAGTAAGAAAGAAATGCAGCCTACACACCCCATTCGACTTGGCCTGGCACTGAATTTCTCAGTGTTTTACTACGAGATTCTGAACTCTCCTGAAAAGGCTTGCAGCCTGGCGAAAACGGTGAGGAAGGCCCTCTGGTTTCTGATCATAGTAAAACAGTGCTGTTCTTAGTAACTTATTTCCTGAATATAACTCATTGTCTTGGACTATTTTCATAAAATATATACTTGAGTATATATTTTATGAAATAAATTCATACCTACTTTCTGATTTCTTCTCAACACCTGCTTTTTTGTGTTTTGTTTTTGTTGTTTGATTAGTATTTGAGGGGGTGGTTGTGGAAAATTCAGGGTGAAGGCAGTTTGTTGTTTCTTGTCAAGCTTTGGGTTATAGAATTTGGAAAAAGTGTGTGAAATGAAGTTCCCTTGCATAATGGAACCAGATTTAGTGGTGTGAAGTTCTGTTCTCCCTTCATTCCTTGTATCCAGATCTTTTGAGTTGTAGTTTTTTGTTTTGTTTTTGTTGTTGTTTTCTTCTTAAAGGATTACTAGAAATGTCTTTGGTAATTAAAAAATTAATGAATTTGCCTAGAATGAATGCTCTATTAACAGTGATACCTGCTGACTTATCTAAAAATTTTTGTCATTATTGATGCTTTATAAACATTCATTATATGTTTGCTGCAACAGCTGGCAAACAAGGTAATAATGGTCTAGGTTCTCCCAAAGTGCTGGACAGGATAAATTATATTCATTTGTTAGCAGGAAAAAATTGGACTAAATGTGCTCCAGAAAACCTGTGATTTCTTTGCTAAAGGCTCTTTGTTGTAGGCATTTGATGAAGCAATTGCTGAATTGGATACACTGAACGAAGAGTCGTACAAAGACAGCACGCTGATCATGCAGTTGCTTAGGGACAATCTCACTGTAAGTACTACTGGTTTCAGTTACTGCTCTTGGAGGGTTTACAGTCTACTCACCCACCTCATAAGTCACTATTGCCCAAGACCCAAGAGAGGTTTGTGCCTTGTAAGTATAGTTAACATTTTAAAGTGTTAAATTGGTTCAATTTAAGTGTTGAATGAGTACTAAAGTTTTGAACCTTTTTAGTCATCACTGTTGGCACTCATACAGGAATAATTTTAAACAGTTGAGGGAGATAAGGCGCTACAGATGGGAAACCGCCCCGAGAGTACATTTTAGTAGCCTTGCTTTGATCATAACTCTGTTTTTCTCTTGCAGCTGTGGACGTCGGAAAACCAGGGAGATGAAGGAGATGCTGGGGAGGGAGAGAACTAATGTCTATTGTGCTCCGTGATCTGTTCAGTGTCACTCTGTACCCTCCACATATATCCCTTTGTGTGATAAAAAAAAAAAAAAAAGAATCGTACATTGACTTTCGATTTTTCACAGCCTCAGCCTAGCAAAAATGGTCCATGGGATAAACAGCTGGTATTTGTATCTTAAACTCAGATTGGTCACATAAATGCCACGGCATTCTGAAGTTTTGATTTTTAACATTGACAGGATTACTGTGTGTTTAATTTTTTAAAAAACTGAACACTGTGATTATGGGGTTTTGTAACTAAGCAGAACTCTTACTGGTAGAAAAAATAGACCTGAATTATCTGTAACTTTTGGGAAAGTTTAAACAGTCACTGAAATACTGCTCCATTGTAAAGTTGTACAGAAAGTTGTAGTGATTATATTGTGATGCTGGGACTTGGAGTGAGATACCTGTCATTTCGTATTCGAGTTTAATGGCAATTCACAGTAATTATGCCTGTTCAGGGCTTATTATAGACACTTGACCAGTTGGGGCTCTTGCCACTCAAAAGTTCCTGACCGCAAATGTCCAGTGTCTTCCTCTGAGGAAACTCGAAGCCGAAAATTGAAATTCTTTGTGGCAGTTAACTGGGTTATGACACCATGAGAAGGTCCAGTGCTCATACAACACACGTGACTAAAACCCCTGTCCTACAACAATGTCACTGATTTGCAACTTGTGCTTCAGTCGTGGGATCTATTTTCCTTGTAACCATGAGCTAAAGAAGAAAGCAAGCCGTGTATCTTATGAATGGCCTTATCTGTCTCCTGGGTAGTAACTTTATGAATAATGTTCTGCAGAGATTGCCTTTCACATGAGGAGTACTCAGTCTTTGGGTTCTTCCTAGCTCCGGGCTTTTAAATTCTGAAATCTAAACATTCTTTCCCATTGTCTTTTTGACTGTTGACTTTGTTTTTCTCTTCCTTTTAAGTTTCTGTCCTGTTTTACCTTTTTTTTTCTTTTTGAAATTTATCTTTATTTTTCTTTTGTTCACAGTTTAATACTATATGGACAGGGATAGGAGGCCTGGAGGGGGTGAGAAGGGAAATTGGTGAGCACTTTGGTGAGCAGGCCTTGTTTCAGTCAAGAAGAGCTTCCAGCACCGCAGCTCTGTCTTCCTCCAGTTTTCAGCACAGTTGTTCTTCCGTCACCAAGATCTGAATCAAAAAGTATTTTTAAATATCCATGACTCCTCTCTGTATTAACAGCCAGCCCTGATAATGCTTGTTGGTACCTGATCTCCCAACTGTACTCATCCAGCCAAGTTCACAGACATGTTTAAACAAGACCCTCTGATGCAGGGAAGTTGCATGATCACTGCATTGGGGAGAATCCAGAATACCCAGGCCTACCAGTCTCACAGTATCCCCCTCTCTTTTAACATTCCACATAGCTGTAGTATCCATCTGTTTGTCCATCTGCTGAAATGAGAAAAGAAACCTTCATGCACTGATGAAAACAAACCAAAAAAAAAAAGAAAAAAAAATCCCTCCTTTCTAGCTGAACAAAAATGTGCAGTTAAATACTTGGCGCTTGAAAATGCAGTAGTGAACGTGGAACGAGCCTGTCTGTATATCTGGTAGCTCTTTCTTGCTTTGTTTTTCCTTACCAGTATTCTGCCTCACGTTTGCTTCTGTGATGGTTATATTGCCTAGCAAGCACACCCGTGGTTGTGAAAATAGTATAGCAAAAAAAGAAAATCCCCGGTTATTGATGTATTAGATTTGTGTATGTCTTTTAAACAGTTCTAGTTTCCACCTTACACGGAATAATCAGGAAACGTGTAAAAATTCAAAAGTGAAATAAAAAATTTTATCAGTTAGTTGCCTGTGAATTGATGTTGATGTGTGGCACCATTTCTATCACTACCAGAATTAGCTAACTTTTTTTTATCACACTCTAATTTTAGGCTCTACTCTTTCTTTAAAAGTAGGCAACAGCTTTATGTCATCCTTTAGAACTTGAAGTCAAGGTGTTGTCTCAGGAAAGAAATTACCATTAATACAAAGCCTGCCCACCTTAGGTCTTTGGGAGCTTCTAAAATTTGGTGATGCCAGTGGATTTTGCATCCCATTCAAGTCTCTTTTCCCCTCCCACCCACCCACCCCCCCTTTTTTTTAAAGCCCTGAGATGTAACCAAGACAGATGGTTACATAAGGCCTGGTCACCTCCAAAGTAATAATTGTCATCTGTCTCAACACTATGGGAGCCAGCAGCTCTTGTGTTTCCTCATGGGATTTCCCACAAGGAGAGGGGGGAAAAATGATTGGGAGGAGAGAGCAA
This sequence comes from Cnephaeus nilssonii, assembly GCF_951640355.1. Classification (NCBI taxonomy): domain Eukaryota; kingdom Metazoa; phylum Chordata; class Mammalia; order Chiroptera; family Vespertilionidae; genus Cnephaeus; species Cnephaeus nilssonii. The sequence goes on along the minus strand of NC_137082.1, from coordinate 69,295,525 downwards.
TTTTTAGCCCAAGATTAGAATTGATTGGTGCCTTCTTGCTACTGTAGGCTGGGCAGCCAGACCAGCTCCTGCCCCTGGTTCTGGAGCTGTTCCACCTTTCAGAGACACGCCCAACCAAAGGTCACGGGACTGCTTTGTTGCAGCAGGGAAATCAGGAGGGTGCGCCCCTCCTAGAGGCCAGGTGAAGTACTGTCCCACAATGGATTGGAATTCTTCAGAAATGACTCCACAGCACAGATCGAATCTGCAAACTCAAGATTGATAGAAGGGTCTTGCTGCTCCGTTTGGGACCACCGCCCTAACCTCATTGGGACCTCACTGTTCCTTAGAGTAACTTGGTGAGCTTTCCTGGTGGTGTGCAGGTGGAATGAATCCTTAAATGAGAAAGGTGGGCAGGGAATATCCCAGGAAAAGGTCTATGCAAACTACATAGGAGGCAGTGTCAAAGAAGGCTTTAGTGGTCTCGAATTCCCACATGGAGCCTTCAGTCCCAAGTCACTAGGCTGGGTCCAGAAGGGTGGGGCTAGATTGGGCTGCCGTGAGAAAGGCTCCTTTCAGCTGGCTAGGTACATGTCTTTGAAACTAGCCAGGCATCCGGCTCCAAATGCTCTTGTTTGTAATGTACGGTCTCCTTTAATCCTTACGAAGAGGGAGCTTACCAAGAAGGGAGCCGGCCCCCTAAAGGCTATAACATTGGGGATTACAACCCAGGTTTCAGGCCCTCCCAGGGTGCTCAGCTCCACCGCGTCTCCACAGCCCCACCCCAGGCCAGGTGAGGGCTCTCCCGCCTCCGGAGGCGGGGCCAAGGGTGTCGCCCACCGGAGGCTTCTAGAACGCTGAGGGGTCCCAGGTGGGGAACTAAGAGGGGCGGGGCCGGGCGTAGGTGATTGGCACGCGGGCGCCGAGGGGTGGTAAAAGAAGGGGCGGGCGCGCAGGCCCTGAGAGTCTCTAGCTTCCTGCGCGCCCGCCGCGGCCGAGGAACCGCCCGGGTGACGCACGCGGGGCGCGGGGGCCGGCACCTCGTTCCCCCCACCCACCATGAACGCCAGCGGCCCGGGCTTCCCGCTTGCCTCGCTCTACGTGGGCGACCTGCACCCCGACGTGACCGAGGCCATGCTGTACGACAAGTTCTCGCTTGCCGGACCCATCCTGTCCATCCGCGTGTGCCGCGACGTGGCCACCCGCCGCTCGCTGGGCTATGCCTACATCAACTTCCAGCAGCCGGCCGACGGTGAGCCCAGGGGGCTGGGAAGAGGCGGACTGACGCATGATGAACCCACCTCTCGGCCAGCCGCTCTTCCATCTCTGCTCCTGCATCTTCCGTTTTGCAGCCAGGGAAACAGGCCCAGAGAGCCCCCTGAGGCCCGGAGGCAGGAACTAGCAATTAGTGTGCGCCTACTGTGTTTTCCTGGTGCTCCAGCTTGTAGAGGGGAGATATTAAGGCGGAGTGGAAACATCCAAGGGCTTGAGGGCCAGGCCAACCCTAGGATTAGAAAGCCAGCAGCTGTGTGACTTTGAGCAAATTACTCACCCATTCTGAGCTTCCCTTGCCTGTCTGAAAAATGGGGAGCGGACCTGCTTGATAGAGTGGTTGGGAGAAGAAAATTCAAAGCACCTGGTGAGGGCGATGTGGGAGGTGACATAGGTAACTAGTGGGGAAGCCGGGAGAGCTGGGCCTGGGGCTCGGCTTCTCCCGGCTGCTGACACGAGGTCTGCACCAGGCGCTTTCCCCTTGGCAAGCCCAGAAAAGCCGCCTCCACTTTAGGCTCCACAACCCGTTCCTCAGAGCTGATGGGATTGATTATCGCTTGCGGGATGGGTGTGCCCACACCCCTGGTGAGAGAGGAGAGTTTAAGAGCCCCGGGTTTGCTCAAGTTCTGCCACTAGGGTGTGAGCTTGAGCAAAAGTTCACACTTGACACTGCATCTGTGAAATGGGAGCTAAGGCTTGGAAGGAGAACTGGGTCTATGAAGTCTCTCCAGTATATTGTATGGGCTCAATAAGTGTAACCTAAGGGGAAAAAATAGTAACCAGCATTCAGGTGGAAGACTCCAGAAACAACCCAAAAAGGCCTGCCTGGCCAAGTCCAAGAGAGGGCGCCCTTACTCTGCATCTCCTGGGTGGATGGGGAGGTCCCCACCCCCACCCCCCCACCTCCAGCTGGGGGGTTACTGGGGTGGTTCAGCCTGTTTCCCAGGGGATGACTGAGCTGGATTCCAGGGGGACCTCTCCTTTGCTCTGCTTTCCCCACCCACTGCCATTTCCAGCTTTCTCCAAGTTCTGCGCACCTGACCTTTTGGGCAGACTTCATAGATGGGGAAGCTGAGCTCCAGAGAGAAGGGGTTTAGCCCCTGGGTGTTCGTTGGTAGAACTAGAAGGAAAAACCAGACTCCACTGAGTTCTGCACAGTTCCTGTCCATGCCTCTGGAAGTAGAGAATCCTTTAAGCAGGGGACAGCATGTGACCGGGGAGAGGTAAAGGCCATAGCAGTCGCAAGAGGACAGGCGTAGGCTGCTGTTCAGACACACTGCCATTTGCCAGCCATCTGTTTTGTGCCAGGTGCTAAGGACAAGGCACCTTGCATACCTTACTTAATTTTCAGCCTGTCCAGCAACCTAGAGGTAGAGGGTATTATTTCCCTTTGTTGGGTGTGAAAGGGTGGTTAATATCATCATCATCATCATCATCATCATCATCATCACTACTTTAGAGGAAGAAACCAACTCAGAGAGGTGATGTTTGCCTCCCCCAGAATCCTACTGCTTGTGATCAAATCTCAACTCTGCTGCTCAGCCCCTCTGAGCTTGAATTTCCTCTAACTGCTGCCACCGTTTGTCATAGAAGCCCTCCTTTACATTTTTATCTACTCGGTGTGCTTTAGAGACCACAGTAGACCTGGCTCTGCCACTGATCTTTCCCTTTCTGAGCCTCAGTTTTCCCTTCTGTAAAATGGGGGTAGGAATCCATGCTCACATGGCTATAGTGAGGAGTTGAATGAGATCCTAAAAAGTGGGAGGAGTGCCATACACTTTAATTCTTATCCCTCCTGAGCCTTCAGGCTCTTATCTCCAATGAGACCCAGGCATTGGCTCTTTTTTTTGGAAGGAGGCTCCCAATTAAGCACCTGAGGGTTCAGGGAGTCCCTTAACTTGCTCCTTTCTCTTCTTCTGTCCAGCGGAGCTGGCACTGGATACAATGAACTTTGAGGTTATCAACGGCCAACCCATTCGCATCATGTGGTCCCAGCGAGACCCAGGACTTCGAAAGTCGGGTGTGGGCAACATCTTCATCAAGAACCTGGAGGAATCCATTGACAACAAGGCCTTATATGATACCTTCTCCACCTTTGGAAACATCCTGTCTTGCAAGGTTGGTGTGCCCTCTTGAGGGGGTCTGGGTCAAGAACTGTGTGGCAGAGGTATTCCAAGAAGCACCTCACTTTACAGTGTATGAGGTCTTTTCCGTTAAGCTCTAGGTTCAGCAAGGACCGGAATGGAAGTAATTCTTTCAGTTTCATCTTCATGTACCTATCATGTACCTATGTGTTTCTGTCTGCTCTTGCTGTGTAACCACCCCAAAGCTTAGTCACTGTCAACAGCCGTTACTTAGCTTATAATTCTGCAATTGGTGATTTGGGCTGAGTTCAGCTGAACAGGTCTGGTCTTGGCTGGACTCCTTCATGTGCCTACGGAGAGCTGGGTGGCTCAGCTTCTAGGCAGTGAGTGGTTGGCTGTTAGCTGGAATACCTCAGCTTTCCTCCCTATGGTCTTTCATCCTCCAGCAGGCTAACCCATGGCAGTGGCAGGGGCCTAGGAGACAAAGTGGACGCTCACCGGGCCTCTTGAGATCTAAGCTTGGAACTGGCACACAGTCACTCCCAATGCATTCTATTTGCCAAAGCAAGTCACAAGACCCAATTCAGAGTGAGAGGACATAGAATTTATCGGACAAAGAGTGTGGATATAGGAAGGCCATTAATTGAGGTCATCATTGCAATCAATGGCCACACCTTGTTTTTAAGATTCCTCTTACAATAGAGTGGAAGTTCCATAAGAGTAGTGATCTTGTTTTTATTTACCTTTGTATCCAGGTACCTAGAATAAGATTGGCACATAGTAGATGCTCAATAAATATTTAGTTTCGTTTTCCCCAATCATTCAGTTGACACTTAGAGTTTAAGAGTTTCCTGAAAGAGTCAAATGGGAGTTCCATTTTTAATTTTATGAGAAATGCCATACTGTTTTCCACAGTGGCTGCACCAGGTCTACATTCCCACCAGCAGAGTACTAGGGTTCCCTTTTCTCTACATCGCCAACACTGTTGATTTGTTGTTGATAGCCATTCTGACAGGTGTGAGTTGATACCTCACTGTTGTTTTAATTTGCATCTCTCAGATGATTAGTGACTTTGAGCATTTTTTCATATGTCTCTTGCCTTCTGTGTGTCCACTTTGGAGAAGTATCTATTTAGGTCCTTTGCCCATTTTTGAATTGGATTGTTTGTCTTCCTTTTGTTAAGTTGTATGAGTTCCCTGTATATTTTGGAAATTAACTCTTTATCAGATGCATCATTGGCAAATATATTCTCCCATGCTATGGACTCTCTTTTCATTTTGTTGATGTTTCTTTTGCTGTGCAGAAACTTTTTATTTTGATGTAGTCCCATTTGTTTTCTCTTTAGTTTCCTTTGTCCTAGGAGATGTACTAGTATTGGTAAATATATTGCTACAAGAGATGTCTGAGATTTTACTGCCTATGGTTTCTTGTAGGATTTTTATGGTTTCATGACTTACAGTTAAGTCTTTTATCCATTTTGAGTTTATTTTTGTGTATGGTGTAAGTTGGTGGTCTAGTTTCATTTTTTTTGCATGTACCTGTCCAATTTCCCCTACACCATTTATTGAAGAGACAATCTTGACTCCATTGCATGCTCTTGCCTCCTTGGTCAAATATTAATTGAGCATAATGACTTGGGTCAATATCTGGAGTCTCTGTTCTGTTCCACTGATCTATATGCCTGTTCTTGTGCCAGTACAGGCTGTTCTGAATACAGTAGCCTTGTAGTATAACTTGATATCTGGTATTGTGATTCTTCCAACACCAATCAGAAAGAATGTATGCACCCCATGTTCATAGCAGAGTAATTTACAATAGCTAAGATTTGGAAACAGCCCAAGTGCCCATCAGCAGATGAGTGAATAAAAAAGCCATGTAGTATTCCATTTACACAATGTAGTATTCCATTTACACAATGGAATACTACATGGCAGTTAAAAAAGAAGGAACTCTTACCATTTGCAACAGCATGGATGGACATGGAGAATATTATGCTAAGGGAAATAAGTCAGTCAGGGAAAGATAAGTATCACATGATCTCACTCATATGTGGAATCTAATGAACAAAATAAACTGATGAACGAAATAGATCCAGAGACATAGAAGCATGGAACTGACTGATGAATTTCAGCGGGAAGGCAGAGGTGGATGGGCAGAGATTAACCAGGGGGAATTTTTATGCATATATGCATAGCCCATGGACACAGACAATACTGTGGTGAAGGCCTGGGAGGGGTGGGTGCGGGGAGGAGGAGGTCAATGGGGGGGGGGGGGGGGACCACAAAGGGACATCTGTAATACTTTCAACAATAAAGATAAATTTTTTAAAATTGACCATAAATAATAATACAAAAAAAAGAATTGCTTGAAAGGGTTCTTATGGCTACTACAATAAGATAAGAATGTGATACCCTTAGGAGGTGCTTGGCCCAAAACGGGGACCCAGTCAACATGGTTGAATTTGAAAGGAAGCTGGGGCTTGAGTTGAAAGTGGGGGGATCCTGTTTGGGGCTGGAGAGTGGAGGAGGGTATGCTGGGCCTAGATTTGTATGAATACTAGTGCAGGGCCCATTGAAGAGCCTCAAACGTCAAGTTGATCTAGTTCTGTGCAGTTGGAGCTCCTGGAAGTGAGTTCCCAATGGGACACCGTCACAGTTCCATTTCAGAGAAAGCATCCCAGGGGTCAGCATGGAAGCTGGGTTGGGAGGCTGGGGTAGTCATCTAGGCAAATGCCACTTAGCTGAGCTGGGGCACGGGCTGCAGGGGTGGGTGGAGCTAGGGACACCTGAAATGGGCATTAGTGGTCTTCGTGCAAGTTCAACCAGAGGGATGGGAACTACGTGACCTGAGGATTTTTCCTATTCTCAAGCTCTGTCCTTTTCATTTGAGTCAGGAAGCTTACAAAATAGGGGTAGGATGTGTGTGGGTCTTTTACAAAATTAAAACAAGTCTGTTGTTGAAACAGTATATAATTGATGAAGTTTGAACAATGTGGAAAGGAATGAAATGGAAAAGAAGGCTCCATCCCTTTCTACCCTAGTCCCCAGAAATAACCATTGTGAACAGTTTTGTGTGTTTCTGTTTAAAATTTTCCCTTGTGCAGATGCCCACTTTCACCCAATTGGGCTTGATCCCCCACCCTCCCCCGCTTAATGATATAGCCTCCACATCACTCTGTGTCAGCCACTGATACACCCTCCATATCACTCTGTGTCAGCCATATAATCGACCATGTTCTCCTCAGCTGCACACCAGCATGAATGTTCTGTAACTTACTTAACCAGTCGCCTCTTGATGGATACTCAAGAGGTGTTTCTAATTTGCTGTTAGAAACAAGGATGCAGGAATAGGAGATTGAATCTGACCCTCTTGCCCTTAGGAAGATATTTAAAAACTTGTCTGTGGTATAAAAGACCTGTGTTCAATTTGAGGACGGTACTGTGTGAGCTTAAGCAAGTGGATCAACCTCTCTGAGCTTTAGTTTCCCGTCTCTAAAATGGAGTTGTTGTGTGACATAGACTTGTCCGTCCCAGTCACAGAGTGAGCACTCAGATATTAGTTGTTATCATCTTGCCGTTCTATTCTACCTGAACCCCCTGTTGGCTGCTCTTCTTGTTCTTCTTCTCTGTGGCCCAGGTGGTGTGTGATGACCACGGCTCCCGAGGCTTTGGCTTTGTCCATTTCGAGACCCGTGAGGCTGCGCAGCAGGCCATCAGCACCATGAATGGGATGCTGCTGAATAACCGCAAAGTGTGAGTGGCAGGCATAGGGGTGGACCGAAGCTGAAGGGACAGAATCATAGCATCACCAACTGGGGACCCATGCTACCCACCACCGTCTAAGGGCACCGGGCACTGAGCAGCAGCCGGTATTCTCCCTGGCAGTGTGAGCTCGGAAGAGTGGCTTAAGCTCTCAAGGACTCCCTTTTCCTCAAGTAAAAATGGGACTGCTGACATATGCTTAGAGGATTTTTCTGAGGAGTGAATGAAGTGATGATTCTGAAGGAATGGCCAGGTCATCCATGGACTCAGCCTTCTCAGCATGCCTGTGAATTTTTTTTCTTAAGCCTTTCGTGTTATTTCATGGGATTTTTGGGTGGGTGGGAAAGTAGGCATATGCTTAGCCGGCCATCTTCATACATATCAGTTTGGCATCATCCCCACTTCACAGATGGGAAAACTGAGATGCAGATGCTGGAGAGAAACTCTTCTGGCAGTGCCCCTCCCCCAGTTTTGCTTCTGCACATCTGAGGGCTCAGCCCCAGGCTCAGCACTGTGGAGCGATGGAGGCTTCGAGCTGGGAGATGCCCGGAGAGTCATTCTGTCCAGGGCTTCCCAGGGGAAGCTTCTGTCCACAAAACTGAACAACGGTGGGCTTTTCCCAGAAAGAGGTTGTTTTGTTAGCTACCATGTGTCCACGTTTACCTTTGCCACTCAGTTTTCTCCAAGTTTTAGTGCCAGCTACAACTTGTTTGTGCTAAACGTGCTATAGATAACTATCAAATTTTCTTATGCCTGGTTTTGTTTTGTATTTTCCTTCTATTAAAGAATATGTTTTTATTGATTTTAGAGAAAGAGGAAGGGGGAGAGAGAGAAACATTAATTGGCTACCTCCTGCATGCCCCCTACTGGAGCCTGCAACCCGGGCATGTGCCCTGACCAGGAATTGAACGGGTGACCTCTTGGTACATGGGACAACACCCAACCATCTGAGCCAACTGGCCACAGCAGTTTTTGTTTGTTTGTTTTTCTTAATCGACGATACTTTCCTAGATGTGTTACCATGAACCTGGAGATTACAATTTTTAAAGTGACTATTGTATTTAAGTGATTTCAGTTTCCCCACAGCAGCACTAGCGTGGATTGTGTCTGGTTCTCCCACTACTGTTCCCCAGTGTACGTGGTAAATGAATGAGCAAATCCTTGTGGTGTGAGTTTGAGCCCCAGTTTTACAGGAATGAACACTGAGACTCAGATTAAGGAATTTGCCCGGGGTCCCACAGCTAGGCAGCTGCAGAGTGAGGATTCAAGTGTGACTCCCAAGTTCATGCTCTTACCTCCTGTGCACTCAGCTGCCTGGTGTCTGGTAGGACCTCCCTGTGCATTTGCCACAAGAATCAAGTCTTCTTAACCTTATGCTGGAACATAGAATCTCGGCTGCAGAAGGTCGTCCAGCCTTGGGATTTATTCTAAGCAGTATCGCCCTGCCCAGTGTTCTGATGAGGGAATCAGAGGCCAGAGGCTGGTAGCAATTGGCTCCAATGACCCAGGGTTGCGGAATGGGCTGGGATTGGGGGGGGGGGGGGGGGGTGGCTGGTGGCTGGCAGCTGCCTACCCTGTCGGTGTGTCCACAGCTTCGTTAGCCACTTCAAGTCCCGACAGGAGCGGGAGGCTGAGCTGGGGGTTCGGGCCATGGAGTTCACCAACGTCTACGTGAAGAACCTGAAAGTGGACATAGACGAGCAGGGCCTGGAGGCGCTCTTCTCCCAGTTTGGTGAGTGTGTTTCCTGAGGGAGTTTGGGGTCACTTTCTCTTCTGCTCCCTGGTCAGGCTGGGAGGAAAGGCCCTCCTGGGGCTTTCTGGAGACTTGTGGGAGGAAAGGGGGACACCTTGGGGCTTCCTGAACTCCCCTTTGAGCCAGGTTGGTCCTTCCCAGGGAAGATGCTGAGTGTGAAGGTGATGAGGGATGACAGCGGCCGCTCCCGAGGCTTTGGCTTTGTCAACTTTGAGAAGCATGAGGAAGCCCAGAAGGTAGGAGCCTGCCTCCCCATCGCCCTGCTTCATGGAGAAGGTGCTGAGCCAGGCCTAGGAAGAAGGGAGGTCGGGAGCAGAGGGCTCCAGCTGCCGGTGGAAGGAAAGGTCACATGAGCCAGGGCCCTTCCTGCCTGTGCTGAAGGCAGACAGCTTCAGCCTCCTTCCGGGGCCTCTGAGCCACGAGGCTGCTTCTGTTATAGGCTCTGCTGCACCAGAGGTAGAAGGGGCCTTCGAGACGGCCACTACCCTCTGCTTGGATTGACTGGGACTGAGGCAGGGAGGGAAGTGCTAGGCTATTTCTTGCTTCCAGGCCTTTGCAAATGCTGTTTTTCTCACAACACTTCCCTTGTCCTGCAATTTAGACCAATGCTGTCCAATAAAAATGTAACGTGAGCCACATATGCAATTTAAAATTCTCCAATAGATTAAAAAAAATTTCAATAGCCACATTAAAAAGGGTAAAAAAAGAAACTGTGAAATTAATTGTAATATATTTTACTCAATGTAAACATTTTCAAATGATTACCACGTCAGTGAGTATTTAATATAAAAATTGAGATTTTTTTTTTACATCCCCTTTTTTGTACTTAATTCTTTGAAATCTGGTACCTCCAGCACAATTCAGACTGGCCATATTTCAAGTGCTTAGTAGCTGCATGTGGCTACTGACCACCTTATTGGACAGCGTAGCTTTAGGCGATTTAGTGCCTGTCCTTTGGGTCTCCTACTTTCCCTCCTTCACGAAGCTGCCTCTTCCTGTTATCACTTAACTTGTGAAACCTGTCTCTCTCCATTATTAGTACATGAACAGCACCGAGAGTAGAGGCCTAGTGGGTTTGGCTCAGTGGATAGAGCATCAGCCTGCAGACTGCCGGGTCCCGGATTCAATTCCAGTCAAGGGCACATGCCCGGGTTGCGGTCTCCATCCCCAGTAGAGACCATGCAGGAGGCAGCCGATCAATGATTCTCTCTCATCATTGATGTTTCTATCTCTCTCCTTCTCCCTCCCTCTCTGAAATCAATAAAAAAATATATATTTTTAAAAAAGAATAGAGAGTAGAGGCTGGGTCTCATTTCACCATTAAGTCTCTAGTATTATACCTGTCATTTGCTACCAGATATATATTTGCTGAGTGAGTGAATGGTACAAGGTCATACAGTGACAAAGCTGGAATAACAATGTTGTATTTGGCCTCCCATAAGCTCTTTATGGCCAGCCATAAAGCTCTTCTCATGGTTGCTGCCCCATTAAGATCATCAGACATGTAAAAAAAAAAAAAAAAAAAAGATCACCGGACATGGAAGAGCTCAGCTCAGGGTGGATTCTGGCTGGAGACCTGGATCCTGGTGCCGTCTCCATAGCAGCCTCTTCTCACTGAGCACTCAGCACGGGCTGGGCACTGTGCTGGGGGTTTTGCATACATTCTCATCTCTCCCCCCACTAATATGGGCTCTGCTGTTGTTATTAGGTTTCATGGGTTGTATTAGGTTCCACTGGGATTAGAATAAACTCTTTCTGACTCTGAAGTTTTGTTTTAAAGTAAATGGCTCCTTTGAAAGGTAACTTCTTGTGTGTCCTTGGACCAGTCCTACCCTCTAGGTTTTGTTTTCCCCAACTGTAAAGCGACAAGTGGGAGCAGATGGATGAAGCTGCAGGGGTCCATTAACTCCAAGGTCTCAGAGACTTTGGTAATGACTTTTAAGACTGCTGTACAACAGGTAGTTCCTGGGTCCACAATGTATATTTACATATATTTGCATATTTAGGCAGGAAAGCAAAAGTCATCATTATGTGAAAGTATTTACTAATGAACGGACCACTGAAAAAGTAAGTTCCCTTCAACATTTCTCTTCACTAACACTATTATCTCATCCTAACTATTGAGCCGGTACACACATAAGTCTGCCTTTTGCTGATTTTTGCAGATAAGTCAATGCAAATTCAGTTTAGTATAAATGGATTGCAGAGAGACGTTGCGTATCTCACAAAAGATGTAGGATTTCATGCAATCAAAGCCACTGACTAGTTAGGGTCTGGTAGGCTTAGGCCAGTTAACTGAAGAAAAGCAAAACCAACAGCGTTAAAACACCAGTATTTCTAAAACAAAAGTTCTCATAATTAGCAAAAGGATTCTTTATGCCGTGAAATCCAACATGAAGTAAGAGATGTTGGTTATGCTGTCATGCCATTTTGAAAGAATTATGCTTGCTGCTTTAAAAAAAAATCCATGTTTTAAAAAAATCCATGTGCAGGTAGTTATAAACTGATTATCAAATATGGGAAACTGCAAATTTCCCTTTTTAAAATAGAGTCAGAAGCAAATTTAACAAAATCTAGTTTACTCTGAAATTTTGTCCCATGTTTTTAAAAAGTGGATGGCCTTTATCCTGGTACTGATTATTCTCAGCTAACAAGGCCAGCTGGTTGGCAGGCGGTCCCTTCTAAATCCGGGAGGTGGGACTGGAGGCCATGGCTAAGGCCAGGGCCTCATGGGGATTGGTCACCAAGCACTGTCACTCCATCTTCTCTGCACAGGCTGTGATGGACATGAATGGGAAGGAGGTGAGAGGGCAGCTGCTCTATGTGGGCCGTGCCCAGAAGTGGGCGGAGCGGCAGAATGAGCTTAAGCGGAAGTTCCAGCAGATGAAGCAGACGAAGCAGGAACGGCTGAACCATTACCAGGTGAGGGCCCTGAATGTGATTCCTTCCTCCAGCACAGTGGTCGGCAAACTCGTTAGTCAACAGAGCCAAATATCATCAGTACAACAATCGAAATTTCTTTTGAGGGCCACATTTTTTAAACTTAAACTTCTAATGCCACTTCTTCAAAATAGACTCGCCCTGGCCGTGGTATTTGGTGGAAGAGCCACACTCAAGGGGCCAAAGAGCCGCATGTGGCTCGCGAGCCACAGTTTGCCGACCACGGCTCTAGCAACCCCACGTCCGGGAACTAGGCCTTAGGGATTGTGGGGGCTCCAGCTTCCAGGTGAGGGGCATGCTGTGTGATGGGTGGGGTGCATGGGTATTGTGCGGGACTGGGAACAGGAGGCTTGGAGACCAGGGCTTCCACTGCCCACCACACAAGTCAGTCAGGAGCTTGGGGAGGAAGGCCTAGCTAGCAGTGTCCTTTCCTTCCAGGGGGTGAACCTGTATGTGAAGAACCTGGATGACTCCATTGATAATGAGAGACTGAGGAAAGAGTTCTCTCCCTACGGAGTGATCACCAGTGCCAAGGTGAGGGCTGTGGGTGCCTACAGTGGACAGATAGCCTCCCCCTCCCATCCTCTCACTGCCCACACACCCCTGCTTCCTCCCATGGCCTTCCGGGAGTTGGTGCTGAGCCACACCTTTTGGATTTGGGGGCTATGTCTGACCTCATTGGAGCTTGTCTGCACTGGAGGGAAAGAGGATGGTAATACAGTCCCAGTCACACAGCTGGTCTTATTGGGGCCCACTGAAACCTTGGTTCCTTCACCAAGCATTATTGAGTGCCTACTATATGCCAGGTTCCAGAAATTCATGTCTTAGCATTTCCATTGACTTTGTTGTCTGATCTTGACCAGTGACCTACCCCTCCTGGACCTCAGTTTCTGCATCTGAAAAATGAGAGGGTTGGGCTATATCATTCTTCATCTATTCTTCATTTATTAAGCATTCTTAGCACCTGAGGTGTGATGATTGGCTGTTCTACTCAGTAGCTCTGTGATCTTGAGCAGATGTCTTCTTCTTCTTTTTTTTTTTTTGTTAAATATATTTTATTGGTTTTTTACAGAGAGGAAGGGAGAGAGATAGAGAGTTAGAAACATCGATGAGAGAGAAACATCCATTAGCTGCCTCCTGCACACCCCCTACTGGGGATGTGCCCGCAACCAAGGTACATGCCCCCGACCGGAATCGAACCTGGGACCCCTCAGTCCGCAGGCCGACGCTCTATCCACTGAGCCAAACCGGCCCCGGCTTGAGCAGATGTCTTCTGAGCCTCATCTATAAGATGAGGGAATTGGGCTCACTGGATGCTTCTTCAACGCTGACTGCTCACTAAAATCCCCTAGAGAGCTCCTAATACAGACACCTGAGTCAGAGAAATTGCATGTAGATGTCTGAGGGTAGGGGCTGGGCATTTTATTTATTTATTTATTTATATTCTTTAAATATCTTTATTGATTTTAGAGAGAGAGGAAGGGAGAGGGATAGAGAGATAGAAACACTGATAAGGGAGTAACATCAATCAGCTGCCTTCTGCATGCCCCCCGCTACTGGGGATCGAGCCTGACTAGGAATCGAACCGTGACCTCTTGGTTCCTGGGTTGATGCTCAACCACTGAGCCACAACAGCCGGGCTCTGAGAATAGTTTTAAATGCATAAAGGAAAATTCATAGGATTACAAAAACAATTATATTGAAATAATTATCAAAATACTAACGTGACAGCAGTATGTACTTCTTTATTAATGTATCAAACTATGAGATCTAGTGAAGTAGCAATTAGCATAAAAGGTATTTGAGATCAGCAATAATGAATATGAAAATATTTTCTCTTCCCCCCAAAGTCACATTTTTTGTTCTTACATTCAAAATAGAAGGAAATGCTAATGTGAAAATACAGATGCCATTTTTTCCCCCATTCGAGTTTACAGACCCCTTGAATCCCACCCATTGACCTCCCTGTGGAACTGGGAACTCTCAGGTCAAGCAGGTAGCAAAGTACAGTTGGAAAATCACCGATGTAGAGTAGAGCATGGGCTCTAATAGAGCAGATTCAAAAAATTGTCTCAACTCTGTTGCTCATGGAGTAGGTGAGCAGGGCCCGTGTCTTGACCCTAAAAAAAGATGGCGAAGCCTAAATGTAATGTGGATTGGATCCTGGAAGAGGAAAAGAATATTAGCAGTAAAACTAGTGCAATCCCAATGAAATGTCCAGTTTGGTTAATAGCATGGTAGCTAATGTTGCAGTTGATAGTATTGTGCCAATGTTACTATGGTAGTTTTGACGAATGTACCCTGTTAACGTGGGGAGGCAAGCTCAGTGAAAGATATACAGCAACTCTGTTCTATTTTTGAGACTTTTCTATAAATATAAAGATATTCCAAAACAGAAAGGTTATTTTAGTTAAAAGGCTAAGAACCTCTTCCCCAGATTTTGAAAGAACTTGGCTTAGGGCCTTGTGGAGGCAGTGGGGGTTTACCGGATGGTCCATTGGCTGAATGTGTGACCCACTGGCTGGGTGACCCTGGACAAGTCTCTCTCTCTCTCTCTCTCTCTCTCTCTCTCTCTCTCTCTCTCTCTCTCTCTCTTTTTAATGGTAAAAAGGGCTTTTATTTCTACTAAAAAGATCATTAACAAGTTAAAGCACCAGAAATAGAAATTCAAATTATTTTCATGTTCCTTACAATTCTCTTTATTGGAGTCTCTAGGAAATATAGCTGTTAAGAGCACCCTTTTGATGTCCATAATTCACAAATGAAGTTGTATGAGTAGTTAGGAAAACCCAGCCCTAGCCAGTCTGGCTCAGTGGATAGAGCATCAGCCTGCAGACGGAAAGGTCCCGGGTTCGATTCTGGTCAAGGGCACATGCTGGGGTTGCGGGCTCAATCCCCAGTAGGGAGTGTGCAGGAGGCAGCCGATCAATGATTCTCTCTCATCATTGATGTTTCTATCTCTCTCTTTCCCTCTCCCTTCCTCTCTGAAATCAATAAAAATATGTAGTAAAAAAAAAGAAAAGAAAAGAAAGAAAACCCAAGAAGTGGTCGAAATGCAGATTGTTTTCATCATAGTGACCTCAACGGAAATGTTTAAGATGGTGGCCCTGGCTGAAGAACCAGCCCTAGTCTTAGATTCTTAGCTAACCCTAGACTATCATCTCACTTCATGATAGCCTCTCTGAGGAAGGTATATACATTTAATTAAGCCAGCTTCCCACCACAGCCTAAGAAAATCTTTCAGAAAGAAAATTGAGAGAGATATATTCTGAAAGGCAGCTCTTCTCCCTAATTCTGCGAATGGTCAGTGCAATATGAGTAGCTGTCAGTCAGCAAGTAGACTGGTCTCGGATCTGTCACTCTTGAGCCCCACTTTCCTCACCTATAAAGTGGGAGTCATAGTGAAGTGAGGGGTGTCAAGTATCTGGCATGTGGTGGGCCTCAGTGAATGCGGGGTGACAGGACACCCCGACCAGGCTGGGCCCCAGGGGAGGAGGGGAACCGGCCCCTGGAGTCTTCCTTCCCCTCCCCCAGCAGCCCTTGTCTTGTCTTGCTTTTAGGTGATGACAGAGGGTGGCCACAGCAAAGGGTTTGGCTTTGTGTGTTTTTCCTCTCCAGAAGAGGCAACGAAGGCCGTGACAGAGATGAACGGGTGCATCCTGGGTACCAAGCCGCTGTACGTGGCGCTGGCTCAGCGCAAAGATGAGCGGAAGGCTATCTTGACCAACCAGTTCATGCAGCAGCGCCTCTCCAACGTGTGGGCCCTGGGTGGCCCCCTCTTGGGCTCTTTCCAGCAGCCCGTCAGCTACTTCCTGCCCACCGTGCCCCAGGTGAGGGCCTGCCTGCAACCTGACAGCCAGGTAGAGCAGGAAGAGAGCTTCCAGGCAGACATAGTTTCCAACCTGCTTCTGCCTGAAACAGCAGGTTGTTTTAACCCCATTTCTACAAGGGCTGATGGAAACCCTTCTCTAAGAGTGTTGCTGTCAAACGGCGCTTCCATATGGGAGAGAGATTTGTGAATGGTGTGCTAAAAAGATTCTTTGGTCAGATTTAAGTTTGAGAACTACTGCAGTAAACAAAGGAAGCATCGGTTTCTTTACCACACGCATTGTTTTACCCTACTACGCCTTTCTGACTTCCCAAACGGACAGAGTCGGTAGCCCTCCCCCAACGTAAGTGGCCATTTTTGCAGCGTGCCTGCTACCATCTCCGAGGGGCCTGGTTTGGGAGAGGAGCTTGTGTGGCCCAGAGGACGTAGAAAGATGTTAGCCACTAGAGGCTCCTGGAATGGGGACATTCCTGCTCCTGTTAGCAACTGCGGAAGCTGGCACAAGTTTCAGCAGGACGTGTCACCATTTTATCCAGGTCGTTGGGCTAGTGGCTCTGATAATAGGGATGAGGATTGAACCTGAGATCTTGCCCCAAAGAGTTGAGGGATAATGGCCGTCCCAAAATGGGAAGCAGGCCCTCATCCCAGCTTTGTGCGTCTTTACTAACCAGCCCCCTGGGGGGACAGTGGCGTTCCTGCGGTGACGTCCTTCGGGGGATGCAGTTTCTCACTTCCCCTGCTGCAGCCCCCTCACCTGGGTCTTCTTCTCCCACACAGCCTCCAGCCCAGGCTGCGTGCTATGGCTCTGGCCCACCTGTCCAGCCTCCCCCCAGGTGGACGGCCCAGCCACCTAGACCCTTGAGTGAGTGATCCAGCCCCTTCCAGCGGAGTGTGGGACCCATGGGGGAGTGTGTAACATAGTGGTTAAAGAACACGAGTTTTGGGGTCAAGCCTGGCTCTGTCACTTCCTAAAGTGTTCATCTGGGTGGGTAACTTCCTCTCTGAGCCTCAGTTTCCTCTTCCGAATGTGGGCCTGAACGAGATGTGTGTAAGCGCACCAAGCACAGTGCTGACCCTGTAAAAGGCTCTCATTATCTTCAGTCTGATTTGTGGCTGAAAATTCTTGCGAAGCTGAGAAAATGAAACTCCTTTGGCCGTGTTGCTGGTGAATGGCCCTTCTCTAAGAGTAAAGGTCACCTGATTTGAAACTGTCTGGGGATACGAAGGGGTGTGATCACGATGCCTGGGGCTCTGGGGAGACGGGAATTGATTTGTAATAGGAAATTGCCACACCCCCTCCCTGGAGTTGGGGGTCTGCCTGACCAGGTGAATTCACTCATCTTCCTGCTGTGAATGTTCTGGTTCCCCTTCCTCACCCTGGAACCGTCAGGGGGTGGTGTGCTACTCTGATTAACGATCCCCCTTCCTGCCAACCTTTCTCTTTCATGTTCTCTGTACCACAAGCCACCTACTCTCCCGCTGCCTCAATGGCCTGGTCACCAGCCACGTCTCAGCGCTCCCCAACCCACATCAGCAGTGTCAAGAAGGCCTCTCCCCAGGAGCCACACCAGATGTCCTACACACAAACAGTGGGTGAGTGCAGGCAGGGCCAGAGGAGTGGGTGTGCAAGGGGGCTGGGGCTGGGGCAGGGGCTTGGTGCTGGGTTGGCACTAGCAGGGAGTTCGAACCAGCCTCCACGGTGACCTTGCCATTCACCCTCTTGGAGAGCAGGGCTGACTTTGAGGCTGTATAGCACAGTAGTTAGTGTGGACTCCAGAGTCTTGCAGGCCCAGTTCCTGGGGTTCCCTTACTCTGTGGCCTTGCTAACTACTATTATCGGATTGCCTCATCTTTAAAATGGGGATGAAAACAGTTTTCCCCTTTTGTTGTGTGGGTGAATGAGATCATAAGTGTAGGGGCTTAGCATCGGATCTGAACTTAGGTTCACAACAACAGCTATGAACAAGGGCATAGATTTTGACAAGAGGCAAGCATGTGTGGCAGATGTTTGTGCATCTATGTGCTGGGAGTTCTATATGAATGCTCGTCTCTAGGCCTTATCACTTCAGGTTGCTGACAGGCGCTAACATCCCTGCTTATTTCTTTTTAAATATATTTTATTGATTTTTTACAGAGAGGAAGGGAGAGGGATAGAGAGTCAGAAACATTGATGGGAGAGAAACATCAATCAGCTGCCCCCTGCACACCTCCCACTGGGGATGTGCCCACAACCAAGGTACATGCCCTTGACCAGAATCAAACCTGGGACCCCTCATGCCACAGGCCGACACTCTATCCACTGAGCCAAACCAGTCAGGGCCATCCCTGCTTATTTCTTACAGCCAACATTGGTACCCAGACCTCTGGCCTTGGTGAGGCAGGATGCTCTATGCCAAGTGGGCCTCTCCTGACACAGAGATATTCCTTGGAAACGCCCAGCACCCATGAGGTAAGGCTGACCTAACTGCCCTCTTAATCTGGGCTCCGGCGGGGGGTGTGGGGAGGGGGCTGGCTAGAACCTTGGCTAAGGCATTGACCCTTTTCTGGACCTTTTCTTGGTTTATAAAGGTTCGCTTATTAACAATGTACAATCAAAAAGTGATCACCCTTACTAACAGAAGGAGGGAAAGGGCCAGGACCACGTTTTATTCGTTACGATTTGCTTTGCCTGGGTTATTACCGAAATTAATTTGGATTTCCTTAGTACTTATGTGTTGAGCAGCAAGGATGTGATTAATCAAAACAGAACTGAAAATATCTACTGTCATTATAAGTTTAAAGGCTGTATATTTATCTCCCTGTTCCCCCCAAAAGAGTCTCAAACTCAGCATTTTCATCTCCTGTCTAGAATTTCACTGTATATGCTTTGAACTATTTCTTGCAAAATGAACAAGAGTAGTCATTAGAGAGCAAATGCTCTTAACGTTATCAAGATGTGAAAGGGTCAGAAGTATGGTGGAAATATGGCCATAAAAGCTACTGGATCCAAAGTGCTTTGTTCGGCACAAAGGGATTAGTAAGGTGTGGCTTTGTTTGGCTACATGGACTGGGGGCGTTTAGAGGTTCCTAGCACAGTGGAAAACATCTACGTCAGAGTGTTACTTTGTCGTCCAGCCCACCGTGCCCTTGTTGGGGACTCTGTCCCACCCAATTGTCCATGCCTTGCCCCCTGCCCCCCTCTTCCAGAGCCTTCCTGGAGGCCTGTGCTCACCTGACAGGGTTAAATGTTTCAAGGCCTTGCCCGTCCGTGGTGTTTAAGGGATGTGTCCCCGGCACCATGTGCAGGTCCAGGAGCCTGCTGTGTGCATCCCCGGACAGGAACCCCTGACCGTGTCCATGCTGGCCGCAGCACCACTGCACAAGCAAAAGCAGATGATAGGTGAGTGGCTGGTTCCCCTGCTCTGGAGCAGAGGAGGGGGGCTGGGAGCTGGCTGGTCTGGTGGGGAACACCAAGTGGAGGTCAGACATGAGGACAACATCTAGCTTTGTCGCTGACCAATCTGCTGGGTGACCTTGCCCAAGTTGGGTCTGTAATCCAGGCCCCGTTCTCTCATCTTAAAATAATGGTCAGATGAGATGTTCCTGAGGTTTCTTCAGCTCTGCTGTACTTGACTTTGACTTAGGCTGGGAGAGACCCCAGATGTGGGGAGATCAGGGGTCAGGAGGAGGAGTATGGTTTCGGGTTTCTGCTAGGACATGGCCCCTAAGGTGGGTGTTGCAGTTCCTCACATCTCCCCTGACTGGGAAGAAGCTGTCGCCAGATTTCATCAGCTTCCCCAATGGTGCCCATTACAGGGAGGTGGTAACTAAACGTGCACTGGGAAAATGGACCACTGGACCCTGACTTCCTGTGCAGTTCATCCCGTGTCTGTGACAGGCCCTCCGCAAGGGTGCCACTAACTGTTGAATGAATGAACAAGCTAGTGGTTGGCAGGTTCTTTTCTTCAAGTCCACCAAGATCTCCTAACCCTTCTCTGTAGGCCCCCACTGCCACCACCCCATTGTTCCTCAGCTCACTTGGCGTTTGGCCACTTTATTACCTGTACCTCAAAGAAGAAGTCTCAGTGGGCTTAATGGAGGCAGAGGGCTCTGTTAGCTGTTCCTTGTAAACATCTGCGCTTTCATCATGGGAAGATCTCTCCCACTCGCACTCAAGGCACCCCAGCCTGGCTAGACCCTCCACATATTGCCAAAATGGGCTTGACCACCAACACTAGGCCCTGTCATTAGAAGTACCTGAATGGTGGAAGGTGAATTTATCTGGTGTATTTGGCTCCTCCCTCCCCCCCCCCCCCAAAAAAAAAAAAGTCAGGTTCAACATTATCATATCCTGTCTAGAATCTTAGTGTGTATTTGGAACTATTTTCTGCAGAATGAACAAGAGTAGTCTTTAAAGAGCAATCACCTTTGTATCAGACCCCATGCAACTACTTTATATCTAGTATCAAATATGCTGCTGCAGACTGACCTCCAAAATGGGGTTTGCTATGCCCACTTCATTTGGGAAAGAGGCTGCTGGTCACCAGGTTAAGTAAGAGGAGTCTGGAAGGAGCAGTTCGGGGACAGCCACCCAGATGCCTCGCTGCTCCATTCCACAATACCGCCCCTGGGATGCTGGGATATCAGCCAGGTGTGTGTTCATAAGCCATCAGAGGCTGTTCCATTCAGGTGAGCGTCTCTACCCCCTTATCTACAATGTCCACACTCAGCTGGCGGGCAAGATCACGGGCATGCTGCTGGAGATCGACAACTCAGAACTGCTGTTCATGCTGGAGTCTCCAGAGTCCCTCAATGCCAAGGTGGGCTGGGGCGTGGGTGGCAGAGCGCCCTGAGGGCAGGAGGAGAGCTAAGGTGGCTCCTAGATGAGCCAGCAGGCTGCTCCTTGGACAGATGAGGTTTATCTTCTTGCTAATACCTGCAGAATCGTGGAGTGGGATAGAATCATAGATGATTCTCTGCAGCTCCATAGGCAAGGTTTTGGCACAAGGAGCTGTTTCCTGTAAGGGTTATGATTTCCCCAGCTGTCCAGCAGTGTACATCTGTCTTGAGAAGGTGACTGTGGGTTTCTGTCCTGGGAGCTGGCAAGCAGCAGCCGGATGAGGGTTCTGCAGAAATGCTATGGAGGGAGGGGAACTCTTGTCTTTAGCATGCTGAGGCCTGGGGAGGTCAGGGCTCTCCTAGGACCCTGCTAGGGCAGCTGCACTTAGTCCCTCCCACTGTCCCACAGGTAGAAGAAGCTTTGGCTGTGTTGCATGCAGGCTTACCAGACCACGGAGGAGGAGCCGATGAAAGTGAATGTAATTGAAACCAGGTGGGTGGGTGGGGTTGCGAGGAATGGTGACAGACGTAGCTGAGCCCAGAAGCACTAAGGAACTGGGCAGGGACTGGCTGGCTTTCACAAAGTCCCTGAGAACCGTGTGTGACACGGCTTTCTCCGGGGGAAGCTGTGGGACTGGAATGGGTGCTGGAATGGGTGCGGACTATCAAAGGGGAGGAGGTGTTCTCTTGCTAGCTGCCCGCCTCGCCTTACTCATAATAGGCCTGGCTTCCCCTGGCACTGCCTGGCTCCATCTGCCTGCCTGAAGGCCTGGCTTGGTATAGCCCCTGTTCTTAGTCGGGAGACCAGGTGTCTGCCATACTTGAGAAACATTTAATTTTACTTTTTTGTCCTCAGAAAATGGAATCCTCACTCCCTTGGCTGACAAGAGAACAGCGTTCCTGCTCTTGGCTCTAAAGCCCTGTGAACCATAACTTATTTCCTAGTTGGGCTGTCTCTGTACCTGAGCTCTGTATGTGGAACGAAGGCTGGTCACCCAGCCAGCCCATTACCTTTTTCATTTTTTACTTAATTTATTGGGGTGACACTGGTTAACATTATAGAGGTTTCAGGGGCACATTCTATAGCACATCATCTGTTCACCACCCCAAGTCTCTGTCCATCACCATTTATCCCCACTACACCCTCCTTCACCTTCCCCAATCCACTACTCCCCCTCCCCGCCCCATTGCCATTGCTTTGTGCATTAAAAGTGCTGCAAACTGGTTTGTCTTCCAGGATGCCTTCTTGGGTGAGGGAGGTGGGGCAGAGCAAAGGGTAGGCCTGACTGGGCTGGGGCTTTGGTTGTAAGGAACAGAAACCTGGACGAGTGCTGAAGTACCCAGAGGGTGTGGACAGCAGCACGGAACTGCTAGGCACGGGGCAGCAGCTACCACCCACCAATGTGCAGTGGTTGGATAATTGGTTGTCATCACGCAGCACCGAGAAGCTAAAGCTGCAGGTGCCCACACCTGGATGCCTGGCTTGAGTACCTGCAGTGCAGGGAAACATTCTGGAAGCAGCAACTGCTTCTAGGCTCTGGACCAAGGGATTGTGTAACATAAAGAACCCTTGTGGAAATGCTTTAGGCTACCTTCTGGGTCACGATTTTCCTCCCCTATAGGGAGGGAAAAGCTTCTTGAGGTTGTAATAGTCTCAGCTTCTATGTTTTTATTAGTAAATCCAGATACTTGCCTTCTAGACCTCAAGAAGAGAAAGTCAGTCAGTCGTGACTGGATGTCACCACTAAACCTGCCTCAAATCAGGTAAGAGGCATGCCTGCTTAAGAGGGGGCAGTAAGAGGGTACAGCTCCCCGCTTTGAAATGGTCCCCTGGCCATGGCGTTTGTGGGCTCTAAACCCGCTTCAGCTCGAAGGCCCGGTTGCTTAGCAGACTCCTCCCTGAGGTTGGGAGCAGCGTGCTAACACTGCTCAGCACTGAGTGACGGGCAAAGGGATGAGGAAAACCCTGTCGGCTTTGTTTTATGGAATCATCAAGGGATGGCTCCATTAAGAGGAAAAGAATTGAACTAAGACACAGGCCAGGAAAGGGAGGCAGCCTTTAGTTCCGGCTGGCTGCGAGAGCACTCTCCACCCTCCTATCCAGACCGTGTTTTGTGAACCGGAGTGGCACTTTCTGGTCTCTGTGCTCCCAATGAGGGCCTTTACCCTCCCCTCTTCACCAGCTAAACTCCCACCTTAGAACTCAATTCAAACTTACTTCTCAGGGATCCCTTTCCCTGAGGTCAGATCTCCCTTTAGCAGGGAAAGTACTGTGTAATGACTCCTCTAAAATGTGTAAGCTGGCCGTAGTTTTACACTTGTTCCTGGGATCATCTGATTAATTTCTCACTGTCTCACTAGACTGTCAGCCCTCTGAGACCAGGGACCGTGTCTACTCATTCATGGTTTCCCCAGCAATATGGGGCCTGGTCCAAGCAGACATTTAAGTGAATGATTTGTTCAACGATTAGCTGAATCCTAATCAAAAAGTGGTAGCTTTTATTGTTGTTATTGCAAAATTTTCAGCACAAAGCTGAAACAAGCATAAATGAAAGTACAACAGACATTTTTGTAGAAGAAAATGTTTAATGTAATCGCTTAAACACACAGTTCAACAAAACCGAGTCAGTTCAGTTCAAATTAACTTCGTATAACAAAGAAATAAGAAGCCTGGAGGGCCACTGTTGGGGTCAAAAGTCCCTGCCCAGAACAGAAGGTCACTGACTTCAAGGAGGCCTTTCTTCCCACCCACCTTCAGAAGTGGCACCTCTGGGCTCCTGACACAGCTTAGGCACCTCCATGCAAGCAGCAGCACAGAGCCCCAGACAAAGCCACCCAAGGGTCAGGGTTCTGCATCCCTACCAAAGTGGGGCCTGGCCAAAAAGGGCTGGAACTCAGAACACAGGGGACTATGCCAAGGACAGGGCAGGATGGCAGCCCTGGAGAACCAGCTCAACAGGCTGCTTTAGGTGTGGATGGGCCAAGGTTTTCTAGTCCCGTGGCCCCCCCTTCCACACCCCCAGCTTAATTTGCTCATGAACCACAGTGAGGTGGGTCTGGTGACGCTCACAGGGCAGCACTCAGTCTGGAGCATGCTCGGGGCAGGGACAGGGCCCAATGCTTTGCTGATAAGGACCTGTTTGTGTGATCTGCTAGCTGTACAGGCAGGGGGATGGAGAACAGGGCTTCGGCATAGCAGGGGACCTTCCCAGCAAAACAATGTCTGTTTTTTGCTACACTGAGCTTAATTTGAACACAGCCTCCTAAGGGGTAGGAGGCTACTACCGCTTTGTAGGGCAGAGGGAGGGTGCTTCAGAGCTCAGTTGGGGGCATGCTGGGTCCCAGAAACAGACACAGAGGAAGTCATCCAGTGGAGGTTTTCTGCTGCCCTTTTGGGATTTTAGTTTAAGTTCTGGTTAACTTCTTGCTGCAACTTCTGTGCAGGGACATTCTTAGGCTCAATTTTCAGGAGACTGTTGATGTCTGCAAAGCTGGATTTATAGTCCTAATAGAAGAGAGAAGGAAGGGTGTGGGGATGGCACCATGACTGAGGTGAGATTAAGCGGGGTGGGAGCGGGGAGACAGCTGCTGAGACACAGAGAGGCTTTTCAAACCCCAGCATACAGGTCTGACGGGAGCTGCCTGGGCCCCGGATGAAAAGGGATGTAGCAGACACCACCTCACCTTGACCACAATCTGCAAGTGCCACCACAGGCACAGATGCCTGTAGCTTAGTTGATGAGGATCTTCTTACCTTGAGTGCCTTATAAGCTTGAGCCCGTCTGTAAAATGCCTTCACATTCTTCCCATCCAGCTTGAGGGCTTCTGTGCAGTCCTTCACCGCTTCCTTGTACTGCTTCAGGGCCAAATAGCAGAGCGCTCTGACAGGGAAGATCGTTCCGAGGTGTCAGTCACTTCTTAGGGGCCACCCAGAACCGGAGGTAGTTTGAGGAGTGATCTTGATTCACTGAACACCTACTCTGTGCTGCTTACTTTACATGTTCTTCAAACCTTGGCCCATCCTCACCAACCCAGCCCCTTTCCACAGGTGAAAACGCTGGCTTAGCAGTGTAGCGCTTTGCTCAAGGTTCTACCACTACTGAGGGCAGACCTGGGTTCTCCTGCCTCCAGACCCTGGCCTCACTGAGCTCTAGCATTTGGTCTACCTCACATTCCCATACTGTGCTCTTTCAAGCAAAGAAAAGGTTTCCTGAAACCTTCCCCCGGAAAGATTAAAAAGTTACCTGCCTTGCCCTAGCTGGTTTGGCTCAATGGATAGAGCGTCAGCCTGCGGACTGAGGGGTCCCAGGTTCGATTCTGGCCAAGGGCACATGGCCAGGTTGCGGGCTCGATCCCCAGTAGGGAGCGTGCAGGAGGCAGCCAATCAATGATTCTCTCTCATCATTGATGTTTCTATCTCTCCATCTCCCTTCCTCTCTAAAATCAACAAAATATATTAAAAAAAAAAAAAAAGTTACCTGCCTTAAGAAAAATACTGGGCTTTAATTAATGAAATGTATGCTGATGTATTAGGGGCGAGATATATAGGTGTCTGCAACTTTGAAAAGCATAAAAAATAACATGGATCAGTAGATGGCTAAATAGTGATAAAGCAAATACAACAAAATGTTAATTATGAAGTTAGATGATAGGAATATGGGTGTTCAAGAAAAATCTTTCAACTTATATTTTGAAAATGTTCAAAATAAAATGTTGGAAAAAAGTCATGCGCATCCATCCAAGCCACTCTGCACCTATGGGGGACAAGTGTGTTTATCTTTCTCACTCAATTCTAGTCCTTTCTCCAAAGACAGTCACTAAAAACGGATGTCTTGGAGCTCAGTATGGAAGTCCATCCATTCCACCTCATCGTTTTGAATGGGTACAAAGTAGTCTCTTAGTTGTATGTACCTTTTTTTTTTTTCCCCCATTACAAAGCAGTCTTGAAGATAACATGAGTGAATGAAAGGAACCCAAGCTTTGGAGTTACAAAGACCTGGCTTCAGTCACAACTCTACCATGTATGAGTTGTTTAACTTGTGCTTGTTAATTCACCTTTCCAAAACTGTTTTCTCAGATAAAATGGGACCATTGACCTAAGCTGAAGAATTGTTGTGAGGAGAAAATGAGTCTCTGGAGGTCCATGCAGGAGTTGGCCAGCTGTAGGGGCCAGGTACCCGAGTGGTGATATCCACTTAGGTGTCAACTGCACTAAGAGAACTGAAGTGAGCCCAAGGTGATGCTCACAGGGCATATGCATGAGGTGGGGCATTGAGATGACGTCCAGGATGTGGTATAATTTCAGTCACTATGGATGGAAAATTCAGTTTTGTAGTTATCAGTCCTCTAAGTTAAATCAATAGATTCAATGTAATCCCAAACAAAAACTCAAGACACTCTTGGGAATTTGCCAATTGGTTTAGCTAGAAGAGCAAATCTGGGAAAATAGCCAGGGCTGCTCGGATGGAGAAGGACGAGGAAAAGACCAGCCTACAAGATGTTATAAAGCAACAGTAATTAAAACTGTGACATAGACACATGTGCATGAAAATGGGTTACTAGAGGTCTCCAGCAACATGAGGTGAGCAAGGCCAGAGAAAGAGGAGTTAGGAGATGCTGCAGCCCTCTTTTTCAAGTTAGCCTGGCAGACGGAGGCACCCCTGTTCCAATCAGCCAGGAAAACCACAGGTCCAAAATTTAAGCTTTCAGTTTGAAAGTTTTTTCAATTCCTTAGGCAGTAAACTCTGACCTGAACCAACATGAGGCTAGTCTTTCTTTTTTTGTTGTTTTGTTAATCCTCACCCGAGGATATTTTCCCACTGATCTTTTAGAGAGAGTGGAAGAAAGAGGGAAAGACAGAGAAACACATTGATTGGTTGCTTCCTGCACAAGCCCCGACCAGGGCCTGGGCCAGGGAGATACATGCCCTTGACTGGAATCGAACCTGGGACCCTTTGATCCTCAGGCCGATGCTCTATCCACTGAGTCAAACCGACTAGGGCAAGGCTAGACTTTATGTTTCACTGCAGAAATGCTAACAACTTCACAAGCTGCCCCTGACCCTAAATGGTATGTGATTCAGTATATGGACCACATTACCTCACTAAAATCTGAAACACAGATTTGGATAAGGAAGGGTGAGCCTATAGTAGATCCAAGATCTCTGAACTAAAGAGTAACATGTGGTGCAGGTGCAGGGTCTTCTACAGCACCGGGAGTCTCACCCCCCAGGTTAGCCTGGACCTGTGTCTCACTCCCAGGCCAGCCGATAATTACTCCATATCCTGAGTTCTGCCTTGTGCTCTCAGGGCCAAAGTTTCTAATAGGAGGGTTTTGGAGAAGCCAAGGGGTTGGAGCAGGGAAGGGGGAAAGGCTACAAGACTAGTGTTGAGGTTGTGTCTGTGTAGCAAGACATCGTAAGTGAAAATTCTGGGGAGGGAGGTTAACAAAGCCCAGGTTCCCCTTTGGCATCCCTCAGTTTCTATCACTTTAAGAGAGTGAATGCCACTAACAATGCATGCCACATGAGTGTGAATGCATGTTCTGAGCTGTAACATACTGACTAAATGCTAGGGAAGGAGAGCCCACCGCAGTCCAACAGAAGATTATGGAACGGAATATCCAATGTCCTGAAATCCCCCAGGCCAGCAGCTGTGGGGAAGGTACCTGTTGCTGTACGTGGCGGACTCCAGGTTACTATACGAGAGGCTTTCACTGTACTTCTCAATAGCTTTCTTATGGTTTCCCTTCTTTACAAGCTCATTGCCTTCTTCCTTCAGAGCTCTGGCTCTCTCCACATCCCCAGAAGAAGGCACTAGATACAAATTCAGAAGAGGAAAAAACCATGGAGCAGGTGCCAGACTGAGATCAGTGAGGTCTCTTCGGCATCGTCTAAGTCGTCCACAACCCTCCCCAGAGGTTTCCTATGCTGTTGTAAAGCGTCCCTCCTGAGCAATGATTCCCCCAATCAATGGCTTCTGGGAAATTAAACACAGTTTTTCATTCAGAAGAGGTCGAGGACTCCTGATATAAACATACATGCACATGATAACACATGATAAAAAGCACCTTGGGTTCTAGCCTTGGCACTGCCACTTGGCAGCTGGAAGATCTTATGTGACCTACCTTCTCTGTTGGATCTAAATTTCCTCACCAATACAATGGGGGCAACACCTCCTCTACATAGGACTATTGTCAGGAGAAAATCTGAGACTACCCGAGAACGTGCAGAACCCCCTATGAGCTTAAAGCAGGAGAATAATTAAAAACTTAAGCATCTGGTAAAGAAAGGGTGTAGCTCCCAGGCTTTCAGAAAGAGGAAGAGGAGTGCTATTCCTCATCGTTGTTTTGGTTTGAGCCTCACCTAACATCTGCCCCAGCTTTCAGGGAGAAATAGGAGAGAGAAGGTGCAATCCATGCTGCTCAGCCTGGTCTCCAGGCCTGAATTAATGGTTCCAGTCCCAACTACTGTATCACCTGCTATTTTAAAAACTACCTTCATAAAATAATATATATGACAAGGGTAACGTTTTAGGAGTAAAGCCAATACCCTCACTTTAATTAAGAAACGAGCATTTATGGGTCTTTTGAAGCCCTACGGGCCCTTCCTCAAGTCAGTCCACCCCGGAGGAAACCATTATCCCCACTTCTGTGCGTCCTGCCCTTCTTTTGTTTTTTGGTAGTTTACTAAATACAATAGTATTTGTAAACCATTTGTTGTTTGTTTTTGAATTTTATGCAAAGGAACAAATAATTCTATGTATTCTTCTATAACCTTGTTTCCTTTTTCCCCTTGTTCAAAATTATATTCTTGAGATTGATCTGTGCTGATGCATATACCTATAGTAGCTCATCCATTCTCACTGCTGCAATACAATTGGTTTTCCATTTTCCTACTTATGGAGACCTGTGTTATTTCCCGTTTTGTTTTTTGCTATTACTAACATTCTGCTGTGAACATTCTTGAACATGTCTCCTTGTGCATATGTGCTTGAGTTTCTCTAAAAGTGTAGCCTGTAGGTTGCAATGTACACACAGCTTCAGCTTTCCCCCAGCTCTGCAACACACCACATGCTATAGTCTTCTTACTCCCGCTGTTCACCAGTTACACCGCATGCATTCCTCTCTAACGCTCCACTGTCTCTGCCAAGAATTCCTGTCCCTTCTCCCTTTCCCACCTGAAGAACTCACCCTTTAAGGCCCGGCTCAACCTGTCACCTCCCACTGCCACCTCCTCTGTGAGCCTTTTCCTGACTCCCCCCGCCAAACACACGTCAATTCCGATTCTGAACTCCCCGAATACTAAAGACTCGTAAGCACTTGTTCTTACTCTTATATTTTAAAATGCTGTCTCAGCCTCTCATTAACCTGAGAGCTTCTGAGGGCCACTACTGCCCATCCTGTGTCACACTGCTTAGCACAGGGCCTGGAACACACGGCTCAGTGACTCTGAAAGAATGAAACAAATGGCAGGTGCACTGAAGCCATCCAGTTCATTAGCACCCCACATTTTCATCCTAGGGAAGAGTGGGGGACAGTTACAGGCTCCCACAAAGCAGACCAAATGCTGCCTATGGCCAGATAGGTTTCCTCCTGGAAGGGGACAACTGCTACCACCCACGCAAGGCTCCAGCCCTGACCCCTTCTGCACCGCTGCTCCTCAACACCTAGCTGCCGAGCTGGGACAATTCCTGGAGCATTATTGGCGTGTCCAGTGAGCCCCACCTGAAGAATGGCCTCTTCATTTACAGTCAAGATGGACACGCTCCCGTGTAGGGCTACCTGCCTTTGACCTCCCTCCTTTGATTTCTTCTCCCCAGACTCACACAGTGCTCATGTTCCTGGGGAAGCAGAGCCCTCTAGCTGTGCAGGTGGGGCAGATGGCTTAGGGCTGAGCTCACCACAAAATCTCAGCCCTCGGTCACAGTGACTAGTTCAGGGAATGGCCTGTGACCAAACAGGCTGGAATAAACGGAGAAAATGCGAGTTAGAGATCTGGGGGGAAAGAAACTCTCTCAGAAAGAAAGTTTTTCTCTCCCTCTGGGTCATGAGGCATGGTATATGGATGAGACCAGGAACTGTCATAGCTATTTTATTGTGAAGAGGGAAGCCCATTCGAAGACAAACCTGACTACACCAAAGAAGAAAGTTGAGAGAAGTACAGAGAAATGGAATCAGAGCCCGATAATGTAGAGAGCTGCTGGGTGAACCTTGCCTGAACCTGAACTCTGGATTTTTCAATTATATGAGCCAGTAAAATCTGTTATTTTTACCATGGTACATTTTCTGTTCTTGTAACCAAAGCATCCAACATGACACTTCCCAAATGCTGCCAGAGACAGAAGGGAACCAACGCTGTATACCTATGTGCCAGGCTAGGAGCTCAACATGCCTTATGTCACTTAATCCCTGCGGTGGGAGAGGTTTTCTCACAACCCTCCTTGTAGAGTTGAGACAGCCTCTAAGAGGTTAAGACTTTTTTGTTTTAATATTATTTTTATAACTCAGCTTAAACAAGGCCAATTTTTATAGGATTACTCTAAAGAAAGTGGCTACAGGGAAACTGCAAAATTGAGCAGGAAGTCACAGCTTACCTCTGCTCTTGGCAGTTGTGGTTTCTTTGGATTTGCCTTTAGGTGTCTCTTTGTGGTATTCTGAATCCCACCTCTTCTGAGCTGAAACAGGCACCAAGGGGATAGAGGGCAGTTTCAGGCGCCACTCCGGCCCAAGTGAGTCCATGAGAGCTCTGGTCATTCTGGAAACAAAGGCAGGATTACAGGGAGGTCTAGGCTGGGTTAGGAAGACGTTCCTCCTCTCCTAAACCCAAAGGAGGTATATGAGAGTCAAAGTTATCATCTTCCCTCGATAACTCTTTATATCCTCCTGACATGCAGCAGGAGAGGAACATGAGTGCCACCCACAAAGTGTCTCAGTTTAGCCACCATGACGTTCCCTCCGTGCCTGGCCCTCGTTTGGTTAGACCAAAGTGGTGACCTGTCTGTTGCCTATTAAGGGTACTTAAACACTACCTTAACCCCAAAGCACCACACATTCCCCAGGGAAGAAGCATGTTTTATATTTTTTAACAGATCTATTATAAAGTCATGCAAGCACCTGATTTTGGATTTATGCTCAGATTTTTAAAAAAAATGAAAATCTTATGTCATTCTCAAATTTTAAAATCCTTCTGTCTTTCCCATTTCCCCAGGGCCTAAGATCTGGTCCCCTCCCACCTCTCCATCTTTATCAGTTGCCACATTCCCTCATATTTTATTGATTTTTTACAGAGAGGAAGGGAGAGGTATAGAGTTAGAAACATTGATGAGAGAGAAACATCAATCAGCTGCCTCCTGCACACTCCCCACTGGGGATGTGCCCACAACCAAGGCACATGCCCCTGACCAGAATCGAACCTGGGACCCTTCAGTCCGCAGGCCGACACTCCCTCCACTGAGCCAAACTGGTTAGGGCCACATTCCCTCTTTAAAAAAAATCCCAAAAAACATTTTTTATTGAGTTCAGAGAGGAAGGGAGTGAGAGGGAAACATCAATGATGAGAGAGAATCATTGACTGGCTGTCTCCTGTACGCCCCCTACTGGGGATCGACCTGGGCATGTGCCCTTGACGGGAACTGAACCTGGGACCCTTCAGTCCGCAGGCCAAGGCTCTATCCATAGCCAAACCAGTGAGGGCGCCACATTCTCTCTTGATCCTTATGTTTAAGCCTCTGCACACGGCTGTCCTCTTCCTGGAACAATCTCTTCCACTTCCCAGTCCCCGTACCCACCTTCTAGCCAGTTAACTTTCTCAAAATACTGCTCAGTGGCCATGTCCAATTTGTCAACTGTACTATATAGCACCTAGCACATCATTACCTGGCACCCATATCAAGATTCAGAAAGTATGTGTTCAATGAGTGAATAAAGCCAACTGTATGCCTTTTCTGCTTTTACAACCATATTCCTGTAATACTAGAATGAAAACAACACAATGAAATCAGCACAAATTCATGGTCTCTGACTAAGCCCCCAAAACTATTTTTATGGTCAGCCCAGCTATTTTAATCCTCTCATCTCTTCCACTCTGCTCTCTAACCCTCCCCCTCCAAATACAAACACACCTGTCCAGGTACCCAACCCTTCCTATGTCTCTCTTGTCACAACAGAAGAGCTGATAAAGCCAATCCCTCCACCTAAGCTCTGGACCCCATTTCTTCCTGCCACACTCAGCCAGCATCTCCCTCTCCTGTATCTTCATGTTTCTCTCTGGTGACTCCAACTACCAGCATTTAACTCTTTCCTCACTGAATACAACCCCCCTGGACAACCCTCTGCCATTACAGCTACACTCCTCTGCCATCTGATCCCTTTGAAACACTTCTACCAGAATCGCCAGTGACTTCATTCCTCAACCCTTTGACTACTTAAGCTCACTGAAACACCGGACACGAGTGACAGCTTCATCCTTCTGGAAATACTCCTTCTCTTGAGACACTAAATGCGTCAAGTTTCCTCCTACCGCTCCAGCTGCTAACCTGTAAGTCCCTGAAATGCTAGAATTTCTCAAAGTTCCAACCTCTTCTTCCTACATACTTGCTGTGTTCTTTTCCCCCACAACCTCAATTCACCTCTACACTGATAACTCTCAAATCTCTATGTCTGGCTGGTATTTTTCTCCTTTGCTCCAAATCTATGTAAACACCCACTGCCTTCCTTACCTCTCTAGTCTCATGTCCCAAAATCATCTCCAACTCAACTTGTCAACCCCCTAATTTCTCTTCTATTTTTCCCTTCTCACCACCCCAACCACCAAAACTTGGTGAAATACTCCCTAAATGTCCTCTGAATGGTCCCACTGCTCTCTATCCACTGTCTCGACCATCTCTTCTGCATTAGTGCATGCCCCCTTCCCAGTCTGTTCTTCAATGTAATCCTTCCACATGACAACCAGTGAGCTTCTCTCTCAAATCTGCTCATTTTGCTCCCCTGCTTAAGGCCCTTTCATGATGCCTCGCTGTGCTTGGGTTAAGTCCAAGCTCCTGAACACTAAGCTCTTTGTGATCTGGCCTCATCATCCATCCATGCAGCACCATGTGAAATGGACTTCTCACGGGTTCTGTAGGACATCACACTCACTCACTCTTGCACAGGCTGCCCTTTCTCCTTGCTGGCCTTTGGCCCCAGAGCTCTACACATCTCTGCCTCAGCTCACCTCCACTCTGGCTTCCCCCTAGCTGGCTACGTGCCTCATCTCTGCTCCTACTGCACCAGTGCTGTGCCAGAAACCGATCATTGTCTCACTAATAGAAAGATGTGGACAGGAAATCCAGAAGGCTGGTCAACAACCTTAATTGCTCTAATCACTTAGTTGAAACATTGTTAGCTAAAGCAGCCTCCACCTGTTAGTCTTATGTAAATTCTTGCTGATTGGCTATTATTGGAATTTCCTGCCTAAAGGATATGAGTGTATCCCATAACCTTAAGAAAAGGGATAGCAAAGCCAGAGCGGGGTGTAGTCCTCCCACTAGAGGTGGGCTCCCGCCTGGCCCCCAATATTCCCAAATTAATACTTTTCTAGTCTCTTTCATTTGTGTGCGGCCTTCTCCAGAACCCGAACCCTAAACCTGAACCCTGAACCACGCGGGACGTGAAAGGGGTTCCCACAGTGCTGCCTCATCCCTTATAGTGTGCTTGCCTATTACTGATAGGTTTTCTCCATGAGACCAGAAGCTCTATCAGGGCAGGAAGAGGTTATGTCTTGGGCATCAGCCCAGGCTCTAGTGCAAAGTCTGGCACACAAGTGGCAGAATTTGTTGAATGATAGAAACAAGGAGAGGTAGAGAGAAAACAAGTAAAGCCAGAAAAGACACACAAATATATACCATGAAGTCCTAACAAGGGTTTTCTATGAGTGTGGTGTTTGGCTTTCTAGCGGACCATGCAAAGAAGGGCAACATGATCAATCACACCAATGAGAACATCCATGAAATGTCAATGGCTGAGGGGCCTTGTGAAGGGGCCATAGTACAATATATTGAACCATATCCACAAGCAATATCCCTATAGCCTTGTGTCTGAGCTGCGTGTGCTTGGGTCTTACTTTTCCCACTCTAGTTAGCTCTTTGAAGCAAGTGGTGTCTGTATCTCTTTTTCCTACGGAACCTGGCACAACACCTTCAACAGAGCTCAACAAATCACTACTATGTGAATGAATTTAAGCACCTTGGCAAAAACAAACAAAACAAAATCCAATTCATCAATCCTGACCCCTTAACACCTACCAAATTCTCCTTCCACACTTGCCAATAAGGTCATTAGGAATTTCTAAGCCTATCCCAAAGGGATCTTGCCAGAAGATGACAGTTTCAAGCTAATGACAGAGGGCAGGCAGTTCCAGAGGGAATGCCCAAGGTGACCCAGGCTCACCTGTTGACGCCTTCCAAGGCTGACATCACACTGTCATCAATTTGCAGCACAGTCTTGTAGTCCACGTAGGCCAGGGGATACTTCTCCAGAGCCTCATAGGCCGATGCTCGCCGCAGCAAGGGCTTCATGCTGAAGGGAACCAAGGCCAGTGCTCTAGAGCAGGAGGCAGAAATGTCATCCGGCTGCTAAGTCACCAGGGCTCTCCCAACAGCCCATCCAGGCAGGCTCAGCTACAGTATTCCGTAATATAGGGGGTCATTTCTGGCACAGAGACACTACTAAAAATGTCAAACCTTACAAGAGGGACTTTTCAACTTAGACTGAAGTAGAGAAAGGAAAGAGAGCAGAGTGCATCAATTTTCATAGTTGCAGTACCCCCAAAATCAAGAACAAGTACCCTGTACCTTTTATGCTTCTATGTGTTTCCAAAGAATGGTGGCCCAATGGGAATGCCATAGAGGCTTTGGAGTCAGATGGAGAGGTGTTTGAATTCTACTTCTGCCATTAACCATGTGATCCCAGGCAAATCACTTGCCACCTCAATTCTCTGCAGCCCAGTTCTAACCTGGCACTAATCAACTTAGCACAGACTCCATGAGCACGCTCACCTCTCTCATCTATCACCAGGGCATGGATCTAAGGCAATGTCACAGGATATCAGATCTAAGAACACATTAAGGTATGCATCCTGGTTTAGTGATGGTGAAAGAGGCAACACCAGACTTGCCTGAAGAAGAAAGAAGTATGAAAAATTGTTTAATGTCCTCTATACCTGGTCATTGATGAATACCATTTCCTCCTTTCTCCTTGCTTTTTTCCCTCTCTTTCTCTCTCTACCTTCCTCCCTCACATATATCCACCCCAGAAAAAACCTGGGCAAGCCACTAACTAGTCTACAACTCTACCTCAACTCCAGGTCCCAAATCTCACAAAGGCCGACCCTACTCCTTTTAGAGCAGCAGAGCCAAGACTTCAAAGATACAAGACAGGGGCCAGAGAGATCAAGTATTCTCAGTGACCTGGGGACAGTGACACTTCCTAGTATCTATCACAGATGTAACTGGTGGGATCAGTCAAAGAAGAAACAGGGCAGATAAACCCAGCTTCCTCTTCTGAGCCCCTCAGGCACCCCAAAGTTTCCCTTGACTGCTTACGAAGTGCAATCTTTGATGCAATCTCTGCAGTTCCCATCCTTCAGGTGGCATGCTGCTCGGTTGGAGTAGAGAACACTTTCTTCTTTATGGTCCAAAGAACCTGCTCAGGTGGAAACAGAAAACATGAGATTAATAATTTGGGAAATGGATGCCTTGGGGCACAGAGTGCATTTCACACTAAGAGCTCTCTGGGCTTTGGTAAAAGGGAGCAGAGAGGACTATAACCTGATCAGGCTTGCTGGTTTGATAGGCTGGCAAATTCACCATTAGCACTTGGCAGCGAGAACACCAAGCATCTTTTTCAGTCATGCCAGCACTAAACTTGGTACCAGGCAAAAAATGAACATGAAATAGCTAGCTTCTGCCTCAAAGAAATCTATACTGGGTATGTGTGTGTATTAATTTTATTACAAAAAAACATGTAAACATACAGATCTTGCAACACAGAAATCCACACCTGAAACCTGTATGTTCATGTTGACCAATGCCACCCCAATGAATTTAATAAATAAAGCCATGGTTCCCCCACCCCCACCCCAAAAAGAAAACATGTAAATCATACAAAGAAAAATAAAAGGAAAAGATAAAAGACAGAGACTAATTCTACCTGCTCAAATCAGACAGGACTTTGCTAGGGGAAAATCCCCTGGTTCTGGCAGGACTAGGGAGACCTTAATCGGGGAAGGACTCAAGCTCCCCAATGGGGAGGAGATTTATCAGACATTTCTCTAAGGGCAGTCCTCACCTTCAGGAATATCAGAAGCTCGTGTCCTTTATTGTGGCCACAATAATTTTCAGTTTTAAAAATATTTTTTCAACCACCGCATACCCACTAACTAGCATGGGCCGTAGTGAAAAAATAAATTAAAACGAAACTATTATGTGTTGACCCAGTAATTCCACTCCCAGCTATATACCCAAAATAATTGAAAACAAGTTCTCTTTTAAAAATTGTAAAACATGCAGAAAACAGTATAACAAATACTCAGTATCCATCACTAGGCCTAGCATATATTATATTTGTTTCCAACCTTAAAAATTTTTTTATCTGGCTAACGCTCCACTCATCCCCATCCTTTCCCCTTTGTTCTGTCCCCAGAACCCCAGATGTCAGCACAATCCTGAAGTTGGTATATAACATTCTCAACCATGTTTGTCTATATTATATATGTAATCACAGGTAAGATATTTTATATCTTTCAAAGCTTTTCCTAAGTGGCACTCTATTGTCTATCTTTCTGCAACTTGCTTTTTTTCCCCTCTATGTATGTTACCATATTGATGCATATCTTTCACTCAATACCAATAACAAACAATAATATAACTTTTTTCCTTATTTTGCCAGGCCCTGAGTGAGACAGCAATGTACAGAGATAAGTAAAATATATCCTTGCCCTTAAGGAGCAAGTACAAGCACTCAAGACCTGAAATCCATCTCAAGTCCCCAGAACATGGGTGCTCAGCAGCAGCAGTGGTGTGGTGGGCAGGGCATCAGAACCTGCAGTCCAGCCTGTGATACCGTACAAGTCACCGACTCCCTCTGACATGTGCTCACCTATCACATGAAGATATCACCTCACACACCTGCTAGAAGGGCTCACTGTGTGAGGTTGATCCCTGGTTTTCTTTTCAAACAGAAAAATTAACTAGAGAAATCAAGGGATTTGCCCATAGATTATCTAGAAATGGATAAGAACCAAACTCTGGTCCCCTACTAAATCTAGATACCACGCCAGCTCTTCTAGGGACCCAGAATGAAGCCACACAAAAGCACATGCTATTCCAGGCAGGCTAGGGTAGGATGAAAGAAAATGGCAGAAGTATCAATATCTCAGATTATTCAGTGACCTCAAGTGAGGCTGAGAGGAGCAGGTGGGCCTGAAAAGGAGTGTTCTAGAACAAAAGAAGGGGGCAAGAGTGGTTTGAAACTGCAAAAGTTCAAACAAAAAAAGACTACAATTTGCAAAGGATTTGGGGAGAAGTCTAGCAAAATGATTAAAAACTTGGACTTGGGAATCAGACAGACCCATATTAAAATCCTGCCTATGACATGTCTTCATTGTATAATCCTGGGGCAGGCCAATTTAACTCTTCTGGACTCCTCATCTATAAAGTGTCTTTTTTTAAAAAATTGCCAGATGGCAGAATTTTATGGTTTTATTAACACAAATACAATGTGTACACATCTGTCTATTCATTTTCTTTGCTGAGCAGCCTGGCATTGGGATTGGTGACTCTGATGGCCAGCTGGGCTGCTCTTTCCACAGTGGCTTTGCAGTTCTTTGGGGAGACGCTGTGAGCATTATCAGCACAGTACGATTTGTTGCACATCAGCAGCACTTCAAGCTCCTTGACGTTATGGACCAGAAACTTCCAAAAGCCACTGGGCAGCACGTGCTTTGATTTCTTGTTGCCCTCATAACCAATGCTGGGCATCAAGGTCTGGCCCTTGAACTTCTGCATACTCTGTTGTCCATTAATGCCTCTGAGTTTCTGCCAGTTCCGCTTAATTTTGACATAATTGGTCTGACTGGTGCCGGATGAACTTCTTGTCCTCTTTTTGACAATCTTGGGTTTCACAGGGGTCTGTGTGGAGGGGCTGTTAACCTCCGTAGGCAGTGCCGAGGAAGAGTATAAAGTGTCTTCGTCATAGGTTAGCATAAAGACATAAAGGGATAATGTCTACAATGTCTAGCACACAGTAAATCACTCAACAAATGCTAGCCAAAAAAATGAGAAAGAGAAAAGGCAAAGGGAAATGGGTACTACAGAAAAGGGATTCCAATGTGGGCTCCTTGGTGAGGCGCTTGGGAGAAGAGGTTTTGGGCAAAGGGCTGTTGACATGAGCTGGAGTCTGGGAGAACACGTAAGAATATGTTACTCCTCTGTTAAAAACTCTCTGCATAAAACCCAAACTCCTTACCATGACCTATTGTGTAAAATGTCTACACAATAAGGTTCTGCCTATATAACTGACCTCATCTTACTTCTCCCTCCACTAACTAGCTCAGTAGGCTTTGGCTCCTGGGACACACACCATGCTTCTTCGCCTAGGTGCCTTTGTACAGGCACACCTCAGAGATATTGTGGGTTCAGCTCCAGACCCCCCCACAAAGCAAGTAGTAGTCCTTTTGTTGGTGGGGGATCTTGTCTTCCACTTGTAAAAAATCACAACATCTGTGAAACACAATAAGAGGATGTATGCCTGTAATTGCAGTCCCCTCCACCTGAAATGCTCGGCACCCAAAACTGTGCACCTGGCTTCTTCTCATCATTTAGACGTCACCTCAAATGTCACCTCTTCAAAGCTGTCCTTGATCCCCCATTCTAATGGAGCTTCCTACTCAACTCTATCACATCACCATATTTGTCTTCTACGTACCCCTAATCGTTATTGGACAAGTCTTATTTACTAGCTTGAGATCCACCCCTCCCCCCAAAACAAGAATGTATGATCCTTGAGAGAGAAAGAGCCTTCGCTGCCTTGTTAGACACTCAGTACATACAGGTGCTCAACAAGTAAGAATTTAATTGAAGAATAAATGGTTAAGGAGGAGAGTTGAGCTATATATCTGCAGGGGTCGGAATGAGGCCTGAATAACAGGATGGGAGCCAATAGGACATTTAAAAAGCCGGCAACTCACACCTATCAGGATGGCCAACTATCAAAAGAACATAAAAGAAGTGCTGGTGAGGATGCTGAGGAGTTGGAACCATTATGCACTGTTGATGGGAATGTAAAATGGTGCAGCAACTATGGAAAACAAAACTACTACCGTTATTTTCCGGCGTATAAGACGACTGGGCGTATAAGATTTTCCTGGGTTAAAAAGTCGTCTTTTTAAAAAAAAAGTCGTTTTATACGCCAGAAAATACGGTAGTCCAATATATCTAACCCATTATATCTAATCCCATTAATATAGTCCAATATACTGTATTTTCCGGCGTATAAAACGACTTTTTAACCCAGGAAAATCTTATACGCCCAGTCGTCTTATATGCCGGAAAGTATGGTATATATGATCCAGCAATCCCACTTCTGGGTATACATCCAAAAGAATTCAAAGCAGCACCTTGGAGATTAAAACAAACAAACAAAAAAGTGGTATAGCCTTACAATGGAATATTATGCGGCCTTCATAAAAGAAGGAAATCCTGCCACATGCTAGCTACAACATGGATTATAATGTCCTTTTTCAAATATCTAAAGTAGTTAAAATCATAGATACAGACAGTGGAAAGGTATACCAAGGGCTGAGGGAGGGGGAATTAGTGTTCAGTGGGTATTGAGTTTCAGGGCTGCAAGATGAGAAAGTTCTAGCGATCTGTTGCACAACCATGTGAATAATATGATGCACTTCACAGTATACTTAAAAAATGACTAAGATGGTAAATTTAATGTTTTTACCATAACCAAAAAGTGATAAAAGAATCTATTCATACGAAAATGTGTTTCTGATCTGTCATTACGTGAAAAATAATTAGTAATAAAACCATGTGACTTTTTTTTTTTTCCCCCCCAAGGCGGAAGGAAGGGCCCAGGAAGTTTCTCGCAGGATGCCCACGCGGGGAGCGGGCGGGAGGGCTGGTGGGCGGCCGGCCTCGGGGAATGGAAGCCGCAGGAAGGCAGGGGCGGAGCGGGCTGTGGGGAGCTGGGGTCGGGCCGCCGGGAGAGAGCAGCAGCCCCGGCGGAGAAAGCGGGGGCCGGCGTGTACCTTGCTCCTGCATCACCCGCAGCGCGCGGCTGTAGAGCGTGGCGGCCTCGGAGAACTGGCCGTTGCGGAAGCTCTGGTTGCCGGCGGCGCGCAGCCGCTCCACCGAGTCCGAGAGTTTGGGGGCCATCCTGGGGTCCGGCGGCAAATGGCGGCCGCCTCCGTCCCCGCCGCCGAGTCTTGCGGAACGGCGTCCGGGGGAAGCACCGGCGGCGAGTGCTAGGTCCACGGGGAACCTGGCCGGGAGGGGGCGGGACCGAGCGGGCGGAGGCGCGGCCTGCGCGAACCGGTGGCCCGCGGCGCCGCCCTCTGCGCAGGCGCATGCTCAGTGCGGGGCTAACGTTGCCGAAGCGCGCTCGGTCTCGAGCAGTGCGGGGCTCCTGCAGCTGCTAGAACGCCACGCGTGCAACAGTGCAAGAGGCCGGGTCTCTGCTCACACGCGCTTACATACATGCACGTGGGACCTGACAGGCAATTAACCCAGGAGCACATAAAGAGGAAAATACCATGTTATTATTAGTGCTGTAAGGAAAACACGAATGCACCAGAAAGGGGCCAGGTGGAAACTATTTTCGGTAAGGGGGTACGGGAAGGCATCCCTGAGGGGCTAGTAATGGAGCTGAAACCTGAGAATATTTAGGCAGGCAGAGGGATAGCAAGAGTCAAGGCCCTGAGGCAGAAAAGGAAATGGCACCTGGAGCTTTACGGACTTTGACTCAATAAATGAATGCACTGAGAAGCTGATAAAGATCTTCCGCTGAGGGAAACGAGCTTATCTTCAGCCCCATCTGACTTAATGTCCCACTTAATATTCGGAAAATGTTGAACTGCTTGTTGCTACCTGCACACGGCTGTTTCTGTTGCTTCCTAACCTTTGTGTATGCTCTCCTCTCCTGGATTTTTTCCCCCAAACACTTTTTCTTTTGCTTTATCCAACCTATAATCAACTCAAATATCTCCTCTGAAACCCTTTCTTGAATACTCCTCCCCTCTTCCATTATGTCCCTCCTCTGCTCCTATTCCTCCTGAGGTTTATCCCTAATTTAGCACTTAGTACTCTGATTGCCCGCTTACAGTTTTTTTCAAAGACTTTGGATTCTTTAAAGGTAGGAAGTAAGTCTTTATCTTTGCCTCTCCAAGACCTAATAGAACCTGGCACCCAACATGCACTTATGAAGTTTGTTGACAAAGGCCTGGTCTCTGCCGTCAGGAATCTAGTTATAATTATTTAAATTTTTAAAAAATATATTTATTTTTTTTACAGAGAGGAAGGGAGAGGGAGAGAGTCAGAAACATCTATGAGAAACATTGATCAGCTGCCTCCTGCACACCCCCTACTTGGGATGTGCCCGCAACCAAGGTACATGCCCTTGACTGGAATCGAACCTGGGATCCTTCAGTCCACAGGCGGATGCTCTATCCACTGAGCCAAACCAGTTAGGGCTGTTTAAATTCTTAACCCACACCAGACTGTGAACTGAGGGTTAGGTGGCTGTTCCAGCTGAATCCTCAGCCCAGCTGAGGCCCATAAAAGAGGAAAGAATGAACACTTAATGTGGTGGGGAAACCAGATGAGACACACACAGCTGGCTCTCTACTCAACATATCCATTTGCACTTCCGGCGTCTAAATTTTGCCAGAGATTCTCCTGACCCAGGAAATGATTCAAGATGTCTCTAAACTGTTAACCAAAGGTCATCACTGCCAATTTAACACCAACAGAAGTCCCCCAATTTGAGGGGTGGTAAAGGTGGGGGGGGGGGGCGCAGGACATCTTCAGTGAAAACTGCTCAATTGTGAAACATCTCAATGGTGAGGTGGGCTGGGCATGAGGCAGCGCTGGTGTTATGGCTCTGGCCAACTAAATGCAGCACTCACCGGAAACCAAAAGCCAGCCTCAGCGTGGAAGCTGGATTTATATAAAGAAGAGTGGCCACCCTCAGCCACTGATTGGCCCATT
Source organism: Cnephaeus nilssonii (assembly GCF_951640355.1). Lineage (NCBI taxonomy): Eukaryota > Metazoa > Chordata > Mammalia > Chiroptera > Vespertilionidae > Cnephaeus > Cnephaeus nilssonii. The sequence goes on along the minus strand of NC_137082.1, from coordinate 69,253,838 downwards.
TCTATGCAAATAAGGACTGCAAATCCTCACTGTATGATTGGTCCCAATAGCACCATCCTAATTGGTCAGAATGGAGCCACTCTGATTAGTCAATAAAGATACAAATGAGTACAGAGTTGTGCAGCTCCTATTGGTAGAATTTCGATCCCAGGAATTCCTTTACGAGGGTCAGCTCAGCTAGTAGGAACACAGTGCAGTAGGCAGGCAGTTCATGCTTTCCCTGAAGCATGGCATGAGAGACCCTTGTTTAGCTCCAGCTGCTAGGCTCTTTATAAATTTGAGCCTAATTAGCCTCCAAAGCCCTTCTTAACAGGCACAGAGTTGACATGACCAACAATAATAATCTCACTCTCTTTTGCCAGCGATTGAGAATGTGATCTGACCTGACCAATGAGGTAAGAGGATGTCTGCTGGGTGCTCAAGGGACAGTTTTTGTTTTTTCTTGAAAAGAGAGATACAGGACTTTGAGATAGCCTTTTTGCTCTTTTTCTGCTTTGGGTAGTGTTGGGTGTGTGTGTGTGTGTGTGTGTGTGTGTGTGTGTGTGTTTAACTCTTGATGGGCGTTTTTATGTATGTATGTATGTATTTATTTATTATTTTATTGATTTTTTACAGAAGGGAGAGGGATAGAGAGTCAGAAACGTTGATGAGAGAGAAACATCAATCAGCTGCCTCCTGCACACCCCCGACCAGGGATGAGCCCGCAACCATGGTACATGCCCTTGACCCAAATCGAACCTGGGACCCCCCAGTTCTCAGGCCAATGCTCTATCCACTGAGCCAAACCAGTCAGGGCTATTTATTTATTTTTGTTGTTAATCCTCACCCAAGGATATTTTTCCATTGATTTTTAGAGAGTAGAAGGAAAGGAAAGAGACAGAGAGAGAAAACATCCATGTTAAAGAGACACATCCATTGGTTGCCTCCCGCACACATCTGACCCGGGCCAGGGATGAAGCCTGCAACCAAGGTACCAGAATTGAACCCGGGCCCTTCAGTCCACTGAGCCAAACTGGCTAGGGCTGTGGTAGCCATTTTGTAAGCAATAAATGTACAAATAGGAAAAGCCAAGGTGTAGGACGAAATTGACATTGTTGAGCCACTGAATCAACCCGCAATTAATAAACAACAAATGCCACCGTTCCTGAAGTCACCATTTTGATGACTGGTGTTGTGTTTTGGTTTCTTTTTAAGTTGCTTGCAGCTGGGTATATTCTAAATGGTATACTACACAAATACACTTGTGGCAAATCGTTGTTTTTTTTTTCCAAAAATGGACAAAACAGTATTTCCACTCCTCCTTGCCCTTCCAAAACCTTGCAACTCCCCCATCAAGAGAGAGAGAATCTGTGTCTGCTCTCCTTGAAACTGGGTGAGCCTTTGGGGGCCCATCAACAGTGGAAAAGACATTCTGTACCTTCCAAAGCTAATGTCTACCTTCTGGGAAAATCCTGGGAAGGGGACAGAGGAGGGATGTTTGATATTATGTGTTGATAAATTGACTTTATTTTTAAACATGTTTATTGAGTACCCATTCATCTAGACCCGTGGTCGGCAAACTGCGGCTCGCGAGCCACATGCGGCTCTTTGGCCCCTTGAGTGTGGCTCTTCCACAAAATACCACGGCCTGGGCGAGTCTATTTTGAAGAAGTGGCGTTAAAAGAAGTTTAAGTTTAAAAAATTTGGCTCTCAAGAGAAATTTCAATCGTTGTACTGTTGATATTTGGCTCTGTTGACTAATGAGTTTGCCGACCACTGCTCTAGAGGGATGAGTATGTAGGCACAATGGAAGGTTAAATCTTTCAAGGAGGAAAAAACCCAGTGGGCAGCAGGGTCTGCACATAAGGTAAAAAGTCAAGTAGTATAGGAAAAGTGCTAGAGGATTTCAGAGGACTGAAAATTGACTTCTTGCAGGAGGGACCTGTGAAGGCTTCCTGAACTTTGTAGGAACTCTCCTTGATCTTTACTTCCTCAGGGCTCCCACTGCCATTTGTACAGATTTTTAACAGAGCAAAGTGACAAAAAAAAACACGTGAATTTTGTGGAGTCGGGACAGTCTTGGGTTAAAATGTTTGCTCTCACTAGCTTCCTAACCTATAAACTGGGGATAATAATTATTACTTCATAGTATTGTTTTAAGGATCAAGTGACAATCTAGGATTATAGAAGATCCTCCGTAAATGTTTTCCTCCTGTGTCAGGGCAATGGCTCCATTATCCCATTTTTAGAATATGGGGTGCCATATCTGGGTAGCCCTCAAAGTTGTTTGCTCAGGTGTTAAGTTTCAAAGATGGCATAGGGGAAAAACAGGACAATTAACAACAATGCAAGGTTGCTCTGGGTAAGTTGCTCCTGTAACTATCCCCCTGGTAAACCGGGTGGCATCTGCCTTTCTCCTAACACTCATTGGTGGTGGTGGCAACTGAAGATGTACCAATGGCAATAGTTTAAACTGGAGCTCAGAGAGGAAAGGACGCTTTCTGACTCTCATGTTCAATTAGCGGGTACATATCAGTGGTTGTCAGTTTGGTGGTGCAGGCTCTAGAGCAGTGATGGCGAACCTATGACACGCGTGTCAGCACTGACATGCGTAGCCATTTCTGATGACACGCGGCCGCTGAGGCGGCCGCATGCCGAGGATGAAACATTTGTGAAATAATGTTTTTTTCCTCAAAGTGACACACTATAAAGTGACACACTACCCGAGTTATGCTCAGTTTGACACACCAAGCTCAAAAGGTTGCCCATCACTGCTCTAGAGTCAGACTTTAAATCCCTAAACCTACATTATTAGCTCTGCGCTCTTCATCTCTGTGCCTTAGGAGAGTGATATTAGCATACTTACCTTATAGAGTTGATGGGAGTATTAAATGAGTTAATATTAGTAAAGCACCGAGAAGGTAGTAAGCACTGCGTTAAATACATAAAACCGAGGATAACGTTACAGGCTTGATAAAATGATTAAAGGAGATAACATACGAAAGCGAGTACACAGCAAGAGCTTAATAAACATCAGCTATTTTTATGTCTGCAAAGTGACTCAAAGGTGAGGCAGGTGAAAGGGGGGGTAGGGCAATTTGCAGGCTGGGGCTCCGTGGCATGCAATGACTGGGTATGCAGGGTCCAGCCTCCATCTGGAAGAATGCAACCGGGTAAGAAAGCTAGAAAACCACCAGTACCTCCAGGAGTCCCGGGAGCAGCGCTTCCCAGGAAACTTGTCTTGTTAAGAATCCGCAGTTCTCATCAAGCCGGCGCTTCGCAGGGAGTCTCGGCCTCTCCGTCTGAGAAACGAGGGGTCGGGATTGAGGCAGAGGTGGGTTCCGGGCCTGGGGACCCACTGTCTTGGGCACACAGCGTGGCAACGAGACAACATCTTTGAGTCCCGAGCCGGGCTTAGGGCGCTCGGAATGAGAGCCTTCTACCGTTCTGGGTCCGCGCCCCTGCGCACCACGTGACGCAGGCCGTCCTCGCGGCCCCGCCCAGCGCCCCGCGCCTCGCACCGCTTCCGGTGTGGGCGGAAAGCGGAAGTGTGGGAGGGTCTGCGGGGCGGGCTCTGGGAGGTCCTGGGGGAGGATGGAGCAGTGAGTGGGTCTGGGCGGCTGCTGGCAGCGCCATGGAGACGGTGCAGCTGAGGAACCCGCCGCGCCGGTGAGGGGCCCCTGGCTGGGAGGCAGGAGATGGGGGAGGGGAAGGCGGGAGCTGGCGGAGGAGAGACACCCGTGTGCGAGCCCCCCCCCCTCCGGGGGGACAGGGACCTGCGGGGCGTGGCGACCCGGCTGATGGGGCACCTGCTGAATGGGGGACCTCTGGCGGAGCGGGGTACCGAGGGCAGCACGCGAGGAGGGCATGAACGTGGGGCCGGTCAGGGAGAGCACTTGCTGTGGGAGACATTTCTGGGGCGATGCTACAGGGAGCAACTGCTGAGGAGCCTGGAGGCAAGTTAGGGAGAGCACCTGCTGAGGGGGGTGGAGGAGGTGTTCTAGGGGGAAGGCTGTCCTAGAAGGGACTCTCTGAGATACGGGGAGTGCTGAAGTAAGATGAGATCGTACGAGGGGTCCGTCTAAGGGTGGATCCGGACAAGCAGAGCGGAAGGCTGGGTGGACTCTGTAAGGGAGGGAGTCCCACCCGAGAGGTGCAGTGCGGGAGGGTCTGGTGAGGGGAAAGCTTTGCTCCTAAGGCTGAAGGTGGACTGTGAAGGGAAGCCAGGGAAGGCTGCGAGGAGGGTAGCATTTAGGAAAGATGGTCTTGGTAGTGTCCTTACTCTGTCATGGTGATGGCATCTTTCATTCCTGATATCCAGTGTTTTATTCGCCTCACACCCTCCACAGCCCTTCAAAAACCCAATGTTGGGAGGTAGCTCAGGAAATAGAATATTTTCCAGATGGGCAAATTGAGGCCTAGAAGATTTGAGACACAGTCCTGTGAGTTTCCTTCTTTGCTCTAGGTCTGGGTCACTGTGCCCTTCTCAGGCCTCTATTGTTTTGTGAGTATCAGCTCCAGATCCTACAGCTACCTGGAATTGTTTTTAAGTCAGGATCAGGAAGGTGGCTGAGCCTAGGAAGTCTGAACTCCTGGGTTGGTTGCAGTTGTGTCATTGATTTGCTCTGCGGACACCAGGGTCTGATGTCAGTCACTCGGCCACATCTGGGGAAGAGTAGACAGTAGAGATTGAGGCAGTCACGCTTCTCGGAGGTGCAGCAGAGTGAGCTGCTGTTTCAGAGACCTCCGACTTCCTGCAGCAGAATGAGCACTAAAGTAGGAAGTGTTCAGTGCGTGGGAGTGTGAGGCAATGGAGAGGTGAGGGGAAGGGGTTGGCAGCCTGGGCTGCACACTTAGGGTTTGTTTTTGAAGTGCCCAAACACTGTGGGAGGCAAATAGCTGGTTGGGATAGACTCAGAATTCACCCTGCTGTGATGTGCCGAGACCGAGATAATAATGATTATTACCCTCATAGAGCACTTACTGAATGCCAGACCCTGTTTTTTGGTGCTTGCTTTGTCTCCTGTTGAACCATATGGAATTGCTGATATTTGACCGTTTTGGACCTATAAAAATGGTAATTTTATATTATTCAATTTATTATTGACCCATTTGGTCCTCACAACAATGCCATGTGGTGGCTATTTCTGTATCTGTTTTACAGGTGATAAAACTGAGGCACAGAGACGTTAGTGATATGTTGGAGGTCCCACAGTTAGTACGGGGCAGAGCTGGAATTTTAATCCAGGCAGTGTGGTCCAGAGTCCATGCTCTTAACTGCCTCGCTCTCATGCCCCTCTAGCAGTACCCCTATTTCACAGGGCCTTATGTAGATCAGCAAGATCTGCAATAGCACCATAGTGTTTCCGTTATAAATGTACACTGGTTATATTTTTTTTCTGAAACATGTTCATTTTTTTCTCCAAGGCTTCGGTTTAATTGAAAGATGTTTAGGCATCTGAGTTTTGTTTCTACCTTTGCCTTATGCTGTGTAATCTTGGGCAAAAGAGTAAGCCTTTTTGTTTTTTGACACTTATTCCTGCGCCTTTTGGATTTAAAAAAAAATGTATTAAATGTGCAAGAGAAGAGCATTGAAGGGCTGAATTTTCAAATGACTGGTGCTTTCCTGCTCTCATAACTAGTGAACTGCCTACTTTGTAGCAGATTAACTACAGTATCATCATTTGTACTAGTTTGTTAGGGCTGCCATGTCAGTTTCACAGACGGGGTGACTTAGACAACAGAAATTCATTTTCTCATAGTTTTGGAGGCTAGAAGTCTGAGATCAAGGCATCCGTAGGGTTGTTCCTTTTGAGGCCTGTCTCCTTGGTTTGTAGATGGCTGTCTCCTTTCTATGTCTTCATATCGTCTTCCCTTTGTACCCATCTGTGTCCTCATCTACACTCTTAAGGACACTAGTCATGTTGTATTAGGGCCCACCCAGATGACCTGATTTTACACTAATGACCTCTTTAAAGGCCCTGTCTCCAAATACAGTCACCTTTGGAGGTACTTCAGCATATGAATTTGAGGGGTCAGGGAACACATTACTTTTATTATCATTAAAAACTTCATCAATTTATCTTATTTATTTGTTGTAACCCATCCACATTGAATACTGTGTGGAAAGAGGCATGGGTATACATAAATAAAATGAACCTCACTAGAGTTCTAAGTTGGGAGAAAGAAGTTTGAGATTTAGCCAAACCTGTTAGTAACTACTTCATAAGCACCCTTATTTGGGTTGGAAAGGTACAGGTGTCTTTTCGGAGGTTCAGACTGTATGTGTTTCCAGCAATCCCAATGTAGGAAATGCTCTTTTGTGCTCGTGCGTTGGACGTTTGTGTGTGACTGAGTGATAGGTTGAAGTTGATGGTTATGTAGAAGGTTGATAGATAAAGTGAGCTGCCATTAGAGAATAGTGTGGCGGAAGGTGTAGAGTGCATTTCTGGGATGCTGGCCATGCACGTGGCCATCTGACTTAGGAGAAGAGCATCTGCTGGTATTTGGTCCATGGAGGCTGTGTTGGCCACACCTGTTCGTTTCTGAGTAAGCTGTGAAACTACCTAGGAGCTGGGCAAGTCCCAGCTGAGAGAGCTGAATCATCCGAGTTGGGCTGTTATGGTTATAGTGCTTCTTCCATGAAGATTCATGGTATAAAATATCATTAAGTCACTTATCAAAAGATTTTTTTTATAGAAATCCTATTTGTTAATAATCCAGTAATACTTCTTGGGGTGAAATTCTGTATGGGTGTTTTTGCTGTTGTAAATCCTCACCGGAGGATATTTTTTCATTGATTTTTAGAGAGAGTGGAAGGGAGGGGGAGCCGGGAAGCAGGGGAGGGAGGGAGGGAGAGAGAGAGAGAGAGAGAGAACGAGAGAGAGAGAGAGAGAGAGACAGCCCGATGTGATGTGAGACATATTGATTTGTTAGGGCTGGGGATCGAACCTGCAACCCTTCAGTGTGTGGGCCAATGCTGTAACCACTGAACAGCACTAGCCAGGGCGTGAAATTCTATTTTATTTTGAAAACTCACAAAGACTTCTGATAAAGGTTTATGATTCCCATCATTACATTTGTTAGTCCATTTAGCAAATGTTTATTGACCACCTCTGGGTTATCTGTCAGGCACCAGTGATATAAAGAACCCTTACGCCGGAACAAAAAACAAACGAAAGAGCACTTAGATTGTTTTTAACAAGTATCTGAGCGGTCATATAAAGTGTGTCTTGTCAAAGTGCTATCGGAGGCTTGCAGCTGTCTCTCTCATGGCCGCAGTAGTTTCCTTTGTTATGCCGCGGTCTCCCTGTAGTTGAAATAGTGAGTTTAGTTTTTTGTTAACCACAAAGTCAACTTTCCAAGGAACACATTTGATCTTCCTTTATATAAGTTGTTTATAAAACTTTAATTATACTTGAGGAATGAGGTATTGTCCATTGTTTATATAGTTACAAAAAAAAGTCCCCTGATTTATGAGATGTCATTCTAACTTCTGAGTTCATAGAATTTCATTTCTGCCCTGGCCAGTGTGACTCAGTTGCTTGAGCCTTGTCCCATGCACTGAAGGACCTCGGGTTCGATTCCCAGTCAGGGCACATACACGGGTTGCGGGTTCCATCTCCAGTTGGGGTGCATACAGGAGGCCGATCGATGTTTCTCTCTCAAATCAATAAAAAACATATTTAAAAAAAAGAAATTTTACTTCTGAAGTTTAAGAGGAGTTTCACTTCAGCCCTTTATGTTTGGAAGCTGGGAGTTTTTAATGATGTCATTGGAATTTAATTTTTAGGACCTTTTGTTTTTCAAAGGTCACCGTGGTCATTTTGTTATGTTAATTTTCAAGTTACGATAATTATTGATTTGGAGTAAAATTCCATTTCTCTAGTACATAGTCTTCGATATTTTGAAAATTATATTAGATTATTCTTTTTACATCAGTGTTTGTTGGTAGATACACTTGATATGTCTATAGTTTTGTTGTTCTGGTTTTGCTATTTTTCTCTAGGAAGTTACACGTGTGTGTGTGTGTGTGTGTGTGTGTGTGTATGTGTGTGTTTATTTTTAAAATTCAAGTCTTTTTGTGTGTGTGTGTGTGTGTAAAAATTGGTATTGTTCAGCTAGTTTAAACCTTTTCTTTACAAAGAAATCACCAGTGTGACTACTGCTATATTTCACCATTTCCTGAGCTCTCTTTTCTTTGTTGTCTTTTGTAGTTTCAGGAAGTCATTGTGTAGAAGATATACACGGGCACACAAGTATTCCTTAGCAAGCTCCTTCTTTAAGCCTGTTAATAATTTTCAGAGTTTAAGTAATATTATTAATTTATAACCTCCCATGTGTGTTATGGTTGTTTGACATAAACAGAAAAATCTGACTTATCTGGAAGTTGTAAGCTGCCATATATCTTTGATTTGGGGGGACTAGTGAGAGGTACATGACTACTTGTGGGAGAGTCTTTGTGGTACTGTTTGAAACTCTCAGCTCCCTAGGTATATTTCACTTTTGATAATTTACTTTCTACTTCCTGTTCCTGGGATACCTGTAAAATCTTTGTGTTTCGACAAAATTATCAACAACTTGTTAATGGTGGGCAAGGATCTTCTATGTATTCCTTAGTCTCCAGTCTTTTTTTTTTTTTAATATATTTTATTGATTTTTACAGAGAGGAAGGGAGAGGGATAGAGAGTTAGAAACATCAATGAGAGAGAAACATCGATCAGCTGCCTCCTGCATACCCCCTACTGGGAATGTGCCCGCAACCAAGGTACTTGACCAGAATCGAACCTGGGACCCTTCAGTCCGCAGGCCGACGCTCTATCCACTGAGCCAAACCAGTTAGGGCTTAGTCTCCAGTCTTAAGACGTTTCAATTCATAGTTAACTTTACATTAAACCTCTTTTCTGAAGAGATAGTTACACCATTTTAATTCATGGAATATTAAGATTTAAATGAATTAATTATAAAGGTTACATCCAATGCTTGAATCCACTCTATAGCATTTCAGCCACATGATTTATTTTCTGTTTAAAGCTTCCAGTGATGGGGATCTAGGGATAACTTAAGGCTGTCTAAACCACTTTAGAACTACTTTTTTGTGTGTGTTTTTTTTAATCCTCACCGAAGGAGTGAGGATATTTTTTAGAGAGAGTGGAAGGGAGGTGGGAAGGATGAGGTGTGTGTGTGTGTGTGTGGGAGAGAGAGAGAGAGAGAGAGAGAGAGAGAGAGAGAGAGAGAGAGACAGACACACTCCCGTACGCACCCCGACCGGGGCTGGGGATCAGGTATGTGACCTTGACCAGGAATCACGCCAGTGACCCTTCAACGTGTGGGCCAATGTTCTAACCCATGGGCAACACGGGCCAGGGCTAGAACTACTTTTATTGTTACAAAATTCTTACACCTGTTGGACTGAAGTTAGCCTCTTGGTAGCTCTCCACCACCTGGTCCTGCTTTTGCTCATTAGGGTGACCCAGGACACATGTTATACTTCCATAGGACAGCCCTTCAGCTTCCCTTAAAAGTCTCTTAGTTGCCCTGGCCGGCTTGGCACAGTGGATAGAGCGTCAGCCTGCGGACTGAGGGGTCCCGGGTTCGATTCCGGCCAAGGGCACATGCCTGGGTTTCAGGCTCCATCCCCAGTGGGGGGTCTGCAGGAGGCAGCCGGTCAATGATTCTCTCTCATCATTGATGTTTCTCTCTCTCTCTCCTCCCTTCCTCTCTGAAATCAATAAAGAAATATATTTAAAAAAAAAAAGTCTCTTAGTTTACTTTTGTTGTTGTTTACTAGTGAAGACTTCATAGAGCAGTGGTCGGCAAACTGCTGCTCGCGAGCCCCATGCAGCTCTTTGGCCCCTTGAGTGTGGCTCTTCCACAAAATACCACGTGCGGGTGCGCACATACAGTGCGATTGGAACTTCATGGCCCATGCACAGAAGTCGGTTTTCGGCTCTCAAAAAGAAATTTCAGTCGTTGTACTGTTGATATTTGGCTCTGTTGACTAATGAGTTTGCCGACCACTGTCATAGAGGAATTCCTAAGATGCTAATTTTGTATTTCTTTTTTTAAAAAAAATATATTTTTATTGATTTCAGAGAGGAAGGGAAGGAGAGAGAAAGAAACATCAGTGATGAGAGAGAATCATTGATTGGCTGCCCTCTTCATGCTCCACACTGGGGATCAAGCCCACAACCCAGGCATGTGCCCTGACCCGGAATTAAACCGGGCACATTGTTTATTTTAAAATTAGCATCTTAGGCCCAGCTGGTGTGGCTCAGTGGTTGAGCCTCGACCTATGAGCCAGGAGGTCATTGTTCGATTCCTGGTCGGGTTACATCCCTGGGTTGTGGGCTCAATCCCCAGTAGGGGCTGTGCAGGAGGCAGCTGATCAATGATTATCTTTCAGCATTGATGTTTCTATCTCTCTCTTCCTCTCCTTCCCTCTCTGAAATCAATAAAAAATATATTTAAAAAAAATAAAATAATGTATTTTGTGTTCTAGTTGCTAACAAGTAAAATGTGTTTTGTGTTTATATTTCTTCAATCACAGGCAGCTGAAAAAGTTGGATGAAGATAGTTTAACTAAACAGCCAGAAGAAGTGTTTGATGTCTTAGAGAAACTTGGAGAAGGGTGAGTATATAGAAAATATAGGTAGATGCCAGTCATTTTCTTCCCCCAACACCAGAAGGATATGAACCTTTCTTATGCAATATTTTGCAAACCTAAGGAGAAGAAAGGGGGATGATGCATATTGGCACTGCTCTGGGTGGGGTGGGAGGTAAATTTACATCTTGAAATGCCCTTTCCCCCGCCCCCCAGTCACTTTTCTAGAAAGATTTAGTGATTCTGGTCTTTTTAACACCAAGGACATTTATTGGGTTTTTTGTTTTGTTTTGTTTTTGTTTTTTACTTTTGTAGAATCCATGGTTTGCATGATTTTTATCTATTTAACAGCACTAATTAGTTTATTCTTTATTTAAAATTTTTTGTCAGTCAGACATTTTAATTTGTAGTTCATGGCTTCTAATTGAAATGTAATAATTTGTTTCAATTTCAAAAAGGAATTCAGCATTTTAGTTAGTGCAACATTGTGAAATATAGTAAATAAATCAAGAACTATTAGTAGTTTTATAACTTCCTAAAAGATCCAAAATCCCAGGTTTGGTACCAGTGGAATTTCTGAAACACAGATCTGTGAATGAGTTTATAATGTACTGGTGACATGATATTTAGTAATAGCCAGTGGCCATTATTGACTTTCATGATATAAAGGTTATATCATATATTTTTTTACTTTTACATATCCTTTTCATTCTTCTGTGTGTGTTTATTTATTCTCCTGTAATTAAAGAACATTAAAATATTAGGGATACCCTTTCTTAAGTTTTTGTTGTTGTTAATTTTTAAATAGGTAAGTAATTCTTATTCAAAATTCAAAAAGCATAAAAGTGTACACAGTGAAAAAAATCTGCCCCCTACCTCTATCTCGCCACATCCCAGAAGCAACCAGTATAACAGTTTTTTATGTATACTTCAGAAATAGTTTGTATATATAAGCAAATAAATGTGTGTGTGTGTGTGTGTGTGTGTGTGTGTGTGTGTGTGTGTGTGTTTTAAGTTTCTTGGGAGTACTGTTTTAAGAGAAGAACTGAAATATTAACTTTTAAAAATGTCTATTTACAGTATTAGGTTCTGATTTTGAATGTCTATTGTTTTAATTACTGTATACTCTTTAAAATCAGGTCTTATATGTCATCAAATTATTTTGGGGTTTAGTGTCATTTATTTCCCAATATAGTTCAATAATCCCATTAAACCCTATCCTGGATTACACGGAATAGGTTTTTCATGGATTACCTCCTTGTAAAAAGCATTAGTCATCATCTTTTTGTAAGTTGGAAAAAATACTCTTTGGAATCCAGCACGAAATTCCGCAGAGAAGGAAAGTAAAAGATGATACCATCTGTGCTGCTTAAAGACAAGTTGCAAGATAAATCTGAAGACTGCAAGTTGACTTTGCAGCATTAAAGGTATGGGAAAACAACTGTCCTCTACATCTCTTGCCTGCCTTTTTTCAGCTTTAGCTTGGCATCCTTGCTATTTTCCTCAAAGAAATGAATCTAAGGCCCTTAATCTAACAACGATCACAGGTTATGCTGAATAAGATAAAGAGTGCTAGGCATAACTGACTATGTATCTGACTTGTTTCTTTCATTTTTTAATAGAAGTGTGTTACAGCAATAAGGGTATAGACTTTGAAGTCAGACAGACCTGTGTTAAAACCCTTGCTCTGTTGTTTATTAGTCAGAATAAACCAGTGAGCTTGGGCAAATTACTTAATATTTAAAGCTTCACAAGCCTCAGGTATAAGATGGGGATATTAGTATCTCTCTCTTAGGGTTGAGTATTACATGAGATAATGGGGGTAAAGTACTTAGTACAGTGCTTGTCACATAGTAAGTGCTCAGTAAGTGGGCAACTAGTATTTTATTTTTAACTGGATCAACCAAAGCATTTTTCAAATTTTCTCATGTCAAATTAAAGTTAAATCTTAGGTCTTCAAATATATTTATGTGTTCTTTAAGGGAGCTCTGTCTGGATTGATTGGGTTTGGAGAATGTGAAAAGAAAACTACAGACAGAAGATAATGTAAGGAAAAACTAACCTAATTATGCTTATTTTTAATTGTGTTTTAGATCTATGAATATTCTCATCGATGGAAATTTTCCTATAAAATTATTACCAGGGACAAAACAAATAATGCTTCAAGTCTTTCTTCCCATGTTATTCTTCCCACAAATGCTTGAATTTCTGTCATCATGGCTGAAAGAACTTGATCAAGCCTCATTTAACCAGCAAAATCCTGAAGGAAGACCTTAACTGCACTTACTGCTCAACACAGACTGCCATGCCACCCTTCAACTGTTCTGGAAAACGAATGGATTGCAAACTCGCACTGACAAGTGCCTTGTGAAATGAGCTCTGGCTTAAGGACGACATTGGATTGTGGAGCCTGCAGTCAGTCTGCATTTTGAGGAAATTGTGTGGTTCTGTGGACAGTGGAGCCAAAGCTCCAGACCAGGATGACTGGACAGCACTTGGAAAGTGCTTTGAATTAGAGCCTACTGTTTTTCCCCTCCTATTTTACTTAATGGTGTATACAGAGACTCAAAAAAACATCTTGCACGTGATTTCATAGCTAGTGAGTGGTAATGTTAAGACTTGTACCTGCTTAATTTGCCCTCAAATATTTCTGTTTTTCTACATTGATCCTTGCCTTGTATGGCTTATGGGAAACACGTGCTTCTCACCATCATTGCCAGTTAAAGTTCACTTAGGTTCTGTTGCAGGGACTCGGGTCTTAAGGGCCTTGCCTATAAGTGAGCATGATTGCTCACTGGTAAGCCTTCTAAATCCTCTTTAGAGTACTGTAAGTGCAGTATGTAGAATTATGTATCTTAATTGCTCATGTGAGCTATCAGAGTTTTCTTTGCTACCAAGATAGCATAGGGAAGCATGGAGAGTATTCTGGTCAACATTGCTGAGGGAGTATATGGAGCTCTCCTTTCCATTTTAAATAGCCTGTATAATAAAGAGGTAATATGCAAATTGACCATCACTCCAACACACAATATGGCCAGCAGGGGAGGGCAGTTGTGGGTGATCAGGCCAGCAGGGGAGGGCAGTTTGGGGGGACCAGGCCTGCAGGGGAGGGCAGTTGGGGGCGACCAGGCTGGCAAGGGAGGGCAGTTAGGGGTGACCAGGCCAGCAGGAGAGGCAGTTGGGGGTGACCAGCCTGCAGGGGAGGGCAGTTGGGGGCAACCAGGCCAGCAGGGGAGGGCAGTTAGGGGCAACCAGATTGGCAAGGGAGGGCAGTTAGGGGTGACCGGGCCAGCAGGGGAGGGCAGTTGGGGGTGACCAGACCTGCAGGGGAGGACAGTTAGGGGCAACCAGGCCGGCAGGGGAGAGCAGTTAGGGGTGACCAGGCCTTCAGGGGAGGGCAGTTAGGGGCAATTGGGCCGGCAGGGGAGCAGTTAGGCATTGATCAGGCTGGCAGGGGAGTGGTTTGGGGGTGGTCAGGCTGGCAGGCAAAAGTGGTTAGGGGCAATCAGGCAGGCAGGCGAGCAGTTGGGAGCCAGCAGTCCTGGATTGTGAGAGGGATGTCCGACTGCCTGTTTAGGCCCGATCCTGGTCGGACATCCCTCGAGGGGTCCCAGATTGGAGAGGGTGCAGGAGGCTGGGCTGAGGGACACGCCCCCCTCCCCCCGCCCCGTGCATGAATTTTGTGCACCAGGCCTCTAGTATAAGAATAATGAGTGAAAATTAATTTTTTAAATATTAGGATACATAGACAGCTGTGGATCCATGATAGAAAAGATATCTGTAATAGTAAGAAAGGGGTAAAGCATGTCTGTCCTTGTCAGAGATTGCAGGTGGGCTTTCTACATGAAGTTGTGGGCTGGGATGAGGCTCTTCATCTATGAACTAAATCTGAAATTTGTGTATCACTTGTGGCCTGGAGAAAAAGGGGAGATGCTGGTCTGACGATAGGAACTGGGCTTGGACTGCATTCAGGTATGGTCTCTTGAGGGGCCAAACTCCCAAACTTCTAATATGAGATCTGATTTAAATTGTACAGCCTGGATGACTGGCTGAGGGAACTATGAAACCATCATAGAGTGCTCATGACAGTGAGCATTATATAGAGAAAAATCAATATAAAAGGAAACTCATAGAAACAAATCTACTGCCATGATATAATCAGCAGACCTAACAAATGGGAGAATTCACACCCAAGGAAGTAGAAATAATGGAGCAGTCTGGAAAGAGACTTAAGATGTTTGTTTATGATTTTTAAAAAGATAAAAGAGGGAATGACATCCTTAAAAGAATACCAGATTATTAACATGAACAGCCAGCCAGCCCCATTGAATAATAAAAAGTTGGGAATCTTGGACAATGAAAACTACAATTATAGAAGTTCTAAAGGCCTAATAAATTGGATAAACAGTAAACTAGAGAAGCTGAAGAGAGAATTTGTGAATTGGAAGAGAGAAGTGGAACCAATCACAAAATGCAGGACAGAGAAATACAGTGTTAGAAACAAAGAAGACAGCATGGATTGAGAAAGTCTAATACAGGTCCAAGAGGAATTCTAGAAGGATATATTAGAAGAGTTAAAGAGAAAATAAAGAGATAATGCTGAGAATTCTCCAGACTTGAAGAAAGACATGTGCTTTCAGATTGAAGAAGTTTATGAAATGCTAAATAAATCGACTGCTAGTAAAATCTTAGAATGTTAAAAGATGAAGAGGAAATCTTAAAAGGTACAGAGAGATTACCTGTGAAAAATTGATAATCTGATGATAGCTGACTTCTAAACAACAATAGAAACTGGAAAATTGCAGTAAAAATGCTGAGGGAAAGCTATTGTCAAAGAAGAATTCTGTGTCCAGCAAAAGTCATTCCTGAATGAAGGTGAAATAAAGGCATTTTCACACAGATGGGAATTAGCATATCAAGAATAACTTTGGCTGAAAGTGACAGAATACCCCACGGACAGTGGCTAACCAATAAGGGCATTTAATAACTAAGTATAATAAATCTGGGAGTGAAAGATTCCAGAATGGTTAATTGGCTTGCATAATGGTTTAGCATTTGTGTAATTATCATCTCAAGATGACCACATTAGTTTCAAGCATCATGCCTCACATGACAGTAACCAAAGCAGGAAAGGAAGTAGCAAGTAAAAATGGGCCTTGTGTGCTTCTCTCTTACTTGGGAAGAAAGTCTTACCCAGAAACCCTTCAGCAGAATTCCCCTCAAATTTCATTGGTCAGAACTAGGTCATTGGCTGAAGGAAATAGGATTACTCTGATTGGCTTTATCCCCTGGGAAAAGGTGTTCACCACCCTAACAAATCAGAGGATTACCTTAGCAAGGAAGAAAGGTCTTCTCCATATGGTCAGTGGTTGCTTTACTCTTGAGGGAAATAAAAAGCTTATGTAACGCTTAAGGATCACTATAGTAGTTTTGCCAATGTAAAGGGTTCTGATGGAGTAGAAATTTTTTATATGCTCTGCATAGATTTTTAAAAACAAACACATTGAAATGAATATTGAGTACCATTTTGGCAGCTTAGAGCACTCAGCTATTTTGATACAGGTTGCACTGTTATTTTGATCTTTTCTCACCGAGACATTATGAAAAAGCAGGTATATTTGGAAAACGGGAAAGACAGTTTACTCATTATTTCACTGACAGCCATCAGAATTTCAATGAAGCTATAATCTATTTAAGGTGATGATGGTATGTCATTTGACCATTACAGTTATCTTGTAAAGTAGTTTGTGTTATTGTCATTTTACAGATGAGAAAATTGAGGCACAACATGGTTAAAAATTAAAACTATGTCTGTAAATGTGGTGGTGATAGGACTAGGTCTCTAGATTCTAAATCTAATACTCTTTTAGCCTCCAAATTGAGTGAATATATATATGCTTTTTATTTATTTTCATTATAAGCTCTTAAGAGAAGATGGAGTAAAAGGCAAAAAGAATATTTATATGCTCTGTTCACCTGATACTAGCATTTAAAGAGACTTAGACCTTAATTCATTTCCATAATGTTTTAAATTTTATTGCAAGTAAGAGGAGCAAGGAATGAAAAACTCAGTACTAGAGTGAGCACAAGGAAACAAAGACCTCCAGTTTATGACCCAGTATAGATGTGGAGCGAGCTAAGGCTTTGTATTCAGTCACAACTGGATTCAAATTCTGGACTGACCATTTATTTATCACGTATGTGTGACCTTGGCCAAGTCATGTAGTCCCTCTGAGCCTTTTCACATTTACCTGTGTAATAGGGATAATGGCCCCTTTTTCATTGTTGTGTGTGTGTGTGTGTGTGTGTGTGTGTGTGTGTAAGGATGAACTGAGATGATACAGTTTTTGGCAGACATCAGACATGAAATGGTAGATACTATAATAATTATTTCATACTAACACATTTAGTATAATTTAAATGTCAAGTTTTTAAGATGCCATTTTATGGTAGTTTTCTTAATGGCAATCCCCGTCTCCTCCCCACCCCCCCAACGTACTTTAGCTATCAATTTTGCAAGTAGAGCTAAGTATACATGTATTAGGTACTTAGGCATATAAATTAGAACTGGAAGTTGCTTATGTTTTACCACATTTATCTCTTAGCTTGTGACTTTAATAAATGTTCTCCTTCCTCCAATTATAGGTCCTATGGCAGCGTATACAAAGCTATTCATAAAGAGACAGGCCAGATTGTGGCTATTAAGCAAGTTCCTGTGGAATCAGACCTGCAGGAGATAATCAAAGAAATCTCTATAATGCAGCAATGTGACAGGTAAAGGCATGTGGTATTAACTCTGGAGAGAACACGGTTTTGAATTTGCTGTGATCATTTAAATAGTTTGATGCTTAGAGTTGCATTTACTTAGATGTTTTACAGAAGGGAGCACTTAATGGAATCACTATGCATATGTTTGTTTTTTTCCAGAAAAAAAGATAATGAAAAAGTTTGTGTTTTTGTAGCTAAACTTTTATAGTTTCTATTTCTGCATAGTTTTCTGTTTTGTTTTTTCAGTAAGCCCTTTTCAAAACTAGGAAGAGGCGAAGAGGGAGAAGGTGGTGCTAGCTTTTTTTTTTTTTTTTTTAAATAATGATCTCTTACTTCCTATTGAGAAAACATTTCTCCAGAGACAGTTAAGAAGAGATAATTCAATGCTTTTTAGCTTTAGAAACCTTAGGATATACAGATAGATATGTTAAAAGAGAAAACTTATTTCTGTCTTATTGGTCCTTTCTTTATATCTTTAAGAAATTATTCAAGCTAAGAGTAGCTAAATATGTTATTTTTGAGGAACTAAGATTTGTCAAATGCTGTAGCAGGAAGTCAGGCCAACAGGCGACCGCAGAAAAGCACGTGGTTTGCTCTGAAATTCCGTGACAACATGGGTGGTCACAGTGATGGAGCAGGCTTCCCCAGTACTGTTTAGATATGAGAGAAACGCAAACTTAGGGGCAGTGGCAGCTCTAGGGAGTTGAAAGGGGAATGAGAAAGTCTTGCACTTGAAGCTGCATTCATTCTTCCAAAGCACTTTTGGTCAGCAGATCAACTTGGTACTGTCCCCCGGCCCCGACCCCCCCTGCCTTTTTTTTTTTAAAGCTTCAACATTAGGACAGGGGGAGCTACCTGCTAGGAAATTTGCCCTGAAACCCTTAAGTCTCACAGACTCGTGAATGCAGTCATATCTCTTCTCCCTCCCTCTCTTTCTTTTATTATCTGTACACCGGTGGTTACTCTACATGAGATAAAAACCTCGTATTTCTTGATTGTCTTGACCAGAACAAAGTAGCAGGGTTACTTTTCCTCCTCCATAAGATATATTATGGGAGCTCTTTCCAGTTGACAAATTGAGACTTTGCAGCTTTTGAGCGACTCCGTGAGCTGTGTTCCAAACAGGGTATACAAATGTGTCTGTAATTAGAGAAGAGGTATTTTGAAGAGCCTACTCTGTGCTAAGTACGGTAAGGAATACAAAGAAATACAGGGCTGAGTTCTCATCCTCTGGGAGTAGACTGATTGGACAGGCCAGGCATATAAATGTACAGGAAAATCTAGCTGAAAATATAAGATGTATAGAACATATTCCAACAGGAAGTACCTGACAGTAATTGCCTCGTAGAGGCTGTAAATAAAAATTTAGGGAGGTGTGAGCAAGTGTGGTTATATGTACTTTAAAAGACTTGTTCATCCATTTCTTCATTAATATTCACTTATGTGGGGGGTTTTCCTGCTGTCCTTGTCATTGGCATATTTCCCAAGGATGAAGGGGCTTGAAATCCTGAGAGTTAATGAAGCCCAGTTGGTTTTAGCATCTTCAGTTATTATGCAACATTATTTAACCCTGATAATAATCTAGCCAGTTAAAGCTGGTAGCTCTCAGATGGCAAATTATTTCATTGTAATGGAATGTTTGATTTTTCTCTGAAATTCCTTGTTTAGAATCTCTCTTCAGGCTTGAAACTCCAAATTTTTTCTTTATAATAGATTGTAGTGGGTTTTTGTTTTTTCCCCTCAAACTACATGTGACATCTAGGAAAATTTCAAATAAAAAGAAGAAGATAAAATCACTTTTCCCCTTGGAGAAATAATCATTGTTAAATACTACTTGGCATACATATCCTTACATATCTCTTTTTGGAGTTTCACTATACTTACTATCATGTAATCACCACTGTGTGTGTGTGTGTGTGTGTGTGTGTGTGCGTGCGTGTGCGCGCGTGTGTGCGAGAGACAGAGAGAGAGAGAGAGAGAGAGAGAGAACGAACGAGAACAGGAAATCTCATATTATCAAGTATTCTGTAACTAAACTCCCTAATTTTGGACATTTAGATGGTATCTAAATTATCAGTTTTATAAACAGTACTACAATAGTAATCATTTCTTTTTTAATATCTGTAATTTTTTTTTTAGAATGAATTGTAGACTTAGAAATGCTGTGGGTTAAAGGACCCATACATTTTTTCCTCTTTTGTTACCTATTGCCCTCCAGAAAAGTTATACTAGTTTACATTCTTATCAGGAGGGTGCCCATTTTAACCATAAATATGTATACTTGTTCTTTTGAACAGAGAAATTTTCAGGTGTTTAACAGCATGAATTAATAGAGATGTTTGAAGGCTTTTCCACTAACTTATATTGTCTCTTTCTCTCTAGCCCTCATGTAGTCAAATATTATGGCAGTTATTTTAAGAACACAGACTTGTGGATCGTTATGGAGTACTGTGGGGCTGGTTCTGTATCTGATATCATTCGATTACGAAATAAAACAGTAAGTTTTCTTCTAGAATAATGCCACTGAGCTAGTCTCTTATGCCATCTTCTTTTTTCTGCCTTTTTTCATGTGCGCTCTCCTACTACCATATCTAGAGAGATGACTGCTAGATTTTTTTCCCCTTTCCATGCTTTTTCCCCCTTTTTGCTCTTTAATGTCTCTTAAATGTGGAAGTTTTGACAACAGCCCAACCCAGTTATATTTACATGCTTTGCTTATTTCATACTGGGAAAAAACTGACTATCTAGTGGTTAAACAATAAATTTTAAATGTTTCAATTTGGAGTTATTTTTCTTCTCCTCCCCATAATGTTCACAGATTAACTTCCTCTGCATCCTATTAATAAGAGAATACTTTCTGTGAAAGATTATTTGCTATTACTGTGATTACATGATAGTCACTAGGCACATACGATTACTGAGGACTTGAAATATGGCTTGTCTGTTTTGAAATGTGTTGTAAGTATCAAATACACACCAGATTTGGAAGAATTATTACCAAAAATAATGTAAAAAGTATATAATTTTTTATATTGAACTAATGTTTGGAATGGTAATATATTTTGGACATGTATAGTTAAGTAAAATATATTATCAAAATTAATTTTGCTTGTTATTTTCTTTTTTAAATGTGGCTACTAGAATTAAAAGTTTTATTTGTGGCTCATATATATTTCTTTTGAGCAGTGCTACCAAAGCGATTAGCTCAGCTGTTTAGAATAAGGGGCCAGGAAACAAGTGATGAGCTTTGTCCTTTTTGGCCACAGAAGGTGCCCCAAACTCTAGCTTACTTCTTTGCCAGTAGTCTTTGCTTGGACTTGAGTGCAAGCTCTATCATTTATTAGCTCTGTCACCTTTGGCACAAATTACTTAATTTGTGCTTCAGCTTCATCATCTATAAAATGGTGATGATAATAATAGTACATACCTCATTTGTTAATTGTAAGGATTAAATGAGATTACAAAAAATAGTGGCTAGTATAGAACAAATGCTTAGTAGTTGTTAGCTATTTTTAATGTTATTAGCATAGTGCCTGGCTCATAATAGATGCTTCTTAAATATTTATTGATGGATTGATAGTGTAGTAGTTACTGGATTCTAACATACCTTATATCATTTCATTTTCATGACACTCTTGAAGAAAGGTGATATTTTTATTTCATAGGTTGAGAAACTGAGACTAACAGAAGTTCGATAACTAGGTTAAGTCACACAGCTAAAAAAGTAGAGCCAAGACTAAAAGTTAGGTCTTTCTATTCCCAAATCCCATATTTTTTTTTTACGCCACAGTATACTCCCTTCTGAGTGTCAGTTGCTTGTCATAAGGGGAACTGAGTGAGAACTTGTGAGTTGATTTTGTTTAAAACTGGGACTGATCAGATAAGTGCTCATCATTCAAGAAATATTTTTTTCAGGACCCTACTGTGTGTCAGGTGGCTTTCTTGGTGCTGGGGATATAGTAGTCAACAGATCAAAGACATTTTTATTTATTTATTTATTTATTTATTTATTTATTTATTAATATATATTTCTTTATTGATTTCAGAGAGGAAGGGAGGAGAGGGGTAGAGAGATAGAAACATCAATGATGAGAGAGAATCATTGATCGGCTGCCTCCTGCACGCCCCCTATTGGGGATCGAGCCCACAACCCGGGCATGTGCCCTTGGCCGGAATTGAACCTGGGACCCTTCAGTCCGCAGGCCTACGCTCTATCCAATGAGCCAAACTGGCTAGGGCTCAAAGACATTTTTAAATGCAGAGTATGTTTCCAATAGGGAAGACGTTACATAAATAGGTATACAAATAATGTATAATATGTCAGATGGTGATAATGCTGCATTATACCAATAAGGTAGGATAAAGGAATAGAGAATAAACCATCTAGGAATGGAGGGAGCTAGGGAAGGCCTCTCTGGTTTTCAGAGACAGAGAGAGTAAGTAAGGGAGCAAGTCATACAGAAATCTAGATGAAGAGCATTGTAGGCACAGAGAACAGCAGGTGAGAAAGCCCAGAAGTGGGAGTGTGCTCAGAGCGTTCGAGGAACATCAAGGAAGCCTAGATGGGTAAGACAGAAAGAGCATGGTAGAGAGTGGTAGAAGATGAAGGTAGCTGGGAACCAGGTCATGTAAGACCTTGGTGAGGACTGGCTTTCGTTTGGAGTGACTGAGGAAGCCATTGGGGTTTTGAGCAGATCTGGCGTACATCTTCATTCTCTATTCCTTTATCCTACCTTATTGGTATAATGCAGCATTATCACCATCTGACATATTATACATTATTTGTATACCTATTTATGTAACGTCTTCTCTATTGGAAACATACTCTGCATTTAAAAATGTCTTTGATCTGTTGACTACTATATCCCCAGCACCAAGAAAGCCACCTGACACACAGTAGGGTCCTGAAAAAAATATTTCTTGAATTATGAGCACTTATCTGATCAGTCCCAGTTCTAAACAAAATTAACCCACAAGTTCTCACTCAGTTCCCCTTATGACAAGCAACTGACACTCAGAAGGGAGTATACTGTGGTGCAGAAAATATGGGATTTGGGAATAGAAAGACCTAACTTTTAGCTGAAACTGGTTTGGCTCAGTGGATAGAGCGTCGGCCTGCGGACTGGAAGGTCCCAGGTTCGATTCCGGTCAAGGGCATGTACCTTGGTTGCGGACACATCCCCGGTGGGGGGTGTGCAGGAGGCAGCTGGTCGATGTTTCTCTCTCATCGACATTTCTAGCTCTCTATCCCTCTCCCTTCCTCCCTGTAAAAATCAATAAAATATATTTTAAAAAAAAAAAGAAAAGAAAAGAAAGAAAGACCTAACTTTTAGTCTTGGCTCTACTTCTTTAGAAGTGTGACTTAACCTAGTTATCAAACTTTCTGGCTTCTGTGTGGAAAATACATTGCAGAGGGTCAAGGGCAGAAGCAATGAGACTGGTTAGGAAATTATTAGGATAGTTCAGGCAGGACTTGATGGTAGCTTGGACCAGGATGATGACAGAGGATACGTTTGGATATATTTTGAAGACAGAAAAGCCAAGAATGGCCTCAAGGTTTTGGGGCAGAACAACTGAAAGAATGAAATTGCCTTTTACTGAGAGAGAGGAGACTGGGAAGAGTAAAGTAGGTTGGGTGGGTGGTAAGGAGAGGGGTAGGGTAGTGGCAGAAATAAAGAATTTGAGTTTGATATATTATGTTTATGATACTTGTTACGTATTCATTGGAGATGTTGTGTAGGCAGACATATGAATTTCGTATTTGGGAAGAGATCTGGGCTGGAAATATATAACTTTGGGAGTTGTTAGTGTAGCAATGGTATTGCTGTCCAATGCTGTTTACAGCTGAATATGATCTTATATTTATATTCTAGGAAAGGAGTTTGGATCTTTTTTTTTCTTTCCTTTTTCAAATGTCCTGATGTAAACTAAAGGATTTTGATTTCTCATTCTTTTTTAGTTAACAGAAGATGAAATAGCTACAATATTACAATCAACGCTTAAGGGACTGGAATACCTTCATTTTATGAGAAAAATACACCGAGATATCAAGGCAGGAAATATTTTGCTAAATACAGAAGGACATGCAAAACTTGCAGATTTTGGGGTAGCAGGTCAACTTACAGTAAGTAAAACTGTTACTTGTTGCTCTGGCCAGTGTTGTTCAGTGGTTAGAGTGTTGGCTTACACACCAAAGGGTTGCAGGTTCAATTCCTGGTCAAGGGCATGTACCTAGATTGCAGATTCAATCCCCAGCCTAGGTCTGGGACGAGTACGGGAGGCAACCAATCGATGTATCTTTCTCACATTAATGATTCTCTCTCTCCTCCTCCCTCCCCCCTCCACTCTCTCTAAAAATCAATGGAAAAAATATCCTCGGGTGAGAATTAACACACACAAAAATATTTTACTTATACTGGTAACTTTCAGCTCTGTCCTGAGAAGGAATTCTTATTTGTTTTTAAAATATAATACTTGATTTAATTGTATTAGTAAGAAAATCATAGAATGTACTAATAGATTACCAAAGAGCTAGTAGATTATTTTAGATCCTTTCTTGGGATTCAGGTCCCATAGTTAAAGTTTGGTTTACTTTGATAAAAATAAAATCTAGCCCTAGGCGGTTTGGCTCAGTGGATAGAGCGTTAGCCGGCCAACTGAAGGGTCCCAGGTTTGATTCCTACCAAGGGCACATACCTCAGTTGCAGGCTCATCCCTGCTCCTGCTTGGGGTACGTGTGGGAGGCAACCAATCCTTGTGTCTCTCTCACATCGACGTTTCTCTCTCTCTGTCTCTCCCCCTCCCTTCCACTCTCTCTAGAAATAAATGCAAAAACATCCTCGAGTGAGGATTAACAAAAAACCAAAAAAAAATAAAATTAAATCTAAAACAAGAAATGACAGAGTAGAAATTTAAATTCTATTGGGCTGCATCCTTATATTTATGAAAGGAAGAAAAATTAAATTCAAACTGCTTTCCTTGAATAAGTCATAATGTCTTCTCATTGAACCTTCAGGTAGCAGTTGGCAGTTACTGAAAACACTGTCCTCATTTGATTCCAGGATACAGACTCTTGATTCTCCTTCTGTCCCACCAGTGCATGGCAATGAAAAAACCCATTTTTACAAACAGGAAGTCTAGAGTGATCTGATTTTGTAAAATGCACGAGTATATGTGAAGTATATGTAGAAAAATAACAGTTTTGGACAGATGTATACTAATATTTGCAACAAAGTTATATATTAAACAGTTTTCTTGGGTGGTAGACTATATAGATATATTTTGTTTGTTTGATCTTTTTTAGAGCTAGTATTATGTACAGTTTTATTTTTTTTAATTTAAATCTACCTGGAACATGTTAGCTTGTTTCTGGAGTTAATATTTTCTATTGATCTATTTGGTTTAGTATCTACTCATTACTCTTAATTTTCAAAAAACTTACAGTTATCCAAATACTCATTTCTAGTTATAATCCTTGAAAACAACTTTGACTATCACCATTTGAAAATACCCCTGCAAATTTCAAGTGTCAGAGCAAAGGAAATGACTAAGCAGTAAAATAGCTCCTGTGTTAATTTTTTGCATAGGACTGACAAAGTGAG
The DNA here is from genome assembly GCF_951640355.1 of Cnephaeus nilssonii. Classification (NCBI taxonomy): domain Eukaryota; kingdom Metazoa; phylum Chordata; class Mammalia; order Chiroptera; family Vespertilionidae; genus Cnephaeus; species Cnephaeus nilssonii. Next base: position 69,228,887 of record NC_137082.1, on the reverse strand, counting down.
ATCAATTAAAAAATTTTACCTATCACTTGCTCCCACTGGCATAACCTAACTTAAGGTACAGGCATTCCAGAAGGAATAGGGTGATGATTTTGGGAAGTCCTGTTACATATTTAGTTGTTTAAAATCCTTCTCTTCCTAAAATACAGGAATTCTAGAAAAGTTTTCTTTCATTAGGGCCGTGCCTCTCTGGGGAAATATGCAAGTGGTTATTTGCCCATTTGTACTATCCTTCCTATATAATAAAGAGGTAATATGCAAATTGACCATCAGGCCTTCACAAGATGGCTGCCTACAACCAGGCCAGCAGGAGGTTAATGAGGGACGACCAAACGACTGAACAGCAGGCTGTGTGGGGTGACCAGGCCAATGGGGGTGGAGCAGTTGGGGGCAACCAGGCCAGCAGGGGGGGCAGTAAGAGGCGACCAGGCTGGCAGGAGGGCAGTTAGGGATGACCAGGCCGGCATGGGGGGGTGCATTTGGGGGCGACCAGGCCGGTAGGGGGGGCAGTTGGGGGCAATTAGGTTGGCAGGGAGGGCAGTTAGGGGCAACCAGGCTGGCAGAGGGGGGCAATTGGGGACGACCAGGCCGGCAGGGCGGGCAGTGAGGGGTGACCAGGCCAGTGGGGGGGCATTTAGGAGCAACCAGGCTGGCAGGGAGAGGGCAGTTGGGGGCCACCTGGCTGGCAGCAGGGGGCAGTTAGGGGCGACCAGGCCGGCAGGGGAGGCAGTTAGGGGCGATCAGACCGGCACGCAGAGGCAGTGAGGGGCGATCAGGCTGGCAGGGGGGGCAGTTAAGGGCGACCAGGCAGGCAGGCAGGTGAGTGATTAGGAGCCAGCGGTCCAGGATTGTGAGAGGGTGCAGGCTAGGCTGAGGGGACCCCCTGTGTATGAATTTCATGCACTGGGTCTCTAGTCTCTATATAATCTTCTTTAATCCCCAAACTAAGACTTTATATATGAGTATATATTATATAAAAATATGTATAAATTATATAAAATGTATATTTAAAATATATGTACACACATATATGCGTATGTAATTTTCTTTATTTAATTTTCTTATTGCACATGTAGTACATCCTCATGTAAACCATAGAGTGTTATAGAAGTATAGGGATGGAAAGAAGTCTTTAGTGTTTCTAACTTCTAGATAGAATTGTTAATAGTTTGGTGCATGTTACTTGAGATTTTTGTTTATTTTTTTGTTTTGCTATCCATAGAACAACAATATTTATTATTATTGGTTGTTGTTCCATTATTTTTCTTTTACAAAAAGACTATATTATATCTAATTTTGTAACCTATTATTATTATTATTTTTTGCTTCACAATATACCTTGTACATTTTTTTCATGCCAGAAAAATGTTTTTATCTCTTTTTTTTAAATGTAGTATTTTATTGTATGGATATTTATTGTTTTTAACTTACCCCCTTTAGATGGTCATTTGGGTTATTTCCTTTTTGTTCCCCCTCCCCATATTACAAATATTCCTACAATACTTGTGCATACAGGGTGGGGCAAAAGTAGATTTACAGTTATTCATATGGAAAATTATACAATAATTAGTAAATAACAATACAAGAATAAACTGCATTTCATATACTCACAACTGTAAACCTATTTGCCCTATATATTTTGGGGTGCCGAGATACATCTCCAGAAATAGATTTGGGTAAAAGGATATGGACATTTAAGTTTAATAATTATTGCCAAATTGCCTACTAAAAGTTGTACCAATTTATATTCCAGTAACAGTGTACTTTTGTGCATAACTTTTACACTATTGTCAACATTGGTTTTTAGTAATCTTTTAAATTTTTGTCTATCTTATTTTATTGATTGATTATTATTTTTTGTGTTTTAGTAACTGACTGAAAATCTATTATGTCTCTAGGTTATTTGAATTTCTTTGTGACTTGCTTGGTCATGCCTTGAGTATGGTTTTTATATGTACTTCAGGTATAAGGTATTTCTTTTGTTGAAAAAGTCTCTTTTTCTTCATAGTTTTGATGCTTAGTGTTGGTCTTTCTCCTTTCTATTTTAGGATACTATGGCCAAGCGAAATACAGTCATAGGAACACCATTTTGGATGGCTCCAGAAGTGATTCAGGAAATTGGGTACAACTGCGTGGCAGACATCTGGTCATTGGGAATAACTGCCATAGAAATGGCTGAAGGGAAGCCCCCATACGCTGATATCCATCCAATGAGGGTAAGGAAATGGATGGGAAGCCAGTGGGGTGGTTAGTTACAGGTCATCATTAGAAAGTTAGTTAAATGACTTACTTGGTTAGGTACCAAATAATAAATGAATTAATTCCACTAGTTGTAGTCTCTAATTAATTAAAGTATAATTTACCCCTCTTCATTCCAAAGGCCGTGTATCAATAGCTCGAGGCAGGACATGGGCCACAGAAATGCTTGGTGTGACTTGTGCAATGTGTATTTTTTAGTTTAGCTGCTCACATTTTAACGTAACATTAACTGGCGCTGAGTAGTGGTCTTCTCCTTTATACAGGGCATGGGCTTCCACTTCATCAGTCTCCACAATTCCCTGTCTACCAAGTATCAGTTGTCACATACTGCAGTGTTTTCTCTGACGTTTGTCTTATAGTACGATTTGTCTTATAGTACAGTTTGTCTTATAGTAGTAGTAAGAGGAAAGCAAATTATTTTTTTGAACTCCTGTGACTAACACCCAGTCTGGTTCGTGTGTTGTCTTTTTCCTGCCTGGCCCTTGCAGGTATTTAAATTTGTAAGTTTTGGTTTGTAGATCACCACCCTCTCTTCATCTGGAGGCTCTGTACTCGCCACCCTCCAACTACTTGGACCCATAGATTTACTCTCCACCAAAACACCCTAAGGGGCTTCCAGGCTTTACCACCACCGCCCACAGGAACCCTCACCACAGCACTGTTATAAGACCTCAACCCTTCCTTGGGCTTTATAGTCTTTACTAGAGGCCCGGTGCATGAATTCGTGCATGGATGGGGTCCCTCTGGGTGGCCTGCAGGGATCGGGCCAAAACCCGCAGTCCAACGCCACCTGCAGCTCCTACCTGCCACTCTTGCTCATCCTGGCCCCAATGTGCCTGCCGTGAACTCCCAATCAGTCCCAATAGGAAGAGGCTCTCGCTGACGCAGCAGCAGCAGTAGCCGCAGCAGCAGCAGTAGCAGCAGCAGTAGCCGCAGCAGCAGTGCTTGCCAGCCATGAGCCCTGCATCTGGTGCCCTCCCAAGGGGAGTGGCCTGCGGGCTGAAACCAGCTCTCCAACATCCCCCGAGGGGTCCTGGATTGCGAGAGGGTGCAGGACAGGCTGAGGGACCCCACCGGTGCACGATCGGCCGGGGAGGGACTGCGGGAGGGCTCCAGGTGTGTCTTGCCCATCTTGCTCAGTCCCGATCAATTAGTTCTTCTATTGAAAGATTTAACAGTTTTTTTAAAAAGTATTCATGGGCCCCAAGATAAGCTCCCCTCTTTTTTGGGAGGTGCAGAAGTAGGGAAGGGTAGGACTATTTACTGGTTATATTTTTAGATTTAAAGACTATAATTTCAGCTGATTATTACAAAGAGTTTTATTTATTTTTTTAAACTGTGGCTCTTTTAGTGGAAACTCAATTAACTACAGTGTAGTGGGCCAATTTTTTTTTTTAGTATGTTGAATTGGCTTGGTTTGAAAGGAATGAATTCTTTATGATTTTGGGGACTTTTGAGTTGATGGTCTTCTTGCAATAACTAGTTATAGCCAGTGGTGGTGGTAACCTTTAGGAAGGACAGAAATTTGACAGCTCTGCGGTTGAGGTTTTATCTTTAGGATATTGATGCTCTTAGGTCTTGCCTTTTTACTTTGAAAGGCAATGTACTGTGGTTAACAAAAATTATAAAAAGCTTGGTGGGGTCATTTCCTGGTCAGGGCACATGCCTGGGTTGCAGGCTCGATCCCCGGTACATCAGTGTTTCTCTCTCTGTCTCTCCCTTGCTCTCTCTCTAAAAATCAATTTTAAAATATGTATTTTTAAAAAGTTTGGTGGATATTGTGAGGTTTGGGGGACAAGGATGCATATGAAAGAAGGAGAAGGTGAGGGCAGGGAAGGGGAAGGAGAGAGTGATTTATATCACGTTCTTTAATTGTCATACTTCTTACGTTGAATACTTAGACTTTTGTTGGAATTTGTGTGGGCTCTTCAGTGGATCAGAGAAAAATCATTTTATCAAACTTCAAATATATTTCCAGTTACATTTTTATTGAAGCATCACTTTTATTTTACCTTTTTTTTTAACCAGGCAATCTTTATGATTCCTACCAACCCTCCTCCCACATTCCGAAAGCCAGAACTATGGTCAGATAGCTTCATGGATTTTGTGAAGCAGTGTCTTGTAAAGAGCCCTGAGCATAGAGCCACAGCCACTCAACTCCTACAGGTATGAATCACCCTGAGGTGCTCCCTCTGTATTTCATTCACATGCTAACCAAAAGATGCTTTTAACCCACCTACACCTGTGTGGAGATGGGAAAGAAGTATAAGACATTTCCTGCTTCTCAGGAGGTTTGGTCCTAACTGAGTCAAAAAGACATAGAAAAGAATGTTAAGTCATTGAACAAGACAATATGGCAAGAAAATATAGGGCTCTATGGGATTAGAGAATGGGAATTGACATTTAGTGAGCACCTGAAGATTAAGTGATATAATAATGTATAACTTTGAACAATGCTTTATACATATTATAGATAGTACGATATGGATTTGACAAATATTTGCTGTTATTATTATGCTAGGCCAATAGTTTTCAACCATATCAGTCCCCATATATACAAGGTGCTCCAAAAAAAAATGTATACACACTTTAACAGCTGATAGCATAATTTGAAAATGAAATGGTTTTTAATAAACACTGCCTTTATAATTATTCAAAGTGTATACATTTTTTGGGACAACCTATATATATGTATTTTTTTTTAACACTCATTACTCTTCTGGAATGAAACTCATAGATAATAAACTTGTTTATGCCCATAATTTTAAAAGAATCAGTATAATGTCTATGATATAATGGAGACATATAAAGATAACAATTTATAATAAAGTAACATATTTATCAATATAGAAATGTTCCAGCCTTACTCAACTCACAGGCATAATGAAATAGTTAGAGACCTGTACCTATCATCATGAAAGAATTTAGATGTAAGAGCAGTAACAAGAACAGAAACCATTCCATTCACAATATATAGGAATATGAATGGGTGGGCACTTGCATAAAACAACGGTAAGTAATAGCAGACCAGACTTATTTGTATATGATATGAGGAGGGAAATGATCTTATAAGCTTTCCAATTGGAAAGAACAGCAAATACGATATTCTTGCAAATGAGCGGGGTCTTGTTTCTAAGTGTAGTGGCGATTCTTTTCCTGCCTGGCTGGGGTTCTGATAAAGTTTTATGGAAAAGATATCTTCTGTGTTATGAGCCCAACACATGTTGAGGCATACTTTCAATCTATAGAGAACTTGGAGACCATATCCTTTCATGGGTGGTGGGGAATAGAGAAGGGATTAAAAAGAGAAACACTGGGGACAATATCAGAGTAAGTTTGGAAAAACAACAGACAAACCCCCCCCCCAAAAAAAAAAAAGAATTTCCACATGTAACTTTCACATGTGGAAAGATAGATTTCACATAGATTTATTTTCTTAAAAAATCTTTATTATTGAAAGTATTACATGTCCCTATTTGACCCCCATTGACCACTTCACCACCTTATTGTCTGTGTCCATGGGTTATGCACATATGCATATAAGTTCTTTGGTTGATCTCTTCCCACCCATCCACCCACCTTTCACAGAGATTTCTTACAATTGTGCTATAAACAACAAATATGTAAGATGGTATTAATATTTTTTAAAAAATTAAATGTATTGGGGTGGCATTGATTAATAGGATCATATAGGTTTCAAGTGTACATTTCTATGATACAAGATCTGTGTATTGTGTGTCCACTACCCAAAGTCAAACCATCTTCCGTCATCATATATTAGACCCAGTTCACCCACTCTCCATTCCCTTCCCTCTGGTAACCACCACACTATTGTCTGTGTCCATGAGTTCCAGTTTTATATCCTACAAATGAATGAAATCATATGGTTTTTAGCTTTTTCTGACTGACTTATTTCACTTAGCAGTGAATACGCTCAAGGTCTATCCATGTTGTTGCAAATGGCAGTATTTTGTCTTTTCTTATGGCTGAGTTTTCCATAGTAGATATGTACTACATCTTCTTTATCCAATCCTCTATCGAAGGACACTTTTGTTGTCGGTATTAACATTAAAAAAACTTCATTTTTATAAATGTAATTTAGCAATATTCCTGTGTTTCAAGTGTCTTTGTGACTAATTTTAGTATTTCTGCAGTAACTATACTTTTACACTAAATTTGTTTTTACCTAAATAATAGTTGGAAATGCTGTAGTACACTGAATAGAAAGAATAAGCAGGATGAGTAAATTATTCAGTAATTTCTAAACAATGTCTTTATTCCATTTAAACCCCTACTCCAAACTTACCTCCCAAATTACTAGACCTTTTGCTTATCTCTGGAAAAAGTTTTCAGTATTATTTATCAGAGTGTGCATGTACTCTGAGACATTGAAAGATGTGCAGAATGTGCTGCAGTGTGTTGTGCCAGAGGTTCCACTTTGCAGGATTGTGCTGTCCCTGCCCTCCCATGCTGTTTGTGTTCTTCAAACATTGTAACTAGAAGCTCCCAACATTACAAAATTTCCTCCAGGAGGTTGAGAATCTCTAGATCTGGCAGAGAGAAAGGGCGGCACAGTTCTAGCCAGGCCAAAAAGGGTGGGTAAAACCTGACTGTGCATCTGCTTGGTTATACTAGTAAAGTAAGTGTGGGTTAGCTATTGTCCAAAGCAAAAAGAGAAAGATTAGATTCATCGACTGATTCAACAAATACTATCAAGTACCTGCTATGTGCCAGGCACTGTTTTGGCACTGGTGCTTATAAACTGTCCCCAGCGTTTATCACTTTCTTGCTTAAGCACCCATTTGTCAAGAGTGCCAAAGGAGTGTCGATACTGCGGGACTTAATTAACGAAGCCATGGATGTGAAACTGAAACGCCAGGAAGCCCAGCAGCGGGAGGTGGACCACGAGGATGAAGAAAACTCGGTGAGTGGCAGGCCTGGCTTTGGGCCTCAGGCATTAATGCTCATTATTTTATGACTAGTGATCCAGTGCACAAAATTCATGCACATTAAAAGGGAATTAATTAGAGGAAATATTTTAATACAGCTATTTGCCCTTTCTCTATAATAGAAGTGTCAGAGATAAAAGAAAATTAGTAGAACGTATATGAAAATCTTCCTCCTATCAGAGTCTGGGGCATGCCACGAGAACCAGAGTTAAGTCCCCACCCACCCACGTGCGCCTCGAAATCACGCGAGACCCAGACTCTGTTGGCCCCACCCCCATTGGGCTAGATCCAGTCCTGGCCGGCCCCACCCCCGTCAAGCCCTGCTGGGTGGGGGGCGCAGCCTGAGGTCCCCCAGCCCAGTACTGGGACGGAGGGCACGGCCTGAGGTCCTCTGTCAAGCCCCACCAGGCGGGGGGCACAGCCTCAGGTCCCCTGCCTCAGCCCAGCACCATGCAGCCTCAGGTCTCTGCTGATTGTTTGTTAAGGCTTGTTATGGAACGGCCTCCACTGTGGGTGCAGCCATCTTGTGTTAAGGGATTCCCCGCCTCTGCTGTGGGTGCAGTCATCTTGTTATGGTGTGATGGTCAATTTGCATATTCCCTCTTTATTAGATAGGATTGCTAAGCCAGGTAAGACGTGTAGATGTTGGATCAGCCTGCAGCTGGAGACTCTTCTTTCATGACTCTGTCCTGTCCTGGACCAAGGCTTGCCAGAGGCTTGCATCATCTGTGCGTGCTCTTCTCATAGTGCTTCCTAAGACACTTACACATTTTATCTTTTATTCAATGCACATTTTTATTCTGGAAAGAGAATGCTCAGGTCTGAGGCTTGGTTTTTCTGTGTCCTTTTGGGGAACCTAGGATTCATACTAAATATGTAGATTCTACACTTATAGACTCCCTCACAACCCTGAGGTTCCAAGGGTGTGCATAGATCTTTAGATAAATGTTGCACAAACTCTATTAAGAAGGGGAGAAGGAGGGAGTCCTTTAGATACACTACTCTCACTTGAGTAAATTTATGTTCTTTGGTTAAATAAGAGTGATCCCAGTTCTACAAAGTGGGTTTAGAATCTGAGTAAGTGTCAAATCCAGAAATATTTGCACCAAGATGAGTAATAGTAATTCAGAAAACTCACTTTTGATCAAATTAGCTCCAACTTGAGAGTCTATTCTTTTACAGGAGGAGGATGAATTGGATTCTGGCACCATGGTTCGAGCAGCAGGTGATGAGATGGGCACTGTCCGAGTAGCCAGCACCATGAGTGATGGAGCCAATACTATGATTGAGCACGATGGAACATTGCTGTCACAGCTGGGCACTATGGTGATCAATGCAGAGGATGAGGAAGAGGAAGGAACTATGAAAAGTAAGGCTCTGATCAAATATACTAACTTCTCAGGCAGACCATACACATTCCAGAGAAGACAGGTTCACGTGGTCCACACAGGCTCAGTTTTGAGGCCTCTTATATTGCTGCAACCAAAGGAGTAGAAACATGGGGTTGTGGTGAGGACACGGATTTGGGGAAGAGGAAAGCTGGCATGTGAGTCAGAGGCAAGAAAGCATCAGTGACCATTCTCACTGAATGATGTCATTTTCCCTCCTCTTCCTGAATCTGTAGAGGCAAGCACATGCAGTGATCTGATGCATAATTCTGAGCTATTGAAATTCTGAGCTGTTGACTGTATACATCTTTTTTTTTTCTTCATAATACTCTGTGTGTCTAACTCAGGTTTACCAATACTTAATCAATCTATTCAGAATGACTGTACACACTTAAAAGTCCTATCAAATCCCTTTGAGTTTAAGCCCATCTCTACTTCTTATTCCACTGGTCCTTTTTTACCTGAGGCCTGACACCTGAGCTCAGCTCCTATCAGAATGCCATCCTCTCCTACCTTCTTCAGTTGTTTCCCTTCCCCTTACTCTGCATTACAGACCAAGTCACAGAGGAAAGGAATTTGAGAGTATAAAACGCTAGTAATTTAGTTGTATAAGTACAATTTAGCCTAAACTTTGCATAAGTTTAAAGCAGTAAGTCTCTTCTTCATCTTTTCTTCATCATCTTTTTTTTCTTCTTCTAAATCAGGGATTAGCAAACTATGGTCCACATCCAAAATGTGGCATGCCACCTGGTTTTGACAAAGTTTTATTGGAACATAGCCATGTCCATTCACTTACATAGTGTCTATGACTGCTTTTGTACTATAGAAGCAGAGTTGAGTATTGGTGACTGAGACCATGGAGCTCCCAAATCCTGAAAGTTTTGCTGTCCGGCTCTTTACAGACCGAAAAAGTTCTCTAGCCCCTCTCCTAGACCTTCTGCTTTGTGATTGATTAATTCATATAATAAATTTTTCTTCAGTGCCTATCATATCCCAGGTACTTTGTAGATGCTAAAGATGCAACAGGATGCCGAAACCGGTTTGGCTCAGTGGATAGAGCGTCGGCCTGCGGACTCAAGGGTCCCAGGTTCGATTCCGGTCAAGGGCATGTACCTTGGTTGCGGGCACATCCCCAGTAGGGGGTGTGCAAGAGGCAGCTGATCGATGTTTCTCTCTCATTGATGTTTCTAACTCTCTATCCCTCTCTCTTCCTCTCTGTTAAAAATCAATAAAATATACTTTAAAAAAAAATGCAACAGGAAATGAAGAAACAGCCCCTGCCCTGAAGGAACTCATTGTCTAGTGTGGGGGACAGACCATTAATTATTCTTCAGTGTATGAAATGAGTTCTAAAATAGAGGTAATATAGGGTGTTGTCGAAGCAGAGTGGAAGAGTATTTAGTTTAGACTGTGGATTACTGAAGAATTCCTGGAGGAGAAAGGCAAGCTGCTTGGCAAGTGAGTAGTGTGGGTTGGAGATGGTCCAGCAAAGAGAACGATGCTCACAAATTCAAGGAGGCAAGAGAAAGGCTAGTGAGTTCAGGGGAACTGCAGCTGGTTTATTGTGGCTGAGACAGTTCCAGGCCTGTGGTTCTTAGGGATTTCCCTCTATGTTTCACCTTTCAGGTATTTGTATTTATAATCAACCCTTTGGGTTTTCGTTGTTTTTTATTTCAGAGAGGAAGGGAGAGGGATAGAGAGATAGAAACATAAATGATGAGAGAGAATCATTGATTGACTGCCTCTTGCATGCCCCCCACTGGGGATCAAGTCTGCATCTGGGCATGTGCTCTGACCTGGAATCGAACTGTGACCTCCTGGTGACGCTCAACCACTGAGCCATGCTGGCCAGGCAGCCCTTTGTTTTTGAAGGGAAAAGGTTGTTTGTGTGTTTGTTTTATTTTGGGGCCACGGCCTGCTCATCATCTGTGTTTGGCCTCTGACCAGAACCACACAGATAGGAAAGAGTAGTAATGCTATTAGTGGATATGTAGATGCTAAAGTTACTTGTGTAACTTTTCTGGAATGTAGTATGTATCAAGAATTTGAAAAGTTCAAACCTTTGACTCAGTAAATTCCACTTCTAGGGCTCTGGTCCAAGAAAATAATTGAAGATATAAGAAAATTATATTCAAGAATTTTTTCAAATATGTTACTTAAAATTGAAAAATTGGATTAATTTAAATGTTTAATAGAAAATGGTTAGTCAAATAAACTATGATACAACCATAGGATGGAATACTACACCATACAAAAATATTAAAAATCCTGTTTTGGGGGAAATATTTAGAAGGAATCGCTCAGACAGTGTGGCTCAGTGGTTGAGTATTGACCTATGAACCTGGAAGTCATGGTTCAATTCCCTGTCAGGTCACATGCCCAGGTTTCAGGCTCAATCCCCAGTAAGGGGGCTTGCTGGAGGCAGCTGATCAATGATTCTCTCTCATCACTGCTGTTTCTCTCTCTCCCTCTTCCTCTCTGAAATCAATAAAAATATATTTAAAAAGAAAAAAGGAAACAAAATTATAGCATAACCCAGTTTTACCAAAGTAAAAAAAAAATTAACATGTTAATATGTGCATAGAAAAATGACTGAAAAAAAACTGACTGAATAGAAAAGCTGGAGAGAAATAAACCAAATATTTTTTTTTTTAAATATATTTTATTTATTTTTTACAGAGAGGAAGAGAGAGGGATAGAGAGCTAGAAACATCGATGAGAGAGAAACATCGATCAGCTGCCTCCTGCACACCCCCCACTGGGGATGTGCCCGCAACCAAGGCACATGCCCTTGACCGGAATCGAACCTGGGACCCTTGAGTCCGCACACCGATGCTCTATCCACTGAGCCAAACCGGTTTCGGCTAAACCAAATATTAAAACTAGTGTTGCTCAGTGTTTGAGCATTGACCCATTAATCAGGAAGTCATGGTTTGATCTCCAGTAGGGAGTGTATAGAAGGCAGCCAACCAATTCTCTGAAATCAATAAAAACATATATTTTTTTAAAGTAGCTATTATTGGTAATAGGATTATAGGTCTTTAAATTTTTTCCCCAAAATTTTTTTCTAGCATTTATCAGAAAAATAAAAAACCATCACAAATATTGCTGATATCATTGTGTCCTGTAAATTAGGACTTTGAACTGTGTATTGCCTTAAGAATCCCTTTTCCTCTCTTCTTCCTCCTCGCACTGCTTTTTATGGCCTTAAAAATGGATATTTACAAAGTGACATTTGTCACTCCCTGCTAGTCTCTTTAAGTTCTTATTGTATTCCTAGGGAATGTTGTATCCCCTAAACTCAAAGTTGAAGCACCCTAGATATATTGTGCTTGGTGTTACATAAATTGTCAAGTGAATGCTATGAACTAAATTTAGTTTTTTCTTTTTTCTAAGTAGCCATGTGATTTGTTAGGAAGGGTTGCTTTGCAGTAATAAGCTGCTGAGACTCTAGTTCTTTTCTTTGACTCTGAGTGCCCTATCTTCTTCTTGTTTGAAGGGCTTTAATTATGCAGATGATTATAATCACTGTGTAATATACCTAGGCTGACCCATTAACGTGTTGTGCATGAATGGGTTATGGAAAATCTGCCTTTTTTAATGTAAAGAATTAATTTTGTTCCAAATGTAATTTTCATATTTCATATTTCAAGTGGTAATTAATTCAGTTAGTGCAGTTTCTGAGCTTGGATAGTTTTAGCATGCCTAATGAGAAAATGCATCTTTTATTATAGTCATGATGAAAAAAACATCAAAGCCTCAACAGTCGCAGCTGAGTGATATTAAATATACTCAGTTCACAAACAATCTGCTGCAGGTCTTATAATACAGTTTTTGAGTCACAAGTTTAACAGATTTACCACTTATTTTGAGATCTTTGCCTCTTACTATTTTAGGAGTTATTTAACTTTCATTATGGAAAATTAAAACATACACAGTTGCACAGAATAATATCATGACTCCAATGGACCTATTGCCCGGTTTCAAAATGATTAACGCATTGCCCATCATATTTTAGGCTTCCCCTCCCAAGGAAAATAACAGGCTGAATTAACTTAAAGCAAATCTCAAGCATCATATCATTTCTTCAAAACTGATTTTTAAACATTTAAAGGAGTCTTTTTTACTAAGCTTGACTGAGATACTTATCTGTGTTATGTTGGATAATTCAATTTCCTTGTATGGACTTCAGTGCCCTAATCAGTAAAGTTAAAGAATTATTATTTTTTATTTTTAAAATTTTATTGAATTTATTGGGGTGAGTGACATTGGTTAATAAAATTATATAGGTTTTAGGTGTACACTTCTGTAACACCTATTGTAGATTGTATATTGTATTGTGTGTTCACCACCCAAAGTCAAGTCTCCTTCCATCACCATTTATCCCCCCCTTTGACCTCTTCTACCTCCCCCACCCACCTTTCCCTCTGGTAATCACCATACTGTGTCTGTGTCTGTGAGTTTTGGGTTGTTTTTTTTTTTCTTAATCCCTTTATCTTTTTCACCTAGTCTCCCAACACTCTTCCCCTCTAACAGCTGTCAGTTTTCTGTATCTATGAGTCTGTTTCTATTTTGTTTGTTTATTTTGTTCCTTATATTTCACATATAAGTGAAATTATATGGTATCTGTCTTTCTCTGAGTGGCTTATTTCACTTAGCATAATGCTCTCCAGGTCCATCCCTGCTGTCACAAAAGGTGAGATTTCCTTTCTTACCTTACAATGGAGTAGTATTCCATTGTGTAAATGTACCACAACTTTTTTATCCACTCATCTATTGATGGGCAGTTGGGCTGCTTCCAAATCTTGGCTATTGTAATTATACTGCAGTGAGCATAGGGGTACATACATACTTTTGAATTAGTGTTTCTGGTCTTTTTATATATATATATATATATTCCTAGAAGTGGAACACTGGGTCAAAAGGCTAAAGAATTTTTAAACTTGGCGTGTTTTCCTTGTCTTTTATAGCTCTAATAGTCCACATGTTTATAAAAATAATACCACTCATGGCTAATAAGTAGGCATCCTTCTTGGGGCCCTCAGGGGTATTTCTCTCTAGAGCAGTCTTTAGATTATTTCTCATTTTCGAAGTATGCTTGTGGTACAGCCCAGGAATTATATTTCTAGAAGTTGACTCTTTCCATCGCTTTAATGGCCAGAAGCCGTTCCTAAGCCATGCCCTTGAGTCTTGGCTCCTACCTTTATGCTGGGAATTGAGTTCTACCTCGATGTGTCTTGGCTCCTGTCTTTATCCCAATTCGTGTTCTCATATCAGTCTTCAAACTAGTTGGTTTGGCTTTACCAATGGGCCACCTTGCTTGTGCCATCTGCAGACTTTCGTTTAGACATTACTGTGCTTTTTGTTGTTGTTGTTTTTAAATCTTGAATTTCTATGTGTTTGGAGCAGGAGGGTAGGCCTCTCGCGCTTCAGCTCTTTCAGTCATCTTTTTTTCTGTCAGTCATCTTGACCTGTCTACAGCAATGATATTTCTATAGTTTCTCTATAAGGGAACAGGTTCAGAGAGGTTGTTATTTGCTCATGGTCACATGGCAGGAAGTGGTAGAGCTGGGAACTGAAAGAACTCCAGAGTGTATGCTTCTTCCTACTAACCTCCTGATTGGTTTTGGAAGCCTACTCTAACATTAGTGGGCATTAAACCCATAACATACAACTCACCAAAATTCATGGTAAGACTGGTTCTGGCTTCTTGATTCCAGAAATATTTATTTTTAGAAAGAATTATTATGCATAAATTATTTATTATACTCAGGAGGATAGACATTATAACTTTATAATAATCTTTAATACCTTGGCATGTAATATATATCAGGCTCTGTGCTTAATTCTTTATAAGCGTTTCACATTTATTTTAATCATTACAACCATGCTGTGTGGTAAATATAGCCATATAGTACCCCCACCATCACCACCCCTGATTTTGTGGTAACAGAAACTAAATTGCAGAGTGGTTAAGTTACTTGCTCATGATTACATAGTGAGGAATAGAAGAGCCAAGACTTGATGCCAGATGTCCTTGATTTAAAAATTCATACTCTTCATCATTATATTATACTGCTTCTCAGCAGAGCCCCTTAAGTTTTGAGGGACAGGACTAAGACTCAAGTTACAGGTCCTATGTTGGGAAGCCTCGGCCTACATGAATATACCTTTCCTTGCTGGCTATTTGAATAACAGGCTACTCTACATGTTTCCCCAGGCTTTCCAGAAGCAAAAGGTGGATGGTTTTCAAAGGGGGTCTGCCTCTGTTGATAGGTTAATGGTATTGTTACATGAGGGCGTATATTTGGTTGTATATATCTGAGTCTATAGTAAAGAATCAGAATGCAGTTGGAAGGAGGGAATTAGAGTGAGGTGAGATTTGATTGCTTTTCAAGACACCTCCAGAACACCTGTAAGAACCATATTGGTAAACCATGGGCCACACTACTTTGAAAACACATGTCTGGATAAAATATCAGTTTGGGGATTTTGGAAGGATTCTGCTATTTGTTTATGTAACTGGGTTTTTTTCAAGGCTGTAGAAGAAATTTGTTTGCCCCTAAGGACAGAGGGACATATTCCTGAAGTGATATGAGAGGTTCTGTGAGTGTTAGGATTCTTGCACTTCCTTTGACCATCAGAGGGAGCTCTGTAATAGGTTATGAGTTTAAAATGTGTTCCCATTTGTGTTCACAAATCTCCTTTCTATGGTAGGCTTTCTTCAAGATTAGCACTGTTATTTATTTTAAATAACCACAGCAACACTAGGGCAATGTATTTTTATTTAGGTAGGAGTTTGGATACCTCATACATGGCAAAGTTCAAATAAGACTGAAACCAGCCTAAATCTGTCAAAATAGCTTAAACTTTTCTTCTCTCTTCCCAGATTTCTCAGAATTCTTAACCAGAATTAATGTCCTCTAAATGTATCATGGTACCATGTGTATAGTTTTGAAACTATTATCAGCTAAAATGGCCCTAACCAAGTAATTGAATACATTTTAAAAATAAAATTTCAGGTTCTTGTGCAGAACTGATTGATATGTATCAAAATAAATATTAATAATGACAACTTATAGCTTTTGTTGCTTAGCCTCTTTGGTTTTCATCTAATTCACTTCTGTGTTGCCTACACAAGAATCTAATGAGTTCTTTAATAGCCTTTTTTTTTTTTTTTTTTTTTTACTGATTTGCCATAGTTCTTTATGTTAGATACTAGAGGCCCGGTGCACAAAATTCGTGCACTGGGGGTAGGGGTCCCTCAGCCCGGCATGTGCCCTCTTGCAGTTCGGGAGCCCTTGGTGGATGTCCGACTGATGGCTTAGGCCCGCTCCCCATGGGAGAGGCTCCTGCCACCACCACTGCACTTGCCAGCAGTGAGCCTGACTCAGGGCTTCTGGCTGAGTGGTGTTTCCCCTTTGGGAGCACACTGGCCACCAGGGGGCAGCTCCTGCATTGAGCTTCTGCCCTCTAGTGGTCAGTGCGTGTCATAGCGACCGGTCGTTCTGCTGTTCAGTCGATTTGCATATTAGCCTTTTATTATATAGGATTACATATTACTTAAATGTCTCATTTCCCAATATATGAAAGTCACTTTTTAAAGTATGGTTAGGCTACCTGGCTGGTGTTTCTCAGTGGTTGAGCATCAACCAATGAACCAGGAAGTCACGGTTTGATTCCTGGTCAGGGCACATGCCCGAGTTGCAGGCTAGATCCCCAGTGTGGGGTATGCAGGAGGAAGCCGATCAATTATTCTCTCATCATTGATGTTCCTATCTTTCTCTCCCTCTCCCTTCCTCTCTAAAATCAACAATAAAAATATATTAAAGTATATTTAGGCTAAAAGTTTACAGTCTTTTGGTATTACCCAAACAATTTAAATATTTGTAGAAAAAGTAAATACCTACTTTTTCAATAGTTTATCAGTATTACCACTGAGTCCACAAACTATGAGAATAACAAAAGACCTCTTTTACTTCCTCTCAAATTCCAATTATTGAATCATGAATGGTACTCCATTTGAGATGATATTTTATGCAGAATATTTGGTGAATTATATTGAATTGTTAGTATGATTTCTTTAGAGTTCTTAATCAGGATAAATGCTCTTTCATTTTTCAGGGTTACTGAGCTGTAGAATTAGATCTTGATGGCACTATTTATCTTCAGAGGGTAATAAACATAATGAAGATTAGCATGGACTCTGAAAGTTGAGGAACCCAAGCTCAAATAATAAGTGACTTTCAGTGCTAGAAAACACTTATATTTAACTCCACCTGTGCATGAAACGTAAATGTAGAGATCAAACTTGTTTATATATGTAACACCCAATATAAGATGTAGAATCTTTTTCAAGATTTTAGAAGTTTCTTTCATCCCCCTTTCTGACTACTACCCTCAGAATTTCTTAATTTTCTGACCTTTATAAGCATTGATAGTACCATCAGTTCATGAAATTCATATCAGTGGATTTATATGACGTATTCTCATTTGTGTCTCACTTGTTTTGCTCAATATAATATCTATGAAATTAACCCACATTATTCTTCATATCAGGATTTTATTCTATTTTTTAGAGGTGTGTAGTATTCTATTATTTGAATTTACTACCATTCTTCCATTCTCCTGTAGGCAGATTTGTAAGTTGTTTCTAATTTGAAAATATTATGAATGAAGCTATGCTAAACATCCTTTCACATATGATTTTGAGGACCTATATGCTCATGTCTTTTGGATATATAAAAGCAGTAAATTTAATGACTCATGATGTAGGCATATGTTTAGTTTTAGAAGATACAGTTTTACATCCTTTTATCCAATTTATACAACCACCAGCAGTGAATGAGAGTTCCAGATCCTGCAGATACTTGCTAATAATTAATATTATAAACCTATTTAATTTTAGCTATCCTGGTAAGTAAGTAATGGAAGAATACATTTGAGTTTACCTGGACAGATGACATTGAATATATTTCATATATTTTTTGAGATTTGGATATTATTCTTTATCAATTCTTGTTTACATTTGTGTTTTCTCTTTCCTGAGGTGCCTTGATTTCCCCCATATTGCTGAAGGATATTTTCATTGGAAATAGGACTCTGTTGACACTTCTTTTATTTTTAGACTTTATGGTTTCTAATGGAAAACCTATTGTCATGAGAGTTACTTTTTCCTTATAGATAAAGTGTTGTCATTCAAGACTTTCAAGATTTTTTTGTTTTTATTTTTCAGAAGTTTGACTATGATGTGGGTGTTGATATCTTTGGGTTTATCTCATTTTGTATTTGCTCACCTTCTTAAAATTGAGGATTTCTGTCTTTTGACCAATTGGAAGAGTTTTCAGCCATTATTTCTTCAAGTACTCTTTCAGCTCCATCTCCTTTAATTTCTTCCTGGACTCCAAATGTTAGAGTTTCATTTTGTGTTGTTGTTGTTGTTGTTATGATTCCACTGGTTCCTGTGGTTCTGATCTTTTTTCTGTTGTTGTTTTCAAGCCCATTTTCTTCCTATTCTCATTGGATATTTTTATTGTTATATTTTCTAGTTCCCTGAGTGTTTCCTCTGTTCCATCCATTCTGCTTTGAGCCTATTCACTGAGTTATTTATTTCAGTTATTATATTCTTCTGTACTATAATTTTCATTTGGTTCTTCTTTATAGCTTCATTTTGTTTACTGAGACTTTCTATTTACTTGCCATAACTTTCTTTTTTCCCCATTTAAGGATGTTCAAAATCACTCATGTAAAGATTATTTTGATGGCTGCTTTAAACTTATTATCAAATAACTTATCATCTCTACTATCTCAGTGTTAGTATCTATTATCTTTTTAATTCGGTTTTAGATCTTTCTGCTTTTTATGAATAATTTGATAATTGAAACCTAGAAATTTTGAGCATTATGAAACTGGATCTTTTCCAACACTGTTTTATCTGGCTTGCTTTGATACTGCTTTGGTAAGGAAAGGGTGAGATGCCACCTCATTATTTCAAGAAGAGAGTAGAAGTCCAGGTTCCCCACTTGACCCAAGGTTTGTAGGTGTGTGTTTGCGGGGGGGGGGGGGGGGGGGGATGGGTATTCATTATTGTTATGAATAATGGTGGGAGTTCTGGCTCCCTGCTATTCTTCCGCCAATATCTCCCCATGTGGAGGGATAAGTCTGCCTTGTTTCTATATCTTACGGTTTCCACTTACATGACCCAGGACCCTAGCCTGCTGTTCGGTCGTCCATCTAGCCGTTTAAGTCGTGATGGACCCTGGCTCTTTATACATTAGGATTAATTTTTATTCTAGAGCAATTGCCACATTAATCTCTTTGAAATAGAATTTTAAAGCTTAGTGGCATAATTAAGTTAGGATAACTCAGAAGCATGTTTTGGCAAGTTACTATGATGATATTATGTGGTAAAAACATTCTGTATTGATAGTTCCGCAGAAAGTCCTAAGTCTCATGAAGACACCTATTGTCAACCAAAGTCCAGGCTCTTGTTGAAGTGATTTTATTTCACCACCATCCATCAGATACTAATTTTGGGGCTGTATAAAATGGAAATTCTTGACTCACAGCCTATTTTCTTTCCACCTGCAGTTGTTTGAAGGGGGTTGTTATAACATTGACTCCCTTGTGTGTTATCTGTCTCATTCTCTCGGACTCAGATAATAGCATTTTGCAAGGATGATAAATAGAACATAAAGGACTACAGGTATTTTAACACTTCTTTTACCACAATAGGCTTACTGTCCAATTTCTAATCCCCAGGATGTTTAAAAACTATCATCAGAATATTAAGTATTCATGTATCCTTGCCACTCACAGTCAGCATCATAGGAAAGTTTCAGATAGCAATAGTGTAGTTATACCTACCAAAGCTTAACTTAAAACATTTAGTTTTGTTAGAATCATATCTCTGAGTAAGAGCAAGAGAAGGACAAAGGAATAGTGGAAAGGACAGTAATTTAGTTTGAAATGTGGCCCACAATCTTATGAACTAGGTCATCTTGGGCAAGTTATTTCCTTTCTTGAGCCTCAGTTTCCTAGTCTGAAAAAGCGGGGCATAAGAGTTCCTACTTTGTACGGTTGTGAAGATGATACAAGATAATATATGTAACATATTTAGCATGTAAATGCTTAAAAGTGGTTGGTACTTTATTAATTGTATGAGTCTTTTAATGTTTGATAGTGGTGTTTTTATTGGACCCAAATTTTCCTTGAACCAGTGCTACTTTTCAGTATCCTGATTCCTTTCTTCTTGCTAGTTAGGCTTTTAGTTTTCACTCTTGGTATTATTGATGTTTTGTAAATGCTACCTCTGTGTCTGAACTCTGGCATGAAAATGTTTGATCTAATGGAAGGTCACTTGTCAGTTTCAGTAATGCTTTTAAAAATGTGCTGAGAAGAGAGAGGGAAAAAGATGTGTGTGTGTGTGTGTGTGTGTGTGTGTGTGTGTGTGTGTGTAAAATTTCTTATAAGTAAGATGATAGGTGTTCTGAGGATCTGTTAAATAGCTCAAAATACAAGATGGTAGATTTTAAAGAAGGCTAGACTTTGGATCCACAAGAACCTTCCTTTGTAGAGTTTCAGACTCTTATCTTTATACTGTGGAATGTGTTACTGACTGGAATTTTTTCCATTCCCGAAAGATAGTCACTGTGGTTCACTGGACATTTATCAAAAGCTCCCTCCTGGGTGAGAGTTACAATAGAAGAGCAGACATCTTGGTCCTTAGACTTTTCTTACAGTTGCACAAATAATTCAGGGTCATTGTGCCAGAGTGGAGACTAGATCCTAATCGTTTGTGCAGTTTTTCTAATTGTGTCCAGATGTTGGACCCACGTTTTATCTTTGGAAACCATTCATATTCTTGATTCTTTTGGAATGAGCCAAAAAGCACAGACTCTTGGTGCCTGAAAATTCATTCAAAACACTCTGCCAGACCACATGTTAGGATATGAAAGTACCACATTTCAGGGTAACATGGACGAAAGGCTCAAGACCTATATTTGGGGGACGTAAGGTTCAATCATAGTAGTTCAATTGGTGAAAGGTGAACCAAAAGAGGGCAGTAGTGTAATAGTAATGAAGAGCAAAGGAAAATGAGTGCCAAAAAATATACTTTGACTCTTATGCCTAAGAGGCAGATAAGTCCATTTCAGTCAGTTAGGGGAATATATTTCTTTGTTGTTCTAAGCTCTTTTGACCTGCTTATTCCTCTTATTCAGCTAGAAAATGGAGATGCATTTTGATAAATTTAAATTAATTTATAAACAGAAAGTAGATGATTCTCTTAAGTGTTTATGTTCTAAAAAGTATCACTTGAAGTCAGTATTTGTTAAAAATAATTACTTAATACCAAGCAACAAGTATTTATTAGGTAGTCATTGTGTGCCATTACTGTGTACTATACAAATACCAAATGAGAAATTTACTGCTGATGAGGAATTTATAGGTACAAGGGGAAGATGACAGTTGTTATAACCATTATCTAATATTTATGGAGAGCCTACTGTACTATACCTGTTCTTTCTAATTCCTTGTGTGGATGAAGTACCATTTAGGTGCTTCAGATAGTGCTCTTTGATGATGATACATCTTAGTTAAGGCTGGAGGACACCTACATATGAAGGTAATATAATCTTGGGCCAAATTCTGGGTAAGTAGAATAACAAAGTGTTAAAGGATTTGTAAGAAGGAAAGTAAAGACTTGGATATACAGAAAGGTTAAGGGAGGATATTCCAGGCAGGCGCAATATCAGAAAGGTAGAAAAAAAATTTGAATATCTTGTGGGGCTGAAGTGGATGTTGGCTGGATATTGGAGAACATTGAATGCCAAAGTAAGGAGTTCAAACTTGATTCTGTTAGTAATAGTGTAGTATAAGGACATTTTGATCAGAAAAGTGATATTAAAGAAAAAGAGAAGCGATATAACAAAGTGGGGTGTTTTTTTTTTAGAAGAGTTGGATGATTTGGAGCTTGAAAAGACCAGAAAAGGCAAGACCACTAGGAAATTATTAAAATAACAATGGTATGGATTATTCTCACCTGTAAGCCTTTTGTATGTTTTCAGATATGCTGCCTCTATCCCTTTAGTTAGTAATCGTTTGAAATTTGGATTTAGATCTCTAAATACATATATGACAGCTCACCAGACTTTAAGAACTATAGCACCATTATCCAGAAGTCAAGTCAGATTACAGAAGGGCACTTCCTCAAGCTGGTTAACTGGAAGAGTTATTTCAGTTGGACTCTAGGTAATTTTATAACTTATGATTCCAGTAATTCTTAGTGGTTTCAAAGAACATTCAAAGGCACATTTATGGCCACACACAGAAACTTGAATAAGTTGTGTAATTAAATGAGTTAATACATGTAGGTTCCCAGTAACAAAACCAAAACCAAAAACCACACACATATAATAAAAGTTAGATGAAAAACAAAACAAGTGACCTTATGATAAGGCATATTATTCCAAGAAAAAAAAATAGTTTTGAGGGATTACTCAAGTTTTTTTTCCTTACAAATATTCATGTGTGAAACTGAGAAGAAAATGCGGGCTCTGTCCAGTTTTCTAGTTTAAAACAGATTTAATTACTATTAAGGTAGAAAAAGAGTTATTACTGTAGAAATTAAGGAGAGAGTAGGTTGACCATTGTGGTTTACTTAGTGATAGTCTTAAAAATGAATGTTCAAAATGGAAGGGCATAAAGTTTAATGTTTAGTAGATGGTTGTTCCAGAGGAAAAGATGGGTTTCAGACTTTGGCCAAGCTCCTTCCCAGTTATGATGACCTTGGCATTGTGTTATAGTTCAGATGAATCCAGAAACAAAGTGGTAGTAGAGGAAAGAGGTCTTCTACTCTATATCAATTGAGTCATCCTCCTATATAATAAAGCGGTAATATGCAAATTGACCATCACACCCTCACAAGATGGCTGCCTACGAACAGGTCGGTGAGGGGGGGTAGTGAGGGACCACCAAACAACTGAACAAGCAGGCTGCGTGGGGCAACCAGGCTGGCAGGGGGGGTTAGTGAGGGACGACCAAATGACTGAACAGCAGGTTGTGTGGGGCAACCAGGTCAGCAGGGGGGTTAGTGAGGAACGACCAAATGACTGAACAAGCAGGCTGCTTGGGGTGACCAGGCCAGCAGGGGGGTTAGTGAGGGATGACCAAATGACTGAACAGCAGGCTGCATGGGGCAACCAGGCTGGCGGGGGGTTCGTGAGGGGTGACCAGGCCAATGTGGGGGGGCAGTTGCGGGTGACCAGGCCAGAAGGGGAGGCAGTTGGGGGCGATCAGGCTGGCAGGAGGAGCAGTTGGGGGTGATTAGGCTGGCAGGGGGGGGGCAGTGAGGAGCAATTAGGCCAGTGGGGGTTGGGGGTAACCAGGCTGGCAGGGAGGTGGCAGTTGGGGGACAACCTGGCTGGCAGCGGGGGCAGTTAGGGGTGATCAGGCCAGCATGCAGAGGCAGTGAGGGGTGATCAGGCCGGTGGGGTCGGGGGGCAATTAGGGGCGACCAGGCAGGCAGGCAGGCAGGTGAGTGATTAGGAGCCAGCAGTCTAGGATTGTGAGAGGGATGTCCAACTGCCGGTTTAGGCCCGATCCCCGGTATTGTGCCTAAACCGGCAGTCAGACATCCCCCGAGAGGTCCCTGATTGGAGAGGGTGCAGGTTGGGCTGAATTTCGTGCACCGGACCTCTAGTCCTATATAATAAAAGCCTTATATGCTGTGTCTGGTTGGCCATTCAACCAATCAAAGCGTAATATGCTAATGATATGCTAAGGCAGTGATGGGCAACCTTTTGAGCTTGGTGTGTCAAACTTTGCCAAAAAACTGAGCATAACTCGGGTAGTGTGTCTCTTTGAGGAAAAAACATTATTTCGCAAATGTTTCATCCTCAGGAGCAGCAAATGTTTCATCCTCAGCATGCGGCCGCCTCAGCGGCCGCGTGTCATCAGAAATGGCTATGCATGTCAGTGCTGACACGCGTGTCATAGGTTCGCCATCACTGTGCTAAGGTCACTCATCCACTCGCTATGACGTGCACTGACCACCAGGGGGCAGACAGTCAACCGATTAACCAGTTGTTAATACGTGCACTGACCACCAGGGGACAGATGCTCCGACTGATAGGTTAGCTTGCTGCTGGGGTCCGGACTGAGTGAGACAGGCTGGATATACCCTGAGGCCTTCCCACGGTTCCTCCCCAGCTGGCCAACCTCCTGCGTCCCTCCCTGGCCCCAATCATGCACCAAGGGGGGGGTCCCTCGGCTTGGCCTGCGTCCTCTTGCAATCCAGGCTAAGGGACATCCCTCCCCCCCACCCCACGCGAGTGTACCAATTTCGTGCACCTAGTTGGTATATAATTTGCATACTATGTACTTTACTAATTTTTTTAAAAAAATACATTTTATTGCTTTTTTACAGAGAGGAAGGGAGAGGGATAGAGAGTCAGAAACATCGATGAGAGAGAAACATCGATCAGCTGCCTCCTGCACACCTCCCACTGGGGATGTGCCCGCAACCAAGGTACATGCCCTTGACCAGGTTCGAACCTGGGACCCTTGAGTCCGCAGGCTCTATCCATGGAGCCACACTGGCTAGGGCTACTTTACTAATTTAAAGTGTGTAATTCAGGGACTATTTTTGCCATTGCTTTTAATTTAGAATTTTGTTTAAAATGAAGAGAATATACTTTCACTAATTTCTCCTACTGTGTCTTAAATAAATACACATCTTAACAGGCATGAGGTTGCTGATGTAGCATTCGGGACTTTCTATTAAGTCAGTGAGTATAAGGAGATCTGCAATGTTAAAAGTGTTATAAATGGTTACTCAGTACAGTGTGTAGCCTGAGTCCATCCAGGATGACTGTACCCAATTTTGACATCATGCTATGGATAAATATGCACTGGAAAATAAACTAAAGAACCACAGTGTATCTTACACTTTTGTAAACAATATTTTGTAGATAACTTTTCAGTTTTTTCCAAAAGATACATTCCAATACTTTGATTACATCCATGTTATTTTTGAGTTGGCAGAGGTAACCTAACCAACTACCATTATGTTTTGGTATTAGGGGATAAACATTACAATAAAGTTATTGAAATGCAAAAATGAAATAAAATAAAACATGCAATTCAGTGGTTTTCAGTGTATTTAAAGCGTTGTGCAAACAATACCATAATTTAGTTTTAAAATTTTTATTATTTTCAAATTGAGATGTAATTCACATATCATAGAATTCACCATTTTAAAGTAACAATTTGTATTAACAAGGTTGTGCAACCATAACCACTGTTGAATTCCAGACATTTTCATCACCCCCAAAAGAAACCACAATCCTGTTAGCAGTCCCCCCACCCCCTCCCTTATCCTCAAGCAACCATTAGTCTGCTTTCTGTGTCTATGGCTTTGCCTGTTCTGGGCATTTTATATAAATGAAATCACACAAAATATGGCCTTTGTGTCTGGCTTCTATCACTAAGTTTAATGTTTTCAAGGTACATCATTCGTTTTTATGACTGAATAATAGTTCATTGTATGGTTAGATACTCTATTTTGTTTATAATCTAATTTTAGAACATTTTGATCACTCCAAAAAGGAACTTTTTTTTCATATCCCACCTACTCACCCCAACCTCGTAGTCTTAGGCAACCACTTACCTCTTTCTGTCTCTACAGATTTGCTTATTCTGAACATTTCACAAAAAATAGAATTATAGAATATGTGGTCTTTTGTGACTGGCTTCTTTCTGAACATTTTAGCCTAATGTTTTTGAGGTTCATCCATATTGTATCAGGTATCAGTATTTCATTTCCTTTTATTGCTGAACTAGAGGCCCAGTGCATGATTTAATCATGCACGTGTAGGCTGTCTGTCCGCTGGTCGGGACCCGGTGTGGCCGGCAGCTCCGAAGTCCCTGGGCCCCTAGAGCGAGGCGGGGCGGGGGCGTGGTACTCCTGCGGCCGGAGCCCAGGCCGGGGTCTTGCCTTCGCCTCCCGCCCAGGAAGGCTGGGGCCGCTGCCGCCTCCTCTGCCTTCATGGAAACCCGCGACCTCTGCGGACACCGGGCTCCTGCGGCCCAACTGCCGCCAGACTCCCCCCCCACCCACGTGCTCTGCCGCGCCGCCCGCCCACCCGCGCCGCCTCCAAACCTCCAAAACATCGGCTCGCTGCCCCAGAAGCCCGTCTGTGCTGCAGCACAGCCATGGCGCAGACGCTGAGCTCATGTCGCCGCTGGTAACGCGAGCTCAGTGTCCTGCCGGCCCAATCACCACCCCAGCCACCCCGAGTCCCACCCCCTGTGTCTCCCGCTGGTCCAATCATGGGTGTAGCGGAGTGATGGTAATTTACATATTACCTTTTTATTAGGTAGGATAATATTCCACTGTGTGGATATACCACATTTTATGTATTCATTCATCAGTTGATTCATCCGGTCCTTCTGCTTTTACATAGCATTTTTTCAAAGGGAAATAAATATAGGCTACAGTTACTTATGAATTCACCCCTTTGTCTCTGGGCTTAGACAGATCATCCATTTAGCTCGACAGAAGCTGCTTACAAAGAAACATGGGCCAGTCCTAATATAGGAATTCATGCATTTCCTCCATCAGATAAAAGAATCCCAGCAAGACATGGCTATTTTCAAAGCTTAACTTTTCTGCTCTCCCTATGGCTTCAGGTTTCTGGTATTATCATTCAACTGAACGTCTTCATTTCCTGGGATACACCTGAAAAAATGCCCTACCTCACATTGGAACACAAAGCCCAGCAGCCAGCTGAAGCCCTGGGGACAGCATTGCCTTTAATCAGCTTGGAATGATTCTCTTACGCTTGCAGTGCTGACAGCCTGTTGTCCAGCATACTTTATCATCTAGCTCAGAAGTGCGGAAAGAAAAGTTCAAAGATAAGGTTACTGGGAAAATTCCGTTCCCCTGCTCTTTCTACACTCAATGGCAGTTCTGACAGGTCAGGAATTTTCATTTTGGTTTTAGAGAATTTACAATATGAGAGAGGGAGCAAACTAGGCTTAGAACTTGATGATGAGGATTTAGGGATATTCTATCCTTGATGGCAAATTTCTCACCTATAAGGTGGAAATAACTATATATGCCTCAAAATACTTGAGGAGTAAGTGAATAGTACATTGTCTAGCACTTGATAGGTACCTAATAAGTGCACATTTTCTTTCCTCCTACTTATTTACATGGTGGTCATGAAGTTATGATGAGACCATCATGTGAAAGCAAATGTCCTCATATTCTCATGTAAACAGTGATAGATATTAGACAAATGATTATACTCTAGCTTAATAGACACATTCCTTTTATTTTTAAGCCAAGTTTTATTTTAAATATTTTTTTAAGTTGATTTTTGAGAGAGAGAGAGAGAGAGAAAGAGAGAAAGAAACAGTGGCCTCCTGCACTCTCCCTACCAGGGATCAAGCTGGTAACGCATGCATGTGCCCTGACCAGGAATCAAACTGGCAGCCTTTTAGTGCACGGGACAACTGAGCCATACTAGCCAGAGCATTTATGTCATGTTTTAGAATTGAACCACAGAAAAACTATCTTTAGTGTTTCATCCCGGTTTAAAGATCTGAATTTCTAAATTCACTAGTATAGTGACTGAAAGGAATTAATGAAGCATCATAGAAGTACATAGTAATAATTATACAATTTTTATTGTTAGATATGGTGCTTTCTTAATAAAGTGTTTTTATGTTTTTTGTAATAGTTTCACAAAAGGTATTTAAATTACCTGTTATTTCTACCCAGAAGTTGTCATTTTTACTGATGAACTTTTATCAGTCATTTGTGTGCATATATAAAGATGGGTGGATAAACAGACATGAAATGACAGAAGTAATGAGGAGAGGTTGGTGTGCGATATATGCAACTTACTCTTAAACATCAAGCTGTATTTTCTAAGAAAGGAGATATTCTGTGTGTGAATTTCCTAAAAAAGAGAATATTCTCTCTCTTTTTTGTTTTGTTGTTGTTGTTAATCCTCACCTCAGGGTATTTTTTCCTTTGATTTTTAGAGAGAGTGGACGGGAGGGAGGATGGGAGGATGGGGGGAGAGAGAGAGAGAAAAAAAGAAAGAGAGAGAGAGAGAGAGAGAGAGAGAGAAGGAGAGAGGGTGGGAGAGAAAAACATCAATGTGAAAGAGATTGGGACTGGGATGGAACCTGCAATCCAGGTACATGCTCTTGACTGGGAGTCGAACCCGAGACCCTTTCAGTTCATAGGCTGACGCTCTAACCATTGAGCACACTGTCTAAGCAGGATATTCTCTGTTGTTACCATTATACAGTTGTCGAGTGGCCATTTTTCTAAAGAAGAGCTCTCCTCTCCCCAACCTTCTTCACTTTCAGATTATTATTCTGAGTTCATGAATTCTTTTTTTTTATTGTTTAAAGTATTACATGTCTCCTTTTTCCCCCGATTAATGCCCCCCTGCCACTCCCACCCCTGAGGGCAAGCCCCCACTGCCCCAGTGTCTGTGTCCATTGGTCATGCTAATATGCATGCATACAACTCCTTTGGTTCATCTCTAATCCCCTCTCCCCACCTTCTCCCAGAGGTTGCATGGTCTGCTCAGTGCTACCTTGTCTCTGGATCCATTTTAATTCATCAGTTTATGTTGATCATTATATCCCACATATGAGTGAGATCATGTGATATTTATCTTTCTCCTACTGGCTTATTTCGCTTAGCATAATGCTCTCCAGTTCCATCCATGCTGTTGCAAATGGTAAAAGTTCCTTCTTTTTTATAGCAGCATAGTATTCCATTGTGTAGATGTACCACAGTTTTTTAATCCACTCATCTGCTGATGGGCACGTAGGCTGTTTCCAAATCTTAGCTATTGTAAATTGTGTTGCTGTGAACATACGAGTGCATATATCCTTTCTGATTGGTGTTTCTGGTTTCTTGGGATATATTCCTTGGAGTGGGATTACTGGGTCAAATGGGAGTTCTATTTATAACTTTTTGAGGAAACTGTATACTGTTTTCCACAGTGGCTGCACCAGTCTGCATTCCCAGGGTTCCTTTTTCACCATATCCTCGCCAGCACTTGTCGTTTGCTGATGATAGCCATTCTGACAGGTGTGAGATGATACCTCATTGTCATTTTGATCTGCATCTCTCGGATGATTATTGACTTTGAGCATGTTTTCATATGTCTCTCGGCCTTCTGTATGTCCTCTTTTGAAAAGTGTCTAGTACTTAGGTCCTTTGCCCATTTTTTGATTGGATTGTTTATCTTCCTTTTGTTAAGTTGTATGAGTTCCCTTAAATCCTGATCTGAAATAGCATTGGCAAATATGTTCTCCCATGCAGTGGGCTTTCTTATTGTTTTGTTGATGGTTTCCTTTGCTGTGCAGAAGCTTTTTATTTTGATGTAGTCCCATTTGTTTATTTTCTCCTTAGTTTCCATTGCCCTATGAGCTGTATTGGTAAAGATATTGCTGCGACATATGTCTGCTATTTTGCTGCCTATGGAGTCTTGTAGGATTTTTATGGTTTCCCGTCTTACGTTTAAGTCCTTTAACCATTTT
The DNA here is from genome assembly GCF_951640355.1 of Cnephaeus nilssonii. NCBI lineage: Eukaryota > Metazoa > Chordata > Mammalia > Chiroptera > Vespertilionidae > Cnephaeus > Cnephaeus nilssonii. The sequence continues at coordinate 69,199,720 of NC_137082.1, read as the reverse complement.
GAGTTTGTTTTTGTGCATGGTGTAAGTTGGTGATCTAGTTTCATTTTTTTGCATGTATGTGACCAATTTTCCCAGCACCATTTTTTGAAGAGACTGTCTTGACTCCATTGTATGCTCTTGTTTCCTTTGTCAAATATTAATTGAGCATAATGGCTTGGGTCTATTTCTGGGTTCTCGTTTCTATATGTCTGTTCTTGTGCCAGTACCAGGCAGTTTTGAGAACCGTGGCTTTGTAATATAGCTTGATATCTGGTATTTCATGAATTCTTTTTATTCAGTTTAATCTTTTTGATGCTTACTCAAAGTGTCCCAAAATTTACCAGTTGAGCCTCTCAAGGTGGGTCCTATATCCTGTTGATATGTCCCCATCAGTTTTTTAATATTTGCTTGCTTTTCTTGACACAAAAAGATGTCCAGGCCCATTTTATACTTTTTCTGCCCTAGACCTGGAATTAGCTATTTCTCTTAAGTAGCCTTAGTTCCTTTGAGTGGGGAATGGTCTTTAGAAACCCAGATCTGAGCCGTAGGTGTGCTCATTGGTAGTAGGGTGTTGTTGCTTCAAAGCCTTGAATGAAAAAAGCACAGTATATACTTTTTAAAGTAAATTATGAGTTTATGTTAATATTTGCAGTTCAAATATAACACCAAAGGATTCTTCTGTACCTTCCCCTGTTTCCTGTTTTGATATTTAGATATTGCCCAATCTCCTTTGTAGGCTTATACTATTTTGCACTCCAATTCAGCAGTGTAGGAAAGTAGGTATCCCTGAACCCTTCCCAATAAATAGACAGCTGTCAAGCTTTTGAATTTTTGTCAATCTGAAATGTAAGCAGTTGCATCTCTAAGTAGTTTTGATTTGTTTTTCTTATTATGAGTGAACCTAAGATTTTTTTTTCATGTTTAAGGACTAATGGGATATCTTTATATACACACTATCAGGTCTTCAGCTCCCCTACCCATCTGCCCCCCCCCCTTTTTTGTCTTCTCTTTCTTGATTTTCAGAATTCTTTATGTATTTAAGATCTTATCTGCCTAATATATAAATACCTCTTAAATTAAAAAAAAAAAGAAAATTCTTTTTAAAAAAAGTATGGTGTTTGTTGCAAATATTTTCTTCTAATTTACCATTTGTCTTGGCTTATCGTGTATGTGTGCCTATTCATTTTTAAATTTGTGATGTTTTCTTAACACAAAAGATTTTCATCTATCCAGTTTTCATTGCATCTGTGTTTCTGCCATAGCTAGAAGGCCTGTCCCACACCCAGGTTTTAAATGTATTCACACGTGCTTTCTTCAAGTACTTACGGTTTCCATTTTTACAATTAGAGTTCTTCTCCGTTTGGAGTTTTCCTAGTTCAGTGGTCGGCAAACTCGTTAGTCAACAGAGCCAAATATCAACAGTACAATGATTGAAATTTCTTTTGAGAGCCAAATTTTTTAAACTTAAACTTCTTCTAACGCCACTTCTTCAAAATAGACTCGCCCAGGCTGTGGTATTTTGTGGAAGAGCCACACTCAAGGGGCCAAAGAGCCGCATGTGGCTCACGAGCCGCAGTTTGCCGACCACTGTCCTAGTTTAAGGTATGAGGTGTGGATCCAGTTTAATCCTTTTTTCCAAATAACTATCCAGTTGCTTTGATAGCCATGTGGGCTTTCTATTTTGTTTCCAGACTTTCTATTCTCTTCAGCTGATCAAGTATCTAGGAAGGATAGTAAACTGAATACCTCATATGTCAGCAGTTGCTTGGCCTAGGGAGCCTCTCTAAACACTCCTTTTTGATGTGTAGGGTTATGTCTTGCTGCAGAGTTAGTGCTCCCAGAGGAAGGGGACCCGATCAGAAGAACTTAGCTTCCTGACTTGTCAGCAAATCCCAAACACCCCAATTTTTACAAGTTTTATTTTGTTATAGTTCCTTCAGAACTATCTTATGAAATAATACATTAAATTTAACTTAAAAATTAAACTTCAAGCATGAAAAGCACTTTTTTATTTTATTTTATTGATTTTTACAGAGAGGAAGGGAGAGGAATAGAGAGTTAGAAACATTGATCAGCTGCCTCCTGCACACCCCCTACTGAGGATGTGCCCGCAACCAAGGTACATGCCCTTGACCGGAATCGAACCTGGGACCTTTGAGTCCGCAGGCCGACGCTCTATCCACTGAGCCAAACCCGTTAGGGCAAGCATGAAAAGCACTTAACGTCATACCCAGAGCAAACAAAACACACACTTAGCACATAATCATTGACCGGTCTTAGCAAATATTGTGTTTAATTCCTAATAAGCGAAGAGGCAACAAACAGTGAAGTAAGCTACTGGCAACATCTGGAAGTGGGCAAATCTGGGATTGGCTGCTGTTAAACTTAGCAATGGAGATAGTGAGTAAGTGACAAATGTCTGAGAGGTAGTCAGAGTGCTGGCTTGAAACTGGACTAGACAAGGTCAGGAGATAAGATTGCAGAGAACGAAGGTGCCAGAAGAGAAACACTTGCTGTTCTTTATCTTCTAGACGCCTCCCCCATCCACTTCTTATTCTTATTCTTTTTTTAAAAATATATTTTATTGATTTTTTACAGAGAGGAAGAGAGAGGGATAGAGAGTTAGAAACATCGATGAGAGAGAAACATCGATCAGCTGCCTCTTGCACACCTCCTACTGGGGATATGCCCGCAACCAAGGTACATGCCCTTGACCGGAATCGAACCTGGGACCCTTGAGTCCGCAGGCCGACGCTCTATCCACTGAGTCAAACCGGTTTCGGCATCTTATTCTTATTCTTATTCTTATTCTTATTCTTATTCTTATTCTTATTCTTATTCTTATTCTTATTCTCATTCTCATTCTCATTCTCATTCTCATTCTCATTCTCATTCTCATTTTTCCCTCCTTCTTGTCTTCTACCTCCTCCTCCTCCTTCTGTAAATGTGAATTTATTGGAATGCTATTTGGATATCACAGAACCATGGTAGGAAATAGGATAAAACCAAGATATCTTTTCTTTAAATTGTATTTTTCAATTACAATTTATATTCAATATTAGTTTCAGGTGTACAGCATAGTAGTTAGACATTTACATAACTTAAGGAGTGCTCCCCCAATATTTCTAGTGCCCATCTGGCACCATACATAGCCCATCCACTTCTTAAGGCTCTGAACCTTCTACTCTTTTTTTCTGGTTACTGGGGAGAGGGCTATATAGACCCACATGTTCATGGAAAGCACTAAAGAAAAACTGCACAAAGCCACTTCAACATATGAAATAGGTACATTGAGCTAGCTAGGTTTTTAAGTCATGCCAAGTAAAATTGTTCTTTTTGCTATTGTCACTTACTGTAACTAGTAACCGCTGTCTGCTGCTGCTCTCATACATACCTGTACTTCTCTGTAACTGCTGATGCTTTTCTTAGGGATAGTTTGAGGCCCAACCTAAGAATGTCTTCCCTGACCAGTCCAGCTTGCGAGATTTCCCCATCTTCTGGGCAGATGTAACTCTTATTGTCCGTTCTATCTATTTAATACTTAATAGTACATATCCTGTACTATTTTCTTTTAAAAAAGAAGGTTTAAAAGAACTTGTATGGTGTCATATAGATACTAGATTTATCAGGGTGATCACTTCATAAGTTAAATAAATGTCTAGTCACTGGGTTATACACTTGAAATTAATATAATATATGTAACTTGTAATTGAAAAATGAAAAATTATTTAAAATAAAAAAAATATTTAAAAGAAGTAAATAAAATCACCTACAATCCTATCAGAGACTAATCTTATTAACATTTTGGTATATTTTCTTTTAGTCTTTTTATTTTCTCTCCTCTGTATGTGATTTTACAGAATTTATATCATATTGTAATATAATATTGTATCTCATTTTCACCCTTAACTTTACCATAAACCATTTGTAAGTGGTATTTTAAAAGTTACATAATATTCCATGGTGTGGATTGTGATTTTTTTATACTTTCTTTTTCATGCAGATTTTTCTCATTAGTCCAATTGGGATTATGAAGGGAAGTCACCCTACTGAATCACTCCCCTTTCCTACTGTAGTGCTTGTAGAGAATATTGTGTTCGTAGATGATTAATAAATATTTGCTTGCTCCTCTGTTTTTAGTCTAATATTACAGGGACTATTTGCTATAGAGGACCACAAAATATTATTTGCTGCTTATGCAAAGTTATTGTATCACCCAAGTCTTTCCACCTAGAAAAAGGGACACTGATGAGATCTTTGCATGTATTTTAAGGGCCTGTAAATCTTTTGCAATTGTATGAGAAATATTTTCAGTGAACATTTGTGCATTTTCCTGCACTTTTCATTAGGTTTTTAAAGAAGTCTTTAACCAGAAGCCACGGATCCAGACGCTGGAACCCATCCGGATGGAGATAGATATATTTATTAAACTTACCTGAAATCTAAGACATTATGTTTCACCTTTTCTTTTTCTTGGTTTTCAGGAAGGGATGAGACCATGCAGCCTGCAAAACCATCTTTCCTTGAATACTTTGAACAAAAAGAAAAGGAAAATCAGATCAACAGCTTTGGCAAGAGTGTGCCTGGCCCACTGAAGAACTCTTCCGATTGGAAAGTACCACAGGATGGAGACTATGAGTTTGTAAGTAGTGTTAGAAGTACGTGGTAATGTGTGCTGGAGCAAGCGATTTGAAATATCACACATCCAGTTCTGTCATTTCACTGAAGGTGCCGGAGCATTTTCCTGTGCGCTTCAGGTCTCCTCTAACCACCTCTGGAAGCAGCTCCTGGGCTGAGGGCCTCAGGAGTTTGAGACAACAACATTTTGACTGACATTTGAGTAGTTTTGGCTCTCCCAGTTAGCGGCATCTTTTTCACTTTAAAAATCCTTTATTCACTTGCCATTTTTCTTTTGTTGAGTTTGAAATTGGTAATGGTAAAAGAAACATTCAGTCATCAAACGAAAATGCGCAGTCTTTAATAGTTTATTTGAGATTGTGAGGTTTTATTTAAGGATTAGCCTGGAGGGCAGTTAATGCTGCTTGTAGTGTCTTTGTTGTTTTGCTAACCATTATCCTAATTTTAGGCTCTCTGAGAGGATTATTCTGAATTTTGCCCATGGATGACTATTAAGTTGTTCCGAAGTTTCTTCTGAAAAACTGGGTGTGTTTTATTCTTTCTCTGCTGTGGAACATTCTCCTGCAGCCACAGACACTTGTTAAAGTTCACAGAGATTTAATGAGTGGAGGCAATAAAAAAATTGGGGGAAGGAGGAAAAGCAAGCTAAGGAGTGTGCATTCCTTTTCTGAATATTTTTAGAAAACAATTTTCTCTTTAGGAATATTTAATTTTTACTTTTTAAAATTTTTACATTCTTAAATTCTGTCATCATTCTGTTGTTGATAATAAGAGCTTAGCTTAAGCGTTTTATTTGGATCCTGAGAGGCCTTTCTAGTCCTGGCTTTCCACTGTCCTACTGACTGGCTTAGAGGAAATGATGTCATTCTTCCATAACATAATTTCTACTTTTGTGGAGTAGAAATGTCATAGTTGTACAGCTAATGATAGAGATCTTCTGAGGACCAGAATAACTGACCTGAGGTTATTTAACTGATTAGTTACTGAGTCCATGTTAGAACCCAGCTTCATTTGTTTTATAATCTGTGTTCATTATTCATCATCTACCATGCATTATCATCTGTCATTTTTTGTTCACTCATTTATTTATTAGTTGTTTGAATATCAATGTATGCTTGGCACTTTTTTAGGAATATAGTAATGACTAGAACAGCCAAAAATCCATCCGTTATAAAGGTTTCATTATAGAAGATGGGAAATAAGGAAGTAAAATATTTAGTGTGTTAGATAGTGGTAAATGTTGTAAAAAAAAAAAAAATACAGGGTGTCCTCAAAAATGAAATCTATATATATATATTTCAGAGAGGAAGAGAGATAGAAACTTCAGTGATGAGAGAGAATCGTTGATTGGCTGCCTCCTGCACTCCCCACACTGGGGATCGAGCCTGCAACCCAGGCATGTGCTCTGAACAGGAATCAAACCGTGACCTCTTGGTTCATAGGTCCACACTCAACCACTGAACTATGCCGGCTGGGCATGTATACATACACTAACGGCTGATAGCTCAATTGATGTTTCTTTCTTTTCAAAATTTGAATTAATAATTATTCAGATTGTGTATCCATTCATTTGGGACACCCTGTATAAAGCAAGAAAGGGAGATTGGTGGGTTAGGGTGTGAAGAGAGAAAGAGGGAGAATAGCAATTTAAAATAATGAGTTAAGGAAGTTCTCGGGCCGCATCCCCAACACAATGAATCAAAATCTCTGGAGACAGGTAGCACCCAGTAATCTGTTTTAACCTACTTATGCTTGATTCTGACCCACTAAATTCATATGGGGTTTTCTTTCTTTCCAGTTAGGTGCTTTAGAAATTCAAAGATAAGGATGTGTTTATATTTTATTAATATTGCATGATTTTAAAATTTTCTTTTTACTCCCCTTTTGAGCTTCCTATACTCTTACTAGAGGTATCAAATAGGAAAATGTGTATTTGTAAGTGACATCTGGCAAAGAAAGAACCAGCCCGTTGAGTGAAGAAAGTATTCTGGATAATCTCACTAAGTTTAGAGAAGGGTGTGTGTCCGACTAGCTGACATGTTTCCCTCAACAGTCTCTACAGAGACTCTCAGTTTCCTGGCAGGCACTATTTAATTATGGAAAATAATTCTCTTTCTTCCTGTGAAGGCAATTGCTATTTTGAAATGAACTTTTTGCCCAAAATGGCAAATAGGGAGTAATTTAATCAGGAATGGCAGGATGTAATGCTGACAGAAATCTTTATATTCTCATCTGAAACTCAATACTTGTTGCAGTTCTAAAATGAAATTGCCTCATTTGCCAAGTTGAAAATGCAACATAGATTTCCTTTAATGTTTAATATATAGAGAGAGTAAATGTAAATAGGTGCTTGAGGATACAATATTTTCTAAAATTTGCATTTCATATTCTCTTAAACAGACTGCATTTTTGGAAATGAATGCTACTTTTGTGAGAATTCAGACCCTCCCGTTTTGCCATTTGTAAAGCCACAAAAAGCTGTAAACTTGAATCCAGTTTGACTCATGTATCCTCCAAAAATACACTATGAGATTTTAGTCTAAGATGCCTGGGTGCCTGGAGTCATGAACAAGACAGATAAAGCTCGTGCTCTCCTGGAGCTTAAGTGTGCTGAGGGAAACAGACATAGAGTCAGGTCCGATATCAGTTTGAGTAATAATAATTTAAAGAAAAAAGGGCGGTGACGAGATAATGTGAGAGGAGGCCTTGCAGGGGATGGCATTCAGCCAAGACCTGAACAAAGACCAAAGCAAGCCATGGGAGACGGGTGGAGGGACCAACAGTGCACAGGCCCTGGAACAGGACACGGTGGATGTGTGTAAGGAAGGAACGCAGGCCACTGTGGCTGGAGCAGAGGAACACAGGTTAGCAGTTTCACAGCAATAATCACAGTACATGTGAATGCGTTAAAATCTATTAAAAGACAGAGACTCTGGCCCTCGCTGGTTTGGTTCAGCTTGGATAGAGCATCAGCCTGCGGACTAAAGGGTCCCGGGTTCGATTCCGGTCAAGGGCACATGCCCAGGTTGCGGGCTTTATCCCCAGTAGGGGACGTGCAGGAGGCAGCCGATCAATGATTCTCTCTCATCATTGATGTTTCTATCTCTCTCTCCCTCTCCCTTTTTATTGATTTGAAATCAATAAAAATATATTTTTAAAAAAGGATGTAAAATTAAGAGTCATTATCTTTGAGGAGAGGAATTTTAGTTTTAGTTGTTTTTACAGCAAGAATGTATGACTGTATTAACATATTACTTGCTTTAATTTTAAAAAAGAGTGACGTATATGTTTTTTTTAGATTCTTAGATTTCCCTCGTTTTAGTCTAGAGTTAGCCAGAGTGTCTGCAGATCTAGATGAACCACTGTACTTTTCAATGTTATTAACTTGACAAGTATTGTTGATTATTAGTTCTTGGTATCCTTGGGTTTTGGAGTAAGTTTCCTATTCATTCAAATGAAGTTGTTTCCAGGTTTCTTATGACTTATTTTATAAAAAGAGTTGCTACTAGCTAGCCCCCACATATTAATTTAATCTAGTCACTGAAGTCCTCATGTGTGCTTTGTATGAATAGGCAGGATTGCAAGGTCCTTGACAGCTGGAATTTTATTATATTCATCTTTGTATTCCTAACACCTAGTAGCAATTGCCCTGCTTAAGGTCAGCACACTATTTTCACTTAAACTCAGACACAGTCTTTGAAGTAAATCACTGCCCTGAGAGAGTTCATAATGTAGCAGAAAAGGTAATAAATTAGTTTTGATACACTTGCTAATAACAATAGCTTACATTTATTGAGAATTTACAATGTGCCAGGCATTGGTCTAAATTATAAGTAAGTTAATAATAGTCTCACCTCCCACCAAATGTCTAATTTCTAAAGTGTACCCACGAATTAGGTAATGTTATTATTGCCATTTTAGGATGAGAAAACTTGAGGGTTAAAGGGAGTAGGTAATGATTCAGTTTATACAGATAATAAGTGGCACAGCAGGGATCTGAACCAAAGCAGTTGGCTCCAGAGCTCATCCTCTTAACCACCTACACTGTATGGCCTCTCTCTAGGCTATTCTGGCAGATTCTGCTCATAAAGTGCATATAAAAAGTGCAGTAGGAGGCCAGAAGAGGGAACAAGAACCCCAGGGAAAGCATCAAGAAGTCCCATTTGAAGGGTACTTTGAAAGATGAATAGAAATTCTCGAGCTAGAGAAGGAGGGAAAGGGCATTCTGGGCAGAGAGGGAAGAGTGACTGTGGAGGCTTTGAAGAATGTGGAATGCCAGGAATTACTGAGAAACTGTATTTGGAGCATGCAGACGTGTGTAGGTGTGTGAGGAAGGGGGGCAGAGGGACTGAGAGAGAGCCCTTCAGGTGAAATAAGTGAGTGCCCCAGTGTGCCCTTATTTTTGCTGGAAACATACAGGACTTGTTTTAGATTTTTTCTTGGTGAGTCAGAGAAATTAAAAATAGAATTCTAGTGAAGCACAAAGGGCTAATAACCTAAATATCTCTCTGAAGTTGTGTGATAATGGTCCATGAGGATATAAAACCATTAAACTGTTAATTCAAAATTAATTTGATAAAAGAACCTGAACAAGATTGATTGATTGGATTCCCTGGGTAGTTATAAAGTCATAAACTACTCATAGCTTTTTGTGGTAAGGAAGGATAAATTTTAGCCCTGACTTTTCCCAGGAGGCTGATAGTCCCTGATTTTATGTAACTTTATCTTCACCATCCTTTTCTAGATTGGGGCTTCCAATATGATGGTGATGTAGAGATTTTTTTGTTTTTGTTTTTGTTTTAATATGTTTTATTGATTTTTTTACAGAGAGGAAGGGAGAGAGATAGTTAGAAACATCGATGAGAGAGAAACATCAATCAGCTGCCTCCTGCACACCCCCTACCGGGGATGTGCCCACAACCAAGATACATGCCCCTGACCGGAATCGAACCTGGGACCCTTCAGTCCGCAGGCTGACGCTCTAGCCACTAAGCCAAACCGGTTTCGGCGATTTTTTTTGGTTTTTATAAAGAAGCTTTACTGAATTATTAGGACATAAGTCAATTACTTTTTTTTTTAGGTTGCACTTTTTGCTTTTGATTATACACTGTAGAAATTAGACATTTGGTGGGAGGTGAGATTATTATTAACTTATTTATAATTTAAAATCATGATTGCTGTAGGTACAGAGATGCTTCATTTATTCATGTTTAAATTAAATATTCCTAAGGATGCAACTTGATGTTTTGTGGGAACCCAGGTATCTATAACTTGAAACTTTTATCTGCCATCTTTTAGAAACAAAAGAAACATTGTCTTTGAATTTATGGTCCACATTTTTCAAAATGAATTTTTAAAAATTAGTGTATATCCTAGCCTCCATTTGTCAGAACCTAATGAAGTTTCCACCACTCAACAATAACAATCATCAACTCATGACTAATCCTCCACTTCTAATATTCCCTCCACTTGATTATTCTGGAAAAAAAAAAAATCTCTGGCATATTTCACTTTTAAATATTTCCATATCTCTCTATATAAAAGCCTAAGTGGCCGTTAGGACCAGTCAACCAAACAACCAGTCGCTATGATGACACCCTGAGCACCATGGGGCAGACGCTTTATGCAGGAGCTGCCCCCTGGTGGTCATTGTGCTCCCACAGCCAACCTCCCACAGTCCCTCCCCCCAGCCGGTGGGCCCGATTGGCCATACTCGGGGCCGGCCAAACCCCCAGCCCCAATCAGCCCGATCGGGACTGTGTGAGATGAGCCCCGATAGCTGGCCAGGCCGAGGGACCCCACCCGTGCATTATTTGTGCACCGGTCCTCTAGTGTATCTATAAAGATCTTTTTAAAAACCATAACCACAATATCTTTATTAGACCTGTAAAAATGAACAATAATGATTCTTGCCCAGTTGGTATGGCTCAGTGATTGAGTGTCTATCCATGAACCAAGAGGTCATTGGTTTGATTCCCTGTCAGGGAGCATGCCTGGGTTTCTAACTCAATCCCTGGTAGAAGGGAGCTGATCCATGATGTTTCTCTCTCATTGATGTTTCTATCTCTCTACCCCTCTTCCTTCCTCTCTCTAAAAATCAATTTAAAAAAAGAATGATTCTTTAATGCCATAAAATACCTACAATGTCAATGTTCAATTTTTCCCAGACATCTCATGCTTTTTTTTTTTATAGTTTGTTTGAATTAGCACCATGCTGTAACCAACTGAGCTAACTAGCCAACCTAGTTTGTTTGAATTAGGGTCCAAGTAAAATTCATACATTCAGTCAGTAGATAAATCTCTTAAATTGCTTTTATGTATAGGTCTCCCCCTTCATGCCCTGCACACACACCCACTTTTTGATATTATTAAAGGAATCAGTTCTCCCCTAATGTTTCCCACATTCTGGATACTGATAATTGCATCTAAGTGGTCTGTTTAATATGTTTTTTTAATTTCTTGTAAATTTGTAATTTGATCTAGAATAGTTCTCAGGACCCCTTCACACTTTTAAAGGTTATTAAGGGCCCCAGAAATTTTTGTGTATTTAGGTCATATCTATTGATATCTACTGAATTAGGAATTAAAACAAATTTTTAGAATTTTATTAACATTTAAAAATAATAAACTTATATACATTAATATATAGAACATATTTTAAGAAGAAGAATTGTATCTCCCCAAATATAAAGAAATAAGTGTGAAAAATGACATTATTTACATTTTTTTCAATTTGTATTGTTTAACACATGACAGCTAGATTGTCAGATCGCTTTTTACATTTGATCTAATGTAACAATTTTGGTTGAAGTATATGAAGAAAGTCTGACCTAAGAAATATAATTGGGCCCTAGCCGGTTTGGCTCAGTGAATAGAGTGTTGGCCTGCAGACTGAAGGGTCCCAGGTTTGATTCCAGCCAAGGGCACATGCCCGGGTCGCGGGGCTAGATCCCAAGTAGGGGGCGTGCAGGAGGCAGCCAATCAGTGATTCCATGTCATCATTGATGTTTCTATCTCTCTATCCCTCTCCCTTCTTCTCTGAAATCAATAAAAATACATTAAAAAAAAGAAATGTAATTGGGTAAGGGAGGAGTATTTTAATAGCCTTTTCAGATAATTGTGGATATTCTTCTTTGAGGCTACACTGAAATTGAACTGGTAGTTTCCTAAAGATTAGTTGCAAAGTAGAATCTAAAACTATATCAATGAACTTTTCTTATTCTTAATATTAAAATCTGTTCATCTGTCTTGATTTTTTAAAAAGTTTAAATATAGTTGGTATACTATATTATGTTAGTTATATTATTTTCATGTGTACAATATAGTGATTAGACATTTTTATACCTTACAGTGGGATCACCCCACTAATTCTAGTAATCATCTGTCACCATGCAACATTGTCACAATAATATTAACTATATTATTATATTACTGTTACATTAAATATATATATGCATATATATATATATATATATATATATATATATCACATCTTCTTTATTTATCTATCAATGGACACTTAGGTTGTTTCCATATGTTGGCTGTCCTATATAATAAAACCCTAATATGCAAATCGACCAAATGGTGGAACAACTGGTCGCTATGATGCGCACTGACCACCAGGGGGCAGACGCTCAACGCAGGAGCTGTCCCCTGGTGGTCAGTGTGCTCCCACAGGGGGAGCGCCGCTCAGCCAGAAGCCGGGCTCATGTCTGGTGAGCACAGCGATGGTGGCAGGAGCCTCTCCCGCCTCCGCTGCAGGTGGGCAGTAAGGAGTGAGGGGTCCCGGATTGCGAGAGCCCCAGACTGCGAGAGGGATGTCTGACTGCTGGACATCCCCGGAGGGGTCCCAGACTGTGCGAGGGCACAGGCCAGGCCGAGGGACCACCCCCCAACACAAGTGCATGAATTTCATGCACTGGGCCTTGAGTTATAAATAATGTGGCGATGAACATAAGACTGCATATATCTTTTTGAATTTGTGTTTTTGTTTCCTTTGAATAAATACCAAGAAGTGGAATTGCTGGGTCATATGGTGCATCTATTTTTAGTTTTTTGAGGGATCTCCATACTGTTTTCTATAGTGGCCATACCAATTTGCAGTCCCACCAACAGTGCACAAGGATTCCCTTTTCTAAACATCATCAACAACACATTACTTGTTGACTTTTTGATAATAGCCATTCTGATTAGTGTGAAGTGGTACCTCATTGTGGTTTTGATATGCATGTCTTACACTTTGAATGAACTTTTACTCAAACATGATTTTGTAATATTATGCATTGGCCATTTGGAAAATATTGGTTCCCTGAGTTATCTAGATCTTCTAAATGTTGGCCTACTTTACTATACAATATTAGAGGCCCGGTGCACGAATTCGTGCACGGGTGGGGTCTGGCCTGCCCCGATCTGGTTGGGGGAGCCTGTTGGGGGTGGGGCTGGCCAGGGGGAGGGTCCGTGGGTGGTTGGCCATCCAGCCCCACCTCCTGGTCGAACTCCTGGTTGAACTCCCAGTTGAACTCCCAGTCAAGGGGACAATTTGCATATTAGCCTTTTATTATATAGGATTAAAAACAATCACATTCCTTGAAATTACCACCAATCTTATCAGAAAATTTTCTAAGTGTCTGCATGAAGCTATCAAATTCATAGTAGTGGAATTCCAAAATTCTAATTTTTGTTTGAAAGTTTGAATTTTATCACTGGCAACACTGTTGTTTTTCTTGAAGTGACAGCTCACTTCACTTAGTTCATTTTTGTGAAAGTGCCTGCCAAATACTGAAATCTGAATAACCACAGTCTGCCAGTCATTCTTTCAAGTAAAAATGGTGTTCCATGAAAAAAGTAGCTAGTTTATCTTACAGCTCATTTGCACAAGGGCTTTGTCTTAAGACAACGATCGTATTTCAGTTTGCAGCAGAAGCACTTTATGCAGACTTCCCATTACATTACAGATACTATTAAAAAGACATATACTCAAAGGTCGAACTTGAATAAAATTAATACTTTTTTACTACTTCATCAAGGACATTTCTAAGGGAATTTTTTGTTGTTATTATTTTTAATGGAACCTGTGGTCACGATGAATGAAGTACCTTGGTGCCACTTCTTGGTTCATACTGAGGGGCTACCCACTATTGCTTTTGTGCCATCAGTGTAAATGTCAGCACAATAGAAAAAGCAAGTGATGTCTTAGTATTAATGTGAAAATAGTTGGATCTCATGGGTTCTTTAAGAAGGCGTCAAGGATTTCCCAGGGGTTCATAAACCACACTTTGAGAATAACTGATTTAGAAGCTTGATCAGACTCAGGTTCAACTCTTTTTGGCAAGAATATTTCATAGGTGGTATGTGTACTTCCATCAGGAGTTTCAAAATATCTGGATACATACTCATCTCTCTTTTTCTATAATGAGGGTCATTGCCTACGTGCATTATTTTGTTAGAGGTTACAAAATAGTGATGTGTGATCATTCTCCATTTACCAACTGATATACTTTAATAGTGAAATACTTAATTAATTATGTAGATATTACATATTATATATATAGGGAAAACAGAGTATATATTTAATTTTTGTGAGAATTATTTTACCAGTTAAAATAATGGGTTGGTTCCTACCATCCTCCAAGGATAACCACTGATTTTGTGTTTATCATTAGGAATTAATGGATTTAAAAATATTTGGTGCATTTCGATTCTTGCAGTTAGATTTCACTCCAGAAGATTTTATAACTTCTTCTTCTTTTTTTTCTTTTTACAATGAGATGCTCCTGGCTGATCTTGCTCATTTCCTGTTCCTGGAAACAGCCTTTTTTTTTTTTTTTTTAGCATTATTGAGATAGCATCCTACCTAATAAAAGAGTAATATGCAAATTGACCCTAACTCTGCTACACCCACCAGCCAATCAGGAGCAGATATGCAAATAAACCCAACCAAGATGGCTACAGCCACAGAGAGCAAGGTTTCCCAGGCAACGGAGGAAGCCAAGCTTTCCGCCTGCCCTTGCAGGCCTAAGCCTCCACTCAAACTACAAAGTTTCAATTATAGAAGGTAAACAAATCCAAACAAAAATGGTGGCAGCCATGGAGCTGGAGAGAGCAGGCCAGGGTTGCTCCCGGCAACGGAGGAAGCAAAGCTTTCCGCACACCCTGGCCAGCCCAGGCCTCTGCTTAAGGCTACAAAGTTTCAATTATAGAAGGTGAATTAACCCCAACAGAAATGGCTGCCGGCCATGGAGCGAGCAGGAGGCTTGGCTCCACTCCAGGCTACAAAGTTTCAATTGTAGAAGGTAAATAAATTCCAGATACCAGGGCCTCCGCTTGGGTCGCCAGGGGGCGTGGCTGGCCTGCAAACCACCACAGGCCCCTTGCTCAGGCCACCCCACACCCCAAGGGAACCCCCACCCTGATCCGGGACACCCTTCAGGGCAAACCAGCTGGCCCCCACCCCTGCACCAGGCCTCTATCCTATCTAATAAGAGTAATATGCAGATTGACCATCATTCCAACACACAATATGGCTGCCTCCATGTGGTCAAAGATCCTGCCCCTATGTGGACACAAGATGGCCAGCAGGGGAGGGCAGTTGGGAGGCACCCGGCCTGCAAGGGAGGGCAGTTGAGAGGGACCAGGCCTGCAAGGGAGGGCAGTTGGAGGTGATCAACCCTGCAGGGGAGGGCTGCTAGGGGTGATCAGGCTGGCAGGCAGAAGCAGTTAGGGGCAATCAGGAAGGCAGGCAGGCATGCAGTTGGGAGCCAGCAGTCCTGGATTGTGAGAGGGATGTCCCAGATTGGAGAGGGTACAGGCTGGGCTGAAGGACACTCCTCCCCCCCCTCGGCACAAATTTCGTGCACCGGGCCTCTAGTTGACATATAACATACAAGTTTAAGGTGTGCAACATGATGACTTGATACATGTATATTTTGAGAAATGATTACCACAGTAAGGTTAGTTAATACTTCCATCCCCTCACATAATTACCTTTTGTGTGTGGTGATAACTTTTAAGATCTGCTCTCTTAACAACTTTGAAGTATGTAATACAGTGTTGTTAATTATAGTCATCATGCTAACATTAGATCCCCAGAAGTTATTTATCTTATAGCTGGGAATGTGTACCTTTTGTCTACCATCTCTCCATTTCCCCCACACCCAGTGTCAGGCAACCACCATTTTACTCTGTATTTCTTTGAGTTTGTAGAAGCAGCCTTTTTTTTTTTTTTTAAGGAATTCTGGTTCTTTTATGGGAAATGGTACTTAGAGACCATAGTGTGGGTACAAGGTGTACTCACAATAGGTCATTTTTTCCTAGGCCTTTTCAATGTATGTTTATGACAGAAAGTATGTTTATTACAAACTCATGAGTTCTGATGCTATTTCTAGTACAGTTGAATATCATAGGGTTTCTACTTAACCACATTGATCCTACATTCATAACTCCTTTCCCTCATACCAAATAAGTCACTTTCCAGGAACACCAGTATAATTATTAATTTGCTTTATATCCCACAATAAAAATGTAAGCATCATAATAGCAATACCAACACTTCCACCAACAAAAATTACTAAAAACAATTTCAGATTTGTATTGCAATTCTCTTTGTCCTTAGGCCATATCCCAGTTGAAATGTACAGTCCAATTACTGTATGTTAAAGTCACATGGAATAATTTCTATGTATGTGGTTATGCCACAGATTTAATATGCAGATAATTTTTGTTTCATTTGCTGTTTTTAGATATTGCTTTTTATTACTCCACTTTATCATTAAATAAGCTATGTATGGTTCCAAAGGCAAATGTTATGCAGACTTAGCTTCTGTCCCTATTCTTTCTACTCTGTCTCCTCCTTCTTTTTTTGTTGTTAACATTTTGGTTTTATTCACACACACCAACATACAAATACATGTATATTTGTACTTCCATTTTTTTAATTTTTTTAAATATATTTTTATTGATTTTTTACAGAGAAGGAGGGAGAGGGAGAGTTAGAAACATCGATAAGCTGCCTCCTGCACGCCCCTCACTGGGGATGTGCCCGCAACCAAGGTACATGCCCCTGACCGGAATCGAACCTGGGACCCCTCAGTCCACAGGCTGATGCTCTATCCACTGAGCCAAACCGGTCAGGGCTGTACTCCCATTTTTAACTAAGCAACAGTATACCAGTACATATTCACTTCAATCTACCTTTCTGTTTTCACTTAACTTTATATCCTAGAAATCTCTCCATAGCAGTACAAAGAGTCCTTATCGATGTACGGTAGTTTATTCAGCTAGTCCTCTGATGATAGGTTGTTTGTAGTGGTTTTAAAGTTTATTTCTTCATAAACTTATTTGTAAATAGAGAATGAAACTTTTTATAATTGTTACCTTTGTTTTTTAAGGTTCATGCTTTAGCCTTTTAGTTTTGAGAAGCAAGTTAAACCTGTAGAGCTTTTTTTCTTTCTTTCTTTCTTTCTTTCTTTCTTTCTTTCTTTCTTTCTTTCTTTCTTTCTTTCTTTCTTTCTTTCTTTCTTAGTTAATGCTGCTGATGGTGATGATGAGAGCAATGAGTAGATTTAGTCAGAGGTATCTCTCTGCCACAGTCTGGTGGTGTTTATATAAACTAAAGAGACTAATTTAGTCATAACACATGTGTCACAGGAACGTGACTAATCACTCTCCCTGTTAGATGCCCTAGGTATCAAAAGGCTGCTAGGATGGCATTAAGGAGTGAAGGAGTTCCCTGCAGGCCTAGAATTCCTAATTGATGTAATCAGAACCTGAAATTTCTTAAGTTTGAATCTCATTTCCACTAAGGCAAGAATTGCTTCAGTTACTTTAATTTTGCTAAATTTGAAGTCAGGAAAGAAAAATGACTTTAAGTTTTATATTATTTACTCTTTATCAGTCCAAAGGCTCAAAGATATTTTAATGTAAATTAATTGTTAATCTAGAAAGCAGTTTTACATTTTCAGCTGAGAGATGAATGTAAATGATTTTTCTTACTGTTGAATCCACAGCCACAACTTTGAATTGTAATCATTCACCCAGACATATCTTTTCACTCTTCTTCCTTTTGAGCTGTCAAATATACTTGCTTCACTCTTTCTTCTCACCTTCACCTCCCATTTTTTTCTCATATGGACTCTTGACAGTTCAGTATGTTCCTGGACATGAAATGTTAAGAACACAGGGAAAAGATTTATGCCAGTTTTCTCTCCCCACCCCCTCCAAAGGAAGAATCTCTATTAGAATTCTGAAAGTAGTATTTGCTTTTGTAGTCTCATGCCTTTGAAAGAAAAAACATGATGTGGAACTTTTCTCATTCTTTGAGATACTAGAGTGCACAGATTTGTCCGGCCCATCTCACCCAGTCCCAATCAGCCAGACTCCAGCAGCAAGCTAACCTACTGGTCAGAGGATCTGCCCCCTGGTGGTCAGTGCACATCATAGCAATTGGTCAAACGGTCAAACAAATGGTTGGACACTTAGCATATTAGGCTTTTATTATATAGGATAGGATATTGCATGTATCATTTCCTCCCAAATTCTGATGCTCCACCACTCAAGTGAAATACAGCAGAGCTGAGCATCTCTTGTCTTTGACAACATTTGCTCCAAGCATAAGGTGACCAGATCGTCCCGCTTTTGGCGGGACAAAACCGATTTTTAACAATTTGTCCCGCGTCCCACGGCGTTTTAAAAAAGTCTACTTTTTTAAAACGCCGTGGGACGCGGGACAAATTGTTAAAAATTGGGACTGTCCCGCCAAAAGCGGGACGATCTGGTCACCTTATCCAAGCACCAATAATTCCGAATGGGAGGCATGTCTCTTGTCCTTCCTTCTCACTGTTGGAGTTTGATGCTGATATTACTGAGACTTCGAGCTGATAGTGGAAGGAAGAGAGATATTGATAAAATGATTCAGACAGAAGAAGGCTAATTGATGGTGATTTCTTGTATTCCCACTGAGAAAAAGACACAGCTCAGGGCGTTGGTTGTTTTTAGACAGGAACGTGTTAGATTTTACATTTGTTTAGAAGTTCCTATAAAGTTGCATCTGGGTCAGCTTGTAAGGAAATATATTGTGCCTCTGAGTAGCTAAGTGGTTGCTGTTTTGGTTGAGGCAATAGTATGCCTGGTAGTTAAGATCACTACAGTCAGGCTTTTAAGGTCCAATCTGAGTATATTTGGGCCACTTGGTTCTCCTCCCTATGCCTCAGTTTCTTCATCTGTAAAATGGAGGTAATACTGATTCCTATATGAAAGCTTCTGTGTGTATGAGAATTAATGTAGCAGTGCATCTAAAGTGCCTTAAACATATCACAGGCACTTCACAATGTCCACTTCCTCCTCTTTCCCTCCAATCTCCCCTTCTTTCTTGAAACATTGTCCTTGGAGTAAATTTCAGTAACTGAAACCACTCCCCCAGTGATTGCCATTCACTTAACCAGAGATCCATTCCCAAAGGAAACTTGTTCCCTGAGACTGCTTTAAAAACTGTCCTTAAAAAAAAGGAGCTAGAACCCAGAGTGGTCATGGGTATCATTTTTAGAACTTCCCAGTGCTTGCTTGATTTCCCTTACGTCTCTTTTCCATAGAGTTTTTTCTTTCTACCCACCTCCCATGACATAAATTTAATGTTACTTTTAGTTTTCAAATCTTGAGCTATCACACTACTCCCATTGCAATGCGTACTTTTGCCAATAGATGCCACCCTCTCACTTCTTGTGAGCGCAGCCTCTGGTGTGGCATTTCTTTAGGTAAAGGAGAGGTTGCCGCTATGCAGAATGAGTGGTAAAATCACTCCATCTGCCTGAAAGTTGGACATCACATGAAGTGAATTTCACTGAAAATAGGGGTACCTTGTAACATGGACCAGTAGAGTGAACATTAAATTGTGCCAGAAGAGGGGTGAATGGCCTTGCGCGAGTCACTCTCCTCTTTGAGTTTCATGTTTGTCGTCCGTGAAAATCAAGCATAACACCACTGTCCTACTTTCCCCAAAGGGTTTGAGGAAAGATTCGATGAAATGGAGGTTGGGGTTATTTTGAACCAAGTTCGTTCTAAATTCTACCATTTAGAACTATGGTAGAATTGTAGCAGGGAATTATAAAACTGCTTCTGTTTGTTTTTTGGTTCATTGTGTATTAAGTATTATTATTTATTTTGTTGTTATTATTTCATGCTTAATTGCACCTTTGTAAAAAAAAAATTATTAGATCCTTTAGCAATAACAAATAATCCAGAAACAGGAGAAGGCCAAAGGAGCAATTAAACCTTAACTTCTGCTATGCTTCTTTTTGCTGCTGATGGTAATACTATCATCACATTAGGGTGATATAACATTTAATATTGTTAAAGGCACATGCATGTTTTGCTCCTTTATTTGGTGATGCTTACAGTGTTCCTGTGAGAGAAGCAAGGTGAGGTTGCTTATCCTTTTTATGGTTTGATGATCTGAAGTCCAGAGACATTAAAAGGCAACTTTCCTGCTTAGTTTCAAGAGTCAGTTCTGGGACCCAAATCCCCAGGTTGCTTCCTGCCTCTGGTAACGGTTGGGTGTTTTGTCACAGGGAACAAAGCAAAACGAACTGATCTTGAGTTCCAGGCACATACTAGGCACTTAATTAATGTTACAACGCAGGTAAAAACAATCATCTATATAATACGTCATCGGGACTATGGTGACCAGGAAGAATGGTTTCAGATGTATTGCATCTTACTGGGAATTTTGTAATATTAGAGGAGTATTTATTGTTGACTTAAATTTTTTTCATACTTGATACATAAGGCAGATTGACATGCTTTATATTTCATTAATTACATGAATTATCCCCCTTGTTAGAACAATTGAATTGACACCCTCTTTTGATGTTCTTTATTATTTACTTTGCAACCATGGGTTTCATAGTTATTATGCTGTTGTTCAGGAAATGTCATGCTAACTAAAAAAGGCATTATTGGTTTAAGAACACTTTTGGTTTTGTCCAGATATAACTTCTGTGGAAACAAAGGTGTCGGTTTTAGAGGAGTCTTAATTGCTGAAGCAAACATTTGCTATACGCTCAGGTGAAATCTGTCACAGGGCGCCTGGCAGTCTCATCCAGGCTCTTATTCAGAATGTTCCCCTTTCGTTCCCTGTTATCTGTTCAACAGCAGCTTTTCTTTAAGTTTACTTTTCTTACCATTGTAATAAATATTGCATACTTTTAGTGATATTCATATTATTTTCTTATTATCTTGTGTGTGTTTTTTCTCCTCCTACCCTTTACTTTTATTATTATTTTTCTGATTAAAACACCTAATATCAGGTCTTACCCTCATGGCAAATTTTTAAGTATAATATGGAAGAGTGTTACCTATAGGCACAGTGCTGTGACATCGATCTCTAGGACTTGCTCCTCTTGTGTCCCTGAAACTTTGTCTCCTTTCACCAGTCGCGCCCTGCTTCCCCTTTATCTTGTCTTATTTTAAATTTTATTGGCAGGGACACTTGCTTTCTTATGGTTACAGAATTTGAGAAGAAGATGGTGAAAACAGCCATTACTGAAATGTGTGCATGGTGGGAACCCATGTGCATTCTTTGGAAAACTTTCCACATCTTTGATTTCTTTTAGTAATATCCATTCATCTGAGTGTGTAGGAGCATGTTAATTAGTTTATAAATTTGGTAGATGTGAAGTTTTAGTCTTTTCCCCTTCTTTGGTAAAATGTTAGCAGAAGACATTGATTGGACCTGCAATGTTGGGAATCCCCTCGATCAGAGTTGGGTGCAGCATGTAAAGCCTTTAGCAAAGCGCCTGGCAGTCCTCCTCGGTTATTAATGTTAGTTCCTTTCAGAGTGACAGCTTACATAAAGTTGAAGAGAGCAGCAGATTGGGAAACAGACTCAGCTCTGACAGTAGCTAGCTTTGTGTCCTGCAGCAAGCCACCTGATCTTCCTGGGGCTCTTCATTCTTCATCTGCTAAATAAAGAGCAGCTTAAAAAGTCTCAAGAGCCCTCAAACTCTCAGTCTTTGTTTGTTAATCTTTAAAATGGAGATAATACGTACCTGTCACAGGGGATACTTGAGCCTGAAAGTGATAGCCTGTGTAAAGCATATAAAAGACGCTCAGTACATGTCAGGTTTTTCCCCATTCTTTTAAAATGCATGGAGGTACTTTGGACACCCTGGAGACCCAAATGAGTACAGGAGGCCGTATAACATACTGACCCAGAGCCAAATAGACCTGAATTCATTCCTGGCTTCACTGTTTATGAGATCTGTAACTCTAGGCAAGTCACTTACCCTAGAATGAAGATACTAATCATATTTACTTCAGGGTTATTGAAAAGATTAAATTAGAAAATGCTGCTAAAGTGCTTAGCAGGGTACCTGACACATAGTAGGCATTCACTAAATTTTATTTACGTGTGTAATACGTAGGTGGGAAAGATGAACGATCAGAGGGGAAGAGTTGAAGATAATGAGATGGGCTGCCCAAAACAAGAGAAGTTGGAGGCAAGCCCAAAACTTATCTCACAGTTTTATTGAGGGCCCTACTGAGGCAGCTCCCACTTCCTAGTTAAATGTTGTTTGCTTTGAAGTATTCAGTACCTAAAATGAACTTAATAACCTTTTTTATTCACAGGGTTTACGTATCAAACCTACTGATTCAAATGGATCTTTTGTGTTTTCTCAGATCAGATTGGCTTCCCTTACATCTATCTGCCTGGGAGCTGTAAGACCTGGAAATTTCCCATATTGATGTTCTGATCTAATGATGATGTTGTTAATATAAAACAGTGTGTGTGTGTGTGTGTGTGTGTGTGTGTGTGTGTGTGTGTGAGAGAGAGAGAGAGAGAGAGAGAGAGAGAGAGAGAGAGAATGAGAATGAATGAGAGGAAGAAAGAGACACAGACCAACAGAGACACCACACCACAGCCGCACTGGGCGCCATCACCTGTGTGTGCCCTGTTTGCATAGCTGAGCTCGCATTGCACTCACTGGATAGGAAGGTGGCCAGCTGCTGGAGGAAGGACAGACTCAGATCCACTTTACAGACCCATCAGTCACTGCCACTTGCTTCTTAAAAAATTTATTTACATTCCTTTTTTAAAAACTAAACTTTTTATTTTGAGATAGTCATAGATGCACATGCAGTTGTAAGAAATAATAGATCCTGTGTACTCTTTACCCAGTTTCCCCAATGATAACATCTTGCAAAACTATAGTACAGTGTCATAGCCTGGATATTGACATTACTCCATCGAGACAGAGAACGGTTCCATCACCACAAGGCCCCTCTGTTGACTTTTGTAAGTACACGCTCCCCACCCCATTCCCTAACTCTTAGCAATCTGTCCTCCATTAATGTATCCTTTGAAGTTTAAAAAATCTTAAGGGCATGGGGTTTAAGATGAAGTAAAGTCAGGAAATTTAGCGAAGTGCCTGTGTTCTCCCAAGTGCTCTTGTTCCCAGATATGGCAGGAAGTTGTTTTCACACGCTGGGAAGAAGCATAGCCATTCCAGATTCAAGGGGAGGTTTCCTCCTTTTGAAGTGCTGCTGAGACTGTAATTATAAACGAGGATGAGTTAACATGTGATAAAATACCATATACCATCTGTCTCATCATCTGAGGCAATTCTCTGTGCCAGCTTGGTGAATGAGGGCAACAGCTGTCCAGAAGTTCGTTGCTCAAGGAATGTGCTTAACAACTGGTACCATGAATTCAGCCCTTTGTGTGAGAATTTTAAGAAATTGAGTTCCTGGTATTTAGTCAATATGTGCAGTTTTACGTGCAGTTATATAAAGGTTTGTGATGTGGAGTTCTCCTTTTTTTTTAAATTTTCACCTATCGCTGCCTTCCTATCTTAGTTTTGTTATTACAGAAAATGGAAATCCCACAGGAAAGCCTAGTCCCTATTTCCTGACTGCTGGCCTCTCCGCAACACTCTCCTCCCACCCCCCACCTCCACCCCCACCCCCCTATGTTCTGTACCTGGGCCTATTAAACAAGGTTCCATGATGTAGCTTCAAGGGAAGCTCAGTGTTGCACTGGATGACCTCAAAGGTTTCATCCAGTCTTGAGTCAGTGATGCTGCATCAATGAGCTTGTGTAGCTACTCAAATGTGATAGATAAGCATTCAGCATTCACAGGAAGGAGGTGCTCCTGGGCTGGCCGCAGAGACCAGGCAACAGTGCTTTTTTCATGGCTATGGATTATACATCTAAGTGGGGGGCAGGGGAAGCGGGGGACAGTTGGCCCTGGCACATATAATTTTTGCAAGTACTGAAATGGGTGTGAGCTCTCCGGTTTACCACAGATCACACCACTTCCGGTTTGTTTTATAACTGGCCTGTTGAGCTTATTTTTACTTTCTCTGCCACTCTTGAAAACATTTGCACTGTGACCTCTGATTTAACTAATCCCCAAATCTTGGACATTTAGGTGGCCGTCAGCCTTTTAATATTAAACATTGTTTTAATGACCATCTTTGCATGATCTGAATTAACTCCTACAAGTAAAATGCTTGGGTTAAGCTTTACAAGTTTGAAATTGTGATATATATTATTAGATTTCCCTGTTGTTTTTGCTGTTTGAATTGCCAGTTTGTGTGATTTATCTGAATTAAGGGAATTCTTATTTCCCTTATTGGTTGACACTATATATGGTGTCTTAACTGTTCAGATATTTTAAATTTTTAGGTACTTTGATTTTGCAGTTTTTTCTTTGTGGTTTATGGAAATTTATGCCATGCTTAGAAGATTTTTCCCATCCCACAATTATAAAAATATTAAACCTTTGTTTTAGATTTTTTTTTCTCTCTCCAGTATTTATTCTGTCTGGAATTTGTCTTGGTGTAAAGAGTAAGGTAGTGCCTGGCTGGCGTGGCTCAGTGGTTGAGCGTCAGCCCATGAACCTGGAGGTTGCGGTTCGATTCCTGGTCAGGGCACATGCCCGGGTTGCAGGCTCGGAGGCAGCCAATTGTCTATCTCATCGTTGATGTTTCCGTTTCTCTCTCCCTCTCCCTTCCTCTCTCTGAAATTAATAAAAACATTTTTTAAGTCTTCATGATCATAATTTGGAATTGAAAAAGGAACAAACCCAAAACCAATAGAAATAATTTAATATAAAAATTGTAAGGTAGTGATCCAACTTCATATTTTTCTAAACAGCTAGCCAATTTTCCTAAAAACCAACCATTTTTAATATGCATGGTGAATTTCAAATTGCCAAATCTTGATGGCTTCTAGTATCTAAAAGTGGCTTGTTTTTATAGAAAGTTTCCACTTTAAATTCTGAGTTTCAGTATTTTTCTGCTTTTAATACCTCTAGAAAGGAGCTGTGAACAGAACACCATATTGGTTTTGGCATTAACTTTAATGCATCTCAAATAGGCTGATTCTACAGAATTTAATCCAAAGTACTTCTGTGTCTTAATGCCTTTTTGCCAAGCAAAATTGATTATTTCTAACCAAAGGCCTTCAATGCTGGCCTGAAAGAAGAGTGAGGGGTCCTCCTAGGCTGTGGCAGATTATGTAATTTGACATCAGGTACAATGCTTTTTATCTTTTCTCTGAAGTTTCTTTCTGTTCTCTAGCCTTCAGTGGTCAGTGCCTCCTGTTGTTAGGGACTTTTAGAGGTGTGGCAGGGAGAAGGCAAATTCAGAAACTTTCTGTCCAAGTCCTAGTATTGTAGCTTTAAAATGTTTTGTTTTTTTCTTGGCAGTTTAATGAACAGCTATGAAAAAATCTTTCTTTGATAGTTATTCCTAGCCTTCTCTGTATTGTAGAATTTAGTCGGTATATTTTCACCTGTAGTGCTGTGTGATCACAGAGATCCTCTCTGTAACTTTAATTAGAGGGGCTTTTAGTTCTTCTACTTTAAAAATTTACCTGAGTAGCTTAGTACCTTGCCAGATTCCTCTTGTCATATTCTCCTAAATTATTATAGTGTCTTTTCAAGTAGATTTATTATTGAGACTTGTTTTTAGGTCAAGTTTGTAGACAGGAAGGCAGATTCTACCATTGTGGCTGAGAAGAGATATACATAATGGTTAAAACCACCAGAGTCATTCTGTTGGGGTTCATAACCCATCTTCTCCACCTATTATGTCACTTGGCTAGCCCTCCGTTTCCTTACCTATCAAATATGGATAAAAGTCACATCTGTCTCATAGGACTGTTGTAATGTCAAGTGAGATAATGCATGTAAAACACTTAGGACAGTGCCTAGCCTGCAGTAAGCATTTAATAAGTGTTATTGTTCGTCCTCTTTTTTCGTGTTGATTTGTTCTTCTAGGATGTTGCAATGCTGTTTTCCCCCTCTTAATTGTAAAAAGAATACATGCCCATTGTAGAAAGTTTAGAAATGGAAGAAAGCTTAGAGAAGAACATTTCTCCATCACCCCCAGCAATAATCGCAGTTCACATTTTAACATATTTGCTTCCAGTGTTTTACATGTATATCTTGTAGTATATTTAGATATTACCATTTGAGATCATTCTACATGTGTAATATGGTATCTTGACTTTTTTACTTAACATATCCTGAACATTTTGTCATGTCATTAAAAACATTTATACAATCATTAGTTTTCGTGGTTACATAATAATCCATCACATTATATTATTTGGATTGACTTAGTCATTCTTCTTTTATTTGGCATTTAGTGTTGGAACTTTCTTGGTTGGTGTTAGGTTGCTTTTAGATCATTCTAACTTATTAGGCCAGGCTTCTTTAGGAGTTGAGCCTTGTGTCTGCTTTTGAGGTTGGTGTTTTTGTGTTGACTGTGTGACTTAAGCTGGGATTTTAAATGTCAGACCCTATATTCTCAGACTTTTGCCTTCTGTCCTGGACTATCTCCATGCTTGTTTGCTTTTCAGCCTTTCTTTGGTGAGTTTCTTTTCATAATCCTGTGCTGGAAGAAAGATGAATGGAGACCAGGATTAGTATTTTGGTCTCTGACCCTGCAGTGCCACGTGAATGCCCAGGAGCTAGCCAGAGTAAACACCAGTTGCATGTTAATGGATCTTTCCTGAGGTAACCATGCCGAGAAGTTTCTAGTGAGAAGACTGTCCTAAATTGTTCTTGACAAGGTATACTATTTTTGTTTAAAATTTCTTGCTTTTCCTGTAAAGCTGGGCTTCAAGTATGTTAAAGCTGAATTCATTTGTACTCGGGATATAATGAGATCTTGTGCTTTTTACTTTCAGAAAACCAGCCAAGAACAGCAGTCTGAAAAAGACATACGTATCCAAAATTGCCAGGGAAACCTGCTGTTTACATATGCTTTCTGAGAAACCGCATGGCAAGTGAATGTCGTCTTTGTCTGAACTCACAGTAGCCTGGCTCTGCTGGTGGATCGTGCTAGCTGGTTAGGGCTTGGTTTTTAATTCAGTTACTGAAATGGCACTTAGAGCAAGACTTAAATGCCAGTGGTTTGTGACCCAGGAGCTTGCTTACAATGGCATCAGTCTGTGTGAGCTTGACACTGTTTTTCATTTCCTTTGTTTGGTTCTGGAACTGCTTGGCAGCTGTCTTCTTTAAAGTTCACTCTTCATGGCCAATTATTCTCTGCTGTTAAAATACAGGATGATTTTTATCTTAACCACATGGTGAGTAAAGAGCTAAATCCAGACATTGGGTTCTGTGAATTTGGGTAGAGAGAGTATGACTAGTGATAAGAAATCATTTAGATCTACATGGCTTAGAAAGATCAGATATGGATCCTAAGATCTGCAAATACTATCGTGGTACCTTGGGCCCTAGGAAGTGCTGTGCTGAGGTCATTTTCATGTGGCTTCACGGGAAGCACAGGTGCCAAATGGCTTATATCTTAAATTCCTAGAAGCCATCGTCTTGCTCAGTAAGCTGTTCCAACACTATCGTTCAGAGAAATAGGAGCTTTCAGCTTCTCTTACATCTCCAACAAGAGGGGTCATCCAGTGTTTTCCTGACCACTTCTGGTCGTTTCTGAGAAGAAGATTGGATTCCACAAGTTGGGATGTAATCCATATCATTGCTTAAAGGTTCTGCCTGAAAATACTGTGTTTTTTTAATTTCCGCCAAAATTTGTCCCCAGGGAACTTCTACCCATGTGTTTAGTTGTTTCTCACAGAAGCTCTGCAGAAGGTTATCTGCCTTTTCCATTTTACAGATAGAGAGAGCCAGTCTTTGGCCTTTAGCCAGTACTTAGTATTATGGTAACTTGGCTTGAGTAAACCTTGCCAGCCTTATGCTAACTCTTTGTTACAGAGGCCAGCAACTAAACCTTGGGGACTAAGATTATATAAGTGTGAAAGCACCTGACCAATTAAAAGTACCAAATAGTCAGATAGAGCCAGATTCCATTTTTAGCCTTTTATTTTTATACTAGAGGACTGATGCACGAAATTCATGCATGGGGGGTGGTGTCCCCTCAGCCCAGCCTGCACCCTCTCTAATCTGGGACCTTTCAGGGGATGTCCGATTGCCGGTTTAGGCCCGATCCCAATGATCGGGCCTAAACCGGCAGTCGGACATCACTCTCACAATCCGGGACCACTGGCTCCTAACTGCTCACCTGCCTGATTGCCCCTAACTGCCCCCCTGCCAGCCTGGTCCCCCAACTGTCCCCCCTTGCTGACCTGGTCGCCCCCAACTGCTCACCCCCACCGGCCTGGTCGCCCCTAACTGCCCCCCCACCCCCCACCCCCCGCTGGCCTGGTCGCCCCCAACTGTCCCCTCTGCCGGCCTGGTCACCCCCAACTCCCCCCCCCCCCACTGTCCTGGTTGCCCCCAACTGCCCCGCCCCCACACCAGCCTGATTGCACCCAACTGCCCTCCCCCGCCCGCCCCCCCCCCCCCCCCCCCCCCCGCTGGCCTGGTCGCCCCACGCAGCCTGCTGTTCAGTTTGGTCGTCCTTCACTAACCTCCCTGCCGGCCTTGTCACCCCACGCAGCCAGTGTTTGGTCATCCATCCGGTTGTTTCGGTTGTGATGGCCCCTGGCTTTTTCTATATTAGGATTATTATTATTACTAGAGGCCTGGTGCACGAATTTGTGCACTCGGGGGTCCCTTAGCCCGGCCTGCGCCTTTCGCAGTCCAGGAGCCCTGGGACATCCTTAGCGCAGTCAGACATCCTTAGCACAGTTGGACATCCTTAGTGCTGCCGCGGAGGTGGGAAAGGCTCCCACCACTGCCACTGCGCTCACTAGCCATGAGCCCGGCTTCTGGCTGAGCAGTGCTCCCCCTGAGGGAGCACACTGACCACCAGGGGGCAGCTCCTGCATTGAGCGTCTGCCCCCTAGTGGTCAGTGCACATCATAACGATTGGTCGTTCAGTCGATTTGCATATTACCCTTTTATTATATAGGATTACTAAAATCCTCACCCGAGGATATGGTTTTTATTAATTTAGAGAGAGAGAGGAAGGGAGACGGTGAGAGAGAAACATCAATCGGTTGCCTCCTGTATATGCCCCTACCAGGGATCGAACCCATAACCTAGGGGATCAAACCCACAACCATTTAGTGCACTGGACGACGCTTCAATCAACAGAGCCACTTGGCCAGGGCCAGATTAAGTTTTTTTTTTTTTTTTTTTTTTTTTATTATTTTTTTAAATTTCTTTATTGATTAAGGTGTCACATATTTGTCCTCATCCCCCCATTCCCATCCCACACCCCTCCCCTTGGATGCCCCAACCCTCTGTTGAACTTAAGCATTGGTTAGGCTCATATGCATGCACACAAGACCTTTGGTTGATCTCTCCCCCAGATTAAGTTTTGATCTCTGCCACTTGATAACCTCAGGCAGATTAATTCTGTAAACCTAAAATGTTCCATCTGTCCATCTCTAGAATCAAGTTAATTATAGCTGTAAGATTTAATGAAGAGCAAATGAGATAGTACAAGAAAGTGCTTAACATAGTGACTGGCTAATAATGGTTAATAAGTGATT
This sequence comes from Cnephaeus nilssonii, assembly GCF_951640355.1. Lineage (NCBI taxonomy): Eukaryota > Metazoa > Chordata > Mammalia > Chiroptera > Vespertilionidae > Cnephaeus > Cnephaeus nilssonii. The sequence continues at coordinate 69,170,187 of NC_137082.1, read as the reverse complement.
TTAAATTCGGGCTTATTGTTATTATGTAATCATTATACAATGGGCCTTTAAATCCTGCTCCCTGTGCCCTACCTTTCTTTATGTCTTCTTGATTTACTGGGAAGACCAATGTTAGCATTATAAGAAAACGAGGTGGGCATACAAACAATGTTTCTGTCCCCTGGAGATTTCCCCTTCTTTCTCAGGAGGAAGTTTTGGGAGTGAGCTAAATAATCTGTCACGTTGCCAGAGCTGGGAATTGGGAGTTAACTAGTCCTTTTATCCTGCTTACAGAGAAGCACTTCTTTCTGCTCAGTAATAGCATGGCTGCCTCTATTTTCCAAGATTATTTCCTGCTCTGTGGCTCTGTCATTTAAGTACACGTTTTAACATTGCATCTCATCCTGCTTTGTCCTTTGGTCCAGAATTCTTAGTCCATGGTCTTTAGGGTTTTATTCCAGATAAATCTAGAGGTCCCTCCAGAAATCTTGTTTTCATCTAAGTTTTTAAAACTTTTGGCATAAAATTTTGAATTTTAAAATTTGTAATATCTGTAATTCTAGCTTGCTTTTCATTCCTAATATATTTTTTTCTTGATCAAATTTATGAGTTTTCTCCCCTTTTTTTTCAATCATTTCAAAGCACCAGCTTTTGATTTTGTTGGTCCTTGCTTTTGGATTCATGAATTTATGTTCTTTCTGTGAGTTTATTCTGGGTCTTTTCCCCTCCAATTGGACAATTTTCAGTCATCTCTCTTTTCTGATATATGCATGTAAAGCTGTTCCCTTTAAGTCTTACTTGAACTATCTTCTATAATTTCTGATACGTACTTTTTTGTTTTGTAAAGTCAGGTTTGTCGAGGTTTAATTTATATATTTGTATATATTTATATAAAATTTGTTCCTTTTGAGTGTACAGTCATATAAATACCACCATAATCAAAATATAGAACATTTCCATCATCCCCAAGAGCTCCCTCGTACCTTGTTTTTGTCCCTATAGTTTTGTCTTTTCCACAAAGCCATGGGAATGGGGTCATACAGTTTACAGTCCTTTGTGTCTGGCTGCTTCCATTTGGCACGCTGTTTTGAGATCCTGCATATTGTTTTATGTATCTGCAGTTGTTCCTTCTTTTTGCTGAGTAGTTTCAATTTTCTGTCTATGCCACAATTTATCTTCACCATTAATACAGTTTTCAGTGGGATCAAATGAGAGCATTTTAATTTTGCACTTGGCCTGCAAATAAACATACCAGAGTATTCTGGATTTGAAATTATTTGGGTATTTTTTGTATTTAAGGTTTTATTTGGGGTGTGCATTTTGGAAGTTTTTCCGTTAGTGGACAAACATGTGCTCCCCTGTACTCACTGTGTTCTTTCTCCCTGTAGTAGTCTGGGTCCAGTCTGGAGATAGAAATCACACAGTAGGTTAAACAGAAGTTTAACACAAGGAATTATTAACTGTGAGAAAAGAGCAATAGCTAAGATAGAGGGAAACTATATGGTTCCCCAGGACTGCGGGGCATACCCAATGAAGGACAAACTACCAGGGGTTCAGAACTCAGTGGAGAAGGTAGGGTTCAGCCCATGGCATAGCAGAGGAGTTCGCTGATTTGGCTAAACCAGATGTGGCCCAAAGGCTCTGGGCAAGCCATAGGCTATCCTCGGGAGTGCCGGCGAGAAGCAGTCAATCAGCAGCCAGAGACATGGGCGTACACTGGGGTCTGGGCAAGCTATGTGGGGGCTCTGGTGTCCATGTTGACAGGGCTGCCAGACTTTGAAGAAGTACGGAAAGGGATTCTGTTGTTTATCATGGAGACTATATAGAAAGGTGCATTTGGAGCAAAGAGATAATAAATTAGTGACTAATATACTCTCTCTTTTCTTAATATTTTTATTTCTTTATTAACATAATTTTATTTTCTTTTTTCTCCCCTCTCCCTGTCATTGTAGATTCCAAGCCGTCTGTCAGACCCCAGATTGGAGTTAGTTTCTTTCTTCATGATGTTAGTTCATTATAGAAAATAATAAGAACAGTCTTATATCAGAGAAGCTAAGCATTTTAAACTCTGAGCTTAGATGAGCTTACTACTAGGAAGATGATGATCATCCTTTCTGAACCAAAAAACTAGGTAATGGTTCTTACAAAGAACTTTTTCTGGTGTGAATTTATACACATTTGAAGATTATTACCATGTCATAAATTAAATCACCTTTGTTATTCATACCAATTAAACATTTGTTGAAAAGAATAAAGGACTGTCCCAAAGTATCTGGGGCATATACATATTAATACTTTTGCAGAATAGGAATACACTCATCTTTTTTAGACAGTCTTAAATCAGAAAAAAAAAACAACAACAAAAAAATCCCTATTAGGCAGTTATGTGTTTTTCTCTCTCTCTCTCTCTCTCTCTCTCTCTCTCTCTCTCTCTGGCAGAAATCTCTCTCTCTCTGTCTCTCTCTCTCTCTCTCTCTCTCAGACAGACACACACACACACACACACACACACACACACACATACACACACCACACCACACCACCCTATCTAGACACGATTTCTGTTTTTGACAGGATTTGATAGCCATTGCAGAAAAATTCTGACATGCCTTGTAGATAAAACACACACACATACACACACCACACCACACCACCCTATCTAGACACGATTTCTGTTTTTGACAGGATTTGATAGCCATTGCAGAAAAATTCTGACATGCCTTGTAGATAGAACTTATCTGCTTCTTTTGCAGAATTCTTTTTTCTCAAAGGCTATTGAGGGGATATTTCTGTGGTGCCAGGGTTCTTGTTCCAGCATTGCAAAGGGTTCAGCAATCTGGAAAAAGGCTGTGCGTGTAGATTAAATAAGAGTCCATAGACGAAAGATAATTTTGAAAGGCATTGGGGGTCAGAGGAGCTTCAGCTAAAGTTCTAAGTTCTTAGTTTTCCTTGTCTCAGGACCCTTGCTTTTTATTAACACAATTTGTCCTAAGGCAAGGTGGAGATAATACACTTCAAAGGGTAGGGTACAGAAGCATTGTGAGATTGGGGAATAGCCTACAGCTGTTCAGGTGTTTGGCCAACAGGAGGCAATAACATGTAGATTAAGATGCCCTGAGCTGTCTGGCAACAATCATCCTATTCAGGTTTGGGGGAAGTGCCTTTTAGCCTTTCCAACAGGTGATTACATATATGACTCAGCCCTTGTTGAGCCCCCAAGTTTCATCAAGCTTTTGATAAAACTCTTGTAATTATGACATGCTGGAATTGGCTTCCGGCACTGTGGGGAGTGTTTAGTTGGTAAATCTCTGGCCCTTCATTGCATGAGTGTTCCAGCAGTAGGACTTATTTACAGAGGTTTTTATATACTCTCCAGAGATTGAGTGCGTACAAGTTTTCCCAGTTTAAGCAAGTCCAAATTGTAAAAATTTAGGCCTGCAAAATAGCTTACTCAGAGAATTTTATTTGCATTCTTAACTAGTTTTCTGTAAGCACTTTGTCCTTTTAGTGTATTTAAATTGGATCCTATTTAGTCAGAAGGTACCTTTTAAGATTCCCTCTATTAAGTAAAGTGGGATCAGTTTGCATTGTAGCTTTCAGATTTGCTTGGGATTCTTCAGGCTTCTTCTGTTTGGCAAGATGAGAGGGGAAAGCCTGGCCCTTTTGTTATCTTGGAAATTTCCAGCCCGAGCAAGTACAGAGACACCGCTTGCAGGGATTCTTACGTGATCAGCTAGCTCCTTTCCTGAATTATTAAGCTGTGTTAAAACAGCAGCTCGGTACAGTTGCTGTTTAGGTATTCCATCTTCTGAAAGATTAATAGCACTGCAAGAATGTTGATACTTTTGACATCACTCTTCAGTCCTTTCAAATATCAGGAACATCATATTCTGCCCTATTCTTGTGCTCTGCCTTCTTTAAACATTTTCAGTTATCCTCAGAGATTTACTTATTCTAAGCTCTGTGTTTGCTAACTTTCTGAAAATTTTCCTCTCACAGTTTGGTTTCCTTAAGTGTGAAATTTATAAACCAATTTAGAGCTACCCTTAAAGTAGAATTTTTCTCTAAAAGCAATCATGAGCAACCAAGACTAGAGATGTTTTTTATGTCCATTTTTTCTTACAGCTTTATTGCAGTCATGACACTGGACGAGCTATTCATCTTGATTTTGGCATGCCTGGGTCAGTTTAGACCAATTGATATAACCTTATTTAACAAACTTATATGATACTGTTAGACTTATGTATTGATTATAGATTTTCAAAGCTTCTTGAAAGTCCAGCATCTTACTAATAATTGAGGAAACCCAGTAAAAGGTCATTTTCAAGTAAGGGCTTAAAGCTTAAGGATATATTTCTTTATTATATATTCATTGAGAACTCTTTTCTGCTGGCCTGACTGAAAATATATTAGACTTAAGAGTAGGTAGCCCCCACTTTATGAAAGGAAAAGGTAGTCAGGGAGAAAGAGGAGCTGGAGTTTGAGCTGGGCTGGGAGGTTGGATGGGCATTCTCTAACCAAAGACAGAGAATTCTATTCAGCAGAAGCATGGCATAGTGGGGAAATATGGCATCTGCCATATTTTGAGGAATTTTGAATGGCTATATTACTATTGACATATGCACTCGTAAATCCTTTCATTTACAGGGTGGAGCAAAAGTAGGTTTACATTTGTTTGAATGGAAAATAATACAATAATTAATAAATTATAATACAAGAATAAATTGTTTCACGTACTCACAACTGTAATCCTACTTTTGCCCCACCCTGTATTTAACCTAATTTTATTAGCGCACTGTATCTCAAGTGTGATCATTACTTGAAATAAGATTTATGTTTTATTTTTTAAAATTCTACAATTCAGATTTTCCCTGAGTTAGAGAGTGCATCCATTCTTTGTCTTATAAATGTCTAAAAAGGTAAGATCTTTCTCTCAGAGACTCTGACCACAGGGATGCTTCCTTCTCTCAACTCCTATAACACGTGATGACTTGACACACAGTCGGCTTGGCTTTAACAGCTGGACATGCTGGGACTCACATCTAACTCGGCCACCTACACTTACTGGCTTTAGGGCTGGGAGCAAATTCCTGTGTCTCTAATCCTCAGTATCCACCACTGTGAGATGGGATTATACTACTTATTTCATAGGCTTACGAGGATTACATGAGACAATGCATGTACAGTGCTGAGCACAATGCCTAGCACATAGCACTCAGCTAAAGGTAGCTCTCATTAATACTAGCCATCATTAGGCACTTAGTAATGCCAGATTGTAGCTTGTTTTCATAACTTATCTACCTCATTTATCTCCACTTCTAGTGTAAAGGAATCCTGCCATATACTTTGTCCCGTACACACCCTTACTTAATACACCCCTACCATCCCTACCGATGCCTTCTCAGTCCTAGCACGAGTGTCTGACACAGAGAAGGAACTCGCTACATCTTTATAATTAAAGATTTAATGCTGGATAGTAGCAATGCAACGCCTTGTGACAACCATTACTCTTGTATTGGTGGTATGAAAGTTTTTATGGGTTCTTGCTGTGGAAAGCCAGAGTCATGAGGGAAGGAAAAAATCTGGGTTTGGTCAAAACTTTATTACTTTTGGCCAAAGGCTCTCCTAAAACTCACAGAACAAAAACAAAACAACAGTAACAAAAAGCAGGTGCATTGTCATATTCCGAGTAAGTTGTGAAAGTTCATGCCTGAGCAGAGATTGAATAAATTCTAAGCATGCAAAAGTACTAGTTCAAAAATTAATTCTGCCAGTGTAAACTTGAGGATTGTTCTCAATAAGTCACAGATAAGTAAAAGTATGCAAGCAATATATATTACAGTAAAACCTCTGTTTCAAGGAAAAAAAACAAACTTTGGCTTCTTGTCTTTTTGTTTACACCATTTATCAAATCATGTTCTTAATACGCCACATGCACACTGTCCATGCCGAGCCTCCCTTCGCTAGGTGGGAGCCTCTCTGGATTCAGTCTTCGGGTTGGTTGAGGCCAGTCAGCTGACCCTTGTCAGAGCTCTTGTCACTGTGTCGTCAGGCCTGCTTGCAGACAGATTTCTTTGCTTTTACCCAGGTTTGAGGTCTGCGTTTCATTCCAGTCTTCTTGGTACATATTTTATATACATGCAGTCATGTTTTCTGATAACAATTCTATGTATTGATTTGAAATCATCATAAACTCAAAATGGAGTAGAAGTAATCTTTAGTTGATCTAGTTTTCCAACTTTTCTTCCTTATTGGAGAAGCATTAGGAAGATTTTATAAGTGTCTGATGGAAGCAAATTTGGCATGACCATAATTTGAATCAGAGGAAATCACTCATTAAAACTTGCACAAGGTTCATTTAAGGAGCAATATCTTTTGAAATTGAAGGGTCTGGCTTGGTGCTTACTTAGTCTGCACAGTTGTGATTTGACCGGTCAGCTTCCTTGTTTTTTTTTATTTGACTATCTGCTTACTCATCCGCTGAAAGATTACTGCATCACCTGGGAATCTTCTAAAGTCACCTCTCCCCAGTCTAGAACCCATTCCTAGAGACAAGGAAGGGTATCCTCGGTGGGACGGAATCAATGCCCTAGATGCCTTTAGAACAAGCTTCGTGCACTTTCTCTGTTGCACTTTTGCTAACCTTCAAGGGCTGGTGTTGAAGATGTGGAATGGCGTGTTGTGGCTTCATCTGACTTTTTAGCTTCTATCAAGCTTCCTTATCATCTTGCTAAATTCCAGAGGTGTGTTCTTCCCTTAAGCTGGCCACACCATTACCTGTGACAGAGCATCAGCCTGACTCACCTGTCCAGAGAGGTGATGTGTTTGAGAAATTTTGTTTGTGACATTGGGCACAGAATAGAAAGTGCTCAAGTTCAGTCTGTGCTGAATTGAAGCTTGTCCTTAAAGCTTTGGCAAGTCTCTTTGGTTGTTTTTTAGGGACAACTCATGATGCTATTTGCATAATAGAGTTCAGAGGTGAGAGCTTCTTGCAGCAGAGGATCTGAACTTTGAAATAGGTCTAAACCCTGTACCTGGGCTGAGGACCAGACCTGTTTGTTCATATGGGCCTGTAGCCAAGGCAGGTGAAGCCCTGCTATACATTCTGATGCGCTTAGTTTAGCTTGACGCTGCTGATTTCCAGGCTAATAGTCAGTGTCATTTCTTTGAGTTCTCAACTTGTGATGAAATATCAGCCTGATCTTCTCAGTTGTTCTCCCAGCCAGTTGTGCAACCGACACGGACACGGTATAATTCAGAGTTCAGTGTTGCAAAGCAGCGTGAGAAGAAATCTGTTCCCATTAGCCTTCTGTATTCGTGCTGTTGCTAGAATCTGAGGATTTTGCTATGTCAGGACACAAACCAGGTTATTGGATGTGGGGTTTCCACACACAGTTCTTGAGCGACACCTCTGTGTGTGCTGTGTGTCCTGCACTGTATGTAGAGCACATCAAGCTCAGTGCTTACTCCCTGTTTCTGTTCCTCACTGTGTCCTCCATTTTCCAGAAAAGGATTTAAGGAGGCAGCTCCCAATGTACCCAGTTTCATTCTGGTGTGCACCCGACACTGTCATATACTTTACCAATACCTCTAGGCCTCACAGCTCCCCTGGTAGGATAAATGCTGTTGTCCTGTACTGAACAATGGGGAAGGAGAGGCACCTGTTAGAGGATCTGCCAAGGGCAGAGCTCCCATGAACCCAGGTCCATCTGACTCGAAGCCAGTGCTCTTGCCCCTGAACCTGTGTGCTCCTCCAACAGCTGTTGCCAACAGTGTTCCTGGCCTAGAGGAGATGCCAGTAAAGTCGGTTGCTTAGATTTAAATAATGTTCAGCCACCTGGAGTTGAGTCACTGCACTTCAGCAGGCACATGCCAGGCACTGGTATTTTTACATGAGGAAAGGCAGCGAGTAGGCAGATCCTTCACCCGTTTCACAGATGGGGAAACCAAATCCAGAGAGGTCACCTGACTTCCCGATGTCACCAACGTTGCTGAGCAGTGGCATTGTTTAATGTGAGGGCCATCAGCTGTATGTAGTGTCAGCCTGCCCACGTTTGCCACTAACATGGACCCATTTCCAGAAACGCTTCGGGTGGTGGTGGTCACAGTCTCTTCCAATTCTTTGCTGTTTCACTTTGGGGGAATTACTTGCCCACTCTTATCCTCATTGGCCTCATCTGTAAAAGGAGAACAGTAATGGTACCTGCCTTACACATGGCTTAAGTGAAATAGGGCAGACAAAAAGTGCTTGCACCATGCCGAACGCACAGCATAGGCTCACGTAATTAACCTGTTTCTTCCGTGTTTATGTGTAGAATCAGTAGTAAGACAGCATGGTATCCTGCTGAAACTGAGGAAGGCTGAAGTTCGGATTGAAAAAAAAAAAATGCCTACTTTAGATATAACATTTTCAGAGACCTCATTTTCAGAGAAATCTCATCTGCATATGTGTTACCTTTACTTGCTCAGACATGTGGCAGACATCCGTCAAGGCCATTGGCCATGGTGGGTGCAGTCTGGGCGGCTATTAGACAGGAGTGAAAGTGACCTCAAACATCAGTGCTTCCTCTCACACTCAGAGCCCACCCTTCCCATTTTCCCACGCAGTCAGGGAATTCTAAAAAACCCTGAGTAAGCGGCATATTTTACTTTCTCCATCCTTCTGTGACCTCTCCCAGGAAGAGAGCCCAAATCCCTGTGTTTGGTCTGTTCTCTTCAGCACAACGCCCCTTCAGCAATGAGCCTGTGGCTCTGGGCTCGGCACTCATTTTGTCTTTTACAGAAGGTTAGTATCTTATTCTTCTGATTATCTCGTTCTTTCCAATGTGTGTTTCGTGTAGTAGAAGTCTTTTTTCCCCAAAAAAATTTTTTTTTTTTAATTTGGGCGTGTCATTTATTGCTGACTAAGCCAAGATTGGAAACCTGCGTTCTTATCAGCCAGTATAAAACATAGCAATTTTAATCAAGTGAGCAAAGACTTCCTTCAAAAGAAGCTGTGAGGAATGTAAGCTCCTTAAGGGAACCACTCCTTGTTCCACACCCAGTCCTCTCAGCATCTCGCCCAGAGCCTTGGCCCAGGGGTGGTGCTCAAGGGAAGCCGCTGCCTTGATTTCTGTGGCTCCCTTTATTGTTTGACTGGAAACCAAGGGCGCTTTATTCATTCCTTCAGCCAGTGTCATGCTTAGCATAGTGAACTAGACAAAGTAGTAAGAGAGACAAATGAGCATGATTACAAGGTGCCATGGCTGTTTTAAAGGAAATAAACTTGGGGCTGAGATAGAGAATAATGGAAAACAGACGACCTTTCTAGATTAAATGGCCAGAGAATGGGACTTCTGAACTAAGGCCTAAGGGACAAGGACAAAGTTGGGGGGGGGGGCGCGGGTAGAGGGGGCAGGGGGGAGGTGATCCATCAAGGCAGAAAGATAATTTCCCTTGAGGCCAGAAAAAGTGTGGCCTGTTTGAGGATCTAAAATAAAGTGTGGCTAGAGGATCCTGAGCAAAGGTTTGGGGATGGGCAGTAGGTGATGAAGTTGGAGAGGCCGATGGGGCCAGAGATGTGGGCCTTTGTAACCCTGGTGAGTTGTTGGGTTTTGTTCTAAGTGTAGTAGGAAACAAGGGTGAAGTGATCTAACCCAGTGGTCGGCAAACTCATTAGTCAACAGAGCCAAATATCAACAGTACAACGATTGAAATTTCTTGTGAGAGCCAAACTTTTTAAACTTAAACTTCTTCTAACGCCACTTCTTCAAAATAGACTCGCCCAGGCCGTGGTATTTTGTGGAAGAGCCACATTCAAGGGGCCAAAGAGCCGCATGTGGCTCACGAGCCGCAGTTTGCCGACCACTGATCTAACCCATTTCTCTATGTTTAATTATGTTTGTTGCTATGAGATAATGGTGGCCTGATTTGAAGGGTTGGATGAAAAACATGGTTGGATTTGAGCTGTACCAGTATTTCAGAGATGAGATTGAAGGATTGGACATGGGCAGGGGTGTGGTGAGGGAAAGGGAAGAATCGTGTTGACTTGAGCACCCTGAGGTGGGAAGCCTGGGCAGTAGGGAGGAGGTTGGGGAGTGAGGAAGGGGGAGGACTCCAGAGCTTCATTGTAGATGTGATAAGCGGCCGACTTACATGAGGTCATTGGGGACTGAGATGTCCAGTAGGATCCGATCTGGACATGTGAGCCTGGGGTGCAGAGGAGAATTTTGGTCTAGAGATGTAAATGTGAGAGTCATAGTACAGAGAGGGCTCTAAGCCTTGGGGGATAGATGACATACTAAATGGTGACATTTCCATTAATTCGTGACAGCAGCTCAAGCTACCCACATGGCCAATTTGAGAATTTGCTGTATCAAAACTGTAGAACCACGGTTATTTTACTGCAAGAAAAACACTTGAAATGTATTTATGCTACCAATGACCAGGAAGGTGAAATGCTATACTTGGCGCCATAAAGCCATTCTCTCAGCTTGTTTTCAGAAAAATCCATATCTGGATGGTGTGACCAAGTCATTAGCAGTGACTGGCTGGCTGTGTTCTAATAGGTCAGGTGTAACTTAAGCCCCAAAGGCCTCTGGGCAAGTCAGTTGGTCTGAAGTTAGCTGAGATAAAGCAGAGGAGGTCATTGGTGCCCAGATTAGCATCAAGGGCAAAAAAGCTGCATAATCGGAAACCTAGAAGAAGCTTTCCACTAGAGGCCGGCCAGTTATTTTGTGAGAATTTTGCTGCTGGGAAAACAAGAAGGAAGATGGGGAATCATGCTTACTAAACATGAAGATTTATAAGACACACCTGAATAGCTGCCTTAGCATGCAGTCCTGTGCCTCACCTCCTGTGTGATCAAATAGCTCTGGGTTGGTGCTCAGGAGTCTCTGTTTTTCCGAAGTGATTCTGGTGCAGGTGATCCACGGATCACACTTTGAGAGACGTTGAGTCTAAAAAGTGCTTTAGGGTCATCCAGGCAGCCCTTCTCACCCAGGGGGAGACAGGTGTACGGAGGAGAGGGTCTACCTTGAGTCAAAGAATGAGTTGGAAAGCTGGTGCAGCTCTACTAACTCACATTTCTTCATTCTGCAGTTGATTCTTCATCCTAACGATGGATAAAAAGCAAGTCTCCCAGTTCCCAACTCCCCTTTCCTCACTGTATTTTTTTTCTTTTTCCAAAGCACATATCACCTTCTAATGTAAGAGGAATTTACTGTGTTAACTATTATTTGTCTGTCTTACCTCACTAAAATGTTAGCTTCAAAAGGGCACCGATTTTGTTTTGTTTTCACTGAAAAAGAAAACACTCCTGCCTTCCTTTCGGGGGTCGGGTGTGAGGGAGTGTGAAGGGCGGACAGTTCAGTGACCTGTCACCACAGGATTCTCTCTCCGTCTATCCTATGTGCCCCGGACAGTGCCTGGCTCATAGTCGGTGTTCAGTGAATATTTGATAAATGGCTGGATGGATGAAAAATATTTCGTTGAACTATAATTATAATAAGTTTAATGGGCATTGCGGGCAAGTGCCAACCCTTAGGCATGTTAGCTCAAAATAGTGTAGAATATTTTCTTTTTTACTTGTTTGGTGCTGGCTTAGATCAGAGGTTACAGAAGTAGCTTATTTATGGAGATTAATAGAGTCTTTTTAATAATATTAACAATAATAATAGCAACAGTAATAGAAATAACAGTGATAACTGCTGTCATTTTTGGAATGCTTACCATCTGCTACATACGTACTGTATGAAGTTCTGAGAACACTGCACCCTTAACTCACCCAGTCCTCATTACAGCCTAAGGATGGAGGAGCTGGTACTGTCTGTTTTCCGGAGGAGGAAACTGAGGCTCAGAGAGGTGAAGCTATTTGTCCAGGGTTACACAGCCTGTAGAGCTTTAGGATCTGTGATCGGAAAGGGGAAGTCCTTAACTACCAGTCGCATTCAGTATCAACAGTTCAAGCTGGGGTGTTCTCTGCAGAAGGAATTAGAAAAGCTAAAGACTAAGCAAGCATCACTTTTTGGGGTGTCCCTGGGCCAAGAACACCAACCTCCTAGATGGTATAAAACTACAGGCTGGAAAGGAAGTTGCATTTTTTTCCATCATTTCCCCACACTCTCGGGTCTTTCCATTCTCACATTACAAAGGACCTTTGGTCTTGAACTGTTAGGCTTTTCTCACTTCTCAGACAACTTCCCTATAGTGGGGCCAAGGGACATTCCTGTGGTGACAGGTCCCTAAACCATTGCTGGGGAGGCCACTGTGGCACTCCACACTCGCTCACCCCCACCCGCTAAAGGAAGGGGGACAGAAAGGCTCCTTCACCCTCCTTCCTGACCACTTCCCTGTTGGGGCCTCAGGAAGGGGCCGAGGGAGGTGATGATTCTATAAATCTCTCTAAGATTTGAGTGAGCCTTTTGAGTTCTTAAAACCGATACCTATTAAAAGGGTTGTGAGCTCACAGAATTTATCACCACCTGCTGTGGACAATGTTGCATTCATTCCCCCCTGCCAGCCAGGACTGGCCTTGCTTGGGTTCAGTGAAGACTCCATCCATTCGGCAACCAGGCCACTCACCAGCAGCTGCAGACACAGGCGGAGCACGGTGCGCTCCTGGGCTATGGTGAGGAGGCCGGGCTGTCGCACGCAGTGCCATCTCTCAGCACACAATCCGCCGGGCACCGTGCTAGCAGTTCTAATGAGAAGCATGAGGAGGCATTGCTGCCCCACCTCTGTAGATGAGGAAGGCCTGGAGAGATGGGCAACGGGCCTGAGTCTCCCAGCACTTGCCAGAGGCAGAGCCATGTTTTAAACGGGGGTGGAGTTGGTTGTAAGGCCTGTGCTTTGGGAGCCTGCTCCTCCTGCGATGCCGGTTAAGAGCAAGAGCATGGACTCTGGTTTTGAATCTAGACTCTGCCGCTTCCTCGCTGTGAGACACTGGCAAGGCACTTAGCCACTCTCTTCGTTCACTTGTTCATCTGTAACTTGGGGATAATTACATGCTCAAAGCATCGGGTTTCAAGGATTAGATGAATCAATGGATGTAAAGCATTTTATGTGCTAGCCCTTGTTATTAATTTATGTATCGAGTCCTATTTTCTTCTGCAGGTGATGGAATCTCAGAAGTTTCAGGGTTTCTCCAATCCCCCACCCCTGGATTGTGTTTACAAGATGCTTATGTAGATAAACCACAGAAAGTGCTTAGAGTGGGGTCTTGTGTATGATTACCCCCAATAAATGTTAGCGATGATGTATGACAATGCCCAGACCCTGGGGGCAGGGGGGGAGAGCATCTACCCCTTAGTCAGCATCGTCTCCTTGGTGTGGTGTCCAGATGCCCATCTCCTGGGTCGGACAGAACGAGGAGACAACCATTAGTTTGCAAATATCAAGTCGCTGTTATTTTAATGCCTAACGATGAATTTAAAAGGTAGGGGAGATGAAAGTATGATTCATTAAGTTCTTGGTCAAGGCACAAAGAGATTGGCACTTGGAACTCTTACAGGAATAAATTGTCTCAGAGAAGCTTGCTGGCATGCCGTCATTTGAGTGAACTGCCACTTTTCAACCACCGCCACCCCTACTCGGTGTGATCACATGTTCTTCTCTCTCCCTTCCCCCGGGTGACAGTACTTTCCCCTTCTCTTCTAGCTTAAGAGTTGGACAGTGGAGGACCTTCGGAAGAGGCTCTTGGCCCTCGACCCCATGATGGAGCAGGAAATTGAAGAGATCCGGCAGAAGTACCAGTCCAAGCGGCAGCCCATCTTGGATGCCATTGAGGCTAAGAAGCGGCGGCAACAGAACTTCTGAGCCAGGCCAGGCGGGAGGGCCCACTCCCCGACGGCCTTCGGTGAGCTCGGATCGGATCGCTCGCGGCTCAAGCTTGTTAGCCACCCCTCTGCCGTCGCCTCTCCACGGCCTCTCCACGGCCCCGGCCCCGTTGTGAACTCAGGAATGTGCGCCAGAGGGGAGGGCTGCCTCGCTGGTCAGCGAGCGAGATGTCCTGGTGTGTGTGAGTGTCTCAGTCGGTCAGGTTTATTATTTCAAAGGATTTATGTGGGCACTTTTAAACTCAGAGTTTCAAACCCCAGGAACAGAGACTCCTAGTCAAATGATAGCTGGGAAAGTTTTACATTGTCTTTGGTTTTTCTTCTCCCAATAGCTTTCAACTGTTCTTTCTGGAAGACTTTTTAAAAACTATAAATATGCATATATGTGTAAATTGTAACTAGATTCCCCACTCAGTGTGGTGGCATCTCTGTACAGGTACAGTTCTACGCGGTTTGCCTCTTTTCTGTAAGATGACGGTACTGTGGAACCGAGGGCAGGCACACTGGGGGCCATGGGGGCCACTCCACTCCCAGGAGCCCGCCTCGCCCTTTTGCAGGGCTGCTTGTGTAAAAATTAGGTCCGGGCCAGTTTTCACCACGTTTCGGCCTTGTGTGGGTCATCCCCGGCTCCTGGAGCTGTTGGTGGCGTCCAAGGGAAAGCCTTGAGAGTCGTGTTTACTTTTGAGTCCCAGGAGAAGCCTGGCGCCTTCTCTGCAAATTGGCCTTTGTGGTTTCAGCGCCTTTTATCCACCTCCACTCTCCCGACTGCCTGAGTCACCGCACAGATCCTGCCCAGTGCCTTAAGAGGAGACGTGACCCAGTGAGGGGGCAGGCCTGCTAGGATCTCCCAAGCAAACACGGGGCTGTGATCGGTCCACAAAAGGGAAAGGGCTTTGAAGTTCTCATTGTTCATGTGAAGATCACACGCGTGGCATTTTGCACTGCATTCCTTACAGACGGGTAGCAGGCATTGATTTTGTGATCCACATTCAAATATGTGACTTTTTTATTTTACTGCTAAGGGGTCTGGAAGGGATAGTGAATGTCAGACTAAGATTTGTTCTCCAGGAGGCTCAACCCAGACACGTGGAAGCCAGAGCTGGAAGGGACCCTAGCTGTCATCTGGTGTGGCTGAGGCTTGGAGAGGGCAAGCAGCATGGCCAAAATCACAAAGCAGGTGGAAGTGGGAGCTGGGACTAGACCTCGGGCTGCTCCCTCCCGTCCACTGAACCGAGCAGCCCCTTCTACAAAAGAAGAGACCTGTTCGGTTTGGGTTAAGTTACTCCAGGCAAGCCTGCTAATGGGAACTTGCTCTCGCTTTCTCCCTTCGATGGGTGAGGCTGTGAAGAGATTCCCAGGGGAGCCAGATCCTGTGTCAGCCACTCCATGGCCTCTGCACCATCTGCCGGATAGCAGACAGGCCGTGTGCAGGCAGATTTAAGGCCAAAAGCAGAGCAGAAGGCTCGCAGAAGACAGCACCAAGCCCTTCTGCAGCGTTGGCTCAGGGCCACCTGTCACTTAGTCACACGGCAAAGAGGAGACAGTTGGGAAGGGCAAATGTGTCTTTATTTTCAAACATCTCTTCTTCTCAGATAGGGATCTGTGCCTGGGTTGCACCTAAGGACACTGAAATTTGACCCCAGAATTGCTTTTGCTTCTCAAACCTGGAAATCAATGGAAAGGCAGGGAATGTTCCTCTTCTGTGGCCAGATTCTGTTCTTAGCGATTAAAGCAAGTTTTAAAAAATGCAAGAGCCAGTTGTTCTACAGGGCTTGGCCAGTTAAGCAGCTATGTGGCAGATACAGAGAACAGGGGACAATTTGAGGGTCCCCCTGGAATAATAAATGGCAGCTAGCATTCATTGACCACATGATGTGCCAGGCACATTGCTCAGTAGACCCTTTCTGTGAGCTCCAAATTTCACAACAACTCTGTGAGTTAAGGACTTTATCTCCATGTCATAGACAAACAGGTTCGGAGAAGGCAGTATAGCTAGTAAGTGATAGAACCAGGATTCGTAACATCACTGTATGGGACCAGCATTTACAGGGGAAAGTCTTTTTTAAATGAAGGGACCACCTTTTCTCACTCAGACTAAATAACTCTTAACGGGCATTTTTAAGCTGGAGACAGCAGAATTAGTAGTCAGGTCTGACAGCCAAGTGCGTTTTAAAAACCAAATCACGGAGCAGGCACTCCCCCACACCGGCTGCTGTGCTAGCTAGCAGTCCGGCCTCAGCCTCTTTCTTTTTTAAAAAGGACTTTGCACTTGGCCAGCAATGCCCTTTTTCTGTCTTCCTAAGCTAGATCTAAGTAAAACAAGTTTCCGTTTTTCCCCATGAATATTCCTGAATCTTGATCTGGAGTTTATTTTGTTTCAAGCATGTGTGCACCCAACATGCTGGTTCAACAGTGCATTGCTCTCCAGTCTAGCTAGACCTAGTCCTCTGCCAGAAGTCAATCTCTTTTGGATCAGATAAACTTCCTGACCAGTTGTGTTTGTTTTCTAGTGACAGGAAGGCAGAGGAGCAAATCCTAGTCCTGTTTTTCCTTGAATACTGAGCACTGAGTGGCAGTCATTGCTTAAGCACTTGTGACTCAAGCTTCTAGGGAACTCTTAGCCCCTTACTTGTTCTCTCCTTCTAGAAACGATGACCCACACCTAATTGTGTCTTTAAAAAATCTTGAATTCTCTAAGAATATCTTTATTGCTTCCTCGTCAGTAATTTTGAAGCAAATTTCTATATTTCCTTCTCCATTATCCCTTCTCCCAACCATTGGATTGATGGATGAGTGTTTGGATGATGGATGGATGGATGGATGGATGGATGGATGGATGGATGGATGATTGATAGACAGACCAACCGATACTCTGAAGCAACTTAACTTCTTGAGACTACAGATTCTGATCCAGGTAATGTTTATTTAGCACCTAGCTGGTGGCAGAAATTTATTATACCATTTAAAACTCGATAGCTCTTAGCAACATCAGGAATGAGAGAGGTCTTTATTGATCCTACGGGCTAATATTATGAACAACTTTACGAACAATTTTATGCTAATAAATTCAACAATTTAAGTGAAATAGACTAATTGAAAGTACAAAGTACTAAACTCACTCAAGAAGAAATAGATAAGCTGAATAGTCCCAGATTAAAACATAATAGCTCTGGGAGATCTAGGTATTTAAAACATAATAGCTCTGGGAGATATAGGTATGTTGTCCTCTTTTACAGATAAGGCAGCAGGCTCCGAGAGATGAAGTCTGCTGCTCAAGGTCACATAGCTAGAATATGGCAGAGCCAGGATTCAGATTCAGTTCTGATTCTTATTCCAGTGCCCTTTCCAGCATACCATGTTGCCTCTAAAGATTGCAGCTCCTTATTTACTGGAAAACTGTTTCTGTCCACTCCACACCCTCCCACCCCATCCTTTCTTAAGCGCTATGTTTGTGTTTTCATCAGGATTATATTCATTGTCTTTGGAATCCATGTTCTTATTTGTGTTTGGGGGGAAAAAATTCTTCCACCAGCTTGTACTCAGATCAACTTGGAAAAAAAAGCATAAATGCTGTTGCAGATGTACAACTTAAAAAATGTGAAGTTTGTAGCTTTAACTTTTTGTAACAAAAACTAATAACACTGGCTTAAGTGTTGACTTGAAATGCTGTTTTATAAGGTTTGGATGTAAATAATCAGTCAAAGTCAGTAGTTTGTATATGTATGAGACATAGCTTCCTTCTTTGCCTTGTTTTTAATTTGAGATGCTTCCTATGTGCTTTTATGTTGGAATTGTCTTCCCTCCTTCCTTCTTCCTACACCTTTGTTTTAAATAAAGGCTGTCCTCTTTTTAAATATGAGATCCTCCATCTATAGCCCAGATAGTGGTGTTGTGAACCTTCATAACATTGACTTTGTATTGTGTTTATTCTAGAATCCAAAGCCAGGGGAGAGGTAGTAGGATAGGGAGTAAACTTTTGTTGAATACCTACTGTATGCCAGATCCTGAGCTAGTTAATTGTGAGGGGTATAACCAGACACAGTTCTTGCAGACCAGCTGGAGAGTCGGTCAAACACACAAGAACCACATTGGAAATGCCGTGGCAGAAGGAAGTTCACAGCCTGTGGACACATGAGGAGGGATGATCAGTTCCGCTGAAGTGTCCGAGGAAGCTTTTCTGGAGAAGGTAATGTTCTGGAGACGGTAAGTCCTGAACTTACAAGATGAGGAAGTGATGGCCAAGTGGAGAAAGGGTGGGAAGAGAAGGCATCCTGGGTGGAGAGACCAGCCCATACAAATAGTCTGGTGTGAGAAAATTGTTTATAAAACCTGATGTTAAACCAAACCTCAGTTACATTTAAACACAAAGTCAGTCCTCACTTAACATTGTCAATAGGTTCTATAACTTTCAATGAAATGATGCATAACTAAACAAATTTTACCACAGGCTAATTGATGTCAATTAGAGTTAGGTTCCTATGGCATCTCATCAATGTCACAGCAAAGCCACGTTGAACGAAATGTTATTTTTCTTCAGGTTCTATTCCTCTGCTGTCTGTCCTGGTGGGGCTGTCGGTGACAGATCTTCCATTCTTTCCCCCAGCCACGTGATGGGCATGCGACCCAAACCAGTCCAGTTAGACTCAGTCTTCAGGGAATTGCTAGTTTGAGCAGAGTGATACATAGAATGGAGGCAGTTGTCCCTAAGGTGTTCTAATTACAGCGCCCTAAGAGGTGGTTCATGGGTCCTAAATACCATGGTCCCCATATCGCCCTTGTTCCTTTCTCAGAGCCCGGTTGTTTAATCCTAGCCAGTAGCTATCCCATGCACTCATTTTTTGCTTAAGTTTTCCAGAACTGACTTCTGTTATTTGCAACTAACGACTCCTGACTGATACAGAAATCAGAACAGGCAGTGTGTCCTCCAGAGAATGTGGGTGTTAAAAATTATTGGGCTGTCATGAGGCAAGACACTCAAGGTCGCTGCTCATGCTCTGGCTCAAGCACCAGCAGACCATGGGGGTGCAACGGTCAAGGGCTACTTCCTGTGTTTCTTGACACGGTCTGAGGTCTGACCACCGAGGAGGTGACTCTTCGAGAAGGGGGAGCTTTTGTCACAGTCCAGTCTAAGGAGGTGAGGAATGTCCAGGCTGTGGGATCGAATGTTTATTTCTAATTCCACGGAATAATGTAAAGGGACAGTCAACAAAGCAAGCCCAGAATAATTTGAGCACAGAATGAAACGGAGAGCACTTCCATGGCCGCGGTGAAAGGATCTCATGACTCGGCCGTGGGGCTGAGATCTCCAAAACCAAAGTTGACAATGCATGTGCAGGTTGCCAAGGTCACAGCCCCACTGCACTTGAGCGAAGCTGGGCGTCGACAGGAAGCGTGGGATAGTGACAAGTGGAACCGCTCTGTGAGAGGACACAGGGCAATCCAAAACACTGGGTGGAAGCAGTCCCCACCCTCCCCTACTGGAGAAAGCTCCCAAGTGCCTGCCTGCCCTGCCCCTCAAGGCTGCCTGACTGGAAGGTGGGAATCAGTTTTGGCCTAGAGGGTGAAAAATAGACTCTGAGTGAGTAGGAAAGAATCTTGGAGCCATGCAGAAGTACAGAAACTTGTTAATTGATACCATCAGAAATGTGGGGGATACTCGTGGGAATGGATTTTTGTGGTGCTTGAAGGAGGAGGGGGGAAAGGTAACGTTGGACCAGGCTGATCTTCTTGACATGCAGCACGTACCAGGGGTTCTGCATTCTCCGTGCTCGGGCCAGGAGCTGGCTGGGTTCTAACAACTGATGGGTTGGCCAGTGCAAACTTGGACCAATCGCTGGCCCACATGAAATGGAATTTAAAGGCCCCAAATTCCTTGGCATCAGAGAGGAAAGGATTCAAATATTTCTGAAGCTGGGAGGCTGGACTGGATCTCATTTGTGCCTCCTTCCTGCAAATACCTCTAACTTTGGCCCTCAGTGAACCAAGAACACTTGACCCTTGCTTTGAGGACAGTCTAGGTCAAGGGTTGGGTGGAGGGCTCCCAGATACCAGAGGGGAGGGAGTGCAGGGGTGTGGAAGGGCAGGTGATATCTGACCCTCAGAAATTAAGTGGGAATGGTCATTGTAGTATTCAGCAGGCTCTGAATGAGTCATGATCTCAGGCTAGAGGACTCTAAAAAATTTAACCAGAACTGACCACTCAATTCTTACTTGATTGTATAACCAACAAAACCGAAAAAATAGTCTCTAAAGCAAAAACAAACACCCTGAGTTAAGTCACCACAACCGGTGCAGAGCATCACCTAATACCTAATACCAAGAGTTTAGTTGTTGATCTAAAGCCCTTTGAATGGAATATATGCTATTTGTCCTTGAGGAAGGACTGCTGTACTGCTGTTATGTGGATGTATGTGAACATTTTCTGCCTTCTCCAAAAGGACCTGTGGCCATTGACCAGGGTAACCAGGTGCTGAAGAAAGGCAAATACTAAAATCTTTCAGGGAACCTTGGATGAAGACTTGGAGCTAATATGTTCATGTCCATTTCTTGGGCTGAAGAGTACTACTTACTATAGGCTCACAATCATGTGAAAAATAATATTTTGACCTTTTTCCATGTCACTGGAGGCCTAGTGGGATCCCAAAGCTGTCCTCTATCTCCAGTTTCTGAGTGATAGTTTGAAAAGATCCCCACTTGGCTCCCTGACCCATGGAGGCCATCAGAATCCGATTGAGCCACTGTCCCCGAATAGACACTCAGCGGTGGTACCACATGTCTGAGGAGACCCTGGAGAGTGATAACCCCTATGAAAACAGTTTCCCCTGTTTGACCAGCACAAGATTGGATGGGTCTTGGAAACTGACAGGAGGGTATTTTAATCAAGAGGCAATTCTAATTTTAGCTGCTGTACTAGGTATGTGCTCCATATTACACCCCTGGAGCTATGGGCATCTCTTGTTTTAATTCTCTCTTCCAAGAAACAGAAACCACTGGAAGCCTTTTGCTGGAAAGCGTTAACAGTTTCTTTACTGTTCACTCAGGGACACCTGAGTTCTCTCCCAGCTCTGCATCAGAAAGACTGATTCCCTGATTCCACTACAAGACATCCAACTGACCCACTACCTTGGTTAAATCACATCAATAGGGCCTAGAGAGCAAAGAGCGTTTCCTTATGTTGGAAACATTTACAAAACGTGTTTAGGAAGAACATGTGCTGGGCAGCCACGAGTTGGGATGTAGTGGAAATGTACTATTTTTGCCCGTTAACATCTCTCCCCTTTATTTTGGACGGGGACTGTGAGCAGAATGATCCAAGGAAAGAAGGTGATTGGAGGAGGGTCATTTGAATGACAGTGTCCTAAACAGAAGGTTCATGAGTCCTGTACTTCAGTCCCTACAGCTCCCCTCGTTCCGGTATTTCCTGAGGCATGGTCAGTCAGCCTTTCCTTTGATTGGGTGAGCTTCACCAATACTCTTCTATAGTAGGCTGAATGGTGGTCCCAAAGTTATATCTACACTGTAATCTCAGAACCCATATATGTTACCTTGCTTGGGAAAAGGGTCTTTTGGCAGAAATGATTAAGTTAAGGATCTCCAGATGAGAACATCTTGTATTATCCAAGTGGGCCCTAAATACCATCCTTATGAGAGAGGGGCATTGGGAGATTGGACACACACAGGCTGTGATGACAAAGGCAGCATTTGGAGTGATGCAGCCACAAGCCAAGCAATGCCAGCAGCCACCAGAAGCCGGCAGAGGCAAGGAGAGAATTCTCTCGTAGAGCCTCCGGAGACAATGTGGCCTGCTGACACCTTGATTTTTGGATTTCTGGCCTGCAAAATGGTGAAAGAATACCGTAATTCTGTTGTTTTTAAGCCATCAAATTTGTGGTGACTTGTTATGCAGCCACAGGAAATGAATACATCTTCCAATAAATTCATTTTTTTCCTTAAGGTTTCTGTTGCTTGTATCCAAAGAACCCTAGTTATAACCGTTGTTCATCACTTCAATGATTGAGGCTAGTGAATTTCCCTCTTGGACCAAGTTAGTTCCAGCTGGATTCCTGTCACTTGCAACCTGTGCCCAGTGTAAGACTGGAACCAGAGATGGGGATTCTGAGTCACTCCATGTTGTCACTCCGCCCTCCCCAATCACCCAGAAAACATGCCAGGCAGCCAGCTCCATACAGGCACAAATAGGTCCCTGGGCCCAGCCTCTTTATTTGCATAATGGCTACATTGATACATGGGAGTGGGAGGGAGCTGTTGCTTTTCTGCCAGGACCACACACAACCTCATGGTAGATTCTCTCCTGAGCTTTTCCCACACCAGCTTTAGGGACTTGTCCGTGGGGTCAGAAAGTCTGGAAGCTAGCTGGCTACTCGCTGTGTTTAGCAAGACCATGAGGGTGGTTGCATGCAGCCCACCTGGTCTCTGTGCCTTGACCTGGGCAGAGCTGGGCCTAGATGTCACAGGGTGAACATGCAGGAGGTGCGTGGGGGTGGGGGTGGGGGGTGGGTGGGGGTGGTGGTGGGTGGGTGTGGGTGTGGGTGTGGGTGTGTGTGTGGTCAATTCATGAGCGGCCCCTTGGCTCAGTTCCAGTCTGCTCCAATCTGGAGACTGAAACCATCTATGTCTGGAAGCCTATGTACCAGGCCCTGTGTATGATATGAGGCCTTCACACATGCTGTTCCCTCCGCTTGGGATACACTGCTTTCCTGGAGGCCCCACCCCCACCCCCGCACTAATTTCTATTGATCCATATGTTAAACTGTCCACTTGCTCAGGAAAGTCTTCTCTGACCTTCTCAGTCAATGGTCCCTGCTATATTAAAACCCTTATAGTTCTTGTAGTTAGTAGAGCTTATTATTATTTATTCATGTGATTATTGGATTAAAATCTGTCTCCCCACTAGTCTGTAAGCTTCAAGACACAGGGATATATATTTTGCTTGGCATTCAATCTGTTGAACCTAATAAGACGTCAATAAATCACAGCCAATGTGGGTAAAGTAAATCTAAGTGGTGGGGCTAACACAGGAGCGACTGTGTGTGGGGGCAGGGGGTACGATGGGGAACCTGAGACTGCATGCCTCACCCAAAGGCATTCACATTTTAAAAATATACTAAAGATATTGTTCAGCTAAATGAAACCTGTCTGCAGGCCACATGTGAAGCCCCAACTTACGACTTTTCCAGTGGATATTTGTTGAATGAGCGAGTGAAGAATCTACAAGGAAATCATTGTAAAACCCTCAAAAAAGCAAGGAGGGAGAGGGGACAGAACTGAAAGGACCTCCTTTTCAGGCCTGTCTACACCCTCTAGAGGGCAAGGTCTCCCTCGGGCTCTTTCTTTCCTCTTCCTCCTCAGTGCTTGGCACACAGTAGCTGTACAAATCAGTTGATCCATTCAGCATTTACTAAATACCTACTGTGCACCAAGTCCAGGTTCAGCCGGACAGTGTCCCCCATCCTGAAGCTCAATGTGGTGGGACAGACAGAGCCACAGCCAGACAATGACAGTACAGTGACGGATGTTCTAGCAACAGTGTGGGAAAGGGCTAGGGGACCCTTGCCTCCCAACTTCTTTAGCAAGTAGAGAGGATTCAGTAGGTGAGTATACAAGAGATGCCCCCAGCAAGAATGAGGGGCTGGGGCTGGCCAAAAGGGCAGGAGCCTCAAGCATTGGCCTGGCTGGTAACTCAAGATATGGCCGGAGGTCTGCAGGGTAGGCAGACAGGAACTGCCGTGACCAGACTGGGGGATTCAGCGTGGGTGGACAGGTGTTCATGCACGGCAGCTCCTGGCCACCATTTCTGAGCCAGGCCGGCTGGAAATCAGTACCTCCCTGTTCCATTGGCTTTCATCTCCCTCTGGGCTGACTGTGACCATTTCAC
Organism: Cnephaeus nilssonii; assembly: GCF_951640355.1. Classification (NCBI taxonomy): domain Eukaryota; kingdom Metazoa; phylum Chordata; class Mammalia; order Chiroptera; family Vespertilionidae; genus Cnephaeus; species Cnephaeus nilssonii. The sequence goes on along the minus strand of NC_137082.1, from coordinate 69,146,499 downwards.
AGATGGGCTGAAACCTGGAGATGGGGCAGGGACTTGCCCACTTCCCAAATCAGGTCCCAGTAGAACTAGATCTAGACTTCAGGCCTCAGGCCAGGGCCCCTTTTCTGTACCTCAGGCCAGCCCTGGGAGGAAGCTACAGATACTGCTTCACAAATCTTGCACATCAGCTAAGGAGGCAACTCCCTCTCCCTCCCAGGCCTCATCTTAGGGAGCCGAGTCCTTTTGGACGCTCCTGGGAAAGAACCACAAGTGAGGTCCAGGGCTCCTACATCTGAATCCCCTGTCTCATCCTTTCCCTAGCCCTGACAGAGAAACCTACTAAAACCCTACGCAAGCTTCGTGAGGGAAGACAGAGTGGAAGAAACACTGTTGGCAGACCAACAAGCATGGATTCCAAACTTGACCCTACTGCAACCCTAGTTGCGTGCCATTTGAGCAAGTCATTGCACCTCTCTGAGCCTTCGTTTCCTCATCTGTGAAATGGGGGTAATTCTCATCCTCCAACATAGGGCCATAGGTGATCTAGCTAATAGCAGGTGGCAAGGAATTGTTAGCATCCTTCCGACTTTCTCCCTCTGGCTCATGCTGCTTCCCAGATGGCTTGGAGGTTTGTTTATAAAGGTCTCTGGGTCGCTCTTCAAGCTCACATCATCTGGGGTAACACTGTCCTTCCCTGAGCCTTTGGAGGAAGGGAGCCAGCTTCTGGGGGTCAATTCTCAGGCCAGGATGAGTGACCCTGAGCGGTCATGCCACCACGAAGAACTTCAGCAGGGGACGGATCTCTGGTCTGTTGTAGCTGAGTGCAGGGGTGTGGGAAGGGAAACATGAGCCCTGGTTTTAATAAATCTTAGAGTTTGAAGGCTCACTGGGGGCCTGGGCCTCCAGGTCTGCAGACCTTCCCTCCTGGGAGGTCTCTCGGGATGTCTCCAGAGACCCCTCCGACACCCCATCGACACTGCTCAGCAAGTCTTCAAACTCCTGGTGGCCACTGTTGCGCACTGCGGCTTCCAGAGCCTTCTGGCGCCGGTAGAAGTGAGAGAACTTATTGAAGATGATGGTGATGGGGAGCGCTACCACCAGGATGCCCCCGAGGATGCAGCCCGAGGCTGCCAGCTTGCCGGCCACCGTCACGGGCACCACATCCCCATAGCCCACGGTGGTCATGCTCACTGTGCCCCACCACCAGCAGGCTGGGATGGTGTCAAAGCCCACGTCCTCCTCCTTCTCAGCTGTGTAGGCCACACCGGAGAACACTGACACACCCACGGCCAGATACAGCAGTAAGATGCCCACCTCACGGTAGCTGTGCTGGAAGAAAAGTAGGAAGCCGAGTTAGAGCTGGGTGGGCTTACAGACCTGGCATTGGGCAGATGGGGAAACTGAGGCCCGGAGAGTAGAAGGGACAGATCCATAGTCACAGAGCAAGGTAGAGCTGGTGCCAGGACCTAGGTCCCTGACTCCAAACTAAGGTCTTTCAACTACAATAATCAGCCATACTCCCTGGGACTGAACACAGGCCTTGATTTCCATTGTCCAAGGTGCCTGCTGAGCCACATTTGTTTCTTCTAATGTGGGCAGCACTAGTGGCAGCAGCCAGTGAATGAAAAGCCTGTGCTTTTTCTACTGTTGCAGAATCAAGAGAGAGCCACAGTTTATATTCCACAGTGCAAAGGGTTGGTTTCGTGTACTTTTGACTGGCTGACCTCATTTCTGATAAGTACAAAAATATTTTCTGCCTCTCAAGGAAGCTGAGAGGATATATACTTTCCCTAGACCCCTCACAGAATGCACTTGCCTATGGGTGTGTATATTTGCTTTGCCCCTGAGGCCAAGCCCTAGGGCAGTGGTTCTCAACCAGGGCTTAAACCCCATTTCCCTTGGGATAAAGTCCCCAGGCGATATGTGGCAATATCTGGAGACATTTTTGATAGTCACAACTGAGACAGGTGTGCTACCAGTATCTAGTGGGTAAGAGGCCAAGGACGCTGCTAAACATCCTACAATGCATAGGACAGCCCCCCACAACAAAGAATGATCTGGCCCCAAATGTTAATTGAGGCTGAGAACTCCTAGCCTAGAGCAGGGCTTCCAAACTGTTTAAAAGGCAGAACCCAATTGAGGAGGTCTGGCGTAGGGCCAGGGATTCTGCAGTTCTAGCAAGCTTCCAGCTAATGAGAAAGCTGCTGGTGGTCGGGGGCCTCGCTGTGAGCAGCAAGGCTCTCGTCTGGAGTCTCACAGCTGTGACTTGGACCCTGGAAGCCTCCATCAATACCCTTCTCCCTCCTCGCAGAAAGCTGGTGGCATCGGGCCCTGGCTCCCTGCACGGTGAAGGCAAGGCAGAGTTCTGGGATGGAGGGGTCATCTCTGGAGAGGTGCTGAGTTCAGGGTGTCTAGCTAATGGAATTCTCTATATCTGTCCATTGCCCCAGCATTCTGCCCAGGTCACCCTGCCTGCACCCTGCATGCTGGCTGCCCTGCCATGGGGGCATACAAAAGGCTTTACTAAGCTGTGGGTGGAAGGGATCAATCAGCATCTTCTAGGATCTTTAGCAGGGTTCCAGGGGGGGTTAGGAGAAAGAACGTGAGGTACTGGAGTCAGGCACAGCTGGGTTCTTCTCTAGGCTCTGCCACTCACGGAGGAACCTCTGACAGGTCCTGTCACCTCTTGGAGCCTCGGTTTCCACATCTGCAAAGTAGTGACAATAATACTTGCCCCTGCTTAAGCCCCATTTCCCTTGGGATAAAGTCCGAAATCCTGAGCCAAGAGGTCATGGCCCTTCAATACCCTCTTCAACCTTATCAACTGGCACCCCTCCCTCCATGTCCCTCTCCCATCATTCATCCTGTTCTCTCTTCAGGCCTCTGTCTAAGCTGTTCACGTGCCCTCCCTCCCTCCCCAAACCAAGCTAATTTCACCCCCTTAAGGGTAAGCTTCCCAGGGCAGTGATTCACCCCCAGTGCAGGGCCTGGCTCAAGGAGGGTGCTCAATTAATTGCAACCAGGCTTTAAAAAGCCAACCTCAGGTTTGTCATCTACGGGAAGGGAATAAATAAGAGCATCTTTCAGAGGAAGTTGTCCTGAGGATGAAATCGATAATGGATGTGAAAATGGCACAGAATTAGCACTCAGTATGAGCTCTGGGGCTGTACTAGACTTGTCTACTAAGCAAGACCTATGATATCTGTGGCCCCTGATAACCTCAGAAGAACAGCTCAGTGGAGAAGCCAGTTAGCATCCTGCTTTGCATATCTTTGTGCTATGTATTATTTGATATTTGACAGATAGATCAAAAGTGACCTTTCTGTTTTTATTTTTATTTTTTGGAAAGGAAGACCAGCGCAGCCCTGGGTCAGTTTTCTCCCATGGGACATAGAGATAACCGGAAGGCTGGGAAGGTCAAATTGGACGTGAAATGTACACCCGCTATCTGGCCCTGTGCCTGGTATAAAGGATGTGCTGCAGTTCACCGTGTGCCTGGACACAGCAGGCTGGTTCAGTGCATCTGCTAACCTGCCCCGTGGTTACACCTGCCTCCCCCTCAGCCCCCTACCCGGCCTCAGAGGCCCTACCTTGAGTGTGGCGCCCAGCGAGCGCAGCCCGGTGGAGTGGCGCGCCAACTTGAGCACGCGGAAGATGCGCATGAGGCGGAACACCTGCACCACCTTGCCCAGGTCGCCGAGATCCTCGCCGCCCGCACCTCCCTGGTCGCCGAGCGCCGCGCCAGCCATCAGCGTGAGATAGAAAGGCAGCACGGACACAATGTCGATTAGGTTGAGCGGGTGGCAGAAGAAGTTACGCGGGCTGGGCGCCAGCAGGAGGCGCGAAGACACCTCGAAGCTGAACCAGGCGATGCAGAAGTACTCCAGGCGCCTCAGCACCGGGTCGTCCCGCACGTCTTCCGCGCTGCGGCCCGCGGCCACCGCAGCCACGGCTGCAGCCGCCTCGCGGGCCTGGTACTCGGGCAGGCTGTGGATGCACATGGCGGCGATGGAGGCGAGCACCACGCCGATGGAGACGCAGCTGAAGAGCTTGCTGGGCAGCGAGTAGCCCGGGTTCTCCATGGTGAGCCAGAGACGGCGGCGCAGGCGGCCGCAGCGCGCCGCGCCATAGCGCGCCAGCTCGCGCTGCACGTCGGAGATCTCGCCGGGGCTCGGGTCCACGCTGCTCGGCGCGTCGCTGTCCTCGTCCCAGGCGCGCGGCCGCGCCACACGCCGCTCCTGGTAGCGCGCGCGGCAGCACGTGGCCAGCGCGCTCTCGCCCAGGCCCCAGTACTCGGCTTCCTGGCCGAAGGCGAAGACGCACAGCTCGTCGAGCACGTGCAGGTGGCCGGTGCGGTAGAAGTGCAGCAGCCCCAGGAAGAAGCCCGGGTGCCTGTCGAAGTAGAACTCCCGAGCGGCCGCGTCGTAGTCGTCGCACAGGCGCCGCGCCTGCTCCTCCGACGCCGCGGCCTGCAGGCGGCCCAGCCGCGTGCCCGGGAAGCGCGCCAGGGCGCGCGCGCTCAGCCGCCGCCGCACGCCGCCCACGTTCACGCTCAGCGCCTCGTCACTTCGCCGCCAGAGAACCGTGGCGCCCGGCCCTGGGGACTCGCTCACCATGGTTGTGGCGCTCTGCCCTGTGGACACAGGAGAAGCGCCCTTAGGCGGGAGGAGGGGGGGGGGGGTCCCGGGGTGCCCGGACTTTCCTTACAGGAAGATCGTCAAATCCCCCGCCCCATTTACCACCCAGGGGTGTCGGATGCTCTCTGTGAAGTGTCTGGTATGCAGTAGGCGCTCGGAACGTATCAGATGCCCTCTGGACTGAAGAGTCAGGCTTGGGTTTGACCAGTCCTCACTCCCTGACTGGGGGACTTTGGTCAAATCACTGAGCCTCCCCACCCTCGCTTCATTGGCATAAACAAACACTGAACCTACTTTGGAGGCAGGTAGTCTGGCATCTGGGGGATGCTTATATAGGATGTCTCCCTTTCCCAGACAAAATTTGAGTTTAGACGCAGAGGTCTACTGTGGGATCTTGGACACACCACACTCAGAACCTAATTCCTCCTTAGCAAAATGGGGATAATGAGTGCTTACCACCGAGGGTTGTGGGGAGAATCAGTATAGACCAGTCCGTTCTCAAAGTGTGTTCCCTGCTAGCAGAGTTGGCATCACCTGGAAATTTGTCAAAATGCGATTTCTCAGCCTGCTCTAGACGGGCTGCGTCAGAAACTCTGTGGATGGGTGATTCTGACGCATGGTCAAGCTTGACAGCCATTGGCTTGGTACTATTTAAAGCATCTGTGGAGTCTGTCAGATTGAACTCTGGCTTTCTTGTGTGACTGTAGGCAAGTCATGTCACCTCTCTGAGCCTCTGTCAAGTGGAGATAAAAATGTCCGCCTCCAACTATGGTTAAAAGGTTAGCTGAACTAATGTCTTTATTGGGCTTGGCTCCCAGAAGAGGTTTAATACATCATCCACCTGTTTCACTGTCTCCGGGAGTCAGGCAAGTCTATCTCCACCTTAGATGCACCTGCTCTTCTCCAGGTCAGCTTCCTGCACTATGCAGAAACTAGCACCGTCCAGGGAAGGCTGGGGGATTGAGGTAGGTATAGAAGTGGTCGGCCTGCGTGGATATTCAGGAAATGTCAGTTTCCTGCCACTGCCCACTGTCTCTAAGCGCTGCTGGAACTGAGGGCCAGTGACTCACCTCCTGACCTCGGTAATGTCATCTGCACTGTGGGTTCGGTAATGCCTGCCTCCCGGGGTGGACAGGGATTGAATGTGCATCAAGCAGCTGGCCCAGTGCCTGGCAAGGAGTGGGCAGGGTGTCCTTCACTTACCCTGGGCTCGGCGTTGAAGCGAGTTGAGGTTTTGTCCTTAGATCTGTTGTGTGGCCGAAGGCCCGTCTCCTCCAGTCCGGGCTTTAGCGCTCTTATCTATAGAATGGGGACAACAGCACTTCAGTTGAAGGGTTATCGTGAGTATGTGTGCAAAACCCCTGGAACACAGTACGTGCTCTGGCATGTCTTTCTGGTCGGACCTGGGCTCCAATTCTGAGTCTGCCTCCTGTTGACCTTGAGCAGACCCTTCTCTGAGCTTCAGCTGCCCCGTCCATAAAGTGGGGAACACCCTCCTTCCCAGGAGAGCTGTGAGGATTACATGAGGCAAGGTGTTCAGCCGCAGCACAGTCCTGGCACATAAATTGTGCACAATAAATATGTGTGCACTGCAGCTGCATCCCACCCCTCCGCCTGGACTTGTCATCAAAAAAATGAGGTTTCTGCCTGGCCGGCGTGGCTCAGTGGTTGAGCCTCAACCTATGAACCAGGAGGTGAGGGTTCGATTCCCGGTCAGGGCACATGCTCCTGTTGCAAGCTCGATCCCCCATGTGGGCCGTGCAGGAGGCAGCGGATCAATGATTCTCTCTCATCATTGATGTTTCTCTTTCCCTCTCCCTTCCTCTCTGAAATCAATTTTTTTAAAAAATGTATTTTTTTTTAAAAAGGGAAGTCCCTAATCCAGTTCCATCACCATGAGCTGCCCCTCTGTGGGCAAACCCCTTTCTCTTTCTGGAGCTCACCTTCCTGTTTATGAAATGGGACAATTAATTCAACAAACATTCCCCAGTAAGAATCTGAGTACCAGTCGGAAAGATTAGTGATGTGCTCAACAGCTAGTCCATGCACAGGTAAGGCTGGGAACTAGGTTTTGTGATTCTCAAGACTCTCCCCACACTTGTACTGGTCACTTCCCTGGGCTCTGTGCACTGGTTTGAATCCCTACCGCAAACCCTCAGGGGAGGTTTTCTAACCCCACCTGACAGATGAACAGAACCAGCCTCAAAGCGGGGCCATCCCATACTGCTCCCTCCCTGGAGGGTCTCGTGGAGAGGGTGTGAGCACCCGGAACCGCAGCCCCCGCCTCCCAGTCGCGCAGCCCCCGCCCCTTCCCCGGACCACGCCCCTCCCCGAGGGCGGCCCCTTACCTGCCGCCCAGTGCGTCTGTCCCGGAAGGCGCCGAGGCCCGGGAGCCCCTGGCCGCCCCGGGCGGGTCTCTGCCTGGGTGGCCCCGCCGAGCCTCGCTGCTGTGGAGGTCCCGCTGCCCCCTCCTTCCCCGTCTTCCTCCGTCCCCCGCGGCTGAGGCCGCATCGATCGCTGCCGGGGGAAGGAGGGAGGCCGCGGGCGGCGGAGGCGGTGGTTTCTATTCCTGACTCGGTTCGGGGGTGTGAGGGTGTCTGGGGACCGGGCCCTACGGCTGGGACCTCCTCCCAAGTCAGAGACCTGGGGAGGGGCAGTCATTTAGGGGCCGGGGTCCCTCCTAAAGAGCAACAGTAATGACAGCTCCCCAAATGATGTGCCGGTCACTCTGCCTAAGGCGACTTATCCAAGGGGTTGCTCATACCAACTTGACAGGGACAGGGTCTTATGCTCCCCCTTTTACAGAGGGGCCCCAGTCACCTGCTCAGGGCACTTAGCTGGGAGTTGTGGACTTGAGAAAGAACTCCCCTCCTCTGCGCTGGGAGGCTGCCCAGGGGACCTGCGCTGGGAGGCTGCCCAGGGGACCTGCGCTGGGAGGCTGCCCAGGGGACCTGCGCTGAGAGGCTGCCCAGGGGACCTGCGCTGGGAGTTGGAGGAAGAGGCCTCACCCCCGGTGAGCCCCCGGCCTGCGGAGGACCTGCTCTTCCCCTGCCGGCTGCGAAGCCCAGAACAGATCCTTTGCCCCTTGGAGTTCAGTCTCCTCACCTGCCCAGAGGTTCCCGCTTCCCACCTCCCAGTGGGTTGTGAGGGTAAGGGGGAACGCTGACCAAGAGTTTGTCAAGGTTGTGTCATCTGCCAGCATTTATTGAGCACCTACTGTATGCCTGGTTGGGGAGAGGGTGCTGGAGATTAGACCTGGATACAAGAAAGGATTCCTGCTTTACAAATATTAATTGTTTTTAATAATAATGACCAACATTTAACAAGCACTTATATTGGGCTAAGTATTCTATAGGTCTCTCTCATTTAAGCTGCAAATATATCTGTGGGGTAGATGCTATTGTTATTCCAACCTCACAGATAAGAAATGTAAGGCTCGCCCAGTCTGCGTGGCTCAGTGGTTGAGCGTCAGCCTATGAATGGAAGGTCATAGTTCGATTCCGTGTCAGGGCACATGCCCTGGTTGTGGGCTCCATCCCCAGTAGGGGGTATGCAGGAGGCAGCCAATCAATGATTCTCTCTCATCATTGATGTTTTTATCTCTCTCTCCCTTCCTCTCTGAAATCAATAAAAATATGTTATTAAAAAAGAAGAAGAAATGTAAGGCTTAGAGAGGTGAAGCGACTTGCCCAAGGTCATATACCAACTTCTGAGTCCTCTAGAGCAGCACTGTTCAATAGATACAATGCAAGCCACCCATAGAACTGAAAGTTTTCTGATAGCAACATTAAAAAGAAGGAAACAGGTGAAATTAGCCTTAATAATATTGTTAGGTTGCCGAAGGAGGAATGCACAAGGCCAGAGTGGTGAGGGATTATGAATTTATTTGATCATCCGCACACCAGGTGGCTGAGCCTGGCCGGCTCCAGCACCCAGTGAGGTGAGTCAGCGGCTTTTAAAGGACTTTTGGCGGGATTTTTCTGGGCGGAGACCTCTTTATGCATACCCGGAGGGGAGAGAATGGAATGTGGTCACCGCAAGTGAAAAGTGGTCTTCAGCAAAGGGAATGTCCATAGTGAAATGTCCTAAAAAGCCAGTTCCTGGGGGAAGGGTATCAACTCAACTGCTCCATCAAACCTAGCAAATATATTTTACATAACCCAGGATATCCAAAATACTATAATCTCAGCATGGAATCAATCAGTAAATTATTAATGAGGTGTTGCATTTTCATTTTTGTACTAAGTCTTCAAAATCCAGTGATTAATTTTTCATTGCCGTGAAGTTACCACAAACTTAGCAACTTAAAACAATACACGTTTATTATCTCACAGTTTCCATAGGTCAGAAGTCTGTGCACAGCATGGCTGGATTCTCTACCCAGGGCCTCACTGGTTGAAGTCAAGATATCAACCAGGGCTATGGTTTTCATCTGGGGCTTGGGGTTCTCTTTCGAGCTCACAGATTACAGGCAGAATTCATTTCCTTGTGGTTGTAGGACTGAGGTCCCCTTTTCCTTCTGGCTGACTGCTGGGGATCCCTCTCAGTTGATAGAGGCTACATGTGGTTTCTTCATATGTGGCCCCATAGGCAGTTCACAACATGGATGTTTGCTTTCTTCCAAGCAAACCAGAGTGCTGGCTTCCTCTTCTGTGACCAGCCAGAGAAAATGCTCTGCTTTTAAAGGGCTCACTAGCTTAGGCCAGGCCCACCCATGACAATCTCCCTTTTGCCATATAACACACATTCACAGGTTCTACCTACACTCAAAGAGAAGATTACCCAGGGACAAGGGTCACTGGCAATCACTTAGAACTTTGCCCACTACATCCACCTACAGTAAATCTCAATTGGACTAATCACATTTTACGTGCTCAGTAGCCACATGTGACTAGTGGTTACCATATTGGACAGTGCAGCTCTAGGCTTTATCACTTCAGTTCTTCCCTCAAAATTAGAAAGAACAGGAGACACTTAGTGCTCATCTTAGCCAATTCCCTTATTTTCCCAACAAGGAAACTGAGGCAGATCTGCAGAGAAGCAGGTCTCCCACTTCCTGCCCTCGTATTCTGTCTGCAGCCTTCAATCCCCCCAAAAGTCAAGGGGTTCCCCCCTGAAGTTGGAGAGGTTGTTTCCAAAAAGATATGACAGATCTGTTTCCAAAGGGCCGAAGGAATGAAGCCAGGATCTGGTTTCGTCCCCAGGTCATGCTGGGGTTTGAGATGAATTCATGCTTGATAGAAATGGGAAGAGAGGCATATGGGCTGAATATATCTATACAGTGCCATGGATGGGCTACTCCCCCAAATCTCCTTCAGCTGCTGGCCTCAAGGACCATCTGAACCCATGGGGTTTTACCTAAAGAGTAAGCTTGATGTGGCATGAAGTACAGAAATTTTGGAATTAAGTAGACTGGGTGTGACATTGCAGCTTTTAGAATATCTCCTGATGATGTCTGCCTCCGGGTATTCATACCTTTGTGTAATCCCTTCCCCTTTCGCGTAAGACTTCCTGATTTGTTTCTAATGAACAGAATGGGACAAAAGTGACGGAATGTCACTTCCAGGATGAGGTTACAGAACATTTTGGCTCTGGGCTGGTTTTGATGAAGCAAATCGCCATTCTGGAAAGGCAAGGAAGTAAGGACAGCCACCCACCAACCACCAGCTAGGAACTAAGGAATTAAATTCAAATGCCCTCAAAAAACTGAAATTCTGTCAACAACCACATGAACTTGAAAGTGGCTCCTTCTCCAGTCGAGGCTCAAATGAAACCCCAATCTTGGCCAATATCTTGTCTTCAGCCTTGTGAGACCCAGAAGCCCAGGACTGACCCAGATTCTATCAGCGCACAAGCGGCGACCCAGCAGGTACAGCGGGGAGGATTCTGCCCACCTCCACCCTCTCCCCAAGCAGGTCCTGGATAAAGAGACAGCCAGGAATCCAGCTATCGGGGTCCAGGAATGTCCCTTGGGATGGCTGTCATTTCCTCATTGACTTCCCCCCTTCTTATCAGGCCCTGAATACAGATGGGGACCCGCAAGAAATGGAGGTGAGCCCTGCTCAGTGTTGCTCAGTGGTTAGAGTGTCAGCCTGCACACTGGAGGGTCATGGGTTTGATTCCCGTCAAGGGCATGTACCTGGGTTGCAGGTTTACTCCTGCCCCCGTCAGAGAGCATGTGTGAGGCAACCAGTCAATGTGTCTCTCTCACAGTGATGTTCCTCTCTCTCTCTCTCTCTCTCTCTCTCTCTCTCTCTCTCTCTCTCCCGCACACTCTTTACCTTCAACTCTCTCTGAAAAGCAATGGGGGGAAAATATCCTCAGGTGAGGATTAACAAAACAAACAAACAAAAAAGAAAGAAATGGAGGTGAATGAAGTATTGTCCAATGGTGGAGACAGACCCTCCTCAAAGTATGACATCCCAACTGCTCAAGCAACATTTCCCCAAATGTGGAGCAATTTGAAATGACCTTAGGGTATACCTGGATGCAACATTATCCAACAATGACTCGGAGTGAGTCTCGGGTTAGAGGCATGTGTCTTTAATCTTCACTTATTACAACAGAGAGCAAGCTTTAGACTCACAGTCTTGGCAGGTGGCAGCATCTAGCTAGAATTTAATAATGTTATTTAATACTGTTTAATTGGACATGATTTTAATGGAACATAGCGGTTTTCATTGCATTCACTTTTATAATCACACTAGAGGCCCAGTGCATGAATTTGTGCACCAGTGGGGTCCCTTGGTTTGGCCTGCAGGATCGTGCCAAAACCGGATTTCTGACATCCCCTGAGGGGTCCCAGATTGCGAGAGGGTGCAAGCCAGGCCGAGGGACCCCCACTGGTGCATGATCGGGATCGGGGAGGTTGGCTAGCTGGGGAGGGACCTCAGGAGGGCTCTAGGGTGTGTTCGGCCCTTCTCGCTCAGTCCCAATCAGCCAGACCCCAGCAGCAAGCTAACCTACCGATCAGAGCATCTGCCCCCTGATGGTCAGTGCACGTCATAGCGACTGGTTGAGTGGCCTTAGCATATCATTAGCATATTATGCTTTGATTGGTTGAATGGATGATCTGACACTTAGCATATTAGGCTTTTATTATATAGGATTCTATTTGTGCAAGTAATCCTGCTTATCCTATTTATAGCAGTCACATCAAGCTTTCCTTTTGAAATTACTTATATACAAAAGTGAGTCCACTTAAGGAAAAGCATTAGATAAACAGGAGTACAGGCAGTACACCAAACGTCACGACGCTATTTTGCAGGCATGGCGAACATTGTGTAAGGGGGGATGTGAACAGACATGTTCCGGAAACTGCTGGAACATACACTCAGGGCCTGGGGAGGGGCCAGGACCCCACACAGAGAGGCCTATCGGAATTGGGCATTTTAGGTGGCAGAAACACGTACACAGAGATGTGAAGGTGGGTGTCGGGAAGGATGAGGAGCTCAGTGTGGTGGTGGTACAGAGAGGAGTCCTTTGAGGTCTGGCCATGGACCTTGATTCCCAGGAGGAAAAACCTGGTGGATGGCTGCAGGGGAAGTCACCACGGATCGGTGTTTATCAGGAGGTTGGAACTGTCACCGGTGGAGACAGTGCTGTCTGGGTGGCAGGTCCCAGGCCCCGTCATCAGCCCTTCCTGCAGGGAACCCCATCCTGAGGTTCAGAGCCACGGATCCTAAACCAGAATTAGCCTGAGGAGAGGGAAGGAAAGGGTTAACCGCTCCCATAATAGGGCTCTGAGTTCTGGGCTTGATGGCCCATCCAGACCCCATCAGCCCAGGCCTGGTGGCCTCCGAAGGCAGGACTCTCCCCTCCCCCATCCTTCACAAGAGCAGCCTGAAGCTCAAAGCAGTTCAGGGTTGTGGTCCCGGGGACAAGTTCACCAAGAGAACCAAGGATCCCCAGTTCCTCCATCATCCTACCAGGACCCCTCGCACCCCATCCACTTCCCCATTGATGGCCACAGGGAGGCCCAGGCTCTGGGAAGGGATCCCATTAAGCGTGTTGAAGTGGATGGCATCTTAGAGCTGGGGCTCAGAGAGGGAAGAGCCTGCCTGGCACACAGGACATACCTCTGACGGGGTTCCGGCAGTCCCGGCCGCAGGCACTGAGGCAGCACCGGCTGCTGCCCCTGCAGTCTGCGTCCTGGTGGCACAGGTGCTGGATGGGGCTGAGGCAGCGCAGTCGGTCCTCGGGGCAGGTGCCCTGCTTCACTGCAATACAGGGGCCTGGGTGAGCCTGCCCGAGCCGCAGCCCTGGGGCTTGGGGCTTGGGGCTTGGGGCTTGGGCATTCAGCAAGGTGGAGAGGGACACTTACCGGTGACCCTACGGACACACTGGCGGAAGCAACTTTTGTGGCAGCATTTCATCTTTGAGGGACACTGGCTGTCGTCCACGCACTGGTCAGGCACCGACAGGAGGCAGGGCCCATCGTCTGGTGGACATCCCCCATGTCTCTCTGGAAGAGACCCCCCCAGATATTGCGGCTGGAGGCAGACCAGAGTTCTGGAATCAGGGCTGACCTGGGACTCACCAGCTCTGAATTCCCCTCCCTTTAGTTCTTGCCTGTCCTTTGGCAAGTTATTATTTGTTGTTGTTTTTTTATGGACTTGCTTTTATTTATTTATTTTTATTTAGCTCTTTCATAGAGGTATAATCGACATGCAACATTATGTTAGCCTCAGATGTACAAGGTAATGATTCAGTATTTGTATATATTAGAAAATGATCACCACGATAGGTCTAGTTAACATGTGTCACCATGCATTGTTAAAATTTTGTTCCTATGATGAAAACTTTTAAGATCTACTTTCTTAACAACTTTGAAAGATGCAATACAGGGTCATTGACTATAGATGCCATGCTGCACATGACATCCTCGTGACTTACTTGTTTTATAACTGGAAGCTTGTGCCTTTGAATCCCCTTCACCCATTTCGCTCACCCTCCACCCCTCCACTCCTGGCAACCACTGGTCTGTTCTCTGTATCTACGAGCTTGGTTTTCTTGGTTTTGTTTTGTGTTTTAGATTTCACATATAAGTTTTAGATTCCACGGCATTTGTCTTTCTCTGTCTATTTCACTCAGCATAATGCCCTCACGGTCCATCCACGTCACAAATGACTGGCAGCTTTCTAAAAATGTGTACTCCAAGCCTCAGTTTTCTGTTTATGAAATGGGAAGCTGGACTCCCTCCCTCTGGGCAGGTTTGAGACTGTTTGGCTGGGGCGGGGTGGGAATGCAGTTCAAAATCTCCACCTGCGCTAACCAGGCCGCGCCTGGCCTGGCCCCGGCCCCGGCCCGTCTCTCCAGCCTCATCCTCTTCACTCTTGTGGCTCCTGATCCACTCCAGTCCTCGGCTCTTTGCAGGGGCTCGCGTTGGCCATGCCCTCGCCTGCTGCTCTGTCCTCCACCCATTCACCAGGTCTCAGCTGAAACACCACGTCCTCAGGAGACCCTGCCTCCCTGACCCTAGAGTAACTCTGTCAGCCCACACACTCCCAGAGGCTCCTCCTTCAGTCGGTGATTCTGTCTCTATTTGTCTGCCTCTCTCACTTGCCCAGCAGCTATGACAATAGACATCCCTGCCCGCTTTGCTCACCATTAGGCTGACGCACAGCCCTTGACTCAAAACACGAGGGGCTCGGTGACTATTGAAAGGAAGGTTCTGAAGGGAGGCCCCGCATCGCAGGTGTGTCAGGTGTTGGCAGCCGGGCACATTGTCACACAGCCACCGCCGGCCACATCGGCCCTGTGCCCGTCACTGCTGCCAGCGGCACTGTTCCCGGGATCTGTATCAGCTTGTTCGTTCAGGCAGTCCTCTGAACAGTTCTAGAATGTTTTGCCCTGGAGCTTACCTGGCCACTTTTCTTGTTAGGATTTTGGGCCATTTCCAGATTTCATGCAAAAGGCTCACATCAATAGCTTCCTCCATGTATTGTAGAGGGAGAAAGCAAGGCCGGAAAGGAGCAGTGATTGCCCAGACCCACCAGGACTCAGAGTCCTCGTCTCCCAGGGCAATGCTCCTTCTGTCCTGCCCACCGCTCTGCTCTGGCCGCTGCTGGGCCCGGGGCCAGGAGCTGGTCCCTGGCCTTCTAGCACCTGAGAAAAGGGTCAAGAGCCACCTGAGGCAGCTGGATCCAGTGCTGTGACTTTTCCTGGTGTCCACCTTCCTCCTCCAGGCCTGACTCGGTGCTGGCTGCACACATAGTAGGCACCTTGCTCACACAGTAAGCGTTCAAAGTCAACTTCAGTTGAGTAATTGGGTTGGCTTAAATGGAATTGCCATTTCCTGCTGGAGAAAGAGCAGCTTAGTTTGTGGGGGACCCCCTACCCTGAGTAGCCTCTCCTTCTCAGGCTGGAGCTGGGAGGGGCCTTGGGAGGCTCTCTGGGGTCCAGCCCTGGTCAGAGGGGTTCAGGCCACAAGGAGCTGGGCAAACCGAGCTGCCTGAACTGGGTGGCGTGGGTCAGGTCTTAGAATCACGGAGAGCTTCTGGGGGGAGGGCCAGGACCTAAGCCTTGAGGAAAGACAGACAGACAGGAAGGGAGGTGAGAACTGGCATTTCAAGTGGGGAGAACTGTGGCAGCAGCAGGGGAGGTGGGAATAAGAACCTGGAGGGACAGTGTGAGAGGGTCTGGTGGGTTACACTCAAGTCTTCATCTGCCTTCCTAACCTTCCCTCCCGATCCAGGTTCCCCGCCCACAGATGTGTACACAGAGACACGGTCATGTACACACACTGACAGCCACACAGTACTGTCTTCTGGATATGCTCACTCAAAGATTGAGAGTCCTACCCAATCACAGCTAAATATACATATTTATGCACACAGACATAGGTACACATACATAGTCAACTATGCAAATACACTTAGATATACTGTATAAGCACAATTAGCTATGGGCTTAACCATATGGAATGCAAATATTCAACTTTTTTGATCTACAAAAAGAGCAACTTTATATGGTTTGACCTATTCATATATATGTGTGTATGTGTCCTATATATAGTTATATATATAAGATAGTTATCTATAATAATAAAAGTGTAGTATGCTAATTAGACCGGTCAGCTGAACAATCTTCCGAACATCATTCTGGACATCCTTCTGGATGAAGCCACAGCAGTGGGGCCAAGGCAGAGGCAGTTAGGGGCCATCAGGCAGGCAGGGGAGCAGTTAGGGGCGATCAGGCAGGCAGGCAGAGTGGTTAGGGGTGATCAGGCAGGCAGGCAGAGTGGTTAGGGGTGATCAGGCAGGCAGGCAGAGGCGGTTAGGGGCGATCAGGCAGGCAGCCAGGCCAGTGGTTAGGAGCCAGTGGTCCAGGATTGCGAGAGGGTGCAGGCTGGGCTGAGGCCCCCCCCCCCCATGCACAATGTCACACCCTCTAGTGTATGTATAAACACAGTTATGTGAACAAATACAGGGTGTTCCAAAAAATGTATACATACTTTGAATAATTATAAAGGCAGTGTTCATTAAAATACATTTCATTTTCAAAATGTAAAAGAGCCCAGCCGGTGTGACTCAGTGGTTGAGTGCCAACATATGAACCAGGAGGTCACAGTCAGGGCATATGCCTGGGTTGGGGCTCGATCCCTAATAGGGGACATGCAGGAGGCAGCCAATCAATGATTCTCTCTCATCATTGATGTTTCTATCTCTCTCTTCTTCTCCCTTCCTCTCTGAAATCAATAGAAATATACTAATTTTTTAAAAGTAATAGAATCTACAGACATTGTATGTATATATTTTTGGGGACACCCTGTATATGTCCATATGAATAAATATACAGGCAAACTGCCATATATACATGTCTATACACATAAATACAGGGGAGGGAAAAGCAGGTTTACAGTTGTTCTTATAGAAAATAATACAATAATTAATAAATAATAATACAAGAATAAACTCTGTTTTGTGTACTCACAAATGCAAACTGACTTTTGCCCACACCATACATATACACAGAAATTACACATACACCCAGACATGCAGTCATGTATATGTGAACATGTAGCATGGGTGTGAACAGAGACATGAACATACACACACAGTCATGTGCACAACCACATGCAAAGAGCTAAAGACACAGGTCTCTTCAGAATACAATACGACCGTTGAAAACACTTGCTAGACACTCTCTGTCAGGGACTGTGCCCGGCCCTCTATGTCAGACACCCAGACATATTTGAGTGTGTGTGGAGGGAATCTGATAAACAGAGGTGACTGCGCTTCCACGGAAAATAAACTAAGACATCCCTTCCCTCAACTCTGCTGCTTTCCTCCACTGTCTGAAATTCCAGAGAGCCAGGCAGAGGTCTCACGGGGGAAACCCGGGAACACGCAGATGCGATGAACTGGAGGCGACCAGCATGTGTTATTCCATTTACTCCTGAGAGAGAGGGATGAGACCCCATTTTACAAGGAGTAGGTTTGGGAGGCAAGTCTTCCTGATTACAAAGACCCGCCCGCAGCAGCCACCTTTGACACTGACTCAGAGGCAGTCTTTATCCTTGGGCAAGTGGTTTCCCACGGAGCCTCGGTTTCCTCATCTGCAAAATGGGCATAGAAATAGTTGTGACCTCCCAGCCTTGCAGGGAGGAGGAATGTGGTGATGGCATGTGACTCACAGCCAGCATGGGGTCTGGCCTTGGAACTTGCCAGCACCCTTCCCTCCTGGGAGTTCTGAGCACTCTCCTCCCCAAACCAGCTCATCCCCAGGGAGAGAGCCCTGCCTCTGAGGAAGGCATAAGTTAGGCTAGAGGGGCCCTGGCTGGTGTGGCTTAGTTGGTTGAGCATTGTCCCATGCACTGAAAAGTCACCAGTTTGATTCCTGGTCAGGGCACATGCCCAGGTTGGGGGTTCAATCCTCAATTGGGGTGTATACAGGAGGCAACCAATCGATGTTTCTCTCACATCCATGTTCCTATCTATCTATCTATCTATCTATCTATCTATCTATCTATCTATCTATCTCCCTCTTCCTTTCTCTCTCTAAGACAGCAGTCGCAACCGGTGGTCCACGAGGTCCAAAAGGTTGGCGACCGCGGCTCTAAGAAATCAGTAAAAACATTTTTTTTTTTCAGTTAGGCTAGAGGTGGCACAGAGGATGCAGGGAACTGCTCCCCAGGGCCCTGTAGAGGAGGGGACCTGCCCCCTTTACTGTCCCCTTCCCAAGACAGGGCCAGGGCTGCACAGGTGTATGTAGGTCAGAGTGTTCCAGCCCAGAAGGGATGGAAGTGGAGGCCTCGCCCAGGTGAGGAGGCACCTGTCTAGCTACTCCAGCAGCCTGGCCTCCCCTCCCTGGTGACAGGTCAGCCCCAGCCTTTTGCGGGGGAGGCGGGGAGAAAAGAAGAAGGGCTAGAGCTTCCTCCCAACAGATCCAGATCTAAAAAAAGCCACATCCCTACTCAATTCAGGAGTCCCTTCCACAGATGGGGCTGGGGGACGGAGAGGGCCTGAGAAAGAAGCCAGACCAGGCACGGCCTGTTGGCCACAGAGGACCACAGGAAGGGTCATCTCCTTGCCATGTGGACCCACAGACCCATACACCTCCGTGGAGACCACCAGAGCAGAGGGTACAAACAGATTTGTCCCCTGACCCACAGTACACGGAGATGGGCATGCGTGCAGCCAGAACCTCACACTCAGCTGTGTATCAGGCACGGACGAGCACAGAGAAACTGGCAGGAAGATGTTTACAGACATAGACATGGACAAGCTGACGGGCACAAACAAAACATGCCCACTGAGAAGTAGACATCCACAGCACAGACACACACAGACACACACTGAGTTACCTGCCTCCCCCAGCCCTTAAGCTCCCTAGAGAGGCAGAAACCACCTGGTACCTGGAGGAAAGGAACCCACGCTCACTCACCTCCCTTCCTCCTGCCCGAGACAGCAGGCAGCTGGCTCCCCAAAGCCAGGAGGGCCACCAGGAGGAGGAGGTTCCAGGCCCTCATATTTCTGCTGCGGCACCTAATAAGGTCAGGGCCCAGGGGCCCCTAAATTAACACCTGCGGCCCCAGGGAGGCCACGGCAGCTAAGGGAAGGAAGCCAAGGGGGTGGATGGAGTGGCTGCTGGTAACTGCCTCATCCTGGCCCCACCCCCTGCCTGAGAGCCTCAATGCAAGGGTGCTTTTGCAAGAATGGATGATGGGTGGGGGCAGGACCTGGGTGTTGGGGCTAGGATCCAGGCCTGCCTGTATTGCTGGCTTGGGCTGTGATCTTGAGCAAGTCTTGCCCCTCGTTAGGCCTCATTGCTATCTCCTAAGCTCTCGGGAATCAGGGCCTATAGTCTACGATCTGATGCTGCTTTTTGAATTCTGGCATCCCCTTGGAGGCTTTATCTAGAACAGTGGTTTTCAACCTTTGTAATGCCACGACCCTTTAATACAGTTCCTCATGGTGTGGTGACCCCCAACCATAAAACTATTTTCATTGCTACTTCATACCTGTAATTTATTAAAGGGTCGTGGCATAAGAAAGGTTGAGAACCACTGATCTAGAAGGAGAATTTTATGAGGCTGTTTGGTCCCTGATTTTGAAATACACCTGTATATTAAAGAAATGCTTTTTCAATTCAGATTATTTTCCAGACATTTTCCTGGGTGATGAAGTGTCCCTCCAATATCTTCATTTCTAACAGCAGCATGGTATTTTGCAAGATTGATATGCCAAAACATATATAATCAGTTAGTTCCCTTTCGTGGAACATACAAGTTTCCTTTTTTTTTTTTTTCATTCTCATAAGTAAAGCTGTGACAACAATCTTTGTACATACATTTTGAGTTAGATTTCTGACTATTTTCGTGGGTAAGTTTGTCAAATTAGAAATGCAAGGTCAGTCAAACTTCCAGTTAAAAATAAATAGGACCTGGGTTTGTAAGGTACAACCTGATTCCTATAGTTAATAATAGTGTATTGAATATTTGCACGTTGCTATGAGAGTAGACCTTAAAAGATCTCATCACAGAAAAAAATTGTGATTATGTGTGGTGACGGAAGTTAGCTAGATTTATTGTGGAGAACATTTTGCAATATATACAAATACTGAATCATTATGTTGTATACCTGGAACTACTATAATCTTATATGTCAATTATACCTCAATAAGAAAAGAACCAAACCCCAGAAACAACCAGGCAAACAAACAAAAATGCAACGTCAAAGGGCGGGACAGTCTTTCAGGCTTTGAATATCCTGAAATTGCATTTCGGAAAACCCACACCTGAAGTAAATGAAAAAGTATGGTGATAACCAAAGGGAAAGGGGAGAGGGGAGGGAGGAGAGGGTAAAGAGGGGATAAGTGGTGATGGAAAGAGACTTGACTTGGAGTGGTGAATACAACACAATATACAGATGATGTTTTATAGAATTTTTAAAAAAATAAATATTTTTATTTCAGAGAGGAAGGGAGATAGAAATATCAATGATGAGAAGATCATTGATTGGCTGCCTCCTGCACACACACCCCAGGGGTCAGCCCAAAACCCGGGCATGTGCCCTGACTAGGAATCCAACCGTGACCTCCCGGCTCATAGGTCAACACTCATCAACTGAGCCACGCCAGGCGGGCGGATTATAGAATTGTACACCTGAAGAAAAATAAATAAATAAATTCGATTTTTAAAAAAGAGAGGAAGTGAAGTGGTGTGTGAAAGCCTCCACCAGCTCTGTAGGAGACGCTTCCTGTGTTTGTCTGCCCAGCATCCCTTCCTTTGGTGGAGTCATTAGGCCCCACCTCCTGTAATGTTGCTTGGCTGTCAATCACCAGACACTTCCCCTGTCACAGGGGTGGGTGTCCGACCCAGGCTGGAGCCACTGAACTCTTCCATAATCTCTAGCCTGTCCACTCCTCCATTAAAATCCTGAACAGAGAAGGCAGTGGTCTAGAGAATGATCTAAAATTCAGTTGCCGTTGCTTGCAACCAAAGATCCTTAACAGATCTGCTCACCAAACACAGGCTGTTACCAAAGAGGGAGGCAGCGGAGCTGGAGCGGAGTGGAGCGGGCAGGCACCACGCTGCCCCCGGGAGGAGCGGGTGCTGCGGTACCTGGTGGAAGTGGAGGAGCTCGCGGCGAAGGTGCTGGAGGACGAGGGGCAGGTAGACCACTGTGGACCTGGACACCGAAAGGAAACAGAACTGAGCGGGCCCTGCAGAAGGACCTCAGCCTCTCCGAAGATGTGATGTTTGCTTCGGGAACATGCTTATCAACATGCTTCACCCGCAGACAGGGGAATGATTGAGAAAGATCGGATCATCTGGATAAAGAAATAGAGAAACTCTGGAAACAACTTCACGTGAAGGTAAACCGCCTCTTTGAGTCCCTAGGCAAACCGGAGCTGAAGGGATTTAACCTGAACCCCCTCAACCAGATTGGGCTAGATGCTCTCAAGGTCATCTTGAAAGGATGAAATTCAATAAGCAAGAGAGGGGACCTAAGACCAGCATGCCCTCTGGAGTCAGGGGGACCCAGAACTCTCCGACCTCAAAACCTGCAAGGACAGGATCTACCCTGCGAGGGAACTGAAGGGACAGGCATCAGGGATCTGGCCTCGGCTCCTGCATGCAGCTTCTTTATCTCTAGCATTTGACTGCTCCATGCTGGCAGGAGGGAGGTGAACGGGGTCCTAATACATGGTGATGGGAGAAGATTTGACTTTGGGCGGTGGGCACACGGTGCAATACACAGATCTTGTAACATGGAAACCCACACCTGAAACCTGTATGATCACATTAACCAATAGTACCCCAATGAATTAAACAAACAAACAAACAAACAAATAGGTGGGCCCCGGGCAGGGAAGAAGGGAGAGGGGAAGAGTGGGAGTGTCATTCCAGCACTCCTCTCAGAAAGGGAGACAGACATCTTCAAGCAATGTGTGTAGCAGAGCTGGAATAAACCGGGAGGCTCACAGGTGGCTTCTGAATGAAGGACAGGATCTTGGTGCTTCGTGCTTCACCACAACTGCCGGTGGTCTTAATCCAGCATCTAGAAGGGTTCAGGAATCTGGAGAAGCGCTGTGTGTAAATTAAATAAGAGTCCAGAGACGAAACATAATTTTGGAAGGCATTGTGGGTGCCAGAGGAGCCTGGCTAAAGAAACCAAGTTCTCCTTGTCTCAGGACCCCTTGCTTTTTATTAACACAAATTGTCCTAAGGCAAAGTAGATATACACTTCGAAGGCCAGGGTTTGGTACACAGAATCCATTGTCAGATTGAGAACATTTCCTACAGCTGTTCAGGTGTTTGGCCAGCAGGAGACAATAACATGTAGATTAAGATGCTCTCATCTATCTGGCAGCAAGCAACCATTCATGCATCCCTTTCAGGTTTGGGGAAATGCCCTCAGCCATCTCCAGATGATTCAGCCCTGCTGACATGCTGGAGTTGGCTTCCGGCACACAACCATCTGTGGAGCAGGCAGACCATGTCTCCCCACTGGTTCCATTTGGCCCGTGTTGCCTGCTTGCTCCCAGATGAGCCACAGCGGGTGCTGCTCATCAGCCTCTGGCAGCGATTCTTCCTGGGGAAGGCCTTGCGGAGTCCTGCACCAGGGACGCGTGAGAGACTGCCTCCTACCATGCTTTGTGCACTCAGGAGGCCCCTCCACCACCTCTGGAAGCAGGGCCAGGGCAATTCGGTGTCTTTCCTGTTCATTGAGGGCTCAATAAATGTTGCCTTAAAACAAAGAAAGAAAATTTTTGCCAATGCAAAACAGTCTCATTTTAATTTGCCTTTCTTTGAATCTGGGTGAGGGAGAGCATTTCTTCATATACGGATACAGACCACTTGTACTTCTTCTTTTGCCTGGTTCTGTACTTTGCCCATTTTTATTGGGGAACCTTTATTTTTGTTATGGAATTTTAAGAGCTGTTTATACATTAAGGATACTACTGACTTGTCATGCACAAGGAGCAGTATGGGAAGGTGGTTAGCAGATGTAAGCTGAAGTCAGGCAGACCTGGCTTTGAATACAAGGGCCCCCAGTTCGAGCTCTGTGATTTTGAACAAGTTACTTAACTTTTCTAAACATGTTTGCTCTTCTATAAAATAAAAATAATAAGATAGAGATGATATTTATTTTATAGGATGGTTTTGAGAATTGAATGAGATGAGCTTGATAAATGTTTAATTCTATCCTCTTCTTTTCCTTTGTACCAATGTTTTCAGTTTTGGGGTAGTTAGCTCAGTCTTTTCATTTGTATTTTCTCCCCTTGTTTTTATGCTGTAAAGTCATTTTTACTCCAATGCCAGATGATTATTCACTATACTTATAATTCTTTTGTGATTTTTAAAAATATATATTTTATTGATTTTTTACAGAGAGGAAGGGAGAAGGAGAGAGAATTTGAAACATCGATGAGAGAGAAACATCAATCAGCTGCAACCAAGGTACATGCCCTTGACCGGAATCGAACCTGGGACCCCTGAGTCCGCAGGCCGATGCTCTATCCACTGACCAAACCAGTCAGGGCTCTTTTGTGATTTTTAATTGATTTTTTTTTCTTTTAGAGAGAGAGAAACATGGATGTGAGAGTGAAACATCAATTGGCTGCCTCCTGCACACCGCCTACCAGGGATCGAGTTCATAACCTGGACCTGTGCCCTGAACTGGGAATTGAACCGGTAACCTTTCAGTGCACCCGACAATGCCCAGACAACTGAGCCACACCAGCTGGGCTCTCTTGTGATTTTGAAAAACTTGTTAATTCTTTAACCCAGCCCAAATTTATTTGGGCATGGGGTGTGAGATAGGGAAATGCCTTTTTTCTAAGTTATTAAGCAATTGTCCTAGTATCATTTGGTAAATAATTCAAACTTTTGCCATTGGTTGGGAATCACAGCTTTATCAAAAGCCAAAGTCTTCTATGTAATGGACTGATTCTGGGTTTTCTGTTCTCTTTTTGACTATTTATTCTCCTGCCTGTACTGCTTGTAATTGTTGCAGCTTCACAATACATTTTAGTGACTGACCGTGTCCTGTTACCCTTCATTAATCTGCATTTTCAATCATCCATGTCACAAGTATTTCATTCTCCCATATTAACCTTAAAATCATTTCTTAAGTTCCAAAAATAAATCTTGTTTTTTGTAAAAAAAAAAAAAAATGATCATAACATTTTTTTAAAATACACAGAAGAACAGTAAATACTTTTAGGAAGCCCCATATACCCTTCACCCAGATTCAACAATTAACATTTTCCCTAGCTTAATTAAGATATAATTGACATATAACATTGCGTAAGTGTAAGGTGTGCAGTGTCATGCTTTGATACACGTATGTATTATGAAATACTTACCACAGTAAGTTAGGTAACACTTGCCTCATCTCACACAATTACCATTTTGTTGTTGTTGTCATGGTGAGAGCATTAAAGATGTACTCGGAGCAGCCTTCAAGTAGACAATCCAGTACTGATGGTTGTAGTCACCATGCTCGACATTAGATCCTTGGAACTTATTCATCTTATAACTGAGAGTCTCAAAAATTAACATTTTACACTTCCTTCATGTATATTCCTACCCCTTTTGGGCTGAAATACTTTCAAATAAATCCAATGTGTCTTACATTTTACCCTTAAATACTTCAATATGAACATCAAAGAAATAAGGACATTTTCTCACATAATCAGCATGTTTTCATCATACCTACAAAATTAGCAGTGATGTCTATCACATCACATTCTCCTGGTATTCTGTTTTCCTGATTGTCTCCAAAACGACATTGTTCAGTTGGTGTGTTTGAGTCAGAATCTAAACAAGGTGCACACATTGCATTGGTTGTAATGTCTTGTATATTTCTTTAATCTAAAACATTCCCTCCAACTCCAACTTCTCTTCCTTCCCTTCCTCCTTCTCCTTCTTCATGCTATTTACTTGTTGAAGAAAAAAGATGAATTGTTCCCCACAATGTTCCACATTACTTCCCTGTGATATCTTTCAACTTCCTTCTCTATTAGCTCTAGAGGCTCAGTGAGGTTCAAGTTCAACTACCTTGGCATAAACATGTTACAGGTGTGCCTTCTTCTTGCGTCACCTCAGGGGAAACATGGGTTTTGCCCACTCACTTCTAGTGTGGTGAAGATAGATGAATGCATGTGAGAGTGAAACATCAATTGGCTGCCTCCTGCACACCACCTACCAGGGATCGAGTTTATAACCTGGACATGTGCATTAATATGCCTCCTCTTGCCCCCATTGTAAAGTTATGCTTTCCTACTTATAAAAAGCAAATAAACTGTGGGGTGATGAACTGGCCCCCTGTAAATAGCCAGTCCCAGTCAAACTTTCACCTAATGATTTTTATTATTTTTTTATTGTTGACAGTATTACAGATGTCTCCCATTTTCTCCCTTTTTGCCCCCCTCCACCAAACCCCACCACACCCTAGGCCTTCCTCATACTATCGTCTGTATCCATGAGTTATGCATATATGCATATATGTTCTTTGGTTAATCTCTACTCCCACCCTCCCTAATGATTTGGAAGACATGGATGATCATTGCCTGAATCAGTGATTTCATTAGTGGACACAAAACCCACCAGGTGTTTGTTTTGATTCTATTTAAGATGTAAATTATGTTGGCCAAGATGGACGTCTTTACCTTGTGGAAGTTTCCTATTTCAAGAACCTTTAAAACCTTTTTTAATTATTCTATGTAATAAAAGCCTAAGTGTCTGGTCGTCCAGTCGTCCATTCAACCAATCAAAGCACAATATGCTAATGATATGCTAAGGTAGCTCAACTGCTTGCTATAATGTGCACTGACCACCAGGGGGCAGATGCTCCAACCAATAGGTTAGCTTGCTGCTGGGGTCCTGCTGGGACTGAATGAGATGGGCTGGACATGTCCTGGAGCCCTCCCGCAGTCCCTCCCCAGCTCCACCGGTGGAATCCCTCGGCCTGGCCAGTGCCCTCTCACAATCTGGGACCCCTCAGGGGATGTCGGAGAGTCAGTTTCGGCCCAATTCCGCAGGCCAGGCCAGGGCCCCTACTGGTGCACGAGTTTTTGCACCGGGCCTCTAGTGTAAGATAAAACTTGAAGCTATTACATATAAAACAGTCAGAGAGCTGACTCTCTTATCCACCTGCTCACCCTCTTGTCCAATTTGATCAAAGTTTTATTATCTCTACATTTTCACAGCAGATCATATTTACATACTATTTATTCCACTTTTGCTTTGGAGTTAGTTCTGAGATCAAAATGTTCAGTGCTCAATGATAGTCATTTTGCTAATTTCCACCAACGTTTCTGTCTTTCATTCTTTCCTTTTCATGCATGACAATGCATACCAAGCATGTAATAAGTTCTTGAATTCTATCATCTAGTAATTTTGATTAAGAGATACTAAAAGCAGCCCAAACAATTATATTCATTGTTCTAACCCTTAGCCAGAAAGGACTATTTTAAGTCTGGCTACTGTTCTACACAGGTTACAAATAACTATTTACTACTATTTTTGTTGGTAGTGGTTCCCTGACTGGGTATCAAACCCAAAACCTTTCAGTGTATAGGCCGACATTTATACCAACTGAGCCACACCAGTCAGGGCTATTTACTACTTTTTCATGGACAAAGCCCCTGACCTTCAAGAAAGCTTTAGGGAGGAAACTTTTTATCTCTTTCTTTAAAATTGGGGTTTTTATTATATCTAAGAGGGGAAAAGTAGTAATATATATTATTATTGATATATGTTTATATATATTATTAATATACTATATAATAAAGAGCTAATATGCAAATGGACATCATGCCATCACACCATCATGCCATAATGGCTCAGACACTCAACAATGGGGAGAGAGGAATGGGGACCAGCCAGGCACAAATGAGCTCACAAGAGAGGAATGGGGACCAGCTAGGCACAAATGAGCTCACAAGAGAGGAATGGGGACCAGCTAGGCACAAATGAGCTCACAAGAGAGGAATGGGGACCAGCCAGGCTGCAGCCTGGGAGAGGGACAAGCCGCACGCCCTGTGGTCCTAGGCGCCAACAACTGCTTCTGCGCCTGCGGCCCAGCCCAGGAGAAGGACAAGCTGCACACCCCGTGGTCCCGGGCGCCAGTGGCTGGGGCTGTGGCTAAGGAAAGGGACAAGCCACCTGCCCCGTGGTCCCAGGCACCTGCGGCGGCGGCCCAGGTGAAGCCGCCCGCCCAAAGTCCCCTGCGGCTGCAGCTGGCCCAGGCAAAGCTGGCTCAGGTCTTGGGTGCCTGCGGCCGGCTGGAGGAAGAAATCCTGGGTCCTGGGTGTGGGGTGAGGCAGAGGCGGTTAGGGGCAATCAGGCCAGAAGGAGAGCAGTTACGGGTAATCAGGCCAGTAGGGGAGCAATTAGGGGTGATCAGGCAGGCAGGCAGAGGTGGTTAGGGGTGATCAGGCAGGCAGAGGTGGTTAGGGGCAATCAGGAAGGCAGGCAGAGGGGTTAGGGGCGATCAGGCAGGCAGGCAAGCAAGCAGTTAGGAGCCAGTGGTCCCGGATTGCGAGAGGCAGTTGGACATCCCCCGAGGGGTCCTGGATTGAGAGGGTGCAGGCCAGGCTGAGGGCCCCACCCGCCGTGAACGAATTTCATGCACCGGGTCTCTAATATACATATATTACTTGAGTTAAAAGGCATAAGAAAACAATGTATACCCATTAAATTTCTAAGAAACGTGAGGTAAAAAGATGAAATCTTTTGCCCTAGCTGGTTTGGTTCAGTGGATAGAGTATTGGCCTGCAGACTGAAGGATCCCGGGTTCGATCCCAGTCAAGGGCACAATAATTCTCTCTCATCATTGATGTTCCTATCTCTCTATCCCTTCCTCTCTGAAATCAATAAAAATATATATTTTTAAAAATATAAAAATCTTTTTATAAGCTCTAAGTTTGTACAACAAATCTAGATTTGCTATTCTCCAAAAGTAAAAGACCTGCTATATAATAGACAGAAATAACTCAATGCCTTTTCAGAGGAATATAACTCAAGTTTTGCAAAAGTTTCCTATTTCATGGAGACATCTAAAATGCCAATCTGTGGAACAGGTGCTTCTTTCTTCGTCCCCTGTCCATTTACGCAGTAGTTTTCATGGATTCCTGCTCAGATGTCACAGGCAAAGGCCAAGAGGTTAGCCAGGACCTCAGCCTTGCTTTGTGGGAAGTAGGTCTGAAGGATGGTCACCTTCTCCTGGGTGTCCTTCACTTCAGTGCTGCAATTCTGGGGATCCCAGTGCCTCAGCTTCCTTGGCCTTGAACTCCATCTCCCTCTGCAGGCCATACTGTGCAATTTCAGCCTGAGCCTCTGACCTGCTTCAGCCTCAGTTCATTTCACTTGCTGACCTCCTACACCTTTTCCGCAAACGTTTCTTATTGAATCAACCCTGCCCATTACCAGCATACTGTGGATATTCCTTCATACCTCTCCTCTTTTTCATCCATAAATATGGGCATATATGGGGGTTTTATGTGTTTCTCCTGAAATACCAAAACACAGATACCACTCTCCAACGTGCCTTTTTTCTACTGGTTAGATTTTATGGACATTTCCAGAAGCCAATAAACAGAGATCTAGTGATAGTTGTTCTTTTTCTAAGATATTTATAAATATAGTAGGATACATCGGAGCTTATGAGTTTTTTGGTGAAGCAATATTTATGTTCTTTGCCTTCTCCCTCCTATCCCACCTCTTTTTCCTCCTATCAACCACTCAGGAACCTATGTTGATATTACGATGTGCAGTCTTCTTAATATAACCATAGCTATTTATGTAATGTAGCCGTATTAAAAACATACTCTCACTATGTGCAAGCATCTGATTTTAGGCCCTCTATCCTATTTCATTTGCATATTTACCTATCATTGTTCTAATACCACTTTATTGTAATTACTACAGCTTTAAAAGAAACCTTGAGATCTGCTATATTAAAGTTTTATGAAATTGTTCTTATTCAAGAGTATCTTGGCTACTTTGCCTTTTGCATGTTTTATGTATATTTTAGAATCATACTGCCAAGTTTTGGCTAACTTTTACAAAAACCTTTCTGGGGGATTAATTGGGATTGCATTGAATCTAAAAATCAATTTGAAGGGAACTGGCATCTTTATCATATTAAATCTTCCAATCCATGAGCATGGTATACCTTTCTAATTGGGAGTGTTAAAAAAAATGTCTCTTACTAAAGTTTTATAATTTTCTCTGTAGCTGTCTTGCACAGAACGTATTAAATTTATTTATAAGCTCCTTGTGTTTTTATATGATTGTAAAAATCATTAAAATTTCATTTACTGGTTTACTACCCAATAATTAATCTGTTTTCTTCTCTGTCTCAATTGAACTCAACTCAGTCATATCTACATTTCAGGTTCTGTCCCTGGTAACACCCAACTTCTGGGTATTAGTTTCTATTACTCTCAACTTTGGTAGCTATGACAAAATACCAACTTGGACTAGCTTAGGCAGAAAGCTAGTTTATTGGGTCATAACCCAACTGTGGGAAGAGTGTGGGATGAACTGCTCTTAAGAAAAAGGGGAATGAAGGTTGGGCTGGTGCCTTCTGAATCCTCTCTCGCCACTTTCTTTCTGTTAGTGTATTAATTAGGTTCATTTTCCTCCCACAGCTGAACTCCTCCCAGGCTGGAACCATTTCCTGAAGTTCCCGGGCTCATATCTAGCATGTTAACTGAAAGAAGGGGCTTCCCTCCTCCCCTTAATGTCCATTCCAGTAATAAACTTCAATATACCTAAACTTCAATAGAGCCACACAAACACACATCCTTACTTTCATGATTAGCAGTTCTCATTAGACTCTTAAATACGGTGCTCTTCTAAGAATAGATGATTTCTACTTTCTACCTGTTACTTTTCTGGGTGTTTTCTTCTTATTGTGATTTCTAGGCATCATCTCCTTCCAGATCTCGACTTCCACCTTTCTTATTACTTTTTTTTTGGTGCATTTCAGAGACCACCCCTGAAATGGCAAAGTGCAATGATTAGCCATTAGACTTTTAAGGCAAATTTGCCTTTTGAGGGTTCTTTGTGGTTTTTTTTTCAGGGCCTGGGGAAAATGAAAGAGAAGCCCAACTTGATGCCGGGAGGGTTAAACTGTTTGGGTGGGGCTGGCAGGATCTGGGAGTAATGGGAGAAGGCCTCGGTTCTGAAATCTGAACACAGGACCACTGACTTGCTGAATACCCTTGGGTGATTTCTGTCTTTTCTCTGGGCTTCTCAGATCCTTTCTGAACATAAAGAATTTGGTGGTGACGGTGTCTCAGGGCCGCCTCCCTGCTCCCCATGAGAAAGTAGGAGAGCTCTTGGCACGATCGGAGGTGACGTCACACAGCGGCTGCCATTCCCCTCTGTGAATAGTCTTCGGGAAAAGCCCCAAGGTCCCTCCCAGGCCGGGGGTGGATAGTTCCTGGTAGAAACACAGAAATGTAGGCCCTGTCCCTTGTAATGCCACAGGCCCGCCCTTGGCACCAGGCCAAGTTGTGGCTACATAAATTAGGCTTGGCCTCAGCCCTTCGCCACACACCCTCCTGACAACATGAGACCCAGCAGCTTCTTGGTTCTGGCGGTTCTCCTTGTCCTCGGCATGCTGGTGGGACAGGCGGCGGTCAGTGGAGGTGAGTGGACAAGTGGCCCGGCTGGGGCTGGGTTGGGTTGAGGAGAGGCTGTCAGGGGCAACCTGGGTGCTGACAGGAAGCACTTCTGGAGCAACAGGCAGGGCTCAGGCCCTCACTTCAGCCGCTGGTCCCTTCCATTGTATCCAGATAAATTAGGAAGTTGTCCAGCTTTTCACCCCAGGACTGAGATAGGAAGACTGTGGAAGAAGTGCTGTTCTGTGGCCTTGGCCTCAGACAATGGGGCTTCCGCAGAATGAAGTGAGGAGTCCCAGGAATCTGGGCCCTGGGTGTAGGGTCTGTCCCCTGTCTGCCTGCCCTGTGAAAGCACCTGAGGCTAATCAGTCCTCTAAGAGGAGGTTAGGAACCTGCAGGGCCTCAGAAAGCTTGTAATTGGAAGAAGACCACCATTTTACTAAGGAGGACATTGCTCTGGATTAGGCGTGGTTTAAGGAACTGTTGTGGCTGAATTGATCTTCTATCCAGAACACTAAAAATTTCTCCATATCAATAATAAGGGTCTTTTGCTTTCTTATCCTTTGTGCATTCATTTTTCCTTCAAGAACTTTTCCTTTGCGTTTACAACTTAGCTAACTATTTGGCACAAGAGGCCTAGCTTTTGGCCTATCTTGGCTTTCAACATGCCTTCCTGACTAAACTTTGTCATTTCTAGCTTTTGATTTAAAGTGAGAAACTTTTGCCCTAGCCGGTTTGGCTCAGTGGATAGAGCATTGGACTGGGGACTGGAAGGTCCCGGGGCTCCATTCCAGTCAAAGGGACGTGCTCGGGTTGTGGGCTCAATCCCCAGTAGGGGGCGTGCAGGAGGCAGCCAATCAATGATACTCTCTCATCATTGATGTTTCTATCTCTCTCTCCCTCTCCCTTCCTCTCTGAAATCAATAAACATATATTTAAAACATAAAATAAATAAAATAAAGAGGACATTGCGACCTAGAGAGAGTGCGGAATTGTCCAGGCAATCTCCAGAGCCAGGAGGAGCGCAGGTCTCCTGGCGTGTGTCTTAGAGCTCCTCTCCCCTCGGAAGTGACAATATGTCCTTCTCACTTCTTGGAGTCACTCCAGTCTGGCATTTCCTCCTGAGCAGCGGACTTGGAATGGAGGGATGGCAAACCGTGGTCCTGTAGACCCTTCCCCAAAGCTCAGGGAATAGGCTTCCAAGAGCACAAACCCGAGTTCGCCTTGGTGATCCTCCTCCACCTCGGGTCATAATTTGGGGGACACTGGAGTGAGCAGTGACTGGACCAAGAAGAAAGACAAGATGGTTGAAAGAGGGGCATGGGGTCTAACTGTGGGTACATTTCTTCTTCCAACAGTTCCTTACAGAGGTCAACAAGCTGAACATGTTATGGCCAAAGGACAAGGTCCACGCCCAGCCAAAGGGCCTGGTCCAGTCCAACTTCCATCAAAAGTTCCCTCCAAGCCTGGCTCCTGCCCCAGGATCCTGATGATGTGTGCCATGATGAACCCCCCTAACGCCTGCATGAGGGACTCTGAGTGCATGGGGAACAAGAAGTGCTGTATGGGCACTTGTGGAAGAGTCTGTATGAAGCCCAAGTGGAGTAAGAACTGAATGGAGGAAGAGGTAACTCCTGAGGGCACAGAGAAAGCTGAGTGGTGGGAAATGATCCTTGGTTCTTGAGAGGGAGGATCCTGGAAGGTGACGGGGAAACTGAGGGGTCTCGAAGGCTGTAACTGGGCTTCTTAGGGGAGTGGCATGTGGACTTGACCCTATCTCTCACTGCCTCTGAGTGCTTTGACCTGCTGACTCACAGCTCTGGTTCTCCTCTCTCCTTCCAGGTGGAGCCTGTTCTTGCTGCACTGGTGAAGACCCAGGACTGCAGTCCCTGGTCCCTACAGCATTTGAATGCCTTTCCCACATGGCTCATTCTTCCTCTCATCGAGGATGCCTAAACCTGGGCTGCTTCTCTCAGTGATTTCCTAATAAAAGACTGCTTTCTACTCCATTTGTTTGGCTCCTATGACTTCTATGCTCCTGGAAGCTCCTGGCGGTGGGTGTGGAGTTGGGACTCCCTCTCCCCAGTGAGGGTGGGGGTGAGAGGGCTCCATGGGAGCTGTGCCTGGTGTGAAGGTGAGCAAGGGGCAGGAGCAAGAGGCCCACTCCTAGGGATTAATATTAGAAATCCAATAAACAACCCAAGAACTATATTCTCCATATCACCTTTTGGATTAAGCAATATCCTCTCCCAACTTTAGATTTTAAGATGTGAATGAGGAGACAAGACACACCAAGTCCTTAATTCTTTAGTAGGAATGTTGAATAGTGTTCTCTTGGGGGCAGGGCAGATCCAAGTAGTGACGAGAATGGAGAGGATTCGTTGGGCAAACTTGAATGACCTCATAGCTCTGTTGTTGGTCTCACTGACCCACTGCCCTTGGACAAAGAAGCTCTCTGGAGGCCACAGCCACAGGAGGAGGAGGAGCATTTTGGGTGGAGTAGGAAAAGCACAGGCTTGGGAGTCAGTGGCCTGAGTTCTAGCCCCAGCTTTGCCACCTCTGAAAGACTCCCCAGTCACCATGGAAATGTCCCTAGGAAAGTACCTTCTCATAACAAGCTAGACAGCAAGACTTATCTTCTGTCAGTTACTCCATCAGCAGAAATTTATTTCACAAGGCCACTTTTGATGAACCTGAATTATCTTTCTGCCCCTATTTTAATCACAGGTTACATTTCAGCCTTTCACACTAGATGGTACTATGTCTTCCCTTTCTGTAGTTTGGCATTTTTATGGGGACACAAACCCATCCACAATACCTGGGCTCCTGGAAGCTCCCACAATCTTTTACTCTCGAGTTACAAGAGTAACCATTGCTGCCTCTGGCACTTCAATTGATGTCGCATCCTGTCCGGCCAGCATTGCCATAGCCTTGGACATCACTTCCATGCCTCTTCCTGGAAGTGAGATGCTGCAGCCATTGGATGCTGGGTTAAACCCCATCCTTCCTCTGTGTCTGCTTTTTACCATCACTAGTCCTCACATCCCCGACGGAGCCTATGCATGTGTTGTCTGAGCCAGTACATGTGCACATGGGGTGGCTGCAGAGGAGGCAGGGAGAGCAGGCATCTGGACCTCCCAGCTTCCATGGGGGACATGGGCTCAGCTTCCCACTCCTGAGACTGGCCTGGTGAATATGCTCTAATTGTGGGAACAGTGTTTATATACACAGCAGTCAAGAAACGAAGGTTGGCCCTGGCCGGTATGGCTCAGTTGGTGGGGTGTTGTCCCATGCGCTGAAAGGTCCTGGTTTGATTCCGTCAGGGCACATACCAACATACCAGGTTGTGGTGTGTTGATACCCAATCAGGGTGCATATGGGAAACAACAACCAATCAATGTTTCTCTCTCTCTCTCTCTCTCTCTCTCTCAATCAATTTTTAAAAATACATTTTTAAAAAATGAAATGAAAGTTGTCTAAACCGATCTCATGCCAACTGTGAGCACTGGGGCAGCTGCTATGCACCCTCCCTCCATTTCGTCTTCCAGCCCCAGCTTCTGGCCTCTAGTTTAACCTATGACAAAAAGGAAGGAAATCGGAGCTAGTAGGGCTTCCAAAGGCCTCGTGGCCGATATTCCCTAACCGCCCTAATGCCTCATAAAAGGCTTTTGCAGCTCTGCATGAAGTGGAGGGGAGAGAGCAAGAATGACGGGGAAGTGAAGGTCTGAGCGGCATGATATTAGTGAGAGGACCGCAGCTGCTGGCTGAAGTGCCCAGGATGAGCACCGCAGCCTTAAGTTCCCGGCTATTTGGGAGCAGCTCAGCAGCTACCAGGCTCCTCCCAGAGACACGGGGTTCTCCAGCAGAGGAGCTTCTGCTGAGCTGTGACCCTGATGCTATACCTGCAGGCTCTGTTCTGTGTGCACCCTGAGCGGTGAGCAGCCAGGGTCACTGCTAATGACTGGACAGTCTTTGGCCACTTCTGAGGCTCTCCTTGTCCAGATGAGGAGACTCTGTTCCAGCCAGCCATGTGTGTCTGCCCCCAGGAGTCCAGCGTGACAAGGGTCATGCTCAGACACCACTTGCTTCTCAGCCTGTCCCAGGGGCCTGAGCCACAATCTTCCACTGAATTTGGAATTGAAAGTACCTGCTGACATAATCCAGATCTTCATCTTGCAGATGGGGAAACCAATTTCTACGGGCGTCATCAACGTTCACACGAGGCGTCAAGGGCAGAGCTGAGGCCGGGAACTACCTGTCCTAATATGCTTGTTCTCTTTCTATAGGTTGTTGACTTAGTCAGGAGGACTAGTAGCCTTTAAAAAAAAAAAAAAAGGCTCGTTGATCTATTCATTTTACCTGAACCAGAAATCAAGTTCATAGCAAGAATAAGGCCAAGTGTTCTGCATCATTTTGGTGTCCTGTCAATAATCTTTCTGCTCCTCTCAATCTTGACAGCATTTCCCTTCTGGGGGAAGATCTGAAATATGACCAGAGTTGTGCTTTTGGTGGCTTGTAATTTGGAAACTGTGTTTAACAAGTTGTTTCATGTTCATTCTTCTACGAGAGTGATGGAAGAGAAGTGTCCAAAGGAGATCTGAGAATTTCAAACAAACAAAACAAAAATCTTGGTGTGTGTATTGGATGAAGTCCACAAATTGACGAACATGCATTAGCAGATGGAACATCAGTAGGTAACAACACAATGATTTATTTAACTAATGGCTTCAGTCTTTTAGTACACCAAGCACTTGGGACTGGTATTTACTGATCCAAGCAAAGTAATTAATCATGCTTGGATTTATTTTTTTTCCGTTTACAACATTAGCAATACATATGTTTTAAAATGTCTTTTCCATAAAGTAAACGGCCTTGATGTGAATAGCAGTTATCGGTTAATGTGAGCTCCTAGGTTGAGAAGGGGAGCTTCAGTCCAGATCCAGTGAACTTGATTTTGCTGATGACTGTTAGCCAGTTTACAACTTCCCCTTTTATGTACACACTGGATGTTTGTATATTAAATATTATGGGATGTACCTATAAAAATTTTATTGATGTTCATAGGCATTCTAGCCATCAGAGCTGGTGCAGGAGTGGTAGCTGCCACATTTTAACCACTGTTTCTCCCCTTCATGACATGAAGATTCATTTTTGTTGTTTGAACTAGAATCTTCCTGTGGCTGAGGTTTAAGGACAGAAAGCGATCATTCTAGACTCTGAGTGAGCTCACAACCCCCAAACCTCTCATGCTGTCTGTTTCCAAAATGGATTCAATTATTTTGTACATGTGTAGACTACTGGATTCCCATGAATAAGAAAGATTTTCAAAACCTCCTAGATATCTCATTGCCCCCTTTTCCTTTTATGTTTTTTTAATGTGACGTGCCAAACTGTTTTTAAAATTGACGAGAGAGAGAGAGAGAGAGAGAGAGAGAGAGAGAGAGAGAGAAGTATTGATTGGTTGTCTTCCATAACCACCCAACTGGGAATCAAACCCACAACCTGGCTATGTTTCCTGACTGGGAATCAAGCCCATGACCTTTTGGTATATGGGATGATGCTCCAACCAACTGAGCTGCACCATCCAGGGCTATATAGTCAGTTTCTTATTAGCTCCAATTGGTCTCACTGTCTGAATTAGCTGTGATGTCAAAAAATTGACCCACAAAGAGCAAGTTCTGAGTTGGGTGAGATAAATATATGCCCTGAGAATGGAGCTTTTTGTGAAGTTATCAGAGGGGTCAAATACTGACAGTTTTCTGGAGATGGAGCTTTGGAGTAGCATAAAAGCCATTCTCGCCTTCAGTGGTGGCTGGGCTGCTGGTTTTCATGGCTATCGTGCAAGTCTGCTGGCTTCCACACAGCTAGGAAGAAAAGGGATGGGAATGGGGCAAATCAAGCTTTCTCTTCTTCTGAGATTCGCCTGTTTTTCTTGGTGTGTATTTTTTCCACCTTTTATTATTATTATTATTAAATAAACACTCCATGGATTGTTACAAGCCTTTGGTTAAGTTCTTAACTTCTGAAAAGGTTGATTTTGACACTATTTGTTAGTGTTCTAATGGCTTTCTGAAAATGCTTACCTCTGTAGTAGGATGTTTTTTTAATAGAGGCCTGCTATCACTTTAAAGTGAATTTCTAATCTTGTATCATTATATTCTTCTATCATTAATAGACTAGTGGCCTGGTGCACGAATTCATGCACATTGAAAGGAAATTAATTAGAAGAAATATTTTACTATCGCTATTTGCCCTTTCTCTATAATAGAAGTGTCAACCAGATTCACGATCAACAATGACAGATCAAAACATATGCGTGCGATTGGCGCCAGTGAGAGTTTTATATGTATCGCGCATG
This sequence comes from Cnephaeus nilssonii, assembly GCF_951640355.1. NCBI lineage: Eukaryota > Metazoa > Chordata > Mammalia > Chiroptera > Vespertilionidae > Cnephaeus > Cnephaeus nilssonii. The sequence continues at coordinate 69,109,938 of NC_137082.1, read as the reverse complement.
CGCGTGTCAACTTTGCCTTTTATATACGTAGAATAAACTTTCTTAATTAGACCTGCTTTCTGATTTAGCTAAACTTTTTCCAGCCCATTGAAGCACCCCAACTTCTCTTTCAGGTAATTGTCAGCAACACAGCAGATTATTATTGTAGATCACGCAGGGAGAACAAAGGGTAAAATATTTAACTGCTGCAGTGTTTGACTATATTCTGTGCAGTGAGAAAACCTGAAGTCATTTTCAATGTCCACCATTTCTTACTTCTTTTCAGTCAGGTCAAGTTTCTAAGCTTTCTAAATCTCTGTTTTCCGGCTAATGAAAAGAAAATAGGATTCCACCACATCTCCTATTTACCTACTCCAGGACTTCTGTGAGGATCAAATGAGATGAGGCACAGGAAAACACTTCATAGACATTTGGTTACAGTGTAAAATGTTTCCACCTGGCTATAAAGCAAGTCATGTTCCTGGACTGAAGAAACTGCAAGGAGGCTAGTCGCTAGGGAGAGGAAGCCGGGCATTCTACGTGATGTCATTACCTGGTGCCCATAGCCACCGTTTCTGGCCTGGGCTGGGCTGTGGGCAGCATTTTGCGTCATGGGGTCTCAGCAGCATCAGCTGCTATTTGGTGAGCTGTCACTCCGGGGTGGTGGTGGGGCCTGTGTCCCACTGCCTAGTGTTGCTTTGTGGGCACCAGGTCCACAGCACCGTTTCTCTATAAATGGCCAGGGCACCTCACAGAAGTTCCTGTGTTTAGCGTCTGCCCTCTGGTGGTCAGTGCATGTCATAGCGACTGGTCGGAGAGACAGCATATTAGCCTTTTATATATATAGATTAACTGATTATTAATCGATTAAGTGATTTTTCACATATTTTACTACTGATATGGAAATGATCATATGATTTTTCCCTTTAGCTATTAATAGGGACTAGTCCCTTGACTTACTTTTGATTGTTAAACCAACTCTACATTGTTGAAATAACTCCCCACTTGTTAATGATGTATCACCATTTTCACATATGACAATATTCATTAGTTAATATTTTGTTTAGAATTTTTGCCTAATTTGTCTAGCAAGATTGGCATATAGTTTTCCTTGCATGCATTATCATTGTCATGTTTAGGTACTGAAGTTGCAATATCAAAGTTCTTTGAAAACAGAATGGTCACAAGTGGGTTGTGGGACTGCAAACAGACAACTTGAGAATAGAAGTGCAGATGCTGCCTGGTTGGTGTGGCTCAATGGTCGAGCAACAACCTATGAACCAGGAGGTCACTGTTTGATTCCAGGTAGAAAATGAAGTGCAGACGCTGTAAGTTATTGGACTGTTAAAAAAATTAGAAAGGGTTGGGTGTTTTTTTCTAAATTTGAATGGAAACGCACAGAGGACAGGCCAAACTAGAGCTAGAAGAGAGCAATGTAGGTGCACAGTGAAAAAACAGCAGGAGGTAGCTACAAGATTACTGTAGAAAGAAGAGGAAGCTCACATCTGTCAAAATGGCTATCATCAAAAAAAAATAACAAACAACATGTGTTGGCAAAGATGTGGCAAAAAGGGAGCCCTTGTACACTGCTGGTGGGATTGTAAATTGGTGCGGCCACTGCGGAAAACAGTATAGAGGCTCCTCAAAAAATTAAAATTAGAATTACCAAATGACCCAGCAATTCTACTTCTGGGTATTTATCCAAAGAAAACAAAAACACTAATTCAAAAAGATATATGAACGCCTATGTTCATTGAAGCATTATTTATAATAGCCAAAATATGGGTGCAACCTAGGTGTCCATCAATAGATGAATGGATAAAGAAGATGTGAGATATATATGTATGTATATATTATTTAGCCATGAAAACGAATGAAATCTGTGAAATCTAAACTAAACAAAACAGAAACAGATTCATAGAGACAGAGAACAAAATAATGGTTACCAGAGGGTGAGGGAATGTGTGAAAAGGTGAAAGGGAATAAGAGGTACAAACTTCCAGTTACAAAATAAATAATTCACAACATAGGGAATATAGTCAATAATATTGCAATAATTTTGTACAGTGACAGGTGTATACTAAACTTATCATGGTGATCCCTTCATAAGGTATATAAAAGTCAAATGACTGTTGTACACCTAACACTAATGTAATATTGTATGTCAACTATACTTTAAATATATTTTATTGATTTTTTACAGAGAGGAAGAGAGAGGGATAGAGAGTTAGAAACACCGGATGAGAGAGAAACATCGATCAGCTGCCTCTTGCACACCCCCTATTGGGGATGTGCCCGCAACCAAGGTACATGCCCTTGACCGGAATCGAACCTGGGACCCTTGAGTCCGCAGGCCGATGCTCTATCCACTGAGCCAAGCCGGTTTCGGCCTCTTTCTTTATTTTAATTAAAGTATAGAGCCAGGACCGGTTTGGCTCAGTGGATAGAGCGTCGGCCTGCGGACTCAAGGGTCCCAGGTTCGATTCCGGTCAAGGGCAGGTACCTTGGTTGCAGGCACATCCCCAGTAGAGGTTGTGCAAGAGGCAGCTGATCGATGTTTCTCTCTCATCCGGTGTTTCTAACTCTCTATCCCTCTCTCTTCCTCTCTGTAAAAAATCAATAAAAGATATTTTAAAAAAATAAAAGAAAGAAAGAAAGAAAGAAAGAAAGAAAGAAAGAAAGAAAGAAAGAAGAAAGAAAGAAGAAAGAAAGAAAGAAAGAAAGAAAGAAAGAAAGAAAGAAAGAAAGAAAGAAAGAAAGAATAGTTAGTGGGTAGAGTTGCTGTTCCAGAGAGCCGTCTTTTTCGTCAGCATCTCTCTGCCTCCCACACCTGGTACCAATGGTCCTGTGTGCATCCATCAATATGGTTCTTGCCCTAACCGGTTTGGCTCAGTGGATGGAGTGTCGGCCTGTGGACTGAGGGGTTGCAGATTCGATTCCGGTCAGGGGCATGTACCTTGGTTGCGGGCACATCCTCAGTGGGGGTGTGCAGGAGGCAGCTGATCGATGTTTCTAACTCTCTATCCCTCTCCCTTCCTCTCTGTTAAAAAAAAAAAAAAATGGTTCTTACCATGACTTAAGATAGGTACGTCCTTTGCCAACAAGCAAGCAGAAGCAACACATACTTTTACAGGAGCGCAGAGAGAGCTAAAAGAGTTATTTGGCCTACGGTTCACATTCCAAAATGACCTCATTAGACTTTTAACCTTAAAAACAAAGGGGAGGGGGGAGATGAACCAAAGAATTTATATGCATATATGCATAACCCATGTACACAGATAATAGTGAAGTGAAGGCCTTGTGGGGGGCAAAGGGGGAGGGGATTAATGGGGGGGACATCTGTAATACGTTCAACAATAAAGGTAAATTTTTAAAAAATAAAGTAACAATTTCTTTAAAAATTAAAAACAAGCCCCGCCAGTGTGGATCAGTGGTTGAGCGTTGACCTATGAACTAGGAGGTCACGGTTTGATTCCTGGTCAGGGTACCTGCCTGGGTTGCGGGCTCGATTCCTAGTGTGGAGCGTGCAGGAGGCAGCTAATCAATGATTTTCTCTCATCTCTCTCTCTCTCTCTCTCTCTCTCTCTCTCTCTCTCTCTCTCTCTCTCTCTTCCTTTCTGAAATCAATAAAAAAATATTAAAAATAAAAAACAAAGAAACCCAAAACAAAAGAAGTCTATACAAAGTCATGGAGACCTAAAAATAGGAGTTAAGGCAGAAAATATTCATCACACAACTTAAACTTGTGTCTGTGCAGTCAGTTCACAATACATCCCCAGAACTGGTTAACTGCTCTCCAATTCTCCATAATCTGAAAATTATCCTAGTAATAGCTCATTCTCTTGCCTTGTCATGGTGCCTGTGAGTGTTTCAAGTGTTCATTTATTCAAAGTAAATTCTTCGAATGTACCTATTTCTTAAATCTGTTGGGAGATGTACATAGTGAGGAGTGAAGTATGTTCGACCTGAGGAATATCCTGGAAAGATAATTTCCTCCCATTGCCTCAAACTCCACTGCATAAAGCAAGGATTATGAAGGGCCGGGCCAGCCCTAACACTCCTTGACAAAGAGGACGCTCTTATGGGCTCTCAGACTTATGCCCCAGAACTTATTACAGCGCCTCTTCCTGGGGGGGCGTGAAAGGAACCGCTGATATGAAGAAAGGTCAAGTTAAGGCACTTCTGACCTTGGGTCATAGGCACTACAGCTCCCCCTGCCGGCGGGCCCCTGCCATAGGCGATATAAACGTTCAGCCACAAGGTTCACCGCACTCTTCTGCAAGATGAGGCCGAGCAGCCTCTCCGTGCTCACCGGGATTTTCCTCCTCCTCTGCCTCCCCACGGCGCAGCCTGAGTTGAGGGAGATGGGTGGGTGCAGGGTGAGGCGGTCCTGCGTGTGATCGGGGTGGGGAACGCGTCCTCAGAGGAGTGCATGGGACAAGCTGGGACCGATGCCCAGCAAGGACTCACAGGTGCCCCCAACTCACCCTGAGGCTTTGTTCCTCAGATGTGGCCAAACCTGGACACTGCCCAGAGTTCCCACTCCGCTGCCCTTTCACGATGTTACCGCTGTGCCGGCGCGATAAAGGCTGCAAGAAGGACAAGAAGTGTTGCTTCTACAACTGTAGACGTCAGTGTGTGGTGCCCTGGCCGAGTCTGGATTGAGGTAAGAAATCCCCCGGCTGCCATTCTTGCCTTTGCCCCAGAAACGCCCCCAGGGAAGCAGGTGCCCCGGAGGGAGCTGAGAACCGCCAGTGCCCTGGAAGCCGCTGAGATCAGAGCTTTGAAACTGCGATCTGCCCTGAACAGTTTGCCTCAAGGACAATCCGGAGACCTCTTTCCTCAGCAAGTGCACAGTTCATTTTCATGGAGTGGGCGTCGCTGTTCAGTGAATGACGGGGACATTTACCTCTAAGCTCCTCAACTGTTACTGAATGTTTATGATGGCTAGTTTCGATTGCTCTTGTTTTTTCTCTCAGTTTGTAATAATGAATCACGTTCCTCTTCACATTTAAACTGTGAAGTAAAGGACAAGACGATATCATTCCTTAGGAGGGCTTGCCTAGTGTTCCTAATCCCCAGGCCCGGATCCTTAGCGCTCCTGGGAGGGAGGGAGGGACTTAGCAGGATTCAGACCACAGCGGCCTGGGGACCCAGCCAATGCCCCCTGCACAGTTTGCACCGCCCCGTGTCTCTGATCCTGTCTTCTCTTCCCAGGTAGAAATCCCTTCTGACCCGGGTCTGAGAAGACACTGGTAGTACAGGCTCCGCCTCGGATAACTGGTCTCCAGTTCTTCCACGTCCTCCTCATCCCCCAGACTTCCTTTATCAGAGTTCAATGCTTATTACTATGACAACAACACAAAGGAATAAAGTGTTATATGCCTAAAACAATTGTCCATGAGAATCTGTGACTGCCGGATCTCTCTGTGTTCCGCCTTTTGGGAAGATCCTTGAGGGTTTGTCAAAAAGGATGGGGCTACTGTTTCCCACATAGTTTTGATCGATTCCTGCATTTCTGTTTTCCTGTCGGGTTCTTCTCTTTCAGGCTCTTCTGACACTCAGATTCCCTGTGGGTCAGATTCCAAATCCTGACCTTGGGCCATGGGGCATCTTGAGTCCTATTTTCTGAGTTTGGGCCCCATAAAAGGTGTATAGGTTATTCTGAGATGGAGGAGCGACGCTTTTTGCTACACTTTCTCTGAGACTGCTGCTGATGGCCTCTCCACACCTTGGTGGTTGTTCCAGGTTTCTAAGAAGCTCTCCCCACTTCCCCCCTCCTCCATTCACCCCAAAGGGCCCCCTAAACTGTGACAGTCCCCCTCCAAGTTCTACATTTCCCTCTCTGGGCCTCACACTCTTGCCTGGGGGAGAAAGAACCACTGGCACTCCGGGTGGTGAGGTCACTGTCTTTGCCTGAATTCCCTGCTTATGAAATCGCAGCTGGGATGGCCGGGGCAATTCTGGAGGAGCCACACCCACAGCGAGAGGTATAAGGGATGCGGCTGACACTGGCCACCGCAGCCTCCTGCCCTCACTATGAAGCTTAACAACCTCCTGGCCTTCACGGTGCTCCTGGCCCTCAGAATCCTGTCGTCCTGGGCTGTAGTAGGTGCTAGCAAAGGTGAGTCAGACTCTCTCAGGCCATCCCGGTACCTGGAAGTCATCTCTCCCATGGTCTGGTCCACGGCCCCTAATTTCAAGCTTCCTTTTCTACTGTTTGCTCTTTTTCAACGGTCACATCATTTTGATCTCCTGTTTAATTTTCCTAATTTTCTGCACCACTTTTTGACGGTCACTTTCTCTTTATTTATCAGTTGATCTGCTCTCTTTATTCCAATCTCTGACGAGTTGTCCCTCCTGCTTTCACTGCCCCTCTCTGCCTCCCTCCCAGCCAGGATGTACCTCTCCCTCTCCCTGGGAACACCTAATGAGCTCTATGCAGCCGTGCCCTGGAGTTGGCTTATACTGGCTTGCAATGGCCAACTGGTAAGTTTTCAAGACTTTTATGAGCTAGTTGACATCATATTACTAGTTTGAAATCAATCATGATGGGAGTATTTACACCATGGAAATTGGCAAATGCTACAAAGGCTGCCTCTTACAACATTTATCAGCACACCTCCATCTGTACCTTCTTTCCTGGGTTATTGACTCCCTCTTGGTTGAGTGCTTGGCTGAGATTGATGCTGCCCCACAGCTGCCTTAAAACTGGAATCCTAACTGCTCCCTGCATTCATTTGGGGTCAGCCACCTGCGTTAGGTTTTCTCTCCCCTCCTGGGAAGTTGATTCCTTGTTCAGGATTGTGGTCATGACTCAGAATCAGCTCCTTCTCCCTCTTCTGTTCTTACCCTTCAGAAAAAGCTAAACATGGAGCCTGCCCCTTCATACAGCCAGCCATGTGTCTTGTGTATGAACCTCCTCAATGCCACAGTGACTGGCAGTGTCCAAAGAAGCAGAAATGCTGTCGTGACCTTTGTGGCATCAAATGCTTGGATCCTGTAGACTCATCAAAGCCAGGTGAGAAAGCAGGGTCCTGGGAAAGGGGACCAGTGAGATTTGAGCTTGAGGACATGCAACTTGGAGAAGTGGAGGGGGCTCCTCTGAAGTGCGTTGGAGGGTGGGGCAGAGTCAGGGCTTGTTCCATCTCTGTACTCTCAGGTGGTCGGTTGGTCAGTAGCCAGCTGGCCAGTCAACCAGTCAATCTGTCAACTCACTGATTGCAGTCAGTCAGTCAATGAGTCCATCTGTCTGTCTGTCACTTACAATAGTAGTTGGGGCTCCCTCAGTGGGAAGGAGTCTCCTTCAAGACATACACTGGCCTCTGTTTGGGTGCTGAGGTGCGTGAGGACCTGATTTCCATGCATGAGATAGAGATGGGGATGGGAGCTTGCGTGGTGCCTAGGGGATCAAGCCTCTGAGTTGTAACATTCTTCTCGCCAGTTCAAGTCAATCCTGGGAAGTGTCCAGTGGTCACTGGCCAGTGTAAGATGGTCAACCCCCAAGACAACTGCCTGAATGACAGCCACTGCCTGAAGAGTCTCAAGTGCTGCAAGGGGATGTGTGGGAATTCATGTGTCAAGCCAGTGTGAGGTAAGGAGAAGAACCGGAGAGTTCCACACCTCCCCACATCCTCACACAGCCTCAACCAGCTGGTGCCCTTCCATGTGAAGGAGGATGCTTGGCATCTCCCTGTGCCTCCTACCACAAGCAGATCTTCTGCCTCAGCACCATTTACCCCCAGTTTTAATCAGGAATCCCCCAGGGTCACCTGTGACTGGTAATGCTGGGTCCTGGAAGGGAAGGATTGTTGAAATAAGCCAGGAGGAAGGAGCCATGAAAAGGGGCAAGAGTTCTATCTTTTAATATAATCTCTGCCTCTGACTGACTGGGTGACTATGAACAACTGATTGTATCTTTCATAGCCTCAGTTTCCCCGTCTGTAAAATGGATGCATTTATACCCACTGAAATACTAAATGTAAAAGTGCTTTTTAAGACTGAAGGTGCTCTGAAACCAATACAAAATAATATTGAAAGTAAACTGCAATTGAAAAGTTAAAAAATGATTAAGATGGTAAATTTTGATATGTGTATTTTACCACAATTTTAAAAAACTTAGTTGGTAGGTTGTCCATCTCTGTGGCATATAGCAAGTGCTTGGTGGTCAGACAAACCTGACTCTACCACTTAGCAGCTGTAAGAGCGAGGCAAATGACTTAACCTCTCTGACTCTCATCTATAAAATGATGACGATGATGATATCTAATTTATAAAAGCTTTGCAAAGACTAACTGAGATAGTACTGTTTGTCAAATATAAATACAATTCTGAACATACTATCTGGCACATAAATTGTAAATGATAATAACTATGTTTTATTGCTAAAAATAAAAATAAAAAAAGACTGGAGGTGCTTTGTGCATTGCCATAGTATTGCTATGGCTATGGCCTCAGTCGGCTGGGTCATCTGGAACCACAGGAAACCCTAGGAAGATGCACAGATGTAGAGCCCTTTGCAGGGTCCTCTGGCCTAGTGTCCTAATCTTACCAGAGGGCAGACTGAAGCAAGAGTCAGTGAAAAGTCTGGATTTGTTCTTGATCCCTAGACCAAAGACCAGCACCTTTTCACCTATTCCAGCACCATGGTCTCTCTCTACTTACCCCAAGGGACTTAGGGCCTGGCGGCAGGAGGCTCCTCTTGGTGGGAAGGATGTAAGGTCACTTGGGTTGTTCCTGTGCTGAGGCTCTGTTTTATTTTCTTCCCACAGAATAAATCTAGATGAGGACTTCCTGGTATGTATGGAATTACTTCCTGGGATTCCTTTTTCCTCAAAAATAGAGAACCTTGATGAAGATGTGGCTTTGAGACCAATACCTCCTTGAGGGCTACGTTTTTACTTGTTTTATCTATAAATCCTCCGCATCCAACAAGAGTCTTTGGCACAAATAGGAAATGTATGTTGATTAATGAATAAACAAATGTTACAAAGTTTCCTCTGTGTTTCCATCTTCCTTGACTCATTGAGTCTGACCTAGAATATGATGGGTGAGATGAAGAATGAAATGTCTGCATGTATGGGGTTTCTCCCACAACCCATGAAGTAGAAAGAAGCAAGTGTTTGGAGTCAAGCAGATATGGGTTTAAATCTTGTATCTGGAGATGACCGGCTCTGTCATTTTGGGCAAATGACTGTGTCCCACTGAGCCTCAGTTTGGTTATCTACAATAGAGGGATGATAATAGCAATGCCGGTTCCATATAGTCCAATGATTGTTGCATGATAGGTTCCTTTTCAGTTGAGTGTAGCTATATGACTGGGTTCTGGTCAATGACATGTGAGTGGGAGTGATGCGTCCAAATTATGGACCTGGCCCACAGAACTTCTCTGTCACTGGCTGCCTATGCATGGAGAGGACTTCGAGGACCCAGAGGAAGGGGTAGGTGGAAGGAGCCTGGGATCCTGAATTTCTGTGTGGATCACAGCTTCTCCTCCCCACTTGCCTGGGACTATGACACGAGCAAGAGATAAATTCTTATTGTGTTAGCCGAAACCGGTTTGGCTCAGTCGATAGAGCGTCGGCCTGTGGACTCAAGGGTCCCAGGTTCGATTCCGGTCAAGGGCATGTACATTGGTTGCGGGCACATCCCCAGTAGGGGGTGTGCAAGAGGCAGCTGATCGATGTTTCTCTCTCATCGATGTTTCTAACTCTCTATCCCTCTCTCTTCCTCTCTGTAAAAAAATCAATAAAATATATATTTTTAAAAAATTCTTATTGTGTTAAACCACTGAGATTTGGAATTTGTTTATTACATGAATAATACAGTCCCGACCACTGTTTGGAATCCATTGGATAGCCTCGCTTTATTTTCTGCCCTTGAGTTCTACGTGATGCCTCATTTCATCATGGATCCCACATGGACCTGTTTGTCTCTAGTCCATCTTTGGGTGGGGGTGGGGGTGGGAAATGAAAGCAGAATGGTCAGAAACCTCACTGCAGGGATACCATGTATAAATAAATTATCGTTGCTCTCCAGGTACACTGAATAGCAAGCAATTTTCTCTCACATATGCTTCTGGTGTTGGGTGGGGAAGGGTGAACTCAACGTTCAGTGTCTGCTGATTCTGTGTGGTGGAGTGGTGGGGTTCCAGAAGAGAGAAGAGAGAAATTCATCTTTTTTGGTGGGAGAAGGAGGATAAGGATTGCCATCTCCCACTCTGGCTTGAGCTTACAACTAGCTTATTGAAAATCAAATATGTGAACCTGAAATATTACTTTTCCCTGAAAGCCTCCCAAAGTCCGTATGAAGGAATCTGATCTGATCTAATTCTAACCTTACGATGCTGAGAGAGCATCTGCCCTTCCAATACTCTGGCTACATTTGAAATCTGTCCTAGGCTGACGGCAGAGCTCTGTGCTCATATTGCTTATTTCTGGTCCCTTGGTCTCTCCTTTTTTTTTTTTTTTTTTTGTAATCCTCACTTAAGGAGTGAGGATATTTTTTCCATTGAATTATTTTTTAGAGAGAGTGGAAGGGAGAGAGAGAAAAAAACATCAATGTGAGAGAGATACATTGATTGGTTGCCTCCCACTGAGGCCCCAACCAGGGCCAGGGATGAACCTGCAACCCAGGTACCTGCCCTTGACTGGGAATTGGACTTGAGATCCTTCAGTCTTCTGGCTGATGCTCTAACCACTGAGAAAAACCGGCCAGGGCTTTGGTCTCTCCTTTTTAAAGAGGATGGTGAGGGAAATGCTCTTTCATCCTGACTCTTTTCAAACAGGTCTCCTATCATGGAAGTTAGCTTGAGGGAATATCTCTTTCTTCCAACCAAAATAAACTTCGATTCAGTCTCTCAAGGTATAGACAACGTGGGGGTATTGAGAAATCCCTTGGCCAGAACTGAGAGGTTTGTTTCTAAGTCTGCTACTGACTCAGTCTGTGACATTGGACATGTTCCTTGGCTCTTCGTTTGTGTAATAAAAGGATGATTCAGGTCCCATTTTGTTCTGCTATTTCACAAATTAATGTAATGATTCATAGAAACACCTTGAGGGACAGTCCCAGTAGGATGGGTCTCCCCATTTAGTTCTGTGAACTCCCTGTGACTATAGCTTCCCCTCAATCCTTCAGCCCCACCTCAGCCCCATCTTCTCTAGTTGTGTGGTCAGCTTCCAGGGTACCTGCTTACCTGGTGACTGTGACTTATGGGTATCGCAATTAGCTACAACTAATACATAGGAAGGCAAAGATAGTTGCTGGGAGTGTTAGCTGCTGACACTCACAGCTCAGTCCCTCCTTGGGACTTTCCCTGGGCCAAAGTGAGCTGCTTCATCCACGGTCACACCCCATTCCCAGGGCAGCCTGTATCCGTGGACTGCTGGATGTTAAGGTGCAAAGGCCTAGCTCCCTTGTTTGATTAGGGACACCTCTGAAGGGCCCCCAGCTCCAGGGCTCCCATGAAAATGGCTGAGACTTTGTTGCAACTGCACCACAATTCCACTTCTCCTTCTCTCCAGTCCTGCTTCTTTTACCTCTCACAGGTGTTGCTCCTCAAGAAGCCTCCTGCACATAAATATCTGCCTCTGAGACTATTTTCCAGGAAACCTGACCTGAGGACAATGATAAAAAGTGATCATGCCCTGGCCTGTGTTTCCCAATAGTTAGAGCGTTGGCCTGTGCACCTAAGAGTCAAGAGCACCTGGTCAAGAGCACCTACCTGGGTTCCAGGTTTGATCCCTGGTGCCAGTAGGGATGCGTGGGGGAGGCAACATCAATGGTTCTCTCTCTCTCTCTCTCTCTCTCTCTCTCTCTCTCTCTCTCTCTCTCATCCCCCCATTCCACTTTTTCTTTAAAAAACAATGGAAAAAATATCCTCAGATGAGGATTAAAGTAAAAAATGATCATTACCCAAAACTATATTAAAATGAGAAACTGCTCTGTGAAAGGCAATGTCAAGAGACTAAGAAGACAAGCCGCAGACTGGGAGGAAATATTTGCAAAAAACACATCTGATAATGGACTGTTATCCAAAATTTACCAAAAATTCTTACAACTCAACAATAAGAAAACAACCAACCAGATTAAAAAATAGGCCAAAGCCTTTAACAGACACCTCAGCAAAGAAGATGTACAGATGGTAAATAACCGTGTGAGAAGATGTTCCACATCATCTGTCATCAGGGAAATGAAAATATAAACACCACTGAGATACCACTACACACCTACTAGAATGGCCAAAATCCAGAACACGGACGATAGCAAATGCTGATAAGGATGTGGAGCAACATTGCTTCCAGGAATGCAAAATGGTGCTGCCACTTTTGAAGACAGTTCCTTACAAAGCTAACCATACTCTTACTATACAATTCCGCAATCACACTCCTTGGTATTAACCCAAAGGAGTTGAAAACTTATGTCCACACCAAAAACTGCACACATGTTTATAGCAGCTTTATTCATAATTGCCAAAACTTGGAAGCAACCAAGATGTTCTTCAGTAGGTGAATGAATAATAAATGGTAATCCAGATAGTGGAATATTCAGCACTACAAACAAATGAGCTATCAAGCCATGAAAAGACATGGAGGAATCTTAAGTGCATATTACTAAGTGAAAGAAGCCAATCTGAAAAGGCTACATACATACATATTGTATTATTTCAACTACACAACATTCTGGAAAAGGCAAAACTATGCAGACAGTACAAAGTTCAGTGGTTTCCAAGGATTGGGGAAGGAGGGATGAATAGGTGGAGCCCAGAGGACCTTCAGGGCCATGACACTACTCTGTGTGATACTATAAGGAAGGATACTCACAGCCAAACACATAGAACGTACAACACTAGAGTGAACCCTAATGTCAGCTATGGACTTTGGTTGATACTGATATGTCCATGTAGGTTCTTATAATTGATGAATTGTGGGGAATGTTGGTAATGGAAGAGGCCATGCCTGTGTGGGAGTGGGTGGTATGTGGGAAATCTCTGTACTTTCCTCTTAACTTTGCTATGAACATAAAACTGCTCTAACTATAGTCTAAAAATAATCAAATGTAATTTCTGGATTCTAAATATTTTCAATCCATTAGTAAATGATTCATTTTTGAAAAGTGATCATTGTCAAAAATTAGAGAAGAAAAGTAGAAAGAAAGAAACTTGCCACCACATTTTCAGCATGTGTTCTGTGTGTAATTAAGAAGTTTATCTCTTTTCAGGAAAACAGGCTTGGCTACCTTCCCCTGCAAGGTGACACGTAGGCACACCCCTGGTACAGTTATTTCCCTGAGCCTGGGGTCCTCATTCTAGAATAACCCTTGCTGGCAGTGGGGAAATGTGGAGCAGGAAGGTCTAGTGGGGTCTTTGGCATTCCAAGTTTCCCGAGATAACCCAGATGAGGCATTGACAACATGGTCAGTCCTGTGAACTGCAAATAATTGTCTATTTTTCTGAGTGTCCAATGAGTATTGGTTGGATCAGATAACATGCAGGTGGATTTATAACACACAACCCCTGAAGGATAAACGACTCTGAGAAAGTGTACAGTCCAGCGGTCGCCAACCTTTCGGACCTCACTGACCACCAGTCGTCTGCGGACCACCGGTTGGCGACCATTGGACTACTACACAGAGAAAGAGAAACATTTTCCTAAACTGCCTATAATTTGCAAAGCTGTCCTCCCCACAAAAGAGCTAGAATGATATTATCTCACAAAGCATCCCTTTTGTTCTTTCTAATTGTGACTTGCAATCTATAGAGAATAAGAACACAGTTTATAGAGAAAACAAGGCAAGGCTTTAATAGGACTAGAGTACAGGCAGGTCACTGGCCTCCTCCCCCTCCCTATCTGGCTGGGAAGGTGTGGGTTCTTTCTGATTCAAGGGCATTGTTTTTTCCCTTGACTGTCATTATGCTGTAATAGGTACTAAGGTTGAGATGTATCATCATGTGTAACTAGAGGCCCAGTTCACGAAATTCGTGCACGGGTAGGGTCCCTAGGCCTGGCTGGTGATCAGGGCCGATCTGTGGGGTGACAAGTGGAGGTGATCAAGGTCCCTGCTCGCACCCACCTTGGCCTGGCACCATCCACTCACCATCCCCCCCACACCCCACTACTACTGGTCAGGGCCTGCAGGCTGGGGGCAGCTCCTACATTGAGCGTCTGCTCCATGGTGGTCAGTACACATCATAGTGACCAGTTGTTCCACTGGTCATTCCACCATTCGGTCAATTTGCATATTAGGGTTTTATATAGATAGACTAGAGGCCCGTTGCATGATATTCGTGCAAGAATAGGCCTTCCTTCCCCTGGCTTCACTCCCAGCTGCCCAGGAACCAGCACGTCCTCGCTCCCGGCCTGCCTGGGAGCCGACAAGTCCTCGCTTCTGTCCGGAGCACCGCTCCTGTAGCTCCCTCCGCTGCCCTCCTCCCCGTCATAGCAGGCATCCCACCCCTCCCGGCCGCTCCGCGCCTGCATATGCAGATTAACCCACCATCTTTGTTGGGTTAATTTGCATACTCACTCTGATTGGCTGTGGGCGTAGCAGAGGTACGGTCAATTTACATGTTTGTCTATTATTAGGTAAGCTTCCCTATCCTCTGTTCTGGTTTATGTTATAGCACAATCTCCCGATGTTACACAAACTTCCTAAGCATCTTGATCATGAGAGCAGGGGCCGTGTTCACAACTTCAGTGGGCTCATCAATCTTCTGCACAGCATGAACTTGGCATGGAGAGACCACCCAAGAAATACTGTTTAGCTGAACTCAGCAAATGGCCATATTGTTGCTTACTTCAAAGCTATGCCATCAAAGCTGTAACTCCACTGGACAAACCAGTTATGACCAGTTCTTGGTTTCTATTGTAAATTCTGTGTATATGTAAACCCTGTGCGTGAATCACTTTTTCTTAATTGCAGAATCTTCTCCTAGGACCGATGCCTAGAATGAAATGTATTGAGTCAAAGGGTTTGGATATTTTGAAGGCTTTCAACACCAATCACCCCACTCTTTGCTTCTCCCAAGGCCTTTAGGAAAATCACATGAGGCAGAGGGTATACATGATTGTGTTGAGAACTTGCAGTGTGTCAGCCCCAGGAAATGCTTCCTCTTTGAACAAGGGACACATTGTACTCACGTACAGAGACACGTGTGCCTTTTGATATCCAGATCTAGAATGCAGATATGCCAGGCTTGTCAAACTTCAATGTGCACAAGAACCATGAAATGCAGACTCTGATTCAGTAGCTCTTGAGTGGGGCCAGAGATACTGCATTTCTCCAGCTCTCAGGTCTGCCGATCCAGCTGGTCTGCGGTCCACACCTTGAGGAGCGAGCAGGTATGCCACAAAGACGCAACAGGCCCAAGAAAACCCACGTGCAGGCATAAGTAAAAACCCACACAGGCTCATGAATTTACAGTTTATCAGAAATTTACCAGGAAATAACAGTCAGATCTCCAGGGGCATGGGTCCATGCTCTATGGGAAATGTTAGTACCTGCCCAGAAGCTACGAAAGGCTATGCTCTGTGAGTTTTATTGAAACACCCACTGGTCCTTTCCGGGAGAGGATGTAAAGACAAAACAATGGCCAGTGTTTAGGCAGTGCTAGTGTGGGGTAGAACAGAGAAGGACAGGGCAGGCCAATCTGGACATTCTTTCCCTGAAATAAGTGCTACTCCTGTGAAATGGGGCTTGGGTTCCTCCTAAACTCTCGGACCCAGACCGCTTTGGAACCCAGCAGCCTTCACTTCCCCAGAACCATGCCTGAAATAGCAGCCACCTCCCTCATCGGCCCCAGCTTCTCAGCTGCCCCAGGGTCAGAAAAGCAGGGAGCATCGGGGAGAAGAGCACTTTGGAGGGGCGGCTCTGGTTCCGCTCCCACTCTGGTGCCCTGGGAAAATGTGGGCACCACCCTTCCCCTTTCTGAGCCCCCGTCTCTCCATCTTTGCACAAGGGTTGGGATGTATCAGCATCTGTGATTTTTTCTTACCCTTCTCTCTGCCACCTGCAGTCAGACATCCTGCACTTCTGCATCTTGTTCATTTTATAATCCAGGGATCATGCAGTCCAGTCACTGCAATGTGCAGATAGGGAAACTGAGCCCCTTAAAGGAGGAAGCACTGGTCCACATGTTTTGGAACCTGTGACTCCCCTGCCAGTAGACCTCGCAGCTCTCCTACCCCCCACCAGCCAGTGAATTCCCCTCACATGAGTTTGTCTAGCAAAGAAACCAGCTCCACCTGTTATCTGAGACACTTAGACTATTTCAATATTTGCATTTCCTTTGGTGTGCATGCGTGCCTACTTTTGAGGTTTTTCAAGATTTTCTTTGGTCAGTTTTTCATTGTCGGATGTAACTTCATATTTCTAATATGAGTATTTTTTTTCCAATGGGCAGACATTTATATATAATTTGCCAATATGTTCATTAAGGGTATATTTTAATTAATCTGTTGACAAACAACACAGTGAGAAAAGTGCCTAAAACATAAATATGCAATTTAATAAATTATTATAAAGCAAATCCCATGTAACTACCACTCTCTCTATCTTCCTCAATGCCACATTCAAGAGATTATCTGGAGTTTTTCAAGTATTTGCTTCTTAAATTGCTTCTTAAAGAGTATAATGGAGAATAGAGTTCCCTATCTGTGATTTTTTTATAAAAGCCAATTCCTTCCTCGTCAGAAATGAAGCCTGTGATCAATGAGCAATGTTGGACCTGGCACCACAGGAATATAATGATATTGTATGATCACTTCTGTCCTGCACACCATGGGGTTTGAAATCTTTAAGTCATAGACTGATAGGATATAAAGGATGTCAGATGTCATCTAAACCAAGGGACAGCAAACTACTGCCCCTGGGCCAAATCCTGCTGCCTGTTTTACTAAGTGAAGTTTTATTGGAACAAACCACATATTATTCATTTACATGTTGTTTGTGGCTACTTTCCCAGGCAGAGTTGAGTAATTGTGGCTGACTCCTGATCTAGACCAAAACTCCCATGTGCAGCAACAGACTGCAGCCCTCAGGAGAAGGTGCAAGCCCAACATAATGAGTTGCATAATGAGTTATGACAGCACCAAATTCAACTTTACTAAAACTGGCTACTCCCATGCTCATTCCCAGAACCTGTTTGCAGATGGACACTCCACCTTCCTAACCCGATTTTAACCCAAGATGAAGCCTACTTCACACACCCTCTGTTGCCGTCTATTAAAAACTATAGATTCAATTATTCATTCAGTTCATTCACACAAAAATTATTTAATGAAGTCTTACCACATGCCATGTGTTGTGCTAGGCCCCAAGGCTACAATGAAGAAGACAAATGAGTCAGTACCACGTGGTTGTTAAGAACCTAAACTCGAAGAGGGTCAAGGGGGTCAAATATATGGAGACTGAAGGAGACTAGACTTTGGGTGGGGAGCACACAATGCAATATACAGATAATGTATTGCAGAATTGTGCACTTGAAACGTATATAATGTTATGAACCAATATCACCCCAATGAATTTACTTTAAAAAAGAAAAGAACCTAAACTCAAAGTCAGAGCGACTTAGGTTGGAAGAACATCACTGGCACAGAGTCTGGTCCACTCAGTAGGACAGACATTGTTCTTATCCATTTGGGCACACTGCACCTTAGGCTCTTCCTGCACCCCAGTCCTTGGGCCTGGTCCCCTCTTTCTCTGCCCCTTTAAATGCCTAGAACTCCTCCTAGGGTATGTGTGGACCTCTGTCTATAGAAACATTTTGATTTCAAAATATATTACAAAAGTTCCTGGGCCCATGTGAGGTATAGTGATTTGTCCATGAAGATCTGAAATAATGGTGGAGAAGAGGCGCCAACATATTTACATATTGTCCAACCAGAGAGCATGAGAAGACTCTTCTTAGTATCGGGGCAGCATTTCTCCCTTGATGGGAGATCTTCGCGGTCTTTGGTGTCATATGTGACTGGTTTCAAAACCCACAGCACAAAAGAAAGGTGGCTCTTCCTCAGAGCTGTGGCTCCACATTGTTTGTATTAATTTTTCGTGTCAACGTGGCGAGGCTCTAAGCCCTGTTGTTTGGCCGAACACCAGTCTAGATGTTGCTGTGAAGGTATTCTTTCGATGTGACTAAACTCTTAACATGGTTAGCATTAGAATAAAGGAATCGAGAAAAAAGCAAGCGAGTGCAAAGGGTTAAATCAGTAGACTTTGAGTCAAGCAGATTACCTTTCATACTGTGAGGGGTCCTCATCTAATCGGTGGAAGGCCTGAAGAGCTAAAATCAGAGGTTTCCTGGAGAAGACAAAAATCTTCAGACAGAAACCTAGAAACCCTGCCTGACTTTGCAGCCTGCAAGACTGCAACCTTAGCTCTCACCTGAATTTCCAGCTTGCGCTGTGGATTTTGTACCTGCCAGGCCCCAAGATTGCATGAGCCAATTAGCCAATTCCTTAAAATAAATGTCTACTTATCTATCTATCTATAATGCATATTGATTCTGTTTCCCTGGAGAACCCTAACCAGTACAACCTTTCCTTGGTGGTCCCTAATAACACTTATTTAATGCCAGTTTCATCAATACTCCTGAGGCTGCGTTATTCACTATGTCACCCCTCAATACTGGCTTCCAATGACTGTTTCAACGTGGTTCCTTGTCAGTGACCACCAATGCAGCTGATGGGAAGGCAGCGGGGCCTCGCAATAGGTGGGCCCTGCCCGCGGACATGCTGAGGAGTGGGACAGGGCCCAGGACACCTAGGAGGGTCTGCACCATCTCTGTGAGTATCCCCGGGCCTGAGGGGAAGCAATGTTAAATGACAAATAAAAAACACCATGACAGATTGCAGAAGAAAGGAAAAAGTGGTAGGGATTTTTGTTTCGTTGGGTTTAACGTTTGTTTTCTGCTTTTGAGCAAAGGACCTCACAGTGTCATTTTGCCCTGGGTCCACAAATTATGTAGCCAGCTCTGGAGGGGCTCAAGGCCCAGGGCCCAGGGCAGGAGCCCCGGTTGGCAGGTTTAAGGAAGATATGGTTCCGATTTCCCTGTGCTGATAGCACCTTTGCCCTTAGCTAAAATACACTACGTTTCTCAGTCTCAAAAAAAGAACAAAGAAAAAATCCCTTCAGTATCCAGAACTCAGGAGACCAGTTTCTCATGGTTCATTCCTGTATGAATGAGGCAGCCACTGCCTTTCTCTGTGCCTCAGTTTCTCCTTCTGTCCCAAGACGATAACTGTAAGAAACAATGTCACCCAGGAGCCTCAGCCCATGTTCTGACGTTTGCAGTGGCCTTTATAACTTAACTTGAAATATTTCCTTGGACAAAACATATGAAATAGTCAACAATGACCTAACGGGAATGGAGATTCAGAAACCAGGAGGCCTGGAGAGGTAGCGGGCGGGGCAGTAAGAGTATCAGGGAAGAATGCTGCTGAGTGGGGACAGAAAGAACAGACTGAGAATGCCGTAAACAAGAGGGGTCAGGCCATTTCAATCACCTCTGGAGATGCATGGGTGACAGATGTGGCAGCCAGATCTCCCCACACCTTAGAGAGAAACAGATGGCCTAACCGCTTCCTTCTTAGCGTTTCTCCCCTCACCTTACCCCCCTCTCCCCGCCCCCCCGCTCCCCCTCACCCCCCCGCCGGGAACCCAACAAAGAGTGAATTTTGCAAGGCCTGGAGTTGAGTGCTTGAGGGACACAGATGAATCAAACCAAAGTTACCTTTAAAAAATGTGCTCATATGAGGGACAACTCATCTACTTTTCCATCCCAGGGAGGAGAAAGAGAATCTTTGGACCACAGGACCACACACTATTCATCCATTCATTCAACAAGTATATGCATATATGTAAAACCTACCATGTGCCAGGCACTTTCTAGGCATGGAGAATTCAGAAGTAATCAAGACTCGAAATCCCTGTCCTCATGAGCCATATGTAAAATCAGGACATTATGTTCTCCTAAGAGCGGCTACATTCCAGTGAGGGAGTTTCCATCCTCTCCAGTGGTGTTGGGAATCAGGTCATGGGAAGGGAATCAGACCCACGGTTCAGCACTGGGGACCTGCTGTGTTTTCTTCCCACCCTCATGGCTCTGTTGGATGGATGGAAACTCAGCATGGAAATAACATTGCACCCACAATCCTTCACACCTAACAAGTGTCGACACCTTGCATGACTCAGAATGCACCAACAATGTGCATCGTGCTGCTATGAACATCTTGTGCACAAGGATCTGCTTGAATACCTGTTTTCAGATACCTAGGAGCAGAACTGCTGAGTCACATGGTAATTCTATGTTTAACTTTTGGAGGAAGCACTGGACTGTTTTCCACAGTGGTGACTCTCCACATAATGGAATATTGAGCCATAAGAAGGAATGAAGTACTGATGCATGCTACAAAGTGGGTGGACCGTGAAAGCATCACGTTAAGTGAAAGAATCCAGGCATGGAAGGTCCTCTACGGTATGAACCCACTTATATGAAACATCCAGAATGAGTCAGAATATAGAGAAAAGAGGCAGGCTAGTCGCTCCCCGGGCTTCAGGGAAGGGTAGTGAGGGTGACTCTTAAAAGGTCAAGGTTTCTGTTTGTGGGGATGAAAATGTCTCGAAACTAGATAGAAATGATGGTTACACAGCACTGTGAATGTACTAAATGCCTCTGAATTGTACACTTCAAAATAGTTAAAAGTTAAATTAGTTATATGACTCTCACTTTAATTTTTAAAAGTTTTTAAATGTCTTGTTGGACATTTTGAAGATGAAACCTGTTTATCTGAGCCTTGCACCAAACTCATTTTATGTACTGTATATACAGAAAATATTCTTTTCCCAGTTATAACCACTAGGTGTGTTGTTGTGTTTTGTTTTTTTCAGGAATGCAACTATGATGTAAATTTAAGGGTTGTTTTTTTAAATCCTCACCCGAAGATTTTTTTCCCCATTGATTTCTAGAGAGAATGGAAGGGAAGAAGGAGAGAGGGGAGAGAGAGAGAGAGAGAGAGAGAGAGAGAGAGAGAGAGAGAGAGAGAGAGGAACATTGACTTGAGAGACACATCCATTGGCTGCCTCCCACACAGGACCCTACGGGCTAGGGATTGAGCCTGCGACCGAAGCACATGCCCCTTGCCTGGGAATTGAACCCTTGACCTTTCAGTCCATAGGCCAATGCAGGGAAGTTTATTTTTTGTTCAAAATTTTATCAAGAGCTGTTGACTATTTTACAACATAGTATTTATAATAGCAACACTTTTCATAATCTGCATTTGCATTTATCACACTTACATGTAATACAAACTCTTGGCAACTTCATTGCACCATTATAGACTTTATCAGTGGGGGGCAGAGTGAGGAGAGGAACTTAAGTCAGGACAATCCAGGTCTCCCCGGATCTTACCAGATATCAAGGCAACACAGGATACGGAGTCTTAATTTGAAGTCTTGCGTCACAGCTCCTTGCGCAAAAGTAGAGATAGAAACGCCAGGCAGAGCCTCCCGCTTCGGGGTGAAAAGGCGGGTGCTCTCTTATCCATGGCCCAGGGCACCAAAGGCTGTGGTCCTAAGTGGGTTGCATGGGGTCAGCCTCCTCACTGTGGGAATGCGTGTCTTCCCATACACACCCTGGCAGCACCAAAAGGCATCAGCGCTGGCCTCTTCTCACAGTAGTTTGGGGCTTGGAACATCTGCATACTTGCAGGCTTAATCACATCAGGAACGAGCAAGGCCATGGACCAACCCCATCATTATGCTTCGCTCCCACCACTGTTGGTGCAACAGTCTGAGGATTGCCTTCGGAATAAACAACCCCCCAGTTGGCCAATGTTGGACGTTCCCTGCCAGTACAACCCGTAACTTTGGTCAGCCTCTGTTCTACTCGCTTCCAGTCAGTGCCATGAACTTATAACCAAAGCCAAGCATCTTGGTGCACACGTGTTAATTTATTCATTCTGCTCCACACGTGATGTATGCTTTTGACCTGAACGCTCACATCGCTCTTCAATTCTGGGAAATCCTCTCCCATTACGTCTTTGAATATCTCTTCTGACTTCCTTTTCCCCTATCCAGAACTTGAGCTATATGTATGTCACACCCTCATATTTTTCCACATCCACCTCTTCTTGTTTCATATCTACCAATTTTTATTTTATATCCTCCTCTTCTCTTTTTATAAATATTATTCTTTTTATTCTCTCCAGGGGCTTAAAATCCTTATTTCAAAGTTATTTTTGGGGATTAGGCTATTTGTACTTAGTCTTTCACGAACTCATCTCCTAATTGAGCTTTTTGGCTGTTCTTTCAAGAGATCCTTAATCAAAATGTTCTCAGATGTCTGGAACTCTCTTTCACTCACAATAATACTATTTTCTCTGTATTGGTTTAAAACCAAATTAATAGATTATAACAACTTAGCTATTACACCAAGATTCATGGGCATTTTTCATAAGAACCATCACTCTGCCCCTCATCTTTTGTCTGCCCCTTAAGTTTCCTAATAAAAGTTTCTTGGAAAAAGCCCAAATTTGTCCCTGATGAACTGAAGGATAGGAGTGTGAAAGGGGCATACCCGGGATCAAATCCTATCTTGGGAGCTCTGTGGTCATGGGCAACTGGCCTCTTTGAGATTCACTTTTTCCTTCCATAGGCTGAGGGTTTAAACAACTCAGTGCAGGTCGAGGGACAGCATACTCCCTGGCACGCTGTAGGTGTTTTGTAACTGATGGTTTGCTTCTCTCCCTTTCTCACTATCTTGAGTCCAAGAGTTGATAACCCTTGGAGAAACTGAGAAGGGCTGTGAGCTAAAATAGAAAGATAAAAGGCCAAAAATCAGGGAGAAACGGGAAGCCAGAGAACATAGAGAAAGCTGTAATTCAGAAAGGGAGTCAGGGGGACTGGCTGAGGTTGCAGGCCCTTCCTGCCCTGGGGTTTCCCATCTGGGACCATGCCTAACACATGTCACCAAGGAGAAGAAACTAGCTGCAACCCCTATGGAGGATAATGGCCTTTTAAATATTCACATCTCCAGGGAGCCAAGAGGGCTGAGGGCTGATCTTCCTTCTAGGAGATCTGGGCTCGAGTCCCCCAAGCCCTAGCCAGTTTGGCTCAGTGGATAGAGCGTGGGCCTGAGAACTAAAGGGTCCAGGGATCTCTTCCGGTCAAAGGCACATGCCCAGGTTGTGGGCTCGATCCCCAGTGGGGGGCATGCAGGAGGCAGCCAATCAATGATTCTCTCTCGTCATTGATGTTTCTATCTCTCTCTCTATCTCCCTTCCTCTCTGAAATCAATTTAAAAAAGGAGTCCCCCAAAATGTAAGTGCTCTGTGCCCCGTGTTATCAGCCTTCGGCCACCAGGAGGCCCAGTGGCTCTGTGGCTTCTCTTGGCCTAAGCTTTCTTGGCACCGTCACTCTCTCCCGCCTCCCTTCCCCCTTCTGTTAGTTGGGTTCTTTCTGTTCTTGGGTTAATGAACTGGTGAGTCCTTTGTAAGGCTGCTAGCCTTTGAAGTAGGAGGGGTGTAAACAAAGAAGCAAGGGCTAGCTGTCCACGTGTGGGACCTTCTTTCCTAACCAAAAGGCAAAAGGGGGTAAGAGGAAAGGGAAATGAGAGGGGGGGGGGGGTTGGGAGATGGGGAAGAAAGGCAGCACCTGCCAACAGGATACACAGCTGGTAAGCAGCGGGGTTGGCCTGCAAATCCAGGAGTGTGTGCTCAGTACCTATGGAACACAAGCAGCCTCTCGCCTGGGGTGGGGGTGGGGGGGTCGGCCAGAGTGGGGGAGGGGTCTGAACCGGGAAGAAGGCCTCATGGAGAAGGGCTGGCCTGGCTCCTTAGTCCAAGTGCCAGATGCCAAGTGTCTGATTCGGGACGCAACTCCAAGTCAGGGCTTCAGGCGCCATCCAGTGGCTGTGGAAGAAATTGCAGGATAAACCAGCAGATGAGAAAAGAAACCCCAGAGAAGGCAGTCCTGGCCATCGCCCAAGGAGGGAGCTTTGCCTCTGCGCTCCGGGCCACCCCGTCAGTTGGCGTCCTCAATCCAATCAGACCCTCCTAGGCTGCTGCCTGATCCAGATGGGTTTCCCCCACTGTGTGATCTTGAGCAGGCAACTCTGCCCTCTCGGCCTGGTTCCCCAACTGTGAAATAAAATAAAGGTTTGGGGCAGACGAAGTCATACGTCAGGCACTGTGGCTTAGCACTTTAGCCCATCTGACCCTCAAGTCCAGGTAGGATCTCAATCGTCAATTATCCCGTCCCCACATACTCCAGCCACTCCTAACCACACACGTCCATGCTTCATTCGCCTGGAAGATCCTCCTTGGCCACCTACAGACATTCCAGCCACAGGATAAGGCTTGACTGGAAGGTCTGCAAAAATGGGGATGATAAAGGCAATAATTCCTACCTCACAAGGTTGTTGTGAGGATAAAATGCCGATACCTGCAAATCACTTCATCTCTGCATTTTCTTACATGCACTTGGGAAATGGTACTGGTCTGTGCTCTGTACCACAGAGGGCTGGTTTTG
This sequence comes from Cnephaeus nilssonii, assembly GCF_951640355.1. NCBI lineage: Eukaryota > Metazoa > Chordata > Mammalia > Chiroptera > Vespertilionidae > Cnephaeus > Cnephaeus nilssonii. The sequence goes on along the minus strand of NC_137082.1, from coordinate 69,085,437 downwards.
GGGTTTCCTGTTTTGAGGAGCAGAGGCAGAGAGTGTGGGGCGCAGGCTGGGCAGGCCGAGGCCTGCTCTGCGCCAGAGGTCCCGGCTGATACCCTCTCTTCTTCCTGCCTAATGCAGGAGGGAGATGAAATCCAGGCGAAACCCACCTATCCGTCCCCACCCCGTCCATTTAGGGACTCAGTGACTGCCTCCTGCTTTCTCGCCAACTCCCCCGCCCAGTTCCAGCAGCTTTTCAAGTCAGGTTTGGGGGCACCATGAGATAGTATGGCCAGAGAGCGAAGCGTTTGATCCGCTGCGGAATGGAGGGGGCGCAGCCTTGCGCAGACCCTAAGAGTTCCCCTGAGCCCCCTCCCTCCCCGCAGCCGGCAGAAGGAGCCGTCTGTTCTGGCTGAATAAACAAGGAGGGGGAAGCGGTGCCCAGGCCCCTGCCCCCCAGCCCGACCCCCGCACAATGCGCCTTTCTCCGAGGAGACGCCACTCGGGCGCCGCAGGAGCGCGCTCCGTCTGGCCTCCCCTCCCCCTGGCGGCGTAGCAAGACCCACAAACGGACCCCAAGGAAACCAGATTTTTTTTTTTTTTAAGAAAAAGAAAACAAACGAACAAACAAACAAGAAATCCAACAAAGAACTGAGAGCAGAGAAGCAAGCGGTGAGGGCGTGCGGATCTAGCACGCGTCCCCCGTCCTCCGCAGTCAGGCTTGTGATCCAGGCGAGGCCAGCTCAGCGCTGGGAACCCGCCAGCCCCTGGTCCCCGACAGCCCGAGCCCAAGGGGCTCCGGCTCAGTCCCGCCCTGGCGCCCCGATGGCGCACGAGGGAGCATAGTCCTCGGGGCCTCACCCCTGCCCGGTCCGGGCCACCGCGGGCCTCACATGTGGGTGGCCAGCTGGTTCTCCAGATCCTCCAGGCGCGCCGTCAGCTGGGCGAGTGAGCGGTTAAGGAAACCGGTGGGGGTCGCGGGGGGTCCCGTCCCCTTCACTCCAGCCGGCGCCCCCAACTCAAAAGGATATGGTTCTGAGTGAGACTCTCGAGCGCCCCCAGCGTGCGGCCCTGGAACTCCACGAGGCTTTCGCATTCACAGGGACTCCGAAGCTCTGTCCCGGCGCTGATGCCCTCCTCTGCTAGCCAGGGACAGAGAGGCAGGGGAATGAGAATCTGCAGGACCAGGGGTCCCTGGCCAAGGCCCTGTGCTATGCCTCCACCCAGCCTGTGGTTGAGGGTGGGGGCTTTGAGTTCAAACAGGCCTGGGATGAGTCCAGCTACATGGCTGTGAGATATTGGAAACCTCACTCAACCTTTCTAAGCCTCAGTTTCCTCATCTGTAACAGAGGATAGGAGAAAATCTATTCATTGGCTGGTACTAAGGATTCTATCATTTGTGTATGTCTATACACACCTTAAGAGAGTGTTTCTCAAAACCTGATGCTCAGAATCACCAGGAGATCTTGCTAAAATAAAATAGATTCTTATTCAGAGTGGGGAAGGAGCTGAGATGCTCCCAAGAGCTGCTGATGCTGCTGGCCCCTGGCCCACACGCTGAGGGGCCAGAGTTCACAGAGCACTCTCCCAGTGAACTTTATGCCTTGACGACATGTTCCGTGTCTGCCCTGTCCAGTGTGGCAGCCACAAGCCACGTGTGGCTATTTAACACTTGAAATGTGGCTTTGTGTGACTAAAGAACTAATTTATTTTTACTTTAATTGTAATTAATTTAAATTAAGTGGGCACATGTCCCCGGTGGCTACCTTATTGGGAGAGCAGATCCAGAGCACCGCCTGACACAGTGAATACCTGACAGTGTATTTCAACTAGACCCGCGGTTCTCCAAGTGTCCCGGGACAGGAAGCATCAGCCTCATCTGGGAAGTTATTAGAAATGCAAATTATCAGGCTCTACCTGGATCAGAAACACTGCAGTTGGAACCCAGCAATCTGTGTTTGAACTCAACCTCGAGGTGAGTCTGATGCAAAAAGTGCCTTATAATTAAATTTGGCCCCCATTTTTTTCTTAGCTACATAGAAAATAATGGTGAATTTGACAATGGATGGCACCTTAGGTTCGCTGACATTCTGTAAACATGTGGCATTTTTAATGACAGCACAATGCCTGGGCCTCCAATGAAGAACTGCTGTTATGATTTTAAAGGTTATTTCTTAGTCTTGTATGCATCCTTAGCCAACTGCTGTATGTCATGCCATTAATGGCACTGGTGACGGTCCTACAAAGACTCCTAACGTTGCAGATGAGGAAATCAAGGGCCAGAGAGGGGGGAGGATCTGCCCAAAGTCATACAGCTAATTGGTGAAGAGCCTCAACCACAGCCCAGATTTCTCTTAGAATTCTAGAGCTGGAGACAACCCTGGGTAGCCAGCACCCTCCCCTGTTACAGAGGGAAGTGGAGGCAGGGGTAGAGATTAAGTATCTTATCCACTGTCACACTGTGCGGGACATGAGAGCCAGGACAGGAAGGGCCCTGGAGGAGCAGCTATCCGGTGCCTCCCCGGATAGTGCGCTGGCTAATTATTAGAATTAGCCTGGGTGGTGTATGTGTGCATGTGTGTATATGTATATGCACATACATACACACATATATGTATGTATACACCTACATGTATGTATATACAGCTGACCCTTGAACAAAGCGAGGGTCCATTGCATAGTTGAAATTCTGCAGATCACTTAAGTCAGCCCTCCGCATATGCAGATTTGTTGACCTATGAACAACATGGACTTGAACTGAGCGAGTCTACTTACGGGCATACATTGTATCCACATTTAAGTGGACCCATGCAGTTCTAGGGTCAACTGTGTGTGTGTGTGTGAGAGAGAGAGAGAGAGAGAGAGAGAGAGAGAGAGAGAGAGATTTCCTAGGCCCAGCCTAGCCCTCCTGAACCTCGCTCTGGAGGTAGGGCCTGGAATTCTGAAAGAAGAGTCACATCGTAGGCCTGGGTTAGAGTCTAAAGACTCTGTGGTAAAAACTACCCCCCAAAACCCCCTGTATGGCCTATAAAGTACAGTTCACAAGGTTCAACAGCTCTCTTCTCCTCCTTCACAGCATTTTTTCAGCTGAACACCGTGAAGTACGGATTGCATTTATGGGCTACATTGTTCAAACGAAAATACATAGCTTTGTGTACTTGAAACACTCCGTCCTGCCACTTTGCCGAGTCTGTAAAATTGAATTCCAAGTTAATGAACTATAGAAACGCTGTTTGGCATTCCTCTGAGAAACGTCCCTCAAATTATTCTGAACACCCACTAGTTTGGGGGACAGGTATAGCCTAGTCTAGAGCTTCTTAAACTTTAACATACACACGAACGCATTTGGTTCAAGTGCAAAATCGAATCCATTTGGCCTGGAGAGAGTTGGAAATGCTGCTGTTCTAACAAGCTACCCGGTGAGGGCCCTGCGGCTGGTCCCGGGCCACACTTAGAGCAACAAGGCTCTGTCTAGCGAGGCCCACGCCCTGGCTGTAACTCCAGGAGGGGCTGGGGGTGGATAGTAAGGGGCGATAGCAGAGGTTGGGCAAAGAGAGAAGGGGCGGGGCCGAGCCGGAGGTGCTCACCCGGGCAGATGCTGCCTTTGAGGTTGTCCAGCAGGTGCGTCATGGTGCTGAAGTCCGGGGAGTAGGACACGTGCAGCTCCGCGGGCTCCGAGGCGATCTCGCGCAGCTCCTCCTCCACGGCCTTGCCCACGCCCACGGCGTACATGACGATGCCTACGGAGGAGACAGGGGGCGCCCTAGACCTCAGGAAAGTCACCTCCCCGCGTCCAACCCAACCCCGCGCCAGCGCGTCTCGCGCCAAGCCCACCTTCCTCCTTGGCGCGCGCCGCCCACACTGAGATGTCATCCTGGGAGCGGCCATCGGTGAAGACCAGGCCCACGCGAGGCACATTGAGGATGCGGGGCCGAGCGCCCTGCGCCTCGGAGAAGCTGTGTTCCACCATGTGGCGCAGCGCCAGCCCCGTCATGGTGCCGCGCTCCATGTACTCGACGGCCAGGACCGCCTGCTTCACCTCGGCCGCGGTGCCATAGCGGCCCAGAGGGAACTCGGTGCGCACCCGGCTGGAGAACTGCACCATCCCCACGCGCGTGCCCTCGGGGGACACGTCCAGGAAGTCCACGATCTGGTTCACAAAACGCTTCACCAGCTCGAAGTTCTGAGGGCGCACGCTCTTGGAGCCATCGACCAGCAGAACCAGATCCACGTGGCCCTCCCGGCACCCTAGGCAGTAGGAGAAGGTCTTGGATGGAGAGACGGGAATCTTGGCTGGCAGCAGCCATCTACCCATCTCGTCATTCATTCATGGTATGACAGATGCCATGTGTGAAGGCCTTCCTGTGCCAGGCACTGCATGATGTATTGTTATTATTATTATCAGCATCATTACAACCTTCGCCATTTATTGAGTGCTGAGCACAACAAACCAGGCAATAGGCGAAAAGCATCTTAATAACAATAATACCCACAACTACAATAGTTAGTATTTATTGATCATCTACTATGTACCAGACAGAATTCTAAACACTTTACCAGTATTAACAATACTCAATAAAAACAAAAACATGATTATTTGACAGCTTACTGTGGGTCAGGCCCTGGGCTAGGTGCTTTATATGTTGTTTCTCAATCTTCCCAAGAATCTGAGGGATTATCCCCATTTTCTGTAACCTGAGGTTCTGAAGTATAAAGTGTTGCTCTGGATTCCATAGCCAGTAGTGGCTGAGCCAGGATTTGGAACTCGGTCTGTCTGACCCCAAAACCCATGCTCCTAAGCACTCTGCAATGTTGACTGCCCTGTTCTGAGCCAGGGACTTTGCTAGTCCTGAAGGTGTTTCAACAACAAATGTAACATAATCCTGATCCATAAGGCAATCGGGAGAGAGCAGAGCAGTCAGACGTGCCCTATGTTGCAGCAGAGAGCCTGAGGTAAGAATAATCCATTCTTCCTGGAGTTGGTGAGGAAGGCTGCATGGAGGTGGTGACATTTGACTTGGTCTTCAAAGAAGAGTGGGAGTTCTCCAAGGCATGGAGGGACATTCTAGATGGTGGGAGCAGAATATGCAGAGGCATGGAAGCGAGGAGCTCTCGACACATTTGGGGATAGACAGGCCAGTCCGGCTAAAGTGTTCAGGTGTGGCAGGAGACAGGCTTATGGGGTTGGCTGAAGCTAGACTGTGAGGAGCTAAGGCAGTGGTTTAAAAATGTGACCACGACCCACAGTAAAAACAACAACCATAATAATACATCATGATGTACTACATATGCTCACATACAATTAAAATTACATTTCATGAAACAAATTTATTCTTTCTACATGCTGTAAGCTCTATTTTTTTTCTTTCTTTCGTGTTAATGCTGGTTGTAACCCCCTAATTTGATTTCATTATCCATGAATGTGGTTGTAACCCCCATTTGAAAAACTCAGGGGTAAGGCATTTGATCTTTATTCTGTAGGCACTAGTGAGCCACAGATGGCTTTTGAGCAAGAGAAGAATGTGATCAAATACAGGAGTGGGCAAAAGTAGGTTATAGTTGTTTGTATGGAAAATAATACAATAATCAACAAATAATAATACAAGAATAAACTTTGTGTTTCACATACTCACAACTGCAAACTTACCTTTTCCCACCCATGTATGTATTTTAAAAAAATTAACCACAGCTGGCCAGTGTTTCTCAGTGGTTGAGGGTCGAGCTATGAACCAGGAGGTCACAGTTCCATTTCTGATCAGGGAACATGCCAGGATTGTGGGCACAATCCCCAGTAGGAGGCATGCAGGAGGCAGCCAATCAATGATTCTCTCTCATCACTGATGTTTCTATCGCTCTCTCTAAAATCAATAAAAATATATTGGCAACAGGGTAAAGAATTGAAGAGAAAGAGATAGAGGCAGGGCATGGCACACCCTCCAATGCCATCACCACCACCTACACTCACACATTCACACCACACCCACACCAAAGTCAAGGATGCTCAGAACGAGAGCAGTGGGGGCAGGGACAGACAGTGTCCCCTCCCACCCATAACTCACGGTTGCAGCTCTTGCCATCTGCCTGGAGTTGCCGTCCATCAGGGCACAGGCAGCGGTAGGTGAGGCCGTCACTCACACACTGGAACTCACATCCATGGTCTATGCCATTGCAAAGGTCCCGAGCTGAAAGGAGAGGCAGGTCAGGGTAAGTCAGGGTGGACTCCACTAGCTAAGACCCTTTGCCCCTCTGCACAATGCAGGAGACCCCTCCTCACCATGACAGTTCCTCCCGTCAGGTAGCAAGTCGTGGCCTTCTCTGCAGCGGCACCTTGGCCCAGCAAGGGTGCTAACACACTCATGCTGGCAGCTGTGGTTCCCAAAGCTGCAGTGATCAATGACTGGTGGGAAGGAAAAGGCAGCAAGATATCGCTTCTGACTGGAGCCATTAGAGACCTCAGTCCAGGGTGCTAGTGTGTGTGTGGGGGGGAGGGGCAGCTCGCTCACCCCTGCAGCTCCTCTGGTCCTGCTGGAGTACAAGGCCAGCTCTGAAGCAACAGAACTAGGAACCTGGGGAACTGACACAGTGGTGCTCACAGCCATGAGTCCCTTCAGTGCACAGGTCAATGGCTGAGGAAGAGGGGAGGCTGGCATATACTTTGGGGCTGCACTTCTCAGCCCTGACAGCACGGCTTTCAAAAAATACCCATGCCCCACCAGCCTGGCGTAGCTCAGTGGTTGAGCATCAACCTATGAACCAGGAGGTCGATTCTTGATCAGGGCACATGCCCAGGTTGCAGGCTTGATCCCCAGTGTGGAGTGTGCAGGAGGCAGCTGATCAATGATTCTCATCATTGATGTTTCTTTTCTTTTTTAATTTTTTAAAAAATATATTTTATTGATTCTTCACAGAGAGGAAGGGAGAGAGATAGAGAGCTAGAAACATTGATCAGCTGCCGCCTGCACACTCCCCACTGGGTATGTGCCCGCAACCAAGGTACATGCCCTTGACCGGAATTGAACCTGGGACCCTTCAGTCCACAGGCCAACGCTCCGTCCACTAAGCCAAACCAGCTAGGGCTCATCATTGATGTTTCTATCTCTCTATCCCTTTCCCTACTTCTCTGAAATCAATAAAAATATATTTTTTAAAAATCTATGCCTGGACTGCAATTCCCAACTATCCTGATTTAATTAATCTGGGGTGGTAACCAGGCATCTGTGATTCCTATACGCGCAGGCCTCCTTGCTCTGGGCCAGGTGGCCCTACCAACTCAGGACCCAGATGCATCCCAGGGTGCGCCTTACTGGGCCAGGATGAAGACCAAGTATCCACAGTTGTGGAAAACAAGGCCCCTGCCCTGAAGATGCTCACTGACTAATACAGGGGGACTAGATCCTGCCACTTCACCTGTCTGAGCCTCCATTTCCCCATCTGCAAAGTGAGGAAATAATGGAAGAGAGAGAGAGCAATTGCTATTTACAACTTCCTTCTGGGGAAGGTGAGCTATTGCCCTGCTGCGTATCTTGATGGCTTAGATGTGCAAAGATGGCCTAGCGCTGCACTGGGGAATAAGGGCTGGAGAGAGGTGAATTATCCTGCATAAAAAAGGTGAGAATTTAGGGTTTCTAGAAAAGAGGGGGAAGTGGAGAGAGGAAGAAAAAGAACAAGACAAATGGTGTGAAGCTGAGTGACTGTGTGGGTTGAGAAGCCAGTAAAAAAATCCCGTGCAGTGGGTGACCGAGGGCTCTCAGGGTCAAGGGTGCTTAGTATTCAATTATTTTAAAAAATGGATGTTTCAGGGGACATCTGCACTACTTTCAGCAATAAGGATTTTTGAAAAAGGATGTTTCCTTTGGTGTGTGTATGTTTGGCTTTACTGAGATGTAATTCACACCTCTGTCCTCCCCATCTTTAGGGAAATGGACATATGCACGCACTTACAAGTACACACACACACACATGTCGTTGTGTGCACAAGTGTGTGAACCAAGGAAGAGGCTGATTTATGCGCATGGAACAAGGACAGCATGTGGTGTGTGGGGTTGAGAAATTGAGAGAGGAGCCATACACTGACGGAATTCTGCAGAAGCTCGGAGTGAGAGGGGGCCACAGGATGTAAGCACTTGGGGAATTCCCAGAGATCTGGGGGAGGGGTTGGGATGTTCGTGGGTCATCACATGGGGCTTCAAACCCGTTTTGTCAACATTCTAGAAACAAGAAACCCCCAGCGGGCATTATGGGGATCACATGACCTCATTGTCCAGGTTGTGGTGAGGTTGGGAGATAATGTATGCAGTGCTACAAGCACACTGTCTGGTATTAACTTGGCACTCAGCAAATGGCATCTGTCGTTAAGATGAAAGGAGTGGACACAGATACACAGGAAAAAGAAAGTCCCAATTGTACAGGCAAAGCATTGTGTGCCGTAGCTTTTCAGGAGGCAAAAGTAAAGAACCCCGGCAGGTGCAGGGAGGAGCCGGAAGAGAGCCCAGGCGAGCAGCGCCGGTGAGATGCGGAAGCAGGAATGACAGCATGGACGTGGCAGGGTGGCAGTGTATGGAGACCCTAAGTGAAGACTCCCACAGTGTCTAAGTTACAGGAACTCTAACGAGGTGCCCGTGAGAAGACACAAACACGTTTGGGAGGTGTATTGGAGCCGGGCAGGAGACGGCCTGAAAGAGTGGACAGGAGGATGCAGAAAGCACACTTCATTGTGGGGTCACGGTTTCTAGCCGTGGTCGCATCCAGGACTTGGGTGGCTCCTGGCATGCCGTCCCTTTCTCAGGCCTAGAAAGAGAGGGAGCTGGACTTTACTTCCAAAGGCCCTTCCAGACCCATGGGGCTGATGCTGGGGCAATGGGGAGCCTCAGAAGGCTCAGGACCGCAGGGCCGGAATAGTTCTCACCCAAACAGCCCTTGTGATCTGCTGCTAGCTGGTAGCCGGGGTTGCAGGTGCAGTGGAAGGTGCCAGGGGAGCTGACACATTGGTGCTGGCAGCCGTGTCCCCCCTCAGCACACAGGTTCTTTCCTGAGGACACACAAGAGTAGAACAGCAGGGGACAGATGGGCAGAACCCTCCAACAAGAGACAGCTGGGTGGGGTCAAAGGCAGCAACCGTGATCAAGAATGGACTTAGGTGGGAGAAGGGCCGATCCAAGTGGGAAGGCTTCGGGAAAGAACAGGGCCCTGTTCACAGCCCCTGTGAATAGGCTCAAAAGAGGGAGGCCCCGGCTCTATGTGTCAATGGGCTAGGGCAGGACTCTGCAGGGGTAAGGTCTCTGAATCCAGGTGGGCGGAGTAACTCGAGGTGTGACTAAAACAGCGCTAGCAGCTTGGAGGAGGAGCTAAAACGAGAGCGGGCAGGGCCATGCCCACGTGGGCGAGACATGACTCTTTGGAGTGGGCAGTTGGCTCTCACGTTTGAGGGGCGGTGCTTCCAGTGTTGAGGGGGCGGTGTTGGAGGTGGACACTAAGCCTGTGGGAAACCACAGCCCATCCTAGTTGGAGAGCACCCCAAATGTTGCTACTGGTGGGTGAAGCCTAGGCAAAAGGGGCCGGAGCTGGCATGTGACACAGCGTGGCTGCGTGGCGTGCGTTAGGCCTTGAGCGCCGCAGCTCTCCGGTGGGCGGGGCCCCGCCTGGGGTGGGATGGAAGAGGTAGCAATGGGGATCTAGGCAGAGTGAGCCTCGCTCCAGCGCTCCCCCAACTCACCACACAGCCGGCCCTGGAACTGCAGGCCAAACTCCTGGATAAGGTCGAAGGACTCGACCAGGAAGACGTGCTCGTCCAGAGGGGGCGATGCCATGGCGCGCAGGGAGCCCACGTCGGCGCGCTGCACCCCCACCGCATAGATCTCGATGCCGCGGGCGCGCGCCTGCGCCGCCACCTCCGCCACCCGATCCTGGGGCCGCCCGTCGGTCACGATCACCGCGACTCGCGGCACGCGCGCCTCCGGCGGGCGCGCACCTTCGGCCACGCTGAAAGCCACGTTCATGGCGTACTGGATGGCCAGCCCCGTCATGGTGCCCTGCGCCAGCGGCACCAAAGCGCGGATGGCGCGCTCCATATCCTCGCGGCGCGAGAAGGCTCCAAGCCGGAAGACGCTCTGCACTTGACTCGAATACTGGATGACGCCGACGCGCGTGGCGTTGGGCCCCACGTCCAAGCGGCGGAGGAGGCCCACCAGGAACTGCCGCATGGTCTCGAACTCGAAGGGGCGCACGCTGCGCGAGCTGTCGATCACAAACACCAAATCCAGGGGTCCAGCGCGGCACCTGGGACCTGCGAGGAGATCAGGGAGGGCTTTCCTAGGTCAGCGAAGCCTCCGCTCCGAGGAGATCCCCAGGGAAAACCAGGGCGGAATGGCACTCGCCCTGCGTAACAGCGCCATCGCGCCCACACGGAATTACCCTAGCAACTGCAAGTTAGATGCCTGCACTCGGCCAGCATGTGCTGAGGGCCTGGGCCAGGAGATTTCACCAATCCTCTATCCGACAGCTCTGAGGGCTATTCTGAGGAGGCATTACCCCTTTGGGAGAGGGAGAGGGAATGTCGCAATTCAAATGCCTGTAGGAGCCAGGTGGGCAACATAAATGAGTGAACCGGTGGGGTAGGATGGCGGGCACCCAGAGAGCCCGTATCCCTCCTAGAGGGGGCAGCTGCAGCCAAAAGCTGCATGCAGCCATGTGTTAGCAGATCCTTGGATTTTTATGTGAAATCTCTTGATTTTTTTTTCAATTAACTCTGAAAAATTTAACACCAAATGGGCATTCTGCATGAGCCCAATCTTGTTATCTCTAAGCCACATCCTACAGATGAGGAGACTGAGGCCCAGAGAGGTGAAAGGGTAAATTCGAACCCAGCCCAGGGGGGAGAGGGGGGCTCCAAAGTCTTGTTTTCTCTCCCAGCAGGCCTAGCTGGCTGCCGACAGAACACCTGCTTTTGTTCCTCTCCCCTCGCTGGTCAGGCTGGACTCCCGCTCACCTTCGAACTGGAGCTGTGTTTCCCAGGGCTGGAGAAGGAGCAGCAATACGGGCAGTGGTGAGCATGGGAGGCCCCTCATGGCCCTTGGGGGACAGAAAACAGGGTGTCAGAGCCTGGAGGGAGGAAAGGAAATGGCCAAACAGTAGTCTCTGCAGGACTCTCGTGCTGGGTGATGGGCACTTGGCGGTGTAGGAGGGTCCTGGGTTTATTTTACTAATCTCTCCGCTTTTGTGTATCTTTTCACAATAATTAATTCTCATTACAGTGAGATCGCTGAATTCCTTGTGCCCGGCACAAGGTTAAACGCTTCTCACGCATTGTGGCATTTAGTCCTCTCGGCAATTCGACAATTCTATGAGAGGGGCTGTTAATGTTCCCACTGTACAGATTAGGAAACAGGCCCAAAGAATTTAAGCGCCGGTACCCAAAGTCTGGCGACAAGAAAGTGGCTGCGCCGGGATACAATCCTACACCGAGGGGACTGGTGGGACGAGCCGACGTGTTCACGCCCTCGTTTCCCGGGAGGAAAACCTCTGCAGAAGGAAGCCATTCCCCACCGAGGGCCCTTCCCCTCCCCATACAAGGCGCCTCTGTGTGGCTATCCTTCACACACACACACACACACACACACACACTCAGCCACACACACACACACACACTCAGCCACACACACACACACACACTCAGCCACACACACACACACACACACTCTCAGCCACACACACACACACACACACACACACACACACACACACATACACACACACACACTCAGCCACACACCGCGCAACCGCAGGCCTGGGGAGGGCCGAGCGCTCCGGACGGGGAGGGTAAGGGGCGGGCACTGCGTGGCCAAAGCCCACCGTGCCCTTGAATTCCAGGCTACGTGCCTCGACTCGCCTCCAGCTCCCAGGAGAAGCCGCCAGGGGGCGCCCTCCGGGTCTGGCTTCTTCGGCTCGGTGGCCGTGGGAAGCCCACATCTGCCCAGCAGGTGCCCCTGCCCAGAGCAAACAGCGGGCCGGGAGCCCCGGGGCCTTGAGATAAGGCAGGGTGGGATATATCCGGCCTGAGGGCCCAGGGGCGGAGGGCGCAGGGTGCTGAGGGCAGCAGCGCGGGCGCACCCGGAGGGCTGTGAGTGAGCGGCTGGCGGCCTCGGAGCGCGGCCATGGACCCTGTGGGGGCGGCAGGTGAGCGTTTACCTTCCCGAGGCCCTCGACGAGGCCCCTGGAGAATCACGAGAAAGACTCCCATTGTACAGATGGGGAAAATGAGGCCCAGGCGGGCAGCCCACGGAGCTGCGAAGGAACCTGGGACTCCTGGAGTGGTTCCCCTTCTTCCTTTTGAGTTGCCCGGCAACCCGGTGTCTGGGAGCCCCCGGACCTCTTTTCTTTGCATTCACTCCCTCTGCTCTCTCCCCACTCCCGCGCCCCAGGCTGAAGCGGCGCTAGCCCTTTTCCTATTGCTGTCTCCGGGTAGAGGGGGCCGCCGCCCCTAACCCAACCGCAGCCCCGCCCCTTCCCCCGTCCGTGAATGGGCCCATTCTGAGCCAGGTCGAGTGCCTGCCGCTCACTCTAGGCGGCCTTCCCGTCCCGGATCCTCTCCGCCTTCGCCTTTCAGGCCTGGGAGCGGAACAAAAATCCCTCTGGCAGCACCGTCACGGAGGGTGACTACGCCAGATGTGCCAGCTGCTGGAGGTGGAAAGTGTGGAATGCTTTCTCTAGCTTGGGCCATAGCTGAGGCCAGCATCCCCCTCCCACCCCCGCCCCCAGAGCAGGGAGGGGGGGTAAAAGGCACAGGGGCTTTTGCCACCTCTCGCCCCTTCCTACCTTCAGAAGCTTCCAGGCCCCCCAGTCTTGATTAAGGTCCCCCTTATCCTGCTCTTGGCGTGAGCAAACATCTCACCTGGCATCCTCCCTGTACCCCAGGAACCCTAGAAAATCAAAATAGCGGCTGCCTCCGAGTGCATCACCTTTCCAACCCCCTCATTCTACGGAGGAAGGAACTAGGTCCAGAGACGGTAGTGTCTCACCCAAAGTCACACAGCAACGTGGTGACAAGGCTGACGCTAGAACCCAGAGCTCCTTGTCGGGGTGAATCAATCCCCCAAGATCTGGAAATGCCTTTAGGGTGGGGCGAGCCGGCTCCGGAGGGAGGGAAGTGCGTGAATAATTCCTCAAGAGCCGGCTGAAGAGGGAGCACCTTGAGGAGGTTCGGGGAGGTTCCCGAGGGGAGGAGATTGGGGAACACGTCCCCTCCCCTTTCGGTGGGCTTGCCGGTGTGGACTCGGTTTGGAAAGGACCCTACAGACGTGGGAAGGGCACTGCGGGTCAAGTGCGGGCACGATAGGGGTGCAGCCGCGTTAAGTGCGGTCTGGCCGGTGGCCTGCTCCCCGCAGAACCCTCAGCGCCCCCGGGCCCTTTGACTCACCTGAACCTGCGGGACAACTTGGAGGCGCGGCCGCGGAGCGGAGCCGACGGGCGGAGCCTCCCGGGCAGCTGGAGCAGGTAGCGGCGCGGGCAGCGCGCCCGAGGCGGGGACGGCCAGGCAGCTGCGGCGCGCGGCGGCGGCGGCGCATTTAACCCGGGCGGGCGGGCGGGTGGGGGAGCGCGGGCGGCGACCCTCCCACTGGCCGGGCGATCCCCGCGCTCCGAGGGCGGGGCGGGGCCTGAGCGGCGCCCCGGCTCCAGCCACCTAGAGAGCCGCCGCCGCAGCCCCGGGGCCGGAATTCGGGGCCGCGGGAGGCTGGGCGGCCGCCCTCTCCGCAGCCGGAATGCGTTGGAGGCCTCGAGCCACTTCCCCGGGGGAGCCCCGAGGGGTGGAGCGGGGCTGGGCCGGGCCGCCATTTGCCTGGCCCCGCTTCCAAGGGCGCGGCCGGCTCTTGCCCTCCGCTGCCTCCTCCCGGAGTGAGGAGAGGCCCTGGACACTGGTCCTGCGAGGAGGATAAATTCAGAGCAGCCTTGGCTCATGGCTCTCCCCCGCCCCACTGGTGGTCCCTCAGATCTCTGCCATCACGGACTCCTTTACGTGTTCTCTGCAACTGCTTAAGTTTTGGGCCCACCCACCCTCACCCACCCTCACCCACCCACCTTCACCCACCCTCACTCACCCACCCTCACCCACCTTCACCCACCCTCACTCACCCACCCTTACCCACCTTCACCCACCCTCACCCACCTTCATCCACCCTCACCCAGCAAAACTCGCAGGCTGAGAAGCCATCGGGCCCTAGGCGCTGCCTGGCCCACTCCACATGGCAGTGGAGGCCCAGCGATCAACGGAAGTACAACTGAGACAGAGACAGGCCTCTCTCCGGAGGCAGGAGGGAGGGTTACTTTGCAGGAAAAAACTGAAATGCGCTCCTCCCCCAGTCCCAGGAGACTGGGGACACGGGTGGGGGCCCTTCCACGTGTGCAGGTGTCTGCCAGCAGGCGAGAGAGCACTCTGCTCCCTGGGTCCAGCAAAGGCTGCCGTCCCCTGGCATCAAGACTTCCCTGCGCAGGTCCCCTCAGGGTGCAGGGAGAGCCAGGTGCCCTCGCAGAGTCTGCCTCCATCCCAAGGCCAACACAAGCTGGGTCTTTGTGCCGCTGGGGCATCTCCCCAAGGCTCCGGGCTACAATGGGCGCGGAGCCAGACCAGCAGCGTGGTGTGCCTGGGTGGTCCAGGTGGGCTCCCGGCAAACCTCACTGAGAACCGTGCAGCCCAAATATTTAGCTCACGACTTGCATGCGTCCACGAGTGGTCACCACTAGAACTTCATTTCATTCAACATACGTGTGCTTCGAACTCCACGGCACCTCACCCTTTGGTGCTCCCGCTGTGGGCCTCCCAGGGCATCCCCAGAGCGCACCACCGTCCTGAGGGAAGGCGTGCGCCGGTGCCTGCAGCAGCAGTGCGAGCAGACGGTGCGGATCCTGCACGCCAAGGTGGCCCAGAAGTCATACGGAAATGAGAAGCGGTAGGTGCCTCATCCGCCCCTCCCAGGTCGCTTGGGCATTTGGCCCCGTGCGCTCCTCCTGTTTAGCATCTTTTGGAACCTGAGCAGGACTGGGGCTCAGCTATTGGCTGATCATGGGCCTTTTCCTTCAGCCACCAATAGTCCCCACTTTGGTCTTAGCAGAGCCTCCCTGGAAATCTACCGTCTCCATTCATTCACTCACTCACCCATTCATTCATACTTTCATTCAACAATAGGAACTGAGTGCTTGTCATGTGCCAGGCTCTCTGGGCACCGCTGGGCACTGGGCATACAGCTGAACAAGGCAAATACAGTCCCTGCTCTGGTGGCATCTTCATTCCAGTGAGGAAGAGACAGCCAATAAAGTCCCCACCATCAATGAACGAGATCCCGGTGAAAGCTGGAAGGGAATAGATAGTGCAATGTGCCAGAAACAGAAGGGAGGGTACTTTTGCTAGAAGGGTCAAGGTAACGTCTGATCTGAGACTCGAATGTGAAAATAGAGCCAGACAGGAGGGAGTCTGGGGGAATCGTGTTCCAAAGAGGAGAAAGAGAAAATGCACAGACCCTGAGGCAGTACCAACGCGGCCTGTTTGACGTACAAAAGAAGTACCGTGGCTGCAGTTTGAGAAGGGGGTGGGGATGTTGGAAATAAAGTTGGAGAGGTAAGCAGGGGCCAGATTATATGGGGACTTTGAACTTAAACCATTGGAGGATTTTAAGAAGATGAGTGACATGGTTGGCTCGTGGTTTTACAATTAAAGATGTGGAGGTGCCCAGAAGCCAGTGGATTCTGGATATGTTTTAAAGGTGGAGTGGAGAAGGCACGGATGTTAATGGGGTTCACAGTCTTGGAGGAACCTGGGGAGGGAGGTGGGAAAGGTGGCGGGGGGATTCTTTCAGGTTTCTGCTACCGTTGAGATGCCTACAAGACAGAACAGGGGAGATGATACACGAGCTCAGCGCTGACATGTCTCCGCAGGTTCTTCTGCCCCCCGCCCTGTGTCTACCTCGCAGGTCCTGGCTGGAGGGTGAAGCCAGGGCCGGGCCAAGGTGAGGACAGACCCAGGACTGGTCGCCTTCCCCGGTAGGGGACCACGCTGTAGGGATTGGGAGCGGGGCGGTCCGCAGACCCAGTCTCGCTGCGCCCTCTGGCGGCGGAAAGTAGGCTTGCCCGGCCCCGGAGTCCCTCCCGAGCCCGCTGGCGTCCCTTTCCAGCCCACCTAGCAGGGGAAACGGGGCCCACTGTCTGCGGCTACATGGGACTGGACGGCGCATCCGGCAGCGCCGCCGAGACGCAGAAGTTAAATTTCGAGGAGCAGCCCGACTCCAGGGTGAGAGTGCATAGGAGGGGGTCCCAGTCCTGCTCCCACCCTTGCCTCTTCCTTGGGGAGGAGAGCTCATTTACTCCTCTGCAGAAGCCACCCGACAGGCAGGGAGGGGAGCCTGGACACCGAGGGTCTGCAAGGAGGGTGCCCCGAGAGCTTGGACTGTGCCGCCTCCGTCACGCCCGACGGGGCGGACGTCAGATAACTGGGGGAGGAAGGTTCACCCCGAGGCGGACAGCTGAGAAGAGCCGGCCCCACCCCCCTGAACCCCGTAGGAATTCGGCTGCGCCAAGACCCTGTACATCTCAGACGCAGACAAGAGGAAGCACTTCAGGCTGGTGCTGCGGCTGGTGCTCCGAGGGGGCCGGGAGCTGGGCACCTTCCACAGCCGCCTCATCAAGGTCATCTCGAAGCCCTCACAGAAGAAGCAGTCGCTGAAAAACACCGACCGTGAGCGGGGCGGGGCCGGGAGGTGCCCTCAAATCTTACGGCGGGGGATTTGGGGGGGGGGGGGCGGGGGAGAGACCTGGGTGGTAGGGGTGGGGTCAGAGTGGAGGAGGCGGGGTCTGAGCCGAGCGGGGCGGGGACCCGGTCTGGCTGCGCCGGGGAAGCTGAGCTCTGGGAGTAAGTTAGAGAAGCAAGGGCAGAGCGGAGAGGGGCAGACACCAGTCCTGAGTGTGTGAGTTAGGGACGGCGTGGTTGGGAGGTGGGGGGGGGGGGGGGGTGGGTAAGAGGGGAGGGGCCTCAAACAGCCAGCAGATACTGAACTAGAGACAGATTAAAAGTGACAATAAAAAGACAGAGGGAATTCAGTTAAAAGTATTTACTCAGGGCTTGCTCTATGCCTGGCTCGGTGCTGGGTGCCGGATCCCTATAAAACAAGGACAAGTGTCTGTTCTGGAGGAACACAGTCTAGCAGGGAGAGGGGATGCACAGAGGATCAAAGAGAGAGTCTGAGACCAGTTCTGTCCTGGGTGCCAAGTACTGGAGGGTTTGAGACTCTAAGGGGGGGGGGGGAGCCTGAATAACAGTGACACCACCACCACTACCCCCGATGGGAGGGGGGAGGAAGGGGGAGGCGAAGGGAGGTTAGCTTTCCAGGAACACCTTACATGCATCAGCCTATTTGATGCTCACTGTGTCCCTGTGAGGTAGGTACTGTCACTGTCCCCATGCTGTAGATGAGGAAAGTGAGGTTTGGAACATTCATCCATTCATCTGAGACACACTTGGGCCTATCATAGTCCAGGCGTCTTGCCTAAGATTGGCCAGCTAGGAAGTGGTCCAGCCAGGATTTGGACTTGTGTCAGTGTGACTCCGGAGCCCAGCTCTTACTCCTACACCACACTTTCCGTCTGTTAAAAACCCCGAAGGATGTCTCAGATCCAGACAGTGCTCTGGCTGACCCTGGGTGTCAGGACAGGGCCAGGGAGGAGTGTTATCGTGTGACGGGTACAGTGCAGATTCTGGAGCCAGGTGGCCTGGCTTTGAATCCTGGCTCTACCCTTTGCTAGTCTACTGACCTTCAGCAAGTTGCTCTCTTCAGTAGAGATATCATCATCTACCTCCTTGCTGAGAAGTTCAAATGAACTAATGCCTATAAAGCATTTAAAACAGTACCTGACACACAGCAAACTTCAGCTATTATTCAATGGATGGGAACTTGGGCTAAGTGTAAATTGAGCACCTATAGCATGCCTAGCGCTGTGAGGGGATGAGAGGGAGACGACCCAAGGCTTTCTCCCCAGGTGGTCAAAATCTAATCAGAAAACAAACTGTGGCTCTTCCTCTGTGAGAGGCTGGAAGAGATCCATGTCAAGCCCCAGACACATTGCACTGCTGTTTCACACCACATGGCCTCTGCTTGTGCAGCCCCCCAAGCATTTCCACCTGCTTCACGCGCCCCAGCTGAGGGTATAACCTCCTCCGGGAGGCCCTCCTTAACCCAGCCCTTACACACCAGACTGAAATTTTATATTTATGTCCCTGTTTCCTCTCTGAGACCGTGAGCTCCTCCAGAGCAAGACTAGATCTGGTTCTCCCTTTGGGGCCCAGCACCCTGCTCAGGGCCTGCCACACTGAGTGAGTACTTCAGAACCGCGTATGGAGCTGAAGGATGCCCAGGCAGCAAAAGGGAGCAGGCGCAATGCAGAAGCGGGCCAGGGCAGGTACTGGATAAACAGCTGTGAAATGTGAATGCCCGCTGTGTCTAGGCTGGTGGGCAGATGAGCCAAACGGGCACAGGGGACAGAGACTGGATGTGTCTGGCATGTCCAAGGGACCCAGCCAGGCCCGGGCACTGACTCCTCCTCCCCTCTCAGTGTGCATATCCTCGGGCTCCAAGGTCTCCCTCTTCAACCGCCTGCGCTCCCAGACGGTCTCCACGCGCTACCTCTCCGTGGAGGACGGGGCCTTCGTGGCCAGTGCGCGCCAGTGGGCTGCCTTCACCCTGCACCTGGGTAATTACACCCGCGGGCAGGGGCTGGGCACTTGCATTCATTGGCTTATTTGATCTTCACCACAACACTTCAGGGAAGGTAAACTCCGCCCTTGGAACTGAGGCTTCGAAACACAAAAAGACTTGCCAGGGGTCCTAGTGAGTCAGCGACTGATCCAAGCCCTCTGACTCCAATGTCCAGCCCAGGCCCTCACCTCAGCCCCTGTCCCAGGGGTCAGACATTTGCGAGGATGCCCACAAGTGACCCCTCCAGGAGGAGAACTTCAACCATACCCACAACCCACATGGGGTGCGAACGGGGTGGAGTCAGAGGCAAGAAGGGCAGGGCTTGGAGCGGGAGCTTGGGGCCCTCTGAAATCCTCTTCTTCCTTCCTTCCTTTCACCCCCAGCTGATGACCACTCTTCCCAGGGGGACTTCCCCCCTCGAGAGGGCTACGTCCGCTACGGCTCCCTGGTGCAGCTGGTCTGCACCGTCACGGGCATCACACTACCTCCAATGGTAGGGAAGGGAGGGATCCCCAGATCCACACAGAGGGTGACCCTCGTGGGCAGGGCTGGAGGGTGAGGGCCCGAGGCATAAAGACACCTATTGAGTTCTCGCCCAGGATCCTCAGTGCTTTGTGGGGCTGGATAGAGGCAAAGGGCTGGCATGTGTGTGTGTGTGTGTGTGTGTGTGTGTGTGTGTGTGTGTGTGTGTGCCAGTGCCCACTTGGCTATTGGAGTAGCAGAAAGCTGGCCGGGAGGGTGGCATCCAGCACCCAGGCACCTTGCCGTCACCCTTCCTGTCACCTTGCTGTTGTAGATCATCCGCAAAGTGGCCAAACAGTGTGCACTCCTTGACGTGGACGAGCCCATCTCCCAATTGCACAAGTGCGCACTCCAGTTTCCGGGGGGCCCTCCTGGGGGCGGCGGCACCTACCTGTGTCTTGCCACAGAGAAGGTGGTGCAATTCCAGGTGAGGAGTCGAGATGATCAGCACCAAGCATCTTAGACAGTCAGAATGCTGAGAGCCACAGCATGTTAGACCCGTGGTCGGCAAACTGCGGCTCGCGAGCCACATGCGGCTCTTTGGCCCCTTGAGTGTGGCTCTTCCACAAAATACCACGGCCTGGGCGAGTCTATTTTGAAGAAGTGGCGTTAGAAGAAGTTTAAGTTTAAAAAATTTGGCTCTCAACAGAAATTTCGATCATTGTACTGTTGACATTTGGCTCTGTTGACTAATGAGTTTGCCGACCACTGTGTTAGACCATCATCGTCATAATGAGCTCTCCTTCCTCCCAGGGAATGCTAGAACCATAGACTATGGAGACAGAATCAGAGAACGTAAAAAAAAAATAATATTACTGAGCAGTAGTCCTTCCCACAGACTGTTAGAGTCATAGAAGGTTGGAATATAAAGTTGCAGACTGTAAATAAAAACAATAAATCAGGGTATTGAGTGTTATGGAGCAAAGACCATTAGAATCATAAAATTGTAAGTCACAGAACTGTAGAATGCTGGTGCACAGAATTGCAGTGTTAAACACAGGATTCTAGAATCCTAACAAAATAGGCCTTTGGAAGCCAGTTCACCCAGCGAACTTACTGCCGGGAGAACTGAAGGGCCTCCTCTAAGCCCCGAGGGCAGGAACCCCGCAGCGCCTGGGACTGGAACCCAGAACACGGAGCCCGGGCCCCGCCAACCGGAGCCCCTGCCCCTCCCCTCGCGTCTCCGCCCAGGCCGCCCCCTGCCCCAAGGAGGCCAACCGGGCGCTGCTCAACGACAGCTCCTGCTGGACCATCATAGGCACCGAGTCGGTGGAATTCTCCTTCAGCACCAGCCTGGCGTGCACCCGGGAGCCGGTCACCCCGGTGCCCCTCATCAGCACCCTCGAGGTGAATGGGGGCGCGGGTGGGGGGGAGACTGGCAGGCGGCCTGCGCTGGGGGATGGGGCGCTGGGGGGGAGGGCGGCAGGCCCCTGGCCACCCCTCCCCCACACCGCCCGGTCCCTCCCTCTCCCAGCTCAGTGGCGGGGGTGACGTGGCCACGCTGGAGCTCCACGGGGAGAACTTCCACGCGGGGCTCAAGGTGTGGTTCGGGGACGTGGAGGCCGAAACCATGTACAGGTATGGGCGGGGGAGGGGGGGCTCCCTTGGGCCCCAGGAACGGGGAGAGGAGGTGCTTGTCATCAACCCTACCGGATGTCCCTGCAGCCCTAACCCCGCCCCCGTCCCCTCGTCCCGCCCCAGGAGCCCGCGGTCCCTGGTGTGCGTGGTGCCGGTGGTTGCCGCCTTCGGCAGCGACTGGCGCTGGCTGCGCACACCCATCACGGTGGCGGTGAGCCTGGTGCGCGCCGACGGCCTCTTCTACCCCAGCGCCTTCTCCTTCACCTACACCCCCGAGCACAGCGCGCGGCCCGGCCCCCCGGGCGCCCCCCAGCCCGCCGCCCACGCCGACGCCGACGCGCTGCTGGAGAGCATCCACCGCGAGTTCACGCGCACCAACTTCCACCTCTTCATCCAGACCTAGGCCCCGGCCCCGCCCTGCCCTCTGCCCAGGGTGCCCCGGAGGCCAGGGAGCGCCCAGGCCCAGCAGCACAGAAGGCTCTGGCCCTGGGAACCGGCCCCGCGGGTCCTCCCTGCGCAGCTGGCTCCTCCTTGGACACCTAGGAAGAGGCTCTCTGCGTGCACTCAGAGTGGCTCTCCCGCCTGCCTTTGTCTCCGTTTCCCTCTAAATCAGTCTGTCTCCCTCCCTCAGTAACTTTGTAGATGTCTCAGTGCCCTGTCGCTCCATCTTCGTCTCTGTCTCACATCGTTTCTCACGCCCAGGCCTGGCCTACAGACCCTGGAGCACAGGGTCCTGATCAGAGTATGAGATCTGTTGGGTGTGTCAAGTGCCACCTGAGCCCTGGGTCCCACCTGAGCCCTGGGTCCCACCTGGAGCCCTGGGTCCCACCTGGAGACCTGGTCCCACCTGAGCCCTGGGTCCCACCTGAGCCCTGGGTCCCACCTGGAGCCCTGGGTCCCACCTGAGCCCTGGGTCCCACCTGGAGACCTGATCCCACCTGGAGCCCTGGGTCCCACCTGAACCCTGGGTCCCACCTGGAGACCTGGTCCCACCTGGAGCCCTGGGTCCCACCTGGAGCCCTGGGTCCCACCTGGAGACCTGATCCCACCTGGAGCCCTGGGTCCCACCTGAGCCCTGGGTCCCACCTGGAGCCCTGGGTCCCACCTGAGCCCTGGGTCCCCCCTGGATCCCTGGGTCCCACCTGAGCCCTGGGTCCCCCCTGGATCCCTGGGTCCCACCTGAGCCCTGGGTCCCACCTGGAGACCTGGGTCCCACCTGGAGCCCTGGGTCCCACCTGAGCCCTGGGTCCCACCTGGAGACCTGGTCCCACCTGGAGCCCTGGGTCCCACCTGGAGCCCTGGGTCCCACCTGGAGACCTGGTCCCACCTGGAGCCCTGGGTCCCACCTGGAGACCTGGTCCCACCTGGAGCCCTGGGTCCCACCTGAGCCCTGGGTCCCACCTGGAGCCCTGGGTCCCACCTGAGCCGGGTCCCACCTGAGCCCTGGGTCCCACCTGGAACCCTCAGGGGTCCCACCTGGAGCCCTGGGTCCCCCCTGAGCCCTGGGTCCCACCTGAGCCCTGGGTCCCCCCTGGAACACAAAGGCCTGCCCTCCCTTGTGCGCCCTGTGGCTGGAGGCAGGCGCAGTGCTCTTTGGCTCACGTCTTTAGTGGTCGGGCAGGTGCCTGGGCATTGGGAAGGTCTTGCCATCTTAACCATCCACCCAGGCACTTCTCTTGTAGGCCCAGTAGGAGGCAGTCCTGAGGGTCGGGGGTCACTCTGCTGTGCTAGCAGCACCCCCAATCCAAGCGAGACTCTAATCTGTATGGCCCACCCGCACAAGGAGAGAGGTCCCAGTGTACTTCCGCCACCCGCACACACGGGGGAGGAAACACGGTGCCGAGGAGCAGAGAGCCTGTCCTGTGGGCCCTTTCTAGAGAAGCAGCCAGCAGCCCTGACCCTGTGCCTGCCATGGGGGCCACCTGTCCACGCTGGCAATGAGTTACCTTACCAGCTACCCCCCACCCCAAGCAAAGATGCACCCCAGACACACAGGGGGACACAGGACACAGTAAAACTCCCCCAGGACACCTCCAGACACATCTGAGATCAACTGGGCAGTAACCCAGCTGCGAGAGGAGCTTCTCTGCATGAGGCCCGGAGACCAAGCCACAGCCATCCCTGCGCAGCCTGCCCGCCCTCGGCCTGCTCCGGGCTCTCCAGGGAAGCAGAGGACCCAGGCAGGGTCCTGACCCAGGCTGCTGGAACCGGGCACGCACATCACAGGTGCCCGCGACTGTACTAGCTCCTCACGGTGCCAAGCGGAGAGAACCCGTTTGAAGTGTTGGTTCAGGGTTCTCACCTCCCTGCTGCCTGGACTTCCCTCGAACTCTGAGGAGGGGCTCTTTCCTGCAGAACTCCTCCCCGAACATGGAAAGCCCCAGGAGAAAGAAGATGCTGACACTTCCCCAGAGGTTTGCTCTTTAGACTCCCCAAAGCCTCCATCAGCAGGGTGAACCCCCACCCCCACCCCCGCCCCCGTCACAGGGAAGGAGCAGCTCGTTCAAGGCCCCTCATGGCCACAGAGAGCGAATCCTGGCCAAGGAATGCAGGGCACAAGCTGAAGGGGAAATGTCCCCGACTTGAGTGCTCACCTCAGGAGAGCTTGGGCTCGGTGCCTGTGATGATGTGGAAGCCGGAAGCCACTCCTAAGGAGGCTAAGAGGAGTTTCGTAGCCCACCACACAGGAAGTTGGGGCTCAAGAGCCCATCCAGCCCTGCCCTCAAGGACTTCCTCTGCCACTCCACGGGCAGGCCTGGTGCAAGCCAGGGACCTAGGTTGGCCTGAGAGCCCTGGCCCAGCTGTGCAGCTTGCCTCAGGGCACCCTAGAACCCTTGGTCCCACCCGCACACCCCCCTGGAAGTCTATGACCTCAAAGCTCCAGCCCGAGCCTGAGTTCCAGCTGCTGGACTGTCCTTGGAGGTCCTCCTAGCCTAAGCCTGAGTCCATGGAACATCAAACTCGCCTCCCTGCCCACCCCTCTCATAGCCCTTCATCTTTATCTCCTTCCCCCACATCACCCAGTTTCCAAGGTCTAAGGACTGACTCCATCCCTGCTTCCACACTAAAATAGGCTTCCTCCTTTCCTCTCCTGCCACTACCACCCTGTCCTCCAAACCCAGCTCAGATGTCACCACCTCCAAGATTTCCCCAAGGCAGGATCGGCTACACAAGGTGTGGGGCCCCGTGCCAAAGTTATTCCGAATTCCAAGACAGCGACAGCAGAGCCTGAAATCAAGCAGGGCCCTGCTAACACAAGGCCTACTGTGACTGTACATTTCACGTGTCCATAAAGCAGGCCCTGGTTTCAGGCTTTCCACATTGTGGAAAGCCTCACTGGGACCATGTCCCCCTTGGAATACAGGGCTTTATGTACATTTCAAGTGTCCCCTATAGACTATGAGCTTCAAGTGGGAAGGAGCTCATTGCTGTATATCCTGGAGGGCGCAGTACAATGCTTGATTATTGAGTTGGACTCAATAAATACCAAATTGCATTCCATTGCATTGGCAGATATCCGGAGCTTGCAAGTGCAAAGTGAAACCAGCAGGTGGCACTGTTTCCTTCCTGAGAATTGAGTTTTCCTACTGTCAGGGTTCCTCAAGATAATCTTCACTTTTTCAAGCTCTCAGGGTCAGAACCTTCCAGGGTTGAGAAACATTGCTCGCACTCACATTTCCTCCTCATTTTTACAGATGGGGAAACTGAGGCTGTGAGAGAGTAGGCCCATGACGTTCTCAGAGCAGGTTGAGGACAGAGCCTGACTTGAATTCTATACTCCTGATGCTAAGTCTGGTGCTCTGAGGTTCTTTTAATTCTCTACCTAATAGTATTTAATACTTTTAGTTTGCTGCTAGCTGTAGGTAGTGTGTGCGTTACAATGGGCAGAAAGCAGGCGGCAGGGCACATAGTGAGAATAAAGTCAAAATTTTCTGTTCCAAAATCTCCCAATTGACCAGCTTTCATGCTGCCTGAGGTTCCGCCATGAACAAACTAGCTTTCTGGCTTAAGCATGGACCTTTGGCTCTCTCTCTCTCTCTCTCTCTCTCTCTCTCTCTCTCTCTAAACTGGGTTTTCTCAAAGAGAACTCATAACCACAGTGTGGGAAATTCTCAGGTACCTTCCTCCCTGGGGAGGATGTGTACTGCTCAGGCCATAGACCATGAAGATGGTAAGAGAGAGGGGAAGTGGCTTTAAGGGGAGCGAAACCAATAACACAATATCTAATAAGTTTCGCAAGGGTCAACATTGACCATACTCACCCCAAAGGGCCCCACGGTGAGGCTTGGCTCTGTTCCAGGCCCCAATTGACAAAAGCAGGCGGGGCAGCGGTGACACAATAATGCTTTCAGTGGTGAAGTGGTAAACACCTGCTGTAACTGGCTGCTCGCCACCTGGGGCAGGGGTGGGGGATGGGAGGAGCAGGCAAAGTCCTGGGGAAAGGCACGACGACCTTGTGACCAGGCTCCTTATGGACTCACTTTAAAGTGTTGAAGTGGGGGCCACTCTGCCAAGCTCATCCCCAAACCCCTAGTGACTCAAAACGAGCAGGTAGTTTGAACAGATGTGAGGGCTTTTGCAAGACTCCAGTTACAAGGAGCAGAGACCCCTCCAGCCTCCTGGGACTCAGGAAAAGCAAGTGTGGCAGGGGTCTCAGGAGGGATTTGAGACCAGACTCCTTGCTTCAGAGGGGGTTTGTGGGCCTGAGCAACCCCAGTGAAGGGATGCGGGCACAAACCCTTGGATAGTGTGATTGTGAGCACTCTGGAGCCCACCAGCCGGGGCCGGAACCCATTGGTAGTGTGTCAATTTGGGGGAGTTACTTAACCTCTTAGCTAGATTCCTCATCTGTAAAATGGGGGTGCTAACAGGATCTTACTGTGCGGAATTGTGACGATTAAGTGAGTTCAGGTGTAAAGCACAGAATGGACTTCCTGGTGGTCTGCTAGGTAAGAAGGATCTTACCCACCTCCCAGCGTTGCTGTGAGGATCGAAAGAAGTGTCTAGAGTCTGCCGATTACAATGCCCGCTGAGGCCAAGCTGACGACAGGAGTGAAGCTGGTGGGCAGTCTGTGGCGAGGCCGAGAACCCACATGTAGGCGGGCTCCTGCCTGTCAGCAGCTAATTGTTGCCATGCTGCCTGAGAGTTGTCAAATCTTTTTTCCCAAGAGAAGTGAGGAATCTGGATTTTTATGGGAAATGGCCTCATTTCTAGTTGGCAACGAATCCAAGGACTTTCGTATGTTTGTTTTTTAAACACGGTCCTATCTAAGCAACACAGAGGTAGGCGTGCGTGCCCCACAGGCCGCGGCGTGCACACTCCCACTTCCATCCCCTCCAGGCCTTTGCTGGCTTCCCACTTCTCTGCCTCCTCTGTCCGCCTCCCCAAGGGCATTTGGGCAGGACAGTCATCTCAGGCTCCACTGAGGCCAAGGGAACCAGAGCCCGGAGAGAACTTACGAACTTTAAAACCACAGAGGCAGGCGATCTAGAAAGTACCAGGTTTTATTATCTTTTTATCAAAAAGTCAGTAACAGACAACAGTGTGAGGGGCTACAAGAGGTGCTCACTTCCAACACAGCCAGAGGAAAGGGCCTGGGGATGGGTGGGTGGGGGGATGGAGAAGAGGACCCAGCCAGCTGGGAACCCTGGGTTGTGGGGGTGAAGGGTACAGGAAATGAGGCTGATTCCCCCCACCCCAGCCAGTGGGGTCAGAAGATGCAGCCTACCCAGGCTAGGCCACCAAGCCCTCCTCTCTGGGAGGGAAGGTCATGGGTAACAGGCTCCGAGCTGGGGCCTAATCAGCCCTCCCCAACCCCGTCCTTTGCCCGGGAAGACAAAGGTCACGCCAGCAAAGCTGGGGCTGCGACTTGCTAAGCCAGCTTAGTTCTCTAGCAGTGCTGTCCAACAGACAGAAATGGCCTCCACCTCCACCTGCCTGCTCACTCCAGTAGCCACTAGCCACGTGTGGCAGCTGAGCACGTGAAATGCGGTTAGTGTAACTGAGGAATGGATTTTTAACTTGATGTGATTCTAATTGACTTGGCCACCTGCGGCTGGTGGTTACTGTATTGGCGAGCACAGCTCTCCAATTTTTCTCTTAAATTTGGAGAAATGAGGAACACCAGCTGAGTTCAAAGCAGAAGCTAAAAGGAAGGCAGAACTATCTACCCTCAACTATTCTAGCCCCATGAAAAGGCACCAGGACCGGGGCAAGAGATACGGGCAAAACCCCCCTCGGCCATATAAAAATCCACTCACTCAACCACCCAGCCAACTTCAAATGGGAATATCACACTACCTCCTGAAAAAATATATTCATCTATTTTCCTAGAACCAAGAAAAGAATAATAATATATTACAAGAAAAGAGACACAAATATCCCACCATCCCTTACATTATATTTTGGGATCTGCTAGAAAACTATGTCTCAGCAAAAGCCACTTCTTAGAGGAAGCAGCTTCAGAAACGGTCCAAGTCATGAGCAGAGGACTGTAAAGTCTGTTTTATAAAATGGGGAGGGGACGTGAAGGAAAACAGAAAAGCGAGGCCCTGTCGGAAGCTATAAATAGTAAAAAACAAAAATAAAAATCATATCTCCGGCTCTTCTCTCATTTTCGAGAAACAAAAACCAAAAACAAAACCAAACAACCATTAAATACAAACTTAGCAGGTACGGTGGACATGTGCAAGAGAGCAGAGAACGCCTCGGCGGCTGTGCACTCCTGCCCAGGCAGAGACTCTACACAAAGGAATGAACTGTCGAAACAAAAACAAAAAACCCCACTAAAAATAGATTTACAAAAATTCTACAAATCCATTTCAATACGAACGTTCAGCTCCCCACCCCCACCCTCCCCGAATAAAAAAGGTTGATTTCCAAAAGTCACTTAAAGAGCCCCGTGGCCCAAGTGTGGCATACCACAGACTCCTGTAGTGTGGACAGTGCCCTTCGTGGGCCCATCTCAAGGTGCGGATGGTTCTGGTTCCTTCTCCCAGGTCCTGGCAGGGGGGCCGGCTATGAAAGGGAGGGGCAGGGAGGCAGGCGCTGGAGACAGACAGACCTCCAGCAGGACTGGTTCGGCAGCCTCAGAGGGGCTCTGGGTGAGGCGTGGTCAGCACAAGCTCTAAGCAGGGCCCAGATTCTAAACTGGAAGATGCAGAAACAATGCAATCCTAGGCTTGCCTTTGGAAAGGCCAAGCTGAGCCTCATTTTCCTGCTGGGACCGTGGAGACCCAGGGAATCCAGAGGCAGGCGGGAACAGAAGATGCTGTGTCTCCCGTCCCTTACAATGTGATCAGAGCTGAAAATGCTGACAGGTCAGTATTAGGTTGTCCTCCCCCTACTCTAAAGTCCACCCTCCAAGATCCTCCGGCTTCTCGCCCCCCCTCAAGTCCAAGCCGGTGTCCATGAGGAAGCTTCAGGCGTAGAACTCGTTGGTGGGGGCTTTTTTGTAGATGGGTTTCTTGCCCAGGTCGTAGCTGCCTTCGTCCTTTTTCTTCATGCGGTACATCAGCAGCAGGACCAGGAAAACGGCAAAGAGGATGCCCACCGTGCCGCCCACAATCAGAGCTGGGGGGGAAAGGGACAGCAGGTGAGAGCGGCTCCTCGGGCCTTCGGGTACCCTCCCACGTCTACGGTTGGTTCTCTTACGACGACGAGACATCCTCACCATCACACCGCCTGTGCCCTGCATGCTGAGGTCTTATTTGATCCCCATGGCCTCCCTTATGAGAAGGGGGTCGTGGGGAGTCACTGAAGACCATAGGGCCAGAGTGGCAAAGCCACCATTCCAACCCACACCTGTCCAAGTCCAAAGCCGGCTCTTTCCAAACACCAGGTCGACTCCCCAGGAGCAGCTTAGCCCTAACTGAGCCAGAAGCAAGGAAAATTGCGGCTGAGGAAATGGCCACAGATATACACTTAGCGCGCAGCCCTCTAGCTGTTCCCGTGTGCCCCTGTACCCATACCGGCCTACACTTCTACAGACAGTGTATATGCTACGTGCACAGGTGTAACACACTACATGTCCATCCTATGTCCTAGATAATTATAGATAGTGGCCTATGATCAGTGGGTAAGGCTAGCGTCTCTTCCCATCCCTCCCACTTACAGGTTGTGTGACTTTTAAGTTCCTTCATCTCACTCATTGCAAAATGGAAATCATAGTACCTTTCACATGTGTGTTCTAAGAATTAAATACATTAGTCCACCTAGAGTGCTTAGAAGCGCATAGCACATGCTCCGTACTCATAAATTGTACATGTTTGTGGTTTCTCTCTGCCTCCCTAGCACCCTGAATGGCGCCTGATGCAACCGTCAATGACACCGACAGCTGGGCTCAAAGAGCACAGCCCGGGGCGCCGGCCAGGGTCAGGCAGATGTGGGCTCCTAACTCCAGGATGTCCTCTGCACTCTGCCAAGAGGCCGGAATGGCTCCTTCTGTTTGTGGAGGGGGCAGGGATGTCTCATGGAATCCTTTCTGGGGCAGATTGAGTCCCCTAATTCGGACTTACTCAGGCTAAGGAGATTAATTTTCCGTCCCTGCACAAAGCTACGCAGAGAATGGGGCCACGGGAGCCAAGGAAGGTTCTTTCTTGGCTAAAACTCTATGAAAAGCAGCAACCAAGTGCCCCCAGGAGATGCCAGGAAGAGGATTTCGAGTGCCAACCCCATTCTTGTCATCCGCACCTTTCCCTCCGATGACCCCAGCTCCTCGAGTAGTTCTGTGCTGGGACTCCCCACAAGGTCCAAGTTCAATTACAGTCTTAGAAGTGACTGTGGTCCTGGATTCAAATGCCAGGTCTACCACTTTCTGGTTTTATGACTTTGGACAAGTGATTCGGTTTCTCGGAGACACAGTTTCCTTCTCTGTAACAGTATGGATAACCATACCCATCTGATAGGGTTGTTGTGGGGACTCTAATGAGAGGAGTACATGAATCACATGGCACATTGCAAGCACTCGATAAACTCCCAGGTGCTGTTTAAAAAGGTGGGATGGGTCCTAGCCGGTTTGTCTCAGAGAACAGAGCGTTGGCCTGCGGATTGAAGGGTCCCGGGTTTGATTCCAGTCAAAGGCACATGCCCCGGTTGTGGGCTCGATCCTCAGTAGGGGGCATGCCGGAGGCAGCTGAACAATGATTCTCTCTCATCATTGATGTTTCGATCTCCCTCTCCCTCTCCCTTCCTCTCTGAAATCAATAAAAAATATATTTTAAAATAAAGTAAAATAAAAAGGTGGGATGGGAGGGCCCTGCCTCAGCTAGCTCGACAACATAACTTCACGTGAAGATCATGTACTTGTATCTTCCTCTCCTGCAAAATGTAAGAGAGGACCTCACTTCAGCCTGCCTCTTGCTACGTGACCCAGGCAAGTGGGTTGCCTTCTCTGGGCATTAGCCTTCCCGTGTATAAGAAACAGTTGCTTAGAATGGATCAGTGGTTTGTAAAACCATTTTTATGGTTTGTTTGTCCTTTTAAAGCCATTAAGGAAAAAAGGAATAGAACCCTTAGTTGGTAAAAGCAAAACCTTCTGTGAGCCCCATACAAGCATCTGAAAGTGAAACTCTGTGGTTGAAGGAAGGTAGGGGAGGCTTTAAAACAGTTCGACCGAAGAGCCTGAAACTGAAACGACTAAATGGTCTCTAAGGGCTCCCCTAGTTCCGACAGCACCCACCCACCTGCACCACACAGAAAGCAGTGAAGGAAAAATAGAAAGAGCATCGGCTCAGTACCAGGGGCCCAGGGTCAGGGCTGAGATGGGCCAAAGTCACCTGGGGTTAGATTTCCAGGAGCCTCATCTGCCAGGTGTAGGCAAGATCCTTTATTTGGCCTGGCCAGTGTGGCTCAGTGGTTGAGGGTCAACCTATGAACTAGGAGGTCACAATTTGATTCCGGGTCAGGGAACATGCCCGGGTTGCAGGCCTGGTCCCCAGTAGGAGGCGGGCAGGAGGCAGCCGATGGATGATTCTCTCATCATTGATGTTTCTATCTCTCTCTCCCTCTCTCTTTCTCTCTCTGAAATCAATAAAAACATATTTTTAAAAAAATGGAGCCGGAGCTGCCACACTAGAAAAACTGCCTTGCGGGTGTTACTCTTCAAACCTTTGGAATGTTAAAAATGGACAACATAGTCTGATCTATGCCTCCTTGTCTCCGGGTCTGTTCTTGTTCATCAGTCTATGTTGTTCTTCCCCTAGATGAGTGAGATCATGTGCTACTAGAAATACACTTATAAGAACCAAAAATGAGACAAGCAATAATGGTTATGCTGAGAGGCAAATGAATCAGTCTGTAGTGAGTTTCTTTCTGGGCCAACAGTTCTTTTGAGTCCCAATTTCAATGTCAAACAGTTCCTTATGTGTACATGTCAGCAATGATATTTCCCTTCTGGGTGGTGGACAAATGGTGGTAATGCAGGAACAGACCCGGAGACAAGGAAGCATCGATCAGGCTGTCGGACCTCAGAGGGAAGGTAGGGGAGGGTGGGTATAAGGGGGAGAGATCAACCAAAGGACTTGTGTGCATGCATATGAGCCTAACCAGTGGTCACGGCCAACAGGGGGGTGGGGAGCATGCGTGGGGAGGGGTTTGGAATGGGAATGGGGGGATGAGGACAAATATGTGATACCTTAATCAATAAAGAAATTTTTAAAAAGAAAAAAAATGGACAAAATAACCTTTGGAAAGACTGGGCCTAAAGCAGCATTGTATTCCAAACAGCTGTTTGCAAAGATATTAGGAAAGCAGATATCATGACTGAAAATGAAAGGCATTCTATAGAATTAGCATCACTTTGCTAGTTTCCTTAGCGTATATAACACCCATAGGAACGCCTTCCTTCTATTCATGTAATTATTCCCTTTCCCTTTTTCATAAATACCCCTTGCCTTCACTGTCTACTCAGCACACTATTTGAGTCTGAATCGGTGCTTCCCGACTAGCTATTCTTTTGGATCTCAAATAAAACCCTTGTCGCCTCTCACCTTGACCTTCTATTTTAAGTTACCATATCATACTAACAAATCAGAATAGCCCTTTACAGTTTGCCTAGTTATCTCAGATTCTATTTTTCATGGAGCTGTTATACCAACCTAAGGAGGTGTCATTGTCCCCATTTAGAGAGGAGGAAACTGGGGCTCATCTCCACTGAGGTTCAAAAGCTTCTCAACTAAAGTCAGAAGCCTGTCAGTCAGGTGACAGAGCCGGGAGTTAGGGGGAGGTGGGGGCGGGGAGTTAGCCTAATCCTAAGGAGTGTCTGGGCTTTCAAGGGAGGTTTTCAAAGAATGTTGACTTTTAATAATTAAATCCCTAAGTACCAAACCCAGGAGGTGAAAATGCTTTGAAAATAAGAGAAGGATTTAAGGCAAGTGAATGACTCAGCTTGTCTATTCTTTAGAAGACTTTGATGTGCAATTATTCTCCCCCTCCATCAGGCTGCACAGTCACAGCCCCCCTGAGCCCCACCTTCAAGGTGGGACACCCTGAGTGTGGCTGTAAGGTGCCCCTGCCTGAGGCACTGCCCCCCCACTGAGCCCTCTCCATTCTGTGAGGAGCGGGAACCTTACCCGCCAGGACCTCTTTTCTCTCAAAGATGTTGCTGCTCTGGGCAGTGCTGGACATGGACACCTTGTTGGACACATCCTCGTTCCCTTCAAGCGGCGGTGAGAGGCCCTTGGGGATGACCTCATTCTCCTCCAGTTCCTTGGGTTCGGTGGGGACCCGGCTCCCAGGCACTGCCCTCTCAGGAATGTGGTTATCTAAGGGCACCTGGATGGGGAAAGAAGAGAAAGGCTCAGTACAGTTTGGGGAGAGACCCAGGACAGGGGACAGGGACATTCAGTTGGTGGGGAATCTGGTTCTGCCTTCTTACTGACTGAACCATGTGGCCCTGGAGCAGGAATCAGCCACAACCTCAACAACTTTTCTAGTAAGTCTCTCAAAATGGGAATGAATGGGACCGAGGGTACCAGGAAGCAGGTGTTGCCACTCATTGCTGCTCAGTGGGTATTTTAAGAGTGACCACTCTGAAGGGAAGGTTAGCCAAACTGCGGAAATTGCTTGCCCATCGAGGCAGCAATTTTGCCTCTGGGACTCTGCCTTAAGATGCGAATCAGATGGTTGTATCAGGTGTTTGCTGTAGTGTTATAATTTCAGAATATCAAAAAGTTATCAACAACTTTTCCATCAACCTGGAGAGCTGGGGGAACTATAGTTATGCAGCCTCTAGAAATAGGAAGAATATTTAATTATGTGGGGAAATACTCATGACCACTTTAAGTGAAAAATGTACGACACAGAACTCTCTATCCCTTTATATTCATGCTGGGAATACCTATAAACGCACAGAAAAGGGGCTGGAAACATCTAAATGTTGACAGTGATTATCCTTGTAGGAAAGATGGCCTACCCATGACCCATGGTTGTGCCTGCCCCCAAGGATCCCAGGGTCACAAATATAAGTCTTCTTGCAGAGTGAGGTCACACCCTCACATATTCTGCCCCTCTCAGCAGCTGTTACAGAGGAGAGGGGGAGAAGCAAGGCACGCGGTTACTTACCAAGGGTTGGATTACTTTGGGGAAGACCTTGGGGTCCTCTGAGTCATCTGTAAGTTCAGAAAGACTGTGTGAGTGTGAGGCCAGTTACACCCAGATTAATGACCCTCTTTCAGCCATGGCTGCTGGGAGTGCACACTTATAAGCAGCTCCCAAATGCTCAATGTCCAGCAAGTGACCCGTTTCCACTCCAGCCTCAGCCATCTCATCTGTAAAATGGGGGTCCTAACACCTGCCTCCCCGGCTCTTTCCCGGAATGGTGAGGAATGGTGAGCTGGTAGCTGGACAGATGCTTTGTCAACTCCAACCCCTTGCTCAGTAAAGGGTGGATCCAGGGACCAACAGCACACCTGAGGGACCGGTGAGAAATACAGAAGTTCAGGGCCCACTGAACCAGAATCTGCATTTTAACAAGATCCCCAGGGGCCTCATTTGAAAAGGCAAGACTCCAGAGAGCAATATTAAACAGTGGAATTGCAATATTAAAACATTTCCTTAGCACTCAGTATGTGCAGAGCTTCAAGTGAGTCCAGTGCCCAAAACACAGATGTAATGTCATTTCTCCTGCCATTTTACCGACCTGAAAACCAAGGCTCAGACGCCATCGGCCAGGCGTCCTCAAACTATGGCCCGCAGGCCACATGCGGGTGTTTTTGCCGTTTTGTTTTTTTACTTCAAAATAAGATATGTGCAGTGTGCATAGGAATTTGTTCATAGTTTTTTTTAAAACTATAGTCCGGCCCTCCAACGGTCTGAGGGACAGTGAACTGGCCCCCTGTTTAAAAAGTTTGAGGACCCCTGCCCTAGGCTAACAGTTTGAACTCAGGACTATGTGACTCCAAAGCTCAAGCTTGGAATCACCCTGCACACAGTAGGGATGTTTCCTAGCAGCTCTGTCTAGTCCAGCATCCAGGGCCAGGAGGTCACCAAAGACCGCACAAGGCCCTAGCCCCAGGTCCAGCCCTAAGAAGCCGGGGCGCCTTCACCCACTCCCACTCCCTCGGAAGCAAGGGCTTATTCTTGATTTCCCCCCCACACACACACACCTCTGCCCTGATAGACCCCCAGGTCTTTTTCCTTTTCAAAGGAAGGAAAACACTCAGTTCTTCCCACACCACCCCCTCGCACTACGTCCTAGGTGGACAGGTCCAGGCTGCTGCTCAGAAAACCTAGAGCTACAAACACGCAGCCCAGGGAGGGTCTCGGGGGTGGAAATGGCTGATCTAGTTACTTGGCTTCCTCTTATTTGAGCAGGGAGGAGCACTCTAGGAAATCCCCACAGAAGTCACCCTCCCGGGAGGAGAGTAAACATTCCCTCCAGCCCCGTGCCCCAGGCCTGCCCACTGCACCCTCCATACCCAGGTCTCCAGAGCCAGACAGCTCCAAGTCATCGAGTTCCTGCCCGGGCTCCCCCGCGTCCTCGTCATCTGGTAGGGGTCCAGAAAAGAATCGGCTTTCTCTGAGGTCTTGGGGATCGATGACCTCGGTCTCTCGAATCTAGGGTTAAAAAAAAAGGAGACAGATCAGCCAATAGCCCCCATAATGGTCTACAACAGCCCCCTGAGCCCCAAAAGGCAGTGAAATGGGCATTCGAGAAAGTAAACTGAGGCGCTAGAAGGGGAGCAGGCCAGAGCCTAGAGTCCTGGACTCCTCCTGGCCTCTAACTTGCTGTGGGGCCTTAGGCAAGTTTCTTTCCCATAAATAATAAAGGTGGCAATAATCAGAATGTAAACACAGTACCAGGTACCATTTACTAAGCACTTGCTATGTGTCAGGACCTGTTCTTAAACTTTAACCCTATTTTACAAGCAAGAAAAGTGGGCATTAAGGACATGAAATCATTCTGTTTCGGTGACAGAAGTTGCAGATGGAGGAGTGAGGATTCCATGTCGGGCCGCCCGACTTCAGAGCCAGTGTTCCCACCCACACAGGCCGGCCGGAGGATACCCTATGCCAGAGTTCTGTGCTGCCGCTGAGCTGATTCACCCGCGGTGGAGAGGGCTGCTGGCTCTGGGACCCCTTTCCCAGCTGAGTCAGACTTGGCTGGGACAGGCAGGGCTGGGACAGGCAGGGCTGGCTCACCCACACCCCGGGACAGCCTCAGGTCAGGGCGCTGCCCAGCCCTAGTGACTCAGGAGTGCATAAACACGCTCTGGTGTTCAGCCTTCCAAAGAGCTCCCACCGATCTACTCCGCCACCAACACTGTGCAGGACAGGGGGAGGCACAGTTCCTGCCTCGGGACCACCTGCTCCAGCACCCATCAGTGTCGCTCAGCCCCTACTCATGGGGACCCACCTGGTCACAGCAGAATCTCGGTCCACCCCGACCGAGAAGCTTTTAAAAGGAAAGTAACAAAGGCCTAGCCAGGGAAGTAAAGAACCTTCTCAAGGTCCTATAGTACATCAGCTACTGGGCTCCCGACCTTCCTCTTAGCTCCTGGGCCAAGTTCATGATTGCACTAATTAATTCAAATATTAAAGTGCCTACTACTTGCCAGAAGGGTTAGGGTTTCGATTAAGTTCAATACACGCCCCCCATCCCCCAACAGTTTCTCACCTTCTTTCCCAGAACCCCTCACGGCAAGAGGTCAGGGCTCTGCTCAGAACCACAGAATACCAGCTGGAGAGAGGCCAGGGACGTCCTGTTCTCTCATTTCACAGAATTTGAGAGAATACTAGCCCCGGACAGTCAGTGACTGGTCCAAGTTCACACAGTGAGTTAGCTACATAGCTCACAGAGGATGCCGGGCCGTTCTTCACCCACCAACACTGCCGGGGAGCCCGAGGAGGAATATTGGTTCCTAAGGACAAGGTTACCGTTGCAGGAAGGGCCGGGGAGCCTCCTGCACTCCCTCCGCTGGCTTCCGGGGAGAGGCGGGCGGAACCTGTCAAGCCCTCTTCCACTCCCACGAGGGCATAAGCTGGACTCCGGGAAGGGAGCGGGACAGGCCGGGAGGAAGGGAGCGGGACAGGCCGGGAGGAAGGCAGTGGGAGGCAGCGCACCTCCCACAGGAGAGGAGAATCTTCGCTGACCGCCTGGCACACGTGGGGGTGGGGAGCCAGAAGGGGTGAGGGATGACTTCATGACTTGGGAATCAGGAGCCGGTGAGCCGCTGGCGTTGGAATTCCAGCCCCCGCGCGCACAGCCCTGCGCCTGCGGCTTTGGTTTGGCAGCTCAAAAGCAAGGCTTCTCGGTGATTGCACAAGGTGCCCATCCCCGGGTGGGGTCCCTGTCCTCTGGGGCCCAGGGCCTCCGTGGCTTCCCTAGCTAAGCACTTAGCATGAAGTGGTTCTGCGAATAGATGGTTTTTTCCCCCCCCCACAGATGTGGAAAGGGGGTGAGGAGGGGGGCTCAGAAAGGTAAACTCACTTGCCCAAATTCACGCAGGCAGAAAATGGCCACACTGGACCAGAACCCAAGCATGGGTCTCCTGAGCCTTTACCCGCATACACACAGACCCACATGCATAAACACACGAACACACAGAGTGCCCGCCTACCCAGGGAGCCCTGTTCCGTGGAGCTCGAAGCAGCCCAGGAGGGAAAGATGGTGCTGTGGCCACTTGTTGGCCTGGCCTGGAGACCAGACTGGCTGTGGGAGCCAGAGCTCCAGGTCCTCGAGACAGCGGCTGGGGTCCCGACAAGGACTATTTCGGGCTGAGGCCCGCCCTCCCCCTGCTGGTCCCCAGGAGCCATATAATGTTGCTTCTGAGCCTGCCTCCCAGTATGCGACAGTGTTTCGAAACAGCCAGGGTTAGCACACCGATTGGTTGATAGTAACTATCCCCATCTTATGCTGGTAACATGAAGACTGAGGGGGTGGGCGTGGATCTGCAAAAATGAGGCTGAACCAGATTTATTCCCAGTTCAGTCCTCTGTGTGATCACCTGGTCATCCAAAACCCTTCATATTCACACCAGGTTCCTGGAGGGAAAAGGACTTGTCTAAGATCACACCAGGGGCCAGGTGCAGGGTCAGGATTCGACCCCGCCGGACACCTGTTCCAGCTCTAAAAGGACGGGTCCCGAAAGGCCGCATCGGGTGAGCCTGGGTGCACTCCTACAGCAAGTCAGGTGACCTGGCAGAACCGTGAGGTGTGCTGATAAGAGGAAACAGGAAATTACGTTCTTCTTCAGCTCCAGAAGCACCCTCTCTGGCTCCTTCGCTGCCCAGGACCCTTTAAGACTAGGCCAGCATGACAGGACTGAGTTGCAGGGGCTTGTGGGTAATCATCCCTTTGAGTGTAGAGGTGGAGTGCCAACAGCCGACCCTCCCCCATCCCCTTATCAGCAAGGCCCATTCAGCCTGGGGTATCTCTGAAGAACCAGGCCACCCAGCAGCCAAGCCCAGTCCTGATCAGAGAAGGACCCCACCCTGCTCCTGGCTAAGGATGTGGTCTGTTCACCTGAGCTCACCCCATCCCTGCCCAGGGAACATGTATTCACACGTGTGTGCACGCACAGGCATCCATCCTCTCTGGGCCCGCAGGTCTCCCCGTCTTTGTCCTTCTCACAGACACACAAGAGGTATCACCAGGGGAACAAGGCAGGGGCCTGGGTCTCATGGACCTGCTGGCCCCGCGGCTGGTGCGCCCCTGGGGCCGGTGCCTGGAGGCTGAGATGCTGAGTGCTTCCCCACACTGTCCACGGAAAGGAGAGAAGTAGGTGCTGCTTTGTTCTAAAGGGACCAACACCTGCCAACAGACGGTATCTGAGGCCACCGAGCCCAAGCGTCTCACTGTATAATCCAGCAGACAGATTAAAGGACCAGGGGCTTTGCCAAGGTCACCCAAGCAGTTGGCGGCAGGGCTGGACTCGGAACGGAGGTCTCCTGGCGCTCAGGCTGCGGTTGTCCTCTGCCCCCCCGCCCCCTTCAAGGGTTTGGCTGCCCCGAAGGGTCTCAACAGGCCCACAGGCAGTTGCTGTCACTCCAGAAACACCCCCTTCCAGTGCCT
Organism: Cnephaeus nilssonii; assembly: GCF_951640355.1. Taxonomy (NCBI): domain Eukaryota; kingdom Metazoa; phylum Chordata; class Mammalia; order Chiroptera; family Vespertilionidae; genus Cnephaeus; species Cnephaeus nilssonii. Next base: position 69,047,117 of record NC_137082.1, on the reverse strand, counting down.
AGGCATGAAGCTGGGAAAAGGTCCCCAGCCCTACCCCAAATGCTACAGCTCTGGTCACCCAGCACAAGCCTGGGGGCTGGGGCGGCTAGCACAAGTGCCCTCTGCATGCCGGGCACCACGCCGGGTTCTTCTCTATATGAGCTCGTTTTGTGGGCACAAACTGGGAGGGCGTTCTACCCATTTTGCAGGTCCAGCTGCGTTCATCCGAAGTCACAGAGCTAGAACGTGACAGAGCTGGGATTCCATCCTAGATCTTTCCCAAGACTACGTCTTAGCCACAGCCAAACTTCTCACTGCCGCCCACGCTTCACCTCTCCACCCCAATCCCACGGCCCACGCTGCCAGGCCAGGCCTCCCGGGCGCCCCTTCCCCTGGCCAGCGAGTAAGCAGAGTTGAAAGTGATATTGCTTAAACAAAAGAACAGAAAGTTGGCTGGGGCACCAGGGAGAAGTTCAGGGTCAGGGCTTGGTTAACCATGAACTGGTTCGAGGAGGGAGGAGAGCCTTCCCCCACCTGGCTCTTCCCTCCGGGAGGTAGGGTCAGGGTCAGGGACACACTTTGACCCTTCTTTCAGGAGGTGAGACCAGAAGGGCAATGGGTCTGGGGTGGGGGGCAGGTTAGTGAGCACCCTGGGCTCCGTGACTGCACCCAGCAGAGTGATCCTGGCAGGAGATCTCCAGAAGGGGAACCACGGACACAGTCACTCTTCCCCCACCTCCCTTCTGAAGATCAGACATTCCCCCCCCCCGCCCCCCCCCCGCCAGATTGAACAAAACCTGAGGGCCACAATCAGGGCTCTCTACACCCCGGCAGAAAGGAAGGCTCCACCAGAGTAGTTACCTGAAAAGGCAGATTCATAAGCAAAACTATAGGAGCCTGGGGGCTTACTTCACATCTTGAATCCTCAGTTTGCTCTTTTGGTAGCTAGGGCTAGGAGCACCTGGCAGAACGAGGAGGATTAAGTGAAATGCATTAGTGTGTGCAAGGGGCCCAGCACGTGGCCTGGCACACAGCAGGTGCTCAATGATTAACGGCAGTTATTAATCCCCACCTGTCTTCCTTTTGGGTAAGGGGGTTAATGGTCAAAGGGTCAGAGGGACCTGGGAAAGGTTGTTGAAGCGATTCCATTGCTAGAAAGAAGGTGGTTGGAGATAATCTGCAAACTGAGAAGGGACATACATATGCCGGGTCAGAGACTTTTCCACAACCAATCACGTCCCCTGCAGACTGTGCCGGGGAGAAAGACCCCAAGATGGGCAGAGACCTGCCCAAGGTCACACAACTTGGAGCACCTGTCCTAAGCAGACAGACGCAGAAGAACGACCAGAGGATCAACGGCAATGAGGACGGATGACGGAAATTCGATGCCAGAGTATATCCTGACCAGCCTTGGGGATGAAAAAATACGTATATAAAAGGCAAAAACAGCCACACACAAATACACAACCTGGCCTGTGGTACCCGAAGGGTTAAGCCAGGTCTGGGGGTGGGGTGGGGGTTCGAATGTCAGCTCTGCCCACTCTGAGGTCAGGTTACGGGAACACAATCACTCAGGAGAGTAGCCAGCCTGGCACTGCCAGCAGCCAGCTTTCCACCAAACCCCTCCCCGGCCCCTCCCCCCAGGGCGGCCCATTCCCACAGCAAGGGCTCCAGGATCCTGGGGTGCCAGCTAGGAATGGGGGCAGGGGGAGGGAGCTTCTAGAGCCTCTGGATGTCCCCCCGTCAGGAGCTGACGTCACACCCCATCACTGACTCCCTCGGCGACCTTGGGAGATTGCCTCTCTGGGCCTTGGTTTCCCCACCTGTGAAAGACAGCTCTCAAAGAGACAAGCCTCCCTCTGTCTGAGGCCTGGTAACCAAGCTGGGCGCTGCTCCGATTACCGGTGGAGATAGCGGGAGGGGTTGGCTCCCGCAGGGCCCCGGAGACAGAGGTGCATTGAAGCTGGGGTTTGTAATCTAGGCAGCGGATCCTGGATCCGAGGTCCCTGCTGGATGGCAGGGAAGCCTCCCTGTTCTCAAGAGCAGAGTCGACAGCCTTGTCTGGGCTGATCGGATCAGCTCTGGGTACTGGCTCCCTGCCCCTTCGAAGCCTCCCCTACCACTTGGGGAAGCCACCGCTGCAGACCAAGTCAGTCTGTCCCAAAGACATCTCAGCCCAGCTTCCCCTACTCCTGGTGACTCGCCCCGCCACGGGTCACCCCTGCCCCCATGCCCCAAGGCTGGAGTGGTACAGCCAGTCCCTGCAGGCCTGGCCATGTCCAGCAGGCTCCATCAAGTCACTGTTTCCACACATACCAGCCTCTCCCTGCCTCCCCTTTCCATTACCCCAGGTGTCACCTGACTAGCAGCCGCGTCTGCTGTGCCAGAGAAAACTGGGGCAGCCCTGAAGGACTGGGAAGGGGACGTGCAGAGTAAGGGGGTGGGGCTGAGCTGGAGGGCCTGGAGGGAGGGTGGGAGTGGGGAGTAACAGGGACACAGAGGTGGGTGGGAACTTGGAGGGGTAGGTAGGGGGACTGCAGAGGGCCAAAGCCAGAAAGAACTGTTCCGATCAGAGTGAGCTTTGGGGGACTCCTAGAGCCCTCTGGAAAAAAAGCAAGTTTTGAACCCGGAGAACTGTAGCCATCGGTTTACATTTTCAACGTGGGTACAGGCCACCTTTCCAAAGCCAGAGGCTTTGAGAACCCTTGTCTAGCTGGCAATACTAAACTAAACCTAAGCCAGCACTTTACAAGTTTGCCAAACTCCGATTATGACCCTCCAGCGACACAGGTGTTTTGTAGAGGACACGGCCTCCCATCGGCAAAGTGACTTATTAACTCACGGTGTGTCACTGAAGGGTGAGGAGCAGAGCTGGGATGGGACTCGGGCTGTTCTGGCTGTGAAACCAGGCACCCAGCCTCCAGCAGACGGGCCAGGGGCCCCTTGGAGATGTGGGGCGGCTCCCAAAGGTCAGCAGCGAGTTAATAACAAACCTGCCAGAGAGGCCGGGTCTGTCGTACGCCTTTCTAGGGTTAAATCACGCCCCAACTGCTGACAAATGCCTCCTCTTCCATCCTCTCTGGGCACCAGGCAATGAAAACACAGGAAAACTGGCTTTTCAGAACACTACTCTTTCTGTCCACTGCCCCCGCCCCCCGCCCCCCCCCCCCCCCCCCCCCCCCCCAGACACACACACCAAAGCCCAGAGCCCGATCTTCACTCAGCCTCTAACACGGTCCTCCAACTCGGGAGGGGCACCCCGGGTCCTGGGCAGTGTCCCAGTGGTCTGGCCCTTACAAACCCCCTGCCCCCTCTCCTTCCAGGCTGCCAACTGCTCAGCAAGGGGTTCCTACAGATTGGGCCAGGAGGGTGGGGCTGCCGGGAACTAGTTCTTGATTAAATATAAACCCATCTGATAATTAGCAAACAGCCCGCTTCTAAGATAAACAATTCAGATTTGGGCTCCATCAGCCGCACCCTGGACTCCTCCCTCACCACCTTGTGGCTCTGGATTAGAAAGGCAGGAAGGGAAAAGCTTCCCAGAGACCAAGGAGGTGGGTTCCTCAAAGGTACCAGGGAGCATCCAAATGGCCTGGACAAAGAGGGCACTGCCACTTAGCACACCTCCTCCCTCCCAGGCCCGGTGCTGGGGGCTTTATTTTCGGTCTTGTCACCTCCGCAACCCAGATCTTCTTACAGACCAAGAAGCTGAGCGGGTGAGGGGCCCACGCTGAGTCAGGTAGGCCTTCACACCTTTGGAGTCCCATCTGCCTAATTCCAAACCAGTGTTCCAATGCCCTCTAGCCAGTCTCAGGAAGCAAGGAGGGGAGCGTCCAAAACACCAAAGATTCCTGGGGCCAAATCCCATCTGGACTGGACCAGCTTTGCTCTATAAACTCAGAGCAGTTGCAGCCTTAGTTTTGCTTTAAGAGGAAGGAAGGAAGGAAGGAAGGAAGAGGGAGGGAGGGAGGGAGGGAGGGAGGGAGGGAGGGGAGGGAGGGAGGGAGGGGAGGGAGGGAGGGAGGGAGGAGGGGAGGGAGGGAGGGAGGGAGGAAGGAAGGAAGGAAGGAAGGAAGGAAGGCGGAAGGAAGGGAGGAAGGACTACCTGCTCAGCAGAGGCCAGCTAACCCATTTTGAGGACAGGCTGAATTCTCTTCTTTCAAAGCCCACACACAGGGCCAGGCACTGCGAAGGACTTGTGTGTCCCCTCGAGGCCCCTGGGCACTGAGATGCTGACTCTTCAACAGGCTCTCAAAGGACAAGGTAAAAACTCTGGAGCCCACTGCAATGCCCCCACCACAGAGCCACCCTATAGCCAAGAGGTAGAAAGGAACGGGTGACTCAGGCAAGCCAGGCCAGCTACCGCTTTCCCTCCAGTGACTCACAGAGCCCCGTCCAGCCCCCTTTCCCCCAATTTTAAACGTCATTTGGAAGTCACACCCAGCAGTCCAGGAGGCCGAGGACAGCTAGGAGTCAATTCCTCCCAGGAGGGAGCTGGGGCGGGTAGCCCAGCCTGGCTCTCCCAGTCCCTCATTCAGGCCGCTCAGCACTCCAAGTCCTTGGAAAAGCCCTCTGTTACCAGGGGCTGGGGATGGCAGGAGCTGAATGTCCCTCCCCACCCCCAACTTCTCTTGTCCAGGCTCCTTCCCAGGGAGGCCAAGAGAGCGCTCCTCCCCCCTAGCAGTAGGCTCTCAGGACAGGAAGGACCCTGAAGGGCGCTGGTCCAACCTCTTCCATTTTAGAGGCGGGGGACCCTGAGACCCAGAGATAGGGCCAGATTGCTCAAGGTCACCCCAGCAATTCAGAAGCAGGACCTAAGGTACCTACCTTCAACCCAGCCAGTTTCCTGATCTGGGATGTTGTCTGAGGACGATCTAGGCAAACATCTAGCGTTGTCCGACAGACCTTGCCCTGACCTTGGCAAACCACTACATTCCTCTGAGCATCAGTTTCTTGTCAAAATGGAGATAATCATGCCTACCTCACAGTACACCAGGAGGCATTCATATCAGAATTAAATCATCTCAGTGCACCTTGTAGAATGAAGTTACATGCCTGAATATTACTTATTCATCCATACAAACATTTCCTGAGTACTAACTACAGACAGGTGTTTCACTAAGAAGGAACAGAGCAGAGTTTCTGCCTCGGTGTGTGTGGGTGGAAGTGGTGCGTCCATGTGTGTGGGCAGGGGGGGTGGGGGGGGGACAACTCAGGATTTGGTGGAGTATATCGTTCCCTCACCAAACATAACTTCTTTAAGACATCTTAGACGTCTTTATAGTTTCCAAAGCCCTTTCAGAGTGTAGGTACTTAACCGTTAATATAATACCCGAGCTGGAAAGGGCTCTGGAGGCCATTTGGTTCAAATCCCATTTTACAGATGGGGGAAGTCAACCCAGAGAGGGAAAGGGACTCAGTCTCATGGGACTCACCAGCCCCCACACTGTGGCCCAAATAGTCTCCTGGGTGCTTGGTAGCTCTCACTGGTCACTCCAGGGTCTTAGACCCCCTCAGCTTCCTCCCCAGCCCCACTTCTCTGCAATCAAGGAGAGAATTCTCAAGGAAACCAGAAATATCTCTCAGCTAAAGTACACTGAAAGGTGGGGGACAATTCCCCAGAACCAATTGGGCCTGGACAGCCCCACCTGGGAGGTGGGGGGGTCAGACTCCCTAAACAAGGCTGCCTTTAATTGGCCAGGGAGGGAGTGGCAGGAAGGCAGTTCAGGGGAATGCTCCCAGCTGGACCAGGAAGAACTGGTTTAGGATAGCAAGCCCCAGCCAAATGGAGAAGAGGCAGGGTGCTCAGCCCGGGTTCACTTCCCCAAAACCTGTGGCACCTGGGGGGTGGGGGGAAACCACCCAGAGGGGAGGGCAGGCCTTTGGCTTAAACCTAAAATGTGGCGAGCGGTCCCCCGTAGCACTATTGGAGGGGCTACTGGACAGATTCTGATGGTCTAGATGCTCTCTGCTACCTTGAAGTGGTACCCCGCTTTACCGCGTTCAGTTCCCTCGCCTGTGGAGTGGGCGTAGTTCAGTCCCCACAGGCTTTCTGTGGAGTGCTTTCCATGTACCCAGCCTGGCAGAGGGAAAGCGCCGAGCAAATCATAACTGCTGTTAGCAAACCCTTCTCCCTGTGCCCGTTCTCTCCACCTTACACACAGGGGCTGACTGGATCATCTCTGTGGTCTAACCCCTGTGATGAGGTCTGATTTTTCTGGCCACAACCTTGGGAGGAAAGGGGTGGTGGGGCCAAAAGGGGAAGCCCTCTGACCCAGTTACAGGCGGAAGGTCTGTGACATTAGCCAGGAAGCGGAGCACTCAGGTCGGGACCAAACAGAACACCTCTCTCAGGAAGCAGCGGCTCAGGACTGACTTCTCCCCAAGCTGATGGGTCACCACTCGCAGGGCTGACAGCCCTCCCCAAACCACATCCTTCGGAGACACAGTTGTCTGCTCCTCACTCAAGGACTTGCAGGCTCAGCAGTCCCTGAGCTGAGACTGGCAGGTGACTGCCCATGCACTGGCCTCACCATCTCCAGGGTCCTTCCTGTTGCCCAGGCCCATGGGACCCAACATGGCATTGCTTTAGATGCCTCCCCAGCTGCTGGACTCCAACACACCCTTCAGGACCTCTGCACCAGGGAGCAGCAGGCTTGGGATGGAGTCCTGGCTCAGCCACTAACTTTCTGGCAGGGTCGCCCTTAGTTTGGGGGCGTTATCACCTTCCACCTCAGAATTCCTTGAGGCTGGGGCAACCTGAGATCTTGAGACTCTAAATTAGTCTCGCGTTATCCGAGGATGGGACACAGCAGCAGCCACTCAGAGTAGCATCAGACTACAAGTTAAGATGAGAGCTGGGAGGATCTGCTCAGCCCCTAATTAGCTGTGTGACCCTGGACAAGTTAGTTAGCCTTTCTAGCCTCAGGACCAGTTTAAGAACAGTAAACAGGGTTGTCCGAATTAAGGTCCTTGACAGAGCCATTAGAACAGCCATTAGACAGCGATTAGGACACTGCAGGCACACCAGCAGCACTAAACTGTGCTGGAGGGTTATTGCTCAGGGTCTTCATTCCTCACCCGGAGCCTGCCCTGCAGAAACGCCTTTCCCCTAAGGAAGACCGGAGAAATGGGAAGCCCGTGCAGAACTGGCAGCAGGGATTCGGGGTTTAAGGACAGGAAGGGGGCACAAAGCCCAGGCCCTTGGAAGGCAGTGGAAGGCTGATCACTTCTTCCAGCGATTCGTTCGCCCTCAACTCCCCAGAGATTGCCCCCCCCCCCTTGTCCCCAGCTGGCTGCTGGGATGGAGCTTCAGGTGGCCCAGGGCTTTGTAAACTAGGACAGGGACCAGTGGGCAGCCAGACGGCACGGCTTCTCCGTGACCACGGAGGCCCCCTCTCCCCAACCCCCTTCACCTCACTCTCACTCAAGGTGGGTGCTTCGATTTCCCAGTCTGCATTGAGCAAAAATAAACACTCTTTTTACATAAAGCCCAGGGGGGGGGGGGCCGGGGAACGGGGGGGGGGCTGGAAGGGGGGGCGCGGTGAAGTGCTGAGCCCCAACCATCCCTGCCGTCCCCCTTGAAAGATCAGTCTCAACTTTGTAAAGACTGACCCTAAAGAAGCACTGTCACCTCCTGCCCCACTCCCCCAAGCCCTCGGTGCAGACGGGGAAACTGAGACTCGGCAGGGGCACGGCCTTGCCCCAAGTCACAAGCCAGTGGCAACGCTGCGGCCAGAGGTGAGGTCAGGGCTCAGTCCTCCACTCCCCGGCGTGTGTGTGAAACCGGGCGCCGCGGAACCCTAACTCCTCCCCCTCCCGAGGACTCGCAGCCCCTCATCCCCAGGCGTCTCGGATTCGGAAGCTGCCCGAGGGGGCGAGGAGGAGGGCTCGGGCCTCCGGGCTGGTCCCAGGATCACCAGGGAAGGTGCGGGGAAGTGGGGGGTGGTCCGGGGAAGGAGGGCGGGGGATGGGGGGAAGGTGACACGGGCTTAGTCACGTCCGAGCCGGGAGCCTGCAGCGGGGCGGAGGCCTAGGGGACGCGGGAAGAGCAACAGGGTGGGGGCGCACGGCAAGCGGAGGAGCCCCCCATTTCGACCGGGGCCTCCCTGGGACCTCGGTCGGAGCCAAGTTTCCAACAAAGTTTCCCCGGCCTCGGCATCTCCTTGGGGATGGCGCAGCCCCCCGACCCCGGGCTCCCAGGAACAAAGGAGGTACTGGTCCGCCCCCTCGGGGATCTCGAAGCACCTACCGACTCCGCGGCGGCGGCGGGGGCGCCCGCGAGGAGCAGCAGGAGCGCGAGCAGGCGGGCGGGGGCCATGGCGTCGCGGTCTGGAAAGGGCGCGCAGGCGAGTGGCCGCCGTCCGCAGCCGGCCCTCCTTATAGGCGGCGGCCGGCCCCGCCCCGCCCCGCCCCGCCCCCGGGCCCGCACCCCGGCCCCCCTCCCCCAGGAATTCCCCGGGAAAGCTGGGCCTCCGGGGCGCAGCGCTCGCCCGCGGAGATGGAAACCCCAAGGGACCCACCCTATGCGCGTCAGCCGGGTCCCCGCCGACCCGAGTCACGGTCCTCCAGGAGCCCCAGCCCCTTTTACTGACTTGATCCCCTGCCAGACAGGCCCCCAAAGATCATTGCGTCTGACCTTCTCATTGTACAGGGGGGAAACTGAGGCCCACGGACGGGAAGGACTTGCCCAGGGGCGGCAGTTTAGACCAGCTCTCTTCACACCAGGTACGCTCCCCTCGAGGGGACGGAGACATCCCAAACGGGGCGCGAACACCGGCAGTTAAGGGGTCAGGAAACTTCAGTGAAGAGCTAAGTATTTCAGTCTTTGCCGGCCACAGGGCCTCCTGTCACCATTAGTTAAACTCTAGAGTTGTAGCTCAAAGAGCCAATAAATACTTCAAAGAATGAGTGTGGCCGTGTTCGACTGAAACAGTAGTTATGGACGCTGAAATCTGAATTTTATAAAACTTTTACGTGTCGCTAAATAGCATTTTTCTTTTGATTCTCCCCCCAACACTCCCCCCCCCGCCACACACACACACACACACACACACACACACACACACACACACCAATCATTTAAAAATATAAAAACCATTCTTAGCAGTGAGCTGAACAAAAATAAGCCACGGGCAGACTTCTTGGTCTTAGGGTGGCTGAGCTCTGTTTTAAGAGATTTGTTTTCCCAGATTTTGAACTTCCGAAAAAGTTGGATCTCTCAGAGAATTGGTCTGCAAGTTTATCTCCATTCTCAGATCTGTGTTCACCTTTGTTAAAAAAATAAATAAAATAAAAATAAAGCCTGTGCATCCTCCCAACAGTGGGGGTGGGGTGGGGTGGGAGGGGTAAATCCTCTGGGTACCGGTACTGTTGGAATTATTAGGGGGAAGCAACCGATAATAGTCAAAGTATCAACGGTGCCTAGCCTCCTTAGCTCTTCTGTATTTTATATGGTATACAGATATGAAGATATGCTATATGATATAAAGATATATACACACATGTATAATGTGTCTTTAAGAGAATATGTATATCTATCTTTCTAAGGCTGAAGCCTGGCTTCAGAGCCAGGATATTTTGGCCTCTGTTGGCACACTATGAATTCACACACTTTGTGAAGAGTTGGGAGTGACTTCCCCTCTTCCGTCCCATCCCTTAATGATCAAAGGATTGAAATCTTTTGAGGCAGACAGCCTTGACAATAAAGCAAGCTTCAAATGCTGCTCAGGTGTTTCCCCACGGATTTAAAGGTAAGCAATTTTTTTTCAGCTTGGATTTGGAAATAAACTGAGAAAAATGAATGAATTTCCTGTCAGAATAAGAAATCCTTTTGCAAGTCAGATGGGTTTTGCAATCTTTGCTGTCCACAGAATTGAAGGTGGTTTTAATCTAGTTGTCAGTAGATAGATCATTAAAAATAATTTTTGATGACGGATCACTATGCGATTTTCGTTATCTATCATCACATTGCTATAACAAAACCCCTTTCATTCCCAACAGCTTCTTTAAGTGAAGAGGGTTTCTCAGTACTTACAGCCAGTGTTGCGCTGGTAAATATTTAACAAAAAGTGGTGTAGGGGGGAGAGAAAAGGGATAGTCAGGAAGTGCTAATTTGTACCATTTGCCAATTTCTGGGTGTAAATACTCCCACGATGGCTGATTTCAAGTTACCAACGTGATGTCACTGAATTTGGAGTTGGTTAAGGATGAGCAGTATTGCTACACACAAATACAATAGGTGCAAATAATATCAAGAGCATAAATAACAGTAAAATGTAGACAAATAATTAGGCAGTGATGAGTTTTGGGTACTTGTTTTCTTTGTTTCTTATATAGTTTAATTGTAAGTTTATATAATTTAAATTTTAGTAATGATTATGTTTAACCTACCACCCACAAAATTCCCAAAACTTGAACCAGTTCAAGCTGTTTTCAGCATACCACTGCTCAAGAGCTGTAAAAATTAGGAATGAAAGTATTGCTAAAATGATCTCATTCTAGCACAAACAGTATTCACCCAGGAATATGTGAACTAATTGAGGAGGAAAATCACCCAATTTTACCTTTGTAGTTTAATAATTACTTAGCAAAGTTTGGAGACTGGTTTCATGAGCATATACATATGTCAAATTGTATACTTTAAATATGTGTAGTTTAGTTTATGTCAGTTGTATCTCAACAAAGGTGTTAAAAATTTTGGTGGGACATTAAAAAATTGTAATGTGGGTCTAGCTGGTTTGGCTCAGTGGATAAAGTGTCGGCCTGCGGACTGAAGGGTACCAGGTTCGATTCCAGTCAAGGGCATGTGCCTTGGTTGTGGGCACATCCCCAGTAGTGGGTGTGCAGGAGGCAGCTGATCGATGTTTCTCTCTCATCGATGTTTCTAACTCTCTATCCCTCTCCCTTCCTCTCTGTAAAAAATCAATAAAATATATTTTTTTTAAAAGGGAATGATATAGAGAAAAGCCTGTTTACGTATTTTTTTAATAAACAAGCTTTTAATACAGTGGGAAGTAAAATACTGTACACTGTAAGAGATCTAGAAAACTAGAACTTCAACTCTTTTTTTAAAAAAAGTCATTAAGCTTCATTGAACCACGAAGTCTAGAGTACCAAACTACACTGAGGGTCAAGGTGAGGCCTTGGCATCTACATCCCAAGCCCTTCATGCAGAGCAGCAGCCTACTCAGCAGATACCACACTGACCTGCTGCGTGGACACAAGCAGTGTGTCCAGCCTAGAGGTGGGCTGGTGAGCTACATCTGGGTCCTGTTGTCCCTTGGGTATTCTCCAACTGGAACAGGACACATAAGACCAAGAACTGGAAAACAGCCGAAACCGGTTTGGCTCAGTGGATAGAGCGTCGGTCTGCGGACTGAGGGGTCCCGGGTTCGATTCCAGTCAAGGGCATGTACCTTGGTTGCGGGCACATCCACGGTAGGGGTTGTGCAGGAGGCAGCTGATCGATGTTTCTAACTTTCTATCCCTCTCTCTTCCTCTCTGTAAAAAATCAATAAAATATATTTATATATAAAAAAAAGAACTGGAAAACAAACAAACAATACAAAATCAAAAAAGACCAAGAATCCACTGGCAAGAAGGATTAAGTTGGAACGTTCCCCGCCCCCACTCGATGTAGCCACAGCCTTCAACTTCTGGGTTTTGGTTCTTCGTAGGAGCTGTGTTGGGTTCTTGTAAGTTTACTGTTAAACACCGTCCCCGGTAGGGCCTTGCACCTTGGTCTAATGGTGGTGACTTCTGTAGCCCCCTCGTGTCCTGCGGTCTCTTATTTCGCTGTGTGCTGCAAATGAACCATTTAGCTGACCTTCTCGCACCATCCCTGCTGATCTACCCCTCCCGGACATCTCACAGGCCAGTCGCTTGAAATATTCTGGAAAACCAGTATGTTCATTTCCGTAAGGGACAGCGTGAATCCCTCTGTTTCCCATGCCTTCTTGAAGCTTCTTGAACTCATCTCTATCTCCTATCCAAACCAGCATGACATGTGTTACGTCAGATTTCTGCTTGACAGCCTGCGGGAAAAGGGCTTGGAAAGTGGTGTCATCCACAATCTGGCCACACCCCGGGAAAGAAGGGACTTGTTTTCACATTTCAAGTGACTTGAATCTCTCTCATAACTTCAGTGTTCCTGAGCACATGCTGATACCCAGCTGGATGAAAGACAGTGCCACTGGGGTTGGTGTAGGCCCCACGGACGTGTAACACGGCTCAGCTCCCGCTTCTCTGGGGCCCACTCTAGCACCTTCTGTTCATCAGCGAGGTCAAGGGATTCACGTTGTCCTCCCTGATCTGCTGCGTGCAGTTCCAGGAGATGTTGAAATGTGTGGTCAGTACCAGGGCTCCACTTTCCATTGGGTGAAGTTGCTGTTTTCGAGTCTCCCATCTTTGAGTCCAAGTCATTGAATACTGCGCATGAAGAGTCCTTGAAACGTGTGGGTCAGTCATTACTAGCCCGAGGAGAGAGTTCCTGAATAAGCTCACGGGCAACATGAGTAAGATCCTTGTCCTCACGGAGACATTTCTGAAATTTTTGCTCTCCTCATCGTCTAGCAGGTCAAAATCAGTGACAGCATCCAGGAAGGCCTGAATTAACCCCTTCCAGGATTTCCGGGCTGGAACCTAAGGTGCAGCCACAGCACTCGTGCCTGTTCCAGTCACCAGCACAAGTTCCTGAGGCTTCTGACTTTTTAAACTTGGAGACAGCGTCCTGGGCTTATTTTTTTTTTGGGGGGGGGGGAGGGAGAGGGGAGCATCACTGAAGATTCACAAATGTTATCAGAGGCTTGGCTCCCCGTAAATGCCATGGAGTTTTGTATCTGCTCCAAAAGCTGCCACCGCTCTAACTCCGTTCATGTATTTTTTAAGTGGATGGTTGTAAGTGTCAAATTGCTAGGGTATTAATTAACTGGATAGATTTTAAAGAGTTATGTAACCATGTATTTTTAAGTGTATGACTTCACAATGTGTCAGAAATTACAACCTTTGTAACTATGTCAACTTTTGATGAAAAAGGTTAGCTGTCAATGAAAAAGTGTGCCAGGAAGTACATCCATTTTCAATAATCATTCAGAGAGTACACTAGCAAAAAAGATCGAAGACTCCTAGTTGAGATAGTTACTGGAAGCTCTTCTATAAAACTTTGCCAACCCCCTGCAATTAGAAGAATCAACTTCCCCTTCTCCAAGTTCTGAGAATCTCTCTGAAGGTGTGCAGTATGTTTGAATACAGCTAGTTTCGGCCTTGTGGGGTTTTTAACCTGTGCTCCTTGGACTGGGGGCAAAGGGAACATGGATGGTCACTACTTTTGGAGAGTATGTCTCTATGTAAATTTTTCTAGGGCAAGAAACTTCAGAGTCTCTCTTTAGATCCACAACAAGGTCATGACCTCCAAAGAGTTAAAAACAATTTGACCAGACCCTGAGGCCCTTTACAAAGTTCTAATGGGTTCTTCTTTGTCTGCCAGAAAACAAAATGCAGGAGTCAAAGTTTTGTAAAACTGAAGTCCCCAAGTCTCTGTCTGAGACTGAAGTAATAAACAAAAAAAACAAAAAAACACACAAGAAAAACAAAAAACCATCCAACAAAACAAACAAAACCCACACAGGTTTTAGGGTAAGAAGTTCTTGATTAAAATCCTGGTTCCATCACCTACTTAAAGAAGAAGACGGAGACGAAGATGGAGACAAAGGAGGAGGAGGAGGAGGAGGAGGAAAATAAATAAATAATAAGTAAATAAATCCTTGACATTTAGAGGAAAGTTTGAGAGTAACTTTTCTCCTCAGTAAAATGGGGTTAAAAGACCTAGTTCTTGGGGGTAACTAGGAGGATGGAATAAAGTGATGGCCAGGTCCATAGTACATGCCCTCATGTTGGTTCCCTCACCCCTTTCTTATTTTCTACCCCTGAGATGGAGTGGGTCTGGGGGATGTTCTTCACCCAGCTTTCTTTCAGGCAAAGAAGTAATTTAAGGAGTCAATAGGCACCCACCTCACACAGCTCAAAAAAGGAGCTGAAATCCAGCCATCACGGGTGAAGCTGCCCCTCCCCCTTTCCCAGGCCGCTCAGGCAGAGCTGACTGAAGCTGGGTGCATAACTGGAGCATCCAGAGACACCAAAGCCAAGTGGCTACAGCTCAAATGCCTCCTCCTCTAGGAAGCCTTCTTAAATCCCTCACTCTGTCTAGCTCTCATCTCTCTTTCCCCTGAGACCTCTGGTACTCTATCTGTCCCTGTCCTTGAGCAGACATTCCTTTCTCTCTAAGTCACAGAAGTTAGGGCATAGGCTTCAGGGTCAGAGAGACCTGGGCTGTAATCCTGGCTGTGTAGCCTGGGGCAGGACACCTGACCTCTCTGTGCCTCAGTTTCCTCATTTGTAACTTGGGAGTCATTATAGTTGTTCTATCGTGATCATGGAGAGTATGGTGCTTAACACAGTACCTAGCATGTAAATGTTATCCGTTTTTATGATCACAGAGGTCTCCTCTGTGTCTGGAGTTATCCCCCTCCCCAACAACTCCTCACACAATGCAAATAACAGTGGTCATGTCACTATTTTCAGAACAGCTGAGAGAGTGGGTGTGGGGCTCTTTCCCAGAAGGCACCAACCCTCCACAGCCTTCCTCAACATGCAAATCCTGCTCCAGCTCCAGACAATGAGCTTCCAGAGGCCATGGAATGTCCAGCCACTGCCTTGCATAACTACAGAAACTGGGAAGGACCCTCCCAGACCTTTCAACCTAAGAGACAGGCAAACCGATTGTAAGATAGGCAAACCAAGGCCCACACAATGAGTCAGCATCCATCTAAGGTATTTTAAAGAATTCTAAAAATAACCCTCACCCCCTCCAATCACTCTTTCTCCTTGCTTTTTTTTCTTTTCTTTTCTTTATTTTTTGTTATAACACTTTCCTTACTTGACAGCACGTATTTATTCTTTTACTTATGTATCATCTGTTTCCCCACCAGATGTAACTCCATGAAAGCAGGGACACCGTCTTGTTCACAGATGTATCCCTGGTGCTTTGCTCAAGTAAGTGTTGGCTATATAGTAACTAGATGAATGCCATTTGGATGTTTGTCCTTAGAGGCAAGCATAGAAATACATTCCTTTGGTCATTTATCCAATAAACTTTTGGTGAACATCTATGTAAGAGACCTTTTGGAAAATGTTGATGAATGAGACATCATCCTTGCTCTTAAGCAGTTTCCTTATTAGTGAACAATAGGTCCCAGTGGGCTGGCAACTTTATGCGTAATTTCTCTGTGTGAAAGCAGCCCTTGCAATTGTAAGGAACCATGTCTCAGAACTCTTTAAGAAAAAAGGGGATCAGAAGGATATAGGAGGGCTAAAGACTAAAACAGAAAAGACATCAAGAACTAAGATGATTCCAGGGGCTGGCTGACTTCTCTCCATCTTTTGAAGCCTGTGTGGTCTTTATTTAAGAGTGTCTCTTTTTTCCTGGATGTGTGCCTCTCTTTGGCTCTCTCTTCTCATCTGAATTTGGGGGACAGCCAGTCTGATTGTCCTTCATTGTCTCCTAGAGTGAGAGCTTTCAGGTCAGACCAGTTCTTGGATTACTAGTTGGCCTAGAGGGTGAACATCACCTAGCTTCTAACATACCCTGAGCAGAAGGTACGTTTAGTTAAGAGGGAGTGTTGAACACCATCTTTCCTCTGAGCCTGTGAAGTGGGTAATATTTCTCTTTTACAGATGAGAAAACAGGCTCAGAGAGGAGAAATGACAGCAAACCTTGTAACAAAGCTGACCTGCAAACCAATGATTGACAAATATATGCTCTTGCTGTTTGCCACTGAGATTTGGGCGGGGGGAGGGGGGGTTCTTTGTTATGCAGCAACAGCTGACTAATATATGATTCAAATCCAGTTTCTTTTGTTCTCCACATGTCCCACTGAGCTTATGGGTCTGATTCCTGTTCTCCCCACAGAAGCATTTTTGACGTGTCCTATCCTCAGAGGAGAAGAGAGGAAGGTTCTGGAAAAGAGGTTGAAAGATTTGTCCCTGAGAACCACCCGCATACTAAGCTCTTGCTTTCCCTGCATCCCACTCTGACAGCTAGAGAAAGGCATAGATAATAACAATTCTAGCCGAAACCGGTTTGGCTCAGTGGATAGAGCATCGGCCTGTGGACTGAAAGGTCCCAGGTTCAATTCCGGTCAAGGGCATGTACCTTGTTTGCGGGCACATCCCCAGTAGGGGGTATACAGGAGGCAGCTGATCGATGTTTCTCTCTCATCGATGTTTCTAACTCTCTATCCCTCTCCCTTCCTCTCTGTAAAAAAAATCAATAAAATATATATATTTTTAAAAACAATTCTAACCATTGACAGAGTTCTTCAAAGAGGTTTCATCTAGGCTATTATTGCATTTGCACACCCAGACAGTTCCAGAGGGTAGCCAGGGCTGGTTTTATTACAACCAGTGTATAGTATAGTTGAGGAAACTAAAGCTCAGAGGGGTGAAGTGAGTTGTCCGGATTACAAATCTTCATCTAAACTCAGATCCCTTGGTTTCCAGCCCAGGACGCTTTCCACAAACTCCCTGTTGCCTCTGAGTCTTGATAGAGACCATCATTCATCTGAGCACTTTTATGTGGTAGCATAGGACCATGTGATTCAGATGCCACAGCGAGTACAGCTAGAGTACAGAGCAGGACACTTTGAACCTCAGCTCATCATTGCACTTTTTAAAATATATATATATATATATATATATATTATATTTTTTACAGAGAAGAAAGGAGAGGGATAGAGAGTTAGAAACATCGATCAGATGCCTCCCGAACACCCCACCACCACCACCACCACCAGGGATGTGCCCATAACTAAGGTACATGCCCTTGACCGGAATCAAACCTGGGACCCTTCAGTCTGTAGGCTGATGCTCTATCCACTGAGCCAAACCGGCTAGGGTTCATCATCGCACTTTAATAATAACTCATTGAGCCTTCCCTTTCCTTCCAACTTTCTTTGCTCTTTTTTAAAAATATATTTTAATTGATTTCAGAGAGGAAGGGAGAGGAAGAGAGAAACATTGATGATGAGACAGAATCATTGATCCGCTGCCTCCTGCATGCCCCACACTAGGGGATGAGCCAGAAACTTGGGAATGTGCCCTGACTGGGAATTGAACCATGACCTCCTGGTTCATGGGTCGATGCTAAACCGCTGAGCCACGCCAGCCCGGGCATTTCTTTGTTCTTTTGAGGTCCTTTCCCCCAGCCTCCATCCAACATCTGGTTAAGGTGGAGAGAGTGTATTTTCCAGATGCCACAGAACTCAGAATGTGCTCTTTGAAGACAGCAAGTGTTGTTGGTGCAACAGAAAGGTAACAGAGTAAGGAAGTAAAGCACCTCGGTTGAAGCCTGGCTAGCCATTTGATTTATGACACATCTTGGCTTTATATTTTCTCCTCCTATAAATGAGGATTATCATGTGATGACAAACGCTCTGTCTCCTTTGCCTGCCACATCCTTTCCCTGGCTAACTTCACTCATCTTTCAGGTTTACCTCCTCACAGAGACCTTCCCCTGAGGTCAAATTGTGTTCCTGCCCAAATTCTTTTTTTTTTTTTTTTTATCCTTACTTGAGGATATTTTTTTCCATTGATTTTTAGAGAGAGTGGAAGGGAAGGGGGAGAGAGAAACATCGATGTGAGAGAGACACATTGATTGGTTGCCTCCACCAGAGCCAGGGATCAAGCCTGCAACCAAGGTACATGCCCTTGATTGGAATTGAACCCAGGACCCTTCAGTCCACAGGCTGATGTTCTATCCACTGAGCCTGACCAGCTAGGGCCCACATTCTTTTATATTACTTCCTGCATAACACTCACTGCCATTTATACTTACACAATTATTTGTTTTCTTGCTTTACTGTGTGTCTCCTCTGCTAGATCAGAAGCTGCTTGAGGGGAGGGGCTGTGTCTGTTTCTATACTGAGACTAGCCTAGTGCTGGCTACCTAGTGAGCACTCAAAAAATATTTGTTGGGCCCTGGCTGGTGTGGTTCGGTTGGCTGAGCATCCTCCTGTGCACTGAGAGGTCACCGGTTCCATCACAGGTTAGGGCACATGCCCAGGTTTCGGGTCCAATCCCCAGAAGGGGTGCATGCTGGAGGCAACCAATCAGTGTTTCTCTCTCTCTCTCTCCCTCCCTCTCCCTTCCTCTCTTTTAAAACATATTTTTAAAAATATTTGTTGGATGAGTGAATGAAGCTGTCCCCCTCTTTCCACCCCTCCCACCTACTCCCGCCCCCACTCCCCTTTCTCACCTCCCAGGGGGTGTGGTAAGATGATAATGAACTGTAAGCTGGAAATTCTTGGGCGAGGGTTGATGGCTGGAACCTCCACTCCTTCCTTTGTTCACTAAGTTCATGTGACACGGGCCTCCTTGCTATCTCTCCAATATGCCAATCTCACTCCTGCCTCAGAGGAACTGCGTTCCCTCTATCTGGAATGCTCTACCCAGATAATCAGTTGGCTCCATCCTTCACTTCAATCAGATCTCTACTTAAAATGGGAAGTCTTTCCTGACTGCCATTTCTGAACTAATTCCTTATCATCTTTGTTCTCTATTCCTTCCTCCCCCATTTTCCGTCATAGCATTTTTCACTACTTGATGTTGAATTTTATCATTTGGTTGACTTGTTTATTGTCCTTCTCTTCCCTGATAACATAAACTATGAAGTCAGAGTTTTTATCTTTCTTCACTTTATTTGTGTATATCTGTATCACCCAGACCAGTTCCTGGTAAATGCCAATGAATATAAAATGAATGATTGAATGAATGAATGATAATGAAAAGAAGGTGAAGAACACAGCTTTTCTTCTTAAAGGTCAGAGAAAGGAATAATTTCTAGTTAGGGTCAAGACCAATTACACCCAGCTGTGAACTAAGTGAGCCTCAGTTTCCTCATCTATTAAGTGGGGATATTGTATCCACAATTCACAGGCTTGTTTTAGAAATTAAATAAAGATTAAATGAGCAGATATAAATGTCTAGCACACAGTAGGTGCTCAGCAAATACTCCTCCTCAAACATGGAGCCACACTCAGCCCTTAAAAAAGTCTAGGTAACAAAGGATTCTCAGTCTGGGAGAGAAAACAGGCAGCCGATGAAGTCTCTCGCTCCAATTTCACTTCTGAGAGGAACTCGCTGGCCAGAGCCCAGGATGGTCACTGATGCAGAGGACAAGGAGCCAAACGCTGGCCTCCCACATAGTTTCCAAAAAGTGTGAGCGTGGGGTTGTATAACCTGTCCCTGCGGCACCCATCTCCACTGACGTGTTTTCACCAAACGTTCTTTGAAAGGGATCATGTGAGCTGGGCTGTAAGGTAGCCCAGGGGAGGGAAAAGGAAGAAAGGTAGGGAGCTGGAGACCCTTGGGGGTGGGGTGGGATTAACGAGAGGGTACCACATTTACTGAGCTCCTACTATGTGCCAGGCACTGGGCTCATTCTGATAGCTACCTAGATCTTTGCCATAAATCTGAGAGATCAGGTATTGCCACTCCCACATTCCAAGAGAAGAAAAAGAACAATAATTAATATCGCTAACATTTACATAATGCTGACTGTGTATCAGGCAGTGAGATAAGCTCACATTTGACCCTCAGGGCAGCCCATGACATGGGTACTATTCTGATCCTCATTTTATAAGGAGGAAACTGAGACTCAGAGCGGTGAAGTAACTCCCCCAAGGTCATCCAGCAAGACAGTAGTAGAGCCAGGATTCAAATACAAGCAGGGTTCCAAAGCCCTTAGACCTGTATGAGGACACTTCCCAGGGGATTTGTGGGGGTGGATCTGGAATGTGACCCCAGCAGCAGTTGTCCTCACTTGCCCATAGTGGGGCCCAGTGTGGGAGTGACATACGTGACGTCACCAAGTGATCAGAGGCTCTCCCCGGGGACAGTTTGTCCCAGCTTGTGGCTGTTTGTCATTCTGCCTCTGACCTCAAGTTTAAAATTTCATTCATAAGTTTGGAATCACGAACTTGGCTGCGAGAGAAGGGCCCTTGGAGATCAGCTATTCTAGTCCAACCCCCTCATATTACAGATGGAAAAAAACCCTGAGGTCCAAAGAGAGGCACACACATAGCAAGGTCACAGGGCAATTTTCTGTTAGAAAGAGGAGTTGGTTTGAAGTCAATTACAGATAATCTTGTTCTGTAATTACCAAATATAGCTGAACCTCTGAATCACTTGGGGAGCTCTTTAGATTTACAGATCTCTGCACTCTGCTTCTGAAGATTCAGACTTAGCTGGAATCTGCTATATGATATGTTCCTTAGGTGATTCAGATGGAACAGGGCCATGGGCTGCCTTTGCAAGTTGAGTCCAATGCCCCTCTTTCGTTTTATAGTTTGGTATTCTAAGAACCAGCACAGGACTTGCCTAAGGTCACATGACAAGTCAGTGTAGTCCTAGCTCAGGCTTTGTGGTCTGAACCCAAAGCTCATTCTTCTTCTCCAGCTGCCTGTAGTCAAATTCTTAAAATGGACCAAGGAGGCTGGCCAAGGGAGTTTACTGCGGTTTTCCCCAGCGATTGGTTTCCGTGTTGCACCTGAATAAAAACACAGGAGGGTGCCCATTGCTAGGGCCAGGAATGGTGAGAATCCCAGAGCTGGCATCCTTCACGGAAAAGGAAACTGCAGGGGGCTGGCCCTTGGGGGTTTCCCAGAAACAAAATTCCAGGCTCTACGGATACCAGCACCAGCTATCCAGCCTGCCTCAGCTTTGGGCATTTTCCATTTCAGAAGAATGGGCAGGGAGAGCCTTCCTTCTGTGGGAGGAGAGGGGGTGGACAGGGTCCAGCTGTGACGTCAGGCGACACACCTCAGGAAGAGCCACACGTTCCAGCACCTGGCAGGAAGAAGCTGCTGCTTTCAGGAACTAAGTTAAACCTCTCAAGCACTTTTCCTGAGCCTCTCCTCCCATCACCCTTACTCCCTTACCCAGAGATACTGGAGCTGAGGGCTTCACTGGTCCTTTTCCACTTCTCACTACTCCACCACTCATGTCAGTTAGCTTTCTCTTCTCTCCTTTCCTTTCTCCTTTCCTTTCTCCTTTCCTTTCTCCTTTCCTTTCCTTTCCTTTCCTTTCCTTCCTTCCTTCCTTCCTTCCTTCCTTCCTTCCTTCCTTCCTTCCTTCCTTCCTTTCTCTCTCTCTCTCTCTCTCTCTCTCTCTCTCTCTCTCTCTCTCTCTCTTTCTCTTCTTCTGGAAACGTATCTTGGTGTTTGGAGTCAGATGTCATGGGTTTGAACCCTAACTCCGCTTCCTATGAGCTTCTGACCTAGGTAGAGTCACCCCCTCTCTGAGCCTCAGTTTTCACTTTTCTAAAGTAGGATAATATCTATCTTCTTGGATTGTGAGGATGAAACAAGATCATGTAGGTACTTAAAAAGATGTTTTCTCAGAAACACTAGATCCTGTAATTAGGGGCCAGAAGGATTTGACTATATGCAGGGTGTGCAAAAGTGGGTTTACAGTTGTGAGTACACTAAACACATTTATTCTTTATTGTTTTATTTATTACTCTTATTAACCTACTTTTGCCCCACCCCTGAATTTCCAGTGAGACAGTTTTACTTGACGCATAAAAGCATACATGTTTCTATCGCATAGGAGGGGGTGGCATGAGGATCCTGGTTTCTAAGATGGTTCTGTCTATCTTAGACACAGCTTCTTGGGAAATGAATTAGAAAGGGAGCAAGATATAGCCTGGAAAGCAGACCATTACAGTTGCTGGGAAGCTATAAAGGATGGGAAGATCTTATTCAAATTAGTGTACGTTTAATAGAGCTCAAGGATGAAGAGCATGGTGTAAGTGATGCTGGCATCTCTTTCCACAGCAAAGACTCACCCCCAGATGGAGGCAGCCGGACGGACTTGGCAATTTTGACTGTAGCAACATATTGGGGCTCCTCTGTTCTCTCTCTCTGGATTTCCAGTTCAGTCACCCCTTTCCCTGAAGAGGAAAAGCAGTGTCTAGGTCATGGGCACTGCTCCTTGTTCAATGAAGCTGGCCAGGTTTATGTCCCGTTCTGACAAGCCTGCACACTCATGGGTGTTGAGGGTGATGTGGACCTTGTTGTACACATTAAACCATTCAGGATGGTGGTCCAGTTTCTCAGCCTGCAGGGCCACTCTTGTGATGAAGCCAAAAGCCCTGTTGAAGGTTTTGAAATGGAACTGCTTGAAGATGACATCTCGGCTTTCTGCCCTCTCAGCACTAAGCATGTGTGCTTTGCCAGCCAACGGGGTGAGCAGCAGGTGGCGATAGAGAGGGTGAGCGCAGCGCCAGGTGCACCCACCCCTGTATTTTTATTGAACCCAATTGAGGCACCTAAGAGGTTGGTTGAGCTGGAAAGTCCCTCAGAAATCTCTGGGCCTTCATAACTTCCAAACTGGAGTCTAAGTGAACTGTTTACAGTAGTTCCAAATGATAAAGGGAAATCACATACTTTCTCTTGATAAAGTCTCAAGTTTCTTTACTTTTGTCTGGACTTGTATCACCCAAGGTGATAACATGGTTATCACATGCTGTTCAGAAGTTCTGATTGGTAGTTACATGGGTCTTTGGTACTTTTCTTAAATGGGAAAATAATTAGCAGAGGGTAGATTAAGTGTTGGAAAACATTAATGTCTAACTCCCCATTCCATAAACAGGGAAGCTAAGGTTCAAGAAGGAAGTGGCTTGCTAGTCATGCAGCTCCTACCGCTGGTTCGGAAACTCAGGGTGCCTTCCTGGAACCAGTTACTGCCCTTCTTTTCATGGGGGAGGGGCTATTATCAATGAAGTTGAGGTGTTTTGTTCTGCTGGTGCAGGAATAAAGTGACTCATCAGTTTGCTGTTGCCCTTTCTCTGTTCTTGACTCATTCAGCAAATATTTACTGACTGTCCACACTATTTGGGCTCAGAAGAGAAGCCTGAGAGAAAACAGCCATGGCGGCAAGCAGTCAGGAACTGCTCCCAGGACCTTCAGGACTTCTGAACCTGTTGTTTTTTTGTGTGTTTTCTCATTATAAATATATATATGGACAAGATAAAACACCCACTACTCTGCCTTCTAATTAAGCTTTGTCTGAGGGCAGGGACTCTCTTGTAGTATGAGTCCAAACCTAACTGGAACCAAGTGTTGTGGGGTCGAACCCTGGAGTCAAAAATAAGACCACCAGAGGCTGCTAATTGATTAAAAAAAAAAGCAGGCAAGGATTTATTGAACTGGCCAGGACGGCCGCGAGAGCACCACACGCAGGTGGCCACTCTCACGACCACACCGTTCCAGGTGTAGGCAGTCCTTTTAAAGGCCTAAACCACAAAATTTTTCCTTTGTTCTAAATTCTAAATGCTGGGAACAGCCCACAGGGGGGTTCCCAGCCACATCCTGCTGGACATTGGAATGTGGCCCTATCTTGCGAAAGCAATAGTACAGAAGCAGAACTGAGCAATTACTAATCTCTAAAGGTTATCTACAGTTTCTCCTCCGGGAGCTACTGAGTCAGTGGGAATCAATCTCCTGTAGTCCTGGTCCACAGGCACAGGAAAATTACCTTTGTGCGTTTCCAGGTCTCAGTCTGGAAGCTGAGGTCACTACCCTATTGTTTAAGCAAGTAAGTGCGTGCAGAAGCCAGAAGAGCAGGGTTAAAATTCAAACAGCAGTTTTTACCTAAGTATGGTTGCTACCATACTTCACCAAGTAGGTATAAAATCAACGCTGTGGTGTTGGCAACACCTGAATTCGAATCCCGAGGGCCACTCACTCACGTCTTTGACACAGACAGCGGCATGTTGCTTTCCTTCACTGACCCTCAGGTCAATCATCTGTGGAACGCGAACAATGGCAAAACCGTCGGTGGGAGAGCTCGTAGATTCATTACAAACATCCCAGACTTTAAGGGAAAGAAAATACTGGAAATCTTTGCTAAAGAGAGTCAACATTTCCTCGCCCTTGACTACCCCTCTTCCTTCTCCCCTAGTTGCTCTCTTTTTTCTTCAAAATTCCCCTCTAGAGGGCACGCAAGCTCTACGATTCTCCTGCCTCACTTCCGACCGCCGGCACGCTTCACTTGACGCATGCGCACACCCTCGCTGCCCTGCTCAGCCGAGGCCTGCGCCCACCGCGCCTGCGCAGCCGCAGTCCCGCCCCTCCGCCGCTGTCCCCGGAAACGCTTCCTTCCCACGCAGCCGCCGCAGCAGCTCGGGTCGCAGGAGTTTTGCCTCTCTAGGCTGGTAGGGCCTCTCCTCCATGGTCCTGTCTGTCAGGACTGTTTCGGGGGTCGGCCGGTGAGGCAGGCTGGGCCGCGCTCGGACCTTTGGATCCTCGAGTCGGTCACCGGTGAGTGAACCCCGAGGGAGCTTGAGTACGGGGTGGGGCCCCGGCAGCCGGACGGGCAGGGTTTCCCCTCACTCTGGGAATGGGTCTGTCCGTCCCCCCCCCCCCACACTCCCGGAATGGGCTCGCCTCCTCCGTCCCAGCCCCTCCTCCCGGGCTGGGTGGTGTTGCCATGGTAACGGCCGGCTGGCTGAGGCTCGGCGTGTGTCCTGGCAGGTGCCGGGGCGTCCTGGAGCCCATGGCGAGGCCGCTCTGACTCAGACCCCCGGCGGAGGCCGACCCCTGCGGGCAGGCATGGCAGGCCAGTTCCGCAGCTACGTGTGGGACCCGGTGCTGATCCTGTCGCAGATCGTCCTCATGCAGAACGTCTATTACGGCTCCCTGGGCCTGTGGCTGGCGCTGGTGGACTGGCTGTTGCGCGGCAGCCCCTCGCTGGACCAGATGTTCGACGCCGAGGTAGGGTCCTCAGACCAGCGCGGTGGTGCCTCGGCCTCACGGAGTGAGAGCTTTGGGGTCCGACACTCCTGGGCTGTAGACCTGGCTGGGCCACCTTCCAGCTTTGAGGCCCTGGGCAAGGTCTCACCTTACTGAGCCTTTGCTGCCCCATCTGTAAAATGGAATGGCGAATGGCTGATAACAGAGGGCTGATTTAGTACAAAGGAAAGGGGCTGGGTGTTATAACAAACAGGCCAGCGTCCTAGGCAACCGGATACACCTCCTTTCTGACACTCTTGACTTCACTTCTCTGAGCCCCAAAATTCTCAGATGCCAAACTGGGGAGGGGGGGACGGGTAACAGTATTCCAGGAGATGTAATGGAAACTGCCTGGACTTTGAAGTCAGGCCTCCGTTTAAGTTCCACTTACTAACTGTGTGACCTGGGGCAAGTATCATCATATTTCTGAACCTCAGTTTTTCTGTTCGCAAAGTGATGAGACCAGTAGCAGAGAGGCCTTGGACTGCAGTACAAAGAGCCTGCATTTTTTATTCAAAAAAGCTAGGTATTCAATCTCGGCCCAAACATACCAACTCTGGGACTTTGGGCAAGTTTTTTCACCTTTCTGAGCCTGTTTCCTTTTCTGGAAACCAGACAGAATAATCCTCAGCAAAATATTATGAGGCCCAAAGGGGCCTAGGAATATGGAAGTACTTTATGACGTGTAATGGGGGCCTAGAAGGTATTTGCACCTGAGAGGCAGCTGTGGTGTATCGTAATGAGCCCTGTTCTTGGAGCCCTGAGATCTGGGACGGATTTCCTGCTCCTGTTGCTTATTCTCTGGGTAGCCCTTGAGTAAGTTTTATTCAAAAAGAGGTAAGAATAACAACAACAAAAATAATAGCTTTGTGAGGTTGTTGTGTGGATAATATGAGATTATGGATTTCAAAGGCCTTTGTAGGCTGAAAGGGTTGTGCAGGTGTTTGGTCATCAGTAGTATTTCACCAAGAGTGGTGGAGGTTACACCCCCACAGGTGCCTAAGTAGTCCCCTCTTAGGAGCCTCTGTGCTCCTGGGCAGGGCATGTGGGAATCCGAGGCTTTGTTGAAGAGCCATCTCATGCACACACAACCTGAATTCTAGACCAGGGGTGGGCAAACCTTTTTTTAAAGGATGAGCTAGTAAAGATTTTAAGTCACAACTTCCCAACTCTGCCATTGTCGCTCAAAAGCTGCCTTAGACAATACTAAGTGAGTAAGTGTGGCTGTGTTTCAATAAAACTATTTACCAAAAGAGGTGCCTGGCCCTGGGGCCATAGTTTGCTGAACCCTGTTCTAGACCTTGCTCTTGGCTGTTTACCTACTATATCACTTTAGGCAAGTTATTTCTCTGAGCTTTTATTCCTCCTTTGTAAGATGAGAGTTAATAACACCTTCCTGGCTGCTGTGAGGGTCCAAATGAAATGCTATGATGGATGTTTGTGAGAGCACCTTGTGGAAATAGGCTGCCATACAGATTAAGGGGCATATTGTCATCTGTGCTCTGGGGTGAGTTCCTTAGGATGAGGTACTGGAGCCTGGGGCTCTCACGTCACTTCTTTAGCATGTTTCCATTTGTGATTCCCCCTCAGATCCTGGGTTTTTCCACCCCTTCAGGCCGGCTCTCCATGATGTCCTTCATCCTCAACGCCCTCACCTGGTGAGTATCACCAGTTTTGCTGTCCAGCTTTTGGGGTCTTAGCACTGGAACTAACTTCCTACATTTGGACATGAGACAGGTTGGCATTTGTTCCTGGGGAGTGGACTAGAGTGGGTGGCAGAGGCCAATTCTGGGACTGGCTCCATCACAGGGTTCCTTTCATCGCTGTGTGGACTTAGCCGGAAAGTTCTATGTCACTCTGTGCATGCTGCCTGTGGGACACCTTCTGTCTCAGATCACTTCCTTGATGTGGAATGAGGTGAGGAAAGGAGCAGATTGGGAGTCAGGAGAACTGGGTTCTATTCTTGGTCCCTGTGACACTGACCATGTTACTTCCCTCCTCTCTGGGCCTCGGGCTCCTCATCTGTACACTGAGGGGTTTCACTGGTAAGGGCTAATGTCACTCGTGACCACTGCCTTTCTCTTGAGAGGCAGGTTAACATAGTGATTAAGATCTCAGGCTCTGGAAGCAGACTCACTTGGCATTGAACCTCAGCTTTCCCACTAGTCTAGTGACTATAGACAAGTTAATCTGTCTAAGCCTCAGTTTTGTCATTAGTAAAATTGGGCTAATAATATTACTCATTTAATAGTTATAAGGATTAAATGAGCTAATTCATGGAAGTACTTAGAACAGTACCTTGCACATTACTACTCTTGATCTTACACTGGGGGTTGGAAACTGGTGGGTTGACTCCAATTTGGCTTCCAGATATGTTGTTTGGCTTACACAGTTGTCAGTACATGCATGGTGTTTAGAACATTTTCCCACTTAGTTAAAAGGATATATTTAAAAAATCCAGATTTCTGGCTTCTCTTGAAAAATGAGAGGATTGATGCTGATTTACCCATGCTGTGAGTAGCGCTTGTTCCCACTTTAGATGGAATGTGTATGCTTCAGGGTATTACAGTGCTCACCAATTCCTGCGATTCCCCTGAGTGACAGTTGCCATTTATCATCAACCTCGTCTTTTGCTGTTCTTCTACCCAGCCTGACTCACTCTCAGCATTACCTGCCAGGTTCCTCTAGCATTTAATAATGTAATCCTTGCTTCACACTTACCTCGCTTGCTTCTGATCTCTATGCTGTCATCCTAATTGTCCCCACTCCCTAAATAACCTAAGGCCAGGACAACCCAGTGACAACTCACTGCTGTCCTCTCCCCACAGTGCCCTGGGCTTGCTGTACTTCATCCGGCGAGGGAAGCAGTGTCTGGATTTCACTGTCACTGTCCATTTCTTTCACCTCCTGGGCTGCTGGTTCTACAGCTCCCGTTTCCCCTCGGCGCTGACCTGGTGGCTGGTCCAAGCCGTGTGCATTGCACTCATGGCTGTCATCGGGGAGTACCTGTGCATGCGGACGGAGCTCAAGGAGATCCCCCTCAACTCAGCCCCTAAATCCAATGTCTAGAAATGGGTCCTTTGGACACCCTGCTGGGCAGTTGGCCCCCAACACATTGGGCTGCTCAGACCCTCCAGATGAGGTCCAGCCCAGGTCTGAGAGGAACCCTGGAAATGTGAAGTCTGTTGGTGTGGGAGAGATAGTGAGGCCCTGTCAAGAAGGCAGGTAGCAGCCAGGATCACAGCTGCAAGATTGGCCTCCGTCTGCTGAAGCCTTGGTATCTGGGAGGTCAGCAAAGGGATCTGAACTTGGGATCTGGGAGGTCAGCAAGGGGACCTCTTTCAGGGTAATAACAGAATTGGAACCATGTCACTCTTGAGCCATCAAACCTGTCACCAGCCTGTTATTTAAAAAAAAAAAAAATCAAGGATATCTGATTGGAGCATACCACTCCTCTAGTCATCTGTCTTGTCTCCTTGGGACAGTGTTATCTTTGTCATGTGTTGCAGCTGTTTTATTTGGAGAAACGCTTGATGTCTGGATTCATAACCCCAGAAAAAGATGTAGGTTCAAAGTATTAGGCTGCTATCAGGGAGAGGACAGCAGATGGAGGCAATCAAGCACAAGGAAAATGCACAACCTGTGTTCTGCTGTGCACGTGTGTGTGCACCCATGAACCCATGACTAACTTTCCGTTTTCTCTACTGGGTACCCCCCTGCTGCCAGCTTTCAACATAGCAGGCCTTAGGACCTAGAGAAGAGTCCCAGCATCACTCTCAACCTAACCCTCCTGACTTATTTGGAATTCTTCAGTGAGAGGGGTATGATGGGTGCCCAGAGATAGGAAGCCCAACCTTCCAGCTTGACCTGTACTGACAGGGCTGAGGGAGATAGGAATTTGCTGTTAAGATTTTTCTTGGGAGTGGAGTGTCCTCTGTGAGGGGCTGCAGCTGTCCTTCCTATGTACGTAATACAGCTTTTCCCCACGGTTCTGCCTGTACTTACTTGGTAATGCCATGGTTGGGACTGTCAGAGAGCAGCGTAGCCGGGCAAGGGAGCTATATGGAAAGAATGATCAGTTCACCTTCTCCTTTGCTGGACCCAGATTGTTCCTCCATTTGGTTAAAATACTAAGTGCAGGGAACTCCTATGTCCCACCCCCTCCACCTGCAGGCTCCTCTGCTACACCTTGGGTGAACTGCCATGACTCCCAGGACTCCTTTCTCATTTGCTGGTGATTTCTGAACATGTCCAGTGGAACACACTGGTCTAGACCCACTTCTGCATTGAAACCATTGGTGTTCCTCTTTGGATCCTCTGAAGTCTGCCCAAGAGAGCTGTCAGTTTTCAGATTTTAGTGTTAGGGCTACACCGGTGAGTTTTGCATCCCCAGGAAGCCTTTCTAGCTTCCTGGCCCAGCCCCCAGAGGAGGGCATTGAGGCAGACAAGATGAAGGTTTAAGAGAGAATGTGCCTGGGCAGAGGCTGGGAAAGTGCAAGAGTGAGCACCTCCCTAACTCAGGGTGCTCTGGCTAAGCTGGAAGGAGGCAACCTGGTAATAGTATTCAAATCCTGGCTACAAGGTCCAGGAGGCAAGGCCAGCTGAGATGACTTCCCTAGGTTGGTGGGTTTCCTTCCAGACACCACAGACTCTAAAGGCAAGTGACTAACGTTAGGAAAGGCATCGCACATTCATGTGGCTGCCATCTCCTCTGGTCACCTGTGCTGGTCTCTTCAGCTGTGATGGCACACTTCTGGGGGGTTTCCTTCGAGAGCTTGTGCCGATCTGCCTATTTCCTGTGATGGGAAATCTCTGCCCCTTGAGTGTTAATTTGATTTTTGGATAAGATATGTGACCTCAATGAGATTTATTTTTCCAGAGAGAATTGGGCAATGGCAGTGATGTCATTTTAGTAATAAAAAACGTCTATTGAGTGCTTCATAGATGTACAACAGTGGGCTAAGTGTTTTACATCTTCCCGCTCATTTAGTCTTCACAACAACTTCCTGAAATATAAAATATCTTCTGTATTTTACAGATAAGGAAACTGTAAGGAATTTGCCAAAGGTTACAGGTCAGGAGCTGGCAGAGCCAGGATTTGGGCTCCAGTAGTGACATTAATAAACTCATTCTGAAGACTTTAATAGTTAAAGGCTGTATAAATTCTTATTGGTTAAATAATCTATCACCTTATAATCATACCTCCACACCCTACTGTACTGTTTTCTGTTTTGTTTTTAAATATATTTTTATTGATTTCAGAGAGGAAGGGAGGAGAGAGAGATAGAAATTGATAGGCTGCCTCCTACACACCCCACAGTGGGGATCGAGCCCGAAACCCAGGCATGTGCCCTGACCTGGAATCAAACTATGACCTCCTGGTTCATAGGTTGACACTCAACCACTGAGCCACACCAGCCGGGCCCTATTGTACTGTTTTATTTTTTATTATTATTTTTTAATATATTTTATTGATTTTTTACAGAGAGGGATAGAGTTAGAAACATCAATCAGCTGCCTCCTGCACACCCCCCACTGGGGATGTGCCCGCAACCAAGGTACATGCCCTTGACCGGAATCGAACCCGGGACCCCTCAGTCCGCAGGCCGATGCTCTATCCACTGAGCCAAACCGGCTTCGGCTATTGTACTATTTTAAATACTAAGAATGTATAGTGCTTTGTAAACATTACTAGCTTTCTAAGAAAAACTGATATACATTTAAAAAAAAAGAAAAACATATACATTAAATATGGCCACAGATTTCCAAGTAAACAGAGAATGTAGGAAATGTTTTTCTTTCCAAGGATAAAGGAAAGTTGTATCCACCCCACCACTGAGTTGGTGTATCTCTTGACTTTCTAGGGTCTGAAATCTGGACCTCCTTTTATCCTACCCACTACCTCCGTGGTCGGCAAACTGCGGCTCGCGAGCCACATGCGGCTCTTTGGCCCCTTGAGTGTGGCTCTTCCACAAAATACCACGGCCTGGGCGAGTCTATTTTGAAGAAGTGGCGTTGGAAGAAGTTTAAAAAATTTGGCTCTCAAAAGAAATGTCAATCGTTGTACTGTTGATATTTGGCTCTGTTGACTAATGAGTTTGCCAACCACTGCACTACCTAAACTCGGGTCATTTGGAAAGAAGTGGAGACTAATGAGTAGCAGGTGGTCAGAATAGTTTATAACCCACGAGGATGGGAAAGGAGGAAGAGATGGTGCCTCCGAGGGTGCCTCTAACTTTTAGTTCTAGGCACCTGTCCAGATCAGAGCCAAATGGGCCAGGTGGCAGTCAGTAGGCAGCAGGGGTGGGTGGGAAGCTCCTGGTCCCCATGAGTCCTCTGGAGTGCTCAGCTCCAATAGGCGCCCTGGAAGCAGTTTCTTAGACCGTAGACTTTCCTCAGTGACTCAGGTCAGGCAGCTTCCTTCTGGCATCACAGAAGGCAGTCAGTGTGCAGTGAGGAACTCCTGCCCAACGACCACAGAGCCTTAGGAACTGGGGGGTGGGGGAGGGCAGATTCAAGGCACAAGAGCGGCTTCTCTGTGGAGAGGGACTTAAAAGCCACTGTGGTGCTTGAGGTTTTCTGTAGGAAATTAGTGAAGGGTGGTGCAAACAGCATTGAGATGAGGGGGTAGATGGAGATGAGGGTTTCAGTTCCTGCCCTGAGCAAGTCAAAATTCTAGGGGTCTAGTGGAAGACTTTAGAGAGCTGTAATGCATTGCAGAGTTAAGTCCTGGAGCCCCATTATTAGCTGTGAGACTGTGGATAAGCTACTTAACCTTTCCCTACCTTGGTTTCTTCATTTGTCAGCCGAGGATAATAATAGTACTTCCCTGGTGGTTGTGAGGATTCACTGAGTCTCGTGTAAAACACTCAGCACTGGGCCTGGCACTTATAGGAAGTGGTCCATAAGTCTGTTATAAGTTTTGTCCCTCCCTGCCCCCAGTTGTACAGAGAACACACCTTTCTTCTGAGCCAGCAAGTATTGAGCTCCTGTGTGCCGTGCACTGCAGTGACACATGTACTCTCACTTAATGAGAGAGAGAGGCACCGTTATTTTCCTCATTTTGCAGACAAATTGAAGATAAGGAGTAAATTGAGAGTAACAGCTAGGCCTGTCTGCTTCCAAAGCTTCATATTTTCATGTTCCAGTTATGTTTGAGTGGTACATGGTTCAGCTAGGGAGAGGGAGGTCTCGGGAATCTAGATGCCACCTTAGCAAAAGGTTGTGAATGTGAACGTAGGATTGGCTTTTTAACAAGCTACTGGTTTCCTTTAGTGGGCAGTGCGGCAGCTGCTCATTAAATGAGAAACAGGGCCAGTACTGGCCTTGGGGCTTTATTATGGTGCAAGGCCAGGGAGAAGGCATGGAAAAAAGGCCAAACATTTGTTCAATACCCCACAAGCTGGCCTTGACTGCATCAAGCCTGATTTGCTCAAAGCCCTCTGGAATGGATATTAGTATTCCTATTTAATAGACAGATGAAATAGCCTCAGAGAGGTCATGTGACTTGTTAAAAGTCACCCAAACACTTTAATCCCCCTCCTTGTCTATTAACTGTTAGGGAGCCATTTCTGGGGTGGCTTCTGATTCCAAATCAGGATCTGAGCCCAGAAGAGAAGCCTCAGATTGAAGTGGTTAAACAAAGGGATGGTGTAGTGGGGCGACCCCCAATTGTGGGATTGTGGCAGGGCAGGTTGCCTGAGGACCACGTGCTAGTGCAGGTGGGGATAAGGCTGGAAAAGGTGCACCTGCTAGGAGTCACACAGAAGGCCTGCATCCTTGTTCCTCCGGGTGCCCTGGGCACATTAGAGCCCAGCCTGGGCACACAGGCTCCTGTCTACTTCATGGCATTCCCTGTGGGCAGCTCTGGCTCCCTTGGGGCAAAGCCAAAGCTGCCAATCTTTTCGGGCCCCCAGTTGGGGTTCCCTGGTTAGGCTACCACAAAGGATAGTGCAGGTCCCGTCCTTGCCCTCCCCCTGTTTTTGGTTGGGAGCACACTGTCCTGACCAGTGGCCTGCTGAGAACGCAAGACAGAAGTTCACAGACGGTGGCATGAATGAATGGAAAGTGTTCGGGAGGAAAGATGGAGAAGAAGGTTATTTTCGAAGATTGATGACGTCCAGCAAGGGAACCAAAATGGAGACTCAGGAATTAGGCTGGATTG
Organism: Cnephaeus nilssonii; assembly: GCF_951640355.1. NCBI lineage: Eukaryota > Metazoa > Chordata > Mammalia > Chiroptera > Vespertilionidae > Cnephaeus > Cnephaeus nilssonii. The sequence continues at coordinate 69,014,126 of NC_137082.1, read as the reverse complement.
CAAGCTGAGTGGGAAGACAACTCCAACTGAGGTTACTGGGGAGTGCTTGCACAGAAGTTGTGGGGGTTAGGTAGGGAGTGGGGGATGCATGGTAGATAGGGGAGCGCTGTGGCAGGAAGACAGCCTGCCGCCTTACCCAGGCAGAGCCTGCAGAGCCGAGCAGAGCAGCCAGTGCAGGGTGCCCAGGCTGTCCCACTGCCCCAGGGAAATGCGTTCCATTTCCGGCTGGTTGCTCAGTCATGGTGCTGAATACCAGTGGGGTGAAGGATTGCGAGTGGGAGGGTTCAAGGGGAGCCCCCCTCATCCTTTCCCCTCTCTCCCAATCTGGGGAGCCCTCTCCATAACTGTCCTGGCTCCTGAGGGTGGGGTGGGGAGTGGGTCAGGGATGGCTCTGCTGCTTTCCTTGAGGCATCTGTTCAGCGCATCCTGCCTCTAGGGCAGTGATGGCAAACCTATGACACGCATGTCAGCACTGACATGCATAGCCATTTCTGATGACACGCGGCCGCTGGGGCGGCCGCATGCCGAGGATGAAACATTTGCTGCTCCTGAGGATGAAACATTTGCGAAATAATGTTTTTTCCTCAAAGTGACACACTACCCGAGTTATGCTCAGTTTTTTGGCGAAGTTTGACACACCAAGCTCAAAAGGTTGCCCATCACTGCTCTAGGGGAAGGAATAGGGAGGATTGTAGTCTTAGAGAAAGCCTGGGCTTTCCTCTTCCCAACTGCATGTTTAGGGCCCTATAGCTTCTACTGACAGAGGGTGACTCCCACTGGATGGATGGACCAGGGCTTGGGGTTGGATGATATATGGTGCCAGGTCATATGGGAGCAGTAGGAACACAGTGCCAGGTTCCCGCCTGACTCAGTGCTTTTCCGTGATCTGTGACTCAGGTGAGGCCCAGTGACACCCATTTATTGACACCAGCGCTGTGATAATCAGGGCGCAAGCATGTGCGTGACGGCTGTTTCCTTTCTTCTGAAAAGGGAATGGGAGCAGCTAGGACACTGAGATCAGAAATCTTGCTCCACCTCTCCTAGCGGTGTGAGCCTGGGCAAGTACTTGCCTTCTCAGCACCGTGGTCTCCTTCTCTCCTGGGCTTGCAGGGCCATTGTGAGGCATCGCACCCAGGGGACACCCGAAAGCACCCAGGAAATTTTCCCTTTCTATGACTTCATAGAGTACTGCCACAGTTCGGTGAGGTGGGGAGGGGTGCAGCTCTCTGGCTGCTTTGTTCCTGGCTCTAGACTGACTTTAGGGGCCTGGGCAGGGGGTGGAAGCAGCCTGAGAGTGATACACACTCTCCCCCCACCTCTGCGGAGGGCCTCTTTCCTCCAGCCTTTCCAGCCCCAGGCAAACAGGCAGGGCCAGCGAAGTAGTCTTCAGTGCCATATGGGAAATTTTATTTGTATACTCTCGAATTTTCCCGTCCAACCCTCCCATTCAGATGATTGTACGATTTCCATCCTCTGCTCACAATCTGGCTCCCATCCGCCGTCTACACTACCTGCAAGCGAGATGTCGGTGTTAGGAGCTAAGAAGGCCTCTAGGAGGCGCTGCTGTCCAGCGAGAGGGCTTAGGGACTGGACACTGCAACGTTTGGCAGGTTGGAGATGTGGGTTTTGTGAAGGGAAAGCTTCCCTTTCCACTGGACTCCCAAGCCCATCACCCCCTTCCTTTCTTGGGACCTGATTCTCTCTTGGAGGGGCTGGAGTCTTTTCTTTTTCATGCTAAGGAACTTTTTCAGAGAACATCTTTTTTGAAACATGAATTAATAAAACAAATGGAGAGTTCATTTGGTCTGAGTGTGGCAGAGCCCTACTTGACCACATCACCTTCCCCCACATTTAGGAATTCCTAAAGTGCTTACTCAGACTTCTGTGAGATTCCCAGTCATAGCAGTTGTGGCCCCTCCTGAGGCCTCCAGGCAGTGGGAAGGCCTACCTCAGAACTCACACTCCCAGGATGTGCCTCTCCTTCCCTAGAACTCACTCTCCCAGGATGTGCCTCTCCTTCCCTTGGATCCTGAGAGGCTCCAGCCTAGCCACTAGGCTGGTGTGTGGTCTTGGTCAATGGTTTGCCCCTCTCTGAGCTTCCCTTTCTAATCATAAAGGTGGGGCCTCCCAGCACTGCCAGCAACAGCCCCTAAGACTGTATTCTGAGGCCTCTGTTTCTGGGGCCCAGTTCTGGGCATGGCTTGAGGCCTGCATCTCACCCTGGCCTGGCAGTGACGTCATCACACCCTGTATGGATGGCACATCGGCAGCTCAAGTGATGCAGAGCAGAAGCGGGTGCAGCAGCGCTTGACTAAGCGCATGGTGGATGGTCTGCACATCACCCGGGGTCCTGGAAGGTGGATTCGCCTGGGCAGCCCCTCAAACCAGTTCCACTGGTCAGCTACTTCCAGCTGCTCCATGTCCCCTCGGTGGGTCTTCAGGAAGATGACTCCAGGGTCTCCAGTGGGTAGTTGCCTCCCCCAGGCTCCAGGGCAAGTGATCAGGCCATGACCCCTCGATGTCTTTGGGACCTCAGGCTCCACCTGTTCTCCCTCTGGTACTGCTGCACGTGACTGCTGGACCTTTTTCTTCTCCGGCACCCTCACCTTGGAATTCAACTCCTTAGGCTTCCCTAAGTTCTTGGACTTCAGTTTCTTCTTGGAGCACTTAGCCTCTTGGAGTCCTTCATTATTCTGGCCCATTTTAGTGCACACAGTGTTGTTCCTGGCAAGGAGAGGAACAGCAGTCAGCAGAGCAGGACTAAGGCCAGGTCCTCTTTTTTTTTAAAAAAAAAGATATTTTATTGATTTTTTACAGAGAAGAAGGGAGAGGGATAGAGAGCTAGAAACATCGATGAGAGAGAAACATCGACCAGCTGCCTCCTGCACACCCCCCACTGGGGACATGCCCGCAACCAATGTACATGCCCTTGACCTGAATCGAACCTGGGACCCCTCAGTCAGTCCGCAGACTGATGCTCTATCCACTGAGCCAAACCGGTTTCAGCAAGGCTAGGTCCTCTTGCCTGCCCCCGAGGCAGCTGCTGTGCAGCCAGCTCAGGGGAGCCTATGAAGAAAGCTAGGGAGTGCCTGGAAAGGAACTTCTCTACCACCTGGGGGCAGGGGATGTGGAAGCTATTGGCAGCAGGGATGTGAGAGGTTGGGAAGGCAAAAGGCGAGGACTAATAGGTAGGGCGCCTGGGAATATTGATGGTCTGCGTCAGCCACTAGATTAGGCTTCTGCCTGTCTGGATTTCACTTGATGGGGTGAACTAGTCCAATGTGTTGTTTTGTTTTCAGATTGTGTTCCAAGAAACCCGAGGGTTCTGAGGAATTCCTCCTGTAGCCCCCAGTGGCGGGTAAAGGCAGGAGACCTTCCCTCACAACAACACAATTGGGGCTTGGGGACAGATTTTGAAGAGGTTCTGCTGCTGTAAAAGGGTTGGAAAACAATGGGACTAGATGACCCTGACCCTCCGGCTCAGTGTTTCCTGATTACCTGCATCTAGGAAGGCAACAGAGAGAGGAGCCCAGAGATGTGGAGCTATCCAGAGGTATTAAATGCTGGCAGCGATGTGTCTGTCATAGATCGGGTCCCCTGCAAAGTGGCAGCACCGTCCTGAGTGTGTGAGGAGGGGCGAGGCCTTGGGCTCAAGATAATGACAATGCTGATGATGATAATGGCCAGTGTTGGTTGAGTGCCCACTATGTGTGAGGCCTGCACACTGGGAGGCAGTGAAGCAGCAGAGTGGCTTGGAGAGCACAGGCTTTTGGGACACAAGCTGGGATCAAATTTGCTTCCGCCTCTTACCATCTATGTGATTTGAGGCAAGAAATGTAACCTCTCAGAACCTTAGTTTCCTCACCTTAACAGTGGGATAATTTTGTCTACCTATAGAACTGTTGTGAAGAATAAACTAAATGGGAAAATGCTTGTAAAGTACTTAGCATAGTACCTGGCACTTACCAGATGACTAAAAAATGTAAGATTTCTTAATATTCTGATGCATCTGATGAGGAAACAGCCCCAGCAGGATGTCTAGTCTACAGGTGAATGTTGGGGTTGTGTTGACCTGAGAGGGAGAGCAGGAGGGGTGCCCATTGTGCTCAGTAACCCAGGTGGTAGTTAGTCCCATAATTGCATGATTATGACCATGGTTATGATCACAGCTCTGATAATAGACAAGAATGGCGTCAAATCCTAGCTCTGCCACTTACCAGGTCAGATAACTGGGACAGTCACTTCATCTGATCCTCAGCTTTTTATTAGTAAAATAGAGGTCATAAATACCTTCCTCCCAGAGCCTTTGTGAAAATTGGTTTTTCTAAATTCTTTAGCACAATGTCTGTTCCTAGCAAAGATAGCTGTTGGGTCCATGTGGGGCCGTGGGTGGACTGAGCTCACCTGGAGGAGATCAGGAGGACCTTCGGAACATTGAGCAGTGAATTCCAACACCTTCTGGCCAGGCTATATAGTTCTTGGATCCGAGGGTTTGAATTCTTGAGTAGCCTCAAGAGTGACAAGTTTTTTAACACCTGCCAGAGTTGAGAAACCAGAAAAACAGATGTTTCACTCCCCATCCAGACTTTGGCTCAACTCAGCCTGGCGACTCGTTCTGGTCACTTAACTATGACAACCAGAGCAGTACTGCATGGGTGCCCAGGCCCTTCTCTGCTGGGACCAAAATGGGCCTCTTACCATTCTAAGTCGGTTCCGCTCAGTTAATTTGCTGATAGGCTGCTGTATCTTGTCATGTGGTTTCTCATCTTGCATCTGAGAGAGAGAGAGGGAACGCTAACACGGAAAAACCACCATCCCTAAATGCCTCCATTATACCTCTCCATTGGCTCAGCATGATTTGACTAACCCCAGACTCAGAGTTTTGTCACCTCTGTTTGGGGGCAGAACTAGGGAGACCATTCTAACTCCTGACCTCAATTCACCCCTCAGCACTCCCTTTCCCTCCACCTGCCCTGGTGTGGTTGGACTCTTTGTAAGGACCCTTCTAGATCCAGTCCCTAGTCCAACCTTGAAAACCACACTATTCTGGGGCCTCTTCTTTGCTGATGGACTCATGCTGGGGCTGTGATGCCTCAAAGACGACAGATGGAGCAGGACTGGTACCAGGTACTGCCTGAGCCCTGCCCCTCTCAGTTCAGCCAGTACCCAGGCTGGGCATTAGGATGGTCGTGCTGCATCTCCCAGGGAGGGGAGCTGTGACATCACTGAAATGTGTGACAACAGGGCTGGGTCTCCAGGGAGTGTGTGTGGCAGGGGTGAGGGTGAGGAAGAAACTCTCACCTGCAGAGAAACCTGGTAGGTGACAGGCAGAGGTGTATATTGTTACCACCTTCCTGTGAGGTAAGAGAATTATCCCCTCTTTAAATGAAAAAGCCAAGGTTCAAAGAGGTTAAATAATTTACTCAATGTCATACAGTTGGATAAAGGTGGAGCTGGAAACCTAAGGTCTGACAGTCTACCCATGAAATCCGGGGTTCCCAACTATGCTCATCTATTCATTCATGTCACATGTGTTAATTGTACCCTGGCTACATGTCAGGTGTTTTAAGTACTGGAATAAAGAAAATTCCTACCCTTAAGGAACTGATATTTCAGTAGAGGGCAAACAAAACAGCGTGTGTACCTGTAAATGTTCAATCATTGGCTCTCTAAAACAAAGTGTGTGTGTGTGTGTGTGTGTGTGTGTGTGTGTGTGTGTGTGTGTGAGATAAATTTTACTGATAGACATCTACAATAATGAAATTTGACAATACTTTTTATTGTAAATTCCATATAGTCAGTTGATTCTTACAGTACACTTTTCTTGACTTACGCTTAACTCTTCTATCCATAATCAACCTATGGTTGTAATGGATGAACAAGTGTAGTTCCAACACGAATGTTGATATTTTCATTTACACTAGGAGTATGAAAAGTGAAAAAATGAAAGAACAATGATGTTGGAATTCTACCCAATCATTAATGACATGATCTACTTATTTGCTGTACTGGATTATAGTTTTCAAATACTGGAAGTATATTTTCTCATTTTGGGGTGTGTGTGTCTATTTCTATGTAACAGCTATAGACAGGACACATGTTTATATTGAATCTGCATTATCAACATTTCCATTACTTTCTTAAGGCTAGACCAGGAGTCGGGAAATTTCTTCTATAAAGGCCATATAGTTGCAACTGCTTAGCTCTGCTATTGTAATGTGAAAGCAGCCATAGATAATATGTAAATGAGTGGGCATAGCTGTGTTGCAATAAAACTTTACTTACAAAAGTAGTTGATGAGCTGGATTTGACCCATGCAAACTTCTGGTCTAGACATCAACAAAACAATCAAACCTGATTTATTATGTTACCTATGCCTGTGGTGTAAATACGCCTTCCACCACTGATTTTAAGCTACCAATGTGATGTCACTGAAAGAAGACTTGAACAGAAATGGAGAGTGCCATTATATATTACACTAGAGGCCCAGTGCATGATTGAATCATGCACGTGTAGGGTCCCCTACACGCTTTCGCTTTTGATCACGAGGGAGCTGGGTGTCTGTCCGCTGGTGCACCAGGCCTTTCAGAAGCCTCCAGCGCGGCGGAGGCTTCTGAAAGGCCTGGTGCCTGAGCGGACAGGCACCCAGCTCCCCCGCTATTGATGGTCCGCAGTGGGATGTGAGCTCGCTGCCCCAGAGGCCCCTTCTGTGCCGCAGCACAGCCATGGCGCAGACGCTGAGCTCGAGCCGCTGGCAACGCGAGCTCAGCGTCCCGCCGGCCCAATCAGCCACCCCCACCCCGAGTCCCGCCCCCCCATGCCTCCTGGCCAATCGCGGGCATAGCGAAGGTACGGTCAATTTGCATATTTGTCTGTTATTAGGTAGGATATTTCTACAGATGTAAAGACTCTCAAGAACATAGATAATAGTAAAAGGCAGTAAAAAACTACAAAGTGATGAGTTTAAGCATTTTCACCTTTGCTTTTAATATCATTAACTCTTTGCACTCGCTTGCTTTTTTCTCGATTCCTTTATTCTAATGCTAACCATGTCGAGTCACACTCGACATCCGAGTGCAAAAGGTTAATTAAGCTTGTATGATTTAATTTTTAATAATGGCTATGTTTAACAACCAGCCAGCAGAGTTCCTGAAAATGTAATAGGCTTTTGTGACCCCTAATGAGTCAGTTCCAGCACACCACTATTCTGTCAGATGGAAATAAGTGTGTGGAGAAAATTAAACAGGGTAGAGGGATAGGAGAGCAAAGGTAGAAGGTTTGCTGTATTAAAAGGGTGGAATGAGAAAGATTCACCAACAAGATGAGATTTGTGAAGAGACCTGAGGGAGGTAAGGGAAGCAGAAAGTGGCAGTGGCAGGAGATGAGGGCAGAGGGGGAGCTGTGGTGAAGGGTTGGGACAGATCATAGGAGACTTTAATTTAAACTCCACTGCTTTGAATAATCTGCCTGGCTGGCTGCATCAGAATAGTCAGCTTCTCAGGTACCACCCATGGAGTTGGCCAAGTATGGGAATCACTTCACAGCTTCTAGGGCATAGGGAGTGCTTAGCTCCACCTCTTAGGAACAATGAACCAAGCCTAGATTGCAGACAGCTTCTTACATGTGAATGTCCTTCATCATTAGGGTGAAGGATGGGAGGGAGAGCAGTGTGTGAGTGGCTAAACATGCTGTGGTCCAGGGAAGAAACCCAGGAGGTGACTTGGAAGGGAAGACACAGAGGACAGCCTCTCTTCTCCCTCCTGTCTACCCAGTACTCCTTGGCCCCTTTGCCTGCTCAGGCAACCCACTCCTTGCCAGTACAACTTCAGCTCGAATCAACTGGATTCTACTGGACTCTGGTGGGCTTCACTAGAATCATCTACACCTGCCATTCAGCCACCAGGTGTTAAGGGCTGGGGACCCACTGTGCATTAGGCACCAAGGACAGCAACATTAGAGGCAGAGCATGCCTCTTCTGCCCTCAAGAAGCTCACAGGCCCAGGGTAGAGGTACCTCTAGAATATGGGATCCTCAAGGGCGGGGCTCTTTTTCTGTTCTATTCATTGATAAACCCCCAATGTTTGGCAGATAATAGGTATCAATGAGTATTATTTGGAAAAGTGAAAGAAATAGTATTATCTCTGATAAAGGTAATCCCGTGGTTTGTTGGAACACAGAGGACCAGCCTGAGGTGGTCAGGGAAGTCTCTGTAGAGATGGTGCTAAGGAATGAAGGAGGAGGAGAAGTTGGCCAGGCAGAGGGGTGTGAGGTGGGTAGGGCATTCTCAAAAGAGGGAATTTTAAAAGTACAGGTGTGGTAAGGGATTATGAACAGTTATATGTTGTCAGAGTAGAAAGCAAGGGCCAAGAGTGGCAGTGGCTGAAACTGGAGAAGTGTACTTGACCACCGGCTGCTGGGAGTTTGTCCTGAGGGTCCAGAGGGCCTTGGACGGGGCTTGGGTCACTGAGTCAAGATGGTTGGATTCGGCACTGAGAGCCTGGTCCAGATGCCTCTGCCATTCTGTTCTAGTCCATACTTTTTACCCCTCACATGCTTCTCTCTCTTCAGCTGTGCCTGCTTAGGGAGTTCATCTCCATGGGGTCAGGGAGTTCTCTACCACCAGACTTTGTACCCCAGAAATGGCTCCCAAAGCCATTTTGCATATTCCATCGTTTGGTCCTTCCATTGACATGGGAAAAACCATTTGTGCAGAGAGAGACTTATCCAGTGACACACAGCTGGTAAGCCCGTAAACTAACTCCAAGGCTCTTGAGTGGAAAAGCACCACTGTTTTTCCACCCCTTAGTTGTGGTTAAGTCGTGTTAAGTACATTCACATTGTTGTGCAACCATCTCCACCATCCATCTCCAGAACTCTCTTCATCTTCAAAACTGACAATACCCAGTAAACAACTCTCCATTTTTCCCTTCCCCAGCCACTTCAACCACCCTTCTACTTTCTATCTCTATGAATTTGACTGTTTTATGTACCTATGTAAATGTAATTGTACAATATTTGTCCTTTTGTGACTGGCTTGTTTCACTTAGCATAATGTCCTCAAGGTTCATCTATGTTATAGCATGGGCTAGAATTCCCTTTTTTAAAAATCAATTTGAGAGAGAGAGAAACATCAATCAGTTGCCTTCTGTTTTGTGCAGAGAGAGGAGAGGGGAGGGGAGAGAAGGGGAGGAGAAACATGGAGAGGAGAAACATGGATGTGAGAGAAACATCAATTGGTTGCCTTCGGTACCAGTCCTGACGGGATCAAACCCACAACTCAGACATGTGCCCTGACCTGGAATCATACCTGCAACCTCTTGGTGCATGGGATGAAGCTCCAACCAACTGAGCCACTGTGGCCGGGCACACCTATAATTTCCTTAGAGGTCTTTTACCTGACTGAATAGTACCCTGAAGCATTGCCTTAAATCTTTCGGCAATGTAAACAAAAGGTTTTATAGTCACATTCTCAGTTTCATTTTGGACCATGTTTTCTTGTTTGTTTTTTGCATTGTCCTGGATTTGAGCTTTGGAAGAAAACTATTTCTTAATTTTACCATCATTTGCCATTTGGAGAGGTTGAGAATTTTCTGCCATGAAGTCCTGGCTCCTTTGTACTTAACAGTCCTTTCTTTTATTTAGTTCAGGGTTTCTCAACCTCAGCATTGTTGACATTTGGGGCAGGATAATTCTTTGATGTGGGAAGAGCGTTTGTCTTGTGCATTGTAGAATATTTAAGTATCAGTGGCCTCCACTAAATAGAAGCCAGTAGCAACCTCCAGTTTTGACCAGCAAAAATGTCTTCAGACATCGCCCAATGTCCCCCAGGAGGCAACATTGCTCTCATTTGAGAACTGTTGTCATTTCTCTGTCCCCAGTTGCATTTACTTTTAAGCAGCAAGAAGAGATCTGGTGGCATCTTCAGCACCTTACTTGGAAATACCCTTAGCTAGATCACTCAACTCATTAGGTACATTTTCTGCTTTCCACTTTACTGCAACAGGGCTGCTACACTTTATGCCACAACATAAGAATTCTTTCCCAGTTTCCAATAGTTTTTATTTCACTTTCCTCTATGCCCTGACTGCAACCATGTCAAAGGACTGAGGCCTCTAGTAACAGCTTTTTCAAGGCACTTTAGGTTTTTATTACACTCTTCTCAAAGTCTATTGCCCAGTTCTAATGCCACTCCCATACTTTAGAGCAGTGGTCGCCAACCTTTCGGACCTCACGGATGGACCACTAGTGGTCCAGGGACCACCAGTTGGCGACTGCTGCTTTAGAGTGCTCTGACAGCAGCCCTCTACCCCAGGGCCCAAATCTCTATGTTATCTATTGCTACATAGCAAATTATCCCCAAGGTTAGCAGTTTAGAACAAGAAATATTTATGACCTCAAAGGTTTGGAGCATCAGGACCCCTGGGAATGCTCTAGCTCAGTGGTTGGCAAACCGCGGCTCAAGAGCCACATGCGGCTCTTTGGCCCCTTGAGTGTGGCTCTTCCACAAAATACCACATGTGGGTTCGCACGTACAGTGCGATTGAAACTTCGTGGCCCATGTGCAGAAGTCGGTTGAGTCTATTTTGAAGAAGTGGCGTTAGAACACTCAAGGGGCCAAAGAGCCGCATGTGGCTCGCGAGCCTTGGTTTGCCGACCACTGCTCTAGCTGAATGCTCAACCTCAGTTTCTCACGAGGTTGCAGACAGATGTTGGCCAGGGCTGCATCATCTCAAGGCTCTATGTGGCCGATGAACCTGTTCCCATGCTCCCTCATGTGGTTGCTGGCAGGCCTCTGTTCTCCTCTGGCTGCTGGCTGGAATCTTCAGTTCCTTGCCAAGTTGGCCTCTTTGTGGGGCTGTTGACAACGTAGTAGCTTGCTTCCCTGAGAGTGAGTGATCCAAGCATAGACAGCACACCCAAGATGGAAGCAGTGGTCTTTTTTTTTTTAAATTTAATCTTAATTTTGGAAGAGATATAGACCATCATTTCTGCCATGTCTTATTGGTCACATAGAGTAACCTTGATACAGTATAGGAGAGAACTGTACAAAGGTCTGAATGAATAGAAGGGAAGGAACATTGGGAGCTCTTTAGGTGGCTGGCTGCTGCATTTCAATTTTATTCAAGATATTATTCTAATTTCCTTTCAACTTCATCTTTGACTCAGGGAATATTTTGAAGTGTTATGTTTCATTACTAAGTGTTGTGCTGTTTTCTAGATAACTTTGTTATTATTTATATTTTAATTTTTTGTATAGTCATAAAACATGTTTTGTATGATTTAAATTCTTTTAAATTTATTAAGCTTTGTTGTTGTTGTTTTGGCCCAGAATATGATGTATCTTGAATGTTTTGTGTGCAGTTGAAAAGAATGTTTATTTTTCTGTTGTTGGGTAAAGTGTTATAAAATGCCAATCAGAACAAATTATATGATAGTGTTCAGGTTTTCTATAGCATTCATTTTTTAACTGTATTATAGATTTTTCTTTTTTATTTTACATCTATTGGTTTTTAATTAATGTATTTTTGAAGCTCTGTTTTTAGATGTATACACATTTATGACTGTCAAGTCTTCTTAGTGAATTAAACCTTTTATCATTATGTAATGTCCCTCTTCATCCCCAGTAATTGTCCTTCTTTTGAAGTCTACTTTTTATGACACTCCAGTTTGCTTTGATTAGTGTTTGTATGGTATATCTTATTTCATCTATTTACTTTTAACTCATATATTTCTTTATAGTTAAATTGAGTTTCTTGTAAACAGTATATTATTGCCTCTTGCTTTTATTCCCCCAATCTAGTAATCAGTCTTTTAATTGGTTGTCGCTACATTTGGATTAAAATCTTCCATCTTACTATTTGTTTTATATTTTTTAATCTGTGCTTTCCTTTTACTTTTTCCTATTTTTCTTCCTTACTTTGGATTGATTATGTTTTGTCATGGAAAAAAGCCTTAACCTCATGGGTACCAAAAGCAGACAATGAGAGACTTACTGTATCCAGGCAAGACACTTTATTACTCATAGCACATCAAACAACATGAACATTAGCATAGTTTTGTGTTGGTTCCCTCAACTCTAAGTCCAACAATGACACAGTGGTCCTAGATGCACAGTTCACATATAGTGTGACTGAGAAACCCAGATCCAGCACTTTTATAGCAAGCAGTAAACAAGCCTGCCTTTGTGTTAGAAAGACTGATCTCACCTCTCAAATTGCCACCTGTATTAACAATCCTGAGCAAGGGTCCAGGTGAAAGAGAAGTCTTGACATATTCAACCAGTCATATTGAACACAAAGAGGCCCAGGTAGGATGCATTCCAATATTTTTACGATTCCATTTTATCTCTACTATTGGCTTGTTGATTATACCCCTTAAAGGTTTTTTTTTAAGTGGTTGCCCTTGCATTTACACTATATATCTTTAATTCATGAAGTCAATCTTCAAATAATATTATACCACTTCTTATAAACGGTAGCATAAGGATTCTTTAACAGTATATTTCTAATTCCTCATCCCATCATTTTTTACTATTGTTATTGTCATACATTTTCCTTTTTATATCTCTGAACCCACAGTGAATTGATACTCTTTTGCTTTACACAGTCTATTACTTTTAAGGTGATTAAAAACAGAAAAATGCTTTATATTTACCGTTATTCCATTCATTTCCAGAGATCTTCATTTCAATATGTAGATCCAGGTTTCTCTTTGGTATCATATTCTTTCTGCCTCCAGAACTTCGTTTACTGTTACTTATAGTGCTGACCTGCTGGTAGTGAATTTTATTTTTGTTCATCTGAAAAAAGTGTTTGTGTACCCAAGATTGAAACATATTTTTGCTGGATATAGAATTCTGGGTTGACAGTTTTTTCTTTCAGTATTTTAAAGATATCATTCTATTGTCTTATGGTCCTATAACTTCTAATCATATAACTTCTTTGATGAGAAGTGTGCTTTAATTCTTACCTTTGGTCCTCTGTAGGTAGTGTGTCTTTTTCCTCTAGATGCCTTCATGATTTTATCTTTGGTTTTCAACAATTTGAATATGTAGATAGGTCATAGTGTGTGTGTGTGTGTGTGTGTGTGTGTGTGTGTGTGTGTGTGTGTGTATTTTTATCTGTATCTCTTCTGGGATTCAAGTTACACGTTTATTAGCTCTTGGATGTTCTGTTCTGTTTTTCTGTTTTGTTTTGCGTTACTCTTTTTTCTCTATTTCAGTTGGGTGGTCTCTGTTGACCTATCTTCAAGTTCACTGATTCTTTATCATGTGTGTTAAGTTTACTGATGCCCTTGCCAAAGACATTCTTCATCTTCGTTACATGTTTTTAAATTTTCTAGAATTTTCCATATGACTCTTGTTTTATAGTCTCCATCTCTCTGCTAAAATTCCCCTTCTGTTTATGTATGTTGTCCACATTTTCCAACAGAGTCTTTCACATATTGTTATAATTGTTTTAAATTCTCTGTCAGATAACTCCAGAGAGTTATCTGGGTCTTTAGTCTGGTTCTGTTGATTACTTTGTCTCTTGACAATAGGGCTTTTTGTTTTTTGTTTGTTTTGTAAAGTTGCTTTTTGTATATGTGTTGTAATTTTTATTGATTTCTGGACATAATGTATAGAACAGTAGAGACTGAGGACAAATTGTTTATACCTATAAATTGTCATCTCTTTTTAAGCCATTAGTGTTGAGGACTGAGTCAGTTTTGTCAAGAGTTGAACCATGTTTGGGTTTTATTGTTTCCATGATTACTTTTAGCATGTGCGGACTCCCCCTCTCACCCTAGCCACACTGGGCCTTTAGTAATTCAACAAAAACCGTAGCTGAACTCTCCTTACCTGCTTGTGTGGAGACCTTGTCTTCCTCCTGCCTCATAAGTATGCCAGTGCCTGCATCCCATTTCTTCATGGAGGCTCCTGTCCTTCTTTGGAATTCAGGTTAATTGGTTGCTCTGCAACCTCAGCTCTCTGATGGATTCAATAGAAGTTATAATTTTATAGATTACCTAACAATTAAAAAAAAACTATTAGTGTGGTAATGATGTTCTTCCCAGCTTTCTGCATCCTAAATGGAAGCCAGGAATCTAAGCCATCTGCTTTTTCACTGCTCCTTTCAGCTTCCTTTGCCACCCACTCCTAGGCCCACTGCCTGGGTCTTCCCCTTGGCTGACACTTTTCCAGCATAGCCACCTGAATTATTTCTAGCGTGGATGTTTTCTTCCCCCTCAACCCTTTCATCTGGCAAATACCTGGCAAAAAGAAGGGACAGAAGTTCCTGATCTGTCACTATCTTGGGGACAGCTCAAAATAATCCATGGAGTCCTGTTCCTAGGGATGAGCCTGAAAAGGGGGGAGATGACTTGGTGAGCTGAGTTTTCATCCACTGTACTCCTGACTTGGCCTTATTCCTCTGTGCTAGGAAATGGGAGCAAGTATCTACTCCATCCATTAATGAGGAGTAAGAATCAACTGACCAAAACATTCCCTGGAAGATGAAAACTGCAACAGGGTTAAAGAGGGACAGGCTGGGAGTAGTGCTTATAAGCACAGTCTCTGGAGGCAGCCTACCTGGGTTCAAATTCCAGCTCCATCACTTACTAGCTGTATGGCCTCGGACAAGCCCCTTCACTTCTCTGCATCCTAATTTCTGTGTCTGTAAAATGGAAATAATAATAATACCTCGAAAGATTGTTAAGAGGATTAAAAGAGTTAATATATACAAAGTACTTATAATAGTGATGGGTGCATAACAAGCTCTGTAGCAGTATTAACTATTAAGGCATACTTCTCTAATTCCAGAAATTTGTGGAAGAAAGCAGTTTCTTCCCTCTCTTAGAACCCATTGCAATCAAAACAGCTAGTTTATTGAGCACCTCCAAAGTACCCAAGTCCTGTACTAAGTATTTTATATAAATTATCTCATGAGGTAGAGATAAATTATTCTTATCTATTAGGCAAGGAAATCCAGGATCAGAGAAGTTAACTGTTTACACAGCTGGCTTGACACAGAGCCAGGTTTACAACCCGAGGGTCTGACTACCATGCCTGTGCTCTTAACTACTGCACTTGTTTCTTCCCACTAGTTTGTTTCCTTGCTTGCAAAATAGTGGGAAGGCTGCTTGCTGTGTTTCTCTCACAGACTTGTTTTGAGATTCTAATAACAATAGAAGAATCAGTGCTTTAAGTATTTGTACAGAGTGCTGGTCCCCTGACATGGAAACATGAATGTCTCATGAATTTTCACTTCCATTCTTTTTCCCCTCATCTCTGCTTGTTGAACTGATTTATTCAAAACTCAGCTCGGATATCAGGCCCAGATAATATCCTGACAACAGAGGGACTTAAGCAGAGGGTAGCATGTCAGACTTGCCTGTTGAAATGATGATTGACTGCTGTGTGGGGGATGGAGTGTAACAGGGTCAGAGGAAGTAAAGAAAAACCAGCCAGAAAGCTGGTGTAGGAGCCAAGGGAGAGATGTTGGTGGAAACCGAGAGGAATGGTGGATGGGAAAGGTATTTGGGAAAGAGAATCGACAGGAAATGAACATGTATTTTAATGAGGGCAGCGAAGGACAGAGGCGACAAGGACGAGTCCTAGTTCTTGGCTTGCTCAAGGATGTTCGTTGAATGATCAAGTGACCCCGCCGCTGAAGCATCTCCAACAGACACCTGCCCGCCCCGCTCCCCCGGGGAGGAGGGGGCTTCTGGAGCTAGGAGCACCAGAGGATGGGTGGAAGGGAGGAGGAAGGGAATGGGCACAGTCTCTCTGTCCGGGAACTGCACTGGTCTGGAACAGGAGGCGCTGCGAGGGAGCCAGCTCTTCCCCTCTCGGCCCGCAGCTTGCACCTCTCCCCTCCACCCCCGCCAGCCCGGGCGTGCAGCGCCCCTCTTAGCACCCTGCAAGCGTTGGCTCGCCGCCGGCGTCTGGGGGTGCGGTGCGGAGGCCCACCCCTCTAGTCCTGACCCGCCCCGTCCCGGCGCCCACCCCGCCCAGTGCGCTGGAAGGCTGGGCGTTGGTTCTGCCCAGTCCCGGACCCTGGAACCGGGCTGCCTGGTGAGTCCTAGGGTCAGGGGGTCCTCCGCCCCACTGCACCTGCCTGGGTGCACTGGGTCGATGCCCTTCTCCTCCGGCCCGTCCTCAGCCTCCCTTTCCCCGCTTGTGCCCTCTTGAGATGTGCGCGCATCAACGTGCGAGTTCGGCCGAGGGTGCCGGGTGCGGGTTCGCGCTGGTTGCTTCGGGGCTTCGGGAGTCCGAAAGCAGCAAGTGTGCGTGAGCCGGGAGTCCCGGGGTCCGCGCGTGCTCCCGCGCGTGTTCCCGCGGCGGGTCTGCGCTGGCAGCGGGGCGCGGCTAGTGGAGCGGAGCGTGCGGAGCCCAGGGCGCGGGCGGCGGCAGACGGAGCGCGGAGGAGGCAGGCTGGGCGCGTGGAGGAAGGATGCGGTTCGGGAACTTTTCGCCCGACCTGGAAGTACGAGCTTTCGCGCCCGGAGGGGCTCCCCGCGACCGCCGGGCGAGAGGCGAGAGCGTGTGCCCGCCGCCCCTCCCCCACTTCCGCCTCCCGCCTCTTCCTCGTTCCCGGCTCCCAGGGCCCGTGCGTCCCGGGGGAGACCGGCGGCGCAGCCCCACCCCGGCCGGCGCGGCTCGCTCCCACGCCCCCGCGGCCGTCTCGCCCGAGCGGACAGACTGAGTCAGCCGGGGCGCTGGCGCGGCAGGTAGGGGCTGCGCGGCGGCGGGCGCAGGTGCTGCGGGAGGGCCGGTGTGTGTGGTGGGAGGACGTGAGCCCGGGCGGCCCGGCCCTGGGAGGGGGGCCTCCGTCACCTCCCCTCCCTTCCCCGGCAGACCAGGCACGTCCCTTTTTAGGGAATTCTTTTGCTCTCTCTGACTACAGTGCGGGTGGGGCCAGGAGGGCGCTCTCCTTTTCGCTGGTCTCCAGCCGGGCCCCTGGCAGCCTCCCGCCCCCAAATCTCTTCACCCCTCTCCCAGAACCTTTAGTGGGGTAAACAACTCCCTTCTCTCCAGCACTGGGCTCTGCGGGGGGCCCTCAGGGCGGGCAGCTCCTTCAGTCTCTTGAGATTGATGGGGTTGGGGGAGGGAGAAAAGAGGGGGCGCTCGGAGCCCCTGGTCCCTGTCTCTTCCTACCCTCTTACTTGCCCTCCCCCAACCGCTGCTAAAGCTGTCAGCCTCAGGGGCCCGGGTATTTTTAGCGTTGTGACCTGGGCCGCAGATCTAAGCCTTTCCCAGGAATCAGCGTCAGCGCCTTCCTCATCCGCGGCTAGCCCAGCCCGCGGCCACAAGGTCTCCCCACACTTCCTGGGCCCTGCCTGGTCCACTGGGTTCGGGTCCCTCTCGGCCATCCCGGCGCTTGTTGAGCTGACCAGGGTCTTGAATATGCTTGAATACCGATGAGGCGGGGAAGGTTGTCTGCGGAGGGGGGTGATCTGGTCCTCTGGTTAGATACTACTCCCTTGCCTCTGGCGATGGGCTCTGAGCCGAATGCCTGGAAGGAGATGGAGCGAATGCGAGTGAATGTATAGGGCCTGGGCTGGCCCAGAGCTCTGGTGTTCCGGAGAGCTCTCAGCACTGGGGCTTGGTCTGAATTGGACCCAGGACCTGCCCTTCCAATTGCTGCTCACTGACTAGTGGGAAGATAACTGTGAGATGTGTCGGTGGAGACAGCAGTGCAAATAGGAGCTGTGGGAGTGTAGAGACTAGCTGTACATTTTACAGAGCACCCTCACAAGCAGCGTCTCATGTTTGAGGCTGGGAGGATGATTATACCATTTTCCAAGCGGGGACTGAGGCTAGAAAGATGATGTCCTTAGGCAAAGAGCCAAGTCTGGAAGTCAGGTCTTTGACTTCAGAGCAGGGTAGGGAGGGAATGGAGGTGCAAGTGATGGGGTATGTGAGTGTAGGGCGAGAGAGAGGAGGGGAAGGCGTGCTTTAACTTTTGTCTGGGTTTTGAAGAATGGGCAGGAACCACACCACTAGAGAAAGAGGACCTTCCACCCTGAGATCTCTGTCCTCTCCTCTTCCCTGGGCTCGGAGGACCGGCAGGTGGAGGCAGGAGTGGATAAAATGCCTCCCCTATTGGAGGATGGCATGATCCTGAGACTTGGCCAGTGGCCCTGTCCATCTCCTGAACACAGAGGAGCCTCTCTGGCCGTGCCTGGAACTGGCATCCCCTTTGTGGAGCTAGGTCAGCCCCGCCTTTGTTTGGGGCTTGAAGTTTGTGGTAATGGACTTTGCTTTAGGGAAAGGGAAGGAGGAAGCCACATCCCGCGGTGTCCAGGCTGGAACCAGAGGCCCCTCTGTTGGGATGCTGGCTGCAGTGGGAGTCCCCAAACTCAAGCCCCCACTGCATTATCACTCAATTTCATAGCTTCGTCTTCTACCTCCAGGAGCTGACATGGACCCAAATCCTCGGGCATCCCTGGAGCGCCAGCAGCTCCGTTTGCGGGAGCGGCAGAAATTCTTTGAGGACATTTTACAGCCAGAGACAGAGTTTGTCTTCCCTCTGTCCCATCTACATCTCGAGGCACAGAGACGTAAGTCCTGGGGAGAAGGAATAGGGAACAAGTCTTATAGATCCAGAATCCTGGGGGCCCCTCCCCTCTTATTTTCTTGTTCCTCTGAACAGAATTCTGTCTCTGGACCTGACAGATATCTCTGACCATCCTCTTGGCTCCAGCCTGGGTCCTCCTGACTTGTCCCCTTCTTGATCTGCAGCCCCCATAGGTAGTATTTCCTCCATGGAAGTGAATGTGGACACACTGGAGCAAGTGGAACTTATTGACCTTGGGGACCAGGACGGAGCAGACGTGTTCTTGCCTTGTGAAGATCCTCCATCAACCCCCCAGACATCAGGTATGCTACTGTGCTGAGACTTGGGCACCAGTTAGCCAGAGCCGGATGTTGGGGCTCTGAAGCGTGGGGACAAGACTGGGGAAGTATACCCATAGGGGCTGGAAGGGGCGTTTCCACCAGTGAAACAGCTGTCTGTTCTGATTTTAGGGAAGTTGACCGGAAGGGCAACTGTGTTACAGATCCCCAATCTAAAACTCTAGGAATGCCCAACCCCCACTTAGCCTTGTTAATTTTACATTTGTAAAATTAATATAATTAAAATTATGTAAAAATAGGATTTTTTAGAGAACTTAAGCAGTTTTAGGTCATCCTAATACAGTATTTATTGAGCACTTTATTAAGTTTCTAATACTGTGTTAAAATGCTTTACATATATTATCTCAATCCTCACAAATGTCCTATTAGGGCAGGTAGTATTATCTCCATTTTATAAAGAAGGATATTAGACTCAGAGAAGTTGTCACATAGTCAGAAAGTAGAAAAGCTGGGTCCAGACCATGGCTTTCTGACTCCAAAGCCCATATACTTAACTTATTAATTGCTAGCCTATTATGTGCCAGACATTTTATAAGCATTATTATAGTTCATCCTCAAAACTCGTCTGGAATGGAGGAATCCCTTTTTTTTACAGAGAAGGAGCAGAGTCCTTGAGAGGAAAAGTGACTTTCCCAAAGCCACTAAGCAAATAAGTGACATAGGTAGAACTTGAAATCTTGAATTGATTGACTTGACTCTAGGGCCCAGATGTGATCCCAGAAGTAGGAGGAGGTGGGAGTCAGGAGACCTGGCTCTTCACTGGACTGGCTAAGTGACTTTGGACAAGTCCCTGTCCCGGCTTCAGTCTCTCCTGACCAGGTCATCCCTGAGAGTCCTCGAAGCCCTGTTTGTGGCCCTGACCAGCTCTTGTCTCTGGGCAGGGGTGGACGACCATCCAGAGGAGCTGCGCCTGCCGATGCACACGCCAGACAGGACCACATCCCGCACTTCCTCCTCGTCTTCTGACTCCTCCACCAACCTGCACAGCCCCAATCCCAGTGTCAGTGGAGCAGACACACCCTTGGCACAGTCTGACGAGGAGGATGGGGATGAGGGAGGGGCAGAGCCTGGAGCCTCCAGCTAGCAGTGGGGCCCGACCTATGGACTGACTGAGCTGGCTATTCTCCACCTGAGACCCTAGGCCCAGCCAGAGCTCTTCCGGGAAGACCTGACTCTACTTGTAGGAGGCACCAGAGGGAGGAAAGAAAGGTGGGATGGTGTCTCTCCTTGGGAGTTAACTCTCTGTTGTTTTACTGCTAACCTTTTCCTGCTGCAACGTTCCCACTAGTGCTTGGCTTACTCCTGAGGTAGAGCTTGCAAACAACGAGATGGAGATGAGGTAGGACAAGATGCCATTGCTTTCCTTAGCACTCCTTCTCCCCCAAACTACCCTGGCAGTCTTCTAACAGAGTCTCCTACACCAGTGTCTCTAAATGGACATGAACTCTTTAGCACTCAAGTGAGGTGGTACTCCAGCCATCCTGCTTCCTTATGTCCTTTTTTTGGAATAGGGCATGGTATAAATAATAAACAAATGATAATATACCAACCATTCCACTTCATTTTTCACATTGCAAAGATGTCAAACCCACTGTATTTGTTTAGCTCTGTAACCAACACCATATCCCCCTCACTCATTTGTTTCATTTATTCTAGAAATATTTATTGCACACCTGTGCTGGGCATTTGGAATACAATTTTGAATAGGACAGGCGGTATCCCTGCCTCCATGGGGTTTCCTGTTTCTGGAGGAGGAGATAAAGTAAATACCAGAGTTCACAGTGCAATAAATAACATGACAAGGAAGTACTCGGGTATCAGAAAACAGGCATCTTAACCTGGCTTGTATGGTTGTTGAAGAGCTGATTTTGAAGCCAATATCCAAAGGGTGAGTAGGAGTTAGATAGTTGGGGGCTGTATTCCAGGCAGCAAGAGCAGCTTGGGAAGACTTTAAATGGAGGGAAATAGCTGTGAGAAACTGAAAAAATTCATCTTGGCTGAACTGTTGAACTTGAGGAGGAGGTGAAGGGAGAGGTAAGATGACAATGATCAAGTCATGAAATGCTTAGAAACCTGTACCCAGTTTCAATTTGACTGCTAGGAAAATATCAGTAGCTTAAGGTACAGATTTATGTCCTCATCTTAAGTCCAAACTACAGGGCTATCTGGCCGCTCCTCAGAGGGCACCAGGGACCTGTTTGGCTCTTTTGCTCAGCCATCCCAGGCATGTGGCTCAAATTCTCATTGATATTTCATGTCTAAGATGACTGTTGAAGCCCCACCATCATATCCTTGAAACTGGCAGAAAGCAAGAGAAGAAACTGGAGAGGGGCAAAGCACACCCAGCAGTCTAGTCCCACATCAAGAAGCATTTTTGGAAGTTCTATTCACTTTCATCTCATTGGCCAGCACTTGCTAACATGAGAAATGCTTTATGTATGGACATTTTATAGACATAGGGACATGGCACTATCTAGAAGAAAGGAAATTCTGACCATTGGAAGGACAATTACCCTTCCAAGTCACTAAATTACCAATGCGTCTGATTGCTTTTCTACCTCTCAAACCTCTCAGAAGCTTGTTGGCTACTGGGAAGGCTGGGATAGTTCTTTAGTAGGGCACACTGCTGTCTTAATAAAATCAGGGTTATATTACTAAGGAACAAGAGGACAGGGATAGGTAACTAGCAGTTTACATGTTAGAGGCCACGTTAATGAATTTGAACTCTATTGGAAGTGATGAAATGTTACAAGTGGTAAAATTTGCTTGTTAAAAGGATAATTCTAGCTGTAGTGTAGAAAATATATTGGAGCAGAACAGGGTCAAGAGAGACATAAAACAACACAATAATCCATGCATGACATAACTGTGGCCCAGAAGATTGTGGTGATGATAAGCTTAACTGGGTATAAACAAATGACACTTATTCAGTAAATATTAGATATCAGTGTGAAACATGTGCAAGACATTGAGCATGGCCTTAGGCGTGTAGTGGCAAAAAGACACAGTCCTGCTGTTACAGAGGTTAGAGTTTCGAGGAGGCCAAATGTAAAATTGCAACTCTGGTGCTAGAAAGGAGTTAATAGCCTATTCAGAGAGGCCACAAGGTGTTTCCCTTGAGGAAGTGGCATTTGAGCTGAGATCTGAAAGATGAGTAGGAGTAAACTAGGGGCAGAATGGCTAGAGGGGCTCCTTACGGAGTACTGATTGGAGAGGACCAAAGTGGGTGTCCGGAAACTAGAAGATGATTGCAGTCAACTAGATAAGAGGTAATGGACTAGGGTGAGGGTGGTGGGGGATAGAAAAGCAGAAGGAATGAAGAGAGATTTAGGAGGCAAATTCCAGAAGACCTGATAGGTGGGTGTGAGAGAGGAAGGAGCCCAGGGTGCCACTGTTGTTTCTGTCTTGTACAACAGGGTGCTTCACCCAGATGGCGAGTTTAGGAAAGAACCAGGTGTGGGAAGAAGGTCATAAATTTGGTTTTGGACATGAGTTTGAGGTACTTTTGAGACATCAAAGGGGTCATGTTAAGTAGAGAGTTGGACCCATGAGTGTAGGATTTGGATGAGAGCATTGGGCTGGAAAGATAAATACAGGAGTTACCAATGCATAGGTGGTAAGTGAACCCATGGATGCCAATGAGTTTGCCCAGAAAGAGAGTGGGAATGAAAGAAGGCGTTATAGGATCCAGGCTTAAAGAACATGAAGTCTTTTCTCACATTAGAAAAAGCAAATCATGCCACCCTTTCTTCATACATCAAACACTAACCATGGATCAGTGACCTTTAGCCTAAATCCCAAAGCTCTTTGTGTCACCTAGGCTGAGTGACAGGGCTTCAGTCTTCCCATAGTTCCATCCTGCTTTCACCCCTGCAAGAGACCATTGTAAGCGACAGTTCTGAAGTCTTTTCCTAGCGCTAGGGAGAAACTTGTGGGAGTTTTGTGTTTCTTTTGTCTAAAAGCCTCCGTGTCCAAATTGAGATCGTCCACTAAGTTGGGTTAGGGCCCAGTATCATGTTCAATTGTATAGTTCTTTTTGGTTGCTTTTAACTATGCTGTACACATGGTCTCTGTCTGTCCTCTTGTGCCTTCTCTCTTCCTTTGGAGCAGCAAGGCTCAACCTCCTGTCTGACCGTGGCTGCTCATTCTCCTGGGCTGCAGCCCATAAGCTCTGCAGCTTTGCTATGCAGGGGTTCTTAGCTCCTGGGATCACTAAACTTCCCCTCCAAGGTGAGTGATGAGAAGCGAGACTAGCTTGGTTGCTGTCAGTATGTCAACAAACCTCTTAGTACCCCAGGCATGTGATGCTAGGATCTGTGGGGCTTGAACAGGGAGTCTGCCTGGGGAGAGGGGTCTATATACAACCCTCTGGAGAGGTAGAATTGTTTGTGAACCGATGGGGAGCCTTCATTCAGCTGTTATGAATCTCAGCCCTGCCTGGAAAGTCTAGGGTCAGCTGAGACCCCAGGACCACTTCCTGGTTGGACAATGACCTCTTCTTCTGCCAAACCACAGGGGCTTGGCTGGCCTTCCGAGCCAGCATCTCCAGCTGGCTTCAGGCCACACAGTGCCCTTGGAGATGGGAGGATGATTTGGAGCCAATTCCGAAGCAAACAGCCCAGCCTTTAGTCTCTCAGCCGCAGTGTGGCTTCTTCTGTACAAACTAATCATAGACTGGAAAGGAGGAAAGAAGACAAACTCATTCTATAGAGTCCTGTGTGTGGAGCAAATAGGAGAGACCACAGTGCAGGGGAAGATTCCCTGGAAGGCTCACTGTAGCAGTTCCCAGGAGGGCACGGAAGTTGATACTGTGAACAGCACGGCAGGGTGAGGCAACATGGAACTGTGCTATGATGTTGTCTTGTGTGTTCGTTCAACATTACTGAGCACCTACTATATACTAGCTAGCCTCCTTGCTTAGGCAACAGAAATACCAAGGCAACCAAGAGTTCTTCCAGGAGCAGACATGGCCAAGGATGATGGAAATGTAACGTGGGCTATAGCAAAGTGCACAGAGGACTGTGGCACACTAGAGAGGGCGAAGGCAAGACTTCTCTGGAGGTAGCTGGGTCTTGAATGATGGGACAGGCAATTTCAAAAGGATAGAAAGCATAGAAAACAAAATCATAATCATAGTGATGGCAGCCACTTTTTAAAAAAATTTAATTTTGAGATTGATAGTGTAGCCTCTAGTCCTGGCTCCATCCCTCACTGTGACCTTAAAACAATTTTCTCATCTCTGAACTGGATATACTAGATATAGCACCTACCTCAAAGAGTTGTTTGAGTAAATGTTATTAAGCAATTACTACATTCCAGATCCTACATGTCCATACTTTTAATCCTTACAACAACCCTGAAAGTAGATTTATCCATTTTATAGAGGAGGGAAAGTGACACTCAGGTTGCTCATGCTCATATGGATTAAGGCTGGTGGGAGATTGGAATCCATATTAGTCTGACATCTAAACTCATGGCCTTCTAGTCCATGGCTAGTGGGACAGGAATGCTGGATGGGAGTAGAGTGACATCATAATGAGATAATGACACCTTATTGACACATCCTCTCTGGTTGGTTGGGGTATATCTTGGCAGACCTGCCTGACACCAAATTTGGCACTTCATTGAAGTAATGGTTGTGAATCTTACTAAGAGACCATATGCAAAATTCTTCGTGAATGTGTTCCCCATAGGGCAGCTGGAAAACCTAAAGCAGGAATTAACACTGGAACCCCTACAAATCCATAATAAAAAGGCAAACGAGCCAGTAAACAAGAGGGGAGGGTGCAAAAACATTTTAATATACTTGTCACTAAAGGAAATACATGAATGGCCAATAAACACATGAGAAGATGCTCAACATCATTAGGTACCAGGGAAATGCAAATTAAAACCATAATGAAATACCACTACACACATTCCCACATGGCTAAAATGGAAAGAAAAAAAACTAAGAACAAATGTTGACCAGAAACTCATACACTGTTGGTACAAGTATAAAATGATACATTTTGGAGAAAGGTCTGGTAGTTCCTTATAAAATTAAACATAAAGACTTGGAATGATGAACACACAATACAGTGTACAGATGATTTGTGGAATTGTGCACCTGAAACCTGTATAATTTTGTTAACCAGCATCACCCTAATAAATTGAATAAAAAAGAAAATAAACTGTGAAATTAAAAAAATACTAGTTACTATATTTGAAGTTCCAACAAGAGCAAAGATATTTTTCCTACAACTTTCTAGTACAAATTGCCATATTTTCAATAAACACTGTATAATATTTGTGACTTAGAATCAGATTCAAAACCTTATCTTTTGATGCAACAAGCAGTCGAGCTTTCTCTGGTACTCAGGACAAGCAAAGGAAGTTGGTACCGAGCTTCCTGGGCCAGAGAATGCCCGCCCAACATGCTCCTCCTGGAAACATCTTGAAAACAAATTGACTCCCAGATCCTCCCATTTCCCTTGGTTACGGCAGTCAGAGCCTGTTGGCTTAACTCCTGTGTGCTATTGCAGATACACCCCCAAGCAGAAGAAAATAAACCCAGTGATCCTGATTTATTTGAATTTTAATAAAAAGGTTGCAAAGAATTCTGAAATTTTTGCTACAAGATTCATTTCAGCTGAATGCACATTAGTCTTTCACTTGGGAGAGATTCTCTATAAAGAGGCAGGGACAGCCAAAGCCGGTTTGGCTCAGTGGATGGAGCGTCGGCCTGCGGACTGAAGGGTCCCAGGTTCGATTCCGGTCAAGGGCATGTACCTTGGTTGCGGGCATATCCCCAGTAGGGGGTGTGCAGGAGGCAGCTGATCGATGATTCTCTCTCATCGATGTTTCTAGCTCTCTATCCCTCTCTCTTCCTCTCTGTAAAAAATCAATAAAATATATTAAAAAAAACAAAAAGAGGCAGGGACAGCAAGAGAGAGGAGTTGGAGACCTGACTTTACTCTGCCAGGATCAGCAGCCAGCGGTATGTTGACTGTGGTCATGCCATTTCACTGCCTCTCTTTAATTTTTATTTGACTGATTTTAGTAGAGGAAGGGAGGGAGGGAAGCATGAGGGAGAGAGAAACAGAAGGGTGGTGGGAGGGAGAGAGAAACATCAATTTGTTGATCCACTTATTTATGCATTCATTGGTTGCTTCTTGTATGTGACCTGACAGGAGATCAAACCCCCAAACTTGGCATACTGAGTCAACACTCTAACCACCTGAGGTACTCAGCCAGGGCTCACTTACTCTTAACTTAATTTCCTTAGCTGGATAATCTGAGTATTGATCATCTTTAATGTCTTTCTAGTTCTAAAATAATATGACTTGGTGTTTATAATTGTGTGATTTGGCAGAAAGTTTGAATAGGTCTGTTGCCCAAGAACAAACTGGCAAGAAAAAAAAATTAAACATACACCTAACCTACACTTTACTACTAAAATTTTACCCAAGGTGAGTGATAAACGTGTCTACCAAGTAAATTGCATAGTGGTCTAGTTCATAATAACTAAAAACTTGAAAGAGTTCAGGTGTCCATCAACAGGAGAATGGATAAACTATGGTATATTCATATAATGCAATACTATACAGCAATAAAAAGAAACTGCTGATACATACAAAAACACGATTTCAAAGGCACCCTTTATATATATAATTACTTCAGAGAGGAAAGGAGAGGAGCGAGAAACATCAATGATGAGAGAGAATCGTTGATCAGCTGCCTCCTGCACACCCTCTACTGGAGATGGAGCCCGCAACCCGAGCATGTGCCCTTGACCTGAATCGAACTGGGGACCCTTCAGTCCGCAAGCCGATGCTCGTATCTACTGAGCCAAACCAGCTAGGCCTCAAAAATATTCTTGCCATGAAAGAAGCCTTACACAAAAAAGTATACAGGCTATATGATTATTTCATTTCTATGAAGCTCTGCAACAGATTAACTTATTCTATGAAGAAAAATCAGAACAGGTTGTCTCGAAGGTGGGGAGGAGGAGGAATGATTGGCAAGGGGCGTTAGCCAACTTTCTCGGGCTTTAGGAATGTTCTATATCTTAAGAGTTTGGGTACACAGGTGAATGTATTTGTTGGACTCAGTGAATTTTCCCTTCATTGTTGTGCATTTCATTGTATGTAGATTTTACACTAAAAGAAAAATGTAAACAAATACTGAACTCTAGTTAATGATATGCATGCTGAAATATTTGTTACTTATGTCTGCAATTTATGCATTCATCAGCTTAACAATAACCCACAACCGTCGGACCAACTTGTAATTTATGCATTAAAGCATACGAAGAGCTGAGGGATTTATAGACCGATATGTGATGAAGCAAGTATAGTAAAATGTTAATGGTGGAATCTAGGTGAGGGGAAAACGGGTGTTCATTCTTTCACCTTTGCCGTATGTTTGAAATTTTTCATAAGAGAAGGGCCAGTTATTTGGGGGGTTGCAGGAAAGCTCTGCCACCAGAGGAGCTGGCTAGTTTTCGGACAGAGCAAATGGAGACACTAGAAGCTGAGGGAAGCAGGAGCAAAGCCTTGTCACCTCGCAACAGTAATTAATCTTTTTCAGTCTGTTTTCTCAACTACCACAGAGGCATTCGGTATTATTAAGCACTTTCTCGTGGGTGCGGCTACGTCAATCCAGCGCCCAGCCCCGCCGCAGACCCACCACCCTCCTTACCCTCCCAGCGCCCAGCCCACTTAAACGCACCAGCCCTAAGGGGCCTAGCCTGCCCGTTGCTCTGGTAACCGCACTCCCGTTTCCGGGATGGTGCCGGAAGTCACTTCTCATACGCTCTTCCGATTGGAGACTGGTCTCTCGTGGGGGCGGGCGCTGTTGGGGGGCGGAAGCAGCCGCAGGCATGGCGGCAGCCGTGCGGCTCGCCGTGCTGGTGCTGGTGCTGCTGCTCCGGGGGCCAGGCGGCTGGGGCCATGCAGAGCGCCCACGCGACAGCCTGCGGGAGGAGCTCGTCATCACCCCGCTGCCTTCTGGAGACGTGGCCGCCACATTCCAGTTCCGCACGCGCTGGGATTCGGAGCTGCAGCGCGGAGAAGGTGAGAGGACGACACTGGACGGAGAAAGATAACTGGGACACCTGCTGGGAGTGGGTGGGGCAAGCCTTGCGGGAGGGGCCTAGTCCCTGGTGGGGTTCTGGTCCGTGGGCGAGGAGCCGGGCAAAGTGGGTCCGTGGGGGAAGGATGGGATAGTTATTGAAGAATCCCATTGTACCGCTGATGAAACTAAGGTCCGGGGAGGGGCAGCGACTCCTAGCCCAGGGCTCGCTCCGCAGCTCCAGGCTGCCACTCTGAACTTTAGTTTGAGCCCTCTGTCTACAACACTGATGATGTTGTTGCTGGTTGCCATTTATTCTGGGTGCTATGTTCTGGGAAAGATTACTAGGAAGAGATTAGAGGTGTAGAGAGGTAAAGGCACTTGCTTAAGATCACATCGCTGGTAACAATCTGGTCTGGAATTCAGATCTCTCCGGTCCCAGAGCCTTGCTTGGGTGTACTGCTTCTTTGGGGTGGCTGGGAACCCTCCCTCCAGGATCATCTCTCACCTGCTCCCCCTTCTCTAGTTTCTCATTATAGGCTCTTCCCCAAAGCCTTGGGGCAGTTGATCTCCAAGTATTCTCTCCGCGAGCTGCACCTGTCACTCACTCAGGGCTTTTGGAGGACTCGGTACTGGGGGCCACCCTTCCTGCAGGCCCCAGCAGGTGCAGAGCTCTGGGTCTGGTTCCAAGACACCGTCACTGAGTGAGTGCGCACCTTGAGGCCTGTTGCGGGCCATGGAGGGACCGTGGCGGGGGAAAGTGTTGTCTTCTTGCCACTGCCATTGGGGTCAGCAGTTCCAGCAGGCAGTAATTCCATGGGGGGTAAAACTGCCTTGGAAGTAAGAAATAATGTTACCACTGAGTGGCATGCTTTACTTCGCTGAATATACTTCTTTCCCCTACCTACTTCCAGACCGGAGGTAACACATAAGTACCTCTGCAGAGGCACATAACAAATAATTGAAGCTTGCTTGGATGTAAGACCAAACAAAACACTGTTGGGCTAGAATTGGCTTACAAGATGCCAGATCTCCATATTAGAGGAATTGCTTTTGTTTGGGAGGGGAAGGGGCTAGGTATTGCTATTGTACCACCATTTCCTCTTAATTCCACCAGGAAAAATCAATAGCACAAGTATGATAAAATAAATTTTAGGGTGATAATAGGGAGTGGTGGGGACTGTAGCAGGCTACAGAGCTTGAGAGGATGGCTGCCACTCATCCCCTCTGGATTGTTGGTATGGGAATAGAGGCCCACTGTTGTAAGATACTCTCTTTTTTTAAGAGATACATGAAATCTAGATTTTATTGTGAAAATTGGCAAATTTAAATACAGTAAGGAATTAAAAATGTAAGACATGCTATGTGGGTCAGTGTTGT
The DNA here is from genome assembly GCF_951640355.1 of Cnephaeus nilssonii. Lineage (NCBI taxonomy): Eukaryota > Metazoa > Chordata > Mammalia > Chiroptera > Vespertilionidae > Cnephaeus > Cnephaeus nilssonii. The sequence continues at coordinate 68,984,794 of NC_137082.1, read as the reverse complement.
GCGCACCAAATGAAACACGATTCTGGTTTGGGTAGAGCTTTCAGGCTTCACGTGTGCAATCTTTATATGAGGCTCGAAGCTTGGAGCAATTGGAAAGCCCTGAACAGAGGATTATCGGAAAAACCCAGGGCAGCACTAAGGTGATATCAGATGAGGAGCAAGCAGTGCCCCCACAAACTTGCCAATGGCTTCTACCTGAACACTAGCCCCTCCCTTTCCCCCATCTGCTCTGCCGTCACTGTCTTCCCTCAGCTCCTAATTGCCTGTAATGTGGAGCTGATGTTTAGATTTCTAGTTTTATGCTTTCTATGATTAATATAGAGAGCAAATCTGTTTTGGTATTTCTCTATGAAAAAAAACACACCTGATTTGATTTGCTGTGTTTTTTACTTTTTTAAATCCCAGAATAGTTGTTTTCCCTTGTTCCGTGAGTCTTTATAGATGTAAGACTTTCCACCCTGAAGGTAGAACCCAGACTTACTCACCTTCCTGCCCAGGGTCACAGAGAAGTATGGATCAATGAGTGTTGTCAGCCTGTGAGATGTTGTGAAACACAGCAGACTTGCTCCCTGTCCTCAGGCTGCTTACAGCCTGGTAGAGGAGAAACGATGCTTAGGACATGATGCTGCCACCACTTAGCCGTTTCCCAGGAGAGTCTAGGGCAGGCGTCCTCAAACTACGGCCCCCGGGCCACATGCGGGTGTTTTTGCCGTTTTGTTTTTTACTTCAAAATAAGATATGTGCAGTGTGCATAGGAATTTGTTCATATTTTTTTTTTTTAACTATAGTCCGGCCCTCCAACGATCTGAGGGACAGTGAACTGGCCCCCTGTTTAAAAAGTTTGAGGACCCCTGGTCTAGGGAGAGGCTCAGATGGGCAGAACCACAGCCGCACAGGTGGAGGCTGTGGTTGAGGAGGGAGCTTCCTTGAAAGTGGGCTGAGAGGAGTGAGTGGGCGTTCCCAGGCAGGAAGAGGAATCACCTGAGCCAAGAGCTGAGTGGCTGCAGGGAGCGAGGAGGGAGGGGCTGAGCAGGGGCAGTGATGCCGTTCCAGTTCCGTCAGCTAGCCGGTCTAATGGTGTAGCAGCCAACGCAGGCTTTGGGACGGGAGCAGAAGCCGCTCTGGGACAGTGGGGGGTTTGTGTTTCCATCCAGTGTGGATACATCTTGGAAGGAGCTCAGTAACGTCCTCTCGGGGATCTTCTGCGCCTCTCTCAACTTCATCGACTCCACCAACACGGTCACCCCCACTGCCTCCTTCAAACCCCTGGGGCTGGCCAATGGTGAGAAGCCCTGCGGCCATTTCCTTCTCCCTGTTACCTCTTGTCCAAACCTTTGCTGCCTCTTTCCTCAGTGGGGCCAGAGCATAAATCCCCTGGGTGTGCAGGCCCCGGAAGAAGGCTTCCCAAGACTGTGCTGTCTGTGCATTGCCTTCTCCCAGGGGAGGAGAGGGTCCCACTCCCAGCTGGGACTGTTAGGGTGGTGGCGCCAGAGAGGTGTATGGGGAGCAGGAGTGTGGGTCCCGAGGAGTGGGGCCCCCAGGCCCACCCCAGACAGACCCCTGTCTTCCTCAGACACGGATCACTATTTCCTCCGCTATGCCGTGCTGCCGCGGGAGGTTGTCTGCACCGAGAACCTCACCCCCTGGAAGAAGCTCTTGCCCTGTAGTTCCAAGGTGAGGCCAGAGTGGTCTGAACGTGGTGGGAGCCCCAGAGAGTGGATGGAGTTAGCAAATGCCCTTTCTGCCGTCAGCCAGGTGTGTTTGCAGATAACCTCTGCCTCATGCCCAGGTGCCCAGGGCACTGACCTTTCCTCTCTTCCCGCCTCCTCCAGGCAGGCCTCGCTATGCTGCTGAAGGCTGATCGCTTGTTCCACACTAGCTACCACTCCCAGGCAGTGCACATCCGCCCTATTTGCAGAGTAAGTCATGGCGAATGGGGGTGGGTGCCATCCAGAGGCTCTGGGAGAAAGTGCAGGCAAAGCACGTAGCCCAGGCTGAGCCAGTAGTAAATGGCAGATACAGTGATGACTTCTTGGGGCATTGGCCACGCACCAAGGAAACCAAGTGGTTGCCTGGCAAGCATTCAGTAAATCTTTGTCATGGAGCTTAGTGGTTCAGAATAGCTACGCAGTGTACCTGCTAGTTCAGCCACTCACCGCTGGCATGACCTTGAATGAGTCATTTTGTTTCCCTGAGCCTGGTTTCCCCATCTGTCAAGTGAGAGTAATGGCAGTAGTACTTCCCACGGTTGTTGGCGATGGTTCCAGCTGATGCATAAAGCTGCTGGCACAGGGTATGGCACAGGGTCAAGTGCTCAGTAGTGAGTGGTAGCAAATCAATGGGTAGGAAGATACATTGTAGACAAGGGACCAAGTCCGGGTAGGAGTCCCTGAGGCTCTGGGGTTGGAGTGATATGTCCTCATTGCTGCTGTCTGGCCCTTGGGTAGAATGCTCGTTGTACCAGCATCTCCTGGGAGCTGAGGCAGACTCTTTCCGTTGTGTTTGATGCCTTCGTCACGGGGCAGGGGAAGAAAGGTAAGCTACCGTGGCAACTTATCTCTGCTCACTCCTTGCCAGCCCCACCCTATCTGTGCACATCAGTCCTAGTCCCAGCCCCCGCTCAGCCCTGCTCTCTTCTCCCCAGACTGGTCCCTCTTCCGGATGTTCTCCCGAACCCTCACAGAGCCCTGCCCCCTGGCTTCAGAGAGCCGAGTGTACGTGGACATCACCAGCTACAGCCAGGTACCAAGGTCTCCAGCCATACCCATTGCTCCATCCCCAAGGCCAGTCTGCCCCTCTGCTCACTTCTCAGCCCTGCCCTGTGTCCCCAGGACAATGAGACATTGGAGGTGAACCCGCCTCCCCTCAACACATACCAGGATGTCATCCTAGGCACCCGGAAGACCTATGCTGTCTACGACTTGCTTGACACGGCCGTGATCAACAGCTCCCGCAACCTCAACCTCCAGCTCAAGTGGAAGAGACCCCCAGAGAATGGTGGGTGAGGGCGGGCCACCACACACTGAGATGTCAGCTCATCATGAGATAACAGGCTAGTGTTTAGACTCAGATCTCTAGAGTCAGCATCTGGTTCTACATCCATTTCTTCAAAGCTCTCTGACCTTGGGCAGGTTCCTAACCTTACTGCCTCCTCTGGAAAATGGGGACAGAAACACCTCGCAGACTAGATGAGATACCTAATGTAAAATATGGAGTTTGTCCATGCATTCATTTAATCAACAAACATTTTTTGAAGACAGAAGATAGTATCTGCATTTGAAAAACAATGTCTGCTAGTTGAGGCAGGCATCAAACAATTAAGTAATTGCAACTGTGTTCAGTGTTACCCAGGAAAAGTGCAGAATACCATGAGAGCACCTGGTATGGTTGGCAGGGGCACAGAGCTCAGCACATACGAGTATTTAGGAAATAATAGTAATTCTGTATCGCTGTGGGCTGGGGAAGATGGGGATGATTCCAGAACACAGGCTTCCCAGTTCTGATAGCCAGGTTCTTCACCATGTCCTCCTGGCTTGGAGGCTCTGAGTGTGACCTGGGAGTGGCAGTGGGAGTGACCCTGTCCTGTAGGCGCTATTAACGGCTGACTTTGGTCTGCGCAGAGGCCCCGCCAGTGCCCTTCCTGCACGCCCAGCGGTACGTGAGTGGCTATGGGCTGCAGAGCGGGGAGCTGAGCACGCTGCTGTACAACACCCACCCGTACCGGGCCTTCCCCGTGCTGCTCCTGGACATCGTGCCCTGGTACCTGCGGCTGTATGTGCACACCCTTACCATCACCTCCAAGGGCAAGGAGAACAAGCCAAGTGAGAGCTGGGTCTCCCCACCCCTGCCCACCCCGCTCGCTCTCCCTCCAGGTCCCCCAAACCCTCATTTCTCAGGGTAATTCCTGAAGTCCGTACCCAAGAAAAACTACACAGGCAGAAAACGTTAGGAATAGTTACTAATGCCAGGTCTGGAGTAATTTATAAAGCAAAAAGAATCAACACTCATAGACTGTGATTCTTAGTGAGACCTGAGGAGGGCAGTAGTTTCCTTTCTTTTTCACTTTCTCCTTCCTGGGGCCCAGGCACAGTCTTTTGTGATGGCTCACAGGCTTTCTGCTAGCGGAAGGGCTAGCAAGAACAACAGAGTATTGGGAATAAAGAAGATTACAAGCCTGGAGATGATGGTTTTTGCTTCCTTGGGAGGGAAGAAGTGTCGTTTTAAAATTTATTTTTATTTGCCATTATTTTTCTGAAGGGGAGTTAATATTTCCTGATTGCTTTTGTTAGGTGCCAGGATGGCACTAAATAAAGCATTGTTCTTCTCTGGAGTGGGGAGAGACTGATGCTTCAGAAAGGACTTCTCAGGGAGAATCAGCGCACACCCCCGATGGCCAGGCTTCACGTCATCCTGAAACCCCAATGTCGTTTCCCATATTTTCAAGCCTGTGGTTAATAGTTTTACTTACTGTCAGCACCACTACTTGTACCACCTTTAAATACCTGCTGTGAACATCCTATCTGTGTATTTTGTAGGTTTTTTTTACCTTTTGCTCTGGAAAACTTCAAACACAGCTGGAATAGTGTAATCGGCTCCCCTGCACCCGCAGTAGCTTCAGCAGTCTCCGGCTTCCTCTCATTTTTTATCATCCCCCCCCCCCCCCCGCCCCCCACTATTTTTAGTGTGGCATATTGGGACGAGACTCTGACCAACTCAGCTACCTGGCCAGGGCTTAAGTCTCTTTTAATCTGTAACTGTTTCCTTGTTTTGTTTTGTTTTGTTTTGTTTTGTTGGGCAAGCTGGGTCATTTGTTGTACAGAATGTTCTACATTCTGGATTTGTTCTGTGTCAGTGTTTACATGTTCCTCCATCCCCTGTATTTCTTGGGTATTGATGGTTAGTATTAGAGACTTGATTAGATTCAGGTCCCCTGTTTTTGGCAGGAAAACGCCCAGGTGGTTCTGTGAACTTCTTGTTGCATCACTTCTGGCACTTGATGTCTGCTGCCCAGTTTTCGTGATGTGAAGATTGATCAGTCGCTTGCCTGGATGGCTGCCCTGGAAACATCTTTTTCCTTTTTTGAGACCCTGCTCCCTTCCCTGAGCCTGCCCAGCTTCTCGGATCCAGAGCCCACCTCTGGGTGCCCAGATCCGGGCCTCAAGGCCTCGATAGGTGGGGCAGGAGGGGCAGGTAGTCTGACCCCAGGGAGGAGGTGTGGGTGAAGCTTGAGCCTTGCCTGTCTCCAGGTTACATCCACTACCAGCCTGCCCAGGACCGGCTGCAGCCCCACCTCCTGGAGATGCTCATTCAGCTGCCGGCCAGCTCGGTCACCAAGGTCTCCATCCAGTTTGAGCGGGCGCTGCTCAAGTGGACCGAGTACACCCCGGACCCCAACCACGGCTTCTACGTCAGGTGGGCTACGACCCCCACTTGCTGCCCCCGCCCTCCTGACCCACCTTATCTGCCACCAACCCTGGCTCACGGAATACCTGCCTGCTTCTCTGCAGCCCGTCTGTCCTCAGTGCCCTCGTGCCCAGCATGGTGGCAGCCAAACCCGTGGACTGGGAAGAGAGTCCCCTCTTCAGCAGCCTGTAAGTGTGACCTCAGGAGGCATCGACCCAGATGGTCCGGTTCCTGCAGGGTGTGTGGGCTCAGTGTTGCCTCTTCCCCAGCAACGTGGAGATTTCACTCAGTCCTATAAGAGTCCCAGTGGTCTGCAATGTTAATTCGGACTTTATAAAATGATTCTAAAGCTTCCAGAAGAATAGATAGGTGAGAAAAGCAGTATTTAAAGCCTATATTTACTCAGTGATGCTCTTAACAAGTATTTGGTTGAGCACTTACGGAATGCCAGGAACTCCAGAGAGCGCCGGCTGCCCAACAGTAAACAAAAGACTTGCCCCTGCCCGGCCACTGCTAAGCACATCCATGACCATGAAAATGAATCATCCTCCGCCTTTTCTAGGGGCCCTGAGAACCGCCAGAGGGGAGGTTCTGCTTCAGAGAGCAGTGGGGTCCCAGGTGGTGCTGGGAGTGACCTGGTGGGTATCCAGGAAGGCTTCTCTGAGGAGGCGGCCTTTAGCTGAGAACGACGGCTATGGAAGAGGCAGCCAAGTGAGGGCAGGGCCCTTTCCCCTCAGCACAGGCAGCTCTCCGTCAGCTTTATGCATTGACCTTCATCCCAGATGTCTGTTGGAGAGGTTGGGAGGCTAAGAGAACTTTGAAAATCCCGACCGCCAAGCATTGGCCCAGTGCAGCCCGAGGGGGATGGGGCACGATAGGGAGGAGCAGGGGTCCTGCCTCACCTCTCCTCCCTGACCCTCAGGTTCCCAGTCTCCGACAGTTCTAGCTACTTCATGCGGCTCTACACGGAGCCGCTGCTGGTGAACCTGCCAACGCCGGACTTCAGCATGCCCTACAACGTCATCTGCCTCACGTGCACGGTGGTGGCCGTGTGCTATGGCTCCTTCTACAATCTCCTCACCCGGACCTTCCACATCGAGGAGCCCAGAACGGGTGGCCTGGCCAAGAGGCTGGCTAACCTTATCCGGCGGGCCCGCGGCGTCCCCCCTCTCTGAGACCCTGAGACCTGACCCTTCATCGCAGGGGCTGCTCTTTCTCTCTGGGGAGGGGTGGTGTGACCCCAAGGACTGTTTCTGGTACTTGCTCTCCCCAAACTGCCCCTGGACTAGGCCAGAGCTTAGAGCTGCACTGTGTAGTGCAGTAGCAACGAGACAATGTGGCGTTTGAATTTAAATTAACTTAAATTAAAATTTCACTTCCCCCGCTGTGCTAGCCACATTTCAGGTGCTCAGTAACCAGAAGTGGTTAAGTGGCTACTGTATTGGGCAAGCATTTCCATCAGCGCAGGAAGCTCTCTTGGGCAGCACTGGCCTACGTCCTGGCTGTGCTACCACGGTGGTGTGGTAGATGGGATTTACTGGTTGTGGAATAAAAAATGGCTGCTTCCTTGGTTCTTTGCCTCCTGTCTCCTTAAGACTGGGAAGAACTGGGGACTAGGGCTTATTTGCTAAACTCCCCTATCTCCTCCCACTGCAGCCAGTCTGCTTATTCCTCCCCTACTGGCCTCCTCTGACAGTAGTTCCCAGAACTCCCTGGGTTTGGCTGGGAGCGTTTATGTAAGCACATCCATGACCATGAAAATGAATCATCCTCCGCCTTTTCTAGGGGCCCTGAGAACTGGTCCCCTATCAGCAAGGGCAGAGCTGCAGAGGCGGGAGCTGTGTGTGGTGGTTTTCTAATGATTGCTTACAACTATTTGTTTCCCACAAGTAAGAGTAAAAGTGATGCAGCTTCCTGGGGTCCAGACCGTATGGATTCAGTTGGGCTGGGTGTAGCCCGGCCTTTGAATTTTCATCAGGCTCCTCATGAGCTTGTGTTGCAGGTGGTCCTTATAGAGTGCCCATGGGCCTTGCCCACCTCCCCTTCTGGTTATATAATTCTGGATTCCTGTAAAACAGGTCCTTAGGTGGATACCCATCCCTGCCCTATCTTCCGTCTTTTCCTCTGGCACAATTGGCATCAACTCTATGAGTGACTTGCAGTCTGTCCCTCCCGTCATAGCGGCTTGGCTTAGAATGCCCTGTTCCACCAACCACACACCCCATTCAACTGCCCGAGCCAGATGAGTTGTTGCTTCCTCCAGGAAGTCTTCCCTGAAACACGGGGCTGCTATAGGTGCCCCTTCCTTCTGCTCCCACACCTCCCTGAACTTGCCTTTACATATTCTGTATCACCCTGGGTGTTATTTTCCTTTAATTTCCATTAGACTAGGGGCTTCCTAGAGGCTCAGGGACTGACTTCCAATCTGAACCTGACATAGGTCAGAACATGTAAGTGCTCAGTTAGCAAATGATAAATGTATGAAAGGCTATAGGCTATTCTGGCTTGGGATTTGGAGACCACGGGTAGGGATGGATAGGGCGAGGGGCACCTGTGAACCCCACAAGTAAGAGTGCAACTGTCTAACACAATGGTAGTAGTGATGTTCGTGGAGCCAACACAAATGGGACTGTTTAAGTTGCCTCTGAGGGTTCCCAAGAGCCCTCAGAACACAAAAGTGATGTGTTCATCTATGTGTGAGTACGAAGGGAGCAACTTAATCAAGATGCTTTGACTTGAGTTTATTCCCAAAGCAGTAAATAAGCAGGGTGTGAATGCGAAGGCCCAGGTGTGGCTGTCTGAAGCTAAGTGGTCTTGGCAGTCTGCATGGAGCATGGGGTTGTGGCCTGGCTGTCTTTTATACCCCCTGCCAAGGCAGTACCTGGAGACGACACCCACTACTGTGTCATATGTAATCTGTGCGGTGACAACACTCTGTATCTCTAGCCTAGACCTCCTCCCTGAATCCAGGTTGCCACCTGCACTGGGGTGTCTAAAGGCATCTCAGATATAACATCTCCAAAACTGAGCTTATGATACCCTCTACCCTCACCCCAAACATGCTCATCTGTAGTCGGCTCATCTCTGTTAATGGCACCTCTCCTCTTTCCAGTTGCCCCAGCTAAAAACCTTGGAGTCATCCTTGATTCTTCTCTCTCACACCCCCTGTGGACCCCATCAACAAATCTGCTTTACCTTCAGAATCCACCCAGAATCCAACTCCTTGTTACTACATCTCTACTATCAAGTTATCAGTGAGATAAACAAACACAAACCAAAAACACATGGGAATCAGTGCTGTGATTCAGTGAACCAGGGAAGTCTTGATTCATTTTTCTGGGAGAGAAGAAAAGGATGGTTAGTTCTGACTTGGCACATAGCAGGTGCTCAGTTCTCTCTCTCTCTCTCTCTCTCTCTCTCTCTCTCTCTCTCTCCCTCCCTCCCTCCCTCCCTCCCTCCCTCCCTCCCTTTCTCTCTCTCTCTCTCCGCTCTGATGCTCAATGTCATTATTTATTAGTGAAATTCCACTGAATTGCTACTTTAAAATAGTTAATTACATATTTTACCTATTTTATCTGGATTTTGTCTTCATTAAAACGGGAAGAACAATGGGTGGGTCTATACAATAGAAGTTCCATCTCTTGAATTGATGTGAGCTACTGATTATGATTAAACACTATTGTATATGTTGTTTTTACTTTAAAATACTTTTAAAAATGTATTTTTTAATTGATTTCAGAGAGGAAGGGAGAGGGAGAGAGAGATAGAGATAGAAGCATCAAAGATGAGAGAGAACCATTTGATCGGCTGCCTCCTGCACGCCCCACACTGGGGATCAAGCCTGCAACCTGGGCATGTGCCCTGACCAGGAATTAAACCGTGACCTCCTGGTTCAAAGGTCAGTGCTCAACCACTCTGCCACTCTATCCGGGCTAAAATAAATATTTTAATGTTCATATTTTAAAAACTATATAAGCACCAGGAAATATAAACTATTTTAAATATCAGTCAAAAGCTATCCTCAATATTCAGAGTTCAAATCTCTGAGTAACAGTTAAGAACATGAAAGGGAGTGAGGAAATAAAGGGGAAAACTTCACCTTTCTATCTTTCTCTATATTCATTCCGGCCTTGAGCTCAGGGCAAGTTAGGCATCTCAGTTTCTAAGAATTAAGAATTATAATTAATATGGAAGGAGAATATGTTTTTAGTAAAACATGATCTAAGGTATGGAGATACGTTTTGGGGTGGGGGCAATAAAGTAATTTTGTCCTGACACAAACTTGTTTTTTTCTGAATGAGTAAGACAAGAGACAAAGTACAATGAACAGAGAAAATTGTTGAAAGTGTTTGGAAAAGGAATCTAAGAAAGGAATTTTATGTGTAACCAAGCTACTTAGATTGTATAAATCTGTTATGAGTGATTTAAAAATTAAGATTTAATATAAATGATGTACATTGTAAAACTAAGACAATTTTTTAATCTGCAAAAAGAACAAAGTTTTTTGGACTGTTTGCTCCTGATAAGAGACAGTAAAATGTAATCTGCCAAGAAAGCAAAGATTCTGTGTTTTATCAAAACAATTTTCTCTGTTTTCTGACATCTTAATCGGGCCTTTGATTACTTAAGAAAATGCAGTGTTGTCCATTGGAAGAGCTAACCTTCTGTAGTTGCCTTTGACATTTTTTATTGTTACTTTGGTCAAATAGATAAGTATTGTTTCTTAATCCATAATACTATTTAGTCAAGTATCCAAACATTAAGCCTCTTTGTGCTGCATCTGTATAGGTATTCAGTAGAAGTGTTCCAGAAACTGTGTAAAATTACTAGAAGTCTGATATCTCTTGGCAGAAAATGTTGTCTGTCATCAAAATAACCACTAAGAGGACTGAGCTGAATTTCGGGGAAATGCCTTAGCTGACTCTTGTGCAAAGGCAACCGCAACAAAATCTAGAAAGATTGTGGTCCTTGTGGATGACCTCCACTCTGCTTCTGCAAACATGACCCCTCAGTGTCAGATTCTGCCATCCTGCTGCCTTGGTAACCAGGGAGCCATCTGCTCCTCAACCAGAGACTCAAAGATGGGTCAACAAATAGCTACAAATTAGGTCTATCACCCCAAAATCTGGAGGGTGAGACTTCTCAGGAAGTTTCACAGGTGGGACTTGAGGGTTCAGAACAGGCCTCCCCAGGATGTGTTACTTTGGCATGTGAACTATTTTGTGCGGAAGGCAATCCTGACCCTGTGACTCAAGAGAAGCTTTTATCTCTCCCTTAGAAAATTTAAATGTGGGTTTTTTCCAAGTAAGATCATAAGAGTTATTACCAAATACAACTATCACTTACCTATCTGGGGCAGGGCCAACATCTAATTACTGAACATCTATCTGGTCTTTTTATCAATCTGCGAATGACCCTCCTCCCTTCAGAAGGCCCAAGGATCTTACCTCATTCCTTGACTCAGGATGCCATAGATACCTTATTATACCTTTCTGTCTCTGACTCTCTCATGTATGTGGAGTTCCCATATGTATATATGTAATTAAATCTAGTTATTTTCTCTTGTTAACCTGTCTCCTGTGAATGGAATTATTAGACCAGCCCCCAAACCCTAGAAGTATAGAGGAAATTTATTTCTCTCCCACAGGTGTGATAACGATGATCAAAATAGGAACCCTGAATTACTGAGCATTTACTCCCCAGGGAGCTAAGCTTTCTTTCTTTATCAATCTCAAATACCCTCACAACATGAACCCTAAGAAATAGGGTTGGTTTTATACACACGCCTGTTCTACAGATGAGGACACTGAGGCCTAGAAACACTAAGTAATTTGCCAAGTCCCTGACCCCTGATGGTGAAACAAGCAGTCTTTCCCTGCACTCCTACTTGAGTTTATCTCCAGCATGTCAAATGAACTCAAAATGAGTCTGAGGCTTGCTGGGAGTAAGTGATAAAGATTTATTCAAGGGTCTTAATGGTTTCAAAACCTAAAACATGACTTGGGAATTCCCAGAAGGTTTTTGTTTATATATAGTCAGGTATTTCGTGTTTTAAAAATTCTTGCGGCACAGCGGGTGAAAATCGCTGCTCTAGATGGTTGGTGGTCTGGATAAGGGGTGACAGGCCATCTGGAAAATGGATGTAATGTGGTCTGGCTCTGTGAACATTCTTATCTTAGTCCTTCAGGAGGTAAGCGGAGGACTGTCTGGAGGTTTGATGTATATCTAGGTGCTGACACAGGACTGGAAAGTTCAAAAGTGAAAGTTTCTAGTCTAGTTAAAACCAAACAGAATTCTTCCCCTGTGTGTCATCCTACTTGATCTTCATAATTTACCAGCTTGACTGTAGTAACTCCAGTTGTGTTTCCTCCCCCCAGGGTACTTGCAACTTGTTAGTGGGTCCTGGCAATTCAGTCACATCCAGGCTGGAGGGTCTCCCTGTAGTAGCTGGGTGGGTGACACTGTAATACGGAGTCTCACTAACTCCTGCCTGCTGGGTGGTGTGGTGCAAGCTTATGAAAATGGGCTCAATTCCTTAATCCTCTGAGGGAGGTGGGTTGGAGGGGATTCATTCATTCTTGCAGAAGAAACCAAATGACTGGATACGTGGCAGATATTGTGACCATTCCAAAGAAGTAAGGTGCAGGCAGAGGGCAAATTAGGGGAGCAAAATTTGGAGTTGTCTGGCTTCACCTCTTCCTGATGTGTCTTCTCTGCCACTTTCCCAACGTGGGTGGGAAGGTCAGCTTTCTCTTTGCCCGCATCCCTTCTCCCGCTGTGAGTTTCCTCCAGGCTTGCTACTCAAGAGCGGTTTTATGGACCGTTTTATAGGAGAGGAAGGGGTTTGGGGAGGCACCGTAACAGGGGACCTATTAGAAATGCAGCCTCCCAGGCCCCGCCCCAGACCTGCAGAATCAGAATCCGCATTTCCACAACATCGGCAGGGGAGTTGCAGGCATGTTAAAGTGTGAGAAGCACTACTGCTACGCATTTTGGCCCCAGCAGACAGAAACAGGAAGCCTGGGAAGGTGGGGGAGATTATAGAATGAAATGGACTGATCCCTGCTCCTCCCCTCTCCCCTCCTCACCAGTTCCCAGCCCTCAGCTGGGATGTTAAAGCTCTGCCAGCACCCAGGTTTTCTCGGGAGCTCTCTCTCAAGGCTGTGAGGATGAGCCCACTGCCTCTCGGCAGCCCTTCTCATCCTCCTGAGCAGCCTGGTGGCTGGCACACAGGGGAGTGAGCCCTGTACTCATTTCCAACGTAAGGCCCAGCTGACTTGGGTGTGTGTGGAGCCAGTCTTCTCTCTCCAGATTCCTCCTGGTAAGTTGGGAGGTTTTAACTCGGGGGACATTTCCTGACTCTAAAAATAACTTGTGTTTTCAGCTTTAAAAAATTCTTCTGGTTTGGATACAGACAATAATGAAGGCCTGGGGATGGGGTGGGAATGGGGTGGAAGGTTAAGGGGGGGGGGGAGAGAAAGGAGGATATCTGTAAGACTTTTAACAATAAAAATAAATTAATTAGTTAAATTAAAAAATAATTCTCCTGCTTAACAGGCATCAAACAGTTCTACTAGATCCCTACTCCAACTCTGAGACTCTCTGTTCCTGGTCCCTGCCTCCTCCGTCACCCTACTGCAGTATAATGGAAAGGTAAATATTTGATCTGTCTAAGTTCCTGGCCCAGGCCTCATAAAGTCTTGGAATTTACTGTCTTTTGTTTAGTTGTGAGATGACTCAATGAGGGGCCTTAGATAGCTTCGGGATGAGGCATGAGAAAACTACCCAGTGATTAGATTAGAACTTCCAATCCCCCCACTTCTGGTACTGAGATTGAGGTCAATCGGCAACAGCCAATGATTCAGTCAATGAAACATCAACAAGACCCGCCCCCCCCCCCCCCCCCCCCCCCCGCCGCCCCTGCACTGAACATCACAGGTGTGGAAAGCTTCCAGGTTGGGGAACACCCCGAGGTGCTATGGCATGACATACCCAGAGGGGGAAAGGAAGCTTGAGCCCTCCTCCTCCACCTTCCCCCTTGCCCTGTTGAAATCATCAATCTCATAAAATTATGGTGAGCATTTAAATGATATATTTGTAAAATGCTTTGTACAAGTGCCTGACAGAGGAAATCCTCAATGAATGGCAGCTCTGGTAACAGTAATAATAATACTGTTAAAAATTAATAATAAGTTATTTAATTACTAGAGGCCTGGTGCACGAAATTCGTGCATGGTGGAGGGGGGGTCCCTCAACCTAGCCTGCATCCTCTCACAATCCAGGACTCCTTGGGGGATGTCCGACTGCCCGTTTAGGCCGGATCCTGCTGTGGGATCGGGCCTAAACTGGCAGTTGGACATCCCTCTCGCAATCCAGGACCGCTGGCTCCTAACCACTCGCCTGCCTGCTTCATCGCCCCTAACCACTCGTCTGCCTGCCTCATTGCCCCTAACCACTCGCTTGCCTGCCTCATCATCCCTAATCACTCTGCCTGCCTGCTTCATCGCCCCTAACTACTCGCCTGCCTGCCTAATTACCTCTAACCGCTTGTCTGCCTGCCTGATCACCCCTAACCATTCTGCCTGCCTGCCTGATCGCCCCTAACTGCTCACCTGCCTGCCTGATCGCCTCTAACCGCCTTTGCCTTGGCCCTGCCACTGCCGTTTCATCCAGAAGGACGTCGGAATGGTGTCCAGAAGGTCTTTCAGCTGTCCGGTCTAATTAGCATATTACACTTTTATTATAGAAGATTATTGATCATTATTCATTAATAACTGCAATGGAAAAAGACTTGGTATGAATTAGAAGAGTTTGGCTTCAGTAACTCTTGATGTTGCTGTGTGATCTTGGGCAAGTCGCTTCATCTCTCTGAGCCAGTTTCCTTCTTTGTAAAATATGGTGATGGTTTCTGCCTTCAGAAATTCACGGGTTTGGGCATTTTTGAGGACTATGTTGATTATGGTGCTGAAGTATTTTGAACACTATAGAACAAAGCAACTTATTGAAAGCACATACAAGTTGGTTTTTAATACCATTGACTCCTGACATCTTGAAAAATGTGCTGGCTGCTGCTTTTAAGAAAGGAACAAATACCATTTTCATGTGTAGTGTCACCTCCTGGAAGTCGTCTATGGGAAGTCCCTCCAGTGCCTAAGGAGTGCCATAATTTCTCTTCCTCAGGGGTAGCCTAAAGCCCACTTGCTCCAGTGATAGGCTTCACCCTGGTCCACTACTGTACCCATCCCACCTTGTTCTGTATTTGACTCTCTGGTCTCTCAAAAGTGTGCACAGGAGGTGGAAGATACTGCTGGTTTTCTTTGGGATTAAAGACACCCCTTCTTCAGCCATTAGGAACCACTCTTTATGGAAGCCCTGCCTGTCCCCTGGTGGCAGTAGAAAGAAGTGCTACCTCCAACTGAGCCCGCATCCCCTTCCCTTATGACCAGGATGATACATACGCATTTATTTATTTATATTTTACAAATTTAAATTTTAATAAATACTCTTTTTTTACTCATCATGGGCAGCAAACTATGCACATTTTACTGAAGCAATATTTAATAGACACCTTTTTTATTTTGTGCATCACAATTATAAAAATGTCTTGAACAGTTACATTTCATGGTTTATAACATGCAACTGCAGGATATTCTTCAGTTTATCTGGAATGTGATTAATGTATCCTAGCTGCAAATTTCTACCACCTCTGAAAAGCTCTAGATGTGTGAAAAAAGACTGTCCCCCATACAAAAGTGACTATGTCAAGAGCTTTAGCCTTTTTTTTCAACACTCAGTCCCTAGATCATTGTATGGATAGATCTTACACATCGTTTGGATCTCAGCACAAATGTCAATTCTTCAGAGAGCACTTCCCCGGCCCCCTCCACCCCGAACTTACTGACATGACCTGGCTTTAATTTTTTTTTACAGTATTTATTGATAGTTCCTATTTAGTAATTTATTTGCTTATTTTCCTCACTAGAGAATATACTCCAAGGGCAGATACCTTGTTCATCTGGTTTACCTCTGTTATGGTGATCGATTGTGCATAATGAACCATGCCAAAACTGGTGGCTCAGAACACTTCGTTATTATCATTTGTGGTCTTGTGGGTTGACTTGGATCAGCGGGGTTCTGAATGAGGTTGGGTCAGATGGTGGCTGAAGCTACAGTCATCAGAAGGCTTGATTGAGCCCTAGCTGGTATGGCTCAGTGGATAGAGTGTTGGCCTGTGAACTGGGGGGTCCTGGGTTCAATTCCAGTCAAGGGCCCATATCTCAGTTGCGGTCTCGGTCCCCAGTAGGGGGCATGCAGGAGGCAGCTGATCAATGATTCTCTCTCATTGATGTTTCTATCTCTCTCTCCCTCTCCCTTCCTCTCTGAAATCAATAAAAAAAAAATTTTTTTTTTTTTTTTTAAAGAAGGCTTGATTGAGCTAGACGTCCATGCTCCCTCACAAGACTAGCATTTGGTGCTGGCTGTTGGCTGGGAGCTTAGTTGGGGTTGTCCACTGGAGCACTCACATGTGGCTATATGTGAAAAATGGATGGAATAGATGGAAGAAGGGCCAACATAATACTTGGACAAGGCAAGAATGATGGAAATGGTGAGAAGAGGATTCTGGAAGTAATTACATATTTAAAGCCAGAGTCAACAGGGTTAGCTGATAGATTTCTGTGGGCTATGAGAGAAAGGGAGGAGTTGTGGATGGCTATATGGCTTTTGGCCTGGGCACCTGGGAAAATCAAGTTGCCATCTATGAGATGGAAGAAGCATGGTAAGGAGGAATCAAGAATTCGATTTTGAGATGTTATGTTTGGGATGCAGGTTAGACATCCAAGTGAGGATATGCAATAGAATGGCATTAGGAAGGATATAGGGGGTGCATGTGATCATTCAGCCTTGAGGTAACAAAAGCCTGTGCTGCAGAGAAGCCAACAGATGGGTGTGAGGATGTTCAGAAGGAAGATTGGACGTGGTGACGTTGGACAGGGAAGAAGAGGAAGTGTCAACAGTGATGCTGCGGTTATGAACCTCTTGCCCTAAATAATGAGGCAGGAGCTTTAGCTGGTCTTACTGATAAAGGTGAAGAGTTTAAGAAGATGGGACACCCAGGTGGAAATGCTCTACCCCAGGCAATGTGCAAAGCCAACAACCAAGGGTGAAAAAAAAAAAAGAATGGAAAAAGATTGAGTGTTGTAGACTCAGAGGAGTGGAGTGGAAAGTGACATGTACTGAGCACCTACTGTGTGCCAGGCACATTGCTAGTGCCTTACACTCATAATTGCGGATAGGCTTTCAAAGGTGCCCAATGGGATGGCATCATCATCCTATTTTATGTGCAGGAAACTGAGGCTCAGACAAGGTATGGGGATTGCTGGGTTCCTCAGAGGACAAATGTGGCAGAAAGTATCTTGATGTGGTGGTACAAGTCTGTGAGTAACTGAGAGAGGTAATCTCCGAGAGTGGTGTAATAGAACAGAACAATACCCAGCATCACTTACTTAGCACATATTATGTGACAAGTACACATGGATCTTCATCTTGAAACTCACGACTTTGGGAGGTTTTATTCCCATTTTAAAGACCAAAAAGTTGAAGCTCAGAGCCGTAATCTCTTCTCCGAGGTCACATAACCAATAATGGCAGGAGTTAGGAATCAAATTCAAGACCCTTTGATGCCAAAGACTGTCCTCTAAAAGAGGTTTGAAAGCTGTGCCCTCAAAACCCAAGAGATCACAAAGGGGACTCAGGTCCTTCAAATAGGGAAGCTCTGCTTTTAATGTTTTGTGTTGGCTTTTTTGATGTTTGTTTTTTGTGGGTTTTTTTTTTTTGCACTGAAACTGTGGGAAAATAATTTTTGTGTAAAGAATTTGGCTTGTGTCATGAAGGCCTTAACTGTGAGTTGAGGTGTGGGGTGAGGGCTGAGAAAAGGCCATTGGATTTGGAAATGAGAAACTTGGTGGTGACCTGGGTATAGACAGTTAGATCTCATTGATTGCTAGCAACAGAAACTAATTATGGCTACTATAAGCAGAAAAGGAATCTGTGAGAATGGTGTGGGAATCTATTCTCCCTTCCTTAAGTTAGCCTCTATTGGATTCTTCATCTTGCAACTAGCAGAGTTGGAGGGAAGGTTAAAAGAGCCTGACTTGGGAAAAAATGGTAAACAGGGCAAAACAGAGTCTTCCCAGGGCAACTCTGAATGAGTGAAGTACATTTTCAGGTCTTTAGTCATTCATTGCTCAAGGTTAAAAATCCAGGGAGAGCATCTGTTTGGCCAGTCTTTGTCTGGTGATAGGGCAAGCACTTTGATCACCATGTCCTGCAGCCTCACCTGTCCTGGGTAGAGGAAGAGTACTGTTATCAGAAAAAGGACAAACAGATGCTAAGAAACAAAACAACAAAATAACCAATATACTCAGAGAGGTAGTTTTCTGTGGAGTAAAGGAAGTTTGTGTGGATCCAATGGTCTAAGAGGACGAGGCCCCATTGTACAGTTAAAGACACTCTGGTCCTGGGAATTTTTGAAATCTTCAAGGTTAACTTGTTTATTGTCATCTTAGAGTGGGTGTGCCTATATCTGACTAATATCACCTTCCATTGTAAACCTTTCTTGCCTTCTTAGTTCCTTTCCTCCTTTTCTTCCCTGATAAATATTATTTTATGGTCACGAAGTTGTGTCCAAAATCTTTGATGCATCATCTATGCTAACCTCAGATGTGTGTATATAATATTGAAGTCATTGTGACCACATGACTACAAGCATTTGGCAAGTGTCTTCCTTCTGGTTTACTGGCTGTGTTTCCTCCAGTAAGTCACTTTCATAACTGAATTTCAGTTTCTTCACTTGTAATCTATAATAATAAAAGCATAATATGCTAATTAGACTGGACGTCCTTCTGGATAAAGCCAGGGCTGCAAGGGCTGAGCCCCTTGCACGAATTCTGTGCATCGGGCCTCTAGTACAGTAATAACAATACTTAATTCATAACACTGTTAAGTAAATATTAGCTACCTTTAACTGAGTACTTACTATTCAACCACCCCAGAGGCCACAATTTAAACATCCTCCAGACCAGGCAAGTAATGTGAATGCAAGTAGCTAGAGTGAGGGTGAGGGTATGTGAGACAATAAGGAATAGTGGAGAGTATAGGAAAGTGGAAAGAAGTCTCCCTCATAAAGTGAACCAGCTGGAATGCAAGTTCTCGGGCTCCACCTGTCAAAGTAAAAAAGAGTCTGAAGGCTTTGCTAGAAATAAATGATAAAGATTTATTCAAGAATCTTGGGGTTTGCAAACTGGAAACATAACTAGGAAAAGACCCAGAAGCGTTCCGAAGAAGAAAGAAAAGTTAAGAGTTCTTATAGTAAAAAGTGCATTCTTGGGAATAATCAGTCCTCCAGTCCTAGACTGATTCACGATGGTTATCGGCTCGATGCCAGGCTGTGTCTGGTCATGCCCAGTGATCTGAACAATGGATGTCAGGTGGTCTGCATATGTGAGTCCATCAGAGGGCTATCTGGAGGTTTGATATATAACCAGGCATTGATGCAGGACTGGAAAGTTCAAAAGTTTACGTTCCCAGGCTCATTAAAGCAAGAATGGAATAGTTTTCTCATATCTCAGCCTACTTGATTTTGGTAATATAGCAGCTTGACTCCATTTTATTTCTTTACCCTATTCCTCACATCCCAGACCTACCAAATCAAAATTCTAGGGGTGGAGAGATCCAAATCTGTGTTTTAACAAGCTCTCCAAGTGGTTCTGATATTCACTCAAATTTAAGACCCACTTACTGTGACATAGGACTGTAAGACTATGTCGCCAGATCTTTTACTTTTTCTAAGAGAAGCTAGAAATTTATTTGTATGTGAAATCCCCTGCTTTCAAATCTTGGCTATGAATTCAACTTTAAAAAATATACGGTGTGGGGTAACAATAGATATGGTTTAGCCAGATTTCCAACCTCTGGTTTATGCTTTTCCCCTTTAATCCTTAAAATAAGATGTAGGAAGAAGATGTAGATCCAAAAAGCGAAGTGTCGCTCTAAGTTAATAGCCAGGAAGTGGCCAGCCTCTGACTTGGCCCTAAATGTATTTGGTTCTAAAGCCTCTGTCCTTTTTACTCTTTATGTAGAAGAGAAAATATATGAATGTCCCTAGCACAGAGACTAGCATCACAAAAGCGAAACATCTTTTGCATGCCACTGGCCATAGACTGATGAGAATTTCTTCTCCATCCTCTGCCCCACCCTATCCCTTCAGCCTCAGGCTAATCCTCATTCCTGTAAAAGAGAGTCAGTCTTGGGGAGGTGGGGGGAGCCCATGAGGGCTGGGGAGTGGTGAGGCCGGGTAGTTTCCTGGCTCAAGGAGCTGGGTAGGTGCCCGAAAAAAGCTGTGGGCAGCAGTGCCTAAGGCTGAAATGCCCAGTAGCCAGCTGGGTCCACAGGCTAAAACCGGCTGCTCACCAGAGTCCTCTGTGTTCCTTAGACTGAGTTTCAGGAGCTCACCCAGCGGGTGCCCCCACCTGGCTCCTGCTTCATTGCTGTTGACTTCTCTGAACTCAGAGTAAACAGTCCTTGCCCCTCCCAATGAAGGCATGTTTCTAGTCCCAAGGCTGGCATGGGCAGCTGGGGGTGGGGGGAGGCCTTCTCAGCCTTATCCATCTGAGGGGACAGTGGCTGGAAGTGAGCCCTCCTCACCTGCCATCCCAGTGGTCACAGCCCCAGACCCCCTATAGCCTTCCGCAGCAAAGCCTCCTGGGACTTACAGAATCTCAGATTGTTGGAGTAGGGATATTAGAAGGCACTTCTTGTCGAACTCTCAGGGTAACTCTGTCTTGGCATTTGCCTGGCCTATACTAAAGCTTGGTATATACTTACTAGTGTCCTTAGTAACAGTAGATACCATTTATCCATTGTGTATCAGGGGTGGGTATCTATGCCCATCACGTGGATCTAGCCCTCAATGAGTACACAGCAGCCCCATGTCAGGAACATCACATTCATGTTCTCATTGCACTCTGATATTACTGACATCTTTGTAGATGACAAAGATGGCAGCTCAGAACAAGGGAGTGCTTCATTCAAGGTCCCTCAGCTGGAAAATGGGGAACGTTGTCAAACCTAGACCCTCTCACCTCAAGGCCAACGCAGGACGTTTCCTTTGATCCCTTCCTCTGAAACAAGTGTCTTGCCGCATATGTGTCGCACAGCGGGCACCTGGAGAGTGTTTATGATGGAATGGGGGAAAGAAGGGCTCCGACAGAAGGAGACCTGGATTCAAAACCTTGTTTCTGTAGCCTTACATGGGAGCCTTCGGGGAGGGTCTAAGCCACGGACACCCAGTTCGTCTGTCACATACAGCTGATGACAATCATAGCTCTCTAGTCACAGGTTTGCTGGGGCTCCATGAAACAATGAGCACAGAGCCTGGCTTAGTCAGCGGCTACATGGCTGGTGTGGGAAAGAGGAAGAAACACAGCCCAAACTGCTGGAGACGGGTCACCTCTGAATAGACGGGTCACCTTTGTGGGCCTCCCTTTCTTGTGTCAAATGGGTTCATTTATTCATAACAATTGCTTTTTTCCCAGCCCTTACTCTGTGCTCTCTATCACTACACTAGAGCTCATCACTAATCCCTGACCCCAAATCTAACCACTTAATCCCCAGTCTCTACAGTGTCTTTGGGGGTCCTGCCCTCTCCCCCTCTCCCTCTGACCCTGAGCTTTAAGGGGAGACCCAGGGTCTTGGAATGGGAACCCAAGCGTCTTGGGCCAGGCCCTTTCCTCTCGCGGCCCAGCCCTCAGGTCCCAGGAGGGAGGAGGGGAAGGGGAAGTGGACAAGGGTCCGGCTGCAGCTGGTCAGCTGCGCCTGCCTGGAAGCTGATTAGGTTCCTGGTTCCCACCGGGGCCAAGAGTGACACCTGATCCCAGGGGATTGTGAAACGGCAGGAGGTGGCCGCCCGCCTGCGGTGCGGAGCGGCTCCCCCTCGCCGGCCCGGCCCCGCCCCTGCCCCCCGCCCCCCCGCCCCCCGCGCGCCATTAAATCCCCCCAACCCGGCGACCGCGGCTCTCACCTGCACCCCGCCGGGCGCAGCACCATGACTCCCAGCCGCTACGGTCTGCTCGCCGCCCTCCTCCTGGGCCTGCTGCTCCGCTTTGCCGCGGTCCCCGGTGAGAGGGAGGGAGAGGCCGGGCCAGGAAGGCCAGGGGAGCCGCAGAGGCGTAGCCTCTCTGCGGGCTGGAGAAGTAGGGGTTCTGGGGCGGAAGTGGGGAGACCCATGAAGACGAAAAATTGGGGATCCCTGGTGCTTAAGGCGGTGACCCTTGTAGTTTAGGCGGTGGGGCCAAGTACGGTGGGCGGGGAGAGGCTTTGTGCTGCAGGAGAGACTGTGTCCGGAGGGGGACCCTCTGCCTGGACACCGATGGCTCCTGGACTGTCAGCCGTGCGGGGGGAGGGGGGGGGGGTAGAGGGGTCCCCTGAGGATAGAGGGCTCTGGGGCCAAGGCTTAGGTAACTCCTGTACTCTCCGGTGCTGGGGACCCCTGGCTTGGAAGTGGGGTCTGCTGAAGGCTGTAAGGGGAGTGCCTAGGGCCAGAGGCTGAGCATTCCTTGAAGCTTGAGATTTGGGGTCCCCGGAGCAGGAGGTGGGCATTCTCTGGGCCCGGCTCCGGTCTCCCCCTGACCGTCCTCACGTCCCCTCCCAGGCACAGCAGCAGAGAAGACGGGCGTGTGCCCCGAGCTGAAGGAGGAGCTGAACTGCACGCAGGAGTGCAACTCGGATGGGGAGTGCGCCGACAACCTCAAGTGCTGCCGGGCGGGCTGCGCCGCGCTCTGCCTGCTGCCCAATGGTAACTCCGGGTGGCCCGGGGCGGGGCGCGGGGAGGAGGCGGGAGCGGCCGGGTTCCAGGAAGGGGGACGCTCCGGGACCCGGGGACCCCTGGCAAAGCCCAGGCGGATGGAACCAGATCGGCCCGCGCTCGTTCCTCTTGACCCTGGGGGAACAAAGGCGGCGTCGCTGAGGCGCGACGCAAGACGGGGTGCCCCCCCTCCTGCCTGTATTCCAGTCTCTGGTGCGTGACGGGCTTCCGGGCACGCACAGCAGGGACGTTGTTCAGAGCTGGCTAGCGAGCTGGTTCCACGGCCCGGGGCGCTCATCCCTCCAGGGGCTCCCAGATGATTCTCCAGGCAGGAAGCAATCTGACAGATCTAGGAAAGAGAACGTTCTCGCCCAGCTCACCTCGCCAGCCCTTGCCTCAGCAGCAGGCATAGCCAGGGGGTTCACCTTTTGCTCCCCTGGCTTGAAGGAAGTTGGGACTCGTCCCTGAGCACGCCTCCCCCTGCCTCCTCTTTAAAAGGACCTCCTCCGCTGGAGGGAGGGAGGGAGAGAATGTGAGAAAGCTGGGTGCTCCACTGCGCCTGGAACTCCCATCGGAGCCCGAGTGGCATTAGGCGGCATGGAATCCAAGCTTCTGGGTTTTCAGCGGGAAAAGCTGAGATCTAGGCAGGGCTCTGACCTGGGGTACCCACTGCTGTGATTACTAGTCCTTATCCAGAATACCTTGCTACTTCTCCAAAGGTGCCAGCGGGGGCTGGGAAGTTTGGTAATTAGAGACTCAGACACTTAGGATCAGGGAGGTGGGAGGCAGAGAAAGGACTGGGTCTGGAGGCCTTTAATCCAGGCCAGAGGGAGGAGGAGCAGAAGGAGAGCTGGAGACCAGGAGAGGAAGCTAGAGGCAGACGCTTAGGTGAGAGAGGTGGATGCCAAAAAACAAACAAACAAAAAAAAAAAAACCCACCAAGAAGTCTCTGCTGTTAGGGGGAGCCTGAGATGGACAGACTGAGGCAGGCAGAGGGGCCCGGCTAGGTGGCCTCCTGAACTAGAATCCTGATTCTGCCGCCTGCTAGCTGTGTGATCCTGAGCGAGTCACTTCCTCTCCAAGCCTGTTTTCTCGTGTCTCGCTCAAATTTTATAGGAGTGACATGAAGGCTAAATTAAGTAATATGTGTAAAATGCTTATTAGAGAGTGGATACGCTATACACAGTGCCTTGTTTTGTCAGTAAACTGCTGGGCGGCTGGGGATCCAGAGCCCCAGCCTTTTCCAAAGGAATGGATTTCTCTGTGCTAGGAAGTCGGCCGCTCCTGTCCTCTGCACCCAGTCCTGTGCCTGTGGGTGACATTTGGCTGGGCTTGCTCCTGGGGCTTCTGGAAGTGAGCTGAGTTCCCTTCTCCTTGACCCAGGAAATGGAGCGTAGGGTGTGTGTGTGTGTGTGTGTGTGTGTGTGTGTGAGAGAGAGAGAGAGAGAGAGAGAGAGAGAGAGAGAGAGAGAGAGAGAGAGAATATGGATATTGGAAGGCTGGGCTCAGGCCTTGGTTTTACTTGTGACCAGCAGTGTGATGTTAAGTGGTGCCTTCGCATCTCTGTGCCTCATTCTCTTCATCTGTGATAGGAACGTGGTTAGAAATATCCCCTACAGAGGAGATATTTGGCATGAGGATGAAAGAAGATAGTGCATGTACTTTACACCAAGAGCATTGTGAGTGGCATAGCTCTGCAGCCTTAGCTGTGAGTGTGTGTGTGTGTGTGTGTGTGTGTGTGTGTGTGTGTGTTAGTTATGGAGAATGCTTGCCTGTGTGTGGATGAGGAGTGTGCATGGGGGAGTCATGGAGTGTGTACCAGGTATATGGGAGTGAGTAAAGAGATGGTACACCGCACTTACAGTTTACAAAGCAGCACAGTGCAGGGCACACAGACTCTGAAGCCAGATTCCTGGCTTTCAGATCCTGCTTCTACCCTTAAGCAAATTACTTCACCTCTTGGTGCCTCGGTTTTCTCATCTGTAACGTGAGGGAATAGTAACAATGCCTGTCCTCTTCTTCTAGGACTATTGTGAGGATTAGACGAGTCACCACACGAGTTAATGCACATAAATGCTTAGAATGACACCTGACACACAGAAGGAGCTAAGAAAATGTGAACTGTTCTAGGGACTCATTACAATTATTGTTGTTGCAAAGGAGTTGGCCTTTTCAGAGAGAATTAACCAGGCATACATTGCCCCAGTTGCTTTCACAGCAACCCCGTGGTGTGGGCAGCGCTGTTCTCCTGTGGCACCTGAAGTACTGCCTCTGGGGAATTTCTGGCCCTAGGCTACTAAGTTAGGAAAAGGCAGAGCTGGGACTCCGAGGTCCTGCGATTCTGAAACCAATGGTGGAGGGAGCCTGAGGGGGAGGGGTTTGCGGGTGATCTTCCAGGGTGTGGGGCGGTGGGAGGTCAGGCTGTGGGTAGGTGTTTATCTCCTGGCACATCCCTCTGCCCACTTCCCCTTACTCCTTTTTCTATGAAGAAAAGCCTGGCTCCTGCCCCAAGGTGGACTTACCCTTGACCCCGCTTGGCCTCTGCCGGGACCAGTGCCAGGTGGACAGCGAGTGTCCTGACCAGATGAAATGCTGCCTCAATGGCTGCGGGAAGGTGTCCTGCGTCACACCCGTCTTCTGAGGTATGTGGGTGGGAGGGAGGAAGCGCCCTTAGGTGATGACACCTGCAGGAGGTGGAGAAGGAGGACCCAGGGGAACCAGCTTTCATCCACTCAACAGATGTTTCTTAAGCATCTGTTATGTGCTCTGTTCCGCTGGTGGTGCTGGGGATTCTTCACGGATGACCAAACCAGACATAAATTCCTCTCTGATGGGGTTTACAAGCTCGCAGACAATAATCAAAATAAGCAAACACGTTCTGTAGAATGTCAGAGCGAGATGGGTGCCATGGAGGAAAAGGAAACCGAAGGGGGATAAGGAGCACTGGGGTGGGAGTGGGGGAGCAGGGAGCAGGGTTACCATTTTCTTACACCAGACAGTCAGGGGGTGGGAGAGCCGTGAGGACTCCTGGGAGAGTGTTCCCGCAGAGGTGCAAAGGCAGGAGCTGTGCTGGAGAGCAGTGTAGGGAGGAGAGGGTCAGAGAGGGAACGGGTAAGCCAGCAGCTTGTTAGGGGCCTGACAAGCCATCGGAAGGACTTTGGTCTTGACCCAGATATGTTGGGCCATTGGAAACGGACATGCTCTGACTTGGATTTGAAAAGGCTTGCTCTGGCTGCAGTGTGGAGAACACTATAGGGGCAGCAGCGGAAGCAAGGGGGGCGGTGGGGAGAGAGCAGCTAGGAGGCTCCTGCACATGCCAGGTGGGAGATGACAGACCAGGGGAGACCAATGGCTGGGTTTGGGACATACGTGAAGGTAGATGGGACAGTATTTGCTAATGAATTGGGCTGTGAGGGCAAGAGATTTTCTCCTTCATTTCCTTAACACAGCACTTAAGTCAACAGCTGGAGGAGCAGCTGGATCTTAGGAGCCCCTGGGGAGGTAGGAAGCGCTTGGCATGACCAGTGGGAAGCAGGAGAGTTGGTACTTTTGCCAAGAAGCTTGGCTTTTTAGGACGGATATAGTAGAGATCAGTGTACTTCCTCAAATGTGTGTCTGTGTGTTGAGCCCTTCTGTAGCAGGTGGGGCTGTATTCGGCCACCTCTAAAAGGGGACAGAGCCTCTCTGTCCCCATGTATAACTAAAAATAAAACATTAAGTCCTAAAGTAAACGTGAGGAAGTAACACAAAACAAAACGCGAAGACATGCTCAGCCAGCTGATTGGGTGAGCCAGCCCGCGCCACCAGCTCTGTGCCAGGCGCTGGGGCAGAAGGTAACAGCTGCCCTTCCTCACAGAGCTTGCAGCTGCTTGGCTGGGGTGGACAGATGGGCAGACACTCCCACTGCTGCTGTGGAGGGAAGGGCGGGGTGCGGTGGGAACAGGAGGAAACCTCACCCGGGTAGGATTGGGAAGAGGATTCGAGCAAACTTCCCAGGGGGTGGTGACCCTGAGCCAGTCCTAAAGGGCGAGTGGAAGGTGGGCAGCCTGGAGAAGTGCAGGGAGGAGGCTGGTGCGGGCAGGGGACACAGAATGAGCAAGAACCTGGAAGCGCCCTGTGGTTGAAATCTCATTGTTGATCCGCTGCTGCTTCTGACAGGCTCTCAGCCAAGGGACTGGGGGGTCACGATGGACCCCGGAGAGGGGGATGGACGAGCCCAGGGTCCCATGGCTACTGCTTCAAGGCATGACCTTCAGAGCCGGAGAGGGAACCATGGTCTTCCTAGAGCCCAGAGCACTCCATTGACCCCAGCCCTCTCTTACCTCCTGGAGTGCCAATAGCAGGGCCAGGCTTTTGAGTCAGGAAGACACAGGTTCAAATTTCAGCTCTGACACTTAACTAGCCTTTCACCTTCCTGAGCTGCAATTATTTTACTTATAAAATGGGATAAATATTAGTGTGATGAACCCAAAGAAGAGAGGCAAGGGGGAGCTTCCTGGTGGTAGAGGGCCTCAGGGAGGTAGATGACCACGGCGCCTCAGGAAGGCCACGTGTGTCTGAGGAATGGTCTGAAGCAGAGGAGGTGAGTGTAGGACCCGCAGAGAAGTAGGCAGAGCCCCAGGGCCTCAGAAGGTGAAGTGTGTGTGTGTGTGTGTGTGTGTGTGTGTGTGTGTGTGTGTATGTCGGGGGGGGGGGGCGGGGAGGGCGGGGGGACGGAGGCGAGGAGGTATGGCAGCGTGAGGAAAGCTTTGGTCCAGAACTGAAGCGGCAGTACCCTCGTCTGGTATGGTGGATATTGTTGTTGATGGTTTTATTATGATTGTCTCCCTCCAGTTTCAGCCACCACAGCCTGCGGAATGAGGGAGTGGGAGTTTCCACCTGGCTCCGTCTGGCTCCAGCCCAGCTGCCCTCCCTTCTTTCTGGCCTCTGCACTCCCTCCTGTGCTGACCACAGTTTCTCTTTCCAACCAATAAAGTGACCACTTCCAGCACTGGTGGGGCCATGGCCTCCGTTCTTATCACTCTGTCCCTGCCCGCCCCCCCCCCGCCCACCCCCCCACCCTGATTCTGGGTTAAGGCGGGATGGGGGGCAACCAGATCATCCAGGCACAAAGTCCAGAGAGGGATCACCTCTGAACAGTGAACACAGTTACAGGGCTTGTCTGGTCTGGGTTGGTGGTTATTCTCGAAGATGATGGGAGGGAACCCTGAGGCTCAGATGATGGGATGCTTCTGAGGTCTCCGAATCGGTGCTGGGCGTTCCCATAGCAGCAACACGGACTGTGCTCCAGATGCAGGGCCGGGAGGTTCCCTGGAGAGAGCTCCTGGCTCCACAGACAACCCCGAGGGGTGACGACAGCCCCGACTTATAGACCAGCTTTGCCAAGTTACTAGTTTGCAGCCACAGAAAAAGAAGATGGCAAAGGCAGGGTCCTTTGTTATAAGCCGAATCATTGTTTGGTGTAAACAATATATTGGGTCAAAATTTAAAAGGTAAAATGAAAAGCATCTTTCACCCTTGACTTCCTCCCCCCAACCCCAGCCAACCAGTTGTTTTCTGTGGATGAGACCAAGATCAGTTTCTTGTGTATTTTTTTAGAGATATAGCTCCATCTCTCTATCTAGCCTCTCTCTATTTATTCTCTCTTTTCCTATTTCCCCCTCTATTTCCTTACTCTATCCCTCTCTCTTTCCCCCAATTTTCCCCTCTTCTCTCTACTCACTCTCTTTCCCATTTCCCCCTCTTTTTATCCTCTCCCTCCCTCCATCTCTCTTCCCACGCTTCCCCGTCTCTCCCTCTGTCTGGCCCCCCTTTCTCTTCTCTATTTCCCCCTTTATCCCTCACTCTCTATCCTCTTTCTCCCTCTCTATGCCCCCATCCTCTGTCCTCCTCTATCACCTCTTTTCTGTCCCCCTTTTCCATGGCCTTCTCTCAATACTCACAGGTGTTATAGGTATCATCTCCTCTACACCCAATGGTGTCTAGCATCGTCCTCGTTGTGCAGGTTGGGAGACTGGGGAGGCCCTGAGAGGCACAAAGGCTTTTCTAGGACACAAAACTGGTAAGAAAAAAGGAGGTCTGAACTCGGCATTCTCCTAAAGGCTGGGAAATGGGTACATTCCCAGGCAGCTGTGCTGGATATTGGTGTATGGGTATGGAGATGACCTGGGCATAGAGGGGAGCAGTCAGCAGCCCACAGGGGGCTTTGGGCAGCTCTGATTGGAAGAAGGAGCCCAGGTAATGGACCTTGTGGGATGCCCTCACTTCCTTGGTGACAGACCCCAACAGAAGTGTCTGAGACTTTGTAAATACCCTATGACTTCTCTAAATTTTACTCACTGGTTTTAGCATTCACTGACGATTCTTGCCTAAATCAATGATTATTTAATGGTTGTTAAACAATGGTTTTCTAATTCTATCCTCTTCAGTGCTTTTTGTGTGTGTGTGTGGCGGGGGAGTGGCTTCCATCCCCTCTAGCATCAGTGTGAGGGATGGTACTGTGCTCATCTACACTTCTGAGCCTGGGGGCTTGGTGGGGTAGGGGTTAAGCTTTGTAGTAGATTTTGAGATCTCGCCTCTGAGTTTTGATTAAATGTCCCATGCCAGGGTTTACTCCAACTTGGTAGTATAATATCCTACTCTTGAGAGGGGTTACCCTTAGGTCTTATGTTAACCCACCCATTCTGAGCAGAGCTTGGGACCCCTCATCCCTTCCATCCTCCCTCCCTTCCTATCTTCTTTCTTTGCTCTCTTCCATAATTCAGAGATGATGAGACCCATAGCATTCATGCATAGTTTAAAACCTTAACTCCTAAAAATAAATCCCAGGTTCCTCCTTCCCTCCATTATATAATCTCTATGAAATGAATCAACAAGTGCTTGCCACCTCACTCAAGCCATCAAAGTTAACATCACCTGTAACCAAACAAACCAACATCATATACTGTGTTCATGTCACCTTTCTTGGCTCAGTGTAAGGCGGATCCACGACTTCAAGAACCTCCAAAGCCCTGGCTGGTGTTGCTCAGTTGGTTGGGCGTCGTCCTGTGCACAAAAAGGTTGCTGATTACATTCCTGGTCAGGCACATGCCTGGGTTGTGGGCTCAAACTTCCATAAGAGGCAGGCAGGAGGCAGCTGATGTTTCCCTCTCACATCAATGTTTTTCTATTTCCCTCTTCCTCTGGCTCTAAAAATCAATATATATATATGATTTTTTTCTATTTCCCTCTTCCTCTGGCTCTAAAAATATATATGTTAAATATATATATTTAACCTCCAGTATGTGAACCTGAAAAGGTAGAGGCAGGCAAGCCCAGAAGATCTCTGTCATCTATAAGGAAAAGTCCAGGGGATTTTATGAGATGGAGAGGTAACAGGGACTGGGTGGTCATGGCCAAGCTGAATGTTAATGATAGCAAACTGATTAAGAAAGAACATAGGCGCTAGAGTCAGACTTTGATTCAGACACCAACTTCATTCCTTGCCATTTGACTATTTTGGGCAAGTAATTTATCTTCCTGACCTTCAACTTCCTCATTTGTAAGATACAGTTTTAATAGAATCTTCCTCTCTGGGCTGTTGGGAATATTAAACGAGATACTGTATGTAAAGCACTTAGTTGGTTCCTGGCATATCGTAAGTGTGGCTACCACCAGGTCCCTTGGTCCCTTGCTTGGTCACTGGATGGGGCCCTAAGTGAACAGAACTGGCCCTAGACCATGAATGAGAGGGACCGGAACTGAGTCCCAGGCTGCTTCAGTTTCCACAGCCACGACTGAGGTACCTAGACCTGGCTCTAGAGGCCCATGTGGGTGTGTCTCCCACCCAACTGAATGCTCCATCCCAAACACAGAGGAAGCTTGGGGAATTATAGGGTGGGCATTGCAATGCAGAGAACCAGGTCTTCTTCTTGGATTAGTGACACCTCTGCTTCATTCCCATCGTGTGATTTTGGAGAAGCCTCTGCACTTTGGTCTTCCATTTTCCCCTCTTGACTTAGATACCTGAACAGCTTGCCCTCATGTTCTCTCCTTCCCCTCCAAGTTGCAATAGTTGGTGTTGCTTAAGGTAAATCAAGGGACTGCAGGACCAAGGCTTTCACTCCTCTCCCCGAGTAGCCTATGGCAGGACTATGTTAATATCTTCAGGTTATCCCCCATTTTTCTTTATTCTTTGGTTTCTTTTGTTCCCTTATTTGATAAGAAATATTTTCCTTGTTCAATGTAGGTCCTTCCAATATGGTGCAGATCACAAGCCCCAGGTCCCCTGTTCACCTGCCCACCTCCTGCTGATCACAAAACCAGCCCCCCTGTACAGGCTTCGAATTGCATCTGATCTCCTGCATCACACCCCTATTCACCTGCCCATTCCCCGCTGCTCACTAGCCCCTGCCCCGCTGTTCACTGAACACCTCCGGCTGCTAACTAGCCCCTCACTAGCGTGTGCTCACTAGGAGCCAGCCCAGCACATCATTCCCATTTCTGAGGTCAGAACCAGGCCTCAGCGCTTCCCTCAGCTGGGAAGGAGCAGAGCTGGATTGGGAAGAGGACGATCTCTGCAGCTGTGTGTGGGCCCCATTTTCACGAACCCAGGAGGCTCCAGGGCCCTCTGAGCATTTGTAACTGTGTCGATGTCGCTGTATTACCAGAGGTCCCTTCAGGGCACAAGCTGGGATGTGGTGGCCAGGACTTGTCCGCAGCCTGTAGGACTGGAGCCCTCTGTTCTCTCCTCCACATGCCGCAGGGACACCCTGCCAGGCGCTTCACTCAGAAATAAGGGGGTACCTTGCCTCCAAATGGGCAACAGAGTCAGGCCTGTGGGTGTGGACACTGCCTCTGAGCTGCTCCCAATGGGCTGAGGCAGAAGGTGCTGGAGCCCAGGCTCCAGTGGAGGCGGCAGGAAGGGACTGTGCTATGCTCCGTGCCCAGGCCTGTGCCAGGAGCTCAAGGTCCAGATCCTAGTCAATCCTAGGAGAGGTGTTTCTTTGCTCCCCTCCCTCCCTCCCTGACTCCCTCCCTCCCTCCCTCCCTCTCCCCCCTCCCTTCAGGCTTTACTGAGCACCTGTCTGTGCCAGGCGCTGAGGTACAAAGGGAAAAGGGAAAGCTAGCATCCCCAAGATCTCACCGCCCCCCCCCCCCCCAGAGCATCATCAAGAAAATGGCTGTGACCGCGGTGGGTGCAGGATGCAGGGGGAGCCCCAAGGGACTCAGGGAAGATTCTCCAGTGGAGTTAAAGCAGCCGGCTGGGCCCTGAAGGCCGAGGAAGGGCATTCCTGATTGGGGGGGGGGGGGGGGGACTGCCTTCGTAAAGGCAGGGAGGCAGGAAAGAGCCCGCCTGGGCTGGGAACTGTGGGACGGCGATGGAGCCCAGGTCCAGGAAACCTGCTGGGTGAGGATGGGGTCCCAGAACCCACTCCCTGAACCCTCTGCCTTCTTGACCTCCTTTGCTCCAGGCTAGGAAGAGGCCCCGGCCCAGCTGCACAAATGGGTGCTGTGACATTGGAGAGAGGGAGTGAGGAAGGGGCCAGCTGGTGTGTGTTTTGGGATTGCTTCTCAGAAATCTGGGTGAGCTGCCCTTCACCCTGTGGCCATGGGCTCTGATGGGTTTCACCCTTCCCTTCATTCCCCTCCTCCACCCCCAGCAGACAGGGGTCCGCAAACCAGCAGACTTCCCAAATTCGCTCTGTGAGACTTGGCTCTGCCCGGGCGCCTCTTGGTCCGAGTCCCCCATGCCACCCCACCTCCGTGGCAGCATCTCTCATCCCCTCTGCCCCCATTCAGCACACGGCACCCTCAGCGCTCCCCTGCAGCTCCAGGGACCTGCTGAGCCCGGGCGCCAGCAGGTCACTAGTATCCCAGGTCCTGCCTGCAGCCTCGGGGTCCTTAAACCAGACTGGCAGGGGCCGGGGGGTTGACCCCTTAGGAAGAGGGGTGCAGACACCAGGTGGGCTCTCCGCCCCCTCTACCTCCCCCCTCCAAACCCCGCGCCCCCTCCCAGAGGATATGGGAGAGCGCCCAGTCTGTGCTGACACATCCAGCTCACAGAGGGCTCAGCCTGAGCACTGCGGCCTCCAGAGGGGACCCGCCTGCAGGGTGTTAGGCAGAACAGGCCTCCCAGGGCAGCTGGATGCCCACCTGGCCCCACAGCCATCCTTCAGCCTCCCCCTTACCCCTTCTGAAGGGGAACCAGGTGTGCTTTCCGCCCAGCCCAGCTGCCTGCCTTGGGAGGCGGCAGAGGCCTTCGCCCTCTGCTGGCCAATGCCCGTTACTGCAGGAAAGTAAGAGTCACCCTGCCACCCTGCTGGTGCCCACTGGGAGCCGGCCCAGCACATCATTCCCATTTCTGAGGTCAGAACCAGGCCTCAGCGCTTCCCTCAGCTGGGAAGGAGCAGAGCTGGATTGGGAAGAGGACGCTCTCTGCAGCTGATGTGTGTGGGCCCCATTTTCACGAACCCAGGAGGCTCCAGGGCCCTCTGAGCATTTGTAACTGTGGCGATGTCGCTGTATTACCAGAGGTCCCTTCAGGGCACAAGCTGGGACGTGGTGGCCAGGACTTGTCCGCAGCCTGTAGGACTGGAGCCCTCTGCTCTCTCCTCCACATGCCGCAGGGACACCCTGCCAGGCGCTCCACTCAGAAATAAGGGGGTACCTTGCCTCCAAATGGGCAACAGAGTCAGGCCTGCGGGTGTGGACACTGCCTCTGAACTGCTCCAAATGGGCTGAGGCAGAAGGTGCTGGAGCCCAGGCTCCAGTGGAGGCGGCAGGAAGGGACTGTGCTATGCTCCGTGCCCAGGCCTGTGCCAGGAGCTCAAGATCCAGATCCTCTCCAATCCTAGGAGAGGTGCTTCTTTACTCCCTTCCCTCCCTCTCTTCCTCCCTCCGTTCTTCCCTCCCTCCCTCCCTCCCTCCCTCCCTCCCTCCCTCCCTCCCTCCGTGTCTCCCTCCCTCCCTCCCTCCCTTCAGGCTTTACTGAGCACCTGTCTGTGCCAGGGGCTGAGGTACAAAGGCAAAGCTAGCATCCCCAAGATCTCACCGCCCCGTGAGAGCATCATCAAGAAAATGGCTGTGACCGCGGTGGGTGCAGGATGCAGGGGGAGCCCCAAGGGACTCAGGGAAGATTCTCCAGTGGAGTTAAAGCCGGCTGGGACCTGAAGGCTGAGGAAGGGCATTCCAGATGGAGGGAACTGCATGCACGAAGGCAGGGAGGCAGGAAAGAGCCCGCCTGGGCTGGGAACTGTGGGAGGGCGATGGAGCCCGGGTCCAGGAAATCTGCTGGGTGAGGATGGGGTCCCAGAACCCACTCCCCGGACCCTCTGCATTCTTGACCTCCTTTGCTCCAGGCTAGGAAGAGGCCCCGGCCCAGATGCACAAATGGGTGCTGTGACATTGGAGAGAGGGAGTGAGGAAGGAGTGGCCAACTGCTGTGTGTTTTGGGGTTGCTTCTCAGAAATCTGTCCCTCCACCTCCTCCTCCTCCTCCTCCTCCGACACCATGGCAACCAGGAGGCAGCTGGGGAAGCCATCTATGAGCTGGGCTGAGTTGAGGGGGAGGTGGGCTGGAGATAGGGGCCTCTGCTCCCCCTCTCTGAGCCTCAGTCTTGGCATCTAGAATATGGGCACGGCAACCCAGTGGTGGGCCCCTGTCAACCCAGGTGCTCCAGGAAGCCCAGGCCCAGGCTGGACTCCTTAGGCGAAGGCCCGGGAGGTAAGGGTGGGCTGGGGAGTGCCCTGCACCATCCTGCAGCTGGGGGCTGGGCAAGGCGGTGGGCAGTCCCTGAGCCACCTGGCCTGTGCATCCCACCCAGCAGCCTGCCTGCTGTGCCCACTGCTCTGTCACTGCGGAGGCGCCCCAGGGAGAGGAGACGGGGCCGAGGCACAGACACAGGATGGATCTCCCTGTGAGCCCTGCAGTGAGCGGTCTGGGCGGTGGGGGGTCTCCCCTGCCAAGGAGCACAGGGCTCAGCTGTTCCAAGAACCAGGTCAGAGCCCCCAGAGGTGGGGCCTATTTCCTGAGGCTGCTGCTCCGATGACTACAGACCGGCCTAAACCAACAGGAACAAGTGCTGTCCCCGTCTGGGTGCCAGAATCTGAAATGAGGGCGTCTAGGGCTGAGCTCCCAGGAGGGCTCCAGGGCAGGGTCCTTCCTGCCTGGTCGGCTTCAGGGGGCTCCTGGTGCTCCTTTGATCCTGGCCCCATCCCTTCATCTCCCCTAGTCTTCACGTGGCCTCTCTCCATCCCCACGTGACTGCTCCTGCACGTTCAGGTGCCCTTCCTCCTTGTTCATAACCCCGCTCTGTGTTCATGTGCGCACTTCCGGGTGATCAAGTGGCCCCGCCTCCTGTCACGTGCACAACCTGTCTGTCCACGTGGCCCCACCCCCTGATCATGTGCACACTCCAGGCTGCCACGTGGCTCCGCCCCCTGATCACGTGCACACTCCAGGCTGACACGTGGCCCCGCCCTCTGATCACGTGCCCAGGGTACAGGTGGGGCTACTGCAGCACAGAGAGGGAGAGTGACTTCTTCCTTCCAGGTTCACAGCAGTAAAGGGGCAGAGCTGAAAACGGAACCCTCGGCTGCCCAGAGCCTCAGTCTCCTTGACCTGTGACCTCTGGGTGAGCTGCCCTTCACCCTGTGGCCATGGGCTCTGATGGGTTTCACCCTTCCCTTCATTCCCCTCCTCCACCCCCAGCAGACAGGGGTCCGCAAACCAGCAGACTTCCCGCATTCACTCTGTGAGACGTGGCTCTGCCTGGCGCCTCTTGGTCCGAGTCCCCCATGCCACCCCACCTCCGTGACAGCATCTCTCATCCCCTCTGCCCCCATTCAGCACACGGCACCCTCAGCGCTCCCCTGCAGCTCAGGGACCTGCTGAGCCCGGGCGCCAGCAGGTCACTAGTATCCCAGGTCCTGCCTGCAGCCTCAGGGTCCTCAAACCAGAATGGCAGGGGCCGGGGGGTTTACCCCTTAGGCAGAGGGGTGCAGACACCAGGTGGGCACTCTGCCCCCTCTACCTCCCCCACTCCAAACCCCGCGCCCCCTCCTTAGAGGCTATGAGAGAGCGCCCAGTCTGTGCTGACACATCCAGCTCACGGAGGGCTCAGCCTGAGCACTGCGGCCTCCAGAGGGGACCCGTCTGCAGGGTGGTAGGCAGAACAGGCCTCCCAGGGCAGCTGGATGCCCACCTGGCCCCACAGCCATCCTTCAGCCTCCCCCTTACCCCTCCTGAAGGGGAACCAGGTGTGGTTTCCGCGCAGCCCAGCTGCCTGCCTTGGGAGGCGGCAGAGGCCTTCGCCCTCTGCTGGCCAATGCCCATTACTGCAAGAAAGTAAGAGTCACCCTGCCACCCAGCCCGTGTCCACTGGGAGCCAGCCCAGCACATCATTCCCATTTCTGAGGTCAGAACCAGGCCTCAGCGCTTCCCTCAGCTGGGAAGGAGCAGAGCTGGACTGGGAAGAGGACGCTCTCTGCAGCTGATGTGTGTGGGCCCCATTTTCACGAACCCAGGAGGCTCCAGGGCCCTCTGTGCATTTGTAACTGTGGCGATGTCGCTGTATTACCAGAGGTCCCTTCAGGGCACAGGCTGGGATGTGGTGGGAAGGGAGGCAGGAAAGTGCGCACTCCTGGCTACCCACGTGGCCCCACCCCCTGTTCAGTTGGCCACTGCCCACTGCTCACTTGCTCCTGCCCCCTTATTCAGGTGCCATTTCCACCTGATCTTGTTACCCCACCCCCTTGGCAGCTGGTGGAACCCCCTGTTGTCTGGGTTGAGTTGAGTGGGAGATGGGCTAAGGTTAGGGACCTCTGCTCCCCCTTTCTGAGCCTCAGTTTTGAATCTAGAATCTAGGCAGGACAACCCAGGTGCTTGCCCCTGTCAACCCGGGTGCTTCAGGAAGGGGAGCCGTAGGCTGGACTCATTAGGGGAAAGGCTTGTGAGGTTAGGCCAGGGCTTTGGAGTACCCTGCACCATCCTACAACCTGGGGCTTGGCAAGCGGAGGAGTCCCTGAGCCAAGTTACCTGCACTTCCCACCAAACAGCCTGCCCTGGTGTGCCCACTGCACTATCACTGCAAGGAGCCCCGGGGGCTGGGTGGGCGGGAGGCAGGGTGCTCCTGGCCACATGGCTTCAGTGTTCATTTGGGCCCTCCTCCATCCTCTCCTGACATCTCTGGCAAAATCACCTGCCTCTGCCCCCTTGTTCACCTGCCCACTTCTGGCTGATCAGGAGGCCCCGCTCCCTGTTCAGGTGCCCCCCTTCCTGCTGATCAGTGCCCCCAACCTCCTGTTCACATGCTGACTTCCAGCTGATCATAAGCCCCCGCCCCCCAGTTCATGTGCCCACTTCTGGCTGATCATGTGCTTATTTAAGGAAGTTCAGGCACAGAAGTGAGTAGTTTTAAGAACACAACAAGGAGAATAAATGTGGTGTGGAGAAATGCATCTCGTGTTCACAAAAACACCTGTTATTGCCATAGAGCAATCCTGACTCCAGGGAGTACCGGGCTCTTATGCGGAAATTAGATGTTCTTGCAGACTTTCTCACATGCATCTTTCTTCAGAAAGTTGTTCGCATTGCCGTTGCAGCCCCCGTAGTGAAACAGCACACATCCAGAAGTTGATGAGTTGTAAAACCACCGTGGGAGTTTGGCTCGACAAGGGCCCCTTTCCATTGGAAGTTTGCAATCTTCTGGGGAGACACTCGGTGGGTGATTCTGATGGTGACTCGATTGGCCTAAATAGAGAAGGTGGTTGAGAGAGGCAAAACTTATCACCTTTCCCTTGTTGCCCCATATGCCCATATGCCAGGGGCTAGGTTGGCCACGGGCACAACTGTGAGGCTATATACAGCAACCGAGCCCTGTACCTCTTCCCATCCAGCTCATCTGGCCCACACAGCAATGGCCTTATCCGTCCGTACAGACATTGAGGTTTTTCATTTCTGGAAGTAGACAGCTGTGCTAAAAACCCCAGACTTGAGAATCCTGTTCTAGTGGATTCAAATCCGCTTACTACTGTGGGATAACTGTACCAACTTAACTTCTCCAAATCTTCATTTCTTCATTTGTAAAATTAGGGAGTTGAACTCCATCATCTCTGAGCATCCTTTCAGATCTGATTTTCTAGGATTTGATGAGTAAACTCTCTCAGGCTTCCACCTCCTGTCCCATCATCAGTCTAGAAGAGATATCCTATAGGAAAGGGCTGACTTAGAATCTGAGAGTGAGGTTCAAAGTTTATTCAAATTTCTAGCTGTGTGACCTTACACAAATCACCTATATCTTTGGCACTCAGTTTCCTTCATGTAAAATGGGGTATAATATTCACACTTTAGACTTACCGAAGGCTTAGAGATAACCTATGGAAAGCATTGATAAATAGAAAAGCACCAATAAATAGCAGCTGCTCTCAATCATTCTTTCCCTTCCTTGACCAAGAGAACTCTGGAGAGCAGGGATCTTACCCTTTACCCAGCTCTAGTTTTTCTCTTTTCTGCAGCACGTTTATCATCTGTTATGTGTATTATGTATTGTCTGTCTCTCTCCCACTGGAATATGAATTCCACAAAGGCAGGATTTCTGCTTCACTCGTTACGTTAGCCTGAGCACCTAGCACAGTACCTGGCACACCGCATGCACCCAGCATGTATATTTGATGAAGTGAATTGCATTGACTACGTATGAGATAAAGAACAGACTTTCTTTATCTCATACTTTCTTTATCTTTGTACTGCCACTCTCCCGTCTCTATTCCCAGCCTATTCTTGGAGCTCCCACTTCCATACCAACCTGTTCCTGCTTCCGACTGAAACTCTTGGCTGAAGGTGAGAAGCAGAAGAAATGGAAGAGAGATCCGGAGCTGCATGGTGCCACCCGGCCAGTGGCCCAGCCCGGGGTTGGCATTTTAGGGAGAAAGGGGACCAATGGGGAGAATTCTGGCTGCATATTCGGCTCATTCACCCCTAACTCTTGTTAATCACGAGTTGGGCTACCCCTGGAACAGGGTGTCCAGCCAAAGCACATCTCTGACTCTTTTCTTTGACCTTATCTGATCTTTGGCGTTTATCCAAGGCCACTTTATTACACTTCAGGGTGGAAGCTGCTGTAACAATAATAAAACAATAGGTACCATTTACTGAGTACATTTACCTTCCCAAGCACCGTATAAACTACTATTCACATATCACCTCCCTTGAACCCACACAGGATTCCTACAAGACTTAGAATCCCCAATTTGTACATGAAGAGAGGTTAAAGTACATTGACCATTGTCACATGGATAGTGAGTTTCAAAAGCCAGGATTGGGCTCCTCATCTGTCCAGCTCCAGTGCCCTTGTATTATTCATTCATTCATCAAACACTTACTGAGTTCCCACTATGTGCTTCCTCTCATCTGAAGTCTCCCAGGGAATTATGAGAGGAACATAGTTGTGTAGAAGGGGCCAACTTTGTCTGGTTTAGAGAATCATCTGTCTACAGACACACCTCAATTGCCAGGAACCAGCACATTCCCACGCACTTCCTTTCCCAGATCCTCTAGAGATCTGATTTTTTTAAAAGGCAAAGCTGGCATAATTTGGTGGGATATAGTGAGTATGGGATATTAAGTCTAAGGTTGTGCTTTTGAGTTCAGGTGCTTTTTTTTTTAAAAAAAGTGTTTTATTAATTTTTTTACAGAGAGGAAGGGAGAGAGATAGAGAGTTAGAAACATTGATGAGAGAGAAACATCGATCAGTTGCCTCCTGCACACCTCCCACTGGGGATGTGCCCGCAACCAAGGTACACGCCCTTGACCAGAATCAAATCTGGGACCCTTCAGTCCGCAGGCCGACGCTCTATCCACTGAGCCAAATTGGTTAGGGTGAGTTCAGGTGCTTTTGACCTTGGGAAAGTCATGTGATCTCTCTGAGCCTCAGTTTATCAACTATACATTGAGATCAATGATGCTAGTTTAGCATACTTCCCAGAACTGCACAAGTGTTCAATGAATATACAAATGTTTCATACATTATAAATGCACACACAGACACATGCCATTTGCTGATGTGTGTGTGTGTATGATGAACTTTTTGGAAATGGGAGTGCAAGCTAGATTAGAACCATACTTGTTATCTATAGAAATGTGTTACCCATCTTTGCACATTAGCGGTAACTCTTCCTTCTTTCTCTTTAAATCCCCTGCAGCCATGATGATACTCATTCCTTGGACATTGCTTCTCCAAACTATAGTTCACACAATGGTTGGTCAACCCTCCCATGGCCTGCTCACCTTCACTGCTTCCTCTGCCTTTATTTTCTTAAAGACTCCTCTAAAAGTCTGCATTTCAACATCTTGGTAATACATCTTTTTTTGCACTTTAGTGGGTCCACTAGGATTATTCCTGTCTCTTTCTTTAGCTCTCTTGGATTATCAAATCTGTTAGTCAGAAACCAAAATAATGGCAGAAGGAGGTCCCCAGGGAGTGAACACACTGGCATTTGCCATTCAAACAGAGTAAAGGCAGGGCTGCATGTAGGTGCTCTTGGATGAGAGCTCCCACATTGCTCCCTCTTCTAGAGCAGCTGACCAGGAAGTGAAAACTGACCTTTTAAAACACAATTCAGGAGAGCAGTTTTCATCTGGGGAGGAGGCAATTCTACCCCCCAGGGGCACTTGGCAATGTCTAGAGGCATTTCTGATTGTCACAACTTGGGGATGGGGGCGCCTACTGGCAGAGGCCAGTGATGCTACTAACTAACCAACCATCCTACAATGCACAGGATAGCCCCACAACATAGAGTGATCTGCCCCCAAACGTCAGTAGTGCCAAGGTTAGAAAACCTTGCAGCGGAGTTATGGATATAAATATTTTTTAATTATAAAAATATTTCCAATATGAGCAGTGTGATCAGGACTCCATGCAGTGAGGGCAGTGCTTGATGAGATGTGCCTGTACTTACTGGATGTATTTGTTGTACTTATTTGGCTGAACAGGCCTTGTGGGTGGTGTGGGAGGTACTGACCTTTGAAAACCACTCTGTACCTGGGTTGTCCTGGGGGATCTTTGGCCTCAACTCAGTGACTTGGCTCTTCCTCAGGTGATTTGGGTGGTAAGGTTGCTAACGTTCCAGAATATGGAGGACAAGTGTAAGATTTATTAAAAGCACATTTGAGAAAATAGCAGGAAGCTCTTGTTAGTTATCTAGCACTTGTACTCATCATAGGAGTCGTACCCTATATCAACCATATATGTGTGTAAAGAATGAAGTTACTTTTGATTGAGATCCATTGATTTGGGTGGTGTAGAGATGGGGAAGTAAATGTGGGTGGGATTTTGAAAGAACAAAGTTTTCTCAGTCAGATTCTAAACTCCACAAAACCTTTATCTTTTCTAGAAGGAAACAGACATCACTTCAACACCAACAATATGTCAGAGGATTTTCTGCCTTGTCTCATTACACTCTTCTAAAAAAGTCCTTGGAATAGATATTATTATCATCTTCATCTTACAGAACAGGGGAACAGGGATTTGGAGAGAAGACTTGCTTATACATATAACAAATACATTTATTATAAGCATACACATACTAAGGAAGTTTATTTCTATATTTTTACCTTATTTATATTCAAAATAAATGTGTAGGGAGCAAAATAAGGTTGATTACTTTCAGAGTAGAGTTAATTTATATCTTCAGAAATCCAAGTAGAATTTCTAGCAGAAGATAATTATTAGCGCTCTATACCAAATAGCTTGAATATAAATAGAGGAGGGAGAAAGAGTTTATGAACCCAGGAGCCTGGAGCTTTATTCATAGGACATGAAAACTGTTCACTGTGGGAAGCTCCAGGTTGACCCCTTTTCTGGAAGCTGTGACCCTACAAGATTTGCATCTGCGTGGTTGATATCATAAAGGGATGCCTGCCTTTTTTTTTTTTTTTTACTATGTTTGTTCTAATAATAA
Source organism: Cnephaeus nilssonii (assembly GCF_951640355.1). Classification (NCBI taxonomy): domain Eukaryota; kingdom Metazoa; phylum Chordata; class Mammalia; order Chiroptera; family Vespertilionidae; genus Cnephaeus; species Cnephaeus nilssonii. The sequence goes on along the minus strand of NC_137082.1, from coordinate 68,943,592 downwards.
TACTAATCTTTATTGTTTATGGAACATTAACATCCAAGGCAGTATGTTATGCACATCTTACATAACTCATCTTGTGTGCTTGTCAAAAACTCTGACACTGGTTTTATAGTTTTGCATATTTCACAGATGAGGAAACCAAGACCCAAGGAAGTTATATAAATGAGACGTGTGATATTACATCAGAAGGGTTTTAGACCAGTAGTCCTGAACTTATAATATATCAGAGTCACCTTAAGACCTTTTATTTTATTTTAATTCAGTTTTTTAAAGACTCTAGAATCTCTGAGTTTTTAATACACTGGTATTGGTCAGCCACTTAGGTGATTTGGCTACAGAAAAAAAATCCTTGATCTGCTCAATGGCAAACAATGAATTTAAACGATTCTATGATGTTTGACCATCTTCCTCAGAAGACTTGCTAAAGTTGTTTGAGATATCTTACAACATTCATATAGCAGTACTTGTTAAATTAGAGAGGAAACTGTCCTTCCAACACAAAACCTAGGTCTCAATAACAGTGATATTGACTCAGTTCTCCCTTCCTGATATGTTGTTGCCCTAGAGTGCCGCTCACCTGATGAGAGGCAGACGGAGCACAAGGGCTTGGACTCTCAGGTCTTCCTGGAAAGTGTGTGGTCTACAGTGCTTTACTGGGTCCCCTACTGCTCTGCACAGGTCCACTTTTCCCCGTCACTAACACCACTGATATCTTTTTGAACATCACTGGGGCCAGTAAGGATGAGATAATAGACAATAATATCTATTCCAAGGACTTTTTTAGAAGAGTGTAATGAGACAAGGCAGAAAATCCTCTGACATATTGTTGGTGTTGAAGTGATGTCTGTTTCCTTCTAGAAAAGATAAAGGTTTTGTGGAGTTTAGAATCTGACTGAGAAAACTTTGTCCTTTCAAAATCCCACCCACATTTACTTCCCCATCTCTACACCACCCAAATCAATGGATCTCAATCAAAAGTAATTTCATTCTTTACATGCTGGAAGTGCCCCAGTGATGAGAGAAAGGTCCTTTCTTTGTTCTTTCCCTAATGGTGCAAGTATGGTAACTGGGTCTCAGAGGGAAGAATGACTTGCTTATTGTCACATCGAAATTAATGGCTGGGCCACCATTAAAATCCAGATGCCCAAGCCCAAAACTTTTTCTATTATTCATGGAACTAGTCTCACGTTATCCTGTTATTTTGGAGAAAATGTTCTCTCTGATTGCTACACATGCTCCAGTTCTTTCCAATGCTCACATCCTCCCAATAACCATGTAACCAATTCTCAGTATTAAATTTGCTCTTTGAAATACTGAGTATGGTTTCTGTGCCCATTACTAAACCCGCCCAATAGAGTGAGAGTCTGGCCTTCCAACTTTCATAATGGAACACTGGTGTTACCTTACACAAAGACTCGCTATGGTAGGGAATTCTTCAACTGTAGGAATGGCATTAAGGTGCTGAATATTGGGCGGGGGGAGGGCAGGGGAAGGGAACATATGTAATACTTTCAACAGGAAAGATTAAAAAAAAGAGAATTTTTAAAAACCAAAAAAAGAGAGATGCTGAATATTAAAACAACTAAGTGACAAGTAGCCATTATATCCACCCTGATTTCCAACGAGGCTGTGGGATCTGGCAACACCTGTTACACTCAAACCTGGATTTTAGCTCCAGTTTTGCTATTGATTTGCTGTGTGATCTTGGATGTCTATTTCCTACTAGAAGCTTCCATTTGTACAGTAAAAAAAATAAGGAGGGTTATTTGGGCTGGCGGAACTCTCAAATATCCTCAGCTTGGACATCTCCTGAATTTTCAAACCATCCACAGCTTCCTGTGGGCATTTCTGGCTCTGCAGGAAGCTTTGAGGTGAGAATAAAAAGGAGAGGAAGATGAGGGGGATCTCGGGTCTGCATGGCACCATGAATAACACCAAAGATTCCACTCGAGGTGTTCCCTAGGTTCTAATGGGCAGAGAAATGAACAAACAGTTGACAACAGAGAGATGCAGCCTCTCGCACTGAGGTTTTTATAAGGCATGGAGTTCCCTGTGCTCAGTCACAAGGGCTCTGGGCCCATTCTGAGCAGGTGAGCAGATACTATCAACTACAGGGCACATTCTGGCTATTTCCCAGGACCTCTCTGGTTCAGGAGCCCCTAGGACAGATGATTCTGTTCCAGTCACTCATGTACTTCAACCCCAAGCAAGGATTGAGAAGCACCAATGGGTTGGAAAAGCCCACGTGCTTATCAGATTGGGGAGGGCTCCTGAGCTGCCTTATCTTCTCAAATTTAGAAGTACTCTTTGACACTAGTCCACCACCTTCAACTCATGGTTGGAAAACTGAGGTCCTGAGAGGAGCATTTCTGCACCCTACCCTGTCCCAACTAGATTTTCTTGATGGAATCGTGTAAAAGAGAATTTATTTAAATTCCTGTGTTTTTAGGACACAGATATCAAGTATGGCTGTGCATTCATGCTTCTATTGTATGCATCCCAACCGCAATCAAAATAAAAATATAATAATTTTTGTTCAACCATGTTCAACAAAAGACTGAATTATCTTTCCACAGAAATTGAGTTTTGTAGGATTGCTGTCATATATGTAAACACTTAATAATTAATATATATGGATCTTATGCAACATGTGGTATTTGTTAGCTTTTTAAAATTTGCAAGTGGTTGCAATTTTCTTTCTCATTTGAAGAAAATTCACTTTTTAATTTAATTTATATTTGTTTATGAAATGAACCCCCTAACTTTATAAGCTTTAGACCATACAAAACATGGATCTGCTCTGGTTCCATTCTTAAGCATCTTATGACAATTTTACTAGGCAACGGTGTCACCAGAGTTCTCGATTTGCAGGATTTTCCCACTCCTCTCTCCCTCTTTTGATGTCACTAGGACCAATGACTTCTTTTCCAAAAACTGCACTCAGGGAGCAAATGTGAATTATTCAGCCTCAGAGATATCAGACCTCACAGAGCACTTTATTAGGGAAACTGGAGGCTTCCAAAGGATAAATGGGGGCCCAAGAGTTGAAGATACAGGGTCAAAGGGCATTATATGTGAGGAAAAGCTGAGCTGGAGGAATAAACAAATCCTGGGGATTGGTGTTTGGAACAGCCAAGCTCTTGGCAGCGGAGATTTTGCCAGCGAAAACCAATATGGGACATCAGTCAAGCACACATGGAGAGAGCCTATGTTATGAGCCAAATCCTGGAGGTTGTTTCAGCTTAGGTTATCCTACCCAAGACCACGACCCTGTGAGGTAGCAGAAAAGAAAAGGGTGAGATACTTGGACTTTAATCCCCATAGGAACTAAGCCTTGCAGTTAATAGGAAAAGGGAGATAAGATATGTGTGTGTGTGTGTGTGTGTGTGTGATTTTTAGAGTATGTTTATTAATTCTGGGGACAGTGAAACTAAGGAAGGGCTTAGGGTAGAAGAAGTAACAGGAGAGAGGCTAAGTGGTGTCCTGCTTTGGCTCTATAGAAACATCATAGGAAAGAAGTGAGCCATGCAGGGCAGTGTGGACTCACTGAGAAGTAAAAGTCAGTGACAGAAGCGAGCAAGGTGGGGCTGCTGTTAGCTCATTATAAAGTCAGAGAAAAGGGAGCCTTGAAGACGGTTCAGAGGGTTAGCCTGGGATGAGCTGCCACTGCCCACTGCTCCCCTGGTTGTAAGTCTCGCCAGGATCCTTAGCATTTAGGAGAAATAGAGATAAGATATACGTCTGAGAAAGAGATAAGAAAGGTGTGGGAGTGTTTGCAATAAGATCATTTTGCATCTTTTCACAGGAAGAGAAAACAGAAGTGGAGTGACTTCAGGGGCTCAGAGAGTGATCACATGATCTGGTTTTCCATTAAAGTCCCAGTTTATGTCTGTTTTCCCAATAACATAATTAATGGTATTTCCTTTTGCTCTCAAAAGTATCTTCATGCCATCAATATAGCATGTGGTTGTCCTAGCTATAATCACCTTAAGAAGGAAAGGGAGGAGAATTGTTGATGAGGTTTGGTGAGAAGTAATGGCCTGGAGTGACTGCCTGATTCATGGTGCCAAGCACTGGGCTTATTTACTGGGCCTTCTTCTGACTTGGTCTCAGACACTTCACCCCTTCAGCTTTCTATGTACCCTCTACTCATCTCATACTTGCCAACTTTGACTACTGCTTCCCTTCCCACCCTCTTTTTCCGCTACTTACCCCTTCAAAGGTGCATTCTTACTTCCTGATTGAATTGGTTATATCAGCCCCAAACCTGCCAAGTTCCTAGAACAGACCAGCCAACACCCGACCTCCCAGGGTAGCCCAGGTGAGATGGGAAATGGGACCCATGGGACTTACTTTCTTTTTTTTGCAGATGGTCTTGCAGATAGATTCAGTTTGGAAGTTGTTATTGTTCCCTAGGCAACCACCATAGATGAATTTGGAGCATGCCTGAGTTTCCTTATCATACCACCAGCGTGGAAAGAAGGCCAGGCAGGGGCCAACTCTCTTTGGCAAACTGCATATGTCTGCAAGGAGATTGCAGAGTAGAGCAGTTTGGGTGCCTGCCTCCCTAGAGAACATTTCAGACATGTGCAAAGTCATGGAGGAGTGGCCTCTTACACCCCTCCATGCCTTTGCACATGCCTGGAATGTCCACCTCTCTCTCTTGCCCACTAGATACAACCCTTTTCATTATTCAAACACTTCTATGTTGCCTTTCCTGGCTCCATGCTTCACTCCTTTTCTGTATTGCTTCTCAATCTTGCACACACATTTACCACTTTTATATAATTATTTGTTTGTATTTTCTGACTCCTCCATGAGAATGTGAGATTTGTGCCTTATGTCATCTTGGTATACCAGTTCCTTGCAAATAATTTGGCACTGAGTGGATGCTTCAGGAATGTTCACAGTAAAACACACACACACACACACACACACACACACACACACACACACACACACACAAAATAAATAAATAAATAAATAAATAAATAAATAAATAAATAAATAAATTTAAAAAATCGCTGATGTGGTTGGGCATCATCCTGTGCACTGAAAGGTCACTGGTTCAATTCCTGGTCAGGACACATTCTGGGGTGCAAGCTGATCCCCAGTAGGGGGCATACAGGGCACAGCCAATCCATGTTTCACTCTCATATGAATGTTTTTTTCTCTCTCTCTTTCTCCCTTCCTCTTTCTAAAAAATCAATTAAAAATATTTTAAAAAATCGAATGTATCCTGAACTTCAAAAAGCTTTTATAGAACAAATATCTTGTACATAGTGCTAAGAGGAATAAAGAGAGTTTTGTTTTGTTTTTCAGAACAGTATAGTTGAAGATCTCAGAGGTCTTAAATTGTGGATCTTTTTACCCGGAAAAACTTTACTGAGTTCCCTGGCTACACTGAGCAAGTGGAGCCTATCATTGGTGTCAGGGAAACCAGTAAGTATTTGTAAAATGAATGAATGGATGAATACTCCTTGATGGTCTTCTTTAGAGTTCAATTATATGAGCAGAGAGGAAAGAGTGAAGGAGGACAAAGGTGGTTAGGGAAGGCATTTTGGATTTATATAGACAAAGAGGCCTAGAAAAAGCACAACCAGGAAATAAAAATTGTATATCTGTGTCTTATAGCTATTCTATCACCAGGCTTTCTGTTGGCATTTGATGGGACTTCACTGTCTATTTGGCATCTCAGAGGATCAGAGAAAAGCAGCCAAGAGACAATGTGATCTAATGCCCACTCCCCCGCTCCCATCTTTCTTACAGGTGGGAAACTAAGTCCCATAAAGGAAAAACTCGGTTACCCACATCACATACCTAACTATGAACAGAAAAGAAATAAAATCCATGACTCCCAACACCCTCTCCTTCCAAGTCCAGGATTTGTATTAATTAAAAGATGCACCCAGACTGTTGATCAGACGCCAGCCATCAGTGAACCAGGGAAGTGGTCTAGTAATGTCAGTGTAGGTGGGCAGAAAGTGGGGGTAGGGTGTGAAGGCATTGAATAGTTCAGGGGATTTCTGAGTTACCTTGTTTGAGGTTTAAACATTTCCTTGCACAGTTAAAGTTGCAACACTTCATCTTCTCTGGGCACTGTCTGTTCTTTAGACATTGGTTTGTTTCTTTCATATCACAATGTACTTTGATTTTGGGACACATGTCTAAGGGGAGGGAAGAAAGGACTTTGAAGGGGCCAGAACACCATTCCCAGGTCTAGGGCACCACTGCAGACTTAGGGAAGTTTGTTTTCACTTCATTGTCCACAGAAAGCAGTGATCTTTAGAGGGCTTATGATTGGCACATTCCTGCCCCCATCTCCACCCCATAACAATTTACAATCTAATCCCTAAATTCAGCCTTCTCCCCTACACCCACCACCCACAAAGTTTTAAGGAGAAGGACGCTCTCTCCTAGGACTATTCTGTTCACTTAACCTTCCTGCATTTGGACATTCTCTGAGTGAGGGTGGGGTGGGTGGAGGTGCCAGAGCTTTTGGTGATTGAGCTCTCCATTTTTGGAGTTAGATGGCTGAGCTTCTGAATTCTGTGCAACCTTTGGTATGGCAGGCACCATCTCTGATCCTCTATTCCCTTATTTGCCTATGATTGTTTTGATGATTGTGTGACAAAGCTAGTAAAGCAATTGGCGGCTGCCTCAGGCATAATAATAATAACTAATATTAATGAAGTGCTTACTATGTACTTGTATTTTTCTCCTTAACCCTCATGACAACTCTATGGGTAAGCCCTATTAATATTCACATTTTAGGGCCAACCCTGCTGCCTTGACAAGCAGCATGCACAGCCTACCCAGTCATCTTGACACATCATCCACCTGGATGCATGGACCTGCAATAAGAATCAATCAGATATGAAAAGTGACATAGCTGAAATAAAGAATACCCTGGATGGAATCAACAGTAGACTGGAAAAAGCTGAGGGCTGAATCAGTGAATTAGAAGACAGGGTAGGAAAAACACACCCATTTAGAACAACAATTGGAAGAAAAATTAAGAAGCAGGAGGAGAGTTGAAGGAAGCTTTGGGACAACATGAAATGTAACAACATCCACATCATAGGGGTACTGGAAGAATCTGAGCAAATAATAGAGAACCTGTTGGAAGAAATAATGACAGAAAAAACTTCCCTGACCTGGTGAAGGAAAAAGTCACACAAGTCCAAGAAACACAGAGTGTCCCAATCAAGATGAACCCAAAACAACCCATACCAAGACCCATCAAAATAAAATGCCAAACGTTAAAGACAAAGAAAAAATATTAAAGGATGCAAGAGAGAGACAGAAAGTTACCTACAAGAGAGCTCCCATTAGACTTCCAGCTGATTTCTCCATAGAAACACTTCAAGCCAGAAGGCAGTGGCATGAGTATACAAAGTAATGAAAAGCAAGGGACTGAATCCAAGACTACTTGATCCAGCAAGGCTATAATTCAAAATTGAAGGTGAAATAAAGAGCTTCATAGACACACACACACACACAAAAAGGCTGAAGAAATTTATTACCACCAAACCAGCACTGCAGGAAATGCTAAAGGGACTGTTGTAAGAAGAAGAAAGAGAGGAGCACAGACATAAAGAATAAAAGTGGCAATAAATAAGTACCTATCAATAATAGCCTTACATGTAAATGGCTTAAATGTTTCAATCAAAAGACATAGGGTAGCTGAATGGATTAGAAAACATATTACCTTCCAATTGCTTTACTAGCTTTGTCACCCATATATATGTTGTCTATAAGAGACCCACCTCAGAATAAAAGACTCACGTAGGATGAAAGTGAAGGGATGAAAAATTTTTTCCCATGCAAATGGAAATGGAAAAAAAGCTGGGGTAGCAATACTAATATCTGACAAAAATAGACTTCAAAATGAAAGCCATAACAAAAGATAATGAAGGCCACTTCCTAATACTAAAGGGACTGACACAATAAGAGGATATAACCCTGGTAAACGTAAATGCATCTAATATAGGAGCACCCAAATATATTTTAAAAACTTCTGGCCTTAGCCAATATGGCTCAATGGATAGAGTGTCAGTCCTTGGACTGAAGGGTCCTGGGTTCGATTCTTGTCAAAGGCATGCACCTGGGTTACAGGCTCAATCCCTAGCCCCAGTTGGGGCATGTGTGAGAGACAACCGATTGATGTGTCTCTCTCACATTGATGTTTCTCTCTCAATCTTTCCCCCTCCCTTCCACTCTCTCTCTAAAAAAAAAAAAAAAAAAAAAAAAAAAAAATCAATGGAAAAATATTTTTAGATGAGGATTAACAACAACAACAAAACAAATAAACAAACAAAAGACTTCTGGAGGACTTTAAGGGAGAGATTGACAACATTCATAGTAGGGGACTTTAACACCCCACTGACATCACTGGGTGGATCTTCCATACAAAATATCAACAAGAAAACAGGGACACTAAATGACACACTAGATCAAATGGATTTAATTAACATTTACAAAACATTTCAACCAGAGCTACAGAATATACATTCTTTTCAAGTACACATGGGACATTCTCAAAAATAGACCACATGTTAGGACACAAACTAAGTCTCTACAAGTTCAAGAAGATTTAAATCATATCAAGCATCTTCTCAGGTCACAATTGCATGAAACTAGAAATCAACTACAATAAAAATACTCCAAAACATTCAAACACATGGAAGCTAAATAGCAAGTTATTAAACAATGAATGGGTTACCAATGAGATCAAAGAAGAAATAAAACACTTCCTGGAAACAAATTAAAATGAACACACAACAACCCAAAATCTATGGTACACAGCGAAAGCAGTCCTGAGAGGGAAATTCATAGCACTATAGACCTATCTGAAGAAACAAACAAACAAAAAATTTCTAATAAACTATCTAACCCTACATCTTAAAGAATTAGAAAGAGAACAAGAAAATCCCAGAGCAAGTAGAAAGAAGGAAATAATAAAGATCAGAGTGGAAATAAATGATACAGAGACTTAAAAAAAAAATACAAAAGATCAATGAAACCAAGAGCTGGTTTTTTGAAAAGATAAACAAGATTGATGAACCTTTAGCCAGACTCATCAAGAAACAAAGAGAGCCCTGGCCAGTTTGGCTAAGTGGATAGAGTGTCGGCCTGTGAACCAAAGAGTCCCAGGTTCAATTCCTGGTTAAGGGCATGTGCCTCGGTTGCAAGTTCCCCAGCTCCAGTAGGAGTGCATTCAGGAGGCAACCAATCAATGTGTCTCTCTCTCACATCATGCTGGTGTTCTCCCCCTCCCCATCTCTCTCTCTTTCTCTCTCTCTCTCTCTCTCTCTCTCTCTCTCTCTCTCTCCCCCCTCCCGCCCCTCCCTCCACTCTCTAGAAAGCAATGGAAAAATATCCTCAGGTGAGGATTAAAAACAAAGAAAGAAACAAAGAGAGATAACCAAAATAAATACAATCAGAAACTAAAGAGGCGAAGTAACAACTGACACCACAGAAATACAAAGTGTTGTAAGAAAATACTTTGAAAAACTATATGCCAACAAAGTGGATGACTTGGATGAAATGGACAAATTCCTAGAAAAATATAATCTTCCAAAACTGAATCAGGAAGAATCAGAAAACTTGAATAGGCTGATAACAACTGATGAAATTGAAGCAGTAATAAAAATACAGGAAACAAAAGCCCTGGCCCAGGCGACTTCACAAGGGAATTTTACCAAATATTCAAAGAAGAACGAACATCTATCCTCCTCAATCTATTCCAAAAAATCCAAGAGGGAGGAACACTTCCAAGCTCTTTTCATGAGGCCAGCTTTACTCCAAAACTAGATAAAGACACTCGACCAAAGGCATATTTCACAGATCTAGAACAAATACTCCAAAAATTCATACGGAACCTAAAAAGACCCCTATCAATCTTGAGAAAGAAGAACAAAGTTGGAGAGATCACAATATCCAATATCAAGCTATACTACAAACCCACTATAATCAAAACATCCTGGTACTGGCACAAGAACAGGCATATACTAGTAGATCCATGAAACAGAACAGAGAACCCAGAAATCAAGCCAAGCTGTTATGCTCAATATTTGACAAAGGAGGCAAGAGCATACAATGGAGTAAAGACAATCTCTTCAATAATTGGGATAATTGGACATGTAAAAAAAAAAACACACCAAGAAATTATACCACCAACTATATCATACACAAGAATAAACTAAAAAAATGGTTAAAAGACTTAAATGTAAGATGTGAAACCATAAAAATCCTGGAAGAAACCATAGGCAGCCAAATATCAGACATTTCATGTAGCAGAATTGTCACTGATACAGAAGCTAGGGCAAAAGAAACAAAGGAAAAAATTAACAAATGGGACTATATAAAAATAAAAAGCTTCTGCACAGCAAAAGAAACCAGCAACAAAATGAAAAGGAAACCCATTGTATGGGAGAACATGTTTACCAATGATACATCAGATAAGGGGTTAATTTCCAAAATACATCAAGTACTCATAAAACTCAACAAAAGGAAGACAAACAATCCAATTTAAAAATGGGCTGAGGACCCAAATAGACACGTCTCCAAAGAGGACATACAAATGGCCAAGAGACATATGAAAAAAATGCTCAGTGTCACTAATCTTCAGAGAGATGCAAATTAAAACGACAATGAGGAGAAGTGCACAGGGGCCACTGCAGTAGGCAGGCGGTCTGGTGTCACCCAGGCCAGGCAGGGTACGGGGTGAAGGTACCCCCGCACAACACCTTCCAGACCAGGCCCTACATGCCTGTTCTTGTGAGCCTCGTGGTGGAACAGCTGTTTGACCCATTCACATGGAGGATGAAAGCTCTACCTAAAACATGATGTGAGTGGAAGAGGCTGTCATTATGAAAATGGTACGGCACTCGAACAGACTCTTAGAACAGCTCTCATCTCAAAGAACCCCGTGCTCGTGTCCCAGTATGAGAAGGTTGCTGCTGCAGAGTGGTGTTTGATGAATGAAGACTTCCAACCAGCCAGTGATCTCTTTGGACCCATTACCTTGCATTCTCCATCAGATTGGATCACCTCTCATCCTGAGCCTCCCCAAGACTTTGAAGGGTTTTTAAATGATCCTTCCAGAAAGACACCTGCTCCAGAGAAACACAGTATTTATATACAGTGCATTGGATCTCTAGGGAACACCAGAATTATCTGAAAAATCTATTAAATGGCTCAAGGGCTACTGTGAAGCAGTTTTCTATGGCTTGCCAGTAAAACACCTAGAACCAGTTCCTGTCTCTGCCACAAGGTGTTCCTTTACTGTCAGTGATAATACACACCACCTTCCAATCCATGCAGGGCACATCCTGAAGTTCTTAAAAAAGAAGAAACCTGAGGATGACTTCTGTGTTGCGGGAATAACAATGATTCATCTTCACCCAAGAGACTCCTGAAATTTTGTCTTTAGACAGGCCTCTCTGACAGATGGTGTGGGGATATTCAGCTTTGCCAGATATGGCAGTGATTTTTACAGCTCAAGCTATGAAAGCAATGTGAAGGCGCCGCAGAAAAGAATCTTCAAGTGGCTATTCGGTGTTTGATAGCTATTATACTCCTGAAATGACTAGTGTTTTGCTGCTTCAGTCCTGTATGACTTTAACACACAAAATTTGACACATATGTGGACTTGGACACTGCAGTGGATTGCATCCCTATGTTCATAGCAGAGTTATTTACGATCGCTAAGATCAGGAAACAGCCCAAGTGCCTGCCCATCAGTAGATGAATGGATAAAAAAGCTGTGGTCTATTTACACAATGGAATACTATGCAGCTATAAAAAAGAAAGATCTCTTACCCTTTGAGAGAACATGGAGGGACCTGGAGAGTATTATGCTAAGCAAAATAAGCCAGTCAGAGAAAAACAAATATCACATGATCTCACTTATATGTGAAATCTAATGAATAAAATAAACTGACAAAATAGATCCAGAGACATAAAAGTATGCAACAGACTGATGATTCTCAGAGGACTGGAAGAGATTAACCAAAGAACTTATATACATATATGCATAACCCGTGGAGACAGACAGTACTTCCATGAAGGCCTGGGGAGGAGCAGGAGTGGACAGGCAGAGGTCAATGGTGGGGGGAGGGGAGAAAGGGACATCTGTAATACTTTCAACAATAAAGATAAAATATAAAATATTCACATTTTCTAAACAGAGGAACCTAAAGCACGGGGAAGTTAGGAGAACTTGCCCAACATCATACAGCTGCTAAGAAGTAGAGCCAGGATTTGAACCTGTGAAGTATGGCTCCACTATGGTCTGAATGCTCTGTATGTTTTAGCTGCTAATTATGAGGGTCTTCATATCTCAGCATTTCAAGGGACTTCCAGAGACCATTCTTTACCCCAAAGGCAAGGATCCCCTGTGGGTGTGGGAAGACTTTCGGGGCCTGCAATGGGAAGGGTAGTGCTAGGGGGAGTGGCCTTTCATATGGAAAAGACCCTTAAGCTTCCCAGTTCCCTTAGTTTGTTTCGTGTGAAATCTCCTCTCATAATGATGGTGTGGGGGTGTGGGGGTCAGTTGACACAGACAGTTTCCTGCATTCCCGGAGGCATTTTACCTGAAAAGAAGAATCCAAATATCTCCCCTCTTTCCCACCCAGGATCCCAGGCTGAGGTGTGGGAAAGCATTTCTCAGGGATAGAATTATTTGTTCTTTCCTCCCATCTGAGTTCCATTTCTCCACTGAGAGGACTGAGTCCCCAATACTTACTTAAGAACCCCTCAACCAGCTCAGGTTCCTGGACACCACCCAGGAAGATGAACGGCACCAGTATTGACAGAAGTCCTGAGAGCCCCATGTTAAGAGGGGCTGGTCTGGCTGGTGGCACCAAAATTAAGAACAATGCTAAGCAGCAGCTTCAGAGCTTTTGGCTGCCCTGACACAGCTTAACACTCCAAGAGTGTCACTGGAGACCAGCCTGCTACTCTCCCTCCTCCAAGGAACACCAAGTCCCCGAGGCCATCAGTGGTACTAGCTGACACCCACAGCACCAACCCTGAGGGAAGGGGCTCTTGATAGGCAGCATTTAGTCCTCAAGTGAGCTGAGGCTCTCTGGCTGTCTGGTCAACCAGAGAGAGAAGGGGCAAAGTTTATCTGGGGCTTCTAAACTCCTTTAGCAGAGGGAATGTTCAATTCCAAGGTCTTTCATTTTTCAGGGAGAGTTTGGAGGTCAAGAGTATCCTAGGTCTTGTCTTTTTTTTCAACCTTACTCTTCTCCTGGCATGTTTATTTTTCTGTCTGCTTGTTTTTCTCACACCGTTTATTTTCTTCTCTCTGTGCCTCTTTCTTTTACTCTGTCCCTGTCTTTTTCTCTTTTTTTTCTGTGAGTCTCTCACAGTCTGGGTCTCTTTCTCCCTGCCCTTCTATTTCCCTCGGGTCCTTTCCCTGTTTCTTCTCTTTGGGCCACCCCTTTTCTTTAACCATCATCACAGAGTAAAGCTATTGCCATGAATAGCATGGAAGGGAGGAGAAGGCTGATTCCAGATTGAACCAAATCTTCAGAGTGCCTATCAAGATCATGGTGCTTTGAAAGCCGGAGAGAATGTTAGGTCCAACGGAGAGCTTCTATCGTCGGGTTCAATTTGGAATAGGTGATGCAGGAGGGAAATAGTAAACAAATGTCAGGTATGACCCCAGAACCAGCTGAATCAATGGGTGGGGCCTGAAGATTATTCCACTGAACTTTCCAATTTAAGGCTTGAAGCATCAGTAAGACATACTCTCAGCTCACCTGCAGCTGCAATTCTAATGTACTTTTTTTTTCTAATCCATTTTTTATAATTGAGATGGAATTCAAATTATATCAAATTAACCATTTTAAGTGAACAGTTAAGTGGCTTTTTAGTACCTTCATGATGTTGTGTAACCATCACCTTTGTTAGTTCCAAAACATTTTCATCACAAGAGAAAACTCCACACCCATTAGCAGTCACTCTCTATTTTCCCCCAGGCTTACTCCAGCCCCTGGCAACCACTAATCTATTTTCTACCTCTATGAGTTTGCTTATTCTGGATATTTTATATGAATGGAATCATAGAGCCTTTTGTGACTGGCTTCTTTCACTTAGCGTAATATTTTTGAGGTTCACCCACAGTGTAGCACGTATTCATGCTTCCTTCCTTCTTATGGCAGAATAATATTGAGTGCATATTGATGGCTTTCCATTTCAAGCATCAGAGTCTCTACTTCTCTGCTGAGAGTTTTCTCTGGCTCCTGGGAGCTTGCTCAGGTTCCATACAGAACAGCCTGGAAGAATGAGGGACTTCATGCCCCCCAGACATCTGGGAGAATATGGGACTCAGTGGATACACAACTCAGCTTCCCTATAACTGAAGACAGAGACATGTTTTACATGGTCTTGTGGAAGGTCTCCAGAAGAATTAAGCTACAGTTTGCACAGTGGTAACCAGCTCATTATCAACTACTTGCTTTCCTGTATCACCTACTCCTCACATTTATCTCCCAAATAAACTACTTTTACCCATGCCCTTGTCCTAGGATCAATTACTGGGGTATTCAAGCTAAGGCAATGCCCAGGAGCCCTTGTCATAAAAAGGGTCTTGCAATTTTTTTAAGAAACAGAGGAGAATAACAATATCCCTGGGGTATCAATTTTCAAGGTTCTGATTTTCTTCACTCCCTTTAATGGTGTCTTCAGAAGCCTCAGTAAGCTTTTACTCTCCACAAACCATAATGTGCCAACAGATGTGAGTCATTCAGCCTTAGAGGCACAGGATCAAATAGAGTACTTTATTGGGAAAAATTGGGAGCTACATAGGTATAAACAGGGGTTGCTGGAAGTTGGATGGTAGAAATGGAATCAAAACATGATATTTTATATGAAAAGAGGCTAAAATGGAAGAAGGGGGAAGCAGATTCAGGGGTTCAGTCTTGGGAAGGGCTAAGGCCTTGGAATGCTGGGAGTGGAGCAGAGGAAGCCAACTTGGAGTGCCGATCAGGCACACAGACAGAGCCTTGAGTCATGAGCCAAATCCTGGTGGTGTTCCGGTTAATTCGTATGCATTCAGGATTAGAAGCCTGTTGAGAATGTAGACCAAGACCAGCTGAGCATCTTGGGCTTATCTTCAGAACTAGTCTTGAAGTTGTGTTTGAACATTTCCACAGGACATTAAACAGAAGTGAGTTTACTTTGGGAAGCTATACATCTCCTTAAAGGAAAAATGGTTGTGGATGGGAGTAGATTACTAGCAAGGCATTGTAATGAGGACATTAATGGGCTGGGTGGTTGGTCAACATGCCCAGTGCTAGGCTGGGGTGTCATGTGACCTCTGTGAAGTTGGGTCTCTGAGATTTCACCACATCTGCACCCTCCCTCCACTCCTCACACTTGCCAGCTTTGATTCATGACCACGTTTTTTCCCAGTCTCAGTTCCCAGAAAGCCCCTGTCCAACCCTCTGTGAGATGTATTCTTACCTCCTGCTTGGAGCTGATTGTGTCAGCACCTAGTCTGCCAAGGATGCAGCCATTTTAGAATGGACTAGCCAACACCCAGACCTCCCACGTGGCCCTGGTGAGGATGGGATATCGGGGCCCTTGGGACTCACGTTTTTTGGAGCACATATTCTGACACAGGTCTTTGGTTTGGAAGTTGTTGTTGTTTCCTTGGCAGCCACCATAGATGAAGATGGAACAGGTATCATTTTTCTTATCATACCACCAGCGACGAAAAAAAGCCATGCAGGGACCAGGATTTTTCGGCAAACTGCATATATCTGCAGGGAGATCCCAGAGGTGAGCCCACCCCGAAAAAATACAACTGTTATTGTCCCTTTGGCAACCCCCATAGGATGAAACTGAGCAGGCTCCTTTTCACCTTATCACACCTTGGGGCCCAGCTCCATTGATGTATTGTGCACATTTGCAGGGAGACCCTAAAGTGGAGCTGTTTGGGCATCTGCCTCCCTGGAAAACATCGGTATCTCCCTTCCCTTCTGGTCACTGGCCTCATTGTCTCCCCTGAGAGTGAGGAGACTCTGGTTTTAAGATTCTTTTCCTAATTCAGTGTCTGCCCATCGACCTCCCACATTACCTATCTTGTCCTCGACTTCCATTTCTGTAAAATGGAAATGCAAAGTCTCACCCTGCTTGTTGCACAGGGCTGTCCTGAGGGCAAGTGGGACCACCCTCATGGCCCTCTAAGTTACGAGCTCTTTGACTGTATCTGAACGTGCAGCTTTGAGCACAGTGCTTGGCAGAGAGTAGCTGATCAATAAACATGCCCTGAATAAATAAAAGATGTGGAAATTAGAAATTATAAGCCATTTACTCTGCCTTCCAAAGCATGCCAAGAAGAGACTATGTGATCATGAGTAAAGTGCAAGTCCGATGCAGGGAAGGTGAGTAGTTTTTCAGATGGTCAAGGCCCCTTGCTTCCTGTGGTTAGTTTCATTCCTGTTATGGAATGAATTGCATCCCCCCCACCCCCCACCCCCCAACTCATTTATATGTTAAAGTCCTAATCCTCAGTACCTCAGAATGTGACTCTATTTGGAAACGGAGTTGAGTTATACTGGAATAGGGTGCATCTCTAATCCAGTATGACCAATGTCCTTAGAAAAAGGAGAAATTTGTTCACAGACACACACAGGGAGAGCACCATGTGAAGTTGAAGACAGAGGTCTACAAGCCAAGGAATGCCAACCGTTCCCAGCATACCCCCAGAAATTAGGCGAGAGGCACGGAGCAGATTCTCACACACAACCCTGCCAACACTTGACCTTGGACTTCTAGCCTGCAGAACAGTGAGACAACACATTGCTGTTGCTAAAGCCGCCCAGTCTGTGGTACTTTGTTTCAGCAGCCCTAGCAAACCAAAACAGGTTCGAACTAAACTGCTAGTTCAGCTGAACAGTTAAGTCCTGTTGATTTTCACTTCCTCACAGCTTACCTCTCTGCCACTCTTTTTCTTAAATTTTCATTTATTTATTTTTCAATTACAGTTGACATCCAATATTATATTAGTTTCAGCATAGTGGTTAGACATTTTTATAACTTACAAAGTGGTTTCCATAAGTCTAGTATCCATGTGACACCTTACAGAGTTAATACAATATTTTAAAAAATTTTTCAATTACAGTTGACATTCAATATTATTTTGTCTTAGTTTCAGGTGTGCAGCATAGTGGTTAGACAATCATACTTTACCAAGTGTTTCCCCTGATATTTCCAGTATCCAACTAGCACCATACATAGTACAATATTATTGGCTATATACATCCCTGGGACTATTTTGTAACTGTCAATGTGTACTTCTTAGTACCTTTATCTTTTTCACTCAATCCTGGGTCCTCCTCCCATCTGGCAACCATTAATTTGTTCTCTGTATCTTTGACTCTTGTTTCTATTTGTTTTGTTTTTTAGTTTCCACATATAAGTAAAATAATATGTATTGGTCTTTTTTGTCTCACTTATTTCATGGGGCTATAGCATAATACCCTCTAGGTTGATCCACATTGTCGCAAATGGGAAGATTTCATTCTTTCTTATGGCCGAGTAATATTCCATGCATGTATGCACCACATCTGGCACTCTCTTTAAGTCTCAGTGTCTCAAGCCTGGGCTGTTGAAATGACCTCAAATTGATCTTCCTGCCTCCATTCCTGACCCCTCCAATCCACCCCTCATGCTGCCTACCAGAGAGAAGGTCCTGGTGGATCTGAAACACATCCTGATCACATCATTCCACACTAAGACCTTGACTTCGTGACAAAGTCATCTCATGACCCACAGGCCCTTCACGATCTGCCTCCTGTTTTCGACTCTGGCCCTTCCCCTACCACAGTACCCCTCTGAGCTACACACTCCTGCAACCTTCAGCACACCATGCTATCCCACACTTTCACACCTCTCACTCCATATTTCCTCTGCCCACCCCACTGTTGTTTATTAGTGACACTCCTATTCCCCCTTCAAAATCTTTCTCAGACATCAGCTCCTTTATGGTGTCTTTGACTCCATCCTGCATCCCACACCCCCACAGGTGCTAATTTGAACCTGCATTTTTCTATGGTGCTTCTGAGTTGTATGTGCATGTTTGTCATTTGTTTATGTCTTTGGTCTCACCTGTGAGGTTGTGAATTTTGAATGAGCAGGGTTGTGTTTGATTTCATCTTGGAACCCCATTCTTAGCAGGAAGTCTGAATTTGGCAGAATGTTGAGGGTAAAACAATGAATAAGTAAAGAATCTTTGCTCTAGCTGGTTTGGCTCAGTAGATAGAGGGTCAGCCAATGAACTGAGGGGCCCAGGGTTCAATTCTAGTCAAGGGCATGTACCTCACCCCAGTCAGAGAGTGTGCAGGAGGCAACCAATTGATGTGTCTTTCTCACATCGATGTTTCTCTCTCTGCCTCTTACCCTCCCTTCCACTATCTAAAAAAATCAATGGGAAAAATACCCTTGGGTGAGGATTAACAATAAATAAATAAATAAATAAATAAATAAATAAATAAATAAATAATCTTTGACCTGGACTGAATAAGTCATTCATTGAGCACATACCATGTGCTAGATACTTTAAGAGACAAAGAAAAGGCATGGCCTCTGCTATTTATGATCTCTCTCTCTCTCTCTCACTCTCTCTCTCTCTTTCTCTTTCTGTCTCTCTCTCGCTCTCCTCCACCTTCCCTCTGTTACACTCTCTCTGAAAAGCAATGGAAAAATTATCCTCGGGTGAGGATTAATAAAAACACAGACAAAACAAACAAACAAACGAAGAATCTTTGTTAGTCTTTCAGGAACCCAGGGAAATGGGGATGGAGTGAAGACTGTAGCAGCAAAGGAAAAACTCTCTAGTCTGAAGTGGTCAGGGGAGATTTCCTGGTGCTGTTAGATTTACCAGGTTAGGCAGAGAGGCGGGCACTCTAGAGCAAGAAGCTAGATGAAACCATTCGCAGCAACAATGTTGGTATATGGTGGACCAACAATGGCCACTGGGGACTCAAAGAGTAAGCGTGGAAACCAGCCAAGAGACTATCTGATTCAGTCACACCCTTGCACCCCTTTGCAGGGGAAAGCGAAGCCCAGACAAAATGAAGACATTGCCTAATGTCAGACATCATATGAGGGGCGGGGATGAATGTAGATCCCAGGTTTCCCAAGTCCAGCAGTGTTGCTCAGACACCTACCCTTAGCACACCAGGGACAAAGCCAGCTCAAGTGGGCAGAAGGTGAGGGTTTGGGTAGAAGGATTGGTTATTCAGAGGCTCTGAATAATACCTTGTTGGAGGTCTAAACATTTTTTCCCACAGTTGAAGACACAGCACTTCTTCTTGTCCGGACAGGTTTTGTTCTTCGAACACTCATCCCTTTCTTTGAATTCGCATTTCTCTCGGATTCTGGGGCATCTCCCTGTGGAAGAGACAGTTTTACAACCATGAGTCATGGAGGGCACAGTGCCCATCTTCTCCAGACCCGATGCAGCTCTGGGGAGCCAGGGAAGTTTGCTTTTACTTTGCTCTTCCCAGGAGTCCTTTTCCTCAGGGTGTCCTCCTGTATTTCCCAGCACTGCCTGCACTACCCTCCTTCCTGACCACCCCTCACTCTCTACCTTCTTATTCCATCCCTTGTCCCACCACCAGCCCAGCCCATCTAAGGTAGGATTTCTCATCCTTGATACTAGTGACATTCCAGTTGGATAATTATTTGATGGGAGAGAAGAGCTGTCCTGCGCATCGTAGGATGTTTAGCAGCATCCCTGGCCTCTACCCACTAGATGTCAATAGCACACCCAGTTGTAACCAAAAATGTCTCCAGACTTTGCAAATGTCCCCTGGAAGGCAAAATCACCCTATTAAAAGCCACTGGTCTAAGCAAATCTGGTCATTTTGGCCTGGTCAGGGAGTCAGTGTTCGGGAATTCCTTCTTGAGGGGGAGGAGTGTATTGCACAGTGATTAATACCACTGGCCCTGGCATCAGACAGTTAGGTTTTTAAATTCTTAACTCTTGGTTTACCACTTACTCTCTCCAAGCCTTGGTTTCTTCATTTGTAAAATCGTTTTAGCCTCACAGAGTTATGAGGAAGAAATGAGACAACACGTATAAAGCTATAATTACAGTAACTGATGCACAGTTATATTAACTCGCATTTAATCCCCATAATAGTTCTATTAATATCCCCATTTGGCAGATAAGGAAACTGAAGAAGGTGGAGTTTAAGTAACTTGCCCAAGATTACATGGCTACTAAGTGGTGGGACCAGAATTTGGACCCACCAAGTCTGACTCCAGATCCCTCCCTTTAAATCCCTACTTTCTGAGTGCTCTGTAAAATGATAGCAATTAACATTATTACTATATAGTCATGGAATATTACTGCCTTAATTTCAGAGGAACTTCTGGATATTGTCCTTTATCCCAAAGTCAAGGAACCTTTGGAGGTGCAGAGCTACTTTATAAGACTGTATTTGAAATAATCAGGAATCGATAGGAATGATGTCCCAAGAAAGGGAGCTATTTTTGTGTGAGGTAAGAGGAAGGTTCCTTAAGCTCCCAGGGTTCCTATAGACCCTCCCACAAATATTATATCCTATGACTCTTCCCAGCCCCTCCCACCTTCCCCCAAGAAAGACCCTCTACTTCAAAGGGGCAGTAAGGGTTGCCTTGGGTCTGGATTCTTGCATTCATAGAAGGGATCTTCCACAGAGAGGGAAATAGGATGAAATATTCCAAATATCTCTCTCCTTTCTCACCCCAGGACCAAGGCTAAGATAGTGAAAAGTAACTCTAGTTACTTGAGACCCCCTTACTTACTTGGAGAGAGCAAGTCAGTCAGACTAAATCCTTGGACATTCTCTAGAAGGATGGATACCACCAGGATCCTCAAAAGTACAGAAGACACCATTCTAAAGAAGAGCTGGCCTGTCCGTCTGGTGGTTCGAGAACATAAAAATGTCTGGCTGCCTTTGTCCAGCCTATTTTTTTAGTAGTCAGTATCTTGGATATGAGATCTGGAGTCAAGCCAGCCACCCTCTTTCTCCCTGGGAACTCCATGTTTCTGAGATTATCAATGTGGTTAGCTGGCAGCTGTAACCCACAGCCTGGGGAAAGGTCTCTTACTGGATGGCTCCTGGTTCTGGTTCTTAGCCCCCTGCACTGGGCTGGGTCCTCTGGTCAACCATGGGGTGGTGATGAGAGGAGTGGGCAAAGCTTGTCTCACTTTCCAGGCTACCTTAGAAATGAATGGGGTCTTCTTGATAACTTTGAGAGTTGTGGAATGTCCTCATTCTCGATTAATTTTCCATTTTATCTGCACACTAACTGGCACACCCCTTTTGTTTCTGACAATGTGTCTTTTTGATCTCTTAGTATCTCTTTGCTTCTCTGTGTCTCTGTGTGTCTTTGCCTGACTTTTTCTTTTTCCCATGATCTCTGTGTCTCTTTCTCCCTTTCCCACACTCTCCCCCCATCTCTCTCCCTTTTCTCTTTAGGTCAATTATATTGTTTTACTAAGGCCAAAGAATAAAGTTGTTGCCCCAGAGCAGGGCGTGGGGAAGGAGGCAGATGATAGCAGAGTTTGTCAAGGTTGTGTTGCTTTGAGAACAGGAGAGAATGTCAGAGCTTATAGAGAGCTTCTATTCTCTGGTGCAAACTCCCTGTTGTCTAAGGAAGAACTATCAAATGAAGAAATCTGCCTGAGAGACCACAATACAATAAACGCCAATAAAGCAGCAGAGTTGTTGGATTCTAACTGGAATAGTGGAGGGACCATTGGAAAGATAGTGCTCGATTACTTGGAAGCTTTTTTATAGCCACAGAATCCAAAACACGAGCCAGCCAACCAGTCTTCATAGAGGGAGACACTCTTCAGAGAGTCAATGTCATCTCTAAGGTTCCTATTCCCTTTCCTAACTAGATATTGCACCTTTGGGCCAAGCTTTGTTCTCCCATTGTCCTACCTGATGGACAGAAGCCTTGTCCTCAGTGAGTGACTATCCGGTCACAAAATTTAGGATCATAGACAGAACCCCTCAGCCTATGGATAGTGATGTCCTTGACTAGGAATGCCTGAGGCGCTCGGGCAGCTACATTCACTTATGTGGTGAGCCCCACAGACATTCCCCCTACCACCACCAGGACCAATGTGGTGCTTGGACCAGCCCTGCGGTTCTTATTATGATTGCAGGACTCACCACTACAAAACCATCAGGGAACTTTGAAGAACAATATTTATTACTCACAGGTCCCAAAGGGTACATGGCAGGCTGGAGGACCACACAGCAAGGTTGAGGGCAGAGAGAGGAGCAGAAAGTGTGAACCTGGGCTCTGTCTTTATTAACACCCAAGTCTGGGGTTCCATAGTTCACTCTATTAGATAATTTAAAGCATAAAAATGGGAATTAGAACATGGGAAGGTAGAAGCAGGACCACTCAAGTGTCAGTTATCTAGGTTACGCAGGGCTTTCTAAAAGGCAGCCGGGTTCTTTATCTAGTTATTTTGCTCACAGCTATGTCTTACAGCTGGCAATATGTTTACTAGAGGTGGGTGTCTTTGAAATGAATGCCTTGGCAATCAAAAGCTTACTTGCATAACAATAAAACATGTCAGACACTTATACTACACAATCCCATCCCACCAACTTCACAGTCTCATTAAGATCCCACAAAGAGACTAAGGAATAGAATTTCTAATGAACAACCAAGATGTGTTACGCAGCACTGCCCCTCTTATTCTACTACCTGCATTCTCCCAAACTTAGCCCAGGAGGGAATAAAAAGCTGAGATTCCTAGATGGAAGGACTCTGAGAGCCCATCAGGTCCCACCTCCTCAGCTTACAGGTAGGGATCATTAAGGCCCAGAAAAGTGGAAGATACTGACTCATTGTCACCCAGCAAGTGAGTGTTAGACATGACGTTAAGAGGGAGCTGCGTGTCTAAGCTCTTACCACAGGTGACCAGGGAATTTTCTAATATTGATGTGAATATAATATTTTACTATGGAGTTAAAGGTAGAGAGGAATAGTGGGTCCAAAGAGAATGAAGGTTATGTCCTTAGTGAGGGCAGGGTCTAAAGACCCACGGAGTCTGTAAGTGTCCAAATACTTCCCAGGGCCCCCAATCATGGTGAAATTGTCTCTGAATTTTCTTGAAAGTAAATGAAAACTCAGAATTTCTTTTTTTTCTTAGCAGAAAAAACAATTTTATTTCTATCAAATTAAGAAGTTTGAATAATCCTCAAGCAAGATAATCAAAGTAATCAATAATGCCATGAACAGTTCGAAGAGCATTTACAGATTAGGTTTAGACACTTTGAATTAAGCACATACACCCAAATCAAGAGGGCGATGGTTTTCACACTGACTCGGCATAAGCACATGACTTCTGGGAAAGTGGAGCTGACATTTCCCAGGACAGTAAACCAGAAACAAGTTGTCATGGGGTTAGAGAACTGATTTGAGCTTGAGAGGGATCACGGTGAAATGCCATTGGAACTCGACAGTTTCCCCCAGAGATCTGTTCATCTCCAAACCAAAAGTATATAAAAATCAACAGTACGAATTCTCCTGAAACTAGAAAAGCCCTCAAGCCCTGGCACCCTGGAGCTTACATAAAGACTGAGTTTTTGTTTTTCTTCCTTTTACTCTTCTCTAAGTTATATACAAACCAGTTTGTTCCTATTTAGTACATTTCTGTTTTTACAGCCAACGTTTAAAACAAAGAAAAGAAAGATCTAATGAAATGGAGTTAGACACACACTAACGCCGGGGAGAATCTCCTCCGTGCACTGCTCCTTTGAAAAATTTTACACAGAGAACCTTTTATTTCAAGAATGATGCCTCCTGGAGCAGCCTAATATTCACTAAGGAAGAAAGGACTATCTATGCCATACAAAAATTTTCTCCCTTTTGGAAATGTTTTATCATCTCTACCTCTTTCTCACTCTCTTTCTCACACACACACTGATTACGTTGGGGAATTTGTGGAAGCATACAGATAACAGCATTTGTTTTGGCCAGAATTGTGTGATTTGTTAAGGAAAGATACGGTATGGCATTTATAAATAATCATTATTATAATACATCGCAGCAGATGCAGGAAGCAGATTTTTCTTTGTAGTTGAAATACGGCTTCATGGTTTCCCAACACCTGGGTCTTGCACTCTTTTCCTCTGCAAACCAAACTGGCTGAGTTATATACAGAAAGAGATGAGAACTTATGACCAGACCACGCCACGTTTCTGTACTAATAGAAGTCTTCGTCACTGGGTTCTTCTTTCGAAAAACCAAATAGATAAGGAAGTTACTAAAAATGGAGGGGAAGAGAAAGAAAGCAATTCATACTGTGAAAATGACTGATTTATGAATTGTCTTCCTGGCAAAATTAACTGCAGCAAGAAAAGATGCTGTCTGTTAAATGAAAGCTAATAAATGAAATTCATCAGGTAGATACAGATGCCTCCTGAGATCCTGTAATGCGGCAGGGTTGAAGACACATGCCCTCTGCATATACAGGGTGCAACTACCACCAGGAAACCCATTTCCTGTCTCAGCACCAGAGCGTCAAAAGCAAAGATCCCAGGAGGGAGCAAACACACTGTTTCACCTATTAATAAGAATGGAGAGCCCTAACCAGTTTGGCTCAGTGGATAGAGCGTCGGCCTGCGGACTGAAGGGTCCCAGGTTCGATTCCGGTCAAGGGCATGTATCTTGGTTGCGGGCACATCCCCAGTAGGGGGTGCACAGGAGGCAGCTGATGATGGTTCTCTCTCATCAATGTTTCTAACTCTCTCTCCCTCTCCCTTCCTCTCTGTAAAAAAAAATCAATAAAAAATATTTTTAAAAAAAGAATGGAGAGCTCAAACTAAAGAAAGGTACCAACAGTCCCTTTTGAATTTCCTGATTAATCCCTGTAGGTACGTAAAAACACAAATTCACATAAATAGGATTATTTCAGCTCTGGCCAGTTTTGCTCAGTGGTTTGAGTGTCGGCCTATAGATCAAAGGGTCTAGGGTTTGATTCCCAATTAAGGCTTCGTGCCTCAGCTATGGGCTCAATCCAAGTCGGGTGCATTGGGAGGCAACCAATCAATGTGTCTCTGTCACATCAATGTTTCTCTCCCTCTCCTCCTTCCCCGCACTCTCTCTAAAAAAAAAAAAAAAAAAAAATCAATGGAAAAAATATCCTTGGGTGAGGATTAAAACACACACACACACACACACACACACACACACACACACACACACACAGGATTATTTCAGTTTTTAAATACAAGGAGGCAAGATAATTGAAATAATATCTATTAATTAGGGTAATTGTTGAGGAGTAAATTAGACAATGCACGAAGTACCAATAAACAGTAACTGCTAAGAATGCCTATTCTGTAACTCTGGGAAATTTGTGGTCTTGATGATCTGAGCAAAGACCTCCAGCAGGTTGGACTCTTTGGAATAGGAAAAAAATTAAGATTTTGTTTTCTCATAATTGCAAAGCTGTCGTACTTAGTCCAGGCACAGCCCGCGAAATGTGTTTCCTCAACTCCATTCCCTCTACTAACTCCTTATTATGAGCTTAGGTCACTCGCAGGAGAAAAACACTGTCAGCATCAACATTCAGCAATATTTTCAAAATACACTTTTTAAAATCTTAAATAAAAACAAAATTATTCTTTTAGTCCAGTAATTCCATATGGTCTTATTGCATCTATACATAACAGGATCTTTTCAAATTATGTAGGTGCTTGTTTTTCTTTTCTTTTCTTTTCTTTTCTTTTCTTTTCTTTTCTTTTCTTTTCTTTTCTTTTCTTTTCTTTTCTTTTCTCTTTTGTGGATTGCCAAAAGACTCTGTGGATTTTATGTTTTCACAAAAATGGAAGGAATGGTGTTCACTCATGAGAATCAGAGCAACAGTTGAAGTAGACCCTCCGCAGAGCTCAGTTCCTGGTGCGTGAACGATTCAGTATCATCCCCTAGTGCTCAGCTCTTAGAAAGAAATTTCAGAGGGACAAAAGCAGTAAGTATCTGTATTAATAGCCTAGGGAGGGAGGAAACAGAAGTGGGAAAAAAGCAGTCTGATAAAAAATATCGGAGCCCTAGCCGGTTTGGCTCAGTGGGTAGAACATTGGCCTGCAGACTGAAGGGTCCTGGTTTGATTCCGGTCAAGGGCATGTATCTTAGTTGCAGGTTCCCTGGCCCTGGTGGGGGTGCGTGCAGGAGGCAACCAATCAATGTGTCTCTCTCACATCGATGATTCTCTCTGTCTCTCCCTCTTCCTTCCACTCTCTCTAAAAATCAATGGAAAAATATCCTCAGGTGAGGATTAACCAAACAAATAAAAATAA
The DNA here is from genome assembly GCF_951640355.1 of Cnephaeus nilssonii. Classification (NCBI taxonomy): domain Eukaryota; kingdom Metazoa; phylum Chordata; class Mammalia; order Chiroptera; family Vespertilionidae; genus Cnephaeus; species Cnephaeus nilssonii. Next base: position 68,917,259 of record NC_137082.1, on the reverse strand, counting down.
AAATAAATAAAAAGCAGAAATCTTCCTTTCACTCCAGAATGTCTGAAAAGAAGAGATTCTGTGGAGCATGGATGTAGAAAAGAAGGTGTTACTCCTAAGAGAAAAAAAAAAATGAATTGTGGACACAGTCACTCAAAGTCATAGAATTGACCACTGAAAGCAATTGGCTTCAACCTCATTATCACCAGGGAACGTGGGACAAACCCCAGGCTACAGCCCTTGGCATTCTCAGGCCTACTGGTGCTATGGTTCAACAGCCTTTAGGGGGTGGGGAGACCCAGAGACCACCACCATCATGGCTACTATGACAACAGCATGACTGTCAGATCAGCTAGAGCTTGGGGTATACACGTTTGAAATGCAGCCTGTATTTACTTCCTTGTGAATGGCTTGACACATGTGCAGAGATATCTTCAACATGTGTAGGTGACCCTTCTTTTGAAAGGCAGTTAAGAGCCTCCTCATTAACTCTTCCTACTCATTAGTTTTCCTATCAGTTCACCATTTATACTGGAAGACACTGCAAGCCAGCTCAGCTAGCTTCTACCTGGGACACCGCACCAAAACTACACATATAATTGAAAGAACAACCACATCTTCCTGGTTCTTCTGCTGGGCAGGCTCAGTATGCTTCTTTGGACTGTATAGGTGTGATCTTGTTCAAGAAAAGCATGTAAACACAGACTAACAAAAGTCTCCATTCCAGAAAATTGGTGGAACACTCCTGGGCTCTTGTATGGTTTAATGACTGGCTTTGCCACATCCTTGTACTTTCTTAGCCTGGCAGCAACTGCTTCAGGTTTATCATCCTCCTGCTAGACCAATGGTTCACCAGTGATGTCCTCAATCCCATGTACCAGTTCCTAGAGCATGAAATGATTGAACATTGTCCTCTAGCGCTCAGCTCTTAGAAAGGAATTCCAGAAGGACAAAAGCAATAATATCTGTATTAATAGCCTAGGAAGGGGGAAAACAGATGTAAAAAAAATTTCTAATAAAAATAGTAGCAGCCAAATTCTTTCATTCCAGAATGTCTGAAAAGAAGAAATTCTATGAAACATGGGGTCAGGGCACATATAAGAATCATGTACAACTTAGTGAACCAACAAACTGATCTCTCTCTCTCTCTCTCTCTCTCTCAATCAATAAATAAATTTGTAAAAAGGAAAATATTTTTACTTACTATCTAGGCTTGAGGTTCCAGGCACTTCAGTCCACAACGTGAGCAGCACTTCTCTCCCAACTGGCAATCCTCATCTCTCTGGCACTTGGGTTTATCAATCTTTAGACATGTTGGGGGTTTTTGTGGGCAGGAACCTGTTTTGACTTTATGGGATACAACAAGATATTTAACCTTGAAATACTTCATGATAAAAAAAATAAAAATAGCCGAAACTGGTTTGGCTCAGTGGATAGAGCGTCGGCCTGCGGACTCAATGGTCCCAGGTTCGATTCCGGTCAAGGGAATGTACCTTGGTTGTGGGCACATCCCCAGTAGGGGGTGTGCAAGAGGCAGCTGATCAATGTTTCTCTCTCATCGATGTTTCTAACTCTCTATCCCTCTCTCTTCCTCTCTGTAAAAAATCAATAAAATATATTTAAAAAAATAAAATAAAAATATCACAGCTTTCTTAAAAATGTAAATGAAAATTTTTTAAAATCTTTTTTTAATTTTTATTTTTTTATTGATTAAGGTATTACATATGTGTCCTTTTCCCCCCATTGCCCACCCCACCCCACTCCCTCACCCCCCTGGTGTCTCTGTCCATTGGTTATGCTTATATGCATGCATACAAGTCCTTTGGTTGATCTCTCCCCCTTACCCCCACCCTCCCCTACCTTCCCTCTGAGGTTTGAGCATCTGATCAATGCTTCTCTGTCTCTAAATCTGTTTTTGTTCATCAGTTTATGTTGTTCATTATAATCCGCAAATGAGTGAGATCATGTGAAAAATATCACAGCTTTTATCTTTTATTATAATACTAGAGGCCCAGTGCATGATTGAATCATGCATGTGTAGGGTCCCCTACACGCTTTCGCTTTTGATCACGGGGGAGCTGGGTGCCTGTCCGCTGGTGCACCAGGCCTTTCAGAAGCTTCCGGTGTGGCGAAGGCTTCTGAAAGGCCTGGTGCCTGAGCGGACAGGCACCCAGCTCCCCCGCTTTTGATGGTCCGCGGTGGGACGTGAGCTCACTGCCCCAGAGGCCCCTTCTGTGCCGCAGCAGAGCCATGGCACAGACGCTGAGCTTGAGCTGCCACTGGCAACGCGAGCTCAGCGTCCCACCCAGTCGGCCACCCCGGCCACCCCGAGTCCCGCCCCACCCCCGCACCTCCTGGCCAATCGCGGACATAGCAAAGGTATGGTCAATTTGCATATTTGTCTATTATTAGGTAGGATCAGCATGTAACTATAATATTTCACATTATCCTGGATTAACCATAATGTGCTAATAATTATAAAATTGAAAAATCATTAAAAAGTAAATACTTGATCATAGTTTGAGACAAATTTGGGGTATCTTGGGAACCCTAAACAGGATTTTCTTCTGATTAAGCCTCTTATCTTTCTCCCTAGCACAAGAAGAGAGTGAAGGGTAAATGAGTTTTCATGGGGAAAATAGGGAGTGATAACATATATGATTGACTTTGAAGAATAGCATAATAGTCTCCTGAGATCAGGAGGGCAACATGAGAGCATTGTTTGGGCATTAAAGGGGGAAAGGTTCTCAAGAGAACTCTAAGGTTAACCTAAGACACAGCATGGCATCCTCAGCTCGTATACTTTGGGAGACATACCCAGTCCTCACCTGTCCAGGCGACGGAACAAACAAAGCCACACATGGATTCACAACATTTTTCATTAAGAGCGCAATCATGGTCACTCTTACACGAAGTTGAACATTGCATACGGTCCTTGGAAGGAAAGAGTGGGCACTGTCCTGTCTTGACTAAAACAAGAGCAAATATGAGCTCCTTAAAACCCCACCCCATTGCCCACCCCCTCAAGCAACTTTTCCTTCTCTTCAAAACTAGTATCTCTGTGACTTGGTTCATTCTGCCTACGTCTAATGGGCTGTGGAGGAATGAAATGCCTCACATTTTATGGGATGCAATAGAAAAAGAGTTAGGGTTGGTGTTTAAAGCCCCAAGGTAAAGCCCCAGTCCTGCCACTTAATGAGTGACTTCAGTTTCTCCTATACCAGTAAAATAGAAGTAGTTATGTGAGATCTACACAAATCAATGTAAGCCATTTTCGGGGATTTGGTTTTACTTTGAATGAGGAGTGACAGGATCTGACTCCCATTTTGAAAGGATCGTTGTGGCTATTGTGTTGATAATAGATTGTTAAAGGGGAGGGATAGAAGCATGGAGACTGTGAGTAGGCTGAAGCCATATCCAGGTGAGAAGATGACACCTCCTACCAGGGTAACAGCTGTGGAGGAGGAAGAAGCAGTCAGATCCTGGATCTATTTTCCCAACTCAATGGATGTTGATTGAGAAAGAAAGATATCATGGGTGATTGAGGAGTTTAGTGGTGGTGTTTTGTTTTGTTTTGTTTTACAACTAAGATGGGGAGATCTATGGATATAGCAGGTTTGAGATGGGAGAGTTAAGGTATTCAATTTTAGACAAGTTAAATGTGAGGCATTTGTGAGATCCAGATAACCTCAAAGTCTGAGCCTGTAGCAGCATGGGTTTTCTGTTTCTAGTTAGAGTAGGCCCTCAGATTGCCAAGGATATGAGTCTTACCAGTTAATGAGCAAGCCTTCATGCAGTCTTCCTTGCTGAGGAAGTTGTTGGTATTCCCATCACAGCCTCCATACTTAAAAGGTTTGCATAAAAAATGTTTTAAATCATAATACCAGCGCCTATTGAAACGCATACAGTTTCCTGAATCTAATGATAGCATGCAGGGTTCTGAGGGCAAGAAGCAAAGAGGGAAGAACATAAAAGGTAGCAAAAGCGGGAAGGGGTCAGGCCTTCAGCATTTTTATAGTTCATGGTGTTACCATTCAAGTCATAGAAAGAGCCATGGTCAACAAAAGTTCTAGTCTTCGCTCTACTACAAATGCTCTGTAGTGAATAGCATCTCTGAGCATCATTTCTACTTTGCAAAGGATATCATGAAGAGTACATGGGAATGCTTTGGAACTGATCTTTCTACTTCTCTGAGCTTTGGGAGGGCAAGACTCATTCAACAACTATATCCAACGTACCCAAGACAGTGCCTGACACATAGGAGCATTAAAATACTGAGAAAGGGAAAAAAAAGCACCCCCTCATGACTGAAAACTTACCTGATGCTCACAGCTAAGTCATGTTGTTTCTCTGTAGGACATAAAGAATCTCACAGAATATCCACATCAATCAAGGTCACTCTGAGACCAGTGTAAATTGAACCAAAATATAAAAATCACTGTGAAACCCACAAAACAACAAGCACCTTTGAGTGATTTATGTTTCCCTACTGACTACACTCTATCCTCATTCTAGCCTGTCCTCTCTGTAGATAAGATTCACCGAGAATTGCCCCACTTTCTGATAGCATCCAATCTAGAGCCAACCCCCACTGCCTTAGACTATCCCTGAAATCACCCTATCAAAGCCTCAATCCTACAATTCTTTCTAACAGCTTCTTAGTGGGATGCCTCAGGTTGTCTATGGTGAACATTCTCCCTGACTACAATGAGTAATAAACCCAACTTGTTCAATTACAGGTGTGTTCTGGTGGACTTTGGCCAAAAGACATTGACAATAGATATTTGTTGAGTGGATTTTTATAAAACGCAGAGTTCCCTATTGTTAGATGCTCAATAGCTTGAGTTACCAGAAAACTTCCTTGGAGGCCAAAGAGTCCAACAACAACACCAGCGTCTAAGCTGACTGAGGTTTATATTTGGGACTGTGCAAACAATAGTCTCTTGACACACAGTGAGCATGCACTTGGAAGTTGGGAGTCTAATTAGAGAAGACGCAAAACACGAACCCTGGCCCCTTTATCCTGCCATCCTAGGGAGTGTTCAGCCAGTTCTGGACCAGTAAGAAGTAAGGTGCCTCAAATGGCACCTCTGCCTTCATTGTGGAAGCCACTACCTTCATATGGATCCATGCACCTCTTCCCACAGGCAAATTGGCAGCACTTCAAGTGTTCATCACAGCCATAATCCTCTTCACACAAGTTCAGAATTTTAGTCTGACACTTGAGTCTCTCACTGGGGCACATTCCTGGTTTCTCTGCAAGAAAGGTATGTCTGAATTCACAAACAACCCTTGAGAGTTTCAGCTCTTCTGCTGTGGCAACGGTGAATAGTGAAACTCTCTGTCCTGTCCTCTGCCTTTAATCTTCAGTCCTTGCTTGAGTGTATTTATGGACTGGGTCTGCCTCTCACCACTCTCAGCCCATTTAGATAGATCTGAATTAGAAATGTGTGCCCATGTAGAACTAAAGGGGAAGCTTCTTGGATTCCAGGGCAGAGGGTTAAATGGGAACCAAGATCTTTGCCTTAAATTCAGGAGCTCTCTCCTCGCAAAACTTAATATTTTAATGCCTAATTCCTGTCTCTAGTATCTTAGTTGACAAGGGGAATTAATTAGTGGGGAGTAGTAGAAATATGGCAATAGGAGTCAGGAGGCCTGATTTTAGCCCCTAACTCCCTGTAAGTTCAAGACCAACCTGAGTTCCACTATACGATTCACAGTTCCCTGTAAGGGGGAAGGAAATGTCGGAGTGGAGGAAGCACTGTAAGCAAGACAGATCTGGCCTGGGAGTTTGACTCGACACAACCAACTAAATAATCTTGAAGAAAATGTCTTCCTTTGTCTGTGTTATAATGTCCTCATCTGTAAAATGAGAATTACAATATCTACCTTATAGGCTGCTTAAAAAAATGAAGCGGGATGATGCCTATAATGTACTTACCACAGTGCCTGGCACATAGTAAGCGCTTGGCACATATGGGTTTACTTCCTTTCTATTTAGGGCTAGATATGGCTTCCTTATTTCAGCTCTTGTATGAGGCAGAATTCCAAAGTTGCACCTACAAGATTCGGATCCTCTAGTTATTGGATTAAACACCCATTTAGACACTGCTGTGAAGGAATTTTGTAAAGGGAATTAAAGTCTCAAGTCAGTTGACCTTACGATACATCGATTATTTAAGTGGGCCTGATTCAATTTCTTGAGTCCTTAAAAAGAAGAGGTTTCCCCCTTCCCCCATAATTAGTAGAGAAAAAGAGGCCAGAACGATCTAAACTATAACAGAAATCCATTATGCTATTCATAGCTTTGAAGCTGGAGGAGGCTAAGTGCCAAGGAATGAGGGTGGACTCTAGAAGATGACAGCCAGTAAGAAAACCTCAGTTCTGCAATTGCAAGAAAATGATTCTGCTAACATCCAGCGAGCTTGGGAGAGTCCCAGAAGACAACAGCAGCCTTGGCTGACACCTTGATTTCAGCCTGGTCAGAACCTGAGCAGAGGATCCTCGTTCCTCCTACAGGTAATTGGTTACGCAGCAACAATGTTTAATTTTGCTTCATGCTCAGCACTTCTCCAGTGGAACCTGACCAGAGAGGCATGATCCTTTTAAACAATACTGAGTCTTGGAACTATAGATGTTTAGAATTACAAACACCATGATAATCATTAGCATCAACCTTCTAATTTCATAGGCTTAAAAACAATAAGGTCAGAGTAGATAACAGTGAATTAGAGGGAGGTCTGGGACTTCTAATCCATGGCTCACTGCAGAGGTTCCCACATCTCCCATGAGGACTGGCCACTGAGACTTATAATATTTTCCAACTATATTTCTTACCCTTCATTCCACCCTTAATATTCCTCCAAGGATAGCCTCAAGCTAAGAAGAGCATATGGTTCCCAACCTGCAGTGTACATCAACTCATCTGTGCATCATTTAGCAAATATAGACCATGAACTGAATCAGAATGTCTAGAAAGTGAGGCCCAGGGACTCAGATTTTTTCAAGTTCCTAGGTGACCCTGAAGCAGCCAGCTGGGCACCATGATGTAGGCTACTAATTGGGAACCAGTGCTCTAGGTTTGGGCACAGAGCTAAGCACATCACACAGAACACCTCCAAAGAGGTAAAGATGCATAAAAACCTTGGGATTATGAAGACAAACCCCTCTCACTAGTGCTGACTCCAGCCAGTTCTTCCTGCTCCCTGTTTTGGGGGCCATTTAAACCTTTGTTGGGGTTTCAGTCATGGTAGCCTCTTACCCCACTTTCAGCTTGAACTCTCACTTACAATCCTCCTTCCTCCCTGTCAGCCCTTCTCAGCCACTTACCTTGTGTGTACAGTTTCCTTTGTGATACACCCCCCAGGGGTTCCTCTGCTGTTACTGGGAATGGTCCCCAGAGTTCTGGTCTCAGCCCTCTCCTGTCATTACTTGACACGTACTTCCCAGATGACCACATCCATTCCCGTGACAATCCCAACTGTGATTCCCTTAGCTCCCCCATCCTCTCCTCTCTTCCAGGCTAAGACACTTATATCCAACTGCCTGGGACAATGGCCTTTGAGCATCTCATAAGCACCTCTGTTGCAAGATGTTTAAAAACAGCCAGTGTCTCCCGGGGCCAAAACAGTGCCTCTGTCTGTTCCCATTTTGACATTTGGCAGCAATAGTCCCCATGAAATAAGCTCCTCCCTTTCCATCAGCCTAGCATCCTCTCAGTCATGGCCTTGGGTCGATTCAGTCTCCTAACTCTCCAGCCCCCTCTCTTCTCCCTCTTTACTACGACTTCTTCTGATCTTTCTTAACTATCCCAACAGCCTCCTCACTGGTCCTCTGCCCTCAGGCTCCTGTCTAGTCACTGATTAATTTTTTAAAATTAAACTTGGGAAAAAAAAAACACATATCAGGAAAAATCAGGGAAATAATTTTCAGGGAGCAGGTGAGGGAAGGATCTGAAGGGCCCGGAGTGGGTGAGTAGGGCTTGTTCTCTGAAACCACAGTGGAAGTGGCTTCATCCAACACAAGTCCTTGCCTCACGGCTAACCCTCAGTCCCTAAGGATGCCTGCTAAGGACGAGCGGCGGCCACTTTTCTGAACCCACCTCTGACTCTTTGGCGTGGCGCCGCAGATGTCAACTCCAGCGAGAGGGAGAGAAGCAGCAGGAGCGCTCTGCTCCTCGTGGAGACGGTGGCGGTGTGGCGAGGAGGGGGCCTGTGCGGGATGAGAAGAGGGGCAGGGGCTAGGCACAAGCCAGAGAGAGGCACAAAGCACATGCGGATGAACCTTAGAAATAATCCACCAATTCCCTGCCCATCAGCAGATGACTGGATCAGAAAACTACGGTACATCTACACAATGGAATACTATGCTGCCATAAAAAAGAAGGAATTCTTACCATTTGCAGCAACCTGGATGGAATTGGAGAACATTATGTTAAGTGAAATAAGCCAGTCAATGAAAGAAAAATACCACATGATCTCACTCATTTATGGATAATAAAGAACATTATAAACTTGAACAAAAAGATAGATACAGAGGCAGTAAAGCATCAAACAGTCTGTCAAATTACAGCAGGAAGGTTAGGGAGAGGTGGGGGAGATAAGAGATCAATCAAAGGACTTGTATGCATGCATATAAGCATAACCAATGGACGCAAAACTCTGGGGGGTGAGGGCATAGATGGGAGTGGGGTGGGGCGGGGCAATGGTAAGATATGTACACATATAATACCTTAATAAAAAAAATTGGAAAAAAAAAAGAAAGAATCCACCAATTCCCTTCGTTTACAGATTAAAAAACCGAGAATCCTAATGGAGAAGGGGCTTGTCCCTGGCCACATGGCAAGTAGGACAGGACCTTCAGTCCCAGGACCCTCCCCATAGTCCCACACTGTGCCATGGTACTGTGTGTGATCTACCCAGACACTCGCCCATTGTCTCGCTCTGGGTGAGAGGCCACATGTGAATGATCCCAGGGATTCATCTGGAGCAGTTGCAAGGCTAGTTTGCCCACAGTCACTCCTAGGGCAATCCCAGGCACCAGGGAGCACTTTTCTTTGTACCACTCATGACAAGAAACTGAGATTTTCAGGAGAGCCTGGGCATATGGCACTCAGTCTTAGGAGAAAAATGACTCCAGAGGACCTGGGGGTAACAAAAGGATCTCTTTTGTTCCTTCTGGTGTTATCCAAGCCTGGGAACTTGTGATCAGACAAGCACATGAACAGATGATCTTCCCCCACTCACTCACACATCTCCATTTTCTAGGTCTCTTCCTGGCCCTTAGTATTTTTAAAATTGTATGATGGGAAGAACTGCTAATGCCTTACTGTATTAGCTCTCTTGGAGTAAATGTATTTCAAAAACAGCAAGAGAGACAAAGGGAGGGAAGAAGAAGGAAGGGAAGGGGGAGAGGGGTAGAATCTTTGCCAGATATCCTAAGTGGCTGCCTAATAATCAAGACCTGTGACAATGTTTTTGTTGTTATTATTTTTCAGAATTAGAATCTAGTATCCTTCCCAAAATTTTACAACAGAGCCTGGACTGCTCAGTATTGGGAATATGGCCCAAGACACAGTTGGTCCTGGCTTGGTCATTTATAGCTGTAGCTGTATGTTGGGTCCTCAGTTTCCTCACATAGAAAATGGAAGTAATACCATCTGCCTAGCAGCTCTGTTGTCGATGTGAGGAGTGGGTGAGATAGTGTGAAGAGTATTCATGAAGGGGTATGGAATGATCAAAACTTAGTGTTTGGACTTGGACCTGAGTTCACATCCTGAATCCCCCTCTTACCAGCTATGTGGTCTCAGCTCAGTCACTTATCCTCGCTGAGCCTCATTTTTCAAAGAGGGAATAGTAATAATACCTACTTCATAGACATGATAATTAATTGAACTATTGTGTAAAGCATGGTGTGGCTCAGTGGTCTCAGTTCGATTCCTGGTCAGGGCACATGCCCAGGTTTCAGGGGGCAGTCAATCCGTGATTCTCTCTCATCACTGATGTCTCTCTCTCTCTCTCCCTCTCCCTTCCTCTCACTGAAATCAATAAAATTATTTAAAAAAAGAAAATCACTTGTGATTTGTGATCAGTATTCTAACTATTAGAAAACAAATTATTTTTTAAGTATAAGGTTTTCCATTGTATGCCTTTATAAAAATTAAAAGAGGCATTAATCAAATTGATTAATATTTAAATTAGATATTTAAAATACTTTTTATTATAGAGCATTATGAGATTTTTGGCAACTTACTAGAAGTTAAAAGAACCAAGTGACATACCAATAATGAAATTTTATTCCCATGCACTTACATATCATTGAGATATACATTCATTACCTATAGAATTTTATTTATCAATAAAATTTTGTGTATTTTTTATATATTCATTATTATTATGGTATTTAAATAACAAATGGAACAAAAAATAAAACCATAAGAAAAAAAATTTATTCCTAGAGTCTTATGGTCCCAGTAGATGTAAACATTAAAGTGTAACTTATATGCATGTTTTTGTTGCATAAAAGTATGAAAAGTCATGAATAAAAAAGTTTTGAGCATAAGATTATATTCCATTAGATGAAAGGTCTAAACAAGAGGAATGGAAATAGGAGTTCAAGGAGAAGAAAACGTGTTTTAAAATTTCCAACTATGAAGGTGGTTTTTATCTATAGGTATATACTGTTTATCAGTGCAGCAGTCTTTATTTGGGCACTCATCATGCCATGAACTCATAGGGAGTGGGCTCCAGCCACTCAGGCCCCTTCCCATTGGTTCTCACAAATTGTGCTTGTCTGAGTGGAGCCAGCTGGTGCTTCAGCTGAACGTAGGTATCTTTCTCTTTGGCTTCCTTTTTTCCCCTGATAATTTTTCTTCACACTCTACCTTTCCCCATGTGGCAGAGGTTGTTCTTTGCAATAAATCGAGGAGAATTTTGCAACTGACAGATCTACAGATGTCCAGGAGCTGGGGGAACAGTGTGAATGTCCAGGTTAACAACCTTTGAAAACTACAGGTAAGGCTCCATCATGATCCCCTATTGCTCCCCCACTGGGAACACACCCTGCCTCAAAGTCCTGTTTTGTTTCCATGCATGAAAGCTCCTTGTTCACATCTTCCTCATCCCAGTAGCATGGTGGGTTCTGCTGCATGGCTACTCAACCACGAATGTGCCTTTAGCCTCAGCCACTAGGCAGGAGACCTTGAGGAGGATAATTAGCTCTGTATGTCTCTTTACTAAACCTTGCCTTAAACTCAGACAGAGTAAGTAGCTGCCTCCCCCAAAGACATAACCTTCTAAATAACTCCTACTCAGTGATCTACATTCTGATGCTGAGGAAGGGCAGTCTCTAAGTGCAGAGCATGGTACATCTCCATTGTGTGTTGTTTAAATGTCTTAAATCTTTCTAATTTTTGTTCTCTTTGACTAATCAATAATTGAGAAAAGTGTATTGAGGGCTCTTCACACAGCCATGGATCTTTCAGTTTATGCCTGTAATTCCATTGATGTTTGCTTATTATATCCTGATTCTATTGATTTAGGTAAATATGAATGAATTCCTGGTGGGTTGAATTTTTTTTTATCAGTATATAGTGATCAAATATACCAAGCACTGGGACAGCTAACAATGAAGGAAGGAGGAGGTATCTTCTTATAGGAGGCACTGCTCTGTAAGATTGGAAAAAGCACAGAATTGAGGCTTTTTCTCTGGGAAGGAAGGGAAGAAGTGAAAGGGGTCTAGTCCCCATCTTTATCATGTAGTTTCTGCAGAGCTGGTCTCTATCTTGCTTTAGATCAAGTACTACTGACCAGTAAAGGTCTCTCTCAGTCAAAACCAGTTCATAAAGGCTGGGAGAGGCAGCCACTTCTTCAAATGTGCAGACAAGAAAATAAACTTGCAGGAACATGGAAAATCAAGAAAACATGACACATCCAAAGGAAGAAAACAAATTTTCAGTAACCAACCTAAAAGAAATGGAGGTCTTTAAATTGGCTAACAAAAATGTCAAAATAATTATTTTTTAAAGCTTAGTTATAAGAGAACGCAGATTCACAACCAAATGAAAATGTTCTTAAATGACATATGAACAAAATGATATCATCAAAGAAATAGAAATGATTAAAAAAGAACAAAACAAAAAACTGCAGATGAAGAATACAATAAATAAACTGAAAAATTCACTAGAGGGGGTTCAAAAACAGACTTGGTCAAGCAGAAAAAAGATTGGTAGACTTAAAGACAGGTCATTTTAATTACCTGATAAAAACTGAATTTACCCTAGCCAGTTTGGCTCAGTGGACAGAGTGTCAGCCTGTGGAATGAAGGGTCCTGGGTTCGATTCCAGTCAAGGGCACATGCCTGAGTTGTGGGCTCGGTCCCCAGTAGGGGGCCTGCAGGAGGCAGCTGATCAATGATTCTCTTCTCATTGATGTTTCTATCTCTCTCTCCCTCTCCCTTCCTCTCTGAAATCAATAAAAAAAATTTTTTTATAAAACTGAATTTAACAGCACATTCAAAGAATTATACAACATGACTAAGTGGAATTTATCCTTAGGATGCAAGGAGGCAACATCTACAAATCAATCAATGTGATTGACCACATTAACAGAATAAAGGATAAAAATCGTATGACCATCTCAATAGATACAGAAAAAACATGTAAGAAATTCATCATCCTTTCATGATTAATTTCTCGACAGTAAAGGTCATATTTGACAAGCCCACAGCTAATATAATACATAGTTAATATCATACTGAAAGCTTTTCCTCTAAGTTCAGGAACAAAACAAGGATGCCCACTCTTGCCACTTCTATTCAACACAGTACTGGAAGTCCTAGCCAGAAAATTACACAAGAAAAATAAAGAAAAGAACTGATATCCAAATTAGAATGGAAGAAGTTAAATTGTGTTTGCAGATGACATGATAATCTATTTATATAAAACCCTAATATGCAAATCTACCAAACAGTGAACAATTGGTCGCTATGACATGCACTGACCACCAGGGAACAGATGCTCAACGCAGGAGCTGCTCCCAGCCCGCAAGCCCCAACCAGCGGTGGCGGCGGGGGACGGGACTTGTGAGTGTGTGGCGCCAGGCCAAGGCGGGTGCGAGTGGGGGGGCCCGATCACCCTGCCAGTCCCCCCACAGATCGGCCCGGATCGCCGACCAGGCCTAGGGACCCTACCCATGCACAAATTTTGTGCACCGGGCCTCTTGTCTATATATATAAAAGCCTAATATGCTAAGTGTCCTACTGTTCTACTGTTTGACCGGTAGCTATGACATGCACTGACCACCAGGGGGAAGACGCTCAATGCACAGGCACAGAAACATGGAACAGAATGATGACTCCCAGAGGGAAGAGGGGTGCGGGGAAGGCGGGAAGAGATTAACCAAAGATCTTATATGCATACTAGATGTCTGTTGCATGGATTCATGCACTGGTGGGGTCCCTTGGCCTGGCCTGTGCCTTCTCGCAATCCGGGACCCCTTGGGGGATGTTGGACTACCAATTTTGACCAGATCCCCACAGGCCAGGCTAAGGAACCCCACCAGTGCATGAATCCGTGCATCGAGCCTCTAGCATATATAGAAAACCCCAAAATTCAGTTAAGTTGCAAAATACAAAATCAACCAACAAAAAATCAATTCTGTTTTTATACACTAACAACAAACTATCAAAAAAAGAAATTGAGAAAACAAAATTATTTCTAATAGAATCAAAATCAATAAAATACTTAGAAATAAATTTAAACAAGGAATGAAAGATCTGTACACTGAAAACTATAAAACAGTGATGAGAGAAATGAGAGAAGACACACAAAATGGAATGATACCTCACATTCATAGGTTGGAAGAGTTAATATTGTTTAAATATCTATGCTACCCAACATGATATAGATTCAATGAAATCCCTATCAAAATTCCAAAGACATTTCTCACAGAAATAGAAAAAAACACACACGTAAAATTCATGTGGAACCACATAAGACCCCAAATAGCCAAAGCAATTTTCAGCAAAAATAACAAACTAGAAGAACCACACTTCCTGATTTCAAAATATATTACAAAGCTATAGTAATCAAAACAGTATGGTATTTTTTAAAAAACACATTATGGTATTGACAAACACAAAACACACACACATATAAACCAATGGAACACAATAGAAAGCCCCAAATTAAATCCACACATTTATAGTAAATGATTTTTGACAAGAACACAGAAGGTGGAAAGTATAGTCTCTTCAGTAAATGGCATTGGGAAAACTAGATATCCATGTTCAGAAAAATGAAATTGGGCCACAATAAATGCAAAAATTAACTCAAAGTCCTCTAAAGCCTTAAATGTAATACCTGAAACTTTAAAATTACTAGAAGAAAATATATAGGTAAATGCTTCTTGGCATTGGTCTAGGCAATTATTTTTTTGGATCTGACCCAAAAGCAGGCAACAAAAGCAAAAATAGACAGGATTGCAAACAAAAAACCTTCTGCACAGCAAAGGAAACAAACAACAAGAGACAACCTACAGAATGAGATAAAATACTTATGAATTGCATATCTAATAAGGTGTTAATATCCAAAATATATAAAGAACTCAAAGAATTCAATAGCAAGAAAACAAACTAACTAATAAATGGGCAAAGCACTTAAATAGACACTTCTCAAAAGAAGACTTACAGCCCTGGCCAGATGGCTAAGTTGGTTGCAGGAGCATCCCATACACCAAAAGGTTGCGGGTTTGATTTTGGTCAGGGCACATACTTAGCTTGCAGGTTCGATCCCCAGTCGGGGCATGTATGGGAGGCAGCCAATCAATGCTTCTCTCACATCAATGTTCATGTCTCTCTCTCACTCTCAACATATCCTCAGGTGAGGGTTTGAAAAAAAGAAGATGACATACAAATGGCCAACAGGTACATGAAAAGGCGTTCAATATCACTAATCAAATACAAACAAAACCACAATGACCTATCATCTCATACCTGTTAGAATGACTATTATCAAAAAGACTAGAGGCCCGGTGCATGAAATTCGTGCACTGCAGGGGGGGGGGTCCCCTCAGCCTGGCCTGTGCCCTCTCAGTCTGGGAGCCCTTGAGGGATGTCCAACTGACAGCTTAGGCCCACTCCCCGCGCTGCTGCGGAGGCGGGAGAGGCTCCTGCCACCGATGCTGTGCTTGCCAGCCGTGAGCCTGGCTTCTGGCTGAGTGGCGCTCCCCCTGTGGGAGCGCACTGACCACCAGGGGGCAGCTCCTGCATTGAGTGTCTGTCCCCTGGTGGTCAGCATGCATCATAGCGACTGGTTGTTCTGCCATTCAGTCGATTTGCATGTTAGCCTTTTATTATATAGGATAAGAAATGACAAGTGTTGGCAAGGAAACTTTTTAAAAAATATATATTTTTGCTGAAACCGGTTTGGCTCAGTGGATAGAGCGTCGGTCTGCGGACTGAGGGGTCCCAGGTTCGATTCCAGTCAAGGGCATGTACATGGGTTGCGGGCACAGCCCCGGTAGGGGGTGTGCAAGAGGCAGCTGGTCGATGTTTCTCTCTCATCGATGTTTCTAGCTCTCTGTCCCTCTCCTTTCCTCTCTGTAAAAATTCAATAAAAATATGTTTTAAAAAATATATATATATATTTTATTAATTTTTTACAGAGAGGAAGGGAGAGGGATAGAGAGTTAGAAACATCGATGAGAGAGAAACATCAATCAGCTGCCTCCTGCACACCCCCTACTGGGGATGTGCCCACAACCAAAGTACGTGCCCTTGACCAGAATCGAACCTGGGACCTTTCAGTCCGCAGGCCAATGCTCTATCCACTGAGCCAAACCTGTTTTGGCGACAAGGAAACTCTTGTACACTGTTAGTGGGGATATAAATTGGTACAGCCTGTTTATGGAAAACAGTCTGGAATTCCCTCAAAAATTTTAAAATAGGACTACCATTTGATCTGGCAATCCCACTTCTGGGCACATAGAAAAGAAATGAAATCAGTGTTTTGAAAAGATATCTTCACTCCCATTCACTGTAGCATTACTCACAATAGCCAACATAAGGAGACAACCTAAGTGTCCATCAATAGATGAATGGATAAAGAAAACGTGATATAGATCACATTTATATATATCACATAAATATGAAATCTTAAAAAGTTGAAGCTGATACCAGAATGGTGCTTGCCAGAGACTGGGGGATGGGAGAAATGTGGAGATGCTGGTCAAAGTGTACAGCCTTCAGTTATAAGATGAATAAGTTCTGGGGTCTAATTACAGCAATACTGTATGATATACTGGAAATTTTCCAAGAGAATAAAACTTAAATGTTCTCACCACGAAAGAAAGAGGTGACTATGGGAGGTGATGGATATGTTAATTAACTTGATTGCCGTAATCATTTCACAATATATGCTATATAAAATCATTATGATGTAGACCTTAAATATATGCAATTTTTATTTATCAATAACACCTCATTAAAGCTGGGAAAATTTGTTAATTTTTTTAAAGTTTCACTGGGTATTCAGAACTAGACTAACAGTTATTTTCTATCAGAACTTTAAAAATACATTTCTACTGTCTTTAGGCTTCTGTTGCTACTCTAGTCAAATGATTCTTTTCTTTCCTTTTCTTTTTATTTATTTTATTTTTAAATCTTTATTGTTCAGATTATTACAGTTGTTCCTCTTTTTTCCCCCCATAGCTCCCCTCCACCTGGTTCCCACCCCACCCCATGCCCTTACCGCCCCCACCACTGTCCTCATCCATAGGTGTATGATTTTTGTCTAGTCTCTTCCCGCACCCCCCACACCTCTTTCCCCCCGAGGATTGTCAGTCTTTTCTTTTCTTTTTAAATTTATCTTATTTTTTACATGCAGTAAACATTAATATTTCCAGAAAAATTATTTAAAATATAATATTACATGTAATAAACATTAACATTTCAAGAAAAAATATTTTAAATTTAATAATATTACCAAAACTGTACTAACATAGTAAAATATCATAAAAGTTGTAGGAAATATTAAAAATCTGCAAATAACAGGATTACTTCTATTATAGTCTAAAATATTTTTTTCCTCTGGCTCTAAATGATACTTTTTGTTTGTTTTTTACTTTAGTTACATATTTCATTTCTAGGTGTTCTATTAGGCACTTTTTCAACATTCTGGTCATTTTCATATTCTCTTTAACTTTAGTCATGCTGTAATTGCCATCTTTTAATTCCTTTCCTTTCCATTTATTTCCTAGGCATTTTAATTTTGTGTTCTGTATGCAATAATCCCAATATATGAAGTCTTTGTGGGTCTCTACTGTTTCTCTTGACTTTTCTTGTTTTGTTAAACTGTCTGTGAATTTTTTTCTGTGAGCCCTTATATTTAATAGAAGTTTATCTTTTTTATTAATTGATATTGAGAGAGAGAGCGAGAGAGAGAGAGAGAGAGAGAGAGAGAGAGAGAGAGAGAAACATCAATCACTTGGCTGCCTCCTGCATGCACCCCAACCAGAGATCAAACCACAACCTAGGTATGTGCCCTGACTGAGAATCGAACCCACCACCTTTCAGTGTATGGGAAGATGCTCCAACCAACTGAGCCACATCAGCCAGAACTTTGGAAACTTAACTTTAATGGCACTGTATCTGTGGAATTTCTTGGAATCCTGTATTTAAGAAAGCATTTTCAAAACCAGTTTGTTAAACCAGTCACAAAAAAACACCCTATGGTATCTGTTTTTTATACTATTCCACTTATATGAGGTTCCTAGAGTAGTTAAATTCATAGAAACAGAAAATAGAACAGTGGTTTCTAGGGCTGAGGAGAGGGAACTGGAGAGTTATTGATTAATGGGTACAGAGTTTCAGTTCTGAAGATGAAAAGAGGTCTGCAAATGGATGGTGGTGACGGTTGCACAACAATATGAATGTACGTAATACCACTGAACTGTGTACTTAAGAATAGTTAGGATGGTTAACTTAATGTTGTGTGCATTTTACCACAATTAAAAATAATTTAAAAAGAAAAGGAAGTTTTTGTTTCTGCTCAGAGGAGTAGAGAGCTGAATAAAGTCTCAAACTTACATGGACAAAATGCTGGACAACTTTTCTTGAGCTCAACAGAGTGCTGAGGTCAAGGGCAACCAACCCGGCCAGAATCTAGGGGAAGAGAGGCACCTGCAAGGAGAGAGGAGCGTGAGCATTGATGATCAGCGGGGCGTGCAGCCAGGCACCAGGAAGTAGAGTTCAGTTAGGATGATTGGCAAATGGCTGGAGCAAAAGAAGACGAAGTCTCCTGGGCTGCAAATACAGGCAGAATCTTACTCTCCTTTAGACTTTTTCTTCAGGAACCCCACTGAGCACTTAGAAGATATTTAGAGATCTGAAAGTCTCCTGTGTGATGTAGAACTGGAGAGGGGAGAGTAGGCAGCAGCCACTAGGGATGGGGCAAAAAATTCCAACTGGAAGCTTTCCTTTCTTTCCTACTGACAAAGTTTTAATCTTGGGAGAGATGAGCAACACTGTTGAGAGCAGAAGAGAAATCTTGATGCAGCTGGGGGGAGGGCAGAAATACTAGCCAGATTCGGAACTTTGTCCTGGGCATCTAAGGAAAGGCAGGATCACTAAGACAACATCCCTGAAACCCAGGGACAGTGTCTGCCTAAGACCCAGACTTAATCAGAACAACAGAGAATGGACCCCAACCACCACCACCCCACTAACCCACCAGACTAGGAACATTTAGTAGCAAGTAACCTGTAAGAGCCGGTCATTCACAGAGAACACAAAGCTGAGAGTGGAGCAGTCATCTGGAAAAGGATCATCTGGTAAACCCAGCTCCACCCTAAACACAGGTACTTGTGTTCTGAAGATGGAATTGGAAGTCTCTGGTGCACTCGCAGGTAACCACAGCAACAATAAACCAATAAACTGCCAACTCAGCTCCGAATTAGGTGAACACAAATTTCCACACTAAAGGCCTACTAGAAGGAAAGGCAAACCCATTTCCAGAGATAAAAACTGTTTCCTGATTCTGATTCCTTCTCCCTCCCACTATAAAAAACTGGAAAGTAAGTAATAGCAGGCAGATTGGGAAAGGAGACTAGAATTCAAGCACATTGCTGGTGATGAGTTTACTGGTATATTTTTTTATCTGGAGTCCTCTGGCTAATCTAGAAATAAGCACTAGGGTGCAGATAGAGAGAGCTTCAGGAAAAAACCCTATAATTTTGGTTTGCTGCATGGAGAGGGAAACTTAGGATGCTCAGAAGAGGTGCAGAAATCTCCTAGTTTCCTTCCTTCCTTCCTTCCTTCCTTCCTTCCTTCCTTCCTTCCTTCCTTCCTTCCTTCCTTCCTTCTTTCTTTCTTTCTTTCTTTCTTTCTTTCTTTCTTTCTTTCTTTCTTTCTTTCTTTCTTTCTTTCTCTTTCTTCCTTTCCCTTAAAAAATTCGATGGCAGTGATGGCACCAGTTGGTATGGGATTGGAAGGAGCCAAAATTCTGAAGGAGGGAAAATCTTCCTCTGTTGGATGTGACTGGATCCCCACTGCTGTTGGATAAAATATTCTCTATGTGTCTGTTAGGTCTAGTTGGTCTAAAGTATGGTTCAACTCCAACGTTTCTTTGTTGATTTTCTTCATGGATCATCTATCCATTGTTGAAAGTGGAATTTTAAAGCCCTCTATTCTTAACATATTATTGTCTATTTCTCCCCTCAGGTGTTAGTATTTTCTTAATCTATTTAAGTGCTCGGATGTTGGGTGTATATATCTATATAATAAAAGCAACCATTATGGCAGAATGACCGGTCACTATGATGCCCACTGACCACCAGAGGGCAGATGCTCAACACAGGAGCTGCCCCCTGGTGGTCAGCCAGAAGCTGGGCTCATGGCTGGAGAGTGCAGTGGCGGTAGCAGGAGCAGCGAGCAGGGCGGGGGTAAGGAGCAAGGGATCCCAGACTGCAAGAGGGATGTTCGATTACCAGCTTAGGTCTGATCCCTGAGGGGAGTAGGCCTAAGCCAGCAGGTGGAATCCCCAAGGGGTCCCAGACTGCAAGAGGGTGCAGGCTGGGCTGAGGGACCCCCCCCTCCCCCCAGTGCACGAATTTCGTGCACCCCAGGCCTCTAGTATATTTATAATAGTCATATGTTCTTGATGAATGGACCCCTTTATCATTATATAAGTGCCTGGCTTGTAATTGTTATTGTTTTGGGCTTAATCTGTTTTGGTTAAGTATAGCTACACCTGTTCTCTTTTGATTTCCATTTGCATAGAATAGCTTTTTTATCCCCTCATTTTGTGCCTATGTTTGCCCTTAAAACTGATGTGAGGCCCTGACCAGTTTGGCTCAGTGGATAGAGCATTGGCCTTCGGACTGAAGGGTCCCAGGTTCGATTCCAATCAAGGGCGTGTAACTTGGTTGCGGGCACATCCCCAGTAGGGGGTGTGCAGGAGGCAGCTGATTGATGTTTCTCTCTCATCGATGTTTCTTACTCTCTATCCCTCTCCCTTCCTCTCTGTAAAAAATCAATAAAATATATTTTTTTAAAAACTGATGTGAGTCTTTTGTAGGAAACATATAATTAGTTCCTGTTTTTTTAACCCACTTATTACTAATGCCCTTCTATTCATTATTTTCTATTTTATACTTCCTGTGCTCCTTCCTTCCACTCCTGCTGACTTCCTTTGTGAATTGATGATTTTTGGTAGTGGTATGTTTTGATCACCTTCTGTTTATCTTGTGTGAATATTGGAAGTTTTTGCCATAAAGCTTACAGAAAACATAAACATGAGCCTATTTTCTTTATGCTGATAACAATTTAACTTCAATCTCATATAAATATCCTTTTATTCCCCCCTTTTAAAATTTTGGATGTCATAATTTATATCTTCTTATATTATGTATTCCTAAACAAATTATTGTAGCTACAGAAAATTTTCTTTTTCCTTTAACTTTTGTGCTAAAGTTGAGTGGTTAACACACCACTATATTACTACTGTACTACAGTATTCTGAATCTGACTATATACCTTTGCCAGTGTGTTATATATTTTCATATGTTTTCATGTTACCAATGAGTGTTTATTTCAGGTTGAAGAATTACTTTCAGCATTTCTTATAAGGCAGGTCTAGTTTGATGAATTCCATCAGTTTGGTTTTTGTTTGTTTGTTTGTTTCTTTTTAGGAAAAGTCTTTATCTTGCCTTCATTTCTGAAGGACAACTTGGCTGGGTAAACGACTCTTTGTTAGTGGTGTCTATCAGCATTTTGAATATAGCACCCTATTCTCTCCTGGCCTGCAGGGAGTCTGCTGGGAAATCCACTGATAGCCTTATGAGGATTCCCTTGTATGAGAAACACGTTATTCTCTTGCTGTTGTAAAATATTTCTTTCTTTGGTTGATTCAGGGTTGAAACTATTTGGATTGAAATTTGTGGGTGACTTATTAGCTTTATGAACTTAGCTGTCCAAATATCTACCCAAGTTTGTGCACTTCTCAGCCAACATTTCTTTACTAGTAAATAAGCTTTTTATCCCTTTCTCAGTCTCTTTTTTCCTCTGGGACTTCATTGATGTGTAGATTATCTCTTTTAATGGTGTCCCATAAGTTCTGTACACTTTCTTCATTCCTTTTCATTCTTTTTTCTTTTTGCTCCTCTGGATCATTTCAATTGATCTGTGTTCTAGCTAACTATGTTCTAGCTAACCTCTGCTTGGCCACGTGTGTTTTTGAAACTCCCTATTGAATTCTTCAACTCCAAAATTTCTGTTTGGTGCTTTTTTATCTTCTCTACGCCTTTGTTGAACTTCTCATTTTGTTCTTGTATTGTTTTTCCGATATTGTTAAATTGTTTATCTGTGCTCTCTTCTAGCCCTCAGGCATCTTCAGAACAAATTGATGAATTCTTTGTTGGGCGGTTCCTGTATCTCCAATTCTTTGGGGCCACTTACTGGAGGTTTACTGTATTCCTATGGTGGAGTCCTGGTTCCCTGAGTCTTCATACTCTCTGTAGCCCTGCTTGGGTGTGTGAGCATTTGAAGAAGTAGTCACCACTTCTATGCTTTATTGACTGGCTTCAGTAAGGGAAGACTTTCGTCTGCAGGTGGGGACAGGTGGAGCGTGCTGTGACCCTGGGTCTAGTGGTGCAGGGTCCCCGAGGACATGTGATGGCACCGAGTCCAGAGGGGTGTGATGTTGCTTTGGCTCAGGCTGCAGTGGCTACAAAGGCTGTTGGGGTCCTCAGCAGCACCTCCAGATCCAAGGGAGGCAGTGGTGGTGGCCAGAGTTGTGATGTGCTTACACGTAACTGTGGGTACCAGTGTAGTAGGAGAGGCCAGTTGCAAACACGTGCAGTGATGGGGTCCAGAGCATGGAGCAAAGGCCAGAGCCAACTGTGGGCTGATTGGCAGCTGCAGGGGCCCTGGCAACTGGTGTACACTGCAGTGGCTGCTGGGTCTCACCAAGGGCTCGTGGCAGTGGCAGCCGGTGATGGGAACTGGACCAGGGGTGTGCTGTTGTACAGCTGGAGGGGCTATCTGCCCGTGAATGCAGTGATACTGGCCACCACGTGTAGACAGGGCCTAATCCAGGACTACAAGCAGCTGTAGGGACCTGGTTGTCAGCGTGCTCTTCCATGATGGCACAGGCCCCTCTCCCCCGCCCTGAGTGTGGGTACTGCAGTGGCGGCCGGTGACAGGTGTTAGACTGGCAGCATGCCAGTGCACAGCTGGAGGGTCCCTCCTCCCCATGCACACTGCCCCGGGCATCAGCTGCAGGGGTCTAGATTGGCATCTTTCAGTCATGCAGCGTCACAGGCCTGGACTGGCTGCCAGAACAGCTCTGAGACTCCAGCACGGTGCGGGGGGGGGGGGGGGGGGGGGGGGACCTGGGGGTGGTGGTAGGGAATAGCGAGGGACTCAGATGCTGGTGTCAGTGACTGCAAATGCCTGTGGGGCAAAAGCGAGTGAAATCTGCAGGATGCCTGTGGCGGCTGCGCTGGCCATGAGTTTCCCCGGTGGTGAAATCTGCGGGGTTTATCTGCAGAGCAGGTCACTGTTTTCTGCTATCACTCCCACCAGGTGCTGCTGCCGATTGCCCCTGCTTTTCTCCCTCATGGCCAGCTGTCTGTATAGGTCTCAGCTTTGCCAGTCTGGGTGGGGTGAAACCGAAGCCAGACCTTTGTGTGGCTCCTGGAAAGGCTGGGGAAGTTGGCCTCTCACCCCTCTCTTCCTTTCCTGAAGAGGGGAACTCTTTCCAGCTGGGAGGTTTCCTCCTGACACTGAGCGATGCCAGCATGGGGAACGGGATGATGCCGGCAAAATGTAGCTGCTCTTCCTTCTCTTCTCAGGCGGTTTTCTCAGTGTTTTTATTCCACTGTGTTGCTGAAGCTTCCTTTTTTAAACTTTATTGTTGAGAGCATTACAGATGTCCCCTTTGTGCTGAAGCTTTAAGTGGACTCCAGAGCTCTCCTAGAGCTATGTGTTCATAGATAACTGTCTAACTGTTGATCTCTATGGGGGGACGGAGACTGGGGTCTCCGATGTCATCATTTTGTTGATAGCATGCTGTATCCATATTTTTGACATGTCATATTTTCATTTTTCAGTGCAAAATATTTTCTATTTTCTATCATGATTTCATTTTGACCCATGGTTCCTTAGAATTGCTTTGCTTAATATTTAATCAGATGGAAATTTCTTCTACTTTATTTTATTTATTAGTTTGATTTCAATTTATTGACATTTGTTGAGACGTTTTTTTAAAGAAAAATGTATATATTTCACAGTAATTCTGAATTATTTTTTACATAAATTGATTTTATGGAGTCACCTTTTTATCTGTAATTCGAATCTTCTGTATTCTGCCCAGCGTCGGTGGTTCAATGGTTGAGGATCGACCTATGAACCAGGAGGTCACGGTTCAATTCCAGGTCAGGGCACATGCCCGGGGTTACAAGCTCGATCCCCAGTGTGGAGCATGCAGGAGGCAGCCAATCAATGATTCTCTCTCATCGTTGATGTTTCTATCTCCCTCTCCCTTTCTCTCTGAAATTAATGAAAATATATTTTTAAAAATCTTCTGTATTCTTACTGATTCTTTTTTTGGTCTTCTTATTCTATCAGTTGCTGAGAGAGGTCTGTTAAATTGTCTGCTGACAATGGCAGGCCAATTTACTTGGGACAAATCCTTCCAGTAAAGCTAAAATGAGATCCCCTGAAGGACTCCTAGCCCACATCTTTGCATGCCAACCACCTCCTACTTCTGCAGCTTCCAGAGTGGGTCAACTGCAGGCTTTGAAACAACACAATCAAGTGCAAAGGCTCTTGATGTTCTTTAGTGCCCCGGGGGTTTAATGAGAATATTCTACCTACCAGGTGGCCCCAGAGTTTTTTCTCACTGCTTCTTTTTTCTAACTACTCAGCAGGAAACAGTTCACTGATTGTGTCCTAAGGCAATCACCCCCTGCTTGTCCAGGAGAACACTAGGATCTGTCCTCTTTCACCCCTCTCCATTAACACTCTTTCTGCCCAGTGCCCCTCCCCAACCCTGTTCCCCACTAAGCACATCTCTGGCCGCTGGCACAGATGTATTTTAGGAAACTCAAGCACAGAGGCGTTTGAGAATGAGATCTGTATATCCATTCGCAATCAACTCACTGAGTGAACTTGGGTAGGTTCAGCCACTCATCTGTGCCTGTTTGTTCTCCTTTGCTGAATTTATCAAACAATACTTGTGCTCTGCAGCTTTTGTGGGTATGATAACAGGGATCAAAAAGGAAAACTTGACCAATTAGGACATGCTAAGGTCATAGAGCTTAGTACCAAATTCATGATCTAACCTTGTTCACAACCTCTATATTTGATTCTGTCAAGGAGGAAAAATAACTTTTCCTTTTAGGTATCTCAGTTTCTCATCATCCCTCAAGGTAGGACCAAGCATCTCTTCTTCCAGGAAGTCTGATCCCATGGCCCATAGTAACTCCTCTGTCTTCTACACCTTAAAGCACTGACCACATATCCCATTGATCCCTTCTTAGCATGCCCCATCCTGGTTTCTACTTATTTGCGTCATAAGACTTCACCCTTCCTTGGGTTATATGCCAACAGATAGAGTTCGTGACACCTCCACTCACATGGAGTGGCCCTTGTCACAAGCCTGGGCACATGGTAGGCTCTCTATAACCCTCTGAAGGTCGCTTACCCTTTCTAGGAGCATTTACATTTTTTTTCTTTTAATATATTTTATTGATTTTTCACAGAGAGGAAGAGAGAGGGATAGAGAGTTAGAAACATCGATGATAGAGAAACATCGATCAGCTGCCTCTTGCACAACCCCTACTGGGGATGTGCCTGCAACCACGGTACATGCCCTTGACCGGAATCGAACCTGGGACCTTTCAGTCCGCAGGCCGACGCTCTATCCACTGAGCCAAACCGGTTTCAGCAGCATTTACATTTGAAAATGTCCCTGTTGTATCCCAAATGATTGAATAAATAATGGTAACAAATTAGGCACTGACTAAGAAGAGAATTTGGGGAGGCCAATGGCATTTTCTTTCAATTCAAGGGCAGTGGTGCTGCCACCTTTAAGTAAGGTTGCACTTCCAAGGATTAGTTAAAAGTAGCATCAGCTTGTGGGAATCTGCTAGGATCACAGCCTGAGATGAGAGGAGAAAGGCTGCACCAAGGGATCTCCAAGGGACAATGCTTTCTATAGCCATAAGAACATCTACATATAAGCAGTTTCCCCCAGGATTTCAGTCAATAAACAAAAAGAGATGGAGGCCAGGAATCTTGGCTAAGGAGATCAAGCCTCTAAAGGCAAGAAGGCAAAGAGATCTGCAGGGGTTATCCTCTCAGGTAAAAGAGGAGAGGGGGCAGCAAGCAGTTCCAGAGCTATAAAAGAAGAACCGGAAGTTCTGGGTTATTGTCACAGCTTATTTGTCAAGAAATTGAACCTGACAATATAATCACTCAGGGAAGAGGTTTGGTAAGTAGAAGAAACATTGCCCTGGGCCCACTCCCTCCTCCGCAGCTGGGGCAAGAAGATGATCCTACTAGAGGTCACACAACAGTCTTCCAAGGCCTCCCAGGTATCCTCCAACTCTCACTGAAGGTTTAAGGGTTTAACAGCAGGCACCATGTTGCTGATTTTATTGTCCGGACTGCTGCTCTCTGAAAATTTCTCCACAAATTGCCACAGTGTAGAGAAACACATTTCTTTAATTATAACAGATTCTCCCAAACCTGGGGGTAGGGGTGCTTTATATGGTTTAGGAGATGCCCACACAAGGCTTCTCTCACGGTGTTTTAAGTCCAGTAAGCAAAGAGACATACATGTCAGCCCTCCTGGGGTTTGGGTAAATGAGGCAGGCTTGGCAAGTGGAGAGTGGGAACCCTGGGGCTAGGATGAAGAGGCAGGGGTCACCAGGTTGGATTGGATACTGGGACTGGGGAGGCATAGTCTCCTGCCATCCGTGTCCCCAAAGTTTGGGAGTCCACAGTCTTTGAGAACCTCATGACGAGGGAAAGATGCTTCCTAGAACCTACCAATTTCTTGGAAACACATGCAGACATTTCCACAGATGGCATTGCAATGATGACCAATTGGACATTCCAACTATAACTGGCATTTAGTTGCACACTCCTCCACCGTGGGAACCTTTGTGCAGTGTTTCAATTTCAACTTTGATAAAACTGAGAAAAAAATACATGAGCAGCATCTCCCAGAAGAAGAGGTTTGTGTGTGTTTTTTTCACTGTTATCGGCACCTTCAAGGCCCCAGGACCCACTCCATTGATTTCTCTTCTTCCTCTCCCTGCCCAGCCATCTGGGTGACCCTTTGGTTCCTTGAGAAAAGATCCAGCTCCCACCCCCAAACAAACCAGTCACCATAAAGTCTTCCTCATAGAATTTGAGCTCAGAAAACACGAGTCCTGAAACCCAGTTCCCAGAACAATGAGTCACAGTCTGGGGAAACAAAATGGGCAGGAAGGCATGTCTTGCATTACCTGAAATCTCGAGGGTAATATTTCCCAGGTGAAACTGCCCAGGAAAACAGAACTGACCTGGCAAGAATCGTAGGGTACTGCAGATTGTGGAAGCTCAGGGTACCCACTCTGAGGGCAGAAACACTTTCTCTAATGACAGATGCCAACTTCTCACCTGGGGAGGGAGAGCTGCTTGTTCAATTGGACAGAGTGATGCAGAGGCCTGGGTATTAGATCTTGGTTGAGGGGTCTGGTTTTGCATAAGTAGACTGCTCAGAGACTGCCATGTGCTCCCCAAATTCTCCTTTCTGTTGTTCTTGGGCATATAGGTAAGCAGTATTTCTTAGTCTCCTTTTCAAATAAGTGGGACCATATGACTACATTATGGCCAACAGAATGTGGATGGAAATAATGAACTCCACTTGTAGACCTGGCCCTTAAAAACCTTCTGTTTGCACCTCCATGCTGCCTTCCTTCTCCCATCTGCTGGCGGGATACAGAGGAGACCCTGGGAGAGGTGGTGGAGCTATAGATAGATGGAGCCAGTATCCTTGAATAATGGTACATGTGGCTGTTTACTGACCATCCTTAGTGAAATGTATTGTGAATGAGATCAACGCTTACTGTGTTAACCCCGTGAGATTTTTATAAATATGTGTATTTTTGCTAAAGCCATGGGCTTACTTGCTTAATACCTAGGTCTCACTGAAGGGAGAGTTGGCTGCTCGTTCCCATGATGGGACGGAACAACTGTTGGGACCATTGGGGATTATAATAAGAGAAATGGAGTCACATGGATGGAGTACAAAAAAAAAATGCAGAGCCCTCAGGTTGGCATAACGGTTTATTTGGCAAAGACTTGAGCCTTCTCAGGATAGAGAGGTCAAGGAAAGAACAGAGAGGTTCTCAGGATAAAGAAGTCAAGGAAAGAACAGAGAGTAACCCGTGGGTATTGCAACAGGGAGCCAGGCTGCACTCTTCTCAAACCTTGGAGGCATCCTCTTGCCCGACTCGTGGTGAGCCAGCTCAAACCAGGGAGTCCCTTAGCAGTGTTTTATAGGGTTCTCTGGAAGAGAAAAGTTAAGTGGTAAAAAGTCATGGATCCCCAGTGGACATTCATTCCCAACCTTAATAACACCTTTGGTCCCAGTTAATGGGAACAGACATTGTTTCTGTAAGATCAGGAGTTACCCACTTTTAAGCAAATTCACCCAAGAGGTTTGTCAATTGAGTGCAGAACTGGAGACACAGGTCTCCTTGGGCCGGGCTGAGATAAGGGGCCATTGAGAGGCCAGACTAAGGCAGCAATAACTGGGGTCTTGGACAAAGGCAGGATAAACATACTGATGGGTGATGTTTCTGGGGAACTTAATGAAAGTAAAAAAAAAAAAAGAGTAGAGGCCCCCATGTTGGTGTTTTGGTTTACTTTGCAGTGAGTGGCAGCCTAGGTGTGGAGACCTGAGGGAACTGCCTTGTGCTGCCTGTCTCTTTGACCAAGGATTTGGGTGACTGCAGTCTTCTGTTCCAGGTCACAGCTTCTGAACAGGAGTGAGGAAGCATACCCAGGCCCAACATTCCCTCCCCAACCAACTCACTCATTGTCCAAGCAGATGTTTCCACAGAAGGTCCAGCAGCAGGTATAATTTGATTTTACACATCCGTTTAATTTAGTGCACCTTCTGCTGCAAAACTGAAATGGAGGCTGTACCCAGCACTGCTTAATTTCTTTCCTTTCAGCTGAAACCAAGATGATAGGAGTTGGCAGGGTCTATCCAGTCACAATTTGGTGAGGAAACCCTTCTCAAGCTTAACAATCGCTAAAGTCTGGAACCTGAGCTCCAAGCCATAAAGTATTTCTCTGCCTTTCAAGATAATCCCTTCCTTGAGTGCTAGCCAGTGTCTTTTTAGAAGAGATTATCTTTCATGATGTGACTTCCATCTTTCCACATGCCCCCATAGCATTGCAGGCCTTCAAGCCCTCCCTAAGCTCCCTAACAATAGGATCTAGGATACCCTCACCATGTCTGACACCACTTCACCAAATCTATTCTCATATACCCTTAGGTTTTAGGATCTGTAATATCCTCTGGCTCCAATTTCCACACCCAATTTGCAGAATGGAAAACTGAGCTGGGGGAGACTAGGAACCTGCCTTTCCCCCTTTCTGTTCTCTCTTCTTGTTTACTTTTATTTTTCACTATATTCCCTATGCTGTACTTTATATCCCTATGACCATTCTGTAAATACCAATTTACACTTTTTAATCTCTTTATCTTTTTTACCCAAACCACGCCCCCCCAACCCTCCTCCCATCTGGCAACCACCAAAATATTCTCTGTATCTGAGTCTGTTTCTGGTCCGCTTGTTTGTTTATTTTGTTTTTTAGAGTCCACATATAAGTGAAATCATATGGCCTTTGTCTTTCCCGATCTGACATATTTCACTGAACACAATATGCTCTAGATCCATCCTGCTGATACCACCTAAACATTAAGCCTCTCCCCAAATTCCATATCTTTTACTGGTCCACAACCTTCCCTCTCAGTCCTTCATTATTCCCATTTTCTTATCAAAGACCCCAAACTTTGACTCACTAAGGACTTCTTATTTGTTCTTGTCTATTTTTTCTTGGTCTAAAAGATTTTCCCCCTCAAACTAAATGAATGTGTTAAAATATTACCCTTTTTGTATTAATCAAAGGCTCACTCAGGTCAGGCACAGAGATTCTGAAAATAGGGGCTCAGAGAGAAGCTCTGTGCTGGTGTTTCCGCTGCCCAAGGCGGTCTGGCATTGGAAAATATCATTTCCTGTGAGCTAATGAAATGTAGACAAAAACTACATTGCCTTTCCATATACCCAATATTATTTTCAGATCTGGGAGAGGGAGCTTGAAGGGATGCCAGATTGGGAACATCCAACCTAATCTTTCTTGGATGTCTCTGCTTTAAGAAGGGTTCTGATCCTTTGAAGGGTGAATCTGGAAATTGGGCCCTGAATCAGTTATGTCCTGGAACAAGGGGCCAGCTTCCCAGGCCTGGGCAGAACACCCTTCTCCCTCACCACACACCAAAGTTCCTGACACCTCCCAGCACAGGCAGGAGCATCACAATCCCACAGATGGACATTTTGAGTAGGAGAACCCAGGGCTTCATGGTAGTCTCTGGGTTAAGTTCTGGCACAAGACAGGTCTTCTCCAAATGCTGCTAGAGGTAGAAAAGGAATCAAGGAGAATAGGGTAGGAAAGAGAGAGAAAGTGCTTGTGAATATTGTGTTATTGTTTCTCCTACTTTTCATTTTCACCCTCCGGCACCTAACAACATATCAAGCTAACCATTGGCTTCCCCTGACTACTTTCCCATCTCGCATTACATACAACTTCCTTTCCAAATTATTTTTAAATGCATTGCTATTTTTCCCATTAAAAAGCAATAAATATTCAAAAAAACAATACAAAGAGAAAATAAATAAGCATTAGGAATTCTACTACCCAGAGATAACCAGTATATGTGTATCCTTTAATCTTATAGTCATTATTTTTATGAAATTGGAATAATAGAACACATTGAGTGTACTGATTTTTTAAGAACATACGTAACCAGATGGTATAATTTAGTCAAGACCCTAAAATAAAGATTACCACAGGGATTCCAGGGTGAGTGATGAGGTGGATTACTCAAGAGGACTTGAGAAAAGATGATGGCCAACAACTGGTCAAGGGACTCTTAAATCTTTTATCTACATAGATGGTGTAAATGCCAGATTTAGGCATGTGAATCACTGACTCATTGACTTTGAAGCAAATTGGATTTAGGTGACTTGAGGAGAGACAAGAGTAAGAAAAGAAGATCGGGGAGAGAAAATCCTTCAAAATGTAAGAGATCAGTGGTTTGGGGAGCTACCACTCTGAGACACTTATATATGACCTGCAACCTACTCCATTCAGAAGCCATACCCTTGCCAACTTGCCTTGGCATAGCTTGATGATGGAAAATTGTCAAGTTAAGGTGTTTAGGTTTCATTTACATCAAAGGATATAACTTAATTGGTGAAGCTCCAGGCCAAAGAACTACCTTTGAGCGTGGCAGTCTTCCAAAAATCCTACAAATCACCTGCAATTTTTGGGCAGGAAAGCCAGTGAGCATAGACAGGTCTTGAGTGTGGCTCAGAGTGTTCTTCTGATCCTCTGAAGGCACCAGCACAGAGCAAGACACATGTGCAAAGCAGATAGTCTGTTAACCACTTACAAGTGAGGATAGAAGGTCTGAGGTAACTGGATTGGGATGGCTTCTGGATTCTGGCACCTGCCTTTTGCACAAAGAAGGAGGAAGACTGGCACACAGTCACAGAAACACAATAATTCCAAAGCTGTTTATTGGTATTCAAAAATATCATTCTAGACCTCAGTTGTCCAAAGCTTTGAAATCTATTTAAAAGGCCTCATGCTTAGTTCAGTTTTCTGAGTTTCTACTTGCCCTTGAAGAATTATCAGGACTTGGGGATGCCCAAACCCCTTCTTTGCACAACTCAGATGTACTAAGTAGCCCCAGAGAAGAGAAACATCCTCCCGCTCAGGCTGAGTACTACTCACATACAGAGTTCTGGGTGAATTCTTTAGCCATCCTGAGATAAAGTCTAGACAATGAAAAGGTCTCTGAGTATCACAAAAACTCAGAACTACAGCTCCCCACAAAATTCGGGGTTTGGGGGCTTTCCAGATAATGTTAAAGGAGAGAAAGTGTTGAATTCGAGTCAGGAATGCTGGTGTCTTGTTTCATCTCTGCCCTTTTTACCTATGGGACCTCAGGCAGGTCATATCACCTCTATCTCCATGTTTTGTTTGAACAACAGAGACAATGATCCCACATCACAGGAATAATGTTGACACCACCTGAGCAGGGAACTCATCCAAGCAAGCCACAAATAAAAGTTTATGCCTCAAGACCCTTGCCCCACCTACCTCTAAAGCTCTCTGAGTTGAGTGTCTGCAGTAACTGGCTGACAGTTCTTTTAGCTGGACTCTTCTCACGTGGGAAGGGGAAAGGAGGCTATGTCCTGGAACAAGGGTCAGAAGAGCTGAAAAACAAAGGTCAAAGGCCTGGAACTTAATGATTTGGTAGTGGCAGATCTTTATGTTCCGCCCAGGAACTACATGTTGGCCATATCACCAACTGTTTCCTTCAATAATCACCCATACAGAAGTACTTGATTTTCTTTGATTTGAGCAGTATTTCCTACCAAACTAGGAGGAACATTGTGTACCTGGGTTGCAGCCACCCCCAACAGACTGCAATCTAGAGTCTTTATCTAATGCATATGAGTCTATCCATAGGTTGGGAGTGGAAGATGGTCTGTATATCTGTTTTCCTTTGACTTGTGTAGGCAGTTGAAGGTCTCACCCTCTTCTGTATTGATTCTCCTTTGCTAATTAAAGCATAATATCATCTCCTACCACATGCAGTGTGGCTTTTATGTGGATAAAAAGAGACCAAATAGGAAGGACTTAAGAAAAGATAGATTTGGTTCACCAGATATCAAAGAGGGGCATTATATTGGGCATGCATACACATGACTTGAAGGTCACTGGAAAACAGAAGAGTCGAGGGGGCAAGGACCAGGGACTACCAAGGGCACACACCTCCTTCTCCCAAACCTTGTCCACAGGTATGTTTTATACAGACAAGAGATATTCATATGTGAGTGATTTCCCTCAGGCTTTGTTGGGTGTCTTGAGCAGCAAGAAATATATGCCAGGATTCCAGAGACTTGGCTGAGGAGGGTGGACCAGTACAGACACAAAAGGCAGAATTTGGGGACCTAGGGACTGAAAATAGTGCCAAACCTAAATAATTGAATTATGAATTTGCATGTATCAGCCTCATGCTCTGTGTCTGGCCCAGAATTTAGGTGTTTTTGATGGTTTGTTTGAGGTGCACAGACACTGACAAGTACCAAGGAGGCTTCTCTCAGGATTCCTGCTTTCCTGGTTCTGGATCATATATATGGACCTGCAGAAAGCTATGCAGAATTTAGAACAATATCTTCTCATTTAAAATGCAGTGTCCTCGGAAAAAAGAGATAGAGGAAGACATAAACAGATGGAAGAACATATCGTGTTCATGGATTGGTAGAATCAACATCATTAAAATGTCAATACTGCCCAAAGCAATCTATAGATTCAATGCACTCCCCATTGAAATACCAATGACATATTTCACAGACCTAAAACAAACTCTCCAAAAATTCATCTGGAATAAAAAAAGACCCCAAATAGCTGCAGCAATCCTGAGAGAGAAGAACAAAGTAGGAGGGATCTCAATACCAGATATCAAGTTGTATTACAAAACCACTGTTCTCAAAACTGCCTGGTACTGGCACAAGAATAGACATATAGACCAATGGAATAGAATAGAGAACCCAGAAATCAACCCAAACCACCATGCTCAATTAATATTTGACAAAGGAGGCAAGAACATACAATGGAGTCAAGACAGTCTCTTCAATAAATGGTGCTGGAAAAATTAGACAGATACATGCAAAAAAATGAAAATAGACCACCAACTTACACCATACACAAAAATAAACTCAAAATGGATAAAGGACTTAAACATAAGACGGGAAACCATAAAAATATTAGAGGAATCCACAGGCAGCAAAATCTCAGACATATGCCAAAGCAATGTCTTCACCGATACAGCTCCTAGGGCAATGGAAACTGAAGAGAAAATAAACAAATGGGACTACATCAAAATAAAAAGCTCCTGTACAGCAGAAGAAACCATCAACAAAACAACAAGAAAGCCCACTGCATGGGAGAACATATTTGCCAATGTTATCACCGATAAGGGTTTACTCTCCAACATTTACAGGGAACTCATACAACTTAACAAAAGGAAGATAAACAACTCAATCAAAAAATGGGTAATGGACCTAAATAGATACTTTTCGAAAGAAGACATAAGGAAGGCCAAGAGAAATATGAAAACATGCTCAAAGTCACTAATCATCCAAGAGATGCAAATCAAAATGACAATGTGGTACCATCTCACACCTGTCAGAATGGCTATCATCAACAAATCAACAAATGACAAGTGCTGGCGAGGATGCGGAGAAAAAGGAACCCTTGTGCACTGCTGGTGGGAATACAGACTGGAGCAGCCACTGTGGAGAACAGTATGGAGTTTCCTCAAAAAACTAAAAATGGAACTCCCATTTGACCCAGTGATCCCACTTATAGGAATATATCCCAAGAAACTAGAAATACCAATCAGAAAGGATATATGCACCCCTATGTTCATAGCAGCACAATTTACCATAGCTAATATTTGGAAACAGCCTAAGCACCCATCAGCAGATGAGTTGATTAAAAAACTGTGGTACATCTACACAATGGAATACTACGCTGCGGTAAAAAAGAAGAAATGCTTACCATTTGCAACAGCATGGATGGAACTGGAGAGCATTATGCTAAGTGAAATAAGCCAGTCAGAGAAAGATAAATATCACATGATCTCACTCATTTGTGAAATATAATGAACAACATAAACTGATAAACAAAAACAGATCCAGAGACAGAGAAGCATCGATCAGACAGTCAAACCTCAGAGGGAAGGTAGGGGAGGGTGGGGGTAAGGGGGAGAGATCAACCAAAGGACTTGTATGCATGCATATAAGCCTAACCAATGGACACAGACACCGGGGGGGGGGGGGGGAGGGCATGAGTGGGGGTTGAGGGGGCAATGGGGAGATAAGGACACATATGTAATATCTTAATCAATAAAGAAAAAAATAAAATGCAGTGTCCTACAGAATTTGAGGAAACTGACACTTATCCTCTGTTGAGTGAAACATGCTTATTTAAAAAACAAAAGGATGAAATTTGCAAAAACATGGTAGATCTTGAAAGTATCATGCTAAGCAAAATAAGTCAGATGGAAAATCACTCATATGCAAGATATAAAACAGAAAGCAACAAGTGAACAAACAAATTCATAAATAAAGACAGCAGTATGATGGTTATCTATGGGGAAAGGATGAAGAAAATGAAGAGGTTCATAATATATGTGGTGACAAAAGGAGACTACTAGACTTTGGTGGTGAGCACACAAGGAAATATACAGATGTATTATAGAATTACTAGAGGCCCGGTGCACGAAATTCATGCACAGGGGTGTGTGTCCCTCAGCCCAGCCTGCACCCTCTCCAATCTGGGACCCTTGAGGGATGTCTGACTGCCCATTTAGGCCCGATCCCCTGGGCCTAAACGGGCAGTCAGACATCCTGAAATGGGCCTTGGGATCGGGCCTAAACGAGCAGTTGGACATCCTTCTCACAATCCAGGATTGCTGGCTCCCAATTGTTCGCCTGCCTGCTTTCCTGATTGCCCCTAAACGCTTCGGCCTGCGAGCCTGATCACCCCCTAACCACTCCCCTGCCAGCCTGATTGATGCCTAACTGCCCTCCCCTGAAGGCCTGGTACCCCCCCAACTGCTCTCCACTGCAGGCCTGGGTCCCCCCCCCCCCCCCAACTGCCCTTCCCTGCAGGCCTGGTCGCCCCCAACTTCCCTCCTCTGCCAGCCTGGTGACCCCTAACTGCCCTCCCCTGCAGGCTTGATCACCCCCAACTGCCCTCCCTTGCAGGCCTGGTCCCTCCCAACAGCCCTCCCCTGCTGGCCTGATAGGCTCACAACTGGCCTTTCCTGCTGGCCATTTTGTGACAGCCATGTTGTGTCTACATGGAGGCAGCCATCTTGTGTGTTGGAGTGATGGTCAATTTGCACATTACTCTTTTATTAGATAGGATACACTTGAAACTTATGTAACTCTTAACTAATGTTACCCCAATAAATTTAATTTTTTTAAATTAAGAATTTATGAATAAAATGCTCAACATGATATTGTCTAGATAATCAGTAATGGCTACAACACAAATGCCTGACAATAGGTATTTATTTTAAACGAGAGCTATACAATTATGGAAAACCATGTTTTGTGAAACATTTACATGGTTAAATTAGGGTGAGACAAGATGCGTAACAAAAGGTGGGTGATTCTGCCCACCAGTGTGGCTCAGAGAATGAGCATCGCCCTATGAACCAGAAAGTCACTGTCTGATTCTGGTCAGGGCACATGACCCGGTTGCAGGTTCAATCCCCAGAAGAGGGTGTGCAGGGGGCAGTGGATCAATGATTTTCTCTTATCATTGATGTTTCTATCTCTCTCCCTCTCCCCACCTCTCTGAAATCAATAAAAATACATTTTTTTAACAGGTGGGTGATTCAAGATGTGAGAAAAACAGAATTGTTTATCTTAAATATGCAAACAAACTAAAAAGATAACACAGTTGGCCCTTAAACAATATGAGGTTAGGGGCACAAACACCAACACACTCAAAAATCCACTTACTACATTTGATTCCCCATAGTTTGCCCTTAGCATCCACAGATTCAACCAATGGTAGATGTAAAACAGTATTTTTTTTTATTCTGTGTTTGAAATGCAAAAATACTGTTTTCAATTCACAGTTACTTAAAGCTGCAGATGAGAAATCCAAGGATACCCAAGGGCCAACAGTATTTATGGAAAAACCCGAGGATAAGTGGGCCTGTGCAATCCAAATCTATGTTGTTCAGGATCAACTATACAATGAGACACAGGTTAAATCTACACAATGAGATTATCATCATTTTTAAGTTATATATTTTTCTGTAAATTATTTTATAATTAAAAAAAATAGAAATAGATTACATCTTTCAGGAAAAAAAGTTCTGCTTACAAAAGGAGAGGGTTAGTTATGTGACAGGAAGGGCAGTGTCTGCAGGAGCCCAAATCCCACATAGAACAGGCTATGGGGAGGGGCAGGCACAGGGGAGGACACAAGGACTCCTTGCCCTGCCCTGGCCTGGCCAGTGGAGGCAGGGAGGAGCCCAGAATAACCTGCTCTTTCTTACCTTCCCTCCACACACCAGCTTCCAGGAAAGTCTGTGTCAGACGGAGAGCCCACTGTTCTGGCCAGAGTCATGCCCACCCAGGCTCTGCTGCCCATCCTGCTTCTCTGTGTTTTGCTGCTGCAGGCCCAGGGAGGGCACCGTAATAGGAACAAGATGCAGAGTAGGTGATGGGCTGGGGGGCTGGGATGGGGAGGGGGAAGGAGGAGCTGTGTCCAGCTAAGGACGACCTGGACTTGAACCTTTCAGCACATCCAGCTCTGACCACAGGACTCTGAAGACTCTGGGTCCTTCCAATTCATGGCCCTCCAGCCCCCTTACGGTGTGCCCTGGGACTAGTGATGGGGGTGGAGGGCAACCTACATCTTTTTATTCTCCATTCTCAAAGTCCAGAGACATATGGTGCATATAATAGTGAAAGGTGCACAGAGCTGAGAGTCAGACAGTAAAACAGTAAAATCTTTGATTTATGCACATATGTCACAGTCAACATCCAGAGATGTTTATGGGAGTAAGTCTAGAGTTAAAGGACATGGGGAAAGCAAATTTTGGGATGTAAAAGATCAACTTAAAATTATTATCAGAGGACCAGGATAATGACAGTGAAAGGGAAATGTTATTTGGAGGGAAGGGGCAGACAGTGACAAGAGGAGAGAGAGGGTGGAGAGGCAAGTAAATCTTCTCTGGACTCTGCAAATTCTGGACAGTATGGGGAGGGGTTACAGATGTCTTAGACTGCTCTGAGTTCTCAGAGTCAGAGTGTAGATTCTATGGGGTAACTTTACCAAGGCCATGACTAACATGAGAGACAGGGTCCTGGCTGCAGAAGTACGGAGAGGGTCCAGGAAGCCCAGGCATTGATCTCTATTGGTGGAGAATGGAGGTAATGAACTGAAGATACTATCAATCACCAGGTGAGGGGCAGAAAGTGAGATCCCTAAAAAGTCTAAGAATGTCATGAGTGGAATGTGTCTTGGGTCTTGAAGGAGGCTATTCATTTTCAAAGGGTGCTCTGTGGCGGGGTGTGGGGGGGAGAGGACCGAGCGGCGGGGGGGTGGGGGTGAGGGGGAGGTCTATTGACCTTGCTTCTGCTGTTTCAGGTACAGAGCCACCGCCACCCAAAAAAATCCAGATCTGTGAGAAGAGATTCAAGATATATTTGTGCAGACGCACCTGTACACAAGACCGAGATTGTCAAGCAAATAACATATGCTGTTTAAGCTTCTGTGGGAGAATTTGCATGAACATTCTCTGAATGGGAGAGGGGGCTGGGCTGTGCATCCTGCTCCTCCAGCCCTTCATTTAACACCAAAGAACAAAGACCTCAAATCTCAGGCACAGAACTGTCAATAGCAATGCTACCCTCCTGTCTGTATGTCTTGTTTCTGGCAAACAAACCAAAGCAATTGCCCTAGGACCTGCCTATTTTATTCCTAGTGCTTGTAATTATTGAGAACCCACTGCAGACCCCAGCATGCCCCCCGCCTCTGGGTCCTGGTCCCTGGTCCCTCTCCCCTTGTCATGCTTCTCTACTCTCTCTCCCATTGGCCCACGCACTCCTCCCAGGCCCGCGGAGGCTCAGCTCTCTCGTTGTTCTGCTCACTGAACCAGTACTCCCAGGGGGAGAAACTGCTCATGGTGGCATCCCCTAGTGCTAAAGAGAACATCCTCACCCTGGAGTCACAAGGGCCAAGTTAACCATGAGCTAGGCGGAGGCTAAACCCTGGGGCACGGTGTCTGAGGCCCCCAAGGAGACCTTTTCTTTAACTTGCCCCATCCCTGTCCCTTTTCTTCTCCCTCTTCTTGTAAAAATCAGGTAACTATCTCTTCATAATGAAGAAAATGAATCCCAGAGTAGTTAAGTGACATGCCCAAGGCCGAAGAGAGTGACAGGCCATTCATGATATGTCTAGAGAAGTGTGTTTCCTCTGAGCTCCCTGTTTGCTCACTTCTTTTTTTAAATCTTTATTGTTGAAAGTATTATATGTGTCCCCTTTTCCCCATTGACCCCTTCTAGCCTGCCCCAGGCTTTCACCACCCTACGGTCTGTGTCCATGGGTTATGCATATATGCATACAAGTTCTTTGGTTGATCTCTCCCCACCCGCCCACTCATCCCCGCCTTCCCTCTGAGATTTGACAGTCTGTTCCATGCTTCTCTGTCACTGGATCTATTTTGTTCAACAGTTTATTTTGTTCATTAGATTCCATCTATGAGTGAGATCATGTGATACTTGTCTTTCTCTGACTGGCTTATTTAGCTTAGCATGATACTCTCCAGGTCCCTCCATGCTGTCTCAAAGGGTAAGACATCCTTTTTTATTTTTATTTTTTACTGCAGCACAGTATTCCATGTTGTATATGTACCACAGCTTTTTTTATCCACTCATCTACTGATGGCGCTGGAGCTAGATCCAGGAACTGAGTCCTGTATGGCCAATCGGGACTTGGCATCAAGTGTGAAGAACTCAGGCAGGCAGCCCATGCTGGAGGCAGGTGTGCAGTGTGACACTCCAGTCCCGTGCTTCCTGCTGGGCATCAATGCAGGAGACATCCGAGGAGGAAATCTGCCTCCATCAGGCCAGAGCCTCTGACCCACCTCAGAAGCATCACAGGGCTCCTGGTATTAGGATCTTCTCCATCTGTACTAAGAGCTGCTCTTGGGCAAGGGGGCCTTGGGAAAGAGGTCATGACCAACCACCAGCACAGACATCACCGGAGTGGGTAGATGGTAAGGGATACTCTACAGAAATTCTTATTTGGTTCTTTCTCAGATAACCTCACCCTCCAAGCATCTTCCCAGTGCTTGGCCATGCCTCAAACACCCTCGGAGAGACTATTAAGAGAGGCAAGGTTACCCGCCAGGGCTCACATAACAAATGACCTCCCACGTCCAAGTCCAGAGCTCCCTATCATGTGGAACACTATGGGTGCCAGGCTCACCTATTCTGTGCCCCTGGCGTGAGCACCGTGTACCATGAATTATACTGGAAACAGTTGTTCTTCCTTGTGATAACTGGTGCCCTGACCTGTGTTCCAGAGAGTTCTCTGGACACGTCACCCTACTCCATGGAACTCAGAGACTATACCTGGACATCACTGCCTGTTCTGTCTTATTGAACAACTGTGGGCCTCCGTGTTAGGCGGAGTGAAGAGTGAGAACCCCTAGAAGACCTTGAATCTTATGAAGGCAGAGGAAGAAGCAAATGCAAAATCTGTCATGATCTGGGTCTGCATACTATTAAATCTCAGCCTTCAGAGCACTTAGTCTCATGGTTTCCACGGGTTTTGCATTATTTGTTCCCTTCTCATGCTCTAGACATGCTCAATGCAGATGGGAGTACTCTAAAAGATTAGCCTATCAGTTCTAAGGCAACCAGATGGGGAAGGAAGTGTTGGAAGCTTCTGTACACTGTAGAATAAGAACTATTTGGGGGGTTTAATAAGGCAATCAAGAGTAGTGGAATGAAATAGAAAAGAAAAAAAAAAGCCAATGGCCATTGTTGGTAAATGAGTTTATTTGTCAAGAATTTGCTCCTGCCCAGCCCTCAGTGAGAACTGACTGGTATCCCGGGTAAGAGGTTATGATTTTGGCTATCTTTCATAGGTTTTCTGCAAGAGAGAAAGGGTAGATGTTAAGAGGCTATGAAGCTCTGAGAAATAAGCATTTATTCCCAAGCTTAATATTACCCATCTGCCAGAACATGTACTTTATGTAACAATAGGAATTGTGCACTCCAGAGTGGGTAGGAAGTGTGGTATTAGTTGATTGAACAGAGAAGGGTAGAAATGTGAGGCCTGGCTGAGACAAAGGACTCATTGAAAGGCATGACTATGGAGGCAATGGTTAGAAATCTGGATGAGCCCTAGCTGGTTTGGCTCAGTGGCTAGAGCGTTGGCCTGTTGACCAAAGGGTCCTGGGTTCAATTCTGGTCAAAAGTATGTACTTTGGTTGCAAACTCCTCCCAGCCTGGGTCCTGGTCAGGGCTCATGCAGGAGACAACCAATCAATGTGTTTCTCTCACATTGATGTTTTTCTCTGTCTTTCCCTCTCTCTTACACTCTCCCCAAAAATCAATGGAAAAATATCCTCAGGTGAAGATTAACAACAACAACAAAAGAAATCTGGATGAAAATTAGGAAAAAAGCAAACTGTTGCATAACATACTGAGAGCACAGGCATTGCTTATATAATGAAAGAAGCAACGTGTCCCAACCTGATGTCTTGGTTTATTTGCTAGTGAATTGCTTTCCAGGTTTAGGAGATATTTTCTTCTGCTACTTTTATGCCTAGGGTTTGGGGTACATCAGTCCTCTCTTTAGGAATAACAACATCAAGAAGAGTGTATCATTGAAGACACATCTCCCAACTCACTCTAGCTCTCCAACAGATGTTTCCACAATAGGTCCAGCAGCATGTGTAATTTACCCTTACACATATAAAGGTTTTAGAACACTTCTTGGTACAGTCATCGATGTTTGGATCTCCCCAGCACTCCTCAATTAACGTTTTATCCCCTAAAATTGAGATGAAACTGTAAGAGTTAGCAAGCATGGGAAGAGAAGCCCTTCATAAGCTTAACAACCCTTCTGAGAATCCAAGCCCAAGTTCCTAGCAAGGTATCTATGGTATCTGCCTTACAAAAAAATCTCCTTCCTGACCCTCCTCATTGCATCTTCACTGATATGTTTGCCTTCTCTGCTCCCACAGGTCCTGTGTTGCAGCTCTCTGGACCCTCTGTGAGCATCCTAGAGATAGGACTCAGTGTACTTTCAGCCTGTATGTGCTCTCCTATAAAATCTACACTTATGTATCAGAAGATCTCATAGCCTGAGATATCCTCTAGCCTCACTACCATGCCTATTTCATAATGTGAGAAGCTAGACCAGGGAGAGTAAAGAGCAGATTCTCTCCTTTTTTCTTCCCCTCTTTGCTGACCCTCTGACTTTAATAACTCAGCCCTTTTTCAAATTCTTCTCTCTCACTCTATTTTTTGGTCTTCTCCATTGATTCCTCTTTCTTATTATATGACCCCCAACTTTGCCCTACTAAGGACTCATATTTCATGTCTCTTTTCTATTTTTTTCACATTCTGAAAGATCCTATCACTAAAACAAAGGGTATATATTAAGAAATACCCATTTGGTACTACTCATGAAAGTACACATAGCTAGGACACAGAGCTTCTGAAAGTATGGGAAGATATAGCAACTCTGTATTGGTGCTCCCTCCTCAAAGTTAGCCTGACAGGGGAAATAGTATATCCCCTAACCTATGAAATATGTAAAAGGGGACAGATACTCATTGATACTTTCAAGGTTGGAAGAGGAAGCATTAAAGGACCTCAACTTGGGAATTTCTTAGATCTCTGTGCATAAAAACATTGTGATTCTCTAATACATGACCCAGGGAAGGTAGGACCTGAATCAAACACAATAATACCACTTCACTTGTCCAGAAACAAGCACAACAATCCCCCACCCTTTGTCTCCAACCCAGCCTCATCACCCCAGTCCCTATAAGGGACTCTTAAAACCTTTACTTGTTTTAAATGTTGATCTTTGCTTAATTTCTCCCAGCACAGACAGTAGCACCATATACAGGAATGCCATGAGTAGAGGTGTCCAGAACTTCATGATGCTGACCATACTTGTCTGAATATATATTGTCAGGAATTTTTTTCCTTGTCAGTTGCTGCTAGAGATCAGGAGATATAAATAGAGTTGTAAAGCAAGATGAAGTGCTTATCAAATTTCTTTACACTTTGTCTTCTAATTATTCCCCTTTGCTCTCTACCCATCCAACAACAGGTACACATGTCAGCTAAGCACTGCTAAAAGGCCAACTCACAGTCTGTGCCTTCCCGTGCAGAAAAAATGAATTTACAAATGTGTTGCCTTTCCTTGAGTCAAAGATCATTCAAATTTAGCATATAAAGTCTTAAAACACTAAAAAAGTACAAAGGAGACAATGAGATAGTTTCAGTAATCCCCTATATTGACATATGTTATTTTGTCTTATATATATATGAATTGTTTTTGTAAAACTGAATTCATATCAAGCTTGCTATTCCATATCTTGACTTTTACTTAAAAAGTTGTAACATGACTTAAAATGAAAGTTTTGGCCAAGACCTGTGAGACAAATCAACTTGTAGGACTTTTGAAAAGTGAGAGAAAGATAGTCCAAAGAGGTTAAGGGACTCATAAAACCTTTACTTGTTTTGTCAGGATTTTGACATATTTTTTTGGAGGAGATCTCTGAGCAGATTTTCTTTAAAGAACATTGTGCTCTCTTAATTCCAAGTCACCAAAAAGGCTTGAACGATACCTCCCACTGAATTTTCTATGTGCCCCAAGCGTTTGTGGAGACAGAGAAGACAGGTGTCTGAGTCACACCTGAGAACACAAAAGCCTAAGAGGCTGGCGGAAGTGACCTATGGCTATAAGAAAGAGGCTACAGCTTGCACTAACTTGACAGGGCAAATGCAAGAAAGCCAGTGTGGATTTGTGCCAGATTATCCCAGGCATGCTGCCTGGGAGGGCCACGTGACCTCAGCAGAAGGAAGTAGAAAGTAAATGGCCAGATCCATTAGACCAGCCAGAAAGAACTGTCTACATTCCCTTACCTCTTTTTCCTCCTCCACCTCCAAAATGGCACTTAGCCAACTGCAGGAGAAGAGAGAGAGAGGAAACTGACCACTCTCTTCCCCAAATGCAGATTTCTAGATGTGGGGGAAAGCCACAATTTTAATGCAAGCTGAGTGTTTTAACTATTGCATGGGCTTAGGCTTTTATATATGCTGTAAATGTAGGCAGTGTCTAGAAAAGTCGAGTTCTATACCCAAGCTCTCCTACAGAGGCAGGGAAAGAAGTATCTCTTCTGAATAAATTTGAGACAAAGAACAAGTCTCCCACGAATATTTTCACAACATATTATGCATATGCATATCATTGATATTTTCCCATTAATCATAAGACACCTAACAATTTGTAATTTCTCTTCCCTTAGGGGAAAAAATTAATGTCATTGGGAACTTTTTTGCCAATAAAATTTGGTTAAATGCAAATTTGTCAATCTGGAAGTCCTGGGAAAATAATACTGCCTATCTTGAACCCTAGATAGTTGTTACCAGTTCTTCCTCTATTGAAATCAGTTTATTCTACCCATAGGATACACATCTTATCTCACCATAGGAGGAAAATTCTCCCCCACTTGTTACCACACTGAAGACTGTCAGGATAGTAAAGGACAAAGAACAAAATGTGGGCACTGGAGTTGGAGAGACCTGGGCTTGAAACCAAACCACAACACATTTAGTTTAATATGAGTTACTAGAGTCCGGGTGCATGAAATTTGTGTATGGGGGAGGGGGTGTCCCTCAGCCCAGCCTGCACCCTCTCCAATCTGGGACCCCTCGGGAGATGTCCAACTGCCGGTTTAGGCCCGATCCCACAGGGCAGTCAGACATCCCTCTCGCAATCAGGGACCACTGGCTCCTAACCGCTCACCTGCCTGCCTGCCTGATTGCCCCTAACCGCTTCTGCCTGCCAGCCTGATCGCCCCTTAACCACTCCTCTGCCGGCCTGATTGATGCCTAACTGCTTCCCTGCCAACCTGATCACCCACAACTACCCTCCTTTGCCAACCTGGTCGCCTACAACTGCCCTCCCCTGCCAGCCTGGTCGCCCACAACTGCCCTCCCCTGCCACAACCCGCCTCCTCTGCACTGGGTGGAGCCGCAGGACCCCCAGTCCTCACCACGCAGAGCAGCTGCCAAGCCCCACCTCTGCTGTGTGCATGGCCATCTTGTGGCAGCCATTTTGTGGTGGCCATCTTGTGGTAGCTATTTTGTGGTGGCCATCTTGTGGCAGCCATCTTTGTGGCAGT
This sequence comes from Cnephaeus nilssonii, assembly GCF_951640355.1. Classification (NCBI taxonomy): domain Eukaryota; kingdom Metazoa; phylum Chordata; class Mammalia; order Chiroptera; family Vespertilionidae; genus Cnephaeus; species Cnephaeus nilssonii. The sequence continues at coordinate 68,872,456 of NC_137082.1, read as the reverse complement.
CATCTTGTGACAACATCGCATGCAAGGACCACCTAGACTTTTATTAGTATAGATGATTGACCAAACACTTAACTTCTCAGAACCTTAGCTTTCCCAATCTGTAATATGGGGGTGACATTAGTACCCACATTGCAAAAATTGAATATATGAAGCACTATACATATGATATATGAATAGGCATACAGAATATGAAAAATAAATGTTGGCTATTATTATTATTAAACTTAGTCTCTTTTCTTCTACAGAAGAGTGGAAGTCATTTTATTTCATTGACTTAATTGTGGTCATTTTTAAAAACTGTTTAACTTATTTGGAATTAAGTCTGCTGAGTGAGTGAGATTCTATCCTTTTTTCACCTGTCCTAAATTTATTTGACTCACAAATACTTCTACTAAGTTACTACTATTCTAAGGACTAAGAATACAGTAATGAACAAAGGCAACACCCCCCCCCCATAGAGCTTATATTCTAGGAAAGGGGGCACCCAATAAACAAGATACATCAAAGAAATACACAATAATAGATGGAGATCAGTGTGAAGGAGAAAAAATAAGAGAGTGTCTAGGACTTGGAACAATATGCAAGATAACTGATGGCAATTATTTTAGGCAGCTCACTGGTGGTAAGAGGTGGGGTTCTGAAGCAGGAGGCTGAGTAGTGTTCAAAACAATTCCTTTCCTTGCCCAACTGGTGTGGCTCCGTAGTTGAGCGTCAACCCATGAACAAAGAGGTCACTGGTTCCATTCCCAGTCAGGGCACATGCCCAGGTTTTGGGCTCAATCCCCAGTGAGGGCATGCAGGAGGCAACCGATCAATGATTCTCATCATCGATGTTTCTTTATATATATATATATAATTGATTTTTTACAGAGAGGAAGGGAGAGGGATAGAGAGTTAGAAACATCAATGAGAGAGAAACATCAATCAGCTGCCTCCTGCGCACCCTCCACTGGAGATGTGCCCACAACCAAGGTACATGCCCTTGACCAGAATTGAACCTGGGACCCTTCAGTCCGCAGGCCAACGCTCTATTCACTGATCCAAACTGGTTAGGGCTCATCATTGATGTTTCTATCTCTCACTTCCTCTCCCTTTCCTCTCTCTATAAAAAATCTATAAAAACATATTCTAAAAAAAATTTATTTCCCCAGTCCTCTCTCACTCCCAACCTGGTGCTTCACATGACTAAGCCAAACAGAAAGGAAGAAAAGAAGCAAAGACAAAGAAGTCTGGATACTATGAGCAATACAGTCACAATGGAGTAATTGTCTTTCCCTGCAAGTGACCAAGTCTTTATTTTTGCTTTGGTGTTTTCAACCAAGCAGAACATAACCTACATGCATTGGTTGAAATCCCCCAAATGCTCAAAAGCAGGCACATCACCTGGAGACATTTTAAAAGGTTCAAAACTCTTTAGAAAGGTTAAACTTATTCTTCTCTTGGCATGTGTAAAAATATAAAATTTGAGGCACATGAAACTTTAGATGGGTTGTCTTTAACTTTTTTTAAAATTTTGGAAAATTTTTCAAAGTTATAAGAGTAAGAATAGTACAAAGAGCATCTGAATACCATTTGTTCAGATTCACCTACTTTAAGAATTTACCCCTAAATACCTTCTCATATAATTTCTTCTATGGAGGAATAGTGTTGGCATGATCTGAGAACTAGATTTGAAAAGAAGGGAACTCATCCTCCCTGGCCTGTGTGTCTAAGTGGTTGGCCCAACAGACCTAAGGATCTTAGGTCTGATTCTCAGTCAAGGGCATGTATCTGGGTTGTAGGTTCAATCCCAGGCCCAGGACTTGTGCAGGAGCCGACCAATCGATGTGTCCCTCTCACATTGATGTTTATCTATCTATCTATCTATCTATCTATCTATCTATCTATCTATCTCTTCTTGCCCCCCCCCCCCCCTCCTTTCCTTCCACTCTCTCTAGGAATCAATGGAAATAATATCCTCAGGTGAGATTAATTTTTAAAAAAGGAAGTCATCCAACCAAGCCACAAACAAGAGAGTTTGCAGGCTTATACTCACAGCCCCGGTACTCTGATACCCACCTACCTCTGAAGATGTTCAAGTCGGAAATGCTGGTGATTGTTTCACTGACAGTTCTTCCTGTCCTCTGGGAACCACAGAGCCCCTGCACAGGGGTTGGACAATGAGCAGAACAGATTTCCAAGACTCAGATTGTGATCATGGTTCTGATAGTGGCAGAGCCATGAGCTCTGCCCCGGGCCATAAACTGGATGCGTACAGGTAGTCACTGAATTCCTATTTAAGGAGTACTTGTTTCTTGCTTTTTGTTGCAGGTAATATAGGCAGAAGCAGAGCACTGTGGAATTGCAGGAGCTTCCCCTTCCCCGACACATACATTTCCTGGAAGTTTGGGTGATTGTGGAGGTGGGGGAGGATCTGTATATCTATTTTCCTCCAACATTTGTGTGATGACTTTTGTAAAGTCCCATCCATCTCTAGATTAATTTCTCCACTGCTGGCATCAACCGAACACTACATTATCAATGACTTGCAGCTTTTGGACTGGTGAAAAGAGAGAGCTCTACCAAGAGAGCTTGGAAAAGGTCACGTAACATGGAGATTTATAACTGACTTAATCCTAGCTCCCACTTAATTTGGGAAGTTGCTTATCCAATCTGTGCCTCAATTTTCTCATTTGCAAAGTGGGGATAATAACAGCTCTTGTTAATTTTGTCACCCTGTGTTAACACTTTTGTGTATATCCATCTAATCAAAAAAGCTATAGGGCATATAGAAAACAAATAGCAAAATGGCAGAAGTAAGTCCCTCCTTATTAGCAATTACTTTAACTGTAAATAGATTAGATTCTCCAATCAAAAGAGATTGGCAAATACCCTGGCCTAATGGCTCAGTTTGTTGGAGCATCACTCCATGCACCAAGAGGCCCCCAGTTTGATTCCCAGTCAGGGTACATGCCTGGGTTTTGAGCTCAATCCCAATTAGAGGTTGTGCAGGAGGCAGCTGATCAATGATTCTCTCTCATTCCTCTCCTTTGCTCTCTCTCTAAAATCAACAATATATGTGTGTGTGTGTGTGTGTGTGTGTGTGTGTGTGTGTGTGTGTATGTTACAAGAGACAAGGAACACTCTATCTTAATAAAAGGTTCAATATGGCAAGAAGATGTTCTATATAATAAAAGGCTAATATGCAAATCAACTGAACAACCAGTCACTATGATGCATACTGACCACCAGGGGGCAGATGTTCAATGCAGGAGCTGCCCCCTGGAGGTCAGTGCACTCCCACAGGGGGAGCCACTCAGCCAGAAGCTGGGCTCACAGCTGGCAGTCAGACATCCCCCGAGGGCTCCTGGACTGCGAGAGGGCGTAGGCCAGGCTGAGAGACCCCCCTCCCCAGTGCATGAATTTTGTGCACCAGGCTTCAGTAACAATTATAAACACCTGTGCACTAATGGCAATCATCAAAACATGTGAAGCAAAAATTAACAGAATTGAAGCAAGAAATTGACAGTTCTACAATAAATAACTGGGGACTTCAATACCTACTTTCAATAATAGGTAGAATAACTAGACAGAAGATAAGTAAGGAAATAGAGCACTAACAAAATAAAACAACTATATTTAATAGACATATACAAAATACTCAACCTAACAACAGAACACACATTCTTCTCAAGTGCATATGGGACATTTTCTAGGAGAGACCATTTTTTTAGACCACAAATTAAGTCTCAGTAGATTTTAAAAGATAGATGTCATCCAACCACAATGGGATGAAGTTAGAAGTTATGGAAGTAAAATTCACAAACTTATTGAAATTAAACAACACATTATTAAAGAGACAATGGATCAAAGAAGAAATCACAAGGAAAATTAGAAAATACCTATAGATAAATGCAAACAAAAATGACACAGCAACAGCAGTACTAACAGGAAAATTTATATCTATAAATGCTAACATTTAAAAACAAGGAAGATCATGCCCGGGTGGCTGAGCATCTACCTATGAACCAGGAGGTCATGGTATGATGCCCGGGTTGGGGGTTTGGTCCCCAGTAGGGAGCATGCAGAAGGCAGTCAATTGATGATTCTCTCTCATCATTGATGTTTCTCTCTCCCTCTTCCTTCCTCTCTCTGAAATCAATAAAAACCTATTTTTAAAAATAAATAAGTGAATAAAAACAAGAAAGATCTTAAATGAACAACTTAACTTTATAATTTGAACTAGAAAAAAAAAAAACAAATTAAACCCAAAACTAGCAGGGGAAAAAATAAATATTAAGCAGAGACAAACAAAATAGAAAATCAATAAAGCCAAAAATTGGGTTCAAATCCTAGTTCCCACTTACTTTGGGACATTGCTTATCCACTCTGTGCCTCAATTTTCTATCTTTTCTTTGAAAAGATAGACAAAACCGACAAAGATTTAATTCAATAAACTAAGAAAAAAAGAGACTACTCAAATTACTAATATCAGAAATGAAAGTGAGGACATTTCTATCCATTCCAAAGAAATTTTTAAAAGATTATGAGTGTGCTAGAAATAATTAATGCCAACAAATAAAATAACTTAGATGAAATGGACAAATTCTTAAAAACACAAATCCTACCAGGATTAAATCATGTATAAACAGATTTGAAACTTGAATCCATTCACTTGCAAGCTGCATCATTTTAGGTAAGTCACTTAATCTCTCTGAAATTCCATTTAATCACATATATGAATGGGAATAATAATAGAGCTCATTGCATCAGGTATTGTAAGAATTAAGTGAGCTAAAGGATGGGTGTGTTTTCTAAAAAGAAAGCTGCCATCCTGCACTTGAAGATTAATTCATCCCTTCTGGGTCTCAGTCAAAACTAGCATTGAGTTTACATCCCCTTGTCTATGTCTATTGAGTTTACATAGACAAGAGAAAAATGCCCCAAAGTGGATTTTGTTCTCTCCAAAATCCAGAAAGCTCTAGCAAGCATTGTGTCTTTCTTCATGGTGGACAGTACAGGTACAGCAATTTGTCTGCTGCCTCAGAGGGACTATCCATATATGCCCCAGACTAATGACTGAAATCTAGAAATTTCACCAATATGGCAAGTCCTGGACTATTATCAGGTGCATCTCCCATTCTCTGGCATGCACATGATAAATCACCTAGGATATCTGCTGTTTTTGTTCCTTACCGTCAGCTAGCACAATGTTATCAGTGTGATGGACGGGCATGATATCCTGAAGAATACCAAGGGATTAAAGTCTCTTCAGACTCTGACAAAGGGCCAAAGAGATGACTTGTCCTGGGGTAAGGCAGTGAAAGTATGTTGCTATACATGGGCAAAAGCTACTACTGATGATCTTGGTCAATAGAAATGAAAGAAAAAAAAATGCTAGGAGCAGGTCTGAAGCATGAGAAGAGAACAAATAATTCAAAAGCAGGGGCAAATGTGAAGTTATGTGTTTGGTTTCAAACAGACCAGCTCTGATCTGAGTTTCTCTGCAGGCTGTGACTTGGCATTTTAGATAATCAGATCATGGTAGAATTTGCATTTGCTTCTTCCTCTGCCTCCATAAGATTCAAGGTTTTCCAAGAGTCCTCACTCTTCACTCTGCCTAACACGGAGGCCCACAGTTGTTCAATAAGACAGAACAGGCAGTGATGTCCAGGTATAGTCTCTGAGTTCCATGGAGTAGGGTGACGTGTCCAGAGAACTCTCTGGAACACAGGTCAGGGCACCAGTTATCACAAGGAAGAACAACTGTTTCCAGTATAATTCATGGTACACGGTGCTCACGCCAGGGGCACAGAATAGGTGAGCCTGGCACCCATAGTGTTCCACATGATAGGGAGCTCTGGACTTGGACGTGGGAGGTCATTTGTTATGTGAGCCCTGGCGGGTAACCTTGCCTCTCTTAATAGTCCCTCCGAGGGTGTTTGAGGCACGGCCAAGCACTGGGAAGATGCTTGGAGAGTGAGGTTATCTGAGAAAGAACCAAATAAGAATTTCTGTAGAGTATCCCTTACCATCTACCCACTCCGGTGATGTCTGTGCTGGTGGTTGGTCATGACCTCTTTCCCAAGGCCCCCTTGCCCAAGAGCAGCCCTTAGTACAGATGGAGAAGATCCTAATACCAGGAGCCCTGTGATGCTTCTGAGGTGGGTCAGAGGCTCTGGCCTGATGGAGGCAGATTTCCTCCTCCGATGTCTCCTGCATTGATGCCCAGCAGGAAGCACGGGACTGGAGTGTCACACTGCACACCTGCCTCCAGCATGGGCTGCCTGCCTGAGTTCTCCACACTTGATGCCAAGTCCCGATTGGCCACACATGAATCAGTCCCTGGATCTAGCCCTATGACCATTTCAGAGGAACTGTTATTGCACAGACAGGTAGGGAGACTGTGCCCAGTGATTATTCTCACTGACTCACCATGAGACCACGGATAAGACTCATAGCCACCTGTGTTCATTAATCCCTAGCAGCATCACAATGGAACCACCCCCATGGCTTCCCTCCTGATTAAAAAAGAGAGAGGGAATGTGGGCCTAAGGAGGAGGATTTGGGGCAGGTAGGGACCGCTCAGTGAATGAAAGGCACTGGAGTCTTAGGTCCTGACACTCCCACCAGGCCCCATTTTAAGAGGGGCCATACTGGTGGAGGATGAAGTGGGAAACTTGGGGTTGGCACAGGTACTCACTTCCACGCCCATGCTCTCACCACAGTGGAGAAGATGTGAGCAAACAGGGAGTTCAGAGGAAACACCCTCCTCTAGCCATATCATGAATGGCCTGTCACTCTATAAGTGACAGGCCTTGGGCATGTCACTTAACTACTCTGGGATTCATTTTCTTCATTATAAAGAGACTAGCAGCCCGGTGCACGAAATTCGTGCACGGCGGGGGGTTGTCCCTCAACCCAGCCTGTACCCTCTCCAATCTGGGACTCCTAGAGGGATGTCCGACTGCCCGTTTAGGCCCGATCCCACCAGGATCGGGCCTAAACGGGCAGTCGGACATCCCTCTCACAATACAGGACTGCTGGCTCCCAACTGCTTGCCTGCCTGCCTTCCTGATTGCCCCTAACCGCTTCTGCCTGCCAGCCTGATCACCCCCTAACCACTCCACTGCCAGCCTGGTTGATGCTTAACTGCTCCCCTGCCAGCCTGTTTGCCCCCAATTTCCCTCCTCTGCCAGCCTGGTCACCCCTAACTGCCCTCCCCTGCAGGGTTGATCACCTCCAACTGCCCTCCCTTGCAAGCCTAGTCCCTCTCAACTGCCCTCCCTTGTAGGCCTGGTCCCTCACAACTGCCCTCCCTTGCAGGCCAGGTGCCTCCCAACTGCCCTCTCCTGTTGGCCATCTGTGGTGGCCATCTTGTGTCCACATGGGGACAGGATCTTTGACCACATGGGGGCAGCTACATTGTGTGTTGCAGTGATGACCAATCTGTATATTACTCTTTTATTAGATAGGATAGAGGCCTGGTGCACAGGTGAGGGCCAGCTGGTTTGCCCTGAAGGGTGTCACAGATAAGGGTGGGGGTTCCCTTGGGGTGTGGGGCGGCCTGAGCGAGGCGCCTGTGGTAGTTTGCAGGCCAGCCACGCCCCCTGGCAACCCAAGGGGAGGCCCTGGTATCTGGAATTTATTTTCCTTCTACAATTGAAACTTTGTAGCCTGGAGCAGCAGCCATTTCTGTGGCAGTTAATTCACCTTCTACAATTGAAACTTTGTAGCCTTAAGCGGGTGAGCCCGGCCAGGGTGTGCGGAAAGCTTTGCTTCCCCTGTTGCCGCCGGCAACCCTGGCCTGCTCTCTCAAGTTCCATTCTGCCGCCATTTGTTTGAATTTGTTTACCTTCTATAATGAAACTTTGTAGCTTGAGTGGAGGCTTAGGCCTGCAATGGCTATGGAAAGCTTGGCTTGCTCTGTTACCTGGGAAACCTTGCTCTCTGTGGCTGTAGCCATCTTGGATTGGAGTTAATTTGCATACTCGCCCTGATTGGCTGGTGGGCGTGGTTTGGCTGGTGGGCATGGCTTATGTAGCGGAGTGATGGTTAATTTGCATATTACCATTTTATTAGAGAGGATAGTTACCTGATTTTTACAAGGAGAGGGAGAAGAAATGGACAGGGATGGGGCAAATTAAAGAGGCCCCCTTGGGGGCCTCGGACTCTGTGCCCCAGGGTTTAGCCTCCACCTAGCTCATGGTTAACTTGGCCCTTGTGACTCCAGGGTGAGGATGTTCTCTTTAGCACTAGGGGATGCCACCCATGAGCAGTTTATCCCCCTGGGAGTACTGGTTCAGTGAGCAGAACAATGAGAGGGCTGAGCCTCCAGGGACCTGGCAGGAGTGCGTGGGCCAAAGGGAGAGAGAGTAGAGAAGCATGACAAGGGGAGAGGGACCAGGGACCAGGACCCAGAGGTGGGGGTATGCTGGGATCTGCACTGGGTTCTCAATGATCACAAGCACTAGGAATAAAATAGGCAGGTCCCTGGGCATTTGTTCTGGTTTATTTGACAGAAACAAGCCATCCAGATAGTGAGGGGGTTGACAGCCATGTGCCCAGGATTTAAGGTCGCAGGCACATTTTTAGAGGGTTGGGGGAACAGAATACACAGACCCACTCACAGGCGATTCATGCAAACGTTCCCGCAGAAGGTTGAACAGCATATGGTATCTGAATCGGGACACTTTAGGAAATATGAACAGTGGTTGTTGCAAAGTTGTACACTGGGCCGCTTCTGACAGGCCTTGACACCTAAAAGGAACAGAAGCAAGGTCAATGGAACCAGGCCACACAAAGCACTCCTCTCAAGCTTAAAGTCTCATCATGACTCCAAAACCCAGGTCCCCTCATGACACTCTTGGACTTTTCAGGGAACTCCCTTTCCGCCCCTCACCAAATCCTGGTGATTGGTAGCATCTTCAATCCATTACCCCCATTCTCCATCAACAAGGTTTAACGTTTGGGCTTTCTGGACCCTTTCCATACTCCTGCAGCCAGGACGCTGGCCTCATATTAGCCTTGGTGAAGCCACCCCCATAGAATCTACACTCTGACTCTGAGAACTCAGTGAAGTCTGAGACATGTCAAAATTTGCTTTCCAAAAGTTCTTTCATTCTAGACCTACTCCCCAAAACTTGTCTGGATGTTGACCTGTCACATATGTGCATAAATGAAAGAATTGACTCTCAGCTCTGTGCACCTTTCACTATTGTATGCACCATATGTCTCTGGACTTTGAGAATGGAGAATAAAAAGATGTAGGTTGCCCTCCACCCCCATCACTAGTCCCAGGGCCCCGTAAGCGGGCTGGAGGGCCATAATTTGGAAGGACCCAGAGTCTTCAGAGTCCTGTGGTCAGAGCTGGATATGCTGAAAGGTTCAAGTCCCAGGTCGTCCTTAGCTGGACACAGCTCCTCCTTCCCCCTCCCCATCCCAGCCCCCCAGCCCATCACCTACTCTGCATCTTGTTCCTATTACGGTGCCCTCCCTGGGCCTGCAGCAGCAGAACACAGAGAAGCAGGATGGGCAGCAGAGCCTGGGTGGGCATGACTCTGGCCAGAACAGTGGGCTCTCCGTCTGACAGACTTTCCTGGAAGCTGGTGTGTGGAGGGAAGGTAAGAAAGAGCAGGTTATTCAGGGCTCCTCCCTGCCTCCACTGGCCAGGCCAGGGCAGGGCAAGGAGTCCTTGTGTCCTCCCCTGTCCCTGCCCCTCCCCATAGCCTGTTCTATGTGGGATTTGGGCTCCTGCAGACACTGCCCTTCCTGTCACATAACTAACCCTCTCCTTTTGTAAGCAGAACTTTTTCCTGAAAAATATAATATTTTCTATATTCTAATTAGGAAATAATTTACAGAAAATTGTAAGGAATAAAACATTATATATGTAAAAAGATATGAAAACAAAGTAAGTCCATCATCAGATGAATGGATAAAGAAGATGCAATGTAGTCCTAGCTGGTTTGGCTCAGTGGATAGAGTGTTGGCCCCCAGACTGAAGGGTCCCAGGTTTTATTCCAGTCAAGGGCACATACCTCAGTTGCAGGCTTGATCCCCAGCAACCAATTATTGTGTTTCTCTCACATCAATGTTTCTTTCTCTGTGTCTCTCCCTCTTCTTTCCACTCTCTCTATAAATCAATGGAAAAATATCCTCGAGTGAGGATTAATTATATATATATATATATATATATATATATATATATATATATATATATGATTAATTAAATATATATATATATATATATATATATATATATATATATATATATATAATATAGAAATGATCATCCAGTACATGAAAATATTCTCAACATTATTAGTTACTACAGGCCCAGTGCATGGAATTCGTGCACTGGGGGAGGGGGTGTCCCTCAGCCCAGCCTGCACCCTCTCCAATCTGGGACATCCTTCTCACAATCCGGGACTGCTGTCTCCCAACCGCTCGCCTGCCTGCCTGCCTGCCTGACTGCCCCTAACCACTCCCCTGCCAGCCTAATTGATGCCTAACTGCTCCCCTGCCAGCCCGGTTGCCCCCAACTGCCTCCCCTGCTGGTTCAGTTGCCCCCAACTGCCCTCCCCTGCTGGCCTGGTCACTCCTAACTGCCCTCCCCTGCCGGCCATCTTGTGGTGGCCATCTTGGATCACATGGAGGCAGCCATCTTGTGTGAGGGCATGAAGGTCAATTTGCATATTACCTCTTTATTATATAGGATTAGTGAAATGTAAATTAAAATCACAATTAGATACCAACCACTTCATACCCACGTGGATAACTATAACCCAATAAAAGGGAAATAAGATGTGTTGGCAAGGATGTGGAGAAATTGGAACCCTCATGCATCAGTGATTAAAATATTAAATGCTTCAACCACTGTGAAAAGTTTGAAGTTTCCTCAAAAATTAAACATATAAAGTTATACATATGACCTATCAATTTTATTCATAGGTATGTACCCCAAAAAATTAAAGTAAGTACTAAAAAATACTTGAACACAAATGTTCTTACTACACCATTCACAATCACCAAAGGGTGGGAACAACCCAAATGTCCATCAACAGATGAATGGATAATCAAATTGTGGTAAATACATACAATGGAATATTATTCAGATATGAAAATAAATAAAGTACTGATACATACTACAACATGAATGAACCTCAACAGCTACAGGGATAACATTTTCACTTATCATTTTGGCAAACATTCAAAAGCATGACAACACATTTTGTTATGGAAACACATGTTCACAAGGTTTGTAGCAATACAAAATGGTACAACCTTTATAAAGTAAAATTTGTCAATATGTCACAAAACTACATATGACTTTATCCTTTTAACCAGCAATTGCACTTTTAGAAGTTGACCCTGATGTTACACCTCCAGCAATACAGAAAATATGCACATAATTGTTTGTTGCAGCACATTGTAATAGCAAAATCTTGGAAAATACATAAATGCCCATATATGGCAGATTGGTTGACTAAGATGTGTGAACATGGAGGCATAGCATGCAGCCATAAGTAAGAAAAGGGAACTCCGGGTATATTACTAAATGACAACAGCAAGGTGCAAATGAACATGTTTGTGCAAGAAAAAATGGAATTAAGGATTCGAGTAACTAATTATCTTTATCTTACACAAAAAATTCCAAAGAATTTTTTTTTTAAAAAAAAGGGGGTTGGTGGAAATTCTGTGATTCAGCACATTCTCTGAGGTCAGTGTAAACTTGTTACAAAACCAGGCAAGAACTATATGAGAAAGGAAAGTTACAGGCCCAGTTCCATTATGAACATAGATGTAAAATTCCTTAGAAATAGTAAACTGGCCTGGCCACAGTGGCTCAGTGGTTAAGCATTGACCTATGAGGTTGCCCCCAACTGCCTTCCCCTGCTGGTCCAGTCGCCCCCAATTGCCATCCCCTGCAGGCCTGTTCGCCCCTAACTGCCCTCCCCTGCCGGCCTGATAGCCCACAACTACCCTCCCCTGCTGGCCATCTTGTGGCGGCCATCTGCGACTGGTTCGATTCCTGGTTGGGCATATGCCTGGGTTGTGAGTCCTATCCCCGATCATGCATGAGGCAGCCTACCAATGATTCTCTTTCATCATTGATGTTTCTATGGGTCTCTCCCTCTCCCTTCCTCTCTTTAATCAATAAAGATGTTTTTTTAAAATAGTAAATTGAAAAAAAGATGGATGGGCGTAGAGGGTATTGTGCTGAGTGAAATAAGGTCAGACAGAGAAAGACAAATGCCATATGATTTCACTTGTATGTGGAATCTAAAAACCAAAATAAATAAACAAGGACAACAGAAACAAAATCGCAAATACAAAGAACATTTTGATGGTTGCCAGATGAAAGGGAGATTGGGGGTTAAAAAAGTGAAGAGATTAAGAAGTACAAATTGATAGTTACAGAATAGTCATGGGGATGTAAAGTACAGCATAGGGAATATTATCAATAATATTGTAATAACTCTCTATGGCTCCCGGTGTTACACCTCCAGCAATACAGGAAATATACACATAATTGTATATCTAGGTACTAGATTTATCAGGATGATCACTTGGGAAGTTATATAAATGTCTAATCACTGGTTGTACACCTGAAGCTGAGATAATGTTATATTATTGAAAACAACAAACGAAAACAAATAACTGAAGAGTTACAATACTATTTACGATTTCACTTGAAAATTCAAGCCTCTAGGAATAAATATAACAAAGACATGGAAAACTTACAAAGTTTTGTGAAAGAACACTAACAAGACTTAGATGGCCCTGACTGGTTTGGCTCAGTGGATGGAGCGTCGGCCTATGGACTGAAGGGTCCCTGGTTCGATTCTGGTCAAGGGCACATGCCTGAGTTGCCTGCTGGATCCCCAGTGGGGGGCATGCAGGAGGCAGCCAGTCAATGATTCTCATCATTGATGTTTCCATCTCTCTCTCCCTCTCCCTTCCTCCCTGAAATCAATATATATATTTCTCTCATCCATCTAAGTCTTTAAAATATATTTTAAAGACTTAGATGGATGAGAGAAATAACAAGGTTAAGCTTAGGCGGATGCAAAGGGTGTAGATTTGAAAACGCTACCAGATCCTGGAGTGGGTGTGGTTAGGAGGTGCTTGGATTTCTGCCAAATCCTCCCGATAGATCGGAATACACAGTAAAAAGCCAATCACAGCATGCCTTCTCTTTTCCCTCCTTCCCTCTCATTTCCCCTAAACTGCGCCTGTTCAAACCCAGCAGTCCTCAGCCAGGACTTACCACCCATCCTGCCAGCAGCATGAAGCCTGCGCTGCTTCTTCAGCTCCTGCTGTTGATTCCTCTAGCACCACAGCTGGTGCCTGCGAGTCCCAAGCAACATTTTATGAGTAGGTGCTGGGGCCCGGCCCAGGCGAGGGAAGAAGCATCTGTAGAGATGGGGGGATCTGAGGGCCGATTCATGGGCGTACCTCATGAGAAAACACCATATGTTCAAGAGTCCAGATTTTATTGTCATTAAGATGTAGGTTGGAATGCCTGTCCTGTTTCTTACTGAGGGATCTTGGGCAAAGTGTCTGGGCCTCGGATTTTATCTTTGTGATGAATATAATGATCCTGGGGTAGTTGGGAGGACAAACTGAGATAATGCATGCAGACATAGGGCACTCTTACTGGACCATGGTAAATGCTCGGTAAGTATTAACTACTGAAATGTTATCAGCCTCATCACCCAGCTGATTCTTGCTGCCCTGGTTTCTTCATGGATGTTTGGCCAACTTTTCAAGCATTAACGCAGAGAGGAAAATTAAGTTGGTAGAACTCAAACTGGAACCTACATAATCTTGGTTTTGGAAAATGTCTTAGGAAGAAACAAAAGCCTTGCATTTTATTCCTCCGTTTAAAAACTCAGAGGTACCCACACAATTACCAGTGATTTGCATCAGTCCGAAGCTCTATATAATTATTACTCAGTAAATATAATCCATCTCAGCAGCCACCATTGACCAGCTCAACCTAACAAGAGCGCTGGCCACAGTAATGTTGACCTTGACCAATACCAAAAGGAAAATGAACTATTATTCATCATGCCTGCATATTTCTGTGGAGAGGACATCTTCAGAATATTGGGGGCTCAGAGCAGAAATACGTGTGGTATGTCATGTGTCAAGATAGACAAGGTCCTGTTTTAAGGGTCTCAGAGAAGGTTAGTATGACTGAGGAAGGCTAAGCAAGCTACAAGAGAATGGGGGTATCCAGGGTGGAGTTAATTGGAGAATCAAGAACTAAAATTTGGATATAGGCACAAACAGGCTCTCTGTAAGACTGGCAAGTGCTATGACTGGTATTGCAACTAGATACCCAGAAGAGGAGTCAAACCCTGAGAAGGTCGATCTTCCTGAGATCCTGGTTGATGGATTCCTTCCCCATGTTATTCCATTGAAGCCAAGCCTCTCCAAAATGGGAACCAGTTCCAGTTCCTTGCACTGACTCAGATTGTCAACAGCTTGGGCCTGGGCTTCTTTCACCCCATCTCTGATGCCATTTGCTCTTATAATGATAGCCCCACTTTTATTCACTTATTCTTTTGAGATCAGCTTTGATATCCCACAGACCCTCTTCTAATTTCAAATACCTGCAGAGTAATACATCAACAGGGGCTAATAGAATGCCCCACCTATGACATTTGCCCTAAATAAAGGGCAAGTCACAGGATGCAAAATTTAAGGCCTGGCTTAGATAAAGGGGGTAATGGGGTCCATCCTTAACGCCTTAGAAATCAGAAACAAAGAGAAGGTTGTGAGTTGAAGGCCTGGGACAGAATCTCCTGGTGGAGGTAATCTTGGCTTTGACCCGAGTACTGGGGGCTGAGGGGAATGAGATGTCAGCATGAAGATTCATAGTCTTCTCCCGAACAGCAAAGATCTGGGAAGAAGGAAAAGCTGATCTTTGACCCCAGAACCTGGCCCTACTCTGAAATACCCACTCTTCTCCCCATGAAAGAAGTCACACCCAGAACTCATTTGTGATTTGGGTTCTAGCATTCTGATGCCAGTGCCTTTTGTGTGCTGTGTGGTCTTCATCCTTTCCCAAAATATCCCCTTCCATTCATTCTGCTATACACAAATAACACATGTTAGGTTGACCCTGGGCTAAACTATAAGAGAGGCTTTATGACCCGCTAGAGACTACATAATGAGTCAGTGCAAATGGATCTACATACCCTTTTCTTGCTCACCATACCTACCATTCATTCCCTTGAACTGGACCCAACCAAGTTTCTGGGCACTGGGCATCTGATCTGCAAGGATGGTG
Organism: Cnephaeus nilssonii; assembly: GCF_951640355.1. NCBI lineage: Eukaryota > Metazoa > Chordata > Mammalia > Chiroptera > Vespertilionidae > Cnephaeus > Cnephaeus nilssonii. The sequence goes on along the minus strand of NC_137082.1, from coordinate 68,857,173 downwards.
AATGACCAATGGATGTAGGGTTCTAACAAACTGTGGCTTTGATCAAATATCCAAACCCTGACTTTCCCTGCTGAGAACTCTATAGAAGGCAACAGCTAAGGGAAAAAAATCTTACTCCACTTCCCTGTGGCCACACAAGGGAGCTCAGGGTGGCTGGTTTCCTGGCAGCTCCTTGGGCTTCTGGAGTTCTGAATGCTACTCCAGGCTGTTGTTTAGGCTCTTTCTTTCCTGTTCTGTGTTCCAGAGTATATTTTGGAACCTCCACCCTGCAGAGTAGACCCTGGAAACTGTACTCAATTCTGTACAATGCAGGAAGATTGCCCAAAAGGACTTCAGTGCTGTTCTGCCTTCTGCGGGATAATCTGCACATTCAACAAAAATATAATTCATAAAAAGTAAGGAGCTTCTCGTGCCCAGGCCTGACCCTGGGGCTGCTGGTGGGAGCTCAACAGAAGAATATCGTACCAGCCACTGCATTATTCTCTCTAACGTTCTCCCTCTCTTTACCAAGAATAATTTCCATAAATTTAATGATTAAGAGTCTTCCTCCATTCCTGAACTCCAGAACCCTTCTCTCCTCATCACCACATCTATGAATCTATGAATCTACCTCTCTGAACACATCCACAAACCCCTCCACTCACAGACCCTGTCCTGTCTCAGCATCCACCTTTATCCTGGGGTCTGGGACACTATATCTGTCACCAAAATCCAAAAGCAAATTGTTCTGTTTTTGCTTGCCCTCTTTCACCAAACACCATCCTTTGCCCCCTAGTATTCCTGGGTTTTGGAGATCCTCCAGCTCAAGGGAAGCTTCGGTTGATCACCAGGAAAATTCACCAAAGTCTGCTGAATGGAGAGCAGAGAAAGGGCATTACAGTGTTGATGAGACATCTAGTTTCCAATCCTACCTTGAGACTATCTTTCTATGTCCTTGAGTAAGACAATTCTCCATTTTTGCCTTCCCCCCACCCCCCCCCCATGCCTAAAATGGGGACTCATTTTTTCAAAATTGCAAGATTGTAAGTCTCAAATGAGGTCTCAAAAGACCCACAAGGCAGGAGACTCAACCAGTGAGCTTCTAAAATGTTTTATTCTCTGCTTGGTTCCCTTCCCTGAACACAATACCCTCCCTATGAGACAAGGTACAAAGTGATGAAGTATGGGCCCAGAGCCAGATACCTAGACTCAAATCCCGGCTCTACCACTTCCTAGCTAAGTGATCTCAGATAAGTTCATTCACCTCTCTCTAGGCATCAACTTTCTCATCTTTAAGGCTAGAACAATAATAATGAGACTAAAATAGATTTCCATGCAAGCTCTATCTAATTATTACTCAGTAAATTTTAGCAATTTCTCTCTCCAGAGACTGGCCCTTACCATTAAAACCCACATCTTTCAAGGCTCCCCATTGGAGACAGGAATCAGTATGACTCTAAGTTGCCACTGAGTCTTTGAGGTTTCATTTTTTCCTATGGCTTCATGATCTAGTCTTAAAGATGAATTTAGCTTCATGATCTAGTCTTAAAGATGAAAGTAATGGAAAATAAAAAATTACATCTATAAGAATAAAATTTAACCAGATAATATTTGAAAATGTTTTTCTCCCACAGAACAAAAGCCAGACAGTGGAAAAGGAAGATGGGCAAATGAGGCATGTTTCCAAGGGCCTTTTGTAAGTATCAGGGGTCGGCCTGGCATTCCTGGTGTGAGTTTTCCCAGTTTTCCTCCCCTAGCCTCCGTAGAGGCACCAATATTCCCATAAGGTCAGAATAGCCTTTGTCATTTAGATTGTATTTCTTTTCTGTTATTCCCCTCCTAGGGCTGTTCTCACTCCCTGGGGCAGGATGTGATCCAGGGCAAATTATGCAACATAGAGCAGGGGGGTTGGCAACACGGCACAGGGCACTCTGGTCTGAGCAAACAGGCTCTAGCAGCTCCAGGTTGACAGTGTCCTGAGTAGGAAGTCAAGCTGAGCTCTTCACACTCTGTGTGGCCTTGGTCAGCCCACTTTCCCTCTCGGAGACTGTCAGCTTCCTCATGTCCAAGATGAAGAGGACACGGTGCCTCAGGTTTTGTGAGAACACAGGAGGCCACGTGAAATGGAAGGACTTGGTCATTACAAGGAGTCTACAAAGGTTAGCAGCTGCCGGCAACTCACTCTTTCTGGGTTCCAGGTTTTTCCTCTTAAAAAAAAAATAAAATCATTTTTATTACTTTACCAATGTCCCAAGAAAGGTGCACAAAATACAGCCCTCTGTCACTCCACCACCAAAACAAAGGAACTATTCATAACTTGGTGGATTTTGATTCAGACTGTTTGTAGGGAAAAGGAGCAGCTTAGGATCTTCTAATAATCCTTCTGAAGCCACCCGAGTTTCCAAGTTAGAACAATGGTATTTTCACTTAGACTATCTTTTTATTAACACCACACGAAGGAGTTCAATGAATGGTAGCAAGTGGAGGTTAATGGAGGAGTGTAAGTGTGTGAGCACACTTTCACCCTTGCTCAAGCCCCGGTAAGTCAGCCGTGCTAATTTCCTCTGCATCTTGTGCATAATCAACTACTCAGGCCACACACTGGCCATCAGTGGATGCATCGGCATTGCTTCGTAATCCAGGGCCCATTCAGCGGGGAAATACCGAGCTCAGTTAGAACCCAGGTAGAATCCAGGGGAAAGGCTGGCTGGTGTGACTATATAGAGTATTTTTATAGCAGTTTCAGGGTTACATGACTGTGGTTATATGAGCCTTAATAAGCCTCATCTCAACACATTACCCAAAGAGGCAGGACTTCATCTTGGACGAGCATAGAAACATTGCCATAAACCTGAGTGTGTCTTCTATGGAACCAGCACCCCATCCTGTTATCTTCTGCTAGGATCAGCTAAGACTGTCCCCTTTGATGCATTGCATTAACTGTAACATCTGTTAGCTACAATGTTAGTGTGTTTGCTCTCCTTGATCCTGCAGACTATCCTCTGCAGAATGGTTCCTCTCAACTGACCATTGCTACTCTGGGGACCCTGGTGTTACTAGGAAGATCAGGTGAAGAAGGAGATAGTAATGCCAGTGAGGGCCTGAGAAAAAATGTTGATCTTGTTCCCACAAAGCGTAGTGCTGAGCTTCTTATGGTGAGCTGAAAGCAGACCTTATCACAGTCTTCTATGAAGCCTGGGCTCTGACAGGTGTTGTCAACGTTATTTTTAATGTGAACATTTTAGCCATGACTTTGCTTCATCTCATTTGGTCTTCACAGCAACGATAATACCCAGTTCACAGAGCAGGAAACTGAGGATCAAAGAATTAAAGTAATATACTCAGCATTAGCCAATTGGTCAATGATGGAACTAGAATATAAACCAAACACTTGAGATGGCTTCTTACAAAGGGATTGCTATCTTGGGTGGCTCTGTTCACTTCTACTGCGAGGGTTTCCATTTTCCTGTTTCTAATGAGTTTTTCCATTGATACTCTTCCCCGGCATACAACTCAGAACTCCTAACTTTCACACTTGGAAACTTACCTCACTAAATTTGGTCTTTGTCCAAGACTAGGGACTCTCTCCATCTATGTTCTATCTCCAGCTCTTCTCTCAGCCAAAATATCTTATTCCACATTCTGATGAGCTCCCACTCATGCTTCAAGTCTCATTAAATAAAAATCACCATGGAACATTCGCCAGGCCTAATCTTAACACAACCCTAACCCTAATCTTAACACTAATCCTAAATAAAGAGTAGCCCTAGACCTAACACAAACATTAACCCTAGCCCTAAACATATCCTAACCCTAGCCCTAACCCAAACCCTAAGCCTAACCCTAACTCTAGCCCTAGGCCTAACAATAACACTAACCCTAACCCTAACCTTAAACCTAACCCTAACCCTGATCCTAGCCGTAGCCCTAATTCTAACCCTAACCCTAATTCTAGCACTAGTCCTAACCCTAACCCTAGCCCTAAACATAACCATCTTAACCCTAACCCCAGCTCTAACCCTATACCTAACCCAAACCTAAAGCCAAACGCTACTCTAGTCCTAGCCCTAGCCCTAGCCCTAACACTAACCCTAACCTAACCATTACCCTAATCCTAGCCTTAGCCCTAGCCCTAACCCTAATCCTATCCCTAACTCTCCCAGTGAATCCAATGTGCATCCAAGGACCCAAACACTAACTCTAATCCTAGCCCTAATTCTAACCTTTATCATTTATCTCTAGGTGATTCCACTGTGCATCTAAGGATCTAGATGTTAACCCCAGCACTAACCCTAACCCTAACCCTAGCCCTAACCCTAACACTAAACTGAGACCTGGCCCTAACCCTAAACCTCATCCTAACCCTAGCCCTAACCTTAATCCTAACACTAAACCGAGCCCTAACCATAGCACTAACTATAACATTAACCCTAAATTTAACCCTAGCCCTATTCCTAATCTTAACCCTAAACCTAACCCTAGCACTAACCCTAGATCAAACCATCGACTTAAACCTAACCCTAACCCTAGCCATAGCCCTAATCCTAACTCTAACCCTAACCCTAGCCCTAACCCTACCCCTGACACTAACACTAACTCTAGCCCTAAACCTAACCTTAAACCTAACCCTAGCCCTAGCCCTAATATAGACCCTAGCCCTAACCTAATTCTAGCCCTACCCCTACTATGAAAATAACCCTAACCCTAACCCTAAGCTTAGCCCTAGCCCTAACCCTAACATGAGCTCTAGCCCTAAATCTAACCCTAGCCCAGATGAAATGAGTCATTCTCTTCGTCCTTTCACAGAACCCTATCTTACCCCTATATTAACCCTTATCATGCTGCACTGTAATTGTTTAACTTAGTATTTTTCTATCTAAAATATGTGTATCATAAAAACAGGAACTGTGTCTGACGTTTTTGCCACAGAAAACTAGAACAAAACACCATGCCTTGCACATACTGAGGCTACAATTCTGACTTTCAAAATGGGATGCAAGGGAGGCTGGCAAGGAGTAGACTAATCCTAACCTTTACTGAATTGTTCTCGCAAAGAAAAGCTTCACTGCATGACCCAGAACCCCTCAGGAATCCACTGCCTGCTTCACTTTTGCCTGCTGGACTCAGCCTCCTTTTGTACATTTTTTTCTTAAATACTAACTTATATTTGCTTTTGAAAATTTAGAATAGGCTGAGAAAACAACAGCTACAAGAACAAAATAGAAATTTGGCAATATCTGTTCATGAGGGGTTCTAGGACAGAGTAAGAGCTAGGGATCCTGGCTGCTCTGGGACTCAGTCCAGCTCTGCCTTTGCTGAACTGGTGATGGGCTGTCTCCAACAACCCAGTCTCTGGAAATGAAGCCAAATAACACCTTCCCTCAGGTGTGTCATGAGATGACACAGGCAAAGCTCATACCCCAGGGCCTGGCAAGAGTCGAAGGAGAATGTTACTATTATTATTTATATCCCTTCAATTTTTTATCCAAAATTCCTGTTTTAGAAAGAAACTTAAGTTTCACCTTAAACTCTATAAAATAAAAAGTGGCCTTGCAATAACCAAGCCCTTTTTGCCATTGTAACTTCCTTGTTCCTTTCCTTTCTACCTAAGGGTCATATATATGGTATATATATATTTTATTTCAGAGAAAAAGAGAGAGATAGAAACATCAATGGTGAGAGAGAACCATTGATTGGCTGCCTCATGCATGCCCCCTACTGGGGATCGAGCCCACAACCATTGTTGCATGTGCCCTTGACTGGAATCGAACTGGGGACCCTTCAGTCCGCAGCCCGATGCTCTATCCACTGAGCCAAACTGGCTAGGGCTACCTAAGAGTCTTTCATTTTATACAATTTTTTAAATTCTAAGCTCTTAAAAAAATTCTCTGGGTTCCATATAAATTAGCTCTTAAAATCAGAAACTGGTTTGGCCAGGAGTAGCTCAGTGGTTGAGTGTTGATCTATGCCATTAGAAATCACAGTTCGATTCCAGTCAGGACACATGCCCAGGTTGTGATCCCCAGTGGAGGGTATGCAGGAGGCAGTCAATCAATGATTCTCTCTCATCATTGATGCTTCTCTCTCTCTCTCTCTCCCTCTCTCTCTCTCTCTCTCTCTCTCTCTCTCTCTCCCCCTCCCTTCCTCTCTGAAATAAATAAAAATACTTTTTAATTTAAAAAAAATTAGCTCCCAAAAAAGACAAGTGCCATGACTCTGATCTTTGAAATGTCTTCTAAGACAGAACAAAGCATAGTTATGGAAAGTATTTTATCCTTGAAATATAATGTGATTAAACTATGTGATGAAGGACCAGCTAATTAAACAAAGATCTCAATTCCTCTACTAAACCGCCAGCAACTGTAGGAGATGTTGTGTTCCTATGAAAATCCTATGTGAATGTTAGCAACTTGGAAATTTGTGGTTACCTAGTCCACAATTCTTTCCCCCAATCACATCCCCTCCAAATGAACTCTTCCTGAGATAAATTTATCACAATTCTATGTCCTATTCCTCTCGTCTGTGACACCTTCTAATCAGGCTGATCCTTGATGTCCCTGGACCAGATCTGGAAACATTGTTCAGAAAATTCTGCAGTTCTTTGACCACCATAAGCTAGTTCAACTATGAGGTTCAAGTTTACCTAGTGAGCCAAGCTTCTCTCATTAAGGTTAACCCATTCAAACTACAACTGTCACTGTTTTAATCAACTGAGTTTGATCTGTCCATTACTATAGGCACTGGTATAGGAGGCCACTTAAATGTAAATTTATATTAATTAAAATTCAATAAAATAAAATATTCCATCAACCCCACAGTCTCACTAGTTGCATCCGAGTGCTCAAGAACCTCATGTGGCACCCAGTCTGGCATGGCTCAGTAGCTGCGCTTCGACCTACGAACCATGAGGTCACAGTTCAATTCCCCGTCAGGGCACCTGCCCAGGAAGTGGGCTCAATCCACAGTATGGGGCATGCAGGAGGCAGCCCATCAATGATTCTCTCTCATCATTGATGTTTCCATCTCTCTCTCTCTCTCCTTCCCTCTCTGAAATCAATAAAAATATATTTTTTAAAAGAACCTCATGTAGCTCATGGCTACTGTATTAAACATTGCAGACATAGACCATTTCCATCATCACAGAAAGTTATCTTGCAAAGCATTGTTTTAAACTGATGTCTAAATAATAATGGCTAATTAAAGATCAGGATGTCAGAGAATTTTGCAAGGCTTTAATATTATCTATATAATAAAAGCCTAAGTGCCCATTACAACCAGTTGCTATGATGCGCACTGACCACCAGGGGGCAGATGCTCAATGCAGGAGTTGCCCCCTGGTGGTCAGTGTGCTCCCACAGGGGGAGCACTGCCCAGCCAGAAGCCAGGCTCACGGCTGGCGATTGCAGCGGCAGTGGCAGGAGCCTCTCCTGCCTCCACGGCAGTGCTAAGAAGCAGCGAGCCAAGCGGTAAGGAGCGAGGGGTCCTAGATCAGGCCTAAGCCAGCAGTTGGACATCCTCCAACGGGTCCCAGACTACAAGAGGGCGCAGGCCGGGCTGAGGGACCTTCCCATCCCCAGTGCACAAATTTCATGCACTGGGCCTCTAGTAGAAGATATTTTAACTTACTGTATTAGTATTTAGTTCCAACAATTCTGAAGAAATAGAATTCCAAGATATATACTAATTATTTTTTTTTAATTTCTTTATTGATTAAGGTGTCACATATTTGTCCTCATCCCCCCATTCCCATCCCACACCCCTCCCCATGGATGCCCCAACCCCCTGTTGAACTTAACCATTGGTTAGGCTCTTATGCATGCACACAAGACCTTTGGTTGATCTCTCCCTTCTCCCCCCACCCTCCCCTATCCTCCCTCTGAGGCCCGATAGTCCGATCGATGCCTCCTTGTTTCTGGTTCTGTTCTTGTTCATCAGTCCATGTTGTTCATCATTTCCCCTAGATGAGCGAAATCATGTGTCACTAGAGATATACTTATAAGAATTGAATGTGCGACGAGCAATAATAGTTATGCTGACAGGCAAATGAATCAGTCTGTAGTGAGTTTCTTTCTGGACCAACAGTTCTTTTGAGACCCAATATCAATGTCCACCAGTTCCTTATGAGTATATGTCGGCACTGACCCCTCAGCTCTGGATGGTGGACAAATGGTGGTAATGCAGGTCCGACTCCCTCTGGTTTGGTCTCGGCCGGACCCAGGGGCACGGCTTCACCCGGATCCAGGGGCCCACGGCCTCACCCGGACCCGGGACCCAGGCTCACCCGGATCCAGGGGCCCCCGGCCTCACCCGGACCCGGGACCCAGGCTCACCCGGATCCAGGGGCCCCCGGCCTCACCCGGACCCGGGACCCAGGCTCACCCGGATCCAGGGGCCCCCGGCCTCACCCGGACCCGGGACCCAGGCTCACCCGGATCCAGGGGCCCCCGGCCTCACCCGGACCCGGGACCCAGGCTCACCCGGATCCAGGGGCCCCCGGCCTCACCCGGACCCGGGACCCAGGCTCACCCGGATCCAGGGGCCCCCGGCCTCACCCGGACCCGGGACCCAGGCTCACCCGGATCCAGGGGCCCCCGGCCTCACCCGGACCCGGGACCCAGGCTCACCCGGATCCAGGGGCCCCCGGCCTCACCCGGACCCGGGACCCAGGCTCACCCGGATCCAGGGGCCCCCGGCCTCACCCGGACCCGGGACCCAGGCTCACCCGGATCCAGGGGCCCACTCACCCGGACCCGGGGCCAGGCTCACCCGGATCCTGGGGCCCACGGCCTCACCCGGACCCGGGGCTAATTATTTTTTTAATTTAAAGGATCTTCTTGGCTTTATTCAATGATTCATAAATTAAGGAGCATCCAATATAACAGAAAGGTACTCTAAGAAGATGTACAAAATGAAAGACTCAAGTAGAAAGGAGAGCAAAAAGAAAGTTATACTGGCAAAAAGGGCTTGGTTATTGCAAGGCCACTTTTTATTGAATTTATTGGGGTGACATTGGTTAATAAACTTACATAGGTTTCAGATATACAATTCTATAATTCATCATCTGTATATTGCATTGTGTGTTCACCACCCCAAGTCAAGTCTCCTTCCATTACCGTCAGCATTTATCCCCCCTTTACCTCCCCACCCCTCTTTTCCTCTGCTAATCACCATACTGTTATCTGAGACTATGAGTTTTGTGGGTTGGGGGGGGGGGCAGTTTGCTTAATTCCTTCACCATTCGGTAATAAATTTTTACAATCCTTTGTATTTGTTTGCTGTCAGTTGTTGCTTTTCTCTTTCATTTCTGATTTTATTTATTTGAGTTCTCTTTTTTTCTTGATGAGTCTAGTTAAAGGTTTGTCAATCTTGTTTATCTTTTCAAAGAACTAGCTCTTGGTTTCACTGATCTTTTGTATTTTTTTTTAGACTATATTTGGTTTATTTTTCTCTGATTATTATTTCCTTTTTTCTATTTACTTTGGACTTTGTTGTTCTTTTCCTAGTTCCTTTAAGTTAAGTGTAAAGTTAGATTATTTGAGATTTTTCTTGTTTTTTTGAGGTAGACCTGTAATGGTATGAATTTCCCTCTTAGGACTGCTTTCATTGTATCCCATAGATTTGAGGTTGTTGTGTTCTCATTTTCATTTGTTTCAAGTTCTTCCTTGAAACACCTTTTTGAGTTCTTCCTTGATCTCATTGTTAATCCATTCATTGTTTAGTAACATACTATTTATACTCCATGCCTTTGTGTGCTTTTCAGGTTTTTTTTCTTGTGATTTCTAGTTTTACCATTATGGTCAGAGAAGATGTTTGATATGATTTAAATCTTCTTAAATGTATTGAGACTTGTTTTATATCCTAATGTTGTCTATTCTAGAAAATGTTCCATATGCACTTGAAAAGAATGCATATTCTGCTACTTAGGAGTGAAATGCTCTGAAGATATCAATTAAATCCATCTGATCTCGTGTGTCACTGTTTCCTTGCTGATTTTCTGTCTGGAAATTCAATCCATTCATGTCAGTAGGGTGTTAAAATTCTCTACAATGACTATGTTACTGTCTATCCCTTTGTGTCCATCAAGATTTGTTTTATATATTTAGTTGCTCCTATATTGGGTACATAAATGTTTATACAGATTATATCCTCTTGTTGGATTGCTCCCTTTATCATTATGTAATATCCTTCTTTGTCTCTTACTAAAGGCTTTGCTTTAAAATCTATTTTGTCTATTCTACCAATTTAAAAAAACATACAAACAAACAACACCAACCAGCTGACACATTGTTGGCAGAAAGCAAAGGGAATATGGATAAATAGTGTGAGGAAGAAATCAATGGCTTTCTAATCAGCAAAGAGGACCACATTATTCTCTTCCTTGTATCATAGATATTTAAAAATATAAATGTCATTAATATTAAATATTGTGTAATTATTTTAGTTCTTTTCCATCTCCCATGTTCTCCTTTATTTTATATTATTTATGTAGGTGATGTTTAAAGTAGAATTTATTGCATTGGTATTTTAGTCAGTATTGTTGCCTAACAATCTCCTCCCAATAAAATCTCTGGCAAGCAACAATAAAGATTTATTTTCTCTCTTACACATCAGCAGGAAAATAGATGTCCAAATAATCTAAACTGGGTTTGGCTGAGCTTGGATCCAGGCTGAGGGTGGGCTCCACTTTTGACCCATGTGTCTCTCATTCTTCTTGGACCAGTGGCATCTCAAGAATCACTCCTCTCATGGCAAAATGCAGACGTCAAAGGAGGAAATCCAATCCTGCAAGCACATGTCAAGTCTGATAATATCCCTTGACCAAAGCAAGTAACAGGACCAAGACCAAAGTCAAAGAGCCAGGAAATATGGAGGAAGTACACCTGTCCATGTGGAGGCCATTTAAAGAATGTAGATGTATAATAATACTGCTTTGATAACGTTTATAAGAAAAAAGATTAACTTAAATACTACAAATGCATAATACATCCAATGTACTCATACTTTGCATTTCATAAAAGGGAAATGTTCCTTCTGAATGAATGAGCATTTTAGAAAATTATGATATTATAAATAGTGTTTGTGATGGCAAGATGGAGGGCACCTAGAAAGATTGAAGCAGAAGCACACAGAAGAAGGGTATACTTCTTATATCCCACTGTTTCAATTATGTGAAAGGAGGAAAGTGCTAATAAGGCCTTCACTGTGGTGATAGTGGCTAGGGGTTGAATATGAGAAAGAAATTGTTGTCTGAAAAAGTAAAACTAAGTGTAAAGGGAGGGATCAGAGGCTTAGCCCTGGTTGGAATCTGGAACTCTCCTGATGAAAACTTTTACTAAGTCCTTTTGTGTCCTGTCAACACATTCTTATTGGAACAATCTGGAACAAACTTCCCACTTCAGTTCAACCAGAACTAAGTGAAAGTCTGACTATATAAAAGGAATTATTTCAGTCAAAGATCCTAGATGGAGGTTGACTACAATACAGGAATGCTATATAATAGAGGTATGAAGAAACTTAAAGGTTTTAGGAAAAATGTTATTGATTCAAGATACAAATGATAAGTATAGTAGTGTACTAGCATGGCTGAGTTGCTGAAGAAAACTTGAATCCAGGAATCAAACCTGCTCCTGGAATTTGGATGACTAAGAAAGGAGTTGAGTGTAGAAACTTTCCCCATTAGACAAATCCAGGGAATCTTCTGGAGCAGTGGTGGAGAGAGCTGTTTAACCTAAAGTCAGCAAATAGTATTAGGCTCTGGCCTAGGCTTTAGGCCTGGGAAGGGGCCCCCTCCGCTCCAATCGCAGGCTTGGCCCTGCCCAGGAGCTCCCTGTCTCAGGCCCTTCCCAGGCTGCTCAGGGCCCACACGGGGCCTACCTTGGAGTGACCTGGGTGCCAAGGATGTTCCCGGACAGAGGCCGCTGGGTGCCTACATATGCAAATTAACCACCATCTTTGTTTATCTAATAAAAGAGTAGTATGCAAATTGACAGTACCTCAGCTACATCCACAAGCCATGCCCACCAGCCAATCAGGAGCAAGTATGCAAATTAACCCAACCAAGATGGCTGCAGCCACGGAGAGAGCAGGAGGCTTGGGTTTCCCCGGCAATGGAGGAAGCCAAGCTTTCTGCCTGCCCTGGCCTGCCTTGGCCTCTGCTCAAGGCTACAAAGTTTCAATTATAGAAGATAAATAAATCCCAGATACCAGGACCTCTGTTTGGGTCGCTGTGGGGCGTGGCCAGCCTGCAAACCACCACAGACCCCCCCCGCCCAGGCCGCCCCACACCCCAAGGGAACCCCCACCCTGATCCAGGACACCCTTCTGGGCAAACCAGCTGGCCCCCACCCATGCACCAGGCCTCGATCCTATCTAATAAAAGAATAATATGCAATTTGACCATCACTCCAACACATAAGATGGCTGCCCCCATGTGGTCAAAGATGACTGACCCCATGTGGACACAAGATGGCTGCCACAAGATGGCCAGCAGGGAAGGGCAGTTGGGAGGGACCAGGCCTGCAAGGGAAGGCAGTTAGGGGTGACCAGGCCGGCAGAGGAGGGAAGTTGGGGGCAACTGGGCCTGCAGGGAAGGGAAGTTGGGTGGGACCCAGGCCTGCAGGGGAGAGCAGTTGGGGGGGGGGGGGGACCAGGCCTGCAGGGGAGGGCAGTTAGGGGCAAACAGGCTGGCAGGGGAGCAGTTAGGCATCAATCAGGCTGGCAGGGGAGTGGTTAGGGGGTGATCAGGCTGGCAGGCAGAAGCAGTTAGGGGCAATCAGGAAGGTAGGCAGGCGAGCAGTTGGGAGCCAGCAGTCCTGGATTGTGAGAGGGATGTCCGACTGCCTGTTTAGGCCCGATTCCAGTAGGATCCGGCCTAAACGGGCAGTCAGACATCCCTCGAGAGGTCCCAGTTGGAGAGAGTGCAGGCTGGGCTGAGGGACACACACCCCCATGCACAAATTTTGTGCACCGTGCCTCTAGTAGGCTTATAATATTCATATGATGTACACAAGGGATGAGGTGGTGGGTGAACAGTAAATTGAGGATATGAGGATGAGCTCCTGTGTTTGGAAATCCCTGAAGTGACAAGGACAGCAACACAATAACTCAAGCAGCCTTAACAGGAAGAGATATGAAGAGCAGCTTGAATTTTAATCATGATTCTTTCAAAGTTTTGTAAACAATTAGCACTAGATGCCCCATTCATTTGAAAAGCAAACAAAATCCTCATTTCTGAGCCATTATTCACGTAAGTCCCTCCCCATAGCAAATTCTTACCTTTTGGCTTCTTCATCCATAGATACTCCTCAACCTCTGAACTCCTGTATATTATGAAATTCCTACTTTGAGAATGAACAGCTGCCCTCATATGCTTCTCTAGTCAAAAAACTATAGTTATAACCATCATGTCCTCCTTCGTGGACATCTGGCAGTTGAGGATGTCAATCTCAAAGTAGTATCTGGGTGATTGTTCAGAGAAACGCCCAATTTCGATAGGTTCTCAGCACATTGGACTAAAGGAGACAAATCTAAATGTGTTATTTTGGTGAGGGGGTTGGACACAAACACAATTCACACTCCTTTTTTAAAAAAATATATATATTTTATTGATTCTTTACAGAGAGGAAGGGAGAGGGATAGAGAGCTAGAAACATCAATGAGAGAGAAACATCGATTAGCTGCCTCCTGCACACCCACTACTGGGGATGTGCCCGCAACCAAGATACATGCCCTTGACCGAAATCAAACCTGGGACCTTTCAGTCTGCAGGCCGACGCTCTATCCACTGAGCCAAACCGGTTTTGGCAATTCACACTCCTTCTCACACTCTTCAAACCAGAAGGATTCTGTGCAATCATCTGCTCTAATCCCTGCATTTTAAAGTGAGAGTACAGTAATACCACTTCTAGGAATATATCCCAAGAAAACAGAAACACCAATCAGAAAGGATATATGCACCCCTATGTTCATAGCAGCACAATTTACCATAGCTAAGATTTGGAAACAGCCTAAATGCCCATCAGCAGATGAATGAATTAGAAAACTGTGGTACATCTACACAATGGAATACTATGCTGCTGTAAAAAAGAAGGAACTCTTACCATAATGCTTCACAGAGCATTATGCTAAGTGAAATAAGACAGTCAGTGAAAGATAAATACCACATGATCTCACTCATTTATGGATAATAAAGAACATTACAAACGGTTGAACAAAAATAGACAGAGGCAAAGAAGCATCGAAAAGACTGTCAAACTACAGCGGGAAGGTAGGGTAGGGTTGGGGAGGTAAGAGATCAACCAAATGACTTGTATGCATGCATATAAGCACAACCAACAGACTCAAGACACTGGGGGCGGGGGGACAAATAAAAAATAAAATAAATAAAGTGAGAATAAATGAGGACCAGAGAAAGGGAAGACTGATTCAGGCCACTTAGAAAGAAGGGGGCATTGGTAGAATCAACGTACAGTATCTTGGGTCTTGTTTTGTCCTAACTAGCTCAATGGGCCTGGCACAGCATTTAACATAGAAGCATGTAATACACTTCCCTTGTTCTCAGACTTATTACATAGTGTCCATATCCTAATAGGCAGAACGCCTCCATCTGTAGCATGTACTCACAACACAATCCTGTTCTAGAATGTCACCTGCGCTCTTTCATATCCCAGCTTTCAAAAACTTACCTGGAAACTCTTTTGCTGAAAGAAAGATGACCTATCAGTAGTGGCTGGGGCAGCAGTTGGGATTCCATGAAGTTCTGATAGCAGTAGCTTCATAGTGGTCCCCTTCCAAGCAGATGCTTCCTGACTCATGTGAATTTGTCTGTAACCATTGGCTTATCTATTCCCATCATCAGTTGGTGTCCGTTTATTAAGCTCTGATCAAACACAGAGTACCTAGTTACTCCCCTGGACCACTTTTCAGAAAACTGCCTACTCAAGAGTGTCAAAGATAGGTCCCACATCCCATCGATCTTTTCTCATTATTTAGGTGCTCCCTCCTCCATTAAGAACAAAATTGTGGGTTTTGGCTACAAGGAAAGAACACCTCTTAGGGCATTAGGAAATCCTAATGTAGGGTCTAGCTTCACAATATTCTTCTTCTTCTTTTTTTTTAAATCCTCACCCCAGGATATTTTACCATTGATTTTTAGAGAGAGTGGAAGAGAGAGGGAAAGACAGAGAAATATCAAAGTGAGAGAAACTCATTGGTTGCCTCCTTCACGCACCCCGACCAGGGCCTGGGCCAGAGAGGAGCCTGCAACCGAGGTATGTGCCTTTGACTGGAATTGAACCTGGGACCTTTCAGTTCGTAGGCCAATGTTCTATCCACTGAGCAAAACCGGCTAGAGCTAGCTTCACAATATTCTAATGATTTTTCAGGGTAAAGGCTAAGGCAGGAAGGTAGACCATCCTGGCATCTGAGTGCTGCTCTTTCCACCTATTCTCCTTATCTGGAACCGTGAGAAAAGCACCAAGAAGGATTCAGATGTTTGAGGCTATTAGGAGAAAGTTGGAGAAATCTCTGAACTGAGACTATTTTTTTAAATTGGAACCTAAATTCTTGGTGGCTCCTCTTGCATTTAGTTCCCATCATCCCCCACTTCACTACCTCTCAGCCCTTGGTGCAGAACAGGATGTACCAAGTACCCACCCGTGAAACTAACGAACCAAGGGCAACCTTGTGTCCTCAGAGCTCATCCCACGCTTTCCACCTTCAAAGCAGCATGGTACCCTGGAGAACAAAAATTTCAGATAATTTCATATGAAGACTTGAGTTCAAATTAATTTATAGTTGTAGTCATTTATTTATTGATATTCAACCTTGTTTTGGAAGAATTTAAGGCAGCTTAACAAGATTCAAAATACATAATATGGAGAAAAGAAAACAAATTTAGTTTCGTTTATATAAAGAAGACAGAGCAAAGGAAATATAAGGGATAATAAAGTATGGTAGATTCATGAAGGAGAGTAGTATAGCAAATGCATGGTATAGGATCATAGACACTCGTTATAAGATGTCATAAAATTGGCTCTCGGCTTTTGTAATAACAGCAGGATAAGGGGAGCACAATCAGTTACAAAGTTTAGACTAAGCATGAGGTTAACCCAAGAAGATACTCAAGAAAAGTAGAGAGCCGCGGCCCCAGCTCGGGAGACATGGCGGGCATTAAAGCTCTTGTGTTATTATCCTTCAGTGGGGCTATTGGACTGACTTTTCTTATGCTGGGATGTGCCTTAGAGGATTATGGTGTTTATTGGCCCTTGTTCGTCCTGATATTTCACGCCATCTCTCCCATTCCTCATTTCATTGCCAAAAGAGCAACGTATGACTCTGATGCAACAAGCAGTGCCTGTCGGGAACTGGCATATTTTTTCACTACTGGAATTGTTGTTTCTGCCTTTGGATTTCCTGTTATTCTTGCTCGTGTGGCTGTGATCAAATGGGGAGCGTGTGGCCTTGTGCTGGCAGGCAATGCAGTCATTTTCCTTACAATTCAAGGTTTTTTCCTTGTATTTGGAAGAGGAGATGATTTTAGCTGGGAGCAGTGGTAGCACTATATTCTGATAAAACACATTTAATTTCTTATAATTCATACTAAAAAAAAAAAAAAAGAAAAGTAGAACTATGCATGGTGGTAAATGGCAAAAGACACAAGCTCTTCCCCATGCTCTCAAAGAGGAAACATTGTGTGGTAAGGTGAACACCCCCCGCCCCCCATGGCAGCCTCATGTTAGATTCCAGGAAGTCTTCTGGGGCTATTTCTTTAAGGATGATTAAGCATAGGCTGACAACACACAACTCAGTGGCAGTAGTTCTCTGGAGGTGCAACATGGTGTAATCCATAAATGTTCAAGAAATCCAGAAGGGGGAAAAAGACTAATGAGCCCCCTTTTCCCCACAGGCTCCACCATTTTATTTTTCTTAGTTCACTGTCAGGATGGTATTGAGAAGCATTAAATTTGAGACCACTCTCCCCAGTAAGATCTGACTGGCACACAGCTTTTTTAGCTTGTTCACAAAGGCTAATTTACCATGAACCTCATGAAGCTTAAGCTTCAGGCCCCTCACCTTCCCCTCCCAAGGCTCAGTGCTATCTCCACTTAGAATGAAGAGAGGAAGGAAGAGCCCATCCAAGCATGGAGTTAGGCTGCACTGTCCCAACCCAGGGCGGTGTACTGCATGCCCTAATGGTGGTCTGAATGTACTACTGCGTTCACATCCAGACAACCTCCTCTGACAATCTGCCCTTGGTTGCACTCATCAAGCAAATTGATCCCATATTTCACCTCAAGGAGAAATATCAATCAGATGCTAAACTGCAACTGCTTGGGGCCAGCCTTCAAGGCTTCATAGCCATATCATGACCCCAGGATAAGCACAATGTGGGTGGTGGTGAGGACTTGGTAGAGCTGGATGAGTGGCTATTAGGCTACAAGGAAAGTCCATTAGATCGAGATCAATGAGTTAGAGCCCGGATGGCATGACTCAGTGTTTGAGCATTGATCTTTGAACCAGGAGGTCATGGTTTGATTCCCAGTCAGGGCACATGCCTGGATTGCAGGCTCCATCCCCAGTAGGGGGCGTGCAGGAAGCCACTGATCAATGATTCTCCCTCATCACTGATGTTTTGCTCTCTCTCTCTCCCTCTCCCTTTCTCTCTGAAATCAATAAAAAATATATTTTTTAAAAAAAATTAATGAGTTAGAATTCACCAAGGGCTTGCCCTACCTGAGCCAGAAACTATGGAGAAAGTTATAGATGTGGCATTACCAGTGTTATGAACCCAAAAAGAACTTTTCCTAAATAATCAATAACTTACTTTTATTGAGATATAACTGACATGTAACATTGTGTGAGTTTAAGGTATATAACATGTTGATTTGATACATTTACATATTGCAGTATAACTACCACCATAGTGTTAGCTAATACCTCCATCATTTCACATAATTATTATTTATTTTTGTAGTGAAAATGATTAAAATCTAGTCTCCTAGCAACTTTGAAGATTATAATAAAGTACTATTGACTGTAATAACTATGTTGCATGTTAGATTTCCAGGACTATAACTTTAAAATTTTAATCAACCATGTTAGAGCAAAGACTGAGTTACATTTCTGTTCTCTCCATAGAAATAAGATACAAAAACCATTGTCATAAGAAGAAACAACATAGAATAATCAGCCACAAAGTATAAATAAAGGTATTATAAATATATATTATTTCTTTTTTTAAAAGTGATGTATAATTGACATAAAATATCCTTTGTTTCAAGTTTATAACTTACTGATTTGGTATTTATACTAGAGGTCTGATGTATGAAATCACGTGCACTGGTAGGATACTTAGGCCTGGCTGGCAATCAGGGTCAATTGGAGCCTTCCAGCTGCTGGCAGGGGCCTTCCTTCATTCCACACCGCCCCCTGGTGGTTAGCACACGTCATAGTGAGCAATCGAACTCCCAGTCTCCCAGTCAAACTCCTGAGGGGACACTTTGCATATTAGCCTTTTATATATACTGAGTGGGCAGATTATTATGATCTCTGAACACATAATAATCTGGCCACTCAGTGTATATAATATATATATATTAGAGGCTCAGTGCATGAATTTGTGCATGGGTGTTGTCCAGCCAGCCTGGCCAAGGGAGGGGACATGTGCAGTTGGCCAGCCTGCTTGCTGGTCGAACTCCTGGTCTAGGGGACAATTTGCATATTAGCCTTTTATTATATAGGATATACACTGAGTGGCCAGATTATTATGTGTTCAGAGATCATAATAATCTGCCCACTCAGTGTATAGAGATACATTATAAAATGATCCCCAGGATAAGTCTAGTTACAATCTGTCATCACACTGTTATTACAATGTTACTGACAATGTTCCCTATGCTGTACATTATATCCCATGACTTACTTATTTATAACTAGTGGCCCAGTGCTCGGATTCCTGTACATTGAAAGGAAATTAATTAGAAGGTGGCAGGTGGGGTGGGGCGGGACTGGGTGAGAAGGGCTGGACACACCCTGGAGCCAACCTCCCATGGTCCCTCCCCAGCTGGCCACACCTGGGGCAGTGCCGTGGCTAGAAGGATATCTGCGGGGTGAGCAGGGTCCCTCCGGCAGGTGGGGGATCAGGCCAAAGCCAGCTCTCCGACGTCTCCCGAGGGGTCCTGGAGTTCGAGAGGGTAGTCTGCAAACTTGCTGTCACTTGGCAACTCCTGCGTTGAGAGTCTGCCCCCTGGTGGTTAGTGCACGTCATATCTACCAGCTGGTTGGGCAGTCACTTAGTCTTCTAGAGAGAGAGAGAGAGAAAGAGAGAGAGAGATAGGAAGCTAATATCCCTTCACCTATTTTGCCCACCATCTCCCCTCTCTGGTAACCATCTTTGTTTTGTGTATCTCTGAATTTGTTTCTTTTTGTTTTATTTGTTCTTTTGTTTTGTTTTTCAGATACCACATATAAGAGAAATCACATGGTATTTGTCTCTGTCTGACTTACTTCGCTTAGCATAATACCCTACAGATCAAGCATGCCAAACTCAAAGGCTAACACAGGCCAAATAAACGAGGCACGCGGCCCACAGGCCGCAAGTTTGACATGCTTGATCTAGACCAGTGGTCGGCAAACTCATTAGTCAACAGAGCCAAATATCAACAGTACAACGATTGAAATTTCTTTTGAGAGCCAAATTTTTTGAACTTAAACTATATAGGTAGGTACATTGTTATTAACTTAATTAGGGTACTCCTAAGCTGGCCTTTGCTAAAAACTCAAGGGGCCAAAGAGCCGCATGTGGCTCACGAGCCGCAGTTTGCTGACCACTGCCTAGATCAATGGTCCCCAATGGTTCCCACGGGGCGGGGGGCAATTTGACTTTTAAGGGGGGCAATTTGAGAATGAGTTATTACAGTGAATTTTTTGCATTTTTTATGGTTCTACGGGCCTCATACACAGTATATAAATATATATTGTGACATATTTATGCATTTCAATTCTCTATTATACGTTTTGAAGCTTTATTTGCTATTTTTCATATCACTTCATATTATTATTTTAACAATTTCTTAGTGATGTCTTTCGCAATACTTCAACTGTCCTTTCATTCTTTGATTTTTCTCTGTCATGAATGCCATGTTCTTTAGAAGCTTGTTTAGACCAAGTTAATGGCCTTTTAGGCTTCCTCCACGTGAATAGGAGTTCACTTTTCTAAATAATAAGAATTATATGTCACCGAAACTGGTTTGGCTCAGTGGATAGAGCATCTGCCTGCGGACTGAAGGGTCCCGGGTTCGGGGGCACGTACCTTGGTTGCGGGCACATCCCCAGTAGGGGGCATGCAGGAGGCAGCTGATGGATGTTTCTCTCTCATTGATGTTTCTAACTCTATCTCTCTCCCTTCCACTCTGTAAAAAATCAATAAAACATATTTTTAAAAAAAGAATTATATGTCACAGGAGGACATCAGGATTTTAGAGGTACTTAAATGGGGCATGGCCAAAAAAAGGTTGGGAACCACTGCTCTAGATCCATTCATGTTGTCATAAATGGAAATATTTCATTCTTTTATGGTGGAATAATATTTCACTATATATTACATTCATCTACAATAGGCACTTAAATTGCTTCCAGCTCTAAGATAATAATATTAGTAGTAGTATTATTTTGGGTAATAACAATGAAATATGTTATATTTCTGGGCTTCCTGGTGTTTGATATATTTGTAAGTTTTTGTTAGCCTGTGGTTGGTTGTAATTTTTTTTATTCCAAATAAATGTCCACTTCCATACCTAATTTTGTGTTCACAGTTATGCATTGTTTTTCTAAAATACGGTTCCCAAAATCGCTCAAGCTCCATAAAACCTGGACCTTTAGCTGCTTGGCTCCATCACTTCCAACTCTGCCCCTGTGAGCCTTGAGTCATGTTTAGGAAAATGGCATAAGCAATTCTGCTGTTCTCCTTCCACAGGGTTGCGCCAAGAGAATGATCAAATGAACTGATGAGCATCAAAATACTTTGTACACTCCTGGCTGTTAAAGAAATATGGGATTTTATGATTATCATCAATATTGAAACATTTGGGAATTTTTTAAAAGGGTGGGATATAAGGAAGTACATTAAGGAAAAGGATAAATAAATTACCACCCTTTCCTCAACTAATGAAATCTATACATCATGACTTGCTTTGAGGGGAACATGGGTAGACTGGATAGTACCTGGAATAAATCAAAATGAGCCTCCAGGATGGAATCTTGGATGCTTCACCTTATTTAATTTATTGAAGAATAAGTGACAGGAATAGGAAATCGGGGAGAAGTAGATCTAATAGGTGGGTCCAACTCTTCTCAGGAGAGGGGATAAAGGATGGGAAGCTGGGGGACCAGGGTTTGACTACATGAATGGCCAGGATAAAAGAGGCCAAAAAAAAAAAAAGAATAAAAGAGGCCAAGAAAGACAATCATGCTTATGGATATACCAGAGGCCCGGTGAATGAAATTCGTGAGTGGGGCAGGGGTCCCCTCAGCCCAGCCTGCAACCTCTCCAATCCAGGACCCCTCGGGGGATGTCCAACTGACATTTTAGGCCCGATCCCCTGCAGTCAGACATTCCTCTCACAATCCAGGACCACTGGATCCTAACTGCTCACCTGCCTACCTGCCTGATTGCCCCTAACTACCTCTGCCTGCTGGCCTGATCACTCCTAACTGTCCCCACTGTAGACCTGGTCACCCCTAACTGCCCCCCCTCGCCATCCTGGTTGCCCCTTACTGCCCCCCCTCTGCTAGCCTGGTTGCCCCAAACTGCCCCCCCTGCCGGCCTGGTCACCCCCATCTGTGCCCCTGCCAGTCTGGTCACCCCACATAGCCTGCTGTTCAGTCATTTGGTCATCCCTCACTAACCCCCCTGCCGGCCTTGTCACCCCACACAGCCTGCTGTCCAGTCATTACTGTTACTGTGATGGCGTCCTGGACAATTTGCAATTCCTCTATTATTAGTATAGATTGCAGATTACAGCTGGGGGTTCTCTTCCCAATCCATCCAGCAGAGAGAGTAAAACATCAATAAACCCTCACTTTCCAGTGGGGCTACACCAACTCAATAAGGACACTTGGGAGACAGAATGAAAAAAGACTGGGGGTTTTTCTTTCTTTCCCCTGGGAGGATGCTAAATATGAATAATATATCATTCATAGACTTAATGTGAATGCACTAACAATAGAGCATCAAAATACTCGAGGCTTTATGAACATGCAGTATATACACTGAGTGGCCAGATTATTATGCGTTCAGAGATCATAATAATCTGGCCATTCAATGTATGTAGATAGGCTGAAAGTGAAGAGAAGGGAAAAGATATTCCAAGCAAATGTAACCAAAAGACAGCAAGGGTGGCATATTTCTATCAGATAAAATAGCCTTTCAGTCAAAATCTGTCACAAGAGCTATGGTCTGCGTGACTCAGTTGGAACACCATCCTGTACACCAAAAATGGTGGCAGCTTTGATTCTCAGTCAGGGCACATACCCAGGCTGCAGGTTCAATCCCCAGTTGGGGATCTCTCCCTTCCTCTGTGTAGAATCAGTTTGGTTTTTTTTAATCTGTCATGTCCAACTGGTGTGGCTCAGTGGTTGAGCATCTACCTATGAACCAGAAGATCACAGTTCGATTACCAGTCAGGCCACATAACTGGGTTGTAGGCTCAAACCCCAATGGGGGGCTTGCAGGAGGCAGCAAATCAATGATTCTCTCTCATCATTGATGTTTCTATCTCTCTCTCCTTCTCCCTTCCTTTCTGAAATCAATAAAAAACATATTTTAAAAATAAAAAACAAATTAAAAGACTTTCAAATCTGTCACAAGAGACAAAGACTGTCACTATACAATGATAAAGGGATCAATTCATCAAGAGGCTATAACAATAGTAGATAGATATGCACCCAACAATGAAGCACTTAAATATATAAAGCAAATATTAACATATCTGATGGGAGAAATAGACAAAAATACAATAATAGAGATAGTAGAGAAATTCAATGCCCCGTTTTCAATAATGGATATATCATCCAAACAGGTAATCAGTAAAGAAACCTTGGACTTGGACTTTAGACCAAATGGACCTAACAGAAATTAATTCTCATGCCCTAACCGGTTTGGCTCAGTGGATAGAGCGTCAGCCTGCGGACTGAAGGGTCCCAGGTTCGATTCCGGTCAAGGGCATGTACCTCGGTTGTGGGCACATTCCCAGTGGGGGGTGTGCAGGAGGCAGCTGATCGATGTTTCTCTCTCATCAATGTTTCTAACTCTCTATCTCTCTCCCTTCCTCTCTGTTAAAAAAAAAAATCAATAAAATATATTTTTTTAAAAAAAGAAATTAATTCTCAGATGTACACAGGACATTCTTCAGAATGGATCATATGTTGGACCACAAAACAAGTATTTTTTTTAAATCGAAAAGATTGAAGTAACAATAAATATCTCTTCTGACCATAATGGTATGAAACTGGAAATCATTAACAGGAGGAAAATTGGAAAATCCACAAGTATGTAAAAATTAAATAACACATTCCTGAACAATTAGTGGGTCAAAAGATAAATCAAAAGAGAGATTAGAAAAATATCTCAAAATAAATGGAAATGGAAAATACTAACCCTTATGCAGCAAAAGCACTTCTAAAATGGAAATATTTATACAATATATGACAACATTAAGAAAAAAGAAAGATTCAAATAAACAACCTAACTTTACACTTCAAAGAACTAGAAAAACAAACTGCATAAAGTCAATAAAAGAAAAGAAATTTTAAAATGAGAGCAAAAATAAGTGAATTAGACAATAGAAAAAAATCAATAAAACTCAGAGTTACTTTTTGTAGAAGATAAATCTGAGAAACTTCTAGCTAGACTCTCCAAAAAAGAGAGTGAGGTCAAATGAATTATGAATGAAAGAGGAGGCATTGCAACTAATACCCCATAAATACAAAGATGCATAAGAGACTACTGTGGACACTTATATGCCAATAAATTGTAATCTTGAAGAAATGGATAAATTCTTAGACACATACAACCGACCAAGACTGAATCATGATGAAATAGAAAATTTGAGCAGACCACTAACAAGTAAGAAAATGGAATCAGCAACCAAAAGAATTTCAATAAAGAAACACTCAGGACCAGAATGCTTCACAAGTGAATTCTGCCAAACATTTAAAGAAGAATTAATACCAATACTTCTCAAACTCTTCAAAATTAAAAAAAAAATATTCAAACGATTTAAGAATGATTTTGGAGAAGGAATATACAGTGGAGTAAAGAAAAGAGCTCAGAAATAATCCCACATACATAAGTGAAGTTATCATACAACTGAATACAAGAGGAATCCACCAATAAATGGTCTGGAACTATTGAAAAAATGAACCTTGACCTTTATTCTATACCTTACCCAAAATAATCAACTTCAGGTGATTTAAGAGTGTCAATGTGAAAGTCAAAATGTCAAAAGTCTTACAAGAAAACAGAACCAAGGTATTCCATGTTTCCAAGTAATATAGTAGAGTAAATTCAAATCTTGTTTCCACTACATAATACATGAGTGACCTTGTACATATAACTTAACCTCAACTTCTCCTTCTTCATCTATAATGATAATAATTGTGCCTAACCCATTGGGGTGCATGTGAAAATTCAATGATTTAGTATGTATATTGCTTAAAACATTGCCTAACAGGAAGAAAGTACTGTACTGTAAGGGTTAGTTACTATCATTATTATTTTTTTAATATATTTTATTGATTTTTTTAGAGAGGAAAGAAGAGGGGTAGAGAGCCAGAAACATTGATGAGAGAAAAACATCGATCAGCTGCCTCCTGCACGCCCCCTAATGACTGGAATCGAACCTGGGACCCTTCAGTTCGCAGGCGCTCTATCCACTGAGCCAAACCGGTTAGGGCACTATCATTATTATTATTGTGAGCATTACATTCTTTCTGTTGCACCAGGATCAGTCTCTTCCTTGTTGTATAAGGTTGAAGACAGCAAAGGAAGCAATTCTTTTCTACCCTGATGGTTCTACCCTCTGTGGTTAAACATATACAGAGGCTCTAGTCCTTTAGTTGCTACGGTTTCTACATGAGCATGGGACTCACTATCAGGGGTCTAATCAGCCTGGGACCTTCAGCTTCATGGCTGGGTACCCAAGCATTCCCTGTTCAATTCAACACCTAGTAATGCCCAGTCCTGGCCCTTGGGGTAAGTGGGCTCAGCCCTCTCAAATATCAAGCCCAAAATATAATATCAGTTAATACCAACACTGTGTTATCGGCTGCTTGCGGCACCATGAAGCCTGCTGAGTTGAGATTCCTTCTCGAGCTCTTCCTCTTCGCCTTACTGGCTACCCCTATCATGGGTGGTGTCGCTAAACTTACGAAACAGATATGTGGAGACTTCAAAGGTATGAACTTGAAGTAGAATATAAATTCAAAGGCCAATTATGAATGAGGGAGAAAGTATTGGGGGGGGAGTGTTGGTTCAGGAAGTTCCACCTCTTGTGTCAATATCCACACTTAGTCCTTTGACTCAGGACACTACTTACTCTAGGGGTCTCGTGGATGTCCGATGAGAAAAAAAACAAACTAGGGTGCCAATAAATCCTTTGCAGTGGCGTTCTCTTTTGTAGGGGCTCCAAAGACTAGACGTATTTTGAATTAGGGGTTTCATGACAAATTTCAAAGATCCCAGACCAATCAAGAGTATGTGTTGAGATTAGATGAAGAGGAGGTTGGAACTGAAAAAAATGAGGCGTTTTCAATATCTGGGCTCTGGACACATGGAGAACATTTGGACAAATGGTCCCTGTTTAGAGGAGCTCACAGCGTGGAGGTGAAAGGCCATATAGCGTTCTTCTACAGGTAATGTGTACAGACTCGGTGTTTCCAGAACATAGGAGTGGTGCAGTCTACACCGTCAGAGAGCCCAAATTCTGGCCCTGCCACTTAGCAACTGTGTGCCCTTGGTGGAGTCAATCACTTACTATCCCTTAACCTCAGTTCCCCTTGTGTAAAATGTACATCAAAGAAATGCCTGCTTCAGAGGATGTTTGCATGAAATGATATTATGCATGTAATTGTACCTAAAGAGCTACTTCTACCAGAGAGTAAACTCCAGACTGGCTACTTGGGTAAGATAAACAATAATCTCTGAGTTGCCAATACAACCCTGTTATTGCTATTTTGGCCACTGCCTATGTGACTCTTGTAAAAAAAAAAACAACAACAACAACAAAAAAAACAGGTTTGCCTCTGAGAAGGCAACAGGGGGAAAGATGACAGGATGTGAAAGCAAGAATATCATCCTCATGGTTATTCATGTTGATATGTATCCTGGTTTGAGGACAGCAGCAGGCACAGCTACCTGAATTTTGGGGTGTAGATAGGATAGTGAATATACGAAAACTGGAGAGTCAGCATTCTTAATTATATGTCCTATGTGCGCAGTTGAGAGAGAAAGATGAAGGTACAGAAAAGCAGGAGATTGTGCGTTGATAAGATAAATAAAATGAAATGGGAACCTTGTAACGTGGCACAAGCTTCTGGCAGAGCCTCCTTTTCTCCAAGTCACTGCCAAACCTGGAGATGTAATCAATTTACATGTCCAAGGGCAACCTTACCAAGTAATCCTAATTCCAAGAGAAAACCAGACGTCCTTCAGTGACTTTGAATATGGGAATATTTCCAGATGAATGTGAGTAATTTTTAAGGGCCCGTGAAAACAAGATCGCTTGCTGAGTCCTAACAAATTCCCCCAACTCAATGAGAACCTCTCGTGCAGACCCCTGCGGTATGGACCCGAAATCTGGCAGCTGCTATGAAGTCCACTTTAGATATTTCTACAACAAAACCTCCCAAAGATGTCAAAGTTTTATCTTCACTGGCTGTGATGGCAACATTAACAACTACCAGCTTAAAATAGATTGTCAAGTAGCCTGTGAGGAAGAGTACAAAGTACCGTAAGGAATCCAATTTTGTCCTTTGTCCTTGGGGAGAGGAAAAGAAGAGGCTCTGGGACCCCAAGATAAACCCTGATTTGGGAAGGGGAAGAGGGAGAACTGTCTTAATCGAAAGGTTTAATAGTTGGGTTGAATCTCAGGGTCATTTGTCATTTTGCAATTAGAACATCAAAAATCCAGAGAGAGAAAAAAAATCCAGAGAGAAAATAATAACCACCATTTATGGGACAATTACCCTGTGCCAGACACTGCACTAAGCAATTTACGTATATTGGTCCAAATTAAAATTAAAATCATCCTAAAGTAGGTGTGCATTATTATTTTTATGTGGCAGATGAGGAAACCAAACCCAGCTGAGGTAACTAACTGGCCCAAGGTCACGTTATTAAGTGGCACAAGAAGGTTTCTAACCAGATCTGATGGTCACCCAGGACTTGACCATCCTACTACATGCACAGGTTACCCAAACCTAATCATCCTACTTTCAGACCCGTAAACTCTCCATAGCAACGTGGTGTTTTATACAACTAAGCTGGCTCCCAGCCCACATTTGACCATTCCCCAGTCACAGGAACTAGAAGAAGAGAGCGAGAGGGCTATGGTATAGCTGATTCCCAGGAGAGGAAGATAGAGAGTGACCTTGGGAGTAACTCAAAAGCAGAAATTTTGTTCTACTAATGTAGTACTCCTAGTGAATCTTTGTAGTGCCTGGCACATGGTAGGCAATAACTACGTTTTGAGAAAATGAAAGAATGAGAGATTAACCAGTGGAACTGAAAGAGATGGCATCCTTTGGGCTTCCCCTGAGATAAAAATGACAAATTAATCCATGGAGACTTTCCAAAAGCTATAAGATAAATCTGTTGTGTTTTGTTTTGTTTTTTGTGTTTTTTTGCTCAAACAGGGGCCATTTAAAGCCAAACCAGGGCGGCGGTGGAAATGCCTGATACACTATCTGAAGACAAATGTTACGATCTTTGAAAGATTTCCTTGAAACTCCCATCTGTTTGCTATTCTCTTGACTTTAGTTTTGTCTTTCCTGAGAAATAACTGTATAACCATTAAAATGAGATAACCTTGTGTCAGCCTCCGTCCTCTCCGAATATCTCTCCCCCTGCCGTATGCACAGTTGGAATGTCACCTGGTCCTGTCCATTAGCTCCCTTCTCCCTCCTGAACCATTCCTCACGTATGCACACAATAGTGACACTTTCAGCTGTGGTCAACCAAATTTGCATAGGTTTGTATCTCCTCCTCTCTTATGTTGAGCTCATTAGTGAAAACAAAGTGCCAAACCTGTGCTCTAATTTGAGGAAACATTGGAAAAATTCAAAATGAGGGGTTTTATACAAAATGCCTTGCCTATACAGTCCCTTCTCTTTTAGCACTCACTGGGTCCTGGTAGGAACTTCTGCAGCCAGTGTATAAAGTAGCAAGTTTCTACATCAATCAACCTATCTATACTAATAAAAGCCTAGGTGGCCCTCATGAGCGATGTCATCACAAGATGGCCACTACACAATGGCTGCCACAAGATGGCCATGCACACAGCCGAGGCGGGGCTCGGCGGCCACTCTGCGCAGTGAGGCCTGGGGGTGCCATAGCTTCACGTGGCACGGTGGAGGCTGGTCCCAGAGAAGGAGGTGGGTCATGGCAGGGGAGGGCAGTTGGGGGCAATTGGGCCGGCAGGGGAGCAGTTAGGCATCAATCGGGCCGGCAGGGGAGTGTTTAGGGGGCAATCAGGCTGGCAGGCAGAAGCAATTAGAGGCAAATCAGGCAGGCAGGCAGGTGAACGGTTAGGAGCCAGCAGTCCGGGATTGTGAAAGGGATGTTGGGATCGGGCCTAAACTGGCAGTTGGACATCCCCCAAGGGGTCGCGGATTGGAAAGGGTGCAGGCTGGGCTGAGGGACACCCCCCCACCCCTGTGCACAAATTTCGTGCACCAAGCCACTAGTCTATATAATAAAAGCCTAAGCGACCTTTATGGCGGAACAACCAGGACGAGTGGTCGTTATGATGTGCACTGACCTCCAGGGGTCAGATGCTCAACGCAGAAGGTGCCCCCTGGTGGTCAGTGCACTCCCACAGGGGGAGCACTGCTCAGCCAAAAGCTGAGCTCACGGCTGGCGAGTGCAGCAGCAATGGCAGGAGCCTCTCCCACCTCTCTGGCAGCGAGCCAAGTGTTAAGGAGCAGTGAGCAGGCGGGTGGTAAGGAGCAAGGGGTCCCGGACTGTGAGGGGACTCCCAGACTGCAAGAGGGTGCAGGCCGGGCTGAGGGAACCAAACCCCCTCTCCGCCAGCACACAAATTGCACCAGGCCTCTAGTCTTACATAAAACAGTAGGTAAAATGGAAAATTTTTGTTTAATTCTATAACACAAACAAGGACCAATAGATTAGATATTTGTCCTACACCTTATAAGGCTGTAGCTAGTTTTAATAACATCCTTCCTCCAAATGCATTCCATATTTCTTATCTTTGACCAGAACTTCTGTTTAACTAGTCTCTTTATACATTGGGTAACCTAAATGAACATTCTAGACAGAAGAAAATGAGCTCATGCTGGGACTTCCTGGGTAGGTTTTAATCTTTCCACCTTTCAGGCTTTCATGCCTTCTAGCTTCCATAAAACTTTACCCATTAGGACGACGTGTTATACATGCTCTAGGGCATCAGAGTCCCTCCAGTGAAGCATCAACCATATCCCCCTTTATGGTCAGGCTCACTCACTTCAGATCAAATATAACCCTTCTTTTTCTGCTCTACCAAGAGAATTTTCATTGAGGCCATAAGTGTGGATTAAGGAATATGTGATAACACAGTGAAAAGAGGCACAACTGAGAGTGAAATATACCTACAATGAATTTGCCGGGTCCAATACAGACTCCTTATTCTCTTGATGGATTGCTACTAAGTACATGGGTGCCTCAGCATTTCCCAAGAACCTTCCATTATTAGTTTTCTTCCAGATAGAGCAGAAAATGCAACAGCAAAATAATAAAATAAAAGTTAATGACCCTCCTTGTTTGCTGCCTCACATCTCTTTCATCTAAAGTTCATGCTCTGTGCCTTCCACTGAAATAGGAAATCTTACTTTCTCTCCCCCAAAGACAGAAGAGCAGAACATTCACTGCCATATTTACATATGACAATGGAGAGAGACTTTATGCAAAACACAAGATGTCCAGCATCCTAGGAGATATTTATTCAAATCATTATAGCCTTGGTCCTTTCTCATTCAGTTCTACTAACATCCATTCTTATTATTACTGGGAGCTAGGCTAGTTAGCAAGTTAGACAAAAACGTTGACTCTGTGGGAACCAAGGAGCAAGGACTCTCTAGACTTCTTCCCACCTGGCCCAACAATGAGAAATAAACATCCAGAATAGGAACATTCATAGATAAATCAAATAGAAAATCCAGAAATAGATCCAAGTAAATTAAGAATATCAATAAAAAATTTTTTAATAAAATAGTATTTTTTTTAAATATGATGAAGTTAGCATTTCAGATCAAGGGAAATTTGATACATTTCTCAATAAATGATAATATAATTTGCTATTTATTTGGTATAATAGTCAAATTAGATCCCTATCTCCACATCATATGCAGAAATAAATTTCAAATATATTAAGGTTGTAAATGTAAAAAATAAAAGTATTAACTTATATAAGAAAACATTTTGCTAAATATGGAGTAACCTTAATAAAGGCAGAAAACTCAGAAGCCTCTAAATGTGTTTGGGTATTTATGAATGACAGATTTAATTAAATAAATATCTATAATAATAAAAGCATAATATGCTAATTAGACCAGATGGCCCAACAGCAGAATGACCATCCAGACGACCTTCTGGACGAAGCCGGAGCTGCAAGGGCCGAGCCCCTTGCACGAATTTCATGCATCAGGCCTCTAGTATGTACACAATTGCATAAATGTTAAAAGTACGCAATTGAAGAAACCACAACAAATAATATCCCAGAAGAAAACATTTGCAACAAATGTAACTACTAAGACTCAGAATTTATAAAGTTTCTTGTAAACCATTAAGAAAAAAAGATGTGGGGGGGAGGGAGGGGTAATGGTAAGATATATACACATATAATACCTTAATAAAAAAATTAAAAAATAAAATAAAATAATCAGAAAAAAAAAGAAAAAAAGATATCTCAAGGTAAAAATAACCAAAGTGTAAGAAGAGGTAATTCACAAATTCAAAATGCCAATACCCAAGCTGAAATATTCCGATCCCCACTGTTAGTCAGGGAAATGTAATTTAAAACAATGGTCTGCCATTTTTCATTCATTAGATTTACTGCAAAAAGAAGTGTTGGCAAGGCTGTGATGAATTGGGTAATATCTGTTAATTTTTATAATGCTTACCTTTGGACAAAAACCCACTTCTAAAAATGTATGCCATAGAAATAATTTTACATAAAGATTCATGTACAACAATATTTACTACAGCATTATCCGTAATCCTATCTAATAAAAGAGTAATATGCAAATTGACCATCACTCCAAGACACAAAATGGCCTCCCCCATGTGGTCAAAGATGGCTGCACCCATGTGGACACAAGATGGCCACCACAAGATGGCCTGCAGGGGAGGGCAGTTGTGGCCAGTTGGGGGTGACCAGGCCGGCAGAGGAGGGCAGTTGGGGGGGACCAGGACTGCAGGGGAGGGCAGTTGTGAGCGATCAGGCAAGCAGGGAGGGCAGTTAGGGGTGACTGGGCTGGCAGAGGAGGGCAGTTGGGGGAGACCAGGTCAGCAGAGGAGGGCAGTTGGGGAGGACACAGGCCTGCAGGGGAGGGCAGTTGTGGGGGACCAGGACTGCAGGGGAGGGCAGTTGTGGGGGGAACCCAGGCCTGAAGGGGAGAGCAGTTGGGGGTGACCAGGCCAGCAGAGGAGGGCAGTTGCAGGGGACCAGGCCAGCAGAGGAGGGCAGTTGGGGGGGACCAGGCCTGCAGGGGAGGGCAGTTGTGGGTGATCAGGCAAGCAGGGAGGGCAGTTAGGGGTGACTGGGCTGGCAGAGGAGGGCAGTTGGGGGAGACCAGGTCAGCAGGGGAGGGCAGTTGGGGAGGACACAGGCCTGCAGTGGAAGGCAGTTGCGGGGGAACCAGGCCTGCAGGGGAGGGCAGTTAGGGTTGACTGGGCCGGCAGAGGAGGGCAGTTGGGGGAGACCATGTCTGCAAGGGAGAGCAGTTGTGGGCGATCAGGCCATCAGGGAGGGCAGTTAGGGGTGACTGGGCCAGCAGAGGAGGCCAGTTGGGGGGGACCAGGCCAGCAGGGGAGGGCAGTTGGGGGGGACCAGGCCTGCAGGAGAGGACAATTGTGGGGGGACCCAGACCTGCAGGGGAGGGCAGTTAGGGGTGACCAGGCCAGCAGGGGAGGGCAGTTAGGGGTGACCGGGCCAGCAGGGGAGGGCAGTTGGGGGTGACCAGGCCTGCAGGGGAGGACAGTTAGGGGCAATCAGGCCGGCCAGGGAGCAGTTAGGCATCGATCAGGCTGGCAGGGGAGTCGTTAGGGGGTGATCAGGCTGGCAGGCAGAAGCGGTTAGCAGCAATCAGGCAGAGGCAGGCAAGTGGTTGGGAGCCAGCAGTCTTGGATTGTGAGAGGGATGTCTGACCGCCCATTTAGGCCCGATCCCACCGGGGTCCCAGATTGGAGAGGGTGCAGGCTGGGCTGAGGGACACCCCCCCGTGCATGAATTTCGTGCACCAGGCCTCTAGTTATCTATAAAAAAACAACCTAATTGGCTATTAACACAAAAGAAGTTAGCCTAGCTGGTGTGACTCAGCAGTTGAGCATTGACTCAGGAACCAAGAGGTCTCTGGTTTAAGGCGGCCCACTGGGGAGTGTGCAGGAGGCAGCCAACCGTTGATTCTCTCTCATCATTGATGTTTTTGTCTCTCCCTCTCCCTTCCTCTCTGAAATCAATAAAAATATTTTTAAAATATAAAAATTTTATGATACATTGATATAATCCATATAGCTATTTTAAAAGCTCAGCAAGATCCATCTATATAGCATGATTTCAATTATGACTTTATTTTTAAATTAAGATAAAAGCTCTGTCAATGAAACCCACTTAATGAATTAATTGACCTTCCATCTTCCATATAAAATATACTACTGTATTGTTCCCATCTTTGGAGACACAAGTAAATAGATGGCTAAAACAGAATTTACCATCAAAAAGGAGATTCTAGCATTTAGAGGAGCAAAGATAGGTCTCTAAGCATATGGGGGGAGGGAGGTTGAAGATTGGGTGGAAGAATTAAGAGAAGTGACTTTCTTTTTTTTTTTTTTTTATAATGAATCTTTATTGTTCAGATTACAATTGTTTCTCCTTTTTCCCCCCATATCTCCCACCACCCAGTTCCCACCCCCCCTCTGCCCTTACCTCCCCCCCACTGTCCTTATCCATAGGTGTATGATTTTTGTCCAGTCTCTTCCCATACCCCCCACACAGACACCCCTTTCCCCCTGAGAATTATCAATCCATTCCCATTCTATGCCTCTGATTCTATTAAGTTCACCAGTTTATTCTGTTCCTCAGATTTTTAATTCACTTGACTTTTAGATTCACTTGTTGATAGATATGTATTTGTTGTTCATAATTTTTATCTTTCTTCTTCTTTTTCCTCTTTTTAAAGAATACCTTTCAGCATTTCATATAATACTGGTTTGGTGGTTATGAACTCCTTTAGCTTTTTCTTATCTGTGAAGCTCTTTATCTGCCCTTCAATTCTGAATGATAGCTTTGCTGGGTAGAGTAGTCTTGGTTGTAGGTTCCTGCTATTCATCACTTTGAATATTTCTTGCCACACCCGTCTGGCCTGCATGGTTTCTGTTGAGAAATTAGCTGATAATCGTATGGGAGCTCCCTTGTAGGTAACTAACTGTTTTTCTCTTGCTGCTTGTAAGATTCTCTCTTTGTCTTTTGCCCTTGGCATTTTAATTATGATGTGTCTTGGTGTGGTCCTCTTTGGATTCCTCTTGTTTGGGGTTCTGTGTGCTTCCTGGACTTGTAAGTCTATTTCTTTCATCAGGTGGGGGAAGTTTTCAGTCATTATTTCTTCAAATAGGTTTTCAGTGTCTTGCTCTCTCTCTTCTTCTGGCACCCCCATAATTCTGATGTTGGTTCGCTTGAAGTTGTCCCAGAGGCTTCTTACACTATCTTCAACTTTCTGAATTCTCTTCTCTTCATACTTCTCTGGAGCAGTGTCCTTGGCCTCTTTGTATTCCAAATCTTTGAGTTGATGCTTGCGATCCTCTAGTCTGCTGTTGGGTCTCTGTATAATATTTTTTATCTCAGTGTATGTTTAATTTCTAGTTGGTCCTTTTTCATATCTTCGAGGGTCTCATTGAATTTATCGGCCTTTTCCATGAAATTCTTGAAAAACCTTATAACCGTGGTTTTGAACTCTATGTCCAGTCGCTTGTTCTCCTCCATTTCTTTGGTTTGTGATCTGTTTCCTTGCCTGCTCATTTCGCTGCTTCCCTGAATTGGTAGGGTAGCTTTGTGTACTAGATGTCCTATTGGTTCAATGGGTCAGCCTCTCAGTTACTTGAGGTGGACACTCTTGGTGTACCCTTGTGTACTGTGTGCCCCCCAGCAGGAGCTACAGCAAGAACTAGTTTTCTCCTCCTTTGCTTGGGCGGTTTTGGAGCAGTCTGACTGGAGCTGCAGTTTATTTGGTTAAGCTGCCACAGAACAGGCCATTTATATGCAAAAGCCGCTGTGTGGAGCCTGGGCAGGTTTGTAGAATGTGCGGGGCGGGCCTCAGGGCGGGGCGGGCCTCAGGGCGGGGCGGGGTCTCAGGGTGTCCCTAGGCTGGGGCGTGGCCAACGGCAATGGCTGGCGTCAGCCGTCTCTGCCTTTCCACGTTTCCAAGTCCCTGCACCCCGCGTTCCAGCGCTGTAAAACAATGATTGCTGGGCGCACCTCTGCAAAAAAGTCACTCTCACTTTCTGACCCGATGGCCGAGAGTCCAGCTTTTCCCCGTAGGTGTCTGGGTCCCCCGCGAGTCCCCAGAAACTGGGTTTCAGAGTGATCGGGAGCTTGTCTCCCTTTGGGTTGAAGAAAAGCCGCGCACCCAGTCGCCCGCCGCCAGCCTGATTCGCGCGCCTCCGTACCTCAGCTTTTCAGCGTTTGTGCTCCTTTCTCTCCTTAGTTGTAAATCTTCCACTCAGCCAGCTTTCCCGTGGTTCTGGGTGGTAGACGTTTTGTCTTTTAGTTGTATTTTTGAAATTGTTGTTCGAGGCAGCAGATTAGTTGTTTAACCATGCCGCCATCTTGGTTCCTCTTCGAGAAGTGACTTTCTTTACTTTAATTCAATAAAGAAAGTGATGAAGATAGAAAACTTTTTGTTTTTTCTCTAATACTTTTTTTAAAAACATTTTTATTGATTTCAGAGAGGAAGGGAGAGGGAGAGAGACAGAAACATCAATGATGAGAGAGAACCACCGATTGGCTGCCTCCTACATGCCCCCTACTGGGGATCGAGCCGCAACCCGGGCATGTGCCCTTAATAGGAATCAAACCCGGGACCCTTCAGCCGGCAGGCCGATGCTCTATCCACTGAGCCAAACCAGCCAGGGCTCTAATACTTTTTAAATATTTTTTTTTCTAGAAAAGTTTAAGACAGAAAATTGTCAATGAATGTTTGGTAGGACTTATAAGTATAATCATCTCACCAGTAAAACCAGCATTTATGTAAATATCATGCATGTTTAATAATGAACTCAGGCATTTCGCTATATACTGAGTTCATTTGAGTCATTTCATTTTATGGAGATTTTTAAATATTTTTACAAACTATTTCCTAGTGAATTTTTCATCTCCTTCATGTTTGAGTTCTATCCTTTTCACATTCCTTTTATTGATGATGTTTATTTCTTTTTTATTTGTCAATTACAGTTGAAATTTAATATTTTATATTAGTTTCAGTTGTACAGCAACATAGTGGTTAGACACTTTATATAATGTGTGAAGTGATCCTTCCAATAAGTCTAATATCCATCTGGCACCATCCATAGTTATCACAATATTATTGACTATATTCCCTATACTGTACTGTATATTCCTGTGACTATTTTGTAACTACCAATTTGTATTTCTTAATCCCTTCACCTTTTCCACCCCACCTCGCCCCCCAAACCTCCTCCCCTCTGGTAGCCATCAGTTTGTTCTCTGTATCTATGAGTCTATTTCTGTTTTGGAAGATGTTTATTTCTTCTGTTTTTCTTAGCTATTCTTGCCAAAGTTCTGTCTATTTTAATGGTATTTTTAAAGTACAAACTTTTTATTTTATTTAGCAATTCTCGTGTTTACCTAATTCCCTAATGTCACCTACTATCTTTATCAATCTCTTCTGTCTACTTCCTTTATATTTATTTTGCTGATTTTGTTCCAGTTTCTTAAGTTCGAGACTATGTTAACTTACTTTCAAATTTTTACATTTATACAGGGTGGGGCAAAAATAGGTTTACAGCTATGAGAACGTGAAACACAGAGTTTATTCTTGTATTATTATTTTTAATTATTTTTCATACAAACGACTGGAAACCTACTTTTGCCCCATCCTGTATACTAACTCCCTGATAATAAGTTATTGACAGCTGCTTATTATAGAGATGCTGATATCCTGAGCCATGGGTAGTCATGATCCCTAGATATGGAGGAGAGAGGCAGAGGCTGAGGTTCCGCAGTAGAGCTCTGATAAACCGTGACCTTGCAAGCTACATGGGTAGGCACCCAAGCACATTGTGTCCTGCTCACTCAGCTGATTCGGATGCAACCGAACCCTGCCCAGGCTTGGGCCCTGGAGAAGTGAACTCAGGGATATGGGTTCAACTCCTCCCAAAAAGAAGCTCCACCCCCAAGATATAATTTCAGCCAAATCCAGGACACTTCTGTCTGCCCTCTGCAACACCATGAAGCCAGAATTGATCCACGTATTTATGTTGCTCCTCATCTTGTCCTTGCCTCTCCGTACATTTTCTGCTTTCATGTTCCCTCTAAAGGTCAGACAACAATTGTGCGAAAGTGGATATCTTGGAGGTAAGGCACAATAGGGAGGACGACCCAGGAGGACAGTGTGGAGGAAAAGGAGATCTAGGCAGCCTGGGTGATGTAGCTGCCAATAAGAAGGAATCAAGTTCTCCTTTTATCTCAAACCGTACGGTTCTAGAGCATCTGATTCCAGGACTTACACTGAGTTCCATCTATTATGGATTGGAGAAGCAGAAAGATAAATGTAATTCTGGCTGGTTTTGCTCAGTGGTAGAGCATCAGCCAGGTTCAAGGACACGTATCTCGATTGCAGGAGGCAACCAATGTGTCCCTCTCATGTCAATGTTTCTCTCTCTCCCCTCACCTCTCTCCTCCCTCCTTTCAACTCTTTATAGAAATCATTGGGAAAAATATCCTCAGGTGAGGATTAAAAAAGAAAGAAAGAAAAAAGTAGAACTCACTTAAGTATTTTCCAAAGGGATTTCAATGTAAGAGAAGTGGGGATTATGAAAATTGGATTGATGTCAGGAGTGTCCAGAAAATTCCTTTACTGGTGTGTGTGTGTGTGTGTGTGTGTGTGTGTGTGTGTGTTAGATGAGTTTCTATTCTATTTAACACATTTATACAGGACCATTGTGTTACACTCCATTGTTATGAGGCTGAGGCCATCATTTGCATGCTTAGGACACTCACATTCTATTTAAAATTAATTTGCTTGATTCAAATTACAATGGGTAAATGGGGCAAATTCCTGGTTATAAATAAGGGCTGTAGACTTCAAGAAGACTGACATTAACTCTTCCTTTGCCTCCAATATGGTCATCATTGTTCCTGCTCTAACCACCTATCTTCATGGTATCAGTAAGACCAGGTGAGTCAGAAAGGGTAGCCAAAAAGGGGGGCTGAATGGAGAGGACAGACATTGGTGGATGACGGGAAGATCTTTTGCCAGGCAGGACATTTTAAGCCTCCAGGGGTAAGTGTAGAAAGCCCCTCTTAGCTTGTGTGCTTACAGAGATTCTGTGGAGGTGAAATTAAGGGCTCTGACCTGTGTCCTTGGGAGAACAGATGAGATGTTCACTTCCAGTGACATGGGAAAGCATTTGGAGAGTCAGGAAATGGGATATATTTAATATGAAGAAGGGATGCTGTAATGGATAGAGGAAGCCTTGGGTCTTCTTTCTTGCTTTCATATCTAAGGTCCTGGAGCTACCTATTATCCTTCTCTAACTGTTTATCTGAAGCATTGACCCAGGTGATAGTCTAGAATCACTGCTTCGTATCACATATACAGTGAAATTTATGCTCAGGGAACTCTCCCAGTGGTAAAGAATCAGGTGGCTTTACATGGG
Organism: Cnephaeus nilssonii; assembly: GCF_951640355.1. Classification (NCBI taxonomy): domain Eukaryota; kingdom Metazoa; phylum Chordata; class Mammalia; order Chiroptera; family Vespertilionidae; genus Cnephaeus; species Cnephaeus nilssonii. The sequence goes on along the minus strand of NC_137082.1, from coordinate 68,818,811 downwards.
TTGATGAGCATTAGTAGTCTGAATCCATGAGGAGAAGAATGCCAACTTGGCAGTGGGGAAGAAAACCTGACTGTGGAATTCTCATGCACAGAAATCTGCGACTATCCCCCAAAGGCCGGCACCTGTAAGCTATTTTTGACCAGATTCTACTACAACACGTTGACACATTTGTGTGAGCCCTTCATCTTCACTGGATGTGCAGGCAACAGAAACAACTTTAAACAGAAACATTTGTGTGAATATTATTGTCTTCCTGAAGCGTAAGTCTCTCAACTCCTCACCCCACCTCCAGTGACACTAAGTATTAGGAACCAGGGGTGTTTGTTTGTTTGTTTCAGGAAAAAGCAAGTGCAAGGCCAGGGGAAATTGAGCAAGGAGACAAATTATACCTGAGTTGGGGACAGTCAGTCATAGGCACAAATTTCAATGTTTTGGGGTCATTTAGTCCAACAAAACTCTTGAAATTGTGGAGATTGAAGCCCAGAAAGGCTAATGATTTTCCAAGTTCACTCAGAAGGAGGACATGGATCTGGACCCACCCAGCACTTCATTTCCATCATCGTGGCCTCAGGTCATTGGGTCCTGTCCAACACCTTATTGTTGCATGGTTAAAAGAGAGGCTGGGAGAGTGTCAGGAGAGCAGGGGAAGACAAGTATCTTGGTTCAGTATGGTATAGTGAAGGGTGAAACCACAGCCTTATGCTCAAGAGCAAAGATGTAACTTTATTCATTTGTATATTGTCAGAGGTTGGCACTATATTTACTCACTAATATCTTCTGGGTAGACATATAGATCAGGAGGGACACTAGTATTAAAAACAGATATAAAGTTCTGCTAAGATGTATAGGACCCACTGAGTCTACCAATGACCATATCAGTCACTAAATTTATTTATTTATTTATTTATCTATTTATTTATTTACAGGGACTGGGGTGACGGAAGACCAAATGCTTAATGTGACAGAAGGAAGACCAAATGCTTAATTTGACAGAAGGAAGAAGGAATATTCTTTATGAAAAATTATGACAAAATTATTCTGAGTAAATAAATTAGACTATTTTTGAAATGGGTTTATTTATTTTTTTAATTACTTTATTGATTAAGGTATCACATATTTATCCTCATCCCCCCCATTCCCATCCCAAACCCCTCCCCACGCATGCCCCCACCCCCCTGTTGTCCGTGATCACTGGTTAGGCTCATATGCAAGCACACAAGTCCTTTGGTTGATCTATCTCCCTTATCCCCACCCTCCCCTACTTTCCCTCTGAGGTCTGACAGTCTGATCGATGCTGTTCTTGTTCATCAGTCTATGTTGTTCATCATTTCCCCTAGATGAGTGAGCTCATGTGATACTAGAAATTCACTTATAAGAACCGGAAAAGAGACAAGCAATAATGGTTATGCTGAGAGGCAAATGAATCAGTCTATAGTGAGTTTCTTTCTGGGCCAACAGTTCTTTTGAGTCCCAATTTCTATGTCCAACAGTTCCTTATGTGTATATAACAGCAATGACATTTCAGTTCTGGATGGTGGACAAATGGTGGTAATGCAGGTCCGACCCTCTCTGGTTTGGTCCTGGGCAACCTGCAGTGACGCACAGCTGCTGACTGCTAGTATGGCAAGGCATCGTCAGCGTCTTCCATCTCTGGACTGTTTTTCTTCTGTCATCATGACTGGAGCATTCCTGTCAATTCCTCTCTGTTGCAGGAATCCACATGGTCTCGGAGTTGTTTTCTGAAAATATACAAGCATATTCTCGACCAAAAGTTAATGAAGGATGCTTTTCTATAAATTTGACTTGCGATCCTTTTTCATTTTTTTGCCCAAATTATTTTCCTTTGGCTTGTTTTGATCCCATGTATGTTTTACATGGGTGTCTTGCTGTTAGCATTACAAATGAAAGTTAATTTTCTAAAGTAAAAATTTTCTAGATGTAATCTACTTACAGGATATTTATCCTTACATGATATTCTTCTGCTATCCCCCCTTTTTTGGTTTAAATATTAGGAGGCTTTTGGAAATTTTATGCTGTAATCTTGATAGCTTTTAAATTTTAATTTTAAATTAGACTATTTTTGGAAGGGTTGTTGTTGTTTTTTAATTTAAAATTCTTGTTCATTTCTTTGCCCAGATTTGCCTTTCCTGCTGATTACATATATAAAATTTTCACTGAAAATTTTCTGTGTCGGCCCTGATCTAAATTCATTCATCTCTTCCATCCTAGATTCTTCCAACGTAAACTACAAAGGACCTCTCTATAGACACCAACCTAACCATTTAATGAGTCAGTCTGTAAAAAGGCAGTCATTATTGATATCTTCTTGGCATGATCTGCCAAAATTTAATTTGCTTCTGTATTTTGTCACCTACTTCATCAGATTTCCATGTAAGTGGCACTAAAATAATCATCATTGAATTATTTCATCTTCCCCAAATCAATGACCATTCAATCCCCAACAATGCTCCAATTCTAGGGAAATGCCTCCAGTGACCCAGGTGCCAATAATATAGAAATTGTGACTTCACATCTGGGAACTACAAGTCTTGAACCAAGCTGAACCTCAAGTCAGAGTATGGAGGGTCATTCATTCCCCTTTTCCCTGACTGCCCTATTCTTATTCCTCATCAAGGGCCCCACCTCACAAATAAGTCCAGTGATATGAGCAGCCTAGGCCAGTATTCTAAGGTCCATATACAATAGGAGGAACTGCAGCCCAGGATAAGGCCACATGTGAGCATTCTAGCTCAATCCCAACCATGGCAACCCTTGCTTCTGGACTATGGGCATAGCCTTGGAAAAATCTTGGGAATTGGTAGAAAGCATAGGTTAGAGAAGTCTCCCTAGCCCCTGACCCAGAAATCACTCCTGTACAAATAAATAAATAAGGACAAATGAAACAAGAAGGTCACTTCTGGATAATGAGCCAAAGTCTAGTGTCCCACACCATTCTGAGTCCATATAAAACAGTTCTAGCCCTGACATCATACATCTTACCTGGTGCTCATCGATGGATTCTGAAGATTTTCCTCCCTCTGACTATTGTGAAACATATATATCCTATCTAATAATAGAGTAACATGTAAATTACCATCACTCCGCTATGCCCATGATTGGGCGGCGGGAGGCTGGGGGGTGGGACTCGGGGTGGCCTATCCGGCCATTGAGAGGCATGGATCCGCTGCCACTGAGGGGGGCTACCCTGCTGTTGAGAGGCGCAGGGGGTGGGACTCCCGCCCCCTGTGCCTCTCAACAGCCAGATCCGTGGCCGCTGAGGGGGCCTGCCACGGACACCCAGCTGCACCTCTCAACAGCAGGGTAGCCAGGTGTCCGCGACAGCCCCCCTCAGCGGCCGCGGATCTGGCCATTGAGAGGCACAGGGGGCGGGAGTCCCGCCCCCTGCACCTCTCAACAGCAGGGTAGCCCCCCTCAGCGGCCGTGGACCATCAAAAGTGGGGGAGCTGGGTGCCTGTCTGCTCCGGCACCAGGCCTGGTGCACCAGCGGACAGGCACCCAGCTCCACCGCGAAAAGCGAAAGCGTGTAGGGGACCCTACATGTGCATGATTCAATCATGCACTGGGCCTCTAGTATATATATATATACACACACACACATATATATAAAAAGCCAGTGACTAGAACACCATAACAACCGGAATGACCAGCCGGTCATGACCGGCTGTGGCCATCAAACCAGCCCAATGTGGGGTGGGGCCAGCCGGCCAACCCCCCTGTGGCCCTTACCCTGGCCAGCCCCGACCCTGATCTCCCCTCTCTACCCCAATAGGGGGCGGGGCCAGCCAGCCAACCTCCTGTAGCCCCTCCCCCCAGCTGGCCCCACCCCAGTTGGGCCACCACCACCCCAATCAGAGGCAAGGCCAGCCACCAACTGCCTGCAGCCCCTCCCCCCAGCCGGCCCCATTCCCAATGGGCCCCCACCACCCCAATCTGCCCACAACCCCTCCCCCCAGCCAGCTCCGCCCCCAACTCCGATCAGGGGCAGGGCCGGCCGGCCAATCATCCATGGCCCCTCCCGCAGGCCACTGGCCCACAATTGCCCCCCCCCACCCTATTCGGGAGCAGGGCTGGCTGGCTCACCACCCACAGCCCCTCCCCATGGCTGGCCCCAACCCCAAACAGCCCCCCACCCCAATCAGGCGCAGGGCCCGCTGGCCAATCACTTGTGGCCCCTCCGCCCAGCCTGCCCAGCCCTGATCGGCCCCCAATCGGGGTGGGCTGACCAGCCAACCTCCCGCCGTCTCCTCCTCCTGACAGGTCTGGCCCAGATCAACCGAGTGGGGCCTGGCCGGCTGGACCCCACTCATGCATGAATTCATGCACTGGGCCTCTACTTGTTATATAAAGAAGTCTCAAGTGTAACTTCCCTGAAATGTGTTTCAGAACTATATTCTAGTGTTCCAAGGAATTACTATAAGTAACATACTCTCTGAAGACAAAGAATTGGAGACAATAACTACCCAAAGTCCAATTAGCCTCAGGTTTTCAGGTTTCTTCTGGGAGTTACCCAAGTTTCCTTCTCACTCAGTCCTAAATTTGCCTCCTAAAAAAAGGTACATGTGTGCTGTCTGTGGTGCTGAATGAAGACATACACAAATGCACACAAACATCAGTGAAAAGGCACAGAAACATATTGACATTTGTAGGCCTTCCCACAGAACTACATACCCTCCTACAAAAAACTTCTACATAAGAGAAGTCACACAGGGCATAAACCTATATGAAACCCAAACGGGTTCCACATTACATTCGAGTGAGACATTTTGAGGGGATAGTCCTGATAAAAGGAGGTCAAAAATGAAAAGATAAAACAAGGTCTTAGGATACACTCCAAAGACAAAATGAAAATATTATAGTCCTGACTCTGGTCTCTTCCCCAAGTCATGTCTGATCATTACAGAAACTGAAAGGGAGCCCTAACTGGTTTGGCTCAGTGGATGGAGCGTCGGCCTGCGGACTGAAGGGTCCCAGGTTCGATTCCGGTCAAGGGCATGTACCTTGGTTGCGGGCACGCCCCAGTAGGAGGTGTGCAGGAGGCAGCTGATCGATGTTTCTCTCTCATTGATGTTTCTAACTCTCTATCTCTCTCCTTCCCTCTCTGTGAAAAAATCAATAACATTTTTTAAAAAAAAAAAAGAAAAGAAACTGAAAGGGAAATTTTTATTTATTTTTTTAAATATATTTTTATTGATTTCAGAGAGGAAGGGAGAGGGAAAAGAGAGATAGAAACATCAATGATGAGAGAGAATCACTGATCAGCTGCCTCCTGCATGCCCCGCACTGGGGACAGAGCCCACAACCTGGGCTTGTGCCCTAGACTGGAATCAAACGCAGGACCCTTCAGTCCGTAGGCCAGGGCTCTATCCACTGAGCCAAACCAGCTAGGGTGAAGGGAAATTTTTAATTATTTAAGACAGAGAAATTAGAAGTAGTTTATGAATGGTTTATTTCTGGTTCCAAGGGCCCCAAAGAGAAAGGATTTGATGGAGCAGATGTGGGAATGTGGCACAAGTTTGGCTGTCATTCAAGAGATACTGAATGCATTTTGCCTTCACATCTGGGTGCAGAGAAGAGGTAGAGAAGGGGAAGTCCCGTGATCATCACAGCTCTGATCTCTTCGCTACTCAACCCTCCCCTTCCATCTCCTTTACCGAAATAAATAGATCAGGAGAACACCGCCCATCTTTCCTAAGTCTTGCCCTCATCGGATCTGAGAGATCACTCTCTCCCTGTCATTTCTGTAGTCAGCAGCCTGACACCAGTCTCATCATGCCAGGGCCTTCTAGTCAGATTCATTCATGACCTACCTCTTAACTCCTTTTAGTCTCTCTGCTGTTACAGAGTAATTATCCTCAAGTACCATGTATATTTTTCAGGCCCTTGACATAGGCAAGACATGCAATGTTTATGGTTAAAATCTTTTCTTTTTTAATCTTTATTGTTCAGATTACAATTGTTTCTCCTTTTTTCCCCCCATATCTCCCCACCACCCGGTTCCCACTCCCCCTCTGCCCTTACCTCCCCCCCCCCCCACTGTCCTTATCCATAGGTGTATGATTTTTGTCCAGTCTCTTCCTGTACTCCCCACACAGACACCCCTTTCCCCCTGAGAATTATCAATCCACTCCCATTCTATGCCTCTGATTCTATTATGTTCACCAGTTTATTCTGTTCCTCAGATTTTTAATTCTCTTGACTTTTAGATTCACTTGTTGATAGATATGTATTTGTTGTTCATAATTTTTATCTTTCTTCTTTTTCCTCTTTTTAAAGAATACCTTTCAGCATTTCATATAATACTGGTTTGGTGGTGATGAACTCTTTTAGCTTTTTCTTATCTGTGAAGCTCTTTATCTGCCCTTCAATTCTGAATGATAACTTTGCTGGGTAGAGTTGTCTTGGTTGTAGGTTCCTGCTATTCATCACTTTGAATATTTCTTGCCACTCCCATCTGGCCTGCATAGTTTCTGTTGAGAAATTAGCTGATAATCGTATGGGTGCTCCCTTGTAGGTAACTAACTGTTTTTCTCTTGCTGCTTGTAAGATTCTCTCTTTGTCTTTTGCCCTTGGCATTTTAATTATATGTCTTGGTGTGGTCCTCTTTGGATTCCTTTTGTTTGGGGTTCTGTGTGCTTCCTGGACTTGTAAGTCTATTTCTTTCATCAGGTGGGGGAAGTTTTCAGTCATTATTTCTTCAAATAGGTTTTCAGTGTCTTGCTCTCTCTCTTCTTCTGGCACCCCCATAATTCTGATGTTGGTACGCTTGAAGTTGTCCCAGAGGCTTCTTACACTATCTTCAACTTTCTGAATTCTCTTCTCTTCTTGCTTCTCTGGAGGAGTGTTCTTTGCCTCTTTGTATTCCAAATCTTTGAGTTGATTCTTGCGGTCCTCTAGTCTGCTGTTGGGTCTCTGTATAATATTTTTTATTTCAGTCAGTGTATGTTTAATTTCTAGTTGGTCCTTTTTCATATCCTCAAGGGTCTCATTAAATTTATCGGCCTTTTCCATGAAATTCTTGAAAAACCTTATAACCGTGGTTTTGAACTCTATGTCCAGTCGCTTGTTCTCCTCCATTTCTTTGGTTTGTGATCTGTTTCCTTGCCTCCTCATTTTCGCTGCTTCCCTGAGTTGGTAGGGTAGCTTTGTGTACTAGGTGTCCTATTGGTTCAACGGGTCAGCCTCCCAGTTACCTGAGGTGGACACTCTTGGTGTACCCTTGTGTACTGTGTGTCCCTCAGCAGGAGCTACAGCAAGGACTAGTTTTCTCCTCCTTTGCTTGGGTGGTTTTGGAGCAGTCTGACTGGAGCTGCAGTTTATTTGGTTAAGCTGCCACAGAACAGGCCATTTATATGCAAAAGCCGCTGTGTGGAGCCTGGGCGGGTTTGTAGAATGTGCGGGGCGGGGTCTCAGGGGGGCGGGGTCTCAGGGGGACGGGGTCTCAGGGCGTCACTAGGCTAGGGCATGGCAAACGGCGATGGCTGCCGTGAGCCCTCTCTGCCTTTCTGCGTTTCCAAGTCCCTGCGTCCCGCGCTTCAGCGCAGTAAACACTGATTGCTGGGTGCACCTCTGCAAAAAAGTCACTCTCACTTTCTGACCCGATGGCCGAGAGTCCAGCTTCTCCCCGTAGGCGTCTGGGTCCCCCGCATGTCCCAAAAAACTGGATTTCAGAGTGATCGGGAGCTTGTCTCCCTGCGGGTTGAAGAAAAGACGTGCGCCCAGTCGCCCGCCGCCAGCCCGATTCGCGCCTCCGTACCTCAGCTTTTCAGCGTTTGTGCTCCTTTCTCTCCTTAGTTGTAAATCTTCCACTCAGCCAGCTTTCCCGTGGTTCTGGGTGGTAGACGTTTTGTCTTTTAGTTGTATTTTTGAAATTGTGCGAGGCAGCAGATTAGTTGTTTAACTTTGCCGCCATCTTGGTTCCTCCTATGGTTAAAATCTTAATTCCACCCAATATTCGAATCCCCCATGTCTGTCACATATTATTACTGTTTCCCACCCTGTGCTTTTATCTCAACTTCACTCATCTTTTTATGAAAATCCTGGGTTTTGAGAGGAGAAAGTGACCTAAAAGTTCATCTAATTCAACTTGACCTATTATGCATCCTGGATCTGAAGATCTGAAATGTGAGATGACTTGACATATGTCTCACAGTATCTCATAGTTTCATTTATGTCAAGCATGGGGCCCACAACGAATATTTTTGCAGCCCAGCCAAAATAATGGTATGTAAGAAATGTTTTAATAAAAATTTCATAACTTAATTTTTACAATATCCTGTTATACATAATTTTTAATAATGAACTACAACGTTCACTAATTACTATAATCATGTTGCATTCATTTCCCTTACATGCCTTACACACAAGCGCACCATTTCTCTCTACTAATTCTAGCAGTGAATATTTTAGCAGCCAATTGCCATGTCATTAGTCTTGTACTGACTTGTTTGGTATGGGCAGCAGGAAATATTTGGCTTTCAGAGAACAAGAAAAATGAGTTTATTTGTGTTATCCTTATTAATTTGTGCAGTTATTCAGTGTTTGGTAAGTGAATGTTCAAGAAAGACTATTAATTTTTATTAAAATGTTCTATTATTTTATGTTAACAATTACTCACTTATTTCAGCCCTTTGTATTTAGCATGTCTCTATCGAAATAAACTTATGTCTCTATGAAAATTGAAGCTTTTTTTTTTTTTTTTTGCAGCCCACATAAACTTAAACCTTGTTTATTTGGCCCGTGTTAGCCTTTGAGTTTGACATGCTTGATTTATGTCTTAGTACCTTGACACTCAGTTGGGAACTTTTTTCCATATGTGATGCAATCTTTTCTACTTCTTCATTCATTCAACACATTCATTGAGCACCTACTATTGGCCCGATACCAGAGAATAAGGCATGGAATAAGGTAATGAGCAAAGAGGGACATACCTGTCCTCATGGAATTGGCAATCTGGAGAAGAGGCAGACAACCAAATAACCACTCAAGCATCTGATGACCAACTGTGATACATGCTCCACAAGAAAGGCATGTCATTAGCAGGTGGACAAGGGGAGCTTAGTCTATCCATAGATTCAGAAATACTTTCCAGAGGAAGTAATATTTGAGCTGACATCTGGAGCATAATTAGTCACAGGGGGACAGGAATTTCCCTCAGAGGAAACAGTATGTGCAAACCTTGAGTTACAATAGCACATAACATATTCAAAGAATTGAGTGCTATGCGTAGAGCTGGGGGCACAGGGAGGATAGAAAGGTTGGCAGGGTCCCAGTCATGTCAGGGAAAGAAGTTTTAATTTATTCCCACTGTCATGGATAGGAATGGAGGGTTTCAAAAAGGAGAGAAATGTTTTTAAGAGACCATTCAGGAATTCTGGTTCTGATAATGGCAGAATAGTTTCTATTGAACTAACTATTCTATAGATAGATGATTATATCTTGACAAAATGTTTAAAAAAATAACAACACTGTTTTAAGGCAGTGGAGAGTGAACAAAATAAAGCAGAAACTGTACTAGCTGTAATCCTTGAAAGAAAACAACCACATTGGGAGAGATCCATTTTACATGGTTTTTCACTGAGGGCAATCCCGAATCCAACCTGCATGTGGCCAGCCCCTTCTGTACCTCTTCTCTGCACCCAGATGTGAAGGCAAAATGCATTCAGTATCTCTTGAATGACAGCCAAACTTGTGCCACATTCCCACATCTGCTCCATCAAGCAAAAAGCCACAGTCTGGTGTCCTGAGAGATCAGGAGACAGTACTGTATTCAGGATGGACTACCAAAGCAGCTGCATACTGAGCAGGAAATCCAGAGAGGAGAGGACCACAAAGGGAAATCTCCAAAATATTTGTATAAACATCTTTCAAATTCTTTTGTTGTTGTTGTTTTAATCTTCACCTGAGGATATTTTTCCATTGATCGTTAGAGAGAGTGGAAGGGAGAGGGGGAGACACAGAAAGAGAAACATCGATGTGAGAGAGACACGCCAATTCGTTGCTTCTCGCAGGTGCCCCCACCAGGACTGGGGATCGAGCCTGCAACCGAGGTACATGCCCTTGACCAGAATTGAACCCGGAGCCTTCAGTCCATGGGCTGATGCTCTATCCACTGAGCCAAACCAGCTTGGGCAACTTCTTTCAAATTCTTGATTGACTCCTCAGTCTCTTCTGTGCAGGTACGATTCCAAGGGTTCAAGGTGAGCAATACCAGGAAGGCTGGAAAACCAGAGATTTCAACTGCTGCCCATCAAAGAGGATGTCTGAACCCTGACACATGAACGGGACTTGATAAACACCTCAGCTTTATCTACATTGAAAGCCTGGAAGAACCATGACTTAGGAGTAAAGACAATGTTTCAGGACTAAAGCATCCATCCTAGAACTAGGGGATTATTCAAACAGATCTGCCCTAACAAAGCATAAAGCCAAATCTTCCCACACTCAAGGTGATCCAGCAATAATTTCACTGCCTGCTAAAAGAAAATACTACACACTCAGAGAAGGGTGACAATCCAAAGTCTCTACAATGTATCATCCGCAATGTGTGTGGATTTACCTACTCTAGGTGGCCTTTTGTGTCTGGTTCATTTCGCTTAGCACAGTGTTTTCAAGGTTCATCTATGTTGTAGCGTGTATCAATACTTCATTCCTTTTATGGCTGAGTAATATTCCACTGGATGGATATGCTATGTTTTGTTTATCTATTTATCCGTTGATAGACATTTGGGTTGCTTCCACTTTTTAGCTATTGCAAATAGTGATTCTATGAGCATTCGTGTGCAAGTTTTCGTTTTCAATTCCTTGAGGTATATACCTGAGAGTGGAATTGCTGGGTCATATGGTAATTCCAGGTTTAACTTTTTGAGGAAGCACCAAACTTTCTTTCTTTTTTTAATGTGGTTACTAAAAAATTTGAAATGACACATGTGGCTTGCATTTTTATTAAAGAGTGTTCCTCTGGCCAGCGTGACTCAGTAGTTGAGTGTCAAGTTATGAACCAGAAGGTCACGGTTCAATTCCCAGTCAGGGCATATGCCCCAGTTGGGGGCTCGATCCCCAGTGTGGGGTGTGCAAGAGGCAGCAATCAATGATTCTTTCTCATTATTGCTGTTTCTATCTCTCACTCCCTCTCCCTTCCTCACTGAAATAAAATATGTATATGTGTGTCTATATATATAAAAGCTAAGCAACTAGACCGGCTGAACGACCGGAACGACTGGTGGCTATGATGTGCACTGTGCCAGCCAACTGGCCGATTGGGGCCCCAATCACCTCCCACAACAGCCTGGGGTCCCTCTCCCAGCCGACCCTGCCTGCAGCCCCTCCCCCCAGCTGGCCCCAACCCCGGTCGGCCCCCCCACCCCGATCAGGGGTTGGGCCAACCAGCCAATCTCCCATGGCCCCTCCCTCCAGCTGGCCCACCCCAATCTGCCCCAATCGGGGCAGCCGGCCAGACCACACCTGTGCACAAATTCATGCACCAGGCCTCTAGTATGTGTATATGTGTATATCTACACTAATAAAAGAGAAACAAGCAAATTAACCATCACTCTGCTACACCCACAAGCCATACCCACCAGCCAATCAGGAGCGAGTATGCAAATTAACCCAACCAAGATGGCGGCCGGCCATGGAGCTGGAGCAAGCAGGAGGCTTGGGTTGCTCTGGCAATGGAGGAATCCAAGCTTCCCGCCCGCCCTGACAGGCCCTGGCCTCCCTCAAGGAGGCGCTGGAAAAAAAAAAAGAAAAAGAAAAAAAGAAGGGGCTAGGACCTTGGGTCGCCAGGGGGTGATCAGGCCAGGATGGGACAGCAGGGGCCGTTGGGGGTAAGCAGAGCAGCAGGGAGGCCAGTTGGGGGTGAGCAGGCTGTCAGTGGGGGTCAGTTGGAGGTGATCAGGACAGTGGGGGGGGCAGTTTGGAGTGAGCAGGCCAGCAGGAGGGCAATTGGGGGTGAGCAGGCCAGTGGGGAGGGTAGGTGGGGGCAAGAAGGCCAGCAGTGGGGGCAATTAGGGGTGAGCAGGCTGGCACGGGGGGCAGTTGGGGGTGATCTGGCTGGCAAGGGGGCATTTGGGGGCAAGCAGGCCAGCAGGCAGGCAGGTGAGCGTGTGGAGCCAGCAGTCCCGGATTGTGAGAGGGATGTCCGACTGCCAGTTTAGGCCCAATCCCTGTAAACCAGCAGTAGGACATCCTTCAAGGGGTCCCAGATTGGAGAGGGTGCAGGCCGGGCTGAGGAACACACACACACACACACACACTCACACACACACACCGCCGTGCATGAATTTTGTGCACCGGGCCACTAGTGTATATGTATATTTGTATATGTGTGTATGCAACATGATGGATAATGTCCTCAAGATAAATGTTAGCAAAACAGCAGAAGCATTCCACATCATATGAAAAGGGATGGCATAATGTTAGGTCCTAATTTATTAAGTGCAATTCAGCAGGCATCTGGAGTATAGACCCAGCTACATAATGCTTTCTTAAAGTGCTCCAAGTGGCTTGGAAAAGCTGGGAGGAACTCAGTGATCAGTATGTAACTAGGCTTCTAGAATATGTTGGTTCCCCCTCCCCGCAGCACCACCCCCTCCCCCCATTTCTCTTGCCCGGAAATGGTCTATGATTTAGACTTCTGCTGCCCTTTGGTGGCTCTGAAAATAAAAGCACCCAGTGAAAAATCCACTCAAAACTCCGGAGGTTGGGGGGAGGGGGGAGCCGGGGAAGGGAGCATCTGAGTCCCTCACCACTTCAAATAGGTCTTGAGCCCTCACTGAACACCCTCACCCTTATCAACCCTTGACCTCTGCCTCCAACAAAATCCAAAATTCTAGTTCAGCCCTTCAACGACCTTTCTCTCTCCCTCTCTCTCTCTCCTGTCATTGCCTGTAAGCAGGTCTGCAGCTTCAATGTGAACAAAGGTGGGATGCCCCAGATGAGAAGGAAAGATCTAGAAAGGACCCTTCTCCTGGTAGTCAGCTTGAGCTGCTTGGGGCTCCTCACCTCAGCAGAAAATAATCCTACATTATTTTAAGACTAGAGGCTCCATGCATGAAAATTCATGCACTGGAGGGGGGGCGGTCCCTTAGCCTGGCCTGCCCCCTCTCACAGTCTGGGAGCCCTCAGGGGCAGGAGGCAACCCAGCTATCAGGGGAAGGCAATGCCCCCATCACACCTCTGCTGCTGCCACTGCCAGCAGCGCAAACCTCGGCCAGCCCTGGTTACTTGAGCCTCGGGCAGCCCTGGGCGGCTGGGCTGCCACCATCCAAAGCTTGCCTGCGCCTCGAGCTGGCCCTGGGTGGCTGAGGGGCTGAGGGGACTGGGAGACTTCGGAGGTAGGTGGGCGGATGCCGCATGCCTGCTGCCCCGGTGGGGCTGAAGGGACTGGGCACCACCATCTTGTGGCTGTGGGCGTTGCCATCTTTGTAAGTGTGTGACAGTCAATTAGTATATTCCCTCTTTATTATATAGGATTCCCAGAACACTATATTTTCTTTTTTTTTTATTGTTTAAAGTATTATAAATAGTAGTACATATGTCTCTTTTTTTTCCCCATTGACCTTCCCTCAGCCTCCCCTACCACCCCCAGCACATGCACTCACCCCCGCCCCCCAGTGTCTTGTGTCCATTGGTTATGCTTATATGCATGCATAAAGTCCTTCAGTTGATCTCTTACCGCGCCCCCCTCCCTCAACATTTCCCAGCCTTCCCACTGTAATTTGACAGTCTGTTCGATGCTTCTCTGCCTCTGTAGCTATCTTTTTGTTCATCAGGTTATAATGTTCTTTATTATCCATAAATGAGTGATATCATGTGGTATTTTTCTTTCACTGCCTGGCTTATTTCACACAGCATAATGCTCTCCAGTTTCATCCATGCTGCTGCAAATGGTAAGAATTCCTTCTTTTTAATAGCAGCGTAGTATTCCATTGTGTAGATGTACCATAGTTTTCTAATCCACTCATCTGCTGATGGACACTTAGGCTGTTTCCAAATCTTAGCTATTGTAAATTGTGCTGCTATGAACATAGGGGTGCATATATCCTTTCTGATTGGTGTTTCTGCTTTTTTGGGGGATATATTCCTAGAAATGGTATTACTGGGTCAAATGGCAGTTCCATTTTTAATTTTTTGAGGAAATGCCATACTGTTTTCTACAGTGGCTGCACCAGTCTGCATTCCCACTAGCAGTGAAGAAGAGTCCCTTTTTCTCCGCATTCTCTCCAGTACTTGTCATTTGTTGATTTGTTGATGATAGCCATTCTGACAGGTGTGAGGTGGTACCTCACTGTTTTGATTTGCATCTCTCAGATGATTAGTGACTTTGAGCATGTTTTCATATGTCTCTTGGCTTTCTGAATGTGCTCTTTCAAAAAGTGTCTATTTAGGTCCTTTGCCCATTTTTTGATTGGGTTGTTTATCTTTCTTTTGTTAAGTTGTATGAGTTCCCTGTAAATTTTGGAGATTAAACCCTTATCAGAGATAATATTGGCAAATATGCTCTCCCATGCAGTAGGCTTTCTTGTTTTGTTGATGGTTTCCTTTGCTGTGCAGAAGCTTTTCATTTTGATGTAGTCTCATTTGTTTATTTTCTCTTTAGTCTCTCTTGCCTAGGGTCTGTGTCTGTAAAGATATTGCTATGACATATGTCTGTAATTTTGCTACCTACGAAGTCTTTTTTTTAATTTATTTTTTTTTCATTTTTTATTAAGGTTTTATATGTGTACATATCTTACCATTGCCCCCCACCCCACTCCCATACATGCCCTTACCCCCCCAGTGTTTTGCGTCCATTGGTTATGCTTATATGCATGCATACAAGTCCTTCAGTTGATCTCTTATCTCCCCACCTCTCCCTAACCTTCCCGCTGTAATTTGACAGTCTGTTTGATGCTTTACTGTCTCTGTATCTATCTTTTTGTTCATCAGTTTATAATGTTCTTTATTATCCATAAATGAGTGAGATCATGTGGTATTTTTCTTTCATTGACTGGCTTATTTCACTTAGCATAATGTTCTCCAGTTCCATCCAGGTTGCTGCAAATGATAAGAATTCCTTCTTTTTTATGCTGCCTATGAAGTCTTGTAGGATTTTTATGGTTTCTTGTCTTACATTCAAGTCCTTTAGCCATTTTGAGTTTGTTTTTGTGTATGGTGTAAGTTGGTGATCTAGTTTCATTTTTTTGCATGTATCTGTCCAAATTTCCCAGCACCATTTATTAAAGAGGCTGTTTTGCCCTGGTCAGTTTTTCTCGTGGTTAGATGTAGGGAGCAGCTTTAGGGTCAAGCCTCGGGCTGACCTGTGGCAGGGCCACAAACAAGTCCCAACCTGGAGGGCAGAGCTCTCTCCTAGCATAATTAAGCCAGTCCTTGCAGCCCTCCCTAATTCCTTCCTAAGTAGCTAATGGGAGGTGCAGCAAGTGTTGCCAAAACAAGAACATTTGTATACATGTTAATAAAATAAACCATCAGCTTGCAGTCTGGGTCTTTTCTGTCCTCATACAGGTATGGGAGATCCACTGAGCCCCAGCTTTATTCTCTTGTCTGTCTTTTCTTCAATCCTTTACCGCCCCTCCTCAGGTTCAACCTTGGCCGTACTGGCATGGCACAGTTAGAGTGTTGTGGGTTCAATTCCTGGTCAGGGGCACGTACCTCAGTCACAGGCTTGGTCCCCAGTCTGGTTGAGGAGCATGCAGGAGGCAGCCAATCAATGTGTCTCTCCCATCCATGTTTCTCTCTCCCCGCCCCTCCTCTTCCCTTCCTTCCACTCTCTAAAAAGAGAGTACCATTTGAGATAACTTCTTGAGGTATTTGACTATTTGAGATAGTCATTCTGCACTGTCCTCTATACACACCTTCTTCCTGCTGTGATAGCTAAAGCTGCAACAAGCATCTCACACCCACTAGGTGAAGGGCACAAGGACAAAAGCCAACATAATGCTGGTGGAAAAGGAAGGAGTGAGCCTGGTCGTCAGTGCTGTGGTTGAGCTGCTGAATGAGCCTCACTGCTTCTCTCCAGACACCAATGTGAGAAAAGGCAATGTCTTCACTGGCCAAGCCACTGTGAGTCAGGTTTCTATTACCTGCAGCCCAACAAATTCCCAACGGAGAGACCTGAGAATTACATTCATTCTTTTATTCAATAAATACTTATGGAGGGCCTTTTTTTGTTTTTAGTTCTATTTTAAAAACTAGAATTCTGCTACTAAGAATTTACCCAGATTTACCTGTAAAAGTGGGCCAAGATTTACAGGTACAAGGACACTAATGTCCAACAAGGGTTGACTCATTAAATTAGCTATTTTCATGGAATTCTAGTAAAAGAATATATGTGATGACATAAAATATCTCAAAGATACAAAAAATGATCCATTTTATACACATAAAAATGTAATTTTTAAAAATTATCTTGGTTCTGCCCTAGCCGGTTTGGCCTGGTGGAGACAGAGTGTTGGCCTGTGGACTGAAGGGTCTCAGATTTGATTCTGGTCAAGGGCACATGACCGGTTTGTGGGCAAGTAATCAATGATTCTCTCTCATCATTGACGTTTCTATCTCTCTCTCCCTTTGTCTCTGAACTTAATTTAAAAATATTTTTTAAAAATTATCTTGGTTCCAAGAACCTAAAAACATCTCCTTTCTACAGTAACGCTACCTGGAGGACACAAATGGCCTGCCTTGGAGTAAGGGCTGTGCCCCCAAGAAAGCAGGTCCAAGTGACTATAATAAACTGGCCCCTCAGCCCACTTTCATCCCCAACCCATGTTCTCTGATAAAAGAGAACTACTCCTGGAGTTTAAGAGTGATATCTATGGCAACTCACCAAGTTTTATCTTCCCATCTCTCCCCTAGCCACACCCAACCAGCACCCATTTTCAGTGCTCTCAGAAAGAATGGATCACCTCTCCTTCCCAAATAGTCCCACACAGCCATGCTCAGACCCCTAGCTCTCTTTCCTCATCTTAGTCCTCAAACAGCACAGACAAGCCCATCTGGTGTGGCTCAGTGGTTGAGCGTCTATCTATGAACCCAAAGGTCATGGTTTGATTATTACCAGTCAAGGCACATGCCCAGATTGTGGGCTAGATCCCCAGTATGGGGCATGCAGGAGGCAGCCGATCAATTATTCTCTCTCGTCCTTAATGTTCCCCTCTCCCCGCACCCCCCCCCCCCGCTCTGTTTCTCTCTGAAATCAATAAAAATATTTTTAAAAAAGTACAGACAAGAGGGTCAGCACCAGCCTTTATTGGGGCCAAGAAGCACCACACACCCTTTCCCCAACCCCAGGGCTGTTTCTTATGCTCAGGCAGCAGCAGGAACAGAAGCAGGCAATGAGCACCCCTGGGAGTATCACAAGCCCAGGACGGCACCTCTCCTGGCTTCCAGGACAAGCCCCTTGGGAGTCACCAGAGAAGCTCAGGATGAATCAGGACAGCTAGGGCACCGGGGTCTCTGCAAGAAGAAGTAATGTCAAGTCACAGCTGTGCCCTCCAGGCTCCAGGTCCCCAGGTGTTTCCCCGCCACCGGAGAGAGAGAAGCTTGGCATAAATTGCTCTCAGAAACCTTAATTGACTCCCTGCTTCCTACACAATCTAGTCCAAACTGGCAATGAAGACTCTTATCATTCCGATGTCAACTTTACCTCTCCTGTTATAGCGCAACAGCCTGTCTGTTCCTTTGCCCACTCTCACCTCCCACCTCCACCCCGACTCCCCAAACATGTCACATACATTTCACCCTCTGTGCCTTTGCTAGCGATCGCCAGACCCTCTGTCCAGCATGTTCTCTGGGCTGTCCTCCCTTTATCACATTCTGCCTCGCCTTTAGGGCCCACGTCAAATCCTCCTGCTAGCAGGAAGACCTTCCTAGGAGCCCCACCCACTCTGAAAGCCTATAATTCCATCCCGTCTATGCAAGGGTTCTGTGATATATGATCTGGAACATATGATCTTGCTCTCCAACTAGACTCCAGGGCAGGAACTTGGTCTTGGCCTTCTGAAGTCCCAACCCAGCACCCAAGCCAGTGCCTCACACACAACAGTTTACGTCCATTGTTTTTGAGGATGTTGGGCTGTACTCACCTAACTCATGGTCCCGTTAGGGTTCATGGCCAGCTGGGGCTTCAGAACCGGTGGGGCACAGAAGCGCCCACAGCCTGACTTGCAGCACTTTCTCCCAGCTGGACAGTTCTCGTCCATCATGCATTCGACAATGCACAGGCCCACCAAAACTCTTGGACAAGTACCGGCCCGTCCTGTGGGGAAGCAGGCACAGGTAGAGACAGGACGCTCGGCTCCACTGACTCTGACTTCCCATCTGGAACTCAGACATGGGGGCTCCCAGCAAATCCATCCCAGAACCAAAGATCTGGCTGGGAAACCTTGAGCTGGAGGATCTGAGAAGATCCACGAGAGCAGTTGGACCAACAGTGTTCAAATAGGGTCCCACAGGGAGCTCCCTAGAGGGAGCTGGGGGGTTGACACTTCTGTGGGCATGGGGGTGGGGGTGGGGCTGGGGCTGGGCAGAGTGCAGAAGGAGCAAGGCTCCCAGACCACTGGCCTCCCAGGTGCTTGGGCTCCACAGGGTCACTAGGCTTCACCCTAGACCATGTTTGTGCTTTGTGCTCCTTTCATCCAACTTGACTATAATCCACTCATTTGTCTACCTTCCCTGATGGGCTATATGCTACATAAGGACAAGAGTCTGTCCCCAAGCCCTGACCCTTGCCTGGGAATGTAAATGCTGTCTAAAGACAACATCTGGGCCGGGGCTTTTGAAATGGAGTTCCACCGTGCCGGGCACAACAGGAGCACTCAAAATGTACATTTGTTTAAAACATAATACTGAAGAAACAAATAAATCATATCAGGAATCCTTTTATCTGTTGCATTTATGTCCCTTCCAAGTAAGATTTCAGGAGGTGGGGAAGCTTTGTGCAAAGAATTAGGTCAGAAAATCCTGATCTGGGGCAATGCCCTCATTTTACAGGTAAAGAAACTGGCTCAAAAAGAGGGGTTGGTTTGCCGAAGGTCACAGGGCAAATCATCAGCAGAAGCAAGACCAGAAGCCACGCTGCCTGGCTCCCAGCCTAGGGATTTGTCCTGCTACCCCACCTGCCTTCCCCTAGTTATTTTGTTATTACTTTTTTTTTTTTTTGGCTGGGTTTGAGGTTTATTTTTTATTATTATTATTTTATTATTTATTGATGAAGGTATTACATATGGGTTCCCTAGTTATTAATGCCAACGAGGACCACTGGCCCTAGGAGGAGGGGTTGCCTTGGGTTGAGGGGCCCAGGAGGACAGGAAGGGTGAGAACTCTGATTCTGCCCAGGAAGGGAACGGCAAGAAGGCCACAGGTGACTCCCTCCCGAACTGACTCTGGGACTCACGGAGCACTCAGGGAGCCCTTCCCCAAAAGTCCACATACCTCCTATTATGTCTCCTCGGCAGTTGTGCCCACAGCCGGTGCTGCAGCATTTATGCCCCTGAGGACAGGACTCGTCTCCATCACACAGCTCCTTGCATGGAAGGGGGTCGGGAGGACATTCACCGCCAACCTCTGCCATAGAATCAGAGCAGTGGGTCCCAGAGGTGTTTCCTGCTAGTTTTCCTGTGACTCTTGAGTACAAAATACTAGGACATTTTTCATGTTGTCCCATATGTACGTTAATACAGATGTATGTTTAAAATGGACATATCCGGGTGCATTCATGCACATGTGATGCTGGTACTTTATATTCTATGTCTCCTTTTCTTAATGCAGGCCATCAACTACTAAATTCATTTCAAGACTTGCCATTCGAAAAACACTGTTGAGGTCTAACCCACTTTCTGACGGTGATCGACATCTACACTGGTGACCCCAATGAGCCCCACCTCCTGGGATTCCTACCCTTGTATAGCCCTCTCCCAGATTGCCTCTGGTCTCCACCATGTGACTTGCTTTGACCAACAGGACATCAGCAGGTGTGACCGGTGTGAGCAGAGGCGGGATACACAGTTACATAGAGAGATTGTCCTCTTAGAACACTCCCTCCTAGAAGCCAGCCGCCACGCTCTGTAGCAGTTTGATGAGATGCCCCATTAGAGAGAACCTGGCTGAAGAGAGGATCCTGGGCATCTCAGCCACCGTCGGGCTCCCCCCCGAACCCCCAGACACATGCGGCCATATAAGTGACCTCAGCTACACCATGTGTTGTAAGAGCTTCCCACCTAACCCACACTAAGTTTGGGGGTGGTGTGCATGCAGCAATGGATAACTGAAACACTGGTTAACAGAACCCCAGGTTTGTTCTGAGGCAATGAGGCCAGCCAGCTAAAATGACTTGCTTCCCCATATTCCCCTGTAACTAGGGGTGGCCACACACTGAGACGTAGCTGGGCCAACTTTTGCTCTCCTGATATAGAGACGACACCTTTCAAACTGCCCCTCACTTCAGCCTTCTTCCAGTGCAAAGACTGACACAGCACTGGGTGGTACCGCAGCCTTCTTTCAACCAGGAGGCAACTAGGATAAGGAGAAGTCCAGGGTCGCAAAGAGAAAGAAATTGTTTCATCCTTGTGGGCATCACGGAGCTGCCACCCCACCCCTCGCACCTACTTCAGGGCTTCTCCTTATGCAAGAACAATGAGCCCCTGTTCAGTAAACTTTCTGCCATGTACAGACACATGCAGTGTTCCTGTTGTGTCTCTTCGCCGTCCCTATGAAAAGAATGAAACTCAGAGAAGAGAAGGGGCTTGCCCGGACTACAGAGTGAGTCAGCAGCAAAGCAGGACAAAACTCATCCTCTCCGCTCGCTTTGAAGCACTCTTTCTGCTACACCACCCTTGAGGCATGCAGACACCGCTCCAGGTCCTGAGGAGCAGGCACACCCAGAGAGGTCACATCCCAACCAAACCAACTCGCCGTGACTCATTCACCTCAGTGTTTACTTCAAGTTTTTTAAATGGAAAAAAGTGACAGGCAATTAAAGGCTTTGCAGAAAACCAAGGCAGGACTGGCTCAGTGCCTCTGAGTAACAACCTGTAATACATTTGCATATGGCTGGCTCCAGGAAATCTGCCATGATGGAAAAAAGCAAGTGTTGGCTTCCAGTGAGAACACAAGTAGCTAAACAATCCTATCTAATAATAGAGTAACATGTAAATTACCATCACTCTGCTACGCCCACGATTGGGCGGCAGGAGGCTGGGGGGCGGGACTCGGGGTGGCCTATCCGGCCATTGAGAGGCACGGATCCGCTGCCACTGAGGGGGGCTACCCTGCTGTTGAGAGGCGCAGGGGGCGGGACTCCCGCCCCCTGTGCCTCTCAACGGCCAGATCCGCGGCCACTGAGGGGGCCTGAAAGGCCTGGTGCCGGAGCAGACAGGCACCCAGCTCCACCGCGAAAAGCGAAAGCATGTAGGGGACCCTACACGTGCATGATTCAATCATGCACTGGGCCTCTAGTCAAGATATAATCACCCTGCACCCTAGGGTTTTCCTGAACAGCTCCTGTTTCAAATATTCTGTGCCACTATCAGATCACATCAAAACTACATGTCCCAATTTTTATTTCAGAAATAAGGTCACTATAACCACCAGATGCCTCCTCATACCTCCCCACCTGCTTGACAAACATTAAATCCGGTTAACAAAGAACAATGCCTTTTGTCCCGCGGTGAAATCTCCCTGGTGGAAAACAACCAGCAACATAAACTTCTCAAAAGCCCTAGAAAGTGGTGCCTAGAGTGGCACGCTTCCCAGATTTCACCATTTTGCTGAGCGTGGCCCTGAAGTGACCAACGTCAGGAGCACTCTGCTACTGGAAGGGAGTAGAGATTTGGTCTCTATGCTGGTCCTGGGGATGAGGGAAGCTGCTGGTAGAAAAGTGAAATCCCAAGACATCCTAAGCCAAGAAGGGCCCTGTGAGCTCTGAAACCTACTCCTCTTCTCTTGCAAATAGACATCCAGGAAAGGAGAGGGCTTGACCTGAGATCAAAGAGGGCAGAATTGGGTCCCAAAACCACATCACCACGGTGCCCTTTGAACCACATCACTATGATCCCCTACTCCACAAGGATCCCCCCAAAACAAACCAACAAGCGCTGGGACTCACTCAGCCCAGTTCTGCCAGAAGAGAAGGCCTGGTGGTAGACGGTTGTAGGAGTTAGGAAAACAGAAACAAACCAGTGTGTCGGGAGCCCCTGAGACCATCCTAGGTTTGGTGATTCACTAGGGCAAACAGGACTCAGCATATAGATATGCTCATGGCTCTGATTTATTAAGTCTATAATCTCAAACCGTGACAAGGACATGGAGGAAAATTAAAGGGTGCTGAGAGAGAGAATAACCGGGAACTCACGTTAGATCGGATACAGTGGCCAGCTCCAAACACTGGGCAGATTGTACCAGGCCCTACAAGCTGGCAGTGAGGGACCCGCCTGAGACAGATTCCCAGGCTCTGGTTCCAGGGCTGGACCTCAAGAGTCCTGGCAAGGAGTACAACCCTCTATTCTCTCTTATGGGCAGGCTGCCCAAGAGAGCTGCCTATGCCAGGCACAGACAACTCCACTGGGCACGGGGAAGGGGCTGCCACCTACGGAGGTCTGGCTGGAAGGAAAGAGGTTGTCGCGTGGTGTGGCGTGGCTGGGTCTCAGAGAAGATGGGATCAGGGGAGGAGAAAATTACCCTGGTTCCTGATGAAAGGGCTAATTAGAAACTGCATCCGGACGGGTTTACCTTAAGAGGCAAATGGAAGAGAGCTCATGGGTAGTGAGGGCCAAATACTGTACATACTTTGAATCATTACAACAACCTGCGAGGTTTATTCTTTCCACTTTGCAGCGAAGGGAACTGAGGCTCAGAGAAGCAGAAGAGACTTGGCCAGGGACCCACTGGCCAGTGACTGGTGAGCCTGGCACTGGAACCCAGACCTCTGACAACCAAAACCTATGCTTTTTCAGTGTAATATGCTGCCACGCGTACTCATATGAGAGAAGGTTCCAGTTCCTTTAGAAAACATAATGGAAGGCATAATGTAAGATCCTATTGGAGACAGCAATGAAGATAATAAAGTAATCTGAGTATTAACTTATCAAAAAATACTTTAAAACTAGAAAACACCTTGAAATACACCAAATACACTTAGTAAATGGGAAGTCATAAAGATAGAACGTAAGATCTGCCCTAGCCAGTTTGGCTCAGCAGAAAGAGCGGCGGCCTGGGTTCCAGGTTCGATTCTAGTCAAGGGTATGTATCTAGGTTGCAGACTTGATCCCCAGCCCTGGTTGGGGCATGTGCAAAGGCAACCAATTGATGTGTCTCTCTCGCATCAATGTTTTCCTCTCTGTCTCTCTCTCCTTTTCACTCTCTCTAAAAACCAATGGGAAAATATCCTCGGGTAAGGATTAAAAAAAAAAAAGTCAGATCTCCCTAAGTTAAGTTATACACCTCTCCAATAAAAGTAGCCTCAATCTTTAGGAGGGAGGAAGTGGGGAGTAGACAATGTGATAATAAAACGTATGTGGAAGCACAAGCAAACAAAAGTAGCCATGACCATCTGAAACAAAGGGACATGAGGAGGGGAGAGCCACAGGGACACACCATCCATTTCTAATGCCTTTGGGGGGCGCTCGGGGAATGGGGAGGAGCCGAGGAAGAGAGCAGACAGTTTTCTCACTTCACTTCCAAATCCTCTCAGTTGTGTCACCTTCCTCCATCCCCACTGCCACCTCCCTAGTCCAACTGCACTCTGTCCACATCATTCTCTCCCTCCCTGTCTCAACCAGACCAGCTTTCTTTCAGTTTCCCAGATGTGGCAAGCTCCTTCTCAGCTTAAAGACTTCTGCGCTGCTGAAACCGGTTTGGCTCAGTGGATAGAGCGTTGGCCTGCGGACTGAAATGTCCCAGGTTCGATTCCAGTCAAGGGCATGTAGCTTGGTTGCAGGCACATCCCCAGGAGGGAGTGTGCAGGAGGCAGCTGATCGATGTTTCTCTCTCATTGGTGTTTCTAACTCTCTCTCCCTCTTCCTTCCTCTCCGTAAAAAATCAATAAAATATATATTTTTTTAAAAAGACTTCTGCTGAAACCGGTTTGGCTCAGTGGATAGAGGATCGGTCTGCGGACTGAAAGGTCCCAGGTTCGATTCCAGTCAAGGGCATGTACCTTGGTTGCAGGCACATCCCCGGTAGGGGGTTGTGCAGGAGGCAGCTGGTCGATGTTTCTCTCTCATCGATGTTTCTAGCTCTCTATCCCTCTCCCTTTCTTTCTGTAAAAAATCAATAAAATATATTTAAAAAAAAAAAAAGACTTCTGCACTTGCTTCTCTCGTTCATCACACCCTTGACCTGACTAACTTCAACTCCAGGTCTCAGGTTAAATGTCACTGCCTCAGACAGGCCTCCCTTGACCACCCAATCTAAAGTGAGTTCCCGGTTATTCTATATCTCTTAGCACCCTTTAATGTTCCTCCATATCCTTGTCAGAGTTTGAGGTTACAGACTTATTTCATGCTTGTCTGTTAAGCCTCTTTCTCCCCACGAGTCTACGATCTCCATGAAGACAGGGACTAGATCTGCTTTGTTCACCACAGTTTACCCAGAACCCATCACTGGATCTGACATATAGTAAACACTCAATAAGTATATACAGAAATAATGTATAAATGGAGAATGAGTTCATGGGACCCTGTAAGAGTTTGAAAGAAGACATCTCTTTCAAACACCTCTTTACCAGAACCAGAATAAAACAGGACCCATTTCCAACAGGAGACAGCAATCCTATGTGTGGACAGGGGGGACATGGAGTCTCAGAAGCAAGTGGGGGGCGGGGGCAGTGCTGCCTTGTATAGGTAGCAAGATTCTTTTTGCTGCCTCTTTGCAGATTCTCCAGCTAAGAATTTCATAGAGAATACTGCAACTGATAACAGGAATTGGAAATTACCCAACAGCGTTCAAATCTGCCCACAAATATAGATATGCCAAGATTTCCCTTCTGGAGCCTCTTCTGCCTGCCGAGGCCATATCCCACAAACCACCATGGCTTGGGTAACCTCCCTATATCTTCTTTTAGAAAAGATCTCAAGATATAAGAGGCACTTTATTATTTTTCAGAATAAAGAAAAACCAACAACAAGGTGGCATGTGCATATCTGAGAAAGAAACGAGGAGGCCAAGCAGAGCCTGGGGTACAGAGCGAGGTTTCTTACGCCGCTTCTGTTTAGAGGTCTGATGACACGGCTCTTGTTGCAGCCAAACCTGCAGCATTTCTTGACACCTGACGCACCTTTTAAAACAGGATTGCTTCCGAACAACCCTGGGACAATCTCCTTTCCTCCCTGCAGCGGAAAAGGAGGCAGCCAGGGGGAGAGAGAGAGAGAGAGAGAGAGAGAGAGAGAGAGAGAGAGAGAGAGAGAGAGAGAGAGAGAGGTGCCTGGTGACACCCACAGTCATAGCAGACCAGACAATCAGAGGAAGGAAGCCCTGGGCTTCATTTAGGACTCTCCCTGGTGCTAAAGCAGAGACAGTAACAACATGGATAATAGCTCACATTTACTGTGCCATTTACTTGTGCCAGAAACCTCTCATATGATCCTCACAACAATTCTAAGAGGTACAAACATGTATCCCCATTTTACAAATGAGGAAATTGAGCCTTAAAATTTTAACACTTAAAAGAACTATTTAAGGCTGATTTAAGGCTTACGAAAGTCTGCCTGGCTCTAGGGTTTACTCCATTCATCCGATCTTAAACAGGCTTCCCTTCACAACTCTGCCTTCCAGCCTTCACAAGAACCCTGAGTTCAAAGTGAAAGACAGAGATAGATCATCAGTCACATGTTCTTCCCTGATAGGCAAACGACTGGAGGCACTGGGTGTTCAAGGAGAAGGGACCCCAAAAGGAGAAAGAAGAGGTGCTCTCGGCAAGTTAGATTTCAAGAGCCAATGTAGGAGGCAGGAAGTTCTCTGGGTCTTTCTAGCCCAGAGGCAAGATCAGAAAGCACACTTGGATTGTGCCCCTCATTCCAACGTACCCTTGGGAATGCCTCTTCGGCAGACCTGACCACAGCCTGTGCTGCAGCACTTCCGCCCAGCCAGACACTACTCATCCCCTTGGCACAAACCTTTGCACGGGTTCTTGTCAAGAGGACATTCTCCTTCTTTCACTGCAAAAGAGGTTGGCGTAACTGGCCAGGCCTCAAAAAATGGGGAATGGAAGCCAAATGTACTTCAAGAACTTTCAGCCTCTCCAAACACTCCTATCTAAATATCCCTGCAACCATGTACCTCTCCACCCAAACAACCACTAACACACACACACACACACACACACACACACACACACACACCACTACTAAAGGACCAGCCATTCTGCAACTAGAGAGAAAGAAAGGCTGGGGTGCTCCTGTTCTCATGTAAGACTCTCTAGCACAGTGGTTCTCAACCTTTCTAATGCCGCGACCCTTTAATACAGTTCCTCATGTTGTGGTGACCCCCAACCATAAAATTATTTTCGTTGCTACTTCATAACTGTAATTTTGCTACTGTTATGAATTGTAAATATCTGTGTTTTCCAATGGTCTTAGGCGACCCTGCTAGCGGTTCTCAACCTGTGGGTCGCAGGTTGAGAACCGCTGCTGTAGAGCCTAAGACCATCAGAAAACACAGATATTTACATTACAATTCATTAACAGTAGCAAAATTACAGTTATGAAGTAGCAACGAAAATAATTTTATGGTTGGGGGTCACCACAACATGAGGAACTGTATTAAAGGGTCGCGGCATTAGAAAGGTTGAGAACCACTGCTCTAGGAGAAAGCCAGAGAGGGTGAAGAAAGCCTGGGAAACCCACCCTAGCTGTCCCAAGAACCTCTGTACCCAGTCCCGTCCTACCGAGATGGCCATGTCCACCAATGAGGCCCTCACTCTGGGAGGAGACAGGGGACGACTTCTCCGGTCACTTTCTGTTACTGCTAGCCAGGGATGATGACTCACCATGCTCTCCGGCAGCCACCGAGGACGTCAGGCACCCAAGAACAAGAAGTGCCTTCAGGAGGAAGAGGGAGCTCAACATGATGATGATGCTGAGAGTTGAGATGAGAGCTCAGGTCAGGCCAGAGGTGTTCACCTTGCCCAGAAAGGTAGGACTAGGAGACTGGCCTAAGTCCAGCCCCAAAGTTTGCTCTTTTATAATAGTCGCCAAGGACGGCCTCTCTGACAAGAAGAAAAATGATTGGTTGCTGGTGTGTGGGAAAATTCCTGTCACTATGAAAGGGCACAGAGTGGTGATCAAGCTCTGTAATGCGCAATACGCAATAGCCCTGGACAATGGTGACAAACCTGGAAAATTGGAGGGAAGGCCACTGGATCGAGGATCAGAGAGAGCCCTAAAGGGCCTTGGAAGGACACAATGACAGAACTTAATACTAAAATAACCAGTTAATAAAATGCACTGTGGCTCCTGTTCATCCTAGCAACCTGGAAAACAGATACTTAGAAACCCAAAAAGCTGCAAAGACCTATCTTTGAGTCTGCTCAGAACTAATTTAAATGCACCAAAATCTGCATCTTGGTCCCTCTGGCCCACACAGGCCATCCTAGGACTGTATGAAGGCTGGTTGACAGAACCACAAAGAATAGTTGCTATGATTCAAGTAAATCTAGACCATATAAACTCCTTTTATTTATCTCTTCTTGCTCTATTTCTTTTAAAATATATATATATATATATATTTTTTTTTTACTTATTTCAGAGAAGAAGGGAGAGGGAGAGAAAGATAGAAACCTCAATGATGAGAGGGAATCATTGATCGGCTGCCTTCTGCATG
This sequence comes from Cnephaeus nilssonii, assembly GCF_951640355.1. Taxonomy (NCBI): domain Eukaryota; kingdom Metazoa; phylum Chordata; class Mammalia; order Chiroptera; family Vespertilionidae; genus Cnephaeus; species Cnephaeus nilssonii. The sequence goes on along the minus strand of NC_137082.1, from coordinate 68,790,980 downwards.
CCCCGCAGTGGGGATCGAGCCTGCAAACCAGGCATGTGTCCATGACTGGCATCAAACCCAGAACCCTTCAGTCCACAGGCCAATGCTCTATCCACTGAGCCAAACCAGCTAGGGGCTTTATTTATTTTTATTTATCTATCTGCTTATGACTTTGGTCAGCCATGATATCTAAGAGTGTCCAGTGGCACTGCTTAGCCCAGTGAGGTTAAAGGGCAGGGAACATCCAAGACTCAAGATAAAATCCTCCTAATAGCTGAAACTGGTTTGGCTCAAGAGATAGAGCATCCGTCTGTGGACTGAAGGGTCCCAGGTTCGATTCCGGTCAAGGGCATGTATCTTGGTTGTGGGCACATCCCGGTAGGGGGTGTACAGGAGGCAGCTGATTGATGTTTCTCTCTCATTGATGTTTCTAGCTCTCTATCCCTCTCCCTTCCTCTCTGTAAAAAAATCAATAAATAAAATATTTTTTTAAAAAAACCTCCTAATAGTGCCAAAAAGTTCAATGTCAGGAAGTTGCCTTGTTTTTGTTTTGTGGGGTGTGTGTGTGTGTGTGTGTGTGTGTGTGTGTGTGTGTGTCTTTTGCCTTATTGTTTTAAGGCTGATATTGGAGTATAGAGATTGATGGCCTATTATGTGCTTTATATACATTATTTTAATCCTCACGATAATCTTACAGAGGTAAAAGTGTCTCAGAGGGGCTGAGGAAAATTTCCCAAGGTCCTAAAGCTACTATGTGGTGGCTGCTGGAATTTAATAAAAGTAATGACAGCATTGCTTGAGGGTTTACTTGTGCCACAGTTCTAAGCACTTTATATTAATTAACTCACTTAATCCTCACTGCAACCTATGAGTTTGTTACTATTATCCCCATGCTACAGATGGAGAAACTAAGGTGCAGAAAGAAATGTGGGTCACACAGCTAGTAAACGGTAAAACAAAGATAGGCAGGCCAATTTCGTATTTCTTAATCACCATTCCATACTGGATTTCAACTCAGATCTTGCTAACTGCAAAACCCACGCAGACAGGGCACATACCCAGGCTTTGGGTTCAATCCCTGGTCAGACTGCCTGTGGGAGGGAGTCAATCAATGTACTCTCTCTCTCTCTTTTTCTCTCTCTCTCAAAAAGCAATAGAATAAAATAACTCACCCACTTTCTACTACCCTGTGTTGGGACCTGGAAAAAGTAACTTTCTCTACCACTCATAGATCAATCCAATTCTATTCAGGGCCTCCTTACATCTAAGGCAGAGTTAAGGGGAGCTCTGGGGAACTCTATGGCTGTTAAACCCCTGCATCCCCCGCCCATCCCAGAATCAGAGTCTGGGGAGAGAAGTCCAGCTCCCTGGGGTTGGAGCAATCCACGGTCCAAGTCCCAGCCTTTATTCTGATGCCTTCAGACCCAAGAGGATGGCAGCCCCTGGGGTGGAAGCCTGTTAAGACCCGGTGGATGCCCAGCCAGCGTGGCTCACTGGTTGAGGGTAGACCTATGAACCAGGAGGTCAGGTTGAGGGTTGGATCCCCAATGTAGGGCATGCAGCAGGTAGCCAATCAACGATTCTTATCATTGATGTTTCTAACTCTCTCTCCCTCTCCCTTCCTCTTTGAAATCAATAAAAATATATTTTAAAAAAATAAAAAGAATGACCCGGTGGGTGAGTGCTAGGGATGGCCTGGGCCTCCTGTCGTGGGGGTTCCGTGTCCACTCCAGTTCTGGGGGCTCAGTACAGGCATATTAAAGTCTACAGTTTTCAAAGACTGAACTGCAGACGCTGCTGTACGAAACGCTCCCCTAAATTCTCCAACTTCAACCCTGGAAACCTGGTCCCCTTTCTCTGCCCCGCACTTCAGACAGAGAACGATTCTTGACTGAGCACCCCGAGTCCACACATCCGCTAAGCGGCCCCTCCCCGGAGGGAGCCCCGCAGCCCCGCCCACCCACCCACCACCCACTCACCACCCACTCTCGCTAGGTCTCCAGGGTCTCCCGGGCTGGAAGCGGCGGTTGGTTCCCATGGTAACTCCGCTGTCCGCCGCGGCGCGCTTTCAGGCAGGCGGCCGCGCGTTCCAATGACGTCACGGGGCCACTTTCCGGCCCATTGGCAGAGTCGGGCTAGAGTTGTGAGGATCGGGGGCGCCATGGGGGCCACTGGCGACGCCGAGCAGCCGCGGGGACCCGGCGGGGCCGAGCGGGGCGGCCCGGAGCTGGGAGATGCGGGCGCAGCGGGGCAGCTGGTCCTCACGGTGAGAGTGCCCCGAGGGAGGCCGGGCGGCCTGGGCTCGGGCCGGCAGGGCCTCGGGTTCCCGGGACCCTAGCCCGCGGGCAAAAGAACGCGGTGGCTGGAGCTGCCGACGGGGTTGGCGTTTTTCTCAGTCCGACGACCAGGATTCAGGTTCTGGTGCCGCCCTCCTCGCTAGGGGACGTGGGTCAGTCCTGTCAAGGCCCCCGTTTCTTCTTCTATAAAGCGGAGATGATTAGTATCTGCCTCCTAAGGTTGTAGGGATGGGATATAAATGCGGTAAAGCGCCCCCAGCACGCGTCATCTGCCACCAGAGTAGGTCCTCGGTAAACACTGGTTCCCTTCCTTTTGAGGCAGGAATCTCTCCCTGAGTTTCTCTTCCCTGGCAGGGCCTTCCAGTCACTGCCCGCCCCCGATCAATCGCAAGGTGGGAGAAGTGGTGCAAACACCTGAGAAGCAGGGCTGTCTAGGTTTAACTTCATACTCACCCTCCACCTTCACCCCAGTGTCACAGACTTCGGTGACACCTGCTCCCTTGGTCCCCACAGAATCCTTGGAACATAATGATAAAGCACCGGCAGGTGCAGCGAAGGGGCCGCCGCTCACAGATGACCACCAGGTAAAGATGACTCTGGATGGGACTTACCTCCCAGGCACTGTCTTGGAAGGCAGCTTTGGGGTCCTAGTTGTAGAGGGCTGAGAAGAGAGCGTCACGCAGTAGAATGACCACTGGACTAGAAAAGAGGAGACTCAGATTCTGTGGCTCTGTGTGACCTTGAGCAAGTCACTTCCCCCTCTGAATTCATATTCAAAATGAGGGGAACGGATAGATGAAACAGTGCCTGAGCCACCTAAGCCAGGTGTGGCTCAGTGTTTGAGCGTCAACCCATGAACCGGGAGATCACAGTTCAATTCCTGGTCAGGGCACATTGGGGGGTTGCTGGCTCGATTCCCAGTAGGGAGCGTGCTAGAGGCAACCAATCAGTCATTCTCATCATTGATGTTTCTATCCTCTCTCCCTCTCTGAAATCAATAAAAACATATTTTTTAAAAGTGTGGCTAATAGTATCCATAGAGTACTATTACCCTGTGGTAATAGGGTAATAATTAATAATAATTGTTATCATTAAATAGATAATAAAAGGGAAGGGAGAGAGCACAAGATGGGCCTTTGAAATGCTGATTATATTTTTTGACCTGGATAGTGATTAAATGGATGTTCACTAACACTCTTTGTTAATGTGTATAGACTTTTCTATATAAGTATTATACAGTATTTCATAACACTTTTAAAACAATACTCATTTCAGAGAGTTATGAGATGAAATAAAGGCATGCATCTATGTAGTTTACAGAGAACCTGGGCACATAGCTAGTTTTCAGTAAAAACTATCTATTATTGTCATTAAAGGATCCTATGTCAATAACTAGCCGGACAGACTAAGAAAGGATGTGTTTGGGATATGTCCCCTGACTGTGCCTCCCTCCTGAATGCAGTTTCACAGATCCTGCTATCTCCATGGACCTCCTTCGAGCTGTGCTGCAGCCTAGCATCAACGAGGAGATCCAGACTGTGTTCAACAAGTACATGAAGGTGAGAGGGGACACAAAAGTAAAACATTAAACGGGAGAAAGACTCAAGAGCAGTCCTTTCCTGCTTCACTATCTCCCTGGCTCTCTCTAGTACACACAGATATCTAGAGTTTTCCCATTCTGAACTCCCAAGAACTTTTTCCCTCTTTAGGGGTAATTTGAACACCTCTTTGGCCAAGCTATTGTGAGGATGAAATGACTTAAGTGTAATGTGCTCAGAAATGTGCTTGGAACATAACAAGTGCTTTTATTATTTGTTTAATAATATCACCATTCTCATTATTTAAGTTCTTTTTCACCCTAGCCAGTTTGGCTCAGTGGATAGAGCATCAGCCTGCGGACCAAAGGGTCCCAGGTTCAATTCCGGACAAGGGCTCGTACCTCAGTTGCTGGCTCCTTCCTGGCCCAGGCCCTGGTTGGGCTCATGCAGGATGTGTTTCTCTCTTATCAGTGTTTCTCTTTGTCTTTCCCTCTCTCTTCTACTCCCCCTAAAAATCAATGGAAAAATATCTGCAGGTAAGGATTAGCAACAACAAAAAACTTATTTTCTAGGATCATAAATAAAGTTCTACATGATTCTACCTGAATGCCTCCCAGATGCTTCAAACCCAGCATATTCAGAACTGAACTCTGTTTTTCTTCCTAGACCTCCCTCTTCTTATGTTTACTCATTCATTCAAGAAGTATTTACTGAGTGTCTACCATAATGGCAGACACTATTCTAGGCACTGGGGATGGGGATGTAGCAGTGAACAAAATGGACAATGTCCTTGCCCTCTTTTAGCAAATTTGTACCTTGTTAGGTAACGCCAGAGAGAAGGGGAAGAGAGTGACCAATGGGGAACAGAGGTGCTATCTCATAGATTGTGACTGGGAAAGTCCTATGATAAAAGAACATTTAACCTGTTGCACTCGGATGTCGAGATTAAAATTACTCTTTGAATGTATCAATAATTTGAAATATAAAAAAATCCAAATAAGTTTGTATGAAAAGAAACTCCAGTTTTTTATTCTACTGCCGCGCTTTGTAAAATCTGGGGTATTTAAAAAATTAAATCCCGAGTAGAATAAAGGAATCGAGAAAAAAGCAAGCGAGTGCAAAGGGTTAAGCAGAGATTTGAATAAATTGAGAAAAGAACAAGCCATGCAGAAACCTGGGTGAGAAGCCATCCCAGCTGAGGGAACAGGCCAGAGGCCCTGAGGCAGTACTGTGCTTGGCACATTCAAAGCCCCCAAGTGGCCAGTGTGACTGGAACAGACTGAGCCAGGGGAGAGTAATAGGAGAGGTGATCAGAGACATAGCAGGGGCCCAGCTCATGCCAGAACCTTGAAGCTATCGTAAGGACTTTGTGTTTTATTGTGAGTAAAATAACGCTCTTGGAGAGTTTTGAGCAGAGCGTGTGATCTGAACATTTTTTAAAGAGTTACTCTGACTATTGTATAGAGAATATACTGCAGGAGGACCAGGTAGGAGACTTGAGATGATAGTGGCTTGAGTGTTAGCAGTGCAAATGTTGGGAAAGAGTCCAATTCTGTATGTATTTTAAAAGTAGTGCCCAGCCAGTGTGGCTCACTTGTTGAACATCCCCCTGTGAACCAGGAGGTCTCAGTTTGATTCCCGGTCAGGGCACATCCCCAGGTTGTGAGCTCAATCCTCAGCAGGAGACAGCCAATAGGTGATTCTCTCTCGTCATTGATGTTTCTCTCTCTCTCACCCTCTCTGAAATCAATACAAATAATAAATAAATACATACATGCATACATGCATCTATATATATAAAAAGCCAGTGACCGAAATGACTGGAACGACCAGAACGACCAGTCGCTATGATACCCACTGTGGCCGGCCAACTGGTCCAATCGGGGATGGGGCCGCCTGGCCAACCTCCCGTAGGCCCTCCCCCCGGCTGGTCCTACCCCTTATTGGCCCTGGCTTTGTCCAATCTCAAAGGAACATCTGTAGGATGAGAGGAGTGAGACCTGGCCAGGGCCTCAGGGGCAGGGCTGGCCGGCAAACCATCAGTAGTCCCTCCCCCAAGCCGGCCCCACCCTCAAATGCCCCCTCTTCCTGGCCAGGCTGGCCCCCATGGGGCCCCGATTGGGGGGTGAGGCGGCAGCCAACCTCCCGTGGCCCCTGCCCCTGCCTGGCCAGCCCTCCCCCATGGCCCCGATCAGGAAGGGGCGGGCCCTGCCAGCCAACCTCCTGCGGTCCCTCCCCCCAGCCAGCCAGCCCCCTGCCCATAGGCCTCGATCACCAGGCAGGCCGAGAAACCCCACCCGTGCACGAATTTGTGCACCAGGCCTCTAGTACATAAATAAAATTCCTCAATGAATTTCCATTGTCTCTGGGTAAAATTCAAATTCCTTATGGCATATATGGCCCAAAGTGATCAGACCCCAGCCACACACCCCTTATTCCCTTCATTACTATCCCTACTTTTTGTATGTCCCAGAATGCACCATGTATTCTCATGCCTCCACACCTTTACACATGCAGAAATAATGAAGCCAGTAAGGGAAGACTAGGCCAGGATTTAATCTGTGATTGCCTGCCTCCGAAGCCCTTTTCTTGTTGCTTATCCCAATAATGGATACCATGATTCAGGAACCTTCTCCCCTGGACAAATGCTAGATAAATACAATTTGTGGCACTAGGCTTCCCTCTTTATAGTCAGTAAAGATACCTCCTTATCGCACTTGTGTTTGAACAAAGTACAAATAAATTGATTACATCACAACTTTGATTTGACCTGACCTCATCTGATCACTTTGTTTGACAGTGTTCAGAAAAGATCCGGACTAGAAGGTCCTGGTTGAATCTGACTTTGTCCAATCTCAAAGGAACATCTGTAGGATGGGAGGAGTGAGACCTGGCCAGGCCCTCAGCAGCTCCAACTGACTGGGGAAAGGGAAAGCAGGAGGTTCCACCACTGAGTAAAAGAGAGAGCATGAGCCTGAAAACTAGGTGATGTGAGGCCCCAAACCAAGGACTGAGAACACATTCATAATGAGAGCCCAAGTCATGTCTCAAGAACAAAGTGTTAGATCCCTCAAGTAGTCACCTTTCATGTCAAAAATATATTTTGCTATATGTCCTTACTGTGATTTTCTTTTCTTACTATGATTTTTAATATTTGCATATTTATGGTATGGCTGTGCCATAATTTATTTAAGTTATACCTGGACATTTAAGTTATTCTTTGATTTTTGCACTATTTACACATTAATGCTGTAATGACCATCTTTTGGGCCCCTCTATGATTATGTTCCTCCTTAAATGAGGATAAAGTGGGGAAATGAACCTGGAATATGAATCTAAATCTGTCTGATCTCAAAGCCATACTCAGAATCACTTTTCCCTTATATATGAGATGATAAAAGCTTCTCTTCTATTTATTTCTTTATGTTTAACCCATTTAACAAAAGTACAAGAGAACAAATTCACTTTTATTTACTTTTCAATAAGTTTAAATCCTAGAGCATTACACGGATTCTGTGCCCCAATAGGCTTAGCAGGAAAGTTGCTTCAGAATTGGGCAGGAGCCACGCCACTGTTTCTATGAGCTTGAGTTCCTTTCCGCAGATGACTCTGGTTTTGTTTGCTTTGCCACCAGGAGTCACTGTTCTTTGCTGTACACATCAGCACATCTCTTGCCTAGATAGTATTCCTTTTCACCTCGAGCATAAACACCTTCAGTTTCAGGAAGAGCTGTGTGCGCCCTCTGGTTCCAGAAACCCTGCTCATAGCCAGCAAAAATGGCCTTGGACCACAGCCTTCCAGACGTATTTGTCATTTTAGAAGTCCTGTTCCCAGCAGGCTTCCCCAGGCTCCAAGTTGGTGGAGATAGCTAAAAGCTTCTCTTTTTATATATTTTTATGTTTGAGAGAGAAAGAAAGAGAGAAGGAGAGAGAGAGAAACATCAATGTGAAAGCGAAACATTGGTCGGCTGCCTCCTGCATGCCCCCAACCTGGGATCTATTCTGCAATCCAAGCATGTGCTCTGACTGGGAATCGAACAGCAACCTTTTGGTGCACAGGATGACACCCAACCAACTGAGCCACACCAGCCAGGGCTAAAAGCTTTCCTTTTATATTCAGTTTGCTCTTTGTACTTCCCCCTAGTTCTTCCAGAAGGCAGCACTGAATGTGCGAGACAACGTTGGGGAAGAAGTGGATGCAGAGCAGCTGATCCAGGAGGCCTGTCGCAGCTGCCTAGAGCAGGTGAGACCAAATAGGACCAGAGATGTAGGCAGAGGGCTTAGCCCTGGGATCTCCAGTAAGAAGTGTGATCCCGTCATCAGTGGGGGATGCCGGAGAAGCCACTTACTTCCAGGTCGGGCTTGGGGTTGTTGCTGACAGAAGGGAAGGGAAATAGTCACTACATGCCGGATACCGTGATAAATGTTTTTATGTCATTTGTTAATTTATATCTGGGAAGAAACTCTCTACAGAAGACATATTTTAATCCCTAATTTACGGATGAAGAAATTGTGGCTTACAACAAGCAAGAGTTAGAATAGCTAAGGTCCATCTCACCTCTACAAGTACTTGTGACTTGATTCTTGAAGTTGTCACAGCCCCTGGGGACTATCACCCTTTCTGCCCCCCTGTCTGTCAGGGTGTGGTCAGGAGGCATGACATCAGGTTTATAAATGGCTGTGTTCCCAGGATAGTAGTGAACCTGTTTGCATTTGTCAGCTGCTGTTATTAATAGAAATTGTCAGCATCACCCAGACTCTGTGCTTGACTGTGAAACCATTAGCTGTCAGAGATGGAAATTTCTTCATAATCAAAGCCACAAAGGCTGGTTTAAGTTCAGGTCTATAAGGGTAATTATCATAAGAAGATCAGCTGGCTAGCTGCTCAGGCACAGCCTCAGAAAAGAGCAAGATCAGGGCCTGGACCTCAGCTCTGAAAGGGCAGAAGAACTCCGTGCTGTCAGTGAGAGCTTACTCCGCTTCTTGGTGGCATTTGTCACAGTGAATCATGTCATGTTTCTTAGAATACTCCTCTCTTAGTGACTTCACTTTGCAGGCAGAATAAAACCCTCATGCCTTGCCATGACCCACAGAGCCCTATGTGGACGGCTCCTGCCTCTTGGACGTCAGCTCCTCCCACCTGCCCTATTGACTGTATTCTAGCATACTGAACTCCTGCTTCTCCAGCACACCAACTCGGGGCCTTTGCACTTGCTGCTCTCACTGCCTCACGAGCTCTCCCCTTAACTCTTTACATAGCTGGCTCCATCTAAAGTAGCCCCATCTCACTTCCTTCCCCACCTCCAGTTACACTCTGTCACTTCACGTGTTTATTTCCACTATTTGTTTCAACTTGAAATTATTAATGGTTTGTTTGTTTATTTTCTGCCTTCCTTCCCCCAAACTCGGCTAAAATCTTGAATTTTATAAGAGTTGAGGCCTGATCTTGTTCACTGCTGTATTCCTAGCCCTAGAATATGACTCTTAATATTAGTACATTAAGTGTTTGTTGAATGATTGAGAGAGTAAGTGAGTGAATGAATGAATGAATGAACGAACGAACAAGCAGAATTCCTGCTTTTATAGTTAAGTTGACAGGTATGAAATAACAAACGTGTGTGTTGAGACTGTGCACTCTTCACTTTTGGTGGAGAAAATCACGGGGTCAATTTTGAACCTAGCGTATTTGGGTCATCCATGCATAGAGATGGGCAGGCTGATATATAAGTCTAGAGCACAAAGGGGAGGCTACAGCTGAAGATAAAAAAAAATTGCAGTCATCAGTTTATAGATGTTAATTGAAGCTGTGAGCATAGATGAAAGCAGACAGAATATCTAATGAAAGAGGACAGAGTGAAAAGAACCAGATCTAGGAGGACGAGCCAGCAAAGAAGGCTAAGAGAGAGCAGCTAGAGAAATAGACAAACCAGGGAAGTGTGGCCACAGGAGCCAGTAGAAAAGTGTTTCCAGGAGGAGGCAGTGCTCAGGGCTCTCAAGTGCTCCTCCTCCTCCTCCTCACGTCAGCTCAGGCTACCTTCTCAACAAGGCCTTCCCTGACCTCCTGCTTCACGGAGCCCTCCCTTCTGGCGATTCTCTTGTCACATCGGTCTGGTTTTTTTTTTCTTCAGAGCATTTATCATGATCTGAGTCAGCTTGTTTATATGTTCATTTATTTGTTTATTATTCACATCACCCACAGAATATAAGCTGCATAAAAGTAAGGACCTTGCTGTGTTATTTCCTGCTGCATCCTCAGCCAATTACCTCCTAGGCACATAATATTGTTAAATGAAAACGGCAGCTTCCTGGGGAGTATATAGTATATCAATGCATTTAGTTAGAAAACACACATAGTATATATTTACATCGAAAAAAGTGAGGAAGAGCCCTAACCAGTTTGGCTCAGTGGATAGAGCGTTGGCCTGCGGACTGAGGGGTCCCAGGTTCGATTCCGGTCAAGGGCATGTACCTTGGTTGCAGGCACATCCCCAGTAGGGGGTGTGCAGGAGGCAGCTGATTGATATTTCTCTCTCATCGATGTTTCTAACTCTATCCCTCTCCCTTCCTCTCTGTAAAAAAATCAATAAAATATAAAAAGAAAAAAGTGAGGAAGAATTTACGTTGAAATGTTAACAGTATTCTGTGGATACTGAGATGTCAGGTTTGATTTTTTTTTTTTTTTTTTTACATTTTCTAGTTTTTCAACAATGATCATTAATACTCAATTTGGTGGGGGGGGGGGTAACGAATATCTGCTTATGTGCATGTACTGGAGTGCCTTTGTACTGACTATGAAACAGCTGTCACCCAGTTTGGAGTATGTCTGTAAAAATGAAGGCGAGAGGCTTCCCACAAAATAGTGACTGTTAACACAATCTTTTCCTTTCAGGCAAAACTACTGTTCTCAGACGGAGAAAAGGTTATACCCAGATTGACCCATGAGCTTCCAGGGATAAAGGTCAGAGTCACTGTCTTGGGGTTTAAAAGGGGGACAATGATCAGACTGGGAGGCAGGGGCATTCCATGTTCCACCCATTTGTAGGACCAGGTCCAAATAGCATCATGCTGGGAGGGTTTCTGAGGCCTGGCTCAGGGAGGGTGTGGTCCAGGGCCCTGTCTTCTGCAATCCCAAGGAGCCTGCAGCCCCCAGGTGCCGGCCTTCCACTGATTCCCTTTCCTTTTTCTGCAGCGTGGTCGGCAGGCAGAAGAGGAAGGTGCTCATCGAGGAAGTCCCATTCCCAAAAAGGTAAACCATCCCCACGTTTTCTGGCTGGGCAAGGCCTCGCAGCCCCAGGGAGGGTGGTAGGCTTCCTCCGTGCACCCTGGGGTCTTTCTAGCATGAGAGGCAGGAGCCCTGGAAACACTCTTCCTGTTCACTCTTAAGCACCATTTCGTCTCTTTGGAAAAACCATCTCCACCAGCGACCCTGGACCTGCCAGTAGGGTGGGGTGGGGCTTCCACACGGTCAGGCTCTGACAGTTGTTCTTTGTGGCAGAGGAAGGGACGGCCTCCTGGACACATCCAGTCAAATGACCGGGCAGCCCCTGGCATGGTGTGAGTAGGGACCAACAGAGCTGAAGGGAGGACCGGGAGGGAGTGGGCCTGGAGGAAAAGCGGCCAGAGTTCTGTCCCTGTAGAAGTGAGATCTGTTTAAGTCACCATGGAGGATGGTCACCAGGTTTGGGGGGTAGGAAAAGAAGGCAAGGAGGAGGGTGTTTTATCCTGCTTTTGCCCCAGAACAGTTCAGCCAGCTTGATTGAACACCAGACTTTCTTTGTTGTTAGCATATATTGAATGTTTATAATGTGCCATAACTGGTCTAAACTCCTTACATATGTACTTTTTAATCCTTACATCCACCCTCTAATGAAGGTGTAATTAATTTTGCTGATAAGGAAATAGACTCAGAGAATTACTTGCCCAACATCATATAGCTACTAAGGGGCAAAACTCCATTCCCTCTAGGATGGCATTTTCAAAGATTTTTAAAGCAACAGAATATATATATATATATATATATATATATATATATATATATATATATTATATTATCATCATCATTATTATTATATAATATATTATATATATATTATTTCATAGAGGAAGGGAGAAGGAGAGAGAGATAGAAACATCAATGATGAGAAAGAATCATTGATAGGCTGCCTCCTGCATGCCCTCTAGTGGGGACTGAGCCTGCAACTCGGGCATGTGCCTTTTACCCGAATCGAACCCAGGATCCTTCAGTCCACAGGCTGATGCTCTATCCACTGAGCCAAACCAGCTAGGGCCAGAATCTTTTTTTCAAACAAAACTTTACATGGAAGCCCAATATTTAAAGCAGATAAAACCTTACTGGTCTGGTTAAAAGCGATGGGGATAGCTGGTGCCCTGGATTAAGAGATGGAGTAGTAGTAATCATCAGACCTAGATTTGTGTCCCACCTGAGCAAGTTCATACCTCACTAACACAACAGCATTGCTGCTGGTATTCCTTTTGACAAATGAGAACTGCAATTCAAAGAGGTTCTTGGACTTGATATCAGATCTCGTCCTAGGATGGCTTCTAGTCCAGTGCTTTCTCCCTTTGTGCCTCCTCTAATGGGTTACCTGGAAGAAGTACACCCAGGGCTAAAGTGAGAGTGTGTGGGGAACTCCCACCACCAGCAGCAGGCTTTCTGCCAATCCTGGACCTGAACTTAGAGAAGTTACCTTTCTTCTGTCCCCCAATCAGGTGGAAACCAAAATCCTGTGAACCAATTCGCCGAGAAGGCCCCAAGGTATGATTATGTGAGCATAGCAGCAACCTCCATCCTAGGGGGAGACTCAGTCAAGGCTCTGGGCCCAGCAGGAGGGAAAGAGGCTGGGGTGGTGAAGGACCATTCCAGAGCCATTTTGCCCCTTCCCCAACCCCCAACACTGGCCTCCCAGAAGGAGCCCAAGCAGGGGTTGGAGTTAGAGGTAAACAAAGGGAAGGCTGAGTCTGCTGAAGCCTTCTCCCTGTCAAAGCTCGTGGTGTTTCCAGTACTCAGTATGTGACAGGCACGGCCCTCAATCTTCACACGGCTTCTCTCATTTAATCTTTATAACAACCTTATGCAATAAATTCTGTTACCCTTCTGTAGTTGAAGAGCTTCCTTTCCTGCCAACTTCCTGTGAGCAGAAATTATATTTTATTTAGTTATCTTATGTGCTTAGTACACTTGAGTGCATACTAAGGCTTAGGGACTTACTCAAAGTCGCATACTAGTAAGTGATAGAGCCAAGTCTCAAACATAAGATCCGTCGACACCAGAGTTTGTGTTGTTAACCACTAGCCTCTGTTGCCTCTGGAACATTGTTTACACGCCCTTTTAGCAGTAGAATCCTCTTTAAGTAAAATCACATGTGGAAGCCCAGGCAGGTAGGTGAAAGGTCCACTGTCCTGGTTGAGGCTGTGTCCAGTATGAATGGCCCACCTCTTGTCGCGCTGGCCCTTTGCCTTCACACAGCGACCACACCTTTCTTCTAAAACTCTGCTCCCTAAAACAGGTGGTCCTGCATTCTCCTGGATATTTCTGGTCTTCCTCTCTTTTGGGAGTTCTTTCTCAGCAATGACCCATATAAAGGGGCATTCCCCAAAATTCCCTCCTTGGCCCACTTCTCCATCTAGTTTCTCTCTGGATGATCTAAATAATTCACTCCTATGGTTTCAGGGACCACTGTAGTAAACCTGCCATACCTCTTGGTTTGTCCCACACTCCTTTTCTAGTTTAAAACTGGTATATCCAACTACCTACTAGATCTCCCTGCCTGGAATTTTCATGGCATTCCAACTCAGATATCCAAAATGGATATCAGAATCTTTCTTCAGCTGTCTTTTATGGTCTCTACTTTAGTTATCTTTGCCTCTTCCTTTCCTTCCACCCTGGATGCTTCCACCTCCTAAATATATCACAGTTGCTATTCCCTCCTCTTCCTTACTGCTATCCTGGCTCAGACCCTCATCTTCCTTCAAAACTGCTCTGTTACAGCAACCTCTGAGCTGCATCCCCTGCCTGGAGTCTGCCACTTCAAATCCAGAAGCCACACTGCAGAAGAGTGAGCTATTTTTAAAGCAGATCTGCTCCTCGGTGACTCCCCATAGCCTCCAGAATGAGCAAATGTACTAGGGCCTTCAGCCCTCTCTGCTTCTCTCTCCAGCCTCATTAATTGCCACACCCTAATCTGTGCTCTCTCTTTTAGCAACACAGAATGGTTCGTGGTCTCTCCAGCATCCCACACCAGCTCTCGCCTGCCTTTGTTCATGTTGCCCCTTCTTCCTCTCCACACCCTGTCTAACTTGTGCTCATCCTTCCAGAATCAACTTGCGAATTACCTCTTTAAGGAAGCCTTCTTGTTATCCTTCTCTTTGGCACCCCTCCTACCTACACTCGCCTGTATATCATTGCCCATCTCATGATGGTATAATTATCTATACCAAGCATGTCAAACTCATGGCCTGCGGGCCGCATGCCTCGTTTATTTGGCCCGTGTTAGCCTTTGAGTTTAACATGCTTGATCTATACACATAAGTCTGTGGACTCTGGAGTACAGAGATTATCTTACTCATCTCTATATCCCCAGTATCTAGCACAGGGCCTAGCATAGTGTAAGTATTCAGTTTCTTGAATCAACTGTTTTGAATAATGGAATAAGGGTGGTGTTGGTAGAGGGGAGGGAGAGGATTGTTTCTTTCCTGCCCATCAGAGAAACTTCACCCTAACCAGCCTATCTATTTTTTGTGTAGTGGGACCCAGCTCGGCTGAATGAATCTACCACCTTTGTGTTAGGATCTCGAGCCAACAAGTAAGTCTTAGAGCTTTGGCACTGATGAAGGAGTCCACCCCTAGGACTACAACTGCAGGAATCCTTACACGTGTCTGTTATTTTTCAGAGCCCTGGGGATGGGGGGCACCAGAGGGAGAATCTACATCAAGCACCCACACCTCTTTAAGGTAGGTGAGAGCTGGGGGTCAGGCAGGCCATTGCAGGGGAATATGTGACATTGGGAACTGTACATGGCACAGAGAAGCTTGGGGCAAACACCGATCTGGGAGTCAAGGCATCTGGGTTCTAGTTGCCCTCGACCTTTACCTTTTATAATTTACACAACAACTCTGTGCCTCAATAATAGCTACTTGTCTTGTGTGTTTATTGTGTACCTAACCTGGTTTTAGGTGCCACACATTATTTCATGGAGCTTCCTTTAAGATGGAATGGCTGAGAAAGGCTAAGTGACTTGTTCAGAATCACTCAGTGGTAACTAGTGAGTCAGGTCTGTCCTCAGCAAAACCTGAGCTCTTGTGCATGTTATTAAGTCTCCCTCATTTTATTTTTGTTTATTTATTTATTGTTAATCCTCACCCGAGGATATTTTTCCATTGATTTTTTTTTTTTTTAAGAAAGTGGAAGGGAGGGCAGGATGGGGAGAGAGAGAAATATCGATGTGAAAGAGAGACATCGATTGGTTGCCTCCCACAGAACCCCTGACCAGGGCAGGGATCGAACCTGCTACCCTTGACCGGGAATCAAACCCATGACCCTTAGGTGCACAAGCCAGGGCTCCTTCATTTCATCATAATGGCTGTATAAAATTCATAGAATAAATATTCCATCATTTATTTCACTACTCCCCTGTTGTTAGATATTTAAGTTTTTTCCAACAGTTGCTATCATAAACAATGCTGCACAAAAAAACTTGTGTACATGTGTGGGTGATTCTGAAGGGTAAATCCCTGGAAATGGGATTTTTCTGGGTCAGAAAATGTACACTTTTAAGTTTTTGACTGATGTTTATATTATATTAGAGGCCCAGTGCACGACCTGCGGGGGGGGGGGGGTCCCTCATCCTGGCCTGTACCCTCTCACAGTCCGAGACCCCTTGGGGGATGTCCCCTCAGGGAGCGGGCCTAAGCCGGCAGTTGGACATCCCCTGAGGGGGGTCCTTAGCGCTGCTGCGGAGACCAGAGAAGCTCCTGCTGATGCACTCTCCAACCATGAGCCTGGCTTCTGGCTGAGTGACCACCAGGGGCAGCTCCTGCATTACGCATCTGCCCTCTGGTGGTCAGTGCACGTCATAGTGACCAGTCATTCTCCTGTTTGGTTGATTTGCATATTAGCCTTTTGTTATATAGTATGGGAGGTGAAATAATTATTCAAACTCAAAGTTAGTAACCATACAGTTGGTCTCTATTTCAAATGTTCTGCCTGTTTTATAAAACCTATCTATATTGAGCACTTATTAT
The DNA here is from genome assembly GCF_951640355.1 of Cnephaeus nilssonii. Classification (NCBI taxonomy): domain Eukaryota; kingdom Metazoa; phylum Chordata; class Mammalia; order Chiroptera; family Vespertilionidae; genus Cnephaeus; species Cnephaeus nilssonii. The sequence continues at coordinate 68,774,905 of NC_137082.1, read as the reverse complement.
GTGTCAGATACTATGTTTAGCACTTTTTATGCACCACTTTATTTTTTTTTTAAGAGGACGTTTATTAAAGTTGGGGACAGTGAAACAGGAAAGGGCAGGAGAAATGAGCCTAGAATGGGCTTCTTTGGCTCACTAAGAAGTCAGAGAAAAGGGGGCTTTGGGGACAGGTTTAGGGGGTTTGCCCAGGATGAATTGCCACTGACCATTGTTGCCCTAGTTGCAAGCCTCGTGGGGTCCCTTAGAGTTTAGGAGATGCATCCCTGTGGGGAAAGAAAGGGGGAAGGCTTGGGCATGCAAGCAGGCCCATTTTACTTATTCTTAACAACAACCCTATAAGTATTAATACGGTCTTTTTCACAGATGAAGAAACTGAGTCTCAAGGAAATTACTGCCCAGGTTTATACTGTCTAATAAGTGGCAGAAACCAGACTTTAAACCTTTTTTGTCTAATTCCAAAACCAGGTTCTTAAATGTGATGCTATCCTTCCTTCCCCTGAGCATGAATTGTCCTGGTTTTTGTTTTAGAAAATATGGTCACCATAATAGTCATATATGTTATAAGCTTCCTCAAATCATTATTTCAAAGAGGAGTAGAGCTCTATAATAAGAGTCAAACCCGTTGCCTGAGATGCTGTGTATTGAGGGAAACAAAGGGGTTGGGGATTAGATGGAAACTAAATCTCTGGAAATTGGGTCCCGCTCCTGGTTTCCTGGGCTCAACTGCACTTTTTCTGAAGAGGTTGGTGAGCCCTCTGCATCCACCAGCTAGGACAAGGTCTTGTTCATAAGAACTGCTCAAGGGCCAAGAGTATGATCTGGGAGCAAATAAGGAAAGCCCCTCACACCAGGCTAATGTCTCCTGTGACTTCATCCCTCACAGTACGCAGCTGATCCCCAGGACAAGCACTGGCTGGCTGAGCAACATCACATGCGGGCAACCGGGGGGAAGATGGTGAGCACTGTTCCCTCGTGACACTGCCAGAGACCCACGCAGCCCAGGAGCCAGGGTTCTGGCTATTGGTGGCAGCTTACCTCCAAATCTGAGAGACTCTCAAAGCCTGATGAACGTAGAAAGGCAGGCGTGTGAGGGCAGAGAGGGCCGTTCCTTCGTGCTGAACAGCAGGCTGGAATCCCTGGATTCCCTTTGCTGCCCCTAGGTCTCCCGCACAGCACCCCCTCAGCCCCTCCCCACCTCATTCCTCATTCGTAGCTTTTATTAGCTAAACAGTAGAATGGCAGGTACAAGACACCCTACTGATTAGCCCTTGTGCCTGTTGACAGATTTAGTCATCAATCACAACATTCTTCACCTGACACCTGTAGTCCAGTGATGGGCAACCTTTTGAGCTTGGTGTGTCAAACTTCGCCAAAAAACTGAGCATAACTCGGGTAGTGTGTCACTTTGAGGAAAAAACTAACTCCAAGACTCTAGTCGCAAATGTTTCATCCTCAGGAGCAGCAAATGTTTCATCCTCGGCATGTGGCCGCGTGTCATCAGAAATGGCTACGCGTGTCAGTGCTGACACGCGTGTCATAGGTTCGCCATCACTGGTGTAGTCAGTCCTGGGATTGCTCCTATTAGAATCTAATGGCCTTGCAAACCAGTATGCCATCTCCTTTCTGGTATTGAAAGTTACCTTTTATTTTACTGCTATATTTATACCTACACCCTGTCTCAAAAAAATAGGTGAGGGGAGATAGGATCTAATATTAGGCCATGAGCAAGACTAGTTTTTTGTTTTGTTTTGCTTTGTTTTGTTTTGTTTTGTTTTGTTTTTATTGCTGACGTGGGAGACCAGTACACTTCTGGGTTTCCAGCTCTAGGCCCCTCTCAAGAACACCTGGACAAAGTTTGCTGTGTCCTTAAGATGACAGTCAAATGACCCAAGGGACACACAACTAATTATTCCTGACCCTAAGACTAGAAAGACATGTCTCCCACAGAAGACTTTTTCATGTGATGAACAACATCCTCTATGGGAAGCTCACAAGAGGGCTCTCGCCCACTGCAGCCCATGGCATTGTGCCAGCAGCTTTACAGGCCCCAAGGCAATACAGCCCAGTTACTAGCAGTTTTCCCTTTTGCCACAAAGTTCAAAACCAAATAATCTTGGTTCCCAGAGTTAACACAGCTTCCTCCAATTTCCTGTTTCCATGTGTATTTCACTAGCTCTCTTGCCATTTTGTTATTAAGTACCTTGGGATCCTTTTTTATTTTATTTTTTAATATATTTTTACTTATTTCAGAGAGGAAGAGGGAGAGATAGAAACATCAATGATGAGAGAGAATCATTGATTGGCTGCCACCTGCATACCCCCTACTGGGAATGTAGCCCACAACTGGGCATGTGCCCTGACTGGGAATCGAACCGTGACCTTATGGTTGAGGTCGACCTTCAACCACTGAGCCACACCCGGCCAGGATCAGGGTCCTTTTTTAAAAGAGGAGAAAGTTATAGTTACCAGTTTCCACTCCCCCACCCATAGTTTCTATTTGAGTGAAAGATTGCCTCAAGGAACTGTCCCTATTTACTCCCCCTACTAAGTTATAAACAATGCCCCCCTCCCTACAGCCCTTATATCAAGCAAATGTTTAATAAAGTGTGGTTAAGCAACACAGAAATGAATCAGAGTTGATGATCACTCTCCTTTGCTCCTGCACCAGGCCTACCTCCTCATTGAAGAGGACATCCGGGACCTCGCTGCCAGCGATGATTACAGGTAAATCCAGATCTGTCCCCTACTCTCTCCCTGCCTTACAGTACCCCCAGAATGAGCCAGGGCCTACATCCTGTCTTCAACTTTTTTCCTCAATGTCTTTGTCAGAGGATGCCTGGACCTGAAGTTAGAGGAGCTGAAATCCTTTGTCCTACCCTCCTGGATAGTTGAGAAGATGCGAAAGTACATGGAGACTCAACGGACAGAGAATGAGCATCGTGCAGTTGAAGCACCTGCACAGACCTGAAGCCAGGTGGCCTGGCCACACTAGGCAGCCTTCCTCATGACCCTCTTTCCCTATGGCTGAGGCCACCACTGAGACTGCTCCCACATGGATGATAGCGGCATTAAGCTGTGCCTCACAGGGGTGATTCACTACTGAGCATCCCCAGACTGGCATGTAGTTCTATATTTGTAAAGTTATTAGGATAAGAAGCAATTAAAGTTTATAATAAACACAGATGATGAGCCTGCTGTGTGTTCTGCCTTGTGGAGGCTAACAAAACATCAAGGACTCTAGAAGTGGGTAGAGGAAAGGACCAGGTAGGTACCTCTCTCCCATCCCAGGTTAGTCCCAGGAAGGTCCTGCTGCCCTTCATGCTTTATGAGATGACGCTGGGAATACCTTGCACACCTCCCTGTCCCTCTGTTTCTTACTTCTTCACCCAACTACGGCATGGAAGTAGCAGAATGTAATGGGTGGCAGACCAGAAGAAAAATGCAGAGTGGCTTTTATTACCCCTATTTTATAGGTTAAAACACTAAATATATAGAAAGGCAGCATATGAGCCTGTTTTCTAATAGGGAGTCTACTGCTAGATTGCCATCAGCCTCAAGGTTTTCCCCTCGCAATGGGCTCAGGACATAATGGGAGAGAGGCAGGGGTTTCGGGTTTCGGGTTTCAGGGAGGGGTACCAGGCAAGATTAGAGGCCCTCTCCTTCCCCGGGAGTAGGGTTCCGGGCTGGGAGTGCTGGGAGTTGTGGCCCGTAACCCGTAACCCGGCGATTGACCTAAAGGGGCACGTCCCACGTGGACTTTTTCTTAGCCCTTTAATGGTCGCCGTTTTCCAAAAGCCACCAATCCACTGCAGACTCGTTTTAATGGCAGCCTCTCCAGCCAATCGCCTGTCAGAATCAGGATTCCCGCGGCTCGGGAGTGGTGCGCTGGTGAGTGCGTCCAGCAGTTTTACCGTGACGGCCCTCCGGAGCGCCCCATTGGCTGGATCAAACCCAAGCGAGTCTCTGATTGGCCAGCGCTGCCGAAGGGTTCAATTCAAATGCGGGCGGGTGGGCCCGCAGCCCTGCAGTTACAGTCGTGTTCTCCGAGTTCGCGTCTCTGCCAGCGCTGCCCGGATGGCCTCCCAAAACCGCGACCCAGCTGCCGCCAGCGTCGCCGCAGCTCGTAAAGGAGCCGAGCCCAGCGGGGGCGCCGCCCGGGGCCCGGTGGGCAAGAGGTGAGTGGTGCGGAGGTGAGGCCCGGCCTCGCACGCCCTGGGCGGTGGGGCCCAGAGCGCAGGCTTCCGGGACCCGGTCGCCCTGGAACGACTGAGAAATGGGAAGTTGGGGGGCACGCTAGGAGCTCGGGCTGCCCTAGAGACCCTCCCAGAGAAGGATAGAAATTTCGAGGTCTGGGCACGGGCAGAGACCCCAGAGGAGCAGTGGGGGTTCCGAACACGCTAGAACAGCGCCGGAAGAGCCTGCAAGTGGGGAGAGCGAGGACTCGCCAGGGCCCCCTGTGGCAGTGGGAGTGTGCCCCCGAGCGCAGTCTCGCCTCCGGGAGGGGAATCCTTGGCAGCTCTTCCGGAGAGATGGGGTGGGAGCGGGGACCAGCTGAGGCCTGGCCCATCCCGACTCACAGCTGACTCCAAACGCTCTGTCTGCAGGTTACAGCAGGAGCTGATGACCCTCATGGTGAGTGGCTGCCTGCCCGGATCCCCTGCCTGTTGGTCCACCTCCCACTTTGCACTCCTTCTTCAGTAGCTTCCTTTCCCACATCAGGCTCTTTGCTAGACACAGAGCAAAGGGGTAAAAAGATGAGTGCAGTTTGCTCCCTTCTGGGAACTAGTTCCTATACCTCACCGACACCTTTTTCCCCAGCAGTTCCTACTCCTAATCCCATCTCCCCACAATGAAATTATCTCTAAAATAGGTCCCCTGAAGCCCTAAGAGGCCTATCCCTATTTCCCTGCCCTCAACTTTAACCACGCCCGGCTCTCCACCCTTCTCAGTATTGCCAGTCCTCCCCTTCTTGGAGATGCTTCCATCCTAGGTCCTTTTCCCACATTAACCCTGAATATTCCACTCAAATCCTTCAGTGCCCATATTGTATGTCTGTCTCCCTATTCCGAGTAGGCTTTGCACAGATAGAACTGGCACTCAATAGCACGGTGAATGGTATTCCCAGCAACCAACAAAACTGGGTGCAGGGAGCCTTCTGCTCCCCGGCATAACCCCTCCCTCCCTAGCCTGGCCCTGAACCACTGTAATCCCCACACTCCTCCCCAGGGGGGCATGTTCAGCCCCCAGGAGTCTAAGCACTTTCTCAGAAAAGGCTATCACTTCGGTCTGAGTGCCTTATTTTGGATCAGAACGTGATGGGATTAAGGGGTTCGCCCATTGTTCCCAGAAGTGTTCTCGATATCCCGAGAGCTTTGTGTTTCCTCCCCAGACGTCTGGCGACAAAGGAATTTCTGCCTTCCCTGAATCAGACAACCTTTTCAAATGGGTGGGGACCATCCATGGAGCAGCTGGCACAGTAAGTGTGGGGTTGGGGTAGGGGAGAGTGATGCTGGGTCTGGGGAGAGGTGGGAGGTGAGATCATGTGTCACATCTGCTTCCAGCCTTTAGGCCTGCAGGGCACGCCCCTGTGCTCTGAGCCTTCGGTCCTGGTCCCCCCTTCTGAACAGCAAGAAGGTGGCTTTAAAGCAAGGTTGTCCATCTTAGAGTCTTCAGGGCGCCAGGCAGCAAGGAAAAGAATGGAGGACAAGTGAGGACTTTGGCCAATGAGAAGGCACAAGTCAGCTTCCCATGGCTGTTTATCTGGTTTAAGAGAAGTCAGGACTTCAAATCTATGCCCAAAATCTCCCAATTTTTACATGTTAACAACTAATATTCTAATTGGACTAAAAAGCAAGCTGTGGCAACCCTCAGGGTACCAATTTACAACCCTTAGACCAGAGGATCCCTGATGTCTCCACCAGATGAGAGAAATTACCAGAACCAGTGTAAGAGTTTGTCTTCTGTCAAGTCCTAGAAAAACTAAAAGGTCCTAGCAAGGTCCTTATGTGGGGCTTGGGCTGGACTATGAGGTTCAGGGTGGCAAGCTTACTCCCGCCTCTTTCTCCAACGCCAGGTATACGAAGACTTGAGGTATAAACTCTCCCTGGAGTTCCCCAGTGGCTACCCGTACAACGCGCCCACGGTGAAATTCCTCACGCCCTGCTACCACCCCAACGTAGACACCCAGGGTAACATCTGCCTGGACATCCTAAAGGACAAGTGGTCTGCCCTGTATGACGTCAGGACCATCCTGCTCTCCATCCAGAGCCTGCTAGGAGGTGACTTCTAAGACTAGCCCTCCTCCCCCTGCAACCCGGGAACCTGTCAGGACTCCCCCAGGCAGCCTCTTCTGCCCCCTTGACCAATCTTGTTCTCTTCACCCACAGAACCCAACATCGATAGCCCATTGAACACACATGCTGCAGAGCTCTGGAAAAACCCCACAGGTGGGTCCTTCCTCCGCCACTGGGTGACCCCTCCCCAGCCTTGAAAGTCTCCCTCAAACAAAAGGAGCTCGGTGACTTGGGAAGCCGTTCCTACCTCTGCCTCGGTGTTTCTGGTTTGCTCTTTGATATAAAATCAGAAAATTGATGTGGGTTGAGGGACTTTTTTAAAAAAAAATTTAATACCTAAGGATTTTTTTTTTCATTGATTTTTCAGAGAGTGGAAAGGGGGTCAGGGATGGGGAGAGAGAAAGACATCGATGTGAGAGAGACACATAAATGGGTTGCCTCCTGATGGGCTGGGTATCAAGCCTGCAACCCAGGTACCTGCCCTTGACTGGGAATCTGAGACCCTTTGGTGCACAGGCCAACACTCTAACCACTGAGACCCTGGCCAGGGCAGGTTGAAGGGGCCTTATAAGTAGAAGGCAAAGCTTGTGCAAATGACTTGCTCACTAAGGCCCCCTAGTCCCCTCCCCAGAGTCACAGGAAGCCAAGTCCATCCAAGAGCTCTGACTGGGTGGACAGCAGAGGGAGAATCTGTTCTGGGAACTCCCTCCCCAAATTCTACCCCCCTTTGCATTCCTGCTGCCCTTCTCCCCGTCACTCACCAAGATCTGCCTGTTCTCTGCAGCCTTCAAGAAGTACCTACAGGAAAACTACGCAAAGCAGGTCTCCAGCCAAGAGCCCTGACCTGGGCTGTCCAGCCTGTCTCCTTGTGCTGTCTTTTTTCTTTTTTCCTCGGATGGTCTGTCCTTGCCTTGATTTCTGTATAGGACTCTATCTTCAGCTGTGGTGTCATATTTGTTTTGTGTCTGTTTTTTAAATTAAGTCTCTGGTTGAGCCCCTGTGATGAATATATTAAATAAATACGTTTTGAATTTTGGGGTTTGTTTTTTTGTTTTGTTTTGTTTTGTTTTTGTACAAGTTTCTGCCTTGTAATTACCCTAGAGTTGGGGCGGAGTCAGGTTCCTAGGATCTGGGCTCATGGCCCTGCTTCTCTCTCCAGGGAGAAAGGTTTGTCCTTCAGGATGTCCAGGCTGTAGGGCCAAGCAGTGGAGTGACTAGGATTTGTTCCCTTTTGACCTTAGTTTATGACTCTACATATATTTCCTCGTCTATAAAATGGGTGTCACAAAATACCTATTTCTTTGGAGTTGTGACATGCACTAGGAATGTTAGTGGCTATTGGGGCTGTCCTCGATGTGCTGCAAATGAGGCTGAACCAGTCTGGGGGTGGGGTGCAGATGACCAGCCACCTACCTATGACAGTAGATGCTCTGGCCCTGAAAAAGAAGGCTCGAGTCACCCCGCAGCAAGCCCAGGATCTGGAGAGGCAGCCACAGAAAGCCCCTTCCCTGTCAGAGCCAAGACAGCTTCTGACTCGCCCCTTGCCCCAGGTCCCCCACTGATGGCCCCATGCTCCAAGGGGGCTCACTCCCCTCCAGCTACTCTACCTAGTGGCCCAGCCCCTCAGGCCATCCTTCCACTGGCCTATGGACCCCTGCCAGCTAGGACCCAGCAAAGGGAAGATCAAGAGGACAAACAGCATCAGGTGTGGCCCCGGTCTCAGGCTCTACCCAAACGGGTCAGCTCTGCCTGCAGCTGCTTGTGCAGGCCTGGGGGAGAGGATAGCAGGGGGCCCTCTGGCAGCACAGTTATCACCTGGAACTTGTTAGAAATGCAAATTCTTGGCTCTCACCCACCTTACTCTTGCTATCCCAGCCTCTTTTCTGCCCTCTGACCCCCCCAAACCACAAGTGAGAGTTGTCAGATCTGGTAGAACTTGGTGTCCTCACTCAGTTTCCTTATCTCTAAAATTGTGCTCCCAGCTCTCTGGAACTCGGAGCTGTGCTTATAAATCCAACTGGGATTTTGTTCAAATGCAATTTTTTAAAATATATTTTTATTGATTTCAGAGAAGAAGGGAGAGGGCGAGAGAGAAACATCAATGATGAGAGAGAATCATTGATTGGCCGCTTCCTGCACGCCCCCTACTGGGGATCGAGCCCACAACCCAGGGATAATGCCCTTGACCAGGAATCAACTGGTGACCTCTTGAGCCACACCTGGCTGGGCCAAATGCAAATTTTGATTGAGTTGGTCTGGAGTAGGGCCTGAGCTTCTACATTTCTCATCAGTTCCCAGGTGCTGTCATTGCTGTGGTCTAGTTCAGAGTATAGAGCAGTGTTCTCCAGGAGTCGGGCAGCACAGTTATCACCTGGAATTTGTTAGAAATACAAATTCTTGGCCCCCACAATCTCTCCTGGTGATTCTAATGCTCTCCAACTTGCAAATCACTGGGTTAGAGGATGTCTGAGAAGAGCAGAGCTCAGAACCTGGCACTAATGCTGGCCAAGGTGTATGTACTTTTTAAATTTTTTTTTATCCTCACCTGAGAACTTGTTGAGAAAGAGGAAGAGAGAGAGAGAAACAGCTGTATGTGCCTCAACCAGGGATTGAACCTGCAACCCAGGTATGTGCCCTGACCAGAATCAAACCAGCAACTTTTTGGCGCTCAACCAACTGAGCCATTCAGATGAGCAGGGTGGACATACTTTTTGCCTGCCTTGGGAAGCCTCCCCATCTGGTTCTTTTTTTTTTTTTTTTTTTAATATATTTTATTGATTTTTTTACAGAGAGGAAGGGAGAGGGATAGAGAGTTAGAAACATCGATGAGAGAGAAACATCGATCAGCTGCCTCCTGCACACCCCCTACTGGGGATGTGCCTGCAACCAAGGTACATGCCCTTGACCGGAATCGAACCCGGGACCCTTGAGTCCGCAGGCCGACACTCTATCCACTGAGCCAAACCGGTTAGGGCCCCATCTGGTTCTTGATCACGGTGCTTGGTCCCCCAGATGGTCACGTGGCCTACCTTGCGTCAGTCACAGGGACCCAGCTCTAGACTGTAGTTCAGAACCAATCAGTGTTCCCTGGAATTATCACTAGGAGAAAGTGAAATTATTTTACCTGTTAGGTTGCTAAAAGAGGAGGGAGCCAGCCTGAGTTGCTGGTGGAGACAGCTGCAGGTGGAAGAAAACCGAGCAGAGACAAAGAGCTGAGAGATGGAGAGAGGTGACATTGAGACTCCAGCCTCCAGCTCATACCTTGGCATCTCAGTTACATGAACCAACAAATCCCTTTTTGGTGTAAGTCGGTTTGATTTAAATTTTTTACACTTGCAACAAGAAGCCTGGTACACTTAGTACAGGTATATTGACCTTTTGGCGCTTTGAGCAGCACCATGGCAGTGGGCAAGAACAAGTGCCTTACAAAGGCAGCAAGGAATTTGGAGCCAAGAAGAAAATGGCTGATTGATTTTCTAAGAAAGATTGGTATGATGTGAAACACCCACTATATTCAATATAAGAAATATTGGAAAAACACTAGTCAGGAGAATTCAAGGAACCAAAGTCACATCTGATGGTCTCAAGGGCCATGTTTTTGAAGTGAGCCTAGCTGATCTACAGAATGACAAAGTTGCATTTTAAAAATTAAAGCTAATTACTGAGGATGTGCAGGGCAAAAACTGCCTAACTAATTTCCATGGCATGGATCTTACCTGTGATGAAATGTGCTCCATGGTCAAAAAATGGCAGACCATGATTGAAGCCCTTGTTGATGTCAAGACTACTGATGGTTATTTGCTCCATCTATTTGGTATTGGTTTTACTAAAAAATGCAACAATCATATTAGGAAGCCTCTTATAAGAGCTCAGCATTAACAGGTCTGCCAAGTCCAGAAGATGACCCGAGAGGTGCAGACAGATGACTTGAAAAAAGTGGTCAATGAATTGATTTCCAGACAATATTGGAAAAGACAGAAAAGCCTTGTCAGTCTATTTGTCCGCTCCATGACTTTTCTTTGTTAGAAAAGTCAAAATGCTGAAGAAGCCCAAGTTTAAACTGGTAAAACTCATGGAGATTCATGATGAAGCGAGCTGATGTATATGAACCCCCAGTCCAAAAAGCTGTTTAAAATACAGATTTTTTATGACAAAATAAAAAATCCTATTTGTGATACTTTTTATTAAAAAAGTACTATTCCTATTCACTTCATACAGTTGAGTGCCTACAAGGTAAAGGCCATATGCTTGGGGATAAGAACACAGGGAAAAGGATGCAGTCTTGGCCCTGGCTGGCTTTGCTCAGTGGTTAGAGCGTCAGCCCCAGGCCCAAAGGGTCTCGGGTTCGATTCCTGGTCAAGGGCTCATACTTGGATTGCAGGTTTGATCCCTGAGCCTCTCTTACATCGATGTTTATCTCTCTCTCTCTTATTCCTTCCTTTCCACTCTCTAGGAAACAATGAAAAAATATCCTGGGTTGAGGATTAACAAAACAAAAAAGGCCCGGCCAGTGTGACTCAGTAGGTGAGTGTCCCCAGGGCACATGCTTGGTTGCAGCTGGTTGCAGGCTCATTTATGGGAAGACAGCAGATCAATGATTCTCTCATCATTGATGTTTCTCTCTCCTTCTTCCTTCCTTTCTCTGAAATCAATAAAAATATTTTTAAAAAACACAACAACAACAAAAAGACTCAACCAATGAGCACATAAATAAGTGGAACAACAAATCAATGTTTCTCTCTCTTCCTCCCTTCCTCTCTAAAATCAATTTTAAAAAATGGAGATAATTAGATTATGTGCCCCTGGGTTTGTGTGGGTAAATGAGACAATGCCTGCAAGGCACAGGGCACTGCATACAGTAGGCACCAGTCGTGATGATTATAACCCCCAGCACTGATCCTGACTGGAATAATAACTGGAAACATGAATGGCAGGTGAGAACACAAAGGAGTTGGAGAGGGAGGGCTGTAGCAATGAATAGCAGTGGAGTTCAATGTTTCAAAAATGATGAGCATTTGAGATCTTGCTTCCTGGCAATTGTCATCAGTTTGGCTCAAAAAAACCATTAAAAAAAAACTTCTCAAAAAAAAAAAAGAAGAATGATGATAATGATATTAGTAATAGTATTTGTTAAATGCTGAAACTATGTGCCAGCACTTTGCTCACACTAACTCGTTCTCACAACCCTGTAAGGTAAGTACCATCATTATCCCCATTTTACAGGTTAGGACATGGAAGCACAGAGTGGTTTAATTTGTCTGGAGCAGTGAGGATTCAAACGCAGGTAACCGGACTAAAGCTAAGCTACCACTGCACTTGGTTAGCTGTGACCTGGCGCCTGCTGTAATTGGGTTGTGTACCAAGAACTATGGAAGCTAGCTCGCAGCCAATGAGAGCAGGTATCAAAGGAAGGGAGGATGGTGTCTGAGCTGGGTCTTGGTGTCTTGGAGATGGTATCTGAACTGGGTTGAAGAATTTGCCAGACTTATTAAAGGAGGAAGGGCATTCCCAGGAAGGAAAACAGCATGTGCAAAGGCCCAAAGGCTTGAAAGTGCACCCCCACTGTCCATAGCCGGAATGAGAAGTTGCCCAGTGTGGCTGGAGCCCACGAGGGAAAAGGCAGCTGTGGGAAGCAAGGGACGGAGGGAGGGGAAGGAATTTGGATTTGATTCTAGAAACAATGGGAGCCTTGAAGTCCTTTCAACAGGGGAGTGGCCAGGCCAGATTCCATTTTATCTAGATCATGCTGATGGCGCTCTGTTGAACGCACTGGAGGGGCCTGAAAGCTGGGGGACCGGGCGAAGGCAGGGATCCAGGGTGGAGGTGGATCCTTCCTGACCTCCTTCCTGGCTGAGTCCCCACCCGCCCCTACCATCACCAGCAGACCTAGAGGCGCTCAGAACGGACGAGGTGGAAACGGTCAAGCGGGAATAAAGCTGCCTGGGATGGATGGACACCCACTCCCCCACCCCCAGCCCTGTGGCCTGCGCCCCAGAAAGGAGGGACAGTGGGGAGTGAGTGTCAACACTCCACCCCGCCCCCAGTCCGGCCTCCTGCCCCGCCTTCACCCCACCCGCGGACCGCGGCTCATCCTGACTCAGATCGAAACCTCTGCGGCCTCCCTCCGGCGCCCCGGCAGCGCGTCCGCCGAGCTGCCCACGCCCAGCGCCAGCTGCGGGCGGCCCTGCACTCGGCTCCCGCGACCTTCCGCATCTCAGAGCCGGAGGGCGCTCGGGTGGCGCCCCGCACGGGGGCCCAGCCAGGCGGCCCCTGACACCCGCTCCTCGGTCCTCCCCTCACTCAGGCCAGGCGCTTTGCAACGTTTGCTTTTATTCCTTCTAGAAGGGGATCCGAGAAGGGGCCGCGCCACGCTCTCGGGTGGGGAATGACACCGGGTGGGGGAGAGCCCCTACGGCCGGCCGAGGGCCGCGCGGTCTCGGCGGAGGCGAGCGCCGACCTCTTACTGCACGCCCTCCATCATCTTCAGGAACTCTGCGGGAGGAGGAGGAACAGCCGTCAGGGTCCCCTCGGGGCGCGGAGCCTGCGCCCGGGGTGCAGCGTCAGGCCGCGCCGGGGGGCGGGGGAGGGGGTGCCCGGGCGCGAAGTGATGAATTGCACGAAACCGGCCGCGGCCCCCCACCCGCCGGCGGGAGGAGCGTGGACAGGCCCCGCCCCGCCCCGCCCCGCCCCGCCCAAGGCTGCCCCGCGCCCCGCCCCGGACGCTCCCGCGTGGCTCGGCCCCCGCCCCCCACGCTCCGCGGCCCTCACCGTCGAAGTCGATGCGGCCGTCGTTGTTCTTGTCGCCGTCTTTCATCAGGGACTCGATCTCCTCCTCCGTCACGTGCTCCCCAGAGGCCTTGAAGATCTCGGCCAGCTCCTCCGCGTCGATGTAGCCGTCGGCGTTCCTGGGGGCGGAGGGGCAGGGCGGGCTCAGGGCGCCCCCTCCCGTACCCTCACCCCGGGGACCTCCGGGTCCTGTCGCCAGACTGGGACTGCTCGGCGCCTGCCTGGCCTCCCAGGCGCCCAACGCACCTGTCGAAGATGCGGAAACACTCGGCCAGCTCCTCCTCGCTCTTCCCCTTCGCGTCCTCTTTCATCTGGCGCACCATCATGACCAAGAACTCCTCGAAGTCGATGGTGCCGCTGCCTGCGGGGAGCAGGCGGGGCGTGAGCCCGAGTCCCCACGCCGGGGTGCGCGCCTCGCCCCCGCACCCTCGCGCCCTGCCTCAGAGGGCTCCGCGCTCACCGTCCTCGTCCACCTCCTCGATGATGGCGTCCAGCTCCTCTTTGGTGGGTGTCTGGCCCAGCATCCTCATCACCGTGCCCAACTCCTTGACGCTGATGTCCCCGCCACCGTCAGCGTCAAACATGTCAAAGGCGGCCTTGAACTCTGCGAAGGGAAGGAAGGCAGAGGGCTGAAGTGAGCCGGCCTCGCATCGACTACCCTCCCACCCGCGGGACTACCCTCCCACCCGCGGGGGAACCAAGCGCCCCCAGCACACATCAGCCCGACAGACAGACAGCCTGCCCGCCCCCACTCACCAGCGATCATCTCCTCGCTGAGGTAGGACCGGGCCTCAGCCTGCTGGTCCGTCTGCAGGAGACACAGAGTCAGAGGGTGCAGCCTGGCCTTAACCCTCTCCTCCTCAACCCCCACCTCTGCTCGTGCCCCCTTGGTCCTCCAGGAGAACAACTCCACACTCGCCACCCCTCCTGCCGGCTCCCACAGCCCCCAACCCGTTTTGGAGAGCTAGAGAGGAAACAGATGATGCCCAAGGCTTTCTCACTTGTCCATCGGAGGTCCAATCAGCAACCCCCCAGGAACCTTGGGATGAAATGGAGTCAGGGCTGTGAAAGGACTTTATAAAATGGACACCATTCCGGCATGACTTTCCCATTTTCCCTAGCTCCTAACAGTGCCTCGTACTTTAGCAGGTGCTCAATAAATGTTCTCCAGTAAGTACCGCAGCACCAAGTTATCCAGCACCTACTAAGTGTCAGACCATACACAGGCACTGGGACCACCGAGCAGAGTCAGACACATCAATCCTCCCCTCCGGGAACTTGCAGAGACGGAGATTTTAAACGTCCTTCGTATGAGCAGTCTCGGAAGTAAATGCCATTCATGTGGGGCAGAACATGATGGGGGCCTTGTGGGGTGAAAATAATACTTTGGGGGGGGGTGTTCTGATGACATCTAAGCCAAGGCATTTGGGGAGGGGCTTTGGGCTGCAGCTGGTGGTGGGGAAGGGTGAAGCGTCCAAGTTCTTCAGCTCCATGGGTGCTGGCCCTCCTCCTTGCTCCCTACCCTCTTCCCTCCTTGCCCATGCCAGGAGGGCAGGCTAATTTTAGTCTGGCGAGGGCAACAGCAGCTGGCCTCCAGCGTTTAGTTACTCCTTGAAGTGCAATGGGGAGGGGGATCTCAGAGGAAGGTGATGGCTCCGAATCAGAACGCCTCTCTGGGAGGCTGAGGTCTCCCTAACTCTGGTCTGTCGTCTCTGCCCCTCCTCATCAATTTGGAGTTCTTGGGCTCCTGCACCTGAGCTGGCTCAAGGCCCTGCAGGGCTCCCATCTCCAGAGGAACGGAACCTTTCTTCTCTCACTGGCCATGGGAGGGCTTGGCCAGGCTTCCAGCAAGTCCCGGCCACCCATTTCCTGGGGGACTCACTCTGGCCCCGGGGGTCTCCATCTCTCCCAAGCTAAGGTAGACACAAGCTGAGACACATACACCCCTCACAGTACTGTGACCAATATTGCTGCAAGTCTCAGAAGGTCTGCAGGGAATTGGCAAGCCCTGCGGATCAATGCCTACTACATCCCAGCCCTGCCCTTTGGAGAGAAGTCCAAGGCTTTCTCCCCAGGCTTCCTCCTGGGTTTCAGGAACCATCATGTTCCATCATCAAATGTCCAAGTTACTGCCCCACAGAGCACCCAGATCTGGCCCGAAAGAGGCCCAGAAACGCTGCAGCAAGCAAAGGGATGAAGTCCCTTCTTGTCCTTACCATGGTTGCTGTTCACAGGGTCTCCTCTGCTGCAGGCCACTTCCTCTGCACTCCACCACCCAAAGATGTTCTGGCCTGCTCCAGCCCCTGGGATTTGTAGGGGCACCCTCTCCTCCCACCTCCTTGCTCCCCAGGACTGGATGCCCTAGCCAATCAGATCCTGGGGTCAGAGAGCTCCCCCTCCTTCCAGTGTCCTAGCCCATTACCTAATTTAGCCAAGGGCCCTTGCAGAGAAATTGAAGCCTCCGAGCAGGTGGCAGGCCTTGACGTCCTAGATTCTTGTGAGGAGAACCCGCCCTGCTCCACTGCCTGAGCGACCTCCCTTCAAGAAATACACTTGCTCCAAGATGGGTAAGGACGATCGGTGTAGAGAAAGGTGAGGGTACATGTAGAATGGGGCGAGCACAGGCCTTGAAGTCCAAGACCCAGTGCCGCCCTGAACTTCAGTTTCCTTATCTGAGATGGGGGTCGTCACAACCTCCTCAGAGAGGCTGTGGCATATGAGAGCCCGGGTATAAACCACCCAGCTTGTGCCAGTTACATGGGGCTGGTACTTGGCAAGTGCAATGTCCTGTCTTTGAACCATGGTCAGGGGCAGAGGGCAGGAGGAGGGGAAATGACAGTCACAGTTATTGAACCTCTCCGACATCCCACATACTGTGCTAAGCATTTTAACCTCATGATCTCATCTAGTACTCCCTCACCCTATGAGGTGGCAACTATTATTATTCCCTCTTTATTGGGGAGCTTTGGATATCATAAAGGACTGTAGTCATGTTGGTGATTCTTATTAATCTTGACTGAGGGGAAGTTGGGACAGACAGTCCTTGGGGACCCATCCAGAAGGAGAAATGTCTGTAGGGGTCCAGGACACAGGGTGTGCACTTGGAGGAGAAATCAACATTGGAAGCAGATTCTTCTCTCAAGTTTACCTTCTGCAGGGAAAGGCTTTTTGGGACTCACATTCTTGGGGAGGAAGGGACCAGGGGGAGTTTCTCTAAGTAGATGATGGGGTAGGTGGCCCCTTGCCAGAGCTCAGTGAAGAAGTCTGGAGGTGCTCAGCTGGCCGCCTGGGGTGGGTAGATCAGGTTAAGTCCCAAGGGAGCCCTGCCTGAGAATCCACAGGGTCCAGGCTGGGTGTTGGGGGGGTAGGCAATGCTCATGGTGAATGGCTAAGTCAACAGAAAGAGCAGTGAGACAACCGAGTGCAGATTCTGGGGCCAGTGAAAGGGGGCTGGACACCAAGGAAGGCAGATGGACAGTGGCAACTGGGCTGCCCTCTTCCCCTATATATAGACATTCCTAAGGAAAGCTCAGCGGAGCCAGGCCGGGCTAAATAAGGCCTCCCCCAGCCAGGCAGGGGGCCAAGGTGCAGCAACAACTAGGGATTCCAATTTGGACACAACCATTAGAACCAGGTGATCCCTTTGGAACAGAGAGTGTGGGACTCTCAGCAATCATTTGTTCACTAATTTGCCCTTTCATTTATTCAGGGAAATAGATAAGGTCCAAACTCAGTGCAGCCAAGCAAGGTCCTACTTATCCCTGGTCAGACTAAAATATAGCTCCAAGCATCACCCGTCATAGCCGCCAGGCCTTTACACATGCTGTTTTTTCCTTCCAGGACTTCCCATCTTCCCTTTCTTCATCTACCTACTTCCCTATCATCTTTCTCAGTGTTAACATCACTTTCTCTAGGATCTCTTCTCTCCTACACCCAGGCCAAGGTGGTCCTCAGTCATAGCACTGAGCAGGCCACATAATCACGACCTGCTCTGAGTTCCACCAGAGACGGTGTCCTGCTCACCATTGCATTTCCCAGCACCCAGCACTTGTTCAATAAAATATTGTGCACTTTGTAAGGATAATTGAACTGAATGGCATCTGGTTCAATATAAGGAGGAAGTTCTTAAGAGTCATGGTTGAACAATAATAGGACGGGCAACCTCAGGAGGTAATGAGCTTCCTGTTACTGAATCTATGCAAGCAGGAATTTGACGACCTTCTCTCAGAGACTGTAGGAAGACATCCATACAGAGTCTAAGAATAGTGGAGAATACAGGACATCCTGAGATCTCCTTGTTCTGGCCCTGTTTGTATGACCCAGGGTAAGCCCCTTCCGTTCACTGAGCCTTAGACTACCCATCTGGAAAATGAAAATGCTAGTCCAGATTTCTGAGTGACCTTCCGACAACCCATGGTTTTTGCTTTGTATCCAGACTTAGGAGGAATATGCCAAAGTACAAGTTAAGATTTAGCCAACATTTGGCAAATGCATGAGTGTTGAATGAATGAATGAATGAATGAACTGTGCTTTTTCGCCCAGCACCCTGCTGGTAAGCTGAATGAAATCTACTATTACACAGACTTGGCCTTAAATTCCAGCTCCTCTGTTTTCTAGCTATGGACTTTGAGAAAGTCAATTTGCCTCAGTTTCTTCATCTTTTTAAAAAAATTTTTTTTCATTGATTTCAGAGATGAAGGGAGAGGGAGAGAGATAGAAACATTAATGATGAGACAGAATCATTGATTGGCTGCCTCCTGCATGCCCCACACGGGGATGGAACCCACAACCTGGGCATGTGCTCTGACGGGGAATCAAACCGTGACCTCCTGGTTCATAGGTTAAAGCTCAACCACTGAGCCATGCAGGCTGGACATCTTCATCTTGACAATGAAACAGTATTGTCCAGTAACAAACAACCCCCTCCCCAAGATGTTGTGAGGTGCGATGTGACCTCATGTAATGTGCCTAGAACAGGATGTATGGAACCTCAAGAAATGAGAGCCCCGCCCCTTCTGCATGTAGGGAGGGCAGGGAGTGTGTTTTCCACTCAAATCTGTTTCCCGTGACTCGCCATGCCATTCCAAATGGATAGGGACTACTACCTGGCTTTCTTTGCTCCATTGTATGACTAGCAATATCTGCCCTTTTAGGCCCTGTTAGGGACTGACATCTGGGCCTTCTGACAGGAAGCAACAATAAATTCTTCTCGACCTGCTGCTGCCCTCTGGATAAAAGATGAAACAGCCCACCAGCGGAATTGCTGACATTACCCTGCCTGCTTCGTGGGGAAAGAACAGGATTCGGAACTCAGGAGACCTGCGCTGCAGAGCCCCGCACTCAAACCTCTTGGCAAGCTGCGTGACTGGGCAACAGTCTTTGGGTCCTTTCCCCGTTTGCCTCCTTTCTATGTGTGAGGCTCACCTGAGGTTGTAAAAGTCTGTGAACGACGCAGAAACGATAATCATGTAACTGATCATTTCGAAGTCCCTGCTCTGTGCCAGGCACCGGACTAGGTAGGGTCCTTACAAGAGCTGCAAAAATCATGGTTCCTGTTTCATGTTTGAGAAAGCCCAGGCTCAGCAAGGTCAGATGCCAACCCAGATCACGCGTCTGCTCTTGGCCTCAGTTATCTCACAGGAGAGATGGGCTCCCCGCCGTCAAATGACTTTGGAGAGTAAGAGTGCTGGTTGGAAACTGGGGGCTGGATGGGGACCGGCCTGGGTCTCCGCGAAGGGCGGGAGGGCCCGGGAGGAGGTGAGCCCCGCGGGCTGGGGCTCACTCGGGCCTACCCAGGATTCCAAGTCTCCCCGGAGCGCAGGGCTCGGCATTCCCGGCGGCTCCGGGCCGGCAGACGGGCGGGCGGGGCCGGGGGCGGGGCGGGGCGGTGGCAGGAAGCGGCGGAGCGGAGCCCGGAGCGGCTGGGCCCCCGCGGAACCCCGCCGGCTCAGTGAGGCGCCCAAGGCGGCCCCCGGACCCGGGGGAGCGGCGCGCCCCTGAGTGCACCGCGGGGCCCAGAAGGTGGAGACGCACCAGGGGCGAGAGAGACGCGGGAAGGTCCCGGTGGCCCCCGGGAAGGGCGCGGCCCCCGGCGGCGCGGGTGCGGGGAGAACGGCGGGAGCTGAGTCTTGGGGCTCCCAGGACCCCGACGGGCTGGGGCGGGTGCTGCGCGGCGTCCTCCTCCCGCACCCGGGCCCCGCCCCTCCGCGGGGGCTGGCCTGACTCCCGCCGCCTGGGACCCGGGTCCGGCGTCCCCCGCAGGGTGCCATGGCCTCGCGGCTCCTGCTCCGGCTGCGGCACGCCCTGGCCAGCGAGGGCCCCGCGGAGGCGGCGACCGGCCCCGAGGCCGAGCAGTTCCCGGAGAGCTCGGAGCTGGAGGACGACGACGCCGAGGGCCTGTCCTCCCGCCTCAGCGGCACCCTGAGCTTCACCAGCGCGGAGGACGACGAGGACGAGGACGAGGAGGACGACGAGGTGGCCGGCCCCAACCCGCTGCCCCTCGGGGACCGGGCGTCGGGAGAGGACGCAGGCGAGTGCGGAGGAGGCGGCGGGAACCCCGGAGCTCCGTTGGGCCTCCCCCTCCGTGGGGGCTCTGAGTGGGTCCTGCCTAAACTCCGAGATGCCACACTTCTTTAAGGGTCCCAGCCACCACTTGGCTGTGTGACCTCGAGAGTCACAACACCTCTCTGGGCCAAGTTTCCCCTCTCTGTGTCAAATGGGGGAAATCATCACCCCACCTCCAGGTTGTTGGGGCATTCGATGTAGTCTGGGATAGAAATGGCAATTAATGCGCTAGGGATGTTTTGGGGGTGGAGATATTTATTTAGCGCCTGCTGTCTGCCAAGCACGGCGTTTGGCATCCAGCTTCTCAGACCCTCAATTTCCATGTATGACAAATGGGGATAAAGCTGTTGTCACCTGTTGGGAGGAGTGAGGTCATGTCGACCCCAGCTGGCCCCAGGCCTATTGATATGACGGGTCCTGTACTCATGCAGAACAGAACCCCTCACCTGACGGGCAGCGGAGCAGCCAGCTCCTGGCACGACAGTTGCAGGATTTCTGGAAGAAGTCCCGGAATACCCTGGTGCCCCAGCGGCTGCTCTTCGAGGTGACCAGTGCCAACGTGGTCAAGGACCCTCCTTCCAAGTACGTGGTGAGTGCGGGTCCAGGAACCCCTGGTTGTGAGTCTACAAGTCTGTCTAAGACAAAGTAGGGAAAATTCCAACTTCCTTGGTGAGGACGAGCTGGCCGTGTAGTTGTACACGGCTGCCCCCATTTTCCAGATGGAGAAACAGGGCAGAATGGGGATGTAACTTGAGCAAGTCCTCAGGCAAATAACAGCTTCTTTGAGACTGAGTTAAAAAAGGATTGTGGGCCTGCCTCCTCTCCTGGTTTTGAAAATAAGAGAACTGGTGTGTGTGCCCCTACTCACACCCCCCAAGGTTTTGCAAAATGTAGCAAGATGCAGTACACAGGAAAAAATATTATCTGGATCAGGTTTGAGACCCAAGTGGCATTGGTTAGTGTTTGTTTTTGTTTTTAATGGGTTTTGGATGCAGAACTTGATTTAAATCCCAGTTGTTTGACCTTGGGTGAGTTGTGTAACCTTGATGACCTTTTCCTCATCTGAGTAATGGGAATAATGCAGAGAATTGCCCCAGGAATTAAATGGGACAGTGCACAGAAAGCCCTTAGCACTGTGCCTGGCATTATGAAGTGCTCAAGGAAAATGTATAATAAAATAAAAAATTCGCTCCCTTATCATTACTTAGCTTTGGATTGAAAATGCCTGGCATCTGGGGCCTGTTGTGGCCTCCTTACAAGCCAGGTGAATCAGTTCTCGAGCAGCCATCCTGTATAGAATAATCTTGTTGTAATGGCTCCATTTAGGGGGGTTCAGTGAAGAGCAATGTGGGGGAGAACCTGGGAGTCCCTGTTTTCTTCTCCGTGGAAAGGAGAAACTGACATGGAAAGCGGTCTGCCAGGTCTTCTCCGGGCCAGCCTGAAACCCAGTCGGACCTGGCCGGTCCTGGCGGCAGCAGCTCCCTTCCTCTCACTTCCCTCCTCCTCACCACCCTCCTCCATTTCTGACTCAGCAGGAAGGGGGCCTGGAGCCCTGTCCCACATCTGGACCTCTCCACCCCTCTCTGCTGCTATTAGTAAACAAGGGCCACACCCATGGGGTGACTGCTTCAATCCGAGCAGGGATGGATAATCAAGTCTTAAGTGGCAAAAGTCCTGGCCAGGCATCATGCATAGGAAGGGGACCCCAAAGATCAATTATCAAGGAGCAGCTGCGAAACAAGGAAGTATGGGGGTGACTCTGGGAGAAGAATGACAAGAGAGAGCAGGATGACCAAGTATGCCCTGGCCCAATCTGGGGAAACAAATCACCTCCTTTGTCCGGAGGGGACCCTAAATTCTGATTGAACTTCTCCTGTGGGGTTAGAGCACAGGCTTTGGAATTAGGTCAACCTGGTTTTAAATCCCAGCTGGGCCATTTCCCAGCTGTGTGACTTAGGGGATGTCTTTTATATTTTTTTAAAGATATTTTTATTGATTTCAGAAAGTAAGGGAGAGGGAGAGACAAAAACATCAATGATGAGGATCATTGATCAGCTGCCTTTTACACATTCTCAACCAGGGATCGAGCCCAAAACTTGGGCATGTGCCCCAACCAGGAATCAAACTGTGACCTCCTGGTTCGTAGGCCCACACCAAAAAATAAAAATCAAAGCCAGAGTAACATAAGGGATCATTATAGACCAGTTCTTACTGACGTGTGTTCTACAGAAAATAGGTTTCCTTCCCTAGCCAGTTTGGCTCAGTGGCTAGAGCAGACTGAAGGGTCCCAGGTTCCATTCCGGTCAAGGGCACATACCTCGGTTGCAGGCTCTGCATTCCTGGCCCTGGTTTCTATCTCTCTGTCTCTCCTCCACCCTTCCACTATCTCTGAAAATCAATGGCAAAATATCCTCAGGTAACAATTAACAAAAAAAGAAAACAACTTTCCTGGAATGTTAATAACTATTCCTTAAGAGAAAGATTTTGCAGTCAGTATGTTTTGGGAATGCAGAGTTGAAGAGTAAAATAAAGTTTTACTGTTTGACTTTTTAATCCTTAATATTAAAGTACACTGTGAATCTTTGAGAAAAGGATAGAACAGGCAAACCTAATTGACTAGAGGTGGCTATAATACTGGTAGTTTCACAGAACAAATTCAAGAAAAACATCTGGGTTTGTTGTTAGTATGCCTTTAACATCGAAGGTTCTTTAACATCTGAGGTTCGCTAATCCCCCTTTTAAACTTGCTGGCTTAGCATTCTTATAGATTAATCCATGTTTGGGTTCTCAGACCTGGGGGAAGTCTCATGGTGATCTCCTTCAGTGTTTTTCCCCCGAACTTCAATTCCAGTACCACTTCACAATTCTTGTCCCATCTGAATGCTGCTTGTACCATTCTCTGTTTAACATTTTTCTTTAAATAAACCTTTTTCTTAAGTAAGTTTAAAAGACAACTTTATAGCATACTGTATGTGGAAAGCCTCACTTGCCATAAGGAGAAGATAGCCGTAAAAATAAAAGCAGTGAAAAGGTCACTAAACCCTGCCTGGATGCTGTTGCCTGAAGGCCCTGACCCAAGATCCATTTCCTGGTTCTTTTCTAAAAATGGAGCTGAGACGGGTCAAAGTGCCCTCAATTTGCAGTCAGAACGAGTCAAAGAGGACGAGGGGGAGTCGCCTCCTGCCTCAGATTCAGTGTTATTTACTCTAGCACATCCTCCTAAAAATCTCAGGACCAACATTAGTCCACGCCCCACACCTGAGTAAACACTGACCTGGGCCAACATGTCATTCACTAGAGAAGGAAGCTGACTGGAGGGGGACTGCCTTGGCTGATGTCACAGTGAGGAGTAGCTGACCTGGGGTTAGAACCTGAGTGTGAGCCCAGTGTACTTTTCACGTGGTCATTCCTGGGGTGTCTGAAGACCTGTCTTCCAGGTCTGGGTTGGACAAAGCTCCTAAAGGTTGGCTCAGAGGCCTGAGATGGGCCTGGGTTTCCACGAACCCCTGGTTTTCCGGAGGGGCTGTCAGAAGAGCTAACTGCCCTGATGGGAGGGGAGTACTTTCTGGAAGGGGCAAAAAGGCAGCAGCTCTAGGCACTGAAGTCCATCTTTGTCTTTCTCTCCCCGTGCTGCCTTGGGCCTGGGTCATTTCAGACGAGCCTCAGGTAAGACGGACTGGGCTCCCTAGCTGCTGCCCCAGCAGCTCCCACCTTCCTGGGCCGAGGCTTAGGGGTAAAGGGAAGAGGTGGGGCAACAGAGCTGGAAGTGTGGGTATGGGGCAGGAAGGGGCCCCTGGACAGTTTGCACCTGCCCTGACCCCCACCCTCCCTGCAGCTCTACACCCTCGCCGTGATGGGGCCGGGGCCACCAGATCACCAGCCAGCCCACATCTCTCGCCGTTACTCAGACTTTGAGCGGTTGCACCGAAACCTGCAGCGGCAGTTCCGGGGCCCCATGGCTGCCATCTCCTTCCCCCGTAAGCGCCTGCGCCGGAATTTCACTGCAGAGACCATTGCCCGCCGCAGCCGGGCCTTCGAGCAGTTTTTGAGCCACCTGCAGGCGATCCCCGAGCTGCGCCATGCCCCGGACCTCCAGGACTTCTTCGTACTGCCGGAGCTGCGGAGGGCACAGAGCCTCACCTGCACTGGCCTCTACCGTGAGGCCCTGGCGCTCTGGGCCAATGCCTGGCAGCTTCAGGCCCAGCTGGGCACCCTCTCCAGCCCAGATCGCCCTCTGCTGACCCTGGCTGGGCTGGCTGTGTGCCACCAGGAGCTGGAGGACCCTGGGGAGGCCCGGGCTTGCTGTGAGAGGGCCCTTCAGCTGCTGGGGGACAAGAGCCCCCATCCTTTGTTGGCACCCTTTCTGGAGGCCCATGTCCGGCTCTCCTGGCGCCTGGGCTTGGACAAACGCCAGTCAGAGGCACGGCTCCAGGTCCTGCAGGAGGCAGGCCTGACCCCCACGCCACCCCCCAGTCTCAAAGAATTGCTCATCAAGGAGGTACTGGATTAGTCTTGCCTAGACTTAAGATCACTCTGGGGAGAGGCACTGCCCCAGGATGGCAGTGGTGGGGGACCGATGAGGGATGAGGACCTGAACAGCAGCTGGGAGGCTGTAGGGGGTGCTGGGAACCCCTAGGAGTAACACAAAGAATTTGTAGCAGACCGAGGAAACTTCTGCTGGGCTGGGCTCAGGGAAAGCTTTGGCTGGGGATGCCTGGGATCTGGGATGGTGCAGGGAGGAAGTCTGATGCGCTCTCTTCGGCATATGCACAGCTGGGGGCTGTACCCCAGGCCAGGGTCAGTGTTCCCTATTCCTTGGGCCTCCAAGCCAGTGAAGGAGCCCGAGTAAGGGCCAGGGACTCTTGGAGTTGATGGCTGGAGGGAGGGCTGCAGTTCTGGCCCAGGGAATTAAAGGCCAGCAGGTCCAGTGGTAGCAGTCTCTTTATTGGATATGGGGGACAAAGCCCAGCCCTCAACTGTAATTCCTGCCTTGCCTCATGAGTGGGGGGAGAAGGGAGATCCTTGAAGCCCCAGGCCACGCTGGTACCTCTGGCTACAGCTTGCTCTCTGTGACCTGGGGCTTCACTCGGATCACGCCCTCCTGGGCACAGGATATAGCCAGCACCCCGTCCCGACGCCACAGCTGCCCACGGACCAGCCCCCGGGAGCCACCTGCGGGTGAGAAGGGTAAAAACAGCCTTCTCTCGCCTTTAGCACAGCCAAGCGGGCTTCTTAAGAAGGGTGCAGTCCAGGTTGGGCTGCCCCATACAAGGGCACACTGCGTGTTGTGCCCCTTTATGAGCCTGTGTGCAGTCATCAGGGGGTACCCATGGGAACCCCACAAAACAGTTTAAAAGCACTTTACACGTTCTCGGGCTTCCTCAACAATCACAGGGGAGTTCTGAGAACAGTCTCCGTCAGTAGCGTGGCTAAGCAGATCTACCAGACCTCTGGCCACTTGTGTTAGGAAACCCATCAGTTCCCTTTATAATAAATCAAACCAGTCCCACCAGGCTGGTATTATATGAAAAACACCCCCAACCCCAAGGGGACAAAGGCGCTCAGGGGAGAGGACCTGGGGCCATGGAGTCTGGCCAGCCCTGCCTCCCCACCTGCAGATTTCCTCTCCCTTGTCAGCCTCGGGCCTGAGCTGGTGTTTATGAAGGGAGCTGCTGGGTCCCTTCCATGTAGTACAGCTCACTTAGTCCTCACAACAGCCAAGCAAAGCAAGGTTCGTCCCCTTTTATGGCTGATGAGCTTAAAATTCAGAGAGGCTCGGGAACTTGGCCTTAAGAATCGGGCCAAGTATCCTAACTTCAAGGCTGTTGAACCTGTACTGTGATGCTATTGGTACTTTTTGTTTGTTGGTTTGTTTGTTTTGTTTATTTTTTTATGCTATTGGTACTTAAGAGCCCCCCCTCCCTGAGTATAAAGAGCCTCTTAAGTTTTGTCCCTGTTTTACAAAGCAATTTTCATTTGGAAAGTACTTCCTTGGAAAGGAATCCAGGGCTCTGACAGCAGACATTGATGAACGAGCCTGGGATTCTCTATGTCTCTGATGAGGAGTGTCCCAGCAGAGGGGCCTTTAGAAACTGTTGAGTGCCCTGAACCAACCAGGTTAACTGGCAGAATCACTTAGGGGGCTTCTTAAAAATATAGTTTTCTGACCTCTTCCAAGACCTGCAGAGTCAGAATCTTAGAATCTGAAAATCTGTTTTTAAAAAGCTCCCTGAAGTGGCCACCAGGTTTAGCTACTACTCCACTAACACAACTGTTTATTTAAATGGGGAAACTGAGGCTCAGGGAGGAGATAGGACTTGTCCAAGATCATACAGAGATTCTGAAGTGTTTCTGGGACTAGAACTGGGGTCTCTGAGATAGAGTGGATCATATTCCCAGCATGTTACAGAAATTAAGAGCTGATTTTGTATCCCGTCCTCCAGCCTCACCCTGTTATTTTGAAGATAAGGATGCCAAAGCCTAGGGGGCAGGAGAGAAAGTGGCCTGTGCAGTGCCCCATAGAATGTGGGTGGGGAACAGCATGACCCAAGAAAGCGAGCTCCCTGCCACCCCAAGGCCAGTGCCCTTATCCCATGTGGCCCCACACTCACCAGCCCAGGGGCTCTCGCACTCATAGAGCATCCAGTGGTCAGCTCGGAAGGGGGCGTGGAACCACATGGAGTGGTCCAAGGAGACCATGAAGTGCACCTTATGCTTACACTGGTGGGGCAGCAATGCTGTGCTCAGGAAGGCAAAGTCCGAGATATAGGCAGCCACGCAGCAGTGC
Organism: Cnephaeus nilssonii; assembly: GCF_951640355.1. Classification (NCBI taxonomy): domain Eukaryota; kingdom Metazoa; phylum Chordata; class Mammalia; order Chiroptera; family Vespertilionidae; genus Cnephaeus; species Cnephaeus nilssonii. The sequence continues at coordinate 68,748,478 of NC_137082.1, read as the reverse complement.
ATCTTGATGTCGCCCTCCCCTGCAATAGGTCCCGGCCCCATCAGCCCTGGGCTCCTGGCCTTTACAGCTCAGGACCTGCAGGGAGGTGGGGAAGACAGGGGCTGCCGTGCACAGATATGCAGGCTGTTCACTGCACAAGGGCACCTGTCCCAAGGTGTATGTGATGGGGGAGAAGGAGGCAGGGATGGGGCCCTCCCCAAATCTCCCACACAGGCACCTTAAGATTAGCAGTGTACCCGGAGAAGAATCTCAGCAAAGTGCCTGCCTTCCCCAGAAAGGGCCTACATTAGGATTACAGCCACCTCCCATTCTCCCCAGGCAAAGGCCTACTAGGGCCCCAATAAGAAGATGAGCCAAATCCCCATCATGGGGATGAGGAAATAGGCCCAGAGAGGGGAAGTAACATGCCCAAGGCCACACAGCAAATACTATGCAGGTCTAGACTCCTAGAGAGTGTTCTCTTCCAGTCCAGGAGTTCCTCTTACCAATATAGCCCTTGGCTCGCACCCAGAACATCTGTTTGGGCTCCATGTTCTGCAACTGGCTCAGGCTGGATGGGTTTACTAGCTTGATCTCAATGGGCACATCCTTTGCAGCAATCCGGTTCAGGCCCACTCGGTACTTCTCTTGGAGGTTAGGGTCCCTGAAAATAAAGGATTAAGGGACTTGAGGAGACCCAAAGAGAGGGGAAGCCTATCTTCAGAACTGTTAATTCTGACTCCCCTTCTTCCTCCAGAGGGAGTCCAGACTTAGCCTGAAAGTCTCCCTCTCCTCTGGCAGGCAGGAGCGTCAAGTATTTGAAGCCATTCTTTGCCTCTTACGAGCTATGTGGCCTTATGCAAGCTAGTAATCTCTCTGAGCCTATTTTCCCATCTGTAAAATGTGGATAATGACAGTAACCTACCTGATAATAAACATTGTGGAGAAGACAAGATCATGCATGTAGTCATGAGGCGCACCCCCAATATGCACCATTATAAGCATTTCACCCACATTAACCCATTCCTCACAACAACCATGTGAGACAGCTGCAATTGTCACCCCCCAATGATACATGAAGTAAGCACAGAGTCCAAGCAGCTTGCTCAGGAAGTAAAGGCAGGCTTTGGACCCAGGCAGCCTGACTCGGTTCACACTCTTAACCACTTCACTATCCCAAACACTCAGGAACCAGGCTGCCCAACTGGGACTGAGTTATCTAACCCTAAGCAATCGGGAACACTGTGTCCATGGGGAAAAGGGCCATCTCCAGGGAAGCCCCTTCGCCACAGTAGCAGCCACCCTAGTGCGCACCAGGATTTCCATTTTCAGCTCTGTCCTCTCAAGCACTGTCCACAGAACCTTCAGGGATGATGGAATGTTCTGTATCTGCACTGTCCACACTGGTGGCCACTAGCCACATGTGGCTACTGAGTGCTTGCAATGTGGTTAGTGTGGTTAATAGTGAGGAACAGAACTATTAATTCTACCTGATGTTAATTAATTTAATCCTATGTAGCTAGTGGCTTTCTTACCTGACAACACAGCTCTAGATTTAGGGACCTTTAAGAACATTACAGAAAAAAAAAAGAAAAAAAAAAAGAACATTACAGCAAACATTTTTAAGCTCTGACCGTAAACCAGGCTCCAAGCTTATTCCTGTCAGTCAATTATATAACTACAATTTACTGAACACTTAAGTGCCTTATTTTATAACTGAGGGCACAGGCTCAGAGTGGGAAAGCTAGCAGAGACAGTCTAGATTTGAACCTAGACCTTTCCCAGGTTCAAACTCACATCCGCCCCATCACACCCTGCTGCCTCCCCAGCCAGCACAAGACAGGCACTCTCCCTCATACAGCTGTGAAGTAGGCAGGGCAGAAACATACACTTTTCAAATGAAGAGGCAGGGCTCTGAGAGGCTGGGGAGTTGGGCAAAGTCACAGAGCAAATGGGCACTAACAGAGCACAGCCCTGGCCAAAAGCCATGTGTCTGTCCTGTGTCAGAGGCCAGAGCTCTTTCTCTTGCCCTGGCATTTTCCCAACTTTATCAACTGTGATCTAAGTAAGAAATATATTTTACCAGGTGACATTTAAAATATTTCACACACACTAAGGCAAAGGCAGTAGGAACCCTCACCCTGCCAGGCATTACCTCCTAGGCTGCCTGATCATGTGACCTTGAAGGGGGAGTCACTCAGGGACTAGGGAGGTGAGTATTTGCCAAGTAGTTAAAGAAGTAGTTCAATATTTTAACAACCAGTAAAATACTGTACCTGAATTGGCTGAATCATAAACCTGCATTTTACATCTTGACCCCACACACAACTGAAACTAACCTATCACAAAAGGATTCTTACCCTTATTATACACAATACATTCCTATATCACCTTTTCTAGTCCATATTTTTAAATAGTCAAGGCGCACTAAAGGATTCCATGACCCAGGAACAGGAAGCACCTGCAGTCTGAACACTGTCCTGAGCCTCCTGGTCTCTCACCTTAAGCACTGGTCAATGAGGGTCTCATAGTCAGGCAGCTCTTCCGGTGGGGGCACAGTGGGCATGGAGAACTGGTGCTGTAGGGGGCTGGGCTGGGCCTGCTGGAAGGAGGCCTGGCAGATGAAGATGGGCCTGCCATGCTGCACAGCCTTCACTGATCGCACTGAGAAGCTCGCCCCTGTTCGCGTCCGCTCTACCTGGTACAAAACAGGCACCTTCGGGTCCCCTGCAGGGGGCACAGGGACATGGTAAACCTGAGTGAGCCCCACAGGCCCTGTCATCATCACCATGGCTGGAGAGGCACCTCTGCTACTCGTTCTCCATTCCTTTTCTGCTTGGGAGCTACTGACTGAGGCCTGCTAAGGCCCATGTACTGCAGATTCAGAGAGAACACCAGACCCTGTCGTAAGGATGCTCCCAGTACAGGTGGAACTCTTCTTTCTCAACAGCACAGAAGAGACATTGCCAGATACCTTGCATTCAAATCCTAGCTAATTAGCTGTGTGACCTTGGCAAAGACACTTAACCTCTCTGAGCAGTTTACCCATCTATAAAATGAGGATCATCATGGTATTCATACCTCTCAGGATTTTTATGACAGTGAGTTCATAATTGTAAAGTGGTTAGAATAATATCTGGCACACAGTAAGGATTACAATATCAAAAGCCTAGCACTTTGGAGTTTGCAACCAAATTGAAGAAATAGAGGACACTTTTGCTCCCAATTGGCTTAAAGGTAAGAATGCAGGGTAAGTATTCAAATACTTTATAGTAGGCGTCCTCAAACTACGGCCCGCGGGCCACATGTGGGTGTTTTTGCCGTTTTGTTTTTTTACTTCAAAATAAGATATGTGCAGTGTGCATAGGAATTTGTTCATAGTTTTTTTTTAAACTACAGTCCGGCCCTCCAATGGTCTGAGGGACAGTGAACTGGCCCCCTGTTTAAAAAGTTTGAGGACCCCTGCTTTATAGCAATTACTGTCAGGGAGGGTCCAGAAATAAAAGGATAGAAGTGAGGGGAATGGAGATGTAATATGAAAAAATTACATATATTACTATCTACTAATAAAAGAGAAATATGCAAATTGACCATACCTCCATGACACCCACCAGCCCATCAGGTGTGGGTATGCAAATTAACCCAACAAAAATGGTGGGTTAATTTGCATATGCAGGCACAGAGCAAAGACTGAAGAGGCTTGGCTTCTCCACTGCGGTCAGAGAGGAGAAGCCTCAAGACTTGGCTTCTCCGCTGCAGCTGGAGCCAAGAAGCCAAGGCTTGGCTTCTCCTCTGCGGCCAAGAAGAGAAGCCTAGCCTCGAGGCTTGGCTTCTCCGCTGTGGCCAGAGCGAAGGCCTGGGTCCCTGGTGCCAGAGGAAAACTGGTGCTGGCAGCCAGGGGAAGGAAGGCCTATTGCACGAATCTTTGTGATTGCACGAATCTTTGTGCAACGGGCCTCTAGTATTTTATATTTATAAAAGGAAGGGGGAAACCCCACTATTGTTTTCTTAATATGAATCACATATTGTTAAGTTCTCAGCTGATGGAACTATGCAGAAAACAGTGTGACTTTTAAAATTGGGGACACCTGCCTTAGGAGTGAGGGAAAAGGAGGGTTAGCAAGTGAGATTTTTTTTTTTTTTCAAAGGAGAGCCTGGGTTGTAAAAGATTACTTTCTTGCTCCTTTAAGCTGCAAGTAGCTATAGAGATCATCTGGAGAACACACTTGGTTCCGCCCTCATCCATTTTTCTGATGAGATGAGCAAACCAAGCCTCAGGGAGAGGGTAACCTCGCTCAAGGTGGCATGATGGCGACTTAGTACTGAAACTAGACCCATTGTCTCTGAATTCCCAGGCTGGTGCTCTTTCTTCTCCAAGGCAAGGTGCCTACCTCCACATTCCTAGCAGAGGTTACGGCACTGCTCTGAGGATTCCAGCATACTACTTAGCTACAGGTGTGTAAACAATGAACAAAAGACCCACGGGGAGTAGTTAAGCCAGTCTTGTGTCTTTTGGGGCCAGATAACAAGCAGTTGTGAGGTCTAAGACTTCCTGGCTCCACCCAGGCCTTGTTCCTCTCCAGGCTTCCCTGTGGGTGGAGATCAACTAATTCCTTCCCCCCCCCCTCCCCCTGTCTCCTCCCAGTCCTCCTCTCTCTCCTAAGTCAGCCCCCGAAGGCCAGGAAGAAGTGGCTGCTGGGCCTTCAGGGCTGGGTTGGGGGCAGGGAGGGGTGCTTACCTGCCCGGACGAAATAGCAGTGCAGGGAATGCACTTGAATGTCTTCACTCACAGACTTGGCTGCAGCCACCAGGGCCTGCCCCATGATCTGACCCCCAAACAGCCGCTTGGTTGTGGGTATCCAGTAATGCCTTCCTCTATGGGGAGAAAGAGAAAGCAGGAAAGAATTCAAGGTTGGGCCAAATCCGGTGACAATCATTGAGCTTCTAGTGCAGATCTCATAACTTCATTGGAGTTTGGATCCTTTTGAGAATATGGTACAAGCCCTGGACCCTTTCCCCAAATTTCTTACATCATTCTACATGACAGCATACATCGTCACGGCCTTGGAGATTGCCTAACCCTTCTGTGGACTTTAAGATAAGGAACCAACCCCCATATTTTAGTAGAGAATAGGGATCAGAGAGGGAAGGCGACTTTAGCAAGGTAACCCAGGTAAACACTGCTAATCCTTAGAAGGAGCTGGGTCTTTTGACCCCAAGTCTAGTATTTCTTCACTGCCCATACCAGGGTAAGGCAGAAGCCTCTGAAGGCCTTGGGACTACAATGAGCCCCAAGAGCTAGGGTGGACTGCATCAAGGCCTGCCACTTATACCCCTCAACTTTGACAACCCAAGAACTAGGTTTAGAGCTCACAGGGCCCTCAGACTTCAGGTGTAATCCCTTCAGTGTGCAGATGGGAAAACTAGGGGCCCAGAGGTGAAAAGGGCTTGCCGAGTGCGTGAACCTTACGGAGGCTAAAGGATTTGGGTCTCTGGCTTTCCAAGGCCCAAACCAGTTAGGCATTTTTATACAGTGCGTTGTAAATAGCCCTCCAGGAAGTTATTTGTGATTTCTTAAGTAGGGGGAAGAGAAGTTAGCACCCTAAATAGCTCCCAATGAGCCAGTAGGAGCCTTGGCGGCTCAAACTGTAAAATCCCCAGCTGCAGTCAAGAATTTAAGGGGTGTGGGGAAGGAAAATAGCTCAGGCCTCAGGATGAGTATGGAGCTATCACACCTCAAGTGGTGGTGGGGATGGGGTATGTAAGAGGGAAAGGATAGTGAATATGCAAGGGGCTGAGGGGACGTTTTAAACCTGATTAGCCCTTGGACTAATCGCAGCCCTTTTTAGACTGGTTCCCAGAGCCATGGGGAGCTGCTGAGAAGCATATCTCAGGTCACCACTTTATTTGCCCAGGCGGCCAGGGCCTCCTAGGGGAGGGGCTGCGCAAACCCGGCGTGGAGAGGGAGTAAGCCCAGGCAGCGAGGCCAGCTGTCAGGAACAAGTTCTCTCCCAATGGCGACAGAGCCTGCATCCCACACGGAGCCCATCTTCTTCCGGGAGACCATGAGCAGAAGGCTACAGGGTGGTGGCAGTCGAGATCGGGAGCATCTGTCCCAACGCGGGGTGCGGGCCAGATGCGGCAGGCTACCTGAAGAGATCTTCGTCCAGCGGCTCGAGGTTGAGCACGCTGGTGACCAGGACGCTGCGAAGGTCCCCGGGGGGGTCGCCACCGCCTTGCCCATCCTCCGGGGCCTGCGGGGACGACATGTGGATCACCTGCCGGGGACTCTGCGCTGAACCTGACGCGCGGAGACCTGCACCCAGCTCGCAGACTCCCGCAGATTCCCGCAGATTGCTCCAGTAACCGGAAGTCTGCCAGCCCGGAAAAATAAGGGATGCAAATGATGATTGGACAATGCTCCTGTCAGTCTGCGGGTGCGTGGCTCCCTTCCTCTGCCTATTGGAGAAAATGAGTGCCAGTCTGGGGTTCCGTGCGTGATTGGAGGGGCGGATCCCAGGGACCTGATAAGGAGGGATGAGCGTCATTTCCCCTCTGTCAGAGAGCAGACGACCCCAGCCTCTTTTACCGCCTCAGACCTAGGGCTGCTCCGGCGCTTCATTGCCGGCCACCCAATTGGGGCCGAGCTCGAAGGCATTCTGGACCGACGGCAGACCCTCACAGTGTGACCTCTGACCCCTGGTATTGATCGTAGGGCCAACCCCTGGCGTGGGCTGAGGGGGCAGCCATGGAGCTGGGCAGCTGCTTCAAGACCTACGAGGATTTCAGGAAGTGCTTCAGCCTCTACAAAAAGGAGACCAGTTGCTCCTTCATTCTCAGGGACCGCGTCTCCGTCCGCTGCCACAACCTCAACCACGGCACCTCCATCCGTGAGGACATCCTGTAAGGGCGGGGTGGGGGTGGGGCAGGAGGGGGGGAGGAGGCCGGACTGTCACCTGGAGGGCGCCCTGGAGGAGGGAGTGCGACGGGGCCCTGGTTTCTCTGCGCATTCGACAAGCAATCAGTAAGCACCTGCTGGATGCCTGGTGAAAAGAGAGCAAAACCTCCACAGGCATCCGTTTTTGACCCTCCCACTTCAGCCTCACTCGCTCACACCTACACTCACAGCTTTTGTGGAATTCCTGTTAACTGCAATTTGTCCCATTTTCTGAGCACCTGCAGTATCCCAGACACAAAATATGGCCTTCACACATGGATAAAAATGCCTTGGTGATCATTTCCTTCATCAGTCTCCTCTTTACAAAGCAGTAATGTGGTCCCTTGGTTGGTTCTGTTCGTTCGTTGGTTCATTCATTCATTCGGTTTTGAAATAGTTCTTGAGCTGAGATGAACAACCGTTTTTCAAACACTTCCAGTGTCGCATGGTAAGCAGCACTCTCTGGTCTGTCCATTCTTTACCCCATGTACAGAGAATTATAGATAAATGTTATCTCTCCCATTTAGTAGATGACACAATGCAGTGGAAGAAAGTTTACTTTTAATTTTACTGTAAGAAAAAAGGATGGTGAAATTAACAGCCAGCACCAGGTCTTTGTGCTAGGAGCAACAAGTGTGAATGGGGTAACTTGGAGAGCAGGACCTATCTAATCAACCCCAGCTGATGGCTCCCAGGTGAAAATAAAGATCCATTATTGCCAGAATTTGGGGCCAGACAAGTCAAATCCAGGCTTTACGTGAATTCTTCCACTTTTTACAAATGGAAAATCAAAGTGCATCTGAGGGCTCTGTGTTGAGATGTTTGGCCCAAGTTCCCATCTAGGAGGGCATGGTGTGTAGTTCCCCTGCTCTGAAGCCCAGTGCTGTGCTGGGTACAGACAACAACGATGAAAAAGGAACCAGCCTAGACTCAAAAAGCTTAAGGTGGGATGGCCCTGGACTGTGTGGCCCAATTAGTTGAGCGTTGTCCTGTGCACCGAAAGGTTTGTCTGTTCAATTCCTGGACGGGTCACATGTCTAGGTTGCAAGTTTGCTGTAACCTAGGAGGCAGGGAGGCAGCCAATTGATGTTTCTTGTTCACATTAATGTTTCTCTCCCCTTCTCACTTCCTCTCTGAAATCACTAAAAACATATTTGGGGGGGGAGGGAGCTTAAGATGGGATAGAGTTGGACTCCAGTAAACTGACTAGTATGTGATAAATGTTTAAAAGAGATGTACAGTCCGACTGGCATGGCTCAGTGGTTGAGCATCGACCTATGAACTAGGAGGTCACGGTTCGATTCCCAGTCAGGGCATGTGCCTGAGTTGCCAGCTCTATCCCCAGTGTGGGGCGTGCAGGAGGCAGCTGATCAATGATTCTCATCATTGATGTTTCTATCTCTCCCTTCCTCTCTGAAATATATATATATACTTGGAAGAGGAAAATAGTAAGAGAACCTATAACAAAAATCACCCCCACCTTCAAAATCACCTGGTGTGAGCCAGGGAAGTCTGAATTTGGTATGGTTACAGCCAAGAAAAATGGGAATTGGCAGAAAAGAGGGGGCATGTTGGAGCAGGGAGTAAGGTAGGATTTCAAGAAACTAGTATCTATAAGAAAGCACCTAGGTGTTAGGACTGAAGGTCGGGCCCAGCCTGTTTATTGCCAGAGCTCTTAACTGCGCTACTTAACCAATGGGTTGTAACAGGTTTTTATCCCACTTGTTTATTAATTCATTCAACAAACTTCTAGTAAGAGGTAAAACGTTTACCCGCAGGTGTTGAGCTGGGATACAAAGATGGGTAAATTGTGGTCTCTACCCTTAAGGACAGTAGTGGACTGAGCTAGTTTACGAGGAAGTGAATTAGTGAGCAGCCCTAGCCTTTAGCAGACACAGATCGACTGTTTGTTGGGATGTTGTAAAGAATAGTCTTGTACACTGTTGGGCTTTTGGAATGGTATATGGATGTGTGGAATGAACATTTCTCATGTGGAACTGCCAGGAGGGTGGAGGAAATGTTTTTAGGAGATAATTTAGCAGAGCGCAACGTTTCTCGCAACCAGATATGCATATTACTAGTGGACAGGTGAGATTATTTTATAGTAACTATAATGTTAGTACCCAAACATAAAGATCCTATTAAATAGAGTAAAGTGAGCTGATTTAAAGGAAACCAGTTGAAAATAATAATGCAAATGTTATATGGGTGGCCATGGCAGATGTAAAAAGTGGTTTGTGATTCCTGGAAGTTTAGGAAAAGCTGGCAAATGATTAAGAGTGAGAGCTCTGGAGTCTGGGCTTCACCCCTTTACCTTGAGCAAGATTTTTTTTAACCTTTGCCACATGGTGTATTCCTCTGTAAAATGAGGAGGGTATAGTAAAAATTCAATAAGAAAACACATGTAGCCCTAACCGGTTTGGCTCAGTGGATAGAGTGTCGGCCTGCAGACTGAAGGGTCCCAGGTTTGAGTCCAGTCAAGGGCATGCACCTTATTTGCGGGCACATCCCCAGTAGGGGGTGTGCAGGAGGCAGCTGATCGATGTTTCTCTCTCATTGATGTTTCTAACTATCTCTCTCCCTTCCTCTCTGTAAAAAATCAATAAAATATATATTTTTTAAAAGGAAGCAAATACATGTATCCCAGCCAGTGTGGCTCAGTGGTTGAGTGTTGACCCACGAACCAATAGGTCACAGGCAGCCACATGCAGATCCGGTCAGGACACATGCCCAGGTTGCTGGCTCGATCCCCAGTAGGGGACATGCAGGAGACATCCGATCAATGTTTCTCTTCAATGTTTCTATCTCTCCATCCCTCTCTCTCTCTAAAAATAAATAAAAACATTAAAAAGAAGAAGAAGAAAAGCCCCAGTTGATTTGGCTCAATGAATAGAGTGTTGACCTGCGGACTGAAGGGTCCCAGGTTCGATTCTGGTCAAGGGCACATGCCTGGGTTGAGGGCTTAATCCCCTCTAGGAGGCAACCGATCAATGATTCTCTCATCATTGATGTTTCTCTCTCTCTCCCTTCCTCTCTGCAATAAAATATATATAAGTATATATATACTAGTATATATAAAAGAAAATACATGTAGTGGCTGAAGCATAGGCTACGTAAATATTTGCCAAAGATGTAACTGTAGTACATGCTAGAAAGTGGTAGATATTTTAAGAGACCCAAAGAAATGTACTGTGGGAGTTATCACTAAATGACCAAAAGTCCCAGTGACTGGGTAGATTCTATAGTTTTATACACAGTTTCCCATCCCATATCTATATATATAAGCCTAGGTGATCGTTAAGACTGGTAGACTGAACAATCGGTTGACTGGTTTCTATGACGTGCACTGACCACCACGGGACAGACACTCAATGCAGGAGCTGCCCCCTGGTGGTCAGTGCGCTCCCATAGCCGGTCAGCCTCCCGGGGTCCCTTCCCCCAGCTGCTGGCCCCAATTGTCCCCAGTGGCCAGCCAGGCTGAGGAGCCCCACCCGTGCATGAATTTGTGCACCGGGCCTCTAGTTTTTATATATGGCTGTTGGGGGCTTTTTGTTGTCTTTTTGGGGATTGATATTCTTCAAACAATCCATGAAATATTCTGATGTCTGTCTTCATTGCCCTTCAGTTTAATAGTCCCCCCCCCCCCCCCCCGACCTTTGTTTAAGGAAAGTTGGCTGATTCCTTTATTGTTCTGGGGGGAGGGGGAGCTCAGAGCTCTTGGTGGGGCAGCCCACTTCCTCTTCACCATCAGGGCTTTCTGGCTGTGCAGGATGGCGCTGGCCCAGAGGATGCAGCCATGCGCAGAGCCTGGCTGCCAGGCCAGATCCGCGGGACTTGTTCTTAATGGATCACGTGCTGAATGCTGTTCTGGGGGGCCCCAGCATTCTTGGCAATGGTGGTGCGCATGTAGGAGGCAGCTGGCTTTCGCTGGCCCGATCTCTGCTTCGTGATGACCCACTGTCTTAAGTGAGTCAGGCCGGTATAGCGAAGGGAGTTAGTTGAGGGCCTTCAGATTATTGGGTTCAGTGTTGTTCGTCTGGATCAGGAAGCTGGAGCAGTCCGAAGGACCATCCATTGCAGATGTGGAGGCAGCTCCTCTGGCTGCGGCGGAGGCGGGAGACTGAAATAGCAATAGCTACCTTTTTAAACTTCTTTGGGGATTCATTACAAACACTCTGCTAAGAGCTTTACAGGCATTGTTTTATTTAATCCTCATCACATCCTTTGAACTATAAGCCCTGTTAGCTGAGTTTTTATTTTCCATGTGTCCATAGTCACAAGGCTGCGTGCGTAGGAAAACAAAAATCTTGGTAATACACTGGCCACTTAAAAAATTAGTCAGTACTTACTCATTCCTTCCTTCTTATCCTTACCAGTCCCATCAACATCTTTGGAAGTCAATTTCTGGCTAATGAATAGATGTGGTAATCATCAGGGTAATACAATGCAAATAAAAATGATTGCCAACTTGAAATTACACATCACCCAAGAGCTGTGGGACTTGGTGAATCCTTACATCACCCTCAGCCTTATGTCAGTTAATAAATGGAGAAGGGAAATCAAGCAAAGAAGCTGATGTTATAGGAACTTGAAAAGCAAAGACTTTACATAGCAAAAAATTAAATTAGGTCTTTGAGAAACATGATAAAGCCCAGGAATATTTTGGTAAGACCAATCTTTACATATTGCAAATGTGAGACAGAAGGGGAAAATATACCATGAAAAAAAAACAACAGTTGATACTTAGTTTTAAAAATTTTTTTATATATATTTTATTGATTTTTTTTTTTTTAGAGAGAGAGGGATAGAGAGTCAGAAATATCGATCAGCCACCTTCTGCACACCCCTACTGGGGATGTGCCCGCAACCAAGGTATATGCCCTTGACTGGAATCGAACCTGGGACCCTTCAGTCCGCAGGCCAACGCCCTATCCACTGAGCCAAACCAGTTTTGGCTTAAAAAAAAATTTTTTTATTGATTTAGAGAGAGAGAGAGAGGAAAGGAAAAGGAAAGAGAAAGAGAGAGAAAAACAGCAATCATTTGCCTCACGTCCCTGACTGGGGATCAAGCCTGAAACCTGAGCATGTGCTCCAGCCAGGAATCAAATCAGCAACCCTCCAGCCCTTCAGTGCAAGGGACTGCGCCCAATCAACTGAGCCATACCTGCCAGGGCAACAGTTGACACTTCATTATTATTATTTTTAAATATGTTTTTATTGATTTCAGAGAGGAAGGGAGAGGGAGAGAGAGATAGAAACATCAATGATGAGAGAGAAGCATTGATCAGCTGCTTCCTGCCTGCTACACATTGGGGAGTGAGCCCAAAACCCTGGCATGTGCCCTGACCGGCTTTTGTTGCTGTTTATTATTATTTTTAATGATTTCAGAGAGGGAGAGATAGAAAACAGAACATGACCTCCTGGTTCATAGGTCGACACTCAACCACTGAGCCACACCAGCCAGGTAACAGTTGACACTTTAAGTCATTCTTTGATTATTCTAAGAATTGCCATATAGCTGCCATTATCACTTACATTTTGTTACATATATTAATTTTATAATTTTAGTCTCATTTTTTAAGATAAAATTCCATTCAAATATATTTTTTCCTACTACTTACTATGAAATGTTTCTAAAGATGTTTTTGGCTTCAATTAACTGGAAACCATCTCAAAATGCCTTATTTCTTTTTAAAAAAAATATATTTTATTGATTTTTTACAGAGAGGAAGGGAGAGGGATAGAGAGTTAGAAACATCGAAGAGAGAGAAACATTGGTCAGCTGCCTCCTGCACACCCCCTACTGGGGATGTGCCCACAATCAAGGTACATGCCCTTGACCGGAATCGAATCTGGGACCCTTCAGTCCGCAGGCCAACACTCTAGCCACGGAGCCAAACTGGTTAGGGCTAAATGCCTTATTTCTTAGACGCCCAGAGGTTGCCCTTTGAAGGGGATTGTTTTAGTGGCCCAGGCTTTTTGCTTCATTCCACTCTGCCATCCTCAGGTCTCAGCTTTGCCCTCAGGATGGCTTCCCAAGTGGCACAAGTGCAGAAGTCACATCCAGAAGAAAAAGCCTTCCTTGGTTTCCTGCAGATTTCCTCCCATGTTTCTTTGTCCAGAATTGGGCCAGTCTCCATGCCCATTTCTAATAAGATTACTTTAATCAGTTTAGATTAAGCCTGAAGCAGTTAGCTCTATGGGAAAGGGAATGACTTTCTGTTCAGAAGGGAGAAGGGGACAAAGGGATGCTGGATGGCAACCAACAGATCCTGTCAAAGGCGTTTAAATGAATTCACGTTTACTGGTACTGATTATTCTTGGATTAGGTACTGATTATTTATAAACAGTACTCTTGTTAGTTTCATATTTGTAGATTAGGATTTGGAGGCTTAGAGGAAGTGAAGTGACTTATCCAAGTTCACACAATTAAGTGGTAAAGCTGGAATTTAAATTAGATCTTCTGAGTGAGTCTTGTTCCTAACTCAAGTTATATTGTCTAAAATGGCTTTACTCCAATTATAAAAAACTCGAGGCCCAGTGCATGATTAAATCATGCACATGTAGCCCTGACCGGTTTGGCTCAGTGGATAGAGCGTCGGCCTGCGGACTGAAGGGTCCCAGGTTCGATTCCGGTCAAAGGCATGTACCTTGGTTGCGGGCACATCCCCAGTAGGAGGTGTGCAAGAGGCAGCTGATCGATGTTTCTCTCCCATTGATGTTTCTGACTCTCTATCCCTCTCCCTTCCTCTCTGTAAAAAATCAATAAAATATATTAAAAAAAAAATCATGCACATGTAGGGTCCCCTACACGCTTTCGCTTTCGATCACGGGGGAGCTGGGTGCCTGTCCGCTGGTGCACCAGGCCTTTCAGAAGCCTCCGGCGCAGCGAAGGCTTCTGAAAGGCCTGGTGCCTGAGCGGACAGGCACCCAGCTTCCCCGCTTTTGATGGTCCGTGGCGGGACGTGAGCTCGCTGCCCCAGAGGCCCCTTCTGTGCCGCAGCACAGCCATGGCGCAGACACTGAGCTTGCGCCGCCGCTGGTGACGCGAGCTCAGTGTCCTGCCGGCCCAATCAGCCATCCCGGCCACCCCGAGTCCCGCCCCCCCGTGCCTTCTGGCCAATCGTGGGCATAGCGAAGGTACGGTCAATTTGCATATTTGTCTATTATTAGGTAGGATTATATTCATCGCTCCAGGTGCAGTTTACACACAAAAAGGATACAAATCTTATGAAATGAATCAGAAGTTTTAGTTAATCTGTTCTAATTTCCATAGTCAAGGTGAGTGCTATTCAGTAATAGTCAAATCTTGGTTTTGGAACATGTCCATCTCAAACAATTTGGTTCTTGACCGAGTTAACAGAAGAAATGTTTGATTGTCAAACAGAACTTCAGTTTTCGACCAACAACCCTTTCATGCTGATACCTGTATGATCAGTCACGTGTGTCTCTCAGGTGACAAACAAAGGAGGGAATTTGAGAGTATGAGTAAGTTTACTATTAAACCTCACATTGTTAACATCTCAAGAAATTGTGCTGTGAATATTTTCATGTTTTTGTGCTTTTGGTGCTGTTTATTATTATTATTTTTAATGATTTCAGAGAGGAAGGAAGAGGAAGAGAGAGATAGAAAACAGAAATATCAGTGACAAGAGAGAATCATCCATCAGCTGCCTCCTGCATACCCACTGCTAGGGATCAAGCCTGCAATACAGGCATGTGCCCTGATGGGGACTCAAACTTTTTATTATTATTAAACTAGAGGCCCAGTGCACGAATTCATGAATGGGTGGGGGGAGCTGGCCTGGCCCCAATTGGGGTGGAGGGGGCGATTAGGGGCGGGGCTGGATATGGGGCAGGGTTGTGGGAAGTTGGCTGGCCAGCCCCAACCTGACCGGCCCTGCCCCTGATCGGGGTGGGGGGGGCCAATTTGGAGTGGGGCTGGGTGGGGGGAGGAGCTGCAGGAGGTTGGCTGGCTGGCCCCGCCCCCTATTGGGGTAGGGGAGCTATCAGGGGCTGGGCCGGCCAACCGCCAACCGCTACCCTGCCCTCGATCGGGGTGGGAGAGTCTGATCATGGGCGGGGCTGGCTGGGGGGAGGGGCCGTGGGAGGTTGGCCGGCCGGCCCCACCCCCTGATCAGGCTGGTTTGCTGGCCACAGTGGGCATCATAGTGGCCGGTCATTCCAGTCCTTATGGTATTCTGGTTGCTGGCTTTTTATATATATAGATAGGTACAGTAAGTCATCATGGGTCCTAAAAAGGTTAGTGATAACTGCAAAGTGAAAAGGAAAGTTGTGAGAATGACAATAGAGTTTAGACATATACTGTATATAAGAAAGTTTAAAACAGGGAATCATTTAGGAGTCTGGAATCAATTAATTCAATTTATATTATTTCTAATGGGAAAAAATGATTCTGTTTTCGAACAAATCACTTCTCCAACAGCCTTCCGGAATGAATTAAGTTTGAGAACTGAGGTTCCACTGTCTAAGTATATTGTTTGTACCTCTGTTTAATCATTCACCACTTAATATTGACTTTATTGACCATCTATTTAATAATTTTTCTGTTCCCTAGACTGAGAGTAGAGAATATCTAATTAGTGTTATGTAACCTTCTAAGCAATTAGCAGTGCTTGGTACATAGTAGGACTTAGTAAATGTTTGAAATTAAACAAAGGACTTATTCAAAGTTATCTACACTAATAAAAGAGAAAGATGCAAATTGACCATACCTCCACCACACCCACCATCCAATCAGGAGTGAGTATGCAAATTAACCCAACAAAGATGGCAGGTTTATTTGCATATGCAGGTGTGGAGCGAAGACTGAAGGCTCTGGCCCGAGCAAAGACTGAAGACTGAAAACTGAAGAGGCTTGGCTTCTCTGCTGCGGCCGGAGCGGAGAAGCCAAGCCCTGCTGCAGCCAAGCGGGAAAAGCCTAGCCTTGAGGCTTGGCTTCTCTGCTGCGGCTGGAGCGGAGAAGCAAAACCTCACTGCAGCTGGAGCGGAGAAACCTAGCCTCGAGGCTTGGCTTCTCCGCTGCGGCTGGAGCGAAGGCCTGGGTCCTGGTGCCGGAGAAAAATTGGTGCCAGCAGCCAGGGGAAGGAAGACCTATTGCATGAATCTTCGTGCAACGGGCCTCTAGTGGTTAATAAGACTAGAACCAGGTCATCTGACCAAACTCTCCCAGTGAACATCCTAGTATTCTACTCATGTTATAGGAAGAATTTCTATATTGTACACATTCATTAAGGTCATTCAGTATGTGTGTTTACAGTACCTAGTCTGTGCGTGGTGCAGTGCCAGGCACTGGGAGTACACTAGGGTCACAGGTAAGTAGGGGAATACAAATACCCACAGCGTAGATTAGAAAGAATCAGCAAAATTGGATGACTCCCGTTAGATCCTGGTTGAGCACTCTTAGATATAAGCACTAAGGGAGATTTTTAAAAGAAGTGTTAGCCCTCCATATCTTCAGGTTCTGCATCCATGTATTCAACCAACCACAGAATATTTTTTTGGGGGGTGAAGATATGTTGTTGCTGACATGTACTATGTAGTTAGGCCTTTGATGGTTGATGCTTGTGTCTGTACTGAACATGTATAGACATTTTTTTCTTGTCATTCCCTAAACAATACAGTATAATGACTATTTGCATAGCATTTACATTGTATTAGGTACTATAAGTAATCTAGGATGATCTAAAGTAAATGGGAGGATGTGCATACGTTATATGCAAACACTACGCCATTTTATATAAAGGACTTGAGCATATGTGGATTTTTTTTTCTGGTTAATACTCACCCAAGGATATTTTTTCCATTGATTTTTAGAGAAAGTGGAAAGGAGGGAGGGAGAGAGTAGCGGGGAGGGGGGGGAGAGAGAGAGAGAGAGAGAGAGAGAGAGAGAGAGAGAGAGAGAGAGAGAGAGAGAGAGAGAGGGAGAGGGAGAGGGAGAGGGAGAGGGAGAGAAATATGGATGTGAGAAAGACACATCGTTTGGTTGCCTCCTTCACATGCACTGACCAGGGCGGAGATCAAACCTGCAACTCAGGTACATGCCCTTACTGGAAATCAAATCCATGACCTTCGGTGCATGGGCCAACACTCTAACCACTAAACAACACTGGCCAGGGCAAGCATATGCAGATTTTTATATTCTTGGAGTTCCTGGAACCAATCGCTAGCAGATACCAATGAATGACTATATAAAACCCTATTCTTGTCTTGAAGGGAATCTTTGATTTAACCTGAGAGACAGAAATAAGTACAGATTAAAATAACTAAAGCAATCAAAGAATTCTTACAAAAGAATGTGTACTTCAATGTATGTAAGTTATATCTCGATAAAAAAGCTTAAGGGAAGCAGGAAGAAAATAACAGGCTTCAACCTAGTACCCATTGAGTTTGAAAAGCATGATGCCAACGAGGACAGTAAGTTTAGAGATCTTTAAGGGAGTTATTGAACCTGAACAACCAACGTGTTGAGGGTCAAGTTGAGGAAGGTAAAAGGAGAATTCAGAGAAAGGAGAAATATTTAGAAAGAAAACAGGCAGCATAATGGTTAACTACGCAAACTGTATCCAAGCAGGCTTAGTTCAAATCCCATATCTTTCCATTTTAACTGGAGAATTAAATTCCAGATTTTCATCCTTGAGAAGAACCCCTTTAAGCCTGGTTCCCCAACTGTAAAATTTGGATAATAGGACGCTTTTCATTGTATAAAATTATGTATTTTAGAGAGTAACATGTAGCCTGGCATATAATAATCTTTAATACGTGTAGTAGTGAAAGGATAGAATTTAAAAGTCTTGTTAACATATTGGTATAGATACATGGAGAAGGAGGAATTAAAAAGAATGCCAGCACTGGCCAGGTAGCTCAGTTGGTTAGAGCACCGTCCCAACACGCTAAGGTTGCAGGTTCGATCCCCAGTCAGGGCACATACAAGAACCAACCAATGAATACATAAACAAGCGGAACAGCAAATCGATGTTTCTCTCTCTCCTTTCCTCTCTAACATTAAAAAAAAAAAAAAAAAAAGGAAGAAAAAGAATGCCAAGCTTTCTCACTGGGAGTTGCTGTCATTAATGGGACCAGGAAAGGTAGAAAGAGCTTTATGGCTGGCACTCATCATTACCTTTCTTTGGACTAATTTAACAAATGTGCTAAGAGCACATAAAGTCCATATAATTTGATGAGCTAGAGCTATGCTAGGATGGTGAGCCATCAAAAGGGAAGGACCCAATCTAAAGGCTCAGGGAGCCCTGACTGGTTTGGCTCAGTGGATAGAGCACCAGCCTGCGGACTGAAAGGTCCCAGGTTCGGTTCCGGTCAAGGGCATGTACGTTGGTTGCGGGCACATCCCCTGGAGGGGGTGTGCAGGAGGCAGCTGATTGATGTTCCTCTCTCATCAGTGTTTCTAACTCTCTATCCCTCTCTCTTCCTCTCTCTGTAAAAAATCAATAAAAAATATATTTTAAAAAAATAAAATAAAATAAAGGCTCAGGGAAGTCTTCCTAGAGAAGGTGATGTTTGCAGATAGTCCTGAAGAATGAGTAAGCTTTGAGATGAAGACTGGTGGGAAGGGCATTCCAGACTGAAACAAACATGAGCAAAGGCATAGAGGTGACACACAGCATAGTGAACCTGGGAAGCTGTAGTCAGTTTGACTGCACACACAAAAAACAAGATGGTGAGGGGGTGGTAAATGAAGCTGGAGACATGGGCAGAGGCCACACCACAGTCATCCTTCACGGTTGTGCCATACTACAGGGCTGCTCCATGGCCCTGGAGGTGGGGATGGTGTTGCTGGCCCAGCACTGTGCATACATGTGCATATTCAGCCCTGGGCCCCTCCTCCCTGTTATTGAGGTCCTGGCATATCCTGTTTTTCTAAGCTTGCCCCACAGGGTGAGCAAGCAGGACCAGCTGGCATAGGGTGTTTGGAAAGGGATTGATGAAATGTCCAGGCTGTGTCATGTCATGCCAGAGGCTGAGATTTTTTTCCCCCTCCTCTAGTCTTTGGGCTGTGACACTTACTGAGGAGGCAGGGGTGTGACCCATTCCACCCACCAGTGGTCTGTGAGTCATTTATCCAGCAGATCTTCGATGAAGGAATAGCGAGCATTATGTTAGGTGCTTGGAAAACACTGAGGAATAACTCAGTTTGGTCACTTGAAGACAGCCCCATTCAATTGGAATGTACTGCATAAACACCCAGGTAAATGTCACAAGGCATAACAGCTGTGATATCAGTAGCTGACTTATATAAAAATAAATAAAAGAGCCCTCGCCAGTTGCTGAGTGGTTAAAGCATGGAGACCGCGTCTCGGGTATGCATTTTCAATATGGTGAATAGGTAGCAGAGGCTAAGGAAACCCAGCACTTATTATAATTTTTATTTCTATATCTTAATCCATTGCTGTTTCCAACTGGAGGTTTAAAATTTTTCTGTCAACACTACAGAAGTGTGGCCTATTTAATTCTCATAACAACCCTAATAAGATAGTTTCATTTTATGATGAGGAAACTACACACAGAAGTGAAGTGAATTGCCCAAGGTCAAACAGCTTCTGAGTGGCAGAGCTGGAATTCAAATCCAGTAGTTAGCCTCCACTGTCTCCATTGCTTAACCACTAGATATACTGCTATCCAGAGAAGCTCCTAAGCCTTTTATTTCAAATAAATGCTATAAATACAGAGAAAGGAACAATTACCATGGTTTGAGGGCATCCACAAAGGCTCCTTGGAGAAGGTGGTACTTGATTGGGGCCTTGAAGCATGGGTTGAAAGTTAATAGGAAGAAAGAGCAGATAATCAATTTAGTTACCCTTCTCCTTTGAATCATCACTTTCCTCTTAGAATGGAAAAACCAGCAGGGACCCTAAAGATTATGTAGCCCAGGGGTTCTCAAAATCTCTTAGGATGTGGACATTTTTCTTTAAATGAAAGGTGAACAGAGATTTTCTGTCTTAGAGAAGAGACCCAGACTTAACCTTACTCGTGACTCCCAAGGGCCACTTTTTTATTTTTTATTTTTATTTAATCCTCACCTGAGGGTATGCTTTTAAATTTATTTTTATTTTTTAAAATATTTTTATTTGTTATTTATTTTTAAATATGTTTTTTATTGATTTTAGAGAAAGAGAGAAACATCAGTCAGCTGCCTCCTGCACTCCCCCTACTGAGGATGGATCCTGCAACCTGGGCATGTGCCCTGACCTGGAATCTAACCAGTGACGTCTTGGTGTAAGGGACATCACTCAACCAACTGATCCACATGGGCTTGGGCTTTCATTGATTTTAGAGAGAGGGTTGGGGTGTAGGGGAGAGAAACATCGAGTGCTTGCCTTCCCGTATGAGTCTTGACCAGGGATAGAACCCAAAACCTAGGTATATGTCCTGGCCAAAAATCAGACCCCCAACCTTTTGGTGTACTGGATGATGCTCAAATCAACTGAACCACCAGGCCAGGACAGGGTCATTTTTATCTTTGCTGTCTAGAGTAGGCAGTGGCTCCCAAAAGGTAGAAATGAAGTGGACACTTTTTTTTTAAGTTTAGATCTTTACACAGTACTAGAGGCCCAGTGCACAAATTCGTGCACAGGTAGGGTCCAGCTGGCCCCCCTCCCTGATGGGGGCTGATTGGGCAGGGCCAGTGGGGGGAAGGGGCTGCGGGCAGTTGGCCAGCTGTCCTTACCACCAATCTTGGGGGGCGCCAATCAGGGGCCGGGCCAGTGGGGGCGGGGAGGGGCTGTCCCCCTATCCGGCTGGTTGGCTGGCCACAGTGCGCGTCATAGTGACCAGTCGTTCCAATCGTTCTGGTGTTCCGGTCGCTTGGCTTTTATATCTATAGATTATTGATTGATTGATTTCAGTGAGAGAAAGGGAGAGGGAGAGAGAGAAACATCAGTGATGAGAGGGAATCATTGATAGGCTGCCTCCTGCAAGAACCCTACTGGGGATTGAGCCCGTAACCTGGGCATGTGCCCTGACCAGGAATTGAACCCTGACCTCCCAGTTCATATGTCGATGCTCAACCACTGAGCAACACTGGCCGGGCAGAAGAGAACATTTTAAACAGTAACCAGCTAGGTACTCTGCTATTGCCTCTTTTCTATTTTCCCTTGTATCTTGCTCAGATTGAATTGTTGGCAGCTACAGATGAGCAACAGAGTGAATGAAAGGAGTTGGGGCTTAGAACTGCAGTAGATGAAAATGAAGGGAGTTTTAGCTAGATAGGGTCTAGAAGCAAGAGCTGCATACTCTGGGATTGGAGAGTAAGCATAAATCTTCCTTCCCTACATCCTACACTGCACTGTGGTCTCCAGAAAATATATCAGCCACTGTAAGCCCAACAGGGCCTTATCTTATAAAAGAAAGGGGGTGGCCAGCACCTTTCTTATTGTCCCTTCTACTTTCCCTAGATATGTGCAGGTGAAATTTGTCTGTAGTCGGACCCAGTCAAATAGGAAGAGGACACCAGACGCGGACGTGTGCCCAGCATACTTGCTCCTGCAGTACAATGAGAAACTGGATAGACTATTTATCAGTGAACTCAACACCCAGCATATACATGTTGACTCCAAAACTGCGGATCCTGAAGGAGACATTGCTGAATCTCAAAAGACATTGTATCAGCAGACACCTGAGCCTGAGCAGCCCACATATAAAAAAGACCTTACCAGGGCTGAGAAGTCCCCTGTTGAACCTTCATTTTGCTTAGGTAAGGTCCAAGCAGCCTCAAAGCCAGAGCAGGAGGGTATCACTCCTTCTGACCTGGCCAAGATCGCAAAAGTGATGAAGAACTTTCTGAAGGTGGATGAGGGTTCCATGGCCTCCCTCAGTGTAGGCAACAGCCAAGACCTGGACCGGCTCAGCTTTCAGAGCAGCAAGATGAGCAACCTGTTCATCCGCTTCCCAGAGAATCTCCTGCTGCACCGGGTGGAGAATGCCCAGGGCCACATCCTCTACGCTTTCTTGGTGGAGAACAAGGAGCGAGAGAGTCGAGTGGTACACTTTGCTGTACTCAGGGCCGAGACAGCCACGTCTGTGGCCAAGATGCTGGGTATCTTCACAGAGTTCAACTCAGATTGGCCCAAGATCAAGGTGATCTTTGTGGACCCATCCTTCCCTCACCGAGCCATCCTGCAGGAAATCTTCCCTGCCGCCCGCATTCTCCTCTCCATCTACCACACAACCCGACTCTTGGAGAAGAAGTTGCATCGTAGTTCAGCAAATCCATCCTTTAAGAGCCTCATGAAGGAAGCCCTACGGGAGGCTGTGTTTGTCACCTCTGAGGCCAGCCTGCAGAATCTCTGTCAGATGTCCCAAGCCCTACTGCATGAGGAGCTCTTCAGCTTCCTGCAGGCCCACTGGTTCTCCTGTGAACTGCTGTGGTACATGCACGTCAGGAAGGGCCTGCATGCGTGTAACACCTACATGGACAGCCTAGACATCGTCACCAGCAAGGTGTCAAGCCTCTTTAGGAAACAGCAGTCCCTGCTGGACTGCATCCTCCGCTTTGTGGATTACATCGACTTCTTTAATACCAAAGGTGTGAAAAACTTGCCCACAGCTCCTCCCAAGTTAAAGAAAGCCCGGCCAGCAAGCATGTTACCGAGGTCCAAGAAGCCTTTTGAAATCTGTGGCGGGAGCTTCTCCCGGCTCCCCAGGAAAGAGACAAAGCCATACCCACAGCAGGTGCAGCTGGAGCAGCAGCCACAGGTGCAGCCCTTCCAAGGTGGCATGCTAGACACCTTGCACCAGAGTGGCTTCGAACTGGCCTACAAGCTGTGCTACAACGAATGGGAGGTGGTACAGAACTCGACCCACCTGATGGATGCGGCTGGCTCCTCAGTGGACATTAAGCTGCTGGAGGACTCTCACCAGGTTAGCAAAGATGGCTGTAGCTGCAACTGTTCCTTTCAACAACGGTACCACCTGCCATGCCGACACATTTTGGCCCTGCTACACAACAGCCAGAAGCCAGTGGGTGAAACCATGGTTTGCCGCCGGTGGCAAAAGAGGTACCAGCACCTCCTTGGGCCTAGTGGGGAGCTCCGGGCCCCTGTTGTGGT
Source organism: Cnephaeus nilssonii (assembly GCF_951640355.1). NCBI lineage: Eukaryota > Metazoa > Chordata > Mammalia > Chiroptera > Vespertilionidae > Cnephaeus > Cnephaeus nilssonii. The sequence goes on along the minus strand of NC_137082.1, from coordinate 68,725,477 downwards.
CCCAAACACAGGCCAGCCTGGGAAGCAAGGAAGGAAGGACATGATCCAGGACCTAAGCAGGGAACTAGCAAACCTGCTAATGCAGAGTGAGGGGCCAGAGCTGGAGGAGCGCTTTTCCACCTTGCGCAAGATTGTGGACATCTGGGCTGATCCTTACCAGCCACCTGCGCCCACCCAGCAGCCAGGGGACTTCAAGGATGTGGGCCGCCTCCCCTTTCTCTGGGGAAAACAGGAGGAAGGGGCGGGATTCCCTCTTGCTGGAGCCACGATTCATGATTAAAGCACTTGCTCTGGTGCATTGAACCGTAAACCCCTCTCCTTGGAAGTCTGAGAGCTCACAGTGGGCAGGTCATGCTAGGGGTCAGCATTTTAACCAATGCCTTCCTAGGTAAGGCTAGGAAGATTGTTACAATAGAGAGAAGAGGATCCCCCTGTGTGACAGTCCTTTGAATTTCCCCCTTTTTGCCCTACCTTTGGCATTCTTTGGGAGCCCCATTCATTGTTTAAGGCCAAAGTTGTCTCCATGTTGAAAGGTCATCCCTCTGTCTCCCCCAATCCCTGAGAACAGATCTTATTCACTTTACAGAGATGAACCTCATGACCCAGGATAGGGTGAGATGAAATGGACCCGGTAAAAGGGCTTGTTTTCAGGGACAAAGGGAAGGAGGGTGATCCTTGATTATTGCTGCTTTTTACAAAGAATCTGTTCCGTGTGTCTATTTTTATTCATATTAAAGGTTTTTGTTTTTTTTAAATAAAATCAAATAAGGGAAATGTGTGCTGCTTGAATAGGGAAGGAATCGAGTAGGGGTTGTGAAGCAAAACAACTTGATGCCTCAAATTCAAAGACTTAATCCACCACTTCATCCTCTTTCTACCAAGCAAACCTTCCATTGATTTCAGGCTGCCTCCTATTCCAACAGGATGAGGCCAAATAGGGAGAGAAGAAACCAGAATCTTTTTATTTTTTTTAATTTATTTTATTTTTTAAATATATTGTTATTGATTTCAGAGAGGGAGAGAGAGATAGACGCATCAATGATGAGAACCATTGATCAGCTGCCTCCTGCATGCCCCACACTGGGGATAGAGCCTGCAACCTGGGCACGTGCCCTGACCGGTAATCCAACTGTGACCTCCTGGTTCATAGGTCCACGCTCAACCAGTGAGCCATGCCGGCCGGGTGAAACTTATAATCTACTTACACAATAAAGTTGGGCAAGTCATTTAACCTCTTATAATCTTATAATTAATTGCCCGCAGCTTGCAGGAAGACTGTAGGAAAGTCCCTAGTTTCTTTGACCTGGGTTTCCTCACCTGCAAAAATCAGTGTTGGGCTCTGGCAGGTTTGGCTCGGTGGATAGAGTGTCAGCCTGCGGACTGGAGGATGCTGGATTCGATTCCGGTCAAGGGCATATGCCTGGGTTGCGGGCTCGGTCCCCAGTGGAGGGTGTGCAGGAGGCAGCCGATCAACTATTCTCTCACATCATTGATGTTTCTCTCTCTCCCTCTCCCTTCCTCTCTAAACCCATAAAAAATATATATATTTTTTATATTTTATTGACTTTTTACAGAGAGGAAGGGAGAGGGATAGAGAGCTAGAAACATCGATGAGAGGGAAACATCGGTCAGCTGCCTCCTGCTCACCCCCTACTGGGGATGTGCCCGCAACCAAGGTACATGCCCTTGACCGGAATCGAACCCGGGACCCTTGAGTCCACAGGCCAACGCCCTATCCACTGAACCAAACCGGCTAGGGCCCATAAAAAATATTTTTTTTAAATATATTTTATTGATTTTTCACAGAGAGGAAGGGAAAGGGATAGAGAGCTAGAAACATTGATGAGAGAGAAACATCGACCAGCTGCCTCCTGCACACCCCCCACTGGGGATGTGCCCGCAACCAAGGTACATGCCCTTGACTGGAATCGAACCTGGGACCCTTCAGTCTGCAGGCCAACGCTCTATCCACTGAGCCAAACCGGTTTTGGCCCATAAAAAATATTTTTAAAAAATCAGCGTTGGCCTAGTTTCCCCTCTAAATTTATATAAATGGAACATTTTCACCACAGTTATAAGCATCAACCCTGACTTTTGTTGCTGCTCGTTTGTAATCTTAATCACCCAGAGCCTGGTAGCCAACCATCTTCAGGGGAACTGAGGTCAAAAGATGGCAGTCCGTCTTGTTTCTTGCATTAGTTCACCATGACCTTAGGTCACAGCTTCATTTTGGATCTCTCTTTCTGTAAAATCTGGGAGGGGTTGGCTGGGCAACACCAAGCTCTCTCAAGATCTGGGTTTTCTCAAATCCAAGGGCTGGGCTCCTAACCCCTGACCTCGAGGCGGAACTTGAAACCTGGGCCTCAGTTTCCCCAAGGCAGAAGACTCAATACAACTACATATGCACCCTTTCCTACCGCCCTCCCCCCCACACACTCGGGGCCTTTGGAATTTGACTAGAAAAGAAGAAAATTCTTGAAACACTACTATTTATTTTCCATTTCATTTTCGGCCGCTGAGGGAGTTTCCATAGTAACACGTCCTTCTAGTCGGTTCCACAGACAGGAGGTTCCAGAGTTCCAGGTTCAGGTCTCAGACTCTCCTGGATGCAAATATTCTCAGGCTTTTATTGGTTACCGCCAGCCGAGCCCCCTCGTAACCATGGTAACAGCACCGCCCACAAATTGCCGGGCTACGATTGGTCCGAGCTCGAAAGACCTAACGTGAGCTCCTTAGGCCATTGGCCCGAGTCACAGGAAACTGGCGCCGCGGTTGGTGAGTCTAGAGGTCAGTCAGAGCCAGAGACGGGGTCAAATAGGGAGACATGGCGACTGAGTCAGCCTGTGGGTGAGTGATTTCGGAAGGGGTGGAGACACAAGGCACCTGCTTACGGTCCGCCTGGACACAGCTCCCAAGGGGGTGGGAGGTTGACGTCTCTTCTGGCTCCGGCCGGACTCCGTTTGGAAAAGTCTGACATCAACATCCTCCCGTCGGGCAAGAGGTGAGAGGTCAGAGGCCGCGTCCGTTCTCTGTCCCTGGTTTATGGAGCTCAGGTGCTTTGAAAAGCAGTCGGGGTCCCGACCCAACGGCTCTGCGTCCAGCTACTTACACAATAATGTTGGGCAAGTCATTTAACCTCTTTGAGCCTCAGTTTCTCATCTGTAAAATGGGGACAGTAACCTGCTTTTGGGTCAAATAGCGGAAACATTTGACGAGAACTTTGCTCTTCACATCGGTATTTACGGAGCGGCATATTTGTTAGCCCCGTTTTAAGGCTGAAGAGATGGAGGCTCAGAAGGTGTCACTGACTTGCCCAAGATCACACAGCAAATTTGGGGCAATTGCATTTCTCTTGAATACACCAGGACCAAGTGAAAGAATGGATGCCAAAAGGTAATTTGTAAATATAAAGTGCTGTACAAGTATTTAAAATGCTGTTTTAAAAAACAGACTATGTGCAGCACTAGCCTTCACACCCATTTAGATCTTATGGAACCAAATGGCTGGCTTATCCGTTAGGTCTCAGCTCCAATGTCATCCTCCCTTCCCCCAGAAAGGACTTCCCTGAGCACCTTAGCTAAAGTTTCCCTCCATCCCCAGTTCACACTCTGTTACCCAGTATTGTGGTCTTTGTAACCTTCATTATCTGATATATCCTCGTTTATTTGTTTACATGTTTATTGTGTTATGTCCCCCTGAACAGTGCTAATACACAGTAAGTGTTCAATAAATATTGTCTGAATAATTGAAGAGCCATGCCCCTACCATCTCCTTAAACCTGTGTTCCTCTCCATAGGCCGCTCTTTGGAACAAGATCTGGGAAATACAGTCCAGCCTCAAGCCGCAACTTCATTGGAGCTTGAGAGACTGGGAGCCTCCTGTACAGCAGCCTTGCAGAGAAGTATTTTGACCTTGGCATCTAGACATCTCCCATCTCCCCCATGGCCCTGACAATGCTGACTGAGCTCTTCATTGAGGACCCAAGCCCACCTATGCTGCTGTACCAGGTTAGCGAGACTGCCAAGTTAGATACCCTCAACTATCAGAGCTACTTTATGCAGGACATCTTTGCCCATTTCCCTGATATCTTATTTATCCACCGGACCTATAACCCAATGGGCAAGGTGTTATATACCTTCCTGGTGGATGGCCCTCAGGTGCAGCTGGAGGGTCATTTTGCCCGGACAGTTTACTTTGCCATTCCTGCCAAGGAGGATGCTGAAGGCCTGACCCAGATGTTCCAGATATTCAAGATGTTTAACCCAGCCTGGGAGAAAGTCTGTACTATCCTGGTAGATCCCTACTTCTTCCCTCTGCCCACCCTAGCGATGGAGTTCCCCACAGCCGAGATCCTGCCCTCAGCCTTCCATATCTGTAAGTTCCTCCAGGGCAAGTTCTATCAGCTTTCCCTCGAACAGCCTGTGAAGCAGGTGCTCCTGACCGCCCTGCAGAGCACCATGTGCTCAGCCACCGCTGGCAACCTGAGGAAGTTATATGCACTCCTGAGCAACTGCATCCCCCCAGACCAGCTGACCAAGCTGCACTTATACTGGCTGCTCAATGACCGCATCTGGCTGGCCCACCGTCGGAGAAGCCAAGCCGAGAGCAGCCACTACTTCCAGGGCCTGGAGGTCACCACCCGCATCCTCAGCCAGTTCTTTGGCACCACCCCATCTGTGGAACAAGGCATAACCTCCCTGCTCCGATTTGTGCAGCAGCACTCCGGAGACAAGGCCATCTTCAGCCTGGGCTTGAGTCCCCAGAGCAATTGTGCCCCCTCGGACGTCAGCCCCCACAGCCCCAAAGTGGAACAGTTGGTAGAAGCCTGCATCCAGCACTCCCTCCGCACCATCTGCACAGAGCCAGCAGCCCAGCTCTGCCTGGGTGAGCTTGCCGTGGTCCAGAAATCTGTGCAACTCATTGGCTCTGGCTCTGAAAAAGTGAACGTACAAATCCTAGAAGACACCCATAGAGTGCAGCCCCAGCCTCCTGCCAGCTGCAACTGCTACTTTAACCAGGCCTTCCACCTGCCCTGCCGCCACATCCTGGCCATGCTCAGCGCCCGGCACCAGGTGCTCCAGCCCAATATGCTGCCACCTCAGTGGACAGCAGACTCTGCTGCTAGTCTGGATGACATCCTGGGCAGCAAGTGGAGTGAGACCCTGGATAAGCACTTGGCTGTGGCTCTCCTCACTGAGCAGGTGGGTCAGCTCTTACAACACTGCAGCCAGGAGGAGTTTGAACTGCGGTACAGCACCCTGCGGGAACTGGCCGACATCTGGATTGGCCCTTACGAGCAGGTCCAGCTGTGATTACCCTGTGCTGAGAGATGCTCATACACAGGTACACACATCCTCCCCTACACACACACTCACACGGTTGTACTTCCCTGGACCCTCCCTCCAGGACAAAACAGGCCTTCTATTGCCTCCTGCTCCCTACAATATGTCTAGTTTTCTACGACGGGAGTCAGCAAACCTTTTCTGCAAAGGGCCCGACAGTAAATATTTTAGGCTTTGCTGGCCATATAGTCTATTGTACTTGGTTTTGGTTTTGTTTGTTTGTTCTTTTTACAACCTTTTGAAAAGGTAAAAACTATTCTTAGCTCAAGGGCCTTACAAAAACAGGTGGCCCCTGCTCTGAGAGAAGAGGTACAGACAGAGATCACGGTCTGGGATGAGATAACGCTCCTGACTCCCAGAGGAAGAGGCCCCTCAGAGGAGCTGGTGCAGCCAGGTTCCCAGTCTTTTTACTACCCCGCCCCATCCTGAGGTCATTAAAGTTGAATGTTGCCTACTTTAGCGCTCGTCTAGTTTTTTATCTTGCGGAAGGCACTTTAGGAAATGACATGGGAAGAATAGAGATGTTGGAGTCCGATGCTGCCTGCAAATCCTGGTTCCTTACTTGCCTGATTCTTGAGACCTGGTCTGCCTGTTACTAGCTGTGGGACTTCAGGCAGGTCACCTCGCTAAGCCCCAATTTGTTCATCTCTAAAAATGAAGATCCTCACAGCACTGGTAAGATTAAAGGAGTGGGCATATAATGGGCCTGATGCCCAGTGGGTGCTCACATAAGTATTAATTCTCCTTCCTTGCCTGTGGTGTCATCACCTGCCTTCAGCAGGCTGGGAAATGTAGGCAAGAGGAAATTCACATTGCCTGTGACTTTGTACAAGAAGTTTTGATCAAGTCCCAAAACAATACAGAAGAAACCTCCGCTCTCCAAGCAGGGTCCCCTACCTCAGGTAATTTTCATTATAATTACTCTGACAAGACCTGTCTCCTGGCTTAGTGGCATCTAGAGAAACTTCCTGGGGTCTGGGCCCTGATGAAGGACTGGTATTCATCTGAGTGGCTCAATCACCCACCCTATCCCCATCCCTGCCATAGGCACCCCCAACCCTATCTGCCCAAAAATCATACGGAGAAGCCGCCCTATGTGTCTGATGCTATTTCATCAGCTACAAGCAGGAGCCAGGAGGCTGGCCCCTCCTGGATCTCACTAGGGGCATGTGCCCAGAGGCTGTGTGGGCATGCACCTGCCCCCACTGGACCCCCTCCACAGCCCCCTCTGGCTCTGGATGGGCCATCATGAAAGCTTGAGCCGCCCGGATTAGGTCCTCTTCCCGCAGGCCTGGGACCGGCACGGTGGGGATGCCAGCAATCATCATGGCCAGGGTAAGGATGCAGATGTCAGGCTGGGAGCCGGCCTCCTTTCCCCCCGCTTCGGAGGGCTTTGGCACAACTCCTGGTGATAGCCCACACAGCAGTAGGGGCCCAGGCCTGCTGGAGCCACCCAGGTGGGGAGCTCTGCTTCTGGAGCAGCCATCCTCCCAGCCCAGGCTCTCAGGCTGCTTCACATGGGGGAACTTGTGGCAGTATCGGCCGTACTCCTTCTGCCGCAGTGTCTCCCAGCTAGGCCCCCCAGGGCAGCCCCTGGCTTCCGGCACTGCCAGAGTTGGGCCCCAGGCCTGGACAGCAGGTACCACCTGCTCAGTTTTCTGGTTCAGTTGGCCTCGTCCACCAGAGGCCACCGCCACTGGCTCTACAGGACTATAGGGGCCAAGAGATGAGCCTCTAGAAGCAGTCTCACCTGCAGAGACAGGAATGAGATGGACTATTATTCTTGGTCTCTTTGAGAGGGAGGCCCTGAGGGGCAGGGCATAGGAGCAGAGCACTGGGAACAGGAGCAATTAAGGGCAGCCGAAGAGGGTTGTCGAATGGTTGGGAACCAGGTTATACTAATATCCACACTCCCGTCCCCACCTCTAAGTGATGGAGAAGTGTTTGCTGAATGAGTGAGTGAGCAAGTGGGTAGCTATTGGCAAGCACTTTGGGAATGGATTTTCTTTGAAAAGAATTGGGAGCCAGCCCCAAAATGCTTAGCAGAAACCTCCACCTCCCCAGAGCCAGGAAGCAAGTTCTCAGGGGAAGTTATACCCATTCCAGTTCCCAGAGCCCCTCTCTCACCTTGGCCGGAAGGCAGAAGACCTAGATGAGTTTGTGGAGACATGAAATAGGACATGGCTACCCCAAAGCACCTATTTGTGAGGAAATAGTCGTCTGCCCCCTCTCCTGCCCTCCCCACCATTCTAGAATGTCACCTCATAGTCCCTCCCTTCTGTACCTGGAATCTACCTCACAACATGGACCTGTTCATTCTAGAACCTCTATAAGACAATGGGATGGGGTTAAAGGAGCACTAACCCAGGGCCTGGGCATTCTAGGTTCTTGCCTTTACCTTGGGCTAGTCTCCTGGACAGTTTTGTTCCTTGATATCCTCATCTGTAAAGTGGGGGTAATGACTGCCCACTACCTCACCAGAAGTTGTGAGAACTAAATGAGACCATTTGTATGGAAGCAAATGATCAGGAATACAAATAATGGAGTCTAGTGCTTTGTGGCTGTAGTGTGAGAGAAGGAATTCTCTGCATCAATTCATTTCCTGTCTGACCTCTGGGCTTCAGTTTCCCACCAACAAAATGAAATAGTTGGTCTCGGGCACTGGTTCTCAATCCAGGTTGCACATTAGTTTCCCTTGGGAGCTTTTAGAAATCCTGATGCCCAGCCTCATCCGAGACCAATTAAAGGAGAATTCTAGGGCTCAGACCCAGTTATCCATCTTTTTCAAAGTTCCTCAAGTGGTTATAATATGTGCCAAAGTTGAGACCTCTGTTCTTCTCAACTCTGGCTGTACATTAGAATCTCTAGGGGAGCTTTTACAGAAACGATGTCTAGGCCCAAACCTCCAACAAATCTAACGATCTCTGGAGATGGAGTCTGTACACTGATGAGTAGCCAGGCTAGGAACCACTGGTCTAGATGATGTCTAAAATGCTCTCTCTTGCCCTGGCCAATGTGGCTCAGTTGGTTGGAGCATCATCCTGTACACTAAAAGGTGGCGGGTTTGATTCCCGATCAGGGAACATGCCGGGGTTGCGGGTTCAATCCTTGGTCAGGGTGCATGCGGGAGGCAACCAATTGAAGTGTCTCTCTCTAAAATGAATTTTTAAAATAAAATATGCTTTCTCTTCCCCTGTTCAGGTAGCTCAGTTGGTTAGAGAAACATCCCTGATACACCAAGTCATCCTGATACACCAAGTCATCCTGATACACCAAGGTTGTGGGTTCAGTCCCTAGTTGGGGCACATACAGGAATCAACCAGTGAGTAAGCAAATAGGTGGAACAACAAATTAATGTTTCTCTCTCTCTCCCCCTTCCCCTGTGAAAAATCAATGAATGAATTTTTATTTATTTATTTTAAATATATTTTTATTGATTTTAGAGAGGAAGGGAGAGGGATAGAGAGAAACATCAATGATGAGAGAAAATCATTGATTAGCTGCCTCCCACACACACCCTACTGGGAACTGAGCCCACAACCCAGGCATGTGCCCTTGGCCGGAATCGAACCTGGGACCCTTCAGTCCGCAGGCCGACGCGCTATCCGCTGAGCCAGACCGGCTAGGGCTGAATGAATTTAAAAAAAAAAAAAAATGCTGTCTCTTGCTCTGACCTGCTAACAACCCACAGTCATTCTAAAAGAAGTGCTCCTCACAGGCGGCAGGGGCAAGGAGACCCTCTAATGATCAGCACCGGCTGTTTATTTCTGGTTCGGGCTGACAGCAGTATGGCCATCTTCAGGCCAGCCACAGCTCTGGGGCCAGGACGCGACCCTGGCCCCTGCTCCCGGGCAGCTGCAGGCCTTCACTCATACTTGCAGAAATCCTTAAGTCCTTTGGGCAGGTGGAGCCCATCGATGGCCAAACGGTGCACCACGCTCCTCTGGATCACTAGGCGGCACAGGGTCTGCAGGGATGGCACTGTGGGAAGAAGATGGTCAAAGGCAACCTGAGCAGGAGGGTAGGTCTAAGGCTGAGTCCCAAAAGATCTAGGTCTTGGTCCCCCCGCTTTTGTCATTAAGTTGAGCAATTCCCTTCTACTCTCTAGATCCCCCGTGACTCATGGGGCTGTACCTGTGCTTGAGATAAGCACCTCTTTCACAATACTTTCACAATGCTGCAGCCCTATTTCTAGTGTAACACTCAGTGCCCTCCCTTCCCTGCCACGTAGCAGCTTCTGGGGGCAGGGGTAGTATCTGTTTAGCTGTGCAACTCCAGTCTCCAGCACAGAGTGGACTCTGGTTCACTGAATACATAAATTAACGCTGGACAGACCAAGCAAGGCCTTGAGCTGGCTCGGAAGCCTAGCAAGTTCAGGTCCTCACACTGGGCCAGGAGGGGTCGCTATCTAGGAGGTGGGATACCTACAGCCATACTCAAGCTGGACCAGGCGCACGCTCTTAGTGGAGGCAAACACGTCCACCACTGCGTAGAGGGGCTGGGCAGCTGGCAGCCCCCGGGCGCTGGGGCCCATGTCCTCGCCGTTGATGACGATGTGCATGTCGGCTGTGCCGTCCGGGCGTGGGCAGAAGAGAACGCCCAGGCGGCTACGGCGCGCGGTCGGAGGCAGCACGTTCAGCTCATAGAGCTGGTCCAAGAGGTGGCTGTAGAGTCCGGGCCGACTGCGGCCCACCAAGCGGTCGCGGGGAATGCGAAACTGCTCAATGCACAGATACGGTTCCACCAGGAGGGCTGGGGGTCGGCAGGGGACCGCTGCCTCTGCAGCCGGGCGGCCCTCCCGGGGCACGCGGTTGTGATGGCGCGTGATGGCGAAGACCCAGGTGTGGCCGAGGCTGACCAAGTCAGGCAGCGAAAACTCAGGCACGGGCGCCAGGCTGGCGGGGTCCAGTGCAGTCAGGCCGAGGCGCAGGTGGCCGCACCAGCCCAGCTCTTTCTCCTCGATCTCGACCAGAAATATCTGGCCCGGGGCCAGCGGCTCGCGACTGAAGCACACGCCGTGAGCGAAGCTCTCCACGCGTGTGGCCCGCGTCCCGGAGGGGTCCACGCGGATGTTGGCACCGTGTACCCGGTGGAAGCGGGTGGGAGAGGGCTCGGGGCGCGCGGGTCCCCAGGGCGCACCCAATTCCATGGGGTCGGAGACAGCAGCCATCTCCCCGCCATGAGGCAGGCCTGTGGGCGCCGGGGACTATTTTGGGCAGCTGGCTCAGAGGTGACCGCGGGGGCATGTAAGGTATTTCCCCCCTACCGCCGTCCCGGAGGCTCTGTCCGGGGGGTCCTAGTGCCGCTTTCTTAAGCCCTCCCGCCTTAAACTGCCCCAGGGAAGGCTGGGGGATCCTGGCCGTCCACACCCAAGTCATCTGATCACCGGCACCCGAGGTGTGACTTGCGAGGCCCCCGACCCTGACTGGGCGTGGACCGCCCCCGCCCCCTCCTTTCCCGGGTCAGCATTCCCCGCGGAGCCGCGCGAGGCTGTCACGTGACGCCGGAGCACACGTGACTCAGGGTACACATGACTTCCCGCCGCCCGACAGCTCCGGGAGAACAAGGACGCGGGGGAGCAGAGGTGAGGGGACGCCGAAGGCTGGGGGGGGGGGGATCCCGGATCCCCCGGCGGCACGCGGAGCGAGCGGGGGAGGCTGGGCTGGGAGCTGGGGCCGGGGAGCGCCGCCAGCTCCTCCCTGGGGACGGCTGCACGCCGCCAGGGAGCCAGTAAACAGCCGGCGCCCGCTTCCTCCGCAGATGGTCCGAGCCGCGCCGTCGCCGCTCTTCTTCCCGCTGCTGCTGCTGCTGCTCTGGTCGCCCCGAGGCGAGGCAGCCCCCGATCAAGACGAGATCCAGTGTCTGCCCGGGCTGGCCAAGCAGCCATCTTTCCGCCAGTACTCGGGCTACCTCAGAGGCTCGGGCTCCAAGCATCTCCACTACTGGTCCGCGGCTCTCCCTCCCAGGGCGGGGAGAGGAGGGGGCACAGTGATGCCCACCTGGGGAGAGGACTGCGGGGCGGGGTAGGGGGTTCTGAAGATTCCTGAGGGAGCCTGGCAGCAGGGAGGGCTGGAAGAGGCCCCTCCACCTGCACCCACCCAGGCCTGACCCCTCCCTCCCAGGTTTGTGGAGTCCCAGAAGGATCCCAAGAGCAGCCCTGTGGTGCTTTGGCTCAATGGAGGGCCGGGCTGCAGCTCCCTAGATGGCTTCCTCACCGAGCACGGCCCCTTCCTGGTGAGTGGAAAGCAGCTCCCTCCTCCATGACCCAGGAAAAGGAGAGGGAGGGGACATTCCCAAAGGAAAAGGCCGGAGAAAAGGACTTTGGTCTTTTCCCCCCAAAATGTGCCCTTTTTCTGAGCCTTACTTTCTTTATCTGTACCATCGGCTTGACATGGTGGCCCTTTGCCTCCACCCAGTTGGCTCTTGGGACTTAATCAGCCATATCTTTCCTCCTCAGGTCCAACCAGATGGTGTCACCCTGGAGTACAACCCCTATTCCTGGAACCTGGTACGGGCGGTGCTGTTTGTCCTGTGGGATGTCTGGGCACTTGGACGGGGTGTGGAGCTCTCTGCAGCTGTTTCCTCCTCCCCTCTAGATTGCCAACGTGCTGTACCTCGAGTCCCCAGCCGGGGTGGGCTTCTCCTACTCCAAGGACAAGTATTATGCGACCAATGACACTGAGGTGAGTCCTGCACCTGCCCGTGTGCCCAGCCTCCCTGGTTTTCTAAAGGTGGCATGATACAGGGAAAGACCATGGCTTTGGAGTCCATTTTTGGCTGTTAAATGCTACCCGGTGTGATCTTGTCACTATGAAGCCACTTCCTCTTGCACAAACAGGGTGGGTTGGTGTCATTATCTGGAGGTTCTTTCCAGCTCAGATACCCCCTCCATCCTGCCATCCCCAGGTCGCACAGAGTAATTTTGAGGCCCTTCAAGATTTCTTCCGCCTCTTCCCGGAGTACAAGGACAATGAGCTTTTCCTGACGGGAGAGAGCTATGCCGGCATCTACATCCCCACCCTGGCTGTGCTGGTCATGCAGGACCCCAGCATGAACCTTCAGGTGCAGGACTGCTGCAGGGGGGAGAGGGGGAAGTGGTCATAGCTTCCTGATCAGGGAGGTCAAACAGGTCAACTCCCCCATCCAACCCAGACTCCTTCATAACACCCTCACCACGAGCTCGCCTCTCTGCTCACGTGCCTCCGGTGACAGGAAACTCATCTGTCAGGCTGCCAGCTCTGTTCTCTATGTTGTGTGGCCTCCCCCACCCACACACCCCCACAAAACACCCTGGGTTTCAGTTTCCATATTGCTGAAGGTCTGGGTGTAGGTCAAGGGAAGTTCCTTCTCCCCAGCCTCCCGCTGAACTGGATGCCCTGTTTCATAGGGGCTGGCCGTGGGCAACGGACTCTCCTCCTATGAACAGAATGACAACTCTCTCGTCTATTTTGCCTACTACCACGGCCTCCTGGGGAACAGGTATGGGAGGGGGGCAGCTGGGCAATCTTCTGGGTGGGACAGGGTCACAAGATCTCAGGTCTGTCCTCCGGGCACATAATATCCTGAGCCCTACCCTGGTTTATGAGCAGAAGATGGGGGCTGGGGTTGTTAGGAGGGTGCTAAAAGGCCTAAGACTAGAGATTAGAATTTAAAGGGACCAAGGAGGGCTGGTAGGATGGCCCAGGGGCAGCTGGGTTGGGGACCTACATACACACCCTGTGATATATTTCCTCCTCCCCTGGGGCCTGGTCACCATGGGAGGTTGGGAGGAGAAAGTGGTTGTCTAAGCACTTTCACTCTGATCTCCTATCCAGGCTCTGGTCTTCCCTGCAGACCCACTGCTGCTCTCAAAACAAGTGTAACTTCTACGACAACAAAGACCCAGAATGTGTGAACAGTGTAAGGTCCTGCCCCCGTGTGTCATCCTGGTATCCCCAGTCCAGGGAACAGGACCACGTCTCCTCCTGGGGGACTCCCTGCCCCCACCCCTATTGTCCTATCCTGCATCCTTCAGCAATTGGGGTTCTCTGGGACACATGAATATGGATGCCAAGCCATCACCCCATCCTGTGATTTTCTGGGTAAATCCCGTCACCCCTGGGAGAGAAAGGTGTTCTCTGATCGACCACCTGCCCTGTGCCAAGGCACATCATATAATCTTCAGTTTCTCCTTTAAGGGAGATACATGATTCACATTTTCCAGATAAGGAAACTGAAGCCAAGAACGTTGACGTCACAGTGCTAGGAAGTAGAAGCACTAGGATTTGAACCCAGGTCTGGCTGATTCCTTCCACTGAGCCTCATTTTCCCTAAGTGTGAAAAAAAGTAGAGGAAGGGTAATGACAGGGTGAGGTAGGAAAGCACTAAATCTTGGGACAAGTTGATGTCACGGGGAAGCCAGGTTTTCGTAAAGCATGGTGGCGCGGGGTGCCGTTGCAGCTCCAGGAAGTGTCTCGCATTGTGGCCAGCTCTGGTCTCAACATCTACAACCTCTATGCCCCATGTGCTGGGGGGGTGCCAGGCCATGTAAGGTAAGAGCTGCTGGGTGCCCATTGGGCCAACCGCAGCCCTGTCTTGAGGCTCAAGCACCTATCCCCCCACTTCTCTTGCAGGTATGAGAAGGATACTGTCGTGGTACAGGATTTTGGCAACATCTTCACTCGCCTGCCAATGAAGCGAACGTGGCATCAGGTGTGCAAGAGTCTGGGCTTCCTCTTGGGGTCGGGAGAGGCAGGGCAGGGAAGTGAAGACCCTGACTCTGTCTGTGCCCCTCAGGCACTGCTGCGTTCTGGGGATAGGGTACACCTGGACCCCCCCTGCACCAACACCACAGCCACCTCCACCTACCTCAACAACCCTTTTGTGCGGAAGGCCCTCCACATCCCCGAGCAGCTGCCTGGCTGGGACATGTGCAAGTGAGGTTCTGTGGCTGCTGGTGGCTGGGGGTTGGCAGCCTGTTGGGGCTTGTGGGCATCAGAAAAATCCCCAGGAATCTTTTGGCACTCGGGGCAACAGTGAGTTGTTTTCCAGGGTGTTTAAACCCTACGTTGATTTTCAGCCAGTTCATCCTTAAATGGCCACGTGGTTGTTAAAATAGTAGACACACTCCCAACTCCCCTCCCTCACCTCCACTCCAGTGCCATCCCAGCAGCTCAGCTCTCTGTTGACCCGAGTAAAAAGGTGATGAGCGGCAAGCAGGGACCACTTGGGTCCCTTTTGGGTTGGTCCGTGCCCATGCCCTGCTGTTATATGCTGTGGTTCTCACACCTACGAGCCTCTATGCTCTAAATGCCAGTTGCATCCAGTCATTGAAACAACCCAAGTGTCCCTGTGCCTTTCTAAATGAGAGTGGGCTGAGGACCTCTGAATTCCAGCCCCCGTCTAGAGAAGTAGCATGCCCGAGGAGGGGACTGGGTCCCAGCTGTCTACCTCCTTGGCTGGAGCCTGGGGATAGGAGAGGTCTGATCTGTTGACTCTTTCTTCCCCTGCCTGGTCTCTCCTGCAGCTTCCTTGTGAATATACAGTACCGCCGTCTCTACCAAAGCATGAGTTCCCAGTACCTTAAGCTGCTTGCCCCACAGGTGAGTCGGGGCAGCACAGCCGGGTGCACCAGCAGCCTCAGGGCCCTGGAGCCGTGTGGCAAGGCAGAGGAAACGGGAAGCTGAAATTCCAAGAAATGAAGCACTTGCCCGAGGTCCTATAGTTGGGTCAGGATTTGAATCTGGCTTTGGCCCCACCCCAGGCTGCTCTGGTGTAGGAGGTTGAGGGGTCTGCTTTAGCCAAGAAGCCTTTAGGGTGAGAAGAGCTAGTCAGATGGTGTTACAGATAGGCAAATGGAGGTCCAGGATGGGAGAGGTCTTGTCCAAGGTCACCTAGGAGACACTAGCAGAGCCAGGTTAGGACCAGGTCTGTATGCACAGTGGTTAGAGCGTGGGCTGAGGGTCAGATTGCCTGGGTGCAAGTTTCTTTACTAGCCATGTGACCCTAGACAGGTTTCTCACATATCTTGAGACTCGGTTTTCCCAGCTGTAAAATGGGATTAATAATGGCATCCACCTTCACAGGTAAAGCATTTCTTAGAGCACTGGACACGCAGGAAAGCAGTCAGAAAGCACAAGCATTTCCTGGTCTATCCTGTTTAGCTGGGCCCCTTGAATTCCCTTAGGGGTAGGGCTTGAACCTGATAAGGGCGGAGACCTGGGCTTGTTCCAGACCTCCCACTTGCCCCTGCTCTGCTCCAGAAATACCGGATCCTGCTCTACAACGGAGATGTGGACATGGCCTGCAATTTCTTGGGGGATGAGTGGTTTGTGGATTCCCTCAACCAGAAGGTAAGGCAGGGATGTTGGCCCCGGGGTGAGGCTGGTGCAGGGGTAGGGTGAGCACGCCTGGCAGACAGGGCAAACCTGGAGGAGTTCCCGGCCCCTATGGTCTTGAGGTTCGGTGTCTGTGAGCAGGGATGGTGGGTGGCTGCCGGCTGCTAAGTCTTTCCTGGTGGGGCAGATGGAGGTACAGCGCCGGCCCTGGTTAGTGAACTACGGGGACAGTGGGGAGCAGATTGCGGGCTTCGTGAAGGAGTTCTCCCACATCACCTTTCTCACCATCAAGGTAGGGCCTGGGCCTGGCGAGGGGGGGCTAGCTGGGGCGAGAGGGCTGGGGCAGGACCCACCCGTCCTTTCCTTCCCATTTCCTTTTATGCTGGGTTCCATCTGGCCCCCCAAGGGCAAGTTTTTGGCAGTGAGGGAATGAAGATTGGAAGGTTTGGGGCAGGGTGGGTGGAGGAGGAACGTCATTGGCTAGGGGGGATCCAATGGGATGAAGGAAGCCCCCAGGGGCAAGGGACGGAATCTTACAAAGCTTTGCTTCTCAGGGCGCTGGACACATGGTCCCCACCGACAAGCCCCAGGCCGCCCTCACCATGTTCTCCCGCTTCCTGAATAAGCAGCCATACTGATGACCACGGGGGCAGCCCCTCCAGCCTCTCCCGCTAGAAGGGAGGGCCTCCTTAATGCAAAATGCCCCTGCAGGGCAGTGAGGGACTTAGCACTTTATTCCTG
This sequence comes from Cnephaeus nilssonii, assembly GCF_951640355.1. Taxonomy (NCBI): domain Eukaryota; kingdom Metazoa; phylum Chordata; class Mammalia; order Chiroptera; family Vespertilionidae; genus Cnephaeus; species Cnephaeus nilssonii. Next base: position 68,709,078 of record NC_137082.1, on the reverse strand, counting down.
ACGGGTAGGGCCTGGTCCCCTCCCTGCTTAGACAATGCCCTTAATGCACTGATGCCGCCCCAGGAACACAATAGAGCTTGGGACAGCCCACTGGGAGGTTGGACGGACTGTAATTGATGGACTGAGTGCGATTATGGAATTAAATTTGGTACCACTTACAACCTCTTCTTCTCTGTGGCACTGGGGGTTAAAGAGGGTACTGTAAGCTGTGAGGGGGTGAAGGAGGGGATAAGAGGCATTGGTCCTGAATGCAACTGCCAGGGGCGGGGTTGAGGGTTCAGACAGCGGCTGTGGAGGGTGGTGGGGCACTGGGTACCCCGGAGTCCATGGTGTTCGCAGGCCGGTTCTTCTCAATCACCTCTCGCAGCCCTTTGGCAAAGTGGAGGTCGGCCCCAATGGTGAGGAAGCCCTGTGCAGCGGGGCAGGGAAGGAAGTCTGTTCATTCCAGTACTGAGGCCAGAGTTTAGAGATAAAGAGAGAGTCATGGCCTTGGGGGCTTCTCAGTCTAGTGGGACAGATGGAACAGCAAAGCAGTTATAACTTGCTGTGAAGGGTGCTGAAATAGAGGCTGCAGGAATACAGCCCGTGGGGCTCAAGGAGGCCTTCCTGGAAGAGGTGACCTCTTAGCTAAGACCTGAGAGATGAGTAGGCACTGGAGCTGGAATCATTCCAAGGTGAGGGCCCAGCCTGCACAAAGGGCTGGAGGTCTGATGTAAGATTAAAATGGGAGGGAGCAATTGATGAGGGAGGAGCTCCTATCAGGTTGGGCTGCACCCAGCCTGCTGAGGAAGAGGAAGGCTCTGCCCTCCTTCCCCATTGTGCCCCCACTCACCGCGTGGTTCGTCACCACCTCTCGCACAAAGTCCATCCCCTCAGGTAGTGGGATCTGCACCCCACGTCGGGTCCGCTCTGTGGGTGGGGACAGCTGGCTCAGTCGGGGCCCACCCAGGTCCCTCTCCTCCCCTCCCACCTCATACCCCCACCCTACCATTGAGCAGGGGCATCACCCCAAACTGCAGCATAGTCTTCAGAGGGGCCTGTAGCGGGATCAGCTGGGAGGGAGGTGGGCGGAGTCAGGGTGGGAAGAGCGGGTGGGCTTACCTTAGCCGCTCACCCTGACCCCAGCCTTGGCCCACCCACCATTCCCAACTCACTGCCAGGGACTCCAGTGCAGACTGGTTTGAGTAGATTCGGAACCTGTGGGAGAGAGAAATACCTGGTGGGCTAACTCCCCTCCACTAGGCCACCCAGGCCTAGCCACCAGAAGCCCGAGTTTCCGTCTCAGGTGTCCCACCTCTACACCTTTCCAAGGGGTTCTACCACTCCAGGTGTGTATTATTTTTTTAATATATTTCTATTGACTTCAAAGAGAGGAAGGGAGGAGAGAGAGCTAGAAATATCAATGATGGCAGAGAATCATCCATCAGCTGCCTTCTGCATGCCCCCTACTGGGGATCGAGCCTGCAACCTGGACATGTGCCCTGACCGGGAATGAACCATATCCCAGTTCATAGGTTGATGCTCATAGGACATCCAGATGTGTCTTCTTGGTGAGCCACTTCTAGGTCTCTTTTTCCTACATTGGCTGCTGCTTATTTGTTGAGCACTTCCTACATGCCAGACTTCTGCGGATAGCTTGTGTTATTTATTATTATTATTATTTTTTTTTGTTAATCCTTGCCAGAGGATGTTTTTCCATTGATTTTTTTTTTTTTTTTAGAGAGAGGGAGAGGGGAGAGGGGGAGAGGAGGGAGAGGGAGAGGGAGGGAGGGAGGGAGAGAGAGGAACATCGATTGGTTGCTTCCTGCATGTGCCCCAACAGGGGCTGGGGATCGGGGGCCAGGGATCAAACCCGAGACCCTTCCATGCATGGTCTGACACTCTAACCACTGAGCAACACTGCAAGGGCATGTGCTGCTTATCTTTAACAAAAAGTACAGTGCTGCCCTAGCCGGTTTGGCTCAGTGGATAGAGCGTCAGCCTGCGGACTGAAGGGTCCCGAGTTCAATACCGGTCAAGGGCACAGGCCCAGGTTGCCAGCTCAGTCTCCAGTAGGGGGCGTGCAGGAGGCAGCTGATCAATGATTCTCTCATTGTTGATGTTTCTATCTCCCTCTCCCTTCCTCTCTGAAATCAATAGAAATAAAAAAATAATAAATTTAAAAAAGTGCAGTGCTTACTCCCTGCCAGACACTAAATGTGTTTAAGAAGTTAGAGTCCTGGCCAGGTAGTTCAGTTAGAGCATCATCCCAATATGCCAAGGATGCTGGGTTCGATCCCCAGTCAGGGCACATACCAGAAGTAAGGAATGAATCCATCAATAAGTGGAATAATAAATCAATGTTTCTCTCCCCTCTCTCTAAAATCAATAAGTTTTTTTAAAAAAATTACAAAGCTAAGTTGTGCTGGGTTCCTGCCAAAACCCCGGTTCTTAGGCGCTGCGGTGTGACTGAGCATGTCACTCAGCCTTGCTGGGCTAGTTTGGTCATCTCTCAAAGGAGCACTCTGTGAAAGACCACAGCTCCTCAGTGGCTCATTGGTAAGACAGAATTTTAGCTCCCCAGTTCTGTAGGCAGAGGTGATTATCCTAAAGACACTGAGGCTCAGAGGTTAAGGGCTTTCCCGAGATTTTCAGACGTCTCATACTTGCGCAGGTCCAGATGTACGCGCAGCGCGTTCCCCCGGAGGGCCATCTTGGCGCTGAGACGGGCGTCCTGGGGGAACATAGGGAGGGGCCGTGTGTTACTGACCAGGCAGGTACCCAGCCCGCTTCTCTCCAACCCTCCGCAGCCCTCACTCGGGTGCCCGCACCATGATCATGCTGGACAGCTGGACCTCGGGCTGGTTGGGTGGGACCAGGGCGATGGTGACACTGGCCGTGACGGAGATGGTGGTGCCGGAGGGCTTGATGGTACAGCGCGGTGGTGCCACCACACGCAGCTCCAGCTTCAACGGGGAGTCGAGCACTGCCGGGCTCTGCGGGTGGAGCAGGAGGGAGGGTCAACCCCGGATCTGTCCCCAGGTGATCCCCGGAGGAGGGGGCTCGAGGTCTGCCCTCTGAGAGCCCAGAGGACAAATATGAAAAAGGTGTCGCTTCCCAACCCTGGTGTCCAGCCTCTGTGCCTTTGCTCACACAAGTGTCTTACTCTAAGAATATTCCTTCCTTCTCTCTCTGCTCTCCGTTCTCAGTATTCGTGATCCATCGCCCATCCACACTCCTCGGAGACAGTCTGCATTCCATGTCCCAGTCCCCAGCCCTATCTCCTCTCTCTAACCTCTGTGCTGTTGCTTCTAGGGGGCAGTGTGGAGAACTGCTAGGTTTCCACGCTGATCAAGTGCTTACTCTTAACCAGACATTTCATTTAAACCTCACCAGAACCATGTGAGACAGGTATTCCTTTTGGAGGTGGGGAAATTAGGGCGCAGAGAAGTTAAGTAACCTGTTCGAGGTTATGTAGTTCCTCGTTGCAGAGCTGGGATGCAAACCCAGGCAGTCTGGCAATAGAGCCCATGCTCTGAACAGCGCTTGGCCGTAAGTTTGATGATGTGATGACAGCAATAATAACGGCAGCTAGTGTTCAGTGAGCACTTACTCTGTTGCAGGTGCTGTTACACTTGCTTTATGCGTATTAATTCATTTAATCCTCATAACAACCCTACGAGGTTGTACAGTGTAGTGAACGCCAGTATGACCAGGAATCAGAGAGTCATAATCCAGGTTCACATATCAGCTCCATCGTTTATAAAACGGAACCAAGGACACCGAAATACTCCTTGTTAAGTTTTAAACTCCCTGCCCTGGCTAGTTTGGCTCAGCGGTTAGAGCATCAACCTGCAGACAGAAGGGTCGTGGGTTCGATCCCCAGCCAAGGGCACGTACCTCGGGTACCTTGGGTGCAGGTCGTCCCTGGCCCGTTGGGGCATGTGCGGGAGGCAGCCAATCAATGTGTCTCTCTCACGTTAGAGTCCATGTTTCTCTCCCCCTGCTTTCCCTCCCTTTCCCTCTAAAAAATCAATGAAAAAAAATATCCTCTGGTGAGGATATCCCCCTTAAGCAAAGGAAAATAAGCAAAAAGCAGAACATCAGTCACTAAAGCCCCTACACTTCCTTGCAGAGCTTGCATTCTCAGCTCGTCCTCATCACGGCTTCCGGAAGGACAGACGGAGCAGGAACTAGTGAGCCCCTGCACAGACTTAGCCACAGGCCCAGCTAGGTGAGGAGACTTGGCCAGAGGCCAGGACTTCTGTCTCCTCCATGGCTGCCACTTGGGGCCTCCACCTGCACACCTCACGGGTCCCCTGCGGGTGGTGTGCGCACCCACCCTGGCCACCTCCCTCCGTCCCACCAACACTCACCAGCAGGACAATGCTCCCAAAGTAGGAGGCCCTCAGCAGCATGTCCAGGTCGTGGGGCACCTGGTCAGGGGAATTGGGGGTGAGGCAGGGTCAACAGGAGCTCCATCACAAGTGCCTCTTGCTCATCCCACACACAGGCCCTGGCGTACCTTGTCCCCCACCAGCGACAGCTGCAGGGCCCCCGCCTGGAAGTAGCTCTCCAAAGCTGAGTCAAAGAAAAATTCAGAGAAGGCCACGTACACCATCCGCTCCTCGTCCTGCAGCTGGGGCTCCACTGCCTGGTTAGGCAGGCTCCAGTTCCCCTGGGCCAGCGGAAAGAAGGCCCCCTGGAGTGGGGGGGTCAGGGTCAGGACCAAGGTAAACTGGTCCCACACACGATGTCTCCAGGCCCGGTGCTAAGCACTGTGAGGAGTGGTGGGGAGTTGGACCCTGTTGTCCTTGGGGGACCCATAAGTACATTTCTTAAAAGGCAATGGGCCTGGCCAGAGTGGCTCAGTGGTTGTGCATTGACCCATGAACCAGGAGGTCATGGTTCGATTCCCAGTCAGGGCACGTGCCCGGGTTGCAGGCTTGGTCCCGGTAGAGGGCATGCAGGAGGCAGCCAATCAATGTTTCTCATCAATGTTTCTATCACTTTATCCCTTTCTCTCTAAAAATCAATCTAAACAGCCCAGTTGGCGTTGCTCAGTGGTTGAGTGTCAACCTATGAACCAAGAGGGCAGGGTTCGGCACCTGGTCAGGGCACATGCGCAGGGTTGTGGGCTCCATCCCCATAGAAAGGTAAAGCCACTTGCTTAGGGTCACACAGCTAGTAAGTGGCAGAGCTAGTATCTGAACTTCAGGCATTCCAGCTCTGGAGTCTGTGCTCTGAAACTGCTGTCCCCCACTAGGAGCAAAGGTGCTGTGACATCACCTCTGAGCAAGTCTCCATTTCTAAAGGAGGACTTGACTCACAGGATTATGAGAGGGTGAAAGAGATTATGTGCACAGAGCTCTGTGCCCAACTCCTTCAGTGGACATGGGGAAATTAGTGCTTGAGCAAAGGCCCTGAGGTAGGAATCGAGGGATATATTGAGAAAGAGGAACAGGATGAAGTTAGGAAGGGGGGTGGGAGAGGGGGGCAGACAAGAGTAACAAGCCTCCAATGCTATACCCAGGAGATGGAGCTAATGCTGTCGGCCGTGGGAGCTGCAGCATTCCTGGCAATGGAGTGGCATCATCAGAGCTGAGCTTTAGGAAGATGAAACTAGCAACTTTGGGGAGAAGAAGGGAATTTGGTGACAGACGCACCAGCCGGGCAGCTCACCCGGAAGTCCATGTCCATAGTGCTGGTGGAGACCACAGGGTCCTTCAGGAGGGAGTAGTCGATGCCAACGAGATGGTCCACAGAACTTCGTACTGTGGGGAAGAGCTCACGTTACTCTGAGCTGGGTGAGGCAAGGTGCTTAAGCTGTCTGGGCCTCAGTTTCTCATCCATAAAATACTTCCCTCACAGGGTTGTTACGAGGATCAAATTAGTTTTATGTGGAAAGCACTTAGTGCCTGATGTGCTTAAGTGCTCAATAATGGCAGCTATTACTATTTTTACTACTACTACTTGCTACTACTACTACAGGGGTTTCATCAAATCCCTAACTACTACTACTACTACTACTACAGGGGTTTCATCAGATCCCTTACTACTACTACTACGACTACTACTGGGGTTTCATCAGATCCCTAACTACTACTACTACTACTACTACTACTGCTACTACAGGGGTTTCATCAAATCTCTAAACAAGATGACAAGGGATTCCTTTCCCTCATGGTTTCCCCTGCTTCCTGCTTTGCTGCCCATCCCCACAGCTGACAGGTCACAGCTTCGGAAAAGAGAATTCACATTAGTTCAGCATTTATTAAGTGCCAGGTGATGAACACAAGTAAGGTCCCAGTGATCAGCAAGCATATACTGAGGACCTTGACAACCAGCCCCTCAGTTAATCCTCACAGCAACCCCGGGGGGAGGCCTCACCAGCAAAATGAGGAGACCACAAGGCCGGGAGAAACGTGAATACTTACCGTGGGTCATGCAGTGAGTCAGCAGAGGCCACAGACCTCCACAGCTGGGGCTCCATGTTCTTAGGGGTTTACTCTGAAGTACGGCATGCCAGCGGTGGACCCAGCCTCCTCCTCACCCCCACTCCAGCCCCAGGGCTGACCCAGAGCCCTCCACTCCCCCCTCCCGCCAGCACCAACTCACCAGGCACAGTGTCCAGAAGGGAGTTGAGCAGCACCGTCCCTGCATGGTAGATCACTGGGCAGATCTGAGAGGTGGGCACCAGAGTCAGGGTCTTTGAGAGAAAGGTGACCCCCACTGTCCCCCAGACCTGCCACTGCCCACACCTGCTGGTTGAGGAGGAAGTGCATCCCTGAGGTGATGAATGTGGAGAGGATGTCATACACCATCCTGTGAGGAGAGAAGAGAGGGGTGAGTCCAGTCTTGCCCCTATCCCAATCTAGGTCCAGGAGAAGTCACTGATCAGGGAGATGGAGGCAGGGGGTTGGACACATCAACTCTGACCTGAATTACCAGCGCTTTAATAGAGGTTTTCCATGACTCATGCCCAAATCCCCTCATTCTTATTCTCATGACCTCTCCTACACCAGCCCCCCACCAGCCAAATGAAGCTAGCTACAGTTCCTCAAACCTGTTCTGAGCATCTCCACCCCCATGTGGTTACCTATGACCTCCCTTCCACCCTCAATGCCCCCATTCCATATTTCCCCGTCTGGGCTCAGATGCTTCCTCTTTTAGACAGTCTCCCCAGACTACCCTCCTCTGAACCCCAAGAGCACTTTCTTAGTCCCTCTCAAGGCCCCAATGACAAATGTTTTTTTCCCTCCAACTAGCATCTGAGCTCTTTGCTGAATCCTTGGGGACTGGTATACACCTTGTTGAACAAGTGAAAAATTGACAGTGTACTTATACCAGATGACAAATCTTCCATCCCCTCTCCCTGACCCTCTTCCAGAACCAGCATAAAGTCCCCTTCTCAGCCCCAAACCTGAGCCTATGTTATTATTTTTGTTATAACTAGTAAGAGCCAACAAATATTGAGAACCCAGTTCATGTCCAATTGTGCACACTTATCCTCAGGGTTAAGTGGCTAGCCACTTATTATTATACTAGAGGCCCAGTGCATGAAATTCGTGCATCGGTAGGGTCCCTAGTGGCTGCTGGCTGCTGGCCAGGGCCTCCCTTCATTCCATGCTGCCCTCTGGTGGTCAGTGCATGTCTTAGCGAGCAATCAAACTCCCAAGGGGACACTTAGCATATTAGGCTTTTATATATATAGACTAGAGAGCTGGTGCACGAAACTCGTGTGATTGATCGCCCCACGGAGGGAGGCCCTGCCCACTGCCGCTGGCCGGGTAGCCTGGGCCTCCCTCTTTTGGGCGATCGTGGAGCCCCCCCAGCCGGTGGCCTAGGCTTCCCTCTGCGGGGCAATCATGGGGCATTGGTGGGGCCCCCCAACCAATCACATTGCACCCACCTTGGCAGCGGCAGTCGGTACTGGGTCACCATGGCGCCCATGACCCAGGAGGGACCGAGAGGTCAGCAGTTCAGCCCGCTAGGCAGTCCCCGCCCACCTGAGGCTGTTGAGTGCACACAGCCTGGTGTTCGGTCGTCCATTCGGTCATTTTGGACGTTATGGACCCTGGCTCTTTATACACTGAGTGGCCAGATTATTATGATCTCTGAATGCATAATAATCTGGCCACTCAGTATATAGATATAGATATAGAAATATAGATATATAGATATATATTAGAGGCCCAGTGCATGAATTCGTGCATGGGTGGGGTCCGGCTAGCCTGGCCAGGGGGAGGGGACATGGGCGGTTGGCTGGCCTGCCTGCTGGTCGAACTCCTGGTCGAGGGGACAATTTGCATATTAGCCTTTTATTATATAGGATATACACTGAGTGGCCAGATTATTATGCCTTCAGAGATCATAATAATCTGGCCACTCAGTGTATATTAGGATGCCAGGTGCTGTTCTAAATAGTTTTACATATATTAACACAAACATGCCTCACAACATCTTATGAAATAGGTTCGATGATCATCCTCATGTTACCAATGAGGAAACTGAGGCACAAAGCTTTAGGGACTTGCCAAGGTCACACAGCCAGGGCATGGTGGCGCTGAGATTTGGACCCAGTTGGTCTGACTCCCAAGCCTATGCACTCTGCATGGACTAGGTGGATGGGCCCGAAATGGGTGCACTGGGGCTGGGAATGGGGCTTACCTGAAAGTTCCTCCGAAGGCTGCATACAGCTTGGAGACAGAGGCCTCGCAGGAGACGTTGGCCACTTTGATTCGGCCAGTGGGGTCTCGGGAGAGCTGCAGAGCAGTGCGGATGGATATACCCTGGGCAGAGGCATTGATATAGCCCCCATCATAGCTGTCGGGAGGGGGCACGTGGTTAACGTTCACCCAGTCTTGGAGTCAACCAAGCCTTCACTGCCTGCTCCCCACCCCCATACATCATGATACCTCTTAATAAGGCTTCACTTTTGCACAGTTTACCAGACATTCTGCCAAACCTTATCAATCCCTACGAAGTGGGTATGACTGTCCCTATTGTACAGATAAAGACATTGAGACTCAGAAAGGCGAAGGGATTGCCCACAGCCCCACATCCCCAGCCCTCCTGATCCACGTGCCACTCCCCTGAGGGCGCCGGGTCCTCACATGAACCAGTAGAGAAACTGTCTCCGAAAGCGCAGCCCCAAGGAGGAGTTGCTGGTTTGTAGCACCAGCTCCTGCTCTGGCTGGAAATGGAGCTCGGAGGATGTCAGCTGCAGCTCTGTGACCGTCACCCTGCAGGAGGCCTCAGGGTCACATTGCAGGCCAAGAGGGGATCCCGCCCAACCACGGGAAATTCAGCCCCTCCGCTTCCAGTCCAGGCCTGGGGAAACTGGGATGGGTGGAATGGGTTATCCCATTGCCCCTCAAGTGCCCGCCCTGGACTTGGGTGGCTCAACTTGGGCTAGGATAGCTCAAAGATGGGCTTCTCCTGACTCAGGTGTTAAGAGTAAGCTTCATCTCTTCTCTTGGAAGCCTTGTTGCTTGCACTCCCTTCCCTCCCACACCCTGGATTTTTGTCTCCATCATCTAAGATCCGAGCCACCTGTCGCCATCGCCCTAAACTACAGGCCTTCCTCTGCTCTCGGGGCCTCTCCCATGAGCTCCACCCGGGTGCCCTAGACCCCACTCTCGGGACCTCTCCCATGAGCTCCACCCGGGTGCCCTAGACCCCACTCTCGTCCATTGGCGAGTTTCTAGACTCCTCTTCTCCGGTGCTTTGACCACGCCTCCGTTCCACTTAGCTGTTCTTAGTCCCGCTCACGTTTCCTAGGCCACGCCCATCTGCTTGATCCCACCAATGCTGGCAGGCTTAACCTTCATCGGCTTGGCCCATCCTATGAAGCACCGCCTCACCTATTTGGCCCCGCCCCACGTGGAAGCCCCGCCCCGTGCCCCCGACTTACTCAGAGATGTTGTAGTAGAAGTGGCCCTCTCTGCCTCCCAGGTCCGGAATGGTGATGGTCTCCAGCTCTTGCTCCAGAAAGCGCAGTCCCTCCTGCTTCACTGAGGCCGAAGCAAGACCTCAGCTCCTGCGCCCACCCTTGGGGTGACCCCACCTTCAACCGCCCCCGCCCGCCCCGACGCCTTACCCAACTCCAGCGCCTTGGAGGTGATGCGGATCTTGCAGCCGGGAATCTCGGCGTGAGCTCCCGCCAGCAGGGCTAGGAAGAGGGCTGCGAAGCGGGCCATGACGAGCGGGCCTGGGGGTAAGGTGGGGTCACGGGAGTCACCAGGTCACTAAACTCTCCTCGGATGTCCAGCCAGGAGGCGGGGCTGGTCCGGAGCGTCACCCTCGAGATAGCTCTTCGGGAAACTTGGACCGGTAATGTTGCCCCCATTTGACAGATGCAGAAAGTGAGGCTCAGAGAGGCGTAGAGACTGGCGCTCTGGCTTCCAGAGGATGTGGGGCACGGGGGAGGGGGAGGGGACATCCTTGGCTCCCTCGTGCCACCGCTCCGTGACGAATTTGGACCTTCCGGGGGACAGTCCCGCGTCTCCCCAACAACCTCTCCTTTTCTTTAGCGGAGGGCGGGCACGGCTAGCACGTTACCATGGGAACGGCTGCACGCGCATTCTTGGGGGGTAGCTTGCAGTCTCCAAGGCCCGGAGCCTGGGGGCCCGGGGGCGCGGGGCGGAAGGGTCTGCCAGTTCCCCTGGGTCCTAGATCCCTACCATCTGCAATTTGCCCGGCGACCCCCATCTCGGCGCCCTCCTAGATGGGGTCTCCTCCCCACCCTGGGTTCAGTAGACCGCGCTGCTCGGCGAAGGTCTGGGGGTGGATGGGGACGCACCCCCACTCACTGCTGTGGAGCTGGGAAGCGAGGGTCGGCGCGGTCACGTGGGGCGGCGGGCAGCGCTGGAGGTCTGGGCGGCGGGGTCTGGCCGGCCGCGCGGTTGCAGCCGCCTTTATAAAGCCGGGCCTCCCGACCCCCCTCCTCTTCCCGCTCTCTCCTCCTCCCTCGTGGGCTGGGAGGGGATGGGGCGGGACGCTGGCAGCCCGGAGAGTGGAGAGAGCTGTACAGAGCCCCGTGACAAGCCCGGCCTCTGTCAAGACAAGTGGGGGACCCAAGCTGGGTGGAGGGAGGGAAGTGCAGGAGTCGGCCCGCTGGCGCCGGCACCCACAATCCCTGCTTCGCTGGGATCTTGGTTCAGATTCCAATTGGCCATCTCTTCCTGCATGATCCTGGGCAAGTCACTTCGCGGGTCACTCAGTTCCCTCGTGTAGCAAAATGTGTGTGATAAAAGGAACTGCCTCTTAGGCCTTTATTACAGCCCAGGGCAAGCCAGAAAGTCAATGCCAAAGGCACATTTTTTCCTTCCCTCCCACCCACCATCGGCTCATTGCCAGGCTTCACTCTGAGACCCCCAACTGCCTCTCCTAAAGGGCCCTGGAACCTCTCCCACGGGGGTCCAAGCAAGTCCACACAGGCTGCTGGAATCACCCCAGAAGGAGGTTTGGCATTAGCCCAGGAACTGTGAATTTTTGTGTGTGAACCTTTGGAGCTAGGTTCCCTGAACAGTAACACCCCGCCCCCATCTCCCTCTGAAGATCAATGGCCTCCAGTGTTCCCAGCGCCTAGGACAGGGCAGAGTAGGTGCTTGCTACCTTTTGGTTGTCAAACTGACCAAAGAGGAGAGGAGAAGCAATAATGACTAATGTCCATTGAATACGTATTGAGCCACAAGCGCTCGTGCCCAACTTGTCCTGATTTGCTCAGGGTTTTCCTGGCTTTGAAACGGAATGTCTCAGGAGCATTTGAGATCTTGCTTCCCAGGATGTCATCAGCGTGGCTTAAATAAACGCTAGTAAAAATTCTCTAAAAGAAAAGAAACAGAATGTCTCCCTTCCCGGGAACCCCTCCAGTCCCAGACAAACCAGGACGGTTGGTCTCCCCAGATCAGATGAACTGCGTTCGCCTCCGAACCTGTGAGGTGGGCACTATTGTTAAACCTCCTCGGGGAACTAGGTAAAGGCCATCCTGTGGCCTCTGTTGGGGAGCCCGTGAACTGACTGCTCATGGGAAGGTGGCAGGTGGGTGGTCACAGCCCGGTAGCTAAAAGCTGAGACTCTTGTGTCTCACAGACCAGGGTTCAAATCCTAGGCTATAAATTCTTAGTAACCAATTCTTGGACCCCTGACGTAAGCAGCTCTGAGCCTCAATGTCCTCATTCTCAAAGGGAACCGATAAGCTTATTGCAAGAATATACTAAGTGGGCATAGTGCACGTGCTGGGCATGACACATGGCACACCACTAGCACCAAGGAAATGCTAGCTGTTATGACTAGGGGCACAAACAGCAAGCAAGCAAGGCGGAAAGGGTGTAAGAGAACGTGCTAAGGATTCCAGAGGAGGAAGTGCTGAAAAGTACGTTTGAACTCTAGTAACCCTCGCTCTTCCTGGAGGAAGCCTGGTGGGTGTTAGTTTTCCTTTCTCTCATTAAATGCAATGCAAACTGTCTTTGTGTCATTGTTGTCTGTATGAGATCTTATCCCTTGCAACTGACTGTCCCCCCTGCGGCCCCAGTGGGCTATAAAGGTAGTTATGCAACCTTGTACCAATGGTTTAACCTCTCCGGGCCTCTGTTTCCTCATCTGGATTGCTTGTGAGCATTAAATGAGTTAATGCATTTAAAGGGCTTAATAAGCCCCTACCATTGAGTAAGGGCTCAAAAAAAAAAAAAAAATGTTAGCTACAGCCCAGCCAGTGTGGCTCAATGGTTGAGTGTTGACCCGTGAACCAGAACGTCACGGTTCAATTCTGGTTGGGGCTCATGCCTGGGTTTAGGGCTCGATCTCCAGTGTGGGGAGTGCAGGAGACAGCCAATCAATGATCCTTTCTCACCCTTGATGTTTCTATCCCTCTCTCCCTCTCCCTTCCTCTCTCTGAAATGAATAAAAAAATTTTAAAAAAATGTTAGCTACAATCATCAGCATCATTAGCCATGACCTTCCCAGTGGCTTCCCATCACACTTGGAATAAACTCCTGCGTCCTTACCCTGACTTCCTGGCCTGTGATAAGGCCTACCCCATCTCACCTTGCATCACTATTGCCCTTTTTCATTCTGCTCCAGCCACCCTGGCCTCTTGGTTCCTTGAACATGCCATTTGAGTTTTCTTACGCACAGCCTTTGCACTTGCTGTTCCTGCTGCTTGGAATGCTGTTCCACCTAATCATCCCACAGCTGGCGCCTTGTCCTTTTGGTCTCAACTTAAATGGCACTTCTTCAGAGAGGTCCTCCCCGCCTACCTAGCAGTGACTCTCAATCACATCAGCTTGGCTTATTTTCTTTGTAGATCTTGTTACGATTAATATTGGTTTATTAAGTTACTGGCTAGTGGAGACATTGTCTCTGGAGAGCTGGGATCTGAGTCTCCATTTATCCCCAGTGTCTAGAACGGGGCCTGGCACAGAGCCGGTACTAAGGATTTGCTGAGTGACTGAACTGGTTTGGAGCCCTCAAAGGTCCCTGGGAGCAGGCGAAGCCTACACAAGCCTGGGATTCTTTTTCAACTCCTGCACCTTGCCAGTCTCAGTCCAGCTGACTCTAAACACAGCCCTGGCTTGGGCTGGGGGACAGCAAGGGACAGTCACTGGCCTTGATTCCAGGAACTTGCCTACTCCGTCTGCCTCCCTCCCTTATTTGGGGTTCTCCTTTCTCCCAAAGCTTGGCCTGAGGATGGAGAGATCAGACTCTCCAAATCCCTTTCCACTTTCACTTCTGGCTTTGGAGAGGGACGGGGGGACTTCCCTCAAAGGGACAGGGAAGAAAGCCTTTGGTTGTGCAGCCAGCACGGGGATGTTGCAAACAAAGGAACAAACCCAAACGGGATACAAAGCAGCGAGGAGTTTTGGAACCAGGCGGACCTGGTTCAAGTCCTTCCTGCTTCTGTCACTTTCTAGAACAGAGGTCAGCAAGCTCTTCCGGTAAAGGGCCAGATAGCATATTTTAGGTTTTGCAGGCCCTACAGTCTCTGTCACAGCTGTTCAGCTCCACCATGGTAGCGTGGAAGCAGCTGTAAGCAATATTTAAGTGAACACCCTGTTCGCTGGTTCGGCCAAGGGGCTGTCGTCTGCCACCCTTTGTTCTGGAGTAAATTAAAAAATAAATCTCTTTTTTCTTTTTAACAAAAAATATTTTACTAAAACGTAAAATTAAACGCCTTCCTCCCTCAAAACAACAATAAAATAAAGAAAAACAGCCCAGCCAGGTGTAGCTCAGCGGTTGAGCGTCGACCCAGGAGGTCACCGGTTCGATTCCCGGTTAGGGCATATGCCCAGGTTGGGGTCTCGATCCCCGGGGGGGGGGGGGGGTGCAGGAGGCAGCCAATCATTGATTCTCTCTCATCACTAATGTTTCTATCTCTCTCTCCCTCTCCCTTCCTCTCTAAAATGAATAAAAAAATGTTAAAAAGAGAAATAAAGTAAGAGGAAAATACTTAAAAAAGAAAAGAAAAGCACCCACACGCCTGCAGCTAACCCTGACAACCACCTTCATTCATAGTGCTTTGTACTTAAACCATGATGGGAGAAATGAATAAAAGCAGAGAGGGGTCACTGCTTGTAAACATCTCACAACAATCCAGATGCTACTTCTAGCCTCTGCTCATACTATATAAAAAAGGGTCATGTGCAAATTGACCCTAACAGCAGAACAACCAGAATGACCGACCGCTGGACCAGTCACTATGAGGTGCACTGAGCACCTCTTGGTCCTCTTCCCCAGCTGTGAGCCGGGTTGGGGGGGGGGGGCGGGGGTCGGCTGCAGGCCGCTGGGGAAGATGGCCCTCCCTGATCACAGGCCAGGCCTAGGGACCGTACCCGTGCATGAATTTCGAGCATCGGGCCTCTAGTGCTTTATACCAGTGAATATACCAGTGAATCAGGACAAGACCTAGATTTGCTATTGTGCACTTAGTCACCAAAGGACTGAAGCTGTCTGGGCTTTGATTCTGTAATATTTCTAAGACTGTGTCCATTAAATGCAAACAAAAAAGGAAGACGTCTTGGCAGAGCAGGAGAAGTGAGGCACACTTGGTGATCAGATCGATTTAAATGTTTTTCATGGCACATAGCCTAGTCCCTGCTCTAGCTGCTCCTATGGCGTGGGCTTTGCTGGTCTTCCGTTGCTCCGCCGCGTCACCTGCTACTGGGTCGTCTGGATTGGGAGCACTTCACACAGCCTGGATCGATGGCAGAAGGGCGCGAATCTGCAGTGCTGGGACCACTTATCTTTCAAAATATCTAGACATGTTCTTCCCACCTTGTCTGCGTTAGGATGTCAAATGTGGGTCATGAGACGTACGTTAGGTGCTGCCATCGGGTATTCTTCAGGAAGGAATAGTTCCAGTTTAAAAGCCCCTCCCTCAAAGGGGGAATCCTGGGGCCAGCAATGACCACACGAAAATAACGGGCGTTGCTCTCATCTGGTTCTGCTCGAATTCCAAGAACTGGTTCTGCCAGCAAACGCTGGGCTTCCTTGATAATCCTTCGGGGTGGCCTGGCCATCCTGTCAGATCCCAACTGTGGCCTCTGGTCTCAAAAGGATCTCTTGCCCTGGCCGGTGTGGCTCAGTTGCTTGAAGCAAGGTCCCAGGCACTGAACAGGTGTGGGTCCAATCCCCTGGCAGGGCACAGACCCGGCTGTGGGTTTGGTCCCCTGTTGGGGTGCCTGTGAGAGGCAGCCAGTCTCTCTCTCTCTCCCTTCTTCTCTCTAATATCAATACACATGTCCTCAGTTGAGGATTTTTTTTAAAAAAGAATACATTAAAAGAAAAGTAAATCTCTTTATGGGCCTCAGGTTTCACTTCTGCAAATGAGAATGACCTAGCACCTGCCTACCTCTCTGGCAGGGAGATTTTAATGTAACTATAAAGTATATAAAGTGCTGAACCTAGTACTTAGCACACCAAAGGGCTCAATAAATGTCTCTGGTTATTACTATTAATTAATTAGTTGGGTGTTTTTTTTCAATCCTCACCCCAGGATGTTTTTCTATTGCTTTTAGATGGAGTGGAATGGAGGGAGGGGAGAGAGAGAGAGAGAGAGAGAGAGAGAGAGAGAGAGAGAGACCCATTGGTTGCCTCCTGCATGCACCCCAACACAGGTATGTGCCTTTGACTGGGATAGAACCTGAGACCCTTCAGTGCACGGGCCATCGCTCTAACCACTGAACACACCTACCAGAGCTTAACTAGTTTTTTTAACAACAAAAACTTTACAAATATTAATTCACTTAAATGTCATAACATCCTACAAGATAGGTATCATCATCCCATTGTACAGACCAGAAAACAGACCCAGAGACGTTAATTTGGTCAAGTCAGTCTGGCTCCAGAGCCCATGCTCTTCACCACTCCACTCTCCTCTCTTCTTTAACGATCCCCTTTAATCCTCAGCAATCCTTTGAGGTAGCTATTACTGCCCTTGTTTTGCAGATTGGGAAACTGAGATAAAGCTGGAGGAAGTAACTGGTCTAAGCAAGTAAACACAGCTCCACTGACCACAGGACACCACGTTGGATTTCTGCCCAAGATGTCAACATGCATCGCCTGGCTCCCCACTCCCTCTCCCTGTCTCCAGCTGTGTTTTCTTTGGATTTCTGCATGGCTTGGAGAAGCTGCGTCAGCCCCTCCTGACCTTTCTCCCACCCCCAACACACATCCTGGCTATCCCTCAGGAAGTGACCTCCACCCGCTCACGCTGCCGGCGCCCATGAGCACTGCAGTGTATGTGCCTGTATTGGTCAGCATGGGTGAGCCTGGGGACATGTGATAGGGGACCCAGTTAGAACTAGGGGAGGAGTGTGTGGGGGAGAGGGGGCAGATTCAGGCCAGGAGAGTATATCTCCCAAACAGGTGGAATGACCACTTGTTTCCAGAAAGCAGCTGGACAGAACTGTCCCCTTGGGGGGCAGCCATTTACCAAATGGGGAGACGGGAAATAGAGGGCGATGGCTTTCTGAGTTCAGTTCGGAGCTGCTGACGGCTTTCTGTGGCTTCTAAACCTTGGAGACCTGGTCTTTGCCTTCTCCTTTTCTTTCCCATTTCCTCCTTGCAGACCAGTTCCTCTTTTCTGTCGAAGGAGACAGCCACCTGGTCCCCGAAGGCCCTTCCAGGTTTGAAACTCAAGAATTCTAATGCTTCTCATAGGGCGTGGCTTCCCCATCTCCTGGGTTCTTTTCAAGCCCTGCCCCTGGCACCTCCACCACTCAGCTCCCATGCGGACCTCCAGCAGCTCACTGGTCTCTCTGATGTCTTTCTCCTGTTTTCTTCACACTCCACCTGCCTCCCAGTTTCTCTGCCCCTCGCAGCCTGCCTGCAAGCAGAAGCCCCCGTCTTTGTTTTTGTGAGTCATTCACTCAGCATGGGGCTCCCAGCCTCTCCTTGTGTTGAGGAAGGGGCGGAAGGTCTGTAGCAATGCTATCTAGATGCTCCTAAGCCAGTGATAACATTTCAAAGTAACAGGAAGGGAGGGAGCAGCAAGAGGTAATGACTTTTTCTTTTTTAAAAATATATATTTATTGATTTCAGAGAGAAAGGGAGAGGGAGAGCGAGATAGAAACATCAATGATGAGAATCATTGATCGGCTACCTCCTGCATGCCCCCCACTGAGGATCAAGCCCAAAAGCTGGGCATATGCCCTGACTGGGAATAGAGCCGTGACCTCCTGGTTCACAGGTCAACACCCGATCACTGAGCCATGCCAGCTGGGCATGACTTTTTCTTTTGATAATAAGAATGGGCTACCATCTTCAGCTTGAATGTATCTCTCTCTCTCTTTTTTTTTTTTTTTTTTTGCAGGGCCTTCCTAATGGTTGTAAGAAGCACCCAGCACATTCCAGCATCTTGAAAAAATTTTCACGATGCTCTAATACTACACAAATGCTGACATAAACAGACTTTGATCTGACAAGGATTGCCAGCCCTCCGTCCAGGGATCATGAGGACATCTTAGCCCTCCAGTTTCCCTCCTCTCTTCACCCAGCTAGATCCATAATTCATCCCCCCGCCCCACCCCCAGTACTACATTCTGCTCCTCTCTGTTTTTTTCATCTCAGATCATGGCACCACCCTTCACCCAGATGCTCAATTGAGTCAAAAACAATAGGAGTCATGTTTAACCCCTTTTTTCTTTCTACCACATGTCCGTAAATAATTGTGTCTCCAACTCCCAAAGATGTCCTACATCTACTAGTATACTTTCTCTCCCATTTGCACCAACACTAGTCCAAGCCATTTTCATCTTTTACCTGGACATCTTGCCTCAACTCCCTGCCCCACTATTGCCCCTATAGTTCTAGTCTTCCTGCACCAACCAAAGCCATCCTTAAAAATAGAAACTATATGCCCTAGCCGGTTTGCTCAGTGGCTAGAGCGTCGGCCTGCAAACTGAAAGGTCCCAGGTTCGATTCCGGTCAAGGGCACATGCCCTGGTTGTGGGCTCGATCCCCAGTGGGGGGCTTGCAGGAGGCAGCCGATCCATGATTCTCTCTCATCATGGATGTTTCTATCTCTCTCCCTCTATCTTCCTCTCTGAAATCAATAAAAATCTTAAAAAAAAAGAAAAAATAGAAACTATAGCATTTTACCACCCCTCTCAAAACTCTCCATTGCCCCCTCCCCCCATGGCACACAAAATAAAAGCTGGATTCTGGCCATGACCACCAAAAGGGTCTAGCTCCTTCCTCTTTACTACTCCACCCTCTACCTCTGTTTGGAAAACACCAAACTCACTCTGCCTCGAGCTTTCCATGAACGCTTCCCTCTACCAGATACATCTTTGCACGGAGATCTTCGCATAGTTGGCTTTCTTCATTCACTCAGATCTCTACTTCAATGTCGTCCCCACCCAGAGGCTTCCAGCATCATTACCCGTCATGCTGTTCAACTCTGTTTTGTCTGCTTCTTCCAGTAGACTGTGAGCTCCCTGGGGTGGGAGCCTGAGGCTTCCTCATGGCTGTATCCCTAGCCCCAGCACAGGGTCTGGTCCATGGAACATGGTGGTTGTTATTATCTGCAGGCCCTTTGAAAGGAAGAGATTGTATCCCAGACTGTGTGGCCCTGGCCTGATGATCCCCTGAGCCTCTAAGCTCCCTGGAGCTCCTGCTGGCACCACCATCTCCTCGCGTTTCTCTGGGGTTATCTGCAGCTGGTCTGCAGCCAGGAATGTCATACTTTCTTAATCTCTTTGGAGCCTGAACAACCCTAAGGTCGTGGGAGGCACCCTCCCCCTCAGCCTCTCAGCTGGCTGTCACCAGTCAGGCCTTCCCGGCCCCTTCCTCTTCAGGAAGGGGCTGGGACTGTGCGTGTGGGTGCTGGCCCACAGCTTGTTTCCCACCCCCAAGCCCATAGGCTTCCTGGTGTGGGAGAGGCTGCTGGCCAGCATGCGCTCCCCCTAAGTGCCCAGAGGACAAAAATCAGACCTGAAGTTAGGTCACTGGTCCTCCACCCTTTGCACATGAGCAGCTTTTAGGTAGGGAGGCTCTGGCTTTGTTCTGTTCTGTTTTGAATACCTATGCCTGGGCCCCGAACCCCAAGATTCTGGTTTAATTGGTTTGGGATGGAGCCCGGTATCCGTGAGTGTTTTTCAGCAGGCCCTCGACGGTGTGGCTCAGCTGGGCCTCCTCCGGGGCACCAGGAGGTTGTTGGTTGGGCTCCTGATCAAGGGCACATGCCCGGGTTGCTGGCTCGACCCCTGGTAGGGGGTGTGCAGGAGGCAGCTGATGGTTGTTGAGCACTCACATCGATGTTTCTCTCTAAAAAATCAATAAACTGTTCTTTAAAAAAAAGTTCCTCAGCAGGGCGTAATAAAAAAGACCAACA
Organism: Cnephaeus nilssonii; assembly: GCF_951640355.1. Classification (NCBI taxonomy): domain Eukaryota; kingdom Metazoa; phylum Chordata; class Mammalia; order Chiroptera; family Vespertilionidae; genus Cnephaeus; species Cnephaeus nilssonii. The sequence goes on along the minus strand of NC_137082.1, from coordinate 68,689,262 downwards.
ATAACAAGTATTGGCAAGAACCCTCATACTTTACTGCTAGGCACGTTGAAATAGTGCAACGGGGTTTGGAAAACATTGGGCAGTTCCTTATAAAGTTAAACATACATTTATTCTACAGCAATTCCACTCCGAGGTCCCGATAAGATGCCCCCACCCTTATCCTGTATCGTCCACCCAACAAAAAGGAAAATGTATGCTCGCACAGACACTTGTACATGAATGTTCACAGCAGCTTTATTCATAATAGTGCAACCAACCCAAATGTCCACCAGCTGGTAAACAGATAAACAAAATGTGACTATCAATACAATGGAAGACTGTCCAGCAATATAAAAATATGAACTCCTGATACAAGCTATGCACATGTATGAATCTCAAATACATTATGCAAAATAAGAGGCAAGACATATAGACTACATTTTGTATGATCTCATCCATATGAAAGGTCTGCAAAAGGCAACTCTATCAAGACAGAAAGCAGGTTAGTGGGTTAGCCTGGGATGGCGGCTGCAGAGAGGGGTTGACTGTAAACAGTCACAAGAGCTCTGGGTGATGGGAATCTAGGACTGAGCTGTGGTGATGGCTGCACAACTGTGTAAATTTACTCAGTCACTGAACTGTCTTTTGGTGACAGCGAATCTAGTGGTATGCAAATTACATCCCAATAAAGCTGTTCAAAGGCTCTTCCCAGCCAGGACTGAGATCTCTGGGTTAGAAGCCAAGTGTCCTGGGAACCCCTCAACTGGGACCACGCTCAGCTGGTATCCTCCCTCCAACCCCCACTGGGGCTCTAAGTCAACATTTCCTCTGATCTCAGAATTTCAGGAAGCTGCCAGCTGTCACCCTGACTTCTTTTTTTGAAGAAGTCTGAAATTTAATTCTGCTGACTCGGCTCATATGGGTGTAAACACCATGGCTCCTGGTCACTCTGCCCAAAATAGAAAAATGGGCATCAGAGGGAGTGGGCATCAGGGGGAGTGGGCATCAGGGGGAGTGGGCATCAGGGGGAGTGGACGTCAGAGGGAGTGGGCGTCAGGGGGAGTGGGCATCAGGGGGAGTGGGCATCAGGGGGAGTGGGCATCAGAGGGAGTGGGCATCAGGTGGAGTGGACGTCAGAGGGAGTGGGCGTCAGGGGGAGTGGGCATCAGGGGGAGTGGGCATCAGGGGGAGTGGGCATCAGGGGGAGTGGGCATCAGGGGGAGCGGACATCAGGGGGAGTGGGCATCAGGGGGAGTGGGCGTCAGGGGGAGTGGGCATCAGGGGGAGTGGGCATCAGGGGGAGTGGGCATCAGAGGGAGTGGACATCAGAGGGAGTGGGCATCAGGGGGAGTGGACATCAGGGGGAGTGGGCATCAGGGGGAGTGGGCATCAGAGGGAGTGGGCATCAGGGGGAGTGGACATCAGGGGGAGTGGGCATCAGGTGGAGTGGACATCAGAGGGAGTGGACATCAGAGGGAGTGGACATCAGGGGGAGTGGGCATCAGAGGGAGTGGGCATCAGGGGGAGTGGACATCAGGGGGAGTGGGCATCAGAGGGAGTGGGCATCAGGGGGAGTGGACATCAGAGGGAGTGGGCATCAGGTGGAGTGGACATCAGAGGGAGTGGGCATCAGGGGGAGTGGGCATCAGAGGGAGTGGCATCAGGGGGAGTGGACATCAGGTGGAGTGGACATCAGGGGGAGTGGAGATCAGAGGGAGTGGGCATCAGGGGGAGTGGGCATCAGGGGGAGTGGGCATCAGGGGGAGTGGACATCAGAGGGAGTGGGCATCAGGTGGAGTGGACATCAGGGGGAGTGGAGATCAGAGGGAGTGGGCATCAGAGGGAGTGGGCATCAGGGGGAGTGGACATCAGGGGGAGTGGGCATCAGAGGGAGTGGGCATCAGGGGGAGTGGACATCAGAGGGAGTGGACATCAGAGGGAGTGGACATCAGGGGGAGTGGGCATCAGAGGGAGTGGGCATCAGAGGGAGTGGGCATCAGGGGGAGTGGGCATCAGAGGGAGTGGGCATCAGGGGGAGTGGACATCAGAGGGAGTGGACATCAGGGGGAGTGGACATCAGAGGGAGTGGACATCAGGGGGAGTGGGCATCAGAGGGAGTGGACATCAGGGGGAGTGGGCATCAGAGGGAGTGGACATCAGGGGGAGTGGGCATCAGGGGGAGTGGACATCAGAGGGAGTGGACATCAGAGGGAGTGGACATCAGGGGGAGTGGGCATCAGCGGGAGTTGACATCAGGGGGAGTGGGCATCAGGGGGAGTGGACATCAGAGGGAGTGGGCATCAGAGGGAGTGGGCATCAGGGGGAGTGGGCATCAGGGGGAGTGGGCATCAGGGGGAGTGGGCATCAGGGGGAGTGGACATCAGAGGGAGTGGGCATCAGAGGGAATGGGCATCAGGGGGAGTGGGCATCAGAGGGAGTGGGCATCAGGGGGAGTGGACATCAGGGGGAGTGGGCATCAGGGGGAGTGGACATCAGAGGGAGTGGGCATCAGGGGGAGTGGACATCAGGGGGAGTGGACATCAGGGGGAGTGGGCATCAGAGGGAGTGGGCATCAGGGGGAGTGGGCATCAGGGGAAGTGGGCATCAGGGGGAGTGGCATCAGGGGGAGTGGACATCAGGTGGAGTGGACATCAGGGGGAGTGGGCATCAGGGGGAGTGGGCATCAGAGGGAGTGGGCATCAGAGGGAGTGGGCATCAGGGGGAGTGGACATCAGGGGGAGTGGGCATCAGGGGGAGTGGACATCAGGGGGAGTGGGCATCAGGGGGAGTGGGCATCAGAGGGAGTGGACATCAGAGGGAGTGGGCATCAGAGGGAGTGGACATCAGGGGGAGTGGGCATCAGAGGGAGTGGGCATCAGGGGGAGTGGGCATCAGGGGGAGTGGACATCAGGGGGAGTGGGCATCAGGGGGAGTGGGCATCAGGGGGAGTGGGCATCAGAGGGAATGGGCATCAGGGGGAGTGGGCATCAGAGGGAGTGGACATCAGGGGGAGTGGGCATCAGGGGGAGTGGGCATCAGGGGGAGTGGGCATCAGGGGGAGTGGACATCAGGGGGAGTGGGCATCAGGGGGAGTGGACATCAGGGGGAGTGGACATCAGGGGGAGTGGGCATCAGAGGGAGTGGGCATCAGGGGGAGTGGGCATCAGAGGGAGTGGGCATCAGGGGGAGTGGGCATCAGGGGGAGTGGGCATCAGGGGGAGTGGACATCAGAGGGAGTGGGCATCAGGGGGAGTGGGCATCAGGGGGAGTGGACATCAGGGGGAGTGGACATCAGGGGGAGTGGACATCAGAGGGAGTGGGCATCAGGGGGAGTGGGCATCAGAGGGAGTGGACATCAGGGGGAGTGGACATCAGGGGGAGTGGGCATCAGAGGGAGTGGGCATCAGGGGGAGTGGGCATCAGAGGGAGTGGGCATCAGGGGGAGTGGGCATCAGAGGGAGTGGGCATCAGGGGGAGTGGACATCAGGGGGAGTGGGCATCAGAGGGAGTGGGCATCAGGGGGAGTGGGCATCAGAGGGAGTGGACATCAGAGGGAGTGGGCATCAGAGGGAATGGACATCAGAGGGAGTGGCATCAGGGGGAGTGGACATCAGGGGGAGTGGGCATCAGGTGGAGTGGACATCAGAGGGAGTGGACATCAGAGGGAGTGGACATCAGAGGGAGTGGACATCAGGGGGAGTGGGCATCAGAGGGAGTGGGCATCAGGGGGAGTGGGCATCAGAGGGAGTGGGCATCAGGTGGAGTGGACATCAGGGGGAGTGGGCATCAGGGGGAGTGGACATCAGGGGGAGTGGGCATCAGAGGGAGTGGGCATCAGGGGGAGTGGACATCAGGGGGAGTGGGCATCAGGGGGAGTGGACATCAGGGGGAGTGGGCATCAGAGGGAGTGGGCATCAGGGGGAGTGGACATCAGAGGGAGTGGGCATCAGGGGGAGTGGGCATCAGAGGGAGTGGCATCAGGGGGAGTGGACATCAGGTGGAGTGGACATCAGGGGGAGTGGAGATCAGAGGGAGTGGGCATCAGGGGGAGTGGGCATCAGGGGGAGTGGAGATCAGAGGGAGTGGGCATCAGGGGGAGTGGGCATCAGGTGGAGTGGACATCAGGGGGAGTGGAGATCAGAGGGAGTGGGCATCAGGGGGAGTGGGCATCAGGGGGAGTGGGCATCAGAGGGAGTGGGCATCAGGGGGAGTGGACATCAGGGGGAGTGGGCATCAGAGGGAGTGGGCATCAGGGGGAGTGGGCATCAGGGGGAGTGGGCAGGATGGTGGCAGGACATCCACCCCGATCCTGAGATGTCTCAACCACCACCTGGGGAGGCTGAGCGCTAACCCAGCACAGAAACTGAATTGGGGTTCCATGCCTGGTTCGACCTCTACCTTCTCCGGTCCCTGGCTGTGCTCAGGCTGATTCATTCTCCCAACGTACTGTACCTGTCCACACCTCCAGGATCTGGTGCAGGCTGCATCCTCCCCCTTCCTTGCCACCTGGAAAACCCCATTCTTTCAGCAGGTTCAGCTCCCCATCACCTCTTGTGAAGTCTTCTCCTTTGCATGCCCACCCCCTGGACATACTCCCTGCAGCTAAGAGCTTATGTGTCTGCTTCTCCCACTCCTGTGTGGACTCCCTGAGGGCGAAGAGCCTGCCTTCTTTAGCGCTGGTTCTCAAGGTTCCAGGACAGGCCCCAACACACATCGGGCCCAGCCCAGCGAGGAAGTGAAAGGGAGCAGGACACCACATCAGACACTGACAGAGGCTGGAAGGCCAGAGGAGACGCCCCAGTCCCCTCATCTATTCGTGGCCTGAGTGGCTTCCCCAGAATGGCCAGAGCGCCACTCCCTGCAGAAACCGCAGTTTGGGGTGGAAGCCTCCCTTTCATCGCCTTCCTGGAGCCAGGCCCACTCCCTTTGGAGACTGCCTTCATGCGGCCTCCTGGTGGTATGGGGCTCAGGCCAGCCTGGACGGGCAGCCGGGAACAGGGTCATGCTGGCGCTCTCCTTCCTCACCGCCAGGACCTCGGGGGCTGAAACATGCAGTGCCCTCCCAGCTGCTGCTTGCCCTCGTGGAAAAGAACGAGGGGGTGAAGATATGTGGTGGCCTCGGCCTGTATGTTTATATTTCTGCTTTGTCCTTCATTGAGGCTGGCTCCCAGCCAGGACTGACTTTCGCTGGAGAAGCCCTGCTTTTTCCCAACCCTCTCTCCCAACCCAGACCTGCTGCTCAGAGAGGCTTCTTAGTCCAGAAAAGTTGACAGAGTGCTTGAAAGCCCCAGGATCTTTGCTCAACTGCTCACCCCCATTTCAGGAGTGGAGGATGCAGGGACTCTGCCAAACTGGGTAGCTCGTGCTTTTCTTGGCATCCCAAAGGGCACTGCCTTGGTGTTCCCATCACAGAAACCAGAGCCCGGAATAGAAACAGGGATACCCGAAAAAGTCACCCACACTCAACCCAGTGTAGTCTGCCCACAGTCGACAAATATTTAGTGTCAGGCATGGCACTGGGCCTGAGGCCAAAGGGGAAAACTAGCCCTGGCCCTGCCCTTAAGCTGTCACAGCCTGGCGGATGAAAAAATGGACACAGCCCTGGCCCGTGTGGTGCAGTTGGATTGTTGTCCCATGCTCCGAAAGGTCTCAGGTTCAATTTCAAGTTAGGGTACATACCCGGTTGGGGCATGTACTGGAGGTAACCGATTAATATTACTCTCTCACGTTGATGTTTCTGTCTCTGTCTCCCTCCTTCTCTCTCTCTAAAAAAAGGGAACAGACCCAGAGCACAGGTCGATATGGAGATACAGAAGAGGGGACCTGCCCTAGCCTTGGTGGAGGTAAGTTCAGGGAAGGCTGCCTGGTGGAGGTGACCTGTAAGCTAAGACTTGAAGGCTGATTGAGACAAGGAGAGGAAGAGCACATGCAAAGGCCCAGGGTCAAGAGACAACCTGGTACACGGAGGTAGTTCAAGATGGCTGGGACTGGATGAAGGAGAGATGGTTTGAAGGTCTAGGTTGTGAATAACATGACTGTATGTAAAGTGCTTGGCACAGCCCATCACAAACGCACTGCCATGGTATCTCATTATAATTGTGGCCTTGTGAGCCAAGTTTGGGACAATTGATGAGGCATTGATGAGGCATTCAAAGGTTTTAAGCCCAGGGTGACTTGATCAGATTTATAATATGATCAAACTTAACAAGAGTCCTGTGGCTGCTGGGTGGATTATGCACTAGGAAAGAAGCAAGGTTGGAGGAACAGAAGACCAGTTTGGAGACTACTATAATAATTCAGAAGACAGATATGAGGTAGAAAGCTTCAAATACCCCCCAATAGTAGATATACATTGGAAGTCAGAATACAGCAATGAAAATGAACTAATCATAGCTACATGCAACATGGATGGGTCTTGGAAATGCAATGTTGAGCAAAAGAAGGCACAAAATGGGACTGTATAATTCCACTTATATCAAGTTGAAGGAACAGGCAGACAAGACTAGTGTTTAGGGTTCTTGCTTAGGTGACAAACCTGTAAAAACAAGGAAATGATTATCACAGAAATAGTGGGGAGACTGCCCCATTGGGGGATTCTGCTTGACAATAACTTGAGTGTTTTACCCAGGTGTTCACTTTGTGACAAATACATTTCTGTTTTGTGCACACTTCTGTATGTGTGCTATTCTTTTTCTTTCTTTTTTTTTTTTGACATGTTTATTGATTTAGAGAGGAGAGAGAGAAACATCGATTGGTTTACTTCCCCAGGCGTCCTAACTGGGGACTGAACCAGCAATCTAGATACATGCCCTGACTGGGCATCGAACCCATGACCTTACCGTGTGCAGGACAAGGCTCCAAACAACTGAGCAATAGCAGCCAGGGCTGTGTATATACTATTCTTGAGAACAATTTAATTTTTAGAGAGAGAGGAAGGAGGGAGAAACATCAACATGCCTCCTGCAACCCAGGTATGTGCCCTGACCGAATGGAACCTCCACCCTGTTGGATGGGACAATGCTCCAAACTGCGCCACTCCGCCTTGGGTTATCTGGGTAGGGCTATTTATTAAATATATTTCTATTGATTTCAGAGAGGAAGAGAGAGAAACATCAATGATGAGAATCATTGATCGGCTACCTCCTGCACGCCCCCTACTGGGGATCGAGCCCGCAACCCGTTTGTACCCTGACCGGAATCAACCTGGGACCCTTCAGGTCCGCAGGCCGCCACTCTACCCACTGAGCAAAACTGGCTAGGGCGAGAACCCTAGTTCATTTACTATTCATACTACTGCCTCCAGTTTTGACACTCACCAAGCTGCATGGGGTCAGACACTATGGACACCAGAAAGGCTGCCCAGGTGGTTATCTGCAGCCTCTGGCTCCACATGGGAAGCTCAAGTAGAATAGCAGGGGGCCCTTTTGTCTTCCACTGCCAAGTCGACACACTTGAGACCAGAAGGTGGAGCTAGTGAGTCGGCGGGCCTCTACCAAAGAATTCTGCATGGAGCAGGGACCCGGGCACCTAGCAACCGCTAGTCTCCTGAGGGCCTACCTTTTGTAGCTGGTTTGAGGTCTCAGTGAAGATTTGCAAAGCAACTAGTGGCCATAAATGTCAGTGTTAGAATGCCCCTCACATGCATTTAGTTGACAATTTCTCAACTTTGTCCAAAGCCATTATTTTACAGTGTAAGATTTTTTAAAAAATGTTTTAACTGATTTCAGAGAGGGAGAATAGAAACATCCATGAGAAACATCCATCGGCTGCCTACTGCACGCCCCCTTCCGGGGTCAAGCGCAACCCGGGCATGTGCTCTGACGGGGAATCCATGAACCTCCTGATTCCTGGGTAGACGGTAGACGCTCAACCACTGAGCCACACCGGTCGGGCAACAGTGTAAAATATTTATATATAGAATTAGCCAGTTGCAACCAGCAAAGCCATCTTTATTGTCTCCCACAGCTGTTCTTTCTTCTACTCAAGGGCACTTATAACCTGTGCAGCCTCATTATGGGCGATTGAATTTGCATGCATCCTGGATATGGAAAGTGGCTGTAAGAGGCCCAGAGAAGCGGCAGAGCAGCACCGGGGCTAGGACCCCGGTCCACATTACGTTCGCGCCTACGTCACCAGGACTCCGCCCTCGGGCCGGCGTCGGAGCCGGGCCTCAGTTGGTTTCAAACCCGCCCGCGCCCCCTGGTGCGCACACTCAATCCAATCCCGCCGGCGCACCGCCCACCCGGGTCCTTCCGCTCAGCGGGCGTGCCCGCGTGGGAAACTGAGGCAGGGAGCGTGCTTGTGAGTTCGTTCCTTCCTCTATCCATACCCCAGGGCCCGCAAAGCTGCCTCCCCCCTCCTCAGACCCGCATGGAAAAGCATGGAAAAACGGGAGGTAGAGGAGGGGGCCGAAAAGAAGCGGGGTTTGAGGACCCGGACTGTCCTGCCACACTCAAGATGGCGGCCGGGAGCGGCGAGGTCCCTCAGAGGCGGTACCAGCGCATGCGCAGCGCGGAGTCCCGGCCCGGGACACAAGATGGCGGGAGCGGCGCTGGGGAGGGAGAGGCGGAGGCGGCAAAACGGGCGGCCGAGCAGAACGTATAGCCGCATCCCCTCGAGTCCGCTTCGGGCAGGTAAGAGCGCCGGGAAGCCATGGTACCGCTGCGAGCCGTGCCAGGATCCGGGAGTCCGAAGCCGGACGGTGGTGGCCTCTCCGACGCTTTTCACTCGGAGCCACCGCTTGCTTCGTCTCTGCCGCCGCCGCCATCTTAGGCCCGAGGGTGGGCGGCCGGGCCGGTGGCCTGGGTGAGGGAGGTGGGCCCGGAGAGCCCTGGCGAAGCGGCCTCTAAGGCCCCTCCGCTGCTGCCGCTGCCACCGCCTTTGTGTCGGGCTCCGACTCTGAGTCGCCTCAGCCCGGGGGCGGGAGCGCGCGGCAGGGCGGGGGGCGGAGCCCGGGAGATGGGCCGGCGCGCGCGCGCCAAACAGCCCGCCCCCGCTGGGGTGGGGGGGAGAGGGGAAGGTGTGCGCGCGCTGGGGGTCGCCCCTCCTTCGCGCGCCCCCGCACCTGCGCACTTTGCAAGTCCTTTGACCCCGCCCTACTGGGCTGGAGGATTCTGATTGGTGTTTTCCTGAGATGATCCCGCCCCCCATCTTTCTCCAGTCCTGGAATGGACCCTCTGTTCTGGTGGGTTTCTTTGGTTGGTTGCGCTGATACAGTTCATCCTTAAACTGCTTGGCTGTCAAACTGCGGTATGCTGGCGGCCAGCGAGCTACAGAATCAATAAAAACGCCATTTTAATAATAATATTTGTCTTTTACTGAGGCTGTAAATATGCTAGACTCTAGGCATAGAGACCATAGAGATTGAATGCGGCTTATAAATTGGAAAGTAGCCGAAGGTTCTGGAACTTGGGTCTGCCCAACCCCAGCTAGTACTTAAAAAAATTTTTTTTTTGATTGCTGTCAGAGGGATAGAGAGATAGTAAAGTCAATGATGAGAGAGAATCATTGATTGGCTGCCTCCTGCACGATGGAACTCGAAACCCAGGCATGTGCCCTAACCAGGAATCCAACTGTGACCTCCTGGCTCATAGGTGGGTGCTCAACTACTGAGCCATGCCGGTCGGGCCCCACTGGTGCTTTGATAAATGACCTGCTGCATCCAAATCAGCTGGGAAATTTTAAAAAAATTTTTAATTGTAAAAAATTGCTAAAGATTTGAAATGGTATAAAGCAAAAAGGTTGGTCATCCCATCTCTCAGTCCCACTCTTCACGTTCATTTAAAAAACACACAAATTCTTGTGTACCTCCCCTCCCCATTTCTGACTCCTGAGATGTGGAGTGAGGGACAGGAATCTGATTTTTTTTTTACAAGCCACCTGGTTCTTATGCATAGCGGGTTTTGGAAACACTGCAGTGTCCCCATTTGGCTTCATTAACTGTGCTGCTGTGCCGCCTCCGCATAGCTAATCTAACTGGTGCATCAGTATCACACAGTGTTTCTTGGGGAAAATAGTTTTCAATAAAGATGAACACACTGTTATATAATGCATTTGCATATGTGTGTGTTCGTTAAAGACTTAGTTCAAAGAAGTGTGGGTGGCTTTGAACTTGCCCTCAATCTGTGATATGTATGGTTGTTCACTTTTCTCTTGTCTTAGGGATACTTCAGTTGGCAGGGCAATTTGAAGGGTCCAGTGTGCAAAATGAAAATGTGGGCCCCTTGTTAAAAATTTAAATATTTTAAGACAGTGACAGTAAAACATTAAATTAGGCCCAGGGCCCTCATCAACACGGAGCTCTATGCGACTATAGACTGCATGTCTAAGAGGGTGAACCTGTTAGGTTGGGAAGCTTGAGAAGTACCATTTTTATTCCCTGAGTCCCTAGCTCCCCCACAGTGTGTCCTACCCTGTCCTGGAGGCTTCCAATTCGCCCATCTTGTTGTCCCTGCTCTGCAGTGTTTCACAGGTCTGTGACTATTTTCTTCTATTTGCTCTGCAGTTGCTGATGCAAGGAATTCCCTGGGCCCCCGTTCACTCCACTGCTGACCAGCCCACCCACGTGCTGAGCCTTTCTGCAGGCCTCTTCCCTGCCTCTGTGGGACCCTGTGACTCGGGGTCCACCCGGCCGGAGAAGAAAATCCTCTCATGCTAGTATTGCAGACCTTGGAGGGTGAGAAAAGAGGGAACTCGTTCAGCCTTGAGACCTGTGGGCTCAGCCCCAAGGCACCAGGAACCCCTGTTCCGCAGAGAATCAAGGCAACTACATCTTTTTCTCCCCTTGGTCAGTGATTCCAAACCTTTTTGTTATCATGGCCCCTTTTTGTTGTATGGATGTCCTTTTGCTTCCTGCATTTTTATTTGCCAAACTGTACCAATGAAACAACCATTCACTTCTCCCTTTCCAAATTAACAAAAGATGTCTCCGACTGAGTGTACAATAAAATCAATGTCCCAGTGATTCCTATGATGTTGTCAACAGCCAATCAGAGCTTCTGATCAGCATGAGATAATCAGTGTGACCACAGTGAATTGATAAAATTTCAGCAAGCAAAGATAACTGATGTTTAAATGTGCCTTTGTGGTCTTTTGGTGGGTATGTTTGATTTCTTTGGGGTATTGTGACATATTGAAAACACCATTAGGATCACCAGTCTGGTCACAGTTGGCCATCTAGGAGTCTAACGGCCAGGTTGGGAACTACTTTGTTCATCGAGACGTGTTGGGTGTATTTTGGGTGGGGTTAGCAGGTAATACACATCTGAAGGAGCTGACCTCCTTCCTGGTATTTAAATAAAATTTCACCTGGAGATTATGAAGGACTGAATTCAACATTCCTTCTCAGTTCCACTGGTTCTTTTAGCAACAGATTGCTTCCTGCTTCCCGCCCTGTAGTGTAAAATGAGGCATCTATTTAGATGTCATGTCCCTTCTGGGGTGTGCTTTGTGCCAATTAGATTTTACTGGATAGGAGCAGGAAAGAGGAGTTACAGTTCCTTCTTGTGGGAATAGCTTCTCAAAGATAGACCCTGTTCTGTCTTGTCACTTGCTGCTTTGTAAATATTTTCAGTATAAATAGACCTCCTGCTGGGTACAGGTACCCTGCTGAGCACTCTGGAGAGAGCTAAAGTGGATCCAATTCCCAGTCCTGGGAGTTATGACAGTTTAATGGGGAGAAAAACCCAGCTCATAGACCAGACTCTGAGTGCTACAATGTAGATGTTTATAGCCCTGAGGAGGGGCTCTGACCGCCTTGCTTGGGGAGGGAAGAGCCAAGGAAGGCTTCCTGGAGGATGAGAACCTAGTGGCAAGCCAGGCAGAGAATTGGGGAAAGCATACTTCAGGCAGAAGGAGCAATAGGAGTACACCCATTTTACAGTTGAGGAACTGCAGCTTCGATTCCAGGGCTCCTATGGCACCATGCTGTCCCTCCAGGACGGGACGGGACTGATTTCTCCACATCTGCAGGTGGTCACTGGGGCCCTCTAGGTTGTAATTGCTGGGTGGTGGGTGGAAGTGACCTCCATGCCCTGATGGCCCTGACACCCTTTGGTCCTCTGTGTGGCAGGTCTGGTGTGGGTGCTGAGATGGCCAATGAGAATCACGGCAGCCCCCGGGAGGAAGCATCCTTGCTGAGTCACTCCCCAGGCACCTCCAATCAGAGCCAGCCCTCTTCTCCAAAGCCCATCCGCCTGGTACAGGACCTCCCAGGTACTGGCAAGGGGCAGTGGCAGGGTGGTGGGGTCAGAAGGGTGTCCCAGGAGCCCTGACCCAGGCTGGGTTCCATGCTTGCTTGCAGAGGAGCTGGTACATGCGGGCTGGGAGAAGTGCTGGAGCAGGAGGGAGAACCGGCCCTACTACTTTAACAGATTCACCAACCAGTCTCTGTGGGAGATGCCCGTGCTGGGCCAGCATGACGTTATTGTAAGTTCCAGCCTCGGGTAGGGGTCTCACAGCAGCCTTTGGCATCGGGATCTTCCCCAGATGTACCCTGAACACTATTATGTGCCTAGTTCTGGGGGTACTATGACAACAAACAGACACAGTCCCCATCTCATGGAACCTAGACTCATATAGGGAGACTGGCATATAAACAGACTATACTAGCGTGATACTGAATTTGTACTACATGTTGGGCACTGTGCTTGGGATGCAGTGCGAACAAGAAAGACATGGTCCTGCCCTTGAACTCAGGGATCTACTGGAGGGGACTACTAGGATTACAACGTGGCACTTCTGTGAAGGAGGATGTTAGAGTGCATCAGGGATCCTGACTGGGTCTGGGGGTGGGTGGGGTTTTCTGAATGCTTCTCTGAATTAGTGGTTAAGATAAGAAGGTTGGTTAAGGGAAAGTGGTAAGGGGAGGGCACGCGCATTCTGGGAACTTCGATGTCATTGTGGTAAGGGAGGTACGGGCAGTCTGGTGGGAGCATGGGCTTCTGGATCCCTGTCAGTTTGGGCAGTCTTTCTTTTCTTAGAAACAGTCAAGCCAGTAGGCATTCCCATTTTGCAGATGAAGACATTGAGGCTCAGAGAGGCGAAATGACTGGCCCAAGACCTCACAGCCAGTAAGAGGCAGAGCAGGGTTTGTACCTGATGTGATTTCAGGGCCCCACTGCCCACCGTCACTTGCATATTCTGTCACCAAAGGAGTTCCATCACAGGGCCTTGCTTTTTAAAAAATAAGCATTTCTTGAATTTTCCCTTCATTCCTGACTTTCATTTTGGTTCTTAAGGAAAACACTAACATGTTGAGTGCTGACCTCATGCCAGATGTCACATTAAGCTGGTCATGTTCATTGACTTGTTTAATCATCATCTCAGTGGTGAGGTATCACGGCCATTTTGAAGGTGAGGGGATTAGGAAGGGAAGTAACTCCCAAGGTCACACAGTTGCAAGTAGCAGGCAGGAGTAGTACCCAGTGTCCTGCATCCCAGCCCCCTGTTCTTCTCCGAGGAGGAGGAGCAGGGGGTGGGGGGCCATCAGGATTCCGCAGTGCTGGGACTCCTAAGCTGCTGGCTCTGGTTGCAACTCTGCTGGTCTCCCTCCTCCAGTCGGACCCTTTGGGGCTGAATGCGACCCCACTGCCCCAAGACTCAAGCTTGGTGGAAACCCCTCCAGCTGAGAACAAGTCCCGAAAGCGGCAGCTCTCAGAAGAGCAGCCAAGCGGCAATGGTGTGAAGAAGCCCAAGGTGAGTGTCTGCAGCTTCCTGGTAGGCAGCTAGCAGGTTCCCTGCAAGGGCTGGGCATTGTCAGGTTAGTCAGGAGGGGAGCCCAGTGCACAGCTTCCCAGTGTACACAGCGCTGGAGCCATCGGCCAACTCTTCTAACTTGATGCCTTTGACTCTTTTGCTCCAGATCGAAATCCCTGTGACACCCACAGGTCCATCGGTGCCCAGTTCCCCCAACATCCCAGGAACCCCAACACTGAAGATTTGGGGAACATCCCCTGAAGATAAACAGCAGGCAGCTCTCCTCCGACCCACTGAGTGAGTCCCTGTTGATTGGCTTGGGGACACCCATTGTTGGTGGCTGGGACTGAGGTTGTGGTGATGGGCAGGGTGCCCCTCCTCCCTTTTCTCTACTTTCCTCATTGCTCCTCTCCATCCCCCAAGGGTGTACTGGGATCTAGATATCCAGACCAATGCTGTCATCAAGCACCGGGGCCCTTCCGAGGTGCTGCCCCCGCATCCTGAGGTGGAGCTGCTCCGCTCCCAGCTCATCCTGAAGCTTCGGCAGCACTACCGGGAGCTGTGCCAGCAGCGAGAAGGTAACTGTCTCCTGGGCCTTGGCCTCCTCTGTTTTCATCCACCCTTAGCAGGAGCAGGGGTTGGCCAGTTGGGCTTGGGGATGGCACTCTGGAGCCCAGTGGTTGAGCATGCGCTGTAGGGGGACAGACCTGTTGGAGTCCCCGTTCCACTAAGTGCTGGTTCTGTGACCTTGGGCTCATCACTTAGCCTCTCTGCACTTGGGTTCCATCATCTGTAAGATAGGGACAATAACAGTGCCTACATAAAGGGTGGCTGAGGTCAGTAACAAAACAGGAAACAATTATTGACACTTTCAGAATGCTTACTATTTGCCAGGCACTGTTCAGAGCCTTTTTATGTATCTGTAAAAGTGCATAAAAAGAGTAACTACCTCACAAGATTACTACAAGGAGTAAGTGGAATGGAAAGTGCACAATAAATGGTAGTTTTAATTAGTAAATAAATCTGCCTAAGTTTGCTGAAATATAGAAATCCCCCTCCCTTTCTTACCTTATGTAACATCCTTTAAAGAATTAGTGATTGTCAGATGTTGCTTAGAATGGAAGCCCCTGATAGCAGCAGTCATGTCTTATTTCCTGTTGCACCTCCAAATGCCCACACAATGCCTCCTGAATTCAGACCATCATCAGTCTTCCTGTTCTGCAGGCATTGAGCCCCCTCGGGAATCTTTCAACCGCTGGATGCTGGAACGCAAGGTTGTGGACAAAGGCTCTGACCCCATGTTGCCAAGCAACTGTGAGCCAGTCGTGTCGCCTTCCATGTTTCGTGAAATCATGAATGACATTCCCATCAGGTATAGCCCCACAGCTGAGGATGACCCAGGGCTATTTAGTTTGTGCCCAGTTCTGTATAGAAGGGCTCTAACCCTGTCCACTCTCTAATCTAGGTTATCCCGAATCAAGTTCCGGGAGGAAGCCAAGCGCCTGCTTTTTAAATACGCAGAGGCGGCCAGACGGCTCATCGAGTCCAGGTTTGGCTCTCTCCTGCCCCCAGCAGGATGGGTCTGTGATGATGGGCTGGTTTCACAGGCCATTGGCTCACACTCAACAGGGCGGTCATTGCTTTTGGTGGCAGAAGTGGGGTTAGCTCCCAAAGGCAAAAGAAAGGCTGTGATGTAAATCTAGGAGTTGATGGCTAAATGCCAGTGGAAGTGGGATGGGAGGAGTAAGGAGGTTAGAGCAGACACTTAACCGCTGGTCCCCCATATGCCGTCTGGCAGGAGTGCATCCCCTGACAGCAGGAAGGTGGTTAAGTGGAACGTGGAGGACACCTTCAGCTGGCTGCGGAAGGACCACTCAGCCTCCAAGGAGGACTACATGGTGAGTGGCCCTGGGTAAGGTCAATGGAAAGGCTCTGTGGCCACTTCCTCCCAGAAGCCCACTCTGCCTGCCCAGGCTGGGCAGGGCCTCACAACGACCTGCTCAGCAGACCTTTGACACTCATCAGTCCCCAAACTCATGTGAATGGAAATGTTTGTCTAGGCTCCTGGCTTTTCCCCAAAGAACATTTCCATTAAGATTCTTAATGGAATTCTGTGCTTGGCTACCATCAGTAGCTGCCTTTTCAACTTAATGAACAATCAACATCTTTTGGAAACAGACTGACAGTCTTTTCTTAGATGTGTGTGTGTTCATATATTTAAGAGCTACCACAAGATTCAACTCAACTCCCTACTTTAATGTGTCCAAAACATTTTTTTTTTCTGGCCCAAACCCATCTCTTCTTTAATTCTTCAGCACTAGCAATGGGCTCTCTTTTCAGGACTATTTTTCACAAGAGACAAGGTTTCGCACTTCACGATAGTAACTGTGTACTTGACACGTAGAGATTGACAAAGGTAGGTGTGTGCTCAATAGCCAGAGTGACTCATTTTCACTCATCCGACTTTCACATGTGTGACTCAGCAAAATTACAAATGCCCGTAATTATTCTTGCAAGTTATTAAAAGCTCAAATTTCAAATCTACAATGATCAAGGAAGGATCCCATTTTGTAATGTTCTTTCTCCCCAATAGACTACAAATGCTTTGTAAACGGGGACTATGCCCAATTGTCTGTTTCCCTACCAAGAATCATGGGATCTGGCACAGTGTAACCCCAACATTAAATTATGGCATTTATTGGGCACTTACTATATGCCAGGGGCTTGTTAAGCCCTTAGCAGGAATGACCATATTTAGTATTCCAACTGCCTTGCTAGGTAAGTATTTCATGTATCCTTAACAGTGAGACATAAGATTCAGAGACCTAACGACAGCTAATAAGTAGCAGAGCCTATTTCTAAATGAGGACGCTGCAATCCAGCAGCCCGCCCCTGCCTGCCAGCTCACTAGAGCCCTGTCTCCTCCAGGATCGCCTGGAACATCTGCGCAAACAGTGTGGCCCCCATGTCTCGGCCGCGGCCAAGGACTCTGTGGAAGGCATCTGCAGTAAGATCTACCACATCTCCCTGGATTACGTCAAACGGATCCGAGAGAAGCACCTTGCCATCCTCAAGGAAAACAACATCCCAGGTAGGAAGCCAGGTGGAAGGGACTGTATCCATCAGCTCTATCCTAGGCCCTGATTGAAGGGACAAGGGAGACAGCCTCAAGGCATAGACTGGTTTGGGGTGGCTCATTCCTCCCAGCAGGGTCTGGGACACGACCTGCTGTGTTCTTTGGCCAGGGTTCTCAGCACTCTTATAGGAAACAGCGAAGTAATGAGAGAAGGTGGGAGAAAAAGGCAGGGGCTAACTAGTTAGTTGGACCTTTGTTCAAACTCTGTGAGCCTCAGTTTTCTCAAATTGAGGTATGATACCTGGCCAATAGGATCATGTGAGGATTCAGTGGTAAGTTAAAGGGGTTGGCCGCAGAAGACCCCTAAGTGAGGTATTGGAACTATTGTGATGAGGGTGACGCAGTTCTACTTCTGTATGGCATCTGAGCCGGCTTGCCTGCCAGGCCCCAAGGCATGGCACATTGCCAGGCCACCAGTGCTTGCCCCTGCTAATCACCTGGCCGTGTCCTTTGTTACTGAACCGTCGGGAGCTGCACTTACTCCTCCGTGGCGTGGGACGTACCTCCCTTGGTCACTGGGATGAGGTGGGAAGCCCCTGGCACAGTGGACACAGGGTGGCCCCTCACTGTTCTCCCCGTCCACAGAGGAGGTGGAGGCCCCAGAGGTGGAGCCCCGCCTGGTATACTGCTACCCAGTACGGCTAGCTGTGTCTGCGCCCCCCATGCCTAGTGTGGAGATGCACATAGAGAATAATGTGGTCTGCATCCGGTATAAGGGAGAGATGGTCAAGGTCAGCCGCAACTACTTCAGTAAGCTGGTAAGAGCTGAGGGAAGGGGGAGGCAGGTCTCCACAGGTGGGAGAAGGGAGGGCTGGATCTCTCGTAACCCAGAGTCCTCAGCAAGAGGCCAGTGACAAGGGAGGCACCTGTGCTGAATTGAAACCCACTGCTTTCTGTCCCACAGTGGCTCCTTTACCGCTATAGCTGCATTGATGACTCTGCCTTTGAGAAGTTCCTGCCCCGAGTCTGGTGTCTTCTCCGACGGTACCAGGTATAGGCCTGGGGTAGCAGGGGAGGGCTCCTCTGGAGGGGGAGACTGAGCACCAGATGCTGACTGTGGCCACTCTGCAGATGATGTTTGGCGTAGGCCTCTACGAGGGGACAGGCCTGCAGGGATCGCTGCCAGTACACGTCTTCGAGGCCCTCCACCGACTCTTCAGTGTCAGCTTTGAGTGTTTTGCCTCACCCCTCAACTGCTACTTCCGCCAGTACTGCTCTGCCTTCCCTGACACAGATGGCTATTTCGGCTCCCGCGGGTGAGAGCCAGGGACTACTGGGCCCCCTGCCCAGGCCTGGGAAACTGTCAGCCAGAGTGCAGATCCCACCTTGGTTAGCTGCTTTCTAAATGCTTTGGAGTTAGTCAATCTCGGGTGTGGTCCCTGCTTTCACCACACCAGATATGTGACCTTGGACATATCCCTGAACCTCTGGGAGCCTATTAACACCCTACCCCCAACCAAGCCTGTGGGTTTCGTAGTGAATTAGCCTGTATTTGGAATACTGGGAGGAAAGAGAAATGGTGATACAGAGCTCAGAAGCCTTACAGACTAACGGGGAGGTGAACACAGATAGGAGATGATGTCTCCAGCAAGAAGACAGGGCCAGGCCAGCAATAGGGAAAGCTCAGCAGCTAGGGAATTCCTGGGTGTGGCATGTGCTATGGTGGCAGTGGGGTCAGAGCTGGATTTGAGCTCCAGCTCCTCCACTAATGAGCTTGGTGGACTTGGGTCATCAAACCTGAGCCTCTCTGTCCTTATATGTTCAATGGATATGGCCACATCTTGCCCCAGGACGAATGAAGGACGAATGTTGGCCTCTGGCCTCATCAGAGCCATCTCTTCAATGTGGCTGCCTAAGCGTGGGGGCAGCACCTATTTCTGGCTGAGTAAATACAGAAACCTTCCAGTAAGAACGAGTGAGGGTCTTGAGGGCAGAGAAAGCTGAGGAACCTGGAGCCTTCTGGGATTTAGAATGCTCACCTCTGTCCCCAGGCCCTGCCTGGACTTCTCCCCGCTGAGTGGTTCCTTTGAGGCCAACCCTCCATTCTGCGAGGAGCTCATGGATGCCATGGTCTCTCACTTCGAGGTGGGTATGCTGTTCTGGGGTGGGGGATGGCAAGCAAGATTGCCAGCACCTGGAGGGCAGCCTCTGACATCCACCCCGTGCCACCTCCCACAGAAACTTCTTGAGAGCTCACCGGAGCCCCTGTCCTTCATCGTGTTCATCCCCGAGTGGCGGGAACCCCCAACACCGGCGCTCACCCGCATGGAACAGAGCCGCTTCAAACGCCACCAGCTGGTCCTGCCCGCCTTTGAACATGAGTACCGCAGTGGGTCCCAACACGTCTGCAAGAAGTGGGTTTCCAGGGAGGGCAGGGGGAGAGGGCTGGGTTGATTGGGCCAGCAGAGCCCTACCATGAGCTGCTGCCTCTGCCCGCAGGGAAGAAATGCACTACAAGGTGGTCCACAACACAGCCGTGCTCTTCCTGCAGAACGACCCTGGCTTTGCCAAGTGGGGGCCAACTGCTGAGAAGCTGCAAGAGCTGAGCACCGCCTACCGGCAGTCAGGTCGCAGCCATGGCTCCAGCTCTTCCTCCTCATCCTCCTCGGAGGCTAAGGACCGGGACTCAGGCCGAGAGCAGGGCCCTAGCCGAGAGTCTCACCCCACCTAACACATCTTGCGGGGAGGAGGAGCCCCAGGGTGCTAGTTTGGACTGGTGGGACTCTGCTCTTGGGCTGCCAATGACATAGGAAGATTATGGCTCTGCCAAGGCTCCCCCTCCCTGCCCCCCCCCCCCAACTTCCCACCTCAAACTTCAAGTCCCCTGTAAATAGGCCCCACACCTCTCCCCACCTTCTGTGCCACCTTGTTGCATTTGTAAAAGTAAATATAGAAACCCTCCAGTAAGAACGAGTGAGGGTCTTGAGAGCAGAGAAACCTGAGGAACCTGGAGCCTTCTGGGATCACACCCCTATACGTCTAGGTTTGCCTCATGACCCCTGGGCCTTAACACCCCACCCAGGGCTCCAGTGTCCTACTCCTCACCCTGCTGTCCCCACAGCTGGGGCCCTGGTGGCCTCAGCCCATGCCCAGCAGGTCTGGAGTCCAGAGCCTTGCACCATCTACCTGGTAAGTCCCTAACTCCTAGAACTGAGCCTGTGCTAATCCATGTGGGGAGCTGAAGGCTGGGCTGGCAGCTTTGCCCAGGTAGAAAGTTAAGACGCCTGCTGGCCTTGGAACCACCACAGTATGTGGGCAGCCAGGTGTGTTTTACACTCAAGTCGAGGTTCAGGAGGAGATATAGCTCAGAGCCATCATAGCCTGCTCCTCTGGGGCCCAGGGGAAGAAGCTGGGGGCCCTCATGGGCTGTGTGGGGCCACTGTACTTACAGAGGCCAGGCTGGATGCACTGCAGGCTAGGCTGCCTCCACCTCAGTCCCCACTTGTGGCTGTAACAGGCTCCACCTGTCCTTCTCCCCAAGTCCTTGCCTGCTTCAGGCTGTAGCAGCAAGTGGACAAAGTGAGCCAGCTAGGGCTGGACTCTGGTCCCTTTATTGAGAGTAAGGCCAGTGGGTCCATCCAAACAAAAATAAATTTCTTTCCCAAAGCCTGCCTGCAGGCTGGGGCACCCAGCATGTCCTGGCTGGTGCCAATAGCTGCCCCACCCCAACCCCCATAGCACAGGTCTGGCTCCCTTGGAGTGACAGGATGCTGGCTGCTCAGTATCTGGAGATCCTAGGTGAGCAGGGAGGTGAGTCCTGGTGGATTCCCTCCACCCCCAACAGGGCTAGCCCCAATATCCATGGTCTGTGTTGTGCCCCTGGGGCTTAGTCATCGGTCAGGGTGATGACGTCGTACTCGATGCCCTGGTGTTGCAGCTGTTGGATGTGTTCGGGCACTGTCTCCTCTGTGCCAAACAGGCCCTGGGCTTGGGCCATGGCAGCATCAGCCACCGCTGCCAGGGGAGGGGAAAGGATGGTGAGCTGAGGTCCCAGAAGCTAGGCCTGGGCCCCGGGCCCCATGGTCTTCAGGGTCCAACACCATACCTGTGACAGCCGAGTGTGCTGCAGCCTCTAGCTGGGCCTGTGTGACGAGCTGCTGGCTTGGGGACACAGGAACATACTGGATCTGGAGGGGAAAAGCCAATGAGACCTGGTCTTGGAAGAGCCCTGCCCATGCCCCAGCTTCATCTGGTTCCCCAAGGGCCCTACCTGGGACTCCTGAAGGAATGGAGCTCCTTGTTCGTACTGGATGTGCGTGATCTGGCCCTCCTGTACCTGGAGAGAGGAAGCCAACCTGGTGATCCTAGAAGGAGGTTGTCCATCCTCACATCCCATTCTCACCCTAAGCCTGGCCTACCTGGATGTGATGGCCCTCTGGGACCACAACATATTCCTGAGGGAGCAGGTGCTGAACTCCGTCCTGAGAAATGATGTACTGTACCTGAAGGGTGGAGAGGAGGCAGGTGCTAGGGCCCTGCTCATCAGGAGCTCAGTGAGGATGGTACAGCAGGGGGACCAGGGACACCATTGGCAGTTGCAAACACTCATCCCGGGAAGGGTGGTTTGGAAAGTATTGCTCCTCCCCATGTGGGGCCTGGCGGAGGGGCACTCACAGCTGAGGTGTTCAGCAGTAGCTCACCTGGTTGTCGGAGGTCACCAGATGCTGAACCGTCTGGCCATCTGCTGTGGTGATCTCTTGGATGTAAGTGGCTTCCTCCTGCCACAGCCAAGCCAGCTCTAGCCTCGGCTCTCCATGTGCCCCACCCCTTCCCTTGACCTGCAGGCAGGGCCCCCAGTGCAGGCTCTCACCTGATTGGTCACCGTCTGCTCCTGGGCCACGATGATGTGTTCCTGGCCCAGTGCCTGCTGTAGCTGCTCTGGGCCCAGGACCCCATGACTGGACTGGAGTGCGGCTGGGCAGAGAGGGGAGGGTGTTCACTCAGGGGCTCCAGGAAAACCTGAAATGCCCCGGGCCCCACCACGGCCCAAGGGTGCTCTCTAGGGCAGTGGCTCAAGTCCCTGGTCTACCCTGGGTCCCCTGGGGCAGCTCACTGTGCAGTGTAGCCAGTGTTTCGTCATCACTGTTCAGGATGATGGTCTGGGTGGGGGTCCCAGCTGGGGCCCGGGCAGTAGGGGTCCCTGCCTTTCTCCCATCAGGACTATGTAGCCGCTGGATGTGAAACTTGAGGTGCCCGTTCCGGTTAAAACTGCAGGGGAAGGACGAAGGCTCAGGGGTGGCCCTACCATGCATGCCCAGCAGCCCCAGCCTGTCTATACCTAGCCTCACCGCTGCCCGCAGAGGTGGCATGAAAAAGGCTTCTCGTTGGTGTGGGTCAGCATGTGCCGCCGCAGGTCCTTCTTGTTTTTGGAGGCAAAGCTGCACTGGCTACACTGGTGGGGCCGCAGGCTTGAGTGCTGCACCATGTGGGCCTGCAGAAGGGGCAGAGTAGGGGGCATCAGCTGGGTGCGGACAGACAGCTCCCACAGACAGCAGTCAAGGAACCTGTCCTGAGGTGGATCAGGAACTGGGTAGAGTACAAACCAGACCGAGACTTGGTACTGTGTACCTGGGGAAAGCCAGAGGCTCTATCATTAGGTCACTGGGAAAATCCTGTCCCTGCTCTCAGATTCAGTTTATCCATAAGTGTACAGGTATGGACTAAGGGACCTCTAGCCATCTCTCCCAGCCCTGACATTCTAGGGCCCTGGGCCCTGCTCCCCGCTCCCCTCACTGAGGTAGTGTGAGGATTCAGTGTATGGTTGGATCTGAAAACGAAATCCTTGGGTGAAGGGATTTTTGGGAGGGAGCCCCCCGAAACTGGATCATGAACCTGCCCCAGAACCTCCCTTGAACTCTGCACCCTCCGTATTCTGAAAGACTCGAATTTCCCTAAGCATGATATATGCGGGCGCACCTCCTCCATGACATCTAGCACCCCAAGTCCACAGGACATGTTCTTTGCCTGTGCTCTGCCATGTGCATGGTTCACTCCGGGGACCTTGTCAGGAATCAGTCATGTCTGGTCTCCCCGCAGACTGAGCAACCTGAGAAGCTTGCTGAGTTATCTCTGACTAGAGCGGGCTGGCTCAAGGGGGTGCTCAGTCAAGGTTTGTGACAACGGAGGCACAGGGAGCAGCACCTACCCGGACCTCAGGCCATTGGCGGGCGCTGAAAGGGCAGTCGGGGCACTTGAAGGCACTCGGCCCGGCATGGGCCCGTTTGTGACTCTCCATCTCAGCTCGGCCATAGAAGGCCTCGGCACAGATCTTGCAGGAAAACTTCTTTGACGCTGCAGATGGTGGGGAGGGGGGCACTACCAGGCCCAGGGCTTTACTAGTTGTCGGAGGTGGGGAGGCAGAGCACTGGGGGTCTTCTACCGGATGGGTTCTGGCTGGAGATGGGGGCTCAGGGCCGTCTCTGGGTGGCCCCCCACATTGTAGCAGAGGCCACTTGGCTCCAGAGGCCAGAGCATCAGAACTTGGGAAGGAGATGGAGCCATCTGCAGTCAGCTGTGGAGACGGGAGCATGAGGCACTGAGGGAAGGAGAGATGGGAAGGGAAATGGGGTGTGGTGAGCTACCCAGCCTCACCTCGATGTGATGCAGTTGGGTCCCATCGGCTGCCATGATGTAGTGGGTGCCAGTTTCTTTCAGGGTGTCACTCACAACCACAGCCTGGGCTGCCTCCCCTGGGGGCTCCTCACTGTGGGCAGAGAGGAGGGGAGAGGTGAGTCAGGGTACTAGGAGGGGATAGAGGACCCCAACAAAGTCATCAACCAAGGGGTGATTGCACCACAGATGGACCCCTGGATTTAATCCTGGCTCCGCCCTTTGCCAGCCGAACCTCTACTGTCTCTTCTGTCATTCGTGCTGTGTCCAGAGTATTGTTTTGCTCACAAGTGGTAATCCTGCCTCTTGATGGGCATGGTGGGGAGTGGGGGGTGGATGGCCCGAGGGTTCCAGCCTAAATCTGGTCCAGTTGGAGAGGTGGAGCTGACAGGGACCACAGCCCAAGAGTAGAGGGAGATGCTGAGATGACTGCCCAGGTGCAGGCCTAGCCAGACTCCCATCCCAACTACATAGTTTGGTGTTTGGATCCAGGGCTTCCTCAGATTGCCCAGGGGTTTGGTCAACAGATGAGATATAAACAATTCTGCCCCAAATTCACTCAATGTGGAGTAAGCCAAGAGCAGATGCCAGGCCTCCAATGCCAGCAAGGGGCCAGAGTTCATTCCAAAGGTCAAAACTGGAAAATACCTTCAGGAATCGTTCAGAACAAAGAGCACAAGGACTTTGGAACCAAAGGGAGCAGGGCTAAAATCCTCACCTATGTGGCTGACCTTAGGAGAGTTATTTAACCTCCTTAGCTTGTTTCCTCATTTGTAAAGTGAGGGAAATGTGGATCTCACAAGAATGGTGTAGGTGAGTTCACAAATGTCAAGTGCCTAGAACATCTAAGTGGCCAAAAGATCACTTCTGACCTCCTGAGGAAGATACCACTCCCCTATGGTCCAATCACTTTATGTATGCACTAGAGGCCCAGTGCATAAATTTGTGCATGGGTGGGGTCTGGCTGGTGATCAGGGTGGATCGGGGTGGGGCGTGTTGGGAGGAGCAGATGGCTGGAGGTTGGCTGGCAAGTCAGCCCACCCTGATCAGGGCCTGGCTGGCCAGGGAGGAGGGGCCATGGGCAATTGGCTGATGGGCTCCGCCCCTAATTTGTGTGTGTGTGTGTGGGGGGGGGGGGGCAATCGGGGTGGGGCCAGCCAGGGGGCGAGGGTGGTGGTGGTGGTGGCCTGCAGGCCAATCGGGGTGGTGGGGGCTGATCGGGGGTGGGGCCGGCCATGGGGAGGAGCTGTGGGTGGTGGGCTGGCTGGTCCAGCCCCCAAATGGTGTAGGGGGGGCTGATGCGGGGCCAGCAGGGGGGGGAGGGACCGCAGGCAGTTGGCTGGCTGGCCCTGCCCCTTATTGGAGTGTGTGTGTGTGGGGGGGCTGATCAGGGCAGGGCCGGCCAAGGGGAGGGGCTGCAGGAGGTTGGCTGCCAGCCCCACCCACGATAAGGCCGTTCCCTGGCTGCAGTGGGCGTCATAGCAATCAGTGGTCATAGCGCCTGGTCATTCTGGTCGTTAGTGTTCCGGTTGCTGGCTTTTAATATATATATATATATATATATATATATATATATATATATATATATATATATATATATATAATTAGGATTTTTACCTCCTGCCAACTAGGTGTGAATGGGCAGGGTCCTCTTGAATCCCTGCAGCGTGACTACAAATGGCTGAAGGGGTCCTTGCAGGTGGCAGGCCTTACCTGTAGGGTGTGCCAGGAGCTGATGTCCCCTCTTCCATAGGGGGTGCTGTGATGACACTGTACCCAGCCCCACCGAATGGACTGGGTGCCAGGGTGATCTGCTGTAGGTCAGAGGGGCCTAGCTGGCTCTCGGCTGCCACATCGCGCCCTGGCTCTGCGACGTGGAGGGTTACCACTTGTGGAGCTGCACTTGCTGAGGAGGGCTGCCCACCAGGGGACGCTAACTGTGCTTCCGCATCCTCTGACTTCACCACGGCCACCTGCAACAGCACAATGCATTCTGAGCAGGTCTGCGCCAAAGAAGCTAGTGTTCAAGGCTCTTTTCTATCTCAAAGCTCACCCAGCCTCTGGGCAGATCCAGTGGTGCCAGCACTCATTTGCACAACCCCAACTTTGTGTTCCTACCAAAACACAGCCTGCCTTTCCAGATCCCACCCAGCTACTGGAATTACACTTAACAAGAACAGAGTCGAGCAATACTGCCCCCCAGGGGCATTGGGCAATGTCTGGAGACATTTTTTGGTTGTCACAATTGGGGGCAGGCAGGGTGTAATAGGAATCCAGCAGGTAGAGGGCAGGGATGCTGCTAAACATCCCAGGATGCACAGGACAGCCCTGCAACAAAAATCATCTGGCCAAAGTGCCAAGGTTGAGAAATCTTGGGGTAGAGGGACAAGTGGCAAACCACTTAAGAAAAAAATAGGGGGGGGGGGCAATGGTAAGATATGTACACATATAATACCTCAATAAAAAAATAAAATAAAAATAAAAAAAATAAAAAAAATAAAGTCAGAGCGTGATCTCAGATTTCACTCCAAAGTCTGCTTCAAATGGATTAAAGACTAAATATAATAATAAAACTCTAAATATGTGAAGAAAAAATGTGGATAATTTTATAATCCTGGGGTAGGGAGATTTTTCTAATTATGACAGAAATATGCTACAACCTACAACAAAACAAATCATAAAATGAAATCAGGAAACAAAGAAATTGGGGGTGTGTGATTGGGATTTAACAATTAATATGAGAGAGAAAAGGTGGACTTCCTTTATATACAGAGCTCTTGCAAAGGGATAATAAAAAAGACAACAATTTAATTTAAAAATTGATACAGGACACCCAGAAGTCAGAGAAGAAATAAAATGGTCTATGAACATACAGAAGTTCAATCTCATTTATGATTGCAAAATTATAAATTATGACCATGAAATATACTTCTATTACATTGAAGAAATTTATAAAGACTGACGATACCCAGTGTTGGCAAGAGCATAGAGAAACATGCTCTAGGGGTGGTCATATAATTTGGCATATCTTTTTGTGAGGCTTTATACCTTCAGACCCACCAATTCTACTTGTAGGAGGTGTTTTTTTTTTGGTGTGTTTTTTTTTTTTTAAATAAAAGGTTGTGAGCACCTGAAAATGTATGTGCACTAAAGCACTGCCTTGAGTTAATGAAAAACTGGAAACAACCCAACCAATAAAGGAATGACGAAGTAAATGTTAGGACATCTGTCTGATGGAAGGCTGTGGAGATGTTGAGAAGGAGACGTGCATGTGCTTGTCAGGCCAAGCCCCCCACGCTGCTGAGTGAAGAAGACAGGTTGTTGATGAGATGACTAGTGTGATCCCATTTTTTAAGGAACAAAAGGTCTGTTAGTGTGCACATGGACAAAACTGGAGAAATGCTTATTAACCTGCTAACAGTGGGAAGGGAGAAAAGTTAAGAACTGTCACCTTATTGTAGGACATATGTTCATTTTGTTTTTTTACAAGCATATAGTTTTGTAATTTAAGAAATGCATTATATTGGCACGAGAAGAGCAGACAGGCCAGTGTGTGTGGGAATCTAGAGAATGATAAAGGGGACATTTCCAACCACTGGGGAAAATTATTTGATATACTGCACTGGACAACTTTTGGAAAAAATATTAAGTTAGTTCCCTACCTTTCTGCAGACACCAAAAATAAAATGGAATGAAGATTTAAGTGTAAAAAATGAAACCCTAAGAAAAAAGTTCAAATGAATTTTATATAGTCTTGGGGTGAAGGAGGCCTTTCTAGGGATGAATACTAAAGGCAAAAACGATTTAAGACTGATACACTTAACTATATGAAAATGTAAAACTTCTCTACACCCCAAATGCCTCAAACTAAATCCTATGAAGATTTCCAGGTCCAACACCAGGCTCCCTCCTCCATGGAGTTTTGTCTGTCCCCCAGCCCCTAGCAGCATGTTACTGCTCCAAGTTATTGAAATTTATCATCTCACATATTCTACATCTTTTCAAGAGGCTGGGAGACAGGAGGCACACAAACTTCTCCCTGCCTTGTAGAAGTGCAAGGAGGTGCAGAGGGAGAGGAGATGGGGATAAAGGTGATCCTGAGAAGCTGGGTGAAAGAGGGAGAAGATGATGAACTCAGGGGGGAGTGTGGGCTTGAGGTGCATGGACAAGACAGAGGTTTGAGCTGGAGAAAGCCCCGGAGTCCTCAGGCTGTAGGAGGTGTCATGAATGAGGGCACTAGGTTAGGTGGGAAGCTAGAACAGGGCCAGGGTGGCCACAGAGCTAGAACAGGGCCCTAGAAGGCATGGGGAGTAGTGAACACTGCTCAACATTGCAGAGGTGGCTGGAAAGTGGAGTGGGAGATCCTCTGACCTCCCTGCCCTCCTGAAGCCTCCTTGGTACAGCTGGTGCCCCTCCTGTGCATGTGTCCACTGGGTGTCAGTGGATCTGTCTCACCCACTAACTGGGAGCTCCCCATGGGTGCGGCATGTCTGCTTCATCACTCTCCTCTCCTCCCAATGTCTAGTGAAGAGGAGGTCCCCAGGTGGCTCACCTGCAGGGCAGCGCCCCCCAGCTCCCGCTGAGCACTCATGTTTAGCAGCAGATCCAAAGCTGTCTGCGTGGCCATGGCGGTTGACTCCTCAGCTCCTGGGTTGGTGGGACCTGAGACTTAGAAAAGGCTGTAAAACTGGCACCAACACCCTCCCCATCTTCCAGCACGAGCCCTGCCCATGCCCAGCACCCTGGCTCCCACCCTTTCTCAGAGCTCACCTTGCTGGTAGATGATGGTGGCGCCACCCAGGGTGTCAGAACAGAGCAATGGGGGGTTCTCAGGTGACTGGAAAGGTGCTGCCTCGGGGGGAACCTGCAGAGTGGGGAGAGGACCAATCCTGAGAGAGAGCAGCTCAGATTCCAGTGCCATGCACTGAGCATCTCCTTTGTATTGGGCATTTTATATATGTTGGCTTGTTTCATCTTCACAACCACTTTTTAAAAAAAAATATATTTTATTGATTTTTTACAAAGAGGAAGGGAGAGAGATAGAGAGCTAGAAACATCGATGAGAAAGAAACATCGACCAGCTGCCTCCTGCACACCCCCTACTGGGGATGTGCCCGCAACCAATGTACATGCCCTTGACCGGAATCGAACCTGGGACCTTTCAGTCCACAGGCCGACGCTCTATCCACTGAGCCAAACTGGTTTCGGCTTCACAACCACTTTTAAATTAACAGCTCAATGTTACAGATGAACTGACTGAGGCTCAGAGAATATTTAGCTTAGATCTCACAGCTAGTGAGTAGCAGAATTGGGACTTGAACGTAAGACTGATTCCAGAGCCTGTGTTCTATCAGCACACTGTGATGGTCCATCTTTTGGTGGGGGAGGGAAGAGGCTACATATTCAGCTACAGGACTGTCTTTCTTAGCCTCTCTTGCAGTTAGGTAAAGTGTGGTCACATGACTGAACAGGAGTTTCTGGTAAAGTTCACAAGGAAGATATGTGGATGGCAGACATCCATTTTGCCCTTCCCCCATCTTGCCTATGATGTGGCTAGGAAGGCTGGAGCTCCTGCAGCTATAATGAAGCATGAGGCAACCACAAAGATGGAAGAGGTTTTCCTAAGAGGGCTGTGAAAAAAATACAGAGAGCTTGGTCCCTAATGACTGACCATGGAGACGCCACACCAGCCCTGGAGTGATCTTTGGATTTCCTTTATACGAGAAAATAAACTATCATCACGATTAAACTGCTGATTATTTTCCCTCTCTATTACTAGCACTGGAAAGCCACCCCTACTCTGAGCTTAGGGTTGGCATGTCTATGCCTCAGCTACTCTTTATCACAATCCAGAGAGGCAGGGGTCACTTTGTTGCACCCATTGTGCAAATGAGGATGCTGGGAGAGGTGACGTCACACTGTCATCCTGGTGAATGCCCCAAGCCCTTTCTGTCTGTTGTCTGCTTGGCTGAGCTTACCTCGCGAGGTCCTGGGGGGCTGGGGGGTGGTCCGGGGGCCACACTGTGCTGCTGCTTCAGCTCTTCAATCTGCTGCAGAGAGAAGAATGGGCGACGGCGGGAGGGGGGCTCCTCTGGGTGGCGCCGCCCCCATTCCTCGAAGCTGCTTGCATGTCGGCACCGAACGTGCAGGCGCAGATTCTTCTTGTGCCGCGTGCTGAAGTGGCAGTACTCACAAGCAAAGGGCTTGGCTCCTGTAAGCACATGTGGGGGATGCTTGTGCCTACCCACCCCCTCACCCATCCTCCCAGAGAAACCTTCACCACCCCAAGGACCTCTCCAACTCCCCGATTCCTTCCTGAGTTCAAACACATGCGCTGCCCATGGTGGTGAGCCAGGACAGAAACAAAACTGGTTCGCCCTCTGCACCCAAGCCTTCCTGCCAGTGCCTACTTTCAAGGTCACATGATCACACACTCCTCTTGTAAATCACCAGCTCCCAGGTAGACAGAAATCTGGTGAAGGAGCCCCTGGGCTTCCTTTCTCTAATCTTCCCTAGTGTGCCTGCCGGAGGGCTGGGAACCAAGGAGAATAAAAACCAACTGCTGAACACCTTCCATGGGGCAAGCATAGACTGATGCTGTTTCTGCTGCTTCATGTCCTGAGGGCAGGGCCTATCTAAGACCCATCTCTAGCCCAGCGCCCAGCACAGACAGGGCTCAGAGAACAAGTGGAACTCACTTTTATAACCACCAAGCTGTAGTTCTGTTCGCCCATTTTACAGCTAAGGAAGGCTCAGAGGGAAAGTGACTGGCCCAGGGCAACCCTGAGAGCAGTGGGCTGAGTTGGAACTAGCACTGAGGTTAGAGTGGCCCCTGCAAAGGGGATTCCCTTTACAATGGAGGGGCTCCAGCTGCTCACGTGGCTGCAGGGGAGGAGGAGGAGGTCTGACTGGGGACCAGGGCAAGGCGAGGGCTGACAGGGAGGGGTGACTAGCCTGACCTGTGTGCTTGACGGCCACGTGAGATAGCAGGAAGTCCTCGCGGAAGGTGCGATAGGGGCAAAAGCTGCATTTGAAGGGCTTGTCGCTGACATGGGACAGTTGGTGGTTCAGCAGTGCCTTCTTGTCTTCACAAACAAACTCGCAGAACTCACACTTGAATCTGGGGGTGGTCAGAGGAGGGCAGCTCAGCAGTGGGGTGGGGGTGGGGGTGGGGGTTGCGGCAGCCCCAGAGGCCTCCCAAGGGACATACCTGCGGTTGGCGACAGCTTGGATATGTGTGAGAAGGTGCATCTTGAAGGTGTAGCGCTTCTTAAAGGACTTCCCACACTGTAAGGGATGGGCTGAGTTGGGTGATGGATCACCCAGGGAGGCCTCCTGCCCCCATCCCTGCCCAGCCCTTGGCCCCACCTACCTTGTCACACATGTGGGGCTTCTCAGTGCTGTGTGTCTTCATGTGCTGTGTGAGTCTCTTCTGCATGGGGTAGACACGGCCACACACAGGGCAGGGGAAGGAGCTCAGCTTTGGGGTCTGAGGAGGGACAAGCGGGGGACAGATGGTGAGATCTTGCTTCCTGGCCCCACCCCCACAAGCAGCTCTGTAGCAGGCTCCCTTCCCAGGATAGGGCCCCAGACTTACGGGATCTGGCCTCTTCTTCCTGGAGAAGAAACGCACAGGAGTTAGACCATCGCTTCTCCAAGCCCACCCAATACACTTAGACCCAGTCTCAGCCCTGAGAGTCCCGACTACCCACCCAAGCCCCTTTCTCTTAGTTTGCTGGGGGAAATGCTAAGAGGGTACTGTAAATAAGGTCTGCACTTCACTACATTTGGGAATGGTGTATTCTTCCTCTCAGTCACAAAATACATTTGCATTTTAAAGTTCTGAGAAGTCCCACAGGAAAGAATGCTATTGTACTAGTCTGCTGACCTGGTGTCCCCAACCTTATTAGGACACAGAACTCCCTTTCCTTTTTATTTTCTGAAGAAAACCTGTAAGCACCTTGGAGAGCTGGCTTTCCCACACACATGGTTTTAGATCTGAGGACTTATAAGAACTTTTACAACATAATATGTGGCCCGACAGTTGGATTTTTGCATCACAGCCCCACTTGCTGACCAGAGTCAGCTGACTGTTGAAAAATCCAGTTGCCATGACTGATCAAAAACTGAATGATGTAAATGTGGAAAACTGAATGATGTAAGATGTGAAAAAACAAAACCAATAATGTAAGTTTATAACCTTGTTTCACTAGCAACCCTTCTCCTTTCATTTTACTTTTAAAATTATTTTTTAAATATATTTTTGTTAATTTCAGAGAGGAAGGAAGAGAGAGAGAGAGAGATAGAAACATCAATGATGAGAATCACAGATTGGCTGCCCCTTGCATGTCGCCTATTGGGGATTGAGCCCGCAACCCTAGCATGTGCCCTTGACCAGAATCGAACCCAGGACCCTTCAGTCCGCAGGCTGACGCTCTATCCATTGAGCCAAACCGGTTAGGGCAACCCTTCTCCTTTTAAGAACCCTGCAAGTCTTTGGTTCATACTGAGGACTGTGTTCTCTGATTTGCAAATCATACACAATAAAATTATCTTTTAATTAATTTTTGTTAACAGATCCACCTAGTGGATCCCTGTATCCAACCTCTGCTCACTGGTCCTCCTTCTGTGAAGCTAACTCCTTCTTGAAGCTGCAGGTCTAATTTTAACTCAGCGAGCAATCACTAGCCTCCTAAGGTTTTTTTGTTTTGCCATGTACTTGTCCAGAGTCTGCTCTCTCAGTACCATGAAAGATGAGTGTGGACCAGGAGTCTGAAAAATCTTTAGATTCCCCTCAACAATGTCTGTCTCCATTTTATAGAAGGGAAATTAAAGCTTGTAGCTGGGAAGAGACTAAATAAGGGACCTCAAGGCCCTGCTCCTGCTCTGTCTGAGCTAAGTGATCAGGGATAAATCGCCTTGCTTTCCAATGTCTATATTGTGCGGTGAATGGGCCTGGCCCTGAGCTGGTACTAACTGGAACCATTGTTATTCTGGGCTCCCACTTTCCCACCCTGTCCCCATTCCATTCACATCCACTGACCGGTCCCGGCTGTGCACGGCTGCATGCCGGATAACGTCTTTCCTGTAGACACTGGTGTAGCTGCATTCGTCACACTTGTAGGGTTTACTGCCTACATGATTGAACATGTGTTCCTGGGAGAGAGGCATAGGGAGAGTGGATTGGGGCTCAGATTCCCCTCCTGCCACACCTCCCTGTGCCCACAGCTCTAGAACTGCTGTGGGAGCAGGCCTGAAAAAAGAGGGAGTGCTGCCAGCACTGGGGCTATGAGGGCTGGGGACACCCCAACAAGCAGACCTGCTCCGCACCAGGCCCTGTTGTGCTGACCATTTGATAGAGGAGGAAACAGGCTCAGAGTGAAGTGACTTGCTGAGGTCCCACAGTGACCTTGTGAACTTGAAGTTGAGCCCAGGCAGCACAGCTCCACAGTCTATGCCCTCCCCACTGCAAGATGGCAGAGTCACCCCTGCCCCCACCGTTGGGTTTCCAGAGAAAACTTCCAGGTCAAAGGACCCTGTCTGAGGAAGCACTGTGTGCAGAAAGCACAGGGGCTCTGGCTGTTTTTTCTTGAGGACCCCCCACCCCCAATGATGGCCAACTTGCTGCCTCACTTTGGTCCAGCCAAGCTGTGGTTCCTTGGCCAGTAAAATGGGATTGTTGACACCTACCGGGGACCTCCTGGGGCTGCCTCAAGATGAAATGAGTGGCCTGCAAGGCCTGAGTACTGGGCCCCTCTCATGAGACACATTACTGCCATCTGCTGGAAACCTTTCTAACATACTGCACTAGATAAAACCAACTTTACTGCCACCTGCTGGCAATGGTGGTGAACAAGCAAATCCATGAAGTCCGCTACACAAATAGCACACCTGAAGATGCTGTGCTGCTGTGCAGTGTGCGATCTGCAAAACTGCCCACGGCAGCCCAGACACGTGCCCCGTGAAACAGCAGGAGAGGGTGCCTGGGAAGGCTCTTCTACCTCCACTCCCTCTCGGTGCCACCAGGCTTTTGCCTTCTCTCACCCAGCCTCCCTCCCTCCCGTGCCCTGTGCCTTCCCCTTCCCAGCTACTCTCCTTTCCAGCTGCAGCGCACACCTTGAGCGAGGACCAGCGGCGTGAGCGATAGCTGCACTGAAGGCACTTGAAGAGCTGGGGGTCTCCGGCCTCATGGGAGTTTACATGAAAGCGCAGGTCCTCGTGGGACAGGAAGCGGGAGCCGCAGATGCGGCACAGGAAGGGCCTCAGAAGCGGTTTGGGTGACTTGTAATAATACCTGCCAGGAGGGTGTTGAGGAGAGGTCTGGCTGGGTTGGGGCTGTCCGGCTGCCTCCCCGACCCCATCTCTGTTCCCCTTACTTGCGGTATTTCTTGCCTAGGAAGCGCCTGGAGGGTCGGCCGCGGCGGCGGGGTGGGGTGTCGGGCTCCTCCTGGCAGGTGGGTGCTGCGTTCTCTGCGTCCGACTGGCTCACGGTGGGCTCCACAGGAACCCTATCGGCCTTGCCCAGGGCCACCAGGTGTCCTGGGCCTGAGGAGCTGGGTACCTCGGGGTCCTGTGGCTCTGGAGGGCTCTGTCCACTCTGGGAACTCACTAGAGGCTCTCCTTCCATACCTGCCACAGACATGCCAGGTCACAGATCAGCCACAACACACCAGGACAGATGTGGACAGGTGTGACACAGGCCAGCCAAATATTTCCCCACACACACGGCCACCCTCCACTGATGGGCATGTCAGGTCACAGCACAGACGCAGCCAGCCGATGGTTCGAGTGCAGCACACCATGACTTAAATGTGACAGTCAGGGGCAGCAGAGACCTAGGGACCTCTCAGTCAAGAGACCTGCGTGCTAGGCTCAGCTCTGTTGCTGACTTGCTGTGTATCTTTAGGCAAAGTCAGTCCCTCTCTGTGTCTCATTCTCCCTATTTGGCAAATGAAGATAGTAATTGCTTATCTAGTAACCTCATGAGAACATTCTAGTCTGGGAAGCAACAGCAGCACTTTAACACTGGTTTCTCTAGGGTGGCTGGAGGGCAGATAGGAGTGTTATATATTCAAACACATCAACAATATCTCAATACAATGTTTTAAAAATTAAAAATGATACAGACAATGCTGGTAACATTCTGTTTCTTGATTGGGGTGCTAGGTTATACAGGTGTGTTCACTTTGAAAATTCACTGAGTTATGCACTTTAGATGTGCTTTTCCAAATATGTATCTCAGTAAAAAGTTATTTTAAAATGAGACTAAAAAATAAAACAATTTCCTCCAAACTGCATGTACAAAGACAGCTACCATGTGCCTTTTTGTGCATATTTATGCCTTAAAGCAATCCTAAAAGACAGGTGCTATCACTTGCATTTACGAAAAGGGGATTCGAGAGGCGAAGTAACATGCTACAGGTCACACAGCTAGTACCATGCAGAGCTGGCATGAATGCCCATGAGGCGTCCCAGCCTGTAATGCTCTAAGCTTGTGCTCCTTGGACAGTCTCAGGCCTCAACTTTGTTGTTATTTCAATAATAATACTTAAAACTTACCTTATTAGTTCAGCTATAAAGACTCAACCTCTTCCTGCTCTGTGACAACTTACCACCGAACAGTCTTTTCATAAAGCTGATGTGAACAGTCTTTTTCATAAACCCTTAACTCAGGGTTTCTCAAGCCTGGTCTCAGAGGGATTTCCCCTTTATCACGAGGCCAGCCGGCCACCCTGGTTTGAGCCATGCTACTCTGCACAGTACACTGTCCCCAGGACTCCACAGAGGCAAGCAGGGAAGGTCACCCCTCAGCCTCACCCTCAAGGCCCCTTCCACGACCAAGTCTCACCCTCTGGGAGGTCTGAGGGTTCCAGGCAAGGCAGCTTCCGGGGCCGGCCAGGCCTCCTCCGGGGTCTCAGTGTGCTGGGAGTGGGGCGTTGGGGCCGCAGCTGTCGGCCACGGGGCTCATCCTCTGCTGGATTGTAGTCACTGTCCTCTGTGGGGACAGCGAGAGAAGGTGGGCATCATGCTGGACCCACCCTTTCAGCTCTGAGCCCTTGCCCTGCTCCCCCGGGAAGAGGCCCACTTCCCCTTCCCTGCCCACTCCTTCTTCATGCCCACCAGTGACGCCTCCTCCAGACAGCCCTCCTGATGTCCCCATGGCTGACTGTGCACATCCCTTTCCTGCAGTCCTTCCTCTGCACCTTTCCTGACACTTACCACTGGCTTATACAGCACTTGGACATGATTTAGAAAAAGGCGCTGCTTCCTAAAGACACTTTACAGACACTGCTAGGAAACAGTTGAAATAAACATTCAAGTCTATAAACGCTATGACTGTGCAAGATACAGTCTATGAAAATGCAGAAGCTATTGGCCGAATGTGGCTGTTGAGCCCCTGAAATGTGCCTAGCCTAAACTGAGACATAATTAAGTATAAAATACACACTGGATTCTAAAAATCAGTATGAAAAAAAAGAAAGTAAAACAACTAATAATATTTTATAATGATTGCATATTGAAATAATATTTTAGATATGTTGGGTAAATAAAATATATAATAAACTTAATTCCACCGTTTTTTACCTTAAAAAAAAAAAAAAGGCCCTGGCCGGTGTAGCTCAGCAGTTAGAGCGTCAGCCTGTTTTGATTTCTGGGTTGTGTGTTCATGTTTGTTCCCCAGCCCATCTCTCTCACATCGATGTTTCTTCTCCCCCTTCCCCCCCCCCCCCCACTCTCTCTAAAAATCAATGGAAGAAATATCCTCAGGGGAGAATTAACCAACATATTTGTCTACAAAAAAGAAAAGTACATATGCGGTTTGCATTCTATTCTGTTGGATAAATGTGAATGTGGCCTCTTAGTTGGGGTTGGTGCTTTTACAGTGCACAGCCTACACAACTACACACAGAGGTTCTGATCCCAGCACCCCGACTCCTCTGTCTTATACGGAAGCACCTGTGACTGCATCTGTGCCAATTCTGTTTTCCTGGCTCTCCATGAGGGCCAGAAGGAGCCCCGTATTTGTTGATGGGGGTGGAGGTAGCAGACCTCGAAGCCATGTGGCCTACCCTCTAGGTCATCAATGGCACCGGCATCCACAATGTCATCATCGTCTTCCTCCTCTGGTGCCTCTTCCTCTTGGGTCTTGGTCGAGGTACCCCACTTCCGTGGACGTCCCTTCTTACCAGTTGCTGTTGCTGCTGCTGCTACTTGGGGGAAGGTGTGGGAGGTAAGACAAGCTTCCATGTCTGCCTCTCAGCACCCCATCCCCACCTATGCAGTCCCAGCCAGGTAGGCGGCTATCAATGTACCTGGACGGAAGTGTCGCTCCCGCATATGGCGTAATAGTGTGGCCTTAGTGCTGCTCCGGTACTGGCACATCTTGCACTTGAACTGCTGTACTACCACCACCTCCATCATGGCCTCCAGGCTCTGTAGATCTGGCTCCTCAGTGCCAGAAGCTGGGGGAGGCTGTGCTGGGGAGCTGGGCGAACCCCGTGCCTCCTCAGATGGCTCCAGGCATGTGGATGTGGACGTGGGGCCATCGGCCAGGGCCTCAATGGCTGCCAGGCTGTGGACTAGGGTGGAACTGGACATTGGCGATGCTATGGAGGCACCTGGGGATTGGTGAGGGAATCAGAGGGAAGGGAAGTGGATGGGCAGGCTGGCCATGAGCTACAGCTGTCCCTCTCAGGCAGGCCCAGGGATCCTAGAACCCAACTCCCTACAAGAGTAACAGCGGGGAAACTGAGGCCAAGAGCAGTGGCTAAACTGTCAAGATCACACAGTGAGTTTGTGGCTAAGCCTCCCTCTCCTAGTCCAGCCCACTGCAGGGCTTCCTGGGTCTGGAGCCTGGCGTCTTACCGTCATCTGGTCCCTGCAGGATCAGGTACTGTGTGGTCTCGGCCCCACCGTCCTCAGCACTGGTTACAGTTATGCAGCCTAGATAGAGATGTGGGGAAGGAATTCACAGCTGACAATAATTGTCATTGCCCACATTCATTCTGGTTCGCCTGTGTGACTTCGAACCAGCTGCATCATCCCTCTGAGCCTCAGATGCCTAACCCCTCCCCATCCACCCAGGGCAGGGCTATTGGGAAGCCTGGTTTGTGTGCCATGATGACCCACAATCATATAGATGCCATGGCTATCCCAGCTGCCCCACCTTTGACCACTAAACCTGGAGTCCCCCTCCTTCCTCTCCAAACTTCCCCAAGGTCAAGGCCCGGTTCCAGCACCAGTTCCTTAGGGTTGGCTTTCCAGACCATCCCAGGGCTTTTCCTTTACATGCATCATTAATAGGAGGTGCAGTTTGGGAAATCATGAGCTCTGGAATCAGAGTGTATGAGCTCATGGCTCAACAGTTGCTAGTGACAGTGGGTAAATTATTTTACATCCTCTGT
This sequence comes from Cnephaeus nilssonii, assembly GCF_951640355.1. NCBI lineage: Eukaryota > Metazoa > Chordata > Mammalia > Chiroptera > Vespertilionidae > Cnephaeus > Cnephaeus nilssonii. The sequence continues at coordinate 68,651,438 of NC_137082.1, read as the reverse complement.
TCCTCAGATTTCTCATCTATACTGCAAGGATCATAATAGCACCTATATTTTGGGATCCCTGGGGGATGAATGAGCCACTGGATATAAAGTGTTTAGAACAGACCTCAGTATAAAGTTAGGTGTTACTGTTTCTGTATTTAAGGAGCACTTATTACATGCCAGACACTATGCTAAGAACTTTACTGTGCTGCCTCATTAAGTCCTCACACCATTTTACCACTATGAGGCAGGAGTTACTGTGCCATGTTACACATCCAGAGTGGGAGAGTGATTTTCCCCAGGTTGCACAGCTGGGATAAGCAGAGATGGTTCTTCTGGACTCTGCAGGAAGCCCCAGGGGGCTGACTCTTGCCACCCTCTTCCTGACTTACTCTGGATGAGGTCTGGCCCAATGGTGGACTCGATGATCTTGTCAAAGGCTGAGCCCAGGTCTGAGGAAGAAGCCGTGCAGTCGGACACCAGCATGTTGGGGTCTGGGAGGGCGCTGGAGTGCACGAGAGTTTGGGGGCCACCTGTCACCCCTGCCACTGGCCCATGGGACACAGAAGATGAATCAGGGAGGTAGCCATGGGGCAGGGGGTCCGTGCTTGAGCTGCTCTCAGATACTTCCTCCTGGGGGATAGGAAACAGGGAAAGAGGGCGTTTAGGAGCCAGGGATGGGGCAGGGCAGGCTACCACCTGCTAGGCAGAGCTCCTAGGCCCAAGCACATGGTGAGCAGAGTTACCCACACCCTCAGCCCCACTGAGTACTAGAGAAGCCCTCTGGTTGCAGAGCTCCCCAAGAACAAGTCCCAGGGTACCTGGCTCTGGTCAAAGGAAGGGCCCCACATACCCCACACAACAGCCAGGCATAGCTATTTCACTGCGCTTTTGAATAAGCTATTCCCACTGCCTGAAAGGCTTCCCAGTATTACACCATGGCTACACCCTACCCAGCTTTCTCCACGCCATTTAGCTGGTACCTCTGCTTGGAAGCTGACCCTGACCCTGAAGGCCAAGTTAGGACCTCTCCATCTTCAGTGCTGCAGTCGCCTGTGTCCCGACATCACATCACTATTTACTGTGTAGTGTAACATATCCCAGGTCTGACTGTACCCTCTATCAGGGCTGGGACCACATCTGTCTTGTTCCTGCTGTATCACCAGGATCCAACCCAAGCTGGGCACATGGTAGGCCTATCTCTGAATTAACGAAACCCTGGACCCCAAAGTGGGGGCCATTGTTGTGCACCTCTATAATGTGATGTCTTGAAATTAATCAGTCTTGCAGATAACAACAGTAATGGCTAATACTTGAGCGTTTATTATGTGCTAAGCACTGTCTTAATTGCTTTGCAAATATGAATTCATTTAGTTCTTACAAAAACCCTATTGAGGTAGGTATATCCATCATTCCCACTTTACAGGTGAGAAAACTGAGATTAAGAAATTGGGTAGCTTGCTAAAGATCACACTAGGGAGGGGGCCAGGCAGGTGGCAGAGCCAGGAGGAAATGGTTTTACAAAGTGTTTGCAAGAGAATGTCTGGTGGGAGCTCAAAACAGAGCATGCTCAGAAGCAGGTATTCCTGCTCCGTTTTACGGACAGAAAGACTGCGGCTCAGAGAGCTACTCTGTAAATAAGAGGCAGAGGCAAGACTTGAACCAGGATACCCATCTCCCAAAGAGCGAGGACCCTGGGCAGGGCAGTGGGTAAGACCACAGCCTATATTTGAATCCTGGCTCTGTCAGCACTCTGTGCCTCAGGTTTCTTTTCTGTAAGATGTGGAAAAGAGTGGTATGTGCTTTACAAGGTTTGAGGTGTCAATGAGAAAATCCACGTCAGGGACTCACTCACAGTAAACCAAAACCAAGTATTAGTTACAAGCCAGCCCTGCTGGCTGCTTCCCCCTGGTTGCCAGGCACTGCTGCCTGGGGCCCCTGCCTCCACCCATGCCGGCCAGCACGGTCCCTACCAGAGAGCTGCTGCCGCGGTCCGAGCTTTGCCCCACTTCAGAGTCGTCGGCCTCCGCCGGCCCCGGGGCTGCCGCTGCGTCGCTGCTGTCGGCGGACACGGCTTCCGAGGTGCCCACGCCCAAGCCGCTCTCAGAGGGCTCCTCGGGCTGGCCAGGCCCCGGGGCCGCGTCACTACTGCTCTCCACCTCGTTCTCCTCCATGGGCTCGGGGGGCCGCCGGACAAGGGTGCGCAGGGTCTGGGGCCTTCACTCTGAGAGAAGAGGTGACAGGTGGGCCACCTCGCTGGCGCCGGCAACCACGGCCCACCCAGCTGCACCCGTGCGCCCATTTCGCTGACGAACAGACTGAGTCTCCGACCGGGAGGGTCTTTCTCGTGTGTAGAGAGGGAAGCTTCGGGAACACAGGGCCGAGAAGCCTTGCTTCCCAGTCCAGGGCCCTTCCCCATCCCCGGGAGGGTGGTCAATGGCGGTGTGACCCTTCTCTCCTCCCCTCCACGATTTCCTCGGTGTGGTTCGCTCTAAGGGTCCCGTCAGGGCTCAGTGGTTCCGCCCTTCGGCGTTCCGAGTTCCCCCGGGTGCAGGGTCGGTGGTACAGCCCACAGGCCCCCTTGGTCAGTGGCTCGCTCCCCCTTCCCCTACTTCCTTGCGGAGGGGGCTGACAGCTACGGTCCCGGGGCCTGGCGACTCGGGGCTGTCCCCGGCGCTGCCTGCGCTCCAGGCCCGACGCCATCTTGTGGCGGCGCCGGGTTTCCGCTCAGGCAACTGCGAGAGCGACCAAAGGGCCTGGGACCCCAGGGCCCTATTCGGACAGCCCCGCCGGCCGGGACCTTGCTGCCGGGTATTCCCGCAGTGTGGGTCCACTTCACGGCAGGGTGCAGTGGGGCGACCTGACTCTATCCGACGCTCACCTGACGCTTCCGCGGCCGCGTTTCTCTCCGACTCCGGCATCGACGAGGTCGCCATCTTATTTTGCCTGCAGCGGAGGGACCCATCGGCCTAGCGTGGGCCGGAACTACTTCCTACGGCGACCTGGAGAAAGACCGGTTTCCAGTGTGCCGGAAGGTGTCCCTGAGGCCACAAAATCATAGTTGAGTCTGGAGAGGGGCTAGGATTTACGTGTCGCCTAGTATGGGTGACGGAGCCCGCTACGGGTTGGGGGACTACTTTCTCTCTTGGTGGAGGGTTACAGAGGGAGTGGTACGTCTCGCGGCTGGGTTCCTACCTTGGGCCGCAGAGTTGGGCGCGGCGAAGGCCGCCCTGCTGCCTGGGGGCGTGGCTCCCAGTGGCCTGACCACGCCTTTCCCGGAACAGCTCAGAAAAGCTTGCAGCGGCCGGGAGGTTTAGATTTGGAAATGGAGAAATAAGTGTTATCGGTCATTTTTCCTGGCTCTTACCGGTTACTTAATTAGGTTTGATGTGTTTTGGCAGATGGGGAACTTGTAATTCCTGTTGTACAGATGGGGGCACTGAGGTCCTGGGATGGCATGTGGCTGGTCCAAGGTCACTTCAAGTAAAAGGATTTGGGAGGCAAGTCCCAACCAGTTGGGGAAATGGAGAGGATTCCATACTTGGCCCTTAGTGAGCTTTGTATAATGCAGTAGTCCCCCTCTATCCCCAGTGCCTTGCTTTCCAAGGTTTCAGTTACCCAGGGTCAACTGTGGTCTGAAAATATTAAATGGAAAGTTCCAGAAATAAACAGCTCACAAGCTTTAAATTGCACGCTGTTCTGAGTGGTGTGATAGAATCGTGTGCCATCTGGTTCCTTCCTGGGATGGGGGGTCATTCCTGTCCTGAGCATCCACCCTGTATATATGATACCTACCTTTTAGTCACTTCGTGGCCCTCTCATCTATCAGATCAGTTATCAGATAGGGAGGCCATGTTCCATAACTTTTATTACAATATATTGTCATAATTGTTTCCGTCTTATTATTTATTGTTAATATCTTACTGTGCCTAATTTATAAACTAAATTACCTTTATTGTAGGTATGTATGTATAGGTAATTTACATGACCTATGTCCAAGGTTTCAGGCATCCACTGGGAGGAGTCTTGGAACTATCCCCCATGGCTAAGGGGGGCGCCTGCTGTCCGTTACACTAATGAAGTTGGAGGCCAGGACATCCTCTGCAGCCCTCCTCTGCTCAGTGTAGGTGGTGTAGTGTATTTAACGGTTTGCAGCCCTTCAGAAAGGTGGGCACCTCCTGATGCCTGAAATGCCATCTTTGGCACTACCCTCTGTTTAAGACTTTTTAGCATTTTGCAAAGGAGCTGGTGCCCTGGTTTATCCCTAAGTCTCTTTGTTGCACAAATTCTTTTCTTCATTTGAAAAGTACAAATTTTTGGGGGGGGGGGGCGGGGGAGAATCTTAAAAATTCCTTTAAAGAAAATCTATTACAAAAGATAAAAGGTGTTTTGAGCTGTTGTAATTTGTATGCACCTGAGCATGAGGGGGTTCCCTGGTTCTTTCATAGGAGCAGGTTTTGGCAGGGGGAATAGAGCACGAGGCCTCTGGATGGACTTGGCTCCCTCTTCTCCCTCTGCCCCCATCTGGCAGGACCAGGCCCCCCAGAACAGCCCTGGAGAGTTGGGCCAACAATGGCATAATGATAGGTTGATTTTGCACTCAACCGGTAGTTTTCCAACATCAACCGGATTCCTCATTGGAGAGCCCCTCCAACCCTCACCCCATGCTGATAGGATGCATCCTGCCTCAAGGATGTCTTGGCACTCAGTAGTAGTCCCACAGTACCCATTCCTATCCCTAGTCTAAGGCTCAACCCTGACCTTGGCCTTTGCCAGCAAATCACAAGATTGCAGAATGTTATCATACAAAAGGAAAAAGCCTCATCATGGGACAGAAGAAGAGCCCAGGGTCCAGAGAGGGGAAACTCATGGTCCAAGGTCATGGATCCTTGGAAACAACATACCAGAATTCTTCCATCACAAAGACAAGCAAGCCAACCCTGGTTTTGTGGCTGCTAATCCAGGGTTCTTCCCATATCAGAACATGCAGTTTGTAGTTCTGGCCTCAGTTTTGACGGGAAGAATTCTAGAAGCAGGGAAGGGCCTCTAGGTCAGAAGGACATTAAAGTATACCTTTGGAGAAAAATGCTGAGGAGAGGACCAAGAGGGGAAAACACCCTGTACCAGTGCTCTGCTGGACCATGGTATCTATCTTACAGGGGCCCAGCCGGTGTGGCTCAGTGGTTGAGCGTCGACCTATGAATCAGGAGGTCACAGTTCAATGCCTGGTCAGGGCACATGCCCGGGTTGCAGGCTCGATCCCCAGTGTGGGGTGTGCAGGAGGCAGCCAATCAATGATTCTCTCTTATTGATGTTTCTATCTATCCTCCCTTCCTCTCTGAAATCAACAAAAATATATTTTTAAAAAATACTCTGTATCTAGTCATTTTCTAAGCATTTTATCTACAAGTAAGGGGTGGAGCTGGGAGCGAAAGCCAGCAATCTGGCTCCAAACTCCATGCTTAGAACAAGGTACCATTGCTCATGTAGTGATAAGAATACCTGGGTCCTAGATGATACTTTCCTGAATCAGGCAGGTTGGTTACTATTTTTCCTTTTTGCAGGTGGGGAAACTGAAGCCCAGAGAGAAAAGCTGAGTGGCTCAAAAATCCCACTACAAGTTTCCTAGTGTCATGCACAGGGCTGCGATTCCAGCCAGATCTCCTGCAGCAGATAGTAATCATACAAGCAAATGTTTATTGTGCTCTTACCAAGTACCAGGTACTGCAGTAGGTGCTTTACATGCATTTCTAAACTAATCAACACAACAAGTAGAGATCCTCCTAGGTATTCTCAAGATTCCCATGTTACAGACAAAGTAACAGAAGCTCAAGAGAAATGAAATGGCTTGTCTGAGGTCATGCATTTGCTGGTCAGCAGATCTGGGGTTCAAACCCTGGTGTCCTGACCCCCAGTCCAGTGGTTCTGCCTTTGTGCTAGATGCTACAGGAGGGCAGCAGAGCTGAGAGTAGGCAGTCAGCAGGTGGGTGCTCTGGGACTCATCTCTACCTTCTCTCACCATGCCCCTGCCATCTGTGGGTTTAGCTAACCCTGTGCTTAAAACTGTACCACCGCTTGCCCTGACCGGTTTGGCTCAGTGGTTAGAGCGTCGGCCTGTGGACTGAAGGGTCCCAGGTTCGATTCTCGTCAAGGGCATGTACCTTGGTTGCGGGCACCTCCCCACTGGGGAGTGTGCAGGAGGCAGCTGATCGATGTTTCTCTCTCATCAGTGTTTCTAACTCTCTATCCCTCTCCCTTCCTCTATGTAAAAAATCAAAATATAAAAAACAAAAACAAAACAAAAACTGTACCACCATTTGGGATAATAAGCCACATGAGTTGACTCCCCATGGTGTAAATTAAAGCTTCCTTTAATCTGTCCTAAATCTTTCTATTTCAGTATTGGAGGGGATAGGAGGTGGTGGGGAAAGCCTAGGACAAGAACACTTGGATTCAGAAGACAGTCTATAGTCCTAATGGTGTTTGCTTGTGATGGCAATTCCTGAGACACAAACAGCAGGTGACATTTATGTAAACATCTCATCTGAGCATCACAGAGGCATGAGGGTATGCAGCGCATGGATTTTCATGCTTTTTAATCTGTCTTGTTTTCTATATTCCCAACACTTAACACAGTTTATAGTCACAAGAAAGCTACTAGATACTTACTCTTGAATGAATGAATGGACCCCCACTCTATAGACAAGGAAACAGAGACACAATAGCAGGGATCTAGCTAGGAAAATAAGACTATGCCAGACGTTTCTGTAAAGAGGGAATCTAATATGGAGACTTAGTTACAAAGTTGATGGGCAGAAAGAGCAACCGGGGAAAGTTGAGGCAAACTTGAGATTAGTAACTCAGGAAGCCACAACCTTCCCTGAGGCTGGATTTATAAAGGGAGGAAATGGCATTTCCAAGACCAAGAACTGGGGCCACCCAGAGAGGAGGAGCTGGGGCCATGATGGGCCTTAGTCGCAGGAGCTAGAACCACAGAGGAAACACTAACTGCTGAAGCCACTCCCGCCCTCAAAATGAGGTACAATGAAACAAAATGAGCTATAATCAGCATAGGCTAATTGATAGAAACAATAGTTAAATTAAGTTCCTATAACGATATGAAGTTGAATGAAACGACTGTATTCAAGGACCTGCTGTGTATGAAACAGGGATCTTGTCTTATTTAACACTGTAGCCTATTACCAAGAACAGTTACTAGTACATAGTAGGTGCTCAGTTAATCTCCGGCCATTGAACAATGAGATATATATGATACTGTTACTCTGCCTGTGAGCCCAGGGCTTGTATGCCCTTTCCTCTGGCCCAGGCACCACAGGATGTATGTTCTACACTCACCCAACCCTGGCTCAGAGACCTCTCATACAGCTCAAAGGACCATCTTGGAGGGGAAGGTGGTGACTTCTGGGCCTGTGAGGAGGGGGCATGCACAGCAGATGAGAGTCTGTAGCACAGAACTAGCAAAGGGAGCTAACATTTACTCAGCACCCACTGTGTACCAGATACTGTATACACTGTATTGCATTTTATTCTCACAGGAGCCTGCAAAGCACAGATCATTATCCCCATATTAGAAGTCATGAAATGGGAGTTCAGGGAGGTGAGGATGTTTGTCCAGCTGGATTTCAACCTTGAATTGTCTGGCTCCAACATCCTGCTCCTTCCATGGTACCAGCTGCCTCCCACTGAGGGCAGGGGAATGGAATCTGACTTCCATGTCATAAAGAAAGCTCCATGAGCCAATGCTGAGGCCAGGTTTCAGATGAGTGACAGCTTGATAGCACAACTTTGACAGCTGTGCTGAGACTGGCCTGGAAGCAAGTGGTACTAAACTCACATTCCTAGGAACAGGAGCTGTGATCATAAAGATAAGAGATGGCCAGGGGCTGGAGCAGGGTGCTGCAGAGGTGCTGGGCCCTGAACAGACTGTCCTTGGGCTCTGCTCCCAACAGGAAAAGTTCCCTACTAACTGGCTCTGTGACCTTGAGCAAGTCATTCAACCATCTCAGATCAATGCCCTAACTTGTCACACAGGGTCACCATGCCTGCTGGGTTGCCATGGAATTAGATCAGATAATGCAAGGAGACAGAACTGGGGCAAGTCCAGACCAGGGCTCCAATACTAATTAGTTGTATGATCTGAGGCAAGTCGCTTCACTTTCTGAGCCTCAGTGTTCCCAGCTATATAATAGGCATAGTACATGCCCCCAAATTGCCATGAGAATGTAGTGATTGAAAGCATAGGCTGTGCTCTAGCTGGTTTGGCTCAGTAGATAGAGCGTCAGCCTGCAGGTCAAAAAGTCCCGGGTTCACGTACCTTGGTTGCTGGCTCCTCCCTGGCCTGGGTCCTGGTGGGGACTGGTACAGGAGGGAATCAATTAGTATGTTTCTCTCACATTGATGTTTCTCTCTGTCTTTCCCTCTCTCTTCTACTCTCCCTAAAAAAAAAAAAAAAAAAAAAAAAAAAAAAAAAAAAAAAAAAAAAAAATCAATGGAAAAATATCCTTGGGTGAGGGTTTACTAACTAAATAAAAGCATAGGCTCTGGCCAGTGTGGCTCAGTTGGTTGGAGCATTGCCATGTGCACTGAAGGTTCTCAGGTTTGATTCCAGGTCAGGACACATACCTAGGCTTTTTAAAAAATAGGTTTTTACTGATTTCAGAGAGGAAGGGAGAGGGAGAGATAGAAACATCAGTGATGAGAGAGTATCATTGATTCGCTGCCTCCTGCATGCCCCCTACTGGGGATCGAGCCCAAAACCCAGGCATGTGCCCTGACCTAGAATCAAACCGGTGACCTCCTGGTTCATGGGTTGACATTCAACCACTGAGCCACACCAGCTGGGCTGTTTCAGTTTCAATCCCAGTTGATTTCTGGTGTATACAGGAGGCAACCAATCGATGTCTGTCTGTCTTTCTCTCATTCCTCCTTCCTCTCTAAAACTGATTAAAAAACAAAAAGCACGGGCTCTGGAGTGTAATCACCTGGGTTCAAATCATGGTTATTACAAGCTGTGAGCCTTTGATTGATCTCTCTGTGCCTCAGTTTCCTCCTTTGTAAAATGGGGGTGAACATAAGCACACTCACATCATGAGTTGTGATGATTAAATGATATAGTCAGTCAACAGCAAGAACACACAGCAGTTCCTGGACCAGTAAGCTCTGGATCACTGTGAGAAATCATTAGCCCTGGGACTGGCATTTCATAGCAACTAGTCCTGTAGGCACCCCTTTAAACTCGAATCTTCAAAGCAGGCCTATGAGCTAGGTAACATTACTGTCCCATTTTATTCATGAGGAACAGTTATTCAGAGGTCCAATGATTCGCCTGAGATCACACAATGATCAGAGAATAAACCAGGATTTGAGCCCGGCAGTTTCTCAACCACACACTCTTTTATCCCTAATAAAGATTCCACAGAGAGTCTGTTATGTGAGAACACTTTTTGAGAGCAGAATAGATGGCAATTTGCGTCCAACTGCTGCTGCTAGTAAAAGCTGGGGGAAAGGCTGGGTGCCTGTGGCCAGAGATCCACGGGAGGAGGGACCAATCTGCTCAGCTTGCGTTTGTATCCAGCAGGGGGCGCCCGCTGCCTTCGCCAGCTCTCCCAGACCTGAACCAGGCTGCTGGGCTGGTGGCCTGCGCAGAGCCGGTCCAGACAGACCTTGGGGGCACAAGGAGGGACAGCAGAAAGTGACAGGGTTGGCCTGTGCAAAGCCAGGGGCACTCCAAGAGGGGTTATCTCCCCGTGGTTCTTAAACCGAGCTGCCGTTTCCTAAAGATGCAGGCGCTTCAGCCCATCTGGCCCCTCCTCCCACATCAGAATCTTCTGAGTGAGGCATCAGGGGTCTGAAACTTTTAAAGCTTTGAGGGCATGCTGTAAGGGAGAGAAAATCAGTAAACTGGAGCTATAGATATTACCATAGATAATGCTCAAAAATGTAATGTTGAGGGGAAAAGCAAGTTGTCAAAATGCATAGAATTTCATGTGCATATGGGGGAGGAGGGAGGAGAGTCCAGGGCAAAAATACAAATGGATGCCTATCCCCATCTGCATCGCACCCTCATGCCTCCTTTTGTGCGTGGGCACTCCAGCGAAGGTTCAGCTCCACTTAGTCCGCACCCTACCTCTCCCCAAACAGTCACCCCTTGGCCTAGGGTGCACACCTCGGTAGATGGCTCACCCTCAGGAGGGTGAACCCGGGAGAAAGCCCTGCTTAGGCACTGCATAGCGCGGGAGGCTGTTTGGGCCTGGAGTTCCGGGGTCCAGAGTAACCTGACTGTGGTCTACAAGAGGCTCACAGACTCCATGTGTGCATGTTCCCTTGGATTCCTTACCCCATGGGGGGCACAGACAGAGAAGGGCCAAAAGGAGACCCTCTAAAACTCAGCGTCCAAGACCTGACTTGCCTGGGTCTAAGAACTATACTGTGTAGATGAACATCTTACCTAATGATAGAGAAACATGTAAATTGACTGTACCTCCGCTACACCCACAGCCAATCAGAGTGAGTATGCAAATTAACCCAACAAAGGTGGCAGTTAATTTGCATACATACCTGGGTCCCGGGAACCTCCTTGGCACCCAGGTCACTCCCAGCCGGCCATCAGAGCGGGGGGGGGGGGGGGGCCCTCTTCCCAAGCCTAAAGCCTGGGGCGGAGGCTGTAGGCTTGGGAAGGGGCTGAGCCTGCCATCGGAGGGGCGGGGGCCCACTTCCCAAGCCTAAAGCCTGGGGCAGAGGCTTTAGGCTTGGGCAGGGGCTGAGCCTGGGATCGGAGGGAAGGAGAAAAAAAATCAATGGAAACATATTCTCAGGTGAGGATAAAAAGAAAAATAAAGAAAGAAATGTCATATCCTATGAAAGACACAACTTGAAAATGCCTAAAGAAAGTTGTCATTTTTTTCATGGTGAAGGGACTGGAGTCTGTGTTGATGAAAATACCTTGGTGGCTGCGGTGACTGGCAGTGGTGCAGCAGCGGGGTGATGGGGCTGGCGCCTTCCCCTGATCAGCCTGGTGGCCTCCCGCAAAGGGAGGCCAGACTGTGGCTTAGGTCTGCTCCCAACGGGGAGCGGGCCTAAGCCATCAGTAGGACATCCCCTGAGGGCTCCCAGTATGTGAGAGGGGGCAGGCTGGGCTGAGGGACCCCTCCCCAGTGCATGAATTTCGTGCACCGGGCCCCTAGTTATTTATATAAAGAATAAAACATGCAAAACAATATGCTGTCTATTGATAGATAAGGAAGTTATAAAATATTTTTTAAAAATATTTTTACTGATTTCAGAGAAGAAGAGAGAGATCGAAACATCAATGATGAGACAGAATCATAATGGGCTGCCTCCTGCACACCCCTTACTGGGGATGGAGCCCACAATCCAGGCATGTGCCCTTGATCAGAATTGAACCCAGGACCCTTCAGTCTACAGGCCAACACTCTACCCACTGAGCAAAACTGTCTAGGGCTAAAAGATTTTTTTAAATGCCTGGGAATAAAAACATGCATGTCTGGTTCTCTGTCATGTGAAAACAAAGCAAGAAGGAAACTGCTTGCAAGCCAGAAAGAGAGCCCTCACTAAAACCTGCGCATGCTGGCATCCTGAGCTCTGACTTACAGTTTCTGGAACTGTGAGAAATAAATTTATGTTGTTTAAGTAAATAACAGCAAAAAACAAACAAAGGAGCAAAAATGGATATCTGATAACATCAAGTTCAGAATGGTGTAACCTCTAGGGAGGGGAAGGGAAGTGAGGTTACAGAAAGATGCACAGGGGTCTTCAAATTGTGTCTGTCATGTTAAATTATTTAATACTAGAGGCCTGGTGCACGAAATTCGTACATTGGGGAGGAGGTCCCTCAGCCCGGCCTGTGCCCTCTCACAGTTCGGGAGGCCTGTGATCGATTGCCCCAAAGAGGGAGCCCCTGCCCTCCTGCCACAGCCCCCAGTCGGTGGCCTGGGCCTCCTTCTTTGGGGCAATTGTGGAGCCCCCCTAATTGATTGCCCTGCCAGCCAGTGACCTGGGCCTCCCTTTGCAGGGTGATCATGGGGCGATGGCCAGGCCCCCAACCAATCGCATCGCACCTGCCTTGGCTGGCCTGGTGCCAGTGGGTGTCATAGCATGGTTCTCTGGAAGATCATCTGGATGGTGGTTCTGCTATTTGGTCGCTTGGTTGATTTGCATATTATGCTTTTATTATTATAGATGGGTGTTGGGAACCTGAGTTTGTTTATTTATTTACTAGAGGCCCGGTGCATGAAATTCATGCACTGGGGGGGGGGTGTCCCTCAGCCCGGCCTGCACTCTCTCACAATCCAAGAGCCCTCAGGGGATGTCTGACTGCTGCAGAGGTGGGAGAGGCTCCCGCCACCGCTGCTGCACTCGCCAGCTGTGAGCCTGGCTTCTGGTTGAGCGGCGCTCCCCTGTGAGAGCGCACTGACCACCTGGGGGCAGCTCCTGTGTTGAGCGTCTGCCCCCTGGTGGTCAGTGTGCATCATAGCGACCGGTTGTTCCCACCATTCGGTCTATTTGCATATTAGCCTTTTATTATATAGGATTTTTTTGTTAATCCTTACCCAAGGATATTTTTCCATTGATTTTTTTTTTAAAGAGGGAGTAGGAGAGAGGGAGGGAGAGAAAGAGAAAGATCGATTGGTTGCCACCTGCACATGCCCAGACGGGGGCCAGGAATTGAACCTGCAACCCAGGCACGTGCCCTTGACCAGGAATCAAATCCGAGACCCTTTGGTGTGTGGGCAGATGCTCTAACCACTGGGCAACACTGGTCAGGGCTGTTTCATTATTATCTACACTTTTTCTATGCCTAAGCTATTGCATAATTTAAAAAATTAACCTTAAAAAGCAGTATACATAAGAGTAACATATGTTCACAGTTTTAAAAAATTCAAGAAGTATGAAAAGGTATGAAGTTTAGGTAAAAAATCTCTCTCCTTATCCTCCAATCTGAGTGTGACTTTCTATACATAACCACTGTTATTAGCTACTTGTGTACCCTCCAGAAAAATTTTTAAAGGTCTGCACACACTGGATATATAAAACTAAGTGTTGTGGACACTGGTCCCCCCAAACACACCCTTAATAGTTCTTGTCTGAATAGTTTTCCCTAAGCACACATAGATACATCTTGTTCTTGTTAGAAACTGGGTAGGATCCAATACCCAGAGTATGTACTATGTTTAACTAGTTCCCCACTGATGAGCACTTAGGTTGTTTGCTATTATAAATAGTGCTGCAAAAAATACCTTTGAACCTATATGTTTGCTTGAGTTGCCAGAATAGTACAATGAACACTTGTGTAAGTATATCTGTAAGAGAAGGATCTCAGTAGTGAAATTGCTGGGCCAAAGTTCTGTCCATTTAAATTATTTCCAACTTACATTCCCAAAGTTCATACCAATTTACATTCTTACCAACAATAAATGAGGTTGTCTGTTGCTCCATGTCCTTATCAACACCGATTGTTTATCTTTGCCTTATTGATTTGTCATAACCCTTTGTATATTAGGGAAATGAATTCTTATCTTCCCCTTATGTTATAAATTTTTTCCAGTGAGGCACTTAACTTTTTTTAAAAGTTGATTTCAAAATTTGTATTCCTATTTATTTTTATATTGAAGTGAAATTCACATAACATAAAATTAATCATTTAAAAGTGTTTTTTTCCAAGTTCACAGTTCAGTAGTATTTAGTACATTCATAATGTTGTGCGATCACCACCTCTAACTAGTTCCAAAACATTTTTTATCACCCCAAAAGGAAACCTCACACTCATCAAGCAATCTATCTTCATCCCCACACCCCTTCCCATCAGGGCTATTTGATCTTGTTTTGTTGTTTTTGACCATCTGGTTTTATGTAATGAAATGTATGAATCTTTTTTTGTAACTGCTTTGCGATTATGTATTGTGCATATAAACTTGTTTCCCCCACTCTGAGATTATTAAAAAGCAAAAAAAAAATTTTTTTAAATTAAATCATTCGTAATGGTCAGGGAAATCTTAAAACTTGGGAACCACTGTTCTAGATCACCCTCACTAGCTTGAGTTCTAGAAGGCAAGGACCTCCACTCGTCTCCATCTCCAGCACCAAACACAAAGTTAGAGAATAAGTATTGAGTAAATGTTTGTTAAAGGCAATTCTTACCTCAAGATTATAAGAAGAAAACGCCTTATATTCTCTTGATGTCCTTTTAGGGTGTTTTACCCCTTAATTAAAAGTTTCATCCATCTGGAATTTATTTTGGTCAATAGGATGAGGTAGAGGGACAGCTTTATTTTTTTCCAAGTGGCTAGCCAATTGAACCAACACCATACTGAATAATCTGTCTTCCCCCACTAAATTGAAATGCCACCTTTAGCATATACTAAATTCCCACATGTATTTGGGTCTATTTCTGGACTCACTATCTTGTCTTCGTGACCTCTCTGTCTGGGATTCTGTATTTTTCAAAACCCCCCAGGGGATTCTGATGTGGCTGATCTGCAGCTGGTGCTGAGCTAGAATGGCTATGTTTGCGGATTCTTAGCAAAAGGAAGGGGAAAAGTATCATAAAGTGAGATTTCATTTTAAGGGCCTATTTTTATTTTGAGATTATGTCCTTCCTAGGCCTTTTCTTTTACATTTTTAAAATGAATGCTGATAATAGATAGTCATTCTTGTTTATTTATTTTTCAGTACATTTTTAAGGAGTATAACATACATAGAGGAATGTACACAAATCGTAAGTGTACAGCCTGATGAATTGCCATTAAGTGAACACCCTAGGGCTGTTGTAACAAAGTACCACCAACCTGGTGGCCTACAACAACAGAAATTCATTCTCTTAGTTCTGGAGGAGAGAAGCCTGAAACCAGGTGTCAGCAGGACCATTCACCCTGAAGGCTCTCGGGGAGAATCCTTCCTGGACTCTTCCAGCTTCTGGGGGCCCCAGCAGTTCCTTGGCTTGTGGCTGCATCACTCCAGTATCTCTGCCTCCACCTTCACACAGCCTTCTTCTCCGGGTCTCCAGTCTTCCTCTGCTTTCTCAGAAAAGGTCACCAGTCATTGGGTTTAGGGCCCATTCTAATACAGAATGATCTCATCTCAGGATCCCTAATTACAGCTACAAAGACCCTTTTTCCAAATAAGGTTGCATTCGTAGATTTCCGGGGAGAGAGGCACAATTCAACCCACTACAGCCTCATGTAACCGGCATCCCACGTCAAGAACTGGAGCATCAGCACAGCCCTGCAAGAGCCCTCATGATCTGCTGGGCAGTGGAGTAACCACTGTCTTCACTTCGTATCCCCCCACCCCCAACTTTTATTTTGAAAAATTCTCAAACTTCCTGTAAGATTCACCTAGGTTCATGAGTTGTTAACATGTAGACACATTTTCTCCCCCCATCATGTGTCTCTCCCTCCCTCTCTCTCTCTCCTTCCTCAGACACAAGGGAGTTAACTGCAGACATCCTCATATTTCACCCCTAAATCCTCTGAATAACAGGCAGTCTCCTCCATAACCACAATACAATGATCCAATACACAATATTCAAATTTCTCCAATTGTTCCATGGATATCTCTTAATATGGCTATTTTAAACCCCGGGCCTAATAAAAACTTTCATATTACTTTTAGTGTTCATGGTTTTTTGTTTTTAAAAAATATATATATTTTTTTGTTGATTTCAGAGAGGAAGAGAGAGAAAGCGATAGAAACATCAGTGATGACAGAGAATCATTGATTGGCTGACTCCTGCATGCCTCTGACTGGGAATTGGATGGAGCATGCAACCCCAACATGTGCCCTGACCTGGAATTGAACTGTGACCTCCTGGCTCATAGGTCAGTGGTTAACCACTGAGCAACATAGGCCAGGCCATTTTTTTAAAAAATCATTATTACTGCTTTAAATTTTTTTCTGGTAAAATAAAGACTTGTCAATTCCCAAATACGTTTGAATTCAAAAGGTGAGTCACTGCTGTGGACTAGCATCATGGTTCACAAGAACTTTCTGGATGCCGCCAATGATCTATGACTTGTGCTGCTCAGTGTGGTTGCCACATGTGGCTAGCGAGACTGAGGAACTGAATTTTAAATTTTATCTAATTTTCACTTAAATTGAAACCTGCACACAGGCTTCATGGCCATCAGGTCAGAGCCCAGGTCTAGACCAAGCAACACACCTGGGGGCTGAGGTCTCTTGTCCTCAGCCCAAGGTCACGGAGGAGGTGCTGAGTGATAGGGGCACAGAGAGGCTGAGGAGGAGCTCTGAAGTCTAACCCGGCCCTCCCACCCTGTCACTCACCATCCCCATGTCACTCCTTCCTCAGTGGTCCATACATATGGTATATTCTGTGCGCCTACCCTGAGAATAAGGTGACGAAAGGTCTCCGCTGTGGCTTAATCAGAGTGGATTGTAAAAGTCTGCGAATGTATTTGTCTTACACATCAGTTTGTCATCCCCTGAGGTCAGGGGCCCAGCTCAGTTGTCTGACATTTAGAAGGACACTAGTAAAGGTTTGCGGAATGAATGAGTGAGTGAATGAATGAATGGTATGCATGAAGGTGCCTGGTAGAGTCCTCCAGGTCAATTTGAGAGGCCAGGACAGAGAGGACAGAAGAGATGGGGCTGTTTAGTGAGGGACAGAAGGAGCAGAGCTCCAGGGTATATGTAACCTGCCTTGCCCCACCCATGGGTGACTCAGGCTGAAACTGGATGCCGTCTAAGGCATTCACCCTGTCTAAGCCTCATTGGCCAGTCCTGTCCATTGCTTTCCATTTGCCCTTCAGGAAAATGCTTTTGCACTGAAAGGTAGTTGTTGGAGGTTGTCAAGCCTGCAAAGCCCTGCTCCTTGCCCAGGTGGCAAGCTCCTCTTCACTCTTCAGAACCTGGTTCAGATGTTATTTCTGATAAAGCCTCCCCTGACTTTTTACTTCTCCCCAATAGAATTAATCACCGCCTCTTCCAATATGGATTCTGGAGCCAGACTACCTGGGTTTGAATCCCTTCACTGCCACTTACAAGCTGTGTTACTTTGGGCAATTTACTTAACTTCTCTTTCTTCATCTGTGATATGGGAAAATAGCACCCACTCATTAAATGAGTGAATACTAGTACATATAAATACTTATGTCAGTGCCTGGCACATGTTATGAGCTAAATTAAAAAAGCTGACTAGTATTACTATTGTTTTTCTATGTTTAGGAAATACCTACAAACACAGTGAACACAGCAGATAAGGATCCTGCCCTCATAATGATCTCAGCCTGCAGGGAGAGATAGATGAATAGGCAGGAAATTCACTCTGAATTGTGAAAAATGCCACAATAAGGGAAGTGGTTGGCTGTGGGTGGGGGCATGGGAACACGGAAGAGCCTCCTTCTCAGGTTGGGGTGGTCAGCAGCATTTTCCTGGGAGAAATGACATCTCAGCTGAAATTTAAAAGATGAATAAGATTTAGCCAGACACAGCGGGGAGGGCAGAGATGGGAGGCGTGGGAAGGGTTTGAGGCAGGGGGAATGGAGAGTGCAAAGGTCCAGAGGCCAAAGCATGGCATGTTCTAAGAACTGAAGTTGGAGGAATGGAGGAATAGAGTGGGAGGGTGGGCTGTCATAGACAATGGTCATTGAGTGCATATCTTTATGGTCTGTCTCCTTTCCCGTTTGGTGAGCTTTTGCAGAACAAACTCATGTCTCCTTTCTTTCCATATGCCCAACACCCACCGAGCACCCAGCCTGGCACTCTTCAAAGCTTCCATACATGTTTGCCGAAGGGAAATGAAAGAGGAGAACATTGCCTTTCCCAGCAGAGCGCGGGCTCCAGCAACCTTTTCATTTGTTTATGCTAGTACTTGTGAGTTAGGCATTCTCAATAGCCTTGGGATGTCAAGTTCACTTGTTGGCTCAGAATTGTCATCTGCTGTGCATCTCAGAGTCCTGTGAATTAAATAGTTCTGTTGGGACAAAGTCAAGTTCTGAGCCAACCAGGTGACCACAGGTCCTGCTCCTATGAGTCCCTCTGTGGATGAACTTTCAAACTCCTGAATGCATACGAAGGATCCATCTATCGCCTGGCGTCTGTGTAGGAGATGCATATTCTGATTCAGCGGGTCAGGGGCCTGGCCCACCCGAGAGTCTGCATTGCTAACGCGCTCCCAGGTGGTACAGATGCTATAGGTCCGTGAATTACACTTTGAATAGCAAGGCGCTAGCCAACACTGCCCTTTTTCCCTGGCCCTAATTGCAATGGTGATTGGGAAGGCAGGTGGAGCCAGCTTTTGCAGGGCCTCGGATGCCAGGCTGGGGAGTTTGGTCTTCATTCTGGAGACAGCAGGGAGCCACGGAAGCTTTCTGATCATGGTCGGGGATTGCCGACCAAGAAGTGCATCTAGAGCGTGGGTGCTGGGCACTGGAGGGCCGAGCTATTTGCCACCAGGCGAGAAGTGGGAGGGCTGAAGCTCAAGCAGTGGCAGTGAGAATTCAGAGGATGGAGGGTGTTATGGACTGAATTGCTCCCCTCCCCCAATTCATTGGTTGAAATCCTATCCCGCAGCACCTCAGAATGTGACTGTTTCTGGAGAGAGGGTCTTTAGAGAGGCAGTTAAGGTAAAACAAGGTCAGGAGAGCGGAGCCTGATCCGGTATGACTGGTCTCTTCATAAGAAGAAGAAATAGGACACAGGCACACAGAGGGAAGACACAGGGAGACACAGGGGGAAGGCAGCCACCCACACACCGGGGACACAGGCCAACCCGGTCCTCACCTGGATCTTAAACGTCCAGACTCCAGAAGTGTGAGAAAATAAATTTCTGCTGCTTAAGCCCCCGAGTCTGTGGTACTTTGTTACGGCAGCCCCAGCAGACTAATACTGAGGGGATGGAATTAAGAGGATTAACCAGGTGGTCCACTGTTTGGATGACGTGGGGGAAGGAGTCGCACTATAGGATTACATACGGATGGTTTGGAAATTAGGAAGGCCAGGGAGGAGAGAGTGCCGTGAGAGGCAGGAGCGTTTGCCTGGAGGGGGGAGCAGGGCTGGAGAGGAGGAGATCTGGACCAAGTTGCACTGGAAGTGCCCTGGGACCTCAGGAGGCTCTTGGCAACGAGGCTGGTGGTGTTTGCGGTCAGAGCCAGACTCCTACGTGGTTGAGGAGAAGGAACGGAATGGTCCGGTGTCAACTGGGGCCTTTGGTTGCAAGCACTCAGACCTGCTCTGGGCTAACTTAAGCAAAAAGGATATTGAGAAGGTTTCTGGAGGCTCCCAGCCGTGATGTGAGGGCTCGATGCCAGACTAGGAGGCAAGGGAAGTGGCCAGAACCATGCCACAGGGACAGCCCATGTGCACTCTCAGGGCTGCTGGCTTCCAATGCCACATCCCACTTGCATCCATTAGCAGATTCCTTCCCAGCCTCAGAAGGAGCCTAGGAAAGATATTCCATTACTGAGAAGCCAAATAAAGGCATGGCTCCCATCACCAGGTAATGAGCCGACGATCCCATTATAAAGATGAGGAAACTGAGGTTCAGGGAGAAAGCCATTTATCCCGGGTCACACCGTTCAAGCCAGGTCTGTTGGATTCCAGCACCCAGCTCCTTCCACTGCACCAGCTGTCACCTGGTAGGTTCTTCACGGAGCCCATGGCTGGACCTTGGAGAGCCTTCCAAGTGATCCCCAAACCAGGCCCCTTCTAAGGCTGGGAAAAAATCTCTCCCACCCCCCTGAAAGAGGGAGCTCCCTCACTCCATCTACCATCTTTTCCCATTGGGGAAATCCCAGATTGCCTCTCATCAGGAGCAGGGCTAAAACTGCTGCTTCCAGCCCTGGCCGGTTTGGCTCAGTGGATAGAGCATTGGCCTGGGGACTGAAGGGTCCCAGGTTCGATTCCAGTCAAGGGCATGTACCTTGGTTGTGGGCACATCCTCAGTGGGGGGTGTGCAAGAGGCAGCTAATTGATGTTTCTCTCTCATCGATGTTTCTAACTCTATCCCCCTCCCTTTCCTCTCCCTTCCTCTCTGTAAAAAAAAAAAAAAAAAAATCAATAAAATATATAAACAAACAAACAAACAAACAACCCTGCTGCTTCCAGCGCTCTGGAGGCTTGGAGAGCATCCTCTCTGCAGTCTTCCTGCAGCATCCACGCCCCGCCTGTGCCATCCTCCCCTCCCAGCGCCTGGCTTCAGGTGTATCAGTCTCAGCGCTGCATGAGGTTCAAACACATCTCAGCAGGCTTTGTGAATACATTAGTTTTATTGTCCCCTAACATGCCACAGGGGTGGGGAGGCGGAAGGAGGGGGCACTGGAACTCAATATGCAAATGTATGCAGATGGCATCTAAATGAGGGTATCCCAGAATTAATGGGAAGAAAAGGCAATCAGAGCAGGCCTGGGGCTCTGCAGCATTTCGCTTGAAAATGGCTCTCCCGGGAGGGTGTCTTGGGCCGTGATTCAGAGCGTGTTCTTTGAAGCAATGTCTCCAAAGCGCAGGGGAAGGAAGAGCTGCAGAAATTGGTTCTGGATACTTCCTGGCAAAATGTTCTCAATTGCTTCAACTATGCTGGGGGTGGGCTGGGGGAGGGGGTAAAATCTCTGAGCCCCTAGGACCTTAGGGGCTGTCTCTGCCGCTGATTTCTAAACCTGGGGAGCTTGCTAACATCCAGTTCCGGGCCTCACTGATTACTGAGTCAGATCTCTTGAGAATTTGTTGTTGTTTTTTAAGTCCCCAGCCTTGGGAAATACTGATGCAAACCAGGGGTTCTTAATCTCGTCTCTTACAGGTTTCAGGGGCCCCGTAGAGCAGTGTTTTCAACCCGGCTGCAAAGGAAAACGTCCCAGTGCCCAGGCTGTACCCCAGACTAATTAAGTCAGAATCTCGAGGGTGAGTGTGTGTGGGGGTGAAACCCAGGCATCACTATGCAAAAGAAAGTCCGAGAGAGGCCAGTGTGCAGCCACATTTGAGAGGCACTGCTGAACAGGCAGTGTGCTCATGGATGAGTGTGTACCTGTGTCCTCTTTGGAGCTCGGTTTAGCTCTGGGCCCTCCACTTGGCCTTTTAGGAAGGGGACTGCTGTCAGGGCTCATGTCCAGCTGGTGTGTAACTGGTACAGAAGCACCAGTTGTTAAATATTGAAATATTTCCCTACCCATTGGTAACAGGTGCTGCTTTGAACCGTCTAAGTGGCCCAGAGCCCTGGCCTCTTCCCCCAGGCCCCGAGGACAGCGGATCCAGGAGTGTAAGGGCTCATGATCCACACCACCCCCCGCCCCCAGCTCCTGGGACTGAATGAGTTCTGATTGCTGGGGGTTTGGGAAGTCCTGGTTCTTAACATTTGATTGTCAGCCCTAGCTGTAATACTGTGGGGAGGAGCGTTAGCTCTACAGTCAGCAAGGCCAGATTTGGGTACTAGCTGTGTGACCTTGGGCAAGTGGCTTCATCTCTTTGAGCCTCAGTTTCCTCATCTGGAAATGGTGTCAGAAGCATCTTTTCTGCCCTGTCCCCTCCCCCCCCCCCCCACCCCCGCCTTGGTGTTGGGTTGAAGCTTGACTAGAGCAGAGGGCTCAAACTTGAGCACGCACCAGCATCACTGGGCAGGCTTGTTAAAACGAAGATGGCTGGGCCCCACCCAGAGGTGCTGATTCTATAGCTCTGGGGTGGGGGCAGGGGAGGATCTGCATTTCTAACCCGTTCCCAGGTGGTGCTGACGCTTCTGGGCCTGGGACCACACTTTGAGAAGCACCGAACTAGAAGATGCCTGAGAAAGTGTGCCGGCCAAGAATAGGGGTGCAACCCAGATGTATGAAAGGAGCAAGGAAGTTGCAGGTTGCCCTGTGTGCTGTGTGCACATCTCCCTGCAGCTCCAACCAGCATGCACCGAGTGACCACTGAATGTTTAATGTGCGATTTCCGAGGATTAGGGCCCCTCCACCTCTTCCCGTGTGAACAGGACCAGATTCAGACCTGCAGGGCCATGATCACTGAGAATGTGGTGTCTCCCCCATCTGCCGTCCAAAGGAAAACAGCACTGACCCTGAAATGGCTATAAAAGGAAGTCCAACAGGGATCTGATTTTCCCCATGTTGGCTGCTTTAAGGATTTTTTTTTTTTTGCAAATATAAAAACCATCTTTGTGGTGGCAAGGGATGAATAAGCGGAGCACAGAAGACTTTCAGGGCAGTGAAATGAGTCTGTAGGATAGCACAATGATGGATACATGTCATTATGCATTTGTGCAAACCCATAGCATGTACAACACCAAGAGTGAACCATGAACTATGGACCTTGAGTGATTACGATGTATCAGTGAAGTTTCACCAATTGTGACAAATGTGCCACTCGAGTGAGGGATGTTGATAATGGGTAGGCTCTGCATGTGAGGGGCAGGGAATGTATGGGAAATCTGTACTTTCCTTGTAATTTTGCTGTGAACCTAAACTTACTCTAAAAAAGTCTTAATAAAAAAGAAAGCAAAAAAATCAAATAATCTTTTAAATGTGTGTTTTGGGGCTGCACCTGCTTTGCAGGAACCCCAAGCATAACCTTACCTGCCAGTGGGCAACGTGATGCCAAAGGAACTGGTCCCAGGCTCATCCTCTTTCCCCCTCAATTTGCGTGTCTCTCCCTCCAAGCACCATCCCTTCCTGTGGGCATGAAGCTCTCGCCTTCAAGGAAACGCCCCTCGACTATTCTCTGCCCCTCCAGCCCCTTTAATTTTCCCTCTTTTCTTCACCGGACCAAACACCCAATCCTGTTCTCTCTGTTGTTCCCGACTCCCCCAGGCTGCTTCCCCCAGTGACTTCCTTCTTGTCAGATCCAGTGACCTGATATTAGCACGGGATTCAGAGTCAGAAGGCCTGGGCAGGAGCGCTGTCACTCATCAGCTGTGTGACAGTGAGCAAACCGAAGCCCTTCTCTGGGCCTTGGGTCCATCACTATGAACATGGTTTACAATGTCTGCCTTCCGTGAATGCCAAGGAGTCCTAAAGCTCAGATTCAAAGATGTTAAGAAGGTTTGCTGCCCTGGCTGGTGTGGCTCAGTTGGTTGGGCGTCATCCCATGTACCGGAGGGTTGCTGGTTCGATTCCCAGGCAGGACACATATAATGTGTAATCTCATTTAATACCCCCACAATCCTTTGAGTGAGGGCTGTTCCTTCCTCATTTTACAGACAAGGAAGTGGAGGCGTAGAGAGCCAAAGCAACTTATCTAAGGTCAAACAGTCAGAAGGAATAGGAGCTCTTCCAAAGTCTACACGCTATGGCTTCCTGTTGCAGGAGCTCAGTACAGATAAGTGGGCGGCATGACAATATTATTTGGGCCTCTAAGAGTCAGCCTGGGAATTGTCACCACCCTGAGGCTAGGGATGGCAGGTGTGTTTGTGGGTGGGGGTGGGTACATGAGTGATGTTCTCCCCTGAGGAAATGTCTTGCAATATACACACCTTTCTGCTTCATCCTAGACACAAGCGTCTTCTCAACATCCTGCCAGGGCCTCTCAGGCCTGGCTGCCCCTCCCCTCTCTGTCAGGTTTTGGAGAAATAGGCTTGGAGTTCCCCCTCCTAGATAGGGGGAGAGATTCCTCATCTCGTGAGGCTGACCCTGGTCTAGGGGCCTGGAGTTACTAATAGCAGCCCGCAGGGCTGTGTCATCCAGCTGGTGACTCAGGCTCCAGGATCAGCCCCTTCCCATCCTGATGGGGCCTCCACTGGGTGAGGGGCTTAGAGGCTAAGCTATGACTCTGGTCAGGCTTAGAGGGTGCGTACCTGGGGGTATATCCTGCTTCCTGCCTCCTCTCCCAGGGTCTTGGCTAAACTATGTTGTGGTAGTGGAAAGAAGGGCTGGGGAAGTGGGGAAGGGGATGTGGTAACCAGAGCCACTTCCTGCCATTGCTGTGTTGAAAGCCAAGCTCTCCCCAAGTTCCCCTTGATGAGGGTTGTGGAACCAGGGGGTAAAGGAGGAAGTTGGGAGGGAGTGAGAAAAGGAGGCTTCTTGCTTGGATTGACTCCAGGAATCAATTTCTAGGGTTCCTGGTGGGGTGTTCTTTCCCTGCTTCTCATTGGTAAGAACAGCCAGCTGGTCCAGAAGCAATCATAATTAGAGTAGCCCCAAACACTGCTTATGTGTCAGGCACTCGACATCTGTTAACTCACCTGACCCTTATAACCCCACGAGGTAAGCACTATTGTTAACCCCATCTTACAGATGGGGAAACTGAGGCCTTGACCAATTATGCCAACTACTCAGATCCCACAGCAGGTCTATGCCAGAGCTGAGCTTTGAACCAAAGCAGCTTGGCTCTAGAGTGTAGGCTCTTAGCTACCATTCCTTCTTGCCCCCCACACTCAGTCCCTGGCTTGCTCCGTGACCTAGGAGAGGAAAATTCTCCACTCTGGGCCTGCCTCAGTTTCCTCATCTGCATGATGGGGGCAATTGGAGTAGATAAGTACACCTCCCTTTTGTGATGCTTGTCTTTCTGGTAATAAATTACTCATTTGATTTCTCCACTAACTGGACTCTCAAATCCTTGAGCACAGGACAATAGCTATCTTGGTCACTACTGTATTCCCAATTCTTTTAAAAAATATGTTCGGTTTTATAAATTGATTTCAGAGAGAGGAAGGGAGAGGGAGAGAGAGATAGAAACATCAATGATGATAAAGAAGCATCAATCAGCTACCTCCTGCACACCTCCTACTAGGGACCGAGCCTGCAATCTAGGCATGTGCCCTGACCAGGAATCAAACCGTGACCTCATGGTTAATGGGTCAACTCTCAATCACTGAGCCACACTGGATGGGCGTATATTCCCAATTCTTTTTTTTTTTTTTTAAATATTTTTACTGATTTCAGAGAGGAAGGAAGAGGGAGAGAGAGAGATAGAAACATCAATGATGAGAAAGAATCATTGATTGGCTGCCTCATACATGCCCGCCCCCCCCCACCACCACCACTGGGGATCAAGCCGGTAACCCGGGCATGTAGCCTTGACTAGAATTGATCCCAGGACCCTTCAGTTCACAGGCCAATGCTCTATCCACTGAACCAAACCGGCTAAGGCTTCCCAATTCTTCTTTTTTTAAAAATATATTTCATTGATTTTTTACAGAGAGGAAGGGAGAGGGATAGAGAGCTAGGAACATCGATGAGAGAGAAACCTTCTGCACACCCCGCATTGGGGACGTGCCCGCAACCAAGGTACATGCCCCTGACCAGAATCGAACCTGGGACCCTTCAGTCCGCAGGCCGATGCTCTATCCACTGAGCCAAACCGGTTTCGGCAAGGCTTCCCAATTCTTAACACAATGCCTAGCCTGTAAAAACTTAACAATATTTGTTGAGTAAGTGGTCTTTAAAGGTTTGAAGATCAACATCAATGGTTTGAGTATATAATGAAAGTTTTGGACCCTTTACGTAAGAAAATCAACATATGCCAGTGAGGGTGACTTGGCCCCTCTCACCCAGGGGATATTTGGCAATATTTGGCAACATTTCTGGTTGTCACAACTGGCAGGGGGAGGTGCCACTGGCATCGAGTGGGTGGAGGCTGGGGATGCTACTAAATATCCTACAACAGATGGATGGCCCCCACAACAAAGAATTATCTGGCCCAAACGTCAACAGAGCTAAATTTGAGAAATGTGGCATGTATACATAGATATGACATATTTTGTACAATTGGTGGCAAGTTAGGAGGTGGTTCATGGATTCTCTTAAAGTCCATGTCTGCCTCCAGATGAAGACCCTCTGGATTGAAGGGTTTCTTTGTTTCCATCTCTAAAATCATATTGCTCTGACCCCATACTCTCAAGTCTGGACGATAGCCCCCTTGGGTCCCTTGTCCTAGCCTCTGATTCCCCAAAGGCCTACCTCCCCTCAGATATTCAGTGGGTGCAAGGGCTTAGGGGAAATGGGTCTAGGTTTTAGGTCTTCCCCTCATCCCATCCTCCAACTCCTCTCCAACCACTAGTTATCTCAGTTCCCTGTAAATGCCATAAACATTTAAAACTTCAGAACTAGGGAGCCCTAGGCTTGAATCCTGGTTTTGTGTATTAACTCACTGGGTGATTAAGGCATGTTCCTTAATTGCTCTGAGCCTCAGTTTCCTCCCCTGAAAATGGGAGGGATACTCAAACCTGCCCCCCAGATGGTGGTGAGGATGAGATGAGATGCTTATAGGGGACTCATCACAGTATTCCACAGTAAATCTTAAAAAAATGCACGATTATTATGGCTCAGAGGTGAAGTGACTTGCCCAAGGTCACATAGCTGGGAAACGGCAGAGCTGGGACTGAAAACCAGGACTGTGTGACTCATTAATTAGTGAACTCTAAAGTTTCCACTTTCCTACAAGGGAAGCTAATTGTCTCCATCTCACAGACTCATTTATTAGATAAACATATAAAGTGCCTGGCGCTGAGTAAGTCCTTTAAATACAGCTTATTGGATTTTTATTGTTGTCCTTCCCAAATAATGCCTTGAGGAAGGCAATAGTGGATCCTGCCCCACTCTGGCTGGCCGGGAAAAAGGACAGGAAGGAAGCTGCTGGTTTATTGGCATAAGTGGTCATCACTGGAGCTTGTATGGGTGAAGCAGGGCTAGAGAACTCAAAGGGCTCCTGGAGGTAATGCCCTCTCCCCATTTCATAGTTGAGTCCAAACCCAGAAAGGGGAAGGCGTCTACTCCAGGTCACACAGCAGATTAGAGCCCAAGACCCCAGTCTCCTGATGCCAAGTTGGAATCATGAACTTGGCCCAAATACTGTAATTAAAAGCAATCTCGGCTGGTCTGTTGAGGACGTTGGATCTCATTTTATCCTCACATCAATTTAGGGACGAAGAGCCCCCTTTTACAGCTGAGGAAACACATTCAGAGTGGTGAGGACATTTGCCCAAGGCACTGTAGGAAGAGAGGAAAACCATGTGTGCTGGCTTCCAGATGCCACAAACTCCCCCTCCACTACCCTGAAGGAGTCAGTGCCTGAAGATAGGGGCTTGCCCCGGTGGAATTCCCCAACTCCAGCCTAGCAGAGGCCTCTCATTCCAGGCCAGGTGGAGCAGGGAGAGGAAGCTGAGTCCAGGAAGGCTTCCAGGGAAGAGAAAAGTGGGCGGAGCCTGGGAGTGTGGGGTGGGGCCCACAGAGGGGGGTCTGACTAGGAAGTGGGATCACTAGGTTCAGAAAAAGGCCCCATTCCCTTCCCTTCGGCTGACCACTAGGGGCCTTCAGGTGGGGGGCTCCTCCCTTTCTTTCATGAAGTTCTCACAAGCTGTGCAGTTTGCAAAACCCAACCTTCCCCTGTGGGCCTGTGGTTTCCTGTGGGTCTCTGTGGGTCTAGGGTCCTGCCTGACTCAGCAGTAGGGACTGTGAGCAGCAGGGAGAGGAGGAGGTGGTGTAAGCCCTTTCTTTGCCTTCTCATACTGGGGCTGCCAACACACGCACACACGCACACACATGCACACACCCCATCCCCTGAGTC
Source organism: Cnephaeus nilssonii (assembly GCF_951640355.1). NCBI lineage: Eukaryota > Metazoa > Chordata > Mammalia > Chiroptera > Vespertilionidae > Cnephaeus > Cnephaeus nilssonii. The sequence continues at coordinate 68,623,979 of NC_137082.1, read as the reverse complement.
AGCCTGGCGGTGAGGGGCGGGGTCACTGATTCAGTTAACACTGCCTCCTTAAAGCCCCCACAAGGGCAGCTGCAGCCAGACACTGCTACCTTCACCATGAGCCCCTGGCTGTCCCTGGTCCTGGCTCTCCTGGTGCTGGGCGATTGCTCTGCAGCCCCCAGACCACACCAGCCCACCGTTGTGGTCTTCCCCGGAGACCTGCGAACAAATCTCACCAACAAGCAGCTGGCAGAGGTAAGCAAACAGCTCAGCCTAGAGTTGGAATCCCAGGGAGGGCACGGACTCTCAGGAGATGGTTTGGGCCACCCTGGGGGTAATGGGGGTGTCTAGAGAACAGAGGTGTCTAGGATCAGGCACTGGGAGGGGGGTGTCCTGCGGAGGCTCTGGGCAGCGATGGTCAAGGATGGGTTCATGAGTTTCCTAGGTGGGCATTGGAAATAATATGGGGGTGGGGAGCACTGGATGGTTCTGGAGTGTGCACGGGCTGGGGGTGAACAGGGGTGAACCTTAGGGGCCCCTGAGGCAGGCATGGCCAGGAGCATCCAGGGCTGGGAAGGAACTAAGGATGTCTGCAGGGAGGGGGGATGCTTGGGTGGGCACACGTACTGATGTCCAGGGTACCAAGTCCCGGGTCCAATCAACGCCTTGCTGGTCCTGAGCTCCTGGGGGAATGGAGTTCTGACCCAGGAGGGCAGAGAAAGGGGGTCAGTGCCCTGGATGTCCCTGCCCTCCGTCCACAGGAGTACCTGTTCCGCTATGGCTACACTCAAGTCGCGGAGCTGAGCGACGACGAGCAGTCCCTGAGTCGGGCGCTGCGGGTCCTCCAGAGACGCCTGTCTCTACCGGAGACCGGGGAGCTGGACAGCACCACCCTGGAGGCTATGCGCGCCCCGCGCTGTGGCGTCCCAGACCTGGGCAAATTCCAGACCTTTGAGGGTGACCTCAAGTGGCACCACCAGAACATCACGTACTGGTGCGTGGCGGGGTCCCGCGGGGTCGGAGGGGGTGGGGTGAGGAGGCCGGTCTCCGCGTGCGCGCTCGGGGCGGAGGAGCGCGTCCTGTCTCAGACCCCCCGCTGGGTTTCAGGAAAAGGGCAGCCTGGGGCAAGTGGCACCCCCGCTGAGCCCCCGCGTCCCCTTTGGGGAAGTGGGCCTCCCGTCTGAGTCCTCCGGCCAGGGCCCGTGTGTGCCCCGAGAGGAAGATGCACCTGACAGCGCTTTCCTGATGAAAGCCTGGAGCTGAGGTCGCCGAGGCACAGGCTGTGCCCGCCGCCCCGGCTCCGCCTCTCACCCCGCTGGGCTCCGTCCCCGGCTTTCCCCGCAGGATCCAGAACTACTCCGAAGACTTGCCGCGCGACGTGATCGACGACGCCTTTGCCCGCGCCTTCGCGGTCTGGAGCGCCGTGACGCCGCTCACCTTCACGCGCGTGTACGGCCTCGAGGCGGACATCGTCATCCAGTTTGGTGTTCGGGGTGAGAGAGCGAGCAGGGGAAAGCCAAGAGGGCCTGGGACAGGGACCGGGACCGGGACCGGGGAGGGAGGACCACGGGGAGGGCCGAGGGGGCCCTGGACCGGCTGGCTCTTGCTGTGGCTCTGCCTGGGCCGCCCCTCGTCCGGAGGGCGCCTCCTCCCGCGGCACCGCACAGCGCGGGGCGCACGGGCTGGGTGGCCGCTCCCGCCCCTCAGGCCAGCGCCCCCAGGGTAGCGCACAACCTGCACCCCTCACCCAGGTAACCCTCTTCCCATCCGCTTCTCCAGAGCACGGAGACGGGTACCCCTTCGATGGGAAGGACGGGCTCCTGGCACACGCCTTTCCCCCCGGCCCGGGCATCCAGGGAGACGCCCACTTCGACGACGAAGAGTTGTGGTCCCTGGGCAAGGGCGTAGGTGAGATCCGGAGCCGCCGAAGCCCCGTTCCCTTTTCTCCTCACGCGCGTCCCCGGCGCCCTGACCCCGGCCCCGTCCCCCCGCAGTGGTCCCGACCTTCTTTGGAAACGCGGACGGCGCTCCCTGCCACTTCCCCTTCACCTTCGACGGCCGCTCCTACTCCGCCTGCACCACGGACGGCCGCTCCGACGACCAGCTCTGGTGCAGCACCACGGCGGACTTTGACACCGACCGGCGGTTCGGCTTCTGCCCCAGCGAGAGTGAGTTGGGGGCCGCGGAGTCCAGAGCGCCGGGTTGGAATCCCAGCTCGGCCACGCGTGCTGTGTGGGCGGCAGGCCGCTCTCTGGGTCCCGGGGCCCAGGCTACTCGCCTGGGAAAGGAGGAGAGGGGGGCGCAGTGGCGGTGGCCGGTGGGTTAGTAAATCGGGGTGTGTGCCCCCCCCCCCCAGGACTCTACACCCAGCACGGCAATTCCGACGGCAAGCCCTGCGTGTTTCCCTTCACCTTCGAGGGCCGCTCCTACTCCGCCTGCACCACGGACGGCCGCTCCGACGGCTACCGCTGGTGCGCCACCACCGCCAACTACGACCAGGACAAGCTGTACGGCTTCTGCCCGACCCGAGGTGCGTGTGCCCCGCCGCCAGATTCAGCACCGGCCCTCCACACGCGCCTCCGCCGCCCAGCAGTTTGTCCCTCCCCAGTCACCGGTCTGCAGGCCCGCGGGCACTCGGCCCGCCCTCCCCAGCCCCTCCCTCTGACCTCCAGTGGCCCCCGCCCCATTCAGTGGCTGGGCCTTTAAGCCCCGCCCGCTGCCGCTCCCCGGGCCTCCCCTCCCCAGGCGCACCCGGGCTCAGCGTCGCCCTGCGTCGCCCCCTAGTCTTGACCGAGGGCGCCAAGATTCCCTGGCTCCCTGTTTGGCCCGCCCCTGGCTCCTTGTTGGCCCCACCCACCTGCTCACCCAAGGCCCTGGGTCTCTTCAGTGGACTCCACGGTGACCGGGGGCAACGCAGCGGGGGAGCTGTGCGTCTTCCCCTTCATCTTCCTGGGCAAGGAGTACTCGACCTGCACCCGGGAGGGCCGCAGTGACGGCCACCTCTGGTGTGCCACCACGTCGAACTTCGACAGCGACAGGAAGTGGGGTTTCTGCCCCGACCAAGGTGTGCAGGGTTCCAAGGTTCTAGGGCTGCGGTAGTGGGGGTGGGGGGATGGAGGTGTGGGAAGGCTGTTTTGGAGGCGGGAGCTAGGAGCGCAGCCCGGGGCTCAAGTCTCAGCCCCCCCCCCCCCTTTTCCTCCAGGATACAGCCTGTTTCTTGTGGCTGCGCACGAGTTCGGCCACGCACTGGGCTTAGACCACACCAACGTGCCCGAGGCGCTCATGTACCCCATGTACAGCTACACCGAGAAGCCGCCCCTGCATGAGGACGACGTGAAGGGCATCCAGCACCTGTATGGCGGTGAGGCTTTGTGGCAGGGATGGTGGAGGACCGGGAAGGGTGGAGAATGGGGTGGGAGGAATTGGGACCTCAACCTCTACCTGTGGAGGAGCCTGGGTCCAGCGGGGTGTCACTGCTGTGGGGTCAGTGCTGGGAGCTGGTGATAAAGAGCCCAGACTCTAGAATGAGACCGCGGTGGGTTCCAAAGCCAGTCCAGCCACTTCCTGGCTAGGTGACCTGGGATCTATTACTTCCCCCGCCATTTCCTCATCTGGAGGGGCTATTAGTGGGGCTAATCATAGTATCTGCCTCAGGGGGTCCTTAAGAGGTTAAATGAGTTAGAATACTGCCTAGCACATAGTAAGCACATGTAAGTGTTTGATATTTTAATTGCCATGATCACTTGTCTTTAGTATTATTTCCTCATTTAAGAAACGGGGGTATTAAAGAATCTAGTTCATAGGTGTTTTTGATCACACAAGCTAAGTGTGCGTTTATAAAGCTTTTAGCGCTGTTTGGCACTCAGTGTGTGCGCTCAAAAAACACTTCTCTCCCATCTCGCCGGGTTGGGGTTGGAGATGTTCCTGGCTGTCTTATGTGCATAGGGCCCAGCGGGGCCTGGCCCTCGATGGGATAAATATGAATGAAAGGTGAGTGTAGAAAAGGATGAGGCCTTCCTGTGCCTGGGGGAAGGCAGGATCCAGCATCCAAAGTGAGGAGAGTGAGAGGGGTGTGTGTGTGTGTGTGGGGGGGGGGGGGGCGGGCACCGGGACTGATAGGCTTCGGGGAGTAGATACAGTATTCCGCGGGCACAGAGGCATGCAGGATAGGGGTGTCTCATCCGGTGTCTCTTTTTAGGCCCTCGCCCTAAACCTGAACCACGGCCTCCAACTACTACACCTGAAACCCAGCCCACTGCTCCCCCGACGGTCTGCACCACTGTCCGCCCCTCAGAGAGCCCCACTGCCGGCCCCACAGGCCCCCCTGCACCTGGCCCCACCAATGCCCCCACTGCTGGCCCCACCGGTGCCCCCACTGCTGGCCCCACGGATACCCCCACGGGTGCCCCCACTGCTGGCCCTTCCGTGGCCCCTACAGCGTCTTTGGATCCAGCGGAGAATGTTTGCAACGTGAACATCTTCGACGCCATCGCAGAGTTGGGGAATCACCTGCATTTCTTCAAGGATGGGTGAGGGAGGGGATTTGGAGGAGGGACCTCCCGCCCAGCCCACTGGTCTTTGGTTCAAGGCTCATTGCCCTGCCGTCCCCTCTTCCTGTTCCCAGGAGGTACTGGCGATTCTCTGAGGCCCAGGGACGCCGGGTGCAGGGCCCCTTCCTGATCAGGGACACGTGGCCTGCGCTACCTTCCAAGCTGGATTCCGCCTTTGAGGAGCCGCTAACCAAGAAGATTTTCTTCTTCTCTGGTTAGTTTCCTCCTTTCTCCCTTCCCTCCTCACCATCCTCGCCGATCTAGGAGGACAGAGAGACCCCGGAAAACCCAGACAGCGCCAAGTGCGGATTTAAGAACACGCGCCCCCTCCTGGCGGATGCAGTTTAGCAGGGGCTGAATTCCAGCTCCCCTCTTCGCGGAACCCTGCACGACCGTACCGAGCGGCTCTGCTCGCGGGCCGAGAGACTGCGGGAGGGCCAGGCTCCGAAAGATCTCGCTGGGTTTCCCTTTTTGCCATTTAAGGAGAATGTGTGCCTTCTCCCTGCCCCCAGGCTGATGCGACCCTTCTCTTCTGCAGGGCGCCAAGTGTGGGTCTACACAGGCGCGTCGGTGCTAGGCCCGAGGCGTCTGGACAAGCTGGGCTTCGGCCCGGAGGTGGCCCAGGTCACCGGGGCCCTCCCGCGCGGCGGGGGTAAGGTGCTGCTGTTCAGCAGACAGAACTTCTGGAGGTGAGAGCCGCGAGCACCGCCGGCAGGGGGAGCCCGGGCGCCATCCGCCTGCCCGTCTGCTCAGCACCTGTCTCCTCTCCGCCTTCCTGCAGGTTTGACGCGAAGTCGCAGATGGTAGATCCCAAGAGTGCCAGCCCTGTGGACCAGATGTTCCCCGGGGTGCCCTTGAACATGCACGACATCTTCCAGTACCGAGGTGATGGCTGCAGACGGGGCTTAGGGGAGGGTCCCTCTCCGAGACACCTCTTCCCATGCTAGAGCTTGGTCAGATTCCGAGCAAGAAAGGAAAAGGCCCTGGCGACTGATGTCCCCATGGCAGCTACAGAGGCAGGGACCGTCCCCAGATCATACAGGGGCACAACCAGGACTGGGATCTGGGTTTCCTGCCTTCCCAACTGCAAGCTCTTTCCCCAGCAACACAGGACACATGGTTTGCATGAAGGCTCATGCATTATTGTACAATATTCGTCAAGTACCTAAAATGTGCCAGATCCTGTGCTGCCACCAGGGCTATAGTGACAAATAAGGCAATTAATAGCTGTGTGGCTTTGGGCAAGTCACTGCTACTCTCAGAGCCTCGGTTTCCCCATCTGGAAAATTGGGAGGCTAGCTGGAATTACACTTGCTTTCTCTTTTTCACCGCTCACATCCAATCAGTTGACAAGTTCTGTCGATTTTATTGCTGAAATATTAACTTTCACTATCTCCTTTGCAAACACCCCCACTCCAAGCCATCCTGGTTGTCCAACACGGTTATTCTCTGGGAGTAGGGAGTGGTTAGGAATGGAGACAATAGTGTAGGAGTGACTCCAGACCAAGGTCAAAGGAACTAACCTGATCAGACCCCTCACTCCTCACCCCCTCACTCCTCACCCCCTCCCACTACTTCTGTCATTCCCTCGGCTCACTCCACCCACACCGGCCTTCTGGCTGCTCTTTGAGCACATCAAGGTCGGTCCTCGCTCAGGGCCTCTGTGCCAGTTGTTCCCTCTGCCTGGAAGGCTTTTTCCCAGGTTGCCACTGTGCTGCCTCCATCTTGCCCTTCAGGTCTCAGCACTGGAGCCACCTTTTCAAAGAGGCCTTCTCTGACCCTCATTATCTATTCACTTCCTTGCTTTTGTTTCCTTCCCACTTTCCAAACCAATCTCATTTATTTACACAGTTGCTTGTTAGTCATCTGTCTTACCCCACCAGAGCAGCGATTTTCAGCCTTTTTCACCTCATGGCACACATAAACTAATTACTGAAATTCTGCAGCACACCAAAAAAAAAAAATATATATATATATTTTTGCTGATCTGACAAGAAACAATAGGTATAATTTTGATTCATTTACACTGGACAGCTATTGCTGTGATGGCTGTTGTCATTTTTTAAATTTGACAGTCTAAGGGAAAAGAGGTCAGTGCCCCTGACCAAATAGTCAGGTATTGCATGCTTTAAAAAACCTTGTGGCACAGCGGTTGAAAATCACTGCACTAGAGTATAAGCACCCAAAGAACTGAGATCATGCCTGCAGCTTTTCTCTGCTCTGTCCCCAGTGCTTCTTTAAAATTTTTTAAAAAAAAATTGATTTCAGAGAGGGAAGGAGAGAGAAGGAGAGAAAGAACATCAATGATTACAGAGAATCATTGATCCTCTGCTTCCTGCACGCCCCACACTGGGGAATCAAGCCCACAACCCAGGCATATGCCCTGACTGAGAATGGAACCATGATCTCCTGGTTCATAGGTCAATGCTCAACTGCTGAGCCACGCTGGCGTGGCTCCTCAGTGCTTCTAACAGTACTTGGCATGATAAATATTTGTTGAATGAATAAATGAATGAATGGATTTGTGGAATGAATGAATGTTGAATGAATGGTCCTGAGCACCTACTGTGTGCTACACTCTGTGCCAGTGCTTTGGACATCGGGGTCTGTGCTCTCCAGTATCTCTGTGGGGGAGATGAAGGTGTGATATGAAAACCTTGGGAAGATCTAGAAAGGACAGGCGGGATGATTGTTAAGGTCTTGCTTTTGTTTCTGTATGTATATGTGGGAGGTTTGGAATCACTCCTCTTGTACCTGTCTCTCCTCTGCAGATAAAGCTTACTTCTGCCAGGACCGCTTCTACTGGCGCGTGAATTTCCAGCATGAGGTGAACCAGGTGGATGAAGTGGGCTATGTGACCTATGATCTCCTGCAGTGCCCTGAGACCTAAGGGCACCCCCTCCTGCTTCAGCACTGCAGTGTGGGTCCCCCTCTTGATGGAGAAGGAGCCGGTTTGCTGGATACAAACTGGCGGGTCTGTTCTGAAGGACAAAGGATGAGTGGAGGTGGGCTGGGCCCTCTTGTCCCACCTTCCTTTTTTTTGTTGGAATGTGTTTAATAAACTTGGATTCTCTAACCTTGAGATTTATTTTTGTATGTATGCATGCATATGCAAGAACATATGCATGTATGTATGTAACCAAGGGAGTGGTTACTATGTGCCAGGCAATGTTCTAAGCACTTCATAAATATTAACATATTCAATTCTTCCTATTAGGAATAATGTGATTATTCCTGTTTCACAGCCGAGGACATGGCCAATTGTTCATAAAACATTTATTGAGCCCTTACATGGAGCCAGGCTGCGTGCTGGGCACTGGGGATAGAGAGATGAAATGGGCTATGTTTCTGTCCTGAGGACCTCTCAGGGTCCTCAAACTTTAGGGTGCATACAAGTACCACTAGAACTTGCTTAACATGCAGACTCCAGGCCCTGCCCCCAAAGAGTCTAAGTTAGTTATAAGAGTAATTCTGTGGCCGGTAGGGATGGGATCACACTTGGAGAGTGTGCAGTGTGTGACCTGTTATCCTAGACTAAAGATGTGTGTGTGTATGTGTGTGTGTGATTGTGTGTGTTATGCTTAAAATCAGAGAATATTGCCCAGCCAAGATGACATCCGAGCTTGTGCTGAATCTGGAAGGATGAACAAGAGCTAGGACTGTCTTCTGGGAGAGTTATTTACCTCCTGGTAAATAACGAGCCTGCTCTCTAATCCCCCCACACAACAACTGCCTAGAAGGATGTTGATTGTAGCATTATATGTACAGGCAACAACTTAAGTGCCCAGGGGTAAGGCAGTGGATAAATAAAATATGGATTATATGCCGGATGATAGTGGAACTGACAGTTAACAGTAAACATGTTTAGGTATTAGATAATAGAGTCTTTAGCTAATTGTTTCAATTGCTTTGTTTGTCATGTAGCTTATATTCAAAGATTAAGAAAATGTTAGTTATTCCTAGAGGCCTGCCTGTAAAGCAAGTTTCAGGAAAAATGTTTAAAAGTACAATTTGCTTGAGATAATAGACGAATGTAGCTAGTTAAGCACAAAACAACTTACACAATGACAAAGGTCACAAGATGTTTAGCCTTTTGCTTTAAAGATAACATTACTGATGCACAATTATGAGATATTTTGCAGAATCTTGGTTCTGCAACCTGGTTAGATCACCTGACTACAGTGACAAAGACACCAGACAAGAGGACGTAAGAAACTAAATTAATCAGACTAAGGGAAACTGCTGAGGCTTGCACAAGAACTAGCCAATCAGTTTCACCCATGACCCCCAAACCCCAGTGCTCAATCTTTGCCTTTAAAAACCTTTGGGTTTTTAAAGCCATTAAGGAGTTTGGATTTTGAGCCATAGTTTGCTGTTCTCCTGGCTTGACGCCAATAAATTGCTTTTATTTTTCTAGTGTAAAAATCGGTATTTAGTGTTTGGCTCTGCTGTGTGTTTGGTGGGTGGACCCTCTTCCATTTGGCAATAGTAGCTACCCCTGGTACAGCACGGACTATATGCCAGCCCTGTTCCATGCGTTTTCTGTGTGTTGACCTTAAATTAAACCTATGTGACATGCACTACTCTTACCTTATAGGTACTGGTATTATTGTCAGCACCCCCCCCCCCATTTTACAAATGAGGAAACTGAGGCACAGCTCACCTGACGTCTCATAGCTGGTGAGTGGTGATTTTGCGCTCTTGGTGCAAATGCTGGGAGAAGAGAGAAGCAGGCAGTGTTGGGGAACTACAAATGGCTCAGGACTTGAATGTGTGGTTTTAGGAGGTGGATGAGAGGGGAGTAGAGAAGATTCTGGAATGACAGATAGAAATGGTGGTCTGGACTAGATGAGAGAAGGTCTGAATGCCAGGTTGAGGAGTATGCACTTGACCCTAAAGGATGACATAGGGGCTTGACTGAAGGATGGGGCAGATGAGTGGAGGTAATGGGCTTGATCAGATTTGATGATCTTCTGGACCTGGGGTTCAAATGGGAGTTTAAGGAGGGGGTCAGAGGACTTCTCCCCAAGCGTCCTCTGGGTGGAGGTCCTCTCTTCTAACTCATCCATTTCTTGTTCAAGAATGACCTACTTCCATTGAGATACACATTCCTTATTATGGCTTGTTTAAAATTCCTCTGGATCCCTGACTCTCTCTAGAGACTGTTCCATTTCTCTATTCCTCATCCCCATCCCTCATAGAACTTCCTCAAAGCGTGGATTTCTACTCACTGTCTCCACTTCCTTAACTCCCAATCTCTCAACTACTCCCAGCCTGGCTCCCACTACAGAGGGCCCACTGCACCCCTGAAATCACTCTCTTCACAGCCACCTACCATCTTCCTGTAGCCAGATGCAACAGGGAGCACGGGGGGTACTGCTCTGTGCTCACCCTATACCATCTCTCAGGTTCTTTGACACAGTTAATCAAGCCCTTCTTCCTGAACAGTTTCCTCACTTGGTCTCTCGGATCCCTCTTCCTTCTGTTTCTTCTCTCACCTTATTGGTTGGATCTTCCTCTTCCCAATCTCTAAATGATAGTGTGCCCTTGTGCTCAATCCTTGGACTTCTTCTCACTGTACACTCATCCCCTGTGATCTTGTCTAGCCCCACAAGCATTAAGTAGCACCTCCAAAATTTTATCCCCCAAGCTCCAGACTTGTATGTTCAACTGCTGACTCTGCATGATCCTTACATGACAGATAGGCACCTCAACCCAACAGGCCCAACGGAACTCTTGGGCTCCGTCTTCCAAACATGCTTCACCACCTTAGTGAAAGACATCCTTTGCCCTCAATCATACTTAAAACCTGCTCGGTCCTAAGGTCTAGAAATCTGTTAACCTCCTTGTTCTAGAACAGAGTTTCTCAACGTTGGCACTGCTTCGGGCCAGATCGTTCCTTGTGCGGGCAGCAGGATCCATGGACAGATGCGGGACCCATTCAGAGTCAGTCCTCCTCCCCATGCCACGGGCCTCAGCATGGGGTGGGGCGCTATGCAGAGAACTGGTGGTAAACCTGTGGCTCATGGTCAGACAGCCTTGGTACGAGCCTAGATGGTGAAAGTTGCTTCTACCACCCAATGCCAGTACCACCCTCTCTTCCGTTGCGACAACCAAAAATGTCTGAAGTAGGCAGCACAGCGGGCACTAGGACCCCGCGCGGCGCCGCGTCCGGCAGGGGGTTGGGGGGGATCCGCTCTTTCTGTCTCCTGGAGCCAGGCTGCGGCCACTTGTGCGATCCGGGCCGCACCGCGGCCGCCCGGCCCCTTTCGGCACCATGAGCCGCAGGTTCACTGTCACCTCGCTGCCTCCCGCGGGGCACGCCGGGACCCCTGACCAAGAGCCCCACAGCCACCCGGCCGCGGACAGCCGCCACCTCTCAGGGGAAGACGCCAAAGGTAGAGGCCGCAGGGGCGGGGCCTGAAGGAGGGGGCGGGGCGAGATAAGGGGCGGGGCCGTGGTGGGCGGGTCTTCTGTTGTCAGGGGCCGGGGTTCCAAGCCAAAGCCGGAGAGGGGAGAGACCTAGCGGGGTGGAGGGAAGTGGGATGGGAAATTGTGAAAGGAGGGGCCAGATTCGAGGTGGGCGTGGCCACGGGAAGAGATGGGAGCCTGAGGCAAAGGGGCGAATCTTGTGAAGAAGGGGATTGAGTCTAGGGGGGACTGGGCTGCCGGGCACTCCAGGGGCGAGGTCTTTCCGGATAGGAGGCGGGACCAGGGGGAAAAGGTGGAACCAGGGAATGCGGAAGGCGGTGTGATTAAGGGTTGGGTACCGAGCCGATGGAAGGAGGTAGGACTAGCCGGGTTTGGGGCTAGATAAGGGCGGAGCCAGAGGGAAAGGGGTTGGGCCAGGAGATAGGAGAGAGGTCAGGGTGGGGGTAGGGATGGGAGGAAAAATGAGTCATGGGTCTCTGAGGCAGGTGCTGGGTCCATCGGTCATTGTTGCCTGGCAGATCCTCCAATCTTCGGCCTCCCAGGAGGCCTCGTGGTCAGCACTGGGTAGCCCAGGAAGGGGGTGGGAGAAAGAGAAGTTAGTTTAGACCCCGGACAGCTACATCCTGGGAGGATGCTGTGGGGGTGGGGGGGACTCCAGGGCCAGAAGGGTTGGGTGGAGCCAGTTCAAGAGGGATAGGGGGCGTCTTCTTCGAGGGCCCAGTGCAGTAGTCTTGTCATGGAAGTTACAGGCAGGGTATAGAAGAGAGAGGAGGGGCAGGGTCCTACTGGCCTTCGGTGAAGAATCCTGGATGCACACACTCCGCAGGGGGCCCTTGTCCGGGGTTCCTTCCCTGGCTCCGTGCCACTCAGGTCTGGAAGGAACGTGGCAAATCAGCGCGGAGTGGCCCCGCGGCGGGAGAAGGAAGAGCCTCCCAGGGCCGCCAGGGGTCGCTGCTGAGCTGCAGGTGAGCTCACCCTGACTCCAGCAAAAATAAGCACCCCAAACCCTAGAGGTTTACTTCAGGGGTTTCTTTAGCGAATCCCCTCATTGTATAGATGACCAAACTGAGACCTAGAGTTCCACAGGGCTCCAGTCCATGAACCAAAAGCTTACTGGAAGTGGCCACTCAGATTTCTTGGACTCCTTCCACTCTTCATCTTTTTCATAGTCTGTCTGTCTGCTTTCTAATTTTCATAAATAGCCTTATCATCCTTCCAGAACCAAAAGCCAGAACTTCAGGAGCCATTCTCAACGCCTCCTTTTCTCTTCCTAGTGAGGGGGTCCTCACATCTTGACCACTCCACCTCCCAAACTCCTGAATCTGACCACATCTCCCCTCCTGTTAACATTACCCTAGTCCAGTGGTCGGCAAACTCATTAGTCAACAGAGCCAAATGTCAACAGTACGACGATTGAAACTTCTTTTGAGAGCCAAATTTTTTAAACTTAAACTATATAGGTGGGTACATTGTTATTAACTTAATTAGGGTACTCCTAAGCTGGCCTTTGCTAAAAACTCAAGGGGCCAAAAAGCCGCATGTGGCTCGCGAGCTGCAGTTTGCCGACCACTGCCTTAGACCATACTTCCATCATCTGCCACATGGCCACCACCATAGCCTCCTCACTGGTCTGCCTACCTCCAATCCTATCCTAACTCCACTCCAACATGCTCCCCATTGCTTTAGGATGAAAGCCAAACCGTCATTCAAACATTTTCCTCCTGGACTCCTGGTATACTTGTCTGTGTTCATCTCAAGTAGTCAGGGAAACTCCTACTCACCCTGTAAGTTATAGCTCATTTAACTCCTTCTGAAAACCCTTTTCACTTTCCTTGGCTCCGAGGCAGAGGCAGTCAATTCCACTTCTGCCCAGCCACTGCATCATGAGAGCACGTGTCCCAATGGATGGAGGTTACTTACTTGTGTGTCTCCTGCATCTCAAGGTCAGGGACCATATCCTTTTCTAAAATTTTGTTTTTATTATTTTTATTTAGTGTATTTACTTATTTATTTTTGAAGTGTAGTTGACATACAATATTATGTTAGTTTCAGGTATACAACATAATGTAATTTATGAAGTGATCCCAACTATAAGTCTAGTAACCATCTGTCAACATACAAAATTATTATATTATTGACTATATTCCCTGTGCTGTGCATTCAATCCTGGTGACTTATTTATTTTGTAACTGGGAGTTTGAACCTCTTAATCCCCTTCACTTTGTTCACCAATTCCTCCACCTCCTCCCCTCTGGTAACCATCAGTTTGTTCTCTGTATTTATGAGTCTGTTTCTGTCTGGTTTTGTTGGTTCATTTGTTTTATTTTTTTGGATTTCACATATGAGTGAAATCATACGGTATTTATCTTTCTCTGTCTTACTTGTTTCACTTAGCATAATACCCTCTAGCTCCATCCATGTTGTCATAAGTGGCAAGATTTCATCCTTTTTTTTTATGATTGAGCAGGGACCCTAATGTTTCATCTTTGTGTTCTGAGTGTCAAGCCCACAACCTGGCACTTAGCAGTGACTTAATGCTCATCAGCTATAGGCTCCTGCTTCTCCTACCCCTGCCTCCTTCCCTCCCATTCCTTACCCCCTGGCCTGAGAATACGATGGTCCTCTCTCTCATCTCAACTTTCAGTTTTGGGTGTGCAGGTGTCTGTGCAAATTGTATGTGAATCTGGAAAGCTGTGTGCCTGTGGCAGAGGCAGTGTGTATATGTCTTTGTGTTTCTTGAGGGAGCAGCATCCTATGCCAGCTCTAATGACCTGTGGGGTGGTCAATGAGTCAGTACTTATGTGTGTCACTGTATGACAGAGTGTTGATGGGCATGTTGATGTGTGTATTTCTGTGTCTATCTGTGGGGTGGGTACTTGTGTGCTGTGTTTATTGGAAGTTCCATCTGGAGAATGATGTGGGTGAAGGACCTGAAATAGCCTCCAGTACCCCCTCCTTTCTTTTTTTTTTTTTTTTAAATGTATTTTTATTGATTTCAGAGAGGAAGGGAGAGGGAGAGAGAGAGAGAGAGAAGCATCAATGATGAGAGGGAATCATTGATTGGCTGCCTCCTGCATGCCCCACACTGGGGATCAAGCCCACAAACTGGGCATGTATCCTGACTTGGAATCGAACCTGGGACCCTTCAGTCTGCAGGCCAATGATCTATTCACTGAACCAAACTGGCTAGGGCCAGTACCTCCTCCTTGATAGGTCACCGCCTGGGGAAGTGGATTAGGGCTCCCTAGGGAGACCAAACATCTGATGGTATCTTTCCCACAGCTGTTCCTGTACAGCCCTCTGGCCCCAGGGAGGTACTCTTCCCACCTTTTGTCCCCACCCAGGCCCACAGGGAGAGGTGACAGCATGTGTAAGGTGGGGGGAGGCTTGGGGGAGGGTTTGCAGGTCACTTGTATATGAGCATTGCCTTTCATTCTGGACTAAGGGAGTGGAGTTTGTCCCTGGAGGTGCTTCCTGCTGCCAGGGGGGTCAGTACAGGTGGGAACATGACATACAGGGGTGAAAGAAGCAAGTCAGAGGCTGAGTCTCGAATCTACCAGTAACCCTGCACTGTAGCCCCCATGCCTCAGTTATCTCATCTGTACTATGGGAAGATTGATGGCGAGTTGGCTGGAGAGAAGTGGACCTGACCAGTTGTTACAACTCTGAGCTACTCCCCCATCCCTTTATACCACTCCCTGCTGTGCCTCAGTTATCAAGGAGGAAGGCAGCGTAGGAGAAAGAGCCCTGGGCCTGAGCTAAGACTAACAGGAATTGGGATGTATCCCCATTGAGTGAGAGAGAGCCAACTAATGCTAGGGGGGTTGGAGCAAGATCACAATATACCCCATACACACTCTAGCTCAGATTCTGTGTGTGGCCTTGCTTCCCTTCTCTGGATCCCAATTCCCTCATCTATAGTGTAAAGGAGTTGACCAAGAAACTTTATGAGGGTCTTTCTAGCCATAAACTGGCTAAGCTTCTTTGGTGATCTATAAGGGTGACGTTCTCTGCTTTTCGCATACCCAAACCTCATGTTTCAGTCTGCCTATAAATTGGGAAGAATGACACTGGATTATTGCTGTAAATATCAGATCTATAGCTCTCCCACCTGTCCAAGGAGTTCTCCAGTCACCCCATCTTTAAGCCAGGGCTCAGAACCTCACTGCCCAGTACCTCAGCCCAAGGTGAGCCCTGGGAATCTCCATAGCAACAAACTGGTTATGAACGTGGCTGCAGTTGCCATAGTGACGGGCCTCTCTCTCTCTCTCTCTTTCTCTTTCTCTCTCTCTCTCTCTCATCCCCCTCATCTCCCCTCCCCTCTTCTCAATGAACCAGAGAGATCTTCTGGCCTCAGCTCTCCAGGTGGGATGGGGGTGGGGGTGGGTTACAGTGAGAAGGGGGTCCAGATTGAGAAAGAGGGAAGGTGGTCTGAATCTGTAGGGGAATGGGAGACTGTTGGGGTGCCATTGTCATGGTGATGGGGCTGCAGCCTGTTAATTAAGCCCCTGGTTGCCACGGAGACGATGGTGGTTGACATGCTCTGCAGCGAGCCCTGTGTGTGGGGTGTGCTGTGCGCTGGACTCATCAATTCACTGCGAGGGTTTTGGGTCTGGAGAATGGGGATTGCAGGTGGGGAGAGAAGAGCGAAGGAGGGAGTTCAGGGCCTTGGCTCCATGAGGTCAGAACTGGGGGTGGGTGGGTTAGGTCCTGGGAGTATGATATGGGATAAGGATGGATAGGGATTGAGTCACGAGGAGGAACACTATGTCTGCCTCCCATGGAAGGAGGAACCAATCAGGTGGCTCCAGCTTCCTCCAATTCTGGTTCAGTGGATGAAGCCCTGGACTGGAGGTCGGGAATCTGGATACCAGTCCCCAATCTGCCACAAGTTCACCCCATGAAGAAAATTGCGTCTTTCTATTTCTAAACCAACTTCCCCATAAATGGGGAGTGGTAAAAGGTAAATTATAAAAGTCTCAGTTCCAAAATCCTGATACTTAGGAGACAGCTTCTCTGAATATTTTTCTCTCTGAGAAGTATAAGGTGGGAGAAGGAATCAATTTTACAGACTGAGAATTCAAAAATAGGACCCTGCTCAGCTCTGCATCTTGTGTGCTTTCCTGAGAGGGTTCCCCTCTAGCTAGATCTTCCTAGGGCTCTGGGTAGGGATGGGGTGCTGAGCTGGCAGCCATATTCCTGGGGCTCGGAGCTGAGGGACATCTTGCTGGTCATCTGGCCAAGGCCAAGCTGGCAGTGCACGAGATGCCTGCAATGTGTTTTCTCAAAGCCTCGCTGCAGAGCATTCGCCTGAGGCCAGAATAGGGACCAGTCTCCTTGAAAGGTGGGGTGTGTGAATTGAAGGTCTGGGGTCTGCCCTTGGGACTCCGACTTCACTTGGTCTGGGCTCCATGATGTTAGTCTGAGATAAATGGAGAGAACATTAAGAGTTTTCAGAGAGGGAAGGAGTTCCATGGGTTATGCAGCCTCACCCTTTCAGTTTAAAGGTGGAGATACTGAATCCCCGAGAGAGGACCTTAGTCTTGCCCACGGATATGCAGAATTTGGGGGCAGAAGACAGGATGGCGGCATTATTTCCTGAATCCCAGATGCCCCATGAGCGAGGAACTGTGGTGAGGGTGGACATATGGGACACCGAGGGGAAGAGGAGTCGCTCCTGCCTTCACCTGTACTCCCTTAGGACCTAGGTTTCCCCCATGGGTGGGCTCAGGCCTGAGTGGCTAAGGCTCTGGGCTACAAATGAAGGGATATACACCCAGGAGACCATTCCAGACCTGGGCTTGCTGAAAAAAAAATCTCAGCATTTAATTTATTTCACAGCATATCCCAGGCAAGCCCACTACCTGTTTTACTATGTTACCTGTCTCTACAGAGTAGTGGGAAACCATAATGCTGTTGCTGCTGGTGGTGTGTGCAGTGGAGTGCTTAGGAGCTCTTGAACACTAACCTACCCTACTTCTCTCCTTTTAAATCCTGTCACCAATCCAAACTTATTTAATTTTTGGGGGTGTGTGTATGTATTTTTTTTTTCCCTCTGGGAAAGCCGAGTCTAATTTTCATACCTGTCTGAATAGCTAGCTCTTCACCCTAGAGTCCTTCCAGCATCCACAGAACCCAGTGGTTCTGATACCTTATTGGTGGATCCCTCAGAGTCCCCTGTCAGTCAGCTGCGGAAGACTCTCTGGCTGACTCAATGTGAAACCACCACCGACAGATGTGTACAGAGGAGCTGAACCGCGGGCCCTGTCCATGGTTCTGAAAGATCACATCCCAGAAACAGGTCTCCAGCCAGTCACGTGGATCCAGGCTTTTAGGACCCCTGAAAGTCTTCTGGGTCCACCTTCACTTGCAGGGCAGGAGGTCACTCCAGTATGGCGACTTGGAAATCCGAACACAAGAAAAGGGAGAAAGTGTAGCTCAGACCCAGGCCCAGTTTCTTTGTTAGAAGACAAAGATCAGAGGTCCTTTCTATAGGAGGCAGGGGCAGTTTCAAAAGAGGTTGTGTTGAGGAGCAGAGTCCTAAACTGGAATAAAGCAACCGGGCTCCTAGACCGCGTTGTGCCAATCACTGGTACTGTGCTCACACACAGTCATTTATTTCTCCTCTTGGGGCCTTAACTTTCTCATCTGCAAAATGAGAGCCATGCATTAGATAAGAGGATTGATGCCATCCCTTCCAAGCACAGAACTCTGCTGGACCTTAGAGGGCTAGTGTTGGTGGCTGCTAGGGTGAGTCTGAAAGTCATTTCCCCTTCCTCTGTTCTCACCCTTTGATATTTAGATCTTCCAGAGACTCAAAGGGCCCAAGCCTCTGATGCTGCTCTCTGAGCTGTCTCCACCACAGGCTCCAGCCTGGATCTAGGGGTGCTGAGGGGTCCCAGGACAATCACGCTTCTGGGGGACCTGTGTCAGGTGAGGGAGCGGAGCACAGACAGCATGTCAGCTCTGGAATCCTCAGAAAGCAATCCTGGATTAGGGGATTAGACACTCCTGCCCCAGGAGAAAATCTGTCCCAACCGACAGGCGGCCTCATCCTCCCTCCCCCACTCTGTCTCTGGCCCGCCTCTGACTGGCCTGCCTCCCCTAGAGCCTGCACCTCCCCGGTGGGGAGTCAGTGCTCCCTAGAACCTCACTGCTGCTTTCTCTCCTCTTCACCATGTCTCCTTCCCAGGGTCACTCCACTGTCAGAGGGCCCCTGTCTGTGGACTCCAGGGCTTTGTCTTGGGGGTGAGATGCTATGGCTCTTGTCAGCCAAGCACAGTGAGAGGGTTCATTGCAAGTCCTCAGGCTCCACTCCTCCAGTTTTAAGACTGGGTGGCCAGGTAGACCCTGCGTCCCCCCATGGGGGCAGCACAGTGCTTCAGTTAAGGCCTCTGGCCTTTCCACATCCTCAGCGCCACCTCTTGAACAGCGAGATGGGAAAGGGTCTGGTTCTCCATCCCTCTTCCGGGCTGGCCTCCCCAGCTTTGCAGACAAGGCTCTCCAGGGACCCGTAGTCCCTGGTGCCCCACCCTTGGCATCTCATCTCCCCCCTAGGGGTCGCCCCAGACTCCCAGCCAGGCGGCCGCTGCGGGGCCGCTTCCCCACGGCCGCGACCTAGTTCCCTGCCGTTATTTTTAGGGCGCGGGATGGCACCTGCCCACGTGCCGGCCCCGCCTGCGCCGGAGAGTGGGGGGCGGGCTGAGCTGTGTCTGCTGCAGGGAGGCGAGGCCCCTATCCCTTGCAGCACCCTCTCTATCCCACCCGTGCAAGCCCTCAGTTTTAGTGCGAGGGGACCCCCAGGCCAGCTCTGCCCGCCCCTCTTCTTCCCCCCTCCCGCGCTCCCCCCCAAAACCCCGCCAGTGGCTCACGCCTCCTGCATACGGGATGAGGTGAGCAGCGCCGCCGCTGAGAGGGGGCGCGCGCGGGTGTGAGCGTGTGTCCGTGTGCGAGTGTGTGTGCGCCGGGCGGGCGGGCACTGCAGCTTCTTCCTCTGTGGAGCGGAGGGCGAGCGAGAGCTAGAGCGAGCGAGAGAGCGGAGAAGGCGGGCAGAGGGGCGCGGGCGAGGCGGCGCAGCCATCCCCGGGCCCGGCGCGGCGCTGCCACCATGCTAAACAACCTGACGGACTGCGAGGACGGCGATGGGGGAGCCAACCCCGGTAAGCAGCGGTCCGGGGGCGGCGAGGGAGGGGGCGGCGAGGAGAGGCGGCAGCTCTGGGGCGAGAGGCAGAGTGGGGGCCGCCTCCTTCAGAGAAGAGGCTGGGAATGACCGGGGCGGTGGGCACCCCCGGCGGCCTGGAGCCTTGTTCCATTGGAATGCGCCAGGCGCTGTCCGAGGTGTTGGAATGCGCTTCGCCTGGGGCCGGGCTGGGGGCGAGGGGTTGCCACTGCCCACCGACTGGGAGGCAGACGTAGGTTAACCGAGCGGGGGAGGCGGTGGGAAGGGTATGGAAGAGCTAGAATGGGCTGACGTGGAGCTCGACGGGCGGAAGGAGGGCTCCTTTCCCCCATAAGGGACCCTGGCGTCCTGGCGCAGAGTGTTGACCGGTGTCGAGGGGGGCCGGGGGTGGGAGAGGGCACAGTCTGCTGCATCCCTCTCTCTGAGACTTCCGGCTGGAAGATAAGGGGAAGGTACTTATGAGGGGTTGGAGCCACATGACGGCCCCGTCCGGGCTGCGGTGTCTCCTTAAGAGGACACTTGGTGCAATCCGGGCCCCCTCCCCCAAAGCTGCCCAAGATCCAACCTCAGAATGGAGCGTGCCTCCCCCGGAGATTTTCAGCTCTACTTTGCGGAATCTGCCTTTCCCTCTTGCGTACCCGTGGGTTCCTATTCAGGACGGGAAGCAAGATCTCTCTCCTTTCTTCCCTCTTTCCCCTCCCTCTCGGTACCCTGGGATGGCAGTGAGGTCTCCAGGGCGGGGCAGGGGGGAGTCTTTCTAGTCCGTTCTGCTAGCCTCCTCAGTAAGGCCCCAGGAATGGGGTTCCAGCTGCTGAATCCCGGCGCCGCCGCGGCGCGGGCACTGCGGACGCGCTGCGGTGGGTGCGGAGACTCGCTAGGAGCCCAAGGGTTTGGAGCAAGTCCTTTCGCAGCATCGGCTCTCCCCCGCCCTTCTCCGCGGTTTCCCTGCTCCGAGGTCTCAGGGGCCAGTCACCCCCTTGGGCTCCCAGGCCCCCCGCCGCCCCCCAGCGGTCTCAGCCATCCATCACGGCTGTCAGCCGCCCCTACCCCCACCCTCCAGCGGCGCTGCGTCCCTCGCGCACTAGCGCGCCTCCCGCTCCAGCTGTCTGCGCTCAGCGCCTTCAAACGCTCCCCTGGGCATAGCTTGACCCTCTGGGCCAAGCCTCTTGAAGACCTCCCCAGGGGATGGCCGAAGGTCCCAAGGGCTGAAAGAGCGGGGTCTTCCAGGGACTGGCAGCCTCGACTTGAAGTCCTTCAGATCCTGAAAAGGAGTCAGAGCCAAGTGGCCGCTTGGGAAGGCTGTGGACACCAGGGTACCCATCCTTTGTCTGAGACCCACTCTTCCTCCCTGGGCCTGAGTGGATTACAGGGGTCTGAACTACTGGCTGGCCATCTCATCCACCTCCCAGTTACATTGGGGGTGCCTCATCTGGAAGCCGCCCCCTTCCCCAACAGGCTTAGACTGTGTGTGTGTGGGGGGGGAGGGGTTTGGTTAAGTGGAGTCTGCGGCAGAATCAGGCATCGACACGCGGTGCGCAGGCAACGAAGGGAACCCGTTCTCATCTGGGACCCCCTTCATATGTCTCCACTCTGAGGACAGGAACTCAGCCTGAGGGAGAATCTCTCTGCTCCCCCAGACAGCCGGAATGGTCTGTCCCCAGGGCCTTACTGGGCCTTGGGGTTCCCATGGGGTCTCAGGAGGCCTATGGGTGCAGAGCAGGAGTGGAACTAGGAGCTCCCTTCAGTTCTACACCCGCCCCATTAGTTTCTAGACTCTGGATGTAGTGGGCCCAGACCTGTTCTCTCTATCGACAGTGTCCAGGGCCTGGAACCAGAGTGTTCCGAACCTGGGTCAGGCGTTTTGGGTCCCAGAGAGAGAAGGCCTCTCAGAGGCAACTGGAGATGATGGTTGGGGGTTTTAAGGACCTGCTGAGGTTGTGGGAAGAGGGACCCTCAGGCGAGAGTCCCTGGCATCTGTGATCCAAAGTTCTTGGGGATGTGGGTGGGGGAAACCTGGGTGCTGACTCAGGCAGATGGGAATGGTCAGAGTAAAAGGGCTTCTCTGGACTAAAAAAGAATCCAAAGGTATTATCTCTGGCCTCCAGGTCTCCTTTCTCCTTGGGGTCTGACGCGCTCCCCCACTCCCCCAATCTCGCTTGGGAATTCCCCCAGGCCTGGCCCCAGGCCCATAGGGAGGAGGCTCCTTAGCCCGCACCGCTCGCCGGTTTCCTCCCCGGGAGCTCTGGCCGCGGCAGCTTAATTGAAAGCCGATTCGGGTTGAGAGCTCCCAGGGGGCGGGGGCGGAGAGGGCTCAGCCTCAGTCTGGCCCTGCCTCCCTCGCACGCTCCACTAGGCGCTCCCCCACCGTCCTGACTCCTGGCTCTGGGGAATCAGGACGAGTTCCCCCTCGCCGTCCTGCCCCCTGGAGAACTCCTGAAGCTCACCCGCCCCACACCGCCCCAACCAGTGCGCCCGGCGTTTCAGGGAGGGGCCATCAGCTCTGGCCGGAGAGGCCGGGAGCCTGGCGTCCGGTCCAGTGGGCAGGTGGAAAGGCAGGACCCAGAACCAGCCTACTGAGCCGCCCCCTCCCCTGCTCCCATTTCCTGGCTGCGATCCTGCCTGGAGCCTGGCTCCGCGCTGCGCGTCGCTTACATAAGCGGCTGCGGGCGCGTGGCCGGCTCTGCGCGGCGCTCTCGGCCCGCGCGGTCGCCTTGGAAACTGGTACCGGGCTACCCAGTTGCAGTCTCTAGTCAGGACGCCCCCCGCTTCCTGCCCCGCGCGCGCCCCGGGCCCCCACGAAGGAAGAGGGGGACTGGGAGGGGCGTGAAGGGCAGAGAGGAGGGGCTCTCGTGTCCAGCTGCCTGGCCCGAGGAGCAGACGCTGCGCGAAGAGGAGCCCAGTCCCACAGGAGACAGCCCTACAGCCCCTGCATCATGCGGCTGCGGAAGAGTGTGGAGTGGGGAGCCCGGGCAGGGAGCGCACCACGTGCACTAATGATAGCCGAGATTGTAACAGCAGCAGCAAGCGCTCCACTCTGTGCCAGGCATACATTACAGACATTATTTCACTCAATCCCAACAGTCCTCTCAGTTAAGCACGATTAGTACCCCTTTGCAAAGGAGGAAACTGAGGCTTAGCGTTTAAGTGACTTGCTCAACTGTATCAACACAGCTAGTGAAGCTGTGACTGACACCTACATTTTGACTCCAGCCTGTTTTCTTAACCACTAAGAAATTTGTTCTTGTCTCAACAACCTCCCCCCCGCCCCCCCAAATCCACTAGTTCCTATGATATTGAGGTGAGAACATGAGGCATCTTGACAGCATTTGAAAAGGAGGAGGAACCCACTTCACTCTTACTTCTGTTCTCTGGCCCCAGCCAGCTCTTCTGAAACCCTGGAGTCAGGAAGGGAGCCTGGTGACATTTACTCCCAAAGGCTTTTTCCTGAGCAACTATTATGTCCCAGGCTTCCACTGGGAGGAGGGTCTGCTATTCCCAGGAACTCACACATGTGACGACAAGAAAGAGTAGGGGGTGGGCCCTGTTTGGGGACCAGGAGTCGTAGCTGGCTTGACGAAGGAGGTGGTGGCGGGAGATAGTGGGTGGTGGGTTTCCTTTGGGCAGGTGAGGCATCACCTCTTTCCCCTTTTACAATGATGAGTCAGGATGAGATTGGGTTTATAGCAGGTCATTCTCTGGGAAGGACCCTGACTGGGAGACTAAGTAAAGTTTCCAGGAGGTAAGGAGGATGGGGAGGATTTGGCCAGAGGGAGAGGGAGAAGGAAAGTGAGAGGAAGAGAGCGGGGCGGGTCAGGAGGCGAGGGACAGGTGATTCAGAACTTGTAGGGCCTCAGCTTCCCCTTGGACTTTGGTCATTGGGGACTTGCTGCAGGGTCCAGAGAGGAATCTGCTAGCGGGACTCAGCCCTCACACCGAGGAAGGAGGACTGTGCCTTTAGGGTCCCTTATATCTCTTTGAAAGGGCCCTCTCATGGATGCCGAAGAGACTTTCTCCTTGGGTGATCTCATCCAGGCACTTGTTTTCACACACTTCCTTCACACGTATTTACTTATATTTATACTAGAGGCCCAATGCACGAAAATTCGTGCAAGAGTAGGCCTTCCTTCCCCCGGCTGCTGGCACCGGCTTCCCTCCGGCACCTGGAACCCGGCACCCGGGACCCGGGCTTCATTCTGGCCGCTGCCAGCAGGTGCCTGGGACCCGGGCTGCTTCCCTCTGGCCACCGCCTGCAGGCACCCAGGACCCGGGCTTCACTCGGCCCCAGCTTCGTCCGGAAGGACGTTTGATCTGATTAGCATATTACCCTTTTATTATTATAGATTTATATTTGTATTTATTTATATGTTTTTCTTATGAGTTACCGCCACCTCTTTCTCCTGCTCAGCCTCTTTCCTGAGTCTCAGACAGATCCTCACATCCAAGTGGCTTCTAGACTTATTCAGTTGAGTGTCCCACAGTGCCTCACTCTCAATCAAATCCAGCATCTTCCCCACCCCCAATCCCCCCCTTTCCCATTTAGTAAATAGCACCATGATCCAACCATTTGTCCATGCTAGAAACCCCCGGCATTATTCTAGATCCCTCCTTCCTCCATTCCCAAACATCTGGCATAGAGATATGTGCCAATCATTCTTGAGTCTGTCCATTGCCCTGCGTTGCTCGGGGCTGGGTCATCAGCCCTGGCCTAGATTACTGAAAGTCCCTAACTAGCATCTGTATTCTTCATCTAAAGGCCAGAGTGGTTGCTCTAAAATACAGGTCTGTTCATGGCACTTCTTTGCCTTCAATGACTTCCCATTGTTCTCTGGGTGAGGTCCAAAATCTGTAACAGGGCCGGCTAATTGTGTAAGGACCAGCCCACATGTGTGGTACCAGGCTCATCTTTTCCTAGGCACTCCCCATCCTTCAGGCCCGCCCCCTCCCCTTCCCTCCCCCGTGCTCCTCCTTCAGACTCCAGCCAGATCAAACTTCTTTCAGCTCCTCTAACCCACTCTGTTCACCCTCGCCTCTGGGCCACTGAACATGCTGTTCTGCTGTTCTGTCTGCCTGGAACACCCTCCTGCCTCCCTCCCATTCTAACTCTTACTCATCCTTCAGTTCTCAGCTAACACGTCACTTCCTCTGGGAAGTCTTCCCTGACCTCCCAGGCTGGGCTGAATGCCTCTCCTGTGTTCCTACTGTCCCGAATTCATCTTCTATCACAGAACTTACCACTCTGGGTTGGAAATTCCTGGTTACTGGTTCATCACCCCTGCCCTTGGGTTCCCTGAGGGCAGGAGTGGTGCCTTATTCTGCCTTTTACTTTTCCTCCATCTCTGTGCTGATATTGGCACATGGCAGATATCCAGCAAATACATGTCGACTGAAGATGAATGAGGGGCATAGGAGGTGCCTAAGGGGGTCACTTTTCTAAGAGGTAGAGTATCCTTGGGGCCCCAGGCTGTAGTTTTTTCTGCCTTTTCCCCAGGAAAAAGCATGCTTCTATCCCAAAACACCAGAGGGGCCCAGTTATGGTCAAGGAGGAGCCCTGGAGAATCTAGGGTACCCTGATGAATGAGATGGGACCCCCAAGAGCAAGGAAGCATTCACCCACTTATTAAATTCCTAGTATGTGCCAAGGAGTGCACGAGAGGCTGGGAGCCTGGCTCTTTAAACATGCTGTCAACTAAAATTCTTCAAGGGAGGCCCAGCCGGCATGGCTCAGTGGTTGAGCATTGACCTATGAACCAGGAAGTCAGGGTTCGGTTCCTGGTCAGGGCACATGCCCAGATTGTGGGCTCCATCCCCAGTGTGGGACGTGCAAGAGGCAGCCAATCAATGATTCTCTCTCATCACTGATGTTTCTATCTCTCTCTCCCTCTCCCTTCCTCTCTGAAATCAATAAAAAATATTTTTAAAATAAATAAACAAAATTCTTCAAGGGAGGCAGTATTAGCTCCATGTTTCCCATGTGCACATGGAGGGTTGGAGAGTTCAAGTGGCCATACAGCTGCATTGGCCCAGGCAGATGGATGACAACCAGTTGGTGCCAGACCACTGACTCGCCTGCCTTCCCAGGTGATGGCAACCCCAAGGAGAGCAGCCCCTTCATCAACAGCACCGACACGGAGAAGGGAAAGGAGTACGATGGCAAGAACATGGCCCTGTTTGAGGTGGGTTGCCAGGGGTGTTGGGCCTCCACCCACAGTTCATCTCCGCATTTATCAGATCCTCCCTCCTTCCCTCCTCTCCATCTCCCTGTCAGGTCCACCTTCTTTGTTGAGCCTCCCTCAGCTCTTTCTCCTTCCCTTTACCCCCGCTACTCTTTACCCCCATCCTACCATCCTCTTTCCCTGTTCTCCTTGCCTCCTCCTCCTCCTTTTTCATCTTATCTCATCCTCAAAGGTTTGCCTTCCTTGTCCCCATATCTCTCTGCCTCCTCCCATCTAGCTCATCCTCCTCCCCTCCCCGAGGCTCTAGCATCCTAATACTGCCACCTCCCTCCACAGGAGGAGATGGACACCAGCCCCATGGTGTCCTCCCTGCTTAGTGGCCTGGCCAACTACACCAACCTACCCCAAGGAAGTAGGGAGCATGAAGAAGCAGAAAACAATGAGGGTGGAAAAAAGAAGCCGGTGCAGGTGAGGGCCTTGGGAAGAACAAAGAGGGAGGAAGGGCGGATGGAAGGGAGAAAAGATTGGGGAAGGAAAACAGATTCAGACGAAGGGATAGGATTTGGGGGCAGAGGGAAGGGAGATGAGGGATAGCGATAGAAGGGAGGAGCGTGGGGTTGTTTTGAAGGAAGGGTGATGCAGACATGAAGGCTGGGAAATGGGAAGAGGAATCAGGGGGAAGAGGGATGAAGGGGTGGAGATGGAGAGAATAAGAAAGTGGGGGATGAAGGAAAAGGGGAGGAGGAGTGGGCTTGTGGGGTTGGTAGTGATTAGGAGCGACAGAAACTGACACTGGCTTCCCTGGCAGGCCCCACGTATGGGCACCTTCATGGGTGTGTACCTGCCGTGCCTGCAGAACATCTTTGGTGTCATCCTCTTCCTGCGACTCACTTGGGTGGTGGGCATTGCAGGCATCATGGAGTCCTTTTGTATGGTCCTCATCTGCTGCTCCTGTGTGAGTGACACCCTCCCCTCTCCCACTCCCTGGCAGCTGGGCTGAGCAGGGCCCTGGGGTGGGAGAGGGAGAGGGGGGGGGAAGCATGAGACCTGAGCTTTTTATAGGAACCACTGCATATGATCTTTGAGAGTAAATTAGGTCTGACTGGTCCTTCCTGCCTCTCACAGGCTGGTCTCTGATGGCTCTGAACCAGGTTTCACCTGGATGTGTCTTGTGTGTGTATGTGTGTAATTACACAAGTAATGCCAATTCATTGATGAAAAAGATAGATGTACAGAAAGAAATAAAATTCACCTATAATCACACACTAGTTAACATTTTGGTAGGTCCAGACTCACAAGAAATGGGATTATGTGTGACAAACAGTTTTGTAACAGAATTCTTCCTACTTTCTCTAAAATATCAACTATTCACTAGACATCTACTTCTGATCACATTTCTGTTTCTTTACATGTGACCTTTGAGCCACCTTTGCGTGTGAGGTAATCAGTGCTAAAGCGAGGACCCTGTTTTGTAGATGAAGAAACTGAGGCTTAGAGAGTGAAGTGACTTGTCCCAGGCCAGACAGCTGGTCAGAGGCCAGGCTGGGATTTCCAGAGCTCTCTGGTGCTGTAGCTTGTGGTAGGCCCATTGAATGGTGAATAAGAGCTTTTCTTGACAAGAAGGACTTGGCAGGAGTGGAAGTTGGAGTGGGACCAGGGAGAAGCTCAGAGGAAGAGGACTTGTGGGTTTGGCAATGTTTATGGGGCATAAGGTTTGGCCCCCACCCAGGCCACTGCGGCCCCCATTCCAGCCACCACTCTGATGATCTCTCTCCTCACAGACGATGCTCACAGCCATCTCCATGAGTGCAATTGCAACCAATGGTGTTGTGCCTGGTATGTAATTGGGGTTTCTTTTAGGGGATGGGGCCTGAATGGTTGGGAGGGGGGCCTGGATTGTTGGAAGGAAGGATAGTGCCCTGGACTTTGGGGGCTATCAGGACCCAAGACAGGCCGTATTGTAGAACTGGGACTAGGCTATGCTGTTTGGGGGGTAGCCTGGGACAATTTTATTAAGGGGAGGCAAGGGAGGCAATTTATGGTGTTGGACAGGGCAATGCAAGCTCTCCCTTTGCCTGAGACCCTCTTCTCCATCATCCTATTTCTGAGCCATGACCTCCTTAGAGGGGTAATTAGCAACATGGTAATTAGTGCTGCAAAATCTATGCAGAGTGGCTAGCTGGGTCTCCCACCAGTCCTAGAACTCCAGCCTGTAAGGCCCATGAGGCTCAGAGCAGTCACCTTCCCACCTCTGTTCCTAAGTCCTCCTCACCCCCAACGATAGCCCAGTGCTCTTGAACCTCTCACTGATACAAGTTTTTTTTCTGCAGCTGGCGGCTCCTACTACATGATTTCCAGGTCTCTGGGCCCAGAGTTTGGGGGCGCCGTGGGCCTCTGCTTCTACCTGGGCACTACCTTTGCTGGGGCCATGTACATCTTGGGCACCATCGAAATCCTGCTGGTGAGAGGGGCCGAGGAGGAGGTGTGGGGCCCCAGGCTTTCAGTTAACCAATGCTCCCTGGACACCTCCTATAGGCCACTCAGTGAGGCCAAAGGGAAATCAGATGTGCTTCTGTTTTTAAAGAGTTCACGGTCTAGTTGGGGAGACGAGATGCAATAATTATGTAACATGAACAGCTGCCGTTTATCAGGCACCCACTGTGCTCTCAGCAGAGTTCCAAGTACTTCACAGTCATTATCTTGAATCCTCATGAAGTTTAAGTATTATTACGCCCATTTACAAATGAGAAGCTCAGAGAAACGAAATGACTTGCTCAAGGTCACTCAGCTACCAAGTGGCAGAGGTGGGTGGATAAGAGTAAAATTATGGCAGAAATAGTAATAGTCATGTCACACAATAGTTGACTATTTAGTGGCTGCCGACCATGTGCCAGGGGCTGTGTTAAGTCCCCTGCGAATGTTCATTATAGAGGGCTGATGGCTAGTCAATTGCAAAAGGGAAGAAGGCTAAGAAGGAGCCGAGTAAAGACATCTATCAGGAGTAGACATGAGAAGTCAGGTTGCTGGGCAGTGTTTAAAGGAGACGGCTGCTGACTTTGGTCTCCATTCTTCCTGCCCCTCCCGGAGGAGTTGAGAACTGAAGAGGGTTCCTTGGTAGATAGAAAGTCAGGCTGACATTTTCCAAGCTCCTACTTTACCCAGGCCCCATGGCCTGCGATGTATCATTTTATTTTATCCCTGACTCTCCTATGAGCTAGAAGATGTCCCCATTTTACAGATGAAGAAAGCAAGGCTCAGAGAATTTAAGGAAGGGTTATGAACGTGTGGAAGGTGTGAACCTGTGTCTTTCTGATCCTCACGCCAGGGATTGTTCACTCTACCACACTGTCTTGGAGAACTAGGGCTAAAAGCAGTCGCAGCTTCTGGTTTGGGGCAGAATGGAGAACGAAAGACCTGAGGAGCCACATTATGAGAGAATGATGACTTTTACAAAATTAAATAATTTGAAAATTATTATTATAAAAACAATTTTGCCCCTTGCATAAATTGGAAAAATATCAAAGAATGTAAAAAAGGAAATAACAATTGCCCAAAGAAAATCATTAACATTTGGGTGTATTTTTTTCTAGTTTTTTCTATGTCATATTGTATTCTGTCTTTGTATAACTGTACAGATTTTCCTAAACAACTCAAAACCTCTTTGTAAATATAATTTGCAAATGAAAAAAACTTTTGTAGGAATATAAACATTAATATTTAATAGAGAAATTATAGAAAATAAGATGTGCAAAAAAATAAAGATTCTCCACATTTTCACCATTCAGGGGAAACTACTGTTAATATTTTGCTATATCTACACACACATTATTATGCATATATTTATGTGTTTAGATATGAGTACATACATGTATTTACAAAAATGAGATCATAAACACATTTTCTAAAACTTGATTGTTTTTACCTAATATAACATTTATCCTTTTGAATAGCACCATAGTGCATATGGGACTATCATAATTTATTCACCCAATCTCCTAATGATGACTATCTAATTTGTTTCTGCCTTTCTATTAGAAATAATAAAAACAATATATAACCATTAAGACTTATACATGATCACAAAATAATAGAAATTAAAATTACTGCCAATATTTTCACAATATCATTTAAAAATATATATTTTCATTGATTTCAGAGAGGTAGGGAGAGGGAGAAAGAGACAGAAACATAAATGATGAGAGAGAATCATTGATTGCTGCCTCCTGCATGCCCCCTATTGGGAATGGAGCCCGAAACCTGGGCGTGTGCCCTGACAGGGAATTGAACCATCACTTCCTGGTTCATAGGTCAACCACTGAGCCACACCAGCTGGACTACAATATCGTTTTTAATGACTAAGATAATCCTTGCAGGCTAGCCTATGATTTTCTTAACCATTCCCTTATCAGTGGATGTCATTCTAGTCTTGCACTACTGTAAATTTGCCATGACTGGAATCTTTTCTCCAAATCCCTGACTGCACATCAGGTTATTTTCTTGGGGTGATTCTCAGTTGGTTCTTACTGGGTTAGTTGCCTGACCTCCTTGCCCCTTTCTCACAGGCTTACCTCTTCCCAGCTATGGCCATTTTTAAGGCAGAAGATGCCAGCGGGGAGGCCTCAGCCATGTTGAACAATATGCGTGTATATGGCACCTGTGTGCTCACCTGCATGGCCACTGTGGTATTTGTGGGTGTCAAGTATGTCAACAAGTTTGCCCTTGTCTTCCTGGGTTGTGTCATCCTCTCCATCCTGGCCATCTATGCTGGGGTCATCAAATCTGCCTTTGACCCGCCCTACTTCCCGTAAGTGCTGCTACTCTGAGCCTAAGGCATTGTCCTCCTCCTCTATGGCCCAGTTTCATGGTCTGCACACCACCCTATGCCAACCCCTGGTTCCCATCTCTCAGAATCAGAGTGGTTGTGAATTTAGAGCAATCTCCCTTGAGAGGGAAAATACCTCCTAGTTTTGGGGAAGTCTATTCAGGGTGGGATAATATTTCTGGAGTTGGGCATATTTTCCCTTATGAGAGTCAAATGCTTGCTGTGGGGATGAACTGAGAAAGAACCAAGTGGAACGATTTCTGGAGGCATAAACACTGTGTTGGGGAAACATTTTATGGGTGGGGACAAGCTTCTGGAATGGGGCAACCACTTAGTGTTAAATACCTTTTCCATCATGGGAAGGTACACAGAAGGGAAGGTCTAGGAACTCAGATCTCTGTTGGTCCTGCTTCTTTACTAGGACAGGTTCCCCTACATCCCACTGCCCAGAAGGGCGGCACACAGAGACTACTGTCCATGGTGCTGAAACACAGCGTGGCACTAAGGTGGTTTGTTGCCCTGGTTTCTATTAGAATCACTTATGGGCTGGGGCTAGGGGTGGAGGGGTGGTGGGGGTGGGGTCTTTGAGAAAAAGAAAAAGCCGATTCTGGGCTTCATCCAATAAAATCAGAATCTCTGGATATTAGGCCCCAGCATTGGTGTTTTTTAGAGTCCCACTGGCAATTCGACTGTGAAGCCAGAGCAAGGTTATGTCCCTCCCCACCTTCCTCCCTTGTTTCTCTCCCTAGGATCTGCCTCCTGGGGAACCGCACACTATCTCACCATGGCTTTGATGTCTGTGCCAAGCTGGCTTGGGAAGGAAATGAGACGGTGACCACACAGCTCTGGGGCCTTTTCTGTTCCTCTCGCTTTCTCAATGCCACCTGTGATGAGTACTTCACCCAAAACAACGTCACGGAGATCCAGGGCATTCCTGGCGCTGCTAGTGGCCTCATCAAAGGTCTGGGGGACGGAAGAGGGCTGGTGTCCAGGGAACGCTACAGGGATTGTGGGTTAAAATGTTAGGATTAAGAGAATCTACTTGGGATTCAGTTAAATTCAATCAGTTTTAATTGATCTCCTACTCTGGGTCATGTTCTGTTCTTGGCACCATGAAGGGGTAGAGATGAAAAGAAGCCTTTGAGTAGCCCATCACTTAATAGAAAAGAGAGCCACCAATTTAACAAGCACCTACCAAGAGCCTAGCACTGTGCTAAGCACCAGGAATGCAACATAAATAAGCCACAGGCCTTGGCCTTAAGGAGTCTAAAAGCAAACACAGATGTATCAGCAAATATGCATAGATGCACATTCAATGAACAGAGATCTCCCAGGAGAGGGAGTGGTTGTATGTAGAAGGTGGTGAGATAAGGCTTCCTGGACTCATCTGAGAAAGCTTTTGAAGGAGAAATAAGAGATTTTTCAGTGATATTAGGGGAATAAAGACATCACAGGCAGAAGAACAGCTTGCCTAAAAGCGTGCAGACACAGAAGAGCATACTGTGTCCTTCCAACCACAAGTAATTTGGAATGACTGGGACATAAAGTGAAAAAGAAGGAGGGGCAAGACATGATGTTGGAGAAGCCAGCATGAGCCAGACTGTGGTGGGTCTCGGTAGCTATGTTGAAGAGTTTGGACTATGTCCTGAGGGCAATGAAGAGCCACCAAATGGTTGGGAGTTAGTGAGGGACATGGCCACCTTGTTATTTCTGGAGGTTCACTCTGGCTGCTAATGTGGATGGGCTAAAATGGGGAGATAGCAGAGGCAGGGAATCCAAGAGGAGGCTACACTGAGTCCAGGTGAGAGACGATGGTTTTCTGACCTGGAGTGATGGAGGGATGTCTGGAGTGGAGTAATGGTTCTCCATCAAGGCTGTTCTGTGCACCAAGGAGATGTGTGGCAATGTCTGGAGACAGTTCTGGTCACAACTGGAGGCTTATTATAGGCACCTAGTGTGTAGAGCTCAGGATGTTGCTAAACACCCTACAATGCTATAGGACAGCCCCCCATAACCAAGAATTAACTGGTCCCACATGTCAATAGTACCAAAGTGGAGGAATCCTGGAAAGGAGAGAAGGGATATATTTGAGAAATATTTAGGAGGGGTTGGTGATGGGTTTGAAATGGAGATGGGGAGAGGGAGCAGTTGAGGGCAATGCCAAGGTGTCTGAATTGATGCTAGTGCCACTTACCCAGCTAAGGGATCCAGGAAAAGAGCTGGTTTGGGGTGGGTGGGTGTGAGATCAGTTTGGGATATTGAATCAGTCTGAGATAGGTGTGTCTTTTTGCCCCAGTAGACAGTGCTATTTGAGAGCAAGGACCAAATCTGACTCAGGTGCAAAGCCCCTGCATGTGGCCTCATCCAAATCAGGAGCTTAGGAAATGTTAGTGGAAATAAAACAGAGCCAAGGGGAATGAGAGGTTGACCTTGGCCCTCCTTTTTCCCACCCCACCTTCTGGCCCCAAAGCTCTGACACTCTGACTTTGGGTCTTTCCTGAGCATCCTGTCTCCCCCACAGAGAACCTCTGGAGCTCCTACCTGACCAAGGGGGTGATTGTGGAGAAGCGTGGGATGCCTTCCGTGGGCCTGGCTGAAGGCGCCCTTATCAACATGGACCATCCTTATGTCTTCAGTGATATGACCTCCTACTTCACTCTGCTGGTTGGAATCTACTTCCCTTCAGTCACAGGTGAAGGGGAGCTCGGAGAGGGAGGACTGTGCCTGGGAATGGGTGTGTAGGGGATGGTCAAAGATAACGTGGGGGAATTTCTTAGTATAAAACCCCCATCACACAGGCAGAAGTCACAATTCAGTTCCCATCGGACAGATGAGGGAATTAAGGCCATGGAAAGCCAAGTATACTGCCCAAGTCCTCACGCAAATCCATGTGCCAAGCCCAGATCCCAGGCTTCCTGACTCCGAGGCTGGGGTAATTTCTTCCCAGTCTGTCTGGTCTCCTGTGGCTCCTGTCCTAGCTGCTCTCTCCACAGGGATCATGGCTGGGTCTAATCGCTCCGGGGACCTGCGGGATGCCCAGAAGTCAATTCCTACAGGCACCATCCTGGCCATTGCCACCACCTCCGCTGTGTGTATCCTGTGCTGCTGGGCTGGGGCCACCGTGGGCAGGGAGGGCTGGAGAGGGGGCAGTTGCTGCTTCATCCGCTGGCTCAGGAGTGGTGGTGATGAAGGGGGGCGCCACGCTGGGAATTCTCCTTCATTCTCTGATGCAGACATCAGTTCCGTTATTCTGTTTGGAGCCTGCATTGAGGGGGTCGTCCTGCGGGACAAGTAAGTAAGGGAATCAGGGCTGATCCTGTTCTGGGGGGTGGACACAGGGGCCAAGTTCTGGGAAACAGACCTGACAGGGGCACTGAACCTGTGCAAGGGGCCTTGTGTATGTTGGGGGGGTGGGGTCAAGGGCAATTGCTTGCCAACTTACACTGTATTTTATCTTTCTTTTTTTTTAAATTTTAAACAGATTTTATTATACAGACGGGGTAGGGCTCAGTCCTTCCAACCCGGATATGTGCCCTTAGACTGGATTCGAACCCAGGACCCTTCAGTCCGTAGGCTGATGCTCTATCCACTGAGCCAAACCAGCTAGGGCTGTATTTTATCTTTCTTATGTCACTCCAGCTCAAGAAGCTAGAATGGTGCCTCATTTCCTTTAGGATAATGACAC
Organism: Cnephaeus nilssonii; assembly: GCF_951640355.1. Lineage (NCBI taxonomy): Eukaryota > Metazoa > Chordata > Mammalia > Chiroptera > Vespertilionidae > Cnephaeus > Cnephaeus nilssonii. The sequence continues at coordinate 68,590,159 of NC_137082.1, read as the reverse complement.
TTTCCTTTTCTTTTTCTTTAAAATCTATTAATTCATTTAATGTTTCCTGGATGTCTATGTGTTGGTCACTGTCCAGGGTTCCGGGGGTAACAAAGATAAATAACCCAGGATTTTCACCCTGAAGGAGCTCTTTGGGGATGGTAGCTGTACTTTCAACAGACTTGGGATGCAGAGCAGTAGGGGTGGTGAGAAAATAAAGCACACGGCTCCGGAGGCTGCGATCCAGTCCTCAGAGGGCGGGAGGAGGAGGTGATTCTAGAAATGCCTTATACACATTTTCTCATTTATCCCTTCCCACTTTAAATGTCGAGCAGAGATTACTTAGATGGCTGGAGGTTGGGGCGGGGGGGTGGCATTCCAGGCAGGGAGATCAGCATGAATAAAGGTGGAGGAGAGAAACAGCTGCACGTGTGTATGCGTGTGTGTGCATGCACACGTGTGTTTGCACACTCGGTGCCTGTAGCTGTGAGCAGTTAGAGCTTCAGGCGCATACCCTTCTGAAGGGCGTGTGCATACACACCAGGAGGGCAAGTGGCAGTCCTGTCCCAGAAGCCAATTTCTGCATTCCCATCCTGGCTTCTGTGAGGTGGGGAATGGGGGACATGAGGCTGGTGACTTACGATGGACCCAGTCCTGGAGGCCTGGTTTTTGGTACCAGTAAACTGGAGCTTTATTTTACAAAAAATGGAGGAAACTCCAGAGGGTTTTAATTAGAGGAGTGACCTGGCCAAATGGACGATTTGCACATATTACACCTTTTGGCTTTTAGGGCAACTTAACCTCCACGTATCTCATTTTATTTAATTGGACACCTTCCACTGACTGTAAGGGCCATCAGTACAACCCAGTGGTTCTCAACCTTCCTAATGCCGCAACCCTTTAATACAGTTCCTCATGTTGTGGTGACCCCCAACCATAAAATTATTTTCGTTGCTGCTTCATAACTGTAATTTTGCTACTGTTAATGAATGGTAATGTAAATATCTGTGTTTTCCGATGGTCTTAGGTGACCCTGCTAGCGGTTCTCAACCTGTGGGTTGCGACCCACAGATTGAGAGCCGCTGCTGTAGAGCCTAAGACCATCGGAAAACACAGATATTTACATTACAACACGAGGAACTGTATTAACGGGTCGCAGCGTTGGGAAGGTTGAGAACCGCTGACCATCATCTGATCCTTGAAGTCCTTCAGCAGCTGCCCATCGGAGCTTTCCTCCGCTTGCACATTTCAGGGACAGGGCTCTGTACCTACGGAGGCAGCATCTTCCATTTTTAGACACTGTCACTGTTAGAAAATGCTTTTCTTTGAGTCTCACATCACAGACCATCACCAGATGATGAGGCTAGAACCCCCGTTTTTCAGATGGAGAGGTTCTAACAGGTTAAGCGATTTGCCCAGGATAACATAAAATGTCACAACTGACCTTTACTGGAATCGTTATTACTACCGTGTTCCAGGCACCGTGCTAAGCATTTTACATGCGTTGTCTCCTCCTATCCTCTCACCTGTTGTATGAGATGGGTTTATAATGATCCTTGTCTTACAAGGTGAGGAAAGTGAGGCAAGGAGAGGTAGTGACTTGCCCAAGGTCGTGCAGACAGAAAGTGCCCGGGACATTAGGGGCTTTGTCTCTCCCTTTGCCCCTACTGAGCCCAGCTCTGTGGTGGGCACAGAGTTGGTTCTGAAGTTGGTGTGGGAGACCTGCCCTGGAAATCCAGGTGGCATCGCTCACCCAGTATCTCCTGTCCCTCTGCTGCTTCATTCCAGGTTCGGTGAAGCTGTGAGTGGCAACCTGGTGGTGGGCACACTGGCCTGGCCCTCCCCCTGGGTTATCGTCATCGGATCCTTCTTCTCCACCTGTGGGGCTGGGCTGCAGAGCCTCACAGGGGCCCCACGCCTGCTGCAGGCCATCTCCCGTGACGGCATAGTGCCCTTCCTGCAGGTCAGTGGGGGGCAGAGTGTGGAGAGAACAGTCCCTCCCTGTACCAGCCAGCCAGACCCCTGCCCAGGGGGCTACACGGCGAGCCAGGGCCACAGCAAGCCTTGAACTGCCTTCTGGGGCCCTCCTGCTCTGTGCTGCCACGAAGAAGAATGGTTGTGCCTTATTTGGGATTTGGCCCATGGTCAATGCCATCTTTTTGGACAGAGTTGTCTGCTCTTAGGGGAAAAATAAATGGCCCTCCTTTGGCCTAGTGATCAGGCAGGGACTCACGGAGGCAGCCAAAGGGCAAGAAAGGGGCAGCTCTCTCCATGATGCTAAAAAAAAGATTTATGGCGCACATAGTCATGGCCTCTTGCTGGCCTCCTGTAGTTCTTCTCCCATCTGTTTTTTTCCCCTTAAGGGAGCATTTGAACTTCATTGCACTTGGGTACCAATGTCAGTGTGGGTAAGATACAGCAAAAGCCCGGTATCCCCTTGGGTATTGCTAAGAGATAAGACATACAGCATCCTGCCCCTACCTCCTCATTGATTAGGGGATTCTGCCTCTACGGCACTGCTCCCCAAGACTGGGGGAGACACCAGAAGTCCTTAAGGTCTCAGGCTCCCATGACGGTTACTCTGTCCTCAGGTCTTTGGCCACGGCAAAGCCAACGGAGAGCCAACATGGGCCTTGCTCCTGACCGCCTGCATCTGCGAGATCGGCATCCTCATTGCATCCCTCGATGAGGTCGCCCCCATCCTCTCTATGTGCGTGCTGGCCTCTTGCCCTTCCCACCAGCTCTGGGGTCTCTCCACCTGGATCCAGCAGCTGTGACCCTGAACAGCCCACCCAGACACTTTAACCGCCCCAGGAGGTTCCCCACTGTCATAGAACCCCGTCTTTTGTTATATAGAGATTTACCCCCGCATGCAGCAGGGTGTGTTGAAAGGGGATGTGGCCTTTGAACTCCTCCCTAAGCACCAGAACATGATCCGGACACCTCCCCAACTTCTTTTGCCCTTTCTCCCTCTCTTCCCTTCTGTTTCCCTTTCTGATTCTGCCCCTCCTTGAATTTCTGTCTGTCCCGCGCCTTTCTCTGTTCTAGGTTCTTCCTGATGTGCTACATGTTCGTGAACCTGGCCTGCGCGGTACAGACGCTGCTGAGGACGCCCAACTGGAGGCCACGCTTTCGATATTACCACTGGTGGGTGCCTCGTTCCCCCTACCCACCACATAGAAAGCCCTCTCATCTCCATCCTAATGTCCACCTCACCCTAGCCCATCCCCTCCAGGTCTAAGCAGCCCAAACTCCAGCTTCTGTAGCCCAACTGCCATGAGAAAGGTCCTAGAGAGGGTTTCCTCATAATCACAAATAACAATATAACACAGTCATACGTGGTCTCAGCTGTACCCCCGTCCTGTGCATAATGCTTACCAGCTTACCATCTGGATGAGGAAACCTCAGTTTCCTTAGCTGTGGAATGGGATAACAACGGTTCCCATCGCCTAGGCCCCTTGTGAACAGTACAGTGCTTGGTGCACAGAAGATGCTCCTTATGTGCAGCCTGGGGTTCGTCTGATCATTTTATTTTAAGGCCCTTCATCCTCACAATAGGCCCATGGACAGACAGGGCAGGAATGTCATGCTTGTTCTACCAAAAGGAAACAGGGCCTTAAACAGGAGAAGGGACTGGCCCAAGGCCTCTCAGCAAGGCTATGGCCTATCTGGACTAGAACCCTGGCTGCCTGACTCCTATCTCAGTGCTCCTGCTTTGCCAGTGCCTCTTCCTAGGGGCACACCCTTCCTGGGAGATCCTGCCTCCAACTCTTCCCCAGAGAAACCTGCCTCAGAGCCCCTCTGGTGAGGCAGTCTGGCAGAGCCTAAGGCACTGGGACAGGGAGGGGTGACTCAGGAGTTGGGTGGGGCATGGGCTGGTGCCCTGTCTGTGGCTGCTCACTCATTCAGAAGGTCCCATATCCCTGTGGTGCTCATGGGGATGATGGTGTGAGTTCCTCTAGACCTGGGCATAGTCTCCAGGTCATGCCCAGGCCCTGCCCCGTGTGAGTCTTGCTGTTTGAGCCTTGGCACCAGTGATAGCCCCACCAGAGCTCAGAGGCCGGGTCTCTCTCCCATTGTCTAGGACACTCTCCTTCCTGGGCATGAGCCTCTGCCTGGCCCTCATGTTCATCTGCTCCTGGTATTATGCCCTGGTGGCCATGCTCATTGCTGGGCTCATCTACAAGTATATCGAGTACCGTGGGTAAGTGCAGGAGGAGGGGAGGGCTGGGAGGGACTGAGGGGTGAGAGGGGTGAGAAGGGGTAGGAGTGCTGGTGATGGGATGTTGGGGGCTGGGCTGGGGATGAGGCAGGCAGTGGGGGTGGAGTGGAAGAGGGTGGCATGGGGTGGGATGGGGAGATAGGGGACAAGAGCAGAAGGAGGGGCTGAAGCTTTGAGAAATGCAAGCGGCAGGAGCGACAGGCACGTCCTTTCTGAGCCTGTGATAGAAGACTCTGCCCTGGGGACTGGCCACTTCAGCGTGGACTGTCCTCCCTGACACTCCCTGGCTTTCAGGGCGGAGAAGGAGTGGGGTGACGGGATCCGAGGCCTGTCTCTCAGCGCTGCTCGCTATGCCCTCTTACGCCTGGAGGAAGGGCCCCCACACACCAAGAACTGGAGGTGAGCGGCGGGAGCACAGGTGTGCAGGCTCCAGGGAGGGCGAGGAAGGGAGCAGGCCCTGACCTGCCTCACCTGCTTTGTTCTGCTGAGTGGCGTCCTCAACACAACGGTGTGTCCTCTCCAGCTCCACCTCGTCCGAAACTTCCCACCTACAGCACCAAGGCCGGGCCGAGTTCCAGACACTTGTTCTCCAAAACCGACTCCCATGCCAGCCTCCTGACCATCTATTCATCCACTCATTCATCTATTCATTTATTCCATTGTTATTCTTTTTAATGCGTGAGTGCATGATATGTGCCAAGCATCTTCTGGTCTCTGGGGACACAGTGAGCTCACAGTTCCATGGAGAAGGCACATCCAGAGACAGATGAACATAACATCATGTAGCATTTGCTCTGGGAGAGGAGGAGCCATCCACGTTGAGAGTGATTGGGCATTTAGAAACCTCTAGATTCATAGCAATATCTCCATTTTATTCATGTGAAAGTCAGGGACCAGAGAGGGTCTCAGAGGCCATGGAAGGCAGAGCTGGAGCCGGCACCTTCACCGCCTGCCGCAGCCCACGGTGCTAACTGCCTGCTCTGCAAACCCATCTGTCTCTCACCCCCTCAGCCTCCCTTTGCCAAGAGCAAAGCCTGGAACTCTGCACTGTGCCCTGACCCCATTGCCTGGTCCTTGACGATGTCCACTGACCCGGGGCTCCCACAGACCAGACCTTCGCGTTATTTGTCTGAGTTCTCAAATGCTTACAAAGGGTCTAGCCAGAGTAGATGCTTAGAGAATGCTATTAAGCTCATGGGTGGTTGGATGGATGAGACAGCTAAAGGAAATAAATAAATAAATAAATGGATAAATAGGTGGGTAAATAAATAGATGGATAAATATATATATGACGGTGGTTGGCTGCATAGATTTGTGAATGAAAGGTGGTAGTATGTGTGGATAATTAAGTGGATAATGCATGTATAGGTAAATTAATTTGGATGTAAGTGGATCATGGATGACTGAAGGATAAAATAGATGGGTGGGTGGTTGAGTGGAAGTATGGATGAGTGAGAGAGATGGATGGGTGGGTGGATGGTTAGATGGGTTGATACTCAAGGAAATGGATGGATGGATGGGGTGGTGGGGATATAGGAACAGAGGAAATGGATGGGGGTACAGAGGACAGATGGTTAGTGAATTCACTGGTGTGTGGTGTGTAGTTGTATGGGTGTATGGTGGGTGGTGATGGGTGGGTGGTGGATGGATCATATGACCTTGTATCCTTTTTAGGCCACAGCTGCTGGTGCTGGTGCGTGTGGACCAAGACCAGAATGTGGTACACCCACAGCTGCTCTCACTGACCTCCCAGCTCAAGGCAGGGAAAGGCCTGACCATTGTGGGCTCTGTCCTGGAGGGCACCTTTTTGGAAAACCATCCACAGGCCCAGCGGGCAGAGGAGGTGAGCAGAGGCCCTGGTGGGGGGGAGGAAGGACAGGACACTCAGAAAGACAGTCCTTGCCCCTTCACACGTTCTTTCCTTCCACCTTTGGCATCAATGGGGCCTCAGACTTTGCTGTCCTCTTTATTAGAAGAGGGCTCTAAGGGCTCAGGGAGTGAGTTCCTTAGAATCCAACTCACGGAACCAAAGACCATCCGAGCCAGAAGGGCCCATTTTATGGATAAGGAAACCGAGGCATAGAGAAGTCAGATCACTTGTCTAAAGACAGAAAGACAGAGATTCAAATTAGAACTGCTGGACTGCTACTCCACACTTCTTCCTGCTGAAGTTAAACCTTCCGAGGTGTTTCCACATCCATGGGTTCTTTCTATCCCCTTACGGAGTGGAGTCAGCAGGATGAGTATCCATGTTTGGAACAGGAAGAAACTGATGCACAAAAGGAAAGCAACTTGCTGAAAGTCACAAAGCTGGCTGGAAGCATAGTCAGGATTTGAACCCGGGTCCCTGGCTCCATGCTGCCTGCTCTTGTCCCCATGCTATTTGCTCTTGTCCCCATCCACTGGTCTATGCCCACAGAGCAGCTTACAGAGCCAGGTGTGGGCTGGAGCATTAAGAGGCACTAAGAGGTGTCAGAACCTGGTGGGCAGCAGAGGAAGTGGGTTCTGTTTGCGATTCAGGCCTCTTTCCTTTTGGGGTGTGACCAGAGAGCAAAGGGGCCTGAGGGAGGCCAGGTGAGCTGGGGAGGCGCACGCCCCCCGCCCCCCCCATGGCTTGTGATAGTTTCTGCCTCACTGGGCCGTTCACACCCATCTGTCAGAGCTGGAGGCTCCCACTGGTCACTTATTCAGCGAGAATGTGCTGTGCACTAGACACTGGGCTAGGCACGGGGAGATGGAGGTGTACAAGGCCAAGCCCCAGCCCTCAGGGTGGTCATAGGCTGGTGAGGATGATGGAACATTCAGAGGCACTCACCCATCTGATGGGATAGGGGCTATGCTGGAGCTAATAGCAAGAGGAACAGAAAATGCTGAGTGTTTACACCTGTCAGGCAGTATACCCCCATCATGTCATGTCATTCTCCTCATTCCTAAATGAGGTAGCTGTCACAGTCCCCATTTGACAGATGAGAAAACCGAGGCTCATGGAGGTTAGGCAATTTGCCCAAGGTCACACAGCAGGAGGTGGCAGAGGTAGGAATTGAAGCCTGTCTGTTTGACATTAGGGCAGTGGGTGGAGTCAGACCCCTGGAGTTGAACCCCTATGATAGCATCTGTTAGCTGTCTGGCCTAAAGCAAGTCTTAATTTCTCTAAGCCTCAATTTCCTCTCTGTAAAATGAGAGTAATAAAACTTTCCTCACAGTGCAGATTGAATGTGCATTTAAAATGCGTATCATTATGCTAACTTTAAAAATTGTTAAACAAATTGGTGGTGCAGAGGAGTCCAGTTTCACTCTGGTCTGGGTGGGGGGGCGGGAGGAGGTGGTACTTGAAAGTGACATTTGACTTGGGCAGGGCAGTGGGGAGGGGTCTGGGTGGTGGTGGAGAGCTAGCAGTCCTGACTCCTGCAGGGCTCACAGCCCTGGGAGGAAGTCCGTGGTGGGTGGTGGGGGCAGTGGTGAGAGCTACAGCTTTTCGAGGTATGAGCAATGGCTGGTGGGAGGTGTGGGGTTCCATCATGAAGAGTTTTGATTGATCAACAAGGAATGGGGGCCATAGGTGATGGGGAGCCATGCACAGTGCTGGCACCAGAGCTGACATGCTCAGAGCTGAGCTTCAGAAAGATGGGGACCAGGGAGGAAGGGAGGCTGCAAGGAGCTGGGCGGGCCAGGGCGGCCTGAGGCGGGTCCTTATCTGATGTCCCCTTCCCGCCCCCCAGTCCATCCGGCGTCTGATGGAGGCGGAGAAAGTGAAAGGCTTCTGCCAGGTCGTGATTTCCTCCAACCTGCGCGATGGCGTGTCCCACCTGATTCAGTCGGGGGGCCTCGGGGGCCTGCAGCACAACACCGTGCTGGTGGGCTGGCCCCGCAACTGGCGGCAGAAGGAAGATCATCAGACCTGGAGGAACTTCATTGGTAAGGCAGGGCAGGTGGGCGGCGGCGGGTTGGGTGGAAGGCTGTGGGTTCTCTCTCCTCCTTTGGGGTGGTTTTCCAGGGAGGAAAAATGTGGGTTCTGCATCTCAGGGGACAGTGTCCAAAGCTGGCGGTGTGCTGGGTACTGTGCTAGGTGCTGGGGACTCAGGTGTGAAGGAGACACGGCCTTGACCCCTGCAGGGCTCACAGCCCTGGGAGGAAGTCAGTGCGGGGCAGTGGTGAGAGCTATAGCTTCGAAGCCACAGAGGCCCGGGCCTAAATCTCACTTCTGGTCCTTCCTAGCTGTGTGATTGTTCACAAGTAACTCACCCTCTCTGAGCATCAGAGTCCTTGGTAACAGTGATACAGTAACGGACATTTATAGACTGTGTTCTGTGTGCCAGACAAGTTGAGGCTTTCTCTAAGTCTCTAATTCTCCCAGCAGTCCTGTGAGGGCCGGGCACTGCCATCTCCATTTGTGGGGTGTGAAACTGAGGCACAGAGGGAGTACGGAGTTTGCTCCAGGTCACACGGCTGGTAAACGAAGAGACTGCACTCTTAACGCCAGGCTATTCTGTCTCCTTTATCGGTAGATCATAGTGACAAGGTGGTTGGGAGGGTTAAATGAGGCCGTGCATGGCAGAGGTCTTAATAATCAGAAAGGGCAGTTGGGGAAACAGGCCCAGAGAGGTTGAGAGGCTTTCCCAAAGTCAAACAGCAAATACGTGATGAGGCCCAGGTTGTTGCTGGTTTTCTGACTGCTCAGCCCAAGGCCAAGGTGGAGCGGGTGGGGCGGGTGCTGGGTGCTGGGAGCCCCTGTGGCTGCTGCTGGTGCAGGATGGGACCAGGGTCACTGTTTCCCATCTGGCCCTCTCCTTGGCCTCCCCCAGAGCTGGTCCGGGAAACCACAGCTGGCCACCTGGCCTTGTTGGTCACCAAGAACGTTTCCATGTTTCCCGGGAACCCCGAGCGCTTCTCGGAGGGCAGCATCGACGTCTGGTGGATTGTGCACGACGGTGGCATGCTTATGCTGCTGCCCTTCCTGCTGCGGCACCACAAGGTGAGCATGTGTGCGTGTCCGTGTGCACGGGTACGTCCGTGGGCGAGGCCCAGGGGCTCTGGCCAGGGCCAGCCTCCGTGTGAGCTCCTGGGAAGGAATATGATCACCTCCTTCGATCCGAGATGTTAGGAACTGACTGTCTCCCTTGCAGGTGCCCTTGCATCATAAAGGAGAGCATGTTTAACCCAAGCAAGTGATACTTTATGGGGGACCCACACCTACGCAGGGGACTTTGTGTAGGGCGTGGTCATTGAGCTAGGCGATTCGGGTCTGCATGTATGTGTGGCAAGGTGGGTGGGAGGGTTGAGGACGGGGTCCTCTCTAGGTTCTGGCCCTGGCTATCCTCACTACATCTGGGCTGGACCTTTCTGGGTCCCCTCCACCTCTCCAGGTCTGGCGGAAGTGCAAGATGCGTATCTTCACTGTGGCCCAGATGGACGACAACAGCATCCAGATGAAGAAGGACCTGACCACATTTCTGTACCATTTGCGTATCACTGCGGAGGTCGAGGTGGTGGAAATGGTGAGTCCCCAGGAGTCACCCCTAAAGTTTTGGAGTCCCACACACTGGGCCCTCTTTCCTCTTGGCCCCAGCACCAGTTAGGGCAACCCCAACCACAATCATCTTATGATGCTGGATTCCTTCCCCCCATCTACTTCTTAACCTCTCACATATTCATCCAAGAGTCCCTCCCTTCCTCCACCCCTCCCTTTTTTCTTTATAAGAATATCCATGTCAGCCCTAGCTGGTTTGGCTCAGTGGGTAGAGCATTGGCCTGCAGACTGAGGGGTCTCAGGTTCAATTCTGGTCAAGGGCATGTACCTTCATTTGCAGGCTCAATCCCCGGGCCCAGTCAGGCGAGTACAGGAGGCAACCAATTGATGTGTCTCTCTAACATTGATGTTTCTCTCCCAGTCCCTTCCACTCTCTCAAAAGAAAATAAAATAAAAATTCAACGGAAAAATATCCTCAGGTGAAGATTAACAAAAAAGAAAGAAAGGGAGAAAGAAAGAAAGGAAGGAAGGAAGGAAGGAAGGAAGGAAGGAAGGAAGGAAGGAAGGAAGAAAAGCCATGTCTAATAGTGCTCATGATATGTAAGGCACTGTTCTATGTACTTTACATATATTGGTTCTCATAGCAACCAATGAAACAGATACAATCATCAGCATTTCCATTTTATGGATTAGGGAGTCAAGGCAAAGAGAGGTCATATAATTTGCCCAACAATGCTCACTAAGTGGCAGAGCCAGGATTTGAACCCAGGCAGGCTGGCTCTAGGATTACACACACTATACAGCCTCTCATCCATCCATTCTCAGTTTAGTAATCTATCTACCCATCCTTCTGTGTACTCATTAATCTACCCATATATTCATTAGTGTATTCATTTACTCACTCACCCATCCATTCATTCATGTGTGTATCCATTCATCCCTTTGTTCCTTTTTTATTTCTTCCCCTTTCCCATTCACCTGGGTAATTAATTAATCCACTCATTCATTCATTCACCAGTTCACATGCCTGGTCCTGTGCTGAACTGAGGAGGGAATGAGCTGCATTGCTTTCAAAGAGCATCGTTCTTGCCTTCCACAACTGTTGATTAAATTAGGCCATTTGACAGGGACGCTCCAAGCTGGCAGAAGGAAGGGGGCCTGCCTCCCGTCCCTTGGCCTTGTACCTGAGCTTGTAGCTCATGCTTTTTTCTCTCACCACCCCACCCCCACCCTGCCTGCCCACAGCACGAGAGCGACATCTCTGCTTACACCTACGAGAAGACTTTGGTGATGGAGCAGCGTTCCCAGATCCTCAAACAGATGCATTTAACCAAGAACGAGCGGGAGCGGGAGGTGAGTTGCCCTGGCTGGGCTCTCAGAGCCTCAAGCTGCTGCCAGCTCTGGGTCTGCCCTGGTCTGGGATGGCTCAGGGCTGGCATGCTTCACCTAGAGCATTACTCATCACCCTTATTCCTCCCCTCACTGGGCTCCCGGCATCAGAGTTACACGCTGCAGCTGCACCTACCAAGCCTTTCAGCCAAGATGTAGAGGGGCTGTGGCATAGGCGACTGACTTTGCTCTCTGTAGGCGACTTCTAGGGCCTATGGGAGAATAGTGGATCCTAAATATAGATGGTGGACAGGCTGCCAGTGTGGGGGATAAGGGATCATGTGATAGCCCCTCCGAGAGCAGGTAACAGATGGATATTAGAGTGTGGTGGATGGGTTCACAGGGGTAATGATGATAAGCCTCTATGGGGTATGGGTGTAAGATCTCCTGGTGGGGGTAATGTGGGGCCACTAGTCCCGCCCCAGGGAGTAGGATCCTTGGGGAAATGAAAGGTGGTACTCAGGAGCTGGGGACAGGAAAGCTCTCAGAGGTGGGTGGCAGATCCCATAGGTCAGGCTGACAGACCATGCTGAAGGGTCTCCCAGGTGTGGATAATATATTTCTCCGATAGTGGTTGAAGGATCCTCAGGGGAATGAGTGATGGGTACCCATTTGAGCTGGGAAGGATGAACCCCCAAGAATGTGAATCAGGGGTGATAGTAAACATTGTACATGTGCACTGACCCCTCGGAGCCGACACTGACCATAGAGCCCTGCAGGCCCAGGTGTTAACCCTTTAGTTGCCGGATGGTGGGAGGTCAGGGGCTCTGGAGGGGAGTTGCAATGGCAGGTCAGCGGGCGATAGCTACTTGGTATGGGAGCAGTACTCTAACACGGTACAGTTCCCGAAAGGGCACACCCTGCCTGAACATCAGCTCTGGTGGTAGCTCTTTGCAGGGCATGGGTGGTGGTAACTCACCGCAGAGCTGGCACCAACCTTTGTTGCTCCCTAGATCCAGAGTATCACAGATGAATCTCGTGGCTCAATCCGGAGAAAGAATCCAGCCAACACTCGGCTCCGCCTCAACGTCCCAGAAGAGACACCTGGTGACAGTGAGGAGAAGCCCGAAGAGGAGGTATGCAACTGGGGTGGTTTGGCCCCATCCAGTGGGAGCAGAGCCTTTGGCCTCCAAAGGAGTCATGCGCTTTGTTCATCCCTCAGGTGCAGCTGATCCATGACCAGAGTGCTCCCAGCTGCCCCAGCAGCTCACCATCCCCGGGGGAGGAGCCTGAGGGGGAGGGAGAGGCAGATCCTGACAAGGTGCATCTCACCTGGACCAAGGACAAGTCCGTGGCAGAGAAGAATAAGGGCCCCAGTCCTGTCTCCGCCGAGGGCATCAAGGACTTCTTCAGCATGAAGCCGTACGGGTCTGGGGGCTAAGGGCTGGGGTCTGGGGTGAACCTATAGGATCTTTGCTCCCCATGGCAGAGCAAGCATGCAGAATGGGCCCTGGGCTGGCAGTTGGGAGACCCAGCCCACAGCTTGTCTTGGTTTCCCCATCGGAGGACTCGGGGGTCGGGCCTGATTGCTAAGGGTCAGAACTCCCAGGTGCGGGCAGTGGAAAGGTCAAGGCTGGGAGAGCAGGACCAGGGCGCAGTCAGGGTGGGTGATGGTGGCTCAAGTTCCTAGCCTCCCCTGCTTTTTCTGACCCCTCTCTTTTCTTCCTCTTTGCTTCTCTTGTGTTTCCTGAAGGGAGTGGGAGAACTTGTAAGTGCTTCAGATTTTTTTACTCTCTTTGCTGGGTTGGCCAGAGTCCCTACTCTCCTCACTATGTCATGACCCCTCAACTCCTGCCCCTGACCTCTGGGCTCTCTGAAGAGCCCAGGTTGGAGGGGTCTGGGGTTGGTGGTTCCTGGTTGCAAGAACTGAGGCCCAGCAGCCCCGTGGCCCGGATCCAACTCTCCCCTCTTCAGGCTCAGGGTGCCCTCCTCCCACCTTCCTCCCGCAGGAACCAGTCCAACGTGCGGCGCATGCACACGGCCGTGCGGCTGAACGAGGTCATTGTGAAGAAATCCCGGGATGCCAAGCTTGTTTTGCTCAACATGCCTGGGCCTCCCCGCAACCGCAACGGTGATGAAAATTGTATCCTGGACTTAAAGTTGGGGGGACGAGGGAGGTGGACGTCAGGGAACCTGGGTCCTAGCCCTGGGACGGGAGCGCCCAGCCGGTCCTGCTTCAGGATCAGCACCTCGGTCAGGGCCAGGGCGGAGGCCCAGGTGTCCCATTCCATCCGGAGGCCAGGGGTCGGGTCTTGCTCCTTGACAGGCGCTCAGACATGGAGTTCCTTGAGGTTCTCACCGAGCACCTGGATCGGGTGATGCTGGTCCGCGGCGGCGGCCGCGAAGTCATCACTATCTACTCCTGAGAACCAGGACCTGCCACCCGGGCCCAGCGCGCCCGGCCCGCGGCCCGGAGCCCTCGCCGCGCCCCCCGCCACTGTCACCGTTTACATACAGACCCTGTGCCCGCGCCCTGGCCCTTTCCCCGCCGCCTGAAGCCCGGAGGCCACGTCCGTCCGTCGGGGCTGCCTCGGAGGGGACCGCTGCCACGTGGAGGGCAGAGCCCGGCCGGCGCGCCGCTGTCTCCCCGGCGGCGGCTGCGCTGCCCTTTTCCTAAGCCGGGCCTTGCCCGCCGGAGGAGACGCTGCAATAAAGGTCGGGAGGGGGCGCGGCAAGGAGCTGGGGCTCTGAGGACCCCCAGGGCGTCCGCGTGGCCCCTGCTTTCCCCCGCCCCGTCCCGGTCGGTCCTGCTCTGCCCTCCGCCGGCACAGCTCCTGGCTCCGGCGGGCGCGGGGTGGGGTGGCCGCGCTCGGCCTTCGCGCCGCCCTCCTGGCGGAGCCTCCAGCGGGGCCGGCTGAGCCTATACATAGTGTACAGGAGACATCGCGTGTATTTTTAACGTCCCCATATTCTTGTGACTAGACGCGCCGCGGACTTCGCTCGCCGCTGTCGAGCTCCCCTGCCGGGCGGCCCGGCGGCGGCAGAGCCTCGGAGGCTGCATTTTCCTGGAATCCGAGCGTTTGAGAGCAAAAGTGCTTTAGGCCCGGGCGGGAGTCCTGGTCCCGGTCCCTCCACACCCCGGCCCCGCTCTCGCCTCGCCCTTTCCGCGCGCCCTTGGCTTCCGATCCTTCCCTCTGGCTCTTGGCGGAGAGGAGGGGAGACGAGCGTCCAGCTTTTCTTGGATTCGCCTCCCAGCGGACGTGAGCTTCCACTGCGGCTGCGGAGACGCGTGCAGCCTCGTCGCGGCTTTTATGCAAGCTGGGGCCAGGATTGGGGGCGGGGGGTGCTTCTCAGGGCGGAAAGAGAGGCCGCGCCCCACCCAGGAAGCCCCGTCCCGGTGCCTTCGCCGGGAGCAGGCGCCTCTCCTCAGTCGGCTGCTCCCCCTATCCCATGGCTCCTCGCCAAAGACACACCTGGGAGCTGGAGGGCGTTCCCTACCGGAGTTTTCTCTCTGGGACTGGTGAGGGAGGAGGGGAGCGATTTCGGTGTAGGTGCGTACCCACCGGGGAGGTCCCAGCGCTGCCCCTGAAGTCCGTCCCCCCGCCCCCATCCCGTTAGGCAGCTCCAGCCTCGGGGACCCAGCCACCTTTCTGCGCGTCCCAGGGCGGGCCCTCGCTGTGTAGCAGCGGCCTCTAGCTGAATGGGGCCTGCGGTCCGGTGTGCTTTGTTCTGAGCGCCTCTCTGCCCTCCTCCAACTAGGACCCAAGGCCTTTGGCTACTCCACCTGCAGTCCTTGGCACTTCTGCTCTGTGGAGAAGGCGCACTGGCCGGGTTCCCTTCTCCCAGGGCACATTACTAAGGGGGACAGGCACTGCATGCTCCTTCCAGTGCCCTCTGGGACTGACTGGGTCCAGTACCTCCAGCGCCAGGGCCCTGACCTTCACACCTAGTTAGACATCCGGCCCAGCTCCCAGAGCTGGGGCTACTAGGTACTCCTGACCTCACCACCTCCTTTCCTTTGAGCTGTAGGCAAAGAACTGGAGCTGGTGCCAGCTTGACTGGGTCAGGTGTGGCTGGAGGTAGGTCTGGATGTCTGACAGGCCAAGGCCCATCTGAGACTTGATGAGGGTGCTGCATAGACTCTTCCAGGTAGTAACCAGAAAGTTGGATATTAGACACCAGCTCCCCTGCCCCCTTCCTCCAAAAGACCTCTGAGAATCACAACTGGGTCTAGCCTTGTGAGGCCTGAGCATTCAGGCTGAAGTGGTGGGCTGGGCAGAAGGGGGAGGGGTTGTATCAACACCAATTAGGGAACCAAAGTTGCATTATCTGGGCCCAGACTGTCAGGTTGGCAAGAGCAGTTTCCATGGATGAAAACAAACATCCCACAACAAAAACCCAAGTTTTCTGTGCTACATGTGCAATATTTGTTATGAATGTTATCATGTCATTCATCAAATTATCTTTATAATCATTGTAGCTAGATGTTTCATGTCCAAGTGACTTTCATTCTGAGTGCAATATTTCAATAGCCTCGTAGTGATAACTAGTGTTGCTTTTGTTTTGGACGATCTACGTGCAGGGCAATGCAATGAAGTTGAAAACCCTTGTAAATAGGAGAGATTGCAAACCAAATCAAGAGTATTTATTACTATTATTAGGCCTGCCTTTAATTTTCAGTGTTTCAGTATTCCGCATTCTGCCTCAGTACTGACCTTGTGTTTTTTGTGCCAATATGAAAAGGAGAGGGTTGGTCTTTCCTTTACTGTTGAATGCTCCCATTTAATGCTTTACAGCTTTTACTGTATTTTTTAGACTCCTGTCTGCACAAAATGCAATAAAAATAATTTTATTATACCCTTCACAGCCTGAGGTGTGCTGTTTGGACATGTGAGGGGGAAGAATTAGTAGTTGGGAAGAGGATTACTCAACATGGCTCTCCAGGAGGACCGGCCTCCTTAGTGTACTGACAGTTTTGAGCCCTGCCCTCAAGGGACGAAGGAACTGGCAGCAGGGGCCAGTGGAGAGAACACTGCACCAACATCACCGCATGAGGTGGTGAGCAGGGATCAGTCAGGTTCAGTGCTGTCTGCATTTTGGCCCCTAACCCACTGGAGGCCTTGTGCCCACACACCCACACCGTTTCCTGATGGGGCCGGCTATTATTAAATGCTCTTGAAGGCTCTTACAGATTCTGTAACTATGGTTCTCCCAACTCCCTGCATAACGGGCAGAACAGAGGGTGGCAACTGAGATGAAATCAAAACAGGAGAGTAACCAACTTCACTGGCCAGTTGCCAGAAATGGCCTCCTCACGGCCCTGCTTTCCTTTCCTAGAATAAGAGGACAAGCCCGCTGACACACTGAAAGTCTACACAAACAAGGATGTTTCACACAGCATTGCAGTTAGCCTGCAGGCGTCTGCTCTGAATTGTTATTAAAGCTGCTAACTAGGTGAGCTGAAGAGAAGCTAGGGTTAAAAGAGGTTTTGAGGCCTGAGCATAGGTTGAGGACAAGAGGGGGCAGGCCTCACAGCAGACTGAAACTAGTCAGTGCTTCCAGGGACCCTCACGTTCCAACCCTCAGTGGGAAGGCCCCCAAAAGAGGTCCTGCAGATAGTCACACTCCAAGACGACGACACATTTCCTTTTTCATTTTAATTAAAAAGTAATCATCTTATCTTATCAACAACACAAGTTCCAAAGAGGGAAAAACACTATAGAACACAAACAGATCAGAACATAAAATGCTGCCATCTGGGGACCTTGAGTTTTTTAAACCATTGTTTGCTTAGCCACTGGCAGGGACTCAACTGAAGTCACTGTTCTCCCTCGTCCCTGCCAGAGGCCCCTTGAGACTATGATCCACGGGGCTCTAATGAGCACCATCCCTAGGGAGAGGGCAGCTTCCTTTGGCTCCATTTAGAGCAGCAGCCAGAAGTCCTCCCTCTAATAATTTCATTCTGGCTCAAAAGTTAGGAACAGCCACCTATATCAACAACATGTCCAGCTACCAAAAGTCTGACATCAAAATGGTCCCTCCCTCCTGCTACTCAGAAAACAAGAGATTGATTTTTAAGCCCAAAACTCAATCACTGAAAAAATGGGTGTTCAATGCCAGAGTCTAGAGTTGCCTTCTCAGAACGGATTCCATCAAACTACCACTGGAGAAGGAGAGGCTGATGGAAATGTTAAGGGGGGGTTAAGAGTGGTTGGGGCCCAGATTCACAGTTTATGTTAAACTGCTGGTGACTGGAAATGTTCAGTCCACTGGAGATCCTCCAATGAAATGAGAGCAGAAGAAGAGAAAAATGAGAAAACCCAAAACCAACAATACTGTGTCAGGCAGAAGAGTATCTTGTTTGTGTGGCTGCCATGGACACTCCTAAACTCCAGAGTAGCTAAATTATACATCATTGAGCAGACCCCTCAACGTAGGGGTGGGCACAATGACACCATGCCTGCTGAGCCTAGTCTGCTATGCAACTCTGGGCAGGAGCTGCAGATAGGAGCTGGAGCTCTGATTAGCCTGTGAGGCTGGAAAACAAACAAAGGCTATTGACATGAAAATGCCATTCCAAACTCAGCCAATTGGGGCTTGGCTTTTTCTTCCCCACCCCCCAAATCCAGGTGACAGAGAGACCAGAGAAACCCATGTTTGAAACCCATAAAATATCAACTGAGCCCAGACACCTATACTGCCACCCAAGTGACCCCAGAAATATTTATTTTCTACAAAAAAAACAAAAACAACAAAAAAAATACACAACCCCAAATGCAATATAAACTCTGACTCTGGAAGGAATAAGCAACACAGCATTGGGCA
Organism: Cnephaeus nilssonii; assembly: GCF_951640355.1. Classification (NCBI taxonomy): domain Eukaryota; kingdom Metazoa; phylum Chordata; class Mammalia; order Chiroptera; family Vespertilionidae; genus Cnephaeus; species Cnephaeus nilssonii. Next base: position 68,572,337 of record NC_137082.1, on the reverse strand, counting down.
GAAGAGAGAGCAGGTGGTAGAAACGTAGGACATTTGATGTGACCTGGATAGGCGCAAAGAACATCCTCCAAATAACTACTTAGAACACAATAGATGGGAGGCGGCCAGGGATGAGGGAGCCGGGAATAGTTGAGATTGAGCCTCAGTAATGCCTCTGGTAAGATCCCATGGGCGCCTGGGGCCGTCCCACCTGTGCTGTGGTTTGGCTAACCAGGTGGGAGAGAGCAGAGCCACTCTGGATCAGGGTGTCCAGAGCCTTCTGTACACTTGGATTGTCAAAGTTGATACCTGTGGAAGACACCGGCCTCTGGCTAGCTATGTTGCTGGCAGGTGCCAGGCGACTGGAAGGCTGGACAAAGAGCCCCTGGGAAGGAGCCCCAGGCCTGGGGCCCATGTTCCGAGCAGATCCTGCCTGTCCCAAAATGTTTGGAGGCTGATTGCCAGAGGCCTGTGATCTTTGCTGAGGCTGGCTGTTTACGGGTGTGGAAAAATTCTGGTTCTGGGTGTTTCCGGCAGCGACTGAGGGAGATGCAGAGCTATTGGCCACAACCGTGCCACTATTGAAGAGGCTGAGGATTTTGGCCTGAAGCTCTTGCTGGGAGGTGGGGGGCGCAGCTGGAGTGGGTGTAGCAGAGGGGAGCACTTGGCTGCTCTGGAGCGGTTGGGAGCTTGGCTGTGTCTTCAGCGAGGCACCCGAGGTCGCCCCGAGTGGTTGGCGGGAAATCGGGCCTACAAGACAGAAGAAGGAGGTATCTGGTTGAAAGTACCCTCCATGGGCAGGAGGCTTGGCAGCCCAGGGAAGAACAACAATCACTGATCACATCAATCACACAGTACATAGACTATAACATCAATTTCCCAAAGGGGCCACTCCTTGGTATGAGCTGTCTCCAGAAGACAGCCTCGTTCCCCCAGAGAATTAATTAAAGAAAAAAGGGCATCCACCTTGGTTACCAGGGAGTAATACTAGTCTATCCATCACCAGATTAACTACAGGGATCAAAATTCTGAGCCCAAATATTAAGTTATCATTTTATCAGTATAAAGGCCCATAAGCAAACACAGGGGTGGGCTCATTCCCTTACCCACCCCAAAGAGCCATGGGCCTCCCACCCTCCCAACAGAGCCTGGGAATTAGAGAAATGCAGAGTCAGAACTTCACCTCGGCCCTGCCACGTAGCTCACCAGGCAGAGAGTCGGTGCTGCTCCTCATCAGCCGCTCCTTCCTCTCTCGCAGGTAGTTGATGATCTTGTCAGTCTCTTCGGCAGTGAGGTACCTGTTGTCTGCCAGCAGGTTGATGAGGCTTTGGATGGCTGGAGGATGGCCCCCGCGTACTCCTTCATCGGGGCCTCCTCGCTCTCTTTCCTGCAGAATGGCTTCATTGGCCATCTTGGCTGCCTGTCTGGCAATCTCCTCGCGTTCCTTTTCCCGGCACTCATTCTTGTAGCGCTCATAATTTCTGGCCACCAGCACCATGGCGTCTGCCTGGGGCATGTTGCGGTGCTCTGCAGGAGGGAATGACAGGAATTATTTTCTCCCAAGAGAGATCTGAGTGCCCACTCCTGAACTCTATCTACCAAGCCTTTCCTAATCTCAAGCCAGCAAGAAAACCAGTAACAAAAAGCCTTCGGATGGGGAAGGGAGGGGAAGGAGACGAAGCTGGGAAGACAGGTAAATGGATTTCTTTGGTGGGGAATGCACATCTTTGTACAGAGCTGGTTCTTTTTGGAATTCCTAGATCACAGACTTGTAGTAAAAATCAAAGAAACATGATAGCCTCTCACAGATTCAAAAAGACTTCGTGGGGAATAACCATGGAGGGCCGGCTGCAGGGGGTCAAAAAGCCCGTCTGTAAAGTCTGGCTCTCCACGGTGTTTCTCGGGATAGAGCTAGCCTACTGTTTTTGAATTCGTAAGTTCAAAGGTAACGGATTAAGACCAAATTGTGACCCTAAGTAACCTCCTCTCCTTGGGCAACGTGATTTACAGGGTGGTGAGAAGACTTCTCAAAACTTTATATAAATGAACTCATATATCTTGAGGACTATTCCTCAGAGAGACAAATGACACACAGGAGAGTCTTACGCATTTTATGGTTATGGGTATAACCAGTCAGACAAATAGAGATCTCGTGTGTGGTGGGAAGAGGGAAAAGTCTTGTGTTGAAAGAGCAATGAGCAGGGCATCAATTGGCTGACTCTCAACATTCTGGGTGCAAAGTACTAAAAGTCACTTCAGGGAAGGACTTCAAAGAACCTCCTCCCCTGGACCTCTAAGAGGTCAAGGCCCTCTCCCTGTTCTCACAGTCCCTCTGCTTAGCACACTTACAAATAGCATCCCAACTGCCTGTGGTATTCTGTCTGCTATTAGAAAGTTTGGTGAAAGCAAGGAGTCTATCACACTCATGTAGTATGCACCAGTTCTTCCCACTGGCGAGAGCTGACTGCGTATCTCTTCCTAACTCTCCCTGAAGTGACTTCACATGGGTGGTTTGAACTAGGACACAGTCAGAGCATTTGCACCACAAAAATCAGCAAATGCTACAAACCACACTGCCCTCATTTCCTCACCCAGAACTGGTTGTTGAACATTTGCCAGCACACCCCTGTACATATCTAAGGAGAAAACACATGTCTTATATAGAACTGTATCCACTAAAAGACTATCAGACGAATAAATGACCATGTAAATCTCCACCAGTTCACTTATCAAAGGGCCCTACCATACCTGAGCTGAAATATATGAGTCATTTGCCCCAACCCTGGTTCTTCTGATTTCGGCATGAAAGAATTAATGGACTAAGTGACTACCTCTGGAATTCTGACCCACTTGGGCCTCCATACCTTGTGGGGTTCCAAACATGATGTTGACTGTACAGGAGCGGTGAATCTGGTGTTGCTGGGTGATGACAATAGCAAAAGGAGACCCTCCCCTGCTAACATCCTCCAGGGCTTGTGACAGCGAAACCTCTGTGTTGAGGAAGATCAAATCCACTACCATGCCTAGGTCTCGTACCTTCCGCCCCACAGATTCAGCATAATCTCTGTAGAAACAAACAGAATCCAGGTAAGCACTCCCCATCTGCACACTGCTGCACCTCAGCCAGCTGTGTGTGCTACTTAGGAGAGTTCAACCCAGGGTCTCCCCAGTGCCCTCTTCAGACTCCAAGGGTCTAGATTTCCTTCTCTTTATCCTGGCTCCGAATGGTTCTATATAAAGTTGCTGGCAGCGCAGTAGTTAGTAGCCAGGTCCTTCTCCTAATTCTCTAGTACAGCAGTCCTTTCTTACACGGTCTCACTGCCTAAATAGACCTGTCTTTGGGGAGGCTGCATAATCATGGGAAAAGCATAGGCTTTCATCTAGAAAGACGGGTTTGGATCCCAGCTCTAACACTGACTTGAAAAGTTGTGAAGCTTTGAGCAGATCCCTTTACCTCTTACAAATCTCAGTTTCTTTACCAATAAAACAGGAATAATATGGCTCAGCTCCCATGTCATCTCCTTGACCTTCTCTTCAATCTAAATTAGGTCCTTGATGTATTTCTCCTCATAGGTCCTATCGCCAATATATCTGCTCAACTAGGGTGTAAGTTCCATAAGAAGGGGCTGCTGTGTGTGTTTACCATTATAGCTCCAGTACCTAGCATCTGCCGTACACACACACAAAAAAACTGAATGAATACACATGTACCATGCTTACTGTAAAGATTAAAAATATTTTACATAAAGTGCCTCGCATGGGGGTAGTACAGAATAGGTGCTTAGAAAAATGATAGCAAACAAACAAACAAAACACACAAACAAAAAAAACCCCCATTTCTATAGTTAAAGCAGCATCTATTTCTAAACAAGACAGCCCAGAGCCTGTGAACTGTCTGCTGCTTAGTGTCAACACCTATTTCCCTAGCTTCTGCCTTGAAATTGGCTCTTTAACCCCAAACTGCTAGAAATACATGAAGTTATTTACTAATCACCAAGGGAAAGAACACATAGCTACTGCCAAGCCAGCAAGCCGCTATACTCTTCTGCTTCTCCGCTCTGCCTCTTGAAGGAAAGAATGTAAAACAGAGGTAGAGTAAAACAGTGCTGTGAACTCTGGACTGACTAGCATGGTCGCCTAACATTTCTGCAAGGCCATGGCACTTCACAAAAAAGACTTCATACTTGGCTGACAAATGCAGAGACGTGCCTCCCACGGTACTGGGGGGTTGGGGTTGTCCCTTGAAGGGGGACCTCTACTGCTTTGGATGACCAGCATATATTTTCGCTTCGATTTTCCCTTGGGAAGGCATCTCTCTCTAACTCAGTTCACATGGCTCCACAGGTCTAAGTCACCTTAAGCTCTAGGGATGGGATGGGCATATGACCTAGCCCTGGCCAATCAGGGAATCCCAGCACTGTTGGCTAAAGTGACTAGTCCAGCAATGGGAAAATGAGCCAGGTTAGTCCAATGAAAAACAATTTCAGGACGTTAGATGGAAGCACTAGGAAGGAGAAGCTCTCTTTCCATTGTATTTGCTAAGCCAGGAAGATACATGTCTAGGGCCAGTGCCATTCTGCCTTTTCAAGGAGAATGCCTGTCTAAGAATGAAGGCAACACAGAAACCCAAAATTGGTAACATGGTTTGACCCTGCATGTGACCATACCTGAACTTCCAAACCAAGCAAACTAAAAATTTCCCTTTGAGGCCCAACCCAGTTTGTAATGGGTTTTCTGTCTTACAACTGAAAAAACTCTGGCTAAGACAGCACAGCAATGCCAGAATACACAGACCACGTTCAGTGGGTAGAGCTGCCAAGAGGGAGCCTGAATTTCAATTCTGACCCTTCCCCTTACTCAGGAGAAATATCCAAAGGGTTCTTACTTAGTCTGCTTGTTGACCACAATCACAGAACAATCAACAGGCCTCTCAGCATCAAAGCGTCTCTGGATTTCTTCAAAATATTGACGATAAAGCTCTTCTCTACGCCGTTCTTCACGTTTCAAACGCTCTGCAAGATACCACCAGGGAAAACTAAAATATGAATTGTGCTTTTTTTTAAATAAAAATAAGTCACAGGCCTTACTTTGAATTCTGAACTACCTGCAGGCAAAGATCATCATCACACACACACACACACACGCATGCACACACTCATACACACACACACACACACACATTCTCTCTCTCTCTCTCTCTCTCTCTCTCTCTCTCTCTCTCTCTCTCTCTCTATTAATCCTCTAGACTATCTCCTAAAAATAGCCATTAGGAGTGAGGGAGAGAGTGTGAGTGAGGGAGTGAAAGAGTGTGTAGACGTGTGGTGTGTGTGTTAAAAAATAACCATTAGTATTCTTTTTTACTATAAAAACCCATTGAAATAGTTGGATTAAAGGGCATGGTCATTCTAATGCCTCATCTGATATACACTGCCACACTGTCCTCTAGAAAGGCTCTTATTAATTTACTAGAGGCCCAGTGCATGAAAATTCATGCACTGGAGGGGGGGTCCCTCAGCCTGGCCTGCCCCCTCTCACAGTCTGGGAGCCCTCAGGGGCGGGGCGGGAGGCGACCTGACGATCAGGGGAAGCGACACCCCATCACCCCTCTGCTGCTGTCATTGCCGGCAGCGCAAGCCTCGGGCGGCCCTTGGCGGCTGGGCAGCCGCCATCTGAGGCCTGCCTTCGCCTTGGGCTGTCCCTGGGCAGCTGGGGGGCTGGGGAACTCTAGAGGCAGGAACGGGGAGCGGCCGGGTCCGCCAGGGGGCGGGCCCGGCCTTGCCACACACCTGTCACCCTGGCGGGGCTGGGGAGACTGGGCACCGCCATCTTTGAGGGCGGGGCAGTCAATTAGTATATTCCCTCCTTATTGGCTGTGGGCGCTGCTATCTTTGTAATGCGGTGAGGGCCAATTAGCATATTCCCTCTTTATTAGATAGGATTTACCCAGAGGGGTGAATCACCTATTGCTATTACTCAACTAGATATGAAGCAATTTAAAAACCTTTAAAGATGTATTGAGAAAACCATACTTTTAAAAAGCATCTTTGTCTTTTTAAAGAGATTCTGCTGGGTAAAAATTATAAAACAAACAAATAAAGAAACAAGCCCACAAACCCCATGCTTCACAGATAATGCAGACTAGTTATTTGCATAATGGGCAAAACGCAAGCAACCTCTTTAGCTCCAATCTTTAATTTCTTATTGATGAAATTTCATCTTTATTTCTTCTTCTTAGATGACTAAACCAGATAACACTAATTTGCATTGAAAATGCTCTCTACATATCAATAGGCTATTTGTATTTTTTCCTTTTGTAAACTGTTAGCCACCTCATTTGCCCCCTTTCAGTTGGTTATTAGTTTCCTCTTTTTTGGTCCAGTATTCTGTCAGTAATAGGAATTAACTGTTTCTGCTACTTTACCTTTTGCACGAGACTGACTTTCTGGGCCTGGAGGGCCTCTTCCATCAAAGCTATCCCGGTAACGGTCAAAGTAAGAGTCATCCTTTCTCCTGCCATAGTCATCCATTCGCAAGTATCGGTCATAAGAGCTTTCTCTCCTGTAAAGTTAAAGAAATTATCACAAAATGAAAACTGTTGTCCTATCCTGAAAAAATCAGATACAAAGAATTCTTCAAGACCCAGTCCCCTGTGAGGAAATAAGCATTGTAAGGCATAGGACTTTGGGATTGGACCAATGAGGTTTGTACAAGCATACCTGGAAAATATTGTAGGTTTGGTTCAAGACCACTGCAATAAAGCAAGTATCGCAATAAAGCGAGTTGTAATCTTTTTGCTGGTGGAGGGTCTTGCCTTCAATTTGTAAAGCATAATAAATGAGGTATGCTGGTATCTGGGACTCACTGCTTATTACCTCTGTGGCTGCAAATGAGTCAACCTGCCTTGCAAAATGACTGGATTCACAGAAAGTGAATCCAGTCATTTTGCAAGGTCCCTGGCATAAAGCAAACACAAAGTAACTGGTAGTAATTATTGTTATTATTTTTTGTTAATCTTCACCTTAGGATATTTTCCCATTGGTTTTTAGAAAGTGGAAGGCAGGGAGGGAGGGTTGAAAAAAGAAGGGAGGGAGGGAGGGTGGGGAAGAGAAGGAGAGAAAGTGAGAGAGAGAGAGAGAGAGAGAGAGAGAGAGAGAGAGAGAGAGAGAGAAGGAGGGAGAGAGGGAGAGAGGGAGAGAGGGAGAGAAGGAGAGAGGGAGAGAGGGAGATATCGATGGTCTCTTGCACTGGCCTGATTAGAACTGGGGATTGAACCTGCAACCCAGGTAGTGCTATCTTGACCGGAATCAACCAGCAACCCTTGTGTGCGCAGGCCAACACTAACCACTGAGCTACACCACACTGGCCAGGGCCTGGTGATAATTACTGATATTAGTTTTGAGGAACTGTTCCATGTGTATGTATATATGTGCATATATACAGTGTGTGTGTGTATATACATATATATATGTACATATGTATATATATATATTATATATGCATACACATACATACACACACACAGTAATTTTTCATCACTTAAAATAGAACACTCTGAACTGAAACTCTACCCATTAAAGAAGGGAATGGGGCATAAAAAGATACTTCTGCCTATGAATTTGCCTTTTTTAGACACTTCATATAAATGGAATTATATGACATTTGTCTTTTGTGTCTGTTTGGCTTATTTCACTTAGCATAATGTATTTTTTAAAATCCTCACCCAACGATATTTTTTCCACTGGTTTTCAGAGAGGGAGGGAAAGAGGCGGCGGGGGAGAGAGAAACATCGATTGGCTGCCTCCTATAAGTGCCCAGACCAGGGCTAGGTATCAAACCCACAACCGAGGTACCTGCCCTTGATTGGGAATTGAATCAGAGACCCGTAGGTGCTTGGGTTGATGCTCTAACCACGGAGAAAACCAGCCAGGGCCATTTAGCATGTTTTCAAGGTCCATCCATGTGGCAGCAGGTATCAGCATTATCTTCCTTTTTATGGCTGAATACTATTCTATTGCATGAATACATCACATTTTCTATCCATCTACTGATGGACTTTGGGTTGTATCTACCTTTCAGTTACTGTGAATAATGCTTCGGTGCACATTCATGTACAAGTGTCTGTTTGCCTCTTTCCATTCTTTTGGGTATAGTCAGGAGTGGAATTGATCATAGTAATTCTACTACATTTATAACTTTTTGAGAAACTTCCAAACTGTTTTCCATAGTTGCCACATTATTTTACATTCCTACCAACAATGTAAAATATTGTTCCAATTTTTCCACACCTCACCAGCAATTGCTATTTTGTTTGTGTGTGTGTGTGTGTGTGTGTGTGTGTGTGTGTGTGTGTGTGTGTTTTAACACATTTTTATTTCAGAGAGGAAGGGAAAGGGAGAGAGAGATAGAAACATCAATGATGAGAAAGAATCATTGATTGGCTGTCTCCTGCATGCCCCCTACTGAGATTGAGTCTGCAAGCAACCTGGGCATGTGCCCTTGACTGGAATTGAACCCAGGAGACCCTTTAGTCTGCAGGATGACACTCTATCCACTGAGCCAAATCAGCTAGAGCTCTGTGTGTGTTCTTAAAAAATAAATTATAGCCACCCTAGTAGGTATGAAGTGCATTTTCCTGACGAAGTGTATCTTCCCTGTGCTTTTGCACTGCCAAAACAATTTGCATTTCATCTTTTTTCCATTTTCATAGGCCATGGGGAGAGACCAAAATTCATTTGCTAAAATATTTACTGAGCAGCATATCTGCCATTTGATAGACAATGGAAATATAAAATCATGCCCTTCAGAGCTTTCAATTAGTTTAGCAGAACACACATAAAAATACTGTTACCAAAAAAACCCCAAGCAGAATAGTTGTACATGTACCTACCTGTACATGGGATCTCGGGAGTCTCTCATATCTCTGTATCTGTCATACATGGGGTCTCGATGATCTCGAAAATCCCTAGAGTCTCTTAGATCACGGAAGTCTCTAAGATCCCTCATGTCCCGAGCATCACGCATACTTCTGCTGTCTCTGTGATCCCGAACGTCTCTATCTCTGTGGTCCCGCAAGTCTCGGGGGTCTCGCATGTCTCTGCTATCGCGGGTATCACGACCATTTCTTCCATCCCTGGGCTCTCTTCTTGGACTTCCTCGAATTGGGGATCGATCACGTCTTGAATCTCGACTGTCTCCAAAGCCATATGGATCTCTGTGGGAGGTAGCAAGAAGATGCTAAGACAAAGAAATCGAAGGTAGCTAACCCTTCAGCTCTTTATTAGAGGAAGCACCCCCTCCAACCCGCCCACCCCAAACATAGTAGCAAAAACAGTGAGAACATGACTAAAATTTGAACAAGTCACCATCTGTTCAGCAAATAAAGACTAGGTTCTACAATCTCAAAAGATCAGGACAAAGAATGTATGACCCAAAGCCAAAGGTTTTGACTGAGGTCATAGTACTTATCAGGCTTCAGGGAGTAAGTAGTAACTCGGCATTCCTTATGCATGCCAATCTAGCATCTCAATCTCAATAGGTTTTCAAGGTAAAAGTGTCTTTCTCCAAGAACCTATTTTCTCCTACCAGACCTGTTTGAAAGAGACTTTAAAAGGGGAACAAAGTTGGGGAGACATAGTAAGGAGCAAGACTCACGAAGAAAAAAAGAACAAATGCACAATTTCATACAAAGTAATGGTGATCAAAGGAGTTGTCCTGGAAGTGCAGAAAACTTCCCTTAAAATATCTAGCAGGATAATCAAGTTATGAGAAAAAAAGAAAAATTACAATATGACACACATAGTAAAGTGTAAGAACACACTGTCTTCTCAACATAGTTAATGAGTAGTGGTCTTTCTCAATTTGAGGTTTATGAAGAATCTAGTTCCTTTGTTGCCAATGTTTGTTTTTTAATGTTTGAAGTCACAGATTTGTTTGGTCTGCTCCGATTCAATATTCTTCATGAGACAGTCTACTCTACTGGAAACTTAACTTCAACATATCTAATAAACTTCTTATTCAACCCACTCATTCCTGACATTTTCACTTTTGACAAAAATAATCTTCCCAGCCCTAACCGGTTTGGCTCAGTGGATAGAGCGTCGGCCTGTGGACGCAAGGGTCCCAGGTTCGATTACGGTCAAGGGCATATACCTTGGTTGCGAGCACATCCCCAGCTGGAGGTGTGCAGAAGGCAGCTGATCGATGTTTCTCTCTCATCGATGTTTCTAACTCTCTATCCTTCTACCTTCCTCTCTGTGAAAAAAATCAATAAAATATATTAAAAAAAAATAATCTTCCCAGTTATCAAGGTCTAAGTTCTTGAAAGTTAACTTTGATTCTTCCTTTCCTATCTCCATTAAGTCACTTCAATCCTGTTTGTTTTCCCTCTTCACTGGATTTATGAATTCAATCCAAACCCATATGCTGGCACCAGTAAGTTTCCAAAAACAAAACAAAATGAAAACCAACCTTCCAGACTTCAATTCACTCAACACATAAAAACCAGATTAACTACCCAAATTACAACCTGTTCCAATTGCAGCTTCACTATTGCACTTCTGGGTACCCTCCCTAACAAATCTGGCCCCTTCCAACTGCTACCTTTCCTCTATTTCCCAATCCAACTTCCTCAGTTTTACTTAAGCTGTTCTTAAGACTTAACTTACACGACATCTACCACAGTATTTCCGTTCTTTTGGCTTTTCAATCTGGAATATTTTTCCTGCACTAATCCAAGTATCACCCAATCCTCAGGCAAATTCATGTCTCATGTCTTTGAAGAAATCTTCTCAGATTAATCTCCCTAGAAATTGCTGATCATCTCCTGCTCAACTCTTAGAGCACTTACTATTTCTATTACCCATCTTGATTTGGTATTTACCTTTTTTTTTCACATATATATTTTTTATTGATTTGAGAGTGGAAGGGAGAGGGAGAGGGAGAGATAGAAACATCAATGATGAGAGAGAATCACTGATTGGCTGCCTCCTGCATACTCCCTACTGGGGATCGAGCCTGCAACCTGGGCATGTGCCCTTGACATGGAGCTCTTCAGTCCGAAGGCCGATGCTCTATCCACTGAGCAAAACCAGCTAGGGCTGGTATTTACCTTTTTACAACAATGTCTTTTTGTTTGGCCCACATTAAGTACTACCTCCTCCATAAAACCTGCCCTGCACTCGATCTTCCTCAACAAATATGCTTCTCTAGTCCTATCTCAATAAATGCTACACCCACCTACTCAGTTACTCAAGCCAGGAAACTGGTTGTCATCCACTCTTCCAATCACATTTCCAAATTTCATTCATCCTTTCTCTGAAATTCTGTCCACATTTCTTTACTCCCAATAGCATCACTGAAGGTCAACCCATAATCACAGTAAAGGCCTTCTAAAGTAGTTTCCCCATGTCTACTCTTAACTCTCTATTCTAGTCCTTTTCCACATTACTCTAGTGATCTTTTAAATATGTAAAACCTTTACTGGTTTCCCACAGTATTTAGAATTTAATCCAAAATCTCTAGTGCTAATAAGATCCTGAGTGGTCTTGGCTCCCGTCTTCCCCAACTTCATCTCTTCCTCTCCCTAGTTTACCACTTTCTTGCCATGCTGGCCTTTCAGCTATGACTTGCCAATGTTTTTCCTGATGCCTTTACTAGAGCAGCAGACACAAATGCATACTCATTTTCTAGGTCTCAGCATAAATATATATATATATTTAAATGTATTTTTAATTGATTTCAGAAAGGGAGAGAGATGGAGATAGAAACATCAATGATGAGAGAGAATCATTGATTGGCTGCCTCCTGCACGTCCTCTACTGGGGGGGAATTGAGCCCGCAACCTGGGCATGTGCCCTTGGCCGGAATCGAACCTGGGACCCTTAAGTCTGCAGGCTGACGCTCTATCCACTGAGCCAAACCGGCTAGGGCTCAGCATAAATATATTATTCCCTCATTTTGTTAGTTTAAAAGTTTATCTTCTTCCCCTAAATCCTGGCCACATCTTCTCACAGCACTTTTTTACTTGTCTGTCCACTCTCCTAGACTGCAAGTCCATGAGGGCAAGGGCTATCAGAAACTCTCCACTATAAATGTCACTATAGCTGCAATGCAGATGATCCACAAACACGTTGAATGAATCTTGCTCTAGGACATATTTCTATTATTGCATTTATCACAAGATTCTGTCATTATTTGTTTACAGGGCCTCCCTACTGAACAGTAGAAGGCTTTGTATCCCTAGGACACGGCACCAAGTTTAGGAAATGTTTAATGAATTGTTCAACTAAACTATAAGCCTCTCAAGAGCAGGAGCCATGTTTTGTTGATACCTTTGTCATCTATCATGATTACACATATTAAGCATTCATCATGATGCCATCAGCTTGGTAGAAAACCCCAATTTCACTTCATATACAGGACATAGCAAAAACAATTTAAATGACAACTTTGCTTCTATGAAAAATCCTTGTCATATGTTTTAAGGCTCACAAGAACCCCTAATTTGTGGGAACATATGGGAGACCAGGGAATTTAAATGACAGCTAAACATTTTCCCCTCTTAGAATAGAGACTAACCAATATTCTTACTTCAATTTTCCTTATGTCATATAATCCTCCTAATATGTGTAACATCTGATATAGTGTATAATGTGGGCAAACACCCAGAATCCAATGGGAAAGGACAACTGTAAAGTATTTTTGGATTAATGATCGCTAGATAAAGCTGCCTTGGGGAGCAGTTAGAAGTAGTCATTAGAGGTGGAATCAGATTTCAAGTGTTCTTGGCAATCAGGACTGAGAGAGATCATGAGCTTGACAGACCACAGACCACACACAAGAATTTGGGCTGGTGGAACAGCATGTTATTCGCGGCCTTAGGATAATAATAAATGCCATATTTGGTTCTCATTCTTTTGAACCCACTGAAATACTTACTTACCTGTCAGAGTCCATCCCTGGAGGTTGACCATAATCCTAAATTCCCAAAGCCTGGGTTCACACTTCCAGTTTGAGAAGGCAAGCACTTCCCCTCCCCTCAATGAATTTGAACTTCATGTGCAACACAACTACTAATTCCCCCTCAATTGCTTTCTGTATAAAAATGTAGAAGGGATGATATTCATTCACAAGGGGGAAAAGAACCAAAGTGGTGGAAGTAGGGATAGAGAAGATAGTAATTCTCTAAAATGAAAAGGCCAGGCTTTTTTCCTTTCTCAAAAGATGAGCAGTATGGCAGACTGCTGTTCCTCTGAAGACAAAAACAAAAACCCCTTTAGGGTCACTTCAGGACCCAAAGAACTTCCCCAGGACAAGAGGGCTTCCAGGACTCCAGCTGCTGGCCCCAACATCTTTCTCAAAGCAAGACCAGCTATCAAAAGGGTGGTACAGTGTGCAGGATTCAGAGTGCCGCAAGCAGAAAGCCTGCAGAATGAGATGCTTGACCTCAGATAGCCAGTGGATTAGAAGCAAGTTTCTGGAGCATAATAAGATTCAAAATATCTTCCCACCATAAGAGAGGTGTTTAAATGGAGACCAAATGCAGTGTACCCTCAGGTACCAGGTCAGTAGAGGCTAAAATGAAACTAGAAAGTGGTTAAATAAATTTCAGCACTCGAGTCCACAACTGAAGGCAGGTGATAAACACTACTGAAATTATGTTAAATATTCCTCATCTATTCAGCAGGGGGAAAATACTGGTAGCCAAATGCTCTTTGTCTCAAGAGAAATATAGGCATCATTTGGAAACAGTTGAGAGGTAAGGGAGGAGTGGGTGAAGGGAAAAGCCATGCATGGCTCAGATGGCAAGTGATGTGCTTCTGGAAGAATTGCTTTTCTTCCTGGGCACTGAAGGGGTGGTGTCGCCTACTGTTCATTTGAGAGTCTACAGAGTAAGAACTGATAGCTGATCATCTTCAAGACTGTGAGGGACTTTGAACTTGTCTTCAGCCAGAGGCTGAAACCTCAAGCTCAGGATGTTTTGCTCTGGCCTTGGTGTACAGGTCAGGGAGGAAGGCCTTTGTCCTTTGCTTTGCCAACATCTTCTTTTTGTTTCTGTAATATTTTCCTTGGGAGGTCCAGCCTTTTTCCCCTCCTGAAAAAAAATCCTTCACCAGCTCTTCATACTTCTGTTCTGTCACAGATACTGTCCACAAATATAATTATCTAAATGGCTGGCTGCTATGTGATGTTGATCCCCCACGACAATGGTTCCATGCTGTCAGAAATGAAGACAAAGGACTTGAGGAGAATGTTGCCATTAGGTGCACGTAGGATATGGCGCACAATGAGATATACCTTCCAGATTCAAATTTTGTAAGTGCCCATTTGTCTCCCTAGGAAGCACTCTGATGATTTTCTCCAGCACAAATATGACTTTTCTGATGGTAGAGATGGCACTTGCTGAGAACTGAAGGTTCTTCTTAAGTGTTAGTACAGGGTTAATCGCAGCCTGGAATCTTTAATCGTGAGGCCCACCTTAAGCTAGGGCTGTCGCACATCCAAGGAGCAAGCAGTTATCAAAGGAATTAACGTTGTGGATAGGTAGAAACCATCTTAGGCCATATAAGAAACTTGTCTACAGCTAGGTTATTTTGGATGAACCGAGTCCTTGATGACTTTCACTGAAGAGGCATCAGGCCTAAAAATCCTTAAAAATATGAGGAAAACTCTCTGCAGAACTTTTGATGTAGATGAATTAATTCTATTTGCTTTTCTTCAGGTCATATGGGAAGGATGAGGAACTAGAGAGTCTCACTTGGAAGCCACATCTGCGTAGGGGTATGTTTCAAGACCTGGATTATCAAGGTGTTGAGCTACAGATGGAAATTGAGAACATCTGAGGCACAACTAGAATCATGGTCCAGTTTTTGAAGAAGGCCTAATGCCTAGCACCAATGCCAGGCAACTTGCATGGTAACTATGTAATATACTCATAAAGAAGTCAAATGAAGTGGTCCAAGGGTTAAATGATGAGAATTCAGGCTGAAATTTGATCCAGAGCAGGGATTTCCGATGCAAGGTACTGTGCTTGGCTGGGCAAATATTGTCAGAATTACATACTGACAGTTGGAATCATTAGGGAGGCACATTACTGAACCGAGAGCAATGCCAGCAGAACTGTGCCTTGCAGAGACATTTGAAGAGGTGATAATCCTGTGAAAATTCCCAAAGATACCTAGGCGTTTTGACACTCAAGGTTAAAGTCCAGCAAAACAAGGTGTTACAAAGGTCTTGCCAGCATGCTTAAACAATTTAAAAGTAGCAGCACTGAACACATGAACAACTTAAGGAAAGTATTTGTCATAGGTACAGTGATTCTCCCCCGCACCCCCCATGAACAATGCATTCCTCATGGCTGGGGGCACATAAAAAAATCAGGGTTGTCAAATGAAGGCAGTATGGTTGTTGTAAACACACTGGTACATTTGTAATTCAAGGCTTTGACTACAGGCATGTACCTAAAGGGTGATGTGATATCAAGTGTTCACCCTCAGAGAAATGATCAGCCCCTTTTAGGCTAACCACTCACCCATCTTGCCTACTTATTGCATTTTATTTCTGCCTTATTGATATATCTTAAGAGATAATGCATGACATGATCAAAGCAATGATTAAAGTGTTAATGTTTTATTTTAAATACAATGTCTACAATTAGTTTGGTTTTAGGGTTTTAAAATTCTTATTTTTAAAGGTAAAAAACTGGGACTCTTTGCTCAGGTTTTAGATGAGGCTCAGAATAGGTTTTACTAAATGTGAACATCCCACTTCCCTGAACCTTATTAAACATGATTGTATAAAACTTTAGCATGTTAAATAACATGCCATGGAACCCAGTTAGGGGCATATCACCAAGGGGAAGACTGAGTGTCTTACTGAAATTTAAATTAGCCTAGCTGTCCCTTCTATTGATTATAAATAAAGGAGGAAGCCACGGCCCCAACCATATCTAAACAACCTAATTTTAAAATTTATTTCTGAGGAAGGTGATATTTTAAAAGGTATATAAAAGTGACATATATTTATATATCCGGTAAGAAGAACATTTTAAAAGGCCCCTTGCAATGTTGCCTGTATGCTGTTGTTTTTTTTGGCTTTTTTTTTTTAGGGGGGAATAGTTTTTAAAAAAGGCATAAAGGTATTCCTTCCAATAAATATGAAATTATGGACTTACATTTTAGCTTGGTATAAAATTAATTTTTTAAATTTAATGTACTGGCAATGGCTATATTGGATTCCAAACAGTGGAGTTGGTTATTTCCCCAACATTGACAATGTTTGTTGAAAGCTACAATCAACTGATAATGTTTAAAGCATTTGACTAAGTATCATTAATATGACATAAAATATTTTTAATTCATAGCACAAACAGAAGCTATACTCTGTTTGCCTCCCCCCCACCTTTTTTGTCTGCAGAAACACACAGATATTATCCAGAAATCATAAGCATCATGGGGACAACAGAGTGGGGGAAGACTTTACTAGCGGAGTCACTGTCCTTATATTTGCCAATTCCACACACCTTCCTGTAAGCTACCTATTTCAGCAACACACACATTAGAGCTCCTTGAAAATAGATACACATTAGGTCTTCTTTCAAGCCATTTGGCAACCACGGCTTCCAATGGGAGTCCCATAATTCTAACCATTAGATAGATGCAAGTTCTTAGCCATCAGTATTCCATGTTTATTGGGGCAATGAGATGATGCAACACAGATGGAACTGCCCCAAATCTGAAGCACGGTTAGATGCAGCATAATGGAAGCAATTATATGGAACTGTGGAAGTTCTGCAGGATTCATTTATGTTTTTTTAGATACTCACAAAATCAATCAACAAAGTATTTACCTATAAGCTGCAGGTACTCCTTATAGTGTTAGAGAGAACAGATAGAATACCAATGTATATTCTCACTTCTGCAGTGTGACCAGGGCATCCACCTGACAGCGGTAGTTGTGGTATCAGATTCAACTCCTCTGCCTGGCAAAGTGCTCAAAGAATCCAAATGAAATTGGCAGCATTAACCGTGGGTCTGTTAAACTCTGTAGCAGACATGTGCAATCTATTCCTGGTAGCTTAGAAAATACCCACCCTTCATATCCAAGTGGGGGCATATACACCAAACATACAGCAGCCATTCTTTCCTGTAAGTAGGTAAAAAATGTTTTGTCCCAAAACAGGATAGCTGTATGTTATATGTAAATGCTCAGTTGGGTATATTCCCAGGTGACCTGTGGAGCTACCAGTACAGACTAGCATTCATTCGTACTCAGCAGTGTTCAATTCATTGTAGGAAATAGAGTTTACTGTGGCATGTAGTTTTGATATGTAGTTTACAGTAGAAAGTTGGCATTTTTACTTAGGGACAAAGGCAAAATCCACACTAAGTATCCACTTGAGCCATGAAGAGACACCAGATATCATCCGCTTGCAGGGTGACACTTTTGGACACAATATACTCATCTTGGTGTAAATGGTAACATTAATAAGGCTCTTCTTTGCCAGAAGAGGCCAATTTAATGCCTATCTCCAGGGTATACATCAGGACTATCTCTTTTGTATATGCTGGAAGAAAGACTAGTTTGGGAAAAATGCCTTTTATTTCCAGGAAGGCTAAGAAAAAGGGAGACTTTTGAGAGGAGGCGTGTTTATGCCTTTTTATTTCTCCTCAGTGGGTAACCCAAGCATGTGAGCAAACGGGTGATCTGCAGCACAGGTACAGCAGCAATCTCTCAAGCAGCACTTTCCATAAACCTGGGTTAACATCTGGACTGGCAGCCATTTGGAATGAAGTGTCGAATCTCTGCTGCCCGCTGCAGCAGCATGGCACACACCAACGACCCTGGGGCACTCCTGCTGTGGAGGCTCCCACTGACACGTGAGCTGGGGACAAACAGAGGTTTATCCTCTTCCAATCGCCTGCAACTCATGTTGCAAGCTGAACTTGCTGGGTTTGCCACCGAAAACACAAAGCTTCCTCGGTATCTCCTGATGCATGTTTAAAAAAAGCAGCAAGGCCCTTCACACATGGTTCATGTTCTTATTATTTGCTTGAGTGTTTCTGATTTGTTGGGGGGAAGAAAAGACCCCTGATGTACGAAGTTGGGCTTAACTCCCCAGAGCCCAACTCTCCCAAGGTAACTCACTGCTTCAGGGTACTTTACCTTCGTGTGGGGCTGGGTCTTGATGGAGCCGTATTCATATTTCTTCTTTCCGCTGCCTTATTAATATCTGAAAAGAATAATCAACCCATCTGTTCAATGCTACGGAATAAAAACAAGATCATCAGCATATTTCAAATGAAAGCAATAACAAAAGAACAACAATGACAACCAGATGGTGTAAGAAAATCCATTCAGAAGACACACTGTCACTTGGGCAGTTTTTATTAAGTTATGGCAGTACATTGTCATGGTTTGGTAAGGAATGTCCTCAGTTTTCTACTAACACACAATTTGTGTAAAGCTGATTACGTCAACGTTTTAACACTTTGCAAGTCCTAAACCTAACACTTCCCCATCCCCCACCTCCAAAGGGGAAGATTGTTTTTTTGAGGGGAAAAGGGTGGGAGAAAAATAAGGAGAGTGTTAACAAAACAAAAAGAGTAAAGGCAAATAATCCCATTTTATGTTACAAAGAAGTACGAGCTGAACTCCATTGTCTTGAAACTTCCAATATTCCACGAAGTGGGGCCTCCTTTTAGCATGCCTTGTGCTGTATTCCATTGGATAGACTCTTCCAGAATGAGATGTGGGAAAGAAATGGATTAATTTTTTTTCTAAACGAAGTATCTGACGTGTTCATATCTATGACCCTCATAGATAAGTACCTGAGAGTAAGAACTGGCATTTGGTATAGAAGCGTTAGGTAATAAAACACTCCTAAGAAGTTTTCATTAGAGAAACCTAACATATACATCTAGTTTGGGGAGAGAATTATATAAACTTATAGAAAAGCCAGTTTGTGCAGTTAAAGCCTGGTTGCTAAAAACAAAACAAACTAGCTTTGTAAAAATTGAAGTAAAAAGTAAAACACCATGTACAAATAAGAACTCATGAAATTTCTAAAGAAACGTACCAACGTACCGTATACCCAAAAGATAACCTGACAATTTTATATCTTAAATATATATATATATGCATTAAAAACTTCATACTTTAGTTGAGAAATAAAACTGCTTCCTGCTGCAGTGTAGAGTTTCGTTGCCCTTGTTTCATATTAAGCAACTGATATTATATTTAATGACATTAAATGCTATTAAGCACTCACATAGAGTGCTTAAAAATAGTAATTATGTATTTTTCAAAATTTCAACCAGAGTCCTATCACATGAAAGATCACAATAACAAAACACAACAAACTTAAGAGGGCTGGTGTAGACTTTATCCTGCTATATTGACTTCTGAGTTCCTATTCTAGTGAGAACAATCTTCAATTCCATTTTAAATCAGAATTCTCTTTCCACTATGCCTAGAAGAAAATGGCTTTGAACAAAACTGAAGGAAACATAAATCTAAATAGCCAGAGAAGCATATTCTAAATTGCCTCTTATGTTTTCAATTATGCAGACACAAGCTATAATCCCTCTATTTTTAAAAAATCAGAAAATATTTTCTATGTAGGACATACCAGTAATATCTAACCATGGCTTGGTACTGCACGTGGCACTTTCACAATTTACAGGTTCACTAACATCTGAATTACAAATGACAGTCCTTATAGAAAATACCCAATTCTTTTATATATAATTGTGAAGAATATCAATTCAGGTTTAGAAGGGCCTACTGACCTAGTGCACTCATTTACTTTGTACTGCTTTCTAATATAGGGTGACTGTGATTCAGAGAAATGTGATGTCTTTGATTATTTAAGTAGTTTTCAAAGTATCTCTGGAATACACTGGGGTAGTAGTGCTGGTGTAAAAATCTCTTTTAAATAAGTACCGTATTTTCTAGCAGAATTCCAAACATTATTAAATAGTCTTGTGAATAAAGAATACTCATCTAAACTCTGACTTGACCTAACTAACATTTATCAGAACATGTGGTATTACTTTAGTTGGTAAGTTTCTATTAATGCTGTGTTATAATTTGCCCTCATCATATGAAAAGGATTATTACACTGTATAATTATATCTAGTTCTGTGAGTGCCTACACATAAGACTGGGGAGATAAGAGTCGTCGTGTATTATATACCTTTGGGGCAAAACTGGTTCCAGTTAGAATGAAGGAGGTAAGTATTTTACTTTGAAGTTGGGGAAATTATTTGCAATATTATTTTAAAATTCAAGATTCTATCTGTAAACCATTTAATTGTAATGTGCCTCCTGTAACTATTTTCAGTGAGTAGTCCAGAGCAGTTCTACTTGGATGGTGTGGCTTATGTTTCTTCTGCCAGAAGAGTTCTCTTAGACCATTTTTTAACGTTTAGGAGTTAGTAAAATCTTAGTATGGTGTGCCAAGTGTTTGTTTATTCACCCCTATTTAAGAGTTCCTTAAAGTTCCATCTTGGGTGAGATACGGATAAAATGAGACCTGGAAGTTTTTTTATAATCTCATTGCCATACAAGAGGATTACTCAGGTTAGGATACGGTTGTGGAAATTTTCAGTGAGAGTTAGGAAAGCAAAACTGTCAACAACCACCAATCCCCACACATAAAAAATCCTAACATATGTGCACACAGAACTTTTGGGAAACCTGTTAGTTCAATAATACAGGAATAATAAGAGAAACAATCAAAGGTATAAATAACTTCAGGGAGCTGATCACAGTATAGTAAAGATTTAGAGTCAAGAAAAAATACCTTGCCCATCCTAATTTTTAAAAAAATTTTTTTATTGATTTCAGACAGGAAGGGAGAGAGAGAGAGAGAGAGAAAAAAACCATCAACAATGAGAGAGAATCATTGATCCTACTGGGGATTGAGCCCGCAACCCAGGCATGTGCCAGACCAGGAATCAAACCGAGACCTCCTGATTCATTAGGTCTACGCTCAACCACTGAGCCATGCCCGTCAGGTGCTCCATCCTAATTTTTGTCACACAATTTGAAAACCCATCCATTGGAGGTTGGAAGTTCATTTCAACAAGTTTTCTCTTTGGAAATGCAAATATTGGAACTGGTAAAGAGAACTTTTGTGTTAATTCTTGAATAAGATTATTTTTTCCCTAAATTCTTACAGATATATACTAAGATATCCTATATAACAAAAGGCTAATATGCAAATCGACCGAACAGCAGAACAACCGGTTGCTATGCTGCGAACTGACCACCGGGGGCAGACGCTCAACGCAGGAGCTGCCCCCGGCGGTCAGTGCACTCCCACAGGGGGAGTGCCGCTCAGCCAGAAGCCCTGAGCTGGGCTCATGGCTGGTGAGCGCCACAGCAACACTAAGGATGTCTGACTGCTGAGAGCTCCTGGATTGTGACAGGGTGCAGGCCAGGCTAAGGGACCCCGCCCCCCCCTGCCGAATGCATGAATTTCGTGCACCAGGCTTCTAGTATATGCTACACACACACACACACACACACACACAAGAAATAATGTAAAGGAGAAGAGACCTTTCTTTCTGAACATTAGATGGGGAGCCATAATTGGAGAGAATTTAATCAAGAAGTTAGTGGCAATGTGGGATGCTCTAAGGATAGGTAGAATGATCCTTCTTCTCACAAAAAAGAGAATAGTGCTTTTTTCTCTCCTCCTGCCATATTTTATCCCAGCCACATACTCTTAAGACCAAAAGTCAGACTTAAGTGTCTCTTCCACCTCAGCTTGGTTGCTACTTCTATACTTTGTTAGTTATATCAGCAATGTGGATGCCATTCAAAATCACCATTACCATAAGGTGCTTAACCTTGGCCAGAATATCTATAATTTCCAAGTGGTCTTCTGAAAACAGTTAAAAACACTTTTCAAATAAGGACTTTTAGATAAGAAAAACAGTACCAACTAAAGGGATTTACATAAAAGAAAAAAATCCCAGAGAATAATTTAGAAAACATGGTGTTATACAGGAAATGGCAGAGTTGTTTTAAGGCACAAAAGACTGGGATAAAGAACTCCCAAAGGAAGACACAATGCCTAATCTACAATTTTATTTTAGACTAATATGCCAGACAAGGTTCACACAATGGTCCTTGGATGTTATAAATAAATACACATTTCATTCACAGCACCAAGAATTGCTTTGCTCTATTTTTTAATTGTGCCATCATAAAATAACTTTTTTTTAACCTTAAAACCAATTGTTATACTCCACACCAATGCAATGTAAATTATTCTGAACAAGTGCAGTATGAATCACAATCACAGCACTTAGTGACAGTACCACTATTGGCTGTTGAATGAATCCAGAAACGTATGCAATTTCAATAAGTAACTACAAATTAAATAAAACTCCCTAAAAGGCTTAGTTGAAAACCAGATACTACTAAATGAAAAATGCCACTTGAAAAACCATACTGACTTCTCAAACTATATTTATGAAGATGACTTTGATGGTATATTGTAACATCAGGGATATTATAATGAGCTATATTGTAACTATCAGGGATAAGAGAATGCTCTGCTTTATTAATATGTTTTTATTGATTTCAGAGAGAGGGAGAGGGAGACAGAGAGATAGAAAATCAATGATAAGAGAGAATCATCGATTGGCTGCCTCTGCACATCCCCTACTGGGGATCAAGCCCACAACCCAGGCACATGCCCTTACCAGGAATCGAACCAGAATCAAATTGGACCGGAATAAAACTGAACTGGAATCGAACTGTGACCTCTTGGTTCATGGGCTGATGCACAACCACTGAACCACACTGGCCCAACCATTTTTAAAAATACAGTTCAGTAGGGTTAAGTATATTCACACTGTTGTGCAACAGATCTCCAGAACTTTTCATCTTGCAAAACTAAAACACTCTATACTCATTAGACAACTCCCCCCGAGGCCAGGTGCACGAAATTTGTGCACGGGTAGGGTTCTTAGTCCTGGCGGCAATCAGGGCCGATTGGGGCTTTCCAGCTGCCAGCTGGGGCCTTCCTTCATTCTGTGCCGCCTCTGGTGGTCAGCACACATTATAGTGCTCGATCGAAATGGTCTCCCCATCAAACTCCTGAGGGAACACTTTGCATATTAGCCTTTTATTTATAGAGAGATTCTCTTCATTCTCCACATTTCTTTAATGAAGATGTATCAGCACTACCTGGTAAGATGATTAAAAACCAGATTCTCAGACCCCATCTCAAACTTTTAGAATCTGACAATGAAGCCTAAAAATCTGTATTCTAACAAGTTTCTCAGATGATTCTTGGCAGGTATTTGGGAACTACTACTCTATTATCTATTTATCCCTTTAGTGCATATTAGTATACCAATAACATAATATACTTAGGTCCTCCATTCACAAATCTCTCCTATGTTCAAGGAGGAGTAACTCATAATCTGTTACAAAAAATATGACAATGGCTAACATCTGTAAAAGTTTAATCCCTGCAAACAGCACAGAAGGCATAATCACACAGCTACTTCCAAAGGAAATGGAATTATGAGCCCAAGTTTCCACAGTGCTAAAGGTAACAATAATGTCCAATTCTAAGTTCAGTTGTCTCCTCCCCCCCCCCACGCCCCCGCTACTTCTCTTCAATTATATTTGACAATTTAAAAGGTAGCCCAAAAATTTAAGCTTCTTTTCCCAATTACCTAGCTATAAAATGGCAGAAAAAATATTAGCCACTGACCTTGCCCCTTTTTGATAGCAGGTTATACACTTCTTTGGCTAATAATGGGCAAACTAGAGCTGTCAGTATTGTTTTGCTGGCAGGGGCTACAACATCTACTTCTGAGGCATTTTGTTATATCTAAATGCAACTCTCTGCAAAAAGAGAAAAATGGCCACATATATAATTTTACATCCATAAGCAGACCATGGACTCTTGGTAGGTCAGCTTTCTTTGTTCTCAAGAAGGTGAAAGCATCCTACTAAATGGAAAGAATTAAAAATATTAAAGACCAACAGAAATCCTAACTATTCTTATTACCTCTAGCTCAAATTATGAAGCCAAAACATTTTTATAGTGAAATTAAGGTCTTGTTTAAAACAAATCTATTAATGTAAATCCAACCACAAACCAGTGAAAACTAATTTTCTGAAGTCCTAAATCAGGGGTTCTCAAATTTTAATGTACATAAAAAAAAATCACAGCGCTGGGTTTTGAAAGACCGATTCCTTAGCCTCACCTCCAGAGACCAGTAAGGGGTTGGGAGCTGTATCTTAGGATCTGTATTTCCATTGAGCTGTTCCAGTGACTGATGATGTCCTAATGTAAGTTTCCCAAAGACTGCAAAAGGTTCAGTTACACGTCTATAATCCTTAAAATAAACTTCTTGTATCATTTCTGATCCAATTACAAAATTAAGTATACTCACTTAAAACCAAATTACTTAGCACACCTACTACTGGGATCAAGCCCACAGCCCAGGCATGTACCCTGACCAGGAATCGAACCGGGGACCGTTTGGTGCATGGAATGATCCTCATCCAACTGGGCCACACTGGCCAGGGCAAAACCAAATTAATTATAATTTAAAGTTCTCCAAAGCTCATCCATTTGCTGCAGGATCAACCAAATCTTCAGTAACTCAGTCATTCCAAATGACAACCAGGGGATCACTCAAGATATTTCATAAAGTTAGTGTCACACTCTGCTCTCCAATGCAACTACAGTTGCCCTGATCCTTGCCTAAAGCTGTTGTTCTTTATAAAGGTCAACAATAATGTTGTTTTGAACATGAAATAAAAGAAAAAAAGAGTCTTAGGGATTGAAAAAGTTCTAATTCTTTGAGGTGAATTACTTTCTTATCATAAAAGTAATCGGTCCAGTTGACTATTATGTTTATTTTTTTTAGTGATAAGATGAAGAATGAAAATGACCATCCTTATGAGTATTCATATCTGGTGGTAATAAAACCACCATTTAAAAAGCAGCAGGCATGCTGGTATTAGATATTTAGCTGTCAGTGTACTTCATATTTCCCTAATGTGCTGCTGCTTCAGACAGTGGCCTTACCCTCATCCTTTTCAAGTCTCTCATTAATGAAACTAACACAGAGGGTAACTTTCTATTGGTACTACTCTCCTAATTTCTTGACTTTCTTTAACTCTGCATAAGCTGAATAGTCTAGACAAAACATGTATTCTGTTCACAAGGCCAATCTTTTGGCACAAAAAAGCTAACTGAACTTTTTTTTTTTTGCTAACTGAATTTTAAAAACACTTGTCTCAAAGACACACAGTAATCATTAGTAAACCATAGGTATATAGAGGAAATAAAGTGTAGCAGAAAGAGTAAGTTTTGGGAAATATTGGTACTTCAAGATGTTCCTGGGGGTATAGTGAGAGAAAGGCATCATGGTATTTTTCTCTCTTGGACATCTACGTTGCATATGTTTCACATGTTAAAAGCCCCTGAGAAGTTCTGGAGTAAGGACACCACTTTACCTCAACATGTCCCAATTTTGCTTGATCATGAAATCTTTTATCTTCAATATGTGATTTG
Source organism: Cnephaeus nilssonii (assembly GCF_951640355.1). NCBI lineage: Eukaryota > Metazoa > Chordata > Mammalia > Chiroptera > Vespertilionidae > Cnephaeus > Cnephaeus nilssonii. The sequence goes on along the minus strand of NC_137082.1, from coordinate 68,546,803 downwards.
AGCAAGAAATCTAACCTCTCTGAGACATTATTTCCTCATATGCAAAAAAGATATAATACCAGTCTACCTATCTCACAAGATGATTGACAGGAGCAAATTAATTGGTATTTGTAAACCTGCTTCATAAACCATATGCACTGCTAGCTATATGTTATCATTACCATTAAGAGTAATATGAGTTTAGAAATAGACATTTCATTCTTCCTGGAAGTCAAAAACAAAAATTGCTGAAGGGATTAAAATATTAAATATACTTCCTCCAAAGGTTTTCCATTCTTAAAAGCACAACTAAATTTTAGTAATTCTCACAGTAGTAACAAGCCATACAAAGGTACTGCCATCTGCAGGCCACAGACATGGAATGCTTGCAATGGTTATTTAAAATGAAACCATAGGCACTTTCTCATCAGACTTCTAAAGCCTTTCCAAAAGATGTTTATTCTTGGCTTTTGAACACAGGTAGATGAGGCTCCATTTGCTGAAGTTCTGAAACTGACTCATGTAAAAAAATGATCATTTCTTCTCTACACAGAACTGCTGCTTAGAAATGTGAAGAAAATGACCTTAGCCTTAGGTAATTTCTACATTGTGCTCATACCAAAGTTATCCCAAGAAATATGGATTTTTTTTTTTTACACAGCCCGAGGAAAAAATCTTTGAGTAGCCTTAGCTGACTTTTCAGAGTAACCTTTTAATAAATTAAAGTGTATGTGCTTGCCCACACACAAAAACAGAGGTTATGAACAGACTACAAATAGAACAGACTGTTAGCTTGTTAATTTGTCAACGCCTCCTTTAAATGTGTGGTGTTGACAGGCATGGGACATTGGGTAACCTGCACCCAGAAAAATTCCTTCCACTGGGCCTTGCAGTGTGGTTTCTCCAGCACATTCTATCAGGAATCACTGTTTCTATGTTTCAGGTTAAAAGATTTTTGTCAGAGGTTTCAAAGAATACCTGGAGCTAAAAGAAAGGCAAAGAAACCAGGGTGAAGGAAGAATCTGATCTTAGCACACAGTCAAGTCATCTCCAATACCCACAATGCAATGTTTGGGCTTTACTGGTTTGAAAAAGTCACAATTGAAAGTTAGTTTTCACACCCAGACTGATTAATTAAAAAAACATTAAATCTTGAGTTGTCAAAACCCCAAACTGCTCCATTAACGCCTGCAGAAACATCTTTTTATGAACTGTCAGGTGACCACCACACCACACCACAAGAAAACTGAGAAGGCACACCGGATGCACTTGAGCGGAGAGTTCCTGCATCCCTCCTGTCATTTTTAAGTCAATAATAAAAACACTTTACAACCAGAACGTTTATAATATTAATTACCATCCCCAAAAATCCTGGGGGCATTTCACAGAATCTGCTATGCCTCAGGGAAAAATTCTGTGCACAGAGTAAAGGCCAGAATTATTAACCCCATACTCCTAAGGGCAGCGTTTCCCAAAGCGTGGAGTGCAGAATAATTTCAGCAGGAACAAGGACGCACTGTTTATTTTAATGGATAGGTATTTATTTATTTATTTTTTGAGCATTAGAAAGATAACTGACTTCCATTATACGGTTGTGACATACGTTTCCACCCTAAACAAATATATGTAAGAAGGGGGGGGGGAGGGAAGAGTCAGTTTAAAGGGAAAAAATTAACATTGGGCAAAATAAACAGCAGTACAGATGGTCCCCGGACATAAAGGTGCAACGCGAGAGCCTGGGATTTGGGGAACGCCGTCCTAAAAAAAAAGGCCCTGGCGGGTTGTCCCGGTGTCGAAAGTGCTATCGGTCACGAGACAGGAGAGCCAGCCGGTTGGGGTGCTGGCTCTGTCGCTAATTCCGGGGTAACCTCGGCATAGTTTCTTTCCCGGTTCTCTGGGCCCCGGGTCCGCGTTATAAAAGAGATAGTCTGTCACATGACAAGGAGACGCCTCGAGGATGCTGTCAAGGGGCCGCGAGGCTGCGGCGATCCCGGACACCGCTGGGTGCGCCGCACGGCGCTGGGCGCCACGGAGAACGCCGGGTGAGGCGGCCAGGCTCGGCCCGGGTTCGAATCCCGACTGCGCCACCGTCTCGCTGATGACCCGCAGGCGAGCGATTTCCCCATTTAGAGAAGCAGGGCGAGATGTGCATCCCTATCCTACAGAGAAGCCCTGGGGCTATTGTCGGCGATTCGCGCGCAGACAGGCGGCTGCAGTGCGGCGCCGCGGGACCTGAGCCCACCACCGGCCTCCCGGAATGGCCGGGCCTGGGCCGCACGAGCGCCCAGAGGAGGCCGCGCCCCGCACCGGGCATGCGCAGCCCCGCGCGCACCCAGAGGGAGCCGCGGCCGCCGTGGCGCGTCAAGCAGGCCCTCCAGGCTCAGCCTACCCATCCGGCCCGGGTCCACCTCAACTGCCTGCCCGTCAGTCCCATGCCTCGGCGGACGGCCACCGCTTCCCGGCACTCACCGCTACCAGCTCGGCGGGCTCCCCGATGCTCCTTCGCCTCAGGCCCGCCGCCGCCGCCGCCTCGGCCTCAGCCCACCTGCCCGCCGTAGGACAAAGGCGCCACCAACCGACCGGCGCGGGCACGAGGCAATGGCGGTTGGGGCGGAGAGTGGGGGCAGAGGGCGCGCACGCAGCGACAGGCGCGGCAATGTCGCAAAAGCGCGCGGGTTTACGGTAGGGCTGAGTTGGGACAAGGATTTCCTCAGCTCGGAGGGCAGTTGAGAGCGCTAGGGGTTGCTTAGTAACAGCGTCCCCAGCCAGGTCTCCTCACCCCAAAGGGCTCCGCCATTCTTCCAATTTTCTGGGAGCCTTCCTTCTTTGTGAGAATAGATCATATAAACCCTAAAATACTTTGATTTAGTTTTGCATAAAACTAAAAGAAAACCAAAACACCTTAGAAGTCAGTCTGTGTGTGTGTGTGTATACACTAGTGGCTCAGTGCACTATTTTGTGCACATTGAAAGGAAATTAGAAGTATTCTAATCGCTATTCCCCTTTCTCTATAATAGAAGTGCCAACCAAATTCATGATCAACAATGACAGATCGCCGAGAGCTGTATATGTATTGTGTATGCGCGAGTCAACTTAGCCTTTTATATATCCTACCTAATAAAATAGTAATATGCAAATTGACCGCACCTTCGCTACGCCCAAGCCACGCCCACCAGCCAAATCCACCCCCACCAGCCAATCAGGGCGAGTATGCAAATTACCCAACAAAGATGGCGGTTACTCTGCATACGCTGAGGGAGGGAGGAGTGAAGACTGAAGACAACTTAGAAGGAAGAGGGAGGAAAAGTGGAAAGCAAGGTGGCTGCCAGAGGGAAAGCCCAGGCGGGGTGGGGCGGGGCGGAGTGGGACAGAGCAGGGTGGAGCGGGGCGGGCGGCCGCAGTGCGTGGGTGCAGGCGCGGCGGCTGCAACGGCTGCGGCAGCGGCAGCGCATGCAGCCGCAGCCGCCGCTTGCAGGATTCTTCCTGCAAATGGGCTACTAGTATAGAATAAACTTGCTTAATTAGACCTGCTTTCTGATTTAGCTAAACTTTTTTCCAGCCCAGTGAAGCACCCCAGCTTCTCTTTCAGGTAATTGTCAGCAACACAGCAGTAAATATCAACACAAAGATTATTATTGTAGATCACGCAGGGAGAACAAAGGGTAAAATATTTAACTGTAGCAGTGGTTGACTATATTCTGCGCATTAAGAAAACCTGAAGCCATTTTCAAGATCCACCATTTCTTCTTTTCAGTCTGGTCAAGTTTCTAAGCTTTCTAAATCTCTGTTTTCCAGCTAATGAAAAAGGATTCCACCGAGTCTCCTATCTACCTACTCCAGGATTTCTGTGAGGATCAAATGAGATGAGGCATGGGAAAATGCTTCACAGACATTTGGTTACAGTATAAAATGTTTCCACCTGGCTATAAAGCAAGTTGTGTTCCTGGGCTGAAGAAACTGCAAGGAGGCTAGTCACTAGGGAGAGGAAGCTGGGCGTTGCTACGTGATATCATTACCTGGTGCCCATAGCCACTCTTTCCGGGCTGGGCTGGGCTGTGGGCTGCATTTTGCACCATGGGGTCTTGGCAGCGTTGGCTGTGATTTGGTGGGGTGTTGCTCCAGGGTGGTGGCAGGGCCTGTGTCCCACTTATGGGAAGCTGAGTGTTGTTTTGTGGGCGCCAGGTCTGCAGTGCCATTTCTCTGTAAATGGCCAGTGCGCCTCACAGCTCCTGCATTGAGTGTCTGCCCCCTTGTGGTCAGTGCATGTCATAGTGACTGGTCAGATGGTCAGACACTTAGCATATTAGCCTTTTACACTAGTATATGTAGATACTAATTCTTGTAACCTGTAACCTCCGGATCACAAAGAACAGAGCAGAGAGGTAGAAAGTAGAAAAAATGTTTTATTTGGATTTACATTTAAGTATGCTGTGTATGTACCCTATTCGTTTCACTGACAAGAGGCAAAAGACTTTGGTGATATAGTCACAGGCTCTTTTTGAATTATTTATTTTTCTTGGAATATTCAATGCCAAAAATAAATTTCCCAGAATGTAAATGTTGACTGTGAAGCATGTATAATGTTGTATTTTTTACTTAATCTATAGAATATATTTGTCACTGGAAATGGAATTCGTTGTAAATACACTCGATTTAGCGCATCTATCACTATATGAATCAGGGAGGCTATTCTATTAGTTAGGAAATGCCTCGACCCCATGGGGCCTAGTTTTTCTCCTGTGCCAGGTAACAATGGTGGCTGTGGAATTTGAACACTAGGGGAAGTCAGATCTCTTTGACACTAACTCATATGTTCACTCTTTCACTAATTTACTCACCAAATGGAATGTTTATCATATACCTACTTGCTAGGTACTATTATGAGCAAGTACAGACCCATCCCTGCTATCTTAGAGATTACTGTCTAGTAGAGAGATAGAATTAAGTAAATAATCACACTTGAGTTGTAATTGCAAACAAGTAAATACTGAAGGAAAGACAGAGGGGTGCACACTCTTGTCTAGCTTTCCTTCTTATGAATAGTGCAGGATGTGTCCAATGCCTATGAGCAGATATGCTTGGTCTTCAGATCCTTACCATAATACATCATGGCACCTGGGAAGGAAGCTGGGTGTGTTTTTTCCACCTCTGCTGAGAGCTCCTGGAAGCAGATTAGGGACTTCTCTCAGGAATTTTTCCTTTCCTTTTCCCCAGGTTGTTTTGTTCACTCACTCTAAGTGAGAATTTTCAGGATTTTGTGGAGTCCTTGGCCAATAGGACCATCTGAGAGAGGTGAGGAGAGAGGCATTGAGAGTGTGGACAAATGGGCTTGTAGCTTAACCTCATAGGGTTCACAAAATTCCAATCCCTATACCCCACTCCCATGACCTACTTATGCTGTTCTGGAAATTTACCCAGTGCACCATGTAAACAGACCTCTGATGCTTCAACTTTCTTGGCTCAAGTCTACTAGGGGAATTTACCACTTATGAAGTCTTGGTGGATCAGAACACAGGCAGTAGATCAGACTGGCCTAGTTCACAACTCTACTCTTCACTTCTAGCTGGGAAAGCTTGAGCTTGTTTTTTAACCTCCCAGTGCCTCATTTTCTTCACCTGTAAAATGGGTATAAGAATAGTATGTACTTCCCAAGGTCAATATAAAGTAAGTTAAATTAAATGAGGTAGTGCACATCATGCTTAAAGCTCTTAGAATCAAGTCTGTCTCATCGTGTGGGCTCATTAACTCATATATCTCATGTTCTCTTGGTTCATTTTATGACACCATGGTTTGTCTTTCTGTAAATATGCTTGTGCTAACAGACCATCCCTAGAACACAGAGGCCCGTGGCTTTTCACAGACTACTCTGTTCACAGGTATATGGAATAAATGTCATTGGAAGATTAATAGTGAGTCCTTGTGTCCCAGGACTTTGGGGGTGGGGTTGGAAGGGACTTTGTTGTGATGACATTGAGTTTGTTGTGAGCCCCAACAGCTAATAGCGCCTCAAATTAAGATTCTGCCAACAAAGTGGATCAGAATAGGACTGCCCCTGCTTGGCAATTTCTGTTGTATGTTTAAAGAAGTAGCCCAGGGAACTGCAGAATGGTCACTCTAAAGTCCTTCCCAGCCATCAGGGAGCCCAGCCTCTATGACATAAGTAAATATCCACTTATGTCAGTATAGCTTTGTACAACTCTGGCAGTCAGAATAATGATCTCCCTGCCCGCCCCCCCCACCCCCCAACCAAAGATGTCCATGTCATATCTTCTGAAACCTGTGAATTTATCACCTTACATGGTGACAGGAACTTTGCAGATGTCATTATGTTAAGGACCTTGAGACGGTGGTAATCCTGGATTTTCTAGGTAAGTCCAATGTAATCACAAGGGTCCTCATAAGAGGGAGGTAGGAGGGTCTGAGTCAGAGGAGAAGTGATGATGGAAGCAAGTTGGGGGGGGTATATACCCATTTATGTGGAGAGACAGAAATGATAAGATGTTACTACACCGCTGGAGGATGGGGCCATAAACCAAGGAAGGCAGGAGGCCTATAGAAGTTGAAAAAAAGCAAGAAAACAGATTTTCCCCTATAGCCTCCAGAATGAACACAGTCTTGCTGATCCATTTTTTACTTTCCTCCCTCCATGAAAACTTAATAAATATATATCTTTCTTTCCTAAGTTTGTCATGATTGACTTTTCACCCTTCAATAACTAAATGTTTAATCCAATTAAAGTTGATTTTGAAGTATGGGATCACAGGTAGGTATAATAGATTCCCTCTCTCCAAGCTATCTCAACACCAAGCAACACCCTTAAAACATTACATTTGCTTAAAATACTCTCCCAGACTCCTTTCTACATCATCACCTGCTCTCCTTCCTTCTCTGTCACCTGTTTGTTTAACTCCTATTCTTCCCAAAGGTTTTAGTTAAGATCTCACTTTCCCTCCACACTCTGGGTAGAGAGACGGTATAGCACGACCGCTAGGAGCACAGAGTATGGATTCAGACTACTTAGGTCCAAATCTTGGCTCTACCATTTACTAACTGTGTGACCTCGGGCAGGTTACCTAAGCATTCTGTGCCCCATGTTCCTCCTCTGGAAAACAGAAATAGCAATGGGACCTACGTCAAAGGATCACTGTGAATAGTGCTGAGTTAACATACGTAAACCACTGCCTTCCATGTACTGCTCAATAAGCAGTCGTTTGTCAACCTATTGCACACTCTTGTAAGACTGTGTTTTGAAATTACTTTTCCAATGGAAGGCCATGTAATGGGATGTGAGGAGAATTTCTGGGTTACCTCTTAATCTGTGACAGCTGAGGATAAAGGAGTACTAAATATGTTATAAACCTGGGGTTCATGAACTTGGATGGGAAAAATCGACTTCCTTATTTTAATTTACCTCTAACTGAAATGAAGCCTTTCTTTTAATTATGAACATAGGCAGCAAACAATAGCATCAGTGGAGCCTGGTACATTGTCTCCCATTGAAAGCACAGATATTTCATATCACATTACAGTCATCGGATGTCTTGAATTATTGTTTGCACTCATCATTACTTAGGAATTATGGAAATTTTAGACTTGCCACTAGATCTTATTATTTAATCCATTAGTAAAGAAGCACACAGAGTGCTATATCACACATTTGTCTTTTTAATATTTTGATGACTATATTTCATTATAATTGGTTTTCTTTGTAAGTCTACTTATCATATTTTATGCATTTACAATTATTTTTTTTCTGAGCAGGGTCCATAGGCTTCTCCAGATGCTCAGAGGAGTTCATAATATTAAAAAACAACAATTCTGCTCTAAAGAAAGTAGTCAACAACTGGGATGAGAGGCGCTCCTCAGGGCATGCTGAAAGGTGAGAGACTTTATGTAATCTCCCAACACCCTGAGAGGTAGGTATTACTATATACTCATTTCATAGATGAGAAAAGTGAGACTCGGAGTGGTGGGCAGGTTACCCAAGGTCACAGAGCAGTACTAGTGTACTAGTGGTGGAATCCATGCTTTTTAATGACTTCAATATCCTGCTTCCCATATAAATCCTCTTGGTCCCTCCACTATTGCACAAAGTAAATATCGATATCCCATTTCTCCATTTCACAGACGAGGAAACCGAGACTCAAAGAGGATATTATTTATTTTTCACTGTTAAGCAACATAGTCAGGATTCAAACCCAGGTCTGTCAGGCTCCAAAGCCCCTGTGTCCTATTGTGCCCTGTGAAGTTAATTAAAGGTGCCTTTGGAATACAGCCTGGAAGAGCTGATGATGGATCAAATATGTGACTCAGGCAGACCTTTCCATGCCATCCATCAGGATTAGATGGTTTGGAAAGAAATGACTACCTTTACTGCTTTTGCTGTGGGGTTACAGAGCGATACAGGGAGCATCTTCATGAATGTGAAATACACAACGGCATTTGGAAAACTCCATTCGCCACTATTGTCTAGCAGAGAGTTAAAAGTAGGAAGCAGGAGATAAAAGAATACAGAAGTAGGAAGTTCTGTATGGGGCTCATGCTGAAACAGAAAGAACCATTATTGGAAACCATTAATGATGAACGTGGTAAGGATCAAAGTAGTCTTGTGACCTGTAAATCTAATGAAATGAAAATGAGGTAATGTTATGTTTTATAACTACTGAGAATCTGAGCGGCTGGAAATTATCTCAGCATGAATACCATAAAGGAACAGGGAACAATGGGAGCCATCAAGAAAATAATCTTTATTCAGCTTCATTTATAGCAGATATTCATCTTATGTTTCAACACAGGAATCACAAAGGAGTTTGTTTTACCTTGTGGGGTGTGCAAAAATACAAAGATTGTCACAATCCCCATGCTTTCTTCCATAGAGCCAAGGACGAAGAAAGAGTGCTATGAAGTGGGGGCTGAATACCTGGGGCTGAAAGAGGTGACAGGAGGAAAGAGAGAACAGGGGGAGAAGAAAAGGACTAAGAGATTCTTCCCACCCTTGTTTAACCTCCATTCTCTAGACCTGAGTTGTCTAATGTGGCAGCTGCTAGCTCTACATGACTATTTACATTTGTTATGAGTAAATAAAATAAAAAAATATTTACTATCTCCTATTGCACTAACCACATTTCAAGTGTTTAATGAGCACATGAAGTTAGTGGCTACCGTTTTGGATGGTCATCGTGACAGAAAGTTCTATTGGACAGCACTGAGAACCATCCACTTCCACTTATAAGTCCCAGAGTATTCAGAGTGCAGGACAAATGGGAGCCTATGACTGTAATATCCTTGGCCCCTGGAAAGACAGAAGAGTAGAGTCTTCTGAAATGGGACATACGAGTCCCAGGTTCTCATATGACCTTATATGAGCTACTTGTGCTCTCTAGGACTCAGTCTAATATGAATGCTTGATAGCACCTTTTACTGGATATTAGAAAATTGCATGATTAATGTTATCTCTATATAATAACAATGTGAGTTATTAGGCCCATGCTACAGAGGAGGAACTAAAGATTAAAGAACATATGTGCTGCCCTAGCTGGTTTGGCTCAGTGGATAGAGCATTGGTCTATGGACTGAAGGGGCCCGGGTTTGATTCTGGTCAAGGGCATATGCCCGGGTTGTCAGCTCGATCCCCAGGAGGGGGCATGCAGGAGGCAGCTGATCAATGATTCTTTCTTATCATTGATGTCTCTATCTCTCTCTCTCCCTTCCTCTCTGAAATACACACACACACACACACACACACACACACACACACACACACACGCTCAAGGCCACCCAGGAGCAGAACCAAACTTTAGACCCAGACCTCTGACTGCAGATGCCACACTCCTACACTGCCTCCTGCTGCTAGTTCCTCATCTCAAAATCAAAGTGTCTTAGTTGGAGTCTCCCAGAAACAGAAACTGAGACAGGATTTGAGTGCAATTCATTTGGGAGGTGACCCCAGGAAGCACTGAAAAGGAGGTGTGGAAGTGAAACAGGGAGAGGAAGGAAGCCATTACAGGGTGGGTTAATGAGCAGGTTACACTGTGGGCAACCACCGCTTAACTTGACTCGGGAGACAGTATAGAACACACACCTCTGAGTTAGTTCATCTCAGGGATGAGGGAACTGGGGTTTTCAACAACTCCTCGTCTATCATTGGTAGAAGGCTGCTCCCATGGGCATTAATTCTGCACTTTCATTCTGCCTCCCTCAAGAGCTAAACATGCTCTTGTGGCCATAAAAGCACCCCCCAAGGTCACAGGTACTTGAAGTAGGGTCAGGCATGAGAGTGGGGTCCCAACAAGGTGCTACACAAGAGATTGGACTAAGTGCTCCTTCTACTCTAAGAAACTAACGGTTAGAGGCACTTAGTATTAGGTCTTTTTACATCATAAAATACAAAACAATAATTATTAACTATCCACCAGAAAATGTGGATGGGAGAGCCTAGAGGTATAATTAAATATCTGAGCTGATTTTTAAAAATATATTTTTATTGATTTTTTACAGAGAGGAAGGGAAAGGGATAGAGAGTCAGAAACATCAGTGAGAGAGAAACATCAATCAGCTGCCTCCTGCACACCTCCTACTGGGGATGTGCCCACAACCAAGGTACATGCCCCTGACCGGAATCAAACCTGGGAACTTTCAGTCCTCAGGCCGACTCTCTATCCACTGAGCCAAACCGGTTAGGGCCTGAGCTGATTTTCAACATGGATGACAAAGTAAAGAGTTAATGTCATCTATATATAAAAGCCTAAGTGACTGCTATGATGAAACGACTGGAACGACTGGTCGACCAGTTGCTAAGATGCGCACTGACCACCAGGGGCAGATGCTTAACGCAGGAGCTTCCCCCTGGTGGTCAGTGCACTCCCACAGGGGGAGTGCTGCTCAGCCAGAAGCCGGGCTAACAGTCAATTTCACGAATAGCTGGCGAGCGCAGCTGCGGTGGTGGGAGCCTCTCCCGACTCTGTGGCAGCACTACTGAGCGGTGGCAGCAGGTGCAGCAGGCTGGGATAAGCATGAGTGGCATGGCACCTGGCCCCGGTTCTGGCTCCTCCCTGGCCGCCTGCCACTTGGTGCACTGCTACATCCCTTGGGGGATGTCCGACTGCCAGTTTAGGCCCGATCCCCGCAGGCCAGGCTGGGATCCCTCCCACAATCGGACATCCCTCTCACAATCCAGGACCTCTCAGGGGCCTAAACCAGCAGTCGGACATCCCAAAGGGTCCTGGATTGCAAGAGGGATGTCGGACTGCTGGTTTAGGCCTGATCCGCTGGACTGAGGACCCCTCCCCTGCTAGTGCATGAATGTCGTGCACCAGGCCTCTAGTTATTATATAAAGAGCTCTTCATTAGGGCTAGAACTTTGTCTAGTCAATGGTAAAATGCCAACACATGTCACATAGTAAGTGCTCAATGAATGCTTGTTGAATAAATAAAATTGATAAGAAAAAGACAGTTCAGTAGAAAAATGGGCAAAGTTTCTTAATGGAAGAGGAAATCCTAATGGTTAATAAACATTTGATAGGACATTCAATTTCACAAATAATTAGGAAAATGTAAATTGTCAAATATTAAAATGAATGATAGCATCTAGAGATGGAGAGAATGCAAAGTAAAGTCCTTTTATATATGAATATTTTCCAAGTTTTTTGGTGTTTTTTGTAAAGTATTTTGAAAATACCTGTTAGCATATGCAATATATATACTCACAACTTCCACTTTTAGAAATCTACAGAAATAAAAGCACAAATGTCTAAGGATATGTGTTGTTACAGCATGCTTCATAGTGGTTAAAACTTGAATGTAGGCTGAGTATAGAGCAACAGAATGGTTGAACCAATTGTAACAAGTTTGCGTGGTGGAATATTAAATAGTTATTAAAAGAGGATGTCAGCCTGCCTGGTATTGCTCAGGGGTTATAGCATCAGCCTGAGCACCGAAGGGTCACAGGTTCAATTCCTGGTCAAAGACAGGTACCTGGATTGCAGGTTCAATTCCTGGCCCTGTGTGTGTGTGGGGGTACATGTGGGGGATGCAGCTGGTCCATATTTCTCTTTCCCATCGATATTTCTCTCTCTCTTTCTTATCTCCCCCTCTATTTCTCCCTCCCTTCCACTCTTTCTAAGAAAAAAAAAATCAATGGGAAAAATATCCTTGGGTGAGGATTAACAACAACAATAAAACAAACAAAACAAACAAAAAAGAATGTATCAGGTCTATGTCGACTAACCTGGAATGATTCCCATAATATATTGTTAAGTGAGAAAAGTGACTACAAAAAAAAAAAATGATAGATTCCTTTTCTTATGAAATGAATAATTAAGTAGGTATAAGGATACTTGCCAGGCTGTTATGGGGAGGGAGGTATAGAGATAAAGAAAAAAATAAATATTTACAAAAGTGTAAATAATTTATATATATAAAGAGGTAATATGCAAATTAGCCGGGTTGCCTTAAGGCATCACAACTGGCTCAGGAGGAGCTGTGCGTGCAGATGGGCGGGAGGGGGCTGCATGCTGCCCCCAGCCCCAGCGGACACACACCAGGGCTGGGGGTGTGCTCTGAGCAGCCATGGCGCGCCTCAGAGCATGCCTCTGGTGGGTGGTGGTGGCAGCTGGAGCGAAGCAGCCCAGGTCCCAGATGCCTGGCGCCGGCTGGAGCAAAGCAGCCCAGGTCCTGGTGGGTGGCAGCGGTGGCTGGAGCGAAGCAGCCCGGGTCCTGGGTGCTGGAGGGAAGCCGGTGCCGGCAGCCAGGGGAAGGAAGGCTTTTCTTGCACGAATTTTTGTGCATTGGGCCTCTAGTTCTATATAATAAAATCCTAATGTGCAAATCGACTGAACAGCAGACCAACCAGTGGTGGAACGACTGGCTGCTATGATGCACACTGACCACCAGGGGGCAGATGCTCAATGTAGGAGCTGCCCCCAGCCCACAGGCTCTGACCAGTGGCGGTGGCGGGGGGTGGGGCTGGCGAGCAGGCGGTGCTAGGACAGCCAAGGCGGGTGTGAGCAGGGGCCCCGATCACCCCACTGGTCACCCCACAGATCAGCCCTGATTACCAGCCAGGCCTAGGGACCCTGTCTGTGCACGAATTTCATGCACCAGGCCTCTAGTATGGTATAATGTTATAGGAGAATGTAAAACAGAAAATATATCTATGGTATCTTGGGAAGAAAAATCTGAAGGTACATACGAACAAGGACAAAAAGGTGACATGTACAAATAAAAACATTGATTTAATTTGGGAATGGGACCATGGATAATTTTTTGGTGTATAACAAAGTATCTGTTTCATACATATATCTTGAACAGGAAAGGTTTGATTATTCACTGTGCTTTGTACAAAAAGATGCAGAATTATATCTCTTGATCTCAATTCCCAAACTTTATATATTTTTTCCGTTAATTCACTGAGAAAAAGTTACCTTCTCATATTCTTACGTCTTTCCTCGGGGTTTGGGATTTTAAAAGAAATTATACTTGACTTTTGAGGATATTTCCCTCATATTATTGGGCTGGGAGAATATCTGCTTCCTGATTTTAGACTTTGGTGTATGCCCAAACTTAGGAAGAGGATGAGGGATGAGGTAAGGAGAAAAATACCATCCTGCATAGAGAATTGCCACTCATGGCAAGTGTTCTGGGGGATATAGCAGGGCAAATGGATTGTTTTGGCTGCTTGGCCTTTGCACATCCTTCTTACTGGACAGGAGTAGAGGGGGTGGACAGGATCCACCAAGGAGGCCAAGAAGGTGCAGATAGTTTTTCCGACCTCCTGGCTGCCAGAATATGGGGTGTGGCCCCTCTGATGTTCCTTCCCAAGACTCTGAACCTTGAGGGAATGATGCTCAAGTTTCTGTGTCAGAAATTAGCCTAAAATTTAGACTTGAAATGACAAGCATTTATCTCCCAGTTTCTGTGGGTCAGGAATCCAGGAGCAGCTTAGCTGGGTGGCTTTGGTTAGGGGTCTTTCACCAGAAAGACCCCTGCGGCCAAGTTGTCAGGTGGGGCTGCAGTCATCTGAGGCTTCACTGGGGCTGAAGGATCCACTTCTAATGGCCAGAGGCCTTGGTTTCTCACCATGTGGGCTTCTCTAAAGACTGATTAAGATCCTCATAACAAGGCAGCTGGCTTCTCCAGAGAGCCTGGTGAGGAGCAGGGTGGTGGGGGGAGAGGGGGAGAGAGGGAGAGAGAGAGAGAAGGAGGGAGGAAGAAGAGGAAGGGTGGGAGGGAGGAAGGAGAGGGAGACAGAGAACATGCGACAGAGCACATAAGAATGAAGCCTCAGTAGTTTACAACCTAATCTTGGAGGTGACATACTATTACTGCTCTGGCTTTCCATTGGTCACATACTAGTAGACCAACCCTGCTATAATGGCGGAGGGGACTACACAAAGCTGTGAAGACCAGGAGGTGGGCTCACTGGGGGACCCTCTTGGAGGTTGGCTAGCATAGAGTTGGTTTGTAAGACTTGTTCTGTAGCAGGGCCTTGTCTATGTTCTACATCTTGTGGTTCCTGCCTGAACTTGATTCTTCAGCCTTCCTTTCAATTCTATGAGCCACCTCATCCTTTTCAATAATGTTCTCTTGTACGTATTTAAATTCACCAGCTCTGTATTTTTTTGCTTGCAAATGACAACCCTGACCAGAACAGGAGCTATGAGAGAAGACAGCAGTGGGGAAGGTGGGTTGGTAGTGGAGGAACTTCACCTTAGATAAGGTGATCCAGGAGGGCCAGGAGGTACCATTTGCCAGGAGACCTGAATGGTGAGGCAGAGTCAGCGGATGAAGAGTGGGAGGAGGGGCATTTCAGGTAGAGGGAGCAGTACAAACAAAGGCTTTGAGGTGAGAACTGACATGTCTGAATGGGTAAGGTGTAGCAAGCAAGTGGGCAAGTGAAGGGAGAGGTCAGTAGAAACCAGAGATCACCTAGGATCTTGAGGCCACGGTGAAGAATTTGGATTACCTTCTCCCAACCAAAGCCATTTCTTATTCCAGACATCAGAGCCCATGAAGGCTGAGGACCAGACCCAGGGTTTCCTTCTCTAGGAATCAGGATCAATCAAATCATGATTAGGCCATGGTCAAGATAAAGATCTATACTTTGTAAACTCACCCATCTGTTGTTTTTCCCACCCATCTGTTTTGCTGGCTCTTGGGTTTCCCTAATTTCTGGCTGGGTTATTTCCTGAGTTTTTCAGTTCCCTCTGATGAATCCCAACCCTACTCTGCTGAGCTGAAGGAAAATATTTTTGTCCACAGTTGGACCCGGGAATCCCAGTTGGAGAGGCTAGTCATCTGGGGAAGATTGGCAGCTACCCAGGACAGCATGGAATGCGCAGGTGGATCCCTTCAGTCTCATATAGTCCCACCTTCACTCAACAAACACTTGTTCAGCATCCAGCTTGTTCATGGGCTCTTTGTGGGCATCGGGCTATAAAGATCTTCCTTTTTAGGAATCAAGTTAGGTAGGAGCGATGGCCCAGTGCAAATGTTATTGAATGGGAGCTCCTGTTACTTAGGAGTTGGCACTCTAGCCCATGGCCAAGCCAACATGTCCTATGTACTCTGCATTCCAAATGGGAGCCAGATACTTTCCCTCGAAAGTTTGCTACAGGGGGCAGAGTTGACCCTCTATCTTAGTCAAAACATCACTTTCTTTTTCCTTGTCCATTTAATAATCCTGATGAGGGAGGAGTTCTCTGGTTTTATTGAGGAATATATTGTATATTATGGTGGAAGACAATCTTTCCCACTTTAATTGGGAGTCTCGCATGGAGATTGAGGGGTGACTGCAAGAAAGGATGCTAGGATGCTGTCCCCCAGTGGGATCTACTTGGTAGTTGACTTGCTGATGTCCCCTGTGCCTATCTGAGCAGGGGAGAGAGGGGTCACTATGGAGCAGCTGGCCAGGATGCGTGAGCTTCTCTGGGTCAAGTGGAACCTGCAGTAGTTAGCTGGGATTTCTGATATCCCACCAAGCAGTCTGACTGCTGTGCACAAGGGTCTCCCCAGTGGCAGGAGCCTAGTAGTGAGGCAAGGCAGGAGAGCTCAAATCTGAGCTGGATGTCCTCTGTCAGAGAACTGGGCAGTGGCGAAGCCTCCAAGAAACTTAATGTGCCCCAGGAGAAACCATATTTGGACACTTGCCACTCTGGGTTGGCTAGGGAAGCAGTGTTGACAAGAGGGAGAAGGCTATTGCAGAGGGCTATTCCCACTCCCTCCTCTCAATGTCAATAAGGGGGAGGGTGCTGGGGCATGTCTCCCAACCAGGCCATGCTTCCTTCCCCCCCCCCCCAAAAAAAAAACTTTTATCCAAGCAGGCAGGGACCTGGCTCAAGTCAACCCTTGGATAAGTAAGGGAGAAGATAAAATGAGATTTAAATTGAGTTTGAGAATAAAGCTTTCAAGGATGAAGGTTTAACAACAGAAAGTGATCCAAAAATGATGCAATCTGCTGGAGATGTCATTAAGGGATGGAAAAAGGGAGAATCAACACAACAGGGCTAAGGCTGAGATTAGGGGGAAAAGCTTCATTATTATGCCCCACCGAGTTGAGTCGCCTCGGTACACTGGTTTCACAAGTAAACAGAGTAATTGAAATATAGTGTCTTGCATAGGTAAGCAGCCGCAGAAAACTGAAAGGGCCCAGGGAGGTTGGCTGGTGGAGAGGACTTTCCAAAGAAGGGCCCCTGAGCTGAGCCTTGAAGCCTTGAAGGACGAGGAGGAGTTGGTCCAGTAAAAGGAGAGTGGAGAAGAGCTTTACAGGCAGAGGGGACACCACCTTCTGGAGCAGCAAGTTGAAGGCAGGAAGGACCATTAGACATGCAGGCCAGGAAGTCCATGGCCTCGGGCCCTGTGAGCTTAAGAGGTGAGGGCTCTCGGGGAGTTGTTTCAAATCTGGGAGCAACACGATGGGGTTTGCATAGTAGAACCATCTGGTCGCCAGATTGTGGCAGTGCTATGGACTTAACCCTCAGGCACACTTCTTACCCCTTCACCCGGCCCTATGACCCCCAACTTCCCCATGAAGGCCATTTTCTCTGAGATTCCAAAATCCTGGGTCCCCACTCTTTTACTGCCCTTTGCCCTACTCCCCTCACTGAAGCCTTCCTAGTTCTCTTTGATAGACTCTGAAATATTGCCATCCTTCACGTAAATCATCTTCTCTCTTTCCTTCTCCGACACACTCTTCCCAGACTAAGTAGATTCTATGCTTTCTTTGGGTCTGTGCCTGCCAGCACATGTTTCCTCGGGATATACATGCACTAAAATATCTTCCCTTTGTTCTATCTGGTCTTCGCCCCATGGGGCAACCGAAGATAACTATTTATTCTTTCACACATTAATTTAAGCTGCTTTAATTGCTGCTCTGATATGTTTTATATAATATAATTAATGTTTTAATTCTGTGTGCTTACTTTCCAAGGCAGTTTTGTGAAGGGCCCAATTTTGAAATCAAGCAAATAAAGAATAAATAATGGCTGAAGTTATTATAGTGATGCCCCCGCACCCAAAGGGAATTAAAAGTGTGCTTGTTTTTTTTGAAGCGGCTTAAAAAGGGAAAATATGTTTTAATGTTCGCTTCATTCTGGGCCAGCTTGGGTGGCTTCATGAAATCCCCTGGACGCTGATTTCAAGTGTTCCTTCACTGTTGGCATCTGACCACCAGCTTGAGGTCTGTGCTACCACCATCAGCTCTGCAGCTCCTGCCTCCACTTCCTTCCTGATGGAGGCTGTGATTAGAATAAGTTACTGAGCCCACTCACTCACTCATTCATTCAATGATTGTGTATTGGTATTCTATTATGTGCCCAGGACTGGGATAGGTTTAGTCCTGTCTTCAAGGAATTCACAATCAAATGTGGGCAGGCAGGTGGAGTTATAGCCCAGCACGATAACACTGTGGGAAAACGGGGGAAGGGAGAAGGTGGGGCAGAGTATCTACCTGTGTCTCAGGTTGTTAAGAGGAGACTTTAGAGGAAGCAATATTTAAGTTGGCTTCAGGAAGGCGAAGGGAAAGAAGAAAACAGCAAGACACGGTAAGAAAAGACAATTGTGTGTTTGGAAAATTGGGAGGTGAGCATGGCTGAAGCCAGTATGCATGGGAGGACATGACAGGAAGTGAGTGGGGAGTGGGGACAGAGGTTTGGGCTGAGAGGAGAAGGGCTTGCTCTGCAAGAAGGAGTTTGGGCTATCCTGAGGGTATAGGGGAGCCCAAAGAGGTTTTTGTTTTTGTTTTAAACAAATATGTTTTTATTGATCTTAGAGAGAGAAGGGAGAGACAAAAACATCTATAGGCTGCCTCCTGAAGCTGGGGATCCAGTCCCCTACTGGGGATCCAGCCCATAACCTGGGCATGTGTCCTGACTGGAATTGAACCAGGGACCTCTTGGTGTACAGGTCGACGCTCAACCACTGAGCCACACCAGCTGGGCAAGCCCAAAGAGGTTTTTAGGCAGTGGAGTGTCCTGATCAGATTAGATGTGGGGTTTATAAAAGGAATTGCAGTATAAATGAGAGGGGGATGGAGTGGGGGTGAGGGGAGGGGGAAGACGGAGAGAGGAAAGCTGTTAGAGTTGCCTAGTACATCGTAGGGGCTCAATAATATTTATTGACTGAGTGAGGCTGTTGGGACAGTCCAGGTGAAAGATGATGAGCCTCTCAATTAGGATAGTGGCAGAGGTGATGGAAAAGAGGATGGCTTCCAGCGGTAAAATCCACAGGGCGCTTTGCATCAGAAGCCAGGAGAATGGGGTTAGCAGCCCTCTCCTCTCCCATCCCCCCAGTTCTGCACGCCCTGGTCTTTTGGCCTGGTCCAGAAATTCAGAGCTTGGAGGATTATAACCTCAACCACTGTCTAGTTCTAGTTCTTCAGTTGTTTCAAATCTGGGAGCAACACGATGGGGATGTGTCCTGACTGGAATTGAACCAGGGACCTCTTGGTGCACAGTTGGGGAAAAGTTGCGCTCCAGGGCACCACCCATCAGAGGCAGAGCCTAGTAGAACCCAGGAAACCAGGTGTCTATTGTGTGCTGCAGAGCAGAGACCGTTCACACTGATTCGAGAAAGGCTTGGAGGGCCAGACTGGAGAAAGGTGAGCACAAAGGTGTGTGCGTGTTTCTGCAGAACAAGAGGGTCGGAGTCTCAAAAGATTCTCAAGTGCTTAGAGACAGATGGAAACTGGGATGGAATAGAATCTGGTGGTGGTGGGGCGCATGGTTGCATGGATGGATGGATGGATGGGAGGCAGGGACGCTGGGCATATACGAGGGAATTTCCTTTGAAAGAGAGCGAAACTCTCAGAGGGAAACTCTTTTCCTTGAAACGCCTCCCCAGTCCTCCTCCCCACAACCCAGCTGTGGCCTTCCCGTTTTTTTTTTTTTTTTTTGTTTTTTTTTGGACGATGGGGAGGGGGAACTTCCTTAGGCCTCTCCGCCTGCGGTGGGGACGCTTTCGGTTCTGCTGGGATTCCCGGAGGCGGCGGGGCGAGAACCGTGGGGGTCCCTGTGGTGTCTTCCCAGCACCTGCGGGGATCTCTCTCCCCTCCTTCGCCCCCTGGGAAAGCCTGCTGGCTCCTTCCTCTCCTCAGCGTGGCCTTCGTAGTCCCAGGGGCGGAGGAGGAAGGGCTCTCCCTGGGACCCTCCATCCCCTTTCCCAGCGCGTCCTTAAACTCCCCGGGGAAATTGAATCCGGGAAGATCCTGGGGAAATCCCAGACCTGCAAGTCGCCGGGAACCCCGCCCTCCCCAGCGAGGCCGGCCGCGATTGGCCCTCGGAGACCACGCCCCCTCCGTGGGCGCGGCCACCGCTGGGGCCCGGGAGCTACTAGAGATCGGGTCCCGCGCTCTCCCGCGCCGCCGGTGTCTGACCTCGCCATGGTCCGTCCGCCTCTGCAGTATCTCCTCGTGGGCTGCTGGTTAGCCGCCGTGAGTGGAATTTCTGCTCCGACCCCACGGGGGAGTTTGGGATTTGCGAGGGGAACGGGAAGAGGAGCAATACTTCGGGGGAGGGATCTTCCTACCTGATTTTGTTGAGGACGGAAGGGTGGGCGGAAGCTGGGCAAGGTACCCTGGGGTCCTGGCTGGCTTAGGTGGGCTGCCTCCCTCCCCTCCCAGGTTGGGGTTCCAGGTAGCCCACAGGGGGTGCGACGTGGGCGCACTGCAGGAAACGTGCCTGGACAGCGTGGATGGGGTTGCGGTTTGGGGAGCCTCCAGCCTGCATCAGGAAAGGCGGGCGTCTGGTCTGCCTCCAAGGCCGGCCAGAAGCGGGAAGGAAGGCGGGCCGAGGGAAGGGGAGGCTCCGGCTGGTTTCCTGTCCCTTCGCGTGCGGACAGATGCCAGCTCTTAGAGTGGTTATCATCTCCTTGCCAGCTGGGCTGCCTTCTTCCAGGGCATCTTGTGGGCACAAGGGGTGATCCAACCTAGGAGGAATGCTCAAGGCCATGTCTCCGCATCCTGAATTCAAGATGACCTAGGGGGCCTGCGGGGGAGATGCATAGTTCAGGGGACCCAAGAAAGGGTTTCTCTGGGCACCGGAGGGCTCAGATATGCCCAGTCAAGCATATCTCCGGGATTTTCAGAAGCCCACATTTGTCTCACTTTTTGTTTAAGTGTATTTTTGTAGTTCCTCATTCTGGAGGCTGGGAATCCCCCAAGTACCTTACCCTCTCATCCCAGCCCCTCTGGTCTCCCCCTACTCTCAGGGGCTGTAGTTTCTGGCATGGAGTCTGAGCAGGAATGAGCCATGGAGTGGCTGGTAAGGGAAGAGAGTCCACGGGGAAGCTACTTTGGTCCCAGAACTCTCATTTTTCACTCTAAGCAAAGGCTCTCAGGGAGGAAGGAGCACCCCGGGGCGGAGCTGGAAAGAAGAGAGGGGAGCTGGAAAGAAGAGAGGCCGTGTAGGAGGGAGAGGGGGAAGAGCCAGGGGAGGGAGTGAAGCTGGTTTGGGCTTCTCAGGAGAAGACTCCCAATTCTGGCTCCAGGTAGAGACTGGGCTGTGACTACTCCAATGGCAGCGGCTACTTATCGAGAGCTTCCTGTGCGTCAGGCTCTGAGGAAATTGCCTTCCATGTGCTCTCTGTCTGCTTTCTTTTAACTCCCCATTACACAGACGAGGACACAGGCCCAGAGAGAAGGAATGTCTTGCCAAACTTCTCAGAGCTAGGATATAAACCTGGATATAAATCTGCATCTGCCTGGGCCTGAGCCTGTCTCTCAGACGGTGAGAGTCTCCCAGCCTTGGTCCCGAACGCCTTTGTATCAGAAGGACTGGAGCTATGGAGTGGGAGCTGGGGACTAACCAACTTTCAGAGGAGGAACCGTATTTCTCATGTGTCTGGAAATGGCATGGAGGACTCTCATGGCTCTGGGATGTGGGGGGAAGGTCCTCGGTGTTGCAGGGAGAACCGTCACAGGCTCTCCCTGCTCCCAGGTGAATGTTGTGGTGTGACGATGGGGGCAGCAGCCTTTTCGGTCTCCGTCCCCACTTGGGGTAAGACACATTTCCGTAAGCTATGGCTGACCGAGAGCCACCCATTAGGCAGGATCCTGAACAGGCAGCCAGAGAGCCAGGACACTGGACAGTCAAGCAGATCCTCACAAATGTACGATAATTAAAACTGCTATTTAATGAGCACCTACTATGTGACCCGGTGCCAGGCCACACACAAATGTTCGTTCTCATCTTTACAACCTGAACTGTGGGGCAAGTGTTATTACCCCCATTTTAGAGAGGAAGAGAAGCAAATAGCTAGTAAGTGTTGCAAAGTCAAAAAGCCTTAAGCTGTTTGTCTCTCGAACCTGTGCCCTTTTCACTGCTGTTCCCAAAGCGTGGGATGGTTGTGGGGAGCACACGCACACCGAACTAAACAACAGAGATGCGCTTTACAGTTCTGTTTTAAATCCTTTGGTTTTTTTTCTTGAAGGAGGAAGTCTCTGGAACTAGAATATAGTTAGTTAATACTTCTCAAGTGCTTGCTAATCCTCCTTTTAAAAACAAAAATCAAGAGCCAGCCTGGGGTGGAGGGCATCGGCAAGCAAAGCAACCAGCTGGAGTTTCATAACGTTGTTTAGTTGCTGTTGAATTTTATTTTTAGGGTTACCTTTTATTTATGAGACGTGAGACTGGTTCTCTCTCATGGCAATGATAGAAGGGTTACATTGAAAAGAAATGTATTTGACTTAGTGAGAAGTAATTAATAGCATGGGTCATACCTGGAAGTAGTAAAAGTGCGGGTGAGAGCCAAGCTGGTGGAGAGAGGGAGAGTACTGAGACCTGACATCTCACTCAGATGCTATCACTGTGAAACTCCGTGATTTCAGAGAGAAAGGAAGAGAGAAGGAGAGAGAGACAGAAACAGCGATAATGAGAATCATCCCTCGGCTGCCTCCTGCATGCCCCCTATCAGGAATCAAGCCTGAAACCTGGGCGTGTCCCCTGAACAGGAATCGAACCCGTGACCCCCTGGTTCATAGGTCAATGCTCAATCACTGAGGCACACCAGCCGGGCTAGTCTGTCCATTTGTAAAGTGAGAGTGTTGGATTTTATCTTCCCAGCTTCACAATTTTCTGGCATTTCACGAGGGAGGGCTTCGAGGGGAAAAACACGATGAGGCTTGGAGCGGGAAAGGGGTGGGGAGCAGAAGAATAATAGAAGGAAGCAGGCCAGGTGCTAAATATAGCCCCCACTGAGGACTAGGACCAGCTGAAGCAGCCAGCCTCTGGGCTCCAGGGGAGGTCCCGGGGTCCTCACGTGCTTTTGGATCTTTGTGAAGAGGAAAGTGTCAGGAGTCCAGACAAAAGGAAGATCTGTTTAGTTCGGAGACCATTGTGAGGTTCACGCACAATCGCTTTGTAAAAGGCCAGAATGATTCTCTGGGTGCTTTTACAGCCGTATCAGTTGGCAGTTTAGTTAAAAATAAGCATGCCGACCAGAAGGCAGGCCCCACTGTTCTGCTTTGGATTTCCACCTCTGCTCTCACCCCTCTCCCGGCTGCTTGTCACCTTCCTGCCAAGGAGGCTACAGCAGAGAGTTCCAGATCCCTTCAAATTGCCCAATTCTGTTTTTAGGTCCACCCAGAACCATCTACTACATGCAGTGGAAAGCAATACCCCATACAAAGTCAGTGCTGTAATTTGTGCCCGCCAGGTGAGACGCCCACCTCCAGCCTCCTAGCGGGACCCCTCGTGGTCTGCTGGCAGATGCAGCTTCCCTATGCCACCTGTGAACTTGAGTCTTCAATGGCCCCTGGGATTTCCCATCCCTGCCCTGCTTGTCAGAACGTTCTGGGTTCCCTCTGTGCCCACTGAGGACTCAGGTTCCTGTATCTTCCTTGGCCCCTGCCCCCACCCCCGACTCCTGACCTGACTCTGAAGGCTGGAAGGGCCTGAGACGGTCACCTGTGAATCCTCTGCCCTAAAGCCCAGCCTGATCCGTGTTTGGTGAATGTCTGGCTCCCAGAGTTGGTCGGAGCTGCCTCATTTCCTGATGCTTTTTCCAGGACAGAAACTGGTGAGTGACTGCACGGCGGTGACTGACACGGAATGCGTCCCTTGCAGTGAAGGCGAATTCATGGGGACCTGGAGCAGCGAGAGGCACTGCCATCCGCACAGATACTGCGACCCCAGTGTGTGGGCTGTGGGGGACCGGTGCTTGGGAGTGGGGCTGATATTCCAGCTCATTCTTTTTTTTAAATTAATATATGTTTATTGATTTCAGTGAGGGAGGGTGAGGGAGAGATAGAAACATCAGTGATGAGAGAGAATCATTGATTGGCTGCCTCCAGCACTCACCCTACTGGGGATCGAGCCTGCAACCCAGGCATGTGCCCTTGACCGGAATCGAACCTGCGACCCTTCAGTCCGCAGGCCAACGCTCTATCCACTGAGCCAAACCAGCTAGGACTTCCAGCTCATTCTTGACAATGCAGCCATTCCTTTATTTTTTTAATAGACAGCCAGGGTCTGTTTGGATTGATTGGAGTCTAGGCTGTACTGGTTGTTAAAGAATTTGATTGCTACCCCTACTTGGAAGAGGGTCTAAGAAGAAAAAAAAAAAAGAGCAGGAAGTGTGAGGAGTGGGGCTCAAGAGAGTCCCCAGCAAGAGTCCCTATCCTTCCCACCCATCTTTGCGCAGACGTAGGACTCCTGGTCCAGAGTAAAGGCACTTTGGAAACAGACACGAATTGCACGTGTAATGAAGGCCTACACTGTGCCAACCAGGCCTGTGATTTCTGCACCCCACACAGCTCTTGCCCCCCTGGCTTTGGGGTCAAGGAGATCGGTAAGTGGCTTGTCTGAGGATCAGCTCTAGAGGCAGGAGGGAAGAGTTGAGGGCCAAAGGCAAGGGGCTGGGCAATGGGCACTCAGCCCAGAGGTGGAGGGAATGGAGACCACAACCTACATCAGGGTGTCTCCTAGAGTGAGCAGGAAACGAACCCTTCTCATCCCGGCTCCTGCCAGGGTGCCTGCCTTGGGAGGGCAGTGGGAGGAGCCTTCCTAGGGGCTGCAGCGGGGGGGGGGGGGGGGGGGGGGGGGGGAAGGCTCTATGCTGGGGAAGAGGGCTTAAAGCAGGAAGACCGAGAGCCAGACAGGCAGTCCATTGTGATGATGAATGCCCCCTTCTCCCTCCCAGCTACAGGGATTTCTGATACCATCTGCGAACCCTGCCTGGTCGGCTTCTTCTCCAATGTGTCATCCGCTTATGCAAAGTGTCATCCTTGGACGAGGTATAAGAACTCATCCCTGGTGTTTCCTGTCCCAAGAATGGGATCTGCTTCCCTCCTATCCTGCTACCTACCCTTCAGCCCCGGCTCCCATGTCCACACCCACTACACACGTGTAAAACACCAGAGTGACCTCATGGACAGCTGACCAAATGGGCACTTTTTAGCATTTTCTTGTCTGTTGGTGGTAACAGACACTGTTGATCCCTCCAACTTCGTGAAACTCTCTTTTCTTGGGTACATGGTGACACCTCTCCTACTTTCCTTCTACCTCCCCTGGTCCTCCTTAACTGGTTTCTTAGGCCTTTGTTCTGCTCTACTTTTTAATCACTTGGCCTGCCTTCCCTGGACCATCCCATCCATATTCATGGCTGCGAGCTACCATCTCTCTCGGGTGGTTCCCGATCAACTTCTCTTGTCTAGTTTTGTCTCCTGGATCCCAGACTGTCAAACCCAATGGCTGAGGGTATATCTCCTTGCAGGTGACCCACAGGCACCAAATGGGCTCACCTTCCTGCTCCCCTCACCCTCGGTGAAAGCCACCACCATGCCTCTGGGCACTTGTCCCATAGTCCCCCCTCACCTCCAAATCAGTCACCTTCTTGCCTTCCAGATGTTTTGGAAGACTCCTCCTTCTCACTATCTCAGTGTTGCCATTTTAGCCTGGGCCTCATCACCGTGGTCTGAATGGTGCCTTAGCCTCCTCATTGACCTCCCCACCTCTAGTCTCCCCTTTTCATCTGGTTCTCCCTTCGCTTGCCAAAGTGAGTTTTCTGCAGTTCATTTTAGATGAACAGCATTCCCTATTTACAATGTTTCACGGCTCTCTGGGCCTTTAGGTCAAAACCCAGACTCTTTTGCATGGCCTCTGACCTTCCAGCTCCATATCTTGACCTCTTCCCGCATCCCGCTACTTGCAATCTCCTCAACACACTATTCATGCTCTTGCATCAAACTCTTCTGCCTGGAATACGCTTTAATACATGCCCCATTAACGTTTTACATTTAATTTTAAAAAATGGGTAAGATAGGCACCTCAGACAGAAGGCGCAGAAGGGCCTACAGTGATAAGTCTCCCTTTCACCCCTGTCCCTCAGCCATCCAGTGCTTCTTGGAGGCAGACACTGTTCCTTGCATGTCCTCCCATAGACAAACGTGCTCATGTGTGAACACTTATTGTCCACACACATTGCGGCATCTCGTATACACTTGGTCATTTGTTTGCTGTCGGCCTTTCTCTAATAGATTGCAAACTCCTTAAATGTAGAGACTGGCTGCCCTCCCCCCTACCCACCCCTTCCACTGATACATCCCTTATGCCTAGACCAGTGCCTAGAACATAGTAGGTGCTCAGTAAATTTGTACTGGTAAATGTTGACTGATGAATGGTGGCACGGTGGGGCCGTAGAATCAGCGCTGGGTTCCAGCCTCACTGAGCTTAGGAAGGGTGTGGCCCTGTGTCAGTGTGTGACCCTCATCTCTCTGAGCCTCAGTGTCCTCAGCTGGAAGTTGGGAATGACCTTCGTCTCATGAGGCTTGAGGAAAAGACCTGTAGAAGTATTTTATAAGCTCATAAACTCTCTCCTCATGTATATGCTTTCTTTGAACTTGCTCTCTCTTCCCCCCACTTGAAATGTTTTTTTTTTCTCTGTGATGTCCCTCTTCGACCATTCCTCCTCCCCCTCCTCCTCCTCCTCCTCCTCCTCCTCCTCCTCCTCCTCCTCCTTCTCCTCCTCCTCCTCCTCCTCCTAGGAACATGTTGGACCTGCTCTTCTGTATCTAGACTCCTTCATTGGCCTCCTGGCTGGCCACTTCTCTGTGATTTCTCCTGTGAGCTCTCTGGCCAGCGGAGTCCTCCCATGACTTAAGTCATCTGATTGGATGCTGATATGACTCACAGCTGAATCCGGTTGAAACCTTCATGGTTGACTAGCAATGATCTGGTTCTATCAGTGATCTGGTTCTAAAGACCCAACTTTTCCATGGTTCCATAATGCATCTGGCATGTCACCCACCTAATCTCTGTATCACATTGTCCTGCTTAATGGGAATGTACCGCTGCTCTAAGTTAGGCCGACTCAGACCTAACTTCTCCAGGGGAGTCTTTCTGGACGACACTTAAACCCGAGGTTCTCAACTAAGCAATTTTGACAATATCTGGAGCCGAGATTGGGAAGGGGGATGCCACTGTTATCTAGTGGGTGGAGGCCAGAAATGCTGTTAAACATCCTACAGTGCACAGGACAGACCCCATTACAGAGAGTTATGTGGCCCAAAATGTCAATGGTGCCGACGAGGTTGAGAAGCCTTGCCTTAAACCAAATGGATCATCTCTCCATTCCTGCCATTGCAGATTTCATCTCCTTTTCTCTGAACAATTCCCAGTTCACTTTAGCCTATATCACAAGGCTTGGCACTCATTAGACACTCCAATTATTACCCCTTCAAGATGCGTAATAATCTTTCCTCTGCACTCACGCGTGCCATGAGAACAGAGTTTGCATCGTAACCAGCACAGGAGGGTGCATAACATACGTGCTGAGTGAATCTGGACTTGCTGGTTGTTGATGGTCTCCCTCTGGGGTTGGAAATCGTATGGTTGGAAAACTTAATGTCTCATTCTCTCTCTCTTTTTTTAAGTTTTTTTGAATAATTCATTTTAATTTTCTATTTTTAGGGCAAAATCAGTAATGTTTTTAGAAAAGCATATGATACATTATATGACATACATTATTTAGCCTTGCTTTTGAAGTCTGAGTTGATGGACTTGTTTTCAAAAGTTATAATCTACAAATGATTTGCTCTTTACACTTATAATCTATATTTATAAATGCTTATATAATTATTCTGTGTATTTTAAAGTCTCTCTCTCTCTCTTCCTCTCTCTCTCTCTCTCTCTCTCTCTTCCTCTCTCTCTCTCTCTCTCTCTCTCTCTCTCTCTGTATGTGTGTGCACATGTGTGTCCACACAGCTGTGAGATCAAAGACCTGGTGGAGCTGCGGGCAGGGACTAACAAGACGGATGCTGTCTGTGGTGAGTCCTGGAGAATGGGTCCTGGCGGCAGGCTAGGGAGGTAGGGAAATACACGGGGAGCCTGAGGCATATAGAAACAATGAGTGGGAGGGGAAGTGAGAGGAGGAGTTGGGGTGGGCAAGTCAGCTCCCCTCTGGAGCCTCAGTTTCTTCATCTGTAAAGTGGGATGATAACAGCACTTCCCTGAGTGGGTTGGTGGAAGGGCTTCACCGAAGCTCTTCTGCAGCCCCACACACTTCAAGGACCAGCATAGTGGGACACGGTTTCCTCTCAGGGCCTCAGCTTTGATTTTAGAACCAGGAGGTTGGCCTACAGCACAGATCACAGACTCAGGGACTAGGCAGGTCATGTTAATAAGTGAAAAAGGTCAGAGGTGAGAAAAATGCACTCTTTGCTTTTTTTTTTTTTTTAAACATTCATCTTCCTTTTGGCAGGGCTGGGTGAGCGAGTCATTTACCTTGGGCACACTATTTAAAGGGGTGCCTGAAAAATGCAGTAATCAAGATAAATAACATTTTTTTTGGTTAATCCTCACTCAAGGGTATTTTTCCATTGATTTTTAGAGAGAGTGGGAGGGAGGGGGAGAGACACACAGAGAGAAACATCGACGTGCGAGAGACACATCGATTGGTTGCCTCCCGCACACGCCTGGACTGAGGCCAAGAATTGAGCATCCAACTGAGGTATGTGCCCTTGGCCACATCAAACCTGGGACTCTTCAGTCTGCAGACCCATGCTCTATCCATTGAGCCCAACCAGCTAGGGCAAGATAAGCAATATCTTGTTGTAATATTCAAAAAAGAATAAAAGCCAATACAAAAAAATCCATAATGAACAAACTATAAAATTTTAACTAATGCCATGGTCCAACCTTGCATTTGCATGACCCTGCCTGACTTGCCTGAGCCTAATTTTGGCCCTGGTTTCAAGAAAACTTTATTAAAAAAAAACAAAACAATCAGCCAACCTGTGGGCCATAATTTGGTGATTTGATTTTTAAAAACATGACATTCAAATATTACTTATCTTGATTACTGAGTTGTTTTTTCTGTATCCCTTTAAATTTTGTCCCAAAGTATGTGCCTTACCCTAGTCCCTGCCCTGCCTCCTAGTCTTCCTTTCATTTTCTCTTTTGGAATGGAAACTTAGGTATAAGAAACACTTTAATTCCCCCTCTATTCTTCTATAACAGTGATGGGCAACCTTTTCAGCTTGGTGTGTCAAACTTCGCCAAAAAACTGAGCATAACTCGGGTAGTGTGTCACTTTGAGGAAAAAACTAACTCCAAGACTCTAGTTACAAATGTTTCATCCTCAGGAGCAGCAAATGTTTCATCCTCGGCATGCAGCCACGTGTCATCAGAAATGGCTACGCGTGTCAGTGCTGACACGCGTGTCATAGGTTCGCCATCACTGTTCTATAACAAAGGCAACAGTGCAGACATAAACAATGATGACGCAGGTCCTCAGCACTGGGCACAGGGTGGGGAGGGAGGGGGAGCGTGGTGAGCGGTGGAGAGCCCCGGCACTCAGTTCTGGCCAGTGAGTGCCAGGTGGGGCTGCTGGTCCAGTGGGGCTAGATTTCCACGCTTCTAAGAGAAACCAGAGATCTAGATTTTACATCTGCAGTTGCCCCCCAATTAAAATATTTAACATAGTTTAAAAATGTGCTGGTCATACTAAAGACATCTGCTGGCCACGAATCACCAGGGCCACCTGTTTGAAGCCTCCCAGTGGATGAGCTCAGGCGTGGGAGGTTGTAAAGTCTGGGAAGGTCCAGCAGCTTTGGGCATGGGGGTGGGAGCCATCGCTGAAGTCTCCATTTCTCCAGATACCAAGCATCGGAAGAGAGCCCTGGTGGTGATCCCCATCGTTGCAGCGGTCCTGTTGGCGCTCCTGTTGGTGGCTGCCTATTTCTGTGAGTCCCCAGGGAGGTGACGAGGAAGGCAGGGAGGGAGGAGAAGGTCCAGCAGAACTGGCTACCTGTTTCCTTATCTGGCCTCACTACTAAGTCCCCACCCCTTTGTTTTTTCTCTCTAGGGAAGTTGCCCAAAAAGGTAGGTCACCCCGGGGCACTGGCTCTGAGTTTGGCAAACTGGAAAGAAGATGGACTCACTGTTGCCTTTAGGGCAGTAAAACTGACTCGGGGTCTGCCCTGTGGCCAGTGGGGTGACAGCAGAACTGGCTACTCTGCCTCCCGACCCCCCCCCCCCCCCCCCAGTCCCATTCCTGGGATCCAGAGCTCCTCCCATCCCCTCCCTCAGCGCCAGCCTTTGTTATCCCCAGAGCTCACGTCTCCACAGAGCTGCCCCGGCACCATTGTCAAAGTCAATGGTGTCATTGGCTGTTCTTTCCTGGCATCCAGTACGTGGGGCCTTGGTGCAGGCCATGGGCCAGACCGGAGGGGCACCTCCTTGAATCCACTGGAAGCTTCTTGACACCCTTAGTGTGGCCAGCAGGGGGCAGGAGGCACCCATGGAATCTGCCCTGAGTGGGGAAGCAGGGGAGAGGGCTTGGGGAGCATCCCCTTGGAGGGGAGAGCTCCTCAGAGGTGTGGCTGAGGATACCCTCACCCCTTGGCTCACCAGGCCTGCCGCCACCGCCCTAAGGACCCAGAGGGCAAAGGGCAAGTTCCTGTGGAGATGGAGTACCTTCCCGGCCCTTGCTCCACCGCTCCCGTGCAGGAGACCTTACACTGGTGCCAGCCGGTGGCGCAGGAGGATGGCAAAGAGAGCCGCATCTCAGTGCAGGAGAGACAGTGAGGCTGTGTGTGCCCGGGAGCATCGCAGTATATGGACATGGAGGGCGAGGGGCTGCGGAGCCTGGAGCTGCAGCTGCGACAAGAGGGCGAGGGGCTGGCGCTGGGCACAGCCCCCCTCTGCTTGCACAGTTCACTCAGGGGAACCTCCTACTCCAGCCTGGAGCCCGTTCAGTCTCCCGACTTGCTTTTAAAGATGGAGGCAAAACTTTTTTTGGGGGGGGGGCGTGGAAAGGGGGCATCTAGTACCATCATCAAACCCTCCAGTCCAGCCGTTCGGTGCCCACGAGGTCTCTATGAGCCCAGGGGCCATCGACACGAATATCATTGCAGGGTCGTTTGTGACAGGGAACAACTGGAAGCAGCTTAACTGTCCATCCACAGGGGGCTGGCTAAATAAAATGCTAATATATTTATGTAACAGCATCTCAAAAACACTGTCATGGAAAAAAAGCAGGTTGCAGAATGACGGGCATGGAATTTTTTTTTTTTTAAAGCACATACCCCTAAACAATACAATCCATCACCTGTGGGTATGTGTCCAGACAACATATGCTGTAGATGCAGGTATAACACGGGTTCTGGAAGGATACAGGAAACATGCAGCTTGCAGTTGTGATGTCCAGGTTGGGAAGGAAGGGTCTGGGGGAGGGTTGGTAAAGAAGATTTGACTTTTTCCTAAGGCCTTATTTCCTCCCCCCCCCCCCCCCCCGCCGCCACCGAAAAGGAGAGTGAATTCACATACTGCTTATGTAATTAAAGTCATCAAACGTGAAAAAAAACGGGGGTGGACACGCCGGGTGACACGAGCGGCTACGTTTGCGGTCAGTCTCACAGAATTGGGGCCCGCTCGGAGGCTGAAGAAGCATGTCCCCGGGCTGCCACCCCTCCATGTGTGCTCACTTTGGCACCACGTTTGCAAAGGGTTCTCTCCATTTCGTTCATGTTCACAAAACAGCCTTGGGGACAGGCAGGGCTCGCCTCCCTCCCTCTTGAACAGGTGGGGACAGAGGCCCAGAGACATCGAGTGACTTGCGTCTGGTTGCACAGCCGTTTGTAGTGGTGCTGCTCGGAGCTCCCCATGCCTGGTCCCGCACTGCTTCTCCCAGGCCTGCCTGGTCTCTGGAACCCAAATCTGTGGCTCCTTCCCAGGGAGATCTTGGGCCTCCCGCCTCCTCCTGACCTCCCAACTGCTACAGGAGCTGTGCTTCTCAGTCAGATGGCACCCCTTCCCCCCGCAGTGTCTTAGGATAAAAATAACCATCCTGTTCTCTTTTCTTGCTGTGCCAACTGAGGGGGAGCCTGGCCAGGAGGAGCAGCAGATGGAGTAGGAGCAGAGGGGAGGGGATGGAAGGGAGGGGAGGGAGGGAAGGAAGGGTGTAGGACAAGGAAGAGAAGGAAGAGCCATGCAAAGCCCTGGCACAAAGATTAAGATTCATGGTGTGGGTGAGGCCAGGGTGGTTTAACCCAGGGATTGCCCCCACCCCCCTAAGAAGCTGTTTTGATTTCCCCAATGTGTCCTATTGCCTGGAGCGCGGGGGTGGAGAGGGCTTGTCCCCAGTGAAGGCTGTGGGGGCAGCTTGGAATCCAGAGAGAGGCACCTGGCTTGGCAGACTTCCCAGAAGAGCTCCAAGAACCATTTGGAGGCGCCAGGTGGAGAGTTTGGTTTAGAAAGTGGAGCAAAGTGGTGGTGTGATGGGGTGGGGACCTCACCCTCGTCTCCAAATGCTAGTGTTCCTTCTGTGCATGGCAGCGTGGTGGGTAGAGACAAAAGACCCACCACCTGTGCCACCGCTCATCTGCGGGTTGCTTTTCATCTTTTAGCATCTCAGGTTCCCCATCAGGCAAACGGAGACAGTACTGTCGGTGCCTCTGGGCCAGAGTTCTCAGTCTGGAGCATGTATCAGAATCACCAGAAAAGAGAGATTGCTGGGCCCCACTGCCGGGGTTTCGGATTGAATGGGTCTGGGATAGAGCTCAAGGATTTGCATCTCTAACCAGTGTCCCAGGTGCTGCTGCTGCCGGTCCAGGGGCCGCACTTGGAGAACCTGCTTTCGGCATTCAGAGTTTGAGATCAGCAGTTGGTTTTCTATTGCAAGCTCGTGGGATCATTTGCCTCGGGGCTTTCCCTGGTCTTGCAAACATGGTTGGGGGAGGTGTAGGGCAGGTCAGATATACCTGGGGAGTTAATATCACGGGGCACCGTCAACCAACTAGGCCTGAGAGCTGCAGGGTGAGTGACCCAGCCTCCTTGCCCCGGGGAGGGACAGACCTGACGCGCGGTCCGCAGTGTCTCGTGGGTTCCCTAGAGGGATGGAGCCCCAGCTGCCCCTCTGCACTGGCTTCCTTCCTTTCCCGGTCTCACGTCCCCAGCCCCAACTGGTGTTGTCGGGGTTCAACTCCCGAATACACTACCTGCACTCCTTCCTCGGCACTGATTCTGTTTCTGGGAGAAGCCCCCCGAAGAGCCAGCAGAGCGCACGCCTAAGGAAGTATGCCTTTGTACAGTAGTCCTCCTTACCCGTGGCTTCCGTTACCTGTGGCATCTGCAGCCCAAACATTTTACATGGAAAATTCCAGAAGTGAACAATTCCTAAGTTTTAAATTGCGTGCTGTTCTGAGCATTGTGATGAAACCTTGCGCTGTCTGCTTCATCCCTCCTGGGACATGAATCATCCCTCTGTCCAGCACATTCACCCTGTGGACGCTCTCCACGCGTTAGTCAGCAGCTGTCTCCATCATCAGATCCGTTATCGGAGAGAGAGAGGGAGACTACATTCACATAACTTTTATTACAGTAGATTGTTAAAACTGTTCCATTTTATTAGTAGTTATTGTTGTTGATCTCTTACTGTGCCTGATTTATAAATTAAATTTTATCTTAGGCATATATATGTCTATATATAAGAAAGAAAATAGTACGTAGAACATACAGGGTTTGGTTCTACCGGTGATTTCAGGTGTCCACTGAGAGTCTTGGAGTGTATCCCCTGTGGATAAGGGGCATCTGCTGTATATCTTGGGGTCCCTGACAAAAGGACAGGG
This sequence comes from Cnephaeus nilssonii, assembly GCF_951640355.1. Taxonomy (NCBI): domain Eukaryota; kingdom Metazoa; phylum Chordata; class Mammalia; order Chiroptera; family Vespertilionidae; genus Cnephaeus; species Cnephaeus nilssonii. The sequence goes on along the minus strand of NC_137082.1, from coordinate 68,513,268 downwards.
TTGATCTTCTTTTTGTTAATCCCCACCCGAGGATATTTTTTTTTAAATTGATTTTTAGAGAGAGTGGAAGGGAGGGGGAGAGCCAGAAACATTGATGTGAGAGACACACACTGGTTGGTTGCCTCCCGCATATGCCCAGACGGAGGCAGGGGATGAAGCCTGCAACGGAGGTACCTGCCCTTGACCGGAACCGAATCCGGGACCCTTCAGTCCGCAGGCTGACACTCTAACCACTGAGCACCCGGCTGGGGCGGGACAGGGTTGATCTTCCTGGCAGCTGTAGCAAGTTCTGTGTTTGAAGTGGAACCCAGCCAAGGTTCTGTGACCTTGGGAAAGTTACTCTTTGGTTCTGGGTCGCCCCCCACCCCCGACTCCAGATGTGTAATGGAGGCCTGGGGCCCTAGGAGTGCTAAGGGTCTTGCCAATTCTACAAATAAGTGCGGGGGATAAACCCACGAGGGTCCTCCTGCCTGAGTGGAGGGTAGGTGTGAGGCACGCCTCATCCAGAGGGTGGCGCCAAGGTAACATCTGAAAGACGCAGGTGGCTGGCTGTTGCCAGCTCTCCCTCCACAGCCTGCCCTGACTTGGAGAGGAAGGCTTTCCTCCCTCCACACATTGGTCTGGCCCGCTGCCGCCTGTATTCTGCCGCATCGGTTCCCCAGGTCGGGTCTCCCTGGTCACCGCTTCCTTCATTCAGCAGCATCGACTGCATTGCTACCGTGGTCCCATCCTGAGCTAGGGCTGTGCACAGTTGCACACTGAGAGTGTGCACAGACGGATGTTCATCATTGCTGGGCACAGTGCTCAGAACTTGCTTTGTGTTGTCTTAATCCACAGGACAGCCCTACAGGAGGCACAGGCTCTTATGTCACCCATCTCGCAGAGAGGGCTCAGAGGCTAAATGGTTTGCCAGGCCTGAGGACCGAGAGCTGGGATTTGGACCCAACTTGGTTGACCTAAAAGCCTGTGGTTTTTACCCATTTAGGGTGTAGAGAAACAGGTCCATGTTAACATGCCTTTAAAAGACAGCGTGCCTGCCCAGGACAGAGGGAGAGCCCAGAGCAGGAGCAGCTAACCTTTAGGGCAGGGTTGCAAACTCACGCACACGGGGCCTGGAGAGTGAGGCAGGCCCGGCTGCCCGGCAGAGACTCTGTGTGGCAGAACGGAGAGGCTCTGCTCACCTTTGGGGGCAGCATCGATCAGTCCCTTCCAATGGTTGCTCTACAGGAATGAGCGTTATATGTTGCTGAGAATCCAGATTTCCAGGAGAAACCACCCAATATTTCAATGCCACCAATTCCAAAAATTAAAAAACTTGGTGAGAGCCCAAGAAAGCATGTCAGAGAGGCTTGGGATTAAAAGAGACTGGGGCCTGGCTGGTATGGCTCAGCGGTTGAGCATCGACCCAGGAACCAAGAGGTCGCCAGTTTGATTCCCGGTCAGGGCACATGATTCCTGGTCAGGGCACATGCCTGGGTTGCGGGCTCTATCCCCAGCGAGAGCCTTGTAGGAGGCAGCCAATCGATGACTTCCGCTCTCATCGATGTTTCTTTCTCTCCATCGCTCTCCCTTACTCTCTCTCTCAAAATCAATAAAAAATGTTTTAAAAAAAGAGAGACTGGGAATATCATCGTGTCTAACCCTTTTGTTTTATTTATGGGGAAACTGAGGCCCTGGAAGGGTCCAGAGCCCAGATAGGCAACATGGCATGGGCAGGCTGTCTCTTTCCTTGCAGCCCAGCCAGGAGGCTGGAGAGAGCCCTGGGCTTTAGGCTCCCCCTGTGCAAGCCTGGTTAATGGGGTCAAGGCATCGAAGCTCTAGGACTGAGGGACTTGCTTTGGGACTGAGGCTGGGCTGGGGGTAGATGTCCTCTTCATTGTGTGACACCCCCTTGCGTCCCTGCGCTCCCCAGGCGTGCACGCACGCACATACCCTCCCTTTAAGCCTTCGGGGCCCTGCAGCTAATTCCTTGGGCAGCAGAAGTTATTAAAGACTCTTCCCAGAAGGGTTTCTCTCCCCCAGAGTGAATCTGGCACAGAAAATTACAAACCTACCTGCGGGGGTGGGGAGATAGAATTTTAATTTATAAAAATAGGAAAAGCACACTCATGCTGTGGTCTTAGTCTGGGGAAAGGAGGAAGCTCATGGGGAGAGGGGGGCTCCCCTGGGACATGCAGCACTGTTACTGGGGGCTGGCTCTGGGAGGGGCTCAGCAAGGTGAGTGAGCAGCTTTGGCCCAGACAGGTGGGGCCGGTGAGTGGGGAGCTAGGGGGGTATCACTCCTCTACTTTGATCCCCTCTCCCTATCCCTGGGGCTCTCAGACTCTCTCCCTACCTACTGCACATCCAGCTGGGCCTTGGTACCCAGCTAGCTCCTTGCCGTGTCCTCCTTCCAGGACCCCCCGCCCTGCTTTCTGCCTTGCTCCCTGACCAACTACAGGTACCTCTCCCTTCTCCCAGCAATGCATCTCACCCTTGTTCTCTTTCGACCAAGTGTTACTGTTTTGGCTAATTATGAAAGTCAGGCTTGGCATTGCACGCCCCATCCAAGCAATAAACAAGAAAATAAGATCACCTTTAAGCCTCTCACCACGCCCACCAACCACAAGTTACAGGTCCTTCCAGACTTCGCTTCTGCGCCAAAAAAATATTTTTAACCTTGGGCTATTATTACATACACTGTTTTGTAAGCAGCCTTCTCGGCTTAGCAGTATATGGCAGCCGTCTCTCCATGCCGATAAATATAGATCGACAACATGCTTTTTAATTGCTGCATAGGAGTCCATTGTACGGCTGGAGCCTGATTCCTGTCAGGGCTCCATAGTGATGGATTTTAGGTGGCTTCTCTTCTCCCCTTTCCTCCTGAGTCCCTTCCCGCTTCCTGTCCCCCCTGATTTCCCTCCTTCTCTCCACCCCTCCTATTGCATCTCCCCTTTTCTCTTCACCACTTCCGCCCTCCTCTCCTCTGCTGCCTTCATCCCCAGTGTCCAACCCTCTGTTTTTCCTCTCCTGCCCAACCCATTCCCTCTACGCCCTCTGCCCCCGCGGCGGGGTGGGGGGCTGTCGGTGTTTAACGCACGCTCCCCTGTGGCAGACATGTGCCATTTCATTAGTGTGCCTGTCCCCCCAAGTGAGGCAGGCAGGAGCCACCGTGGCAGAGCGAGGCCTAATTGAATGTAACTAATTATTCACTCCCTTAAATGGGCCTGGGAGGGACAGAATTACTCACTCTGAACTGGGGAGACAGGGAGCTGGCCGGCTGGCAAACAAATCCTGGGGCCTGTGGAGCCAGCTCTCCTTGGCATACTAATTAGGCAGGAGTGACGACTGGATAGAATCAGGGGCAGAGTTGCCAATCGGTCCCCCTCTGATCCTGGAACCCAGTCGGGAGGAGAAATGAGTCCTTGTGTGAATCTAATTGGAGGCTGATCCCACCCTGGACCCCAGGGAAGTGTTCATGTGCAGGGCGGGGGCGCTGGGGGAATGAGATGCGGGGCCTGCGGCTGGAGGAAGGCAGGGGGCTAATGTTTAATATGGAGACAAGCAGGAGGGCACAGCAGCCCTGGAGGGAATGCGCCAGGTGGGGGTGGATGACAAGAAACCTCAGAGTCCCTAGAGGCCCCAGGCTCAATTGGCCCCCAGGAGGGTCCCCTCTGCTCCTGAGCACGACCAGGGCCAGGCCCTGTAGTACAGACCGACGCCCACCCCCCACCGTCCTCACCGCAGCCCTCGTGGGCTGGCGTGCTTCTTATCGGAGAAGAGGGAAACAAGGCTGGGGAGGGGAAGTGACCCATCCAAGGTCAGACAGCCAGGCTGGGGCTCAGGCCCGTCTAGCTGCCAAGCTTGGGTTCCCAACCCCTACAATGACCCAGGTCCCACCCCCTGGCCGATTAAATAAGACGTCTGTGCCGTGGGGTGTGCTGGTAGCAGACCAGGCATCGTACTGTTTTCTGGAACTTCCCCAGTGACTCTAACATTCAACCAGGACTGGAAACCACTGGTTTAGTCCTCCGTTCCCTATGTGGGTGTCTGCTCCTACTTTACATCGTTTGTGACATCCTTTTCTCCACTCTCTTCTGTCCTCTCATCCATCCCGTCCCAAATGAACTCTGAGCTCTAGCCTCGCCTGGGACCTGGGTTCCTGACATCCAGGGGTGTGACGATTGGGGGCAGATGGAACTGTGTGGAGCAGGATGAGTTGGGTGGGGGAGAGCCAGGAAAGACCTGAATGTGGCCCCTGGGGGCTCTGGGCTACACATTTCTGGGCATTTCCTGGAGGTCAGAGGTGAGAGGTCAGTTAGGAACTGTGCAGAAATGGAAAGAGAGGAGAAACAGAATCAGGTTATGGAGAGAGTGAAGAGGTGTGCGTGTGTGTATGTGCGCGCACATGCGTATGGACACAGTAATCATGATTCTGCCTACCGTTTATGTGCCAGGTGCTCCTCACACATTAGCTCTTTTGATCCTGGCAACAACCCTTTGATGGAATATCAGCAGTTATTCTTGCAGCTGAACAAGGTGAGGCTCAGAAGGGTTGAGTAAGTGGCCCAAGGAAACACAGGACAGCCAGTATCCCTTTCTAGCTTTCCCGGATTCCAAGCCCCATGCTCCTGTCTCCTAAGCTGCTTTGATTCTGCGATTGCATTTGTGATTTCTTCTCTAGCAGGTGTTAGCGTGGGCGTGCTACTATTCTGTGTGTGTATGTGTGGCGTGCCTGTTAGATGTGTGTGTGCTTGTGTGCTTGTGTGCTTGTAAAAGGAGTTACTGTGGACTGGCTTCCCTCTCCTGCCCAGCACACTGCCTCCTGATGGCCAGTGATGGGAGGGAGGAAGGGACACCCGCCCTGTTTCTTGTTCCCTTTCCCCCCAGCCAGCTCCAGTGCCCACCGTCCTGGTAGGGGAAGGCAGGTCATCCTGCCAGCCACGTGACAGATAGCCTTCTTTGTAACAAAGGCGGAGAGAGAACCCTAGTAGTCGGAGGGCTGGGAAATGTCCCCTTTCCCAGGCTTTCCTGCGGCCCCCTCTCCTGTCCACAGTGGAGGTGGCAGGGAGAGATGAATGGTGGCCGCGCTCGCCCCCCTCCGTGGAAGCTTCACAGAGGGGCAGCAAATTTATGAGCCCAACGCACAGTCTGCAGTCACCTCGCTGGCCAATCCATCTTTCTGGAGCTGGGGATGAAATGAAATTATCGTGAGGTAAATCTGTGCAGATAATGGAGGTACCGGCCGGATGGGGTTGCGGCGGCGTGAGTGGCAGAGGAAGCTGAGACTCAGGTGGGAGGGCCCTCGCCACTGTCCCCTGGCTGAGGCCCGGAGAGGGGACGCCTCTGACTTTCCTCCGTGTGAGGACTCAGGCGGGGACGCTGTGTCCCCTCTATGCCTCCAACTCTCCCCGGAGCCTCCTGCCCAACAGGACTCTTCTCTAAAGAGCTGGACGCAGGACGCTCCAGCCTGTGATTGACGTTGAAGACTCCCCTGTCAGAGAGAGGGCAGGGCAAACTGAGAAGGGCAGCTGGACCCGGGGGAACTAAGGGTGGGATGGGTCTAGGGTTGGGGGGGGGGGCGGGCAGCAGAGTCAGGGACCACATTCTGGGTGACACTCTACATCTTAGCTACCCACCAGTGATCATGGCCGGGAACCAATCAGACGGGCCCTCAGAAGGGCAGGGTCCCTGGAGGCCCCCTGCTGAGCCAGGTGTTGATTCTTTAATTTCTGGAAAAGAGGAGAAAACCAGGGAAGGGACCCGTGTGTTGGGGCTGCTTGGAGAGCTTGGGCAATGCCATGCATCAACGTGCTTGGAAATAGTTCCGTATTTTACATCCTTTATAGCAGGACTGGTGTGTCCAGCTGAACCACAGCCTTGGAGCAGGGCAAGGGTTTGGGACAGCAGGTCCCATAAGCCCCGGTGTCCCTTTCCATCCCTTTGGCCAGCAGTGTCTGGGTCCCCTCCCGCAGAGACCCTGTCTGACGAATGGCCTTTAGGCTGGTGAACCAGGGCATGGGCCTAGTGCTGAAGGGCCCACAGGAATACGGAGCCACAGCCTTCCTGCCTCCCCCTCACCGCCTCAGCCAGCTCTCAGAGGACCCCCATCCACCCTGAGCGCTGAGCTGGAAGGCGATGCAGCCAACCTGCCGGGATGCAATCACTCAGCCTCTGGAGCCAGGCCAGCCCCAGCCACAGGAAACAGAGGTGGGGCTCTCCCGGGGTCACTGGGCAGGAGGAGCCCTCTCCAGCTCCCTCTGGTCTTGCCTGGGCCCCCCTGGGCCTCCTCTCCCCAGGAAGGAGCACGGTGACTTTGGGGGATGGTACGGGCCAGACAGCCAGGCCATCATGCCGGGTTGGGGGCTGGTGTGTGAGTGCAGCCCCAGGCCTGCAGCAGGGCTGGGGCGGGAGCCAGATGCAGACTCACTCTGGAAATGAGATTTGCTTTGTTATCTGTGTTCGCTCAGGCCAAGGTCTTGGGCATGAACTAACCCATCCAAAGAGTCAAAAAGTGGGAGGGCCTGGAAGTGGGGGGCAGGGGTAAGGAGAGCTGAAATGAATAGAGCACCTGCTGGAGCGTGTGTGTGCGTACATGTGCGTGTTCCTGGGTGGTTTGTATTTGCATCTTTTTGTCTCCAAAAGTATATGTGTATTTTCCTGGTTAATGTGAATGTCCTTTAAAAGAATGCCTGTAAGTGCTTTGCTTCCTGCTCCTGTGTGTTGATATTTCTCTTTAGAGTGTGTGTGTGTGTGTGTGTGTGTGTGTGTGTGTGTGTGTTGTGTACAATCACACACTCCAAATGGTTTTGTTGACATGCCTCAGTCACACCCATCTCCTCAGAAGCCTGCAGGCCTAGACACAGCCTAAGGGTCAGAGCCAGGTGGGCAGGCATGCAGGGGCAGTCAGGAGCAAGCTGGGCCCTGGAGGTGGCGCCAGCCTGGCAGGGAACAAAGGGGCAATCAGTTGAGAGGCCATCAGAGTACTGGCTGATTGAGGAAGAGAAATTAGCGAGGAGCCTCCTGGGAGCCTGCAGGGGGGTGGGGGGCCGTGGGGGGCCCCTGGCATCCTGATTAGGAAGCAGGTGCAGCTGGGCTCACCTGAGCTGCAGGGGGGCCTGGCAGAGGAAGGGCAGAGGGTGAAGCCCAGGGATGAGCCAGGGACAAACGGCATCAAGGTCTGGGGCTGAGGACCTGCAGTGATGACCTTGAGGGGCGGAGCGAGGGGTCCCAGGGAAGGAGGGGACCGCCTGTACTGGGCAGACACCACCGCACCCTAGCAGCTCCCACCTACTCAGAGCTCACAGTGGGCCTGGAGACATGCTAAGCGTCTGCCACTCCATCTTCACAACACAGAGGCAGTTCTGTCATCGGCCAGGCTCCCAACTGAGGAAACAGGTACCCAGAGTGGTGAGGGACTTGCTCAGGGCTGCACAGCTACTAACCCAGGTCCGCTAGAGCCCTCCTGTTCACCCATATGCCACCGTGCCACTCCCCAGCCCTCTGCTGCATCGCCAGTGGGAGGAGTTACAGGGAGATGGATCGCAGGGACAGCAAAGGAAGGATTTATGAATCAACCTGACCAGCAAAGCGGACTGACCTGGGAGCTGGTGAAATGCCCATCGCTAGAGTAGCAAGGAGGGATCACTGACGAAGGGCTTCCTTGCAGGATAGGAGGTTGGGTTCCATTTTCTCCATCACTGTCGTATGGACTTGAGTCAGAGCCCCTGGGTTGAAATCCTAGCTCTAGCACTTACCCACTCTGTGACTTCGGGCAACTTGCTAGCCGTCTCTGCACTTCAGTTTGCTCATCTGTAAAATGGAAGGGCGTGAGGATTGAACGGGTGATACATGTAAAGTGCTTAGAACAGTGCCTGACACATAGTAAGCCCTCAATAAGTTCTAACATCATATATGTTAGGTGGGGCAGAGTGGGAATAAATGGGGTGTGGGAGGTCAGAGAGACCTTGAAGAGATGAACAAAAAGCAAGATGGAAACTCAGGGACTGAGTCTGAGGCTTGAAGGGCTGAGCAGGGGTTCAGGTGAGCTCCTGAAGATCTCTAGGCTCAGTCTCCTCTGCTTCAGTCCAGACCTCACATCTCTCACAGGATGGTCACTCCTCCTTTCCCCTTGCGGTTCCTGCCTAGTCTCTCCTCCACCAGCCCACACTCCACCCCATTAATATGACCATGTCACCCCCATGCCCATAGCCTTCAATGACTCCCCTTTGCCCATAGAAGTGGTCTCCCCAGTGTGCCAGGAGAGCCCAGAGGGTTGGGGAAGACCCTGGGTGGTACATGTTCGGGTGTCCCCGGGGATTTTCCAGTTCTCCTTCATTGCCAAGGAGGGCATCGGGGTTCGGTGGTTTGTCTTTACAGCTCTTGACAAAGGGGAGATCAGGCTCAGGCTCAGCCATCAGCACGGAACTGGATCTGCTAGAACTCAGTAACACTGGGGTGTTTGAAAACTCGATTTCTCCACTCTCTTCCTTCTTCTCAAACAGCGACATAGTAAGTGCCCAATGAATGTTAGCTATTACCTCGCGGCTCAATGCCATGCTTCCTGGTTTGTGTCCTTGCCACCGGCTGCTTCTCCCCAGTCTCCTGTGTGGCTTTTCCTCTGCATCTGGCCCTCTGAGGCTGGTGTACCAGGGGGTTGTGCTGTGGGCCCCTTCTTGAAGGGACTCTATCCAGTCCCGTGGCCTTAAACACCACCAGTGATTCCCCAATGCATCTCTCCAGACTCAGAAATTTCCAGCTGTCTTGACATCTCCACTTGGATGTCCAACAGTGCTCTCTACCTAAAAGTCCCAAATGGAGCCCAAGTTATCACCTCCCCTCTTGCCTGCCATTTCAGTAGATGGCTAAACATCTAGGAATTCCCCTGATTCCTTTCTCTTCCTGGACATACAATTCCTTTCTCAATTGTATCTATCACTATCTTCCTATCACTGTAGTATGCACTTGATACTACAAGTCCTCAGAAAATAGGCTAGCGGTTGCCAGGGGAAGGAGGGTGGGGGAATGAGAAGTGATTGCCAGTAGGTACAGGCTTTCTTTTGGGGTGATGAAAATGTTCTAAAATTAATGGTGCTTGTTGCACAACTCTGTGAATATGCTAAAAACCACTGAATTGTACAGTTTAAAAGGGTGGGTTTTATGCTACATGCATTATATCTCAATAAAGCTATTATTAAAAAAACAATGTGAAAAGGGAATACTTTAAAGGCAAAAGCTAAAATAGTAGAGAGACAGATGAATCTCTGGCAGAATCATGGAAGAGGAATGTGAATGATTGAAGGTGGCTCATAGGCCTATAAGGATAAAGTCTCGACGTCCTAGTTTGGCAGTCAAAGCTTAACTCCAGCTTCGTGCCGGCTCTTCTCCTAAATTTGGCCACACTGGGCTGCTCCCCATCTCTGAAACACTTAGGACCCTTTCAAGTTCCCTTGTCTTTGCAAATCTTGACCCCTGAGTAGGATGCCCTTTCTCCTCTTGTCCACTGGTTTAATTCAGTCCAGCCAATACTGATGGGATTGATAGGTGATGAGGCAAGTGCCAGGCCCCGTGCCTGGTGCTGGTGAGACAGTGCAGAGCATCAAGACACACCTGGTTGGACCCTGGGCTGGCTCCCAGACGGGCCGAGGGAGACAGATGAGTACCTGGCAACCACCAAGCTGGAAGAAGATTCTGGAATGCAGGGAGTGCTGGGGCTGCAGGAATGTAGCAGAAAAACATAACACAGCTTGTGAGATCCAGAGGGGATATAAGGGAACATTTCAGCTGAGGAGTTAGCCAGGCAAAATGAGGGGAAAGAAGGTGGCAGGCAGAGGGGACAGTCTTGGAGGAAATCATCAGGTGGATGTGGCTGGGATGCAGCCTGGAGGTGGGGACTGGGGAGGAATGATCTGAGAGAGAAATTTGGGTTTGGTGATCAGGGCCCTTGTAGGCCATGCCAAAGGACTCTGGATTTTTCCAGAGCTCAATTAGACCCCACGCTACACGGTGCTATGGTTATTTTTCTTCAGACCGCCCATCACCCCTGTCATTATACATCCATCTGTTTATTGTCCCTCCCCCACTAGAAAGGACACGGAACTTGTGCCGTTCACTGCTGTGTCCCCAACAGCCAGAGCAGTGTCTGGCTCACTAGACGCTCAATAAATACGTATCGAATGCCTGAATTTACATGCCTGTCTCCTCTGCTTAACGGAGTCATTTAAAGTCAGGACACATTAATCATTGTGTCGTCGGGGCCTAGCACAGAGCTTGTTGCTTAATAAATATTTAAAGACCAAGTGAATGAATGAATGAATGAATATCTCCCCCAATGGGCTACACATTCCTGAAGGTCAGGGACTGCCCGATTAATATCCCCACTGCTCAGCACGTTGCCCAGCAGAGAGCAGTCAACAGAGGTTTTTTTGAACTAAATAAGGGTCTTCTCTGGACAGGGGCTCCTGTCAGGCCTGCAGTGGATGCCAAAACAAGCACATCTTCCTCGATACTCGCTCCCAGGCAGGCAGGAAGGGGCGATGCCCTGTTGGCAAAGGGTCTCAGGCCCTGGAGGACCTCAGGGTCAGCCTGGCGTGGGTGGCAGGCAAGACGGAAGGCTTTTTAGGTGTCAGAGACCCTGCTCCTGCTCATCAGGCCCCTAGCCTCGCCCCCTCTGGCGACTGGCAGGCAGCTCTACCAATGAGGTGTGGGAGCAGCTGGGGGTGGTGGTGGGATAGGACAGATGGTGGGAGACAAGGAAAACCCCATGTTCTCCTCCATCTGTTACATTTAATTGACTTCCCGCAGAAAGAAGAAAAAAAATAAACCAGTTGCGTGGATGAAATTGCTAATTAAAAGGCCCTCTGATTAGATAGACAAATATTTACCAATTATGCCTGGCCCTGTCTGTCCCTCTTATGTCTGCAAACTCTCCCATCAGCACCGTGGCTACATGACACCCAGCTGGTGGCTCTTCCACCAATCGCTCTCCCGGGACTCAGACTGGCTGAGGGCGGAAAGGGTAGGAGACAGGCAAGCGCTGGCAAGTAGTCGTTCAACAAACGTTCACAATGCCTAGTGTGTGTTCAGGCTCAGTGCCAGGCCCGGGAGCTGGAGCAGGGTTTCCGAGGACAGTCCTTCAGGTTGTGTGCCGAGTAAAGGCACGTCCCTGGGAGGGTGCGGCTCCACTTGCCAACCTGGGACCCCTGGTGGCAGAGGAAGAGGATTTCCTTTTCTTTGTACAACGGGCCATTAGCTTGCCAAGCCATATTCCTGGGATTGCGCCCACACAGAATGGGCTAGTGACATCTCTACAGAGATGAATGTAATGCAGTTCCTCATCCACAGGCCCTTGGCATGGTGGGGGAGAAAAATACGCCTATGAGGAGTAAGCAGTCATTTAGCACACATTTATTGAGCACCTAATGTTTGCCAAGCACTGTGCTGGGAGAGAGAGAGAGAGATGAGTAATATACATTTCCTGCCCTCCAGGAGTATAGACTACTTGGAAGAGATGGATTTACATATCTGGGTCTGCCCTTCCTTTTCCCCTTCCCTTCCTTCATTCCAAATAATCTTTAGGAATACCTGGGAGGTAAGAGTAATAGCTCTGCACTCCGTGCCTGCATTTGAACCCTGGCTCTCCCACGTCCTGGCTGTGTGACCTTGGGCAAACTATGTCACTTCTCTATAGGTTAGAGGTAATAATGGTAACAGCGTCTCAGGGTTGTTATAATGATTACATGAGTTAATGCATGTAACTCATGTCTGACTCATAGTAAGTGCCCAATGAATGTTAGCTATTGTTATTTTTTGGGGTACCTTTTATATGCCAGGCCCTGGCCTTTGGGAATACAGAGCTGTGCCAGTCCAGTTTCCTCTCCCTTTAGTACTCACAGTTTGGAAAACACACAGAGAAATCCATGAACACCCAGAGGCTCACATGCACTCAGGCTGTGCTGAAAGTAAGTTGTGGTGGCAGGTGTGGTTCCAGAATGAATGAGTCTTAGCTTCGAAGTCAGACAAGGTGGGGAAATGAAACAATTGCCTGGTAAGGTAGTGAGCCCTTGGTCCCTAGAGGTATGCCAAAGTGGGAGGTGGCCATACATGGGATCCCGGCAGTGGGAGGAAGGCAGGTCATGCCACGGGGCAGGCGTTGGTTGGAGTGTGACAGCGCCCTCCTGGAACAGTGGGACCCGTTTCCCAGGATTAGCTGGTTGACTTGTGTAAACCTAACACTGGTCAAGGTCCTGGAAGTCTATTCGTCTAGCAAAGGGATAGCCAGGCGTCCTGACATGTCTGTCCATCCCCTGGGGCAAGGCACTGGAGGGTGGGACTGCAGACAGAAGCAGAAAAGCGGCAGCCTCCAGCCTCGTTAGGAGGCCCAGCTGGGGTGGGAGGTAGTGGGGATGGCTCCGTCCTAAAAGGGTGACGTGGGTACCCATTCTGCTTGTGTGACCGCTATCCACTGACTCTCCCTCTCCGTTTCCCCACCTAGACACCGGGAAGAGAATGAACCAGATAATATCAGTGCCCAGCCCTTGTTTCCTTTTTCCTACCTCCAAATCACAGACATGTACGGAGCTCTCACCACATGCCAAGCACCGGGCTAAGCTGTTGCATGTAGTATCTCATTTAAACCTCACACCAACCCAGGAAGCAGGCACTATTATTATCATGTCCACTTCACAGAGGAGGAGACTGATGCCCTTCGAAGTAAAGTAAGTTGTCCCAGTTCGCCCAGCATGGAAATGACAGAGCCAGGTCTCACATCCAGGCCTGGCTGACACTGAAACTTAGGATGCCGGTAGCTGCCCTCCGTGGGTCAGTCCTGCCGGGCTCTCCAGGTTGGCCCGCAGCCTGTGCCGCATCCCCAGGAACCCCCACTCCCACTCCCCGTCCCCATCCTGGGCTCATACCATGGGAGCCCTAGGCAGAGACTTCCCCTCTAGAGGGATATATATATTATCAAAATTTGATAAGACAACTTAATTTCCCTCTGTGTCTGTTACCGGCGATAAAACCAGGAGACTTTTATGACCCAGCATCCTCGGCAAGATTGTCAGGAACTTATTATACAAGGTCTAACTGGATTTCTCTCTGCAGATGGCTGGAAGCCACGGGCTGGAACGCAATTCGGCAACACATTTGGGGGAGTAAATGCAAAATGCTTGCTCCAGAGACTTAGATAAGGCAGCAGGCTTCCCCAGGAACCCGATCTGCCTTTCCTGAGCCCTGAAGGGTGATTTGGGGAGGATTTGCTCTGTTGGGGGAGCAGGTGCTGATGGGTTCTCTCTCCCTCATCCCTTGATCCTCCTCACCCCAGGGAAGGACTGTGGAGGTGCCTGAGACTTGAGGTTCAGAACAGCGGATCCCAGAGAGTCAGCAATTCAGAGTGGAGGTGGGGGTGGGGGAGTGGGGTGGATGGTGGAGGGTGAGACCAAAGAGATGAGTGAGGATTGGGTGCATGGAAAGAAGGGCGAAGAATGAATATAAGAACGGGGAACTGGGTGGGTCTTCGCTTGCTGCCCAGGGATCCCCTCCAAGACTCCCTCCTCCTTGCTCTGAGATGCTTGGCTACTTCTTAAACACACCTCCTGGGTGGGTGCCGACCCTCACACAGGTCTAAACCAGCGGTCGCCAACCCTTCGGACCACCAGTGGTCCGTGGACCACCGGTTGGCGACCGCTGTTAAACACACCCCACGCCTCAGTGTTCACAGTTACCCTAAGACCATGGTCGGCAAACTGCGGCTCGCGAGCCACATGCGGCTCTTTGGCCCCTTGAGTGTGGCTCTTCCACAAAATACCACAGCCTGGGTGAGTCTATTTTGAAGAAGTGGAGTTAGAAGAAGTTTAAGTTTAAAAAATTTGGCTCTCAAAAGAAATTTCAATTGTTGTACTGTTGATATTTGGCTCTGTTGACTAATGCGTTTGCCGACCTTGGGGTTCGCTGTTAGCATACTCCAGATTCGGAGCTTACCTTGAATTCTGAAATCTTCCAGGCTGGGCTCACAGACAGACTTGGGGTTCAGCTCAGTCTTGATAATACCAGACGTGAATCTGCAGACTCCCAAACCCAGAGCTCACAGCCAGAGTCAGCCCCACGCTCCGAGTGCACCCCAGTACCGACAGCCCCAAACCTGGGCTTCCACACAAATTTGGCACAACCCCAGATTCAGACATCTCTCCAAATGCGACTGCAACCACTAGCTTGGGACCCACAGCCTGGGGCTACCACCCAAGGTCTGTGGGGTCACTCTCTGATTTAGGCATCCCACCCAACAAGGGGAGGGATGAGCCTTGGGGGTCACTGCGGGCTCTGGCTTGCCCAGTGCCCAGGTGCAGGGACGCTGCCTCACTGGCCATGACCTGGGACGTCCCAGGTTGGCCTTTTCTGCCAGGTCAGGAGGCAGCCGAGATAGTCTCATCCGTCACTAGCCCCTCTGATGCCCCTCTGATCTCCCTTTCAGTGGACTCGGGGCTTCCCCAAGGGCAGTCTTGTCTCATCTTTTTAGCCTCCCTGCCTCTTCTTCCTCCTGGCGTCCTCATCCTACCTGGGCCCTTCACCTCCCAGTTTTTGGAGGGAGAAGGGGAACATTTACTGAGCATCCTCTGTGTGCCAGGGCCTGGCATGACTGGTCTCATCGAACCCGCATCGCAATCTTTCAAGCTTGATTTTTATTATACCCATTCCGCAGAGAGGGAAATGGAGGCCCAGAGAGGTGAAGCTACTTGTCCAAAAGCACACAGCCCAGAAGGGTGGGAGATTTGTCTCTGTGAGGATCCTGCCCAGGACTTGGAGGAGAGCTTGGGAGTGCCCTCAGGCTTTGGGGCTGCTCAGGGGGCTGTTGCCTATGTGGGAGATTGGCGGGGGCGGGGCGGGGGCGGTTTGTCATGGAGCCTCAGCTTGTACTGTTTGCACACTGGCAAAACAGTACTTCCAGTAGACAGGGGAGTGGGGGTGGGGGGAGGGAGACAGAAGTAGAGGACACAGCAGTGAGATCAAGGGTACCAGTTACCAGGGCCAGTCACTGTTGGGGGGTGGGGGCAGGAGCTGGCCTTTGCCAGGAGACAGTGATGAATGGGCTGGGTCCCGCTTTGGGGTGTCAAAGGGCAAAGCCAGGAGGGCGGGCCGCCCTACCCTGAGTGCAGGCCAGGAGATCCATAGGCCTCTGGAACACTAACACCTCAGGCGGCCCTGTCCCATGCAGCAGGCAGGCTAACCGCCCCCCCCACGTGTCCCCATCCTTAACTCTGCAGGTTCCTATGGCACCAGGCCTGGGGCTGAACCAGAGCCTGGCTGCAGTGGGGAGCCCACGCTTGTTGGACCCAGGTTCTACCACGTCCCAGCTGAGTGACCTCAGGCAAATCATTTGACCCCTCTGAGCCTCAGGCACACTGAACAGGTGCCAGGACGCTGACCTTCGGGCTGTGGGGGTTGGAAGGTACGCAGGAAGCGCTCGTTCAGGAAACGGAGCTTTATTTTATAGAGGGGTTACCATGCACACGCTCTAACAAGCAGGCTCTGAAAATTGCCTCCAAGGGGGTTAGAGTCGGAACACAGATCCCTCAGCTGAAAGTAATTTTATTTATTTTTTTAAAAAGAGAAACAAATAATATAATCCTCAAAGGATTTTCCCTCTTGGCTAACATATATATATATAACATCTTTATTTCCATTTCCCCTTTTAAGCTAATTTGTGGAAAATTAAAAAGGGGAACGCAGAGGCTGGCATTTTAATTGGATCTTGTCTGGCATCTTCCCTAGGATTCCCTGATTAGCATCCTCCATTAAATCTTTCGTGCCCCATTTAGCCAGGTTCCTGGCCCGGGCAGAGTGGGGAGAGTCAGGGCCGCCTCGGGCCCAGGTGACTGCCCTGCAGAGAAGGGGGCTTCAGGCTGGTGCTTCAGCTGCCCCGAGGCTTTGGGGTCAGGGTGGCCCAGGTAGGGGTTTCAGCTCTGAACCCTGCTGGCGGCACCCAGGTCCTCATCTAGTAATGGGGTTCACCAGAATGACATCACTGGGCACATACAAACGACCAATACATGGTGTCTCCTTCTTCAGACCACCTCCAAGACGGGAGGACTTCACAGAGGGGAAGAAGGCCCCCCACACTGCCTGCATGCCCCGAGGGCAGAGCCTTCTCCGCACCCCTCAACCACCCAGCTCTCACTGCCTTCCCACTTTCAGGGACTGGGGAACAATAGTGACAATGATGTTTCCCGAGTGCTCACTTCCCGTCAGACGTGTTACCTACAGAATCTTACTTTGTCCTCTAGACAACCCAGGGAGGAATGGACTGCTATTATCTTCCCATTTTATGGATGAAGAAGCGGAGGCGGGCAAGGTTAAGTTGCCACACAGCTAATTCAAGGAGCAGAGCCGGAATCAGAATTCAGGAGGTCTGGACCTCAAGTCCCCTCAACGCGGCCTCAGTTTCCCAGTTTGGGATGAACGTAGGTTTCTCCTGGCCCTAGGTTCCCGCCTGTCCCTCTGGGGCTCAGATCTCCTGGCTGCCAGCCTTCTCCTGAGGATGAGAGGGACCCCCAGGGCACTGTACTCGCATCCTGCAGGCCCAGCCCTGAGCCGGGGCGCCCCGCAGGGGGCTGCAATCAGTGCTAATCAGCCCTAGCTAATTGCTCAGCCCGGGGAGGTGAGTGTGGCTGCCCAGGAGGGTTCCACCCAGCTTGCTCAGTGGGATACTGGCATAACACTTCCTTTCTGGGTCTGGGTTTCCCTGGCTACCCAGAGGCCTGCCTGAAGGCTTTTCACTCTGAAGTG
The DNA here is from genome assembly GCF_951640355.1 of Cnephaeus nilssonii. Lineage (NCBI taxonomy): Eukaryota > Metazoa > Chordata > Mammalia > Chiroptera > Vespertilionidae > Cnephaeus > Cnephaeus nilssonii. The sequence goes on along the minus strand of NC_137082.1, from coordinate 68,496,510 downwards.
CAAGGGAAAGAGGCTCGCAGCGACCTTAAACAAGCTAGGTGGTTGCCGCGCCCCTGAGCAGGTTTAAAACCTGGCCCTGCCCTGAGCTGCTGGGGTCAGCTCTCAGTTCTCCCATCCATTAAATGGGGATATGGTTAAAGTACGAACACCCCTTAAGGCAGGGGTCCTCAAACTTTTAAAACAGGGGGCCAGTTCACTGTCCCTCAGACCGTTGGAGGGCCGGACTATAGTTTTTTAAAAAAACTATGAACAAATTCCTATGCACACTGCACATAATCTTATTTTGAAGTAAAAAAACAAAATGGCAAAAACACCCGCATGTGGCCCGTGGGCCGTAGTTTGAGGACGCCTGCCTTAAAGTGATGGTTTCAAAGATCCGATATGGTACTTGGAATCAATAAATGGCCTCAAATTTTTTTTTTTTGCATTATGTCTTTTAATTCTCAGAACAACTTGGTGAGGGAGGCATTGTTACTGATGAGGAAACTGAGGCTCGGAGAGGAGGAACCCCCTGCTTTGCAGAACTGACATTCTTTCATTCTGGGCATGTACTGAGCATTTACCATGTTCCGAGCCACTGCCGAGACAGACAGACAGCTCCCACACTTTCGGGGCGCATGTTCCAGCAATAGGAATTCCCACCCCGCTGGCTCTCCCTGGAGGGGCCCCTCCCCACACCCTTGTAGTATCCGGGGAGGAAATAAGGGGGCTCCCAACTAATGGATATCCATGGGGTTTGGGTGCCTAATGATCCCCCTTCTCCTCATAAACATCTCATGTAGATTTCTTTCATAATTACACAGAAAGCTATTTAACTATCTAATTTAATTTCTTTGCGAAAATAAATAGCTAACGTGGCCCTAGGTACTGGCATAAATACTTCAGGCAGAACCATCGGGATTGCTGTTTGCACAGGCCTGACTGGCCACAATATACACTTAGGAAGTGCACACTTTGGGGGCCTGGGTGCCCCCCTTGGATTCTGCTGACTCAGCTGGAGGAGAGGTGATCGGGGCCACAGTGGTAATGCGGGGAGGAGGGAGCCGAGGGAAAGTATGCTGGGTGGTTAATTATCCTTCTTTGTACATCCATAACTTTTTATTAAACAAATATGCAAATGCTGCCTAACCTGCTGCCTTCCCTGGGGTCTGCCTTGGGGATATTAATCTGCGGCTGGGCCAGCCCCAGCGCATGGGCCTGGGGGGTGGGGACCTGCTGGCAACATGCGCTGGGGCTGGGCCAGCCTCTCCTCTCTTGTGCCCTCATTTACTATGGCTCCCCTGGCCCCCTGGGCCTAGCACCATGACTCTGATTTGCTGACCCAAGGCCAGTGGACTGTGCCTTTTTCCTGTCGCTGCTCAGATTCCCGTCTCTCTTCCCTACTGCCGGGGCTCAGTACCAGGTGCCACCCTCTCTCGTTCTAGCTTCCGTCTACTTCTTCAGCCCCGTTTCCTGCCCTTCTCCCTCTTGGCTACTATGCCTCAGCGCTACGGGCCTCCAACCAAACTCGCTCCACCTCAGGACCTTTGCACCAGCTGGTTCTCGGCTCGGAATGCTGTGTTCCCTTGGCCAGCTCTTTTTGCCATTCAGGTTTAAGGTCAATGTCGCTGATGTGGTCACTTTTGCTTGAATGCTACTCTGCTTAATTACATTTTTTCATAGCACCAATCACTTTGATGATTTTCTTTTGCATTTATTACTTTTGTGAGTTTCTTTCTTTCTCCCACCAGAATGTGACTTCCACGAGAGAACAGCCTTGCTTATTTATTGCTGTATCTCCAGGGCCGAGACTCGCCCCGGAGGTGGCCCTTGCTAAATGTACGACCTGAGTGAATAAAAAAAAGAAGGGCCTCCTCACCCCTCCCCTTGTCCCCAGCCACCATCTTCTATTTTCCACACCATTCAGGATGGTCTTTTAAAAACAAACCCGCCCTAGTCAGTTTGGTTCAGTGGGTAGAGCGTTGGCCTGCAGACTGAAGGGGCCCGCATTTGATTCTGGTCAAGGGCACATGCTGGGTTGTGGGCTCGATCCCCACTAGGGGGCGTGCAGGAGGCAGCCGATCAATGATTCTCTCTCATCATTGATGTTTCTATCCATCTCTCCCTCTCCCTTCCTCTCTGAAATCAATACAAATATATATTAAATCTAATAATAAAAATAAAAACACAAATCTTACTGTGGACAACCTTCCATGGCTCCACAGTTCTTTGGGATAATATGCAAGTTTCTCCACTGGCTCTTAAGATCTGGCCTCTGTTCACCTCTCCAGCTCCTCCTCCATCCATTCCAGCTCTCTTCCTCCCAGACACACATGGGCCTTCGCACAGAGCGCCAGTCTTCCACACGAGCCTTGGCACGGAGTGCTCCCGCTCCCAAGTTCTCTTCCACACGCCTCTTTGCTTGGCCGACTGCACCTGGTCTGCTGCTGCTCAGCTCAGCATCCCCTCCTCCCGGACGGCTTCCTGCTTGGGCTGCTCGACCTCCCTCTGTTGATGCACCTTTCACCTCACTCTTTTGCTTTTCCGCGGAGAGCGTCAGAAAGGCAGGGATGGTGTCTAATGTCCATCACTCAGGCCACCGCCATGGAGCTGGGATGTCAATCAGATTCCGGATCAAGAACGTGGGTTCCGGAGCCGGCCTTTCTGGCTCTATCCTCCAGCTCCACTATGTACTGGTTGAGCTAGATTCCACTAAGGTGGCCCCCGATGAGGTGATGGCATCTGGTACTCCTGCCTTTGTGTAGCACCTTCTCTTCAGTGTGGGCTGGGCCTAGTGACTTGCTTCTGATAAACACAGTCCAGCAGAAGTGATGGGCTGTCACTTCTGAGAGGAGGTTATAACAAGACACAGGCTTCCGTCGTGGGCCTCCCGCACACTTGCTGCCTACGAGGGAAGCCGGCGGTTGTGTTGAGACCTGTCCTCTGGGGAGGCCCACACGGGAGGATTTGACACTTCCAGCCAAGAACAGAGAGGACCTGAGGCACCAGCTGAGCTGTGCCTGGATTCCTGACCCACAGAAATGTGAGATAATGCTTATTGCTTGAAGCGGCTACATTTGGGGCTAATTTGTTACGCAGCAGTAGAAAATGAAATAGGGGGTGACCATGGGCAAGTGATTTGACCTTTCTGTGCCTCAGTTTCCATATCTGTAAAATGGGGGTAACAATTGCACCTGTCTTGTAGGTTTCTTGTGGGGATAAATGAGTTAGTACTTAGAACAGGGCTTGGCATACAGTAAGTGCTGTGTGACTGTAGCTATTATCATAGTCTCAGCACTTTGGGGTGCTTAACAAGCGCTGAACAGCAGTAAACACGGTAAATATAATAGTTACTATTTATTATTCTCTGGATATGAAGTTCCAGCTTCTCAGGATGGCACTCAAAGTCCTTATGATCCCTCCGACTTCTGCCCGCTTCATGGCTGGGGTGCTGGCCACTGTGTTCAGCCCACCACATCTCATTTCAGCCTTATAACATCCCAATGAGGTAGGGATTATTTTTATACATATAGAGACCTGGGTTCAGAGAGGTTAAGTAACTTGCCTAAGAGCACACAGCCAGAACTCGATTAAACAAGGATTTGAATCCAGGAGTGTTTGGCTTCTGGTTTAGCTTATTTGTATGTCCCCAGTGCCTTCCATGGACCTGGCTGAAGTAGGAAGTGGGTACATGGTCAGTGAATGCCTGCCTGACTGGATGAATGTTGCCTCTCCCCTACCTCCCATTTGTCAGGTGCAAAAGCATCAAAAGACCTCACCCCTGCCAAGTGCCTTTGCTTAACCCAGAGGACGGACTCACAAACGGGGGCCTGGGGCATCAGCCCAGCGACCCTGCTCAGTGGCTTCTTTAGTAGAGGAGGAGGAGGAGGAGGAGGAGGCAGCGGAGCCAGCTGGGAGAGGTGCCCGTTAGCCCTAATTAGCAGCCCGTCTGGAAAAGAGCTTGGGCTGAAATTAAGATGCTGTCAGTGGGTCCCAGCTGGGTCGTAGAAGAGTGGCAGCTGCAACATTTCCAGAGACTGAGCTTGAAACACACATCTGGGAGGGCCTCTCTGCGTGACTCCACCCGGAACCGGGGGCCCCAGGGAGGCAAGCAGACCGTCTCCCAGCGAGGCACTGACCACCAAGACCCCTCATACATGGGGGCACTCCCAAAGCCCCACACCCTGGTTAACTCATGGGTCCTCCCGCAGTCCTGGGAGACGAACCTCTATACCCATTTCGCAGAGGAAACAACAGACTTCTTGAGATTTCTAGTAGCGTGCCCAAGGATCTGGGGGTCAAGCCTGGAGAGGGGTAGGAAGGGGAGGTCCAGAAATATCCTGATTAAGGCTCCGGTTGGGCAGTAACCAGGAGAACAGGGGACAGTGCCCGGGGCTCCAAGTCACCGTCTCCATCCAACCCTCCCACCTCCTGGGTGAACAGAGGTCCTGGTGCCCCCTTTGGGGAAGAGACAAGTTACTCAAGGTAGTAGAGGTGGGCTGGGTTTGGGGGGAAGAGCGGGAAGAGCTCAAGAGTCAGGAAGGATCCAACCTGCCTCCGAACCTCCACTTCCTCTTTTAAGGGCTAAGAATAAATCAGGATTTAAAATCAGGCTAAAAAGAAAATCACAGAAACCCTAAAGCTGCCTTGCAAGAAATCAATGGCAGCGATTTGTGCAGTGGATGTGCTGTGGGCGAAGCCCTGGCAGACAGCGGGCTGGGCTGCGTGGTGGGAGGTGGGCCAGGAGGTGCCCCGGCCAAGGGTGCCCACCCTGAGTTGTCAATGTTGTTCTTCATAATAATAACAGGCACCGCATTCAGGGCTTGTTCTGTAATAGGTACTTGCCGAGTGCTTTGTAACGGTGAACTTCTTCATCTTTGCAATTAGGAGTAGAGAGGTAGGCTCGACTTTTAAGAGCTGAGCCTAGTGCCAAAGAGCCGAGCGTAGCCCCCGAAAGCCGAGCTAACCCCAAAGAGCCCAGCCCCGCCCCGAAGAGCCCAACTTAGCCCCGAAGGATGGAGCCAAGTCCCGAAGGTTGGAGTCTAGACCCTAAGAGCCCAGGGCAGCCCCAAGGAGTGGAGCTGAGGCCTGAAGAGCTAAAGCTAGTCCCCCATGGAGGACCCTAACCCCAAAGTCCTTGTTTTTTTTAGGTGGAGACCCTGGTGCAGGATGCGGAGTGAGATTTCAAGTTCAGATCTGTTCATCTCCCGAAACCTGTGTGTGTCTGGGTTCCACCAGACTGAACTGGGGGGACCTCAAAGGCACTTCCAGCTCGGAGGGAGTCCCCGGTTTTCACCACAGAGACTGGCATCTTTTCCTGTGAGCATGTTGTGAAAGAGGAGGGGAGAGAGCAGGTGGATCATGGCTGCCTGGAGGCACTGGGGGTGGGGTCGTTCCAACACTTGACCCATCTCAGACCTGGAACTGGTGGTAATTGTCCTTGACCCTGGGGCTTCTTTCATACTTTTTGACCTAGACCAGGAGGTTGGAAACTAACCCCCCTGTTTTCCAATACAATAAACTTGTATTGGAACACAGCCATGCCCACTCATTTACAAAGACAAAAGTATTTACTATCTATCCCTTTACAGAAAAAGTTTGCCGAGCCTTATCCTAGACCATAGACTCATCCTCATTTAGATCTCAGAATTCTATAATCTCTGAGCTGAAAGCATCCGTAGAGGATATTTTCTGTCTGACAGAAGCACAGAGAGTGGAAGGCACTTGCCCAAAGACACCCAGCAAGTGGTGAAAGAATCAAGGTGAGAATCATCAGCATTTGCATTGGACGGTCGGAGTGGCCAGGCGGGTCAACTCTAGGAAACCCTGAGAGTTAGCATCAAGCCTGGTGCTTCCAAACTTGCGGTTGGCATGGCCACAAGGACCCATAAATAGCATTAAACAACGCCGAACTGTCACTTGGTTAGAAAGGTAACCCCTGCCCTCACTGATTTGGCTCAGTGGATAGAGCGTCAGCCTGCGGACTGAAGGGTCCCGGGTTCGATTCTGGTCAAGGGCACATGCCCAGGTTCCGGGCTCAATCCCCAGTGGGGGGCATGCAGGAGGCAGCCAATCGATAATTCTCTCTCATCATTGATGTTTCTATCTCTCTCTCCCTCTCCCTTCCTCTCTGCTATCAATGAAAATATATTTAAAAAAAGGAAAAAGAAAGGTGACTCCTACTCAGTTCTCTTTCATTCTTCTGTGTCAGAGAGGAAGGATGGGTTTGGTGCCAGTGAGCCTTTAACATCTGTCTCAGACTTAGTAATCTTCCTTTGGAACAAAGGGTGCAAGACTCAGGCTGCAGCCCTCAGCAGGCAACGATATGAGAGCATGCATTAATACCACTGTTTTACTTGAGGGTGTTTTTTTTTCAGGTCACCATCTATGTCCTGGGTTACTGCTTTTCCATTTAATGTGCTGATGTAAGTTTCGTTTTAAAAAATAAAATTAAGTATAAAGAGGGGGTTATTGGAAGAAAAACATTCTGTAAATAATAGTGCGCTGGTACTTGGATACAGCAGAAGTCGTGAATATGGTATCTCAGTGGCGGAAACTGGGAAAACACTGATGGATTCAATAATATTTCAGCACTGAGGTTTCAAGGTTCTGTGATTTAAGAGCAGACGCATCTCAAAACAAGGCTAGGGCTGCCGTGCATGGCGGTGCAGGCTGGCCGCGGCACAGGGCCGCCTGGCCTCACCTGGATGCAGGCATGGCTTTTTCTAATTCACATGAAGTGTGCTGTGGGCTGGCAGGCGCCCCAGCAAGGTCCCATTGCCTCTTCCTTCTGACAGATACAAATCCCATGGGGCTGGGGCAGCTTGGAGACAGCCAGGTGATTGGCAGAGGTCAGAGGTTAGATGCTGCCGAGATGGCGGCTACTCCGTTACCATGTGGTCATCCCCTCCTGAGTGAGGCTGTTCCCATGCCAGGCTGTTGCGTGGCCATGCTGCCAACTGCCGTTCACAGGAACCAGGCAGGCCCTGCGGTCAGATTGGTCTGGGTTCAGGGGCTGATTCTGCCAGTCTTGCAATGTGACTTTGGGTAACTTCCCTCACCTCTCTGAGCCTCAGTTCCCTCAGCCGTGAAATGGGGCTCTTTTGAGATTGGACCAGAATCCCAGGGTTGTCCTGAGGGTGAAGATGAGGTGGCTCCGTGGAGTGAGTGGCACACAGAGGGTGTGGAATCAGTGGCAGGTGGACTGAGCATTCCCTATCCTGGGGTGGCCCTCTAGGAGGTGTTGGGGGGGTCAGCTCTGCTGCAGGTCATGGCTGCGTCCCACAGAGCTGGTGCCTACAGAGGCGGGCTGGCTCCCACAGCCCCGGCACTCTTACCTTGGCCTACCTGCCACCCGCTGCCAGGCTGAGTTGATGGCAACTGGCTTTCCAAACAGCAGGCAGCTACGGACATTTTTACAGGCGGATCACAGGTAATGAGCTTTCCCTCAGGACCTTCGGACACTCGAGAAAATTGTATTTGGGTTGGAAAGTGGGAGGGGGAAGTAGGACCAGTAGGAGAAAGGCTCTCCCTGCCTCTGCCCACCCCTATCCCCCACCCCATCCCCACTTTAAAGGAGAGAAGCAGGTGAAGCCATCAGGCCACAAGGGGTGAGGCAGCAGACAGCCTTCTCTTCCCTCTCGGGATTACATCATGCTGAACTCCGGTTTTGGAGGCTGATTGCCTGGAATTACAGATGGCATCAACTGTGATCCCAAGGTCATCCTTTCTTCCTTCCATATATTCATCATGCATGTATGCATCCACCATTCATCCATCCACTATTCACCCACCACCCACTTATCACCATCCATCCATCCATCCATCCATCCATCCATCCATCCATCCATCCATCCACTTATCCATCCATCCATCCATCCATCCATCCATCCATCCATCCATCCATCCATCCATCTATCCATCCATCCACTATCCACCCACCACCCACTTATCACCATCCATCCATCCATCCATCCATCCATCCATCCATCCATCCATCCATCCATCCACTTATCCATCCATCAATTTATCCATGCATCCACTTACCCATCCATCCATTTATCATGCATCCACTTACCCATCCATCCATTTATCATGCATTCACTTATCCATTCATCTATCCACCTACTCACTAGTCTGTCCAACAGATCGTTATGGAGCACTTTCCTTGCCCGGCACTGGGTAAGGTCCTGAGGGTAGGCTGGCAGGCTAGTGTGTCCTTCCCAGTAGCATTCACTCACTTATTCATCTATTCCAAAGGTGTTTACTGTGTTCCTATTATGTACCAGGCACCATGGCTAGAGGATATATAGTCCCTAAGCTCAAAGGGCATCTGTAAGGATGCCAACCTGGGGCTTGGGGGAGGACACTGAGGGGTACTCCTGAGAATATAGATGGTGAACCTGCAAGGGCACTGGTGATGAACATTGGTGGTGCCCCCAAACTCATCATTGATGAGCATTGCTGGTGTCCTCAGGGTACTGGTGCTAAGCACTGATGTGCTCCCAAGGACATTGGTAATGACCATTGTGGTGCTCCCAGGGCACCAAGGGTGGGCACTGGTGAGAGTAGTAGTGGTGCTCTCAATGGCATCAGTGATGGGCCCTGGGAGGGACCATTCTTTGCATCTGCTGAAGATCTCAGTTCACCCTCCCCAGTCAGTCTTCCTTCCCCCAATCAATTAAAGCTCCCGCAGGCAGACAGGCCTTGGGATGACCCTGCAGCCCAGAACGTGATGTGATGGTGGCTATTCCACCCACTCCCCCCGCTAGTAGGACTGGCTCCCCAGCTGGAGCCCCATTGATCCCTTTGCCCAGGATTCTCTCTGTGGCTAGAATGTCATTTTCTACAAAAACCTCTTTCTTACAATTACCGAGAATTACTTATGGAGAGAGAAAGTGTGTGTGTGTGCGTATTGATTGCCACCCCGGAGAAGCTCAGGAATCATTTAGAGTAGATTAACCTAACTTTCTGCTGCCTTTTGGGAAGTTGGACTCCAGGTTATTTAGGAGATTAATCAGCTCATGAGAGAACCAGACAGTCTTCTGACTTGTCCTCTTTGTGGACTAGCTGGGACCACGTCATCCCTACCTTGCCTTCAAAATACCTGTTTCCCTGTATTCCCACCATGACTGCCCAGTTCAGTTAAGCAGGGTCCTCTGCAGGGTCCGCTTTGGAGAATGGGTGGGCACATCTCTGGCTGCCATTAGTTTACCCGGATGGCTTCACCGCCCACATCCCAGTCTGGGCACAGCCTCAGCGAGGGCTGGGCCACCCCGAGCAAGTCTCCCCCATCCAAGCCCTGGCTCTCTGCAGCTGTCACATAGGAAGGGTCCAACCACTCCATTCACTAACAGGCGGCGGCTTCCACAGGCTTTTCTGCGAGGCTTGCACATTGATTCTGCAGATGTCGTCCTACCCATCCTCTGAGTTCCAGGTGCAGCCAGGCCCTCCTCCTCCCTTCCAGGAAGCCGTCCCAAACTGTGCCATCATTCCGGGAACATTGGATCTGCTTAGAGAGGCGGAGAGAAGGGGAGGAAAGAGGAGAGAAAGGAAGCCAGGGAGAGGACGGGGACGAGAAGGGAAAGCAGAGAAGGGGAAAGGCAGTGAGAGGCCTGGAGAGGATTCAGCATCTGCCTGACTCCACGACACATCTTACAAGTTCCATGTGCCGGTGGCAAAAGGGCAGGTTCCGAGCCAGACAGACTTGGGTTTAAATCTCAGCTCCAGCTTTCCCTGGCTGTGTGACCTTGGACAAGTCACTTCTCCTCTCCGAGCTTCAGAACCCTCATCATTCAAATGGAGGCGATAACCGTTCCTACCTCACAAGGTTGTTGGATTGCAAATGAGCTCATGTATGCAACATGTTTAAAATAGGGCCTGGCGCTTAGTAGGTGGTCTAATGAGCAGGTAGCTATCGCCGGGTCCCAGACTTGATGAAGGGACTCCCAGCCGATCCTCTATGAAGACTTGCTGTGTGCTCTGGAACTTGCTCTGAGCCGTGCATTCCTCCTCCCAGTCTCCGGTCCTAAGGTAGAGGCAACGAGGCAGCCGGTGCTCCCTGGTCTCTGGGAGGAGAGGCTGAGAGGCCCAAGGGCTCAGCTCCGGGTGTGTGTGCTGGGAAACAGTTCCTTTTCAGAACATTGCAGGCCCTCGCTGCCCTCTCTGCCATTTCTCTCCTCTTCCAGAAAAAAGTTTGAAGTTGAATGGGTCCCGAGGTGGAATATTTTCCAAATGTCAGTGCAATCTGTGGTACATTACAGCGAGAGCGATCATCTTGGTGCCAGGCTCTGAATGTCAGCGCACCGGCCGTGATAGAGCTACAAACAGCAGGTTGGCAGGTGGGACCTCGGCGCCCCCTCTCCTGGGAAATCACCCTGGCTGGGGAGGGAACTGGGCCACCTCTGGGGTCAGTGGGCTGGGACTGTGGGCCTCTGTGGGGGACACACAATGGGCCAGCGAGGGCCCTGTGTGCTCTCGTGTGTCGGTGCCTGTACACTTTTTCATTGTCACTGCGGGCTGGTGGGTGCGTGCTCAGACACTCAGGGAAGGCGTTCAGTGAGCACAGGTTGAGATCTGTGTGTGGCTGCGTATATGTGTCCTCCATCTCCACGTGTCACCATATGTCTGTGTGTCCACACGCATCAGTAGAACTCCTGGAATGATGTACACACATTCGCATTAACTGACCATGAGACTATGTGTATCTGTGCAGATACAGACACCATCGATCTCACCATGCCTTTTACATCTGTGTGTACACTGTCTTCCTGGGCCTCTGTGTGTAGTTGTGTGTGCATGTGCTATAGTGTGGGTTTCTGTGTACTGGTACATGTAACTGTGTGTGTATATGCAATCTCAGGACTTCAGTGTGTGTGTGTGTGTGTGTGTGTGTGTGTGTGTGTGTGTGTGTGTCTGTGTGTGTAAATCTATCTCAACTATGAAAGTAGAAGGGGAAACTGGGGTGGGAAGGGGGACTCTGCTTCGCTGCCTCCTGATGGGGGGATTTTGATGGCTGCCTGTTCTGTGGAGCCTGTGATTGGCTGGGCGGATGGGGATTAAATTGCCTCCAATTACCAGGGAGTGAATGGTGAGCTGTGAGGCCAGAGGGATGGTGTGAGCCTGCCAGGATCTGCCAACCACAACGGGATTAAAAAGTCCTGTGTCTGCAGATGGCCCCGTGTCTGTCTGGGTGTGTGCACGTGAATGCCCGTGTCCCTGGATTTTGTATCTTTGTGTGTGGGCCTATGGGCCTATGATGATGCACATGTAGCATGTGTGATTGTGGGATTATAGAGGTGTCTGTGTGCCTGCTGATGGGGCTGTCATTGTGCCTGTGTGAGTGTGCTAGCATGCATCCGTGTGTCTGGGCAGTGTGTGTGTGAGTTGTGTTCTGTATCAGTGTGTGTCCTCATGACTGTGAGCATGTGCATATATGTGTATGCATGTATCTTTGTGTGTGAGGATTCTGCATGGGTGTCTTGGTGTGTTGCCTTCATGTATATGGGTGGGTCACTGGGCTTTTTCCTGAACAGAATGTGTGTGTGTGTGTGTGTGTGTGTGTGTGTGTGTGGTTAACTGTGAGGGTCTAAGGGAATCAATGGGTATGAAGGAAAAGGAAGGGAGGAAGCTATCCCCATCCTCACCCCATCCCAGCTGGTGATCCGGACCCGAAGGCCTCCTCCCTCAGACTGTATAAGCTCCCACCGAAGGGAGCCTGGTGAGGCTCTGTGGTGACAGCTGGTGCTGGGACTGAAACAGGGGATGTAATGGGCCGAGTTGTGGCCTCCTAAAATCCATGTTGAAGCCCTAACCCACCATACTTCCGAATGGGATCTCATTTGGAAATAGGGTCATTGCAGGTATAATTAGTTGAGATGAGGGCACAGTGGAGTCGGGTAGGCCCATGGTTGGCAAACTGCGGCTTGCGAGCTACATACGGCTCTTTGGCCCCTTGAGTGTGGCTCTTCCACAAAATACCACGGCCTGGGCGAGTCTATTTTGAAGAAGTGGCGTTAGAAGAAGTTTAAGTTTAAAAAATTTGGCTCTCAAAAGAAATTTCAATCGTTGTACTGTTGATATTTGGCTCTGTGGACTAATGAGTTTGCCGACCACTGGGGTAGGCCCCTAGTCCAATATGACTGGTGTCCTAGAAAGGGGACATTTGGGCAGAGACACAGAGACAGAGAGGGAAGACAACGTGAAGAGACCCAGGGAGAAGACGGCCATCGACAAGCCAAGGAGAGAGGCCTGGAACGGATCCTGCCCTCACAGCCCTCCCACAATCACACAAGCCTGCTGACACCTGGATTTCAGACGTGTAGCCTCCAGGGCTGAGAGATAATACATTTCCGTTGTGTAAACCACCCAGCTTCTGGGGCTTTGTCACGGCAGCCTGAGCAAACTGGTGCCGGGAATGAGGAGTGTTAAAGCCCTTCTAGCTCCTTCTGCTCCCAGAAGACCCATTTCACGGACGCCTGGGCTGTCATCAGCAGGCTGCAGCCCCTTCGCTCTGCCCCCTGGCATCCGCTCGGCTCCCTCCAGCTCAGAGCACTCTGCCCTTGCGACCTGAATCCGTCAGCCCCTCCTTGGGTTAGACATTCCCACTGTTGCCCCTTTTCCAGCCCCTCTCCTGCCCCTGAATTGTAACTTTCTCCAAACTCTCCTGGCAAGGCTGCGCTTTATCACCATTTCAAGAGTAATCACACTTTCTCCTCCCCATGTTCTCCTCTCCCCATCTGACTCTGTGTTCTGCACACAGCAGGGGCCCACGGAAGGTCTCGGTGAGGGACCCCCGGCTTTCAGCCTCTTTCTGGGCTTGGAGTGGGGAAGAGGACTCACCCCTCCCCTCCTTCACGCATGCCAAGCTCCTGCAACCATGACTGGACATCTGCCCCTTATTTTGCTCTTACTCTAGGCCGGGTCTGAGCGAAAAGCTAGTCTGGGCCACCTTGTCCTGCAAACAACCCCAGGAGGTAGGTACTGTTTTTAGCCCCATTTTCCAAAGGGGAAACTGAGTCACAGGGAGGAGAAATAAGTGCTCTAAGGTCACACCGTGGCACTCTTGAACGTTAGATCAGGAAGGAACTTTAGGGACCAGTTAGGTCACCCCTCTCACTGCCCCCATTTTACAGCTGGAGAAATGGAGGTCCAAGTGGCTCTTCCCCCTCCACCTGTGCCTGATGCTTCCTCAGAGTTCACCCTTAACCCTGTGACCCCATGAGTCTCCCCTCTCCTCGGGCCTCCCTGGCTCTTAATGACTTTAGCTACCCTGTAGGTGAGGGGGACCAGCAAAGATTTGTGGAGCTCCAGTCCTGAATTCCCACGTCTTGTGCACATGGCGTGCAGGCCCCTCAAGCTCAACATGCCCCCAATCAAACTGACTTCCCATGATCCCAGATTTGAAGTGTCTCCTGGGTTTCCCGGCTCATTACCAGCTTCGCCGTCCTTGTCACTCAAGCCTGAAAGCCTTTGACATTCTCTACCCACCCTCCCCATAACCAGTCAATTGCTGACTCCTCCTGGGTCTTCCTCTTAAACATTTCTCCAATCCACTGTTGGGACCCAGTTTAAGCCTGAACGTCTCTCTCTGAGGTTCCTGTATCAGATTCTCATACCAGCTTACAATTAGGCTTGGCTGCTTAGGGCAGAAAACCAAAATAACAGCGATTTCCACAGTTGGAAGTTTCTTTCTCGTGTAAAACAAGTGTGGAGGTGGGCCGTTGGGGTCTGGTATGGTGACTCCAGGAGATTGAAAGGACCCACGACTATTTCGAGTTCACTGTTTGACCAGCCTTGGTCCTCGTGGTGTAAGGGGGCTGCTTGGACTCCAGCCATCTCAGCTGCGATCGATCCGCAGAAAGGAGAAAGGAGCAGGAAAAGAAGCAACAGGCCTGGGGCAGCCGTCTTTGAAGGAGGTGTCCTAGCAGCTGCCACACGACAACTCTGCTTCGCTCGCATGGGCTGGGACGTGGTCCCGGGAACACGGAGTTGTGATAGAGGTTGGAAAATGTGGTCCTTGTACTAGATGGCATGTGCCCTGCTAAAAACGGAAGGGTTCTCTGATTTAAAAAGGTGAGGATATGAATTCCTTATCTCTGTGCTGGTCTCTCTCCCTCCTCTCACTCTCTAATCTACCCCGGACTCAGCAGCCAGGGCGATCTTTCTAAAATGCAAATCCATACATCCCGTTGCCAGATGTGACAAATAAAAATACAGGATTCCCCGTTAAATGTGAATTTCAGATAAATAATGGCTATGTGTTTTAGTATAAGTATGTCTGGGCAATATTTAGGAGATACTAATGCTAAAACCATTATTCGTTATTTATCTGAAATTCACATTTAACTGGGCACCCTGTATTTTATCTGTCAGCTCTATCCATGCACCTTTCATAGTTCCTCATTTTCTTGGGAAGAGGTCCAAGTTCTTTGGAAGGCCTTCTGGGCCCTTGACAACCCGTCTCCCCGACAAGCCCCGCACGGCGGCTGTGTCCCCTGGAGTTGTCTCAGCAGCCTGGGATGCCTTCCCCCTCTGGAAGCCCCAGGTGTCCAGGAGGGACCATGGCCTCTATGTTCCTGTGACGTGAGAGGGGTGAGGGATGATCTGATGAACGAAATGACAAGTCCATGACTGCTCAGCAAACAGGGGGCAAGGTTGGAGTGGCCCCTGGACTCCTGACTCCCTCCGCAGTGCTCTCTGCACCCCGGCTCGCTTACATGGTCCCAGGGCTGGGATCGATGTCCCTGGCCTTAATTATCCACAGCCCACATCTGAGTATGGCACCCCCAGCACACAGGGGGTTAAGCCGGCCGTGGAGTGGGGAGCTGGAGCCCGCGAGTCCTCCCTGACAATAAAGCTAATGAATCCTCCTTGCTGTTTTCTCTCGCACAATAACATTTAATCATCATTTGCACAGCAAATGAGAAGTTTGCCGCGGATGCAATTCTGCACGAGTGGCGATTTCTGCGTGTGGGCACCATTCCTGCTGTCCCCAGCACACCTGACAATCGGGGGCTGGGGCTGGGGCAGGCTGCACCCTGGGGGCGTGCGCACACCCACGTGCCAGAGCTCTGACCCCACACGCGTGTGGGAGACAAGCTTCAGGGGCATGTGCCTGTTTGCATGCATGCTTGTGTGGAGTTGGCACACGTGACGGGGCTGCGGGTGAATCACAGTGGGCCTGCCCGAAGGAGCACGTGGACAGGGGTGGTTAGGTGCTTGAGGACACGCGGTGAGGAAGTGGAAGTACACAGACAGGCAGATGCGTGGGGGTGTGTGTCATTACATGTGTGTGAGCGCTTCTTGGAGATGCTTGTTGGCTGTGCCTAGTTTGTTTAGATCCTTGTAAGTCCTCATGTACATTATACACAGACAGACCTCCCAGGTGCCCCCATGTGCAAACACACCTGTGGGCATCATGCACTTGGAATTAGAGTTTGTAACTGATTGTTCCTAAGGCTACACATGCTTTCCTGTGCATGAGGGTGTGTATACGTTAGGAATGTGTGCATGGAGCTATGAGTTCATGTGCATAAGCATATCTGAGGGGATACACACAAATGTACTGTGTGCCTGCATGGGAGTGTCTGGAACCCACACATGTTCATAAGTGCATGCTTGGATGGGAAATGTGTTGGCTCATGGAAACGTATCACTGGATGCACACGTACATGCATGTAAGAGAAGACATCTATGGGTGGCATGTATATGCTTTGTGTACAAATATGAGTATACACGTGAGAGCCTGCCTCTAGTACAGGCATGGTGTGCAGATGTGTGAGCACGTTTGCAGGCCTGCAGGGATATGCTCTGGGTGCATGGCTGTGAGCACGCATGTGTCTGCGCTGTGCATGAGGCGGGAACGTGTCTTAGGGGACACATGTGCATGCATCATGAGCATGTGGGCGTGCTGGGCACCGCTGTGCGTGCACTGAAGCGTGAGCCCTCTTGCCTCACAGTGAGGGCTGACAGGGTTACATTTTCCAAAGGCTCAGCGACCAGTGATGGAGCTGGCCTGAGTGCTTGCTGGCAGGAGGTAAGTGGCGCTGCTGATTCGTGACCCGGGGGTGGGCGGCAGTGATGGCTGGCTGACGGATGCCGGAGCTTGGCCGCCCCCTGTGACAGCAGCCGACTCTCTCAGCTGCCTGAAGTGGGACATGGGGGGTTAGTTCTTGACCTGTGTGCTCCGCAATGACTTCCCACTTCCCGGTGGGTGCCCACAGCCATGTGCAGGCGCATGCATATGGGTACACAGCAGACACGCAGACCCCGGCTTGGGCAGAGGCCTGGGCCCCACCTCCACCTTGCTCTTCAGCTCTGCCTTCTGTCTGGAGTGCCTCCCCTTCTCACCAACTGCTCCTCTTGCCTCCCACACTCGCCCAGAAACTCCACTCAGAAGCAGAGTCGCCCGGCCAGAGGGGCTCAGGTGGTGGAACGTTGTTCCGTGCACTGAAAGGTTACCAAATTGATTCCCAGTCAGGGCACATACCCGGGTTGTGGGTTTGGTTGGAGCACCTACGGAAGGCAACGGATAGATGTGTCTCTCACATCGAAGTTTCTCTTTCTCCCTCTCTCTGCCTCTCTCTAAAATCAATCAATATATAGATAGTCATCTTGGGCCTGTGCAGACTCGTGTGGGGGTTGTGACCCTTAGAAGCTTTCTTATGCCTCTGAGCACGTCCTCCTCATCTGTGAGCACTGGGTCCCGCATCTACAAAATAGGGCAAGTGCTATTCCTGCTGAAGATTAAACAAGGCAACTTATGTAAAGCGCTCAACACAGTAAACATCAAGCCTACTTTCCATGGGTTTGGCTGGATGAGTAAGAATGACGTACAGCGCGTAGAACAGCGCCCGGCACGCAGCAAGCCCTCTGTAGGTGTGCTGTCCCCATCACCAGCGGTATTAGCATGATGTCATGGTCATGAGTATCGCTGGTTCTAAACGTTTGGCCAATGAGACATTAATTCTGACCCATGACCCGAATACTCTTTTATCCCCTGATGACGGCGAGGGAAATGTTTTCTTTCTGTCGTCCCAGATGCCCTGTAAGGAGGGCAGACATTGTGTCCTCTGAGCTCCTGGATGGAGTTGGGGGTGCCCAGGTAGAGCCTGGAGCAGGGGTGGCCGTGCTCTCTGCATAGCACAGGGAGGGGATTTGGAGTTTGGGGAATTTGACGCGAACCAGCCAGACAGATGGCCAAAGCCTGTGTCCTCCACAAGACCCTTCTCTGTGACCCCAAACTGTCAGAAAAGTGTACAAAGCTCGCACGGTGCTTGGCATCAGCGGGCACCTTACAGAACTCCGCGAAGGGGCTGGGCTCAGCGGATTGCACTGCTGGGCTGACTAGGACCCAGTGGACATGGCGAGGGCAGGAGCCTTTCCCCCACGCCCCGCTCCGGGATTGGCAGAAACCACAGAGAGCCCCGAGGACCCCCCCAGGCTGTGGGTGCGGCCGTGAGGGGAGGAGCGAGGGCTCCCGGGCGCAGACAGTGACATGGGACTCACCCAGGCCACGAGTTCAGTGCTTCCTGGGTGCCAGACACTGTGGGTGCTGCTCACAGCGTGTGATGGGGGCCAGAGCGCCCTGGTTAAATCTCGGCCTTGCCACTTACTAGCTGTTTGATCTTGGACAAGTTACTTAACCTCTTTGTGCTTCCGTTTTCTCACCGTTTTGTTTGTTAATCCTCACCGGAGGATATTTCTTTTCCCCATTGAATTTTACGAAGGGTGGAAGGGAGGGGGAGAGACACACAGAGAGAAACAAACATCAAGGTGAGAGAGAAACATTGATTGGTTGCCTCCCACATGGACCCCGTCCGGGGTGGGGATCGAGCCTGCAACGGAGGTACGTGCCCTGGACTGGAATAAAACTTGAGATCCTTCCGTCTGAGGGCCGATGCTCTAGCCACTGAGTAAAACTGGCTAGGGCCTCCATTCTCTCACCTCTAAAATGAGGGCCACTTCCTTGGGTCGTTGAGGGATTAAATGAGTAATTCGTGCGAAGTGCTTAGAGCAGTGCCTGGCACGTGGGGAATGAATGCCCCGTCAGTGTCAGTGGTTACCGTCGCACTCTGTCCTCCCTACAGCCCCTCGGAGGTGTTCTGAGCGCGTGCACTTCACGCAGAAGACAGTGAAGACAGAGAGGGCCACAGTCACTTGTCCGAAGTCACACAGCGGGTGAACGGGAGAGCCAGAGGCTCTGAGGGTGAATCTGGGTGAAAAATGTTCTTCATTTCCGGCAAGGTCTTTAACTCAGTGTGGCCTTGGGAAAGTCATTCTCCACGTGTGGGATTTGGACAGCATGTTCAAGTGTCCTGTGACTCCGTGTTTATGTGTCCTGGACACCTAACCTGCCTGTAACCTGCTTCTTGGCGGCGTCAGAATCTGCCAAGGAACCGGCAGGTGTGGAAGGAACAGTCTTAGCATCGGGAGTCCTGTGCTGTCCCAGGCCTGTTCCACGGGTGCCAGCCACGTCCCTCCCCCAGGTCCCGATCCCCCCTCTAGAATGGAGATGTCATGACCAACTGCGAATCGTTGTTGGGATTCCGCATGTGAGAGTTGGGCACACATGGGTGGGAGAGGAGATCGCACATCTCCCCATCCGTCCCTAACCCACCATACCCAGTTATAGCACGAGCTACAGGAACCAGGAGGGTCCCAATAGCCCCTGACGTGGGCCTACCACACACACCTCGTAGCCCCGCCATTAGCCACCCTTTGTGGACTTTAGGAGACAGGTTCAACTTGAGCAAAGCATCAAGTTTTCCTTGGCCTGGCCTTCAAGTTCTTCCCCTAACCTCCCTCCAACCAGCCTTCCCGGCCTCACACCTCACCCCTCCTCCATGCAGTGACCCCGCCCCTGCCTGGGACCGACACCATTCCTAAAGCCACCACATGCTTCTTGCCTCTCACCACTCCCCCCGCCCCCCCACAACCTATGCAGATCCTCTTCTTTCTGCTTGGCATGCTTTTGCTTGCTTGGCCAACTCGTACATCTCATACTCATTCTTTAAGATCCATTGGAGTCACCTCCGCTGGGAAGCACTCCAGGAATCATTTGACCGTTTTTCAGTGTTTCCTTGTTCTGTTAATTCTGCTACAACTCTTACCAAATGCATTATTATTGGCTACTTCTGCCCACTGCCTCCTCACCCCGCCCAGCTGGGCCTTGAGTTACTGGAAGGCAGGAATGACAAGATCTGTGTAACTCGGATGAGTTACTCCTCGCTGAGCCTCAGTTTCCTCACCTGTGAACAGGGGCTGACAGATGAGGCACTCAGGACATAACGGCCATCTCTGGATCTGTCACAGTGGAGGGAATGAGTGAATGCTCGCTGGGAGGGTGAAGAAATAAAGCTAATGAGTACTTATTGATCACATTCAATAATGTGTCAAGAAGGCACTGAGATTAGAGCTTAACACTTATGATCTCTTTTAAGCCTCTTAACAATCCCTTAAGGGAGGGGCTGTCATCAGCCCTGCTTTATAGGTGAGGAAACTAAGGCTTCAGGAGTTGAGGACCTCGATGAAGGATGCCCAGGCAGGACGTGGCATTAACAGCAGATCAATGTGGAATGAATGCATCGCTTGGGAGTAGGGTGGGAAGACAAACAGCCTGTGTCTTATAATCAAATGGTTTTAGAGCTATAGGCTTAGAGATGACTTAGCCCCTTTGGTTCTTAACTTGGGGGTCCATGAATGGGAAGACTGATGGGTTCCGGGACCAGACAGATAAGGTCCCCATTGTACTCAGTGGCTTCCGATCCCTTCAACTTCCACCAGCCCACCTCATCCAAGTCCCAGAGCCACCAGCTTGTCCTCCCTTGGCACCCCGGCAGGTGTCCTCTCCCAGTGTTCCTGCGGCTCCGGCCGTCTCTGCAGTCCCCGGAACATCCCTGTTCCCGTCAGGGCAGGAGCACGGCAGGCATTTGGGGCCCCTCCTCCCCCCTTGGAGTTGGTGGGAAAAGGGGGAGGGCCCCTTGGGCGAGGGAGTGAGCTCAGACCTGGGAGGCAGACTTGCTGGGCTTCTAATAACGACAAAGATAGTAATAGTATCAAAGGCTAACATTTATTGAACACCTACTATGTGCCAGGCACTGTCCTAACCCCTTGACTTCTGAACCCTTCCAGGTCGGTTCTGTTATTAGCCTCAGCTGACAGGTGAGGAAGCTGTGGTCCAGAGAAGTGGGGTCACGTGCCCGAGGCCAGGCAGCTGGCAAGTCCCAGAGGCCCCACTGCTCACTGCCTGGGTGTCTTTGGACAGCTCACTGCCACTGTGCTGGGTGGCTTTCTCCATCTGTTTCCCGCAGGGTCCCACCTCATGGTTTCTGTGACGACTAAGATGACTCTTCAGTATCCCAGCACACAGTAGGCGCTTAGTAAATGAACAGCCCTTCTTTCCTCTTAACTCTTATGGGGGAAACCTGTGGGGGGCATCTGGCAGCGTCCCCCCCCCCCCCCCCAGGGTTTTCCCCCAAGCCGGGAGTGAGTAACCCGCCCCTTCTCGCAGCAATGACACCCCGATCTCCCTTTGTAACCCCAGACCCACGCAGTGCCTGGTCTCGCGGCAGTTTTTATAACGTTGATCATGATTCTCGCACCTCTGGGCCGAAAGCTGCACCCCCACGCCCCTGGCTGGGGGCTTTGGGAATCCGCCCCCAGCAAGTCCCCCTCCCGTCCAGCCGCCCTGGGAGGGTGGGAGGGTTGGGGAAGAGGGTGAGCAAGGGAAATGCTGTGTCCTCGGGCCCATGGGGTCCTGGGTGGGGCCCGCAGCCGCGGCCCGCGGTAGGGTGGGAAGGGGGCTAGGAGGCCGGGGCCTGGTCCTCGGCGCGGTGGCCGGCGTAGAGCGCGGCCAGGGGCCGGAAGCGCGGGCCCCAGCTGCGGAGATAGGCGAAGTCCTGCTCGGAGCCCGACGAGCCGCTGTGCAGCGAGCTGAGCGAGCCCGCGGGCGAGTCCGCGCCCTCGAAGGCGTAGGTCTGGAAGGCGTCGTAGGGCGGCACCGACAGGTCCCCGTCCGCCAGCGCCACCTTGCGGCTGATGAAGTCCCTGAACACCGAGAAGTCCGGCTGCGGGCTCGGCGGCCCCTGCGGGAGCGGGTGGCGCTCGGAGGGTAGGCAGGGCGGGGGGCTGCCTCCGCCCGGGCCCCCGCCGCCCCCGTCGCCGCCGCCGCCGCCCTTGAGCTCGCCAAAGTCGTAAAGGCTCCGCAGCGCCGACATGTCGTAGGCCTCGGTGTCCTGCTCGCCGCCACCCTCGTCGTTGTATTTGATGACATTGTCCCGCATGTCCTCGTCCTCCTCGGAGCTCAGGTGGCTCTTGTGGTGGCGCCTGAGGGTGAGGATCAGCAGCACCAGCACTGCGTGGGAGACAGAATGGGGGGTGAGGGCCGCCCGGGGCCTCCCCTCCCACCCCGGGGAGCCGGCCCAGTTGGCTCTCTGGATAAGCAGGGAGCTCTATCCATCTTGGGAGGTGTGCAGATGGGGGCCAGACCACCACAGGCTGTGGGGGACAGAGGGCAGTGTTAAGAGATTTCATGGGTGTCGAGGGATGAACCCAACCTCTGAGGTCTTCATCTTCAACTCTATGAAGAGATACACCCCGAGGTCTAGGTGCTGGGGGTTTAGGAGGGAGCAGCTGAGGGCTGGAGGAGTGAAAAATGTCCTTGGCCCTGACCTCTCTTTCACCCTCGCCCTCCTCTGTCCACTCCAGAAGTCCTGAGCACCCTCTGAGTCTCTGGAGTCTCAGGTCAAGACGCCTCCTGCAGGAGTCCTTCCGGGAAGAGCTCCAGGCCATCACCTCCCAGCTCCCTTGGTGAGGGGTTCCTCTCTCCATCACACGGGTTCTCAAACCTCCGTCCCTGGACCAGCAGCATCCAGCATCTCCTGGGAGCTCCTTAGAAATGTGAATGCTCAGGTCCCACTCTAGACCTACCCGTTAGAGAGCCACTGCTCCATCATACCATCGGCCCTGCTGGGTTAACATGTCAGTCCCTCTTTCCCCCCGCCAACCCCCAAATACACACGCTCCACTACCCTGGAGGACCTGGGCAATGTTCCCCCAACCGGCTGCCTGGCGTGCAGTGAGCATGTGAAGCATGCTTGTTGAATGAATGAGTGAGGTGGGTGGAAACCTGGGTGAGTGAAAGGATGAGGGAATGAATGAATCAGCCCTTCTTGGCTGTCTGCACTCGACTTCCAGCACTCCTGGTTCTCTGCCTCCTCCCATGTCTCTGGTCACTCAACCATCTAAGCAGGCTTCTCCTCTCCGACTTCTTAACCTCAGATGTCCCAGGACTCAGTCCTTGGACCTTCATCCGCCACCCCTGTCTCGGCGCTCTGCTTCAGTCTCACAGCTTTATAAAAGCTCCATTTAGAGGCTGGCAAATCCTGTATTGCGAACTCCAGCCTGGACCCCTCCCCTGAAATCGAGATTGTATGTCCAGTTTCCTATTTAACCAGTCCTCTGGGTTGACCAAGAGAATCTCAAGTCTAACTGCCCACACGTGAGCTAATAACACTCTTTCCGCCTTCCGCAGTCTCCTTCATTGCAGTGACGGCAACCCCGACTTGCCAGTTACTCAGGGCTTTCAGTCTCTTCTGTTCGCTGATGAGTTCCAGCGCCTAGAACAGTTTAGCACAGGGGGGAGCTCACCGGATGGATAAATAAGGAACTGATGGACGAAGGGGAGAACTAAATGGATAGGTGGGTGGATGGATGGACAGATGTCCTGGGTACTACGCCCTGGATTTTTCTTGCTGCTCCAAACAGCTCCAGCAGGGCCAGTGGCCAGAGTCAGCTGTGAGGGCCATGAAGCAGGGTGCTGGCTCCTGGCCTAACAAGGTGGCTCATGACAGGGAAGGGGCTGGGGGCCAAGGAGAGGTCCGGAGGGAGGGAAGGTGTCAGGAGAGAAGTGGGGAAGATGGATGGATGGCTTTTGGAGCTGGAGGCTGGAAGCTGCGGAGGGGGATGCCCGTGAGAGCAGATGGCGGGGAGCGCAGGCGGCGGGCGACAGATGTGCCAGGCCCGATCAGCGATTCCGCCGTCACCTTTAGAGCACTGATGTGCACTTTCTTCGTTTGTGGGCAATTAGGCAGAAATTTGTTTGCACTGCCTCGGAAAATGAGACCGCTGTAAAGTGCACCCTCTGGAAAAGGGTTTCTGAGCCATGGGCTGGGGAGGGGAGAGAGCGGGGGCTGGGGCCTCCCAGCTAGGAGGAGCCTGTCCAGGGCCTCTGCAGGGACCTGTGGAGGTGCAGCGTGGCCACAGGCAGGTCCTCAGAGGGGTGGGCAGTGGCCATAGGAGTGGTAGGCAATGAGGGGTGGGGGGCAGCTGACCTCTCCCGGGGAACTGAGCAAAGCCGGTGTCTGCAACATGGACCTCCCTTGCGTCCCTCTAGCTCTTGCTGTTCCACGAAGCCCAGTGGTCAGGGCTGAGATGAGGCCTTTTGCTTCCAGGGTGAGAGGCGGCATTACAGTCACATGAATCAGTTTGGCTCCTGGAACTTGACCTCTTCACTGGGAACGTGGTGGGGGTTCAATGGGCCGCCGGTGGAACTGACACCAGAGTAAATTCTGACCCCACATTCTTAAGATTTTGCCCCAGCTGCCCCAAGGTTTTGCCCCCGGTTTAGATTCATAGCAGGTGGGGTAAAGGAGCAGGGAACACAGGGTGCGAAGACGTGATTTCAAGTTGGAGGGCTAACTCTGCATCCTATGCAAGCCACTAAACCTCTCTGAGCCTCAGTCTCCTCATCTGAAAAATGGGGATAATATACTTGGCTGAGTGGTGGTGAGGCTCATGAGTAAAAGCCCTACACAGAGAATAAAATAGGACCACAGAGGAGAGAATTTTTAAAAACATGCTTGGTTTTTCAAAATTAGGGAACGTTTGGACTGTGTAGACTCTGTGGAGGGTGGGGCAGCACGACTTAGGTGGGGGTGACACCCTCTGGGGTGGTGGTGGGGCTGCTCCGTACTGAGAAGACTTTTCAAGGGAACTCCATGTTACAGCTTGGAGACCATTCAAGCCAGCCCTTCCTTGTATGGGGAGGGAAACTGAGGCCCCACGGGGACTTCCAGGGAAGGAAATCCAGTGCCCCAGGATGGGGGCCACTGGGGAGGGGGTGGCTCTCAGTGGACTCACCGACTAGAATGAGGACACAGACCAGCAGGGCGATGAGGGCACCAGGGCTGAGGGAGGCGGCCATGACAAAGGCCGTGGTGTTGCAGGACTGGATGGCGCCGGAGCTGTCGCAGCCACAGATGCGGATGGTGAGCGTGCCCGTGCTGCTGAGCGTGGGCGGCCCGCTGTCCACCACCAGGATGGGTAGGAAGAACACGTCCTGCTCCTGCCGGTTGAAGCCCAGGTGCTGCGTGTGCACTGCGGCTGTGTTGTCTGCGCCAGAAAAGGGGAGGGGCGTGTGACTTGGGGTCCAGGGTCAGCTTCCCCTGTCCCAGGCACCTCCGGATCTCACCTCCGGAATAGCTTCCCTGTGCCCCAGGCTCCAGCCTCCCCGCTGACCTATGGGTCTATTCCCCGATCTTCTAAAACTCTGTCCCCAGCTGTCCCCAAATTCTGTCCCCAGCTGCCCGAAGATCCTGCTCCCAGCCAGATAGCCCACGGTCCTGTCCTTAGCTGTCCCAAGATTCTATTCCCAGCTATCTCAAGATTCTTTTTCTTATTCGAGCTATTCCAAGAGTCTGTCCCCAGCTGGGCCAAGGTCCTGTCCCTGGCTATGGGTTTTTTTCCCATTTGTCTCAACAGCCTGTTTTTGTTCCAGCTTCCACCCCAGTGGTCCAATGCACCCTGACCCTGGGGAACTGTGGCCCCTGGGTTGTGGCTTGCTGGCCCCCGACAAGTCCTGGGTCATCAGAAAAGACTGGGGACACTGGCTAGCAGCTGCCTTTGGCTGAAGAAGCTTTCTGTCCGGAGTCTAAGGGCCCGAGCCGAGAGGGCTGGGGCATGGCCCCAGCGCCTGGTCAGAGGACCTGATCATGCCAAAGCTCCCTCAACCACCTCTTTCCTTTTTTAAAAACACATTTGTCCACAGAGGATGGTGAACTAACACACGTACACATTACCTTGCTGTAGCCTGTTGCTAGGAATGCCAGCAGGACTTGGGGGTGGGTGTCTGGTCTTGGAACAAGGGCTCACGTGGCATGTGGTGCCTACTTCCACTGGCCTTTCTGCCTCCTCTACACCTCTCTTGGATGGGTCAGGCCATCCCTGAGCCTTCATCATTTTGACCGCTGCCAACCGTGGTGGTACAGAAGTACTCAGAGCCCAGCTGGCCACTCCCCACACTTCACAGCCAACTCCACAGAGGGGGCCCTGCCCTCCAAGTCTTGCAGCTGGTCTCACTGACCTCGGACTTTGGCATCCTGGGTCTCCCTTCCAGCCTTTGTGGCCTCAGTTAACCCAGCCTCTCCTCTGCAGCCCCCAGTCCAGGGCCCCCGTCCTGGCCTTCCCCATAATGGATACAAAGCGGGAAAAAGAGCCTTTGGAGGGCCGTGTGTGACCTTGAGCAGATCTAGGAAGCAGACTAGAGATCCTGCTGAAATACGATTGGTCCCGTTTGAAGCTCACGTGATAGGCACATGAGAGTTTGTGATGTGATTCTATCCCCTTTTACACCCATTTGAAAAATTTCACATAAAATGTTAAAAATAATATCACGTTGACGATTTACTAGCTTGGGAAACTTAGCCTCTCTGGACATCAGTTTCCTAATCTGTAACTGAGGAAAATAGAAGCACGTGGGTGTGAGGATTAAATGGCAAGAGGCATGCATCACCCTTAGAATAGTTCCCAGCACACAGAAACTCACAATAGATGCTGGCGGTTCTTTTTTTCCGAGCCCCACCCCGATGCTCCTGGGGCTGCATGGAGTGCCCGCGCCCTGTCTAGGCGGCTCTGTCCTTGACTCACCAAGTCCCCGCTATTTGCAACACCCTCTCCACCTCCTTGCCTGGGCAAATCCCTCATCCGTCATGCTCCAGCTAAATGTCACCTCCTTTCTGTGGCCTCCTTTCTCCGCTTCCCTGGGAAGGAAGGATTTATGACTCCCCTCTCCCTGCTCTGACTACAGAGGTGCCGTGCACACTTCTGTTACAGCCCTTGTCACATTGTGGTACCGCAGCGTGTGCCTGTCTCTGGCCTGGCACGGAGCCAGACTTGAACAGCGACGCTTGAATGAACCACAACTCTCGGGGTAACATTTGTGGTCCTTGGTTAGTTCCTCGAGCTCTGGCTTGAACTCTAGCCCTCCTGTCAAAGGCTTGGTTAACCCCAGCTGTGAAAACATCTGCCTTCCCTGGGGAAGAAAGGAGGCTCAAGAGCAAGATGGGGAAAAGAGGGAATGGTGTGGGACTCCTATGCATGTACCGAACGCTTTCTATGCATTAAGGACTGTGTGGATACTTTAAACACATAGTAATGTTTAATCCTTACAACCAAGAGTTGACATTATCCCCATTTTATATATGTGGAAATTGGTGACTTATCTGAATGTATCCAGTGAATTGTTGGCATAGATACCTTTTCCATCCACCCCAAATTACCCATTCATCCATCCATCCATCTATCCATTCATCCATCATACATTCATCCACTGCTCCTCCATCCATCCTTCCATCACCCATCCATCCATCCATCCATCCATCATCCATCCACGCATTCATCCAGCCATCCAATAACTCTTTATTGAGTAACTACTATGTGTTAGGCACTATGCTATTACTGGGTGTGTGTGTGGGGTAATGGAGATCTAAACCAATAGTACTGGATCTGAGTTTAAATTCCAATGTGAGAGACAAATATTAATTAAATAGACAATTTAGTCTACAATTACAAACCACGGACCATGGTGAGGGCTAATGAGGAAAAGTATAGGAAGAGCACCTAACAGAGGACTGGACTCAGTCTGGAAGGTCAGGGAGGTCTCCTTGGAAGAAGTGATATTATTGCTGAGCCCTGAATGATGAGTTCAAGGAGAGGGAATAGCCATGCAAAGGACCTGGGGTTGGAACAAACACAACAGACTCAAGGAGCCGAAAGCTGTTCGTTGTGGCTGGAGGGATGAGGGTGACGGCTAAAGTGAGTCAAGACGAGGCTGGAAGGGGAGGCAGGGACCCACCATGGAAAGTATTAGAGGCCATGGTAAGGGATTTGGCTTAATTTCTTAAAAGCAATGGGAGGCCCTGGATTGGTGGGTTTTAAGCAAAGAAGTGATCTAGGGACATGTCATTTATTCCTTCAAAAGTAGATACTAATTGAGCACCCATTACATATCAGGACTATTCTAGCCCCTGAGGATACAGTAATGAACAACACAGACATGGTCCCTGCCCTTGCTGAGCCTCTATTCCAGACAAGGAAGTTTCTAATGTGAAATACAAGAGTGGATGTAGAAGACCAGTGAGGAAGCTATTGTGTGCTTCAGGTGTGAGATAATAGCGGTAGTGGAGGCACCGAGAATTAGACAGATTTGAAAAATGAGTGGCTGGCTCTGGCTCAGCTTCAAATTTCCAAGCAAGAACAGAGGAGAGGAGGGATATTTGTTTCCCAGGGTTGCTGTCTTTGGCCATGGAGACATATGTTTTGAGAGCTTTGGTCCCTGCCACTCCTTCACCCCATAAAGAGGGACTCCCTGAGCATCATCCCTGAACCCCTGAGCTGCCCTCCCGGGCAGTGGCTGGTTCCAGCCGGGGAAGCCACTGGCCAGCCCAGACCCCTACCCCAAACTTCTAGGTGGAATCTGCGCCCAGCACCGCATCCATCCATCTGGCCTGACATACATCAGTGTCAGTCCCTGGCTGCAAAAGCAATATTTATAAATCACGTTTCCAAACTGGCTACAAATGTGTACAAAGAAACAGATGGTTTGGGGTAGCCGTTTGTCACCCTGGATATTTATACGGCGAGGAGGCGGGGGCTCGGCACACCGCGGGAAGGACTGGGGGACAGGAGGAGGAGACCTTCCCTTGCTCCTACCAGGGGTCCCACCAGGTAGAAGCTCTGGTGGCCTCCAGGCAAAGAGAGGCATCTGGGGCAGAACCCCAGGCCCGTGGGTTGGAGAGACTCATGGATTTGGAAAGGTCAAGCCAGGGCTATTGGTGTCTCCTGCTCAGGACGCCACTGGAATGATGAGAGGGCAGGGCTATTCTGGTTGTTAAAATATTGAAATACTTCCAAAAAGGTTTAAAGAGCCACAACTCTGAGCCTCTCAGCCTTTCCCCCAGGCACTCCCTACCTCGACACAATCAAAGCCACCAAGGGGTGAAAGCCTGGCCCAGCAGGGCTCCCGGCTCCTGCTCCAGGTGATTTAGGGTCAGTGTCTTTTCTGGAGTGTACTAGGTGTGAAATATTTTTAACCGACTCCTGGAAATACAGATGGGTCTGCCTCAGAGGCCCTGAGGTCTTTCCCTTTGGAGGGAAGGGGTGTGAAGGTATTGGAGATGGTCCCACACTTATTCCAGGGTCAGAGGAACCACCATGGTCGGGCCCCTGGCACCTCTCCTTTGACATCTCCTCCTGGTCCTGTCGCTCACTCACTCCAGCCAGGCAGGCCTCCTGTTCCTGGAGCATCCCAGGCGTTTCCACCTCAGGGACTTGGCACTTGCTGCTCTGTCCACCTGGATCATTCTTTGTCCAGTTATCTGCATGGCTCACTCCCTCATTTCCGTTAGATCCCTACTCACTACTGATTCCTTCTGGTGGCCTTCCCAGACCGTCTTATTTAAATTAGCCTGTTTTATCCGCCCCCCCCGCCCTGTTTTGTTTAATACATTTTATTGAACACCTACTATGTGCCAGGCACTGCTGTAGGCACTTAGGAGCCAGCACTGAATAAAACAAAGTCTAGACTCTTATGGCTATTACATTGTTTCTCCCACTGCCACAGCCACTTACATCCCCAACATATTATTTATTTAATTCATTTTCCCCTCACTAGAACATATACTCCAGAGGGCAGGGATTTTTATCTTTTTTTTTTTTTTAATATATTTTATTGATTTTTTACGGAGAGGAAGGGAGAGGAATAGAGAGTTAGAAACATCGATCAGCTGCCTCCTGCACACCCCTTACTGGGGATGTGCCTGCAACCAAGGTACATGCCCTTGACCGGAATTGAACCTGGGACCTTTCAGTCCACAGGCTGACACTCTATCCACTGAGCCAAACCGGTTTCGGCGGATTTTTATCTTGTTTGCCACATATTTCCAGGGCCTAGAACAGTGCCTGACACAAATGCTCAATAAATACTTACTGAATGAAGGAGATAACATGTTCTAGGTACTCACAATATACCTCAGCGGCCCTCATCTCACATGGTCAGCCCCCATTTTACAGATGATGAAAACTGAGGCTTACAGATGTGCCAACCTTGTCAGAGTTGCACAGAGAGCCGCAACTGAGCCTGGGCAGGAACCCAGGTCCCTCACTCCCAGTCCATTGATCACCCAGTCTATTCCTCAAAGGCTCAAACTGCAGATTCTTGGGGAACTTGCTGGGGCATGTCTCATAGTGGGATCAGCTCAGGCTGGGCGGGGCAGTTTCCTTTCAAGGTAGTGAGCTAAGGCAGGAAGTACACTGGATCTGAGACAAGCACGTGTTTGTGTCCCAGCCTCCCCACCGACTCCTATAGGGCCCAGGGTGGGTCCTTGATCCTCTTAGAATCTCAGTTTCATCACCTGCAAAATGGAGGGAGGGGTAAGGAACCCACTTTAGGGTGGCCGTGGGGATGCAAAGGGCAACATGAGGGACATAAAGCGCTTTTTAAGCTGAAGGGTGGGGGTGTGTGCATATGGCTTATTTCAACCTTCACTTAGGGGCTCTTTATGCCCTGGCCTCAGACCCACCCACTCCTCATGGACTGCCTCTCTGTATATTTCCATCTCTCATTCTCTACCCTTGAGATGCCCCTCTCCACTGGGCCACCCACCCCCTGCTTGTTCTGCAGGGTTTGGCCAGCGGCCTGGGTAACAACAGCTCCAGCTTGGCCCAGACTTTCTGTGTGATCCTGGGCCCAACGCTGACCCTCTGGGTGTCTCAGTCTCCCCATCAATAATGTGGAAAGAAGGCAGTTAAGTGAGGCTCCTCCCTCCATGCACCCTAGGACTTGGGGGCTCAGAAGTGACTCACCTTGAATGTCGAGCAGAGAGAAGTGAGGGTTGCTGGGAGCTTCAGGCACCAGGCGGAAATAGAAGCGGTGCCCGCCCTGGGGCTCGTCTCTGTCCACCACGCTGATGGTCTGGATGAGCTAAAGGGTGAGGAGGGGCAGGGGGCTGATGTGAGGCCGAGCCCCCTCGGGGCTTGGGTAGAGGAGCCCCTGGCCAGTCCCGGCAGCAACCTGCAGTGCCCAGCCCCTGGGTGATACCTGGCCTGGCTTGGCGTCCTCACACACGGCTGCCTCGTAGGGAGTGGCCAGTTCTGGGGGATTGTCGTTCACATCCAGGATTCGGATCCTTAGGGATGCCCGGGAGAGCTGGGCATGATTGTCTGTAACAAGAGCACAGGAGGAAGGTGACAGGTATCCAATATGAGACCTAGACAGCCCCCCCCCCCACACCTGCTGCTGGACAAGATCAGTACAGTGGAGTCACACTGAGAGAGACGTGAGGGGTGATCACGCTGGTACCAGGATGAGGACTGAGGACATCTGGCATTATCACCACTGTCACTGTCACCATCACCATTGCTATCACCATCACCACCATTAGATGATCACCGTAGCCATCACCATTACTGTCACAGTCACCATCACCACCAGTGCCATTAGCATTGGCACCATTGGCATCATCATCACAGCCTTCACCACAGTAATCACTAATACCACCCATCACCATCACCAACACCATCACCATCTCCACCAGTACCACTGTCAATATCACCATTACTATTACCACAACCACCATTAGTATTATAATCGCCACCTCTGCCAATATCAGTACCACCATCTCCACCCCCATCACTATTACCCTCGTCAATGCCGTCACCACAGCTCTATTACCATCACTATTAGATCACCACCAGCTCTGCCATCACCATTAGAATCATCACCACCACCACCTTCAGTATCTCTACCGCCATCACAAACACTAAGGCCATCACTAACACCACCTCACCCCCACCACGTCATCAGTCCCCCCATCATCACCCAAGTCACCATCACATCACTACCCCACTCCCATCTCCAGCAGCACTACCAGCACTGTTGCCAGCTCAGTCCCCTCACCACAGAGTGAACAGAACACACCTGGAGCAGTCATGCCCATTGTTGCAGGTATCCTCGCAGGAACCCTGTGGTTTGGTACAATTTATATCCCCATATTGCCGAAGAGAAACTCAAATGAGGAAAAGTTTAAAGACTTGGGCAGCTGGCAACTGAGCCCCAAATCTCTGCTCTTTTAAGACCTGATCCTGAGAGGGAATGACAAGTCCACCTCCAGTCTTGGCCTGGGTCCTCAGCAAAACCACAAAGTCCCCACTCCTCCAACTGTGATGTCTTTGAGGTCAAGGCCTCTGTGGAATTACTTCAACATTGAGGGATACGACACAGAGCAGGTTCTAATACATTTGTTGAACAAATGAATGAAACCCGGAAGGATTCAGATGGAATGAGGTTTGAGTTCCCGGCAGGGCTCTGTCCTTGGACCCAGTGCTTGATCGTGGGTAAGACCTTTCCTTCTCTGATATCAGTTTCCACACCAGAAAACGAGCAGAGCATAGTGATTACGATCTAGAACTCTGGAGCCAAGTGGTTCCGATCCAAACACCATCACTTTTTTGTTGTGTTGTTAATCCTCACCTGAGGATATTTTTCCTTTGATTTTTTTAGGGAGAGTGGAAGAGAGAGGGAAAAGCAGAGAGAAACATTGATGTGAGAGAAACACATTGATTGGTTGTCTCCTGCATGCGCCCCGACCAGGGCCCAGGCCAGGGAGGAGCCTGCAACCAAGGTACGTGCCCTTGACTGGAATCGAACCCGGGACCCTCTGGCCTGCAGGCCGACACTCTATCCACGGAACCAAACCAGCTAGGGCCCAACACCATCATTTAGCCGCTGTGAGATCCATGCGATGTGACTTGTCTTCTCTGTGCCTCAGTTTTCTCACCAGCAAACGGGGGTTAGTAGCTATGGGTTGGCTAAGAGGACAGACTGAGTTACTATCTGTAAAGCCCTTGGAACTGTGTATGCAGCACAGCAAGTGCTACATAAGGATCTGTTGAATAAACAAACACCCTCTCAGGGCTGTTCAGCAGTGACATCCAGTGACTAGGACGTTGGGACACCTCACCCAGCCTATCCTCTCTGAGCAACACCCAGAATGTTGGCCCTTTCTCGCTGCACCCCAGACCTCTGAGTGCTCATTGGTGCCCCGTCCTCCGCTACCTTAGCCATGAGTTCATCTCTCTTCAAGGACATCCTCTGGGACAGGAAACTACCCCCTTCCAAGCAGGGATCCGACGGCTGGGTCTCTGGCCTGCCTGGCGGGGAGCTATTCTGGGGGCAACCTGCAAGCTTCCAGGCAGCCAGGAACCCCGTGAGTTTTGGGGGGAGTGGAACTGGTTGGCTGCCTCTTCCTCTGAATGCAGGGCCCGTTGGATGTGGACTGCAGGTGCCTGCGTGTTGACAGAGAGAAAGGGAGACGGGGAGGCAGGTGCAGCCACCTCAAAGGAAGCGGGGTGAGTCTTTCATTAACTCAGACCCTGGCCCCTCTCTGGAGCTCCCCTTAGCCGGGGGCACCTTATCTTCTCAGTCACTTGGACCTGCCGCTTCAGTGATTAGAGGGGGCTCTTCCAGGGGCGGGAGATGGGAGTCGTGACTGGGAATGCCGGGAGGGCCGTTATTTTTAAGAGCGCGGTGTTGGAGAACTTAAACAGACAGATGGTGGTGCTTTCTGGAGTCGGGGAGGGTGAGGCTGTGCCAGGAACAGGCACCTCTCTACCCACGGAGGCAGAGAGAGGGTAGGGGGCACCCTCCCCTGCAGTGGGGGCGGCACAGGGACCAGAGGGGAGACAGAGTCCTGTGGGCACGCAGAAAGGAGCCCTCAGGACAAGGTCCCCGTCCGTGGGCAGCCACCCTGAGGGAGGACTGGGGCCACAGCTGCAGAGACCCCCATGTGGCACCATTTTTTTAGCTTCTGCTGGGTATCTCCTCCCTCTTCTTTTTAAAATGTTCGTGCTTTGTTGAGGTATCATTGTCATACGACATGGTGTGAGCTGAAGGTGTACAATGTGTGATGCTCTGATACATGTATAGATTGGGAAATGTTTACACGATATGGTTGGTTAACACATCCTCCTTCCCACGTCATTACCATTCTGTTGTTGTTCTGCCTTCTCTTTTAAAATGTCACAGGTCACCTCTTGAGAAAGTCCTGAACCCTTGGGCATGAGTGAGGGTCTCAGATCTAAGAGGCGGGGCAGCTGTATACACCATGAGGAGGTGAGCCTCTACTCTGCCAACATTGCCACCTTCAAAGCTTATCCCAGGCACCCCGAAATTGGGGGCTGGCCTGGAACCCCCAGGGCTTGTGGGCCACCCTGAAATCAAGACCCAGTGCCCCTGACATCACAGCAGTCTCCAGCCGGCTGCATATTAGTCACCTGGGAAGCCTTTAAAACACAGATGCCCAAGGGTTGGCCACTGGCGTTTTTTTAACAGCTCCAGGAACCAAATGTGTAGCAAGGGCTGCCAACCACTGCCCTGGCGTGACTGGCAGGTGGGGGAGTGCAGCCTGATGTCTCACCTCTGACTGCCTTCTTCCAAGGTTAACATCATTTGTAAGAATTGTTAATAATGATTCATACTTTCACCACCTTAAATGTTTCTGGTATAAAACAAGGAATCCATCCATTCATTAATCTTCACCTCTGTGCAGGACTTTCCAATTTATAACAAACTTTCTTATCTATGACCTCATTTCATTCTCGAAACACCCTGTTAAGGAGGTCTTGTTAAACCCATTTTGTAGATGAGAAAACCGAGGCCCAGAGAGGGGCAGGACTTTATCCAAAGCCCCAGGCAAGTCAGTGGCAGAGCTGGGTTGGGTTCTAAGTCTCCAGACTCCAAGTCCAGTGCTTGGTCTAGATACACTGTCAGTGGGCCCTCTAGCTGCCTGGATATTTGTCCATCCAGCGGCACCGACTGCTCAGACCCAGGCCCACAGTGACCTCACCTAATGCCCAGTAGCAGGTGCCCTCTCCAGGGGCCAGGTCCCCCCCGGGCCTCCTCCCCCTTTGGCATCTCAGTTCAGCTGACTGACATGCAAATTAGTTTAATTATTTCTTCTTCTAAAATAAATTATATTTTGCAGTAGCTGCAATATGTTGTGTCAGGCAAAATTACATTCAATATTTTTAAACTAATTGATGCAGCCTTGAGGAAGGCTGATTGACAGCCCAGAGCTGAGCAGGCCTGCAGCCTTAGCGATTCCTAAATTAAAATTAAACGTGCTTCGGCCGGGTGGTTCTTCCCTGTGCCGGCTCCCCATTAATCTGGGAGGTGGCAGGTGATGCCCTGGGGGGCCGAGGGGCTGAGGGGCCCAGCGGTTCAGTGGATGCTTCAGGAAGAGACCAGACTTGGGGCAGAGAATGGCTGTGCCGTGTGGGTGGGTCTCTTACACTTTGCGCCCCGAGTCCCTTATGCATAACAGATGGAGGATTGGATGGAGCAGTTTGGAGCTGAGACTTCTGGTTTTTGCTGACAATTACGGGTTGAGCACCTTCCGTGTACCAAGGACACAACAGCGAGCAAGACCAACATGGTCTCTCAGTCTAGCGGCAGGGACAGACATTACTCCAGACCCTGAGAAAAGTTGAGGGGTACAAGTTCAGGAGCTGTGAGGGCATGGAGCAGGGGGTCCCGCCCTTGGGGGTGTGTGTGTACAGGGATGTGTTCTCTGGAGTAAGTGACCTTTAGGTCGAGATCCAACTAGGAAGTAAAGGAAGTAATGTGAAACACACTGTTAAACCAATCAGGCGAAGGGCACGAGACCTGCCCTGATGACCTTATTTAAACTTGCCCCTTACTCTCCCACCAGACACCCCCTCCCCCATAGCACACATCCACACCCCCATGTTTCTACCTGCTTAACTTGCCCATCGCCCACCTCCCCCACTAGGGAGTCAGCAGACTTTTTGTCTGTTTTGTTTACTGCTGTAACCCCGGCACCCGTGTGCTGCGTGACCCTGTTCCTGCCTCTATCGCTGGACCAAGGTTTTCTCATCAGTAAAACAAATGGAGTTGGACTTGGAAGTTCTCCGTGGCTGTGAGAGAAAGAGAGAAGCCCAGAGAGAGAGAGAGAGACTTGAGGCTGCAAGAGTAGGAGTGAGGAGGAGATGAGAAGTGGGGAGAGGGAGGCAGGGGCAGCTCGGGGTAACCTCCTTCCCGCTCACTGGCTGTGGTGGGGGCAGGAGCAGAGCTGGACCCTCTTCTGCACCATCTATCAGCCCCTCCTCCTCCCAGAGGAATTAAATTGCATCGAAAAACACCAGGCTCTGATTAGAGCTGGCCAGCTGGGCAGGAAGATTTATCATCCCAATTACCAGCCGGCCAAGACAAGCAGGCGGGACGGTGAGGGGGGGCTGGGTGAGCAGGTGGGGGTGCTCCAGGGGAGGGGGCTTCAGGGCTGTCACGAGTGGACCCCGTGCACTCCCCGCCCTGTCCCCACTCATCTCCAGTGGAAGTGGGAGGTCGGGTGCCCTTCTCTGTCTCTCGGGGACTTTGATTGTCTGTTTGGCTTCCCCAAGGAGATTGGAGGCTTTGATCTTGTTGGGGGGCGGGCGGTTCAGTCCTCCAAAGGGCAGGGGAGGACGTCTGGGTGAAGTGGGGGCCCTGGAATCGGGGCTGTGGGAAAGGATTTCCTCCCCAGGGCTGAGCTGGTCCCGATGTTCTGGGGAGTCCTGTGGAGACTCTATGGATGCCACAGCATCTTTGTTCCTGTTGGCATGTTAGGCAGTTGAGGTGGCAGAGGATCCCAGAAGTTCCCTAGTCCAAGAGGAGCCCAGGCCTGATTTACACCCCCCTGGTGATGGGGAGGTCACTGCCTCCCAAAGCGCCCCTTCCACGCAGGGCTGTGCCAACCCTCCTCGCCACGCTCCGCCTCCCTTGCCCTGCCCGGTCGGCGCGCCCAGCACGCATCTAAGCCGGGTCTTCCTCACAGCTCCATCTTTCTCCTGCTCCACGCTGGTCCCCTCCTGACTGCCCTCCCCTCTGAACCCGAATGAATGCTGGGGACCGCACATCTGACTAGTCAGCGTTCTGCTCAAGGGCCTGCACTGACCCCCTGCCACCGCCAGGAGCTGTCCAGCTCCCAGGACACCCAGTGACTTCTGCGTGCCCCCTCGCCCGGCCTGCGCCAGCCTCCGCCAGCCCAGCCTCCGGACACATCCAGCGCGTTCCTTCTCAGCAGGGGCACTGGGCTGCCAGGCCTCCAGGCCTGTGCACACGGGGCCCCTTGTTGGGAGCACCGACCCCCCTTTCTGCTCAGAAAGGCTTCTTTGGCTTTGGAGACCCCGCTCAGATGTCCCCTCCTCTGAGAAAGCTTTCCTGCCTCTTTCCCTCTGGCTGGGCACCCCTCCCCGCTCCTCCTGAGTGCCCTCTGCCCCCTGATTCCACTCACTGTTGACATGTCTCTCCCCTGCCCACTGTGAGCTCCCAAGGTCAGTGGCCCTGTGGACCACCAGTTCTCAGTGCCCAGCCCTGGGCAGGGGGGTGAGGGGCCCCGAGAGAACACTGGCTGAGGGGAGACACGGCGTGGGAGGGTTATCCCTGGAGGAAAAGGTACTCTCTGCCACTCAAACCACTGCAACCCCTCACCCACCCCTGGTCCTTCCTCCAGCCCCTAAGGAGCACTGGCCTGGGAGTCAGACAGCCACCTCATCGGTGGATTTGGGCAAGTTGCTTCCCTTCCCTGGGCTCAGTCTCCCCAGCAATGAAATGGGCTGGGGGTGAGGAGGCTGGAAACCATCATCTCCAACATCCCTCTCCCCTCAGTCTTTCTCTGGCTGTGAAAGCACCTGCTGTGTGCCAGGAACTGTGCTAGGTACCTTCCGTGAGTGATTGCTAATGCACATGCCACGAGATGTTTTATATAAAGCACTCGGCACGATAAAGCCTACAGCATGCCGTCTGGCGTATCGTAAGCTTCAAATAAATAGAAACGGCTATCACTAGTAGTTACCCTTACCGTCATCCAATGCAGCACCATTTTATAGATGAGAAAACGAAGGCAAGGCGAGGGGTGTGACCTGCCCACACTCACACAGTTGGAAGCAAGCAGCGGGAGCCAGTTCCTCTCCATCATGTCCTCACTGGTGGGCACGCCCATTTAGCCACCCATTCATTAAATATTTACACTCGCCTACTGCCTGCCTGGCCCGGTGTGAATGCTGCAGACACAGACGAGACCCTGCCCTGGTAGAAGGCATTGCTTCCTGGGGAAGAGAGATGGACTAAACACTCCCGAGAGCGCATTAGAAATCACAACACATGCTCTACGGCATAAAGGAAAAATCGGGGTGCCGTAAGCTGTGACTTGGCTTGGGGTGACTCAGGTGGGGAAGCGTCTGGCTAATTTGGTGAAGGCTTGGCTCTCCTGGGCATGGATGCCTGCCCTCCAGGCCAGCTGAGGGCCTGCCGACCCTGGAGGAGGGAGCCGGATGCAGCCCCCTGCACCCCCACCCCCAGTCTCTTTGAAGGCTGTCCCTTTACAACTGCCCTTTCCACCGAGGGATTCAGACACAAATTGTACTTTAAATTCAATATCGGTCATTAATATTTCATGATTACAAAACGTTAAAGATAATGTCAGGGAAGGAGTGTGGGCATGGGCGGAATGGAGAGGGGAGCTGGCATACTAAGTGGCCTGGGAGTCTGGAGGTAATCCGGTGTGACAGGCGGCCGCCCGCCCACGCCGCACTCTCCGAGGGGCTCGCGGAGCCCGGCCGCTGTGTATAAATATTTCCCCTCTGATCCTTGTCACCTTATGTTTGTTACACTCAGAGCAGGCGGGGCCCACGGTGACCCCTGAGCATCCCCGGCTTCTGTGGAAGTCAAATGGATGCTTCTGCCGAGGCACAGGAGGGCGGACCCCTCGGCATTGCACCGGGGCTCCCGCAGGCCGCCAGCACAGGCCTGGGGTGGAGCCCTGGCCTCACATGGACTTGCTCTGTGACCTTGGGGCCATTGCTGTTCTCCCCGCCCCCCCCCCCCCCCCCCCCCCGCTCCCCGCCGAACCTCTGCCAGGCACCAAGGAATTATGACTTGAGGGGCCGTGGGTGAGAGCTGGGCTCTGGAGTCAGACAGGCTGGGGCTGGAGATTTGGACAAATGGCGTCACCTCTCTGAGCCCGTGTCCTCATCCACACCCTGGGGACACAGCAGACTCGACACCTCCTCGGTGGGAAGACTCAGTGAGCCCGTCACTGCACAGTGCCTGGCCCAGAGTCGGGGCTTCAGGGATGTGCATAGTCAAGGTCAATAGGTCCCACTAACTGAGCGCTCAGGAAGCACTGGGCTAAGTTCTCTCCTTGCATTTCCCTACTGAACCCCCCCCCCCCCACCACCACCACCAGGACTGTGCAGTGGGAACCATTCATTTCCCCACGGATTGATATCCTGGTGAGGGTTGGGCAGGGGTTATGGAATGCAGCTCGGAGGTGGGGGTGTCTCTAGCACAGTGACCAGTCTTCCTCTCCCCCATGGTCAGTTGTTGGGGACTGGTGGGTGGGACGGGGCGGGTGCAGAGAGCAGCGAGTACCAGGGGAAGGGTGCCCACACAGCAATACTATGTTGGGAGCCGGGCAGACCTGGTCCAAATCCCAGCTCTGCGCATCCTTGGGCAAGTCTCCTAACCCTCTGAGCCTCAGTTTTCCCAACAGTAAAATGGGTGCTGATCTGTGACTGATTATGATTCAGGAAAAGTAATTGCTAGAAAGCGACGAGTCCTGAGTATGTATTAGGTAAACACTGTAAAATGTTTATGGGGGAGAGTCCCCCACATTCTTCCCCCGGTGGAGCGACAGCGATGCAGCCTTTATGTGCCACTCTAGCTGCTCTCTGACAGGGGCACACTGACCCCAGGAGGGGCTGTGCTGTGGTGGGCCGTCAGGTGGTGACGGCTGCTGGAGGAGATGTATTTGTGGGAAGGAGAGGAGGCATCTCAGTCCAGCAGCCTGGCCAGTCCCCCTGGCTGCCCAGGGAGCAGGTTCAGGGAGGCAAAGGGGGGGAGCCGTCTTCCCCCCAGCCCAGCCGCCACTTCCTCTCCAGCCACCTTTGTTATCTGCCTTTCATGTGGTGGCAGAGTGGATTCAAAGGCTTGGGAGCAGCAGGCACTGAGGTTTGAGCCAGCTTTGTATTTTCTTTTAAACTGAAGTTGAAAGAGACGAAGGGAACTTCAGCCTAGGGACTTCCTCGGCCCCAGCCCTGGGATGGCTGGCGGGGCCTGCAAAGTGGGAGGGCAGCAGCGGGAGGAGGAGAAGGCAGGAGGCCTCACAGGGCCAGGAGGGGCTGGGGCCTAGGAGGGGCAGAGGGGAGTCGGAAAATCGGTCGCCTGAGGCTCAGAGACCGAGGATTCCTGTTGTCATGATTGCTGACCGGCGGCTCTGCTGGCTTCTGGGACCTTGAGAGCTGCCAGGGTGTGGGAGCTTGGAGAGCAGGTCCGGGCAGCCTCGTGTGGTTATGGCGGAGGCCTGCAGCCGCGCTCGCCCCTCTCCTGCGGCTCCGTGAATCCCTCTGCTCTTAGCTCCTCACTTCAATGGCCTTGCTTATCTGGACCCCATGTCTCAGGCCTCCCCCACCTTTCTCTCCCAGTTCACACTCCTTCCCAGCTGCACCAAAGTGTGCCTGTGACACACACACACACACACACACACACACACACACACACACACACGCTCTTCACTCTTCCAGAAGCTCAGGCCAAGCACCTGGGAGTCCTCCTTGACCTCTCTCCACCTCTTAGTTCCACATCACCCTGCAGCAGGTCCTGTTGGCTCTCTCTTCACCCTGCCTCTCAAAGCTGACCACTTCTCACCTCCTCCATAGCTCCTGCCCTGGGCCAGGCCACCGGCGTGTCCTCCTTGCACCATGGCATTTGGCTGGCGGAGTCCCCGCTTTCCATTCTCAACGCAGCAGTCCGAGGCTGCTGTCAGACTTCGTCCCTTCTCTGCTCAACTCTCC
Organism: Cnephaeus nilssonii; assembly: GCF_951640355.1. Taxonomy (NCBI): domain Eukaryota; kingdom Metazoa; phylum Chordata; class Mammalia; order Chiroptera; family Vespertilionidae; genus Cnephaeus; species Cnephaeus nilssonii. Next base: position 68,456,346 of record NC_137082.1, on the reverse strand, counting down.
CCACCGACTCCCACCTCGTTTGGAGTAAAGGCCAAAGACCCTACAACGACGGACCACTCTGCGCCTCACTACACGCTGGCCTCCGTGCTGACCCTCCAACAGGCCAAGCACACTGCCACCTCAGAGCGTTTGCACTGGCTGTGCCTTCTGCCGGAACACTCTTCCCTTAGATACCAGCATGACTCCTCAGTTTATTGAGGTCTCTACTGAAATGCCTCCTTCCCAGAGAGACCTTCTCTTAAGAGAAACAACATTTCCCTCCATCCCCCCTGCCCCCGCCTTCCCCTGCTTTCTTCTCTCCCTTGACTTGATGTACACCTTTTCTCTCCATTTGTTCACAGGCTCGCTTTCCCCCATGAAGACAGAAGCCTGTCTGTGCTGTTCAGGGCTGTATTCTCGGCCTCCAAAACAGGGTTTGGTACGCAGTGGGTGCTCAATAAGTGCTGAGGGAAGAAAACCAGCCTCAAGACTGGCCCTGCTATTTTGGCCTGAGATCCTTCCCACATTTCTCTGTTCCTGCCCATTGACTTTAAAATAAATATATATATATATATATATATATATATATATATATATATATACACACACACACACACATATATATATATGTATGTATTGATTTCAAAGAGGAAGGGAAAGGGAGAGAGAGAAACATCAATGATGAGAGTCATTCATTGGCTACCTCCTGCACGCCCCCTACTGGGGATTGAGCCTGCAACCCGAGCATGTGACCTGACTGGGAATCAAACCATGACCTCCTGGTTCATAGGTCAACACTCAATAACTGAGCCACAGTGGCTGGGCCTGCCCACTGACTTTTGCCTTCCTCCCACCCTGCCATCTTTGCAGGGTTTCTTCCTCTTTGCCCCGCCTCAGCCCTGCTCCCCAGCCTTCACCCTTCTCTCCATACTGCCCCCTCCCTCCAGCTTACCTGCCTCCATGGCCAGCACCGTGATGTTGTGCCAGCCGGCGGTCTCACGGTCCAGTCCCTTGCCCGTCACGATGGCACCTGTGTCCGCATCGATATCAAAGATCTGGTCCAAATCTGAGTCTCGGTCAATGGCATACCTGATGGAGGCAGGGCGGGGCTGATTGAAGGTGCCCTGGCACCAGATGGAACCCGTGCCCATGTCCCTCAACCCACCCCGCCCTATCGCAAAGAAGGACTCCTGCCTGGGAGACATGGGAGCAGAGCAAGCCTTTCCAACAGAGGAGGAGTGGAAAGGGTCTGGGTTTGCATCCCAGCTGCCCTGGGCGCCTGCTGTGTGACCACGGGCAGCCCTCAGCGTTTCTGAGCCTCAGTCTCTTCGGTTGGGTAACTGGGCTAACGGGTGTTGCAAGGGCTGGAAGGAGGCAGAGTCCCTGACAGAGAGGTAACACTCGCTGGATATTCGATCCTTATCTTTCTATAAGCAGTGACCCTGGAATTGGGCTTGAGAAGGGGGAGCTGTTTATGGGGCAGGGGGAGCAGAGGGTGCAAAGGTAGGTGGTGAGAATTATTCAGGAAATGGAAAATGATGCCAAATGGTTAGAACCGGGAAGGGGGAGAGTTAGGCACCAGAACACGCAGGGCACAGGATTCAGAGGTTGGACAGGGACTGGGGGCCAAGAGGAGTTCTGAGCAGGGAAAAGGGGTGGGCTCTGGCGTCAGGAGGCTCTCTCTGGCTGCCTGGGCCTGGAAGCCCCAGATCAGGGACTTGGGCGAGTGATGCTGTAGCTGGTGGGTCTGGGGGAACAGCCGCTGGATGCCTGCCCCCCCCCCCCCCCCGCTCCGCCCCTGCCCTGCCTGCACAGCACGCAGGAACTAATCTGCGGCTTTCAGCTGCCCAGTGAAAAAGCCCTTTGTTCTGCCTTCTTCCCGGGCCTTTGTGTGGCGGCTCCAGGCCTGAAAGGCCCGTGTCCAACACATGTCTCGGGCGGCAGCCCAGAGAGGCCCCGCCAGCGCTGGCTGACGCTTCCTGAGCTGATAACGCAGGCGGGGTGCCGCCAGGCTGCGTGGCCCACAAAGGCCTCGAATGCCAAGCAAGGGCTCTTTGTGCGGCAGGACAAAGCAGCTCGGTGGGCAGGGTTCAGCCCGAGGCTCTGGCCCTCCCTGACAGGAGAAGAGGGGCCCTTTCCCCACCTCCCAGAGTGGGAAACCAAGGCCCAGGGGGGTGAGGCCACCCGAAACACCCTGCCGGGGGCCCAAAGCCCTGACATGACCCTTCAATGGGGCCTTGGCTGCATTACCGAACTTCTATGGGCCTCAGTTTCCTCATCTGCTGAATGGGGATAATGACACCCAGTGGGACTGCACAGGTCTGAGAGGAGCCCACTGCTACTTGCTCTATCTGTGTGACCTCGGACAAGTCACTGGGCCTCCTCGGTCTCTATGTGCTTGACTGGAAAAGGGTGTGATTAATACCTCCCACTGGTGTGGATTGTAGGAGGTGATTCACAGATCTGGGCATAGGTGACAGCTCTTATTATTAAAAACAATTAATTAATCCTCACCTGAGGATATGCTTAATTTTTAGAGAGAGGGGTAAGGGGAGGGAGAGAGAGAGAGGAGACACATAGATTAGTTGCTTTCTGTACTGGGCCCCAACCAGGGGTCGAACCTGCAACCTAGGTACATGTCCTGACTGGGAGTTGAACCAGCAACCTTTCATCACGTCTATGTGACGATGCTCCCACCAACGGAGCCACACCGGCCAGCGCTAGTCTTTTCATAGTTCCTGTGGTACTGGAGGTGAAGGCTTGTGGGAAACTGAAGGGCTGTGCACATGGCCGTAGTGGGCAGTTTAGCCAGTCTCCTGAGTCCCATTTAGTGCCTTTCCCATCCCTAAACGGCTAAGCCAGCACCGGCCTTGCCCCTGACCAGCCTCGGTCCTCGTGGGTGAGTGTGTGTGGGAAGGTTCAAATAGTGTGTAGCTTGCTTTTCCTCTAGCCATCCCTCCATTCATTCCTTTACGCCCAACCATGAACCGAGTGCCTTCTCTGTGCTGCTCTGTGCTAGGCCCTGGGGATAAAGGGGCAAACGAGATCAATGAGGTCGCGCCTGGCATCCCGTAAGGCTGGTCGGATCTCCCTGTTTTGCAGATGAAGACACTGAGGCTCAGAGAGGAAACCTGCCAAGCGTAAGACTGCCAGGTATGGTTAGGAAGGCTGTGTCCCGACAAAGGTGCCAGGCTAAGGGGGAAAGTGGGGTGAAGTCCGGCCAGTGTCCTGCTTGCCAAGTCACGTGTCCTCGCCCAGGGAGCATCTTCTCAAAGGTGCCATACGGGCTGGGGATGACCCTGTCCAAGGTTGCACAGGGACTGTCCCAGAATTGGAATTCGTACCCGAATTTGGGCCTCTGGACCCAGAGTTCCTTCTAGCTGTCCCCCATCCAAAGCTGCAGCACGTGCAGCCCCAGGTCCCTCTGCCCCGAGCCTGGCCCCGTCAGATGTTTGCATCCTGAGAAGGTAGGACCAGACTCTGCGTGCCGGCTCCGCTGGAAGGAACTATGGAGACCCCTCCTGGATTTTCAGGCAGGAGAACAGAGTCCAGGGGAGGGCCAGGGGAATGACACACCTGGGGCTCCTGATGGGGGGTCGGGGCTGGGCATGAGGCAGGGCTGGTGGGAGGATGCCCACGGCCTCCTTCTTGCTTCTCCTCGCCTCTCCTTTCTGCTCACTCGCTCCTCTTTTCCCCTCTTCCAATCCTCCTCCCCTCCCCAGCTTTTCTCTTTTGTTCCTTCCCAGAAGGGAAGCGGGCGGGGGGGGGGGGGGGGGGGGGGGGGAGGCTGGAATCTAAGTGGAGGCAGCTGTTCCCAAGGCCAAGGGGGCGGGCCGCTATTAGCCAGCTAAAGGCTGGGGGCTGCAGGTCACTGTGGTTGGCCGGGCCCAGGTGGTTTTGTTCCAGCTCAGGGAGCCAGCAGAGTGAGTGGGAGGGTAGGGGGATGGGCACAGCGTGTGGCAAGGAGTGTGGCCTGACAAGCATGGGGGCAGGGTGGGCGGGCAGAGGCTGGGGTGCCACACGTGCAGGGGCACGAGTTGTGTGTCTGGTCTGCGTGGTGGGTGGAAAGTGTGTGTGTGACTTGCCTAGGTGAGTGGTGTGCGTGTCTGTGTGTGTGAGATACTGAGTTACAGTGGGAAGAGCAAAGGTTTAAGAAGCGGCTGCTCAGCCCTGAGTCAGGATCCAGGCCCAGGTTGACCCAGGTTAAGTCGCTTCCTCCTTTGAGCCTAATTTTCAGCAAAATAGAGATGATAATCCTACCTGGCCAGTTGGGAGGATTAAATGTCGAGCTGGAGTTCCAGGAAAATTACTTCGTGAGTGAGAATTATTGTTATTCTAATTTTTATTCAGAAATGTCTGGCAAGGGGTACACAGAAGTCCCCCCCAACCAGCGTGTGGTCTGCGTGTTGGGACTGGGAGACGCCATGTATGGACGTTGGAGTATTGCCAAGTGGCCTGAGAAGATAGGGGGCCCCAGTGGGTCTAGAAGATTCTGTTCAAATCTCACTATCCTGCTTCTCGTCGGTCAGCCAGGACCCGGAAAGCAGGAAGGGGAACCAGAGCAGGCGGGGGTGGAAGAGTGCAGTGAGAGAATGTGGCATGTCAGCTAGGGAGTGCGGGCGCGCTCACGTGTGCAAGGGAGGCCTGTGGGGGGGGGGGGAGGGGGCAGGAGTGCAGATCTGGCGCCCACCTGCCTGGGTTTGAAACCTAGCTGTGGGACCTTGGGCAAGTCATTTAATCTCTCTCTTCTTCAGTTTCCTCCTCTTAAAGATGGAGATGGTGATAATGATGATGGTACCCACTTCACAGGCTGGTTGTGAGATTAGGCAAGTAGCTACCAATAAAACACATAATAGCAGCAGGCGCCTGCCACGTCACGTACCAACGGGCTCTTCGTTTTATTTGCCAAGCAAGACTTGGTGCCAGGCCGGTGTAAAGGCTTTATGTGTTAAGCTCCTCAAATCCTCCCAGGCACTGTCATCACCCCCATTCTACAGACGAGGAAACGGAGGCTCAGAGAAGCCAGGGTTCCAGCCCTGGGGCAAAAGGGCTGGTCAGTGGCAGAGTCAAGTTCCTAGGCCAGGTCTGTCCAGAGCCCCAGGTCTAGGAGACCCTCCTTAGGGCCACCCAGGTACACCTGCCAGCGCCCACATGCCACAAACAGGTTGCCCAGGTTAGGGTGGGGTTGGGGAGGGTACTGCTTCCTGGCTTGGGTGCGCATGCAGGCAAGGACACCACATACATATGTGCATAGATAGATAGCGCACACAGACATAATAAACATGAAAGTCTGCAGGTTCTGGTGTGTACAGCTTTCCCGGTGCGCCTGCGTGTGGGCTCATGTACATACACACGCAGCAGGCTGAACCATGCAGACCCTACCTGGGCTACAAGCGGGGGGGCACTCTTTAGCTCTGAGAGGGCTGCCTCCCCAAATCAAGGGATTTCTCTCTGCGCACTCCATCCTGTCTGTGACTCTTTCCCTCTCGCCCCATCACCCTTAAGGCACACATTCAAAGCTTACACACGACGCCTAGACGTTGGTATGTGGTTAGTACTGGTAGCAGAATGAAGGGGAGAAAGTGTCCAGACCACCAAGAAAAATGGTCATACCCAAACCCATAACCCCCCCTCCAGCCCTGGAGCACCAAGCACAGCACCTGGAACCTAGCAGACATTAAACGCCATTCTTCGAATAAGTCACTGAGGCAGGGACCGTCACAAAGCCCGTTTCAGAGATGGGAAAACGGGCTGGGAGCGGCGCAGTGATTTCCCCACGATTCTACAACTGAACTGGGATTGAAACCAGGTCTTCGTGATCCCACAGCCCACGCACGTCCTGCCGCACCCACTGTGGAGGGCTGGGAGCGCATCAGCGTCCTCTCCCTCGGGCCCGGTGTGGGCTTTCCGGTTTTTGATGTTCAAAGGAGACTCACGCGGCTGGGCTGATACACGGACAGTCTATCTGCAGGGCTGCCTACTCCAGAGTTGGGCCCATCTGAACATTTTCCTTCCTCCATCGAAAGCTTTATCCAAGGCTGCCCACTGCCTAGGGCAGTGGTCGGCAAACTCATTAGTCCACAGAGCCAAATATCAACCGTACAACGACTGAAATTTCTTTTGAGAGCCAAATTTTTTAAACTTAACTATATAGGTAGGTACATTGTTATTAACTTAATTAGGGTACTCCTAAGCTGGCCTTTGCTAAAAACTCAAGGGGCCAAAGAGCCGCATGTGGCTCGCGAGCCGCAGTTTGCTGACCACGGGCCTAGGGATAAAGTCCCACTCCTTCACCTGACATCAAGGTCCTTCACAGCCTGTCCCTCTGTCCGCATCTCCCAACCCCTCTCACGTGAGCTCATCTAGTGGATCTTCCTGCTCCTGAACTTAACCTCCTGGCTCCATGGTTCTGTTCCTACCCCCTGGCCCTCACCATCACTCCACCCCGGAGTGCCCTCTTCCGATTCCAACTTCATCCTTTTGGGCCCTGTGGGGCCCCCTGGGGGAAGCCTGTGTTCACATCTCTCCTTGGTGCAAGAGAACTCGCCCCTCCTTGGAACTCTTTAGTCCTCAAACCCCTGTCTCAGCCCAAACCCACTCAGACTTAGAGCACCACATTCATATACGTGGCAGCCCAGTCTTCCCGTTGACCCATGTCTGACTCATCTCTGTGCCTCATGCCCTGGGGAAGGCACGGCACAAGTTTGGTCACTGCGTTAACCACAGAGAGAGGAACAAGCAGGGGGAAACGGCAGGAGGCTGGACTCAAGAAGGGACAATCGTGGGTTAAAGCCCGCTCCTTTCCCTTTCAAGATGAGTGACACTGGATGAGTCACTTCTCCTCTCTGACCTTCAGTTCCTTCATCTGTAAAACGAGTAAAACGGATTCTGCAGCACAAATGCAACCCTATGTGGCATCTCCCACTCTCCCCAGTGCAGGGACTCAGAGAAACCATTCTGTACACATGCAGTTCTGCATTTCCCAGGCACCTACTGTGCTGGGCCAAACCTCCCAGGACACCGCTTCATGTCTTCATTTCCAGGAACCCGATGCTTGTTCCTGCCTCAGGACCTTTGCACTTGCGCTCTCCCACATCTTTGCATAGTTGGCTCTCTTTACCATATGATCTCAGCGCATTTATCAACTCCTTGACAACTCAATCCAAAGTAACTCCCTGTGGCCTGCAAACCCCCTAGCCTACTACTCTGTTTATTTTCTTCAAAGCTCTTATAAGCAATGATCCCACGTAATCACTTGTTGACTGTCTCCACCCAGGAGAAGGCAGGGATAGGGTCTTGTCATCACCATTTCTACATTTCCTGGAATAATGCTGGATATGACTCAATTCGTCGGTGTTGGCTGAATCCATGACCCTAGGAACTAGGGAGCTGGGACATAAGCCAGGCCCTCGGTAGCACACGTGGCCTCTGAGGACCCGTCTCTGTCTCCCCAGCCTCTCACGGGCCTCCTTTTCCACGTCTGTCTCTACAGACTGGGCACCCTCTCCAGCTCTGCCCTTGGTTGAGTCATCTCGGTGGTGTCCCCAGGCCTGGCTCAGGGCCTGGCACGGAGGAGGAGTTGGGTAAATGTTTGTGGTGTTAAATTGGACCTGTCTCAAGGTTCTCACCGCCTCCACATCTGAGGAGCCCCAGGGAAGGGGCCAGAGGAGAGATGAAAGAAGGTTTCAAAGTTGGCCCTTTCAGTGCTGATAAAAGCAGGAGGGAAGGGAGGGGCGGGAGGAGGGAGATGACTGAGGTACAGAGAGCGATATTGGAGAGGAGGGGAGCAGGCGGGCGGGAGCACTGACCTGGGGGGCAAGGAGTCGGCTCCTACTCCTGGCTCTTAATTCACTGTGAGAGCCAGGGAAGCCTCCTCCTCTCTCTGGGCCTCCGTTTCCTGGCAAATGGCGATAATGCCCCTCCCACCTGCCCCAAGGTCTGGGGCCCAGCCAGAGGCTGAGGGGGAGGTTGAAAGACTGTGCCCACAGCCTGGGTAGAAGGGCGGTGGAGGAGTTCAAAGGCAGGACAGTTTTGGCCACAAAAAGGGTACAGGGACAGAGTCTGAGCTCCTCAGCCTGCCCTGGAGGCCGGTCAGGTTTTACCTTCGCCGCCTCACTCCTCAGTCCACGGTAGCCATCTATCACAGCCCGCTCTTCCCCAGGCACACACCCCTCCTCTGCCTCCACACGTCTGCACACGCTGTTCCTCTGCCTGGAACGCTCGTCCCCTCGTGTTTACATCTGACCAGACCCAGCTACTCAGCCCAGCTCAATCCCTGCCGCCTCGGGGACTCGGTTCCAGAGCCCTGAGGGTACCTCCCAGTCTGGGAGCCCCTGGGCAGTTAGTGGGATGGTGTCTGTCCTCCCCTGGGGCTGCCACAGAAGGCTGCACAGGTTGCGTGTGCACCGTCCAACTCCAAGACAGCCATTCACACAGATGACGAGGGCGTGTTACCCATCTGGATTCGTGTCAGACTGACTTCCCTCCCCACTCTCTCCAGTGCTCAGCGCAGAGCTGGGCATATGGTGGGCTCAGAGGTCATTCACGGACTGTGTACAAGGGCTGTAGGGAGGACGCAGGGGGCTCCAGAAACTCTCTCTCATCTGTCTAATGGTCGCCAGTCCCTCCACCCTTGACTTCCTCCACTGGATCAGTTTCTTCTACAATCCTTTCCCCCTTCTAGTCCATCTGACCTTCTTCCAACCAAAGCCACAGCCAGGGGCTCCCCAACCCTAGTCTCCCCTCCCCTCTACCCTCCTGTCTCCATCCCTGCTCTGCCTCTCTCTCGACCTTGTCTGTTTCTATCTTGCCAGGGAGTTCCCTCTGTCTCTCTCAGCTACTCTTGTCCTCTTTCTACTGGCTCTCCTCTCTCTCAGATCTCTTCCTCTCATTGTTCGCCTTCCCACATCTCCACGAGTGTCTCTCTCTTTGTCTCTTTCCTCGGTCTGTCTTTACGTTTTGCCCAGTCAGCACACATTCAGTGTGTGCCCACTGAGTGCTGGGCCTCGGGCAGCACCCTGAGGATACAGTGGTGAACACACAGGCATACATCCTCACCCTCATGGAGCTTATCTTTTCATGGGAGAGACAAACAAAATAATTAGAAAACAGGTGGTGTGTTAGGTGGTGAAGAAGGCGAATGAAGACAATGGAGAATGAGGAAAGGCGATCTGAAGGGTTGGGGTTGGGGTTGGGGATTGAGGTGGGGCTGAAACTTTAACAAGGGAGGGCAGGGGAAGCCTCACGGAGAAGGCCTCGCTCTTGAGCAAAGACCTGGAGGAAGTGAGAGGACCAGTCACGGCCGTGTTAAGGTGAAAACATTCCGGGCAGAGGGATCAGCAGTTGCAAAGGCCCTGAGGTGGAGGGAGCTTGGTGTGTTTGCGGAGCCGTGAGGAGGCCAGCGTGGAGGAGCAGAGTGAGCCAGGGGGAGGAGGCTTGTGTGTGTGTGTGGGGTGTGTGTCTGAGAGGTTTACCACGAGGCCACATCCCACAGGGTCTGGAGGGCATTGTAAGGGCTTGTTCTGATTCTGAGCCACAGAGGTGAGGGCGTGGGGCAGAGGAGGGCCATGCTCTGATTTACATCTGAGCTGTGTCAATCTGGCCCTGTGCCGATTCTAGATTCCAGAGGGGTGAGGGCCGGAGCAGGGAGACCCGCAGGCAACTGTGACAATAATCCTGGCGAGAGGAAGAGGTGCCAGGTTCAGGGGTAGCGAGGGGGGGGGGGGGTGAGAAGTAGTCAGATTCTGGATGTTTTTAAAGTGGAGATGACAGAGTCGGCTGATGGCTTGGAGGGCGATGAGAAAGACTGGAGTTGAGGGTGTCGCCAGCATTTTTGATGGAACTGGAAGAAAGGAGTGGGTTTTTTGTTGTTGTTAGTTTTTCCGGGGAGCAGCCGAGAGCTCAGTTCCCAACAGGAGTCTGCGGTGTTTAGGGGGGATCCAGGGAGCTGCTGAGAGGGAGAGGTGGGGCAAGGCCGTGGAGCTGGGAGTCAGGGGCAGCTCCACTTGGTCTCGAGTCCCTTGCCTATCTGTGACCGACCTCACACGCTTCCTCTGTCTCCGAGCTCCAGCTGTGCCCCTCTCTCTCCCCCCGCTCCCCGTCCAGCGCGCCTCCTTCCCTCCCGGCCGGCCCCCCTCCCACGCGGCCCACGAGTGCAGGGGCGGTGGCTGGAGAGCAGGCAGCAGGCGTGGCCCCGGGCGGGGGTCTCACCGGACGGGCCGGTTGGCGGCGTCGGGGTCCCGCGCAGTCACCACGCCGACCAGGGAGCCCACCTGCGCGTCCTCCTGCACCTCCAGGAGGCCGGAGGGCGGCCGGAACTCGGGGGGCTCGTCCACGTCGGTCACCGTCACGCGCACGATCGCCTGGTCGCGGAAGGTGCCCAGGTCAGCGAAGCGGGGATCCACGAACTTGTTGAGGGCCTCCAGGACCACCGTGTGCACCGGCTGGGACTCGAAGTCCAGGCGCTGGAGGAGGAAGGAAGCGGTGGGCCAGGGAGAGGGTGGGGTCCGCTGGGGCCCTGACTGACCCGGAGGCACCCCCCCCTCCCCGCCCCCGCAGGTGGACCCAGAGGGCCATGTGCAGACCCACGCTCTCTGGCTACAGGTCCCTGCAGGGCCCTCTTGCCTAGGGACACACAGCCACTCAGGGCGAAACTGTACTAACATCCTCACTTTCACGACTCAGCACAGTATGTTGGGGCACTTCATTTATTAATTAATTTACAAAGCACCTACTGTGTGCCAGTGCTCTAAACATATTAGCTTATCTAATTTTACAACACCCCTAGAGGCCTGTATTGTTATCTCGTTTCACACATGAAGAAATGGAGGTCCAGAAGCCCAAGGTCACGGAGGCAGTCACTGGCCAAGGCTGGATTCAAACCCAGGCAGTGCGGCTCCCCGGTCCTTACCCCACAAGAGGAAAGGGCGGTGGCTCTGCTGCTGCCCAGCTGTGTGTCTGTGGGCATATGTTTAGCCTCTCTGGGCCTCAGGTGGGAGGATTAGATGCCATAGTCCCTGGTACATAGGCGGCGGCAGCTAATGCGAGTTGAGCCGGCTAAGCCAGGCTGCCTTAGAGCTTTCCCGGAGATCTGGCTAAGCCCTCACTGAGCCCCGCTTCTCATCGGGAGTGCTGATGGGTGACCCTCTGATGAATGAGCTCCGTGGCTGTGTTGGCTCTGGCCTTCTGAAAGACAATGCCTCACAGCAGCGGTTTTCCACCGCTGTGCCGCAAGAATTTTTAAAGCCGGCGATACCTGACTATTTAGTCAGGGGCACTGACCTCTTTTCCCTTAGATTGTCAAAGAAAAACATGACAAGAGCCAACACAACAATAGCCGTCCGGTGTGAATGAATTAAGATTATACCTATCTTTTTGTCAGATCGGCAAAAATTATACTATGTTGTGTGGTGCGCCGCAGAATTTTAGTAATTAGTTTATGTGTGCCATGAGATGAAAAAGGTGGAAAATCGCTGCCTTACAGCAAAGAGAAATTGCAATGGTGGGAAGAGAAACTGCAATGGGGCGGCTGCAGGCACCTCAGTTGCGTGGTGGGGGAGCTCTCAGTACAAGGGTGACCTTCCTAGAGATTAGCCTTGTGTGTAGGGACCCGCCTTTCCTCTCAGAACCTCCCACCCCCACCTTTTCCAGCAGCAAAAACTGCCACCTCCTTCCTCCCTCCTTCCTGTTGCCTGGGAAATCAGGATGCAGGGAGGCAGGCAGTGGCCTGGCCTGGGAGTGAGCGATGGGTTCTGGAGCCAGGTCATCAATCAGGCAGGGCTCTGCTCCCTGAGCCAGCACTGACTCCACAGGGACACCTCAGGCGCCAGTGCTGGAGCTGGTGGGAGGGGCCCTGAGTGGGGGACGGGGGAGCAGCACTGGGGGTGAGAGCAAGCAAGTGATATGCTGAAGCCGCAAGCCTGGGGGATGGGCCTGATTCTACTGCTCTGTGATCCTGTGCCTCTCTGGGCCTCCAATTCCCCATCTGTGAAATGGGCTCATCTTACAGTGAGGATACTCACTGTACAATGAGATCAGAAGACTGAAAACCACATGGTGTTTAAAAGGGTGGACTCTGGAGCCACACTGCCTGGGCCCACATCCCTCCTCTGCTCTGCAAGATGCATGACCTTGGATGCACATTACGGAACTCCTCAGGGCCTATGAAATGGACAATAATAGTACCTGAGAGAGATGTTGTAGGGATGGAATGAGTTAATACATGGAAAGCAGGGGAAGGGTGCCTGGCACATTGTAAACATTTCATCATAAATACCCGCTATCATATTATTATCCTCTGGGAAGTAGTTGAAGAAACTGGCCGTTTTCTCCATGTTCAAGGTCAGCTGGAGAGTGGGTCTGAATGAACTTATTGAGCGAGTGAAGGGTTCTCAGGGGCAGATGTTTCTGTGGGTCCCAGAAGGCAAAGCCCAGGCTGACAGGAATAGATATAGGGAGACAGGTTCTGGCTAATGGGAGGAGGAAGAGCTGGACAACGACAGGGAGTGAGCGTCCTGTCCCTGAAGGTGTACAAAGGTCTACCACCATCCAAGAGCCAGTGCGGGGGATTTAGACCTCCTGCGGGAGAGCAGGGCTGGAGTGGACAGTCTCAAAGGCCTGCACAAGCCTGCGTTGCCACGCCCATGACCATGTCTTGGAAAATGAATTTTGCTTCTTTATTTGACCTTCATCTTCCTCTAGGACTCACTGAGTGTGCACTTTTGACTTCTGGTTTCTGGACAAGCCAATGGGCGAGGAAGACGGTTAGACTCAGGAAAGAGAGAACTTGGAGTCACAAGACCTGGGTTCACATCCCAGCTCTACCCCTTCTAGGTGGGACCTTGGACAAGCCCCTTTACCTCTCTGAGCCTGTTTTCTCACTTGCAAAATTGCACATTAATGATGTCTCCTTCAGCGAGAAAGGCCAGGATTAAAGGAAATGATGCAGGTAAAGGTCCTGGTGTGGACATGAAGTAGCACTTAGTAGTGATTAAAAGCACTGATTCAAATCTGGATTGAACCCTGGCCCTGACAACTAGCTGTGCAACCTTGGACAAATCACTTAACCTTGCTGTGCCTCATTTTCTCATTTGTAAAATGGGAAGGAAACCATCAGCATTTTCCCAGGTTGGTCCTGGGTCTCTGTAAAGACCTGATCCCTGGAGTGGAGTGGGGTGGGAGTATTGGGCTGTCAGCGGCCTCCCTGCCTCCATCCCCTAGAGCAGGGGTGGGGAACCTTTTTTCTGCCAAGGGCCATTTGGATATTTATAACATCATCCTTGGGCCATACAAAATTATCAACTCAAAAAATTAGCCTGCTATATTTAGTTAAACATTTAATGAACTCACCCCTAATGCCTTGGCAGGGCCAGGCCAAATGATTTCTCGGGCCTTATACAGCCTGCGGGCTAGACATTCCCCACCCCTGCCCTACAGCCTGCCTCCCCGATCCCTCCTGGGGCAGCCGTACCTTCTGCACTACGATGATGGCCTCCTGAGTGTCGCTGTCCGTGGTGACCTTGAACACATGGCCACCGGTGCCGCTCTCCTCTTTGAGGTGGTAAGTCATGTCCGTGTTCTCACCCACGTCCGAGTCCTCGGCCTTCACGCGTCCCACGGCTGTGCCGATGGGGGCCGACTCCTTAATGCTGAACTGGTACATCTCTGTAGGGGATACGGCTGTGAGCAGGGATGGGGGCAGCTTCCACCAGCTCTAGGGGAGAGCAGGGGGGCCCAGATGGGCTCCAGGGAGGACAATGTCTACAAGGGGCTCTCAGGTTGGCCAGGAAGGTGCTGGCAGAGGCATGTCCTCTGCAGAAATGCAGGAGACAGTGCAAAGAGGAGGGTCCTAAATCGGACGCTGGGTTTGCTTGCTGATTAATTTGGGAATGTGCCTGCAGTTCTTTGGGCCTCAGCTTCCCCATCTGCCCAGTGAGGGTGAGAGAGGAGAACCATGGTCAAGGCTAAAGTTCTGGAGTCAGTCCTGGCTGTGTAGTCCTGAACCTTGAATCCCTCTTCTGTAGGATGGGAATAACAGTGTCTTCCTAACAGCATTGTGATCACGATTAACTTAGATGGCAATGCCTGCAAAATGCGTACTGCACTGCCTGGCACATGGTAGCTACTCAATAAATGGAACAAATTATATTAGAACAGTGAGGCTTTATGCTCATTTTTCTGTTGACATTGATTTCTGCTTATTTATTGAGCAGCTATGATGTCCCCAATACAGTTTTAGGCTCTGGGGTTTACAGCAACAAATAAAACAGACCAACATCCCAGTTCTCACAGTGCTTTCCTCTTAATGGAAAGAGAAAGACACTAAACACATCAGCAAGACAGGCATGTGTCAGATGGTGATGGGTACGTAGGAGAAGAATGAAGCAGGGGGAGGGGATGGGAGGGCTGATGAGGGTGAGTGTGGATGTTTAAACAGGGTGATCAAGAAAGGCTTCACTGGGAAGATGACATTTTTGCAAAAGACCGAGCCGAGGAGATATTTGGGAAAGAGCATTCCAGACAGAGGAAACAGCAGGTGCAAAGGCCCTGAGGTGGGGTGCAATGCCTGGGATGCTTGAAGAATGGCAAGATGACCATTGTGGCTACAGGAGCGAAGCAGATGGAAAACCAGAAGGAATGGGGTCAGATGGAACGCAAACAGCACCCTGACCTCTCCCCAGAGCTGAGGTGGAGGTGAGGGTGATCTGCTAAATGACGGGCCCGTGCAGATGAAGCAGGGGCTGGGAGGTGGGCGCTGTCTCTTGAGGTGTCCACACACAGGTCTGGATACCCCTTGTGTAAACTGGGTGCCTCTCATTCTCACACAGTAGCTGCTGGGTGGGGGGAGGAGGGGGCGGCTCTCTCTCTCTAAGACTCAGCTGCCATGCCACTTCCCTGCTTTAATCCCTCGCATAGCTCCCCACTGCCTCGGGATGGAGTTGTATAAGTCCCTTGGCTGGCCCTACAAGAAGCTTGCTGCTGGCTCCTGCTGACACCTGCGGCCTCATCCCCCTGCTTCCCCCCCCCCCACCCCCAACTCTAGCTTCAGCCAGGCGGCAGCCCTTGTAATTCCTTAAATAGGACTTGCTCGGTCTCACCTTCGGGCGTTCCACTCTGTATTCTCCTCCCTGCCTTTGCCTCCTCAATTCCCACTCTCCCTTTAGTCTCATAGAATGTGACCTCCTCCAGGGAACATTCCCAGACCTCCAGGTTCTGCTCCTATGTGCCCAGGCCCCCAAGCTGATCCCAGTGTAAGGGTTACCATATTTCCCTATTACTTATTACTCTCTGTTTATTCTCATATTTTTTTTCTCTCTCTCTTTCTCATCTCTCAGAAGGCAGGGACCACATCTCTTATTCATCAGGCATTCTCAGTACCTGGCAGAACACCAGACTGTCACATAAAAGAAATGTGTGAGTGACTAGTGAGTGAATGAATAAAAAGCAGCGTGAGTTACCAGTATTTACTCCCCAGATTAACATAAATGAAATAATCTGATAATACAAAGGGCTAGCGAGGATGTGGTACAACGGACACATGCATTTTTTAAAAAAATATATTTTTATTGATTGATTTCAGAGAGGAAGGGAGAGGGAGAGAGAGATAGGAACATCAATGATAAGAGAGAATCATTGATTGGCTGACTCCTGCACACCCCCTACTGGGGATCGAGCACGAAACCCAAACATGTGCCCTTGACTGGAATCGAACCTGGGACCCTTCAGTCAGCAGGCCGACACTCTATCCACTGTGCCAAAGCGGCATTTCTTCATGGGGAAGAGAGTTTGGATTTATTTAGTAAAGTTGAAGATGAGCATATCTCATGAGCCAGCTATTCTGCTCCTCTGTAGATTCACTGAGCCATGTGTGCAAAATGGCATTATGAGCTGTGCAACAATGTTCCAAGCAGCATCCTCCATAACAGCCTCAAACGGAAAACCTCCCCAATGTCCATCAGCAGTAGAATAGCGACACTCCGGACTACCACACAGCAATGAAAATGAATGAAGGACAGCTATAAGTAACAACAGATGATTCCATAAATGTAATTTCGAGAGGCAAATAGCATGACAAACACTTTGTATCGTGTGATCCCACTTATGTAAGGTTAAAAGCAGGTGACATGAAACTCTGATGTCAGGGGATGCACACATAGGTGCACTCACCCTAAGGAAAAGCGAGGCGATGGAGACCTCGAGCAGATAGATTCTGGTTAATTCTGGAGGAGGCGGCGGGGCGGGGGCGGATTATGATCAGGAGGGGGCATGTGGGGGTTCGGGGGTCCTGCTTGGTGGTTACAGGAGTGTCTGCTTTACACTGATATTTTACGTCCTTCTGTTTGTGTGCTCTATTTCCCGATAAAGAAATGCTAAAGATGGATAAAGGAATGACTAAACAGGAGTTTTCCTGGGGCCCTGGCGCCTTTTCTTTTCTCTGCTCCACCCCTTCCAGCTCAGCGCTGGCACAGAGCCTGGCACAACTGGGCAGAAGACTGGGTGACTCCCACTCTCTACCTGGTGCTTCGAAGCTTCCCCATAGAGGGTGGGGCTGGGCTCTGTGCCAGGCTGCCTGGTGGCTGTGCCCACCGCTCCACGTCTGGGCCGAGATGCCGCCGGCACACTCGCAGCTAAGGGATTGGATTCCCTTATCTCCTGGGGGTCAGTCCCCTGTGGCGGGGCCTAATGTGAGAGCAGCAGACCTTGAGTAATGACTCGCCAGATAGGAATCAGCCCAGCTCCCTGCGGCATTTAGTCTCTGCCAGCCTCCAGCTTCCCCGGCATAGCTCTCCGCCTGAGCCTGGGACAGAGGGGCTCGCTGGGCTGATGGGGAGGCGGGAGACTGGGCCAGATAACCCCCACCCCCTGCTGTGCCAGGAGAGGCAGAGAGTGAGAAGGCCTCATAATTCAGAAGCACAGAATGGTGCCCTCCCGGCTCAGAGGGGGAGGGAAGACCTGCCACCCCAGACCTCAGGGTCTCCAGGCACAACTATGTCCGTGGCCTGGGTATGGCTGCAGCCTCTTTCCATATCCCTAGGTCTGCCCCCACCCCTGTGCAAGCCGGGGTCCGTGGCAGATCACGTGCAATAATCAGGATAGGGTGTGTGCAAGGGCCATGAGGGGTTGGGTGGGTGGACAGATGGGAACTCCCTGCCGGCAGGAACCAAGGTGAGGGGTGAGGAGGTCACCGTGTTACTTGGATGTATGGAAAATCAGACAACTTTGGGGCCCTCCTCTGCACAAAGCATGATGGGAAGGGGTCTGGGGCAAGTGGCTGGCTTGGGTGGGTAGACAGACAGATAGATGGGAGTCCCTCTTTTGGTGGGAAGCCAAAAGGGAACTTGGGGTCAGTGGGTGGCTTGGACGAGCTAACAGACAGACACACAGACATTGCCTCCTTCTGGGAAGGCCTTACTTACTCTGCGGGAAACGGGGCGGGTTGTCATTAACGTCGGTGACCACGATGGTGACGGTAGTGGAGCCCGAGAGGCCGCCCAGCTGGCCCGCCATGTCTGTGGCCTGGATCACCACCTCGTAGCGCTCCTGGCTCTCGCGGTCGAGGTCAGGCACCGCAGTCCGGATCACGCCTGTGGACGCGGTAGGGTGAGGCCCAGGATGCCCACATCGGCTGCCAGCTGATATGATGGAGACCCCTCCATAGGCAGAGGCTGGCGCACTCAAGTTCAGCAGGGAGTGCAGAAGGCACAGTCCTGGCCACAGTCCAGGTGCAAGCTCAACAGCCACCACACACACACACACACACACACACACACGCTCATACAGATATGCTCACAAGCTCACACAGTGAACTCACACTCTGTACTCCACACACTCACAACACTGTCACACATACACACAGCTCAGATTCATACATACATTCAAATACACACACACACACACACACACGTGTCACACACACACGCACACACTTATATACAGACATATTCACACACCGACTTTCAAACACACACTCATACACACATATAGTTTCAAAAACACACTCTCACACATATAAGCATACACATACATAATCACACACTCACACACAACACAAAAGCAACAGAATGGACAATTTGGTTTACTAAAAAGAGGCATAGGGACTAGAACCTGCCACTGTGTGACCCCCCTCCCGGGACTTCAGATTCCCCACGTGAGGGTGACCCCTGCTATTCCCTGAGTGAGCCTGGCCTGTGCCTGATCGCCTCTCTGTGCGTGGCACTCAGCCCAGAGCCAGGCACGGAGCAACAGCTTGGTGAGTGTTTAACAAAGTGAACTGGACTCGCCCCCACACTTGGTGCACTCACTATGGAGTCACACACTAGGTATGTCTCATCCACTCAGGTGGTGCATACATAAACACACATACGTGGTCACATACACTCGTGCACACTAACACACACTCATTCTCACACACACCCTCCATGATGACATCATCCTGTGTCCTCAGAGCCCCAGCCCCTGGCCCCCAGCCTGGCCGCAGATTCTCTGTCCGGGCACCAGCTAATGGCCGAACAGACGATCCTTCAAGCTGTTAATGGATGCGGGGGTAGAGGGGCGCAGGAACAGGGTGACTGCAAGATGGACTCTGCTGAGGGGAAGGCTGAGTTTCTTGTCTCTCTGCCAGTGGAGACGAGGGTGGAGCGGGGAGTCGATGAGGCATTCAGAGCCTCCCCCCATGACTCACTCCAACCTGCCGAGCACCAGGTGGTGACAGGTGGTACCCAGGGCCTGAGCGCCAGGTGGAGTCATGCACCAGCAGCCCCATGATGTGCCCCATAAAACCCAATCTCCGAGTCCTGATGTCCCCAAGCAGCCTCCAGACTCCAATAAAGGCAATGGAACGGGAGAGGAGGCTGCAGTGTGTGTCTGTGTGTTTGTGTGTGTAGCTGGGGGAACCGGAGGGGGGCACCTGGGGGTTGCTCTGCTTTTGTGGGACCACATGGAGAAATGGTCTGTGTATTCTCTCTAACAAAGGTCACACAGACCCTTTATACGTGGCCCCGGAGACGGCTCAGTAGGCCCCCTGCTAACCCCTCTGTCAGAACAGGTCTCCCTGAGGAGAGGGGAGTCTTGGAAGCAGATGAGCTTGGGATCAACCCCCGATCTGCCATTTTTGGGCCGTGTGACTTGAGCAAACACCTCCACCTCTCTGAAACTCAGTTTCCTCATCTGTAAAGTGGGACAACCTCCCTAGGGAACAGGATTTCTCCCCCTCGGGGCACTATGGACATTTTGGCAGGATAATTCCACCTACAAGACGCCAGTAGCAGCACCCTCCCCACCAAAAATGCCTTCTGACATTGTCAAATGGTCCTGGGGACACAATCGGTTGAGAATCACGGGTGTGGAGTTTCATCTCATGAGAATTCCATGGGACAATGACAGTCCCTACCATCGATGAGCATGTGCTCTGTACTAAGTACCTGAAGTGAACTGTCCCATTTAATCCTCTCAGCACCCTATGAGGAAGGTGCTGTGATTATCCCCATTTTACAGAAGGGGAGATGGAATCAGAAAGAGGCCAAGTACTTGACCAAGGCCTCACATGGAGAAGGCGCACAGCCAGGATTCAAGCAGGAACTCCGGGGCCCGCGTCCATGCTCTGACCTGCCCTGCTGGCACGGAGTAAGGAAGGAGGGTCCCTACCCAGCCTGCCTTGCATTCCCTGCCCCTCGCCCAGCCCCCACCCCCCAGCACATGGCACAAGGGTAGGGCCCAGGCCTCTGACAGAGGGATGCCATGTATGTGGTCCTGTCTAAGCCCTTGGAACATTCTTGCTCTTCTCAGTCCCAACCAGGCAAGCTGTTTTTTTCAATCATGCAGCAGGTCCTTCTTGACCTCCCCCTCCCCCCCTATTCCTGCACCTCAACACTGATCGTGAGGGGCTATTGTGTCCTTTGCCTCTGGGGGTGGTGGAAGGAGGGAAAGAGCAGAAGGGACAAGAGAGGAGAAGATAAAGGATGAAGGCAGCAGAGAGGGAAGGAGAGAGAGAGAGAGAGAGAGAGAGAGAGAGAGAGAGAGAGAGGAGAGAGGAGAGAGAAGGAAGGGTAGAACGAGAGAAGAAGAGGGGACCTGGGGAAAGAGATGGACAGAAACCCAGTGAGAGGCAGGAGGGAAAGAGACAAGAGGAAAGGGACACACACGGAGACAGAGGTAGAGAAGGGGAGGTGAAGGGCTTATAGAGATAGAAACAGAGGGGAGCAGTAGAGCCAGAGAGAAATCACACCCAGGAGGAGACAGTGAGAGAGAAAAAAATAGAGACAGTGAAACGGACAATAGTGAGGCAGAGGGACAGGAAGCGGTGAAAAGAGGTGGGGGCAGGGAGGAAAAGAGAGGGCAGATGGACAGATTGACAGTGGAGGGGCCACCAGGCCAGACACAGGGGGGCCCTGAGTGAACCAGGTGGAAAGGCAGGGAGGGGAGCTGACCAGCAGAGCACTGTCGGCTAAGCTTTGGGCGTGTCACTTCTCATCTGGGCTCTCACCCATGAGCTTGTTTACAAAAAGGTCAGCAAGGGGCTTGGAGCTGGGGTCCAGCTGAGGTCCACACCTGTGGTGAGGAGCCATGCGCACGGGGCTGGCCTCCTCGCTGGCCTCGCCACTTCCAGCTCCAGAAGAAATGAGGATATGAACGCTTCTCTTTTGGAAACTGGTGATGAAGCCTTGAGTGTATGATCAGGTGCCATCTCTCGGTGACTGGGAGGTGGGTACCCATGGTGCCTCTGGGCCCTGCCTCAGGGTTACCCTCAGTGGTAGGTTGCTATGGTAACAGCTCCCAATGAACCGTACCTCCTGGAATCCACACCATGGGTCATCCCCTCCCACACTGACTCTGGCCTGGGCCACCTGACTTGCTGTGGCCAATGGGGCATCAGCAAGTGTGACAAAAGCAGAGGCTTGATAAGCTCTGTGTGCTTGGAACTCTGAGACCACCAGACAACGAGAGGCAGAGGGACAGGAAGCAGTGAAGAAAGGTCAGGGGAGGGAGGGAAAGAGAGAGCAGATGGACAGATTGACAATGGGGTGGCCACCAGGGGCTCACCACCCTGATTGACCCCAGCAAACCCACAGAATTATGACAAATAATAAACCATTGCTGTTTTAAGCCACAGCATTTTGGGGCAGTCTGTTATATAGCAGGCGATAGCTGATAGAGAAATTGAGTTCCCTGGCTCATGCATTTAATTGGGGGTGAGCTGCTGGAAGGCCTAAGATGGCCTCATGCACATGCCTGGCAGTTGACCCTGGCTATGGCGCGACCTTCTCCACTCCCCAGCAGGCTGGGCTGGCTTCCTGTTATGGGGGCCTCAGGACCATGTTCCAGGAGAGAGAGTGAAAGCTTCCTGGGCTCTCAAAGAATTTAGAAACATCACTTCTGCCACATTCTATTGGCCAAAACCCACCCAGGTTTAAGGAGTGGGAGGAATGGCGAAGCCACTCACTCTGAGGCCAGTTTAGGGATGGGAGGAGTTGCCATCATTTTCTATCTACTCCATATGCCTCCTGATGCTGGGAGAAGCATGCTGGAGGCTGGTGCACTCCTGGGGAGCCTGGGGGGAAATTCCCAAATCAGTCCATGAAGTTGTTCTTGGAACCTTCTGACCCTGCAAATTCATTTATTAAACCCTTATTGAGGGCCTACCATGCGCAGGGGCTACAGAGTCAGATATGAGGTAGTGCAAAAAGAAGGGACTTTGGAGTCAGATAGATATGGTTCAAGATTTCTTTCCATCTTTTACATGCTATCTGACCTTGGACAAGCTCTTGGTTTCTCTGACCCTCAGTTTCCTATTCTGTAAAATGCGGATATCCAGTTGATAGGGCTGTTGGGAGGATTAAATGAGATGAAGCTTCCAGCAGCAGGTCTCACATTTTGGGGATATTTCACTGATCCCCGCCTCTGGTCCTGGGTTGGATGTCCCATAAATAACTTCCATATGGGCAGAAATCCATACTGGCCTTCTTCACCACCTTATCTATAGGACCTGGCATATAGTAGGTGTTCAATACAATTTTGACTGCCCATAGACTCTCGGTCCCACCTCGTGCCGCCTGGGTGTAGCTGTCTATTTGTTTCTGGCTGCTCTGTTGGAACAAAAGCCCCATGAGGGCAGAAACCAGATCTGGTTCATCATCCTGACCCAGCATCTGGCACTTGCAAGTGCTCAACAAAGGCTAGTTTCATTCCTTCCCAGGAAAACGGACATCTCTGGCCCACTTGAGAATTTTCAGCAGATGAAAACTTCAAGTCTCTAAGCAAGTCTTTCTCTTCTTGTTGGGGCTGTGACGGGTGGGGCTGGCAACGAGAACCCGGCCACGGCTCCCTGCAGCCTTCTGCTCACCCCCAGTTCCAGCTGTTGTTCTCTCTACCCTGTTGTCCCCTCCAAATGCTACAGAAGGGGCCCTGGAACCCAAGTGATGCCTCATTAGACTGCAAATGCCATCCCTGTCGCCCCCGTGGGGGGCTTGCTGGCAGGCCTGGCCTTTAAAACACACATTAATTTCTCCTCTGGCACTGGGCTTTGTGGCACCCCGCCCCCTCCCGTCCCTCACACCTTCCTCTCAGGCCCGTTCAGGCTCTGCTCCCTGCTATCTGCACAGTGAGAACAGACTGTACCTCACAGCAGCTGCTAAATATAGACCCGCATCAGCAGAATATTCCTGGCTGGGGAAATGGAGCTGGGCTGGGAACGACACCGAGTGGCTCCTGCAGTGGGGCTAAAGGAAAGGGAGGGCAAATATGGTCTTTCCTAGGAAATGTCCACAAAGACCCTGTCAGGCTAAGCCAGTTGAGGGACCCTAGAACAAGGGCCCAGTGACACCTTCGCCTGCCTTGCCTGCTGCCCACTCTCTGGCTTCTTGGGGACTAACTCCTCCTGCCCTTCCAGGCTCCATGGCTCCCCACGGGCCCCATCCTCCAGACCCTCTGCAGCGGGGCATGCTCTTCCTCGGAACCTGGCCCTCCTCAGTCCCTTGGAGTCTGACTCTTCATCTGCCCACCCCTGCCACCTCCCAGACTCAGACCTGGCCCTTCCCTTATTTCTATGGTTGTCTCTTCCTCCCCTCCCCGACAAAAGCTGATAAATTCTAAGGGCTCCACCTCCTCAGGTTTTACCATCAGCAGCAGCATCGTCTTCTTCATCCCCTTAGTTTCCATTTATGTACCAAGTGTTGCATTGAGCTCTTCGTGCACTCACTGTTCCCTTGGCCTGCAAGCTCTCTCCTAGATACTGAGTGGCTCCCACCCTCACTTCGTTCAGGTCTCTGCCCCAAGGTCATTCCCTAGAAAGTCCTGTCCTGATTTCTTCAGCTAAGTCTCTCCCCTTACCCGGCTAGCACTCATTGCTACTTGGTGTTGTGTTGTATGTTTATATGCTTGTTTTCTGTATTCCCAACGTGAATAAACGCTCCATGAGGGTAGGCTCTTGGATTTGCCTATGGCTGTGTTCCCAGAGCCTAGAACAGAGCCGGACATACAGCAGGCACTCTATAAAGAGTTGCTGAATGAAAGAATGAACTCCTCCATTGTATCCTCACAACAATCATGTGAGATGGGTATTATTATTCCTCTTGTGGACATGGGGAAATCAAAGTTTACAGAACCCCAACCATTTTGAATCTTCAAGTCCATATTTCGGACAACCTGCTAGAGGTTCTAGATGTTTCTTTTCTCCTCTTCTCTCATCTTAAAGCCAATATAGTTAAAACTGAATTAATTAGCTCTGCCCTGGATCGCAGTGCCCATCCAATGATTCCTCAGCTTCTAGATAGTTTTCTTACTCCACATTCCTCCCTCTGTGTCCCTTCCCATCTCAGGCTCCAAAGTTAGGAACCCCTGGATTCCCCCCTCAATCTAGTCCCTTATAATCTCTAGGCCCCCAAGGTTTGCCCTTCTCAGGATCGTACTCTCAGACTCCCTCCTCGGCACCTCAACTAACCCTCACAACCAATCCTACGTCATCTCTGGCCCCATAACTAGATGAAGCCGGTTAAAGAGTGTGGGTGAATGCTGAGAAGGGGTGCAGGCTCTGGGGTTTGTGCTTCGGGGCTCTCTGCTGGGCACCCCACGCTACTGGGTCTCCCTGAATTCAATCGCTGTTTCCGAGCCATGCTCTGCAGCAGCAGCCTGAGGGATCTTGTTAAAATGAAAACCTGAGCATGTCACTTCCCTGCTTCAAAGTCATCAATGAACCCACAGTGTTGGCGAGGAGGAGGGGAGCCGAGTTCCCTTGCATGTGGCTCTCAGGAGTGCAATCCGGTACATGCTAGCATTATCTAGCCGGATCCCAAATAAATCCATGTGCTCCTTGACCCAGCTTTTCCCCTTCCCGAAAATTATCCTGCAGATAACCCCCGGCCCCTAGAATGATGTATGTGTGGGGTTATTCACTGTAGCATTATTCGTTGTAGCAAAAGATTGGAAAGAGCATAAGTGTCCATCAAGAGGGGACTGGTGAAACAAATTTTTGTGTATCCACAACAGGAGTTAAATAAAAGAATGGGAAAGCTCTTTATGTACTGATACGGAATAATCTTCAAGATGTATTGGTAAGCAAAAAAAGGCAAGCAGTGTGTATAGTGTGTTATAGCTACCATTTGTGTAAAAAAAATAAAACAAATCCATGTACTTATTTTCTTGTACATGTATAGAATAGCTCTGGAAAGATACACAAGAAAATTACATTGGTTGCCTTGGAGACACAGACTGGGTAGCTGGGGAAGTGGAAGGGGAAAAGAATTTCCACTAAATATCCATTTGGACTTTTTGAATTTTGAACCTTGACATATATTTTCTATTTAAAAAATAGCGTCGTTTTCAAAAGAATGAGTCCAGGGTCTTGTAGGGTATACACACTGAGTGGCTTCCTTTGGGGCTGCAATTGTTGGGGCTGGGGGTAGGACGCACTTTCTTTTTTAAAACATTTCTTTAATGTTTGAATGTTCTCTAAAATGTATTAGCTTTGCAAGGAGGAAAATAATAAGGATGTTATGTGTAAGAAAATACAATTATAACTGTGCTCACAGACCGGACTACTCAACCCCTCTTTAAACACAACACAACAAAAACCCCAAATGCAAATCCATCAAACACCCCTCTCTTCCCCATTGCCCTGAGACTAAAATCCCAGCTCTCCCACCTGCTTACACGGGGCCATCAGGTCCCTGCCAGCCTCTCACATCACTTCTCAACACGCCCGCCCGCGTCTTCAATCCGGAGTTGCTTACAATTCCTCTCATGCCTCAGGCTGTTCTCTTCCTCCGAGTTGTGCCTGCACCATGCCCTCTGCCTGGAATGCCCTTCTCCGAATTTCCGTCTGGCCAAGACCTTCTTATCCTTTGGAGATGCTGCTACCGCCTCCAAGAACCTTGTATCGTAAATCTTAATTGCCCATGCACATGCCTGTGCCCCTGCCCCAACCCGACTATCAGCCCCGTGATAGCATTTGTCCCCTCCTATCCCAGGGACAGTGACAGCCCCCATCCTGGAACTGGCAGCCACTCTCAGCTGTGAACCTCCAGGGAGCCACCTTGCTTCTCGGAGCCGCAGTCTCCTCCTTCTGTCCCCCGTGCCACTCGCCAGGCCCCTCAGAGAAGGAACCGGGCTCTGACCTCAGAGCGAAGGGGGGCATCGTCTGGTGTGGTGGGAGGAGGGTAAATGGCAGAGAGCCTTTTCTTCCTTAACAGTGCGTTTCTGTCTTTCCATCAGATCCTTAATGACTGCCACTTGAAGAGAGCTCTCCTAACTGCTGAAAAGGTGCCCTTCACCAGCCCACCTCCCCCAAAGTGCATTCATTATGACACGCCTGCCTCAGTTTAGTTCCAAGGACAAGGGGCTGCTTGGCTCAGGCCTCTGAGGCCCTTTCAGGGCGCCCAGTGGCCGCCTCCTGCCAGTCTTGCAGGTGCCCTCCGCCCCCTTCTTTTCTGTTTCTTCCTGTCTGGCTGCCCCTTCCCCCTCCCTTGGGTCTCCTGGAGCGGGCAAAATGCTTCCGTGCCCTCCATCCCACCCTCAGCGCCCTGAGGTTAGAAGGCAGACAGCACACAACACGGTGTGGTCCTCGGCCCAGGCCCACCCCTCTGGTCCCGCCAGGCCCCGCCCCTTGTTGGCCCGGCCCCGCCCCTCACCGGTCTTGGGGTCCACCGTGAAGTGGTGCTCTCCATCCAGCACGCTGTACACCAGCCGAGCGCTGCTGCCGTACGTCGGGTCATCCGCATCCGAGGCCATCACCTGCATCACCGATGTGCCTGGGCCCGGGGGACCAAGCGATACAGGGGTCACCGGGGGCCGCTGAACTCATCCTCCCCACCTTTTCCTACCCCGAAGGAAGCTGGGAGAGGAGGCCCAGACTGGGGAACATGGAAACCAGGCCCCATCCCCTCACTGAGTCCCAGCCTGCTTCCTGATCAAGGGCCTCCCTACTGACGGACACAAGGAACATGGAGTCAGATCTCTAGGCAAACCTCCCTTCCCTGGTTCCCAGCTGTGGGGCTTTGGCAATGGAAGGCAGCCAGCCCCTCTGAATCTGTTTCCTCTTCAGCAAAATGGGGACATTCTAGTCCTTGGTTCATGAAGGAATGCGTTCTAAACTCCCAGTGCAGAACAGCTCAGAGCTGTCTCTCAGGGGGTGTGGTCACGGTCATTGTCACCAGCGAAGATCACGGCAGTCCGTCAGAGCTCGGACTGGAAACCAGGCACCTGCTTCATACACACTCCGTACTTCTCAAGGGAACCCTGCCTCCTTCCTCCCCATGCCTTCACCCCCCACTTCCCTCATCCCCCATCCTGTGGCAGGATGAGGGGGCAGCTCAGAAGGACAACCAAGTTCATTGGGACTCAGAGGCCAGGCCAGTGTCTGTCCCTTGGTCCCTGTGGAAGGAGAATGGCAGTGCCCAGCTTCCCCCTGGGAAATAGTTGGCTGTGGGCCCTGGCGCCTTCCTTGCCCCTCCCCAACCCCCGTGCAGATGGTCCCCACCCCCAGACACACACACACTTCTCCTCATGCTCAGCACGTAGGCTGCTGGGGAGAGTATAAATTGGATAAAAGTCCATCAAACAGTGGCAATTAAGTTATTGATTTTCGACGCTGCCTCATTAAACTGGGAGCTTCTCTTGGCCTGTCCCAGAGATGGCTCTAATTTGACATCATGTTCAATTTGACAAAAGCAGGGCTTGGGACGTGAGGCTGGACAGGATGGGGGTTGAGGGTTAGGGTGGGGGGAAGGTTTAAGGGGGGGGGGACAGAAAAGCCATCTGGTCTATCTGAACCTTTTCAGGAAAGAGAGGGTGAGGTGAAAGACCCAAGAGAGAGGCTAGGGGGCCCAGGATATGACCCAAGGGGGATAAGACTCAGACCTCACTGCAAGGAGATGCCCTCTTCTGAGTGCCATGCTGGTGAGGGGAAGGGGCCCAGGCCTCCTGGGGTTCTGAGTAGGGTCCTCCTGGGCCTGGGTTCGGCTCTCTGGGCCAGTAGGGCAGTGTGCTGGGAGGGGAGGCCAGCTCACTGCCTGGCTAATGAGGGAGGCTTTGGAAATGCTACTGCAGCAATTCTGCTAAGCCCGGCCTCCCCGCCTCCAGCCTGGGGCCCTCGATCATTCCAGACAGACACGTGTATTTATTTTTCACTCTTTTGCATTTCTCATTTCCCTCTCATGTCCTCCCGCCCACGAGCCTCCTAAGCCTGCTCTGCAATGCGCCTCTTTCTTTGGTGGCTCCAGCTCCACGTCAACCATGTCAGGGTTCCCAGGAGAAGCTGGGGAAGGGGTTTGGGCAAGCCCCCTCCCTCTGGATGCTTGGTGCTCGGGTTTCCTGCTCAGGGCCAAGAGCATGGTCCCAGGTGCCTCCACCCCATTCTACAGAGAGGAGAGAGGAATAAGCTATTGAGTACCTATTACATGCCTGGCTTCACCAGCCACTTACATTCATCATCTCTAATTCTCATGGCATCTCGGAGAGGCAGAATGGGCCCCTCATAATTACAGGTGAGGAAACAGGTAAAAGAACAGAGAAGACGTGACTGAAGGTACAGACTGAGGAAGGAGTGAGATTTGACCTCAGGATTCTTGGAAGCCAAAGACCTTCTGGTTGTCAGAGTCAGCACAGGCACGGTGACTCTGGGGATGGTGGCCTGATGTACTGAATCACAATCCGTACGACTCTGCCACTTATTACCAGTTTGACCTTGGGTATAGCACAAAACCATTTGTACCTCAATTTTCTTATTTGTGAAATTAGGGTGATAGTACTACCAAGCTCTTGGGATTGGTTTGAGAATTCAAATAGATTTCAATTTTTCAGCACGGAGTGTCTGGCCCATGCTAAGGACTCAATAAATGCAGGTTGTTGCCGAGTCAGGAGGCACTGCATGCCAGTACACAATGGCACAATTATGCCCCCCTTGCGGACATACTGAAATGGAAGAAGATAGAGAAAGCATCAGGCTCATGGTGGGTGCTCAATAAACACTGGCTGTTGTAACTGTTATCAGAGAGGGTCCCCTTGTCCCTCCCCTCTGCATGTTTCCCTCTACCCTCTGGGCAAGTGACTCCCCATAGATATGGCTGATTTCTCTCTCTCTCTCTCTCTCTCTCTCTCTCTCTCTCTCTCTCTCCACCCTCCCTCTCCCTGGCTGCATCCCAGGGACTCCCACGGGGATGATAGAATCATTTCCCCAATCTGGGATTCTTTATTGCAGCCATTACAGTTAATGCCAACATGTGGGGATAGTGAAGGGTCAGTGATTCACAACTGGTTCCCCAGGACCCACACCCCTCCCACCTTCTTCGCAAGTCAGCAGCTCCCCAGAACTGACAGAGGGTGCCAGGCTTGTAGTTGCTGGGGGACCACCTTCAGGTCATCCCCCCTAGCTTCAGCAGCCTGCAGTTTACAATGCACCATCATGTCCACTCCCTCCTTCAGTCCCCACGCCCTCTGTGATGTGATGCAGTGGTGTGCTGGTTCATGTTTAACCATCAGCTCCAGGGGGTGGAGGGGCAGGAAGGAATGCCCTACTTTGTAGCGTTTGCTGATTTTCATGGTGTAAATACTCCCACCATGGCCAATTTCAAGCTACCAATGTGATATCAAGAGGCTCACAAAACTTCTGAAGATCAATACTTGGCTCTTGTGAGCTGATACGAGATGATTCCAGTACAATCCTGCATCATTCCCATTTTACAGATGAGAAAACTGCTATGCATAGTGAAGAGTGAAAATGTCGAATTAATAATGAGTAAACATGAAACCCATCATTATGTATCATTATTCGATGATAATGATATGTTGTGCTTATTGAATGACTGCTTCTTGTTGGATATTGGTAAACCCTGTGTGTATATTATCTTATGGGATTTATATAATAAAGCCTTGAAGTAAGCTCTATTAAAATTTCCACTTTACATCTGAGGAAATGGAGGTCAAATAAAGCAATGAAACACCGTGTACCTTAATTTCTTCATTGGTGAAGTGAGGGTAATAGTACTACCAAGCTCTCAGGATTGTTCTGAGAACTCAAACAGATTTCTATTTTCAGAACCAAGGACAGTGTGTGGCTAAATTCATCTGGCAAGGACATAGGGAAGGCAGGATTCAAACCCAGGTCGACCTGATGTCAAAACCCACATGTGTCCTACCTTAGAAGTAGGATAAGGGGGGAGGGGTCTATGAGAGTAGAACTAGACAGAGAGCAAGAGAGAGGGAAGAGTAAGAGAAAGGAAGGGGAGGAAAGAGAAGGGAGTTGTATTGAACATTCTCCCTCCCCAATAGCTAGTTCAATTCAAGCCCAGACTTCCAGAAGCTAGGATGAAGTGTCCGCTGTCCATGGTGCTGCCAGCCAGCCCTGCTGCTACCGGTGCTGGAGAGCCCAAATCTAGGTTGGCATAGGCAGGGTTGCCAAAGTGATTCTTGGACCAACAGCATCTCAGCGCCCAGGGCTCCATGTGGAATGTTAGATGCAGAAAGGCTGGTCCTGGGAGAGCACAGAAACCAGTGGTTCGCAGCCTGGCTGCACATTGGAACCTCTTAGGAGCTGTAAAACAAGCCGGATGCTGAGCCCCACCCCAGACCAATTCAGTAAGACTCTCTTGGGGTGGAGCACAGACAAAGTACTTAAAAAAGCTCCCACAGAGATTCTAAAGAGCATCCAAGGCTAAGAACTGATGCCCTAGACACAATCCCTGGCTGGACTGGTGAGGAAACTGAGTCACAAAGAGGCTGAATGACTTTCCCCAGGTTACATCTTAGTATGTGGAAGGGAGATATTCAAACCTGCTCTGTGTAGCTAGCATGTCACCCTCCATGACTCACTGTGCCTGTGCTGAGACTGACACCAGAAGGGAGCAGCAAGGATGATGCCGTGTTCCTCCCAGGCAAAATCGGCAGGAGAAGTTGGACATCCTGGGAGGAGATGCCCCTCACACCTCCATGGAAACAGCACGGGCTTTGGCATCAGAGAGCCCTGGGTTCAAATCCCACCACTTCTTCACTCTGTGCCGTGGTCAAGTCTTGCCTTCTGTTTGACCTGTTTCCTTGCCTGAAATGTGCAGAGATGCTATGAGGATTAGAGTGATGGATTTAAGTACCTGGGGAAGCCGGGCATGTAGTAGGTGCTCAATCAGGGTTATTCCCTTCACCTCTCTTTGTCTGGTCAGAAGGTCTCTGGGGCCATGTCTTTGGCCATGAGTAGGATATCCCAGAGCACCAGTTTCAGGAGGGCGGGGGCTTGCCCACCCCTCATCTCTGGTTTACCTGGGTGGTTCTGACATAGCTCCTCATGGAGTCTGAATTGCAACCCATGTCTTGTCTCCCAGGCCAGAATTATTTCCTTTCTTGTCCCTTAACCCTTGCTATCTGTGGGGTCCAACGGAGACCCAAACTTGTGCTCCAGGACCCTCAGGAGAAGCCCTAGGTGGCTCAGGGAGGAGGAAGGAGGTAGTGCTATGGGGAGTGGAGCTCAGGGATTGAAGACATAAACTCTCATTCCAGCCCTGTCCTTGGTTATGGGAAAACCGTCTGACCTAACTGGGCCTCAGTTCCCCTTCTGTGAAATGGAGATAAGGCTTTATCCTTCCTGCCTCACTGGATGAGGGAGATGCCATAAAGAGATGAAAGAGATGAAACACTTTGGAAAAGAACAGAGTCCTCAACCGAGATGACCGAGTGTCATTATTATGAAGATGTTTGTAATTATGATCATCCTGCCTCCTCCTCCCTCCCTGCACTGCCCTGCTGGGCCTGGGAAACCCTCGGCTCACATTTATAAAAAATGAGTCCCACCCCCTGCTGCTGCCAGAACTGCTCGGAATGCTTTCTATTAAAAATTAAAAACCACTTGTCAAGTCCCTGGGAATGCTCAGATTACACAGGAAACAAGGCCCTTCTCAAACTGCCCCCCCTTAACCCCCACAACTCCACTTTTGATCATCACTTATAATGCACTTGCTGGGCTGGCCCCAACCCCACTTCCGCTGCTCAGCCAGGGCAGCCTAATGCAGATGAATGATGCACTGGAGATGCAGGGAAGTGACTGCACAGGAGGGGGAGGTCACAGGAGGGAGGGGGAGGAGGCAGGCCCAGTGACAACTGACAGAGAAAGTGGCACAAAGAGATGGGACATGAAAGTGGGTCAGAGACAGAGAGACAAGGGACAGAGGGACAGAGATTCAGAGAGATGGACAGAGAAAAAGTGGGAAGACAGAGATACCCAGACACAGAGGGAGAAATGAGGACAGAGACAGAGAGGTGAGGTTCGGAGAGGCAGGGATAGAAGTGGGACAGAGACAGTGTGACAGAAAGAGGTAGAAATACAGAGATAAAGTTGGAAAGTCAAGTTATATAGAAGCAGAGACAGACGGAGATACATATGAAGCAGGAGGAGAGTAGGAGAGAGTGGGAAGGGGATAAGGAGAAGAAAGGAGATTTTGGCTTGATGGGGTGAGCCCCCCACCCCCACCCCCCGCCATGTCACAAACATTTCTCCAGAGTCTCCAGGGGACTCTGGAACACTGTCCCTTTACTCTTTCTCTGCTCATGGGTCCCTGCCATGGACTCAACCGTGTAGGCAACTGGTGTGTGTGTGAGTGAGTGTGTGTGTATCCAAGCCGTCCCCCTGAGAGAAAGGTCTCTCCTGCCACCCTAAATTGAGACCAGTACACCCTTCGGTTCTCTCCACATTTAAAGGAGGCGCTCTGTTAAGTTGTCTGGTGACATTCTAAGTTTCTGCAAGAACATCCCTCTGCCAGTTGCAGAAAGCGAACATTTGTCTTTGCTTATAATTCAGTTCCATCCGGTCCCCCAACATCCACAGAGCACCCTTTATGTGCTGGGTCCTTGAGGGCAGGATGGTGGCTCTATCACCTTTGTACCCCCTGCCACAGTGGGCACAGGGCCTGGCACAGAGAGTGTGTTCATGCTTGTGGAGTGATTTGTTGATGGAAAAGACAAAGAAAGACACTGGTACACTCCTTCCTGTCCAGATCACCTGGGCTGTGGGGCGCTCCTGAGGGCCAGGGCCTCTGTTCCTCTCTGCCACCTCTTCCCACCAGACACCTCCTGTCCTGTCCCCCTATGCCCATCCCCATCTGGGTGGAGAGAGCCAGTGCCGTTGCTAGGCAAGGAGATATTGCACATATAGATCTTCCTGGACTTTAATTAAAAACATCTTTAGAAGTTGTCTCTGCAGAGGCCAGCGATTGATTCTTGGCTTGGGCCTGAGGGCTGCTGAGCTACACTCTCTCGGCTGCAGATGGGACACTTGGAAGCTCCCAGCCTGCTGCTGCCCTCCCCAAATGGGGCCCTTGGGAACCCAGGGCCTCCTGCCCTCCTCCTGTCCTCTCTGCCCCGACGGCCCCAGCACTGGATTTAGCAATCAGATAGTACGCGATCCCAATGTTATTTCTCTACCTCTCCTGAACCTCAGTTTCCTCAGCTGTAAAATGGGGGTGTCAACACTTAACCCAAGAGAGTTCCTGGGAGGGTGAAATGAGATGAGGGATGGGAAAGTGCTTTGCAAGCTGCAAAGTCTTGCGCCAGCTAAAGAAATAGTTTTGGCTATTTGTGAGGCAGGCCAAGGGAAGTAGCTCAGAGTCTGGTTTCAGGGTCTGGCTCTAGTTCTTCCTCTGGAACCTCAGGCAAGTTACTTTCTCTCTCTCTGAATTTATTTCTTCACTGGTAAAATGAGGACAATAATATCTGCCTTGTTCGTTCCCCAGGATTGTGAGAATAAAGGAAAATAGCTCCGTGAAAGCAGTCTTGGCTGATAGCTATTATTTAGTGAATATCCCGGTGCAAACTCTCCCACAAAACAGTCTTTTCCCATCTATTAAAGATGCTGCACACAGAGGAAGTGGAACTCATGGGAAAGTGGCTGCGGCAGGGCCCCTGCCCATCTCCAGTCTGTTGAGCCCCAATTCCACGGTCCAGCAATGTCAAGCCTATGGCATATAAGCCACCACATTCTCCTGCCTTTGCTCACAGCAGACATCACTAATCAGTTGCGGCTTTCTTTTCTGCTGAGCCTGAATGAACCTGCAGACTCCTCCTTAACGCAGCCCTAAAGTCACTACCAATTGATTAGAGTTGTCACCAGAAATAAAACTGATCTGCCACCACTTCGAGGTCAGCAGCCATGTCGTGCTTATCTTTGCACCCCCACATAGTAGGCACGGATCTGTGTTTATTGAAAGCAACTGCTTATGTTCTTATCCCCTTGGGGCTCTATGTAAAATAGGTGCTAATAAATGTCTGCTAAGTTGGGTGACTCATATTTGCAACCCCTACAGGGCCAAGTACATGGGGGTCCTTGTATATAATGGGTGCTAATAAACATTCGTGGATTTAATTCAATTACTTATCTTTATATCCCCGGCAGTGCCCAGAATAAAGTAGTAGCTAATAGATGTGTGTTGGATTGAACTTCCCATTTCTGTATCCTCAACAGTGCCAAGTATATTGTCTTATACACAGTTGGCATTAATAAGTAGGTGGAGTGGAGCTGGGCACAGGAGCCCTATGAAATACTCTTGCTGCCCACTGGTCAGCTCTGACACTCTGGGGAAGGGGTTTGGTGGCCCTACATCAAGAGATTATCTAGTCCAACTCTTCTCCTCAAAGCTTACTTGTTGATTTCGTCCAGCCTGAAGCCTTAAATGTCCTGTGTGTGTGGATGACTTCCAACATTGTATCTCCAGCCCCGATCTCGCTCCTGACCTTCAGACTCAGAGACCCAACTCCACTTGGATTTCTAGCAGACATCTCAATCCTAACCTGTCCAGTAACAAATTCTTAATTTTGCGCTGGAAACCTGCTCTTTCCTGGAGCATTCCCAATCTCAGCAAAGCAGCTGCATCCATCCAGAGGCTCAGACCAAAAACGTCAGCATCACCCTTGTCTCATCTCTCACTCCCCACATCCAATCCCTCGTAAACCCTGTTGGCTTTACCTTCAACATCCATCCATAAACCCACATCTTCTCACCACCTACACGGGTCCAAGTCAGCATCACCTCTTGCCCACAGGACTGCAATTGCCCCCTCACTAATCTTCCCACTTCCAACCTTGCTCCCTACAGTCTATTTTCAACATGGTGGCCAACACTCATCGTTTAAGTATATAAGCTGGATCATGTCACTGCTGTACTCCCTATCTCCTTCAGAGTGCAACTAAAAACCTTTCAATGGCTGCAACGTCCTAAGCGACCCTGACCTGGTACCTCTTCTGATCTCATTGGACACTCTCCTCCTCACTTATTCCTCTCTTCGCCCACACTGACCTTCTTGCTATTCCTCAAACATGACAAACACACTCTGCCTCAGGACCTTTGCACTTGCTGTTCACGGTCTGGAACATTCTTCCCCCAGTGTAGTGTTTCTCCAAGTGTGGTCCCTAAACATGCAGCACCAGCATCACCTCGGGATTTGTTTTAAAAGATGCGCACCTTTCTAGTAGCCCAGTCTTACTGAATCAGAAAGCCTGGGGAGGAGGCAGCCGGCTGTGTTTTGCCCTTCAGGCCATGTGGATGCACAATACAGTATGAAAACTACTGTTTCACATGGCTCCTTGGCTCACTCCCACGGTTCCTTCAGATCTTTGTTCAAATGTCATCTTATAAAAAGAAGGGCTGCCTTAGTCAGTTTGGCTCAGTGGATAGAGTGTCAGCCTGAGGAATGAAGGGTCCTGGGTTCAATTCTGGTCAAGGGCACATGCCCTGATTGCGGGCTCGATCTCCAGTATGGGGCATGCAGGAGGCAGCCGATCGATGATTCTCTCTCAACACTGGTGTTTATATCTCTCCCTCTCCCTTCCTCTTTGAAATGTCTATATCTATATCGATATAGATATAAAGGCCTTCCCTAACTCCTCTCTATAAAATAGCACTCTCCCAGTACAGGGTGGGGCACAAGTAGGTTTGCAGTTGTGAGTACCTGAAACACAGAATTTATTCCTGTTTTCTTATTTATTAATTAGATCTACTTTGGTCCCACCCTGTGGAATTCCCGATCCCCTATTCTTTACAGCGCTTATACCACTGGGAATATAATATATTGGCTTGTTTATTTGTTTACGGTCTCTCTCCCTGCTCTATACATAGGCTTCCTAAGAATCCCCCGTGCCTGGCACAGTGCCTGGCACATAGCAGGCACTCAATACATATCTGTTGCATGAATGAAATCCCTCAATGTTCAGAACGAAAGTTGGGGGCCCAGAATGGGGCAGAAACTTGGCCAAGGCCATGAGGGGAGCCAGGCCTCCTGACTCAGCTGCAGGACCTGTTTCGGGGGCTCAGCTTGGCTGGCGTGCCCCTCCTCGGAAGCAGGAGCGTGGCGGCTGGTTGGAGGCCCCCGGCACACTTTCCTTCCCTTTTAAGCTGTGAGTGGTTTAATTTGCGAGCTCTGCTGCCTTTCATGTCCCAATCTGCGTTTCTGCTCCTTCTGATCTCCGAAGCTGCCCAGACCCGGTACGCTTGTCCGCCCCGCCCCCGTTGGCCCGGAACAGGAGGCTCAGTAATTGTGACTGATTTTCAAAGCCGCCTGGAGTTTCCGCAAGCACCCGGTGTCAAATTCGCTTCTCCTTCAAAAAGTTGCTCAAATGAAATAAATGCATTTAATTTCTGCTTCTTCCCTCCCCCCTCCCGGGTTTCCTGGCTTGTCGAGTCCCCTGCCTGACTTTTTCCCCAGTGGAATGTCAGAGTGAGTGGGCTGGGAGAGGGAGGTGAGGCAGGGCTGGGGCTCCTTAGGTCGGTGCTTGTGAAGTTGCGGGCTGGCTCTGCATCCTACTGGCTGGGCGACCTTGAACAAGTCCGTGCCCTTCTCTTGGTCTCAGTTTCCCCAGGTGTGACACAAGGACTCTCGCCACTCCAACCGTCTGGGAGCCAAGCTCAGCGACTTGCTCGGTCACTGCCTTGCTATGTGGCTGTGAGCACATTTTCTCCTCTCTGAGCCTCGGTACTTAGAAATCAGTTTTGCGCGGGCCCCTGGAGCCGGGTGAGCCCTGGGCCCCGGGTCGGGGCGAGGCCGCGGGCCCCTGGAGCCGGGTGAGCCCTGGGCCCCGGGTCGGGGCGAGGCCGCGGGCCCCTGGAGCCGGGTGAGCCCTGGGCCCCGGGTCGGGGCGAGGCCGCGGGCCCCTGGAGCCGGGTGAGCCCTGGGCCCCGGGTCCGGGCGAGGCCGCGGGCCCCTGGAGCCGGGTGAGCCCTGGGCCCCGGGTCCGGGCGAGGCCGCGGGCCCCTGGAGCCGGGTGAGCCCTGGGCCCCGGGTCCGGGCGAGGCCGCGGGCCCCTGGAGCCGGGTGAGCCCTGGGCCCCGGGTCCGGGCGAGGCCGCGGGCCCCTGGAGCCGGGTGAGCCCTGGGCCCCGGGTCCGGGCGAGGCCGCGGGCCCCTGGAGCCGGGTGAGCCCTGGGCCCCGGGTCCGGGCGAGGCCGCGGGCCCCTGGAGCCGGGTGAGCCCTGGGCCCCGGGTCCGGGCGAGGCCGCGGGCCCCTGGAGCCGGGTGAGCCCTGGGCCCCGGGTCCGGGCGAGGCCGCGGGCCCCTGGAGCCGGGTGAGCCCTGGGCCCCGGGTCCGGGCGAGGCCGCGGGCCCCTGGAGCCGGGTGAGCCCTGGGCCCCGGGTCCGGTCGAGGCCGCGGGCCCCTGGATCCGGGTGAGCCTGGCCCCGGGTCCGGGCGAGGCCGTGGGCCCCTGGATCCGGGTGAAGCAGTGCCCCTGGGTCCAGCCGAGACCAAACCAGAGGGAGTCGGACCTGCATTACCACCATTTGTCCACCATCCAGAGCTGAGGGGTCAGTGCCGACATGTACTCATAGGGAACCGGTGGACATTGATATTGGGTCTCAAAAGAACTGTTGGTCCAGAAAGAAACTCACTACAGACTGATTCATTTGCCTGTCAGCATAACTATTTTTGCTCGTCGCACATTCAATTCTTATAAGTATATCTATAGTGACACATGATTTCGCTCATCTAGGGGAAATGATGAACAACATAGACTGATGAACAAGAACAGAACCAGAAACAAGGAGGCATCGATCGGACTATCGGGCCTCAGAGGGAGGATAGGGGAGGGTGGGGGGAGGGGGGAGAGATCAACCAGGGGTCTTGTGTGCATGCATATGAGCCTAACCAATGCTTAAGTTCAACAGAGGGTTGGGGCATCCAAGGGGAGGGGTGTGGGATGGGAATGGGGGGATGAGGACAAATATGTGACACCTTAATCAATAAAGAAATTTAAAAAAAAAAAAAAAAAAAAGAAATCAGTTTTGCAAATGGGGGAAACTGAGGTTCCGATTTGTTTAATGGGGATGCTACCATCCGTCCTGCCACGTCTTGGAGTTGCAGAGAGTGTGAAGTAATGATGGACGAGCCATCCCGGTGGATATGGGGCTGGGCCTCCCTCTGGAGCCCCCACCCACCATCCCCATCCATTCTCCATACAGCAGCTGGGGAGCTGTCTAGAATGCAAGTCTGCCCGTGTTACTTTCTTGCTTAAGCCTTCCCAGGCTCCGTGCTTCTCTCAGGTCCTTGGGATATGGTTCCTGCTTCCTTCTCCAGCCTCCTTTATGGTCTTTTCCATTTGGGAATGAGCAGGTCAGTTTTGGGTGAAGAGCGACCGGGCCATATACCTTCCTGGCCAGAGTTTGAATCCAGTAGTAGGAGCTGCTGGACCTGGGAAGTCAGGGGCTTGAGCCACCTTTGACTTGCTGTGTGACCTTGGACACATTACTGCCCCCCCCTGAGCCTCAGTTTCCCCCATTTGCAAAACTGATTTCTAAGTACTCATTGGGCTCTGAGAGTCCAGGGGGTCTTTGCTACTGACAACTTCCAGATTTATCTGTGCAGCCCAGACCTCTCACTGAGCCTGTATATTGAACTGCCTTTTTCAAGATCTCCACTTGGTTAGCTAATGAGTGCTTCCAACTTTGCACGTCTGAAACCAAACTCCTGGTCTCCCTCCACCCTCCAAATCTGCCCCTTCCATCTCGGTAAATGGAAATTCCATCTATTTAATTGCCCAGGTCAAAATCTCAGTAGTCATCCTTGACTTTTCTTTCTCTCACACCCCACATTCGATCCATTAGCAAATGCTTTCAGCTCTACTTTCAAAATCTATCCATAAGTCGACCTCTTTGCAATACCCTCCCTGGTACCACCTTGTTCCATGCCACCATCATTTCCTGTCTAGGTAATTGCAATATTCTCCTCAATGGGCACTCTGCCTCTGCCCTCCCCTCTCCCTCCGCCCCCCCCCCCCCCCAACACCTAACCATCACAGAACAGCCAGGGAATCCTATTAAAACTAAGATCATGTCACTCTTCGGAACAAGCCCATCTGCTGACTTCCCAGCTTGCTCAGCATAAAAGGCAAAGCCCTGACTATGGTCTACATGGCTGCAAGACCTGGTTGCCGCTCCACTTCTCCTCAGGGATTTTGCATGTACAGTCCCCTCTGCCTGGCATGCTCTACCCCAGGGCCCATGCTTTCCATCAGGTTTCTGCCTCAATGTCGTCTCCTCAGAGAAGCCTTCCCAGATCAGAGACCTGTTCGTTTACTTGCTTATTTGCTTACTGAGAGCAGGGAGGCTTGACTGCCTTTTCATTGCTGTGTCCCCAATGCCTAGCACATAGCAGATCCTCACACATATTTCTTAAATGAATGAAAGAAGACACTCAAAGAGACACACAGCACGTCACATGGGTGCACAGGCCTTAAAGTGCCATTTGACCAGCCGTGGATGTGCACACCAGGCACACATGTGGACCTACTGTGTGTGTACATCCCTGCTGGCACCCACATTCACACCCTCACTGTTCCCTGTTCTCCCACCACCCCTTTGTGCCCATCATTTTCTCTGGTTCACTTCCTCTTCAGTTCCTGGCTGCCTGCTCATTCTCTGCCAATCTGCCAGTTGAGCTCCATCTGGGGAAGCTGGGGTTGACTGCACTTTCCTCCAAGAACTCAAATACCCCTGGCATCTGACATGCAGCCGTGGAGCTGGAAGGCCCAGAGAGAAGCAGCGCCGAGCCCACAGCGCTCAGGGATGGGCCAGGGTCTCGGACCGAGGGTCGCCGCTCCGGGCCCAGCCTGGCTGGCAGGTGCTTAGGTGAACACGGTGGGGAAGGAGATGGCAGCTACTGGCTTTACGAGGAGCCCTAGGCCACGTGGAGCCTCGGTGGTCAGCCAACTGTATGTGGGCCCCGTGGAGGGAGAGGGCAGATCCATCCAACCGTTAGCGTCAGTGCTCCCTGCGGGGCAAATGCGCGTTTCTGGTGTGGCCAAGTCTGAGGTCTTCTTGCAGATGGGACTTTTGATGTGTGTGCTCCCTTTTCCGCACGTACCCAGCGCCCTGGGTGTTTGCAGCCTGCCAGGCACATGCACCTGAACCTGTGTTGGGGGCTCAGCGTCTCTGTGAACTGTCCCCAGGGGGCGGCATGTTGGTGCGTTGGGGCCTCCTGAGGGCAGTGAAGGGAGCTGTCTGAATGCTGCTGCACCCAGCTGTGCCAGGCCTGTTCACAGCCACCCTCTGGTGGAGTGGGCCCAGATGGCAATACTCGGTGCGGCTAGTCCTTGTGTTTGTGTAGGTGACTGTGTCTGTGCATAAGCTCCATCTGTGCAAAGGGCTGTTCCCTGGGTGGGGTTGTATGTGGCTATGTTGGGTGTTGGGCTGTGCCTGGTTGTGTGGCTGGTCCTTGTCTCAGCTGTGTCTCCCTCTGGTTGTCTTTGGTTGTAGGTGTACCTGTGTCCTGCTGTACCTGCGTCTGGGTGGGGATGGTGACCAAGGGCTGTACAGTGTGTGTGGAGTTCAACTCTGGTGAAGGGCTGGGTACGGGTGGACAGCTGAGCTTGCACGTGAGGCTGGGTCTATGTGTGGGTGTAAGACCATGTCCAAGTGTGTCTCTGAGTCCACATGGAGACCCATGCTCATGTGGGGACTATGTCCGTGTATGTGCCTGAGGTCACCTGCATGCATGCCTCTGTGACTGTGTCCAGGTCTATGCCTGAGCCTGTGTGGTCACCTGGCTCACACCAGTACCCTTTGCCCTGGGGTAGCAGATCCTGTCGCTCCTGCTCCTCCCCGCAGATTCAGCTCCTCCCCCCACAGCGGGCTCCCACTCAGAACCTGGCAGCTCCCCTCCCTCCTCACCCCGCCCCCCCCCCAGCCCCCCAGGATCCCGCAGCCCACCTGTGGGGGAGAGCTCGGCCACACTGCCAATGTAGGGGCCGTGCAGGAAGCGGGGCTCGCTGTCGTTGATGTCCTGCACCTTGATGATGAACTCCGACTCGGGCTCCAGCAGGCGGTTGGTGGCACGGTCCCGAGCCTGGGCCCGCAGCGTATAGAAGGTTTTCTGCTCACGGTCCAGCCGCTCCATGGCATGGATGTCACCTGTCAGCTCATCGATCAGGAAGATGGTGCCCGCGCCCTCGCCTGAGATGGTGTACTTGATGGCCCCGTCACCCTCGTCGGAGTCCGAGTGGATCTGGAGAGGCAGGGAGGAAGACAGGGTGGAGGTGGGGGAGGAAGCTCCTCTCGGCCTCCCCCTGGGAATCCCGGGACGGGCCTGTTCCTAAGCATGTCCCTTCGTTAACACACCCATCCTTCAGTAAGAACACAGGCCTGGGAAGCCATGCCTCACCCCTGTCTGGGCCTCACCAGCCCTCCACAGCTCTCCCTGCTCCAGCCCTGCCCCCATAATCCACCTTTCGCTCTGCAGCTGGAACTCAGCCTTCCCTGCTTGCAACTCTCCCATGGCTCCCCGTTGCCTTGACAAAGAACTCCAGAGCCACCTCCACACCAACGGGCTCTTGCTTTGAGCACTTGTCCTTACTTCTCTGCTCACTTAAGCTCTGCTCCTCCCGCAGGCTCCGCTCAATG
Organism: Cnephaeus nilssonii; assembly: GCF_951640355.1. NCBI lineage: Eukaryota > Metazoa > Chordata > Mammalia > Chiroptera > Vespertilionidae > Cnephaeus > Cnephaeus nilssonii. The sequence continues at coordinate 68,415,023 of NC_137082.1, read as the reverse complement.
CCGCCTCTTCCCTACACTTTTCTGGATCCCCGTCCCCGTCCCCTTCCATGATCTCTGCAGTTCAGTACATCAGCCATCATTATCATGTTCAGCTTGTGGGATGGCTGCAGCCCGTGTTTCTCCCACCTCATGTGCATGCAGATCACCTGAGGATCTTGTTAAAATGCAGATTCTGACTCAGTAGGTCTGGGAGTGGGGCCTCAGTTTGCATTGCTAATATGATTCCAAGCTGCTGTCCAATCTCCTCAGGCTCTGAGCCCCCAGAGGTCAGGGCTCCTATCTTATTCCTCTTACTCACCCCTGGAGAGCCAGCCTCAGGGCGTGGCACAGGATGGGGACAGGACACAAAGGGAGAGAGGAGAAAGGGGGATGCAAATTGAAGGAGCACTTACTATGTGCTGGGCACCATGCTAAGCCATTTACATATTTATCTAGTTCAGGGTTCTTTATTTAAAAAAATAGTACCTGAGTAGGTTTTGCTACAGATATTATAGATTTTTTTTTTTTTTTTTTTTTTTTTAGTTTCCCATAGAGAATTAGAGAAATGGGATGATGTGCTCCTTGGAGGAACTGGCCTGGTCCACAGCCTGGCCTTCTCACTCCATCCTCAAGCCTCCAGGGAGGAGCCCGGGCGGAGGAGCGGCATTACAGCCTGGCCTTGCCTGCAGCAGCATCTCCCTGTGTGGCCACTGCCCCTCTCTGGGCCTCAGTTGCCTCCTCTGTAACACGGATTGTAATAGCACCTCTCTCCTACAGGTGTTGGGGATAGTGAGTTGAAATCACACAAGGCCCTTAGCACCTGCCTGGCAGGACATGACACAGTATTTAACAGTCAGCATGGCAGGGGGACTGTCCAAGGAATGGTACCACAGGAGGGTCCTGCTGGGCCAGGCAGGAACCGCGTGGTTGCTCGATCAGAGAGGTTCAAGGGGCTGAGGGAGCTGGGGCGAGGGAGAGGAGAGACTGTTTACCGCAGGCAGGGAGCTTTCTCACTGTCTCCACAGCCACACGACCACGCTGGCATGTGCGAACTGAAAATCAGCCCTGCCTGAGACATAATAAGTGTCCAGTAAATGGTCGCTATCGTATTATTATGTTATTACAAAATGCTGGCTATATATAACTGGGATGTAGTCCAGGCCCTCTGAGGCTCCAGATCCCAGGCTCTTCTCTCTGCACGGAGATCTCCTGGGCAAGCCACCAGCCAGCAGGCTGTCCGCCCAAACAGAAACACCTAAGTCCGCATCCTCCCATGCTCCACTCCCCGAGGCAGCGCGGAGCAGAAGAAAACGCATCCCAGGAAGCTGGTGACCTTGGGTGGTCCCCACTCCTCTCTGTGCTTCCACAGAGATGGGGTGTGAAGGAGAGAACCCCCAAGTCCCGTCTCTGGCCAGGACCCCGTGTCCCCCAGCCCACTCAGTGGGATAACAGGTGCCGGATCAAGTCATCACAGAGGGGGACGAAAACCCGGCCCCGGCCACGCAGGAGGAGCCGGGGAATAAATTCTGCCGGTGGAACTTTGTGTCTGAAAGGTGGATTATAGAAGTGCCATTTGGAAGATTGAATGGCCCATAAACATTTTCATATTTCATTAGCCGATTAATGGGCATCTCTCTCTTTTTGGCGAGTCTGCTGATTCTCAGCAGAAATTGCGGGGAGTAAATGGAGGCGGCTGGTGGAACCTTTCTGGGTCCCCATCCTGTTATAGATTGCCCCAATTAATGCCTGTCCTGGGCTCCACCAAGAAGCCTTCTTCCTGTCCAGTTACTGTTAATAGATTTCTCATAAGTGGCTGGATTGTAAAAACCTCATAACTCAGTTTAATGCCCCCCATAAAATTATCTCACAACGGCGGCCCTGAATCATCGGCAGTGCTGGGATGAGGAGACCTGTCTCTCCTGTTGCTGTTTATGCTTTTCCTCCACATCGGCCCGGGGGACCTGGCCACAGGAGAGGGTGGACCTGTTCCATCTGAGAGTGCCTGCACCCACGTTCCAGTCAGACCTGGCATCTGCTTACTTCCTCAGCAAACATTTCTGAGCAGGGTGCAGAATGCAGGCATACCGCGGGGACATTGCGGGTTCGGTTCCAGACACCACAATAAAGTGAGTATCGCAATAAATCAAATCATCTATTTTTGCTGGTGAAGGGTCTTGCCTCCAATTTGTAAAACAACAACAACAACAAACCCACCAACACCAGCATCTGGGAAGCGAAGTGCAATAAAACAAGGTGTGCCTATAGTTCCTTACCATTTGGGGGGATGCTGAACAGCTATTCTCTTATTCGTTTTCATCACCGCCACATGGAACACTATTATTCTTCCATTTCTCAGATAGGAAAACTGAGGCACAGACAGAGGGAGTCAGCTCCTGATCCCATGACTTGTGACCACAGGCTTGTTCATGTTACCTCTCTGAGCCCGTTCCCCCCTCCCCTGAGAAATCAGATCCAGCCCTCCTGGTGCAGGTGTGGTGAAGCTTAAAGGAGAACATGTATTGACCTAAACACTATAAATGGCTGTTTTCTTCTCTTTCTTTCTCCTGGGTCTTCCTCATGTCCCTGCAGCCCTTGACATTTTCACTCAGACCCCGGACAGGGATCAGTGGAACTCAGAGGTGATGTCATCAATGTTTTTCTATGAAGAATGACACAGAGTTCACGCTGGGGCCCAGTGGCTACCCACGGGGGACTGTAGAGTCAGACAGGGCTGGTCGGCCTGGGCAGGAGCTAGGAGCTGAGGATTCGGGCTGGTCTGGGCTGCCTGCCCTGCTTGCCCGGCCCTGCTCTGCAGTGCAGAGGGAGGGAGTGCCTGTGGCCCTACCCGAGGAGGACATTTCTCAAGACTTCCGGCTGTGAGTGGAGGCTGGAGGATGGTGCCCTCACTTATTGGTCACCTCCTACATGTCAGACATGTGCTGCAGGCCTCCGCAGTAATAGGATTTAACCTCATGGTGTACAGAAATGTACCCCGTTTTCCAGGTGAAGAGACTGACATGGGCCCTGATCTGTTTGACTCCTACGCACAGGTTGGTCCCTCGGCAGCCTCTGGGGATCCGGTGAGTCCACTGACAATGTTTCTGGCTGAGGAAGAGGGCAAAGGAGGAGGGAGTGGGCTGCAGGGCAGTCACGGGGCTGCACGGCTTGCGGGGAAGGCCCGGACGCCGGTCTTTTGCCCTGCACTCGGCAGGCCACAGTCATTGGTGGCCTCTTCAGTCTGAGCCTCTATTTCATCATTTGGAAAAGGACTTCGAATCACAAGTCAGGAAAGGCGACAAGCTTTGGCTTCAGGATTGGCTGGGTGCCAGCTTCAGCTTTGTCACTGACCTGTTGCATAACCCTGGGTAAGAGGCAATCCTTCTCTGAGCCTCAGTTTTCCCATCTGTACATTGGGCTGATTTAATCTTCCCATAGATTTCAAAGATTCATAAGATCATATGTGGAAGCTCCTGGCACATAGTAGGTGCTCAATGCAAATTCACTTCCTTTCCCTTTCCCACCCTATAGTCTCAGGAGGATTTGAGGGTCGCTCAAATCCTGACCCATTGGAGATACAGGGGCCATCATGCAATATCTGCTTGGAGTCTTTTAAACTCAGCTTGTTTCCTCCTTCAGTCAGTCCTCTCAGATGCCCTCCAATTTGGCTGCAGAACCCTCACTCTGCCCTGTCCCCTGTCCCATGCACACTCCTCTGTAACACCTCAATGCTGCACATCTGTCTCCCCAGCTGTCATGGGCCTCAGGGGCATGGACTAACTGGTTACTCTCTGTCTGAACTCCCCAGGCCTGGCACACACTAGTGCCCTGACAATGCCTGCAGAGAAAATACAGGTAGATGGGAAAGTGGAATGTGTCTGTGTTTGTGTGTATGCACATGAGAGTGTGAGATTTCGTGCTCCTTGAGGGTCAAGCGTATGGCTTTGTTTCCAGCTCCCCAGCATCTGGCACAGGGCACAGCACCAAACACACTCAATAAATGAATAATGAAATAAACAACTGTCATTAGACTTCCCCGATGTCTTCTGGGCTTTCTGGAAGGTCCAATCACTCCATTAAATCGCAGGCACGCACGAGCTAGACTAGGGAGGGGAGTCACCGGGCACACTTCCAGACCCTTGACCATGACCTCATTGATATCTCATAGCGATCTTGTGAATTAGAGATTACTCTCTCCCCGTTGTATGGATTGGCAAACTGAGGCTCAGAAAGGGCCCATATCCTACCTAAGGTCACAGCTAACAAGAGGCAGCCCCAAGGCCTGTCCGACTCCCCATCCTGGGTCCTTTCCACTGCATCCAGTGTGGATAGCCTGGGAGGAGACTGCCTCTCCCAATCCCTGCCTCAGATCATAAACAACACAAAAACACAAGAGTGAGTGCTTCTCACCCGGGGGCGGGGGGAGGCTGAAAAACAGGATTTATGAGGCCATTAATTACTTCCTCCTAATTAAATCAAAATTAAATGCGAGCAGAGGTACGTTTTCCTTATTAAAGACAATTAAATGGACAGTGCAGCTACGCAAATAAAACGAGTCCAGGATTTAAACGGAAAGCAAATCAAATAAAAAGCCTCTCCCAGAATAAGGGGTCTGTTCACGCCTGTGCTACTCGTAAACCAGGAGTTCATCAATTTTCTTTAAATATTAGCAACTTAATTAAATCTGCTCTCCGTCCCACTTTAATCCTGCCGTATATCTAAAATGGATCTCACCGCCCACAGGAGCTGGTCGTAAGGGCTGACCCCATAATTCTAGCTTTTTAAAAAAAAGAATTAAAAATCCTACAAAATCCACATGCAACTGACAAGAGGCCTCCGGGGAAATTACAGTTTGGAAAAGGGATTAGTCAACGTACCCAGATTGTATGGAAATGCTGGGAGGTTGCTTTAAGGTGGGTCTTGCGAGAAGGTGAATGGAAGAGGTGGGCGAGGCTGCCGAGGGGGCAGGACAGCGAAGGGAGCGGCCTGAGTGGGGCTCTGGTGACCACCTCGGCGCCCAGTGCTCCCTGCGGGTGCTGACAGGAGCCTGGCGGTGAGTGATGGAGGAGGCGGTTGTAAAACAGGTTACGGTTGGGGCCAGGGTTCACTGGAGATGGTGCTGTTGCTAAGCTACCTTTGGAATTCGACAAGGACAGATGCTCCCAGTGGCTCCCTGGGGCAGGGGACCTGGAAGCAGTGAATTAACTGAAACCGTGGAGAAGTCCTTTCTCCCTGAAGAGCGAGAGAGCGTAAGCATGAGTGTGTGTGAGTGTGTGCGCGCGCATGCGCGCATGCATGCACACGACCACTTGTACAAACATGGGATTCGACTAGAAAGGGGACAGGTGGGTTTTTAAAAGCCCAAGCTCATATTCCTTGAGTGAGGAGTGAGCTAGAGACCACCTGCCCCCGCTCTGGTGAGAAACCAGAACATCAGGGGGCGAAGAGGCTTTCAGGGTGTAGAGCAGGGTTCGTAGTGTCCGTGTAGACGGTTTTCTCAATGTGGGGGAAATATCGGCTGAGCCCTATGATGATAAAAGTGCATACTGAGCACATGCCAGGATCTTGACATATGCTGACTCACTGAACCCTCATCACAACCATTTGAGGAGGGGCTAGGCCCTCACTCAACAGATAAGGAAACTGAGGCACAGATACATTAAACAACGTGCCGACGGTCAGGGATAACCAGCGGCAGAGCTTGGGTTTGAGTTCTGGCAGTCTGGCTCCCGTTGGCCCCCCCGGAACCACACACTATACCACCTTCCACAAGAAAGTGTGCTTTGGGCAACTGTTTGCCAACAGATGGAAAGTTCTCTTTCCTCCTTGCACAGAGTGCTTTTCTGGAGGTGGCCTTGAAAGCAAGAGAGGGGGGGCTCTGGCTGCAGATGAGGAAGGGGGAGGATGAAATAGTCCTGACAGCAGCGGGGACGCTGGGAGAGGTTGCTGTGAGAGGAAGACCCCCCTGGCTGGGCACAATGCTTGCATCATAATAGACATTCATACAGAATAGTTAAACCTCATGGGGCCAGGAGCCGGTGTCAGGAGATCTGGTCAATGGCTTGATTCTGTCATTGTGCTGCTGTGGCCTTGGCATGATATTCCCTGCCCCTGGCCTCAGTTTCCCCATTTTATAATGAAGGAACTTACTAGGGCCCTCCCATCGCTGACAGACTGGTTCTAAGAGATGGGTGGGGTTTGGCCCATGCCGCTGAGATGATGGTATGGCTGGATGGATGCAGCGGTGAGTCAGCGGTTTCTCTGATCTTTTCAGGATGTGGGCAGCTGGGCTGGGGAGGCCTTCTCAGATCCCCAGCTGCTGGGCAGACAGCAGGGCGGGGGTGCCTGAGACCACCACCACTGACATTTAGGCAGATGTGTCAGACTCCTCCCCTTTCTCTCTGGGGTTTCCCGAAGCCCTTCTCCCAGGCCTGGAGGTTTCTGAGAGGTTTGCAGAATCCAGGTGGGACTGGCCTCCAACACACAACAATCCTGGCCAAGCCACTTGGCCCCTCTATGACTCTGCCCTCTCTGAACCTCGGTTTCCTTGCCTACATAAGGGAACAATGATTTCTATCTTGCAGTTCAAGAGTTAAGTGCTTCATATAGAAAAGATTAAAAAAAAACAAAAACAATAGACAAGCAACCAGGCTGCAGGCAAAACACTTTATGTACTCAGTTTGCTTCTTTAATCCTCTCAACAACCCTAGGAAGCTGAGCTCTCTTAGCCCCACTCTCACAGATGAAGAGACTGAGGTCTAGGGAGGTGAAGTGACTTGTTTAAGGTAATGTGGTTCATGGGTTAGCAGAGCCAGGCCTCGGCGTCAGGAGTGTCTGCTCCAAAGCCTGTATTCTTGGCTGCCTCACCATCAGCGATGGTCTAGCTGGCACCGGTTCCTCTTTCCCCATCCCTTCACCCCATTCTACCAGACCCACCATTTCACTGCCCTGGCTAGGAGTCAGGAGCCGTTGGTTCTGCCACTAGTTGGCTTGAGCAAGGACATGAACCTCTCTGAGCTCTATCTGTCAAATCCTCATTTGCTGAGTTGCGCGGATCAACTCCAGCCCCATGTATGGAGAGGGAAAGCAGCCAAGGACCAGGGATGACTGTCAAGAGGGGAGAAAATCTGGGTTTCCTGCCAGGCAAATTGAAAGATTACTATCAAGGCTTTCCTCCCGTCCTTGTCTAGGCTCCTGATCCCTGAACCCCGAACTGAGCGGCCTGGTCAGTCTCCCAATTCTCAGACCCATATCTCAACACACAGGAAACTCCAGAGTTGGTCTCCCCACCCCCCGCATCTCTGCTGACCAAAACTTCCTGGAAAGCTGATTGGCCTTAGCAGAGACCAGAGAACCCTCCCTGGGTACCACTCTGCTTTTCATGCCCTACAAGCACCCTCCACCTCAACACCTCAGCTCCTGACAAGTCTCCAAACTTAGAGGACTAATAAGCTGGGCTCCAGCAGGACTCCAAGCCTTTGCATAGGTTATGGCCTCCTTCCCAGCAAGCTGATGAACTCCTACCTATACATCAAAACCCAGCTCAGGTGCTTTCTCCTCTATAAAGCCAGCCAACCGATACTATTTATTGAATGCCTACTCGGTGCCAGGTGCTGCCCTGTGAAGTTTTTTATGCACCAGGCTGTCTCTGCCACTCAGGGGAGCCCCCAAATGGCAGAGGCTGGATCTTACTTGCCTCTGCCTCTCCAGCGTAAGTATGAGAGGCTTAGGCATTGCATGGGGGAACGAAGACCTCAGCTCCTTATACTCCTTGGGCACACATCTTCAGCCACATTAACCATCAGAGTTTGAGACAATAGCTTTCATTCATTCATTCATTCATTCATTCGTTCATTCAACGGTTTGTGAGCCATGTCTGCATTAAGCACTGGGGATTTAATGGGGAGCAAAACAAACACAATCCAAGAGGAGAGACACACATTAAATGCATAATCAAACAAACACATGCATAATGAAGTGTTATGAAGGAAAAATACCTCACGTGGGAGGGCACAGAACAGGGAGGGATGGTCACCTACAGGGACCTCTCCTGGCCTGGTGTGGGAGGGGCGGCCTCTCTGAGGAAGTGGCCACTGGGCAGAGAGCTGAGTGTGAGTACACCGTAATCAGTAGGAGCAGCAGGTGGTGCAGTTCAGGGGAGGCATCCTAGGAAGTGGGGGGGGGGGGGGGGGGGTGTAGGTGTGTCAGGAGTGTTTGGGGCAGCAGGGCCCAGGGCTGAATCTCAGAGAGGGGAGCCAATCTTTGTAGGCAGGAGGGTGGAATTTGGGTTTGTCCCCAAGTGCATGGGAAGCTCTTGAAGAATTTTAAGCAGAGTGGGGAGAGTATGTGTGGGATGTTCAGATTGGCAAATGTGTTTCTACACTCTAGATACATCTAGCTCCAAGATGGACTGGGCTCACCCACTAGCACTCTGTGCTCCAAGACTCCAAGGAAGAGGCACTAGAGAAGGGCGTGGGGCAGGGACGAAAAGGAGAGTGCGGGACCCTGGTGTCTGCCTCCTCCCCCCTTCCACTCCCCCTTCCCACGTACCCCTCCCTTCCCCCGCCGCAGCACCCCGCTAAGGCAGTTGAGACCAGGCACTTAGGGGGTAGGGGAATTGGGGTGTCTCCAGGGTCCTGGGCCCGGGACAGCGGTGCGGGGTCCCACTTTACCTTGCCCACGTAGAGGGGCTCCGTGCCCGTGTACTCCTCCACCACGAAGAACTGGTTCCAAACCCAGCCGCGCTTCACGCGGCCAGTGCCCAGCGCACCTTCCTGCGGAGCCCCAGGCGCGGCTGGCGCGGGCGTGCCCGCCGCCCACAGGCGCCCCAGCAGCGGCGGCGGCGGCGGCAGCAGGAGCAGCAACAGCAGCAGCGCGGGCGGCAGCGCAGCTCCCGCCAGCGCCCGGCCATCGGGACGCGGCCTCATGCTTGGCCTGCGCGGGGGCCCAGGAGCATGGACGACCAGAGGCACGCAGCTCGGGTGGCACCACCAAGCGGGGCCACATCACATGGTGGCCTCAGCGAGGCCTCCGGGGCGCCGCCCCCCAACGGGGCACCCGGACTGGCCGGCACCCCTGAACGCCACCCAGCAGCGGGGGGCGCCCGGCTGGAGGGGGAGGGGGCGCGGCCGCACCCTGGGCATGGACGGTCCCCAGGGTCCCGCCCGCGCCCCCCTGGAGCCTCCGAGGCGGGGTCACCAGGCAGTGCCTCCGCAGCTCCCGAGGCCGGTGTGCGCCATGCTCCTTGCGCCGAGGGGTGCCGGCTGGGGCCCGCAGATCCGAGGATCCTTAGAGGACTAGGGGCCGTCCCGTCCAGGAGCCTGTAAGAGAAACGAGACCATCAAAGGAGGCTCTATGTGAGGGCAGAGCAGATGGGCCTACATTTTGTCCGTAGGTACTAATTACACACCTACTGTGTGCCTGGCACTGTGCAAGGGGGACAAACACTACACAAAAGAGACCCATATGGGCCCTGCCTTCTTGGGACCATAGTGAGGTAGTCCTGCCTCCTCCCCCACCCCAGCCCCAATCCTTCCTTTCAGCTCCCATCACACACCTCTCCCCTCCCCTCCCTCTCCCAGCTCCCACCCCTACCCCTTTCTCCAGCCCTCTGGTCGGCTCCTCTTCAGGGGTCCCCCACCAGCCCCATACCCATAGAAGCAGGGACCTTATGAGCTGCTTCCCCTGCCTCTGGCCGAGCCTCTCCAGCCCAGCCCAGCCCAGCCGCTAAGCCCCTCACCCCCGAGAAGGAGCAGGCCCTTCTGGAAGGGGTCCTCAGGGGCTCCCGGACCAGGCACCTGGGTGCACAGAGTCCGGCTCACAGCCTGCCGCCCACCTCGGTGCCCTCCCACGGCAGGCAGCATGGAGAGGTCATTCCTTCCCAAACGGAGCCCAGGGGGGCCCTCCGATCTCCTGTGAGTCCCTCCGCACACCCCCTCAGGGGCGAGGCACCTGGGTCCCGCAGGGCCTTGTTGGAGGCACCTCATGCGACTTTGGGGGTCACAGCCCCTCTGAACTTGCCTTTGGTGTCTCCACATTCTCCCAGAAACCCTTTCCCAGAGCCTCAGACACCCCTCCTCCCCTCTCTCCTGGACCAGCGCGCAGGCCCCAGATCAATCCATCTCTCTCCTCCCCTCCCTCCATCAGATCCTGCTCTCGGCAAGCAAGGATCTGAGGGACTAACTCCTACTCAAGCAATAATGATGAATAATAGCTTCATGTGGGTGTTTACAGGGGACAGCAACGCTGCTTTAACGGAGGAATTTCAGGCACCGAGAAGAGTGGAGGTGAGGGGCTCAATTCCCCTCCTCCTCTCCCCACGCCAGTTCAGCTCAGTTCAACAACTCAGTTCCCTTGAGTTTTGACTCTGTGGCCGATTTGGGCAGGGTGCTAGGACAGAGATACAGAAGCTCCGTTTAGTGGGATGGGAGACAAGACCCCCAATAACAACCTAAACGCCAGGTGGCGAGTGATCAGGGCTATCAAAGGGGGTGCAACCTGAGACTTACAGGGCTCAGGGAAGAGAGTGGGCTCAGGTGTCTGGAAGGGACAGGTGGGTGGGAGGGAATCAGGGCTGCCTCTTGAGGTAGGGGCACCTGAGTGGGTGGAAAGAAAGGCCTGGGCATCCAGCAAAGGCGTGTGCAGCAGTCTGGCCGGTTTGAGGAGTCCCGTTGGGCATATGAGGTGTGCGGCTGGGCAGGGGATGTGGGAGGAACTGACCTGGCCCCGGCCGGGTCCTCCCGTGGACAAAGGAAGTGCTGGAATTTGGGGGGCAGAAGAAACTCAGGTCATCTCCTTGGACCGGATGCCACAGTGGGCAATTCTCTTGACTATTTTAACTCACTAACTCATGTGAGTCAGAGCTGAAAGTTGGTGTCTGGTACCCATTTTGTGGATGTGTGACTACTCAGTGCTCTTTCCCAGTAGTGGCTCCAGAATTTCCTTATGGAAGGGGTTCTGAGGTAGGGAGTCATCTGTTGGAAGTCAAGGGGTTAAACCTGCATTTCAGGGCAATGACAATGAGAAAACACCAACAGTCCAGTCCGTGGGGATGAGGGGAGGAGTCCTGAGCAGCCTGTCCCCTCCTTCCCTTCAGGCCCCCTGCGACCCTGCTGTGAGCATCCCCATCACCCCTGTCCATCTCTCCCCCCCCCCCCCCCCGCTCCCCTTGCCAACTCTGAGGGGCCTGGGCGAAATGACAGAACCAAGGCATGTTGGCAGACCCTCCCCCACCTTGGTGGCCCCTGTCAGAGTCCTGGGGCTGTGCTGGGGCCTCCAGGGATCCGGCTCTGATTCTCCACATTATGGCCTGGGACGGTCATAATGAGGCTGGAGTTATGGGTGAGGAGGAGGCACTGCTCCGGAGCCTTCATTTCCTGGAGCTTATGACTTCCCTGCGTGCAGCGGGAACTGTTCCCCTGACTCTGTCAGGCAGTTCCAGGGCTCATCACAGCCCTGCAGGGATGCAGAGGGGAGGGGCTGATGGGAAGGGGGCTGCGGGCGGAGTGGGGGGGGGGCAGGAGGTGGAAACCAGAGGAAACCTCCCAGTGTTTGCAGGCACCCGTTGTTGTTCTCTCTTCTTCCCTCTCTTCCTTCTTTTTTCTTTGTGGCACCTTTTACAAGGGGGAGGGGGTACGTACCACACTAAGATTCAATCATTCATTCATTCATCAAACATTACCATATTCTACCACTGGGGAGACAGAAATGCATTTCATTCATTTATTCAACTTTAAAAATAATTTCTCTGTGAAAGACAGCAAGATGCCATCAGCTTTATATCAGGAGAGAGATGCATTTCTTTTGTTATTCATTTACTCTTTCTACAAATATTTACCAGCACCTCCCTGATGCCAGCCACTGTGCTGGGCACTGGGGACAAAGCAATAAACACAATAAAGTCCTGGCCCTCATGGAGCTGATTTTCTGGTAATGAAGGAAAGAAATCTACAACATAATTTCAGGGAGTAATAAGTGTTAAGAAGGAACATAAAGCAGGAAAAAGGGAGGAGAGTGATGAAAGGGCTGGGGTGGGTGTGATGTTTTACAGGACATCAGGGAGGGCCTCTCAGAGGAGGTGACATTTAGCAGATCCAAAAGGATGAGGAGGAGCTGAGCACAAAATAGTTCCACGCACAGAGGAAACAGCCTGGGTAAAGATCCGGAGGCTGGAGCAAGCTGAGGAACAGCAAGGAGGCCCCTGTAGCTGGTATAGAGCAGGGGAGTGGCTGAAGACGAGGCAGGAGAGAGGGGTCTGGGGCAGATCAGGCAGGACCTGGAGGAGGGAAGGCAGTTTCCATTTTCTTGTGTTTAGAGAAGCCCTTGGAGGAATTCTGTACAGTCAAAGCCACAGGAGACTGAAATGGTACATAGCCAAATGGGGATTTCATGATGTGGAAGCACAGGAAGGATTTGGACACATGGAATTTGGGGTGCTGGGGAGGAGAGGGAGCGCTCTGCGGAAGGGCGGCCTGGGGCAAAGGCTTGTGGTCAGAGCCCACTTTAGAAAGGGGCAAAGTCCAAGAGTGTTGTCCAAGGTTGCATGGCACTCTTGGTGACGGAGCAAAACTTCGAACCCAGGACTTGGATTCCCCATGGCGCAGGGAACCTTTGGGGAATGGGAAAAGATGCCCTCCAGAGGGAATGCAGCTTGGTGCCAGGGGACACGCTTGGCAGGGTAAAGGGGCTGCATCTCAGCCCCCCTGCCCCCCTGGCCAGGCGCCCCTGCACAGGGAACATCCTGCACTACGGTCTGAGGGCGGGGCCCTCACAGCCCCATCTCTCCTTCCCACTCAGGCCTTCCTGCCGCAGCCCACCAGGTCCTCCCTCGGGCGTGTTGGCCAGGTTTCCTGGCCCTTTGCCAACTCTTCACCGCTCTGCACAGCTCTGCCGCAGACACTTCGGGCCCTCTCTCTTCCCTTCCGCCCTTTCCTGCTCCAGCTGCTTTTCCTGAGTGGGTGTCAATGACAGGACCCAGTCCTGACGTTCAGTTCTGGGTCGTTCAGGGGACGCAGCTGTGGAGCCTGCGGCTGCCTTTGGCTCTGCTGGGCCTCACCATGAGATCTGGGCGTGTTGGTGGCCTTCTCTGGGCCGCAGGTCTCAACCGACCACAGAGTTGTTTAATCCCAAATGGGATTACAAACCGAGTCCCAGCAGAAACCAGTAAATGTTGGTTTTTGCCCTGCCCACTCTGCAGCCTCACCTCCTATAATCCATGTGCCCTCAGGTCCATGTATCTGCATGTGGTTCCTATGTGCATGCTGGCGTGTGCCTGCAATCACAGATGTCAGCATGTGTATGTGCATGTGTGTGTGCCTGGTGCTCATTCACTCATTCCACAGCTATTTGTGAGTTTCCCCTCTGTGCTGTTCTAGGAACAGTGGAAACAGGAAGAGTCCCTGACCTTGAAAGTCTAGAGGGGGACACAGGTAACAAACAAATAAATGAATAACATGTCAGTAGATGCTAAGAGCTATGGAGAAGAACAAAGCAGGGCAAGGGGCATAGGAAATGCTGACATGGGGGATTTTCTTCCCAATCATCTGTTGTAAGTGAGGATTTATATAAGGTGGTCAGGGAAGGCATCATGGTTAAGATGACATTTGAGCAGCGATCTGGAGGGAGGGAAGAAGGGAGCTGTGCACATTCCCAGCTGAGGGAACCGCAAGTGCAAAGGCCCCGGGGTCAGCGCATGCTTGGCGTGCAGGAGGAACGGCAAAGGCACGGGGCCGCGGAAGTGGAGTGAGTGCAGGGGACAGCAGATGAGGTTAGAGAGATGGAGGTGGGCGTCAGAACCTGCAGGGTCTCCTTTGGGTTTTTCTGCAAGTGACATGGGACCCCCAAGCGGGTTTGAGCAAACGAGTGACATGATCTGATTTCTGTTGTAAAAGATCACTCTGGCTGGCTACTGTGTTCAAAACAGAGGGAGGCTGGAGCTGGATGAGGGTGAGGGGGTTATTTCAATAATTCAGGTGAGAAGTAATGGTGGCTTGGTCCAGTGGGATCCGTGCCGGTGCTGAGAAGTGAGGCTGAACCGAAGTCTATGTTAATGGGTCAGAAGTGACCATGCCTGCAGCCTGAGCAATGGGAATGACAGGGTTTCCTTTTGCCCAGCGGAAGACAACGGCAGGCAGAGCAGATCTGAGGAGACCAGGGACTCGTTTGGTCATGTTACAATCAGGTTTTGGACATGACACATTCAAATGCCAGTCAGACATCCACTGGAGATGTCAAGCAGGCCACAGAGTCGACCGTCAGGAGCTCAAGGGTGAGGTCCTGGATGCAGATATGAATCTGGGGATTTGGGTGGTATTTGGAGCTGAGACTGGCTGAGCTCACCAAGGAGTGAGCGTAGATGAAGAAGAGGCCCAGCACCTCAGCTTATAGACATCGGGGAGGTGAGGAGGAAAGGGGGAAGGAAACTGAAAATGACAGGAGAGGGGGGCGGGGAGGGAGCAGAGAGGAGCTGTCCTGGACGCCAGCAGCGGACAGGGCTGGAAGGACGTCACCAGCTGTGTTGAGTGCTCTGTGAGGTGGGGGACTGGGTGTCCAGCTTTGCCTGTGACGGTTCCACTTTGCATCTGTTGTCTGGCATAACTATTAAGAGTGTCCCACCCCCTTTTAGTCCCAGCTTGGATGATAAATTATACGGTCACCCTCCCGAGACATCAAGTCGGATGCGGACTTTGAACTGGCCATCGCATTAGCAACACAGAGGTCGTTAGTGGCCTTGATGAAAGCTATTTTGGTGGAGTGGTGGGTGTGCCATTTTGACTGCAGTGCGATCAAGAGAGACTGGGAGGAAAGTGGTGGAGACCCATGTGTGGGTGGGCGCCAGGCCCTCTAGGGATTTGTCACGGTTTGTTTTGCCTGCTTCCCTGGCTTCCACCCCTACCCAGCAGGGAGGGCCAGGACCGAGGCACAGGACACGCATTGGTGTCCAAGGAATGCTACCAGCGGCATTGGATGAGTGAGCAAGACACCACCTCGGAACCCCTTCCTCCACCCTCCTCATCGCTCCTGCCTTGGGGCTGTGACAGGGCTGCCACCATCCTCCAAGGACCACTGGACCCTGAGCCCCCAAGCAGAACAGGTGAGGCTCGGCAGTGAGTTCTGCTAGTGGATCTGAGAAGAAGGGCTCAGCTCCAGTCCCCACCTGGGCTCCAGCTCCCACACAGCCCGAGGGAGAATTCCCTACAGCGTCAGCCTTCAGGAAGTCCTCGATTACCTGCTGTGCTCTGGGTCCCACTGAGGCTCTGCTGCTCTGGTGGGTACACACAATGTGCAGGGACAATATGACAACAGCTCGGTACAGCATGGACACCAACCACCGTGGCTGCAGAAGCAGGTTTGAGAGGCCCCCTGCTGAGCCAGGGATTACCCCTTTGGGTGCTGGCACCTGGGGATGACCAGGGGTCCCTGCGGCAGGGCGTCGGGTGACCAGGGTTGGATGGACTTCAGGCAATTGGGGCGGCGGCTACTGAGCAGCTAGTGATGCCACATTTCCGTATGCACGGCAGCAGCGCCACGTGTAAGTGCTGCTCACCAGCCCGGAAGCAGGCCAGATGTGATCCCTGCTCTCAAGGTGCTCACAGCCTAGGGTGGAGACATGCGTTCATTCCACAAACCCTTACAGGGCATCCACTCTGGGCCAGACAAGGAGGAGATACTCGGGGGTGATAGAGATGTGAAGACATAATTCCTCCCTCCCGGAGCTCACCATCCAGCAGGGGTGGGGAACCCTTTTTCTGCCAAGGGCCATTTGGATATTTATACATCAGTTGTGGGCCATACAAATTCATCAACTTAAAAATTAGCCTGCTGTATTTGGTCAAACATTTAATTAACTCACCCCTAATGCCTTGGCAGGGCCAGACCAAATGATTTCTTGGGACGTTCCCCACCCGATAGAGAGTGGCAACATTCATTTGGGATTTACTACATACCTGGTATGTGCCATTTACCTATTTATCTATTCAATTAACATTTGTTGAGCTCCTACTGTGTGCCAAGCCCTGTGCTGGGCCGTGGGCAGGTTTGGTGTTCTAATAAGCCAAGGTTGCTGCCCTGTTCTTAAAAGGCCTGTGGCAAAGTCACCAGATTCGAATTAGAGAAATCTCTGAAGTCACCCATTTACCCAGTGGACCAACATCTAGTGAAGACCTACTGTGTGCCAGGCCCCATGAATTAAATGCACACACACACAGATGAACAGGAGAAACTAATATATAAAAACAAACAAACCAAAATAAAGTATGAAAACATGGGAAGTATAGGAAAACCATGAACACTCAGAGGAGCTCGTGTCTAGCTGGGTAACCATGGCGGGCTGCTTGGAAGAGGGGTACACGAGGTGATTCTTAAAAGGTGAGGAGGATTGGACATGGGGAGATGAGGTAGGGAATTACATGAGGAAAGCAGAGCATGAGCAGAGGAAACCTCAGGGCACGAACAGGAGCACTGAATAGTACAGCCTGACTTTTGTGGTGTGTAAAAGAGAGTGATGGGAAACATAAAAGATTGGCAAACTGCCAATTCATCACCCACCCTTCTTTCTCCTTTCAGTTCATTCTACCTCAGCTTAAGTCATGTGCTCAGCCCCTCCCTTGTAAACAATGATTAATCTAAACCAATAAGAGCCATTCCCCTCTTCTCACCAGTGATTGGATTAGAAAGTATCATGTGACAGTTCTGGCCAATCTACCTAATAAAAGAGTAACATGCTAATTGACGGTACCTTTGCGATGCCCACTAGCCAATCAGGAGCGACTATGCAAATTAACCCAACAAAGATGGCAGGTTAATTTGCATACACAGGCTCAGAGCACAGGGCGGGACACTTGCATCGTCGCCATGGCAACAACGCAGGCATTCTGCACCACCCCAGCCGCTCCGGGCCTCTGGGCAGTGTGGGAAGGCAGAAAGGCGGCTCTGGGACGTAGCAGAAAGGCTGCTCCGGCCAGAGCGAAGGCGGTGCTGGCAGCCCAGAGAACGAAGGCCCATTCTTGCATGAATCTTCATTCGTGCATCGGGCCACTAGTCTACAATAATAAAAGCATAATATGCAAATCGACCGAATGGCTGAACAGCGGAACGACCATCTGGATGACCATGCTATGACACCCACTGGCATCAGGCCAGCCAAGGAGGGTGCAATGTGATTGGTCGGGGGCCCCACCATTGCCCCATGATCGCCCCGCAGAGGGAGGCCCAGGCCCCTGGCTGGCAGGGCGATCAAACGGGGGGAGGGGAGGGTGCTCCACAATCACCCCAAAGAGGGAGGACCAGGCTACCTTGCGGTGGCACTGTGGTGGGTGGGCAGGGCCTTTCTCTGTGGGGGCAATCCATCACAGAGCCCTGGCCGGGTAGGCAGGGCTTACCTCTTCAGGGCGATCAATCGCAGGGGTTCCCGGACTGCGAGAGGGCGCAGGCCAGGCTGAGGGACTGCCCCCCCCACACACACAGTGCAGGAATTTCGTGCACCGGGCCTCTAGTGAAATATAAAGGGATAATTGTTGGGAAGCTTCTGGAAAAGTTTTCTACTTTTTAAAAAGAGATGTCTTGAGAAGAAACAAGTTTTTTTTGTTTTTTTTTCATGTGTGAGGAGGTGACAGTTGGAGCTACAGCAGCCATTTGGGGACAATGAAGGGAGCCATTCCAAGAGGCCAAAGGAACCTACCAAGAAAAGATGGACCATCTGTGTCCTTGATGACGCTATTGGACAACTGAAATGACCCAGTCTGGGCCTTGAAGATTCAGTCCCAGGCCCCACTTCCTACAGACTCTTCCTCTCTTTCTTCTGAGCGGCCTCAGACCTGGCTGGGTCTTCCTCTGGGGCCCCTGTCATCGGTGATGAGAAGCTTGTAGAGGACAGAGACCACGCCTCTTCCTTCTTCCCTCTCTCCCCACTCCTTCCCGCACAGACCTGGCAGAGCCGCGCGCAGAGCTGGGGCCGGTGAGGGACTCAGGACAGTCCTGCCTCCGACCGATTTGGGGAGCTGCTTGGGCAACATGTCTTCCCTGTCACCGGGCAGCTGCCAACCTTGCCGACTTGCTGTGGCCCCGCCCATGCTCAGGGCATCACCGCCACTGCCCACGCTGTGTCCTTCCAGAGTCTGGGCTGGGTAGCCAGCGTGTCCTTCTTGGTTTCTCGGTGCCCTGGTACCACTGCTGCCAAGGCTGTCTGACTGCCAGCTCAGTGGCTCCAGGCCCTCCTTTGTCATTTGGCTGTCTCCCTGGGGACAAAGGAAGGGCTTCTTATCCCAGCCATTCCACATTGGTTTCCCAGCCTCTCTCTCTGCCAAGACCAAGAAGAGGGGTTGGGCACAGGAACCCCCAGGCAGGAGAGACTTTACGGTAGAGCTGGAGCGTCTCCTCCCTGCCTCCTGCCAACTTCCTGATAATCTTCCTAGCTGTATCTCTGGGGCAGAATTTAACATTCAGGGGACCTAAGACCATGGGATGGGGTCCAAAGTCAGACCAGGGTTTGAGTCCAAGTTCCACTGGTTGACTGTAGGTGTGACCTTGGTAACTGGCTCCATTTCTCTGAGCCTCAGTTTTCTCACCTGAAAAACGGGGATAATAGTGCTCACCTCCTAGGGCCAATGTGAGAACTAAAGGAGATGATGTGTGTGAGGGAGTCTTCAGTGTTTGGCAATAAATGTTAGCTGCTGGAATGATAATGATTCTTGGTATTATTATTATTTCTGATCACAAATATTACTGGATAACATGTGCAAAGTATTTTGACCAGGTGAAAGGGGCTCACAGATATTTGTCTACTCAGTCATGCATTTATCCAGTCATGTATTTATCTAACATGAGTGCACCTCATCCCAGCAGAGTGAAGACTTGTGCAGGGCTTACCCTGTGGTTGCCTCCTGCTCTGGTGCTGAGCTGGTGCCTGTGGGGGGAGGGTGATGCAGGAAGAGGCAGTTCATTCATTTGTTCATTCATTTGTTCATTCACTCCCTCCCTGTACACTAGCTTGGCACGTACAGGTCACGTCTCCATGCTCACCTGGCTCCCAGGCCTGCCAGTGGGAGCCGTGCCTGGCAGTCTGGCTCCTGTCTGTCCCATCTGAGCCCCAAGGGCACTGTGCCCGCTGGATCCTGAGCCCAGAGCTCACTGTGCTCGGCTGCTGCCTTCTCCCTGGGGAACATGCTTTCTCCCTCCAGGCCAGAATGGACCCATGTGCGATCTGTGGAGGTTTGGAGGGACGCTGGGCAGAGGCACCTGTGTCTGCTCTCCTCTCATTGCCCTGCCCCCAGTCACTACCTGGGCGTGCCTCAACATGCACAAGCACATGTGCGCCTGAGCATGTGTGCGTTTGCATCACTAGAGATGTGCTTAGAGGCAGCACACATGTGCACTGTATCCCAATACCTAGAACAGCTCCCTGCACATAGTAGGTGCTCAGTAAGTGTAGAGTACCTGCTTGGGCCTTGTTCCATATGGGCTTTACATCTCTGAGTGTGTCTGTGTGTGCGGTAAGGATATATCTGCCAAAGCTTATGAGCTTGGTAGCTGAACCCCTACCCAGGGAGACAAAGGTGGGAGGTCAGGGGAGAGGGGATGTGCAGACTGGGGCCATACACAGCCCATATACACGGTTATCCCGCCTGCAAAGGCTGGTCCGAGGCTCCCAGTCTTGCCCCGTCTATGCTGAGCATGCTGCCAGGTGTGCCTTCACGCAGCCCAGCTTGATCTGTAATGTTCTCCTGTTTAAAATCTTCCCGGCTCCCTTTCAGCTTCAAGACAGAGTCCAGATTTGGACCTGGCCTTCCTTAGTTACCATTCAGAGCAGCATAGGGTTTTTCACGCTCAATGACTCCACATACAGTCCTTTGAGTGGGTACTGTTATTTGCCCTCATTTTCCAGATGAGGAAACTGAGGCACCAAGAGTTCACGGGACTTGCCCAAGGTCACACGAGTTGTATGTTGTGGAGCCAGGATTTGAATCCTGGGCTGTGGAGTTCCAAAGCCTGTGCTTTTAGCTACTACCCACACGGCTGCTCAAGGCCCTGCAAGATGTGGGCCTGCCCACTGTGCTTTTTGTCACCCCATCTTTTCATGTACCCATCTCTCTGGGCAGATGGGACCACAGACTGTTCACTACTGCCATGCCTCTGGGCCTCTGCTCCTGCTGTTCCCTCTGCCACGAATGTCCTTCTCTCTTGCTGCCCCACTTCCAAACCTGACCCGCCTCTCAGGGCCCAGGCCAACTGCCCTCTCCTCCGTTAGTCTCTCTGCCTCCTCCCCATGACCCCAGTGAGCTCACTCACGAGCCATGGCTCAGAACCATGCTCTCCCTGGGCTTGGTCTCAGCACCCAGCATGGAGGTGCTGGCTGTGAGCACCTCCATGCTGCTCTCTGCCTTCAGCTCACACGTCCATGCCGTGCTCAGAGTGGGTGCTACTGAATGTGTGAGTAATGGACAAAAGGATGGATGGATGGATGGATAGATGGATGGAGGACAGGTGATGGAGTTGCCTGGTTACTGCAACTGTAATGTCTTTCTCTGGTATCACTTCCTCCTGCTTGTTCCATTTATTGACTCATCAAATATTTATTGAGCGCCTACTGTATGCCGGCACTGTGCTAGAGGCTAAGGATGTAGCAGTCCCTGCCCCCAAGGCCTTCCATTCTGTGTGTGTGTGTGTGTGTGTGTGTGTGTGTGTGTGCGCGTGCGTGTGAGCACACGCAAGAGGGGGATACATTTATTAGTCCAATAACATCACAAGTAAATGTACAATTACCAACTGGCCAAGTTCCACAAAGAGAAAGTACCAGGGACCCCAGACTTAATAGGAGACACACCTCACTAAGGAGGGATGGGTGTGGTCAGTGAGGGGCAATTTCCTGAGAAAGGGTTTTGGAACTGAAACCAAAAGGATGAGAGAAACAGGTAAGGAATGTGCAAAGCCACACTCAAGGGACTGAAAGTTCGAGGGCCAGAGCTCAGAGTGTGAGGGGGAGCGGCTGTTACAAAGAGGCTTACAGATTCAGATTTTGGCTCGAGAACAGTAGGAAGGCATGGAGGGGTTTTAGCAAAGGAGAGGTGATCAGATTTGTGTTTTAAGATCACTGTGCTTGCCACTTAGAGAACAGACGCCACTCGCAGGACCGGAAGCAGGGGCCAGTGAGGAGGTGGTGGCAGTGTCTGGGGGAGAGAGTGGTGGTGGCTCAGATCAGGAAGGCCGCCGTGGGAAGGAGAAAAGATGACAGGTTTGATATATTTAGGAAGCAAAATGGACAGGACTTGGCGATGAATCAGAGGTAGGGAATGAGGGGGAGTGACATCGAGAATGGCGCCCTTGTTTGGGTGCTGGTCTTAGCTGACATGGACTGATCACCTGCTCAGAGCCAGGCACTGTTCGAGCACTCTCTGTGCTTTGCCTTGCTTATGCCTCACAATTATAGCCCCATAAGGTACGTGTTTGTCACCCCATCACAACTCCATTTCACTTGAATAAGAATGCTGGGGCAATGGGACGCAGTGGGGTTTGTCCCGAGCTTTGTTCCTTTGGGGAACAGCCTTGGCAGATCAAAGGAACAGAGAAGGAGGAAAGGGAGGCAAGCTGCGTATACTGAGCTGATTCTGCGTCAGTGAGATAGGTAACATTTATAGAGCCTTTGCCGTGTGCCAGGCATGGTGCCATCCAATTAGCTCATAGTAAGAGGTAACACTTAGTTCCATGCAGGGCGCTTTATATCAAAGGTCTGACTGAATTCTCACAACACATTTCACATTTCTGTTACAGAAGAAGGGACAGTGGCTCAGAGAGGTTGCAGGACTTGCCCAAGGTCACACAGCTAGTTGGCGGTGGCTCTGACATTCACACAGGCTGTGGCAGGAGGAGGGCAATGAGGATAAGCAAGGAGGTGCTTAGTGGCTGCTGGGAAGGAACGGCCTGCACTTGGCTCTGAGCATGAACCATGTCCCTCCTGCAACACCTCTTGACACTGCTCCTGGGCCTGACCTCCCACGCAAGTTATGAACACACACATGTATGCATGTGCGTGCGCATGCACACACACGCACACACACACGCACATCCCTTAGTTGCCACTGCTCACCTGCCCAGAGGTGGCCCGCCTGGAGCCCTGCACCCCAGGTGCCCCCAGCCTGTACCTGTCTCCCTGCCCTGCCCCCGCCCTGCCCGCCTGCTGGTGCCGCAGGCAGAGCCCGCTGTACATCATGTTGACAGTAGAAATTACATCCCGAGCTGCTGTTTTACACCGCGCCCTGTCAGAACTCACCGCAGCCCAGTGATCAGGACAAATTGAATACCATCCTGGCCGTGTCAATATTTATTCCATTTTACAAACGTGGCCGAATGGGGGGCAGGGCCCGCTGTGCTGCCCGCCAAGCAGAGCCCCAGGAGGCCCTTCTCCCACTCACGGCTCCCTCCCCTCCCCTCCCCTCCCTCCTCTTTCCGGACTTTTTTTTTTTGTAATCAGTTAGAATTGTAAAATTCAACATTCATAAAGTGAGTAAATCATAAATGCAGAGTTTAACAAATAATTACAAGATGAACCCCACGGATCCACCCTTTGACCAAAACACTGAAAATCAGTTCCTCTTCAGAGGTGCCCCACTACGTCCCTTCTAGACCATAACCCACTGCTTCCCTCCATCCTGGCTTTGATGCTACCCATTGCCTGGCCTTTCCTTATCGCTTACCACCTAACTGTGCATTCCTAAAGTCTTAACACAGTCCTGCTTGTGCTAGAGCTTGATATAGCTAGAACCATATTGCATACATTCTGTTGCATCTTGTTTGCATTATGCTTTTGAGATTGGGATTTGTTCGTGCATGCATTCCTTTTCACTGCTGTGTTGTATTCCATTGCATGACTACACCACAATTGATGTATCTATTGTATCCGTTCTCCTTTTTCCTCTTCTTTCCCTGTCTCCTGCTTTTCCTTCTAGTCAGTCTCTTCCTTTCCTTCCATCTTCTTCTCCCCTGTTCTGACTCCTTGGTTGGTCTGTCTCCCATTGTTCTGTCTGCTGCATCTGCTCACACCACACACACACACACACACACACACACACACACACACACACACACACGCTCTCAATTCTAGCTCTTGGATGCCCCCCTGGGTCTCTTCTTCCCTGACCCAGCTCCTGGAATACATAGCTCCCGCCAGAGGGAGGGTCCCCCGGACTTGAGTGTATTAAAGCTTATCTGTGCAGAGGATCCCTGGGGACAGAGATTGGGGGTCGTCAGCAGAGCCCTTTGCCCTTAGCAACCTTGGGGAGAAGGCCTCACCCCTCACCGTTACCCCAGAGGGTAAAACACATTCCAGTGGCCCTTCAGCCATCTGTTAGATGCGCAAATGAGTGGGGGAAGGGAAACGGGAACTTGGGCTGGACAAGGGCCAAGCCCCACCCTCAGCCCTGCTCACTCAAAGTCTCGTGGAGCATCAGGTCTCACCCAGGCCCCAGCAGAGAACACCAGCAGGTTGGGGGGGGCGGTCCTAAGAGGGCGGGGGCCCTCCAAAGAGTCATTAGAGAGCCTGCGTGGATACCCCAGGAGCATGTGTGACACATTTCACTTGTCTCCCTTAGTCCCTTCTCTTGGAGCTGCGTTGATGATGCTCATATTCAGGGTAGTTAATTTTTATTGCAACCTGAGCAGATGACATTAGGAATCTGTCCCTTTGCAGTACAGGAGAAAGTTCTCTAGGCTGGAGGGCAAGGAGACAGGTTGAAGCTTGGCTCTGATCCAGCCATGCTGGGTGACCTTGGGCCAGACCCCTCCCTCACTGGGCTTCTGTACAATGGGAGGTCAAACCGTGGTTCCGGAGGCTTGTCAGAGGACCAGGGTCCTGCTGGCAGCATTGCAAGGGGGACTTGTTCAAAATGCATGTCCCCAGTTCCCCGGAGCACCCGATTCAGTAGCAATGATAATACTAATAGGCACATTTATAGGTGCTTCTTTGTGTCAAGACTCATGCATCTGATGAGCTCAAAGGAAGAGGCTGTGCTTGTTAACCACAGCACTAAGCACTTTACAGGAGTTACCTTGTTCCATCTGCGTCACGGTCTTATTTTACAGATGAAGGAACGGGGGCACAGAGGGGTACAGTAACTCACCAAGGTGACCGCCAGGAAGTGGGAGTCCAGGACTCGAACTAGGAAAGTCTGGCCCCGGAGCCTGCCCCGAGTCTGGAAGAGCTCCCTCGCAGACTCCCATGCAGCCGGGAAGCCCCTAGACTAGGAGGTCAGGAAGTTGTAAAACGGAGATCAAGCACTGGGCCCCTGCTATGAGCGATCCGTCTTCATAGTGATTCATCAAGAGGTACGTGAAGCGCTCCTTCCACACACAGCCAGTGAGAGGTCTTACTGTCATTATTTTAGGCAACCCTCACATCATCCTCCTGAGATGGGCCTGTCCGGTAGTCTCTCCAGTGACTGATGAAAAACAGAGGCCCGAGACCACGTGGCTGGGATCCAACTCCAAAGCTGTGAGCTTTCACCCCAGCACACTGCCTTCATTACCTCCTCTGCCCTGCACCTTGTCATAGATGGTGAATCACACCCCTCCCCAACCCTCTGGGCCTTGGTCTTCCCATCTGTAAAATGGAGGAGCTGGACTAGTGGGCTGGAGTCTGGCATCCCTGCGTCTGCCCCTGACATCATGGGCTCCTTCTCTGGGCCTCAGTCTCCCCATCAGGGAAGAAGGCTTTGTGACCCTAACCCAGCATGACACGCAAATGCTGCTTTAAAACAAGCCTCCTGCCCTAGCTGGCTTGGCTCAGTGGATAGAGCATCGGCTGCAGATGGAAGGGTCCCAGGTTCAATTCCAGTCAAGGTCATGTACCTCAGCTGCAGGTTTGATCCCCGGCCCTGGTCAGGCACGTGTGGGAGGAACCAATCGACGTGTCTCTCTCATATTGATGTTTCTCTCTCTGTGTGTGTCTCCCTCTCCTTTCCACTCTCTATAAAAAACAAACAAACAAACCACAAAAATAAAAATAAAAATCAATGGAAAAATATCCTCCAGTGAGGATTAACAACAGCAGCTTCCTGGTGATGGAAGGCCTTCCATCTGGCTCCCTGGAAAAGGTTCCTGGACAGAGACCTGCCTGCCAGGGGTTCACTGAGAAGAGGCTGGGCCACACCATGGAAGGGGCGAGGGAGGCAGGGCTGTGCAGAGGGAGAGGCTGAGCTGTGAGGCCTCAGCTGGTCCCAGGGGGGCGCTCTGCAGCTTTCAGGCCCCACGTTCGAGGCAAGGGGCCCAGCCTTTGAATCCTGCAGCTTCCAGACCCCTCCCCAACCAGGTTACCCTCACCCCATCCAGGGGGCGTGCCCTGCGCGAGACAGCTCACTCCGGCTGAGTGCAGTCCCGGAGAAGGGGTCGGCTGAGGGCTGTCAGCAGCCACTGTCACAGCCGTCTCAGAGCGGGCGGCATGCTCCACTACATAAAATCTGCTGGAAAAATCAGGGCCTGACCTTGGCCCTGGAGACGACAGCAGACAAGCTGAGGCCTGAGCCCTGGGCTTAGCGAGCCAGGCCCTGGCCCCTGCTCTGAGCCCTGTGCCCCTGGCTGCCACCTGCTGTGATCACAGCCGATCAGCTCTGGGATCTCGGCTGAAAGCCTGGCTGCCGCCGCCTGCCTCGCAGCTCATCTCCCACGGTTCCCTGAGGTCCAAGCGATTATGCCACTGAAAATTCTGCTTTCATGTTGTCAACCTCGCAGTAAATTACAGACCCCGGGAAGGCGTGGGCCTCCTCCTTAAATAAGATTCAATTCCACTTAGCTGCCCCACTTCCCGCCCCTCAGACGGGTTCGCTCCCTCCCGCCGCCCAGGCCCAGGATTTATGGCCTCTCCTTTCAGGCTGGTAACCATGGCAAGCTCCTTAGGGAGGCTTTGGGCTGGAGCCTCGTGAGCCCCAGACTCCAGTGTGTCCATTTCCTCCTAGGATGGGAGAGAGGAGAGGCTAAGACAGAGGGAGGGGTTTCCGGAGGCCAAGGCAGAGAGGTAAGAGTAACCCCAGCAATAACAAGCGTGTCGATGCGGTCACATCTATTCCTCACACTCAACATGAAGCAGACACTGTCATCAGCCCCATGTTGTAGATGGGCAAACTGGGGCCAAGGTTAACCACCAAGGTCACACACGGAGGAAGCAGCGGATTTCAGGGCCGGAGCACTTAAGTCCCATTTAAGCCGCTGCCTCTTCCTGCACCCGCTGCTTTTGGAGGGTTTTAGAGTCTCTTGGAGGGTTTCAGACCCCCTAAGGCCTTGGCCCACCCAGCTGATGTCTGAATTCTCTCTTGGGCCTCAACCTCTGCTTGCATTCCTCCAGTGACGGGGCGGTCACTGCCTCTGCAGAGGGCCCACTATCTCTCTAGTGATTGGACACAATCTGTGAATAATTGGTCCAGCCCTGTCATCCCTCAGAAGCGTGGTTTTGTCATTGAAGGTCCTCCATGATGCAGCTGCTAACTCCCTTCTACAAACGGACCTTCTGAGGTTCATCGACTCTATAGGCTGTGGGGTTCTCCTTCCTGCTCAGTGCCCAGCTCTGCCCTGGGTCTCTTCCCTCTTCTTTTCTTTCTTTCCTTCCTCCTCTTTTTTATTGTTGACAGTATTACAGATGTCTCCCATTTCCTCCCTTTTTGTCCCCCAACCCCCGCCCCACCCCAGGCCTTCCCCACACTGTGGTCTGTGTCCATGGGTTATGCATATACACATGTATGTTCTTTGGTTAATCTCTTCCTGTCCCCCAACCAGAGGTCAGTTATTCTGTCCCATGCATCCATCCCTCTAGACCTATTTTGTTTGTCAGTTTATTTTGTTCCTTAGATTCCACATATAAGTGAGATCATGTCTTTCTCTGACTGGCTTATTTTCCTTAGCATAATACCCTCCATGCTGTCTCAAAGGCAGGGGTCCTCAAACTTTTTAAACAGGGGGCCAGTTCACTGTCCCTCAGACCGTTGGAGGGCCGGACTATAGTTTTAAAAAAACTATGAACAAATTCCTATGCACACTGCACATATCTTATTTTGAAGTAAAAAAACAAAACAGCAAAAACACCCGCATGTGGCCCGCGGGCCGTAGTTTGAGGACGCCTGCTCAAAGGACAAGAGCTCCTTCTTTTTTACAGCCCCGTAGTAAGTATTCCATTGTGTAGATGTACCACAGCTTTTTTATCCACTCATCTACCGATGGGCACTTGGGCTGTTCCAGATCTTAGTTATCATTAATTACACTGCAATGAACATAGGGGTGCATATATTCTTTCTAACTGGTGTTTCTGATTTCTCAGGCTATATTCCCAGAAGTGGGATCACTGGTTCAAACGGCAGTCCCATTTTTAATTTTTTGAAGAACCTCCATACTGTTTTCCACAGTGGCTGTACCAATCTGCATTCCCACCAGCAGTGCACGAGGGTTCCCTTTTCTCCATATCCTTGCCATTGGGTTCTTTTTTATATCATCCCCCCCCCCGTTACAATTGCCCACCCCCAGTCATTCCTGTCCCTGAATATCAGAGCTGGAAATCTACTGCTTGCCTCATTTTCTGATGGAGACAGGCTCAGAGAGGGGATGAATTTTCCTAGTGAACAGGGGAGCTGATAATGGACCCAAATCTTCTGCCCAGTAAATTAATACATAGTAATAAAATAGCTAACTTCTATTGAATGCTTGGTACCACCATTCTGAGCATCTCACATGTATAGTCCACTTAATTTACGAGCAACCCAAATGAGGCAGGTCTTAGTTCTGTTAACATTCTGTGGAGGAGATAGGGTACAGAGAGGTCAGGTGCCTTGCCCAACGTCACACAGGCAATCCGGATAGAATCAAGTGCTGTAACTGGTGAGGCTTGATTATTATTATCCACAGCCATGCTCCTAACTCGGTGCTCCCCCTGCTCCATGCTGTCTCCCTCCAGCCCATGTGTCTTGTTTAGATGTGCAGACAGAAGACACTCACGACAAGTTAACATACCAGGGAGACATGAGGGCGGCCAGGGAAACTGCCTGTCACTTGTGTTCTTGGGTCTGGGGCCAGCGGTCAGCAGTTGCCCTGCCCCAAGCCTGCCCGTCAGGAGTTATCACTACCCACTTCCTCTGCAGCTTCCCATCCACATCCCCAAGGGGCCTCCAGCTTGGTCACTTCTTCCTCCTGGATTGCAATCCTGAACCTCTGGAGTCAGGGCCAGGATCTGATGCATAGCTATACCCCAGAGCCTAACCCAGGGACCAACACATAGTAGGTGCTCGATAAAGGCTTGATTTTATCTCAGTAGGGCTTCCTGCAGCAGGTGACACTTGAACTGCTCCTGGAAAAGTGAGTAGGGGCTCACCACATAGAGCGAAGGGGGAAGGGAATGCCAGATTGAGGGAACTGCTTGAGCTGAGTTTTGGAGGAAGACATATTCAGAGTGCAAGTGGATACAGTGAGGGGGTAAGGGAGATGGGGAAGCGGGTAGAAAGGAGGGTGCGGCCATATTGAGCACCTTGGGTAGAAGCTAGGTCTTACTTGGAGGTGGGAACACTCATTATGACCTAGTTTTGCTGGAATAGATGGGAGAATGGAGGGAGAGAATATTCCTCACAGGTCTTACATCCTTAGGTCAGAACAGCTGGGGCTGCAGACTGCAAACTCGTTTGGCCAAATTGTCCCCCAAGACGGAGCAGGGCCCCGTCTGGGTGACAGATAGGCAGCAACTGCTGGCAGGCTTTTATTCTCTCTCCTGACAAGCAATGGAGCTGGCAGGTAGGGCATCTTCTTCCCTAATCTCCCGCCTCAGGCTGGAACAAGAAGGCAAGCACCTTGTGCAAACCGTAATCCCCTCCTTCCTGAATTTAAAGCTATAGCTTCTAGTCTGGGATCCCTCCATCCCTTTATCCAGGGGACACTGCGAATATTGAGGAAAATGGAGTTCACATACCGGCTGTACCGCAGGGGCCGCACAGGGGTGGGGCGGCTGCACTCCGCATCCGTCTCTACGGAGAAGGCATGGGAGAGCGTGGGCTTGGGAGGGGGACCTGGACTGGACTCCCGACTCTCCTGCTACGGGCTGTGTGACCTTGGTCAAGGCGCTTCCCCTCTCTGAGCCTCAGTGTTCTCGTCCCTAAGACGGGGAAAATAAATCTTCCCAGGTTTATTGTGAGGCTCGGGTAGATGACGAATGTGAAAGTAATCCTCTGGATAGAATCAAGTGCTGTAACCAGGTGAGGCTTGATTATTATGATCCACAAGTGAGAGTGGATCAGAGCTGTGAGAATGAAAGATAATAACAGCAGCTGCTGTTTGTAGAGCTTTTACCACCTGTGATTATCACCCTGGGCTGAGCCCATTATCAGCATCCATTCATCAAATCCCTACCCCAACGCCTGAAGCACGCACTATTATCCCCATTTTATAGATGAGGAAACACATCTGTGTCCGGCCTCCATTCTCACCCTTTGAAACAGAGAAAATGTCCCTCCTCTTGTCTGAGGACAGTCCCCTATCTGCGCTCAGGAGCCCGAGGACACCTTCTGGCATCTGAGATAACTCACACTATAGATTGTTCCTTCTCCTGCGTGACCTTCACCTCTCTCTAATGGGCTCCTGAGAATCAGAATTTGCACGTGCTCATGTAGACTCCATCTTAAAAAAACAAAACAGAAAAGAAGCACATACCTCCTGACAGCTCCCAGCCCCTTCTCTTAACAGCAGAACTTCTCCGAAGACTGATTGCACTCACTATCTCTTCTATTTGCCCCCACTCTCTCAACCCACTGCCACCTGGCTTTCATCCCCAACACGGCATCAAGATGGCTCACAGAGGTCACTGATGACCGCCATCTTGCTACACTCAATGGATGTTCTCCACTCTTCCTTATCCTCAACCTCTCAGCAGCATTTGAATCACAAAACTAGACAACTGGTTTTTTTCCTACTGCTGTAATAATGCCTTCTGTAGCTCTTTTGTAGGCTCATCTTCCCCTATCCCACCTACAAACTCCTCAGTCTTTCCTGGGCAATCTCAGCCATGCCAATGGCTTCAATGACTATCAATACTATGGTAACTCCCAAACTTAGTCTCAACTTCTCGTCTGAAGCTCAGGTGTTATCCCCTCAACACCCCCACTCAGATGCCTCTGGGAAACCTCCAACCCAACATATCCAAAGTCAAATGTATGCTCTTCTTCCTCAAAACTTGCCTTTTCTCTAAGGTGCCCATCTCACTGACCATATCTGTCAGATGGTCCAACCAGAGGCTGGAAGTCATGCTTGACAGCTCTCAACCCTGCACCCCACAATGGACAATCTATTAAGTCTATTTCACTTTAATTCTTAAATAACTCTCTACGTTGACTACTATGGATCATGTCTATCACTACCCGAATTCAAACCAGCGATTCAGGATGACTCAGATTTTTGGCTTGACACTGGATGGTGTGACACCATTATGGAGTGAATTAGGGGAGGAAAGGTTGGGGGAGGAAACAAGAATACCTTCTCAGGTATGTTATGTTTAAGACATTCACGAGACATGAAAGCAGAGATGTGTAGCAGGCAGTTTGTGGAAAGCGGCTACAGCGTTCGGACAGGTTCAAGCCTGGGACTAATGAGAGGGCACGATCCTCTCGTGGCAAAGCCACGTGCAAGTCCCAGCACAATTATAGACAAAGGCTATAGTTGTAAGCTTGACCTTATGGTCTGAACCTGTGGCCCCACGTGGCTGAGTGATAATAGGCTTTGGGAGGTGCAGCAAGTAAACAAAGCTTGATCAGGTGCAAGTAATTGAATAGATTCGAAACCCACGAGAACATTGTAAACATCTTGACCATGCCCTTACTTTGCCTCGTGGAATCTGGCTATAAAATAAAGACTCGGCTTGCAGGCCATGGTACTGTCTTTCCATCAGAGAGGCAGCATCCCACCTAGTCCCAGCTTTGTGCTCTTGTCTGTCTTTTCTCCATCCTTCACCGCCCCCTCTCAGGTTCACCCATGGCCGTGCCAGCTCGGCACAGCAGTTGGATGCCATAGTCTGGAATTCCAAGGAGAGGGGATATAAATCTGAGGTTCATCAGCTTGTAGGTGATATTTAATGCTGAGGAAATGAATGAGATCACTTGGGGAGAGATAGAGGGCAGGCCCAGAAGTGATCCTTAGGGCATTCCAACGTCAAGATGAAATAGAGGAGGAGAAGGAAGCAGAAAGACTGAGAGGAAACTGCCAGAGAGGTTGGAGGCCATCCAAGAGACTGCAGTGTCATGGAAACCAAGAGCGGAACTAGAGGTCAACATGTTATAAGCTGCTGAGAGGCAAGTAAACTAAAGACGGAGAAGTGACTCCGCTGGGCAATGCAGGGGTTCTTAGTGGCCTTGATACAAGGCCCATGAAGCCCCATGAAGCAAGGGATGTCATTTGTTTGCTTACAATATACCTCTAGTGCTTACCTCATTGTTTTCTGGAATGTCTGGTTATCTTTGACTGTGTGTTGGCCATTGTTCCTGGATTATTTATTTGTTTAGGAAGATTTTCAAGCCCAGGATGAAGGTATTTTCTCCTAACAAGGATTTGCCCTTGGCTGTGGGGTTATTGTTTTGGACAAAATTTAAGCAAAATTCAAGGTTGAAGATGAAAAAAGGAATTCAAGGCTTGAGGTTTCCTGACATACTCAAGTAGTGTGCATGAGGCTGCCAATCCATGATTCAAGACTGGGTTACCTTTGGTTCACCCTTACCCTAAGGGTGAAGTCCTCTGGAGTCCCAACCTATTTCATTGAGGGTCTCCTACTTGATTGCATACCGTTTGCAGGCCATGGACTTTGATTTTGATTCCCTTTTTGCTGTGAGATCATCAAAAACAAATTCAAAATCTCCAAGTTCAGCAAACACCCTCAGGACAAAAGCGGATTCCATGTTCTTTAACTTCTCTGGGTTTCTGTTTTCTCTTCAGTTTTGACCTAATAATTCCTGGTAATTCCTTACAAACAGCCTACTTGTCAGCTCTTTGATGCTTTAATAAGATGCTTTTTCTATTTTATCCAGCAGTCTTAGCTCTTTTCAGCTGAAGTGTTGGTCCAAAAAACGTAGCCTCCTATTTCTAAGCATAGAAATTGCTAATCCCTAGGGTTTAGCAAATGTATGGCTCAATGAATATTTGTGGATTGAATGAAGTGAACCCAGGTCTCCAACATCCCTGCTCTTCCTAATGCATTGGACATCAGATTCCCAGGCCAAGATTCTAACAAAGCACTGTGGTCAGAGTCCAGTGAGCTGTGCAGAGAGGCTGAGCTGTGAGCTCAGAGGACAGAAAAAGCCCTGTGAGGTGGGGAGGGACAATGGCCAGAGGTAGTGGGGAGGACTAGAGTGAGCACAAAGATGGACTTGTGTCTTTTTAAAAAATATATATATTTTATTGATTTTTACAGAGAGGAAGGGAGACGGATAGAGAGTTAGAAACATCGATCAGCTGCCTCCTACACGCCCCCTACTGGGGATGTGCCCGCAACCAAGGTACACACCCTTGACTGGAATTGAACCTGGGACCCTTCAGTCCGCAGGCCGATGCTCTATCCACTAAGCAAACCGATTAGGGCTGGACTTTCGTCTTAGTGGAAGAGCCATTGGGTTGGGAAGGGAGGACTCACAAGAAGTCACATTGTAAGTAATCGCCTGAAGTGAAGGCTGGAATGTATGAAGAATCTAAGAGCGAAGAGTGGGCAGAGAAGCAAGGACTAGCCATGGAAAAGTTTTGAAAGCCAAGGGAGGCCCTTGGGCCCTCTGTGAATGCAGAGGCAGAACCCAGGCAGGGGCAGTTCCCAAGGAGGGGGGAGGAGAAACTGCTTTTGTTGAAATGCACACATGGTAATTGCTAAGAAGAGTATTTCCCCTGGTTTAAAAGGCTTTCTCCTCTGCATTTTCCGGGGTCCCAGTTTCAAAGGAATTTTAATTGCAAAGAAAATTTTGTCATCTCCCTGAGGGGAGAGGGCTCAGTAGCTTCGAACAGTCATGCTTGATGCTGATTCTTCTCCAAACTGGGGATTTTCACGCTTCGGCTGCGTGGAAGCTGTCTGGGGGTTGGGTGGTGCGGAGGGCGGGGTGGGGGTGAGACAGGCCTTCTGAGCCTTCGGGAGCTGGGAAGGCTGGGTTTGCAGGTGGGGGTTCCTTGGCCTGGGTTCCCCATGAGGGTCTTTGGTGCCAACCTGGTGACAATCCTAACTCCTTTCTCTTCGAACCCAATGGGTTTATTTAATTAATTATGTTAATTAAACAACTGGTCTCTCAGCTTCCATTCCTGCTCCACTGTAGACTATTCTCCACATGGCAGCCCATTTGGAAAACAGTTTGGTAGTTTCTTTAAAAGTGAAACATAAATTTACCATATGACCCAGCAATTCCACTCCTAGGTATCTCCCCAAGAGAAACGAAAACATATGTCCACACAATGGAATACTATTAAGCAATAAAAAGGAACACACTGCTGATATATGCTATAATATGAACACATCTCAAAAACCATTATACTCAATGAAGAAAGCTAGATGAGAAAAAAAAGCACATATTATATGACTTTGTTTATGTAAAATGTCCAGAAAAGGCAAAACTATATATAGAGAAAACCGATGAGTGGTTGGCGGGGGCCGGCAGTGGGAATGGAGACGGACGGCGGATGGGCATAGAGGATCTTTCTGGGGTAAAATAAACATTAAAGCTGGATAGTGATGGCGGCTGCACCACTCTGTAATTTACTAAAAATCACTGAATTGTATGCTTACAACAAGTGAATTTTATAGTATGTAAATTATATCTCAGTAAAGCTGTCAAAAGAAATGGCTCTCATTTCTCTGAGAATAAAAGCCAGCATTTCTACAAGGCCTTACAGGATCTGAGCCCCCCGCCTCTTTGGCCTCACCGCCCCCCCCCCACCCCCACTCTCCCTCTCTCTGCTCCAGCCCACTGGCCTTTTGGGTGTTCCTTGAGCACAGCCGACGTGCTCCTGCCTGACAGCCTTCACCTTGGCTGTTCCTTCTGCCTGGAATGTGCTTCCCTAGACATCTGCGGGGCTCCCTCCCCGACCATTTTAATATCTTTGTTCCAATATCACTCCATCTAAAATTGCAGCCCCTCTCCAAGGCTCTGCCAACCCCCTTTTCCCGTCTCCTGATTTTTCATAGCATTTATCACTTTCTAACACACAGTTTTCTTATTTAGCGTCCTTATTGTTGGGTCTCTCTCTTCACTCGCACATATGCTTCACAGGGATAGGAATTCACGACGGTTTGATTCACGGGTGTACCTGGCGCAGAAAGGTGATTGACAAATATTTGTTGAGTGGCTGAGTTAACAAGTGAGTCAACAAATGTTTTCTGCATGCCCTCCTCGGTGCCAGGAGCTGAGCACACAGCCACAAACTGGGTGAAAGGCCTCTCGCCCCCTGGATGGCTTGCATTTTCGTGGCAGGAAAACCATAGGCAAGAATGAATTTTAAGCCAGAAATGGAGAGAAACCCCTCACCAAGAAATTGCGCGTGTGATCAACTTTACAGAGGCTGTTATGGGAGCAGGATGAGCGAGGGTCTTCCCGGAGCATGGCCTGACGGGTAAGTAGGAATTAGCCAGGTGGGGAGGAGGGAAGGAAGAGCTTCAGGCCAGGGAACAGTAGGTGTGAAAGCCCAGAGGTTAGGGAGAACGTGTCCTGTTTGGAGACATGTAAGATGTTGGCTCCAGTTGAAATATGAACCATAAGGGACCAAAGAGAGAAGAGGGTGGTGAGGTGGCTGGTGGCAGACTGCACAGAACCTCGGGCCCGTCAAAAATATGACGGGCCAGTTCAGCAGGGCACCAACCAATCAGAAATGACACTGGTCATAAACGGCTGGGACATTCCTGCCGGATCTCTGCTGTGCCCTAAGCCAGGGGAGTGACAGGGTGGATTTAGGATCACACCAGATACCAAGCGCAGAACAGAACGGAGGGGCTGGTGAGGACTGGGGGAGGCCGGCCAGGAGGCTGAGAGAATGGACAGTCGCGGGTGACTGACTGAATCTAGGTTGTTGGGCAAGGGAGGGGTCATGGGTAACACTACTAACCACCGCCAGCATTTGCTGAGAGGACACTGTGTGCCCGGAAGGGCTCTGACCACCAGCAGGTACTCTCACTTAACAAGAACTCCCCAGGAATCTGAAGCACGGGGGCTCTACGGCCTGAGTACATCCTGGACTCGGAGACAGACTACAGGTGACGTGAGTCTTTCAGGGGTGACGCTCAGGCTGCCAGCCTGGGTGAGTGGTAGAACCTTTTGGGGAAACAGGGGTGGGCGGAGCCGGGAGAAGTAAGAGGTGGAGCCGGTTTGTGAGGGAAGATGCTAGACCCCCTCCCACAAAAGTGTGAGGCTCTGGAAGCCACCCAAGTGGAGATGCCAACCAGGCAGTTGAATATGTAGGTCTGGAACCCAGAGGAGAAATTCAAGCTGGCAACAAGTGATGTGGGCGTTATGCCCACAAAAACACCACCATGGCTTGAGACAAGAATGGGGAATACAGGAAGGCTGTTAGTAGGATTCCTTCGGGGAAAATAAAAAGAACACACACACACACACACACACACACACACACACACACACACGTGCTGGAGTAGGAGCAAAACATTTTCTAGAAGGAATTATGGGAAATCATAAACAGGGTTTACCTCTGGAGAGCAGCTGGCAGGGTGGGGGTCCTGGGAGTCTCTGTACCCAGAGCACATGTGGGACACGTGCCACATCTGTTTCTTAAAGAATGTCAGAGGGGGAATAACTGGTTGGTGAAATCGAAAGTCATTTGTGTTCATTTTTCTCTCAATACCTCTTTTTATTTTTTTAACTTAATAATGTGTTTTTAAATTAAACAGGTGGAGGAGGAGATGGCAACAGCGATGGCGAATGAGCGATCAGGGAGGCAGAAGAGAAGCAGGAGACGGGGGTGGGGGTGGGGGGTGGGTCACGGAGATCAGAGAAGAGGGATTTGGAGGATGGGGTGACCCCAGGGTTTCTGATGTTGTAAGAGACCAAGGGTGGTGACCTGAGAGCACAGGGATCAGAGTTGAGGAACAGAAGCATCGTGGTGTAGTGCAGGCCATGGTGTGCCCTGTGAGAGTTGTAATGGGGAGGGGGGCAGACACCAGTTTGGAGCGAGCTGAGCAGTGAGTGGGAGGGAATGAAAGGAGACAGTTGATAAGTTGGGCTGAGAAGGGAAGGAGGGAGGGGGCCTACTGGAGAGGAATGTGGGGGTGAGGGAGGGACTTTTGAAAGGAGAGAGGACTGTGTTCAGTGCTGATGGGGAGGAGCCGGCACGGCAGGAAGATGGTGCAGAAGTGGAGAGCAGGGGTCCGGGGCCCAGGTAGAAAGGGGACCAGCGTGGCTCCTCTGCCATAACCGGTGGTGAGGACAGGGGGGGTGGTTGAAGCTCTCGGGATACACCCCTCCTTCCCTTTCCCGTCTGGCTGTGGCCTTCGGGACAGTGCCTGGCTTTGCTCCTTGTGTTGGCCACTAACTCTGGACCAGGCTTCCAGGCTCCTTTGCTCAACTGCTTGGGACCCTGGACAGGGGCAAGGCAGCCTCCCAACCCTGCTCATCCCCTGGCTGACTGTGCAGCCTCCCTACCCCTACCCTACCCTGGGCCCCAGTTTCTCCTCATAGGTGGGCCAGCTCAGGATCCTAAGATTCCATGGCTCAATGCCCCTGCCGGTTCCCGCCTCTGCTGCCTCAGCCCCTGATGTCTGCCTCAAGAAAAACTCAAGAGAGGTGGTCCTCCCAGCTGATACGTTGAGTCCCCTGGCCCAGCGATGACATGGACACCTTTCATATCCCCAGAAGACACAAGCCATTTGGAATTTTATGGGTTCTGGACTCCAGGTCCAGAATGGTCCAGTTAGTTTATCCAGATATTCTTGCCCTAAACCCCCAGGTGCGGAGGGAGAGACTACAGTTGGGGTAGGGGGTGTGCTGGGCTGAGAAAAGCCAGGTCCTGGTCCAGACTCTGCCCAACCCAGCCGTGTAGCTCCAAGTGAATCCTGCATGCCTCTGGGCCTGAGCCTTCTCATCTGAAAACTGGACATGATCATTGCTCCCACGTGGTTTTACTGCGAGGGTTCGATGAGACGATGCTCCTAGAACACGGGCAAAGCTCGGCATCTGGTAACTATTATCATTATTAATAAGCCCCACCCCGATCTATTACCTGACCTGGAAACCTCTGCCAGAGAAACATCGGCCTGCGTTCCAGGAGATGTGTGCACAGACAGTCACCAGGGCACTGCTGGTGATAAGGGGAAAGGGGAAACAGTCTCCGAATCTGCCAGGAAGGGACTGGACACATAAAAATGGAGAATGCTCACACGATGGAATACAGCACTTAAATGGAATGAACCAGCGCTATATATATCAACATGATAGCTTTCAAAAACATTGTTGGAGAGAAAAAAGCAAGTTGCAGAGTGATGAAACATCTAGTATGAATCCATTTACATTTTAAAAAAAAACAATGCTGCTTATTTTCGGTGGGTACATATAATGTATGCTCAAGTATAAAAATGGTACGCAATCATGCACACCAAAGCTCATGGCCACGTGACTGCTGAGGAAGGGGGAAGAGACCAGCGTGGAGAGGGTGGGAAAGGCTGCTCAAGCATCATTGAAAAGTGTCCCGATTCATGTATTTCTTACAAAATTAAAATTAATTTCTTAAATGAAATCAACTTTAAAAAAATTCCTGCCTTACCTATTTCACCGGTTTGGAGGACTGAATTCTATGTGCATAGAGAACGTGTAATTCATTTTCTAGTCGACGGAGCATTTTTTGCCCACGTGACCTTACTCCCATCCTTTCAATGAGACTTTGAGGGATGGGTTTTATTTTCTGTTCATTTGAGGAGGAAAATGGGGTGCAGAGACGTGATGCGATTTTTCCCAGGTCACACATGTGGTGTGTGGC
Organism: Cnephaeus nilssonii; assembly: GCF_951640355.1. Lineage (NCBI taxonomy): Eukaryota > Metazoa > Chordata > Mammalia > Chiroptera > Vespertilionidae > Cnephaeus > Cnephaeus nilssonii. The sequence continues at coordinate 68,377,106 of NC_137082.1, read as the reverse complement.
CACAGAGCTGGGAGTCAAACTTGGGCCTGTCTGGTTCAGTAGCCCGGACCCCTCTTTCTACTGCTTCGGGCTCCTTTAAACCATTTCTGAGCCACTGCTGTAATGAGGGGCTCCACCCTGCCTCTGAGCTCCCCCGAGGAGCGCCCTCAGTCCCCAGGCAGGCGTCCCGCAGCCCCACTTGGGCTGGCCCTGAAGACCTCGGCCACATGGCCTGGCGGCCGTCCTTTCTCTTGAGACCCTCACTCACTCGCTTCTGGGAGGCAGTATGTTGCTAAGGATAGACCTTGGATACCAGCTGGTGACCTTGAGCAAGCCACTTCCTTGTTCTGCAAAATAATACCTAGTTTGCAGGTTGCTGTGGGCAAAGTGTACACAGTAAGCACTCCGTGAACGCTGGTTCCTGCTCGTTCCTCATCCCACAGCTTTTCTACTCTAAGTAGGGGCCAGACTCAACCCGGAACCTGCGCCAGGCACAGCGCCCAACATCAAGTAGGTGCCCAGGAAAGTCTGTGGCTTGGCTTAAATGATCAATGGAGTTCGATGATCAATAATAGCAGGAAACGTCACCACAATCTAGCTGGGGTGGCAGACCCCACTCACAAGCCAGGGTCCTCTTGATCCCGTGTGTTAGTTCCCTAGGGCCATCTTGCACGTGACCTCTAGGGCAGTGAGGAGCCACTGAAGGTTTAATCAAGAGAGTGGCACCCTAAAGAAGATGCTGCGTGACGTGTGGCTTTGAAAGGGAGGCAGGGAGACCTGTGGTGAGGCTGTGGTGGATAGCTCAGGTGACACATGGGGTCCTGAGGTCCCTTCTAATCTAGTGAGATACCTGGGGAACTGGAGGAACCTGGACTGGATTTTGAAAGATGCTAGGGTTTTATAGGAGATTGACATAAAACACACAAGGCATATAAGAATGTGTTGGGTAAACAAACAAACAAACAAAATCGCATACACACCTTTCTTGGGCAACACCACCCCTGCCCCTTTGTGTGCCGAGAGCGTTGACTGACACGGGTCTCAAGTTAATTCCCGGCTCCCCTGAATCGCTTGGCAGAAACAAGTTTTCATGTCAACTCACAGACCGACCCGTGTGAGCCCTCTGACAAACACGGAGCGTTACTGGGAAAGCAGGTAGCCAGCACGAGGGAAGGGCCAGCTCTTCCTTTGCTGGTCTGTCACACACTCAGCTGTTGACCTACACCTGGCATTCAAGATCCTATCCCCTGTGCCCCAAACTTCAGATTCAAGGGAGGAGCGGGAAGGGCAGGTGGGAATATGAACAGCGCGAGAGAGGGGTTTTTATCTTAAAAATCACAGCTGCCATTTTTTGAATACTTCCTGCGTGCTGGGCACGTGCACTCGTTCTTACATTAATCTCTGACGAGGGTGCTGTTTTTATAGATGCCTTTTACAGGCGAGGGAATGCGGACCCAGGGAGCTGAAGTAGCTTATCCAAATCCACACAGCTGGCAAGTGGCAGAGCTGGGGTTTAGGGCTTGTCTAGCTCTCAGGTCCACTGTGACAACCTATTCTCATCGCCAGACTTGATGAATGCCAACACTTCCCTTTTGTCCCCAAAGACACTGACACTGATGATTTTAATGACGCTTCTTCACTTATTCATTCACAAGATCATTACGGAGTGCATACTCTGTGGCTGGCAATGAGAAAGAAGGATGGAAGGGGAAAGGCAGGTGCAGAGGTCGGGAGGCAGAGAGGTGCGCGCCCAGGAGACCCTGGACTTGGCAGATGAGGTCCCGAGTCGATTAGCCAGGTGGGTGGGGAGCAGCGGTGGGGAGTGAGGGGTCTATAAACAGTGGGCGGGGATGGGGGTGGGGCACACGTGTACAGAGAGAGCCACGAAGGAGTCTTGCTTCCTTATTTATTACCTCTGGGCTCTCAGATGCAAGACTACCAGGCAGAAGTGACAAAATAAAAAGGGAAAGGAAAAAATGCCAGCTACAGCCAGAATAAAATCAGGGCAAATAGAATAAAACCTGACAGCCAAGTATAAATAAATATTCGTAAAAGAGTTAAAGGACAGATTAAAATAAAAACACCAAATGCAATTCTTACCCCTTGACAAATGCAGTGCGAATTGGGTTCTTTTAATCAAATGTTTGGCAGGTGTATGAATTATTTATAATTCAATACTGGGTGGTTAAATGGAAAATGGAAGATGTTCTCGGAGCTTATCCGCCTCCCCCAATGAGTTCTCCCCCAGGAGACGGCCCCTCCCCCACACCAGGTTCACAGGCCTGGGCTCCGGAGCCAGTCATCCTGGCCTCGCTCTGGGCGTCACTATTTGTCAACTTGCTCCTTTGTTACACGCCTTCATGCCTCCCAAGGCCTCGTTCAGGAAGGGGGCCCCTCAGTGCTGAGGATGGGAGTGGGGACAGCTGGCCAGGTCCAGAGGAGCTATTGTCCAGATACCTGGGTTCTTGTCCCTGCTTCCACAGACTCTGAGCATGCTCTGTGCAAGTCTTTGCCCCCCCGCGCCCCACCCCCGCCAGTCCTCCTCCCTCATACGAGCTTCAACGTCGCCACCCTTGCTTTGCCACCTCACTTCAGGTCTCGTTCAGAGCGCATTCCAACATGCGGGCCTCCCCACACCCGTCTATAGCAGGAAGCATGGTAACTGTCCCCAACTTACAGAAGAGAACACTGAGGCTCAGAGAGATGCCGGATGTGCCTCTAGCCACGCCACTGGCATGAGCTCGGGTTGGGGTTGGAGCCCAGGTCTTCAGACTCCATGTTCACCGGGAGTGCCATGCTGGGGCACTCGCTGTCTGCGTGATGGAAGCATGTCCCCTAGCCGCTCTGATCCTCCGCTTCCTGCCGTGTACACGGCGCTAACGAGAATAGCTACCCTGGGGCCACTGTGCGGGTGAAGAGCGGGTGGGGTCGGCTGTGCAGTGCCTGGGCTCCCCGGGAGCAGGCATCACTGTACACAGAAACAAGAACTCAGAAAAGCCACCCTCGTTTTACCGACCAGGAAACTGAGGCCGACAGAGACAAAGTGACTTCCCAAAGCCATTCTGTGAGTCAGTGCAGGGCAGCTCACACCAGCACAACCCGGGACCCACTCACCCGGACTCTGAATTGGATCCCTCCACACACACACACACACACACACACACACACACACACACCCTGTGAGTGGAAGCAGGAGCGGGGGACCCACCGCAGCCTGGTGCCAACTGACTTCCCTGAGCCCCAGATGAGTGAGTCCTCTCAGCTAACAAACGTCTGTCGGAAAGGTGGGAGAATGAAGGTAATTAGTCCCCTTAATGCCGATTTCAGACTAATCTTTCACACTTAGGGAAATTGTTCCAATGATTTTCTTATTTTCAGGGGAGCTCGTTAAGTAAGAATTAGTAAAATAGATATGGTAGGAGATAAGAAAATATTTTGTGATGATAAGCTGCCTAAACACACCGAGAGGGGGCCTGGCCGAGCCACGATGGAGGGACAGATCCAGGTCCTCCCGGGATGGGTGGCAGCCTCGGGGGGGGGGGGGGGGGGGCGGCTCTGCAGAGTAGCTCCTCGATGCAGGCGGGGTGCAGTTGATGTGTTTGGGTCCAGTGCACCTCTACCAGCCTCTGTGCTCCTCGAGCCTGGCCAGAGGGAGGCCGCTTGTTAGACAACTTTCCTCAACGTCTGGGAAGAGAGAGAGGTCTTTTCTGAGGTCCCGGGCCCACTGCAGGGAGTTCAGACCTGAGCACCTTCTGAATGCTCTGGGGAAGTTAAGGAGCATTCGTCGGTTGCCTGCTGTATGCACGGTGCGTGTTGGGTACCTCACTGTCATTTCACCCCCTTGCCCCATGGGGTGGATGCGAGTGTGGCCACTTTTATAGACGTGGAGATGAAGGCTTGGTGGCCAGGCTGCTCCAGGCTCAGCCAGCCCTACTGGTTGTTCTCAGGTGTCATCTCTTGTGACCCATCAGTGCCTGTGCTGCGCCGGTTGTTAACTATTTTGAACATCGCCCTTGGCCATGTGACCGGCCAAGGCCACAAGGCCGTAAGTTCCAGCGTGCATTAGAGCCCACGGCGCCCCACACCAGAACACACACCACTTCTGCCCCTCCGGCTGCCTCTGTGTCACGAGTCCCCGAGGGAAGGGGGCTTAAAGGGAATGGCTTGGAGCCAGAAGAAACGGTGTCCCCTGCTGAAAGGGGTCTTCCCAGGTGGGAACATGGGAGGCTGTCCTGCTGTCTGTCCTTCTGGAACAGGCACAGGCCATTTCCCCCCTCACTCCTGCCTCCCCATCTCTGCTTCGGTGGCACCGGCCCCAGAACTGCCTCCTGCTTTCTCTTCCCTCTTCAAATTCTCTGGAGCATCCCTGGAGCTCAAGCCCTGGCCTTCACCCCAAAGAGCCTCCGATCTCTCCCTCACCTCTGAACTCAGTAGGGACCCCATGGTCCCTGCTTTTAGCTGCAGTGCACTCTGGGAAGCCTAACCTTGCATGTCCAGTGATCTTCTGTGTCAGTGTCATCAGCAGAAGCTGCCAGGTGATTGGCTCTGGCAAGGAGAAGAGCTGCTCTCTAACAGGCCAAGCAGGAAAATGGGACTTTGTGAAAATGTCAATATGACATTTCCCCTGGGGTCACGGGCCAGGTCACGCATTCAAGTTTTGAATGCCCCCCTACCTCCAACCACAACAGAAACCTCTGCTGCAGAATTCGTGCGACATTTGGAGAGAGCCCCCAGAGCAGTGGTTCTCAGCCAGCGGCGATGCTGCTCCCCACACAGCACATGTGACATTTTCTGCTTCTCACAACTGGGGAGAGGCTATGGGCATCTAGTGGGTGGGGGCCAGGGACACTACTAAAAACCTCCTGTGCTCAGGATGGCCCCCCAACAGAGAATTATCCAACCCAAGATGTCAGTAGTGCCATTGACACCTCCCTGGAGACATTTGACCCAATGTCCCCATTTAACTTATCTAACTTCTGACTGTGTCTACCCTTAGGACTAAACAGCGAAAAGGGCATTAGGCCTCCAAGTCAAGACTCTAGGTTCTGACACATTTTTTTTAATTCAACAAACATGTATTGTGCTCCTATCATGTGCCAGGTATGGAGCAAGGTGCTGGGTCTCCAGTAGCGGACAAAATAGACACAATCTCTACCCATTTGCAACTCACAGGGTAGTGGACTTTGAGCTAGGTCCCCTTAGATTTGTCTTTCTCTCTCCAAGCCTCAGTTTTCTCATCTCTAAAATGGGCCCAATACTGTGTTGCTGTGAGGCCTTCAAAAATTTAAATGTTTACAACTGCAGATCCTCAGTAACATCTGAGTGGAGTGGATGCTTCTCTTTGGAGAGGGCTGGGCAGGTGGTGGGAATGACTTTCCACTGAGAGAAGAGAAGGGAAGAAAACTAAGACCGTACTGAGCATTTACTCCTCACGGGTCCTCCCATTAACCCTGCAGTGCAGGTGTCCTTTTACTCAAAGTGCAGATGAGGAAAGAGACATACTTCAGCTGGTCAAGTGGCGCTGTGGGGATCGGACCCAGCTCCCCTGGCTCTTTCTGCTTTCCCCTTTGCCATCTCTAGGGCCTTTTCAGGGAGTTGAGGTCTGAGCCTGACCAGGTCTGGCTTTCATGCCTTATTCCCCAGCATCCCCTGGGGTCTTGGTCTCACCCCATTAGCGCTACTTTAAAAAGTGCAGACCGACCAGGGCACATTATTGCCCACATAAATCAGGCGGCTCCGAGGACGGAACACCTTTAAACAAACAGCTGATGGGAGTGAAGTTCCAGGATCATTATTAATAGCTTTTCATTTCGGTGGCCGCTGTGCTGTGACATGCCTTCCCAGCAGAAGCCCCGCGAAGCCAGCCCCGATCGGCTGATCCCCCGAGTCCACCAGTCAGAATGAATGACTGTACCTTTGTGTTAATTGTGGAGCCCAAGTCACATGTGGAATGCTAATAGGGCCAAGTGGGAGGGGGCTGGTGCCAGTCTTGCCTGGCTGCTGGGCAGGGAAGGAGCCCACCTCTGGCCCTCCTCCACCGCAGTCAGCAGCCGGAGCGTTCTCTGAGCTCCACCCTCCTCTGCTCAAGAAAGCCCTGTGGTTCCTGTGGCCCAGGGCCAAGTCTGGACTCATCTGGCTGCCATTCAGGGCCCTTCATGTCTCATCCTATTGCTCCAGCCTCCTTGCTTGCACCCGCACACCACCAACCCTGTACTGCTCAAACTGCTATTCATTCATTCATTCATTCATTCATTCTTTACTGAGCCCTCTGAAGGATGCAGGGGATGAAGCCGTGGACAAGACAGACGTACTCCCCAGTTCCATGGGGTTTAACATCAACTAGAAAAGACAGGTGAGTATGGGTTCTGAAACAGGCTGCCCGGGTCCACATCCCAGCTTGCTCTTTATCTGTGCAACCTTGGGTGCAAGGTCTAACCTCTTCTGGGCCTCAGTTTCCTCCTCTGTAAAATGGGAATATTAATAGTCTGTATTTCATAGGGTTGTGTGAGGAATTAAATGGCTAAAAACATATAAAAACACATAAAATGCTTATTTCACTTACTATTGAGCATGACATTCTCAATAACTGTTAGCTATTATTACCATTAACTCATGACTTCATTAAAACGTACGATAATGACCACAAGAAAAGGACCAGGGAGCAAGGGGAGTATTAAACAGGGGGGCTGGCCGAAACCGGTTTGGCTCAGTGGATAGAGCGTCGGCCTGCGGACTCAAGGGTCCCGGGTTCGATTCCGGACAGGGGCATGTACCTTGGTTGCGGGCACATCCCCAGTGGGGGGTGTGCAAGAGGCAGCTGATCGATGTTTCTCTCTCATCGATGTTTCTGACTCTCTATCCCTCTCTCTTCCTCTCTGTAAAAAATCAATAAAATATATTTAAAAAAAAATAAAAATAAAAAAAAAAATAAACAGGGGGGCTGGCCCAATCTGTGACTCTGGGAAGGGTTCCCTGAGGAAGTCCAGTTTTCTCAGATTGGAGGGATGAGTGGGCGCTAACTGAATTGGAGGGGGAGGGAAGAGCATGTCCAATGGAGGGAACAGCATGGGTAAAGGCCCGAGGCTGGATGGGTTGCGGAGCTGAGAAACCTGCAAGGTAGCAGGAGGCTGGTGGTCAGAAGTGAAGGCGGAGGGGGCCTGAGACTGGGGGAGCAGGCAGGGGGCCACGCGCAGGGCCCTGTGGGCCTTGTTAAATTTTGAATTTCGTCCTGAAAGCAATGGGAGGCTGTTGCGAGCTCCTGAAGCAGCGGAGTGGCATGAACCTTATTTTATATTTAAACTCACCCAGGACACTGTATATGTGAGGCAGACAGATCCCCCTCATTGTGCTAGGGCCCCCACAGGGAGGCTGAGAGAGAAACAGGAGATGGGAGAAGAGGCTGTAGTCCAGGTGAGTGATAACTGTGGCCTGGACCTGGGTAGGGGCCTGAGGGTGGAAGGAGAGGGCTGTCCCTAGAGCTTTGCAGGAGGGAGAATCCTTAGGGCACAGTAGAGTGCTCTGGGGAGGTGAAAAAGAGGGACCTGCTGAGGGGGGTGCCAAGGTGGTGATGTGGGAACAGAGGGGGAGTAGCAGATTTGGAGGGTCTGGGTCCATGAACTCAGTTTGCATGCCCTCGTGGTCATAGGGCTCTGAGTCTTTGTATGTACCGTTCCGTCTCCCTGGAATGCCCTTCCCGATCTTGTATGATGGGGCATCTTTTTATTAATCACTCAAATCCAGGCTCCAGTGTCACCTCCAGTACACGAAGCCTGCCTTGGCTACCCCAGATTGGGTCTCTCTCCCCTCTCTGTATCTACTTCTCTGTATCAACTCATGACTTATTAAAAGGTATGATAACTGCAAAAAAAAAAAAAAATCAGGAGCAAGGCAACATCCCGTGCTCCCAGCACCCCGTACTTCACTGGCCTCGTGGCTCCTTCAGTCTCCTCTGCTGTGTCCACCTCAGCTCCTCCCGTACGTTGGAGGGTCCCAGAGCTTCGTCCCAGGTCACTCCTCTTTTCTGTCTACACTCACTCGCTAGGTGACCACGGGCAATCCCATCCGCTTGCTGATTACACCCGGTGTGTAGGTGCCACTCAGCTCGCTCCCTGCAGCCCCAGCTGCCGTATCCACTGGCCTGTCAGCATCTCCACCTGGAAGTCTGAAATGCACTTCAATCTCATCATGTCCAAAACCGAACTCCTGACTTCTGCATCCCTCCCAACACACACCAACAACAATGAGGTAAAATAAAGTTAAAACTGCTCCTCTTCCCACTTCCTCCATTTCTGTAACTGGCAGCTCCATTATCCCAACTGCTTCTGCCAAAGGCCCTGGAACCATCCTTGACTTCACTCTAGCTCACACCCCACGTCAGATCCGTCAGCAAATCACGCCAGCTCCGACTTAAAATAGATCCAGACCCTTCTCACCACCTTTGTTGTTAACAACCTGGTCCGAGCCACCGGCATCTCACCTGGGTTATTGCAGCAGCCTCCTCTCGCATCCCCCGGTTTCTGCCTTTGCCCCCTACAGAACGTTCTCGGTTGTGGTGCTAAAACATAAATCAGATCATAACATGCTTCCTCTCAAAACTCCTTCAGCTTCTCGTCTTACTCAGAGTAAAATGGCTCATAAGACCCAATATGACCTGGCCTCTCATTACTTCTCTGACCTCTTCCTACCAGCCTTCCCATCCCATCCTTCCAGCCACACTGGCTTCTGGCTCTTTAAATATAACGGGCATGTTCCCACCTCAGGAGCAAGGGAACATCCCGTGCCCCCAGCACCCCGTACTTCACTGACCTCGTGGCTCCTTCAGTCTCCTCTGCTGTGTCCACCTCAGCATCTGCTGGTCCTCTTGCCCCTGATCTCTGCCTGGCTCCCTCTCTCCCCTCCCTTGGAGGGCTGAGCCCGGGAGGCTTTCCCTGACCACCTGAGATAGAACAGCTCCTCCATCGGCCAGTCCTGCCTCCCCTCTCACTCCTCCCCCACAGGACTCATCCCGGTCTGATATAGCATACACTTCCTTATTATTGCCTCCTTGCCCTCCAAGGGAAGCTCCATGTGTAGGGGCTGGTCTTTTGTGCTCGGCATATGATTGGTTGCTCAGTGGCTGTTTCTCGGATGACGCTGAGACCACTGTTGTTAAGTCTTTGCCTACTTGTCCATTTCTCTGTCTCCCCCAGTAGACGGTAGGTGGCAACTAGTTCCAACTCTCAACTGCTTTTCTGGTGTCCCACACAGAGTCCGCCCTCTGCGTGCTCAGTAAATGTCTGAGTCAACAAGGAATAAATGACAGAATTTCCAGATGGGCTGCCTGGGGTGGTGTGAGGGACGGGTGATGAGAGAAGCAGAGTGGCCTCCTCGAGGCCCTTCCTGCCTCTCCCAGGGGACCTGGGGCTGCCTTGGAGGGGAGGAGGCAGGAAGCCTGAGCCCAGGGATCTCCACAAACCAGAAGGGACAGGGATGGAGATTGGGAGCTGGTGCTGGAAGGATCTGGAAGTGCAGGTTTCCTTTGGGGCTAACCTTTGGATTTAGAATTCTCTTTGAGGTTCATGAATCTGAAGTTTTGAAACAAGTCAAGGGTTTAGGATGAGGACTGAGTGAAAGCTTGAGTTTGGGGAAGCGATCGACGTTTTGGATTTAAGGTTACGATTCGGGGTGTCTGGTTAGGGCTGAAAGTTTGGCAGCTGGGCCTGATGCTCGTGGCCAACTGGTTTTGAGAATGGGTCAGAACCTAGGTAAGAAAATGGGATAGAGTGGAGGGTAGCCCAACTTGAAGGCATTCATTAGGTTTTAAAAGCTTCTCAGCCAGGACACCATAAGACAGAAACGGACATCGTATAGCCAAGTTCTAGACCAGGGGACATTGGCAATGTCTGGACACATTTTTGGTTGATGCAACTGAAGGAGGGGAGCTCTCGGTATCCAGTGGAAAGAGGCCAGAGATGCTGGTAAACATGCTGTAATGCACAGAAAAGCCCTCCCCAGCAAAGAATTACCTGGGCCCCAATGTCAATAGAGCTGAGACTTGATTCTCCGAAGGGTTACCCAAGGGCTAATCCGGGTGGGCCAGGGCTCAGGACATGAATGTTCGGGGCTGAGAGCTGGGGTGATGGGGCCGGAGTTACAGAGTGAGGTGCAGGTGCTCGCGTGTCCCCTCTCCATGAATTCTGCTACCTCTGGCTCTGGCAGACTCCAGGGGAGAGGAGAAGGGTGAGGGCGGAGATGGAGTACATGAGGTTGGGGGAGGGACTGGCAGAGAGCTAGAGAGAGATGGCATCTGGAGAGGCCAGTGTCGCAGGCAACTTGTGTGAGTGCCTTGTTCAAAACTGAATCAATAGTAATAATCAATAAGAGCAATAGTAGTAGCTAACATTTGTACAGCACTTATTCTGTGCCACTCTAATGCTTTAAACCTGTTAACTCATTTTACATCTTCCCACCAACCCTGTATGGTGAGTACCATTTGTAATACAGAAGAGAAATTAAGGCACAGAGAGGGTAAGCACATTGTCTGAGCTCCAATAGCTCTGAATGGCAGAGCTGGCTCCGGAGCTTGCGCTTAAAGGCTCACAGCTCCCAGGCAGCAGAGGGGCTACCAGTGGGGGTCCCCAGATGCCCTGTGGTGCTGTCTTGTTCTCCATCTGCATGTGCGATATCTCATCACACCCTCTCAACGCTCTCCTGAATAGGTGCTCTCACGGTTGCCCTGTTCCAGTGATGAAGCAACCAAGGCCCAGAGAGGTTAAGTACCTCTCCGCACAGCCAGTCCTCCTGACACCAAGGCCACTCTGCTTCTCCACGTTCCAGCGCGGGGGGCACCTCTGCACAGCCCGCATTTGATCTTCACACACAGGGCGCGGACTGCCAGGCTTCTCCTCTTCGGCACGATGGACACTGACTGGGAAACGCTGCGGTGGGCCTGTTCTGCACCCTGTGAGATGGTCAGCAGCACCCCTGGCCTCTCCCACTAAATGCCAGTGGCACCCCTGTCTCCCACTTGTGGCAATCCAAACTGTGTCCAGACACTGCCAAGTGTCCCCAGGGGCCCAAATTGTCAAACCCCACCCCATCCCCCCAATTAAGAACAACTGCCCCAGAGAGTAGGCATGGAAGATGCCCTTATGATACAGATAGTTGTGGAAATTAAGGCCTGGAGAGGAGTGTGTCTTGCCCAAGGTCACTCCGAGAATGAGGGGCAGGACTGCAAGCAGGACTCAGGTCCACTCCAGCCAAGAGCCTTCCTGCTGGAGCCGCGCTCCTCCTGTGCAAGTGCTGAGTGCCAACAACGTGACAGGAAGCTGGCCGGGCTGCCTGTCCCACCTCATGGTTCCTCTGGGGCAGCCTGTCCTTGCCAGAGCCCTCTGCTCTCCAGCTCACCCTGCTCCCAGCTTTGGTGCCGTGAGGACAGTTCAGGCTTTGATGTCAGATAGACCAGACTTCACATCCCACTCTGCCACATCCCGGGCGCAGCACTGATCATCTCTGGCCCTCTGTTTTCCCATCTGAAAAATGGGCAGTTTGGACTAGAAAGAAATCTCTGTGTGTGTGTGTGTGTTTTTTTAAATCTTTTGATTAAAAAAAAAATCTTTCTGGTTTTCTGACAAAGTAAGTTATCTCGTGTTTCAGTCCTAACGGTGCCCCAACTCAAGGTGGCACCTTGAGCAAGTTAGTGTCTCTCCAGAACCTGGTCTCCTCAAAGGCAGTCAACACTGGAGCCACACAGAACTTCTCACTGTTCTCTAACCATGAGGACGTCCCTGTCTTTGCTGACACTGTCCCCTCTGAAGTGTTATTCTCCCTCATTAACCACCTGGAGAACTCCTATTCCTCCTTCAAGACTGAGCCCAAGCCATTTGTTCCAGATACCTTCCTTATTCCTGCAGGCAGAGTCCATCACTCCCTCTCTGTGCTCCCTTAGTATCGACCACCCTTTAACCCTCTGGAAGACTGATGGCCACTGGTGTGTGTGTGTGTGTGTGTGTGTGTGTGTGTGTGTGTGTGTGTGTTTCAGTCCTATAGACTGAAAGGGTCCTTGAAGATAGAGACCGGGTCTCCCTAATCCTCATACCCTCATGGCCCACACAGTGCCTGGCATCAAGTAGGCGCATCAATCAGAACATCAAACCTCAGGGAAGGTAGGGGACAGTGGGGGTAAGGGGGAGAGATCAACCAAAGGACGTATATGCATGCATATAAGCCTAATCAATGGACACAGACAACAGGGGGGTGGGGGCATGAATGGGAGGTGAGGGGTAATGGGGAAATAAGGACACATATGTAATACCTTAATCAATAAAGAAATAAAAAAATAAAGTCACTACATACACATAAAAAAATAAATAAATGTTGAATAGATAAGAATGAATGAATGAATGAGGGAGAGTAGATGATTGCCAAGAACCTTAGACCTTAGTGGTTCCAGCACTCTAGACTCCAGGGAAGAAAGCCAAGCTCTTGCCACCATCACCCAGTCTCACATTAGAAGGACTGCTCCCACCCCCAATCCCAGCAAACACCTGCCGTCCCTGCCACCCACACAATCTGCGGACCCAGCGAGTACCTTGGACAGCGACCAGACAGTTTTTAAAGAATGCTTTTATCCTCGGTGGAGCTGCCACTCCAGGGAGCTGTCTGTGCAGACCTGCATTTCCACGTGTGCTCCGAGACATGCACTCGTAGGAGGGGCCTTGCTTCTTTCATTTTTCAATCCACCCCCGGAGGAGGACTGGGCAGGGATCTGCATTGTTCACATTTACGCCTCTGCAGCCTCCGACCCAAGCGAGGGGTCATGGGATCAGTACTTTGGCATTCATTCCCTCACTTATCTCCTCTTTCTCTAGCCACATGACCCCAAATTGCCCTCATCCCCTCTTCCAGGAAGAACTCTGAAAAAAACCAGGCCTCAGTTCCTGGTTGGAGAAAAGGGGGCATGAAGAGAGTAAAAGGTGGTCTCTGCTCTTTGAGATCCATCCGTTCAACAGGTATTTTCAGAGCAGTTATAAAAACACTAGTGTTAGACGTAACCTCTCAGGGCCTCAGTTTATCCACCTATAAACTGGGTGGGTAGGGATTCACACAGGATCAAGTCCTTAGAGGGAGCAGCTCCATGGTTTTCTATCAGCCCTTCAAGGCAACACATCAACTCCAACTTCTATGGGAAAACAGAACGGCCTGTTCTAGTTCAGCTGCCTCCTTGCTGTGCCACCCTGGTTAAGTCCCTTCCTTCTCTGCACCTCCTGTTGCAAAAGGAGGGGGTTCTGGTTTCTAAGTTCTGGCTCAGCTCTGGGGGCCTGAGTTTCTAGGATTCTATAATTAAGCCACCTCCTCTTTCCCCCTCCACCCCAAGGAAGGGGCTGGAGCTGAGCTCAGAGAGAAGGTGGGGAGGGTCCTGGGGTTGGGTGTTCGGAGAGGAGGATCTGTCCTAGCCTGGATGTGAGAGACGAGTTAACAGCTCAATTGTTGTTTCAATTACACGGATTATTTGAAAACAATGTTATGAGTTTCATCACTGACAACTCCAGGAAATGGCTGCTATGGCAACCAGGGAAAAGAATGGGTCTGACCAGCCAATCAGAAGTTCCAGTCATGCCCCCAGTTTGTACAAACTCTCCCTCCTGCATGGGGCCCCTCCCATCCTCTGCTTGGAGAGGAGCCTTGGGAGGAGAAGGAAGGGCAGGTGGAAGGACCACCTGGCAGAAAGGAAGAGGAAAAGTGAGGAAACTGAGGCCCAAGGAGAAGAGGGACTCCAGGAAGTGGCTATTTCTCCCAGATTCCTCAATGGCAAGGGCCATGTTCATTTCATTGCACCCTCCTGACACCTTGGTGGGCACAGAGCAGACACTCAGGAACAGGGCTAGTTCTAGGTTCTGCTGCGGTTGAGGAGGGGGTTCCAGGACACCCCCTACACACACACACACACACACACACACACACACACACACACACACACGCTCCCTGCTCTGCCGGACGGTGGGAGGAATACTCTGAGACCCCCTGACAAAGTGTCTGGGTCCCCTTTCAGCACTCGGCCTCACCTTTCATTGACAGAGAGAGAACAGTTAAAGCCGGGAGCTCCATGGGGGCAAAGAAAGGGCAGGTGAGAACTGTGGGGACTCAAAGTTGCCCCTGAGAACCGGGGATCCTTTTCCCTGCTGCTCTCTGCAGAGGCTGCCTCTGTGTGCAGCCTCACTGGGCCCCTCCCTCTCCAATGAGGCACCCTAGTGGCCTCCAGGAAAAAGCATTTTTTTTCTTTGACAACATTCCATGCTCTCCTTATTCAAAATGAGGCCAATTTGACGGGCAGCTAGCTGGACTCTAGCGCTGTGAAATCCCAAATCTGAAAGCCCGTTTCTTATCTTGCTTGAGCTCCCCTGCTGTCCACTCCTGTGACCCAAATCTCTCATCAATTTTATTTGGCAAATCCTTGTATGGGGTTTACTAGTTGCCAGGCACTGTTCTAAAGCAGTTCCTAAAGATTAGTTCGTGTAATTGTCACCACAACCCGGTGAAGCAGGTACTGTGATGATTATCCCCATTCTATAGATTAGGAAACTGAGGTGGTTAAGCAACTTGCGTGAGGTCAGACAACGAGGGAAGAGCAGCACAGGACCTTGAACCCAGGCAGTCTGGCTGGAGAATCCAAGCTCTTGGCTGACAGGAGACGGTCTGGCTTGAATCTTGCCTGATGGCCAGCAGACTCATAAAAATCCAACTTTTATTGCTGCATCTTCTCTCATCAGGAACCCCTCAAGGGCTGGCCCTGAAGCTCATTGGGCCTCTTTGTGTATCTTCTTAGTGGGGGAATAATGGACCGGCAGGTGGGGACATTGCTGGAACGTTCATAGGTAAATGCTGGCTCTCACAGCCCAACATTCTGATCTGTCAAGCGGGGCGGGCGACTTCATAAATTTCATGCCTACTCTGAGCAGGACTCTGTGAGCCCGTGACCTCATTTGTTCCCACAAACAACTCAGGTGAAGAAACAGGCTCAGAAAGTCAAAGGGATCTGCCCAAGGCCACCCAGCCAATATGCACCAGGTGAGGATTGGTGCCCAGATCTGTCCGTCATTGGTATAAGAGGTGGTTCCTGTCCTGGAGGGACCTTCAAAGGGACAGGACAGGTAACAACGGCCCCTGTAGGGCTGAAAGGGGGCTCTCAGACCAGAAGGATGGAAGAGGGCAGTCCAGCTGAGCAAAGCTCCGCAGGCAGGAAAGACCCTGAGAGCAATGGCTGAGCTGGAGCAGGTGTGCCGGGGCTCGGCGGGTGACCGTGTCGGATGATGGGGCCTCGAATGCCAAGCAGATGGTTTAGAGTGGATGGGTGAGGCCACGGGGAGCAATTGCTGGCTCAGGAGCACCTTTCCTTCCCTCCGGAGGCGGCCTCCCTCTCACGCAGCAGAGCAATTTCCCAAAGCGTTTTCTCTAATTTGTGATTGTTTTCCTAACCCAGAAGCGGCGAGTCTCCAGCTTCTCCCAGCCCACAAGGGGAACCAAGCTGCCAAGCTGCTGGTCTCCATCCCCCAGGCCAGCCCACTTGGGGACCTATGCCTCTGCTCATCCCAAAGGCCCCCCGGGATAGAGAGCAGGCTGCCAGGAGAGTCTTGGGGGGATGAATGGGTTGATGTAGAGACGCAGGGATGGCTTCGGCCTGCTGGCTGACAGCACTTGAGGGACAGCAAGGTCTGGTCCCTGGGACCGGGTGGCATGAGGCTCTGCGAGAGGCCGGGGGCACTCAGGAGGGAGGAGATCTCCGCGAGGGAACAGGGCTCAGAGAGATGAGGGCTCAGAGGAGACAGCCTCAGTGGGAGCAGGGGCTCTGGCAGGGAAGTGCTTCCCAGAAAGGGGCCAGGCTGGGTGCTCTGAGAGGAGGCTTGGGCGGGGGGAGTTAGGGGCTCTGCAGGGGCCCAGGGCTCTTGTAAAGGGGAGCAAGAGCTCTGTTGGGGATTCTGGGGCATGGAGGCTCCCCACCACGAGAAAAGAGGCCCACAAGGAGCGGGGCCTCAGAGAAGAGGTGTGGGCTCTGTGAGAGAGGGCAAGTGTGGCAGGGGCTCAGCTGGGGGCCTGGGATTTGTGAGGAGAGTGGGGGGCTTGAGGGCACAAAGGCTCAGAGGAGAGGACGTGGGTTCAGTGAGACCAAGGCTACATGGGAGGGGGCACGGCTGTGTAAGGGATCGGCTCAGAGGGAAATGCTGGCTTCTGAAGGGATGGGAGCTCAGTGAGGAGAATGCAGGGCCCTCCTTCTAAGGCTATTTCTTCCTGACCCATCACCTGGGTGCCCTGTTTTAGCCTGGCTCATTCTAGCCATAGGTTTGTCTCCTCGGCCCACACAGTCCTGTTCCCCGAAAGGTCCCTCTGCTCCTCCACTCTCTCACCCCCACATTTCTTCAAAGCTAAGCCCCAAGTCCTCCACTAGCTACCTCATGAACGCCCCAGTCTGCAGCCATTCCCTCTAAACCACCCCTGTAGATTTTGTATCCCTCTTCAGCCCAAACACATGATCAGGTAGGCACGTCAGGCACCAGAGATGATAAGTAAGGTAGTTCTCCCTCCAAGCTCGCCTCAATCCCTCCAGCTGCCCGTGCAGCCAATTTCCGTGTTCTGTCCTGGGAACAGAACAGGCAGATCTGCAGGCCACCTTCCATCAGGGCTTCTGTCATAGCTTTAGAGACATAAAGTCTCCTCTCAAATGTCTCTCTTCTAGGTAAAATAATTCTGGTCCCTACACTGGCTTTTCAAATGACTATATTTATTATCAGGCGTCTCCAAATGCTTGCAGCAAGATTTCATCAGAATCTCAAACACTGTAGGCTCACAAGAAATGTATCTTGGATGGATATTAAGTTGGTGGCCTCATGCATGAATGAGAGTGGGCAGATGGGCAGCAAGAAAATGAAAAGAAAGGCAGTAGTACATGGTGGTGGCTGACAGGTGAATGGATGGAGGGGTGGAGGTGGGCGAAGGAGAGGTGGACTGTGGGTGGATATATGTTTAAATGAAGGTAGATGAGGATGAGGAGGATGGATTGGATGATGGACGAATGATGGTTGAATGGCTTGGATGATGGATGGATAAATGGATGGATGGATGGATGGATGGATGGATGGATGGATGGATGGCTTAGATAGGATGCTGGATGGATGAATAATCTCAACTAGCATCTCAACTTTTCCCTACATTTCCCAAGTATAGATTCCCCTAACTTGGTTAATGGCACCCCAGTTGTCCTAGACATCCAGGTTTAACACCTGGTCATATTTCACTTCTCCCTCTTCCTCATCTCCCTCAGCCAGCAAGCTCTGAGTCCTCTTGATCCTATCTCCTTGGTGCCCTTTCCCTCTAGCCTCTATTCTCTACTTATCTCCTGGATGATTTCAGCTGCCCCTGCTCCATGCTTCCTTTCTCTTTCCTTCAAGTCAATCCTAAAAGAGTGCCATCAGCATGATCTTCCTAAAGCTCAACTCTGGTCAGCAACCTTCAATAGCTCCCTATTGCCTGCGTTCCCCAGCATGGAGTTCCACACTTCAGAATTCAGCTGACCCTCCCCTTTCTGGGCCTCTCATTCCTTCCCTTTATGTATTCTGTGCTGTGGTCAAACCAGACACCAGCTGTCACCCCAACCATTCACCAAGCTTCTCCCCTTTTGGCCATGCTATCCCTACTACCTGGAATGTCCTGTTACCTCCAGCCGTGACAATGCCATTTTAGACATCAACACACAGCTCAAATGCTACCTCCCCAGTGAAACCTTCCCTAATCCCTCAACCAGATATAATCAAGTGGGCCACTTCATCAAGGCACATTTATTGAGCACCTACTATGTGCCCAACTGGCTAGAGGGCCCTGATGGTGGAAGAGGGAGGAAACAAAAAAGACACGATCTTTGCCTTCAAAGGGACAGCTTGCTATGTAGGTGTGAGTGAGCATGCACACACACGTACAGAATTCAAAGGAAAAATTTAGGGTAAAATAGTGTAATAACAATAGTTAATAGAGTATGGCGATGGGCCAGGTACTGTTCTAAATGCTTTACTTCTATTAAATAATTTAATCTTTTTAACAAAACCTATTAGATAGGTACAGATGAGGAAACTGAGGCACGGGGTTTGGCAACCTACCTAAGATCACTCCACAAGGTAGTGGCAGTTTTGGCCCTGGGTCTGTGCTCTCAACAGTACTCTATAGTGTGGTATAAATAAAATCAGAGGGAGGGGGACAGAGAAATTCATGACAGGCCTCTTCCAGATTGCCCAGTCCCCCGCCCCTCCTGTGCTGTAATCTCCCAACCTAGTCCCCTTCCCTTCAAGCCCAGGTGAGAGGCTTCTTGGGGGAAAAATGGAAATGAAAATAGACTAAACTAGGGGCAAAGGACTCAGTGTGCCGCCGAGACACTGTAGTATCCTGGGCGAGTTCCCTTCTTCCCCTGGGCCTCAGTTCCCCATCAGTCTATCCAGCTATATAAACATATCTATTGATGGTTGGGCCCATCAACCCCCAAAGGCCCTTTCAGCTCTAAAATGCATAATCCTCAACACAGCTGCTCGGTGATAGAAGACAGAAGCTCAGAGCCTCTTGGCCTCGGGGCCTGGCTGCACGTCCCCAAAACTCCGTGTAGTCTGTGATTACGGCATTTTAGCCCCGGGTTCCTGTGGGCCCCACTGTGCAGCTGTCCTACGTCTGTCTGGTCACCTGAATCTGTCGGGCTCATCACTGCCCATCATCTTGTCTGCCCACTGACCTGGATCCATCTGCCTCTGTTACCCATCCATCAGTCTGCCTGTGCCCATCCACCTTGTGTCTCCCGCCTGCCTGGTGTCTGTCACTCTGCCCATCACACACACACAGAATCCCCATCCCTGGGTCCCTACTTTGCAAGCACCACAACAGTAACAAAAAGACGAGGTGGGGCCTTCCCCTTTTTCGATTACAAGGAAGTCCAGTCTTAACATCAGAACCTGCTTTCCAGGAGCCAAAACAATTCTCTGCCATCCAGCACCCTCTCCCTTCTCCAGGAACCCCCCCTCCCAGCCCCCTCCTCGCTGGGCCCAAGGGCTTCTACTTGAGGAATCTGGTCAGGGTCACATGCCTCCTGCCAAAAAATGTCCAAGTGGTCCCCGAGGAAATCATCGGACAAGAGCGTGGAGATGTGTGTACAAGGATGTTCATCACAGAATTGTTTGTAATCGCAGAGGATTGGAAACAGCCCAAATGTCCAACAGTGGGGGCTGGCTAAATAAATTATGGTCCAGCCACACAATGGAGAAGCATGCAGCTCTTAAAAAATGATGATGTAGATGTATATTTATTGAAATGGCAAGACATTCACAATATATTATCGAGTGAAAAGAAACAGGTTACAAAGGCATATATATAAAGCAAGATGCCATTTTTATTTTTTAAAAAGCTGTATATGTCAGGAAGGATATGCACTGAAGTGGTAGCCAAGTGGAGGTGGGATTATGGCTAATTAAAAATGCTTTCATATATAAAAAGACACAGACATATATATGCATGCATATGAATTTACACACATACACACATATGTAGCCACTCTGGATTGAACACTTCCTACGAGCCCCGCGCCACGCTCAGCCCTTAGTCTCTATAACCTCATTTACTCTTTCCCACGATCCTACAAGGTGGGCTCATGAAAAACCATTCAACAGATGAGAAAACAGAGGCGCACTGGCCTCCTAAGTGGCAGAGCCGGGATTTCAACTTGTTCTCTCTGACTCCTGGGCTCACACTCTTAATCAGTAGGTTGCCGCATTTCTCATTTTGTTTATCTGTAACTTGCCTATTTTAAAAAATAACATATTTAACTTGGGTGATAAAGAAGTGACAGAAGTTAACAGACAAGGGAAAAATGAGGCGGGTGAACTATACGCAGCAACATGTCCTCAACCTCTGGGTGTTTGGCAGCTTTTCAGCAGGTTTTCTCCATAGGCCCATCCAGCCCTCCTCCTGGTCATCCATCCCTCCCTCGGCCTCTACTGGCGATGAGGCTGGTCCAGCCTGCTGGGGAGGGGCAGGGCAACACTGGGGAGGGCTGGGCCTGAAGTATTATAGGCTTCAATGCTACATGGCCCGAGGTCCCCTCCTCCAGCCCACGTTTAATTCAGCAAGTACTTGCTTTGTGCCACATGCTGCGCTAATCACTGGGGAGGCCAAAATGAAAAAAAGAACAAAACCCAAGGCCTGCCTTCAGGGTCTTCTCACCCAGGACTGGGTTTCTCAACCTCCACACTATCAACATTTTGGGCTGCATAATTCTCTGCTGTGGGACTGTCCTGTGCCCTGTAGATTTAGCAACATCCCTGGCCTCTACCCACTAGATGCCAGTAGCAGCTTCCTCCCCAGGTGTGACAATGGAAATGTCTCTAGCCTTTGTCAGATGTCCCCTAGGGGGCAAAATTGCCCCTCATTGAGAACCATGGATCTAGTGGGTGATAAAAGGCAGGCAGTAAAAAAGAAAAAAAAAACCTAAACTAATTACTACGGGGCTGAGGAGACAGTCACGTGTACCTGAATGGGTCAGAGGAGGCTTCCTGGGATGCACCTGTCCTTGAAACTCACTGGGTCTTTTCATTCCCTAGAATCATCCTGGGTGATCTCATCCATCCTGTGACTTCCACGATCTGTTTCTGGCCTAGAACTCTCAGGGTGGGCACAGCACTGCTGCACACTGTCCAAGGGGTATCTCCACGGCGCGTCCCACCAGCACCTTGCATGCACTCTGTGCACAGCTGGTCTCCACCTCTCCTCAAAAGCCCTGCTCCTCACACCACCCACACAGCCCCCCCCCCAAGTCAGAAACAGAGACCCCTCCAACCCCCACATCCACAGGATCTCCCAGCTCTGCCCATTCTATTCCAACCCTCACAGGGCCTCCTCTTGGGCCCCAGCAGAGCTGGACCCCGTCTTCCCCACCAATCCATCCTCCACCCAGGAGCAGGGTGAAGAGTCTAAAGGCAAATCACACCATGCCTCTCCCCTGCCTAAGACCCTCCCGTGGCTCCCACTGCTCTCAAGATGAAGTCCAAGCTCCACCCATCTTGCCGGCCTGGTTTCCTGTAACTCCCAGATCCGCACCCCAGACTCTATGTGCCCCACTTCAGCCAACTAAACTTGTAGTTCCTCTAATATTCGCCCTCACCTCGGGGCCTTGGTCCTGCGAACCCCTTGGCCTGGAGCCTCCTTCCCTGCTCCCATCCTCCCTCACCCACTTCATCCCTGAGATAGTTGCTACTCAACCTGCAGCACTTCCTCCAGGCAGCCTCTGTTGTGCCCCTCCACTCTCAGGCGGTTCTTTCGTGGCTTATGAATTGCTCAATTGTCTCCTTCCCAGGAACACCAGGCTCCAGTCGGCTGGGATCCTGTCTGCTCATTTAGCACAATGCTTAGCACCTAGTAAACACTTAATACGCCCGTGTAAATCTATACTTTAAACTGGATAAGGAATGGATGATCAGACAGACGGAAGCGTGGGTGCAAAGAACAGAGATTACTTGGGTTGGGTCTTTAGTGCATTGAAAGATCTCCAGGGAAAGGACGTTCAGGTGGAAGGCAGGTGTGGCTGCTGAAGGCAGGAGTCTCGGATGGGAGGCACAGTGGGCGATAAAGGAGGATGCAGACGGATTACAAGGACCTTGAATGTCACGGTTGCGGAGTCTGGACTTAATTCAGTAGGCGATGGGGAGCCATGGAAGGGTTTTAATCAAGCAAGTGACATGATCCCACCTGCGTCAGAGAAAGATCGCTCTGGCTGCGGCGGGATTGTGGAGGGGAGGGGACCAGAGGCTGGGAGGCCAGGGAGGAGGCTGCCTCAGGCTTTTGGCAAAGCCAGTGAGGTCTGAGCCAGAGGAGGGATCCTGGGATGGATGGGAGGGGACAAAAGGTAGAGACTAAGGTGAAATGAATCTGTGGGAATCTAGAACGTGCTCTAACTCCCCAGCTGCATGCAGGAACTGGGAAGTCCCTTGAAAAAGCCTGAGGTCACAGACAGATTCTGGTGGTCCTGACTCAACTCTGCTCTCCTGCCGGGGTGCAGGCAGCAAAACCAAACAGGAACGGCGCCTTCAGCCCCGTGGGAGCCAAAGGACGCAAGCAGAGGGATAATAACCATAACCATACTGCTTCATTTATGGGGAGTCCGGTGTGCCAGGCACTGTGCTCAGCACCACACATGCTCACGCACATCCAATCTTCACAACAACCCAACGAAGTGGGTACTGCTTTCCCCGCTCCATTTCACAGAGGAGGAAACGGAGGCTCAGAGAGACAAAGTAACTTGCCCAAAGTCACACAGCCTTCAAGTCACAAACCCAGGCTGGTCTGACCCCAATGCCCATGCTCTTAGTCAGTTACCCATCGCACACAAAGGAGGGAGATGGTGGCAGGCGGGTGGCCGATGAGGAAGCAGGAAGTTCTCAGCCTAATCCCAGTGGCACCACAGGAAGAGGCCTGCTGATGGGGGCACAGAGGAAATGGAGAGGAGGAAGGGTATTCCTCCTGCTCCCCGAACCCCATGTGTGCAGACCCAGACTTGCCTATTCCGATAGGTGTGTCTCCGCTATAAGAGAACTGGGCTAAGGCGTGAGCAGCGTGTAGAATTCACCTCTGTGGGAATTAAGGAAAGACATCCCCCTCTGGGGACATGCACCCCCACAGGCCGTGGCTGGAAGTAGAAGGAACTTTTTTTGCCAATTAGGAAAACTGCCTCTTCCTCTGGGAGGACATAGGCTGCTTAAGGGCATCTGATTTGTTGCGTGGAGCTTAAATGGATTCCAGCCCCTACTTTCCTTCTGCACTGAGCGCTCCTGGACAGCCAATACCCTGCCCAACTGGACATGCCAGTCCTGCCTCCAGCCCCATGCCTGTACCCCTGTTCCCCAGCAGCCACTCTGCCTCATCCTCAATGAGAAAAGTGTCCCCTCAGGTAGATACACAGAGCTCAGACGCGTCCACAGACTTAAGTTTCTTGTTAGTCCTTGCTTCTGCCATGGGAGAAAAGTCGAAATCCTGTTATGCCCATTGCTCTGATGAAAAAGTTGAGGTCAGAGCCTTTCCTGATGATGGGGGGGGTGGGGGGGATCTAGGCTTTCTCTAGAGAGGCCTGTCTCAAAACACAAGGTTCCAGGAGGCAGAGGCCTCTAGCCAAGAGCTCCATCTTAAGGGCACTCTGAGGAATTCAGGGGGGCGGAGGGTACAGCCACCCCCATGGGGACATGAAGCTTCTCTCCCCGAGCCTGGCCCGAGGCCTGGGTCTCCTCTCAGCCTGCCAAGGGTGGAGTCCCCTTCCTGTCCACCTTGAGTTAGCTCTGGGGCAGGATAGGCAAGACCCCAGGCCTGAGACCCCTGCCCAAGCCTCCTCCTTAGGGTCTCCTCTGCTCCCCAAGGCACCTGACTCCATCCTTGGCGCCCACCCCTTCCCAGGCTGAGCTGTGCTGGCTGCTGCCCGAGTTATATAAACAGGACTCATCCTCTCTCGGAATACCTGAGGCTGCATTTCCGAGTGGAGCTTCCTGATGGAAGAAAAAGGGGAAGGAAAAAAAAAACCCAGAGAGAGGAGAGATTTAATTGGCCGACTCCTGCAGCCCATGTGGTAAACAACTGGCTGCTCCAAACTTTGCTAACTCTGGAGGAGCCTGGCCCTCCGGGGGTCCCTGCCCGCGGTCAGCCCAGCCCAGGTGGTTGCTAATGGGATCACAGTCAGGAATTGGGGAGGAGGTGCCTCATCTCCAGAGAGCCACTCAGGAGGGGCAGCTGTCCCTTGGCTGAGAGAGACGTGGCTGGCTTTGCAAAATGCCCGGCCCAGAAGGGCAGGCAGACGGCCCCAGGAAGCAGCGTTTACATGCCCAGCGGCCTTTCCTTTCAGAGGAATGGAAGAGGGGCGCCCCAGGCACTGGGAAAGGAAGAGGAACGGGGTGGCGTGGAGTGGAGAAGTCGCTGGGGCAGGGAACAGGTCCAGAGGAGGCAACTGCCCCAGAAAGAAACCGAGGCAGGCAGGATGGAAGAGTGGAGGAGGAAATGGCAAAGACCAAAGGATGTCATCATCAGCGGCACAGCGGCCAAGTTCAAAGGGGGCTGTAGAACTGGGGTAGTTAAGGGTGACAGAGTGACCACTGACGGACGAACATGGGGGAAACTAAGGAGGGACAGAGGGCATGACGGTTAGGGAGGCAATGGCGATGCTGAGATAGGGGATCGGGTAGTGGGCAGACTAGTGTGGGAAGAAGGTTGGAATCCAGCTGGAAGGGCCCTGGAGGGCTGGCAGCGAGCCAAAGGCCTGCTGGGGGCACCTTGGCCAGTCCCGGGACCTGGACGCAGAGGGCTGGAATCGGACTCCGACCGGGGTTCCCCGAAGCGGCAGGGTTGGAAGCCTTCGATGGCTTTAGGCGGCGCTCCTTTACCCGCCACCAGGGGGTGCCCCTGCAGCTCGGGGAGACCTCCAGGAACTCAGGGTTAGCCCGCCGGGGAGGGGGGAGAGAGAGAGGGGAAAGGGGGAGGTGTCTCCGGGCCAAAGAAGGGGAGAGGGGAAGTCCAGTCCAGAGCGCAGCAGAGACGGGTCCGGACAGCGCCCCCCGGGCGGCGCCCCGCACTCAGCGCGCCCACACATCCTGCCTCCCTCCTCAGGGCCCGGCCCCAGAGAGCAGGTCCCAAGTGGCGCTGCCTTTGGACGTGCGGCCGTCGGGCCCGGTCCTTCCGCGGAGAGGCAGTGTCCCAGGGCCCGGCGCTGGGAGCGGGCAGCGCTGCCCCTCGCTCGCTGCCCGTCCACCGGCCGACCCGACGGCCCCAGGGCAGCGGGGTCCTCGCAGGCCAGCTCCCCGCTTCCCCCGAGGTGGCCGCAGCCGTGCGTGTCGGCCGGGCCGGCGTCGGCCTTGGGTGTCCCCGGACGCCGCACGACCTCGCACACACACGCGCGCACACGCTCACGCCGTGCGGTATTTCCCGGCCGGGACCCCGCCTCTGGGAGGGGCCGGCAGCGAGCCCGGGCAGCACGGAGCGGGGGCGCCAGGAACGCCGGGTCCCGGCCCGTGTCGAAGCCGTGTGCCCCTTCCCAGCCCCTTTCGGCGCGTGGGCTTGGCCCCCGCGCTCTACCCCTCGGCCCGCGGGGGTCCCGGAGGCTCCGGGGCGCGCGGCGGGCGGGAAGGGGGTGCGGGTGGGGGCCGCGGGCTCCGGGCCGAGAGGCGGCTGGGCTCCGCGCCGGGGAAAGTTTGGACGTGGGAAACTCCCTCCCCGCCCGCCCCGCCGAGAGGAAGGGGCGCACGGGGGCCGGCACGGGCACCCCGGCTCCCCCTGCGGCCGGAGGCTCGCCCCCCGCGCCGCCCGCCCGGCCGCTCCGCGGGCCAGGGGGCTCCCTCCGGCCGGGCAGCCTCCCCTCGGCGGCGATCCGGCCGCCCCTCCCGCGGCACCCAGCGCGCTTACCTCGGGGAGCGGCCTGGGGCTCCCCCGTCCTGTCGCCTCGGGGCGCTGCGTGGGGCGGGGGCCCCCGGCGCCGGCGGGCGGGCGAGTCCGGAGCCCGGCGGCGCCCGGAGGAGCCGGAGGGAGAGCGGGCGCGAGAGCGGGAGCCGCGGCGGCGAGTGCGCGCGTGTGTGAGCGAGAGAGCGCGAGAGAGCGAGGAGTGAGCGAGCGGAGCGAGGGAGGGTGCGTGTCTGACTAGGGGGGAAGTGTGTGAGGGACGGATCCCTTCCTCCCTCCGCAGCCTCTGGTGGAGACTCGGAGAATGCAGCGCCCGCCGGGCACAGGCGCCGCGGAGCCACAGGCGGCCGCTGGGCCCCAGGACGCCGCCGCCGGGGACCCCGGCCCCCGCTCCTCCAGTCGCGCCCCTCCCCCGCGGGAGGGGTGAGCCTCTCGGTCCCACCAGCCGCCCAGTCCCAGGAAACCCGGCGGGCGGGGTGCCCCTCCTTCCTGCAACCCCAGACCCTTACAAAGGGAGCGCCCCCAGGAGGGCGACCGTCTCCCTCCCTGCTTGGCAGCTTCCCAGGAGACTCCAGACCCTTCACCACATGAATTACTGCGTCTAAGGTCCCCTATCCCCGCCCCCTCACGACCATGGGAGCCTGGCTTCAGAAGAGGGGGACGCAGGAGAGGGTGGGGGCAGGCTTCTCCAGGGGCTGTGCAGAAAGGCCTCTGCACGGACCCCCGAGTTTCACAGGCAATCACTGCCCATTGGGGGGCGGGAGTGGGGGGCAGAGGACCGCAGGTCTCTAGAGAGTTTCCAGATCAGGTGTCCCCAAAAAAGAACCGTGTGGGCTTTTCATCTGGGGCAATGGGGGAGTCATTCTGGACATCCCTGCAGCCACAAAGGAAGCAGGCAGAACAGCCCCATCTTGAACTCACTGCCACCTTGACCCACAGAGCCTCTCAATACGGCCCCCCCCCCTCCCTCCCCACTTCCCAGAAACACCTTCCAGGCTGATTTTCCCTTCTCTTTAAAATCCAGCCAACCAGATGCCTGGGGTCTTTTCTGCGGGGGGGGGGGGGGGGGGGGGCAGTTTCTTTCTCTTGGCCACATGGCTTCCTCTTCAGTCTTTAGGACGAGGCCTAATTGAGAAAACCCTTGGTCCCTGTGCGAAGTTTTTGCTGGTGGGCTAGGACCCGTGACTTCCACAGGCCTACCCTTTGTCTTGGGGTGGAAGTCCCCTTAGGAGCCCCCCAAGGGCTGCCGGGTAGGTGGGTGAAGTAGAACAGGAGACAGGACTGCCATGTCCCTCTGTTCTGCTGGGACTGACCGGACACAAGGTGAAGCCTGGTCAGTGCTGACGTTCACAGCAAAGAGAGAGCAGGCCCTGGACTCCTGGGGTTTCTCAGGGACCCCGCCCCTACCTCACCCCATCCTGCTCCTCTTCAGTCCCGAATTTCCCTCTGCATCCCCACGCCCCGGTCCTTCTCTCTTTCTCCTGGATGATTACAATCTCCTCTCCTGCTGGGTGCCCTCTGGCCCTCCCACTAAACTCCATCACTCTTTTATTTATTTTGAGATTTATTCTCCATGTGCCAGCCTGTTCCCTCCCCTAAGTCCTTCTCTCGGTTTATTCCCCTTCATTGATCTCTCCCAGCCCTGCATTTGTATCCAAGTCCTCCTCCTCCCGGTCTCTCTCCTCCCCTCTCCTCTCTATTCTTAGCTTCCACTCTTTCATGCTTTGGGAGGCCAGCCCTTCCAGATGCATCTCCTCACTTTCTGCTCTCTCCCTCCCCTCTGGCTCCCTTTGGCCATTTGCTCCAGCTCTCCCTCCTCCCCACCCGCTCCCTCCAGCCAGGAAGTGCGCTGTTCATCTTAGGTGTCAGACCTGCTTGTGGTCCACAGGTGGTTCTGGCCTGGGACACATGTTGCTCTCGCATCTGCATACACACAGTAGGTGTTCAATAAACGTGTGCTGAATGAACTACTCACACATCTCTTTTGATCTTCTCCCCGGGACTCTTTAGATCCCTCGCTTTTCCTCTCTCAACATCTCTTCTCAGACTCACTTCCATCATTGTCTCTAATTCTCCCTTCCTCCAACGAACCTTCTCTGAGTGTCCACTCTGTGCTAGGCACTGTGCGAGGCTCTGAACCCACAATTATTGAGCACTTGCTGTATGCCATGTAAGTCCTCACAACAATCCGACACTGGTGTGAGCTCCCCTTTACAAATGAAAAAGAGTGAGGCACGGAGTGTTGAAATGTCAAGATGACAGAGATGGCAAGAGGTGAGGTCAGGCTGGTACATGGCACGTGGGCCTGACCTTGCACTCTGGTCTGGGAGCGGTGAGTGGGGCTTCTGTGGCAGTGCGGCAGGGGCCGTGCAGTGTGACAGAGGAAGCGCTGGGCGGAACTGGGCTGAGGGCAGCGTTGCCTCCACGCAGGCTCTGTGACATCAGGCAAGCCACTTCCCTCGGGGTTGGTGTACAGATAAAATGATAGGATAATAACCATAATTAGCATTTAGCAAGCACATGCCATGTGTCAAACCATGTGTTCAGTGTTTTACATGGATTATTTCGTTTGATCCTCATAGTAACCAACTCACCAGTGTGTACATGGGGAAACTGAGGCACAGACCAGCTATGAACTTGCCCAAGGTCACACGAGGAGTTTGTGGCACAAGTTGAGATTCAAACGGAGGCAGGCTGCGGCCGGAGCCTGCACACGGAACCCGTGTGCAATACTGCCCCTGGGCAAGTGCCAGGCCTGGGACATTGTAGGTGCTTAGTGAGAGGTCTGGACCTGTGCACAATTCTATTATAGCAGAGTGAGTGCACAAATAAGGAAGACCCTGCTCTTCCAGGGGTGGGGATGGGGTGAGGATGCGTAGGGGGGCTTGGCTAGAATGATTCTGGAGAGGGGCTTATGCCCCTCTTTTGCCTCCATTGGAGGGAGTCCAGCTCCATTCTGATGCACTGACATGTTCTTCCTTTGAGCAGTCACCTGGGCCCATGGGTGTTTCCCTTCCTCTAGCCAGGCTTTCCCACATGGCACTATGGGCATCTCGGGCTAATTTTTTGCTTGGAGGGCGCTGCCCTATACAGTGCATAGTGGCATCCCTGGCCTCTACCCACTAGATGCCTCTACACACACACACACACACACACACACACACACACACACACACACACACACAGTTGTGACAACCAAAAATGTGTCCAAACAGTGCCATGTGTCCCCGCAGAGACAAAATCACCCCCCCCCCCATTCCCCTGTGGAGAACCCCTGCTCTAGTCTGACCGCCTTAATAGCAGGGCCTGCTCCAGGTCACCTTGAGAGTTTGACGAGGTATCCGCGAAGGGCATGGATGGGTGGCTTCTCGCAGCTCCTCGCCCTGCCGCCCGCCTTGCTCCTCTCTCCTCTTCCACACCTTGCTCCCACTCCGTCCTCACAAGCAGCCCTGTCTCTGCCTTTCTGTCTCCTTGTTCTCCTCTTTGCCCCTGTCTGTGGCCCTCTCACCCACTGTCTGCTTGTCTCAACTCCCTCCACCTCGGTCTCCTTTCCGCCTCAGTGTTTCTGGGTTTCTCCGGCCCTTTCTCTCTGAGGGTCTGTCTTCTTACTTTGCTCTTTCTGTGTCCCTCCGTTCTCCTCTCTCTGTCTTCATCTGTTTCCTTCTCCATTTGTCTACCTTTCTCCATTCTCTCTGTCTCCCTCTCTGTGCGTCCTACTATTTCTGTTTGTCCCCTCCTGAGGTCTCCCCAGTGCCTGTCCTACTACGGCTCTCTCTGTCCCCTTCCTCCCCCGCCCTCTCCTCCTGCTCTCTCTCCCTCCCTTTTCCCTTTCTACCTTCTTCTCCCCACACTCCCTTCTACCTCCTTCCCCCTTCCTTCTTTCTTCCTTCTTTCTCTCCACCCTCCTCCCTCCGCCTCCTCTACTCTCCTCCCTCTATTTTCCCTCCTCTCCCTGCTTCCTGCCCCTCCTCCCGCTTGGTCTGTGGGAGCTGGAAGTTAAAAGCTTTTCCGAACTTGCTCTCCAGTCGCTGTTCCCGGTGCTTTCATCTCGCCAGCACATTTGTAAAACCGCGCAGGCTGAAGGGCCAGTGACATGAACAACCAAAGAAATGTCAGCGCAGGAACTGGACCGCCAGCCCGCCGGGGGGCGGTGGGGGTCAGTCAGGGCGCACCCCAGCCCCTCCCAGGAAGGGACCAGGGACAGAGACAAGGATGGAGGTCCCCCACAAGGGGCTCTACACCTCTGCCTACCATGGCTTCCTGCACTGGGCAACGGAGCACAGGGGTGGGGAGGAAAGCGGAATCCCTGGGGGAGAGGGGGCTGCCCAGCCTGGAGCGATCCCACCGGCTGCCGGAAGAGGGGGCAGAGGGAGGGGAGCAGCCAGCCTGCAGGGAGCCACCTGCTCCCAGAGCCCAGCTTGATGCTGGCCTAAACACATCGCGAGCATTCTGGAGCCAGACAGTCTGGGTTCAAATCCCATCACCCATTTACCAACTGTGTCATCCTGGGCAAGTGATTTACCTCTCCACGTCTCGGTTTCCTCAAAGATAAAATGGGGTAATGATAACAGTGCCTACATCCAAGTGCCGGCTGAGGACTGAATGAGTGAATCGATGTAGGACACTTAGAATGAGTGTCTGCTGTACTTATGAAGAATAACAACTCCAGCCTAGCCAGCATGGCTCTGTGGTTGAGTGTTGATTTATGAACCAGGAGATCACAGTTTGATTCCCGGTCAGGGCACAGGCCCAGGTTGCAGGCTCCATCCCCAGGGGAGGTGTGCAGGACGCAGCCAATCAATGATTCTCTCTCATCATTGATGTTTTTCTCTCTCCCTCTCTCTTCCCCTCTGAAATCAATCAAAAATATATTTTAAAAAAGAATAACCACTCCACAAAGTGGGATTATTAGCCCTATGTTCCAGATGGAGACACCCAGATTTAAAGGGGTGTGTGTGTGTGTGTGTGTGTGTGTGTGTGTGCGTGCGCCAGAGGACTCAGAACAAGTCAGAGACAGAAGGGGGATTAAAGCCTGGGTCCCACTTTGGCCAAGTAGCTCAGTTGGTTGGAGCATCGTCCAGACACACCAAGGTTGTGGGTTCAATCCCCCATTGGGAATCACACAGGAATCAACCAATGAATGCATAAATAAGTGGAACAACAAATCTTTCAAAAAAAAATAATAAAAGCCTGGATCCCTCCCAGTGCTCCACCTTTCTCCTCAAGGCAGTGGGCCCAGGGATGGAACACAGTTAAGGGGGATAAGAACTGAGTCTGTTTTGTTCACTGCTGTGTCCTGTGGATACAGCACATAGTAGATGCTCAGTAAAAACTTGTTGAATGAATGAGTGAAGGAAGGAAAAAAATGGCTGAAAAGGTGCCAAAGCTACAAAATTGAAAGGCTGCTTAGTTTTCAGGGGTGTGGTGGGCTGAGGTGGAAGAAGGAGACAAGGAGGGCAAGTCCGGCATGGCCATCTAGGATCCAAGCTGTGGCAGCACCATGGACAGCGGACACAGCCCCAGGCAGGGCGCCCAGTTTTACACCTGGAGCCACCCAGCTGCTGGAGCACCCAGCCCTCCACCTCTACCTGCATCCCACCTCCCTGGCTGGGCTCCCCAACCTTCTGCCTCCCACACACGCTCTGCCCCTCTTCTCTCTCTCTAGATCCAAGTCCAAAGCCATGGGCAGTCCACTGGGAAAGGCATGCCTTCCTCTTCTTCCTGTCCCTTCCCCTCAGCCCAGCCAGCCTCTGGAGCCGAGTCTCACCCTCAGGTGGCTGCGTGGAGATGGAAGTAGGGCTCCTGGGACATTCTTGAAGAGCCCTACAGACACAATGAGAGGGGAGCAGGCCCTGCGCACCCGGACCATCCCTCCTGAACCCCCTTCCCCGGGGTGCAAGGTGTGAGTCAGTCCTGCCACACACAAGCCCCTCCCCCCCCCCCCCCCCCCCCGCAACACTCCACTCTCCCTGCATTATTCAACTGCCTCTTCCCAGGGCTGCTGCAGAGCACCCAGCCCAGGTGCTGAGGAGGAAAAAAGGAGGAGGGCCCATTAAATTTAAACACCACTGAGATTGTCAGATGTGAGGTTCTATTCCTGGCCTGGAGAAGAGCAGCCAGCAGGAGGGGCAGGGGGATCAGCAGGGGCCTGGGAGGCAGAGACCTGCCCTGGGAGGAGTGACTCGCGGAGTCCCTGCAGGGAAAGGCCGTGGTGCTGGGGAACCTGGCCTTCCCTCGTGGCAGGCCCTCACCCACCAGGAAGAGGACCTCGCTCGCCTGCTTCTGATGAGACAGGAGGACGCATCTAGAAATAGCTTCTCTGAGGCTGCCTGAAAGCCCACCATTATTGCTTCAGCGCGAGGAGCAGGGCATCACCTCCCTGGCTTCATTTCCCGTTGCTTTCTTCTTGCCCC
This sequence comes from Cnephaeus nilssonii, assembly GCF_951640355.1. Taxonomy (NCBI): domain Eukaryota; kingdom Metazoa; phylum Chordata; class Mammalia; order Chiroptera; family Vespertilionidae; genus Cnephaeus; species Cnephaeus nilssonii. The sequence goes on along the minus strand of NC_137082.1, from coordinate 68,345,289 downwards.
TCACATCCCGGCAATGCCAAATGCTTTCAGCTTGCTTATCACACACTGAGCTTTTATAATGCCACTCCTGCCCCTCAGAGATCTCCTCCTTCCTTTCTCTTGCTGGAAAACTCCTATTTATCCTTCAAAACCCAGCCTAAGTATCACTCCCTCGGATGGCATTAAGCTCTCCCTCCCACCTCTGCCCTTCACTGGACCTGAGATACATGTCCCTTATTGCTTCCCTCTTCCTGCCCCGCGTGGTAGCAGAGTCCTTGGCTGTCAGGCCTGATGGAGCCATCAAGGATCGTGACCCTTAAAGAAGCAGCAGAGAGGGCCTGGGGAGCTGGGTGGGAAAGGGATTAAGAAGTAAAAACGGGTAGTTACAAAATAGTCACGGGGATGTAAAGTGCAGCATAGGGAATATAGTCAATAATATTGTAATAACTATGGATGGTGACAGATGGGTACTTGAAATACCAGGGGGATCACTTTTGTAAAGTATATGATTGTCTAACCACTATGCTGCACACCTGAAACTAACACAAAACAATATTGAATGCAAACTATAATTGAAAAATAAAATTAAAAAAAGGAGCAGCCGCAGCAGAGAGGTTACCCTGAGGAGTCTGAGCTCGCCTCCCAGTCCTGGCTCTGGCGCCAACGCTCTGCGTGTTTTGGGATAAGTCCCTGGCTCTCTCTTGGCATCGGTTTTCCGTTCTGTGAAGTCAAAGAGAAGTGGCAAATTCATAATGGCTGAGGACCCTTCCAGTTAGTAGAGTCCAGGAATTCTCTGCTCCATACACACTTCTTCAAACCACTTCTTGCTCTTCCCCTATATGGATGCCATCTGGCCAGCACCCTTATTTGATACCCATAACCGCTGGAGCTGGCTTGAACTGGCTCATCAAAGCCAATTATTGGATTTTTCAGGAATTTTCCAAGCCAGTTTTCCAAGCCCTTGAAATTGGCCCTGTTGAGAGTATTTACACCATGAAAATTGGCACACACTACAAATCAGTGCTTCTCCCCTCCCTCCCCCAGAGCCAGTTTACCTCTGCCTGAACCTCCCCGCCCCCACCTCCAGGCCTTTGCTCCTGTGCTGGCCCCTGTTTGAGAGGCTCTTGCTATTGGTTATCTCTCCCAGCTCCCCCGCCCTCCCCCGCCAGGTTTCAGGCCCCAACTCACATGTCATCCACTGAAAGCGAGTGCCTCTGACTTCACTTGATAGTCTCCTCACTGTCACCTCACTCCTCACTGAATGCTCATTTTCAGTGACAACACAGTTCAACTGGGGAAGAACACACACTTCGGAGCAGACTGATGCGAATGGACATCCTGCTCTGTGTCCACAAGGCTTTGTTCTCGTCAGGGGGGTCTCTGCTCAGGCTCCTTCTTACCGGGCTTCCCTGGCCACTCAAGTGAAATGATGCCCCCGCCCCCCACTCCACCTCACCCTGGACATGGCTCTCTGTCTTTGCACCTGGTTGATTTCTCTTCTTAGCTCTTGATTAGCACTTGACACTTCCACTGATTTGTTCACTTGCCCAATGCCCAGGCCTCCCTCCAGACTGTGAGTTCTGTGAGGGCAGGGATCTCACCTGCCTTGGTCACTGGTGCATCCTCATCCTCATCTAGAACTGAGCCTGGCACAGGGTAGGCACTCAATCACTTCATTGAATAAATAATTGTATGACCTTGGGCGAGGCATACCATCTCCCCGAGTTTCAGTTTCCCCAACATTCTGCCTGGATGGAGGGGATTCTAGTCCCCTCTCCATCACTAGCTCGGGTGTCACCTGGGCAAGTCAACCCCAACTCCCTGCACCTCAGTGTTGCCTACCTCTCAGGGGTCAGGTGAGCTGATGAGCTGGAGTGAGATATCACGTCAATCTCTGGGCTCCATCGGGTGCATCCTCCCATCCCATCCCCCCTTATTCATTCATCTATTCATTCAGCCAATACTTATTGAGCATCTGCTATGTGCCAGGCCCTGAGGGTACAGCAGTGAACACAGGGATAGATAGATTCCACATGGGGAAGACAACAAGATGAACTAGTAAAACAAATAGTACATTCGGTGGTGACAGTGCTAAGGAGACATTTAAAGCAGGAAAGGGGCACAGAATTTCCAAGGAAGAGTCCATGTTTGGGGAAGGGGGTCAGAAAAACATTGCACCACAAGGTAAGATATATAAAGAAAGGCACGAAGGAGGTGGCTCTTTAAGGAAAAAACCTTTGCCCTAGCCAGTTTGGCTCAGTGGATAGAGCATCAGTCTCTGGACTCAAGGGTCCCGGGGTGGATTCCGGTCAAAGGCACATGCCCGGGTTGCGGGCTCGACCCCCAGTAGGGTGTGTGCAGGAGGCAGCCAATCAATGAATCTCTCTCATCATTGATGTTTCTGTCTCTCTCTTCCTCTCTGAAATCAATAAAAATATATTTTAAAGAAAAAGCTGTCCAGGCAGTGGGAACAGCAAGTGCCAAAGCCAGGAGCAGGGGTGGGCCAGGTGTGTTTGAGGAAGAGCCAGGAGGGAGGGAAGTGTGTCAGGCTGGGGGGCGCGGTGAGCTGGAGACAAATGATGGAAGGACCCAAAGAAACAACGGCAGGTTCTGTCTGCCCCTCCTTCCCTGCTGGGAGATGGTGGCGAAGTGTGGCGCCGAAAGCCCAAGAAGAGGCTGGGGGCCTCCCCTTCCTTCCCTCCCTGGGCGTCTTCTGAGCAAGTGGGCGCCCAGGCTCCCTGCGTACGCCCACAGCGTTGGGGTGGGCCATTTATCTCCTGGTGCCAGGAGTTTCTGGAGCCGGGCACTTCCTCCCCACTCAGCCCCGCTCCCCTGAGTGGCAGAGACAGGTGTGAGGAATTAGCTGTGGGGACTAATGCCGTGACAGAAACCGGCACAAAAGAAGAGGACAGAGTGTAATGTTTATTACGTTTGAAGCAAAGCAAACACGCGGCCTATTTATGTATCTATAGAGAATTAATTGGCGAGCGGCAGCAAGAAGCAGATTATAAATTAGAATCATTTTCGCCAACTGAAACCCATTCATCTTGCTTCAGAATGGGCCTGTCACCTCCTCCTGACTAATTCCTTTTAAATTCATTGCTTTTTCTCACCGGCCCCCCGCAGCTCTCACCTTGAGACCTGAACCCCACCGGATTGCACCTCCCTCAGGGAAAGGCCACGTTCAAGCTCCGTGCTTTTCGGGGCGCCCACTCTCTGCCCACCCCAGACTCCTGGAGCCCCATCCCCACCCCTGGCCCACCTTGGGTCTGAGTCCCTGGTGCCTGGTGTTACATGGTTATCCCTCCTCCCTGTGGCCCAGAGCCTCCCTCAGCTTCTCTCCTGCTCTGGCCGGTCCTGGGAACCGGGCAGGAGGGGAGTCCTGGCAGAGGCCCAGGCTGGGCAGGTGGAAGTGGGCAGCTCGAGGGACCCCGGAGCACTGGCCACCCTTGCTGCTTATAATTCTGTGCTCACAGCAGGCAGCCTCTAGGGAATCAAAGGAAGCCACGCCGCCGGGTCCCTGGAGGCCTGGCTCCATCGCCTCTCACCTGGAGCCCGGGTAGATGAGAGGCTAGCCAGGGGCCAGCGGCTGCCAGGCCTGAGAGTGGTGCCATGACTGGCCTGGGCTGTGGCCCAATTCACTCTTCTCTTCCTCCCACCCAAGCTGCCGACCTTTGAGCTGGAGGCTGTAGCTGGAACGACTATGTTAAGGCATTTGGGGGAATAGACATACTCAGAACGTGAGTCCCCTGGGTGGGGACAGGGGAGTTAAACATTAGGGGCCTAAAAATGAAAAGTATGAGCCTGGAGTGGGCCCAACCTAGGTCTGAATTCGGGTAGCCTCCCCTGACTAGAGGGGGCAGGTCACCATTATCTCCCCCAGCCTCAGTTTCCTTGCCTGTGAAGTGGACGCAATGCTGCCGGTGCTGTTATCGTGAATTGGTATTCCGCCGGGCTTGTTAAATGTTTGTTGTAAATGCTTTCATGGTGGTCGGCAAATGGCCAATGGGTCCGACTACCCCTGTCCCACTTGGGGGCACCTCCCATCTCTGTGACGCAAAACCTGAAGGTCGACCCCTCTGGGGGCCTCGAGGGCCTGCATGTTCTGATGGGCCCACACATGCTGTACTGGCTCTTACATGTTTTGCACCTCCGCCCTGCCTGCACCCGAAGGAGGTGAAATAAGATGCTGGGAATCTAGTGCCTGATGTCTGCTAGATGCCCAACAGATGCAGGTAGTGGCTGCCACTATTATTAATTTGGACCAGGTTTCTAAGCCTGGCATCCTGGCATTCCAGGCCACCACTCTTTCCTCTGCTTCTCCACCTTAAAAACAGACAATAAATAAACAAGCAATAAACAAACAAATAAACAAAACCCACCAATAACTTTCAGCCTCCACCAGGAGTCTCCCACTGCAGGCTGAGCCCCCAGCCTGCCTGAGCCCGGTGCTACGGGAACTGCAGGACCTTGGCCTTTGGGCATCTTGAGCCTCAAGGGCAGACCTGGGAGCCCGGAGAGGGCCAGACCCCAGGTTGACAGACCTCTGTGTCCCTCTCCTCCCCAGATGGACTGCAGCTGGGGCCACCAGGGCCATCATTGAGACAGAAGGACAGCCTCGGCCCAGAGACTGGCAGGGCCCAGGCCCACATGTGACGTTCAGGTATTCAGAATAGCCCTGGATCTTCTTGTCAAGTCCCTATCTAAAAAAAGTTCGAGATGTGAACAAAAAAAAAAAGATTAGCACCAAAATACAAAAAGAAACGGCAAAAATCTAAATTATTGAGTGTTTAAATATCTACACAACATAGCACTGTGCCAACTAGTCAAGTGCAATTCAGCTCATCTTTCCCATACTCATGCATAAAAGATGTGTGAGGTGGGGGGTTGGCGCATTTTACTGCATGTGGTGTGGTGTGGATGGAGTCCCCTCAAACTTTCTTGGGTTCCAGCTCTGCTCCTCACTCACTTTGTGACCTTGGGCAAGTTACAGTCACTCCCTGGGCCTCAGTTTCTTCTTCTATCAAATGGGGAGAACCACTGCCTAGCTCTCAGGATTACGCGAGCCTGTCCTCAGGAGACTTGGATGACAGAGAAGCAGCTATTTACCCACCAGAGAGGAAGGGTGTCAGCCTTTTAACACCTGGAACAGCTATGACTCTTGTGAGTGACATGGGATTTAGAGATCATCACGTATACACAGACCCTAAGCCCCAGGGATCCTGCTCCTGGGTATCAATTCCAGGGAGGTGTTTGGCTTGGCTCCTGGGGACAAGTCTGGGGCGCTCATCTCAACATCTCAACGTTGTCTGTGGTGGGGAAGCTGGAGGTGACTCCGGTGTCCTCCCAGGGAAGATGTGGGGATACACCACGGAGGTCCGGGCAGCTGTTGGTGCAACAGACATGTACACAGTGACGGTATCTTTAAAACATGAAATGAAAGGAGTCAGAAACCGATGGGGATCTATAGCATAATACTATTTGTGTGGATTCAAAGTGCATTCAAATGGTGGTTACATGAATGTATATATGTGTTGAAACAGAGCTGAAGACCAAAAAAAGAGGCAATGTTACTATAAAAATGCTCTTTAAAAATGCATTGGTGCAAAGTTATCCTCATTTGTAAAAACACATATAAGCAAAGGACTTCTTGTCACCTTGCCCCTCCAGGAGCTCCCAAGCTAACGCAGGGGACAGACGGAAAAACAGCGACCAACGAACAGCACCCTCATTCTAATATCATCAGAGCTGTGCAAACGGACGAGGCACTCCGGGACCACAGAGGAGCGGGAACAATCTATTCTGCCTGGAGGGCCCCCGGAAAGCTGCCCCTGAAAAAAGATTATATGTAATTTGAGCCTTCAATGCCGAGTAAGAGAAGTTCAAGGCATAATACGCTCTCCCACCAGAGAGCAGGCCGTGCTTCACCCAGAGAATGAGGCTGGAATGGTGGGACTGGAGGGGCCTTTTTATCAGCTCCTGGCGGCTGGGCCCTACAGCCTCCTGGCGGCTGGTGTTGCATCCTCTGTGCCTGGGAGAAGAGCAGCCCTCCTCCTGTCTCCCTGGGCCCTGCTGGGTCCCACCTCCTGGGTCCGCCCTCTCCCTCTCCCTCTTCCAATCCATCATCAGTTCTGCCCACCCTTACCTCCAAGTCACTTACTGAATTTGCCTCCTCCTCTCCAACCCCAGCAGCACAGGGCCTGAGCGCAATCCCTGGCCAGCCCTTCCCTGGCCGATCACAAGTCACCGGTGTCTCCCCCTCCAAACCTCCTTCATCCTGTGGCGGGGGGGGGGGGGGGGGGGGGGGGATGGGAGGGGCGGTTCCTACAGTCAGGTCGTCTCTGCTGCCCTCCTCGCATGGCTCCCATGGCCCCCACATAACATCCATCCTTGCGGTCCCCCCAGCTGTGTCTCTCATGGTTCCTCTTACCCTCAACCACCCCCAGCCCTTGAATTCTGCCCTTTCTTACCTCTGTACTTTGCTCACAATGACCTGCCCTTTTGGAATTCCCTTCTACCTCTTTCTTCCCTTAGCTAACGCCTCTGCACCCTTCAAGGCTCCTTCCAAGCCCACCTCCTCCTGGAAGCCTTCGATGATCACCCAAGACCACATGACCTGCTTTCTCTGGGTTCCCAAAAGTACCCTATTCCAACATGGCTCACACGGAATTAAAACGATCTTTTTACTTCTCTGTTAGAGGTTTCGTGGTTAAAACATGGGGGCTTCTGATCCCCCGAGTTCACAACCTGGTTCTGTCTTATTGTGACCCTGGGCAAATTACTTGTTTTTTCTGTACCTCAGGTTTCTCACCTGTAAAATGGGGATAAAAAGAGTCCCTACCAAAAACAAAAAATTCAAACCAAAAAAGTACACACCTCATGGGTTTACTGGAACCAATGAATGCACGTAAGTTCTCAGCCCAGGGCCTGGCACATAGTAAATGCTCAATAAATGCTCAATAAATTTCCCATACCAAGCGATGAGCGCCTGGACTTCAGGGCAGCATCTGATGTGTCTTTGGGAGCCCAGCACCTCCCAGGACCGGCCTGATGAGTGGCCACCTGCCAGAGACCCAGAGCCTCGTGCGCTAAGGGATTCCACATCAGTGCCTACCATCAGCCGCTTCTCAGCCCCGGGTCTCAGGATTGACTCTAGAGCACAGTTGGTCCAGGATTGTCCCTGGGGGCCCTGCAGTGCCTATGATGGTGGCAAAGGGGCCACCATTAGCCAGCGCTCTCCCCCTGCCTCCCGGCCTGGTCCCAGGACCCCTGAATGATGTAGCCGATGGGGCAGAGGACAGGGTTCTCCATGGTAGGAGCTGTCCCTGGCCAGGCCACTCTCAGTCCAGCAGGCAGACCCTTCTTGGTGCCACAGCCAAACCCGGCTCCCGCCGACTCCCCAGCATAGCTACGGCTCTTCCACGGCCGCTCCCCACTGGGCTCTCTCTTGCCTGGGTGGCCCTTGGCCTTGGTAACAAAGGAGTGTTTCTTGGCAGCGTTACTAATTAGCTGGGAAAGACGATTAGTGTCATTAACAGACTCAAAACATTTGCATTATGAGCTCCTTGCTGGCTGTGGGGGTGCCCTGGACAGAAGTAGGGGTGGGAGCCTCGGAGAGAGCGGGCTTGAGAGGGAGCTGCCCAGAAAGACAGCGAGACAGAGGAGGGAGGGAGGGCGTGGGCAAGAGAAAACGAAATTTAAAGTGGATGAATTATTTACTGCAGGAAACAATCCCGGACTCACTCACTCTCACTCGGAACATCCCAAACTGTAATCCACGGCATTTTTCACTTCTCCCTAGCGTGCTGAGTGATTTTCTTTATGACTGGATACCAGAGGCCGGGGAATCTTGTAAGAGATTGGCTTAGTATCGATCATGTGTGTCTTCTAGGGCTCCCGGCTCCCACCCATTCTGGATGCTGCCGACCCCAGGTCCCCAGCTTGGGCCACACCCCAGGTGGGATCTTAGTAGGTGGTCACCTCCCTGGTGAGGATTGGGAGCCACCAGGGTGGGCCCCTTGTCCACCAACAAACGAACTGGGCCGCGGCTGCCATGTTTGGCCTCGCCCAGGGCGGCCCTTCTATTTTGCCAAATGCTTCGGACGCATTGTGCCATTACCTCCTGTCAAGAGCCCTCAGGTAGACATGAGGAAGCCCACTTTTCAGATAATAATAGCAGTGCTCTCTTAAACAAACGAAATAACAGCTACTCGTGATCGACCTCCCCATGTCCTAGGTACTGCGCTAGTACTTTTCCTTGATTAGTCATTGTTTGCTCCCCACACCCCCCTTTACCGAAACACTCAGAGAGGTCCCATGGCTTGCCTGGAGTCACACAGGAAGTGGCGGGATCTGGCCCAAACCCTGACCTGCTCACTGCCAGCACCTGGCACACGGGCTCCAGCTCAGAGCCACGGGAGAGGAGTCACTAAGATAAAGGATGTAGCCCAACCGGTGTGACTCAGTGGCTGAGCGTCCACCTCTGAACTAGATGCCGGTCGGGGCATGTGCCCAGATTGCGGGCTCAATCCCACGTGTGGGGTTGTGCAGGAGGCAGCCGATCAATGGTTCTCTCTCATCATTGATGTTTCTATCTCTCTCTCCCTCTCCCTTCCTCTCTGAAATCAATACAAATATTGTTTTAAAAAGATAAAGGCTGTCAAGCACGTGGTGAAATCGAGCAGGTGTCAATAGTACGTAGGTGCCCCTCCGGGCACTTCCTGAAGAGGGCAGTGCTGCAGCCGAGGGCCGAGTGGCCGATAGATCAGGCAGGAGTGCAGAGCGTCCAGCTGCTCACTCAGGGCCAGGGCTGTCTTCAGAGCAGAGACGAAGGGTGTCCAGCTGGCTGGAGGACACTGCTGGCCGGACCAGACTCGCCTCCTGCAAGGTGAGAGCGCCCTGAGGGGAGGGACCTCCAGGGAATCAAGGAGGAGGAGAGAGAGATGGGATGTGAGGACGCTGGGGCAGAGAACTCCTGAAACACAGGACCCCAGCTCAGCAGGTGTCCTGGCCTCTGCTTCTTTCAGGGAGAAAGAGGAGGAGTGCAGAGACCTGGGTTCTAGTCCTGACAGGGCGGGGTGACATCCCAGCTCCTCTGTGACTTTCCATCTGTAAAGTGGGATCTTTGTCCTGAGTCACTTTAAAGGCCTCCTTAATTGAGTTCCAGTTAATGAGGTCAGCAGCTGCCCTTCCAAATAGGGGTGGGGCAGCGAAGACGGTAGGTGCCAAATCTCCCACTGCCACTCCCCCGCACCCCTCCCCCCCAGCATTAGCAGAGATCACACCGACAGTCAGGGGCAGGGCCAGGATCCCAGCCTAGCCCCTTCCCAGCCATGCTCCTCCTTGGTCTGCCCCATCCAAGCTGCAGAGGCAATTTGGTTTTAAGGTCACTTGCGTGGGACTGAGGGACCAGAGGCACAGGGCGGGGGGATGGGCAGGAAGTGGGTCCCACCATGGGGCCACGGCTCTGGCATTTGGCCACCTTCTTCTGCTATTGTAACTGTAAATAAAGCATCTGGGAGGATTTCCAGCACTTTAACGGGTTTAACAAGCAGTAATGTGCGACCCACACTACAAATGGATCTTTTAATAATGAATAAGCATTTATTTAACAAGTAATAACAGTTTTACCACCCTCCGGAGCCACAGAGGTTCAAAGCCCTGGCATCAACTCCTTAGATCTCCTTAGGTTGGCATCCCCTGATCATCTCTTTTGTCCACTTTTGAAAAATGAATGTTAGTCTTTCTCTTATTGATTGGTAAAAGCTCTTTGTATGTTAAGGCTATTAACCCTTTATCTGCCATATGCCAATATTTTCTCATAAGTCTGTACCTTTTTCCCCCCTTAGGTTGTACAAAAATTTAAACATTTTATGAGGTAAAATCTGTTCCTTTTTTTTTTTTTTTTAACGTGGAGGCTTCTGGGTTTTGAGAATTGCTTATGGGGCCTCTGGCTGTCTTGGGGAGTTGCAGGGCAAGACCAAAGCACAGGCTTAGGGAGTATGGTGGGCGATGCTCAGCAGAATTCCAAGACAAGAGCCCTGGCCCTGGAGTATGATCTTCAGTGAGTCCCTATCTCTTTTGGGCTTCAATGGACTCATCTATAAAATAAAGGTGTTGAAATAGACAATCTCTCAGCTGCCTCCCAGCACAAATCTCTCAAGATTCTAAGAAGAGGATAGTGTAGGAAAGATACCGCAGTGCGTTCTGGGAGGGGTCCCAGCCATACTGTCTTTCATGCATCCATCTCTCCCACCAGATCTCAGCCCTTGGAGATCAGGAACTGCAGCTTTTTATTGTGGTGTCCTTAGCATCTTGCAGAAGGCTGCCCAGTAGTAAGACTCGGGGTGTGATCTACTGAGCTGATGATCACCCCTGGAGGCGAACCCTGGCTCCATGCATGCCTCTACCCAGGAGGGAGAGTCAAGGGAATAAGATTGTGTGCTGCCTGGGTTTGAAAAGTGACTCTTTTGTTTGCTGGCTGTGTGATCTTGGGCAAGTCACTTCACCTCTCTGAGAATCTGTTTCCTCATCGGTACAACTGGGACAAGACCTCCCAGAAATGTGTTCCAGTTTGAATGAAAATTGACCCAGGAGCAAGAAACACACACGCCAAAACTCTTGCTGTATCTCCATTGCTGACTAGAGTGCATTACACCACGAGCTGCTAACAAGTGTTTCGTGAGTGTCTTGGTGCGGGTTCCTGCAGAAGGGACCCACAGAAAAGGGTTCCAGGGCAAACGGCTTATTTGGGAGGTGCTCCTAGGAAGCACCAGCAGTCAGGTGGGGAAGTGATGGGGGGCAGAAAGACAGCCAATGAGGGGTGCATGATCGAGCCCCTTAACCACTGGCGCTTAAGTCCACTGGGGAATTCTGGGAGCCGGTGAAGAACTCACATCTCACCCAAAGGGTGAGTGAGAGCTGGGGTCCTTGCACCCCAGCTCCAAAGAGTCCGCAGGTAAGAGCTGCTCCCTGGACGTTATTCCGTGGCTCTTCCAGCCTGTCAGCGGGCAGCGGCGCGGCTCTGGGAGCCTGGGCACGCCTCAGGTGAGGAGGTGCAGGCGCTGGCAGGCGCTGGCAGGCGCTGGCAGGCGCTGGCAGGCGGGAAGGTGTGCGCGGCGATGCTGAGAGCCAGGGTAGGTCCCGCACCTCTTCTGAAGGACAGGTGATGGCTGCTCAAGAGGGCTGCTCCCCCGGGTGAAGGGAAGGCTCAGGTGGCAGAGGGGTTAGGAGGTCTGCCTGGTTCTTCATTGCACTCCACTCCGGTCACCGCCTGAAATTGATAGCTGGTCCCAAAGGGCAGAAGTGTCACCTCTCTATAAGATGAGATCTATGTCTCGGGCGGATGGAGGCGACAGGAAGATTTATCAAGGCCCTGGCAAAATTAACATTAGGACAGGGGACACGGCAAGAGCAGCCTCCAGAGGGGGTCTCTTTGCATTTGCTCAGGCTGGTTCCTGCCAGCAGCTGGGCGAGAAAGGGCTGCCAGGGTCAGCCATCCAGCTGGCCTCCTAGGGGAGAGACGCCCCGCCAGACGGATGGGGACACACGGGGCGAAAGGAGACAGGAAGGAGAACCATCACCCCTGCCTGGCAGTGAGGCTGCTGGGAGACCCGGGGCTGAGTCCTGGCCCTGCCACTCACTCGTTGCAGCCTCAGGCCTCAGTTTCTCCATCTGAGAGGAGAGGGCGTTGCACGCGGTGCTTTCCCACGTGCTGCTCCAGCAGTCTTGGGAAGCTGGTGTGGGATTCGTCCGGGGAAACGATGACAAGCCCGGACCGAACACCTACTATGTGTCAGGCACTGTGATAAGTGCTTTGTTTACAGTTCCTGTAATATTCCGTACAACCACCCACCAGGTAGGCACTATTATTATCTCCATTTGCCTCTGATCTCAGAGAAATGAAGTATCACACCGCGAGTTGGGGGCCGAGTAGAGATTTAAATCCAGGTCCCCTGGTTTCCAGCCCAGAACTCCTTCCACTGTAGCCACGTCCTTGGGGCCGTGGTCCAGGGCCTCCATTGCTGGAACTCCCCAGTCCTGACTTCCCTCTTGCACAGGTGAGCACGTCAGGCTGATGGAATCAGACAAACCTGGGTTTGAATCCCAGCTCAACCAGGTCCTCCCCGTGAGACCTTACACTAAGCACTGCATAGGAGCCTCCGTTTCTTTGTCTGTAAAATGGGCCTGGTTCTGGGGTCGCTAGGGAGCAGGCTCCAGTGGAGGTCGGCTCTCTCTCCTCTGTCTTCCCACTCTGGATCCGCAGAGGCATGGGATTTGCATCTGGGGGGTCATCTGGGGATGGCTTTGTGCTCAGGAAGCGAGGCCCTCCCTCCAGCTCAGCATCTGTGGGGCAAGGAGCCCCAGCAGGCCTGGAAGATGCTAGGGTGAGGCCTGAGGCAAGGAGAGCGGCCCGGCTGATGGAGGAAAGGCAGGTGCTGGGAGCATGGTCCCCTGTCCCACCTCAGATCCTTGCACCAGACGCACCATCTGAAAACCCAGCCTGCTCCCCTAGGCCCTGAGGTGGGAGGGAATGGCAGGGAGCCTTCGTGGGAGGGGCATCCTACTAAAACTTAAAGTAGCTGTGGACTGGGCCTCGGTGTCCCTGTTTGAAAAATGGGCACAGAGAGCTCTCCACGCCACACCTGGGTCTATAAGGGTGTAAATAGGATTTAAAAATTGGGACTCCGGGCACTTTGAAAGATTCATGGTGGGCACTGTCTAACTGTGGGCAGGTTACCGATGCCTCCGTGCCTCAGTTCACTCATCTGTACAATGGAACATAATACTTCCCGCACTGGGCTGCTGCGGGGATCATGGAGAGCTGACATGAGTCACACTTGGAATAGTGCTTGGTGCCTAGGAAATGCTGGTGAGCACTGGGTGTGTTGTTGCTGTCGTCGTCGTCATCATCATCATCATCATCATCATCATCATCATGTCAGATGAGGGAATGCGGGCGTCCAGAGAGGGGCAGAGGCTTGCCCAAGGCCACATGGCAGTCACTGTGACCAGGGGTCTGGACGCCAAGACCACAGCCACAAACGCTGAGCCCAGCCCCGCCCAGGTCCCAGCATCCCCTCTGAGCAGGGCTGCCTCAGCCCACCCTTCCCGCCCGCCCCCACCTACCTTGCCCAGGAGAGAGAGGAGGCCCAGATCCAATTAGCCTGGGAGCCAACGGTGGAGCATTCCCCTTTAACATCGCCGGAGAAGCTGCAGAGATAAAAGGGAAATTAGAATTCTGCTGGGGTCTTCGAGACCGGCCTGGGGCCGCCGTGCGCTGGGGCTGCAGTTCTCCGGGGGAAGGCATGGCTGTCTGAGCCGTAATGGAGGGGCTGCCCCTTGAGAGGTGCTGGTGAGGGTTCTGTCCACACCCAGCTTCTCCCACGAGCTGCCTTCCCATCTCACCCGCTCCCCATGCCTCAGCCACCCCCTCGCTCCCCCACAGACAGAATTAACCTCTTCTCTCTTGGCTCCCCCTCCCCTTCCAGTACCTGGGGGAACGAGGGAGGGCATCATGTCAGGGGCGCACCCTCAGTTCCTGGCGCACCCCTTCCCCTAACCGAACCCAGGACCCTTCCCTCCTTGCCATGTCTGGACCCAGGAGGAGCAGGGCCTGGGCCAGGACAGTCTCTGGGGCTGAAGGCTCGGTCACTTGGGGTGGGGAGGGAGGGACCTCTCTAGTCATCCTCAAGAAAGAAGGGTCCAGAGAGGAGCGCCTTCTGAGGGTCACGGAGGGGTACACAAACACAAATGGGACGTCTGAGCCCCTCCTCTAGAGGGGCCTGGGCTATCCCAGGAAATCCCCCGTCACCATGTCTCCTGCAGCCCCTGCCCTACGGTTGGGGGCTGGACACCCCAGACCCGGTCCTGGGAAGCAAGCAGGCGCCCCCTCGCATCAGCCCAGCCCCGCCCCTGCCTCCCAACGCTCTCCCTCCAGGGACACATTTGCTGCTGGGAAAGTTAATCCATTACAGTTTAAAGGCTCTGTTCCTCGCTGGCAGTAAATTACCTGCTTTGCATTTTGCAGCAACAACTTAACGGTATTAATTTATTGTGCTCTGTCTTTAACAAACATCATTATCATATTGCCAGCCAGGATTATGCAAATGGGAGGGACAAGGGAGAAAGAGGCCCACTCTTGTCCCTAAAGTCACCTTGATTTATTAACTTCGGGGCCCTGCCATTGGCCCGGTCTGGGAGGCACAGGTGAGCAGGTGGCCAGAAGAACCTGGAAAGTCCGGGAAGAGGCGTGGGGCTGGTGGGGGCTCTCCGGGAGGTCCCCCTGGAGGGGAGGGCTGGCTGGGCTCAGAGGGACTGCCTCGTCATGTGACTTCGGATAAGTTCATTCCCTCCCCACCTGTAAAATGGGCGTTTGATTAACCAGTTAACTACCACGTGTCCAAAATGGAAACCATCCCCACACGCCACGATAGTTTGAATTTAATTTAAAAAATCAATTTGCCATGAATATTATAAAGATAAATATATCACTCACAATTCGGGTGTTCATGAATATTTTCAGCTGAAAAATGCTCACGAAAAATGATTTTTAAAGTTGGTCAGGGCTGCCACTTAGGGAAAACATTTTTTTTTATTGACGCACGTGGCGTGCGGGGCCGCTTGCATCTACAGACGCTTATGGCATACAATGGGTTAAAAGGTCTCTGGAGCTGATAATATGTGAATTTGAGATTCAACAAGACATTCTGAATGATCCTGAAGGTGTGGGCGCGCATGCGTGTAATATGTGCGGGTGTTTGAGGAGAGTGGCTGGGTGGGACAGGTCTGGGGCCATGACCTGGTCTTCCCTGGGTCCCCTGGCTCCTGTGACCGCCTGCCTGCCCACCCCCGGCACTGCGCTGGACTAGCGATGGGCAGTACAGGGGGTGGGAGGGTGCGCGGGGCTGTGGAGAGAGGGTGTGAGGGAAGGGGCTGCTGCCTGGTTAGAGGCCAGGTGCCGGATCGGGAGAGAGTCCTAGGCTTTCAGGCGACAGAGGGAGAAGCTGGCGTGGGAAGGGGAGCCAGGACCAGCTCAGGCTGGGGCCGCAGCACCTCGCCTCTGATTTTCATCAGGCCTGGAGGCTGGACGAGGCCGCGCCAGGGGCCCCTGTCTCCTGCTGACTCCTGCAACCCCTCCTGAATTTCCTGGGCAACGAGCCATGCCCCAGGCCTGAGTGGGGCGCTGGAGGCAGGTGGGGCCCGGCCCTCCCTCTGCTCACCCGCCTCTACTCTGCCCACCCCCTGCCTCGGGCTGGCCACTCTGAGAGCTGCCTGATTACACAGCTGGCTGCCCCCTGGCCCCCCAAGGCCCATTCCCCACCACCTGCAGCCTGGCTCTGCCAGGAACTCACTGGGGCTGCTTCCAAGCACCCGTGGGCTCCCGCCCAGGGTTCTGCCCCGGCCATCGGGGCCCTGCCTCAGGCCCTGCAGAGGCGCCAGGGTGGGGACTGGAGAAGGGCCAGCAGGGATGAGAAGGCAGCAACCTGGCCAGCGGGTGCAGGGGCAGGTAGGGGAATGAGCAGGAGGGGCCATCCTCCTCTCGGCTGAGGCCCCAGGTCACTCCGATATCTCCCATCCCTGCCTGTTTCTGCCTCTGCCTCCTGGTCCCCCAGAGCGTGGGGTCTGCTCGGCTGCTTTCCTCTCTACCTCGGTGTCTCCTGCATCTGTCTCTTGGTCTCTCCCAACAGGGCTTTCAGAGGGGGTGGGGCTGGGAGGGAACTAGGAGCAGAGGGAAGGGGGTAGTGGAGGGCAGGGGGAGGGCAGGAGGCAATTCAATTTTCAGAGTTGGTCCTGGCAATTCAGGTTGTGCAGTGATAAGAAAGCCATTTCTGCGATGGGCTCTAATCCACGCCCTCCTGCCTGCCTTTGCATTCTGAGGCTCCCTCCTCCCTCTGCCCACCTCTTTCCACCTGCCCCGCCTCTCCCTCACTGGCCTGTGCGGTTCCACAGGGGGGGTTGGGGGGCGGGGAGTGAGGGGGGGGGATGAGGTGGGAAAGGCTAGGGCTGGGGCTGGGGCTGGGACCTCCCTGCTGTGGAGCTCAGCAAACAGCTGGCGGCCCTGAGCGCAGGGAGGGCCGTGGGTGGTGGCGAGTGGGGACTTGCTTAGCAGGCAAGCTAATCTCATTTGGTTGCTGCAGCCTACACAGCCGGCTGCATGCTAAGTGGCCAGAGGCAGCGGCAGGACACAGGACAGACTAGAGAGAGAGGGGAGTGGACCCTTGTGCACCCTGACAGCCCAGACACCGGCCCTGACTTGGATGAGGAGCCACACTGGGCAGTGGCAGGGGGACAGTAAGGGGGCTGGGCATCCTGTGGGGTCAGAGGTTACTCCCTGGGGGGACTTGCCAGAGATGGGAGTAACAGGGTCATTCAGCTGCTTTCTTTCTCAATTCCATGTCCTCCCCACAACTAGCCCTCCTCCTGTGGGGTGGCGGGGCCGGGGTGGGGGGGGGATCCACGGGGCAGCAGACATCTGGAGAGTGAGCTGCAGGCCGCTGTTTGGATGTGATTGGAGCGGGGCCAGCTTCGGGTGCAATGGAGCTGATGAGGGGCATAGGGAAAGTGCTGGAACAGAGGAGGAGGAGGGACACTGGGGGGGGGGGGGGGGGTGAGAGGGAGCACTGGGCCTCAGAATCCTGCTCAGTCAGTCACTGCTCCGAGCCTCCAGGGCCTTGTTTGGAGAGAGGCCCAGTGAGGTCTGCAAGGGCCCTGGCTGTTAAAAGATGACCAAGGCCACGGCTCTTGGGAAATGGTCAGAAACCATCTTTCGCTCAGAGGGGGCGGATGGAAGTGCCGAGATGTGGGGCCTGGGCTGGCGCCAGGCTGGGAGTCAGGGCCTCCCAATGGCATCAACACTCCCTCCCCAGCCACCACCCCTCAGGGCTGCCAACTCCCTCCTCGCTCACTGGGAAGATCCTGGAATCACTCAGGTAGCTCGGACAGTGGCTCCTACATGGGGGGTTGGGGGTCGGGGGGGGGGGGGGCGCCTGCATCATGGGAAAGATGGAGACCCGTTGAGGAACATAAACCTTGACACTCACAAGCTGGGGCGTTGGGAGCCATGCATGGAATGCTGGGACTGTTTCCCCATGTGCACCTGAGGGGTTGCTGATGAAATGAGATGGTGCGTGTCCAGTGTCTGGCCCAGGGTCCAGTGCAAAAGAAGCCCCGTTATCATTTCTCAGCATCACATCCCGCACAATGTGGGGCACCCAGAAGGCACCCTAAAATACCCAAAGTACCACAATGCTCCATCGTTGGAGTCGGATGGGGCTTTAGATAACGGCTCTGCCCTCACTTGCTGTGTGGCTGTGGGCAAGTACCTTAACCTCTCTGAGCCTCAGATTCTCCATCGGTAAATGGGAACCTTACAGCAATGTTTTAAGGAGCCAAATAGAAATATAAACATAAACATGAATAGGACAATAAATATAGAAAGAGTATCCAGTATGCAAGAGGTGCTCAGGAAACATGTGTTCACTCCCGTAGACGCCCCCGTCTAACGAACTCTCCGGGGATACACGGGGTCCAGAGAAGGCTCAAGGGCGTCCCCCCTGACCCGGGCTGGAACAAAGGTCTCCTGACACCTGCCAGGGGGACAAGAATGGAGAAACCTCTGGCCCTCAGTTTGCCGCCTGTGCTAGTGAAAGAAGACTGGATTGATCCACGGTTACAGCGTGGCTCTGGGCTCTCAGAGTCACTATTGGGGTCATTGCCAAGCCCAGGGGGCTCCAGGATCATCTTGTCTAATTCACCCAGATCACTTCCCTTTTGCTCATCGAGTGGCCGTGGAAGACTTGATTCGAAAGGGTTTTAGCTGCTTCAAAGCCTCAGATACGTGTCCAGCCCCTGACGTGTCTATGTTCAAGGGTCCTGGCAGCTCAGACTTTGTGGGATGGGACCACTCCCCACACCCCTGCCCGTGCAGACCCTCCTTATCCCTGCCTGAGTCGGGGCTGGCTGGCCTGCCTGGGGTGGTGAGTGAAGGGGGAGAAGGGACCCCGCCCACCCCAACCAGCTGGAGTCTGAGCCTTGGATGCCGGCTCCATTGGCAGTTGAAGTCCCCCTGGTTGTCTAATTTAATCACAGCTGTGTGCACGGTGACTCTATAAATAATTTTTAGTGCGACATAACCATTATTTCACTAATTGCTTCACTCACACCCCTGGCCTGTGAGATAAATTAAAGTTTGCTGAGTCAGCACCTTTGGCCGCTGCCACTTGGGGGCTTGGGAAGTGCAGCCCAACAATGGGGTGGTTCCCATGGCAGCTCCACCTGGGACCCTGCGGGCAGCTGGCTCAGGTGAAGAGGATGCCGGTGGGATGGAAGCGATGAGGAGGAATGAGGAGAAATGGGCTGATAAGGGTTGCCATGGGATACTCGGCCCAGGGCACAACCGGGGGCTGAAACCCAGCCCCCAGAAGGCTTTATCAGTTCATGTGCCCTGACAAGGGATTTGTTGACCCCTGGGAAGGAGGTGCCTTTTTGTACTGTGCACAAAGGCCCTGCGTGGCCAGTAGACCCGAACTAACCCCACCAGCAAGGGTGTCAGGCTATCCCTGTCAGAGGGAAGCAAAGGACGCCTCTCACATCGGCAATAACACAGAGGCCGGGGGCTGGGCCTGGTGCTGAGTGACCTTGGGCAAGTCCCTTCCCTCCTCTGGGTTATCAGGTCTTGACAGTTTATCATGTGCAAGTCACATCGAAGGCTGGCTTCGAACCCAAGCCCCTGGCTCTAGGCACTAGGCCCTTTCCACTGCCCTGGCCGCGTCCGAAGTTAGTGGGTGTGGCCTGAAATAAAGGTTCGCTTGGCCACGCAGGTTTGGGAAGCATCGGGTGAGGCAGGTGTCTTTCCGGCCTGGCTTCCGGAGAGCAGCAGCCTGTGCCAAAGCGGCCTGACTCTCAGAGTGGCGTTTCCTGGCGCTGCTGGCCACAGAAGCCTTCCTCTTAGATTTCTGGTTCGTGCTAGGCTCCTAGCGTCTACCTCTGGCTTTATTAGTGATTTATCCCCACGGGCAGAGAGCTCTTCTCTTCCTGACCTGCTCGCTGCCCCAGGGGGGCCCGGAGCCGGGACTCTGCACGCAGGGCACTTCCGGATCTGTCTCCACGAGCAGACACGGGTCTTCCTGCGATCAGTGCCGAGTGGGAAGAAGCCTGAGGCCGCCAGGCTCCAAGTTCCTCGAGAGCAGCGTCAGGCCTGCCCAGTTGCTGCCGCATCCCGGGGCGCAGCTCGGGGGATACATGTTGAATGAATACATACCCGAGTGGCTGATCTGAAAAGAGACAGCAACTGAGCCACCTGGCTTCACCTCCCGCCCGGAACCTCACGGCTCAGTGGCCTTGGAGCAGAGAGCTCTCGCGTCCGGCTGTCAAATGTGGATTAGACGCAGCCCTGTCCGTCCTGAAGGGCTGGAGTGAGGCTCCAGTTATGATGGGAGTGAAGGAGGCTTTCTAGCGTGTGAACCACTGGACGCAGCGGCGGGGCTATTCCTGTTCTCTCCCCGTGGCTCGCCGCGCGGGGTCGGACTGCGGTGTGGTCCTCGCGGGCACTGTGGTGCATGTGCACCTCGGGGCAGGCCCTCTCCCTGCGGCCTCTCACACGTCGCCCCTGTCCCATCATCCTCACAGACAGACATGGGCACGAGGGGAAGAATAGGATGCAGGAACTGAGGCTCAGAGAGGTGATGGGACTTACTCAAGGTCACACAGCTGGGCTTGAACCCAATCTGCTGTCTCCAGAGCTTGCTTTTTTCTCTCCACTCGGGTCTTATTGGCTTCTGGGCCACCAGCTTACACTCCCGGCTCCAAGTGATCAAGTGGCTTATTATTACAGCGGTGCCAGCGAGCAGTGGAGGGACTACTGGCCCCGCTGTCCAGTCACCGGCTATAGGTTAACAGTGACAGGGCAACCGTTTGCTGATTGTCTACCACGCGCCTGACATTGAGTCGGCTGCTTTAGGTCCATTATGTTCCCCACTGAATCCTCATGCCCCCGCACTGACAGACGTGGGGAGGTATGGAGCGCTAGGTGACTTGTACAAGAGCCTGCGATTAAAGAGCAAGTGGCCACCCCAGAATTCCACCCAAGTCGGTCTGATTCCAAAAGTCTGCTCTTTCCCCCGGTTCTCAGGTCGCCATAAAACCCACGGCCCTAAATAGCCAGCTCCGTCTGGGAGGGGTGACTGGTCTCCTCCTTGGCTTCAGGGCCTGGCACACCAGGTCTCTCTGCAGTAGCTGCCGTGGAGCTGTCCCCAAGGCGAGCCATGAGCCTTTGAGGGTCCCCTTCCCTTCCCAGGCCCCCCCCTCCCCCCCGCCTCCTCAGCCCGCAGGCCTGCCCTCGCTGCCTGGCACACCATTACGGCCTGGGAATCTCTGAAGAACGAGGACAGGGCTTTGGGCCCGGCCTCTGCAAGCTCCCTGTTTAACATCCAGGGAGGCTGGAAGGAGGAGACGGGCCAGCAGAGAGGGAAGTGGCTGCCGACATTCACGATCGACGCGTTTTACGCCTGAGCCTCCCTCAGAAAGCTGCCCCTGAAGGCAGGCAGGCTCAGTCCACTCCCCTCCCTGCCATCCTGTCAGCCTGGCTGCCCTGGGGACAGTGACCTCCCCGGGCCCATCTCCCCTCCCGGGGTCCCAGCCACACTCCTGAGTGTGACATTCAAGGCCCTTCATGTCTAGCCCCAGCCTCCCCGTCTCTCCAGCCTTATCTCTCTTGTTTGTTCATTTAAAAAAGAGAAAATGCTTATTGATCACTCGTGTGTCTGGCAGTGTTCTAGGTACTGAAGAGGCAGCAGAGAGCAGAACAGATCCAATCTCTACTCTCCTGGGAGACACTGACAGTAAGCAAGTTAACAAATAAATGTGTAATGTCAAGCAAAGAAAGAGACTTAAAAAATACACAACAGCCCAGACACCCCCAAGGGATCCATAGACAAAATTCACGGAGTTGGTGAAGTTAGAGGGAGTAGGGCGGGGCGGGGGGGGGGGAGGGAGGGGGCAGAAATTACCTTTTTATTACATTAACCTTTAGCTGAAATACAGCATTTCTCTCCGATGATAAATGTTGGCCACACACCTTGGTCGTATTAGCAATGCCTGTGACTGTCGCCAGCAGCAATCAGATACTTCCTATCATGTTAGAGTTGTTGGGGATGTTTCAAAATATCATTGACACCCATCATCGCTTCAAAATTGTGGTGGTTAGTAGAGCTGCCTCCGGATCTGGTTATTTAATGCATTAATAAAGAAGCACTATAGCACTACATCACACATTTGTTTTGCAAATGTTTTGAAAACTGTATTTCAATATAATTGATTTCCTTTGTAACTCGACATATTTTCTTCCCCGCATCTGGGAAGGGGTCTCTAGGCTTCACCAGAGGCCTAGGAGCCTGTGGTCCCAAATGGGTTAAACCCTGGAGAACAGAGTGATGGCGAGGAGGGGGTTAGGTAGAATGGTCAGGGGCCTCTCTGGGGAGGTGATATTTGACCTGGAGGAGCCGGAGGAGCCTCCACGTGAAGCTTCTGAATGAAGGTCACTCTGGGCGCGTGAACAGCTAGTGGCGTGGGAAGGAGCCAGAAGGCAGCATGGCTGGAGTGAAGTGACCAACGGGGAGAGACAGAGGTGTTGTAGGCAGACAGACGTGAGCAGAGGGAGGACGATGGGCAGGTACAGAAGGTCACCTGGGTGGAAAGCCCCAGGTGCCTAGCAACAGACAATCAGTTGTAGGCGGGACCTCACCCCCAGGGTGACTCTCCTGACCCTTCCTCCCTAGAGATAACATCTAGGCCTCAGTTGTCTTTCAGTTCCAGGCCCAGAAAAACAACAAAACCAGACTCAGGACCAGCTGCATTGAATAATGACCCCCTGCCCTGGTGCTGGCCAACCAATCAGTGGAGACCACAACTCTGAAGGGACACTCCTGGAAAGCTGCTGAATATTCTATTGAGATCTTCCCCTGGGACCTCCCCTAAAATCTCCGCCCTAAAACCCTCAGGAGGAGGACCCAGTGCACTCTCCCTCCTGGGAGCACACCTGTGCCTTCCCCTTCCCTTCCCTGCCCTTCCCCCGCCCCAGGCACTTACCATCAGCTTCCTCACTCCCAAGCTCCAAGGCCCTTCCTCTGCCTCTAGAACTTGTTTGCTAAGACCATTTCTTCTAGGTCTTACTTTCTCTACCTCTGTGATCTACCCAATACATGTTCTCTTACAGTTTGGGTCTAGACTCTGAATTCTTTCCTAGCCAGAACCCAAGTACTGAGGTTGCTGAACCCAGGTTTGGTCTGACCCCACGGGTCAGACACCTGGTGCCATTCCAGCCATCTACAGTAGAGGACACAGGGGTTACGTCAAGTACAGCCTTGCAGGCCTTGGTGAGGGCTTGGGGTCTTATTCGGAGTGAGATGGAAGCTACTGTAGGGTGTTGAGCAGGGAGCCAGTCTCCAATGTATGGATCAGGAGTCACTGTAAATGTTGGACAGAGAACCAGGCACCGGGCAGTGGGTCAGAAGGGAGCAGGGAGACCAGGTACTGCTCTGATCCAGGTGAAGATCATGGTGGCTTGGACCAGGGCGGGAGGGGAGAAGGGGTTCCATTCTGGAGAAGTTAGAAGCTGGAGCCAACAGGACGGAATGTGACTGCGGATGTACCCGAGCTTTCACACCTCTGTGCCTTAGCATCTGCTCTTCCTGGGTGCGCCTTCCTGCTGTGTCCACCCTCAGGCCCAGAACTCTCCTCTGATTCCCCACCCAGGGTTCAGAGGCTGCTGACTCTACCCAGTTCCTCTTTCCTCCTTACTAATATCATAGATCCCCAGTATTATCTGGGAATAATGTCCACAACTTAAAAGCCACATATCCCAGTCCCCTTTGCATCTAGGAGTTGCCAGGGAGATATAATTAAAAGTCACTGGGTGGGGCTTCCAGGAACAGGCTTTCTATAGGCGGATGACTCACCCTTCTGCCTCTCTTCTTCCTCTTTCTTCCTCCCTAGAACACAGACGTGATGGGTGAGGCTCCTTCCCCCAAAAGCTCTTTTGAGACCACGAGGGAAAGACCAAGGGCATCACAGTGACCTCAGCCCTGATATCCTGGGGGCTATACCTCTATTAGAACTTCTCATCCTGTGAAAAGGAAAACGGATTCAAGCCATTGTAGTTGGGTCTCTGTTAGCAGCAGAATAAAACTCTTACCTGATAAAACCGCAATTCAGCTGCTTATTGGATGTCTCCATCTGAATAACATAGGCCCTTGAGATTCAACATGTCTAATGCTGGATCTGCCATCTTTCTCTGAAGGAACTTCTTATTGGGGAACACAGACATCTGGGAAAAAAAGAGCTATACCTATCCACCTGCCTGCCCACCCGGTCCTCCATCCATCCATCCATCCATCCATCCATCCATCCATCCATCCTCCACCCTCCCACCCATCCACTAATCCATCCATCCATCCATCCATCCATCCATCCATCCATCCATCCACTCACTCATTCACCCATTCATCCATCTATCTCCCATCCTTCCATCATCCATCCTTCCCTTCATCTATCCATCCATCCACTTACTCATCCACCCAACCATCCATCAATCCTGCATCCATCCATCTATCCAGTCATTCATTCATCTATTTATCCATCTAACTACCCACCCATCTGTCCATCATTCATCCATCCACCCACCCACTCATCCACCATCCAACTATCCATATAACCTGTTTGTGCATCCATCTATCTGACAAAGTTTTATGAAGTATCTACCATGAGCTGGACGCTGTGCTAGACACAGGAGCTAGGCATGTGGATAATGTATTTGATACCCATTTGCCTCTATCTGAACAGAATATCTCTGGAAGGATACATTGAAAGCTGGAAACCATGACTATCCCCAGAGAGAAAATGGGTACCAGAAGTCATGGGTATTTATTCCTTTAAAACCCTCTGAATTTTGTATCATGCATATGTATTCACTAAATATTTTTTAATTAAAAATATATGTACATCTCATCTGGGTTTTCAGAATCTGCCTTGCTCCTGAAAGGATTTGAGGCAGTTTACAAGAATGCACAGGGATGAATAGACGCAGAATGCTGTCGGGGGTTGACAGTCTCACGGGGAAAAGGAATGAGTTAGCAATTCCAATGCAATGTCACATGAGGGCTAGAGGGACCGGGGTACCACTTGGCTTCCCTCAAGCAATGACCATGACCACCTTCATCTCACTCCTGTCTGGGCTTCAGAACCAAGATGCCCACCTCTGTTATATGGCTGACCCCATCGCCCCCCAGGTTCAGGCACTTCTGTGAGCCGACCCCTAAGTCACTGAGCCACACTCCTGTGCACATGCCCACGTCGGGGGCGGCGGGTGGGGGGGGGGGGACCCGGAAAAGCAGGCCAGGCCCGGGGAACACGGATGCTCCATGCGGCATGACCCCTGCGGGGCCTGGGGGAGAAGCACAGAGCACAGGAAGGAACTTGTCTCTGGTGCCCCGTTGTCCAGCATGGCTGCGACCATCTCCACCGCCTGGGGCTGGGCAGTGCGGCTGAGGGCTGAGGGGGAGCAGGACTGGGAACGCACAGCAGGCCAGAGGAGAGAGAGGACCAGCCGGGCTGCTTGGACAATGCAGTCCTTTTCAGAACAGGCCTTTGAAATTGAACAAGAATAACTTTAAACAATAAGATGCTTCTCTCTCCCCCTCAGCTGTTGCCCAGGCAACACCAGAGTGCTCAACAACTGTTTAGTTTTTTAAGGAACCAAATCTCCCTTCTTTTGGTCAGCGACTGCCAGGAAGATGAAGAGGCAGCGGAGGCGCCCCTCGCGGCCCATTGTGTGGGGACCCGGGTCAGCCGCCTGCAGCAGTGACATTTAAATCTGACGTTACAGATTATATATGAACCCAGAGCCGCACTCTCTCCGGGGGGAGGCTTCAATCTCCCGCCCAGGACGCCTCGCCTACGTGTGGCTCTGGCAGTTTGGGGGTGGCGGTCACAGCGGAGAGGCTGACCTCCCCCTGCAAAGCACCGGGTGGCCAGTGTGGGTTTCCGAAGGTGCTCTGTCCCCAACCCTCCACATCACCTGACCCAGGAGAGCCGTCCTCCAGGGTCATTGCATCCACCCGGGGACAGCATCCAACCCCCCAGAGGCTCCCCGACATCCCTGCCCTTGGAGGGGCCTTGACCAGGAACACCTGCCGCTCGCCAGTTGCCAGTTCCCTGCTTGCCAGGCTGAGTGATGCCCATTATCTCCGCGGGGCTCCAACGGCCCAGCGCGCGGCTTTTTGTTGTCCCCGGGTCACAGCGAAAGAAACCCAGGTGCCGAGTTCTGAAACAAGGCTACCGGGGGTGAGGCCTTTCAAACAGAACCCTTCGATTGCCGAGCCCACTGCCAGACGTGGAAGCTGAGGCTCCAGGTCCGGGTGACAGGTAGGCGGTGTGGCAGGATGTGGACAGAGCCTTGCACGCTGGCGTCACCCCCCAGGCTGCCTGGGTGGGGCTGGGACCTGGGCGCAGAGGGCAGATCTTCCCTGGGCCCTGGACTTGGTCAATGTGCTCTTCTAGAGGGCGACTGACCTCCCACTTTGCCCCCTTGGGAGGCAAGTGGTGAGCTTTGGCAACATGGAGTTCTGGGCTATGTGTCCTTAGGCAAAAGGACGCATTTAAAACCTCACTTTGCTCACCTGTGAAATGGCAGCATGGCGTGAAGGTCCTAACAGCTGCCGCGTAGGGAGAACTTGTGTTGGGCGGCGTTCCCAGCACTTGACGTGTGTTACTTTGTTTAATCGTCACAGTAACTCCGCACAGAGGTATTGCTATTCCCTCTAATTCCAGACGAGGGAATGGGCCAGGAGCGCAGTTGCTGGCCCCAAGTCACACAGCTAAGAATCGGAGCTAAGGAGCATGAGCCAGAGGGACAGGTCCTGGCACGTAGTAGGTTCGAAGCAGGTGCTGACTCTGGTGTCCCAGGACGATGAACAAGGGGCTCCTGTCTCCTGGGAAACAAAACGTGGGAGAAAGTTACGTTTAGAAAACCAAACCAGGTTAGGACAAGCCCCTTCTCCAGCTCAGCGGCAGGCGCAGGGTGGGAAACTGGCTTCAGCCACCACAAAAGCCGAGGACGGGGCGTCCCGCGCTGTGAAACGAGGAAGGCCGCCGCGGGGGAGGGAGTGCTCCCGTCCCCTCAGCCGAAGGAGGGAGCCCCTGAGACAGGTGGCCTTGCCCTGTGTGGGAATCCCCGGGGGCTGCCCCCAGAAGTGATGAGGAGCAGTCTGATGGCCAGCTGCAGGAATAACATCTCCAGCGGACACTTCCGCCCTGCCCCTCGGGCCTTTTCTCTCCCAGGAAACTGGTGATGTTCACTGTCCACATCCCAGCTCCACCCTGGGAAGGTCTCTGTCCCCTCACCCCTCACCCCCTGCATCTCGTTTAGTTTAGCACCGCCAAATGGCAGGCCCAGAGGTGCAGCGATGGGAGGGGCTGGGGTAATGAACTCCCATTGGCTTTCTCACAAGATCACTGTCTTAATTTACGAGGCCTGAGTGAGTCTCATTTCCCTAGTGCGCACCGAGTAATTAACTATTAATAAAAGCATTACTGAGTTAACCACGGGGGCATGTTTAATTCATGGGGCAGCCCTGCCACCGGACGGAGGCTCTGGCTCAGGGGGGATTCCTCCCGGAGCAAAACAGGGCCTGCGGATGCCACCCCTGCAACCCCTCGGCCCCCGAGCCACCGCGGGGGACACGCTTTGTGCCCCTAACCAGAGAAGCCCAATCCCAGGAGGGTGCAGAGACCTGGCATCCCAAACAGCCATGTGCAGGGCACTGGGGTGGGGGTGGGGTTGGGGGTGAGCCCGGGGAGGGCTCCGGCTGCTCTTGGGAGCTAGTGAGGTGAGTGACCTTGGGAGGCTGTCTAGCATCTCCTGTTTGTCATCTGGAAGTGGGCCAGCCGTAATGCCAAGTTCCCAGGGGTGGGCTGCAGGAGTGACCTCCCCCTCCCCCTCCCAGAGGCACGGGCCATCGCTGAGTGTTGGGGGTGGGGGTGGAGGAGATACCTGCTTGCTTGAGAGCAACTTGGGAGAACAATTCCTATCAGGATTCCTCCTGGGGGACCTGGGGACCTTACTCCCTCCTTTCACCCAGATGAACTAACTCCTGCATACAGTACCCAACACACCATCCTCGTGCCTCTGCCCCCCGCCTCCCCCCCCCCCCCCGGCCTGGTATGCTTTACCCTTATGTCTGCTTGGCACCGCTCATTCAGTCTTCGACTCAGTTCAAAATGGTCAGCTCCTCCTGAAAATCTTTGCTCCTGCGCCAGGCAGAACTGGTTTCTCCACACAAGCTCTGCAATCTGTCTCCCAATAATTCTATGATGACACCTGTCCATCCATCCACTCATCATCCATCCATCCATCCATCGTCTAGAGCACCTATAGTGTACATCTTGGATCCTGTGGTTTTTAAGTTGTGGGTAAGTCTGGCTTTCCCTAGACCAGTGGTTCTTAATCTTTTAGGGGGTCAAAGGCACTCTTCCCCCCCCCCCCCAAAATGCACATATGCACATACATGTCAGATGCGGGTTTTTACCCTTCTTCAGGGACCCCTGGTCATCCTTGAAGCCCGGCTGTGGCCCTGGGTGTGGTGGAGGCTGTGATGAGCTGTTCAGATACCCTTTGACAATGAGTGGTTCCCCTGCTGCAGTGGGACCGGGATTTGGCCCTCAGCGGTCGGCCCTCATTGGAAATTCTCATTGGAAAAAAATGGCCTCAGCCAGTCACACCTCCTTCCGGGGGCAGGTCCACTTCCAGTGACAGATCGGCGTGGACATGCAAAGGCCGCAGCCCCTCACCCCACCTTGGGACAAGTCTGAAGGGCTGGCTCAGCTCCAGGGCGCCTGGTGGGGTCCTGAGCCCTTTGTGGGGACTCAACTTCTCCCACTCCCCAAACCTGCGTCCTTCTACTCCCTTCCACGTGTTTTTCCCAAGACCATTTCCTAAATAACATCCTACACCCTAATCTCCCGAGTCTGCTTCCGAGGGAACCGACCGGGTTCAAAGGTCCCGCAGAAGCTCCCTGCGGACAACGGCAGCGTCCTGAGGACTCCTCTGTCTCCAGCAGCTCGCACGGGGCAGGGCGCGGGGGCCGTGAGGTCCGAAAGGTTGGCGACCGCTGCTCTGGAATTTATTAAATGCATTGCCATGCACTTGCCCCTGGTTCTCTCTCCGATCCCTCTGTCGTCCCAGCAGGAGAGTTCTCATCAGACTTCCTGGAGAAAGGCACAGCCCCACCAGCAGGATGCCAGGAGAACAAGGCTGTGGGTCTGTTCCTGGAAAAGGCACTAGTTGCCAATGAAACTGCAGATAACCATGGGACCAGAAGTCAAGCTAACTGGGTACTACAAAGCAGGGGCAAAGGGGCCTGACTCATGTCAGGGTGAGGGCTCGGGGGTGGCTGTGGGGGGGGGGGGGCAGGGGCGGGCGGAAATGGGTGGGGGAGGTGGGGAACAGCCTGTCCTTGCAGGACAAATCATTTACACGTTAGGATAGCCCCTGGGACCTGAAAAATCCCGTTAATTCCCACTGTTGGAAATTCCTTCACAGAACGAGTATCTATAAAGGGCCTCGCTGGGCCAGGCACTGGAGCAGGCAGCACTCCGTGCTTGCTCCTCCTCTCACTTGCTCCGTCACCTGGGCCAGTTATGTCACATTCTCCTTGCTGACCTTTATAAGTGGCTATTACTATGTGCCCAGCACTGTGCTGCTGTGTACAGACATGTCATCTTCACAACAGCTTCATTAGGAGGCATGTATTAGGATTCCTGCTTCATAGACAAGGAAACGGGCTCAGAGATCAGCCACATGCCCAAGACACACGGCTAGTCACAGGGCAGAGGCGTGAATCCAGGTCTGGTGGAGTCTCTGAGGTGCGTTCTCAGCCACCATCATGCTTAACCTCTGCGAGCTTAGTTCCCACGGCTGTGAAATGGGTACAGTCAATTCCTA
The DNA here is from genome assembly GCF_951640355.1 of Cnephaeus nilssonii. Taxonomy (NCBI): domain Eukaryota; kingdom Metazoa; phylum Chordata; class Mammalia; order Chiroptera; family Vespertilionidae; genus Cnephaeus; species Cnephaeus nilssonii. The sequence goes on along the minus strand of NC_137082.1, from coordinate 68,316,314 downwards.
CTGCACTGGGACTTAGGGATTAAAGAGCCTACACGGGAGGCCTCGAAGGTGCCCAGTGACCGGTCCATCCCGTTCCCCCGTTTCCCTGGTCCCCTGCCTCAACACTTCCCCGGGCTGGGAGGAAGGATGGCCCCATTTGCCATCTCTCCAAGGACTAATGTCTATCCCAAACTCAGCTCAATATCTGGCATGGGATCAGCACTCCTGGGATGCCGTCAACCCAAATGGATGATGTGCATCCCCACCCTCAGTTCTCTGCACTTTGGGGACCCAGCCCAGCCCATCAATAGTCCACGATGCAGCAAGCTGTGGCAAGCATCACAAAGACTGTTCTCGTGGTTCTGTGTAACTCTACTCTCAAGCCACTGGGAGTTTCCTTCTTTTCCCTCAGAAGAATGGAGCAGAAACAGATGGAGGTGATGCCCTGAGCCCTCACAGCAGGGAAAGGTACCAGAAGGAAGATGAAGGCATTCCAGGCCCTGCCTGCCATTGCAGGTTTGTCCCACAGGCGAGCTCCAGCTCGTTCTCATCCCCACCACGACCTCAACTACAGACATCCTCATATATTGGGGGCAATAACCTTCCTTCCGAGGTAGGCTCCTGGGAGACGGTGGGCATGTAAGCACTTAAAACTCGAACCTGCAGGTCAGCCCACACTCCCTCTTCCCTCCTCTGCAGAAGCCCTGGAGCTGTAGGCTTCGTGGGGACAGACAGCACATCCTTGGAGAGACAAGTCACAGCCTGAGCTTCCTGAAACCTGTGCAAGCACCAAGTTACCATGGCAACGATGCAGCCCTGAGATGCAATGGCTGCAGACAGCATGGGTGCTGCTAGGGCTCCAAGCTGAGGGTGAACAGGGTCTGGCCTGGGAGGCCAGGCAATAGGGCTGGCAGGGAGGCGGCAGGAGGAGGGACCCTCCTCTAGGATCAGCTGGTAATTGCTGCTAAGTGAGGGGCTGTCATTGAACCTAACATGCAGGCGGCACTGGCCTCTGCTCTGCACCCTGTAATTACTGCACCAGACAGCAGCTTTTGCTCCCTGTGTGGGAAGAGGGGGGCGGTGGGAGGAGGGGCAGGCAGGAAGCTCTCATCCACCTAAGCCGGGGGATCCTGGCAGGCCCTCCTGCAGCCCAAGCATCCTGCATCCCAACCAGCCTCCCAAGCAGAGGCAGGGGTGAGGGGGGTCCTGACCCCTCCTTTTTGCTAGCTCGCCCCACATCATCTCATGGAACACGAGCTTCCTTTAATCCTGAGCTTGCAGAATCCAGGGGAGCAGAGGTGCAGGAACCAGATAAGGCACCTCGGCGAGCCCTTCCTGTCACACCTCCCGGTACGGGAGAAGTCTGTGCGGTGAAGCTCACCTTGAGCCTGGAGGCTCTGAGGACCTCAGACTAGTCACGGCACCCACCCCCTGCCTCCGTGGACTGGGAGGGGGTGGGACTCAACAATTCTTAAGGCTTCTTCTTCAGCAGGGGTTGGCAAACTGCAGCCAACACGCCGAGTCCTATTCCTATAAATAAGGCTTCACTGGAACAGCCTGCCCGTGTGTTTCTGGATCTGTCCATGGCGGCTGTCCCGCTGCATCGGCAGACTTGAGAGGCTGCAACAGAGACCAGATGGTCCCCAAATGGGAAAGAGTTACTATCTGGCCCTTTTCAAAAAGTTTGCCGGTCCCATTCCTCAAACACCAACGTCCTCCTAGGCTTAAAAGGGGCTTTCATGGCTCCAACCTATCAGAACAGCTCATAACAGGCCGCCTCTCCCCCCCCTCCCCCCCCGCAGACACCCATACCTCCCGCCTGGGCTTGGGTGGTGGTGGTAGTTCCCCCAGTTCTGGGCGTCACCTCGTGGTGCGATGGCGCCACCTGCTGTGAATGCCTACAAGCACTTGTGCTTGGGAGGGTGACCCCGTGGCCAGCAGTCCCTCCCAATCCAGGGGAACCGGCTCCCAGGAGCAGGCCGGGCCTCAGAACCAGAGCACATTGGAGCTGGGGGCTTGTCTCCTCCCTCCCCACTTGATAGACAGCGACTCGTCCGGGGTAGGCGATGGGAAGGCCCAGAGGCCCATCACCCATCCACATGTGATTCAGGGGCAAACTCTGGGCACACACACCGGATGCTGAGAACCGTAGGTCGGCCACTCATTTAGGGTCTTGGATCCATGATTGTTGAAAGGATTCTCAAAATAAACCCTAATATGATATTTAAAACTGTTTCCAACCTTCAGAACAACTCAGACACTTATTGCCCCCATTTCAGAGAGGTTAAGTCATTTGGTTAATAAGTAACGGGTGATAAGCGACAGTCAGGATTCAGATCCAGGCTGTGAAAGCTTTAAGGTCCCCAGAACATGGTGCTCAGCGCATATTCCCTTTCCTGCCTGCAGGTGTGCTTGGGCCCCCGAGAGGGTCCTGGGCTCAAGCAGGAGGACACGTGATGGCAAGGCCTGGATTCTGGCCAGTCACCTGCGAGGCCCCAGGCCGAGAAGGCAGAAGCCAGGCCGACTGCCCCTCCCTGCCCCCACGCGTCCAGGCAACATGAAGTGACTAGTGGACTGTAAACCCTTTATTTCCAAACTATAAATAGACCTGCTCTCTGAGCTAAGAGCTGTCCGGGTGATAAGCCCCCAGCTCTCCATCTCCCCCCAACTGCTCTGCAGTCCAGGCCCAGGCCCCTTAGACACCTGTGATGCCTCTGAAATCATGATCTTGGCAGCCAGAGCCTGGCAAGCAGCTGAGAACAGCCCTCCGTTCCTCTGCTGTGACTCCAGCACAGCGTGGGGCCTGTTCTGCCTGGTGCTCCCGTTTGACCAGCTCTCCATGGGTCCCGTGCTACCCGAGGCCCAGCGCGGACACTGCGGGCCCACTGCTCCCAGCTGCTGTGAGAAGCCACCTGGTCCCTGAGCTGCCGTCAGGATGAAGACTGGGAGCGGCCTGCTTCCAAGCTGCTCCCCTGGCTGGTCGCTGCTATCCCTGGGCCACCAAGTCCTCCTCCTCCGCCACCTCATTATCCCCTTCCTCTGGCTGGCTGCTCCGGAGCAGCAGCTCCAGGTCGGGGTTGGAGCCCAGCCCCTTCGAGGGTTTAGGGTCGCCATCACCTGGGGATGAAGAGAGACCAGTTTCAGCCCCAATCAGCTTCTTGTGCCCGACGTGAGCGTGTGCTCAGTCACCCGGGCCCCCTCCCCAGCTCCTTAGAGATGGCTCCTGTGTCTTCTTGGGAGTGGCTGTGGCACAGCCACCAGCATGCCGAGCAGAGCAGCAGCCACCGCAGAGGCGGCTGAATGGTGCAGACTGGAACTACTTGGGGAAGCCGAGGGCCCCTTGCCTCTTCCCGGAAGGAAATCAGAGGGGCTGAAGTCATGGGGAGAAAGTCGTGAATGCGGGCGTAGGAGAGGGGCTCAGGTTACCTCTGGAGTGCAGGGCTTTGAGGGCGACGTGCAGGGATATTCCCGAGAGGCAGAGGGCGAAGCCCAGCCAGTTCAGGAGGCTGATCTGATCGCCCAGCAGATGGCCTGCCAACAGCAAAGTGCAGACTTCCTGCGGGCAGAGAAGCAGGAAGGGGCAGTGATGGGCGGGGTGAGTGGGCCCCTTTGCAAAGAGGGCCAGGCACTAAGCACAACCGCAGGAGAGAGCCGGACGCGCCCAAACTCCCGGGCCAGGGCGGCCGGCCTGCAGGGCAGAGAGGAAGCTTCCAGGGGCGGCTGCAATGCTGTCCTCCTTTGTGTTACTGAGGACACAAAGGAGATGCCTTCACAGAATTGTCAGCATAAAAGGAGGCAAACGAAACGCAGCTGCGCCCACAGGAATAAAGGAGAGCCCTCCGGAAGGTAGAGGTGGATGCTGGCGTCATACAGGGCTTTGTGGGACATGCACTGGTTAGGGGTTCTTCGCACACAATGGCTGCCAATGGCGCTGTGCAATGACTCATTCTGAGAACCATGGCTCAGGCTTCATCATTTGGTTGGCAACCAGAAGACCCCTGGGGAGCCCCCCGTTTCTGCTTTTAGGCAGCACTGCTCGAGGATAAAAGAGCAAACTCCCTCAAGGCTCCAAGGAAGGAGTGAGACCTGGGGTGGAGGGAAGAGGGAAGTGACGAGAGGAGAGGCAAGAGCGCTGCCAGGGAGAGGTAAAGGCAGGCTAGGCAAGCACAGGGCACTGACTTAACCGTCCCTGGCTGTGCCCATGGCAGACATCACCAATCAATCACAGAACTTGTTACTGATGAGTCAGTGGGGGCTTCTCAATCCATGGCTCCCTGCCGCTGCCAAAGGACCAGAGTAGGCATTCCTAGTAAAAGGTAAATGCGTCCCAAGCCTAGTGGAGTGGGACCTGGCTCTGCACCCCAGCTCGGCCACTAGCTGTGTTTTCTGGGGTAGGAGCAGCTCATGTCTCATGACCCTCCCCACCTCACAGGGCTGCAGTGAGGGTGGGGGGTACAGATGAGAGCATGGCACTTAGCACCCTAATGAGGCACTTCCCTGTCTTCTCTATAGGCCCTGGGGTGCAGGAGCTGCTGGTGAGAAACACCCTCAGGGGCTCTTCTCTGAGACAGGACGGGGGTCACCTCTGAGTCTGTACCTTAAAAATGCCGGCAATGGAGAGAGTAAGGCTGGAGGTTCTGGAAACCAGGAGGAACTCGGAGAAACCCAAACCAAAGGCAAGAATCCCGCCAAGGAAGAGGCTCCCGAGTACCCGCAGGAGCAGCCCTGTGTCCTGGAAACGGAAGATTTTCTCAGATGTGGACAAATGGAGACCTGAAAGCAATGGGGGAGACAGGGGGGCCATGTCCTGGGTGTGCCTGCCAGGCGGCCTCCCCCTCCCGCAGCCGCAGCCGGGTGAGAACTGCCCCTGTGGCAGGGCATACTTCCCAAGCACCTGCTGACTGTCCCCGGCCCGACGACAAGGATGGGAAGAGCTCAAGCAGATGGCCCAAGCCATGGGGAAACCAGGAAGCAAGGATGGCTGCCTGAGAGCCCAGGGAGTGGCAGGAGGGCTTCGGAGCCCCTGCGCTAAGTACAGGGGGTGGCACCACAGAGACAACCCACAGGGCACCCTGCTCTTCCACGTGGCGTTCCCTCCCATCTGCGGCCTTGGCAGCTGTGAGAACCAATGGGCCCCAGAGAGGTGGGGCAGGCACCAAGTGAGGACTTTCAACCCCTGGGCAACGGGTGGGGAGGCTGCGGGGGAGTCCTCTGTTCTCCATTTCAGGTGGGCCACCTATAGACAGGGGCAAAACCTGTCTTAATCCAGGCCTATGACACAGCTGTGGGAATTGGCCGAGACACGCCCCCTTTTGGGAGCAGTTTCCCCACTAATAAAATGAACCGGTTGGGACTAGACCCATGTTTCTCAAACAGATGGTATAATCTGATGCACAGTTCTCAAAAAAACACACACTGCATATAAATACTCGACAAAAGCCACGGCCCCCCGCTCCAGAGACACCCACACAGGCATCCAGGCAGCGAATGTGCTTAGACTCTGAGGGTTCCTGACCCTCCAGCACTGTCCCTCTGAGAGGGCCCCGCCCTTCAGGAAAGGCCCCTGCGAGTATTAACAGGATGCGAGGTGAGCCCAGACCAGGCACAAAGGACACACCTGCGGGGGCAGGAGGCTGGCTGAGGACTCTGAGACTTTTGGAGGGAAGTACCATAGAAACAGAGTGACGGCCCCCCACTCCCCGGGGCAAACAGCCTCCGATGTAGGACATCTTGCCTGGTGCTGGGCTCAGCAGTACTGCAAAGGCATGGCAAATGGAAGGGACTCGGGGAAAGCAACATAAGTAATGAAGGCGCTTGGGGGATTAATTTACCAGAAAAGATTAAAGGAGCTAAATCCTTGCAGCTTTGCTAAGTGACGACCAGGGGCTTTGGGGGGCTTTCGGGGGAGGGCTGGCAGAGATGGGGAGCGGTGTAAACACCCAGGGCGGAGGGAGAGTGTGGCGTTTTGACTGGGGACACAATGGAAGAATGGGGAGAGATTTTTAAAAGAGAGAAAAAATGAGGCTGCAGAACAGAAGTTTCCTGGACAACGGGGCCACACATAATTTTCTCAGAGGTCCGAGACGCTTCACTGCTTGCAACTTAAATGGATGCGGGTCAGAATTTTCTGTAATGGCCCCGAGGACAGAAGGGACTCTGGGAGGAAGGATAAACAGACAGGGGACAAAGCCTAATCCCAAAACATCAAGAGGAAGGAGGATGCTGTGCACCTCCCAGCCTAGATGATTCTCCCTGCTCTCCTCCTCTCTGGGAGAGGACAGTGGAGGGGAATTGCTCACCTGCCCAGACTCCCTGTACCCCCCGGCCCCCCAATACACACTCCTGCAATCCAGCACATATTCCATTCCTCGGAACCTACTGTTTCCACTTCCTGGGATGCTCCCCCCGACCCCCCGTCAGCCTGTCCAAGTCCCATTCATCCTCGCAGATACACTGTCTGGGAGGCCTTTCCACCCTCCCACCCTGAGACAATGCGTGACCTCTCCTCCTAAGAGGCGGAACACAGCGGAATGGTTAAGAGGAGGGACTCTGGAGCCAGCTCCTGGATCCAAGTTCAGGCTCGTTTATGAGGCATGGGACCCAAAGCAAGGTTATCTCTACTTCTCTCTGCCTCAGTTTCTTTCACCTGCAAGATGAGGATACTAATAGTACTGCCCCATGGGCTTGGGGGAGTATTAAAAGAGGTGATGTATGTACAACGATTAGAACAGCCCTGGCCTACCTCTGGGGCTGGACACGTTCACTGTCATCATCGTCTACTATGTTTCATACGTTTTCCATGTAACGTTCATCATGCTGGATTCTAGCCATTTGGTTTAAGTGTCTGTTCAGACACACAAACCGGGCACTGCCAGGAGAGGCCGCACTTGATCTGTGTCCTGTACAGCTACCACAGTGCTGGGCCCAGAGAGGGGGCTGGGGCCTGCTGTGCTGACATGCCCTGAGGTGGACGGCCCAACCTACCTTCAAATATGGCAAAGAGAGGGAAGAGCCCGAGAAACATGAGTGGCTGCAGGTGGAACATGGTGTCGATGGGGTTCTGGAGCCCTACAGAATGGGGACACGGTGAGCCGCCAGGCCTGGCCACCTGCCTCCACCCGCCGGCGCCGGGCCCCGCTCTCACCAAGATCCGCCTTCTGCAGGAGAATCTGCGTGAGGGTCCAGCGAATGCCACCGATGAACGAGGCCCCCAGCACCAAGGCAAAGCCCTCCATGTTGAACTGCGTGGACTTGTAGGTGAACATGAAGAGGCCCCCGGCGATGAGGAGGACCACGAGGACCAGCGCCGCCCGCTAGGAGGAGGGGAGCAGGCGGCAGCTCACTGGGGAGTCTCCAGGTCATCCCACCTGGAGTTTGGGGGTCGGCAGCCACCTTGGCTGGCCCTTCTCTCCCCACCCACCACCCTGGAAGGCCCTGGCCAGCTTCTTCCCATGGAGGGGTGCAGGGCTGCATCCAGCTGGCTGGTCCCCAACACCCCTACCTGCCCTCCCCACTGCAGTGCTTCCCTCTGCTGTCCTCGGCCCCCTCCCCACTGTGAAACCAAGGTGCTCCTCCGGCCCAGCGTGACCTGACCTGGCCCCTCTTCCTGGAAGCCTTCCTCCCTTGGCCTCTACCCCCGCCTGCCACACCGCTTTCTAAACTGCTCGGTGGTGCCCCGTGCTAGGTTCTTCCTCAGCGTCGGGAGCTTCTGCCCCTGGGCTGGGCTTGTCTCTTCTGTCACAGTGAGGAGCCGCAGCTCAGCCCCCCTTCTCATGCTTACCACCTGAGGGGGTAGGAGGGACTAAGGGGATGCTGGGGCCTCACCAGCTCCTCCAGCTTGAAGATCAGAGAGAAGATCAAGATGAAGAGGACGGCTGAGGACTTGGTCATTGTGTACCTGGAAGCGAAAGTGACCACAGTGCACAGCTGGAACCCGGGGCTCAGACCCGCCATCCAGAACGGACCCCACAGTACAGTCAGCGGGCCGGAAAGGGGGGGGAGCTTCCTGACTTCCCTGAGGGCCACGGGCTCTGCTCAGGGCAGCAGGACAACCTGGGTACAAAAGACCCAAGGAAGGTGGCCCGAGTCATCTGGGCCGATACGTGACCTTTAATCGAAGGAACCTCCGAGAGGCCTCTCGTTATCAGCAGGGAGGAAAGGCTGCAGGTCTGACACTGAGCTCACCGAGGCCTGTTCTCACCCGGCCTCCGCGGAGACCAGGACGAGGAAGAAAGAATGAGAGGAGAGTACGAGAAGGCAGGGACTGTGCTCTCCGAGGCACAAAATCGGAGAGAAGAGGTCATTGCTGGGCCCCCTCTCTGTGCAGCTGCGTGCACTGCGCCCCGACATGTGAGCCCCTGGCTTCCCCAGGCCGCCCGGCAGCGGGCCCAGCGTCGCCTGTGCCCAGCGTAAGGAAGAGTTCTGGAAAGCTGCTGGGTGTCAGGGAGGAGCTCAGAGAGGACGGCTGGTCCCAGAGGGTGGTGCAGTGCTGGCTTGTCGGTCAGGGGTGCAGACAGCCAGCTGGACGGACAGGGAGCACGTGCGCCTGCGGGGTGGCGGTACTCACAGTGAGACGGTGATATAGAGGAAGCTCCAGTTGGATAGGCCCACGTCAAGTGCCGTCGCCAGTGCTGTGGAGACACAGGGCGCCCGCGGACACGCCGGGGAGAAAGGGCAGGTGGTATGGGGGGGTCCAGTGATTAGAACACTTCCATGAGGGCACTTCCAAGAGTCCCCTCACTTTCTCTGGGGCTTCAGGCCTTCCTTTCTACCCAGCAACTAAAAGGTTAACTCAAAAAAATGGGGGTGGGGGTGGGGGGGGAAGGGGTCTACTCCAGCATTCAGGTTGAGGTGCTTTCTGACTGGCTGGGGCCTATGTCCTTCCCACCTGCTTAATTCTTTGCATACCCCCCTGCTGACAGATATTAATCCGATCCGGCAAACTCTTCGGAGTGGTCACGGAGGAGGACCTGGCCCTCCAGGACCTGACCCCGTCCACCCTCTCCCTTCCTCTCACCAATGTTGAGTTCTCGGCGCCCCAAGACACTTTCAGTTCCCTTGCAGACTCCCACATGCACTAAACTCCTCCCCTCCCCGGACCGCCCGGTCCCACTCGCCCTCCAGGTCTCAGCCCACTCAGCCCTTGCTCTGGGGAACCCTCCCCGCCTAGCACCGAGAGCAGGGACTACACGCTCTGCTCACCACCACCTCCAGGCCTGGAAACACGGCTCAGCGTGCATGTTCAAGGTCAAGGCAACTACACGGCTACTGCTGCACTGGGGCTTTTGTGTGGCGTGCATGGGGGAAGTGGGAAGATGGAGAGTACGTATGAGGCAGATGTGGGGGCAGGGAGGGCAGGCAGAGAGGAGTGAGGAAACATGGGTGGGGCAGGGAAAGAGGGGCCTAAGCTTTAGGAGAGCAAGGCTTCCTTTTGTTCTTGGCCTATGGCTTCCCAAGCAACCCCCCTCCTGCCGGGCCTCCCCACAGGAACACACCTGTCGGAGCTACTCTTCTGAGGTAGTCGGTCCAGCTCAGCACCACGCGGGCCCTGTGGCTGGAGCACTGGACCAGCGCCCTGGACAGGGCGGAGAACAGGAAGATCACGGCCAGGTGCAGCATCGTCATGAAGAGGGGGAAGTGGAAGCTCTGCACGGGCCCAAAGCACAGCCGGCCCGGCGCAGTTTAGCAGCCAGCCCTCACCGGGCTCCCCCCGCCTGGTGGCAGTGGCCCTGGTTCGGGCTTTCACCCACATCACAATCACTTGGCATCAGAGACTCAGTCCCAGTGTGGAGGTCACACAGACAGCAGGTGGACGAATGGGGCTCCGTTGTAGCTCAGTGCCTGCCTCCACCTTCGCCAGCCTGCCAGCTACCTGCTCCAGCCCCTCCCCAGGGCCCACACCCAGCAAACAGCAGCATGGGCCAGGATGGCTGTGCCAGCCATTAGAGTATTGAACCACTTTGCTACCTGTTGGTCAGCAGCTGCTGCGTAAGCTCCCCAAGTCTCCCCAGCTCATCCCTGTGGCCCCCTAACTTCCCCCCCGATGCAAACATTTCGGGAGAATCGCTGGCATGGCAGCGCTGGCTGTAGGGATCTGTCCCATCGCTAATGTGACTGGCTGAGGCCCGTGCCTCCTGTTGCTAAGTACCAGGGGCACTGTAGCCCCGCCACCTCCCTCCCGGCCCCGCGGCGCAGGCCTCCCAGTCACCTTGGTCAGCCATTTGTTGTAGAAGGTGATGCCGATGGAGAAGCAGTAGTAGAGAAGGACCAGCCCCAGGGTCAACACTGCCCTCCACACAAAGGCCACGTCGAGGGCCCACCTCCCCATCTGTGGAAGCAGCTGCTCGCCAGCTGGGGGCGGCGGGGGCAGGCACTCTCCTGAAGATGGGCCGCACGAAGAGCCGCCGGGCCTGCGCCAGGACTTCCAACCAGAACTTGCAACAAGGGCGTCGCCCGGTGAGAGGAGTTCTCTTCACTCCATGATCAGGGTGGCTGCCGAGCCTAGGCGGAGTCCTCACCTCAGGGGCTGGTGACCGAGCCAGTCCTCTCCATGGTCACCGGGCGCAGGGCTCCCAGGCCCCAGGTCTGAGGCTAGAAGGACACAAAGGCAGCGCTGGTGACTTGGGCAGAGTGAGGGCCATCTGACGCCACCCACCCAGGCCTGTCCCGCGGGGAGCTGGGAGCCGACGGGAGCAGGAAGGAGCCCACCCCGAGCATGGGCGCTCCCAGCTGAGCTCCCGGTCACATCCGCTCTCTTGTCGCCTCAAGCTGTTCTCCATGAATTGCTACCAAAGTGACCTTTTTAAAACATAAATCTGATCATGTCAGACCACTGCTTAAAGCCCTTCTGCGGCGTCCAGTGCTCTTAAGATAAAGATCAAAACCCTTCTTTAGGCTAAAAGGGCCCGATCGGGCCCCCGCAGGCCTCAGCTTAGCTGCGGCCCTCGTGCCCTCGTCCCACCGGCCAGCCGCCTTTCAGCTCCCCCAGCAACCGGGCTCCACCCTGCGCCTGGAGGAGCCGGCGCTCGGCCTCCCTCCATACCTTCTCAGCTGATCTACTCATCTTCAGCTCAAATGCTGCTTCCTCAGGACCCCCCAGTGTGAGGGGTGCCCCGGACACACAGGCTGCTCTCATAGGTCCCCCATGATTCTCCATCGGACCTGTGTCCCCTGGGAGGCGGTGAGCTCCACGAAGAAGGGCCCGCCACACCCACGCTGGCCTTACAGCCCCACCTGGCACACTGCAAGTTCTCCATTCGGCGGCGACTCATTGCAAGAGAGTGGGCCAGTGGTTTTCAGGGGACCAACCTGGTCATTAAGGTGTTAAAATGGACCAGGAGCCCAGTCGGTGTGGCTCAGTAGTTGAGCATCGACCCATGTGCCACCGGTCAGGGCACAGGCCTGGGTTACAGGCCCGATCCCTGGTGAGGCGCGTGCAAAGAGGCAGCCAATCGATGTTCTCTCTCACTGATGTTTCTCCCTCTCCCTTGCTCTCTCTCTCATAATAATAATCAGTAAAATGAACCAGGAAACCAACACCGACCTTGCCGTAGACTCTAACAACCAGTGTCACAGACGTGGAGCCTGACACAGGGTCTTACCAAACTAAACCACCCCCTGCTGCCTATCAACCCGGCCAACCCCAGTGAGTGCCGAGCATACCAGACCACCACCCCCACCCCCTGTCCCCGTCCAGCTTATCCCACCTGCTGCTTCATCTGTGTCCTCCCTGTCTTCTCCTTTGATACGTTCCCACCCTAAAGAAACGCCACTGCCTTGAAGCCTTCCTACAACCATCTGATCAGAGGCACCCCAACTTCCCCTCCCAGTCCTTTCTGCAGGGAGCATTAGCCTTGTTTCTGAACTCTGTATCATCTCCCCTTCCCCAAGGCAAACTGGGAGCGGGCACAGGCTCCTGTCCCAAAGGACCCCCTAGGGCTCTGGTTCTCGTCAGGGGACCTGGGGGAACCCTGGTGGTGTTCCGCAGGGACACTCCTGACTTTGAGTGAGTGGGGACTCGGAGGCGGGCAGCGCACATCACTGAGACCTGGTCTGCAGCCTCATGACTTTGAGATTCCTGTAGGTTCAAGAGCTGCTTAGAAAGAACCCAACTCTGTTCTACAGGTAACAGAGCAGTTTTTCCATGGTTCTCCTAAGTTTTAGGCACGAACATTTCCAAGAATACATTTACTATGTACACCGAGGGGAGACTGAACTGTTTGTGATGAAAGGGTACCACGAGCCCACGAGCCGTGGAAAAACCAACCGCGGCCGCGGCGGCACGGGGCTGGAGCTGCCACGGGCTGTGGCAGGCTGCACGGTGGCCATCACTGCCTGCAGGTGCCACAGGAGTGAAGGCAGGGGCTGCTGCATTGTCGCTTCTAGTAGCCTGTGCCCAGGAACTCACATATTGAAACATTATTACCAACTACTTTCCTTTTATTTCTTTTACATTATGGGTAGGGCATTGCCAATTAAAAAAAAAATTTATGTGTTGGCAGTTTTTTGAACCATAAGTTCCATTTTAAGATAATAAGGGGGGAAGTTATCACCAAAATATTTGTCATTAAAAAGAGGGCGTAGCATCCAGGAGGTTGAGAGCCACTGTGCTATTTTGCCTAACGTGGGCCCATTCCTTCTCTGTAAGCCGACATGGCCCAATGCGCATCGCCCCCTCCAACCTCCCCGGCAAACGCGGGATATCCCACTGCCTCCTTGTCCTCTGGGCTTGGATGTCTAACATCAGGTGCCTCACACCCAGCCTGTCCAGAATGGACCCTGTTCTCCAGGAGACCTCCACCCTCCGTCGAAACCTGCTCCTCTTCCCACCTCAGCCAGTGAGTGGCACCACCAGTCACTAGTTGCTAGTTGCTCAGGCCGGAAACCTTGTTCTCATCCTTGATTCCTCTTTTTCCCTCAGCCCACATTCAATCAAGTACTGTCAGATCCATCTTAAAAATATCCCAAATACGGTCCCATTTCCTGACCTCCACCACTACCATCCAGCCACCATTCCCTTTCCCCGCACCCGATGCATTTGTCTCCTATACGATTCTCTCTCTTCTCCCTGCACCGCCCAGTCAGAATCCTGCTAGCACAGCGAGGCAGTGGGGCCCAACAGGTCTCAAGGCTCATACTCCCTCCTCTAGACCAGGGTTTCTCCACTTGGCATTATGGACATTCGGAGAAGGCCTGTCCTGTGCACTGTAGGACATTTAGCAGCATTTGATCCCTAACCACTAGATGCCCGTAGCATCCCTGCCCCTCATCCCAAGTTAATGACAAACAAGAATGTCTCCAGACATTGCTGAACGTCTCCTGGGTTGAGAAGCACTGCCTACACCACACAGGTGACCACAGGGCACGCTGGCACTGAGAGATCTTTCTTCTAGCCCTCCCTCCCCGGGGTCCTACCCACGGCTTCCAAGACAGGGCAGTCTGTACCCTTCTGTGAGTCAACTTCTACCTCCTGCCTTTGCTGCAGTTCCTGCTCCAACACTGTAATACCCTCCCCCCTCCCTCCTTCCTCCAAAGAGCTGGTGAGGTCCCGCACCGCCAGGAAGTCCCCAGGACTAACCAGCTCACAGGCAGCACTGTCCCAGAGTTAACAACACTCCTTCTCTTACTGCTTTTCAGAGGCCACCTAACCCCAAACACAACAGACCTCAGCTAGCAGGGCTCTTGGAAATCATCTAACCACTTACTCAGTGTGCATTTATTGAGCACTCCTGTATACCAAGAAATCTGTGACTGATAAGGTCCCCACCCTTATTCTGTGATAAGGGAAACCAGGCTTAAAGGAGCAAATACTCTTTTTCAAATCTCACTTGCCCAGGAAAGGCATTGCATATTCTGCCTTTCTTTCCTCGGGGCAGCGTAGCGTGGAGCAGTAGCCACATCAGTTGGTGTATCACCACAGCAGCCGGCTGCCCTGAACCTTCCCAGCTGGAACGTGGGCAGTGCAGCCCAGGGTCCGAAGTGTGGGCCCGGAGTGAGAAAGACCTGGGATCCAATCCTGGCTCCTCTCCTTCCTATTTCATGGCCGCAGTTACCTGACTTCTGGACCTGTTTCCCCAACTGTAAAGGAGGATAAAGTCATGAGCCTCCTGGGAGGGGAGTCAGTGGCATCAGGTACAGCGCGTGGTGCTGGCTCACGGTAGGGGCCCACCCCCGTCCTGGTCCCGTGAAACGTCCCCACGGCCCCAGCAAGTCACTTGCCCCTTCAAGGGCCAAGTCTCTAGTCTCATCAGCATCTTACACAACTGACCACTTCCTCCTCCTGGGAAAGCCGCTTGGATATCACACCACACTCTGCAGAGCTTCTTCTGCTTTTCTGGCCTCCTTCTTGGTCAACCCAACTTTACAAACCGGGTGCCTGCCGCTGGAACCTGGCTTCTGTTTTCTACCTTAATTCTCATCTTGCGTAATCTCATCCCAGTGATCGACATGCCAACAAGTTCTAAATTCCTTACATCAGCCCCACCTTTCCTACGAGCTCCAGGCTAGCACATCTAACTTGGGCTCCACGCAGGACACCTGAACCTCACAGTGCCCCCAGCCGAGTGCTTGATTCTTGCCCCCGCCATCCTTAGTAAATGCCAGCATCACATCTGATTACTTAGGCCGAAACCCCCAAATCAATGGCAGGAGCTATCCGTGACCACTCTTTCCCTCTTCTCCAATCCTGTCCTGTCTCCACCCGTCTGCGCTCTTCTCTCTACTCCACCATCGCAGCCTAAGCCACAATTACCTTTCACTACTGACTGCAACCGTTTCCATACCCGCACCTTCTCCTCCTCCTACCCTCCCCCCCCCCCCCCTTCCCGCAGCCTGGAGAGAGGGCTTAGGCACAGAAAGCAGCCCAGCAGCCCTCGGGCGAACCCCAACTCCTCAGAAGGCCCCCAGAAACGCCTCCCACCATCTGGCCTCCGAAGAGGGCTGCAACCTCCCTCTCCCACCGCCACCTCGGCGCCCCGCACGCTGGCCCTGGCGGTGTGTCACACGTCAGCCTGCGTCCTTTGCGCCAGCTGTTCCCTCTGCCGGCAACACTGTTCCCCACACCTCTGCGCGCTGAACCCTCCCCGGGGCCCCTCCTCATCCTCACAGCACCTCCCACCACCTGGCGACTCCCGGTTTGCCCACGAGTTTTCCGCGGGCCCTCACTCCCACCCCAGCGGGCTGCAGCCTCTTCGCGGGCAGAGCCGCACGGGCGGGATTCCCGCGGGCTCCAGGCCAGCTTCGCGGGGCCCAGCAAATGCCCGGTGCAGCGCGCGCAAAGGGCGGCCCGCGAGGGCGCGCGAGGCCCAGGCCCCTCCGCGCGGGGCAGGCTCCCAGGCGCGCCCCGCAGAGCCCGGCCGGACCGGCTCCCCCTCCCGCCCCCGGGAGCGCGCGGAGGCCGGCGGCGCGCCCACTCACCTCGGCCCGGGCGCTCCCGGCCGCGATCCTCCTGCCGGAAGTGCGAGGCCGGCGATGCGTGGTCGGAGGAACATTTCCGCCCGAAGCCACTGGGGGGCGGGGCGTCTGCCGCGGGGGCGGGGCGGGGCGGGGCGGGCCTGGGAGCTGGGTTCTCTCTCTCCGGTCCGCCGACACCCCGCGTCGCGTGCCCTCCCCGGGGAGCATCCCCGCCACCCCGTCCGCAGCCCAGCGCCCGGCACCCGCTCTTACTGTGATCCTCGGGGCCTCGCTCTGGAGCCTCCGTGCCTGCTGCAGAGCCGGGGCACCCAGCAAACTGTCACCTATTTACTTCTATTGAGCCCATTGTTTACCTTATTCCAAACCAGTGCTGGGCAATCGGGGAAGGAACTGCAGAGATAACTCTCCTGGGCTTTTTCTTCTGGTGGCACAAGCCAGCTGGGGAGGGCTATGTCAGGGCACTACACTTTAGGATTTAGAAGGTCCAGGGAAGGTAGTAAATAATAAACGTTTGTGAACCATTTTCTATGTGCCCGAAGCTTTATAAGAATGATCTCCATCTCAATAGGCTGAGTAAGGGGGGACAGGGGAAGCAAGGGGAGGAGAAAGATAAGGACAAATGGCGGTGGGGAAAGTAGCCAAGGCATGGGATGCAGTGGTCCCCAAAACGCCAGCGGCAGAGTTTAGATCTTCTTCATCTCGCAGGATGGATTAAAAGGGGCAGAGCCAGCAGAGCAGACAGAGAGATCCATTAGGAAGACAGAGCAGGGTAGGGTTGAAGACTGAGGCCCACTTTGGGGCTTTTTGTCCCCCTCTGACGCCAATCCCCTCCTGGGCTCTGGCTCTAAGACTGGCTGCAAACATGCATCCTTGCAAGTGACTCAGCTGGGTTCCCTGGCTCCTCTGAACAGAAGGTTCAAGGCCAGAGTGTAAGCAGTTTATTAGGCAAACCTCTGCTGCCCTCACCACCAGCAGCTGGCATTTCACAGGCATTAGTTCGTTCTGCGCTTAATCACTTACAGTGGCACCCATCGCTGCCCAAGGTCTTGGCTCTATTCAGTCCTCAAGGCCTGTACGGCGTGCACTTTCTGTGCGGTTTGGAAGAGCTTGTCCTTGCCCCCTTCTCTCTGAGGCAAGAGAAAAGTATCTATCTTCATCACGGCCCTCCTTCCAGCCTCCCTACTACCAAGGCTGAGGTTTGGAGCAACAGCCTGAAACGACACCTGGAAGGCTGGGCACTAAGCGTGGCGACACGCGGGGTGAAGAACGTGTTTTCTTTGTAAGGTACAAGTACTCCAACTGCTCCCTGGCTGTGTCCCCGGCAGGAAGAGGAGGGAGGATGTGTTCACGGGGGTGTGCAGTGTCTTTCCCTGATGTACTCCGCAGGCCCGAGCAGAAAACACTTGGTCCTGATGTGACCATCTGTGAGCATCTTTACCCAGCAGGTAGGTACCTGTGTGCGGGGTGGAGGCAGGGTGGTTGAAGAGAAAGGGGCCCTTGGAAGGTGGCTGAGGACTCCGGCTGGCGCTCTCTCAAGTCTCCCAGACACAATGAAGTGAAGGCTTGTCAAGGTGAAAGTTCCCTTGGGCAGGAAGCCAGTAACAGAGACAGAGCTGTTAGTAGGAAGTAGGAACCACAGTTTGTACATGAAAGAGTATTTATTGAAAACATGTTACTGACAGGAAGCTCCTGGCTGCTCTCAGGTTACAATCTTGGCTCACAACTGGAAGTGTTACTTTTTTTTTTTTTTTTGCTTCCAATTTTATAATCCCTCAAACATTCCATCCTAGGATAGGTAGATCTTATATAAATATATATACACGTCTGTATAAGTATGGCCTATAGTAAAGAAAATATATAGTACACTCTTCATTGGGTAGTACCTACCGTGCCAGGCTACCAAAACTGAATGCCACTGTGTTCACGGTTGTCCAAGGAGAGAGGCTGTGTGTGTGGTCTACAAGTGCGGCAGCACCAGGGAAAGCCATGGGCACAGCTGTGGCCTCCAGCTAGCTCCCTGAAGTCATGGCCAATGGCGGGAACCACAGCACTGGGATGGGCAGGAAGGGAAGCCCAACTTGCCGAGGTCTGGAAGGCCGAAGGAAAGCCACCTGGAAGGCTGCACTTCGGGTTAGGTGGGAGGTCTCCCCGGAGGAAGGGAAAGATGTAAGTGTGGGGCGGGGAGTGGACTCTAGTGACCTCACCACAGGCTAGGCCCAGGCTCACCTGGGCTCTCCCTGCAGAGTTCCTGGAGACTAAGAGGGTGGGACTCAGCCTTGATGTCTCTGATTTGCCAGGATGGGAGATTGTGAGCTGGTAGGGAGACATTTGCATCTGCCCAGACAACTGCGTGGGCAAGAGAGACCTGGTGGATCCCGAGAGGAGATGTTAGTGTCGAGCCTCAGCAGCCGCTGCATGTTGGCCCTGTCTGAGGCCGGAGTGAGCCCTCACAAAGACGACAAAAGCATGGGCAAGGCCTCTACTTAGATCTGAGACAGTCACGGGTCACCCAAAGGCAGTCTCTGCAGGGCTCTCAACATGCCCAGCACTGTCCTCTGCAGCCGCCTTTCCTGGGCCAGCTCTTGCCCACATGGGAGCCAGCTGACCACGGGAGAGTAGGCTCAGGAAGAAAGGTGAGTGGCTGCTGTTATCCAGCTCAAAAAGCAGTTTCTTGGCCTGAAGGGCAAGGGCATTTGCTGTTCATTCCTCATGGCCCAAAGCCAGGCTCCACAGTGATGGGAGGGCAGAGCACCTGCCTTCATGACTCAGAGTGGACGGGGACCAAGAGGAAGCTCTGGGTGGTCAGAAGTGGGTTGGAGGAATGGTTGGCATTTACTGGCCACCACGGTCCCTATGGATTCTGTACAAGCAAAAGACAAGGCACCAGACTGTGAGTGTTCCTCCTGGGTCCCCGATGCCTTCCTGGGTGCCATCGCCTCTGGCTCAGGCTCAGGCTCAGCCGTAGTGATACACAAAGTCGTAGCTGCTGGGCTCCTTGGGCACCGGTGGGGGCGCTTCCGGGATCTGGACGTTCTCCAGGTCCAGGAGCCGCAGCTTCATCTCCATGCTCAGCAGGGTGTCCAGGTCACTCTTGGTCAGCTCGCTGGACATGTCCTTCCCCAGAAGGGCACTGAGGCCGTCAATCCAGATGCAGTACTGGGAAGCAAGTTGCAGAACATCAGAAGGTGGCCCCTGGACAGCAGGAGTCCTGCCACGGTCCTTTTCCTAGGACTCGCTCTGGTCTCTTTTGGAACCAGTCAGCGTAGGCAAACGGACTTGGGATAATAGCAAAGGTAAACTGGGAGCTGCTCACTTTCTCAAAAGACTTTTTTTTTGGTTTGTTTTTCAATGTCTCCCCATTCACAATACAGACCAGGCAAAGGGCCTGAGCTGAGGTGTACACGGGGTGGGTTTACTCTGCCTCCTGTTTCTGTACAGTCAGTGTAAGAACACAGCCTGTGGTAAGCACCAGGAGGCCTGACCTTTTGGGTTTTATGAGAGATTGACATTTAAACTCCCTAAAATGATATAAAATATGATTTAAAAAAATACAATTAGAGAACACAGCAAAACCAGACCTGAGAACTGGGGCAGCAAGTACCTGGAAATGCCCCTGAAATTAGTAATGGGGAGGGAAGAATACAAATTAGGTGAAAAGAACAGGACACAAAAGAAACCACTGTGGGACTCACTTTTGTTTTTAAAAAAGTAAACAAAAACAACACCACCACCCCTCCCACCCCCCCACCCCCCGTCAATAAATGTTGAAATTAAGTACTAGAGAAACTGCACTGGAGGGTCTCACAACGAGGGAATGACAGCGTTCTCAGCCCTCCCGGCCCTCCTGCTCCATCTTCCTCTGTGCCTTTGCTCCCTGTCTCCCTCCCCACCTGCTAGTTCACTTCCTCCCACTAAAGCTCTGCTGGCAGCTCAGGTCCCTCCTAACGGTTTCCTCCTCAGAAGCCCCGCCTCCAGCTTCCTCTGATGGCTCAGAGCTCACCAGACCGTGTGGTCTCAACCGCAGTGACTCAGGTAACATCTAGTATCTTCCAGGTCTGCAACTGAAGCTGCAAGCCAGGGTCAGCAGGACCAGGGCCATCTGGCTTCAAAGCCCAAGCCAGACCTACTGCATATGGCCAGGAGCCCTGAGGAGGGGCATCTGTTAGGTTCCCTAGGTAGGCAGCCACAGAAACTGAAAAGAGGAAACTTTTCCTAGTCCCAGCAAATAAGTTAGCCCTAGTTGGCCCTGTCTTGCTAATGACAACCTACAGCTACCGCTGAAGAGAGACCTGGAGGGCCCGGCTCAGGGGAAAAGGACCCGGGTGGCAGACCCTGTGTCAAATAGCCTTCACGACAGGCTGCAGCCTCCTGCTTTAGGGGGGACAGGACGTTCCTGTTGTGCCCGCTTCTCCCCTCTGGCTAAAGAATCGCAGAGAGGGCTGGGATGTGCAAGGCAGCACCATGCCGCTCACCTCATACTTATTAGGCGCAATGAAGTTTAAGGTCTCATCGGGGTCATAGAGGATGGAGAAAGCCAACTCCAACACCTCCTGAAGGAGAAAGGTTTCAGTTAGTGGAGCAATGGACTGGCCTGGGCCCTGCACACCAAGATCTTGGCCAAAGTCCTAATGAGTTGGCACCATCACCAAATGTGCTGAGTCATATGTGATGCCATCCAGCACACGAGTGGCTGGAGATGGGGCCCAGTGGTGACTGACCAACCTGAACTCACCCCTCCCCACCCAAGTCATGCCTACAATGGGGTGATACTTTTTTTTTTAAAAAAAATACATTTTATTGATTTTTTACAGAGAGGAAGGGAGAGGGATAGAGAGCTAGAAACATCGATGAGAGAGAAACATCGACCAGCTGCCTCCTGCACACCCCCTACCAGGGCTGTGCCCGCAACCCATGTACATGCCCTTGACCGGAATCGAACCTGGGACCCCTCAGTCCGCAGACCGACGCTCTATCCACTGAGCCAAATCGGTTTCGGCAGGGGGTGATACTTTTAAGATTGGAGAAAAGTTATTACTTAATACTCAGAAGCTTCAGAATGTCAGAGCCCATGACTGTGTATTACCTTAAATATGTATCTTGGTAATTAAACCGAAAGGTGTTAACAAGTTTAAAACCACAACAATGAAAACAAATTGTGGCCAAAGATGGGAAAATGTGAGCATCAACAACATAAGTGTAATGGGTTAAAAAAAAAAGAAAAAGAATTTGCTTAAACCCTGAGTTCATAATACTGGAAAATAAAACAAGACACATACACATAATTGGTCACTGTTGGGTAGTATCAGGGAACTAACTCTAGGTACACACTAGGAAAGAACTCAGCATTTATCCTCCTTTCTTACATAAACTGTACCACTGGGAAACCAACAGTAGGTGACAGCAAGTGTCTCTTTAGAGAAGTAGTTCAGCTAATAATGAAAAAGACGGGCTGCATTCAAATATCACTAGCTATCAAGCCTATTTACTAGCGGAACGAGGCATTGAGCATTCTGAGAACTGACACCACAAAAAGAGAGACAGCCACATGGTATGTGTCTCTGATAGAACATGAGACCCTCTAGGAAGTAGTCTTATTAAAAAAGAAAAGGTCACACCTGAAGTGGATCAAGCCTCTAGATCTGTCCCTCAGTGTACAGATCTGGGACAGAGGAGCAAGTTAAACTGCACCGTGGGGAGACAGTCAGCAAATCTCAGACTCTGGGAAACTACCAAACAAGCAACCTGGTTCCTTCAACTAATAAACTGCAAAGAGAAATAAAGATGGAAAGATGGAGGGGGAACTTATGAATTAAGAAATGTAAAAGGCGCTCGCTTCAGCAGCACATATACCAAAATTGGAACGATACAGGGCAGGTTAGCATGGCCCCTGCGCAAGAATGACACGCCAATTTGTGAAGCGTTTCACATTTAAAAAAACCACAAAATTTAAAAGACTAATCACGAAGTGTAGCCTCTCTTTGGATGCTCACTTAACAAACAAAACGAGGATGAATGTTTGTATGTCTATACGTATTGCATTTGCATATTTATACAGAGAAATTATGTTTATAAAACAATTAGAGGAAGTTCAAACATCAATGGAATAGTTGACATTAAATAACAATTTTTATTTCTTTTTAGATGTGATAATGCTGTTGGGATTATGTTAAAGGAGTCCTCATAATCTAGGGATACATTCTACATACTGACAGATGGAATGATGTGACACTTGGGGTTTTCTTCAGAGTAACAGAGGGGAGGAAGGTAGACAGTACTTTGCCATGGCTGTGAGGCTGGGTGATGCATATATGGGGGTTCTATCTGTTTTCCTGTATGTTCAAAATTATTCTTCATAAAACATTCAGGAATTAGAGAGACAGAATGCGGGCGAGAGCATGCACCTGAAAGACCGCCACCACGGCCTGCACCAGGCGTCCCTGTGACAGCAGCCGCCTCGGGACTGCCTCTCCACTCACCTTGTTCTGTTTCAGAGCGCTTTTCTCTTTCATGTGGGGACAATCTTTCCCAGTGACAATGGCCTTGATGTCTGCAACAGGAACTGATCAATGAAGGGAATTAGTTTCTGGGAGCTTCCTGGTGCAAGCTGGTCCTGGCTTCGGTGCTCGAAGGGAAGCCTCAGCCCCCAGACTCAGAGAGCTGTATCAGCTCAGCGTGTGTGGCCTTGTATTGTCCCCCCTCTGGGGTCACTGCCCATGAACCATGGCCTGCAGGGCTGTGTCAAATCTGACTGGGCTTTTGGATCGTTTCCCCAAGGCATGGGGCCTCTGACACTCACCTCACTTTCACGTCACAGTAATGACGGTGACAACGCCACCACAGCAAACAGCAGTGGTGGCAGCTAACAGTTTCACCTGCTACTGGTTCTAAGTGCTTTACACAGACTAGGCATTCCATCCTCTTATGAGGGAGATATGGTTATTAATCTGACAGAAGGAAAAAAGGCAGAGAGGAGAATGAACTCGAAATTGATTCGAATGAATCAGAATTAATTAGAATTAGTGGCAAAGCCAGGATTTGAATCCAAGTAGTCTGCTCTTAACCACCACCTTTCAACTTTGTTTTGAATCACCCTTTACTATCTGCAAAGCCCATTGCCCTCTGTGATCTCACCGAATTATCCAATCAGCCCTGTGAGGGAGGCAGATAGAGATGACCTCCAACAGATGAGCAAACAGGTCCAGAGAGACATCTGGCCCAAGACCAGATAATCAGCTTGAAACAGCCAGGATTAGAACTCTCCTGACATTGAGTCCAGCTACCAGGTCACAGCAATAGAGAAATGAACCTACTTTTCTCCTGCAGGGACTCAAATGTCACCTCCCCTTGAGGGTTGTCGTCCAAGTCACCATAGTGCAGGACCTTGTGGTTCAGTGCCAAGCGGCAGTACCAGAAACGTTCTGGAACACAAGGGAAGCCAAACAGGTGAGCAAGGACAGTTCTGGGAAAGGCCTGGGCACACACAGGCAGAGGATGCTGTGTTCCCTGCCTGCTCCCTGCAGGGCCCGCCCAGGCAGGCTCCCTCCCCGGGCAGTGGCTCTGGGCAGTAAGGACCGCGCAGTGCCCCAGGCCCCCGTCACCTTGCCTTCGGCGATTCCCAATCTTCCGGAAGCTGCTGCCCTCACAGAGCCGGTTCAGACGCTGCTGCTTGATCAGCTCAAGGATCTCGGGCTGGATCTTCTCCCTCAGCTCCCTGAGGTGGCCACATACCGGGGAAGGGGAAGGTCACAGCAAGCCTTGGAAGGAAGGCAGAGTGGGGCTGGGTTCTCCCACCTGGCCCCCTACGGGATGGTACTTACACAATTGGCGGGGACTGGAAGTCATCCTGGCTCATCCTTTCGGACTGGCGCAGCCTCAGAATCTCAGAGTAGCTCAGGCTGCGCAGTTTGCTCTTGAACTGATCCAAAGAGTTGGGTTTGGAGGGCAGAGCACGAGTGATCTGCTCTCGGACGACCTGCATAACCTAAGGGGGATGAAGAAGGCACCAGCTCGCCCCTGCTCTAACACCCAGACAGACCGCCTCTGGCACCAAGGCTTTGCCCGTGCCCAGGCCTTGAGCATAGCAGGACGACAGATGTGTGCTGGGGAACAGAGCACCGACGTGCTAAGGAACACCTCCTCGGATGGTTATTTAGGACAAATGACTGATGGTGACAAATGCCTTGTTTCTCATACATTTCAATTAGTCAATGGTGTGGAATGAGCATAGGTTTTTGGAGTCAGAGAGGAATGGATTCAGATCTTGACTCTGTCCCTTCATCTGTTCCTTGAATAAGTCACTTAACACCCTCCCCCTACACTTTAAAGGGACAGAGAAAGACACATCTTCTGATACGTGCTGCCTGAAGGATTATGAGATGCTATATGGAGGCACAGTGCCTGGCACACTGTGGTATGTTCAAAAAAAGGTGTTACTTCCCCTAAAACAACAGTTAAAGGAAAAACAGAGTATCACACTGTACATCCGGTCAGCTCTCCATCAATGAAGGAAAAATCTACAGGAAAAAAGGACTACAGTGAAACCCATAAAAAATGGTCATCACTGGGTGGTGAAATTACAGCAAACACTTTCTTCTTTATACTTCCCAAACTTTTTACAATGAGATGATCAGCTTCAAAACACTCAAGTCTAGAGTAGCAGCTTTTGAGGGCCCTGTGTGCTCCACCGAGACGGGTACTCAGAAAGCACGGAGGAATGACTTCTGAGTAGGTGTCCATGACCTGCATATCATGCCAATCCACTCGGACCTCTCCCTGACGCTTCCAGTGCACAAAACAGCAACAGTGCCTGCACATAGTAAGTGCTCAGCAAACCACAGCTATTATTGTGCTTATCCTCCTGGCCCCTAAGGAACACGGGAGGGGTGAGTACTGCTCCAGGGGCAAATGAGGGGCCAGGGCACCAAGGAAAGACATCTGCTCAAGGTGACAGAGGAAGCACAAGCAGAGGGGACAATGCCTCCGTCTTGTGACGCGTTGCTGCAGACCAGGCTGGTTTTCCAGTGCAGGGATTTCCCCGGCTCTGGCCAGCTGTGACAGGCTGTCAGGTGATGGTCTCAGCCCATGGACCTCAGAGCTCTGCGACACTGACCTTGTTGAAGTCCTCGGCTGTTGCCCTCATCTCCTTCCAGGTCTTGTTCAGCAGCTGGATGCAGATTCCAAAGAGCTCCTCAAAGGCTCGGTCGTGGGTAAAGAACATCGGGTGATAGTCATTGCGCCCTTCGTTTGCTATGGGAGAAAAGAGGCAGGAAAGGGATGAGCTGGGTGCTCATATCCTGGAACTTTGGTTCCTCTGCACCAAAGTCCTGAAGAACAAAACCAAGACGAGGACCAGGGCTAGTGATGATGTAGGATGGGCCTTTCCCAATTCCTGAGCCTTCTTCTCCAGGGCACTTGCTCTTGGTCCGCCTCTGCCCTGTGACAGACTCAGCCAGTCCTTGCACCTGGGAGTGGATGGTTGCATTGCTCTTGAACATGTTCAAACTGCCAGCTTGAACAAAGCAATACCCAAGTCTCCCATTAACAAGGATAAGCCGATCACAGCTCACTCAGCCCCCGATTACAGGGCTGCTGTACACTTACGTAGTTCCCCAACCTGGAGGATTTCACAGAGCATTTTGGTAAGCTCAATTGCACTGCGGCCAAAGGGGCATTCATGTTTGTCTTCGCGGCTGCTGTTCTCCAGGACGATCTGGGGAGGAGAGGAAAGGAGGTGAGGGAGGAGAGGACTAGGGAGGTGTGGGAGGGAGGCCAGAGATGTGGTACCAGGACTGAGAAAGCTGGCCCCAGCCTTTACCCGGATGTAGGTGTCCTGATGGACTTTAGCCAAGTACAGCATGTTGTCCAAGGCCAGCATTCCAGGAGGAGTCTGTGTAAAGTCCATTGCTGGGTTGATATGGTTCTGGAGGAAGAAGAAACCCGATTTAAGACTTGGCAGTCTTTCTGTGCGCGGTGTCACCTGAGGGGAAGCCCTTGCCCCTCATCTGAATGCTGCCAGCACTGCAGACCTACATCTATCGTAGCTCTTTCCATGCCCGTCGCTACTATGAGACTGTGAGCCCTTGACCACTGGGCTGACTCACCGTGTAACCCCAGTGTATAGCACACTGCTGGGCACTGAGTAGGTGCATAATAAATATTTAAATGAATTAACTCCATCCTCAAGCTGATCCTATCACAAAATACCCATGCCTGCTTTTCAAAGAACCTCGCTGCTGTGGTGAGAGGTCTCCGCTCCATCCATATGGCTGACCGCCTGGCCCTGCCTACAGCTGGCTTTGTTTCACAGGCCAAATGCTGCACATAAACTGTGACTCTGCCATTGCATAAGCAAACTGAGCATCAAGGCCCTCCAGCTTCTGTGTCATCTATTCCAGGGCCACCATTACGAAGCAGGGGTGCCCAGGACTCACTTGGGGGGGCCCTCTGACTTCCTGTCAGAGCAGATGGCCTACTGAGGTCTGTGCTTTGGGAAACTTACAGTAAATCCCAGCATTTTGTAGTCCTTGGTATACATGGCTTTGCGTTTTTCAGTCCCACTCCCGGGGACATTGCTCGGGTCAGACTCTGCATCAAATGCAATCCTCCTCAGTTCGAATATAATGTCTCTTTGAGCCTGAGGTGAAACAGACAGCCAGCAGGTGAATCAGCTAACCAAGGGAAGCAAGGAAAAGAAAGAGTGGTGGGGCTTGGGCAGAACTCTGGCCCCGATGGATCTCTGAAGAGGCATTACCTCTTCCTTAGCAGGACAGAGGTGGGCTTGGTGCAGCGGGTCACCAGCAGGAAGAGGACATGGGGAGGCACACAGCTAGATTTCTCAGAGCAGACCAAACCGTTTGAGCAGACACATCTAAGCAAGGTCCCTGGCACACAGTAGGTGCTCAGTATACAGCCTGAGGGTGGAGTGCAGCACATCAAACAGCACGCAGCTTAAGCCAGGGAAGCTCTGCCCCACTTAGTGCCTACCTGGTCATTGGGGTCCATCTTGGTCATCATCCTTTCTTCCAGAAGGTTAAAGGTCAGGACTTGTAGGACATACAGTTGATGGGCCATCTCAGTTTTGATTGGGCGGTTCCCTCGGATCACATGCTGGAAAAAGCACAGGCAGGGAGCAGGGGGCTGAACTGATTTTCTTTTACTGAAGAGTCACATCCATGCTGGTGAAAAAGAAAGTACACTGGGCAAGGAAGAGGGCTTTCCTCCCACACACAAGGACTTTGTGTTCTCGAAGGGGATGGAGCATGAATAGGCTTGATTCAGGCAGAGCGGATTCACTGCAGGCCAGAGGGCACCATCCTCTTCTCTTACCCCACTAAGACTATGATATGGGAGCTCAGCGGCTGGACCTTATTCCAATCAGGTAAGTAATTACTGGTTATAATCAGTAATTACTAGTTTTAATTTGGACTAGCCACATTTTAAGTGTTCAACAGCCACATGTGGCTAGTGGCTACCAAACTGGACTGCAGGTCTAAAGAGATCCAAGACAATCCAAGACGATAGCTAGTGGGCATGGAGAAAGATTTGCTTGTGGAGTTGGACAGTATGGTTCTTTGTTTTCCCTTAGAAAAATAAAATGTTTTGGTGAAGATGGCGTCACCAAGTAGAGAGGCTTTAGAAAAGATCATTTTCTTTAAATGACATGGAGACAGACACCTACATAAAGGGAGGCATCTAATGCTCCTGTCCAACCCTCCTCACTCGCCCCTCCCTCCTTTGTCTCCTACAACTGTCCCTCTTTCTCTCCCCTTCCAGTGTTGTGTTCCCACCATGTCCCTCTCCCTCCTCTAACTTGTTCTGCCTGCTCTCTTTCCACAGCCCTGGGCCCCCCTCAGCTCATCACCTCCTCCCTCTGTCCCTCTGATGCCTACCCCTCTCCTATTCTCACGCTCACTCTGTCTTTTCCCACACGCTCCGGGCTGAGCAATGCTGGTTATGTTCTTGTCTCAAGCTGTCCTGTTCTCCCTCCCACAAGAGTCTGCTCTTTCCTGCATGCTTCCTGTATTTCTCGCTCCCCCACTTTATCTCACTACCATCTTGAATCCTGTCACTCTTGCTCTTTTCTCGGCCAAATGAGACTCTTGTCCAGTTTCCCACACGAACCACCTGTATCTTTTGTGTTCTCTTACTCAGTCTAGTTGTGTCTCTCTTGGGCCTGCTGTCCAATGTGACAGCCTCTGGCCATATGGGGCTACTTGCATTTAAGTCACTTACAATGAATTTAAGTTGAAAATTCAGGTCCTCAGTAGCACTAGACACATTTTAAGCTCACCAGGCACATGTGGCTAGTGGCTGCCACCCGATGGTAGGGTAGATATGGAAGATTCCATTATCACAGAAAGTTCTATCAGACAGCTCTATAGAGCTTCTAACTCTAGATCAGTGTCTTTTTCGGGCTCCCTCTAACTTCAGATCAGCTCTCTAGGGCCTGCTCGGCTGGAGATCAAGCTCATTAGACCCGTGCAGTCCAGTAAGGTAACCACTAGCCATGTGTGGCTATTGAACATTGGAAATGCAGCTAGTCCAGACTGAGACGTGCTGTCAATGAAGGCACACCAGACCTCAGAACCTTTGTATGTGAAAACAAAATGTACAGTATCTCATTAATGATTTTCCTATTGATTATATGTTGGAATCATAGTGTTTTAGATAGACTGGGTTAAATGAAATGTTATTGAAATTAATTTCCTCCATCCCTTTTTTAACGTTGCCGCTAGAACATCTATAATAATAAAAGCGTAATATGCAAATCGACCGAACAGCTAAACAGCTGAACGACCATCCGGACGACCTTCTGGACAAAGCCAGGGCTACAAGGGCTGAGCCCCTTGCACCAATTTCATGCATCGGGCCTCTAGTAGCAAATAAAATAAGTGGTCCCTATAATTTCACTGGACAGCGCTGCTAGGTCTCATCTCCCCACCATGAGATGCCAGAGTGCTTCTCCTTCCTGTCTCTTTCTTTCTCTAGGTCTGCACAGCCCAAACAGTAACCACAAGCCATATTCCAAGTAAAATTTTAAAAAATGACAAATTAAGTTCCCCAGTCAGACTGGATACATTTCAAGTGCTCAACAGCCACATGTGGCTAGTGGCTACCATTTGGGACAGCACTTCCACAGCTGCAGAAATTTCCACTGGACAAAGCTGCCCGCTCTCTTGCTAGAGGGTGTGCTAATGCCCTCATCCCTCCCTCTGCCCCATGTGCTCCCTCTTTGTCTCTCCTCTTAGCTCAGTCTCAGTGTCCGTCTCCATCTCCCCACGCTTACTTTTTCGTTCTCTGCTCTCCCCCTAAGCTTCCCTTCCCCCTCCCTCCCCAGACTCTTTGCCCAGGCTCTCTCTCTGTCACTGCTCTGCTGTCCCACTGACACCCCACTTCTTAGCCCCACTGTGAGTCTCTTCCTTTCTCTATGTTCCCCCACTCTGCCACTCCAATTTCTCACCACCCGTCTATCCCTACTCCTTCCACCTCACCTCTCTAGAACTCATAAACTACTTTAAAGAGAGGTTAAAGTTAATGTGATATTGGTTTTCACTCATTTACTCCCCCTTTCTTAAACTTAGACACATCATTGTGGGAAAGTAATTACTCTAGCCATCAATGGCTTACAGAAGGACAGCTCCAGTTGGGTGAGTTTTACCTGACATCTTATTTGCTGTCAGATACTTCCAGGCCTATGTTCTTTGGGTGGACTCAGTTAACCTCCTGGACTTACTAGGAAGTGAGCATGCATACCATTTCCTAGCAGACTATCTAAGTCCTGAGCCTTGACACTGAACTGTCTTCTATAGTGGAATCTTAGCTTGTCATAACCTCATTCAAGAAAATAAAAAGTCTCAAAATTCATTAAATTTCCCTCACAAAGGCATCCTCGCTCCCACACACGAAGAGGAATGTGGATGAGAAGGCGTGGGCACTGTGTGCTCTCCGTCACTTGCAGGCAGAGTGCTTGAGCATTTGCTCAGTCCCTCCTGCGGGCTGCCCACGGGCTGTGACCAGGGAATGGCCAGTAGGCAAGAGCTAGTTCTGCTTAGTGAAGTCTGACAGGCTCCGCGTGTTTAGACCAGCTGATCACTGGACTTCACAAATACTCGGAGCTTACTTCACAAATACTCGGAGCTTACTTCTTGAATCTATCAGCTGTTCTTTCTTGTTCACAAAGAACTGCCAATAGAAGCACAGCACTTACCACATGCCAGGCATCCTGCTAAGCACTCTATATATATTAGCTCATTTAGTTCTCACATCCAGAGGAGCAGATCGAAGCCCACAGAAGTTAAGTGAATTACTCAAGATCAAAGATTTGGCTAATGGCAGAGTGGGTGCTGGTGACTCCAAAGTTCATGTTCAGAATTAGTAAGTCTTTCACACTTGACTCCGAATTTCTTCACTGTGCCCTCCTAGTTCTTCCTTGTTTTTGACAACTGATAAAATGGCCGCCTTTTAATGTAGATCCTTGGCTCTTTCCCCGCTCCCACTCTTTCCCCTTCCCACCTCGGTTCCTTCCCACCCCACTTCACCTCCCTGGTAACAAGGAATTAGACCTCTTTCCAGATGTCTCCCCCTCCCCACCACCTCCTACTCCACTTTCCTCCCTAACACAACCCTCGGGAAACACACAGATTTTGGAGTGTGATCTTTCTAAAATGCTAGTCTGGCTACTTCGTGATCCTGGTTAAATCCCCTCAACTGCCCTTAGGAAAAAGACTAAGACCCTACTTGATCTGGTCTTTGCTACCTCTGCAGTCTCACCACACATCTGCTCCTTGCTTCACCCTCTACCCATCACACACTCCGTCTGGCTCCGGGCCCTCAACGCCCCCACTCCTTTTCTCTTTGGTCTGCTTGCTTGTCCTCAGCCTCCCCTGAAGACGGTCCTCTGAAGGCTTCCTGACACCTCTCCTTCCACACAGGTCTGACTGCCCTCCTCTGAAATCTCCCAGACCACGAATCTCTACAGAACCTGGCCACAGGGTGCCATGACCACTCGTCTTTCCTGCTGGACTGGAAGTTCTTCGAGAGCAAACACACTGTCTTAGTCATCCCTGCTGGTGCCCCACACACTCAGGTTTATGACCCGAGTTAATTCAACGAGTTACCTTCCTTTTTTGGTGCCTATGTTAACATGTTCCCTCTAGATAAACAAGTTTGGATCTGCCAGGCAACAAACAGTACAGCTGGCCTCAGTGTCTCCTTTGAGGCTCTGCAATCCCTGGTGGGCCAGCGGCCTCCTAGAGACAACTCTGCCTATAGAGGATTACAAAAAAAGCTTTTCACCTTAAGAGTGTTTAGTGCCTATTGGTAAGTTCTCTCTGAGTGCCCAACCCATTCAATAGTAATTTCAACAATAATACAACTATAGTAATGGTGATAATTGCTATTAATAGTAACAAAACAATAGTAACAAAATACAGCTTGTTTCGGAAACTTACATTTAGGATTATGGATCGTAGGTGCTTCTGTGCAAATGCATTGGCCATGTCCTAGTGAGAAAATAAGAAACATGAGGCAAGGTGGCAGGACACAGCTGTGACAGCCATAGAGGAAGGTGGTGTCACAGCTCTGGGGCTTTTTCTGTCACAATTTTTTTCCTTTCAAATGAAAAGTGGGCAAATAGAAAAAAATCCACGAACCATCAACTGTATCTTATACTCCAACAAATTCCCTCACGTTTTTCCTTTGTGAGTGCAAATGAACAAATAGGGTTTCTGGTCCCAATGGCACAATCCACCACACCATCTTCAAAGAGGGACGAAGACACCTCAGACAAGACACGGTGTTACAAGGACGGTGGGCGATGGACAGTGTAAACGGAGCACAAAGCAGCGTGATGGTCCCCAAGCCGCAGGCCCTGTTCACTGTTCCCGGCAGGCACCCACTGCCTGGGCTGGAAGGGACTCCAAACCCAGGAAAGGGCTTTGGCCCCGCGCTGCTCCTGGGGCTCACCAGCAGAGGGAGCTGGGTGGGGACCCCCTGAAACAGTGAGTAGTTCCCATTCACTTCTGACTGGTGGAGAGAACGTGTTGGGTGCTTTGGGGTAATTTTTCATAATAGGTTACTTTTTAAATTATATTTGGTTCTGATTTAACAGGAACACTTGATGTATTTAGCACACTCAGGAAAGTATCCTACTAAATTGAATCTTCCAGGGAGCGAAGCTTTAAGGGTCCTCTCAGAACCATTACTTGGACCATTCTTATGCAAATCTTTAAAAAATACATGTCTATTTCAGAAGAGACTGCAATGATTATAATTTAATCATTGCCAAGGACTTGGCTTTATTAAGACCATCATTTATTTTTCTGGGTTGTGACACTAATACCCTTAAGGAGCTATTGAGATGTGAAGCTATTTTCTCCTAAACAAAATGGTCCCAGATTACCATGCTTTTAATTTCTCTGACAGCTTTTCATAATTCTTCTGTCTCTGCCTTCCAATGTCAGCCATCACTTCTTATCATGTTAATTGGTATGACTTCACTTTAAACTGCTGCCTTAGTTTCATTTTACAGAGAATTCTAAGTCCATCGGCCTGAGGGAGCTGTCACACCTCTCCCATGGAGCAGTGTCCTCAGAGCTCAAAGGCCTTTCTCTCACGCCTGGATTTCTGGCCAAATGCCAAGTGGCTGGTGCTGCCAGGAACATTAAGTTTTGCTATGCTTGCCCTGAGCATACACACCGCCTGGAGGAGAGGAGAGTGGCCTAGACACTTCTTGGTAGCTATAGGAGGTCAGCTTGAGATTAGATCTCTCTGTGGACAACTAACAGTGGGAAGCAGGCAGTGGTCACCGCTAGGACATTAAGGCCTCAGACTAAAAGCTTCTCTGTGGGGGAAACACTCATCCTCTTTCAGGTCCTTGTAGAGCTGACCTCCCTAAGCTCCCTCTTAGGAAAAATGAGCATCCAAATTCCCTCTTGTCAACTGTCCAAACCTCTTCAAATGCCCACGGTCTAGGTAAACAGGTACACTTTGCTATATCAAGGTGGGGGGTGATGCGTCATGGTGTCATCTAGATGAAAGCCACAGGCTATTTCTGAATCTGATCTTCGCTGGCTGAGCCACAGACCCACGTAAAGGCGAATTACAAAGGAAAGACTGGGCCACATTCCCTGGGACAGGCATCGCCTTAATCCTGCATGTGGCTCTACTCTGCAGGATGTCCTCAAGTGTCCTGACAAATGAGGCTTACAGCACACAACCTTTCCTGGTCCTGGAGTTCCCTGAACATCTTAGATCAGAGGTGAGATTCTTGCCCAGCTGAGACCTCCCCACCTGGATGAGAGCGGGGCCCTTTCCACATAGCGGTGCTACTTACAGTGGCAGGCAGGTCTAGAGGATTAAGGTGCTTGTCCTGCCGGCAGAAAGCAAAAGCACAGAGAGAAGCCGATGGAAGAATGAGCTTTCAGTTTACATTCAGGACAGGACTAGGAAGGAAGAGCTTAATGGAGCAAAGCCATCCAAGAAAGGCAGGACAGACAGAAACACAGATGCCCCTGGTCTCCCACTAGAATCCACCAAGGGCTTGGTACCTGATCCCACATGAACTTCAACCTCCTGAGCCCAGGGTACTGACAGACAACGAAACAGTCTTTCTTTTGTGCACCACCTGGGCTTTTACCAGAGAAATCTACGAAGTGTGCTGAAGGGCCCCCAGGGGTCTTTTAATCTGGCCCTTTCATTTGACAGAAGAGAACCTGAGACCCAAAGAGGTTAGAGCATGTGTCCGGCCAGTGGCAGGCCCTGGACTCTTAGGTCAGAGCTTGTTCTCCTGCCCAACCGATTCCCGGTGTCCTCACCTGTAAATCGGGGGTCTGGTTTACCTCATGACATCCTTGTGAAGTAAATGGGGAAGATGTGATAGCTCCCATATTACAGGTGAGGAAATCAGGGTTCAGAGAAGTAGAGCTGTTTGCATAATGTCACACAGATAATTCACAGGAAAAGAAGGAAGTTTAGAACCTGGATCAGAGGGTCCTTACACACGAAACCAGGTGCTAAGTCCCTCCACTCTTGCTTCCTTAAGTAAGGCTCTCATTTGTTTCAATCTCCTTGGACTCAACAGTGATGCCCAGAGGGTCTCCTCTCCCTTCTTGATCCTCTAACCTAGGGGGCGGCAAACTAAGGCCAAATTAGGCTTGTCAACTATTTGTGTAAATAAGGTCTTACTGCGAGACAGCCACATCATTCGTTCACCTACTGTCTGAAGTGGCTTTTGGCTACAACAGGAAAGGTGGATAGTTGCCACATAGACAATATGGCCCACAAAGCAAACACATTTACCCTCTGCCCCTTTAGAGGAACAAGTTTGCAGGCCCCTGCTCTGACCTAAGACCCCAGCTCGTTTCCCTGCTCGTTCTCCCCTGGGTCTTCCTTAGCAAAGCCGCTCGATGGGCTCTGATCACAGAAGGACAGGAGGAAGGACCCTTGGGAAAATGGCTGGGATTCTGCTGTCTGCAAAGGATGAGTGGGTGAGAATTCTTCTCTTGGAAGAGCCCAGACGAAAAGCTTGGAAAGGCAGCCACAGACCTGTCGCTTGTCCTCAGGAGCCTTCAGAAAAAGTGCGTTAATCAGGGCAATGGCGTAGGTCTGAATTTCCTGGTTGGAGCTGTGTCAATGAAGAAAGAAGGCAGAGGAGATTAGAAGAATGACCAGCAAGATGATGCTTAGACATGGTTCATAAAATCACTCACCGATTGTAATCAAATAATAACCTGGGGCAAAGTCTCAAAATCGTTTTTAAAAGTATTTGTTCAACAAATGCTAATTGGGCTTTTGCTTAAATCAAAGCAGAGGATACAAAAATGATTGGTCCCTGTTCCCAGATAGCTCAGTTTAAAATGGGAGACAGAGCCCCAGCTGGTTTGGCTCAGTGGATAGAGTGTCAGCCTGCGGACCAAAGGGTCCCAGGAGTGATTCCAGTCAAGGGCACATGCCCGGGGTTGCGGGCTTGGTCCCCAGTAGGGGGCATGCAGGAGGCAGCCAATCAATGATTCTCTCTCATCACTGATGTTTCTATCTCCCTCTCCCTTCCTCTCTGAAATAAATAAAAATATATTTTAAAAATTTATAAAATGGGAGACAGATAATAAAAAGTAGAGTATTTTATATAAATATAATTGCCAAAGGTACAAACAGAGATTGTTTGGCCCACAGAGAAGAAAGCATCTATTTTGTCTGGTACCACAGTGGTACAGGGAGACTGGGGAAAACTTCACTTTATCCGAAGGGGCAAGCAGAGTTACAGAGGGTTTTACACAGGAGCATGACATGAGCAGGTCTGAATTATGGGGGGAATCTGGCAGTAGTGTGGAAGAAGCGATGAATGGATGAACAAGCAGACCAGCAGCTTGGAATCCAAGCAAAGCAGGAGGAGGACAGGAAGACTTATGCAGACGGAGAGAGGAGAAGAGAAGCGACAGGGCAGGGAGGCAGGCAGAGTCTCTTACTCACACCTGGAGGTGAGAGATGAGCTGTCCCACAGTGATTTCCTCTGCTATCTTCTGGTACAAACTCTGGCTATTCAGGACCATGCTCTCCAGGATGGCCAGGGACCTCTGAAGGATGGACACATCCACCATGGGCTGGCTCACGTACCCTGCAATCTAAAGGCAGAGAGGGACAAATCAGTTAGGAAGCTCAGGGCCCATGGGAGCTGGACGGCTTAGGCTTCTGCTGCTAGCCCACAGGCTCTCTCCTCTCAGGTGTGTTGACCACATTGGGGCAGGTGTCCTGAGCTGGAGAGTGCTATCTGTTTATGGCTACCTGGGCCAATGCCAGGGATTCCCTAGGCATGGAAAACTCAATTTCAAATTACAGTATCCAGTCAACTGTATGTCCTCAAAATCTAAGGGCTTAATACTTCATTTTCAAAATAAGGACTCAGGTGTGAAAAAGCTGAGTATAGAAAGCAGAGGATCTTACTGATACTAGGATATTATTTCCAGGTACTCTTCTCCTGACATGCACTGTGTCCCTATACACACGTAGAACAGAGAGACTTGGAGAGTTAGACAGGATCTCAAAGTCTGGTCATCTAATCCTCCTCAATACCCATCATATCCTTAACATATGGCCAGGTCACTTTTGCCAAAATAGCGTTAGCACTGGGAGGTTCCCAAAGTCCCAAGACATGGCAGGTCAGGACATATTATTCACTGGTTTTAGTTCAGTTTTCCGAGTTGATGCTGTCCCTTCTTGTAAAAGAAAGGAGGGCAAAACTAGAAGTCTCCTATTCTACCGACTGAGTTCAATCTGACAGTCCAAACAGGCTACCTGGCAGATTTGTAAACAGAAGGCAGACTTATAAATATAAGGCAAATGAAATGAACACTTTTTATCAAAGAGAAGGGAAAGTCAGGAAGCAGGTCAAAAGACAAGGATGGCACTGGCTGATGCTGGTGTTCTCCCAAGTCTCACTAATAATCCAGTGGCACTTTGGGCAGATTCACTTGGATAGCCCAGTTCATCTCAGTGCAGGTCCTGAGAGTACAGCAGAGTAAGTCTTGCAGGAACCAGAGGAAGACCAGAGCTCCAGGATGAAAGTCTGGCCTCAGGGATAGAAAGCTGACCCATACCAGAATGCAGTATTGCCTGCATCTCCACCTTAGCCTAGAGAACAAGGGGTGACTGAGGAAGGAGAGAAAGACAGAATGCTGGAGGCCTCACCTGCTTAATGAAGGTGATGGAAACCATGTCCCAGGAGACAATGCCATGGTCCATGAGCTCTAAGAAGGCAGTCAGGGTGAATGCCAGCATCTCACTGTAGCTGAGACATGTGCAAAACACACACACAACAATACAAAGATTCAAAACAGGGAACAGGTGTGAAGGCAGCCACAATGGAAGGATTTCAGTGTAAGCACTACATGAGCAATCAGTCGATGCAACTCTGAGTCAGCGCCTGCATGCACACCTACACAGACGTGGAGCAGATCTGTCCAGGTATCTACCACTGAAAACATAAAGGCTGCTGGGGATTA
The DNA here is from genome assembly GCF_951640355.1 of Cnephaeus nilssonii. Lineage (NCBI taxonomy): Eukaryota > Metazoa > Chordata > Mammalia > Chiroptera > Vespertilionidae > Cnephaeus > Cnephaeus nilssonii. Next base: position 68,279,928 of record NC_137082.1, on the reverse strand, counting down.
GGCTTTCCTTCTCCATGTCACCTCATCTCAGGGAAACAGAATCACTTATCCATTTCCCAAGAACAAAACCACAGCAGATCTTTGTCAAACCCCAATACCTTGTGGGGGTACCTAAGGAAGCTTATGTACCATGTTCACCTTTAGGCCTGGAGGCAGCAGAGAATACAAACTTTGGATATGGGTTCAATTCCTGTTCAGCTATTTGCTAACTGTGCAAATTTTATCTTTTCAAACTTTAATTTCTTCCTCTGTAAAATCATGTTAATCTCACTGGGTTGTGGTGGGGGCAAGATGACAATAAATGCAAAGCCCTTAGCACTGTGCTGATGGAAAATAAGGATGAAAATGTTTTCTTCCCTTTGTCTCTCCTGTTTATACATTAAATCCTTTATACTTCTGTAGAGTGCTTTGCAATTAACAAACTATACTCCCATGGACAAAGCCTTCTCAGATCCATTCTCATTTACAATGCTCCTCATGACAATACTGGGGCATTATCCCCATTTTAAAGAGGAAGAAATGAAGGCCCTTCTAATCCTGTACTCCTGGGAGACTGCAGCACTCTTGGGGGGGTCAATGCTGATGACAGCGAAAGCTTTAGGATTTTCTAGGACTTAAACAAATACCCATGATTAGTTGCTTGGTTTGGCTGAAAATTTCAATAGCTGATCTGTCGGCTGAAAGATTTCTGACTCCCTCTCTGCCAGCGTAGGCTCCACAGGCTCAGAAGGCAAACTAAACATGTTATTCACTGTGGATCACGACAAGCCAGTTTCCCATCACATTCATCTTGGCGCTGGAGCAGCGTAAAGATGTTCGTGGTGTATCTCAAAGTTCTGGATCTCCTCTGCCCTGTGAAAATGGGTGGCAGGGAGATGGCACATGGATAGGGGGTAACCTATGATAAACACAGAGAAAGGTGTGTGTGTGTGTGTGTGTGTGTGTGTGTGTGTGTGTGTGTGGAGGGGAGGTGACTGGACAGGGAGGGAGGCAGGGGGTGGTTAAGAATAGACAGACACCTGTTCTAGTCCATAATGGATAGTCTGCACACTAACCTTCATCAGACCAATCATTTTCCATAAATGTACAGGTCTGTCTTCAGCTGACCTCCCTCTTCCTGAGTTCAGCAGCCCCTACTACTACTCACTTGGCATAGTACGGTTTTGTGAGAGCCCATGCAGACTATAAGATTTAGGACCACAATAGTGAATTATGCCCCTCTGTGTGGACTCTTGTGCTTGGCACACTGCTCTGTATGCAGACGGTTTTCAAAAACCTCATTTGACTCAATGGAAATGAGAATAGGGTGCCCTGTGGAGAGTAGCAGACCTCCGAAAGCCCCAGACAAGACCTCAATAATACTCACTGGGACAAGAGCTTGGTTCCACTTTCCACGAGCCGCGTCAGCACAACAATGCCATCCATGTTGATGAACTCGGTGGCGAAGGTCACGTCAGCAGAGAGCTTGGCCAGCTCCTTCATGGCATCCAGCCGGGTCTCCATGCTGGATGACTGGGTCCTCTCCATCAGCTGGCGTGCGGCCCGGGACTGTGAGAGCAGAAACAAGATATCTGCCATCTGTTCCTTATGGCAGGTGATTGCTCTGTGGATAGCTCTGAGGCCCTTTCTGTGAACATCCATGCCTGAGGCAGAACTAGTTTTTTTCACTGCGCAGAAGCTGTTAAATAAATGTTCACTGGATAAATCGGGGAATTACCAGTATGCCCAGACCAATTCTGTAGTATCTGTGTCCTTTGTGTACCACTCTGGTCTATGGATTAAAGGAATTCCCACCCAGGGAATACAAGAGATATCTGGGAGATGACAGTCCACTAACTCTGGCAAGTCACAGAGAAACAGATACTGGTTCCACATAGGGCAGTTTTCTGTTTATTAAAGCCATTAGACAGTGGAAGTGGTTGTCTCTTGAAGTAATAAGCTCTTGGTCACTAGATGCAATCAAGGAGAATCTGGACAACCATCTATCAAAGATGCTATAGAAGGGATGCCTGGGTAGAGAATTTAATCTGATGATCCTGAAGATCCCTTTCAATCTGAAAATGGGGGAAGCCTCACAATTTTTTTAAAACTTTCTCTTCAAGTCCACATCATTGTTCCTCAAAGTGATAGTCCTGGGGAAACTTTAAGAATATCAAGGAGCAGGAAGTAACTAATTTCAAAATAGCTTTTTGAAGATGAAGACTGGTGACGAAGCCTCCCAGTGTGGGAACTTTTCCTGGCAGAATGCTTGTCTCCACTCTGCAAGCTACAGCTACAATCCCTCCTCTCGTGTTCACTGATCTTTCCTTTTGCTGAACTTATTAACTTTATAGTCAATGCCTCACAATTTACCGTTTCATCATTCTCTATTTCTGGTGTGTTCATTTAATGTTCTCAGTTGGAATGGAAGAATCTCAAGAGCAAAAATGCTCCTGTAGTCTTTATTGTTTTTTTTACAGAGCTAAGCAAGTGACTGAAGCCTAGTCTTGTCGCCGGCCAAGGAGTCAGGCCTGTTTCATCTCTCTCCCCTGTGCCCCCATCTTTGACTATTATAGATGGCCCTTTAACAGCACACTGCTCTCAATGATACAGAAATCCTTCAAGATCTCCACAGCGGGGGAAATGTCCGCCAGGAGAAAAGGTCACAGGAGAGAACAATTTGAAGAGCACTGGTCTGCATCACACTTAGAAACTTCCAACTCCAAATGTTAATTTCCCTCTTGAGACAGCGTGTCTGGGCGGCTGCCTCCTGCTCCAGAGAGGTGTGCTTCTGGGAAAGTCAAATGCTCCGTGAGAGAGCTCTGTAGGACGCTTCATGAGTCTATAAAAGTGAGTAATCCAAGACTGTCATATTAAATTAGCAGATTGAGGGGGGAATAACGAAGTCCTTAAGATGAGTTCAGGAAAAGAGAGGGAAGCAGAAGAATGGGACGGTAAGAATACTGGCTGGAGTCTGACAGACCTGTAGCATTGTGACAAGTGGCAGGTTAACCTCTCTAAGCTTAGTTTCTTTGTCTGCCAAATGAGGCTGTCAAGAGTGCCCATCTCATTGGGTGTTTGTCAGGATTAAAAGATATAACCTATGCAAAGTAGTCAGCAAAACATGGGTGTTTAAGAAATGTTGGCAGTTATTACTTCAAGCCTCCCTTCCTTGTAGACAAACAAGTCTCTCTCTCTCTCTCTCTCTCTCTCTCTCTAAGAAAACAGGTGCCCTTAATTTTCTGGTGGCCCTTCGGCAAATATACCTAAGCTACCCCGCATCGACTGTCCTCCTCTTGGGCTGAGCAGCCAGGGTGCATTGGGTTCCTCCTGTTCTGACCCAGAAGGGTCCTGTTCCATTCATTGCCCCCTCTTTTCTGCACTGTCAGCCTTCCTCTTGTCCATCTTAACAAGATTTTCAAGGACACATAAAAAGATGCAACATTAGTTAACAACTGTGAAGGGTTGGAGGAGGTGGGGAATTGGGGAGATGAAGGAGGGTAGTAGGGGGGAGACCTTTCATTGTATCTTCATGAAAATTTGTTGATTTTTTTGAACACTTGAATGTTTTACCTCTTTCTAAAGAGCACATCTTTTGCCCTCCACATTTCTGAGTTACTACCGTCTCCACCTATTTCCTTTTATAACCAAGCTTCTTAGTAATATGGTAAACTGGAGGTTCTCACTTTTTCACTTCTTTTTATCAACCCATGACAATCTGGATGTCACACCACGAAAAGTTTGCAGAAAGCTCACCATGACTGACTGACATAACAGGTTAACAGCCAGCCTTTCTGTTCTGTTTACTTTATCTCTCTGCTCCTTGGGGACACCTCCCTCTGTCCTGACACTCTGCTGCCTCCAGCTCCTGAGCCATTTCATGCTCCTGGTTTTCTTCCTGCCCTTCTGGTTGCTCCCTTAGTTACCCTTGAAGGCTGCTCTTGCAGAAAACAGGGGTCATCCTGGATTCTCCCCTTTCCTTCCACATCCAGTATGTTACCATGTTCATCCAGTTTACCGCTAAGTATTTCGTCTGCATTGCCATTTGCCTTCAGGGGCTGTTAACATTCCTCATTAGTTTCTTAGAGATTCCGCCTGCCACCAACCTTCCTTTTCTTGGCTGATCTTCCACTCTATGACTAAAGAGATCTTTCTAAAATATAAATCTAAACGTAATATAACTTCCTGCTCAAAACCTTTCAGTGTTCCCACCTTCCCTTCTAGACAGAATCCAAACCCATAAGCAGACCCCCAGGGACTTCAGTATCTGGCTTCTCACTGATCCTAGCCATCTGCATCCCGCTTTCCCCAGACAAAGTGCGTCTCTCTGCTTGGGACACTTCTCATTTTCTTCTTTCTTCAGCTTTTCTTGCTCAGTCTTCGACATTCAAGCTATGTGTTCCCTTCTCTGGGAAGCCTCCGGTTGAGTCAGGTGGTCCCTTTTCTGAGTTCCTACAACTCCCTAAGCAACTTTCCATCAAGACCCTTGAGAAAGGCCATATACTGTATTTGTTGGTTTAATCCCAAGTAGACTGTGAGGGCAAAGACTGACTTGTTAATCTCCACAGTCTTAGTTTCTAGAACAGAGTCTGGCTCAGGATAGATACTCATATATGTTTGTTAAATAAATTAATTCCTAAGGAAAGCAGAGTACCTACCGGGGAGATAGCCAGCTGTAAGATTGTCCCATTCTTAATGTCACTGCGAGTCTGGGGAGCAAAGAGAAAAAAGAGTAAAATAAAATATTAAAATTGTACAAGCTGTTGAGTCAACAAGAACTTTCTGTCATTTCTAAAGGAGTTGGAACAGAGACTCTTCAGTCTGGCCCTCTTCTCCTGCTGCTTGTTTCTTGGCACAGAACTTCTAAGGTCTTTTTCAAGCCCTGGGCTCTCGGGAAGTAAATCCATGGTGTTCCACCCAGTAGAGGAGAACAAGGGCTGCGCTCCCTGGTCTGCCAGGAAGCAGCTTTCCCCAGTGAGTGGAAGCTACCTGGATGGGAGTAAGGTGAACGGCGTGGTCTCCTTGGGTGGTGCACTGCAAAGCAAGGCCTATATTGATTTGCGTCTCCTAGTACTGACCTGTTCAGTGATGTAGAGCTGGGGTCCGTCTGCATACCGCAGGGTGTAATACTCAGGGTTTGGCAATGACCACCTGTGTAAGAGAAAAATAGTACAGCCTGTTTGGCTACTCCTCTGGACCTATCTAGAAGGTGCAAATAAATAATTTCAGTAGAGTTGCTCAAGGGGTCGGGTGGCATGTTTAAAGGACTGGGGACAAAAATCAAAGCTTTAGGTTGAAATGTTGAAAAATAACCTCCTCAAGGTTACAAATAACTTTGTAAGATTGACAGCACAAAAGGAGGTACATATAATTCATCGTGGACCTCAGATCCCACCAGGACCTCAGGCAGGGCATTCCTGGACTTAAAGGAAAAGCTAAAGATTGATAAGAGGTCTAAGGGTCATCCTCATTAGCTATACTTCCTTTGCAAGGCAACGATGCACAAAAGCCCACACTGGGGATCTGACTAACTGGAGACCCTTCAGCAGAAGACCTGTCAAAACTTGGTAGTGCTCCTTTAGTCTCTAGTTTGCCATCATCCAAAACAAGGGAGTTTCAACTTACCCATCACAAACTTCCTTGATGATGGATGCCAGGGGCCGTTTCTGAAAGAAAGAGAGAGGTCCTTCAACCACATCCTCCTCGTGCCACGGTTCTGACCAGGGGCTGCCAAGCAGGATTAACCTGGGGTCTGAGCACGGACTTCTCCCTTGATAGCTGGTATTGAGAGGCAGCCTCTCCCAAGCCATGGTGACCAACCTTCCGTAGGGTGGGACAGGCCTCAGCTTTCCTCTGGCGGGTTCTTACTCCTGACGCCAGTAGTCCCCATCCCTAAAGACATCCTCTGCCACACACTTCCCAGATCCCTCTGCTCGCATCACTGTTTGTCATTTCAGGAGCTTACCTGGTCGATTTCAAGGAGCTGGGCATTAGCACCTGGCCACTCAATGGCCACTTTGACAATATCTGATGGTGGTGGCATTGTTCCCAATGGGCCCTACTTCTCTAAGATGCACACGCAGATACAGCTGCCTGGGGAGAAGGAATCAGAAAGAAGGAAAAAGTCAGTTTGCTTTCACTTTTCACCCTTGTAAGATATTTTGGAAAACTAGAAGACAGACATTGTCCAAAGGCCGAACTACTACAATTGGACTACTTAGTTTGAATTTTTGTAGATCACACCACAATCTCTCCTTGGGCTTGTTGTCTCTTTGGGTTAAATCAGCAAGTAGAAATGGGACAATCCTATCTATCAACTGCAGATCAGCCAGTAGGAAGATCTGCCAACGTGGCACTTCAGTTTAAGAGTAAGGAGTACTCTGTGGCAGAAGAACACATTTACTGCAAATTCCTGTCTTGGGACCGTGAGAGGGAGAAGCATATGCTCTGAGACGGGTAAGAACAGACGCCGCCTTCTCTTGCTTGGGCAGTGAGCTGAAGGAGCCAGCCCACTTGTGCTGTGCAGTCAATCCAGGAAAATCCCAGCATCAGCAGGGCCCGGCCACATGCTCTCTGGCCTCCTCCCTAGTTACTGCTGCCACTCCTTCCCCCTCAAAGGACACAATGTGGAGCCTCCTCTGTGTGGGAAGATGCAGAGTTCAGAATATGGGGAAGAGAAAGAAGACAGGAAATGCTATTTTAGTCGCTATTGCCAAGGGCAAGAGCTGCTGAGAACTCAAGCGTAGGGAGGTGAGAATACCCTCACACAGAGCCCTCTAGAGAAGGACAAGGTTTTGGAAGTACCTCTGGCCCCCTCCCCCACTTCTCTCCAAAACAAAGGAAAATAAATCATTTTGCACAAGTCTGGAAGATGCGCCCATGTGACTGATATCCTAGGCAACTCTGCTAGCTTAGTGGTATTCCAAGCAGCAGCTAAAGCATTCTCTCTCCAAGGTCTGAGGAAGGAAAGTCTCTAGACTAATGGATCGTTTCATGTGTATTTATACTCCTCGCCTGTAAGTTCAGGAGAGGCCTTTCTCTTAATGAAAAAGACCTTCCTCCTGCCCCCCAGGTTTAGCCCCTCACCCGTAATTCACTCTTCATTGATGGAGACCGCCTGCCTCCCCTGGAACATACCGCAGAGCTGCTGCTGAGCTGTAGTTCCTGTTTGCTATCCATTTTCCAGCCCAAACACAAAGGTCAGTTTCCCCAGCCCTGTGAGCATGGCGAAAGGGTTAAGAGTCCTGTCCCCTTCAAACCAGAGGCCTCACAAGAGGGAAGCTTTCATGACCATTTCCTGACCAGGGTGGGCTGCTTCAGAAGTCCATCGTCACAAATACAAGCATTTCCAGAACATGACAATGTAAAAGAGATGGTTTCAAAGGTGCTTTTACTTAGTTTGTTGAGTCCTCCCAGTTGCCGTAGGAAGTAGGCAGAGTAGAATTATTACCTCCCTGTGAAGATGACAAAATGACGCTCGGGTTAAGTTGCCCGAGTTCACCCAGCTAATAAGTACTCAAGGGGTCAGAATTTGGAGCTAACTTTGGCCAGTGCTCTGCCCCCCCCTTCCTCCCCCCAAGCTAGCCTGAATTCCTGTTCACTGCAACTAAATCAAGCCTAAAGGGACTTAAGGAGGCTGGCCTGATGGCCCCTAAAGCTTCCACAACTTCGGCAGCTCTGAGCAGAATTTTTCACGTGTAATTTTTATGTGCCTAGACACACAACAAACCTCTGAATAGAAACTGGCCCCATGAGAATAACTCGTGGTTGAAATGCTCTGCTCCAGTGACACAGCAAAGCAGGGGCGGTACCACGAATATCTGGGTGCTAGGGCAGGTATCCTACCCTTATCGGTAAATCTGCCCTAATTAGGGGTGTGACTGTAGTTGTGAGATAATTTTAGAAAATTGAGATGTCATTTACATACAATAAAATGCACAGAGCTTCTATATATAGTTCTATTATATGTATTTCTATTATGTATGTTTCTATAATGTAAATATATTATATATATAATGGAAATACCCACATCTTCCTAACCTAAAAAAGACTTTGAACATTTTCATTACCCCAGAAAATTTCCTCCATCATTCCAGTCAATCCCCTACCTCCCAGTCCTCTGAGAGGCAACTTCTTTCTGACTTCTATCACTTTGCCTGTTTTTATACTTGATATACATGGAACTGAACAGCATGCCTTCTTAGAACATTTGTTATTTAGTTCATTTTTCCTTGTTTTTAAAACAAGTAGACAGCACAGGTACAACAGGAAGAGCAGCTTGCTGGGATGGCTTTCCCTGCTGAAGCAGCAACTGGATTTAGAGCCAAAGGACTCAGGACCTAGTCCCAGTTCCATCACTAAGTGTCTGGGTGATGTGCACATGTCTTTTACCCAAGTCTCAGGTTTTTTTCTACTGTGAGATGTGAGTGTTAAACTAAAGATGTGTACGATGCCTTCTAAGTCTAAAAGTCCGTGATTCTAAAAGGGAACTTAAAACTTTGAATGCAGATTGCCCATTTCAAAGTCCTTACCAAAAGAAGCTATACCCTTATTTCGATGGTGCTGCTAAGAAACAAATAGTATTTTGGGGAACTCCTTTCCAGATACCGTTGTTAGAGATAAACAAGCTAAAGCTCATTAATTTACAGTTCCACTTTACTTTGACCCCATATGGCATTTCCTAGGTCAACAGTCCCTTTCTTTGTTCAAGTTAGCCCTGAGTGATTCCCGACTGTTCCAAGAATTTATATCCATTTTAAAGCTTGGAGACTTGCAACCACCAAGACTACTACAAACCCCCATTCTCAGCAACTCTGCCCTTTCCCACAAAGCCCAGGCAGCCCGGTGTGTTGAATGACCTCTTCCCAACTATGCCATAGCTGATGGCACCAAGGTGAACACTCAACTTTAGCTGGACTAGTCCAATTCTTTCTCTTGAACTTACAAACACGGGCTAAAAGGGAGCTGGATGGCAATGGCCCTGGAACAGAAAGGTCACAGTCAGCTTTAGAACAGGTATCATGGCAAGCCCAGGCCATTCGTAAGCCAAAGGTACAGAGAAGCAACCCCCTGCCCCCTGCAGAGGGAGCTGCTCTGCGGAAAGAATCCAGAAATGTGCAGACGATTGGAGGCCAGAATCCAGAAGCCACAAAGTCCCCGAAAGAGATGGAAGAGGCCACTGCCTGAGGACTTTCGAGATCCCATGGCTACACCTCCTACACTTGCGGTACCGGAAATTCCCTTGTATCATGCCAATAAAACTTTAAATTAAACTAGCCTGCATTTCTGTTCATTGCAGCTAAAAAGCCTAAGACTAAGATTGACCCAAGCTTTGAAGCAACTCTAACATGGAGGTATGAACAGACTGCAGCATAACAGGCATAAGATGATGCATCAAGAAGGCCCTTAATTAACACTGGCTGAATTAATGAAGAGCAGAACCCACTTATTTTTTTTAAATATATTTTATTGATTTTTTACAGAGAGGAAGGGAGAGGGATAGAGAGTTAGAAACATTGATGAGAGAGAAACATCGATCAGCTGCCTCCTGCACACCCCCCACTGGGGATGTGCCCGCAACCAAGGTACATGCTCTTGACCGGAATCGAACCTGGGACCTTTCAGTCCGAATGCCGATGCTCTATCCACTGAGCCAAACCGGTTTTGGCCAGAACCCACTTATTTAAAACAGAGCAGTTATGCGGTGACTTTATAGCAATCATCTGTACCTAACAATTATGTGTAGATGCCTCTGTATAGTCGATCGCTCACTCTACAGCATTTTTATAGCTGATGCTCACAAAAACCCTGAAATCACTCCCATTTTACAGGTGAGGCTACTGAAGTTCGGAGGGGTTGAGAAACTTGTCTTCCATACACCTCCACCTCAGAACTGGATCACAAGGCTAGGTCTTAGGACTTCAAAATTCGTTCTCTTCCCTCTACATAAGAATTCCTTTGATGATGACATTAGCTAACAATTACATAGTGCTATGGTACTGTTCTAAGGGCTTTGCAAATATTAACCCATTTAATCCACACAGCAACCCTGTATGGTACATTATTACCCTTATTTACAGATAAGAAAATGGAGGCACAGAAAAATTAAGTTCCATGCTCAGTGTCACAGCTAGGAAGTGGTACAGCCAGAATTTGATCCAAGGCAGACTGGTGTTGTTTGAAAGCCATGTGAACAAAGGAACACTGTATCTGGCCCATAGCAAGTGCTCATGGGAGAATTCTAGTTTGCTGTACCTGAAGCTAGAATACACTGAAGCTAAGAGACCTACAAAACAACACCTCACTATTTTAACAGATAATGGTACTCCACTATCTAAACTATTTAGTCCTGCACAATCCAGCCAGATCTCCCTGGACTACTTGCTATTTTTATGAGGTAGGTCATGTTCCTTCATTTCTTCTGTACCTTTTCACATTCTCTTCCTTCCTTAACTGTCAAATGAACTCCTATTCAAGCTTCAAAGCTCAGCTCAAATGTCACTTCCTCTCTGTACCATTCATAGCTTTCCTTACCTTTCCTTAGCAAATCAAAATAGGATTTACACCTCTCTTTTCACTAGCTCCTCCTGTGGTCTCACCAGGCAAATAGTTGTGGTTCAGTGAGCACTCGTGTCTGCTTAAATCCACCAGCTCTGACTTCCACACCTATGCACTGGCTGGTTCTAAATGGAAAGGAACTGGCATGAATTGTCTTAGTTGCCTGATGTTCCCGTCATGTCTTACAACCTCCCAACTACACAGTATTTCCATTGTTTAAAGTTTTGTTTTCATATCTAACATTAGAGTGAGTTTCACTGGAAAACCAGATTTAGTACCCTGACTCTAGTTAAAAGAAAGGGGGAAATATCCCTCTGCTTTTCTCCCTATAGAAACACCGGGAAATAGGAGAAAGGAAGTAATAACATTCTCCAGACCATTTTCCCAGGATAAAGGATCTCCTTGTGGGGCACTCTTCCAGCACTTGTTTGCTTACTCTTTTCATTTTCATTCTAGAAAGGAAGTGGAAATTAGGTGGAAGCAATTCAATAACATTGCAAAATTCTCAGGTTTATAAATAGCCTTACTCCGCCACTCAGCAATTCTATAGAGCTCACTAGCAAAGAGTCAGGATGAGGGAGCTACAGCTCTACATCCAGGCCCAGGGGCAAAGAAGGAAAATGCCCCTTCAGATTACACAACTCTCCATCCCTTGCCCTCCCATCCCCTTGGAACTATTACGGCTATAAAGATGACATGGAAAACTCAAAATGCCAAAGAACAGGAGCAAGGTACACATTGATTTGGAGAAGATAATTCTATAAGGATTGAAAGCCCAGGTTTTCAAAGGCAAAGCTGGGGCAACAAGAGAAAAATAGTAGCATCAGTGTCTCCAAGGAAGCATTCTCTCAGTGGCTTCTGGAAGGTGTGCTGATCAAATCAGCACCTTGGAGCTTTCCAATCAATCACCTATGCAGTGACTCCCTTGCGGAGCTGGATTCTGACAGGGGGTGGACAGCCCATCTGCAGAAAGGAAGTGAAAGATGATCCTTTCCGATTAGTAAGGAATTCAGAATGAAGAATGCCAGAGGTTTCCAGCTCTCCCCTCCCCCTTCTTTTTAGGATAGGGTTGCCTAGTGCTCTTTGTTCTGTTCTTCTGCTTTTGACTCAGTGGGAGGGGGGAGGGGGGGTGCAGAGGTAAGTTTGGTTTATGTTTCCTGCAGCAGAATAGCCACACCAGGAAGGCAATTAGAGGTCACACCATCATTCTAATCAAGAACACAATCTCAATAGAGGCTTCTCTCTGAGATCTTCTCATCTGAGAAGTGACTCAACTTCCCTTAGTTCTGACCACCAAGTGCCGAGAAGGCTCTGAGGTAGAGAAGAGGGTAATTCGGTTGGCAGAGATTCATGTGCTGACATCCACTGCTAGAAACGCTGCGAAGGACCATCATACCAAAGGCAGCTGAGATTTCTCCTTTTTGTTGAAATTTGTTGGACACAAGACTTATTCAAACATGTGGTTAAAAACCACTAAGTTAGATAGAGCCCAAGTGTGGTGAGGAAGGGTGTGGGAACAGGGTAACTGTTTGGGCTTCTTCCGCTTAACACCTACCCCAAGGATCACCTAGGTCTCCTCTCATCCTGCTTAGAAACCTTCTGCAGTTCCTATACTCACATAAGGGAGCTGACACTCCTGAACGGAGCATTCCCTTACGGCCGTTACTGTAGCTTTCAGACTCTCCCTTGTAGATGCTACATCCCTCACATCAGGCCACTTTGTTCCTTCAAACATCCTCCAAGTCTGGACTTTTGTCGCCTTCACCATGCTAGCTGATAAAACTCCTACTCATCCTTCAAGGCCCAGCTCAGACAATCACTCTCCTGAGTGGATTTCCTAGTCCTGTCACCCCGTGCCCTCACCTGCTCTCCTAGTCTTTTAGACACCCCTTCACAATCCAATGACTGTGACTTCTCCACTGCTCTCAGTGTGATCTGCACACGGGCAGCACTGGCATTGCCTGGGAGCTGCAGGCATACAAACCACCCACTGAGTCAGAATCTGCCTTCAAAAAGGTCCGCCCGGGGGGTTCATGTACACCTCAAAGTCCGAGAAGCAGCTCTAGACCAGTGGTTCTCAACTCTGGTTGTGCATCAATGCCTACCCCACAGTCACTGAAATACTCTCGCCGGTGATTCTAATGGGTGGCCTGGGCCAAAAGCCACAGCAATTTGAGGACAGGGATTCATCAAGCCTGTGCCTACTCCCCAAAATTCATAGCACAATACCCAGTACTCGGCTGTGCCCACACAATTCCACACCGAAAATACCCTTCAGGATGGCTCTACACCTAACTGCCTTTGGAGTAGAATAAAAACACTAACGACAGAGGATTGTTCACTGCCTAGAATGTGTGAACCCCTAACTATAACAGAGGAGACGGATTTAGGAGGGGTCCGTGTTTACAGTGCCTCAGTCTTCGGCAATCAAAGGAACAGAAACCGAGATGGAAAATACAGATGAACTTTAAGAGATGGTTTTCCTTCAACAGACTACCATGGTTGCAACTGGAGGCCGAGCTGTGTAGGGAAGGAGTGTGGGGAGCTAAGCGTCCTGGGTTAGGCCTGAAATCTGGGCTGTGGGCCTGACTCCTTCAATACCAACCGTAACAACACAGCCTTGTGTTTGGAAAATCAGGCCAAGGCCTCTCATTTTACAAACGAGGGAACAGAGGTCCAAAGAGGTTGGCAAGACCACACCACCACCAGTTAGGGACAAAAGAAGGCATGGGCCCCGTTTCTGGGTTAGCCTTCCCCCCTGGAGCACAGGAGACCTGACTGCCTACAAGCACAAGCCTCTCTAGACTTCAGGTCCTGATCCACTGAGGCGGTGGGACAAGATGTTTTTGAGGTCTCTTCCAACCTTGACCTTCTAGTGAGACAGTGTAGCTTAACAGGAGCGTGTGTTCTGGAGTGGATTTCCTTACTTATAAAATCTCCTTCGCTATAAAATGGGGATTAGCATCAATCCTACTCTATAAAGTCGTTGGAAACATAAGTGGGATAATATATGTAAACCATTTAAGCATAATACCTGACACAGAGTAAGCAGAATTCCAACTATGAACTTGAAGGAGCTGCAAAAACATTGTACCATGTTTCACCAGCATAAAAGGGCCCTACTTGCTAGGCTGAAGTATGATGAATGAGGGAACATATGTGAAAGGGAGAAAAATCAATCTAAAAGGCAAAGCACTGCTGATTGTGTTGCTCTATTATTATTATTACTAGAGGCCGGATGCACGAAATTCGTGCAAGGGCCTTGGCCCTCACGGCCCCGGCAGCCCCGCCCCCTGCCCACACTGGTCATTCTGGAAGGTCATTCTGCCATGCGGTCTAATTAGCATATTAGCTCTTTATTATATAGGATTATTATTATTATTATTATTTTCTTCTAGCAGAATAATCTTGGGGAGTTTTACAGTCAGTTCCAGAGCTGTGTCCAATACAATGGCACATAATAGGTGCTCAACAAATCCCTTCCAGTAACTCTCTTCTAAAACCAGCATGTCCAATGGGGTTACAAATTCATTTGCCTTACACATGCCCTAGCCAGTCGCTCAGTGGTTAGAGCGTTGGCTTGCAGACTGAAGGGTCCTAGGTTTGATTCTGGTCAAGGGCACGTACCTCAGTTACAGGCTCTATCCCCGGCCCTGGTTGGGGCCCATGTGGGAGGCAACCAATCTATGCGTCTCTCTCACATCAATGTTTCTCTCTCTGTCTCTCCCCCTCCCTTCCACTCTCTCTAGAAAAAAATATCCTTGGGGGTGAGGATTAATAAGACACCCACCCCCAAAAAAAATCCAATCCCCTAGACACCTTAAACAGCCAGCTAAGTAAATAAGTCAAGCAGCATCTATGTAGGGACTGTGGCAAACTGCAAAGTACCCGCCCTGCATAAAGAAATTCAAATTAAACACTCTCCTGCGCATTACACTGTTTGGCTTAGGAAGAGCCACTTTGCAGTCTCTGCACATCACTGATTCTGGTTCTTCATCACCACAGTGCCTTGCACATCGTCTAATCATTCTGTGATCACTGTTTTTCCAAGTACATGATAAGCATCCTAAAGATGAAGGCTGTGACTTATACTCCTGGTCATCCTAAAGGGCCGAGAACAGTGCTGGCCTCACGGTGGTGAGGAGACCTCACTCAGAGAGTGATTATTGAACTGAACAGCCTGGCTGTTAACTCAAGCCTAGCACCTCTGCGATGCTGCAGGGTGTGCACATTGTTCTATCCAGATCCTGGGCCCAGGCTGAGTGGGTGCAGGCTGTGCTGAGGTAGGTGACTGGATCAAAGAAGGACCCAGATTTTTCCTTCAACTGCATCGAATATGCATTCAGACACATTATCTCTGCATAGAACAAGACAGAATACGCAATACACCCGAAATACCACTGTTTGCAATAAGTTTAGTCCCCACTTCCTGTACCCTCACACCTCCTTGGCACCTCGTAGAGGCAGCATAGGGTATTGAAAGACTCCATGTTAACAGATGGGAGTCCTCGTCCTCATCTTGCCTCCTCTACTCACAAATTCTAGGATGACTGCTGGCAGGCAAAGTAACTTTTAGGAGCCTCATCATTTTTGCTAGTAAAGTGCAGATAATACTTTATATACCTGTGGCGTTTTATCGCCTTTAGAGTCAAAAGGGGATACAATGTCACAGGTTTACGAATAAAGCTCCTAGCACTGCACAGCCCAACACAGCAGCCCGTGTGGCTATTGAGCATTTGAAATACGGTTACCACGAATTGAGATGGGCTGCAAGTGGAAAACACACACCAGATTTCGAAGACTTGGTATACACACAAAAATGTGAAATACCTAATTAATAATGTTTTCATACTGATTACATGTCAAAATAATATTTTGGAATATATTAAGTAAGTATATATTACGAGAATTAATTTCACCTGTTTCTTTTCAATGTGGCTACTGAACCTGTTTAAATTGTATGTATTGCATTATGTTTGTATTGGACAGCACTGCTGTAGCACAGAGCCTGGCACACAGAAAGTATTCCCGCGCTCGTTTCCTTCCCCCACTGGTAGGGCATAGGGACCACGCCCTTCCTCCTGCCAAAGCCAAGTCCTCCGTTCACTTTTTAAGTGAATATATACGGTGCCTGGCCCTGTGCACGATGCTGGGGACACAAGGTGCGAAAGCAGACACTATGTTCTTCCTTGTGAACCTCATTGCTGGTGGGCTGGAGAGGCACTGATACCTTCCTAAATCAATGCACCACTGCAGCTGTGCAAGCGCGGGGAAGGAGAAGTACCCAGGGTGATGAAAGTGGGGAATTCACTCCGTGGGGGAGTCAGGGACCACGGATGCCTCCAGTCTAGAGGAAGTGATACTTGAATGGAGATGTGAAGGATGAAGACTTCACTGGAGGAAGTCAGGCGGGAAGAGAGGCCCAGGGAGCAGGAAATCTAAGTGTCAAGACCCTGAGGACTGAGGGCGTCCGGGGTGAGGAGAGGATTGAGCAAGAGGGAGTCGCAGACCGGGAGGAAGGAGAGGTCGGAGGGGCCAGATCTCCAGGGCCTGGGTGAGGACCTGGGGGTGAGTGAGGACCTGGGGCTGACCCTTCAGGAGCCGGGAAGCCCGCCAGTTTTAAAGGAGCCCAGTGTCCGGATCTGACCTGCATTTTGAAAAGATCCCTCTGGCCGCGGGGAGAGGGCCGAGTGCATGTGGGCGGGTCAGTTGGACACGGGGAGGGACGGGAGGCGAGGGAGGCCTGGGCCGCGGGGGAGCGGGGCGATGGGAAGTGAATGGAATGTGGCTACCGAGCCGGCCGGTCGGCGGGCGGGCGGGCGGGCGGGCGGGTGGTGACCAGTGTCTGAGTGTGCAGCGGGGTGCGATGCCCAGAAGGGCTCCCGGGCTTCGAACACGGACCACCCAGCTCCAGACTCTCTCCTATCCCGTCCCTCTCCCATCTCCTCGCTCCCCATCACCCGTCGCGCCCCCAGCTCCACCCTCCTTCCCCCACCTCCCTCCGACCCAGCCCCCGCTCCTCCCGGCCTGGCCCGCCCTCTTTCCCACCCGGCACCCCTTCCTAGTCAGGCACTCGGTGCCCCCTCGAGCCGGGCGGGCCGGCGGGGCCACGACCCCTTAGGAGCCTGCGAGCCCGCACGGTGCAGCCCAGGCCCGCCCTCCCCGGCCCCTCCACCCCCAGCAGCAGCCCCCGGCCCCTTCCCAGCCCGAACCCGCTTCTCCTCGCTGCGCCCTCAGGGCCAAGCCCTTCTCCGCAGCCCGCCGCGGCCCGGCCCCCGGCGCGCCCCTCACTCACCGGGGCGCGGACCTAGGCCCAGCTCCCAGCGCCGGGGTCTCGCTGCCGCCGCTCCTCCGGCCTCCGCCAGCCCCGCCTTCCCTGGGCCCCGCCCAGCGCAGGCCACCCCGGGCTTCTATTGCTCCGTTTCGCCGTCACGCTGGACTCTCTTCCTTCAATTAGGTTGTTGGCCTGTCATTCAAGAAAGGGCGGGCCCAGCTGTCGCGGGAAACGCCGGGGGTCTCCGCCCGGCTAGCGGAGGCCTCTTAAAGAAACAGGCTGCCTTTCTCCCCCGGGGGCTATGGGATCCGGAGGAACGGATTTCTCAGCAAATGCAAGACGCAGCATTTTTTTTTTCTGCTTCAGACTTGTCTTTTGGCACACCCCGGGAGCGAAGAAAAAGGCTTTGATGCCTTGTGACAAGTCAGAGGTTTTGAGCGCTAAGCTTGTCCCCTGGTGGCACTCAGACCCGTGCCCGGCAGAGGGGATAACTGAGTGGGAGGTGACAGTCGTGTCAGAGGCTGTGAGCATGCTCGCCACCGAGACGGAGCTAATTATACCGGCGCCCAGGGCTGACCGTGGGCGCTGAGCCGAGGCAGAGGGGTACAGCTCAGCTGTACTGTTGATAGAGACCCGTGGGCGGTGGCATTTGTCACTGCAACTGCGATGGGAACAAGGCCGGCAGGGCGCCAAGGCCTCGCTCCTGCTATCTCCCTTGACACTCACAGCAACTCCGAGGGAGGAAGAATGCTGATCCCCTCGTTACAGACCAGGCGACGGGTCTTCCCAGAGGGCCAAGATCATCCAGACAGTGATGGGCAGAACAAGACACCAGCTTGTGCCTGTTTGATTCCAAAGTTCATGCTTTAACCATTTTATTTCGCAGATCCCTACCACAACTCCGGGAGGCAGGTGTTTAGTGGTCCGTTTTACAGATGCTCAGTGGAGACTAAATAATGAAACGGATGGATACTCAGCAAAGGGACTAACTAGTGACTGCCATTTATAGGGCACTTACCAGCCTGCAAAGCAGTTTTACATACGTTGTTTCATTTGATCCTCAAAACATCTCAGAAATGACGGTGATTCTTGTTAGTCCTAGTTTACTGGTGAATAAAATGATGCTCAAGGAAGTTTGAGGCTACAGTCCTTGCAGCGGTCATCAGCAAACTTTCCACAAAGGTCCAGATAAGAAGTAGTACTTTTGGCCACGCGGTCCCCGTCACAGCCACTCAATTTTGCGTTTTAGCGTGAAAGCAGCCACTGACAACATATGAACAAGTGAGTGAGTCTGTGTTCTATTGCAGCTTTGTTTACAAAATTGGCGTTGGCCTATGGCAGTAATTTGCCCACCCCTGGTCTACACTTTGCTGGATACCAAAGCCTTTCACGGACTATGGCTTTGTGGGATCCTCAAAGCCACATGGTGATCGTTCATACTACCATTCTTTATTATTGATGTATTATTCTTGTTGATGATGCTGTTATCATCCTTATCATTTCAAAAGGAGCAATCTAAGGCATGTCAATGTTAAAGACTGACCCGAGGTTAATGCAGGAACATTAACCCCTCACCCCGCACCCTCTGTCCCCCACAGTGTGTTATGAGATGACATGAGAGCTCCGCCTTGGTCACAGTGGTCGGCAAACTCATTAGTCAACAGAGCCAAATATCAACAGTACAACGATTGAAATTTCTTTTGAGAGCCAAATTTTTTAAAGTTAAACTTCTTATAACGCCACTTCTTCAAAATAGACTCGCCCAGGCCGTGGTATTTTGTGGAAGAGCCACACTCAAGGGGCCAAAGAGCTGCATGTGGCTCGCGAGCCTCAGTTTGCCGACCACGGGTCTAGCAGATCTCCTGCCTGTCCCATGGAAGGATGACTGGCTGTGTTCATTTTACCTTTACCGACCCTAAGGGTTACTCCTCCTCAGGGACCTTCTCCCCCATTACACCAGCCCATGAACACCTCTCCCTCCCTGAGCCACCATGGTGCTTCTACCCAGCAGCCTCTAATATCACCGAGAATAGAAGCTGCTGGAAAACAGGTTCCCTGTGCACAGTGACTGCAGTGGCACCTGCCAGCTGCCCACCGTACAGTCACATGGCTGCCCAGCTAATTTCACTTCCCAGCCTCCCTTGCAGTGAGTAACTAAGTCCTTGCCAGTGGACATGATGTGTGAAACTTCAGGCAAGGCCTTTACTCAGAGGGCCTGCCTCCTCCCTGCTCTTTCGCCTTCTCCCTGGCCGGGCCCAGCCTTGACCTTATGATGAGGATGTGCTGGGGGGTGACAGAGCCACAACATTGAAGGTGCCAGTGTCCCAGAATGATCACATGGCGTACTTCATACTCTTCTGTGAAAGAGAAGTAATCTGTTCTTTAAGCCACTAACCTTTATTTTTTTTTTTTGGAGGGGGGGGGCACCTGCTTGTTAGAGCCAGCCCTGCACTTACACAACCCTGAGAGTGAAAGCCCCCCTAAGTTTTGTGCCCATGGTGCCTCACTTGCTTCACCCTAGTTCTGACCCTGCTCAGTGCGTATTTTTTCCAAGGAATGAATCATTCATTTTAGCTTACAATACTTTGTCTTTTTTTTTTTTCCTGATATGCCAGTGCAGATTCTTTCATTGCAAGTCAGGCACCAATTCTGGCTTTCTTTAGCAGGAAAGGAGTTTATGGGCAGGCCAGTGGCTCATTCACAGGGGTGGCTTGAAGCTGGAGAACTAGGCTTAGAAAAGAACAGAGACTGGAGACATTTGGGTGTTTAGATGGCCAACATGGATCAGTTCCATCTTTTTCTCCCCTTTATCGATCTTTCTTTGATCAATGTCGAAGTCTCTGGAACAAGTCCAATTGGTTGAGCTCAGATAACATGTCCTCCCCTTAGCTAAAGAGGGTGGGCACTTTGATTGACAGCTCTATCAAGGCTGCACACAAGGGAAGAATGCCAGATTCCTCCACCTCCACTCCCAGCTTCTACCCCTGAACAACTGAGGCCAGGTGCCCTGTTTTCAGGCTGGGCTCAAGTAGGAGAATTACCTGAATCCGAATGTCATGATTACATGAACCCAGCACAGTGTCTGGCACATAATAGAACACAGTAGTTAAGATCCTTGGGCCTTGTAACCATACAGAGCTCTCTGCTACTTACCAGCTGTGCATTCTTGTGGAAGTTACTACATTTCTCTGAACCTCAGTCTCCTCATCTGTACAATGGGGATGATAACAGTACCGACTTTAATTCGTTGTAAATATTAAATGAGATATAGTAAAGGTACACTTAGCACAATGTCTGACACATTATAAGTGCTCAATAAATTGTAGGCAGTTTTAAAAATTATAATAGGTCTTCAATAAGTACTTACTATGTGAGTGAATTATGTGTAGTATTTTGAGTTCCTCTAAAATCACATCTGAAACTGGAATGTATTGAAATACCTCTCCCAGTTCTCTAAGCCACTGACCTTCTACATTTGTATAGTTCACCATTCCCTTTGTGGCCTCACTTCCCTCCTTCCCCAGTTTAGAGCCCTGGTCTTCACTATAATCACTCAATGTGTTCGCCCTGAACCCCATGTCCCCTTCTCTCTCCATCTACTCACCTGGAAAATCTCAACAGTGCTTAGCCCCAACTCACTGCCTGTTCCACACATGCACACAGCAGTGGACTAGGGCCTGAGAAAAAGAGAACCTTTCTGGCTCAAGTGGATCCTCCCATCCTGGGACAATCCTACAGTGCCTATTCCCATGGTCAGTTTACTTCCCCCTCACCCAGAGCCTGTCTCATATCTTCTCCTCTCTTCTGCCTTCAACTCTTCACTCTTAGTTAATGACCTTCTTATCTCTTTGACAAAAACATTACAAAACAAAACCATTAAGGAGAAAACCATCTCCTCTTCTCATTGCCAAATCCACCGACCTACCTGCATCAGTACCTGAGTGCTCTGCCTTCTCTCCTGTTACCACAAAGGTGCCTTCTCTGATCCTCTGTAAAGGCAACCCTGCAGGGGTACCCTGGATTCCATCTCATCTCACCTTCTCAGAAATATTGCTCTTGCAGTTATCCCCTTACTCCTATAACATCAGTGCTTCTGTCATTCCCATCAGCACCAGCTCAGCTGTAATATGGCCCATCTGTAGAATGCTGGGGGCTCAGAAAGATGAAATCTTCACCATGGACTACAAGACCTTAGCTCATCTGGCACTTGACTACTTTGACTTAATCTATTTATGGTCTCCCCCTAGCTCACTCTGCTTGAATCTTCTGGGTCTAATCTCTAATTCCTCAAACAGAGTTTCTTCCTACCTCTGTGACTTTGTACTTGCTATTCCCTCTCCTGGGATGCTCTTCCCCCTGATCATCACATGGCTTACTTCTTCACTTTGTTTAGGTCATGCTCTAATACCTCCTCAGAGAAGTCTTCCCTGACTACTCTATTTTCTCTAATCCAGCCCCTCTAACCCCACTCTGTTCCCTTAGCTGGCTCTAATCTTCTTCATAGCACTTGATGACATATTAGCGTTTTGTTTTCTGACTTCCACATCTGTTGTAAACTCCGCAGCAGCAGGAATGTTCACTGTCTTGTTCTTAACTGTATCTCAGCGCGTAGTTGCAGAGCATATCTAGTACATAATATGTGATCAGTATCTTATTTATTGCATCATTGAATAAACAAATTACAAGAAGGATTTCTGGTATGGTTGCTTATAAATGTCAAAACCTATGTTTATGTGCTAAAAGAAAAAGAACCAGTATCTAATGAGTTGTGCTGGGGACTGTTAAATATATCAACTCATTTGAAACTGTCAACTTCCTATAGAGCATGAGGAAGATTGAGGTTTAGAAATGCAAAGATGCTTGCTAAAGTCACAAAGCCTGGCTGGTACCCAAAGTATGGGTAGGCTGACCCCAAAGTATGTGTCCTTTTCTTTATTCTACTCAATGAAAACCATATACCTGGGCAGTTCATTCTTCACATTGTTCTTATTTTAAAATACTTATGAGGGCTGGCTATATGATGCTTTGTGCTAAGGTCTTTACATGATTTATCTCATTTGATCCTCATGTTCCTATTTTGTACATACTCTTATTGCCTTTATTATACAAACTAAAGGCCTGGTACACAAAATTCATGCACGGGTAGGGTCTCTAGGCCTGGCCAGCGATCAGGGCTGATCTGTGGGGCAACAGGCGGGGCGATTGGGAGTCCCCCACTGGCACCTGCCTTGGCCAGCCTGACACTGCCTGCTCACCACCCCTGTCCCCCCCCCCCTTCCGCCACTGCAGCCGGTCGCCTCCCTCTGCGGCATTCCTCTTGGCTGGCCTGGGGCCTGCAGGCTGGGGACAGCTCCTGAATTGAGCATCTGCCCCCTGGTGGTCAGTGTGCATCATAGCGACCGGTCATTCCACCATTTGGTTGATTTGCATATTAAGCTTTTATTATATAGGATGAGGAAACAGGCACAGAAAGGTTGAGACACTTCCCCAGGTCTATTTGGTGGGGTGGCAAAGCCAATATCAAATCCAGTTCTGTCTAATTTCAAGGCCTGGGTCTTTTCCACAACATTGTGCTATTTCCCTTAAGATAACTCTCTGCCTCCGCTAGAAAGAGAAGAAAAATGACTAACACAGGCGCATAGAGTATCATTAAGAAAATTCATGGTGACTTGGCTTTTTAAGCAAGAAGCAAAGGGCAGGAGGCAGACAGCCAGTCTAGCATGGGCTCTTGCAGGTTGGGGGGTTCACATAATTCATGATAACTTAATTTACGAAGACCGTTCTTCCAGGAACTGGGGCTTATCATATATTTGTGTGAGTAGAGACCTGGAGAGAGATGGAAGTGGGGGGCAGGGACTGGAGACCATGGTGAGCAGTCAGCTATCAGACCCAGCAGGGGTTACTTGAGCCTCCTGTGAGACCAGCGCCTCCTGCTGGCATAGGAGATCATCTTCCAACATCTAAAGCTCTGAGTGTGGGTGTACTTATGTGTCTGGGGGCCAGAGGGGGGAGGGGAGAGGGAGCAGCGGGAGGGAACCTTGCTAAAGCAGGGCCCCTCTGTCTCAGCATCCCTTGACTACATCCCTCTCATTGTGAGCCTGGCCCAAGAGATCAGAGCCTGGGTGGTGGCTGGGGTTTCTTTGCTCCTACAGGCACCTACATGAGTTTTATGGAACTGGTTTGGCCAGAGCACCTTCCTATTTGTTGAGAAGCGGAGGCAGCCATCATGGAAGAAATGAAGGCCCACTCTTGCCAGAAGGCCTGGAGGTCTGGCTGGGGGAGGAGACCATCTGGAGAAGCTCCTATTTATTGTAGGAAGACCGCCTGCCCCCCAAGAGTTTATCTGTTCTTTTCATAAACATTTGTTGAGTGCTCAATGTAAGCCAGCCACTGGTTTTATAGTGGTGAGCAAAACAAATGTAGTTCCTGTCCTCAGAGCATTCACAGCCCCATAGGGGAGATAGACAGCAAACAAAAACCGGACAAATCAGATATGTTATTACCAACTGTGATGCATGTTACGGGAAAACGATTAGGTTCACTTCTCTACCTTCTGGCAGCTAAAGCAGAAGGATTGCATGATCCTGGGGTTCCTCTCTGAGGAGGTGATGATGATGATGTGGAGACTTGACAGATGAATAGGAGTTTTCCAGGTGAAGGGTGGAGGGTAGGGTGTTCCAACAACATGGGGAGATCTGGAGGTAGGAGAGATCCTGGCTTGAACTGGGTGGTTGGATCATAAAAGCAAAGGGAAGAGGAAGTGAGGAAGAAGCCAGCAATGCAGGCCTTGTCAGCTCTGCTGTGAAGAGTTTCACTTTTGTTCTATGTGCACTGGGAATCCATTAGAGAGTTGTAAGCAGGGCAATAACACGATGTGACTTAAATTTTGAAAAAAAATCTCTCTTGGTTGCTGTGATCAGGGCTAGAGATGGTGGTGGTTTGCCCTCTGTCACTGCTGAGGATGTCCTGCTGGGTTTGTGCTGCTGACTCTCATTGATCTAGGCTTCTATGTCCGACGAACCCCTTTTGAAGGACACCTTCTTCCTTTGTAGGTTTTATGCCTGAATTCAGGTGTACAGTCTCTTCTTGTCCTGGGCGATGGTCTACTCCTTTAAGGGGAGGTGTTGAATAGGGTCTGGCCAGGAGATAGAAACGACACCAGGTATTTGAAAGAGAAATCAATATAAGGAATTGTCAACTAGGATCACGTTGTGAAGTAGGGATCTAAAAAAGGATTAAAAGGACTCTGGTTTCACAGATTAGTGACTTCAGGAAGCATCTACCCACCGTTTCTAAGGCCGAAGGAACAAAGGGAAGACATTGGAATTCTTAAAACTTAGAGATAGTCCTGAGGTTCCTGAAACTCAGCCCTCTGAGGGGCTCACTGGCCAGCTTGTGCTGGGGTTCTGAGCTCAGAGGAGGGCCTGTGAGGAGCTCAGCTGAGGAGGGGCTGCTGCTCAGCCTGCACTGGTGTCTGCAGGGGCATAAGGAAGCTCTCTGCAAATGTGGGGATAACTGAACTGGACTGACCTGCCACGGTGAATAAGTGGCGCTGGGATGATGCTCATAGGACTCCCAGGGAACAGGAAGGAGCAAGTCCGCTTCCTCCTCCAGGCTTGCAGCTTCCCACGAGCACCACCATTAGCAGAGCCTGGGAGGGAGCTGCTGGCAAAGCCACACAGCAGTTCTCGGAAGCCCAGCTCCAGCATCACAAAGCAGGCGATGGCAAGGTGGGTTTGGAGCGGAGAGACCGCAGCTTAATAACCACACGGGTGACATTCTAAATGTCTGTTTCCATCCCATTTTTTTTTGGTTTGTTTTATCATTTTATTATCAGAGGGCAGCCTTATTTATATGATTTTTGGGAAGTCATCTTATTGTTGCCTCCTGTGCTTCTCTCAAGCAGCTCCCTATCTGGTGGTGGGGGTGGAGGCGCACACAATGAGCTGATTTCCCAGCAAAGTCTGGTGCCTTTGGTGAAAGAAGGGACGAGGAAGTAGTGAAATGTGGTGAGAGTTCACCCTGAATGGCTCTAACCCTTGGAAGAGGCCACAGTGCATTTGTACTGGCATTGAGAGAAGAATGACAGGTGGCACTTCAAAAGAATTGACAAAAAAGGCAACTGTAAGGCCTATTACAGAGAAGAAGAAACTGAGGCTCAGGGAATTCATTTCTTGAGTCAGAAAACTCCATCTGTCTGACTGCCTAGCCCACGGCCTTGTGACTAGAGCTTGTCATGTCTTCAGGTTCATCCTCCTCTGAAACTGGGTAATGGACGTCTGTCTTTCAGGGTGGGTGGTGAGGGCTAACTGGCTTCGTGGATTAAATAGAATCATACAGCCATTTTTGGAGACAGATGCTGGGCATATTCCCACTCCTACTCACCAGCCTTGGAACTTGTAGTTCAAATTCGTGCCTCTGCAAAGTCACAAAGCAGTCCATGTCGTGGATCTGGGGGTGGGAGGGGTGGTGGTGTTCTCATATGGAAACAAGAATGTAAAATCCCTGAATGCCATTGTCTCCGTGAATACTGATAATGAGGGTAATGATAATAACAGTAATATGCTTCCACTTAATGAGCGCTGACTAGGTATGTGCCAGGTATTCTATATATACTATTTTGCTTTGTCTTTTCATTAAATTGGTATTTCAGTGCACTCTGTGCCAGGTATCATGTTATGTTAACTCTAATCATCACAGTGACACTGAGTGGTAGGTATTATTATTACTCCTGCTTAACAGATGATGAATCTGAGTTAAGAGAGCAAACAGAACCAGACCATAGAACAGGCATCATTCATATCTTGGACAAATGAAAGAGACTATTGTATCAAATTTTTTAAAGCACCCACAGGTTTTAAAAACTACCAAGTCTGATTCTTTTTAAAAGAAAACTAATTCTTTTTAAAATAAAAAAATCTCAATAGATGGGTTGAATAGCAAAATGGACTGAAGAGTTAATCAGTGAACTAGAAGATCAAACTAAGGAATTCTCCCAGAATGCAGTGCAAAGGAATAAATAAATGGAAAGTCTGAACAAAGTGTTAAGAGACATGAAGGACAGATACAAAAGTTCTATTGTCCCTTAATGTGAGCTACAGAATGAGAGAAGAAAACAGAGGAAGGAGAGGCAGTAATTCAAGAAATTTATTTGGAACTTAGTCATTCTTCTTCTCTTTCTATAAGAGGCAGAGAGTTGGTCTCACAGGAGGCTCAAGTAACCCCTGCTGGGTCTGATAGCTGACTGCTATTATAATTCAATATAATACAAAGCTCTTATATTGAGAGGACCTAGGAAGTAATTCCTTTAAGTTACAGAAAGGATGTAAAACAACCTACATCTAAGTACCTGGTGATGACATTTCAGGACACTAAGAATAAAAAAGAAATCCTAAAAGCTTCCAGAGTGGAAAAAAAAAAGTGATCAAGGATGGAATGAGAATAAGATTGACCTCAATCTTTCTTCTTATTTACAACTTTGTAAGCAAGACAACAGAATGTTATCTTCAAAGTTCTCTGGTGAAATACTTGTGAATTTAGGATTCTTTACCCAACCAAGCTATCAAGCAAATGTGAGAGCATCTTAAAGACATTTTAAGACACAAATGGACTTCAAAAGTTTAAACTCACAGTCCATGTAGAATAGCATTTCCCAATAGGGTACTGGTGGCATTTGGGTAGACAATTCTTTGTGTAAGACTGATCCACACAATGCAATCCACTAAATGCCAGCAGCATCCTTCCTTATTCACTGTGACAACACAAAACACCCCACATTAGAAAGGGGTGTGGTATAGCCTCTGCTTGAGAACCCACTGGTGTAAAAGAGCAAATGAATCCAGGAAGAAAACGTGGGGTATAAGAAGCAGAGGTAAGTAAGGAAACCAGCAACGTTTATTTATAAATCTAAAATAAATATATTTTCTTATAAGGACTAAATAAAATTTGAGATGATCACATGGGATGGAGAGGCTTGCAGTTTGGAAAGGAGGAAGGAGAGGGAAGTAATAGCATGCTAAAATTTCCATTCTATGTAGTAGGAAAATATAGATACTATTTAACTCTAGATGTTGATTAAGAATATGCTTAACTATGTGTTTCAAAAATATACATATAATAGGAAGTGAAAGAATATATATGTTACATGTCATTAGAAGACAAATTAATTGGGAACAAATAAAATGCTATCAACTATTCAAAAAGGAGGGATGAAAAAGAAACATGAAAAAATCCTATCCAGTAGAAAAATGCATGGTAAATGGGAAGAAATGTGTGAATATGGCAATCCTATATAATAAAAGAGTAATATGCAAATTGACTGTACCTCTGCTACACCCACAAGCCACGCCCACCAGCCAATCAGGAGCAAGCATGCAAATTAACCCAACCAAGATGGCTGCAGCCACGGAGTGAGCAGGAGGCTTGGGTTTCCCTGGCAATGGAGGAAGCCAACCTTTCTGCCTGCCCTGGACGGCCCAGGCCTCCACTCAAGGCTACAGAGTTTCAATTATAGAAGATAAATAAATCCCAACAAAAATGGCTGTGGCCACAGAGCGAGCAGGAGGCTTGGGTTTCCCTGGCGATGGAGGAAGCCAAACTTCCTGGCCTGCCTTGGCCTGCGCTCAAGGCTACGAAGTTTCAACTATAGAAGATAAATAAATCCCAGATACCAGGGCCTCCGCTTGGGTCTCTGGGGGGGCATGGCCGGCCTGCAAACCACCACAGGTCCCTCGCCCAGGCTGCCCCACGCCCCAAGGGAACCCCCACCCTGATCCAGGACACCCTACGGGCAAACCATGCACCAGGCCTCTATCCTATCTAATAAAAGAGTAATATGCAAATTGACCATCACTCCAACACACACGATGGCTGCCCCTATGTGGTCAAAGATCCTGCCCCCATGTGGACACAAGATGGCTGCCACAAGATGGCCAGCAAGGGAGGGCAGTTGGAAGGGACCAGGCCTGCAAGGGAGGGCAGTTGGAGGTGACCGGGCCTGCAGGGAAGGGCAGTTGGGGGGGACCCAGGCCTGCAGGGGAGAGCAGTTAGGGGGGACCAGGCCTGCAGGGGAGGGCAGTTAGGGGTGACCAGGCCTTCAGGGGAGGGAAGTTAGGGGCAATCAGGCTGGCAGGGGAGCAGTTAGGCATCAATCAGGCTGGCAGGGGAGTGGTTAGGGGGTGATCAGTCTGGCAGGCAGAAGCGGTTGGGGCAATCAGGAAGGCAGGCAGGTGAGCAGTTGGGAGCCAGCAGTCCTGGATTGTGAGAGGGATGTCCAACTGCCCATTTAGGCTCAATCCTACTGGGATCGGGCCTAAACGGGCAGTCGGACAACCCTCGAGAGGTCAGATTGGAGAGGGTGCAGGCTGGGCTGAGGGACACCCCCCCCCCCCACCGTGCACAAATTTCATGCACCGGGCCTCTAGTAATAATAATAAATGTGAATATATTAAATTCACTGTTAAAAAACAGAGACTTGAATTTAGTAAAATTGTCAAAATGTATGCTGTTTTATGAGACAGCAAAAACAGAATAATAAAGCCTGAAAAAAATGCTGAAACAGAAAAAGATACACCAGGCAAATGCCAGCAAAGGGGGAGCAAGTGGTGCAAGCAATCGTAGCAACAGGCAAAAGGGATTTCAAGGCAAAAATAATCAGTATTATTTGAAAAGACAAAAATATATATTGATAAGATATTTAACATACCAATGAGTGTAGCCTTTATGCTTGCCTGTGCCTAGTAACGTAGGATTGAGATCTGTGGTACGAAAACTGATAGAATTTCAGGAGAAAACAACCAATCCACAGCTTTGTGGGAAACTTTAATATACAGGAATCTACAGAACTAGGAGTCAGGAAAATCCAGTGAGGAACTGTGAGGATTTGAATATCATGGTTAACAAGCTTTATGGAATAGATTAATATGGAGAAAAATGCTTGCCCTTTTCAAACACACATGATAACTTCGCAACATCATCCTTACTTGAAATAATAGTTATTTCTTTTAACCTTTCCCCCTTTTTACTTTTCTCCTAGTCTCATATTTTCCTTTCCTCCCCTTCCATTTTTCTGTCTGTACCACCTGCTTCTCCTCCTCCCTGCAGGAAATCTTGCCTGCAGAGTGACTATATCCTTCTTATCTTCCTTTATGCTCATAAAATAAGATGTACATATATACATACCTAAGTCGATTTCTCTCCCTGTCTCTTACAACAATGGAATCATAGTTTGTACATTTCTTTGCATCTTTTTAAAAATACCTTTTTATTGATTTCAGAGAGGAAAGGAGAGGGAGAAAGAGATAGGAACATCAATGATGCATGTGGCCTGACCGGGAATTGAACCGTGACCTTCTGGTTCATAGGTTGACGCTCAACCACTGAGCCACGCTGGCTGGGCCCTTACTTTGCATCTTGCAGAGATGGAAGATGGAAGCTCCTTCCAGTCAGTACACAGACGTTTGAGATATTCTTTGTTAATGGCGTTACAACATGCCATGATATAAATGTACCACAATTGATTCAACCGTTCTACCTATGGGTATGGCACTTGGGTTGTAGGGTTTTATTGCCACCATGATCACTGTTGATATGATCTACATACATTCCAGTGCTTTTATTTCTATGGGCTGGATTCTCAGGCGAGGGATTGCTGGCTCAAAGAATATACGGAGCTGCTTTATTTTGATAAATGTTGCCAGATTGCTCTCCGACAAGGTCCTAACTACTGTGATGAGATGCAGACAGTCCCTGCCCAGCCTGTAGCAGGTGTTATCATGCTCCCAAATTGCTGGTCTGATGTGAATGAAGTGATATTTCATTGTTTTTTAATTTGTATTTCCCTGACTCCTGGGGAAGCTGAACATCTTTTTAGGTTTATTCTGCGTTTGGATTTTTTTAAAAAATAGTCTAGTGATAGCTTCTGACCATTCTGATTCTGATATGAATTTGCAAAAGCTCTTTGTATATATAGATATCAACCCTGTACCTGCCATCTGTGTTGTAGATGGACAGAAAGATCTCATTGAGTGCTCAGTAGATGTAGTGTTGTATGTTTACTTCTAAGATCTTTGTGGCTTTATTTTTTAGATTTAAGTCTTTGATTCAGCTGGAATTTATTTTTGTGTAAATGACATGAAACATGGTTCCGATTTTATTTCTTCTCCCTCTACACTCTCCAATGTGGTAGCCTCTAGCCGTATGTGGCTAGTGAGCACTTGAAATGTGACTGCTCTGAGTTGAAATGGGCTGTAAGTTTAAAACATACACCGGATTTCCAAGACAAAAAAAAGTAAAATTTCTTATTACTAACTTTTATATTGATTACATGTAAAATCAGAATGTTTTGGATATACTGGATTAAATAAAACATTAAAATGAACTTCACATATTTCTTTCTTTACTCTTTTTAATGAAGCTACCAGAAAAATGTTAATTATGCACACAGCTTGCATTATGTTTCTATCGAACAGCACTATTCCAGATAATCAGTTATGCCAGAACTATTTCTTACACATTTTGTTCTCTTGCACTTATCTTTTATCTGCCTCATGAGGGGTATATCTATTTTATTGCTTGAAATAGACTTCTGTCTTATTCATCACTTCCCATCATCTTTTGAGTAGCTCTTTTGTGTTTGGAGAAGCTAATCAGAACTCGAATTCCCAGCTTCCCTCACTATGAAGATTGTGTATTTGACCTTCATGGAATGAATGGGAAGGAAGCTACATGGGGAATCGAGTCCTGCGTGGAGTTTCCATTTCCATAGGCCCAGGTGGCTCAGGCAATGGGCTTTGATGGTGGCAGTCCCAGCAGTGGTTTCAAGGTCAAGGTCCTGGCATTGGAGGGATGGTGACAGCAGTGGGCAGTTCCTTCATCAGGCAGCACTGGGTATGGGTTAGGGCACTGATTAACCTCGAGTCTGGCTTTTTAGCCCTCACAGCAATATTGTGAGCTACTCAATATCTCTTTAATAAACTTGTTTTCTGCTTAATCATTAGCATCAACGTCTATGGCAACATGTGTGAAGACAGAGGCCATAAGGAGGTAACAGAGGTGGGGAAGAAGAATGGGCTGAGGTAGGGTGTGGCTACAAATTCAGAGCAATGCTCACACTGATTCAGGTACAAGTATTAGGTTCTTTGCATTGTTGGCAAAGTTACTTAAGGCTATAAAATTTCCTTTGAGTATATCTTTTTGCATCCCCCCCATACATTTTTTCAAGAAGTCTCCTAGTGTTTGCTAGATAATTTGGAATTTCACTTTTGCTCTCCTTTGATCCAAGAGTTACCAAACAGTGTGTTTCTTATACTGAGTTTCCAAGTAATTAGCACATTTTGGCAACCTTTTAAATGATTTACTTCTTTTTCTTTATTGAATGAAGAGCACAGAAGACAGCTTGTGAAATATCTAATTTATTGAATTTTCCAAGGGTTTCCTTATGAACAAGCAGATGATAAATTTTGGTAAATGCTTGAGTATGTATAAAATGCATACTCTGTATTTGAACAAATATTTGTTTGTTTGAGTTTGTAGATATATTTTTCCCTATCAGAGCAAATAATTTTAAAAGAGATATCGTGAAGCCTCCTACTGAAGTTGTGTTTTCATGAGATCCTCTTTTTATTTCTAATAATTTTTACTGTCTGTATTTACCTGCTATGTGGCTTGGGGCAGAAAGTTTTATGCTCATTACATGCTCTTCATACATTGTGCAGTAGTAATGCTCTTCCTTATTCACTTTGGAATTTTTATCTCGAAGTCCAACTTGTCCGATGTGAATAGTGCTACTCCTGCTTTTTTGTTTGCTCCCTGGTCAAAGCCAATGTTTGAATCCCAAACACATTGACGGAGCAAGCGTATCGTTGTGGCCCTGAGACCAGATGCATTGGGGTTGCAGCCTCCCTCTTACAAGTTTCCTTCAGGGAGGGTGCCCATTGGAATTCCGAGGAGTAGCCCCTAGAACTTCAATGGAGGAGGTGGCACTGCGTGGCAACGGGGTGGTCTGTAGCCGATACTGGACGCCCTGCCCAGATCGCCCGTCAGGAGCGAGGGCTTATTCCCGGGGCTGCTGGCGTCACTGCCAGCAAATAGTCCTCAGTTGTCAGCACTCCTCAGGGTGTGCCTGGGCTGAAGAGACTTGCCGCACCTAAGGCCCAGCCCTTTCCCAGGGCGGCCCATGTCCAATTACCGGGTCACTTGGGGCTGTAAAGACCCAGCTCCCCTCACGCCAACTTGGCACAGCTCTGAAGTGCCATCACAGCTTCAGAGCCCCTCGAAGAGCGGGCTGGTGCTCTTACTGGCTCTGATCTCAGCCCACTTCCTCACTCTGCCCAAGCCTTCCTTCCCTTTCACAGATGTTGGTCCCAAGGGCCTTCACACACACATCTTTGTTTCAGAGTGTTTCTTCTAAGGAAGCCAACTATGACAATAGGAGGTTGTGTTTATGATTAAGAGATGCATGCTTAAGAGTGAAGTGTCATACTATTGGTAACTTATTTTTAAATGATTCAGAAAAAAAAATGTGTACCAGGTACAAAGAGATATAGAGATAAAGAGAATCATAACAATAGGTGAACCCAGATGGTTTATATAGAAATGCTGATTGTAACATTCCTCTGCCTTATTTGGGGATTTAAAATGGTACAAAATACAAAGGTGGAAATAAAATCCCTGTGTTCTATTTTTAATAGCTGTCTCAGTGTGAGCAAAATTAAACTTGAATGTCCAATCTGCTATCTTTACCTGGGAGCTTGTCATTATTTTAAATCTTTTTGTTTGTTTTTCTAAGACAGTTAAGTAAATCTGCATGCCTTCCTTTGAATTCTCCTATGGTCTCATCTCATAGATTTTTATATTTTGTGTTCTCATTGCTAGTCACTAGAAATAATTTATAATCTGGATTTTGATTTCCTCTTTGACCCGCGAGGAGACAGTTAAAAGAGTAGATTCTGGATATTTGTGTCTATAGGAGTTTTGCTGGAGGTGAGGTCTTGGTTTGACTCTTTGGCTTTTCAGGTTGATGAATTCCAGTTCTCCTGCATTGTGGTCTGTGAAATGCCTTGTGGTACGTTTTGCCTTTTGGAATATAGTAAAATTTCCTCTAAGGATTCTGGGGAGATGGTTGAGTACATCCTTCCATTTAAACCCAGCTCCTGAACCTTTGTTGAGCAAGCAGCTCTGAGGTTTAGGGCAAAAGCAAGATCTAGTGCATCTCCCGGGTCCAGAAGGAGGGAGTTGGCAGAGCAACTTTCCCCCTCTAGGTGCGGAGAGAGCGCGGCGACCAGAGGCCCAGGCCCAGGAGCGTGGCCAGAAGGAAAGTGACTTACGAAAATCTAAGGAGCTCCTGAGGGAGAGGCTGGGCCTGCCCACGTGCTGTGCTCGGGGCTCCCTGCTCTGGCGCTCAGAAGGCTGCGGGGGAGTAAACAAATGTGTCAAAGCCTTTCTTCCCTGAGAACAGGCCAGTGGAGGGGAAAGAGTGCAGAGGGAGTCCTTCTGGGGCCAACAACTCACCAGCTGGGGCGCCGCAGACCCCGAGCCCCAAGACTGCTGCGCTGACCAGTACTCGGGAAGCTGACTCTGCCATGGATCCCCAGCGAGCCAGCAAAGGAAGATGCCAACGTGCCCACGGGGACCCCAGAGTGAGAGGAGAAAGAACTGGCACATCTCAGAGAACAGCGAGCACAACCTCCTGGAGGAGAGAGAGGACACCCTCAACAGCAACCAATGATGCAAACAACACCTAAGGAGTTGTAGGTGCAGCGTGCACACACTCACGCTCACTGACACACACACACATTCTGGATCGAGGGAAAATCTCGTGTTCAGACTGAAGTTCTCAGGAGATGAAGGTCACTGTTGAAGCCTGACCTGGAACACCAAATGGAGAAATAAAACACACAAATCAGAAATCCACAGAGATGGGAATTATGAGAGGTGAAATAGAAGAGGTTCAAGGGAATGATGCAGGTGACCAAATACTTGTGTATTTAAATTATTCAGTATTGAAATTATTATTATTATTATTATTATTATTATTGGAACGTTGGAAATTCATGAAATGAAGGAAATGGAAGACAAGCAATAATTAAACAAAATACTGGCAGAAATTTTTCCAATAAAGACTTGATCTGAAGATTTGAAGGGTTCCCTGAATTCCAAACAGAAGTTATAAAATACTAGAGGCCCAGTGCACGAATTTGTGCATGGGTGGGGTCCCTCGGCCTGGCCAGCAATCGGGATCCATCAGACTAGGCCGGCCAGGGGGAGGGGCCATGGGAGGTTGGCCGGCCTGGGGGAAGGGCCGTGGGAGGTGGGCTGGCCAGCCCCCAATTGGGGCCAATCGGGGACCAGCTGGCTGGGGTGAGGGGCTGCAGGAGGTTGGCCAGCTGCGGGAGGTTGGCTGTGGAGCACACTGACCACCATGGGGCAGCTCCTGCATTGAGCGTCTGCCCTCTGGTGGTCAGAGTGCATCATAGCAACTGGTTGACTGGTTGTCCTGGTCATTCCAGTCCTTCCGGTCATTCGGTTGCTTAGGCTTTTATATATATAGATGATGCTCCCCTTTAGGCATGTCCTGGGCAAAGGACTGAGCTCCAAGTATAAATAAAAAGCTTTCCAGCTTTCAGCGAGGGAGGAGAGGTCACTTACAAAGACAGACAATGAGACTAGTATTGGACTTCTTCTCTGAAATACTGGAAGCAAACAATGATTTTTCATCTGCAACTGGAAGCAAATAAAATCCCTGTATTTTACCTGGGAGCTTCTCATTATTTTAAATCTTGTGCTTCCAGTTGCAGATAAAGTAATAATACCTACCAACTTCTGAGGGGGGGGAAAAATCCTGAGGGAAAGACCAATAATATGGGACTCTAAGTACGGAAGGGTCTCGATCTGGTATTTGGGGAGATGGAGAATAAAAGCATTTACATTTCTTTGGGGGTTGGGAACACAGAGATGTAAACGTATTGTAAATGGGTCATCTTAATGTGGAGAAATAGATGGCATTTTTATATAATGGAAGATGATATAAGTGTGATTATGTATTTTATTCTGAACGTGCACCCCAGCGAGCCAGCAAAGGAAAATACCAACGTACCTTCCTTAAAAAGGAAAAGCAACTGCTATTCTATAGAATACCAAAATCCAAAAGAAAGAAGAAAAGATAATAAGTGGCTATGTTGTCAAGCCGGCAATGGTAAGAAAAAGACGAGAGAAATAACAAAGAAAAGCAAATAGTAAGCCTGGATTAAAGTGGAAGGAATAAAATAAAGCATATCCATTTTATACTAATCTTAAATGAGCTGAATTGTCCTATTAAAACCCAATGTCTGCTAAATAAGATTAAAGAACAAAACCCAGACATGTGCTGTTGTCAGGAATACTGTATTAGTAAGAATTGCATGCAACTGAAACCTGAATCACAGTGGCTTAAACACAAGAAATTTATTTTGCCTTTGTAACAAGAGGTGGGTAGGTAGGTGGTGCTGAGCTGGGGCAGCTGCTCAGAAAAGCTCTCCTCTCTACTGCCCTTTCTAGATTCCCCTCACCCTTAGCGCCTCTGCTGGTCGCGGTAGCTTACTTGGTGGTGTGACCTCAACGCTCATTCCTCAGGGATCTGAGCCCTCCCTGGTCCCAGGCCGTGATGGATGCGCATGTCCACTTACCATCAAAATCGGGCAACACATCCATATGCCAAGCGGAGGCTGCGTCCTCCTCTGTGGACTGGTCACGAGGGACCCTCATCTCATCCCAGTCAGCCACAGGGGTAAGCAGAGGGAGAGGCAATAGTGGGTGAAATGGGGGTCTGGTTGCTTGCTCATGCAGCTCCCTGCTGCCATCTGGTCCTCCTCTGCTCAGTCCTGGATGTACTGGGGACCCCCATCCTGGCATGCTGCTGGGCCCACTGATCTTAGGAGTTGATTGATTTGACAGAATCCAGCTCATTGTGGATAGTTCTGGCTGCACAGTCATGTGCTCTCCCAGGGTCAGGGGTCCACCCTACCCGGGCAAGCAGCATACGCATCTTACAGAAAGGCATGTGCTTCTCTGCGGCAGATGATGTAACCTGGCTCCAGAACCCGAGGGATCCGAATTGTGGTTTCCCCACAAGACTCGACCAAAACTCCACTCGGCATCTTATCTCTAACCCGTAGGGTCTGCTAGGCCAGATGGGCCAAGCCTGGGGGCCACGGGCATTGCAGCCCAGACCGGCTGCCAGGCTCTTGCCTGCTCTGGACCTCTCTCTGTGGTGGAAGCCTTCATTCCACCCAGCGCGTGGACCTGGGCGGTATTCCCAGGTTTGGACATGCTGCCTCCAGAATCCAAAGAGGTCTACCCAGCCCAGTGCTTCCTTCTCTGTGGCCAACTTGGGTCCTGTGCCAATAGCTCTTAAGATGTTTGTGCATTTTCTTTCCCCGGCATATGGTTATCTGCCACGAGCTTTCAGAGTTCTAGGGAGCCAGCCTCTTCTCCTTCTCCTTCTCCTTCTCCTTCTCCTTCTCCTTCTCCTTCTCCTTCTCCTTCTCCTTCTCCTTCTCCTTCTCCTTCTCCTTCTCCTTCTCCTTCTCCTTCTCCTTCTCCTTCTCCTTCTCCTTCTCCTTCTCCTTCTCCTTCTCCTCCTTCTCCTTCTCCTTCTCCTTCTCCTTCTCCTTCTCCTTCTCCTTCTCCTTCTCCTTCTCCTTCTCCTTCTCCTTCTCCTTCTCCTTCTCCTCCTTCTCCTTCTCCTTCTCCTTCTCCTTCTCCTTCTCCTTCTCCTTCTCCTTCTCCTTCTCCTTCTCCTTCTCCTTCTCCTTCTCCTTCTCCTTCTCCTTCTCCTTCTCCTTCTCCTTCTCCTTCTCCTTTTCTTTCTCCTTTTCTTTCTCTTCCTCCTCCTCCTCCTCCTCCTCCTCCTCCTCCTCCTCCTCCTCCTCCTCCTCCTCCTCCTCCTCCTCCTCCTCCTCTTCCTCTTCCTCCTCCTCCTCCTCCTCTTTCTTCTTTCTTTTTAAATATGTTTTATTGATTTCAGAGAGGAAGGGGGACACAGAGAGACAGAAACATCAATGATGGAAGAGAATCATTGATTAGGCTGCCTCCTGCACCCCCACCCCCTACTAGGGGTCAAGCCCACAATCCGGGCATGTGCCCTGACCGGGAATTGAACCGTGACCTCCTGGTTCATAGGTCAACGCTCAACCACTGAGCCACACTGGCTGAGCTGCCAGCCTCTCCTTCGTTCAGTGTGTCTGGAATCCTAAAACTGGCTCAGATCTGGAAACTAAATAAGAAATTGTGACTCTTGAGAAGTGGCCAACCACCTGATCAGGAAAGTTAAATTGGGAAAAACATGTAGTGTGGAAGAGACACACACCACACATTTCTGTGTGTAATATGCGTAGGAAAAAGACTAGAAGAAACACCGCAGACTTAGCCATCCTCACCTCTCGGTGGTAAGAATGTCGGTGTTGTGGACGGTTTTCATATTCTTCGTGGTACTTTCCTGTATTGTTCACACTTTGGTACCATAGCAGGTGTACTCTACCATGCCCGAAATTATGTGTGTTTTCTCTTCTCTGGAGAGAGGTGCATAAACTCATCTTGGCGTAGTTGGAAGTGGCTGTCAACTCCCTACTCTCCAAAGGGTGGGCGTGGGTATCTGGCATCACTTAAGAAGTCTCCCCTGGAAAGACTCCTTCTGAATCAAGGTGGCCTCTCCCAGAGGCATGGGGAAGGGGCCCCACTTGCTGGGGAGAGGGACTTTAACAGCCCCTTTCTTATAAAGAGCAACATACACTTGCCAAACAACCCAGTCATTTTACTCCTAGGTATTAACTCAAGAGAAATGAAAACACATGTCCATTCAAAGACTTGTACATGAATACACATAGCAGCTTTATTCATGATAGCCTCAAACTGAATACAACCCAAATAGACATTAACAAGTGAATGAACGAACAAATCGTGTGTATCCTTACAATGGAATACTACTCAGCAATAAAAAGAATGGACTGTTAATACATCCAACAACATGGATGAATCTCACAACAATTGCGCCAAGTGAAAGAAGTCAGAAAGATAGCACATAGTGTTTGATTCCGTTTATATAACAGTTTCTTTAAAAAGCAAATGAATCTTTAGTGACACAAAGCAGATCCGTGGTTGCTTGGGGTTGCAGGGGCGGGAAATGGGAAGAAGGTAGGTGCACAGGGAAACTTGTGGGGATGATTAGAATGGAACACTTGAGTTCAAGTTTAAGTTATAGCAACCCCCACCCACAAGGAGACTTTTAAGATATTTTTACTAATTGTGTCCTCCCCATAAACATTTAATACCATAGATATACCATATATCTGTTTATGTGTTGTGGTGTTTTGAGGGCCACAAAACACTGTAATATATAAGAATTTTTTTGGGGGGGGAGAACGTTGATTTGACTAATTTTCACCACCTTGGGTTCAATATTGCCCTTATTGAGAATGCATGCCTATTCCATAAGAAAAAAAAAAAATAAAGTAGGCAAGGAAGTAGTGGTATTATAATTAAAATAATCTGCTCTGACTCTTTGATGGAAACATAGTAACACACATAACTGTGAAAAATGTCTCCCCAGCACTATGCATTAATATGGGTTAATGAAGATGGGTGGCTGAAATGAGAAGGTGGTTTGGAAGGCAGGCACCTTTCAGAGCAGAGAAATGGTGGAGTCTTTCATGTGCAACTAGAGCCCTCTGCTGGCCATTTTGGGAAACTGCCTCAGTAAGTTAAATAGCCCATTCATGTACTTTTTTCTCCAGCATCTGTAATGTACCATGGACGAGGCTTGGGTTTGAAGCTCAGCAAGGTTTAATAACCGAGTCAAAACCATACAGTGATAAATGGCAAAGCTGGCATTAAAGTCAGGTTTGTCCAGCTCTAAAGCCCATTCTCTCCTCCTCTAGAGGTGGAGGCTCATTTACCCACCTATAGATGTCCTATTGCTCCAGCATCATTTGTTAAAAAGTCTTTCTTCCTCCATTGAACTGCTTTTGCATCTTTGTAAATCAGCTGGACATATTTGTGTGGGTCTATTTCTGGGTTCTCTGTTATGTTCCATTGATCATATGTCTATCTACCCATCAATACCACATGGTCTTGATTATTGTAGCTTTATAATAAGTCTTCAAATCAGCAAACTGATAAATTTTATTCCTCTTTTTCAAAATTGTTTTAGCTCTTCTAGTTCCTTTCCCTTTCCATAAAAACTTTAGAATAATATTGCCTATAGCTACAAAAAATTCCTTCAGGAATTTGATAGGAATTGCATTAAATCTAGATATCAATATGGGGAGAATTGACATCTTTACTGCTGAGGATATTTTTCCATTAACTGTTTTAGAGAGAGTGGAGGAGGAGGAGGAGAGAGAAGGAAACACCTATGTGAAGAGATACATCAATTGGCTGCCTTCTGCCCTCACCCTGATTGGGCCAGGACAGAGCCTGCAATCTAAAATGATATTGTATTATATCTTTTGTCAAATAAATTTCCTAAAATCTATAAATCTCTGTAAACAAGATTTTCTTAATATAGGTAAAGACCGATATATAATTGTGTTTTTTAAAACCATAATAATAAAATGTTATGTTTTAAGTCATATTGTTTTAATCCAGGCATTGGATCCATAGAATTTCATTTAAAACATTAATATTTGCTTTGAATGTTTTATTTTCCTATAGTTGGTAAATTTGTTAGAGTACTTGATAAATTTCTCATGTTGTAATGGCAATTTATTTGACTAAAGACATAATTAACTTGTGGGAGAAACAATGTTATGAAAACCCATGGCTGCAATTATTATCAAATCTTACCAAATTTAACTGACCTGGAGACATGTCCAAGGCCAAGATGATTATAAATACATCAATCAACAGAAAAAAAGTAAGATTTGCCTGGCCAGCATGACTCAGTGGTTGAGCATTGACCTATGAACCAGGAAGTCACAGTTCAATTACCAGTCAGGGCATATACCCAGGTTGTGGGCTCAATCTCCAGTGTGGGGTGTGCAGGAGGCAACTGATTAATAGTTCTATCTCATCATTGATGTTTCTATCTCTCCTTTCCACTCTGAAATCAATAAAAAATATTTTTAAAGTATTAAAAAATAAAAAAATTATATTTTAAATTTTGATGCCGTTTGTTCATTGCTGGCATATAGAAATACAATTGAATTTTGTATGTTTACCTTGCTGAACTCATTTGTTAGTTCGAGGAGATTTTTGTTTATTTAGATTCTTTGGGATTTTTCTACTTAGACAATCACCATGTCATCTGCAAACAGGACAATTTTACTTCTTTGCTGAAGTGTATGCTTTTATTTTCTTTTCTTGCCTTACTGCACTGGTTAGAACTTCCAGCACTATGCTGGATAAGAATGGTAACAACAGATATCCTTGCTTTGTTCCCACTCTTAGGAGTGAGGCATCCAGTCTTTTACCATCCTATCTAATAAAAGAGTGATATGCAAATTGACCGTACCTCCACCACCCCGC
Organism: Cnephaeus nilssonii; assembly: GCF_951640355.1. NCBI lineage: Eukaryota > Metazoa > Chordata > Mammalia > Chiroptera > Vespertilionidae > Cnephaeus > Cnephaeus nilssonii. The sequence continues at coordinate 68,239,619 of NC_137082.1, read as the reverse complement.
AAGCCACGCCCACCAGCCAATCAGGAGCGAGTGTGCAAATTAACCCAACCAAGATGGCTGTGGCCACTGAGCGAGCAGGAGGCTAGGGTTGCCCTCAGCGATGGAGAAAGCCAAGCTTCCTGCACACCCTGGCCAGCCCAGGCCTCTGCTGAAGGCTACAAAGTTTCAATTATAGAAGATAAATAAATCCCAGATACCAGGGCCTCCACTTGGGTTTCCAGGGGGCGTGGCCGGCCTGCAAACCACCACAGGCCCCTCGCCCAGGCCACCCCACACCCCAAGGGAACTCCCACCCTGATCCAGGACACCTTACAGGGCAAACCAGCCGGCCCCCACCCATGCACCAGGCCTCTATCCTATCTAATAAAAGAGTAATATGCAAATTGACCATCACTCTAACGCACAAGATGGCTGCCCCCATGGGGACACAAGATGGCCACCACAAGATGGCCAGCAGGGGAGGCCAGTTGGGAGGGACCAGGCCAGCAGGGGAGGGCAGTTGGGAGGGACCAGGCATGCAAGGGAGGGCAGTTGGGGGCAATGAAGCCTGCAGGGGAAGGCAGTTAGGGGTGACCAGGCCAGCAGAGGAGGGAAGTTGGGGGCAACCGGGCCTGCAGGGAAGGGCAGTTGGAGGGGACCCAGGCCTGCAGGGGAGAGCAGTTGGTGTGGGGGGACCAGGCCTGCAGGGGAGGGCAGTTAGGGGTGACCAGGCCTGCAGGGGAGGGCAGTTAGGCATCAATCAGGCTGGCTGGGGAGTGGTTAGGGGGTGATCAGGCTGGCAGGCAGAAGCGGTTGGGGCAATCAGGAAGGCAGGCAGGTGAGCAGTTGGAAGCCAGCAGTTCTGGATTGTGAGAGGGCAGTCAGACATCCCTCGAGGTGTCCCAGATTGGAGAGGGTGCAGGCTGGGCTGAGGGACACCTCCCCGTGCACGAATTTTGTGCACCGGGCCTCTAGTTAAGTATAAAGTTAGCTGTAGGCTTTTTTAGATGTTTTTTTTTTATCAAGTTCCCCTCTATTCCTATTTTTCTGAGAGTTTTTTGTCATGACTTTCAAATACCTTGGTCAATTTGATTTTTCTTCATTGGTTGATATGATCATGTGATAGCCACCAAAGATAATTTATTCTTTAGTTTGTTAATATGGTGGATTACATTGATTTATTTCAAGTATTGAACCAGCCTTGCATTTTTGCAATGAACTCCATGGTATATAATTCACTTTATATATTTATGTCTTTTCATATAATCCTATCTAATAAAGGGGGTATATGCTAATTGACCCTCACACCATTGCAAAGATGGCAACGCCCACAGCCAATAAGGAGGGAATATGCTAATTGACTGCCCTGCCCTCAAAGATGGCAGTGCCCACAGCCACAAGATGGTGGCGCCCAGTTCCCTCAGCTCTGCCGGGGTGGCAGGTCCACTCTGCACACCTGCCTCCGGAGTCCCCCAGTCCCTGTGGGAGTGCACTGACCACCAGGGGGCAACTCCTGCATTGAGTGTCTGCCCCTGGTGGTTAGTGCACATTATAGTGATCAGTTGTTCTGCCGTCAGGCCAAAACTGGCTCTCTGACATCCACTGAAGGGTCCCAGATTGCGAGAGGGCACAGGCCAGGCTGAGGGACCCCACTGGTGCATGATCAGGGCCAGGGAGGGACGTAGGAGGTTGGCCAGCCTGGGAGGGGCCATGGGAGGGCTCCAGGGCATGTCCAGCCTGTCTTGCTCAGTCCTGATCAGCCGGACCCCAGCAGCAAGCTAACCTACCAGTTGGAGCGTCTGCCCCCTGGTGGTCAGTGCACATCATAGCAAGTAGTTGAGTGGCCTTAGCATATCATTAGAATATTATGCTTTGATTGGTTGAACAGCCAACTGGATGACCGTACACTTAGCATATTAGGCTTTTATTATATAGGATTTAATTTTCAAGAAACAGGCTTGAAATAATTGCATTAGAATGTTAGCAAAAGTGATGTTTTGGTGTGAGGATCATAGTTAAGATTTTTTTCTTTCATTTATTTTTCTGCATTCAAAACGTTTTTCAAGTATCTCCACCACTCATAATTTGGGCCTAGCCTTCTTGATTTTCTTGATTGTATTATTTTCCTTTGTTCCCTAGTATTTTTAAAAATAATATGAACCTTGAACAAAATATAAAAAGTGATGAAAGTCAAAACAAAACAAAATCAAAGTACAGTAAACATAAATAAAAATAAAAAGTAATGAGTTATCACAAATAATATGAACAAGTTGAATTCACATATCAGTTAATAATTGGCTACAACAGCTCCACATTTCACATTCCACTTGAAACTGAATATTTTCTGTTATCTTTTCTGTAACAAGTTTGGTGTTACATCTGAAATATGATCTCTAGTTAAACAATATTTCTACAATAACATTTTAATTCATATTCCTAAAATGACATATTTCCCCTCAACATCTTTGAGTACTCGTTGAAAGCTTTTCATGCACTCCAAGTATACAAAGGGTTTCTCTCCTATATTAATCCTCTCATTTCAATTAGCTATAACCTATTGATAAAGACTTCCCTATGTGTTGACATCTTAGCATTTCTGCCCTGCAAACTTGCTGATGGTCAATAAGTTTGACTTGTACATGCAGGCTCCTGCCCACGGAGATTGTTGACAGGAGTTTTCTTCTTGTGTGTTCTTATTTGATGTTTTGTGAGGGCTGACCTCTGGCTGAAGGTTTTGCTACATTCAGTACATTCATAGGGTTTTTCCCCTGTGTGAATTCTCTGATGTTTTGTGAGTGCTGACTTTTCATAGAAAGTTTTTCCACATTCCGGACATTTGTAGGGTTTCTCTCCTGTATGAGTTCTCTGATGTACAACAAGGTTGGATTTCACACAGAAAGATCTCCAGCATTCATTACATTTATAGGGTTTCTCTCCTGTGTGGGTCCTTTGATGTTGAGTAAGGTTTGATTTCACACAAAAGGTTTTCCCACACTCATTACATCGATATGGTTTCTCTCCTGTGTGAGTTCTCTGGTGCACCGTGAGGGCTGACTTCTGGCAGAAGGATTTTCCACATTCATTACATTCATATGGTTTTTCTCCTGTGTGAGTTCTCTGATGTTCAGTGAGGTTGGACTTCACAAAGAAGGATTTTCCACATTCATTACATTCATAGGGTTTTCTCCCTATGTGTGTTCTCTGATGTTGAGTAAGGTCTGTTTTCTTATGGAAGCCTTTCCCACATTTATTACAGTCATAGGTTTTCTTTCCTTTGTGAACACTCTGATTCTGAGTGAGGTCTGACTTATTACTTAAGTCCCTCCCACTTTCATTACATTTATTGGTTCTTTTCCTCAAGTGTGTTCTCTGATGTTGACCGAGTTTCAAGTTCTTGCAGGAGGATTTCTCACACTTACTACCTTCAAAGCTTTTGTCTCCTGTGTTAATCCTCTGGTTTTGAGTGAGGTGTGACTTCTTCATGGCTTTCTCGCTTCCATTACACTCACTGTGTTTTTCTGTTGTATGAATTTTCTGATGTTGAGAAAGGCATGACTTTTCATGGAAGGATTTCCCACGTTTATTACAGTCATAGATTTTCTCTCCACTGTGAGTTCTCTCAGCTTGAGTGTGGTATGACTTCTGCAAGGCTTCCTCACTTTCATTATACTCATCAGGGTTTCCTCCTGTGTGCATTCTCTGATGTTGAGTAAGGTTTGACTTCTTGCTACAGGATTTCTCCAATTTATTACATTCGGAGTGTTTCTCCCCTGTGCGAGTTCTCTGATGTGCACGTTTTGGCTTTACCCATGAAGATTTCCCATTTTTACTGGATTCGTGTGGCTTCCTTTCCCTAAGGGTTCTCAGATAAGCACTGAACTTCAACTTTTGCTTGAAGGTTGTTCTATGTTTTTTACCTTCAGAGGGGTTCTCTCCTGTGTGAACTCTCTTATATGTAACAAAGGCTGTTTTTTTGTGAAAGGCTTTCCCACAATTATTATATTTAAGAAGTTGCTCTGAATCTGAATTCTTCTGATGTTGACTAAAGTAATCATTATGACTGTGGGACTTCTTTTGATCATTGTCACAGGGGTTGCTCATTGTATGAGTTTTCTCATGCATAGTATCAAGGAATACACATCCATTGAAATCATTGGGCTTTTTTATTTCAAGGGTTCTATTACTAAGAATTAATTTTGAAACATTTTTCAAGTTTGTTCCAAATGAGTCACATTTATGAGATATTTTTCTTGAAGACACTGGGTTTGTGGCCATATTTAATTCTTCTTCTAAGGTTTTACTTCTCTCCTTAGTCAGTGTTTTGTTGTTGCTGAATAAAGCTTGCTTTGGATATATATCTTCATTTTCTTGGCTTCTCTCTTTCATGTTATTGACTTTCTGGACTTCTATAAATATTAAAAATTAACATACATTATACATCTTAACATATTCTTAAAGCAATGGGGTTGTATACAAGTGCCCTATGTTGAGTTGATTCTTAGGTTTTAGACATAGTCTCCGGGGATGAAAGACTCTTAAGCAAATATTTAACTCTTTTGTTTGGTAACATGAAAACAAAGACAAAAAACACATACCACAGTAGAAAAAGAGAGAAAACACTGAAAATTAATCAAGTAGGTTTGGCTTGTTACAAATATAACATTAAAATAGGTAGAGAGTTTGAAATAAAGCAGAAGGAATGGTGAACTGAGAACAAAAGATGTCAGGAAAACAATTGATCCAAAGATGGAGGTTAGTCAAAGAATGGGGCAAAGATAAGGGACACTGAGTAGGGAGACAAGGAAGACTAAAGGGTGACCAAGGGACGTATCAGAGCAAAGATTAAGTTTGGGGGCAGATTAAAGACTAGAATCTTATCCTCCTCTCCTTATGCTTTAATTAATGCAGCAGGATCCTTCTTACAGGCTACATGCTTCCAACCTCTTCTTTTCCACTCTGTATACCAACTCACACTTATGTTTATAAAATCATTCATTTCCTCTGGTCTAAAGGTCAGTCCTATAGTTCTGGCTCCATCTCTCCATATAGCTGTGATATGGAAAAACAATGTCCAAAGAGAATGTCAAAATATATGAGAGGACAAGCCATGCTTACAACAGGATCCAACTCCCCTCTGTGTTTTGATTGCTGGTGCTATAATTTGATCTATCAGAGTTAATCAATGTAATCTGTCCTGATTGACACTCTACTTTTTTCCACTTTCAGTCTGCAATCACAATACTAATTTTTTTAAAAAATATATTTTATTGATATGTTTTACAGAGAGGGATAGAGAGTTAGAAACATCAATGAGAGAGAAACATTGATCAGCTGCCTTCTACACATCCCCTACTGGGTATGTGCCCACAACCAAGGTACATGCCCTTGACCGGAATCGAACCTGGGACCCTTCAGTCCGCAGGCCGACGCTCTATCCACTGAGCCAAACCGGTTAGGGCACAATACTAATTTTTAATTCCACGTTTATGTCATGTTTTCTTCCTCTCTGATTTCTCTTGTCTGTGGGAGCTCAAGCACCTGGCTATTCAACTTGATCCTAGGACAATTACTAATATTCATCTTAAAAATTTTTGGTTATGGGTAATTATTGTTATCCTCTGCTATTCTCATTTTATTCAGTAACATCAACTGTGTGCTTAAAAGCTTATGACTTTTCTGTAGTAGATAGAGGGAAATTTGATGTTGAATGTTTATACTTAAGAGTTGATACTAGTTTCATATGCCTAAATTTACAATGCATGTTCAAATGATCATCCCACAAGTCTACAATATTGCTAGCTTCTACAAAACCAGGATATTTAATCCCATATATTGTGCATTTTCAAACGCAAACCCACTTTCATGTTCTTCACTGAGTTAGCACACATTCCAGCCTTAGCTCTTCTCAAAACCTAGCCATCCTTCAGGGCAATGCTACTTTCCTGCTGTTTAAAAAATATATCTTCACTCTTTTAAATTCCATTTGTGGTAAATATTCCAAGTAAATACTATCTGTACAATATGTTCTCACAGTATTTCCTACGCACTTCTACTTCCATGATCAAGCCTGATTTCCATTGCTTTTGGCAGTTTTCCACATTTTAAAAATTATTATTATGATGTTTGGGATTCCAGCTGCCTCCCACCTACAACAAATACAGAGTTGACTTTTTTTTCTTGTGGCATTTGGGTAATTTTCAGGAAAAGAAGGGACAAGGCTGACTTTACACTTGCAATTGGAATTCACTCCTCCCTTCAAAAAACACTGTTTATGCTGAAACCAGTTTGGCTCAGTGGATAGAGCTTCGGCCTGCGGACTCAAGGGTCCCAGGTTCGATTCCGGTCAAGGGCATGTACCTTGGTTGCGGGCACATCCCCAGTAGGGGGTGTGCAAGAGGCAGCTGATCGATGTTTCTCTCTCATCAATGTTTCTAACTCTCTATCCCTCTCTCTTCCTCTCTGTAAAAAATCAATAAAATATATTTAAAAAACAAAACAAAACAAAACACTGTTTATGTGGCTTCTGAACACCCCTGTCTCCTGACTCTCCCCCTAGCGAGTGGGTGCTCCCTCTCAGTCTCTCTGGCTAGCATCCCGTGTCTTCCTGACTTACAAGTGTAGTGCTTCAGGGTATAGTTCTTGACTTCTTCTCCTACCTATTGTCTCCCTCAAAGTAGAATTCAGTCTTTTCCAGCCATGTAAAGTTTTGCCCCAGTTCACTCTCTGCCATCGTTTGCTAATTTCTCCTCAATAAACCCTCTCTGACTTCCCTGCTGCTCCCTGATTACACCACGTCCACTCCTGTCTCAGAGGCTTGGCACCGGCTGCTCCCTCCATCTGGAACTCTCTCAGGCAACCCATGTCTCACTCCATTCCACTTTTCCTGCTCTGATGTTCACCTCCTCAAAGAGGCCATTCCTGACTTCCCTGCCTATCTCTATCCCCTTCACCTGACTTTAATTTCTCAGAGTGCTGGTTACTACCAGACAGACTGCATATTTCCCTGCTCACCAGATCTATTGATAGGACTAGAGACCTTGCTTTTGTACCCCTATGCTTAGAACGTGACTGGTGCCCAGCAGGCATTAAATAACTAGGTATTTGTTGAATAAAAGAACGTGTCAATAAATGCATATCTATAGAGTGTGTAGCACTGGTGGGAAGGTGAACAATGGCCATTATTGAACAGAGAAAAAACAGAGAAATAAAGGTCTAAGATGAGGGAGGCAGCAAATGGATTCCACAAAAACCAAGCAAATCTCTCACTGTACATGTCAAACAGAAAATTTAAAAATTATATATGAAGCTGAAACTTGGAGGTTTAATATCTAAGGTAAGGTACTTATTTGTCTTTAGTCATGTCTAAAAGTGGAGCCTCTATAAGAGATTTCTGAAACTTATTTCAAAGATACCAACCCCTGACCTGGACTCTTGGGATTCAGTTTCTACCAGTTGCCTTGGCCTGACTTCATGAACTCACCTGGATGGCTCTGACTCGGTAATTCTCCCTTTAATATCCATGGTTCTTCTCCTTGCTCCAACTTGAATATCAGCTCAGGTTTGGTAGCACAGTGCCCTGTTATGGGAAATGACAGGGGACTTGGCAACGTTTCTTAGGGTTCAGGCCCTTTGAAGAATCAGAAGGGAGAAGCTTTAGAAGTTGTACAATGATGGAGCCCTCGTCGAAAAAGACTCTTTCACTGGGGAGGTGAGAATACAATATTCTTTCAAGTTCCTTAAAAGGATCTTTTAGTCCAAATTCTCAAGCCGAAAACTCATAATATTCTACACTGATTTGGTTCCTCAGAAAGGAAGTGCATGCTGTTGGAGTTGCATGGGGCTGTGCTTACCCAGGGACAACAGGTGCCTGTAGTTCTCCAGCATCACGTCCCTGTACAGGTGCCTCTGAGCAGAGTCCAGCAGCTGCCACTCATCCTGGGTGAAGGCCACAGATATATCCTCGAACGACACTGACCCCTGGAATAGCCCAATCCTGCTCAGTCTGAAGTGCTCAAGACCAGAGGGCATGAGAAATACATCTGGGAACTAATCCTACTGTGTTCACCGTTAAGAGTTTACCAGGTGTCCTAGCCGGCTTAACTCAGTGGATAGAGCATCGGTCTGTGGACTGAAGGGTCCTGGGTTTGATTCCGGTCAAGGACATATGCCTGGGTTGTGGGCTTGGTCCCCAGTGGAGGCTGTGCATGAGGCAGCTGATCGATGATTCTCTCTCATCATTGATGCTTCTATCTTTCTCCCTCTCCCTTCCTCTCTGAAATCAATAAAAATATATTAAAAAAAGAGTTTACCAGGCAATATTACAAGGGATGTCTGTGTACTTGTGGGAAAAACAGAAATCATAACCGAAATACTCTGCTGCCATACTTGTTTGTTAATTCATAAAACTATCTGAGTTCCTCTACCTGCCTAGAACTGTCCTGGTTTTGGAGGACGCCAAGGAGAATAAGACACTGGCCCTGTGCTTAAGGCATTTACAGACCGATGAGGCGAATTTCTACAGAAAGAGACATGTGCAACAGTGAATTATGGGAGCCATGAAAAACTGTGTGGACAGAGTGAGGTCACAAAGGGCAGAGAGGGTTACATTTCTTTGTGTGTTTTTTCAGGTTACGCTTCATTGAGGGGATAAAGAAGTGATTGCACACCAACAGTGAGTTTTGTGTGAATAAGAGGCAATAGTATAAGCAAAGATATAGACACACTAAAAATGCACATTCAGTTAAGGGAATTGCAGGCAGTACAGCGTGATAGAATAAGGTTGGAGGCCTTGATGAGACATAGAACGGTAGGAGGTATTTAGTGATCAGACATGGAGAAATTTTGGACTTTCCTCTATAGACCAGTGGCCTCCAAATATTTGGTCACCCCATCAGTAAGAGTTCCTGGGTATTTCTCTAGGTTTGTGGGCTCTACCCCCAGTGCGGGGCATGCCGGAGGCAGCCAATCAATGATTCTCTCTCATCATTGATGTTCCTATCTCTCTCTCCCTCTCCCTTCCTCTCTGAAATCAATAAAAATATATTTTTAAAAAAGTTACTGGGTATTTCTTATAAATTATACTAGATGTACGTGACTCTCCAGCCATACACCAAAAGTAAAGCTTACCTTTCCTGAGCTTTTTAGATACAAAAGAAACATAAAAGTGCATTCTAGTGCTTTATTTACATGCCACGTAAGACTTGATTGTGCAGTTCTCTGGGACCAACATGCCTGCTTTGGAGATTGCTTCTGAGGACGACGGGGTCATGTACGTAAGTGACACAATCAGAATTACAATTTGAAAGGAGTGTTCTAGAGGCCGAGTGCAAGGTGTTTCGAAGCTGTGGTTCTCAATCAGACATCATTTTGCCACTCAAGGGGGATTTGGCAATGTCTGGAGACATTTCTGGTTGTCACAACTGAGGAAAGGGTGCTACTGGTATATAGTGGGTGGAGACCAGAAATACTACTAAATATCCTACAATGCATAGGCCAGTCTCTACAGCAAAGACTTGTCTGGTCTGGCTGGTACGGCTCAGTGGTTGAGCATCGACCCAATAACCAAGAGGTCACTGGTTCAATTCCTGGTCAGGGCAAATGCCCGGGTTGCAGGGTGTGCAGGAGGCAGCTGATGGGCGATGTTTCTCTCTCATTAATGTTTCTATCTCTTTATCCCTCTCCCTTCCTCTCTCTCTCTAAAAATCCATAACATGTTGTTGTTGTTTTTTTAAAAAAGAATGATCTGGCCCAAAATATCAATAGTGTTGAAGGCTAAGAAAGCCTGTTTCCAAGAGAAGTCAGAGAGGAAGGTACTAGACTATGAAAAGAGATGGCCACCTACTTTAATGTAGCAGCAAAAGGATTTAGAAGTGGGAGCTGATTCCAAATGGAATTAATCAGTAATTGTTTATGGAATGAGGGGGGAAAAGGAGCATTAGTCCCAGATAAGGGCAATGGCAGCTGGGTCGATGCTGATGCCAGATACTGAGATTGCAAAATGGGAGAGGGAGCAGATTGGGCAGAGGAGAGAGAGCTGATTCTTGGACATGTTATACTGCAGGCGTCTGTGGCACGCACAGGTGGAGATGTTGAGGTGACCGTTGGGGCTCAGGAGAGAGGTGTAGGTTAGGATGTGTTTTTAGAAACCAGGAACATCTCAGTGGTAGCAGAAGCCATCCGAACAGGGACCTTGCTCACAACGAGCATGGAGACCAAGGGCGCAGGGCCTGGGGGCAGCAGGCCAAGGCCAGTGGGCCTGGTGACTAAGAAGGAAGAGGAACCAGGAGTTAGCAGCTGTATCTGCAGCATCTAGAACAGTCCTGGTCTGGTCCACTGTGGTGCCCAAAAAGCAGCGGTCAAATGAATGAAGAGTGTCTGGTGGTGACAATTTCAAGAATAAGTGATCTCCTAACTCGATGCAATGGGCTGGACACACACACACACACACACACACACACACACACACACACACACTTATCTCCTCTGCCTCTGAAACTACAGCAAGGAGAGACATAAAAACACGAATATGTTTCTCAGAACAGAGGCGTACTGGGAAAGAGGATGGCAGCAAGTGAGAAACGTTGACTAGCTTCTGGAAGATGCCGAGGAGGAGGGAGATGGTGGCAGCACTGTGCTCACCCCTTCAAACAGAGTGCGGCAAAGCCTCAGGCTCCGAGCAGAGCCTGGTGCAACCTCCCAGCTCAGGAAACGTTAGTGGGCAGTGGATGTTAGTGGACAGTGGATGTTAGTGGACAGTGGACGTTAGTGGACAGTGGACTCGGGGCTGCAGAAGAGGGAGCAGGAGTAACAGAAGGACCGCCTCCTCCGAGGCTGGTTCCTTCCCTGCTCCGGGCGGGGCGGGGCGGGGGGGAAGTGGGCGTTTAGCTGAGGGTCAACACTCCGGAGGCCAGGTCTCTAGAAAAGGCAGGGAACTGCCTCCACGTGTCTGCATGAACTTTGCAACCCAAGAGATAATCAGAGTACTGCGCTTAGCACCCGGATACGGCCACAGCTTTTCTTTTAAGGCAACTCTAGGGAAACAGACTAATATGCTCAGGTAAGGCACTGCCCCACTTGGCAGGGGAAACGGGGTCCCCTCGAGCATTGTCCCGCTCTGTTCAGACTAAAGAGAAGCCTGTCTGTACACATGTCCCAACTATTCACGTGGGAGACCCCGAGTCATCCTTTCATTCAAGTGAAAAGCTTGCCAAGGAAACAGGCCTCTGGTTGCCAAGCAACACACATCAGCTCCCCACATTGATATAACGAGGTTTTTTTACCTTTCTTTTCACACAGAAAACAAAAAAGGCCTCCATGTAGGAGGAAAAACAACAATCTGAAAAATAAGCCTTAAGAACAGACCTGAAGACGGTTAAACAAATTTACTGTCAATAAAAATCAACGGCCTGAAAGGTAAGTACTGAGAACAGATTGAAGACTATGAAAACAAGTTTAATTCCCCTACCAAAGAGAATAACTTTTAAGAATTCAAATAGATGTTCCCAAATTGGTGAAGGCGTCTTCTTTGAAATGAGAAAAGTGAGGTATGAAAAGAGAAGTCCACAGACACTATTTTATTGCTGACTTATGGAAACAGAAAAACAAAACTCTCGAGAGAAGGCTTGAAAACAAACCATACAGGTGACAAAAATGAGCAAATCCCTCAACCCATAGAACAAAAACACAGAAAAACGAAAATGATGAAAGAAAAGTAAGAAGTCACAGGCGGCCGATCGGGAGGGCACTGACAGTCTAATGGGATTTCTGGGCGACAAGAACAAAGAGCTGGAGGGAAGGAGAAACCATCTGAGAAGTGACGGAAAACATCCCGGAACGCATGAGCCTTCATCCTAACAGGACCATCCAGTTCCCCAGCAGGCAGCCTGAAAGAAGAACAAATACCAGGCCCTGCCTGGTGAAGTATCTGAAACCCGAGGATAACAACCAACCTGCGAGAAGGAAGAACAAAACAGGTTACCTACAAAAAAGGCGAAAATAAACTGCCGCACGACTTCTCCACATCTTTCCAAACGCCCGGAGACCATGGAGATAATCTTTTCTCCTAATACGCTGACGGAAAAGGATTTCAAACCCATATCCTGTAAGCAATCCATCATTCATGTAACGGGGCGGAATAAAGGCACTTTCCAATACCCAGCCTCAGAAGGCATGTAACCACACAGTCTTTCCGTGCAACCCTCCAGGGGTCTCTACCAAAGCTCAGCAGAATCTGAGGAAGAAGACCTGGCATCCAGGATCATGGTGGCAGATAGAAGGGCCGAAGAACTGGTTCCGGTAGAGCAGGAAGGACTGACCGTGGGTGGCTTACAGGCGGTGAAAGAGAAGAGTGCATGGGGCTAATTGAACAGGAAACATTTTTTTTTAAAGCTACTTATAAAGGGTACGTGGGCAACGTTTTCTATTTTTTGACAAAGCCGTGGGAAGCACGCCTGAGAATTCCTGAAACTTTGGAAGAGGAGCGGCTACAGGGATTGACGGTGATGCTACAGTGGCCTCCTCGGTTCAACGACAGGCCCTCTGGGACGGGGTAATGCGATCAGCCACAGAAGACAGGGCAGGGCAGGGCCTCTGGTGGAGCTAGGACCACCAGCTCCATTGGTCAGCACGGGCACCTGAAACCCTCTTTCTATCTAAGCAGGGTTGCCAGTTAAATTTGAACTTCAGATAAGCAACAAATAAGTTTTTAGTATGTGTGTGTCCCATGCAGGATGTACTTTGTTTTATGTGCCCTGTGTCTTCTCTGGCAACCCTATACCTAAGATGTCTCCCAAGTTCTTGAGCAAGTTGAAACATAAGTGGATGATAACTTACAACCAACAGTGCGTGGGAAGCTTGCAGTGAATGTGGTCTCAAATGTCTTTCTGGTCAAATTTCTAACGATGTATCCTTAGAACTATTCTAGCTATAAGCTCTTAAAAAGTTACTTAAATTTGTTACTTATATCCTCCAAAAAGGGGCATAATAAAAGTACCTATCTAAAAAAATAGACAAAACAAAAGTTAAAAAAACACCAACCTACCTCATGACATCAGAATTATCTGAATTAATCCAGGTAAGAAAATTAACAGTGACTAGAACATAATAAGCAGCCCTAACTTGTAGGTAATACTATAACTGACCAATTATTATTATTTTGTCACGTTGCCTTCAACCTTGGGACAGCAAAAATAATCAGAAAGTGGATGCTAAAATTTAAATAATTATTATCCAAGTAGTTAAAAGGTGTGATGCGACTGTTAACTAAAAACTCGCAAAATAATATTTATTATATTAAAAAAAGAGAAAAAAGAAAAGCATTAGATTATTTCCACAAAACTTGAGATGAGGGAGGAGTCCATCTTATTTAGATGATACTATAAAAACCATTCCTGATGCTGAGGGAAACGTATGTTTACATCTGTGCTAAACACATCAAAGGTAATTAATAGTAGAATAAAAAGAAAATGTAGACCTTGGCAACTACCTGAAGATTAAGAAAGGAAAGCAAAATAATAATGCAGGAAATGGTAAAAATAAAAACAATTGATAAGAAAATGTGTTTACTGAAAATGCAAAGGAACTCTTAGATTTCACAGTGAAAAAATTGGTAATAAGTGAACAACTCACCTCAGATGTGTTCATTTTCTTCTGCTCCTGGAAGAGTTTAGAGAACCGTGAAGGCAGAGCTGGAGAAAGGGAAGGAGAAAAGATATCATGAGAATTACAGTCTACCTGAAGTCCTCATGGCACTTACTAGAAATCCACACGTATTAGCTGCCACAGCACACAGGGGGAGAATGTCTCTGACCCCTCAGAAAGGGCAGGTATGTCGAGGGGCCTCTTGCAACCCTGGTCTAACCATGAGGAGCACAGAGAGGCAGGCTTTCCGTTGGGGAGAGTAAATATTTGTTCTTAATGGTTTCTTACAAGGTATAACCTCCCTCGGTTCAATAGCCGACAAATATACAAGGCAAAGTCCAACTAAGAAAGTCCTGGTTACACAAATCGTAGCATAGGAAGGACAACATGCCAACCTTTGGTCCATTATGAAACATGTTACATCTTAAATTTTTTTATATTTGGGGTTTACTTTAAAATAATCCAGTAGAGGAAGGTGGAAGGTGGGGAGTGTAAGTGTGTGTGTGTGTGTGTGTGTGTGTGTGTGTGTGTGTCTGTTGGGGGAGTATAGATGAAATAAAATGGCCCATATTTTGAAAATTGCTGAACTATGACAAGTGTATGGGAGTCATTATGTAATTTTCTTTATTTTGTATGTTTTAAATATTTCCATTAAAAAATGTAGAAGACGACACAACAATAAAAACCTGATAGAAATCTGCTCACTTACTTTTATACTTATGTTTTTAACTCCTTGTGGTTAAAGAATTCATAGGAACCTCTGACCACAGGAATGGGTGTGCTTTAAGAAAATCTATTTTTTTTTAGAAAGGAGATTTGTTCTCCTTGGTTTGCAGTGTCTCCAAAGGACTTTTTATTAAGAAACTTGCTTTTTGATTTAACTGAGTCATGGTGGACAAAACCGTGGCTTGGGATTCGCAGTCACGGGGCCTTGGTGCTCCTTCTAGTTCTGCCACTAATGAATAATGTAAATGGAGATAATAATCCAGGTGTAATAACATTAATGATACTGACAATAGTTGTATATTGCTCACTATGTAACGGCATTGTTCTAAGTACTTTATATATGTGACCCCGTTTATTCCTTAAAATAAAGCAAGATGTAGGTGCTCTTATTACTCCAATTTTATAGAGGAAATTGAGGGGGAGAGCGTTAAAGTAATATGGTGGAGCTAGGCTCTGACCCAGGCAGTCTGGCTCCAGAGACCTTATACTTAACCCTATGCCAATGACTCTCTCAGGCCCGATATTGTTCACTTTAAAAATATATATATATATTTTATTGATTTTTTCACAGAGAGGAAGGGAGAGGGATAGAGAGCCAGAAACATTGATCAGCTGCCTCCTGCACACGCTCTACTGGGGATGTGCCCGCAACCAAAGTACATGCTCTTTGGAATCGAACCTGGGACCCTTCAGTCCGCAGACCGACGCTCTATCCACTGAGCAAAACCGGCCAGGGTGATATTGTTCACTTTTAAAATGAGGCAGGGCCCTAACCGCTTTGGCTCAGTGGATAGAGCGTCAGCCTGCAGACTGAAAGGTCCCAGGTTCAATTCCTGTCAAGGGCATGTACCTTGGTTTCGGGCACATCCCCAGTAGGGCGTGTGCAGGAGGCAGCTGATCGATGTTTCTGTCTCTCTATCCCTCTCCCTTCCTCTCTGTAAGAAAATCAATAAAATATATTTTAAAAAAATAAAATGAGGCAGGATTATAGAACCCTTGAAAACCCTTCCTGTGCTCCTATGAAGGCAGGAATGGCAGGTGGTGGCAGATCCCTACATCCCAGATGTGGTGATGTGCATGGTTTAAGGGCTGGGCAGGGTCCTGGGAGAGGGGTGAGAGAATTGATGTGGGGAGGATTTTCTGGGAGGAGCAGAGATAGTGTCTCCCTCCCAGACCACGTCCTCATCATCCTGTCCACAGGGCTTCCCCTTCCCACAAAGCCTGCCTATTGCCCCCCATCCTCAGCCCAGCTGACCTCTCTCTTTGGAAAGTTGGCCCTTGCTGTCACTGCCTGACAGTTCTTGACAACCTCAGGGCAGAAGGGTCAGGAACTGCTTCTGAGCAAGCGAAGACAGACCCTGCTTATTTCTTGGATCTCTGCCCTGCAGCTGTGGTAGCTGATCTGGGGAGGGTGGGGATCCCCCCGGTGGGAGTCCTGCTCCTGGTTTTCCCACCCTCTTTCCTCCCAAGAGCGGTGTGATCAGGGAAATTTGGACCTGGCCGGAAGGGGTAAAGTCAATTAACTGGAATCTTCAGCCCTGGCCCACTGTCTCTCGGAATTCACCATCCCCTACAACAGTTCTCCCGGTGTGGTCCCAGACCAGCAGCGTCAGCATCACCTGGGAGCTTGGTAGCAATGCAAAGTCTTGGGTCCCTCCCTAGACTTACTGACCCAGACACTCTGCGGGTGGGACCAGGCAGCTGTTGGGTTTGAACAAGCCCTCCAGGTGATTCTGATGCATGCTGGCAACCACTGCCAGAAAATGTGACTTCGGGGTCTGTCAACCTGCTGAGGGCACAGGGCAGACAGACAATGAAGGAAGAGTCTAGAAGGCTCAATTGTGCAGTAATCCGAGGGTTCTGTCCAGATACCAAGAATCCTCAAGAGCCTCTAGGGAAGACTCAGTCCTCACACACTGCAGGTTCCTCCTTGTGGCTCCAGGGCAGTGCCCCTCTGCTAAGGGCTGTGCAGGATGTGCGGCCGGGCACCCCCCTGCCCGGGGCGTGGAAATCAAGCTGTTGGGGGTTCCCACCCCAGCTCCTTCAATTACTGGCCATGAAACGCCACCTCCAGAGTCTTGGCTTACTGCTTGGATGAAATGGGATGATTAATACCGACTTTACTGGGGGTCTTTGAGAACAAATAATATACTTCGTGAAAAGAACAGCGAAAAAGGCAGCAACATTTCTCAGGTGCTTAGTGAATGTCAGGCCTGTGCTGAGTGCTTTACAGGCGCTACCCCTACCCAGAGACTAAATAAGAAAATTATTTTATGTTTTCTCTAGGTTCTTGGTGGTTTACTGTAAGTTGTTAAATCAAGAATCCACATGAAATTTATGTTATAACGTGTATGACTGAGAGATAGGGTTGTCCTCTCTCCACCCATTGCCTCTAGTTTGATCCTCAGACCACCCTTGAGACAGGTTTTAGAAACAACTTCATTTTGCCGATGGAGAAACAGAGTCTTAGAGGCTCACCATTTTGCCCAAGGAGACTCGGTGGCAAGGCTAGAATGTGCGCCATCTGTAGTTCAGACTCGAACTCTTGAATCAGCCTGCTAGCCTGCAGACCCACCCCACCTGCCCTTAGCCGGCAGGCATATCCTACCCGTTACAAGAATGAGTCTCATCTCCACTGGTGTGGGGGATGTGACTCCCTAATGAAGGCTGGCCCAGGGCACATGCAAATTCGAGGAGCTTCTGGAAACAGTCCTTTAACACGCGGATGCCTTTTCTAGGCGCGCTTTATTCTGACCAGGAAACCCATGTCCATATCCCTTTCCTGGAACCTGCAGGGTCGCAGCCAAGCTGCTCTGTCGCGTGGCTTCCTCTAGGGGCAATGCAGAGCAAGAGGTGTAGGGTGTCAGTCTGCATGGGACTCGCGCAGGTTTCGGCTTCCACCAGGTGTGGGCACAAACCCGACAAAGCAACCCTCCAAACTAGGTTCTCACCTGTAGAGCACATCCTTCGTGCAGGATCCGGTCAGTGAGCGACGCGTACCCGGGGAGGCGCCGTGGTTATCTGGTTATCTGCCTGCCGCGCCCAGCTGGAAACCAGGGAGCGGGCGAACAATGAGGAAGAACTGCACATGCGCAGAAGGAGCTGCGAGGACCAGTTCTCTGCGCCTCCTCCCACTAATCCATCAAATTCAGGACTCCGTTTCCCATAAGTCTCAGAGCCCCTCTCCTTAGGGACAGTCTTTAGAAGTCCCGCCTTATTCGGTGAATTGGGTGATTGGTTGTCCAAAATCATCTCTACTTTTCCTGGGAGTCCCTGGTTCCCCCAACACCCCCAGGATCTGACACTGGCTCCACCTACAACCAGTGTCACTTTAGATTCAAAGCTACCTTGAGAAGGACAGATGTATGTCAGCTGCACGCATGAAAACATAAACATCTAACTAAACTACTAAAAAATACAGGCCAGCGGTATAGTGATAGATTAATACCCACTACCAGCAAGTTTTCTCCAAGGAATGCAAACAACATCTCCAAACTGGGTTTCAAAAGTGATACTCTAAAACCAGGTAAAACACCAAGTACACAAAACTCAGGGGAAGATCTGATCAAAGGCAAACACAAGCTCCTCTCCCAGGAATGACTATGTTAAGTGATACTTTGATTAAACTAGGATCCTAAAAGTTCTATGTGTTGTTTTGATCTTTACATTAAACATGTGGTTAGTCATTTTCTTACCCCTTTTACCTTTCCATTTTGAAATTTTTCAAATGTACAGGAAAGTTACAGGAATGATTCATTCTGAATAAAACACCTGAATAAACTGTTTATTTAGATTCATGGTTGTTAATATTTTGCCACTTTTGCGCTCTCTCTCCCTCCCGTCTCCTTTCTCCCTCTTTCTCTCTCATTTCCTCCAACTACATTCAGGTTATACATTTCTTGGCATAATATAGGGGCTGTTATGTTTTCAGTAAATCACACCAGATCAGTTTCATTCTCATGATGTCACTATATCAACTGTTTCTCTTATGCCAATGATAGTAATAGGAACTAAGTACCATTCACAGTAGCATTCGGTATTTAGGGCTAGATTAACAAAAACTTGGCAGAACTCACACAACAGAAATGATGTGAATGGAAACATGTATTGTTTTCCTAAACAGCAAGACACAACATTCTTCAACAAAATCCAATCAAAACCTTAGTAAGCTGAGTGATGTGACTTCTTTATTTTTTTGTTTTATTTAACAGAACACATCTAAATTTCATCTGGAAGGAGGAGGAGGAGGAGGAGGAGGAGGAGGAGGAGGAGGAGGAGGAGAAGGAGGAGAAGAAGAAGAAGAACAGCAACAACAACAACAAACCACAGGATAACAGCCAGGTCTAAAAAAAATCAGTATTTTCTGTAATACATGAATATGTATAATATTAATATAAAATTCAAAAGATTGCCTCTAGCTCCTTAGAAGTACAGACACAAACCCAAGAGTTCACACGAATTTAGAGTATGATGAAGGGGTAATTTCCAAGTGGGGGGAAGGGAGAAATGAGGTGGGCAGGAAACCATGTTAGGAAACTAGAGGCAATGGGTGGAGAGGGGATGACCATATCTTTCAGTCATACACGTTATAACATAAATTTCATGTGGATTCTTGATTTAACATCTTACAGTAAACCACCAAGAACCTAGAGAAAACATAAAATAATTTTCTTATTTAGTCTCTGGGTAGGGATACCAAGCTGTCAAACCATAAAAGAAATGGCTGCCATATTTTACTCTAGAAAAAATTTAAAACCTTACTTCTAAGGGAAAAAAATCAAGTAAAAATCACTTGGAAAATATATTTGTTAAGTATGCGAAAGAAATGGTTTATTGACTTCATTTAATTATCTCTTACACATTTATAAGAAGATCACACTACCATAAAAATGATCTATGGATACAAAGGGGAAAGTAATAAAAGAAAAAATGCAAATGAGGAATAAATATGTGAAAGCAACCTATAAACTATGAATAAAAAATGCAAGTGTTTTTTTGGCTTTACCATTGGCAAATATTATAAAGAAAAATGATATCCAGGGTAGGCATAAGTTTGGGAAGAATTCAGTCTCATAAATTTCTATTTGGAAAATAATTTATAAACCAATTTAGAGGCCACTCTACCAAGACTTAAAAGGAACATGCACTGCAATGTAGCAATTCTGTTATTAGAAATATGACCTAAGAAAATAATTGTCCAAAGATACATGTATAAGTACATTTCTCATAACGTATATTAACAGCAGCACACTGTCAAAAATATAAATGTAAAGAAAAAAGAATAGCTTGTAGGAATCTGTAAGGTGGGGCATCAGGTAACCATTAAAAATTATAATGCAGAGATATATTAATTAACATGGTGGGGAGTTTAAAATATATTTTCAAATCAAATACTCTTTACACAAGAATATACTTATTTTTGGGGTAAAAACCATACATGTGTCCTAAGGGTATAAAAACAAATATACAAAACAAATGCAAGAACAAAATTGAACAAAAAAAATTTTAAAAATACTTTATTCTCATCCATTAACAGTAGAGCAGTCTATGCAAAGATTTTCTTTATGAAGACCTGCAAAAATTCAAAACCTGCATCATTCAATACTAATATTCGCATAGGAATAGACATATAAGAGGGAAGGTACGTTCTCAGGGAGCATAAATTTACATCTATTGTGGAATATATCTGCTCTAATACTGCCTTTTTAATGTTCTCAGCATTAGCTCTGATGTTGTATTGAGTTCTTTACTAAATTAACTGCACAGTGCATTATGGTGTTTGCTTAAGTGTCTTTGTGGTATATTATAACATCTAACTTCCACTTCAATATAATTGGTCTTCATGAATTTGTAAGCCCCCCTAAAAGTACTACTATTTAATGAATGTTTTGATGAGACTGGTGTAGTAATTAAAATATATTAAATTTTAATAACAGCAAATATTAAAATAACTGCCAATGTTATAAAATCATTCAAACACATTCTAAAGCATTAGTGACAGTATGCTTAATCAAGAACACTAACAATCCTGGGCTTGACTACTAAATGTGTACATTTTAGCTCATTTGCTAAGGTGATACAGTCAAACCTCAATAACACATAGTTCACATTTAGTGTGCTTTACTGCTATAAGTTATGTGGTTCCTTATAATTTTTGAAATTTAAAAAATCTTATAGACACTAACAATATATGTGGTCCTAGACAAATCATTTACTCATTCTCCCCTAATTTTACTGTTATTTTAAGCAAGGAGTAAGGTTTAAGTAACTTGCAAAGTTCACTCCAGTACTACCTTTGAGTTCTTCTGTAACTAAGAGGAAAACCTTTTCTTCCCATTGGCCATAATTAAGGGGAAAATACCAGTCAGGTCTGGTAATATTTATAGTATGGGACCAGCCCAGAATCTGGGAAAAAGAAAATAGAGTTGGTGTGTTGTTTAGGGAGGAGCTGGTAAAGTTAGTGAGCTATTATTCCAAGAACAAATTTTCAAACATCCTATAATAAAGTATATTTCCCTATAGAACCTGTCCCCCTCTGCCCTGGCTTACCTCTCCCCTCTCAAGGTTTGCCTACAGCTTCTACTGTCACATGCTTCTACTGTCACATAGTATTTGATGGCCCAGGGAGGTGGTGATATTATCCTAGCTTAGTTCACTATAAGCAGGAGAATCAATAACTGCTTCAGGCCCTGCTATCTAGGACCTAATTCTTCTAGGGATTCTTTTATTTTTTTAAATTTATTTTATTGATTTTTTTACAGAGAGGAAGAGAGAGGGATAGAGAGTTAGAAACATTGATGAGAGAGAAACATCGATCAGCTGCCTCTTGCACACCCCCTACTGGGGATGTGCCCGCAACCAAGGTACATGTCCTTGGCCGGAATCGAACCTGGGACCCTTCAGTCTGCAGGCTGACGCTCTATCCACTGAGCCAAACCGGTTAGGGCTAATTCATTGTGATTTATATTGTGGTGTGACAGTCTAATTTTATCCTAATCTCTTATTGTCTCCCCATTAATATGCCAACCATGTTGGATTTTTTTCCTCCTGACATTAATGAATCCATTAGTGCAGTGGTCAGCAAACTCATTAGTCAACAGAGCCAAATATCAACAGTACAGCGATTGAAATTTCTTTTGAGAGCCAATTTTTTTAAACTTAAACTTCTTCTAACGCCACTTCTTCAAAATAGACTCGCCCAGGCCGTGGTATTTTGTGGAAGAGCCACACTCAAGGGGCCAAAGAGCCGCATGTGGCTCGCGAGCCGCAGTTTGCCAACCACTGCATTAGTGCCTTCAGACAGAACTCACACTTGAATGTACAGCAAAGACTTTGCAAAGTAATGCCAAGCCATGTGATGGCAATAGGGTGGCATTCAGTCACATCTCACACTTCACTTGACATAAGAAAATTCATACAGTAGAGAACATACAAATATGATGTGTATGCAAAAGCCTTGAGGCATCCTTCATCGTTTACTACTCTCCAAAACACTCAGGCATTAGAGTAACTCTTTGGATGCAATAATTGGGGAAATACTTTGACCAGAGCTTCAAAGTTTATGCAACAACAGAAAAAGCACACAAGACCAAAACTACACACGTGTGATGCATGTGACAAGGCCTTAGATTTTACTCATTCCTTACTAGACATCAAAGAATTCACACTGGAGAGAAACATGTTCAGTGTGGTGAATGTGGAAAGGCCTTTAGCCAACAGGCAAGCCTGAAATGACGCAGCAGAATTAATACTCCAGGAAAACAATACCTTTGACAACGTTTCAACGCTTATTGAACTCTGGAAAACTTACACTGAACCAATAGTATACAAATTTGGTGAAAAATGCTTTCAGTTATACTCACAATTTAGTAAACACCAGAGAACTCATATTGAAGAGAAATCCTTCAAATATGATCTATGTGGAAAGGACTTTAGCCAAGAAAAAGTCCTGAAACAGCATTAAAAATTAACACTGGAGAGAAAGTGTTTCATTGTCGTATGTGTGGACATGGTTTTAGCAGTAACTGATTTTTATCCAGCATGAAAGAACTCATGCTGGAGAAAAGCCATATGGATGTAGCTAGTATGACAAAAACCTTAAGAAATGCATCTAATCTTAACTGTCATAAGAGGACATATTCACAAGTACAACTCTTGTAATCAGTGTAAAAACATTTTTTTTTTAAATAAGGACAGACTTTGTTCAACATCAGAAAACCCAAAGAAATAAAATTTCTAAAGCTATGTTAACAATGAATAGGTCTCTAGGTATCACATCTTCTTTACTAAACACCAGAGAATTCACCCAGAGAGATCCTGTCTATAGCTAAATATCTTCCCATAGTGAATATAATATTTAACCGTCCTTCACCAAATTTCATACTATATGAAAATTTAAAAATAAAATAAGTATGTAAAATTTAAGAACATACTTGGCAAGGAAACAGCATTATATGACTACAGGTGTATATTCCACTTTACTTTGTGTATATGTCCATAATTCTTGGCACTAGCCACCAGAAAAATGACTGAGAATATTCAGCCTAGGATTTGAAATAAGCCAAAGCATTGCTTTTATCATATTCCCTATATTGAGAGTAGAAAGCTAAGAAGAATAATGAAATTAAGACACTTAATTTTATTTAGGTTATTTATTTATTGAAATAAAATAATAAATTAGATCATGAATAAACTTTTTAAAACAAATAAAGACAATATGTTAAATGACAGAAAGATTTTGTGAGGAAAATTGTACACCCAATACAAGTAGACATAAATAAGTAATGTGAACTCTATATTTCTGGGATTAAAACTATTGAAGAAAATTCCTGTATGCAGAGACAAAAAAAGGTGACTAATTTGCTTCTTAATTTTGAAACCAAAACTTAGAGAGTGATTGGTGATGGGCATTGACATCTGTAATATAAATGAAAATGTTCAGGATGACAGAATGCTTCTACTTTTTTGTCTGAATGGTGGTAACATCTGTGACATCTGGTCTCATAGAATTATCATTAATCTCCTTAGATATATTTAGAGAAAAATGACGATGTTGACTTATTGTAGCATAGGACTGTTAGAATTCAAATGACAGGAAAGGAAACGAAAAACAACTCCTGAATATAAGACTAAAGAAACTTGTTCTGAAAAGCTGGTATTGCTAATAGGCCATCATCAGACTTGTAGAGTAATTGGTCCCTCATTTTTAAAGGCCAAAACTAATCTTCTATCCCTACATATTGCCATGTTTACTTGGGGCTTTCACTAACTGTGAGCCAATCTCAGCCTGTGAATTAAGTTTTGCATTTAACTGTTTAAGAAGTAAAGAAACAGAAAGGCACCCATTATGAAATTTTGGTTGTTCAAAGACATCTTGATCAAAGAACTCCAGGTAAAATCATTTCATGTTTAACTTTTCCAATTTTTAATATACCCCTTTATAAATAACTTACTACATCTAATGGCACAGTGTTTTCAAAACAATAAAAGTTATATAGTCATGAATGATTTTACATATTTATCTTGGCATATCTGAATATTACAGTATTATACACATGTCTAGTTTTCTTTCAAATTTTTGTCATTAAATCCTTCCTATTAGAAACCCATGGCCACTTTTTTGAGGAGCTATTAAGCTATTATCCAATAAAATTGCTCTAGTGGGAAAAGTTGGCCTGAGATTTTAGGAGAATGGATTTCAGTTTCTAGTTTAATTACTGAGAATTGGGGACCTACACCATAGGTCACCTAACCTATATGTTCCAACATTTCATCTAAAAGTAACATTGGTCTGTCACTGTAACTTCTTAAGTCAGAGTTTATAATATTTGCTTGATCACCTCCATTCTTGTTGCCTCTGCTCTAGTCCCTATCCTGCCATCTATGGCTTGCATATTTGTAAGAATCACAGACTTCAAACTTTATCTGAGCAGTTCCTTTATTTCATTCTCTCCAGTTCCCCTTTCCATTCCCTTTAAAAACTGTTGCAACCTTTACCGGGTTTCACACACTGCTTTCACCTGCGATGCTTTATCTTTCACAGAAATTCAGATGGTAAACTCAGGCAGCCCCACACAATTTGACCTTCGACCCTCCATTTTCAACCTCATCTCCATCTCAGTGTCTTTGTTTTTAACTCTTCCATTAGAGAAAGACTTTCCCTCTTGTTTTCTACTGGAATATGTAAATATCTCATACTGATAAATGCAGATGTGAGGAACCTGGATTCATTTCCCATAAATTTCTGACATTGGCTCTCATTTTCCTACTGTAATAAAATGTAGCAGGAGATGATCACTTCCAGGTCAACTCCATCCAAATCAGTAAGTGCTTGTGCTTGTTTAAAACAGACTCCTTGAAGCATCCATCTTATATAAAAACTGCTGTTTGAAATCTTAACCCTGCTATTCTGGCTTCTGTAAATGCTTGCTTGCTTAAATAATAAGAAAAATAAGACTACTCCCATTCCAGAGAGGCCATAAACTACGCCCCAGACAGAGTTGTCAGTGCTGGCACCAGGCCAGGCCTTGAGATATGGTCTCATGGCCCCTTCCCAGCAAATTTGGGAGACAAAGAGCTAGAAAAAGTATAAATAGAAAAAGCTTCCTCCATGTTGGGGGGTTCAGAATTTGAAAGGCACATTTTTCTCTGGGCCTGCACATAATTAAAATGTAACTCCCTTTCTCTAAGCATTGTTTGTTTTTTCTCTGGTCTTCTGTAACATCCTAAAGTTGTCAGTTGGTTGAGAAATTAAAAATTCCCAGATTCCAAATTTCACCATGTGCTCTCAGGCACGTTCTCTCCTCTCAAAAAGCCCTCTCCCTTTCCTCTTATTTTGCCTCAGAATTAAGTGTTCCCTTCATGAAGGCTGAACAAGAAATGAAAAAACAGAAAAAGATGACTCAGGCCTGGGTGCTGTCCGCTGGGCCTGGCTGGCCCCCGCCTAGGGCGTCTCACCTTGCTTGGGCTTGGGCTTGGGCTGTGGCTCCCGTCCTGCTACAGTGTTCGGTCCCCCTGGTCTCTGGGCACCAATGAGCATCTGGACCTGACATCCCTCCTCCATCATGGCCTCTGGTCTGGGCATCCATGCTCTGTGTCCACCTCAGCCTCACCCAGGCCATTCTCAGTCTCTGGGTCAGTTCCCCTTTGCCCTGTAACACATTCCCACAAACTGAGTGACTTAAAACAACACACGTTCATAATCTTACAGTTCTGGTGGTTAAGAATTCTGAAATGGGTTTTATGGGGCTAAAGATCAATGGCAGGGCCGTGTGCCTTCTGGAGGTTCTAGGGAGAACCTGTTCCCTTACCGTCTCCAGCTTCCACGCCTTCGCTTTTGGCCCCCTTTGTCACGTGAAGTCCTTGCCTCCCTCTAAGAAGGACCCTTTTGATTAAATCAGGCCCACCTGGGCGATTCAGGCTAACCCCCATCTCAGGATCATTAACGTAAACCTGCAAAGGCCCTTTTGTCATGTAAAGTAACAAATTCACAGGTTCTGGTAATTAGGACATGGGCCTCTTTGGGGGAGTCATTATTTTACCTACCACACACTTCTGTCGTTCCCAACCCATCTGGGGCCATCGGCACATGATGGATTCCCCATGTCACCGATGGGTATGGAAAGTAGAGGTGCTATTTTACACCATCTCCCTGCCCAACGCACCAAACTGCCTCGCCTCCTCCTTGCAGCTGCCTCTTGTGGGTGAAGGGCACCACGTGAGACCCCTCATTTCTAAGATTCAAGGGTGCGGTAAGTATGCCACAAGCCCCTCTGGAGTGTGGATTATATGACCTGACCATTGGGTGTACAGTAGGCGTGGATAAAGAGCCCTCGAATCCTTGACCAGTCAATCCTGCATTCTCTAACCCTTCCTGTTCCCACCAAACTCGGGCCCAAAGGGCTAGAGCCTGCGGGCAGTGGCTGGCCTTGATGAGGAAATGAGAAGGTCCTGCCTGCGATGATCTGGACTCCACATAAGCAGGCTCAGCTGCGTGCCGGGCTTGTTGGCGTGTTGGGGCTGACCTGGGTGAGAGGGTGAGTCGGTGCTCTGTCCCGCTGGGTAGTGGAGGGAATGTTTTTCAGGGCAGATCTGGGAAGTCGAGTCGCGCACTTTGGCCTGTGGGGAGAGGCCCCGTGTACCTGACATCCCAGCTGCAGCAGCCTCACCTGTGGGCTCCTTGTGGGGCTCAGGAGGAAAGGGGAGCCTGGGGCCAAGGCTCAGCGGTTGTTGGCATTCCTGGTCTCTTCCGTGCGTGTGTGCTCGAGGTGGTAGTGATGTGGAGTGGGGGTGGGAGGTTGGGGCGATTGATCTCACCTACTTCTGCCCTCACTGTTAGGGTGAGACTTCTCGGAAGTCTGCTTTCCTCTGAGAACAGAAGCAGGAGAAGGAGAAAATGGCGCTTTCGTTTCTAAGGGTGATATCGCAGGTGAGTTGCTTACTTAACATTTTCCTCCTAAAATACCCCTTTGGAGGGCCTGGGAGTGGTTTTCTCTTGGGGCTGTGCGGGAGAACCTGATGCAGGCCTCTGTCCTAGCTCCTGGGGTTTGCTGGCACCCGTTGTCACGCGTTGGCTGGTAGATGCGTCGGCCCATCTCTGCTCCATCTTCACCTGGCCTTCTTCCTATGTTTCTTCACATAGTTGTGCCTCTGCATGTCCGCCTCTGTGTCCAAATTCCCCCTTTAGAAGTCCTATAGGAGTAGAACTCCCCCTAATAATCTCATTTTAACTTGGCCACTTCTGTAAAAAAAAAATCCAAGTAGTGTCACATTCTGGGGTACTGGGGTTAGGACTTCAATGTACCTACCCCCTTTCGGGGGCTGTTATGAATCCATACAGACCGAGACAGATTTATCAAAGCTTGTTATTTCTTCTGGAAGAGAGATGTCACTAGTCATTCAATGTTTTCAAGTTTGAGTGGATAAGTTTATCTCTGCCTTCATATATATATATATATGTATAATTTCAGACAGAGGAAGGGAGAGGGATGGGGGGAGATGGAAACATCATCAATGATGAGAGAGAAACACCGATCAGCTGCCTCTTGCATGTTCCCTACTGGGGATCAAGCTGAAAACCCGGGTATGTGCCCTGACTGGGAATCAAACCATGACCTTCTGGTTCATGGTTCAACGCTCTACCACCGAGCCACACCGGCCGGGCTCTGCCTTCTTTTTTGAAGGACTTCTGCACTGAGTATAGAACTCGTGTGTGGCCTCAACTAAAAATGCCCCCCCCCGCCCCCCCCCTCTCCCCCCCCCCCCCCCGCCTTCTCCCCTCTGGCTGGGCTGGAATTCTGCTTTCTTATCAGCACTGTGTGACCTCCAAAACTTGTGTTTGACTCAGTAGCCCAACAGCTGTCCTCCCACGTGTGGCCCTGTGCAGGCACGGTCCCCGTGTCAGCTAGGCACCGACGGGAAAGCTCCCACAGGTGGTTAGGGCTCCTTGGTAGCAGCCTGCTCTCCAAGCCCCGGCTGTGCTGGAGGGAAACGCCAAACTCTGATATCCTCTCCCTCCACCGGCAAGGCCCTGCTCGCTGCGGAGTCCCTGTCCCTGCACTGTCTCTAGAGATGCCATCAAAGCCAGTTCCAGGATAATGTGCGCTTTCATTATGTCAAGGGTCCCAGCCCCGCATAGATTGCTTTCCAGCGCATAAAATGGCGATTTCTATGCTTATCTAGCTTTTTAAGTTCTTCACAGGGAGAGGGTAACTCGGAGCAACCACTCCATGATCACTGGAACCAGAAGTGGCCGTGCTTGCCTTTAATGTGCAGTTCAAATTCACTTCGTTCTTCAAGGCCTCTCGTGATGCCTCAGCCTGTACCATCCTTATCAATCTACTCTGTATGGAAGCTAACAAGTGATATTAATTGGGGTTCTCCAGAGAAACGGCACACCGACAGGATACACACGTGATTTGTTATAAGGAATTGACTCACATAATGAAGCGGGGGGGGGGGGGGTGAGAACCCCCAGGTCTGCCGGCAACAAGCCGGAGACCCAGGAGAGAGGGTGGTGTAGTTCTAGTCCAAGTCGGAACGCCTGAGGGCCAAGGGTGTCAGCTGGAAGTCGGGCAGGCTTGGGACTCGAGAAGCGTGATGTTTCATTTCCCGTCTGAAGGCAGAACAGCTGATGTCCCAGCCCAGCAGCCAGGCAGGGGGCGCTCCCTCCTCGCTTCACCTGGGTGGGATCCCAACTTCCAGGCTCCAGGTGGGATCCCAACTTCCAGGCTCCAGGTGGGATCCCAACTTCCAGGTTCAGTCGTCAACCCCATTGGCTCCTCAGCCAAGCACTACAACAAATGCATGTTTCTTTAGCTATGGCTTTAAAAAAAAAAAGAGGATAGGTAATTTCGCCTTCCCAGACTCTACGAGGAGAAAGTATATTTTTTACAGTTTCCACTTTCCATTATAGTTTGACCACACTTTCTAACATAGCCTTATACTGTTTCCCTCCCAATTATGCCCAACCTGAGCACTATCTCAGGGCCACGTGGAAGCATGCACACACATAAAGTGTAAAATGCTCTTTCAGGAGTCGGTGAAGCTTGCAGATGTGGTTGTGGTCTTCTCTCGGGAACAGTGGTCTCTTCTGAGCCCTGAAGAGATAAAACTGTATACGGACGTGATGCTGGATAACTGTGATTACCTCGTGTCGTTGGGTAAGGAGATCTTTCCTTGTTAGTTTAAAACGACCCATGATATTTCTCCTTCTGTATGAATTATCTGCAAAGCCCCTGAAAATGCCTGACTGCATTTCAACTCAATATTTCTCGGAAAAGTATTGGAGCTGTGTGATGTTAGGAACGGGCATTTTCATCTTGTGAGAACTCAAGTTTTATATTCTCCGCTGCCTCCCAAACCATCACAACTCCCTTCAAAACTGTACTTTTCAGGCCATTGTGTGCCAACGAAACAGCTGGGGAATTGTTAGAATGTAGATGGTCTTTTTTTTTTTTTCATTTTAAACAAAAACAGTGCTTTAGAGCAGTGGTTCTCAACCTTTCTAATGCCGCCACCCTGCTAGCGGTTCCCGCAGATTGAGAGCCGCTGCTGTAGAGCCTAAGACCATCGGAAAACACAGATATTTACATTACGGTTCATAACAGTAGCAAAATTACAGTTCTGAAGTAGCAACGAAAATAATTTTATGGTTGCGGGTCACCACAACATGAGGAACTGTATGAAAGGGTTGCAGCATTAGGAAGGTTGAGAACCACTGTTTTAGAGGTTCCTGGGAGATTTTGAGGTGAGATTCATTATCGACCAACAGTGTGGGTCTAAGTTCCGTAATAACCGCAGCATGCTCAAAGTCACCTGTTTTTCTTAGGACACTGGTCTTACAAGGCAGAAGTGATATCCTCTCTGAAGCGAGGGGAACTGCCCAGGATGTTGCAGAAAGAGGTGGCAGGTCCTCCATGCCCAGGTAAGTGACAAACACTAAGCAGGTGGAAGCCATCACAGCTCACACCCCAGCTGGTCAGAGCAACCTGGACCCCTGAGGTAACAGGAGAGGAGCCCTCCCCATAGGCCTCCAAAGAAATCTTATTTTTACCCCATATTCACCACTCTCCCCTGTGCCCCTTTTGTTAGCCCTCCCATCTTAGGACACTAAATACTGTGCTGGTAAATTTTTTACATTTATATTACACACTAAGGGACAGAAATATGAATAGCTGGTCAAATAATTTATCAGGGATTAGAATGGATGAGTGGGTTAGCTAGAAAAGTGTCATGAAAAACGTTGCCTTTTTCTTTCCAAGAAAGTTATAGAGAGGGATTTTTTAAATTCTAGATTCGATAATAGGTATATTAGAGATAAAATAAAAAACCAAGCCCTAGCCGGGTGCTCAATGGTTAGAGTGTTGGCCCGCTGACTGAAGGGTTGTGGGTTTGATTCTGGTCAAGGGTAGGTACCCCGGTTGCAGGCTCAATCCCCAACCTGGGTCAGGATGTATGCCGGAGGCAACCAAGTAATGTGTCTCTCTCACATTGATGTTTCTCTCTGTGTCTCTCCCCGTCCCTTCTATGCACTTTAAACAATCTAATGGAAAAAATATCCTCGGGTGAAGATTAACAACAAACCAACCAACCAATCAACCAGAAAAGCAAAAAAATTTGCTATTTAATTGGAGAAAGATGATACGCCCATCATTAATAGAAAGTAGAAATTGCAATGATCATCTAGGGATTTCATAGAAACTTACGTTTCAGTGCACAATTGAGAAAATAGCTCATTAACAAACTCCTGAAAGTTAAGGGATGAAAAGGCGATTTTTAGTTTGGGTCATTATTAGATCTGAAGAGTAGAATAAAATGCTGTAGGCATTTTGGGAAGTAGTCCTGGAATCCAGAAAGAAATTCAAAGGTTTTATCAGAATTGTTCACAAGAATTCCAAGTAAACCTGAGCCCTCTTATTCTTTTACTTTTATTTCTTTTACATTTTTATTGATTTCAGAGAGGAAGGAAGATGGAGAGAGAGATAGAAGCATCAATGCTGAGAGAGACTCATTTATTGGCTGCCTCCTGCATGCCCCACACTGGGGATCGACCCTGCAACCTGAGCATGTGCCCTGACCGGGAATCAAGCTGAGACCTCCTGGTTCATAGATTGATGCTCAAGCACTGAACCACCACAGCTGGGATTACTCTTTAAAAACTTAAGTTATCCTAAATTCCTCTCCCACCTGGCTAATTCATATATATATATATATATATATATATATATATATATATATATATATATATATATATATATATATATATAAAAGGCTAATATGCCAAGTGTCCCTCCCACCGTCTGACCTATTGCTATGATGCGCACTGACCATCAGGGGGTAGAGACTCAATGCAGGAGCTGCTGTGAGGCACACTTGCCATTTATAGAGAAATGGCACCGTGGACCTGGCGCCTACAAAGCAACACTCAGCTTCCTCCAAGTGGGACACAGGCCCCGCCACCACCCTATAGTGACACCCCACCAAATCACAGCCAATGCTGCCAAGACCCCATGGCACAAATGTGGCCCACAGCCCAGCCCAGCCCGGAATGGGTGTCTGTGGGTGCCGGGTAATGAGGTCACATAGCAATACCCAGCTTCCTCTACCTAGCAACTAGCCTCCTTGCAGTTTCTTCAGCCCAGGAACACAACTTGCTTTATAGCCAGGTACAAATATTTTACACTTTAACCAAATATTTGTGAAGCATTTTCCTGTGCCTCATCTCATTTGATCCTCACAGAAGTCCTGAAGTAGGTAGATGGGAGACTCAATAGAATCCTATTTTCTTTTCATTAGCTGGAAAATGGAGATTTAGAAAGTTTAGAAATTTGACCTGACTGAAAAGAAGAAAGAAATGGTGGACCTTGAAAATGACTTCTGGTTTTCTCACTGCGTAGAATATAGTCAACCACTGCTGCAGTTAAATATTTTACCCTTTGTTCTCCCTGAGTGATCTACAATAATAATCTGCTTTGTGTTGATATTTACTGCTGTGTTGCTGACAATTACCTGAAAGAGAAGTTGGGCTGGATAAAGTTTAGCTAAATCAGAAAGCAAGTCTAATTAAGCAAGTCTATTCTATATCTATAAAAGACTAAGTTGACTAGCGCATGCACGATTACATATAAAGCTCTCGCTGGCGCCATTGCATGTGTGTGTTTCGATCTGTCATTGTCAATTGTGAATTTGGTTGACACTTCTATTATAGAGAAAGGGCGAATAGCGATATTAAAATATTCGAATTAATTTCCTTTCAATGTGCATGAATCCATGTATTGGGCCACTAGTCTATACAGATGAGTCACCTTCTGAACTTTTATTCCATTAATGTGTTTGTCTCTTTTCCTTAGCCTTTCATTCTTTGTGCACTTCTGCATATTTTCTATCAAGTTGTGATCACTTTTATATTTACTACATTTTCCTACTCTCTCCACTGCCTTGTGGTTTCAGAAAACAAATCTGTTTGCTTTCTGTTCTGTTTTGTGTTTCATACATAAATATACATCTATTCAAATAAAACAAATTAGACTGTTTATGGCTGGCAATGTGATAGTGAGAGGGCTGGAAATCAGGTACAGAGAACTCAAGCATATTGTTCAACTGCTAGCCAATTATCACTGTTCTATTTAAGACTCCATCATTATTTTATATTCCCTTAATCTGGACTCCATGATCTCATTCTTCTCCCTGCCCTATGACAGCCAGGGTAATATATCTTTTCTGTGTTGTTAAATATGCACATGTCAATGATCAAACATACTGTTTTATACACTGAGTGGTCAGATTATTATTATCTCTGAATGCATAATAATCTGGCCACTCAGTGTATATCCTATATAATAAAAGGCTAATATACAAATTGTCCCCTAGACCAGGAGTTTGACCAGCAGGCAGGCTGGCCAACCGCCCATGTCCCCGCCCCTGGCCAGGCTGGCCGGACCCCACCTATGCACGAATATATATACACATATACTGAGTGGCCAGATTATTATGCATTCAGATCATAATAATCTGGCCACTCAGTGTATATACAAATGCATTTTAATTTAAATGGCATATAGTAAAAATCTCATTTCTTTCCATTTATCTCTAGTTCTGAGATCTTTAAACACTATATATATATATATATATTTTTTTTTTCTTTAGTACAACATTGTATTCTATGTGTCCACCACATTTAACTTTGGAATCTTTCTCCCAACAGTGGCTAAATCTTCACAACTCTTTCTGACCAAATTCTCAAATGTTCCCTTGAGAATCTGTGTAATAATTTCTCTGGGTCACAGGACATATTATAAATTGTTTCACTAAACATTCCCATTGCCTTTGTACCTTTGTCAAAAAATCAGTTATCTAAATGTGTTCATAATATTCCCTTACTCTTTTAATGGCTATGAATCTGTAATTACATAACCTATTTTATTCCTAACATTGGTAATTTGTGTCTTCTTTTTTTCTTGATCAGTCTGGCAAGGCTTATCAATTTTATGGATCTTTGTAAAGAACCAGCTTATTGTTTAATTGCATTTTATTTCTGTTTTGATTTGTTTTCTATTTCACTGATTTCTGCTTTGATTTTTATTTCCTTTCTTTTGCTTACTTTGATTTAATTTGTCTCTTTAAATCTTGAGGTAGAATCTGAGGTCATTGATTTGAGACCTTTCTTCTTTATAATATACTAGAGGCCCAGAGCATGAAATTCGTGCAAGGAGGGGGGGGGTGTCCCTCAGCCCAGCCTACACCCTCTCCAATCTGGGACCCCTCTCACAATCCAGGACTGCTGGCTCCCAACTGCTCACCTTGCCTGCCTTCCTGATTGCCCCTAACCGCTTCTGCCTGCCAGCCTGATCATCCCCTAACCACTCCGCTGCCAGCCTGATTGATGCCTAACTGCTCCCCTGCCAGCCTGTTTGCCCCCAACTTCCCTCCTCTGCCGGCCTAGTCACCCCTAACTGCCCTCCCCTGCAGGGTTGATCGCCTCCAACTGCCCTCCCTTGCAGGCCTGGTCCCTCTCAACTGCCCTCCCTTGCAGGCCTGGTGCCTCCCAACTGCCCTCCCCTGCTGGCCATCTTGTGGTGGCCATCTTGTGTCCACATGGGGGCAGGATCTTTGACCACATGGGGGCAGCCATATTGTGTGTTGGAGTGATGATCAATCTGCATATTACTCTTTTATTAGATAGGATAGAGGCCTGGTGCACGGGTGGGGGCCAGCTGGTTTGCCCTGAAGGGTGTCTCGGATCAGGATGGGGGTTACCTTGGGGCGTGGGGCGGCCTGAGCAAGGGGCCTGTGGTGATTTGTAGGCCAGCCATGCCCCCTGGTGACCCAAACGGAGGCCCTGGTATCTGGAATTTATTTACCTTCTACAATTGAAACTTGGTAGCCTGGAGCGGAACCAAGCCTCCTGCTCGCTCCGTGGCCAGCAGCCATTTCTGTTGGGGTTAATTCACCTTCTATAATTGAAACTTTGTAGCCTAGACTGGAGGCCTAGGCCGGCCAGGGAAGGTGGAAAGCTTGGCTTCCTCCGTTGCCGGGGGCAACCCTGGCCTGCTCTCTCCAGCTCCGTGGCTGCCACCATTTCTGTTTGGATTTGTTTACCTTCTATAATTGAAACTTTGTAGCTTGAGTGGAGGCTTAGGCCTGCAAGGGCAGGCAGAAAGCTTGGCTTCCTCCGTTGCCTGGGAAACCTTGCTCTCTGTGGCTGTAGCCATCTTGGTTGGATTTACTTGCATACTCACTCTGATTGGCTGGTGGGCGTGGCATGTGGACGTGGCTTGTGGGTGTAGCGAAGGTATAGTCAATTTGCATATTACTCTTTTATTAGGTAGGACTAGAGGCCCAGTGCACAAATTCGTGCACCAGTGGGGTCCCTTGGCCTGGCCTGGCCTGTGGGATCGGGCTGCAACTGGCTCTCTGACATTCCCTGAGGGGCCCTGGACTGCCAGAGGGCACAGGTCAGGCCAAGGGACCCCACCAGTGCATGATTGGGGCCAGGGAGGGGGACACAGGAAGTTGGCCAGCCAGGGAGGGATTGCGGGAGGGCTCCAGGGCATGTCTGGTCCATCTCACTCAGTCCTGATCACCGGACCCCAGCAGCAAGCTCACCTGGTGGAAGCATCTTCCCCCTGGTGGTCAGTGCACATCATAGTGAGCAGTTGAGCAGCTTTCTCATATCATTAGCATATTATGCTTTGATTGGTTGAATAGCCAACTGGACGATGGGATACTTAGCATATTAGGCTTTTATTATATAGGATTATATAGGATAGGCCTTTAGTGCTCTGAATTTTACCATGTACATCCCACAAATTCTTATATATTGGGTTTGCATCCAGTTCAAATAACTTCCTGATTTCTCTGTTCATTTCTTGTTTGATCTGATTGGTTAAGTTTATTTGATTTGAAAGTATTTGGGGATTTTCCAGGGATTTTTCTAAGTTTTGATTTAATTCTATTGTGGTCTGAAAACATACACTCTGTGACTTGAATCCTTTTACGTTTGTTGTTTTATGGCCAAAATGTGGTCCATCTTGGGAAATGTTCTTTGTGCATTGGAGAAGAATATGTATTCTGTTGTTGGGCTTCTGAATCTGTGAGTTAATAGTTTTCATTTTGGTTTGAAAAATTTGCACTGTTATTTCCTTAAATATTTTTTTCTGATCTTTCCTTCTCCATTTATCCTCTCTTTCAGAGATTCCAGTTGTCTAGTTGCAATTAAACAATTTTTATTTAGATTTAGTTATTACCAAAAAATTAATGCTAGAAGTTATCTTTTGGTCAAACTATGTGGGTCATAAGTTTGATAGAATCTGGGGTTATCAAGATACCAGAAAATAATGATATGCTCATGCAATATAAGAACTTACCTGTGTGTGCTGTGTGTGTATACTGGGGACTCCATTGCATTTTAACAATCTATGACTAGAGTGTATTTCAACAAATTAACAAAGATGTATATATAAGATTATTCTGAGTGTTCTCAGCAGTAACAAAAACAAATATAATTCAAATATCCAAACAGATGAGTGGCCCAATCAATAGTGAGCTTGTCATCCACTAAAATATCAATTACCGTTAAATTGCTACACCAGATTTATATTTACCAATATAAATTTCCCCAATTTTGCCATCTAAAGGAAAATAGTTAAAATATAATCACCTTCACAAATTGTTATTTCTATACAGAGATATTTTAAAGGACCTTAATGAAAATAAGACTTTAACCGATACTGGGACTTTCATGTGATTAATTTTAAATTCTTTAAGCTTTTTTGTTTTGGTAATTAAAATTTCAACAAGTCATTTTTTACAGTCACAAATATAAGTATTTTAAATTCAAAGAAATATGTCAGTGGCTGCATGTTGATCATTTAATTATTCTTGTGCACTATTTGGAGAATGTCTTTCATTCCTCACCCCACAAACTCCTACTTCTCATCCAACCCCTCTAAAGTCCCCTGTCACTGAACCCTTTCCTCTCCTTACCCCACTTACTAATTACCTTGATGTTTGTTATGATGTCCAGATTTAATTTTATTTTTCTCACTGTTTTCCTAATAGCATGTCAACCGGCAATGGTGAATTATCAAGCCCTTAAAGAATCTGTGAGTACCGTCAGACAAAGCTCTCACCATGTTGAGGATCAAAAACCTTGTACTTCTTCTGTCCAGCGTTATGAATGTGATGACTGCAGCATAGCTTTCAGCCACATCTCACAACTTATTGGACATCAGAGGATTCACAAGGTAGTGAAAGCCCACAGATATGGTGAAAATGCAAAGGCCTTTAGGCACCAAGCATCATTTACAACACTCCAAAGAATGTATATTCTAGATCAACACTTTGAATGTAAACAATGTGGAAAAACCTTTAACAGAGCTTCAAAGTTTATTCAACACCAGAACATGCACAATGAACTGAAACCATACAAGTGTGATGTATGTCAGAAGGCCTTTAGGTTTCTCTCATCCTTTAATACACATCAAAAGTTTCATGCTGGCAAGAAACCCAACTTGACTCAACATAAAAAAATTCATACTCAAAAGAAAGTCTTTGCCTGTAAATCTTGTGAAAAGACCTTTCCCAGTTTCTCAGAAAGAAATCAACACCAAAAATTTCATACTAAAAAGAAATACTACACATGTAATTACTGCAAAAAGGACTTCAATCCATATTCAAAATTCATCATACATCTAAGAGTTCATACTGAAGAGAGACCCTACAAATGTGATGGCTGTGAAAAGTCCTTTAAAACCATCTCAAATCTTAATTTACATAAAAGAATTCATACCGGAGAGAAGTCCTTTACATGTAATGAATGTAAAAAAACCTTTCACCAGCTGTCTGATCTTAATCGCCATCAACAACTCCATACTGGAGAGAAACTTTACGAATGCAGTAATTGTAAAAAGACCTTCGTTCGTTTCTCAGATCTAACTCGACACCAAAGAACTCATACTGGGGAAAGACCTTACCAATGCAATGTTTGTCAAAAAGATTTTAGCCATCATTCAAACCTCATTAAACATCGAAAACTGCATTCTGAAGAGAAGCCCTTCAAATGTGATGACTGTGAAAAGGAATTTCGCTATAGCTCACAGCTTAAGCAACATAAAAAAATTCACACTAAAGAGAAACCCTATCAATGTAGTGAATGTCAAAAGTTTTTTAACGATCATTCAAATCTTAATAGACACATGAGAATCCATACTGGAGAGAAACCCTGTGTATGTAATCAATGTGGAAAAGCTTTTAGCATAAACTCAAAACTGGCTCGACATCAGAAAATTCATAATAAAGAGAAACCTTAAGCATAGAAGACACAAAAAGGCATTTAAAAATCACTTTTTACTAGAAATTTGAAATTTAACCAACATCAGAAAAGTCATGATAAAAAGAAACTTTAAACATAGAAGACACAAAAAGGCATTTAATAAATCACCTGTTACCAGGAATTTGAAATTTAAACCTAAGAGATCAAAGCCCAATTCTTCTGCACGAGTTCATCCTGTATGAAATATTTTAGAAATGTAAATACATATATGTTGAAGAAACAGGGATATGTCATCAGAAATGTACTTTCTACATTATATTGACTTGGCTCTTTGAGCAAAAATGGCTAACCATATTCAACCCAGACTTGAAATTGGATAAGGCAGTTCCTATTGTGAGATGTAAGTCAACGGGCAGCTGGAAGGATATAGTGAAAATAACAGGTTCATTTTTGCTGTCTGTTCATAATCTATTTTTACTGGATGAATGAAATCATACTTTTAATGGAGGTGGCTCTCTAAAGTTGTTAACTTTTGTAGGGGGAGGATACAACCCCAATCTAAGCTTAAGTCGGGAAAAGAAAAGCCATCTCGTTGGAATCAGAAATTAAAACTATGAGAGAAGAGAAACTTTGCCAGTGAATGACAAAAAAAAAAAAAAAACAACACACAAAACAACAACAACAAAAAAAACAAAACACACAAAAAAAGATGATCATGGTTCAAAGAACTGAAGTATAAAGGGTTAAGACGGTAGACACAAGAAATCCAAAGGTCATTGGTGGGCGGGTGATAAGATGGTTTCTGCTGCCTTGTCCAAATGGATATACTTCTGAGACACACCAGCCTCCCTGAAGAGTTCACACCATTCTTAGATGTATCTAGAGAACGAAGAGGAGATGAAGAAACTGCAATTCTAGGACTTAGATTCAGGACATGAGACTCCATTACTTGTAGTGTTGTTTTATTTGCAATAAGTTGATTTCCTGTATGTTTTAATAACTGCTGAGTTTCCTAGTATATGATAACACTGCTGTGTGATGTTGAATGTATTTCAGGCCCTGTGTCAGAAATCTAATTACAATTTCCTACATCTGTTCCCATACTGTTCAGTCAAGTAGGATGAGCACGGTCTTACAAGTTTCTTTAGGACTGGCCTCAATCCATAGCAAGTGATAGGAAGGTGATATTCAGTTTCTTCTTCGGGGGTCATTCTTGAATCTTTCTGCTTTCTCAGATATTACAGTGTCTGCTACAGAGCTAAATTGTTGTGTAATCCCCAGACATGATCCCTCAGTTGTCTACTTTCATCTATTTTTTTCTTTGTTAATCCTCAACCAGGGACATTTTTTTCCCCATTGATTTTTCTAGAGAGTGTGGAAGGGAGGGAAGAAGGGTCGGAGAGAAAGAAACATTGGATATTGCCTCCCACATGCACCCCAGCTGGGTCTGGGGATTGAACCTGCAACTCAGGTACATGCCCTTGATTGGGAATTGAACCCTCAACCCTTTGTTGCCCAAGTCAATGCTCTAATCATTGAGCACCACTGCCCAGAGCTGCTTAACTGGAAAGGTGTGTATATGGTTCACTCTTTGTAAATAAAAGACACATTATAGGTTCCAAATTATATAAGTTAAAATGCAACTGAAATAAGTCTTAAAATGAGTACAAAAATATGTTACCAATACAACTATGGAAATTGAATGGGATACAGAGAAAAAATTGTGCATGAGACTAACTCCTAATTTTGGTCCTTAAAATACTAGATTAAAGTAAAATTGAAAGGAAACTATGTTGTGTATTTCAAATGTATTATGACTTTCCACCATGGGACCAAACTGCTCATTCTAAAGTCTATATTACGAGGAAAAGAGAAAAGAAAGAAGCTTAATAGGTCAGGCTAGAATAGCTTGTTCTGAACAGTCTAGAATTCCAAAGTTGCCACCAGCAGACTCAATAGAAAACTACATCCGAATAAAAGATTCCTAATATACCATGTTTCCTAGGAGCTATCACTAGTTCTAAGCCATAGGTCTCCAATTATATAAAATAGGATAAAAGGATAGCCATTATACAAAAGTTAGGCTATTCAAGACATTCTCACTGAAAAGTTCATTTTGCTATCTGTTCATAATCTATTTTTACTGGATGAATAAAATCATACTTGTATGGGGGTAGCTCTCTAAAGTTGTAAACTTTGGTAGGGGGAGGATGCAACCCCAATCTAAGCTTAAGTAAGGAAAAGAAAAGCCATCTCTTTGGAATCAGAAATTAAAACTAGGAGAGAAAAAGAAACTGCCAATGAATGATGAAAAAACAAAAAGATGATTGTGGTTCAAGGAATTAAAGTATAAAGCAGGGGTCCTCAAACTTTTTAAACGGGGGGCCAGTTCACTGTCCCTCAGACCGTTGGAGGGCTGGACTATAGTTTAAAAAAAACTATGAACAAATTCCTATGCACACTGCACATATCTTATTTTGAAGTAAAAAAAAACTAAGCGGCAAAAACACCCGCATGTGGCCCGCGGGCCGCACTGTGAGGACGCCTGGTATAGAGAGTTAAGAGGGTAGACACGAGAGCGTCGGTTGGCAGGTGGTTTCTGCTGCCTTGTCTAAATGGATATAATTCTGAGACACTCATCCTCCCTGAATAGTTCACACCATTCTTAGATGTATCTAGAGCTATTCTAATTCCTCAATTACTAACTCACATAATATACAACCCTCAAGGAGTGTACATTCTGAGAGGGTGGAATAAATAGAAAACACATCTTCAGCAAAGAGCACAGATGGACATATGTAAAAGATAAAGGGTGATCACAAGAAGAAAGCATGCTCTATTTTGTATTATCAGGCTTCTATGAGGGGATAATAAATTCATTACTGAAACATAGTGTGTTTTATAGGAATATGAGCATTAAGAAATATATGCAGCCATAAAACATGGGAAGTTCAGAGATTATATCTCAGGATGAATGGATAATGAGGAGCTGGACAGAAGGCAGAGAAAAGAGGGACTTTTTCTGGAATTAAAGTCTTCACTTTTTTGGAAGTACATCGGTAAAATGTGTGCACATACAACTAACATACTTTTATCTGGAAATTATAATGTATCTGAGTTGTTTTAAGCTATATGGTAATATCAATACAGCTTAATTATTTTCTGATTCTTTTAGCCAAAATATCAATGTGAACAGAAGCCCAGTGGATCCTCGAGGTGCTCCCTATCATCCACTTTGGAGATCACTGTTGTGAATAATGTAAATCCATGAAGAGATATTTGTTAGCAAGGACTGGAGTCTTGTGATCAAATCTGTATTTTAGAAGCAATGCCCTAGATTCTGTGGGCCTAGAACAGTGGTCGGCAAACTCATTAGTCAACAGAGCCAAATATCAACAGTACAACGATTGAAATTTCTTTTGAGAGCCAAAATTTTTAAACTTCTTCTAACGCCAATTCTTCAAAATAGACTTGCCCAGGCCGTGGTATTTTGTGGAAGAGCCACACTCAAGGGGCCAAAGAGCCGCATGTGGCTTGAGAGGCGCGGTTTACCGACCACTGCCCTAGAACATAAGGATTTGCCAAGTCCAACCCACTGACAGACAACTGCGGCAAGGCCCATTTGTTTACACATGATCTAGGACTGCTTATGCTATAATAGCTGCGTTGAGTAGATTTGACAGAGACCATATGACCAACAAATCCAAAAGAAGTTATTTTCTAGTCCTTAGTGTAATTGTTGTCTCCTATTCTAGAAAAATGGGAAATGGCTTAAAGGTCAAATTAGAGGGGAATAAAACTAGCATACCACTGTGAGACATGTTCACAGGTAGTTCCAGTGGGAGTGGGAAGGAGGAAATCAATCCTACATGATGAGGAGCAAGAAGAGTTGACCACTAATAGGTTCTGTAATGAGAGATGTAATGTCCAGTCTATATTGCAAGATCCGCTGGGTATGTAGGTGCGAATGCCATGCTGAAATTAAGGGGGGGAAAAAGGACTTGAGCATAGGAAGCGAATGCATTGCTGTTCAGGATGCTGTGCTCGAAGTGGGGAAGTATACAATCAGAGATGCCTAGTGGGCAGTTGGATATTTGGTTCTGGAGCTCAGAGGACAGAGAAGAGAGAGTAGTGATCAAAAGCAATATCTGAAGGTGTAAATAATGAGAAAGAACTCTATGAGCTGATATGGAGAGATTTCCAGGCTACACTGATAAGTGGGAAAAGCAAAGTACGAAGGACTCTCTATAATAATATGCTACTTTTTATGTAAGAAAGAAGGGGATAAAAGAAAATACACATGTAATTTCACAGATCTACAAAAAGAATTACAGAACGGATAAACCAGAAGTCAATAAAACTGATTACCTTCGGGATGGGTGGGAATAGATGGAAAGAATGGGGGAATAGAAATGGGGTAGAAGGAATGAGGAGGAAGTGACACTTCTCTATGTGTATCTTTCTTTACAGTCCTGATTCTTAAAATTAAGGTAATGTTACATACCCCCAAAATAATCAAAATCAACCAGGATGTTGAAGGGAAACCCCAGATAGTATATAAACAGTAACAAATGAGCGTAAATAGAGTAAGTTCTCACTTATCGTTGATAGGTTCTGTGATTTTGGTGAAACAACCTATAACAAAACCAATGTCACTACAGGCTAATTCATATAAATAAGAATTAAGTTCCTATGCCCTAGCTGGTTTGGCTCAGTGGATAGAGGTTTTTAACAGTGAATTTAATATATTCACATTTATTATTATTACTAGAGGCCCGGTGCACGAAATTCGTGCACGGGGGTTGGGGGAGGGTGTCCCTCAGCCCAGCCTGCACCCTCTCCAATCTGGGATCCCTCTCACAATCCAGGACTGCTGGCTCCCAACCTCTCGCCGGCCTGCCAGCCTGCCTGATTGCCCCTAACCACTTCTGCCTGCCAGCCTGATCACCTCCTAACCATTCCCCTGCCAGCCTAACTGCTCCCCTGCCAGCCAGATTGCCCCTAACTGCCCTCCCCCACCAGCCTGGTCGCCACCAACTTCCCTCCCCTGCTGGCCTGGTCACCCCTAACTTCCCTACCTTGCCAGCCTGGTCGCCCTTAACTGCCCTCCCCTGCCAGCCCAATTGCCCCCCAACTGCCCTCCTCTGCTGGCCCAGTTGTCCCCAACTGCCTTCCCCT
The DNA here is from genome assembly GCF_951640355.1 of Cnephaeus nilssonii. Lineage (NCBI taxonomy): Eukaryota > Metazoa > Chordata > Mammalia > Chiroptera > Vespertilionidae > Cnephaeus > Cnephaeus nilssonii. The sequence goes on along the minus strand of NC_137082.1, from coordinate 68,196,826 downwards.
GCAGGTTTGGGTCCCCCCCCCAACTGCACTCCCCTGCTGGCCTGATCACCCATAACTGCCCTCCCCTGCCGGCCATCTTGTGGTGGCCATCTTGTGTCCACATGGGGGCAGCCATCTTGTGTGTTGGAGTGACGGTCAATTTGCATATTACTCTTATTAGATAGGAGGATAGGGATAGCATTGCCAGATAAAGTACAGGTTATCCAGTTCAGTTTGAATTTCAGCTACACAACCGCGATGGGCACGTTCTAAGTATGTTTAGCATAAGAACAATATGTCTCCAGGACATTAAACCCATATTTGTTGTTTATCTAAAAATCAACCGGAAGCTGGTGTCCTGTATTTTCATTTGCTAAACCTGCCCTAAATGAAGCCCCTAAAGGAGTCTGAAGCAAAAGAGTAATCTAACCTAATTTAGGATTTAATAAATATATTACTTATAAAATAAGGACAATTTTAGATTGCAACCAATAAGCTCAGAGGATTCGGGGGCACATAAATAAGTTCCAGGCGCATTTAGACACATTCACAAGCGACGTCTCCACTGACCAGGTCAGGTTGCTGCAGATGAGAGCCTTGACCGGCTCCCACCTGGCCTGCAGAAGCCCTGAGCCATTTCCGCGCTTCCTTGCCTTCTGCTTGGCATAGTCCTTTTCTGGGTATGGGGGCCTTTCGTGCCCAATACTTCGTTCTGTCCTTGCCACAGTCCCGTGCGGAAAGTAGCTCACATCATTGTCGTTATGTGGCTGCACAAAAGGAGGCTCAGAGAGGTGCAGCCACCCCCCCAAAGTCACACAGGGAGGCAGCAGAAGGGCCAAGACTACAACTTAGGTCTGTGTGACTCCAAAGATCTTTCCCCCTCTTCTCCGGGGCTCTGTGTTCTTCCAGGTGTCCTGTGTGCCCAGGCATGTCAATCCATGTTGGGTGCTTGCTGGCAGGTCCCGGTGTCGGGATCAGGAAGGCGCCTGCAGGGGCGGCTGCTGGCCTCGGTTCCTGTCGTATCTCCGCTGGAGCCGGGCATGAAGGTGGCGGACCCTCCTGGCCTCCTGGGCCGTGAAGAAGGAAGCTGCGATGGTGTGCCGCAGTCGGCGCGCGTAGGTCTCCAGGAGGACCGTGGCACCAGCCACCAGCTGCAGGACCCCGGCGGCCAGCGGGGCGGCCGTGAGGGGGCGCTGGGCGGGCAGCAGCGGGCAGGCGGGGGCGGTGAAGCGGAGCTCCCACTGGAAGGACTTGTGGGCGGAGTGGAAGGGTTTCTCCAGAGGCGGCTGGTTGAAGAGGAAGGGGACGAAGTCCAGGACGGTGTAGACAGCCTTCGTAAAGGAGAAAAAGGCCAGGTCAACCGACAGCCGCCCTAGCCCTTCCCTGCCCCCCACCACTTGCCGCTTTCAGGGCCCGCTCAACTTTCCCTGCCCTCATCTGCAAAATGGGCTCAGAAGCAACCTTTGCCTTCGGGGTTTGAGGAGGATCATAGGAGATCAGGAGTCTGAAACAGGCTTTTTGCCAAATAAAAAGCACCGCACAAAGGCTATTTTTATTATTTCTCTTTGAAGAGTAGTATGAACTCGTTTATATTACTCTTCGAAGAATACTTTTTATTATTACTCTCACTTAGAGAAATCAAATTAATGCTTATCGGGCATTAGCACTTTGTTGACCCCTTTGTAAATGAATACTGTAGATGCATTTTCTATCAGATAGGCACGAATCTCTGAGGTCCAGCCCCGCATGGACCTCCTGTAAAAGATGGAAACTTAAAGTCATGCAGTGGGACCATCCGAGCCTGGGCCGGTCCCAATATCCTGGACATAAGCATCAGGTCCTACAATTTCCCTGAGTTATGATGGAGCGAGGAAGAATGGTGCCTACAGAGGCAGGGAGGTCAGAGGTTAACCCTTTGAACTTGGAAACCAGATTTCTTGGGCTGGCTCTTGGCTTTGCCCAGAGCCAAGTTCCCCATTGGGCACAGTGCTGGGCCCCACAATGCTTTTAGGGGCCTGTGAAAATGTTCTGTTTTCGTTTAAAATCAGAATTTAAAAATGAACTTCCAAGTTGAGGAACATGTTTCACTAGATACTATTAGTATGTTTGTGTTTATCCCAATGGGGTCACTGATATTTTTAATGGAGGAAGGAGTTCATGAACGTGAACGTGCCTTGGGCCACGGAAGTCTCAGAGCAGCCCTGGATCTGCTGCTTACAGGTATTTGGGCAAGTTCGCTAACTTCTCTGAGCCTTGGCGATTTCAGTAAAATGGCCAAAGAAGAGACTGAAAACCACAAATCTTGATGAGATAGAAAATACCTAAGAGTAAATAGATAGTCAATGTTTTATGTGTAACTATTAAAATAGTAAGTATTTTAGGCTTTGCTGGCTCTACAGTTTGTTGCCACCACTCAAATTTGCCTTCAGAGAGCAGCCACGGACAGTACCTACACACACTGCATGGCTGTGTTCCAATAAAAATTTTTTTCATTCTATTTTATTATTCTTTATTGAATTTACTAGAGGCCCAATACACAAAATTCGTGCAAGAGTAGGCCTTCCTTCCTGCAGCTGCCAGCACCGGCTTCCCTCTGGCACCCAGGACCCGGGCTTCCCTCATAGCCCCGACTTCGTCCAGAAGGTCGTCCGGAAGGACATCTGGTCTAATTAGCATATTATGCTTTTATTATTATAGATTGGGGTTACATTGGTTAATAAATTATATAGGTTTCAGTGGTACAATTCTATAATACATCATCTGTATATTGTGTAGTGAGTTCACCACCCCAACTCTAGTCTCCTTCCATCACCATTTATTCCCCCTATAAAACTTAATTTACAAAAACAGGAATTGGTCTGTGGGCTATAGTTAGTGGACCCCTGATCTAGACCCTTCCTGAACCCTCCTCCAGTCTGATATACTCAGATGTGAGCTATTAATAACAGCCGGTATTTATTAAACTTCTCCTCTGGGTCATGGTGCTTACTAGGTACTTCTAGAGACTGTCACATTTTAAAGCTCACAATAACCTTGTAGGGGGAGAAGGATCGATCCCATTTGTACAAGTGAGAGAAAGGGAGCGAGGACATGCTGGCACGTGGGAAACGAGTGAGCTGGGTGGGGGGATTCTTTTAACAACTGTGGTATCAGTATTTTCACCTGCAGTAGGGGGTGAGAACAGAATCACTGTATTGTGTTGCAGTGGGAATTCAATAAGTTCATCTGTGATGCCCCAGGTTCCACAGCCTCTCCCAGGACTCTGACTTGAAGGTAAGTAAAATTCAATCGCAAGTTTGCGAACCCTACCCTTTCCCTCAAGAAAATGACTCTATGCCCATCTTCCCATCACCACACTTACATCATACTTGACCATGAGCGTAATGGGCACAGCAGGCAGCTTCTGAGCCCAATCCACGGCTGCCTGTGCCAGGAGGAAGGCCACGTGGTCTGTGGCCACGGTCACCGCGGTGGCCACCAGGAGCAGGGCGAGCAGCCCCAGCCTTAGTAGACAGCTCAGCAGCTCCCCCTGGGACAGCCTTGGCCATGCCGCCCTGAGCAGCCAGGCTGGTGGGGAGGCCAGCAGGTGTGTGGCCCCGGCCTCCTCCAGCTGCTGGGCTAACTGCCGTGTGGCATAGACATTATCAAACCGCAGGTCCGTCAGGTAGCAGTGGAGATAGCGTGCTGAGTTTATCAGGAGGCCCAGCACAAAGAGCCCTGTAACCACCCGCTGGATGCCCAGGGCTGCTGCCTGGGCCAGGGACTCCAGGCCAGAAAAGTCCTCCAGGACCTGCTGAGTGACCTTGAGCATGTGAAGCCGGAAGACAGAGCCATTGCCCTGGGCCTGGAGTGTCAGGCCTCGGCCAGTGGGATTCAGAGCCCTGGACGCCGTGTGTAGCTGGTGAGTGGTGTTGAGAAGACTCTCCAGGGAGCCCTCGGTGACACACCTCAGCACCTGCCCAGCCGCGCCCACGTTAGCCAAGACGTTGGGCACCACGGTGACAGCCAAGGTGGAAGTACTCCAGGATAGGAGCAGGCGGCGGCCCTGTGCTGTGCCCAGAGTTGGCACGCTGAGTGCAAACAGGCAGCGAGCTGGAGGCACCAGGCCCAGGCCTAGTAAGACCAGGAGGCCACAGAGAGAGGCCACCATGGCCGAGGGCCCCAGAGGATAGAGCAGTGAGGACACCAGCCAGTGGTGGGCCAGACCTGCAGCAGCAACAGCTAGGGAACCACACAGGAGAAGCTGGATCAACAGCTGGTCACAGCTGGCTGGGACAGGCTGAGAGAAGGCAACCCAGGCAGCCTGCAGTGGAACAAGGGCCTTGCAGAGCCCCAAGAGCCAGAATCTCCACCTGCACACAAGAAATTGGGGGAACCTTTATCAGGAGGGTGGGGGTTGGGTGTCTGCCCACTGTCTCTGCCCCACAAAGCCTTCATCTGCTAACAGGCTCCACCCCATTAGCCAAAGGAGTAGGCAGTCTTCCCAGGTGCGCCAATTAGAGTAACCCACCCCAAACCCACCTGACCCAAGCTGAACCAATCAGAGCCTTCCCCAGGATTATTCACACTGGAGTTGTCAGGGAAGAACCCAGTTTCTATGCAGTTCCTGAGGATGGGAGGATGCTTGCGTCCATAATCTCAATTTTGTGAGGGCAACTGTCCCAAGGGAATGAAAGAGTCGTGAAGAGAGAAGCACAAATAAGAGAGAGAGAACGAGAAAGAGAGAAATAAAGTCACTGTTCCACTGTTGGCACTGTGTGACACTGAACATGCCTTCTTTCTAAACCTCAGTGTCTCCTTTATAATTTGGGGGGAGAAGGGAAAGGGAGAGTGGATCAGTTGACCTCCGAGAAACTTTTCTACTCTATTTTCCTTATATTTATTTATTCAACAAATATTTTTTAAATCAACTACTATGTGTCACCCATTGGAGAAACAGGAATGAATAAATAGATGAGAATCCTTGCCCTTATACAGCTTATACTAAAGAGTGACTGTGGAGGAATTGTAAGGAGAGGTTGGATTCTGGATACATTTTATTGGAAGAGTCAATTGACAGACTGATTGGCTGCGGGTGTGAGAGAAAGAGGACCATGAGGTTTGGTGGCCTGAGCACTGGAAACATTGAGGTGTCATTTCCTGAGACAGAAAAGTCTGTGGTTCAGGCAGGTTTGAGTGAAGTGGGGAGAGGAGGAATTCAGTTGAAAGTCTGAAATTTAAGTTGCCAATTTAGCCGTTCAGTGGAGCTGTTGAGTATGTGGTTGGAAACACGAATCGGGAATTTAGAGGAGAGATCAGGCTGGAGATAGAATGTTGGGTGTTGTTGATTTATAGATAGTATTTTAAATCAAGGGGCAGGATGAGATTCCTCAAGACGTGTCTGAGGAGAAGGAGAGAGATCCAAGGACTGAGCCCTTGAACTCTAGGGTTAACAGTTTGGGAGGTGAAGAAGAACCAGCGAAGGAGACCGAGAAGCCAGGCAATGCGGTGCTTGAACAGCCAAGTACATAAAATGTCCCAAGAAGAAGGGAGCGACCAACTATGTGAAATGCTACTGATGGGTCAAGAAAGATGCAGTAGCCGATGGGTGAAATGTGACCAAGAGAATTCATTTAGGATGGAAGAAGCTCTGGCAGGCTTGCAGATGGGAGAGCCACTAAAGAGGGGGGGGGGGGCAGTGATGAAGGGGAGGCTTCCTGCAGTGATGTTCATGGGTGGCAGGGGTGAGACCAAGAGCACAAAAGGTGGGGCTGGTCTTAGAAAGAAGCAGGGGCCGTTCATTCTTAATGGCAGGTGGGAAGGCAGAGGGAATGGGTGCAGATGACGGTGGGGGGACAGGCAAAGTGTGGGTAATTATGTATCAGCATCATCCGATATGCGCAGAACAGCGCAATTGTTAAAGGCATGACTCCAGACTGCCTGGGTTCAAACCACCACTCACCGTCTGTGTGGTCTCGGCCAGGTTTCTTAACCTCCCTGTGCCTCAGTTTTCTCATCTATAAAATGGTACGATGAAAGTAGTACAGCATAGGGTCATTTTGTGTCTGGCAACTTGTATCATGTCAGCTATTGTCTGTCACTAGAGCATCCACCAGGCAGGAACTTGGTCTCTTTTGATCACTGGTATGTCCTAGTGCCCAGAATAGTGTCTGGCATGTAGTGCGTGCTCCCTAAGTGTTTACTGACTGCAGCATACTTGCTTCTGTTTGCTCAGGGTAGCAGGAAGTGAGGTCAGCACTGATGGTGAGAATGCCAGAGGAGGCCATGAAAGCTTGAAGATGCAGGCGAAAGTAGCTGTCCAGGAAAGTGGGAAAGTAAATGAATACAGGAAATGCTGGGCACCGTGGAGGACCCACTTGAGGTTGGAGTTAATGAATTACGACCTCCCCAGCTCTTGAAGGCATTTTAATGTGGGACTAAACCACCCCCTACTGTATCATTAGTATTCAAAACCTGGTAGCTGTGAAAGTAAATAGCTACTGTAAACAATGGAATGGAAAACCAGTTCTGAGTCATACCGGGTGCCACGGCCTGTGTTGAGAGTGGTCAGTAAGGATTTTAGCTGCCATTTATTGAGTGCTGACTCCGAGCCAAGCACAATAGCAAGTCCTACATGTGCATTTCCTCAGTCAATTCTCACAACAGTCTTAGGGACATGATTGTTACTCTCATTCCATAAGTGGGGAAACGAGGCTCCACGAGGTGAGGATTTACCCAAAGTCATGCAGCCAGGGAACGGTAGAGCGTGAGCCCTAGGCGCTACCCCAGATGCCTGCCGCTCCCAGTAGCCAAGGTCTCCAGACCTACCCGGTCCTGATGAGGTGCTCAGCTGTCCCCTGGAGGGTCCTCATGCCTCCTGAATCGCAGTGGAGCCAGCCCGGCGGCCGTAGGCAGCGGCAGCAGGTGGAGAGGAAGTGTGGGGAATTTTGTCCTCTGAGACTTGGGAAACCCTGTCACTTCTGCTTTTCTGCCCTTAATTAAGTCCTCCTGGTCGCCTTGTCCCGCCCTGCTGGGGCCCACCTCCCGGGCGGTTGGGCAAGCTGCTTCATCCTCTTCGGGTAGGCAGGAGTGGGTAGAAGGTGTGGGAGGAGAGAACGGGCCTTTCCCAAGCAACGTCTCCAGTCCTGACAGTCCTATAACAGGAAGATGGAATTAGTCCCATTTCACAGAGGAGGAAACTGAGGTGCAGGGGAGCCATTCAGCTCATTAGTGGCAGTGCTGGGACTGGAACTCTGCTCAGCTTTCTCTTTCCCTCTCCTTCCACAGGTAGGTGTCCTGGAACAGCCTGATCCCACCTCTTAGAGGGTGAGGACGCACAAGAGACAAATGGATTTCTGCTAAGACTTTTCTCCAACCATCATTGGCTTTCGTCTTTCTCTCCAGCTCCCCTCCTGTCTTTAGGCAAATGGGGACCTGGCTTCAAAGCACAGCTCTGTCCCTCCCTAGCTGTGTGACCTTAAGCAGGTGACCTCATTTCTCTCACTCTCAGTTTCCTCCTCTTAAAAGAGAATAACTGTGATAATAGTTAACATTTATGGAGCACTTGCTTTGCATCTGAACAGTTTGTAAATGAATTTGTTGAATCCCAGCAATTTACAACCCTTTGTGGTAGGGGCTGTTATTGCTTCCATTTTTCAGTTTAGGAAACTGAGACGCAGAGAGTTAAGTCCCTTAACCAAGCCACTCAGCTGTTAAGAGGTGAAACCATAATTTATACCCAACAGTCCTGTTCCAAAGTCAACTGGTCAACCACCGTTCTCTACTAGTGTGGAGGGAAGGAATTGTTATATTGTAAATCAGAAGACGCCTTAAACAATAAGCCAAATTTATTTGGAGTCTTTTTCATTTTGCTAGCGCTAGAAGGCCTAGAGGAAATATTGCTTCTCAAATTCTGGGGCCCCACATGGTGGAAGTCTTTTCTATTTATATGTTTTTCAGCTCTTTGTTTCCCAAATTTGGAGTGAGACTTCTGGACCTTCTGAGAAAAAGTCCTGTGTGCTGGGACAGGCCATGAGACCATATCTCAAAGCCTGGCCTGGCGCCAGCACTGACAACTCTGTCTGGGGCATAGTTTATGGCCTCTCTGGAATGGGAGTAGTCTTATTTTTCCCTATTATTTAAGCAAGCAAATGTTTACAGAAGCCAGAGTAGCAGGGTTAAAATTTTAAACAGCAGTTTTTACCCAAGATGGAGGTTACTATGCTTCAGAATCATAAGACTCATGAGGACCTTGTGATGCGTCTGGCACTGCAAATAGTAGGTGCTCAATAAATGCATGTTTCCTGTATGTGCTAGGCTGCAGTCGTTACCCTGCAGGTACACTTCCAGGCTGTCTTCTCCCAGCATTCTGTGCCCCATCACTGCCTGTAGGACTGCCTCCTCCAGGAGATCTCTCCTGACCCCCAGGTCCCCACCCTGCAGGATGGGCTGGTAGGGGGCATTTAAGCTGCATCCCAGACTCTCTGCCATTTTCCCTTATAAGGACATGGGGCCTGGGTCACTTGCTCAGGCCTGAAGGAGCATGTCTTGTGGCCCAGATAGGAGAAGTGACACTATTGAATGAGACGCTTTGGGCCCTCAGGGAGCCTAACATCCTTCCCAGATCACAAACCCCTCCAGGAAGGCAGGCCAGGCACCAAGTGTGCAGAGAACTGGGCACCAAATGGACCGGGAGCAGCAAAGGCACATGCCTTGGAGCCATCCAGCCAAGGTGAGGAGCACAGCAGTCCAGGTGGAAACAGCGGTGCCGGACCACGTGTAGACCCCTTCACAAAGGGCAGCTTCTACTCTGCTCCAGCTGAAGGCTGCAGCCCCTTGAAAACGAGGCCCAACGTTCCCACGTACTGTGTGTGCTGTGTGATCTTGGACAACACGCTATCCCTCTCTGAACTTGTGTGGACTCTGCTGTAATGAGAATATTTCTTGGGTGTGCGTGAGGATTTAATGAGATAATGTATGCAGAATGCCCAGTAAACCACAGCTCAATGCTCCTGCTTGCTCCTTCTCACCGTGGCAGACAGCTATGCCTGAGTGTGTTCCGGCTGCTCAGACCTGATTGTACAGGCCTCTGTGATGCCCACTGGGCAAGATCCCTGACCAGGGTCCCATCACCTGGGAAATTTCAGGGCGCTGTGCCGGTCGGAGACGAGCAGCACAGTGCCCTGGAAGACACCAGCATTTGCCCGGTTTCTGCACTGGCATCAGGGAGCTGACTGGTTAAGGCCCATGTTGGTCATTTCCGAAGGCCTCTGGTGGATGTGTAAGATTTGGGAGGATGGGGCAATAGGCAGGGAAAGGGCAGAAGATATTTTTGGCTTTTCTCAGCACATGTAGGCAGCCACTTCTGCCTATATAAGGCTCGCTTGACTTCAAGGCCCACAACATCCGGAAGGGGCTTCTGAGTCACCAAAATAGAATCAACGCAGTTGAAGGGAATTTCTGCAGAGAGGATTCATAGCCATAAGACAGGACAGGAAGAGGAAGTGGTAAACCCTCAGATCTGGAATCAGAATCAGAGGTCCATACATTGTGGGAGTGATTGAATTTTACAGCGTGTGGGTGTAGAACGTCACTGCCTTATACCTGATTTGAGAATGTGCAGAGGTGGCTGAAATCTTCCCAAATCGACAGTGCTCTCCAATAGAAGCAGAATGGGAACCATTTAAAAATTTCTGGCAGCCACTTAAAAAAGTGAAATTAGTTTTTTTAAATCTTCACCAGAGGATATTTTTTCCATTGATTTTCAGAGAGAGTAGAAAAAAGCGAGGAGAGGGAAAGAGAAAGAGGGAGGAGAGAAAAAGAAACATCGATGTGAGGGAGACACATCAATTGATTGGTTGTCTCCCGCACATGCCCCGATTGGGGCCAGGGATCGAACCTGCAACCCAGGTACATGCCCTTGACCAGAATTGAACCTGCAACCCTTCGGTGCGCAGGCTGACACTCTAACCACTGAGCCATGGTCGTGAGGGCATGACATTGATTTTAATAAAATATTTTACTCAACCTAATATATCCAATATAATATCCTTCAACTATATAGTCAATATAAAAAGTATTAATAGGATATTTTGCATTCACTTTTTTTGTACTAAGTTCTTAAAATGGGTGTGTGTGTTATACTGACAGCCCATCTCAATTCCAATTAGCCACACTTAAGTTGCAAGTGGCTACCGTATTGTACAAGGCAGATATAGACCATTTTCAGCACCACAGAAAGTCCTACTGTGAGCGCTGCTCCAGGTCATTAGAAACTGTGAACTAAAGCTAAAATGGTCCTTCTGGGTCACGTTGCTCAGGAGTCATAGACACAAATGCCTTCAGGAGCCAGGAAAGTGACAGAGTCACATGAAGAGAGCCAGTGCAGTACATTAAGGAGTGGTGGGGCCTGTGGCAAACCAGAGGTTCGCCTTCCAACTGAAGTTCTCCCACCACAATTACTCAACTCCAAACAATTGTTGCCAGATAGCAATAAGATCTTCTGGTGTTTTCTTTTCCAGGAGAAGCATAAATCCAGATTTTAATGTGAAATCTCCTGAATTTAAAATATTAGCAATAAATTAATAGTTTAAAACTCATGGAAGGGGGCAGAACCTGACTGTGGGCTGGAGGCAGTCCTGGGGACTGCTAGTTTGTAAGCTCTAATATGTTCTAAACCTCCTATGACCCCTTTTCTCAGTTTGCCCTCCACACTCAGTGTTCACGCTTCTCCTCCCTGCCTGTGCCACCAGAGGGAGACCTGATTGGGCTGCAGCAAAGGATTCTCTTGCATTTTGGCTTCTGGTGGTGTGATAGTTCATCTTTTATTTTTTAAATGTATTTTTATTGGTTTCAGAGAGGAAGGGAGGAGAGAGGGAGATAGACACATCAATGATGAGAGAGAATCATTGATCAGCTGCCTCCTACACACTCCCTACTGGGGATTGAGCTCGCAACCTGGGCATGTGCCCTTGACCAGAATCAAACCCGAGACCCTTCAGTCCTCAGGTCTATCCGCTGAGCCAAACCAGCTAGGGCTGATGGTTAGTCTTACGTGTCACCTTGGCCAGGCCCAGATATTTGGCTAAACGTGATTCTGCATGTTTCTGTGAGGGTGTTTTTGGATGAGATTTACATTTCAATCAATGGAGTTTAAGTAAAGCAGATTGCTCTCCATACAGGGTGGGCCTCATCTAATCAGTTGAAGGCCTGAATAGAACAAAAGACTGACTTCCCCCAAGCAAGAGGGAATTCTGCCAGCAGACTGCTTTTGGACTATTTCCTGAGTATGCACACATATACACACATCCTGTTAGTTCTGTTCTTCTGGAGAACTCTGCCCAATAGTGTTGGGTTTGGCCAGTGGAGACCCCCAGCTGAAAAGCTGAGTAAGGGAGGAGAGAAAGATCTGGGCATCTCCTTCCCTTGGGAGTTATTAAGAGTGGGTGTGGCCCAGGACTAAAGATGCCAGTTAGACCTCTCAGGATAAACTCTCCTCAAATCAGCTGGCTTATGTGCTTATTGTCTCCTTTTGAGACCCTGACTACCCATTCTCACCTCTCAGATGAAGAAACCAAAGTCCAAAACAATAAAGGACTTGCTTAAGGTCACAGGTGTGTTAGGGGTGGAGCTAAAAGTCCAACATGGCTTACTGAACTCTTCCTCCAATGACTTCTATATTTATTTATTTTTATTCACCATCACTGCTTCCATCCTCTGCCCACTGACTATACGTAAAATTTTTTGATATGGGACAAAAGTAAGTTTATAGTCGTGAGTACAGGAAACACAGAGTATATTCTTGTATTATTTAAATTATTGTACTATTTTCCATACCAACAACGGTAGACCTACCTTTGCCCCACCCTACATGCACTGGAATATGTCTGCCTTAGCCCTCCATGTCCCTGTTGCTCATCACTTCTGTGCTGCTGTATTTTCCACAGTGTGCTTCCTCCATATTTCACTTAAATAGTCTCACCAGCAATGGTCATGCAGCTGACTTCCAGCTCTTTGGCCCCTCAAACAACAGTGGCACAAATATCCTCCTCCATCATCTCCTTAGGGACCGATTTTGCTGGGATATAAATCCAGGAGTAGGATAACAGGGCGCGGAGAATGCAGGTAACAAATCCTCCTGAGCCCTAGCTGGTTTGGCTCAGTGGATAAAGCGTCGGCCTGCGGACCGAAGGGTCCTGGGTTTGATTCCAGTCAAGGTCATGGACCTCGGTTGCAGGCTCCTCTGTGCAACCAATCGATGTGTCTCTCTCACATCCATATTCCTCTCTGTCTTTCCCTCTCTTCCACGCTCCCTAAAAATCAATGGAAAAATATCCTCGGGTGAGGATTAAAACAAAACAAAACAAAAAAAACCCACGTTGCTTGCCAGACTGACGGTAACAATTTAACGTCTCACCAGCAGAACACGAGGGTTTCTGTTTCCTCCCATTTCACCACCACTTATCGTACACTTTTCAAGTTTTCCCCAATCTGATGGGCATATTGTTAAATCTTGGTTGAACTTGCATTTATCTGATTACAAGCGGGTGTGAGCATCTCTTTCTAAACCTGCTGGCCACTTAGATATCCCTTTTCAGAATGGCATGTTTATGTCTCTCATTCAACTTTCTCTTCGGTGTGATGATAGAAGGCTCCCAAAGATGGTGGCTAACCATCGCCTCCCTTGTATAGGGACGCCCCTCTTCCCCACAAGGAGTGGAGCCTATTTCCTGCCCTTGAACCAGGCTAACCCGCGATGGGCTCTGGCCAATAGAATATGTCAGAATTCACGTTGTTGGACTCCCAAACCCAGGCCTTCAGGGGTCTTGTAGCTTCTGCTGTTCCTTCCTGGAAGCCCACTGTCATGTAAAGAGGTCCAGGCTAGACCCTGGAGAAGCCACCGGAGCCCGGAGGGTCCACGGCCCTGGTGGACATGCCAGCTCCAGCCGCACGCCCAGCGGAGCGGCCCCGGCCACACCATGTAGAGCAGGGACTACACCATCCCTGTAGAACTCTGTCCAGAGCAGAAATGTGAGCCAGTACAGTGGGTTTTGTTTAAAGCCCTGATTTTGTGGGTTGATTTATTAGGTAACACACAGGTAACCAAAACAGGTGTTTGGTCTCCTCTGACTTCCTCATATTCCAGACGTGTGTCCCCGTATATTTCCAATGACTCGGCACCCCCCTTGCCATTCCCCCGTCCTCCCACACCACCACGAGCACAGGGCTGACTCCCTCTGGTCTCGGTCCAGTGCCGCCTCCTTAGAGAAGTCCTCCCCAACTATTCCGCCTAAAGCAGCGTCTGAGCCAGCTGTCACATCGGCCAGTTTCCTTTTCTTCTCAGCCGCATCATGACCCAGAGTCACTTGCTTGTGTGTTCACCTGTTTACGCCCCGTCTCCTCAGCTAGAACGTAAGTTCATGTCGGCGGAGACAGTGAATGAGCACATTCTAAATAAAGTGTTCGAATAAATGGAAGAATGAGTGAGCAAAGAAATGAGCCAAACAGACCCCACATCAGAGGGTAAGATGGCTTTCTCATAAATTCTGGTACAGACTCATTTATCAAATATTTACTGAGCACCCACGATATGTCAGAAACTGTTCTACGCACTGGAGTTACAGCTCAGAAAAAAAATAAAGTTTGTATTCTCATATGCTTGCATTTTAGAGAGAGAGATTTAATAAGTAAGAAAATTAATAATACAATGTCGCGAGTAAATACTAAGAAAAATATAGCAGCATAAGGAGATGGAGAATAATGAGGATGATATTTTAGACCAGATGGTGAGGGGAGCTTCTCTGGGGAGGTGACATTTGAGCAGAGACCTGAATAAAGTGAGGAAACCAGTGTATATTTGGGAGCAAAGTGTGCTGGGCCGAGGAAACAGCCTGTGCAAAGGCCCCGAGGCAGGAGACTTCGAGTGAGTGGCTGGAGTAGAGCAGAGAGCAGTAAGAAAGTGAGATCAGGGAGATCAATTCTGGGAAACTCCCTCCTCAGGAATTTGGGGCTTTGAAGCTCTTTGATGTCCAGACAGCAAAAAATCTCCAGGGCCAGTGTTGATTGACATTCTTTATTTTATAGCATTTTCAATCAAAAGCACTTGAAATCACGGTTCATCTGGTTATAAGTTCCATGGGTTTCTCTGTGAATGAACTTCTCTCCTCCCCTGTCCCACAGGGAACACGCCTTCCCCCACTCCTCACCCCCGGGGCTGTAGCTGTGACTAAATACTGACATTCTACTCATCTGGGAAGGAGGTGGGCTCCCTCCCGTCCCCCGCCCGTCCCCCGCTTCCAGGGAAACATCCATGACTCACTCCGGCTGTACTGAGGGTGAGTTCAGTCTCTGGGAACTGCCTCCAGGCCCAGGCTGCTGCTCAGGGAACCTCATCCCTCGGAGGTGCAGGAAGGGAGAGGTGAGGCTTTGGGGCCCTCGGGGGTGCCTTCGCTGGTGCTATGCTAATGCTGGGCCACTCGTTCCACAGACACTTCCTGAGTATCCGAACCCCAAGACTGTGTTGTTCACTGGAGATGCCCAGACACTTCTGCTTGAAGCCAGCAGTGGTGGAATCCCGAGGAGAGCCCGCCAGCCACTGGCTCTGGGGAAGTCTGTGTCCCTGTCTGTAAAGAGGATTGTGATAATTGGTCTGCTTGAGACATTTCACCCTGACCCTTTACAAGGCCCCAGTTTATCTCCTGACTTTCCTCTCCTCCCTGAAAAATACGGCCTTTGCTAATCAAACATGCTTGCCACTTGGGGTAGGGTTGGAACCAGCTGAGCAAGCAGCAGCCAGCAGCCACGAGGGCCCCTGCTGGCCACAGGCAGGAGGGTTCTGGCTGGAGGAGCCGTGAGTCACCTGCAAGAGAGCAGGGCCCAGGCTTGGCCCAACTCCAGAAACATGGCCATAGTGAATCAGATTAAACAGGAGAATCATAAAAGCTTGAGTAGACATGTCAGCGGGGGTTCTAGAACTCCCCTGATGTGCTGGGGGCTCAGAGAAGCAGGAAGACGCTCTGCACAGTGTCCACGCCCGCAGGAAGCCATCTGTCCCTTCTGACCTCTGCTCCCCTTCCCCGCCGGCTCCATGGATTGAAAATTCCCCTGGCTGCTGGGTTTCAGTAGGGGAAATAGTCAAGCAACCGGTGCAGAACGGGCACCAACTGGACTGAACATGTACCAGCTGTGAACAGCTGGAACAGGTCTCCAAGGAAGGTGGCCCCGAAAGGCAAGAGGGTCTGTCCAGAGTGCAACCTACAAGAGCCAGTGGGGAATGTTCCCTGTGCCCCTGGGGATGGAGAGATTCCCATCCCGACTGCTCAAGACAAATGCAATTCTAGATTTATTTATTGTTGCTGAAGTGGGGCCCTCTTGCATCCTAACCACGTTCCAGCTCGGAGAAAAAGGAGCTTGTATCTCAGGCAGCAGATCTGGGACATATCTGGGCCCTGAACTGCACGAGTGAGGAGGAGGTGTCCTAGGTAATGAACTTGTTGACCCAAGTGGACCACCGGAGGTTACCCTTGCTTGTTGCCTCCTGGACCACAGAGAACTGCTTGATCATCCTGTCTGACCCTAAGAGCAGGTAGTGGTAAAGCCTTGTGGGAGGGCCCAGCCCAAAGGGAATCTCCGAGGGGGACTCAGAGGGCAAGTAAGGTGTCGTTGGCCACCAGGGAGGGTGGTTGTCCTGTGACGTTGGCTAAGTGGTCTTGGGCCCAGTCCGGGAAGGAGCCCAGCTGGAAGATGGGCTGTGCCCACGTATTGATGGCCATGTTGAGTATCAGGATGCCCATCAGGTTCATCAGGAGGCCTGTCCGCACCTGAAATAGAACGCAGGCTCGAGGCCCATTGTATACATGGAAAAACCCCGAAGTCATTCGTCGATGCCCGAGACCCTCCCATCTTTACACACCCCAGGCTGTCCCGCAAGTGTCCTCATTCATCCAGTGGCTTGTAGGGGCCAGGTACTGTGCCATGCAGCTGCCATAGGGTCATTTAACCCTGAAAGCAGCCCTATAAGTGTTATTGTTGTTGTTATTATTATTATTCCTATTTTACAGAAGAGGAAAATGAGGCTCAGAGAAGTTGGCTTATCCAAGGCTACACAACTTGAAAATAGTCTGAGTTGATCATTAAATCACCCCTCCTCCTCCTCCATCTGCCCCCGCAACAGTTAAGGCTATAATTGTTAATTGGGAAGATTTTTTCCTCCTGGAAATGTTTACCTCTTTAAATGGTGGAAAGAGTTGCCCACTTGCTCCCTCCCCAGGCTGACCGCTTATAGTATCCAGTTCAAACATAGGCTGAAAACACCTGTTTCCCAGCTCAGTTTTCTGTTTGTTCCACCCTAGCAGCCCAGCCGTGAGAAAATTACTCCCTTTAGATTGCTTTTAAAATCACTTCCTCAGAGCAAGTCTGCGTTAGGGGCTACCATGCCCTTCCTTAACGCTTCTCTCCTCCTCTCCCACTGCCCCCCCTTTTTTTCTTAAATATATTTTTGTTACTTTCAGAGAGGAAAGGAGAGGGAGAGAGATAGAGATATCAATGATGAGAGAGAATCATTGATTGGCTGCCTCCTGCACTCCCTCTACTGGGGATCGAGCCCGCAATCGAATAGTGATCTCCTGAACTTAGGTTAACGCTCAACCACTGAGCCACACTTGCCAGGCTTCCACTGCCTTTTTAACAAGACCCTCCTCCAGGCAACTGTAATTGGGGAGAATTTCGTTATTTTGCTTTTTCCCCCGTTGCATTTATTTTTAGGCTTGCCATCAATGGCATGCATCACTGGTTTTCCAGTTACACGTACATTGGTAACTTTTCTTTTTAAATACTCTCATTTAAGGTTTTTTGTTTGTTTGATTTTGCTAATCCTCATCTGAGGAGATTTTTGTCATTGATTTTTAGAGAACATGGGAGGGAGGGAAGAAAGGAGAGAAAAGAGAGAGAGATCCATGGTTGCCTCCTGCTTGCTGCCCAACCTGGGCTGGGATTGATTCAACCCAGGTGTGACCTTTTGGTGCATGGTCCGATGTTCCAACCACTGAGCAACACTGTCCAGGGCCCTTATTTAAGTTTTTTAAAAATGTAAGTTGATTTAGTAAAATTGTGAAATGAATATTTCCCCCAGATGATTCATGGAACAGGTGTTGGTCGGGAAACCGCTGTGCTGGCTGCCTCTGTTCTAGGGATCTTAACGCCCCTGACAAGTGTGGAGGCTTAGAAGGAGCCGACCAAAGCTTTGGGGGAGCTGGGAGGAGGGTGGGGTCTTCCCTTGTCAGGGTCCTGGGAACCTGGCTCAGAATGCCTGCTTAGTTGCACTTTAGTTACTTAGTTCAGTGGTCGGCAAACTGCGGCTCGCGAGCCACATGCGGCTCTTTGGCCCCTTGAGTTTTTAGCAAAGGCCAGCTTAGGAGTACCCTAATTAAGTTAATAACAATGTACCTACCTATATAGTTTAAGTTTAAAAAATTTGGCTCTCAAAAGAAATTTCAATTGTTGTGCTGTTGATATTTGGCTCTGTGGACTAATGAGTTTGCCGACCACTGACTTAGTTAATGAACACCTGTGTGTTACACTGTTTGTTCTGCGATTGCTTTCTGCCTCACCCTGGTTCTCTGGCCCTTACCCTGCTGAGTCCCTGAGCCTGGACCAGCATCCTGAACTGGTTAAGCACATTGCCCCTGGGGTTGCACTAGTTTAGGAAGGGTTATTTGCATTCTGAGCGCCCAAACGCCCCAGGCCCAGGTAGGGGTGGAGGGGGAAGAGGCAGCAGGAGGTGGGAGGAGGGGAGCAGGTGGGAGGGGCGGGTTTAGCAGGGATCATGGGGGAGAGGGAACATACTGCCCCGTAGTTGAGCCCTGCTGAAAGCTGGAGTCCCCCCCTCCCCTACCCCCACCCCCTGCCACAACTCTGGGGCTCCTGTCACACTCCTCAGCTGGCCAGGCATTGAGGCTACCCAAGTCCCAGGGTGTGGCCTGACATTTCTCTTCCCTGAAGATTCTGGGCACAGTGCCGTTGGCCCAAAAAGCGAGAGCAGAGAGGGGAAAGTCCCTTGTCCCCAAAGCAAACTCTGGAAAGCAGTCACTTAAGCAGTTTCCTGAAGTTGTCTAAACATAGAGTGTTTGCTAAAATGTATCTTCCTGGCCCCACTCGGAATGACTTATGCAGAAATTGGGGGATGGTGGCTGGGGGAGCAGGACCCTGCCCAGATGCCTAGCCGACCACCTGTGTCCACCCACCTCTCTGGGCTCTGCTAGAAAATGCCCAGACTCGCCTGGCCAGTGTTGCTCCGTGGTTTAGCATCAGCCCATGCACCAAGAGGTCCCTGGTTTGATGCCCCATCAGGGCACGTGCCTGGGTTGTGGGCTCCATCCCCAGCAGGGGACATGCAGCAGGCAGCCGGTTGATGTTGATGTTGATGTTTCCCCTCTCATGGATGTTTCTATTTCTCCCTTCATTCCTCTCTCTCTGAAATCAATAAAAACTTATTTTTTTAAAAGAAGATGCCCAGACTCACCATGTCTTTGACCAGCAAGTGTCCAGAGGCGAAGGCAATTGAGTTGGGGGGCGTCGAGACCGGGAGCATGAAGGCGTAGGAGCAGCCCACTGTGGCAGGGATCATCAGGTACAGGGGGTGCACTTGCAGGCGGATGGCCTGGGCTCCGGAGGGCGTGGTGAGACCAAGACATAAGAGGTCAAGACAGTTGGAGGGAGAGCAACACCGAGACAGATTTAGAGACAGAAAGAGAGACAAAGACACATCGATAGAGAAAGGCAGAGTGAGAGCCAGCAGTCCAGACAAATGAGAAGACAGATGTAGAGACAATGAGAAACCAGAAATACGAACACACAGAAATGAGGGATGCGATACACGGAAATGGACAGAAGACGAGAGCCAGACCAAGGGAGAGATGGAGAAGACATGCTCAAGGTTAGTGACATTCGGGGGCCGCACTGCAGGGTCACCAGGGAGGCTGGGCTGGGAGATGTACCTAGGACACTCCTCCGATCTGAGTGGGCAGGGGTCCCCGGAAGCTTGTTAAAGCTCAGCTGGCTGGCCCCCACTTACCCAGAGCTGCTGACTCAGCAGGCCCGGGGTGGCCCCAAGAACCTGCATGTCTGACAAGGTCCCAGGCGAAGCAGATGCTCTACAATAACAAGCCCTCTACCTGGTCCTAACAGCTGGACTCTGGGCCCCTTGGGTCGGGACCTCACTGGACTTCAGGGATAAGGAGAGCTCAAGATGGCAGCTGTTGGCAAACATTTCCACATTTCTAAGACTGGGGGTCAAACGTGTCTGTGGGTTGGCCTCAGGCAGTGGGCCCCTGGTTCTTCACCTCTCTCCAACGACATATTCTCCCACAATTTGTGTTGATTACTTCTCCGGCATTTTACTTTAAGATAGGACATCTTGGGCCCTTCGGGGGAATTTGTGCAACCTAGAGGATATGTGTTTTCTCAAAATGTGCTGAAATCATCCCCGTGTGTGACAGACGCTTTGCTTTTGATGAGAAGCACCATTTGGAAGAATGTGTCGTTTGCTAGTGTCTCCTCCAGTAAAAGGCTCTAAGCTCCCTCTTCCCTCCCACCCTCCATCTCTCTCCATCGCCAGATCCCTCAGATCCCGGGGAAAGGCGTGATTCAGTTCCACCACACTCAGCAAGGGGAGGGAGATCCCACCACGCAGGGCAGGTGCGAGTGTAGAATGGCCCATTCACTTTGGAGGGCGATTTACCCACATCTGACAGAACTGTAAGTGTCCGGGCTCTTTCACAACCAGGGATCTCAGTGCTACAAGTATCTCCAGATGTCCGCCAAGGTGCACAGACAGGAGAGGTTCGAGGCAGCCTTGCTGGATAATAGCAAAGACTGGAAGCAGGTGGCTTGAACAAATCCACAACTATCGATCCTCATGGGATATTCTCCAGCCGTGGACCAAGAACCAAGTGTACCTTTGTGTATGAGGATACAGCATGATCTCTATTATAATTGATGCATAAATAAGCAAAGAAGCCGAAACCGGGTTGGCTCAGTGGATAGAGCGTCAGCCTGCGGACTGAAAGGTCCCAGGTTCGATTCCGGTCAAGGGCATGTACCTTGGTTGCGGGCACATCCCCGGTGGGGGAAGTGCAGGAGGCAGCTGGTCGATGTTTCTCTCTCATCGATGTTTCTAGCTCTCTATCCCTCTCCCTTCCTCTCTGTAAAAAAATCAATAAAATATATTAAAAAAAATAAGCAAAGAAAAACAAAGTGGCTCCCACGAGTGCCTGGTGTGACACTGTTTGCACACAAAGCATATACTGTACTTGCAACACAGACTTAATCCCGTAGACTCGGGATTGCGCTGAGGTAATAACACCTCTTTAATCTGTTCAAATGTAAAACTCAGGGTAATCAGTTTTGAAATCCCGAGTGTAAACTCTTCTTGTCCGTGGTGATATGTTGTTCTTGGCCTATGACCCTGGATTCATTTTGCTATTAGCATCTTTATTCACACACGAGGTCGAGTTAGGACATTTTTCTCCCCTCGTTTGCGTTTGGTTTCGGGGTCGTGCTAACCTGACACCTGGGTGGGTTGGCTTTCTCTGCCTGTCTGTGCTCCGGACACTTTGGGCAAATCCAGAACTATCTGCTCCTTGAAGGCTCCGGCTCTCACCTCGCCAGCTCTCCAGGACGGGGGCCCTTTAAAGCAGCAGTTCTCAGCCGGGGGTGACTGTGTCCCCCCAGGCGACACTTGGCCATGTCTGAACACATGTGTGATGGCCATGATTTAGAGGGGGCGCTATTGGTATCTAGCGGGTAGGGGATAGGGGTGCCGCTAAGCACCCTGCTGTGCACAGGGCTGTCCCCGCCACTTACCCAACTTGTCAGTGGTGCCCAGGAGCCCGGCTTTACAGGGAGGCTAGAGCTTTGCTATCATCAGAGTTCCTCCTGTGGTTATTGGACTAGTCAGACTTTCTACTTCTGCTTAATCCAAATCTGGTCATTCTAGCTTCCTAGGAAACTTTCCAAAGAAGGGCATTTGGTCACTTTAAACATGTTGACTTTGATTATGCATTTTTTAAAGAAAAAAACCCACAGGATTGTTTTGAATCTGGTTCTGACACGTTCACACGTTTCGGAAGAGAGCAGTGACTCCTGCGGCTGCCTGGGGGAGACCCTGCAGCAGGGGAGAGGGTTCTGACCTGGGTGGTTGGAGGGACAGGCGCCCCTCCTTGCCTCCCCTCCTTCCCAGAAGGGCCCTCACCAGCTCTGCCATGACGGGCAGGAAGATGATGATGGTGGCCGTGTTGCTGGCAAACTCGGTGAAGAAGATGACGACGCAGGTGATGGTGAAGACGGCCAGCGTGGGCGACACGCTCTCCAGCGGGTGCAGCTGGTCGCTGATCCACAACGACAGCCCGGACTGCTGCAGGAGGGCGGGGGGAGGGCACTCTTCACACCCAGCACACCCCAGTGCCACCCCTGAGGGCTGGGCCCGGGGAGGGTTGGGATCAATCACAATGATGACAATGATCCCCTTCATAGGTGGGGAGTCTGGGGGTCAGCGGGGTAAGGGACATGAGACATGTCCAAGGTCACACAGGAGCCTGGACTTGAATGAGCTTCTCGGCTTCTTGAGCTCTTCTCTATTTTGTACGCTATAGGCCCGGGACTCAAAGCCTCGAACCCTCAAATAACCCATTTGGTTCTCCAACAATTCATCTGGGTCTAGCACCCTAAGCTCCAACTTGAATGGGAGAGGGGAATTGGATCCTCCAGGATAAATCTCCTTATTCCTCCAATGACAGTTATTAATTAAAATGATATGAACATAAATATTGCACAAAACATTAATCTTGTGATTGTTATATATTAATAGGCATCAAATGTATAATATATAGAAGATACACTATATCACATGTAATATAAAACATGTATCAAGTATATATTAAATATGACACTGCCAATCCTACATAATAATAGACAAATATGCAAATTGACCGTACCTTCGCTATGCCCGCGATTGGCCAGGAGGCGCTGGGGGGCAGGACTCGGGGTGGCCGGGGTGGCCGATTGGGCCGGCAGGATGCTGAGCTTGCGTCGCCAGCGGCGGCTCAAGCTCAGCGTCTGCGCCATGGCTGTGCTGCGGCACAGAAGGGGCCTCTGGGGCAGCGAGCTCACGTCCCACCGCGGACCATCAAAAGCAGGGGAGCTGGGTGCCTGTCCGCTCAGGCACCAGCGGACAGGCACCCAGCTCCCCCGTGATCGAAAGCGAAAGCGTGTAGAGGACCCTACACGTGCATGATTCAATCATGCACTGGGCCTCTAGTATGATTATAAATAGTAGATATTTATGATCAATAAAAAGGATGTTTATTACAATGATCACACAAATATTAACGCTGTTAACATTGTATTATTCATTATCATAACAATCGCCATTAATGTGGCTCTATAGGGTGCGAGGCCCCTGCATACATTAGCTCCCTGAGTCCTCCCAACCATCCCATGAGGTGGACATTTGTCCCAGTGTTGCAGAGGAGCAAATATGAGCCCGGCAAAGTTTTTGTGACATCCACCGTTGCCAAACGTAATTAATGGCGGGGATGTATTTCACACGTAGAGCCATGTACTGCTGTAAGCTAACATGCTCCTGCAAAACTCCCTCGGGGAACACCAGTCTGTCACTGCCCCTCTTAGTGAACAGCAATGCCCAGAGCTGCCCAGAGCCCAACAGGACAGGGGAAGGACCTGTTAGATGGTTCCCTCCCTGGCCCCAGACTCCACCCTGCCGTCAACACTGCAGAGTCATCTCCATGCCCTTCCCAGGACTTCTCCGGGAATCACTCCATTTACCAGTGTATAATATGTATACTCTCCCCCAGCTACTCCCTCCTCTCATCAAATGTATCCTAAACTACCAGGAGTCCCACACACCTTCATTAGGACCCCAAGGCAGCAAAGCTGAAGATGTAAAATTGTGCTCTCTTTTGCCCCCTGGTGGTGCTATGCAGCAATATCTCAAAAAACAACAACCCAAAAACCTACCAGGTCTTGTCCGGCAGGTCGGGGTTTTTGTTTTTAACAAAGATAACAAAACCATCGGCTTAGATGTTGGCCAAGGCAGAGTTGGGTTAGTCCCCTACCATTTAGTGTATGTCTACCACAGCCCTTTTATCAACCCAGTGTCATCTGGCACCAATACACTTTGCTTTATCAAAGAAACTATATACATTTCTTTTACGTTTAATAGAAAATTTACTGCTTATCCCAAATTTAAAATTTCCTAATGGATTCTAGGACACAGCGCACTGTTTTTCCATAAATAAAATAGTACACGTGTCCCTACAACTTGCCTTGAAAGAGACTGTGTAAACTTGAGGTTTCTTTTACATCTGCACTGCTCGTCTGATGGCCTAGGAATTATGGCACATGGCAGCGTCAAGGCCCCCGCCTCTCCCCTGGCCCCGGGCACCCTTCACAGAAAAAATGGGCCACTGGTTTTTCCCAGAGGCCACGGCTTTGGCAAAGAGATGGACGGCAGTGTGTGCCGTGGAACAGAAAGAGGCCGGAGAGAGGGAATATTAATGACTTGGATGAATGAGTCAAGAACTTCCCTGCAGCCAGACCTCTGGGTGATGGGCTCCCGGCCAACGTCCCAACAGCCACTCATACCCTTGGCTCAGCTTTCACAGCCACAGGGAGGCCTGGCAGCTTCGTGAGAGAGGAGAGCCTCCCACTGCCTGGGGTTCTCGTGGGGACTCCTCAGGGCTTCACCTCCCACTCCCAGGCCCCTCGGAGTCAGAAGCTCTGTCTCCTTGGAACCCCAAAGCCCCGCAGTGTCCCAGGGACTCTGGGATCAGCAATAGGCAAGGTCAAAGCGGGAAGGCCAGAGGGCGAGGAGAAAGGGCTCTGGAGTGAGACTAAGTCTGTTCTCCATCTTAATCCTTTCTGGCTGTGTCATCCTGGTCAAGTAACTCAACCTCTCTGTGCCTCAATGTCCTTATCTGTAAAATGGGCATATAATAGTACTTGTCCCAGATGGATATTATTGGGAGAAAAAGAGCTCATCCATAAAGCATTTAGTGAAGGGCCTGGACATCTGGCATATGCCCAGGCCATGCCAGCTGTCATTAGTAGCACCAAGTCATGAGATGCCAGAGGTGGCCGAACACTCAGAAATCACCCGGTGCAGTGGTTGTCAAGTTGTGTTCTTTACGATCCTCGGAAATGTCCAGAGGTGCCTGAGGTCACATTGCAGGATGGGAAAGGGAGGCTGAGCAGGCAGGACGTGCTCCCCTCTTCCTCCTCCTTTCCCGCTTCCAACAGGCCCTCTTCTAGATCTCTTTGATAATAGGAGGGCCGCATCTTACAAGGAGGGTGTTATGGTCTAAGTTAAATGCTTAACGTTGAAATCTCAATGGAAAACACCCTTGAAAATCTCTTATAACACTCAGAGAACATAGTAGGTTCAGCTGTGTGTGTGCAACTCTGTGCAATAATTCTTAGGTAGGGAGAGCCAGTGAATCTGATTGAAAGGAAGAAAAAAGAGAAGGCTGCATACATGAGGTGAACGTTCACACCATGGTACCACTCTGGCCCTCGATTTCTTCAAGGGGTCGTGGTAGGGGTTAAACAAGCACTCGTAAAAATCGCTCCGGTGTCCATAGTAAGCCCTGGATGTGATTTATTTTTAGTTATTTTTCTTAACAACACTTACAGTGTTTCCTCTGTGCTGGGCTCACTTGTAAGCATTTTGCGAGCATTAACTTATTTAATCTTCATGACAACCCCAGCAGGTAAGGAGTAGAATTCTCTCCATGTTTGTGGTTGAAGAGACTGGGGCACCAAGAAGTTGTGATTTGCCAGTTAGGTCAGGTGACTTGCCCCAGGGTTGGAGTTTTGAGCTCACAATCTGGCTGGTAAGCACTTCAGTAGCCTACTTCTCCAATTAAACTAACAACAACAACAACAACAACAAACATCCTCTCCAGCAGGAAATGAGGGTCGGGGAAGAAGACCATGTGTCTACTCCGCTCTGAGGGGATGGAGCCTCAATCCCCTCAATGTATTTGGCGAGAAGTTTGTTGTGGTGGAGACTAAAAGACTATACACAAAGGTGCCAGGGTCAGGCCAGGTTTTTATCCACAAGACAGTAAGGTTATAGTAACAACAAAAGTGGTGAGGTTGACAGGGGCCCCCATTTTAGCACCAGGTGGGTATGCATCATCCCTCTCTGGGCACTTTCCATCCATCCATCTTGTCATCAGTCCTCAAAACAGCCCATAGGCTAGGTCCTGTCCAGCTAATGTTTATTCAGTGAGCAGGGGACACGGCGGATAAGACAGATATGATTCTTGCCCTCGCACGGCTTATATTCTAGCAAGAGAGACACCTGTAAACAAACAAATGACCAGGATCGTGTGAGGGGTAGATGCCGTGTGAGCCGAGTTGTAAGAGGGAGAGGGGCTGTGGGGAGGCTCTTATAGATACGTTGGCCGGGAGGCCCTTTCTGTGGTGGTGACCTTGGAGCTGAGACCTGAAGGGTGAGGACTCCGAGATCTCGGGGCGGGGGAGGGGAGGGAGATGGAGGGAGCAACCGGTGGAGAGAAAGCCACCCAGAGGTCCTGGGTGCGAATGAACACGGTGTGGCTGAGGAATGCTGAGGAGGCAGTGGGCCTGGAGTGGAGCGGATGAGAGGAGACAGATGGGAACTCACGGGGTTTGTGTAGAGGCCAGTGGGAGCCTTCAGCCTGGAGTCTATATACAGGGGGCGCCACGGATTTAGTGTGAAGCGGGAGAAAGCTGGTGAGAACACTAAGTAGGTGTAAGCGAGTTGCCCAAGTTCAGAGTAAGCCCTGGGATCTGATTCCAACCCTTTCGGAACCAGCATGTGGGAGTCCACACAGCCAGGCTCACCCTGGGTCCCATCCAAGGCCCTCTAAGCCACAGGAGGCCACGGTGGCCTGGCAAGGGCACTGCGCAGGGACGAGGGAGCAGGAAGTGCCCTGAGCATTCTGGTCCCTCCGGGGCAGGCTGTGCTGCCTGGGGAGGGAATGGAACCAGCAGGAGCTGGGGGAAAGGGGCAGCTGCTACACAAAGCCCTCCTTGAACAGAAATCAAAGCCTGCTGCCTGGGGCCGGGCCAGGGGCCAGACTGGCCTCCCAGCATGCTCAGCGGTCCTGCAGCCCAGCCCCCACTGAGAGCCAGGCTTTACCCACCAGCTCTGAGCTCAGAGAAGCCTCTTGGGGGTGGGGTCCCCCTCTGCCCCCTCCCTCAGTCAGAATAGGTGCATCTCAGTAAACAGATCTATTTCCACAGAATTGCTCGGGGCGAGACCCTCTGTGTCATCCTTGATCCTGAATCCCCCTCTTCCCCAACATCCACTCATAATAACCAGCTGTGTTGGCTATGTTCTAAGTTCTCCATATGAATGGACTCATTTAAAAATTGTAACAACTCTATTAGATGGAATCCATGTGTGCGTGTTTTTTTTTTTTAAATATGTTTTTATTGATTTCAGAGAGGAAGGGAGACGGAGAGATAGAAACATCAATGATGAGAGAGAACCATTGATCAGCTGCCTCCTGCAAGCCCCCCACTGGGGATCAAGCCCGCAACCCAGGCATGTGCCCTTGATCGGAATCAAACTGGGACCCTTCAGTCTACAAGCCGACGCTCTATCCACTGAGCCAAACCAGCTAGGGCTAATTTTTTTTTAATTTTTATTGAGAGAGAGAGAGACCGATCTGTTGTTCCGATTATTTATGCACTCACTGGTTGCTTCTTGTATTTACCCTGACTGGATATCGAACCTGCAACCTCGATGTATTGGGACGATGCTCCAACCAACTGAGCTACCTGGCCAGGTGAGATGGGATCCATTTGTATTCCTATTTTGTAGACGAGGAACCGGAGGCACACAGCTAAGAGGCACAAGATATGAGACTAACCCAGATGGCTTGGTTCCACCGCCCATGCTTTCTACCAATGCAGGGCATGGTCCTCTTGAGACCTGGCTAGCATGTCACTTCCTCTGGGAAGCCTTCCTTGAAACATCTCCAGTGGAAGACAGTAGTGAAAGGAATCAGAGAGACACCAGTTCAAAGCCCAGCTCTGCTACCAATGAGCTGTGTAACCTAGAGTCAGGCAGTTAACCTCTCTGGTCTTTGGGATTCCTTAAAAGGGGACAACAACAGTACTTTTTCTCATCCATCCCTTTGCTCTGTTTGAAATCTGTACCATTGTAACTGTGTTATTTATTGAGGTGGGGCGGGGGGAGAATAAAACAAAAACATAGTTTGCAGAAAAAGAGATGCTGTGTAGAGAACCTAAATGTGCTGCCCAGACCGCCTTCCATGAAGGCCTTGTTGCCCCAGCGCAGGGAGTGCGGGCAGCAGACAGCCGGCACTGCCAGCCCCTGACCCCAGGGTACCTTGCCCAAGGTCACACCTGCTCCTGGGGAGGCTCATGTCCACAGATGCCGGAGGGATGCCGGGGTATAAAGGCCTGGCCACCCCTGACCAACGGGATGTCTCTGCAGGGCCCTCTCAGCTTGGCGCTGTCTGTGGGGCTGATGGAGGCTTCGCGGGGTCTGCCTCTTGGCTGTATTGCTACCCCTCAAGGTCACCGAATGACCTCAGAGTCTGCTTCCGGGAAGCAAAACCTGCACTAAGCGTGGCATGAGGATGCACAGGGACTCCTCAGCACTTCCTGTTTGCTATGGATTGCATCAGCATATCTTCTTCAATGACTCCCAACAGCCCCACAGAGAAAGAACTTTGAGCCTTGGTTTTCCTACCTGAAAAATGGGGGTAAAATATTCCCTAGACCCTAGGGTCCTGTGAGGATTCAGTGAGGTAATACATTGTGATACATGGTGGACACTGAGGCTGTACTTCCTCTGAGCAGGGCCGACGACCCCGAGTGTGAGCGCCTCCTGAAAATCCTGCACCCTTGGTGCCTCACTCACCTCCCTCTAATCCCAGCCCTGCCTCTGAACTCACAGAACCCTCTAGAATAACAGTAATAACTAATTAAATAAACAGTATCAAAAATACCTAACATTTATATCATAATGGATAAGAGCATATACTCTAGAGTCAAACTACCTGGATCGCAATCTGGAGTACATAGCTGTGTGACCTTGGGCAAGTGACTTTACCTCTCTGTGCCTCCATTTCCTAATCTCTAGAATGGGAATAATGATGGCATGTATCTCATGTTTGGAAGTTTAAATCAGTTACTGTATGTAAGGCACGTTGGACAAGGCGAGCACTGTATGTGGTGGTGTTCCCCTGTGCTCACAGAACCCTCAAGTCATGATGTTATTGGTACCATAATAGTATTGAGTCCACTGTGAGCTCCTTGAGGTTCCAGATCAGACCTTACTCCTGTCTTTCTCCCCAGCACCGGGCACTGAGATGGGAACTATGATGAATGTTCATTGGCAAAGGAGGTGGGGTCTGCAGGGCCCGTGGAGTCTCTGGCTCTTGGGCTGCACCTGCAGCTGGGACTGGGACCTGCCCACGCCTCCCTGGGCGTGTAGCCCTCCTGCCGATCTTACCTCGCAGGCCTTGGCCATGGAGAAGCCCCCTCCCAGGAGAAGGATGATGCTCCAGGGGATGGTTTCCTCCGCCCTCTTCCACGTCAGCAGGGGTTTTGTCTCTGTGTTGGAAGCTGGGCAGAGAGAGAAGACACTCACTCTGAGGAGCGGACACTGGCCCCTGCAGGCCCATCTTTGTGGGGGCCCTCGGGGTTCTCCAGGAAGCCACGATCTGGCTCCATATCTGACTTCGGAGCTTTAGGGGAAACCCACAGCATCGTGGTATGGCATCTGCTCTATTCGGAGTGAGAACGATGAGGCCCCCCGCAGCGTGAGGACGCCCCGGAAGCAGGCCTCCACGCGCAGGACGCCCGCTCAGCCTCTCCCAGTCCTTCTGGGCAAGTGTTACTTTCATCCGCACACACACAGGACAAAAGGGTCTCTTTGTAACTAGATGTGCACAGGGAGCGAAGAAAGAGGAAGGGTATTCAGGAGAGAAAAGAGCGATGGGAATCTTTGGCCCGTGGAACTATGGGATGGATTTTATGTTCAAAGGGGGGGGTGTGTGCAGTGGCGAGGACAGGGGTCAGCACACTTCTGTAAAGGTTAGGGACTGGATAATTCATGCTTTGCAGCCTCTGTTGCAACGAGGATGCCGTGATGGCACAAAGCAGCCATGGACAAAACATGCATGAACGGGCATCCCTATTGTCCCCGGGGTCTGGGCACTTACCGTCACCCTCGGTTGCTATTTTCATGTAACACAGAAACTGTTTTTCTGTTTCAAAAATGTGAAAGGAATGATGAACAGGGAGGGCCTTGTTTTCTGAAACACATTGCCCTGTACCCAGTCCGCTGCCTCCATTAATGTCACCTCCCTGTAGGCATTTGAGTCTGCAACGCCCGTTCTGTAAACTAGGAAGCCGGAGGTGAGCAGGGTCTAAGGGACCTACTCGGGAAAGCCAGTTCCAGAGAATCCAGGGGCTCACTAGGAGGTCACCCAGCAAATCAGGAACAGAGCTGGGGTACCAGACATCCAGTCCCGGTGCCCTCCCCGCAGCCCCAGCCCAAGAGGAAGCTCAGGTCCTGTGAGCCCACTCCCAGGTGACAGAACCCTGGAAGGGGCCCAGTCAAGAGCAGCCAGTCCACAGGCCGGTCAGGAATCGATGAGGCTACAGGTAGCCTGGTGGGCGAGATCTGCCCAAATAAGAATAAAACGTGCTGCCCTGGCTCAGCTGGTTGGAGCATTGTCCCACACACCAAAAGGTTTGGGTTCAGTTTCTGGTTGGGACACACACCTAGGTTGTGGTTTCAATCCCCAGTCAGGGTGTGTGTGGGAGGCAACCAATTGATCTCTCTCTCTCTCTCTCTCTCTCTCTCTCTCTCTCTCTCTCTCTCTCTCTCTGTCTCTCTCTCATTCTCTCTCAACATATCCTTGGGAGAGGATTTGAAAAAAAAGTAGTAGTACTGATTCATGTTATTATAACATGGCTCATCCTTAAAAACATCACGTTCATTGAAAGCAGCCATCACAAAGAATCACATGTGTAACTATGATTACATTTATATGAAATATCTAGAATAGGCAAACCCATAAAGAAAGTAGACTGGTGATTGTCTAGGGCTTGAGGGGAGGGGCATGAGCGACTGCTAATGAACCAGGGTTTCTTCACGGGGTGGTGAAAATGTTGCAAAATAGTATTGATGACTGCACAATTCTGTGAATATACTGAAAACCATTGAATGTACACTTTAAACGAGTGATTTGTACAGTATGTAAATTATATCTCAATTCAGCTGTTATTTAAAAAAAAACAATAACAGAATAAGCCAAACCAACTAGGTTCTTCCTCTCAGAAGCATCAGTGGGAAATAGAGAGACAGCTGGGCAAAGAGAAGTGATGATGAAAGGTAGAAGAGTGGACAGAGGTCGCATAATACAGGAGGGGTGTTAGCAGCTGAGGTTCTGTGGGGAAACAGGGACTTGGAGGAAGTAGGTCCTCCCAGGAAGCGGGAGCTGGAGGAAGTGGGAGTTATGAGAAAGCAGACGTTATGAGGAAACAGATGCCAGGAGGCAGCAGGGCTCCGAGGGAGTGGACTGGAAGGAGTACACACTGTAAGACTGGAAGCCAGAGGGACAGAGGCTGAGGGGACAGGAAGTAGAAGCCGTGGGAGCAGATACTACGAGAGAGTGGGCACCAGCAAGGTGAAGACGCTCTAAGAAAACAGAACTTCCACAAAGGCAAGAGCTAGAATGAAGCAGAAACTATAAACATTCAAAAGCTAAGGAGCGGTGGAAACTATGAAGAGACCAAGAAATGACACATGGAGCGGAATGTGAGGAAAGCGTCTGGAAGCGAGACAGAGAAGCAGAGATGGAGGGGGCAAGGGAACCCTGTTTGGTTTTGCAGAGGCCAGAGCCCACAGCCTAAGCTCCTCGGACCCCGTGGCAGCCTCCTCCAGGGCCAGCTCTGCTCCAGGAACTATTGGTGGGACCGAGAAATCCGCTTCCTCCTGATCCTTACGCTGTACTCCCCACACTCCAACCCCCATCCTACAAAATTGGAGCTATCCTTCCTAATACTCCATTTTTTCTCCAATAGAAAATAGTGCCCGGCTGGCGAGGCTCAGTGGTTGAGCGTCGACCTATGAACCAGGAGCTCACGGTTCAATTCCCCGTCAGGGCACATGCCCAGGTTGCGGGCTCCATCCCCAGTGTGGGGTGTGCAGGAGGCAGCCGATCAATGACTCTCTCTCATCATTGATGTTTCTGTCTCTCTCTTCCTCTCCCTTCCTCTCTGAAATCAATACAAATAAATTACAAAACACACGATAGAAAATAGTTAGCTTAGGACCACTATTTCCTGACTCGTGGTCCAGAGCTCATCTCACTCCCCAGATAGAGACGGGCCAGGCACACAACACGGCTCATCTGTGACCGGTGGCAGGTGTTGGCACCCTCTCGAGGCAGACTGCTGGCAATCCAGTGGGCTCACATGTTGGATGGAGCTCTGAAGGCCAAGGCCAGACTACAGACGGTTTGGTTTGGAGGGCTCTGTGATTCTTCTAAGCTGAATCTGAATGCTTTTCAGCAGTTTTGCCTCACTCCACACCCTTTCCCGTTCATTTTAACCCAGCTTGAGATGCTCACATCTGGCCCTGTAGGCAACTGAGTTGCAAGTCCGGAGGTGGCAAAGCTTTTCTATAAAGGAGCAGAAAGTAAATATCTCGGGCTTTGTGGGCCAACAGGCAACACTGAGGCTATTGCGTAGACACTTATATCACTAGAGAAATTAAAAGTCCACAAATTTCTTATTGAAGAAATTTAAAACTTCATTTATGGACACTGAAATTTGAATTTCATGTAATGTTGTGTGTCATATTTTTCTCGTGATTCTTTTCAACCATTTAAAAGTGTGAGAGCCATTCTTAGCTCATGGGTAGCTAAGACAATAGACAGGCAGCTGGATTTGGCCCGGGGACTGTAGCTAGTTGCTAGCCCCTGCCCTGGACAGTCACCTCCAGCAGCCCTAAGTGCCCAGACAAGGTAGCTGCTCAGACAGGGAACAGGGAACAGGGGATGGGGAAGACTCGGGGTAGCTCGTGGCTCGTACAGTAGGGCTCTCAGGTCCCAGGTGTGGGGCCCACCTCAGGCCACTGATTACCACGCTCCACGCCACAGAACTCACTGAGCTCACCGACACCCCAGCCCTGACCACCTTACCTTTAAAGTCACACCACCACTTGAGAGAGGGCCTTTTGGATGGGAAGAAAAACAAGATGATGACAATGCTCACGCCGGTTACAGCATCAGAAGTAAACCTACAAGGACAGACAAGGCCTTGAATCACGTGACCCTGGGCATCTCAGCAGGCCAAGGCTTGGCAGATTTACCAGTGAGGATCTGTGGGAGGGAATTAGGGCCACTGTGAAGGGGCCTTGTCAGAGGCTCTGGATTCTGTCCTGCACTGAACTCAGCACGGATGCAACCACCCGTGGATGCAAAAGCCCTTTGCCCACAGCCCCCCGGGGCTTTTAGATCCTGCTTGAGCCAAACAAATACTTTTCCTCCCAACTCAAGGACATGAGGTAAAGGGACTTGACCAAGGAGGGAAGACTCTGAGAGCCACAGGATACTGGGGTCTGTGGAACCCCCATGGACCACTGTAACCAGGGTTCCTGTAACAGCTCTGTATTTGTTCAGCTTCTGTTTGCATTCCTCCTAGGATGGGCAGCTGACTACATGGACATGCCGCTCACTCACATCAGCAGAGCCCGGATGGAGCCAGCTTCATAGCCCCGCAAAACCTAGCGACCACCTTTCAAGGATCCACAAGGTGTCCAGTGGAGGAGGTGTTAAACTCTCAGAAGCCTGGGATAGGCCTCTTCCATTTCAGATGAGGAATCCAAGGCTCAGAGAGCAGAGCAACTTGCTCAAGGCCAGACCATGGTCTGTGGGGAGATGGGTACTGAACCCCGATTTTCCCAGCTCCAAGTTCAAAGAAGCTCAGAGCCAACTACTAACAAAAGCATTTTCAGCCCGCACATTTGGGAAGAAGAGTATTCAAATGGCCAAGAAACTGGAAACGGTGGTCAATATCACTCTATTAGAGAAATATAAATCCAAACACTAATGGAGTACTATTCTGTTTTTGCCTCTGCGAACAGACAGGCAAACTTGAAAAGGGTGGTAATACCGAATGAGGATGTTGGAAAACATATAGGGCTGGTGGGAAAATAAATGTTTAACCTTTAGAGGGCAGCTGGCATCATGCTTCTACACTTTACATGTGAATACCCCTCAATCCAGTTATTCTTCTTCTAGGAATTTACCCTCAGGAAATAACTGGACTCTTGTACACAATTTATGTACAGAGATGTTCATTTGGTAAGAGTGAAAAATAGAAGATGCTTAGTAGAGACATGTTTAAATAAAGTGTTTTTAATAATATATATAATATGTACATAATGAAATACCCTACATCTTTTTTTAATATATGAGATATCAATTTTTATGTATAGACATACAACCAAGAAACCTCGTAAATAAATAAAAAAGTTTTTATTTGCAGTATTGGACACAATCCAAAAGGAATTGATAAACTAAATTAAGATACTCCCATTCTATAGAATACTGTGCAGTGTTTAAAAAGAATGAAATATCCCTGCCACGGTGGCTCAGTGGTTAAGCATCGACCTATGAACCAGGAGGTCACAGTTCAATTCCCAGTCAGGGCACATGCCCAGGTTGCAGGCTTGATCCCCAGTAGGGGGTGTGCAGGAGGCAGCCAATTGATGATCCTCTCTCATCGCTGATGTTTCTCTCTCTCCCTCACCCTTCCTCTCTGAAATCAATAAAATCAATAAAAATATTTAATAAGAAGAATGAAATAGCAAATTGTCCATGATCCTATTATAATATTTTCCAACATTTTGTTATATGTCTGTGTGTGTGTATTAATGTGCGTGTGTGCGTGTGTATATCTGAAACATTACACACCAACTTTAATTGTGAATATCATTGGGGAGAGGGACACAGGGGAGATGAAGGGCAACTAAATTTTACTTTTTCTCTTCAGCATTGCTTGAATTTTTTATAATGAATATACGTAACTTTTATCATGAGACAAAAAACAGCAGATCACAAACAATATGTTCACTGTAATCACATTTCTGTCAAAAAATCTTATGTTTAGATAGGTTTCTTTTTAGTCTGTTTGCTTGTGTTTTAAAGATTAGTTTTACTGAAATATATACTTAACATGGAATACAATGCACCCATTTTAAGGATATAGTTAAGTAAGTTTAGCCTAATGTCCAGTCTTATATCCACCAATCCAATCAAGTTGTGGAATGGTTCTCAGAGAGGCATTCTTTTTAATTCAGAAAGGATGTCCATCAGATCTGGAGACAAAGATTCTAGGTGATTTTCACTTTCTTTGTTTCATTCAAGCCATTACAGCCTTTGCCTAGATTGGGGTCCATAGTGTCTTCTATAAAAGGCCACACAATAAATATTTTTGGCTTTGCAGGCCATGTGGTTTCTGCCATGGCTCAGCTTTGACATCATAGCATGAAAGCAGCCGTAGACAGTAAGTGAATAGGTGTGGCTGTGGTCCAACAGAACCTTATTTGTAGACACTGACCTTTGAATTTCATGTGCCACAAAATACAGGGTGGGGCAAAAGCAGGTTCACAGTTCTTCATACGGAAGATAATACAATAATCTATAATAACAAAAGCATAATATGCTAATTAGACCGGACGTCCTTCCAGACAACCTTCTGGATGAAGCCGAGGCTGTGAGGGAAGCCTGGGTCCCAGGTGCCAGAGGGAAGCCGGTGCCGGCAGCCGGGGGGAAGGAAGGCCTACTCTTGCATGAATTTCATGCATCAGGCCTCTAGTTAATAAATAATAATACAAGAATAAATTCTGTGTTTTGCTTACTCACAACTATAAAACTACCTCTGCCCCATCCTGTATTGTCATTTGATTTTCCCTAGCCATTTAAAAATGTAAAAACCATTCAAAAACAAGGGTGGGCCAGATTTGGTTCATAAGCCGTAGTTTACCGACCCCTGTCTCAGATGACAGGGGCCATCTGGATGGTGTCATAGCTCCTAACTGTTCTCTCACCTGTATTTTTGCCCCCACTATCCATTCCCTAGTAAATGTAATTAATGTTTTACTGAGTTCTTCCTATGAGCAATTTTAATCGTTTGACATGTATTAACTCATTTATCCTCAGAACAATCCAATGAGAAATGTACTATTATTATACCACTAGAGGCCCAGTGCATGATTGAATCATGCACGTGTAGGGTCCCCTACACGCTTTCGCTTTTCGCGGTGGAGCTGGGTGCCTGTCCGCTGGTGCCGGAGCAGACAGGCACCCAGCTCCCCCACTTTTGATGGTCCGCGGCCGCTGAGGGGGGCTAACCTGCTGTTGAGAGGCGCAGGGGGCGGCCTCTCAACGGCTGCTGAAGGGGGCTGCCGCGGACACCTGGCTACCCTGCCGTTGAGAGGCGCAGCTGGGTGTCTGCAGCAGGCCCCCTCAGCGGCCTGCGCCTCTCAACAGCAGGGTAGCCCCCCTCAGTGGCAGCGGATTCGTGCCTCTCAATGGCTGGATAGGCCACCCCGAGTCCCGCCCCCTAGCCTCCCGCCGCCCAATCGTGGGCGTAGCGGAGTGATGGTAATTTACATGTTACTCTATTATTAGATAGGATTTCACAGATGAAGAGACTGCAACACAGAGAGGTTAAGTAACTTAAAACCCTCCTATAGCTTCCCATGACTCCTATTAAAAAATACCAAAATGCTTAACATGTCTAACAAGACCTCCACGATCTGGCCCTCACCTTCCCTTCCAGCCACGTCTTGCCCACTTTCCTACCTTCCCACCAGGTATCGGTCAAACTGGGCTTCAAGTGTCCTAAGCTGGTTCCTGCCTCAGGCTCTCACAGACATGCCCAGTGTGCCTCCAGTGTTTATCTCCACTCTTTCCAACTTCGCTTCTTCCCAGAACTATCCAAAGTCAAGGCCCCCACTCCACTCTCTTATAAATTCCCCCTCTCACGCTTTCATTGCACTCATTACAAGGTTATTTTGTTGTCTGACTACTTGTTTTTGTCTGTGTCCCCATCATCTAGCATAATGCTTAGCACATAGTAGGCTCTCAAAAAATGCTGACTGAGTGCATGAGTGAATGAATGAATGAATGATGTGATTGGGGCTGCACAATTTGTAGGTGACAGAGCTGCCCATGAAACCCAGTTTTGTCTGATTTCAAAGACAAAGCTCTTAATACATGAGAGCTCAGATGTCTTATCATCCAAACCAAAACTCTTTCGAGAGCAAGAGAAGGAGCCATTAATACTGACCAGGGACCAGAGTCCAGGTCAGCCCGGCTCACTGCCCCTCCAGCTCCAAGTGGCCCATCCCAGCATCTTCCCTGTTGGACTCCGTCCGTGGGTCCCCAGAGGCTCACCCAGGTTTGAAGAGATTGGACCAGCCAGGGATGAACTTCGGGTCCCGGAAGAAGAGGAGGATGGCGAACATGCAGAAAAGGATGAAAACGGCCCGTTCGGCAAACCTGTAGTATAGATATGCAGGCACATGGTGACCGTGGGCGCGGGCGGCCTGTGGGGTGGGACGGCCTCGGGCAGGGGCCCACAGGGTGACTGGGCCCAGATCCTGCCTCTGAGAAACTGAAAGGAGTAGTTCACTCCCCAGGAAGCCCCCAGCGTGAGGAGAGGGCTGTTCCATGGTGTGAGTGGTTCCTGCCTGGGGCGACCACACTCGCCAGGGTCCTTCCTAAGTACCCAGCAGCCCTCTCACCAAAACTGTTTATATAATTTTTACCGGGAGTTTCCCAGAGTCCTAGGGAGAATCCAGAGACAGAGAGAAAGAGTGAAAAAAGAGAGAATCAGAAAAGCAGAGAGACAGGAAACAGACAGAGAGGTAGGCAAAGAGTCACACACAGGGATGAACATAAACACAGAGTGGGACAGACACAGAAAGGGACAGACATGAAGAGTAGTAGGAAGCGAGAGAGAGTCTTCAAATGTTGGGGGTAAATATCTACCCAATGTGCCCATTTCACAGATTGGGGAACAGAGCCCAGAGAGGGTTAGTGCCTTGCCCAAGGTCACACAGGAAGTGAGTGGCAGAGTCAGCCCTTGGGGGCAAGCCTGCTGACTCTGAGTTACTGTTACCACCGGAAATACATACTTTAAACAAGGTCCTGGAAGCTGCCCAAAGCAATGTTGAGTATCCCAGGTACCAGGAGGGAAAGGGTGCATTTGGCAGGAAGGAGACAAGTCCCCACCCCAAGTACACCCTGAGGAGCTTTCTAGTTTTCAGGGTATCTACCCCAGCACCAGGGCAAAAGGCTGACTGTGCAAGCCACCTCTCTCCCCTCCATCTCCAGGACCCCACTTCAGGCCATTGGTCCTGATATTCCCCTGGGACTCAGCCCCCAGGGACCCAGGGATCAGACCAAGAGGTATCTCTCCTGAAAGTCTAACGCCCAGTTTTCTCTCCACCCCGTGGGCCCCTGGATCGCGCACACCATGTGCCCCAGGTTCTCGTATTCCGCCTGAATCATAGCGCGAGCCCTATCTTCTCCGGTAGCATTGGCCTCTGTGTCCTTCTTCCAGCCCCTGAAACAGAAAGCAGAGAAGTTAGGAGTGACTACGGCAAGGGTGACTAACTTCGCCCCAGCCCACCCCCACCTGGCCTGGCCTCATTATCTCTGTTCTGGAAACTGCAATGGCCTGGTGGGCTCCCTCTGTCTTCCCTTTCTAAAAACTGTTCTCCCCACCTATAGCCTGGACGGTCTTTTAAAATGGGAATCTGATCATCTGACTCCCAGGGGATCCTTTAGGGGATCAAACAGAAACATGAATAAACATACAATTCAATGGAATAAAATAGAAAGCCCAGAAATATGCCCACATATAAATGGGGATTTAGTCTGTGATAAAGTTGGTATCACAGATTGGTATGCAAAAGATGGGCTATTCGGTCAATGGTGTTGGACATATAGTTCAATGGAACAGAATTGAGAGTTCAGAGATAAACCCATACACATCTGTGGTCAATTGATTTTTGACACGGATACCATGACAATGAATTTAAACCTCACAGCACTCTAAGGATAAACTCCAAATAGATAAAAAAGAATTTAAATGTGAAAATATTAAAATATCAGAGGAAAACGGTGGTTACTTTTTTTTATAACTCCTTTAATGGTAAGGCCCTTTTAACTGTAATGGAAAATTCAGGAGCCATATGAGAAAAGATTGACAAATAGTCTATGTAAAATTTTCTCAAAAATTCTACATGACAGAAAGCACTGTAAGCAAAGTAAAAAGCAAATTAGAAAAATATTTGGCCCTAACCTGTTTGGCTCAGTGGATAGAGCGTCGGCCTGTGGACTGAAGGGTCCCAGGTTCAATTCTGGTCAAGGGCAGGTACCCTGGTTGCGGGCACATCCCCAGTAGGGAGTGTGCAGGAGGCAGCTGATCAATGTTTCTCTCATCGATGTTTCTAACTTTCTATCCCTCTCCCCTCTTCTCTGTAAAAAATCAATAAAATATATTTTTTTAAAGAAAAATATTTGCAACTCATATTGCAGAATAATCACTAATCTTTCAATACCTAAAGAGTATTAGAAATCAATCAGATCAACTAACACCAATGGTCCATTTGAAAAATGTACAAAGGATATAAACACACAGTTTAGCAATTCACAGGAAAGTGAATACCCATGGTCTCCATGAATATATAAAAACTCTTCATATTGCCCCTCAATGTTAAAAGGTGTTCAAAATTACTCTCAATAAAATAAATGCAAATTACTTTTCTCTTATCAGATTGGCAAAAATCCACTTTGCTGTATGGTAACAGACACTCGTATATGTGGTAAATGGGAGAACAAATTAGTACAATTCTTATGGAGAACAACTTGACAATATTTATTAAAATAAAACTGTGTTTTTATTAGTGGTTTAGTATCGATGATGGGTGAATTAACTGAGGGTCTGAGCATAGCAGGCAGGCCACACACCACCCACTATCCTCACACAGTAGGGAAATGAGGTCTACTACAGTCACCAAGTGAGAAGATAACATGACATTATAAAGACAATCCTCAGTGTATGCAGAGGACCAAGACTCAAGCAGCCATTCCCTAGTGAGAAGGAACTCAAAGCTCAAGTTAAACATGAAGGTGGTACCTCGTGAACATTCCCCCATACAGGAAGGAGATCCAGAGCCAGGCAATCAACAGGAACAGCACCATCAGAGGTAAGGCGAAAATGAACCAGGAGCCGAAATTCACCACGTCGCTCTGTGGGAAGGTACTGAAGAAAAGAGGGAGGTGAGAGCCAGTCAAGATCAGCCATGCCGGGGTCTCTGTGTGTGTGTGTGTGTGTGCATAGAAAAATGAGAAGCAGTATGTTAAATATTCACAGTAGCATGAAAGCTATTTCAAATTTTTTTTCTATATTATCTGAGAGTTCTATAATGTACCCACCATTACATGTATAATCAGAATAAACTAATGAAATGAATTTGGGGAGCAAAGCCCCAGGAGAACTCTCAGGGCAGCTATTGCCCTGTCTCCTGGGCTCCCAGCTGGAGAATCAGAACTCCACATTACTTAGCATTCCTTCTAAATCCCCTCCTCCAAGACCAGAAAGTCCAAGCCTGAGCAATTAAATGTTGTCAATGACATGTACGTAATTTATATTTACTCCAAATCCTTCAACTTGATATTTTTACCTACAACTCCAGCATTTCCTCCCTAATTCTTTAAAAAAAATTTTTTTATTGATTTCAGGGAGGAAGAGAGAGAGAGAGAGAGAGAGAGAGAGAGAGAGAGAGAGAGAGAGAAACATCAATGATAAGAGAGAATCACTAATCCGCTGCCTCCTGCACACCCGCTACTGGAGTTCGAGCCCACAACCCTGACATGTGCCCTGACCAGGTATCAAACCATGACTTCCTGGTTCATAGGTCAATGCTCAACCATTGAGCCACGCCAGTTGGGCCCTCCCTAATTTCTTTTAAAGTTGGGATAAATTTCTGCTCATGTCAGGGTGGGCAGACAGCCTGAAATTTCTCTGATAGCAACTGCCACCCCACCCATTACCCAAATCCCCCACCTCAGGACCTGCCCCTGAGGCTCCCAGAACCCACATCTTTCCTGTCCAGCCTCTTCTGGTTGAGGAGACTACAGGGCCAGCCCAGACTGTTCCCACATCTGAAACAGGGCCATCTAGGTTTGCTAACCCAAACCTAAGGCCCAGCCAGGTCTTGCTCAGAGAATGGAGATGAAAAGGTCTGCATTGGGCTTAAATCAATTAGCAAAATGCTGACGCCTGGCCCATCTCACCCCCCCTGAATCACAATCTGCAACTGAGACCCAGCTGTATTTTTCCATCTCCCCCAGTGACTCTAACAAGCACCCATTGGCTGAGAATCACTGGTTTCTACCATCAAATCATATAATCAAGGAACTTAAGCACCTGATATAATATAGTGGAGGTTTAAGGTTTTAAAATCAGTTTGTGAGGCAAAACAGGAGTGCACTTAAAATTTCTCACAAAAATAATTTCAATTGCACACAAGTAGAGAACCGATTTATGTATGCCGAGCCTGCTCTCAGGAGACCAGCACCAGCTTTCCCTCACCCTCCCAGTAGGTCCTTGATTCCTTGGTTGAGCAGCCGGGAAAGAAGCTGGTCAGCAGCGGGACCATGTGGAACATCAAAGACTTTGTACTGTTATCTGCCTGCCAAATGCTTACGTTTGCATTTGTGAAGATTAAATCAACACAGGCCACATCTCCACTGCACAGGAATCTGAAAACCTCTCAGAATCCTAGAATCTGAACATCTCAGGATCTTGAAATACAGGAATTTTTTAAATCTTTGAACTAAGAGGCTTGGAACGATGGAGTCGACAAGCCATGCTGTCTGAGAATCCGCTTATCCTCATGCCGGCCTCTGTTGGAACAGTTTCAGAGATGGGGACACTTCACCTCCTGGCAGAACCCGCTGCCCTGCTGGCCTGCGTGCAAGGCTGCAAAGCTTCTCCCTGGACAGGACTGCCACAGACCCACGCCTCCAGCTGGGGCGTTTTTAAAGCAGATGCCACATCATGTTGCTCTTCTGCTCTCAGCTTTCCACGGACTCCCCACTGGGTCCTTAACAATAGTTGCCTTAGTCTGGCCTCTTCTTACCGCATCTCCTCCCACAATCCCCTGCACCTTCTACACTGCAGCCTAGCTGGTCTTGATGCCGTTCGCCTTTGCACAGGCTACCCCCTCTGTCGGGAAGGCACTTTCCTTCTGTGTCCACATAGTTCACTCCCTCACCTCTAGGCCTCTGCTCAAATGTCATCTTATTAGAAAGGTCGGACATCCGTGACCGACTCACTCCTGTGCCTTCTACCCCTTTATCCTGCTTTATTTTATTTCACAATTTATCACATGGGCATATCCCATATTCATTTGCTTTTCCCTTTACTGCGTATCTCCCCACCAGAATAAAAGTCCCACAGAGCAGAGACTTTGCTGGGTTTCATGCTGAAGCCTGGCCAATAGAAGGCACTCAAGATACATGCCCTGGATGTTAACTGAAGGAGGGGGAGAGGAGAAGGAAACTCCAGTGCCAGGTGGGGGACACCTGCTTTTACCTCTTGATCCCACCAAGTAGGATGAGGTTGGGAGCCGTGCCGGTGAGAGTGGCCGTGCCCCCAATGCTGGCTGCGTAAGGGATGGAGATGAGGAGGCCCTTCCAGATGTTTTTGCGATATTCTTCCGCCTTCTTGTTGCCGTCTGGGAGAGCCGTCGGATCCTCGGCCTCCTCAGGGAAGTCTTTGCTTTAAACAAACCCAAAGAGACGCCATTCAGCACACATGCAGCAATCCTGGGCTCACACGGAACAGCTCACACATTGCTGGGCTTGGGAGAGCTCCGTGGCTTTTTGAGAAGGTAATTTGGCACAGGCATCAAAACCCTCAAGAGCTGTGCACCCCTCCAGCTCAGGTGTTCTCTCCTAAGAATCAGTCCTAAAGAAATAATTGGGCAAATGTCTCGGGTGTGGGTACGAGAGTTCACCGTGGTGTTAAATACCATTTCAATTAATTAATTAGTTAATTAATTTTTATCATTTAAATTTAGAATAACCTAAATCACCATCAAAAGGGGATTGGCCAAATAAAGATGATCGATCCCCTTTCTGGATGCTATTTAAATATTATGATTTAGATGAGTGTATTAAGATAAAAGATATCCATTATATAAAGTGGAAAGATAGGTAACAGCACTAGTTTTTATTTTATTTAAAAAATATTCACATTATTTCATGAATATTTGAGTTTTAAGAAAAGTCTAGAATAATAATAGGCAAAGTCATTTTGGTACCTTTCTTGGGGGTTAAACTATGGATTCTTTTTCTCTATTTGTATTTTTCTGGGTTGTTTTCCTTGCACGGTTAAAGAGTTTTGGGAAAGAATGAAATTAAGAATTATTAATTATATAATTTAAAGTTAATGATGTTGACACAAATGTGATTGAGGTAAAAAGATGTTCACTTCACTCCATTAAGTGAGATAACAGTTTCCAAACAGCATATGTAATATTGTCAGCATTTTTATTTAAGAAAATGTATGTATGTATATAGAGAGAGATATCAATAAATAATCTAGATTGGTGTTCACTTAACTATTTTAACTTGTCTATGGGAGTGAGATGCCGAATATATTTTTTTGTTTAAGAGTGTTGTTCTTGCCCTGACCGGTTTGGCTCAGTGGATAGAGCGTCGGCCTCTGGACTGAAAGTCCCAGGTTCGGTTCCGGTCAAGGGCATGTACCTTGGTTGCGGGCACATCCCCAGTGGGGGATGTGCAGGAGGTGGCTGATCGATGTTTCTCTCTCATCGATGTTTCTAGCTCTCTTTCCCTCTCCCTTCCTCTCTGTAAAAAAGCAATAAAATATATTTCAAAAAAAAAAAGAGTGTTGTTCTTTTTTGACTTGTGCAATTATAAAATGTTTATAAGTGAATGAAATTAAGAATTGCTCCTGTGCAACAAACCAAATATGTTTAGATAATAAAAGATCCAGAAAATACTGTCTGGTTTTAATTGCTGCATGAGGGGCCCCGTCTCCAGTGGGCAATGAGGACAGGATCTGAAGTCTGAAAGGAACACAAGGAAGCAGCTGGAGACCCATGTCATGCATGGTCTGACTTCTCAGGTGAGTGGCCTGGTCGGGAACTGTGGCCTCTCAGATCTGGGAACCCAACCAGACTGAGCCTCCCAGTGAGAATGAGAGAGCAGAAAGAGCCCTAGGGCTCATCTAGTGCAACCCTTCTTTGTTTAGATGGGGAAACTGAGGCCCAGAGAGGGGACAGGCTTGCAGCCAATGGACATAGAGTTGTCATCTAATGGACATGGCGTTCCAGAGAGTAGCATCAGGTATTTTCCAATAAACTCAGCATAAACTCTGCATAGGCAGGAGGTAAACATTGATTCCCAGGTTGCATAGTAGTGCGTGGCTGGGCCATCACAGAACCCATGATCTCAAAGCTGGACTCAAAGCTCCCAAGTGGTGCTGGGAAGGAGTACAGTCCCTGGGATAAAACAATCAGATGTAACATCATATTCCTCCTCTGCTACCCCTCCATCAGCTCCCCTCCATCAAAATCAAGGCTACGTCCGTGGCCTATGAGGTTGCACAGGCTCTGTCCCTCTACTACCACCCTCACCACACAGGCAGTCTTTCTAACATTATCTCCTACCATCCACTCTCCCAACGCCAACCACACAGGAAGCACACAGGCTTCCTGTCTGCTTTGGACTCCCAGGAACTTTGCACCTGCTGGTCCCTCTGCTGAGAACACTACAGATCCGCCACAATCCCTCATCTCCTTCAGGTGTCTGCTCAAGCATGACCTTCTTAGAGAGGCCTTCCCTGATTACCCACTCTAAAGCTGCCCTTTTCCACCTCCAGGCCCCCGCCCTGGCCTCTTTACTGCATTACTCTCCTGCATAACACTCACAACCATGGGGCATATTATGGATTTCACTTGTGAATGAAATAGACCTGATCAATGCCCAGCAATGCTGAGAGCAAATCACTTCACTTCCTACTGTTCCATCACCATTAAATCAAGATAACAATGCCATAAATAAGAAGCGCTACCATCATAGGGCCTCGCAGCTGGCTTTGTCGGCATTATTCCATTTAATCTCAAAACAACCCTTGAAATTGGGTTCCAATATCATATCCAGTTGTTAGGTGAACTTAATTGAGGCTCAGAATGGTTAAATGACACAGCAGGTAAGTGGTGGAGCCTGCGTTCAAAGTCAAATCTGTGTGGGTCCAAACCCCAAGATCTTAAACATATTGTTTTACACAAAGTATACCAAAGACTGAACACGCTATTGATGTGAAGGGGCTTCCGGACTCACATAAGTCACGATTATTACTGTCTCATAGGACATTTTTGTCCTTGGCGCCTCTCGACCTGGTCTGCACCTGCTCTCCTTCTTGACTATCATGTGGCTTGTGCTCTTCTGCTCTGGGCCTGCCCTGGAGACCCTCCCCTCACTAAAACTCTAGGGATTTAATGTATCCTCTGCCTGACCACATTTGCATTTTTAAGGATTCAGTGGAGATCTACGCATAACCAAAAGGTGGAAACTTGGGCAGGTAGGTCATTTGGAGAAATTTTCAGAGATGGGAGGGAGGTTGCTTGCAGCACTGAGCTCTCATTCATCATCTCCTTAGACCAAGAATTGGCTCCTCAATGATTTTTACCAGGAACTCACTCTTCTCTTCTGGCAAGAAATTGCATCTCCATGGGCACAGGGTTCATGCCTTTTGTCCCCACAGCAACTAGGAGAAGAAAGCATGATGG
Source organism: Cnephaeus nilssonii (assembly GCF_951640355.1). Classification (NCBI taxonomy): domain Eukaryota; kingdom Metazoa; phylum Chordata; class Mammalia; order Chiroptera; family Vespertilionidae; genus Cnephaeus; species Cnephaeus nilssonii. The sequence goes on along the minus strand of NC_137082.1, from coordinate 68,151,912 downwards.
GTTTAGTGTCATGTGAATGGGACAGGAGTGTGCCCATTCTTTTGAAGGCAGTCAAGAGTACTTCTTCAGGGTTCACTCTTTGCCAAGAATCCCATACTATTCATTCAATCAAGTAAATAAATAAAGCCATTCAACATTCCATCTTCCTGTCCTACCCATGTCTATTTGGAGACCCCAGACTTGTAGGCAGGGAATTAGCTGTAAGACTGCTTGACAGCCCATAACTCGAGCCTAGGCTTACCTGAGCAGCCATCGCCAAAAGGATGTTTGGGAAAGACTAGTTATGAGTGGTAATGGATCAGCAATGGAATGGTTGGCCCCAATCTCCCATTTATTCATTCAAAAAGTATTTATTGAGCACCTACTATGTGCTATTGACTATGAGCTTGGGGTACACAGTGAAAAGTATACAACAAGGACCCTGTTCCCATGAAGTTTATGTTCTAGAAAGGGAGACAGACAGTGAACACAGAAAGAACATTTCAGGTAGTGATGGAGGAAATAAGACTGGGCCAGGTGATGGAAAGTAATAATAGAGTAGGGAGAGGGAGCAGGTGGCCTATTGTAATCAGTCAACAGAGAGACACCATATGCTGATGGCATTTGATGTGAGACCTTAAGGATAAAAAGGAACCAGTCACATGAAGAGTCTTGAGAAGAGAGTTTCAAGCAACAGAAACAGCATGTGCAAAGGCCCTTGGGTAAGAAGCTTAGAAGAACTGAGGAACCACGAGAAGGCCAGTGTGTGGGAAAAGTAGAGAGCAGGGAAGCCCTAGGGGAGCTAGGGAGTGGGAGTGGGTTAGACAGAGGTCAACAGAAGTCAGATGTCAACTCAAGGACGGCGAACCCTTGCAGGATTTAGAGCCCATGATGGATATAGTGTGGTTGATATTTTGCAAACATCTCTGGACCTGGTAGGGGACAATGGACGATAGGGGAGCAAAAATGGAGGGTGGGAAACCAGTTCAGAACCTATTGCGTTTTCCAGGTAAGATGATGATGACTGCACAGTGGCCATAAGAATGCTGAGAGTGAATAAGTTGTAAGTGTGTTTCCGTTCTCCTTAGACAAGAGCTTGGTGCAACTTGGAGCCCAGGACCAGAACTGTCATGTGAGCCCTAGCCGATCACTCCATCAATGATGTCATTGAGTGACATGGAAATCTACATCTTTGTGGAACTTATCTTCTGGTTAGGGAGACAGACCATAAACAAATAAGTATAATATACAGTGTGTCAGATGGGAATTCGTGTCATGGAGAAAAATAAAGCAGGGAAGGGGCCCGGTATTCTGGGATCGGACAATCTTTATAAAGGATGGTCAAGAAAAGTACGACTGAGAAGGTAACATCAAACAGACACCTGAAGAAGGTGAGGGGGTGCGCCAGGCAAACCTCTGGGGAAATTAAGAGCAGGTGCAAAGGCTCTGAGGTGAGAGGGGGATGGTGTATCCAGAAGCAGAAGGGAGACCAGTGGGGCTGGAGGGGCCTGAGGGAGTAGGAGGTGAGGTGAGAGAAGTGGCAAAGGGTGGGGGTAGCAGGAAGTGGGCTGGATCATACAGGAAACTTGGGGATCACAGTGAAAACTTTGGTTTCTCCTCTGAGTCACATGGGAGCAGAGGCGGAAGAGTGTTGGAGCAGAGTCAGGACAGGATCTGACTTTGTTTTAAAAGTATCCCTTGCTTGATAGTGTTTTATAGACAAGAAAAATGGAAGAGATTAAAAGTTCTTTCTGCTGAAATCATCACCAAGGCAAAAAGAAACCATCCCTAGGTATTGAGCATGTAACTGGGCTCTGGGTTCAAATCATACCGTCATCATTCACTATGTGACCTTAGATCAGTGGCTCTCCACCGGGGCCACTTCTCCCTCCCATGGGCATTGGTAATGTCAGGACACCTTTTTGGTTGTCACAACTGGGGTGCGCAGTGTGCTACTGGCATCTAGTGGGTAGAGGCCAGGAGTGCTGCAAAATATCCTACAATGCACAAGCCAGCCCCCCCCACCCCCCCCCCCCCCAAAAAAAAGACTTATCCTACCCATAATGTCAATAATGCTGAGGTTACAAAACTCTGGATATCTCTTAATCACTCAGCACCTCAATTCTTTAATTCATAAAATGGAAGTAGTAATTTTCCTAGTGGTGTCAAGAGGGTTAAGGAGTTGACCCATTTGCTACAGATTGAATGTTTGTATCCTCCCCAAAATGCATTATGTTAAAACTTAATCCCTAATGGGACAGTATTAAGAGGTGGAGCTTTGGAAGGTAATTAGGTCGTAAGGGTGGAGCCCTCATGAATGGGATTAGTGTCCTTATAAAAGAGAACCACAGAGCCCTCTTGCCCCTGCAACCATGTCAGGACACAGCAAGAAGAAAGCCATCTATGAAACAGGAAGTGGAATCTCACTAGACACAAAATCCACTGGATCCTTGATCTTGGACTTCCAGCCTCTAGAACTGTGAGGAGCAAATACCCAATCTATGATTTTTTTTAATAGCAACTAATGGACTGAGGTAGCATTTAAAGCAGGGACTGACAAATTTCTTCTGTAAAAGGCCAAGTGGGAAATATTTTAGGTTTTGGAAGCCATATGGTCTCTGTTGTTAACTACTCAACCCTGCCATCATATCATGGAAGCAGCCACAGACAACAAGTAAAACGATACGTGGGGCTAAACCTTTATTTTGGGGCACTGAAATTTGAATTTCATATAATTTCCACATGTCACAAAATATTCTACTTTCGATTTGTTTCAACCATTTCAAAATATATCAACTATCTTTGGCTCACAAAAAAACAGGTAGTGGGCTGAAGTTGCTGGGCTGAAGTTTGTCAGACTGTGATTTAAAGAATTTCACGGGAACCTGAGCACTCGCAAGGAGTTAGTTAATGCGGATTGCTCTTGAGAAAGAATATCAAAGTGGCCCCTGACGTCTACCTACGTTATGTTGTCCTCTTGTTGGACCTAACGAATCTTACACATCACTGGCCTCCAAGTCACTGCTAAAATGGTGAGCCAAAGCAAGGATGCTAAAGTTGTCTAAGCACAAAGCCACTTGCCTCCCACAAAAGGCCAAGCATCCCCACTCCTGCTAAATGAATGGTGCTCCTTCCTTACCCATTCATTGAGCTGCCCCTGGCTTCCGACAGCAACTAACCTAGAGCAAACCCTGCTCCCTTAGACCCCCCTCCACATGACCCCGCCAAGTCCTATAAGAAGTCCTTTCACACACCCTCTTACTGAGACCATCAAGCCTGTCCCGGTGTGCTCCCCCTCCCTGCAGCAACAGAAATACACTCAACCTGTTCGACTACAGATACATTTCCGGGATCTTCGCCCATGTGGACTGGGAAGAAGGGTCTAGACTCCCGCTTCTGCTCTCTCCTGTCTCACCCAGGGACCTGGGGAAGTACGTTCCTTCCTCTCTCCACTCTGGGCGGCTCCTTTCCTGTTTGTACCAGGACTTAAAGCCCCCGGAGCCTCGTGGCCCCTGGCCTGGCTGCTAACACAGCCTCCACTCCACTCCCTCCACCCCTGTCCTCACCTCACCCCACAGACACAGCAACTGGGTGAAAGGGAGCATCTCTCTCTGCACTGGAATGAGCTTTGTTTCAGGTCTTGGGGTTGATCATTAACCAACCCCAGCTGTCTGATCCCACTGCCCACACAAGCAGGCGTCTGCCCCAACCTCCCAGGGTCTCCTACCTCCTGACGCCCTGCAGCATACATAAGAGGGAAGACTGAAGTTCGCTGTGTGCTATTTTTGCTGTGTCTGAGGCTGGCGCTGCTGACCACCGGCCAGGGTCTGAAGGCGAAATGCAGATCAGTTCGCCCAGGGCCAAGGGGGCGAGGGCCTAGGGGCTCCCGTGATGGGAATACATGTCCACATGCAATGCACACGGCCCGAGGCCAGGGCACTGAAGCAGGAAGTGAAGCTGTTAATAGGACACAGATGCTGGGAGGCAAAGTCGCTCCCCAGGGGATGGCCGGACAGGGCGAACTCTGACCCAGTGACCCCCGATCCCCACCCATCTCTCGCTCTCTCTGTACCCTTCCCTCCGCACCCCTGGGTAAATGGTAGCATTTCCTGGGAGTGCCTAAGTCCCACCCTGGAGGTTCTGGTTTAGTGATTCTGGGGCCTCAGTATTTTTGAAAAGTTCTGCAGGTGATTATTCTGGGATGCCTGGGCTGAGAACGACTCCCCTGAAGTTACAGATGGGGGACTGAAGCCTCCTGAGGTTGCCCACACCCTCAGAGGGAGCGTGTGTTCACCAGTTGACCTCAGTCGCCCCCAGCCCCTGTCACTCAACCACAGACCCTGGTTGCTGCCAGCATCTGAGCTGGGGAGCCCCGATATTAGACTGTACGTGCTATACACAAGGCTGGTTAGAGGTTGGGACTTATGTAAGGTCTTATTCAAATAATACCCGTACCTGAGTTTGTATCAGGCAGGGCAGGTATCTTACCTCGGAACAGCCCGGGAGAGCTGGGCAGGGGTTACTACCGTCCTCTTTACACCCAGGGAAACTGAGGCCTAGAGAAGTGGATTAGCGTTGGGATCAAGATGACCCAAAGGGTTAGTGGCAGCGTCAGGCTTGTTCCAGGACTATTGATTTGCCCCGCCCCCACTCCCCTGAGTCTCTCTCCATCTCCAAAGGTGCCCACCTGGCCCTTGGTAGGTCTGACCTGGAACTGTGAACCCTAGTCTAACCTTGACGTTGGGAACACAGAAACCCCGCAGGAAAGAGTTCTTGCATCAAATTAAGTAAAGAGAACTCCAGGGAAAGTCAAAGGGCCCAGATGAGTCAGGTTTACATGCATTCATTCAATAAGCACTCACAGCAACCTAGATGGTAAGTATAAATATCCCCACTTTATCTATGAGGAAACTGAGGCTTGGAGCAGTTAAGTAACTGGTCTATTCATTTCTTTTTCTTTTTTTTCCTTAAATATATTTTTATTGATTTCAGAGAGAAAGGGAGAGGGAGAGAGAGATAGAAACATCAATGATGAGAGAGAATCATTGATTGGCCATTTCCTGCATGCCCCACATTGGGGATAGAGCCCACAACCCCGGCATGTACCTTGACTGGAATCGAACCTTGACCTCCTGGTTCATAGTTGACACTCAACCACTGAGCCACGCCGCCTGGGCTGGTCTATTCATTTCTTAATTCCACACATTTATTGAACACCTACTATGTGCCAAACAATGTTGTAGGGGAAACAAGACCACAACAATGAAAGAGATGGACAAAAACCCCCTTTCGGCTTGGAGTTTACAAGGAGACAGATAATAAACACATAAATCCCTCTCAACCAGGAGGCACAGGAAACTTCAAGTGTGCCTTACGGTGTGGGGTTCATTGCCAGCTCCTCCCAATTCCTGGAAATCTAATCATGGTTTTTATATAATTTCCACGTAGTAACTAACCCCTTCCTATGCTCCCGGTTCTCATTTCTCATGTAAACTTCACAAGAATACATTTGAAATGGGAGGCACTGTTCTCATCTTATAGTTGAGAAGAGAGCCCTCACTCCTGGCTCATGAATGAAGAGCAATGGAAGAGGGCAATGCTTAACCCAACCTCAAATATGGCCTTTTGAATGATGGCCTCTTGGACGTTCCTAAAGGAGAGACGTGGGTGGCAAGCTGGCCTTCTTCAGCAGAGAGATGCAGAAGGAAGAATGGTAGAGTTTAGATTCAAAAGCCGGGTGGGCCCCTTACTGGTTGAGGGAACTGGGCAGATACTTCACCGCTCTGAGCGGCAGTTTCCTGCTCTGTAGCATGGGCGTGATGAGAGAGCCACCCGCAGGGCCGCAGTGGGGGATCTAATGAGAACACGCAGGGAGGACGCTCCTCAGTCTCCCGGGCAGCGCTAGGAGCAGAGCTGGTAAAGGAACAGACGAGAAGAGCAGGCTGTCCTCCAAGTCTGAGGACCCCTGGGGTCTTGTCCAGCGAGCACCACCCTGCCCTCGGCTCTGTCCTGCTCTGACGTGGTGCTCAGAAGCACAGGTTCCAGACCCGGACAGAGCTCAGCAACTAACTCACCATGTTACTTTGGACAAATCACGTTGCCTCTGAGCCTCAGTCTCCTCATCTGTAAAATGGGGATCATCTATCTCATAGGACTGTTAGGAAGATTCAATGAGCTAATGGGTGTGAGGATTTTAGCACAGTGTCTGGCATGTGCGGGGTCTTCAGAAAATGAAAGTGCACACTATCATTGTGGTTGCTGCTTGACTGTCTCTCATGGACTTACTGCCCCTGGAGCCTCCTCGCCCGTGTCCTGACCCGCTAGCACAGCCCCCACTCCCTCCACCCCCATCCTCACCTCACCTCACCTCACCTCACCTCAACTCACACAGCAACTGGGTGAAAGGGAGCATCTCTCTTTGCACTGGAATGAGCTTCGCTTAGATCTTAGGGCTAATCGTTAACCACTATCTGATCCCACTGGTCTGCCCCAACCTCCCAGGGTCTCCTACCTCCTCACACCCTGCAGCATAAACTAGAGGGAAGAGAGAATTTTGCTGTGTGCCCAGCATTGTGCGTGACCTTGGGCAAGTCCCTTCCGTTTCCCGGGTCTCAGATGTTTCATCTTTGTAATAAGGGACTTGGCTTTCAAACTTTTTTTTGGCCACTAGACTCTTTGAAAAACTCTTGTGTTGGAGGCAGAATGACAGGTTCAGGACACAGGCTCTGAAATCAGCCAATCTGGGTTCAAAATACCAGAGCAGCTGTTGGAAAGTAGGGTGACCTGCTTTATTTTGTTTTGTTTTATTTTATTTTATTTATCCTGTTTTGTTTATTTCTTCCTCCATTTCCATTCTTCTGAATGGGGTCCATGCTATTTAATCTGGTTAAATATTTGCATGATGCCCTTAAGAAAGACCGACCCAGTTCCCCTTTCTCTAGCAGTGCTCAGAGTTCCAATGGCCCTCATTCCTGCCAATACTTGGCATTATCCAGCTTCCTCATTTTTTGCCAGTCTCATCGAAGTCAAACTCATTGTTGTTTCAATTTGCATTTTTCTGGGCATTAACGATTTTAAGCATCTCTTCAAATGCTTTAAAAAAAAGTTTAGCCCAGCCAGCGTGGCTCAGTTGTTGAGTGTCAACCTACAAATCAGGAGGTCACGTTTCAATTCCTGGTCAGGGCACATGCCCGGGTTGTGGGCTCGATCCCCAGTGTGGGGCGTGCAGGAGGCTGCTGATCAACGATTCTCTCATCATTGATGTTCCTCTCTCTCTCTCCCTCTCCTTTCCTCTCTGAATATATTTTTAAAGGGTTTAATTATAGTACCTATTTCATAAAACTGTTTTGAGAGGTGGAGATAGCGTATGGAAAGTGTTTAACTCTGCTTAATATATAGTAAATTCTCAATAAATGCTATTTTTTAAGTACCACGGTTTGACGTAGTTACTTTTCAGTTATTATTATTATTATTACTATTATTAAAATACTTGGCACATAACAGGTGCTCAATGAGTGCCTTCTCTTTGCCTGCCCTGACACCCTGTGGATGTCCCCACTCCCGCCTCCCCCCGCGGGGTTGGCCCGGCCCTTCCCACAGCCTCACCTGTGCTCTCTTCCTCCTCACCAAAGAGGTTCTTCAGGATGGCACTGGCGATGGGCAGCATCATGGCGGTGGAGGCGGTGTTGCTCAGCCACATGGACAGGAAGGCGGTGCTCACCATCATTCCAAAGATGAGCCTGGGAATGGAGGGAGGTAGAGGCAGAGCTGGAACTGGGGTCCGAGTCTGCCACGCCGGAGGCATACAGCCCCCTCATTTTACAGATGGCCCCCATTGTATAATAAAGTTGCCTTGGTTCAGCACCAAGACCCTCTACCATCCCACCCCAAACAGCCTTCCCAGCCTCCTCTTCCCCTCCCCTCCCACTCTTACCAGGCCCCCTGCTCGGGCTCTGCCGAACTCCTCACCAGCACCCAAGCAGGCCCTCATCTCCGCCTCCCTCCCATTGCTTGGTCCTCCCAATAGGAATTCATGTTTCATGACTTGTTTTCTTGCATTCAACTTTTAATCCACCTTAAATTACTTAGACGTATATATAGTATGACATTAACTCTAAGGCCATCTTTTTTGGAAGAATAAGCTAATTATTTCAACATCCACCATTTCCTGAATAACTCATCCCTTCCCCACTGACTCAGATTTCTTCTAGATTATTTATTCTGTGCTGTTTTGTTTCTTTTAGTCCTCACCCGAGGATATTTTTTCCATTTATTTCTTGAGAGAGTGGAAGGGAGGGATGAGGGGGGAGAGAGAGAGAGAAACATCGACATGAGAGAGACATAGTGTTTGGGTGCCTCCTGGGGCTGGGGAACCCGAAACTGAGGTACATGCTCTTGACCGGGAATCGAACCTGAGACCTTTAGGTCTGAGGGCCGACACTCTAATCACTGAGCAAACCAGCCAGAGCTGTTTTAAAAACGAGTTCTGTTTTAAAAACTATTTCTGAACTAGCGTCACCTTGTCTGAACTTTAAAATATGTTTGCCAGAGCCCCGCCCATTCTTCAAGGTCAAATGTAAGCTCCTCCATGACATGACCCCTACCTCTCCTGTGGGCTCCCATAGCACCTGTGTTTCTGGGGTATCAGATTCCGCGAGAGATGGAATCTCTCCCCAGGACTGCAGCTCCTCCGGGTGGAAACACAGCTTCAGAGCCTAGCAGAGTGCTTAGCCCGAAGCAGATGCTACAAACTTACATGTCCCCAGAACCTTCTTCACTCTCACCCTTCCCCCACCCCATCACAGAGAGAGCTCTCACATTCTGTCCATCTCCACTGCCACCACCGAGTCCACGCTGTTACCATCTTCGGTCTGGACCCCCAGCACAGTCCACCTTCTCACTGATCATCGGCCCTCCACATGGCAGCCAGCGGGGATTGTTTTAAAATGCAAATTTCATCATGTCCCTCCCCAGCTTAGATCATTTTAAAATAGAGTTTCATAATCAGGGTGGGGCCATGGATATCATTCAGGGTGAAAAGGAGGGAGAAAAATCCATCTTTATTTTGCTAACATCTAATAGACATTTTTTCCATCTGTGATAAGCAGAGGCCACAAAGTTCTGTGGTATTAGACGTGCCTGGGACTTGGTCACCAACGAAGATCACGGATACTTTCATATGGCATTCCTGCCTGACAGGTGCAGACATCTGCGAATATCACTGACACTCAAAACTGCCTGGAAACTACAGGGAGTTTCAATTCCTGTGGCCTCACCCCTGCCCGGTGTTGGGCATCATTCAGTATACCAAAAGGTGGCGGGTTCGGTTCCCGATCAGGGTACATACCCAGGTGGTGGGTTCCGTCCCTCGTTGGGGCACGTGCAGGAGGCAAACTGTGAGTGTGGGGACACGGAAAGGCCTCTTTCTCTGTGCTGTAGCCTTCCACAATCTATGAAAAGCACCCCACGACTGTTAGCTCCTCTGATTCACACAGCCCCTCTATTCAAACTGCAAGACAAGATAAGTAACTTTCAAGGCTATGTTCTCGCATACCCCTCCTCCCTGCTGTTTTTACAGCTGGGGGGGGGGGGGGGATAATTTGCATCAAGAAGTCTCTAGTTAGCAGAAAGTCCCCTTCCCCCTTCCTCTTCAAACAAGCCTCTTCTGAACTCTTCATAACTTCACTCTAAGCATGTTTTACAGGTTTGGAAAAAATGCTGATAAGACACTTCCCTGGGACAACTGCCCCGAATGTCTCCTGAAGAACAAACAAATCACAACCCCCTGATAGCTGCTCAACTCAGGCCCAGGGTTCCCCTCCCTTCCTTGTTGCTTAGCAACAGCCAGGGCTTAAAAGGGGAAGCCACTTTTGTTTCCTGGGCATTGTATTGATTAGCAATGCCCTGGCCCTCACCTTTCAGGGAAAGTAAAATAAACTTTGTCTTTGCATCTATCTCTTCTCCCAGTTGTGAATTCTTTCACAGCCCCAGTCACCAGGCACATCCCTAACACAACTGATCTATGTTTCTCTCTCTCTCTCTCTCCCTCTCTCTCTCGCCCTCCCTCTCTCTCTAAAAATCAATTTAAAAAAAGAAAAGAAAAACAAAACAAAACTACAGCTGTTAGGACAGTAGTTATATCCTATCATTTTTACTGGAAAGAGGAACGTACATATGATACCATATCATGGATCTATGTGTTTTAAAGAAGTATTTGGGTGACTGCCTTTTGCTGGAATTGTTGTGCTTATTGTTGTTTTAAAGCCCATGTGTTGTGCTTTATGATTTAAAAACATTATTCCCGAAGGAATACTTAAGATCCACCAAATTGGAAAAAAAGATGCGAAGAACAACAATGACCCTATTTGAAAGGCCATTCAATCCTCTTAGAATAAAAATTCAAATCCGAGCCAGGAGCTGAGGACCTGCCTGCGGGAACAGACCCTGCCTCCTGCTTCTCTGAGGCCATTTCTCCCCATTCCCCACCCTCCCCTTCTCCTTGGCTGGTAAGCACCAAACTGGGATGCTTAATGGGCAGCATTTGCTGTGCAGGTCTCGGCTATTTTATCGCCATTTTACAGACAGAGAAAGGTTCAGTCTTTTCCCAGAGCAGGAAAGGTAGAATTCATGCTGCGAAATGGCCCCTTCTAAAACTACTGAACACAAATCCCTGGGGACGGAGCCTGGGAACCAGCATTTCAACCGATTTCCCAGTGGTGCTTACGCACTTTTGAAAATCCTCACTGTGTCTGCCACACAGAGGGGCTCATTAAATATAAGAGGAATGAACAGGTATGTGGAAGGCGGGACATGAGCTTGTTAGCCTGGATGAGTAACAAGGAAGAGTAAATTTGGGCTCCAAGAGATGTGGTCCCGCTAACGCCCCACCTTTGGGCTGGACCCGTTACCTGGCCTTACCAGATCGGCCGGACCCCAACGAATGTGAGGATCTTGAGGGCGATTCTCCGGTGCAGGTTCCACTCCTCGATGGCGCTGGCCATGATCAGGCCACTGAGGAAGAGGAAGTTGGTGTCCACGAAGTACTGGGGGCAGACGTCTTTGGACTTCAGGATACCCAAGAATGGGAAGAGGATGATGGGCAGCAGCGCTGTCACCGCGAGGGGCAGCGCCTCCGTGCACCAGTACACGGCCATGAGCAGGATGACAAACAGACAGCGGCCTTCCTGCAGGAGGGGGGGCGGGGGGGAGCAGGCTCAGCACAGCTCAGGGGCAGGGGAGAAGAGGTCCTGCAGCAGGCCCATCGGGCACATTCCTTGGGGAGGCAGAGGACAGGGTACGTGCCCAAGGCAGGTGTCGTCACCTGTCTGAGCCTCATTCTGCTCAACTCTAGAATAGGGAAGCCGTATCTGTCCAGTTTAGAGGACTGTTTGAGGATTCTATAAAATACCCCATTGTCTTAAAAGTAGACCCTGAGATGAGCATGAGACTGAAAACACTTGACGAAATAGGGGATCTCAGAAAGTTCCAGCAGGGTGTGGCGAAGTGCAACAGAGAAGGAAGCCAATGCAGAGTGTTAATGAGGTTACCACTGGTGGTAGCTGGGGTCAAGCCTGATGGGGCCCTGGGAGATGGTGTAGATCATGCCTCATAGTTGTCCCCCTGAGGGGGACAACAGAGTTGGGCTATTTACCTGCCCATTCCCTGGTCATCACTGACTGAGGGCTGCTCTTGGGAGCATTACTGCCCCACACTTCCAGGCGGCCCCATGTGCAGCCGGAGAGCCCCACGCTGAGCAGCTCAGGGGCAGTAAGAAGCAGGGAGCATGTGTAGAATGGGGAGCGTCAATGGGGATGTGGAGGGAGCATCCGTAGCATCTCTGCCTGGCAGGCAGCGTGATGCCCGACACTTAGTGCACACTCCATCAACAACAGTAATAACGGCAAGGACTTCATTGTGCCCTGTTCGTTGGGAATAAAGCTGGTATAGCCACTACAGAAAACAGGATGGCAGCTCCTCAAAAAATGAAATAGAATTGCCATATGACCCAGCATTTCCACCTCTGGGCATTATACCCCTAAGAACTGAAAGCAGGATCTCAAAGGGTATTTGTACATCCATCGTCACAGCAGCATTATTCACAAAAGCTAAAATGTGGAAGCAACCCAAGCATCCATTGACAGATGAATAAGGAAACTGTGAGATGTATACATGTATACAATGGAATATTATCCAGCCTTAAGAAGGAGGGAAATTCTGACACATTGTACAACATGGATAAACCTTGAAGACATCATGCTAAGTGAAACAAGCCAGCCACAAAAAGATGAATATTGTACAATTTCACATATCTGCGGTTCCTAGAGTTGTCAAACTCACAGAGACAGAAGGCAGATTAGGGGAGAAGGTAGAGTCACGAGATCATCAGATCCTGTTCCTTTGAATTTTAACTTCTGGAGTTCAGAGGCTGCAGGACGTGCCTGATCTCGCAGGCTCCTTTCTGGGTCATCTCAAGAGTCAGCACTTTGCCTCCTGACCACCTGCTCCGTCCAGAGGTTCCACTGCAAGAAGGTGGCCCAAGGGAGGTGGAGTCCTGGCTCCAGGTGAAACATCTCTCAACTTCCCAGTCTATCCCTCCCTTGGCCCTCAGAAGGGGGCATGACTCAGCTGGAACTCCCGGGGGTGGATAAGCCTAAAGGAGACAGGACCCGAGAAGACGGAGCCCGAAGCAAGAAGCCTGGGCCTAATGTTCAAGGCCAGATTTGAGAACTTGATGTCCAGTGATGGCTGACGTAGAAGGGAAAAGAGTGCCAAGGAAGGGTCCAGAGCTGAGCTGTCCAGATGCAATACCTTCAGGCCACGTGGAGCTATTCAAGTTTAAATCCATTCCACTTCAATGAAATGTAGAATTCCAGTTTCTCAGTCACACGAGCCACAGTTCAAGAGCTCAGCAGCCACATGAGACTTGTGTCTACCATTCTGGACAGAGAATATCGGACATTTCCATCATCGCAGAAGTTCTGCTGGACAGAGCTGCTCCAGAGAATTCGGGCCTCAGGGCCAGGAGGCCTGGGCCTAGTGGTTTTGCTACTGACTTTTTGTGGCAAGTCACTGACGCCTCTGAGCGTGAGTTTGTTCATCTGAAAATGGAGAATAATAATCTGGGGTTGTCTGCATCAGAGAGAATCCCACTGAAATGATTTCTTTTTATTTTTGTAATCTCATGGAGAAATATCTGTTCAGTAGTTTCTCCAACTTCATAACACAGCTCTTCAGTATTTATTCTTTACTTTTATTTGATTACCCCTTTCTTCTTCTTTCTCACACTGTCTTTTTGTGGGTCCCATGCTAGCCATTCAGCACAGGATTGGGGCTACTCCTCTCTCAGACCCGTTCTTCGTTAGAGGCAAAAGTGGGGAGAGGGGCTGGGAGGAAGCTGACGGCAGGCGCCTACCCATCAGCACTGTGGGTCATCGCAGAACCCCTGGTCACCAGCATGGCCCTGGAATGTGTCTCCACGCTAAGCGTTGGGCTTACTGCAGAGACTCAGTGTGAAGACCCAAGAATGTCGCAGTTCTTTGAGGGTCTCTGAGTTTTCACGTCTCTTAGTCTGACTGAGAAAGGAAACTCGAACCGTATTACAATGATTTAACTGATCATTGTCCATCCTCTGTCTTCCACCTGCCTTCTGATATCCTGCATCTCCCCGAGGGGCTCTGAGCCTCCTCCTCCAGTTCATCTGAACTCCATACTGAAACGTGCATCTCAGCGACTCCCCCAACCATGTCCCCCCCCCCCCCCGCCCCCCGCGTAGTCTCCAGGCTCTGCCTGGATTGGGAAGAGCTCGGGGAGCTGAACAGTATGTCTGGAGAAGTCTGCGTCCTGCCTGGGAGCTGCAGAGCGTGTACGGCCCTTGGTTTCCTTCTGCCATTTGGCCCAAATCCCATCGCCATTGTCACCTCTTCTTCACACACCAGGGGTGGGACTGTGGTCTGCCCTTCTCATCAAAGATGGCGTTTTCTTCTCCCTTTGTTACCCTGGGATGCTGTTGTCAGGCTGCTTTAGAAAAGTGGGTGGAATTATAAAGTCTGGGTTCCACCAACCTAAATCAGAAGTGCCTTCCCCCCGGTAGTTTGGTCCTCAGGAAGTACTATATTTCCTAACCTTTCTATGCTGAACATGCACAGTAGAAGCAGCAAGGGTTTTGGAATCAGATAAACCTTCCACACTCTGGCTGTGTGATCCTGGGCCAGTCACTCAATGCCCTCACCCTCATTTCCTTACTTGCTGTAGGCACACGATAATAGTACCTATCTCGGAGGGTGAATTATTTCATATAAGTTAACCACTGACCCAGTGATGGACACATGGGAATGTTCAATAAATATGAACTATTATGTTGGATGAATTATTATTTTTTTAAAATATATATTTTTATTGATTTCAGAGAGGCAGGGAGAGGGACTGAGATAGAAACGTAAGTGATGAGAGAGAATCATTGATTGGCTGCCTCTTGCATGGGGATCAAGCCTGCAAACCGGGCATGTGCCCTGACTGGGAATCGAACCTTGACCTCCTGGTTCATAGGTCGATGCTCAACCACTGTGTCATGCCGGCCGGGCTGGATAAATTATTACTAATCATATATTAATGTACTTGGTTATTAATAATTCAAGTTCAATTTCTTAAATACTCTTCTTAAATCTTAAAAAAAAGAAAACCTTAAAATATGACAGCCAGAATGAATCTGAGATAATTTAATCCCATGGTTCTCAACAGGGGGTGATTTTGTCCCCCGGGGACATGTGCCTGGGGACATTTTTGGTAGTCATGATTAGAGGGGAGAAATCTAGTGGGTAGAGGCCAGGGGTGCTACTAAACTTCCTGAAGTGCCCAGGACAGCCCCACACGGAGGATTATTCTTTCCCAATAGTGTCAATGTCAATAGTGCCGAGGCTGAGAAATCCTGTGTGATCTAACCCCTAGTACAATGGCTGCCCAGAGAGGGAAAGTGGCTTGCCTGAGGTCATGCCACGGGTCAGAGGTAAGGACTTGCTTGACCTTGAAGCCCACTGTGCAGCAGGAGTTGGTAGCAGGGCTGAGACCAGGGGAAGGCAGGTGCACAACCCTGACAATGAGCCCACCTTGAACTGCTCCCTGGGTGCCTCACTGGGCTCACTTGAGTCCTGACCCTGATTGGGAGCAAGAAAGGAAGGTTCCCACAGTCCCTGAGCAGCCCTATTCATGCAACCCAACCCAGACATTTCTTACAGGAAGCCCCTAATCCCCCACTCCCACCAAAGAAATCCCAGCTTCTCGGGCTGAGCCGGTCCATTACCACAGGGATTAAAGTCTGCAGGCAAAGCACACGAGATGAGGGGGGTGGGGGGGATGGCGGGAGAAGAAAATGCTTCATCAGGCGGTTAATTTTTGAGCTGGGGAATGACTTCCAGGCAGACACAAGGCATCTTTCTTCCCATTGCCCCAAGCTTGCCCCCTTCGCTCACTCAGGGCAGAAAGAGAAGTGGTCTGTTCTCTGAGCCCCGATCTGGAAACTTTATCCACTACCATCCTTCTCCCCCCACCCCCCGCCCTGTCAGCTCCCTGATGGGCAGCAGCAGGCATATTTGTCAGGCTCTGGGCTGCACCCGGCTCTCGGCAGGCCCCGGTGACTCCATGCCAGGCCCTCGGGGAGCAGGACTGGGGCCAGCTGCCCACTAGAGACCTGTGGGAAGCCCTGAACTTTGAACTCTAGAAAGGCAGAAGCCATGCCTTAAACAGCTCAGTATCCCCTCACCACCCTCAGCCCAGGGCTGGTACCACGCAGGGTCAAAGCCTCCGGGGTCACCAGGGTTGGGAGCATCATGGCTCAGGCCCCATCACCGGTGTGAGTGACCTTGGGCAGATGGCTCCCCCGCTCGGAGCCTCAGTTTGCTCGTGGGTAACTGAGGGGTGATGGCATCCCAGTCCCCCGGGTGGGACAGCGCCAGGAAGATGGCCAGCGCCGGGGAAGCAGAAGCTGTTGGGATCAGGGGACAGGGAGCTAGGAGAAGGGGGCTGAAGCCTGGACCGGATGCCAAGAAGCGGAGGTACAAGCTTGGCAGCCAGTGCCAGCGTGCCTGGGTTCAAATCCTGCCTCTGCCGCTTCCCGGAGTAAGTGACGTAATGCTGTGCCTCCGCTTCCTCATCTGGAAAATGGAGATGGTGATAATGACGATAGGAATTTCAACCTCTGCCTGGCCGGTGTGGCTCAGAGGTTGAGTGTTGACCTATGAACCAGGAGGTCACGGTTCGATTCCGGGTCAGGGCACATGCCTGGGTTGTGGGCCCGGGATGAGGCAGCCGATCCATGATTCTCTCTCATCATTGATATTTCTATCTCTCTCTCTCCCTTTACCTTCCTCTCTTAAAAAAAACTTTAAAAAAGAAAAAAGAGAGTTACATGAGTCCAGCTGCGGCTCAGGTGGCAAGGCCCCTAGGAGTCACACAGTCTACCACGCACAAGCTGCAAGCTTTGGACAGACCGGTGCCCTTTTGAGCCTCTGTGCCCATCCCTAAGCGAGGATGCCTATTACAGCATCCTGAGAGAGCTGGGAGGGACAGCAAAGGCAATGTGGACAGGCCGTTCTTTGAAAGCCTGTGATTCTGCTGGCTTCTCCCCACCCAAGCAAATCGTCCTCCTTGCCTCAGCAATGCCAGCATTTGCACGCATTGAGCACCTGTTACGTAGCAGGCATGGTTCCCACGGACTCCCTTGTTAAACCCCACCCACAGCCCCACGAGGCAGCTGTGACTGCTGTCCCCAGTTTACATGCGGCTCGGTTACCATGGCTCAGAGAGCTTGAGTGACTTACCCAAGGTCACACTGCTCTCATAGGAATGGTAGTGAGCATAAGAAAGCTACCTTTTATGGAGGGCTTACACTGGCCAGGCACCAAGCCATGCCTTTGACCTGCATTCGCCCGCCGATCAAAGGAAACGAAAGGACAGACGCTCTACAGAAAAGCACTCTCCAGGCCCCTTGGCATCCCCTCTGGTCTGCTCAGTCTCCGAGAGGAGCAGAGCTGACTGCAGTGTGCCCACTTTCTGGACAAGGAGACGGAGGCATGGAGGGAGGAGCCAGAAACTAGCCCAGGGTGGCTCAGAGGGAAATAATTGGGGCAATCCCGGAGTCTGGTCTCTGATTTCCAACCAGGGCTCCCCCTACCCTGAAAACACTCCGAGAAAGCAGTTGGATGCCACCTGTACCCATTTGGGCCTAAGACTCCAGGGGGAAGAGGAGACAGTAGAGAGGGTGACTTGCCCCAGAAGACCTCAGAGTCCAGTCACCCCTATCCTCCCCTTTCCTCTGGACCGGAGTGTGCTGGTCCGCTGGACTCATTAGCAGATGATCTACAACTTCAAGTACAACTTCAAGTTCTCGGGGCCATTCATTAAAAGTGTTCCCGGGGTGGCTCACATGCCACAGCTGCCCAGGCCTCACTCACCATTCCGGAGCCAGACAGGTGGGTGGGGCTGGGTGGGGGCCCCGCCGGATGCAGGAGCCCCCTGCAGCCTGGCTCAGCCCCAGGAGGACAAAACAAGTTGTTCAGAAAAAGAGGCCAAAAAAAAAAAAAAAAAAAAAAGGCCAACTCACTGTGTGACCTTGGACAGCTCCTTCCCCTCTCTGCACCCCAGTGTCCCTTCCAAAGGGCATCTCAGTCCCATCAGGGGGTGGGAGGGGGTGCATTTAAAGCCCCACTCAGGGCTTCTCCACCTCCCCCTGCTCCTGACAGCCCCCACCCCCAACACACACACACACCTTGGAGGCCTTTCTCTGGTGGAAGTGAAACCCAGTCCACAGGCATAGGGGTGGGATCTGCCTTGACATCTCTTCACGGCTCTTTGACTTAGTTTCTCTGTGATCCGAGGACCAGAGGTGATCAGGAGGGGCCGTCATGAGGACCCAGGAAGATCTTGGATGTTTTCTTTTTGAACACCTGCCACACGCCCACCTCAGGCAGTGCCCTGCCTGATGCTCTTCCTTTGTATGTGCTCAGGGCTCCCTCCTGACCTCCTTCAAGTTAAATGTCACCCCTTCAGGTATTTACTCAAAGCTTCCCTTCCCAGGAAACCTCCTGACTCTGGAATTGCACTATCCCGTTCCTGACTCGCCTCCCCTTCTCTGTTTTTTTCTCTCTGGCACGTATCATCACCCGGCACCATAGTTCTTGTTTGTTTTTAACGTCTCCCCCTAGAATGTCAGCTCCGTAAGTATAAGGACTTGTGACTATTTGGTACCCTGCCGTGTTCCCCGAGAATAGCACATGGAGTGGCATAGGTGCTCAATTTATTTTTGACTGGACGTACTAACTACTTGTGGGCAATGCCTGCAGCAAACACTGAAGAAATACCCATGTGATTCTGGATTCATTCTGAAAATATTTATTAAGCACCTAGTATGTGCCAGGCGCTGGGGCACCCTGGTGAACAAGACGGACAAGTACCTATTACTTTGCTCTTTGCAGGACTTCACTGTTCACAAAGCGCTTGGTTCCCCTGGCTCCCCGCAGCAGCCCATGAGGTGGGCAGGCCCGTCTGACAGATGTGGAAACCCGGGCTGGCAAGGGAAGTGCCTCACTCCCACTCACAGAGCAAGCTCTTGGTCAAGCCGGGATTCATCCTGGGTCAGCTGAAGCCACATCCTTGGGTGCCTACCACTCTACCTAACTTCTCTCGGGCACTGGGGGGTCTGCCCTGCCCCTGATGTTTTCAGTTCTCTACTGTTTATCATCCCTCCCCCACTCTGGTCCAGCTGGCATCCCGGGAGCTGATACGGTTGGTTAGTAACAGGGAAGTGGGTCCTGCTCCTGAGACCGGACCTGACAAAGACTTCCCAATGCCCACAACCCCTCACTTCTCATGGCTCTGGGGCTCCAGGCTTCAGGCCAAGAATAAGAACAGCAAGGGAACGTACACGGAGGTTATTCTCTGAATAAGCACTATCTCATTTAACCTTCCCAGCAACTCTTCAGCATGACCTTTCTTCCATTCTATAGGAGAGGAAAGGGAGGCTCAGAGAACAAAAGAACCTACACAGTAAGTGAAGGGAGGTTGCCAAGAGGACTCAGAGACAAGTTCCATCCCCTACAAAGCCCTTCTAGACCACTGGATCCATGGGCTCATGTGTAATGCAAACAACAATGTTACTGCTACTACTGACAACACTAACAGCAAACATTGACCCAGTGCCTCATATATACCAGGCACAGACCAAAGTATTTTCGGTCTATGAGCCAATCTTCACAACACCCCTGTGAGGTAGGTCCTATCAGTGTCCTCATATTATAGAGGAGGAAACTGAGGCACAGAGAGGTTAAGTAGCTTGCCCAAGGTCACACAGCCAGGAAGTGGGAGAGCAAGACTGGAATCCAGGAAGTCCAGTGCTAGGGTTCATACACTCACCCTTCTGCCCCTTCCCCCTCAGAAAGTTACTCGGGGCAGACCCCTCTTCCAGGGGAAGGTCTAGGTCCCACAGCAGGAAAAGATCAGGAGCAGGACACCAAGCCAGGCCTCCCAGGTGGATGGCCAGGTTAGCGGGGGTGAGATGGTCCTCTCAGAACAGGCCTCAGTCTCCCTGACACTCCCAAAGCAGGTGTTAGGTTGCATCAGCCCCCCGCCAGGCTCCACAGGGCCTGGACACCCCAGAGTCTAGTCCTGGTGTGAGCACAGCAGGCCATATTCCCAAGACTCGCGTCTCAGAAAACTGCTTGCATTGTGGGTGTTTGGACTCTGCCAACACCCTGTTCGGCGCCATGAGGAGCTTTGCTGAGTCCTAGCCCTTTCCGGAGAAGTCCAAGGGGGCAGCAGGGAGGGGCAGGACGTGGTTAAAAGCAGCAGGAAGAATTGTCCTTCCCTCTCTCCCTCACCCCGGACCTCCAGAGAAAGGTGCCAGCGAGCCCATGAAATCCCCCTGTGAAGTGGAGGGGACAATCCATCGGGGCTGTGAGTGGCAGCAGAACATGAGCCCTAGTGGCTTCTCTCACGCAGGGACAGACCCTGTCCCCGCCCACTACAAGCCCAGAGGGCGGAGGGGCGGCCAGCTCTGTCCAGCGGAGCCCAACGCTGGTCTCCGAGCCCAGCGGGGAGGCCAGGGTGGTTTGTCTTGCCTGAAATGCCCCCCGTTTCCAAACCCTCTCCACCCTGGGAGCCTTCTGCCAGGCTGTGTGCCCAGACACAGCATCTCCCGCCCGGGCCGCAGTTTCCTTGGCAGGAAGTGGGACCTGGCCGCGCCTGCCTCACAGCCTTGTTGGGGGCATCGGGGGAACGGATGCGTTTAGGACAGGGGTCCTCAGCCTCGGCATCACTGACATCTGCGGCTGGACAACTGGTTGTGGTGGGGCTGCCCTTTGTTGTGGGGTGGTTAGCAGCAGCCCCAGCCTCTTCCCACCGGATACCAGTAGAACCTCCCTCCTCCTGCCAACGGCGACCATAAAAAATACCTCCAGACATCGGCCAAGGTCCCCTGGGGGGCAACATGCTTGGCAACCACTGATGGAAAGCGCTTCCCAGAGCTCAGAACACAGTAGGCGATTTGTCCGTGAAGGCAGCCAACATTTGTTTAGCCCTCTACAAGCATCATCGATGATTATCAGACCCATTTACAGATGAGGAAACTGAGGCACAGAGAGGTTAAGTAACTGGCCTGAGGTCACACAGCATGTTACAAAGCCAGAGTTCGAACCCAAGCAGCCAAACCCAAGCTCCTGTTCATCATGCTTACCCACCCCTGTTAGTTCCTGTCTTCAGAGACCTCCCCGAGACTTCCAAACAGCGTCAGAATGACGTGTCTCCCCCCCCCCCCCCCCGAGAAGCCTTCCTTGAGGTCCCCCGCCCCATCCAGCCTCCACTGAAGCGCGGAGCACGGGCTTTCCACAAGGCAGACCTCGGCTCCTGAGCCAGCCCCGCCGCTCCTTCAGTGGCTGTGAGGTGCTGGGCAAGTGGCTTCACCTCTTTGAGCCTCAGCCTCCTCACCTGTAAAATGGGTGCATCGCCCCAGTGTCCACAGCACGGTGAGAGCACAGACTCTGGAGCTGGGATGTCAGGGTTTGGGTCCCAGCTCTGCCACTTTCGAGCTCTGTCCCCACACCCCTCCGTGCCTCAGTTTCCTCGTCTGTGGATGTGGGTAATAACCGCGCTTGCCCCACAGAGCCGCGGTGAGCCTACATGAGCCAGCAAGCAGGTCGGAGGTGCTGTGAACCCTGCCCGACACTTCACAAGCGCTAGAGAGGTGTCGCCTATGGCTCTTAGGAGGGCTGTTTGGGGAGGAGGAGAGGGCACGAATGAGACATGTGGCCCAGGACAACAACACACTGGAATCCACTTCCTGCAGCTTCCCAGGGACCAGCACATCCCTACAGGAGAGCTTACTTCTGTTGAAATGGAATTCCTTTTGTAGCCCAGGCTGCTGATGAGGATCCCCGAGGGAGAGTCGAGCCACGGGGCCTGGGCAGTGGGCTGGCTGGCAGGGGCATGCTCGCCTCCCCAGCCCTTTCCCAGTGTCTTTATCCAGCTGGGATCGCGCTCTGTTCTGGGTATCAGTGCCCACACCCCGCTGGCACAGGTTCCTTCCCACGGACTGCCTTTCCCCCCTGCGAATCCCAGGGCCAGGGAGACAGAGCCAGGAGCCTGGTGCTCCTATTTTGCAGATAATAGCAGCCGCCGCCATTTTTTATGGAGCCCCTACTAGGCATCAGGCACTCGCATACCTGCCCACTTTGTAGTGGGGAAATCGAGGCTGGGGAAGGGCGATGACTTGCCAGGTGGCCGTGTGGCTCTTTGTCTCTTCCGGTGGACTTCAGCTGGAGAGAGTGGCTGGGGCACACGTGTGTGGCTTGTCGAGCCGCGCGAGGGTGCTGACTCTGTGTCTTCAGTGTCTGGGGGTGTCAGAAAATGCTGCTCCTCAGTCCAGAGGGCACTGTCCTGTTGAGCCCGGTCAGGAAACATGATCTTGGTCCCTGCCGCATCACGGGGAATCACGTTGGCCTGTTTACACACCTGGCAGGAGCTCTGAGGAAGCGGAAAGTTGGCAGAACCTCAGAGGAGCCGCTCCGAGGCCAAGGGGTCTGTGTGAGCGATGGGCCACAGCATGGTGGGGGCACAGGTGAGGGCTGTGGGACCACCTGGCTTTGGAGACTGGGGAAGTCCCCCTACGCTCCGGGCTTCAGTCTTCCCAGCCGAAAAACGAAAGGGCTGGGAACCCTGGTTCCAGCTCAGAGCTCCCATATGAACTGATAGTCGTCTAGGCTTTTAAGAAGTGCATGTCTTCTGAAATCAGAGCTACCTGGGTTCAAGTTCAAATTCACTATTTACTGAATGCCTACTGTGGGTCAGATGCTGTCCTAGGCACTGGGGATGCTGGGCCCAGGCCTTCAATTGCTCACAGCGGAGTGGAGGAGGCAGACAATGAACAAATGACAATCATTTCCGATTGGGATGAGCCACGAAGGGAATAAAGCAGGAGGCTGTTTTACAAAGAGTTTTGTGGGTAAGGAGGGCAAGTGTTCCTGAGAAGGGAGCACTCCTAGGAGGAAGTACCATTGGAGCTGAAACCTGAATGACCAGAAGGATCCAGCTCATTCCGGGCAGACAGCAAATGCAAAGGCCCTGAGGCAGCAGCAAGCTTGGCAGGCTTGAAGAACCGAAAGAACTCAAAGCTATTCTCCCACAGTTTCACAGGCCGGAAGTCTGCATCCTTCTCACCGCGCTGAAGTCAAGGGATCCTTGCAGTTGGCTCCTTCTGGAGGCTCTGGAAGAGATCATCCCTGGCCTTCCAGCTTCTAGAGGCTGCCTTCCCTTCCGACTCTGACCTCCATGCCTCCCTCTTGTACAGGTTATGGTGGGTCCACCCGGATAATCAGAATAACCTTCACATTGATTGGTTGCCTCCCATACATGCCCTGACTAGGGCCAGGAATGAACGTGCAACTCAGGTACGTGCCTTTGACCAGGAATCGAACCCATGACCCTTAGTGCGCCGGCCGATGCCCTAACCACCGAGAACCACCAGGGCAAGATCTTTATCTTTTATATATATACATTTTTTTTCCAGAAAGGAAGGGAGAGGGAGAGAGAGATAGAAATATCAATGATGACAGAGAATCATTGAGCTGCTGCCTCCTGCACGACCACTCATAGAAGGACAGTAAAGAACATCAAGGTTACTCCCTTTCTGATTCTTCCTTCAATTTCCCTCCAAAAAAAGTCTCCGTTTGGTACTAGCTTGTCATGAACACCTCTCTCGATCACTTCCCGCCCTTTATAACAAAGAAAGGGCAGGTCTCAGGCCCTCAGCTTCCAGCAGGCTGCATGGGGCTGTATGGAGCCAGACTTAACCAGCACAATATTTACTTATGCACTGCTAGTTTTCTTCTGTTAGTCATTCATGATCCTTATTTTACGTACATGATTCCGTGATAACATATTTTTTCTAAGTCATTGGATTTATGTGTTTTTTTAAAGGTGGGGGGCAGTAAGGCATTAACGTAAAAAATAGGTAAGTGATAGGAATGGGTAATTAAGTGGTAGGAGGATCTGGCAAATATGTTGTGAGCGGTATTTGGGTGATGGAAACCAAATCAGATCCCACACATTTTGGGGGTGCATGTGGACAAATTCCCTGTCCGAACTCTCTGGGATTCAAGGAGATGATACAAGTTAAAAGCACGAGGCAGTATCTGGCCAGAAGGTGTTCAATCCACAAGGCTAGATTTGTCATTTTCTTGCTGTTTCCAGGGAAATTTTTTTAGGGGAAGACTCAGAACCCTGCCCACCCTGTCTGCTAAAACATAGGACCCTGAGAAGAGGAACTGATTGAAGTAATATTTAATAGCTGTGTGACTTCAGGAACATTACCTAACTTCTCTGTGTCTCACACTCCTCATTTGTAAAAATGAGGATAATCATTATTCCTGCTTCTTATGGCTTATGTGAAGAGTAAATGAAATAAAATGTGAAAGGCATGTAAAATAACGTAAGATAAATGGTGGAAAAATCAGAAGTTATTATTATTACTAGTGGCCCGGTGCACGAAATTCATGCACGGGTGTGGAGGGGGAGGGTCCCTCAGCCCGGCCTTCACACCCTCAAGGGATGTCCAACTGCTGGTTTAGGCCTGATCCTGCTGGCACCTAACCACTCTCCTGTCTACCTGCCTGATTGCCCCTAGCCACTTCTGCCTGCCAGCCTGATCGTCCCCTAACTGCTCTCCTGCCAGCCTGATTGATGCCTAACTGCTCCCCTGCCAGCCTGATTGCCCCTAACTGCCCTTTCCTGCCAGCCTGATAGCCCCCAAGGCTTTTATTAGTATAGATTATTATTAGGGAAAGGGGGCAAGATTTCTCTGCGAACACACAGGGCTGGTATTTATTTGCAAGCCTGCATTAAGAGTCTCATCTGTCCCAACTAGCTGTCCAAAGCCAGTCCCCAAACCTCCACTGCCAGGATGGCCATTTCTGGAAAACGGAGGCAATCCCTCCAGCAGCGTCCTGACTTCCTAAGCCTCCAGCACTCTTCACAGCAAGAGCCGGGACCCTAATGGTGCTGGAAACTCCCACCACTGCGTTCCAGAAGTGCATCCCACTCCTTTCCGTCCCTGCGGACAGCGTGCGGAGCCAGGAAGACATACTGTAAGAATAGTTCCTCCCCCACCCATCTGCCCTTCAGATTAACCCCAGCCTCCCTGAAGACCAGCTCACCAGTCACCAGGGGACAGGTGCATGAGAACCAACCCATTCGACCAATCAGATTCCTAGGACCTCAGAGCAACAGTGGCCTGGAGACGTCATCCAGCTGGAAAACCCAAATAAGCACCACGCACCCTAGTGCGGAGCTCGATCCGCCTGAGGAAGAGCCCCTTCTCCTCACTGTGCAAAGGTATCAAGGCTGGCTACCAGCAGACTTGCTTTGGGATGTGGGTCTTTATAGGGGTGGTAGTACAGACCCAAATAGGGGCCTAGGGCAAATGCCGGAGCGTCTCGAACTTCTTTGCTGATCTGATAGCTGCAATTTTGCAAAAGTTTTTGGGAACCCATATGTGTGCAATACAACCTGCCTGGGTGCTTCCAGAATTTCTATGTAAGAGAGGCTTAGAAGCGGCAATCTGATGTTGGGAGTGGGGGCGGGCGTTGAGGACGCTTGCCTTGAAGCTGCATGTGCACAGCCAGCATATTTTTGTCAAAGCACCAGACTTTGTTTGGAGAAGTTAACGGTGGTTAAGATTACCCAGATTGTCTTGAAGCTGTGTTTACCTAGCAAATCCGCTCTGTTTGTTCGAAATGTATGTCACAGATCAATAAAAACAGCAATGTTCTCTAAGGACGCTTTTGTTCACATTGTGCATTAGATTGAGAAACATGTCAGTTATTAACTCCAAAAATATAATAGTGATAAATGTCTACATTTATTAAGTATGCCAAGCATGTCAAACTCACGGGCCACGGGCCACATGCAGCCCACAATGAATATTTTTGCGGCCCAGCCAATATAATGGTATGTAAAAACATTTTAATAAAAATTTAGTAACTTAATTTTTACAATATCCTGTAACATATAATTATTAATAACGAACTACAACGTTTGCTAATGACTGATTACCTTAATCCTGTTGCACTCATTTCCCTTACGTGCCTTACGCGCAGGCGCACCATTTCTCTCCACTAATACTAGCAGCGAATATTTTAGCAACCAATTGCCACGTCATTAGTCTTGTACTGACTTGTTTGGTGTGTGCAACAGGAAATATTTCGCTTTTGGAGAACAAGAAAAATAGGTTTACTTGCGTGACGCTTATTAATTTGTGCAGTTATTCAGTGTCTGGTAAGTTAATGTTCAAGACAAAATATTAATTTTTATTAAAATGCTCTATTATTTTATGTTAACGATTACTCATTTATTCCAGCCCTTTGTATTCAGCATGTCTCTATCGAAATAAACCTACGTTTCTATGAAAATTGAAGCTTTTGTTTTTTTGCGGCCCGCATAAACTTAAACCTTGTTTATTTGGCCCGTGTTAGCCTTTGACTTTGACATGCTTGGCGTATGCTGATAGGAATTTTGAAGGAGGCTAAGGCCTCCCAAAAGGTCAGACTTGCCCCTTGTACGTTTGTCAGTCATGTAAAAGGTAGCGAAGTCTAGGGCCACCAGAGGGTCCTCCCCAGGGACCTGTAGGGAACCAGGGGAGGTTTTCATTCATTTGTAACTAAGGGAAGAGGATAAATGCAGTGATTAGAAGTACAGACCCTGTGCAGAAGCTTTTAGTTTGATATATAGTCCCATTCATTTATTTTTGCCTTTACTTCCATTGCCTTTAGGGTCAAGTCCATAAAACATTCTCTATGACCAAGCTCCATAAGTTTGGTGCCTATGTTTTCTTCTCTGTAACTTATTATTTCAGGTCTTATGTTTAGGTCTTGGATCCATTTTGAATTAATTTTTAGACATGAGGACAAACTGTAATCCAGTTTCATTTGTTTGCATGTGGCTTTCCAGTTTTCCCAGGACCATTTATTGAAGAAATTATCTTTACTCCATTGTGTGTTTCTGGCTCCTTTGTTGAAAATTATCTGACCATATACTAGTACATGTGGTTTTATAGCTGGGCTCTCTATTCTGTTCCATTGATCTGTGTATCCGTTTCTCTGCCAATACCATGCTGGGTGTTTTTTGTTGTTGTTGTTTGTTTGTTCTATCTTGTTCATCAGTTTATCATGCTGTTTTGATTATCATAGCTCTGTAGTATAATTTGAAGTCAGATAGCATGATATCTCCGGCTTCATTCATTTTTTTCTCAGGATTGTTTTGGCTACTTGGGGTCTTTTGTGGTTCCTTACAAATCTGACAGTTTCTCATTCTATTTCTTACAAAACAAAAAGGCAGCCAAACAGATGGGACATGATATTTCCAAACAGTAGTTCAATAAAGGTTTAACTTCTAAAATATATAAAGAATTCATAAAACTCAACACCGAACAAACAAATAACACAATCAAAAAGTGGGCAGAGGACCTGAAAATACACCTCTTCCAAGAAGACATACAAACAGCCAATAGATATATGAAAAGATGTTGAACCTCACTAGCAATTAGGAAATGCAAATCAAAACTACAATGAGATACCACTTCTCACCTGTTAAGTGGCCATTATCAAACAAGCAACAACAAATGTTGGAGAGGTTGTGGGAAAAAGGGAGGCCCCATTCACTGCTGGTGGGAATATAGACTGTACAACCACTATGGAAGCAGTCTGAAAATTCCTCAAAAAATTAATAATAGAGCTACCATATGACCCAGCAATCCCTCTCCTGGCTATATACCCGAAAAACTTGAAAACATGTATTCACAAAGATATATGCACCCCTACGTTCATTGCAGCATTATTCACGGTAACCAAGACACGGAAACAACCTAAGTGTCCTGCGATAGAGGACTGGATGAAGAAGATGTGGTACATTTCACAATGGAATACTACTCGGCCATAAGAAAGGCTGAAATTCTGCCATTTGCAACAAGATGGGTGGACCTTGAGAATACTATGCTAAGGGAAATAAGTCGGTCAGAAAAAGCTAAGAACCGTATGATTTCACTCATATGTGGGATATAAAACTGAAACTCGTGAACACAAACAGCAGTGTGGTGGTTGCCAGAGGGAAGGAGGGCTAAAGGGGACCCTGATATATGGTGACAAGAGAAGATTTATTTGACTTTGGGTGGTGGGCACACAGTGCAAGATACAGATCTTGTAACATAGAAACCCACACCTGAAACCTATATGGTCATATTAACCAGTGTCACCCCAATAAATTTAATTTTAAAAGGAAGAGAAAAAGGAAGTACAGGCCTTGCATTCTTGGCCTTGTATAGGCTGTGTGACCTTGGGCAAGTCGCCTAACCTTGCTGAGCTTCCATTTGCTCATGCCTTCAATAGCCATGCTAACAGCAGCTGCCTCCCTGGTTGTAGGACAATGCCTGCGAAGCTCTTAGCATGGTGCCTGGCACATAGTAAGAGTCAAGCACTCAATAAGACATCTTGCTCATCCGGCTACCACCATGGCAGGGGTTAAAGGCATTTCTGTTTCCCGTGCATTCTGGGGTTCACAGGAAAGCAGATTCAATGCACAGCTAATGGAGTTTTAAGCTTCACACCTCCTTCCCAAACCCCATACTCAGTCTTGCATGTGTAAATCCGTATGCTTTTTCTTAAATAGAGCCCCTCAAATACTACACACTTCAGACCCCATAACACCTGGATCTGCCTCTGGGTTCACAGATCTTGCTAGAGGGCAAAGTAGAGAGAGAGAAGCTCCCAGAACCCTCTGCTGAGGAGAGAGACCCTGTGCGTTTCATCTCTTCTTCCCTGGAGCTTCGCCTAGGGCATAGCAGACCCATCCATCCTTCTACCAGGCAGGCAACTTCCTCTCTCAACCCTCTCATCTCAGTTCTTGAAACCGGCAAGGTGATCGCCCCCTTTTACAGACAAGAAAAGTGAGAGCCAGTGAAGAAAGGAAGTTGGCCCAAAGTCCTGAGGTCAGCAAGTGGCCTAGGATGTAATGCTTTTTGAAAAAGTGACCTAAATCCTTTCCAGCATTTATTGCTTTTCTTTTCTATGTCAAGAGAGTCTAATTGGAAAGTCTAGTTGGATAATTCCACACTAAAGGGCTTGCCTGAGTATTGGCTCTGGATCTCCTTGGCATCGCCTAGTATCACCTCCTTACTCCCCAGGCCTAAGGAGGGACCCTTCCTCTAGGCAGCTCTCTCTGAACACCTGTCCCAGCTCCCCTGGTCTCTGCTGGTAGGTACTGGGTAACACACCACTAAACTACACCCTCTCGTTACTTTTATGAACATTTAACCCTTTGCACTTGCTTGCTTTTTTTCTCGATTCCTTTATTCTAATGCTAACCATGTCGAGTCACACTCGACATCCGAGTGCAAAAGGTTAATATCTCATTGAGGGATGGTGAAACAACTTAGTGCCCTCCCATGATGCTTCAGATGGACTGGGCACAGGTGAGGGACCCCATAGGGACCTAAGGTACCATCTCCTTTCAGCCCCCACTGATGGTGATTTTCATCCAACACTCTTAACATCAATCTGGATCTCCTTTGATTTTCAAGACTTTCTTGGAGAGTCTGAAAACAGCTTGGGTTCTGGATTCTGAGAAGCTAGGGACTGAACCCCCACTCGGCTGCTTGCTGTGTGATTCTGAGCAAGTCACTTCATCTCTCTGAGCCTCACTTTTCTTCTCTGGAAGATGGGATAAATAATTCCCCCACCCCTGTGAGGGGCATCGAAAGGTGAAGAGATTAAGAAGTACCAATTGGTAGTACAGCATAGGGAATATCTCTGTATATAAAAGCCTAAGTGACCAGCTGACCGGCTGACCGTTCGACCAGCTGACTGGTAGCTATGATGCGTGCACACTGACCACCAGAGGGCAGATGCTCAACGCAGGAGCAGAAACCACAGGCATGGAAACATGGAAAGGACTGATGAATCTCAGAGGGAAGTGGGGGGCGGGGGAGAAGGGCAGGAAGAAATTAATCAAAGATCTTATATGGATACTAGAGGCCTGGTGCACAGATTCATGCACCAGTGGGGTCCCTCAGCCTGGCCTGCACCCTCTTGCAATCCGGGACCCCTCGGGGGATGTCGGAGAGCCGTTTTCGGCCCAATCCCTGCAGGCCAGGCCGAGGGACCCCACTGGTGCACAAATCCATGCACCGGGCCTCTAGTAGTCAATAATCCTATCTAATAATAGACAAATATGCAAATTGACCGCACCTTCGCCATGCCCAAGCCACGCCCACCAGTCAAACCACGCCCACCAACCAATCAGGACAGTATGCAAATTACCCCAACAAAGATGGCAGCTAATTTGCATATCAAGACAGCGTCAAAAGAAGCCAAGAGCTGCAGAAGGGAGTAAAGCTTCGGAGAAGCAAGCAAGCCGGGGGGAGGAGAAGGGAGGAGCGGAGGCGAGGCCAGGGGCGAAGGGAAAAGCAGGCAGGCTGGCGGAGAAGGCGGGGCGGGCGACAAGGGAGGAGCGGAGGCGGGGCCAGGGGAGAAGGGAAAAGCAGGTGGGCTGGCGGAGAAGGCGGGGCGGGCGACAAGGGAGGAGCGGAGGTGGGGTAGAGTGCAGCAGGAAATCCTATTGCAGGATTTTTCCTGCAACGGGAACACTAGTGTTATATAATAAAAGGCTAATATGCAAATAAGACCGAATGGCGGAATGACCGGTTGCTGTGATGCGCACTGACCACCAGGGGTTAGACGCTCAATGCAGGAACTGCCCCCTTGTGGTCAGTACACTCCCACAGGGGGAGCGCTGCTCAGCCAGAAGCCGGGCTCACAGCTGGCAAGCTCAGCGATGGTGGCGGGAGCCTCTCCTGCCTTCGTGGCATTGCTAAGGATGTCCAACTGCCGGCTTAGGCCCGCTCCCCTCTGTTAGTCAGACATCCCCTGAGGGCTCCCGGACTGCGAGAGGGCACAGGCCGGGCTGAGGGACCCCCCCAAGTGCACGAATCTCCTGCCCCAGGCCTCTAGTATTATAATAACTATGTATGTATGGCGGCAGACGGGTACTGCATTTATCAGGGTGATCACTTCATAAGTTATATAAATGTGTAATCACTGGGTTGTACACCTGAAACTAGTATAATATTGTATGTCAACTGTAATTGAAAGATAAAACATATTTTAATAAAAGAAAGGATTACATGACATGAAGCACGGAAGGCAAAGCTTAGCGCTGCACCTTGCTCCTAGCCAGTGTTTGTTAAACTTGGCTGTCCCCATCATGCAAGGCTCCTGGATTAAAATCCACCAGTATATTATTAGGCGCTTACTGTATACCAGGCTCAGGTCTAAGAGATTTACATGTAAGTCATGCACCATTAACGACGGGGATATTTTCTGAGCAATGCGTCTTCAGGCCATTTCATCGTTGGGCAAACATCACAGAGTACACTGACACAAACAGAGGTGGTATAGCTTACTACACACCTAGGCGACATGGTACGGTACCAAACAACACCAGGTTAAATCAAGCACATGGAAATCAATACAATCAAGAGACAAAATATGAGACATATGAAGCTCCTGCTGGTGTAACATAGCTTATTGTTTACAGCAAACTTCTTTTCTTTTAATCCTCCCCCGAGGATGTTTCCTTATTGATTTGAGAGAGAGGGAAAGGAGAGAATGAGAAAGAGATAGAAAGAGAGAGAGAAACATCGATGTCAGAGAAAAACATCAATTGGTTGCCTCCCGTACACACCCCAACTGGGATCGAACCCGCAACCTTTTGGTGTACAGAACGACACTCCAACCAACTGAGCCACCCGGCCAGGGTGCAAACTTCTTTTTACAAGTAGAAAAAGTACACTCCAAACAGCAATAAAAAGTATAGTCTAGTATGAAAATGGGGCCACATGCTAAACCTGGCCAGCTCAGGGGAGGCCTGCATGGAGGCTTACACACATAAGGTGGTCTGAACACAAAAATTCTAACTAAAGGTGAGTCACGGCGGAAGCCAAGTCCTGGGCATGCAGCTTCCTTGGCTAAGGTCGCGTTTACCTCAAGTGAACCTATCTGCCGTCTCTGTGCATATCTGATAAGATGCCTTTGGAATGTGTAATCCCTGCTTTTCCAGACCCCTCAGGGCCTAATTTCCCACCAGACCATGGACCACGGAACCCTCCTGTTATCTTATTCTCCGAATACCTTCTCTGTGCTGTCAGTGTTAACTGTTAACTACCCCATAGCCACCAGGGTAGAAGTATGTGTCTCTCCATCTCTGTCC
Organism: Cnephaeus nilssonii; assembly: GCF_951640355.1. NCBI lineage: Eukaryota > Metazoa > Chordata > Mammalia > Chiroptera > Vespertilionidae > Cnephaeus > Cnephaeus nilssonii. Next base: position 68,120,139 of record NC_137082.1, on the reverse strand, counting down.
AGCCTCAGAGACGTCCCCGCTTCGCTCTCTCCCACCTCCCCAATCTACCACCAAGTGGATTTCATGTAACCCGCTCACGCCTCCACCTTTGGCCCCAATCTACAAAATACACTGTAAGAAGACCATTTCTCAATCTGTTGAGATTCTGCTTCCCGGCAATTGTCGTCATTTTGGCTCAAATAAACTCATAAAAAGTTCTCTATGTAATACTACACAACCAAAAACAAAAGAGGGAAATCAGACCTTTTGCAACAGCATGGTTATACCTGGAGATTACTATGCTGCGTGAAATAAGCCAGTCAGAGAAAGAAACACGCCCTACTACCTCACTTGTATCTGAAATCTAATGAACAAACTAAACTGATGAACAAAATCGAAACATAGAGACATGGGACAGACTAGCAGCTGTGGTAGGGGAGGGAGGTGGGGGAACTGGATGAAAAAGTGTGAAGGGATTAGTCAAAAAAAACATACAAAGAGAGGAAGAAATGGGGATGGGAAGAGACTTTGCTTGGGGTGATGGGCGGGTGATGCAGTGTGCAGGTGTTTTATTGAGTTGTACACTTGAAACCTGTATGGTTTTGCAAGCCAAGGTCACCCCAATAAATTCAATTAAAAAGTTCTCTACAGGTCTGCGCATTTCTTACATTGACAGCAGTAAACGCGCAAACCAGTAGCATCGTGGTTTGTTATCAAGTATCATGTTCTGTATATACTGGCATGTGCTGCACTTTTATGGGGCTTGGCAGCACAGTCGGCTCGTTTACACCGGCATCACCACAAACGCGTGAGGATGGGTACAGATTTATCACGGTGATAACTTCATAAGCCACATAAGTCTCTAATCGCTGGGTTGGACACCTGAAACTAGTATCATATTGTATGTCCACTGTAATTAAAAAATGAAACATTTTCATTTAATAAAGGATTCAATGAGATGAAACACGCAAGGCAACGCTTAGCGCTGCACCTTGCTCCCAGAACTTGTTTGTTAACCGTGGCTCGTGTTTTGTCCCATCAGGAGGGCTACCTGTCACTTAGGCGGTGGGAGTTTTTGTGGCTCCATTATAATCTTACGGGACCACCATCGCATATGCCATCAGAACATCCTTATGTGTATGACTGCATTGCCTCATTTAACAGTCACTGCAACCCTAGGGATCAGCACGGTCATTTCCCCCAGAGGTGTTAAACTCGGAGAGGTGAACTGACTTGCTGGGTCACACAGCTGGGCATGAAGTGCTCGTTGTCATTGCCCGGTGAGAGGTGTGTCAGCGCCAAGCCTGTGGTTGGCGCCCAGTAAGGAGAAATCAGAGTGAGCAGATCCAGAAAGCTGGTGGGACTCGGGCTGGGAAAGGGGGGAAAGAGCAGGAGAAGGAGAGAGTCGAGGGGCGTCTGTCTAGCCTAGGACCTCAGTCTCCCGGCCTCTGAGCTGCGGAAGCGGGGGTCCTGCGGGTGGCGCTGCCTGGGAGGCGGGCGGGCGGGCGGAGGGGCGTTACCTTGGGCGGGAGGGCGAACACCACCGGCAGCAGCAGCAGCGGCGCGAGGAGCAGCACCAGCAGGCGCCGGCTGCACCACACCTTCTTGGCCAAGACCGCCAGCACCGCCATCTGTGCGAGCGCGCGGGCGGGGGAGCCGGCCAGCCCCGAACTGCCGACTCCGGGCCCCGGCGCCCGCTTAAAGGCCGGGGGAGGATCCAGCGAGGGGACTCCGCCTTCCCCGTGCACTCCTGGGCGAAACAGGACGCTGCCAGCCCCCACCCCCAGCCGCGGACTGGATGAAAGGGGCCGGGGAACGTTAGAAAAGTCAGGCAATAACTAAGCAACCGGACTCCAGCCCTGCAGGCAGCTCGGCCTCGGGTGCAAGCCTGCCGACTTTCCGGTTCTGTGGCCCCGGGCAGCTGTCTGCATCTTCCTCGCCAGGGTTGATTCCCCCGGGAACCGTGCGACCATGACCGTGGGAGGCCTCAAGTACTCACTGGTGTTTCCAGGGTTCCGATCCAGGCGCTGCCACGAGCTAGCTGCCTGGGCCGGAGCGCCGGCCTCTGAGCCTCAGTTTACGCCTCTAGCTGGTGGGGGGGACGGTAAGGACGTCACCACCAGACAAGAGGTCCGCGGGGTGGTGTGGCTGAGATACTGTACAGCATGGCCTTAGCACAGTGCCTGGCTCCGAGCAAGCCCTGGGCGAACTCCTGTGCGGCTGCCACAGCCGTGGTGCTGTTTTTCTGATTTCCCCCAGGCGGACCGCGCCTGGAGGAGGCCTTGCCCCCCGCCCCCTGGATAAAGCACGGGAGTGCAATTGCGGGGTGTGTGGTACTGGCATCCTTCGCTGTTTAAGGAGCTGCCCAGCTGTTCCCGCCGTGTGGGCACCCCTGTACATGGCCATCAGTGATCCAGCTTCTCCACGCCCTTGTCAGCGTGCGGTGGGTGGCGTCACTCGTTTTAGTTCAGCCTTTCTGACAGGGGTGCATGGTGGTTTTAATCCGCATTTTCCTAGTGGCCGGTGATGTTTCACATCTTTCTGTGACCCTCTTTGCCATCTGCGTAGCCTCTTTGGTGAACTCTCCCTTCTTATCGTTTTGCCCATGTTCAATCTAACCGAACTGGTTGTTTTCTGCTGTTGCATTTTGAGAGTACTTTATTCTAGACAGCAGTCCTTTACCAGAGATGAGGTTTGCAAAGATTTTCTCCCAATCTCGTCATCCTCTTAACAGCTTTTCACAGAGCAAACATTTGTGATTTTGGTGGAATCAAATTTATTGTTTTTTTGTTTGTTTGTTTGTTTTGTTTGGTTTTTTTTTTTTTTTGAGAGGTTGATGGGGGAATCATGCTTTTGGAGTCAAACTCTTTGCACAGCCCTGGATCCCGAAGATTTTCTCACTTCTTTTTTCCTAGACATTTGATAATTTGTAATTTTGTTTATATTTAAGTTCATATGTTCATGTTTACTTGAGGAGTGAGACTTAGGCTGAGGATTTTGGTTTTTTCTTCATTTTCTATTTTTCCTGTCATGGACCAATTGCTGCAGCATCATTTTTTCTACAAGTTTTCTTCACTCCGTTGACTTACTTTAGTACTTTCGTCAAAAATCAGTCAGGCATGTGTGCTAGATCTGTTTCTGGATTCTCTATTCTGTTCCATTGACCTAACTGTCTATCTCTTTACCAAGACCACGCCGTCTTCATGACTGCAAGATATCGTCTTTAAATCGGGGAGACTGACTCCTCCCATTTTATTCTTTCTTGAAAAATTATTTTAATCCCTGGCTGGTTTGGCTCAGTGGATAGAGCGTCGGCCTGCGGACTGAAGGGTCCTGGGTTCGATTCCGGCCAAGGGCACATGCCCTGGTTGCGGGCTCGATCCCCAGTGGGGGGCGTGCAGGAGGCAGCCGATCGGTGATTCTCTCTCATCATTGATGTTTCTATCTCTCTCTCCCTCTCCCTTCCTCTTTGAAATCAATAAAGAAATATATTTTAAAAAAATTATTTTAAGCTAAAGCAACAGGAGAAAATCTAGGTGGGGCCGCTTTGGCTCACTAAGAAACGTCACAGAGACAGAAGTAAGCCGAGACATTAAAATACATATCAGAGCACCAGGCAGTCTCCAGAGCCCTGTGCTGTTCGGGAAACTGCTCACAGCAACGAACAGCCACAAACTGGCCAAAGCTGAAACACTTCAGCGGCTGAGTCGCAGGCCTGTGACTGCGGTGGAGACCCGGCTGAGGGTGGGAGAGATGAAGAGCGGCTCGCAGAGGAGCAGATGGAAGACGCCTCCGCAGGGTCACGAGCCTTCTGCCTGCAGGGCCAGAGGCTGAGCCGAGGAACACTACCGACTGACAGTGGGTGAGGAGGGCCCCGCTTAGACAGCACTGCTGGGCCAAGCCCCTCGGGAGGTTGAAAGGCCAGCAGCTGTTTCTCAGACATAGAGGATTGTTTGCTTAGTTTCCCCTCTGCCCCAACTGACCTGATGTCAGGTTTAGCCGGGTAAGTCATCAAAATAAGCCTTCCTCCAAAGTAAGCTGAAGAGAAATACTTTGCATCCGGGAGAAGAAACATGGTGAAGACAGGCTGAGGTTGTCAGGGCAGAGAGCTGAAGAAAGGAGGGCAGCCCGACCCGGCATGGCACAGTAGTTGAGCATCGACCTATGAACCAGGAGGTCACGGTTCAATTCCCGGTCAAGGCACGGGCCAGGGTTGCGGGCCTCGATCCCCAGTAGGGGGCCGTGCAGGAGGCAGCGGATCAATGATTCTCATCATTGATGTTTCTATCTCTCCCCCCCCCCCCTTCCTCCCTGAAATCAATAAAAGTGTATTTTAGGAAGGAAGGAAGGAAGGAAGGAAGGAAGGAAGGAAGGAAGGAAGGAAGAAAGAAAGAAAGAAAGAAAGAAAGAAAGAAAGAAAGAAAGAAAGAAAGAAAGAAAGAAAGAAAGAAAGAAAGAAAGAAAGAAAGGAGGGCAGAGTTAAAGAGGACAATGACTGGGAAACCCTCTGTGGGGAAAATATTTCTTCTGTGGCTTTTGCCACAGTTGTGGGGAAGTCCTTTATACGCAGCTAGTACCATACCTGCGTTGCCTTTGATGGGCTGTCCTTCTAATTAGCTCCATCTGCTTCCCCAGGGACTTCACAAGCGGGGGCACAGAGTGCTCTCAGGATGAGAACTGAGTTAGCAGAATCCAGTTAGATGGCTTACCCCTCCTAGAGCAGCTCTAGGTTAAAATGAGCCACTGAACTTGGCTCACCTTAGAGGAATCTTTCTCTGGAGAACGGCAGAGATAAGAAAAGAACAGGTCAGCCAGCTCTTCATCAGGCCTAAAGGCCCTTTGCCTCTATGGCATGGGCTTTGTTTACCGGCCCACTAGTTAGTCTTCAGTGTTCTGGCTCAGCTCATTCCCACTGAGAAGGCACTTCAAACGGAATGACTGGTAACAGAAATGTGGTGTTGGTTGCCTTTCTGACTGCCCTGGGCAGGTGCCTCCTGTTGAGACCAGGTGAGCTTCATTTGCACAATGGGCAAATTATCTGCATCTTTAAAAAGGGCACAATTATTTACCCCTTTTCATAGACTATGTAAGAAATAGAGGTTGATTAATAAGAATTTGCATTTATTGGCTATTGCAAGGTTGTTTCCATTTTTTTAATTTAAAATATTAAGATAATTATTATTGGAAGAGCTTGTTGATATTCAAGCACTGGAGAGTTTAATAGCTCCAGATATGTGGTTGCCTTTGGTTCTAGGAATATTGAAAAAAAAATCTAATTTTCCACATTCACTCTTCTCCCTATTTGGGGAAGAAAATGCCCATAGACATTAATTTTCCAAATTGACATTCATTTTGTTGCAAGATTACGTATTTTCAATGCTGCTGTTAATTGGATTACTTCCCACTCCCTGTAATTTCCAGGTTTTTATTTTCTCTACCTCTCCCCTTTCCAAGTTGTAATTGTGTCAGTCTTAACCTTATCATCTAAGGATCAAAGGAGATCGGATTACAGGCAACATTAAATGCACAGGACATTTATTTTTAAATCTTTCCTGAGTATTGGGACTTTTACCAGGGGCTGTTTTTGTTAGTCAGGGCATACATGTGCCTATGTATTATTTAATCTTAACCATGAGTGTATTAGATTATTTTGCTTGATGGATTTAGGGCTTAATTCATTTAATAACAAATTGTTTCCAGGTGAAAAAAAATATTTCAGCTATTGTAGTTCCTTTGAATTTTCATGTAAATCTTTATTTTTTCAAAAATATATTTTATTGATTTTTTTTTTACAGAGAGGAAGGGAGAAGGATAGAGAGTTTGAAACATCGATGAGAGAGAAAGATCAATCAGCTGCCTCCTGCACACCCCCTCCTGGGGATGTGCCCTCAACCAAGGTACATGCCCCTTGACCGGAATCGAACCTGGGACCCTTCAGTCCACAGGCTGACACTCTATCCACTGAGCCAAACTGGTTAGGGCCATGTAAATCTTTAGAATAATTTGTTTGTATCTACAAAAATTCTTGTTGGGATTTTGGTGGTAGGAATTACATGAAGCTTGTATGTCAATATGGAGAGAATTTACATCTTTACTATGCTGACTCATCTAGTCCATGAGCATGGTATGTTTCTTAATTTATTTAGATCTTCTTTGATTTCCTTGATCAGCATTTTGCAGTTTTAGCCTAAAATTCCTATACATATTTTGTTAGATTTATATGTGTTACATTTTTGAGCAATATAAATGGTATTCTGCTTTTTCAGTGTCTATTCAGGGGTCCTCAAACTTTTTAAACAGGGGGCCAGTTCACTGTCCCTCAGACCGTTGGAGGGCCGGACTATAGTTTAAAAAAAACTATGAACAAATTCCTATGCACACTGCACATATCTTATTTTGAAGTAAAAAAACAAAACGGCAAAAACACCCGCATGTGGCCCGCGGGCCGTAGTTTGAGGACGCCTGGTCTATATGCTCACTGCTAGTATACAGAAATAAAATTGAATTTTGTATGTTTATCTTGCATCTTGCAACCCTGCTCAATCCTATATAATAAAAGCCTAATGTTCAAATTGTCCCCTTGGGTGGCCGTTCGACCGGGAGTTCGACCGCTTGCTATGATGTGTGCTGACCACCAGGGGGGTGGCATGAAACATGGCAGGCATTGGCCAACCCATCGCCCCGCAGACTGCAACCAGTGGCTGTGGCGGTGGGGGGTGGGGCTACCGCCCGGCTCCCAGGTGCTGAGGGAGCCAGGCAGGGGGCCCAGACCCGAATGATCGCCCCACAGGCGGATGGTGGAGCAGGTGATGGGGCGACGCCAGGCCAAGGCGGGGTGCCAGACGAGGCTGCAAGGCTGGGGGCATGAGCTGGGGCCTGATCCCAGCAGACCACCCCGAGGGACCCCATCTGTGCACAAATTCGTGCACCAGGCCTCTAGTTTACTTATAAGTTCTAAGAGGTTTGTTTTGTCAAATCCTTGGGACTTCCTACACAGGCAGTCATGTTGTCTACAATAAAGACAGTTTTATTTCTTCCTTTCTGATCTGTATGCCCTTTATTTACTTCTCTTGCCGACTGCACTTGCTAGAACCTCAGTCACTATGGTTGAATAAGGGTGTGAGAAGGGACATTCTTATATGGTTCACAATCTTAGGAAGCATTCAGTCTTTCGCCGTTCAGTATAACACTAGCTGTGTTTTGTAAATGCTCCTGATGACAGTTATTCTAGTGGATATGCTTTTCATTTAAAAGATCCCTTGGGCTGAGATGATAGTGGTGGAAACCAGAGTAGTAGTGGCAGGCGTGGTGAGAAATTATTCAATTCTTGATATGTGTTGGCAGCAGAGTTGGCAGGTCTTACTGATAGTCTGATAAGGCCTGGAGAGAAAGAAGCTGTTGCCAGGATCTAGTGAGATGGTGGAATATTTCTCATGGTGTGAGAAGTACGCCAGTGAAGAAATACACATTATTTTATGTTGTACTACACGGCATTTAAATAGTAACATTTAATCCCATAAAATTATTCCCTGTGCCAATTTCCTTTAACTCTTTATTGCACCATGGAGAGAGTCTCAGTTGGGTGGTAGTATCCCTCTACACCTCAGCACTTGATCAGCTCTCTTTGTAACAGCCAGGGAAGGCTTTAGAGCCCGAGTCGTTGGACAACATTGGACAGTAGTGATTGATTTTTATTTTATTTATATTCGTATAATTACTTTTGACTTAGAGCAAGTGATTTTTGTATTTTTTTAAAGCCCATGATTTATTTTTTAAAAAAATCCTCATTTTAAGTTAAACCTATTTAAGTTTATAACGTGAAACAACGCCAAGAAAAATATTAAGTAACTCATAGTGCAAAGAGTACCCAGCCACAGCAAAATCCAAAAATTGGATGCAACGATCTGAAACCTGGCAAGCTGAGAGGTGGCAAGAGAAAGACCCAGGAAGAGGTACAGTGCTCCCCTCCGAGCTGGGTCATGCTCCCAGGATTCCAGGAATGCCTAGGGCCAGTTATTTCCCAATGGACCTTGCAGGCTGTGATGAAAGTTTCTCCCATGTCCTTTCAGACTGGGGGCCTGACCTTGAACCAGCCCAATAACCGGTTTCATCAAAGGTTTAGTTAGTTAGGTTAGCGTCGGACAGCACTGGATGAGGGAGAGGCCCCGCGGGGAGCACTTTGGACGTTCGAGGCCTGGGAGAGGGAGGATGGGGTATTCCAAACTGGAAAACCCTTCCTGGGGCTTTGGATCCGCTGACATTATAGAAACTCTGGCCCGGTCCCCAGAGTCTCTGGAACCGGCCAAGAGACTAAGAGTACAATGCTTAGTATTAGACCAGAGGTTTCACTCTGGTGTGGCTCAAAAGTACTACTAAGAATATTGTTAATATAGCAAGAATATATCCTGTATTATGTACCAGGCACTGTTTCCAGCACTGTACATGTGCGATCTCATTTAACCCTTCTAATAATCACGCTGCATTAGACAAAGCTGCATTCAAGTTCTGGCCGGGCTGCTTGCTTATTGTGGCAGCCCAAGGAAAGAGGTTTCATTCCAGTGGGCCTCAGCTTCCTTTCTGAAAAAGGGATGATACTAGAATGTAAGTAATAGAGATGTTGGGAGAATTAACAGGCAAGGGTGTAGCACAGTACTTGCACACAGTAAGTGTTCAACAATGGGCAACAATCGTTATTCTGTCTGCCTGTCCCCTTCCTGGATGGGCATCCCACGTGCTCCACTCAGAGCGCGATTAACACTCTTTCCACTCAGCGACGGGGAAGCGGGTGGGGAGTGGAGGGCGTGTCTCTCTCTCCGCCTCTTACTTGAAAGTGGGTGAGGGCTCGTGGTGAGCCTACTAATAGAACACGCAGATAGATGCTAGACGTTTCCAAGGCTGAGCTCTAAAACAGGTACAGCTTCTACCTGGTTCCTTCACCCTTGAGACTCTCGCCTTTGAAACAGCCACTATATTTGATGTTCAAAGTAAACCAGGAAAAAAAACAGAGAGAGAGAGAGAAACCAAGTCTCCCGACAAACAGCCGGCGGCAAGGAACTGGCCAATGAGTGAATCAGCCTCAGATGATTCCAGCACCCAGCTGAGGCCCCAGATGTGGTAGATCAGAGATAAGACATCCCCCTACTGCCCGGTCCAAATTTTTGACCCACATAATCTGTGAGCATAATAAGTAGTTGTTTTGTGTCATTAGGATCTGGAGCAATTGTTCCATTGTAATAGTTAACGATTACTTTTCTCACTTGGAGAAGAGCTTCTTAGAGGGAGGAGAGTCCACAAGACGTGAGTCCTCTACCTGGTGGCTTAGAACTGCAGGAGGAAAATGGCCCCCAGGCTGCACCACGAACTTCCTTCCCTTGTGTCTCCCACCCTGCCACTGAAAAGGAAGAAGAATGTGGGAGGGAATTCTTAAAGAACTTCCACCGTCGATTGATGATTTGACTATCATTTCTTTTCATTCCCTACTAGATAGGCCCATTGGACAGATGAGAAAACTGAGGCTCAGAGAGATTGAGGCATTTGTCCAAGGTCACACAGCCAGTGCGTGGTGGAGCTGATACCCACTGCTACTCCCCTACAGCCCATTTTTAATAAGCAAATAACTATTTATGGTAAACTATGCATTATATATGGATTGTAGTCATCCACCCAGTTATTAAGGGCTTTGCTGTGTGTCGAGCACGGAGCTGGGCACTTACATAAACGGCCAGGTCCTGCCCAGTTCTTCGACCCCATGTCCTGTCTGCTGTGCTCTCAATCGTTGTGCAATACCCTCTCTGTGACCTTTTTCTGCTTTTTGAATACAAGTTGTTTGCGGTGACAATTCGGTAATTCTGCCTTCCCCACCTTCCTATCACAGTGGCTGATTCATTCTCATTCAGGTCTCAACTCAAATGTCACCTCCTCAGAGGGGCCTAATCTGATGAAACGTAGCCTTCCTCAACGCTCTATCACTTGTTCTGTATGGAATCCCCCTGAGTTATTTCCTTTACAACTTGGCTTGTCATTTGCGATTATTCCCCACTGGGTTCAACCCCATGAGAACAAGGAGTTCAAATTGTTTCTGGCTACATTCCCAGTGCCTGGAACAGAGCCTGGAACATAGTAAGGGTTCAAGAAATATTGAAAAATTAAACCTGCTTGAAATCATTGTATTTTGTTATTATGAACATCAATCAAAAGTCTAAATGTCATTCATTCAACAAGTATTCATTGAGCACCTACTATGTGCTAGGCATTATTTTGGGTTCTGGTCTGTAGCAGTGATCAAATAAGATAAAAGCCTCTGCTCTTATAGAGGCTTCCTTTTAGTAGCTTTATAATGAATGAAACATACAGCACACCCACCCCATGGTGCTTGGTGCTGTGGAGGACAAGGAAGCAAGGAGAGGGAGAGAGCATGAGGGGGGTATTGGCACCACTGTCCCCCCTTCCCCTGTCCAGTAGGGACTCTCAGTGCCCCCCATGCTCCTCGCTGAGCCCTGCACCACGGCCAGCATCTCTCCGTGTGACCTGTGGGTGGAGGCCTCTCCAGCTCCAAGAGCAATAGTGCCTTTGAGGCAAGTCCCTGCAGGTGGGCCTCAGGCTGGGGTTGGGATGAGTCACCCCTGGAGATGCCTGGGGGTTGGTCAAGCTTGGCCTGGCAGGGTCTTCCCTCACTCTGAAAGGGGCAGGCCCTGGACTCCCCTGGCCTGGAGCTGCAACTGACTGGGTCCCGGGCCATCCTCTTACCCCCTCTATTCCAGGCACAGACGAAGGTTTACAAACGCGAGGAGGCCTTTGATCAGGACCAACCCCCAGGGTTCTGAGTGTTTTTTGTTCCAAGCTGCAGGTCAGGACCGGACTCTGCTTTGAACTCCAGCAGGGAAGACTGCGGGTAGGTGATGTGTGTGTGTGTGTGTGTGTGTGTGTGTGTGTGTGTGTGTGTGCGCGCAGTAGTGGGAGGATGGCTCATATGGCTCCTTGGCTTCCTTTCCAACAACCAGGTTGGACTTGTATGAGAAAACTCGTTTCAATTCAGTAAATGTTCACAGAGCACCACTGCTACCCACTACTTTCCAGGCACCATTATAGAAATCAGGGCTGGAATAGTGGAGCCACCAGGCCCCCTGCCCACGGAGCACACAATGAGGCAACTGAGCAAATATACAAGATGCCCGTGCTTGTGAGCGGGACTGAGAGAAAGCTGGGCGGGGGCGGGGGCAGGAGGGGGTGTTGAAGGGGGAGGGCCGGGGATGGGGGTGTTACCTTTTACACAAGGTGCTCATGGAAGGCACGTGGTGTTGGGCAGAGGTCCAAAGGAAGTGAGGTCTGTGGGGGACAGGGTGGCCGGCAAAGGGAACAGCAAGTACAAAAGCCATGAGGTGGGCGCATGATTGTGGGGAGAACTGTGTGGCCGACCTAGAATGACAAGCAGGGGTCAGAGAGGGCGGGGTGGGGGCAAGCGGATATGCTGACCTTGAATGGGGTAGGAACACTGGAGTATTTTGAAAAGAGGAATGGCATGATCTGAATTAGATGGAACGGGATGCCCCAGGCTGCTGTGTGGAAAACATGCTGGCGGGCAGGGGTGACGCAGAAGCAAGGCATCCATAAGGAGGCAGCTGCGATGGTCCAGGCAATAGATCCTGTGGCCTCAGCCCGAGGGATGGTTGTGAAGAGGTACACAGCGCTGGGTTCTAACCTGCATTCATAAGCTTTTTATTGAATTGTAACAGACAGAAAAGCACACATATCGTAAGTGTGTATGGAGCTTGATGAAGCTTGACAACCGAATCCACCCATGTAATGAGCACTGAGCTCAGGAAAGGGAACTGACCCGTTTCCCAGGTGCCCCAGAGCCTGCTCCAAGCCACTGCCCCTCTCCGAAGCCAGTCCCCTAACTTCAGGACTGTGTTTTGAAGGTAAAGCTAACAGGATTTGCTGCTGTTAAGGGTCAGGTAGGCGTGTGGGGGTGGGAGAGGGGAGTCAAGGGGGCTCCCAGGTTTGGAGCCAAAGCACTGGGTTTGCAGAGCTGCCGTTTCCTGCGATGGGAAGGCTGGCATAGAGACCAAGGGGCAGGGTTGTTGAGTTTGAGATGCCTGTGCCACCTCTGGAGAAGGCACAAACATCTTATCTGGGAGGTGCAAATTCAAATGCTTGCAGGGACAGGTAGCATGAGGGTGAAGGGGTCTGGGAGCAAGAAATATTTCCCTTTCCTCTTCACTTGATACTGAGAAGAGCGGGATAAGCTTGATAATAAATGGTGACTGGCAGCTGGCTTCTGTGTCAAGAGCCAATAGGGAAGGGTGGGGATTGGGGTGAAGTGGTGAACACGAGTCCCCCTCTAAAGAGAGAGGTGTTGGAACGGTGTCTAGTGTGGCCAGATCTCCTGACAATATGTCCAGAAAGGTCAGATGTCTGGATTTTTATATGAAATAAAAATTGTTTAACACTAGCAACCAAAAAACAAACACTATATGGACCCAACAAAAATGTCTATGGGTATGGCAACCTGTCTGATCCAGATCGAACTGTTCATTTTACAGATGGGGAAACTGAGGCCCAGAGAAGCCCGGCATTTTCCCCAAACTCAAAGAGGAAGTTGGCGGCAGAGAGTGGCCAGGCCTCGCATAGGTTGAATCTCAGTCCAGTGTTCTTGCCTCGTGGTTTCTGGAGAGAAGGTGCTGGAGTCCACCTGCCACGGCTCCTTCACTTTGATCTAAATAGAGGCTCCTGCTGCCCAGGATGCCCAGCCTGACCTGGGAAGGCACAGATGCCATGGAACAAACATGGCTTTAGGGGACTGGAATCTGCATCTTTCTTTGGCTTCAAATGATAGAAAACCTGGTGAAAGCAGCATCAGCTTTACAGATGGGTTGCTTATGCAGGCGGTAAATCAAGGAAAAGAGGTTTGAGGTCTGATGTCAATAGAGAGAGTCGCATTCTGCGGCGGGGGCCAGATATGGCGGGGATCTACCTTTTCCGCGTCCAGCACGGAAAGAGAGATGAAACCGGTTCTGAGTGGAGGCAGCCAGGGATTGAGAAATAAAAGAAAGAAAGAAGAGAGAAGACGCAGAGGTAGATTTATAAAGCTGGGAGCCGGGTGGGACGCTGCCCTCTTCTGATGGAGAGGCAGGGACCCAGAGCCCACGCAGTGTGTTCATTTATATATCCCCAAATACCAGGAAGTATCACCAAAACTTAGGATCAAAGGAGCTTATTTGCATTCTTGAGTAGGCCTGAGCATTCCTGGTGCTTGACTGGATTTACATATCAAAGCCACAATCCCCGACACCTGGGCAAGTTTAAAGTCAGTACTGATAACATGTCCAGCCTTTTTTGGGGAAGCTTGTTCCCAGGGCGTGGCTCTGCCTATGGCCCTGAGTTCAGCTGACAATAATTAAAGAAATGCCCATGTGCCTTCCCAGGGGGCCCTCTACAGCACTCTGCACATCGCTCTACTCCATGGTCCTCTTCTCTTTACCTCAGGAGTGGCCTCCTGGTCTCAAGGTGGCTGCTGAACCTCCAGTTATCACCCCTGCATTCAAAGGCAGGAATTGCTGATGGGCAGGTGTTGGAGTCTGAGAGTCCTCACCCCCCTTTCACCTTCTACAAGAAGCAAAATCTTTCCCAGAAGCACAGGTTCCCTCTTGTGTGCTATTGGCCAGATAAAGGTCTCATGCCTACCCCTATGTCAAGGATCAACCTGAGATTCCCTGAGATAAAGCCATCGTCCACTAATAAATACCTGAGCAAGCCGAGGCTCTGTCCAAAGGGATGGGGGCGCCCGAGGCTCTTGACATTGTCTGGCATGATCTCTGCTCTTTACAGGAGGATGACTGGGCCAGTTGCTCAGAACCTCTGTGCTCCAGCTTCCCCTTCTGTGAAATGGGTGTAGGAAATAGCGACTGTTCCTGCCCTCTCAGCACCCATTTCCTGTTTTCATGAAACAGTGGTTTGCCTGGGGGCAGGGGTACTCCGCATCACCTGGGAACATGTTGGAAATGCATTCTCAGAGCAGCCCCAGACCCTTGGATTCAGAATACACTGGGTTGGTGCCTGGCTATGTGGAAGTGCACCTGAATACCCCTGGCTTATACATTGAGCATATAATGTCGTATTAAAATGGCCTGTTTATTGGTCTCTAAAAATAGTAGCAACATAAATTGCATAACAACAACAACAATAGCTAGAGCCAGGCACTCCACATGCATGATGTCACTGATGCCTGCAGTGGGCGTGGAGGGAAGGGCCGATTGCCTCGGATGCAGGAGCGGTCAGCAGGCAGCTTCCAGTTATTGCCTTTCCGGGATGGAGTCATGGGCAGAGAGTGGCCTCATATCCAAGCTCATACCCTCCCAGGGGTGGCCCGCCAGTGACTGGGTGATGTGGGGTTATGAAGGCCCGGTCATCGCGGCTCAACTTGGGACACCTCTGCAGGCCATTGTAGCCGAAAAGCTCCCCGTGGGGTCAGCTGAGGCTGTGGTCAGGGCTGCCTCTCAGCCCCACGTCTCCCTCTGCCCTCCCCCTCTCCTTCCCTTTCCCTCTGGGGAGGTTAACTCCAAGGGCATGCCTTAGTAAATCTCCTACACTCAGCGGCATCTCAGTCTGTTTCCTGGGGATTCTGACCAATGACAGTACTCACAACAGCTCCATGAGGTAGGCACCGTTGTGAGCCCACTTTGCAGATGGCAATGGGGCTCAGAGAGGTGCAGTGAGGGGTCCCAAGCCATGCTGCTGCTAAGCAAGGAGACAAGGGGTGGGAAGCCATCAAACTTCTCAATAGAGGGTGGCATCATCTGGCTCTAAAGGGGCCTCTCACTGCTGAGTGAGGAGGAATGCAGGGGCCAGTGCAGAAGCGAGGGGAGCCGTGGGGAAACCCCTGACTGCGGCAGTGTGGGGAGAGGCGAGGGGCTCCCGGTGGCAGCTGATTTTCTTATTACCGTGGCTCCCTCTGAGCCAGGCACAGCCGAGGTGCTCAATACATACAGGGTGGATGAATGAGTGAAGGTTAGAGGATGGATGACAAATTCAGACAGGAGGGAAGTAGGCATCCCACGTCTGTCTTGCTCACTCCATTCTGAGCGATGAGCATGGTGCCCACCACATCTGGATGCTCAGCTAAAGTGTTGAGTGACTAAATGAACAAGTTCAAGAGGGAAATGGGAAGAAAAGAGGGAAGAGGGAGAAAGGCAGAGAGAGGTAGGATGGAGGAAGAGAGAGGGGAGGAGGAAGTGGAGGAGGAGGAATGGGAGGGAAGAGTCCTGTTTACATCTTTGCTCCAGGAATGAGTAACCTGCGCCCTCTAGTGGCAAAAGAGAGCCACTCCTCCGGGCTGGGGAAGGGAATTCAGGGCTTTGGGGAGTTGCAGTGCCAGCTTAGGACCGGGGAGGCTATTCCCAGTTCCCCAAAAGAGGTTTGTAAGAACATGGTTCTAACAGTCAGGGTCAGCCGGGTGAGGACAGGGACCAGGCGAACGAGGCTCTTACTAGGGCACAAGCTAAGGGGGCACCTAAAAACTCGGGAATCAAGGCAAATGTTTTAATGTAAACTTTAAAAAGTCAAATTGGCAAACCGTGGCCCACAAGTCAGCTGCCTGTTTTTGTAAATAACATTTTACTAGAACTAGGATCAGGATTAGGGTTTACTTTCTTAGTTACAGCGAGAGTATACCCCACAAGCTTCATGGATGTAAGTGTTCGCAAAGCCCCTCAGCCTGCACGTGGTGCTAGTGTGGCCAGCTCACCTAATTTAACAAGAGCACGCCTGCACAGGGCACTCACTATGCCAGGCTTGGGTAAGTCCTTCCTGTGGCCCATGGACTGCCCACGAGGCCCTTTTAGATATTCCACATGTGCGCCATGCCCTTTTCAATGGACAGATCTCAGGGTCACTGACTGTGCCACTCACTAGTTGGGCAAGATTTAATTTCTCTGTGCCTCACTTGCCCCTTCTGTGAAATGGGTTAATGCATGCAAAGAACTTAAAGCTTCTCAAACTGTTGCTGTTGTTAAAAATGCAGGATATCCTCCCAGGGTTTGAAACCCAGCTCTGTCACTTCCTGTGACATTAGGACATGATGTTTTGCATTGCTAAGAGTGTTTCCCCATCTACAAGGTGGGGGTTATAACTCCTGTCTGAGAGGGTTCAGGTGGGAATTCACACACTGGCTCATCACTACAAAGCACCGGCCAACCCCACATGGACTCCGAGGGAGCTGGATGAGCAGAGGACGCCTCAGAGCTTGTGAGACAACTAGGGCCGCTTAGGAATGCTCGTTAACCTCTTACTTCCCATAGGCCGAGCACACAGATAAGCCAAGAGTCTGCAGCATCTCTCTCCCTCTCAATGTCTGCAGAGGAGATCGATTTTCCTTCCCCACCGCTGCTGGCTGCCATGTCACGCACACCAATGTTTGTCAAGCGGCCACACCTCCACCCCAGCTACCATCACCACAGGCCCAGGCGGTTGTGTGGCCTTCTCACTGATTTCTTGCTCCCTCTCTTGCCCCTATTCCTTTTTCTACCAATGTAATGCTTTCAAAACATGTCTCCCTGTTTAAAACCCTCTGAGACACAGCCTATATAATAAAAGCCTAATATGCTAAGTGTCTGGTTGACCAGTCAGCCATTCAACCAATCAAAGCGTAATATACTAATGATGCGCTAAGGCCACTCAACCGCTCGCTATGACGTGCACTGACCACCAGGGGGCAGACGCTCTGACCGGTAGGTTAGCTTGCTGCTGGGGTCGGGCTGATTGGGACTGAGCGAGATGGGCCGGGCACGCCCTGGAGCCCTTCCGTGGTCCCTCCCCGGCCCCGATCGTGCAATGGTGGGGTCCCTCAGCCTGGCCTGTGCCCTTTTGCAATCCAGGACCCCTTGGGGGATGTCGGAGAGCTGGAGAGCTGATTTCGGCCCCATCCCCCAGGCCAGGCCGAGGGACCCCACTGGTACACAAATTCGTCCACCAGGCCTCTAGTTATAAGATAAAGACCTGTCACAGCCAACATTTCATTTCTTAAAGGATCAATGGAAAGAATATGGTCTTTGGAGGCAGGAACCTTGGATAAGTTCCCCTCAGTTTAAACCCATTTCTCCATCTATAAAGTGGGGACAATACCTAACGTAGAGTTGTTTTAGATCCTGGCACAATGCCCAACATGCAGTAACCTGGATATTAGTTCTACAGTCACCACTGCCCAGGAAGGGCTGCTTTCTTTCATTCCTGGGCACCTGCCACGTGGGAGTGCCAGCTATGGTGAAGGAAACAGACACGTCTCGGGCCCACCCGACTGTTCCCTCCAGAGAGCAGGTGCCGTGTCCATCTTGCTCATCGTTGTACCCAGTACCTACTACAGAGCCAGGCACACAAAATATTCACTTGCTAGTTGGAGCTGACAAGGAAAAAAGGTCTTTTACTATACCTTCCACACACACCTTCGGTGGGGCAAGAACTGAGGCTGGGCAAGGTTAAGTGTGAGCTATTAGTGGCACTTTGCATCTTATTTCAGGTATCTTCTACCTTCCTGTAAACCAGGCTTTATCAAACTTCAGCCATATCCAAGCCACGTCACCATTTTTACTCTCCTTCTGTCTGTGAGACAAATTGATTCACTTTTTTACCTATATAAACTAAAAGGAACTTTATATCAATCATTGTCTTAACTAGAAGATAACCATAAAATCACAGAGCAACAAATATAAAAACAATGTTGTATAAAAGCTTTTTAAAGAGAAATTGGAGTTAAGCAGTATTTTTCATCTTTTTCACCATAACCCTCAAAAATATGTTTTACATCAAAACCCAGTACATACTCGTCTATACACATATATATAAACAAGTCTTATAAAACAGTATTTACAATACTACATGTAATGCACATGTAACGATATTTCCTGGTGTCTGGTTCTACTTTATTTTTAAAATGCTGCTTGTATCCCACTACATGGATTCCAAGAGGAATGTCACGAACACAACAAAAAACAGCACTGGCTTAAAAGGCTGGTACAGAGGCACTGTCACCGAGACTTTGTTCTCGACCCCCCAGGAACGAACAGAGGATACTCTTCTCATTATGTGGTTCCATGTTTTTTACTGCCATGCCCATGGTCCTGAGGAGTAAGCCTGTCCTAGGTTTATTTGTACTCAGTTCTGTCTAGAACAGGGGTGGGGAACCGTTTTTCTGCCCAGGGCCATTTGAATATTTATAATACTAGAGGCCCAGTGCATGATTGAATCATACACGTGTAGGGTCCCCTACACGCTTTCGCTTTTCGCGGTGGAGCTGGGTGCCTGTCCGCTGGTGCCGGAGCAGACAGGCACCCAGCTCCCACGCTTTTGATGGTCCATGGCCACTGAGGGGGGCTGCTGCGGACACCTGGCTACCCTGCGAGAGGCGCAGCAGTGTCCGCGGCAGGCCCCCTCAGCGGCCGCGCCCCCTGCGCCTCTCAACAGCAGGGTAGCCCCCCTCAGTGGCAGCGGATCCGTGCCTCTCAATGGCCGGATAGGCCACCCTGAGTCCCGCCCCCCAGCCTCCCGCCGCCCAACTGTGGGCGTAGCAGAGTGATGGTAATTTACATGTTACTCTATTATTAGATAGGATCATTTGCAGGTCATACAAAAGTATCAACTTAAAAATTAGTCCGCTATATTTGGTCAAACATTGGCAGGGCCAGATCAAATGATTTTGCGGGCCTCATACGGCCCACAGGCCAGATGTTCCTCACCCCTGGTCTAGAATATGGCTTATGTACAAGGTAAGCTCCTGAGAACAGTTCAGTGCAGGGGATAATGACACTTAACAAGCATGAACACAGACAGCACTTAAAAATATCCCAATATATATATTTTTTGGGTGTAATCCATCCTCTTAGCACTTCTTCAAATTTACTGGGAGGTAAACAGGTAAGTGTCTGTGGTTGTCACACACACTCTTCTACCCGACCATGGACCTCTTTCTTCCTCTCAGGCGCACTTCATCTAGTTTTCTGAGCACTGGCTTGGCCTTTTTGGAGGAGGCGGAGTAGCTCTTCAGAAAGGCTTCAAACACGCTCTCGGTGTTGGGATGGGTACTGAGGAAGGCTTTCTCTAGCACGTAGAGGTCAACCCCCTTATCTTCCGGAAGTGCTGAAATGAAACTCAGCCCAAAGTCAATGAGCACAATGTTCAGCTGTTCCAGGGGGGGTTTCAGGAGCATGTTCGAGGTGGTGAGATCACCATGAATGAGGTCCTCATCGTGCATTCGAGCCAAAACCTGCCCCACGGTCTTGGCTAAGCCAAGGAGACTTTCGGGAGTTTTTCCAGTCTCGATAGCGGATTGAATATAATCTCGAACAGTCACCGAGCCCTCAATTTCTTCCATGAATAAGCAGTTGGAAGCATAATCCACAAAGAAGACAACTGGGGCAGATATCCCTGCAATCAAGACATAACCAGTTTGAATTAAGACTCTTTTTTTTTTTAATGGTTAAGCTTAACTTTCAAAGATTGATCCAGTTTTTTACATTTTCTATCTGCTTATTTCAGGAAAAAGATTTAGAAACAGTGCAGAATGGTACATCGCAACTCATCTGAAAGCTTCCCCTGCTCATGCGCTTTCTAACTGCTCCCTGAACCACCCCATGGCTAGTTTAGTAATGCCATGGCTCCCTCTAACTTTCCACCCGTTACGATTGGACTTCATTCGTACTTATTTCCTAAAAAACAGACAAAAAAGGCCAGAAGGGTAAGGGTAGCCCACGTAAAGCACTACCTATCTGACAAGGACCCAAACAGGAGGCCAAGCAGTGTACTGGCTTCCAGATTCATCTTCAAAGTCAGAAGGACGAATTCAAACCCCAGCTCCCTTCCTTGTTAGTTGTGAGCAAGGGGTGAAGAAAACAAGATGAAATCAGCATAGCTAAGCTGACTTAAAAGGGAGTCTGTACAGTCAGGCTGACCAAATTGGTTCAGACAAATAGGAGGAAGCCCAAGGAACAGATTTTACTTCATTTTAACTAGCCGGAGAACTTGAACTTTTGAACTCTTCAGCTGTGTCAATGCCTGGAGGATATGTAAATACTATAGATAACCCCCTAAAGAACTGATATTCATTATGCAGACCATCACTAATCTAGAGGATTACCATCTCAGACCAATCCAGAGGCTAGGAATACAGGGCTGAGTCTTCTCAAGAACGTACTTCTAACGATAAGAACTCTCAACTTTTTTCTTCGGAACGCTCTGGGTGTTACCTCATAATGTTTCCGATTTGCAAATTCTAAGACCCTTGAATAAAACTTTGTCATTTTCAATTTTAACAAGGTCTCCTGATGCATTTACGCTTGGTTACCACTTGCATAACCTTCACGTCACATCAACTTCTCTACACCTCCCTTACTGCTTCTGTAAGATGAGAACAAGACTTCCAAAGATTAAATGACTCTTCACTAAATGTCAATCATGCTCAGGATACTGGGAACATTTTGGGGGGTGTAGGGGAGATACAGCAGGAAATAGGGCAGCCACGATCCCTGCTTAATGCACCTGATATCCTAGAGAGGGTGCAAAAGAAAATATAAACACACAAATAACTTCATTAAACCCAAGCAGGGCAGAGATCCGCCTGCTTGTTCTCTACTGCATTTCCTCCAGATCTCCCAGCACCTGACAATGTCCGGGGTACACAGGTGCCTAAAAAATACCAATGTAAGGAAGAAAGGCAGTTAGTGTGAAAGTGAAAAGCCAGTTTTCCTGAGGCAGAGGAATATGAGCTGAGCGCCTGGCTGGGCCACTAACTAGCTGTGTAACCTTGGGCAAGTTACTTCCCCTCTCTGAGACTCAGTTTCTCACCTGAAGAACAAGTTTACCGTGATGGTGCACAATGGTGTTTTAATGGGGGGGGGGGGGGGGGGGGGAAGTGACTTAATGAAATCTACCTTCATTAAGCACTACATGCTAGTCAGACATTCACAGGCTACATACCTCACCGAATGGTCCCAATAGCCCTATGAGATTAATACTGCAACTGGGATTTCTCTTTACAGGCGAGGAAACAGGCTGAGAGGTTAAAAAACGTGTTCAAAGGCTACAGTGGTGTCCGTATTTAAACCCAGAGAGTCTGGCTCCAGGGCAAGTACTTATACTCGCATCTGCTTCTTACAAGTAATGCATCGATAATGATCAAACACCGAGACGGCACACAAGGGGCAACCGAGACTGAGCGCTGTACAGGAGCGACATGGCAGAGCCTGGAACTGACCAGGCCCCGGGACCAAGGCTCGCCCCGGCGAGGCCCAGCGGCTGCCTAAGCAGTAATGAATGGAGAGGCAGGGCCAGAGGCCTGAGTGCTCAAGGCCACGCGGGGTGCAAGGGGCGCAAGGGAGTCCCGCACCCGCACCGCACCGCACCCGCACCGCACCGCACCGCACCGCCCAAGCCCCGGAGCCTCGGCCCCTCCACGGCCCCGAGCCGGGCCGTCTCACCTGCGCGGCGGCAGCGGAGCAGCGCCCGGGCCTCCTGCACCGTCCGCCGCCGGCCGAGCCGCGCCTCCAGCGCCGGGTGC
Source organism: Cnephaeus nilssonii (assembly GCF_951640355.1). Classification (NCBI taxonomy): domain Eukaryota; kingdom Metazoa; phylum Chordata; class Mammalia; order Chiroptera; family Vespertilionidae; genus Cnephaeus; species Cnephaeus nilssonii. The sequence continues at coordinate 68,098,619 of NC_137082.1, read as the reverse complement.
CGGTAGCCCTTCGGGAAGCGGTGCTTCACCATGGCCGCGCGGCCCTGGAAGCGGCCGCGGAACACGCGCGCCTCGGCGCCCTGCTTCACCAGCTCCAGGCCGCTCAGGAAGCGGCTGCACCGCTCCCGGGCCGCGGCCAGCGCATCGGCCTCCGGCGCCGGTTCCTCGCCCTTCTCCGCCGCCACAGCTCCGGCCGCCGCCATGGCTGCGCCTCGGCGCCCCTCGGCTCTGCCCGGAGGCTGTCGGAGACGTTCGGCTCGCTCCGAAGAGCCTCGGCTCTCTTCGGCCAATCGGACGCCGACACTCCCGCCCCGGGCGAGTGGCTCCGCCTCCCGACCTTTCGGCTCTACGGAAGCCCCGAAAAGACTCCAGTGGCCCCGCCTCCCAGCTCTTCGGCTCTTTCCGGAAAACTGCGGCCAGAATCTCCGGTCTTTTCCGGAGCTGGGCGTTACAGCCTAGAAGGCAACCACAGGTTCCTGGCACAACGTGCAATGCAGCAAAACAACATCATTTCTCTGAGTTTCAGCTTCGTCACCTTCAGTACAAAGATAATCAGTTTTACTTTGGCAATTGCTTATTAAAATTAAATAAGATGTTGCCTGTGCGAGTGCCTGGTGGATGGCATACACTCTTCATATGTTCATCTATCTTCCTTTTTGTCTCTCACTGGGACTCTGAAACACTGAAGAAAGGCCCTTTGGTCCTAGGGCTGCTGTGACGCCTGCTCCCAGCTCCACAATTTCATTCATCACACGGCGGGTCACCTTTTCAAACATCAGACCCTTTGTGATGTTATACTGTGGTTTCCAGCACCCTTCATCAGGCGAGACTACTCAGGGCTCACCCAGAACTAACTCGATTAATAACGCCCAGTTTCCCAAGTGTGTGGTTTCATTATCATAATTGTTAGTGTCCACATAAGCCTTCTATTTCTATGGTTACCAAATCGTTCTGAGCCCCGCCTTTGAAAAATCCACTGTGCAAACATATTTACATCCCGGGCTTGCTATGGTCAGACTGGTTCTGGCTTCTATGGCAGGAAACCTAGCTTAAAGCCTTCCAATGGCTCCCCACTGTGCTTGGGATAAAGACCCACAAGGTCCTGCATGGGAACACGACGTCCATCTTCCAGACTTAGCTCCCACCAAATTCCCCTTTGCCCTTGATCTTCAAACACAATTGCCTTCTCTCAGTCTTTCATTCTTTCCAGGCGCCCTCTTGCCACCGAGCCTTTGCACCTGCAACTTCTCACTGCCCTTCCCTCCCTTTGTTGCCTAGACCCATCTATAGATCCTTTCATTCTTAGCTCAAAGGTCACTTCCCCAGGGAAGCCCTCCTGACTTCACAGAAGAGGGAAAAATCCAACTTTTGTAAGTTCTGGTGGCTCCATGAACCTCTTCTCTTTTGCATTGTCACAGACAGTCTTTTCTGTTTGTTTGTATTGGTGGTGGGGTTTATATCTTCACGGGCCTTCGTTCCTTGTTGCCTATTGCCTGCAGGTCCCCCTCACCTCTTGCCACGTGGGCCTGTCACGACATAGCAGGTGGCTTCATCAGAGTAAATGAGTGAGCGCTCAGGAAAGGATGAGCAAGATGAAGTCACTGTCATTTATAACCTAATCTCTGAGATGACATAACCACTTTTGCTGTATTCTATTAGTTAGAAATGAATCACTAGGCCCTGTGCAACCCCAAGGGAAGTCATTTGTGAAGATGCTACCGAAATGCTTGATTAGAACTTTTCCTTTCTCATCTGGGAAAACAAATAAAGAGGGATTCTCTATCTCTAGGAGAGAGAGAACATGACAGCAAGCCATGCAAACATCCTCATGACTTAATGCCAGCCACAGAGATCACAGAGAACGTCATGCTCCTTTCCACTGTATAACTTCTGTAGGGCATCGCACAGGAATGGAGCGCTTGCTGTACAAGGTCTCCCGGTGACAATTCCAGACACTCACAGACGAAGGAGGAGCTGTCACTTGGCAATGGCCAAGAGGCCTCCTTGGGATCTTTTCATGCCAGAAAGGTAGCAGAGCGTGATGGGTAAGTACCTGATTTCCCCATGACTGGGCTTGACTCCCAGCTCAGCTATATGCTAGTGTATGTCTTTGAGCTCTGTTTATCTTATTCATTTGTTTATTATGCAAGCAAGTCACTTCACCTCCCTTTGCCTCAGTCACATCTTTCATAAAATGGGGGTAATTGTAATAATTTATTTTCATTAGGTAGTTGTAAGGGTTAACAGTGAGCTAATATAGGTAAAGTGCTGAAATCAAAGTATATAATCATTGCCCCATAGTTAAAGCTATTGTCCTGGTTACTATTGCTGCATAACAATTTACTCCAAAACAAGGCCTGGTGCACAAAATTTGTGCATGGGGGGAGGGCTGGAAGGGGGGTCCCTCAGCCGGGCCTGCACCCTCTCGCAATCCAGGACCCCTCAGGGGATGTCCGACTGCTGGTTTAGGCCCGATCCCACAGGGATCCCTGCGAGATCGGGCCTAAACCGGCAGTCGGACATCCCTCCTGCAATCCGGGACTGCTGGCTCCTAACCACTCGCCTGCCTGCCTGATCGCCCCTAACCATTCGCCTCCCTGCCTGATTGCCCCTAACTGCCTTTGCCTACCTGCCTGATCGCCCCTAACTGCTCGCCTGTCTGCCTGATTGCCCCTAACCGCCTCTGCCTGCCTGCCTGATTTCCTCTAACCCCTCCGCCAGCCTGATCGCCCCTAACTGCCTCTGCCTTGGCCCCCACCACCGTGGCTTTGTCCAGAAGGTCATCTGGAATGATATCCAGAAGGTCATTTGGCTGTCTGGTCTAATTGGCATATTATGCTTTTATTATTATAGATACTCATGGAATGTGTGGGTCATAAATCCAGCCTGTGAACAGTAGAGATGGCTTGTCTCTGCTCTACATGATCCTGGGCCTCAGCTGGAAAGATTTGACACTGAGAACTGGAATCATCTGAAGGCTCAATCTGGAGCCGGTGCTGGGATGACTCGAAGGCTTGGACCACCCACTAAGGCATGCCCACGTGGCTTCTCTCTGCACCTTGGACTTCCTCACAGCATGGCGGCCTCAGGGTAGTGGGACTTCCTAGAGGTGGGGGGCTCCAGGCACCAGTGTCCCATTGACTCAGCCTCAGAAGTCACACAGTGCTACTCTGTGCACTGGTTGAAGCAGTCACAAGCCCACTTTGATATCAAGGAAGGAAACAAAGAATTGTGGAGCCATGTTTTCAAACTGCCTGGCTATTATTATTTCCAGAAGCGTACAGGGTCAGCTGGCTCAGAAGGTCTTGTCAAGCGCTGTCTTCTTTGCCGGGTGCCCAGTTGTGTCTGTGGCATACAGTCCATGCTGGGTGAGGGTATGTGACACATGTCAACTAATGTGTCTGTGTATGAGCATAGGATGAGAAAAGCCTGTGACCACATATATGTTTTTGCCTGAGAGTGAGAATTAGTGGGGGTATCCCCAGCCTGGCTCCTTTCCAGAACTCCAAACTCTTACATCCAACACCCCACTGGTTCACACAGGGATGCTGAGTGAGCACCTTAAATGTCACACAGCCAAAACAGAACTCTAGATGTTCTCTCCCGCCCCAAGCTGCACCTTTTCCAATCACTAGGTCCTTATCAAGTCTCTCTCCGATCTGCCCACTTTCCTCCATCCCCACTCCTATCACCTAATCCAAATCAACTCCACCTCTCACCTGCAAAAGTTTCCCTGTCTCCACTCTCACTCCCTATAACCTACTAGAATGCCTCAATTATTTTTTTGTGTATCACTTGGAATAAAATCGACATTTCCCACCTCGGCCTCGAATGATCTGGCCCTTGCCAGCCCCACTCTTGGGCCCCATCTCCCTCCACTCTCTCCCTCACGTGCTATGCTCCAGACACTCTGGCTTCATTTCTGTTGCTCCTTATACTCCACAAGCTCTTTCTGCCCTGCCTGGGACCTGAGGTCTCAGCTCACATATCCCCTCTTCAGAACAGCCTTCCCAGACCCCCGAGCTAAAGCAGCCTCCTGTGCCTGCCTACCCCATCACCCTAGTTCCATTCTCTACCCAGCCGTGATCACTAGCTGGCATTTCTCTGGCTTGTTATTTAACTTTCTTCCTCCCCCACTGGAAAGCAAATTGCACAAGAGCAAACAAATCTGTCTGTCTGTTCTCCCAGCCCAGCCCCGAGGCCTAGCACAGTGCCTGTGGTACTTGGGAGGTGTCCAAACCTGTGTCCAATGACGGATGAGTCCACGGGAGAGTGTCTGAGTGGCTGAAGTGGGTATGTGTGTGACCCCATCAGTGCAGAGGCGTGTGTGTGTGTGTGTGTGTGTGTGTGTGTACATGCTGGTGGCCAGCCTAGTGTGGACTGCAGTGATTTTGACGTCTTCTTCCTCTGTGGGTTGGAGGGGGAGGGGAATGCATGTGGGGGCCCCAACAGGGATGACAGTGGGGAGCACCCTGGGGAGGATGGTGAGAGGCATCCCTCCCTGGAGAACTGTGAGTAGTGGCCCCCAGCCAGGCGCAGGCGCCCCTCTGTCACGCCTCCAGACACAGGGGGCCAGGGCTGGCCTACGTGGCAGCGGCGTTGGGGGCGGGCAGGCAGAGGGGGAGGGACGGAGGCGGGCCGGCCAGAAAGTTTGTGGGCCTGGCGGGGACTCCGGCCCAGGGATGCGCGCCTGGCCGCTCCGCGCCCGCAGCACGCCCCGGTGTCCTGCTCGCCATGGGTAAGTCGCGATCAGGAGCTGCCCACCGCAGAGTCCCCGCGACCTCATCTGTGCGGGCGCCCTCCGCCCGGGCTGCGCACCCCTGCCAGGGACCGCCCACTCGGTGGCGAGCCCCGCACTCCAGGCCCTGGCTGGGCCCGGGAAGGGACCTGGGCGCACTTCCTTCCATGCTCCTTTCTGCCCAGGAAAAAGTGACTAGCGAGTGCTCCTTACCTAATGCTGAGCGCTTCCTCGGGGCCAGGCCCTCTCTTGACCGCCTCAAGCCTTACAGTCCCAGGCAAGCGAAATTGTTCTGTTCTGTTCTGTTCTGAAAAAAAAAAAAAAAATAGAGGCTCCGAAAGGAGCAAATTCATTAATTAATAAACCGAACACCTCTGTTCGCCAGGCCTGGGGATGCTGCCCTGAGCATACAGACAAAACCTCTGCTCTGGAGATGATTCCACAGAGCGGAGACAGAGGAGATTAGAATGCAGGACGGTGTGTGGGAGTAAGGAATTTCTTTGTTGCTATGGGGGACCAAGGTTTTAATATTTTTCTCAGGATTCAGAAGCCTCAAAGGGTCACTCTGCCCTCCATTCATCTACTGTGTGGCAGACATAGGTTTACAGGTTGGGGACTCAGTGGAACACATATAATGAGGTGGTGTGATAGTGATGAGGGGGGCAGGTTTTCAGGTAAGCAGGCAGGAGGGCCTCCTGGAGTAGGAGGCATTGAAGCTGAGCAATCACTCAAAAGAACTGAGCTTGCTAAGATCCAAGAGTAGAGCTTCGAGGTGGAAGAAACAGCAAGTGCAAAGGCCCTGGGGCAGGAGTGAGCTGGAGTAGTCCAGGCCTTGTGGCTGGAGCACATTGGGCAAGGGGAGAGCAGTAAAAGGGAGGTCAGAGAGGTAGGCCAGGGCTAGATTATGTGGGACTTTGTAGCCATAGTGAGAAGTTTCGATTCTATTCCAAATAACATGAGAAGCTGGAGAAGGATTTGAAACTTGGGTGGGACATGACCTGTTTTAAAAACTCGCTCTGGGTTGTTCTGTGGACACTCAAAATAGCTAACGCTGGCTGTCAGGTAGGTAGGCATATGAGGTGGGTATTACTATTATCCTCGTTTGTAGATGAGGAGGCTCAGAGAGGTTAAGTGAGCTGCACAAGGTCGTACAGCAGTGAAGAGGAGAAGCTGGGATAGAACCTGCACTCTGGTTCCAGCCTGCATTCCTAACCACTGTACTACCCAGCCTCTGATGCACAGGGTGATGGTGACCAACTCCAGCTCTGGCTCCAGCGTCCTAATTTGGTGGCCAGGATTTGGTCTGTTCCTGTCTATGGCCACTTCTAGGCACTGGGCCTGGCCAGATGCTCAAGAGCCAAGATCCTTTCTCTCTGGATTTCCTACATCCAGAGTTTGTTCATTCATTCATTCACCCACTTATTCAACAAGAATTTATTGAGGGCCTACTATATGCCACAAACTGTCCTCAGCATCAGAGAGACAGCTAAACAAGCAATTCCTGTTGCTTTGGGCCTGACATTCTGGTAGGGGAGACCAATAAATACGTAAAATATATTGCTATTTCCAATGGAGATAAGTACCATGGAGAAACACAAGCAGGGAAAGGGGATGCGAAGTGCTGGATGCTAGGGGGAGGCGGGTGTGGCCAGAGGAGCAGGGTGAGAGGAGGCAGATCTTGCCGGGCCTTGAAGGTCACTGTAAGGACTTCGGCTATTTTCGGAGAGAAGAGGGAACCTTGGAGGGCTCTGAGCAGAATGACATGGTCCAACTTAGGCTTTCACAGGAGCCCTCTGGATACTTCCTCTCCCCCTCTGCCCCGTGACCCTGCTCTCTCTCACACCCCGTGTATCTCTGATTGGCCCTTCTTGCTTGAAGTCAGTTCAGCAAAGCTCTTAAATATGTTGGTTTGGGATTCAGATGGGTCAGCATTTGAGCCCCGATCCTGTTGCTTCTCAGCTGTGAGAACACTCTTACCCTCAGTTTCTTCATCTGTAAAATGGGGATAACTGTAGCAGTACCACCTAGCATTGTTATGAAGATTAATTGAGAGAAGGCACCTAAGATTGCATAGAGGAGGTGCTCAATAAATGACACTGGTTATTATAACTATTTCATTTCACGTTTATTTTTCCTGTTCTCTTGCCACTGTGGCCAGAATCTGTTCTGATGCGTTTTCCAGCAAAACCTGTAGACAGTCAGCTTTGCCTGTGAGCCCTTTGGCTGGGTTCCCTGTCACCTCAAGAGGAACCTAGGATACAGCAAACAGATTCTGTGCTTCCACTTGATTGCCTCACATGGCCTGGGAGACCTTCCCTTCTGGCAGTAAATTCCAAGAACTGAGGGAGGTGGGGCAAAGAGAGGTAACGATGAGGCAGGACCTGGGCAGCATAATCTCCCCGGGGTGTTTATTGATGGTCATGAACAGGTAGAACAAGGCCAGAGAGGGAAGGGTAGGAGTTATTTCCCTGGGGGTGGGGGGTGATGGGAAGAAGGGTTAACAGAAAGGGGGGGGGTTTTCCACCCATGAAACTCCTCCACCTGTACAAAAATTGCCTAACGGAGATGGGGAGAGGCAGAAATAAGAGAGAACCGAGTGAAATCATATTATGCCAAGGTTTTCTAATGGAGTAGTGAAGAGAATGGATTGTGGAGCCAGACGGCCTGGCTTTGAATCTAGGCACAGCTACTTACTGCTTTTGACCGTAGGCAAGTCATTTCACCTCTCTGATGATCAGTTATTCATTCATAAATAATACAAAACCCCACCATCTAAAGTTGTGGTGAGAATCAAATGAGTTTTTGTACTTACGTGCTCAAAGCAGTGCTTTACGTGCAGTAACTCACTTGGTCCAGAGAAAACACTCAATAAATCTGGTTACAATGTTATGAATGTTGTCAGGTCTGGGTGGTTTGGCTGGGGCCAGCTCATGAGGGGCCTGGGATATTATGTGACGGAGTTAGCACTCAGCATGGCGTGAGACACTGCTGGATTATTCTAGATGCTTCCAGAAACGTTTAAGTTTAAATATGTGGATTAAAATTTCAGAGTAAACTGTATAACTGAACTGCCGATATGGTAGCCTTTAGCCACATGTGGCTATTTTTACATGTAAATGGATAAAAGTTAAATAAAATGAAAATTCAGTTCCTTAATCCCATTAGTCACATTTTAAGTGCTCAAGATCCACATGTGCTGGTGACTACCATAGACCATCTCTCTCCCCTGTGCAAGCCTTCAAAGCCTTCCACCCACTGACAGTGAAAGTCATCATTGTCCTCATGACCTATAGAGCTCCACATACATGATCTACCCTGCCTGCTTCTCCTACCTCATTACCTCCTCTCACTCACTTGCTGGACTCCAGCCACGCTGGCTTCCTTGCTGAATAGCACAGTGATTAAAAGCCTGCTCTCTCTAGCTACATCAGCTCTGCCACTTACTTGCTGTGTGACTCTGAGTTTCTTAACTTCTCTGTGCCTTGGAGGATGATGCTAATAATAATATGTTATAGGGTGGTTGTAAATGAGGAATGAAGTGAGGGAATACATATAAAGCTCCTAAAACAGGGTCTGGTGCTTAGTAAGTGCTATATAAGCACTAGCTATTAATATTAATAGTTATTGTTCAAGCATACCAAAAATTGTCGTGCCTCGGGCCTTGGTTCTTTTTTTTTAAATATATCTTATTAATTTTTTATAGAGAGGAAGAGAGTTAGAGAGTTAGAAACATCGATCAGCTGCCTCTTGGCACACCCCCTACTGGGGATGTGCCCGCAACCAAGGTACATACCCTTGACAGGAATCAAACCTGGGACCCTTGAGTCCGCAAGCCGACACCCTATCCACTGAGCCAAACCGGTTTCGGCAGGGGCCTTGGTTCTTGCTGTTCCCTCTGTCTAAAATGTCATTCACCCAGGTTTTATATGACTTTTACCCTCACTTCATTCAGATCTCTGTTCAAATTTTCCCTCTACAGAGAGGCCTTAGCTGACTACCCTATTTAAAATAGAAGTCCTCCATCACTCTCAATCCCCTTTCCCTGCTTCTTTAAATGATACCTATCGCCACCTGAAGTTATAGCACAGATTTATTTGTTCATCATCTGCCTTTTTCTACTATTGCCAGCCCTAAGAATACAGCTTGGTGTGTTGTAGGTGCCAGATAAATACGTTTTGAATGAAAGGTTGAATGGATGGGTGGGTGGGTGGGTACATAAGGGATGGAATACACATATAGCTGGATGAATGGATATATTTGTGAATAGATGGATTAATAAATGAATGGATGTTTGGGTGAATTAAGGGGTATGCGAATGGACAAATGAATGGATGAATATGTGGTGGATAGAGTAGATGGATAAATGGAAGAGTGTATAATGAAGGGATGGGTTGATTGATCAATAAATAGGTGTGTGAATGGATGAAAGGAGGAGTGGATGAGTGGATAGATGGTTCAATAAATGGATAGATAGGTGAATGGATAGAGTAGTTGATGAAGGGGTGGGTGGATGAAGGGAGGAGTGGATAGATGCATGGGTAGATGGGTGGCTGGGTGAATGGAGGAAGTAGATGAATGGGTGGAGGGATGGAGGGAGAGATGGGTGAAGGAAGAAGTGGATGGATGGTGGGTAATGAGTGGATAGATCAATGGATGATGGATGAATAAATGAATGGATGGATGGATGGATGCAACTGTCAAACGGAGGAGTGGTTGAATGGATGGAGGCTCTAGCAAGGAACCATTCTGAACCCGGCCCCTGTCGTTTTGTTTTCCAGGCCGCCCACCACCCCTCCTGCCCCTGTGTGCCTCTGTGTCTTTGCTGGGTGGCTTGACCTTTGGTTATGAACTGGCAGTCATATCGGGTGCCCTGCTGCCACTGCAGCTCGACTTTGGGCTCAGCTGCCTGGAGCAGGAGTTCCTGGTGGGCAGCCTGCTCCTGGGGGCTCTCCTCGCCTCTCTGGTAGGGGGCTTCCTCATTGACCGCTATGGCAGGAAACAAGCTATCCTGGGGAGCAACGTGGTGCTGCTGGCAGGCAGCCTGAGCCTGGGCCTGGCTGGCTCCCTGGCCTGGCTGGTCCTGGGCCGCTCAGCTGCTGGCTTTGCCATCTCCCTCTCCTCCATGGCCTGCTGTATCTATATGTCAGAGCTGGTGGGGCCACGGCAGCGGGGGGTGATGGTGTCCCTCTATGAGGCAGGCATCACTGTAGGCATCCTGCTCTCCTATGCACTCAACTACGCACTGGCCACTGTGCCCCGGGGATGGCGGCATATGTTCGGCTGGGCTGCTGCACCTGCTCTCCTGCAGTCCCTCAGCCTCCTCATCCTCCCTGCGGGTACTGACGATGCTGCAGCCCACAGGGATCTCATCCCCCTCCAGGGAGGGGAGGCCACCGAGCGGGGCCTGGGGAGGCCAAAATACTCCTTTTTGGACCTCTTCAGGGAGCGGGATAACATGCGAGGCCGGACCACCGTGGGGCTGGGGCTGGTGCTTTTCCAGCAGCTAACAGGGCAGCCCAATGTGCTGTCCTATGCCTCCACCATCTTCCACTCAGTTGGCTTCCGTGGGGGATCCTCAGCTGTGCTGGCCTCAGTGGGGCTTGGCGCGGTAAAGGTGGCAGCTACCCTGACTGCCATGGGGCTAGTGGAGCGAGCAGGCCGCAGGGCCCTACTACTAGCTGGCTGTGCCCTTATGGCCCTGTCCGTCAGTGGCATAGGCCTGGTCAGCTTTGCTGTGCCCATGGACTCGGGCCCCAGTTGCCTGGCCATGCCCAATGCCACCAGGACATTAAACCTCCCTGGAGACTCTGGCCTGCCCACGGGCTTCTCTTCACATCCACTGTCAACAACCAGCAAGAACCAAGAGGAGCCGTTCTCGCCAACTCCTGAGAAAACCAAGCGTCATTCCAGAGCTGGGGATCCCACAGCCACTCCTGTGCCAGTCCTAAGCACCGCCTCCCCGGCACCCCCTTCTCCTGCCCCGGAGCGTGCCCTGCTGCACTGGACCGCGCTGGTCTGCATGATGGTGTTTGTGAGCGCCTTCTCCTTTGGATTTGGGCCAGGTAGGTGTGAGTTCCTTGCAGGGGACTCTGAACCTTCTACCCTTCCTAATGGGAAGCTTGGGGACGGTGCCCTTCAGGGTCTCGGAGGGACACTAGAGGGCGCTTGACCATGAAGCCAGTGCGGCTTTAGCTTCAGGGCTCCTCGCTTATGTGCAGGCACTCCTTCTGAGGGCAAGGGCCTGGCTGCATGTTTGTAATATTGTTTACTTTAAAAAGCCCCCAAATCATTTAACCTAAATCCTGAATTTGCTCCTGAATAGCTCACTCAAAGAATTTGGAGGGAATTTAATGAATAGGGTGATCAACTATCCCGGATTGCCCAGGACACGGAAAGTCCCATGTCCCAGGCATCCACACCCTTGGTCCTGGGGAAACCAAGGAGTGTTGGTCACTCTAAAGGGATTCTGGGATCTTACAGCCTGTGGGGGAAGCAGCCGGGGAGAATCTGGTCTCAGTAGCCTACCCGGTGTGAATCACACGGATGGAAGGCTGCCTGCTGGACCTTGCGTGCCTGCCCAGTCCGGCCACAGCTTAGGAGCCCTCCCTGCTCTCCTGTCCTAGTGACCTGGCTGGTCCTCAGCGAGATCTACCCCGCGGAGATCCGAGGGAGGGCCTTCGCCTTCTGCAGCAGCTTCAACTGGGCCGCCAACCTCTTCATCAGCCTCTCCTTCCTCGACCTCATCGGTGAGTGCGCTCACCTCGTTCCTCGGGCCAGTGCCTCTGGATCCAGGAGCAACCTCCTTATCAGTCTGGGTATAAATGATAGAAAGTCCAAGGCAAGCCAGTTCATGAACAAAAAGAGAATATTTTTTTTTTTTTGTCTTAAATAACTGAAAAGAGGAGGGCAGTTGACGTCAAGCACCAGAAGCTCCAACAAAACTGTGGCCATCTCTCCTCTCTCTCCGCTCTGCCTCCCACACTGTGGGCTTCACGCTCAGGCACGCCCTCCTGGCGGCACAGATGACCGCCAGCGACCTCACATGGCAGCCCCAAGGAAAGAGAGCATTTCTTTCCCAGTGGCTCCGCCCCAAGACCCAGTATTGCTTCTCATTGGCTCACCAAGATCACATGCCCGTCCCTGAACCAATCACTGTGGCTGGAGGGCTGTCTCCACCCCTTGGCTCCAGGTCTGGGTCAGAGACCCACCATGGAGCCAGGGGGCGGGGACAGCCTCTGCCCACCGCATGGACCGGAAGTTGGAGGGGAGTCTTCCCCAAAGGAAAACGGGTGTCAGGAAAAAGGGAGAGCCGAGGCTGGGAGACACGGACAACAGAAGATCTGATTTGTGAGGCTTCCGCCTCATCCCAGGCCCCACCGGTGTGTGGGCTGGCTTGATGGGTGACTTGGGAGTGGAGGCTGAAAGAGGAGAACGGAGGCACCCGCTTTTCCTGGTCAGGGAGCATCTCTGATTAGTGTGGTGGGGGGAGGGCACGAGCTCTGGGTGGAGACCTGAGTCTGGGGCTCTGATTTCGCCCCTCTCCACCAAGTGCAATCTCTTCTCTGCAGCCCCAAGTCCCCACTCCAGAGCGTCAGAGTTTTTAAATGTTTCCTGTGTGTTAGCAGCAGAACTATTCTTCAAATAAAACTTTGTGCACATGTTCCAGGGAAGTGTCTGGGGACGTCCAGAACCCTCAGACACGCTGTAAAATCCTCCAAGCCCCATGACAGGTGACAGTCCACACCAACACTGGCGAGAACTTGTCTGAGACCAGAGGGTGCGGAGTGCAGCCTTTTCTTTTTGTTCTAAGCCAACTCGTACTGGCTCGTGCCCACCGGCCAGCAGGAGAGTCTTCTCAGATCTAGTCTGGGTGACATGTCTCTTCTCACCTAGCATTCAAACCCAGCCTAAGTGGGGGCGGGGTGGGTGGGAATTTTACGGGCACAGAACACTGGGGAAGGGTCTCTGAGATGCTCCTGGCCCAACATAGCCCTCGGTTGTCTGGGCCTTCATTGTGGGCCCCACATTCTTAGGGTTCAATGATTTTCCCACTTCCTGCAGCCAAGCGTTTCCTCCTCAAAGGCACAGCCACCCCTGGGGGCCTGTGGGAAACATGGGTATCTCCCACCCCCAGGCTTAGGGAATCCAGACTTCTCCCAACTGCCTCCGTCTTCAAGCATTCCCTCAGGGGAATGAGTGAGCAGATGAGAGAGTAGATGGAAGAATGGGAGGGGTTTATTAGAATTGTATCCCACCCTTATCATCCACATTTCACAGGTGGGGAAATATGTCCTCCCTAAATCCAGCCAGGTAGTGTGCAGACGAGGTCCCAGCCCTCCAGATTCCCAGCCCAGCTCCCTCCCTGCGGATAAAGGATTAAGTGGAGATCAGGCTGGCCAGGGGAGGCGCCTTGGAGGAGGCGTGGCCATGGCTGGTAGAGGCGAGAATGGCAGCCCAAACATCCTTTGTGCTTTTGGCTCAACCCGGTCTCTTCCTTCACAGTCTCCTTTCTCTCTCTTGGGCTGATTGACTTCAAAGGAGTCAGGGTCCTCCCAGGGGTCCTGGTCGCTGGCCCTGAGACCCTGGCCTCCCCCTGAGTGTCCAGGAAGAGGGAGAGGCTAGGATACCAAGGTTTCTGTCTTTTCTCCCAGACCAATCAGACTGGGGCCAAACGGGCTGACCCTCAGTTCCCTGCATGCTCAGTTCATGAATCACTAAGGATTCTTTTTCAGGGCTGGGCTTTGCCACCGCTGCCTCCTGCAGCTGTTTCTTTGCTAAGGTGGGTAGTCGTCTCCCTCCGTTCCCATTTTCTGATCCCGTTCGTGGTTTAGATGTGAGTGAGTGGGCTGCCCCAGAGAGACAAGATGCCCTGGGCAGCATTTGTGGATCTGAGCCCTGCCTCTGCCGGCCTCTGGGACTATCAGTCCTACTCCCGCTTTAAGGCATTTTTCTGACAGTTGTTGGCCATTCTGCAAATTGGCCATGTGGAGAATGTTCTCTAGGCGGGCTGACTTTCAGTGCGTGACCCGGAACCAGCCGGTTGGCTGCGCCCAGGCCCACACTCCCACTCCCTGTTCCCAGGCACCATCGGCTTGTCCTGGACCTTCCTGCTGTACGGGCTGACCGCTGTCCTTGGCCTGGGCTTCATCTATGTATTTGTCCCGGAAACAAAAGGCCAGTCGTTGGCAGAGATAGACCAGCAGTTCCAGAGGAGACGGTAAGGGGGACAGGGCGGGCCTTGGGGAAGAGTCCTGTCCAGCCGGAGCACTTCCCTGCAGGACCTGAGCTGCCAGACTCCCCCTTTGCAAGAGAGCGCTTTGCTTTTCTTCTTGCCTCTCTCACCGGATGCTGTGCATTTTGTCTGACTTCCTACAGGAGCGGTTCTCCTTGCGTTGCTTGGAGTCTTCCTACAACGGAGTTTCATTTGACTTTAAGCCCAGCTGACAGGAATTTTTACATCCTGTAATGGGGGAATGACAGGAGGTTAGAATAGAAGGGTAGGGTCAGGCTGGAGGTGGGGACTCAGGGGCACATGGCGGTGAGGGGAGACACAGGGAGACCAAGAGGAGCAGCTGGGTAATTCAGAAGATGGAAATGGATATTAAGGCCGGAAGTAGGAAGGAACAGGTAGGATTGGGGGTGGCGATGGGGGTCCCAGGGGATGTTCCACTCCTGTCTCCTCCAGGGAGGCTCCCAGGCCCTGCCCCCCTGACTCTGCTCACTCTCTGCTTGGCAGGTTCCCCACGAGCTTTGGCCACAGGCAGAGCACGTCTGGTGTCCAGTACAGCCGCATCAAGGTCTCTGCGGCCTCCTGAGGAGCCCCGCTGCTTGGGAAATGCTGGGCCCATGGTTTTAGCAGACGAGATCCAGCTGCCTGGGCTCCAAGCACAAGTTCTAGGTGGTCCTTTGAGACTGACCCCTGCTCCAGAGAAGGTCTTCTGTGCTGGGGTGAAAGGGATGAGAGTCTGAGAACGCGCAAGTCTTCATGTTCAGTCTCAGGCTCTGAGGGTTTCTGCGGAGCTGCCTTCTTGCCTCAGTTTCCCCACAGGCCCTGCACAGCTCTGCAGTACTTATTATGAGAACTTCGTATGGAGTTTCCACTGCGCCCTGGGCTTTCTCAGAGAATCTCTGGCAGGGAGCCTCTTCTGGTATCGCCCCTCAATCCAGCTGAGGGTGCCATAGTCTCTGCTCTTTTGTTTCATCCGGTTGGGACTTCTCAGCAAGGGGGAAGCCTGTTCTTTTTACTCTTGGAAATCAGTTTTGTTCACCCCTCTAATTCTCTTATCCGGAATATCTACCACTCACCAGCAACCCATGCTGGTCGGCAAGAGGCTTGAGTTCTAGTCCTGATGCTGCTGGTGTCACTGCTGTATGACCACAGGCCTCAGTTTCTCCCATTTGTACAGTCAGGGACCTGGACCAAGTGGTTCTTAAGATCTCTTCTGACACCAATGGATTGGAATTCTAAATGCTGATAATACAACAGATACTCAACATGGGCCTGCTCTCAAGTCGCTAGTCATCTCTCGGGAGGATGTAAGTTTCATTCGGGGGAAGGTCGACAGAAGTCCAGAATTAAGTGCCCTAACATCCAGCGTGGAAGGAGCGGCCGAGGCTGTCTCCGGGATGGTGCTGGCTGCCCTTCCATGCGAAAGGAGATGGGTTTGGAGGCCCACAGACCCGGTTGTCAGTGTTGCCTCTACCTCTTGGCAGCTGTATGATATTTGGGTGAGGAACAACTCCCTCAAGCCTCAGTTTCCGCTTCTGCAGTGTGGGGGTGAGTACACCTCCGGGGTGTATTTAACTCCATCTGGGAGATCTTCGGCTGGTCCCATTCAGCTAATCAGGGAGTCGGGGTGTCTGTTCACCTCAGTACCCATGCTCCTCCCTGGTGAGTCACATAGAGATTGAACAGGTAGTTCAGCCAGTGGTCACTGAAGGAAGGCACTGGCCAGAGTTCCCGGATGCTGGGAATGAAGAGCTGGAGGAGGCCCAGGGTGCTGGCATCGGGCCGCTCAGCTGGGGGGTGCTGGCGCAGCCCCCACGGACTCTGTTCCTCGACCTCTCTCCTTTCTATATACAGATGCTCCTCGACTTGTGATGGGGTTACAGCCCAATAAACCCATCGCGAAGCCAAAAATGCATTTAGTACACCTCACCTACTAAACACCGGAGCTTAGCGTGGCCTACCTTAAACATGCTCAGAACACCTGCATAAATTAGCCTACAGCTGGGCACAGCCATCTAACAAAACACTGTCGGGTATCGGTTGTGTGCCCTCGCGATGGAGTGGCGGCCTGGGAGCTGAGGCTCGCTGCCGCTGGCCAGCGTCACAAGAGAGTATCGTACCGCGTATCACTAGTCCAGGAAAATGGAAATTCAGAGTTCCAAGTGCGGATGCATATTGCTCTCACGTCATCATAAAGTCAAAATATCATAATTTGAATCATCGTAAGTTGGGGTGACTGTACTTCCCTTCAGGCCAGCAGGATGCTGGAGCTGGCTCCTATTGGCTCTGAGAGCTGACTGTTAAATTTTCAGGATTTTTGAAAGCTTGAAACACAGTTAAACACGGCCATTAAAAGAAATTAAATTACTTAAACTCATAATCAAATAAATTGTATGAAAAACAAAGGAAATAAACACTAAAAACGCATTACTTCCTCATTTTACCACATTTACTACTATCTGTGCTCGGAGGTTACTTACATCTATTGCATCTTCTGAGGGACACGGGGGAACCTGGGCATTTCCTGCTGATTCCACCTCCATCAACACTGGCCATGGGGGGTATGTTGGCACCGCAGAGAGGGGGGAACATTACAGATCAGGGCTTGATGTACTGTTTTGTTGGTTTTCCAGTCTTAAGACTGTGACAGATAGAATGTTAATACCAGTGCAAATAAAACACTTATGTCCATTGTGTGTATGGCCAGTACATGGTGAGTGGCATGAAAAATGGAGGAAATACTGTTTTATGATGTGAGCTGTTTATTCAGCTTAGCAAGCAAGTTGCTCATGCCATTGATGAAGGAGTTCTGACGAACCCCTTCATTGTTTTACTTTCCTCTGACTCATCAATGTAAACAGAAACTGCAACCAGCATTCATGCTGGAATGCCACTTGTGAGCGTCTTCTTGCTGAGTCAGATTGTCATCGGGTGATTATTTGTCGTCTAATTTTGTCCAGCCATGGCTCAATTGCAGTAATAGCTGTTTGTGCATACAAGCGTTTGACAAAAAATAAAAATCATTTCGTGAGAATTAATCGGCAATATGGAATTTATAACAAAGAGTATTTTCAAGAAAGTGTTTATATTATTTGTAAATTTTGCGCAACAAACACATTTTCATCCCAGCAGAATTTACGCATGTGCACGCACACGCGCATACACACACACACACACACACACTTTTCCCCTGGAGAGCAGTTGTTAAACACTTACCAGCACATCCCAGCTAAAATCTGTCCTTGGGGCCCCTCCAGATCAAATTCTCTCTCCAGAGACTCCCAAACCTCTCTCAGTTCTCCTTTTCCGTCAGCCTAGGAGAAATGTGTTTCTAGTCTTAGGGTGGATTCTCCGCTCTTTTGGTCAAGGTATAAACTCATAGACCACGCGGGGAATGTCCAAGAGTAAGCCTGTTGTATTAGGCAGCAGGGAGTAGTGAGGTCTGTGGAGATGGGCAAACACAGGCCCTCTTTAAAGGAAGCGCTGACACCCAATTCCCGCTGGTAGGCGCTGTGTAAGAATGTGAGCCTCATGTGGCCTGACCATCTGAATCTCCAAGGAAATCTAGAAATTCAGACTTCCGTGCAAAATTTCCCGATTTTAAAAATAGTATCAATTGATTCTTAATTGAAAAATAGCTTTTAAACTCAACAAAACACACCTGCAGCTAAATGATGACCTTTACTTTTTATTTCTTTTTATTAATATTTTTATTGATTTCAGAGAGGAGGGAGAGGGAGATAGAAACTTCAATGATGAGAGGGAATCATTGATCAGCTGCCTCCTGCATGCCTCACACGGGATTGAGCCCGAAACCCAGGCATGTGCCCTTGACCGGAATTGAACCCAGGACCCTTCAGTCCACAGGCCAACGCTCTATCCACTGAGCCAAACTGGCTAGGGCTAAATGATGACCTTTAGTATGTGCCTCAGTTCTTGATGCCTTCCCTCTGAAATACTCTTTTCCTCAGGGGTTTTGAGGCTCCCAGCTTAGTTTGCTTACGGGTCGTGGCTTTTGTAAATCAGTATCGAGCAAACTGAGTAGCCAGGCAACTTAATTTAAAGAGGTAGGAGGTGGTGCTATTGAACATGGAGAGAAAAAGACATTCAGGGTACAAATGGTTCATACTTCAAACATATTACACTGGTCACAGTTAGGTGTGTGACTTGGGTAATTGCTCATCTGTATAATGGGAACGATGCTATGCTACCTATTATTTAGAGATGCCATGTGTCCATCACTAGTTCAGAGCTGGGCTCAGAGTAGGTGCTCAAAATGGTTGAGTAACTGTTCCAGCATCCTCCAGGGACATCTGACCCCCATGCGAAGGATAATGAGGGCAAGGACCAGTTGGCAGTTCAAAAGGGGGTGGGATCAAAATTATTTTTAATTTGGGGTACCTCCTAGGTACTTGAGATCTTTAGCACCAATCAGAAAGGAGACGTGGCCTGTTCATTGATCTTCAGGGTGGATGCTGGGAAATTCTTCTCCCACTTACACCTTCCTGGGGTTGGCCAAATTGCATGACACAAACTACTTAATGAACGCTTTTGCCTTTCAACCTGTTGCACAGACAGGTGATCTGCCCTGGTGTTAATCACAGGTTTTCTTTACGTCTTGGTTCTGATGTGATTGAGGATCGTGGGGTTTCCTGGCACAAAGATGATCTGAAAGGAGCTGCAGGAGGGAGAGGTGGGGGTGTGGGGGGCTACATAGAGAGGAGGGGACCTGGCCCAGATGGTGGGGCCGGAAAGTATGTGCAGGCAGCACACCAGGTTTGAGTTCTGCCACGGCTACTTGCTAGTTTTGCCTCTAAGCGCCTCAGTTCCATCATCTACAACATGGGGCACTTGCCAAACCTACCTCATAAGTTTGAGGACAGTTAATTGAGATATCAGATGGAGAACCCACTTTCCAAGCTGTAAAGGGCAGTGCACCCATAGAGAGTGGGTATCCTCCGGAACTTCCCCCAGAACTAGGCAGGGCTCCCCCCACCCAAGGGCTGCCCCCACTCTGACCCAGGGCCAGACTCAGTTTCCATATTTGTTCATTTTGCTTCCAGCGCAAATATTTTTTCATCTGTGGCATAGGAGGAGGATGGAATTTTGACATGAGGCAAAAAAATGCTCAGAGCCACGCTCTGAAAGTGTTTCCAGACCCCCACATGCTGGGTCCTGTCCAGGGTAGAAAAGAATTCTCGTGGGTGGGTTGGTACATGGGTTTGGAGTTTTTCCTCCTCATGAAATTTGAAGTGGAAAAGCTGACATTCTGCTTTTAATTGATCCTCACAAGATGCGCAAAGTTCCCAAGTAGATTGTTCTGTTGAAAGCTTCATATTCTAAATGAAATTAAATAACTAAATCAAATTTAGTTCTTTAAAATTGTTTCATTTAATGAGATGAATGGCAGCACACAAAATATCACACACATTTCGGGATTATTATCTCATCTACTTAGCTCTACCTTGTGTTAAAATTGTCTTGAAGCATTTGTTGACTCATATTTAGGTCTTCTAATTTATCTGCCTAATACAGTCTCTCACTGTTCGTTTGCATTCTTTATTTTCTCTGACAACATTTGAGAATCTTTAACGTTTGTTATTGCACATAAAGCATAAAGTCAATAGCTTTCTCAGTGTGTGTGTGTGTGTGTGTGTGTGGTTGCGTGTGTGTGTGTGTGTGTGTGTTCCCACTGCATTTGGCACTGCAGAGTTGCTAAATTCTTCTAGATTTGGAGCCCGATGCCATCCCAACTCGCCTGATTTGACAAGCTGGGTCAGTGGTTCCAGAGATGTGATCCCCAAAGCTCTCTCTGTAGCATGTCATTCTTGCAATAATAAATTTACATTTACTTTAAAGCTGGTCGATACAATTTCAATATGTAAAGCAATCATGAGATTTTTCTAAACCTCCAAGTTACCTGTGGAAGGTGAATAACATGCCTGTGTGTTTCATTCATGGGACGGATGGAAACCTCATTGATTACAGAACCACTGGTGACACACGGGTGGGCGGCTGTCCCTTTGACTTTCCAAAAGCCAAAGCTAAGCCTAGCATCCACTGGCCATGGTTGTCTCCATGCTGCAGCCAACACCAATCTTGGATGTACGTGAATTTTCTACTCTGAATGGCTATTCAACAAGATATTAACAATGTTTATCTATTAAGTGGTGGAATAAAAAGGAATTTCAATTTGGTTGATTATGTTTTTTCTGGATTGTCAAAAATTTCAATGATTAATACAAAATTTGTAATAAAAATTTAAAAGAACCTCAATAAAAATTACTACAAACCATAAAGATCAGAGAGAAGCTGCGGTACATTCGATTCTTATTCAGTAACTATTTGCTCCCTCCCCACTCTCCACAGAGTGTACTTTGTGGCCTCATGATGTCGTTCTTGTCTATGAACATAAATCAAGCTGGTTAGAAATAAAGATAGATATTTGGACAGGTAGATATTTTCACATCATTGAGATCATACTGTATGTAAAGCATGGAGGCATTTACCCTTTTATATTATCAGGTCTTTCACATGAAGCTTAACTTCGTGTACATGTTGCCCTTGCCAACGTCAAGCATGGTAGCAGCAATTTCTCCCAGCGTCTGGCTTTTCTTCATGTCTGAGTGTGTAGAAAATTGAATTATGTGCTTACCAAGTCAATATTCGTTTTCCTGGCAAAGACAGAATCTGCCAGTGGAAACAGAGTGTTTTCATTTTCTCTCTTTCTTCCTCCCTCTCCTTCTATGCTTTTCTGGTTTCTCTGTGTGCATCCTCCCCTACCCCCGCATTTGGAAACTGTGAAGTTGCTAAGTTCTTCCAGATCTGGGGTCCAATGCCATCCTACACCCCTGGCTTTGACGGGCGGGCCGGTGGTTACTGAGAGATGATCCGTAAAGCTCTCTCTGAGGCCATCTCTCCGTCAGATGTCAAGTCACGAGATGGGAGATGGCAGCCACGATGCATCTGGACGCCAGGGTCGGTTGCCTTCTCCCTGGAGAGTGTCTGCCCCATATGGGCACAAAATAAGTCCCGTTATAGCCTTGACAGCTTTTCAGCTGCCGCGCAACCAGATCAGAAGTTCTTGGCAGGAGCTGTAAGATTTTAGCTCCAAATAAACTCTTCATTGCTCTTTTACCACCATCTTCAAATGGCCATAGTAACTTCCCTGACTCCACTACAATTACAATGCAGCCGACCCTCGACCCTCGTGTTAGCACCTGAGATGTCCATCCTTTAGGCGCACCCTTCCTGTCACCTGATCAGAAGCCTCAATGTGGGAAACCAGGAACTACCCCCCACCTGCCATCGCTGTATCTTTGAGCTTGCCTGTGGGGCTGGACCTTCCGGGACATCGAAAGAGTGGAAGTCAGAGGGGCAGTCAGCCCTCAGCTCTCTTTCCCTCCAACTGCCCATCAAACACACGGTGGGATAGTTCTTTATCTGGCTCCTGGGCAGTTCCCACAGCTTGTCTGCTCACTCTTCGATAACGATAAAGGACAATATGATGGTGAGATCAATAAAATGTCTTCCAGTCACTTCCAAGTGTAAAACGGTCTAAGTTCAGTAATTAAAATGTTAAGTCGTGTCAAAAATTCAAACTTCATTCATGTTACACCTTTCTCCTCCCCCCCCCTCTTACTTCCTCTCTCTCCCCTCCCCCACAACCTGACTCTCAGCAGGTGAGGGGCATGAAGGCCTCACACACTGGTGCTGTTAGGATGTGGCCTCGTGCTTTCTAGGCTTAGTGGTTGTTTGCAGCCTCTTCCTTCTCTTAGGGTGTGTGTGTGTGTGTGTGTGTGTGTGTGTGTGTGTGTGTGTTGGAGGGGGGAGAGGGGGGTTCAGGGGGCTGTTTTTGGCAAGTCCCTCCCTGGGACCTCTGAATGAACTTCCTCAGAGCCAGGTGATGTGTCTCCTCCGGCTGGCCACTTTCCATTTTGCCCACAGATCCTTGGCATCTCCACACGATCCCTCACATTTCCAGGTTGTCCTCCCCCTGGGAATTCCAGGCCATCCCAGGCCAGGGGCTTCTGTGGGATTCAGATCCAGTCCCTGGAAAAATGTGCACCTTTGACCAACTCTAGAGCCACTGTCTGATGCCCCTGGTAATAATCCACCATCGTGCACAGGCTGAGCAGCCATGATCTTGAACTTCTGTTCGCCCTTGAGGATATTTTCCTTGGGGACTCACCCCTTCTCCGGGCTGGCCAGTGACCAAAGCTCAGCCAATCAGAGCCAAGGATGCTGCATCCTGGGAAATATTTTTAAATATCATAGGAGAGACTATCTTTTTTTGCTTTTTAACTGATTGCTGAGGGACTAGGATGTGAGCCTAGAGCTGTGGCTGCCCTTATGCTACCAGCAAGGAGAGCCTGGTTGAGGATGAGGCCAAGACAAGGCAGCAAGAGGACAGGGAGGGAAATAGATTCCCGACATCCTCTGAGCATCTCCTGTCCAAAGTCAGACTCATTCGTGAACATCCTCAATATGTGAGTCAATACATTTACTTTTCTTTTAAGCCAGTTCACGCTATTTTTTTCTCTCACTAGCAATCCAGAGACCTGGCTGATACAGAAAGAGGAGGAGTCACAGGCCAGGAGGAGACATGATTACGCATTTAACCTGAGACATGCCTGGTCTTAAATGTCCCCTTAGCATAACTCCCATCAGGACTCTCAGCAGTTCCTCCATTCAACAGATACCTCCGAAGCACCTTGGTTTCTCGGGCAGCCTGGAAGTGACTGTTATTATCCAGGTTTCACAGGTAAGAAAATCAGGCTTCAGCAAGGACCCGGCACCTGCCCACTGTCACACACACTGGATGGCAGAGCGGGGTCTCAGCCCCATGGCGTCTGTCCCCAAAGCCCTGGTGCCCCCATCAGGCTGCAGCACCTGCTTGGAGAGGGGCCGCCGCCGTTACCAGCCAGTGCCTGGCTGCGTGTTGGACCGCATTCCCGGAATGAGCTCCTGAACAGCTGGGCACAGACCGCCATTCCCAGGGGGCGGCGGGCCCGGCAGGGAAGGGGTGGGCGGCAGCCTTTCTACCTCCCAGAGAACCTCCAAATCACGTCCATGGGGCCCCAGGAGCCGGAATCGTCCTGCCGTCTCTCCTGGGACTTAATTCCTTGCATCCAGTGAGGGCTCCGGCGTAGTTTACTGAGGAAAAGACGGTGGGCAAAGGTTTGCCACTGCAGCACAGCGCCAGGGCCGCGGTTCAAAGTGGCACGTCCCGCCCCCCGAAAGGACTGCGTACACATGCAATTCTACGCCCGAGAGTGTAGCCCACAGACACGCTGGCACAGACCCATGCCAGGACCTCAGCGCAAGGCTGGGCGGGTTGGGCACTGCCCCGCACTGGGAGGCACCTTTCACATCCTGGGGGATGCGGTGAGAGGTAGATAGCTTTTCAATGTCTACCTTTGTGTGCTGTGTGATTTTTTTTTCTTTCTACCATGGTCAAATATAACCTCTTCCAAAGAAAACCTTTCACGTGTTTACATTCCTTAATACAATGCTCGGCACAGCCGCGCTCACCAAGTATGAGCAGCCGCTGTCATCGTCTCCGTGACTGTCTTTCAAGTGCTGTTTTGGAACTCCTGTAATGTTATTACACCGGAGAGACACACGAGGGTGCACCAAGCACCTACAAAGAAGTGTGTTCCCAGCAGCAGCCCTCCGAGGCTGTAGTTTTGAGGGTACAGGGGTAGAGGGGAATAATATTGGGGGTCCTCTATGAGTGACAAGGGCAAATCTTGGCTCCATCCTGGTCAGTCGGCCAGCCTTTTCAGTGAAATTACCAGGCTCATTTCCTGAGCGTTTCCCTCATGGAAATCAGGGTGACTCCATTCTGACTCCTATTTTTGAATGTAGTCAGAATGGGAAAAAAAAGATCCTCAGGTAAAGATTGACAAAAAATAAAATAAAAAATAAAAATGCACCCAGAATCGGGCCACTTCTCTTCACCTCCGTCACTAGAACCCTGGTTTGGGCTGGCATCCTTTCCCACCTGCCCTGTGTCAGCGACTTCCTCGCTGGTCCCTGCCTCCACCCTCACCCCTGACCGTCTATGCTTCACACACAGCCAGAGGGACCCTGGTAAAACCAAGATTTACCACAACCCTCCTCTGCTCCGGACCCCACAGTCCCCTCCTCATTTAGAGAAGAGCTGAAATTTACAGTGGCATTCAAGGCTCTTGGAGAGCTGGCTCCTTGGTACCTTCTGACCTCAGCTCACTCCGCACTCCATACGCTCTGCTGCAACCACTTTGGCCTCCTGGCTGTTCCTCAAACACACCCCACAAGCTCCCGCCTTCTGCCCGGAACAGCCTCCCCCAGATATTCATGAGGCTCCCTCCCTCAGCTCCTTCCAGTCTCTGCAAAAAAAAGTCACCTCCTCAGGGAGGCTCACCATGATTGCTCACCTAGTAACCCAACCGCTTCTGTCCCCCTTACACTGCCTCCTGCTGCCCAGACCCCACCTGATGAAGCAGATATTTGTTTCTCTACTTGTGTATTTTCTATTTTTCTCTGTTAGAAAGCAAACCTCATGACAGCAGGGTCCAGGTCTGTTTTTTTAATTCACAGACAGTAACATGCACGTTCTGTGCTACAGTTCTGCAAATTTTGATGAGTGCAGAGTTGTGTAACCAGCACCACGACCAAAATACAGAACAGCTCTCCCACCTCCAACACTGTCTTCGAGCTGCCCCTTTGCCAACCCGTCCTCCCCCTGCCCTTTGGCAACCACGGATCTGCCCCGTGCCCGTGAGGTTGTGCCTCTGACAGAACGTCACAGAGGTGAACTATAGAGCAGCTGGCCTCCTGAGGCTGGCTTCTTTCGCTCAGCATTGATGCGTTTGCGACCCATCCGAGCTGCAGCCTCTGTCCTCGGTTCACTTCCTTCTGCTGCCGTTTCCGCCCAGGGGTGGATGTGCCGCAGTGTGTTGATCCACTCCCAGGGCGGGGCAGCCGGGCGGTTCCCAGTGTGGGGAGGTTATGAATGAGCTGCTCTCCACGTCCACGGACGGCTTTTTGCATGCACAGAGGTTTTCCTTTCTCGAGGTTAGACGCCCGGGAGTGGGATTGCTGGGTCGTATGGTAAGTATGTGTTTAACTTTATGTGGAAACTTCCAGATTGTTTTCCAGAGTGGCCGCCCCGTTTCCCAATCCCACCGGCAGTGTGGGAGACGAAAGCTGCTCTGCACCCCCACATCTGTCTTCTCCCCACGACCGTATCTCTACCACCCGGCACAGAGCCTGGCACATAGGAGGTGCTCAACCAATATTTGCGGAGTGATTAAAGGGGTGACTTGGGACTATCACACCAGGAGGCTTTACAAACATGATGGGATCAAGTTTGCAAAGCTCTTGGCACGGTGCCTGGTCCTTAATAGGCACTCAAGGCCCGAGGGTCTTTGTTAACATCAGGGGCCACCTCCCCAGGGCCTGGGTCCCCACATCACCACCTCCTCCATTCGGATCTCTGGCTCCCAGCTCCAGGATTTGGGGATAGAAAGATCTTCTCTCCCCAGAAACGGAGGAGGTGAGGATCCCCCTACTCCTAGGAGGACCCCCCAAGCTTGCGAGCACTTTCTGAGCCAATCTCATGGCTCTCCCTGCTCCAGCGAAGGCGGAGCCCTGGGAGACTTGGATCCCACTGTGTTTTCCTTGCCTCCCCACTCAAGAAGGAGAGGCCCACAGGCCAAAGAACGGAGCAAATGTTTGTTTTCCTAGCTGGCCCCGTCCCCCTCGAGGGGGACGCCAGTGCCCCCACACCGCCGAGTTTCGCCAAGCTCTTTGGCCTCCCTTCTCCTCCCCCACCGGGGACCTGTTTGCCAGAATCTTTTCACCACCTTTTATTTTTCACAATACCGCTGACCCTTCGTGCTATTATTTTTCTAGGTTAATTGAATACGTTCTCCTCACCGCGGAGGCCTGCAGGCAGCGCCAAGCACAACAGGCCCAGCGTGAAGGGGGCCTGGGAGGCCCTTCCCGCCTCTGCAGCCCGGGGCCTGCTCCGGCAGGGCCAGGGGGGCGTCTATGGGGGAACAGGAATGTGAGTGAACCTTGCAGGCCAGGCTGGCAGCAGCCTACTGGGGTGAGGGTGCGGCCCGGGAGGAGGGAGTCTTAGGCTTATCTTTCTACGCCCCTTTTCTCATCAGAGCAGATTATCCCTCAATTCTTCCGTAGTTCACGTTGGTATTTTCTGAGCATCTTCTCACCGCAGAAAATGAGCGATGTGAGGGGTGTAAAAGTAAAAGCCAGGAGCGACGTGAGGGGTGTAAAAGTAAAAGCCAGGAGGGCAGGGTTCTTAACCCGGGGCGGCTGCGCCCAGGGGGCGTTCGGCAGTATCTGCAGACCTTTGGGTTGCTATGACTGGGAGGTGAGGAGCCGCTGGCAGTCAGTGCTGCTCAGCCCCCCCGGCAGGACACAGGAAGCCTCCACAACAGACAGTGACCTGGCAGGGTGCCGAGGCTGAGACCCCATTTATCACTGTCCTGCTGCGTGGAGGAGGAGACAGAGCCAGGCAGGTAAGCAACGTGTCCTGGGAAACACAGCCAGGAAGTGTCAACCCAGAACGCCCGACTCTGATGTCCTCCTGTGCCTCCCACTCTTAGAGTTCGTGAGGGTGAAGGGGGAGGGGGGCCCTGGGAGGGCATTCATTCAGGGCTGGGAAGGGGTGGGAGGGGTGTGGAGTCCCAGGGGTCTTCTACAGAGAATGAGAGCACAAGGGACTTCAGGAAGATTCCCAGGGGGGTGGAAGAGTCTGTCATGATCCCTCTTCTCATCCACGTCTAATACAGGAAAAATCTGCTTCCACTTTTTGGTGGGACACCTTGCCCCATCACCCCCAAATGCCCCACTTAAGGCAGATTCGGGGACCTGCTCTGCAGTACCCAATGACAAGCTGCAGAGGGCGCAAGAGTTCCTTTGCTCCTTTCCACCCATAGCTTTTTCATTCTAAAGGAAATAGATGTGCCTTCAAGAAAATACGGAAAATACCTTTAAAAAGCAGAACAAAGGAATATAAATTGCCCGTAGTCCCACCTCCAGGAAAAGCTAAAAATGTAAATCGTGAGTCTTTCCCGTCTTTCCCCAGGCGAAGTTGTTCATCTTTTTGTTTTGTTTTGATATCTTCTCGTGCAGGTGTAATTGTCCCGAAGACATGGTTTTGAGGCCTGGATTTTCCCCATAAGTTATATCAGAAGGTTTTTCTATTGCCCGACAAGCCCCTCACACCACCCTTAGTTACCTAGTGACTGATGGCTGTGGAGCGGATGGATGCCTCCACTCAACAATTGTGTGTGAAGCTCCCACTGTGTGCCAGGCTGGGTTGTGCTCAGTGGGGGGACTGTAGCAAGCAAGGAGACCCAGGTCTGGGAGGCAGACATAGCCAGGGTCATTTCAGGTGCGGGGCAGTGCTGGGGTGGGGGCGACACTCAGGGTGGTGTGATGGAGCGTTTCTGGGGGATGGTTCCTGCCTCTCCGGGGAGGGGACATTCAAACAGGGACCTGGGTGATGGCCGGGGTCGGCCTGCAGAAGGAGCTGGGAGACCAGTGCTTCCGGCAGGAACATGCCTGGCACGTCTGAGGGAGGGGCTGGGAGGGAGGCACCAGCTGAAGGCCTGGTGACGTGAAGTGAGGTGGGCAGAAGCCAGACCAGGTGCGTCTTATGGCGGCTGCAGAGGGACTTTGGTCTTCATTCTAAGAGCCGTGGGGTGTCTCGGATGGACAGGAGTGACAAGCCCTTCGCACTTTTTCTCGGGGCTGGGGTGCTGCAGGAGGCTGGCCGGGAAGCTGAGGCAGTTGCCCAGCAAGAGGTGACCTTGGCTCAAGCCAGGTCAGAGAGTGGGGGGAGAGATGTGATCCAATTCAAGGTCTATTTTGGAGAAAGGCCCCTGGGCTTGTTGAGAGACGGGAGTGGGAGTGAGGGACAGTGAAGGGTGCCTCCTGGGTTTCCTGTTAGTACCTCTGGGCAATGGCAGTGCCACACCGGAGACTGGAAAGGAGGAAGGTTGACTCACGCGCTGCTGCCCCTGCCCAGCCCTCCCCGGGGCCGAGTTCACCCGCCTGGGCCCAAGGAGGGCGTTGTGCTTTTCTGCTTCCTTAGTGGAAATAAAGAACAATGGTACTAAAGGAGGAGGATAAAGACTCAATTCTGGCCTAAAATATAGGACTCTCTTGCATTTCATTTTTAAAAATCGTGATTTGTTTTCTCTTTCAAATTGCAAAAATAATTATGAGGCATTGTAGCAACATTTATAAAACACTAGAGGGCCAGTGCACAAAATTTGTGCACTGGGGGGAGGGGGGCCCTCAGCTCGGCTTGTGCCCTCTCACAGTCCAGGAGCCCTCAGGGGGGATGTCTGACTGCAGAGATCGGGCCTAAGCCCACAGTTGGACATCCTTAGCGCTGCTGTGGAGGCGGGAAAGTCTTCTGCCACCACATCTGTGCTCGCCAGCCAGCCAGCCAGCCATGAGCCCGGCTTCTGGCTGAGTGGCGCTCCCCCCATGGGAGCGCATTGACCACAAGGGGGCAGCTCCTGTGTTGAGCGTCTGCCCCCTGGTGGTCAGTACGCACCATAATGACCGGTCGTTCTGCTGTTCGGTCAATTTACATATTAGTCTTTTATGCCTGCGGGATCGGGCTGAAACTGGCTCTCCGACATCCCTTGAGGGGTCCCAGATTGCGAGAGGGCACAGGCCAGGCCGAGGGACCCCCACTGGTGCATGATCGGGGCCAGGGAGGAACGTGGGAGGTTGGTCAGCCAGGGAGGGACCGCGGGAGGGCTCCAGGGTGTGTCTGGCCCATATTGCTCAATCCCGATCAGCCAGACCCTAGCAGCAAGCTAACCTACTAGTTGGAGCATCTGCCCCCTGGTGGTCAGTGCATGTCACAGTGAGCAGTTAAGCGGCCTTAGCACATCATTAGCATATTATGCTTTGATTGGTTGAATGGACAACTGGGACACAGGACACTTAGCATATTAGGCTTTTATTATATAGGATGGGTCAGCACAAAATGGGCTAATGGGCCCCCAGATCCCACCACCCAGAGACCCTCAGTAAGCCTTTGGAGCTTCCTTTACCCTAATATCTTTATCAATATCTCTACCTGTGCCTCATTCATTGTTTCAACAGATTTTTGGGGAGCAGCTACTATGTGCCAGTCACTTTTCTAGACGGTGACAGTGTACAGGGACTAAAAAGACAGAAATCCCTGCCTTCATGGAGCTGACACTCTAGTGAGCAATAAATACAAGAAGCAGTGCTAGTAAATGATGCCGTATATTATAAGGGGATACATGCTGTGTGTTAAGTGGGGGTTTGGAATTTTAAATAAGGTGATAGGGGAAGGTGTCCCTGGGCAGGTGACATTTGAGCAGAGAGGCCTAAATCTATGGAGGGAGAAGCCAGGAGGACAGCTGGGGGAGGGGAGGGAGAACAGCACGTGCAAAGGCCCTGAGGAGGGAGAGCCTGGCGTGATTCAGGAAGAGCAAGGCCCATGTGTCTGGAGCTGAGGGAATGGAAGGAGGGGGTCAGGACAAGGAGGAAAGGGGAGATGTGAGGCCATGTCAGCCACGGAAGGGATCACGAATTTACTGAGTGACATGCGAAGTCACAGTAGGACTTTTCTTTCTCTGTAAACATTGTATTATAGATCCAAACAAAAATCGAGAAAACAGTACCATCAACCCCACATACCCACCTCTCAGTCCCAACTGCTGGTCCACCCACCGCCCCAGCCCACTGGGTGCTTTTGAGGCAAAACACAGACATCATATCCGCAGCACCTAAAATGAGGTTTGGCCCATAAAAGGCCCTGCCGGAATGGGCGGTTACTAACCGAAGGAATGAGTGAGTTTGTGTGTGAATGAATGAATGAGAGCCATGAGAAGACCCCCTGGAGGGAGAACAGGAGAGTGAGGGGAGGCCGAGACGTTGCACTCCTAAGAGAGGGATTCGGAGTTGCAGACGATGGTGGACAGAAGTATAGGAACAGATCCCCAGGAAATACCAAGCCTCGTGCAATATTACGGGTTTCGAAATGTAGCCTTAATGCGATTTTTTCATTTTGGGAGCAATAAAAATGTAGGCGATGTCTGCTCAGAACATACTCCCTGATTCAATTTCCACTCCGTGCGTGAGCGTGTTGTTAAATTGTCTGGTCCCACGGTTAAGAGCGATAGATTCATAGCTCGCATGGGCAGGTCCAGGGAGCTGATTTGGGATTCGGTTCGCCTGGCAGGTTTTCCTCTCGTCCTGGGCAGCACCGACGTCCCTGAAGAGGACCCGCTTCTAAGCCTTTCGACAAGAGCCCACGGTAAAAACTGCAATGTACATGGCGACCCAGCACATGCGCGTGCACACACACCCTCAGACACACACGTTGTAGGAAACCATACTTACCTTCTTCACGCAACGCACCCGGATATTTTCTAGGTCACTTGTTTTAAAAATGAGGTTTACAGCCCACCAACTTGCAGAGCTGTTTAATGGGCCACCGCTCAGTTTGAAAACATCAAATGCCTTTCGTGTACAGACAGGGAAACTGAGGGGTCGCCAAGGTGGGCTAAGGATCTTGCTAAGGTCACACAGCTCGTTAGTGGCAGTTTCAGGGCAAAGGGACTTCCACTCTCCTTCCTGTGTAGACGCCTGGGCGTCTGGGAGTCCAGGGGACGATGGGGAGCCTCTGAATGGAAGAATTCCAGCTTCGAGGACAGAGATTTGGCTGTGGTGCCCTGTCTGCTCCATTCAACTTCCCCTCCACCCTGTCCCGCCAAGCCACCCTCTATCGCATGTGCTGCCTGATTGTCCTCATGCTCACGGCCAGCAGACAAGGTCATATTAACCTGTTCGTTTCCCTGTTTTCCGTCCCACGCCCCTCCCCCAAAGCACCAAAAATGCAATGTGCAGGAGAGCAAGGACATCCCTATACTGGGTTCTGCTGTGTCCCCTGGCACATAGTAGGTGTTCAATAAATCCTTATTGAACAAATACAAGAATAAATGGATCAGCTGGCCGCTGGCATCCAGGTTTTGATGAAAGCCAATCTCAGACCACATGCAACTTACACAAATCGGCATTTATTGACAGGCAGCAGAGAACAGCCTCCAGGTCCGTCGGAAAGCTCAGCGGGCTGCCAGACCCCTGTCCTTGGAGGCTCAGAAAATGCTCTGCAGGAAAGGCTCACTGGGGCAAAGGCAGTACTATTCCGGAGCAGGATTTGCCTAACATCCACGGGGTCAGGACCAAGGCCATTTAAGGACCACACCTCGGGTGCCGTCACCTAGGTCAGCCCTGTCCTACAGACCTCGTGGCAATGCTAGATGTCCTATTCTGTGCGGTTCAGTACACTCGTCTCTAGCCACAGAAGGCTATGGAGCCCCTGAAATTCAGTTAGAGCGACGGAGGCACTGAATTATCCATTTTACTGTAACCTTGGTTAATTCCCGTTGAACTTGAAATAGCCACAGTGTGGCTGAGGCTGCTGCATTAGACAGCACAGCCCGAGTTTATTAAACCCTGCCGTGCAATCCTCTCACCCTGGGTAGCACCGAAGTCCCTGAAGAGCATCCATTTCTAACACCTTTGCGAATCATCACCGATGGCCTCTACCAAGGACCCTTTATTGTCTAACGTCCCCCGTGCCAATGGGCAAAGCCTCTGGTGTTGACCACACATAGAGCCAGTGGGTCCGTTGAAGTGGCTGCCTCCGGGCTGTGGTCGCTCTGGATGGGGATCGGCCTGGAGGATAAACTCCTGATTAGAACCACTGGCCACCGCTGAAGGGAAGGCTGGAATTAACCAATACGCTTATGTCCCCCTGTCTCCGCACAAGTAGCAGAAACATTAAATATATTTGTATGTCATCTCCATTGTGGTGGGACATGAAAGCTGCTGAGACGGTGAATAACAGGAGAGGCTGCAGGTAAGCCCGGCTTCCCTGAGCAAGTGATTTTTTAAGTGATGTTTCGAGTTGAAGACAGAGAGGAATCCAGGGGAGGGCAAAAGGAGAAAGCATGGCAAGCTGAGGTCACCGCAGGTGCAAAGGCCCAGGGGTGCACAACTCCGTTTGAGGGACAGAACGAGGACCAGCATGGCACGCCAACAAGGGCCCAGACTTCCTGGCTGTGCTGTCACAGCAAGAATTTGGGGTTTGGTTCGCCCGGCAGGTTTTCCCATCCTCTGCTTGAGACGCTGGCAGGTACCGGGTTAAGCAAAGCTCAGAAGAAGCCAGAGACATTTCCAGTTGAAAAACATCCTTTGTATATGCTTTCTGCTACAGGATCCAATTTAGCATCGATAGTCTCGTTTAAAAAATCATAATTTCCATTAGATTGAGGCCAGGATGCCCCGCAAAGCCTGGGGTGGTTTGCCAGTTGATTCACAGAAGGAAATCTTATCTAAAATCTTTTTATTTTATGCTATTAAGGGCACAGGAGGGAGCAGAGGAGTGAAAAATCTCCCCGCCAGGTTAATGCACAGGGTCAGCTGGAAGTGGCCCCAGGGCTGTCTTAAAGCGATTGTCATTTGTGATTTCCCATTATTTTGTTTCCCGTTACCAGTAATTGAAAAATTATTTTCTTCCCTTCGGGTGAAGTTAATGGATTGACGTCTCCTCAGGAGCACCTCCCATCCTCACTGGCGACTCCTGCCCTGGGCTGGCATCGCCCCAGAGCCCACGGGAGGCCGGGGGTCAGCGTGGTCTGCTCACATTTCCCTCTGCTCCTCTGGGCGGTGGGCACGGAGGGGGTGCAGCCCTCAGTACAGAGACCGCAGGCCACACGGCACCGAACCCTTACAGAGGGGCGCCTCTCACGCTGCCCACGCGATGGCCAGGGAAGGGGGCCTGCAAGGGGTGCCCGGGTCTCCCAGGACGCCAGCCGTTGTGTGGCAAAGAAAACCACGCGATGTACGTGAGCCAGAAAAGAGGCGGCGTCTTCCCTCCCTGTCTCCTTTTCAATTCCTTCAAAGATAATCGCGGGCTTTGATTTCCGTGATGCAAGTCCCACGCCCTCATCAGAGAGAACACAAAGGGCAGCAAGCCGCCGTCCCCCCGCTTGTCTGCTGCAGCCCGCTGCCCCGTGGAGTTCTGGGCACTTACTGTTCCCTCTGCCTGGAACCTTCTTCCCCCAAATGTCCCCACTCCCTCCTGTCCTCCCCAATCTTTGCTCAGCGGTCACCTTCTCAGTGAGGCCTGATCATCACTCGATTTCAGGTTCCCTTCTTGGGTCAAAATCGGGGCAATTTCTGCAAGCGGGAGCCCGGGGAATCCGTGTCAGATTAGCAAATCACCAAGGAAGATGAGTTTGTCCTGAACGTGGGGTTGGGAGGTTGCAGCTGGGAACTGCTTTAGAAGGAGAAACGACTCCAGGGTGAATTGGAAGGAGAAGAAGCCTGACCACTAGAGGGGTCCAGGTGGGGGTAGAGGTTGCAGAGAGATGGTATTAACCAAGATCTAAACTGGAGCAGCTAAGGAGGAGAGTGAGCCATGCTAATCTTAAAAACAACAGTGTCTAAATGTACTGAGTGCCTGTGACGTTCCAGGCGCCATACTAGTACCTTAGGACCATCATGGCTAAGCCTTCGACAGTCCTGTAAGGGAGGGGTCGTTATCCTCCCTTATTATTGTTACAGAAGTGGGAACTGAGGCTCAGAGAGGCTCACTGAGTCACCTGGTGTCACACAGCTAGTGAGCAGCAAAGCCAACATCCGAACCCAGGATGTGGGACCTCAAGGCTCATTTCTATTTCTAAACCGCCTCCCCGGGCCAGAAGGCTCCAAGGTTGTGGCCGGGAAGACACGGGAGGTGCCTGAGCTGAAGGACAGGATTGGGCCGGCAGCACGAGAGGAAGCGATACAGACACGCTGAGTGTGACATCGACACAGGGGCCTCTTTTCATTTGGTCAAAGGTGGTCGGCTCGGTGGCTATGGTAACTGCCAGGTGTGACCGGGGCTTGGGGGCCTGTGCTGGTGTCTTCCGTTTACCTCCTCACCTTGTCCCGCCACTCTCTGCCCAGGAGGCTCACCTGTGTGCACTCTGTTGGCAGGGATTTATGGCCGGCGGGTTCTGGTTCGGTTTGGATTGGGGGTGGGGGGTGTAAACAATCTTCTGCCTCCTCCACCCAAGGCCGTGGCTCTGGGAAGTGGCCCCTCCACACGGCTCTCTCCCCAGGTTCCGGTTACCGTTTCCCCCTCATGTCCCTGGGCTTTGGGGTGATAACAGACCCCCTGTGTCAGGGGCACTGGGTTCCCTCCACCTTGCCCACGCTTTGTAAACAGAAAACTCCCTTCCGATGACCCCGTTTCCTTGCGCCCCATTTCTCCCTCAGATCCTGACCAGTACAGACCTCCATTCGTTCACATTTACTCATTCCGCACTTCCTAAGCCCGGATTGCAAAGGGGTGGGGGGGGGGGGGTGCAGCCCTCGTGGGTGAATGTGGCTGTCACACATGCTTCATTGATTCTTGCAAGTGGGTCTGCAACCTTCAGCCGTGGGGAGAGGTCACGTAAGTAGAAGTTCACGCAGAAGTCTAGATCCGTCTGTCAGAGGCCGTTTCCACGGCAATGCTCAGCCAGCACAGAGGAGCTGATGCCTCCGCTGCCTTTTTAGAAGGTGGCCTGAGCTCTGCAGGCACCATAAGGCCGCCCAGCCCCCTTCCTTACTGACACCACCCGCCTGGCTCCTGCGGGCCCTGCGTCTATGACCTCTCGAGTCTTCCCGACGTCAGCTGCCTTTCACCATGCGCTGCTCCTGAGAGAGGCCACACAAGGACTCCAGCTGGGGCGGAGGAAATAGCTCGGGTGGCCGTCACCAAGTGCAAGGTTAGGCCTGGATGTGAAGCGGGGGAAAGGCAGCGATGGCCCGCGAGCTTGGTGGCCGGGGTGGCGCGGGCAGCAAGGCGGGCCGAGGTGTGGACCTGCCTGAGTGGGGGCCACGGTGTTTGATCGTGGGTGAAGCTAGTTAGATTTGGGAATAGCAGCCTCGGAAACGAGCCGGCGGTAAGAGCTGGGAGGGAACGTGAGAGCCTCTCATTGAAGCGTCTCTGTGATACTGAGCTCAGACGGAAAAGGGAATACAGGCTCTGGAAAAGCGGCCACGTGTGCCCTCCTCTGGGGTTTCCTGTGGAGCTCTGGGAACAGGTAAGAGGGAGAAGATCAAGGCCCCTGTCCTTCTAACGAGATGCTGCTGCGGATGCCCCCGTTTGCTTATCCAGTTTACCAGCTCACACTCTCCGAGGGCAAGGTTAGGCCTGGGGAGAGCTCCCCTCATTGTCAATGAGCCAAGAAAGCTTCCTGACAAGTTCCCAGCACACAGAGAAAGCCCCCAAGCCCCAGCACAAGAGCGCTTAGAGAGAACACAGTGTATTAGGGCGCCATCTCCGTCCAGTGGGGTGATGGTGCTGGCTCTGAGTCACCCCCACCATAACATCAATATCGGCTTTGGGTGTCTGACAGACTTCAAAACCCAGCCCATCCCTTAAACCTGGGGGCCTTTGCAATGGAATCCACCGTTCTGATCCGGCTTCACTCACCTGTAAAATGCATGCAGACCATCATAGTGGAGTCCACGCGGCTCTGTGTGGCTGAGGACCTGTGGTCTCCGATCCCCCGGGAGCTGGTAGACAGGTAGCATCTCGGACCCCACCCCAGACCCACTGCTCCAGCATCTGTGTTTTGCCAAGATCTCTGAGGGATTTCCGTGCATGTTCAGTTTTGAGAAGTACTGATGGGACTCACGGGGCTTCTAGGAGGAGTACGTGCAATTCATTGATTCCACACGTATTTACTGAGCACTGACTATGTGGCAGGCTCCGGGGCAAATGCCGGGAGGACAACAGAGAGCCTGATAGATAAATCCTAACTGTTGTGGAGTTTACCTTCTAACTGGGGAGAGACAAAGAAACAGACAAGATAAAGATATGAAACATGGACTATGTTAGATCGTGATCAGCACGAGGGAGAAAAACAAAGCAGTGCTCCCAGATGGGAATGGCAGGGAGGAGGATTACGGTCCTCCCGTAGGTAGGACGACAAGAAGGTCATGGAGCTGATGGGTGAGGAAAGGGGTGTTCCAGGTGACCCCGAGCACATGCTGGGACCGCGGCAGGACCACGCCGGCTGGGTCTGAAAGGTCGTCAGGGAGCCCCGCGTGGCTGACAAGGAGTGAGTGAGGGGAAAGGGCTAGGAGATGAGCTGGGAGAGAAGTGAGGGCGGGGCAGACCACGCAGAGACCACGCAGTCACCATGCAGTCACTGAGGACCCGGCTTCTCCTCCGTGAGCGGGGTCCCGGTGGAGAGGCGGGCAAGAAGCAGCCGCGATGGTAAGGATGCAGCTCCGCGGGGCCACCCCTGCTGCTGCCCGTAGTCAGCGGCTGTGGAAACAGGTGGGACTCACCCTGAGGTTGCAGCTTCGCTGTCCCTTCTCCAGAATTCCATCCCTGATTGTCCACGCTGGAGGGGGTGCAGCCGGGACACCCAGTCTTCGGCAAGCTCTTGGGTGGGGCTGGCGTGGGGAGCTGGCGGTCCTATTCACGGCCAAACCGCAGAGCCTAGCTCCATCCTTGGCATGAACTAGGTGCTCAATAAATACTTGTCAGCTGAGGGAGTGGACATACACAAAGGCCGGGATGTGAAAGGGCGGGCGGGCGCGGGAAAGTGCGCAGGTGGCTGGCGAGGAGTGGCAGGGTATTGTTAGGAGCAAACACCCGAGCTTTGTCCATTCAGAGCACCCTCTGAGGCCTGACGCCCGGGAACGCGCTGTGTCTGGTCACTCAGCTGGGACAGGTGACCCAGAGGCCACAGGGACTCGGTGCCAAGAAACCCTGTTTTCTGTGCCGCGCTTGGCAAGGATCCTTTCCTCCCGCCTCCGGGCCACCACGCGCCTCAGCCCGGGCTCCTCCACAAAGCCGTCCCCCCGGCTGCGATGCTCAGACACCGCCGGCCCGAGGCTGCCACTCGGGGAGCCACCCAGCAGCACGCGGAGAAAGCAGGTGTGTGCACGCTCGGGGCCAGGGCAGCCCGCCCCCGGGACCGGAGCCCGGAGCAGTGGTGCCCAGCCAGGACAGCCTCCACTCCAGGGGGCACTTGGCAATGCCTGAGACCTTTTGGGTTGTCACAACTGGGGGCGTGCAACTGGCATCTAGTGGGTGGAGGCCAGGGATGCTGTGAATACCCACAATGCATAGGGTGCCCCAAAACAGAGAATTATCTGGTCCAAATGTCAGTAATCATTGTCCCCGAAGGAGCCTTTTTTTTTTTGGCATTTTTCCTAATTGCCCCCCCACAATGAAACATTCATACCACAGCGACGCTGTGTGTTCTGTACATCGGTCTATGTGCTGTGGGTACAGCCGTCCATTACACATTCAAAGAGTACATGCTACAGGGTGAACCTTGAGGACCTGATGCTCGTGACATCAGCCAGTCGCAGAAGGACAAGTACTGTGAGGTTCCACTATGCGAAGTACCCGGAGCAAAGTCACAGACACAGAACGGTGGTTGCCAGGGGCAGGGGGAGGGTGTGGGGAGTGTCAGTCTAGCAAGATGAAAGAGCAAATGGGTGGATGGCAGTGATGGTCGCACAACAACGTGAGTGTGCTTTAAACATGGCTAAGGTGGTCAGTTTTATGCTATGTGTATTCCACCACAATTTTAAACAAGAGTCATGTCTTTTCCACACACACACCCCTGGGGGCATAGCATACCTGTCCTGGATGTGTGGTTGAGAGAGGTCCATGCACAGGACACACCTGCTTGGATGTTCATAGCAGCACCATTCGAGGAGCTGGGAGGTGGGGGGACTTGGGTGTTCCTCCCTGGCGATGGTGGGAGTTGTTTTCGGGAGGACTGTCCCCGGCTGGCCCTGCGGGGGGGGGGGGGTGAGGGTGGAGGGGGAGGGCGGAGGTGCTGACGAAAAGACCTGTCATCGCTCAGCCTGTCACAGGTGCTCCTCAATCACACTCTCCAGGTACGCAGAAAGCCCTTACACAGCCAGAATGATTTTTTGCTTCCTCTACTTGACCACTCAACAACATTTTCAAACTGACCTCTTCCCTAGATGCCAGAGAATTCATTTACCCCCCAGCTTCCCCCAAAACAAGATGTGCTGCTTTTTGCAAGATTCTATCTCAAAAACAAGATTCATTGTTTCCAACCTGCAGTTTGCGTAATCTTTCCTCTCCCTTATAAATTCTGGCTCTGCCTTTGTTCCTTGAAACAGACTAGGAAGAGGAGCCTTCCTCGTGTGAGAAGGAAACAGCATGCAAATATCTAACTCATGTCTCCAGATTATTCTTTGGCAGCAAGGAAAACCTGCCAGGTTCCCGCCTAGGAGGATTATGCCACAGTTACAAGCACTGCCCCAGACGTGCACACGGCAACACGGAGGGGTCTGCACACGCCGTGCAGTGCCATCGCACAGACGGCAAACACAGATGCCCGAAAAGCAATTAGACGTGTTTTGCAAAACACACGTACCCACAGAAGGATGCACTCAGACACGCCACTGGGAGCCCGGGGAGTGGGGAGTGGGGAGTGGAGAGGAATTAACGAGAACTGGACCTTGCCCAGCCAAGCATGATCATGCGGCAAAGAGGAGGATGAGAGACTCAGCCCTCTGCACCTGGGGTGGGAAACAAACAAACAAAAAATGAAGAAAAGAAGGAAAGTCGTCTATCACATAGCACCACATAGGCAATTTTAGAGTTTATACACACAAAGCAGCGCTTGCCTACTTTAGGCCAAGTTAGACAAAGTGAAAGGCACACATCTGAGCAGCCCTTGGTGGTGGGAGGAGATGGAGGATAGAATCAAGGCAATGGGCACACAAATGAACAAGTCATCCAAGCGTTGGGGCTTGTCTGGACCAATTATGATAAAATGTCATTACCTGAGGAGTTTGGCTAACCTCACTCTCACCAGTCAAGGTCCAAAAAAAGCCCAAGCAGGCATAAAGCATCATGTATTAGTTAAGATGCCCACTGAATTGGCTTAAGCCAAAGCAGGGCCATTTGTTGTTGTTGTTGTTATTGTATTTTTGTTTGTTTGTTTTAAAATACTTTTATTGAGGAAGGGAGAGAGAGATAGAAACATCAACAATGAGAGAGAATCATTAACAATGAGAGAGAATCATTGATCAGTTGCCTCCTGCATGCCCCCTACTGGGGATCGAGCTTGCAACCCAGGTATGTGCCCTGACCGGGAATTGAACCAGGAGCTCCTGGTTCATAGGTTGACACTCAACCACTGAGCCATGTCGGCCAGGCTCAACAAACCTTTATAAGCACTTGCTGTGTGCATTTACTGTGAGTGAAACAGACATGCAAGGCCATTTTCTTAAACAGAAGCCGTGGGCTCTCCCAGACCCGAAGGCTGAGAGACCAGCGGGCCCTATGCCAGCCCCAATACAGAGGGCACCTATCTCTGTGGCTTCTCTCAGTTTCTCTGAGTTCCTTCTCTCTCCTCCTCCATCTGCAGACCCACTTTCTCTGCTTCCACTCTGAGAATAGCCATTCTTTCCTGCATTGACTCAACCCAGACCGTCATGTCACCTTTGCAAGCCTGAATCAGAGCTTTAGCAGTTGACCTGGAGAGATTTGTATGAGACATTTTTGAATAAGAGAAAAAAACAACATGTAGTAAAGAGTCTAAAATAGAATCCCATTTTATTAAATAAAAAACAATTGAAAAAATACCGATCCATTTGCATATAGTTGTGTGTATCAAATAATTATAAATACAGACACAAATGAAAATATTTTGAGAGGCTACATTCTGAGTTGCTAATGTGGGCCATCTAGTGCTGGGTTACAGGTGAAAGTGAGAGGAAACAGGAACAAAGGAATTAAGTACTGAACTTAAAAATGCATATTTCATGTGTCCATTTATATAAAACTGTGTATAAAAAAAGGAAATTCAGCAGAAGAATTAAGAAAGAAACAGAGAGAGCAAAAGAGAAAAAGGTAAAAGTGTAGCCAGACTGTGCTTCAAATCCTTAGGTTACATTTCAAATTCCCAGGGAAGAACTCTGATTGGTCCAATTTGGATTAGAGACCACATTTGGGCCAATCAATTGTGACCAGGAAGCAGAGTCATCTGAGATCTATATCTATATCTATATCTATATCTATATCTATATCTATATCTATATC
The DNA here is from genome assembly GCF_951640355.1 of Cnephaeus nilssonii. Lineage (NCBI taxonomy): Eukaryota > Metazoa > Chordata > Mammalia > Chiroptera > Vespertilionidae > Cnephaeus > Cnephaeus nilssonii. Next base: position 68,058,494 of record NC_137082.1, on the reverse strand, counting down.
TATATCTACTAGTATATCTATATCTATATCTATACCTACTAGTATATCTATATCTATATCTATATCTATATCTATATCTATATCTATATCTATATCTATCTGTTCCCACTTTATTCGTGTAGCTGAGGATCCAGAAACCCGAGAGCTGGAGTAGTTAGTCACATAAAACAAGTTTTCTACTAATGTTTTTTCCCCCATGAATTTCTAGAAACTTTAAGAGGAAGAACATGAACCAAGTAAGATGTGGGGGCAGCTTAGGAGTTAGCCAGGTGAGCGAAGCCAGGAAGAACATACGCAAAGGCTCTGGCAAGGCAGGACATGGAGCCATGGGGACCGTTAGTGATTCTAGGTGGCGGGAGTGGGAGGGGCAAGCAATGAGAGATGAGAGGACAGTAGAGACATGAACAAAGGCCTGGCCATGAAGGCCCTTGGTCAACCCTGGTGCGTGAGGAGGTAGCAAGTTTATGGGACAGATCACACAGGGTCTTGGGCACCATTGTGTGGTCTTGGCTTTTTCCGAGAATGAGACGGAAGCCACTGGTGGGCTTTGAGTAGAGGTGAGACAGAGTCTGACTTAAGTTCTAACAGGAATGAGGTGCCATTGATATCTGCCCCCAAAACTCAGCCAGGCCATAAAACAGATTGAGGTCTGTTACTCTCTTATCTCAAGTTTCCAAGATGAGAAGTTCAGCCTGTCACCCCGAAATACAGTGAGGCCATTACCCCCCCCCCCCCATTTTAATCAGATCTCTCCTATCCTATTAAGCAATTTGGGGCCGTTTCTAGAGAAGATTTTGTCATTTCCCTAAATCTCTGGCTGCTTCGTTTAGACCCTATGTTTAGGCAGAATGCAATTAACACATTCCAAACCTGGTTTCCCCTGAAATCCAATCAATTGTAACTGGTTTTCAAATCACACGCTTTCTCTAATTGTGAGCTGCGGCCTCCGCAGGATAGCGATTTAAGTCAATTATTGTATCGCCTGTATGAAAATAATGCTATTTATGTTGGCAGCTCCCCACATTACTGATGAGTCTCCTCGAGCTAATGGAATAATGAAAACACAAAACAGATTTGCCGTTCTTAATAAGAGAAAGAGATAATGAAGGCAAATTAAAATAGAGGCTCAGATCTTCGAGGAGAACAGGTAATGCAGTTTCTCCTTTTAAATTAACACCCGGAGTCTCAAATGCTGATGGCAGGAGGCGGGAGGAACTCAAAATTCTATTAGACACAGTGTGCCACTTGGGCTCAGTTTTGACGACCGTGGTCCTCCGTCGCACTTCCTGCTGGTGCGCCCCCACTCCCTCTCCACCCCATTTAGTGAGTAAACCCGCTTTCCACCAGCTACCAGGTTCAGCTCCCTACATGCATTAGGTCATGTAATCCTCTCCAAATTCTATGAGCTTGCTGGTGCTATTATCACCATCGTAGGGAAAAGGAACCTGGGGTTAAAGAATGTGTCATGGTTTAAATCTGCATTGTAAATCAGCACTACTGTCGCCTGGGGCCGGGTAACCAACTCTTCCTCATGTGGGGCTGTCCTGTGCACTGTAGGACTGTGTGGTAGCATTCCTGGACTCCACTCACTAGATGCCAGTTACTATCCCTACCCCTTCGAGTCATGACAACCAAAATGTCCCCCCATTGAAACCCACTGGTCTGTACTCTGGGTGCTCAGCCACGACCCAGCAGCCTCTCTTACCAGGAAGAGCAGGCAGCATGGGGCTGGGAATCAGGAGACCTGGGTCTGCATCCTGTCGCTGTCTCATTGTGGGGCCCAGGACAAATCACAGCCCCTTTCTGGGCCTGGTGTTCTGACCTGTCAAATGGGTGCAGTAACACTGGGACCTGGCATCTGGCGTGGTTGAAGAAGGTGGCCCAGGTCATGGGAGGCTTGGTTAAGGGAGAGCAGCATCCAGGGGGAGGTCAGAGAGGGGAGCATCCGAGAGTCACCAGGGGCCAGGCCAGCCAGCCTGAGGGTTCAGAGGGCAGGGGCAAGGCCAGCTGAGGCCAAGGAGGGTGGGAAGCAAAGGCAGGCCAGACTCTGGGAGGCCCGAGGAGTAGGACGTGCCCTACCTCTTTTCCCTTCTTTCTATACTATTCTCTCTCCCTATTCCCCCTCCTCTGTTCTAGGCACTCAGGGTCTTATACTCACACCATAACTTTGTATCTCCGTTTCAGATAGAGAGAGGTGAAGCCAGTTGCCAAGTCTGCACAGCTAGTAAGTGGTAGAGCTGTGGTCTGACTATAGAGTCTGTTCCCTTGAAATCTGCTCCTCCGAGCTCATGGCTGCTCAGTGCACCTGGGGAAGTTAGCCTAATCTCACCAAAGGTTTTGTGCCCTAACCGTGGCATGAATGCTTAGGGCTTCCTGTCCTGAAGGGACGGTATGGGAACCGGACAGCTCATTAAGAGGGAACTATGCATTGGTAAGAATGGCCTCCCATGACTCAGCTACCCCAGGCCCCAGGATACTTGCACAGGACTTGGATGGGAACAGCCAGAGGACTGAGTTTGGCTCTCCCAGCAGTCCATTGACATGGCATGTGGCTTGAAGACCAAAAAAAAGTGATCAATAAAACAAGACTAAGCAAAAATATACCTGAGGGTATGGACCAAGAATCACCCAAGAATAACAGTCAGTCAGTCAGAAAAGTGCCCAGCATGGAGATGGCACAGTGAAGGTGCTTAGTAAATTCCTGCCTCCATTCCATACCACCCCAGCACAGCACTGGCCCTGCCAGCGGCGGGGTCTACTTGGAGTAGATTTTGCTGTCTTCCAACTGCTCCCTCCCTTCACTTGCTGCAGACCACTCTCCCTTGGTGGCTCACCTTTCTTTTCTGAGACCAACACTGAGCTGTGTGACCTTCAGCAGGTTGCTTGAGTCTCTGAGCCTCCACTTCCTGGGGGGTTGGGCAGGATCTGTGGACTCCCTTCCAGTTCTAAAATAGCAGGAGTATCCATTCTGCTCCCTTCTCTCCTCTTTTCCTCCCCCTTCCTCCATCTCTACTTGTCCTCTTTCCTTCTGTCTATGCTCCTCTCCAAACACCTCTGCACACAGCTCCAAGCTTCTGTCTAAATAATTTTTCCCCGAGGGATGGCGGAGCAGGACAGAATAGAGAAGACCCCTCCTTTTCTGAGGGCCTCAGGCTAAATATCAGGACATCGGCTTGCCTTGTCAAGAACCTTCTAGCACAGGTAGATCTCAGGTGACAGCTGGTCGACAAGCTAAATATTTATGGAGCTCCTAAGATTTCCCGCCACATTAAGCCCATTGCTTTATCTCGTCTGCACATAGCCCTCCTCTTCACCTTCGGTCAGACATTTCCCAGAATCCTCTTGGTTTCAGGCACCATCTCTCAGGAGGGTGATGAAACCATGTCTGCCTCTAATCACTTCCAGCAATAATAATAGTTCCTAACATTGTATAGGATTTCTCAAAGCACGTTTGCACACGTTATCTCACTCGCTTCTCACAATAACCCCATGACTTAGACTTCATTTAGAGCCCATTTTGGAGAGTGCTGCTAGGCCACCTGCTCCAGGCCTCACAGCTGGTGTGGCAGAGCCGTCAGCAGCCTCCCTCACGCCCTGCACGGTGGCCCAAGGCCGCTCACCCACGTCCAGCTCACCTGTGGGCCCCAGGACAAGCGTATCAAGGGAGGCCCAACTACCAAATTTCTAATATGTAAGTTATAAAAAAAGCTAAACATGTTTTTTCTCCTCCTACCTTGCCAACTATATTTGGAAGGTTTGAATTTAGAGATCTCGCACGGCTCAGAGTTTCGCACCAGAATGTTCTAGAAGCCATATTGTGGGTGACGTTTTTAGTTTCATAAGCCAATAAATGTTCTTTGTGCAGAAGCCAGCTTAAGTTTCTGTCACTTATGACTGGAAGTTCTGATAATACACGGCTGTGGAAGCCAGACTAGGGGACAGGTAGCCCAGCAGTCCCCTTGTGAACTGCGAAGGTCAGAGACCCATAGCAATTGATGACAGAACTTTCAGATAAAGGAATAGTAATATAAAGCTGAATCAAAAAAGGGGACCAAAAAAACTCATAGCCCCTTGCACAACATGTGCACACACCACACACCCTTTTCAGGTAAAATAATACAGAAATACTGTGGGCACCTTGAACTTCTCAAGAAGGTATTTTACCACCCAGCAGGGCTGGGATTAACGTGAGTTAAATTAAAGTGTCACAGCTGGTCTGCTCCAATCTCTTTATTTTACAAATGAGGAAACGGAGGCTCAGAGAGAGGAAGTCACTTGCTCCAGGTCTTATAGCTAGTGAGTAGGGAGAATCATTACTCACATCAGCAAATATGTATTGACCACACACCATATCTAAAATCTCATAATAAGCACTAGGATGCCACAGGGCAGGGGTCAGTGAACTGTGGCCCACTGCCTGTTTTTGCAAATAAAGTTTTATTGAAATACAGCCCTATTTGTTTATGTATTGTTGGTGGTTGCTTTTGTGCTGCAGGGGCAATGTTGTAACTGCAACATAGACTGTGTATCATGAGATGGTTGGGCTGAATCTTGGGTTCTGATTGTCTACAAGGCACTACACCATGTCTTGATGTTTCCAGTCTTCTTTGGAAGACCCCAGGACCCCAGGGCCAGAGGGGTGGGCATCTCTTCCCCTGAAAGGGGCCAGGGTGGCACTCTCTTTCTTTCTTCTTTCTTTCTTTCTTCCTTCCTTCCTTCCTTCCTTCCTTCCTTCCTTCCTTCCTTCCTTCCTTCCTTCCTTCCCTCCTTCCTTCCTTCCTTTTATTGATTTCAGAGAAGAAGGAAGAAGAAGAGAGAAATAGAAACATCAATGATGAGAGAGAATCATTGATCAACTGCCTCCTGCACACCCCACACTGGGGATTGACCCTGCAACCTGGGCATGTGCCCCAACTGGGGATCAAACCGTGACCTCCTGGTTCATAGGTTGACACTCAACCACTGAGCCATGCTGGCTGAGCCAGGGTGGCAATCTTGATTTCAGAATCCTTATAGGAAAATAAACACCATTAATGTTCAAGAAATCCCATCCAAGGGTCCAGTCAAAACATCCCCGTGTGGGATTGATGCCATCCTAATGGGCTCCAGATGTCCCTCGGTCTCAGTGTCCCGGTGACCTGAAGGAGGGAAGCAGATCTGGGGGGAGACACGTGGTGGGTTAGGAACCCAAGGAGGCATCTTGCCACCCCAATTTCTCTCTGCCTGGGGACGTTGGGGGAACCTCCTCGCCCTACCCTGCTCAGCATTACCACACCCATCCACCTCTGCCCTCTGTGGTCTCTACAGCCTCCTTCCCTTGAGTTATTTACCCAATCAAAGGAAACGCCCAGGCGGCGGTTATGACTCTACTTGGAATCAGAGCTGAGGGTGACTTCCTGCAGGCCAGGCCGAGCTGGCACCCGTATCATGTCCTGACATACCAGGTATTTTACTTATTTTCATTTTATGATCTTCCTCCCCTTCTGGGATGGCAGCTTCATGGTGCAGGGGCTCCTGTCTGCTTGGCTTTGTGTAGTACATTCAATGCCAGACACATAGGAGATGCCCAGTACACCTTTGCTGACTAAATCAATGTCCAAGGGCATCCCCTTTTACAGGTGAGAAAATCGAAGACCAACAGATGCAGGGCTTGCCCAAGTCCATGCAGTTCATTAAAAGCTGTCCTACAGATGCTGTAACAAATTACCACACACGCGGTGGCCTAAAACAACAGGAGTTTATCCTCTCACAGTGCTGGAGGCCAGACATGTAAGATGGAGGAGTCGGAGGGCTGCCCTCCCTCCTAAGGCTCTGGGGAGGATCCCTCCTGCTCCTCCAGCTGCTGGTGATTCCTTGGCTTGTAGCTCATCCCTCCGCTCTCTGCCTTTGTCTACACAAGGCCTTCTCCCTGTGTCTCTGTGTCTCTGTGTCGCTCTCCTTCTTACAGCCATTGGACTTAGGGCCCATGGCGAGATCCTTAACTAATTACATCTGCAAAGACCCTGTTTCCAAATCTGATCACATTCTGAGGTTCTAGGTAGACATGAATCTGGGGGGACACTATTCAACCACTAGACCGGCAGAACTAAGGAGAACTTAGGTCTCCCCCCAATCCCAGCCCCCAGGGGGCTTCACGAGGAACTGTTTTGGGAGGTCGGGTTGGCAGGCTGCAGCTGTGGCTGTCAGTCTCTCATGAACTTGTCAAGAAGGAGCGGGGAAAATAAACTCTGGGGTTAATGAAAGCAGTGAGATGATCTCGGCTGATCCCATAATCCCTGCTCTGAGCTCGGCTTTCCATCTTCAGTTGAGGGTTCTTTCTTCTTCAGAGTTTCCCCAGAGAAGCACAGTTCCAAATTTAATAAACTGCCCGCCTCCCCCAGCTTTCCCTGAATAATGTAACGGCAGGATGATTTTCAAATGTCTGTCTTAACCCCATGATTAATGAACCTCATGAAAAAAAATGGGGGTGGGGGCGATGGAGGTGAGTGGATGAGAATGTGGTTGTTTGTGTGCTTGAATCTGTGCCCAAAGTGAATGTGTGAGCAGCCAACGTGTACATGTGTACATCAGTGCCAGGCCAGGGATCTGGGACTGCGTGTGAGCGAGTGAATGGGCAGGCTGATAACAGTGAGCATGTGCACGTGTATTTGCAACTGTGTGTGTGCCAGTGTGCACGAGGGCGTGTCATAGAGTATGTGCGTGAGTGTATTAGAATATGTGTGCCCAGGCAAAGGATGTAAGTGTGCTTGTGTGGGGAAAAGTGTGGATACATGTCCAAGTGTGAGTGTGTGTGTTCACATGTCCACAGGCCAATGTGTGAAGGTCTGAATGGGTGTATATGGGCCTGCGGGAATTTGGGTATATGTGTGTGATCAGTAATGTGTGTGACTCTTACAGCATGGTGACTATGGTCAACAGAATTGTACACTTAAAAGTTGCTAAGAGAGAAGAGTATCAGTGTTCTCACCATTACAACAACATGGTAATTATTCAGGGTGAAAGATGTGCTCACTAATCTTATTGTCATAGGCATTTCACAATCTATACATGATCAAATAATCACATTGTATACCTTAAACTTATATAATGCCATATGTCAATTATATCTCAATAAATCTAGAAGAAAAAGTTCATGAGACCAAAAAAATGTATAACTTTAAACATCATGTTAATATTAATACCCAACTCCCTATACAGTTTTCCCCCTCCCTCATGTCTTCTCTGACTTTACCTTGTATCACTCTACCCCTCATTCTCTTTTCTCAGGCACACATGGATCCTTGAACACAGCAGGCTCCTACTTGCCTCGGGACCTTTGCACATGCTGTTCTCTCTGCCAGAAATACACTTTCTCTAGACACTTACATGGCTCACTCCCTCCCTCACCTGTTCCTGGACCTGCTCCAAAGTTACCTTATCTGAGTTTCCCAATGTAGTCACCAGTCATCTCCCAGTACTCCCAATCCTCTGTCCCTGGGATGGGACAGAAGAGCAGACTAGGAAGAGGGGCTGGAGTGGTGACTAAAATTGGACAGTGAGTTAGTGACTATAGAAAAATTTCACTGGCTTAACAAGATATCCCAGATAACATAAAATTCTTTGCCATCAAATTTTGGAAGGGAAGTTTTTTTAGAATGTTTGGCTGGAGAGGAATTTGGAAATTATCTAGCTTCATGCTTCTTAAATGATTTGTGGTCATGAACTAGCATTAATCCTCTTTGGATAACAAGTGACAAAATATAAAACCTCAAACTGGCTTAAGCAAAAAAGCAAATTTGTTGGCTCACATAACCGTAATATCCCCACAAGTAGAACTAGCTTCAAGCTGGGCTGGATCCAGGGATTTACCCGTGTGATCAGGGCTGGTCCTCTCCATCGTTTAGCTCTGATTTCCTTGGTGCTGGCTTCAGACCCAGGAGGCCCTCTGCATGGTGGCCTGGAGTGGCTTTGGGCTTTCATTCAATTAGCTTAGCAACCCAAGTTTATTTCCCTGCAGCAAGAATTCTGGGATGACACTTGCTGCCTGGATGGAGTCACCTGCTCACTCCGGAAAGATGGCTTGAGGTATAGGATGTAGTGACAATGTGTTATTTTTGCCAAACAGCGGACTTTCACCAGGTAACATACCCCCTGGTTTTCTCCTGGGAAGCCACCTGATCCCGCTGGGTAATCAGTGCCGCTGGCCACAGGGATTGGTTCCGGGGCTCACACGTGTCTTAGCTCAGGCTATTATAATAACACTAGAGGCCCGGTGCATGAAAATTCATGCATTGGAGGGGGGGTCCCTCAGCCCGGCCTGCCCCCTCTCACAGTCCGGGAACCCTCAGGGGTGGGAGGTGACCTGGCAATCAGGGGAAGGTTACCTCACACCTCTTCTGCTGCCACTGCTGGCAGTGCAAGCCTCGGCCAGCCCTGGTTACCTAAGCCTCAGGTGGCCCTGGGCGACTGGGCAGCTGCCATGTGAGGCTTGCCTGCACCTCAGGCTGGACCTGGGAGGCTGGGGGGATGAGGGCGGATCCATATGCCTGCTGCCACCCCCCTCCCCCCGGCTGGGCTGAAAGGACTGTGGGACTCCGGCGGCAGGCGCAAGGAGCATCCAGACCCACCTGAGGGTGGGCCCAGCCGCACCGTGTGCCTGCCACCCCCCAGTGGGGCTGAAAGGACTGGGGGACTCTGGCGGGGCTGAGGGGACTGGGCACCGCTATCTTATGGCTGCCATCTTTGTGATGGCGTGGTGGTCAATTTGTATATTCCCTCTTTATTAGATAGGATTCCTTAAACAATGTTTATTCCTCTCCATTCTGGAAGTTGAAAAGTCCAAGATCAAGATGCAGGCAAAACCAGTATCTGCTGAGAGCCCACCTCCTGGTTTGCAGACAGCAGTCTTCTCACCCTCACCTGGTGGAGAACAGTGGAAAAGGAAGCCAGCTCTCTCATGCCCCTTCTACAGGGCACTAGTCCCATTCATGAGGGCTCCACCCTCACGACCTACTCACCCCCAAAGGCCCCACCTCCTCATACCATCACACTGGGGATCGGGTTGCAACATATGAACTTGGATGGACGCAAACATTTAGTTCATAGCAACACGACTTCAGTCAAGCCAGACAGGCTGATCCAAGCTAATCCCATGGCTTTTGCTGGAGCAACTGTCAGGGGTGTTCGTTTCTCTCTCCCTCTGGCCTTGGTGCTGTGAGAATATCAGGCTGGAGCTCAGTCAGCCACCCTGGCATCCCCAAGGGAAATCCCATCCCAGATTCAACCCAGAGGAGGCATGGGTGAGAGTTGTCCTGGGTTTTTTATTACCCAAGAAATTCGTGAGGGTTATTGGTGAATGGGTACAGAGTTTCTGTTTGGGATGATGAAAATGTTCTTGAAATGAACAGTGGTGAGGTTTGCACAACATCGTGAAATGTACTTAATGCCACTGAATTAACCATTTAAAAAATGGTTAAAATGGTAATTTTTATGTTATGTATATTTTACTACAATAAAAAATACTGTGGTACATCTACACAATGGAATACAACGCTGCTGTAAAAAAGAAGGAATTCTTACCATTTGCAACAGTATGGATGGAACTGGAGAGCATTAGGCTAAGCGAAATAAGCCAGTCAGAGAAAGATAAATATCACACGATCTCCCTCATTTGTGGTATATAATGAACAACATAAACTAATGAACAAAAATAGAACGAGAGTCATAGAAGCATCGAACAGACTGTCCAACCTATGAGGGAAGGCAGGGGGTGAGGGGATAAGAGATCAACCAAAGGACTTGTATGCATGCATATGAGCATAACCAATGGACACAGACATGGGAGTTGGGGGTAAGGGCACATAATGGGGGGTGGGAGCAGCCAGGGAGAGGTCAACGGGGGAAAAAGGAGACTTATGTAATACTTTAAACAATAAAGAATTAAAGAATTTAAATTAAAAAAAAACAACAACAAAAATACCAATAAATTCCTGTTGTGTTTAAGTCTGTTTGAATTGCATTTTTACTTTGTACCATCACAAGTCCATGGTAACTCTAGTTACATGCCTTTAACATATTGAAAAATACCTGTCTGGTGTCCCAGCCCCTCATGGGTATCACTGGCAACCAACAAAGGATGAAGATTTTGGCAGGTGCCCGTGTGCTTCTCTCTTGCGGGGGTTTGCAGTTGTGTATTTACAGGGACTCTGGCTGGAGAGCTCGGGTCCAAAGGTGTGACTCCAGTGGTGGGCATTCAAGCACAGCAACACAGAGTGAGGGGGCTTCCCCGAAAATCCACAACCAATTCATTCAACGACAGCGCTTCCTGAGGCACCCCCACCCGCTTAGCCCCTGGCATCTGGGCTGCAGGCGCCTCCAGAGATGCCCCATCCCCTGGGAGCAGCCTCTCCTCCCCCTACAAGGAGCAGGCCTCCCACCCACCCCCTCTGCTTGGCCCTAAGTGCTCCCCCAAACAGATTTTTATCCCTTAAGGCGATTGCCTGTGATTTCCTGGTGACAGATGCTGTCAGATTTTCAGGCCCTGGTGGGGCAGAGAGTTGGGGATTCCCCAGCCTCCCTCCCCGCCTTGTCTGGCTGCCTTCCTCCACCTCCCGACCTCCAAATGGTTGTGAAAGCAACAAGCAGTATTTCTGGTCCAGCTGCAACATTTCTGAAGGGTTCCTGCTGCATTCTAGACGGTGGACTCCCCTCTCCTGGCAGGGGCTGGGATAGATCTGCCCCAGACGTCTCCTCTCGGATTTCTATAGCTCTAGGTCATCTGCTCATTTTTTTCTTTCATTCATTCATTCATTCATTCATTCTTCATTCTGGCCACAGCAGCCTCTCTGACCTCATTTCCTACCTCTTGCTTTTATCTCAGGGTTCAATCACACTCACTCTTCTCTGTGCCTCCAGCATGCCCAGCGTTCCCCAAGCCAACCCCAGCCTTTGCACTGGCTGTGCTCTGGGCCTGGAGCTCCTTCTCAGATCTCCTCCTGGCAGACACCAGCTCAGAGGAGCCTTGCCTGACTGACATCCTAAGTAAGCCTTCACCCCTCAGCCATCTAAAGCGCCCCTCTGTTTATCTCTCCGTGGCATCAGCATTATCTGTCGATTTTCTTGTTGATTGCTGGTGTGCTTGTTTAGGCCCCAGTTTGGTGCTGGGAACCTTCCAGTGTCTTTGGTTGGGTCCCCCCCAGAAGCAGACACTGAGAAAGAGATTCTAGTGCAAGAAGTGTATTTGGGAAGTGTGGGAGACACTAGTAAGGGAGTTGGGAGTGATATGGGAGGGAAGGCGCACCCCCCCCCCCCCCACACACACACACACTCAAGGGTGTGTTATCCAGCAGGTTTCCACAGGGGGCAAGTGGGATTCATTGCCTCAGGGCACCCAGGGTGACTGTGCAGAACACTCACCTTAGAGTTAGTTACTTAGCAGCCGTCATGGTCATCAGGTTCATCATCAGATTTGGAGGGAGAGAGAGAGAGAGAGAGAGAGAGAGAGAGAGAGAGAGAGAGAGTCCACGTTCATATAACTTTTATCACAATATTTGTTATAATCATTCTATTTTAGTATTGGTTATTGTTAATCTCATACTATGCCTTATTTATAAATTAAACTTTCTCATAGGTATGCATGTATAGAAAAAAGCATAGTATATGCAGGGTTCAGTACCATCAGGGTCTTAGAACGTACCCCGGTGGATAAGGTGGAACCACTGCACATGTTTCTGCAGAGTCCCATCTCCAGCTGTCTGCCCCATGTCTCCACTGGTTACCTAACAACCATCAGACTAACATGTCTGAAAAAAATTCTCGGTTTTCCACTCCCAAACTTGCTTCTCCCACACAAGTTTTTCCCATCTCGGTAAAAGGTATATGCACTCAAATGTCACCTTGTCAGAGAAGATCCTTCTGACCGCCAATGTAAACATGAAATAACATCCCCTCCACGGCGCCTTCTATTTCTCCACCCCGCTTTATCCTTCCCCACTGGTAGACCCACCTGACCAACTGCACATGCTTTATTTATCGTCCGCCTTACCGAAACATCAGATTCTTAAGAGCACAAATGTTACTATGTTCCCTGTGATATTTCCAGACTCTAGAACAGTGTGGAAGACATAGTTAGGGCTCAGTAAATATGTTTGAATAAATGAATAGATGAACACAAATATGAATGAAGGAATGAATGAATGAATGATTTTGTCTCCACTACAAGACTGTGAGCTGCATGAGGACCAGGACTATGTCTGACTTGCAGCTGAGGCTGCAAAAACCCAAATTCCCAACCAGCAGTGGCTTTAGCAATCCATATAATATTTTATAAGATTTCTAGAGCAACCATCTCAAACTTGGATTATTTTGCCCACCCGGGGACATTTGACAATGTCTGTGGAGACATTTTTGTTGTTGTTATGACTGGGGTGTGGGTGCTACTGGCATCTATAGGGTGGAGACCAGGGATGCTGTTAAACATCCTACAATGCACAATACAGCTCCCCACAACAAAGAATTATCTGCTCCAAAATGTTAACAGTGCTGAGACTGAGAAACCCTGTTCTAAATGAAGGTGGTTTCAAGGTTGGTTCAATCGTTCTGCAGTGTCAAGAATCAGAGTCTATGCTTCTGTGATTTTCGTGGGGTCCCCAACCCTGGTTATAATATAGTTGCCATGGCTTCAAACATCACACTCATCATTCTGAGGAGAAACAAATCAATATCTATCTATCTATCTATCTATCTATCTATCTATCTATCTCAGGAATATCTTTCATTATATGGCCAGGGACACACACTTGGTCACATGTCCATCCACAGTCCCATCACTGACTCATACTATGGAAGTGGACCCAGTGCCTCAGAACAAAATCAGGGTCGTGTGAGCTAGAAAGAAGGGGAAATGGCGGTTGGGTAGTCAACTCAACCAACAGTGCCTGTCATTGAAAAGCATTTCATTTTTACTTCTTATGGACTCTACCACCAAAACCAAAACCAACCAAACAGGTAAAAATGCCTTGCTTCTTCTTCCCATTACTTCCCACTCAGAACTCCAGGGTTGCTGACCTGGCCGCAGTTCCTCAGCTTGCTGGGGGTAGGAGCGGGATTCTTTCCACTGTCCCATCCGACTGCCTTGGACCCTAGGTTTGCCTTTGAACCCGGTTCAACAGGGTGCCCCTTGCAGTGTCCCTTCACAAAGCCAGGCCCCCTCTCCTGCCCGCCAGAAATCTCTCGCTGGCTCAGCAGATCTAGGCTGCTGATAGCAGTGGCACAAACATTCAAGTTCACCGAAGAGGCCTGACCCCAGGAAAGCAGGTGGGAGTTAAGCAGCCTGAGCCGGTCCACAAATGCCAGACAGCTGTGCACATCTTTGGGGCAGAGACGAAAAACAGATACTTAATGTATCTGGTTAGAAATGAGGATTTTCTGGTTTGGTTATGGCTGTCATTGCTAATGTGTCTCTTCTATTATTTACAGCCTTCATGCACCTGACCTTGTCAGTTTCACCCTGAGAAGCAACTTGGTGAACCACCCCCAAGTCCCTCCCAGAGGCTCGGGGGAGCTCTCTGCCCAGCCTCAACCCTCTCGAATCTTGGTCAGGGGACAAGCCGGGGGAAGATGCTCATGCAGGAAAAGGCTTAGGAAGATGTAGACATCACTTCTCATTTTAGGGCAGAACCAAAGCAAACTGATTTCTTGATTCTGTCCTCCTCTGCCTAAGCCCCCAGACCTGTGGATGGCCCCAACATCAGTCCCACCATCTCAGGGTTATTCTTATTTCCCTTCCTTCTTTCATACCACACAGCCTTTCCATCAGCAAATCCCGTTGGCTCTTAATAAAACCTATTTCCCAAAGCCGTGATGCCCACCTACCCCCCGTGCAAGCCTTCGTGCACCTGACCTTGGAAGGAAGAGGTCTAGGGAGGCAGGTAATGTGGGCCTCCTCAGCTGCCGCTCCAAACCCACCCTGGAGGATGAGCCATGGGGGTGAGGCCCCAGCAGGTGATGGGAGGGCAGAAGCAGAGTGAGGCCAGGCTCTTTATCCCCTTTGCCCCTGCCAGGCACCGGGGATTCCCTGTGTCCTGCTGAGGACCACAGTCTTCGTCTGGTCTGGTGACTGCTCCCTCCCTGCAGTCTGTGGGACTGTGGCCAGCAGAGGTCATAGCTCCCCATTCTTCACTGCTTGCCCAGCCCCCACACCTTCGTAAATATTTCATTCATTAAACTCCCCTTTATTACTCAGACTGAATGTGCCATCTGTTTCCTGTGGGATCCTGACAGACACACAGGGCATCATCTCATTAGTTGTAAAAAGTAAAATTAGCCACGTGTGTAGGTGGGGGAAATTGTTTGAAAGCAAACACCAAACTGTCAATAGTCAGGGTGTTTGTTTGTTTGTTATTCATAATGAATATTACTGTGCTTGTCATTTAGAACGTGCAGGACTGGAAACAAAACACCACCAGCCCCTCCCTCCAACCCACAGTAGCCTGGACGGTGCCCACGCTCTCCAGGCTGGCAGAGTTGAAAATGTCCTTGGGGAATTGGTGTGGAGTTCAGGGATGGTCTGACCCAGGACAGTGCCGGAGGCATTGAAACACCAGCTTCTAGACGTGGCTTGGAAAGTAGCATAAGAGCAGCATCCACGGCCTGGTTGCCTGTCCTTCCCCAGCATCTGGTGCACCATTATAAGGAGATGAGGAAAGAGACCAGCCCTGCACTGGAAGCTTCAGAGCTGTCTCCTCAAATTCCCCCTAATCATTATGCAAGGAAACCAGCATTTCCAACAATTAAAGCTATTTGCCATTCATGTTCTAAAATTCCAGATGTCCACTTCTGATTATGTTCATTCACCCTTCTACAATGATCCACAGGCCACCACTCGGGTGTGTTGAAGATGTATCTTGGGCTTGCATGTGTTCCTACACACTTTGTATTATTTTGCATAGATATGTATTTCTATCTTCTGTAGATGGTCTGATGCTGTACAGCTCTTACATCTTTCACTCTGCACGGGATTAGGTTCTCAGGATGTGGCCATGTGGTGGTGTGTATGCCTCACCTATTGCATAATGGCTGCTCAGAACTGTGAGCGTGCACCCACATTTTATCCACAATGGATACTCTAGTAACCTCCCCCTCCTCTCCACCACCACGGATGCTCGCATGACATCCTTAAGGTGCACTTATGGACCCCATAGGAATTTGCCTGGGATTGATACCTAGGAGAAGAAGCTGGGGTCCTATACTTTTCCAGGTACTTAATTTGACTCAGTGATACCTGTTTACACTTCAGAATGGCTGCATCAGGATACCCTCCCACCAGAAAATACTGCTTTATCCAGTTTTCATTACTTTTAACACTTTGAGCTTTCATTGTTAAGTACACCAAAACCCAAGACTCCTTTAGATGGGGATTTCCTCTCGTTCATATGCAATTTCCCTCTTTGTCCTTTTCAAAGCTCTTCACCTTGAATTCTAGTTTGTTGGGCCCTGGAGCTGAAGCGCATCCCAATTTCTATGCAGCCTTTCTGACTCCAAACTCGTGCCTGGTAATCCTGTGTGATCAGGATTTATGTCAATGGCCGCAGCTCATGCATGCCCATTGTCAAGACGGGATAATTCCTCTTGATGGATTCTTCAAAACAACAGCCTCTTTCGGACAAAGAAGAGGCTGTCTGCCCAAGAGGAGTAATGGACATCTGTTGTTTATGTCTGCTCAGAATCCATTTCTTCTTCTTCTGGCTGGAGAACCCCGGTTGTTATCTGGGGATCTGTCCCTCCCCTGCTCCTAGTTTGTGGGGGTCCATCTGACCTCCAATTATTGACCCAGGAGAGTAACCCACACTCACAGCCACAGTGATGGGCAACTGACCCACGTTATCTGGTAAAATTTTAACCGAGGATATCAGTTGGAAATTTTCAGGAAGAGGTGTTCTCTCTCTTCTGAGGTTTCTGAGCTTGGAGAGTAAAGTGGATGTGCTGGAGGCCACCTTGGCCATGATGCGAGGAAAGCCCACTTGAGAAAGGAAACAGAGGAGGGAGGGGAGAAGGGAAAGGAGGAGGAGAGGTAGCAGAGGAGAGAGGAGGGGAGGGAGAATCACAGATTCATTATTATATCAACACTAGAGGCCGGGTACACAAAATGTGTGCACTGGTAGGGTCCCTAGGCCTGGCTGGTGATCAAGGCCGATCTGTGGGACAACCGGCAGGATGATTGCCCCCCCCCCCCCCCCCCCCCCCCCCCCCCCTGGCACCTGCCTTGGCTGGCCTGGGGCCTGTAGGCTGGGGGCAACTCCTGCATTGAGTGTCTGCCCCCTGGTGGTCAGTGACCGGTCATTCCATCATTTATTCTGCCTTTCAGTCGGTTTGCATATTAGGCTTTTATTATATAGGATCTTTTGAACTGCTGGGTTTCTCCATGCCTGAAGCCTGTTAACTATGTTTTTGGTGGTTTTTTTTAGAAACATGATCCAATATATTCCTCTGTTTCAAATAAGACAGCTTGAGTTGGATTTCCACCACATAGAGCTGAAAAGGGCCCTGACTCATACGGTGAGTGGTAGGCAGTTTACCCCAGTGCCTTTGGAAAAAGAAATCCCTGCCCATCAATCATCCACTAGGCACTGACCACCTCTTGAACCTCATCCTACTCTGCGTTCCCTCATCCACTCGGATCCAGCCACTGGAGCGCACCAGCTTGTCCCACTTCAGGGCCTTTGCACTCCCTGGGCCCTCTGCCCGGAGTGCTCTCCTGCCTGGTTGTCCTACAACAGTTTCCTTCTCAGGATTCAGGACTCAACTCAAATACTGACCCCACGGAGGGACCATCTCGACAAGCTGATCTAGACGGTCCCCCGTCAGCTTGCATTTCAGCTTGGCAGGGCAGTCACCCCTATGCGATGCCTTCTGTTTATGTATTCCTTTACTTGGTTACTACTTGTCTCCCTAGTAGAATTAACTGTTTTTTCACCCTTGTAGCCCTGATGTTTAAAACAATGCCTGGTTCGTGCAAGATGCTCAATAAATATATTTGAAATAATGAAGGAAGGAAGGTTGGGAGGGAGGGAGGGAGGGAGGGAGGGAGGGAGGGAGGAGAGAGGAACAGTGGGAGGGAGGGGGAAAAGCAGGAAGAAGGGGTGAGGGGGGGTGTATTCATACCAAGACTCCAGGTTTTAGAGCCATTCCCTATTTCTTCGTCCAGGACCAAACTCGGAAACAAGAGCCTTTGAAATCCCATCTTGGAATGTCCCTCTGGCCTGCCACTTAATTAAATGACCCCATAATGAAATTTCTCCCCGTTGAGTCTGTATTTAATAATTAATTGACCTCTTTAGCCAGCCAGGCTTGGAGTCTCATCAATTATGCATCTCTCCCTTCTGCACTCAACACTCGCCTCCCAGGAAAATAGGGCCCAAACTGGAGCGGCTCGGAGTGTTTGGAGGCTGAGGGCCCCCGTGCGGGGCAAATGGTTCGAAAGTGTTGACCTGCCGGTGATGGATGGGGAGGGGCGGAATAGGGCCTCACTGAGAAGGCAACATACATTGGACAAAGACCGGAAGATTCCAAGCAGGTGCATTTCTATGGAACAGTGTGACGGGCCATGGGAATAGCATGTGCGAAGGGCAACTATGATGATTTTGACGGACCCAGAGTCAGCCACACCATTATAATTTAAATGTTTGTTTCTTGTCCGCCTCCCCACTGCAATGCCAGCCTGTGCAGATGGGAGTTTGGTCTGTTTTGTTCACTGCTGTTTCCCAGGAGTTCAGAGCAGTGCCCGACACCGCGTGGGCACTTGACTGGAAGGCTGCCCGAAGGTGGCAGGATTAGTACGTATCCAGGAAAAAGAGGTGTCCCCAAGCAAGACCACCATGGCCCACGGGCCAGGGTAGGGATCAAACGTTTATTCTTGCGAACAGGGAGTTTTAGAGGGTTTTCAGCAGTGGGGGGCGAGCTTTGATTTGCACTCTGAAAAGATCTCTCTGACTGCGGCTGGGAGACGCTGCTGCAGGTGGAAACCTGGCACCCTGTCTCCCACACGGAGAACGTGGGTCCCATTCAGCTGGCCTCTGGGGCAGCCGAGGGAAGAGGTGTTGTGAGAAGTGAGGGGTGGGACCAGGAGGACCCCTTGTCCCTGAGTTGCACTGCTGAGAAGGATCTTATCTTAGGTTGTTGGAAATTACACCTAAATGAGCTCTCAGCTCAGTCCCACGGACCAAGGAGCAGCAGCAGCTCACGCAACAGGAGGCTGGCCATGCAGAGGAGCGGCTCACCGCCCAGCTGGCCTCTCGGCACAGCCTGGCCGCCTGTGCACAGGGCTTACAGCACTTTAACTGTGCACATCAGCCCTGAACCTCTCAGGAAAAAGCACCATTTGATTGCATTTTGATTGGCATTTGGCAGAAGAGGGGTGTTCAAAAGGGTTGATGCACATGTAAAATAGGACAGAATTTCAAACCACTCCCCTATAGTGTTTCCCATACTTACCCAACGTAGCGCAGTAAGTAAAATATAATTGAAGGGGTCACTCAACACCACCAGCGTCTTTTGGGGACAGCCCCGGGCTGGGAGTCCCTGGTGGCCCTGCCACTTGCTGGGTATCCTTTGGGTGTGACGCTGGTCCCACCTGGCTTCAGTCTCCTCCAGTGAGAAAGGTCTCCTCCCCACACCCTCATCCACCACCTTTCCTTCTTTCTTCCTTCTATCGCTTGCTCTCCCTCCCTCCCTCCCTCCACCCTCACCCCACCTCCAGGCTGGATGCCCCCCCCCCCCCCCCCCCGGGGGAAGCCGCCGTGGTAATGACCCCTCGACAGCTGCTCGCACTAAGCAGCCACCCCCTCCGGGCCCCTGCCGCCTCCGGAGACAGGTTCGCACCTGCTCGGGGCCATTTCTCATCAATTAGGCCTTGGCAGTGCTTGAATGGGGCCTAGCGAGGGTGCGTCCCGGCGGCCCCCCCCTTCCCACCCCCCCCAGCCGCCACCCCACCCCCAGCCTGCCCCTCGGCCTGGTGCTCACAGATGGCAGTCCGGGCGCAGCTGCCCGCCGGGCTCGCGGGGGGCCACAATCGGCCCAGTGTTCGCAACCCCCAGGTTGGGCCGGAGGGCGGGCACACCTGCGCGGCACAGATGGTGCCGCCCGCCCACGGCAGGGGTACCGCGGTCCCCCAGGGACCGGGAGGCGGGACAAGAGCCGGGGCCCCGCACAGCAAGGAGGTTCCTTTGGGGCTGGGAATCTGGGGTGTTGCGCCCCTGGCCAAGGGGCCTCCCTTTCCCGCCTCGCTGCTGAAAGAGTGGGCCCCTCCTGGTAACCTGAATGCCCAATAGGGGGCTGACTAGCAAACGTGCGCTGCAGTTCCGCAGGCCGGCCGGGGAAGACCTGCAGTGCGCAGGGCAGCACGGTACTTGGCATAATCCTTTGGAGCTCAGCCAGGTTGGTCAGGTCCCTTCACCTTTGCCAGCCTCAGTTTTCTCATCTGTAGAATGGGGTAATAATAGGGCTGTTGGGGAGGTAAGTGCCTTGAAGGTGTCTAGCATAGGACCTGGTCCTCAGTAAGTACTTAATGAAGTATTTTTTAGTTCTTATTAAAATAGCACATACTCATTATTAAGAATTCACATTTTATCAAATTGTACAAGATTCAAAGCTAAGGTATCCTGTACTTTCAACCTGCATCTGAGATAACCTTTCGTAATAGTTTTGTGTTTTGCCCCATGATGTTTTTCCCTACATTTATGTATATACATAAAGATAGATGCTGAAATCAAACGAGAAGCAATTTAAGTTGGTGGTTAAAATCTTCGATGATCGTCCTGGCCGGTGTTTCTCAGTGGTTAGAGCATCAGCTTGTGGACCGAAGGATAACAGGTTCGATTCCCGGTCAAAGGCATGTACCTCTGTTGCAGGAGCATGTGCAGGGGGCAACCAGTCGATGTGACTCTCTCACATCAATGCCTCTCTCTCTCTCTCTCTCTCTCTCTCTCTCTCTCTCTCTCTCTCTCTCTTCTCTCTCCCCTTCTCCTCCCTTTCACTCTTTCTCTAAAGGTCAATAGAAAAATTATTCTTGGGTGAGAATAAAATAAAAAATCTTGGATGCTGGGGCAGGACTGCCTGTATTCAAAAAACCCGATTCTGCTGTTCCCTGCTATGTGTCCCTAGGAAAATTACTTAACTTCTCTGGGTCCAAGTTTCCTCATCTATAGCCTCTTAGGAAGGCTGTGAGATTCACTGAGCTAATGCACACGAAACACTTCTCGCAGTGCAAATAGGAATATGAGCTTTATTGTATTGATTTGGTAACTTTTTTCTCAATATCTCTTAGACCTTTTTTTTCTGTGCCAGAAATGTCAAAGCAATCACATGTTTTCCTTCATAGCTGTAGACTATGCCATCCGATAATGGGCCATCACATATTTAAGCAGTCTGCTCTGCGGGGGCAGGGGAGGGAGGGGGGCGGGGATTGCCGTTGGTTCCCCTAAGCTACAGTGACCACCGCTGAGCGCGCCTCTTTGCGCCCTGCACGGTGAGGTTTTCTGTAGTGTTAGATCCCAGGGGAGCTATCGCGGGGTCAGGCTCAGTATGGTTTGGTTCCACCAGGGCTGGGACTAGGGCGAGGTAATCAAGGCACTGACCCAGGCACAACATTTAAGGGGACACCACAAAAAAACTCAGTAATCAAGATAAATCATATCGAATGCAACATTTTTAAAAGTCAAAATGAATGCTAGAAACAAGCTCCAATGAATAAAACAGCAAAATCTTACCGACAGAATCCAGCAGTGTCGTACGGAGCTTTATCAGAGCCCGTGGCCAAAGGAAATGCGTGCCTTTCTCGATATATTTTAATATATTTTTTAATGATCATTTTTCCCAGAACATTAGTTGAAAAAATATTGCAAGGTTGAAAGCTAGGCATATTAAACTCACAGCATTATTGTATATTTAAGTATTTTATTTATGCCCCGAACAGAACTTTCCTGGCTCCCATCGAAGCAACCTCATTACTAATATTTTCGAAATATTCTTCTGGGAAGAAATTAACCATGAAAAAAATTACACAAAAGCATATATATTAGGGATGCACATTTTCCCTTTGGTCTCAGACCCCAACTTGGCTCAACTAGGCTCTGTCGTACCTTGACGGTCTGCCTTTTCAAAGGGTTACAAAACGACCACTCCCACAGTGAGCTCCATGTTCAAGCATCTGGCGGGACTTAGCTGTTTTAAGCAAAGGTTCGTTATCTTCCTAGTCAGTCCTTGTCTAAGGGGAACCAGGAGCTGGCATGCCTCCCTGGGCTGGCTTTCTGTCCTCGCTCATTTGTGAGAAACACCCAGCGGCTCTGCCAAAGCTGGGCAGTTCGGGTTACTGCAGGCTCTGATGCTGCCTTATCTCAGGTCTGCAAAGTCCCTGCCCTGCACCCTTCATTCTCAGGAAACCCTTTCAACTCAGGTAGACACATTCTAAAACCCTGGCGCTGCCCTGGGGCAAGGAGAGCAGCTCCAGAATGGATCCGATCTGGAACCTCCACTGACATCATCTCATTAATGGTCCCTCACCTGTGGCCAGCAAGAGCTGCTCTGTTGGTTCACTGACTTATTCCCACAGTGGACACCCTGAGCTGCCGCTCTGTGCAGCCCCCCGTCCAGCCCTGGGACCAAGGGGACTTAGCCACGGTCTCTGGAGCTCAGAGGGGCAGACGGTAGGATAAACAAAGAGTTTTCAAGACCCTCTCAGTTCTGTTATTATCTGACCACAGTGTCCCTGGAGAGTTAGAAAGACTTAGGCCAGATATAATTGGATGTCAACAGGCATCTCAATCTTATGTCCAAAGCAGTAGTAGTCGTAATAGTATTAATAATAGTAATAAAGTAATAATGATGATGATGACAGAGTGTTTACCACACCAGGACGGTTCTAGGTGCTTTACATATTTTAACTCATTTAGTTCTCACCAGCACCCAGTCCTCATTGGTCCATTGTACAGATGAGGAAATCAAGGCATCGAGGGGTTTCATCACTTGCCTAAGTCCCTGCAGATGGTAAGTGGTGAAGCTGGGATATGAACCCAGGGGCTTGGCTCCACACTTTGTGCTCTTATCTGCTATACGCTATGATCTTCGATTCCTCCTTACTCTCCCACCATCTTCCACACCCCAAAAAATGTCACCACCAAAAAAATAAAATAAAATAAAAATCCAGGCACCATTTTTATTTCACTCAAATAGCAGACACCTGACATTTGGGTTTCCCCAGAAGCAGTCACCAAGACAAAGATTGGAAGGCATGTCATTCAGCTGAGAGGTGAGAGATGACAAACCCAAGGGAAGCAGGGAATGAGACTGGAGAGAGAAGCAACCACCAGATTGTGCCTTATCAAGCCAGCGACCACATGGGGGACTACAGCTTCCTCCCTCGGACAAATCCCGGAAAATGGAGCAGAGCACAGGAATTATTCTGCCCGAGGGAGCTGAGGTGTCCATATACTAAATCCTAAGACTCACTGGTTAGGAGCTGGAGGTGCAGTGGCAGCTTGGGGGTACTTCTTCCTGCCAGCAGCAAGGCTTTCCACAGTTTCAGAGCAAGGAGCTCCCAGGCGCGGATGGCGATACAGTCAGGCAGATGTGACTAAGGCAACCAGGGACTGTTTCCTTGTCCCCCCTGTTCTGCTTGTCCCTTCTCTCCTTGTGCATTCAATTTTATCAATGTTTGCGATGCCCCACAAAATCCATATGTTGAAACATAATCCCCATTGTGATAGCATTTGGAGGTGGGGCTTTGGGGAGTTATTAGGTCATGAGGGTGGAGCCCTTATGAATGGGATTAGTGCCCTTATGAAAGGGGCCCCAGAGAGCTTACTCTTTATCCACCATCAAGTCTGCAATGTGTGGTGGGGGTCAGCGGCTGGGGGAGGTAGTGAAGGGGATCACTTCATACATTACATATATGTCTAACTACTATACTGTACCCCTGAAACTAATATAATATTGAATGTCAACAGTACATACTTGAAAAAAAATTTTTTAATTTGTAAAAAGACTGTTACCAAGCAAGTTACCACCAGGTAGACAGAGGATTATCCCACTAGGGCTCTCTGGGAGGCAGCACAGAACAGGGAGAGGGAGCAGAGGAATGTGTCCTCCATTCCCCACCTGTTTTTCTTAAAATTAAAAAAAAGAAACAAATTTAGGAATCTATTTATTTCTTCAGGCGACAAATATTCAGAGCGTCCTTTGTGCCAGGCACTCTGCTCCTGCAGATGAGGTCATGGAATTGCAGAGCAGGGACAGAACCTGGACATCTGGTCCAAGTCCTTGGTTTTGTGGATGAAGAAACTAAAACACAATGGTCTGTGATTTGCTCAAATCAAAGGGTCATAAGTTGAAGATCTAGAGCCACAGTTTGGATCTCTGCGCTCGTTTGCTGACAACACGGCTGCCTGCTTCTGAGGGCATTAACTCATCAGCACTCTGGCTTTCCCGAAACATGGGCCACGCATGCTGCAGGAACCAGAGAAAGAGCCTCAGGTGAAGAATCACAGGTGTTGCAGGGCAGTGGGCGTTGTTTGGTGAGATGAGGTCAGTGCAGAAGGATGCAGACAGGACACCTACAAAGGCTGCTCTAAATAGCTGACTCATCAGAGACAAACCAGATGACGGCCCCCATTCACGAAGCAGCTACTGTTTGCCTGGCATCATGCTCAGTGGTTTCCTTGCATAATTTCACTGCCCAATTTGCTCACATGGTCCCATATGTAGATGAAGAAGGCAAAGCTTAGAGGAATTAAGACTTTGCCTAAAGCCAGTTAAACATGGTGGATTCAGGATTAAAATTAGATCTATCTAGGTTGCCAGACCCAATATTTCCCCCTCACGCGCTTTTTCTGGATTTCTCTGCATCTCTGCGAGGCGTGATTATCACCAGTCTGGCCCATCAGGGTAAGATGTACCAAAGCTGTTATGAGTGCCGAAGTGAATAAAATGCTAATCCTCATCAATAGATTAAACTGAGAAATGCTTAAACCAGAGATCTGCCTGCAATAAAAGCAATTGAGTTCTTTCTTTGTAATTTGACTGCTCACATGAGCCCAGGAACCTGCCTTATAGCTTTACAAATCTGTGATAATTTCCTTCAACTTTTCCATTTTATTGCTGCCATTAAAATCCCGTTGTGTTCTTAAAACAAACAAAAAAATGATTAAAACAGATGTGGCTCTTAAAGTTACAATATGAATTTTACAACCTCAGGTTTTATGATACTGAGAGAAATTTCAGCCACCAGGGTCAGAGGCAAGAAAAATGGGACCGGATTTCTGAAATGGGTTTGGGGAGGGGTTAAGGGTAGGGGTGAGGGGTTCAGAATGGCAAAGACAGCCAACAGAGCTAATTTCCTGACGTTTACTTCTCTCCCCAAACTCTGGGGACCGACTGCAGAATGTCACATTTGCAACACTCCGCAGACCAACGCCAAGTCCCCACAGCTACCGAGGTTGGACTAAACCATTTTCCCTCATTCCAGCCTCACTTCCAATCCCCTCGCCCCAAATCATACTTTCCAGGTAAATAGTCTGCAGTAGTCTGTTTTATTTTTCGAGGCAGCCGTTCTGTCAGCAAACAAGCACAGAGATCCAAATTGTGGCTCTAGATCTTCAACTTATGACCCTTTGATTTGAGCAAATCACAGACCTTTGTGCTTTAGTTTCTTCATCCACAAAACCAAGGACTTGGACCAGATGTCCAGGTTCTGTCCCTGCTCTGCAATCCATGACCTCATCTGCAGGAGCAGAGTGCCTGGCACAAAGGACGCTCTGAATATTTGTCGCCTGAAGAAATAAATAGATTCCTAAATTTGTTTCTTTTTTTTAATTTTAAGAAAAACAAAAAGGTTATTGACTTATACTAATCATAAAAAAAGTTAAAATAATCATGAGATTGGTTTCCATTTTAAAAAATAATAATAATAATAAGCAAGTGCCCTGGCTGGTAGCTCAGTTGCTTGGAGCATCGTCCAGATACGCCAGGGTTTCCACTTCGATCCCTGGTCAAAACACATGCAAGAGTCAACCAATGAATGCATGGATGGGTGGGACAACAGATTGATGTTTCTCTTTCTCCCCCCTTCCTCTCTCCCTCTCAAAAATAAGTCAATAAAAATAAATAAATAAATAATAAACAATCAGATTGGGAAAGATTTCAAAGAGCCATACACAGTGATGGCAAAAATATGGCAATATGGGGATTTTTTTAATACTGCTGGTAGGAATGTAAAATGGTATAATTATTTCATCTGCCAAGAAAGAGATTAATTTTACCCCTTTATTTTCAATATTTACACTATATATTCCATTTCCTTCCTATAATTGCATTAGCTAGAAACTGAAATAACAGTCAGTGAATAGATCGTAGACATCCTGCCTTATTTCTTATTTAACTCGGCCCGATTTCATGTATCATAGTATATCTACTGTTCGTTTGTAGTAATTATTTTTATTCTATTCACATAGTTTCTTTCCATCCTTGGTTTTATGTAGAGTTTTTTCCTAGAAACAGCTGTAGAATTTTATCAAATGCTGTTCCAGCATATTTTTATATAACCTCTGGTTTTGCTCTCTGAATTTGCTGATGTATCAATGCAATGAATTATGACACAGATTTTCTGATGATGAACCATTCCTGCCTCCTGAAACAGGTGCTATTGGCTCATGATATATTATTCTTTTAATATGCCACTGAATTACATTTGCTGACATTTTATTGAGAATTTTAGCATCTCTGTTCATAAGCAAATATGATGTAGAGCTTTCCTAATTGTACTGGGAATGACAAACCTTGGCATTAAGGTTGTTCTTTGCTTTGATGAGTAATAGTGATAAGATGGATAGATGTGAGTACAGGAATTGGCTCGTGTGATTATAGAGGCTGACATGTCCCACAATCCCAAGCTGGAGACCCAGGAGAGGTGATGGTTTAGCTCTAGCCCAAGTCTGAAGGCCTTAGACCAGGACAGCCAATGGTGTGCTTCCATTCTGAAGGCCAGCAGGCTCAAGCCCCAGGAAGAGCTGATATTTTAGTTTGAGTCCAAAGGCAGGAAAAGCTGATGTCCCAGTTCAAAGCCATTACACAGAAAGAATTCTCTCTTACTTGGAGGAGGGTTAGCCTTTTTGTTCTAATTCAAGCTTTCAACTGATTGGATGAGGCCCACCTATATCAGGGACAGCAATCTGCTTTACTCAGTCTATCACTTTAAATGTTAATCTGATCCAAAAACACTGTTATGGAAACATTCAGAATAATGTTTGACCAAATAAATACCTGGACACCCTGTGGTCCGATCAAAATGACACAAAAATTTAACCATCACGTTAATCATCCTGGGCATCACCTACCCCAGACTATATGCTCCCATAACACTCTGGGCCTCTCTACCTGAGCACCAATCATACTTTCTTTTTATTTTGTTTTATTTTATGCTGCTATTTATTTGTGCTTTGCTGTTAGTCCTCTCCCCTATATTATGCATATTCCTTGGATAGGTTAAATTGGCAGGAAATAAGCCTTGCTTGCCATTATGGCCTTACCAGTTCAGCACTTGTATATATTACAGATTAACAAATGGCTTTGGACAAATTGATTTTCTATCCTTACCACAATCTCAAGTTTGCCATAATAAGCTGTGGATATGTTTCCCTGAGGACAGAGGATCCTGTGTTATTTGTATCTGTAGTGATAAGACCAGTTCTGGGACTGGCACATAGTAGGGACTCAAAAAATGCTTGTTGAAATGAGTTCATTTAAAGTCACTGAGTTGGGTTGAGAGTCATTCTCTGCATGGTGGTGTGGTGGGGACGAGAATGGTGATGGTCTCTGTATTAAGCAGGATGTTTTCCGTTGCAAGGGACATAAATTTATCTAAAAATATTTCATTTAAAAATAAAAAGAAGGGGGATATTACTGATTCAAGTAACTAAAAAAATATATCTAGACATGGAGTTTAGGCAAAGTGGAATTGGGGCATTCCAGTGACATCACGAGAACTCATTCTCTGTCTGGTAGCTGGGTCCCCATATTTTAGCTCTAGCAACTCTAGCCTTCCAGTGGGGACACTTAGCACACTCCATGGAAACAATGCCTTTTGCTTGAGTCATCCTGCAGATACCTCACATTGGCTCATCCCTGAACCTTTGGCTAAGAAGGTGGAGAGTTCTGGTTGACCAGGCCTGAGCCACGTGTGCATTCCTGGAAGCTGGGTCCAGGGTCATCCTTCCTGACTGAGAGTGTGAAAGGTGGGGGGTGCACATGACATGGAACAAGAGACCAAGAGGAGCATTTTAAATCTATCTGTAACACATGTACATATATGAATCCCTGTAATTAAGAACCAATGTCCCATTTAGTAAAACATCATCCAGGCAGAAATATCAATCTTCCCGCATGACGCTAACAAATATTTGGAAGTGAGGGGGGGATAGTATTTAGCCAATAATAACTCTTATTTTAATCTTTGTGTTCCATTCTCTAGCACCCTAAGCTCTACCCCTTGGTTACTTTGTGTTACAGCTGCTGTGGGAGCACGCCCCCTCCTCTGCCTTGAGGAATTACTCAAATGACATCGTCCTTTCCCCTCTTTGGTCAGCAGGAAAGTGCATTTGGCCACCTCTTGGTGGCAGCATACTTGAGACTAAAACAAATAGAGGAGAGCAGGACCATGTGGTCTTGTGGGCCTGAGTTCTTCCCAGACCACTCCCACCTTAGCTCTAAGCCTGAGCATGTGACCCAGGCAGGGCCAGTCAGCAGAGTTTATTCTCTTGGTCCCAGCGATGGGTTCAGAGATGAATATATGACCCAAGGCAATGGAATGAGACTCAATCCTTGGAATTTGTTTGGAATTATTGAGGACATAAAAGCTCTCTGTACTGGAGTAACTACACTGGCAGGAAATAAGCCTGGAGCTACTGGGGCCATTCGGCCACTACAAGCCTGCTTGAGAATGAAGCCAATACAGGGGAAAGCAGATCAGAAACACAGAGTGAGAACAAGTGCTAAGGACCTCCAATGAGCACTTGGATCCAGCCAGGCCTGAAGCCTTTACTCCTGTACTTATCCACTGTGTGAACCAATAAAAGTCAGTTGTAGTTAGTTCTGTTATTTACAACTCAGAGACCTGAGTAACTCTGAGGAGTAACCTATGTATTCATCAGCAGTCGATTTTATGACCCAAGGCATCCATCCCCTCTCTCTGCTTCCACAGTCTTCAATGCTTCCATCATCACAGGGTATAGTAATGACCGCTTCTCTTATATGTGTCCCCCAAAAAACTACAGCTACTTGAGGCCAGATGTCTGCCTTTTTCATTTGTGTGTCCTCTAAGCCCTGTCTAGATTCCAGAACCAACATTTCCTGGGAGTCTACAATGTGTCAGCCCATTCCCAACATTAATGCTTCCCACCCTCTGAAAAAGCAGATATTTCCACTCCCAAGTAACAGATAGGGAAACTGAGGCAGAGAGTGAACACTTTCTTAAGGATTTAATAAGTGACAGACTCCAGATTTTAACCCAGGCCCTTTTGATTTCAAAGTATAATTTGATGAATGCTTGTTGAATGAATGGATGACTCCATAGGCTGACCTTAACATTGATCTGAATGAAATTTTAGCTTATTAGTTCTCACCAACAGATCCTGACATTGTAGAACCCTTGGAATTTTGCCAGAATGTGCCATGGGGTCTGGAGTTTCTTGGACAGCTGGGCCCCAGCTGACTTGGGGCCTCCTTCTCATCACTTCTCCTGAGCCCCCAATCTGCATCCCCCTGAACAGCTGCCTTCTATCCTTCTTTTCCCTAAACATTGGCATGCCTTCCTTCTAAAACAGCTCTTAAGTTTTGTTTTGTTCCTTCCTAAATCCACAAGAGCTTAATGCTACTTTCTTCCCACTTAGGACTTCGGAAGACCTCAGCCTCTCTTCTCTGTGGCTTCTTTTCTTTTCCTTCCTTTTCTTTTTTAAAAATATATGTTTATTGATTTCAGAGAGCAAGGGAGAGGGAGAGAGAGAAATACATCAATGATGAGAGAGAATCATTGATCGGCTGCCTCTTGCATGCCCCCCACTGGGGATCGCGCCCACAACCTGGGCATGTGCCCTTGACAGGAATCGAGCCAGGGACCCTTCAGTCCACAGGCCGACCCTCGGGCCACTGAACCAAACCAGCTAGGGTTCTGTGGCCTCTTTTCAACACCACTGTCCTGAGACCCATGTTCCCTGGCTCCTGTTCGATGCTTCCCTCCCTTAGGTTCCTCATGACACACTGAATTTGCTTCAGTCCTCACACAAGGCCATGTCATGTCCCACATCCAGGTTTTTGCAGGTTCTCTGCTATCCACCTGAAGTTCTTCTTGACCTTGCTTGCTGCTACTCATTTTGCAGATAGCTGGCCAACTACACTCCTTGGGGAATTCTCCATGTGCCCTCTACCCAGGTACATCAGAGTCCCCATTTTACCTGCCCTTAATGTTCTGTATTTCTCCTTAATACCATCTAACACACCTGTAGTCACTCACCTGTCTAAAGCCTGCACAGCTCTAGGCTGTGTACACCCTGGAGACAAAGACACTGTCTCACTGTCCCCCTGCTGAGTCCCCACCCCTAGAACAAGACTTGACACACATTAAGAACTTCATAAATACTCACTGATTGGATGAACAAATTAAATCAACTGATTTGTGCTCAGGTTTGGAGAATTTCGATGGGTTAATAGACAGCACCCAGTCAGATTACAAACTCATCTGCATCTCATTAGGCATCTCCAAATCTTCACCTGGAGCTGCCACAGTTCTACAGCGTGACTTGTCACCTGGTCTGGGTTAGCATGAGCACACCTCCCACACCATCCCACCCCCCGCTGCCTTCCCTGCTCTGAGCTGAGGCCACACTTCCTGTCTGCACACAAATCCCAGTCTCACCTCTGCTCTTTCTCCCCTGAAAAATCTCACCCCCTCTCAACCTTTAAAGGAATAATAACAATAATACAAACGAGGATAATAATAGTGTTCATCGTGTACCAAGTAATGTGTTAAGCCCTTAGTATGTTTCACCTCATTTAATCTTCCCATCAACCCTGTAAGGCAGGGTAGGATTATTATCTCTCTTTTACAGACAAGGAAACTGAGGCCCAGAGAGACTGAGTCAGTTATTCAAGGTCACACAGCTGGTAAGTGATGGAGCCAGACAGTCTGACCCCAGAAAAACCTCACAGAACCACTAAACTATATAATAATAACTTCCCAACATTTTTTACTATGACTCATAGTAGAAAATACTTTTTATATCATGGCCCAGTTCACACATAGGCACTCACCCACCAAAAGACAGAAATAAGAGTTTCATAAAGCAGTACTTACTTTTCATATGTGCTATGCATTCTATTTCCTTAAAAATAGATGATGGTCATGACCCATGGCAATTATTGGCTGTCCAGTTTCAGTATATTAAAATTAGGTATAAAATAGTACATTTGAATGTGCAAAGTTGCTTTTTATTATGTTTTAAATTAAATACATGACACCTATATTTTAGCCAATAAGACCCGTGTCAGACGTCTATCCTACAGAAGGAAAAGATAATAACTTTCTGTTGGTTTAAGCCACTATATTTATGGCAATTTGTTACAGCAGCAAGGGGACACTAATACACATACCCAAGAAACTCATAACATTTGTTGCCTCTGGGAAGGTGAAATAGTTGAGGAGCAGGAGTGGGAAGGTATAGAGTGAAAATAGTATACTGTTTGAGTTTTGAACCATGTGAATGTATTATTTCAACATAAATACAATGTTTTTAATGTTTGGGGATTCCCTTTAAGTCTCTCCTGAGCCCAGTCTATACTAGTAAGCCATTGATCCACCTCAACTTCTTCTCAATAAAATAAGTGTAACCTTTCCCACCCAGACTCTCTGTCCACATGGTTTAGGTAGCCCTGATCCCATGTCCTAGCTCAGAGTGAGCATGTGACCCAGGCTCAGCCAATCAGAGTATTCTTCACCCAGCCACAGTGATTGTTCAAAAGTGACCTAAACCTAGCCAATGGAAATATTTCCTCTCCCTATACACGGTGAATGGTTGAGGGACCAGCATGTGATCCAAGAAGAAAGACTCTCTAAGAAGAAAGAATTGGAGTCAAATTCAGGGGTTTTGCTATAACTATCAGCCAGGGGGATATTGAATTAATGAGAGGTAAGCCTGGAACTGCAGGGCCCATCTTTGCCACCAGCTTGCGGGAAGGCCTACCTGAGAGTGAAATCAGAGCCAAGAGATGAAAAGAGACTTCTGTTGCTGGGACAGGACACCTGAATCCACTTGTGCCTGAAGCCACATATAGTTTCATGGGCTGATAAAATCCCCTCTGTGGTCTATGTGAGTTTGAGTGGCTGTCATTCATTTGTCACTTATAACCAAAAAGCCACTAATATGCTCCTTATTTTGCAAATGGAGAAACAGAGACCCAAAGAAGGTTCATGACTTGTCCAAGTTTCCCCAGGGAGTCAGTGGCAAGGCCGGGACAGTTTGTTCCTGATTCTCTTCTGTTGCTTTTGCTTCTAGACCACATTGGCCTTTCACCCCACCCCCTTCCCTGTGCAAACACATAATCCTAGAATCTGGTCTTTCCTCCCTTCCCTTGGACCAGGCCTCCTTTCCAGGGGTAAGAGGAAGAAGTAAGACATGCCCCTCAGTGTAAAACAGGAAGTTTTATGAGGTACCCCAAATCTGCATGTTCTAGGGGACGATGTGGATATAATGTCCCCAAAACCTATCCAGCTCATTCTCAGCATGGATGTGAGATCATAAGCTTGGATTTGGGTACAAAATCGCACTTTGACAATTGTGAAAATGTGTTAAACTGCTATACAATGGGTCTGGATGACTCCTCACCTGGCAGGACATGGGCCCTGGGATGGGGGATGGTTTGCTGGTAGAGCAGATCCTTCAGAGGGTCCAGGATGCCAGTGATAAGAGAGGGTCACTTAAAGAAAAGAACACTTGTAAGCAGGCACATAGTCCCACTGTTTACTAACAAGTACCATTCAGGCATTGACCAATCAGAACAAATGTGGAAACACACAAACCAATCAGAGCCGTCACCAGGCAAAACCAACTGACTCACTAAGAAGAGCTCCAGGCCAATGCTCTGGAAGACTAAAAATCGTCATAGCTGCACTGAGTGAGTGCCTACTCTATGCCCTTCACAGGCACTAGCCCAAACCATCCTCACTCCCAACTACTCTTGGAGAAAAGTGCCACGTTATGCCTTTTTCACAGGCTAAGAAACTGCAGCTGAGAGGTTAGATAATTTGCCTGAGTCAAATATCTGATAGGTAGCAAAGTTGTGCTTCTACAGCCCAGGTTGGACTGCCTACATGATGGCAGGTCCCAGTGCAAAAAGAAAACGTGGGGGGTTGCCGTTTAAAAATTACTAAGAATTTCAAGACCGGGACAGCAGAGCATTAAGCCAAGTGCAAGGCCGCTCTAAGCACAGGTCCTGTGTGACGTGCAGGTCACACCTGTGACACTGAGCCTTGCCCCAGCACTTACCCATGACGCCCCAGCACTCACCCATGGCTGAGAATGGCCTCCCCTACGCCACAGGCCACCGGCATTTGGGAGAGTGCCTCTCTGGAGACAGGAGGTGAGCAGGAAGTGTGCCTTCTCCCCAGGCGGGGGATCTGAGAGGAGATTTTGGCAAAACAGTAACGTCTAGACCAGCACTTCCCCATTTTTCATTATTGCCTCCCTAAGGAGCCTTTTAAAGACATCTTTACCCTAATTTCACCTCCCTTCCATGGAATTTTAATACCACTGATGTACAGTATATCTGTGTTGAATGCATTAAAGAGTAAGATTTTTTTGCCCCTAAGAACCACTACACATCACCTTCTTTTAAAAAAAAAAAAATATTTTATTGATTTTTTACAGAGAGGAAGGGAGAGGGATAGAGAGTTAGAAACATCGATGAGAGAGAAACATCGATCAGCTGCCTCCTGCACACCCCCTACTGGGGATGTGCCCGCAACCAAGGTACGTGCCCTTGACCGGAATCGAACCTGGGACCCTTCAGTCCGCAGGCCGACGCTCTATCCACTGAGCCAAACCGGTTTCGGCATATATCACCTTCTTAAGTGGTTGTGAGAATTAAATGAGCAAAAACATTCAAGGTGCTCAGGACAGGGCACGGCATAATAAATGACCAGCTCAATATATGTTGATGTCCTGAATGTGTGCACTCTCTTCCACTGCCTCTACATCTGTGCATTGCTTCACTTACGACACACCTGGCTACCTACTTCTGGAAACCTGGCATCCATTGGTCTAACTCAGGCGGAAGGCGGAAGTCAGCCTACGCCTCGAAACAGCTCTGGATGAGAATTTCTGAGGTCCCTCCCCAGAGGTGGCCGGGCCATGTCTCTGAAAACCCACGCAGGGCCAGAGAGCATGCCCCAGCCCCAGGCAGACGACCCAGGGAACTGAAGTTCAGAGTTGAAGAGTTCAGACCCAGCGCAGTTCATGAATGTTCCTGGGCCCCAAAGAGTAACCTGAGAAATTGTTTGTATCAGCGAGGAATGACTTAACTCTTGGCAAATCCTAGAAAACAGCCTCTCTTCCTGTTTCTAGAGGCCTTCCAAAGAAAAGAAACAGTTTAGGTTTTGCTCAGCTCTGTGGTGGACTGCAGGCTCCCATCCCATGCAACATGGGGGACCCGTGGGTGAGGTCTCGGCTCCCAGGAGCAGCGGGAGGGAATGTTAAGGAAGCACAAACCAGACTTTGATTTTCTCTGGCCAAGGGGGCTATGAGTCAGCTTCAGACACCACCAAGGGGGTGGAAGGGTCTTCAACTCTGATCCCAGAATGTCTGTTCCAAATGGCCCCTCCAACCAAGCCGGGCTGATCTCACCACCCTTGACCCCACCCCATCCCATTCCCTACCACCTGGCCTTTGCACATGCTGAGCCACCTTCCTGGAACGCCCTCCCTCCCATGACAGAATAAGCCCACCTGCATTTTCAGTGCCTAGCTGGGGCTCTCCATCCATCATGTGAAACCTTCCCCGAGAACCACAGCGCAACAAGAGCTTGCTTTCCCTCCTTCAACTGGCCACACAACCTCATTCTTCATTCATTCATCCAACAGGTAAATTTCTTTAAAAGCTGTTCTCAAGGCTTCTGGCCTCATGACCCCTCCATAGTCTTGCCAAGTATAGAGGACCCCAAAGAATTGTTGTCTACATGGGTTATAGCTGTTGGTTTTTACCATATTAGAAACCAAAGCTGAGAATTTGCCCTAGCCGGTTTGGGTCAGTGGATAGAGCATCAGCCTGCAGACTGAAGGGTCCCAGGTTCAATTCCAGCCAAGGGCACATGCCCGGGTTGTGGGCTTGATCCCCAGTAGGGGGCGTGCAGGAGGCAGCCAATCAATGATTCTCTCTCATCACTGATGTTGCTATCTCTCTATCCCTCTCCCTTCCTCTCTGAAATAAATAAATATATATATATTTTTTAAAAGGTGAGAAATTTTTGAAATTTTAGTTTGTGTGAAGAGAACAATAACAAACGCATTACATGTTACTATCAGGCGGATGACATCATCACATGCCATGTAACCTCTGGAAAACTCCACTGCACATTCTGAGAGAATGAGAGTGGAAAAGGCAAATAACACCTTAGTATTGTTATATCAAACCAAAACTAGTTTTGATCTTGTGGATTCCCTGGTGGATCTGGAGGAACCCAGGCTCACTGAAGCCATTTTGAGCATAACTATCTTAGGGTATTTAGGCACATTAAGATCTTGATCTCTCCTCCCCTCCTCCCCCCCGACCCCCGCCCGGCCCCCGCCTAAATCTTCTTAGCTTTTATCTATCATTGGTTTTTAGTATTTATTTTATTGATCCTGATAAGCATTTTTCAAAATTAAATAGACAAGGATAAAAAAAGGAAGGGAACAGAAGGAAATAATATCTATGTGCAAAGCACAAATTCTTAGTAACAAATGTGCATATTACATAAAAACTTTTGTGATGCATGATTCCAGACACAGACGAGGATACAGATGTGGGTATAGATATGGTTATCAGTGTGGACATGTATTTGTTACCATAGGTTGTGATCATAAAATTTAGTGAAAAATAGTGTATTTCAAGACCTTTTATGGAGGTTCCTCAGTGTAAGACAGTGTTTAGCAAAGTGTAGGGCATTTCCCCCTGTGCATGGGAAATGATGTTTGGATACCTACTGTACATGGATATGATATTAAATAACATTTTATCACAGAGATAGCATCAATAGCCCCTGTTCAATTACCTTTCAGTCGCTCTGATTGCATCCAGGAGAAGTCTCACCTGGGGACAGGATGTCTTTAACACTCTGACCTTTGTTAATTTCCCTGTGTAACCAAGGCAGAGTAGCTTCAGGCTTAGAGCTCTCTGCAGACCACAGCCTCAAGATGGGATTGAACAACATTGTTTTGGTTTCCTTCAAAAATATGTGTGTGTGTGTGTGTACTTATATACAAAATATTAGTTACTGTCTTTGTTTTATAGTGATGCTGATTTTCCATTTTGACTAGAGATGTAACATATCTTAAGTAAATTTATTGCAGTAATAAAAATCAGTTGATTTAAAAAAATACTTTAAGAAAATAATATTGCAGGTGATATGCATATCTGGCAAAAAGTGTGTGATGAAGGTGGTGGAAATTCCAGAAATACTGATGTACTGAAAATAGCACTAGATGGAGTCAGACATATGTGGGTTCAAATCCCAGATATGCCACTGACTGGCTTTGTGACCTTGAGCAGGTGATCCAACCAGTCTGGGACTCATTGCTCATTTGGACTCTGAAAGTTTTCAAGGATCGAAGACATCCTGAGGTGTCATCAGATGCCCTCGGGTGAGAGAAAGAGGGCATTCTCTCATTTGGGGCTCAAAGCAACCTTGAAATAAGGGCATTATTTCTACAATTGAAAAAAAAAAGGCTGAGAGGAAGTGCAATGACCGGCCCAAGGTCACACAGCTGGAAAGTACAGAGGCAGGGATTTGAACCAGAGACCTTTTGGGCATGAAATCTATTTTGTTCCCACTATACTTCATGGGGACAGTTACAGAAGGAGTGGCCACCTGGCCAGGACTTCCTCCATCACCCACTGCCTTCTGCCTCTTCCTCCACTGATGCCACTGAACATGGTGGGGAAAGCCCAGATCATTTTAATTACTTCTGCTATAACCAAAACTTATTTTTACTTGCTTTAATTTATTCATCACAACTGAATTTATGCATGAAAAAGAGAGCAGAAAGATCAGTGAAGTCATTGTCATTGAGTTAAATATTAATAGGCTGGTTTATAAATTCAAACTCAAGGTTACATTAATAAAAACATATAGTTGAATTGAATTTTATGAGAATAAGGTATAGAATATGCCTAAAACTGGTAGGAAAGAAGTTCCCCATCCACCTGCTTATATTTACATTTATGGTCTTCAAGGTCTGACTTGCAAACATCTATCAGCTCCCTCCCTTATTTAGATAACCACATGTAACAACTGGCTCAATGCTTTGCCATTTGAAGTATTCACACCAACAATTCACAATTTCTCTTTCTATTAAGGTGCCATTAAAAATGTGTGGCCTCTGATTGTAAATGTTGTTTTATTCAAGACTGAATAAAAAAATTTTGGAAGCATCATTTTAATTGCTCCCAACCAGCCAATGATCTTGGTTTCGAATGTAAATTCCCCCACAGAGCATCCTCACCCCCTCTACCATGTGGTCACGCAACAGGCACCAGCTATGCACAGGAAACAGGTTGTCACCAGACACCACATCTGCTGGTGCCATGATTTTGGACTTTCCAGCCTCCAGAACTGTGAGAAATATATTTCAGTTGTTTATAACCCACCCACTCTCTGGCATTTTGTTATAGCAGCCCGAACGGACTAAGACAGGCATCCCCGCCAGGGCAAATCACGAGCCCTGGATACGAACTGCACCAGTCGTGTCTCCCAGGATTGTAACTGAGTCACAGGCCTCTGCCTCTTCTTTCTAGTACCTTCCCAGCGATTCCGCCTGCTTCTGGCTTTCCTATCCCATTCTACATCTTTCTTGACATGGATCCCGGTCAAAAGAACTCACCTTTTGTGGCTGATTATTTAATGTCCACAAGTTCCTCCCACCCAGCAAGCATGCCCCTTTGCAATGTGACTGCTTCGTGTCCCATCCGAAGGCACTGTCTGTTTCTCCACCCCTTTGAATCTGGGCTTGACCTCGTGACTTGATTGAACCAATTATAATGTGGTGGAAACGCCACCGTGCGAGTCCCAGAGCTTGGGTCTTAAGAAACCTTAAAGCTTCTGCTTTCACCTTCTTGGAACCTTGAGACTGTGCAGCAGTCAGTCTAGCCTCCTGGAGGATGAGACACTACGTGGAAGAAAACCGAGGCACTCCAGTCAGCAGCCAGCCAGACAGGGAGGGAGGCTGTGGGTCCTTTAAGACCCAGTCCATCTCCCAGATTTATGTAGTTACATTGGTGAGCCAACAAATCGTCAGAGAAACTGCCCAGCCAACCTGCGGAACCATGAGAAAGAAGAAATCACCATTGTTTTGTGCCAGTCAGTTTGGGGGTGATTTGTTACACAGCAATAGACCACTGATACACCTCTCTTAGCCTCCTTTTCCTCATCTGTGAAAGGGGGATAGCAGTCCCCATCTAAGAGAGTTATTTTACACAGTAACCAATTTACTGGGTGTAAAAATACTTGCCAATAAATAGCAAATAATTTCTTAGTACAAGTGTGCCCCAAACACTGCTAAGAAGAAATTAGTCATCCGAGCTTGTTTGGGCTGGTTGGTGTTTCTCCTCTGACCACCTTCCCTCAATATTTCAGACATACTTATATTGAACAGTTATTTGTTTTTCTAAAATTCGCATTTAAAAATACATCTTGTATTATTATTTGTTAAATCTAGCAACCCCACCTTCAAGATTTTTACCGTAACTATGCACCACCTCATCTATTTTATGAGAAGAAGCCAACTGTTCTAACATTTAGTTAGTATTTTCTTTAAACCCATATCACATTCTCATTTAGATGAAATTATTCTTAAACAGAACTTCATGTCACTAATAAAAAATGGAAATATCCCTTTAAGATATAAAGAGGTAACTGAAAAAAATGATATTCAATCGACAGCCAAACGATATTAATAAACTCTAGCTAAGGACTTTGCTCCCCCCTTCCCCATGGTTTTTCCTCTCTGTTACAAAAAAAGAGATGGATCAAAATTAGAAAGGACAGAGTTTAGGACAGACGAGCACCCCAGGGAGACTTTGTCCTTGAAGGATTAGAGAATTGAAGGTGGAATAAATTTCTCTCATGTGAGTCAATGTTATATACAGTCAGGTCCACATACCCAAACGTGCTCTCACCTAAAATCATTTTAGCTTCATAAACTTCAGGACTTCGCGAACATGAAGGAATGTGGCATTTGTTGCTCACCTGAGCTTGTGGCCTGAGATGCATAGGTAACAGATCTCAATATCCATGACCCATGATGATCAAGTTCAAAAATAATAAAAAGCGTTATCTGCACCAGACCCTGTCCTAGGCATTTTATGTGCATGACCCCATTTTCTCCTCCAGACCAACTCAGCAAGAAGGGCTATCACAGTGGTCGGCAAACCACGGCTCGTGAGCCACATGCGGCTCTTTGGCCCCTTGAGTGTGGCTCTTCCACAAAATACCATGGCCTGGGAGAGTCTATTTTGAAGAAGTGGCATTAGAAGAAGTTTAAATTTGGCTCTCAAAAGAAATTTCAATCGTTGTACTGTTGATATTTGGCTCTGCTGACTAATGAGTTTGCCGACCACTGGCCTATCATTTCCCCATTTTCCTAATGCAACCAGAGAGACGTCACTCGACAGACTCACCTAGGCAGCAGCTGATTCTGTGACCTCAGCAGCTCTGCCTGCTGTCTCTCTCTCTCTGCACACGCACCCCTCCCAGGTTACAGTGATACGGGCTAAGAAGGACCTGACAAGCCTTTTGGGGCTATTTCGCCCATTTCTCCTCCTCTTCCCCCCTCCCCACAGCCCTGCTCCCAGGTTTTACTAAAAAAACTCAAAATGTCCTATTCCAAGGCAGTAAAAGTTTCCAGAAATTCCCCAGAAGACAAAAGATTTTGATCTGAGTATTTCCCACAATTTGCAATGATTTGCCTTTTGAGACACTCGGAATTCTTCTCGCTCCTGACAAGTTAGCAAGAGCCAGATTATCTCTCAGGAGTGCGGAGTTTTAACCCAAGGAGAAAACACTTGTGTGTTTCGAAAACACCATCCAACTCAAGCAGAGATGTTCCAAATTTTTGTTGCAGTCTTTACAAAATCTAATCAATTCATTTCCTAGTTTTAGCACCAAAAATTCAATCAACTTCTTAATTTGAAATTTTATTTATTAGGACAACTTTAAGTCTCCCATCCCTCGGGGGGTGGGGAGGAAGACAGATATTTCATCTATTTGCTTAAACATATATACTCACTTCTTTCTCGTCTTGTTTAACCATCATCCATGGACATCTTTTGGGGGTAGGAGGAGGGGGGTATCGTTACAGCTCTGTGGTTTGCCTTTTTACACTTGATAAAATATTGTGTATACTAGGGGTCAGCAAACTTTCTCTATAAAAGGGCCTAATGGTAAATAATTTAGGCTTTGAACGCCATACCATCTTTACTGCAGCTATTCAAGGCTGTTGTATGGCAAAGCAGCCACAGACAATACTATGTAAATGGGTGAAGCTGTGTTCCAATGAAGCCTTTTTACAAAAACAAGTGGCCAACAGGCCATAGTTTGCAAACCCGTAGCATATAACTTTTAAGTATGAAATACAGCCACGTGGTTAGAAGCTATAGGTTTGGTACCAAGGGAGCCTGAGTTCCAATTTGGGCTGCTCCAGGATGTTATAAGACCTAGTTCTGCATATAACTCTGTCTGCCCTGGCTTCTTTCTCTGTACGGTAAGAATCAAAACAGCGAGATCACAGTGTTGACGGGATTACATGAGCTGAAGTGTGGACAAACCCAGCCCAGTCCCCGATGCACCGTGGAATCTACAGAAACGGTGGCTGCTGTGATGACTTGATACCCTGAGCCTGGCTTCTTGTTTGTCTTCCATCGTCTGCATGTTAGTCCGTTGAGTAAATATACTTTAATCTCCTTCATTGTTTCTCCCAGACTGTCTACTTTAAACATCATTCAACACCCTTGAAGAGCTGAGGATGATGGGGGGAAGGCTGATTTTCATTTTTGGACAAAATGTCTGAGTAACTGTGTGTTGGTGGGGAGCTGTTTAAAGACACAATCAACAGTGAAATATTTGTGCTGTGGAAGAATTTCCCTCCACTCCCCCAGTCAAGGACACATCTACTAAAATGTGTGAATGCACTGTGGAATCCTTTGAGAGGTGGGTTGGGTTAAGTAGGTTCTGCACTGAAAGTAAGATAAACTTAAATAAAACTGCAGTGGGTCCTTCTAAACCAAACAAAGGAGTGTGTTATAAGGAATCAGGGTGTCCCATGGATTTCAAAGTCTAAACATGCAGGCCAGCCTCAGCAGGTACAAGACAAGAATGAAAATCTATTGGGGTCAGACGATGACACCTCTCATTCTGTGCAACACACGTCTCTCCTCTCTCTCTGCAAGTCCCTGCAGAAATAAGTACATGTTGATTTTGCCCTTTAAATCTTGTTCTATGTGCAGCCCCCTTCCTTGGATCCGAGCCTTAAGATTTATCACAGGGTGGGGACAAGGAATGACTTGACCGAGACAAGGAGAGAAAAGCAAACATCTGTATCTGAACTTTCCACCTTGGGTTTCGGCCAGGAGGTGGGGGCCTTGCATCAGGCAGATGTGGGGAACCTGAGGAAAGAGGACCTCCCGCCTCAATCCCCATGCCAGCTCTGGATCCTCTCTGTGGCTTTCTCTGGCGACTTGTCCATACCCAGGGACGGTCACATGGAAGTGAACTTTGAGCTGCAAGTTGGTGAGGCCAAGGGCAGCCTTGGTGTTTTCGCTTTCCCCTGCTGTTCCTGGTTTCTATGTCGTAAGGATGAGGCCTGGCAGTCCCTGAGGTTTCATAAGGTGGGACTCAGGAGGCAGCTAAGTCGAAATCTAGTTCATCTGTCACGGGCCAGGTGGTGCAGAGCCTGGAGTGGAAGGTGGGCTGTCCAGGCCAGAGGGTGTAGCAGCCACTGGGGGAGGAGGAGGTTGGCTCAAAGGGTCCCAAAGCTAAGGAGAGAGCTTTACTAGTCGGGTCCTGGCCGAGCTGAGGAAAAACAGATGTCCTACTCTATCAGCCATCAGCTCCCACTGCAGAGGCCCAGCGCCCCCAGCGACCCGAGGAGTCACAATAGCAGGACAAGCTGTAGGTGGGCAAGGACATCTTCCCTCCAGACCACTCAGGCACCTGCACTCACCCTGCCCCCAAACACCTGGAGGTCATCTCAACAGAGCAGACACATAAACAGGGTACCCGATGAACCCAATTGGGGCTGAGCATTACCTAGAACTATTAGAACTATTGAAGTAGACTCTTTTTGTAAGACAGTTTAAATTTTTTTCCTTCTTTAATGTGATATTTAAGGGGTCAGCAAACTTT
This sequence comes from Cnephaeus nilssonii, assembly GCF_951640355.1. NCBI lineage: Eukaryota > Metazoa > Chordata > Mammalia > Chiroptera > Vespertilionidae > Cnephaeus > Cnephaeus nilssonii. The sequence goes on along the minus strand of NC_137082.1, from coordinate 68,016,830 downwards.
TTTCTAAAAGGGGCAGATAGTAAATGTTTTCAGTTTTCCAAGCGACATGGTCTCTGTTGTGGATATTCAATTCTGCTATTGTAGAGAAAGAACAGCCGCAGACATTTGTTGAATGTGGCCAAGCTCCAATAAAACTTATGGACACTGAAATTTCAATTTCATGTAATTTCATGTGTCATAAAGTCTTTTGATTTTCTTCAACCATTTCAAAGTTTAAAAATCATTCTTAGTTCGCAGGTCAGATGAAAACAGGCCACAGGTAGGTTTGGCCCATGGGCCATAGTTCACTGGTCCTTCTAATATTTGATTCATACAAAGAATTATATGCAAAAACCTGTGAACCCAGCACCCAACTTAAAGTTCAATATATTCCTAATACCATTGACTTTGTACCCTTCTCCCATGACCCTGTCTCCCCACCACCCTACCCCAAGGAGAACACATCATCAAATTTGTGTTTATGTTTTAGCTTCTCTTTTTAATCAGAGTTTTAACAAATACATATGTCTCCCTAAGCAACATTTGTAAAAATTTTTGCTTGTGTGGAAGCTTTATAAAAATGATATCATATCATCTATAATTTAAAGGGAATTGTTTTTCAAATACAGTTTGGAGCTGGGAAAATGGCCTCTCTCCATTTTATTGCTAGGATTTATCCACATTTCACGCAGCTGTGGTTCATTCATTTTCACCAAAGTTTTAACCACATAGAGATGAGTAAAATTGTTTCCCCCACAAAAGGGGGCTCAGGAGGAACCAGTGAATTACAAAATAAATAGCCCTAGATGGTTTGGCTCAGTGGATAGAGCATTGGTCTGCAGACTGAAGGGTCCTGGGTTTGATTCTGGTTAAGGGCACATGGGGCATGCAGGAGGCAGCCAATCAATGATTCTCTCTCATCGTTGATGTTTCTATCTCTCTCTCCCCCTCTCCTTTCCTCTCTGAAATCAATAAAAAATATATTTTTTAAAAAAGAAAATAAATAAAATTTCTTTACACATCTACATTCCTAACCCACCACCTGCCCTGCCCACTGGATGAGTCAGCATTATTTCCTCTTTCACTTGCAGCTACGTTTTCCCTCCCCAGCAGCATGTGGGCAAGTATGGCCACTCCAAACCTCCAGCCTGTATATCCATCCTCACAACTGACATCTTGAACAGGATCATTCTCTGCTGTGGGGGCCTTCCTGTGTATTACACCTGGCCTCCAGCCACTAGGTGGCGGCAGCACCGCCCAAGTTGTGATGAGCAACAATGTCTCCAGACCTTGCCCTGGGAGAGGCAGTGTCATGCCAGGTGAGACCTGCTACTCTGCACAGATTGACTTGTTTTAAATTTGAGCAATAGCAGAGACCACTCAGTGATCATGTGTCACAGATTCTAATTCCCTGGAGAGCAAATCTGATTGGCCCAGTTTGAATCAGGTGAGAGGAGGGAGGGGGTCAGATGGTAAACACTCAGCCTCAGGGCTCCCTACATATGGGTCATTGTAGGCCATTCCCAGCAAATTGGGCTAGGTCAGTGGTCGGCAAACTCATTAGTCAACAGAGCCAAATATCAACAGTACAACGATTGAAATTTCTTTTGAGAGCCAGATTTTTTAAACTTAAACTTCTTCTAACGCCACTTCTTCAAAATAGACTCGCCCAGGCCATGGTATTTTGTGGAAGAGCCACACTCAAGGGGCCAAAGAGCTTCATGTGGCTTGCGAGCCGCAGTTTGCCGACCACTGGGCTAGGTCGATAACAGAAAGTGTGCCTGTTATACAATTGATTTTATCAGTAAGTGTCCAGTGTCGTATTTCACTGGAGAATTTAATGCAGGGAATTGATTATTAAGGTGTTGGAAGGGCTGGAGGAACAAGAGGGCGCATGTGAGGTTACCAAAGTCCACAGGTACGGCCTGCTGCCTCTGAGTCTGCTGCTGATCAGAACGAGCTGCCTGAGCAGGACCAGAAGCCTCCTGTCAGCCCTGCCACCACTGCTTCTGTTGGTGCTGCCCCTGCCACCTGTCAGAGGCGTCACCAGGAGCTGGGAACATGCCTCTCTCCTCTCCTGCTTCCATGAATGCCCCAATGCCCCTCATCGGTAGAACCTATAGGAAGCCAGCTATCAGGGAGTCCCTACAGTAGAGGAGAGATCGCCTACATCACCCTGCTCACTCGCTGACCACAATCCTAGGAATTCTTGAAGCCTGTTCATGCCATTCTTAGCAGTTATTAAAACCCTTTCATTAGTACAAGACCTGGTGCTCCTAAATGCCATGTAATAGCACCTGCAGTGCATGTCAGGGTTCTCCAGAAAAACAGAGCTGGTAGGATAGAGATTAGAGATAGAGATAAGATATATAGAGAGATTTATTATGACCTATTTACATACACAACTGTGGAGGCTGAGAAGTCCTCCGATCTGCCATCTGCAAGTTAAAGACCCACCAGGAAAGCTGGTGGTGTAATTCTGAATCTGAATTCAAAGGCCTGAGAGCAAGGAAGCCTATGGTTTAAATTCATCCAAGGACCAAAGGAGGTGAGATGAGATGTCCCAACTCAAGCAGGCAGGCGGGAAGCAAAAGAGGAGCGAATTCCTCCTTCCTCTGCCTTTTGTCCTCGTGGGGCCCTGATGGGTTGCATGATGCCCACCCACATTGGGAAGGCCAATCTGCTTTACTGAGTCCACTGATTCAAATGCCAATCTCATCTGGAAACACCCTCACAGACACTCAGAAATAATTTTTAATCTGGTCACCCACGTGTCAGTCAAGTTGGCACATCAATTAACCATCACAAGCATCAAGTAGAAAGAGGAGGGAAATGCTGCTGTGTGCCCCTCTTTCTCTCTTTCCTAACCTATAAAATGGGGGAAGTGATTCCTGGCCTGCCCCTCATTAGGCCATGGACACGCAATGAGGCTGATTGGACCGTTACAGTGCAAAGTCTCTACTTTGTTACTTGGAAAGAATGTCAGTCTGTCAGCCAACAAATGTTTACTGAGCAATTGTATGTCTGATCCAAAGAAATTAGTAGGGCTTGAAAAGCCAAAGATCTGATCCATGCCTTCAAAGAGGTTACAATCTATTAAAAAGACAAAATATTCACTTATGGAACAAATAAAGAGCAAAGAACAATAATTCAGTGATAATAAAGACCAAAGATCGTGAGAGGTGACACGTATATAACAGCTCTTCATTTCCAGACCCGTGACAGGCATCACTAATCCATCACAGCATTTTTTCCATGATGAATCTGAATTTAGTCTCAGAATTCTTTTTTTTTTTAAATATATATTTTATTGATTTTTTACAGAGAGGAAGAGAGAGGGATAGAGAGTTAGAAACATTGATCAGCTGCCTCTTGCACACCCCCTACTGGGGATGTGCCCGCAACCAAGGTACATGCCCTTGACCGGAATCGAACCTGGGACCCTTGAGTCCGCAGGCCGACGCTCTATCCACTGAGCCAAACCGGTTTCGGCAAGTCTCAGAATTCTTACCAAAGTAACTCACACACCAACTCTGAATCTCTCAAAATTGATAGCTGTAGCCTCCCAGACACAGGTTCAGTGATTCTAATTAAGTAAACCATTTGATCAACAAAAATTACTAACAGCCTACTATACACCAGGCACAGAGCAAGACACAATGTTAAATACCACAGGAAGATTCATGCTTAAGGGAGAGGACCAAAGAAGCAAATAGGAAACTATGGTGCAATGTTATATTGTTAATATGTGCAAAGTAGAGGATTCTGAGGATGTACAGAGGAGAGACTCAATCCACACTTACGAGTAAGAATCAAAGATGCATGAAGGATGGACAAGAGTTAACCCAATAAAAGGGGAAGTGTATTCTTGAGGAACTTTTTACTTGTAATTGACAGAAACTTAGCTCAAGTTGTCTTAAGCAAACACAGAAATACATGGGCTCATGTAACAAACACATTTGCCTCCTGTAAGTGGAAAGTCCAAAAGCAGTTAGCTTCAGGGATGGCTAGATCCAGGTACTCAAGTGATATCATCGAAAAACTGTCTCTATCTCCTAGATCTGCAGTTCTCTGTGTAAACCTTCATTTTCAAGCTGGCTTCTCCTCCTGGTGGCCTGAGCAGCTCTAGGCCGCCATCCTATTTAAAACCCCAGTAGAAAGTCACCTTACAACAGTGTCAGCAGAAGTCCTGAGGTCGGCTCTAATTTGGCTAGACGTGGTCCTGTTTCAAATTATGAGGACACCAAGGGGACTGAGATGCTCTTCCCAGAAGAAGGAATTATGCGGGGCGGGCTCCACAGGAAGAAGGAAGGAAAGGCCTGTTCCAGTAGAGGCCCTGGAGACCAGAGAGAACCAGGGATGCTTCGGAGGAACTGGGAAAGCTCAGGAAGTGAGCTGCCACCTGTGAACTTGGAGTGAGAGAGATGACTCTGGGAGGTAGGCAGGAGCCAGCTCCTGAAGGGCATCTTAACCATGTTCGGGTCCAGCCTTGATCCTCAGGGCAGTGAGAAGCCATTGCAGGGTTCAGAGGAAGAGCCTGAAGATTCTAAATTGCGTTCCCATTTTCTGAGCTAAGAGCTTCATGGTAAGTGAGACGACAGGGGAGAAACATTGCTTTTCAAGGTCAGATCTTGCAAACAACCCTGTTGAAGCAAACCACGAGGTTCGGCAACCACGTGTTCCAGTGAAACCCCTTCAGGTGATATGTGCTCCTCCAACTGATGTAACAACCCAGAGATGCTTTCCCAGGAAAAGATGACCCTCTCGTCATCCTGTTATTTCTATGATTTATTCAAGTGATTTCTTGCCTCAGTGGAAAGAAAAGGTTGCTTGTGCCAAGGGCCACTGCATGCCACGTGCCCTGCAATTTTAAAAAATGTGTTTCTTGCCCTGGCCCATGTGGTTCAGTTGGTTGAGTGTCATCCTGTGCACCGAAAGGTTGCCGGTTGGATTCCAGGTCAGGGCTGGATCCCAGTATGGGGTGCGCAGGAGGCAGCAGATCGATGTTTCACTCTCACGTCGATGTTTCTCTCTCTCTCTAAAAAAATCAATTTTAAAAAATCGTAAAAAATGTATTTCTTGTGGCATATACAACCAAGCACCCAAAACCCTTCTAGGAACTAGGCAGCGACAACCTTTCAGCAGCTCAGCCCTTGCCCAGCAGGCAGGCCACAGCCGTCCTCCACAGGGGTCGGGGGAGGTGGGGAGGACGGGGAGCACGGGACAAACCCCACCTTGGAAAAGAGCCGAAGGGGCAGCAACCTCAGCATCACTTGTAAGACAGTATCTGCACGGCAAGTAGAACTGGATTGTCCCTGCTTCTCCCACTAGGGATCGTATGAAGGGGAGGTGGAAGTTAGTTGAGGTCAGAGTTCACTGTGTCGTGTCGGGGAACTGGGACTGTGGCCAGCACTCAGTTTGGATCATGTTCTGGGGGGGGGTAGCACTTTCACACAACGTCCCCGGGGGAGGAGCATTTTCTCTCACCAGGAGTCAATCCTCGGAAACAGGATCCTGGGGTCCCAGCAGGGCTCTCACCTACACTGCAGGATAAAAAACTCATTTTGCTTATAGGGACTTTCCCGCGACGGGGCATGCTCACAATAGTCAAGAAAAGGTAATAAAAATCCCTTTCAACAAGAGCCAGAAAGCCCAGGGGTTCAGGGCAGGGGCCCTGGAGCCAGGCTGCCAGATCTTTCACAGGTTGGGAGACATGACATGGATTGTTTCACCCTCGGGGCCTCGATTTTCTAATCTGGAAAATGGAGTCTTCAATTGCACCTACCTCGGAAATTCACTGTGAGCATTAAGTAAGTTAATATATGTCAAATGCTTAGAACATCGCCAGCTCATGGAAACTGCCACTTGTTAGCTGTTCTGTGCTATGGCATGACGCTTAGTTCTCTATGTTAGTTCAACATGTGCCTTATTTCGTTTCATCATTTAAAAAATTAAGATTACCTGGCCAGCGTGGCTCAGTGGTTGAGTGTCGACCTATGAACCAGGGGGTCAGGGTTTGCTTCCCGGTGGGGGCACATGCCCGGGTTGCGGGCTCGATCCCCAGTGAGGGGTGTGCAGGAGGCGGCCAATCAATGATTCTCTCTCATCGTTGATGTTTCTATCTCTCTCTCCTTCTCCCTTCCCCTGAAATAAATATTTTAAAAATGTATTTTTTTTAATGAAGATTAAAATGCTGCAAGTTAGCAAAGGTGGATTTAGCAAGAAGCTACTGAAATTTAGGAGTCACTCGCATGGCCTCTTCCAAAGCCCTGGGTGGGCCCCTGAAATAACCCCCTGAGGGCATGTGCTGCAATATTGACGAAAGTAAGACCGTTTCTTACTTGCTCTCAAAAAGGACCTCCGACATTATCTAAGCTTCAGAAGCCACAAAACTGGATCCTCCCCCCGAGGTAGAGATTCTTGCTCCCATTTCACAGATGAGAAAACAGGCTTACAGAGCTGTGGTGACCTTCCCAAGGTCACACAGCAGAGAGGAGCAGAGCCAAGATGCCAATCCAAGTCTGTCTGTCTGGCATCCACTGCACTCACCGCCTGCCCCGAGGTATGGACAAACTCAAGCACCACATCCCCACCAGACAGGACTTGCTTTCTCTCGTCTTTCCTACATCCCTCTGGCCCAGGTGGCCATCACCGAGCTTGGCTCCTGGTAGGCACAAATCAAACGTTTTCTGTTTGATTTGAATGAATGAATGATTTCCTAATCTCTTTTCCCATATCTAGTCCAAGGACTATGACTTTTCTTCACTCACTGCATGTGTCTTGGGGACAACAGAGGCGTTATTCAGGTGTCACCATCTGCTGGCCTAAAAGAGGGCATGGGAGTTACCCAGACTAGGACAACCAGGGGCCCCTTCTCTGGAATTTGAGTCCAAAGTGACCACAAGACCAAAACACAGGTGAGTTCATTCCTGCTGCCTTCCAGAGTGTCCTGGGTCCTGCCTGTTTCTCTCCCCAGTTCTGCAGCGTTCCTGCCAATTCCATGAGCTTCTGATGACCTTACTATAAAGTCCCATTTACTCCAGATTGCCAAGTTCCTGGGTTTTAAGTTCCTGGGCTTAAAATCAACATCACAATCAAGTGTGTCATGGCCTTTCCCAGCACTTGATGGCTTACCTGGCCACATATCTGTATAAGCAATGATGTAGATATTTGAAGGGTACAATTTTTTTTAAACGTTCTGTAGCCCACCCTTTGAGGCTTAAATTTCTCCCATAACACCCCCCCACCAAATTGTCACCCTGCTTCTGTTTAAATCTTTCTTGGGAGTTTATTTCACCTTTGAACAATTCCCTTAGAATGTTTCCTCATATTAGACTAAAATCTATTATCCCCCTTTGCACTCCTGCATTATTTTGCCAATCTATAATATATAAAGGCCTAAGCAACTGATGAATCTCAGAGGGAAGAGGGAAGGGGGAAGGGGGAAGGGAGAAGGGAGAAGGGGGAAGAGGGGAGGATGGGAAGATCTTATATGCATACCAAAGATCTTACATGCATACGAAAGGCCCGGTGCACCGATTCATGCACCAGTGGGGTCCTCGGCCTGGCCTGCAGGGATCAGGCTGAAACCACAGTCTGACATCCCCCAAGGGGTCCTGGATTGTGAGAGGGCACAGGCCAGGCTGAGGGACCTCACCGGTGCATGAATCCGTGCACCAGGCCTCTAGTTAATAAAGAAAAGAGTCAAATGCTTATCTTGCCTTTTCTGTGTGGATTCTATTTCAGGGTTGGAAATCCAGGATGGTGAGTCAAAGAAATCTATATTTCTTCTATCTGCCTTTTCTCCAAATTGTTTTCCCTTTTCTCTCTCTCGGGGGAAACTTACTTGTCTACCCACTAGAATCCAGATAGGTCCTGCATAAGGCAATACAACTACAGGCAGTACTTGGGTTATGTTGGACTCGACATACGTCATTTCATGGTTATGTCGCCATCTCCCACTTATTTACAAAAAAAAAAAAGTTCTGTCATTTTGATGTATGTACATATGTGCTTTATGGTTTTTGTTATTTATTTACCACAAGAAAAGGTCAGGAATTGTTATCTTTTTTTAAAATTTTTTTTACTGTTTCCCTTCATTTCTGCTGTGTATGTGCTCCATGTGAGTGACGTAGGTGCTTATGTAGGTGGGTTCCGACTTATGGTGAAAATTGCGTTACATTGAGCCGTAGGAACGGATCTCCGACGTAACCCGAGGACCTACTGTACTAAGACAGAGACACCAATGTTCTTGCCTTAAACACACACCTGCCCTATGAAGTAGCCAATTCCGTTCTTATTTACCCAAAATAAATGGAAGCATGTGTCCACACAAAGACTTGTGCATAAAATGATCATAGCAGCATTATTCACGATAGCCCAAAAGTAGAACCACCCAGATGTCCATCAAATGGTTAATGGACAAACAAATGTGATATATTCATACAATGGAATGCTACTTAGCAATAAAAAAAAGGTAGGAACTTCCATTCCATGCAATAATATGATGAATCTTAAAAGCATGCTGAACCTGAGAAGCCAGACACAAAAGAGTTGATATAGTATGATTCCATTTATAAGACACTTGAAAATAGCAATCCAATCTGTAGTGACAGAAAGCAGACCAGTTTCCTGGGATCAGGAGTGGGGGTGAGCATTGACTGGCAAGGAGCACAAGGAACATTTTGGGGTGATGCAAATGTTTTATCTCTTGATTGTGGTTGTGACTACACAGATATAGACATTTGTAAAAACTCATCAAACTGTAACTTAAAATGTGTGCATTTTATTATATGTAAAAGATACCTCATTAAAGTTGATTCAAAAGAAAAAAAAATCACCTGCCTTGACAAGTTCTCAATCTGATCAGACATCTGGGCATCATTCAATGTTCAAATAAGTTCTGAATATTTTTTAAGTAAAACATTTTAACTTCAAGATTACCTCTTTAACTCTAAAGTTATCCAATAAAATAACTTATTTGGCAATACCATGTATTCATAAGTACGTAGAGCAATGGGAGTTGGCATAAGCTGCTGGTGGGAGACCCAGCGATCATTACTGGTTTCAACCAAGGTCTCTGTCCTTGGTGTGTATATATAGCTGTATTCACAAAGTGTTTTCTTCATACCCATCTATGTCCAAATTTCCTCTTTTTATAAGGGCCCCAGTAATATTGGATTGGAGCCCACCCTAATGACCTCATTTTAGCTTAATTATCTCTTTAAAGACCTTATTTCCAAATACAGTCACATTGTAGGGTCTTAGAGGTTAAGACTTCAGCATATGGATTGGGGAGAGGGATACAATTCAGCCCATATGATTGGTTATATAGCTATATTTTAATTTTTATATTAACCTTTAGCTATAATCTTTGCATTATTTTTAGTGGTTGCTCTAGGAATTGAAATGTATATCCTTAATTTTTAATAGTCTTGTATTTAGAGTTAGTGTTGTACTACTTCCTGTAAAATGTAGAAATATTATAACCATATAGGTCCACATTCTCCCATCTTTTCTGCTATAATTGTTATATGTATCAAGTCAACATACTTGTAAACCCAACAAGGCAGTGTTATAATTTTTTTGTTTAAACAACCATATGTATTATAAAGAATGATAAGGAAAAAAACACAAAAACATAATCTTTGGTATTCATTAGCTACTTAACATTTGCAGTGATCTTCATTCTTTTCTGAGGCACCAAGTTTCCATCATTTCTGTTCGGCTTGAAGAACTTCAACCAGCTTTTTGTGTAGTGCAGATCTGCTGGCAAAGCCAATTCTCTTAAGTTCTCTTTTACCTGATAATATCCTCCATGCTTAAAGGATATTTTCCCTGGATATAGAATTCTAGGTTAACAGGGTTTATTTTCCATTATTTCATTATTTAAAAAAATGGTATTCCACTCTCTTCTGTGTTCTGTAGTTTCTCGTGGGGTGTCAAACATTAATCAAATTGTCCCCTATATATCACCTGTTGTTTTTCTCTTGCTGTTTTCATCATTTTCTCTTTAGTTTGACTTCAGCATGGCCTTTGTCATCTTTTTCTTCCTGGTGTTCATTGAACATTCCGAATCTGTGAATTCATGTCTTTCATCAAATTTGAGACATTTTCAGCCATTATTTCTTCAAATATTTTTTGAGTCACCAGCAGGGTGAGAGATGGGGACGATTAGTCAAAAACCCAGATTCTTGGGCCCCAACCCAGACCTACTGAATCAATCTCTGTGACTGAGTCCTAGAACCTAGTGCTTTAATAAGTTCCTCATGTAATGTTTATGCACAAAAAAGTTTGAGAATAACTGCATAGGGTTTTATAGACTTTAAGAGCAGGACTATATTTTATTTCTTTTTAGGATGTTCTTTACTTGTTCTATAGTGTCTCCCACCCTGCCTTGTACATGGAAGGTACTTAATATACATGTAGACTTGCATGTAATATTTGTATGAATATGTGGGATGGTTTGTTCTTTATATTTCAAAGGCCTTTCTTATACCAGTCTTCACCTCATCAACAGGTCTCAAATTGAGGTGGTTGTAGTTCATACCGAGTTAATTAGGACTCCTCTAATATCTGGTCACAGAAATACAGCCCTAACTGATTTTAAACAAAACAAAGGATATTTATTAGACCAGGCAACTGAAAAGTCCAGTGATCATGTCAGCTTCAGTCATGGCTGAATTCAGTGCACTAAAAACAATCATTATTACCTTTTCTTTCCAGTTCTCACCTCTTCTTTCTTTTAGGTTAGTTTTATTTATAGGCAGGCCTCTTCCCACTTTGATAAACACTGTTGTCAACAGTTCTGGGCTCACATGGTCCTCATATTTGTGTTCCCAAAGTAAATGGAGCAACACTTCCCGGACAGCTCCAAACAAAGCCCCAGAAAGGACTTCTGTTGGCCTGGCTTGATTCATGTGCCCATTGTTGAGCCTAGCATTATAGCTAAGGCAATGGAGAACTGTGATTGGCCCTCCTGAGTCACATGGTCAGCCCTGAGGTAGGAGAATTGAGGAAGGGTTGGGATGGTCATGATTGACAGCCCCTATATAGGAGGATGAAAGGATGCCCAGAGCACAACTAGCAGATGTCTCCTATCACAGTCTCAACACAATGGATGTGAACTCTTGTCAATGCCTTTCAACTGAGAAACTTTAGAATCACGTTTATGAAATGGGTCCCCTTCTTACTCCAGGGAGATTAATACAAATTCCATAAACCAGTCATTCCCAACCCTGGCTGTAAATCAAAATCCCCTTGGCATGCTTCCTAAAAACACAAATTCCTGGACCCCTCCCCAGACCTAAAGCAGCAGAATCCCAGTGGGTATGACCAGGGAGGGTACATAAAATTTGACATGCAGAATGGTAATAATTTTTCCCAGCCAGCATACATTCCCCTTTCCTCTAGAAACCCGTTTTCCTTCTAAAACCCCTTCACCAAGTTTCAGTCCATACAATTGGGAAGGGGGGTAATGATTGCTCCCCAGTAGGTAAGCACATGACCTAAGCCTGGCCAATCAGAGAATTTGGTCCATCTGTCCACAGTGATTGGGCCTTCAATGTTCAGGGATGGACATTCAATGTGACCTGAGCCAGGGAGCCCCAGTCCCAGAATTTTACTGGAAATCTTGGGAAAGAGAAGACCTCTTTTACCATTGGAAACACGCGCTGTGAAGGTGACGTACGCCTGCAGAGCCAGGGGCCGCCACCTGGTGAGGACCCACCGGACAGGGAAGCCTTCCATAGGCAAAATCGAGCTGAAGAGGGAAAGAGAAGTTCTAGAGCCGTGGTTCTCAACCTTTCTCATGCCGCGACCCTTTCATACAGTTCCTCATGTTGTGGTGACCCCCAACCATAAAATTATTTTCGTTGCTACTTCATAACTGTAATTTTGCTACTGTTAATGAATCGTAATGCAAATATCTGTGTTTTCCGATGGTCTTAGGCTCTACAGCAGCGGTTCTCACTGTGGGTCGCAACCCACAGGTTGAGAACCGCTAGCAGGGTCACCTAAGACCATTGGAAAACACAGATATTTACCGTATTTTCCGGCGTATAAGACGACTTTTTAACCCAGGAAAATCTTCTATATGCCCAGTCGTCTTATACGCCGGAAAATACGGTACATTACGATTCATAACAGTAGCAAAATTACAGTTATGAAGTAGCAACGAAAATAATTTTATGGTTGGGGGTCACCACAACATGAGGAACTGTATTAAAGGGTTGCGGCATTAGAAAAATTGAGAACCACTTCTCTAGAGATTCTTGGGAGAACAGCCCAAGAATGGGCCAGCATGCAGAAGACGCGGAGAGCTGAGACTCTCACAGAGAAATGAGGCCAGAGTCCTGAAAGTGCCTCCCTGTAGCCTGCCCCACCGCCAGACCTGCAGGTAGGCCAGTCTCCAGCCTCCCTTTAGAGGAAGTCACTTTGAGTTGTGTTTTTCTGTTACCTATAAACAGAGGTAAGTCATTCGTGTTCCAAAGCTTATTCATTCACTCAACAACTGTTGCCGTCTACTATATGCTGAGCACTGTCCTAGACACTGGGGATGCGGCAGTGATCAAAACACACAGACTTGCTGTCCTCATGGAGGTGACAGCGAGGAGGGTTGACAGGCAATCGGTGTCACCTTCTTGCACATATACATAAAAATCAGTAAAAATAGCATCTCAGGCGCAGAGAATGAAAACAAGGGAGGAGGATAAAGAGTGCCCGGGTTGTGGGAGGGATTAATAGGGTTGTCAGGGAAGGCCTCGCCGCCACGGTGACATTTGAGCAGAGACTCAAGGAAGTGAAGGAATGAGCAAAGCAGACATTGGCAAAAGGGAGGTGTTCCAGGCTGTGGGAACAGCCAGTTCAAAGGTCCAGACACAGGAGCATTTTTTAGGAAGAGCAAGGAAGCCATAGTGGCCCAGGGAAATAGAGGGGAATGCCGGGGTAAAAAATGAAGTATAAACAGGGGCTTGATTGTGGGCGGCCTTCAGGATGCTTGTCAAGATTTTGGCTTTTCCCCTGAGGTGGGGGCCATGGCAGGATGGTGACAGAAGAGATTCACGGTTTGTGTGGCCCTGGGCAAGTCACTTCAACTCGGTGAGCCCCACTTGCCTCACGTACAACATGAGGGTGTGTTTCATTAGGCAAACGCCACAGTAATAACGGTTATAGACTAGATCCACTCACGATTGCCAAAATCAGTGGATGAGGGTTTGCAGAGAAACAGAATAGCCTTGAAGTTTCACCCCCGCCTCCCCCTCCAAGATGTTTATTAATTACAAAGAGAGACCTGGTAACCTCACAGTGGAGAAACCCAGCAGATGCCGCCTTGACTAAGTGATGTAGGTTTAACATCAGCAGTAATAAGACACATCCACCTCACTCGCCCCTCTAAGATGCCCTGAGGATGCAGTATCGCTTCTCTAGAGTTCTTGCCAAAATGCACCACCTCGGTCTAATCACGAGAAAACATCAGACTAACCCAAATGGAAAGACATTCTTCAAAATAACTGGCCTCTGCTTATCATAAGAGCTGAGGCCATGAAAAAAACAAAACAAAACAAGGAAGATAAAGAAATTGTCACAGGTTGGAGAAGACTAAACATCTAAATGCAATGTGGATTTCCAGACTGGATTTTGGGATGGAAAAAGGACGTGAGCGGGAAACCTGGTAAAATTTAAATAAAGTCTGTAATTTAGTTGGTAGCATTGCGCCAATGTTAATTGTGAGGGGATTGGAACTTGAGGGTTGTACTATGGTTATGTAAATTGTTAACATAGGGGAAGCTGGGTGAAGGGTATACTAGTTCTGCAATTTTTCTGAAATTATTTCAAAGTGCAGAATTTAAAATTGGGGTGAGTAGCAGTTCTCGCCATATAGGGATGGAATGCAGATTGAACAGAGACGAAGTCCGCAGTGCCCTGCTAGGTGAGGGTTCTATAAACGACAGCGACTTTTACTGCTAGCTCCTTCCCATCTGTTACCAAACACTTGCAAAGCACCAACATGCTCACCACTGCTGGATGGCTCCCACTGTCTCCAGCCCTCAGCAGTGACTTCTCTGCTTGGGATTCGGTAAACAGGATTCCTCAGATCAGTCCCAAAAACCAAGAGTTTAAACAAAAGCAAACTGTGCCTCCTCGCTGCCTGCATCCCTGGGATTGTGAAATAGAAACCAGAGGCTCCCGAGTGCTGAATGTATCAAGATAACAACTCCGCCCCTCGGCCCCCTCACCCCCGCCCCAACCAGCCCCCAGAAGCAGATGGCAGAATTTAGTTGAAAAGGTCTAAAAGGAAAAAGAAGAAAGAAAGCATCCATTCTTGGATTGACCTGCCACATTGGCAATGACAAAGGGGCAGGCCACGTTTGGTTTTATCCTGGATCATTTTTTACCCTAAATCAGTGGTCTCCGAACTTCTGATCAGACATAGCAGTTTGCAACAACTCCCTCAATATTTATTGATTTTCTTATTAAGCATAGACATATACTACTATATTAACATATTCTGTGAATGCTGCATCATATGCAAAAAAAGTGTAAAGAGGAGGCGATAAAGAAATAAATGATATTTTGAAAAATTACTAAAACACATTAAAATATTTTTACTCTCACTAAATTACTATTAATATTTCCATATTGAAAACAGTGTGACTCAAAATCCTTCATTATTTTAAAATTCTTGGTGTATAATTATATGGTCCAGCTTATATCAACATTTGATTTTAATGGCCGTCATAAATGAAAAAGTAACCTCATAAAGATACGTCTTCCAACTGGAAGAAGGGTATCATTTGTTGTAGTTATTTTTAAAAAATTATTTCCACCTTCCAATTCCATATACCAATTTTTCAAAGGTTTTTGTTGAAATGTGTTTATTTCTCGCTTCCTTGAGATTAAGCTACTCTTCTTGAAAATGAATCGAAAGTGTTGAATCTTTACACTATCAACACAAGACTTTAAAATCCACAGAAGTACTAGGTTGGGATGATTTAAATTGTATCAGAAAATCCTGTTTCCAGGCCTTTAAATTATGTGCAGTTTTGAGCATTTCTATAGGTAATTTACATAATTTTCAATAGTGTGAATATGTCAACAGCAATCCCTTAACAAGAGCCCTCCAAACATCTCTTTTCACATTGCTCTCTCCATAGTCCAGTTTTCTTTTAAAAAGCAATCCTTGTCTCTCTCATTTTTCAAGTGCCACCTTTACCCCGAAGGCCCGGAATAAGTGTGTGGCTAACCAAGGGCCTGCAGTGGCAGGAATGTGAACTCTGCCCTCTTCCCGTGCTTGTATTACTCACATCGTCTTCTCCCCAAGGAATCTCTTTGGCCACTTGTCCATTGCCATTGGGAAGGGTTGGGTCAATTAAAAGTGGAGTGGCCACAAAGCCCCCATCTGGTCCTTCTCTGCTGTTCCCTCTTCATGGAGGCGGAGTCAGCAAGGCTAAGGGGACTACACACCCACAGTCCACACTCAGTGTCCCAGACCATGCACCCTGGGGTCCCGGGATTTCCTTCTAGGACTGTGTGAGCTTCTTCCCCAGGGCTGACCTCCCAAGAGCAGATTGCATCAGCAAGATACACACCCTGCAGCCCCAGGAAGGCCAAGGGAGTGGGGCAGAGCTTGGACATTCAGGCTGGCACATGCAAACGCACGTGCACAGAGCCCCTCGTAGTAAGACTGAGCTGGAGATAGAAAGAAAGGGAAATGCGTTGTGGGCCGGGTGATATTCCAGCCAGAACATGGAGAAGCCCAAGAATCCTAAACCTGAACCTGGCTCTCCAGGTCATCATGAAGGTGTATTTGTAAGAGTAGGAGGCTAGAACATGTTTTGTTTAACATTTTGATATTCAGATATATGGTAATTGGGCCTCCATTGGGTATAACTGTCCTGAAAATTGATAGGGACAGTTAATCGGGCCAAATTGGTGTCACTCAGCTGCCTCCTCTAGATGGGCAGCCACTTCAGAAGGCCATTTGATGGGGCTCCTCTTTTCCCACTAAAGTGTCAGGCAAACTCTAATTTGAGTTCTTATTTTGAGAGGTCTCTAGGCAGCTGCTGGCCTGCGAAAGAGTGCACCAGGATTTACGCTTGAGTTTTCCAATGCCAAGGACTGGGGAGCAACACACTTGTGATGTGTTGATGGTTAGTCAATTAACTTATGCTCCTTAGAGATTCACAAATACTCCTTAGAAATGATGTGTATACCCTCTCCATTCTCAGACACTATTCATCACCCCTCGTCCCATATTTTTTGGAAAGAATTTCACGGTGGCAGTCGAAGTCATAAGAGCAGCCCTTGAAATGGGTTTTCAGATTTGGGGCAGAACTGTGAATTTTCTCTCTCCCAGTTCCCCAAAGAGAATCACCTCATTTTGGTCAGCCGAGACTTTCAGATCCAAGCCAGTCCACCATTCACCGAGTAGGCTGACACCCTGGTCTCTAACTAGGAGAGCACAAATCCTGAGCATGTCTGAGACATCCAGATCCAAGACCATTTACACAGCCAGAGGGGGCTCCACTGCCAGCTGGAATAGTAAGTATTAGTAAAGCTGAAAGTCTTTCTTATTATTTTAGATTAAAATGATATATTAGAAATAGAAGGTCATATATTGTCTTCTGGATCCCATGGATGGCCTGGTCTAGAATGCCTTGGTGACACTGCCCTAAGTCATGAATTCCAATGAGAGGTCACTGAGGAGCCTCAGAGCAGACTTTCTGCTCAAACAGATGCTAAGAGATTAAGGTTTCTCAAAGAAGGAGGAGGAGGAAGAAGAAGATTCAATTAACATTTGAATCATGTAGTTGGAAGGAGATTTAGAGAACCTGAACTCTCTAGTGAGGAATGTGGAGCCAGGGAAGCAGGGCCACAGCAGAGAGAGAAGTCAAAGAGCACACATTTCCAGTTAGAAGTTGAATAATTTCTGGGGATCTAATGCCCAGTATTGTGATTACAGTTAGCAATACTGCATTATACTTGAAAGTTGCTAAGAGAGTAAATCTTAAAAGTTCTCACCACAAAAAGAAATGGCAGTTACATGACGTGATGGAGGCGTTAGCTAATAATCATATTGTAATATATAAGTGTATCAAATCAACACCTTGCACATCTTAAACTTACACAGTGTTATATGTTAACTAGAGGCCCGGTGCACGGATTCGTGCACAGGTGGGGTCCCTTGGCCTGGCCTGCGGGGATTGGGCCAAAACCGGCTCTCTGACATCCCCCGAGGGGTCCCAGATTGCGAGAGGGCTGTTCTCGGGTGATGCACCCTGGAATCAGGCTCCCTTCTCTCTAGTTCTGGGTGTGTCACCTGAGAACCGCAGCTGCCAAGTCACCACAGCTCGGCAGCTCCTGCGTTGAGCGTCTGCCCCCTGGTGGTCAGTGCATGTCATAGCTACCGGTCAGACGGTCGCTTAGGCTTTTATATATATATAGTATCTCAATAAATCTGGCGTGGGGAGTCAGGAGACTGGGATCTAGTTCAGTTCAGTCTCTACCTAACTGTGATTGCCTCTTGTCAGATCAGAGAGACTTGATGTTCTCCACGTTGAAAAGCTTAGCTATACATCCAATCAAGGGCTGTAAATGCAAATTCCTACAGGGACCAGGGAATAAAGATAAATGAACAAAGAAGGTCACGTGTGAAGCAATAGGGAGCGGTGAACTGGAGAGAATAACCACCACTCAGTATCAGTTGGTATCAGTTAGGCAGGAATATAAGTTGAGGGTTGACAGATGCCAACCCCTCTCCTTTTTTTTTTTTTTTTTTCAGGAAAAGCTAGGAATCCAGATATTATATGACAATTTCTTGTTAATGATGACATCTAATTTAAAAAACACTCTTTTTTGAAACACCGATGGACAAAAGTCCCCTCTGAAGCCAGCTGCTTCAGGACACTTTCACACATAACTCCATTTCAACTTCACTGGCATCCCTGGCTGCCAAGGGCTTTATGTTGCTCTGTCCTAATACCCTTCATGTTTACTTCTGCTGAAGAAGTTTATTCGCCTGGGAAGTAGCTCCCGAACGCAAACATTTGTTTTAACTGCTGTGGCAAATCATTCATTGGCCGGGAGGCCAAGAAGAACAGCCAAGCCTTTCCCCCCACAAACATGTCGTGAGGTCACTTTAGAAAGGCGTCTGCAGATTTGCCTGTTTCCCTCTGGAAAAGAGGCCACAGCGGCCTAGGGATGGAAGGAAGACGCCCGCCTGTCCAGACGGGGTGCGAGTTCACATCTCAGCCCTGCAGATGCAACACCTGACATCCAAGGGAGGCCTTGATAGTCACAGTGGCGTCCACTCCACCCAAACACACAACTCTCCCCCGTGCGAAGCTCGGCTCTCCTTTCCTCTTCCTCCCAGCCCTCTTTATTTTCTGGGCCTGCTCCTTGGTTGACATTTGCCATATTTTTTTAATGCATATCAGGTTAATTCCTCTCTTTCTTGTTTCACACAATTCCATGCAAATGATCGCAGCCTCAATACACATTTCAAAGGGAGTCATTTTATTTGATTCTTTAATCTTAACTTTGCCCTCCAAGCATGCCAATCACCCAGTGCTCAATTTTTAATATGATTGTACAAAAATTATGGGGGGAAATGGAATCTAAATGATGGACTTGATTTTTTTTTTATATCAGGCAAGAATTAATTCTTCAAAATAATTGTCTAGAGGTGATTCAATTTCACCTGCTCTTTAAATATGCATTTTTCAGTGCTCTATGGCTTGAAGGAACGACTTAAAATTAGTATATACTAGTATCATAGGCTGTGAATCATAAATAGAATTTCTAGCAGTAAAGCTTTGTCACCTTTGCTGCAGAACTCCATTTTGAAAATGAAATTTTACCTTCCTGATAAACCCCTTTGCCTGCCCGCTACTCCACTGTCCAAATAATTTTACCATGTAAAGACAGAAGATTGTTTTTTAAAATAATTGCAATTTAAGAGATGTTGAGACAGGCAGAATTCTAAGGTGGTCCCCATGATTTCCACTCCCTGGTGTTATGCCCTGTAGGTTGCAGGAGTGGGGGGCATTTGTGACTTGCTTCAAGCTCACTAGCTTCATTAGGTGTCATTATATGGCAAAGGCGAAGGAAGTCATTCCTGTGATTTTATATATATAATTTACATATATTTGTATATTTAATTTATATACATTCAAATCATAGGAATTGTACATATAAAAATATACATAAAGATTGTGTGTGTGCGTGCGTGTGTGTGTGTGTGTGTGTGTGTGTGTGTGACCCTGTCTTGCTAGCATGCGCTAGAGTAAGAGAGATTCTGGCCTAGAAGAAGCAATGTGTGAACTGTCTATGGCGAGGGTGAGCCCCTTCGGTGAGTTGAACTGCCCATGGCGAGGGGACCACGTGGCGGGAAATCGCAGGCAGTCTCTGGGATCGCAGGGTGGCCTGCAGCCGTGTCCCGTAAGGAGCTGGGTCCTCAGTCATGCAGCCACAGGAAATGAGTGGTGCCAGCAACCCGAATGAGCGTGGGAGTGGGTCCTCCCCGAGTCGGTAAGCCTCCGATGAAAGCACAGCCAGGCCCTCCCGTGACAGCAGCCTGGGGAGACAGGCAGAGGGCCCAGTGAGGCCGGGCCTGCACTCCGGACCCACAGCAGCGGTGAGCTAGTCAACAGATGTTGTTTTCAGCCGCTGAATTTGTGATCATTTGTTCCACAGCAATAGGAAACTAACAGAAAATTCATGTGTGTGGACTTTTGCAAAATGTGTCACATGACAGAGTCTTAATGCTGAGAGACTTTAGTCCAACCCCTTCATTTGACAGAGGAGCAATGGGGAATCAGAAACGTGAACAGTCACAGGGCAAACTAATGAGAAAGCCGGGAACTTGGAATCCTGGGAAATCGATTTTGTCAAAAAGCTCTAAATATAGGGTAATGATAGCTCCCATTGCATTATGTGCCAGGTCTGTGCTATGTGATTTGCATGTATTACTTGTAGTTCTTTTAACCTAAAACAATTTCTCTTTTTAAAATGATAGGTTTTGTAATTTATTTTATTTTTGTTCATCCTCACCCAAGGATATTTTTCCACTGATATTAAGAGAGTGGAAGGGAGGGGGAGAGGCAGAGAGAAACATCGATGTGAGAGAGACACATTGATTGGTTGCCTCCCGCACATGCCCGACTAGGGACAGGGATAGAGCCTGCAACCGAGGTACATGCCCTTGACCAGAATCAAACCCAGTACCCTTCAGTCCATAGGCCGACGCTCTATCCACTTAGCCACATTGACTAGGGCTACAATTTATTTTCAATTACCCCAGTCATATATTAATACAGTATCATCATTTAAAAAATCAAAAAAGCATCTAAACTGAACTTTCCCTTGATTCCGCTTCTATTCTTCCTCGAAAATCAACCCCCTTCTTTTTAAGTAACCACTGGTATTAGTTTTAGTATACATTTCCGGAATATATGGAGGTGAGTGTAAGAGTGAGGGAGAGTTGTGTTTTGTGGGATTTTCTTAAACATAAATGGGACCACATTTTACATATTTGTTTTGTAATTCCTTTTCATTTAATGATATATCCAGAGGAACATACACATCTACATCTTCACCTGAGGATATGAACATACACATCTACATCTACATTATGAACATACACATTATGAACATACACATCTACATCTTCACCTGAGGATATTTTTTCCATTGATTTTGAGAGAGAGTAAAAGGGAGAGGGAGAAATAGAAAGACAGAAATATTCCTGATTTTTTATGAAGTTGAGCATCTTTTTAAATGTTTATTGGTCATTTCTACTTCATGGTTTATTAATTGCATATTCATACTCTTTATTCACTATTATACTGAGTTGTTTGTCTTTTTCTTAGTGATTTGTAGGAACTCGATAAATGTATTCTGAACTATTAATAGTTTGTCTGCTTTATATTTAGCAATGTTTCTTCTAAACTGTCCCTTGTTTTTTTAATTTGAAATTTGTTTCAGTGACAGGAGAGAGGTAAGAACTAACCTTTCCCAATGGGGAGCCAACTGTTCCCACAGCATTAAGCAATACATGCTTTCCCCACTGAGCAGAACAAATCTGCATAAATACGTGTTTGCGCCTAGACCCCACAGTCTCTTACATTGACTCTATGCCAACACTTTTCCATTTTAATTATTATAACTCCACTATCTGTTTTGATATCTAGAAAGGCAATTTGTTATTCATTTTCAAGATCTTCTTATCAGATATTTCCTCTTTCAAATGAATTATAGAATCAGCTATGACACTCAAAAAGAATAATGATATGAGTGTCTATATATGTATATGCATCTGTATGTGTAAGTGTGTATGCTTCTGTGTGTGTCTGTATGTGTTTAAGTGTCTGTATATGTGTGTGTATATAGCTCTGCCCACTAAGGGGTCTGAAATCAAAGACCCAAGAGTAACACCAGACACACTTAGCGCCCAGATCTTAATTTCTAAAAATTATTTTCCGCTAAAAGGAACCAAAGATTCTTGGAGAAATGGCTAATAACAGGACTGGGTCAAGACAAGTAGAAGGTGAACCTAAACATCTCATTTTGAAAGAAAGGAAGAAAGTGGTCAAAGATGTCAAATAGACACAGGAGCCAGCATGTACGGCTTTACCGGCCCTGTCTGGGACAGCATAGACATCAAAATAAATAAAACAGTAATGGATTACACCCACTAAATAAAAGAGTAAAAACAAATAGATCAATAAATTGAAAGTTTGATGAGGAGCAGGATATGCACATAGTCTCAAAGTATATCCCCACAAAATACTTATTAATTACAAGGGAAAAGAGTAACTTGATAGTGGAGAAGCCTGGCATACACCACCTTAGTTATTAGGGTTAATATCACCATCAATGGGACAAATTGAAAACATGTGCTGCAAAAACACACCATCGCTTCCATGGTATTCTTGCCAAAGATGCATAACCTAAATCTAAGCATGAGAAAACATCAGATTAATCTAAATGAGGGATATTCTGCACGTAACTGGTATGCTAATAGTATGTTAGTTAATGCATAATAATATTATATTATGATATACTAGAGGCCTGATGCATGAATTTGTGCACCAGTGGGGTCCCTCGGCCTGTCCAAAACCAGCTCTCTGACATCCCCCTAGTGGTCCTGGATTGCGAGAGGCTGCAGGCCAGGCCAAGGGACCCCACGGGTGCACGATTGGGGCCAGGGAAGTACATGGGAGGTTGCCAGCTGGGGCGGGGCCACAGGAGGGCTCCAGGGTATATCCAGTCCATCTCACTCAGTCCCAATTGGCCGGACCCCAGCAGCAAGCTAACCTACTAGTCGAAGCATCTGCCCCCTGGTGGTCAGTGCACATCATAGCGAGTGATTAAATGGCCTTAGCATATCATTAGCATATTACCCTTTGATTGGTTGAACGGATGACCGGACACTTAGCATATTAGGTTTTTATTATATAGGATAGTATTATACATGTTATATATTGGAATATATAGTTGTTTTCTTTTAAAATACATGTTTTATATGGATATGTTTTCTTTTTTAAGATATAAACCTTTCCAGAACTTTTTAATATACAAAAGTTCCATACAGTTCTGTGAATATTTACAGGTATGTGTGTGTACACATGTATTCTTTTTTAAATATGTAAACAATGTACTTCATACCATTTATGACATTCTACAAACTAGATTTTCCACACATAAAGAATCACCTCCTTCTCAAGTGCTCTAAAATATGGATATGGGAGGTCATTTAGCCATTTCTCTTTGATTGCCATTTATTTCCATCCTTTTACTCTTATACACAAGGCTCAATGAACACCTTGCCTATGCTCATTGTAGACTACTTTATGCATTTCTCTAGAAAGAATATGGGTAATAGAATTCCTGGGTAACACTTTAGAGCTCAATAGGTATTTCCAAATTTCCCTTGATAATCGTCACACCAATTCACGCTTACAAGGAATGTTTCACAAGAGAAATCACAATGCACACAAAATTCAATGACATGGAGAGTTGCATGGAGAATGTGATAGACACTGATAGCTGTCACTCAGTACGTGTTCTCCATTCCTACCATAGTAATACAGTATTTAGCTTGGCTTTGTCCAACTGCTTAGATAAAATCTACATTTCCCATTCTCCCAAGCAGCTAAGCATGGTGGTCATATCATTAGGTCAATAAGATGTGAATGGAGGTAATTTCTGGGCAATTCCTTTGGGAGAAAGAAGTGAGCCCAACAGCTCTTCCCCCCTTCCTGCTGACTGGAATGCAGATGTGATGGCTGGAGTTAGAGCAGCCACATTGGACTATAAAATGGGAGCCACTTGCTGATGATGGCAGAGCAATAGAACAGAAGGACCTTGGATCCTAGATTGTGGAGCCACCCAACCAGCCATCAATCACCTACCCAGACCTTTTTTTTTTTAATCCTCACTAGAGGATGTTTTTCCATTGATTTTTAGAGAGAGAGTAGAAGGGAGAGGGAGAGACAGAGAGAAACATGGATGTGAGAGAGACACATCAATTGGTTGCTTTCAGCATGCCCCGGACCAGGGCCAGGAGCCTGCAACCGAGGTACATGCCCTTGACCGGAATCGAACACAGGATCCTTCAGTCCACAGGCCGACGCTCTATCCACTGAGCCAAACCAGCGAGGGCACCTACCCAGACTTTTAAATGAGGGGGGGAAGGGGTCAAATAAAAGCCACTTTTGAGAGATGTCTGCTTGTAACAGCAACCAAATTGATACCCTAAATAAAACAGTCACTGAATGCTGAAAGGGAATTATCTAGTAAAGAAAGAAATTATGTCAAATTGGGGAGACCATAAAAAGATTATTTTATTTTATATCTTCCCAGTAGTTCTTCGAGAAGGGAAGTTAATATACTGGCATTTATCGGCCATTAATGTTGTAGAATGTTTAAAATGCTTATTGTAAGACTGTTTTATTCTGCTGGGGAATTTTCTACACTGCTGGAGAGGGCAGGCCAAGGGATTCAGCTCTGCTGAAGGAACCAGGGGGAAATGTTGTCCAAACCAACTGGGGTTTTGGCAATGAATGCACATTTGTTCACCAGTTTAGCATTTGTTTAGATTCCGCTGTTTTGAAAATTAAGTGGTTCAGTAATTTAAATTTGTTCCTAAGCCCAGTGTAACGAGTGACCTTTCTTCTCCTCAGGTCACTGAAAAGAATTTTCTTGTGTTTGTGGCTAATTCCTCCATGGCAGAGGCCCAAATAAGGGGACAGGAGAGACGCTTAGGTGAAAAATAAACACGGGATGAGAGAAGGATCCTGGATTTCCTGTGGCTCATTCTATTTTCAGTCATCCACTCTGTCTTATGAGAGTTTGGACGGGATTTGTATCAGAATAAACTGTGCACAAATTCTAGGAAATAATTTGGAATTACCAAAATGACAATTTCCCAAAACCTAGTTTTCCGGCTTGAGTTTTTAAGTTTTCTTTTCAAATCTATTGTTCTGATTCTAAGACTAGAAGAACCAAAATCAGTCATTGTTTTTAAGGAAGTCGTTGATTAATATTTGGCCCTATTTAAGCTTAGCTAATTCAATGCCTTTAAACATTTTAAACTGCTTTTTCTAAAGTTGATATTGTGGATTTTCTTTGCAAGCCTTCAAACGTCCAATGTTTCTACTTACTTCATCCATTCTTATGGGTCTAACAAATCACACTTATACAGCAACTCTGTTCTCTTCAGCATTCCAACGATTGCATATACACTTAATAAGACTTTAATTTTAAAATTGTATGTGTAAGCAATGATTCAATTACATTTTAAATTATACTCAACATGTCTGATCAATAGGTTACTCTAATAGTCCTATATCTCTTACACATAAGCCTCTTAAAATATGTAAATTACTAAGTATGAACAGATTCCTTCTTAACAAAAAATATTAATATCGTGATTTTTGACCCTGTCAAAGTCTTCCACATTTATTTCTGAATCTTATCTCAAAATATGCTTACTGATAACATTTCTTTGGACATTTCTATAATTAACTCTAAATATTCCTGGGGTGTAAACATGCTTACCTTCTAGGGATATTCTTACCTGAGGTGGCTGAGGCTGCTTCCAACTCAGCACTTCACCTGGGTCCGTGGATGGAATTCAGAGGGGTCTGTAAATGTGGATGGAAAAAGGATATTTATTCTCACCAACCTCTAACTGAATGTAGCATTCCAATATGAATGTGGCAACTAACCACAGTAGCATTAGCAGGACCTCTGATCTTGTCATCAGTACAAATCACAGGTATTTTCATATCAGATTATGGTTGTTACAAATATCCTAAAATATCTTTTATATTCAGCATTATTTCCAAGTTATGGAAGCTATAAGGCCTGTTGTTAGAAATTCATGACGAGTGCCCTCGGTGTCTCTTGCTTCAACAGTGTTAGGACGGAACACTGTTGAAGCAAGAGACACCGAGGGCACTCGTCATGAATTTCTTTATTAATACATTAAAAAAATAAGATCTAACAACAGGCCATGGGTGACCATTGCTTTGTTTTCTGTCACTATAAATGAGTTTGCATTTTTGAGAATTTTACATAAATGAAATCATGCATTATGATTCTTGGGGGAGGAGGGAGGGTTGAGGGAATCTTTTCACTCATCATAATGATTTTGACATTCATGCTGAGTGCATATCATACATCGCTTTTATTCCTTTTTATTGCAGAGTAGTAACCCATTGTATAGATCTACCACAATTTGTTTATCATTTACCTGCTGATGAACAATTACAATGCTTCTAATTTTTAGCTGTTACAAATAAACTTGCTATTAACATTCATATACAAATCTTCGTGCTGACTTATGTTTTCCTTTCTCTTGGGTGTCAAATGGCTGGGTCATATGGTAGGGAAATTTTTAACTTTTTAAGAAACTGACAAACTATTTTCCAAATTGGTTGTCCCATTTCATATTCCCGCCAGCAGCATATGAGAGGCTAGTTGCTCCACATCCTTGTCAACACTTGCTACATTCAGTCTTTGTAATTTTAGCCGATCTAATGGATATGTAATGGTATTTCATTGTGGTTTAATTTGCATTTCCCTGAAGACTGATGATGTTGAGCATCTTTTATGTGCCTGTTGGCCATCTGCATATCTTCCTTTTTGAAGCAATGGTTCAAAATTTTTGCCCTTTTAAAAAATTGAGTTATTTGTTGTATTACTATTGAGTTGTAAAATATGTTCATATATTTGGGTTTTTTAAAGTATATTTTATTGATTTTTTTACAGAGAGGAAGGGAGAGGGATAGAGAGTTAGAAACATCAATGAGAGAGAAACACCCCCTACTGGGGATGTGCCCGCAACCAAGGTACATGCCCTTGACCAGAATCGAACCTGGGACCCTTCAGTCCGCAGGCCAACGCTCTATCCACTAAACCAAACCGGTTAGGACTGTTCATATATTTGTTATACATTTCTTATATGTTTTTATATCTATCTGATAGATGTTTTGCATTTCTCCCAGTCTGTAGCTTGCCTCTTATTTTTCTCAATTTTGTCTTTTAACGAGCAAAAGTTTTAAATTATGTTGAAGTCTAATTTATCAATGTTTTCTTTCATGGTTTGTACTTTTTGTGTTATAAGAAACCTTAACCTACGCCAAGGTTGCAACAATTTTCTCCCATGTTATTTTCTAGAAAGTTTATGGTTTTAGGCTTTACCTTTAGGTCTGTAATTCATTCTGGGTTGATTTTGTGTGTATTACATGAGGTAAAGAATCTATGTTAATTTTTTTCTTATCGATATTCAGTTTTCCCACCATGTGTACATTGCATGCATTTTTATGTATTTTGCAACATTGTTTTCAGATGATGTCCTTAGACTTCACCAAACTGCCAAAGAGGTCCCTGGCACATCTTCTAGAGATTCCAGCAGAGTAGAGATAAGAGACTGCAGACATCCAGGGAAAGTGTTTTCAGTATCCATGTGGGAATCCATCGTATCATCCCATGGGTTTGGGGAGACCATTTCTCAGTACGATGAGGTTGCATAACAACCAGCGATTTGGTTCAGGGCACTAAAGGATTGTCAGAGATGTGGATGAGATCCCCTGAACCATAACGAGAACTGTTATGTCAATTTCATAATTGCAAGAAGGGCTGCTCACAGCCCCTGATCTACTCATGAAAGTTTGCAACTACCTCCCATGTGATTATTTGATTAAATTTGAGACGTCTTTGCTTCTCAGGACATATCTAAGTCATCCTGCTTAGGCAGGGTGGCTATCTGTCCTTGTTTGCCTGGGACAGTTCTGGTTTATGCTGTGTTATTAACAGTATCCCTTTCACTCTCAAAATGTTCCACTCTCCAAAGGTCTCTCGACCTTTGGTTAACGGAGACCTCAGAGTTGGGGCCCACCTGAACCGGCGGCTGGATGGGGAAGGGCGGAACAAAGAAGCAGTGGCGCCTGCTCATGCTTCTGTCACCAGAGAGAGCGGCCCTGACTCCTGCCCCTCCAGCCCTCCTCCTGCAGCCACTCAGTTTAGTTCCTCCCCATATGTCCCTGGCACTTTTTGAGCTGCTACCCCAGCACTGGAGCTCAGAGCAAATGAGTCTGTGAGCAAATGAGTCTATTGGCAAACTCCTCAAGAGGAATGCTTGGGACTACGGCGGCCCTCCTCCTCACGGGGGTGCAATCCTGGCTGTCTTTGGCAGCCAGATGTTATGGGGACTCCTGACTTCCTGGTTCTGGTGCCCCTGGCTCGGGAGCCCAGTGTGGGGCTGGGTCCCGAGCTCCTCAGGGGGACTTCTGCAGTCAAGACATCCCTTGGGTTTCTGAACCGCCACACTTGGGTATGGGGCCAGCCCATTTGACATCTCTGCCCCTCCCATCAGTCTCAGTGTGGCTTCTTCTTTATCTCCTTAGTTACAGGACTTCTGTTTAGCTAGACTTCAGCTGGTTCTCAAGGCAGTTGTTCTATAATTTAGTTGTCATTTTGATGTGGTCATGGGAGGAGGTCAGCACAGTGTTTCCCTACTCTGCCATCTTGACCAGAAGTCTCTAGACCTTTGAACTTGGAATTCTGTAATCTCTTCGAATACTCCCTCTGTCTTCAGGACACAAATTCTTTTAGAATTTAGAACAATATCGATTGGATCCTGGAAACTTCTGATGTCTCTCAGTCAGTGTTTCCTCTGAAGACCAGTCAGCTTTGTTCACCATCAAAGATAATATTCAACTAAAAGCAAAAAGAAAACGTATTTAAAAGCCATCCTATATACTTATTCTCCTTAAGGAAAAAAGAAAGCAAAAAGTGGGATGTCTTGGAAGGAAATGCCAAAGAGGTGAGGGGTAGAAATTCTGGGGATTAATATTGAAATGCCAGCCTGACCCCAGCTTGGCTGCAAGAACCTGCTTGGAGTGGTCTGAGTGCCCTTCACATACAGATCCATTGGAAAGCTGTTCATGACTACAGGATCTGGGCAGTTGTATAAAGGCTGTTGTTCCATTGTTGGATTTTATCATCAACCGGCAAAAGCTTTATCTCCTCCTCCTCTCATTTGGCAACTTCTGTTGCCTCCTAACTAGTCCCTGAAGGGAAGAATAGACTTTAGCCATCTGGGTTACTCTCCACTCCCCATCTTTGAGTCCTCAAGATCTTTGCTGAAGAACAAGTAGAGAGAGCATAAAAGAAAAAGAGAAGAAAACCTTAACCTTACCTTGAGCTCTTTGTGGTTCTTCAAAAGAATGAGTTTCTGAATCACCTTTATCCTTTTTATTTATTTTAGGGTAGGCAGTAGAGGAAATTAGAAAGGGCAGCGTGACTGTGGTCATTTTGGGCAACATCAAGAGCCGTATCCTCTCATTTGTATTTTGTCTTCATTCATCCACTATTGATTGAGTTCTTCTTTGTGTACCAGGCACTGTTCTAGGCACTGGGGCATAGCCATGAGCAAAACAGTCAAGTCCCTGCTCACATGGAGCTGATATCTGGTGGGAGAGACAGACAGTGAACAGATAAACATGTGTGATGTAGTGTTCTGGAATGATAAATGCATGAGCTGGCTGAGGATGCTGCTTTGGACAGAGTGGTCTAAAGGACCTGTCTGGGGTGGAGACATATGAGCAGAGTTCTGAATGGAGTGAACATGAAATCCATGGGACTGTGTCTGTAGGGTGGTGTGGGCCGAGGGACAGCATGTGTGGGTGTCTGGAAGACCCCTCTCCATATGGGAATAAGTGTCTCCCACTGGACATTAGTGATCCTGAAATTCTGATGCTCTGCCTAAAAATATGCCCAAGAGCTGATTTCCTGTAATTTTAAGTGGAAAAAAAATTATAATGTATGACACGTCAACCCCAGCCCCCTAATACTTTTCTACAATGGAAGTAAATACTTAAAATGCTTTACAAGTACCCGCAGGAGGAAGCTGTGAGGCATAAAGGTGGGGATGGGATCCTTCGCCTCCTTTTTCATACTGAGTTTCTATCTATGCATACTTGATCTTTTTTTTTTTAATTCATCTATAAAAATATGGAACGCTTCGCAAATGTGTGTGTCATCCTTGCATGGTGGCCATGCTGATCTTTGTTTTAATCCACTTTCAGTACATATGCTGCTGAAATGAGTGCAACATGCTTACTTTTGAAGAACAGGAAGTTAGAAAGGCACTGATGTAATTGATCACATTTTCTGCTTTGCACTGGCTGCCAGGAAGCTCAGCAACTAATTCTCAGTCCACCACGGACAAGTGTCCAGGACCTCCTCGCCCACATTTTGTGTGAAAACCTCACCCTTCGCTTTCACCTCTTCTCCTCCCCGTGTTCCTTCACTGATTTTCTTGTTTTCTTTTCCCTGTTGCCATATATATGTTTTTGCATGCTGCCTCAGATCTGTTTTGAAAAGAGCCAATATTTAAATAAAAGAGTTTTTATAATGGAGCGCTTTTTCTGTAGAGATCTCTGCACATCAGGAAAGAAATGTGTATAGAAATAAAGCATGGTTTGGCATGGAGAATACATACGTGTGCTTGTGCGATGTGTATATGCATGTTGGACACATTGTGAAGTTTGTAGTTTTCAAGGGTAGGCTGGTCTTCTGGCTTCAGAGGACATTTACTTGGAAGACTCTCGGGGGAAAAAAGTGTTTTATTCCAGGGTAGGCGTGTCTGTGGTCTACCCTCCAAAGAGTCTGCTTCGTGGGTTAGCATTTTCAATTTTTGTCTGGGATTATGGTGCTGGTCATTAGAGCCCAAATACTTCACAAGAAGAAATCAAGGGAAAGAAAGAGATGCGAAGGGGGCACTCCTACATAGGAAGGTGGATGGATTTCAATGTCTTGAAGAAGAATTGAGAGCCTTAAGTCTTATCTCAGCTTCTACCTCATCTACTGTGAATCTGGGGTCAAGTCCTTATTCTTCCAAAGACAGGGCGTCTCACTCTCTCCCTGCTCCACACTGGAATCGCCAGGGGAGCTTTAAAAAATACGATGTCTCAGTCCCTCCCCGAGTCTGGTTTAATTGGTCTGGGGTGGGGCCCCAGGATGGGGATTTTTAAAAGCTGCCCTGGAGATTCTAATGTGCAGCCAGGGTTGAGAACCACTGCCCTAAGAGAAGGAAAAATAAAACTAATAAGCACCTGCCTCCTGTAGATCTCTCAGGGGGCTGCGGGGTGTGGCTGTGATGTATGAGATAATGAGCCAGTAAAATGGTTGGGCGGAAACTGATTGACCCTTTGTATTCCATAGAGTACCCTTAGTTAACAAGTGATCTTCAACACTGTCCCCATGATCTGCAAAGAAGAAACACATTTCCCATCCGGGTCCACAGTATTCTCTCTCTCTCTCTCTCTCTCTCTCTCTCTCTCTCTCTCTCTCTCTCTCGTTGCATGCAATTCATTTGGTATTTTCTATTCCAGTCTCTTCCATTCTATTCCTTCAAGGAAAAAAAAAATTCTGCCTACTAACACTCTTTAAACAACATTATATTAAGGTTCATGGGCCAAAATAAATTAAACACCTCTGGAGAGCATTAAGGCGCTCCATTGATAATGACTTGGAGCTTTTTGCAAAGGTGTGATGGGAAGTGAAGTTGCATATACAGTCATAATATTTGTTGAGCGATTGCTAGTGCCAGTAATAGTCATAGTAGAAAGTGTTTTACGAGCATGATCTCAGTGAATTGTCACAGTAAAAATACAAGATGAGTACTCTTATCTTCATTGTAGAGGTGAGGAAATCAAGACCAAGTACCTACGTCCAAAGCAGAAGAATCATCTTCACCCAGAGGCAGCAGGTCTACCCCTCACCCAGCTCATGGGAGAACCACTGTGCTTACTGAACACATTTGCTTGTCTGAAGTTTGGGGAGTAGAAAGAGGTTGGAATAAGTTACAACCAGAGGTGGATCCAGGTATGTGGGGCCTGCTGCATACACAATTTGGGGGTCTTATTTAAGAAAGAGAATACAAAACTATGAGTCCAAAATGAAGGTACAAAAGTGAATAATTCTTTTGAATTAAAAGGTATCACAACAAATTCAGATTTTTAAGAAGCTGAAAGATACCACAAACATCACAAAGTCTCAAATCAGCTTTCCCTTCACTGAATCCCCAAAATGCCAGTGGCCAGTTCACCCCGCCCTACTCAAGGTCAAGTGCTATAGTGGGGAATCTAAGTGGAAAGAGATGGTGTTTCTGCTGATGGCTGTTAAATGTCAAAAGCAAATGATTTTTGTTAATCTTGCATGAACAAGTGACCATGTGAACACATTTCTAGGCCGCTACCCAGCCTTAGTAAGGGGCCCAGCAAGTGAGGGGTCAGGAGCTTAAGTTTCATCAGCTTCCCAGTAACCCTACAACAGGCTCTATGTCATTATCTCAAAACCAAGAGCTTTGGAGTCAGCTGGACCTGAATTTCAGCCCTGGCTCAGCTGCTTTCTGCCTTCTTTGAACTTAGACTTGGTCATTTGTAAAAGGGGCATGCTAGCAGCTTCTACCTTTCCGAGTCTTTGGGAGATTAACGGAAATAAAGAAGGGTGGGGCTCAGAGTTGCCCGATTTAGCGAATAAAAATAAGAAACCCACTTAAATTTAACTTCAGAGAAACAACGAATACTATTTTTAGTGTATGTACCACCTATTGCATAAGACATAGTTAGACTAAAATTCATTCCTTGTTTCTATGAAATCCAGATTTATCGGGGCATCCTGTATTTTACTGAGCTTAACAAATGGCAGTGATTGGTATTGTGGGCAGTGATTGAGGCATCCTGTTGGCAGTGATTGATTGGCAGTGATTGAGGCATCCTGAGTGTCCCAGTACAGGGTTCATAAACATTAGAAAGTGGGTATGAGGGAGAAAAATGCCACACAGACTCTGTTCAAGACAGTTTATTGTGGGGAAGGTTGAAAGCGGTGGCCATGAGAGTAGGTGGGTGCCTTAATTTGAGGATGTGTGTAGAGGAGATTAAACCACTGACTTTGGATAAGCCAATTAAGTTCAGGGACCTCAGTTTCCCTGTTTGTAAAATGGATGCAAAGGAGATCCCTGAACTCTCCTCCCGCAGATATCACCAGCCATGGAGCTTTCTCCTAATGCAGGGGCCACCTCCTCAGAGACGTCTTCCCTGACTACGCTGGCTAAGATCACTGTCCCTTTGCCACAGCACATAATTTCCCCCTCCACAGTAATTATAACTTTCTGAAATTGTCTTGATTCTGTACTTGTTTGTTTATGGTCTGTGTTCCCATGTGAATGTAAGTTGCTGGAGGGCAAAAAAACCCCGAGTCCACCTTGATTTAGTTGAACCTCCCAGGTGCTGTACCCCGCACGGCAGCCATGTACATTGAATGAATAGGTGGATGAATGAATGAATCCAGTGTCATTGTTGAGGTTCCTTCCAAGCCGTCTTTCCTTTCTCAGGGGCCGCGCCTGGGTTGCAGAGGGAGGAGGTGTGGGGTGTCGGTGGGTGGGGAGGAGCTGGGCCCTCGCCTCCCTCCAGGACCGGCAGGAGCGAGCGCGCTCCGCTGGGCTGCAGGCGCTGAGAGCAGCGCGGCGCCAGCTGCAGGGCCGGAGCCCCGCGCCCGCGTCCAGGCGCCGGAGGTGTGTACCCGCCAAGCCCAGCGCCGCGCCTCGGCTCCCCCACGCGCCCACGCACCGGCGCGGGTACCCGGGCGGGGGCAGAGGGAGGGCCCGGCCCAGGGAGGGGAAGGGGCCGGTCCTCCCGGAGCAAGCAGCCGCGGCAGCCCAGGAGGCGGAGGCAGCGGCGGCGGCAGAGGCGGCAACGTGCCCGCCGCAGTCGCCCGCCGCTTCGGACCCGCGCCCGCCGGTCCGTCAGCCCGCACCGCGCCGGGGCGCTCTCTCCACTGCGCGCGGTGAGTACCTCCCGCGGCGCCCACCCCGGGGCCGCCCGCGGGACTCGCCGGGCCGGGGTCGACGCGGACCCCCTCGCCCGGCGCCTCTCGGCAGCACTTGCCCAGCCTGGGCCTCCGCAGCTGTCGGGGTACCCGGGGGGCGCACGGGTCCATCGGGGCTCCCAGGCCGGAGGAGGTACAAAGGGCAGCCGGGACAGTGGACAGATCCTCTCCCGAGAAAGTCTGTCCCGGTTCCGGGCCTCGGTTTCCCCGTGCGTTTGGGGAGCAACGACCCTGAAGTTTGCACTCCCGCGCGGGACAAGTGCATGTCGCGCAAGTGGTGTGGACGCGTCTGGACGGACTGCGTTTGGGTAGTTTTACGGCCCGGGTGGTTCTCGAAAGGGGCGCTCCCCCAATCGGACCGAGGAGGCACCGGGAGCCGGAACCCAACTCACGCCCCCGGGCGCTCTTGATGGGGTCACCGAGGAGCGACCGCTGGGATTCCCGGCGGGGCTGGAGCGGCGCGCTGAGCCTTCTCCCGGAGGCTGCGTTTCTTTCTTAAAGTTCCTCTGCGCTCGGCCTGCGCTGGTCCAGCTCCCCGGGCTTTGTGAGGGAGCGGGCGTCCTGGCGCTTGCTGAAGTTGGAGTTGAAACTTTAAAACTTTACATCCAAAGGATGCTTAGGAGGCGAGGGTTTTGTTGTAATGGGAGAAAGTAGAGAATGGCATTGTTTCCCAGCCCTGCGTCTCAGGTTCAAAGGCCGTGCTGGCCCCAGCTCCTTAAGTATATTTCCTGCCCCCAAGTGAATAGTTTAGAAGCTCAAAGACTGCTAGGAAAGCTTGACTGGTAAAAATACAAATACTCGCATCACAGAATCCTCAACGCGCATTTCTCAGCTGTTCAAAGTGGGGCGCCTTGGCGGTGCAAGGTCCCTGTCACCCCCAAGTGAAGCCTCGTCAGTGAGTGACAAGCGTGCACGAGGCTGCGTTCTGAATTAGTGTTATTTTTCTAAAAAATACACTAGACCAATGCCGCATTTTTATGGATCCTATTTTCTTTTCTTCCCCTTTCCCCGAAATGCTACGTAATCTTTAATTACTTTTTTTTTATATACGGTGGAGGTATAAATCACTCCTGGTGGAGGTACCTTTTAATTACGAGGTGCAGTGGAATGAGTGAGTATCAGAGTGGGGAGTTGCTCGCCAGAGCGGAGGGGAGGTAGAATGATTTACAAACATCAAGTAAGAATCTGAGTGCTGAATTATGTTTGAGTTAGGGAGCTCCCTTCCAAAGGAAATTATGAGCAGCGGACAGTTGTTGTATTTCAAACCGAATGTATTAATTTCATGAGCCCTTCCTCTCTTGCTTGAGGGAAATGTCTGCTACCAGGGTATGAGCTCTGAGCTAGTAGCTAGCCGTATTACCCGTGGATGCCCCATTTGGGGGAAGAGAGAGAGGACCCTCCTTTAAAAAATAATCTTTGTGAAAAAAAAATCTTGCAGGCAACTTTACCTACTTCCCACTTTCCTCTCCCCATCACTTTCAACCCCTTAAACTTTATACTTGCTTGCATTTAGACATCCTCAGACTAAGGAACGTTAACAAAAATTTTATGTAACAAATGAGGATGGCTTGAATCTTGCTTTTGACTACCTGTAAATAGTGTTTGTATTCGTAATCTCCTGGCCTTTGGAGGAAACTCCACATTTTGCCATTTCAACCAGAGCTGGCCAGATTTGAAAGGAGCTGAACTTTTTCTTCATGAGTTCATTTGTCTCATCCATAGTTTTAATAGTTACTCCATTCTTCTCTTGCAACTTAGGCTTCACAATATTATTATTTTCTCTGAAAGGAATTAGCGTTTTTTCCTCCATCTTGAAATAGCTCATCGAGTACCGTGGCTGTGGGTATGAGAAAACTCTGTAAACACATAAATCTCTTTCCCAAATATTAAATAACTAAAGAAAGTTCAAGTGAAATAAAGAAAACAAAGATGTGATCCAATACTTGGGGATTTTTAGACAACAGATGCTTTAATCACTTACGTTTTAGGATCTCCTTTATCCTGTCTTTTGTGTTGTGTTGAACATATAAAGAGATATGATTTGTTGACTTGTTATAGGATTACCATTTGGCAAAAAAAAACACCCAAGACACGCTGTTTCAAATCAGCGGTGTTGCTTCTGCTTTAAATTGCATGTAAGCGATGGCAAGCCCTGTTCCAGACGGATAAATTGATAAAGTGCTAGCTGCTGTTGGGAGAACGAAACAGTCCTCAGCAAAACCGCCCTGTGGTGCAGCCAAGTACATTTTGCATTAGGTTTGAGCAAGCTATTGAGATCCCAGCCGCTTGGGGGAAAGTGCACACAGTCCGAGCACGTCCACTTTAAGACGCTTTGGTTCCCCCATGACAAGACGACTCCTTTCCCACAAAGAAGAAACCGTTTCCTTATTTTTTTCAGTTACTTTTCCAAAGATAACTTGTGTCCGGTGCAGGAGACCCGAGTTACGCAGAAACCCAACCATAGCCCGCTCAGAACAAGGACTCCTTCTCGCTCCTTCTACCAGATGTTTTTTAGGTGTCCTCAGCTGGAATGCCCAGTTTGAAACTAATTAGGCCAGCAATAAACTCCTTGTATAATAAAATCGCAGGCCGTTATGGTGCATAAGTGGGGTTCCCAGCAGCTCGTGACAGATGCCTCTCTCGGCCGCCTGAGAGAGAGAGCGCCCCGGGGCTGTCAGGAGCAGATGAAGGGAGTGAGATATCTAGTTTCGATATTTGCTTGTCCCTAAATATCCACGGACACCATGAGAAAAGCATTAGCCTCTAGGAGAGGACGGGTGGACGTTACAGCTGGGGTAAGGTTTTGTCTTGGCTGGGCAGGCCTCCTTCGTGTAAAAATGCTTGAGGAAGAAGTAAAAGGGTCAGTATTTAAATTGCATGTAAGGGATTGCATGCAGTGGCCACAGGTCAGAGGTGCATGTGGTGTGTGTGTGAGCGTTGAGTGGTGTGTGTGTGTGTGTGTGTGTGTAGGCTGGGTGAGAAGACAGGAATTCCTCAGGAGAGAGGGGAACCTTCTCCCCCAAAGATTTTATGTAAGGGAGGAACTCGCCTAATTATGTAGTGCTTATCTGTGGCGTTTGTGGACGTGAAGTGGCTGGTTATTCGGTTACCTCCAAAGGCTGAACCCTCTGACTCTTGCCAAGTCTGGTTTTGTTAGTGGAAGGAAACTTTTCTCCCAGCTAGCTGCTCTGCAAAAGGAGTTGGTGGACTGCACTCAAAAGGAATCTCTTTGCAGAGAATTAACCCCACAGTTGAGAAAACACAGCCTGTTGACACAAAACACACACATACACACTCACCCACACTTCCCACCTTCCTCCCTGATCCCCATCCCCCAATATCATAACAGCTTTCTTAGTGGCCCTCTCCCCCCTCCGCCCAATCAGTTTGGCAGTTCAAACAGTCCCAAACACACACAAGACCAAACGAAGGCTCTGGTAGGGAAACAATTAGCCGAGAGACAATGCTTCGTTTTTGCTGTTTGAGGATCTTAACTGGCCTAATGGTGTTTGGCTAGCACCTCTTCTAATCCGGGGACAGCCCCCCTCATTCGGTGGCAAGTACTTAGTGTAACTGGCTCAGACTCACTTGTCTCCTTGTAAATGAATCAAGAAGGGCAGGGACTGGGTTCTTTACTGTGTGTGATTTAAAATCAATTTCAAGATATGAAAGAACCTGCCAGGTTGTCTTTAGGGTGAGAAGGATGAAAAAAGCCACAGTCTTTTAAATTTACTTTTGCTGCCCCTTTTTGCTCATTTTCATCGTATTGGTGCCTTTGCCATTTCTCTCCGTTTGCAAATTATGTCCTTGTGTTAATGATCGTGGTGGAAGTAGCTACCACTTAATTGAGCACTGGTATGCCAGGCCTGGAGGCGACTCTCAGACATGTGTTTTTAGGATGGGTTCTCACAACAACCCTTTGAGTCAGGTATTTATTCTATTACTATTATTCCAACTCCGTTAACGAGAAAATTGAGTCTCAAGTCCAATGACTCGTGAGAGGCCACGGAGTAAGTGAAACCAGAATCTAGGCCTTCAGACCTCGGCCTTCGCCGTGTGCTATGAACTCTTGGCCCAGAGAACATTTATGCCCTCATTCCCCTTGCAGAGAGATGCTGAATTTGGATGGTTTTAAGTGCATGGAGCACAATTATGATTTTTTGTATGTTTTTATTGATTTCAGAGAGGAAGGGAGAGGGAGGGAGAAATAGAAACATCAATGATAAGAGAGAATCATTGATCGGCTGCCTCCTGCACACCCCACACTGGAGATCGATCCTGCAACCCAGGCATACACCCTGACCAGGAATCGAACCGTGACCTCCTGGTTCATAAGTTGATGCTCAACCATTGAGCTATGCTGGCCGGGTGAGCACAATTACTTTCTGATGCTGCCCTGAAGTTATTTGTTGTTGTTTTAAAACAGGAAAAAAAAATCATATTATTTAGAAAACACAGCTATAAGCCTTTGTGAGTCGTGATATTTAGCAGGCTGTGTGTGTGTGTGGTTCCGTAAGGGAAAATGACTGTTTATTTACAAGGGCTAATTTGATTTGTTCCTTCGATACTAAAACACCACACATTTCAGTTCCTAAAAAGAGTCAATAAATTTATCGGCAGTGGCGAGGCCCTAAAATGTTACGGGAGGCAGCCCAAATTGAGTTTACTGGAAGGTGCTAGATTGCTATTGGGTGGGTTGTTGTTTGAGGGTTAGATTATAAACATTTGGAGAGCGAAGAATAATTTGGAACAGGTGGTCCCAAGAGTCAGGTAACTGGAAAACTTTCTCTTTGCCACTTAGAGGGTTAAGGGAGGCCATAGGCTGCCTGAATCAGGGACAGGCGGGCTGAGGGTCAGGGGGCGCGGCCTGGCAGGATGGATGAGAGGGTCTCTGCACACGTCCCGGGTCTGGAGCAGGGGCTTCGTCATCGCTGTCATCGCCCTTCTGACGATGCTAGTTAGGGCGCAGATGTGTCTGCTCAAGCTGCTTTGCAAAGCCTGCCTCTGTTTCGGATAGATGCAGACATTTGCAGCAGGAACTTCGCTGAACAGCTAGCCGGCAGACAGCTTCATTCTTACCAGCTTTCAGGATGTGCCCATGGCCCGACTGTCTTGCCCCGATAATGCTAATTTTAACGTATTTTTAAATGAATGAAGCATTTAAAAGAGGCTAGAAATGATGTTGTCGTTTAGTGTCAGTAGTGATGCGTCGATAACATGAACATGTGATTTCAATGGCTTTGGATTCCCCCTTCTGTTTTCTTTGTGAGTGTAAAGTTAGATTTTTATTTTTTTTTTAAATCTGTGCATTCCCAGATGTAGCATATCCATACATATCTGCTCATAGTCATTCCAGGGAGAGTTTTCAATTCTCTGTGCATTTAACTTAAGCAAAATGATAAAAATCGACATCTCTTTCCCCCAAAGAATGAGGCACCGGAGAGAGCCTGACTACTGTGTGAATATAGCAACTTACTTTTGTCTCGCATCAGCTGAATCTGTCAGTTCCCCTTTCTTTCCTAGTCATCTCCCAAGAATCGTCTTTCATAGCTGAAATATACAGCGTGTTAGCCAAAAGACATTTTAATTTCGTAAAGAAAAATCATGCCTGCGACAGCCGGGTCTGTTTCAACCATTATTGTTTCTGAAGCGTGCATACTTTGGGTTTCATGGTAAGATGTGGGTTTGCCAAGAAAGAAAATTACAGCAAGAAATATGTTGAAAACATATACACTCTGTTTAAGAAATGGGAAAAACACGGAAAATTCCGCACGGTAATTGCTTTAACGTGAGTTTTAAATGTCATTGTTTGACTTATGTCAAAAAGTCCCTCTTAGCTAATTCTCACATATGCCGGTACCAAATATCGCACCTTAAAAATGGCAAATGTTGGTCTGAACTTGGATGATCTTTGAGGCTTTAAGAGATATCCTTAGCCCTAGTGGAAACATGCCAAATTTTTAGATTGTGCAGACCATTTTTTGAAGGGTACTTAGATATCGATTTTATTTTCTTGACCCAAAATAAGAAAACACGGGGAATTCTCAAAAGCTTTTTACAGGCTGCTATTATGAGAAGAGAAGCCAAACCAACATGTATTAGGTCATGAGCTTGAAGTGTATAAATAAGCCCCATGAAGGTCACCAAAACGGGGGGCGGGGGGGGGGGGCGCGGAGAGGGATCACCAGTTCTCCTTACCTCGGCCAAGTCTCAATTCCTGCCTCATAGACGTGTTTAGCTGAAGTGGACACAGAAAGGGGGTTTCTGAGCCCACGGTTTGAACAATCTCCATCCGATTTGGATTCTGAGGACAATTGAAGACATTCTTGGGGTGAAGTGAGATAGGAGGCCCAGGATTTCCACCTCCTTCAATCACCCCTCTTACTGCTCAGGAGAAAAAGTGGGTTCAGGAGCCACCCCTCACTCCAAAGCACACGTTTTATTCCTGGTGTTTGGGTGCACAGAGGCCAACGGTTGAAAATGTCTTGTGTTCCTTCCGGTCGGTTTCCTCACTTCCCATCTCCTTCCTGTAGTCACGTTGTGATGAAGGCATGAATAGTTCCCGGAACAATTTTTTTTATTCCTGCAAACATGTACCTGTTTTTAGCATTTGGGGTGCAACGTGTAAGTACCAACCTTTAGGTCTTGTTGATTGGCAGCTCCCTGACATACGGAGAGACGGGGGGGCCGGAGCGGGGGAGGGGTGTCCACGTCATCCCCTTGCTTGGTACCAGCCAGGTGCTGATGGGAATTCCACGCAGGGAGAAAACTTTTTTTTTTTTTTTAGGAGAGAGAGCAAGGGTGTCCGTGCAGAGAGGTTGTTTTCTTTTGTGGGTGTGTACTGTTTGCATGTACAGGGACTTTGGTTTCAGTGTGTTCTAGAAGCATTTGTCTCTCTAGCAAAGGTCTGAATGTCCCTCTTGGTCAGAAAGGGGGTGGCGGGGAAGGAGGACGCGGCCAGATTCCTGCACCTCCGGCCTTTTGTGTGACTGGTGCGGTAGCAGGAAGCGGTGACTCGCTGCTGGGATGGTGTCATGTGGCATCGCACGTTGTGACTTGCCCCCTGTGTTGTAAACAGAGTTTTGGTCCCATCCAGCCGTGAACGAGAATGGAGCCGAGGAGATTATTCACCTCCGGCCTGCCATGGGCCCGAGCTGTCCTCTGGCAAAAGATGCCATACTCCCTGGAGACGTCAACGTTGGGGTGTGGAGCAGGGGAAGGAGCAAGAATGTCTTAAACTCAGCAAATGTCTGAAACGCTCCGAATGTCTTCAGTTTGGCTCTGGCACCGACAAGAAAGGCAAAGGGACAAAGAGGACATAGACACAGACAGAGAGATTGGGGGGCTTGAGCTAACGTGGGGGATTTTCTGACAGCTTGGGACCCCTGGAATGCCTTGCTGGAGTGTCTTTAGAAAGCTGATTTTGGAAATGTCTTTTCCTGCAGCTTGGCTAGCGTGTGTGCGTGTGCGTGTGTGTGTGTGTGTGTGTGTGTGTGTGTGTGTGGATTGGCAGCCAGGCTTATTTTTAGTAAATTGGTTTTTGTTTTTAAGAGAACACACGATTTATTTGGAAATAACAAGTAGCCCATATTTATTGAACACTTACGTGCTAAGCAAACACTTATATTTTTGTCTCTAAATAGCCTCCGATGGAACGTGCTATTATTCTTATTATCCCTGTTTTACGGCTGCGGCAACCGCATCTCAGGGAGGTGAAGCAACGTGTGCCAGGCCACACGGCTTGTGTCGTGGCCAGGACTGAACCCAGCCTTGA
Source organism: Cnephaeus nilssonii (assembly GCF_951640355.1). NCBI lineage: Eukaryota > Metazoa > Chordata > Mammalia > Chiroptera > Vespertilionidae > Cnephaeus > Cnephaeus nilssonii. The sequence continues at coordinate 67,975,675 of NC_137082.1, read as the reverse complement.
TTCCTAGGTCTGTCCCTCTGGTGTTATAAGAGCTACCTTTCCTCTGCCCGCCCGCCTGCCTAGGAGAGCTGCTTTTGCCTTGGGGATATGAACTGATGAGCAGGTTGGCTTCAGCCAACAAAAGTTGGGTTCAGGTACAAGACACCTGCTGATTCTCACAGGCTCTCCAGCCTGTCCTTGTAGGACTGGAGGAAGGTTTCGAGTTGGAATCTACTGACCTGGCGGCTGCTTCCCTGCAGTTCTCTGGTCTAAGCTGTTGCCCGTGGCTGCTTTCGTGCTCAAACAGCAGTTGAGTAGTTAACTCAAGAACAGAGATCACATGACCTGCCAAGCCTAATCTATTTCCTCTCTGGCCCGTTACCGGAGAGGTGTGCTGACTCCTGAGCTATTGCAATATGACAAGACAAATTTTGTTGACAAGGAAGAATATGCTCTTGGGACATTTCATAGACCATTTCACTGATTTATTATTAACCAAATGTCTCCTACATGCCTGAGACTTTGCACGTGATGGGAGAAAATTACAAATGCGTTCATTCTTTCACTCATTTTTCAACAGTATGTACTGAGCTGTGTTCTAGGTGCTAGGCTGATTCCTGGGGATCCAGAGCAAGAAGGACCCAACCCGGCCCCTCTGATAGCAGGATCCCAGTGTGTTTGTACCAATATCTCGCTGCCTCTCTTTCCCATTGAGGACTCAGAGAGCAGCGATATGACTTCTCGAGCTTTCCAATGTTCAAGCAGCAGGATGGAGGGAAAGACCAGCTCTGCAGACCCTCACCCAGCGAAGCCACGCCTGAGTCCGTAAGAGCAGTGCACTGGCTCCTGCACCTCGAGCTGTGTCAGGCAATGCCATGGCCCACTTCCGGCCGCAGACAGACGTCAACCTTCTGCTTTCCTTCAGAGGTGGTGGGGAACAGGTAGGAGTCAGGGGAGTCAGACTGCCCAAGCGTTAGCTCTGACTTACAGCCTAGAGATTAAGAGCATGAACCCAGGGGCCAGGCTGCTTGGGTTCAAATCCCTGCTCAGCATTAACCAACTACTTAACATTAGGCAAGTTACCAAACTTTTCCCTGCCTCAGTTTCTTCATCTGTAAAACAGGCTGGATAATAATATGCCTTCCTCAAAGAGCTATTGTGGAGATCAAGTTAATAAATATAAAGTGTTTGAAATAGTATGTGGCAAGTAGTATGAATTTTATCAGTGTCAGTTACTGGTTTATTATATTATTATTATTATTATTATTATTATTACTAGTAGCCCTGCGCACAAATCCGTGCGCCAGTAGTTCTCTGCAGGGCCTGGCTGCTCTGTGCCCTCTGCCCAGCGGCTCTCCACGGCCCAGAGGCCCATCCACGGCCGGGCGCGGAATGCTCACACTGCCCGCTCTCAGCAGCTGGCCCCCAACCCCGGGACTGGGGGACTCCGGCGGGGCTAAGAGGACTGGGCGCCACCATCTTGTGGCTATGGGTGCCGCCATCTTTGTGACGGAATGATGGTTAATTTGCATATTGCCCTTTTATTGGATAGGATTATTATTAAGCTGTGTGACCCTAGGAAAATGACTTAGGCTCTCTGGACCTCAGTTGCTCCTTTATGAAACTGGGATAATATAAGAATAACAATAATAACTGCTTCAAAGAGTCTTTGAGAATTTAAATGAGGTGTTACATGTAAAACACCTCGCTTTGCTACAGTGCCTGTCTACGCTGAATGCTTACTAAGCTAGCCATTGTGATCAAGCCAGCTACTACTACCCTCGAAGTTACAGAGAATTGTATCCTAGGTCAGTGATATGCCTTTAAGGTATTGGTCAGCCAAGTCCTTTTTCAATATCAAGGGAATGTATGGCTGTGGTTAATAGCACAGACCCTGAACTCAGATCTGGTCTGAGCCTTAAGTCCACTGCTCACGAACCCTGCCACCTTGGTGGGCTGGGAGTTGACCATCTCAACTTCGCAGGCAGTGGAGGCCACAGGGCCGCTGTTCACTGGGTGGTTGTGAGGGTTAAAAGAGGTTGCACACATAAAGCACGTAGCAGGGTGTTTGGCACATAGTAAGCACTCAATAAATGGTAGCTTGTATTATTATCACCCCCACTCCTTGCTGCACCCCCACACCCAAGAAAGTACTGAACATTAGTAAATTTTAATTTGAAAATAAAGGAACACATTTTAAAACTGCCAAACAGATTTAAAATAATATTCATTAAACAAAATTAAAATATTCTATTAAAGCCAGACTTTGGGCTCAGACCAAATTTTTATAACCCAAGCTTAAAGGCCAAGGAGTCCTCCAGCCACAATGGGGACATTGTGATTGAGCCTGAGACTTCAACGCTGCTATTGAGCAGTCTTTGAAATGCACGTTTCCCCGTTAAAATAAAAGGGAAGTCATGGGAAGAAAAAAAAAAATGAGGTTCTTGCTCACCCCAACAAACCTTAATGAACTGAAAAAGAAAAACAAAAGTTTTCTCATTTTTTTCCTGCTGCCTTATCCTGCCAAAGACGCATGGCCCACACCTAACCCCGGCGTTGAATGGTACCCACTCAGAATGTCCCAGATCCAATATGCTCTACCAGTTAACCTGGTCTAAATCCTGGTCCTCACTTATATTTATAGTGCAGTGCATGATGGGTGCATGATGGAGAGCCGGGACTTGGGAGCCCCGCTGCCGGGTTGTGCCTCAGTTTCCCTACTCGCAGAACAGAGATTAAATGTTGCATAGGGCTATGCTAATGTGTAAGAGTTAGCTATCCCTAGGGGTGTTTTAACCTTGTGTCATTATCGCATGAATGAAACTTCTCCAGACTTCTGAGACTTTGAAGAATTAAAGTATACCAGTATGGCTTTACCTAAGAGTTTTGAATCAAAATAATCTCAATATTCAGGGAGGAGAATCGGAGAGGGAAGAAGTGGATTTAAACGTCTCTCACAGGAGTTATGATGTATCAGACACCTTCGCAAAACTCATTTAATCCTTTCTACAACCACAACGAAAATCCCATGACACTTGTAGCTGCTGTCCAGTGGCATTCCATTCCAGGTCTCTCTGGCCCAAAGCCCAGGCCCGACCCCGCACGCCCTGCAGCCCTTCTGGAGCAAGCACACGGGCACTCGCAGAGACCTCTCCCTGACCCACGAGGGTTATACACGGTCCAGTCTGACATTTCTGCAGCATCCTTCATCCTCGGTGAGCCCTAGTCTTTGTGGACGTTTACCTGTCTTATTAAGAATGGATGGACTCTTTCTCCAACAACAAGTGGAAAAAGTCACGGCAGTGGGCGGAGACATCCTTCTCTAGGTGACAGTCTTTTGAAGAACCTCTGCGTTGTCTTGCGGACCAAGGGGGTGTGCCCTCTCCTCAGACCAGGCCAGGCCCTTGGCTATCATGCGGGGCCTTGAAGCAGAGTTGTCGGAGGTTGGGCAGCTGTTGGGGAAGGGGTAGGGTCGACTCCACACTCCAGCCCCCACCTGCTGTGTGAAGTTGGGCAGGTCACGGGAATCCTCTGAGCTCCAAACTCTTCCCCCGTTCATGGGGCAAATGCTGTCTCCATGGGGTTTGTTACACAACGTAAGCACACTGTTGGTGGGAACACAGTGTGTGCGTTCCGCGATTGCTGTGCTTAGGGTTCTATGGAATTGCACCTATTCCCCCAGAAGTACTCAAAGGAAGTGAAGATCACTTGCCCCTGGACTTATTCCCGACTGTTCCTCAGGTAGCTGCATCTCGAGACTGTACACATTCTGGAAGGTTCCACTAGTCTCTGAAGGGCAGTCTTCTTGCCAATGGGGTGTGTACCCTCTCCACATTCACTGGAAACATGCATTGAACTTTTTCGCAGGTTTTTGTCTTTATTTTATCATGCATTTGGAAAAGATAGAATAAGTATTTCAAGCAAATGGTTTCACCCATTTTAAATGCTTAAGACAAAAAAAATGGTTTAAAATCAAGTCCATCAGGTAATGAAGTAGCAAAAGTGGCACCCAGGTGTGGCAGATTCATGAACAAAGTCTGAGAAACACAAATCTGAAAATGTGACATTTTCCAAATATCTGTTCATTTAAATGAAATCATTTAATCTTTTCTACAACTTCTAAAACTCTTCCCCGCAAGCTGCTTACAATGAATGAATGCCCAAATAACCATCCTTCTCCTAACCAGAATTGAACTTCTATACTCTGTTCTCAAGGGGAATAGAATGAAATAAATGAGGTCTCTTAAGGATGTCGGTAAAGTTGTATCAGGGCACACTAGTGTCCGAATACATTTAGCCTGTGTGTCTCATATCTTTACAAGAAGAATGACTACCCTTTGGGTGACTATATTGTTAGTAAAAATAACATCTTGATTACTCAATGCTAGGATCTGTTCTGAATGAGTATAGGAACCAACTCATTTATTCCTCACAAGGGTTCTACCAAGGAAGTGCTATTAGAATGCCCACTTAGGAAGAGGAAAGTCAGGCACAGAGAGGTTACGTGACTTACTCAAGGTCACACAGTGAGTAAGCAGCAGTGCCAGGCTTTGTGTGCAGGAGGATGGTTCCAGGTTGTCTTCATAACTCCTGCACTCCCTGCCTCTGTAACCACCACAGGAAGAATTAAATCACCCTCTGTCTCACCTTCATTTAACTGGACAATTAACTAATTAGTGACAGGCATGAGAGGGAAACAAAGGCAGCATTAGTCTTAGCAGTAATTTCTCGGTGTTTTACAAGGATGTATTCGTGTGTCCTACTAACTTTCAAGTGCAGCATAACACAGGGGTTAAAAACTGGTCTGTCCTGGTTCAAATCCAGAGTCTACTAACCAGCCACATAACCCTGGGTTTACATAACTTGTTACAGACTCAGTTTCCTCATTTATGAAGTGAATCCACATCGTAGGAGTTAACAACGATGACCTGCCGAGGGGAGCACCTGACACACAGCAAAAGTGATGGCTAAATGCTATTGATTCCCCGTCGAGGAAAAAGTAACTGTAGAAGTCAGATCTTCTTGGGAGGCACGAATGCACTTTGGGACAGTCCGCTGTGGACGAGAAGGGAAGCGTGCCTGGGACGTGAGGCTCACGCTGGAAAACAGCTCAGGTTTTTCCAGGTGACTTCAGACCCAGCCAGAGACACCGGCTCTTTGCGTCCCCATGTGAGACGCTGCCAGGACAAGTCCTCAGTCGGCAGCCTAGAACAGAGGAGGGCACTGAGGCCCCGGGGCAGGGCTTGCCGTGGTCACAAGGCCAGTCCGTGACAGAGACCCCACCCTGTCCCAAGAAGAGTTGGGACTTTGGGTCGCGTGGCTCAGAGGTGGAGAAGAACACATCAAAATGCTGCCGTAGGCTCCAATTTCAGGATTTTCATTTTTCTTCTCATCCCCTTTCTTCTGTCAGGGAAAATGTCTTTTTCTCTAGAAAGGTCTGCCTGATTTTCAGTGACTAGGGAGGCAGACTTCCTGGGTTTGCCTCCTTCAACTTCCTCCTCCACCTCACCTCCCACCTCCATTTCCTCCTGAATATGGAAAACTGAACTTCCTCGTTCATTCATTCATTCATTCAAAAACGTGTGTACACTGCTCTGGGCACAGAGAATACAATAGTGAACAAACACAACGGAAACCCGCTCCCTCATGGAGCTGCAATTAAGTGTGGAAAGACCAAATATAAGCACATAAGCATGTAAGGGACACAGACTGTCAGATGGTGACAAGCCTGTGTGGCAAAATCAAGAGAAGGTGGATAGAATGGACCGGGGACAGGGAGGCCTCGCTGAGCAGGCAGCCACTGAGCACAGCTCTGAAGGAGGGAGGGTGCCGATATCTGGGGAAGAACATTCTAGAGAAAGGAAAGGGCAAGTTCAAAAGCTCTGAGATGGAAGCGGCCTGGAGGCTGATGGGGCTGGGGGAGATCAAGTGGTTCAGGGGCAGGGGGAGATGAGGTCATGGAGGAGGGGCCTGACCAGGTAGGGCCATGCTCGAATCCCACAGCCATTCTGTGTCAATCAGACACGTCTGAAGTCAAGATCATTATAATAATGAAATGGTTTTTTAATAGATACATCGGACCTAAATCTGAAACCAATAATTGCAAGCTCAGATACCCAAAGTGGCCAGATAACGAAGTTAATGAAGTGGGCAGGGTGGTGAGGAATGAAGACCCTGTATTGCCATGTATTCTGATTTCTCAAAGGACACTACACTCTGGATTTTTTTATGAGAAATGTCCTGATTTTTAAATCACCACGAGGACCCACCAAAACGCACATACTTGCTCACAGTGTGTGATCACTCTTCCAAACACAGCCACAGATCCTAGGAATCTAATTTCAGTGAAAAGGCATTGCGCCTTCTCTCATTCTCTCATTCCTTTTCTTTTTACCAATTCCTGACCAGAAGGATGCCAAGAGATGCTAAAAAATTGTTTCCAGGAAAAAGTAGGACTTGAGTCTCCTGGGAAGGGGGGGCTGAGACTTCTTCCAAGGAGCAATCAGTTTGCTTCATTTTTATGTCTTTCTCAGGATTTTTGTCCTGATCACCCCTCATCATGGGTAATGGCAACGTGGTCCAAATTCACCCTCCTTCGGGTTTTCGTTAGTGTCCTGATGATGATGATTTTGTCATCTGGGGTTGATTTAGGAGTGGTGAAATGTTTGCAGGTTTCATAAATGGTTGTCAGCCACTGTTTAGAATGGCAAAGCATTCCTTGTGTTGTTCACATTGCAAGGGACGGGGTGATAGTTTCCAATGGCTACAGACATGAAAGTGGAAAAAGGGGGGCCGTGAAGGATTCCACATAGGAGATTGGAGAGTTGAGTAATTAGGCAGGGGCCGTGGGGTGAGGAAGTGAGCTCAGCTCTCAGAGCTTTCAAGAATCGAGATGTCCAAGCTGACGGCTCTGAATCCATAGTCCGCCTTCCCCACCCCAAAGCTCAGGGTCGGCAAAATCCTGACCATGGGGCCACATAACTGTTGAGATTGTTCTGCATGTAAGTAACAGAAAACTTACTTTTGAGATGGTTTCAGTAAAAGGAAATTTATTGACGTGGGGAAATGACAAGTGCTGGGGAGTCCTGCATTCGGGTACAGCTGGTTCAAGAACTCAAATGTAGGTGACATACCCATTTCTTAATTAATCCTTAATTCAGAAGGATTCTATACTTTGTCGTGTGCCACCTCTGGAACTAGGGATGGAGTAAGAAAGGGATAGATTTCCAAACTGCAGTCAGCAACGTTTGCTGGGAGTGGGGTGGTGGACCCCCAAAACGGCATTCTAACGAACCTCTTGGCCCTCTCCACTGCTCTGCTACTGGCCTGCAGTGCCCTGTGTGAAGTCTGTAGCCTTTCCGGGTGCTGCGCTTTGCTCTGGTGAATCATCTTTTCTCCTCAAACACTCCTATGAGGTTGGAACTTTTAAGGCATGCTACTGACTGTTCCCACAACCCTGGAGGATCATCGTATTTCAAAGAAGGGCATTCGGGGGGGTCATCTCTCATGGTGTCCTGTACAAAATCCGCACTCAGTCTTTGGGACACTCCAGCCTAGCGTGGGAGATGCACTGGACTCCGGCAGAGAAGTTGGAGATGCTTCAGTATCACCTGGCATGGAAGGAGTGAGCCAGCTGTGCTGGGCTCACATTCTTGGGCCTCCGGTGATCAGCCCATGGTTCCTCTCCTCCTTTGAGCTTTGCCCTCCATTCTTGCCTCCGCTGGACTTTTCCATGTTCCATCTACTGACACTGCAGTAACATCTGATGCAACAGAGGTTGCACGCCAGCAACCAAGATGCGTTTGATTTGGTCTGCAGAATATTTAAAGCAGAAAAGGGAGCCAGTACTTGAAAATCTGGACATTTCACACAAAAATGCAGATTTCTGGCTTCCATTAAAAATATCAGAAGATCTGTCAACACTATGCCCACGTTTCCACATGATTTCAATTGGCTGGGGCTGGGAAATGATTGTCTCTTTTAGATAGATGAGTTCTCAGTTCACCACAATCACCACCTCTCCCTATTGTCTCCCCGACCCTAGGCTCAGGTTCAGTCACCATTTACTGTTGAGATGGTTGTTCCACAGTAGGTTTAAGAGGAAAAGGACATGTTTCCTATAGCCAAGTCTCCAACAAAAGTATGAAAATTAAGTATAAACCAAGTTGGTCATTAGTGCTAAGGAAATGAGGGGGAAAAAAGCATGTGTCTTTGGGTAAAGTCAAGTTTTCTCAACATTGACACTATGAACAGTGGGGATTGGACAATTTTTGTTGTGGAGGTCCGTCCTGTGCATTATAGGATGGCATTTAACATGTCCACATATGGACCTTACCCCTTTCAGAAGTAAATCGTTTCCTGAGGTCCAGGCACCCACAACCAGTTTAGTAAAAAAAAAAAAAAAAAAAAAAAAAGTTTTCTCACCATAAGTAAGAAAAACTGATCTGAATTATGTCCCCATAGGCCCAGATTGGCAGTGAGGTTATGAGTTGGCTGATTTTGGCTTAATCATAGGTGGACTTGCCAACTGTTGAGGCCACTTAAGACTGCCTGTCTAAGATGTTAGAGAAGGAATTTAGCGTTGGATGAGAGGTTGAACAATCTTAGAGTCTTTGGAGAATTTCTCAACGTGTACCTTAGAGAGGCCACGGTAGATGCTACTTGGAAAAAATTTGCAAACAGTTGGTCTTACTATGGTGAATGGGCGGCTATCAAGACTGGCTCATGGATGCCTCCTCCAGCTCTGGTTCTGTGAAGCTACAGCACCGAGAGTGAATTTCCCCAAGACTGCATCTTTGCAATTGGTAACGGGTGTCTGCCATGGAAACCCAAGAAGAAACGGATGTCCAGGGAGGGAGGGCAGTCCCGTAGGCTAGAACTGTGGGCCACGTGATGTTTTCTTTTTGATTTTCACCCATGCTCCAAAGCCCATCCAGTGTCTGAAATATCCATGCTTGGGTTTCCTTATAATAATGATAATAGGTGCCAATCATCCATTCAACACATATTTACTGAACACCTACTGTGAGGCAGCTACTGTTCTAGGCACTTGACAAGAAGCTAAGAGCAAAGCTTACCTCACCTTGCCCTCTTGGAGCTTGTGTTTTTGGTGGAAGAGAGATAGTCAATAAACAAGGACATAAGCAAATATATATTTAGTATAACAGTGTGTTAAGTGTTGTGAATAAAATGGAGCAGGGGTGGGTGACTAGGGAGTATTAGGGGAGAATAGGGAAGAGTAGTGTTTTTAGTTTAATTTTAGTTTAAAATACAGTGGTCACTGCGGTGCTGTGCTGGTAATCTGGCTCTCTTGAAAGCAAAGGCACTGAATTGTAGTGTTTGCCACTTCCTGTTGTGTAAATACTCTCACCGTGGCTGATTTCAAGCTCCTCTCACCATGGCTGATCTAATGGGACAGAGCCTGGTGTGTTCAGGAAGGGCCAGGAGTCCATTGTAGCTGGAGCAGTGAGGGGGGCGGGGCAGGAGATGTGGTCAGGGAAGTAGCCAGAGCACTTTATGCCATGGTTAGGTTTTTGGCTTCTACTCTGAATGAGGCGGGAGCCCTAGGAGAGCTCCACGCAGAGGAGGGACAGGATCTGACTTACCTTGAGCAGAATCCCTCTGGCTGCCATGGGAACAGAAGGCAAAGGCAGAGCAGGGACTCCTAAGAGGAGACTGTGTAGGCAAGAGGTGACGGTGACTTGGACCAGGAGGGTGGCAGCAGGAGTGGTGAGAAGTAAGTGACCCTGGATATATTTTGAAGGTGGAGATGATGGCCTTTGCTGAGGGAATGATCTGGGCAAGGTGTCCTGCCCAAGCATTTGGGAGGATGGGGCTGGCGGGGGAGGAGCAGGTTGGAGCACTCCTATGAGTAAGTGCTTACATGCACCATGGCCCCCCATCCTCACTGGTGGGTTCTTTCATTGTCCCATTTTAGAGGGGGTGTGACAGTGACCCGGGGAGGTTAACCAGCGTGGCCAGGCCAGACCCCAGCACTCAGTCCTGCCAGACCCCAGCACACTACCACTGCGCTGTCCTGCCATGTTTGCTGGGCTCTCCCGGCCCCACTCCTCCCCTTTGTTTTGAGGACATGGAGGCACAGAAACCCCGGAAAGGAACTAACAGGGGCACCGAGCCCCTCTCCCTTGTGCAGAAAGAGCTCTCCAGCCGTTACGGCAAGCACAGTTGGTTCTGCTCAGTGGCTCCATCACCAGCCTCTTTCCGAGACAGTTTTATTGGATGAACCCCAGGAAGATTAATATTCCACTGTAAAATTTACACTTTACAAACATGAGTAGTCGATAGCTTAGAAGGCTTTGGTTTTGTGCAGACATAGGTTTGAACCCGCCACTTACCAGCTTTACTTGCCTGAGCGTCCGTGTTTTCATCGGCGGAGTGGGCTTATTAAAGGGTCCCTCTCTGATGACATGAGATGATGTGCATAGGGCACTGTGCCTGGCCCCCCACACACATGGGGCTGAGGGAGGGGGTGCTGGTGTCTCAGGACTATTATTGTTTGAGAGAGGGAATTAGGAAGTTAGGCTCAATTTTGGACAAAAGCTGAGTTACCTTAGAAGCTGCGCTGGGCCCGGGGATTGCGAAGCACATGGTGACTGAGAGCTTGGAGGTTTGGCCTTTTCCTTTCTTTTCTTTTTTTTTTTTTTTTTTTGGGGGGGGGGGGTGTTCTGGAGATTGGAGGCCTCTTTCTGTGTTTTTGCTGTGCGCACCAGGCGGCTGGTCCTTGGCCATTTTCTGCTCCCGGGCTCCCAGAGGAGCCGACCTCGGCCCCGCAGAGCCTCCTGCCTTGAGTTGTCGTTTGTCGAAGACAGAACGGCATGTTCTCTCAACAAGCAAATCCCCAGATGTGAGCCCATTCGGGGCTGCCACGTTTTTCCTGGTGAAATTCCTGACTTGGTGTGTTGTGTTTTCTTAAAAACACGCCCACTGCCTCCGAAAACCTCAGCCGGGGAAGAGAAACATTTCTCGTTGAATTACCAGTGTTTGAAATGGTGTCAAATTATGCCCCACTTTCATGGTGTCGATACGCCAGTCTTTCCATTCACGGCTTTTGCGGACAGACTGAGATGGCTGAGCGTGGCTATTATCTAGCCGCCCTGGCATCACACAGATGGGAAAACTGAGGCTCAGAGAGGCCGGGGAGGAGTGCCGCGCGCTATGTTGGTCTCCAAGCCTCCGCCAGACCCAGACCTCTGGATTCCAGACTCCTTTTCTTTCTCCTTTGTCCGAGGTCACAAGCAGGCAGCCTGTGGCCACCTCTACCCCACAGATGTATTTTTGTTGGCCCGAGGGTGTTTTAATTTGAATGAGTTGCCAGCATTTAAAAATCAGGAGATTCCATATAAAAACCCAGATTTCTGGCTTCTCTTGGTCCAGTGGGAGATCAGCCAAATGAGGCCCACATTCCTGCATGGTGACAGCTGAGGATCGCAGTAATGACCACTTCCTGTAGCAGAGCACGTCTTCAGTTTGCCACCGTCCCCACCCCTCCCTCTAGTATCTTTGGACACTGGGGCTGAATGTCAGTTGCTGTTATAGAGCTTCCCTTCCTGGTCCTCTTGTGGTGGGATGAAGAGGAAAGTAAAACATTTCTTGAACGTGTGTCTTTGTCAAAAATCTATATACAAATAATAGCCTAAGCAACCATTACGACTGAACGACCGGAATGACCGGAACTATCAGTCGACTGGTCGCTATGACACACACTGACCACCAGGGGGCAGATGCTCAACTCAGGAGCTGCCCCTGGTGGTCAGTGCACTCCCACAGCCAACCTCCCATGGCCCCTCCCCCCTGCCAGCCGCACCACCCCCCATAGACCCCAGTTGTCCCCCAATAGGCCTTGATCACCTGCCAGGCTGAGGGACCCCACCTGTGCATGAATTTGTGCACCAGGACTCCAGTGAAGAAATAAAAGATGAAATGAAGTGGCTATTGGTTCAAAAACTAATAGTACAGCTCTGGCCGATGTGGCTCAGTTGGTTGGAGTATCATCCCCTACACCGAAGGGTCATGGGTTGGATTCCCAGTCAAAGTACATACCTAGGTTGCAGGCTCCATCCCCCGTCAGGACCTGTGCAACCCATTGGTCTCGGTCTCTCTCTCTCTCTCTCCCCGCTTCCTCTCTCTCTCAAATAAAAAACAAACAAAAAAAACCCTAATGGTACAAAGCATTATTATGGTAAGGAAAGAAATTCCTATGAATTTAATATGCAAACAGAATACATCAGTGTTGAAAGAGCCAGCCCCTTCACTCACTGACGCTACCTTCCCTTCTCTGCCAACATTACGCTGTGGGCTCTGCATGCCAGGGCCATCGTCTCCACTTATTTTTTTAAGGCAGAATTAAACTTCTATGACCTTAATCTGCCCCACTTCTCTGAAACTTGAAATGCTATTAAACTGAATTTTTAAAGTTTTTAAAAGTTTAAATAATCTTTAATTGCTCAAGAAAGAGTGTACGTATGAGTATGCTTGTGTGTGCGTGTGTGTGCAAGCATCTGTGATGTGTTCTTGATTTATGGGATTTCCCCTGAATAGAATTGGACGAAAGTGGGTTTTCCCTGGCTCTGGGACTGCCGCTTCTGGACTTGGCTGTAAATTTAAGCCAGGGTGCAAACCCAAGGTGGTTTTAACTCTCCTTTCAGGATCTATCCAGGAGCTGGGTTGAGATTGGGTTAAGATTGACTTTCTTTCTGGGGCATATTGGAGGGCTCACGGAGAGAAGAGTTGAGGGCACCGAATTTTTAAAAATGACCATCCCTCTTTGTGCGGGCGAGTTGACCAAGAAAAAAGAGAATAACACCTCCAGAATACCTGTGTGCCAGAACCTCGCGAGAAGATTGCCTTTCTGCTTTCCAAAGTGAGCTTGGGAACTTTCTTTCAATTCTGACACGTTCCTTTCAGTGTGTGTCAGGAAGAAATAGAGCGAGGTAGCCTATCAAGTACATAAATGAGTGGTATTTCTTAGAACGAGGCTCAGTTTACTTAAGGGAGAATAAGAGTCCATTTAAAGAAAAACATGGAAGCAGTACAGGTGGTTTGGGGGTGTGACAAAGTCAAGAATGATTGGTTTCATTTAATCCTCACAATACTCGGAAGTGGTCAGAGGGTCAGCTCACCCTGAAGTTAGTCACATCTTGTACTTCCTCAGAGCACTTAAACTTCTCATTAAATGCATGATTGCGTGATCTTTTGCATACTTCCGTCTGACTTTTAAACTGTGCCTGTCATTTCATTGTTGTATTCCCAGCATCCAGCAGAGTGTGCTCACGAGATAGTAGCGAGTGAATGCATGGGCATCATGCAAGGCAGAAATGGCGGTCCCGTTGGATAGATGAGGAAATTGAGGTTCAGAGGGGCCAACCGACCCTGTAGATTACGGCAAAGCCAAGATTCGAACTCATGACTCTCAGGCTGCACAAGGCCTCGGAACTTTTTGCCAAGCACCAACCAGTACAAACACCAGCAGATGGGAGTCAGGTCAGACCACGACCTGATCGGGCCCGTAGCAAAGTGAGGGGAAGGAGGTAGATCCGGAGCATTTCATAAAGCTAGACGGGTTCAACTTAACGAGTGGACTGTTCTTTTTATTTCCTTTCCATTGTAAAGGTATCATGTTTTCTTTTTATGGCTAAACAATGGCACATTTGTGGTTTTTAAACACTTTACTTAGCAGACCAAAATGGTAGCCTTCTTGCGTTGGTTCTCCCAGCGTTTTCCTGTTTTTTGAGACTTTCTAGCTGGTGGAATCCTGGAGTCTGAGGATCCTCAGACAACTCCAGCTGCTGCTTGAAATGGTATGAGGTTTCCAGACTTTCCTTGGACTCACCGTTTCCCATCCTGGGGGTGAGGGCAGGCCTGTCTCCCTCACTCCAAGTGCCGCTGCGGAGGCAGGGCCACCACTCCTCTGGGAGAAACAGGAGCTGCCGGGATGCCTCTGGTTGGCGTGACATCTCTCCGGGAGCTCTGCTCGCCCCTTTCACTGTTAGCACAATGCAGATGGTCTTTGCCTTTTCTAGACCCACCCAGAACCCTCATCTAACTGGTAATCGTAACTACACGCGGCGTGGGGTTTCACCTCGGCAGGTCTGCCCACTGTTGATCCCTATCGCTTCTTCCCGGCTTGGAAGCTGGCCGGGTACCACCTCTCCACACCCTGCCAGGACATCCAGCTGTGACCACACTTTGGCTGGCTTTTAACTGGGGAGCCTCCAGGGTGGGGACGCTGTGACAGCAGCTATGGAGACTCGAGGCTGAAGTACCCCAGTCCTCCCCTCAAGGAACTTAGAGACTAGTAGGTGAGACAAAACAGGCCCAGATGTTTTCTTGGGACTGGGTTCTAGGTCCCGGGCTGAGGCCCAGAGTATAAACTCTTATGCCTGTGCAGCACTTTACACTTTAAAAGGACGTCCACACTTATTGTCTCCTGTTTCCCTTTGCATCCTCCGAAGTGAATGAAGCCTCGCTTGCATTCCGTCTTCTAGTGTTCTTTCCTTTCCTTCCCTTTTTGGTTCCCATTGCATCCACAGAGCATTATCTTACTCCTCAGTTCCGGGTGTAGACCCGTGACCAGGTATAGATCTTACTCCCCAGTTCCAGGTGTAGATCCAGCCAGACACAGCATTCCATTCCCCAGCCCCCAGGGAGTGGCTCAGGGACAGGGACGTGACTCAAGTTGAGTGGGAGCCAGTCCTGGGAACCTGGCTGGAGTTCTTGGGGGAAGGTACCTCCTTTGCTCTGGCTGGCTAACCCGGTAGAATGTGGCCAGGTTGCTTAGACGAGGCCAGCCTGAGGATGACGATATGGAGTCCTGATGACATCACTTGAGCAAAAGCCTCCCGAGGACAGCACGTGAGCACCTGCATCCAGCTGTCCCGACAGCTACAGCCACAGGCTATTCAATTCCTTTTCATTTGCTTCAAAAACGTTTGAGTGGACTCTCTCCCACTTGCTACAGACTCATACAGTTTGTCCCGTTTGCTGAGTTGCCCTGCTTCCTTTAATCGTAATGAAACTCTCTGTCACTGATAAAGCACTCTCGAAAGCCTTTCCATAGCGATTGGACTCATATTTCTACAAGACAACATTGGCCTGTTTTGTTGATGAAGGATCTGAGGCACAGAAGGGAAGGGAAAGCAAGTTTGCTTCTTTTCTCTTTGGAGCATCCTCACCAACTTTCACTTTGGGGAAAGACAGTTTTTAATAACCAGGGCACCTCTACCCCAGAGGAGGGGAGTGCAAAGGGATTTGAAGAACAACCCAAGCGAGGTCAGGGAAGGCTCCTGGTAATTTTAGATGCATAGAAAGTTCTGGAAGAAGGGAGGGAAATCATTAACTGCAGGTATCTATGGGACATGGAATGAGGGTGGGAGGAGACTTTTATTTTTCACTTTATGTACTCTACATTCTGAAAACATTTATAGGGACCTGGATGGTTTTATACTCAAATAAGTGAATTTTGAAATGTAACAGCTGGCTTTCATCTGGAACAAGCATCAGACTTGACTTCTAAACCATTGAGAAAATATGAATCCATGAGTCTATATCAATAATATATAGACAAGTAAATAAACAGGAGGGAGGGTTATTATTTACAGTAGAATGACAAGGAACAGCTGGAAATGTGGGGGGAGGGCTGGGTTAGAAACACATCATTTTGTGACCATTATGATAAAGATTGGTTCGGTAAGGAGTCACCGTAGATACAAAATCTGGGGTGGGGTGTGTTGATGAGGATTAGGATATTGGCATGCTCTTAAAGGATCTCCCCATAGATGTCTTATTAATTTCAAGGCGGGAAATAGCCACTGTGCAGTGGCCAAATCAGATGATACAGTGAATGGATATTAACATCATCTTAAGGGGAGGGTGGCCATGTGATACCCTGAGAAGGACTCACTGTCAGCCAAGCAGTGTTCTGGCCGAGAACGATAACCTGTGTAATTGTGAGGAAACCAGCAGACAAAGCCCGATGTGGAACGTTCTGTTTCCTAAAGGGCACCTCATTCTTCAAAAATGCCGATGTCATAAGACCGAGAAAGGCAGGGGAAATGCTAAAGGAGCCTGAAGAGAGATGGCAAGTAACTGCAATTAATTCTAGACCAGATCCTACATCGGAGGGGAAATGCCATCAGGGACATGAGTCAGTGGACAGGTTGTGATTCGGAGAGTGGATTGGGTAAGGTATTGTAGTGGTGTTACATTCACTGATGCTGATAACTGTCCTGTGGTCATGTAAGAGAATGACCTTATTCTTAGGAAATACACTCTGAAGTACTTAGGGGTAAAGGTTCATGATGAATATAACTTACTATTAAATGGTTCAGAAAAAACAGATGGGTATGTGTGTGCATTCATCTATGCGCATATGTGGAAAGAGAGAGCACGCAATTGACAAATCAAATGGGAGGAGATGCTAACAGCAGGTGCATCCAAAGATATACAAGTATTCTTTGTACTAGTAAGTTTGAAATTAATTCCAAATAAAAAGTATAAAAATTATTACCAGCAAAAACGTACTACTATTGTTATAATAGTAGTACGTGGCATTTATTGAATAGCGAGACACGGGCATGTTATGTGATTTACTCCTCAGAGACCCCTAACATCAGGTGTGGTTAACATGCTCATTTTCACAGAAGATGAAGTGGAAGCTCAGGGAGGGGAAGGTGCCCCAAGACTCTTAGCAAATCAGTAGAAAGCAGTGTTCTCACAGAAGTCAATCTCTCCAGAACCCCCACTCTGATCTACTAAACCAGCATGTCCCAAAGCATGGGAAACCAAGCTTCCGTGTGGTTTTTAGGTGACATGCCGACAGGGAATTGGATAACATTAAATCACCCAGTGATTTCTCAAACCTCATTTCCATTCACGTTCACTTCCTTTAACTCCAGAAGAAAGTCTCAAGTTGGTGCTAGATGGTTGTTAACACCAAACACTTGCTGATTCTCGCTGAATCACAAAAGGAGTCACCAGGCAGGCATAGACTCTGGAGAGAAATTGATAAGGAAACAATAACAATAATCTGTTAGAAAAAATGGAAGAAATATGCGATCAGGCAACTCACAGAAAAAGAAACACAATTAAAACCACACCCAGAAGATGGGCAAAATTTCCAACGTTTGCTAGCATACCCCGCTGGCGAGGCTGTGGGGAAGCAAACACTCGTCTATTGTTGGTTGGAGTGTGTATCTGTCTGGTCTTTGGGGGGTCCTTTTGGAGGGCAGTTGGGCAGGATCTCTCCAAATGACAAATGCAGCCACCCTTTAACCTAGCATCCGCTGGTAGGAATTGATTGCGGTTGTTCCTGTGCAAAGCAACACCTTTAAGTCTTTATTGTAGCCTATCTCTAACCATGGAAGTTCAGGAAGGACCAGGTGCTTCCAGAGAGAGAGCTGGTTGCATAGACTAGGTCAGTGGTCGGCAAACTCCTTAGTCAACAGAGCCAAATATCAACAGTACGATTGCAATTTCTTTTGAGAGCCAAATTTTCTTCAACTTCTTCTAATGCCACTTCTTCAAAATAGACTCGCCCAGGCCGTGGTATTTTGTGGAAGAGCCACACTCAAGGGGCCAAAGAGTCGCATGTGGCTCATGAGCCGCGGTTTGCCGACCACGGGGCTAGGTCTATCCACGCAGTGGAGTACTACGCAGCAGTGACAGAGAATGACGCTACTCTATATCCAGACACAAATTTGGTAAAAGCCCCCAGAGAAATGCTACAAAAAGGAAGTCGTGTAGCATGCTACTGTTTGTTTAAAAAATAGGGGTGGCGTGAATAGCAATATACATTTCTGTTTGCTTCCTTATAAAGACATTTTTAAAGGATAGACAGGAAGCTGATGAAAGTGGCTCTGCGGGGAGAGTGGGGTGGGAGAGGGACGTTTGCACTGTATCCCCTTATGCTCGGAGGCCTGTGCAATCACCAGTGCTGGGGATGGTGATGTCCCATGTGCTCGTGCAAAACTGACCTCTGCTGCTGGGGTCTCCCTTCCCACCCCTGCTGGGTCAGGATGTGGATGGAGGGGAAGGGACAGCTTGCAGGGGCTGCTCTATGTTGGGGCGTAGAAGGCTGTGTGGCCCGGAAGTGGCACTGTGCTAATGTCGGGGCCTCTGCCTCTGAACTACAAGCAAATTCTTCCAGGCAACAAGAGCACATTGTGTTCTGGCCCCGCTCTCCCCCCCAGGCTACTTGAAATGCGGATCCTGCTGCCAACAGCTACTTTTAGCCAGGGCAGGCCATCAGAGGGAGAGAAACGTGAGAAAATAGCAAAATGGAAGCATTGTTATTGAGGGTTTGGAGCAGGCTCAGGGAACTGTGGGGTGGGACAGGCCTGGAGACGAGCTTGCCATCACAAATAAGTTATACCAACAACAACAGCAACAATAATCATAATAGTCACCTAACGTTGGTCCTTAAAGCTGAGAGGAAGAGAGGGCCTTCAAGACCAACTGTGGAAGGGTCAGTATCCTAGTCCCGTGGAATCTCACCTGAAGGAGGTGAGGAATGTTTGGAGAAGGAAGATCCCGTCCGGCGGCTGGAAGGGGCACAGTGAGCTAGGAGTGACCTTTAGTGAAGGGCGAGAGGCAGGAGAATACGCTTGTGGGTTGAGAGCATGCTGGAGAAAAGACCCTCTTTTGAGGAAATGAGAGGTCTCAGGGATGAATTCGTATCAGGTGATAAAAGGTTGTAAGGACAGTTCCAACTCCACCCTCATTAGAGCTTCGAATGCTGCAAGGAGACTGCCTCCTGCAGTAGTGAGTGGACCGTCCTCAGAAGCATTCAAGCGCAGCCTGGCTGGTGATGGTACAGCGGTTCTAGCTTTGAGCTATGATGCAGGACTGGAGCAGGGGTTCACCAACACTGCTCCGCGTGCCAGGGCAAAGAGGACGGCGTAGGGAAGTTTTAGTCTGAAAAAATGGAATTGATGTTTATGTAAAAGATTGTCCTTGGAGACTATGCTCTTCCTGTATTTGGATGTTCCTGTGTCCTCTATAAAATTACCAGTTTGTGGAATGTAAAAGTCTGGAAGTATCAGGATTCGATTATGTCAAAGTCTTTTCCATTGCTAAGATTCTGTGATTCTATGAAAATATGCTTCTGATTTGGATGAAACAGGATAAGGGGAATGCATGTAAAGTCAAACCTAAAACTGACACATCAAGAAATGGGAGGGGGAGGGGGAAGAAAGAAAGAAATGACTGTGTCAGCATATTTTTTGGAGATGTGGAGTTCATTACCAGAAAGAACAGCTAAAAACATTGACAGTGGTTGCCCCTGGAAAAGCAGGCTGGAGATGAGATTTTTCTTAAGTATCAATTCTGTATTATTTTATGAATTTTAAAACTGCATGTATGTTTTTACATAAACTTTGATTTAAAAAAATTTTGTTAATCCTCACCCGAGGATATTTTTCTGTTGATTTTTAGAGAGAGTGGAAAGGAGAGGGGGAGACACAGAGAGAGAAACATTGATGTGAGAGGCACATCGATTGGTTGCCTTCTGCACTGACCAAGATGGAGATCAAGCCTGCAACTGCGGTTTGTGCCCTTGACCGGAATTGAACCCGGTCCCTTCAGTCCGCAGGCCAACACTCTATCCACTGAGCCAAACTGGCTAGGGCAAAATAAAAAAGCTTGTAAAAATTAAAGACAGATGATAATAGCTGCCATTTATTGAATTCTGTGCTAAGGAGCTTTTTAAATATTACTGTATTTAATTAATCCCATTTTAGAGATAAGGAAACAGGCTCAGAGAGTTGAAGTGACTTGCTTTGTTCTAAAGAGAGGGTGGCTGTCCGGTATTTTTGTTTATTTATTTGTTTGTTTGTTATTTGAGAATCAGCTCTCACTCATACACACGATGCTCTGTTGTCCCCTGCCCAGGGTGAGACTTCCGCGTGGTTTGAGGAGAGGATGGGGAGGTGGGTGCTACTGCAGAAAAGACCAAAAGATAGCTGGAAGAGAGAAGATGACAGAAAAGGAGTTTGTGGCTTGGTTTCTAGACTGTGCATTTTGAGAAATGCTGCAGCGAAGACACAGGTGATGCTAACAGAGAGACTAATGAACAACTGCATGTGGCACTTGTTCTTTTCTCCTCTCATTTTGGCCTTAATGGAAGGGAGGCAGACTGGGAGAAAGCAAGCTGTTTTGAAGAGTTAATTCTGTGCCAGGCACAGTGCTAGGAATGTATGTCAGGATCAACCCACCTAACCCTAAGAAATATTAACTATAGAGGTCACTTTGGAATGCCTACCACAGGGTTTCTCAGCCTTGCAGGACTGACATTGGGGCTGGATAATTCTGTCATGGGGGCTGAGCACTGTAGGATGTTTTAGCAGCGCTAGAGCCCAGTAGCGTCCCCCACCCTCATCTCAAGTTGTGACAACAAAAAATGTTTCCAGAGGTTGCCAGATGTCTCCAGGGAGGCAGGACCACCCCCCAGTTGCGAACCACTGGCCTCATGTGATTGGACATGTCATGTGTATTGCCTTTGATCACCTTGCCAACTAGAGGTCATGATGTCCACTTTGTAGATGAGAAAACGGAGGCTGAGAGAAGGGGAGGGATTCACGCAGTGCCATTGAGCTGAGAGCTGAGATAAGCCTTTTCAATACTGAACTTAGTAAACCAGCTGATTGAAGACGCAGGCCCAGATTTGATCCCAAGTTTACCCCAGGATGGACTAAAACTTAGATTAAACCTTTTCTTTTAAATATATTTTTATTGATTTCAGAGAGGAAGAAAGAGGGAGAGAGATAGAAACATCAATGATGATTATCATTGATCGGCTGACTCCTGAGCAGGCCCCACACTGGGGATCGAGCCCGCAACCTGGGCATGTGCCCTGACTGGGAATCAAACCATGACCTCCTGGTTCATAGGTTGACGCTCAAACACTGAGCCACACCAAACCTTTTTTTTTTTTTTTTTTTAATGACTATGGGCATCTAAGAGGAGATGCTGGTGTTTCATTAAGTTTTTACAATAGTCTGGGCAGCACCAAAAGCTGGTGAGGATGTGGAGCAACAGGAGTTCTCATTTGTTGCTGGTGACAGCCACTTGGAAGACAGTTCCATCGTTTCTTACAAAACTACGCAGACTCTTACCGTATAATCCAGCAATTCCACTCCTTGGTATTTACCCAAAGGAGTTGAAAACATGTCCACACAAAAAATCTGCACACAGATATTTTTAACAGGTTTACTCATAATTGCCAAAATTTGGAAGCAATCAAGATGTCCTTGAGTAGGTGAGTGGTTAAATGGACTGGAATATTATTTAGTGCTAAAAAGAAATTAGCTATCAAGCCATGACATGACATGGAGGAACCTTAAATGCGTAATACTAATTGAAAAAAGCCAATAACATCCTGTGTCATTCCAGCTATATGATATTCTGTAAAAGGCAAAACTCTGGAGATGGTAAAAAGACCTTTGTTTTCCAGGGTTGGGGGGAAGGAAGGATGAATTGATGGAGCACAGAGGGTCTTCAGGGCAGTGAATCTACTCTCTGTGGTGCTATAAAGACCGGCCCATGTTATTTTTCATTTGTCCAAATCCACAGAATGTACAACACCAAGAGTGAGCCCTAAATGTCAACTGTGGACTCTGGGTGGTAATGTATCCATTTAAAAGTTCATCAGTTGTCACAAATGTACCACTCAGTGAGGGATGTTGATGGTGGAAGCTGCTAAGGCTAAGCATGTGCAGGGGCAGGAGGTATAAAGGAAATCTCTGTCCCTTCCTTTCAATTTTGCTGTGAACCTAAAACTACTCTAAAAAAAATTAAGTCTTTAGGGGGAAAAAAGTAGACTGGTAGCATGGTGGCTGAGAGTACAGGCTCTGGAGCCAAATGCCTTTATTGAATACACTTACCAGCTTGGAAACTCTGGCATGTTACTTAACATCTCCAGGCCTCAGTTTTCTTCTCTATAAAATGGGGCTAAGGATAATATCTCCTCATCGGGTCGTTGTGAGGATTAAATAAGATAATGTGAATAAAACAGTGCTTGGCAGGTAGATGATATTCAGCTTTGATAAATATGAGCTTTTATTCTTCTTCGATTTATTTATTATTGTTTTTTGAGCTGTTATTCTTATTTACAAATGTAAAATAACATGTATCTATTTCACATACCCAGTCCTGGAACGCAGGACCCCGTGACATATTTCAGGGCACCATCTCCGAAGTGGCTGACTCTGCTCCTTTGCTGTCGAGCCTGGGGTTGCAATTTGGGTCGATTTTTCGCTGACCACTGTGCAATCATCTCCGGCCTGCAGGAGTAGCCGCATTTGGCTTGAGCGTCCCGAGGAGAAGCCATCCAAGCATTGGCCTTCCCCACCAATAGGAGTCTCAGTAGAATTATGGAAATATCTTTGCACATGGAAGAGATTATTAATTCATGTGGCCACAAATAGCTCGAACACTGTGTCCTCGGCGCTCTGATCTTCTATGCCCTGAAATTTCCTCAGGGTGCCAGCTCGGCAGCCAGGAAAGCCACAGGGCTGCCTTAACGGCTCGGCCTGCCTCGCTAGGAGACCGCTCAGGAACTGAGGATGGTGGGATGCGATTAAGTAGTTTGATTGTAATTTCACACCCACCCTCCCACAACCATAGCCTACTTCTGCCCTTCAACACATCAGCCAGATGGCATTGTTTGTATGCCCCACCTGAATTCCCACCACCAGACCTTTGTCTGCTAGTTCTCCCATCTGGCATACCCTCTTTTTATCCACCTCCTTGTCTCCACCTGGCTAACTACCTCTATCCTTCAAACCTGGGGCCACCCCTTTGCCTCCCCTATCAGATCACGTGTGGTTTCCGAGGATGTGAGATCTGGAATGGGGTTTAAACGCCAGCTCTGTTAAGTTTAGGCAAAAGGGTTTACTCTCTATGAACCTCAGTTTCTGCCCCAGTAGAATGGAAAGACTGATCGATACCTTCCTCCTCGGGTCATTGTAGATTTAAAAGAAAGGTGTGCCAAGTGTTTGGCCCTGTTCCTTGCATGTGGTAAGGACTCAACAAATGTTAGGTCCAGAGGGTGAGGGACCCCTGAGAGCCGGGGACAGCACAAGAAAATGTGCAGCGGCAGCAGCAGTCGGGGTGGGCTGGTCACACCTCCGGGACGAGGCGGGAAAGGAGACTGCGCGCCCACGTGGCTTCAGCTAGCAACAGCGCAACCTCGGGGTTCCCTTTCCCCAGAGCTCCAAAGGCAGGGCATTGACTCACTGGTCAATATTAGGTCCGTGTCCATCTCTGAACCAATCACCAGGGCCAGACATGGGAAAGGCTCTGATTGGCTAGGCCTGGAATACGTGCCAGTCCCTGAACCAATTGAAATGTCCAGGGGTGGAGCAAGGCTCTGATTGGTCAGGCTTGAGACGTGGGCCCTTTAAACCACTGCGTGGACCGTGAGGGTGGATCAGCTCCGTCCAAACGACGTGGACGCGGAGCGGAAAGCCAGCGAGCGGTTCTCCAGGACACTCTTAGAGAAGACAGATGCGGGGCAGGTACAGACAACGGGTGTCCAGTGGACCTGGAAGAACATGGTTTGTTTGAGCCTGACTGTGTGGGCCGAATGAGCGTTTATAGGATGGGGCGCGGGAACTGAAGAGGGAAGGGAATCTTGGAACGGCATGAGAAAAGGCCCGGAGGTGTAGGCGGACATGGTTAGGAAACAGAGCTGAGCTCACGGAGGTGGAGCGCAGGGGCTGGGAGGATAGGCGCGTGGGCCAGGTTGGAGAATTGAGCAGGGGCCCCTGACCAGAGGTCCTTGAATGTCAAGCGATTAAAAGAGGAAAGTGCTGTGGCCTGATCTGTGTTTCAGAATTGATTCAGTCACCCAACACATTCGCTGAGCACCTAGGGTGTGACTGAACAAAGTCCCTGGTTACTTTCTAACGACAGGAGGCCGGAATGGAGACACTGAGTCTGGGGAGAGGGGCTGGTGCTCCAGTCCAGGCAGGAAAGGAAAGACTTAGCTGGTGTGTGGAGCGCATTTCCCCTGCACCACAGCTCCACGCAGAGCCAGGCCCGTAGCATACAGAGTGAGTGCTTGAGGCAG
This sequence comes from Cnephaeus nilssonii, assembly GCF_951640355.1. NCBI lineage: Eukaryota > Metazoa > Chordata > Mammalia > Chiroptera > Vespertilionidae > Cnephaeus > Cnephaeus nilssonii. Next base: position 67,951,611 of record NC_137082.1, on the reverse strand, counting down.
GTTTTCAGTCTTGCTTGGTGCCCCTTCAGGGCAGCCTCCTGGGCACAATTTTGTAGCATCTGTTTGCACAGGCTGCCACCAACAGAACTGCTCGGCCTAGATTCCAATCCTTCTTTCCCTGTGCACTGCTGGCTGTGTGACCTGCCTTACCTCGCTGGGCTTCGGTGTCCTCCATTAAATGGCTTAATGATAGCACCTACCTCGTGAGACCGTGGGAGCAAAGTGCTTGACACCTAAGAAATGCTCAATAAATGGTGATGTTATTCATTTCCGTTATTACTATGACTGACCTCAAGGGGTATCGCCTCCCGAAATTCCTCTTCCTCACTTGGAAAATGGTGACCGTAATAGCATGTACTTCAGTGGAGAGGTAAACCGCCTAGTGACTGTGTGACCTTGGGCAAATGATGTCATCTCTTTGTGCCTCAGATTCCTCGTTTGAAAAAACAGGGCTAATATTAGTACCTCCTTACAGGGCTGCTATAAATTAAATAAATCATAAATAAATCATTTAAGTGCACACAGAACAGTTTCAGTATATGTCAAGTAAATAGATATTATTATTATTATGAGGAGCAGTAAAAGTACATTTTTAATAAGTAGGAGTGATAGTGATAATTAAGTGAAGTTATAACGTAATAAGGGGCTTATTAAGTGGTGGCTGTTATCAGTAATATCATTTTCTCATCAGATACTTTGAGGGGAAATGATAGCATTTGGTTTTGGGGCAAAAGGGACACTATTTTCTTCTAAAAAAGCATATGTCTTTTTTAAATTTCTTTATTGATTAAGGTATTACATATGCGTCCTCATTCCCCCATTACCCCCCATCCCTCCCCCACTCAGAACACGTGGATATGAAATATTGCTCCTTGGGTGGGGAGAAAAACATTGAGGAAAACTTCCCCAAACTTTTTAATCAGGACAGAAGAATGAGGCTTGTTCCTCTCCCTGACCCACTTCTCCAGGATAACCGGAGGGGTGTCCCCCACACCTCAACAGTTCTGTTGCTCCCAGAATATAAATATAACCGGCATTGCAGTTTCGTGACTTGGGGAATTCTTCTCTTTCTTGTGCCGGGAATAATTTGTGGCTCCATTTACAAGAGGAAAACTCTTGGGATCAACACCCCACTCAGGTCCCAGAAGCAGTGATGCCTGAGCTGTTTGAAAGTCACTTGAGGGCAAAGTCCGAAGTGATTTTAAGTGGCCCAGCTAAGTGCCAGGCTGAATGGGGAACACTTTTAATTTATGACAGTCATGCCCTGTGAAGAAAAAGACAACCCAGCTCTGGAGCAATTTGATTGCAAAGGAGTGAATCCTTGCATGTGTATAAAAAGTACAGACATATCCAGCTCACATTGCCAAAGAAAAAGCAACTCTGCTGGTTGGGGCATTGGTGTTGGAGTCATGTGCACGGACTTACTAGTATAGGAGGAACTTCAGGGAGAAGAGGATTTTACTATTGTCACACATTTTTTATTTACAAGGACTTGATCCAAGACTGCCCGAGATCACAGCTTCCAACGCTGTGTGACCTTGAGCAAGTTACTTCACCTCTCTGTGCCTCATTTATACAATGGAAAGAATACTAGTACTAGTTTCTAGGGTTGTTGTAGGATTAAATGGATTACTAGATGTAAGGCAGTTAGAAAAGTGCCCAGAACAGTGGACACAGTTGGTAAGAATTAGTTACTGTTGCCTTATACAGACTTTTGTTTGGGGATTGGTGGTGATTTTCTGCTTGGCAATGGGAAAGCCAGGCTAGAGAATGGCCTTGTTGTTTGCAACAGAAACCTATAATTGTCTGTTCCTCCTTGGTTTTCTAGCTGGGAGTCCAATGCACGCATTTCATCATGCCTTGATTTTTTTTTCTGTTTTAATCCAACTTTTCATGACATGCTTCCAGTAAGGCCTTTTGGAATTCTTGAATTCCAGAGAGATTTTTCTGGCCACATCAGCTAACAGAGGAACTCTTCAAAAACTGAGCGAAGGCTACAAACCACTCGTTAGAAAATTGACTCTTTCATTCATTCATCCTACAAAATTTCTAATGGCCTTACTAGTTGCCAGGTCGCTGTGCCCAGTTCCCGGCACAGAGTGAGATGATGTAGCAAACCTGACCCTTTGATGAAGAAGGCCCTGGTTGAAGAGCTATACATACATCAATTCATTTAACCATCACCACAATCCTGCTATTTTATCCCCATTTACAGATGAGGAAACTAAGGCACAGAGACGTTAAGTAACCCCATGGGCACACAGCTGGTAAATAAGAGTCCAGATAGCCTGGCTCCAATGGCTGAACTCCTCTCTTTTTCTCCTCAGCTTTATAATTTGGAAAATATCAAACCCATAGAAAAGTTACTGGTATGGTACCATGAGCATCATGTGCCTGTCACATGGGTTCACCAATTGTAAAAAGTTTGCCATATTTGCTGAATCGCTCTCTGTCTCAACACACTGTTGCTGAACCATTTACTTGCAGATATCCTGATTCTTCACCCCCAAATAGTTCAGTGTGTGCAGTAATTATGTGTTACTGCATAATGAGTGACTCCCAAATTTAAAAAAAACAAACTAGAAAGCAAATATTGGTGGTTCAGGAATCTGGATGCAGCTTAGCTGGGTCCTCTGCTTCAGGGTCTGTCCTAGGCTGGAATCAGCTGTCAGCTGCGGTTGCATGCAGGTTAGGCATCACTGAGCTCACGCCCGGCTGTTGGTAGGAAAACCTCAGCTCCTCTCCATGTGGGCTCCTTCATAGGGCTGCTCATGACACATCAGCTGGCTGTCCCCAAAGTGAGTGATGAGAGAGAAAGAGAAAAAGAGGTGGGATAACGTGCCAAGATGGAAGCCACAGTCTTTTATAAGCTAATCCCAGAAGTGACATAGCTTCACGTCTGCCATATTCTATTGGTCACACAGGCCAACCCTGGGACCCTGTGGGAGGGGACTTCACAGGGGCGTGACACAGACCAGGAAGCAGAGGTCACTAGGGCATCTTTTTCGAGGCTGGCTGCTCCTAAGGTTTCCAGTTATGTGAGTCAGTAAGTTCCCCTTTTTACTTTAACCAGTTTGAGCTAAATTTCCTGTTAGTTACAATGGAAAGGGTCCTGATGAGTAATACATGCATCTTCCAGGGAAAGAGAATGGCTTACTGTAAATCCTTACCACAAAAACTAATTTGTTTGTAGCAGGAGTTTGCTGTGAGAAAGCAGGGCTGATATTCGTAGAAGTCAAGAGTTCCTTGCTTCCTGCCTGCTATTTGTAAGAGATGGTGCAGAGAAAACTCTAGCCTCCTACCTTCCGGAATGGGTTTGCCCATCCCAGTGAAGTTACCAAGTCCCAGTTGTTCACTTATTATTGCTGGGATCTCGGACAAGTCACTTAACCTCTATAAGTCTCAGTTTCCTTACCTGTAAAAATGAGTAGATTTTAAAACATAAAGTTTAAGGGGAGAGTAAAATAACATAACATATGTTAAGCATAGATACAGTGCTGGGTATATAGTAAGTGCTCAGTAACATTTATCTATTCATAATTATCCTATATAATAAAAGGCTAATATGCAAATTGACCAAACAGTGGAACAACCGGTCGCTATGACCTGCACTGACCACCAGGGGGCAGCAGACGTTCAACGCAGGAGTTGCCCCCTGGTGGTCAGTGCGCTCCCACAGGGGGAGCGCCACTCAGCCAGAAGCCAGGCTCACAGCTGACAAGCGCAGCGACGGTGGCGGGAGCCTCTTCCACATCCGCAGCAATGCTAAGGATGTCCGACTGCAGGGAGCAGGCCTAAGCCGTCAGTTGAACATCCCCCAAGAGCTCCCAGACTGCAAGAGGCCACAGGCTGGGCTGAGGGACCTTGCCGAACGCACAAATTTTATGCACTGGGCCTCTAGTTATTAGATGAAATATCTCCGTGTTCAATATTGTGCAAGGATCTGTGAGAAGATACATGAGACGTCTAATGTGCTTGCCCTGATATCTCAGAAATCTTCTTGGCAGGGAAAAGGCTTGATCTGGCCTTTCAAGGATTCACCCAAATTTAAAAACGTGAATAAATAGATAGAGGCCTTCCTAAGCAGAATGGGCAGGCACGCAAATGAACATTAGCTAACGTTTATTGAACACTTACTATGTACCAGAAGTGATTGTAAGTGCTTTTCCCATGTCACCTCACAATATTCCTAATGGCCTTTGAGGTGGGTATCGTGATGAACTGTTACAGATAGGGACACAGAAGCACGGAGCGGCTAAAACATTTGCCCAATATCTCTGGTCCTAAGTGGGGACCGAGAATTAGATTCTCCCCTGCACCTGCAGTGTCTGGGTGTCTTAACCACTCTGTAAAAACTACTGTTACAAGTAAAAAATAAGAAAATAAATAAAAAGAACAGCAATTATTGAGGTCACCCAGTAATAGGCACAAAACTCGAATGATGATAAGGATGTTTTTAAAAAGGCACAAAGCCAGGGCTCAAGCCCAGCTCTGTCGGCCTCTGTCCCCCAGAGGATTAAATGCTTTGTTCTGTGAGGGTGGCCAGGCCTAAGCAAAGGACTCTGGGAGGGGAAGTTGACGGGCAGCTGAGGGAGGGGCAGCAGCTCCAGGCAGCTGGTGGCATTGGGGGCTGTGGCCAGCTGTCTGCCACTGACCAGGCCTGAGCACCCCCAGGCCCCTCCTGGGTGAAGCCCCAGCAGCTGTGGGAGGGCAGTGGTGTGACCTACAGAGCAAGCCATGACCCTGAGGTGACAGATTTGCCTGCCGGCTCCTCAGCCTCCTGACTTGCCATCTGTCTCACCACCTGGAAGTATCATTTCTGAGTGTTCCCTGTGGTGAACACAGGGAAACAACTAGGAACCGTAGGAGATGTGCAAGACACCCATCATTCCAAAGCCCCGAGCCTGCTGGCTGCCAGGGTGTATTTGCAGAGATGGCTGGTCAGAGGCACCAGCACAGAGGCTAGCAGCTGTATGGTGCAGTGGGCGGGGCTGTGCCTTGGAATCCCCTCGGCCTGGGTTCAAATCCTGGCTCTTCCACTAACTAAGAGCTGCCTGACTTTGAGCAAGTCACCCACCTATCACATAAGTCTTCTGTAAAACGGGCACGGAGACCCCAGAGAGATCCTAGAAGGACTTAGTGACATGATGTAGGTTACACACGATCTAGAACCAAATTCCTAGGTTCAAATCCTGGCTCTTCCCCTTCTTAGCTGTGTGGCCTAGGCGGTCTCTTTAATCTTCTTGAGGCTCAGTTTCTAAGTTCCTAAAATAGGGTGATAGTACCTATATGCCAGGGCTGCGGTAAGAAAATAAATGCCTGGAACACTTTGGTGAGCATTAGAAGGAGAGGCAGTTCGGCACCGTGGTTAAGAGTGCTGGCTCTGCCACCTACCAGCTGTGTGACCTGGAACAAGTCACTTCCACTCTCTGTGCCTCGGTCTCCTCGTCTGTAACATGGAGATGCTCATAGCCTCTACCTCAAAGCCTCATTCATAAGGGATAGATGAGATATTAAAAAGCTCTTGGAGCTTAGTACACTCTAGATATTGGCCCTTAATGTTATAAAAGTGCTTGTCGACCATGAAGTGATTGTTACTAGCACTCTTATTATTAACATTCTTTCTAGAACATTCCTCACCAAGAAAGGTGCAGTAGACAATCTGAGGGAAGGCACCTTTTTATAACGGAAATACCCTTTGAGAGAAAAGATGGGGAATGGGGCAGAGGGCCACGGACACTTGGGGATATTTCCATGTGGTCGAGAGTTGGGTTTATCCAGCTGCCAAATGGAACAGCTCGAGGCCCTCCAGCAACCAGCCTTGAAGATGTAGTTATCCACGTGGTTGGGCGTGAGAGGAATTCTGTACCCAGACTCTGGGGCAAGGCTCACTGGACTCTGGTCCCTTCTCTGACATGAGCTGTGTGACTTTGGGCCAGGGCAGGCAACTCACCCTCCCCAAGCCAGGTCCCCATCTAGGAAGTGAGGACACCAACAGACGTGCCTCACAGGGAGCATTCCGTGGGCAACCCATGCAGAGCAATGGTTCCCAGCCCACCAGGGGACACTTCACAGTGTCTGCAGGCACTTTCATTTGTCACAACTGGGGCGAGGATGCTGCAGGCATCTGTTCATGGGTAGAGGCCAGGGATGCTGCTAAATGTCTGCAGTACCCAGGACTGCCTCCACGACAAAGAGTGATCCAGCGCCAAATGTCTCCTGCCAATTCATTTGGCTCTTAAAAAAGAACATGCCCCCTGCAGTTAGCAGTAGAAAGTGCGCCCCACCCCCATTATCCAGCGGCCTTAGCCTCTATGGGCCTTAGTTTTCTCATCTGTAAAATGGGGATAATCACAGAATCTGCATCCTAGGGGTATTGTGGATTAAAGGATATCTTCTACGGAATATCCCTAGAACAGTACCTGCCACTCCCTAAGTGCTATGTGAAAATTGGCGACGTTGAGCCAGGGCGGCTGGGCCGTACTCTCCGGGACTGTCTGATGGGTTTTTAGAAAGCTCAAGCTCCCTGTTCTTAACCAACTTCAAGACATCTCAGAGAGTTCAACAACCTCTCCCACACCTCAGTGCTTCTGTTCTGTGAAAGGAATTACTCTGCCTGCCTTCTGCCGAGTTCCCCAAGATGCTCTGCAGGGTGTTCCCTGCGCCCTGGGAGCCTGCAGGAGTGTAGGCCATCACAAGTACCATTACTGTCATCCACGTTCTCCAGTGCTCGGGGCGACTTGGGAAGCTGGGGTTGGGTAGACTTATCATGACTCCACACTGGTCATTAGCATATTTGGGACGGGTTCTGTCTTTCACCTCTGTGGCCAGCTGGGCGTGTTGCAGGAAAGAAGTGAATAGTCGGCTTTTGTAGGAAGCTCTTGATCTGATGGTGTGTTTTGGTTTCGCTTTTCTGGCCTTCTGCATTCTTCCCTGCAGGGGATGGAGGGGCTGGGACATTCCGATGGAGCCATCAGCTGGCGACAGTGGCCCTGGCGAGGCCTCACAGTGCGGAAGGCACTGAGCTGTCCCACTCTGGCTGGCAGCGGGACAAGCCAGTGTCCTGAGAGCTGACTCAAAGCGCAGGCCACGCCCTGAGCGCCAAGGGTCTCAAGAATTAAGTGTTGACCTCAGGATCTGGGTTCTGTTTCCCAGTAGGAGTTCGAGTTTTCATGACCGAGGTCGTCTTTCTCCAGAGCCTGCTTGTGTTTGAACTTCTTCCTCCTCCGGACCTCGCCCATTGGGTCCCTGTAGGACCGGCAAACGCTCTGCCAAGACGGGCCATCAGTGGCGAGGGCTGCTCCCTTCTTACTTCTAAGCTCCAAACCCTGGGAGGTCTTGCCCGTGGAGACGGGTGCGTGGCTTTGTGTTTTATTACTATTTATTGTTCTTGTTATTTTAACATTTATGGCACACGTCTTCGATGTGAACTCATTTCTTGAGCGTCACTGCGGTCGAAATCACTCCAGGGTGCAGGGCCAGGCGTTACTTTGATTTGTTTTTAGTTTCTGCCCTATTTACTTTATTAAAAATATCGTTCTGCTTGGGTCTCCCTTTGTTCTAAGGATTTTTCAGGATATGGTCCTGGGTCCACCCTGCGCCCCTAAACACCATTGTTTGAACGTGAGCCTGGGCATGCAGAAGGCCGCGTCGCCAGGAATCAGCAAACATTTTTTGTAAAGAGCCAGATAGTAAATATTGTAGGTTTTATGCGATGGTCTCTGTTGCAGCTACTCTACTTCACTGTCATTGCATGAAAGCAGCCATAGACAACACAGACATGAATAAAACTTTACTGATGAATAGAGATGGCCGCTGGAATTTGGCCCATGGGCCATAGTTTGCTGACCCCTAATGTAGATGATGGGGGCTTTGTTCTAATAGGAACTTATCTTTACTTCCTGTGTGAATCTAACATGTAAGTCCTTCCTTCGGTTTCAGCCTGTTTCTATTTCTTTATTTGATCCCCTAGAGCAGGAGTCAGCGAATTTTTGGCCCATGGATCAAGTCTGGCCAGCTGCCTAATCTATAATAATAAAAGCGTAATATACTAATTAGACCGGTCGTCCTTCCGGACGTCCTTCTGGACGACCTTCCAGACGAAGCCGGGGCTGCAAGAGAAGCCCGGGTTCTGGGTGCCAGAGGGAAGCTGGTGCCAGCAGCCGGGGGAAGGAAGGCCTACTCTTGCACGAATTTCATGCATCGGGCCTCTAGTTTATCAATAAAGGTTTTTTTGGAACACAGCCACATCCACTCACTTCTGTAAGGTCTGAGATTGTTTTCCCTCTACATTGATGTAGCAGAATAGTTGCAACAGAGACTGTTGTCCCTCAATATTTACTATTCAGCCCTTCACAGAAAATGTTTGAGATGATAGCTCCATAAATGTAGTGTTGAAATCTGTACTTCAAGAAGTGCGGCTTATCATATATCTATTTTATTGTATACATTTACTATTTATTATGTCAGGTGATTTATATACAGTATCTTAGTTCATTTTCTCAAAAGGTGCAGGAGGTAGGAGCTCACGTTATTCCATTTGTGCAGATGAGGAAACTATAGCTCAGAGTCATGTGCCTAAGATCATGTAGGTCATGGTCAAGTGTAAATTTTAACCACTAGACCATCCATGCTGCCTCCTGAGACATGCCACCAATATGGAGTGGAGCAGGGTCTCCCATGCTCCAAACACAAGGTTAAGTTTCTGTTGGCACTTGAGACCCTATTTTTAAGAGCTAAGGGATCAACTCAGAAATGTATTATAAAACACAGATAACCCAGCTTCTTTTATGGAAAAAAATATGAAGTTAAGGTGAAATTGGGGAGTTAGGGAGGGTTTAGTACTTCAGAAGCTGTCCTGCTACTACATATGAGAATAAGTTGGGCCAAACCTACTCTCATAGTCAAGACTTCCAGTTACAAGTGACAGAAAACCCAATGCAAACTGGGTTAGCCAGTAAACAGAACGCATGAGCTTGAGGGTTGGGGCTGCATTCAGGTGTGGCTGGATCAGGGCTCCGATGATGCAATCAAGATTCCCGTTGCTGCCTGCTGGGTGGCTCATTTGGTTGGAACATCATCTTTGTGGGTTCAATGCCCTGTCAGTCGGGACACGTACAGGAGGCAATCGACGGATGTGTCTCCCTCACGTGGATGTTTCTCTTTCTCCCTTTCTCTCTCTCTCTCTCTCTCTCTCTCTCTCCCTTCGTACCTCTCTAAAGTTACTAAAAACATATCCTCAGGTGCGGATCAAGGGAAAAGATTCCAGTTGCTTTCTGACTCTTGATTTTGTTCTCCACTTTTTTGGCTCTATATCTTCAGACTGAACTAGGAGCTAGATGGTGTAGGTAGCTCCATCCCCACATTCTCTCAGGTATACAATAGGTGCTCAGTAACTATTAAATGAACGGACTGCTTGAGATTGGCTTAAATGCTTTATACTTTTGTTTAGGTGTTAACGTTGATACCCATTTTAAGGCTTTTCTGCATTTGTCTGTGTAGAGCACCGAGGTTAAGAGTGGAAGCAATTTGCTTTGGTTGCAACCTCTGGCTGTACCGCTCACCGTGTGGCTTTGGGCAAGGGTCTCAACCTCTGTTTGCTTCAGTTCTGCATCTGCGTAATGGGAGCTAAGAATAGCACCCACCCCATGGAGTTGCCAGGAAGTTCAAACGAGGTCATAGTAATACTTTCCATTTACTGATGGCTCACCAAAAGTCAAGCATGGTCCTAAAGGGTTTGCATGTATTAACCTACTGAATCCTCACAACCACCCGAGTGTAATGTGCTTATGACATATGAGGAAAGCATGGCACAGAGAAGCCTCGTGGCTTATGCATGATGAATGCTGGAGTCGGTGTGTGTACCCAGCAGGCCAGTTCCAGAACCCATGTTTTTCTCCACTCTGCTGGCAACACAACAGAGTGCCTGCCCAGAGTAAGTGCTCAATAGTTGAAATAGCTCTCAGTGCATCCTGTTTAAAGGTAATGGTGGGACATGGAGAGGCTGTGTGCAAAGGAGAAGGGAAGCCCAGACTCCTCCACAGACTGCCCCTCACCCCGAGCCGCCACCTGGAGCTCTTCTTCCGAAGGGCAAGGAGGCCACGGGTGGGATTGAGTCCTGCCATCCAGTCCCCCCACCCTCCGATCCCTATAAGATCACTCCCTCTAGCCCTAGCTGGTTTGGCTCAATGAATAGAGCATTGGCCTGTGGACTGAAGGGTCCTGGGTTCAATTCCCATCAAGGGCATATGCCTGGGTTACGAGCTCGATTCCCAGTGCAGGGTTTGCAGGAGGCTGCTGATGAATGATTCTTTCTTATCATCTCTCTCTCTCTCTCTCTCTCTCTCTCTCTCTCTCTCTCTCTCTCTCTCTCTCTCTCCCTCTCTCTCCCCCTCCCTCTCCCATCCTTCTCTGAAATCAATAAAAATATGTATATTTTTAAAAGTCACTCCCTCTAAAGAAACTCACACCAGCTCAGCCCGCCAGCATGGAAGCAGGCCATCCTGAGACTTGAATGGAAGAGGTTGCAGTCCCAGTTATTTTAAGATGCAAAACTTAAGAGGTTTCCCCATGGGAGTGAAAGTAAGTCATTCTGTGTCTAAATGCATGGAAAACAGGACTTCATCAATATTTCCATTTCATTATGTTTTAGTTTTGCACAAGTCATATAATTCAATTTTCAAGTATCAATCCACTCTAAGAGACCCAACGTTTGAAGTCTTGGAATTCTATTTTTAAAAAATATTTTAACAGCATTATTTCTGATATTAAAACTTAGAAAAAGTAAAAGAGAGACAGTTGAGTAATCATAATAGGTAATATTTTTCCGGTACTTAATAATGTGCCACTTTTGATGCTTTGCATACACTAATTCATTTTATCTGTATGATGACCCTCTGAGGCAGGTTTACTCTCAATCCCATGTTACACATGTGGAAACTGAGGTCCCAGGGCTCAGTAACTCCTCGGGTTAACTCAGCTGGTAGGAGGGGCCCAGATGCTGTGCCCATAACCACCACAACATGTTAATGAGTTATGATACCTAACCCTAAGGAATGTGATGCTATCATGGGTATTTGTAAAAATCTTGGGGAATAATTGTTTTCATGTTCTGTGGAAAGGGCACATCAACATAGAAAATTCAGTAGGCGCTTATCTACCTTAAGAAACAAACAAACATATAAAGGAACCAGTGAGGTTAGGGGTAGATGAAATGGTTCAAACATTGGTCTGGAGTGGGGTGTCTCCATCTCGGCAATACTGACATTGATCCTTCCTTGCGGGGCTGTCCTGTTCGTCATAGGATGTTTAGCAGCATCCCTGGCATCTGTCCACTCGATGCACCCAGCTCCTCCTCCCATTATAATAACCAAAAATGTCTCCAGACATCGCCAAGTTTCCCTTTGGCGGGTAAAATCATTCTGGTTGAGAACCACTGGTGTAGCTGTTAAGATCATGGGTGGCATTTTTTTCTTCCTTTTTCTCTCCTATGATTTACAAATTTCCTTTAATAGGCATGGATTTTGTGAATAAACCAAGAACCTCTCATTGAGAACGATCATGCCACTCTTGTTCAGAACCTCCCAGGGAATTCCCAATGTTCTTAACCTTGCCAAGGCCTACAAGGCCCTGTGCAATCCGGCCCCTGGCTACTCCTTCCTCGTGCTCTCCTACCCCTTGTTCCATTCACCATCACATTCCAACTGCTCTGTTATGCTTTCTGTTCTTTAAACACGCCTGGCTCATTTCTGCCTCAGGGCCTTTGTACATGCTGTTCTGCCTGGTGGTTCATCCTTATCTCCTTGTTGTATCACTTGTTAATCCACGTCAAGTGTCTGCTCAAATGTCACCTCTTCCAAGAGGCCTTCCCTGGTCATCCTGTCTAGAATATGTATGTGTCCCCCAATTTATGGTCTGTCTCCCCCACCAAAATGTCAACTCCAGTAGGGCTGGGAGTTTGGTTCATTGTTCCATCCCCCAAACCTAGAACAATGCTTGGCACGTGGTAAAAGGTCAATAAATATTTGTGGACGGGAGGGAGGGGCGGGGGTGGTTGGAAAGGGACGGAGGAAGGAGAACAATTAAGATAAATAAAATCAGTAAATTCAGGAGCTTACAGTAAAGGAGCAACCCTGAAACCCACACAGCTGTGTTTTTCTCTGAATTCCATCTCATTTCAACTTGTGGTTTATGGACAAAAGACTTGCGTAGCAGGCAGGCTCTGGGCAGCTAGCTCCCTTTGAGGGATTACATTAATGTGATTTTTGTGCCGCCTCTCTCCAGAAATACCATGCTGATGAGCGATCTGTGTTAAAGCAGCAATAACATAAACAGATGCTCCTTCCTCTGAGCTGGTGAGCGAATGAAGAAACTTGTGTTTCCTGGTGTCGTTCCCCAAACACCAGGAAACACCCAGTGCCACCTCGTCCTCCTCATGATCTCATTCTCGACCTTGAACGGTGTGAGTTCACATCAGTCCTGAACTGGACCCAAAGGGCAATGGGCTCTGATGGTGCGCAGTTGTTACGAGGTGTGCACGAGGCCCCGGGGAGGCTGGGCTGGTGGTCTGCCAGCAGAACATTTTTTGGCAGAGGACTTATTCTCCGTGTTTTTGTTTGTTTGTTTTCTTTGATTTGGGGGTAAGGAAGAAGCAGTAACAGAGACTTTGGTTATTCTAAAGGTCAGACTGGAATATCAGCACATCCTGTGGCCATTTTCTCAGTCTGGGTTGATGTCTTAGCACTTGCTGGTGAACAAAGAGAACTAGGTTTTTCCTTTTCTTTTCCTCATTATTTTACTGTGTTACTCATTTTCTTCAACACTTGTTCATGCAGTCATCGTACATTTAATGAGCACCTACTATGTGTCAGCCAGGCCCCAGCTTAGCAATTAGAGAACCTGAAGAGGTTTAAGAACCACACTCAACAAACTACTTCGCCAGCAACATTTACATTCTTTAGGGTTCAAGTTTCTTGTGACTGTTTTTCCCTTTACTGGTTTTCTTTTTAATTACAAAAATAAGTAGCATGCTCATCAGAAGACATTAAGATGACCCTGAAGTATAGAGAGTAAAAAGTGGACGACCCCCAGTTTCTTCTTCAGCAGGACCTCCTTCAGTGGTTGGATGTGGACACTTGCAGATGGGTTTTAATATATCCACACGCCATCCTGCAAATTCGTATTGTTTTATTTTTACAAAAATAGGATCAGACTTTTTACCCCATAACTTACTATTTTCCATTTCTATGTTTGGACATTTTTCCATCTAGATCTATTCTGTCTCATTACTAATAGTGGTTTGCTTGTGGATATAGCATAATCTTTATTTTTCCTATGTTGTCACAAGGGTCAGCTAACTTTTTCTGTAAAGGGCCAGATAATAAATTTTTATGGCTTCGAGGGCCATGCAGTCTCCATTATAACTACTCAACTCCACCAACATAGCATGAAAGCTGCTATAGAAATATGTAAACCAAAGGCCATGGATGTGTTTTAATAAAACTTTATTTACACCTCAGCTAGTGGACCAGATGTGACCTTCGGGCAATGGTTTGGCAACTTCTGACCTTTTTAGTCTTCCCCACTTTTCCCCCAAAACAATTTGTACCTAAACAGATTAATTTAGGTTTGCTTTTACTTGATTTTTGGTTTGGTTGGGGGCGGGGAGGGGGTGGAGTATAGAAGAGGGAGGAAGAATCACTGATTGTTGTTGTTTTTTAAAGAATATATTATAGCCCAACAGGCATGTCTCAGTGGTTGAGCATCAACTTATGAACCAGGAGTTCACAGTTCAATTCCTAGTCAGGGCACATGCGCAAGTTGCAGGCTTAAACCCCAGTGGGGGCCATGCAGGAGGCAGCCAATCAATGATTCTCTCTCATCATTGATGTTTCTAACTCTCTCTCCCTCTCCCTTCCTCTCTGAAATCAATAAATATATTTAAAAAAAAAAAGAATATATTAAGGGAGAAACCAAGATGGCGGCATAGGTAAACACCTAAACTGCTGCCTTGCACAACAATTTCAAAACTACAACTAAAAGACAAAATGGACATCATCCAGAACCACAGGAAGGCTGGCTGAGTGGAAATTCTACAACTAGAAGGAAAGAGAAAAGCACACTGAGACTCAGAGGAGCTGCAGGAGGCAGAGGTACCGAGGCGCGCACAGAGAGGGCGGGCAACTTAGTACATGGCTGGCTTTCTCAAGCGGGAGGGAGACAAAAGCTCCCGACTACGCTGAACTCCAGTTCCGGGCGAAACACTGGGGACCCAGACTCATTCGGGGAGAAACTGGACTGTCTGGCAGTGGGCGGAACTCGAGGGCGGCTTTCTCTCAGAGGTGCTTGCAGCAATTACCAAAGGACACGGAGACACAGGAGCCTATTAGGGCAGGGCTGACAGGAAACCAATGCTGTCTGCTCCGCCCTGAGACTCCGCCCCATCCAAGCTGAGCACAGAGGCTTTTGCAAGTCTTCTCCCATAAGGGTGTCTCCAGCACAGAAGTTCTCCCAGCGTAGACACAGCTGATCCTCACAGCCAATTGGCCTGGAGGTCAATTCCTCCCAGTGATACCAACAACAATCAAGGCTTACCTACAACACGACTGTGCACACAGCCCACAAAGGGGTGCACCAAGAGTGTCCACCTCAGGTAACTGGGGAGGCTGAGCCACTGGGCCCTATTGGACACCTAGCACACAAAGCCACTCTATCAACTCAGGGAAGCAGCCAAAATGCAGAGACAAAGAAACAGATCACAAATGAAAGAAATGGAGGAAAGCAAACAACTGGATATAGAGTTCAAAACCACAGTTATAAGGTTTTTCAAGAATTTTCTAGAAAAGGCCAATAAATTTAGCGAGACCCTCGAGGATATGAAAAAGGACCAACTAGAAATTAAGCATACACTGACTGAAATAAAAAATATTATACCGAGATCTAACAGCAGACTAGAGGATCACAAGAATCAAGTCAAAGATTTGAAATACAAAGAAGCAAAAAACACCCAACCGGAAAACCAAAAAGAAAAAAAATCCAAAAATATGAAGATAGTATAAGGAGCCTCTGGGACAACTTCAAGCGTACCAACATCCGAATTATGGGGGTGCCAGAAGAAGAGAGAGAGCAAGATACTGAAAACCTGTTTGAAGAAATAATGACAGAAAACTTCCCCCACCTGGTGAAAGAAATAGACTTACAAGTCCAGGAAGCGCACAGAACCCCAAACAAAAAGAATCCAAAGAGGACCACACCAAGACACATCATAATTAAAATGCCAAGAGCAAAAGACAAAGAGAGAATATTGAAAGCAGCAAGAGAAAAACAGTTAGTTACCTACAAGGGAACACCCATACGATTGTCAGCTGATTTCTCAATAGAAACTATGCAGACCAGACAGGAGTGGCAAAAAATATTCAAAGTGATGAATAGCAAGAACCTATAACCAAGATTACTCTACCCAGAAAGCTATCATTCAGAATTGAAGGTCAGATAAAGAGCTTCACAGATAAGAAAAAGCTAAAGGAGTTCATCACCACCAAATCAGTATTATATGAAATGCTGAAAGGTATTCTTTAAGAAGAGGAAGAAGAAGAAAAAGGTAAAGATAAAACTTATGAACAACAAATACATATCTATCAACAAGTGATTCTAAAAATCAAGAGAATAAAAAATCTGATGAACAGAATAAACTGGTGAATATAATAGAATCAGGGGCATAGAAAGGGAGTGAACTGACAATTCTCAGTTGGAAAGGGGTGTGGGGGGCGCGGGAAGAGACTGGACAAAAATTGTACACCTATGGATGAGGACAGTCGGGGGGGAGGGTGTAAGGGCAAGGGGTGGGGTGGGAACCGGGTGGAGGGGAGCTATGAGGGGAAAAAGAGGAAAAATTGTAATAATCTGAACAATAAAGATTTATTAAATAAAAAAAAGAATATATTACACATGCTTAGCATCTTATATTTTTCCCTCAATGATATTCATGGAATTACCTTCAAGACAACTGGGATAACTCTTACTATGGTTTTCAACAGCTGCATAAAGTTCCATTGTGTGGATAGACTATCTGTATTGATTATGGTAATGCTAGCTGCTGTAACAAATAAAACCTGTAGTCTCAGAGCTTACCACAATCACAACTGAGTTCTCACAATGTAAGACCAGTAGCTGTGTTCCTGGTAGACTGGTGTTCTGCATGTGGTCCACCAGGGACCCAGGCTCCTTTTATTGTGTAGCTTTGCCTTTAGTGCTTCAGAGGCAAGTCCAATCGGCAGGTAGATGCCCCCAGTTGCGACAACCGAAAATGTCCAGACACTGCCCAGTGTCCCCTGGGGTCAGACTCGCTCCCATTACTGTTTTAGCTGATCATAGTGAGGCACCGCCCCTCTGTGGGGCTTCATGGCATCCCCTCAACCCTCATTGTCCTCTCCTTCCTCCAGCATCACTGATTCTTGGACCCTCCCTCTGCCCCAACACACACAAGCATGCACACCCACTTCCTTTTCACTGTCCCCACTTCAGCATATGAAAGTGTCAGACGGTTCTCTCTTACCTCTCCCTCCCCCGTTGTCCGTTTACTGACGCTGAACCCGACCACCATCCTAGGGCATCTTTTCTCTGAAAATCTCCAGGCATCCAGTCCCACTGAAGTCCGCAGGAACTCCGGATGCAGCGGGGTGGTGCAGGGGAGTGTGGGAAACTGCCGGCCCAGTGTTATTCTTTGCCTTCTGAACTCTCAACAGGGGTTGTGTGGAAAGAGTTGCAAGAAAACAAAAAAGGGCCACACCTACCAGATTCAGGCCAGGTCTGGAGCCTGAGCCCACAGCAGGGGCTGCAACTCACCCAAGTTTTGTTTTGATTTCTTCTGTGTGTTTTTTTCTGTCATGTCATTCTGGGGAATAATGCAGGACTATTGACTTCGGCTGTGGAGCACTTACTATGTACTTGGCATATATTTGCTCATTTCATCCCATAGCAACCCTGAGGGCGGCTACTATTATTATCCCATTTTACAGCTGAGGAGATGGAGGCTGAGAGAGACACTTTGCCCAAGGGACACCCTGGTAAGAGGTGTAGCGAGGATTGATCTCAGGACTCTCTGCTTTCAGACAGTGATAATAAGGCAGCTAAGATGTATTGATGTGTTGACTGAATGTCAGGTACTATCTGGAGTGCTTCACATGCATTCATTTATTTAATCCTCCCCCCAAATACCCTGTGAACGAGATACCTTCTTGCTTAATGGATGTGGAAACTGAAGCACAGAAAGGTTAAATGACTTGCCTAAGGTTACATCGCTGAGCTTCATTAATCCAGCCCTTAAGCCCTACATTCTAGTGCAGGGATGGGCAAGCTATGTCTCTAGGACCGAATCTGGCCCACTGCTTGTTTTTGTAAATAAAATTTTATTGAGACAAGACAGTCCTCATTCATTTACATGGAGCTCCTTTAGAACTCCAATGGCAGAGATGAGCAGTTGCAAAGAGACGGTGTGACCCACAAAGCCTAAAATATTTACAGAAATATTGTATGGCCTTTTGCAGAAAACATTTGCCAGCCCTGCTCTGGGGCCTTCCCTAATCACCATTCTGCCATCTGAGCCATGCTGGATTTGGGGTGTATTTTGTAGGTTTAAACGAGTGAGCATTTTAGCAGCTACTGGAAAGAAAGCCAGCATCCTAGGAGTCGCTGCGAAGATGCCGCCAGAAAGCTGACTTTTCATCTCCATCATGTTTCTCGGAGGTTTGGCTTAAGACCAATCCAGTATCACATGCGTAGGCACCTTCCTCAGCCCTGGGGGAAGGGACAGGCATATCAAGAAATCCAAGACGAGCAAACAAATCAACAAACACATAAGCTACTTTAGATTGTCTTACGTGCTGTGGAAGAAATGAAACAGGGTGACTTCTTGGACCTAGGGGGTTCTCTGGATACTCACTGGGGAGTTTTTAAAATGCTGATGTTCAGGCCTCACCCCCAGAAATGTTTAATTCAGTTGATCCAAAGTGAGGACTGAAGGTAGCCTTTGGCTAAGCCATATGGACAAGTAGGAAGAGTGCTTTAGGCAGGGGGAACAGCATGTGCAAAGGCCCAGTGGCAAGAGGGAACATGATGCTGGGGCTTCAGCATGACCAGAACTTGGGCTGCCAGGAGTGGGTAAGGAGAAATGAGGCCAAAGGGCTGCCAGGACCTGGGCCTGAGAGCTCTAAAGCCAGTGTTGTTCAGACTGCAGGTCTCAGTGTATCAGTGGGTCATGAAATGAATTTGGTGGGGCACAGCCAGCACTGGGGAAACGTAAAAAAAAAAAAAAAAGAATAGAAAGTGCTCATGGGTGTTACATATGAGTTCAGTGTGGTTTCTTGAAAGTTTTATTTCAAGTTTTATAAAGGTGTACACCGCACTGCATTGTAAAATGTGTTTCTACTGTGAGTCTCAAAGATTTTGAAAGCCACTGTTTTTCACCCCTGTGAAAGTTTGGAATCGAGCCCAAGAGTGATGGGGAGTCATTAAAGAGGTTTTAATGGGGGCAGGACAAGGTCAGGTTTATGTTTTAAAATCTCACTCTGGGCGTGTGGAGGCTGGGAAGCGCCACACGGGCTGCTGGAGTTGGTCAGCGGGGGTTAAGGAGGAGACCTGAGTGGTGTCGGGTGTGGAGGGCCTGCAGGTAGCTGTTGAAGGGAGGCAGGTGTCCACACGAAGTGCCCGGGGAGTGCAGGGGCTGGAGGGTTGGAGGTTGAGTTTGGGTTCTGCCTCCCGCCCCTCTCTGGGGAGTCTGACTCGTCAGCTCTCCTGTGGCCCAGGTATTGCAGGCATGATGGATATTGGGCTCTTCTTTGAACACTTTCTCTTTGCCAAACACTCTGCTAAACACTTTCAAGTATTTATTCATTTAACTAGAGGCCCAGTGCACGAAATGCATGCACTGGTAGGGTCCCTAGGGGCTGCTGGCTACCAGCCAGGTACTCCCTCCCTTCCCTTGGCCGGCCCCGCCCCCTGGTCAAACTCCCAGGCGAACTCCCAGTAGAGAGGACAATTTGCATACTACTCTTTTATTATGTAGGATACCCTCACAACAACCCCATTGGTACGTACTATTATTATTCCCATTTTAGAGATAAAGAAATGAGGTCCAAAGAGGGCACCATCAAGTTGCTAGCTGGGTCTCCAGCTAGGCAGTGTGGCTCTGGAGCCTGTGTTCTCCAGCCTCTGTAGTGGTTACCTGGGAGCCGTTTTGCCTAAGTTTGAATTTATGGGGCAATAATAGCCAAGGGTTATCCTGAGGATTCAATGAGTAATACATTCAGTGAGTAATACACTTAGAGCAGTGAGTGACCGGAGCTTGGTAAATGTTGGATAAATCATAGTTAGTGGTGCACTACAGTTTCCCAACTTGAGGTAGCAAGTAAGTAGTAGAGATGGGGTCCGCACTCATGGAATGGGTGGACAGAACTGGAGCTGCCTGGGCTTGATCCCGCCTCTGCCACTTGCCCTCTGGGCTGCTGACCTGCGGTATGAGTATTAACTCTCGTTGTTAGGCACTGTATGTCAAGCACCTGGCACTGAGCCGGGCCTCAGTTGTGAACCCTTTCTAAGTGTGACATGTTGGTCTTGTTCAAGGTCAAACAGTAATTCGAACACCAGGACTGGGGTGCAGGCTCACAGCCAACTCACTCCTGAGCAGCTAAAGCCCCATTTAAAAGGGGCCAAGACACCAAGTTTGGTTTCTCTTCTGGCCCCACAAATCCTTAATCCCTTCTCCCCACCCAGCAGTGGGCCCAAATTAGAGCTTTGGGGCCAGTGGGCCCCAGAGCCCTGGTCCTCGGAGGGGGCAGCCTCCAAGAGTGATGCAGAGTCACAGCCCCCCAGGGCCACTCCCATGCCGGCCTGGGCCCCCGGGCTGCACAGCTCCTGAGTCTGACCTCGTGTACCTGCTTCTCGTCGTGTCTCAGAGAACTGTTTTCCTTGGCTTAGGACGGAGACAGGTGACCCCACCTGGTTGGTTCGGGCCCAGGCTTGCTCAGCCTCCCAGACACTTCTTCTTGGCCTCTTGACTCCCCCAGGTTGGCACAGCCTTGCCCTCCTTGGCTCCCGTCTACCATGCCGTTCCCTGCAAGTACGAGTGGCCCTTTCTAGAATGTGTGTGTTCAGTCAAGGTTGACAGACTTCCCAAGCCACTGTATGTTGACTTTTGTGGGAGACTCTGGCTGTTTCTCCAGGACGTTTCTCTCAAGCCTCATCTTCTCTCCTGGGGTGTGGACTCAGCAAAGGAAGCAAGGGAACCAGCTGGATTGTGTCCAAAGAGAAAGCTGGTGTCTATGTTGACCCGGACTAGGCAGGTAAAGTGTAGCCCCTGATGAATGTTTGGAGAGCTTTAAAATGCAATATACAAGCAAACTGTTCCTGACAACCAGAATACCAACAAAGCAAGCTCTTACTAATATATCTCTTACACTTCATTCATTCATTCATCCATTCATTCATAATATTTAGTCAGCATATACTCTGTGCCAGGCACTGTTGTTAGGTCTAGGGATAGAGTGGGAACAGTCTTTTATTTATTTTTTATTCAACCACTCCCTTTTCATTTATTTATTTATTTATTTATTTATTTATTTATTTATTTATGTTTATTAAATGTACTAGAGGCCCAGTGCACAAAATTCATGCACGGGGGAGGGGGGTGTCCCTCAGCCCAGCCTGTACCCTCTCCAATCTGAGACCCCTCGAGGGATGTCCAACTTCCCAGTCGGACATCCCTCTCACAATCCAGGACTGCTGGCTCCCAACTGCTTGCCTGCCTGCCTTCCTGATTGCCCCTAACTGCTTCTACCTGCCAGCCTGATCACCCCCTAACCACTCCCCTGCCAGCCTGATTGATGCCTAACTGCTCCCCTGCCAGCCTGTTTGCCCCTAACTGCCCTCCACTGCAGGCCTGGTCCCTCCCCAACTGCTCTCCCCTGCAGGCCTGGTCACCCCTAACTGCCCTCCCCTGTAGGCCTGGTCCTCCCCAACTGCTCTCCCGTGCAGGCCTGTTCACCCCTAACAGCCCTCCCCTGCAGGCCTGGTCCCCCCCCCCCCCAGCTGCTCTCCCCTGCAGGCCTGGGTCCCTCCCAACTGCCCTTCCTTGCAGGCCTGGTCGCCCCCAACTTCTCCTCTGCCGGCTTGGTCACCCCTAACTGCCCTCCCCTGCAGGCTTGATCGCCCCCAACTGCCCTCCCTTGCAGGCCTGGTCCCTCCCAACTGCCCTCCCCTGCTGGCCTGATCGCCCACAACTTCCCTCCCCTGCTGGCCATCTTGTGGTGGCCATCTTTTGTCCACATGGGAGCAGCCATCTTGTGTGTTGGAGTGATGGTCAATCTGCATATTACTCTTTTATTAGATAGGATAGAGGCCTGGTGTATGGGTGGGGCCGGCTGGTTTGCCCTGAAGGGTGTCCCGGATCAGGGTGGGGGTTCCCTTGGGGTGTGGGGCAGCCTGGGTGAGGGGCCTGTGGTGGTTTGCAGGCCGGCCATGCCCCCTGGCTACCCAAGTGGAGGCCCTGGTATCTGGGGTTTATTTATCTTCTACAATTAAAACTTTGTAGCCTGGAGCAGAGCCTTCTGCTTGCTCCGTGGCGGCAGCCATTTCTGTTGGGATTTATGTATCTTCTATAATTGAAACTTTGTAGCCTTAAGCGGAGGCCTGGGCCTGCCAGGGTGTGTGGAAAGCTTGGCTTCCTCCATTGCCGGGGGCAACCCTAGCCTCCTGCTCTTTCCAGCTCTGTGGCTGCCGCCATTTCTGTTTGGATTTATGTATCTTCTATCATTGAAACTTTGTAACCTTGAGTGGAAGCCTAGGCCAGCAAAGGCAGGCGGAAAGCTTGGCTTCCTCCATTGCCGGGGAAACCCAAGCCTCCCTCCTGCTCTCTGTGGCCGTAGCCATCTTGATTGGGTTTATTTGCATATTTGCTCCTGATTGGCTGGTGGGCGTGGCTTGTGGGTGTAGCTTGAGGGTGTAGCAGAGTGGTGGTTAATTTGCATATTACTCTTTTATTAGATAGGATTGGGGTGACATTGGTTAATAAAAGTATATAGGATTCAAGTGTACAATTCTACAATACATCATCTATATATTGTATTGGGTGTTCACCAGTCAAAGTCAAGTCTCCGTCTTTTACCATTTACCAGTATGTCCCATTTGTGTTCTTCTACCTTGCCCCACCCTCCTTTCCCTCTGGTAATCACCATACTGTTGTCTGTGTCTATGAGGGTTTGTTTTTGTTGTTGTTGTTGTTGTTGATTTTGTTTAATCCCTTCACCTTTTTACCCCAACCCCCTTCCCTCTCATAGCTATCAGTCTGATCTTTGTATCTATGAGTCTGTTTCTGTTTTGTTTGTTTATTTTGTTCATTAGATTCCACATATAAGTGAAATTCTACAATACTTGTCTTTCTCTGACTGGCTTATTTCCCTTAGCATAATACTCTCCAGGTCCATTCATGCTGTCGCCGAAGGTAAGATTTCCTTCTTTTTTATGGCCAAGTAGTATTCCATTGTGTAGATGTACCACAGCTTTTCATCCACTCACCTACTGATGGGCACTTGGGCTGCTTCCATATCTTGGCTATTGAGTGGGAACAGTCTTGTCAGGCTCTCTATCCTTGTGGAACATATTAAGGTCTCAAGCAGCACTGTCCAATAGAAATGTAATGGGAGTTGGAAATGTGAGCCACATATGTAATTTTAAATTTTCTAGTAGACACTTTAAAAAATATATAGAGTCTGGCCAGGTAGGTCAGTTGGTTGGAGCATTGTCCCATACACCAAAATGGTTGCAGGTTCAATCCCCAGTCCAGGTGCGTATAGAGGCAACAGATCAATGTTTCCCTCTTACATCGATGTTTCTCTCTCTCTCTCTCTCTCTCTCTCTCTCTCTCTCTCTCTCAAATCAATCATAGCATAGTCTCAAGTGAGGATTAAATGTGTGTGCGTGCGTGTGAGAGAGAGAGAGAGAGAGAGAGAGAGAGAGAGAGAGAGAAATTAATGTTAATATATTTTATTTTACCTAAATTGTCAAAAACATTATCATTTCAACATATAGTCAACATTTCTGTGATTATTAATACATGATTTTACTTTATTTTTTTTTTTGTACTAAGTCTTTGGCATCCAGGGTGTGTTGGGACACATCTTAGTTTGGACTAGCCATGTTTCAAATATTCAAAAACCACAGGTGGCTCATGGCTACCATATAGCGCCTAATGGGAGAGGTGAGCATGACACAACTAAATACTCAGCTAATTATTCATTGCAGTGGTAACGAACGCCATGAATGCAGAGCTCGGGGTGCAGTGACAGCTAATCCAGTAAGGGAGGTGGTGGTACCAGTAGAGGTCAGGGAAGGCTTCCTGGAAGCAGTGACGTTGCGACATGTTTGCAGAAACCTAAAAGTGAGAGAGGCAGGGTGAGCATCCAGGGCGAAGGGAACAGCTGTGCATACACCCCAAGGTGGCAAGGAACAAACATTGCTCAGAAACAGGTTTCTCAACCTTGGCACTTAGGACATTCGGGGCCAGATGCTTCTTTGTCGTGGGGACCGTGCTATGCAGTACAGGAGGTTTAGCAGCATGCCCGACCTGACCTCCACCCACGAGATCCCAGTAGCACCCTCCCCCAGTTGCAGCTCCTGATATTGCCAAGCGACCCCTGGAGGACAAAATCGCCCCCACTGAGAACCTCTGCTCTGAAGGACGGGTTAGCGCCTTCCACCTGCGTAGCTCTGTGTCCTCACGCAGGTTGTTTCATCTTCCTGGTGCTCGGTTTTCTCTTCTGTAAAAGGGGGAGACGATACTGTTTATCTTATGGGTTATTTTGAGAATTAAATAAGCCAGTCTATGTAAACACCTAACGTAGTGCTGGCACACGAGGAGCCCTTTCTCAGTGTGAAGATTGGCTCAGAGGCCCCTCGGTCTTGTCTGTGTTCAGGTAACAGGAACTGCTAGCTGGATTTTTACCAGCAAGAGTGAATTCCATGATCCGAAGTGAAATCTACCAGGGTGTCGGTTCCGGGCGTCAGCGGTGCCGTCTGTCTGCCCCCTCCTGGATGACCAGGAATTAGATCAGTGCCTGTCACATAGTGGGTGCTCTGTAGTGTTTATGGAATGAATATTTGACGTCAGTCCTTGTGAATATCAGAGATGACAGACTCCCAGGGTTCTTCAGTGCCGCTGTCAGCTGAAGTGTCATCAGATGAGCCACCGTAACTCAGAGCCCCAAACCTGTTTCAGCCCCACGATGCACCCTTTGGGGGGTTGTTTAGTTTTTCCCAGCAGGTTCTGGTGGGATTTTAAACCTGGCCAAGGGCAGATCTCAGAAGGGGGATCCATGCTTCAGGCTGTTGAGTTTAGCCTTCACTTAGAAGTTGGAAACTCCTCCCCCTTTTGTGCACAAACACCGTTATAATACAGTTCACTATTAAATGTGGGGCAGAGGGGGATGCAGAGGGTCACGCATGTTACAAAAAGTTAAATATTGAAAGTGCTGTTGATGAATGGTGCGTGCAAGATTCTGTGTAGAGGCTATGAGGCTGTAGGGTCCTTATTCAGCGTTCATTTAACTACTACTTATTGGCTGACGTTTAGTGCCATTTACAGTTTCCGCCCTAGCTGCCAAGGATGCAAGGCCCCACGCCCACCCCATATAGTGATCAAATAAATATGCAGCATAATTGAAGATAGCGATCAGATTTGTAAAGACAAATACAACAGGGTCAGGGAATGGAAAGCAGGGAGTGGGGTGGAGGTTGGAGAGATGGGGGAATAGGTTTGATAATATGCTCAAGGAAGTCATTCCTGAGGAGGTGACATTTGAGAAAACACCTAAGTGGAGTGAGGGAGTGAGTCAGGAAAAGAGCTGGGGAGGAGGAATTGTGGAGGAAGGAACAGCAAGTGAAAAACCATGAGATATTTGAGTAATCACAGAAGGGCAGTGTCCCTGCAGGAGAGGCAGTAAGGAGATGAGAGTGGAGGGGTGCTCAGGGCCCACATTATGTGGGGCCTTGGCTTATGGGTTATATTAAGCCATCCATCCAGAAGTCATTATGGCCAAAAGGTGTTTTTTCCGAATTATTTGCAATTATTTTCCAAATGTGGGAAAACATTCCATCGACTTCACGTAATGCAGGAGCACAAGGTTTCTGCTCCAGCTCGGCCTGTCTCATTAGCAGAGGGACCTGAGGACATTTGTTTAACAACTAGGGGCCCAGTGCACGAAGATTCATGCACGGGGGCAGGGTCCCTCAGCCCGAGCTGCACCCTCTCCAATCTGGGAGCCCTCAGGTGAGCCCTCTCCAATCCGGGAGTTTCTGTCTGTCTTTGCAATCATATGAGCGAATTGTCTGAGACCCCAACCCAGTTTGGTTTGTTGCTCACAGAATAATAGAGGCTTTTTTTTTTTCTTTGCTTCATTGGTGGAGATTTCCTGGAAGTTTTAGGATATCTTCCCTTTAATTTTTCCTAGAAGACTTTGATTTTACTTAATGTCTCTCACCTTTGCTTTCCCTCCATCCCCCACCGCAACAGTAACTTGCTCCAGGCTTACTTTGCTCTAGTGTCTAGGAGATCTGTCTGCCACCAGAACTATGATTCCCAGCATTCCTGGTTCTCCCCATGCTCCCTTTCTGCTCTGTCTCCCTCCCACAGCCTCCCGCTCTGCCAAGTCCTCCAAGCCGCTAGCTCTCCCTCTCTGCTCTCCGTCTGGTGGCTTGGGGAGCCAAGTTCCCCAAGCTGCTCCACTCCCCGCCAGCTCTCCCACTCTGCTGTCCACCCGGTGCCTGTGTATGCAAATTAACCCACCATATTTGTTGGGTTGATTTGCATACTCACTCCTGATTGGCTGGTGAGCATAGTGGAGGTATGGTCAATTTACATATTTCTCTTTTATTATATAGGAGGATTGGCCTTTCCCTTGTAGGGTGGAGAAGAGCGTTTACTGTGATCCTGCTCTGTTCTAAGAACTACACAAGTAGTATGTCATTTCATCCTCACAACAGCCCTGGAAAGATGAGAAAATTGAGGCAGACACGTCAAACCAGATCCCATTCCATTAGGAAGTGGCAGAGCTGGGGTCTGACCCAGGCACCTAAGTACCCGAGGGAGCCTGCGTAGTCACCCCACTGTTCCAGGTTCCGGCTGGCTCCGTCTACCTCACAGGCTGGTTGGGGAGTGCAGTGAAGAAAGATTTGTGACAGCAATTTGCCATGAATATGTATTAATATTCTCTCTCCCTTAACTTTTTTTAAATTAATAAGCCCCTAATGAAATAATTGATTCATCCCATAAGTGATGAAACCATTAGATCAGAGGTTTATGGGGAACTTTAATATGGAAGGAGAGTGTTGCCACCCGCACCCACTGACCCCTATTCGTATCCGTAGAAGGGGGCACCTGGACGCTGTGCCCCTTCTGATGCGATGAATGGGAAGAACTTTGACGCATTACTGCCCCACCCTTCAATTACTCTGAACCTAATTTAATTTTAAAGTAAATATATGGGAAATAAGTTAACACCACCATGGGGAAGCAAACAGAAAAATCCAGAACGTGAGATATTCTGCAAAACAACTTAGTTTTGTCAACATGTCAATAGTCTGCATAAAAAGGAGGGGAGGCTATTCTAGATTAAGTAAGTGTACCTAAGCACATGTAACATGTGGACTCTGTTTAGATTCCGAATCTTACAAACCAACCTTAAAAGGCCATGAGGAGACAGTTGGGCGGGGGGGGGAGAGGTAGAGTAGGGACCGTATTTAAGATGGCACAGGTATGGATTTGAATTTTGTTAGGTATGTCCATATTTTCTAATGCAATGTGGCAGAGAGAAAAGACTTCAAGTTCAAATTTGGTTTTAAAACTTCACTGAAGAGAAAAATAAACAAATAAAAAGGCTTAGAAGAGACCCACGTGATAAAATCTTGAAAATGGTTGTGATTGGTGTTTGGTGATTCATTTTACTATTCTGTCTGCTTTTGCATGTTTGAGATTTTTCATTTTTTTTAAAAAAGAACAAACAAGGAGGAAAAAGAAAATGACCTCGCTGTATGAAATTATATAAAATTGAGGCAACCTCAAAACAAGAAAAACATTTAAAAACTCAGGGTAATGGTGTAATTAGAGGAGATCAGTCATTAGGGAAGATTAATTTTAAGACATCTGCTGCTGTCGGTGGCAGATGGCAGGAGAGGGGAACATTCAGAGTCAGACATCCTGGCTTTAAGTCCATCTCTGCCACTTATAGTTGATTTTAGGCAAGTGACCTAAACTTCCGGTCCCTACTTTCCTCATCTATAAGATGGGATCCGAGTTTTCCCTCTCCTGTAGGGGCTACTGGGAAGACTAAGTAAGCTCAAACAGGAATCGCATTTAAAACAGTACCTGGCTCCTAGACAGCGCTTACTGCATGTGGACTATTCTTACTTCCAGGTTTGTAAAGGTCATTGCTTCCTGGGGGCACGAATAAGGATTTGGGGAGCGTGAAGGTATTCTAATATTCTAATATAAGTTTTTAGCATTCAGTTTCTCTCACCGTTTCTCCAGTATTTTTCTTCCATCCATTCCCCTTCACTTAATTAAAATGCCCTAGTCTGGAATTTCAGAATGAGTCTCTCCATGGTTTAAGATGGTTTAAAATGGGTCCAGGTCATTGCGGTCGGTTGTGGTTGGGTGAGCAAGAAGGAGAGGAACAGTGACGGGCAGCGATGCTTGTGTGGTATCCACTAAGGGTAGGGGATGTAAAGTCAAAACAAAATGCCTTTGTAACCGAAGAGAATGCAGCCTGCAGCCTGCTGCTTCCTTTCCTGTCTCTTGGGGGGCCGGGCGCTGGGGCTCCCCGTCACCTCCAGCACTTGACATTCTCCAGCCATCACTGGCAGGGCCAGGCCTTCCCTTACAGTCAAAGTCACGGTGTTTCATTGTGTGCTTTGTTTTGATGGTTGTGGGTTGGGTTGGGTTGTGTGTTTTTTTTTCCTTTTTCTTTTTTTTGTTTTTTTCTATGGCTCTGCATGAGAAATGTTCTATAAAGTTCTGCATCTCGCTCCAGGGCCCTGTTGAACCCAACCTGAAATCAGCAGAATGTGTGTGGTCCTGTCCTGGTTGGTCACCGCACATTGGGTACTTTTTGAAGGCTGCCTCTGTGGGCCTAGGGAATATTGGGAAAACGCATTGTAAAATGCAGGCATATGAACTTGAGTCATGTTTTTTTTTAAAGCCAATCTCAAGCGGTTATATACTGTATGATTGCATTTACATAACATTCTCAAAATGACATTTTAGAGTTGGAGGTCGGATTCGTGATTGCCAGGGATTAGAGGTGCTGGGGGCGGGGCTTGGTGAGCCTGGAAAGGGACAGCATAGGGTGATCTTGGTGGTGATGGAATAGTTCTCTGGATCGGTGTGATAAGATGACGCCGAGCTCTACACAGTCACACATTGCACCAATGTCAATTTCCTGGTGTTGATATTGTACTCCAGTTGTGCAGCATGTAATCACTGGGGGGAAATTGAGGGAAGGATACCCAGGACCTCTCTGTACTATTTTTTTACAACTTCTTAGGAATCTATAATGAAGTCAAAATAAAAAGTTTAAAAATTATATCCCATGGACAGCAAAACTGGATTAGCCAAAACAAAGGGCCCCTGTTTCATATGCTATTAGGAATGAGGGAAGTGTGAGAAAACTCTCCCTCAACCGTTTTTATTCTGCACCAAGTTCACATGATGAGAATTTATCCGCCTGCGTGGGAGAGCTTAGTCTGAAGCTAAGA
This sequence comes from Cnephaeus nilssonii, assembly GCF_951640355.1. NCBI lineage: Eukaryota > Metazoa > Chordata > Mammalia > Chiroptera > Vespertilionidae > Cnephaeus > Cnephaeus nilssonii. Next base: position 67,922,814 of record NC_137082.1, on the reverse strand, counting down.
TTCTAGACCCGGGCTGGTTCTCCTTCCCAACAGGACTCCCTACAACATAAGGCTGAACGATGGTGGTGAGGAGTTGACTCTGAGGAGGCACGTTAAAATAATTGCTGTGTGTTCCTACAAGGGTTTTGGATAAAAGCTTTCAGCTCAGGGAATAGAAACAACGCAAGGGTGAGGACAGGACACGACCATTGGGAGTATAAATTGGATCAGCCACTCTGACAGTGTCCTTGACAATTTCAAAGGTGGACCCAGCAATTTTACTTTGGGGTATCACACCTAGAGAGCTACATGCACGTGTGCCCAAGGTCTGTCCCAGGCCATCCGTGTGACATTGGTTATAATAACAGAAGTTGGGAAAACTGGGGACTGGCTGAAAGGAACTGGGGTGTAGACATACCTGGGAATGCTGTGCTGCAGGGAAAAAGAATAAGCCAGATCACTGCATCCTGACATGGAAAGAACATCAAGATATTTTTATGCTCTAACCGGTTTGGCTCAGTGAATAGAGCATCGGCCCTTGGACTAAAGGGTCCCGGGTTCGATTCTGGTCAAGGGCATGTACCTTGGTTGCTGACTCCTCCCCAGTGGGGGACATGCAGGCGGTAGCTGATTGATGTTTCTCTCTCATCGATGGTTCTAATTCTCTATCCCTCTCCCTTCCTCTCTTTAAATTAATAAAATATATTTTTTTAAAAGATAGTTTTATGATTAGAGTGAAAAAAGTCTTGGAACAGGATGTACAGATCAATGACACTGGTTAAAACATGTTGATAAAATACTGTACATAGGGACATACTAGTATTTGGCCGTTTGTGTGTGTTGATGACCAGAGAAAGGTCTTCAGAGCTATTCATCCTGTTAGTACTTGGGATATCGTGGCCAAAGGCAACTTTAATTTTATCTAAAATTTTTAAATTTATTTACAAATGTTTTGAGATATTACCTGGGTGGTTAAATTTTTATCTTAAGAAAGAAAAGTTAATGCAGTTATTTTCTCAGCTTGAGGAGACACATCTATGAGACTAGGCTGTCCATATCCCAGCTCTCTGGGGTCACCCCTGATGAATGCCACCTAAGACGGGATAACAAGTCCCACTCTAGATCTCAACTTCATGAGAGCAGGGAACAGGTCTGTCTGATTTGGCATTGTATTCCCTGTGCCTGAAACAGGCCTTGGCCTTAAAAAAAAAAGTGAAATAAGTTAGTAAAAAGAGCAGACTTTCATTTTTTGTATGGGATATGAATAGAGGCAATGATGCCAAATGATTGGCAGCCTGACTTAATGAATGAATGAATCAGTGAATGAATTTAGCATCCACTGTGTCCCTACTTTATCTGCCTTCTTCATAGCCTTTGGAGAGGAGACTGAAAGTATCTTGTTCATCTGAGCAGATGGTTGCCTATGTATCCCAGCCCTGCCCCCACAACTTCTATTAAGTGATACCTTCCCTGTTATAAGGGAGGTAGGGAGGAGAAGAGGCTTGTGACTGCACCATTGTAGCATGTGGGCTCTTCCCGTGGACATAGAAGTAGGCCACAGTAACAGCAGCCCCCAAATTTCACTGGTAGGTAGTTGATTCCTACTCGAACTTTCACACTGAACTCCAAAGATGTGATGCACATGTGACCAGAATGGGGGTCACAGTCTTCTAAGATAGTGCTATTCAAATGTAGGCTGTGTCCCTGTATTGCCAGCAGCTCCCCATAGACACCTCACAAGGCTCATGCCCAGTGGGAAAGGGCATCTCTTCTGCAGAAGCTCATCCTGGGCCTCTCATTAGCTCCCATGGACTCGTGACCACGACCCCTGAGCCAGTCACTGGAGATGGGGGGATGGGAGTTGCTAATTGCCAGGCTCAGGGTCAGCCCCACCCAAGCCACATTGTCTGAGAGTAGGGGAGAGGCAGTTCCCCCAAAGAAAGAAAGGATGCTATTGCCACAAGACCCACCAGGCCATACCCAGGACCCCACTGCTCCTGCACGCTCCTTCTTAGTGATGGCTCCATGCTGTGTCTCTGGAAGTTTCCGCTTTCTCCTCCTGCTTTCTTAGCTCAAAGCAGGATCACCAAGATAATTTTGCAATATATACATGTATCAAATCATCTCATGTACACCTTGAACTTATATAATATGTCAATTACATTTTAATAAAGCTGGAAATAATAAACTATGGGGGGATAGGGTGGAGCAGGACTACAAAAGACATGGCAACCAGGCAGAGCTTAATAGGCTCATAACCACAATGAACGAGTACCTTGTGTCATCTGGACAGGAGCTTTTGGACCGCTTCTCCCTTCTGGGATGGCCTGGGGACAGTAGCATCCAACATCCATGTCCTTCTAACCATATCCTACATACAGTCCTGACACTGGGAAGAAGAGTGAACCAGGGGGTCTCAAACTCATGCCTAGAGGGGCCAGGCAGGCATATAAGTGAGTATCCCATCTGGGGTGGTGACAATAGCAGTGACCAGCACATATAGCAGGAACTCCGTAAATACTGGTTGAATGAATACATTTATTCATACAGTAAATTCACCTATTATGCCACAAATATTTATTAAACAGCTCTCAAGGGCCAGGCCCTGCAGAAGATTTGGGGAATGTAATGGGGGACAAAACAGACAATATCCCCGCCATCAGGTTGCTTATAGTCTGGTCCGGCAGACCGATGGAATTAAATAACTTACATACGCCTGGGAAAATGGTTATAGTGACTGCTCTATGAGAGGGTGGGATGTGGGCCTGTGGAAGCTGCTCTAGAGGAGGAACGGGCTGTACTCAGGGGGGGGGCCTGGGGAAATCATGCTAGAGCTGAGACCTCTGAGGGGCAAGCAGGAGGGAATGGTGTTTCAAGCAGAGGGAACAGCATGTGCAAAGGCCATGGTGCTGGAACAAGACATGGACTGAAGGAAAGCCTGATCAAGGCTGTGTCTTGGCTTCATTCTCAGAATAACGGAAAGCGTTGGAGGTTGTAAGCGACGGTAAGGTGAGGACGCAGGTTCATTTATGTTGTCTGCAGTCCCGCAGGCCACTGCGCTGAGAACAAACTGGAGGGAGGCCACAGTGGCCCCAAGGAGATGGGCCCAGAGGCTGTGGGAGCTGTCCAGGGCAGAGAGGGTGATGGCCATGGAGGTGGAGAGCAGTCAGTGAGTTCCATGGATATTGAGGAGGTAAACTTGATGACACCTAGAGATGGATTGGATATGAGAGTTGAAGGAGAGGTCGGAGGGGGACAATCCTGGGCTTTTAATGTGAGCAACGCTCCCCCTGAGGTGGGGGAGACTGGGGCAGAACCCGTTTGCGCCCAGCAGATGTATGTAGAATTGAAATCAAATGGGGCCAGAGGTGTGGAGGCGGCCAGAAATGTCCAGGTTGGGGCCACAGCGGCTGTCCAACGAAAAACCTGTGATTGCCGTCGGCACGTTTGGATCTCTAAGCCCTTGAACGATGCTGGGAGTTGGCCTTCTCTCCGGTCCCCTTGGCTGACTGGCCATCTGTCCTCTCCATCCAGCAGGCAGGGCCACTGTTCTCAGCAAAGGTAGCTAGTGTGCTCTGGGGGTGTGTGGAAAGGTGAGCTGCCCACCCGCCTGGGACCCTCCATCTGCTTTTGATCCCTCCCAGCCTTTGAAGTCTCCCCCACCCCCCACCTTCCAGCTGTCGTCTCTCAGGCTCCTCCAGCAGCCTCACACTCCCCCAGTGCTTCTCAGTCCCTGGGGACAGGGGTGGTGACAAGGGTAACAAATGGTGCAAGCCGCTGGCAGCAGCCGGCCAAGAAAAAGGCCAGAGGGCTGGGGCTTTCGAATGCCTCTTTCTTTCTGCTGCTCTTGGCCTGCTTCGGAAGCAGCAGCGGGGCTATCAGGGGTTTGCAACAATGCAGCCGGGGCAGAAACGTTTTGTAAATGAATCCCATACCTTTCTTCCTTTCCCTGCCTTCATGAAAGAGAAGCTAAGTCTCTCTATCCCCCCCCCCCCACCCCACCTCCCCGCGCCCCCTCCAGATTCTGTTAGACTGATTTCCCTCTTCCCTCCCCTGCCAAGAGGCTAAGCTGGTCTCCTATTTCAGGTAATTGTGAGGCGGGGAGAGGGGAAGATGGGGAGGAGGCCTCCCCCTAAATTGTAAACGAACTCAACTCTGTCCGTCAGGCCACCATAGGAACCAGTGGTTGTCTTCACGGCAGGTCCCCGTGTCCGCCGGGAATGTATGTTTTCAGGCTTTTGTCTGTGTGAATGCAAATCACGTCAGTAGTCGCTACCCCTCAAATGTCCGTTGAGCACCCACTCGCTCGTGCCTTCTCTCGCTTAATCTGTAGAAGAGCCTGCCACGAAGGGCACTCTTACTTTCCTCATCTTTATAGATGAGGCTCAGAGACATTGAATAACTTGCCTATGGTCATCCAGCTGGTAAGACACAGAGCTAGAATCTGAGCCCCTGTGGCAGATGACAGAGCCGGTGCTCTGACCCGGTGGCTTAGGGGATACATTGGAGCTGGATGGGCCCTGAGTTCAAATTCTGACCCAGTTTTACTTACAGGCTGTGGTTAAGATCACAGACCCTGGAGCCAGAGTACCTGGTTGTGAATTCTGGTTCTAACACTAACCACCAGGCCGCTCTCTGAACCTCTGTCTCCTCATCTCTTTCCTGGACTTCACAGGATTAAGTGAGCCAATGTATGCAAAGATCTCTTGGCTCCAGAGTAAGTGCTCTTTAAGTGTTAGCTATTTTTATTAGAATTATCTGTAAAAAGAGCACTATAATCAGGGCCTGTTAAGACCTTCAGAGGCCTCAAAACACCGAAGAGATCAGCCTCCCTCCTCCTCTGCCCCATGTAATTCAGCAATAAAACAATATGACCCACAAAACGCAAACATAAAACTCACCCTGTGCTGAAATGTTAAAAGCTGCTTTTTAGATCTTCGTGGCAGAACGGGATATGTTCACTAAATAGGAATGATTCACATTTCCTTGGTGCCTGTGCTTTACTCAGACCTAAATCTGTGTTTAGTCGTCCTATCGGGTAATAGAGGGTAGATAACTATTATCTCCCATGGTGGTTGAGAGAATTAAAGGATATGATGTAAAAGTGATCGGTTTAATTTCCTGGCATGTAAGAGGTGCCTGAGAAATGAGAGCTATGATTAGAATTTTTGGAAGGGTTTTTCTCTCTTTGTATTGCTATACTTTTGATGAATGGTTTGCTTCTGCAAGATAGCAGCCTCCTAAGCTATAGCAAGAAAGAACTATTGTCAGGTTCTTAAATTAAGGTCCTGCTTACTTTGTGAGCATCACAATTCTATTGCTTCAGCTTTGTTAGTGTTACCTGTTTCTTTGCCTCCACAGGATGATGTTTGAATTGCTATAGGGCTGTTTGATTCAATCTTGCATTGCCTACCAAAGATCTAGACTCAGTCAAGTGGCTTATTTCCTTTTGGAGTCAAAACCGTGCAAATTAATTGGGGGAAGGGCAAGCTTGTTAATTGCTATATCTTGCTGGATTGATTCTTTTATCATTACTGTATGTCCCTCGAAATCTTGATAATGGTTTTAATTGTCAAGTCAATTTGAAGTTATTTCGGCTTTCTTTTGATTAGTGTTTGCTTCATATGGATTTTTACAATATTTTGCTTTGAATCTTGGTGTATCTTTATATTTAAAAGGGTCTCTTGTAATAATCATGTAGTTAGTTTTTTAAATCCAGACTTGTAATCTTGGTCTTTTAATTTATTCTGTTTATATTTAACGTAATTGTTGCAATGTAATGTAAATGTGTATTAAGTTTAATACAATTATTGATAACTTTGAGTTTAAATTTATCACTTTATTTCTCTACTAGAGGCTCAGTGCACAAATTTGTGTACGGGTGGGGTCCGGCCAGCTGGCCTTCCCCGATCAGGCTGGCCGGGGGTGGGTAGGGGACGCAGGAGGTTGGCTGGCCCCGCTCCCAATGGTCAGGGGGCTGATCAGGGGCAGGGGGACTGATGGGGGCCGGGCTGGCCAGGGGGAGGGGCCGCAGGAGGTTGGCTGGTCGGCCCCACCCCCATCAGGCCGGTTGGCTGGCCGCAGTGCGCGTCATAGTGACCGGTCGTTCTGGTCACTTGGCTTTTATATATATAGATTTGTTCCATCTCTTCTATGTTTTTTCTCTACCTTCTTTTGGATTACTCAAGTATTTTTATTATTCTATTTTCTCCTCTATTAGCTTGTTAGTAGCCATTTTTAAATTATTGTCCTCTAGTTACCCTTAACATTATAGCATACATCCTTGGCAAATTTTTTACTATAAATTAGTACTTTTATCACATCCTGGAACATGCAAGGTCCTTAAAACAAGTTAACTTTGTTTATCCCTCTCCTACTCACATATTCACCTTTTTATGCAGTTCCCTATTCCTTGCAGAATTTTCATGCTCCCAGAACATTGTTTTGTAGTGTAGGTCTTCTGGTGGCAAATAATCTTAATATTGGCTTGTTTCACTTTTGAAGGATTTTCTTGCTGGCATAAAATTCTACATTGGCAGGTGAGATTCCTTTTTTTTTTTTTTTTTTTCCTGATAGTCATCATTTCTATTGAGACGTCTTATTTCTCCTTCTTTATAGGTAACCTGTATTTTATTTCCCCTCTGGTTGCTTTTAAGATTAATATGTTTTCACACATGTGCAGTTTGACTACTATATACGTATATGCCCAGGAGTGTTTTCTCTTTGTTTATTCTGCTTGGGAGGCACAGAACTTTTTCATTCCATGAGCTTGATATCTCTCATCTGTCTTGGAAATGTTTCTGTCAGTTTTTCATTAAATATAGTTTCTGACTTGTTCTCTCTCTCCTGTCCTTCTATAGCCTCTATCACATGTATGTTAGACCTTTTCTCCATGTCCCATGTTGCTTTTATGTTTTTTTTAACCTATTTTCCAACCTTCTTTCTGAGATTTGTCTACTGACTTACCTTCCAGTTCATTTAGTTTTTCTTCTGCTATATCTAATCTGTGGTTCAACTACTCTATTGAGTTCTGAATTTCAGTTATTGTATTTTTCAGTTTTAGAATTTCCATTTGATTTTTTTAAAGATTTTAGTTCTCTAGTGGCATTCTATACCTTAAATCTATTTTCTTGATTATATTATCAAAGTTGATGGAGAATCCATATTTGATAATCCCCATATCTGAATTTTATATGGATTTAGATTTTTGTCTTTGTTATCATTTCATCTTATATCCTTGCATGCCTGGTGATTTTTATTACATGCTAAACATTGTGTATAAAAATTATGGTGACTTTGGAAAATGACATCTTCTCCAAAAGGAAAATTACTTTTCTTCTGGTGGGTGGTGATAGTAGGAGGCAAATCACTTTGATCCAGTAAGGGATTAAGATGACTCAAGGCAGGCTCTATTTGGTGTGCCCTTGCTCCAAGACAATAACCCTTCAGGGGTGTCAATTAAAAGCCTGGTGTATATTAAACTATAATTAAAAAATAAAATTTTAAAAAATTAAAAGTAAAAGCTTGGTGTGTTTACCAAGGCCTCTCATCCTTAATGGGCCATGAACTCCAAAATATGCCTTTGCCAAAAGCTCTGCTTCATTTCTTGCCTTCTTAGCTACCCCTTTCTGTTTGACTTCTCTGGATCTCACCCCACCCAGCTTAGGTATCAGCAAATGCCTCAAAGGTAGTGACTGTCAACAATATTAGGCTCACTTCTCTATTGTTCTCATTTCTCTAGGATATTTGCTAACTGCCATAGTTCAATGCCAATTTTTGTCTCCCCAGCCCAATGAGACTGGAAAACTCTAAACCCTTACTTTCGTCCTCTGTGCTTATAAATTGGCAAATGTCTTGCAAGGAAAAGTGGTAGAGGTCATACTTAACTCAGTTCATTTCTCATCTCTCTGGGGTCCTGGGCCCTCACACCCTGCCTTGATTGTCCTCTGGTGCCTTAAAACAATGTTTTGTGGCTTTTATTTTTTTTTATTGTGTAATGACATGAAACCAAAATAAAAACTATCCCAGAATATCTGAGGAGTAAATTCAGTTAGAGGGTTGAATACATATTAGGAAAAATGGCTTATTTTCATTTTCTCCAATATTGGAGGGAAATGCAACTTTAAATCATACTAAGTGGAAGACTTCAGATGAATTAAAGACTTAAATATGAAAAAATTCCATGTCAATAGTTAAAATGTAGACAAACTTTAATGTCCAAGTGTTAGGGAAAGAATTTTTACATTTAGGGGGGGGGGGGGTGGGAAGAACTTATTGGGCAAATATATGACATTTTTAATTTTATACAACACCATAAATAAAGAAAATGAAAGATTAAGGAAACTTATAGCATCTAAAACCATAGAATTCTAGATTCTACAAGGCACTTCAATAACCCAACAAGAAAACAAACAAAAAATCCAGTAGAAAAATGGGTAAGGATAAAAGATACAAATAGGCAGTTTTCCAAAACTCATATGCCCCATTATTAGGTTGAATATATGCTCAAACTCACTAGTAATCTTAGAAATGCAACTTAAAATAACTAAGGTACAATTTTCCACCCCTTCAGCGTGGCAAAAATTAGAAAGGTGGACAATGCCAGGTGTTAGCAAGAATTTATCAAACTACTGGGAGGGTAAGAGATCAACCAAAGGACTTGTATCTATGTATATGAGCATGACCAATGGACACAGACAATAGGGGGGTGGGGCATGTGGTGGGAGGCGGGAGCGCGCAGGGAGAGGTCAATGGGGGGGGGGGGGAAGGAGACTTATGTAATACTTTAAACAATAAAGAATTTAAAAAAAAAGAATTTATGAAACTAGAATGCTTATGCACTTCTGGTGAGAATCTAGATTAATACAGGAATTATGAAGAGCAGTCTGCTAGTACATGTATATATATATGTAAAGAATATATGTGTTTATACATAAATATGTTTTATGATTTTATTATGTTTTATATTTTTTAAATATTTATTATATTCAAATGAAGATGTTCATTGCAGCATTGTTTATGATGGCTGAGAGATGAAGGCTTCCTACATGTTCACCATTAGGGCAATGCATAAATAAATAGAGCGGGTGCACAGTATGGACTTCTAGCCACAAGCTAGAGAATCATCCAGCAATATGTATCCATTTTAAAATCATAGTGCCGACTGGGGGTGAAGTCTAATAAACAGAACGAGATCTCGAAGACAACACTATTCATGTAAATTAAAACACGTCTGTCACACATAAAACAACATGACATCATTTAAGAAGACACATTTAATACATTAGAGTTATTATGTAGGACGAATTGGAAACATGAGGATAAACAGGATTTTTTTAAAAATCTTGTTGAAAGAAGCTAATCACTCAATTCTAGATTTCCTCCCTCCCTTCCTCCCAGTCCCTCTCCTCCTCCACGCCTTCCTTCTTCCTATCCCCACAGGTGTCAATCAGATGACAGAATGAATAAGATTCTGTGTCAAGTGCTGTTGGGAAAATACAGATGATTTCCATGTTGCTTGGCCTGCAAGGATATTAGGCAAGGGGTGAAGACACCAAAAGCTTTAGCAGCAATACTCTGTCCCAGAGTTAAAACTCACAAACACATTCCTGCTCTGCTGTAATGTCAACAAATGCTGTTTGGATGTGCTAAGAGCTCTTGAGGATGACAGCAACACTCAGTAAAATAAATAAGCTATGTGACTGAGGCCAGAAGTCACATTGCTATTTCTTTTCTTGTCAGGCTTTCCTGATGGGTTTCAAATGCAAATGCCTATAGAGACCAGGAGGAAATATAAAAGGAAAAGGAGGGTCAAATGTAAGACACTAGGGAGGGGTGGAGACTGTGGCAAACTGGAGCCCATAGGCCTTCACTAAGTTGGTCTGCCACTACTCAACTTCAGCTAATTGTTGTCATGCAGAAATGTGGCACTATTCTTCCATTTTCAAGAGAAGCTGAAAATCTAGGTTTCTGTATGAAATTGCTTTACTTTAAAATATTGGCAATGACTTTTAAACCCTGAGCATGCAGAGAGAGAATTCATTTTGTTTTTAACTGGATTTGGTCCTTTAGCTAACAATTTGCTGCCTCTAATACCCATACTCATAGCATCTGGATATTTAGAGACCAGTGCTATTTTTTTACATCATTGTTTATTTTTTAACCCTGAATAACCTTTATGCAAAAGGATGAAGGGAATGAGTTTAGATAAAATGCAAATTCCTGGCACCTACAGTCAGACAATAGGTTCAACGTCTGCTATTTGCTGAGCTCCATACAACATGTTTGAAGTATTCAAAGAACGAGACTCCTAGGCCTCTCTCCTGGAGTGTCTGTGGCATTCGGGGAACAAGAAAACAGGCACACAGCATACATGCATACCTGGGAACATTTAGGAACTAAATGTGTATCCGCTAATATAAAGACATAAGCAGTAGAAGCTGATTTGTGTGGAATTCTTTTATCAGATTAAAAAGTATATATAAAATATGATAAGTCCTAGAATAACTGATTTATTTCTTTTTTTTTTAATTAAGTGTTTCAGCCCTGGCCAGTGTTGGTTGAACATTGTCCATGCACCGAAAGGTCACCAAGTCGATTCCCCGTCAGGGCACATGCCTAGGTCGCTGGTTCAATCCCTGGTTGGAGTGTGCACAGAAGGCAACCAATCAATGTCTCTCTCTCTCCCTCTCCATTCCTCTCTCTGTAAAATCAATAAAAACATTTTTTTTAAATTAAGTGTTTCAGGCACACAAAGATGCCAGGTAGCAGAGGTAACCAGGTAACAGAGGATAATAGTAGTATGCCCATCACCCTGTTTACAAACTAAAACTGGGCTGGTAAATATTTTCTGGCAGATACTAAATATTTGTGGGTCTCTACCACAATTACTCCGAAGTTGCAGCATGAAAGTGGTCATGGACAATTGGGAGCTGTGCTCCAAAAGACTTTATTTATGGACACTGAAATTTGAATTTTATATAATTTTCACATCCTGAAATGTTATTCTTCTTTTGAATGTTTTCAACCATTTAAAAATGTAAAAGTAATCCTTAGTTCATGGGTTACACAAAACAGATGGCAGGCTGGATTTTGATGGGCCACAGTCAGTGTCAACTCCTGAACGAAAATGTCACACACACAGTTGACACTCCCAAGGTACCACTTCCCAAATTGCCCCACCCCTCCTACTATTCCTGGAGTTAACCATTGTCCTGAAATTGGTGTTTATTGTTCCTATACATGCTGTTATATTTTTATTGCATGTGTCTGTATCTTTAAACAGTATATAATATTGGTTTGTATATTTTGCACCTCATAGAAGTAGTATCACACCTTGGGTACCCTCCTACCTCTTTGCTCAGTACTTTGCCTGGCAATCCGTCTGTTGTGCTATGTGGAGCTTCATTCAGCCTTTTGCACAGCTGTATTGTATTCCATTGTGTGAGCATGTTGCCTGGTTATTCATGGGCATTTAGGTTGCCACTGCTAAGTCCTTTCTTTACATGTATCATCTCTTTCCATCTCACCATGACCTCATCAAGGAGGTACTTTGATAATCCTCACTGTCCAGGTGAGAACACTTTTGACTTAAAGCAATTTGGTCACTTGCTCTGGCTAGGGAGTAGTGACGCTAGAATTTGAACCCACAACCTTTTCATGAAGAAATCTGAGTTCATAACCACTTCGCCTTCAGTCAGTACGTGTTTATTAACACAATGATATCGGATCCTGACCTTGGATACGGATGTGCAGTCAGTAAACTTAGCCTTTCTCTGAGGACAACTTGAATCAGCGCCAAACGTTGCTGGTTGTAGTTGAGTCCTTTGCTAACTGCCATGTACAATGTTGTGCTCATGAACCGGAAACCTCATTTCCTAACCACAGTGGGTAGGAATTTGGGAGGAATAAGTACTGACATAGTGCAAGGGTTGGAAAAGTTTTCAATCAAACAGCCCAGGAGACTTGTCCCTGCCTCTGTTCACATTTTATCAAAATTGTGAGTAATTCAGGAGCTAGTGTATTCTTTCTGGGGAGGGACCACAGTGATGGGCTGTGAGTTTTGCTGCCTAGAGCAGTGGTCGGCAAACCGCGGCTCGCGAGCCACATGCGGCTCTTTGGCCCTTTGAGTGTGGCTCTTCCACAAAATACCACGGCCTGGGCGAGTCTATTTTGAAGAAGTGGCGTTAAAAGAAGTTTAAGTTTAAAAAATTGGGCTCTCAAAAGAAATTTCGATTGTTGTACTGTTGATATTTGGCTCTGTTGACTAAGGAGTTTGCCGACCGCTGTCCTAGAGGGACTTAAATATCAGTGATGCGTTCGGATCCTTTCTCCATCTGAGCAGGTCACACTGTGGAATACCATATCCGTTTCCCCTCTTAACTACAGTCAACTCGGACTTCTCCCCACGCCTCTGGCTTTGAGGAATCTAAATTCAATCACTCTCTCCCTACCATTTCTCCCTTCCTCTCCCGAGAAGTCTCCCTGGCTCACTCCAGCTCATTCACATGACATTTGAAAGAGACCAAGCTATAATTTTTCAAATGGCAAAATATAGTAGGAAGGAGGGGAAAGTTTTAATCAAGTGGGCGTATTCTCCCGAGGGGAGCAAGTACTTCATTTCAATGCCTCATTTCCCTCTGATGAAAAGTTTAGTGAATTTTTATTATGTAGAATTTATAAGACGGCTGGGTGTAGGTAATCAGCTTTCATATTTATACTCTTAGGGAAAGAAAGAGAAATCATTAGTAAGCATGCATAATTGATGAATAAATTACATTTCCCTTTGTTTTCTTTCAGGTACAAGGAAATGCTAGAACTAGTGCTCTCACCCAGTCTTACTGTAAACAGCACCTGTGTGGGTAAACTGAAGCTCACTGCTGACGCCGATGTCCGGACTCTGAGTGGCGCAGAAGGTAGGCCTCCTGGCATGAGCTGTGGTGGGCCCGAGGTGGTCCCTGCCCACCCGGCGGAATATAGTAAGGGGCTATCGGACTTAGACACCCATCCTTTCGAAAGTACCATCGTTATAACAATTTCTCCTCCGGTCATTTAGATTGTTGCCTCTGGACCAAAACTTTAGCGTACGTTGCTGACAATTCTGTCTAGTCATTGGCGGGGGAAAGTGTGCTCGTTCGTGCTCTGAACTTCCTGTCTTGGTCTCCAATTCCAAGAATTGCCGACACCTCCCCAGATGTAGCCAGTTTCGGGTGTGTTCCAGGGCCGGCCTGGTCTCCGCTCTGTCCCTCCGCGCCCTCCAGCCCTGTGGCATCCAAGTGGGCGTCTTGTCTAAAGGGGGTTGGTGTTGGGACAAGAACCCGTCCACCTTTTGCTTTCGGGTCGGGTTGAAGTCAAGGAAGCCGAGGAGAGTTACGCTGTTTTTTAAAATTATTGGCAAATGATGCAGCCAGACGAGTTTTCACTAGAACAATTCCAGCTATTGTTTGCTTGTTTGGGATCTGTCAGCCTTCCTGGCAGGGCTGGAGTTAACAAAAGGCATTAAGCTATTCTGTTTACCATTGGGCTTAACCCTTTATCGGGCCAGCTGTGGGATTCGCTGCCTGTACTCTGGGACCCCCGGCTGTCTCTCCTTCACCATCTGGGTTTGATGCCAGCTCATGGGGCACAAATGCTATGTAACTGTCGTGGAAAAGCAGATGTGTCTCTAGTTGTAATGTAACGTCACAAGGAATTTGCTTTTAAGCAACTCCAGGCTTCTGGGAGTCATGATTGATGTCACCAAGATTATGACATTTCCTTTGCATGCCGGTGATGAAGCTGGAACAGCCCTCCTCTGAGTGCCACCAACAGGGGCTGGGCTCCCAGGCCCAAACCGCAGGGCAGAGAACACCACCTCGCTCTCCCTGGCACTTAGGAGCGTGCGTGTAAAGCCCTTGGGCTCTTACAGAATTTGAGAAGATGTATTGAGCCCCATTCAAAGTCAGTCATCCTTTTCTTTCTATGGATGGAGGCACAAGTTACCTTAAGACCGTCTTCATGTCAGAGCCAGCAGAGATGGGACAAGGCATAGGCTGCTAGTAAGGAAGACCCAAGTCTGAGTCCCAGCTCTACTGCCAACCCGCCCGATGGTCTTGGACAAATTATTGAGCTTTTCTGTGCCTCAGTTTTCTCAATTTTCTGTCAAATGGGAGCATAATCATGACCCACTTCACAGGGTGCTTACTGCAAGATTAAATGAAGTAATATTATACAAAGTGCCTGGCCCTGCTTGGGGGCATGGTATAATGGCTTAACTTATTATTCCATCGTCATTGTCCTCTGACTCCAATAATCGCAGTTCGTTCAAAGCCACGGTTGCAGGTTGCAAACTGGCAGCTCACCGCCCAGGCTGACCTTCAGGCATGCTGCTTTTTTTTTTTTTTTAAACACCGTGTTTTAAATAAAAGTTCTAAAAATTGGGGCAGTTCAGAGGAAAATCTGGATTTCCAGTTTCTCTTGAAATGCTGGCTGCCACAGTGGGAGCCTGGGGCAGTTGTCCCACAGGTGAGTCCCTACCTGGTGTCTTTAACTTTTGTGAGCACATACTCTGTGCTCAGAGCAATGTAAATCGATTAATTCTCCTCCTCTTCTGTCACCATTGGAGCGAACACTGGGCCGTGTGCCCGACGTTAATGTCTGAACGCACTCAGTCCCCACAACTCTGAGAGGTGGAGGCTTACTAACCTCCCTTTACACAAGAGGAAACTGCAGCACGGGGCCGTGATGCAGCTTGGTCAGAGGGCGCAGCTTAGCGACGGCCACAATGGAACCTGGGTAGTCTGACTCCGAAGTCCGTTCCGTCAGGAGTACACTGACGGTTCCTCATGTAATAGCACTCTCCTGTTAGGCTAGGATCCCGCTTTTCAGGTGCGGACGCTGAGGCATGGTGAAGTTAAGTAACCAGCTTAAAGTCGCACAGGTAGTGGCAGGGCCAGGAATCAAACCCAGGCACTTCGACTCCAGAGTCCCCACTTCTTCACTCAGTCGTTGATTTATTTTTTTATTTTTTCTCTTATGATCAGTGCTGCCGGGGTGTCCCATGCAGGCTGCTATTTGCACAAGTGCACGGTTTCTCGGGAAGACGCTGAGAGGTGGATCTGCAGCCTCACAGGGCTCCCTGCCCCTTCCGTTCTGCATTACAAACGCCCCCTTATCCAGCATCGCCTCTGCCTCCTGAGTCCCTCCACAGACACAGTTGGTAGTTTCTCTCTCTCTTCTTTTTTTTTTTTATATTTTTATTGATTTCAGAAAGGAAGGGAGAGGGAAAAGAGAGATAGAAACATCAATGATGAGAGGGAATCATTGATCGGCTGCCTCCTACACACCGCCTACTGGGGGTTGAGCCCACAACCCTAGGCATGTGCCCTTGACTGGAATCGAACCCAGGACCCTCTATCCACTGAGCCAAACCAGCTAGGGCGGTAGTTTCTCTTTTGTTCCTTTACTCCTCTAATCACATAGTCAACAGATTGTTTGATGCACCTATTGAGTACGAGGCACTAGGACTGGTGGGGATCTGATGCTGCCCACTGCCCACCTTCAGGGGTGACCATCTCTCTGCTCCCAGGGGTCCCTGCACATCACGTCCTACAGGGTGTGGGCTCAGCCCGGCCACCTGTGTATCCCAGCCCTGCCCTCAGCTCACTATGTGAACCTGGGCAAATGTCTACCCCATTCTGAGGCTCAGCCACCTGTCTAGATAATGAAAGTTTGTTCAGTAAATTGTCCCCAAATGCCTGCCATGGATCAGGGCCTGGAATAAGTTCTGGGAATATAATAGTGAACAAGACAGACAAGTCCCTGCTCCCAGAGCTTATGTTCTAGTGAAGGGGCAGGTACTGAATTTTTAAACAAATAAGGGGTTTCAGATGGTGGTGGTTTCTATGGAAGGTAAAGCTGGACTGTGGTAGAGAGTGGCCTGCATGTGGGCCAGTGGTTAGAAAGGCTTCTCGTGATGTTAAAGGCTTTGCAGAATGCTGGCCGCTTAGAAAACACTCAGCAGAGATGAGCTGTGTCTCCCCCTCTTTAATGTGCCGAGAATCACCTGGGGACCTTGTTGAACCGCAGATTCTGATCCAGCCCAAGAGTCTGCATTTCTAACAAGCTCCCAGGTGATGCCTACGCTCTGGTCCACCCGCCCTCTGGGTAGCAAGGTACTAGCTGGTGGTTCTCAAATCCTCTTGTGTATCAAATCACCTTGGAAGTTCTGTTAGCACACAGATCAAAGAGCCCCACCCCTACCATTTCTGATTCTATAAAGGTTTGGGCGGGGACTCTGAGAATGTGCATTTCTAACAAGTCCCAGGTAAGCTGATGCTGCTGGTCCAGTGACCAAACTCTAAGGACCAGGTTCCAGTGCTGGTTTTAAATCTGGCTGCACATTGGAGTCTCTTGGAAAGTAAAAAGAAAAAAAAGATAATTAATGCTAATATCCAGATCCCACCCTCAGAGAGTCTAATTGGTCAGAAGTGTGACCTAGACAATAGGATTTTTTAAAGCTCTCCGAATGAGTTTATTGTGCACCCAGGGTTGGGAACTATTGTTCTAGATGCTAAATTCCTTCAAGACAAAGACAATTTTTAATTTAAATGTATGTATTTACATTTCTGTTCCAAATGAGTACATAGCTCAGTGCCTGGCTCATGGTAGATGCCCCAAAATTATTTATGGGTTGGGGGGTGCATAGATAGATGAGTGGAAGATGGTGGATGGGTGGATGGATGGATAGATAGGTGGATAAATGAGTGGGTGGATGGATGGATAAATGAGTAGATGGGTGGAAATTGGATGGATTGATGGATGGAGGGATGGGCAGGTGGATGGATGGGCAGTTGGATGAATACAGAGCAGTCTTGAAGAATCACAGATAACTTCAGGTTGATATTGGCTTTGAACCCTTAGTAAAGTTTCCTTTACTTCCCCAACCTCATTTTCCAGGTGTGTAAAGTACAGATAATATAACTTCCTCATTGGATTGTTGTGGGAATAAAAGAGATAAGAGCCATGCAATCCTTTAGCACAGTGCCTGACCTGTTGGAACCACTCGAGAAATATTAGCTATCCTTCATACCATTCAAGGGAAATTTGGATTTGAATCGTATCCCATCTTCTGGAAGGAGGGCGGCGGGGATGTTACAGAACTAAGGAAGTAAAGTTGAATAGAGAAAATTTTTTCTTTTAAAATGCAGATACAGCCCAGTCAGTGTGGCTCAGTGGTTGAGTGTTGACCTATGACCAGGAGATCATGGTTTGATTCCCGGTCAGGGCACATGCCCAGGTTGCGGGCTCCATCTCCAGTGAGGGGCAGGAGACAGCCAATCAATGATTCTTTCTCATCATTGAGGTTTCTCTCTCTCTCTCCCTTCCTTTCTGAATTCGATAAAAATATATTTTTTAAAAATACAGGTACATTTTGCAAAAGCCAAGGCTATAATCCCTTTAAGTGTTTCCTTGGAGAGCCGAAACCACCACCCTATGGAACAAGCTGGGCTGTCATCTTCTCTCAGACTTCCTGCAACTCAACTCCTCTGCCCTGGGCCTGGCAAGGTCTGATTGTGAGTTTCAGTCTCACCGGTTCCAGCCTGGGGCTGGCAGGCTTTGTGCATTCCACCCAAGCCCGATTGAGCTGCTCAGAGCTTTGCACAGGTCCTCACCTGGGCAGCCACAGGTCACCTTCACCTTTCCCATCTCTATCTCAGCTGGCTTCCTGGGTGAGTTGGCACCCAGAATGACCCCTGCTGGCACAGAACAGAATTAGTTTAGTGTTAAGGAAATTACCAATCCCCTCTTTTTTAAAAAGGGCACTGAAGTATTATGAATTACCTAATGCCCTCCATGGGTAAAGGACTTTCACTTACGGTGGCATCTCACAAACTTCACACGTTCTCAAGCCACTTTCTCTGCCATATATTCATACTGTCACTTGCTTACTCATTTTTCTTTATAACAACTCCCTTTCAATAAATTCATTTTAAAAGGATGACTTAAGGCCAGTTCCAGAAATGAAAAGTTACAACTCTGATAGACTTGTTATGATTCTCGTACTCATTAAAATAAGACTGTGATGATTTAAATAGAAAAAGGTGTATATGAATAGCCGCTCAAATCCCCACACTCTGGGATCCTCTGGCTTCATGCCTTTCAGTCCTCAGGAACAGCCCCGAGATGGACAAATGACTTCTTCACTGTCACATGGTCACTCAATGCAAGTCAAAGTTGGGGTGCTCACTTCTGAACTCCTAATACAGTGCTCCCTCCTACTGTCCCTGGCCCTGGCCCGGGAACAGTTTATACCACCCACATGAGGGAAATGAGCTGATACAGTTATAGACATGCACCTTTTATGGCAAAGACCTGCTTCCGAACATCTCACTAGAAATTATCTCATCTCTTGGAGATCAGTTAGAAGCAGCCCCTGGGGGCCAGTTAGACATCTTAATAGTGGTTGCTGCTTTCAGAATCATTAGCTTCTTAATCCTCCCAGTGAGAAGTAAAAAAAAAAAAAAAAAGTGTGAACATTCAAATTGGGCTCCTGGATTTAAATGGCTTAAGCGAGGGCCCCAGGAGACTGGAAAGCTAATAATAGCTGCTGCATGTTGAGCAGTTACCATTTGGTAGGTACGTGCCTGTGTAATCTTTGCAGCAGCTGTGCGGGAGTGAGATGTTGCCCCATTTTGCAGATGTAGAAACCGAGGCTGAGAGAGAAGGTCACAGGCATAAAGGCACGCAGTTTTATTGAAGCAGAATAGGATTTGAATTTGGATCCGACCCCTTCTTGCCCACATGCTTTCTTCAGAAGGAATATTAAGTTAACAAATGCTGAGATTTGGATTGCAGATCTAGCCCACAGTAGGTGCATAATAAACATTCGTTGAGTGCGAATGAATGAACAATGTGGGCAAGTTACTTCACACAATCACATACACACACAGTCACACATAAGTGTGCACTTACACACACAGACCCCAGATTTAGTTTCCTCATATTAAAGTGGGATCTTGACTTTGCTCATTTATATTACCTTCTTGGTCCCAATATGCATTTGAGTTTGTAACTTCAGGAATGGAGATTTATTTTTATTAACCCAGAATTGTGATACCTTTTTGTAATTTGCAGTTCTTTATTAGCTCATGGTCTAGACCAGTGGTCGGCAAACTCATTAGTCAACAGAGCCAAATATCAACAGTACAACGATTGAAATTTCTTTTGAGAGCCAAATTTTTTAAACTTAAACTTCTTCTAACGCCACTTCTTCAAAATAGACTCGCCCAGGCCGAAAACTGACTTCTGCGCATGGGCCACAAAGTTTCAATCGCACTGTACGTGCGTGCCTGCACGTGGTATTTTGTGGAAGAGCCACACTCAAGGGGCCAAAGAGCCGCATGTGGCTCACGAGCCGCAGTTTGCCGACCACTCGTCTAGACTCTTCTACTGAGAGTGTGGCTCCTGGGCCTGCTGTGTCGGCAGCACCTGGGAGCTTCCTTGCCCTGCAGACCTGTAGTCTGCATTTTAGCAAGACCCCCCAGGCCAGTGCTGTGCCATTAAGGTTCCAGGTGCAATGCTCTACACCATCCACTTTCCGCCTTGTACCTTGTTATAATTATAATGAAGTACTTATTGATGTAATTTGTGTTTGCCACCCATCTCTCTGCTCAGCAGGAGGGTTCATGAGGGCAGGACCCTGACTGCTTTTGTTCACTACTGGAACCCCATTCTTAGCATAAGCCTGGCACCTGGTGGGCAATGAATGAATGAATGAGTTCATCCCAGAGGCTCTGCCCATCTGTTGAGCTCATCCTTCTCCCTTCACCCATGGGAAGCTGGGGAGGAGGAGCAGGCTTAGAGTTTTAAATTCAGAAGTAAATGGAAGAGGCTCTCTGCCCCTCTCCACTTGAGAGCTGCCTGCCCCATTTAATGTGCCAGCCACTCCCTCTGAGACACATGGTGAAGCCTGGAGTCAACAGATGTGGTTCTGGTGAGTCAGCCACCAAGGCTGCTTCCACCACTGGCAACGTGGATAGGAGTTGCCATCAATGACTCCTCCCTTGACCTCACCCTCGCCCATCATGGCAAGTTCAGTGACACTGACAAGGTTAAGAGCAGGAAGTTGTGATCACTAGGAAGTCCATCTCCATCTACCAGGCACCAGACCCCACAAATATCAAAGGAGCTGCTGCTGCTGAATGTGGTTGTCGTCACCACCCCAAAGATGCCTGGGGCTCACTTGAAGAGAGGAGTCAGAGGCTTATCTGGCCCTTGTGTTCACAGCCCCATGTATATGATGGGGTGACCATGAGCAGTGTGACCACTCCCCTAGATTGCCAGAATGCTTGCCTGTAGGGAGGGGCTATAGGGCCAAGAATCGGACTGACCTATGGCAGGGCCACAAACAAGTCCCAGCTTGGAGGGCAGAGCTCTGGTAGCATAATTAAGCTTGACCTTCTAGTCCTCCCTAGTTCCTTCCTAGGTAGCTAATGGGCTGTGGGAGGTGCAGCAAGTGCTGCCAAAACAAGGGGAAACTCACAAGAACATTGTAAACATGTTGACCACTCCCCTTGTTTTGCTTTGTGTGCTCTAACTGTAAAATAAAGCTTCGGCTTGCAGGCTGGGTCACTATGTCCTCATCCAGGCACAATGATCCCACCTAGCCCCAGCTGTATTCTCTTGTCTGTCTTCTTTAATCTTTCACCGCCCCTCCTCAGGCTCATCGAACCTGGCCATGCTGGCGCAGCACACTTGCCCCCCTCACACCCTCCGCCAGGGTCTGTAACACTTTGGCATCGTGGAGAGACTCGTTACCACATCCCACACCATCTTTACACTTCCCGAATGCCTGTGTCTGGCATGCACAGTTTTCCCGGGGCTGCCAGGGTGGGGATGGGAGAGGGTTACACAGCAGGAGAGGGAGGAAGGCAGATCTCTCTACAGTTCAGCGGAACAGAGGAAGCCGAGTGAGGGGAACATGCAAATCATGGCAGAACGGTTGTGGGGCAAAGACTCTCGCTTCAGATTTATTGGCTGCCACGTTGATCCCAGCCCATAGGAATGTTTTCATAGATTCAGGTTTCTATGAATATTTACATATTTATTAAAGAAAACATATTAAAAATGTTTAATTCAGTAACTTATGTACCTAACACACTCAAATCATAGGCTTTTACCAATAATGAGACTGTGGATGCTTCAGAATGAGACAGTTCATTCTCTGGTCCTGGGGGAGGATGAGGAAGGAGATGTGGGAGGCCCTGCCCAGAGCAGTAAACCCGGAGTAGGGAAATTAGCATTGAATGAGCACCTACTGTGCGCCAGGGGCTTCCCTTGATATTAGCCTGCTCCAACTTTTCTTTTAATAGACACATAGTAAGAAATCTGTTTTTGACACTGCCATTCTGTACACACACACACACACACACACACACACACACACACAACATTCTCGTGTCTATAGCTGGAACAAAAGCTTCACACATTTCCTTATTACTATGAGTATTCCACACTGATATTGTCTCTTTTATTCTTTAATTCTAGTTGTAGCTCTCTAAATGGACTTCAGGACCCCACCCTCACCTCAGTTGTTTTTAACTCATAATTTAACTAATCTGGTGATTAGGATAAATGACCTGGCAGTGAAATAACCCTTGGGTTCAAGTCCCAGGTCCCATGCCCATAGGTTGTTTGGCTTGATTTGCATGTTCCCCTCACTCGCCAGTTCCTCCATCTGTACACTGGGGAGAATGCCATTGCCTGCCTTGTACTGTGTGAGGACTAAGTGAGATCATGCATACAGGCAGTGAACTCGGGGCCTGGCATGTAGTGAGCTTCTCAGTGGGTGAGAGCTGCTCTTAGTATGCTGACCATCACTGTGGGCTGCAGTGTCCTGGTTGCAAAGACCGACTCCAGAGCCAGACCACCCAGGTTCAGATCACAGATCTGCACCGTATGACCTGTGTGGCCTTGGGTGAGTAACTCCCTGTGCCTCCAGGTCTTCATCTGTAACAGGAGGATGTGACTCGAACCCTGCTCATGGGGTGATGATGAGGATTAAAATAATTAATCCAGATAACGTATTTAGAGGAGCGCTTGGCACATCACAAGACCTGGGTTGATGATGGATATCATCGTGACCTTCTCATTTAATTCTCACACATCCTTGTGAGATAAAGATTTCCCCCCGTTTCACAGGAGGAATTGAGGTCCAGAGACTCTAGGCAGCCTGCCCAAAGTCTCTGCTACTCGTGGTAGAGTTGGAATTTCCGGTTGGTCTTCTAGCCTCCAGCTCAGGGACTGGGAGAGGATCAGGCTCAGGCTCAGAGCCCACTGCCCTACACACCAAAGAGTGTGCATTGGCAGGTTGGGGCCATCAGTAGACATGAGATCTAGGATTTTCCAGGGCCTCACAGTGAGGACACTGAGTTGTGTTACGAAAGATGACATAGAGTTGAACTGTCTATTTGTAAAATTATCCTCTTGCAAACATCTCTCCTTGCTTAGTTCTAGCATCTTTCTGTCACCTCCTCTTATTGTCTCCCACTGATGGTTGTATGCTGTGTGCCCAGAGATATGGATGAGTCAGGAGCCCAGGCCACTGCCATCTCCCTGCTGCGTACCCTCGCTGGAGCCTAGGAGATGATCCGAGAGGTGCCTTCCCCTCAGTGCTGGGGCCAGCCCTACCTGAACCCCATGGGCTGAAACTGGGGAAGGAGGGGAGGAATATCAAAGTAATGTCACCGGAAGAAGGGAAATGGATATTGAGAGTCAGGAAACCAAGTTCAGGTCCTAGTTGTGCCGCTATCTAGTCATATGACCTGGTCAGGCACCTTCTTTCTGTCCCTGTGGCCTCAGTTTCTCCCTGTGCAATGGGTGGGAGGATGGATCCCACGCTGATGTTTTGAGGTGCTGTCATTCTCTGTAGTCCTTCCATCAGTGCTGGAGACAGAGCTCTCCCAGAAGGGGCTTTCAAGGAGAGTGCTAAGATGTGCCTCACGGGAGCTACTGTGGTTGAGAAGGTCCCAGGCAGCGACTCTCTAAGTTTCTCCCCACTTAAAGTGGCATCTGAAGCCACAACTGCTGTGGGACACCACTCTGGTCGCTAAAGCCATTCCACTTTGTCTTTCCCCCCCAGGCATTACCGCATCGGCCCTTCCACGTGTGTCCCAGCTCTTGGCAAGGTGAGTACCCTTGCCTTGGCTCTTTGCCTTGGCTCCTCACACCCTCTGCCTTTTTCTTTCTTGGAGGACAGATACCTAGAGCCAGACTCCCTGGGGAGGAATTGCAAGGCCAGCACGTACTAGCTGAGCGACCTGGAGCAAAGGACACGCCTCCCCGGGCCTCAGTCTCACCATCTGGAAAAGAGGGACAGTCATAATGCCTGTCCCATGAAATGAGCTAAAACGTAAAAAGCGCTTAGAAGGCGGCCCGGAACAGTGTTTTCAGTGTTGGCTGTTGTGGGTTTTTTTCATCTTTCTTTGTTCATTTTTCAGTTTTTCCTTTCTTTCTTCTCTCCTTTCCTATGCATAGACTCTTTCTCAATTCCTTCCTCCCTTCTTCCTTGTCTCTCTTTTTTCCTTTCCTCTTCCTTTCTCTCTCACTTCTTTCTCTCTCTCCCTCCTCTCTATGGGCTTCTCTCTCTCTCTCTCCCTCTCTATTTCTCTCTCTCTCTCCTTCCCTCTAACCCCCCCCCCCCCGATCCTTTTCTCTTTCCTTTCCTCTCTCCCTCCCTCACCCTCCTTCCTTTCATCCTTTCTGCTCCAACATTCACCCAACATGTTTCGGTACCAAATCCCATACACAGCCCAGGAGTCTTGGAGGTCCCTGCCTCGGAAGGCTTCCAATCCAGTGGGTAGACGGGCCAGTAAATCAGAAATCTCAACACTGCATGCCGGCCACAGAAACGCTCCACGGGAGATGTGTGCTGGGCAGAGGGAGCTCAGGGAGGGACCACAGCTTACCAGGGCCCTCAGTGACCTGCCCTGGGGAGCCCCCTGGGTTTGGCCTGTGGGATGGCCAGCAACTCCTTATCTGGACGTGCTCCTCCCTTGACAACCCTGGAGAAGCTATTTCTAAGGAGCATCTTTCCCAGCCTTCCTCTCCCTCCAGATGTTTTGGGGGTTGTTAGTAGCAACCAAGGTCTGTTAAATCTTCCTAGCTTATTTTCTGGCCTCAGGATTAGAGAGCTCCCTCATCTTTTCTCCGGGTTTTCATTTCAGCCCCAGTTTAATCCGAGTGGGGTAAATTGGTTTTGATGGGAAGCAGGAGTTGATCATCTCAGATTTCCACTTTCTAATTCTAAGGACAGATGTCCATTGGGAACATTTCCGATAAGGTTCACTGCTAGGGCCCAACCAACTGGATGCATTTCCAGGCACCTCCCAGAAAGAAAATATTGGCTGGTCAAACGCCTTCTCGTATTGGTTCTGGCGTCTCCAGTTCAAATGAGTTTCTTATACATTTTGGAACCACTTTCCCAACCCTCTATCACAGGAGTAATCAAAAAGAAAGGAAGACACGAGAACATCTTTTTATCATTCCATGAAGTATTGCATCCGTCTCACACCTGCCATGAGGCTTCCTATGTAGGAGGGACTCTGGAACCAAACAGGTTTTCTTTAAAGTGATTAACCAAAATAGAATTAGATACAGATTGGGGAATCTCATTAACATTTACTGGCAAGCATGCCGGTTAGAATAGTTAGATATGGGATGTCAAGTGCACATGGCTGTGGTGTCCAGGTGTGTAACTGAAGGGTGAAGGGGCATAGCGCAGTAATTAAGGCCATGGCCTCTGCCAGCAGGGTTCAAATTCTGTATCAGCTGTGGGTTCCTTTCGTACATTGCTTAGTCTCTCTTTGCCTGTTTTCTTACCTGGAAAATGGGGATATGATTCATCACTACCTCCAAGGGTTGTCACAGTTGTGAGGTTTAAATGAGCCAATTCACACAGTAATTCGGACAGTAGTGCCTGGCATGTGAAAGGCACGAGAATGGTTAGCTGTTTTCAGCATGAAGTGGTCCCAGGGGAGACTGTTGCTGACAGAGTGTGGTAGTTTGAAGAGGTGGCTGCTACTCAAATCCAGCTGATGGTGCTACACCAGAGTGCAGACTCAGCTTGTCAAAGCTTCTGCTTTGCAAGAGAAGTGGGTAATAAGGAGGAAGGGGAGAGAATCAAACCTCCTGGTTTTAAAATATTGGCAATGAATTCAAATAAATAACTACTGGCCAAAGAAATTATATCCATGGATGCATGGACTGCACATGGCCCCTGGGCCACCCTCTTGCCCCCTTCCTGTTAGAACAGCCCACCTTGACTTTATTTATTGCTGCTTCAACAAAGTATTGAGAGGCAACAAAGTTTCATGGCTCCAAGTGTAACTGTGGGCTCTGTAGTCAGATTCCGGAGTTTAAGTTCTAGATTTCCCACTTTCTAGCTGTGACTTCAGGTCTCTGAGCTTCAGTTTTCTCTTCTCTAAAATAAGAGGTATAAGACCCCCACCCACACCCAGAGAGTTGATATGAGCATATGATGAGATTTCATGCACGCATTGGGCCTCAGTGACAATTTCTAGCTGTGGTAAGCACTCAGTAATTGGTAGTAGTCATTTTATTACAGACTAGAGGCCCATTGCACAAGATTCATGCAATAGGCCTTCCTTTCCCTGGCTGCCAGCACTGGTTTTCCTCCGGCACCTGGGACCCAGGCCTTCACTCTGGCCGCTGCCTTCAGTCTTCACTCCAACTGGAGTGCTGCTCCTGTAGCTCCCTCCGCCCACCCCCCCCCCACCCTCCTCCTCATAGCAGGCGTCCCACCCCGCCCGGCCGCTTGGAGCCTGCATGCATGCTGCCCAGAGGCCCGGAGATGCTGGGGGGGCGTGGCTGCCTCCATCTTTGTCAGGTTAATTTTCATACTCACTCCTGATTGGCTGGTGGGTGTCGTGAAGTGACTGTCAATTTGCATATTTCTCTTTTATTAGTGTAGATGTCTTAGGAAGGAGCCCTTTAAACCCTAGCCCTTCATGGAACCTGTCACTCACCATGGAGTGCAGAATCCATTTGTGCTCTATGGTTGCAAGTAACAGAAATTGACTCCAGCTGATGTAAGCCCAAAGGGACTTTTTTTGAGGTTTCTGTACTCTTTTTTATTGAATTTATGGGGGTGACACTGGTTAATAAAATTACATAGGTTTCAGGTGTACAATTCTATAATACATCATCTGTATATTCTATTGTGTGTCCATGACCCCAAGTCAAGTCTCCTCCTGTCACCATTTATCCCCTTTACCCTCTTCTACCTCCCCCAACCCCTTTCCCTCTGGTAATCACCACACTCTTGTCTATGTCTATGAGGTTTGGTGGGGTTTCTTCACCATTTTTACCCAGTCCCCACAAACCCTCCCCCTCTGACAGCTGTTCTCTGTATCTATGAGTCTGTTCCTATTTTGTTTGTTTATTTTGTTCATTAGTTTCCACATATAACTGGAATCATATGGTACTTGTCTTTCTCTGACTGGCTTATTTCACACAACATAATGCTCTCCAGGTCCATCCATGCTGTCACAAAAAAAGGTGAGATTCCCTTCTTTTTTACGGCTGAGTAGTATTCCATTGTGTAAATGTGCCACAGCTTTTTTTATCCGCTTATTTACTGATGGATATTTGGGCTGCTTCCAAATCTTGGCTATTGTAAATAATATTGCAATCAATATGGGAGTGCATGTATTCTTTTTCAAATTAGTGCTTTAAGTTTCTTTAGAATTGCTGGGTCATAAGGCAGTTCCCTTTTTAATTTTTTGAGTTAACTCCATAACGCTTTCCATAGTGACTACACCAGTCTGCATTCCCAGCAAGAGTGCACCAGGGTTCCCTTTTCTCCACATCCTCAGCAGCACTTGTTTGTTCATTTATGGAAGTAGCCATTCTGACCGTTGTGAGATGATATCTCATTGTGGTTTTCATTTTCGTTTTTCTGATGGTTAGTGACATTGAGCATCTCTTCATATGTCTATTGGCCATCTGTTGTCCTCTTTGGAGGCATGTCTATTCAGATCCTTTGCCCATATTTTAATTAGATTGTTTTATTTTTAGTGTTGAATTTTATAAGTTCTTTATAAATTTTGGATATTAACCCCTCATCAGATGTATCATTGGCAAATATGATCTTCCATTCAGTGGGTTGTCTTTTCATTTTGTTGATGGTTTCCTTTGCTGTGCAAAAACTTTGTTAGTTTGATGTAGTTCCATTTGTTTTGGTTTTTTCTTTTGTTTCCCTTACCCAAGGAGATATAGCAGAAAAAATATTGCTATGAGTAATGTTCAAAATTTTACTGTCTGTTTTCTTCTGGGATTTTTATGGTTGTAAGTCTAACATTTAAGTCTCTAATTCATTTTGAATTTATTCTCATGTGTGGTATAAGAAGGTGGTCTAGTTTCATTTTATGCATGTATCTGTCCTATTTTTCCAATATCATTTTTTAAATATTTTTATTGATTTCAGAGAGTAAAGGAGAGAGAGAGATAGAAACATCAATGATGAGAGAGAATCATCGATAGCTGCCTCGTGCACGCCCCCTACTAGGGATCAAGCCCACAACCTGGGCATATGCCCCTGACCGGAATTGAACCCAGGACCCTTCAGTCCCCAGGCCAACGCTCTATCCACTGAGCCAAACCAGCTAGGGCGCCAATATAATTTATTGAATAAACTATTTTTACCCTATTGTATGTTGTTGCCTCTTTTGTCAAATATTTATTGACCATTAAAGGTCTGGGTTTATTTCTGGGCCCTCTATTCTGTTCCATTGATGTATATTTCTGTTTTTATGCCAGAACCATGCGGTTTTGATTGGCCTTCTAGTATAGTTTGATATCCAGTAACATGATTCCACCAACTTTATTTTTCTTTCTCAAGATTGCTGAGACTATTATGGGGTCTTTAATATAAATTTTTGGAACATTTGTTCTAGTTCTTTGAAATATGCATTGGTAGGAATTGCTTTGAATCTGTCGGTTATTTTGGGTAGTGTGGACATTTTAATGATGTTAATTCTTCCTATCCATGAACACGGTATATACTTCCACTTATTTTTATCTTCTTCAATTTCTTTCTTCATTGTCTTATAATATTCTGAGTACAGGTCTTTTACATCCTTGATTAAATGTATTCCTAGGTATTTTTTTATGCAAAGTGGAAATGGGATTGTTTTCTTAGTTTGCCTTTCTGATAGTACATTATTGGTGTATAAAAATTCAACTGATTTCTGGCTATTTATTTTGTATCCTGCTACTTTACTGAATTCATTTATCCATTCAAGTAGTTTTTATGGTGGAATCTTTAGGATTCTCTATATACAGTATCATGTCATCCACAAATAATGACAGTTTTACTTCTTCCTTTTCAATCTGGATGCCTTTTATTTCTTCTTCTTGCCTGATTGCTGTGGCTAGGACTTCCAGTAATGTTGAATAAGAGTGGTGAAAGCAGACGATCCTGTCTTGTTCCCGATCTTAAAGGAAATGCTGTAGCTTTTGCCCATTGTCTCTGCCCTGGAAAGAGTCAATACCCAAAGGAAAATGGTGGTATTGATACCAAAAAAGGGGGAGGGGATGCTGGGCTGGGCTTGGAGATTTCATCTTCTCTCCTTCTGTGCAGACCTTGCCCACGTGTCCTGTCCAGCCAGCCTCCCACGGCCATGGCAGCCTACGGCCAGACACAGTACAGCACGGGGATCCAACAGGCCACCCCCTACACAGCTTACCCACCTCCGGCACAAGCCTATGGGATACCTTCCTACAGTGAGTACCAGCCAAAGCCCTTGCTTCCCGGTGGGGCCCCAATATCATGATCTTTCTTCTGTCCTATTGCCTCAGTTAAATGCAGAATCAGAAGTGATTCCAGCCTGATTTTGTATTGGAGATAGAAGAGGACAGACACATTAAATATGGTTCAAGTTCTAAAGAGTATATCAAGGCCTCTTTTGATTGCTAGAGTAAGAAACTTAACCCAAGCTGGCTTAGGGGAAAATGTAAATGTAATGATTAACACACTGGGGTCTGACATTAGGAATGGCTGGGTCCAGGTGCTCAAATGATGTCAGGAAGAATACATCTCACTCCATATTCAGATATTTTCCCCTGAGTTGGTTTTACTTCCACATAAATTCTTCTCCTGTGGCAGCAAAGATGGTGCCTGTCAACTCTGAGTTTGCATCCTTTCAGCTCAGCACTCCCAGTGGAAGGAGGACTCATCTTTCCCAGTAGTTCCACCAGAATCCCATATTGAGCCTCACTGGCCCAAATTGGGTCATGTGACAAAGCAAAAAGGTTGGGGTGCGAGAGATAAGGAGGCTGAAGCCTATGGATTGGACAAGTGGGAGGGATGGTTCTCTTAAAGGAAAGCACAGTGATGGTGTCAGAAGGAGAACTGGATGCTGGGAAGGCAAAATCAACAGAGCTACAGACCTTGACTGTCAGAACCTTACTGCTAAGAACTAGAGACTCAGTGAACCAGGCCCACCATCCACTGCTCACCTGTCTGCATTGGCCAAGGTGCTCCAGAGTAACAGAACCAATGGGATGGAAATAGATAGTTTAGATCAGTGGTCGGCAAACTCATTAGTCAACAGAGCCAAATATCAACAGTACAATGATTGAAATTTCTTTTGAGAGCCAAAAACCGACTTCTGCGCATGGGCCACGAAGTTTCAATTGCACTGTACGTGCGCACCCGCACATGGTATTTTGTGGAAGAGCCACACTCAAGGGGCCAAAGAGCCACATGTGGCTCGAGAGCCGCGGTTTGCCGACCACTGGTTTAGATAGATAGATAGATAGATAGATAGATAGATAGATAGATAGATAGACAGACAGACAATAGGAATTGGCTCACCCAATTACGGAGGCTGAGAAGTTCCAAGATCTGCAGTTAGCAAGCCAGGGAGCCAGGAGAGCGGTGATGTCATGATATGGATGCATGGTATAAAGGAAGAATAATTTAGGCTCCAGGGCCATGCAGCTCTTTTAGATGAGGAGCTGAGCACTGAGAGATGAGCATGAGCAAGCTCAGGAGGGAGAGCGTCCAGGCAGAGGGGACCGCAGTGGGAAGGCCTGGGATGGGAAGGCATTTGGCAAGTCTAAGAAGCCCAGTCAGCTGGAGCACAGGGGGGAACAAGGTGGGCAGAGCCCGAGAGGCCTGGGAAGGATTTGGGATTTTATTACAAGTAAAACAGGAACTCTTATTGGCAGGTGTATAAGCTGAGGGCTGTAGGGTACATTCCGGGTGCTTTCCAGGTCACTTAGCCGCTATGGGGACGTTGGATTGCAGGGAAGCAGAGGAGAAGCAGGCAGGCCAAGGGGAGACTGATACAGGAAGGAGTGGGGTGGTGGTGGGAGCCCAGAACAGGGCAGTACACACAGAAATAGGCAGACTCAAGAGCAGTCCTAGAGGTGGCAGTGACAAGTCCTGTGGGCATCGGGTCAGGCATTGGTAATGGTCAGCATGGTTGAGCGGCTGCCACCCACAGTTCTCAGTGCTATGTGTCCACTAATTCCTTAACCCTACAAGGAAGGTCCCCCCATTATCCCCTTTTGAGGGATAAATAGTGGGATCTCAGAGAGGTGGAATTAATAACTCCCAAGGTGACCCAGGTCGGTAGCAGAGGTGGAATTAAATCCAGACAGCCTGGCTCAGAAGTCCAAGACCAAGCTTCGTTGCCAGAGTGTGCATTCCATAAATCCTGGGGGATTACCTGTGACAGACCTTGGCCAACAGGTGTGGGCACCACTTTTAACTTTCTGTCCCTCCTGTGCTAGACTTGTGATACAGTCACACGTAAGTTACCCGCCTGGCCGACGGCCAAGAAAAATGAAGCCATATTATTTTTCAGCACAAAAGAGAAACCCACTCCTGTTCCCAGACAAAACATGGCATCAGGGGGAAATTAATTTGGTTCAAAGTCATTGTATGGCTTCAGTTACTTTCAGAGAGTCTGTTCTCTGACAGCACAGCATAGGTGGTGGGAGCACACACGTCCTGGGCTCACACCCCACCGCTGCCCCTTGCTGGTCCTGAGGCCCTGGGTGAGTTTCGTCGTTCATACAGTGGAGCCAAACCACGTCTGGCCTTCTTGCGGTTGCTGTGAAGATGCAATGAGATCATCTGCATCGGGGCCTGGCTACTTTTTCTGTAAAGGGCCAGATAGTGAATAGTTTCGGCTTTGTGGCCTACACAGGCTTGGTCACAACCACTCAACTCTGCCACTGGAGCGTGAAAGCAGACGGACAGTATGTAATGAGTGTGTGTTCCAATAAAATTTTATTGACACAAGCAGGCAGTGGGCCAGATTTGGCCATTGGACCATAGTTTGCCAACCCCTGACCTACATGAAGGGCTTAGCTCACAGGGCCTGGCCCACGGAAAATGCTCAATCAGCGCGTAGAAGCCAGGCTGCTATGTACACCTGGAATGTCCTTGTCACTGAATAATGACAGGTGGGATGAAAAGCCATTGCCCTTCACATATGCCTGTGCTTGAGCAAGCAGTGTTTGCTCACTGTCTAGAGAAACCTTGTTGAATCGTGTTAGGAAACTTTCCTTATGCTCCTTGGCAACTAGCATTATTACCTTTATTTAAGTAGTTGCTGGGGAAATAACACAATTGAATAAACTAGAGGCAAGGAGATTAGGAGTATTGAGTCTTTTTCTCAATTGATTATGCAACATTCGAGGACATATGTAAAAGCATAAAGAGTCACACTACAGATACCCATATAAACTGGCCATCTAACTTAAAAAATAAAATGTAAAGGGAGGCTCTGTCCCTTTCTTCTAAGAGATACTCACAGCCCTGGAATTGATGTTTATCATTCCTCTGTTTATCGTTTCTTTGTGTGCCATGGGGGCCCAGCAAACTTTTTCTGTAAAAAAGCCTGACAGTGAATTTTGGCTTTGCAGGCCCTACAGTATTAAAACTACTGGACTCTATCATTGTAGCTTGAAAGTGCCAGATAATGCACAAGTGAATGGATATGTCTGTGTTTCAATAGAATGTGGTTTATGAAAACAGGCAGGAAGTCACATTTGGCCCATGGGCCATAGTTTGCAACCCTGGTGTGCGTTTGTGGAATGAATGTTTGCATGTTTGTGCAATTAATGAATGAATGAGCATATTCTCGCAGTTTTTTCTGTATCTATTTAAAATGAAAAATGTGCATGCTCTTGGACTCAGCAATTCCACTTCTCATATCCAAGCTAGACAAGCATTCTAACACTGTGTGAGGAGGCATGTCCATTCTGTCACAGGTGGTGATAGTAAGAAAATTAGAATCCACCTAGAGTCCATCATCAGGGGACTGGCTGAATAAACAGTAGTATTCATACTTTGGATTTCCATCTGGCCACTAAAACAAATGAGCACACAGTTTGAGAAGAGTGAGCGAGGGAGCGTGGTGAGCAGAGCTCATGTAGGACCTTGGAGCCACCCAAGGAGTTTAGATTTGACTCCAGGTACACTATACACCATTAACCTTCTTATCAGACTGAGCAAAAGAAAGTTCCTGTAATACTGCTTGTTGCTGTTACCATGATTGCTCCTGAAGTCCTATACCATCTATTGCCTAAAATCCTTTCACACCCATTATTGAGATGCAGCAAAAGAACCTTGACTTAAGAATGATTGGCCAATTGTAAGACCCTGTTGAGTAGCCTGGCTTTCTGAACCTCAGTTTCCACATCTTTAGAATGGGAAAAGCAATACTGCCTGTTCCGTGGGAGTGTTGTGAGAATGAAAGAGATGTGTGTTGCTAAGTCCCTCATTCAGAGCCTGATCTGTTTATTATTTCCCCTTCCTTTAATCTCCTGACAACCCTGCTGGCAAGTATCAGTATATTATTTCATAAAGAGAAACCTAGTCCTAGTCACCAAGGAATCATTTTACCCCTCTAAGCATTCTCTTCATTTATGGGAGTGAATGGGTGAGAAGGGGGGAAACCACAATTATTAAAACCATCCCCAGAACGAGAAATGTTCTTTTAAAAACACACATTTAAATAGTATCAAAGTACTATTTTACACCTATAAGATAGACAAATCTAATCAAAGTTTATTACATTTTCAATGAAAATACAATATCTGGGCTTTTGATAGTGGATTGGCCCCCCTCCCTTGATACAGTCCCTTCCCCAGCCAGTTGTTCATGGGATTGGAGCCTGTAGTTTGGAGAAGATGTCAGAGTTTGGCCAAAACAGAAGGGAGATTTGTAACTGTGGCCTTTGGATAAGCATCACCACCCCCTCCTCCAAGACAAAAAACAAAAAAACAGAGAATGTGTCTTAGGGTTAAGTGGAATCATCATTATAGAGGAAGGCTGATTCATTTAACACCTTCACCCAAACTCCTGATGAACTTTAAACCATAAAGTGTGCTGCTCCATAGAGTAGGGGGTTGTAAACTCACTTCCTTCAGAGCCAGGCAGGAAGCAGGAAGCTGGCCACATGTGCAAAATATAGCACCTTAAAACCAGCCTCATTGTCTCAGAGACAGCACAGGATCCGGGGTGACCTGGGTACACAATCCAGGAAGCCTCTGGTAGCTTGTTGTCACATGGGAACACAGGCATAGCACCATCCCATTGTTCAAGAGAAAGCATAAGTCCAGATTTTGGGGTGAAATCCTCCTGATTTTTAAACAAAAACAAATTCAGATTTTCCTTAAAAATATGCAGGCTTAGCAAAATATGTCTGTAGACTAACTTTGGTTCACAAGCCAACAGTTTGCAACTCCTGGTTTGGAAGCGGATAAACTTGCACGCTATCTTGACTCAGTAGCTCTTCTGCGGGTGACAAGGTAGCATCCTAATCCCGTGTCCCTGGTGCTTCTTCTTCTTCCTTCCAAGGCATCAAGACAGAAGACAGCTTGAACCATTCCCCCGGCCAGAGTGGATTCCTCAGCTATGGCTCCAGCTTCAGCACCCCACCCACCGGACAGAGCCCATACACCTACCAGATGCACGGTCAGTGTGGCGCTGCGGCCCCTCCCTGCCCTCTCCAAGGCATTGCCTGAGTTGGGTGTCATTCATTCATTTATTCAGCAGATTTGAGTACCTACTATGTGCCAGGATCTATTTAAAGTAGTGGAGTTACAGTGGTGGACAGAACAGATATGAGATCTGCCCTCATAGAAACTGATACTAAGCAAAGGAACAAATAAACCGGCTAATTTGGAAGGAGTTGAGTGCAAATAGAAGCAAATAAGTGTGGTGTTTGGATAGGGAGTGATGAGCACTTGTGTGGGGGGTCAAGAGACACTGGATATGAAACTTTAGGTAGAGTCATCAGGAAAGACTCTTTGTTGGACAAAAACCCAAAGGGTGAGTGGAGCCAGCTATGTGCAGACCTAGGGGAAGAGCATTCCAGGGAGAGGGAAAAGTCAGTGCAAACGCTGTACGGAGGGAAATGTCTTGGCATCTTTGAGGCACAGAACTAAGACCAGCAAGGCTGGAGCAGAGTCGGGGACATAGGAGGAGAGAGTTTTGGAGAGAAGGCAGAGCTGAGTCACACAGGCCTTGAGGGCTGTTGGCTTTGATTTTAAGTGTGATAGACAGGAAGTTCACTGCACACTCAGAGAAGAGCTGGGTGGTGGGAATAGTGGCCAGGCAAGTAAAGGAGCTATTTCAGCAGGAGGTTGAAGGCTGCATCCCCATAAGGTGGCCTTCAGAGGAGAAGAAAGAACTCCAGTGCATAACTCCCTCCTCAAATAGGCCAAGAAACTGGCCTACGAGATTCTCCTGTGTCCACCTCCACTCTTTTACCCCCAATGGGCCTCTTCTCTTCTCCAATCCACCATTGGGAGCATGTTAGGGCTGATGCATGGAACAGAGGGCTGGTGGCAGTACTTTTGGAGATCTTCATCCCAGTGTTTTTTCCTTCATGAAAGCTGGTGAAAATGACCACCAAGGGTCTGAAAAGTTATGTGCAAACCTGAAGAGGTAATGACAAGGTGGTGGACTAATGACTGATTGTACTTTTCTCTTTAAAAACTATTTGAATATATTGTCATTTTACATTCTTTAAAATGGATGTCAAGTCCAGCCTTTTAGGTAAAATCATTGTGAAAATTCAGCAAATAATCATAGGAGTATGTAGGAGAAACAGGCGCTGAGCACTGATGCCCAGCACTTGGAATACTTCCATGTAAAAGTCTGCAGCAGACTGCTGGTGACACCATCAGCTGACATTGGCCAGACACCACATGCCACCTGATGTTGCTGGGTCATCTGATACAGTCTTCATGACACTCGAAAGCATTGGTGCTGGTATTGTTCCCATTTTCCAGGAGAGGAAACTGAGACATCGAGGGAATGACTGATCTACAAATGCAACGGGAAACAGACTGAATCGGGTCTCTTGGTGGTCTGGTAGAATCCCAACTCCAAAGCCCATGCTTTTCGTCATGGTACTGCCCTACCTCCTCTTCCTCTGTTGTCACCTCTGTCATCCCACAGTGGCCTTTCTGAGTTCCCTTGAAGGGTACAAACTGCTGGGACCTTCTCTAAGTGCAGAGTGAATTGTGGTACCAATCTCAATAATAAAGGTTTGTGAAGACACTAAACTTGAACTTGCATTTGGGCCAATCTCAAGCCAGTTTTTTGTTTTTTTCCAGCTTTGCCAATAGCAACAGAACTTACTGCCTTGGGCATCTAAGGCTGCAGAGGTTGAATAGCAAACATAGTCCACCCTCCCCGAGTCTGGTAGCCCCTCCCCACCCTGCTGTGTAATACGTGAGTTAAGTTATATAAGCATGGCTCCCCATCCACTCATCATTCTCTATTACTGAGCACCAGCTGTATGCCTGGCACCCTTGAGGGTACAGCAGTCAACAAAGACAATTCTCTCAAGGAGAAGGACAGGCAATAATCAATTAACAAATAAATAGGTGGCTAAAAATATTGGTAAAGCTTGTAAAAGACAAAAAAAACAGGGCAGTGTGATGGGCAATGAGTTGGGGATTGGTGATGGACATTACTCAGGTGGTGAGGGAGACCTGAGTGATAAAAAAGATCCAACCATGTGAGCAGCTGGAGACAGGACAGCCCAGGAAGAGGGGACAGATGATTCTCCATGGGTTAGCCTGGCCTACACCCCACCCCACCACCAAAGGCCCTGAGGTAGGAAAAGGCTCTCATTGTTGAAGGACTCCAGAGCAGACTCATGAATCTTGGCATAGTGAGTAAGGGAAATGAGGTTAGAAGGTGAAGCAGGCACAAGAATAATGTTATTTCCCCTCTGGTCCTTACAGCAACCATGAGAGGTGGGCACCATCAGCTCTGCTTTACAGATGATGAAAATGAGGCTCAGAGAGGAGAGGTGACTTGCCTGAGATCACAGAGCCCAAGTGTTCCGAGCTGGGATTCTGACTCGGGTTTCTGGAATTTTGGAGCCCATGCTGATCCTCCTAGTGTTATTTCCAAAACTCCTTCGGGACTCCTAAGCTCTGCATATACGCCATTCCCCTTCGTCTTCCCAATAGGCCGATGACATAGGTTCTATCATGATCCCATTCTTACAGGTGGAGAAACTGAGCTACAAAATGGCAAAGTAACTTGGCCAAGGTCACATGGCTGTGGTGGTGGGATTTGAAGCCAGGCAATTGCACTCCAGAGCCCAGGAGGATAACCACCACACCATCCTGCCCTCTAACTCTTATAGATTCTTCTAGGAGATGATTCTCCATGGGTTAGCCTGGCCTACACCCCACCCCACCACCACCACCATCCCCGCCAACCCCTCACAAATGGAAAAAAAGACATCTTGCTCTTTCTCACCTGCCCCGCCATGAGAATAATCCAGGTTATTTTCTTAATCTTCCTTATGGCCAAGATGCCAGAAAGGCTACAGCAACAGCTGGACTTTGTCCCAATTAAGTGCCTTCAGTCTAATGCTAATGGCCATAAACCGCTCTTGAGACAGCCCAGGCATTTTGCAAGCCTGACATATTCCTCCTGAAGTATTTTTTTCAAACACAAACACACAGAACGCTCACACACCATGCCCATGTGCTTCCTATTAACTTTTTTTTTCCAAGTTGCTCCAGAGGAGAAATAAACTCTCCCAACTACTCTGTGCGCATTTCAGAATGGAAGACCGGGGTTGAGGAAATGAAGAGGGAGGCTGAGACTCAATTTTAGGCCCGAAAGCATTGACTTGGAGTTAAATTAGTCCATGCTTAGAAGCTAAAATGGGTCTTTCTTTTCTAAAAATTAAAATTATAATTTCGTAGAAGCAAAAGAACCTAAGTAAGGACCACCCCATCATTTTACAGATGAGTAAACTGAGGCACTGCAACAGAGTGGCTTATGTATAGTCACAGGGCAAGCCATTAGGTAAGCCCAAGGCCTATCCCTCGGTCTTATACCAAATCTCAGAAACTTCTGCAGAGCCATCACCCCTCAAGGCCCTGGTTTGAGATCTGTATCTGTTTGGATAACACTGCCTCTCCACCGAATGTACAATAAACGTAAAGGAGAAAAGTTCACAACATTCGCCCAGCCTTTGCATGATTGTTTATTTTCTTTTTGAAGTTCACCCAAGGGTTTTTATAGCTGAAATGTATTTCTTATGGGTTTGGTTTTTGTTGTTGTTTCTTTTTGGCTTCTCCTGCTAAAACACTGCTGTTCACAGAAATGACCACAAAGATTAAAAAGAGGAGAAAAAGCCAAAACCGGTTTGGCTCAGTGGATGGAGCGTCGGCCTGCGGACTGAAGGGTCCCGGGTTCGATTCCGGTCAAGGGCATGTACCTTGGTTGCGGGCACATCCCCAGTGGGGGGTGTGCAGGAGGCAGCTGATCGATGTTTCTCTCTCATCGATGTTTCTAACTCTCTGTCCCTCTCTCTCTTCCTCTCTGTAAAAAATCAATAAAATATATTAAAAAATTTAAAAAAAAATAAAAAGAGGAGAAAAAAGCCATCTTGAGAGTGTGTTGTAAGAGGCTAAGAGCGCTGGACCTGGCTGCAGTCAGTCCTGCTCTGTCCCACACACCATGGCTCTTGGGTGAGGCTCTTGACTTCTCTGTGCCTCAGTTTCCTCATCTGTGGGATTGGCATCATAGCAGGAGAGTTGGCCTAATGGGACTACCAGGAGGACTAAATGGAATGATTCTTGGGCACCTCAGATGAAGCTATAAAGCCTGGTTGTCCTTTTTATTGCTCCTTTCGTAACATGGTAGTTAAAAGCAGTAACTCTCAAGTCAGACTGAGTTAACTTCCCAGTTATGCAATGTGACATTGAGCCAAGTTACTTACTATTACCTCAGTTTTCCCCCTATAAAATGGGGATATTAATGCATGGGGTGCTGAATAATTAAATGAGTTAATGGTTGTGAAGTGTTAAGAACACCACCACCCTAACTGGTTTGGCTCAGTGGATAGAGTGTCGGCCTGTGGACTGAAAGGTCCCAGGTTTGATTCCGGTCAAGGGCATGTACCTTGGTTGCGGGCACATCCCCAGTGGGAGGTGTGCAGGAGGCAGCTGATCGATGTCTCTCTCTCACTGATGTTTCTAACTCTCTATCCCTCTCCCTTCCTCTCTGTAAAAAATCAATAAAATATATATTTTTAAAAAGAACACCACCTGCCATAAACTAAGTACTCTACAGATATTATTATTTTATTGTTATTCTAATTTCATGTCTGATGGTCTGTGTTCTTCCCATATTCACTTCTCTTCCCTGAACTCTTAGTTTTAAGTAGCTGTGGTCAGAGAAGAGGAATCCAAACCTGAGACTGTTGAATCAGGATAAACTCCTCATTTTAGAGGGACTTAAACATACTGGGAGCCCTCTTCCATGGAAATCCCTTTTGTATTTACCAAAAAACCAGGGAACATGAATGCTAAAGCTCAGAACCCAAGGTGAGCCATTCAGGAGCAATACAGAAGTACGGGATTCGAGGACGTGTAGGAAAATGACGAGGCCAGTGAAGGGATTTATAAGCCAAGTGAACTCAGCCTGAGACTTCCAAAGCCAGTTTGTGTCAGATTTATGAAATCTAGCGCCATCTCTGGCACGCAAAATCTGTGTGGCCTTGGACAAGTCACTGAACTCTCACGATCTGTGTTTCACAGCTCTAATGCTCACTGAAAAAATAAACAGGTCAGAGAAGGGCATGGTCAGATACATCAAGTACATTTGGTAAATAGCGTGTGGCTCAAAGTTGAATAGATGTCTTTGCTGCAGGACTTTCAGAGCTCCTGCAGACTGACGTGCCTGTGTCTCTCCAGGAATGGAATTCAGTAGTCGATTTTCCCAGGTGGATTTGAAACAGGGACCCTCTCACCAAATGAATGTTCCGCACTCACAGGGAAGGCCTGACTGCAGTGATCTTTAGGCTTCTTCCTATGTTAAAATTATTTTTAGTGCATTTTTATTAATTCACAGAGGAAGGGAGAGGGAGAGAGAGATAGAAACATCAATGATGAGAGAGAATCATTGATTGTCTGCCTCCTGCACACCCCCCACTGAGGACCAGCCCGCAACCCAGCATGTGTGCTGACTGGTAATCGAACCATGACCTCCTAGTTCATAGGTCAGTGCTCAACGACTGAGCCACACTGGCCAGGCTATGTTAAAATTCTTTGATTCTCTAATTTTTTCATGGTGAACATGTATGTATTCCTTTTTTCTGTATTTTTTTAATTTATTTTTTATGAGATACAATTCACATACCATAACATTCATCCTTTTAGTGTACAAGTCAGTGGTTTTGCTATACTTACAAAGCGATGCAACCATCACCACTGTCTAATGCCACAACCTTTTCATTACCCGAAAGGAAACCCCATGCCCATTAGTCATCACTCCCTTCTTCCCTTCCTGATGATATATTTTCCTTTTGTAATAAGAACGAAAAGATACATTTAAAGTTACTCTTCTTTTATATAAGTGTTTTGAGCAAGGTTATACATTTACCTACTTACACAGCTACAGACATCGCTTTCTCATCTTCATCCCACATCCACTCAGTTCCCAAACCCCAAGCGGTTCAGCACTTGAACCAGGTTCCATGGATCCATCCAGAGTTTCCTTTTGCAAATAGAAGCAAACATGTACACAATCTATTATATTGCATGTTCCTATGACAATAATTAACTCATACGTGAGTCATAAGTAAGGTAATGATACCAGTATAATTCTGAGGGTGAATTGATTCACTTGCTTTTAAGATTTCTTCCTGATCACTGATTTTAAGCAGTTTAATTTTAATTGCCTTGGTGTAGTCTTCTTCACGACTGTAGGGTTTTGGGTTCATTGAGCTTAGATCTGTGAGTTTATAGTTTTCATCATATTTGGAAATTTTTCAGCTGTTGTTTCTTCAAATATTACACACACACACACACACACACACACACACACACACACACCCTCATGTCTTCAAGTTCACTAATTTTTTCTTCCGCTGTATCTGCTCTGATGCTAATTACATCCTAGGAAGTTTTCATCTCAGACATAGTTCTAACCTCTACAAGCTTGATTTGGGACTTTTAAAAAATACCTTCCATGTCTGTCCTGTCATTCCTCTGGCTCCTTGAACAAACAGAATATAGTTATAGTAACTGTTTTAAGTTGCTTAGCTACTAATTCTGTGTCATTTCTGGGTTCGTTTTCATTGATTTTTCTCCTATAGGTCATATTTTCTTGCTTCTTTGCATGCCTGTTAAGTTTTGATTGGATGCCAGACATTGTGAATTTTACCTTGTTGGGTGCTGGACATTTTTATATTCCTATAACTATTCTTGAGCTTTGTTCTGGGATGCAGTTAAGTTACATGGAAATAATTCGAGTCTTTCAGGTCTTGCTTTAAGCTTTGTTAGGGAGAGCAGAGCAGCATTTAGTCTACAGCTCTCTCGACCTAACCAGTCTTTCCCACTAGAGAGGGAGCCTTTCTGAGTATTCTACCCAGTGCTCCATGAATTATGAGGTTTCCACTCTGGCTGGTGGGAATAGGAACTGAACTCTCAGTTTTATGTAGCTGTGGTCAGAGAAGAAAGGAGTACAAATCTGAGACTTTATTATGAGCTCTGAGGATTGTTCTACTCTTTTGAGGTGGTTCTCTTCCAGCCTTGGGTCATTTCCTTACAGGTATGTGCTAATCAGTACTCCCAAGGGAAATGTCTCCCACAGTGCCGCTCCCTTTTTTCTGGCACTCTGCTCAGCTCATTCTCTCCACTTTGGCCTCCTTGGACTGGCAGCTCCATCTCCTCAATTCAGAGGCCGCTGGGCACCACCTGGGTCCCCTCCCTAGGGACTTTCCACATCGGGGCAGTCATACGGCTCAAGACTCGTTTCCCTTCTCTCAAGCATCACTGTCTTTCATTGTCTGATGCCCAATGTCTTGGAAACCTAGTTTTAAATTATTTCATGGGAGAGGGTAAAGCCAGTGCCCGGACTCAGTCTTGACCAAAAGAAGAAGCAATGCTGCACTGGTTCATTCGCGTGCTTTTCAGTCCATACAGTGACTGCAAAATGCACAACACAGGTGAGGAAACCAACCTTGCAGGAATTCCATTCTGTTCCTGGTGCCCTGTGTTCTTCCTCTGACCTCAGTGTGGCCACATGCTCTGTGTTTGAAGAACTTATTTTGCAGTTCCCCCAATCTTTGTACATTTTGCCCTTATTTTTATCATTTAGCACCCCCATTGTCCTTGAACCCCCTTCCATTAAGATACCTTCAGCTCCTTTTTAAAGTTAAGTCTTCTGTGTAATGTAACAGAAGTGGAGTTCAGGGTCAAGGGAAAGTCGATATTAAATTTGGTAGATAGCTCCAGGTGACCTCCATATGGAGTCTACTGATTTAAACACCCACCAGCATTGTCTGAATGTGCCTGCTTCATCAACCCCATCTTCTCATTATTGGAATTTTTGCCAATCTGATGCATGAAAAACAGCATCTCAGTGTAACACTAATTAGTAAATGTGATACAAAGCTGATTGTCTTTTTAGATATTTGACAATTTGTGTTACCTTTTCTGTGAACTAGGAGATTAGATTTGGAAAATGATGCCAAAGGGGAGTGATGAGGTGCAAGGCAAACCAATATCCAAACATATGATAAAGCTACAATAATCAAAACAGTGTGGTTCTAATGTATGAACAGACTGCTTGACTAACAGGAGAATATGATACTGAAAGAGATAAACATATCAGGGAATTTAGAAAATAAGGTAGATGGCATCTAAATCAGTGGGGAAAGGTGAAATATTCAATGAATGGAGTTGGAATAACTTGTTGGCCATCTGGGATGAAAAATAGACCTACTCCTATTACTGTACACCAGAAAAAAATCCAAATGGACCAACAGTTTAAATGTCAAAAGTAAAATCATAAAAGTACTAGAAAGAGAATGTGCAAAATTTTTATAACCTTGGAGTGGAAAAGGCTTTTCCAGCCATGACTCAGAAATCCAAAAGTCCTCAATGAAAAGATGGACAGACTATAGATTTTTTTTTTTGCATAGCAAAGAACACCAGAAGTAAAGTCAGAACAGCAAAAACAATCAAATGAAACAAAAAACAAGTGGCAAACTGTGAATAAATATTCTCATATCAAACCAGAAACAAATTGTTACTCTTTTAAAAATGATTCTACAGTTCTATGGATTGAACCTGCTCTGGGATGTTATTCTTCTAAATAAAAGAGAGAAGTGAGGAGATCTGATGTTACAGGGGAGGAGGGGGGCCATGGCAAACTGGAGAATCCGGCCCATCAGGGTTGGGGAACCGGTGTTACCCTAGAATGGAGCCCCAGAGAGGCCAAATCTTTCCATTTTCAAGGTAATCCTCAAGACTATATTTTAATGTAAAATCTCATTCTTTTATAATATTGGCAACTGATTGAACGTGTGTAGGATTGATCTTATGCCTTTATCTTGCAATGTGGTTCCATTTTTTTTTCCAATTTTTTAAATTGATTTTTTTTTGGGGGGGGGGGGAGAGGACAATTCATTTTCCCACTTATTTATGCATTCATTGGTGGATTCTTGTATGTGCCATGACTGTGTATTGAACCCATAACCTTGGCGTATCAGGACAATGCTCTAACCAAC
The DNA here is from genome assembly GCF_951640355.1 of Cnephaeus nilssonii. Taxonomy (NCBI): domain Eukaryota; kingdom Metazoa; phylum Chordata; class Mammalia; order Chiroptera; family Vespertilionidae; genus Cnephaeus; species Cnephaeus nilssonii. The sequence continues at coordinate 67,879,756 of NC_137082.1, read as the reverse complement.
ATACCTACCCAGCCAGGGCCATGTTTTCTTAACTGAACCACAGTTCATGAGACCAGCAATGGAAGGAGAAAATTACTTCCCAAGTGGTGACTTGGGAAGCCAGATAGCTCGCTCTTTTTGGTCCTCACCTCTGGCTTACCTCATCAGTGAGGCATGGCCAGGAGGGCTTGAATGGTGGGTGTGGTTAGAGCTGCCTTGGAACCCAGTGGCCTCCTGGTAAAGTAGATTATTTCCCTATTTCTTCTTGGCAGCCGTAAATTTCAGGCTGTCCTGGCCCAGCCAGTTCTGAGCAGGCTACGTCTGTCTGGTCTCACTATGTCGGTCAAGACAGGAGCCAGGCTTGGCATCCTGCGGGTTCCTGGACTGACGTCCGGTTTCCTGGTGTGAATCAGCAACTCTTCTGCACACGATGACGTGGGTGAGGTTTTCTGACATGTCAGCACTCTTGCGCCATGCAACACCTCCTCCCTGGTGGTCACCTTCCTGTCACCTTCGTGTGTGCTGGCAGGCTTGCTGCTTCCTGCTCGAGCTGAAGTCTTTTGGATTTAGGACATACAGAGGTTAAATGAATGGTCTTATTTTTTCTGGTTATATAACAAGTTTGATTTGGTCGCCCCCATCTCCAGAAGCCACAGGAGATGATCCATGAAAACAGCTGGGGAGACTGAGTTAGTTTTGAGGGTGTTTAGTAAGCAGCTCACTAAGGCAGCACTTTCTGTGGGCCTTTCGGTGATGATGGCAATGTTCTACATCTGCGCTGTCCAATATGTAGCCATTAGCCACGTGTGGCTACCGAGCATTGAAATGTGGGTAGTGCGACTGAGGAATTGAATTATTCGTGGTGTTTAATTTTAATTAATTATAATTTAAATGTGAATGTGGCTAGTGGCTGCCATATTGGGCAGCACAACTCTAAAGAGTAACTCAAAGCCAACTCATAGCCTGGTTACTGCTGGGGTAGGGAGGTTAACTAGCAGGTGTGATGGGCTGAATGTGTTCTCCTAAAACCCATATGCTGAAGTCCTGACCCCAATGTGATCGTATTTGGACAAGGGGTTTGGGAAGGTCATTAGGGTTAGATTAGGGATTGATGTCCTCATAAGAAGAGGAAGAGCAAGAGAGCTCTCCTCCTGCACACATGAGGACACAGGGAGAAGGTGGCTATCTCTAGAGTCCCTCTACTACCTTGAAATTTAATTCAGATATAATTTAATCTACTTATGCATATTTGTAAAAAGTCAAAAAGGATGCTATTACTGTAAAATGAAGGAGCTTATAAACTATATTTTAGAACATGTAACTACCCAGGTATGACCATACTAGGTTATATAATGAAATAGACACACGCATGTGAAGACTCACAAGAACATGGCTGTGTGGACAACACAGACACTACCAGCAGTGTGGCCGTCAGCAACGTGGCTTTCCATCGGGGAAATAGCTCTTGGTAGATTCCACACAAAAGACAGACATCCTTCTATGGACAGTGCTGGTGGTGTCCTCGGGAAATCACCCAGAATGGCCTCCAGGGACATGTAATCCCGGAGGTCATGGGGCTACAGCTCACAAACAAATTAAGATACTTGGATAACATGGTTTATTACGTCAGTTTAAGAGAAACTAAAAAGCAACAGGGAAGAGATAGAGGTTAACACATTAAAGATAGGGTGCAAGGAGGTAAAAGAGCCACATTATAACTCCCCGGTGACCGTGATGGCCAGCCATGACTTTTATCCATATTTCTAGGGCAGAGGGACCTCGGGGCCAGAATGGCATCATAACGATTGTTATCAATGTGTGGCAATCTGTCATTCACTCAGCAGACACTCATGAGCACCAGCTCTGTTCCATGCAGCATGCTAGGTGCAGGTCCTACAGCCCTGAACTGATAGTCAAGCCCTGTCTTTATGGAATGTATATCCCCATGAGAGGACAAAGACAATACATTAGCCCAGTCTAGCTGCCATAACAAAATGCCATAGACGGGGTGGCTTGAACAACAGAAATGTATTTGCTCACAATGCAGGAGGCTGGAAGTGCAACACCGAGTGTCCAGTAGATTCCATTTCCTGTGAGAGCTCTCTTCCTAGTTTAAAGACCTTCTCACTGTGTCTGCACATGACCTTTACTCTGCACCAGAGAGAGAGAGAGAGAGAGAGAGAGAGAGAGAGAGGTTATCTCTCTTCTTATAAGGATACCTTTTCACATTGGGGGTTAGGACTTTAACATAGGAATAGGGGGGTAGGGCACACTTCAGTCCATGACAGTGAGCAAGGAAATGAGAGGATGTTAACATGATGCCAGGAGTGAGGAGTGCGCTTAGGAAAATAAACAGGGAGGTGTAGCAGAGAGAAACTGAGGAAGGGGGGTCTAGTTTGGGTGGTGGGCAGGGTCTTTGAGCTGGTGACGGCGGAACTGATGACATGCAAATTAAGAAAAGCAGCCATGTGCCATGCGTGTTCCTGGCAGACAGGAGGCTGAGCAGCTGGCCACAGGGGGAAGAGAGGTGGAGGGCGGGTGAGGCAGACCTCGCAGAGCCTATGACCATGAGGGACATTTGGATTTTGTCTTGAGAGCACCAGCAGCCATCAGGGGTTTCAAAACAGGGAGGGCGATCTGGTTTGCATTTTAGAAAGACCCGTTGGCTGCGGTGGGGCGAGTGAACTATCTGGGGGTCATGGAAGATGCAAGGAGACCAGGAGGAAGTCTCGCAGAGGCAGGGACCACCCCATCCTTGGCTCCCCCTTCCCTCCAGTCCTTCTTGTGGGCACAATGGAGCCAACATTCACAGAGCTTGCCTGTAACAACACTCGCCAGGGCCGACTAGGTCCAAAGAATTCTAGAATCATCTTTATCTTTTCATTCCCAAAGGAACAAAGACCCAGAGAAGGGCTTTGATGTTGTCACTCTGGTGTTATTTGCTTTCATTTTTATTTCTAGCACGTCAGTGAAATAGGAACTAAGCTCATACCAAGGTGTATGTCTGCAAAATTTGTTGAAAATGTTACATGAAAAATCTCTCTGATAATCAGGATATGTTGGGGTCAGAGAGAAGAGTGAGAAAAAGAAAACAGCAAGGAACCAAAAAACAAAAACTGCAGACACTGGTATGGAGGGTCCTATTGGAGGTACAGGCCCACCAGGGTAACTCTTTAGAGATAAGAGTGGAGAACAGAACTGCCTCCAGCCCGGGGCAGTGGCCTTCTGCTCAGGAATTGAAAGCGATAATGAAGGGGTGGGCAGCGAGGGGAGGGAAGAGACAGCCGCAGGCTGGAAGCCATTTGTTAGGAGAGAGACACAGACAGACAAACAGATACTACAAATCCATCTTTGCTAGAGAGAAGCCACAGTCAGACTGTGGGGTACATCATTTGCGCCCTTAAAGCAAATCTCACTTTTTCTGCTCCTGAAAGTTCAGTAAGTAAAGAGGAATGAGGGAATTTGCTGGGAATTTTTCTGATTCCCTCCTGGTAGGGTGCTCTCTACCTGCATTATTTCATATTCAACAGTGTCCACAGGCCCCAGGCTTAAACTTCAGACCCCAACCCCCCTGCCTTTTTGTACTGCTTTTACATTTTTTATGTATTTCTTTTAAATCACGTATGTAATATTAGTGTGTGCCTTTCTGTAATTTCTCTGTGTGCGCACGCACACGCGCGTGGGTGTGGGTGTGTGTTTCCTCCCACAACTGGAAAGTTGTTCTTTTTTAGCAAATAAGATCTTGCTGTGCATCTTGTTTTAAAAATTGCCTTTTGTATCTTTTCACTAAATACGTAACATATATTGGAGATCTTTCAAAGTCAGTTCAAATAAACCCTTATTCTATTTTCTGGCTGCTAGTACTCCATAGAGAAAGCCGACCACTGGGTTTGAATCCCAGCACCAGCACTTGCTGGCTGTGTGACTTTAAGCAAATAGCATCTCTGAGACTTGATTTTCTCATCTGTGAAATGGGGTCTATGGGAGTAGCCGACCTCGTGGGCTCTTGGAGAGCTGGATACCAGGTGATATGTACCTGGGTTTTTAGGACAGTGCCTAGATTAGTCAGGGCTCTTCATTAGTGTTGGCTATTTAGCCATTCTCCTTCGGAAGGACAATCAGCTTGTTTCCAATGTCTCACTATTTTTAGCTCTTCCGAAGCTCACCATCTCTGTACCGCGTCTGCCCCACAGTATAGTTGCTACCAGGGATATTGGTTGCTGCACTGGAACTTCGGTTGTTGGGCCATTTGCTGTCCCTGCTACTTTGTACTGGGATCCGCACCTCTGTGTATTTATCTCAACCAGAGGCCCCTTCCACCTTCAGCAAGCCTCGCCATGTCTCCCCAGACCTGCCGTCTCTGCCACTCCCGCCCTAAATTGCAGTCTCCAAGCACTGGCCGCTGAAAAGGATTGTGCAACCCCCAAAGCCATACATAGCCCAGGGCCATCCCAGCTGCTGCTGCATTTGGGCCCCAATCAGCTGCCTGACCTTTAAATTCTCCAGGCTTCTCTGACTGGTCTCCTTTCAGACCCCTGGGACCAAAATGAGGATGGGGCTAAAAAGATGCATAGGAGGACTCCACCATGGGGAGGGTGGGATTTGTGACCGTGGGGGCCCAGATTTTTAGAATCTGCTGTTGCTGAGGATTTAGCTTCTCTCGTGCCTTGTGACCTGCCATGGGGTCATTAATCATGTGGACATGTGATACCGCACATTGGAAGGGCTGGCCCATTGCCCTGGCCTGGAAGGTTGGGGCAGGTTCTTAAAAGGGGGCAGGGGGCTCATCTTCTGGTGTTTGCCCAGCACAAAACAATGTCAGGTATAACATATCCTCTCTCTGAGACTCGGCTGTACCATCTGTAGAATGAGAGAGTTGGACTAGAAATCAGTGTCTTTCAATCTTATTTGATCACAGTCCACAACTAGGAAATAAATTTTACCTCACAGGCAGTCACACCCAATGTGCGGATATTTGCGTGCACAATCAGTTACAAAGGTTATACAGGGGGGGAAAAAACTACTCTATAGTTCTGTACCCTGATAGTTTCTCTTCTGTGTCACTGAAGGGGAAAAAAAAGGAAACAAAACACAGTCCTATTCCATTTAAAGCATTGCTGGTCAGGACACAAATTGATATGCTCCCACTCCTGGGTCGTGACCTACAGTTTGAGACTCTGGACAAATTGACCTATAGGGTCTTTTCTGGTGATAGCTTGTAATGAGAAGGCTGAATTTTCTTTAATCATTTCTTTCTGCTCCACCTTACAAGTATATGTTCATTGTGGAATCATTGGAAAGTACCATAAAAGTACAGTAAAGGAATTTTTATTAGTAATCTGTACTCCCACCATTCAGTTAAGCTATTTCGGTTTATCTTTGGTTCTACCAGTTCCCTTTATGTCTTTAATTTAGCATATGTATAGTCTGGAGCAAAATTAGATTATGTTGAATCCATGAATTTAGATTTTGTGGGTTTTAAATGTTATGTGTGTTTTCTCATCTCAATGAACTTCCTTTGGAAACCTGCTTTGGAATGACCTCCATTGAATCGGTATGCCATAATTTATTTAACAAATCACATAAAGATGGGCACTTAAGGAGTTACCAGCTTTTTCCATCTCATAGAGGAGTCAGCAAACTACAGCTGACCAATTGGCAGCCTCTATTTATAAATAAAGTTTTATCAGGACCACCACACCCATTCATGTTCATATTGTCTACAGCTGCTACATATTGTCTATGGTATGAGACAATATTGTAGAGTTGAGTAGTTGCAACAGAGAACTCATGGCCTGAAAAACCTAAAATATTTACTATCTGGCCCTTCACAGAAATTGTTCGCTGCCCCTGGTCTAATAGATGATGCCACAAAGAGTATATTTGTATTCACATTATTGTGACATGTTTGGCTAGTTTCTCCTTCTTGAGAACATATATTAAAATGTAACTTGGGCCCTGGCTGGTGTGACTCAGTTGGTTGGGTATCATCTTGTGCACTGAGAGGTCGCTAGTTGGATTCCCAGTCAGGACACATGCCCAGTTTGTGGGCTCAATCCCCTGTGGGGAGTATACAGGAGGCAGCCGATGGATGTTTTTCTCTCACATCAATGTTTCACTCTCTCTCCTTCTCCCTTCTTCTATCTCTAAAATCAATAAAAATAAAAAACATTTTTTTAAAAATGTAACTTGGTAAACTGCCCTTAAGTTTCTGGCTTTTTTTGAATGAAATGTAAATGATTAAGTTAAAATGAAGGAAAAAAATATTATTTTTTTGAGTAGTGTAATAGTTGGAGTGACCACATAACTTATTGTTCAAACCTGGACATATTTTCAGTATGAAAGGGAACACCACTAACAGTTATGCTAGGACCACAGCATAATCCAGGGTGGCCACGGATTCACAGGACACACCCTAGCCAGGGAGAATGCATGGAGCTTATAGAACTCATGCCCGGAGAGGGTTTAGGCCTGGTCTACCACTAACTGCTGTGTGAGTTTGGGTGTATCAGTGAGACTCTCTGGGTTTTCATGTTCTCCACAGTCGTGCCAGCTACCCCTAGGGCCTTCTGCATGTTCTTGAAACCCAGCGGAAAAGAGGCTCCTCTCCCCCAGATCCAGTGTCAAAAATTCCATACAAGATCTCTGATTGGTTCTTCAACCAGCCCTGTGGTAAGGGATCTTGACTGGTCCCACCTGAGTCACATGCCCACCCCTGGGGCAAGACAAAATTGGAATACACGGTGGGTAGACCGGAGCAGTAGATGGCCAATGTTTAGTCCCTTCTGTCTACCAATGAGCTCATTAATGGAGATGGCTTTTCCCGATAAGGAGAGCCATTTTTAAGTCTTGTTGAATCTCTATAAAACAGTCTCAATATATAGAGTTGCTATGGAGAAACAGAACAGAGGGGAACATTCACACCTGAACTTTTTGGGGGGAGATTTTCTCATCCTCTATATAGGTTCTGAGAGTTTGCTAGATATGGTAGGTGTTGTAGTCACTATTAATAGCATTAACTGGTAGTGCTCTGACTTTGGTCTCAAGCAAAGCCAAACAGTGGTCAAGTGACTGTGTGGCCTCTGGACCCCAACTGCCAAGATCTCGATTCCAGCTTTGCCCCTTACAAGCTGTGTGTTCTTGGTCAAGTTACTTAGCCTTTCTGTGCCTCAGCTTCTTCAGCTAGAAGGACAGCAGTGGTCCCTACTCATAGGATTGTAAAGATGAAAGGGTTAAGTGTCTATGAACTACACAGAATAGTCTCTGACATATAGTATGTGCTTGTTAAACATGTGCCATTGTGTTTGAAGAATTCTGTGATACTTTTTTGAGAAGTTGTCTTTGATGTTAGCTGAGACTCAGGTCCTTGGAGTATTTTTAATCCCTCAAGGTTAAAGGAATAGAGGTCAAGAAAAATCAAATGTCAAAACCAGATATAACTCAAGATTCTGGAACTGTACTTATAGAAGGGATGGAAGGGATCTCCTAGGACATGGGTCAGCAAGCTTTTTCTGAAAAGAACCAAAGAGGAAATATTTTGAGGCTTTGCAGGCCATACAGTCTCTGTCACAACTACTCAGCTTTGCCATTATACCATGAACACTGCCATAGGCAGTATAGGCACCAATGGCGTGACTGTGTTCCAGGAAAACTTCATGTACACAAGGAAGTGGCCAGCTCACAGACCAAGTTTGCCAACTCCTGATATGGATTGATTTATGTCAACTCATCCCTAGGTCTGGGTGAGTCCCTACTTTGACCCAAAATGACCTAGAGTGGAAGGATTGCATTTTTGGCTCTTTCTTGTGGCTGGGCAGGGTGGTGGGGGAGGAGCAATTGATTAGTGCTGACCCCTGAGTTGAGAGTAGAAATGACCATGTCACTTCCAGGCCAGGGCATTCAGCAGCCAACACGAGACCCTTTAAGATCTCTAACATGTTCAGATTGGAAGGGGGGTGTCTTGGGTGCCCCTGAGTGACTCCAATGAGCAGAGTGTGGACATACAGCATGAAGGGAGAATCTACTTTGATTGTATTTAAGCCCCTGAAATATTGACGATGTTTGTTATCACAGCACATTATAACCTCTCCTGACTGATTTATTGGCACAGAGATTATTTTACAAGGTACATGAAAGTGGCAATGAAAGTCGTTGGTCCACATAGTGAAGAAGTTACGTCTCTTTCTATTCTCTTTCAGGCTTTCTGATTCGATAATAAAGCAAATAGGCGTCTTATTTAGTGTTAGTATGTCTTTAGTGCCTCCTGATCCCTGCAAATATTTATCTTGAACAAAAAGAGAGGAAGAACCCAGGTTTAGGGCCTTAGGCGGGCAGCAGTATTTAGCTAGAATGGTAAACATTTGTTTCTTATGTATTTTTTTATTTTTATGTTTTTATTATTGATGGCGAGTGGTATTGATTTTTCTCTTTACAATAGTGAGGTAAAATCTTCTCAAATTTATTTAAGTAAAAACAAGGAGTGATTTTATAGATATTATGGTTTAGGGAAAAGCTAAATTTTACAAAACTGTGAGTCAATCTGAAGACGATTTAAGAGGAGTATTAAGTAAAATAATAGTACAGGTGGTTTGAAGGTATGGCAGGAACATAGGGGGTCGGGAGGTGAGTAAAGTCTGGATACACGACCCTAGTCGATGTCTTCTTTGCGTAGATGTGGACGTGGCGACTCAGAGAGGGGACACGCTCTGCCTGGGTGGCCCAGCTTCCCAGTGGCAGGGCCAGGAGGCATTCCTGAATTTTGCCATTTAGAGGCCAGGCTGCCCTTGTGTCCATGGTCCTGTGCCCACCAGAGTTGGAAAGAAAACTGATAAATACCAGCAGGTCAACACGATCGCCTGTATCAGTTTCCTAGGGCTGCCGTAATAAGGTACCACTAACAGTCAGTGGTTCTCAACCTTTTTAATGCCACGACCCTTTAATACAGTTCCTCATGTTGTGGTGACCCCCAACCATAAAATTATTTTCGTTGCTACTTCATAACTGTAATTTTGCTACTGTTAATGAACCGCTAGCAGGGTCGCGACCCACAGGTTGAGAACCGCTAGGAGGGTCGCCTAAGACCATCGGAAAACACAGATATTTACATTACGATTCATTAACAGTAGCAAAATTACAGTTATGAAGTAGCAACGAAAATAATTTTATGGTTGGGGGTCACCACAACATGAGGAACTGTATTAAAGGGTCGCGGCATTAGAAAGGTTGAGAACCACTGCACTAACTGGATGCCTTTCAGGAATATAAGTGTGTTGTCTCCCAGTTCTGGAGAATAGAAGTTTGAATCAAGGTATGGCAGGTTGGTTCCTGCTGGAGGCTCTGAGAGAGAAGGTGCTCCATGCCTCTCTCCCAGCTCCTGTTGGCTGCTGGCAACCCTTGGCATCCCAACGCCTGCCTTAGTCTTCACATGGCATCCTCCCTCTGTGCTGTGCCCAAATCTCCCTCTTCTTATAAGGACACCAGTCAGTGGATTAGGTCTCACCCTAACCCAGTATGACCTCATCTTAACTAGATGACATCTGCAAAGACCCCATCTCTAAATAAGGTCACATTCACAGGTAGCAGGGGTTAAGAGTTGAGCATGCCTTTTCGGGGGACACAGTTCAACCCACAGTATCACCCACCCAGGGGTCCCTACGTGAGCAGCAAGAGGCTTGGGGCTGAGGGCTGTGTTCTGTCCCTGAGATAGCTGGGCTCTGCAAAAACTGAAACCACCCAAGCAAAAGAGGTCGGTCAAGGCCCCACCGCTCAGCTGGCTTGCATTAGTCTCAGTCTAAGACTGTGGCGGCAAAGGCAGTCCAGACCCCTGCAAGTTCACCGAGGAGAGGCCGCTGCCAGCAAAGGTCAGGGCTCGCTCTTTACAGTATAAATACAACCCCCTCCCTGACCACCCCCTCCCATAGCCACACAATATCTCTTTCAAAGATCTCAAAACACTGAAGCAGACCGTACCAAATTGACTTTATTGTTTTAAAACCGGCCCCTTCTGTCTGCCACCACCCGCCACCCCCTCCCCAAGGGGGAACAATTTCATAATGGATGCCTTGCCAGCGTGTGTCTCTGTTCTCTTCTAATGGCAGCTCAGAACCCTGGGGCGGTGACTCTAATCGTGTGTCCTGATAGCCAGCCTTTGTTTGATAAATATTGAGTGACTACCAACCTCCTCATGGCACCGGGAATCAGTGGCCAGTTCGGTGGCAGGTGCTGAATCATCATGAAAGCAGTTAACACAGGATGAGGGTTTCCAGGGCCAGGCGCCACGCTGAGCACTTTGCCCGCATTCACTCCCTCCGTCCTCACTGAAGTGCTAGTAGCAAGTTCATTGCCATTTGACAGAGGAGAAAGCTGAGGCTCCAAGGAAGAAAGATCACAAAGCTGGGAAGTGACGGAACCAGGATTAAGACTGGGACTCAGGTGAAGGAAGCAAGACTAGATCATGACACAGAGGAAACACCACATTTCCTGGGTATTCTTATTGTTGATGAGTATTAGTCTATTAGTTTTCTGTGACTGCTGCAACAAATCACCACAAAATCAATGGCTTAAAACAGCACAAATTTATGTTACAGTTCCGGAGCTCCAAAATCGAACATGGTCTCCCTGAGCTAAAACCATGGTGTCAGAGGGCTGCGTTCCTGCTGGAGGCTCTAGGGGAGAATGTGTTTCCTTTCCTTTTCCAGTTTCTGGAGACACCCACATTCCTTGGCTCATGGCCCCTTCCTCCATCTTCAGAGCCAGCAACGGTGGGTCAAGCCCTGCTCACATTTCATCACTCTGACCTTCTGTGGTCACATCGTCTCTGACTCTCTCCTGACTTCCTTGTCCACTTTTAAGTGGTAACATGGTGCCCACCTGGATAACCCAGGATGCTCCCCCTATTTTGGGGTCAGCTAATCAGCAACCTTAATTCCCTTTTGCCACGTGAACCAACATAGTCACAGGTTCCAGGGCTCTTCTCACCACACTCGCTCACTCATCGGTCAACAAACATTTGTTCGTAGTAGTCACCCTGCCCCAGGTTTGGGGTCACAGCAGTGACGACACATAGAAACGCCACCCTCGCAGAGCCCACATACTCACAGGAGAGATAGACAGTAAATGAGATTCTCTGTCCTGAGTGTTTTGGACAGCGATGGATTCGTATAGAAAAATAGAGTAGAGGAGGAGATTAGAAGCTGGTACAGACCATCTCCTATTTGAGGTAGGAGTGGGAGATCGGGAAAGCCTCGCTGAGAAGGTGAGCAAAGACCAAAGGAAAGGAAGGGTACCCTTGGGGAAGGGCATTCCGGGCAGAAGGAACAGCACCTGCAAAGGGGGCTGTGCACTTGCGTGCCTGAGGAGCTGCAAAGGGGCCAGCGTGGCTGGAGTGGAGGTAACGAGGGTCGGGGAGGGAAGAGATGATGCCAAGGGGAGGGACAGAATGGGACTCGGGTTCTGTCTTACTTTCTTGGGCTGCTGTCGCAAATTACTGCACACCAGGTCGCTTAAAACAACAAAAATGTATTCTCTCTCAGTTCCAACAGCCAGAAGTGTGAAATCGAGGTGCAGCCGGGCCAGGCTCCCTCGGAAGGCTGTAGGGAAGGATTCCCTCCTGCTTCCTCCCGCTTCCGAGGGCTCCCGGGGTGCTTTGGCTTGTAGCTGTGTCCCTCCAGTCTCTGTTCCGTCCTCACTTCGTCTCCTCCTCTCTGTGTCTCGTCCTCTTCTGTCTCTCATTGGATTTAGGGCCCACCCTAACGCAGGAGGATCTCATCTTAACCCTTACCTTGATTACGGCAAAGACCCTCTTTCCAAAGAAGATCATATCCTGAGGTTCTGGGTGGACAGGAATTGGAGGTTTGGGGACACCGTTTAACACTCGGCAGGTTCTAGCAGGGTCTGCCACGCGGGGAGTACTCTGTCAGCCCCAGAGGGCTGCGCAGGGAGACCAGCGGGGTGGTGACTTCCTTCATCCAGGAGAGAGGAGGGCACGGACCGCGGTGACAGGCACGAGGGTGAGCAGCCCCTTAGTGGCCCTGTCCTGACCCAGGCTGGGAGACTCCTGGCTTCCTGTGGCCCTAGACAAGAGGGTCAGAAGTCAGGGAAGGGCCCCTCTGTCCCCTGCCAGGCAGGAGCGGGTCTGACACTTAGCAGTGGGACAGATCAAATGTTGCTTCTGCCCACACGAAGGCTCCAGAGACAAATGCACAGAGGCCAGAAGGAACTTTGAGGGGTGTGTGTATGTGTGTGTGTGTTTATTGTGGTAAAAATCACATATCATAAAGTTTACCATCTTAACCATTTTTCAGTCTACAGTACAGTACTGTTACAATAATGTTGCACATTCTTGTGCAGCAGATCTCCAGAACATTTTCATGTTTCAGAACTGAAACTAAATCCATTGAATAACAACTCCCATTTTCCCCTCCCCCAGCCCCTGGCAACCACCATTCTACTTCCTGTTCTTAAGTGTTTGGCAATTTGACATTGCTCATAGACGGAGAATTGTGCCGCCTTTGTCTCCTGAGGGACCCTTTTAAAGAAGGGAGTAGAGGCTTCTAATAACAGGAGGGCAGGTGTGGATGAAGGCTCTGTATCAGTGAGTTTCCAGTTTTTGACCTACACCAGGTGTGGGACCCGAAGGCCCAATTGCCCACCATCTATTTTTGTACCCCCAGGAGCTAAGAATGGTTTTTACACATTCTGATGGTTGGGGGAGGAGGGGAATCAAAAGAAGAAGACTGTTTCACGACACATAAAAGTGACATGAAATTCAAATTTCATTGTCCACAAATAAAGTTTTATTGGCACACAGCCATGTCCATTCATTGACACCCAGCCGATGGCTGCCTTCACACTCCAGGGGCAAAGTTGAGCAGTTACAATAGAGGCCATACGGCCAAAGCAGAAAATATTAACCGTGTGACCCTTGACAGAAAACATTTGCAAGTTCTCTTCTCTTCCCTTGAGGCAGGGGATCTTATAGTGATAAAGGATACCGATTGTTGGGCCAGACTGCCTGGGTTCAATTTGGTTTTACTGCTCACTGCGTGACCCTGGAAACTGTTTAACTCCTCTGGGCTTCAGCTTCTTCACTAAATTACTTGGAAGGGTGCAACATTTAGCCTTGCCTGGCGCGGACCATGCACCAGACAAGTGTTGGCCATTTTCAGCACTGAAGTCCATCTCTTCTACAGGGGTGGTTTCTTCTGCTAGGTACATTTCATGGCCCACCAGTGGGTCTGCCCAGTTTGTAAATGCTGTTCCATAGGGGAGTGGGAACAGTGTGGTCTTTGAAGAATGATATGATCCCATTATTTCCCCCTTCATGTCTTCCTGAATAGGGGACTTTGGGTAAGTTTCTTGGTAAGTGGCCTCTGAGACACTCAGCACGTGCAGGCCCGTTGCTTCTGTCATTTCCCTTTCTGTGCTGCACTCATCATCACATAAAAATCACCACCGTATAGCCTGAGCCAGTTTGCTTCAGTAGATAGAGTGTTGGCTTATGGACTGAAGGGTCCCAGGTTCGACTCCCAGTAGGGGATGTGCAGGAGGCAGCCGATCAGTGATTGTCTCTCATCGTTGATGTTTCTATTTCTCTTTTCCTCTTCCTTCCTCTCTGAAATACTTATTTTTTTTTAATCACAACCATATAGCAGTAGCTGGTCTCAGTGCACTATACGGTTGACAGCAACAATGCCAACATGTAAGTGATGAAATTAGCCTCATGTGACAAAGGAGGAGACTAAGACACAGAGACATTAAGCCATCTGCTTGAGGTCTCACAGCTTGCAAGTAGTGGAGCTTGGGTCTGAGTTCAGGCCTGCTGGTCAACATTCAATGCTGTTAACACTGTGTTGAACTGTGTCTAGAAATGGGAGTGTCTATGGGGCAGAGGAGGGGAGAGAGATCCAGGGGCTAATCACTGAGGCACGTGTTCAGGTAACCCCTCCGTGTGCCCCAGCTGTATGCTCAGAGCTGCAGGGGGCCAGCACCCCAGGAGGCTCCCAAAGGTAAGCAGCTTGGGCCTGATTGGAGGAATAAACCACCCTCCCGCAGGGAAGTTAGGTAGCCAGCCACGGGCACGACACCCCCTGACCTGCTGGAACAGGACAAGCAGCTCAGCTGCCACCCCCACCCCAAGAGCTGGAATTCTTAGACAAACCTGCTTTCAGTTCTCCAGTGTTTGAAGGTCCCTCTGATCCTCGGAAAGTGAGAAACTTGGCAATTCCAACTCACCAGAGCCTTTCCCCTCCCTGCGTGCCCTTTCCTTTCATGGTGTATTAGAGCTTTTGAATAGTTAACACATGCCCTGCCCCATGACCACTCACAACTCTTCCCCGGGAGCAGCCCCTGTCACCAGTTCCTTGGGTGTCCTTCCAGATATAGTCTGTGCAAGTCACATTCCACACTGTCTATACGCATGGAAAAAACCCAGTCCTAAACCTACCAGGTCTCGTGGCCTTTCAGCCACTGACAACAACCCTCTCTGGTCTTTCCATCACCAAATCACAGCTTCAGGTTCTAGATTCTGTCAGAGAAAACTGGACCCATCCACAAAGCCATTGGTGAATTTCACTCAATAAACATCTGAGGCCTTGCCGGCCTCCGTGGGAAGGCATGCAGGGATTGATCTGCCATGGCCGTGGAGTGGGATCTCCAGAGTGGGTGCTGCAGATGCTTCTTCCTTGGTCCAGAAAGTGCTTCCCAAACCTCAGGCACTCAAATATCACATTCACGATTTTGTCACATTTAAGTACTAGCTTTACTATTATTTTTTTTTTTTACTTTACAGACTTCTTTTGGCTTAAAATAAATTCATTTTAAAAGGCAAATTTATAGCCCTGCCTTGAGTGGAAAGCTAGCATTGTTTGCCATAAATGGAAGGAATCGGTAAAAATAAAATCGCTGAAAATACAACAGTATTATTAAATTCTAGCCAAGGCTCCAAACCCGAAGGCTGTTCTCTCTTAGCTGAAAAGGGAGATTCATGAGTATTAGGGATTTTCTCCGTGACCTAGTAATAATTAATATTTATGTAATGCTCTCTGTGTTCCAGGTGCTGCTTCATTAAATGATCATAGCTACTGTATAATATAGAAATTATTACTGTGTCCATTTTATAGAGGAGGAAACTGAGCCACAGTGAGGGCCAATAACATGTTTGGGGTCACTCAGCTGGGGAGCAGTGAAGCCAGGATTTGGTCCCAAGCAGTCTAGCTCCAGAGTCCAAACTCTGAACCGCTGAGTGAGGCTGCCTATGAGAGAGGTTAAAAGAGAATTGGAAAGGGACTCGTGTAATGTTATCTTTTGTAGCACCACTGTGTGTTTCTGTCACACGGCGGGACCCCTGGACTACTAGAAAGTCTAGTCTTAACACATAAATCTGGGTTCTAATTCTGTCTCTGTCTCTGATCCTCAGTTTCCCCATCTGTAAAGTGCAGGAATTGGGCTGTATTTGAGCTCCTATGTAACAGACATACCCCTTATCTCACAGGACCCAGAGCATCTGGCATACATTGTAGAGTTCATTCAGCCACACGCAACAGAAAGCCCAGCGTCCCAGCTTCCCTCTGTCTGTCTTCCCTGCTGTCCTTAGCCTCGAGCTTTCATCCTAATTCATGCCACCTCCAACCTCACCTCCAGATTCCAGGCGGGCCGGAGAAGGGAGAACCCAGAAGGAGCAAAGCCAGGTCAGGAAAGCAGGCGTCCTCGGGTTTTGTTTTAGTGGCTGGGTTTGTGTGGTATGGCCACCAGTGGTCACATTGTCCCTGGGCTGAGGAAACGGACATTGAGTAGGCAACCATCAGACAACTATAAATGCTGAAAGAAGGGAAGGAGGGAGGTGGGGGGGGCAGCCCCTGAGACCCCTTCCAGCCTATGGAGCGGTGATACAGGAATGTTCCCTCCGCTCTCCTACAGAGCTCAGTGCCCAAGAGCATGAATGTTACATTTTTCCATAAAAGGGCTTTTCTGTGAACTTCTACATGTTGAGGCCACTTTTGTTTTTACTGGCAAACTTACTCCAGGGGAATGAAAGTTCAGCGTGGTGCAGATGTATATTTAAGCCCCACAGAAGGCACAGGCAGGGAACCTATGGAAAGGGAATGTTTTAAAAGGGGAAGCAAACGTTCAGCCTGGGGAGGTCACGTAGAAGTCTCAGGAAGAATGTGTCAGGTGCCTTCCAGCTACAGCCGAGCCCAGGAGGTGGCCTTGGAGCCGGTCTTTTTTCTTCGCAGCTGCCCGTGGCCATGAGTGTGGACCACATCCTTCCTACAGTGCTGCTCTCAGAAGGCAGTACTCCTTTCATTTATAACTTGGCCTGACTTAGCATTTTCTAGCTGCGTGGCCTTGGACACGTTTCTTAACCTCTCTGATCCACAGTATTCTCATCTGTATAATGGCTTGATGACAACACCCACTTCGTAGAATTGTTATGGGAGTTATATGAGTTAATATGAATAAAGCTCACAGGGACTTTCCTGCCATGTGATTTTCCAGTTAAGATTGTTGCATCATCATCATTGTCCCGTGTGAGTGGGTCAACAGAGTTGACACCTGCCCAGTCAGTATTGGGTGGCTTTTGAATAATTACTTCATTTTTGCAATGGTCAGGTAGAATAGCTCAACATGATGAGATTTCAGATCCCAGTGAAGTCCAGAGACAACAAGTTATTTTAACCACAGACCTAATCCGTGTCCTTTGAGAGAGGGCATTGGGAAGGGGATCGTGGGCCTTGTTTGTGTGGAGCGGAGCAGGGCGGTGTTTACTAGCACAGCCCTTCCCACCGGGGCTTTGCCTTTGGTTTTACAAAGCTCCCAGGGGCACCCTTCACATCAGAGTCATCAAAGACTTCGTCTTCAGGACCATTTTCAACATATGGTGCTGGAGTGTCTTTTGAAAAAGTGAAGGGCCTCATGGTCCCGATGAAAACTTACTGCATTTACTCATTCATTCAACAAATGTTTGTGGACATCTGCTGCATGCTGGGCATGATTCCAGACACTTGAGGTGCAGCAAGGGACAAAATAGACAAAAGAAATCTATTTTTGTGGTGGAAGAGACAGACAAAAACCAATAGAGGTAATAGGATAAATAGGGACATTATATTGTAGGGTGGTAAATGCTATGGATAAAGAACACAGTAGAGTCATCAGGAGGATCAGGGGTGTAGTGGTAGGAACACCTTTCCATCATGTGATCAGGTGAGGTCTCACTAAGACAGTGACAGTGAGCAGTTGATTCATGCAACCATTGAGTATTTGTAGAACTCATTTCTTCATCAACAAATATTAATTGAGGATATGCTATGTACCAGTCACTGTACCAGGTGCTTAACTAACATTCTCTCATTTCATCTCTCATGATGTAAGTATTAATATTTCTCCCATTTTGCAGACGGGAAAATTGAGTCCCAGAGAGGCAAAGTGACCTGCCAAAAGATCACAAAGCAGGGAGTGGAAGAACCTGGTTCTGAGTCTAGGTCTGAGTAACTCCCAAGTGCTTCTCACCACTTAAGTATAGTGAACAGATAATCCACTAATGAAATGATTGCAGTTATGCTCATTGCTATGAAGGGTACAGGGGGTTTTGAGGAACTATAACTGGTCCTGGGGAAATACAAAGAAAAATAAAATAGTTCCTGTGTATGGATTGGCTGGGTAACAAATCACCCCAAAACTTAGTGGCTTAAAACAGCAACAGTGTATTATTCCTCACAATGCTTGGGTTACTGGGCTCAGCAGGGTGGTTTTTCTGCTCTTCCTGGCGATGCCTAGGGTCACTCTTGCACCACATTCAGCTGAGATGTCTGTGAGTGTCACCTTTGCTCACCTGGCAGTTGGTGCTACCATAGGCTAGGCCACTGGTCAGCAAACCGCGGCTCGCGAGCCACATGCGGCTCTTTGGCCCCTTGAATGTTCTAACGCCACTTCTTCAAAATAGACTCACCCACGCCGAAAACCGACTTCTGTGCATGGGCCACGAAGTTTCAATCACACTGTACGTGTGCGCCCGCACGTGGTATTTTGTGGAAGAGCCACACTCAAGGGGCCAAAGAACCGCATGTGGCTCGAGAGCTGCAGTTTGCCGACCACTGGGCTAGGCACCTTGATTCTCCTTGAGCCTCTCTTCCTCCAGGTGTCTAATCAGCTTCCTTACAGCATGGCAGCGGGGTTCTAAGAAAAAGAAGGTAGAAGCTCCAGCTCTCCTAAAGGCCTGAGCTTAGAAGTTCCAGGACATGACTTCTGCCACGTGGACAAAGCAAGTGATAAGGCCAGCCCAGATTCCAGGAGAAGGGAAGGAGGGGAAGAAGCGCCAGCCCTAGATGGGAGGACTGGCGTCCGTATACAGGGTTCAGAGGAATTCCTTGCAGCCCCACAGAGTGGGGCAAAGGTAGGCTTACAGTCGTGAATATGCAAAACAGAGTTTATTCTTGTATTACTAGAGGCCCGGTGCACGAATTCGTACATGGGTGGGGTCCCTTGGGGTGGCCTATGGGGATTGGGCCCCAGCTCGCACCCCCAGCCTCGTAGCCCTGCAGCCCCGCCTGGCACCCTGCCATGGCCTGGCACCGCCCCCTCACCTGCTTCACCATCCTAGGTTCAGGCCCCCCGCCAGCTCCCTCAGCACCTGGGAGCCGGGCTTTGACCCAGGATTGAACCCAGCCTGTCTGACCCTGGTCTTTGCTCTTAACCACCAGGCTATGCACAATATCACTTCATCGTCAAAAAAAAAAAAAAAAAAACTCTTAGGTAAAGAGAGATGAAGTGACTTGCCCAAGGTCACACAGCCAGTAAGTGGCAGGGCAGGGAACAACCCTTTTCATCTAGCAACCTGGGCGGCAGCCCCAACCCCCGCTGCCGCTGCTGATCGCTGTCTGCGGGGTGATCGGCAGGGCGATCGGGCCCCACTCGCACCCGCCTTGGCCTGGTGCTGCCTGCTCACCTGTTCCACCATCCCGCCGCAGTCCCGCTCTCCTCGGGGCCAGCAGTGCCTCCACTGCTGCCAGCGCTGCATTGTTGACACCCACCATGGTCCGTGCCGCCCCCTGGTGGTCAGCACATGTCATAGCGAGCGGTCAAACTCCTGGTAGAACAATTTGCATATTAGGCTTTTATTATATAGGATTATTTATTAACTATTGTTCTATTTTCTGTACGAGCAACTGTAAACCTACTTTTGTCCCACCCTGTATTTAAAGCTAACCTACAACATTCTGTCTTAAAAACCTCTTACAAGTTTTTAGAATAGCTGGAATGCAGTGTTCCCATGAATTTGTCACTAGAACAAATTTTTGTCTGGGGCTACCCCATTCTCTTCCCCAACGTCTTTTCCTTGACAATTATATAAGTAATGGAATTGCTGTCAAAGCAAATTTTCAGAATATTGGCAGGACCCTGTCTTTGAGAGTTTAGTTTGGCTTCAGTGGTGTATGAGGGTTTAGGAATAGCCTGGGTGTGTGCTCAGCTGCTATAACAAAGACCAAAATTAACAGTGGTTCAACAAGATAGCAGTGTATTTTTCTCTGGGTGTAAGCAGCTCCACCAAGATAGGTACCCAGACCCCTTCCATCTTGTTGTCCCACAATCCCTAGTTGCTGCCCTCAGTCACATGACCCAGGATGGCTCACATCAGGCCTCGCCCACCCAGAGAGAAGGGAAATGAGGGGGAAGAAAGGGTCCTACCTTCCTTTAGAGTACAACCCAGATGTTGCATACCACACATTTACTCACACAGCACTGGCTAGATCTTAGACACTTGGCCATGCCTAGCTACAAGGGAAGTTGGGAGATGCAGTATTTATTCATGATAGCCATGGTCCCAACTCACCTTGCGGCTTTGTTACTATGACAGAGATGGAAGGAACGAACACTGGGCACAATTATCAGGCTCTGCCACCCATGGCTGATAAGAGGGACCAGCATTTGGATGTGCCCAAGGGGGACAGCGACCACGTCTGCTGTCACCTCTGCACACAGCAGTCGGCTGCAGGCTGTCCACTGGAATGCCCAGCCTCTCCTGGTATAAATGTCCAGTGCATGAGCTTTGATGAGAGGTTCCTGTTGGGGTGGATTGGGTCCAAGTCCTCCCAGCCAAGCGTGAAGTCAGCGCTGCTCTGCTTTTTCTGGACTAGTCCTTCCATCTGCTCATAACGTGTCACAAAGTGGCTGCAACCACAAACAGCCCGGTCCAGGGCCAGCTCCGGGCCAGGTTTGTCGCTATAAAATGTGCCACTGCTGAAGTGCAGACTGGAAAGGTGAGTTCGAGAGTTCAGCAGCCTGGTGTGCTCCCGACGGAGAAACAGAACAAGCTGAGGCTCCTACCGGAGCTAGCCTGCCATTGCCAGTTGTGCAACCTAAAATGTGTTACTTAACTTCTCTGAGCGTCACTTTCCTTACTTTTAAGATGGTCCGGTTAGGGTATGATAGCTATTCCTCCAGATTGTCGTGAAGACAAAACTTAAATAACATTGGGGCAACTTGCCCATTTTCTAAATGTATTAGGTGTATCTTTCAAAGATGATTTTTTTCTATTTTAGAAGCTTAAATGTTATGTTTAATCCCCTTGAATATCTACTTAGACTGTAAGATCCTTACGGGCAGGGTCTGTGTCATTCGCCATTGTATCCTCAGTGAGTAATATAAAGCATACATGAATGAATGAATGAATGAATGAATGATATGAGACTCCTGGCCTGGAGGCAGCAAACACAAATGCCCACAGGAATAGGGCAGGTCACAGAAGTGAGTAAAGTGGGCTGGCCTCTGCTGTATTTTTCTCTCCTTTTTGTTAGAGACATGAGTGCTGCGTTAGTGTCCTATAGGTGCTGTAAGGAATTACCACACACTTAGTGGCTTAAAACAACACAAACTCATTACCTTTTAGTTTCAGAGGTCAGAATCTAAAATCAAGGAGTCAGCAGGGCCGTGTTCCTTCTGGAGGCTCTAGGGGAGAATCCATTTCATCTAGAGGCTGCCCTCATTCCTTGGCTCGTGGCCCCATCCTCCACCTTTAAAGCACATCTCTCCAACCTCTGCTTCCATATAAAATCTCCTCTCTTATGCAGACCCTCCTACCTTTCTTATTAAAACCGTTGTGATTACATTGAACTCACCTGGGTAATCCAGGATACCCTCACCTTCAAGATCCTTAATTTAATCTCATTTGAAAAGTCCCTTTTGTCATGTAAACTAACACATTCACAGGTTCTTGGGGATTAAGACATAGACATCTTTGAGAAGCAGTATTCAGCCAACCACAGCTGCACAGAAATATTTTTTTAACTGTAAGAAAGGTATTAGGCCAAAGGTGGTAGGCTGCTTCCTTAGTGCTGGGGAGGCAGCAGGGAGGGAGGGGAGTGTGGGCATGTGGAGAGCACACGCCCCATCTATATGAGTATGCACTACTCAATTGCCGTGTTTGATTGCTTGTGAGAAAACAGGCCCAATTTTCCAGAGCTTCCTTCACCGTTTTGTTCAGTCTGTACTTTCATATGAAGTTTTTAACTTGTATTAGTTTTTAAAATCTTATGCAGTAATTCCCTGGCAGATAACATGAAATGTAGCAGGTTGATATGCTGACAGAATATACTAAATTGCTGTCCATATTTCACCTCATTCTCTCCCAGAAAACGGGAAATGGGAGCATGAGAGCAGTAAGAATGCTATCAGTGGATTGCATTTGTTCTGGCATTTCTGAGTATCAGATGCAGTTCTCCACACACTACATGTATTCATTCATTGGAGTCTCACAATAGCCATAGCAGGTGGGTGCTGTTTTTAATACCCATTTTATAGATGGCAAGATTGAGGCACACAGGTTAAGTAACTTGCACAGGGTCATGTATTCTGTCAGTCAGAATCTGTATTATTTTTTTATCTTTTCATGTTAAAAGAAGTTTAGACCTACAGAAAAGTGGCAAAACCAGTATAGAGAGCTCCCGTGTACCTTCCTCCCTCCCCCCATGTGAACATCTTACAGAACCATAATGCAGTCATCCGAAACAGGAAATTAACAGCGGCACAATGCCTTTACCTGAACTACAGAACTTATTTGAAATTGACCCGTTTTTCCACAAACGTCCATTTTCTGTTCCAGGATCCAATCCAGGATCCACATGGCAGTTAGTTGTGGTGCCTCTCTGGTCTTCATTCTGTGCCAGACCCTCAGTCTTTCATGACCTTGACCCTTTGATGGATACTGGTCAGGCATTTTGTTGAATGGCCCTCAATTTGGCTTTGTCTGATGTTTTCTCGTGATTAAATTGAGGTTGTGCATTTGGGGCCAAGAGACCACACAAGTGATGTCATGCCCTCAGTGCATCTTATCAGGGGCTGCTATGTGACATGGGTCTTTCTTATTACCAGTGATGTTAACCTTGACCCTCAGAGTCCATACCCCATCATCCATTGGCTTAAATGCTTTCCTTGTGAAGGGGTGGGGAGATATACCCACAGCATTCAGCAGGGCTCATGGTCAGGCCTTGTCTGTCTTTTAGGCTGACCTCATGCCTAGAATGTGCTCTGTAAATGTGACCACCCCCCCGCTCCCTTGCATTTTAAGACAGCCTTAAAAACACCCATAGTGATGGTGGGCGTGGGGAAGAATGGCACCCAAATTCTGGAACTTTGGAAATAATTTAAGCTACAAAGATTGGAAGAGCTGACCAGAGAAGGGGAAATAAATCCAGCCGAGATGAAAGCCGAGGTCCGCAGCTGCTCGGACCATCAAATCTTTAAAAGCAACGTGAGGTTTCAGGGCAAGGAGTGAATTATGGCTGTGAGGACCAAGAACAAGACGGCTTTGATCTGAAAGTGGGAGACACCGTACGGGAAGTGTGGTCTTTGCGTAAGTTACTCCCACATCCTCCTGCGGTGCATTAGATAGACCCCCTTGGAATTCACAGGTCTGCGGAAGGAGCCTCACTCCTAATGGTAAACACTTGAAATAGGCAGCTTTGGACGCAGAAGGGCGGAGTCCGTTCCGACGTAGGGGGAGAGCAAGCCCAGCGCTCCTGCAGGGGGGCCTGGGAGCAGTGCACCGTTTACGACGCTCTTTGCCCGTGAAGTCGGACAGATGTAGGATTTGTGATCTCGTGAGGCATTTGAGGATCGCCCTGGGAGGTCATTTTGGTGAACACTTGACCTCCTATTTGAAGAAGTATCAATTTGGAGAAGCTTGTCTTTACTGCCAGGAAACTTTAGACCAGAGGCTGTGCCGTGGCTTTTTGGATGGCCATCCTGTCACAAACCAGATGTTGGCCTCTTTGCCCCAGGGCGAGCCGCTGGCCTCCACAGACCCGCCCCTCGTGCTGAGGCCTGGCTGCCAGGGAGTTATGAACGTGCTCTCTGCAGGGCTTCAGGGCAGCGCAGCCACCGTGCAGGCGGCTGGCATCGCCAAACATGATCAAAACGGCCCGGCAGGCAGCCATCTGTTGGTGGGGGCGGGGGGCAGGGGGGATCAGAACCCCGTGCAGCGAGTGCAGTAGCGAGGCGCGCGCTGGGGGGAAGAGGAGAACGGAATTTTGAGCTCGGTGAAATCAAACACCCACGGAAACTGTTAATGAACCTTCCAGTCGGTGGAAATTCCAGCAGGTTGGAAGTAGGAGAACACTGAGATGAAAAACAGCAGGCCCCGGAGTCAGGCAGTCCCGGGTTCGAACCCCAGCTCTGCCACTTATAACCTCTGAGCTGTGAATTACAGGCGGCTTCACCTCCGGGCCTCGATCTTGACTGAAATGCCGAGCCTTCCCTGGCCACTCAACCTGTATGGACCCCACGTTCCTAGCTCCCACCCTTGTTTTGCTTATCTCCAGCTCCTATCACCATCCAACACGTTATTCCACATACTCATTCCCTCTCATCCATTTCCCACGAGGAGGTCAGCTCCACTGAGCAGTGATTTCCATCTTCTGGGCCATTGCTGTGTCCTAGTGCTTAGGACAGACTGCCACACAGTAGGTGCTCACTGAACATTGGTGAAATGCTTGAAAAGGGACCACAGCAGAGCCTTTGTTTAGTTCTTGTCAGTGGGATAAACTAGGTTCACCAAGGCAGGGAATTAGCATCATTCCTGGCACATAGTACATGCTCCACAATCAGAAACTGCCATGGACCATTCACTCACTCTTTTTGATTTATTCATTCAATAAATAGCTACTGAATGTTTGTTATATGCCAGGTACTGTGCTAGAAGCTGAAAATGGGGCCAAGAACAAGACAGACATTCCTTTCTTTTTTCAAAAATTATTTCCAGAGAACTGCCGACTCTTCTAGAAACTGGGCATAAACCGTGAACAGAAGGCAAAGCCCCTGCTCTCACGGAGCTCGCACCCTAGTGGGAAGGAGATAGACGATCAGTGTGTGTCTAAGCACAGAGCTCAGAGGATGCCAGTGGTGCCCAATGAAAAAACAACCAGGGTAATGTGTAAGGTGCTGTAGCGGGGGGCGGGGGGGCGGGGGGAAGTGGTCAGGAGGTCACATCTGAGCGGAGGCCTGACTGAGGAGGAGTAGCCAGTGTGGGAAGGGTCAAGGCTTCCACTGTTGTCCCCCATCTGGCAAGTCTGGCAACATGGCATCACCTGGGAGGGTTCGGTCTCACCCCGAACCTGCAGAATCTGGTCTGTAACGGGACCTGTTGATGATTCCTGTGCGCACTAACGTTTGAGACCTGCTAGGCTACAAGAAGGGATTCTGGGCAGAGAGGGGCAAACGCAGGCACCCTAAAATGATGTTGTAGCCACCCAGGCCAAGGGAGGGAGGCGACGTTGTGGGGGAGGTTCCTAGGGCTGCTGTAATAAAGTACACAAACTGGCTGCTTTAAAACAACACATTTATTCTCTTACAGTTCCGGAGGCCGGAAGTCCAAAGTCAAGGTGTTGATAGGGTCAGTTCCTCCTGGAGGCTCTCGGGGAACTCCTTCGTTGCCTCCCGCCTGGCTTCTGGGGGTTGCCAGCAGTCCCTGTTGTTCCTTGGCTTATAGATTCATCCCTCCAGTCTCTGCCTCCTTCTTCACATGGCATTCTTCCCTCTGCGTGTCTGTGTCCAAATTTCTCTCTTATGAGAACACGGGTCATTGGATTAGTGCCCATCGTAATCCACTGTGACCTCATCTTAACTTGCTTACATCTGCAAAGACCCTATTTCCAAATAAGGTCACATTCACTGAGGGCTAGGACTTGAATACATCTTTTTAGGGGACATAGTTTAACCCACAACAGGGGGAAAGGTGGGGCTCAGTGAGGTCAGGGGAGAGGCAGGTCACACCAGTCCTGTGGACACAGGGAAGAGTTAGACATGCGATGTAAGCCGGAGAGGCTCTTACTGATCTGGCTAAGAGGATAACGGATTGAACCAGGCTCAGGACAGATGCAGGAAAGTCAGTGAGGAGACTGCAGACCTCATGTAAAGAGATGATAGAGGCATGGAAGTGGAGGTGTGGTGGAGGAGATGGAGAAAAGTGGATAGACTTGCATGGTATTTAAGAGGCTCTGTTCACAGACATTGGTGATGATATTTAGATCTATGCGAGGAGGAGGAGCATCAAGGATAATGATGCCATCATCCATGCTGATCTTTCAGCGGACATTCTTGGCCTATCTGATCAGTGAAAAGTGGGTATGTTATCTCTCTTGTGAAGTGGGCAGATATATAAATACCCAAGGGCCCTGGTGCTGGTCAGGTGGCTGCAGCAGCTCCCATCTTCTTACCAAGCAATGTCTGCAGATTCCCTTTCATTGGATGTGCTTAGTGTGGAGGCACAGCCCGATGGTCTATGCACAGACCGTAGGCAAGTGACTTGTGGTTGTGGTGGTCCGGGGAATGTGATGCACTGAGTGGTCCAGGTCACATACTCCGCCCTTGCTGGATTTCCACCAGGACAGTGTGAGGTGTGTCTAACCTCACTGCTTTCCCAGGACACTCTCTCAGTGAAATCTCTCTCCAACATCTATAATTTGCCTCAGAAACTCTGATCTTTATGGTGGACCATTCCCTAGAATCCCTCCAGAGGGGATCTTGGCAGTAAGAATAATGCATTTGGTCTTGGGATCCACTGTGACCCCCTGATCTGTTTCTATGGCACAGAGTCAAGAAGTCACACAGTCAACCCTTCCCCGTGCTGTGTCAGATCATGTCACTCCCCTGCTTAAAAGTCTCTAACGGGGGCTTCCCGTTGCATCAGAAATAAATGCCAGTGCCTCGCTGTGCCTCCCCCTGCCAAGCCCCGCGTGATTCAGCACCTGAAAATCCTCTGGCCTCATTGTGGATACTGCCTCCCCGCTTCCTCTCCCTTTCACTGCACTGGCTTTCTCTCTTTTCCTCCCACTGCGGGGCCTTTGCATGTTCTGTTTCCCTCAACCTGGAATGCTCTTTCCCCAGACCTTCATGTGGCTGGTTCCTTCCCATCCATTTAGCTCCTGCTCAACCACCACCTCCTCTAAGAGGCCCTCCAACTCCATCAGTACTCTGCACAACTGAAATGAACAAAGAGCAACGTTTAGTCTCGTGTGAGCTCGGAGCAGCCGCACAACTCTGCCGCTGGCTTTTGTCCACCTCGCTCTGCATGTGGGACATCTCTCCACACCAGCGCGTGCGGATCCGCGCGTGGGCGCTTTCTCCTCTGCAGCCGTCTTGTGCCCCTCGGCCCCTTTCTCCCCCGTCTCTGCCCCGGCATTATTCCGACTCGTGTGGCAGAGACACGGTGACAGGGCAGCCTATCTGAAATGGCATTCTCAGGAATGCGGATTGTTTTATTGGCAGTTAACTATGCTTTATGCTACCTGTGAATGAGGCCATTGTGACATTTAGCAACTGATTTTATTAAACACAGATGTGGGCTGGACTGCACGTGGAGCAAAGATGCAGGGCGGGCTCTGGGTGTGTGTTTGGATTGTTAAGATGGCAAAATGGACTAGACGACTCAGTGTCAGCCAGACGGATGTGGACGCCTCCTCTCTTCCTGGCAGATGGGCCATTTGGCTCTGTTGGTTGCAAAGCCGAGCGCTCAGTCTGCGTCCCCAAAATCCTTTTGTTTTCATTCGGGATCAGCTGTTTGGTCCTATCCAAGTTGTTTTGTATTTTTATTTTAACCTTCCCTGAATACGTTTAGCCTCATGACTATTTTTTTTTAAATGGTGAATCAATGAAATACTAGAATTCTTGGCATCTCCAGTGGTGATTACGAACGCACAAAGAGTAAGAATGCCTGCTTATTGAATACTTACTCTGTGCTGGGCCCTGCCCCATATGTCTCCCAGAAACCTCATAATAAGCCAAATAAATAAACTATGCCTAGTTCCATTTTACAGGTGGGAACACGGAGGCATAGAAATTTCAGCCACTTGTCTATAATCACCAGGGCAAATAACCAATTACATGTGGGTTCGGTTGTCTTCCACCCGCGTCCAGGCCTAAGATCCAAGAAGACAGGGCCCAGCTCTTTCTCGAGATAGAAATCTTGGCACATACTTGTCACCCGGCAGAGATTTAGTGAATAAATGAGTGAATGCCCAGGTGAATGGGCACAAGCCCTGGCCCCACCACTTTGTATTCTTGGTAAAGCAAAACAGAAAACTTGACCTGTGAAGATCAGTGGTTTGTTCCTTTCTGGAACCTGGGCCGTGCTGGCTGGGGTAGTTGAGCAGAGGGGTTTCATAACAGACTGCCTCTCTCCCCCTACTGGGGCTTTTTCACTTTATGCAGTAACTGCTGACTTCTTTTTATATCACACACACACACAATTACATATCGAGAACTTGTTCACTTGCAGTTCTGCTATGTTTTAAACAATTTTATTTTGATACTGGCCTCAGGAAGACTTAATTCAGATGAATGAATACATGCATTTGAGTGTTACTGTGGACCCAGCACAGTAGGTCCCTTTGTAGGATGGATTCCAAGCAGGAACATTGAGGAGGGGCCACTTGAGAGTATCCGTGAGGCCTTCTTGGTGCTGCCTGGGACGGCACGTCAGACCGTGGGTGCAGTGAAATCGGGTTGACCTGAAAGCACTGAGGCAGGCAGTGACCTGTGTCAAGTCCCACAGCTGCTCCGAAGTCAGGGCTGCACGCTGGCTGGGAGCCTGGGCTTCGGAGTCAGGGTGACCCGGGCCTGAACCCTGGCCCTGCACTTCCTAGTAGGACCTGCTTCCTAGGGTTGTGGTGCAGATTAAACAAGATAAAGCGTATAAAGTGACTAGCCCTGGGGAAGGTAGTAAGTGCTCAGTAAATGGGGGCTATTGTTATTAGTGTCCAACTGCTAATGCCCGTAACAGAGGTGTCCAGGGGCTTGGATTAAGTTAAAGCTGAGCTTGGCCCAGGAGAAGGCGAGGATTTCATGGGGATTGTCACCACCTCCTTGAAAAGAGGACATCGAGGAGGCAGCGAGCCCCAGGAGGAAGGGTGTGCAGAGTCCTCGGGAGTCAGAGGACTGCAAATCACAGACAACAGATGAGCTGGCATGTTAGTGCTATCAGGACAGCAGAAATCAGCAAGAGGGACTATGACAGCTGGGGGAGGGGGGGAGACATGAGAACTGTTGGCACAGCAGGTGGGAACGCGCACCTGGCAGCCATGCCCAGGGCTCTCACCCAGACCTGAGGGACACTGGGTCTTGTCCCACTGGGAACACACCCTGAGGAAACTCACAGGCCCACAAGGGGACAGGTCCAAGGATGTTCACGGCAGGCTTGTGGTGGTGGGAGGGGGCGGAGGGATCCCACGTGATCTCCCAGACCAGACGGCAGGAGAGAGATGGAGAATACCCACGAGGGAGGCCTGGGCAGCTGCCAGGGTGACGGGTGAAGCATTCTCACAGCAACACGGATGGGGCCTAAGAACTTAATGCTGGGCGAAGAAACTAAGAAGCCGTATGAAACGTACCGTAGAACCTACAGAAATTATATACTTGCCCACAAAACACGAGTGCCCCCTTTGCCGAGAATATGCACAGACACTAGAATTCTTAACCTTGGAGTGACGGAGAATGAGAGGAAATAAATTTTAAAAAAAGAGGGATCTTGGGTGGACTAATGTGGAAATGTGCCCGTGAACTTGAATGAGCCCCACACTAGCACCTAATGTCTTACAGACTAGCAAAGGGGTGAGGGGCTGCCACCACAGGTGCCCTGCGCCCCTGCTGGAGGCACAATTCCAGGGACATAATGAATTCTTCTGTCTGTTGCATAAAATGTATACTCTTAACCTGTGAGCTCAAGGGGCTAAAAAATAGAACTGACTTTGTTTTCGGCATTTCAACCTAATTTCTATTTTGAGCCACCCTTCCCCTGGGCTGGTGGGAAAGTTTCATCTTTCTGGGCTTTCCCCAAACCCTCCAGAATTGTGGCCAAGGTTCTGGACTCTTAGTGCCAGTGTGTTGTGGTGCCGGGGGCTCCTCCGACCTCTGTCTGTCGTTGGGACCAGGCTGCTGCCGAACTGTCCACTCTCTCGGCCCATGAAGCCCCTCCCAGCTGGGGCTCTTCACTGCTGTTACTGCCACATGGTGGGCACAGGAGTCTTTGTGGTTCTGCCTGCTCAGACCAGAGGTCACAAACTGAACATCCATAGGCCACATCCACCCTGCTGACATATTTTCCGTTTTGGTTTGTCGAACTATTTTAAATTTGTCATCTATGTTTAAAAAAATCGGGAAATTTCATGTACAAATCAAAATGTTCTGCTTCTCTTGAAAAAATCAGAAGGCCTAGCTACATTTGACTCACATTTCCCGGTGACAGAGGTTGGCTGGAGTTGAGTAGCATTATATCAGTTAGGCATGCTTTTGGCTGCAAGTAACAAAAAACCCAACTAACATTGACTTAAACCATAATGGCATTTATTGTGTATTTAGCAAGAAGTCTGGACCCCAAGCTTGGTTTGGCAGCTCAACTGTATCTTCAAGGACCAGGTTCTCTTTATTCTTTCACTCCTTCAGCCTCAGCATGTAGGCCTTTTCTTTTACACTTGTGACCTCATGTCCCAAAACAGCTGCTGTAACTCCAGGCATCGCATCCTCATGTAATCCAGGGGAGGAGCCAGCAGAGGAATAAAAGAAAAGTCTTTCCCAGAAGCCCCTTGGCCAAAACTAGATTACATGGCCATCCTGGAGCTGCAAGGGAAACTGGGAAAGCAAAGAAAGAAGCTAGCAAGGGAGAACGGAATTGGGAATGTCAAATACTGTCCGATACACACTGCCACCCCCTTAGATAGAAACTGTGTATTCCAGTTTGCCACAATCCCCACCATCCCCTGTTACTCCTCAATACTGAAGCCCTGTGTCAGTCGTCATTTATCATTGTGCCTGTACCAGCTCCTTCCCTCACCCTCTGGGCCTGTAAGGTTTGAGCTCTGCCTATCTTAGGTCAGCACACTCAGCCACTTCTGATTTGGGGATCTTGCTGCTTTCTCAGCAGCTGTGTGTGGGTACAGAGCATAGAATCCTTCTGCCCAGGACTACATGTTCACTCTCATTCTCATTCTTTACCCACTCCTCTCCCTTCCCTCCCACCCTGCCCCTTTCCTCTAGCCAGAAGAATTGCTCTCCCCTTAAATTTCTTATTAAGCTATTTTCCCACGTCAATCTGATTCTCAGTTACACCTCCAATGGCGTCAGTCCACAGACTGCTACTGGCCTGCAAGACATAAATACGGAACCAAGAGTAAGAGAGAAACATTCAGGACAATTAGGTATTGCCCCATCATCCAAGCACGTAATCAGGGACTTGTCTCCCAGCACAGAGTGTAGACAGCTCGGGGTTGTCTACACACGGTGAACTGCCTGTGGCATGGGCATTGAACTCACATCTTCATCCCCGAAGAGTTAAGCATTTAAAATCTAGTCCTTCCGGTCCGGGTGAGGCCGTGCGCCCCTGGATCCGGGTGAGGCCACGCGACCCTGGGTCCGGGTGAGGCTGGATCCCGGGTCCGGGGAAAGCCGCGCGCACCTGGGTCCAGGTGAGGCCATGCACCCCCTGGGTCCGGGTGAGGCCACGTGCCCCTGGGTCCGGGTGAAGCCGTGCCCCTGGGTCCGGCCGAGACCCAACCAGAGGGAATCGAACCTGCATTGCCACCATTTGTCCACCATCCAGAGCTGAGGGGTCAGTGCCGACATGTACACATAAGGAACTGGTGGACATTGATATTGGGTCTCAAAAGAACTGTTGGTCCAGAAAGAAACTCACTACAGACTGATTCATTTGCCTGTCAGCATAACTAGTATTGCTCATCTCACATTCAGTTCATATAAGTATATCTCTAGTGACACATGATCTCGCTCATCTAGGGGAAATGATGAACAACATAGACTGATGAACAAGAACAGAACCAGAAACAAGGAGGCATCGATCGGACTATCGGGCCTCAGAGGGAGGATAGGGGAGGGTGGGGGGAGGGGGGAGAGATCAACCAAAGGACTTGTGTGCATGCATATGAGCCTAACCAATGGTTAAGTTCAACAGGGGGTTGGGGCATCCGTGGGAGGGGTGTGGGATGGGAATGGGGGGATGAGGACAAATATGTGACACCTTAATCAATAAAGAAATTTAAAAAAAGAAATCTAGTCCTTCCCAGACAGTTTGAGAAGCATTAGCCTGCTCCTTAAATCCTCCCAGACTCTAGGACCTAAACTTTGGAACCTAAGAGCTGATGACTCATTTCTTTCTGCCCACCTGGGCATCCCATGACAACGGAAGAGAAGTACCAGTGTTTATCAAAACATTGCCCTGACACGCTTGCCTTCCACCCCTATTCCTGGACTCCCTTTCCGCCTCCCACTTGTGATTCCGTGGGGAGGAGTCACTGGTGGAGGAAAAAAGAGTGAAATCAAATTGTCCACTGGGGACCAGCCCCCGGGGGAGTGCTTTTTCGGCAGGAAGTGAGAAAAAATGTCCAGAAAGCACTCGCCCCCTTGGCATTTTCTGTAGTATCTCCCCATTAAACATACCCTTGTACATGTAGCTTCCAGGTGTCTAGCCCACCCTGTGAAATCTGCTCTGGAATTGGGCAGGCCCTGAAGTGCCCCTGGTTGCACACCTGCTGCCAGGCTCGCAGGAGTTCTCCCACAGGTGGGCGGCCACTCTTTTACGAAGTTACAGCAGGTCCTCGAATAATGTTGCTATAACATTGATGAGAAAAACAATTCCCAACTGGGGCCGCTGTCTGTGGAGTGTGCACAGCCTCCGCATGTCTGCGTGGGTTTTCTCCAGGAACTCTCATACTCCTCTCTC
Source organism: Cnephaeus nilssonii (assembly GCF_951640355.1). Classification (NCBI taxonomy): domain Eukaryota; kingdom Metazoa; phylum Chordata; class Mammalia; order Chiroptera; family Vespertilionidae; genus Cnephaeus; species Cnephaeus nilssonii. The sequence goes on along the minus strand of NC_137082.1, from coordinate 67,847,562 downwards.
CTCCTGCAGATGCGCAAGGGAGGTGAATTGGCGAGTCTATGTTGTCCAGTGTGAGTGAGTGTGAGTGGCCCTGTGATGGAAGGCCGTCCTGTCCAGGGTGGGTCCCGCCTTGCACCCTGAGCTGCCAGGATTGGCTCCAGCCACCTTCACCCCTGAACGGGAATAAGTGGGTTGGAAAAGAATCCTCTTATTTGTTTATATTTGTCTTTCTTAAATCTATGTATTGCTCATATTTATCTCAATGTTTAATATTAGAAGTGTTTGGGGTCTTTTATTTACAAGTTTGGTGATGTTTTTGTGACCAGAAATATGCCATAGAAACTTAACTCTTGTTTCTTTCCATTAGCCTGTGGTCTCATTGGTTTCATTATGCATGGTTTCATTATTTTGCTTAAAGTCACAGTCTTCAGCTCTCTCCTTATCTAGAATTCATCACATGGCTGCACCGGCCACAAGGGAAACCAGGAAATGTAGTGCTTATTCTAATTAGCTATGTGTCCAGCTTAAAAGCAGAGATTCTATTAATGTGAAAGAGAAGGGGTGAGTGGGTACGGGGAGACCCCTAGCAGGGCCTTCCACCATCACCTTTAAGAGAGGATGTTTGCTCTGCCTGCCCTTGCCTTCCCCAGCCCTCAATGCCCACTCCACCAGCCACACAGAAGCAAGAAGTCAGTCCAAGATGAGTCCATTTACAAAACGCTCCCGAGACCACATTCTGTGGCACAAGATTTCTGGGGCCACGTGCCCTCTTCCTCCTGGGTCCTCTCTGGCATGGGATGGCTCTCTCACCCAGGCGCTCTGTGACGGCCCTCAGCAAACTGCAGTTTGTGCAGCTGTCCGTTCTTCAGACGCCCCTGGGTCACAACATGAAAACAAAGGAGAGGCTGTTTTGGACAAAGAATACCAAAGGATAGGATGGTGGTCTGTTTGCTTCCAAACCTGCCCTAAGGCGTCATTTGACACAAAGGGGGAAAAAAAAAAAAACCACAAAATCAAGTGAGAAAAGGAGGCATCCAGGAGACTTCCTAAGGCAGGTGTGTTCCTAAATTTTGGCAGATAGGATTGCCATGGTAACCAGGACCCCATGACCTTGAATGGAATAGGCTGGCCTAAAGCTCTGCCAGACGTGTCTGGACAGGCCATTGAGGATAGAATGGGATTGCAGCATGTCGCACTGCTGTGGACAATTCTGTGGTTTCTGAGCCTTAGACAGTAGTGGAGAGCAGGAGATAATGCCCAGGTGTGGCCATGTTTCTGGTTCTTTCTCTTTACCTGGCTAATTTCTGCTCATCCTTCAGAAATAGTTTAGATGTCATTTCCTCTAGGAAGCCTCCCCTAGCCCCGCCCCCTCCCCACTTGGCATTATGGAACCCTTCCCTGCACCCCCCAAGTTCCCAGTGAAAGCACTCACTGGCAGCTTACTGCTCCACTACCTCCCAGTGCCCAGCACATAGCCTCCTCATCCCCACACTTGGTTAGAGTTTATCTTGTAGATTTGACCTTGGAACCATTTCAATATTTTATCCTATATAATAAAAGGCTAATATGCAAATTGACCAAAGATGGAACAACCGGTCGCTATGATGGGCACTGACCACCAGGGGGCAGACGCTCAATGCAGGAGCTGCCCCCTGGTGGTCAGAGCACTCCCGCAGGGGGAGCACCGCTCAGCCAGAAGCCAGGCTCATGGCTGGCTAGTGCAGCGGTGGTGGCGGGAGCCTCCCCGCCTCTGCGGCAGTCAGACATCCCCCAAGGGCTCCCAGACTGCGAGAGGGCGCAGGCCAGGCTGAGGGACACACCCCCACACACACTGAGTGCACAAATGTCGTTCACCGGGCCTCTAGTATCATTATAAAGCACATTTGAAAAAGTAATTCCACAAATTTGATAGTGAACTATTATGAACCTAATTGTATAGGGGTGAGAAAAAGTAGGTTTACATTTGTTTACAGTAGGTTTATAGTAGGTTTATTTATTAATTATTATTTATTTATATTACTTTCATAAGAAACTCTAAACCTACTTTTCTCCACCCCCTATATATTGAGTTGGTGACATAACTATACAGAAAGAAGGCTTTATTTACCCATATTTTTATCTTTTTCCTTTTCTTTTTCTTTCTTCCTGATGCTTCAAGACTCCTTTTGTTTTTAAACCTCCTGTTTCAAGAACTTCCTATGCCCATTCTTTCAGGGTAGATTTGCTGTGACAGGTTCTTAGTCTCCCATCATCTGAGAATGTCTTGATTTTATTCCTGAAAGATATGCCCTCTGGATATAAAATTCTGGGTTGACATACTTGGAAAATATTGTGCCACTTCCTCTGGCCAATAGAAATTGACAAGCTTATTTTAAAATTAACATGTGAATGCCAAATTTATACATAGATGCCAAAACAATCTTGAAAAATAAGAACAGGATTGGAGAACTTACACAACCTGATTTCAAAACTTACTGTAGCCCTAGCTGGTTTAGCTCAGTGGATACAGCGTCGGCCTGCGGACTGAAAGGTCCCAGGTTTGATTCCGGCCCAAGGCATATGTCTGGGTTGCAGGCTCGATCCCCAGTAGGGGGCATGCAGGAGGCAGCTGATCAATGATTCTCTGTCATTACTGATGTTTCTATCTCTCTTTCCCTCTCCCTTCCTCTCTAAAATCAATAAAAAAATGTTTTTTAAAAAAACTTACTGTAAAGCTACAGTAATCAAGACAGGAAGGAATTGGTATAAGATAGATACATCAGTAGCACAGAAGAGAGAATCCAAAAATAAATTCTCACACTTACTGTCAATTAATTTTTGGCAAAGGATAAACTTTTTACGGTGGTGCTGGAACAACTGAATATCCATATGCATAATGGTTACTTTAGACCTTTACCTCATACCATACACAGAAATTAATTTGCATTAGATCATACCTAAGTTAGAGCTAAAACCATAAAATTTCTAGAAGGAAACATAGGAAAGAATTTTAATGACCTTGGGTTAGGCAGCAAAAGCAAGATCTATAGAAGAAAACATAGATAACTTAAAATTTTTGGTTTTTCAAACTGAACTACCAAGCAAAATAGAGACAGACTCATAGAGATCAAGCAGACAGCTAGGAGGTGGGGCAGAGGGGCAGAGGTTGTAGAAGTGGAGGGATTGGGCAAAACAGAAAAAAGAGAGAGCTCATGGACAAGGACAACAGTGTGGTGACTGAGGGGAATGGGTGGAGGTGGAAGAGGGCATAGAGAGGATAAATAGGGATGGGAGGATAAAATGTGTAATTTAAAAAAAGATTCATCTATTTTTTTTAATAAAAAACTTCTGTTTTTCAAAATACACCATTAAGAAAGTGAAAAGACAAGCTACAAACTGGGAGATAATATTTTCAAATCGTATATCTGATAAAGAACTTATATCCAGTATATACAGGGTGTCCCAAAAACATGTATACATACTTTAACAACTGATAGTTCAATTGATGTTTCTTTCTTTTCAGCCAGACTAAACTTTGAACAAAGGAAATTCATCCTAAAATGCTACTGGAAGTTTGAAAACCCAGTTGAAGTACATTTGGGGAAAATGTATACACACTTTAACAGCTGATAACTCAGTTTTCACTCCCTTTCAGATTTAGCTGATTGAAATAATGGGTGAAGTAAGTTTTAAACAAAGAAAATTTATCCACTAGACTTTTTTATGGGGATACATAAAAGATAAAGTTTATAGTACAGAACCAGCAACAGTTGACAAATTGAGGGCACACAAATACCAAACAAAATTATTCTTAATGTTTGCGATTCTATTGCATGTTATCAGCAGCGCCTAGACCAGAATGGTCATTGGTTTTAAAAGCAGGTGCTGATAAAAAAAAAAAAGTATTCATTTCTGTAGATTCTTTTAAATTTTTAAATGAACCATATGTTAATAAACACTGACTTTATAATCATTCAAAGTATATATACATTTTGGGGAGAATAATATATGTATACATGTTACATATATTTATAATATATATATATGGAATTCTTACAGCTCAGTAATGAGAATAAACCTAACTTTTTTAATGGGCAAAAGATTTGAATAGATCTTTATCAAAGAAGGTATACGCATGGCTCATAAACATAAAAAAATGCCCTACATAGTTAGTCATTAGAGAAATGCTACTTAAAACCACAGCGAGTTACCACTATATACCTACTAGAAAAGCTATAATAAAAAAGACTGAAAAAGGAAGTGCTGGAGAGACTGGAAGGTAAAATGGCACAGCCACTTTGGAAGACAGTTTGGCCCTTTCTTAAAAAGTGAAACAGACTCATCACATGACTTCACAGTGCTACTCTTAAGGATTTGTCCCGGAGAAATGAAAACGTATATACACACAAGGACGTGTATGCAAATGTTTATAGCAGCATTTTCCATAATAGCCAAAAACTAGATGTGGTGTTTCCATACCGTGGAATGCTGTCCTATATAATAAAAGGCTAATATGCAAATTGTCCCCTCGACCGGGAGTTCAACTAGGAGTTCGACCAAGGGGTGGGGCCAGCCCACCAACTGCCTGCGGCCCCTCCCTCCCGCCAGCCCCACCCCTGATCAGCCCCCCACCCCGATCAGGGGCGGGGCCAGCCAGCCAACCACCTGCACCCCCTCCCCCTAGGCTGCCTGGCCGGATCTGTGAGATCAGAGCTGGCCAGCTGGACCCCACCTATGCATGAATTCATGAACCAGGTCTCTAGTTCAGCAATAAGAAGGAATGAACTTCTGATATACATTAAGGCATGGACAAACTTCTAAAGCATCAGCTAAGGAAAGAGGCCAGATACAACAAGCACATGTGTATGGTCCCATTTCTGTGAAATTTCTAGAAAATCAAAACTCTAGTATCAACAATAGATTAGTGACTGAGGATGGAGAAGGGAAATAGGCACTGAAAATAGGCACAAGGGAACTTTGGAGTGATGGAAATGTTTTAAAACTGCATCGTGCTGACTTTAAAAATCATTCAACTGATACCTCAGATTGGGGAAATTTTACGGCATATAAATGATTTTTAAAAAAAAAAAACACACAAAACTGCAGCATTATTTGCAATAGCAAAAATGTGGAAGCAACCCAAGTGTCCATCAGTGGATGAAAGGATAAACAAGATGTGGTCTAGACATACAATGGAATATTGTTTAGCCTTAAAAAGAAGGAAATGCTAACAAGTACCATAGCATGGCTCAAACTTACAGAGGTTATGCTAAATGAAATAAGTCAGTCACAGAAGGACAAACACTGCATGATACCACTTATAAGAGGTACGTAAAGTAGTCAAATTCATAAAGACGGAGTAGAAAAGTAGGTGCCAGTGACTGAGGGGAGGGTACATTGGGGAGTGTTTCCTGGGTAAATAGTTCCAGTTTCACAAGATGAAAAAAGTTCTGGGAATGGATGGTGGCAATAGTTGCACAACCATATGAATGTACTGAATACCACTGAACTGTACACTTAAAAATAGAAGGGTAAATTGTATGTACATGTTCCACACAATTTTTTTTAAAAAATAAATCATTTTTAAAGCTTCGTCTCATTTCTTTATCACCCAATCTTTTGATGAGGTATTATGTATTTTATTCATTGATTGAGAGAACTGGGGTTCAGAGAGATTTGGGAACTTGCCAAGGTCACAGGTTCCATCTTCCCAACATGTTGGACTTCGAAGACTGCACCTTTCTGCAGCATCCTCCTCCGTGTCCCCCTCTGACTGTAAGAAACCTCATCTGCGCCCTGTTCCTTTTTCCCGCAGGCACGGCAGGGATCTATCAAGGAGCGAATGGACTGACCAGCGCAGCAGGTTTCGGAAGTGTGCACCAGGTACACCCACCAGTTGTCGTCTCGGTTCTTTCCTTTAAAAGTCCCCTTAAATCAGGGCACCCAGAATGCCTTCTCCTGCCCCTGACCCCCACCAGAAATCCCAGTCTCTTCTTCCCTGGGTTTGGATGCCACAGGGGAGACTGTAAATGGCCATTGGAAAGATACAGGGTAGAGGCAGAGAAATTGGATGAGAGAGGCGGTATTCTATATTACATACTGACCTGAGCCAAAGACACCCCTTGACTGTTGAATCTAGAATGCAGGAATGCAAGGTGTCTGCTCTTTCACAGACCATGGGCTTCTCAAGGGTGAAAGCATCCGAGTGTGGAGTGCCCGGCACACAGTGGGGGCTTTATAAATGTTAGCTGAAATCGAACTAAGTCAATACTTTAAAGATGAATGCTGGCTTGTAGTTTGATTCCCGTGGTTTCACTTTAGAGAGTGCATTCAGAATTGACCTGCCCAGGGTGTACGGGAACACTGTGTTATCTGGGCACCTTTGCTCTGTCTAAACTTATTTCAAAACAAAAGATTAAGCCCTGGCCTGTTTGGCTCAGTGGATAGAGTGTTGGCCTGTGGACTGAGGGGTCCCAGGTTCAATTCCACCTACTTCATTTGCAGGCTCGATCTGGGCCGCGTGCGGAGGCAACCAATAGATGTGTCTCTCTCACAGTGATGTTTCTCTCTGTCTGTCTCTCCCACCCTCTCTAAAAATCAATGGAAAAATTATCCTCAGGTGAGAATTAACAACAACAACAACAAAAGATTAACATGCTTTCAGGCTAGTGTTAAAACTACCTGAGGTAGAGGGCCTTTCAGAATATTTAACATATTTAAATATGGGGAATATACTATTTCTCCAGTGAGCTGAAGAATATAAATGACTTCACCCTTGGAATATGCGAAAATTAGTTCACATATTTTTGTATTATTTGCAGTTTAATATATACGTAGATAAAATACTTGTAAATAAAAGAGTAGTTTTTAAGGCACAGTTCTTTATTCTGAGTATTAGTTTATTTCACCATGGGAGCTTGTCAAAAATGCAGATCCCTAAATGCCATCCCCAGAAATTCTGAATCAGTAGGTCTGTGAGGGGCCCAAGAAGCTGAATGTCCCACCGATTCCTTGCAAGGTTGAGAAGCACTGGTTTCTGGTGATGAAGCAGAAGGTTTGAAACAACGGCTACTATGGGAGAGTTGGGAGGTCTGGTTGGCTTGAGCAGAGCTTGGTAAAAGAGGATTGGCACTCTTTGATTTGCTCTCCAAGACTCCCTCACAGAAGTTTCTGGGTCCCTAATGCCATGTAGGTATCTGCACCCCTTATGAACCTAAAATGCCACCTAGTCTCCTGGGTATGTGGATGTGCAGTCTTTATTACTCATTCATTTGTTCTTTACTATCCAGTATTTATTGAGAGCCTGAATGCACCCATCACTGTCCTGGGCGCAGGGCACACAGCAGTGAGCAAAACAGATGCTGCCAGGCCACACCCATGTCCCTCAGGGTGCACCTGCTGACCTCCAGCTGCCAATCTCTGCATTCCTGGGCTGTCTTTTAGAACCAGTGCAGGGGGCAGGCAGGAAGAGCCAGGGAACTGATGTCCCCTGGGAGCAGCTCTCAAAGACTGGCTGCAATTGGCGTATGAACAGCCCAGCTCCCTTGCTCCTTGGAGAGATCCTTTGAGATCATGTATTTTCTATCATCCCAGCATTTCCCTGGGAGAATTCACTCCAGTCCCCACCTAAAGCCCCTGGATTGGCTGCTTTCTCCTCTTCCCTTCACTACCTCACTTCCCCACTCCCCAACTGGTAATCTCTTTCATCCCATCCTTCTCTTGGGGTCTGACTCTGGGGCAAGTCCCTGCCCTCATAGAGCATTTATTCTGATGGGAGACAAAGAGAGTAGACCCATCCCACAAGGCCCCTCGCCTTCATCAGCCTGTGACCGGGCCTACTACAGGGCCAAGACCAGACCCCCTTCCTCACTCCCCACCTGTATGTTTCCCTTTCCAGGACTATCCTGCCTACCCTGGCTTCCCTCAGAGCCAATACTCCCAGTATTACAGCTCATCCTACAACCCTCCTTACGTCCCAGCCAGCAGCATCTGCCCTTCCCCCATCTCCACGTCCACCTACGTCCTCCAGGAGGCATCACACAACGTCCCCAACCAGAGTTCTGAATCGCTTCCAGGTATGTACAGTCACTGTCTTGTGGTCATTCATGGCTGTGGTCTGAACTCTTACAAGAAGGAGGGACTGGATGTAAGTCTCAGTTGTAATGAACTGGTCACCCAAGGGCTAAATCTAATCTTCAGATATATTTTGTTGGCGTGTGTGTGTGTGTGTGTGTGTGTGTGTGTGTGTGTGTGTGTGTGTTTAATTGCACCCATATTTAAAAGTCAGAAATTTTTACCTAAAAATCCTAATTTCAACCTATGGAACCCACCTAGATGATGAGCAACACTTGGGAGAGTCCATATCTTGGCCCTTTGGTGATGCATATCCCTGTGCAACTAACTCATCAGCCTGTGGATTCATTTGTTCTACAGATCTTCTACACACATGTCTTCTCTTTTATGAGATGGTTGGGGCTTATCAACATTAAATGACTGACAGTAATAAATTATAACATCCAAATGGAAAGAAATATCATTGAGTTTTGGTTTTGGTATTTTTTGTGTGTTTTTTGTTTGTTTGTTTGTTTTTGTCTGAAACCTGCTGATGTTATGGAGCTCTGTAGGGCTAAGCTAGCATGATGGTGCGTGGACATTCGTTCAATAAATATTAATTGGTTGATGGTTAGAAAAAGAACACCCCTTTGTTTCCTGGGGTTCTTTGTGCAATTGTTGCTTTTAGCCCTTGTATTTTTCCTCCCTGAGGGTGAATTAGATGTCCTTGGGTTGGCGATACATGGAGACAATATGGCCAAGCATTTTTAAATCAACTTTTGAGGAAATTTAGGGCTTGAGCATTGATTTTGGTCATTGTGATCTCATTACTGAATATTTAATGAATGCATCGTATCTATTTAGCAATTTCCAAAATGCTTCCTTTGAAGGGTATGAAATTTAACAAACTTTTTTTGTTCATAATCTTGAAGTATCTTGGACCATCCTGCTTTTCAGAATGTGGCCTCCCCAAACCGGCTTCAGAAAGGAAATATAATCAGGAAAACTCCAAGCAGATTCCCCTTTCTATAATTTGATGGGGAACTGGATTCTACAGGCTTACTTCACAAGAATTTGGGTTAGGTGGGAAGGTCATTTTTGTTCCCCATCAGAAGGGAACATAAAGGCTCCTTGTGTCTCTTTGAAATTTTTCTTTATTGTTCTTCATTTATCCCTTGGTCTACAGTTCAATGATAAGTGGTTGAGATGGTTTTTACTGTGAGTCTAATAAGCGCACATAACATCTAGTGACATAAATAATTGTCAGCTACAACCGAGATCCCATCTCTTTTCCCCAGTGTTCATTATAAAGGAAGAGCATTCCGCATACACGTACACACACACACACACACACACACACACACACACACACCCAGGCACTCCACTTTCCCATAAAAACTCCACTTTTGAAATTATTCAGGATCTCCTTGAGTGGTTGGTTCCAAGCTCCAGAGGCTCGAGAGGTTTATGTATTACAGCTAGATCTCGCTCACTCGCGTGGCCTGATGCTCGTCTCCCCGCGCCCCCGCCCCCCGCCACCGCGGCCCCCAGCCCCGCTGCAGTGCACTCTGCATGGACATGCACTAACAGTCATATGAAGCCCCAACAATTTGCAGATGATTGCAGGGCAATTTGCTGATGTAAAAGGGCAAAACCTGAACATCTGACGTTACTCGAGAGAAAAGACAAATCAGTAGTGTGGCTTCAGAACTTTTTTTTCTTTTAAAATTTTTAAGTATGATATAAATTATCTAAAAAGAAGTGGGAGGATTTTTTTAAACTTCTTAGGTCATTTCCTCTAGTCAATAGGAGAAAAGTTTTTTTAAATCTCCGAAGAAGAAGAAACTTGGAAGCTCCTCCGTGCAGTTTGGCAACCTCTAACAACATTACAAATGTGTGTACTCTTTAACCCAATTTTTCTACTTGTAGAAATTTATTTTAAAGATAAATTCCCACATAGGTCCAAAGACTTAAGTGAAAAGGTTATTTATTGCAGCAGCATAATAGCAAAAGACTGGAAATGACATTAACAGGAGTCTGGTTAAATAGTTTATGGTGCATCTACGAGTCACATACTATACATCTCTTAAAAAGAGTAAACTAGAGCCCTGGCTGGTATGGCTCACTCAGTTGATTGAGCTTTGTCCTATGCACTGAAAAGTTGCTGGTTCAATTCCCAGTCAGGGCACATACCCAATTTGTGGGCTCAATTCCCAGTAGGGGGCATGCAGGAGGCAGCCTATGGATGTTCCACTCTCACATTGATGTTTCTCTCTCTCTCCTTCTCCCTTTCTCTCCTTCTCCTTTCCTCTCTCTCTCTAAAAATAAATTTAAAAAAAAATTTAAGAGTAAGCTAATAAAATAAAAATAAAGAAATAAAGAAAGAATATTTTTTAAAAAGAGTAAGCTAGATATATCTACACTAACATGAATCTCTCTGAGTGATTATGAGAGTTGGAAAAAAGCAAAGTGCAGAACTATGTGTATAATAAGATCCTGGGTTTTTTTTTTAAGTATAGTTTAATACCCATATTTGCATAGGAAATTTCTGGAAGGATTCAAAGGCAACAGTTAACATTTTCTCTGGGGAGGGAATTAGAGGAAAGAAGAGACTAGTTGTTACAGACAGTCTGTAGTCCACTCCATTCAACAACAGCAAAAGACTTTTTTTTAAGTACACATGAGACATTTACCAACATAGACATATTCTGGGCTTTAAATCAAGTTTCATTACATTTAAAAGGATACGAGTCATATAAATAATGTTCTCTGAAAACAGTAGAATTAAATTAGAAATAAATAACTGACATGTTTTTGGAAAATTCCCAAATATTTGGAAGGTAAATAACACACTTTTAATAACCCATGTGTGGTGGTTAATTTTGTGTCAACTTGGCTGGGCTAAGGGATGCCCAGTCACAGGTAAAATGTTATTTCTGGGTGTGTCTGTGAGGGTGTCTCCAGAAGAGATGAGCATGTGAATCAGTAGACTGAATAAAAAACATGCTCTCACCCATGTAGGTGGGCCTCATCTAACACCCACTGAGGACCCATGAGAGCACAAAGGCAGAGGAAGGGCCGTCTCTCTCACTTCCTGAGGTGGTTCGTCCATCTTTCCCGGACCTCAGACATTAGGGCTCTAGGTTTTCTGGCCTTTGGACTCCAGAACTGACATCAGGGATCTCCCGAGTCTCAAGTCGCCAGCCGCAGACTGGGAGTTCCACCATCAGCTCCCCTGGTTCTCAGGCATTTGAACTCAGACTGTGTGAATCCATTTGTTTAAAACTCCAGCAAATGCAAACTAATTTACACTGAAAGAAAGCAGATCAGTTGTTGCCTGGGCAGAGAGGAAGAAGAGATTACAAAGGAATTATAAGGAAACTCTTGGAAGTGCTGGATTTGTTCATTATCTTGACTGTGGTGTTTGTTTTATAGATTTATATGTATGTCAAAAGTTATCAAATTGTGCACTCTAAATATCTGTGATTTGTTGTATGTCCATTATATCTCAATAAAGCTGTTAAACAAGTAAAAAAACATAAAAAGGGAGAAATACAAAGAGTAGAATGACTCCAAGAAAGGTTTACATCCATTGCTCTAGCCTGTGTACCTGACTGTGACCTTGAACTTTGACCCTTCATTCTCAAGAATGTATAATGTGTGGGAAAGGACTGCTTATTTTGGCACCTCTAATAAGTTGGCTTTACATATACCTTATTTAGACATTTCTAGGTAGGTAATAACATTAGCTTAATAATATTTGCTTGGATTTTAATGGTGTCTACAGATGTTTTCTAAGCTCCCATTCTCAGAACTACAAGTCAATGAGGATAAACCTTATTTACTTGACTCTTAAGCATCTGTGAATATGTTTACTGCCTGTTCCTTGTGGTCCAGAAGAAAGTCTTTGCTAGATGGATGTTTGGGAACCTCTGATGCTGTATCCTGAAAATGATGGGGAGTTGGAGACAGCCCAGCAGTCCCAACAACTCAAAATCACGTCTCTTCTTACCATGTTCTTAGTCTGCTAAGAAGTTTTGTAAATATTAAATAAACAAAGTTCAGTCCTTAGGGTTTTGGAGGGAAATAATCCTTTCAGGGTAGGAAAAAACTCAGTCCATTGCCAAGTATTTTAGACAAAAGCATTTCCCCCTGATGACCCAAGCCCTGGCGATTATGGAGGAGAGGTGGAGTCTATATTTGGGAGCTAAACAAGCAGCTGGACAGTGAGAAAGTGGGATGGGATGTCCTCTCAGGTTCCATGCTGGTCTACAGTTCTGTCACTCTAGTGACAAGGGCAGGCCCATGTTTTAGCTCCGGCTCTACCATTGATTTGCAGGGTAACCACAGACTTCATCATCTCACTAAGCCTTAGTTCCCTCATTAGTTAAATAAAGATAATCAAGTATAATTTTTAAAACCATGTATTTAAAATTTACGTGCTTAGCCCAGCCAGTGCAGTGGTTGAGCTTGACCCATGAACCAGGAGGTCATGGTTTGATTCTGGTCAGGGCACATGCCCAGTAGGGGTTGTACAGGAGGCAGCCAATCAGTGATTTTCTATCATTATTGATGTTTCTCTCTCCCTTCCTCTCTCTGAAATCAATAAAAACATATTTTTTAAGAAAACGTATGTGCTTAAAACAACAATACAACTTGGGTGCTGACGTTGGGACCTGAGTCCCAGGAGGGTGCTGCTCACTTGTTCGGGGTCCTTAGACAATTGCCCAAGGGCATGTGTGTGGCAGCCTCTCAACACCCCATATGGATGAGAAGCAGCCAGTGCCCCCCTCTGTCCTGCACCTTCTGACTGATCCTTGCATGCATGTGGGTTGAGTTGAGCATCTAATTGCCAGCCCTGTGTTGGATGTATATAATCTCATTTAATTCTCAAATGGACAAGTCTCTCAACAAGTAAAGCTTAAAAGGAGCAAGCTGCACAGGGACAGGAACATAGAGAATTCTCCAACACCCCCATCAGTCCCAAGGGAGGGGGGTCTCTTAATGGTAGAAGAATTTGAGGCCCAGCCACATATAAATATTTCTTTTCTTCCTCTATTAGTGTATTTGTTCCCCCAGTGGCCTCACCCTCACTTTACTGAGATCCTTGTTCAGATGCCTGCTTATCCACAAGGCATTCCCTGACTAGCCCCGTATAAATTAGTCACGCCCAGCACTCCCTGTTCCCCATGCACTTTATTCATTCTCTATAAGGCATGTCCCCACCTGGCACATTATATATTTACTTGTTTGTCTAATGTCTCTCCTCTCTCTAGAATTTAGGTGCTATGGGCATCCGTGCCTGAAACTATGTCTACTCAGTAAATGTTTGTTGGCCGAATGAATGAGTATGCATGGGCAATTTAAGAGCCTGACAGGAGTGATTTTGATTCTACATGATCTCTTCCTTCGATGCTGCCTTTGGGACCCACCACTTTGGCGTTAGACAGTTCTGATGTGATATTTCCTGGGAGGAGACTCTCAGCAAAGCTTCCCTTTCCTCCACCAGGTGAATATAACACGCACAATGGACCTTCCACGCCAGCCAAAGAGGGAGACACAGACAGGCCACACCGGGCCTCCGACGGGAAGCTCCGAGGCCGTTCTAAGCGGAGCAGTGACCCCTCCCCAGCAGGGGACAACGAGATCGAGGTAACTCCAACTGCCTCTGACTTGGTGGATGTAATCTCCATCTGTGGCCTGAACAGAAGGGCAGGGGACAGAGTTCTGTCCAAGTACATGGAGGAGAATGGCCACTTGCATTCACAAAGCGCAGTTACAGAGAAAAGAGCCCTTGAAGGAAAAGTGGGGAAGAATTAGGCTGGCCATAGGGAAACACTATTGACTGACGGGCTAGTAAAGAACAGTGTGGTTCTCAAGCATAAGCAGCAGCAGAATCCTCAGGGACTAAGGAAAACCCAGTCTGCTGGGCCCCACCCCCAATTCAGTAGATCTGGGGCAGGGCCTGAGAATTTGCATATCTAACAAGTTCCCAGATGCTGCTGATGCTGCTGGGTTGGGGACCACACTCTGGGAGCCCCTGATACACAGGACAATGGGCATTGGACCTTCCCCGCTGGGTCCGAGTGGTTCTTAACCCTGGCTACACATTAGAATCACCTGGCGTGCTTTTAAAATATAGATGCCCAGGCCCCACCCCAGAGTAATTAAATAGACATTGCAGGGAGTTCTGAAAGCTCCCCTAGTGGTTCCAATATGGCCTAGATATTTATCTGCCTGGAGACAGGAGGCTGGCTCAGATGAGCACACATGGTTCCTATGATTCTGAGTTTCTCAGACAGTGGTTCTCAGCCTGGGCTGCACCTTGGAATCTCCTGGGAGCTTTGAGAAATCTTCGTTCTCAAGCTGGACCCAAGATCGACTAAATCAGACTCCCTGAGGATGGGACCCAGGAATCAGGATTTTAAGCTATCCAGGTTATTCTTTCATATGCCCCAGGCTGAGAACGGCTGATGTAAGGGATGCACCAATCTTCATTGTAAGAAAGCAGGTGTAGGATTATTGGTCAGGCACTGACATTTTCAAAAAACAAAATAGAATAGCATGAGAGAGGAAGAAGGTACAGAGGCCAGATGAATGCAAAAAAAAAAACAGAGGCAACTGTTACCTGTCAAGGGAGAAAAATGAGCATGTGCAGTAGTTTGTACTTATTTGCAAAAAGCAGTCATTCGTTGGCTTGAGTGTGCCATAGGAATGTGTATAGTATTTCAAAGGCAGTGTCAGTGCCAAAAACTCAAATGCATCATCACATCCCTATTCCTTATCCTGTCCAATTCATGTAACAGCTACAAAGCTCAGCCCGCAAATTCAGATATGCTACGAAAGACCATGTTCATCATTTCTTTAAGATCAAGGTAATTTTGACCCTGAGTCCCCATCCCATCTGGGTGAGTAGGAAATACCGTCTTATTATTGGGGCCCCTCTCCTCCCAGAATTGTATGAGAGTTTCGGGGTTTAAGTGGTCTCAGGAAACAGAAGAAGAGCTTCTAATGTCCAGTGTGGCTTGGTCACTGCCACCCTCCTCACGGTCAGTGCCTGCTGTGGTCAGTGCAAGTCCACCACTCTCTGGGGTTTCCATTGCTGTACCTCAGGCATGGAAATCCTTGTTGAGGACAAGAACCTTGGACTATGAGCTACAATCCTTTGGTTGTAAGCAACAGAATCCAGTTCTGGTTACTTAAGCCAAAAGGATTTTACTGGGAGGAAGTCATGAAACCAGGGTTAGAAAGAACAGTCACAGGGAACCCTCGGGATGCCAGCCCCTGCTGGAGGCGAACCATTTGATTCTAGTGCCACGTCACTCCATGTTCCAATGCAAGGAGACAGCATCCCATGGGCCTGGCCTGGCTCTTATGCTTGCCTCCGATGGACAGTCCCGCCAAGACAGCACACAGTGGACAAAGAAGCAAACTGGTGCTCTTGTAAGGGGGGGTGCGCTGGGGGCCCAAATAACAGATGCTCACCGCCAGGGCATTTGATATTTACCCAGTATTCACTGGTAGGGCTGTACTAGTTGGCCAGTGTTCACTAGTAGGGCTGTGTTACTTAGCCAGTGTTCACTGGTAGGGCTGTAGTGGTTATTTACAACTGGTGTCTGTCCCAGTCTTCCTAGGTGTTAAGTATGTGGGACATGACGCGGAGATCATGCTTGTCCCCTACATTTGGTCAACCTCCAGCAGCCATCTCCTCTGAGAGCTGACCACCCTGGGGGCCTGCCACCTGGGACTGTTCTCAATCCAGGAGATTTTGTCCTTGTTTTTCCTCTAATTCTTAAAGACCCCCACCTTCCAAAATTGGGGAGACATTGCACAATCCCTTCAGCAAAAGGAAGAGGAAATGTTTTGACTCTAGGTTGTCCCTGCTTTATGCCCGCCCATATTCCTGAGGGTTTTCTACCAGCTTGAAGTTGCAGAGCTATAGAAATCACCCAGAGCAATCCATACTTTAGTATTTCAAAACAATATGCTTGTATGTTCAGTCAGCTAACATGGTTTCTGCTCTTGGTAGGGGATGGTGGGGTAAAAAGACATTTTTTTCATTAAACTAAGAGGGAGGTGGAGGTGGCATGGAAGTCGCGGATTGCAGGGTGATATTATTCTGGAAACATCTGCTTCTTGATTCCAAAGTAAGTACCACTGGGCAGGAACAGTTGAAAAGGTGTGAGCCGTGTTTCACTTCTGTGCTTCTTGTCACAGGGAGGGTTTGCACGATCGCACCTCCTAAGTCTTGGCAGTTTTGCTAATGACTGAAGCCCCTGAGACAGAAATTATGTACAGAAGTGGAAAGGAGGAAAATTCTGAGTGTGTATTAGTTTAAATTCCTCAACTTCAGGTGCCAGAAACCAACCTGAGCTAGCTTAAACGAAAAAGCAGAATTTATTTTAAGGGTACACAGATTCTCTTAGAACCCAGGGACAGGGTACAGTGGAGTATCAGCAAGACCTAGGACCACAGGTGGCCGGGCAAGGAACTGCATTTACACTTCTCTCCCCTGTGCCACACTGAAGGTGCCAGAAGCTCCAAGTAAGCACGTCTTTTGAGTGTCCCATGCCACAGGTTACTGGGCACAGCCCATTCTGCTTTTTTTTTTATTAATATGTTTTTATTGATTTTTAGAAGAAAGGAAGGAAGAGGGATAGAAAGGTAGAAGCATCGATGAGAGAGAAACATCATTGACCCGCTGCCTCCTGCATGCCCCCTACTGGGGATCGAGCCCGCAACCCAGGCATGTGCCTAACGGGAATAGAACCGGTGACCTCTTTGTTCCTGGGTTGATGCTCAACCACTGAGACACACCGGCCAGGCTCATTCAGCTTCTAACTGAAGCCAGGTCCTGCAAAAGTGTTGTCTTTCCATCTTTCACCTCTTTGTTCCTCTCTCTCTCTCTGCCTTCCCTGTCCTTCACATGTAGCCTCCAACAACCACCCAAAGATGATTAATTTCCTTCTAGGCCCTAATTTTAAGTTCCCAAGGCAAGGCCTCTGACTCAAATGGAGTTAGGGACCCGACCTAGACCAAACCCAGTGGGCTAGGGAATAGGGTTACCTGCAGAATGGCCCCCAGGAACTTGCCCACTAAGGATCTAGGCCTGGGGGATAGAGTGGAGGCTAGTGGGGGACAGGGACAGGCCTGCTTCAGAGGAGATATAGGTAAATTAATTGAGCCTGCATTAAATTTGAAAATATTTGCTGATTTTTTTTTAATTCTCTTACTAAAATGTCTAAGTTTAACCAACCTAGTTAGTTCAGATAAATTAGGACTTGGATATTTAAACCTCAGAAGCCCTCCTCAAAAACAGTGGTTTTTAAACATTTTTTTTTACTATGACCCAAAGTAAGAACTATACTTAATATCATGACCCAGCATTTACATACACATAACTATATAATGAGACCAAAAAAAAAAAAAAAACTCACAAAAATAATATGCAGGTCTGCAGTTTGAAAATCCCTGCACTAACTGACCTTTTTACTTCTAGATACCACCCTTCTCTTTATCCTTAAGGGCGTGGCAAATGCTAAGGAATAAATACAGCCACTGAACTCCAGAAAGGTTTTTAAGGTGGCTCGTTGACAATGGCATACTTAGCAGGTGCATTTGTCCCCCATTCTGACCTTGCCCAAGACTAGCTGTATCAGTGATCACTAGGCCTTTTGTTCTTAAAAATAATGGCCACCAGGAAAATTAGGACAACAGTATGAAAAATAAGGTCCAAGATAAATAAATATCAAGAAAGGTGAAAGAGAAAGGAAATGTTTAAAATTCTGATTGGTTTTCTTATAAAGATTCAAGATCTTGCATTCTTAAATTAAGAGGCAGAGCTATTGGGAAAGGAATACTCAAAGACAAACAACAAGTAAGTGTAAATTTTTAAATGTCAGCAAGAATCAGAAGTTTAATAGAAGAGTTGGAAGAGGAAGTTTAAGAAATCTACCAACAAAAAGGATAAAATTATAGAAAATACATTTTTAAAGATAAGCAGCATCAACTCAGGATGTCTAATTTGACTATTGGAAATTCCAGAAAGAGATAACAGTGGAAAAGATGGAAGGAAATTATTTAAAGAAATAAGATCGGAAATATGAACTGTATGAATGAAAAAAAGACAACACCTAGATATATCTTTATGGAATTTTGAGGATACCAAGTATAAAGAAAAGGTCCTTAAAAAAAATTCTAAAGAGAAAAAAAGTAAAACCTACAAAGGAGTGAGGACCAATGAAACATCAGACTACTCATCAATCACACTGGACACCACAAGCTGAGGAATTCTTTCAAAGGACTAGAGGGCATTGTTTTCCTATTGGAATTCTGTACCCACAGGAACTGTAGAGCAAAATGAAGATATCACCAGATATGCAAGAATTCTGGAAAATTATTTTTCATGAACCCTTTCAGAAGAAGAAACTCAAAGATGTACTCAAGCACAACAAGGAAGAAAAGCAAGAAAGAGATTTGGGATCTAGGAAACAGCAGATTTGACCCAGAAATAACAGTCATGCTAGCTATGCAGCAAGCTAAAGATGATCCACACCATATTAGAGCATTCTGTCATGGAGGATGGACAACTTTGATACTGAGGGTATGGCTGAATTTGAGATTCTAATGAAGGCACATTAATGGAAATGAGAAAAAATTAAGGCAATTAATAAACTCTAGCAAAAAAACAAACCGTTTTATCTAACAGGTATGATTCCTATGTGAACAAACTGAGAGATGGCATCATTTTAATTGGATGGAGTGCAAAAAAGGAGACTGTGGCCTTGATGGTAAGAAGAGTCTTGGCTCTGGAGTTAGAACATTGGACCCATAGCGAATGAAGTGAAATGCTAGTACATTACTTGGCTTTGCAGTGAACAGTCTTCACAAGACGTGAGTGCTCTTTACTGGTTACCAACTTGTAAAAGCAACATATAGACGGAGCAGAGACGCCTGAAGTGTAGTTATTAAGCCACATGCACAAACCAGTTTATCCACACTGACAATGCTGAAGCAAGGCAAAAGCTGATTGAGAGGGGAGGAAGCAGGGGAAAGGCTAGGGACTCCAATATTCATATCTTCCTATTGGATTGGCGGTGTTAGCCAAGGAAGAATATCCAAAGCTGATGGAATGGAAAATAAGAGGCATTCATATGGGGAAAATAAACCCAAATCTTTCAGATTGCCAAGTCAAAAGATATTGTCTAAAGTTGGCACATCAGTTAAACAAAGATATAAGTATGTTATTTAGAGTTAACCAACAGAGTTGCTAAAAAGAGAAATGGTCAGAAGTAGTTGGACTTATGGTGAGCTGTGAATGTAAAATGCTAATATTTCATTTTGTCAAATGAGCTATATGATTTTTATTGCTATTTCTGGACTGAATTTTTCCTTTTTTGAGCTTTTATGTGGAAGGCAAGAATGGGCTTCTTGGTTCTGGCATTGACTGGGTTGAGAGGAGCCCAAAACTTGGCCATCAGCATGCTCTTTACACAGCTGAGGTTGGATGGGGACGTAAGGACGCATCAGTAGGTCGAATGTTTTATAACTTAAAGATAATGTTTTTCAAGACTTCTTTTTCCTCCAGGGAATTAATTCCTGCAGACATTAAGTCAGACGCAAGTGAGTCCATTTGTCTCCATTCTCTTCCTCTCTTTTTATCACAGCGTGTGTTCGTGTGGGACTTGGATGAGACAATAATTATTTTTCACTCCTTACTCACGGGGACTTTTGCATCCAGATACGGGAAGGTAAGAATCCATTTGTCTCTCATTTTTTCCAACATGACTTTGTGTGCAGCTGATTTGTCCAGGGAATTGTGGGGGCAGTTTATGAGGCAGCTTCTCTAACAAAAGCAGTCCCTTTGGGTCTGCCTGTGTTGGAGAAAGCCTATGGAATTTTCCCTTGACATGTGAAAATTTAATTAGCTTCCCCTTCTATTGTCTCCCATGCCTTTTCTTCCAACACATGAAGCATTCAACAGCCCACTTGATAAGATATAAGCTCATAGTTGTTGGCTACCTTCTTTCTAAGAGGGCCAGGATACGCTGCAGCCCAAACCAGTAATCCTAGCTTTAAATAAAATGAGGTGAAATCTTTTTCTTCTTCCCTGTTGTTTATCTTAGTGTTTCCAGCAGATGAATTTAATTTTCCTTCCGTTTTTCTGAGATGAGGGGGAGGCATTTTGTCAGCTCCAGCATGGAACTTAGCAACAGCTTTGCAAATGTATCCTTGACAAATTATGTTGGGGAACCATTCCCTTAGAATGCTGGGCAATTGCTATGGGCTGATTGGTGGTGAATGGAAGAAACATTGAAACCACCTGAAGAATGCAAAAATGGGCCCAATTGCTAACACCCAAACCCTGCTGATTCTTTGCATTCATCCTGTGGGCTTCCCAACAAACCACATGTGGATGCACCAGATGTCTGCCATCTCTACAGGGAGACGGGTGGGGGTGGAAGGGTGGAGCTTCCGAGGACTGGCGAGTTCCCATCTCATCCGGGGTGAACGACCTGTTGGCAGCTGCTTCCACGCCTGGGTAGGAACCATGAGACTCGCCAGCGCCTGGAAAATATTTCTGTTTCTGTTTAGAGACCAGGAATATGATTTGACATCACCTCATGGCTTTTCCAGCTGCTCGTGTTTTTTATGGGAGGTATAACAAGCTGGATGTGCAATTAGCAAGATAGATTTATCGTCTGCCATTATGTTGTAAAGAATATAAAAATGGTGTTGGTGGTGCAGAAATCTCTTATGGTTGTAGGAATGCCGTTAATATGTCTAGCAGTGCCTGCAGGAAATCCAGCATGCGTGTTTGGTCTATGCACAGGTGAGGTAAAGGAGGGCAGAGTCAAGAGCCGCAGAAAACACCCGAGTGGAGTTGGCCACCATTGCCAAGAGTGGGGCTGTTCCAAGGGGCTGCTGTAGTGAGTTGCTCTCCAGGTCTGGGTGTTCTATGGGTTTTCTACCCACCGTCACCCGGGTCAAGTCACCTTCCCTAAAAAGCATCCCTTCACTCTTCTTGCCCTTAGAGATAGCCCACTCTGAGGTTGTACACCTTGTGCAGCAATCGGTTCTCGGGAATTGTATAGGGCTTTGTCATCTTAAGGATGATTTTTGTGTCTGTGTCCCACCACCACTTCTTAAACCAAATTGTGGGCTCCCTCAAGACAGGGGCAAAGCCAAGAGCTGCTTTCAAAACCCCATGCCACCTGGTCCATGTGATTCCTCATTGTCAACCACCTCTCCAAGCCTAACACCTAATCCCAGCTACCTTCTCCTCCAGCTATCTGGTCTCCCAGCTCCCGCTCTTGCCCTTTACAGCCCCCACACAAGCCTGGTCCTATCACTCCCCCTACTGAAAAAAACCATCAGTGGGCTCCCCATTGACAAGCCCTAACCCCGGCCTTCAGGGCTCTTCAGGAGCTGGCTCTTGCCCTACTCTCTAGCCCCATCTCCTCCTACTCATCCTGAGTTGCTTTCTGTCCTTGAACCTGCCACGTTCTCGCCCCTATCTGCTGGACTTCTTCCAGAAACAGAGCCTCAGACAAATGAGTGTGGGTAGTTTATTGGGGGGTGGATTCCAAGAGACATCGCTGCAGAGGGAGGAAATGAGGCAGCCCATGTAGTGTGCATAAATAGTTACTATGGTAACTGGGGTTCAATTCCACTAGGAACCCTCAGAGTGGACCCACCCAAAGAATGAGGGTGCTGGGATATTTATCCACAGGTTCCCTTCTATCATGGGTTGAGGGCAAGGAAAGCCTTTGCATGTACAGGAATGGTGACAGCTGAGGGGACCTGGGAAAGAGGCACATTAGAAGCCTTTGCTATATCTATAAAGTTATTTTACAAGGTCAAATCTTATTTATCTTTTCAGTTCCTCCAAGAGGAC
This sequence comes from Cnephaeus nilssonii, assembly GCF_951640355.1. Lineage (NCBI taxonomy): Eukaryota > Metazoa > Chordata > Mammalia > Chiroptera > Vespertilionidae > Cnephaeus > Cnephaeus nilssonii. The sequence continues at coordinate 67,825,655 of NC_137082.1, read as the reverse complement.
TTTCCATCTAAATTGCATCTCTCCCCATAACTGTATTTTTCATTTATAATTATAATTCTATACTTAAGTGTCTTTATCCCTCCTAGGATATATGTACTGTGAGGGCACGGACCATGAACATTATTTTATCAACCCAACAAGTCAATGCATGATCCAGAATTGCTCAATAAATATTTGCTTCATGAATGAATCAGCGTGATTCTCTAGAATGAAAGCTGTGTGACGACAGGCACTCTTTCTCCTGTTTTGTTTGTTGCTCTATCCCCAGGGCATAGGACAGTGCCCCCCACATAGTGGGCATCAAATAAATATTTGTTGAATAAAGGAAGGAAGGAAGGAAAATAATATCAAAACAAAAGATTTCTAACTGATGGCTGCCAGCCAAATTCAGCCTGCAGACATTTTTAGTTTGGTCTCTAGAGTGCTTGGAAAAATGTGAATTTGTTGCCAACACTTAAAAATCAGGAGACTGCACAGACCAAAACAATCTAGATTTCTAGCTCTTCTTGAAAAATTAGAAAGTCTGTCTATCCTACATTCCCAAAGGCAGCTATCAGCAGGAGCAGAGTAGCAACTGCCTTATTATCAGGCTGTATTCTCTCCAGCCCATCCACAGCCCCAACCCGGCCTATTTAATTTGTTTATGGGGCCCTGCTGACCTCATTAGCATCTGAATTTCCTTCTTTTTTTTTAATGCCATATCATTTTTGAGTGAACATGTCTTTTTAAAAATATATATTTTTTATTGATTTCAGAGAGAAAGGTAGAGGGAGAGAGAGAGAAACATCAATGATGAGAGAGAATCATTGATTGGATGCCTCCTGCATGCCCCACACTGGGGATCAAGCCCGCAACCCGGGCATGTGCCCTTAACTGGAATAGAACCTGGGACCCTTCAGTCTGCAGGCCATCACTCTATCCACTGAGCCAAACCAGCTAGGGCTAGCATCTGAATTTCAACATTCATCCTAGAATTACAGAACCACAGAATGTCAGAGCTGGAAGGACCTAGGAGACCATCATGCCCAATTAGTCTTCATAGTACATAAAGAGAAACTGAGGCTCAGCGAAAGATCATCCAGGACAGAATAAGAGTCAGACTTCAGGCTCACATGCCTCCTTGTGCTCTCGGGATGTACAGGGAAAACTGAGGTGAGAAGCTATTGGAGCCCCCAGGTGTCCTGTGCCATCTTCATTACTCTTGTAGAATTCCCCCCTCCCTCCTCCATCTCTCTCTTAGGTGAGAAATGAGTATTTTTTATTTACTAAATCCAGCAACCCTGAGAGAGATTCAAAATAACTGTGGCTTAGACAAGATAGAAAATTCCCCTAGCCTAACAGGTGTAGCAGTTCAAGCTGGTAAGGCTGCTATAGGGCACCAGGGAACTTCTGTCTTACTCTCTGCCATCCCTAAGCATTGCCCTCCCTCATTGCCAAGATAAGACATAGCTCACTCTGTGTGTGGATTCTAAGCCAGTTAGAAAGGGGAAGAGGAAAAGGGAAGTTCACCCCTCTATCCTTCATTTTATTTTATTTTTTTTGTCCCTCTCTTTAAAGGCCAGACCCAGAAGTTACACTTATCATTTCCACTCACATCCCATTGGCTGGAATTTTATCACATGGCCACACCTAGCTGCAAGGGAGTCTGAGACGTGTAGTCTAGTCATATGCCCCATTAAAATTTAGAGGCTATTTTTCTCAGAGGGAGAAAGGAAGAATTGATATTGGAAGACAACTAGCAGTTTTCAGCACAAAGTACCATGTAATAAGAGGAAGAACAATGAAAGAAAAATATTGTGGAAAAATAAAATCAGTGCTGTTCAAAAGTTCTGTTCAATTGGATTTGTGGGTCTGAAGATCCAAAGAGAAGTCTGGACTATAAACTTGAAGGTCATAGAATTGTAGAAGATCTAGAGGAACAGGAGAGTGTGAGCCCCATTTTGCAGACAGGGTAACTGCGACACAGGGAGGTTATATAGTCAGGGTATTCATAACAGAGCTAAAACACTTGGCCTTGACTTTTGGCCCATAGCTCTTTCTCTTTGTGCTTTTCCAGTAGCTGCAGCCATGTGGAGCTTATTATTAATATCTAGTATTATCAACAGTAAAAATAAAATTTTAAAAATTAAAAGAAAAAACAATAACTATTATCAAGCATGACTCTCAGTGTGAAGAATGGAGTATTTAGGCTACAGTGGAAACTTATTGGATCACAAGAAATGAAAATTCCAGGGGTATATGGGATTCAGGTTGGGCTAGATCCAGGAGCTCAAGCAATATTCTCAGAGTTTAGTGTTTCTGCACCCCTCAGCCAACTTTCTTCATATAGTGGCTCCCTCTCAGCAATCCCAACTTAAAAAGGAGACCTTCTACTTCCCAAATTTCAGCACAACTCTCAGGCTCGAATCTCACTGCCCCAAACTGGGTCAAATGCCCAACCATTCACCAACCTCCGTGCCTCTGATTAGCAAGCCTAGATCAACAGCCCATTTCTGGCATGGAGAGAGTAGAGAATCAGGTCAGCTCCATCCCAACCAAATGAACTCTGTGAAAAGGAGTGGTCCCCCAAAAGAAACTGAAGTGCTCTTTCCAGAAGAGAGAGAAGACTATGGAGGTCCAGAATTGGCTCTGAAGTCGAAGACCCCTGTACATCCACGCCATTTGCCTGTGGCCATTGTGTTGAGCACTGTACAGGAAGCGGAAATCATATCAATTGTGGTCCCAGCCAAAGGGGTGGCTCACTGTTTACTTAGGGAAATCAGACCAACAGACCTAAAATGATTAAGGAATGATTCAAACCAGAATGTTTGAGTTTTAAAACAGAAACCGGGCTCTACTCCTGTTCCCAGTCAGAGCATGTGCTGCTCGAGGCTGTCATCTCTCCACTTCCTTTCCATTTCTTCCTACCCCGTTCTCAGAGCCAGAGCATCCCTTTGGTGTCTGTACCCTCCCACAGGCTGCGGATCCATTAGGAGTTCCCTGGAGAGCTGGCGTAGCCAGAAACTGCCACCTCTTTCCTGACCTCTCCTCCTCCCGCCCTGTCCCTGAACTCTGTTTTTTCCAGCTGAGATCAGGCAAAGGCAAGGTGGTCAGGAGTCTCTGCCTGTGGCCAGGATTCTGAGAGGGATTACTCAGCAGTCCTGGGCTTCACAGTGGCTCGGCCCAGGCTCCTTCTTTGTAACTTGCCTTCCAGACAGCTCAGTACCAATTGGAAACTCAGCTCCAGGCCTCGTTGTGTGTGTGTGTGTTTTTAATAACAGCTTTAGTGAGATAGAATCACATACCATAAATGTACCGTGTTAATGTGTACGATTCAGTGGCTTTTAGTATATTCAGAGTTGTGTGACCATCACCACTGTCTAATTTTAAAACGTTTTCATCACCCAAAAAGAAACCCATATCAGTTAATAAACATTCCTCATTTCCCCCTCCCCACAGCCCCTGACAACCACTGATCTTCCCCTCTCTATAGATTTGCTGCTTCTGGACATTGTGTATGACTTGGATCATGCATTATGTGGTCTTTGGTGGGAGGCTTCTTTTACGTAGCATAATGTTTTCCGTGGCCATCCATGTTGTAGATGCACAGCACTTTCTTCCTTTTTGTTGCCACGCAATTTTCCATTCTACCACATTTGGCAGCTGGGATGCTGCCACTTTTGGCTGTTAGGAACAGCGCTGCCGTGAACATTCGCGTACAGGTTCTTGTGTGGACATACGTTTTCAATGCTCTTCGGTGTATACCTAGAACTGGCATTGCGGGGTCATATGGTAACGCTAGGTTTATCATTTTGAGGAACTGCCAGACTGTTTTCCAGAGTAGCTGCACCATTTTACATTCCCATAAGCAATGTGTGAGGGCTCCAGTTTCTCCACATTCTCACCGTCACTTGTTATTGTCTGTCTTTTTGGTTATCGTCCTCTTAGTGGATGTGAAGTGGTATTTCATTGTAACTTTGATTTGTATTTCCCTAATGACTAATTATGTTGACTGACCAATGATGTTTTCTGTTGCTTATTGGCCAGTTGTAATATCTTCTTTGGAGAAATAGCTATAGTATTCAAATCCCTTTGCCCATTTTTTAGTGTGTCTTTTTTTTATTGTTGAGTTGTAAGAGTTCTTTATATATTCTGGATACCAGTCCATTATCAGACATATAATTTGCAAATATTTTCTCACATTCTATAGTTTTTTCCCCCACTTTATTTATAGTGTCCTTTAAAGCGGCAGTCACCAACCGGTGGTCCACGAGGTCCGAAAGGTTGGTGACCGCTGCTTTAAAGTATATGAAGTACAGCAGGGGGAACGGGTTGAAAATAAATTTAGGGAAAGGTGACCAGGGAAGGAGGCCTCATGGAGAAGGTGAATTTTTAATGAAGACTTGAAGGAAGTAGAGGAACAGATATCTAGTGAAAGAGCAAAGGGAATGGCAAGTGCAAAGGCCCTGAGGCAGCAGTTTGCCTGGTGGGTTTGAAGGACAAGAAGGCAGCTAGTGTGGATGGAGCAGAGCAAGCGAAGGGGGGAGTAGTAACTCAACTGGCTTTTGCTCTGCAGTGGGAGCCATGGTGGTTTGGAGTAGAGGAAGGACAGGGTCTGAGTTAAATTTTTAAAGCATCCCTCTGCTCCAACCCTGGGGAGAGTAGACTATAGAAGGGCAAGGTTGGAAGTAGGGAGGCCAAGGAGGAGGCTACAGCACCAGTCCAGCTGAAAGCTCACGGTTATTTGGAACGAGCGGTGGAGATGGGGTGGTGAGAAGTGCAGAGGTCTGGATAGATTTTGAAGGCAGAACCAACCACAGATGCAACGTGATTCCTTATTCTCACCCCCTAGGTCAGTGGTTGGCAAACTGCGGCTCGCGAGCCACATGCGGCTCTTTGGCCCCTTGAGTGTGGCTCTTCCACAAAATACCACGGCTTGGGCGAGTCCATTTTGAAGAAGTGGCATTAGAAGAAGTTTAAGTTTAAAAAATTGGGCTCTCAAAAGAAATTTCAATCGTTGTACTGTTGGTATTTGGCTCTGTTGACTAATGAGTTTGCCGACCACTGCCCTAGGCTACAAGGATGTTCTGTTTTCTGCCCATGATCTCCCTCTGAAGGGTCTCTTCTCACTCTATTGCCAACTAGCAAATTCCTGTTGGACAAATTCTCCCGTTTTTTTGCATGTTCACTATATGCCAAGTGCTCTGCTGTGAATGTTCTTATAAGCTGGGCCTCAAAGGCAGACACTGAGTTATTCATATTCTTTGTCCACACACGGCCCCTTCTTGTTTCACCTAGAACAGGTGGTGTATTTCCTTTTAGACTCACTTGTGCTCCTCCCCCGTCCCCGCCCCCCCCCCTCCATGGTTTCATGTGTAGCTTCTTGTTTGCTTTCCTGTAAAACTTGAATTTTTCTTTTGTGTGCATTAACTTGTCACGTATGTCAATGGCATTCTTTAAGTGCCCCGTGCTTCTCACGTTTCCCCCTCTGCACAGTGGTTCTAGATGCTTCCGCATTGCCACAAGCCCAGCTCAGTGGTTCTCAGCTGGAGGTGATGTAGCCCCAGAGGACATCTGGTAGTGTCATAAACATTTGTGGTTGTCACGTCTTAGGGGTGTGCTGCTGGCATCTAGTGGGTGGAGGCCAGGGATGCTGCTCCATGTCCTGCCGCACACAGATGGTCCCCACAACCGAGAATTATCCAGCCCCCAATGTCCATCGTGCTGCTATTGAGAAACTGCTGCTCTGAACCCAGAGTCCCATGTCTTCCTTATCCGCAGCCCCCACAGGGAGGACACCAGGCTCCGCTAACTCCCCACCAGCACAGACAACCGTGTGGCAAGATTCCTTTAGGACTGCTCTGAGCCCTGCCCCTCTCTCTCATTGAATCCCCACCACAAACCTATAACGCATGGCTTCTCCTACTATGCCCATTTGCGGAGAAGCTGAGGCTCGAGGTGGAGTGAGTCAGCCAAGGTTACCCGGCTTGGAAGGAATGAAAGTTAGGATGTGGCCCACTACTCTTAACTATGTATCTAAGCTGCGCCCCCAGGAGTCACGGGAATGGACTGGGGTAGAATAAACCCTTCTGCTTGGCCTGTGAGCTCCAAGAGCACAGGGACTGGGTCTGATGTGTCCATAGCTTCATCCCCTGGCACCCAGCAGTGCCTGGCACATCCACTTAACAAATATTTGTTGAATACACAAATAAATAAATAGCTTGTGGATAGGGACTTTTCAGCATGTGTGGTTGCAAGCATGGCAGAAAAGAGATGCCAGGGTGCCTGCCCTCGAAGGAACAAGTCTCCACACTGTGACAACACAGAGGCCTGTCAGCGTCTCTCCAGGGCCGAGATGCTGCGTGCCATCTGGCCTGGCCTCACCCAGAGCTCAGCCCACAGCGGGGCTCAACAGAGGCTGTGGAGTGTTTAGCAAGTGGCTCCTCGACGCTTGGGGCCACTGACACTTTAGCAGGTGGAGGACCTGGGATGGGGCCAGGTGACCCTTGTTGTCTACTGAGCAGAATCCTTTCCAGGACTTCCTTCCATGTCATACTTTTAAAGGGCCAGGTGCCCTGCTCAATCTGAAGAGATTAGTTTCAAACTGGCAACCCAGGGTTAGATTTGGCCTGAACACAGGTTTAGTTGTGTCCCCTGGAATTTTCTTGAATTCTAAAATCATTGCTAATAGCCCTAGCCGGTTTGGCTCAGGGGATAGAACGTCGGCCTGCTGACTGAAGGGTCCCAAGTTCGGTTCTGGTCAAGAGCACATGCCCAGGTTGCAGGCTCGGTCCCCAGTAGGAGGCATGCAGGAGGCAGCTGATCAATGATTCTTTCTCATCATCAATGTTTTTATCTCTCCCTCTCCCTTCCTCTCTGAAATAAAATAAATAAATAAACATGCTGATATTAAATTTTCAGTTAGCAGCATGGTTAAGGCCCCACCTTTATCCCTGCAGCCTCCCCATTTTCATAGGCATGATAGCTGGGTACCTGTGACACTCAGGAATGTTCTTCACAGTCATCCACGTGTCACCCAGAGGGACAGAGCCCCAGTTGCCCACAGCAGCAGCCTGCTCATTCACCCACCCTTGTTGACTTCCTTCCTCTCCCCCTTACTTCCACGCTCTGCCACCAGTGCTTCCCAGGGTCACCTCGCCGGGAAGCGGCTTGCACCTGAATCCTAGGCCGGGGGATGCTTTGGGAAGACCCAGACTAAGACATCGAGGGGGTGTGATTGCTCAGACTTCTTACCAGAACTCAAACTCCTCGCTGCCAGACCCCTGTGGTAACACAAGCCCCCCTGGCTTCCGGAAATGTGGTCCAGGGACCAGCATCTGCTAGACATGCAGTCTCGGGTCCCATTGCAGAGGTACTGAACTAGGATGGACATGTAAACTTGACCTCCAGGTGAATCCTTCCCATACTAGTCTGTGAAGTGAGATGTAAGCCATGAATTCACCTGGTGACAGCTTTTCCCATGGGTCCAGCCAGCCTCCTGTGTACCTAGGAGAGGCTGGGTAGGGAGCGCCCGGCCAGAGCTTGGGCCCCCGTGCCCCTGCGCTCAGCCAGGCCTCCCCGGAACCATTCCTCAGCCGTGTTATTACAGGGTCCCGGCTCGGATTCCAGAATCCAATCCCCAGCACAGTGCCATCGGGATGTAATCAGATCCAGTTGGCGATACACAGCCTGGCCTGTCCGTTACTGCTTTACAAACTTGAGAAGAAATTTTTAAAAAAAAAAAGCACTTTTATGACCCTGCAGTTAAAAACTATTTGTAGAAGTTGCTAAGGTTCAAATCAAAAGTGCCCTCTCTGGAGGACTATTAGTTAATTCAGAGGACCGCAGGCTTTCCTTTTCTTTCTTCCCCGTCCACCTTGAGATGCAGCTCTAATTCACTTCTGCCCTCAGCCATCCAGAGCTTTCCATCCTCTGACAAAACACAAGCCAAAGTGCTTAAGGACATCTGTTTATTTTATTTCTTTAATGAGAAAACCTTCCCCGCTTCTCCGGGCTCAGCTGTGTTTATTTACCTTGTGTTAGCCCTGTGAGGCGAGCACCTTGGACGTTTCAGGCCTGGCCGGGCCCTCCCTCGCCGCGGCCTCCAGCCCTGCCCAAGGAAAACAGAGTCCTTGGAACTCTATAAAATAGATTTTCAAAATAAATACTGCCTAATTCACTCGGTAGATGTGGATTAAGTCAAGATGAATACAATTTGGAAAGGATTTTCTGAGGAAGTCGGAGATTTCTTTCCCCCACTGGGGGTTAAACCTTGTATTTAAATCTCCCCCTCCCCACCCCCAGCTCTTTTTCCGTTAAGTAAAAGGCATTTAGTCTTTGTGGCTAATAAAGAAATGATGGCTTTGATTGGCCCTCTCCAGCAGTGATGATTTGCTTTGTACGACTAGGGATGGTGACTTAACTCGTCACTTCTTTCCATCCAGTAAGGGCAAGACGCAGACATCTGCAGCTGTCATTCTGGCGGGGTGGCTGAGGGGGAGGCTGGAGCTTTGAAAGATGTCCTAGAGGTGAATGACAGTTGCCGGGGCCACGGGCTGGGGGGTAGGGGGCGACCCTTTGTAGATTTAATCCCCTGTAATAGCGCTTCCCTGAGCCAGGGGCTTCCATGCCAAGTGCCTCTGCTTATGTATTTTAGAGCATTAAAGGATTATTTCCAACATAAAATATATTTTAGAGATGGTTTGGGGTTGTCAGGAAAGTGCTCATTAGCAGAGACCGCCTTTGAAGGCCCGTGCTCACTGCTGCTGGGAGAAAGACCTCGCAGATTAGGTGGAGAGTTTCGGGCTAGTGAAGGCTCCCGAGTGCTCTCATTTTCCGCCCACAAATCTAACACATGCCAACTGCTTCCCCAGGCGTCTTTTGCCAACTTTTTTCCCCCCTTCTCTTAGTCCCACCCTTCAATGAATGCTGAAGGGCATCTGAAAAAATGATGGTAATAAGAGGGATTTAAGTCTCCTATGCAAAACCTACAACAAATTGCCGGTTGGGGTAGAGTGAGAAGCTCTTTTGTCTTCTGTAAATATAGGGGTTGCTGCTTCACAATGCTAAGTGGTGAAAAAATATCCCAGGCACCCTGCGAACCTAAATAATGGGAACAATTTTCCTTCACACTTAACTAGCAGGTTGAGAAGCTGTCTCCCCCAGCGCCCCACCTGCACTGTCTGCGGTACTTATTTCCCAACAATAGGGCTCTTGAGCCGTCCAAAGATCGCTGGAAATCCCGCGAGCCTCTGGTGATGAGGGTGTCGCTCCCGGGAAGATGGTTGTCTTGGGGGAAATAGGAGGTCTCCCCCCCAACCCCACACACACACACCATGCCTGCTTCCCACATTTCCTCTGTGAATTAGTGAATCTGCAGGCCTTTCTGATGGCAGGGTGAGGGGGAAACTCCTATGCACATTCCCCTGAGGAGGCCTAATTCAAAGTAGAAATAGGCAGTTTAAGAATCTCTTTGGAAAAATCCATCCATGGATAAATGGATAAACACATCGTAGGGTATTCACACAATGGAATATTTTCCAGCTATAAAAAGGCATGAAGTTCTGATTTGAGCTACAATGCGGACGGACCCCAAAAGCATTATGCTAAGTGAAAGAAGCCAGACACGCAAGTTCAGAGGTCGTGTGGTTCTATTCCTATGAAATGTCCACAACAGGTAAAGCCGTAGAGATATGCCTCGGGGATATGGAGTTTCTCTTTGAGCCGGTGAAAATAGGTTGGAACTGCCTAGCTAGAGGTTTGCTCATCTGTAAAACTAGAATGTCCATTCCTGCCCCACTGACCTCAAAAGACCAGTCTGAGAATCGTCTGTTTCCCAAAGGGCACTATGGGAACTGCTGAAGGAGGACAAACTTCCCGGAGCCGGTTAAAAATGGACGTTTTTTACTTTAAAAATTGGGGTGTTTTTGTTTGTTCGTGTGTTTTTTAGATCCTCTTCGGCTGGTCTGGTGTTAGGGAAACGCTGGCCGTATAAAATGAGTTGTGAAGCGTGGCCTCCTCTTTTCTTTTCCGGCCAAGATCGTGGAGAACTGGTGCTAATTCTTCTTGAAACGTTTGGTAAAATTCTCCAGTGAAATCATCTGAGCCTGGAGACTTTGTTTTTGGAGGTTTTTAACTGTGAATTCAGTTTCTTTCATACTTGTAGCTGTTTCATCCTGGGTGAGTTTTAGTAGTTGAGGTTTTCGAGGAACTGGTCCATTTCGTTCATTGTCAAATTTATGTGTCTAGAGCTAAATTAAAAAAAAAAAGTATTTACTTTCACAGTGACTTTCAGTTAGTAGCATATAAGCCATACCCAGACACCTTCAATTATAGGGATAAAAACTATAAATCTCTCCCCACATGTATGGCACTAGGTCATGAGTCATATCCTTGGTCCTCAAGACAAAACTACAAGGCAGACATGGAGATCATCATTCTACCCAGAGGACACGGAGGCCAAGACTGCCAAGCTAGCAAGTGGCAGAGAAGGAAACAGACCCAGAACTCCAGAGCCCATTCCAAGCCCCTCTGCATCCGGGCCGACCACAGCCGATCACAAGGCCCCCAAGTTCAAAACTCTCAGCCTAACCCTGTTTCTCCCATGTCAGACATTACACTGTGGGGGTCTTTCTCAAACACACAGCGCTTGTTCCTGCCTCAGGGCCTTTGCACTGGCGGTTCCTGCCCCTGGCTGGCACCTTTGTTTCATTTGGGTCTTTGCTCTGATGTCACCTCCTCAGAGAGAACTTCCCTGACCACCCCTCTCTAGTAGTCCTCTATAGAACATACAAACACAGACACATTCACTGTGTGCCCGCGCTCTCTCTCTCTCTCTCTCTCTCTCTCTCCATGCCACCCCGCCCCCTCCCCAGCAATCCTCATGTCTCATTTTCTTCAGAGCACCTGTCACTGTCTGAAATGTGTCTTCGTTTTTCCCGGCCCTCCCCCTCCAATTAGAATGCAAGCTTCACGGGGCAAGGGACTTCCCTGTCTGAGAGCAAGGAGCCAGTTAGCATAATGGTCTACACCAGCAGCTGGCAAACTGCCTCCATCTTGTGGGCCCAATCTGGCACGCCACCTGTTGTTGTTGTTGTTTTTAAAAATAAAGTTTTATTGGAACACAGCCATGCCCATTTGTTTACATATTGTCTACGGCTGCTTTTTTGCTTACAGCAGCAGAGTTGAGTAGTTGTGACAGAGATCGTATGGGCAACAGAGCCTAACATATTTGCTGTCTGGCCCTTTATAGAGAAGGCTTATAACATGGGCTCCGGAGCCAGACCGCTCAGGTTCAAAGCCGGCTCCACTCCCTAGCCAGTGACCTCGGGCCAGTCACTTTGCCTCCCTGTGTCTCGGTTTCCACCTGTGTAACATGGTCTAGCAGCAATGACACTTACCTCACAGGGTCTGTGGGGGAGGTTTAAATGAGCTAATCCATGCGAAGTGCTTGATACTGTGCCTGATACACAGTGAATAGCTTTTGTAGACTAAATGGATACATATCATCATCAATAATAATGAATGAATAAGTAAAAGTCTTTTAAAGAACTGCAGCTTTGGAGGCGTGTTGGTGCTTGTGTAAGAATGTCCCCTCCGTGGACGGCATGCTGACGTTTCCCTGAAGACTCACCATGTTGAGGAGGAGTGTTGGTGCTGGACAGACTCAGTGGGGGCTTGCTGAGTGAGTGTCAGGATCTGTTCTAGGTACTTGGTATGAACTTCTGTAAACTCCATGCCCTGCAGTGCCCCCTGGTCCTGGGCGTTTAGGGTGAACATCTCATCTGGTCCGTCTGGAACGTTCACATTTTAAACACTCAAGGTCCCAAGTCCCAAGAACCCCCTCAGCTGGGGCACATGGGGACAGCTGGTTTCCTACTCTGCATTCGCAGCTCCATGTGTCTATTTTTTTTATTGCTTTTTGTCTTTAAATTTATATCCTAGGAAATGCTTTAAACGCTGGTAGATACCTCCAGCTGAAAGAACATTTTTCAAAGGATAAACCGACCTGAGAGACTGAGCGTTTGCGTTTGCGTAAAGCTCCCAGAGAGGAACCTGCTTAGACATCTTCCTTTGTTCTCTTGAATTTGACCGTGATTTTATCAGCTGTAGTCAGCTTGACTCTTTTGTGATTCAGCAATGATGGGATTTATCTTACAGCTCTTTTGGTAAAATTCTTGTTAGTACAAATAGACCCATTTGCTGAGCTAAGGTCTCTTTTCTGTGTTCTATGAAACGGCCGGGTTGTTGTGTGTTCTTTAACTTGACTGTTCAAACATGTGAATCAACCTGTTTTTTCTTTACAACCATCATTTTCTTGTCTTCCTCTTTTAAACAAGCTGATCTGTTTTCCAGGAGTTTCCAAGTAATTAAACCCAATTAAAACCATTAAATTCTCTCTTTTAATGACAACTTTATTATTCAAAGCTAACCACAAGGAGGAGGTTTAACTGGCCAAGCGCCCCATTGTGTGTTAATCCATCCCTAACCTCTGGCTGACACTTCCAAGAGATAAGCCCCACAGAATAGGGAGGCTGGTTTAATGAATAGCTTTAATTAATACTTTTCTTCCTTGTGGCAGAGTAATTATTTGTTCAGCTTGTAAACAGCTAGTTGGCAGTGATTTTTTTTAAAGGCCCAGTTGGCTTGCATGGTGTGATGGCTTTGACTGGTTTTGTGTGTTTGTGTGTGTTTTTCTTTAAGAGGGAGGGGGGAGAGGTCTCCATTCCAGGAGAGGTGCAGAAGCTCATTGTCCTGGGACGGCAGGGTAATCACAGAAGAAAAGCGAGGCGAGCGCAGGTGGCTGGCTGCCTGTGTGTGTGAGCTGGCTCCAGAGTGGGCACGTCTGCCCTTTGCAGCAAAAGTCTGCAAGCCCAGACAGGGTCCCACCGAGACACAAGCCTGGCTCACGGCAGTCTGGGCGCTGAGATGAGAAGGAAGGGCCAGATGGGGAAATGCCAACCCGAGCTCCAACCCTGCAGTAATCCCCTGCCCTGCCCTCAGGTGGTACCTGAGAAAAGGACAGCCAAGCGCAAGTGCTGAGGGAGCCCCCAGGAAGAAGTCATTCTGGGAATAAGGACTTACCCCCCAGGACGACTAGCTCTGAGCCCACACCCCCTACCGCGCTTTCCATAATACATCAGCTCACCTGCTCTCCCCCCTCCCTTTAGGCGGGGAATGCTGCAGCTGCCCACACGGTACAGACGAGGAAACGGGCACAGCGACTTGCCCAGTCACCCACCTTCCGGCAGGAAGGGCAGAGCCGGGCTTGCAGACAGGTCTCCGTGCAGCGAGGGTCTCACAGCGAGACAGGAAAACAGCTTCTTCCACTCGGCTGGTTGACAGATTCAATTTTTTTTAACTGATCACTTAGTTAGAAAGCCAGTTTCATTAATAAGGTTGCCCACTCTGTAAGTACAAAGTTGATTGACGGACACTAAGGCCCAAGCCTTTTCATTATTTTAATCATTTAGAGCAGTGGCTCTCCAGTGTGTGTGGGGAGGGGGGGTGCAATTTTGCTTCCCTAATACCTGTGACAATGTCTAGGGACCATTTGGGTGTCACTGGGGGAAGGGTGCTGCGGGTAGAGGCCAGGGAGGCTGCTAAACACCCTACAGTGCACAGGACCGTCTCACAGTGAAGAACGATCTGGCGCAAATGTCAACTGTGCCGCGGCTGAAAAAACCCGGATTTATTGAACACTCACATTTCTCATTCTAGAGACATTTTATAAGCACACAAAAGCAATATTAATGTGCTCACCTATCAGACCCCGTAAAGACTGGGCCAAACCGCATCTTTAAAAATAACTAAGTAATTATCTTAGTGGTTTAGACTGCTCACCAGGCCACCAGAAGTTTTTCAGAAACACATCTAAGGAGCTAACAGTTCTCACCCAAACATTAGCCATGGATGACCTTGCTGGCACAGGACTAGTTGACAACCGCGCCCCAATTCCCAAACACCGACCTCTACTTGCTATACAAGCTTCCTTCCCAAAGGCCTCATGAGGAGCACAAAGCGGGGTTCAAACCAAGTTCGTCATTCCAGAAGCTTCGTGCTGAGAAGTGATCAGGAATCTCCCGGTGCCTCTTAGGAGCCACCAAGACCTTCCCCTCCTGGGAGCGCTCAGAGCTGTGCTTGGAGCAGGAAAAAGAAGCAAACAGCCCCGGCGGGCTCCCCCCGGGGACTGGGCCTGCTCGGAGGACCAGGACTGGGAGGGAGCTTAATGGGCAGGATGTCAGAACTCACGCATCTGGGAGTAGAGACTGGGCTTTCCTGTCCTCATCTCGAAGGACTGGCCGTGGCATTCCGCCTGAGACAGCCCTGGCCGCGGTCACTGTGAGAACCAGACGGCATTTACATCGCGTTGTCTTCTGCTCTTTTGTTTGCTCCGTTGGTTGGTGGGTGGGTTGGTCGGGTTCTTTCGGAAAGTTTGCTTTGGAAACATTGCGTTTGATACCATTAATGGACCCAGAGAGGCCCTAACGCTGGTTACTAAAATGGGTCTTTCCATATCACACCTCTTTTTGACTCCTAGGATGACATCCTAAAAAAAGTTACAGGGGTACCAGTCAGTGTGTGGGGAGGGGAGTGGGGGCGGCCGGGAAGCGAAGAAGGGATTTGGGGCCCTCTGGGGTCGGCTAAAGTGATCTGATTTCCAATCTCGGCCAAGGTGTCTGGTTTCCATAGAGCCATTCCTGGCGTTGGGGCAGGGAGGAGGGCAGTGAGGAGTGAGGATTTAACAAGGGAACTTGGCTTTTTCATATCAAGTCCAGGAAATGAAAGCACAAATGCTCAGAGGCAGTAAGGGGAGATCTTTCCCACCTTTATCCTCCCGAAGCCCAACGGTTATAGGAAGGAAAGCCAGCCTGAGGCCTGGGGCAGGAATCAGGGCTGCGTTTTCATGGCAGCTGCTTGTCAGTTCTTCCAAGGATGGAAGCGGAATTTCATTCAATGGATCATTCATTTCACTAAAAGTAGATATTCAACCGTTTTAAATGAGGCATTTATTTTTGCTTAAAAAATCTGATGATAATCTGCCTTAAGCTTCTTTTCCCTAATGAAGTATTTTATTTGATGTTATTAGTTCCAACAAAGGCATATTCAGTGAGTAAAAAGGTTAAGACTTGGGGGGTTCTTCAGCAGATAGTCCTGGGTTTGGATCCCAACTCTGACACTTATTAGCAGAGTGACCTTGGACAAGTCACATGGTTGCTTTGAGTCTTGATTTATCTGTGAAATAGGAAGAGATATTTTGAGGAGGAAATGTAATAATGTATATACTCATTTTAAAAATACTTAACTGAGCACCTGCTCTGTATTGGACTATGTGCCAGGTACAAGGGACATAGCAATAGTTCTCATAGAGCCTTCTGTTGAGGTAGAAGCATCAAAAATCAAAAGTTTAAAAATAAAGGTTATCCTATATGATGAAAGGCTAATATGCAAATCGACCAAGGCAGAACAACCGATTGCTCTGACACGCACTGACCACCAGGGGGCAGATGCTCAATGCAGGAGTTGCCCCCTGGTGGTCAGGGCGCTCCCACAGGAGGAGCACTGCCCAGCCAGAAGCCAGCTCACAGCTGGCGAGCGCAGAGGCAGTAGCAGGAGCCTCTCCCAACTCCGTGGCAGCACTAAGGATGTCCAACTGCCAGCTTAGGCCCATGGGGAGTGGGCCTAAGCCGTCAGTCGCACATCCCCCAAGGGCTCCCGGACTGTGAGAGGGTGCAGGCGGGGCTGAGGGACCTGACCCCTCCCACCCACCTACCCACCCCCCCCACCCACCCCCCACCCACCCCCGGTGCACGAATCTCCTGTATGAGGCCTCTAGTTTCAGATAATGATAAATGCTGTCAAAACTTTAACAGGATAATGAGATGTAGAGTGAGTGGAGGGTGGGCACTGGGATTACTCTAGATGAAATGATGAGAGAAATCCTTTGTGGGAACTGAATGTCATAAAGGAACCAGCCTTGGAAGTGCCTAGGGAAAGGGAATTGTGGGTAGTGGCAACAGCAAGTGCAAAGGCACTGAGGCAGGAGTAAGTTTAGCAGGTTCAAGGAGCAGAGAAATGAGCTGGAGCGGAGAAGTAAATGGTGGCCATTGAAGGATGCTGGCTTTACTCAGAGGCCATGGGAAGCTAGTGGGTTTTGGGTTTTTTTACATATTTTTATTGATTTTAGAGAGGGAGAGAGAGATAGAAACATCAATGATGAGAGAAAATTATTGATTGGCTGCCTCCTGCATGCCCCCAACTGGGGATCAAGCCCGCAACCTGGCATATGCCCTGACCGGGAATTGAACCCTGACCTCCTGGTTCACAGGTCAACACTCAATCACTGAGCCATGCTGGCTGTGCACTAGGAAGAGCATACAGATGTGCTCTAAGACAAATAATAACTCAGACCCTTCCATGCATCTGGCTTATATCACCTTGGGTGGGGGGATCAAAGGTGCCATCAGAAGAGAAGACATTCAGTCTTTCTGAATCGCTGTCTGGCAAAGCTTGGTTGTTGCTAAGATGTGTAGAAGCATGACCACATGACCACTAAGTTTGCCCACTGGACATCGCCAATGTTGGAAACGCCCATTTTCCTATAGACCTGGGGAAGTGGCAAGCAGAGTCAAGAATCTTTCCATTATAAGCAACAGAAATTCAAAATCCATTCATTTAAGCCCAAAGGGAAAATGTATTTGCTCATGTAACTTGAAATGTCCAGAAGTACCGTATTTTTCGTGTATAAGATGCTTTTTTGTTTTTTTTCTGAAATCGTTAGACTGAAAATCGAGGGGTGTCTTATACACGGAAGTCACCCAAGGAGGGAGCCGCGAGGGTACATAGCTGCCCATACCTTGTCAAACAAGCTTCCTCCAATCACAAGCCTTATTGTTACTGACATCAGCTGATGCCCTAATTGGAAGTGGAGGTGGAGGTGGAGAGTGCACAGCTGCAACAGGGACCGGAGCGTTCTGAGCCCATAAATATGTTAAAAAATAAAAAGATAAATAACAGTAAGTGATTGTCTTACTCTGCAAAATTCAAACTGAATGTAATCAGCTATGCAAAAGAGCATGGAGAGAGACAATTTGGACCTCCTCCCACTGAGTGTATGATCAGACAGTGGAGAAAACAGGAAGAATAACTCCTTAAGATGCCAAAAAAGAAAAAGGCCTTAAGAGAAAAACCAGCAAAATGTTTACAATATTGATTTCTGAATTTTGAGTTGGAAAAGTGGGGGGCGTCTTATACATGGAAAAATACAGCAGACCTCAGGAGCAATGGGATCTGATCCCCAAATACTTCATGTGAATATGTGTGTACGGCCAAGAAGGCTCCGCCTGTGTTCATGACAAGACGGCTACCAGCATCCTCAAGTGTGGAGTCTACCAACTCAGCCTCCCTAGAATAAAGAAGGTTCCTCTTTCCCAATAGTTATAGCTCAAGTCCTAGAGCCAATCTTCATTGGCTCCCATTGACCACATGACCATCCTGAACCAGTCACTATGATCCCGGCCAGGCCTATGAAGTAAGATTATCCTGGGTATGTTCTTTACTAGAATGATTAACCACTAATTTACAGACATAGAGATTCATTCCCAGAGAGATTACGTATCTCCACAATATCATGCAGCCTCTTTTTCAAGGTGTCTGGTAAAGACACTGCAGTGGGCGTTCCCAAGACACCCTCCGGCTGGATGAGTAGCGAGAAGGACCTATAAGCTATCATACTCACGGTTACAGTTTATGACGATGAAAACATCTTAAGGTCAACGAAGGGAAAGGGGGCATGGAGTGAAGTCCGGGAGAAAGGCACAACCTTCCAGTGTCCTCTCCCAGTGGAGCGCCCGCACGCCAGTTCATCCTCCCAGCACTGACATGCGACAACACGCGGGAAGTGTTGCCAGCCGGGGGAGTTCACCTGAGCTTTGATGTCCAGGGTCTTATTGGGGTCAATGACATAGGCATGTGTGCCTTTGGGATTGACCTCAGCTACTCAGATGCCAGCCCCCCAGAACAAAAACAGGTGTTCCCCATAAATCACATTGTGAGCGTAAACTATCAGGGCAACTGGGCCTGCGTGGCCTCAGGGCTCAGCGCTCATCTGCCAGCAGCCAGCCAAGGGCTAGTCTTGAAGACAGATCTCTCCTAGGAATGTGCAGGGTTTGATCGCCCCAGGCCTGCTGCGTTAAGCCTTTCCTGCACAGACAGGACCCCAAGTGGAATCATGTAAATGGCTCAGTTCAAATGGAGACCACCCGATACTATGAAGGCCCGAGGGGACCTCTTTCTTGTCATGCAGCTGGGCCCTGGGGGGCCAACACGCTCTCAAAGCAGGGAAGCCAGAACAGGCATCATGGCATAGCCAGAGGATTATGGAATCTGAGCTCCTGTCCCCACACTGCCTCTTAGAGGTGACCTTGAACAAGTCACATAGTAACAGTAGAAATAGTCATTGCAATATAAAACACACACACACACATACTTCAACCGAAATAGAAGTTCACCATTACTGTATAAGACATACTCTGACATTTTGTTATCTATTCTAGGGATTAGCCAACTATCCTATCTAATAAAAGCCTAATATGTTAAGTGTTCTACCATTCATTCGACCGTTCAACCAGTCGCTATGACGTGCACTGACCACCAGGGGGCAGACGCTCCAACCGGTAGGTTAGCTTGCTGCTGGGGTCCAGCCGATCGGGACTGGGCGAGATGGGCCAGACATGCCCTGGAGCCCTCCCACGGTCCCTCCCCGGCCCTGATCGTGCACCGGAGGGGTCCCTCAGCCTGGCCTGCGCTCTCTTGCAATCTGGGACCCCTTGGGGAATGTCTGCAGGCCACACCGAGGGACCCCACGGATTCGTGCACCGGGCCTCTCGTTTTTCATAAAGGGCTAATAAATGTTTCAGGCTTTAAGCTAGGCTCTGTAGTGACTACTAACTCTGCCATTGTAACTCAAAAGCGGCTATAAACACACATGAACAAATGGGCATGGCTGCGTCCAAATAAAACTCTAGTTATAAATATAGGCCGTGGGCCATAGTTTACTTACCTCTGGATTCTCTTGTATTTCTTCCATTCCTTTTTCCTGTTTAATACTGGTTGTTCAAGTAAACTTTCACTAAAAGGATTATTACCTGCATTTTGAAAGACTTGTTTAATCTTCATAATAATCCTATGAGGTACGTAACCTCATTTCACAGAGGAGAAACTGAGGCACACCGTTTGTACAAGGTCATCTAGCTGGTAAGAAATGGAACTGGCCTGGATTATAAGCGGTCTGGCTCAGAGCCCACCTTTCTTTCTTTTTTTTCTTTTTTTGTTAATCCTCACCTGAGGATATATTTTTTCTATTGAATTTGTTTTAGAGAGAATGGAGGGGAGGAAGGAGAGTTAGAGAAATATCGATGTGAGAGAGGTGCATTGACTGGTTGCCTCCCACACATTCCAACCAGGGCTGAGGATGGAGCCTGCATCCAAGGTACGTGCCCTTGCCTGGGAATCAAACTCACAACCCTACGGCCTACAGGACGACGCTCTAACCACTGAGCACCAGCCAGGGTCAGAGCCCACCTTTTTAACATATACGCCAAAGCACTCAATAAATATTGGCTATTGTTATCATTGTTATTATTGTTGTTACTATTATTCAGTCAGCTGTGAAAGAATCCAAAAAAAACAGTCATAAAAGCCGATTTCAAGATGAATTTGGGGTGTGCCTTCAAAGGGTTGTGATTCTGAACAGTATGTGGATCTCATTTCTTTGACTTAAACACCCTTTAGAACCATCTATTATAAAACTTAGAAAACTCAGAAAAGGAAATTCTTTAATGGATACATAGAGTTGTGGGTTATTAAAACAACTTATTTTTAATGAAAATGGTTGCCTCCTGACCTATGGGGATTGGGAAGTAGACCTGTAGGGGTGCAGTTTAAATTGGGGAGCTTTGCGAGTTGGGGATGGTGGAGACCCTTGATAGAAACAACTGCTCTCATCTTAAACCTGATGAACTTTTGCGTTTGGGTTTTGAAACCTCCAAGAATCCACATACCATTTTCCTCATTTGATTGTGACATCAGATTAATTTTGATTTTAGAAAGACTTTCTTGCCCAGCCGGAGTGGCTCAGTGGTTGAGCATCGACCTATGAACCAGGAGGTCATGGTTTGATTCCCAGTCAGGGCACATGCC
Organism: Cnephaeus nilssonii; assembly: GCF_951640355.1. Lineage (NCBI taxonomy): Eukaryota > Metazoa > Chordata > Mammalia > Chiroptera > Vespertilionidae > Cnephaeus > Cnephaeus nilssonii. The sequence goes on along the minus strand of NC_137082.1, from coordinate 67,805,477 downwards.
CTGGTTACTGGCTGGATCCCCAGTAGGGGGCGTGCTGGAGGCAGCCGATGAATGATTCTCTCTCATCATTGAAGGTTCTTTCTCCCTCTCCCTTCCTCTCTGAAATCAATAAAAATATATCTTAAAAAAGAAAGTCTTTTTTACACTCCTACCCTCTCCCCTCCATCCAGGAATTGCAACCATACATCACAAAATAATTTACTGATCCTCCAGGCAGATCTGGGAGCAGTCCATATGGTGAAAGTCCCCACCAACTCTTCTCATTAAGAGAACTTTGCCAAGAATGCGTAATAATTAGGTTACTGAGCGGCATCCAGGTCCTCAGCATCTGCCTGGGGCCCGGGGAGCGGGTGTCCAGTGCTCTGAGCCTCCTAAATGAATGGGTGCATATAGCCCACCTCGCCATCATCAAAACCAAACCCTGAGAATCTGTAGAACATTAGGGCGCATTGAAAAAAAAACCTGCAGTGCCCTAATCGGATTGGTTCCTTCACTGGGAGAGAACCACCCCCAAGCTCTCAAAGATGACATTCCATCCACCCAACCCCCCCAGCCCCCAGCACAGTCCTTGGACAGACAAGGTACACATTGAAGACTGTTTTGGAAAAATTCCCTTTTCTCAGTTCTCTGTTCTGGTTTAAACTGATCATGTCTTAAAAGCAAATCTCTTTCTGCTGTTGCTTGTTTAGGAAATTAAACACTGATTTTCTGTCTTTACTCCAAAGAGTATATAATGAAGAAGAAAATGGTGTTCATGTGAGATGGTACCATCTGATTCCGTGTTCTCTGCTTAAGGGTGCGAGAAAGTGGGTTGCGGGAGTTTGACAATGAGGGGCGCTGGCAGAGCCTGCTGCGTGTCGGGCTGGTGTTTACACACGTGCTATCTCATGTCATCCTCACAGCAACAGTAGACGGTAGAGGGATCAGAGTGGACTTGAATGGGTCAGTGGCCGTTTATTAGCTGAGGAACATGGCGTGGAGGCTTTATTTCATTGGGTGACATGCTAGGTCAGACAGAGGGTCCTCACCCTCTGAGCTGCCCAGGGTGACTGAAGCCCAGACCAGGGTGGTATGTTTCTGGATTATATTAGGGACGTATTCAGCAGGCCGCTCACGATGAAACCGATGGCTTTTGTCTTACCCTTATTCCAGATGTATTGCACATTCATTAATGCCGAGTCGCCACCAGTTTTTTTTGTGTGTGTGTGTTGTTTTTTCCTTCTTATTTTCTCAGTCTTTGCAACCCTGGAAAAACATCTTCTACTTGGATAAAGGGGTCTGGCCCAGGGTAACACTCTGCATTACTTAACTACTGGGACAGCTGTGCTTTGCTTGGGCTATTCCAGACTTTTCTGCCTCTGTACAACTTGAAGGAGGTCCCACCTCCACAGTTCAAAACAATCTAATAAGCAACGTGCACGCCGATTTTAAGAAAACCAGAAATAATGAGAATGCTCAAGGAATAGCTTGGTATCCTAAGGGTTCTCCTCAGAAACATTTGGGCACCTTTGAATTTTTGTTTTATTTCTTTATTTGAGTAGCTCGCTGCCGCTTGCCTCAGCTGGCGGCCCAGCTCACCGCCGCTCATAGCTCTCCGCCCCTGGTAACTTGCTGCCCTGCCCTCCTCTAGTTTCCAGCTGCTTGTAGCTCGCTGCCCTGCCCTCCTGCTGTTGGTTGTTACACGTCACGGCTGGTCATTACGCATCCAGGTGTAATGACCATTTGCATATTACCTCTTTATTATACAGGATTTTTCAGAGAGAGAGCAAGGGAGAGGGAGAGAGAGAAACATCAATGCCAGAGTGAAGAATTGATGGGCTGCACACCCCCTACTGGGGATTGAGCCCAAAATCCGGGCATGTGCCCTGACCAGGAATCGAACCAGCAATCTTTCAATGCATGGTATGACATCCAACCAACTGAGTACCAGCTAGGGCTATTTTAAATTTTTTTTTAATATATATTTTATTGATTTTTTACAGAGAGGAAGGGAGAGGGATAGAGAGCTAGAAACATCGATGAGAGAGAAACATCGATCAGCTGCCTCCTGCACACCCCCTACTGGGGATGTGCCCACAACCAAGGTACATGCCCTTGACTGGAATCGAGCCTGGGACCCTTCAGTCTGCAGGCCAACGCTCTATCCACTGAGCCAAACCAGTTTGGGTGGCGATTTTAATTTTTAATTATACATAACTATTTGAATCCCTTCTCTTTTAAAAAAAATTCAGAATATTCTAGATAATGCTGGTTTACTTTGATCATCACCTTTAATTCCTGTTCCTTCCTCTCTGTCTGCCAAGAGTAATTACTGTTCTGACTCTAGGTATATCCTTTCTGATATTTATAAATATGTAAGTGCCCAAGGAAAATATGTAAGAACATTTTATGTGTTTCTTATATATGGTAATAATATGCAGTGTATAACTTTTAGAAGATTACTGCTTTTTCACACATTAATATCTTTTGTGTGTATCCATGTCAATACATGGAAGTCAGGTTCATTTCTTTCAATTGAATTTGGTTTTCTATTGTTGAATATACTACTACTAGAGGCCCAGTGCATGAATTTGTGCACCGGTGGGATCCCTCAGCCTGGCCTGCGCCCTCCCGCAATCTGGGACCTCTTGGGGGATGTCTGCGTTGAGCATCTGCCCTCTGGTGGTCAGTGCCCATCATAGTGACTGGTCAAATGGTCGTTCAGTCATTCAGTCATTTAGGCTTTTATAAGGAGAGATATTTCATTTCTCTAATCTCCTTTGACTGGACAAACAATTCTTTGGCTATTTATAAACAATTCTGTAATGAACATCTTTTTACATGTTCCTTGCTCACATGTATGGGTTTTTTTCTAGGATAGATAATGAGAAGTGGAATTACTGAGAATGTTTTCTTATTTTTAATTTAGATTTTTAATCCAAGAAATATATGCATATAGTTTAAAACTCAGATAGTCCTCCAAAGGGAAGTATAATGAAAAACAGCGGTCCCCAGTGCTACCACCCCCCCTCCCCCCGCCTTCTTTCTGCCTGCCTAGAGGTGACAACTTTCAACTCTTGCTAATTCTTTTGGTATTTACCTCCAAATTTCTAAGTAACCTACTTATATTACTACTTCTTGGTTTTTCTTTTTGTCTATTTAAGGCATGATCTCTGGCTTCCCAAACTAGAAGACAAGAATTCAGCTCTTTTTTTCTCATTCTTGCCCCCATCACACACATGCACGCTTTCTCTTGACCTCCTCCCAATATCAATAAATAATCACTTTATCAACATAGAGTATTTGCCTTTTATAACTACACAAATATGTTTCACAGATAAGCCATTTTGTACACAATAATTACTTTTCCTGTTTTATGTGCTGGCCTGGGAGTTGACATTTTTCTAAGTCAATCCTTTCAGCGGATGAGTGTGGATGGCAGCGTCTTCTTGCTTCCTGTCAGTGCATCGAGGGCTGGCCATCGGTGGTTAGGTGTTCAGACAGCCTGGCCTACAAGGAATGTGCAAGTTTGCAGAGGTGAAACGGTTTGGGTATGAGTAATGTGTGAAAACACCCCAAAAACCTTTTCCCAGGTCACACAATGATTCCCTCCTTGGCCCTGAAAAGTTTGTTTTCCTCATTTTCTCTCCATTTTTCACTGAGTACTCTACCCCGCGACATCCAGCCAGGACTCGGAGTGCTAAGCTTTGGCGGTTGGGGCCCTGATGAGGTGTTTCCCCTAATGGCTGCGTTCCTGGGCTTCATTCTTCACAGTGTGTGTGTGAAGCTGAGATCACCAGCTACACGTTCTTTCCCTTTTTTTTAAGGGTCGAGAAGGGTTGATGTCGTTTTTATTTTTATAACAGAAGTAATACAGCCTTTCAGTTAAAAAAAAAAATTCAAACAGAATGAGAGGTATACAGAGTGACAGTTCAGGTCCCCTTTGCACCCCATCACCGGCCCCTCCAAGACCTCCTCAAAAGCAGTGCTGCTCTAGAGCCAGATTTCCTGGGTTCTGATCCTAGCACTTCCTAGCCATGTGACCTCAAGGCCGTTACCTAACCTTTGTGAGCCTCAGTTTTCTCATCTATAAAATGGGAAAACAATAGTGCTCACCTCAAAGAGCTTTGTCTGAATTAAGTGTTAATATTTATAAAGTGGCACAGAGAAAACAAGTAATAGATATTAACCAGGAATATGCCTAAGTGTGTATATCCTTTTAGATCAGTGGTTCTTAACCTTGGCTGTACATTAAAATCACGTGGGGGAGCTTTAAACATTCCCAATGCCCAGACCTCACCCTCAGCAATTCTGATTTTACAGTGTGGGGTGCTGAGCCTCGGGGTTTTTAAATGCTCCTCACATCATTGCAGTGTACAGCCAGGTTTGAGAAACCTTATGCTGCATATTTTCCACATGTATCAGTTTGGATCCGTGAGGTTATGCTGTAGTAACAAACATCCCCCAAATCTCATTGACCTCTCATTTATGGTACATGTCCATTGTGATCTGTTGCAGCCCCAACACATATCATCTTTATTCTAGAACCCAGACTGTCAGGGTAGCTTTTATGTAAAGCACAGCAAACCATGCACTGACTCTTAAAGCTTCTGACCAGAAGTGAAACATTGCTTCTGCTCAGATATCATTGGCCAAAGCAAGTCACATGATCACACCTGAGTTCAATAGGGATGGTGTACATCGGGGCCAGCAGACTGGGAATAGCCAGATGGTAAATATGTTAGGCTCTACGGGACATAGACCAACTGCTGTTGCAGTGACTCTCCACTGCCTTCAAAGCACAAAAGTAGTCATAGACAAACACTGTCGAAAACTGCAGAAATCAGCCTGGCTGGTGTGGCTCAGTTGGTTGGGCATCGTCCCAGGCACCAAAAGGTTGCCTGATTTGATTCGATTCCCAGTCAGGGCACATGCCCAGGTTGCAGGCTCAATCCCCAGGGGAAGATGTGCAGGAGGTGGCCAATCAATGTCGCACTCTTGCATCGATGTTTCTTTCTCTCTCCCTCTCCCTAAAAAAAAATAAAAATAAAAGTGTTTCAATGCAGAAATCATTCTTAGCTCATGAGCCACACAAAAACAGGCAACAGGTGAGATTTAGTTTGCCAACCCCTGGTAGACATCACCTCCTACAGGGAGACTCTTCAGGAAGGCATCCCAAATATGGGTGAAGAGGAATGCCGTCTACACGCCATGTGCATAGACAAGAGACGGAGAGTGAGAATGGGCTGTTGTGTTGTCCGGTGTGCTCCCCACAGACACTGTGACGTAACTGGCTTTTGTCCCTTAATAGTATGTTTCTTCATGACAGTTTCATGTCAGCAGCGCTAGCATGACTTCATTGTTTTAATGGCTGCCTCGTTTTCCCTGGTACGGATGCACCATAGTGGGTTTTGTTTGTATGTTTGTTTTTTAAATGAATCTCCATTGTTAGGTACCAGTGGCATTTAAAATACCAGGAGGAATAAGGCAGCCTCCTCAGAGAGATTGTCGTAAAGAGAGATCCAGCATCCCAGCTCGCCAGTGGTTTATACTGCCTTCCCGAAATCTCTCAGCCTTCCTGAAGACACATAAAGTGGCCTTCTTTATTAGAGCCACTCTGGTCCTTGCAACACTGAACGCAGCTGCAATTCCAGGGGCATTTGGGGGAGATTGGATACTAAGAGGGTAAATACAAGTGATGAAAAGCTAGAAGGGAAGTCTCAGAAGCTGTATAACATTAGCACCCTGACCCCACGCGGAGACACGACTGAGGCCGGGCGCGGGCCCTGCGGTTGAGGAAAGGCCTTGTGGAGGCGGGGCAGGAGGGAGAGGGAGGCTGTAACGACAAGGCTCACTCACGCGTGGCCCTCCCTCTTCCTTCTGGCAGGACACCACGACGTCCGTGCGCATCGGCCTGATGATGGAAGAAATGATCTTCAACCTTGCAGACACGCACCTGTTCTTCAATGACCTGGAGGTTTGGAATTGCTTGTTTCGTTTCATATTCGCCGTATGTAACCCCCTGCATCTGGTTTGGGGGAAGAGATGCTGCCTTTTCTCCACACCACCCCCCGCACCCCCTCTTTTTCCTTTGGAGGCTAGAAACTTGTGCTAGCAACCCCCCAAAAGGCACGAAACGATGGCCAGCGACAGTTTATTGAAAACACACTTGACCGGATTATCTCCCCAGCGTCCCAGAGCAGTTAATGGGCCTTTCTGCTCTAGCGGCGACGTCCCCTGGCAGCTTTACTAATCCAATAAAGGCTGCCGAGTTTCTTCCTCCTGAAATTTGCTGTTTAATAACTTGATTAAGGCAAATTAGTACAGATCCTCCTGGGTCAGTAATAATTAGCAGTGGGCCAGGATGGAAGGTTTCAAAAACAATTTACATCCCCCTGAAAACATGTTTTACAAAGAGAGAGAGCGAGCAGAGGGACTATGCTTATTTCAAGTATCTGCTTCTGCGCCCTAAGCAACCTTCAAAGGAGATAGGACACAGCGGGAGAGGAGCTTCAGAAATCAGTTTAATTCATTTGCTTATATCCAGCCTGTGTCAAAAAGATTTGGACATCATTTCAAATGGAAAACATATTTTCAATGGAACTACTACAGCAAAGGAATAGAAAGCTAGGGTAAGGCATTGTACCCCAAAAATCCGGCTCAAGCTAACTGTTGACGTTAAGTTCAGAGTTAATCCCCGAGCTTCCTGGTAGCCAAAGCAAAGAGGGAAATATGCATTGCTTACCTCCCCCAAAGATAGAGCAAGCAGCTTTCTCCAAGGTGAAAAGGGCTGTTTTGGCTGATAAGAGGAGTAATGTAGGGATCTTCTGGCTTTATAAATTATATTCTCATTGTTGGTTTACCAGATTGAAAAATAAAGGCAACCTAAAATAAAACTGTTTGCGAAAGAACAATTTTACTGATCCTAGTAGGAATTTTTCCCCCAGAATCTGGGAAATCGCTGGAGTCTAAACTGCGAAGCAGAAGTATAAAGGCTCTGAGTTCCAAATCCATCCTGACCAGCCAGATCTCTTGCTATTGTTCACCATCAGGAGGGGACTCGGGGTTTCCTTCCCAGCCTGCAGCCCTCAAGTCCCAGGGGGCAAGTCCTCACTGAAAGCACCCGTCTGCGTTCTGTCCAGGCTAGGCCGGCCGCTTGGGCCTCAGCCCTCCTGTCTACAAAAAGGCATTGCTCTCTGCCCACCATGTGTTTCAAAGAGAGGACTGAGGTAGAAACTTGTTGATGAAGAAGGAGAATACCAGTAGCATCGAGGCCCAGGGCTGTCTCCCTAGCCAAAGGCAGTGTGCAGGCTTCTCTTGAAATGACCTTTCATGTCTTGGGGGGTAAAAAAGAGAGGGAGGGAGGAATAGAAGAAGAGGGAGAGGGAAGGAGAGAAACTGAGTAAAACAGAACAAAACAAAATAAGCATGTCAGGTGAATTCAGCAAGGGCTTATGGAGTCTAGCATAACAAAGGCTTCGCCTGACTGCAAATAGCAAAAGAAACCCAACTCACTTTATCAAAAAAATGGAAGTTACTGGCCTTGTGGTGGAAAAGTAGATTAACTCTTCCCTGTCTCCTCCTTAGAATGTCAGTTTCCTGAGAGCAGGGATCATGTCTGCCTGGTTCACCCAAAATTTCCCTGGCCCAGGCAGTAAACAGCCAAACAGATCCATAAACAAGAGAATTTGTGGTAGTGAAAAGGATGTGGAAAAAAATAAAACAATGAGATGTGATAGTGAGCGATGGGTGAGAAGGGGTAGGGTGGTGGCCAGCATTCTCACAGGGGCCCGGAATGCCTCTGGAGGGGGTGACACTTGAGCCAGGCAGGTGGAAATCTAGGGAGGTGGGGGCAACAAGTACAGAGGCCCTGAGGTGAGCACACGTGTGAAATGATCTGGGTCAGAGAGGCCACATGAGAGCAGTGGTTGAGGGAGTGCAGGACCGGTGGGATAGATGAGCCCGACATGGTCACAGACATCAGTATATTTGTCTGTACTGTGGACCACCATGGGGCTGGGGGGCACCTGACCTGGTTTATGTTTTTAAAAGACCATTCTGGCTACTGCATGGAGAATGAGCAATAGGAGGGGGAAGGTGGAGGCAGGGAGACCAGAGGGAGATATTGCAGTTGTCCAAGCAAAAGAGGAAAAGTGGGTTGGATCCAGGTGGGAAGAAGATGTGGGCCCTGGGATGGAGGTAAAGCCCAGAGGGCTTGCTGACGGGCTGGGTGTGGGGCTGAGGAGAGAGAGGAGTCAGAGGGACCCCTGGGCTTGGTCCCACCAGGGCGAAGGTGCCGTCCTCTGAGATGGCCCAAACAGGGAAGGCGTGGGCGTGCAGTGGGGAAGTCCGTCCTTCTGTCAAGGGCACATGGGGTTTGAGATACCAAGTGGACAGGTAGATACAGGAGTCTGAAGCTCCCATGCAGTAAAGACGCCAGACACACCGTAGGCATTTGTCAGTCTTACTTGAACCTGAGGCTCAGAGCAGGTATTCTGCGGGATTGGTGTGTTTGGAGCCACGCTTCAGCATCCTGCCCTCCTTCTGTCCCCCCCCCCCCCACCCCCACCCCCGGCCCCAAGGCAAGGTTGCACCTCCTGGAGAAGGACCTTAATTACCAGCTGGAGTCGCTTGGGGAAGCCAGTTTGTTTTTATTCTCTGAATTTTTTCAAAAGTGTCCCCAGTGCCAGAAGCCCCCGGGGCATCTCGGCAGGATTGAAGCCATGTTACAGGATGGAGAAGTTAAGACTCACACAAGTGAAAACATACTGCTTGCTGGTGCAGGGGGTCCTGTGGAAATCTAAGGGCAGCCTCCTGTGGCTCCCAGGGAGGCCGCGGGGGGTGCGGAGAGGCCCAAGGCCTGGTGGAGCCCAGGGGAGGCCAGGCTCCTGCAGGATGGCCGGTTTAGGGAACCAAGTCAGACCCTTTCTACTCTGAGCCTGCCGTCCTGCTGCAAGTAGGTCGGCTCCCGGGTGCAGCAGCCATTTAGGGAGAACTCACCCTCTACCAGCCCTCCCCTAAGTGCTGTGGATTCGGAGGCAAACAAACACAGCACGATCCCCATCCTCAAGGCATTGACCTTCCAGCTGGGGAAGCGGACCATAAACAGCCGAATAAATAATGTCAGGTGGAGGGCTCCAAAGGGAGGCCAGGAGAGTCAGGGAGGTGATGGCTACAAGGGGTGTTATTTTTTCTTGGCTTATCCACATAAGGCTTCTTTGACATCTGAGCAGAGTTGGGAAGGAGGTGAGAATCTGGATGAAGAGTGTGTCAGGCCATGAGAATAGCAGTGCAAAGGCCCTGGGGTAGGTTACACGAACATGGTAGTGGGAGCAAAAGGAGCAGGAAGGATTGTGGTGATCAATGGGGGTGAGAGGCAGATCCCGTGGGGCCTTTGTGCATCATTAGGCTGTTAGGCTTTGGATAATATTCTAAGGATGACAAAAAGCTATTGGAGGGTTTTGAGCAGGGCAGCCATATGATCTGATTTACGGCTTAGAGGCTCCCTCTGGCTGCTGGGTGGAGAACAGACTGGAGGAGGCAAGGGTGGAAACAGGTATCTGCGTTAGGTCAGTGGTTCCCAGACTCCCAGAGCACTCAGGAGGAGAGCCTGTGAGGCATATCAAAGACAAGGTAGGTGCCCCGTTCAGCTGTATCTCAGGCCATTCAGGATGTGTGTTCGGAGTTTAAGAAAAGCACCTTCTAACCAGTTCAGTCTGCCTTTGAGTCCTGGCTCCACCATCTCCAGGCTGTGTCTTGGGCAAGTTGCTCCCTCTCTTTGAGCCTCAGTTGCCTCATCTGTTAAATGGTTAGAAGAAAAGCCACTACCTTCCAAGGTTGTGATGATGGTGGAAGATGGATGAAAGCAATCAGCCCAGAGCCTGGCAGACTTTACATGCCCAACCAGGGCCACAGGTGCCACTGGTACTATGCAAGGGGTACCTGGTAGAGGGGCAAATTGTTTACATTGTTAGATATTTATTTTACTGCAAGTTAGAAAATATAACTAGCTTTCCCAACCCCTGATTTTACAATAATTCAGTATCAGTACTGCAGTAGAGCAAACCATGACCCACATAAAGAGTCAAGACCAGCATAATATCTTAAATAATTAAAGAGTAAGGAATAAAGTAGAATATAGGATATACCACAAATAGTAGTGGTGAATATTGCTTTAAAATTTATTTCAGTAATATAAGGTATGTGTCAGCCATGTAAGTGTCTGTGTGATGGAAAATGTATTCCTCACTGAATGTCACAGTCAAAAACATGTGGAAGCCAGTGCTGTCAATGGGGTTCTCTACAATGGCATACATGTTCCCTTCTGCCCTGTCCCGTGCGGTCATTCGTCACATGTGGTCACTGGAACTTGAAATATGACTAGTGCAACTGAGGCACTGACTTTTTCATTGTATTTCATTTTAACTAATTTTATTGATTTTTTTATTTTTAGAGAGAGAGGAAGGGAGAGGGATAGAGAGATAGAAACATGGATGAGAGAGAAACGTCATTGATCATCTGCCTCCTGCACGCCCCCTACAGAGGATTGAGCCTGCAACCCGGACATGTGCTCTGACCATGAATCAAACCAGCAACCTCTTGGTTCATGGGTTGGTGCTCAACCACTGAGCAACACTGGCTGGGCTTTTTAATACATTTTTATTGATTTTTTTTCTAATTTTTAAAGTATTTTTTATTGATTTCAGAGAGGAAGAAAGAGGGAGAGAGAGATGGAAACATCAGTGATGAGAGAGAATCATTGGCTGCCTCTTGCATGTCCCACACTGGGGACTGAGCCTGCAACCTGGGCATGCGCCCTGACCAGAAACCGAATGGTTGAGTGTAGACCTCCTGGTTCATAGGTCTACTCTCAACCACTGAACAATGCCACCAGGCAACTTTTTTTCTAAATTTTAATGTAAATAGCCACATGTGGCTGGTGGCTATGGTATTAGACAGAACAGAACATTTACATCCTTGTAGAAAGTTCTACCAGACAGTGTAACTCTGTAGAGTTTTAATTTGTAAGATATGGACTGTATTTTCTGTTATGATGGTGATAACAGTAGTCATAGCTGAGATTTACTGAGAAGTTACTATGTGCCAGGCACTGTCTTGAGCCGTTTATATATTAGCTCATTTAACCCTCACTATTATTATCCCCATTGTATTCATCTGCTCGGGCTATCATAACAAAATACCCACAGACTGGATGCATGTACAACACAAATTAATTTTCTTACAGTTCTGGGGGCGAAACTCCCAGATTCTGGCGCCTGCAGATTTGGTTTCTGGTGAGGACTCTCCTCCTGGCTTGTAGGAGGTCGCCTTCTCACTATGTCTCCACCTGGTCTTTCCTCGATGCCTGTGCAGATCGAGGGAGAGAGAGCGCGCTCTAATGTTTCTTAGTAAAAGGACACTAATCTCTGAGATCAAGGCCCCCGCCCTTATGAGCTCATTTGACCGTAATTACTTCCTTAGAGGTCCCATCCTCACATACAGCCATACTGGGGGGACTACAAAAATTCACTCCGTAACACCCATTGTACAGGTGAAGAAATTGGGGCACAGAGAGGTTAAGTGAGCAGCCCAAAGTCACACAGGTGGCAGCGGCAATATTCAGGCCCATGTGGCCTGGCCCCATAGTCCTTGCACTTACCTACTTGCTATGCTGTGGATTTTCCCAGGGAACATGCTTGCCATCTGGTTTGAGAAAGAAGATTCCCAACGGGAAATCTAGACTTACATGGTCCTGGAGAGGGTGGGGTCCCTGGAAGAGCAGGGATGGATGGAGTGGCCAGGAAGCCCGGAGGAGGACAAGCAAGCGCTGGCAGCAAGGGGAGGGGAAATCCCCAGCGTAGACGTAGAGGACGTGGAGGACGGGGGAAAGATGGAAAACTCCTCCCTGAGTCAGCACATCTGCGCATTGTATATGCAAAACAAAGGTCACACAAATAACCACCAAAACCACATTGAACGGAGAAAGCACGCTCACTCCCCACCCTGAAGGTGAGCAAAGCAGTATGCAAAAGGTCTGAAGGCATTTCTAGAAAGGAGGACGTGGACTGCCATTGGGGCTGAGTGGAGGGTACAGAGGGGAATACTAAACTCGACCACAGCTGACAGGTACTGAGAGCTCACCTGCACGCATTCATTTAACCTTTACAAACAGCCACAGGAGGTAAATACTGCCATATGTCCCCATTTTAGAGGCGGGGAAACTGAGGCACCGAGAGGTTAACTTGCCCAGCACTGACATGTATTGAGCTCTTGCCCCGTGCCAGGCATCACACATGCATTTTCTCACTGAAACCTCACAACAACCCTGCAATGGAGATTTTTAAAATCTCTGCTTTAAAGGTGAGGCCCAAAGAGGTCGTTTTCCCAGGGTCGCCTAGCTAGTGTGCGGATTTGGTTCCAGGCCAAGCTGACTTCTAAGCTGAGGCATTTGTTCGCCTTGGGAGGTAGTTTTCAGATGCACTACGGAGCAGAGAATGAGCGCGGGTCAGCAGAGTGAGTGGAAGGAAAGAGTCCTTCATAAGAAACAAGATTAATCCAAAGGGTTCCGCAGAAGGTAGCTCTGGTCCAGTTCAGGAGTGGCCAGGCAGGCGGCAGGCTGGAGGGGAGCATGTCCACATGCGCGGAGCTTCGGGAAGGACCTCTGTGGAGGGACTCGGAGCGGCTGGGGTCTGGGCAGGCGTGATTTACCGTTCTGCAGGAGCTATCGGGGAGGGTAATATTTCACCGTGTCAGCGCTGAGCTGCTCTCCAAGGCGTCCTGCCCAACTGGCCATTAATGCAGTGCGGCCCTCGGCCTCTTTAATGCTCTTAAGATAAGTTAAACATTTAGACAACACAAGAAAGATGGCCCGGTTCCCCTCCAGGGAGCAGGCCCCTCTCTGCTAGTTGAGCAGCAGCATTAAGCAATCGCACTTAAAAATATACTTGCCTCGAAGGAGGGGTGGCCAGGGAGCCCATCTGGGCCCTGACAAGAGTCATTTTTCTCAGGCAAATTTGTCAACAATTTCCTTTCTGCAGTGGTGTCTCCAGGCAGCCAAGGACAAAAAGTAATGGGATCGGACCACAGGAGGGCAGGTTGGGGAACCCTGGCTGTCACCAGCTTAATCAGAAAAGGGTTTGTTTGATAAATATTAGTCACTGAACTTGCTGTTCAGAAATGAGCAACAATGAGCATACTAAGTGTCCAGACCTGTGGGATGCAGATAAAGGATGGTCCAGACAGACACATCCAGCCTTGAATTACATTCACTAGAAAAACAGGAAAATGAATAAGAAGTGGTCATTGAAAAGGACTGTGAAGGTCATGGAGCCTTTGGCAAGCATGAACAGGAAATAAAAGAAGAAAAAGAAGAGATCAATGATAAACAACATTCAGAATAAAAGGCTGGATCGTTACTACAGATTCAGGGGAGATTCTTATTTTAAAATATGAGAACACCATGTACAATATTATACCAATGAGTCTGAAAACCTAGATGAAGTGGACACTTTTCAGGAAGATACAAATTACCAAAATTAACTCAAGAGGGAATTTAAAAATAAATGAAACCAGTGGTCATGAGAAATTGAAATGGTAGTTGAGGATATAATCCAAAAACAAAGGCATCAGCTAGTTTTAAACACGAGTCCACCAGACACTGAAGGAAAGGATAAGTCTCGTCTTGCACAAACTACAGAGCAAAGAGAAAAATTGAATCCTCTCCCACGCCTTTTAGGAGACCAGTGTCACCCTGAACCTAAATCTTTAGGACTTTGGGCACATGACAGATATACAGTCCCTGCAACCCCTCAGATCGCTCAGCTGGTGCCCTGTGACTCTGAACATGATTCCACTTGGAGCCTGTCTGGGCTTCCGTTTCAGACCTCTGGTGAAAGATGCTCTGGACCCTAACTGGGGCCGTTTAGTAGGCCTGCCACATGCCTCGTAACACACCTGACATGGATACAGTCTCCCTGTTTCATAATTTTACATGTTTATTTATTTATTTAGGAGGGCGGGGGGAAGAGAGAGAAACATCGATTTGTTGTTCCACCTATTTATGCATTCATTGATTGATTCTTATAGGTGCCCTGACTAGGGATAGAACCTGCAACCTTGGCATATCAGGACGATGCTCTAACCAACAGAGCTACACTCCCAGGGCCCCATGATTCATAATTTTTTTAAAAAGAAAAACTGGAGACCTTGCTCTGTGGCTAGAGAGGGCTCAGAAGCCATGACACTCCTGTAGCAACAAGCACACCCACCGCCCAGACCTTGGTTTCTAATACCATTTTCCAGTAAAAAGAACCAGTGCTCCTAAAGAAATGGCTAATTCTGTGGGGCAGGGAAGACACCCCATAAACATGGCATGAGAACATAAACTTATCTTCATATAGAAAAACTCCAGATAATTTATTTAGATCCTCCACCCTTGATTGTGGAGTCACTTTGCATCATGACTTCCTTCCAAAGAGTATAATGTGGAACGGTGGGGGAGAATCACTTTACCGAGGAGAACCTGATGAATGCTCCTGAGCCAGGTGATCAAGGTCAACATCAACAGCGATACGCTGTGCCTATAGCATGCACCCTGATACGATGTGATGAGAATGGCATTTCACCGCTGTGATCTTCCTTCCCAAAACTCATAACCCCATTCCAGCCATGAGAAAAACATCAGACAAATCCCAGTTGAGAGACACTACAAAATTCCTGACTAATACTCCTTTAAATTGACATCAAAACCAAGGGAAAAATTCTGAGAAACTAGCGCATCTCAGAGGAACTTAACCCTTTGCACTCGCTTGCTTTTTTCTCAATTCCTGCTACCGATGCTAACTGTGTCGAGTCACATTCAACATCTGAGTGCAAAAGGTTAAAGAGACAAGATGACAAAACGTAACGGGGTTCCCTGGCTGGGATCCTAGAAGAGAAAAAAGGACATTAGTGGGAAAACAGCGGATAAAGAACTGGCATCCTATCTAATAAAAGAGCAATATGCAAATTGACCATCACTCCAACACACAAGATGGCTGCTCCCATGTGGTCAAAGATCCTGCTCCCATGTGGACACAAGATGACCAGCAGGGGAGGGCAGTTGGGAGGGACCAGGCCTGCAAGGGAGGGCAGTTGGGGGCGATCAAGCCTGAAGGGGAGGGCAGTTAGGGGTGACCAGGCCAGCAGAGAAGGGAAGTTGGGGGCAAACAGGCTGGCAGCGGAGCAGGTAGACATCAATCAGGCTGGCAGGGGAGTGGTTAGGGGGTGACCAGGCTGGCAGGCAGAAGTGGTTAGGGGCAATCAGGAAGGCAGGCAGGCGAGCAGTTGGGAGCCAGCAGTCCTGGATTGTGAGAGGGATGTCCGACTGCCCTCGAGGGGTCCCAGATTGGAGAGGGTGCAGGCTGGGCTGAGGGACACACACACACACCCGTGCACGAATTTCGTGCACCAGGCCTCTAGTTAGTTAATAATAATATAGTGATGTTTATTTATTAGTTGTGACTATGACTATCAGGTGTTAACAGTGACTATCAGATGTTAACAATGAGGGTAACTGGGCTTGGAGATATGGGACCTCTCTATACTATATTCACAACTTTTCTGTAAATCTAAAACTATTCTAACATTAAGAGCTTATTTAAAACAACAGCTGACGATCCAAAGGTATTAAGCAAGTGGCCCGCGATGACACACCCAGAACATGCAGGGCAGGGATTGGAGCCCAGGGAGGGGCATTTGAACGCCAAGGGCACCACACGTCTCGGTCACGTGGACCTGAGCGTGTCTGCCCCAGCCCTCGTCTGCCTGGCTCCCTGGGGTGCATGAGTGCAGAGCATGCATGGAGAGTGAGCTGAGGAGTCAGTGTCCTGCTTTGCTTCTAAACAGCCGCATCGGCAGGATGGCATCCATGAGCCTCTCTCAGTGGTGACCTCGATTTAATTTGGCCATGACGGTACCAGGCACAGGGTTTGGGCCTGTGGAATGCTGAAAGGTGATAACAGCAATGATTTCTCCAAGCGTGTACGTGGCATTGTCTGTGGGAGAGCACTTTCCAAACTGCTTTACCTGTGTGGTTCATTGAACCCTTACGACACGCTCTGCGGTAGGTCCTGTTCCATGGCTGTTACAGTCTCCAGCCTGCTTTCCTCACACGATAGGGTGTTCTGGAAATAGTTCCATGTGTTAACATGAAAACCCACCCCGTTCTTCTGAACTGCTGGGTAGGACTCCCCTGACTGGATGGACCATATTTCATTTAGCTGTGGTCCAATCACGGGAACTTCGGGGTTTTCCAGTTTCCACTGGGATGATGGGCATCCGTGCACAGGCGCTTGGCGGGCGCCTCTCTGAGTCAGAAAGCGCGAATTCTTTGAGACCAGGATTGCACGGTGCCTCACCCATGTCCCCCTGGGTCCCCTCCTCTGTCTTTGCCAGCTGGTTCGGCTCAGACCCCCCAGGATAATCACACTTTGACCCGGGGAAGCCATTAGCAGGGTTGAGAGGCATAGGACCCGCTTCCCCAAGAGCTCAGCACCGTCCTTATGTCCTCGCCTTGTCCCCCTCCCCCATTGCAGGTAACTCAATCCAGGTCAGCTGGTGGAGTATGAGGTAGTGTCTCGCTGAACGTCATGGTATTTTACCAAGTCCGAAATGTGATCGCTACTGTTGTCACACTTTAGCGCCCCCAACAATCCCCTTGCAAATGGGAAAACCAGAGCCTCCCACATACCTTTCCCCTGACATCAGGGAAAGAGCAGGGAGCCCTGCCCAGGGGGCGGGAGCCTGTGACCCCCAGAGCAGCTTTTGAGCTTGAGCGAAGGACTGGAGGGCATAGGGAGGTGTTTTTCCAATTTCAGGCAAAGCAAAGGGCTGGGGGTAATCTGCTATTCATTTTATTTTCTCTGTGCTCTGTCTGTCAAGTCTGCGTTGGCTTTTAAATACAGTTTTCATTAATATGCCAGGAGCACTGGTCCTAAGACCCTTCCATCTGTCAGATGGCTGTGGATCAGAGGTCTCAACCGTGGATGCCCTCAGAGGCCAAGCGACCAGGCGATGTAAAATGAAGAAAGCCCAGGAGACACGGGGGAACTGGATGTCCCAGCCGTCGATTGCCGGGATACAGGAATGCAAGCCCTACATTGCCGGGGCTTGTAAATTCTCAAAGTAGCTGAAAGTCTGAGACAGAGACACAGACACGGAGACTCCCTGGGTTTACACCTGGGTATGGTTTCCAAAAACAAACGTTAAGTGCACTGTGGCTAAATAAGCTATGACTCCCGGCCAGCTTGTCAGCTCTTCCCTAATTGACTTTACCAGCATAGGAGATAAGTTGTCAGCCTAGTTCTTTTATCCCTCAATCTCCCAATAGGATTTTCTGTGATGATGGGAATACATGCACCATCCCCGATGGTAGCCACCAGCTCCGTGTGGCTATTGAGCACTTGAAATCGGATTAAGGGGGGGAAAATAAAAGAAAGAAAAATTGAATTAAGGAACTGAATTATGAAGTTTATTTAATTTTAATTAATTTATATATAACTATAGATAACCACATGTGGCTAATTGCTACAATATTAACATGACAGTGAGATTTTTGTAATTCTGAGGTGCACCATAGAACTCAGTTACTTTGGGGAGGGGGTCATAAATTATACCTGAGACCACCAAACATGAGTTAAGAGTCCTGTACATGGGAAGAAAGGAAATACGAAATAATGAGCAGAAGAGGCTTTAGGTGTAGGCCAGTTATCTGCCGGCTCCAGAGGGGTCCCTCGCTGACCCCCAGTTTTTTCCAGCACTCTCCAAAGAGTCTCACAACTGGGATCACCCTTCACTGCCCACCGTGTTCTTTACAGTAATAAGAACTCACATTTACGTATCACCTACTGCCTGCCAGGCATCTCCCTTTTCCTCCCATCAACCCTGTGAAAAAGGTTCCATCAGTATCTCCACGTACCAGCCGGACCTCTGGTTGCTCGAGGTCACACAGCTGGGACGTGGTTGGATCCAGGACCCAAGCCCAGGCGGTAAGACTCTGGAGCCTGAGCTCTAACGGGCTGGCACAGCAGGCTCACAGGTTTTGCCCCATCAGCATATCCCCATGTACTCTCCGATGGAGGTGGAGTTGACAGGATTGGTGTGCACTGCATGTAGCTTCTGTGGGGTGCGTAGCATCGCTCTTAACTCCTGGTTGCAAAGTGACAGAAATCCAACCCCTCTAGCTTAAACTGAAAAGGTATCAGTTTCCTGTGGCTGCTGTAACAAATTACCGCACACTTAGTGGCTTAAAACAACACCAGTGTATTCTCTTACAGTTCTGGAAGCCAGCAGGCCAACGTGAGGCTCACTGGGCTGCAGGTGTCAGCGGGGGGGTTTCTCCTGGAGCTCTGAGGGGAAATCTGTCCTTTGCCTTTTCGGCTTCTTCTTGTATTTCTTGGCTTCTGGCCTCTTCCTCCATCTTCAAAGGGCACCACTCCAATCTCCTTATCCCCTCTGTCATCAAATATCCCTCCGCCTCGTATTTACGGGACCTTGTGATTACATTTGGGGCCACCTGGAGAATCCAGACGATCTCCCCACCTCACATCCTTAACTTAATCACATCTGCCAGGTCCCTTTTGCCATATAAGTTTTCAGGGATTAGAACGTGGACATCTTTGGGGGACCTTTGTTCAGCCGACCATAGCCCAGGTGGCTTGGTTTCAGTTATGGCTGGATCCAGGAGACCAAACAGTGGGACCCCTCCCTCCAGCTCCCAGAGAGCACCTCTCTTCCAGAAGTCCCCGCCAGAGTCCCACGGCTCGTTCCCATTGGTCCAGCTTAGACCACATGCTCTCCCTGAAGCAATCACTTTGACCAGAGGGATGGCAGGTCCCTTGGATTGGTTGAGCCTGGGTTATGTGCCCACCTTCATCATTCCCCTCCCTGTGGTCTTAACCCACATTTGATAAGGTGCTTCCCCAAGGGAACTGAGAGACCTGTGGGTGGTCGCAAGCAGCATGTCATTGGAGTCTATTGAATGGCAAGCCCTTGGGGTAGTGCCTGGCCCATAGTAAGTGCTCAATAGGCCATGATTACAGGTCATGGGACGCAGAAGGGGACTTGGGAGGGGGTACATCCAGAAGCTAATGCCAAAAGAATACAAGGTTCACTAAGTAGGTGAAGGTGGGAGAGAATTCCAAGCAGAGGAAACACCTGGAACGAAGCAGAGGTTTCCACCATATGCCCTGGTGTCCCTGGGAGTGGATGGACAGGGTGGTCCCATTGGGTGCCCGTCCTCCCAATGTGATATTAATAGCAGCCCCTGTTACTTGCAAAACTACCTTGGTTTGCATGATAAATTATATCCTTATAGCCAACCCATTGTTTATAAGGAAACCAGCGGTGAAAGAGGAATGATACTTTGCCCAAAGTCATCGACCTTTAGTGGCAAAGCTCAGACTAGAATTCAGGGCTCTGCCTCCCAGTCCAGTGCTCATCCTACCCCTCCTTTATGAAACCAATTCTTAAAGGTGGCATCTAACCAGTCACGTTTCTCCCTCTTTTCCTCTTCTTGCCAAATTCCCCATAGGATTGTGACCAGATCCACGTCGATGATGTCTCATCCGATGACAATGGCCAAGATTTAAGGTAGGAATGGGTGGAGGGGAGTCAAGTGTGCCCCTTTGGATTGGTCATCGCACTGGCCTTTCACTAGGAAGTGGAGAGGCGGGGCGGGCTGGTTATCAGAACAAGACACACCTGCTTCCAGCCAGAACTGGGACTTGTTTCTCTGCGCTCAGAAATCACACCCCCACCTGCAGCCTCCTCCACATCCCCTCAAGTCATTGAGGCTGAGACTTCCACAAATTCTCTGTGAGCCTACTTATGTTCCTCTCTCTGTTTCCTGTTTGCTAAAGGAATACATGCACATTATAAAAAATTCAGCTGTGGCCAGTGTGGCTCAGTTGGTTGAGCGTTGTCCCATACACCTAGAGGTCTGGTTCTGGTCTGGGCACATGCCAGTAGGGGGTGTGCAGGAGGCAGTCTGTCAGTGGTTCTCTCTTGTTGATTTCTCTCTTTCTCTCTCTCTCCCTCTCTCCCTCTCTTCCTCTCTCCCTCTCCCTCTCCCTTCCTCTCTCTCTCAAAAATAAATAAATAAATAAAAACATTTTTTGTTGTTATTCAACCACTCCTGACCTTGCCTCCCAGAATCACCACCATTAAGAGTTTGGTATAGTCCTAGCCAGTTTGGCTCAGTGGATAGAGCTTCGGCCTGCAGACCTAAGAGTCCTGGTTCAATTCCTGGTCAGGGCACATGCCTGGGTTGTGGGCTCAATCTCCAGTAGGGGGCGTGCAGGAGACAGCTGATCAATGATTCTCTCTCATCATTGATGTTTCTATCTCGCTCTCCCTTGCTCTCTGAAATAAATTTTAAAATATTTTTTAAAAAGAGAGTTTGGTATATATTCTTCTAAAGTTTGATTGCATTCTTTAGTATACATATATTATCCTATCTAATAATAGAGTACCATGTAAATTACCATCACTCCGCTACGCCCACGATTGGGCGGCGGGAGGCTGGGGGGCGGGACTAGGAGTGGCCTATCCGGCCATTGAGAGGCACGGATCCGCTGCCACTGAGTGGGGCTACGCTGCTGTTGAGAGGTGCAGGGGGCGGGACTCCCGACCCCTTTGCCTCTCAAAGGCCAGATCCGGGGCCGCTGAGGGGGTCCCTCCCCCTGCGCCTCTCAACTGCAGGGTAGCCCCCCTCAGCGGCCGGACCATCAAAAGTGGGGGAGCGAGCTCTGGCCTCAGTCAGCGAGCCACGGAAACCCGGCAGAGGATGGAGAGCAGCGACGAGGAAGACATGGAGAAGCACCGCATCCACCTACGCCCCGTCACTCTGCGCACACACTGCACCTCCTGCCGTGTGAAGTCCGGGTTAACCGGCCCGCCCCTGTGGGGCGCTTTTTCACCCCGGCCATCCCTCAGGGTCCCGATGGACTCGAAGTGTCGTTTCGGGGCGCAGTCTGAGGGGCGAGGAGGTGGAGGTGCCGCCTGGCCTGCTGGGATACATGATGGTGATGGAAGAGCAGTCGGTGGGGAAGCAGGACTTTTCAGCGGGATCCGACAAGGACGAGCAGGAGCTGGTGGAACCCCCGGAGGCGCTGGAGCGGGACTTCGACCGCTTTATTCGTGCCTCCGCCAGTTTCAGCCGCTTCACCCTGTGGGGCCTGGAGAGCATCCCTGGCCCGGATGCCAAAGTGCGTGCAGCCCTGACCTGGCCCAGCCTCGCCGAAGCGATCCATAAACAGGTGCCGCAGGACTGAGAACCAGCGCTTGAAACTGGAAGCCACCGATACCTTCACCAGCTCTCCACTTTGGATCCACTGAGTCCACCACCCCAATAAATGAGCTCTTTCACAACAAAAACAAAACAAAACAAAAAAAACAAAAGTGGGGGAACTGGGTGCCTGTCTGCTCCGGCAGCAGCGGACAGGCACCCAGCTCCACCTCGAAAAGTGAAAGCGTGTAGGGGACCCTACACGTGCATGATTCAATCATGCACTGGGCCTCTAGTCCTATATAATCAAAGCCCAGCGACCGAATGGCAGAATGACCAGAACGACCGATCGACCAGTCACTATGACGTACACTGACCACCAGGGGGCAGACGCTCAACACAGGAGCTGCCCCCTGGTGGTCAGTGCGCTCCCACAGGGGGAGCACCGCTCAACCAGAAGCTGGGCTCTCAGCTGACAAACGCAGCGGCAGTGGCAGGAGCTTCTCCTGCCTCCGTGGCAGTGATAAGGAGCAGCGAGCAGGCGGGCGGTAAGGAGCAAGGGGTCCTGGACTGCGAGAGGGTGCAGGCCGGGCTGAGGGACCCCCCCTCCCTAGTGAACGAATTTCGTGCACTGGGCCTCTAGTTTAATATGAAAGTTAATACAGTCGGTAAGAGAGAAAAATATTTCTTGAGTGAGTAAGTGGTATGTCTATCTGGTTCCTAGAGAAAAACACTCCTAAGACATGGATTGCAGAAATCAGGTGCCCAGCCGCTCAAAACGAGACAGCTTTCAGAAGAATGTAGCTAGAATGTTCCAAACCTGCCCCTAGAGAAACTTTATAAAAACGAGCCATAGTTAACCTGTGCTTATCCAAAATTATCACAATTCGACGCCTCCAGGCCCATCAAAAATATTATTAGGCCAAATTATGTTTCGCTTATGGGGCCAGTCGTAACTTCACTTAGTGTTTGCTTCCTAGGTGTGTGTCTTCCAGCTACTCCAGAAAAAGACACCAGAGGTTCTGTGACTGAGCCCTGCAAGTCTGCTCCAAGCCCAGCACAATTAGAAGTGACGGGGGGAGGGGGGCGCGGCGGGGGAGGCGGCTGCTTTGTTTTAACTAGCCATTCAGAAAACTCCTCGCCATCAGGACTGGCAAGGAGCAAGGCTCCCATGCCAGCCCGGGCATCTCAATTGATGGAGTAAATAAGCCCTAGGCCCAGGGTACCTGTGCCCTTTCCATGAAGTCATTGCTATGAGCAATGATGGTTCCGGTTTTTTTAAGTTTTCCCGTAGCTGGCTTGGGATTTAGAGCACTGTTCCTCTGCACCCTGTCTCATGCTGAGCTGTCCGGTTCCTCATGACCCCAGGCCCCAGGGTGTTTTTCTCCCTAAAACCCGAATTTCCCACTTCCTCATTCAAGAGATGTTTATTGAGTGCCTATTATGTGCTAGACCCCAAGCATCAAACACCCCTTGTTGTCTTTTGTTGTTTTTCTTCAGTTAGCAATAAAAACCAACCTTGGTAACGTCCTTACTTGACGTCATTTAAACCTGTTCCGGATGTTTTACCTGGATTAACTCATTGCATCTTCACCTTCTCATCAGCCCCGTTCTACAGTGGGGAGCGGGGGGCACAGAGAGATCAGGTTCCCTGCCCAACCTCACGCAGCTGGAGTAGGGGCAGCAGGGTTCGTGGACACCCTGCCCTGCCCTCCACCTCTTGGCAGAACATCCAGGCAGCTCCCCAGGGTGTCCGACGAGTTCCCAGTGTTCTCTTTCAAGAGTACATCATCTCGCCTGTGTGCACCACCCGGAGACAGCCCCGCGGCTTTGCTCTGGGTTTCCGTGGGAACTTAAAGGAAAACGTTCACCGTGTCCGAGCCTCTCATGTCCCGCGAAGGAAGGGGGCGGTCCTCAGGGTCCTTGCAGCAGGAGCCAGTGCGGTGGCGCCAGCCTTGACTCCCAAATGGAACAGTCCGCCGGCAGCAGGAAGGACGGCAGCTCCGTCATACGTCTGAAGAGAGCCTGCGAGCAGCTTCGGGGGGGGGGGGCAGCTCGTGCCTGGCTGCCCCCGAAAGCCCGTCAGGGTCATAGCCTCCAGCAGGCTGTGCTGAAGTTTACTGCTGCCACCACGGCCACTTCTGCGGCTGGCAGCTTCACTCCTGGCACCTGCACTCACCAGGTCAGACAGCCTTCCCGCAGCCGAGACCTCCGTGGGTGCTGATCCAGGGCCTGCCTACCACAGCTCCGCGGGCCACCTGCCCTCCGCGCCAGGTGGACAAGCTCACAGGGTGGGTCTGAGGCGGGTGCTGGCCCCGGAAGTGCGGCACACGCGTGGCACCGTCTGCGTGAGCACCCACGGGAGGTCCTGCCTGCCCTCTACTGGGCCGAGATCCCGAGGAGACTGGCGAGGAGGCGGGATTTAAGGCGGACGGACAGCTGCAGCTCCCGGGTTCACTGCTGCCCAACCCCAGGTGGCAGCGGGTCTGCAGGCGCGGGTGCCCTCCGTGCCCACCCGGTTCCCCGAGGACTGGCCTGCAGCCCCCACCGCTCAGGCCACTGAGTGGGCAGGAGCAGCCACGTGTGGTCTGAAGCCATTCTTCCGCAGACTCTTAAACAGAAACTGGAAATGAGATGGACAGGAAGTCAAAAAGAAATTAGCACGATGGCAGCCTTCACACTAGAGCGGAAGGACCACGTGGTGACTGAAGTGTGGGCTCGGGAACCAGGGGCTGCGGTGGGACGAAGGCCTGGAGCCCCTTCCTGGCGGGTTAAGAAGGTGCTGGAAAAGTGCCTGGCGCACAGCCAGTCCTTGATAAAGGGCCCGGCCCGGGGGGAGATGCTGCCTGCTCCCTTGACCCGTTGAGTGCATTTCATTTATCTTCAGCCCCTGGCCACCAGCACCCCCGGCGGGAGCCGGGGGGGACGAAGAAGCAGCCTGTCTGTCACACCTTTCACGGGAAGAGGAAGTGTCTATGCAGACGAGTGGTTAGAGCAGGTCTCTCTGAATCTGAGTCCTTCCGTAAAGAGCAGAGGAGAGGCTAAAATCGCCGTAGCCCCCCCACCTCGGACTAACCGCTTTCTGACCTTGTGACTCTCTTGCTTCCGATTTTGTGCACCCTCACACGATGTCTGAACAGCAGGGAGCGGTGCGTACATGTTTATGTGGATCTATGTGCATATGTGAGTATTCTTGTCTGTAAATGGGCAAGAATGTAAAGATGATGTAAGGAGTTTTACATCCAGGCCTGGAGGCCTGGCCTGTGCTCAGAGTAAGGCCGAGCCCAGGCTTCGTGGGTGATGGCCACGTGTCACATCACGCCGCGTTCTGGTTCCCACGTCACACTTTTCAAATTCCTTTATATATATATATATATTTTTTTTTTTTAATTGATTTCACAGAGGAAGGGAGGAAGAGAGAAACACCAATGATGAGAGAGGATCATGGATCGGCTGCCTCCTGCACACCCCACGCTGGGGATCAAGCCTGCAACCGGGAATCCAGCTGTGACCTCCTGGTTCAGAGGTCGATGCTCAACCACTGAGCCATGCTGGCCGGGCTCAAGTTTCTTTTTATCTCCATGTAGCAGTGGTGCTAAACAGGAGGTACTTAAGATACAATTTCCAAGTGTTGATTCATTGTCCTTGCATTGCATCTTTTCAAAAGGTGAATTGTCTTTTTCACTCCTGAACTTGCAGAAAATGCAGAAAGAGCAAATAGTGCAAAGCAAAAATCATCAGCCGCACCCACACCCTGCGGCGGGCGGCCCGGTACCAGAGTGACTGTTTCCTTCCCGCCTTCTTCTCTCTAAAGGGACGCTCACGTGTGTCCTCGAAGCTTCTGGGCTACACACCCTGCTACACACACTCGGGTTTTCCCCGCGACCTTAAAGCAAGCGCGCTCCCCGTGATTTACTCCCACAGCTGCTGGTGGGGAAGGAAGGCCGTGCGCCCTGGAGAGCGGGGGTTCCCACGCTCACGCTGTGGCTGCCGTGGGTGGGAACCTCCCCACTGTCCCCCTGGCTCCCAGAGGCCACTCCGGCTAATTCCGTGGGCGGCCCTGGCTGCGCCCCAGTCTCCGCACGGGAACTCCTTGGCCCAGCAGCCACATTCGGGGCGGGGTTCTACCTGCCAAGCACCAGCAATCCACTCCGCCTCTGGCAACAAGTACACAGATTAAAACAGGGAACTTCTGTGGCAAGATATGGAGGTGCTCACAGAATGGGGAGCAGGGGCAGCAGGCTGGCCTTAGAAGGGAGGGGGAGCAGGGCAGATTCGGGGATCACAGTAGTGGGAACCGGTTTTCTTATGGACTCTTCTGTCAGGGTGAACCAAATCCAACCTTTTTTTTTTTAATTCTCTTTCATCCAGAAATTCTAAAGGGA
This sequence comes from Cnephaeus nilssonii, assembly GCF_951640355.1. Classification (NCBI taxonomy): domain Eukaryota; kingdom Metazoa; phylum Chordata; class Mammalia; order Chiroptera; family Vespertilionidae; genus Cnephaeus; species Cnephaeus nilssonii. Next base: position 67,779,848 of record NC_137082.1, on the reverse strand, counting down.
GAAAGAGGGGCTTTCCCTAGTGTGGCCTCTGCACACAGGGACAGGGCTCGTCCCCCCAAAAAGAAAAGAGACATGTTATTTCCTACCCAAAGAAAGGAAAACGGACGCTGATTAGGCAAGAGCAAAAGGCGCCCCGATTCTTCGGGAAGCTGAGAACCCCGTGGTCCTGCTGCTCCCAGACGCACACGCACACGGCACCTTACACACTCGGGGGCTGTGGGCCCCTGAGCCCCACCCACGGTTCCGAGGGCCCCCTCCCCCATTAACACTGCCTCTTCTCCCTCCTGCCCCCTCTGCCTCCCCAGCACCTACAACTTCTCCGCCGATGGCTTCCACAGTTCGGCCCCGGGAGCCAACCTGTGCCTGGGCTCCGGCGTCCACGGCGGCGTGGACTGGATGAGGAAGCTGGCCTTCCGCTACCGGCGGGTCAAGGAGATGTACAACACCTACCGGAACGACGTCGGCGGTGAGTGGGCCGGAGGAGGGCGCCCACCCTGGTCGCGGGCCTGGTGGTGCGCGGGCCACCCCCCACCGAGGGCGGGGCACCGAGGATGGCCTGTCACTGGCCTGGCGGGCTCCGTGCCCGGCGCTGCTCCGAGCGGGTTGCGGGTATCCGCTCACTCGGTGCCATCCCCGTGCTGGCCCTGGAAGAGGGTTCCTGTGTCCCCACCGTCACGGTGCGGGGAGGAGGCTGAGGCATAGAGGACGCAGGTGGCCCAAGATTACAGAACCCCACCCCACGCCTCCCCCACAACCACTGCTCCTCCGATGTCCTCGGCCAGCAGCGTGGGCATCGCCTGGAGGGGCTAGAAACGCAGGTGCCCTGGCCCCGCACAGACCTGCGGAGCCTGAAGCTCCGGGGCGGGCCCGGCCTTCGGTGGTTGTCACCCCCCCCCCCCCCCCAGGTGATTCTGACGCTCACTCCAGTCTGGGGTTTCAGCCCTCGCTGCTCAGGTGGTGGTCCGTGGGCCAGCCGCATGAGCATCGCCTGGGTGCTGGTTAGATCTCAGGACGCCGGGTAACCTGTGGCAACAAGTCAAAGAAGCACTGGAAGCCACGGGTTCTCAAACTTGGCTCCTATTGGCACCACCTGAGGGATGTCCGATCTGATTTCCTCGGTCTGCCCGCAGCCCCGGCATCGGGATACAGGCGGTCCCCTGGTGATGCTAATGTGCCGCAGACGTGAAAGCTGCCGGCTTGGAGCAGGAGAGCGGTGCTTTACCGCACCGAACGAGCAGTCTGGGAGGGGCTGGGGGCAGGGTAGGCTCACAGTCCCCAGGCCCTAGCTCACTACCCTCTAAGTCCATGGATCTTAACGAGATGATACCCCCGGAGGCATTTGAAGGGACAAGCCCACAAAGGGAAAGCTAGGAGTGTCTACCACATGCCCTTGGCCCCAAAGCTCCGAGGCCCCCTCCTTCACCCCTGGAGGGTCTCAAACCAGGTAGAATCCACTTCCAGTCCCAGTGCTGGCACCTTCTATGTCAGTCTCCCTGAGCCTCGGTTTCTAAGTCTACGAAATGGGGCTAAAAATAATCCTGCTTCCTGGGTGATGGGGAGGTTTGTTGTTAACGCAGACAAAAGGCCTGTCTCCGTGCCTGGTACAAAGCAGGCACTGAATAACAAATGGTAGCATTTGTCACTAGTTCCTTCCAGTTTTGCTTGGGAGTTTTTTGGGATCTCCTGGGTCTTCCACTTTCCCAGAGGGACGATCAGCTCTCGCCTGTGGCTGCAGACGAATGCAGTCCTGGGAATAACTAATGCTTGAGCACTTACTCTATGCCAGACTTTGTTTTGAGGGCTTTTTGTCTAATAGTTTATTTGCTCTTCACAACATCCCTATAAGTTAAGTGGTTTTATCATCAATGTTGTGTGAGGGTGGAAACTGAGATCAGAGAGTTTAAGTAACCTGCCCCGCATCACACAGCTCGGGCCAGCGGCTCCACCACCTCACCCACATTCAAGGCCTCTCACACCTGTCTATCTATCAACTGCAGGAGTGAAGCAGGGAGCTTCAGGGTCAACCCTGCTCCCTGCTCGCTCACCCAGCCCTATAAGGAGAAAGAGGGGAGGAAGGGAGCTTGGGTGGAGAGACAGGGATGGAGTCAGCCAGCGGAGGCCATCTGCTCCCCATCCAGGTTAAGCCCCAGGAAATACCCAGGGTTTCTGTCAGGCTGCTTTGCTTTCCCATAAACTGAGGGGAAATTACTCGTCGTGTCAACAGGCCGGGAGCTCAGAGCTGGCAGGATGCCAGTGGGCAGCCCCCTCCTCTCTCCCCGGTGCAGTCTCTGCTGCCTCCTCCCCCACCTCCAAGCTGACTCTGCATCACAGAACTAGCCTGCTCAGGCTGCAGTGGAGACTGAGGAATGTAGCCTTCTAGCATGGCAGCCAGGTACTTAGCTCTAAAATCATGGTTCTCGTTACTAATGAGATTGTTATAGCGTTATTGTGTCAAGTATTAAAGAGAGAAATGGCTAGTAGAAGGCAGCTAGCCATGTCTACCACAAATAGCAAACGAAAAGCCCCAAGAACAAAAGAACTTGGTGCTTTTCAGGAAAAAAAGAAGCCAGTGTGGCTGCCGCGAGGGGACATGCCATAAGGGATGGGATGAGAGAGGCCAGTGCCCAGATGGCGCAGGGCCTTGTAGGCCACGGGGAGGGTCTTCTACGTGGAGATGATGTTGTCTAAAGAGCATAGGCACCAGGCAGCACTCTGTCCCAATGAGTCATTCTTGCTTCAACACATACGGATACATCACCAGCCATGTTAGCCCCAGCTGTGGGGCTGGTTCTGTGGCGTGAACAAGACCGACTTGGTTCCTGCCCTCATAGAGCCAACCATCCAATGGCCGAGGCCGACACCACACTCATGATCACACAGATACACTTTAAATTACAGCTGTGAGAAGAGGTACAGTGTGTTGGGAGAGCATAAAGTAGAAGGAACTGACCAGAATAGGCCTTCCAGAATTAATGGCATTTATGATGAGCGTGAAGGATGTAGCAAGGCAAAAAGGCAAGGTAAGATAAGAAGAGTGGGCCCAGTCAACATGCTCAGTTGGTTGAGCATCATCCAGTGCACTAAAAGCTTATGGGTTCTATCCCCAGTCTCCCCTCTCTCTCTCTCCCCACCCCTCTCTCTCTCAGCATGTTCTCAGGTGAGGATTAAAAAAGATAAGAAGAGTGGTTCAGGGTAGGACATGAGGCGTGTAAAGGTCCTGAGGCAGGAACATATTTGGTGTTTCAGGGACCAATGAGGAGGCCACTCGGCTGGAATGGAAGGACATCAGGGCAGTGGGGCAGGGCCATGGGCTGTTGAGTCTGCACATTCTCTTAAGGACACTGATGGCTGAGAGATGACAGTCAGGTTTAGAAACACGGTAAAGTGGGCTCCGGGGGTCAGCTGCCTGTCTCCATTATTTCCTCTCGATGGTGAGCCAGTCAGAAAGCCCCACAAAGCCTGTTTCTGTAACTGGCTAACCTAATGTTATATCTTAACGTAAAAAAATAAAAAGTGTCCGCCTTTAGGGCCCATGTAACAATAAAATGAAATGTCATGTTAAAAGCACAGGGCCCTGCACACAGTAGGCACTCAATAAATGTTAGTCTTTTTTTTATTATTATTAACTTTTGTCTCCATTGTAGCAGTGTAAGCTCTATAGTTGGGATACTTTGTTTATCCCAGTATGTTCTGTGCCTGTCACAATATTGACCATGCAGAAGGCACCTCTGAATGTTTGTTGGATGGATGGATGAATGGATCAATCAGGCAATCCCCACATAAGATTAAGATTACTGGAGTGAAGTTGACTTTGGGGGTCATCTGATTTGAAACCTCAAGGTAGCTAGACGCCCCTTCCCTAGTCCTAAGCCCTCCCAGGCCTTCCTAAAATGACAGCCGCCGCATCTTTCTTCCCTGTGTCCATAGGCTTGATAGGCGCTCCCAAAAGAGAGACCTGGCTGCAGCTCAGAGCTGAGCTGGAAGCTCTGACCGACCTCTGGCTGACCCACTCCCTGAAGGCACTGAACCTCATCCATTCCCGGTAAGTGGGAGCCCTCGTTTTCCTTCCCCCCACGTCCACACTCGGGGGAATGGGACTCTCCAGATCCTCACTGGCACTGTCCAGACATCTGATAAAGCCGAGTTCCCCGGGGACACCTTGTGCCGCGGCTGAGCAAGTAGCTGCCGTGACTGCTGAGGGCCTGGCCTTGAGGTCCCTTGGAGTTCTGACTGCGGTCTCCCTCGTCCTCAGGCCCAACTGTGTCAACGTGCTGGTCACCACCACTCAGCTGATCCCTGCCCTGGCCAAAGTCCTGCTGTACGGACTGGGCTCCGTGTTTCCTATCGAGAATATCTACAGCGCAACCAAGACAGGTAAGGGGACCCCAGCCTCAGGCAACGCAGCGGGCGGTTAGCGTTCCGCCCCAGGCGTGGAACGTTCAAGGAAGACGGCACTAGTGATGTTCCAGAACTTGTCCAAGGGCGGGGCTCAGATCCCCAAAACAACCCTTACAACCGGAACTCGGTTAGGAACAGAGTTTTCCACAGTTAGGATACCTGCACACCGGCTCTCACAAACACCCCAAATAAAAGGCTTACGTCGGAGTCCAAGCTGATTCTCCCTCCCAGGCCCACTGACCAGAGGGGCGTGATCCAGGTTGGCGGGTGACCCTCTCCTTATGCTCACCCAGGTTCTCCCCCTTTTATTTTCCACCCTCCCTTACGGTTTTATCCTCACGTATGTGGTCAAATCAGGGTCCTGCCACGTCGACCTGCCAGAGCATGCAGAGGTGGAAAAGAGGAAGGTGTAAAGCCCATCCAATATTTTAAAGCCAAGATTCAGAAGGAGTGCAAGCTACTTCTGCTCATGTTAGTCCCGTGGCTGCAACTGGTTGCAAGGGAGGCTGGGAAATGTAGTCCATAGCTAAGTGACTGTGAGCACAGGTAGAACTCATGGAATTCTATTACTAAGGAAAAAGAGGAAAACCGTTCCCACCACAGCATGGTACATAAGGGGATTAATTTAGGTGATACAATCATCAGATAACCTGAATTTAACCTTGAACCACATAGAAAAGTTTTTAATTCTCTTTTCAGGAGAGAGTCTCCATTTAGTGCTCACTGGCTTTAACACCTCTCTAACTCTCTAACGCTTGGTAATCTCCCTTACTGACAAAGAGAACAAGGCTTACGCTCAAAGCTTTTATGCGATAAGAGAATTTAGTGACTAAAAATTAACAGTTTCAGGGCAAGTAATACTGGTTTGCTTGGGGTTTTTTTAGGTGTGGGGGAACTGGGATTTTTTATTCTTATATCACACAAAAACTAAATCCAATATAAATAATTCAAAAATAAACCTATGGGGGTGGAGGTGGGAGAGGGCAGGGAGGGGATAAATGGTGATGGAAAAATAAAATACATAAATAAATAACAAATCTAGTTAAGATGTTTTTCATTAGAAATGTTTACCCTTGATTTTTTTTTTCCTGGAGATAAAAAGCCAATTTGTAGTACTTTGGAAACATTTTCTTAGAGCAACTTTTGCCTTTACTAAAATTCTAGATGCGAACATCACGTAGAAGTGCCTTTAGATTTTGAAATCATAGGAAGTCAGGCCCCAAGTGGCTGTGAGAGATGCAGGGACCCCTGTGTCAGAGGAGCCGAATGCGTCAGAGAAGTGGCAGAGCGACTTGTTTTCCACTTGGGGAGCCTGAGGATCAAAGCACTGCAACAGCCAACGTTGAGATAGGACAGGAGTTTGGTCACCAGCTCCCTGTTTTAACCTAAAAATCATAATATGTTTTTCAAGTCAGGTTCTGCTCTGATAATGCTGCAGAACGAACATCCCGACCCTCGGTGGCTGACAGCAGCCAGTTTTCATTTCTCACTCCGGGGCTGGTGAGTCAGCTGTGGTTCTGCTGGGCTTGGCTCCAGGTTCTGGTCTGCTCCACATAGCTCCTCATTGTGGAACCTGCGGCCCAAGACAGACCACCCACGCCCATTTCTCATGGCAGGCCCCTAACACGTCATTGGTCCAAGCAAGTCACATGGCCAACCCAGCATCAGTGGGGTGGGAAACAGCTCCACCTCCTCTAGTGGGAGGCACTGCAGTGGGTATAATTCTGTTAACTCAGATGACAGTTAGGACCCCCTGCTTTGACCCAGCCCTGCTCCCACAGAGGAGGAAACAGGCCCCCAGGGAGGAATGGTCTGCAAGAGAGTTGATTCCCTTGAGAGCAGTGTTCGCAGAGGAGTTCAGAGCTCAGACACTGGACGCAGGCAGCCTGGGTTCAAATCCTGGCCCTGCGCTTGGCCTAAGGCAGGGGACTTCACCTCTCTCTGCCTCAGCTTGCCCATCTGTAAAATGGATGCTCACATGCCTCTAAGCACATGATGAATAGTGTGTGGAAAACATTGAGCAGTTCCCAGCAGAGCACAGGTACTCAAAAATAGGAGCTATTGTGTGATTACTCTCATTCCTCCTCCTGCTATCCCACTCATTTTCAAGGCACCTAACCAACCTTGAGCCTCAGTTTCTTTATCTCTAAAATGGGGACTATGTTGATTCCAATTTCACCAGGATTGCTGTGTTAGTTCAGTGAGTGAGTTAATGTAAGTCAGTGGTTCCCAACCGTGGGGGCAAGGTGCCTCCAGGAGGACAGCTGAGAACATCAGGGGATAGTTTTCATTTTCATAACTGGAAGAGTTGCTACTGGCAGCCACAGGGGGACAGACCAGGGATACTGCCGGCCCACAGTGCACAGGATGCCCCACAGCACAGACGTGTCCGGCCCAAACGGCCGCAGGCTGATGCTGAGCAGGCCTGATGTAGGTGAAGCACTTAGCAGAGAGCCTGGTACATAGTGAAGTCAGAGTGCAGCAGTCCCTCGTTATTATTAGTGCTGTTTTGTTGTTGTTATGGTTACCAAACTTGCTGACACAATCAGGATGGACTGAGATGTGAATCCGTCGTGTCTGGACTTACGCTGCTGCCCAGACACTGGGAAGAAGGTGAAGAGGGGAGGCGGTCATCACCGGTGGGCCTGGGCACCCTGGGAAAATCGCCTCACCCCTCGAGCCTCGGGACCACCTCTGGAAAATGGGTCCATCACTCCCACCCCAGACAGCTGCATAGACTCCGGAGCCCGCTGCAAACCCTGTGCTGCCTCCTCTGCTGTGTCCCCCTGGGCGGGCCCCTTAACCTCTCTGCGCCGCTGGTTGTCATCGGTCACATGGGGATGGCACCAGTGAGCCTCAGTTGCTGGAGGGTGAGAGGATGAACACTTGACCCTTCGGAGGACCGTGCACCCAGCGAGGGCTCAGCCAGCGCGCCTCACTCACCCCGCTCTGTGCCTCACGAGCTTCTCTCCCCCCTCTCCTTCTTCTGTGCAGGGAAGGAGAGCTGCTTCGAGCGGATAATGCAGAGGTTCGGCAGGAAAGCCGTCTACATCGTGATCGGGGACGGGGTCGAAGAGGAGCAGGGAGCGAAAAAGGTACTTCTTCCATCCCACAGCAGCTGTTGCTCCTCTCCGGAGCCCTGTCGTGTTCCCAGGGCTCTGAGCACACCTGCCGCTGGCCGGGCCCCTCCCGGCTCTTTGCTGCCGGTCATTCCCATTTGCACATCGCAGAAGCATCCTGAGTAATTTCCTTCTGCAAATCCCCCTCCTCGCCTGGGGCCGCCGCCCTGGTAGCCCTGGATTGTTTCTGGGACAACTGCTCCGAGCAGGAGACGCTGTTGGGGCCGGCTGGTGGGGCTGGGGCACGTGTGTGTTTCACGTAATACTCACTGATCGTATGTTCCAGGAACCCTTCCCAGTTAATAAAGACAGCATTAGGCTAATGAGAAAGAAAGTCCCGCATGTGATCTCAGGCCCGGGAGGAGAGGGGCCAGGGTCCTGGTAGCCGCAGCTCTGCTCTTAGAAAAGAAACAGCTGCCCAAGGCCTGGGTCCGGGCCTGTCAACAGCGTCCCAGGGACCTGCAGGCCCTCCCAGAGGCCTGGGAAGTGGATTGTTAATGTCACAGAGCTTCATTCGGGCTGGTTTCCTCCCTCTTCCCCGGCAACAAATTCCAAGGAAATGCAGCCATGTTTAGGGTCCCGGAGGATGAACCATACGGAGAGGGAGGGCCCCGAGGGTGTGGGAGAGGGGCTCGGGAGAGGAGAGCTTGGAACCTGGGCATACACTGCTCCCTCCACCTTGAAGGTTCCTTCCCTCCCCCTCCCCTCCTCCTCTCCCCGCTCCCTCACTCATCCTTCAGGTCTCAGCCCAGCAGTACTTCCTGCGTGAAGAGTTCTCAGACCGGCTCCCCCTCTGCCCTTCCAGCTACATCAGTCCTGCCGGTGACCCCCTTCCCCACCCCCACGGTCCTTATTCTTTCTTCAGGACGCTGTCCCCACTTGTCATGAGAGGATTATCTCTGTCATCAGTGGCTTAATCACAAATCCTCCAGCTGCAGTGTAAGCTCCATTGGCTGAGTACCTACTGTGTGCCGGCCACTGTTGTTGGGGATCCCGCAGTGAGCAGAACAGACAGGGCTCTCACCCCTCCCTCAGCTCACAGGCTGGGGCAATAAGCACTGAAGTGTAACTGCGTGTCAGGCAGTGAGCAGAGCTTTGGGGGGAAATAAAGCAGAGAGTGGGAACAGAGGGGACTCTAGGGGTGGGGCAGGTTGCAAGTATAACTCGGGGCCAAGGCAGGCCTCCCTGCGAGGTGACATCGGATTGAAGACGGGAGGAGGAAGAGAAGTGAGCCAAGTGGATAGCAGAGGGAGGGCATTCTGAGAGGAACCAAGCCGTTCAGAGGCCTGCAGGCTGGAGCCCCCTGCAGGGAGCCAGCGTGGCCACAGAGGCGGCCCAGGCACGTGGGGAGTGGTGGCGGGGAGGGGAGGGGCCCTCAGCTTTTACTCTGAGCACTTGCTTTAAGAGGAAGAGCTTTCACTTTTAAAGATGAATTGGATTAGAGGGAAAGGTATTAAATAAATGACAGTAATAGAGGCGATACACAAGGATACGGCCAAAGTGGTGGCCTGAGTCACGGGAATTATCCCTGAGTTACTGGAGTTCCAGAAGCGCCGTGCCAGGTCCCGTGCCAGGTCTGCATGGTGAGACTGCCCACAGCCCACTGCCAGGGCCCGAAACCCACTGCCAGGGCGAGGGGGCGTCGAGAGCCCCTCTCCCCCTCCCAGTGCCGATGGAGTGGAAAGCTCCGCCCTAAGCCGGGACACTGAGTATTGAGCTTTGCTTCTATCAAAGTTGGGTTGGACCGCAGCTTCGGCCTGTGGCCCTGAGCTCGCCCTCTCGTTCTCACCTGGAGAATGTCAGGGGCATCCTTAGACCAGTCACTGCCAAATGCCCAATTGGATAGGGCCGTGGTCAGCAAACTGCGGTTCGCGAGCCACATGCGGCTCTTTGGCCCCTTGAGTGTGGCTCTTCCACAAAATACCACGGCCTGGACGAGTCTATTTTGAAGAAGAGGCGTTAGAAGAAGATTAAGTTTAAAAAATTTGGCTCTCAAAAGAAATTTCAATCGTTGTACTGTTGATATTTGGCTCTGTTGACTAATGAGTTTGCCGACCACTGGGATAGGGCACAGATATGTGTAAATGACCCCTTTATTATCCTGAAATGAAATACTAATGATAGTATAACAGATAACTGCCCAAAACATCAGTATCTAATGATTCTATTAGAGAAATAACGGGAGAATTATTTACACTCATGCCCTTAACTACAACTCTTTATTACTGCCATTATCACTTTATTTAATCCTCAAAACCTCCCTGCAAAGCGGGTATTATTCCACTTCATTTTGCAGGAGACAGATTTGAGACTCAGAGGGGTTAATTCATTTACTTAAGCTCACACAGCTGGTACAGACAAACTGATGTGCGTTTTGCTCCAAGCACCTGGCAGGAAGGAGACAGACTCAGGAGTTTCAAACACTGTCAGACTACACCCCTGAGCTTGTCAGATGAGATGGAGTCCACCAAAGAAGACTAGGGCTCACCCCCACACACCGACTCCCCTAAAACCCTCCTGTGTCGGAAGCCCATTAGTGAGGAGCGCTGGGTGCCAGCGGCTCTCCTGGCCTGATGGGGGGGAGGCATTAGCCCCGGCCGCCTGACACCTGAGCAGCGTGAAATATGGCGACAGGACAGAGGGCTTTGTTCCGGCGGACAGTGTTGTTAACATCTCCCTCTTAGCGGGTCATTTGTCTCCACCTCTCCACACGTGGTAAGTCCGCCTGCGCTCTGGACCCATCAGGCCCGGGATGGAGGCGACCGAAGCATTCCCTCCCTCCTTTGCTCAGACCCTCCCGGAAAAGTGAATGACGGTCCTTAAAGGGGGACAGGAGTGGCGACCAGAAGCCACCCTTGCAGAGGGAGGAAGGGTGGGCGGGGCGAGGAGGGGTGGGGAGCTGGGCCACTGGAAGCCATTAGAGATGGCATCTGCCCGTGATGGATAGGATTCTGCTTCCCTGGAGCAAGAGAATGGGCTAAATGTCCAAGGCTGGTTCTGACCAGCCAGCAGCCCACCATCTGTGAGAGAGAGAGAGAGAGAGAGAGAGAGAGAGAGAGAGAGAGAGAGAGAGAGAGAGAGAGAGAGAGGTGTTTGTTGCTGACTTTGCTTGACGAACTCACCTTCCCTCTCCTCCTCCCTCCTTCCTCTTTCCTGTGCCACGCCAGCACGGCCAAGGGTGAACCTGAGGGGGGGGCAGTGAAGGATTTAGAAAAGACAGACAATAGAATGAAAGCTGGGTCTTGATGGGACGCTGCTTCTCTGATGGAGAGACAGCGACAGCGCCCGCAAGTCGAGTCTATTTTATAGCCGGATTCCACGAGGCAAAGTAAGGGCGCGGTCAAGATGTTAACAACGTTCCAATCCACTCAGTTACAGGCACCTGAACTCTATCAAGCCCACGTCACTCAGACACGTGGGGCCACGTGTTCGGACCATAGGTTCAAGCTTACAACCATAGCCTCTGGCTATAATTGTGCTGGGAGGGCTTGGCCCTCCAAGCTGGGACTCGCACGTGACGTTGTCATGAAAGGACCGTGCCCTCTCGTTAGTCCGAGGCTTGAACCTGTCCGAACGCTGTAGCCGCTCCACACTTTCCCTTCCTCCCACGAGTATTGCCTGCGCACCTATATGTGCCCGGAGCCATGCGATGCCGCAGCGAACCTGACATCCAGCTGACCCCTCCTCGGGGCTTTGCACTTGTGACCTTCTGCCTCATCTGCCACCCCACGCGTTTGCCCGGTTCCTCCTTCTCACCCTCTGGGACCTGCTTAAATGTCCCCCCTCCACAGAGGCCTCCCCTGACCCGGCCAGCAAAGGTAGACACCCTCCCTTCAGCTGCGTTCTGCCCTCCATTCTATTTCCTTCAGAGCACTTACCACGACATAAAATGACCGTGTTTATGTCTCGTCTGTGGACTTACTACCCGAGACTCCGAAGTGACCCCCACAGGTGGTCGCCCCTATCCCGAGGCCCCTTGGAGACACAGTGGTGGACAAAGCCCCTCCCCTCGGGTCATCTCCCCACCTCAGACCCTTCACTTAACCAGGTGCACAGAACCCCTTTGCCATGTGAGGTCGCACATGCCCAGGTGCTAGGGACCGGGACATGGATCTCTCTGGGTGACAATGACCCTGCATCCCAATAGGAAGGGAAAGTAAGGAGCTAGGAGTTCGCCTCAGGTGCTTCTCTCGCATCACGGAAGCAAACCTTTCCCAGACGCCCCAGCCAACTTCCCTGTTGGCTTCAACAGGTCACAAGTCAGGGAGACGCCGGACAAATCCCTGGCAAATAGGAACGGGGCTGCATTGCTCGCTTCGATTATCACAGCTCCTCGCCTGCATCTGGACATGGCGCTGCCAGATTCAGGGTTCTGGAAGCAAAGGGTAGGAAGGATGGCTTTGGGGCAGGCAACCACTTTAGCCAGTGGTTACATTTTCCAGTGACAAAATGCAGTCAGCTTTCTGCTCTGGAGCCAGACATGACCTCTCTGTGCCTCAGTTGCCTCGTCTGTAAAATAAGATAGACATATGCCTCTCTCGGAGGGTCCTGACCGGGTTAGATGGAGTAATGCATTGCATTACGACTACGATTGCAATCCTAGTTATCGCTAGCTTGCCACTAACGTAACTTTAGTTACATAAAGTCTCCTCTCTTTCTCCTCCCTCACTGGAAAAAGATGTTTTTGTTTTGAGTGTTTTTGTTTGTTTTGGTGACTCAGCAAGATAATAAAGCACCTAGCACAGTGTCTGGCTCAGTAATAGTAGATTTAAAAGACTATTATTTAAAACATGGTGTGTCAAAACATTGCACATCGTACTTATTGTTTAAACTGCTGAAGACCCCCCAAATTCATCCCTTCACATACATATACTGCCTGTCCTGCATGCTTCCTGACTTTGTCCTACTTATACAACATGTCCTTGTAGAAATAGACATGACGTACGTACACATAATCATGATAGCAGCTAATGTTTATGGAGCACTTAGTATACGTGCACTGTGACTAGCCACGGCGATGGGACTCAGCAAATAGCTTACATCTTACCAACAGCAGGGTGACTTGCTTAAGGTCACCCAGCAGGTGGCGGTAGAGCCGAGCTTTGGCCAGGACATGGCTCCTAACCCTCAGGCTGTGGAAATAGTTCACACACTTCTTGCTCACAGGAGTGATTTCAGCGTTAGCACACCACTTCACAGACCAGCCACCACTTTTGTTCTATCTGCATGCTACCTATACCAGCGATTTTCAACCTTCTTCATCTCATGGCACACGTAAACTAATTATTAAAATTCTGCGGCACACCAAAAAAAAATTTTTGTTGTTGATTTGACCAAAAAAAAAAAAAAAATAGGTGTAATTTTGATTCATTAACACTGGACAGCTGTTGTTGTGTTGGATGTTGTCATTTTTTTTTTCTTTGACAATCTAAGGGAAAAGAGGTCAGTGTCCCTGCCTGAATAGTCAGGTATTGCATGCTTTAAAAATTCTTGCATCACAGCGATTGAAAATCACTGACCTATAGTATTATCTACTTAATGTGTTCCTTCCAGTCAACTCACTTCTATTTAAAATTGGAAAACTGCCCTAGCCAGTTTGGTTCCGTGGATAGAGCATTGGCCCGAGGACTCAAGGGTCTTGGGTTCAGTTCCAGTCAAGGTCACATACCTCGGTTGCAGGTTCAATCCCCAGCCCTGGTTGGGGATCGAGCGCATGTGGGAGGCAATCAGTCGTGTCTCTCACATCGATGTTTCTCTCGCTCTGTCTCTCCCCTCCCTTCCACTCTCTCTAAAATATCAGTGGGAAAATATCCTCAGGTGAAGATTAACAACAACAACAACAACAAAATTTAATTACTTAATTAAAAATAAATTAAATTTCAAAAATTGATCCTGCCCTGGCCAGGTAGCTCAGTCGTCCCAATATGCCAAGGTTGCAGGTTCAATCCCTGGTCAGGACACATGTGAGAATCAACCAGTGAAAGCACAGATAAGTGGAACAACAGTGACTCTCTCTCTCGAGCTCTCTCTCTGTCTCTCTGTATAAATTAACAAATAAGCCCGGCTGGTGTAGCTCAGTAGTTGAGCATCGACCCATGAGCCAAGAGGACCCTGGTTCGATTCCCGGTCAGGGCACATGCCCGGGTTTTTGGCTCAATCCCCAATTCGGGGCATGCCCGAGGCAGCCAATGGATGGTTCTCTCTCCCTCTCTCTTCCTCTCCCTGAAACCAATAAAAACACACTTTTTTAAAAAATAAATATATAAAAATTAAAAGAAAGGACACTGATCCCGTGGCAGTAACACAGAGCGAGCATCACCTGCTGTAAAGAAAAGGAAAAGAGAAAAACAAACGTGACAAAGAAAACAAACTCCCCTCCTGCTCGCCGAGGCCTGCCCCGCACACTGTTCGCGCAGAGGAACAGGTGTCCGGGCGGGCCTGGCCCCTCGCTGAGACTTCTGGAAGCAGCAGGATTGAGAACACGTTTTAAATCAGCCGCTTCCTCGCTGCGTGGTTAATGCCAGGCGGTCTCGGTGGAGGGTCAGGCCGCGCAGGATGACCTGGTGAGAACAGGCCAGAGGGGATGAAACCCGTGTGGCCTGACGGGTGGGTACCGGTTTGGGGACAACGTCCCGTGCCTCCCGGTTTGGAAGATGCCCACCGGCCCTGCTGCCTCGCGTTGCCCTCGCATAGGGCTCTGACTCCGGGTGCGGGCCCCGGGGGCTGCGGGGCGCGGAGCAGGGCCTAACTGTGGGCTGGTGTTCTGTGTTCCAGCACAACATGCCTTTCTGGCGGATATCCTGCCACGCCGACCTGGAGGCGCTGAGGCACGCCCTGGAGCTGGAGTATTTATAGCAGAACCCGTGGTCACACCTGCCTCCCAGGAGCACCCCGCCCAGGCCTCGCCTCCCGCCAGACGCTGGGCCAGGGTCCCTGCCGCCAGGAGGAGGCGTCCGTCCGGGACCGTCCCTGAAGCTGTTCTTTCCGTCCAGACACGGGTCCGGAGACGCAGAGTCCCCAGCGGTGGCTTTGGGGCGTTTGACTTCGGGGAAAAGGGCTGACCGGGAGTCCAGACTTTCCTATGAGTCTCACAGAACAAAAGCGAGGCGTTTGCTCATCTGGGGGAGGGCTGGGACGAGGCGGGACAGGCTCGGGTTTTCTTCTTCTTCTTCTTAATTTATGGACGAATCTCATTCCCCCGCTGTTATGTTCTCATTCCCGTGTGGTTGGTTTCCTTAGTGTTGGTCTGGTTTGGTTTTGGATCGGGCACGTGGAGCGGCCTGGGGTTCTGATGTACGCACTCCGCTCAGGTGTGCTTTGGGGGGACAATCATCTTCGAGCAATCGGTGAGGGAGGCGATTGGGGGCTGTGGGAAGACTGTTGCTTATTTTTGTGTTTAAGGACCTAACCTGACGTCATGTGGACAGTGCACGTGCCTTATGCTGCCATCTTGTTTTCTAGGAAGAGGGGGCCCTGGGGAGGAGGCGGTACTTTGTGATGGAGAAAAGGCATTAAATAAAACCACGTTTACATTTTGAACTGGGTAGGGTGTCGTTACTTCACGGCCACTCCTGCGGCTTCTGAATCTGTTGGTCTCTGCAGGACCTTTTCACTTACAAAGGAATAAAACCCAACTCAGACTGGCTGCAGCCCAAAAAAAAAGTCTTCAGAAACTTTAGGCGATGGCTCCTCCAGGCGTGGCTGGATCCAGGTGACCAAGTGATGTTCCCCTGGGCGGCCTTACCTCCCCGGCAGGCTCTTCCCTGAGTGGCAAAGAGGCTCCGAGAATCTTCTAGCAAAACCACACGGACCGAAAGAGTCACGGGCTCCATGGAGCTGGATTTGGGGTGTGATCCCTCATGAACATAAAGCTGGGGAGAGCTGGTCCCCCAAAGGAAAAGTCAGTGGGCTGTTACTAAAAGGACTGGGGGAAATGAGGGCTGGGCTGAAAAATACAACACCTTCCAGTCCAATGGTAAGATTTCATTTTCCAGTGGGTGGATGGGGCAGGAGGGTCATTTAGAGAAGTTCTGAGGACATCTGGAGGACTTGTGCTGCTCATAGAGTTCCAAGCAGGGCCCGGATCCATCTGATTAGATGCTAAATACAAGTCTAGGCTCCCCCCTCTATCCGAGTTGGTGAAATCCAGGCTTACCGATTGCTGGTGTATCCACGTTGGTGGAGTCGGGAGATGACACGGTAATTGGGGTCTCCGAGCTAGAATCTCTGAGGCTAGAAGGCCATCACCCAGGGTGAGACAGACCACACACACACACACACACACACACACACACACACACACACACACTAGACCCTGAGCTCCCTGGGGGCAGGTTCTGCTGGTTTCGACTCTGCATCCCAGACAAGCACCAAGTGGATGCTGATACCTATTAGAATCCCATTCTAGATGAGATGGAAGGGAGGGTGGAAGTATGGCTGGAATCATAGTCAGATGGACATTTGGACAGATGGATGAATATGAGGTTAAATAGTTGGGTGGGTGGATGGGTGGTTGGTTAGGTGACTGGATAGTGGAGAATTAGAAGGTGAATGGCTAGCTGGGTGATAGGAGGATGGATGGGTAAATGGATGATTAACTATGTTAGGATGACTAGATGGATGGTTTTCTATGTAGCGTTATGGGTAGATGGATGATGGGATGGAAGACTGAATTGATGACCAAATGCTTGTGTGGGGAGATGAATGGGTGGATGGCTGTTTGTATGAGTGGATGATGGTGTGGTTTTATGGTAAGATGAGTGAGTGAGTGGATAGATGTTTGGATGGACAGATGGAGCTTGTTTCTGGCCACAGTCTCCCCCCAAATGACAACACCAGCCCTTTCCCCGTGGGCCTCACGGTGCTGGTGCGAAGGCTGAGAAAACCAGTTCTGTGAATCAGACGACCTCCTCCTTGCCCCATCCCAGGAAGCCTCGCCTCTGCCGAGCCACTGCCGCCAAAGCAGGGCCGAGGTGGTGTCCGCGGTCTGGGCTGGGACACCAGGAAAGTCCTGGCAGGTGTGACTGGTGGTGCTGCAGCCACTCATTCATCCCACCTGGTCAGGCGGGGTCAAGGGGTCAACCATTTACCAGGCGCTCTTCTCGACTTCCGGGTGCGAATGGACAGAAGCCGTCCCTACCCTCCCGGAGCTGACATTCCTGCGCAGGGAACACGCCAGGAAGCCGGCAGACGAACCGTGACCCCGACTTTCTCACTCACCAGCCTTGTCCTGCGAGAAGAAAGGCGGAGAGGGCCCGCGGGCCAGAGCAGGAAACCAGCACGCACACCTGTTCCTCCGCACGCCCTGTTCCTCCACACACAGGCTTGCTTTCCCGCTGGAGTCACACCTCAGTCCCCTTTCAGGAAGAGGAGGAGGTCAGGAGGGGAGAGCAGGCCATGTGACCTCAGGGGGAGGAGAAGGTGGATCGGAGGCTGAGGCCAGCCAACACCAAGGAGACCCGTTGAAAGGGGTCCTGAGAGTGAGTGTCCCAGGCTGTATCCCCAGCAGCATTCAGTCTCCACCAAGTGGCCCATGCTTGTCCCAGGGACGGTCATGGTGGGTCTTCTTGTTGGCTGAGACTGTGACTTTCAGAATGCGCGGCCTGGTGCTGCTCGGTCAGCGATGGAGGCTGCCTTCCTCCTCAGACCCTGGCTGCAGGGGGGGCGATGCGTTGCTGGTCACCTCTGCGCAGGTGACAGCCGAGATCAGACCCGGATGATGAGAAAAGCCGGAGAACGCATCCCAGGGAGAGACCGGGAGGCTCAGCGTTCCCAGGTGAGCAGGAGGGGGCTTTCCGGCTGCAGGAAAAGAAAGGAGGCCCGAGTGGCCAGAGGCCTGGGCAGAGGCCAGGGGGGCAGAGGGCAAGGCCGGGTCGGGTCTGGCTGGACCCTTTTGCTCATGGGTTTTGGACTTTGTTGGAGTAGGGATTTTATTCCAAATCCAACGAGGACCCCAGACTTCTAAGCAGGAGAATGGCCACTGTGGGGAGAATGGCTTGGAGTGGGAAGGATGGGGGCAGGGCCTTTGGTCACGGGACTCCCCGTGAACTTAAAGGAGATTTTCTAGCTTTATTTTATAATCCAGGGAGTTCACCCACAAAGCGCAAGCAGGCATCTTGATGTGTTTTTACCTGTGATTGCCCGTGGGTGAGCGCCACCCCGATCGAGACGGAAGGTATTTCCGAGCCCCCAGAAAGCTCCCTGGTGGCCCTGCCCAGCCTCTGCCCACATTCCACAGGCTTCTGGTTCTCACTTCGTTTGGCCTTATCTAGTTCATATACGAGTAAACGGGCCCTCAGAATGTTCCCCTCTGTGCCTGGCTTCGCTCTCGCCTGATGCCTTTGAGGTGGCTCCGGTTGCTGCATGGTCTGCAGTCATTCTGGGGAAAGGAGAATCTGAGTGGAGAAGCTGGACCACTCTCCCCGCACTGTTCAGCCCCTGTGGACGCTAGCTCAGCGCAGGCGGGGCTGTGCTCTCGGTGACCACCAGAGGGCAGTGCGATGCCGCGGCCGGCCTGAGCCTCCTGCACATGCCCTCGAAAGGTTTCCCAAAGCATCTCCCTCAGGCCCCGCCCAGGCTTCGTGGTAAACGGACTTGTGCCACGTGGTGAGAGGAGTGTCTGTGCTGGGAGGCAACTGGGCGCTGTGGTGGCCTCAGGAGCCATCGGCCCCACAGGGCTCTGCCCAACTTGAAACACTGCCTGCTCTGATTTTTAATAACGTGAATGTAATAATAGTTTAAATTGTTTGGGGGGAAATGGGGATTTATTTTCATATCCAGAACTTCTGAGGATGCTGATAAGCTTGCTGCAGCCAAATACTGCTTTTTAAATTCCATCATTAACTACTTGGCAAAAAATAAATAAAAAATGAGTATTTGGCTGTAGGTAGTGAGGGTGTGTCTTTGCCCGTACAGCCCCGCCCCCTGCTCTGCTATAAATTGGCCTACAGAGACCCAGCCCTCCTCTCTCTCTCTCTCTCTCTCTCTCTCTCTCTCTCTCTCTATATATATATATATATATATATATATATATATATATATATGTGTGTGTGTGTGTGTGTGTGTGTGTGTGTGTATGTGTATGTATATACTAGAGGCCCGGTGCATGAAATTCATGCACGGGGCAGGAGGGGTTCCTTCAGCCTGGCCTGTACCCTCTCCAATCAGGGACTCCTTGTGGGGTGTCTGACTGGGATCCGGCCTAAACCGGCAGCTGAGACTGAGTACCTAATTAAGAATGAATGAGTGAGTGAGTGAGTAAGTGGCTTTTATACAAAAGCTTCTCCTGTAGTGACAAAGGTATAGTAATGGTTAAGAGCAGGCATTTTTTGTGTGTCATCAGACTGGGGTCAAGTTCAGCTTCTGCCACTAAATAGCTGTGTGACCTCAGGCAGCTTTCTCCATCTCTGGGCCTGATGTCATCCGCTGCAAACAGCAGGTTGTTCGATGCACTGTACGTAAACTGCCTGAACTATAGAAGATGCTGCGTAAACGAACTTCCCTTCTTCCGTTTATCAAGGTGAACCAAGGTCAGTGCTGGGTTGTTTTAACAAGCTGTCTCGTGCCCCACGGCCTGGCCTTGGACTATACGCCGGGCCAGGCAGACAACGGTTTCCCATTAACACCATGTCCTGGGCCAGATGGCAAAGCCAAAGGTTTAATCCCCGGCCACATCTCTGGGTGAGAACTGGTTTGTTCGACATCCAGCCGGCCCTCCTCCTTCTGCTGCGCTTTCCTGAACTGGTGAGGCTAGAAAACAAACTGCCCCGCAGACTCCCTTACAGCCAGGATCTGGAGCAGGTGCGGCCCGCCAACCAGCTGCGGTCACAGAGGCTGTATTAGGTACTGAGGTCAGTGGGGAGAAAGGGGCACGTGCCTGCAGGTGCTGACCAGAGCAAAGCCGGCGTGGGCCAACCCTCTCCTGTGGGAACAGCACCACCCCCACCCAACCCCAACCCACTGGTGACTCAGTCCCGCAGTGTGGCTTTCTCCATCTTCCCAGTGATTCTGTAAATACTCATCCTGTGTCAATCAGACCCAATCAGGGAAGCAGCCAATCTGGCCCAGGTGTTTGGGGTAAATAGTACCTGATGGGCATTGGACCTTATCCCGTGGTGGGAGGAGCTGGGGAAGCGAAGGTCTGAAAGGGGGCATAGGGAGTCAGCAGCCGCGCAACCTGAAGAGCCGTGAGGCGCGTCCTGCCACCCGAGTGGGTCTGCGGAGGGGCACTGGTAGGTAAATCAGTGGGGAGCCGTCACCTCTGCAGCCAAGCATCCGGGGTGGGACAGGCACTGGAGTCCCGGAGCCAAGCAGACCTGGACGCAGCACGGAGGACAGCAAGGGCCAGGGAGCCTGCCGCCGCGGCTGCAGCTGCCTGCCTGCCGCCAGGGTTAGCCACCGTGACCTGGCAAGAAGAGAGGCTGCTGCTGAAACGACCACCAAGGGGGCCAGGCTGCCTGTCCCTATGTGAGCCAATCCAACAGAGACCGGGTGGAATCATATAGGAGCATTTATTCCAATAATGCCAGCAGCATGAGAGAGCAGCAGGTCACCCACGAAAATCCCCTCTGCACCCCTCCCCCATAAGCCAGCTGTTCATATGGGGTACAAGGGCAAAGGTTACGTGGGGAAGTGGGCAAAAGGAATAAGAATGGGTATAATGGTTACAGATTACAAGCAACGTGGGCTGGGGGTTTGCAAAGGGCAGGGGACATCCGGGACTCCATTGTTTCCTTTCCTCAACAAGGTTATTCTTTCCATGGTCACAGGCACCTCCCGGATGGAGCGGATGAGCAGCATCTCCGGGGGAGTACCCAGGTCCCCGTACACCTCCCAGCCAGGTTAGAATATGCTTTCTTTAACCAGAACAAAACAGTCACAGTTAACAGAGCATGATTAATATTTATTATAAGTATTTCTTACAACCAATAGCTACTCCCCAGAATTCTATTTCTGCCCCTAACACTGCTTCCTATCCACCTTCAAAAATCTCACACAAGTTGCTCTTTTGGTCAATTTTAACTTAGAACCATTCAAGGAAAGGGATTCTGGGAAATGTAGTTCCCAACCTAGCCAAATGTACACAGTACAGATTACTCCCCCACCCCCCGCCCACCCCCCACTCCCATGGGCTTACCAAACCCTTCTGCTCTAACTGGCTGGGTGAATTCTGCTCTCTACGACTGACCTGACTGACAGAAACTTTGGACAGTTCTGCAGTGGGTGCTATCAATGTTTCTGTCAACCCAAGGCCTTTTGTTTGGACAATTCCCCACCTCAGGAGTCTGCACCAGAAGCAGGCAATCTCACATTTCCAGCCTCCCTTGCAGTTGGACTGTAAGCACGTGACCTACGCTCAACCAATCAGATAGACCAAGATGGTATCCAGGTTCAGCCAATTAAATAGCTCAGGTACTTAGACTCAATTATCAGATACACCCTCGTGGAACCTAGGTTTAACGCAGTGGTTGGCAAACTCATTAGTCAACAGAGCCAAGTATCAACAGTACAACGACTGAAATTTCTTTTGAGAGCCTAATGTTTTCAACTTAAACTATATAGGTAGGTACATTGTTATTAACTTAATTAGGGTACTCCTGAGCTGGCCTTTGCTAAAAACGTCCTCAATCTGATTGAGGCATGTGGCTCTCGAGCCGCGGTTTGCCGACCACTGGTTTAACCAATGCAGATACACCCACCTCACCTCCCACCTCAGCCAGCCCTCCGCCTCTCTGAGCTCCTCAGCCCCACCCCCACCCCTGAGCCCTCCATCCTGGCCTCACTGGCCTGCCTTCTCTTCCTGAAAGATGCCAGGTTCCCGCCTCAGGCCTTTTACTCTTGCTCTTCCTTCTACCTGGGTTGTTCTTCCAACCAGGTTAGTAGCTCTCAGTCATGGCTGCCCATTAGGGTCACCCGAGCAGCTTTGCAAGGTACAGATGCCCAAGCCCCAGAGAGACGGTTGTCATTATTCAGGGAAGTGGCATCTGGGCATTTTTGGTTGGTTTTATATCTCCCCAGGTGCTTCTAATGTTCAGCCAGAGTTTAGAATCGATGCCCTAGCAATCCCGGCTCTGTCCCCACCTCTTCAGTTTTTGCTCACAGGCAGCTTCTCGGGCCGTGGGCAATCACACCATCGGACTCCCTCTCACCCTGCTTATTTACCACCAGTGCATCTACCCCACCTTTAGATGCACATCTGACGGCTTCCCAATGAGAATACCAGGCGGGTAAGGGCAGAGGCCGCAGCTGTTTTGCTCAGCACTTGTCTCCAGTACTTGGCTCGCACGGAGAGCCCTGAACGAACGACTTGAACCCACCTTTCTCTCTGGGGCTACACTTCTGCATAGTGGCCACCAGGTGGCGAGAGGACTTAATTGCATTCAAGATCACCCCTAGACCATCCGGGCGGTCCCGGTCCCGGTCCCTGCCTGGCCATTGCTAAGAGAAAAGGGCAAGGACCAGGGCAGAGCCCATGGTGCCCTCCCTCCTCTCCTCATTCATGGAATCAGAGACATTGGGCATCTGGGAACACTGGGCCCAGACTAAAGTCAGAGGAAGAAGGGCCCACCGTCCTGTCTGGGTCACCCAAGTCCTTCCCTCTTATCTGCCCACTCCTGACCCTCCCGTGCAGCCACTTGGGGTGAGTCCCAGGGGCCCCTCACTGTTCCCCTGCCCATCTGCATACCATCACCTGAGGGCTGTGACAGGCGTTGTCCTCTCCCACATGCAGGGCCGCACTAGACGGGTACCAACATGGAACAACATGTCACCAAGCTCCAGGTGACATAAAGAAAGGGGGACGGGACAGAAGGGTGTGTATCAAATGCTGCCACTTGTGCACAGACAGGGCGAGGAAGCGTCCTCTGCGCTGGTTTGCAAATGCGGGCTCAGGGATGCGCAGGAAGGAGGCCATGGTGGCTGGGCGGGACTAACACAGGGCCCTCTTCGAGGCATAGGACTGTATTACCTAGTGAAATCAATAGGAAAAGTGAAATGCAACCATTTATTGGAAAATAACCATTTCTCCGCTTTCTTGTGTAGGAAGCTGTGGCTCGGGTGGGAAGGGCTGGAGTCGGGTGAGGTTAGGGGGCACAGCAGTAAAGGAGACAGTAAACTCTGACCAGGGATCAGAGGCTGAGGCTGCCCGGCCGGTGTGGCTCAGTGGATTGAGTGTCCTATGTGTACCAAGAGGCCGCCGGTTTGATTCCCGGTCAGGGCACCTGCCCAGGTTGCAGGATCGATCCCCAGTAAGGGGTGTGCAGGAGACAGCAGGTGGATATTTCTCATGATGTTTCTCTCTCTCTCCCTTCCTCTCTAAAAATCAGTAAAAACTTATTTGTAAGGCGTCTGACACAGAGGATAGCAGGGCTATGGGTGGGGAGTGGCTACAGAGGTGGCATCTGGAAGATGGCCTGGAGAGTAACACGGAAGGGTGTGCCAGGCAAGGGCCCAGAGACGAGAAAGGTGAGCTGAAAGATGACAGTGGGGTGACTGTGCCTTCCCCTCTCACAGCCTCGGCCTCTCCCCCAAAATGGGGCTGTGCCACCTGCTCTGTGGTCTTCGGGATAAAACGAGATAATCCCGGGAAGGTGCACATCCAAGCCCAATAAAAGGAAACTAAACATTTTTTAAGTTAAAAAAATGACAAGAATACCCCACCTACAGAAAGAGCAGTTCAACAGTTCCGTTAGATTTCACGAGCTCTGCAGCCTTGAGCTAGTCACTTACTGGGCCTGTTTGTACAAGGGCCAGTGGGAGGTCACATCAGATAGCAAACAGCACTTTTTGGTTTGACTCGTGACCAAGGACAAAGGGAAAACCACAGCCCACTGTGGGAAGGCCTCGGACCCCTCACTCACAAACAGCAGCCTCCCTGCCTCTCACTCATCTAAGCCACACCGGCCTCCTTGCTATTCATTAAGCACATCAAGTTCACACGTGCCCCAGGGCCTTTGCACTTGCCGGCTCGGCTCACTCTGTCTGGAATGCTCACCCCCTTTCTCATCCCACAGCCAGCCCTTCCTTCAGGACTCAGGTCAAATGTCCCCTCCCCAAGAGAGGCTCCTGAGTGGTAAGAGCGAGTGAAGCCACCTTCACCCCTTGGTCCTGCCCTAAACCAGCGGTCGCCAACCGGTGGTCCGCGGATCACTGGTGGTGCGTGAGGTCCGAAAGTTTGGCAGCCGCTGCTCTAAAATATCCCATCTTGTACTAACTTATCAGGTGATCACCTCACAAGTGTCTAATCACTATGCTTTACACCTGAAACTAACATAATAGTGATATCAACTGCAATTGAAAAATGTTTTTAATACATTTTTATTGATTTCAGAGGGAGAGAGAGAAACATTAATGAGAAGAATCATTGATCGGCTGCCTCCTGCACGCCCCCTACTGGGGATCATGCCTGCAACCTGGGCACGTGCCCTTGCCCAGAATCCAACCCTTGAGTCCACAGGCTGACGCTCTATGCACTGGGCCAGACCAGCGAGGGCTAGAAATTACTGTAAAATCCCTGTTCAGTTCCTTTCACAGCAAACGGCCCGGAGGCCGAACGCAGCCCATTCTCTGATTTTGTACAGCCTGTGAGCTGTGACTAACGTTTGTATCTTTAAACTGTTGGGAAAAAATGTATCACGCGTGAAAACCCAACGACCGGGGAATTCAACGACGGGGTGGGCCCGGACAGTGCTGAAGCCTCGAGCCGCCCACTCAGCTCCGAGTGAGGCCTCCATCCTGGCCGGGGAAGAACTCCCTGCCCCACCCCCCGCCCGCCCCACCGCTTTCCTGAGACTGACCCAGGATTTCCCGAGCTTCACGTCGCCGTCAAAAACACGGAAGGACCCGGACGAGGGGCCCTTTGATGTGCCCACCGCCGCGGAGACGTGCTCGGCCGCTCACGGCCTGGCCTCCTGTGTTCGTCTCGCAAACCGGACGTGGCCATCCAGACCCAGGGGGAAAACTGCAAATTCGAGGACGACCGAGCCGTTTTTCCAAAAACAGTTTAATTTTAAAAAGGTGAAGAATCTGAAAAAAGTGGGGAGAGCAGGGGAGGAACCCAAAAGAGCCTACCGCGTTGTGAGTCTACTGGCTCAGTCACAAAGAAACACCATCGTCAAAAAAGATATTTAAGTTTAATACAAATTTTATACAAAGAAAATGTGAAAAAATACTTCCATATGCTAAAAGCAATTATGCTTCACAAATAAGGCCAGCTAGGCTATTTCCTCTTGATAACTGCAATTCACAAGTGTTCCTTCTCTCCCGTTTCCTTCTATGACTCCCCTTTTTATTTCTTCTCTAACACGGGTAACTAGCTGGAAACTGTACAGTTCGCCTCCTCTTACCAACAATGAAGAGAAAGTACACGAGACTAAAATGTACAACGAGATGGACTGGAATGATATCGTACAATTAATTTCCTCATATACATACGTCCCCCTCTGCTTTGCTCGATGCTTTTTGTTTCACACAACATACAGAACGGAGCTACAGCGTTCGTAGTGTAACCGACAGCATGGCGGGCGTGTCCTCTCACACTGCCTTGGTTTCATGCTTAACATAAAAACGTCAAGTTCCATCGTATAAATACTACAGACATGCGAATGTCCTCTGCGTGCGCCCTGCCTCGGTCCTCGCTTCCGCCAGGCACAGGATCTCTCCCCGAGCGCGCACGTGTGCTGACAGCGGCCGCCCGCGAAGCGAAGACTTCTCTTGGTTTCAAGGACTCAAATCGCCCGATGTTCTTCTCTCCTGCGCTGGGCCGAGCGGGGTTTCTGCTTCTCTTCTGTAAACAAGGACACGGGGTTTTCCCTTCCAGGAGCAGAGTCGTCGCCTCGGTCACGGAACAGAAGCTAGCTCCTGCCCGCGTCCTCCGGGTCCAGAGAGCTCGATCGGATGACACAGGAGCGCGGTGTCGGGGAGGGCCGGTGGCGTGATGGGATGTGCCTGCGACGGCAGAGTCTGTGCGGGATCTCACGACCCCGTGGGCCGCCTCCAGGCGGACGGGCCGCGGACGACCCCTCCTCCAACACCAGAACGTCCTTTGTGTTGGTTGGGTGTGTTTCTCTACCTGCCTTTCTTTTTCCTTTTTTCTTTTTATAAGTTAAAGTCCATACAAATATAAAAAGGGGGAGGTACTCTAAGTTCAGGGACATCCACAAATTGTACATTATTTACATCTAACGCGGAAGTTCAGGTGGGTGACCGGTCCTCGGAGCTAGTGGTGGACGTGTGTAGTGTGGGACCCTCCGTGGGAAGAAAGGCCACGTCTGTGCGGGGCCTCGAGTCCGGAGGGGGTGGGCCTCCCGAGGCCTCACGGCTCTGGGCCGTCCCCTGGCGGCCCGGGCTCTGCGCTCTTCTTCCTCCGCGGGGCGGGCAGCTTGGGGCGCGGCGTGTCCCTAGTCCCAGAAGGCGTCCAGCCGAGACTCTTTCGGGATGAGGCTCTTCGAACTGGCGCTGCTGCTGGTGTGCTCGGAGCGCGACGATCCTCGCTTCTCATCGCCGCCGCTCCAGCCCCCGGACTTACTGCCCCGGGCATGGTCTGGGGAGGAAAAGCAACAGAGAGAAAGGCTCAGCACTCCCCGCCACCTGCCCCGCACCCCTCTCCGCCCGCACAGCGCCGCGGGGCCAACACTGCCACCCCGCTCCCGGGCGCGGGTGGGTCTGCCGAGCACCAAGGCAGACGACGCATCTCCTTAGGATGACACAGAGCTGGCTGGAAAGACAGGAGGGTGTCGTGCTCACAGAGAATGAAGGTGAGAGAGGAAAGAGCCAGGGAAGGCCTTTCGGGTGCGGTGCCCCTAACTGGGCATCTTCAGGACGTGACGCCAAGCACCCCGAGCGCCTGCGGCCAACCTCGGGCACAGGAAAAGGCGCCCACCAAGTGTGACGTGCGATCTACCGACTTAACATCAAGGTTCTTTGATCAATTTATAGGAAACTCGAGAAACAGACTGATCCCAAACCACCCAGAGGAGCAGATGGTAGAGGAGGAGGAAAGTGGACCAGAACGGCCAAGGCCAGCGGGGAGCACAGACCACTGGCCCCGGGAAGGACAAGCCGGACGGAGGGAGGGTCACCACAGAGTGCGGAGCCAGTCGGACCTGAGCCAGCTTCAAGGACCACAAGGCGCGTGAGACACGAGGAGCCGCAGAGGCAGACGAGTACCTGTAACGCCGTCACACGGTCCGGGCGGGCGGGCTCGCTGGACAGGCGCCTACGAGAGCCTGGCAGCAAGCACTAGGTCCCGCACACCTGAGGCCTTTTACCGGCTCCGACAGACAGACTGGAGCAAAGCTTTTTACAATTCCTCGAGGGGTGGGGTGGTACTAGCTGACTGAAAGACGTCAGCTTCAAGTTCAGAGACAGAAATCGCACGAGGGAGGAGGGGGCCGTGTCATCGTGGGGGGGGATGCTGTTGATCACCTGGCTGGCGTGAGCTGTTCTGAAGGTCGGGAAGGGAATGGGCAGGATCTCCAAGGTGAGTCCTCTCAGAGGAGCTCCCTCGTCACGGCATCACGGACCCTCAGGGCAGCATTCTGCAGGGGGGGGGGGGGGGGGGGCGGGGCGGCCTTTTTTTTTTTTATAATTTTTTCAACTAGTTTACATTCAATATTATTTTGTATTAGTTTAGGGTGTACAGCATAGGGCAGTGATGGGCAACCTTTTGAGCTTGGTGTGTCAAACTTCGCCAAAAAACTGAGCATAACCCGGGCAGTGTGTCACTTTGAGGAAAACACTAACTCCAAGACTCGAGTCGCAAATGTTTCATCCTCGGCGTGCGGCCGCGTGTCATCAGAAATGGCTACGCGTGTCAGTGCTGACACGCGTGTCATAGGTTCGCCATCACTGCCATAGGGGTTAGACAATCATAAACTTTACAAAGTGATCCCCCTGACACCATACATAGTCATTAACAATATCACTGACTGTATTTCCTATGCTGTACGTTATGTCCCTCGGACTATTTTGTAATGACCAATCGGCACTTCTCTAGGGCCAGGTCCACCTTAACAGCCCGGACTCTGCCTCTCCGTAGCATTCTGCCCGATTTGCATTGCCTACATCAAGCACGTCAAACACGCTGCCCGGGGGCGCATGCCTCTTTATTTGGCCCGCGTTAGCCTGTGAGTTTGACATGCGTGGCCTACACCATCAGTCCTTCTGGAAGGACTCTGGGGAGCGCTGTGGCTGGTCATCACCGAACGTGAGAAAACCCTGCAGCCATGCCGTAAGCCACATCAAGTCCCCCTGCTCGGGGCGGGGGGGAGGGAGCAGAAGGAATGGGTGCAGGGCTGAGCCAGGACAGCACCTGTGGGGCCTACCCCTCACATGGACAGGGCGTGGCGCTGGCTGGTACGGCCAAGCACTGCAGGGGAGGATCGGTGTTAACCTGGGGCCTTTTATGAAAAGAGCGAGGATGTCCCCTCGAGAAGCCAAACCATACGCTCTGGCCGTCTCAATGGCCACCAGAGGCCCTGTTACATACAAGCCAAAGCAAGACCCATCACTCCAAAGAACCAAAGAGGATACACCCCCACAGAGGCACACCCACCCGGCCTTCGCGTGCCAGGAGGGAGCCGGGGCAGCTCCGGAGGGCGGGGTCATACTTACACTTCCGGGCCGGGTAGGTGGGGTGCGGCTGGTGGTCGGTGGCGGTTGGGGCAGAGGCAGGTTGTTGCTAACTGAAGAGATAGCACAGGCATCCTCAGAGTCTATCCGCTCACATCCACGCCCCCACGTGCTCACCAGTGCTGGCCCTCGTTAGGCCACTGCTCTTAGCACTGCTGCTCCACTTCGGGGCTCACAGGAGACTAAAGCTTTTTAAAAATGCCTATTACCCCATCAGCAGGATCGCCGGACACAGCACGGCATTACAGGTGGAAATAAGACAGACACGACATCAAAGCAACTCCGGAAGCCACAGATCCTCAGCATCTGAAAGCAAACTCCTCGGAACCGTGAACTCTGCCAACAGTCTAACTCGGCCAGGGAAACAGGCGCCAGACCCCAGCATGGTGGGAGGCGGCACCAGGCAATGCCGATTGCTGAGGGCAAGTAGTAGCTAATCCACGGCCACGGAGGACACAGAGCAGGGAGGAGGGAGGCGATGAAGGGGCATAGGGGGCGGCGGGCTGAGGATGGGGCTACAGACGCGCTGTCCAGTGAGCCACAGTCTCAGCTCCGATGGTAGGACACCAACCACGTCGGAAATTGAAGAGTCAAAAATGAGTGACATGAAAGGGGTCTCCATAAAATAACTGAGAATGGCGAAGAGCGGTTAGGAAATGGCTGGAGACACGATCAAGGAGGAAACAGGAGCTCCTGGAGCAAGCAAGGCCGCCCAGGAGCGGAAACGTAATCCCAGTACACGGATGCCGAGACCGAGGAGTCGGCCCCCGACACAGAAACACAGAAACACGGGTGCGTGCATTTCAGTCCCAACGGGCCCACAGCCTCCAGCGGGAAGACAACTGCAGCTACAGAACAGCTCCCGTTCTCAACCTCGACGAAGGCGAGTCGGAGCGGAGAAGATGGGAGTCCGGACAGGACGGGGTAGGAGAAGTGAGGGGGGAGACGGGGGCCACCGGGGGACAGGGCAGGACTGCCTCGAGCTGGCAGAATAGGAACCAGAGGGTAAGGCTTGTATCTGACCAGGGAACTCAGAGACATAAAACAGTGGCAAGTCGCTTGGGATGAAATGGGGAGATGTCATCTATGATCCTAACTCTCATCTCTCTTTTTTCTTTTTAAGTTCTTTATTGTTTAAAGTATTATATGAGTCTCCTTTTTCCCCCATTGGCCTCTCCCCGGCCACTCCCACCCCCCAGCACATGCCCTCACCCCCCTACTGTCTGTGTCCATTGGTTATGCTCATATGCATGCATACGAGTCCTTTGGTTGATCTCTTACCCCCTCACCCCACCCCCCAACCCCGCCTTCCCTCATAGGTTGGACAGTCTGTTTGATGCTTCGTCTCTGGTTCTGTTTTTTGTTCATCAGTTTGTGTTGTTCATTATAGTCCACAAATGCCTACCTCTCGTCTTTTAAAGCTGGAAATCAATGAGCGGTTTCTAAAGATAAAGTCCAGAAACAGAGTGTAGGGAAGGACATTATTTACAAATAAGGAGGTGAGTTCCACATGCATCACACACAGCAGTGAGGCTGGGACTGGGCATCGATTCTCCCCGTACGGTCTTATTTCCTCTGATTATATGCACGTAACGCCTTAGTCACATTTTCCAACTTAAGAGACAACAGGCCCGTGCCCACCCCAGGGAGGCTCAGACCCCCGACTAAACCTCTCTCCCTTCCAACTAGACTCCTCCCTCCTCTTACCATCCTGGTACCAGGTGCCTAGAAAGAGCTCAGAACCACAGTGTTCTACTGAGCCCACTGCCCTCCACGAGGTTTCACCTGCATTGTCCCCGACAGCAAGGCTGGCAGGAGCTCAGTCAGACGTACGAGGAAGTCAAAGGGGAACTGTCTTGCTCACCACTGAACCCCCAGCCCTAGCACTGCGCCTGGCCCCAGAGACACTCCACAAACTCTGTGTGCCTCAACCTTCTGCACAAAGTCCAGAGCTACACACCCTCCAGGAATCCAAAGTAGAATTGGGGGGGGGGGGGTCTTCCCCTCCCCCTCCTGCTACCCTGCCCAGTCCACAGACTCCTGGGGATCATGCTCTCCCCAAAACCCACCTGGACCAAACCTACCAGAGCTTCTACCAGCATCTGCCAGAGCAGTCTGCCTCCTCTCCTACAGGTTACTTAGTTCATATAAAACAGAACCTTCTTCCCCACCCCCTTGGGTTGTGTGCTTTAGGTTAGTCAGCCAGCGATGGCCCAGATCCAGCCCGAGGACTATTTTTCCAAATAGTTTCACTGGAGCGTGGCCATACTCCCTGACTGACATATTATCTATGCCTGCTTTCACCCGGCAGGGGCCCATGTGGCCCTAAGTTTCAGAGTTTGCTGACCCCTGGGCTGGGATACACCTCATTCGCCTCCGAACTGGAATACGATGCAGCTCCCAACCGCAGTCCCGTGGACAACCCGGCTTATTCCAGCAGATTCCACACACCACGGCATCAGTCATTTCCCATCAGCCTTGTGGATCCCACCACTTTGCTGCTGCACAACCTCAACAGCGCCCCCTGTCTGAAACAGCGTTCCTCCAACGTGGGCCTTTCTCACACCACCTGCACAATTGGACACATCCACAGTCCTCCTACACCAGTGATGGGCAACCTTTTGGGCTTGGTGTGTCAAACTTGCCAAAAAACTGAGCATAACTCGGGTAGTGTGTCACTTTGAGGAAAAAACTAACTCCAAGACTCTAGTCGCAAATGTTTCATCCTCAGGAGCAGCAAATGTTTCATCCTCGGCATGCGGCCGCGTGTCATCAGAAATGGCTACGCATGTCAGTGCTGACACGCGTGTCATAGGTTCGCCATCACTGCCCTACACACTACTTGGTTCATGTTTTTAGTTCAAACTCATGTTTAAACTTAAATAAAACAGACGCTTTTATAGCACCACCCAAGGCAGAAAGTCATTAATACTTGCCCATGCATAGAAGGCAACTCTCAAATAAACATAGTGAAAAGCAAATTATAGTATTAATTTGTTAAGTGGGCACCTCGCTGCTCAGGTGTAAAGCCTGCACTCTCTGTTAGGAAGAGGACTAGAAAATATCAAAGAAATGCAAAAGCCATCACCGCACCAAAATGCACCTGTTCTCAGAGATTCTATCAGGAATGGGGGGGGGGGGGGGAGGGAAGGAAGAGGAGTAACTTTTTCAATAGGTGGTTCAATTGCATTCAATGCCAAGTTCATATTCTCCCTAAAATCCGTTCATGCCACACTAACAATGAACATCACTGCATCCTCCATACACTTAATATGCAAAAGAGAAATAAAAATTTGTGAATTATCTACCAGAGAGAAAGGTCTTAGAGCTGAAAAACCTTGGATTAAGCAGAATTGTCCTCAGTGAAGATACCTTCTTGGAACCCTTATGGAATGACCCAAAACAGGCTTAGAGGGTACAGGACAGAGACCCTTTGGGCCAGAAAGGAGGACAGCTCAAATCTCAGGGAAGAGAAAAACCAAAATTCAGTCTTGGAAACTCTCCCAATACAGCCTGCCGGTTTATTTATTCCTAAGAGGAACGGTTTTTACAGGAAGATCATCCACCTAAAATTTTTCTTCATTTCCCGCAAGGCTCGAGAGCCCTCGTCCACCGAACACAGGTGCTGGGAATAGAGTTCCCCCCGGTTTTGTTTATTGTGGTCATTTCCCTGGGGGCAGAAGGACTGCCCCGCCCCAAAGCACATCATCGCCTCCCCACCCAGGTCCGCAACGGAACCCCCTGTCCAGATGAAGTCTCATGTGGATCCCCAATAAGTGAATACAGAGGGTCCTCAAACAACGCCGTTTTGTTCAGCGTCACTTCATTACACCATTGATGAGAGGCCGTAGCTTAACGGCTTGTACCAAGTGGCCTGCAGGAAAACTGGTCCCGTCAGACATCGTTTCACTTCAAGCTGCACAGCCATCGACAGCATTGAGTGAGGACTTACTGTACGGGCAAACGCGGACCACTTCAGAGGTGTCTGGACTCCCTCGCCCCCACTGACCCGCCCAGGGCACCCCAAGGATCCCTAAGGATCCACGGCAGTTTGAAATCCAGTAACCCTTCCGGTTCTCTCTAAGGAAACGGCTTCCCCCTGCCCGTGTGGAATGAGCGCGCCATCCACCCCCCAGGGGGCAACGTACCAGAGCCTTGGTTGGAGCCTAAGAGAATGGAGGAGGGCGTCTCCCTGGAGCCAGAAAGGTCGAGGGTCTAGAAATACAAAGAGAGAGAGATGGACTCACGGCACTGGGGCCAAGGGAGCCCCCAGGGAGGTCCAGGGATCCTCGGGGGTGCTCCTTTCTGCCCCCCAGGCACCTCTGTGCCCTCGGCCCGGTGCCGCAGGCAGCGGGGGCAGGTCAGCGGGGGTGGCCCCCTCCCTGTGCGCTGTCCCCAGGCCCGACAGGCTGGACCGCCGCCCCGGGGCGGCCCTGGCTCAACCCTCAGCCTCAGCTCCCAGGACACTGGCTGCCTCCGCCCCTCCACTCACTGGCCTGCCAGCCCTCCGAGTCCGGCCCTCTCCGAAGAGGAAGCCTGTTCCTCCAAAACTGTGTTCGTTCACTTTTATTTCACATTAGCCTCCAACGAGGAAATACCACTGAACTCAAAGGGATCTGACTGATGGGGTAATGACTTCTTTCTCTCCTCACCCACACGGAAATAAAGTCATGATGACCAAACATGTAGAAGATTACCCACATGCCACTCACATCCCGCTGACAGACAACCCGCCGGACACTCCACACGCTGGAGGCGGGAGATGCAGCCTTCACTGCCCACCCGCAGCCACGAGTCACATGCGACCATGGGAGCCAAGTCCCTCGGCACACCGGCCACAGGCCCAGTGCTCAGGCCCCGGTGGCTCGTGGCTGCAGGCTGGACAGAGCAGACTCCCCACGCCCAGCGCCACAGAAGGTTCTACCAGACAACGCTGTTCTAAACCCCGCGTCGCCGGGGAGCAGCTGTCTTGAGTCACACGAATGTCACCTTGGACTCCATACTCCCCTGCCCCTGCCCGGGTGCCCGCCAGGGAAAGGCGGCCTGCGGACACCTGCTAAGGCCCTCCCCACCCGCAGCCCGACTGCCCCACCTTGAAGATGGACAAATCTACCGCCACGGGTGCGTGTCAGGGGTGGCAGGCCTGGGAACAGGAACTGAGACTTGACCGGCCCAGCGGACTGGCGTCACCAGCAATGGCGTGCGGACACTCACCGAGCCGCCATCCTTGCTTTTCTCAGCAGCCGTCTCCTTCTCTTTCGAGGCGCTGGCTGTGTCTGAAGGGGCTGCCTGTGCGCTGGAGGAGGACCCCTGGGAGGACTTGTTTAGTGTTTCTGTGTTCGACTCGGAATCCGCTTCCTGCTGAGGGGCGGTAGCTGGGGGTGAAGGGGAGAGAAGCCCACGTGTAAGCCGAGTGCCATGGCCTCCGGACCTGCAGGGACCACAGCTCCGCACATGGGGGCGCCACGGCTCAGCACACTGACCCACCCCCCCAGGAGGCCAGCCCCCCCCCACCACCCCCCGTTTTCCAGAAGCTGGAATCCAGACGTGGAAATCTGGTCCCGTTTATAGTAATTTGTGTTTTCCTAAGTGATTCTGGAGACGAAAGCATGTTCGCAGAATAAACGAAGGCCCAAATGAGGAGCCAGCTACTGCTCACCTAGAATCACAAGCTTCCTAAGTTCTAGTTTCAGAACTAGTTCAGCCCCATGCCATTGCTTCCTTCTGAGGAGGCGGGAAAAACCCACGCGAAAAGCAACAGGATGGTGAGAGGCGCGGAGCCTCAGGGGACAGAAGACACTTGGACAACTGGAAAACCAGGGGTCTGAGAGAATTGCGGGAGGATGGACATTATGATGCCGCAAAGAAAGGAAAGCAGAAGGGTGCTGTGGCGTCTCGTAACAACGCAAGGGGTCATCAGACACACTCCAGAACCTAGGAGATTCAAAGTCACTATCAGAAGAAATTTCCCTGAAGCAGATGAAAGGACACAGCAGTGTATGGTTCAACCTCGTCTTTTTAAAAATAACAATTTTTACCGGATGATTGAAGTTGCTTCTCAAACCTGGTCTCTTATGCTGTCACCTTTGAAAATCCTGCCCATCTACACACACACTACCTTGCATATTATTTGTGACTTTTACATTTAAATATTTAAAATAGGCACTTCTAATTCTAAGCACATAAAGCTAATAGGATTTGCCATAAATAAAAGCTAGCTGTAAACATTGTTTTTAAAATAGAATTAATCCATTCTAACGGGACAGTATCTCCTGCCGGAGGATCCTGGGCCGAGACCCGCGTGCCACGTGGTAGAAAGAGATTACAAGACTGGACCAGTTCCACAGCAAGACTGTCTCCTTCACACCGAAACTGGAATCCTGATGATTTAAAGCCCTGAGTCCCGGCTTCCCTAGCCAGCAGGCATCCTCCACTTCGGTATCACTGACAGATACCGATCAGACCCTTCTCCTTGTGGGCAACCACCCTGTGCCCCGATCCCCGGCCTCTACCTTCTGGACGCCAGTGGCCACCCCTCCACTATACCCACCACAGATGTCTGCCGTCACTGCCCATGTCGTGGGGGACAGGACACGGAAATGGCTCCCATTGGGAAGCACTGCACCTCACATGAAACTGAACTCCTCTGGGCTGGTATTACAAGCCCCACACTCCGGCAAATGACACAGAGTCCGAGGTTCCAAAAACCTGCTCCTGTGGTCTCTGCTGAGTGTGCACGCCGGTGTGTGTGTGTGTGTGTGTGTGTGTGTGTGTGTGTGTGTGAGTGAAGGGGAGACAGTGTGTGTGAGTGACGGACGGACGAGGGGCTGTGCAAGGCCCCGCACCGGGTCAGCCTCCTCTGGGGCCCCGTGGGAGCCTGGGCTGGGCCGCGGCCGCACCTGACTGGGTACAGGACTTCATGTGCTCGGGCCAGTGGGCCTGCTGGCAGGGGTAGTCGCAGTAGCTGGTGTTCCAGCAGCAGTAGAAAATGGCCTCTTTCTTGCAGTTGGCGCACCACTGCTTCTTCTTGGTCTCGTCCACCGCCTGCTGCTTCTCCTGCTCCAGCTGCTTCTTCACCTCGGCGATGAGCCGGTCCCGCTCCTGCTCCAGGCTCTGCCGCATCTCCGCCATGGTCAGCTCTGGCAGAGGAGGGGAGAGGACGCTGGCCTCAGTGCCTGTCCCCGGGCCCAGGCAGGGGCTGTTCAGACCAGATCTGATGCAAACCCCGGCTCGGCGATAGCCCGGCTGTGAGACACCCCTCCCTCCCTCCCTGAGCCCCAATGTCTTCATCTGTAAAATGGGCGCTTGTCACAATGACATGACATTTGCCGCCTCATGTATGACAGTAACAGGACATTATCTCAATAATGACATAGCAACCAGGACAGCACCACACTAGTTCTGTGGGAAGCCTTCAAATAAACCCTCAAAACAACTGCCACTAAACTCACTCTGAACTTCACCATTAGCACCAGCCTTTTTTTCTACTGAGTCCTTATACAGCACCTACTATATGCAGACATTGTTCTAAGCACTTTTGAAATATTAACTCATTTAATCCATATACTGATCCTATGAGGTAAGTACTAAATAATACCCTTTTCACAGATGAGAAAACTGAGGCACACAGCTAATAAGGGCAGAGCTGGGACTAGAACTCAGACATGCTGTCTTTCTAGTGTGGTTAGTGGCGATGGAGACAGGGCACTGTGGTTGATCATCATGCTAACAGGTCAACGATCGAACTGCTCAATCTACTGAGATTTCTCTCGTTTTATTTTAGACAATAAGTCAATTTGCAATTCAGCTGGGAGAGACCTGTACATTAAAATAAATGGTTCCTCGATTCCTCAAAATCCTCTTCCTGAAATTAAAAAAGGACCCCTCCAAAACAGAGCAGTAAGGAAAACCAACCCCTTGTGAAGAAGCGGTTTCAGGCTCTAGCCTCGGCCCTCTCTCTCCTTCCCACCCCCCTCCCTTCCACTCTCTCTAAAATAACAATGGAAAATATCCTCGGGTGAAGATTACCAAACAAAAAAAGAGAGAGATGATTTGACCTGACCAGAAAAACAAGAAGCAACAGCTTCCTGGTGACAAGCTAAGAGCGGAGGGCTTCTCCTCTGGTGGGCTTCATAAGATGAGTTTGCCAGGGGTGATTTCCGCGTACATCACTGGGGAGCCGGTGGGCGTGCCTGCCCCACAGAGACAGCCTATGTCTGTTCCCAACACTCTAACTCTTGAGACCGAGATTACATGAGGGTCTGAAAGAAACAGGCTCTGCCTCTGGGGGGGGGAAATAATGACCAATATTTACACAGAATGGTAGGTGGAACAGCAGGCAAGCTCATCCAGGGCCCAACAGGCTAGCTTTGTCTCAGCGTGGGCTGCCCAGGCAATATTCACAATTTAAGTCAAAATACTCAATAGCCAATGGCTCAGGGGGCAAGTCTGGTGTGAGTCAAGGCGTCACGATTTCGAACAACTGCCTTAGCATGTCTGTGCCTCAGTTTCACCTGAAAACTGGACAGGAGAGCCCTTTGTCACAAGGGTTTCCGTCAGAATGAAATTGGTTAATTTATGAAAAAGGCTTCAGAAGGCTCCTGGCACTGAGTGGAGAGTTTAGTAAGTAGGCGCTGCGAGTGCTGCTGTCACTGTTATTTTGTTGATGCTGGTGTTTTCCAGAGAGGAAAGGGGCTGCTTTAATACCTGCTTTTATACCCGGGTCCTCCCGGGGGGCCTCTCCGGGAGCCAGGGCCCCCCAGGAGGGGGACAACGCCTGGTGCACATTTGACTCAATTCACATCTGGCCTGACTCCAGAGGTTCATGGACGTTCCCGTCCCCGACCCTGCTCCGTGCAGCCCCCTTCCCCGGGCCTTACTTACCCAAGTTGTGTTTCATCTCAGAGAGCTCCTGCTGGTGCAGCCACTGAAGCTTCTCGATCTCAATCCTCAGCCTGCGAATCTGTAAGGACAGAGAGAGACGTAAAGGGCGGGTCTGGGAGCCGCTCACCAACAGGGCCCAGGAGCCCGACCTCTCCCTGGCTGCCAGGTCAACGTCACGTGGTGGATGGAGAGCAGGCAGCCTGGATCTCAGCTGCTCTCCCCACGGCTATAGCCCAGAGAGAGGCCAGTGCTTAACCCAAATGCACAAGAAACTGGTTCAGAAAACTAAATATCCAGGTGAGTCACTCATCTTTCCTGGGGCCTCTCCTAAGCCTTCTAGTCACACTGTGCTCTGCCAAAGGCCTCTCAAGGCACCTTCCTGAAGACTCTCCCTTCGCCGGAGCGCCAGGCTGGGCCTGCCCAGCCCTCATCAGCCAGTGACTTTGCCTGGGATTCCCAAGCTTCCCCATGTCACTCTCCGTGACCTCGAGAAATCCTGCCCCTTCTCCTCTCACCTGCTGCCCTTTCTGCGTCTGGCTCGCAGGGAATTGGCCTGAGAGAGAAGTTCGTGGAGGCCGCTTTTTATAAGGGGTCACCTTGTAAGTGGGCATTTTAGCTTTTCACGACTGGGTTCCCCAGGCCGTCACCTAAATTGTGCAGGCTCGGGACACACACTCTTAGACAACCAGGATCTCTTATATAAAAAGATCAAAGAACCAGTGTTACATGGAGCACAAGGGTCTGGTTTCCAGTTTCACCAGTGGATTAACTCAGGCTCCGGTTGGGGCGGTTTTATGAAAAATGAACTGATCACACACAGCATCAGCCTCCTGGCTCCAGGAGAAATACCCTCCCCAACAATTCCCATCCGCTGAGCAAGCCTGGCGACCGGGCCCGCCCCTGCAGGCATTTCCAGAGAAGCTTCTCCATGGCGCCGTCCCACAGTGGCCCACAAACACTCGGAGCAGAGAGGGAGGTCACCGCCGTCTCTGACCTCAGCTATTGTGCTCCCAGTAGTGTTTTTGGAAAGGTCATTATATATCTCTGTCATCGTTCCTTTGATTGCATCCATCATCTGAAAGACAGAAAGAGGAACAACTCAGGCGATCCCTTCCCCGAGGCTTTTCTAGATGACACACCTCTAACCCCCACCTGTGTGAAGCAGCGGGTCTCACCTGGGGGCTCGTGACTGGGGAGGGAGCGGTGGGGGGGAGGGGTGCCACTGGCATCTAGTGGGTAGAATCCAGAGGCGCCCTAAACATTTACAGGGCACAGATCAGCCCCCACAACGGAAGTATCCAGTCCAAATGTCACCAGTGCTGAGGTAAGAAACCCTGATGTAAACCAGGGTCGGGATCCCCACACGTTCCCTGTCTCATAGGCCAGGACAAGCGCACAACCATAAAGCCAGTGTCTATAGCCACGGGCTAACCTGGCACGCGATGGCCCCCAGGTGCATTTGGAGTAGCCAGCACACGGGTTCAAGGGAGGGATGTTTTGTTTTGTTGCTGATGTTATTTAATTCTTCCCCTTTAAAAAACAAAACCGTTTTATTGAGATACTAGAGGCCCAATGCACGAAAATTCGTGCAAGAGTAGGCCTTCTTTCTCCCGGCTGCCGGAGCCGGATTCCCTCCAGCACCCGGGACCCAGTCTGTTTCCCTCCTCTGGCCGCCAGCAGGCACCCAGGACCCGGCTGGCTTTCCTCGGGCCGCCCGCAGGCACCCAGGACCCGGCTGGCTTTCCTCGGGCCGCCCGCAGGCACCCAGGACCCGGCTGGCTTTCCTCGGGCCGCCCGCAGGCACCCAGGACCTGGCTGGCTTTCCTCGGGCCGCCTGAAGGCACCCGGGACCCAAGCTGGCTTGCCTCCGGCACTGGCTTTGTCAGGAAGGATGTCCGGAAGGTCATTCGGCTGTTTGGTCTAATTAGCATATTAGCTCTTTATTATATAGGATCATTGCTAAACCCTATAATTCACCCATTTACAGTGTATAATTCAGTGGCTGTCAGCAATATTCAGAGTTCTACATCCATCACCACAA
This sequence comes from Cnephaeus nilssonii, assembly GCF_951640355.1. NCBI lineage: Eukaryota > Metazoa > Chordata > Mammalia > Chiroptera > Vespertilionidae > Cnephaeus > Cnephaeus nilssonii. The sequence goes on along the minus strand of NC_137082.1, from coordinate 67,740,779 downwards.
TCAATTTTAGAACCTTTTCATTACCCTAAAAAGAAACTCCACTCCCCTTTAACCTTCACCGCCCCCACAAGATGCCCATCATCCCCCAGGCTCCCGACAACCACTAATCTGCTCCCTATCTGTTCAGATTAGCTTAATCCAAAGTTCATCTATGTGAAATTATTCAGCATGTGGTCCTCTGGGACCCGCCTCCTGGACTGAGCACACTCTTCTCAAGGTTTATCTGTTCCCAAAGGTGTATCCCCACTCCATGCCTTTTTATGGCCAATAATATAGTGCATTGTGTGGATGTAGCTGGTTTGTTATTTTAACGCCTTTGATTAGGGCATTGCCTTTCCAGTTACTGTAACTATCGGACCCGTGAGGGCATCAGCGAGTGTGTGACATCAGCTCAGGTCCACACAGCAGGTCCTCAGAAAGCTGAGGACCAAGTGTGTTTGCAGGATGAATTCCTCCCCTGCCTCCCACGCGCTGGCTGACCCCTCCAGCATCCCGGGGAGAGAGGAGTGGACAGAAGAACAGAGTAGGACTCGGCCTGGCCTGGCTGCTGCCAAGTCTCCCCTGTGTTTTGCAGCTTCAACGCAGGACAAAGAGCACCCTGGTATCTAATGCCCGGGATCTGAACCCACCAACTACCTCTGACCACCCAGCCTCAGTTTCCCCATGTAGAACACAAGGATAACAACAGTGCCCACTCGCAGAGTGTGCACGAGGATTCAATGAGAAAGCCACGTGCAGGCTGTGGTTCAGCCCCTGCCACACAGAGAAGGTGTTCAGAAAGAAATACCTGTTTATCTGATTTTCACAGAAAAATAAATTCCCGCGAGCATGTAACTGTGAAAATCCTGCCAACCCCCAGAACAATAACCCCAACTTGACCCCCCAATGGGGCGCTCCCCACTGCTGCAGGCCACACTGGGGCGCCGCCAGCAAAAACACTGCTTTACGCGGCTTCGCGGTCCATCGCTGTGCACGGCCTCCCTACCCCGCTGCACAGCCACGGCGATTTAAAGCATGAAAACGAAACTGCTTTACACGAAAACTTCAGAAAACGGATGAAATTCAATCCCTTCCGAACGCCATGGTCACATTCCATTCTAAAGAAATCACGAATCCGTGGACGGACTTTCACTCTTACTTCCAAATACAGCCAACAGCTCCCCGTGCATCACGGGCGCCCTCCTGCCAGAACACACAAAGCTGGGTCTTCAGCTCGGGGTCACCCTGCACACAGGAAAGCTCGTCGGCTCCAAAAATATGTCACCACGTCCATTTTCTTAACAGCAAAGAAAACTGCCATCAGAAAGTTCATGCCTCAATTTTGCTGTAAGAGTAAAGGCGGAGGCAGAAGGGAACAATAGAACTGGCCATGGGAACCCTGGCTGGTGTGCTCAATGGGTGAGCGCCATCCCATGCACCAAAAAGGTTCAATTCCTGGTCAGGGCACATGCCCAGGTTTCGGGCTCAATCCCCAGTAGGAGGAGTGCAGGAAGCAGCCAATGGACTCACTGGTGTTTCCTTCCCTCCCTTTCCCTTCCTCGCTCTCTAAAATCAATAAAAACTTTTCCTTTTCTTTTTTAATGGCTGCAGGAGCCGTGAATACTGGCTCCGTGAGAACCACCAGCCAAATCCAGGCCTCAGTCTTCTCATCTGTAAATAGACAGTTTGGACCAAATCAATGGAAGGCGATACACGTGTTAATTGCAAGCAGAAAAGAGACCATTTGGGCAATTCCAGGATCTTCTTAAATCAGTAATGAAAAAATTACCCCCCTTTCAATTCTCTGGGAACCCTGCAGATTGGGTTAGGAAAAAAGTCTCAGATTGGTGCCATTACGTGTCTTTAACACTTTCATGATAAAAGGAATGGATGAGGAATGGTATTTGGGGAGGTTAAATTTAATTTTAAGTCAATTTAAATAAAACTTAATTTAAATAAAAACATTAAGTCAATACTAGTTCAGGAGGGGAATGGGTAAGACAAAGATCTTGAGAATGGCCAAAAATAACTGACACTTGAATCTTCCCATTGTGAACTCTATAACCATTCATGCGTTTTATTCAAAAAGGGGAAGATATACTACAGACAAAGTCATCCCCAAGACTAGGTTCTGATTACCGCTTGAGCCACACTGTATCTTGACACATAGCGGACGGATCACGAGAATTCTCGTGTTTTCTGTTCTAAGGCTTATGGCCAATCACGAGAATTCTTTAAAAAGATATTAGCTTGTAAGAACATGTAATAAATAACTTCAAAATGCAATGGGTACTTAATTTTAAAGTGTGCCTATAACATTTATGTAAAACTGTTTTTGTACTCATTCAGTAGAAACTTATCTGGCCACTGGGTAAAGCTAGCAATAAAACTACTGGTCTGCAATGTGTTAAGTAGGACTGGTTGAAAACAGCCACATGCAAGAACCATCAGTTTGTGGGGACACCGGACATGTGTGGTTAGCAGGCTGCATGAGAACTCACAAACCAGCTCAAAGCCACTGTCTAGATCCTGGCTGCTACCCTTCAAATCCCCGCCCAACCACTCACTAACTGTGTGACCCTAGACAAGTTGCATGACCTCGCTGGGCCTCAGTTTTCTCATCTATAAAATGGGGATGGTAACAGTACTTACACCCCATCAATTTGTCATTAAGCGTCAGACTAAGCCACATACAAGAAGTGCTTATAACAGTGTGTGACCCAGAGTACAAGCCATGCAAACGTAAGCTTTTGCTGGTATCATCTTAGCCAGTACGACAGACTCCAAGATGGTCGGCCTGGTGACCTGCTTCTAATCGATGGAAGAAGGTCGTGGGTGTCATGCCTGTGAGGATGCTACGTAAGGTGGAAACTTCCATCTGGCTCGCAGGCTCTCCCTCCCTGGCTGTGGTGGAGCACGCTGCCATGTCGGGAAGGCCCACACAGCAAGGGTGGCCTCCAGGCCACAGCCAGCTGGGAACTGAGCTGGGGGACGACACCCTTCCCTGTAAAACCTTCAGGCTAAACCCCGACCGTAGGAGACACCTTGACTGCACACAGCCAGCGGCCTGAAGAAGGGCCCGGTGAGCCGACCCACACAAACAGGTAAGAAGCCTGTGAGAGCTGCAGTGGTTTGTAATGCAGCCACAGGTAACTAATACAATTCCTTGACAGAGGAATTTCTTTAGATCAGGGGTCCTCAAACTTTTTAAACAGGGGGCCAGTTCACTGTCCCTCAGACCGTTGGAGGGCCGGACTATAGTTTAAAAAAAAACTATGAACAAATTCCTATGCACACTGCACATATCTTATTTTGAAGTAAAAAAAACAAAACGGCAAAAACACCCGCATGTGGCCCGCGGGCCGTAGTGTGAGGATGCCTGCTTTAGGTGGATAACAAAAACTCTCTGGTAAAAAATTATGTCTATGTTTCATGCCATCAGAAAAAAAAAAGCTCCTACCTTTCACACAATATCACAGCAACTCTTTATCATAAATAAGACTTCAAGAAACAGCCGTTCTTAACTATTTCCACCCATTCTCTCTATAAACGTAATAGTTTACTCATCAGTAACTAACTTACTTACTCTTAAAGAGTAAGTTATTGTATCTGCCTACTTAATAACTTACTAAGTCGTTAGATTGATACTAACTGCTGTGGACCGTTCCTGATAGTGACATGCCCACGATGAGGAGTTAGGGAACCACAGGCACCCATTCAGCAGCTCGGCACCAACCACCTACTGTGCGCCTGACCCTGTGGGGCTGTCACTCCGATGGTTGTTCTCACCACCGAGTGGTCTACGGGAATGTGCCTGCGCATCACGCCAAGCACACGCACAGGTCGCTGAGACTCCACGTTTTATTTGCCCGGTTCAACAAGAGCGTAAGAGCAGTTGGAAAATCAAGAGAGAAAAGAAAACACCTTGCGGAGAGAACACCCCCAGTGGGAATCCTGCCTGCCACACCACGCAACAAGGACCACGCCCTGGGGATGGGCCAGTCCCCCGAGGATGGGCCCGTCGAGAGAGGGCATTCCTCCCCAGTCCTCTTGGTTCCTGGAAAGACCCAGGTGCGGGCATCAGACCTTGCATGCCTCACATTTAAGCCTCTGTCACTTGGGGTCCATGTCACTTCTAAATGCAAAACAAACCAACCCCAAATCTGTTGTTAACTGAAGGATCGGAGACTTGTTCCCGCACTTAAGGAAAATGAGTCCTTCATGAGCAACTCAATTCTGAAGGCTAATTCTGACCCTAGGCCATCGTCTTCCTGTGAGGCACTGACGTGAGAATCTGAGCCCTCTCAGAGTAAGGTTTAGTCTCTTGTACTTTCTCTGCATAGGTCCAACTTCAGACCCAAAGGAAGAATTCAGTCCTGGAGCTCCTCAGTAAAAACGGGGTCTGCCCTCCTAAACAGCCCCCGAGAGCTGGGAGGTCATGACCCAAACAGGACCCATCAGAGAGCGGGTCCTCTGAGCGCCCGCCCACCAGGTGCCCGGTGGCACTCACTTTGCTAGTGTACTTGGCGATGTCCGCGGCGACATCAGCTGAGGCAGTGGCGATGGGAAGGTCTGCGTTGATTGAAGAGGCCAGGGTGCTCGTGGCCCCCGAGCTGGTGACCAGGGGTGACGACTGAGTGCTGGTCACCAGGGTGATAGTGGAGGTGGACGGGCTCTGGGTGATCTCCTTCTGCTGGACAGCTGGGGAGACAAAGGGTCCCGGTCAGCCCCGGCTGCAGGACGGGCCCGTCCCAACGCGCAGCTGTGGTGAGGGCGGGAAACCGATCAGCACCCTGCGAGCTCTTCAATCTCAGGGGACCGGGATGCTCTCCTGAACCAAACTCCAGCCAGGTTGCTCCGCGCCCTTTCTGACTAATCCTCAAACGTGGTCTCTAAAGACTTCAACAAACTTAACGTGGCCTCTACCAGCCCCAGGCAGCATCCCTAGGGTGACCCCAGCCTCCCTGAGAAAACTCAAGGACACCCAAATAAATGGCTGTTCCAGCCAATACCTAACCATGAGGCACCTGTCTCCCAACTCCGTGGGAAGGAGGGCCTAGCTCTGATAGGTATCAGCCAGCAAATTCAGGTGGTTTCACATGGACCAGCCCCACCTCCCCCTTTTTGTAAAATTTCACTTCCCTGACTCTATAGAGTCCCCACTCGCCCCCCTTGCTATTCATTCCCTCATCCTCCTTTGAAAACACCCAGTCACCTCGGTACAAATCAAAGTTGACTTCAGCTCACAATGGACTGCTTTCCCTATGGCAGCAGGACATAGCTGGTTAAGTTCTGTCCCTCCCACTTCAGCTAGTGTCCAGCTTTGTTGATCTCTGACACAAGACAACGTGGACATTGAGAACCACACCACTCGGCCTTCTTCTTGCCTCGGCTCGGAATGCTCCAGGGGCCCGAAGGCAGAAGCCTGGGACAGGCCATCCCCAACTCAGAACCCTATCAACACTTTAAACAGCGAGATCAAACCAGCTGGACCCCAACTTTGCCTGTGCAATCTTCCAGTGTTCCTGCTCCCCAGTCTTTGAAGGGTTTCTATTGGGGGGCTCAATGCAAGATCTGGCTGGCTGCCTTTTAACACCCTGTCCTGATGCTACTCCTAAGACTCCTACTAGCCCTGGCCGGTGCGGCTCAGTTGGTTGGAGCGTCATCCCGTACCCCAGAAGATGGCAGGTTCGATCCCTGGTCAGAGCACGAGCAACGTTTCTCTCACAACGATGTTTCTCTCTCTCTCCCTCACTTCGCCTCTAAGGTCAATTTAAGGCTACCAGACCGCTGTACCGATTTTTCGGTAATTTCCGAATCTGCCGCTCTACTGCTTTACCTAATTTTCTGTACTTTGCCTAGTACCTATTTTCTACAATGTCTCCAAGTTCCATCTTATTCTAAACACTTGTTTGCATGTCACTAACATTTTTCTATATCATGTTGATTTTTTCTCTTTAATGCTCAGGAGCCCAGGTATAGGGGACAGTTGGGTTCAGGGCCTCAGGTCTGGTAGGGTTAAAAGAGTGAGAGAGAGAGAGAGAGAGAGAGAAACTCAAAAAGAGAGCCCTAATCACTAGGGCGCACTCACTACACAAGAGTTTCCGTGAAGGAGCCAGACCTTCAAGGGTCTAGATGCAGGTGCCCCATGGAGTCGGATCTATGCCAGCGCTCACAGAAGCTGAGCCAACGGGCATCCACACGACAAGTGCTTTGTCGCCCCTTTGTCAGCTCCAGATGGAGCCCCCTGCACGGCTGGAAGAGATTTTTACTCTGCACCTTCAGCAACTGGTTCCTGATGCTGGCTCTTCCTGTGGATGTGGCTCATTCCTCACCATTAAGGCAGCCTTTGCTACCACCTTCTCCCTGCACTCTTCCCAAAATACCGCCGGAAGGTTCACAACAGGCGTGCACGGGGAACGCACACACGGTATGCATCGCAGCTCTGCCTCCGCGATCCAACTGGAAGCAACCGTCACACAAACTGGGGAACGCTACGCAGCAGTCTCAAAGGATAAGGGAGCGCTGTATGCACTGACACGGACAGACCTCCAAAACATGCTGATGGGTGAAAAACAATGGTACCACTTCATGTTGTAAAAAAAGAAAAAAAGGAGGGGGGGGAAAAAAAGTCGTGTTGTGATGAAGAGCCATATATATGTATAAATATATATGCATACATGCATACAAAAGGTCCTACGGTTCACAGTGGCCGCTGGGAACGGGAGAAGCATAAAACGAAAGGTCTGTCGATCGGGACCGTAGGCCCGTGTACATGCCCCTCTCTAAGGAGACTATGCACATGTATCGCTTGCAAAATGGAAAAAAAAAAAAACTTTTGAAATAAAAGTAAAAAATCGAGTTGCGAAACAACTTTAAAAAAAAGAATGCCAAGTGGGATGTGTACGGCCTGGGGGACACAGCGGCCAGGAAACAAAGGGGAACGGAGAAAAATAAACAATGGTTTCTGTTTTGTGTCTCCTGTCCGTGTGGCACGGAGGGCCGGGTGCCACGGGGAGCAGAAGGGGAGCGCGGTACCTTTCACAGCCTGTCTGGTCTGATATCGCGTCCCCTGGGAAGACTGAGGCTGCTGCTGCTGGCTTTGCTGCTGCTGCTGCTGCTGCTGCTGCTGGCGCTGCATCTTCTGCATGTGCCACTTTTGGGAGGACGTTTGAAACTTACTTGATGAGTTCCACACGACCCGCTGCACAGCCGGGGCAGTCTCCTTCGGTAAAAGCGGCCTCTGCTTTTTCACTGGGCTCCCCGTGATGGCGGTGGTGGCGGTGGCAGCCGGGGCCGTGACCGTGGACGTGGTGCTGGTGGTGGCCGTGACACCAGCTGTGGGCGTTTGGGAGGACGAGCGGGTGAGGACCGGCGTTTCGGGGGGAGACTGGCTGCCTGCCGTAGCAGACAGCGGTGGAGCTTTAGCTACCACTAGAGCCACTGCGTGGAAAAAAATAAAAAGTGGATCTGAGTCAGGTTTGCCGGCAGGGTCTGTGCACCAGCCAGTTCTCAGGGAAACCACCGAAGGCCAGAAATGACCAACACGTTCATTCATGCTTAGGAGCACACTCTCACCTTATCTACTTAGCGCCTCAGCCTCATGTTGGAGACACGCAGGTCAGGCCCCTGGGGAAACAGGTGACCCAGGCCCTGCCCTCAAGCTGCCCATCAGCTCCTGGGCTGGAGGGCTGCAACGGTCTTGTTTTCCAAAGTTAGACCTGGGTAAGCGCTTGAGAAAGACCCAGCCAAACTGAATCCAGAGACCCAGAGGAACCTTTGCCTAGGTACACAGGGGCCTGGGAGACCCGGATGGCTGCCCAATGGCCAAAGCCTGAACAACATTAAATCGTTCCGAAATAAAGGCGTCTTTGTCATCTCTCCCGAGTCCCTCCAGGACAGAGTCTCAGCGTGGTGGAACCCTGATACTGAACACTAACAGGACTCCCGCCCCAAGACCAGAGCCTTCCCAACACAATCGTATTTATCTAGACTTCGGGAGCCTTGCTTGTGTGTTAGGTATAGCACACAACACTACTTCCGCGACTGTGAGGTGGCCAGGTTTAAGGCTAAAATAGGCTTAAATTTTTTTTTAAAAGAGTAGCTTGCTTCAAATAAAAATATTAAGTCAATAATTATTACCAGCAGGATTTGGGAATGACAAAAAGTAACAACTGTGAAAGTCTGAAGTTTGAGGAAAGCCGCGTGACGGAGTACGTCTTCTGGGAGGAGCTGGGCCATGGGGCCGGGGAGCAGCATTTCAACAGGCCGAGGTGAGAATCGGAGCGGGACAGCCTTCGCCAAGACGGACAGTATTTAGGAAGAGGGAGCACTGCATCGCGGTAACTGAGGGCAGGCAGCGAGGAGTGGCCGCGGGCAGATTAGAGCCAGGAGTGCTGAGCGCCGCAGAAGGGGATGACCATGTGCGGGCGCCACTGGTCAAGGGCTGTTGGTTATCACTGCAGAGGTCCCAGCCACCGGTGAGGGAGCCTGCGCCCGGAGAGGAGCCCCCGAGGACCCCACACAAAACACGGTGCACGTCGGCACCCCAACCTGACAATGTGCCTGACGCCCAAACCTCTTTTCGTGAGGACTCGGCCTGTCTTTTTAGATTGGTATCACCTGGGAAAGATATGCGCTTGGCTATTCTTCTAAGAGTGATGTTCAGTGAGCTGTGCGTTTGGGATCTCCAAGGAAGTGGAGAAGACAAGCTGACTTTTCTGACTGGGGGGGGGGGGGGGGGGGGGGCGCGCTTTCTTGGTGGTTATCACATCCGGCTGGCCCTCCTGATCCTCTGGAGGAGAGTTCAGCCAAGTTCAAGGGCAAGAGCAGAGGGTGGGGCTGGACAGGGAGCTCTTCCCACAGTGAGGAGCCCCAATCCTTTTCCAGGACACCCGACCCTGGACCCCAGAGCCCCCCCTTCTAGCAAGGTGGCTTGGAACCAGGCCCTACTAAGAGCCCACAGGGGGCAGGGGACCAGCAGGATGTCCAACCTGCCGAAGGACCTTCAACGCCTCCCCTTTTCTGCATGTGACCCAAGAATAGGCCGTTATTGTTGATGAGCTAGCCGGATCCTCCCTGGCGCCAAGGGCAGCCACAGGAAGGGCCCTGTTCCCTCTCGGGCTCCGCCTGTGGTTACAGTCGTGCAGGAACCCTGCCTGGCCCCCTTTTCCAGATACAAACCAGGAGTGTGCAGTCTGAAAAGGTTCCAGGCTCCAAGTACTCTTTGGGGGTTATCATTTAGACACTAAAATATTTTCATTTCTAGGGGATTCTGATGATTTATGGAGAAGAAGAAAAAAAAAAGCTGTGGAAAATTCCATCTGTCCTAGGAATCCAGAGCGTCTGATCCATCACTTGTAGCCCAACAAAGGGTGAATCTCTTAAAGGCCAGCACACCAGAAATCGCCCATCAAACTGATCTACTTATTCCAGAGTTTGGTGACTGTCGTGTGCATGGAGAAGGGCCTTTTAAGAGAAGGATGGCAATTACTGATGTTACAGGTTAAGCATAGCAAAGGTCTCCAAGCGAACTCCCTCTGCCGCTGCCTGAGATCAATAGCTGTAAACGCTGTTTTACTATTTGAGGATTCCTACACACAAGCTGCATTCCTACCTGCAGGTAAGTTGGAGGTCACCACAGCACACTCCAAAATGCCCTTCACTTTAATAAATTTATAAGTAAAAGCACATCATTGAAAAGATGCTCTAACGCAAAGTTCGACATGAAGCCGATTCTTCAAGACCCAAACCACCATCAGGGGGCTCTGAATTTAAGACTAGTCAGTTTTGCCCTACCCGTAAGAATGTGCTCTAACTGAATAATGTTTTATATTCATCTTCAGCTTAATCCACCACACACTCGGGGGTATCCTGGAGAAATTTCCCTCGGATGTCTACTTCATTTAACCAATGGAATTTTTTTATTTTTTTTGGACAATATGACACCTTTTAAGGGACTGTGTTTCCCTTTTTGCTTTGACTGCTAGGGAGCTCACAGCAAAAATGAAAACCCAACTTTATTTCATGATTATGTACTCTTGTCAAATCATTTCTGAAAGAGGAGGGGGAGGCATAAAACCAATCAATCAAAAGATTTGTTCCAGAAAGAAAGGAACAGTATAAATACAACATTCATAGGAGCACTCCCATCTGCACCCAAATAGTCCCTCAAGGGGAACAAAGGCTACTATTGTTCTCTCTGAAACATCAGCGGAGGTCCCTCAAACCCCATTCTGCTACACCAGTGGTCGGCAAACTCATTAGTCAATAGAGCGGCAAACCGCAGCTCGCGAGCCACATGCGGCTCTTTGGCCCCTTGAGTGTGGCTCTTCCACAAAATACCACGGCCTGGTATTTTGAAGAAGTGGCGTTAGAAGAAGTTTAAGTTTAAAAAATTTGGCTCTCAAAAGAAATTTCAATCGTTGTACTGTTGATATTTGGCTCTGCTGACTAATGAGTTTGCCGACCACTGTGCTACACGACCACACTTGTCAGACACCATCCATAAGTCTAAGAGATGACTCCGGGATGGTGTGGTGGTCGATCCTTCCTGTCCCCCTAACTGCTCCCTCTCCCTCCCTCCATCGCACCATCCAGGGACAGCTCGGCCTCTCGTGATGACCTGAGGATGGAGGTTCCAGAGCAGCTCGGCTGACTAACCACAGAGGAAAGATTCTCAAGGCCTCTCAAGCTGCCGGGCTCAGAAACCCCCGGGGCAGAGACTCACACCTTCTCCCGGGCCTGGGTCAGGAGCCAGTTCCCATCAGACGATGGGCACCGTCAAAACTGACCCTGGCAGTCCCTTAAGTTCCGCACCAAGTGCCTACGGCCTGATGGCTTCCATCTCTCATGTGTCCTGAGGCAAGTTCTCCTGAGCCCCCAGTGAATTCCCCGCCATCTTTCTTGGGCGTGTGGGATTCTCCACACAGCCCACTTGGCGCTGACTGCTTTGCCAACGGGAAGGACACCCTGCAAATCATTCACACGTTCCTTCCGGGGGTTTGCCAACGTGCCTGGGCTCCGCCGGCTGGCAGCGGCCACTGCTGGTCCAGTCCACACAGCAGCAATGTGAGCACCGCTGAGACTCGGGCAGCGGTTCTCACCTGCGGCAGAGTTTGCCTCCAGAGGGCATCTGGCAATGCCAAGCCGCTTTGAATTGCCTCAACCGGGCAGGTGCTACGGGCATCCAGTGGGGAGAAGCCAGAAATGCTGCTCAACACCCCGCTGCACAGGGCAAAGCGCTATGCAGCACAAAATGTCAGCAGCGCCCGTGCTGAAAAGCCCCGGCATCCGGTGGATGAAGTGCCAAGGTGGTGAAGACCGGTTCGGGTGTGCGCCACGCAGTGCCGCTTGATTTCTACTGCCCCAAGAAGTGCTCACCATCCTGGCACCACCTACCCAAAGGGTCTCGTGTTCTATAAGAAAACGCACTTTGAGATGCCTGGGCCGCATGAGGGGAAGGCTAAACTTATCGAGACCTTCAAAGGGAACACGCCTAACAATTTCAATCTTGTCAAATGTCTAAATGTTGACAAATACTTTGGGAAAACGAAAAAACATACCAGGGAAGAAGTGGCTTAGGCCAGCGGTCGGCAAACTCATTAGTCAACAGAGCCAAATATCAACAGTACAACGATTGAAATTTCTTTTGAGAGCCGAAAACCAACTTCTGCGCATGGGCCACGAAGTTTCAATCGCACTGTACGTGCGCGCCCGCACGTGGTAATTTGTGGAAGAGCCACACTCAAGGGGCCAAAGAGCCGCATGTGGCTCGCGAGCCGCAGCTTGCCGACCACTGGCTTAGGCTAAAAACAACTTGACTACCAGGAGCAACTTATTTCCTGAGAGACGTTTCTCATCTCAAAACTCAACGCAAAATCACCCATGCGGAGCACTGAGCAGGTGAGGGGAGGGCAGGCCCAGTTTAAGTCCTGGTCCTACCAGATCACCAGCGAGGCGACCGTGAGCCAATCCCAGCTCCGCTCCGTCTTCTGTGCTGACATTGGAGGGTCACATAGCTTTTGGTCACACAAAGGAAGGGTGGCATTCCAAACCAAACCAAGAAAGTGGAAACTGGCATCGTCACTTACCATCCTGCTTGGGAGATGGTTCTTTGGGTTCCTTCTTATTCTTCCGACCCTCCCGCCCAGAATGGTCTTCTCCCAAATCTATGACAAGTTCGCTCTCTGAGTCAGAGTCCAGGCCCAAGTGGACTGTTGGGGAATCCGTCTCATCTTTCCCCTTCAGTTTGTCCTTTGTGGGGTGAGGCGAGGGTTTGGCTTTCTCCGAGAAGTCCTTCTCGGGCGGGGGACTCGCCTTTTCCTTGACGGAGCCTGGCTCTGCTTTCTCGCTGGGGGGCGACGCGCTTTTCAGCTCCTCTTTCATCTCCACCGGGCTGGCCAGCTTGGGCTTGGTTTTGACAGCAGACAGCTCTTTGTCCATCGGAGCGCCCTCTTTGTCTTCTACGTCTTCTGGCTCGTTCTTGGACTTCTGCTCGTCATCGCTGATATACTCACTATCGCTGCTGTCCGACTTCTCCGAATCCTCCGAATCGCTGTGCTCTACGGCCGTGTAAACGTCTTCCGAGATTTCATTTATGCCTAAATTCAGAAAGAAAACCCAGCATGGGGCGTGGTCACAACATAAAGAGCAGGACCAAAAACGCAAACATGTCCCACGCCAAAGGCTGGAAATAAAGAAAGAAAACACTTCAAATCGCATCACACTGGCCTGGGGCGGGGAGCAGGGGACCAGACGCCCCTGAAGTCTGCTGACAAATGGAACCTGAGTTCGGAGAGGGTTCCAAAGACGACGTGGGACCAAACAACATACGTTCAGGAGCTAACTCTCTGCAGGGTTGATGACTAGTTGGGATACAGGAAATGGGAGGGATGGAAGGGAACACACCAGAGAGACACTTAAAACTGATCCATTTTACAGAAGAGAAAATAGAGGCCCAGAGCAATCCCTTGTCCTAGGACACAAAGGAAACCAAGGCAGGTAAGGCGGCACCCCAGGCTCCTGACTCACCAGTGCTGTTCTCACACAGCCCCAAAGCGCGAACGCCCTCACCCTTTGCGTCCAGCGCGCAAAGAAACAAGCCAAAGCCGTAAAGCGGAGACTGCAAACTCACAGCCCGCGAGCCACATCTGACCACCGGCACATTTCATTTGGGAAGCAATGGCTGGGCCCACGGGGTAGTTTGCTGTTTGCTCTTGTTTTTTAATTTGGAACTTATTGCCCAACTCACAAACCAGGCAATTTCACGTAGAAACCAAGATGGCAGGCTTCTGCCGAGAGAGCAGACCTGGCCACTCTGCTTAGCAGGCCCGCGAGGGAAAGGGCTTCCGCTGCTGTAGCTAATGGTCAGACATGAGGAGGACAAGCATGAGGGCATGACCACACACGTGAGAGGAAAAGCTTGGGTACTAGAGCCCAAGGGATAGGAATTCAAATCCTGCCCCACTGCTTTCATTAGCTGTGTAACCCCGGACGAGTGACCTACCTCTCTAAGCCTCAGTTTCTTCACCTGCAAATGGGACCGATAAGGGCATCAACCTCCCAGGACAATCTCTGTGCGGTGCTTACTTAGCACCATGCAGGGTGCATAGGAAACACTGCATGAGTGGAAATATTAAAATTCTCATCAACAATAACAATAAACCAAGGAGAAAGACCACATGTGTGGAGGGAATCAAGAGAGGGATTTAAATGGGCTGCAAGACTTCATCCTTGCCCATCAGTGTCCTAACCACACAGGCAACCCAATCACAGCCCAGATGACTCCAAACCACAGCTCCTTTCTCACCCAAAGGTCCAAGGCCCCACTAACACGTAAACCTCACCATGGAGTGGCTCTCTCTCAGGCCCAGCCAGCCCCTCCTTGTTTATAAATGCCCTCCTTGCTTTATTTCCTTCTTCAACCAATATTCCAGAGCATTCCTATGTGCACAAGACCAAGTACCTTAAAGAATGCAAATCCTCCTCAGGCAACCTCCCTGCCCTCGATGAGCTTCCAGTCTAGATTGGGAGGGATACCCCACAGAAAGGGACCCCTGTTGCTTCTAAGCAATGGAGTACCGAAGTAGGTGGGCAGATAGGGAGAGCAGTCAGAGGAGACCTCCTGGAGGAGGTGACACCAAGTTGAATCCAGGGAAAGGATTCAGGTGGGCAGTATGAAGGCAGACAGCATGGGGGAAGAGGGAGAGAGGCAACAGGTACAGAGGCAGGATGGGTGTGCTGGGGGGGGCGGGGGGGGGGGGGCCCGTCTGGAGGAGAAGGATCTGTGTTGGACACGTGTGGGGCATACCTGATCCTGATGTCAGGACCCTGACGTGTACTGAGAGGGTGCACAGAGGCCGACACAGGAGGACCAGGCTGCTCCTAGAGCATCTGCACCTGGCACCTGCAGGCTGCCACAACCTAAGAATAAACTCGGAGGAATTCAGAGAGCCTGTCGGGACAATTAGCAAATCTGAAATATTTGCCACGAGGGGAAATATATGTTAGTTGAGCAAACAACTCAGGTTCAAAGCAGCCAGGATCCAACTTCGACTTCTCCTGGGTGGTTCCCCACAAATGATGACGACGACGACGACGATGACGATGATGAACGCAAACCAAAGACATACCTAGTTGTGCTTTGCAACTCTCTATCGTCTTGTCAAGATTGAGCTGGAACCTGCTGCGGATCTGCCGCTTGGGAGAGATGAGCGGAACGGGGGCGGACTGCTGCTGGACGGACTCGCTCAGCTGCTTCAAATCCATCTCGGCCTTGCTTCGATCTGGAAGATACCGTCACGCCCTCGTCAGACCAGGCATTACAGGGACGAACAAACAACTCCCATGACATTGCTTCCTTCTCGCAAACCACGCATTTTAGAACACGGGAGGGGAAAGACCCAAAACGTTTTTGTCATTCGTCCCAGCGGTGTCATCGGCTCGATGACATGGGCTGACTCGGGAGATAATAGCCCAAGAAAACACTTGGCAGGTTTACTCAGTATGTAGAACGCACCGTCCCAGCCAGATGGTTGTCAGTGGAACTCGGCATCGTTAGGGAATCTCGAACGCCAAAGGTTACAGTCAAACGCTCAATCTCACTATTGGCAGATCAAGTGACACGCGTCTGGCCAGACTGCTCGGAACTCCAAGCCCACATCAGAGAGGCCCTGCATCCTAGAGACGCCAAGCCCCTCCGAGAACACCCCGATAACTGGGAGCCGGGGCTCTTCATTTATCACAGAAGCTTCATTCTTCACTCTTCCTCAACCTAGTCTGGAGCGCACATTAGAAAGGCAGAGAAAACTAGAAAAAGAGGCAGACCTTCCAGCCAGCCAGCCTGCTATAGCTCCCTCTGGCTCACAGCATCTGAGGATAGGGAAACAGATTAGCCCCGGATATTAAATCTGTCTCTCCCTCAGGTAAGAAGAGTCCAAGCTCCTCACCCTCGTCCCTCGCAAAGGCCTCTGACTGCTGACGACTCAACTCAGACCGAGGTCCTGCCCCTACCCCCCTCTGCCATGGGCTCTTTATAATAGCAACTGGACCAGATTCCATGAGTTTGCATTTCTTTCTTTTAATGCAAATGATTTTGCCTTTAGTATTCTTTGATAAATGTTTTTTTTTAAAGATTTTTTATTGATTTTGAGAGAGAGGACAGGAGAGGGCGAGAGAGAGAAACATCCATCAGCTGCTTCCTCCATACCCCCTACCAGGGATCAAGCCACAACCTGGGAATGTGCCCTGACCAGAAATCGAACCCACAACCTTTCGGTGCACAGGACGATGCCCAATTAACTGAGCCACACAGGCCAAGGCATGTTTGCATTTCTGGAATTCCTTCCCTGCCTCCTCAGCTGCCTCCTCTAGCGTCCTGGAAACGTAAAAAGGGGACAAAATGAAGGTGACTGCAAAGGCCCAGAATGCACACGAGCTTTGCAGGCAGGAGCATCATCGCTCCCCCTGCCTGCCACCCTCGGACCAACCCCAAGCTGAGAACGTGGGCCTATGCCCTCCCCAGACTGATCCCAGAGAAGCTGTCAGAAAGCATGTGGTATCGAGTCAGGGACACAGAGAAGCTACCACTGAGCCTGTTTGCACCAGCTCAGAGCTCACACCCTGACTTCCCTTCATCTCCCTGCTCCACCCACCCAAAGGCCGCCTCTGTCGCCCAGGCTGTGAAGAGGCCCAGGACACAGAGTGAGAGCTGGGCCACAAGGGCTGTTCAAAGCCTTCCCTCGCGCCCTTCGATTTTGTTTTGTTTTCCGATGTGAATCACAAACCTTCTCCTTCGCTCAGGAACAGGCCACTTCCCCACACGGCACGCTCAGACTCCTTCCTTTAAAGTGACCACAGGTGGCCTCCAAATGCCCCACCCAACACACCCACAGGTGACCAGAGCAACGAATTGCTCAAGACTTGATTTTATCACCACAACGAGGCCTCCACTAGGATTAGGAAGGCCCTTTCCCCAAAAACACACTCGGAGCGAGCTGCCAGGGAGATTCCAAGCGTGACAGCATCCTTGTCATTTAAGAAAAGGCTCTGAGAAACAGCCACGTGTGTTTGCGCGCGCGCGCGTGTGTGTGTGTGTGTGTGTGTGTGTGCGCGCGTGTGCTGACCAGGGCCTCTGCAGAGAGCCAGCAGCACCGGGACTGGAGACGCTCACAGGTGTGCATGCACAGCCACTGCGGAGGGAAAGAATTCACTGCAGAAGCACCTTACAAAGACAAGACAGAGGGAAGCAGTGATCAAATAGCAAGAAGGAGAAGGCGGCGGAGGAGGACCAGGGAAACAAGAAAAACAGACACCAATAAAGATAGTACAAATAGGACGTAAGGACTCAACATTTAAGCTCCATCCTTGACAGCAAAAGGAAGAATATGAGGCCTGCCTGGTCATTTCTGTTCTCAGAAAGGAGGACGCATATTGGATTCCAGAGGGAAAAGGCGGCCCTTTCAAGCGTAAGTTAGGAACGAAGTATCTCACAGAAATACTGCGAAGTGGGGTGGGAGGAGGGATGCCACCCACGTGATATGTTCCTCAATGTCCTCAATAACATTCTCGTACAGTTCATCGAGTCCATGTAGCAGTTACAGAAAAACACGCTCACTATACCCAGGGGCCAGCAAACTTGTTCTGTAAAGGGCCAGAGAGTAAACTGTACAGACCATACAATACAGGACTTAGTGCAAAAGCGAAAAGAAACAATATGTAAACAAATGGGTATGACGGTGTTCCAATAAAACTTTATTTAAAAAGCAGGTGAGGGGTCAGATTTGATCTGCAGGCTACAAAATGTGCCATCTCCTATATGAGTCCCAGGGACTGCTAACCTGGCTGCACATAGGTATTACCTGTAGAGCTTAAAAAAAAAAACAAAAAGAAAGAAATCCTAACGCCTTGGCCACCACCCCCAGAGACTGGCCTGGGGTACAGCCTGGGCATTGGCCTTTTAAAAGTTCCCTGGGTGATGCTGATGGCAGCTAAGGTTGAGAACCCTGTATTAGACCACTGTGAGTGAAGAAAACTCCTCATGATCTGCCTGAACCCTGGCGTATCTGTGCTGACACACAGAACCACACTTCTAAACCTTAGGGTTCATAGAAGGAGACCTACACCTCACAATCAAGAGGAATGAAGAGGCAAAAGGCCACATTTGATAAGATAAGGCCGCTCGAGTCAGTACGCTACTGTAATGTTCATTCTGACAAGGAACGACCAAAAGCCGGGGGCCGGGGTCAGGTCCCTGGGAGAGGAACTTCAGTTTGGCCAAATGTGATTATCTTTCTGGAACTTTCAGCTGCACCTGACTCTCCTCCGCAGGGAGAGGAGAAGGGCTGCTCTCTCATTTAGCTCCCAGTCGAGTCTTTCCACCCTGCCCTTCTGTATCGGGAGTATCTTCCGAATCTACCCTTGCTGCCAACATTTTGAACTTTTCAGCTGATATGAAGACAGCTCAGGCTACAAATGGAAACTGTGATTAAAAAAATTAAAAAAAAAAACACGCTAGAGAAAGAGGCACGATCTTACATTTCTGGAGGGAGCATAGATCAGAAGAGCCCCTTTAGGGGCAATTTGGCTGTTTGGACAGTCAAACGTCAGCTGCACGTGGCCTCTGACCTGGGTTCCACTTCTGGGAACTCATCCTGTGGATAACACACTCCCATGTGGACAGCTGTTACCATCAGCAGAGAGAGAGAGAGAGAGAGAGAGAGAGAGAGAGAGAGAGAGAGGAAAACAACCTAGATTCCATAAGTAAGGGCTGGATAAGTAAGGCACAGTTCACCTGGAAATGCACTAAACACACCGCTGAAACGGTAGCAGGTCTCTGTGCACTGCTATGGGCAACCCGCCTGCTTACTGAAGAGGGCACAGTCGGTAGCGCACTCCAGCACTGGTGTGGGGGAGAAAGAAGGAAACGGGGCATAGCTATGAACAACCTGGGTTCTTGGGGCTTCTCAATGCTGGTGCTCAGACATTCGGGGCTGGACAGGTCTCTGTTGGGGGCAGTGGCAGCGGCAGGGCGGGCTGCCCTGTGCATTGTATGTAGGATGTTTAGCAGCAACCCTAACCTCCACCCCTAGGTGCCAGTCAGGCACGTGCAACAAGTCGATGTCTCTCTCACATCGATGTTCCTCTTTTCCTCTCTCTCTCTCCCCCTCCCTCCCACTCTTTCTGAAAAGCAATGGAAAAAATGTCTTCATGTGAGGATTAACCAAACCACAATAAAACCAGTAAGCTTTTTAAAAGAGAAATATAACCACTTCTTTTTCAGTTAAAACAAAAAAAGGAAAAAACAAAACCTCCTTCATTCAAAAGCTGCTGGGAGACTATACCGGATGGACTTCCAGGAGCCACAAGATGGCAGCTCCTTCGGGAACAATGCTCAGACAGGAGCCCCCAGCAGATGGTCTCCTGGCCGTCAAAGCCACGCAGCGATCTTCCTCGCTGCCCTCACTGCCAAACACAAAACCAAGACCACCTGTGGGAAACTCTCAGAAGGCCTGGCTGCCAAGGCCCTGCTTCGTGTGAACGAGAAAGGCCGCCTCCCGACAGCCACCGGGAGGAGCCAACAGGCAGGACGCTCCATTGCTCAGGGGGCACCGGCACCCACGGCGGGGGGAGCAGCAAAGCACGTTTCTGTCACCCCCAGGCCCGGGGGCTGCTGGGCGTGTCCAGCCCCAAGCAGACACCCTCTGTGAGATAAGAGGAGGTGAGAATTCGCAGGCCAGGCGAGCCGGAATGCAGACAAGGATCAGGGCCTCCTCTCTCCTAGTCTCACCAGCTCGTCCTGACTTATGACAACGAGGTAAGCCACAGGAGGGCCGTGACAAGCCTCCAGGGTTCCCTCGGCTCCTGGTTTGGAGCCGAGAGGAGAGGCGGCGTGTCAGCAGCAGGCCGAGGGCAGCCTGCATAAAGCTTCCCCTCATCCACGCACAGAAAGTAACTATGAGAGTCATTAAGCAACCACGAGTGACCCATGGGCTGGTTTTTCATATTTTTAATTGTATTTATTCGGCCCAAGTAGAGATCTTTTTATTTTTTTATGAAATTGATGCCCCATTTTTAAAACCAGGAGAATTCACACACAAAAAAAACACGGTTTCTGTTTTTCTGGAAATTCAGAATCTGACAGCACAGGTTCAGGTGGTGGGGGCTGCTTCCTTTAAACAGGTTCCTGTCCTCTGTGTGATGCCCCATTCCAAATCATCACCCTACCCGCGACCCCTTTCACATGCAGGTCAACACAGGGCCCCATCTTGAGGCATTTCAGTTCCCAGTATCCCGGTGAAAAGCTCAAGTTACACAGCAAAACAGGCCTGAGTCTGAAGGCCCAGCTTCACCTTGAACCATGTGTGACCCTGGGTAGGCAACTTCACTTCTCCGGGCCTTCTGGGAAATGGGGCTATTACCTACCTTGACGGTTGTTGCCATTTCTGAGTAGTTTTCATTCGCAGGGAGTCAAGTTCATGTTTGGGGGGATATCGTCCTGAGTTCTAACACTGGCAGAGATGTGTGTAACCACCACCACCAACAGAATGCAGGACAATGTCATCGGCCACTGACTCCCTGAGATCACAAACCGTCCCCCGCCCCCACCCCCACCCCGGCAATCACGGATCTGTTTGCCGCCATCACGGTAAGCTTGCCTTTCTCAGTATAATTTAATTAAATATTTTGTTAGATATAATGATGTCATCATTACCCCTGGCACTTCTGTCTGCTCCTAGCAATCACACAGATGATAGACATAATGAAACACCATAAAGCGTTCGTCCCCTCCCGGGGATACTGGAAAAATATCTAGCCTCCCCTTCCGCTTTCCCATTCCCATGACACTTTTCACGGGTCCCTCTCTGATCCTCCTTCCGGTAGGTAAGACGCCTTAAAACGCCCACATTCCCAATGCTAAAATGAGGCACGTGTCCCCGAACGGGAAGGACTGTGGGAGCTTCCCCCGGGGGGGGGGGGGGGGGGGGACACGCCGGGTTCCGCTGTGCCACCCACCCAGACGCAGGGCAGGAAGAAGCCGAGCACTCCCACGGTGGTTCAGGCCGAACCGAAAGTCCCACAGTGTCACAAGGATGCCCACGGTCCGCCTGGGCTAGGGAAGGAGCTATTCTTGCCACGCATGGCTGGCAAAGAGGAAATGCGACCGTGAGAACGCCTCCACACAGCAATTCTTTTCGGGGTGCGGAGGTGGGAGGAAGGTATGAGAAGGCAAACCACACTGTTGAGCACGGTGACTGTTCCCAAAGGCAGCCAACGGGTCGCCTTTTTGTTCAAGTGAGCAATTCCCACCAGTGAATCTGAACTGGAGCCCCTCCGTCCCCCCGACTGGTCAGTCACATCTGGGTGGCACTGACGGTGACCGGGTGCACAGGGCACTGGCCTCCACGGAGCACAGGCTGGACCCGGCCCCGCCACCTTCGGGCTTTGCCATCACGGGCGCCCGAAGCCACCTCTCCAGACCCGTTTCTCCATCCGAAAAGGCCACAGCCGGAAAAGATGACCCCGGGAGGCACTGACGGCCGCAGGCTCTGTAGTCACGCTGGAGCATCCTCCGAAAGGCCTGTCCTAGAGGCCCCGGGACCACACACACACAGGGCGGCTCGCTCCTGTCCACGACTCCTGTCCCCCTCCTGCTGACCTGTCTCCATGGTCGTGTCCCAGGGCCCCCACCCGCCCTTTACGCCCTAGACCAAGGTCTTCATCTCAGCACTACCGCCACTGGGACGAGATAATTCCCTGCTGGGGGGCTGGGAGGCAGGCTTCCTGGGCAGCGTAGGATGTAAAACCGCATCCCTGACCTGCAACCACTAAATCACTCAATGCCAGTAGCAGGCACCTCCTGCCCAGCTCTGAGAACCACTGCTCTAGCCCACCCCCGTGTATAATCAAGATTCCCCCAATCACCCCTCCTGCCTCGACCTGGCCTCGGGGCACCAAAGTACAAAATCTAAAACTGAACCCTTGGCTCCTATTTCTCCTACCACATCCACTCTGTCAACACAGTTACTGGCACAGCCCAGTAATTCCTGGCTGTGGCGGCCTACTCTACCCACTATAGGGTGGTCAACAGCATCCTGGCCTCTACACACCAGATGCCAGCAGCACCCCCCACCCCCAGGTGTGACAACCAGAAACGTCTCCAGACACTGCAAGTGCCCTCAGGGGAGGGAGGAACTGCCGGGTTTGGGAACAGCAGACGTGGGCTAGTCTCCTAGCAGCCAAGAGTCCTTCTAAACTTCTCAGTCAGTTCACATCCTGCACTGCTCAATCCAGGGTCCTCAGACCCCGTGCTCTCTAACCTCACCTCCTAACCTCCCGCCAGCCACCGGCACACACCACCTGGGCCTCCTTGCCACTCCTTGCACACGATCCTTACCCTCGGGCCTGTATCGTTCTTGTTCCTTCTGGAACGTTCCTCCTCCTGGTCCTGGCATGACTGGTTTTTCCTGTCATGCAACTCTCCCCTTCAAATAGGCCTTCCCTAACCCTTCCACCCACTGAACCACTGCCTCTTCTCCCCACCTCCACCCCGCCCATCTCTCTCCTTATCATACGAACACACTTTACCTTCCGGAATGAACTGTCCTGTGTATCTACCTTGAGGATTCTCTGCCCCATTCCAGAACCCAAGCACCATAAGAGCACTCTGCCCCATGCCAACGCAGTACACAGCACATAACAGATGCTCAATAAAAACTAGAAAACAGTGGAATGAATCAGGAAAATAATCCTATCTAATAAAGAGGGAATATGCTAATTGTCCATCACACCCTCACAAAGATGGCAGCACCCACAGCCAATAAGGAGGGAATATGCTAATTGACTGTCACGCCCTCAAAGATGGCGGCATCCACAGCCACAAGATGGTGGCGCCCAGTCCCCTCAGCCCCCCAGCCGCCCAGGGCAGCCCGAGGCTCAGGTAACCAGGGCCGGCCGAGACTTGTGCTGCCGGCAGTGGCAGCAGCAGAGGTGTGATGGAGGCGTTGCCTTCCACTGATCGCCGGGTCGACTCCCGCCCCTGAGGGCTCCTGGACTGTGAGAGGGGGCAGGCCGGGCTGAGGGCCCCCCTCCAGTGTATGAATTTTCATGCACCGGGCCTCTAGTAACTTCATAAAGTTAGGTAATTAACATTTCCAATGCCAATGTCTGCTAAAGAATTTGATCGAAGAATATAATGCACATAAAAAAGGTAAACACTGATTCATAATACTTGATATGTGTGCACACACATATAACATCAAATATATATATTTACACGTGAGAACTGGGTGACCATAGTCAAGGGCAAGAACGGCTGTAAACACTGGCCTAAGATACTTCAACAGCCCCCAGGAAATCCCTCACTTGTCCCTTGTATTGACCAATCTTCCTGTTCCTCTACTTCACCTTTTAAACGGTTTACTCAAGAGTTCAGAGTTCAAGAACCACACCAAAGAGGACATCACAACTTGCAAACATTTTCAGATGCCCCGGCAAGAGACCTCCAAAAATCCCCACTGACCCAGGTTAAGGTTCAGGATGCTCCCGGTGGTGGCCGTCTTGTCTGTTTTCGTCGTGATTGGCGTGGACGCTTGAGGAGAGAAAGGTTTCGGGCTGCCGGATAAACTCCCTGCTTGGCCCGTCTTCATGGAGGCCGGCGACGCTGAAAAGATAAGGCACTTGTTAAAGGACAGAGTTACGTAGAAATAAACAAGTCAGACTTGTAGGGAGGTGCGGGGTGGGGAAGAGCAGAGAAACTGTATCTGATTCCAGCAGGGCACCGGAGCAGGGGGGAGCGGGCAGGGCCGGCCATTTGTTTCAAAGCACAGGACTTCCCCCACATGTTAACCACTACAGCCACACAGGCAGGAGGCCTCCCAGTTACTCTATTAGGCACAAAGCTCTAAGACAAACCGGCTAAGCTGCCACTGAAATTGGTTTGGCCCATTCATGGGTTTAAAAATCTCAAAATAAATAGCAATTTAAAGCAGCCCCCAGCACGGGCCAGACGCAGAGACCAGAGCCAGGCTTACCAATGGCATGTCACCCGTTTGTGGGAGACGCAGGGGTCGGCCTCACAGCTACTGCACCTGCCGAAGGCCAACTGGACCCCTCAGGAGAGCTTGGGACACCCACTGCAAAGCTAAATGCAGCCCCGATGGAGTGAAGAGACATTGGTAAACTAACCCCCCCTTTACTGTGCCTGGGTGCTTGCCTCAATTTCCTCACCTGCCAATGGGGATGCTCAGAATGAATATTCGGTAACGTCTACACCAATACACCTGAGGTCACCTTCTCTCCAGCGCCAGGACCTGCCAACGCTGCCTTTAACGTAATACAGTGGGAAAGACTCTAGATGCAGAGAGAAGTGGACTCAGGCATGGACTGGAAGCCAGACTGAGTGCAAGTCCCAGCTCTGCGGCTGACTTGCTGTGTGACTTTGGGTGCGTTACCTTCCGTCTCTGAATCTCCTTTCCGGGCAGCAACCAAGAGGAATACTAACAATACGCTACAAAGGGAGGGTAACAGTAACTACACTCATCCTATGTTGTAAGGACCAAGTCAGTTCATCATCTGGACAGCTGTCTGGCATCTGTTAAGGACTACCTGTGCATCGCTTGCTCGTAGTGTAGCAGCATTTTCCATTTCCCATTCATCTCTAGGGCTTTGGTTTCAATCATCCAAACCAGCAGTTCTCCTCCAGGAGTGACTCGCCCTCCAGGGCACACAGGGCAGTGTCTGCAGATGCTTTCAGTTGTCAGACCAGGAGTCAAGGGGCCCCAGGCATCTTAGTAGGTAGAGACCAGGGGTACGGCTAATAGCCAACAGGATACAGGACAGTGTCCCTGACAAAGAACTATCTTAGCCCCAAATGTCAACAAGTGCTGAGACTGATCCGCCCACACGGGGACCACACAGACCTGTCTCTGGGAATCCTTCACCTCCTCCAGAAATGAGGGGCAGGTCACCTGGGCTTAGCCAGTGCTGAAGAAACATTCGAAGCCATTTTGAGAACTCGGCTCTTTTGAATACTAATTTAAGTCAGTTTTACTGTAAGAATGAACGAAGACCTGGCCCAGCATACAACATTCTGAGGGCTGCTATTACTGGTACTAACCCTGCTCCTCGAGCCACTACTAGGATAACAAGCAGAAATAAAGTGCTTGTTACATAAACAAACAAGAATAAATGAAGTTAAAGGCACTTTAAAAGATTTAAGTATTTCCAAGTCTTTAGTGTTGGGATGTTTTTGTGTTTTGTTTTTAAATAATCCACTCATTTATGCCCCACCTGCTCCCAAGAGATTTCCAGTGGCCGAAAGGATGGGTATAATGCCCTCCCCATGAGGACTGCCGACCAGGCTTTCCGAAGTGTACTCTCTGAAACAGCGGTCGCCAACCTTTTGGACCTCGCGGACCCCACGGACCACCGGTTGGCGACCGCTGCTCTAAAACAAAGGAACAAGCCGGCCTAGCCGAGAGGGTCTCACTGAGCACGCTGTCAAAGCACTGCTAAGGACTTCGGGGAACATTGCCAAGAAGCCTAACCCTAAAGGGAACAGGAACAAAATCCCACACAAAGGCACTGTCACAAGAGACCTCACCATGTGAATCCACAGTTCCCTGCTTGACAGATGACATTAAAAAAGCAAGGAGGCCAGGCGGCGGCCTAACGGAGCCCTGCCCACGTGTGGTCATGCAGAGGATTCTAGCAACAACACAGGTCCAGCCATGATCTTTGTCATTCTGTGTGGCCCTAGCCAGGCAGGTCGGTGGGTTACAGCATCGTCCCAATACACCAAGGTTGCGGGTTCGATCCCTGCTCAGGGCACATAGAAGCAATCAATGGAGGCATAAGTAAGTGGACCAACAATCAATGTTTCTCTCCCTTCCTCTCTCTCTCTAAAATCAATCAATATAATCCTGTGTGTGTGCGCGCGCATAGGTGCAAGTGTGTAGTAAAAATAAGTAAATAACCGGAACAAGCCTTTAATTTCACAGACATAAAGTTTCCTTTGATAATAAAGTTTCAGTATTGAGGTTTAAGAAACATGTTTATTGATTCCAGAGAGGAAGGAAGAGGAAGATAGGAACATCAATGATGAGAGAGAATCATTGGCTGCCTCCTGCACGCCCCCTACTGGGGATTGAGCCCACAACCCAGGCATGTGCCCTTGACCGGAATCCAACCCAGGACCCTTTAGTCAGCAGGCTGATGCTCTATCCACTGAGCCAAACTAAACATGTTTTTATAAACAGAGCACTTGCACAGGATAAGGGTGATGCAAGAGCACTGGTTTCCATGGAGACAGGCATGCTTCACTCTCCACCCAGCCAGTGAGAGTAGGCCCACCCCCACAGGCATCCAGAACCGCAATGCCCTTAACAGAGGGGCAGCGGCTGAGTCCCTTAGCAACCCACAGGTCCCTGAAAACTAGCCCTGAAAAAGACAGGCCGATGTCCACCCGAGTGCCACCTGCCCAATTTGTGACAGACCTTGTACCTGCCTCAACCCCTATCAGTTAATGCGACACACACTCACCAGGCTGCCCAAGGCCATTTCAATTCCTCCTGCCTCAACTTAGCCAACTTTCCAGCAGGCCTCTGCCCGCCACTTCCAAAATATACCCCCAATCCCTCCACCGCCCGCCGTCTCCACTGCCATCACCCCAGCCCGTGCATCCCAACAGGGGCAATACGGCCCTCAAGGGGCAAGGAGTGGTTCTTAGAAGATGAAAAATATCTTACACTTTATGTATAAAGCAGAGAAATTCATGCAGCACACACACAGATAGACAATAACTGTGCATTTCATGAAGGTCCACTCCCAGGTATGTACCCAAAACAGGAACGCAAACAAACCCTTGTACACAAATGTCCACAGCAACTCGGTTCACAGCAGCCCAAAGGTGGCAACAACCCAAATGTCCCTCCACAAACTGTGGCATAGCCACGTGGGATGTTCCTGAGCCACAGCAAGGAATGCCGCTCTGATGTAGGCTGCAATGGGGATGACCTTCGAAATCTTCACAGAGGAATGTACATAAAGTACCGTAATTGTATGACTCCAGTGAAGATGAATAGATATGCTCTTGAAACTTATTCTGGTTTTGCATGTGGCCATCTAGAGAAACATGTTAAATACTAGGCTGGCCAAAATGCCTACAGCACTGGACATCAGAAAGTTAGCAAGGATGTAGATACTGAAAAATTAAATAACACGAAGAAAACAAATCGGTGCATCCATTTAAAACATTTGCATTCACATTACTTCATAAAACCAGGTTTCTTCCCCAATAGCTCCCAAAATTCATTTCTGACCCCACTTGTCACATTCACATACCATCTATACACTACTGACAATCAGAACTATATACACTAACATAGAAGCCAAAGAAATATTGCTAAGTTGAAAGAAGCAAAAAGCTGAGTATGATCCCATTCTACCCCCCAAAAAATTATCATCCATGTGATTATATACATTAAAAATATCTGAAGGAACAGCCAATTCCTAATAGTTGCCATCTCTTAGGATACAATGATGTGCTATTAATTATGTAATATTATGTTCAAGAAAAAAGTGAGACAAAATTAAATGTAAATATTGAAGAGTTTCAAAGATAAATGTGAAGCAATCAGAATTTTGTCAGAGCTAAAATTCAGAGGTGTGGTACATTAAATCAGTAGCTCTCAATGGGGAATGGAGGGGTGACTGTGCCCCCAGGGGACACATGTCAATGTCTGGAGGCATTCTGGGGGTCCTGACTGTGAACAGGGTGTGCTACTGGCATCGCACGGGTAGGAACCAGGGAGGCTGCTAAGCAACCTACAGTGCACAGGACAGTCCCACCAGAGTGCCATCCGGCCCAAAGTGTCAGCAGTGCCAAGACTGAGAAACCCTGTTTGGAATCACTCTAGGCATTTTCAAAAGCAAAAAGGCATTTGGAAACGCTCATTTCAATTAAGCTTTGAAACAGAGGCCAATCCTTTTATAAAGCCGTAAATATTGCCCAAAGGAAAAACTATTGGCCTTTGAAGTCACCAATAATTTAATAAGATTTTATACTTTGATGTGCCGTTTACGAGTGTGGGCTAAAGCACATCATTTATTATCTGCATTTGCAAAATCCTAGCCTGTGCTAAGTGCTGTTCTGACTACAAGAAACAGGAGTCTTAGGATTAAGTTAGAAAAAACGGCCCTTCCCTCCCTCGCACCTCAGCCCTCCAGTGGGGTGGGGGTGAAGGAGGGATGGATTCACGCTACATTTCCTCTGCTTATAAAACCTTGTAAACAACCTGTGTGTTCACAAGTCCTGGTGGTGTGCACGGATGAGCCACAGCAGAACATCACTGGACGGTCCCACGACAGGACAGAAATGCTGTGTTGAAGGGTTATTTACTAGCATGAAAAAGCATTCAGAACACAAGGTTAAGTTAAAACACACACACACACACACACTCCAGTCCACACCAGACATTGCAAACAGGTGATACAGGCACCAAGTAGTACCCAGATGCGTCTGACCTGGCTTATTATTGTTGCTGTTGTTTTTAAATGAGCCAATATGTAAAAGTCTGGGTAGTCTGCATTTAAAAAAATATTTGAAACTTCTCCTGAACAACCAGAAATCTGGCAACACTCAGCCCCCATTCCCACGTGGCTATAACCAGGAGGAGGAAAAGGCCAATGCCCTTTAGAAAAAAGGGATAGCTCAGAATACCACGCATCGGACTGTAAACACTGCACCGCTTTGGGGAGTGTTGCACACACAAGCACACGTGTGTACGTGTAATGCGTCACGATAAGGTGTATTTCTGCTTTAGTTCACCCCAGTCCCTACCACTTCCCCGCCTCTCATTTCCACACCAGCCTGGCCTCTGGACGTATTTGAGTTTTCAAAGTAAGAGAATGACGTAAACCAACCTGGAGGAAGTCCTGGAAACTAGCTAAGGGCTGGCTGTGGTAGGTGGTATCGTCTGTGACTTCAGACTTCGTAAATAACAACTGTGTTATAAACACATATTGACCTCACACTATAAAGGAGTTTATGAACGTGTTTTTCCTTCTCCTTAAGCAGTAACCCATGTAGAGCTGTAAGACCAAAGGACCTTTAGCTCACAGGCCCCAGGATTCTCATCCTAAAACATATTCATGACTTAAATTGGGATCCCACAAGCAAATATTGACAAAGGCATCAATTCTGGCCATGAGATCTAAATAAAGGAGGAAGCAAAAAAAAAAAAAAAAAAAAAATCACTGAGAATATAAACCACTTTGACCATTAAGACAACGGGATTCCAGTATAATGCTTTTGGCTGCGAAAAGTGCTTCTCAAAAAGCTAAATCCAGTTCTAAGGTCACAGACACATGATTCTGAGCTCCTCAATCCACATACCCTCTCCCCTCACAAAAAAAAAAAAAAAAAAAAAAAAAAAAGGTTTCTAAATTCTCATACAGGTTTTATTTAATAATTTATTTCATTTTTATGTTGCTGGTTAAAAATTTTTCATTGCTGTAACTATATGGTTTTTCTGTTCCTATGGCAATCTTTTTTTTTTTTTTTAAACACAATTTTGGCTAAATCACAGTCTTGTCTTCAATAACTAGTCCACTTCTTCCAATAAATGCTCTTATCACTGCAAACAGCAGAGGGCAGTAGAGGGCAATGAAAAGAAAACCGGACTAGCCATTTCTACAGTAAGGATGGGGTGCTGGGAACCCCCACACTCTCCGAAGGGACCTCAACTTGCCTTCTGTAAAATGGGGAGACTGAACCAGTTTCTCTTAATCTATATAACAGAGGTTGGCGAACCAAGCTACGGGCCAGATCCAGCATACCACCTGTTCTTGTATGGCCTGCAAGCTAAGAAGGTATGTATTTTGCCATTTTTATATGGTTGGGGGGTGGGGGTAAATCAAAAGGATTAATAGTTCACTAAAGATACAAATTATATGAAAGTCACACTTTAGTGTCCCAGCCACCTACTGCCTATGGCTGAGTTAGTAACGACGACCGTGTTGAATAGTTGCATGGTTGTGACAGAGGCCCACTAAGCCTAACATATTTACTATCGGGCCCCTTACAGAAAAGGGGGCAATTTGTAAGATTAAAACAATTTTGAGTATCACCTTCTCTTCCTGAACTACTCACTGGCTGTACAACCAAGGATTAGCCAAATGACCCAAGCACATCCCAGCAAGGGGATTGTATTTTGGGAGGACTTGGAAGTCTACTAACTTAGGACCTAAAACGCTACTCAAATGATCAGGAATTGTGCCAGGACTTCTGATGTCATTTCAACCTCTGTACCGCCCAAGGGAAGAAAGAAGGAAGCTAAAGTCAACACATTGAAACTTTTTCTGGCCCTAGCTGGTTTGGCTCAATGGATAGAGCGTCGGCCTGTGGACTGAAGGGTCCCGAGTTCAATTCCGGTCAAGGGCACATGCCTGGGTTGTGGGGCTTGATCCCCAGTAGGGGGTATGCAGGAGGCAACCAATCAATGATTCTCTCTCACCATTGATGTTTCTATATCTCTCTCTCCCTTTCCCTTCCTCTCTGACATCAATAAAAATATGTTTTAAAAAAAAAAAAAACTGTTTTTCTGAAATACGGTGCAGGAGAACGGAGTGGATTCATGTCCCAACAGGTGTTATATGACAAGTTATGTATTCATTTCATGTATTTTAGGAAAAAATACAACAAGCAATTTAAACACATGAGTTTATACATTTTATTCAGCAGAGGATGAAGCTAAATTGGAGGTTTCCTACTTAAGAATGTAATAAAGTACCCGTAGGCGGTACTAGAACGTGTTCTTCCCGGGCCTGCTGCCGAGGTTGAAACACCTTCTCAAAAGCAAGCTCTCCCTGGGAACCAGCAGGCCGGGAGTCTGTGCGATTATGCACCGTGTTCTGTTAACTGGGCTTACGTGGCATCGTGTCGTGGAATAAAAGGAAGCTTTTAAGGACTCTGGCCAGAAACTAAAGAGCAAAGGGAAGTTTTATCCTGAAACTATGTCAACACGAGTTACTGCGCCCTAGAACAAAGGCATCTGATCGGCAGCCATAAGAAATAATACAGTCGTCAACGTTTCTGAAGCCTTTACTATTATTCCCAGCACCGTTCTAAGCCTCTGTGTATTCTGATTCGTTTCATCCTTATCAGAACCTATGAGGCAGATCCTTTACCTCTCATCACGTTACAGATGCGGAGACTAAGGCAGAAGAGCTTAGGGACCCTGACTCGTGCCACAGGTAGGAGTGGCAGAACTGGGCTCTGAGACCAGCGTCCTCACTCTTAACCCCTCAGCAACAGCAAGTCTCAAAATGCAAGGCAGCTGTCAAACCAGGGGACTTGAGGAGGGGGGCAGTGCTTGGGGAAAGAGGAGTACTGTTTACCCCGCATGTTTCTCTGATGTGTAAGCATTAAGTGATGTAAATGCATGGGTTGGATAGAACAATGTTTCCATTAAAATAAAATTCTTTTTTATTTTATTTTATTGATTTTTTACAGAGAGGAAGAGAGAGGGATAGAGAGTCAGAAACATCGATGAGAGAGAAACATCGATCAGCTGCCTCCTGCACACCCCCCACTGGGGATGTGCCCGCAACCAAGGTATATGCCCTTGACCGGAATCGAACCTGGGACCCTTGAGTCCGCAGGCCGACGCTCTATCCACTGAGCGAAACCGGCCTCGGCCCATTAAAATAAAATTCTTGAGAAAGAAAAACTGTTGTGGGAAGTTGCTGTGATGAATGTAAGGGGCATCTGAGCTGAACCCTGAAGGATTTCTAACCATCTCTGCCCACGTCTAGGAATGACCTGCAAGCTGGCCTGCTGGGAATGCTTTTGTCATTCTTTGGTCCCCAACAGCAAGGATCCAGCTTCGTCCCTCTTTCCACTGGAATGAAAGCCCAAGAAGCTCCCAGCGATCCTACGAAGAGGTCAGCCTTGGCCACCAGGTGTGGAAGCGGGGGGAATCCCGGAGGCCTCCTCCACCCTCTCCCGCCCGGGGCTGACCTGTGCTCTTGTCCAGGAAGTCCATGGACTCCTCGCTCGCGCTGAAGTGGCTGGACATGGCCTTCTTCTCGGGGTCCTGCTCCACGTCGGAGCCCGTGTGCACGGAGGAGTTTGTGCTCATGGGGGAGCGCGGCATGTCCGACAAGGAGATCCTGCGGCCGGTGCCCCCGCTCAGCATGGGCTTGCTCATCAGGATCTTGGGGGACGCCGTCATGTCGAAGTTGAGCTTGACCTTCTCCTGCTTGTCTATCTTGGCGGCACCAGCGCTGGGGTTGCTGGGGTCGAGCAGCATTTGGTACTGGCTGTTGGGCGTGTAGGGTGTCCTGAACGGAGAGTAATTAAAAACCCCAAACTTCCTGCGAATGTTCTCCACATAAACCTCCATCTCCTGCATTGCACTGTTGAAGATGCTTTTAGTCTTTTTCACAGAAAAAGGAATTTCTTTAGACATGAGGTAGCAATTATTTATTGGAACCCAGGCTCTAGGAGGGCAAGAGAGAGAGAGATTTTAAGTCAACGTTGGACATTTCCAAGATTTTAACTTTTAAAAAACATTTACTTCGTTGTGGTTAAGAACATTTAACAGTTCTACCGTCTTAACAAATGTGTAAGTGTACAACACAGAATTGCTGGCTATAGGCACAAGGTTGTACAGCAAGCAGATCTCTAGAGGGTATTCATAGTGTGTAACTGAAACTTCATGCCTGTTGACTAGTAATTCCCCATTTGCCCGCCCCTAGCCCCTGGCAACCACGATGCCACCGATTCTATGAATCTGACATAGATTCCTCATATAAATGGAATCATGCAGTGTTTGTCCTTATATGATAGGCTTATTTCATTTAGTATGTTGTCCTCCAGTTTCAGCCATGTTGTGGCATAACTTTTAAAGCTGAATAGTATTCCACTATGTATACATACAATATTTCCCTTATTCATTCCTCAGTCACTGGAACATTCAGGTCGGTTTCAGAATTGTCTTTTCCTTAACACAAGCCCAATTAGCCTAGTATGCTTGCCAAGATTCTTAAATGCACATTTCTTCTTTTTTAAATGACTTGGTTTGAATGATTAATAAATAATCCACTTAACACACATGATATGTCATCAGGACTGAACGTGAACATGAACTTAGCGAAAACATTCAAAGCCTCAACAGACTTAGTCATTTTAATCCATAAAAAAATAATAACGCCCCTTTGGCTTCGGGTTGGTAGAGAGTAAGAAGACAGTCACTGCATCCTAGACCACACCTCCCAAGAGAAAATTACTCCCCGGGATCACTATTTTGCACTCAAGCAATAAAACGTTTACTCTTAAAATTGGGGTTCTCTGAGGGGGTGGGAGGGGCGGGAGGGGGGGTCAATCGGGGAAAAGGAGACATATGTACTACTTTAAACAATAAAAAAAAATTTAAATGAATTTAAAAACTGGGGTTCTCCATGGAGCAAGGAGGAAACGGTGGAAAGCCATAACCCTATAAGGAGGTGCATGGCTTTGAATGTGAGATCGCTCGCATGGAAAACCACGAGCAAACAGCCCCTCACTTAGCCTTCAGGTGTGCGCCCTCCACTTCCCAGGCCGGTTCCACCTCCCTACCTTCAACGCCCCACACCCCCGTGGGCTCTGCAGAGGCTGCATGAGAACATGAGCTGCTTTCCCGGAATCAGTGACCCACGTGACCTCGGGCAGGAGATGGGCACACAACTCCCATGCTCTGGGGAAGGCAGAGCTGACACAGAAACATCCAAGCTGTGTCTCGGGTCACATTTTATTCCCCAGCCTCAACCCGGTTTGCAGCTGGGAACCTGGTGGGAGTGAGCTCTCCAAGGAGGCCTTTGGCTTCCTCAGACCATCAACTCAAGCCTGGTGCCCCGCTGCAGGAAGCCACGTACACGGTGGGAGGAATTAAACTCACGGCCGTCTGATGCAAATACCATCCCCGAGTGCGATCTGAAGTGCCCCTGTAAGCATCAGCCCACACTACCGAGCTGCCCAAGGTTTCAAAGAGAAACAAAATAGGAACTTGACTACGTTTTATCCACATTTTAATGGTTGGCATCTCGCTCCTATTTTTAAAAGAAAAAGCAGCCCAGGGGAAATAAAGGATGTGCATGGGGCAGAATTCAGGGCACAGGCTGTCTGTTGGCAACTCTTGGGGGTGCTAGATTGCAACACACACTAAACCAGAACCCCCAACAACATCTGCTCTCTCAGAGTGCTGGAAGCGACCAGCTTCTCGTCCATTCCCGCTCACTGCTGCTTCTATGCCGAGACCTGAGGAACCACATCCGCAGCCCAGGTGGAACGACCTAGACTCCAGGCGTGACAGCTGGGTGGGCGAGGGTCCGGACCAGGCGGGACAGATCTGCGGAGCGGTCAGGCTCCCAGGGCTGTCTGCAGACACGGACTCCCCGTCCCTGAGCCAGCCTCAGCGCTGCCATCAGTAAAAGGGAGGAGGAGCCCCAACCTGGAGGGGTGCCAAGAGGAGCAAACAGCATGCCCCAGGCCCGGCACCACCAGGAGCTGGCCAGCCAGTCGGTCCCTGGGACCGAGTTTCCCCCACACTGTTATCTGGTATCGGGGCCTTACCTGTTTCTTCCCAGGTTCTTAAGTGCCTTCAATGAAGTTGCTTGGCAAGTGATTTCTGGAAAGTGACTGTTTCTTTTCCTTTAAGCAGGCCCAGGAAATATTTAAAGGAAAATTAGATTTGCTTAACAATACACAGCCTGTGGGGGCAATGTTGTGAGATGGGCCACAGCGGAGCTTCTTCCTAGCTCTGGGCCTCAAGTTTTTCTTACCAAGGAAATGGGGATAAAAGCAACTTTTATAAAAAGCACTTAAAACAGTGCCTGCTGCATAGCTGGCCCTCAGTGAATGGCAGCTCTGCGGGAATTTAATAAGATGTTTTCTATATTTTTACGTAATATTGTGTGTCTGGAAAAAAATCAAAATGTATTTTAATAATTTTTTTAAATAGCATTTAAAGTTGTGGGTTTGTTTTTTTAAAATATATTTTCATTGGTTTGAGAGAGAGAGGAAGGGAGAGGGAGAGAGAGATAAAAACATCGATGAGAGAGAAACATCAACATCGATTGGCCGCCTCCTGCACACCCTGTGCTGGGGAACGAGCCCAAAGCCTGGGCCTGGGCCCCGACCAGGAATGGAACCGGTAACCTCTTGGTGCATGGGCTGATGCTCAACCACTGAGCAAAACCGGCCGGGTGAAATAAAAATATTTTAAAGGACAAAAGGCAGGTGATGAGACCCTTGAGATCATGCCTGGATTTGCAGAAGAGCCTCCCGGGCTCCAGTATTCGTTACCTCGACCGTGACCAGGTAGTCGTCTGCAATAGGTCTCATTCCGCTGCCTTGACCTGTTTCACTGACACCTGTCCAGGCTCACATTTTGGCTCCACCTCCCCGAAAGCCAACTCCCCGTAAAAGGGACAGCATGCTACCCGTCTTGCAGCCTCCCAGCCGTCTCCCCGTCGTGTTCCTGGGTCTGACCCAGAGCCAGCTGTGGACAACGCGGCCCCATGCTGCTTTCAAGGCATCTCCGGGGAGGGAGGGAGGCTCATCCTTGAAGGAGTGGCTTCCCCCACCGCTGTCAGGGACTCCCGGCCCAAGGTTAACTGACACATTCCTACAAGGCCAGCATACTGTCCCGCCATCACTGTGCGTGTCCAAACACCTTGCCCCGTGCACGCTTCTCACCCAAAATGAGCCCAACAGCTCAGCATGTTCCCTCCGAGGGGGCAGAGGACACCAAGGGAGCTCAAGAAGATCTAACCAGGTTTGTGCTGCTGCCTTAAAAAAACAGCCTCCAGAGCTAGCAACGTTCATGCCCCAAAGCCAACTTCCAGGGGCGTCAGGAGGAGAAAAAGGTCCGTGCAGAGTGGCTCAGCTGAAAGGAGATTCTAGGGGTCGGGGAACATCGGGTGCACAGGGGCTTGTATCCTAGGTCTACCCATACTGTTATACTGCAGAACCAGAATAACCCCAAATCATCGGTTTACACGGGCATGTTCTAAAGAAGAGGCGGGAAGACAGGCACCTGCCACCAATGCCTTTTGCTCTTCAAATACAAGCCAGACTCCTGACAACAGCCCATGTGATCCGGGGCCTGCCCCACCTCCGAACCCCACGTCTTACCATCCTCTCCTCCCTCGTCCTGTTCCAACCACACGGTGCTCCTGGCTTTTCCCCGGCGCCATGGGCCTTGGCCCTTCTGTGCCCGAGTCTCTGCTCTCTCTGGCCCCTCTACCCAGATCTTCACTGGGCCCCACCGTCCTCTGCTGACCTGAGAGCATCGTTCCTGTTTGTTTACTTGTGTGTTATCAGTCTTGCCCGCTAGGATGCCACCCTCTTGATGGGCAGACACAGTGGTGTCTGCCTACCCAGTCCTAAGGCCCCAGCATCCAGCACACAGCCTGGCCCACAGCAGGCACCAAATACCTAATTCTGTGAGTGAACAAATAAATGAATTTTTAAGAGCGTTCTAACAAAAACGGTCAAAATCAAATAAAAGGTAATACCTCCTATCAAACCCATGATCATCTCGGCTAACTTCCATTTCGCCTCCTGACACTGGACGGCCTGGGTTCCTAGTAAATGATTTTGTAGATTACGTTGGAATTGACTCCTTTCTTTGACTTGCAAGATGATAAGCAAAATTTAACAGAGAGCGGGGTACTGCAGATCCCGGTGTTGTATGAAAGCATAAACTGCACGTCTGTACATTCTGTGGCTGTGTGTAATATTCAGCACTATGTCTCTTACATATTCTCCCCTACACACTCCCACACTTTTGTCAAACGGCTCGGTGGGGCTTCCAAAGGGCTTTTGCCTTATTTAATCATAGCTTAACTCGCTAAAATAGAGCTAAGATATGAACTGCTGCTCATCTCAGTCTACCTGTGGTTCTCGAGCGCGCGGGGGGCTGTGCTCTAAAGGGAACTGCTAATCACTGGAATAACTCCCTTCGCAGTGGGCGAGGGGAAGGCAGAGAGCCTGGGAGGGAGGGCTCACACCTGCCAAAACAGTCACCCCTTGTAATTTCTCATTTAACTTCAGAGAAAAGGGAAGCGGGGCGGGGGGGGGCGGGGGGGGGGGGAGCGATAGGAGATCCATTTACCAGTAACCTGGGAAAATGCTTCTGATCGCGGAGAGCATTATTTTGAAAACCAATTCGCACAACGGTTTGATTTACCCCAGGAAAAAGAAAAAAGAAAAAGAACGGCAGCATTTGAAATAACCATGGAACCTTATTCTGGTGCTGGTTTCCATCAACAAAAGCACGAAAGCAAGATTCTCTTCTAATGTACCTGAAAAAGCTGAAGCCCACGCATTATTTCCAGGCCAACACAGCACAGGACAGTATTTTTAAACCACGAGGTCACCGGTGGGTATCAGGACAATGAACAAAACGAGAGCCATCCCGTCCGCTCCTCCTCGTACCCACTGACCGTGTCAAAAGTTCAGAGAGAGCTACACGTCGGCAGCCCGTGTTTAACTCCCACCTGTCGTGTTGTCCAAAGAACCGGGCATCCACCTGCCCGTCTTTATCCCTCAGAGCTTTGGCAGGCCAGAATGGGAAGCCCTTCAGTTTTGCCCAGACCAAAGGATGTGGATTGCTCTAGGAGAAGAAAAACAAAAACCAGAGTCTGAATGTATTTGACAGCAAGAGACATACATAAAGCGTGGTGTGTGGGGATAGAGCGAAGCAGAGGTGATAGAGGCCCCAAACTCAAAGAGAATCGTTTCCAACAGTCTCCCAGGTGGTGTCCCCGAGGCGGTGTGTGGCCAGTAGGCCTGGGCGAAGATGGGAACGGGGGTAAACGGTGAAACCAGGAACTGAGCGCTGACAAAACGGGGCTAGAAAACTGGCTGGTGTCGTGATTACCTGGGTGGCCCTGAGCAAGATCCCACCTTCCTGTGCAACTCAGAGGCAGTAGCACTTAGAGGCTCTGGGAAGGTGGAGGACTAAACGTGCGTTGTATCTAGCATGTTAATAAGGGGCAGGATTAGCCTCTTTTGTTCTTTATGGAGGGCTCCTCAAACCCTTAACGATTCAGGTGTTCATCTCCAAGGGCAGGGGGAGACATAAATTGTGTTTTCACTGCTCCCTTTACTTGCCCAGTCTCGCCCCCAACATACCCCACCGCCACCAGCCCACTCCAAAACTGCATTTCTCTACACAGAACGCCAGATTGGTAAATGCAGAACCACAGGGAAACAAGGGTGATTTTTCTCCCGACCCCCCACCACCATATTTGGAGAGACCATGGACTTAATCCAAGGAGCTATTTCCAAGCCTCTTAAAATAGATCTGTGAATGACACACTCAATTAACACTTGTGTCACTATCTGCACCACGCTGGCGAGCCACCGCTCTCTCGATGAGCCGCCGAAGAGGTTTCTCCTACCTGCACTGCTTTCCCTCTGCCATAACTTTACCAGTAAGAACATTATTTAAAAACGTCACCCAAAGTCTGGTCGCACAAGCCACCTAGTGAACGCTGTCGTGGGTAGTCATCCAGGCCCAGAGTTCAGAAAACGAAGGGGAGGAAATCCAACTTACACAAGGCTCACAAAACCAGTTGTCGCGTTTTTGGCAAGCAGCTAAGTAACACTCCGGACACACTTCGATTTCATTCATCTGTAAAGCAGAAATAGGTTAGAAGGTGGCATCCCAGGGGCCTAGGCTTCTAGGCCCTCGGGAAATGCAAGATGACATTGGCAACTAACGTTAGCTACACAAAGTCACACAGCAGGGACTATCTCTCACCAACCCCAACACTTCCACGGGCCCACGCCGCCATCACCTCTCCGGGAGCATCTACCAGCTCCCACTCACTCCCCACATAGAGTCACAGCAGCCAGAGCCACCCTCTGCAAACATAAATTGGATCTCCTACCAGTGGTTCTTTACCAGGGAGGTTTAACACCTCCAGGAACTTTGGGGGCAAGGGGAGGGAGGGAGGCGTGGTTTGCAAGGGGATCTAAGAGGTACAGGACAGTCCCCACAACCAAGAAACCTTCCGCCTCAAATGTCAGCACTGCCAAAACTGAGAAACTAACATGCAATCTAAACACCTGATCAGTTCCTTCAAGACCAGGTGTGATCTGGCCTCGGCCCACCTGCCTCCACCACTTGCCATGCTCAGTTTCTATGCATCTCTACTCACACCATCCAGACCAGTGGTCGGCAAACCGCAGCTCTGTTGACTAAGGAGTTTGCCGACCACTGTCATATACTACCCTTTACCTCTTTGCACACAATATGCCACAATTGCCTAATCCTCACAGCTTCCAACTACACGGTAACATTTAGTCTAGCAGTGGTCGGCAAACTCATTAGTCAACAGAGCGGCAAACCGCGGCTCGCGAGCCGCAGTTTGCCGACCACTGATCCAGACGATTAGTTAATTCCATGTTGCCCCATTTTACTGACAATCTGAAAATAATATTACGTCCTATCCCTCTTTTTCTTTGAAATTTTATGTTTTCCATTGATTTTCTAGAGAGTAGAGAACAAGAAGGGAGGGAGGGTAGGAAGGAGAGAGAGAGACTGATGTGAGAGAGACACATGAATTACATCAAGTGGTTGCTTCCCACACACGCCCAGAGCCCCGACCATGGCTGGGGATCGAACCTGCAACCCAGGTGCGTGCCCTTGACCAGAAATCGAACCCATGACCATTCAGTTTGCAGGCCAGTGTTCCCAACATTGAGCAACACTGGCCAGGGCTCCTTCTCCCTCTGAAGAAGTGCATTTTCCTAAAATATCATCATGTCTTAGAACCAAGGGCCCTGGAAGCTCCCGTGACGGATCTGAATTCAGACTGCACGGTTTCAGAGGGAAAACATGAGGACCCAAGAAACCAAGTAACACGGCCAAGGTCTCACTGCAGCCCAGGGGCAGGGCCAGGAGCTGAACCCAGGCAGTCGGGATCCAAAACCCATCACTTCACCACTGCCCTGTTAGTTGCTACATCTTCCTATCACCAGGAGACTTTTCTTTCTCTCCATCCTGCAAGGTGCCAAATACATGGCAGGTGCTCAGTTAAGAATTAATTATTAATCTCATAATTATAATTTGTGATTATAACTGAAAAATGAATGCCAGGGTATAATACCTTTCTACCCAGTCTACTTCTATTCTAATGGTACTGGGTAGAACAGTGATAACACCATGTCCAGGACAGCCCTGGCCTTGGAGCCCACTAAGCAACAGTGTACCGCCAACAGGTAGATTAAAAAATGC
The DNA here is from genome assembly GCF_951640355.1 of Cnephaeus nilssonii. Taxonomy (NCBI): domain Eukaryota; kingdom Metazoa; phylum Chordata; class Mammalia; order Chiroptera; family Vespertilionidae; genus Cnephaeus; species Cnephaeus nilssonii. Next base: position 67,701,012 of record NC_137082.1, on the reverse strand, counting down.
CAGACAGCGCCCTGGCCAGGTGGCTCAGTTGGTTGGAGCATCGCCCCATACACCAAAAGGTTTCAGGTTCGATTCCCAGTCAGGGCATATACCTAGGTTGCAGGTTCAAACCCCAGTCAGGGCATGTACAGGAGGCAACCGATCAATGTTTCTCTCTCTCTCCCTCTCCCTTCCTTTCTCTCTAGAATCAATGAAAAATATCCTCAGGTGAAGATTTAAAAATTTGCCTAAAAATTTCAAACACGCCCTAGCTGATTTAGCTCAGTGGATAGAGCGTTAGCCTGCGGACTGGAGGGTTCAGGGTTCGATTCCGGTCAAGGGCATATGCCAGGGGTTGCAGGTTCGATCCCTAGTAGGGGGTGTGCAGGAGGCAGCCGATCGATGACTCTCTCTCATCATTGATATTTCTATATCTCTCTCCCTCTCCCTTCCTCCCTGAAATCAATAAAAAAACAAAGGCAGAGAGTATCCGGGTTCAATAAATGCCACCTGGGGGCACCCCACCAATTAAAGGCCTTCGCTCTCCTTATCCAAGGAAACAACTGAAAAGTTCACCCACACAAATCTCCTACTCACCAATTAACAGTACCAAAAACAGTCCATGATCACTTCTCATCAGAGAAATGCAAACCAAAGCCACAGTTCGGTGCCTCTGTGCTTACTGATCGCATTGAGGGCAAGCTTATGTAAGTGTGTTTTTCCTCATTAGAACTTCCAGGATTAGAAAGAGCACAGAGACACGACCAACGCTCACCCGTTCCAGGTTGTTGTATAAGTTGCTAGAGCTTTTCCAAAAGACAATCCGGAAATATCACCCTAAATTACTGCCTTGGACCTGGTAGGTACATTCCTAACAATTATACTAAGGAAATCATCAGAACAGCCATGAAAAATTCTGTTCTTCCTGTGTGTTCAATTACCTGAGAAAACATTCAAACTACGTGAAAAATGTAGATGATAAAACTCTTTCTATGTGAACATGTAGACAAGAACGTATCCTACGGTATTCAAATTTTGTCTGAATGAATGAATGGATGGATGGGTGTACACGGACAGGGTGGCGGCCATTACGTCGCCGTTTTTCACGCTTACGATGGGGATCTAATAAAGAAACCGTTTCTGCCACCAGCCTGTCCCACAACCTCAGGGCGCACAGCCCAGGAGGTTGGTCATCCACACCATCGAGCCTATTGGTATTTGCGAGAGGAACGGACTCGCCAGGACCCCGGGGCTGCTCTGTGAGAGAGCCAGCACCTTTCCCCCAAATAACGTCAAACATCTTCTGCAGGAAGACTGAAAGGACCCGACTCAATGCCACAGACCGTGGGTGAAGGAGTTATGAACACTATCTATGCAACCAAGAAAGCATGTCGGGGGCTGGACCAGGACTCAAAGCTAAAGAACGGTCACTTCCATCTCCTTTAGATCATGGCTAAGGTGAGGGTGCTCTACAACATACTGGGGGTCCCCTGCTAGTTGCTTTTACTTTTCCTTAAAGAGAGAGGGAGCCGCCGAAGCCGGTTTGGCTCGGTGGATAGAGCGCCGGCCTGCGGACTGAAAGGTCCCAGGTTCGATTCCGGTCAAGGGCATGTACCTTGGTTGCGGGCACATCCCCAGTGGGGGGTGTGCAGGAGGCAGCTGGTCGATGTTTCTCTCTCATGGATGTTTCTAGCTCTCTATCTCTCTCCCTTCCTCTCTGTAAAAAATCAATAAAATATATTTAAAAAAAAAAAAAAGAAGAGAGAGGGAGCCGTCTGTGCCTAAACTAATTCTAAAACCACTCTGGCTACCCACGGGGAGAGCCTGCACGTGGAAACGTCAGCCACCCTATCCTCACTCCGGACACGTTTAAAACACAACAGCGGGAAACACGTACCTCGTGCTCACAGATTTTGATGACTATTTTCGCTATTTGCGTCAATTTGTGATTTCCTAAGGGAATAAGAAAATTGGATTAATTCAAATGGAATCATGTTTATGCCCAGCCCTGGGATTTTATTTCCACTAACAACCTTTTAACTTGCTTTCTCCCACGATGAAACTTTTAAAGGCTAAAAACCAGGAGGTTCTGGCTTCTAATGCCGGTCAAATTGTGTGTAGTCTCCCATAACTGTCAGCCTAGTCTCTGTGCCTTGATGTCAGCTTTTCTGAAAATGAGCAATTTGTGGCGTTTCCCTACAAGTCATGGGTTCATATTTAAAGATGCTTTTACAGCCAGGCTGGCATGGCTCAGTGGTTGAGTATGGACCTATGAACCAGGAGGACACGGTTCAATTCCCGATCAGGGCATGTGCCTGGGTTGTGGGCTCAATCCCCAGTGTGGGGCATGCAGGAGGCAGCCAATCAATGATTCTCTCTCATCACTGATGTTTCTATCTCTCTCTCTCTCTCTCTCCCTTTCTCTCTAAAATCAATAAAAATTATTTTTTAAAAGTAAAGATGCTTTTTTACATTTTAAAGGCTCAAGTTAGTGGAAAGGAGTCCTCCTCTACCCACTGTCCCAGACCCTAACCCAAGAAGAGTACGGAGGAGAAAAAGACACTGAATTACGTAGCTCTGGTGTACCCAGTGCCTGAAAATACATTTTGTTGTTAACCCCTCAAGAAGTCATTATATAGGGAGTAGATATGAATATTCCCATTTCATTACTGAGTTAGCCAAGGCTCAGGAGTCACTAGCTCACTTAGCTAGTGAGTTAAAGATCTGGCCCTAGAACTCTAAATCCCTTACCTCTGCACTAAACCAGAGGACAAGATGGTCAGAAACCCATGTTTTCTTCAAATGTTACTTTATTTTCAGAAATTGTATGTTTGCTGGCAAAAAGATTTCACACACACATAAGCACCTAGATTTCTGGCTTGCCTTGAAAACTCAGGGGATCTGATAACTCTGTCCAACAAACCATGGAGCGTCCAGTGGCAACCCCGCCAGACCAGGCAGGAACCCCACCAGAAGAGGCAGGCAACCCCCGTGTCCTGCTCTCCCCACAGTCAGTGCCTACCCTGGCTGTGCTGATGTGTTTTGCTCACCAGTCCTCATTCACTTGTTTATACGTTTGAGTTTATTATAATATTTATCTAAATTCTCAATGCCTAGTGACTCTCCTCCCTCGCTGCACCCCAACCTGCTACTGAGCAAAACATGGGCTGTAAGTAAACATCTACCATTCGTGTGTCTTTTCTTACACATTACCGAAAAGTCTATGCTAAGACCCAAAGGCATGCAGGGAACAAGATGTGGTGCCTGCCCTTAAAGAGCTTACATCCTGGTAAGCAACTCAAATAAAAACAGTACCGTCCAGAAAGGTAAGAAATGCTGCCGCAGGGAAGGGCAGGTGCGGTGGCAGCCCGTAACAATAACACAGGGTATGGTCTAGTTCACCAGGGAAAACTCTTCAGAGGACTGAGAGGCTGAGGCTGCAGAGTAAGAAACAGCCATCAAGAAAAAGAGGAAACGCCTGTTCCAGCAGGGGACAAGGCCTGGGGACACGAGAAACAGGATCGGGCAGGACACTGGGAGATCTGCTGGCCAGAGGTAAACAGAGAGGATTGTGGGAGAGAAGTTGAGGCAATGAGAAGGATGCCAAGGAGATTTTTCTGTCGAGAAGGCTCAATCCTCTAAATCCACGACAACACAACTGACAAAACTTTATTCAGAATATAAAGCTCTCCTACAACTCAACAGTAAAACACAAAAATCCAATTTTTTAAAGGAGCAAAAGATGTTAAAAGGTCGTTTACTAAAAGATATACAAATGACTTAAAAGCACACAAAAAGAACCTCAATACCATTAGTCCTTACGGGAAGACAAATTAAAACCACCATGACATAATACTTCATACCTTCAAGAATGGCTAAAATTAAAAAGACTGACTAACAATACCAAGTGTTGACAAGAATATGAAGCAACTAAGGTTCATATACACTGTTAGAGAGAGTGCAAAATGACACACACCACTTTGCAAAAACAGTTTGGCAAAAACGCTTATAAACTGAAATACAAAACTATTCAGTGATCTAGCAATACCACTTCTAGGTTTTTACCCAAGAGAAATGAAAACGTATGTCCACACAAAGACATGTACAAGAAGGCTCACAGCAACTTTGCTCATAGCAACCAAAAGCTGAAAATAACACAAATACCCATCAACAACAGGGTGAATGAATAAATAAATTCTATGTTGATAAAACAAACTAACAAACACAGCAATAAAAAGAAATGAACCACTCACACACACAACATAAATGAATCCCAAAAGTCTTAGGCTGCATTCACGTAGCCAGACACAAAAGAGTGCAATGCAATCTCTGACTCCATTTACATGAAATTCTACAATATGCAAAACTAATCTACAGTGACAGAGAACAGAAGAGTAGGCGAGATTTACTGGAAAGGGGAAAGAGGGAATATAATAGGATGATGAAAAAATTCTAGATCTTATTTGGGGTTGTGGTTACACATATGTCATATATATAGAATGTACACAATAAAATCTGTACCTTTTATCTTATGTAATTATTCCGCAGCATCACACAGCCAGTTTGGATGTCAACTCATACATAAAATACACATAGTCACCGGCCCCTATTCACAAATATCAGCAATCCCTACACCAGTATTCGAAGGTATTGGCCCTCATGCATGAGAAAAGAGCCTGATTTTTTATGAAGAGTGGAAGAATGGGCAACACACAGAAGCATACTCTCTTTCACAGGCATCATCTACGCACTCACCCCCATTATAAATGATGCAGTTGTGCAAAATCCACTTGGCGTCAGCCAGGAAGGCTTCTGTGCAGCCATACATTTTCTTCTTCGCGTTCTGGAGAGACAAGCCAGAGCATAATCACCACCGAGTCTACACCAGCCACGGCCAGTAGCACCTGCGCCCCCACATAATTTTCTTAGCAGTCATGTGCCAAATTAATTAATGCTTTTACTCATTTCCCAAGATGCTATTATAGTGGCGATCTATAACTCCATAAAAATGCATCCACTGAATTTATCACACTAACCTGAATTTGCTCATTTTACAGCAGCTTATTCCAATGGAACAGGACATAACATATATTTATGTATTTATTATTATTGGTAATCGTCTCCCATAAGCCTCATGATTGAGAACTCAATGAAGCAGTCATTATCATCCCCATTTTACAGACAGGTGGACCGAGGTATGGGAATGTTAAGGAACGTATGCAGAGTTCCAAAGCTATTAATTTATGAAGCTGGAATCCCAACCCTGCCTTTTCTGAATGCCTGCTTTTTGGAATACCATGAGGATATGTGCAATTTTCCAAAAGCAGGTTGGATTAACTGTTTGGGGATCATCCGTGCACACACGTTTTCCCCTCATCCATGCTTTCTTGACCCAGATTTTGGTGTCAACAATTTGAAAATCTACACAGGATGTTGTGCACAATCTATCAATTTACAAGTGTCATTTTCAGCATGGAGATTTAGCGTGAATTTTTAAAACACCTCCAGGCATTAAAGAAATACCCTTATCGGTAAAATAAGTCAAGTTCTATGAAGCCATAAATGCACTGCTAATGTGAAGGTTTCCCAGACACTTAATTTTCTCTCCTGCCCTCCTGCTGCTCTCATTAGCACCTCCGCAAGGGAGAGAAGAGGTAAGGCTGAAATCCATCAAATCGCTAATTCTTAGAAGCTATGACTTTTTCAGGTGAAGAATCACAAGCAGAAGTAGTATTTGGAGCTTATCCGTGGACTGCAACACTCCATTGCAATCCTTGCAAAAATGTTACAGAAGAAGTTAGGGAATAAAAGTTCTTCCATCCCAATAAAAATTCACAGAGGAAACGTAGAGAAACCATCTTGAGATGGGGTACGAAAAATGAGGGCGGATCCTTAGTCATCTCGACAACCGTAGGGGTACAACGGTGAGGTTCTCTGATGGAGGCCAACCTTTTCCAATGTACAAAGGTCCATGGGGTGGAAGATGTATTCTGCGTAGTCGGGATGCTGTTCCAACGGAACAGGCTTCTGGAATGCATCTGTCTATAAAGGAAAAGATGTGCACACACACAGACACAAACCCATTATTGCTGGGGAAGACCAAGCATTAATGCCAGCAAAGCACTTTACACTGGAAACAACTTTTCAGACAACAGGCTTCTCAAGTTTTCACAAAGAATGATTCTGAGGAGCGGTCCAAATCGGTTCCCCTTCTAATTCTGCCTTTTTGTCAATAATCATGGACCCAGCTGTGTTCTGGTTTCATTTGCTCCCTTTTCAAGATATATGCAAATAACAGGTCCTGTTCTTCTTACACGTGGAGGAGCAAAAGTAGGTTCACAGTTGTTCCCATGGAAAATAACAGTAAATAATAATAATACGAGAATGAAGTCTGTGTTTCACGTACTCACAGCTGTAAACCTACTTTTGCCCCACCCTGTATTAATATTGGTAAGAACAACTATCAATCAGTTCCTTTAGACCTGAACTTTGAACGAAGTTTACCTATACACAGCATATACCCATAATCAAAACTGACTGAGGACGAAATATGGCTACACCTAGAAATGACACTCCAAATAAAGCTCCCAAAGTGCCAGCAGGTATTTTGCACACGGGAGAAAAATTTAAACAGCGAGGTTTTGCGTCTCCTTTAAAAAGCCGTTACTCCGCCAAAACCGGTTTGGCTCAGTGGATAGAGCGCCAGCGCCGGCCTGCGGACTGGAGGGTCCCAGGTTCGATTCCGGTCAAGGGCATATACCTTGGTTGCGGGCACATCCCCAGTAGGGGGTGTGCAGGAGGCAGCTGGTCGATGTTTCTCTCTCATCGACGTTTCTAGCTCTCTATCCCTCTCCCTTCCTCCCTGTAAAAATCAATAAAATATATTTAAAAAAAAAAAATAAAGCCGTTACTCCAACACAGGAACTGTGTAAGTTTCTCATCTTGATCCATTTTCTTAAGCCCTACGTGAATCAGCTAAAAATGTAAGCCTGATTTGTTGAGGGGTGGTATTTACTTATCAATAAAAAAAATTAAAAGATCTATAATAATAAAAGCATAATATGCTAATTAGACCGGACGTCCTTCCGGACGACATTCCAGAGGGAATCCCGGGTCCCGGGTGCCAGAGAGAAAGGAAGGCCTACTCTTGCATGAATTTTTTGCATTGGCCTCTACTTTAGTTACAAATACCAAAATATACTCAAGCAAGGGATCTGAGTGGGTTACCATTTGCAGTCAGCTGAGCCCTTTTATTCAGAATGAATGAGTGGCCATTGTAAGTTTAAAGGATGCTACTACAGCCCTAGCCAGTTTGGCTCAGTTGGTAGAGCGGCAGCCTGTGGACTGAGGGTCCTAGGTTCGATTCCAGTGAAGGGCACATGCCCGGGTTGTAGGCTCGACCCCCAGTAGGGGGCGTGCAGGAGGCAGCGGATCAATGATTCTCTCTCATCATTGATGTTTCTATCTCTCCCTTCCTCTCTGAAATCAATAAAAATATTTTTTTAAAGATGCTGCCACAAAAATCAGCAACTTTCTGCACAGATTGGTTTTATATCGAACAACTTATGTGAGAAATTAACGCCCTCTCCAATTTTCCTTTGTGGTTTATAATTCTACAGTGTTGACAAGTCTACATGATTATTCTTTTTGTAAACAGTCCTCAGCAGATATAATTCAGCCTATGAAAAACAGGAAGTAATTCCTTGTCACTCAAAATAGGAAACTCCACAGTTTTAAAAACATCTGTCTTTTTAACCAGACGGAGGTGACTCACTTTTGCTCCCAGTGATGGACGTTTTAATAAAGAGAAAAATAGATTACACTTTAGCAATACTTAAATGGCACACTCTTAATCTTTTTCATCATAATATCAAATTTCACTATGTGAAATCTCAAAGCGAAAGCTTACTTTTTTAAAGAAATTAAACCACAGTGGTTACTAAATACCCTGAGATTCTACGTTTCTATAGATTCATTGGACTCCGAAGAGTCACAAAGGTTCACTACTAGTGCAAATGAGAAAGAAAACTCTATCCTCAAGTTTCTGTAGGAAAAAAAGTCATAATATGTTGATTATAATGGCATAACATATGGGTTATTTTTAGAAGAAAGGTATTTTACTGCCATCTTCCTGAAAACGGTCACAAGAAAACTAAAACCTTCTTTTTGTAAACAGCACTCAGGAGGGAAACCAAGTAAAGTGCACAATTTGCCAGCTGAATGTGGCAGCCCTGCTTTCACACAGATTTTCTTCACCCTGGCCGGGTTGCTCAGTTAGTTAGAGCGTTATCCCAATATGCCAAGGTTGCAAGTTCGATCCCCAGTTAGGACCAACCAATTAATGCATCAATAAGTGGAAGAAAAAATTGGTATCTCTCTCTCTGTGTCTCTCTCAAGTCAATAAAAAATTTTCCTTGCCCTAACCGGTTTGGCTCAGTGGATAGAGTGTCGGCCTGTGGACTTAAGGGTCCCTCCCAGGTTCGATTCCGGTCAAGGGCATGTACCTTGGTTGCGGGCACATCCCCAGTGGGAGGTGTGCAGGAGGCAGCTGATCGATGTTTCTCTCTCATCGATGTTTCTAACTCTCTATCCCTCTCCCTTCCTCTCTGTAAAAAATCAATAAAATATATTTTTTAAAAATAATAATAATAAATAAATAAATTTTCCTTAAGGGGAAGGGGCTGTACACCAAATCCTATTTCAACACTGAAGGAACTAACCAAATTCTCATCCTTCATGGAAAACCGCACTGGTTGAATTTTACTTGAAGGTTTCATCATCAGACCTTGATTATAAGTAAACTGGTTGTACTCAGGTCTCTCATTGCAATGGAAGTTTACTAACTCACATGGGAAGGAGTCAAATTCCCCTTACTCGATGGGGTGTGAGGGAGTTTACACCACATAACCAATCAGAATTTTAAATCCCCATCAAGTTTCTCTACTATATGTCATTTCCCAACTAAAGTCCTTGAGGACAGAGAGTGCTCATTATAGAGAAATGCTGTCATAACTTACGTTTCATTTACAGATGTTTGAATTCAGGCACAAAAGAAGGCCTAAAGAGCACGCACAGCTAAAGCTATTATGGAATAAGAGTTTAACAGAACAGCCCAACTGGCATGGCTCAGAGGTTGGGCTACAACCTATGAACCAGGAGGTCACGGTTCGATTGGTTCAATTTCCGGTCAGGCCACATGCCTGGGTTGCAGGCTCAATCCCCAGTGGGGGACATGCAGGAGGCAGCCAGTCAATGATTCTCTCTCATCATTGACGTTTCTCTCTCTCCCTCTCCCTTCCTCTCTGAAATCAATATATTAGCCCTGACCGGTTTGGCTCAGTGGATAGAGCATCAGCCTGTGGACTGAAGGGTCCCAGGTTCAATTCCAATCAAGGGCATGTACCTTGGTTGCGGGCACATCCCCAGTGGGGGGTGTGCAGGAGGCAGCTGATCGATGTTTCTCACTCTCTATCCCTCTCCCTTCCTCTCTGTAAAAAAAAAAAATATATATATATATATATATATATATATATATATATATATATATATATATTAATTTTTTTAAAAAACAGGTTAACAGAACAAAAGTCACTACTTCCATTTACACTTATTCCAAGAGGAATTTTCTTCTTACCCCTGGCTGTTTCATTTTCTGAATGGCAAACTTGAGCAGGTAGGACAACTGTTCGATGGTGAGCATTGTCATAGCTTTGCTCTGGGTCTCGATGCATTCTGCTACTGTAATCTTCTACAAGTCAAACCACACAGAGGACCAGTTAGGGAAAAGTTACTATGCACAGCCTGATTTCCTTTTCCTCCTAGCCTTCCAGTTAGCTCACACAGAGAAGAAATAATTTCCAAGTGCGATCAGTTGTTGCACTTGACAGGGACTCCAATCCACTTGGAGTTTACTGGATCAATGTGGATAAAGGTCAGAAGCACCCAAATCCACTGGCTACCTTATTACAAGTGCTCTGTGCTCATGAAGATGACAGAATCTGAGGAAGCTGCTGGCAGCTAGGCAGGGACCTGAAAATCGCCATCATTACCATCTTGAGTCCCAAGAATGGGATAAGAGAAAAGGCCACTGATGCTTTCAGGGTGGTCTCCTCATATAATGAATCAACCACTTATCTTGATGTTCTTCAGGTTCTGGGCTATCTTTCAGAAAATTGACAAGCCATTCACTCAGCGACGTCACTGATAGAAAGAATGAATGCAAGGGATGGTGGCGAATAATAAATGACTTAGTTCTCTGTCACCACTGATGCGAACTCACTTAGGACACTCCGGCAAACTACACAAGAGGCACAGCCTAACGTGTCACTGGGCAACACGTGTCCCTTTGTAAGGGGAACTCCCATCCAAGAAGAGACACGAAGAAATGCCTGACTTTTAGGGGATTCTGCTATGTAAACCTGGTGGTGCTACATCTCGGAGCTTCAGAATCCTTATGCAGCAAAGACAACAAGACCAGCGAAGGCTGATGATGGCAGGGAACACTCTTGAACCATCTGTGTCGAGAAAGCGGAGAACGTTTTCTCCAATTAATTTGGATTTCATTTCCCTTCTTCCTATCTCTGGAGCCTCCAAAAGGAACGTTCAGACGTGTCTGGTTGTCGAGGAAAAAGGGCAACACAAAGTGGCTCTGAAGCCGAAAACAGAACATGACGCAAGGATCTAATTGCTTGGCGACCAGAGCCTGGAAGAGCTTGTCTCCTCGGCTGCCTGCCCCACCAAGTCACCCCGCAAGAAAACTGGGGCTTGAAATCTTAGACAGAGCGCTCCTGTTTGTTTGAATTCCTGTCCGTGTCCAGGTAACCGATCCATGGCGAACACTTGGGTTGCGTGCTCAACTGTCATTCGCCTCCTCTGCCCCACACCCCCAACCCCTGCCCTTCCCTCCTGGCTGGTAGTGCCCACGACATAGACTGAAAGTGCCAGACGTGCATTTTTCAAGCCTTTTTTTGCATAAGGACTGGTGATCCAATCCTGACCAATGAACTGCAGGGCAAGTCTGCCTGATAAAAAGGGATGTGAAGAGGGACACTCCTTTTAGGGGATTTTTGTTGGACACTGTCCTAAAATCCCCAGCAGCCCTCGTGGGGCCATGCAGGGACACATGGCCCCAACGATGGAATGGAAAGAGTCTGGCTCTGAACAAACGCTGGCCTGGCCCTGCCTCTGGGTTTTTCCTACACATGCTAATAAAACCCTCTTGCTTCTCTGTCACCTTTCATCAGGATCTATTATTGGCAGCAAAAACATCCTCTCCGAGCCACTATCTTTTTTGCAAGATGAAGGAAGGGAGGGTTGGTCAAGACAAAAGGAAAATAGGTGAAGGCTCCAGTTCCCACACGAAATGCAGAAGAATGAGGTGAGGTTCTGACCAAGAGGGTGTAGCTGAGCAAACCGTGCCCTGCACATCTCTCCATCTAGGGCAGCGGTCGCCAACCTTTCGGACCTCACGGACCACCAGTGGGCCATCCGCGGACCACCGGATGGCGACCGCTGCTCTAGAGTAACCCAAAGAGAACCAGAGGCCGTCGTTTGCCATTTCAGGGGCAGAACGCCATTAAAATGCCATCATCCTCTTGGATGAACGTCTAATTTCTTATTTTTCTCCTTTTCCTACACAAAGTGGTACCGCAGACACTATCCTATACAGAGCTTGCTTTTTCCCCCACAAATAACATCTGGGAGAACTTTCCATTTCACACACAGAAAACTTCCCTCGTTTGAGATCGAATGCCAACAGATCCTCTGGATCACGTGACATTCCATAGTAAATGGTTTTATAGACGACATTATTTTCAGCATTTGGAAAAGCATCATAGTTGGAAGTCACCAAGAATAGAAGGCACTTCAGAAGAGTGGGAACCACCACAACTATGTGAATGAGTGTTGAGACTCTGCTACAAATGAAATATAAAATTCCCTTCACTGAGCCAGTGTGCTTCTCTCTGCCTGGGGTCCTGAACCTGCTGCCCCTCTGCCTAGAGGGTCTTCCCTCCTCTTCAAGTCTTTCTCAAGTCTTAGTCAGGCTTCCTGGACCTCTTCATTTAAAATGGGAACACCCTGCGCCCTCCTCATTCCCTAGTCCTCATCGTCAATTCATTTTCTCCAGAACACGCTTCTCCCAACACACTGTCTATAACTTTCTTTAGCCTGGTTTTTGCCCTCTCCTCCTGAAAAGAATGTGATTCTTGCCTCTTTCTCTTTACTGCGGATTCCCTAGCACCCGAGAAGCACAGAAGAAGCGGTTGTTGCCAGAACGGAAGCATCAGATGGCAACCACACAGAACATGGAACCAAAATTGGTCAGCCTAGCGTGGCTACTGCCGATGATTCAATGATGAAGCAGGAGACAACATCCAAGAAAGGGAAAAATAGCATGAGATCTTTTCAAAATATGTAGATTCGTAAGTTAACTTCTGAAATGTTCATTACAAAAGAGAAGGTTGAGGATCTCAAAGCGATCCAAAGATCCATGAAGAATCTAAATAACGTCTTTCCAAGAGGCCACGCTGCCAAGGTTGGTCCAAAAAGGAGATGGATGACCAGGATAGAGCAGGTGGAAGGCAAGATATTTCTCTTTTCCCTATATCTTGATGATTTGAAGAGTTAAAAATATAAGGGAGAAAGAGAAAGAAGAAACAAGAAGAAATTTCTCTTTTCCCTCTATCTTGATGGTTTGAAGAGTTAAAAATATGCGGGAGAAAGAGAAAGGAGAAGAAACCAGGCAGAGAATGCATTCATTCATCAGAAACTGACCTCACATTCAGGACAAAACCAGTCCCCCTCTGGTTCCGATGTCAGTCTCAGACACTTAGCGTGATAAACCCGGGGACAGAGCTCACAGCAAAGGACTTGGCCTTCCCGGTGACAAACCCAGCAGTAGAAATCATTTCGTCCATCCTGCGGTACAACATCAACAGGGTCTGTGGTGAGTGGCTGCTTCATATAGTAAAACGGACCATGTCTTAGTTCTGACTGAAATGTAGGCAAGAAAAACAAGTTTGGTTTCAAAACAAATGTGCATTCTCAAAAGGAATTTTAACAAACACATCAATAAACAACAAAAGACAATTACAGCATTTCATACATTCATTAAAAAGCCATCCTGGATTACGCTACTCAATACAATAGTTTACAGATCGTTACATATTAAGATTCTTTTCTTGCTTCTATTTTAAGAGGACATAGATTGAAAAACTAATGTCTAAGAATTAATAGGCAGCCCTATAGCAGGATGGCAAAATGACTACAACCCAGGCATACCCGAGTTCAAATTTTAGCTCTACCAGCTACATGCCCCTGGACAGGTGTCTTAACCTCTCAGCTTCAGTTTTCTCATCTGTAAAATGGGCACGATAATACTTAACTTCATGGTATTGTGGTTGGGATTAAATGGGATAATACAATGCATGCATTTAACACAGTGCCACCATTACTAATATCGCTGATATAGTTAAGAGCCCAATATATGGAAGTCTAAATGTGCAAAGCCAACAAAATGATATCAGTTTGCCCTGGGATTCTTTCAACATCAGGCTTTTGGAGAAGAGATCAATTGGACTTGAGTCACCAAAGAATGATCACCCATTTTTTAAGTCTAACCTGAAAGCATTTAATACTATGAGCCAACAAGGGGTTTCCTAAAGCCCTGATTCTTAAACATGGTAGGTCCCCATCGGCCAGGAGCTACATCACCTACTTAGGACCAACAATGGCAGAAAGATGAGATGGGCAACCAATTCACAGGAGCCAGACCCCATCTTATCCCAAAATACCAAGAGAAATAGTTCCCTAATGATATAACATATCCAGCAAAGCCACACTCCAAACACATAAAATCCCTCAGATGAAACTCGTTAGGAAAATGTCTATCGGAAACCAGTAAGAAATCCTGCTTTGGAAGTCTCAGATAGTCTGGTGGTAAACATCAAAATGACCTGGGGTAACTGGCTGTGTGACCTTAAGAAGGCTACTCAATCCACTTTCAGCCTCGATTCCATGGACCATAGCTTAGTCACAACCCTAGTACCTAACTATTGAATAAACCTCCTTGTATAACAAGCTTTTTTCTTGTTCTTCATTAAAACATTATAGTTTCCTCCATAAAGATCTCATATACTGGTTAGAGACTTTATAATGTTCGTTGGTACTGTTAATGGCATCTTTTTCTATTATATTTTCTAAATAGTTATTGGTGGTACATAGACATGCTGCTAGATTTTTTTAATTGTCCTCAGATATAAACAGTTCTAATACTTTATTGATTAAAAAATCTTATCTCTGAGGCACTGGCCAGTGTGTCCATGGTTAGAGTGTTGACCCACACACCAAAGGGTCACGGGTTCAATTTCCAGTCAAGGGCACGTACCCGAGTTGCAGGTTTGATCCAGGGTGCAGGATGCAACTGATTAATGTGTCTCTTTCACATCAATGTTTCTCTCTCCCTCCCCCTCCCTTCCTCTCTTCCCCTCCCTTCAACTCTAACAATCAATGGGAAAATATCATCGGTGAGGATTAACAAAAAAAAAACTTATCTGAGTGGTGTCAGTTTTGTCTGTTCATGCCTCATATCTTCACATTACTTTTCTTTTTTCCTTATTTTTTAAAAATATTTTTATTGATTTCAGAGAGGGAGAGAGAAAAACATCAATGATGAGAGAGAATCACTGATTGGCCACCTCCTGTACAACCCACACCTGGGATTGAGTCCACAACCCGGGCATGTGCCCTGTCCGGGAATCAAACCGTGACCTCCTAATTCACAGATCTACACTCAACCACTGAGCCACGCCGGCCGGACTTTCTGGCTAGAACCCCCAGGATAATGGGGGAAAGTGGCCAAGATTGCAGGCACCTAGGCCTTGTTCCTGGTTTTTATTATGAGGTTTTAATGCTCTCAAAATACCTGCTCTTCCTTGATAAAGAGCCTCACAGATGCCTAGCAGATCCTCATTATCCAATTCTTCTAAAGCTCCTACTCTCGTTTCTACTAAGAAAACAACTAAGACTTTCAAGAGTGATTGCATTGAGGGGCGGGGAGCATGCAACAGGAAAGCAGAGGGTTATTACTTCAAGGTAATGGCACAAGCCTAGTGCTCTAAAACCTGGCTCCCCGATGGCCCACACGGGGACAGAATATATACAGGGAAGATTATTAATTGTGCTGATTAAATCTTTTTAAAAGAATAAAAAACTTTAGAGAAATAAGAAAAAGTTAAAGGTCCAACAAGATAGAAAATCTATCTTTAACTGCTCTGATTAAATTGGCTTCCTAAATTTCCGTATGTATTTGAGTCAGTGTCTGAACTTTTTGTGTGCGTGCCTATTGACAAACCAGTAACATGTTTTCATTACTGGTTTAATAAATCTTATATGGCTACTGTTCATTCAAAAAGGAAAATAAAACCCATTGACCAGAAAATAAAAATCATGGTGATTAAGGGAGTTGGGGTCCTGGGCTGTACTGACTGGTTGATCTTGAATCAGGTCCTGATGTCAACCATGGCGTTTTTCTGTCTAGTTTCATGATGGTGTGACAGGTAGCGCTGATCCACTTTCATGGGCCTGGGGCATAAGACATCTTCAATTTCCAAAAGCAGAGCACACTCTAAATCCAGGCCTTTTCAATTCCTCGTTTCTCATGCTGCAAACAAAAGTGCCATAGGCAGGGGGCGCCCGGTCACGGACTGCCATCTAGCCTCCATCTCCAAGACAATGGGTCTGGGCAGCTGCAGGGCAGGGGCCTGGTGGCAAGCCCCAAGCCAGGATCGCCAAATCCACAGGCAAAAGAGCCCCACGTTAGGCACCAAAATTGTTACCTGACTTAAAGGATCCGTTTGCCCGAGTGCATCAAAGCCCAATAAAACTCGAACAGGAGTTTGCAGCCCAGAAAGTAGACTTCCTCGTTTAAGAAAATGGCACCAAGCCCAGAGACACAGGTAAGCCAGTCCTCTAAACCTGGCTCCAGGGAATACGTGGCTCTTGAGCCCCGTTATGTCCCTGTTTCACTTCAACATTTAAGATAGACCATTTACTTTAGCTCAAAAAAAAAAAAAAAAGATAGACCATTTACTTGGTTTCCAGAGAGAAACATTGCTACGATATTCTTCCCATGTTATGTTTTTCAACATACTGTCACACACACCATCTTCACTTTATCCTCATAGCCACCCAGAGAGGTACTCAGAGGGGTACTACGGGTCTTCCTTGGTGAGAAAACCAGGTTAAAAAGACTTATCTGGGGGAACTGGGTGGAAAAGGTGAAGGGATTCAGAAGTACACATTGGTAGTTACAGAACAGTCACAGGGCCCCGGCTGGTGTGGCTCAGTTGGTTGAGCGTCGTCCTGTGCACCAAAAGGTCACAGGTTTGATTCCCAGTCAGGACACATGCCCAGATTGTGAGTTTGATCCCCAGTCAGGGTCAGGGTGTATGCAGGAGGGAACTGATCGATGTTTCTCTCTTTCTTTCTCCCTTCCTTTCTCTCTAAAGTCAATAAAAACTTTTTTTTTTTAAATAGTCACAGGGATATAAAGTACAGCATAGGAAATAAATACAGTCAATATATTGTAATGATAATGTATGGTGCCAGGTGGATACTTGAAATATCGGGGATCACTCTGTAAAGTATACGCTTTTTCTAACCACTACGCTGGACACCTGAAACTAGCACAAAATTATATTGAATGTAAACTGTAATTGAAAATAAAATTTTTAAAAAAAGACTTATCTGAACTTTCTCTTGTCCCTGTGCCCCCTACAAGAGGATGATGGATGCAGAAGAGATTCTGATGATTGAGTGACCCCTGAGAGAACATTCTCTGTAGGTCAAAAATAATTTCTGCTTAATGCAAAAAGCTGGAGGGGAAAACATCCGGGCATTAGGAAGATACGAGAAATATAATAGATGGGGGCATGAAAGGTAACCTTATCTAGAGCAAAGGCTCTCAACTTCCGAACCAGTGATATTGGGGCCAGAAAATTCTTGGGGGGAGGGGGGCGGGGGCTGTCCTGCTCACTGTATGTAGCTGTATGCAGCTCACTGGCTAGATCCAATAGCATCCCCCATACACAAAATTGTGACGACCCAAAATGTCTCCAGACGTTGCTAATGTGCCTTGGGGAGACAAACTGCCCTCAGCTGAGAGACACTAATGTAGCAGGTCTGCTCTCTGTTTGGGTTTCTTTGGGTGCTTAGAAGAGGAGGAGAAAGTCCTATTGAAAGATAAACTGTGGCCCTAGCCGGTTTGGCTCAGTGGATAGAACGTCGGCCCTCGGACCGAAGGGTCCCAGGTTCAATTCCGGTCAAGGGCATGGACCTCAAGTTGCAGGTTCAATCCCAGGCAGGGCCAAGTACAGGAGGCAACCAATCAATGTGTCTCTCTCCCATCGATGTTTCTCTCTCTCTCTGTTTCTCCCCCTCCCTTCCACACTCTCTCTAAAAATCAACGGAAAAATACCCTCTGGTAAGGATTAACAAACAAAAAGAAAGATAACCTGTTATGTCAAGCAAGCAGAACTATCTCTAACCTGAGAACGCTTCTGTGGCTTTTGCAAGACAGCAGAACGCCAGAGTTCAGTGCCTGACTTCCTTTCAGTGAGTTAACAGGAAAATTCGAATATGGCCGCTGATCTCCCTAACTGGGCAACCGAAGTCCTTTCTATAGCACAGAAGCCAAGGGTTTGCCACTTCAGACATTAGTTTTCCCCATGTCCTTGCCCCTGCCCCACACCAGGGTGGGGCGCGGGTGTTCCTGGGAGGGTCGCCAGGAGTTGGGCATCAGGCTGCTCCAATCTTTCAGGAGATTCCATTCTTTCCTGAACCGGGGATGCTGTTGCTCAGACCTAGCTCCCTGGTAATCTCCTTGTCAATCAGATACCTGCCTTATCTGCTGCTTGTAAATGTTTCCTGCTCCATCAAAATCATCTGATAACCAATATGGAACATTTAAAACAGGAAAAGCAAATCGTTTCAAGTTCACCCCCACAAGTATAGGTGTGTTACCAGCCTGCTGGTAAGGCAAACAGGTTGCAACCTGTGTTATTACAGGATAATTGCAGGCTCTGTAAGCAAATGTTCCGATTTCCCTGCTTCTCCCACAGGTAGGCTTAACAAGAAAACAGACAGGCTTGTTCATTCATTTCTGCAATGCCTTCGTCTACACCAGGAGCCGAAAATGTAAATGAATGAATGTGGCTGTGGGCCAATAAAACTTTATTTACAAAATGAGGCTCAGGATATTGTAATGACTATAGTTTGCGACTATAGTTATAGTAAGTATAGTTTGCAACCCCTGGTCGGCCTAAGCCAGAGAATAGATACTCTGGCTGTTGTATAAGCATAGGGTACATGTAGGGGGGGAGGGGGATCCACAAATTCAAATTCCTACAGGGGCCACGTAGGTAACATAAATAAATAAAAATAGTCCTCTCTCCAGCTTTTGTTCTCCCACACTGGATGCCGGTAAAAGCATGGGTCTTGCAAAATAAGATGGACGACCTGGTCTTGGAGTGTGAGGAGTGGCCTGGCATTCAGCCTGGACGCGGAGAGAGAGCAGGAGGGGCATAGCTCATGCCCATCCGAGGGGAGCACTTACTTCCCCTCGGCTCCAGGGCTGAGGCAGCGAGGCAGGCACGGACCACGGTGCCACCTGACCTGGTACAACTGCTAATACCCTGCCCCTGCCCAGCAAAGGACTTCTGTGGAACTTCCTAGTTTTTTAGACAATGCATGGGCCCAACAAAGTAAGTCCTAGCCCACCCACTTATGACATGTATACACCCTGTACGTGAGGAGGGGTCCCAGGATTTCTCTGCCGTGTCTGATCAAATAGACACCCAAGGCCTTTTTGTACAAGTCTGTTAGCAATTATTTTTAAATCCTTTGATGAGGGAGAGAGGGAGGGAGGGAGGGAGGGAGGGAGGGAGGGAGGGAGGGAGGACCTTCCCAAAGGGCTCTTCAAACTCAAATGACCCAAGAATTAAAGGGAAGATGGTATTTTGCAATCCAGGCCTCATGTCATCTGGGGACAGGGTGCTTGGCAACCTGACCTGCTCCACGAAATGCCAGGAGCACCCCTCCAGGCTTTGGGGCATCCCCTCCAGCAGTCCCAAGAAAAAGCACCTACATGTTTTTAGGGGTGAAACCACTGGACCAAGAGGCATTAAAAATTAATTATAAGCATTCGAATACTTTTCCCCAAAAAAATAAAGAATGTTTTTAAAGCTCTTCTTGAAATTCCCCCCTAAAAGTATTGAAGCCCCAATATATGAAAAATGGGTGAAATGGGCTTCCAAATTAAAAACTCAACCTGCATCTCCACCCGCTAATAAAAAGTCGCTACCAAAAATGGAAAAATACAGGGGTGGAGGGGAGGTTTATAAGGCCAGAATGACTTTCTTTTTACAACACTAGAATACAGAAGAGAAATTAGAGTGAAGCCCTAGCAGGTGTGGCTCAGTGGATAGAGTGTCAGCCCACAGACTGAAGGGTCATGGGTTCGATCCCAGGCCCTGGGGTTGGGGCACAAGCAGGAAGCCACCAATCGATGTGTCTGTCTCACATCAATGTTTCTCTCTCTGTGTCTCTCCCCTCCCTTCCACTCTCTCTAAAAATCAATGGAAAAATATCCTCGGGTGAGGATTAACAACAACAAAAAAAGAAATTAGAGTGAAGGGGGGGAAAGGAAGGAGGTAGAGAACCTTTATACCAAAAATAAGAAGAACCCCAACACCTAAGAGAACCAGAGGCAGAAGGAATGAGCGAAGCAGGCAGGGCATGACACGAAAGGGAAGGTGGGGAGTGCGGAAAACCAGAGCACACAGGCCCTGCGTCGAAGGGGCAGGATCGCCCAGCCGGTGTGGCTCAGAGGTTGGATGTCGACCTGTGACCCAGGAGATCACGGTTCGAGTCCCAGTCAGGGCACATGACCAGGTCTCGATCCCCACTAGAGGGCATGCTGGAGGTGGCTGATCAATGACCTTCTCTCATCATTGATGTTTCTATCTCTCCCTCTCCCTTCTTCTCTAAAATCAATAAAAACATAAAAATATTTTTTAAATAATAAATAAAGGGGCAGGATGTGCTCAGCTCCAACTGTTGTTAGAATTGTCCAAGTTTTATAAGAACTCAGAAATATAAGTTGTTTTCTAAAATCTCATAATCTTCAAATGTTGGTGACTAACAGGAATTACATTATGTTGGTCAAACACAGCATTTATCGACCTACGATTTGGTTTTAATTCCATAATCCTAAAAGAAAGAAAGAGGCCAGGAAAGGGAATGGGAAAGGAAAGTGTCCAGAAGAATTTTTTTTTTAAAGGATTTAAGTTCCTCTTAGGAAAGCAGATTCTGCATGAGAGAAGTTGCCCTTACCATGCAAACTTTATATGCTACACTGAATTACAGAGTCAAGGTCAGCCGTTTCTTCTCTTTACAGCTAGGCTATTCTCTTTTGCCAACTCCTGGCTGTTCAGCCCCAGGGAGTTTTAGAACTGAAAAACAAACCTACAAGCAACCTTATAATGTCCCTAGTCCAAACCCTTATTTTACAAGGTAACTGAGGCTCAGAGATAGGCAGCAACTGCCAAGGTCACACAGCCAGTTCCCCAGGGGCAGGGGGCTAGAAAGAGCCCAGTGTCCAGGTCTGTGACACTTCCCTCCAGTGTCTCCGTCCTGCAAGCTCTTCGCACCAGGACTGAGGATGACGGATTACTCAGGAGCATAATCGCACCCCGTGTGTAGTCACCCATGCTTTGCTATTTTCCACATCCTGAGCACATTCTATATTCATAAGCTCCCACCCTGGGTCAAACTCTGGGGAGACAAGCCAGCAATCGTTGGCTACTTTTCTAAGGCCGATGGTCCAGAGGGGGCCACAGATTGGCAAATATATTAATGTGGTTAGGAGGTTTAAGTGTTAGAGAGATGGTATTAACACAAGGACGGAGAAGGGAGAGAATAAGCATGAGCTGTCCAAGTTGGCCAGCTTCCAGAAAGAGAGATGGGATCTAATTCTTAAAGGACAGGGGTAAGGGCTCGGAGAGGGAGAGGGAGAGGGCTCGGAGAGGGAGAGGGAGAGGGAGAGGGAGAGGGAGAGGGAGAGGGAGAGGGAGAGGGAGAGGGAGAAGAAGAGGGAGAGGGAGAGGGAGAGGGAGAGGGAGAGGGCTCAGAGAGGGAGAGGGAGAGGGCTCAGAGAGGGAGAGGGAGAGGGCTCAGAGAGGGAGAGGGAGAGGGAGAGGGCTCAGAGAGGGAGAGGGAGAGGGAGAGGGCTGGGAGAGGGAGAGGGAGAGGGAGAGGGAGAGGGAGAGGGAGAGGGAGAGGGAGAGGGAGAGGGAGAGGGAGAGGGAGAGGGAGAGAAGGAATGTGGACACACAGGGAGGAGGCGCAAGGAGGGGACAATATCTGCTTCATGATTTATGGGCAGCTGGTGAGAAAGTGTTGCCCAGGAACTTAATGGCCGGCTAAGTTAAGGTTTGGGGATTATCTGTGGCCTTCATACTTCTTTCTTAGTCTTTAATCTCAACAGCTATGGTAGCTCCTGGGTGACAGGAGACCTAAGCTCAAAGGCAGCTTCTTCCTCGCTCTGAGGCCTGGAGGAGGCACCCTGACCTCTCCAAGCCTCTGTGTTTTCATCTGTGAAATGGAGATAATGACAGCCCTTACCCAAAGGGCTATTATAAGCATTAACATAGACACCTGGAAATGGGACGGGGGGGGGGGGGGGGGTCGGGGGATGTGAAACTACAATGTCATATGATAGCACAGTGTAAGCACTGCTTTTAGTTTCATTATTACCAACACTATTATCTATGTCTTTCACACTGCGATTCCCCCACCCCCCAGAAATTTATTTCAGACCCACCAGTTTCGTCTCCTAATACGATTTAGCCCTGTACAGTCCAACACGGTAGCTATAAGCCAGAGAGCCACTTAAATTTAAACTAGAAATTCAGTTCCTTGGTTACATTTGCCAGTGGCCCCTGTGACTATCACACTGCACAACAGCACAGGCCTCGGGCATCTCTAGAGCTGCTGTTGTAGTTGTGTGCTTATGCTGTTTAGTGTAGAGCCTGGCTTAATTGTTGTTATTGTTATTATTATTATTATTTATGTCACTTGGCTCAATTCATCTTCACCACCTTAGGAAATCAATAGTAGCGGTGTCATCATCCCCATTTCAGTAGGTGGGAAAACGAGGTACACAGCCACAGAGCAAAAAGCAGAGCTGGCGTTTCGCTATATAATTTGAGAATGAAAATAGATTCATGTGCAGAAACATTTAGCCGCTGCTAGGTCTCTTCCCGTGAAAGCAATAATCTTGTTTCCTTCAACCCCAAATCCCCAGAGCCCACTCCGGCACTCCGTAACGCAGGAAATGCATGAATACATCCGAGGGCTCCTTACTTAAGTGGTACCAGAACCACGGGTCATCCTGCCCCCTCCAGTGTCAGGAGATTTGGCCTCACGATCCACTAAAGCATCTCTCTCTCTCTCTCTCTCTCTCTCTTTTTTTTTTTTTTTAATCAGAAATATATCTAGCATCAGGTCATTTTAAAGCAGGTTTCCTTAGTATGATCCAAGATGGCAAACAGATGTTCCTATTTAGTTGACTGGCCCTGGCTGCCCAGGGAGGGTGGGGTCTGCCGTCCAGGTCTCTGCACAGTGAGAAGGAATGGTGACTAATTGCCAGTCTACCGTGAGCAGTGGGTGGGGAGAGCAGCTGTCCCTCACCACTGACCCAAGCCCATTATTTTACCGATGAGAAAACTGAGACCAGAAGGGAGCATGGCTCAGCCATACAAACACCTCCAGGCGGAGGCGAGAGCCATCCTGCTGACGTGGCCCAGGAGGAAAATACCATCCGGCCACATGGGGGAACCTTCCTAAAGGATGAAACCGAAACCCCAAAAAAAGCCCCAAACCCTAAAGCTGCACAGTATCTTTGTCTCCTCTGGATGACTGCCCTGTCCCCAGAACAGATCTGAAACCCCACCACACATTTCCACACCGGCCCGTTCTGAGCTGCCCTGCTCTGCCCTACGCCAACGACAGCCAGTCTGGCAGGTTGCTAAGTGCCAGGAACACCGGCTCTTAAAGGACCCCGAGAGCTGCCGTGCTTCTCACGCCAGCCTTGGTCCCACTGTGCGGACGCCGTTCCGGTGGCCCTTTACCTGCTCCTTGTTGTTACTGTTCAGTAAGCCGGGTTTCTTTTTCTTTTTAATGGGGCTGGTTGACGTGTCCTGGGGCGAGTGGCCATTGGAAGAATGCGGAGGGCTGGGGAACTTTCTTTTCGGGGCTGTTCTGTCGGTGGAGCCAGGATCTGGAAGAGACACACAGGACCACACATTTTAAAGCGGTCGGGGAGGCCTTGGCCTCCTCGGGGAGGGGGTGGGGAGGACACAACCCATTTCGTCTCAGTGTTCCTCCTCCTCAGAGTACACCCCCTTTCTGTTACCTATCTCAGATGTCGGATGGTCTTTCTGTGGCCTGCATAACATTTTTTTTTTAATATTTCTTTATTGGTTTCAGAGAGGAAGGGAGAGGGATAGAGAGATAGAAACATCAATGATGAGAGAGAATCATTGATCGGCCGCTTCCTGCACGCCCCCCACTGGGGACCGAGCCCACAACCAGGGCATGTGCCCCTGGCCGGAATCGAACCTGGGACCCTTCAGTCCGCAGGCCGAAGCTCTATCCACTGAGCCAAACCAGCCAGGGCATGCATAACATTTTTGTAACAAATTTAACTCACTACCAAAATGTAAAAATTGGGAGACTCTACAAAATAACTTAGACTTGTGGCTTCTATTAAAAAGAAACAGATCAGGACCTTCCTTCCATGGCCTTAGGGCAACAGATATAGATCCGAATACCAGCTAGCCATTTTGACATGAAAGGGTGCCCTCCATGTTGCCACAATCCCCACCCTTCCCTACTGGATCTCTGATGACGAGGCTATGACCCAGCTACCACAAGTCGTCACACAGGCACCGGTATCGTCCTTTACCCCAAAGAAATATTTCTTCTCCACATCCGTTCCTGATGGCAAAAGCAGGAAACCATGCAAGATAGATCAGGAAGGCCACACATTTAAGAAAGCAAAAGCAAGCATCCTTCTTTATGGAAGACAACATTTATTCATGTTTATCAGGCAAACCACGTGTAACTACGCAAAAAATACATATAACCCACCCACCAGAAAGTCCTCATGGCTCAGCCACTGTTGGGGATTATGTTTGCAACGCTCCTCCGAAGAGACCAGCACAAGTTACCTTCTCGCTGAGTCTCATCTGTGGAATGCTAACCTCACCTTTGTCAATCCATCCTTTTCTATTTTAATTCTTCCAGAATCTCGTTTAAACCGATATACTTCCACCACCATCCAATCTTCACCTGCAAGACTGTGAATCCCTTCCACGCCCGGTACCTGTCTTGTTAGCTCAGGGGTGATATAAGGGCCAGCCTGGCGCACCTCGCGTGCTGAGAAATGAAAGCTACAGGCAGCAGAAGAGGAAAGAGCTCTGCACAGAGTACAGGTGATGGGATGGAACGGGACGGGGATCCAGAAAGATGGTTATCCCCAAAGACAGCCCGAGGACGTTCCTCCTCCAGGTGTAACTCTCGGGCGCATCCCAGCACGCAGGGGGCACCCCGTGTCACCATCCTCCGTGTCTGGACAGGAGTCGCCGGGGGCAGATTAACAGGGTCCAGCAGGACCACACGCAAGGCCTCCCGATGGTTTTCTTTGGTCTGAAAGGCGGAGCCGCTTGCGGCAGGCTCGCAAAGCAAGACAATGACCTGCTGTGACCAAGCCCAGTCCCTGCTTTGGAAGTCTCCAGTCCCACCAGACAGGCCTCAGGGAAATCCGGAACCGATGTCCAGGGTCTTTCGCTGAGACACAGCCCTGAGAGGAAATTCAACGCTAACCTTGAGGGAGAACAGACCCCGGAGTTCAGGGGTTCATCCCACAGACATCAAAATGGAGGCCTGGAGAGCCCCACGGGTGGGCCCACAGCACACAAGAGCTAGTGAGGGAGAAAACTCACTCCAGACGTGCAGCCTGGGGTTGGCACATTCCCCAAAGAAGGCTTCCCCTTGCCGCAGGGATCCTCACCCTACGCCACCATCAAAACTCGCCCTTCCTCACACAAAGTCTTGGACCCAACAGTCCCCTCCTGGAAACCCAGTCTGCACAGTCACAGAGGAACAAAGCCCCCACAAGGGGGCTCCACACGGCGCTGTGCGCTGCCTCTAAGACTGGAACCGACTTCCGGGCCCACAAATAGAGGGCGGGCCTGCTCATCCTCTCCAGCCACAGCGGGCTGTTCTGCAGCCCCGAGAGGCATGAGGCACCTCTGCGTGGACTGATGCTTGACGATCCCCAGCTTCTGCATCCAGTTTTAAAAAGCAATACATGTTAGCACCATTAACAGACCAACACACATGCCCCCACCCCAAAGTAATACATGTAGTATCTCCCTGTGTGCATAAGCCTAGGACAGTGGTCGGCAAACTCATTAGTCCACAGAGCCAAATATCAACAGTACGATGATTGAAATTTCTTTTGAGAGCCAAATTTTTTAAACTAGATAGGTAGGTACATTGTTATTAACTTAATTAGGGTACTCCTAAGCTGGCCTTTGCTAAAAACTCAAGGGGCCAAAGAGCTGCATGTGGCTCGCGAGCCGAAGTTTGCCAACCACTGGCCTAGGCTATTCCTGGATGAACACGGAAGTACAACAGAGTTCTAAATGGGGACTGGTGTTTGCCTCAGGAGAGAAGAACCTGCTTGGGTGTGGAAAAGGGACTGTTTTTCATTGTGTAACCCTTGTGTATGGTATTTACCATGTGCCTGGACAACTTTGTCAAAATAAGATAATGAAATATTTAGGAGGTTCAATTTCACATTTTTTTTAAAAAAAACCCTAGCTGGTTTGGCTCAGTGGATAGAGCGTCTGCCTGCGGACTGAGGGTCCCAGTTCAATTCCGGTCAAGGGCACATGTGCGGGTTGCGGGCTTGATCCCCAGTAGGGGACATGCATGAGGCAGCTGGTTAATGATTCATTCTCATCATAGCTGTTTCTATCTCTCTCTCTCCTTCTCCCTTCCTCTTTGAAATCAATAAAGATATATTTTAAAAAAAAAAAAGCAGCAGGTGCAAACCAAAGCCAGTAATGAGCGGATGATAGAGGCCTGACTCAGAATAAAAAACATCACCATACGGACAAAGTTGGGGCTGATCAAAGGAAGGTAGGTGTTTGCAATTTCTTCTACGCAGACCTGGTAAGTCCAGTATCTTTGCTCAGGTGTCAGAGTGGGGGTTTTTAAGAAAGGTGTTTTGGGAACTCCCAGGAGATGTGTTCCAGAAGAAATGGCGTGCTGGCCAGGCAGAAACCGAAAGCAAGTGGACCAAGGTTTTGATTTTGTATGTGTTGCTCCGTTTGTGGGTAAATTTTAAAGGAAGATAGTACCTGAGGAAAGACACACCAACGGGAAAACTAGGGCATGCTGGGGAGAAATTAAGGAGTATCTTTCGATGTTTCTCAGTGGAGCACTCACTACTGAATTTTGGAAGGGACAGCACTTCCTCATCCCAAGAACCACCTCGGCCCCCTCCCACTCAAAGACATCAGGCCTCCCTAACACTGACAACAAAAAGTGCCCCCACACACGCCCAGGAGCTACAGCTGAGCGGGAACAGGGGCGGCCCCGCCCACACGCAGCCAGCCTTTGAAGCCAGGAAGAGCACGGACTCCCTCCAGAGTTCAGGAGCCTCCTCCTTGGGCAGTTCCCCACCTGAGGCCGAGAGCCCAGCACGATGGCTCCCAGTATGTACGAAGTCCCGGGCTAGCAGCAGTGGCTTTCACTTGGGCATTTACTAGAAACGCCCATTCTCATGCCAGAGCTACAGAATCAGAAGCTCTAGGAGAGGGCCCGATCGTCCGTGGAGGATTCGGATGCATGCTGGTTTGAGATGCTTTTGCGTGTGTGTTTGGGGGATGGACTCCGAGTTCTCAAGCCTAGAAAAGTCTGATACATGCCTCTCCTTCCCACCCACGGCTGGCTACCTGTGGGCTGGTTCAGGACTAAGGAAACAGAAGTCATGGGAGGAGGCCTGGGAGGAAATAAAGACAGCTCAACAGGAGATAACCTCAGGCAAGTCTCTAGTTCTCAGGGCCCCAGGCCACACTTGTAAAATGGGAGGAGAGGAGAGAAAGTAGTCAGGCCAGAACTTCTTACCCGGAGCCCACGAACGTGCTCCAGGAACCCATGATCCATGATCCGTGGGTCACAGTTGTATACGTGGTTGCAATTTCCTGGGAAGAAGGGCCATGCCTGCTTCACCTTCTCAAAGGTGTCATCAGCAGTAAAGATTAAAAAGTACAAGACTAGGCCCTGGCCAGTGTTGCTAAGTGGTTAGAGCATCAGCCAGAAGAGTCCTGGGTTCAACTCTTAGTCGGGGCCCCTGTGGGAAGCTACCAGTAAATACGGCTCTCTCACAAAGATGTTTCTCTCTTTTTTCTCTCTCCCCCTCCCTCCCTCCCACTCTCTCTGAAAAAGCAATGGAAAAGGTATCCCCAGGTGAGGATTAACAAGACAAAACAAAACAAAGTACAGGGTAGCCCCTGGCCTGGTAGCTCAGTTGGATAGAGCATCCTCCCAATACACCAAGGCTGCAGGTTCAATCCCCAGTCAGGGTACATAGAACAATCAACCAACGAATGCATAAATAAGTGGAACAACAAATCGATGCATCTCTGACTCCCCACCCCTCCTTCTAAATAAATAAATAAATAAATAGGAGTACGGGGCCAGAGGATCTTAAAGTCCTTTTGACTTTCCAAATTCTTTAATTCCATGGGAAAAGGGGGGACCATCTCTCGAGAGTAAATACACCCATAAACAATTTACAGCTAAGCAGCCCATCGGAAACAGAAGGGGAAACCAGGGACCTGTTTGGCAAGAGGAGGGGTCTCACCCAAGACTGCCCACACCTCAAAGGATCCCAACCTTCTAGTCTCAGCAAACCCATCAAGACCTCAATTCTGGTTACAAACACACTGACTCCCTCCGGAGTTAATGAGACTTCAGCGGCTGCATCCAAAGGGTAGAAAGTTAATAGGTTCCAAACAACAGGCACATCTATCAACAGCAACAGCTTTCAATGAAGGCTCTTAGGGAGAAAAATTGGGCAATGGTGGCCTTCAGAGGTATGAGACAGCAGGGCAGCACGCCGACATAAAACCTGCCCGCTCCAGGGGGGGCAGGCCTCTGGTGGTGATAAGATGGTGGGTGCTGCAGACCTTGCTGTAGTCATGGCAACAAAGCTGCCTTTAAGGACCTTTTCCAGAAAGCTGAGTCAAGTATTTTTTTTCCCCCTCTTTAATGATTTAATTCTGATGGGGATGTATTGCTAAACGCATCTCATCTCTAAACTTGGAACGATGACAAACAGCCTCTGGAGACTGAATCACCAGGGAAGCGGCTCACCCTTGATCTGAAAGACCTTTCGGGGAGGTAGCAGGACCTTGTGATTCCACAGGGCTGGCCCGCCAGCAGCCCTCTGCTTCCCCCCCCACCCCACCCCCCGCTCCCCAAAATAAGCCCGGTTCTGAAGGAGTTAATGTGGGCGAGCGAGGAACGCTGCCGGGAGGAAAAGGACAGAGCAGTGACTCAGGGAAACAGCTTGGCACGAGCAGGAAGCAGCAGAATTTCCCCCCTCCCTGTGACATTTCACTGAAATCTTAATAATATGGGGAGGTCTATGGGTATTAGGAACCAAGCATGTAATTAGATGGCTCCCGAACTGGTGTCTTGTGCGCCGCCAGAAATAATCCCGCTCAGCACTTCCTAGATGTCCCTTGACTTCGGGACGCCTTACCTCAGGATAACCAGGCCTCTTAGCTTCCCTGAGCCACAGCATTAGCAGCTAAGACTTCCTTTTATGACATACAGCGTACCAGGCAGTGTTCAAAATGCCTTTCGTGTCCTCCCCCCGCAGTCATCGCCCCCACGATCACACAAGTGGCGGGGCTGGGATTTGGACCCGGGCAGCATGACCCCCGAGGCCCACGCATGGCCTCACGCCAGAGAGAGGCTTGTCTCAGCTCTGCAGCAAGACGACTTCCTAATTCAGGGTCTACGTTTTAAGAGCACGCTGTCCTTTTTGCCTTTTTCTTTCTCCACTGCAGATGGTGGTATGGGGAGGAGGGCGGCGGCGGAGGGAAGTTCAATAAGGAGCTCCAGGAATTAACTGGGAGAAAGGTGGAAAATCGTGTTTGTCCCTCGTTGATGGTCTCTCAAAGGCAGTCAGCCCCCAGGAAGCACATTCACCTCCCCATCTCCCAGCGGTGGCACGCCAGAGCCTGGCCTATGCCACAAAATAGGCTGGGGGGGATCTCCACGGCCACCTCCCCTCCCCTGACACTCCGTTCCCATCCCCATCCAGGCCTCCCAGACAGGCCTGCACCCCACCCCCACCCACATCCGGAGCCTGAGTCACAGCGCTCGCCATTCCCCAAAGCCTAGGAAATGACACATCATTACAGGGAATTGTGTCCTCCAGAGAAAGGGCCACAGCTGAAAGGCGGGGTGCTTCCCCACAAGGACCAGCCCTGTGGTGTGTTTTTGTGGGTGTTAAATTTCCATAATGATGTCGACAGCAAGGCCTACTGGGGCCTGAACGAAAAGAAAAGAGACACTGGTCAACAGGCATCATGGGCCACAGAAGGATGGTGACCAACCGTTGGCTGGCCAGAGATGGACAGATTCGGGCAAACCAGGAGGAGTTGGTCGCCCTCCATGGAAGTCAGGGGACACATACTCTGACAGGCCTGATCTGGGTGATGTTGACAGGGTGCCACAGGGGCCGGGGGCCTAGTCCTGCTGCTGCCCACAGTGTGGCCTTAAGAAAACCACTTAGCCTCTTTGCTTCCTCCTTCGGTAAGGTGGACATCACAGTACCCAGTGGGGTGCTAAAGAGCTAAATGAGTTAATTCATGTGAAGCTCTTAGTGTAATACCTGGCAAAGAGCATGCACTCAGTAAAAGGTAGCTTTTTTTTTTTTTAAATCAACCATCATTCCTCCTCCTCTTCTTCCTCCTCTCCTACCACCCTTCCCCAAAAGCAGAGTTTGGTT
Source organism: Cnephaeus nilssonii (assembly GCF_951640355.1). NCBI lineage: Eukaryota > Metazoa > Chordata > Mammalia > Chiroptera > Vespertilionidae > Cnephaeus > Cnephaeus nilssonii. Next base: position 67,670,876 of record NC_137082.1, on the reverse strand, counting down.
TCTGTTGAATTGATGCCCCAGGTTCAAAGGTATAGAAACGCCAAGCTACAAAGTGGAGACCGGAATCAACCCAGGACCTTGTGGTTGACTGTGAAAAGTCCAGGTGTCCTGGGGTAACGGCGAAGGCAGGGTCCGAGGCACAGGCCTGCTCTGGCTCGGCACCGAGCGCAATGGCCAGCCCTCACCAGGGCCTACTTCAAACATGACCACACGCCTTTCTCCGAAACAGCAAAGCAGAGAGCCTAGTTAATCATTTCAAAGCGCTTCCCAAAGACACAGAGCAGGTACCCAGACAGACCTCCCTCCCCAGGAATCTTCGGCCCTCTCCAGCCAGTAATTACATCATCATGAAACAAAAGCCCTGAACTTCCCTCCAGGCCCAGAACAGAAATGAGAAATCAGAAGCAAGGGGTGGGGGAGGGGCATATTTTTCTCTTAACGTAGAGAATGCCCGAGTCATGAAGAAGACCAGCAAAAATAACTCTCCACCCTATCGCCTGCTCACACAGAGTATCTCCTAGACACACAGAACCTTGGAGACAAGGCCAAGGCCACGGCCTCCTTCAGGAAGGCTGCTCTCTGGCCCAAGCCAGGCTTCTAAAGGGTCCTCCGTCCACACGTGAGTGTGAACTTCTCATCCAGGTCAGGAAAAGGGGGGCTGGGAAAGAAAGGAGGCCGTGGAAGGAAAGGCTCCTTCTCAACGTGGATTTGTAAATGTCCATCTCCCAGGAACCCCAGGAACCTGGGAGGCAAGGCAGGCGAAGGGCAGGTAACCGTGGCAGAGGGGCGCTTACCTGCCATTGAGAAAGCTCTGCTGCTCAGAGGGTCTAGCCTCTCTTTTAAAGCGAACAGAAGCTCACACACCGCAGACATTCCTGCTTCCGGATCCTCAGCAGCCTCTCCCAGGGGGAGGAGGAAGAAGCAGTGAGGACAGGCTAAGAGTCACCACTTAACCAGGCCAGCCCTGGCCTCGTACGCACGGGTCTCCCAACGGGGCAAGGACACCCTCACCTCTCGGCAATCAGGCATGTAGGGGCAGGGCAACGTGCCTCCGCGTCCCGGGCTTTCCGCTCTCATTTATCACCCCGGACAGACAGCAGCTCCACTGAGCACAACACTGAACGTCTCCGACACGGCACGGAAGAGCTAGTATTTCCCGGGTGTAATAAAGACAACTTGCATTTGTATAGCAGGGGCGAGTGTGGTGGTTTGTAAAGGTGTTTTTAGTTTTTTTAATAGTTTATTGTTTCATTATCTTTAGTTCTGATGTACCTCTCCTAGAAATGAGAAAACCATCTTCCCACTATTTATGCAGTGGCAGGGCCTCTGTCTGTCACTCCCTGTCTCTCCCTGTCTGATTCTCATTCTCTCCCTCTCCCTCCCTCTCCCTCCCTATCCCTCCCTCTCCCTCTCTTTCCCTCTCTCTCCCTCTCTCTCTCTCTCTAATGAAGAAATGGTGATTAAAGGGCACATTCATATGTAAAAGGTGAACTAGCAAACCCTCCTGGCAGGACAGAAATTGCTTCACTCTAGGGAAAAGAGGCTGATTTACAAATGAATTCACTGTTTAGCCCTCAACAACTAGAGGCAATTGCAACCACCACAGCCCTCTCTCCCCCTCAGCTGGGACCAGGCCTTCTGGAAAAAACGACAACATCTCAACAGGAATTTCCTGATTGGAGAATGCCAAGCTTTTTCAAAATTTGCAAAGAGCAGGGAGGCAGGACTCAACTCCCTACAAGAAGCCACGGCACCCCCCCCCCCAACCCCTTCCGCAGGCCCAGGCCCCAAAGGCTGCGTCCCTCGTGTGTACAGACGAGGGCCCTTAAAACCGCCAAACCACCACAAAGAAAATGTGGAATAACCGGTTGCCTTCGGCCTTTGCATCACAGCTGGCTGAGGCAGTTTTGGCAGGAGGAGCTGGTTCTGCATTATTTATCCAGGCGGCAGAGGCTTGGTGGGCCCCGCCCTCCAGCCCAGATCAGGTTCTAGAAAGCTCAGGTGCAGGTCGGTGGCCTGCAAATTGCAACGGGGGAATTGCAGCGTCACAGGGCCAATTCAGAAACAAAAAACAAACTCCGGCTGGCAGCAGCTGAAGCCGAGAAGTGGGCTGCGAGCAAAAAAAGGGAAATGCAGAGGCTCCAGGAAGGGGCAGATGAAGAAAGAGGTGTGGCTAATGACCAGGCATCGTTCCCCACTTGTCCTGGGTGCGGGTCTGGCCTAAAGCCACCTTAGTAACAAGAACAAGAAACTTCTCTAAGACACCGGGGAGAAGGGACAGGCCCTCCACAGGCACCTCGTCATGTTCCTTTGGGGAAGCAAAGATTTCAGACCCACAGTCCCAGCCACATTCCACGGGTCAAAAAGATGCCTATCCTCACCCAGTATCAGTGGGGGGCTCTAAGAATGTGTCCTGTGGCCCACAGATCCAGAAATGCCCAGAAGGGCGGTCAGCATAGCCACTGCTGCTCGCCTTGTGGAAGCCAAAGATGGGGAGCAATTTCAATGTCATCCAGAGGGGCCTGAGGTGCAGAAACTCACGAGGCAGCCATAGAATGGAATAAAAAGGGAACCCCGTCTTTATGTCGTGCACAGAACAAAACCCAAGTGAAAAAAGGCAGCATGCCCTCGCTGGTTTGGCTCAGTGGGTAGAGCGTCGGCCTACGGACTGGAGGGTCCGGGGTTCGATTCCAGTCAAGGGCACATGCTCGGGTTTCGGGCTCGATCCCCAGTAAGGGGCGTGCAGGAGGCAGCCAATCAATGATTCCCTCTCATCATTGATGTTTCTATCTCTTCCTTCCCCTTCCTCTCTGAAATCAATAAAAATATTTAAAAAAAGAAAGAAAGAAAAAAGGCAGGGTGGGCTCTGGGCTTGCAAAGGCCTGCAGAAACCCCCGGGAAACAGGAAACACTGGGCTTTTTGGATTCTTCCTGATCACATTCACATCCTTAGCGATGTAAGATCATTTTTAATGGCTATGGGCAAATGGATGGTAATATTTAGTGTTTATGTAACTCTCGCTATGTACCAGGCACTGCCCCAGCCAGGGACCCATATCTGCATCCCAGCACCTGACACACAGGTGGAGCTCAGAACATGCCTCCCCTCCCCACCCCAGACATCAATCAGGTGCCCCTTTTAAGGGGCTCAGGTGTTTAAAGCAGTGGTTCTCAACCAGGTTCCCCAGGAGACCTTTGGCAATGTCTAAAGACATGTTTGGTTGTCACAACAAGGCACAGAGAGGGGGCTGCAGCTCGCATCTAGTGGGTAGAGAGGTCAGGGCGGCTGCTCAATACCCTACAGTGCGCAGAACAGCCCCATAGCAAGGAATGATCAGGCCCAAACTGTCAAAGATCCCAGGTTGAGGAACCCTGGTGTAAAGAAGCTTCCAGTGAGCTGCCAGGCAGGTCTAACCTTGTGTAAATACACCACCCACGGAGGTACCTGTATCTATTAAGTGGGAAAATGATGCCCAATGTTTCACCTGGCAGCCTGACTTCAGATTTCAAAGGGAAGGAAACAATGGGACCAGTCAGTCACTGAGCAACTTAACAGACATCTGGGCTACCTTGGGAACTGTCTGGAAGGTCCCTGCCCCTGTGGGAGGCAGCCAGAAACAAATAGGGGTAATAATAGGTACCTTTTGTTGACCACTCACCTGTGAGGCACTGTTCTAAATACAATGATCAATTTACTTACTCCTCGGCAGTTCCACAAGAAGGTCGTGACTAAGTACCCCCCATTTTATTGATGAGAAAACTGAGGCCCAGGGGAAAACAAACCCATGATGAAGTGGCTAATAAACAGAGAATGAATATAGGCATATAGAATAAGGCGGCACTGATTACAAGTGGACAATAAGCAGAGCAGGAGAAATACTAAGAATTGGTGAATACACACTGGGGGGAGAAGGGCTAGCCAGGAAAATATTTTCTATTTCCTTCTCAAACTGGGCTCATGGGATTCAGATATTGTTTCTTTCCTAAAACACTACTTTAGGAATCCTCCCAAGAACCCATGAGGTAGGAATGGCACTTTTGGGTGCATTTGATAGGTGAGACTCAAGACAGGCAGGCAAAGCAGCACGCTTCCCTAGGGTTGTGAGCCACCTTGTAATTCTCCATCACTAAGGCATGCTGGGTGCTAGTCGCTGTCAACACAGCGCTGTGGTTCAGTGTGTGGGCTCTGGAGCCTCACCACTAGGCTGGAACCCACGCCCCACCACCTGCCAGCTGTGTGTCCTTTAGCAGGTTACTCAGCCTCTCAATGCCTCAGTCAATTCAGCTGTGAGTGTTAGAATACTCCTAAAAAGGGTTGTTAGGATTAAATGAGACAATACGTGCAGACTGAGCAGCGTCTGGCACAAAGCACCACCAGTTATTACTAATAGGATTCCCCTGTGGGGGGAAGGAGGAGCCAGGGCGGAGAAAAAAACAACAGTAACCCAGAAATTTCAAAGCAGTTTCCCCAAATCTTTTTGTGTCTTCACCTCGATTAGCAGCAGCCTCGCTCTTTCCAGCCTGTTTCTGGAAGAGGTTCCCTGATGAGAAGAATCACAAACTTGTTAAGCCCTCTCAGGCGGGCACAGGTTCAACCAAACCAGGTTCTAAAGCCCTTGAGGGCTCAGGATTTCACCCAGATCAAAGCCGACAGGTCCAGGTGGCCCACAGCCCCGGCGCCACCCTTCCAGACTGAACTTCACCCCCAGGACTCCTCCAAAGGCACTCTCCTCCCTACTCAAAAGAGGCTCAGAGCGCCTGGGATGGAGCTGACCTCAGAATCCTCGTCATCTGCAAAATGCATTGAGAATGCCAAACCCCGCGGGGTTAGGATGAAAGCGAGTGCCTACGTGGTCCCCGGCACACAGCGAGGGCTCTGCGAGGGGTGTTCCTTCCCTGACCATCATCACTTCTGCTGTTCAAATTCAGTCCAACCTTCACAGCTGCCACCTTGGTTCAGGCTCCCTGCCCCTCTCTAGCAGCCTTCTTCAAAACTACAGATAAGCAGTCCCTGCCCTGGCCAGTGTGTCCAGTGGTTAGAGCATCGGCTCACACCCCAAGGGCCACGGGTTCAATTCCGAGGTCAAGGGCACATACCTGGGTTGCAGTTAAGGAAAAATAAGCAGAAAACCCTCCAAGGGGCTTAGACACCCAACCTTTCATTAAGACCTACAGTGCCCCAGGGATCTGGCCCTGCTCACCTTTTCTCCTCCATTCACTCACCCCTAAACATAATGGCCTCAAACAAGCTAAACTCATTTGCACTTGCTAGCCCTTCCATTTAGAATGGCTGATGCCTAATTTTCCCAAAGTTGGCAACTTCCGCTTTTGGCTAAAATGTCACCTCCCCAGGTAAAACTTCCCCTGACCACCCAGCCTCCACCCACTTTATTATATCATTAGTGACCCGGTGCACGAAATTCGTGCACATTAAAAGGGGATTAATTAGAGGAAATAATTTAATATTGCTATTTGCCCTTTCTCTATAATAGAAGTGTCAGAGATGAAAGAAAATTAGTAAAATGTATATGAAAACCTTCCTCCTGTCAGAGTCTGGGACACACCACAAGACCCAAAGTCAAGTCCCCGCCCACCCACATGCACCTCAAAATCACATGAGATCCAGACCCGACCACCCCCCCCCCACACACACACACACACCCATTGGGCTAGATCCAGACCCGGCCAGTCCCACCCTTGTCAAGCCCTGCCGGGCAAGGGGTGTAGCCTCAGGTCCCCTGGCCCTGCACCAGGATGGGGGGCGTGACTTGAGGTCCTCCATCAAGCCCCGCCTGGTGGGGGACACTGCCTGAGATCCCCTGTCAAGCCCTGCTGGGTGGGGGGCATGGCCTGAGGTCCCCTGTCAAGCCCAGCCAGGCAGGGGGGTGCAGTCTCAGGTCCCCTGGCCCGGTGCTGGGGTGGAGGACGCGGCCTGAGGTCCCTGGTCAAGCCCCGCCAGGCGGGGGGAGCAGCCTGAGGTCCCCTAGCCCAGCACCAGGAAGGGAAGTGCAACTTAAAGTCCCCTGTCAAGCCCTGCCGGGTGGGGGTTATGGCCTGAGGTCCCTTGTTAAGCCCCACAGGGGCAGGTGAGGGAATAGCCTCAGGTCCCTGCTGATTGCTTGTTAAGGCTCCTTAAGGGAACTTGGCCTCAGCTGTGGGTGCAGCCATCTTTGCCACGGAGTGATGGCAATTAGCATATTCCCTCTTTATTAGATAGGATCTTTTTTGTTTCTTCTCTGCAGTCTTCTCTAGCTGAAAATGTTTGAAAATCGTGTTCTTTTCTGCTAGTTCACTTGTTTATAGCATCGCCTTCAGAATGTATGCTTGATCTCAGTTCTTCTTTCCTTGCTGGGGCTCAGACATGCCCCCCAAATGCACATCTGACCGGCTACAAGCAGGAGAGGTTAACAAAGCTGCGGTGCGCCCAGCAGACCTGACTCACAGGAAACTCCAGTTTTCCTTCCCCAGTCTAAGAATTTCTCGCAGCAAAGCCAGAAGGCAGGGGGGTTGTGAAGTCAACAGGGAAGATTACACTAAAGGCAGCCTAGCCATTTCAGGGCCCGAAAGAAACGAGAGCAGGAAATGCCCTTTCCACAGGCACTCAGCCTTTCTTGTTTCTTGCCTAAAAGGGCCCATTTCCCCCAAAGTAGGGAATAAAGTAAGAATTTATGTCGTGAACGTGACGGGCCTATGCGGCTAATAAACACAATCACTGAGAGCCAAAGGGGGAAACGCAGGTGTTTTCAGGCCACCCGTTTCCTAGCTCTCTCCATTCTTCCTGGGGAGGGCTATTGTTTAAAATAACTTAATGTTTAAAAAAAAAAAAAAAAAGGGATGACTTTCTCCAGGGAAAACACTCAATGTCCAGCTCCCCACTGGGAACCCCGCCCCCCCCCCCCCCCCCCGCACTGTGCTGGCACTTTAACCAAATTTTTTAGTCCTGATTCTTTGCCCCTTTTCTTATCAGACCCTCTTAAGTCTGAAGATCTCATTACAACACCTCCCTTAATCCCTGAGATGAGTCTAAATTCAAAAGATTCCTATTTGTCAACAACTCTCACCAACTAGCATATCTGGCCCCAACCCAAGAAATAACAACCTGCTTGGAAAGACGGTGTGTGGGGGGACAGAAAGTTACCGGAGGAGGGTTAAGGAGATAAAGGACAAATAACTAAGTCAGCCTTACTCAGAAAAGGACCCTAGTGATAGCTGACAAGATGGTCCAGTGGTCAGGGGAAGCAATGACCAGGAAGGATTCAGTCCAGGACAATGATCTTCAACCTTCTTCATCTCATGGCACACATAAACTAATCACTAAAATTCTGCAGCACACCAAAAAATATATTTTTTGCCAATCTGACCCAAAAAATAGGTGTGATTTTGATTCATTCACACTGGACAGCTATTGTTGTATTGACGGTTGTCATTTTGTTTTTACTTGAAAATCTAAGGGAAAAGAGGTCAGTGTCCCTGACTAAATACTAGTCAGGTATTGCATGTTTTAAAAATTCTTGCAGTGCCGAAACCGGTTTGGCTCAGTGGATAGGGCATTGGCCTTCGGACTGAAAGGTCCCAGGTTCAATTCCGGTCAACGGCATGTACCTTGGTTGCGGGCACATCCCCAGTAGGGGGTGTGCAGGAGGCAGCTGATCGATGTTTCTCTCTCATCGATGTTTCTCTCTATCCCTCTCTCTTCCTCTCTGTAAAAAATCAATAAAATATATATATTTTTTTTAATTCTTGCAGCAAACCAGTTGAAAATCTCCGTCAAGAAGATCAATTTCCAGCTTCTCTTTTATATATATATATATATATATATATATATATATATATATTATTGATTTTTTACAGAGAGGAAGAGAGAGGGATAGAGAGTTAGAAACATCGATGAGAGAGAAACATCAATCAGCTGCCTCTTGCACACCCCCTACTGGGGATGTGCCCGCAACCAAGGTACATGCCCTTGGCCGGAATCGAACCTGGGACCCTTGAGTCCGCAGGCCGATGCTCTATCCACTGAGCCAAACCGGTTTCGGCTCCAGCTTCTCTTAAACAAGTAAACAAAGGAAGATCCAGCCACACAGGCCCCCATTTCCACATGGAATAAACCTGGCAAAATTCCCCTTTGCCAGGATCTCTATTATTCTTTTTTTTTATATATATTTTTATTGATTTCAGAGAGGAGGGGACAGGGAGAGAGGGATAGAAATGATCGGCTGTCTCCTGCACGCCCCCCACTGGGGATCTAGCCCACAACCAGGCATGTGCCCTTGACCAGAACCGAACCCGGGACCCTTCAGCCAGGGAGGATCTCTATTATTCTTAACTCTCAGAGAATTACATCTAACCTTGAAAATCTCTCATATATAAATATATATATACATATATATATATATATATATATATATATATATATGTGTGTGTGTGTGTGTGTGTATATATATATATACATATATACATATTTTATTGATTTCAGAGAGGAAGGGAAAGAGATAGAAACATCAATGATGAGAGAGAATCATTGATCGGCTGCCTCCTGCACGCCCCCCAGTGGGGATCAAGCCCACAACCCGGGCACTTGCTCTTGACTGGAATCGAACCCGGGAGCCTTCAGTCTGCAGGCTGACACTCTATCCACTGAGCCAAACCAGCTAGGGCACCTTGAAAATAAATCTCTTAAAGGCAGAGTAAAGTGGAGAAGGCGGGTAAGTAGAGGGGTGAGAGATAAGGGATACTTTGCTAGAATGGCCAAGTTCTAGAAAGTTCAACCCCATCATGGTTTAAGTTTGTTTATACTTTCTGATACACAGAAAGGGGAAGTATATATGTAAACACAGTGAACTGTTAATACTGATTACCAGGCAGGAGAGGATTTTTAGCTTTTTCTTTGTGTACTCTGGCTTATTTCAAGGAGATACACTGATTTCATCATTTGAAAAAGAAAATCCAATAACCCATTTTTCCCCCCTTAGGTTTAATTAGTTTCTATTTCTTAGAAGATAATTTTATTCAAAAAACATTTATTGAGCCCAGGCGGAGTGGCTCAATGGGTTGAGTGTCATCCTGTACACCGAAAGGTTGCCAGTCTAATTCCCAGGGCACATACTCCTGGGTTGAGGGTTTGATCCTCTGTCAGAGTGTAAGGAAGGCAACCAATCAATGCTGCTCACATTGATGTTTCTCTTTCTTTCTCCCTTCCTCTCTCTAAGCATGTCCTCGGGTGAGGATTTAAAAAAAAAAAACACAAAAACATCATTTATTGAGCAGCTACTATAACATCACCAGACTCCTGTTTGTCAAAGACATGAGAGAGACCTGGTCCCCATAGCAGTCCCGGTGAGGAGACACACCGGTAAATTAATTTGACAATAAAGTGTTTTGAAGGCTGGGGAGAGGGCAAACCAGCATACCCTGTGGTATTTTCCCCCAGCCAGTGCCAAGATGCCAACGGGCCTGACAGAAAGACAGTTCAAGCGGGGCCTTGGTAAGAAATGCCAACTTGGGAAGACGAGACTAGAGCCATGTTTTCTTTGCAGAGCTTTTCAAAACAGAGCAGACCCAAGAGATCAAGCAAAATTCAGACTCCAACACAATGCTCCTTTACTGAGCATGCTCCATGCTGTGCCAGTCCCTGGCTAGTTCAGGATTTTCACCTATAGCACCCAGCTCGGCACTCACAACAAATCCATGAATGTATTAAAGTAATTAAAGCTTTCCATGGCGATGGCAGGGTTCTCTATCTGTGCTGCCTAGGGCTCAGCCTCCAGGCACATATGGCTACTGAGCACCTAAAACATGGCTAGTGAGACTGAGGAACGAATTTCGTATTTTAATTAATGTAAATTTAAACAGCCACACACATACAGCTCCTGGCTACTTGATTGGAGAGTGTAGCTGAGGAAGCTCAATATTTAACAGACAATGAAGCAAGCCTGGCAAGGGAGCAGGCCACTGCAGAAACCTCCACCCATCCTGAATGCCTCAAGGGCACCATGATTTGATGCCTAGCAACGTAATATGGACCTGACATTGATTCCTCCTTTAGCCTCGCCTGGAAATTCACACACCTTTACTATGCATAAAAATACCTGATCAGAGCTGATTAGTGTACATTCATGGGCAATTTAAGGGACTTTCCAGGGTGATTTTGACTCTGGAAGGTAAAGGATTCCACTGTAAGAGGTATAAATGAAGGCTCAGAAAGAGGGGGGCCTGGGTCCCCACGGATGGAGAGAAGGTGAGGGGAAGGCAGTCCTCAAGGAGAGCAGTCTGAAGCTGCAAAGCTGTGACTGGGCGAGGAGCAGGACCCTGGCACACCACGGGACCAACACATGGCCATGGGGCAGGGCAGCAGGTTCCGCAGGGCCTTCATCTCCACTAAAGACCTCGGTCTTTAGGAGCCACTGGAAACATAAGCCGGAGAACAGGATAACCCGACTGTGTTTTGGAAAGAGCCTAGTAGGAGTGGCATTACTACCTCGGGAAGGAAAGAAACCAGAGGGAAGGGCGCTATTTCAGACAGTACCATGTCCCCAGGGAAAAAGGAAGACAGGCCCCTACCAATCGTTTCTGAGAGAGCAAACATTTGAGCTTCGGGAATTATTTCCAGGCACAGATTATGCTGGAAAACAAAGCCATCTTCTCTAGCAGAAAGGCTTGTACTTCCTTCTCCAGGAAATAAGTTCTATCCATCTGGTAGACAAAGTGAGGTTGTTCACTCATTCATTAAAAATCATATTTGCTGTGCACCAACCAGAACAGGCACAGTGGTGATAGAAAGGGCACAGGACGCCGAAACCGGTTTTGCTCAGTGGATAGAGCATCGGCCTGTGGACTGAAAGGTCCCAGGTTCGATTCCGGTCAAGGGCATGTACCTTGGTTGCGGGCACATCCCCAGTAGGGAGTGTGCAGGAGGCAGCTGATCGATGTTTCTCTCTCATTGATGTTTCTAACTCTCTCTCCCTCTCTCTTCCTCTCTGTAAAAAAAAATCAATAAAATATATTTTTTTTTTAAAAAAGAAAGGGCACAGGAAAAAATAACATGAGCAAAAAACGGCAGGACCCACCCTCATTTGCAGCCTTACAATCAGTGTGGGTGGGAGGTTAGAAGAAAAGAGAGAGGCGTATCTCCCAGGCATGCGCAAAGGCCCAATGGCCAGAGGTGGCGCTCTTTTGAGAATCTGGGAGATCCATGTGGCTGGAACAGAGAAAAAAGGGAACATGGAGAGGGGAAGCTGGAAAGGTGGGCAGAGACCAGGACAGGAGGATTTTAGGATTTTGATCTTCACCCTAAAATCAAGAAAAAAGCACTTAAAGAGTTCAAAGTAAGAGGGACTAGCCAGAAGAAAGGACCTCTCAGAAAGATTGGGAGGGTGGGATGGATGGAGATGGTGAGACCAGCTACAAGATTGGTGATAGCACAAAGAAGAATAACATGTAGGATGTAATATTCTAAGTAAGTGACACAGGAAGACAAAAGGTCAGAAGAACAGTGGGTAAGTCCCATATCCACAGACCCAGCCAACTGGCAGAGTGCTGGGGTGTTTCATTGTGACCGAGGAGCAAGTGTTAGGGGGACCAGAGGGACAGGCTGGGAGGTGAAATCAATAGACATGCTGAGTTTGAGACATCCATGAACAATAGGTAGGCAGGGCAGGTGAGCAGCTGGCCCTCTTGGGAAAAATCTAAATTGGAAATAAAAAAGGTTGTGAGTCATAAAGCTACAGATGTGGGCAAGATCCCCCAGGGGAACCTCCCATGATGCTGGGAGAGACGAGGAGAGGGCCAGGCTTTCAGCAACATCTAAAGGCTGGAGAGAACAGGAGGTGCCAGGGCAACAGGAAGAACACCAGGACCACGGAGGCAGAACAAGCCAAAGGAAGAGGCGGTTCCCAGGAAAAGAATGATCAGCCATGTCCAATGCCTCGACGAGATCCCGGAGGGTGAGTCCTAAACACCTGTCCTGGAAAGGGCAACATGGAGTCCGCAAGAAGCTCAACGATACCTGCCAATGGGGAGGGAGTGGGAAGAAGCCCCACTGCAGCTGGAAGAGGAGAAAGAGGACACCCTTCCTTTCAAACTAAGGTGGAAAACAGTCCGTTTTAGTGAAGAGCAGGAGTCACATAAACACGTAACGTGGGTCAGGCTTCAAAAATGAGGCAAGCACAAGGCTTTGCCCAAGCGAACCACAGAGCTGCGCTGCACAGACGGTGCCGACAGGGCTCTGAGAACAGATGCCCAGTGGACGCTATGCTGGCCAAGAGAAGGTAGAGACTTGGACAGCCATGATCTGCCATCTTCAGAGTTCCGGGCATTTCAGACCTTGTTGGGAGAGGAACAATCTGGTAGTTATCTAACGCACAGATAAATTCTTCCCATTGCACAGTACATGCATGGCACTTCTTGGGCTGTAGGAGATGTCGACGTAGACGAGCCAAAAGAAGAGTTAAAAATACCGATGCTCTTTTTTTTTTTTTTTAAAGAAAAATTCTCAGCACTTCTGCATTGCACTGTGATTTAAGAGTGTTTATGGTTATATTTTCTTAAAGAGTTTCCTTGTGGGGGGAAAAAAAAAACGACAGAAGGTCTCTAGCTCATCTCCATCCTCATAAACAATCCCTTTGTGAAACCGTCTTAATTTACATACAACAGTGAGAACGAGGCTCCTGTACTAATTAAGGTCTGGGACTGGTTAGCAAATTGCTATAATTGCATATTCTCCAGCATCCTGTCTCAGAAAACATACCCATACCCAAGCAAATCGCAGCAAGAATGATACTGTTCACGATTTTAATATCTTGGGCTTCCGCTGCATCTGTGCATGGTTTCCAAGTGGCTCGTTCCCTGGTGCGGGTGACATTACACAGACATTTTTTTAAAAACAGCTTCAGCTTTGGCAGCCTCGCATCCGCACACCACAATCATTACCGCAAAATGCACACATGGCAGGATCAAGACGCAAGCAGCCCAAACAGGGAAGCCTTTGTACGGAGACGTGAACTCACAGGGTCCATCGTTTTTCAGACTCCAAGTCCCCAGCCTTTGAGGGGCTCGTTGGGACTCATGCATGCGGGTGGCCAAACTCCTGCCCTGAGCTGCGCTCTGACCAATCTCGTGCAGAGAATGCAAACTGACAACCCTCAGCCACTCCTGAACCCGAGATGTGTTGTGTTGGGTTCATGCATAGTCTTTCAGAAAATGGGCTGCACGGACCATATTTCTATCAGGCGTTTTTACAGAAAAATATCCCAGCTGGCAACACCCAGTGAGTCATATTCCTGCTGGTCAGGGATGGATCAGCTGGAGGCACCCTCCCCCGTCGGTGCAGACACTCTGCTATTCACCAGAGGCTCCAGAAATCCTAGATGCCAGCTACACTCACTGGCCCCGGCAGACAGCAACTTGGAACCCTTCGGACAGAGCTCATGACCAAGTCCAAAGGTTTAAACTCAAAGATAAAACCTGATCCCCGTTCTCCACTATGCCACTTCATTAGGCCCTGAGTCTCAGTTTCCATAACTGTAAAATGGGACTAACAACACACCCATATCATCACATTATCATGAGAATCAAGTGAAGTACTCTGCATATAATACCTGGCCCCTCATAAGCACCCGGAAAACATCCGAATGGCAAACACACTTGACATCTAGCCCGCACTCCGATGTATGCCTGTGCATCTTCCGCAGATCATTGCCCTCAGACACAAATGTCAACCTGACATCTTGAAAGCTCGAAAGCTCGATCTCCCGAGAACTCCAACGCTCGGTAAATGCCAAGGCTGGTGCAGCGACAACGACTGGCTTGGAAATGACTCAGTTCATAAGTGAGTCCGTGTCGGGGGAAGAGGGTGTACCAACTAAAATTTGGTCAGAGAACCTGAAAGGTCATATGGACTAGATGCAGTAACAGGATTTGAGAATTTGGAGCCAATTATTGTCAGCATTTCTAAGTTTCCCAAGTAATACTGTTGCCGGTTTCCCAAGATGCCTGAGTAGTCACTTCATCTTCTGTTAAGGAATTATCTCTTCCCGGATGTGGGCAATTCTGGTGGGTCTTGGTGTCCAGACACCAGCCCTTCCCTGGCCAAAGTGCAGGCACATGACACTGGGTGAGACTCTGCCTGGGGACTTTGCCCTGTGGCTCCTGAGGAGGCTGTACTCAGTTCCACTCCCCAGAGCAGCCCCAGGCCTCCAGCCTTCCCATCGACCCCATGAGCCTACTGACCACCGTCCTCCTCCCCTTCCTCTCCAGTTAACCAGCGGCTTCCGCTGCTCACAACCAAACAACCCAACAGGGATGGAGTCTCGTAGGGACTGAAGCAGGGAATTCCCAAACCACGAGAAAAACAGGCTGCAGGATTAAGTGTGTATTCACTGAGCCCAGATCGCCACGCCTTGGATTTGGGGATGATTAGGACTGAGAGATAAGACTTCATCCCAGCAGCCTTTGCAAACCTCACATTTTAACCATGATGACTTCAGCGCTCAGAACCCCAGCAGCCCAGGCTCATAATCATAACTCCGGGCCTGTGTGTGTGCAATTTCCTTGCCTGACTCAAGAGGCTCTGTCAGGAAGGTTCCCTAGACACAGAGGCTGCCCCTGGATGACGGGAGCTCAGTTCCACACAAAGAAAGCCATCCAAGGCGGCCCCTGGGGAGAGAAAGGTCTCCCTCGAAACCAGGTGACCCCTTCTCCTGTTCACAAGCTCCCCACTAGAACAGGGGCCCCAGACGCTCTGGGAGAAGCAGTCCAAACAGCTGCAGACCATCTTTCTTCCAATGCCTCGGAGGCCCACAGGAGAAGCAGCCGGCCTGAGCCTGCCCGCCAGGTCACCCTACCCAATTCTTCATTTCCTGGGCCTAGCTTCCGGATTTACCTCCAAGCCCTCCTCCTGCAGGTTGTAAGTGGGGGCAGTTGTAGAATGTGGTAAGTAGGATCTCCACCTAATAGGCTTACCAATACAAACTCATCCCAGTTCATGCCAGTTCTAATCCTGACTAACATTTCTGAGCGCCCACCAAGTCCCAGGCACCATTCTGAGTACTCTATATGTGTGAGCAAATTTAATCTCCACCTAAGCCCTCTATCTTCATCATCCCCACGTATACAGGGAAACTGAGTCACAAAGAATAACCTAACTAGGCAGGGCACAAGCTAGAATGGAAACCCAAGGAGCCTGGCTCTAAAAGCAAGGATTTTCTATGTCTTCATGCCATCCTGCATCTCGAATGGAAAGGAGGGGTCAAGCAAGAGGGCCTAGGACAAGAGGAGAAAAGGAGCCTACATCTTAGCAGAGAAGACCGTCAACAAAATAAATAAGAATTACAAGGTCATGGACAAGGGAGATGAAGAAAATCAGGAGTGATTTTGAGGAACCTTCTAGAATGCCGCAGATACTCGATTACCTTGCTCTGGGTTGTGGTCCCATGAGTGCGCATGTGTTAGAAGTGCATCCAGCTGTACGCCGAAGATTTAAAATGTACCAGAAAATAGTAAACAAATGGCAGACGGTGGAATGCTACAGATAAGTAAGGGGAGAAGACTGGAATGATCCATGCGGTAATGGATCAGAACTGGAGACAAGTGTATGAACCCATTTAATTCGATATAAAGGTAGAAATACCTATAGATATGTGTACATAGATGGGCTAGGAACACTTTTCCTTGCTGTCTGCTGAAAGGACCTAGGAGCAAAGACTCATCAGTAGAAAGGAGCACCCTGAGCACTCGGATCCTGGTTTCTAATGCTATTCTCCAATAAACGAAAGCAGGATTCCTTGGGCAAATGACCAATTTCTAGGGCCGTGACAGAAAATATACAAGATGAGCCTAAAGCATCTTGTAGTGGCAGGAAGTAAGAAAGTGTTCAATTAATCAATCAGTCAACCGCCCGATGATGTCAAAGGGATACTGAAATGCTCCCAATGGCCAAAGCTGAAGTAATTTGAGCAAGAAAGTAAATTAGTACGGGACTGTATAACCCAGTGGTCAGCGAACTCATTAGTCAACAGAGCCAAATATCAACAGTACAATTGAAATTTCTTTTGAGAGCCAAATTTTTTAAACTTAAACTTCTTCTAACGCCACTTCTTCAAAATAGACTCGCCCAGGCCGTGGTATTTTGTGGAAGAGCCACACTCAAGGGGCCAAAGAGCCACATGTGGCTCGCGAGCCACAGTTTGCCGACCACGGGTATAACCCAAAGTAGAAAATAATTGAGTCCATGATGATATAAATAAGTGACTGAATAAAGAAATGGGGAAAAGAGATAAATCTCCCATACAGAAGAATTACAAGTAATTTATGTAGATATTCTGGCCTTAAGGAGGAGGAATATAACTCCCCACTCCATGTGAGCTGGACATTGTGACTTCCTTCTAAAGCATTCAGTGTGGAAGGAGAGAAAACTGAAAAATGCTACCTGAGCATTTGTGGTCAAGGTCAACATAATCAGTTTACAATATGTACCCTTAATATGATGTGACGAAATGGCACTTTATTCTGTGGTCTTCTTTCCCAAAACCCCATTATTCCAGTCTACCCCAATCCAATAATGAAAAAAAACATCAGATAAATCTCAGTTGAGTGACACTGTACAAGTAAAGTATTCCTCAACACTCTCAAAGTCATCAAAAACAAAAACTGAGAAGCTGTTAGAGCCAAGACAAGTCGAAGAAGACTATCAACTAAATATAATGCGGTATCTTATGTAGAATCCTGGGACAGAAAAGGGACTTTAGCCCTAGACAGCATTGCTCGGTGGTTAGAGCACCAGCCCACACACTTAAAGGTCTTGGGTTCAATTCTTGGTCAAGGGCATGTACCTGGGTTGTAGGTCAGGGTGCGTGCAGGAGGCAGCCAATCAATGTTTCTCTCTCCCCACCCCTTCCAAAATCAATGGGAAAAAATATCCTCTGGTGAGGATTAACAGAAAACAAAAACACAAAGAAAAGGGACCTTAATGGAAAAACTAAGGAAATCTGAACAAAGCATGGACTTTTAGTTGGTAATAACATCAATATCGATGGGTCCTCTTGTGACAAATGAAACATACTAATGCATGAGGTTAATAATAGGAAAACTCGGGGGGAGGGGGAGGGGTTTGATATGAGAATACTCTGCACTACCTTCACAACTTACCTGGAAATCTAAAATTAGAAGTTTATTATGAAAAGTAACAGAAAATGATGAAATGGCTCCTTTGGCCTGTGTGGCCACTAAAGGCCTCTCCAAGGAGATGGTGTCGGAGATGAAATCGGGAGAGATGAGAAACAGGCAGCAGGACCCAGGGCACCATGTTCCCAGCAAAGGGCTCAGGGCACATGGGCCTAAGGAGAAAACAGAGGGGACGGGGGCCAGGAAGCTCAAGGGGAGAAAGGGCAGGAGGTGAACAGAATGTCACCAGGTGAACAAGCCGGCCCAGGCAGGGCGGGCACAGTGGCCTCAGACGTGAGCCTCAGGGCACTGGAAGGTCAGTGGAAGGACTCAGCAAGATGGGACAGACCTGACCTATGCTTTTTCAATCGCCCTAGCGGTGATAGGAGGAGTGGGGTAGATGAGAAAGAGGGACAGTGGTCACCCCAGAGTGGTCACACTTCATGCAGCAGTCAGAGGAAGATGCCACCTGGTGAAGAGCTAGGAGTGTCTAGGGCAGTGATGGGCAACCTTTTGAGCTTGGTGTATCAAACTTCGCCAAAAAACTGAGCATAACTCGGGTAGTGTGTCACATTGAGGAAAAAACATTATTTCGCGATATTTATAGTTTAAATAACATAAATGTATAATTGTTATATATAATTGTACTTAATAAACCAAAAACTAAATATTTAGTGCTGACACGTGTGTCATAGGTTCGCCATCACTGGTCTAGGGAGATGGAAGAGGAGAGGTCTCCACACTTACAGGAAAGAGAATAGGGGAAGGGGGTGTACTGATCAAAGCCGCCCGCCCCCCCACAGTGACAGTGACAATCCCCGACTTTGACTCTCTTGGAGAAGTCTCCACAGCGGGGCTCCAGGAAGGAAGCGCCTCCTTGGAGTCAGAGCCTCGCTCAGGTCTGCCACTTACTGCCTGTGAGATAGTGCCATTTAGAGCCTCAGTTTCCTCATCTGCAAAATGGCAACAACACCGCCGTCAAATGGGGATGGGAGGAATTCAGTAAGAGAAAGCTCCTGGTCCAAGCACAGCCTTCAAAATACTCTGAGTATTCCTCCCCAGGCGGGAGGAATTTTAGAATCTAAGCTGACACCTCATTTTACAGAGAAGGAAACGGAGGCACAGAGACAGAAGGTGTCCAAGCCCCACAGGAAACTGAACAGCAAAGAGACCCCCCCCCCCCCCCATCTCCAGCTTCCTTTCTCTGGGTTCTCCCTCCACATTCTGACCACAAGGGGGGGTGGGGAGGGGGGGCTGTCTCACAATACCCCTTCAGGAAGGTTCTTTCCTTGCTCAAAACTCCCCCGCTGATGGCCCCCATGGGCTGGATGGGGACTGTGATGAAAGATGAAGCACCCACTGACTGGGCCCACCCTGCCAACCTCTCCCTTCCCCCGTCCGCCAGGCACAGACCACCCACATGGGCAGCCTGGCCTTCCAACAGGAGGTGCCTCCCGCCTCCTCTCTGGACCAGGCCAATCCTCCATCTGTCAGGCCAGCCCCAGCAACAGCCAGCTCCCACTACCCAGGTCACAGCCATGACTATCTGAGCCCGATCTCTGCCCAAAAGGACTAGCTTTAAAAAAAATCCTCAAAAACCTTGGTTATTTCAGACGCATTTAGGGAGCCACTTTGGTGTGGCTCTCTAGCTAGCTAGATGGGCATCTCTCTGGGTGAAGTCTGTTAACAGCCAACCCCCTCCCCAGCCCTTCTGGCCTCCCGGCGCCCCACAGCACCAGGCTGAGTGCTCAGAGCAGGCACTCGGCGCCTCTTCAAAGGAGTAGCAACAGCGTGGCACAACCATTACGTTTAGAGATGAGCATTTTCATCAGCCAAAGATATGAAAAAGACTCCAGTCGCTCATTTTTAAAAGCACCCTGGAGGCACAAGTGAGGAACTGCTTCCCTTTTGGGGAAGCCTCATAACATCTCACACACACCGAACAAAAAGTACCGACCCCTCAATTAGAAGTTTGAGGAGCCGAATATACTGGTTTCTGCATCAGAAAACATCAACTGTGTTTGCTCTGATTTGCTAAATGTTGCCCTACATGCAAACACTGGCCCCCGAATTCCAGAAAGCCCTGCATTTTCTTCCACGTCTGTGACTCCAAACGGGTCAGGTTTATTAACATAAGGAACCTAGCCGCAGCTGGAGGTGGCTGGCTTCCAGAACATACTTTATTTAAATTCTGATTCCTGAAAGTCACCCTGCAGAGAGGCAGCCAGCCACCCTTAGTGAAGGTAAAAATTTGTGGTCGTGGACAATCCCCGACAGGTCGCTCTACCTGCACAGACACGCAAGGGGAAGAAAAGCAGAAAGAGATTCCTCCATAAATTAGGTTCATCCATCTGAGGTCTCACACGTCTCAAAATCGGGAGGCGTGTTGCAACCTCGGCTCACAGAGCCACACTTCGCTGCACCACAACAAGAAAAAGAAATTCCAATTTCCTCCTCTGATCTGGAATAGATAATACGAGATTTTTTACTCACCTTTGGAGCGAGTAGAGATATCCATGCCCTCTACCACCTCCTGTTCTGTTTTGATTTCCTCCTCGGCCAAGCTGAAACAGAGCAAATTACGTTCAGGTTTAGGTAGACTGAGAACTTGCCCCATGGGGGCAGCTAGCTATTTAGAAGTCCTAGCGGCAAACCCAACTTTAAGACAATCCCCCATCCTTATGGAGGGATGGGGGTAAAGAAACCCACGCTTGATTGCAAACAAAGGGTAATGCCTCCTAAAGGAGTATTTTTAAGACACCAGGTTGTCCTTTCTTTAAGTCAAATTACTATCCCAGTTATCGTGCTGGTGGGGGATGCAAAAAGCATTTTTTTAGACACACAATTACAATCTGCCCCCATGGGCCAATGAGAACCCAGCCTTGGAGTAAACAAGTTTCTCACTGCTAACACCGGATTCAGGTTGGAGGTAGTTTGCAGGGTATGCAGAGTTCTGATGTCTGAATTCTGTAAGGCAAACAGCGTTTCTCAGGCCACCCTGCTACATCTTACACTTTCAAGAAGAGGCAGGAACAGGGGGAAAAGGTACAGAATTGCAAAGCAGAGAAATGTGCCCAGGCTAGAAGCAAAAGGCCTTGTCTCAAAACGTTCCAGCCACCAACATTTATCCCAGGAACGAGGATCAGGGTCTCCACACTCCCCACCCCCACCCCCAGGGATGTTTCCTCTGGGTAGCAGGCACGGCTTAGAGAAAGCAATGGCACTCTTTTGAGCTGTGACTAATTATTCCCCACCACTAAAGTGGAATGAGGAAGGATTCTTTGAAAGGGAGGCTGAGAGCTGGGGGTTGGGGAGAGAAGCGAGAAAGCAGGCCCCCTTTGCTGGGAAGGTCCGCCAGAATCTTCTCTCCCTTTCTCTTCTGGAACTCCCCCCTGAACAGAGCACAAACCATTTCATATCTTCCCACACACACACACACACACACCTAAATCAAGCCAGGGAAGGTCTGCTTAAATAGGTGCAAATTGTGAGGTACGATGAACTTCACCACCATCCTCACCACCATCCTCGGGCTGACAGTGAAGTGATAAGAATCTTAACAGCCCTGGCCAGTGTGGGTCAGTGGTTAGAGTGTCGGTCCCAGCACCAAAGGGTCTCAGGTTCCCAGTCAAGAGCACTTATCTAGGTTGCAGGTTCTATCTGGAGTGTGTGTGGGAGGCAACCAATCAATGTGTCTCTCTCACATCAATGTTTCTCTCTCTCTCTCTACCCCATTTCCCCTCGCTCCCCTTCCCCCCACCCTTCCACTCTATCTAAAAACCAATGGGGAAAAAATATCCTCAGGTGAAGATTTAACAACAACAATAAAAGAATCTTAACATTTACTCTAATGCAATTCCACCAGACTGCGGTTCAACAAGAAATGGGTGTGTTCCCAATTGCTATGGCTAGAAATTTCCATTTGGAAGACTCAAAGCCAGGACAGAAGGGAGGCTGGGTAGGCGAGGTAGGACTGGAGTGTCCCTTCTGCATTCAGTAGTCTGGGACTGTCTGGGGCCAAAGAGTCCAGGAAGGCCTGTCACATGCAGGTATGTTTAGGGGAGTTCCACGTTTGTTGGGGGAAGAGAGTTCATCAAAATGGGAACTAGACAGAAAGGAAGAGATGATAGCTTAGAATTACATTAGAAGAACTTGGAGGCCTCAAACTTCCCTAGTCCCAGCCCTGAGGAGAAAGGTAGTTTGGTTTTAAATCAGCATATTAACACCTTTCGCTCTCTGATATTGAACCCCGTTAACAATTTCATTTGCACCGCATCTGTAGAGAGAGGCTGTGACACAAATCACCAGAAACAACGGACAGATTGTCACAAATGGTTTTCGTCAGAAGAAAGCAGCCTTTTAAATTTAAACACATCGCTGACACGCAATAATACAAAGGTGATGGTGGAAGGTGATTTTAGCACTAATACTTTCTACTCCAACTTAAGAGGCGCACATTCTCAACTCAGAAACACGCCCTGCCTGCCGCACACACAGGTTGTCCCAAACAGATACTGGCGATGGTTTCTTGCTTGGGGTGATTGGAAATAAATTTTCACCAAAAGGCCCATGCAGCCTTCAGAGCTGGATAGATGGTCCACTTCAAAGGAACAAATAGCCACCTTGATCTTTCTACCAACTGGAATTGTTTCTCCCTCTAGCATGAAGTATGTGAAATCTTAAAACTTCTTGAAACCAATCCCATATTTGGAGTGACGGAGAAAAATGCTAATCTGGGATCCAACCAAAATGTCTGGTCGTGAAAGAAACAATTTATGCATCACAGAGCCCCAAAAAACCCACTTGAAGGATTTCTGCAGGGATGAAATCATTCAAAGGTATATGGATCATGGAGGAGGGCTGTATTCAAGAGAACAATGATTTGGCTTGTAACAGCCTAGAGGAGTTGAATACTTTCAGCAGAAATGCTGTTGTGAGGCTAAGAAAATGCAAACTAGTGATGCAGGGGCTATTTGCCGCTGAGTTTAAGATAATTCTGAAGCAGAAAAGGCGGGGGGGGGGGGGGGGTTAAGCTGTTTGATCTTTCCAAGTATTGCAAGTGGGCCACCATAATCACCTAACTTTAGCAATAGCACCACCAGCTTTAGCAAGGATTTCGAGCACAACAATTTCAGAAAACCATCTTTTTCACAGATCAGTAAGCCATCATTGCAAAGGGAACCCGTACATGCACATGTGTGTGCACACAATGCACACAATAACTTGTGTTTGTGTAAAGGAAATCGCAGTGTCTATGCATTAAAGGGGGGAGGGGAGGAGGATCATTTACCAAAGCAAAGACCAGAATGCAAAATTAGTCATTTTGCATAGCCACATCTAAAGGGACTTCCTTTTTCTACACCACTGAACTCAGGTTTGGTGTGTGTGTGTTTTTCTCTTGGCTTCATTTTAAATATTAGTATGTTATTAGGGGAAAAAACTATTTATACTACCTCAAAAGTGTTGGTGAGAAAAGATTTGTACCTGTCTGAATGCCCCACAGATCTTGGTCAATTTAGGTTAAGAACTGTTCAGTCATTTGAATTAAAACACACACACACACACACACACACACACACACAGTCAAATAACAATAATTGTTAAAAAGACAAGGTGGATGCATCTGCAGAATCAACTCTTGTCATTCACACATTATAGTCTTAGGAAATATCCAGCATCTTTTCTTCCCTATCTGTTAGCTTCCAGCAACCCCGGATTACCCTAGGTCAAAACACAATGGAGGAACAAGCACTTGTTTCAAACTGACATTACTTTTTTTTTTTTTCCTTTTAAAGTCTGCAGGGGAGGCTGGGGATACCCACATGAGGAAAGGGTAATATTAGCTGGAAACCAAACAACAGTCTCTTCCCCCCAACAGGAAAATTCACCGTCAACTAGTTGTATACAAATGTTACCACCACCACTTCTTACACTCACATTTACCCTAAGTCACTGGCCTCTGGATTTTACAAACGGATACATTTCGGACAATTCAAGAAATAACAGTGCCTGCAAATATAACCCAGAGCATGCCAGCCAGTCCCAGAAAGAATAAAAGATTTCTCTCCCAATGCCTGAGCAAGAAAACCTCTGCTTCCCTCTTAACCTGCATGCACTTTTTAAAAAGAGCAATTAAAAGTTGCAGATGAACTGCTGAACCTCCAGGATGCTGTAAGCCTTCTGATTATTAATTCTGAGGATTCCAGGCTGGTCCGTAATTCCCAGGAATCCCATCCCCTGAGCACTTCCAAAAGGGGGGGTCGGGGGGGGGGGGAGAATATATATATAGTTTTAACAGAAAAATGCCCGGATACACAATGCCCAGATCTTTCTTTCCCCCAAGTGCCCCTACTATTTGACTTTTAACCAAGAATATCTAAACCCATCTAGAATACACAACCAGCATGCATGAGACTCTGGCTCTTCAGCCGAGGATCACCCCGCAGCAATTCCAAGATCATGCATCATTCCAAAGGACTTTTCCTTCAGCTTTTTTACTTTCATTCAAAACCCCAAACTGGTCCAGGCTGTAAGAAACAGTTAATCCCCAAGACACAACACCTTCCTCTTCCAGATCACAAAATAGCCAACATCCGATTTTAAAAACCATGCTTCCCCTAAATCTGCAATTCATTTTGTTTTAATGGGGGGTGGGGTGGGGGGTGGTTAGCAGAGCAGCTTTATATAAGCACTCACCTAAAACGGGCAGAGTCATCGGTAGCTAAGCTATTTATGCAGGATTCTTAAAATGGCGTCTGGCAACACTGCCTCCCTCATTCCTGGGTTGAAGCTAAAATGGTAGCAGTTTGTTCAATAGCTGCAGCTCGTGTTTAGGCAGCCCTGCTACTTTCCAAGCCACCCTCCTAAAGATCAGAACCAGGCAGCGCTCAACCAGAGGACACCAACAACCCAACGTGTAGAAGCTTTAAAAAAAAAAAAAAAAAAAAACACTGCAATGACAGGGGGAGTTTGTGAAGTCACAGGTTCCTAAGGAAAAGTCTTCCCTTTCGGATCCTGAGCCTGCACCCCTCTGCCCTCGAATGAGGCGGTTGAAGATTAGGAAACAGGCAGCCGTGTGGCCGAAGCTGCGGACAGACAGGTGTCTGTGCAACACACACACACACACACACACACACACACACACACATGTTACAAGGGAGCAGCAGGCTGGGGAGGGGAAGGAAGGAAGTCGGTTTCCCCTTCTTGGTATATTAAAAGCCAGCTTTGCATCCATACCCAGAAGGAGCTGGGTAAAATGAGAGGGCTCCCAGGACAGCGGGCATCTGAAAAGCCAAGCTAAAGGGCAGCACCCCAGCCTTGAGGCCGAGGTAAAACCAAAGGGCTGTGTGTGCGCTTGAAAACGGCCACCAAGCACCCAGCCGGTCCTAAGACAGCCTCAAGGGAAAGACAATCGGAGTCTGCGGGGACACAACAGTAAAATAGTCACTTCAGCCAATGCCCAGGACACTCACAAATTAGATTTTGGTCCACCCCCAACCGAGCCCTGAAAATGAACGACTGGTTTTTGCAAAACCCGCTCTCAGAGGCCAAACTCATCGCCTCGGAGTGGATAATGTAATTTACTGTTGCAGGTCTGAGCATTGGCCTCAGCGCTGTGGTGCTGGGAGTGGAGAGTTTCAAGGTGACTGCTTTTTCACTCCAGGGGAGACAGGAGGGCCTGGTGCCCAAGGCTGTGCCAGGGCTGGGACGGGCGGTTGGCTCCTCGCCGGCCGGCCGATAGGTGGGTAATCTTGATGAGGAGGGCCAGCCCAGCAGCCCGGCTAGCTGCAGGGCTGAAATGGCTCCCGCCGGCTTGTTTATCTGGAAGGAGAGGGGGGAGGGGGAAGGGCAGCCAGAGCCTAGGCAACCTGAAAAGCCAAGGGTGAATCCTGGTTTTTGCATTTCGGAGCAGCACCAGGGCTTGTAAACATATTCCCTTACTAAATCTCTGCTGGGCGGGGGCACAGGCACTTTCTGAGTGTCTTTCTTTTCAGGGTCAACCAGAGGCAAAGCCAGATCTAGGGCTTCTCAGCTGACAAATGTGTGTTGCCTCTGCTACACAAGAGAGAGAAGGGAAAAGGCAAAAAAGAAACAAAGAGATCACACATCTGAAGTGGTTGGACTCCAAAAACCTTACCTCTCTGCCTTCAGGGTTTTCGGGGTTACGGTCACCCTGGCTTTTTACAGATTGACTCCTTTCCTCCTCTCCTATTTAAGACCTGAAGCCGCCCGCCACTGTCCTCCCAGGGAAAGAAAAGGGGTTACAAGACAGGAAGAAGGGGGGGAGGCTATTGTTTTCACCCCTAATTCATAATCCAAGATGCCCCATTGTTTCTTTCTTTCTGACTCAAATCTTGGAGCTAGTAATTACAAAAGTAACTGGATGGGGCTCCAACAGGCTAACCATGTTCATGCCCGGCAATTAGAAAAACTATGTAGAAAGTTTACGGAGTGATTATATGTAATTAATTCCTAGTTACAGAGGGAACACTGACCATTTTCTGGAGCTAATAAAAGCCGTTGCTCCCCCTCCCCCCACGTGAATGCCACTTAATTTCCCAAAGCAGAAAGTGAATCCATCCTGGAGGGTCTTGAAGGGGAAGAAGAGGGAGGGGGAGGGGAGAATCAAAAGCTCCAGTGTGTCTGTGTTTGTGCCTTGCAGCTGTGCATCCTCTTTGGGGACGGAGGAGGCCGAAGGAAAAGGGAAAACAGCCCCATGTTCTGTCCCCTCCCAGTGCAACTTTCAAACGTGGCAGAGAGAACATTCTACCTTGATGTAAAAAAAAAAGAAAGGGGGAGGGGGGGAGAAATGCCTCAGGAATGGAATGCAGGAGACTCTTCCGCTGGGTGGATCTGTTTTTCCTAAAAGGAACAAAGATGGTAGAAATTTCCAGAAGGCCCAGTCTCCATTCGGGCCACTGCAATTGTCAATCTGTAACCTTTCCTCCCAAGTCTATTGGTTCAAAAGCTGGAGAGAGGAGCCCCATTGGGCTGCTCTGTGAGCCAGCACTGCTGTGCCTACCTAGTCCTGCTGCAATGCAGACATGTTTACCCCCTAACTGAAACTGGAAAATAATGCTACTTTGAAAGCAACTGACTTGTTACAGGCTCATGCTTAGTGGTGGCCGCAGTTCCCAGGAACAGTGGCTAGCTTGGTCCAGGCTGGGACCTTGCTGGGGCTGGCTGCACTCTGAAAACAGATCTTGGCTTTGCAAACCTGTGTGAGCCATTTTTAATGTGAGCTTTTAGAGGACAAATACCTTGCCCTTAGGTTTCCTTCCAGCCCAACAAATACTCCATTATGCAAACACTGAAGGCACCAAAGCAGGAGTCTTGTGATTAGATATTGCTTCTAGGGAGGCCACAAGAACCTCAGTATATAATTTCCATTTACAGTCAGGAGATAAGAACAAAGAAAACAGCTAAATGTCCGAACTTACTTGTGTGGGGCAGTACAACTGTTCAGTTTTAAGTATACATAGAAGACATCATTAACTCTTGACATTTCACTCTAAAGAAGCTGGCCTTCCACAGACTTTTTTAACTTAGAATTTGGTACATTTCTCACCATTAAATGAGCCTTTTTTTTCCAATTGGTGCTAAAAGCTGGACACTAATTTAAAAGAGAAAAAAAGATTATTGACTCCATCAGGTTGGCATAACACAGCAATGGAATATATTTCCGCATTTACAGCTATGCTGGACTCGTCTCCAGGCTGGAAATGGATGCACTGAACTTCTAGGGAAATTCTGAAGCTAACGCGAAACAAGAGTGCACTTTTTTCACTCTGAAGTTCTAACTGCAGCATTAAGAGATCGGGGGAAATGTAAAAAGTAAGAAATAATTCATAAGTAAAGGTAAGCATGCATACAGATGTGTGTGGGTCGGGCTTGGAAGAGGCCAAATCTGTTTTGCAGGGAGTCCTTAATCAAATCAAGTTTGCTGGTGGGTGGGATTTTGCACTCCCTGTTAGCATCTTGAAACCTGAGTACTGACACCCCTATCCCCACACACACCACCCCCACACACACCACCACCAGCTCCTGCCCCACCACTTGCTTAAGGCTCTGTGACTCTTCAGAACAAGCACTTTCTTATATTTCACACGCTGATCACCTACCCAGACTTCTATCTCATATCCAAACAAACCCAATTAAAGGTCTCCAGGCAAGTCACAATGAACTGCACATGTCTCCCCCGTCTGAGGGTTAACAGGAAGTATAATCTTCCATCCTAGCTGCAGGTTCTCAGGAAAAACACAGTGGATTCAAACAGTCACCTAAAATCAAGACACTATTAAAAAGCCCTTGTTTGGTTCCTGCTAATGAAAAGCCCTCCAACTGCGATAGCCAAGACCCCCTGCTATAAACAGACCCCAAATGTGCGCCAAACTCTTTATACATGGTCACAGAGGAAATGGATCGCTTTACTTACCCAACATGTTCAAGCAACCGTCTCATTTTTCCACAGTTAAGAAGAGAGAACAGGCTGGCAGATTTGGGACTTGATCAAAAAGGAAATTTTTTTAAACAGTTACATGGGATTATTAAAAACACACACAACAACAACAACACAACCCAACAACTGAATAGGGAATGCTGTCATGAGCCACAGACGTGATTTTATTTCCTCTGCACTATCACAGGAGGACAGAAGATGATACAATGAGGGGGGTGGGGGGGAGGAAAGGAAAAAGAAAAGGATAAAAGATACATTAGTTCATTGAACATCATGCAAGAATAGAGGGCTAAAGGATCCAAAAAAGAGTCCTCACAGATTTATTGCAGGATGTTGTCCAACATCTCCCCCACCCCCACCCCCACCCCCCACCCCCACTCCCCATCCCTACTCCAAAAACTTCCTCCAAAGCCTAGAAAACACGTTCAGAAACATTGGCTGGCTGCAGGCTGGCTTGCAGAGGACCAAAACACTCTGTTATCAACAGAAGTCAGGAAAAAAAGGCTGAACAATGTAGTTTCAAGTGAAGAAACCCTGTAGGGAGAGAAAAGACCATGTAGAGACACCACCACCCACCTAGGCCCCAGGAGCTAGGAGCTCTCCTTAGCCCTGCTCTGCTGAGGGCTTGGTTCTGTTTAAAAACACACGTCCTCTCTGGTCAAAACTTAGTCCAGCTTTCCCAGAACCTCTTTGGAGAGGAAAACTTGCCTGCTTTGCTGTCTGCCATGAGCTCTCCTTAGAGAGGAGCCAGCTTGCTCACCTTCCATTTTCTTCCCCCAGCAGGCATGTGACACAAGAGAAGACAATAGTGCAGGGGGGAAACTGCTCAGAGAGAGAGAGAGAGAAAGAGGAGGAAAAAAAAAAAAAAAAGCTTCTTTTTTGGCATACCAGGATCTAGCTTCAAACTATTTCAGAAACACCATGTCCTGGTGGAAGAAAAGGTGTGCCAGGCCCTTGCCAGTTTGCAAAATCGAGCTCTGGCTAATGGCTACTGAGCCATGTGACCCAAGAAAGCAAAAAAATTCTCTCTAAACAGTTCCAAGTTAACCTAAGTGCTGTGGGGGTGAGTGTGGCACGGCCAGCCACACACAAATCACACTGCTCGCCCACAATTCGGATGTCTCAGAGGGAGGGGGAGAAAAGATGGTTAAAAAGTCGAGCTTACCTCTGTGGATGCATTGTTAACACTGTGTAATGTCAATACTTATAAAACATGGAGGACAGGCTCCTAGTTCTCACAGAAAAAGGGTTTGGCACTTCGGCTTGATGATCTGGCCGCCTAATAAGAGCTCACCCCCGATTGGCTGGCCCGGCAAATCGGAGTGTAAGGCGGCCCGGGATTGGCTGAAACACTTCCTGAGCGATTATCTTTGTGAGGCTCTGGTGAGCAAGAGCCATCCTGTGCATAGAAAAAGACAGGCTAAGCTAGGCCTTTTGCAGCAAGAAAAACTTGGGAAGGGGGCCCCCAGACGCACTTCTCCCACACCCTGGCTAGATTTCCCAGCGCGGGCAAACCAGTGCAGCCAGCCTGACCTGCTCCAGCAAAGCCCGAGGCCCAGAAGCCCCTGGGAAGAGAGTTTTTGGAGTGAGCTGACAGGGCTCACCCTCACTTGCCCCCCACAGAAGCGGCTCTGTGCTAGGAGGAAGGCTGGCCCTTTTCTAGAACAATCCAGCAGAATGGATCCCCCGGGAGGGTGAGGGGGGCCTGAGGAGTAGGGAGCCCCAGGAAATGGGCCAAGGGGGCAGGAGAAAGGGGCTGGAGGCAGGCCTCTGTGCAGCTGGGGGGCAGACACACAGGACAGGGAAACCCCCAAGAAATCGCTAAAGAGCAGCCCTGGCTTCTCAGAGCCCGGAGGCTTGGGCTGCAGAGGGGAGGAGGGGAGCAGAGTGGTCAAGTTTGCATAGTCATTGTCAAAATGCCTCCTGGAAAAGCAGGCCAGAGAGCCATCCTCGCGGCACAGACTCTGTCCTCTCAGCCCCCTCAGCCAGGACGCAAAGGAAAAACCAAAATGGGTTCCTGCCTCCCTGCCAGGATGCCAAGGGGCGGCCCCCCTCTCCGTCCTTACCCTAAGAAAAGCCAAAGGCAGGCCACATGCCTAGATCTACAAACTTCCCTTCCCCTCCCGGCCCCCTCCCCCACCGCCGAGGCCTGCTAAACCTGTCAGTTAAACAAAAATCTGACTTCCGTATTAGCCCGCGATGCCTTCAGCTTCCTGCCTATTAACCCTCTCTCGGACTCTGGGCCTGGCTGGGAAGGACTAGGCCCCGAGAGCGCAGAAAAGGCCTGTGGAAAAATACCAGCTGCAGCTCCCCCGGCAGATGCAGAAAGAGAGAGAGAGTGAGCCGCTGTCTCTCGCCTTTGCTTCCCAAGGAGGCGTGTACCTTCTGAATCCAGGGCACAGGCAGTGCCTCTCGGTCTGAGAAGCCATTTAAATCCAGAGGGAGAAAGGAAGATGTCAAACTCGGGGAGGGAACAAGAACCCCCATTATTAGTCAGGCATACACCCACTGCTTAGCCCTTCCTGTCACAATCACCCCTGTATGTATGTACTTGGGGAGCTGGGCCCTCGGTGGGCAGACAAATCCCATGGGCTTTATAAGGATTCTTGCTGAAATTTATTTCCACAGAGGACGGCTTCTTTTCGTCCCCGAAGGCAGATGGAACAGCTATTTCACACACAGCTCTATACTTGCCAGCTCCCCACACCCCCCCCCCCTCTGGCACTGCTCCCCAGTAAAATATTAACTAGTTTTTCAGAGCTGCTTATAATTCCACCCATTTCAATAGTATCAGGTGGTCTTTGCCTGTTTGCTCCCCAAAGCTGCCTTTGTAGTCGGTCTGCACCCTGAGAAGAAAAAGGCAAACCCAGAAGGATCTCGAAATGTCCGTGGCTTGCTTTCCTCCTTCTTCCAGACAAGGTGCTTAATGAACAAGATTTACTTTAAAACTGCAAGTGGGGCATCAGAAGCTAAATAAACACCCTTCTTTAGAGGCTGGAGGAAGCTTCCAGAGGTGAGGCAGCCATGTTCCAGGAGGTAAAACTATGGCCCAAGCAAGTATCCCGACTCTTCTAAAATTTGCTGTCCCACACCATTCATTCCCACAAAGAAAACAGAGCTGACGGCTTGCTCCCCGCCCCCCCGCCACACACACACACACACACACACACACACACACACACACACACACACAGGGACAACAAATGCCCACCAAGGGTACATCAATTCCTCCTGCTGGGGAACCTTCTACTAAGCAGCAACAAGCCAGGAATCCACACACACAGTAAGTACTGCAGGGACAGGGTCCAGGCTGTATGAAAAGGGAGGGGATTTTGTTGCTGTTGTTGTTGTTGTATTTCAGGCTAAAGAGGCCAAGATGCAGGGAGGGCCAGCACTCAGGGCAACAGGCCTGGGCCTCACCAGAAAGGGGGGGCCTCCTCTTCCTGGGGTGGGAAGCTCGCTCCGTCTGTACCGGGAGACCAAATGGGGGACAAGAGTCGTAGGCCAGAGCTAATCAGACTGTGTTTCCTCCACCACCATTCCCTGGGGAATACGGTTTGTCTCTGCGGTGCTACTTTTTTTGTGTGGCGGGGGGAGGGGAGCGCGGGGGGGGGGGGGGGACCATGACTGTGAGTTTGTGATGAATCTTGCATGCAGCTAACTTCACGACCCGATGAGGAAATGAAATATGCCACTGGTGCAGCGTGGTGGATTTTAACCAGGGATTAAAGCTTGTTGCATAAGCAGCTGCAGCATCCTCCCCCTCCCTCCCCTCCTCTCTCTGATCACTTGATCACTTGAAATGTTTTCTGGGGCAAAGAGCAGGAAGCTGCAGGCTTATTCTGGCAGCTCTGCTCTGTTTGAGGAATGCTGTTGGCATTCAGGTAGATCTGAGGTTATCTGGAAAACAGCATTTGGGCTGGGGACAGGGACAAAGGTATAGTGGCAGATGGAATCCTGGGCGAGTGACGGATCAAAAAGGAAGCCCAGGGCAGGCCCACCAAGGGCCCCTCCTGGGCTTGATGGAATGTGGCTGATAAGAGGCCCTCCCAGTGCTGCTGGCCTGTGTCTAGAGATCATTCCGGGCCCTCCTCGTACCCTCCCTGCACAGAGGGGTCTCGGCAGCTCAGCTACCCAATGCTCCCGGCGAGCCAGGCCCTGGGCTAAATCAGCACTTTACAGACTGGCTCCAGGAGGCAGCGAGCCTGGTTACAGACGTGGAAGTGAGCCCAAAGCCGTGAAGTGAGCTGCCCAAGGTCACACAGCTGGCAAGGGCCAGAGACCAGACTTCCAACCTGGTTAGGGCTCAACATCGCTAAGCCCGTACCTTCACTTGCCTCTACAGAAAGAAAAAGAGAAGCATGACCCGCGTTTTCTTTAGGAGGTCAGCTCCTTGGACAATGAGTTTTACGTCCTGGATGATGGATGCAGTTGGGAGCATTTTAGATCAGCCTCACCAAAGGCCCAGAGAAACCTCCTTTCTCCCTACAAACCTTCAGCAAGATTTCAAGGGAGTCGCTTTGCCATCTCTAAAATCAGGCTTTTATATTCCTTGAAATCAGTGGTTCTCAACCAGGGGTGGTTTTGCCCACCCCCACCTTGTCCCCCAGGAGATGTAACAATGTCTGTAGATTTGGGGGTTATCGCTATCGGCATCTAGTAGGGATGCTGCTGAACCTCCTACAGTGCACAGAACAGCCCCCCAGCACGGAATTATGTGGTCCGGTAGCCGTCCCATTGTGCCAAGGTAGGGAATCCTTGGCTTAAAGTAAAAGGAAGAAAAAAAAGGCAACCATTGTGCCTCTGGATAGAAAAGCCAGCACAGGCCTGAACAAGCAGGTTCCGTGGTGATATTAATAAGCAATGAGCTAATAGAAATAGATTAAGCCTGTCTCTCTCCATATTCCCAGGGGACGGAGAGAATCGGGGGGCAGAATCGGGCAGAAGGAAGCCAGGCAGAGCCTCGGCGATAAAGCTGGTCTCCCAGGAGAGGAAGGGCTGGCCCCAGCTCCCTTCCCCAGGTACCCTAACTAGCGGAGGCCTGGCCTCCCCGAAATGGCTCTCCGCTCGGCTGGCCCGCAGCCAGGCCAGCAGCAGGAGGAGCGGCCTGGGCAAGCTGCAGCCCGAGATAGCCTGTCCGGCTGCCTATGAAAATAAGCACCCTTGGAGTTATCTGCCTCCAGCTCGCAGCAGGCCCCTCAGTCCGTTATGGGAAACGTGGGGACGGAGGCAAGGAAATGGTTTAAATATCTTGTTTTGTTTTGTTCCTTTCAGCCCGTTGGAACAGAGGCCAACGTCAGGCATGGTGACAGAAGGGCTCACCTTCAGAATAAGGAGTCGTGTTACAGCCACAAAGAGGCAGTTAGGACTCCCTACCTTGGAGGAGAAGTGTCCCCTGGAAGGTCTTTTTTTTTTTTTTTTTTTACTTCTTTCTAGGAGGGACTGGCAGGATTAGGCAAATGGAGGGAGAAGGGAAGGGCATGGGGGGATGGTACATCAACCAAAGACAGATGGCCACAGTGTGTGGGGAGAGATGTAAGGGACGCAGGAACAAAATGAAAATCCAAAGAAAAGATGATCCGGACCTCCACTTCCCTGCAGTTACTATGGAGAGGAGAGCGCCTATTTATTTGCTCTGTCAGTGTCTGTCTCCCACTAGACCAGTGGCAATGTCTGGAGACGGGGCCACACCAGGAGGAAGGGTGCGCTACTGAATCCAGAGTGTGGAGACCGGGAGCTGCTAAACAACCGGTGCACAGGATGCCCCCCGCCCCCCACACCCAACAAAGAGCTAGTCAGCCCCAATGTCACTACTGCCTGTTAGGGCTGGTCCCCTCCCCGGCGGCGGGGGGGGGCGGTGGGGGGGTCGATTCAATCATTTGATCAGACCGAACACGGCCCAGGTGAGAAAACACTGAACTAGGCTGAGAGCTTCGAGGCAAAGACCTTGTCTGAACTCTTCACCATTGTGCTCTCGGCCTCTCACATTATGCTCCACAAGCATTAGAGCTCCACAGAACACCATCCCCCACGGCAGGCAGCCGTCTCCGGCCTGAGCCTCCTGCTTCTGCCCTTATACATGTGTCTGCGCACGCACACTGCACACAGACACAGGGGCAGCCGGTGATCCTCTCAGAACAAGTCAGATCTTGTCGCTCCTCTGCACAAAGTCCACCGTCACTCAGATTAAAGGCCCAAATGCTAAAGATGGTCCTTGGCCCTCCCTCCAGGAGCGGCGTCCTCCCTGCTCTCTGACTTCATTCCTCTTCTCCCCTGCTCCTCAGGCTCACTCCCCCCAGCCACTCTGATCATCCATCTGTTCCTGACACCACCTAACACAGCCTCATTCCCTCCCTCCCTCCCCCAGGCCTTTGTACTTGATCTTGCCCTCGGCCCCTCCTCTCAGCTGATCTCCCCTCTTCCCCAAGCCACCTAACAGAAAGCCATTTCCCTCCTCTACCCTCGCGTGTCCGCATCTTCCTTCCTGCCTTCTCACCTGCTTCAGAAAGGATTCCCCGGCCCGGCCCAGCATCTCTGCCCCTGCTCCCTCTATCAGATGCCTTCCTCCCTGAGCCCTGGCCCCACAATCCGCCTCCTTGCTCTTAACACCTTTAACCTTTTTCCTTTCTCCCCACATCCAGCGGCAGAACTGTGCAGTGGTTGAGGGTGTGGCTGATGGCATCAGACTGTCTGGGTGTGAATCCAGCCACCCCACTTGCCAACTGGGTGGTCTTGTTTGAGGTATGAAATTCTCTGTGCCTTGATTTTCTCATCTGTACAATGGGAGCCATCATAACACCTACCTGGAAACATTGGATGGGCCATTCCTACCAACACAGCACAGTCAGCGCTCATTTAGTTGCTGTTGTAACTTCCCTCTCTGCTTACTCTTTTTTTTTAACTGTTTTGTTGTTGTTGTTGTTGTGTGTGTGTTTTTTATTATTGTTAATCTTCACCTAAGGATATTTTTCCATTAATTTTTAGGGAGAGTGGAAGAGAGAGGGAAAGATAGAGAGAAACATTGATGTCAGAGATTGGTGGCCTCCTGCACGAGCCCCGACCAGGGCCGGGCTGGGGAGGAGCCTGCAATCTAGATTCGTGCCCTTGACTGGAATCAAACCTGGGACCCTTTGGTCCACAGACCGACACTCTATCTACTGAACCAAACCGGCGAGGGCTCTGCTTATTCTTAAAAAGGTATTTTCTGATGCTTCCAACTCAGTTCCCTTCCTCTTTCACCATCAGACTTTCTCCCAAGGAGGATACGGATAAATACTATTAGCTAACATGTTCCAAGCACGGTGTCAAGTACTGTTCTAAGCAATTTACATGAACTAACCCAGTGGCCAGCAAACTCATTAGTCAACAGAGCCAAATATCAACAGTACAACGATTGACATTTCTTTTGAGAGCCCAATTTTTTAAACTTAAACTTCTTCTAACACCACTTCTTCAAAATAGACTCACCCAGGCCGTGGAAGAGCCACACTCAAGGGGCCAAAGAGCCGCATGTGGCTCGCGAGCCGCAGTTTGCGGACCACGGAACTAACCCATTTACCTTCCCAACTCTATGAGGTGGGTACCACTATAATCATCAACCCCATTTCCCAGATGAAGAAACTGAGGTAGGAACTATGAATAGTTCCGCCCTAAGCAAACATCTTGTGCAGTCTCTTCTGCCTCAATACTCACCCACTCCTTTTGAGTGACAGTTATTCGCAAGTCACCGTGCCATCAACAAGGGACTGATTAAATAAACATGGTCCCACCACACAACAGAATACTGTGCAGCTCTGAAAAAAGAATCTTGGAATTCTTATGTACTAAGGTGAAACAAACTCTAACCATCGTTGAGTTAAAACACACACCAGTACGTGGAATATAATGCCATTTTTTCAAAAAATAGGCAAATCTCTGCATGTGTCTATGTTTTTCTTAACATGTTTGCCTATTGTACATAGAACCTCTTGGAAGCACACTTGAGAAATGGCTAACAAGGCGTACTGGGTGGTTGGGTTGGGAGTGGGAAGGAGACTTTGCACCATTATAGCTTTTATCCCTTTTGAATTTCAACACTTTGGATGGATTACTTCTTCGAAAATAAATTAATAAATGTAATATCAAGAAAATTGTGAAAGACTATGAAACAGGCAGAAACAAATCAATGCGCAGTCCAGCTCGCTCCGCCATTGGGTTACCTGCCCCACCGTGGTTTTTTAAGCTTTTTCACAACCGTAAGTGGTAGAAGACTTTCAGTGATGCAAATGACTCCTGTCCATAGAAATGCAAATGCTGTCCCCGGGAACGCAATGGACTATTGACTCGTGGATAGTGAGGAATTCTGCCAGGTTTTGCATCTATTTGTAAATTCATGCCAGCATTCCTCACCTGTGAATTAGTCCTAACATCCTACAAGTGCTCTCATTTAGGTAAAAAATATCTTGTGTTTATTTCATATTTGTCTATAGCTGTTTAGAATAAATCATTTTTGAACAGGACTTTTTTAAAAGAAGAAGTCATCATTGACCTCCGGGAACCAACGTCAACAGGCTAGTTAGTATGAGGTCCATTGTTCCCTGACCTCTTCTAACATTTGATACTGGACACTTCTGAGTTTTCCAAAACGCCGCCTGGCCCGGCAGCTCCTGCTCCGCTCTGACCCTCCGGCCATAGCTCTCCTCGTCTGGGCTCTGGAGCCAGCCTGTTGGAGAAGGGGGAGTCCGTTCTGAGCTTCCTCTCTGGCTACTTCGGGAACTTAAGCAAGTTATGTAACCTTTTCGTGCCTCAGTGTCCAAGTCTGTGAAGTGGGGATGTGAGGGTTATTGAACACCTGCACAAGACATGTGGGTGGTTTCCGTTCCTTGCAACCTTTCCATCCGCTGCCACCACAGAGTCCAAACCACACTACCCAGCGCCAGCTCCAACCTTCGCCTTGAACCCCAGGTCTATGTACCTAACCCCTGGCTGGCATGTCCGTGCTGCTGATACACAGTCCACAGGTAATGTATGTATGAAGCACCTTCTCCCCTCTAAGGGCCAGACCTGTGGTCCGTTGCTCCTGCTTTCTAGGAGCCGAAGGCTGAGCAGAGGAGGGGATGAGCACTTAAACACATGAGTAAGATAAAATATCAGATTGAGACCAATGTTATGAACAAAAAGAAAGCAGGGTGGGGAGACAGGGGAGTGACAGGACTGGGGGCGGCCTGCTTTGGGTAGGTGGGGGAGGGTTCCACGGAGGCTGTGACATTTGGCCTGCTGGTCATGGAGCCTTCCAGGTGGAGGGAACAGCAAGTACAAAGGCCCTGAGGCAGGCTGGAACTTGGTAACTTAGCGTTTCAGAGAAACAAAAAAAAGGCTACGTGTGGTAAGGCCAGTGAATGGCCTGAGCATGGAGATCGTCAGAAACAAGCTCACTCCTTCCCCTGCCATCTTTCCATTACTCACATTCAGAATATTCCAGAATGTTCCCTCTATCCCTCTTCTCCCATCTAGTCCACACTGTCTTTGGCGTCTACCCCAGATGAGAATCCCATGGAAAGATAATTAAGAACATGTACCCTGAGGACCCAAGCTGCTGGGGCTCTGTCTGCCACGGCCACGCACCAGAGACCCAAATAATTTCCCTGACGCGACACCTGGCTTTCCGCCTATACGAGAGGAACAGCACTTCCCCTCTCATGAGGCTGTGCTGCAGAGTCAATGAATAAGGGTATGAAAAGACACGGCCCCTGACTCTATCTATGACTTCTGCAGGCTGGTTCCTACTCTAACCCCCTCTCCGAGGGCTCCCCCTTCCTCCCTCTGTTCTGGCAACCCTGGCCTCCTTCCCCAGCTCCTCCTCAGCCTCTCTAGGCTGGGTCCCAGCGCAGGTCCTCTGCACCCGCCGGGCCCTCAACCTGGACACCATTTCCCATGGTGGCCTCATCTCAGGACTCGGACCCCATTACAAATGCCACTCTTCACAGAGGCCTTTCCGGACCATCCACCTGAGGCCAACGCCCTTACATGTTCTGGGACATCCATCACCCGCTTACTTCCTTCCCAGGACGTGGCACCACATGCAAGAACCTTATTTGTTTACTTACCTTTTGTCCGTGTACAAAGACAGGGACTTTGTGTATCTGCTCACCAATGTTCCCGGGGCCAGCACAGGCCTGGGGCATAGTAATTGCTCAATAAATATTTGTCCAATGAATGGCATTTTTTTTTTCTTACATAAAGCAGGTTTTGTACAAGATCTCCACTAGTTCAACCATGGCCGTAATATGGACTTAGCACCTTTTAGCACAATCTATTAGGTTGAACCATATGAAGTTTCCATTTGTATGTGAATGAAAGTCCAACAGCAGTAATTTCATCTAGGGTGCTATGCAGAAATATTACCAGCTAATTCTACCCTTCAGCTGTTTACTCTAGCCCTCTTGACCTACTGGGGGTCCTCAAAATGTGTCGGTTGTCTCCTGCCAAACCTGTTATGGACCTTTGCACTTGCTCCTTCTGATGCTTCAGACCCAGAACCAAACGCCACCTCCTCCAGGAGGCCCCCCAGGATCACACCATGTCACAACAGTGGTTTCCTTTTCTTCCCAGCACTTAACACATTCTAAAATGAGGTGTCGCGTTTGCTTTTCAAGGCAGGAAATTTGTTTTCCTATACAAGGTTGTAATCCCACTGCCTAGAGCCGTGGTCGGCAAACTGCAGCTTACGAGCCACATGCGGCTCTTTGGCCCCTTGAGTGTGGCTCTTCCACAAAATACCACGGCCTGGGCGAGTCTATTTTGAAGAAGTGGCGTTAGAAGAAGTTTAAGTTTAAAAAATTTGGCTCTCAAAAGGAATTTCAATCGTTGTACTGTTGATATTTGGCTCTGTTGACTAATGAGTTTGCCGACCACTGCCAAGAGGAAGTGCAGCATTTGGGAGTCCCTCGGTGTTTATTCATTTGCGTGAATGTAAATTCCTTGAGCTTCTGTCCATCCTTTTAAAATGGGTTGCTTATTACTGGAACCAAAAGATGCTTCCCATGTACTTGCTAAATAACTGGAGTGACTTCTATGGGCTTCCACCCTTTTTTACAGCCACCCCTGCCTCCATCTCCTTCCTTGTTACAGCATTAGTATCATCATCACCTGTGAGAGCGCCACTCTTACAGAGCCTTACCCAGGCCAGGCATTGTTCTAAGCATATTTTGCATGTAAATTAATGGAATCCTCCCCACAACTCTATGAACCACAGATGAGGAAACTGAGGCGCAGAAAAATGAAATCACTTATCCATCTGAAAAAGGACGACCCTGATAAGAAAAATGAAGTCTGAGCCCTCTCAGCCTCTAAAACTCCAAGACACAAATACTATGGCGAAAGGGAACCAAATTTGACAGGAAACATGCAAAGGCGATCAGGAAGCCAATCAGCAACAACAGCAAAAAAAACACACACATACCAAGACCAAAGGAAATCTCGCGCACAGGGACATTTGATCAAAACTCAGCTCTGAGGGGCTCTCTCAGGCGACCAAGCCTTGCCCCCTCCCAGTATTTCCCATCCAGTTCCAAAGGCCAAAAACCTGGACGTCACCCTTGACCTTTCCCTCTCCCACCTCCCATCCCGGAGCCCTGTACCTTCGGAGTGTCTTTGACTGTCGATTCCGGCTGCGTAGCACCATTCTGCAGAGCTGGTGTCTTGCTGGAAGCCACTATTAGCTGTGTATCTGGGCGGGAAGGGACCAGCTTCCCACCAGCCCCCAGGCCCCAGTCAGCTCCCACCCCCACCCTCAGCAGCCAGAGGGATCTTTTGAAATTTCTATTTGGACCAGGACTCACCCCCATCCCCCCAACTTTGCAAAGGTTTCCCATTGTTCTCAGGCCAGTCTCAAATTCCTAACCGAGCCTTGCGGGGTGGGGGGCCTGCAGGGTTCCCGTCTCCAACTGCAGCCTGGGTCTCTGAACTCCAGACCCCAGCCGTCTTGGAAGGCTCTAAACCAGGCTGGCTGAGTTCAAATTCTGAGGCTGTCATTCACTCACTGTGTGACCTTGCGCAAGTAACTTAACCTCTCTGGGCCTGTAAAATGTGGATAACAACACCTCCCAGAGTTTAGTCAGGATTAAACTAGTTCCTGTAGAAAAAGGGCTTATTTGCAGTATCTGGCACCAATTAGCTATCACTGTTGTTATCAGATAACTTCAAAACCCACCACAAAACTCATTTCTTCAGGGCAGCCTTCCTGGACCCACTTCCCAATAAATTAGATCCCCTTGTCATACATATGTTGCCCTCATGGTACTTATGGAAATCATAATTTAATACTTAATACATGTTTAATAACTGGATATAAATTCCTATGACTGATTTTTTATTTAGTGTCTGTTTAGTCAATTCTTTTTTTTTTTTCCTCTTTCTTTCTTTTTTTTTTTTTTTTAAATATATTTTATTGATTTTTCACAGAGAGAAAGGGAGAGGGACAGAGAGCCAGAAACATCGATGAGAGAGATACACCGACCAGCTGCCTCCTGCACACCCCCCACCGGGGATGTGCCCGCAACCAATGCACATGCCCTTGACCGGAATCGAACCCGGGACCCCTCAGTCCGCAGACCGACGCTCTATCCACTGAGCCAAACCGGCCCCGGCTCTTTTTTTTTTTTTTTTTTTTTTTTTCTCTCTTTGTTTAGTCAATTCTTTATCTCCTGGCACATGGTAGGTGCTCAAAAATAACTGGGGGAGCCCTAGCTGGTTTGGCTTGGTAGATAGAGCGTCGGCCTGCGGACTGAAGGGTCCCAGGTTTGATTCCAGTCAGGGGCACATGCCCGGGTTGTAGGCTCATCCCCAGTAGGGGGCCTCCAGGAGACAACTAATCGGTGATTCTCTCTCATCAATGATGTTTCTATCTCTCTCCCTCTCCCTTCCTCTCTGAAATCAATAAAAATATTTTTAAAAAATAATAATTGGGGGAATGTTGAACAGGATATGGCTGAATGAATCAACCTTGAGCCATGATTAGTGGATAAATGAACTCGCAGGAGGAAAGGATTTTCTAGGATGTTTGAGATGTGTTGGATCCAACCCAGTGAGTAAACAGGAGCATCCAGGAAACCTGTTCTTAATTGTTCCCACCTGGACTGGAAGTTGGAAATTAACATTGGGGTCTGACTTAGGAAATTATTTTCTATTTCTTCACTTATGTTTTCTTTACTTGGTGGTAAGGATGGGATGGCCATGGGAGTGGTAAAGAGGAAGTCTGGGATTTGAGACCATTGATCAAAATCCATGATCTTTATAATTAACCAATGCAGGCTCTATCTCCAGTAGGGGGCGTGCATAAGGCTACCAATCGATGTTTCTCTTTCTCCCTCTTCCTTTCTCTCTCTCTAAAAATCAATAAAAACATAATTTAAAAAAAATGTAGTGGGAAGAAAGATGGGAAGTTTGAGGTGGGCAGCAGTAAGAATCAGAGTGGACAGAGGATGCGATGAGGTGACAATTGAGACCGGAATAAGATGAGGGAGGAGGCATGGGGAAGCATTACAGGTAGGCAGTGGTTCTCAGGGGACATCTGGCGATTTCTGGAGCTATGGACATGGTACTGGCAGCCAGTGAGTAGAGGCCAGGGATGCTGCTGACATTCCCACAATGCATAGGGCAGCTTCCACGACCAAGAATTATCTAGCCCCAACTGTCCATAGCATGAGGCTGAGAAGCCAGAAACTGGAGGGAAGAGGAAGCCCCGGCTGAGGAGTGCCCTGCAGGCGCTGTGTTGGAGGAGGAGTGAGCTCAGGCTGGCTTTGCAGTGTAGGAGGAAATAGTGATGGTAGGATGAGGTCAGAGGCCGGTTAGGCCATAGGATTCAGGCCGTCTGAAGGAGCTGGGGTCTTACTCTAAATGAGACAGGAAGTGACTTTTCGGGAGAGAAGAGGCACAGACTGACATGTTCTACCAGATTGACCGTGAGGTTGAAAATAGACTGCAGGGGGCAGGGGCAGAAGTGGGGAGACCAGTGAGGAGGCTGTAGAATATTCCAGGTCTTAGGTGAAGGGGGCTCAGACTTGTAGAGATGGAGAGAAGGGGCAAGATTTGGGTCTGCTGGCAGGGTCCGTGTCGGGTGGAAGAGGCCTGGGTGACTTTAAGGTTTTGGGCCTGGGCGGCTGGGAGGATGGGGTTGGCGGCAGCTGAGATGGGGACAGCAGTGAAAGGGACAGTGAGGGAGGACATGTGAGGGGCTGAGGAACTCTCGGTCCAGTGAAGAGGCGGGTGGGTGATGGAGTGCACGGCCAGTTTGGGCTGGAGGTCTAAATGTGGGAGGCATCTGCTCCCAGATGGGATTTAAAGCCATGATAGCGGATGTAATCACCCAGAGCAGACATTCTAGGGGCAAGAGACAGGTCAAGGGCCAACCAGTTAGAACCATGCTTGGAACCACAGTTAGAATGTTTTGCTATGACAGTGAACCAACAAAGATGATAAGACGTTTCCAGTGACTTGGAGAGAACCAGGACAGGGGTATCCTAGAACCCTAGGATAGGTTGGTGTGGCCTGGCTGGTTTGGCTCTGTGGTGGAGCCTCAACCCAGAAACCAAGAGATCGGGGTTCAATTCCCGGTCAGGACACCTACCCAGGTTTTGGGCTCAATCGCCAGTAGGGGGCGTGCAGGAAGCAGCTGATAGATGTTGATGTTTCTCATCAATGTTTCTATCTTTCTCTCTCTCTAAAAATCAACTAAAACATATATTTTTTATTTTTATAAATATGTTTTATTAATTTTTAGAGAGAGAGGAAGGGAGAGGGATAGAGAGATAGAAACATCAATGAGAGAGGAATATCATCGATCAGCTGCCTCTTGCACACCCCCTACTGTGGATCGAGCCTGCAACCCTGGGCATGTGCCATGACCAGGAATCAAACCAGTGACCTCTTGGGTCCTGGGTCGACAACTGCTGAGCCACACCAGCCGGGCAGCACATGTTTTTAAAAGTGTTTGTAGGACGGAGGAGTGGCCACCTCCTCAATACTCCTGACCAGTCAAGTTGGATGCGGCCAGAGAATTGACCCCTGGAACTCAGCCGATGTGGTGGGCTCAGGTGGCTGGTACGCAGAAGCACTTGATAAACATTTGTGGATGGAACGTCTCCGATGACCTCCAAAGATTGCCACTTCAAGCCAAGAGAAAGGAGCAGAGATAGAGATGTCGGGCATTTCCTAACTGTGTCTCCCTGGGCAAGTTCCTGCCCACCCCATCACTCCCCTACATTGTCAGGGTAGATGAGGGCATGGAAAGCAAAGAGCCCCTCAGCCTGGGAAAGGGTGAGGCACCCTACGTGGGCCGGGGATGGGTGCCAGCTGAACACGGCGTGAAGACACCTGCACTGAAATGAGCTCTCACGCTCGCTCAGCTTCTGCTGCCATCACTCAGCAGCAGACAGATGGAGAAAGAAAGGTGCGTCCTTGTTGGTATGAGGTCCAAAACCTTGCCACTCCCTCACAGAGATGCCACACACATGTTACATTCATTTTTAAATGATTTTCAATAGGAAGTGTGTGCACGTGGTAAAGAATTAAGACAGGAATTTATCCAGAGAAATGCTGTCTGCCTCTCATCCCTGACCCCTTGATGCCGCCCCCCCCCCCAACCAGGCAATTCCTATTCCCAGCAAGTGCCTGTGCGTGTGCAAGCGCATACCTTCCCCCCTCCTCCCATGCCACCCACACTGCTCTGCTTTCCGAAATCATCGGTTTCTCTTGGAGAACTGCTTCCTACCCATCCACACAGACCTGTTTTGTTCTTTTTAAGTGGTTGTGGACTGGTATCTACCATGCTGCTCTACCATCCTTTACTCCGCCATCTCCTACTGATGGGCATTTGGGTTGTTCCCAGCCTGTGGCTCTTATGGACAAGGCAGCAATACCTAGCCTTATTCATTTGTCTTGGGCAAGGGTTAGCCATAGGAGAAATCCCTAGAAGTGGAATTGCTGGGTCAGTGGGTCTCGGTACATTTAAGCTTTGGTATAAATATATGTTAAGAGCCTGTGTGTGTTTAACATGTGATGTTATTGTCACATTACTGATATGCACACGTCTCGACTGTGGACGAGAGAAGGGACATGAAGGCACCTTTTTTTAGGAGTTTCCTGTGTGTGTGTGTGTGTGTGTTGTGTGTGTGTGTTGTGTGTGTTGTGTGTGTGTGTTGTGTGTGTTGTGTGTGTGTGTGTGTGTGTGTGTGTGTGTGTGTATTGAGGTGGGGGCAGGTTTTGGGTGAGAAGCTCTGAGACCTGAGATTGCTGAGTTTAAATCTGGAGGAAGGCTCCAGCCTGGGGCTGGACACTTTAAGGAACAGATGCTCATCCTTCCGACAGAGCTGGGAAGGCCCTGCTGGGAAGACAGCAGGAGGGACCGGCTTTAAACATTCATTAGCAGAATAGATATTTATCAAACCGTACTGTATTGGCTCAATGTTCAGCCCTTAGGACATGCAGAGAGCTATTCCTCAAAAAACCTAGAGTTTAGTCGGAGGAGATGAAGTCAGATCTCATAAGAGAATTAAATTACAAAGCTAGGGAACAATAAGAATGCCAGTATGCAGCCAGGCAGTGTGGCTAAGTGATTGAGTGTCGACCTATAAACTAGGAGGTCACGGTTCAATTCCTGGTCAGGGCACATGCCCAGGTTGTGGGCTCTTGTATGCCATATATTTGCTACCCATTAGGTTACTTATTTATTTATTATTAATCTTAGAGAGAGGAAGGAAAAGAGAGAGAAACATCGATGTGAGAGAGAAACATGGATCTGTTGCCTCCCGCATGCGCCCCAATGGGGATGGAACGTGAAACGTGGGAATGTGCCCTGATCAAGAATCAAACCTGCCACTTTTTTGGGGTGCAGGATGATACCTCAGCCAACTGAGCCACACCAGCCAGGGCCCATTAGGTTTTTTGTTTTTTTTAATATATTTTATTGATTTTTTACAGAGAGGAAGTGAGAGGGAGAGAGAAACATCAATCAGCTGCCTCCTGCACACCCCCTACTAGGGATGTGCCCGCAACCAAGGTACATGCCCTTGGCCGGAATCGAACCTGGGACCCTTGAGTCTGCAGGCCGACGCTCTATCCACTGAGCCAAACCGGTTAGGGCCCATTAGGTTTTGATAAGATATTGGAAGAGCCAGGATGCCCAAGCTCACAGTAACAGTTCACAATTGTTCTATTCTCCAAGCACTAGCCAAAGGAGTGTCATCTCATTTAAATGCCAGAACGGCCCTAGCTGGTTTGGCTCAATGGATAGAGCATCAGCCTGCGGACTAAAGCA
The DNA here is from genome assembly GCF_951640355.1 of Cnephaeus nilssonii. Classification (NCBI taxonomy): domain Eukaryota; kingdom Metazoa; phylum Chordata; class Mammalia; order Chiroptera; family Vespertilionidae; genus Cnephaeus; species Cnephaeus nilssonii. The sequence continues at coordinate 67,625,967 of NC_137082.1, read as the reverse complement.
GCGGTCGCCAACCGGTGATCCACAAATCATTGGTGGCCTGTGAGGTCTGAAAGGTTGGCGACCGCTGGAGTAAAGGGTCCCGGATTCAATCCCGGTCAAGGGCACATGCTTGGGTTGCAGGCTCGATCCCCAGTAAGGGGGTGTGCAGGAGGCAGCGGATCAATGATTCCCTCCATCATTGATGTTTCTCTCTCTCTCTCTCTCTTCTTCTTCTCTGAAATCAATAAAAATATATTTAAAAATAAAAAATAAATAAATACCAAAACAGTTCCCTAAGATTAGAGATGGGGAAACTGAGGCTCAGAGAGGCTCATCCAGTGTTGCCCTGCAAGTAAACAGCACCGCCACCAGGAGATGAATGCTGTTCCTTCGGATACCCGGGCCCACTTGACGGGCACCGCTCTGTGCCCAAGGAGAGTTCTCGGGAACCGGTCAAGCTTGAGCTGGTAGGACAGGTCAGAATCAGAAATTCAGAGAGTCCAGGAGGCCACTGCCAGGGCGGAGCCACTCCCATGGTCAGACGGACTGCAGGAGCGGGAAACGCGTCCTGCCCAGTGCCGGAGGGAAGCAGTGTGCTGCCTCGTGGATGAGCCCCAGAGACAGGGAAGAGAAATGAGCCAGAAACAGAAGGACGGGTGGGTGATCTCTCTTATAGGAGGGACATGGACAGGCAAATTCACACAGACAGAAAGGAGAAGGGCGGTGACTTACCTAGGCCTGGAGGAAGGGGAGAGGGGAGTTAATGTCTCCTGGGCGAGTTTCCCTGGGGGGAGGTGAAAAAGTTCTGGAGAGGGATGGTTACCCAGCACTGTGAGGGTACCGGATGCCACTGAGCCATCCCCTTCAGGTGGTTTAAATGGTACCTTTGTGTTATGTACATTTTACCACAATTTTTAGAGAAACATTGACTGGTTGCCTTCCATAGACGCCCTGACTGGGGATCGAACCACCAGCCTTTGGGTGTCAGGGAGGATGCTCCAACCAACTGAGCCACCCAGCCAGGGTGTGCACCAACCCTTTTGCATATCTTTTTGCAGGGCCTCCCCGGCCTACCACAGGACCCACCCGTGGCACATGTGCAGCTAGGTGTGGCCATGTGACTAAGGTGCAGCCAACTCTGTCCATGGGCTCAGAAAGGAAGTGACGCAGGCCACACAGCCGGGAGGCAGCAGAGCTGGCTCTGAATCCAGGGCTGTCTAAGTCTTGCCTGAGCAAGGTCGGAGAGGACCTGCTTGACAGCCTTCTAGGCATCAAGGATATACTCCTGCGTGAGTGTCCAGGCTGCAGTGAGGGCGAGGGGCTGGCCTGGCACTGACCATGCAGACAGGTGCGACCCCTGGGCATGGCGGAGCAAGAACATGGGAGGAACCAAGGTGCCTGAAGGACCATGTGCAGCAGAGCTGCCTGTCAGGCAAGCGGAGGCCAACATCCCTCCCTGCTTCTGTGCAAAACAAGTCTGAGAGCCAGCTTCCTGCTCCAGAAACACTTGCTCCTGAAATATGTGATTGTGAACTAAATAAGGCAGCTTACTAATCAAGGTTAATAAGTTGCTTGTCCAGACTTCCTTCAAGACACTTGCTTCGCTGTGCCCACCAGTCCAAAGCTGTTATGTCAAAAGCTGTCAATTCTAACCAGTTCCCTGTCTTTCAAGACCTGACTTGAAATCACCCACTTAGGACCCTAAAACTCTGTAAGTCCCTTCCCCTGACTTCCCCCTTCGGAGGTACTACTGGCTCTGTCAACATGCTTTTGCTTGTGATTGCTTGGAGGAATCAAAAGCTGACATTGGAGTCTCTTTTTTTACAGCAATCCAGCTTTCTCCTAACGAATCCATTGCCTGTTACAGGAAGAAACTCACATGGGCAAGTCTATTCTGATGTTGGCCTGTTAAGCATAACTCACAGACTGTAAGACTGCCCTGGAACACCTCTTCCTGACTTCCCAACCTGGCCGGCTCCCCCTCCCTCTTCCCCTGGAACAAAATAGCTATTTCTTTGAGCTCCAGATGAAGCAGTTGTTAAGAGGTGAATTGTAGGCAAAACATGCCTTCAGGAAGGGGGAGAGGGGAGAGAGAAACATATATTTGTTGTTCCACTTATTTTCTGCATTCATTGGTTGATTCTTGTAGGTGCCCTAACTAGGGATCGAACCCACAACCTTGGCGTATAGGGGACAAGGCTCTAACCAACTGGGCTAGGTAGCCAAGGTAAGACATGCCTCTTTCATTGCTGGAATCATACTCACTGTAAGGAGTGGACTTAGGGTGACCAAGTCTTCCTGGTTTGCCCAGGGCTGTCCCAATTTCATTTATTTATTTTTAAATATTTTTATTGATTTTTAGAGAGAGAGGAAGGGAGAGGGAGAAAGAGAAATATCAATGGGCTGCCTCCTGCACGCCCCCCCCTACCAGGGATCGAGCCCACAACCTGATGTGCCCTGACTGGGAATCGAACCAGCAACCTTTTGGTGAACAAGATGACGCCCAACCAACCGAGCCCTACTAGCCAGGGCTGTCTCCATTTTAAAACGGGAAATCTCACATTTCAAGAACCCCGGGGTCCCAGGCAAACTGGGACAGTTGGTCACCCTAAAAGACTGCCACCCTGAGAAAGGCACCCTGGGACCAAGGCTGACCTGAGCACCGTGGGGACAAGTGTCCATCGCTCCCTTCCTCAGGCTCAAGTGGGATCATGGATAGACTCGGGTACAAAATATTAATTGGTGACGAATAGACAGACTATTTCTAGAAGGATGCACAAGAAATGAAATGGGCAACTGGGGTTGCTTCTGGGGATGAGAGCCTGGGAGGTGGGTTCCACTTACTAAGCACAGGAAAACTCCGCCTCTCTACGTGGACTTGGGCACACCTCAGAATCACCCGGAGGGTTTGTTAAGCACAAATTGAGGGATCCCCTCCAGAGCTTCATCCCAAGGTCGGGTGGGGCTGAGCATTTGCAGTTCTAGTAAGTTCCCAGGTGCTGCTGCTGGTCCAGGGAATGAACTTTGATTGAGAACCGCTGCTCTGAGCTGATTACTGTAACTAGCAACCTAGATCAGTTTTACCTGCCAGGCGCATCTCATTGCAGCCTCACAGCATTATTCCCATTATTGTTATTATTTTACAGATGCGATAACCAGGACTCCCAAACGTTAAGTGACTTGTCCAGGGTCACACAGCCAGGAAGTTGTTGAAGTCTGGGTTTGAACGCTGCTCTATCTAACTAAAGGCAGGAGAGGACCTGTGCAATCAACTTCTTTCTAGGCATCAAAGCAAGCGCTCCTATCACCTGCAAGTCAATACTGCACAACCAAGGCTGCTTACTGCTGTACAGGCAAAAAGCCTTCCCGCCTCACCTGAAGTTCGGCAGCTTGCAAAACGGCCTTCGTTAAACTCTGTGGGGGAACGGCGCCCCCTGGTGGCTGTTTGGAGCGCCGCGTTCCTCTCCCTTGGCTGGGCGCTCTGTTCTTTTGAATCAGCAGCATTCCTCAGCCCCATTACTAACATGGAAAATATTATTCAGTCCATTCCATCCTCAGAAAGAATGCAGAGTGTTGAAAGGGGGTGGGGACTTCAGAGCTGAGGAATGTAAAGGAAGGGCGGTGGACCTGTCCCTGGGGAGCTCAGGGGGCTGGGGTAAAAGGATAAAGACGGTAAGCTGAGAACAATCCGGACTTTGACCTTTTGACCCTCCCAAGCACGCCTGCTGAGGAATTTCCAGGACTAAGCCTCATAGGGCTGTTATAAAAATGCCACGTGTTCTCTGAATGCCAGTGCCCGCTTCATGATCCAGTCCATTTGCTCATTCAGTTTTTCATTCAGCAGATATTTTTTGAAAGCCTACTACTATATGCCAGCACTATTCTAGGTGCTGGGGATACAGAAATAAATAGAACAGCCTGAATCCCTGCCTAGATGAATGCCCTCCTGCCCAAGAATGATCAATGAATGAGTGAATGAATAAAACACATTCATATATTTTTTATTTTTATTGATTTTAGAGAGAGGAAGAGAGCCAGAAAGAAAGAGGGAGAGATCAATTTGTTGTTCCACTTATTTATGCATTCATTGGTTGATTCCGTATATGTCCTGATGAGAGATCAAACCCAAAACCTTGGCCTATTGGGACAATACTCTAACCAACTGAACTACCCAGCCCAGGCAAATAAAACACATTTAGAAAAATAAGGAAGATGGTCTCTAGACCTCACTGAGAAGATGACATTTAAGCAAAAGTTTGAGGGAGGAGAGGTAAAGAGAGGAGCAGTTATTTTGCGGGGGGGAGGGGGGGGAGAATGTTCCAGAAAAGAGAATGGTAAGAACAAGGGCCTGGGGCGTGCATGGTTAGCACATTTGAGGACTTGGACTAGGCTGTAGATAATTGAGTGGGATATATATTTTTATTGTCCAGGATCCACTTGCCCTGTTATTATAATGGAATCATTTTTATTAAATCAACTCACTTTTAAAAACTTATGTCAGTCTCATCAGGGTGGGTTGAGGAAAGAATAGGAGGTAAGAAAGGGGAGATGGCAGCTATAAACAAGCCTTTGAGAAATTTTTTTTTTTTTACTGAATTTATTGGGGGTGACACTGGTTAACAAAATTATACAGGCTACAGGTGCACAATTCCATAACAATTCTTTCTGGTTTTTAAAAAATATATTTTATTGATTTTTTTAGAGAGAGGAAGAGAGAGGGACAGAGTCAGAAACATCGATGAGAGAGAAACATAGATCAGCCGCCTCCTGCATACCTCCCACTGGGGATGTGCCCGCAACCAAGGGACACGCCCTTGAGGGGAATCGAACCTGGGACCCTTCAGTCCACAGGCCGATGCTCTATCCACTGAGCCAAACCAGCCAGGGCTCTTTCTGTTTTTCATATTGGCTTTATGAAGTGATTCATGAATCAGGCAGCATCCCATCTAGCAACTAGAAGGGCATTCCCCAAAGTAGAGTTTTTGACCGCCTCGGGCCCCCGTCCAACCTGCCCCTTCCATGTGGCTTTGATAAGCACCAAAGTGAGGCGTGGTCCTTGTTTCCGCTTCCCTCCCGCTGCAGCTCCAGGAGGAGCAGCCCTGTGGCACAGCGCCCTTCCCCGGCCCCGCATCTCCGCCCCACCATCTCTTGGTCTCCCTGCCTTCACCCTTGCGCCACTGCAATCAGTCTCCCACCCAGACCTGAAAAAGCAAATCAACTCATGCCAGACCCCTGTTTAAAATTCTCCATTGGTTTTTCATAGAAACCAGCATAAACCTTTTTTTTTAAAAAATATGTTTTTATTGATTTCAGAGAGGAAGGGAGAGGGAAAGAGAGAGAGAGACATCCATGATAGAAACATGAATGATGAGAAAGAATCACTGATTGGCTGCCTCCTGCACGCCCCACACTGGGGATGGAGCCCACAACCCGGGCATGTGCCCCTGACCGGAATTGAACCCGGGACCCTTCAGTCTGCAGGCCGATGCTCCATCCCCTGAGCCAAACCAGCCAGGGCAGCAGCATAAACCTTTTTCATGGCCTCCAAGAGCCTCCATGATCTCAACCTAGCCCACTCCTGTGTCTGAACATCTAGTCTGTTTCTTTTAACTGCTTCTCTGCACTCTGTGCAGCCAGCACATTTTACCAACGTACTCTCTTAGCAATGGCTCCCCATCCCTACCTCCACCTCCACCTCCCTGCCTACACACGTGTCATTGCAATGGGCATCTTTGTGCGTGCCCCCCTGCGGAATGAATGAGCACTTCTGTGGGATCTATATCCAGGAGAGGAGATGCCCGGTCGTAATGCATGTGGGTGACTACCATCTGCTTGCTCTCCTGCATAGCTGACCCTATCTTTACCATTTCCAGCAGCCATGGGGTTTTCTATAGTCCCAGGAAAGGTATTCTATTCCTCCTTGTTACACCTGTAGTTGGACATCTGTTGTTTTTTTTTTCAAAGCCATATCCATTGTTCCTTTTTCTGATCACTGCACTCTAGTTTTCTAGTTGGAGGAACTACCTGTCCCTCATTCTCAATCCCCATGATTCAGATGGGACTGGCTTTGCTCTCCCGTCCTGTTTTGACCATGTGACTGAGCATTGGCCAATCAGCGTCTTGCATTTCCCAATCAATCAAATGAAGGCACATGACTCAAACTAGGCCAAATTAAAGCCAATCCAGGACTTTTACTGGAAGTAATGGGGAAAAGGCTCTCTTTCCCCGGGGGTGGCTAAACCAGTTAGTCTGGAACTGCTAGAGGCCATCATCTCGACGCTCTCAGGGGGAAGCTGCTGGAGGTGAAGCCTTCGCAGAAGAAAGCATAGCTGAGAAATGGAGACTTTAAGTCCCGATGTGCCTCTGGAACCAACCATGCCTGAAGCCAGGGTGCACTGAAGCTTACCGTTACAAAAGCCAATACATGCCTTTTCCGCTGAAGCCAATTTGAGTTGGGTTTAGGTTACTCACAGCCAAAACAATTCAACCAACTCGCAGCTCCTGCCCCACCCATCCTGCTGCCCAGCACAGAGCAGGTCACAGGACAAATGTTTGCTGAATGAATGAGTGAGTCCATGTGTGGGAATAAATGACATGTGAGAAACATGTGATGTATAAATACCCCAATGAGCGCTCCAAGCGTTTAGATGAAGTCATACTCTGGGAAGGCCCGTAAGTAAGAAAATGGGCTTAAAAAAAATTCCTGTTGCTAAATTCAAATTCTAGAGCTAAACAGACTTGTGTACGCTCATTCCCCGTGGTTCAGTTTTGTTTCTTCTCCGCTCAGTCAGGTAACCCTCATTAAAATAGGAAGGTAACTTAAAACCCAGCCACGTTCCCCCTAGAGGCACAGAGACAAGGCGAACTAGCACAAGACTCTCCCTTCCACAGCTTTCCAGGGATGTTGTCCTTGGTGCTTACTTTTATGACAAGTGCGTTGATGCAGGTACTGAGCAACCTGAAGAGTGAGCACATCGGTGCCATTCATCCGACAATGATTTGAACTAAAATAAAATTTGATTGTTTTTGGCCTTTGAATTTTTAAAAAATATATTTTCATTGATTTCAGAGAGGAAGGGAGAGGGAGAGAAAGATAGAAACATTAATGATGAGAGAGAATCATTGATAGGCTGCCTACCACACATCCCCCACTGGGGATCGAGCCCACAACCCGGGCATGTGTCCTTGACCTGAATCAAACCTGGGACCTGTCAGTCCGCAGGCCGACGCTCTATCCACTGAGCCAAACCGGCTAGGGCTGAATTTTTTTTATTAATTAAAAAATAATACATGTTTTGGATTTTAAAAGACCCAAAGGTCAAGTCGAACAGAAGGGCATCTATGACAGGCCATGTGCTTTCCACCTCTGGCTCACCCCCAGTTGCCTTCTCAAGAAGCAGCCACACCCTCGCTGAGTAGTTCAGTTGGCTAGAGCGTCGTCCCAATATGCCAAGGTTGCTGGGTTGCTGGTTCGATCCCCAGTCAGGAGGGCACATACAAGAATCAACCAATGAATGCATAAAGAAGTGGAACAACACATCGATGCTCACCCCCTCCCTCTCCCCCATTCTTTCTCTCCCTAAAAATCAATAAATAAAAAATAAAAGAAAGATGCAGCCACAACACCAGTTTCTCTTGTCACTTCCCAGAGAGCCTCTGCATTACAAGCTCTATCAGCCAAGGTTTGTGATTGCAAGCAACAGAGACCTACAATGGCTAACCTAACCGGCAAGGGGGTCTATTAGAAAGCTGTGGGGGGCTTACAGAATCACAGGAAGGATAAAAAGCAAGCTGGAAACGAGGGAGGCCAAGCATGGAAAATTCTGTCCAGGTGAATATTGCTGTCACCACTGGACATATTTAGCCCGACACGGCCTCTGCCAGGGCACACAGCTGCTGACTCCTGACCACCACGTGCAGGGTCAATCTAAACTCACGGTACACTTACCTTAGCTTCACTTGCTCAAGAGATGAAACTCCTGGGCAGGAACATCTGATTGCCCAGTCATGTGCCCTCCTGGCCAGGTGGTGGAGAGAAAGGTCTCTTTATTTGTAATTTTGAGAAATCTTGCTAAATTTCCTTCTAAGAGATCATTTCTGTCAATGCTTCTAACAACAGCCCAGAAGAATTTATGTTGCAAGGTGCCAAAAGAGCATAAAGAATAAGATTTTGAACTAAGAGTGGATGCCTTTTTGCATACTATGCAGCCTTGTGGAAGAGGTTAAAAGCCCCTGACAACTGCCAGTGGGGCTGTGCAAATCCCTACAGAATTCCAGGATCTCTTTATAGTCCTGGATGAGAGGAGAAGAAAGCCACCTGGATAATATTGGTGTAATTGGCCCCCCCATGGCACTTTGGTGATTGATCCCTTTGAAGATCAGCCTCTGTGATGGGGGAGGGTCAGATTTGTTTTTATCTCCATTTTTAAGACGCGAATTTCCAATTCATTAAAAAAGAAATCCTAGGGGTACCAATTCTCAAGGAGCCCCTTAAGATTTGACATTGGGGAATGGGCTTTTGAATTGTCATCAAAATGAAATCATAGGTATAATGATGGCATTGTACCGTGGTGTTTAAGTAGCAAAAGAAATGAACCAGTTAGGAATGTTTGGAGCTCTGAACAACAGCACATTTGAGTAAGAGTGGCTTACATTTTTCTCTCCAAACAAGGAATCTGGAAGCAGGCAGCGGCTGTCGCTGGGTGAGTGATAGGAGAGCCCAGCTACCCTGTGATCATCTTGGCCTTTTCCTCCTGCTGCAGGGAGATGGCTGCGGCGGCTCCAGGCGTCGTGGCCGTGTTCAAGGCAGGAAGAGGCAGGGGAAGGGCTGGAACCAGTTGTGTTTGTCCCTTTTATCAGAAAGCAAACATATTCCTGGAAATCCAGCAGCAGAGTTGGCAACCACCACGGCAAAGAAGCTTTCCAGCTTTTAAAACAGGAGGAAGAAGAGAGTCAGAGACTGGGAACAGTAGCTGGCTCAGCCAGTTGGCTCTCTCTGCCACAAGAAACATCGGCACAGCCATCGCGTGTTGGAATATTGAAATCTCTTGTCCTTCTTTCAGTTCTTGCCCCTGGATGATGGACCCTGTCATCGTTTTTCATGTCTGTATCTATCCACAGGGACTTAATCGTAATTCACGATGTGAGCTAGTAAGGGTTATTAAAATGCGGTATCCATGAACTAAAATTAGCCAACTCATCCACATGGGTGTTCTGCCAAGTCCTGTTGGCTGCCACGCAACGCTTGATGGTCTTGCCTTTGCACAAATGGCTGAAAATTCCTACGATTTAAGGAGAAGACACTTTGTTATCCATTAGTTATGCTTCTCAATAGCTGATTCTACTTCCTGTGTACAGAGATAACATCACATGCCCAGTTGGTTGGAGCATCATTCCATACAGGGGAAAGTCACTAGCCCAGGGGGCAGGTGCCATCCCTGGTCGGGGTGCATATGAGAGGCAACCAACGGATGTTTCTCTCTCTCTCTCCCCCCTCTCCCTTCCTCTCTCTCTAAAATAAATAAAAAATATCCTCAGGTGAGGATTAAAAAAATATATTACACCCTATTGTCAGTTGAATTGTGTCTTCCAAAGAGATATGTTCAAGTCCTAACCCCTGTTCCTGTAAATGTGACTTCATTTGGAAATAGGGTCTTTGAAGATGTAATTTAGTTAAATTAGGATGAGGTCATATTGGATTAGGATGGGTCCTCAGCCAATGACTGGTATCCTTATAAGAAGAGAAAACAGACCTTTGTGTACTGTTGGTGGGAATGTAAAATGGGACGGCCATTGTGAAAAACAGTTTGGCACTTCCTCAAGAAGTTAAGCATAAAATTACCTTATGATTGAGCAATTCCACTCCTAGATATATACCCTAAATAATTGAAAACAGGTATTCAAACAAATACTTGCACATGAATGTTCATAGCAGCACTATTCACAAAAGCCACAAAAGTAGAAACAACCCAAATGTTCATCAGTTGATGAATGGAACAAAATGTGGTATATTCATACAACGAAATATTATCCAGTCGCAAAGAAGAATGAAGCATTGATACATGCTACAACATGGATGAACCTTGGAAACATTATGCTAAGTGAAAGAAGTCACACCTGAAAGGCCACATATTGTATGATTCCATTTATGTGAAATGTCCAAAATAGGTAAATCCATAGAGACAGAAAGTAGATTAATGATTGGCATGAGCTCAGGGCAAGGGGAATAGAGAATGACTGCTACTTGGTATGGGTGATTTCCTTGCTGGGTGATGAAAATGTTTTTGAATTAGACGAGGGGGACAAAAAAAGAGAACTAGATACACAACATTGTGACTGCTGAGTACCAATGACGGTTAATTTTATGTTATGTAACTCTCACATCAATTTAGAAGGAGGAGAAGAATGAGGAGGAAGAAAAACAAGAAAGAAAGAGCCATAACAGTTATTGCTGTTGGCCATATGGAGGAAATCCTTCCACATTTGTATATTGTTACTAGAGGCCCGGTGCATGGGGCGGGGGGGGGCGGTCCCTCAGCCTGGTCTGCACCCTCTCCAATCTGGGACATTCCTCTCGCAGTCGGGGACCGCTGGCTCCTAACTGCTCACCTGCCTGCCTAATTGCCCCTAACCCCTCTGCCTGCCTGCCTGATGCCCCTAACTGCTTTCCCCTGCCGGCCTGATCGCCCCTAATTGCTCTCCCTTGCTGGTCTGATCACCTCTAACCGCCTCTGCCTTGGCCTCTGCCACTGTGGCTTTGTCTGGAAGGACGTCTGGAAGATGTTTGGTCTATCTGGTCTAATTAGCATATTACCCTTTTATTAGTATAGACGGCTTTTGGGCAATATCCCTTAACATTTGATGAAATAGGTTCCACGCTTAGGAAGCAATATGTAAGAATATGTATGCAAAAAGACTTCTGCAGTATTATGCAGTGGCAAAAATGGCAAACAAAGGGAGGGGTTGAATAGATCATGGTACAGCCACACTACAGAATATTGCATAATCATTAAAATACTCTCTGCCAGGTGACCTGGAAGGATTTCTATGTGACATTGTTAAATGAGAAAAGCAGGGTGCAGAAAAATGAGGTCTACATGATCCTATTTATATAAACTCCTGTGTATCCAGTATGTATATGTGGGTATGTTTATGTGTATGTTCATATATATATGTATATATATTTTTTATTTCTCTATGCATCCAAATACATTTGTGTATATGTATTTGTATGAAATTACACAGGCATGGAGAAGAAGTTGGGAGTATATAAGTTAGAGAAAAGGGGAAGAAAAGGAGAAGAAGGAAGGGAGAAGCCTACCAAAAAAAAAAAAGAAAAGAAATACAAAAATATTTCATTAGAAAAGGACCCCCCCATATATAAGATATGGTTGCCTTTATAATTTTATGTAAAATTATATACATGTGCACATCCTATATAATAAAAGCCTAGGTGGCGTCGTGTGATGCCCTCATGTGACATTGTCACAAGATGGCTGCTGCGATGTTGCCATAAGATGGCCGTCACAAGATGGCTGTCACAAGATAGCCGCCACAACATGGCCGGCAGGGGAGGGCAGTTGGGGGGCGAACAGGCCAGCAGGGGAGGGCAATTGGGGACAATTGGGCCAGTAGGGGAGGGCAGTTGGGGGCGAGATCAGACCAGCAGGGGAGGGCAGTTGGGGGTGATTGAGCCGGCAGGGGAGCGGTTAGGGGGCGATTAGGCTGGCAGGCAGGCAAGCGGTTAGGAGCCAGCAGTCCCAGATTGTGAGAAGGATGTCTGACTGCTGGTTTAGGACCAATCCTGCAGTCAGACATCCCCTGAGGGGTCCCAGATTGGAGAGGGTGCAGGCTGGGCTGAGAGACATGCCCCCCTCCCCCGTGCATGAATTTCGTACACCAGGCCTCTAGTACATATATAAAGACATTGAAGGTAGGAGGAGAGGAAATTGGAGGAAGGTGGTCAAAAGGTACAAACTTCCAATTCTAAGGTAAATAGGCACTAGGGATGCAATGCACAGCATGGTGATGCTAGCTAACAATGCTGTATGACACATAGAAAAGTTTTTTTTTTTTTTTAATAATATATTTTATTGATTTTTTACAGAGAGGAAGAGAGAGGGATAGAGAGTTAGAAACATCGATCAGCTGCCTCTTGCACACCCCCTACTGGGGATGTGCCCGCAACCAAGGTACATGCCCTTGACCGGAATCGAACCTGCAACCCTTGAGTCTGCAGGCCAACACTCTATCTACTGAGCCAAACCGGTTTCAGTGATAGAAAAGTTTTTAAGGCAGTAAATCCTATGAGTTCTCATCATGAGGAGAAAATTTTTTCCCTTTTTCTAATTTTTTCTTTGTTTTTATTGCAGCTCCATGAAAAGATGGATGTTAGCTAAATCTATTGTGGTAATTATTTCACAATATATCTAAATCAAACCATCGTGCTATATGCCTTAAACTTATACAGTGATGTGTGTCAATTATTTCTCAATAAAACTGTAAAATTAAACCTTTAAATCATAAACTTACTAGGTGTACCAGTTACTAATGCATATTTTTTTCAATAGATGGAGTTACACATATGTTGATATATATGCGATTTGATATGTATGCTATTTGGTTGTATTGACAACAAGGTTCAAAACTTTATATGTCAAATTTGCTGAAGGTGTTAACATCATAGATATTTTTATGCTTAAAAATGTCGAATTTTGTGCCCAAAAAAGAGCATTTGTGGGAAGTTTTAACTCATTACTTTATTTTGAAGAAAAAGTTATCATATACTTCGGGAAGCTTATGGTGAACATGCTCCATCTCAAGATACTTGTGAACACTGGTTTAAACGCTTTAAAAGTGATGATTTCGATGTGAAAGACAAAATATGTCCTGCTCAACCAAAAAAGTTTGAGGCCAACAATTACAAGCATTATTGGATGAAGATGCTTGTCAAACTCAAAAACAACTTGCAGAAAGATTAAACGTTGCTCAGCAAACGATTTCCAATCGTTTACAAGCAATGGGAAAGATTTTAAAGGAAGGAAAATGGGTGCCACATCAACTGAACGAAAGACAAATGGAAAACCAAAAAGTCATCAGTAAAATGTTGCTTCAATGGCACAAAAGAAAGTCTTTTTTGCATCGAATTGTGACTGGCGATGAAAAGTGAATTTATTTTGAGAATCCCAAATGCACAAAATCATGGGTTGATCGAGGTCAACCATCAACATCGACTGCAAGGCCAAATCGCTTCAGAAAGAAGACACTGCTCTGCGTTTGGTGGAATCAGGAAGGTGTGGTGTATTATGAGCTTCTAAAACCAGGTGAAACTGTTAATACTGATCGCTAAGGACAACAAATAATCAATTTGAACCATGCTTTGATTGTGAAATGACCAGAATGTTCAAGAAGACAGGACAGCCCAAGGAAAATCATTTGGGCAAAAATTGAAAAAGGATCTCCAGTCAAATTTATAGAAAATATTCCTTTATTAACCTTTGGTTGAGAATATGTTTGTATATTTTCAGAAAACAACTCCGAGACCATGTGGATTCCAGCAAGAGAGGAATCGACAGGACTACTCCAGCCATGAAGACAGAAGAAAAGCAGTCCAGAGATGGAAGACGCTGATGTGGCCTTCCCATACTAGCAGTTAGCAGCTGTGCATCACTGCAGATTGCCCAGGACCAAACCGGACAGAGTCGGACCTGCATTACCACCATTTGTCCACCATCCAGAACTGAAATGTCAGTGCTGACATGTACACATAAGGAACTGTTGGACATTGAAATTGGGTCTCAAAAGAACTGTTGGCCCAGAAAGAAAATCACTACACACTGATTCATTTGCCTGTCACCATAACCATTATTGCTTGTCTCATTTTCGGTTCTTATAAGTGTATTTCTAATAGCACATGATCTCACTCATCTAGGGGAAATAATGAACAACATAGACTGATGAACAAGAACAGACCCAGAAACAAGGAGGCATGGATCAGACTGTCGGGCCTCGGTGGGAGGGTAGGGAAGGGTGGGGGTAAAGGGGGAGATCAACCAAAGGACTTGCGTGCAGGCATATGAGCCTAACCAGCGGTTAAGGACAACAAGGGGGTGGGGGCATGTGTGGGGAGGGGTGTGGGATGGGAATGGGGGGACGAGGACAAATATGTGATACCTTAATCAATAAAGAAATTAAAAAAAAAAGAAACAAAAGAACGAAGGGGGATAGAAAGAAAGAAGAGAAACCAGTGATTTGAAGGGACCAATGATATATAGTGTCAGACCATTCATGGAAACATATTTAAGGGGACAATGCACGTAAATGCATAGGAAGTTTCTGGAAGGATACACAAGGCCAAGTGCTACATGGGTATAGGTAAAAGAAGCATAGGGAAGAGTTACTTTTTCACTTCTCTTTTTAAAATCATGAACATGTGTTACTTATATGATTTTTAAAATAGATATTTTAATGATTAAAATAAAAACACATTGTTGATGAAAGTAAAATTCCAATTCAGAGAAAATTAATTTTTAAGAAAACTGTTATTCTCCAACAATGTCAGGAAAAGCATGTGTAGCTATTTGACACTGACAGAGGGTCAGATTGCCATGAGTCACTATGATTTCACATATGAAAATAAAAACGCCCACCTCACTAGATTGGAAATATTCAATAAAATTTCTAGAAAGCACACACACACACACACACACACACACACACACACACACGAAGACAGGACAAAGTAATTTTGCTTCATGATGATGCACCATCATACACTTCAAAACCAGTTAAGGACACGTTAAAAGATCCTGCCTGGGAAGTATTAACCCACCCGCTGTATTCACCAGACCTTGCTCCTTCAGATTACCACTTGTTCTGATCGATGGCACAGGCACTTTCTGAGCAGCACTTCAAAACGTATGAAGAAGTGGAAAACTGGGTCTCTGAATGGTTTGCCTCAAAACAAGAAAAATTCTATTGGGACGGTATTCACAAATTATCTGAAAGAGGGGAAATGTGTAGCTAGCGATGGACATTACTTTGAATAAAGCACTTTTGATATTACTCTTGAAATTATTGTGTTTTCTTTGATTACAAAATCACCATTATTAACTGGTACACCTAATGCACTATAACCAATTAAACACAACTAAATACAGAATTAAAATTATTGTTTCTTTGGCTTCATCATTATCAATTAAGCTGTGGTGCCTTTTCTCTCTCTCTCTTTTTTTTAAATATATTTTATTGATTCCTCACAGAGAGGAAGGGAGAGGGATAGAGAGCCAGAAACATCGATGAGAGAGAAACATCGATCAGCTGCCTCCTGCACACCCTCAACTGGGGATGTGCCCGCAACCAATGCACGTGCCCTTGACCGGAATCGAACCCGGGACCCCTCAGTCCGCAGGCCGACGCTCTATCCACTGAGCCAAACCGGTTTCGGCTTCTCTCTCTTTTTTTAAAATATGTTTTTATTGATTTTAGACAGAGAGGAAGGAAGAGGGATAGAGAGATAGAAACATTGATGACAGAGAAACATCCATCAGCTGCCTCCTGCAAGCCCCCTACTGGGGTTGGAGCCTGCATCCTGGGAAAATGCCCTGACTGGGAATTGAACTGGGGACCTCTTGGTTCATGGGTGAGGCTTAACCACTGAGCAACCCTGGCCGGGAAGTGAGGCCTTCTTTATGCACAGTGTGAAGTTGTATATTTGCATAAATAGTGTTTCTGGTATATAATTTTCCACGTATCTGGCATCAGAATATGTATGTTCTATGAGTCAAATATGTATTACTCAGAATATCTCCTAAAGTATATCCAGACTCCCCCGTATTAAGTTATGTGATTACATAATTAATGTAAATATTTACAGCACCCCCACCCCCAAAGGAAAGAGCATTCAGTCTTTTCTTGCTCAGGAATGAGGCCCTCCAAGAAGACTGCTTTAGCCCAATAGTTTCCCTGGACTTTTGTGATACTGCCAATGAACTAGGAGACAGATGGAAACAAAGCTTCAGAGCAGATGTCTGTTTTTTGTTTGTTTGTTTTTAATATATATATATATATATATATATATATATATATATATATTTTTTTTTTTTTTTTTTTTTCAGAGAGGAAGGGAGAGAGAAATAGAAACCTCAATGATGAGAAAGAATCATCGATCAGCTGCCTCCTGCACGCCCCACACTGGGGATGGACCCGGCAAACGGGCATGTGCCCTTGACTGGAATCGAACCCAAAACCCTCAGTCTGCAGGGAGACGCAGTATGCACTACGCCAAACCAGCTGGGGCTAGATGTCCGTGTTTTTACCTACTGAGCATTCCTTTGGAGGATGCTGCTGCCCTCACTGCCATTCCCTGGTTCCTCAAGGAGTCCACATCTGGGTCCTTCATTTCTGCTGTGAGCAGGTGCCCCACGTCTAGCCAATCAGAGGACACCATTCATCTGGCCACTGTGATTGGTTCAGGGCTGAACACATGATCCAATCTGGACCAATCAGAGAATTCACTTCTTACCTACGCTCCTGAACTGTCAGAAACACTCCTTTTCTTGGAACTTCTGCAGCTGTCTTTGGATCACATTGAGAAAGTCCACACAGACAGAGCAGGAGGGAGTAAAAGATTCTGATGGCACCTTCGAGCATCTGGAACCGCAGAGCTGGAAGGTAGAACTACTTTGGACATTTTATTTCCGTTCTACACTTTAAGAACCTCTCATCTAAAGAATTGGGGAAAGAGGGCCAGAAGAAGCGTATAGGCTAGGGGCTGACTGAGGGGCTTGGGAAGGCAGAGCAGGTGAGGGGTGTGGCTGGGAAAGGATAGAGACTTAATTGGTATCGCTGAGAGTTTCTTGTGTTCTTGAGAGATGTGAAAGGGAAATGTGATTCCTTTTTAGTTACTTTTGGCTGTTGAACTGTGTTTCTTTTTTTTTAAAGCTGAGCTTTTATTTTTTAAAATATATTTTTATTGATTTCAGAGAGGAAGGGAGAGAGAGAGAAAGATTGAGACACCAATGATGAGAGAGAATAATTGATCAGCTGCCTTCTGCATGCCCCTTACTGGGGATCAAAGCCGCAACCCAGGAATGTGCCCTTGACTGGAATAGAACCAGGGACCTTTCAGTCCGCAGTCTGATGCTCTATCCACTGAGCCAAACCAGCTAGGGCTGAACTGTGTTTCTTGAATGTGACTTATCACCAAGGCTAAACCTCTATGGGTCTCTGAATTCAGGAGGGTTACAATTGTCCAGTTACTGTCCATTGTTGTCACTAAGTGTTTTGTCCATTAGAAAGTGGATACAAGTAAAGGGATGGGCCATGGAAATTTTGCCCCATAGAGTGGGTCACAGTCTAGACTCCAGAGGGTTAGCTCCTGTGGAAATGAGGAGGTTGAGCGATCTTGTGGAGCCAGACAAAACGATGTATCCCACAGAGACAATGTTAATTGATTTAACACGTCACCAAGTATTGTTTTGTGTTGTTTGTGGTATATTAGCTCTTCATCTGGGTTCTCTTTGTCTCTCCAGATTAATGGTACATTCTTCATGGGCAGGAATCTTGAGTTCTGTGGTTTATTTCCCTCCTTTGTTCTTTCTTTCATTGAACATTTACTATGGGCCAAGTCCTGCTCTAGACAAATCAAACCAAGTGCTATGGCAGAGATAGCTGGTTTACCACTAATGTCGCTTCTTCCCTCTTTCTTTAATAATTGAACTCGTGACTTTTTGCTGCCACGTGGTTGTCATGATAACTACATTGTATGAGTCTCTCTTCTTAAAAATTCATTTTATTTTTTATTGACTGAAAGAGAGAGAGAGAGAGAGAGAGAGAGAGAGAGAGAGAGAGATTTGTTTTTCCACTTATTTATGCATTCATTGGTTGCTTCTTGTATGTATCCTGACAGGAGTTCAACCCCAAAACCTTGGCGTATTAGGATGATGCTCTAACCAGCTGAGCTGAGCTACCCAGCAAGGGCCAAGCCTCTTTTGGATCTAAGTGTTCTGTGGCTAAGTTCTGAGATGTTCATGTGCGTTTATGTGAGGTGTGAGCAGAAATGATGTATGCTCCTTCCAGGTTATTTCATTAAAAGGAATGGGCATGCTCTCTCTTTGCCTGTTCTCCTGCCCTTCCCCACTGGCCAGGATGCAGATATGACGGCAGGTGCTGGGGCAGCTACCTTGGACCCAGAGACGGAAGCTGTGTATTAAGGTTGTCAATGCTACTGCCCTAGCACCACCTAAATCTGGAATGTTAAGTGAGAGAAAAAGAAACTTGATTTTGTTTGAGCCAATAGAGAGGAGGTAAAAAAAAAAAAAAGTGGCAAGTGCTGAAATAGAGCTAACCCCATGGTGTTGTGAGGCTATACATTAGGGCTTGCTCAGCCTAGGCTGGGGTGCTGGTTGATAGAAGGCTTATTGAAGAGGATCCCTGAAAAGGATATCCACAGGTGGACATTGGAGTGGTACTAGACACTTAGGATTCTTTGGCTAAAGTAACAACAACTAAATCCGACAAGGACTATCTTTAAGGAGTCATTAATTTATTTAACAAACATTCACCTATCATTTACTATGGCAGTAATTAAAACAGAACAAAAAGAAAAAAAACTACAACAAAATTCTGCCTTCATGGATTTTATGTTCTTGTTATTATCTCACAAAACAAGAAATTGAGAGATAGGTGGTCCTGGGCTGGTAGCTACAGAGGTTCAACACTGTCTTTAAGGACCTATATTCTTTCCATCTCTTCTCTCTGCCATCCTCAGTGTGCAGACGTTGTCCTCCGTTTTGTAACCTCATTGTTGAAAAATGGCTGCCACTGCTCCAGGCATCACACGGCATGCACATCAATCCAGCAGAGCAGCAGAAGAGCATGGGACTGTTTCCTCCCACACAGCTCTTTGGTTTCTTTCTTTCTTTCTTTCTTTCTTTCTTTCTTTCTTTCTTTCTTTCTTTCTTTTTTTTTTCTAGAAGGAAAACTTTCTCAGAACTCCTCAGCAGACTTCAAGTTGCATTTTTCTGGAATTGTGTCACATTCCTAATAAAATCAGTGGCAATGGGAAGAAAACAACCCTGAGGGGCTTAAGTCAGTGGTTCTCAAACTCTTAAAAATTATAATGGCCCCAAAGAGCTTTGGTGTACATGGTTAGATTGATTGATATTTGCTATGTTAGAAGTTAAAACTGAAAAAAAAATTTTTTTAAGGTAAAGTCATTTTTAAAGTATATTTTTTATTGATTTCAGAGAGGAAGGGAGAGGGAGAGATAAAAACATCAATGATGAGAGAGAATCATTGATTGGCTGCCTACTGCACGCCCCCTACTGGGGATTGAGCCCACACCCAGGCATGTGCCCTTGATGGGAATCAAACCCAGGACCATTCAGTCCACAGGCTGATGCTCTATCCACTGAGCCAAACTGGCTAGGGCTGAAAATTTTAATTATACATAGTCATTAGTTCCTTTAAAATTACCCTTTGCATGTTAACATAAATAACAAATTTTATGAAAAATAGCTATATTTTATAAAAATTAGTGAAAAGTGTGACACTGTTTTGCATTTTTCTTGATCTCTTTGATATCTGGCTTAATAGAAGCTGGGTTCTAATTTCTGCTTCCATATTCAATCCGTTGTGATGTGTTGTTTTGCTTGAAATATATGAAGAAATTCAGTCCTCACACAGATATGTTGTTGCAAAACGGAGGGCCTTAATGGACGCCCTGGAAGGATCTCAAGGATCCTCAGGGGCTTGGGGGCACACCCTGAAAAACACTGGTTTAGAACAGCTCCCTGTGCTATGAGGGACTTAGCCCCCACCTCTAACTCCATACAGTTCAGCTTTCCTGTAAACACATGGCTGCTTCCATTCCGGAACAAAATCACAGTTCTCTTAGTAAGGATAAGGAGCAGAGTGGCTATTGGGTACTATCGTCAACCCTCAGTGTTTGCCACAGATGGCTCTGTAGTGGTGGTTTTCAAACGTATTTGACTGTATCCCACAAGAAAAAAAAAAACATTTTATATACACTGCACACATGCATACATCAGAAAGAAAAGTTTTATTAAACAATATTTAGACTTACAACATGCATTACACTATGATATTTTCTGTTCCTTCTATTCTATTTTATTTCATTAAAAAAAAAAGTGCTGGCCATAATCCATTAAATTTGTTTCATGACTCACTAGTGGGTCATTATCGTCAGTGTGAAAAATACTTCTCTCTAAAGACTTGATAGATTGGACAGAGGGGCAGGGCCGAGGTATCCAAGAGAAGGGAATTCAGTAAGAATTGTCTCAAAAGTTGGCCAGTGAAATTCCCTGAGGTCCCCGTGTTGACCCTACCTTTTTCCTTATTGCCTATATTAATTTCTTTATGTTTATCAGGGGAAGGTAGGCTCAACTCAACGGGTCTTAAAAAAAAAAAAAAGGAATCTGTTGAATCAGAATAGGGAAACACAGGAATTTTATAAGCTTCAGGCACAGCTGGAACCAGCTGCTCAAATGATGGGTAGCTGTCAATCTCTACCTGTAAACTCTGCTGTTGGTTGGCATCATTCTCAGGCAATAGTGGCCATCTTCAGCTCCCCTACTTCAAACGCCACAGAAAAAAAGAAAAGCAATTTTCCCAGTAGTTCTAGAAAAGTGTCTCAGTGCTGATGCTCTTTGGCTCAGCCTGGATTATGGGTCCACCTTAGGAAGGGGATGTTGAGGTCAGCCTCATCTGAACCACATGGGATGAAAGTAAACGGGCAACGGGTCCCCAATGGAAAATTAAGAAACTGTTGCTTGAAGAAGGGGAGAGGATTATGAGCAGGCAAAACCAGCATGTGTTCAATACCCTAAGTTCCATGAGGGGAGGGAAGGTGTTGGGTCTTGAGCACCGTTACGTTTCCAGAGACTGGCACAGACGAGGCTCAGAAAAGACTTGTATGAACAAGGCCTATTTTGTTTGTCTGATAGCGTAACCTGGGCCAATTTGGATTCCCAAAGGATAGAAGAAGTAAGGATAAATTAATAGATCGGTGGAAGAGAATAGAGAAGCAGGTTTAGAGGGACACATTTATGGCCAAGTTATTTTCAACAAAGCCACGAAGGTAACTCAGTGAGGAAAAGGAGTTTTGTTTTTCAACAACTATTGTTGGGACAATTGTGTGTTCATACTAAAAATCATGAACTTGACTCCTACCTCACATCATACATAAAAAATATTCAAGATAGGTAATAGGCCTAAACATAAAAGCTAAAATGTTAAGCTCCTAGAAGAAAATATAGGGCCCATTTAGTGTGGGCAAAGATTTCTTAGGACACTATAACATTAATCATAAAAGAAAAAATTTATAAATTGGACTTTATAAAAATTCAGAAAATTCTTCTCTTTAAAATTCACTGTTAAGTATACTGGATGGTATACTTTAAATGGGTAAGACGGTGAATTTTATGTTATGTAAATCTTATACTAATAACAAATTTTAATAAGCAGCCTATTGCTTGATTACAAAACTTTAGAATTCCCAAGTATATAGAATATTATTCATTGTTGTCAAGACAACTAAAAAATAAAATAAAAATGAATCACTTAAAAAAAAAAAAAAAAGAGCCCTAGACAGTTTGTATCAGTGGATAGAGCGTCGGCCTGTGGACTGAAAGGTCCTGGGTTCAATTCCGGTCAAGGGCACAAGTCCGGGTGGTGGGCTCAATCCCCAGTAGGGGGTTGTGCAGGAGCCAATTAATGATTCTCTCTCATCATTGATGTTTCTATCTCTCTCTCCCTCTCCCTTCCTCTATATCAATAAAAATATATTTAAAAAAGAAAGAAAGAAAGAAAGAAAGAAAGAAAGAAAGAAAGAAAGAAAGAAAGAAAGAAAAGATATCCGCCCTCAGTGGCTCAGTGGTTGAGCATTGACCTATGAACCAGGAGGTCACAGTTCAATTCCCAGTTGGGGCACAGCCTGAGTTGTAGGCTTAATCCCCAGTGGGAGGCATGTAGGAGGCAGCCAACTAATGATTCTCTCTCATGACTGATGTTTCTATCTCTCTCTCCCTCTCCCTTTCTTTCTGAAATCAATAAAAAATATATTTAAAAAATAAATAAAAAAGAAAAGAAAAAGGCAAGCCACAGGCTTAGAGAAAATATTTATAATACATACATCTGACAATTGTATATAGAATATATAAGGAACTCTTGCAATTCAATAACACAAAGATAAACAACCCAGCCGAAACCGGTTTGGCTCAGGGGATAGAGCGTCGGCCTTCGGACCGAAGGGTCCCAGGTTCGATTCCGGTCAAGGGCATGTACCTTGGTTACGGGCACATCCGCAGTAGGGGTTGTGCAAGAGGCAGCTGATCGATGTTTCTCTCTCATCGATGTTTCAAACTCTCTATCCCTCTCTTTTCCTCTCTGTAAAAAATCAATAAAATATAAAAAAACAAACAAACAAAGATAAACAACCCAACAAAAAAATTGGATAAAAGGTTTGAACAGACTCTTCACAGAAAAAGGTATGTGAATATCCAATAAATACATGAAAAGATACTCAATATTCATTAGTTATCAGGGAAATGGAAACTAAACCATAAGTAAAGACCATCACACATCTATAAGAGTGACTTTTTTTAAAAAAATATTTTTATTGATTTTCCACAGAGAGGAAGGGAGAGGGATAGAGAGCTAGAAACATCGATGAGAGAGAAACATCGACCAGCTGCCTCCTGCACACCCCCCACCAGGGATGCGCCCGCAACCAATGTACATGCCCTTGACCGGAATCGAACCCGGGACCCTTCAGTCCGCAGACCGACGCTCTATCCACTGAGCCAAACCGGTCTCGGCAAGAGTGACTTTTTAAAAAACAGACAATACCAAGTGGTGTCAAGGATGTGGAGCAGCTGGAATTCTCATTCATTGCTTGTAGGAATGCAAAATGGTGCAACCATTTTGGAAGAGTTTGGCATTTTCTTACAAAGTTAAACATACAGTTATTATGTGATTCAATAAGCCTACCCAGATATTCCGATCTTGATTGTGATGGTGGTTACATGACTATATATCCAGGGGTGAGCAAAAATAGGTTTATAGTTGTGAATACACAAAACAGAGTAAATCTAATTTGCCCACCCCTGTATACATAGTCAAACACATAGAACTAAAAAGGATGATTTTTATCATATGTGAAACCTCAATTAACCGATAACTTTAAAACAAACAGAAAACAACTGACAATAACAAGTAATTGTGAGGATGTGGAATAGCTAGAATCTTCCTCTATTATTGGTGGGAGTATAAAAGGATACACCCACTTTGGAAAACTCTTTGGTGATTATTAAACTTAAACATACATCTAACATGCAACACAGCAATTCCACTCCTAAGTATGTCCCCAAGAGAAATGAGTGCAGATGACCACACAGGCTTGTACAACCATGTTCATAGCAACTCTTTTCATCATAGCTCCAAACTGGAAACAGCCCAAATGTTGGTGAGTGGATAAACAAATTGTGGTCTGTTAACTTAGAGACTTAATTTTGCTCACTTCCTAATTCCTAGGATTATTTGCCTGCTTGGCACACAGTAGGGTGCTTAATATGATTATGTTGTAACGGTTGGTTGGCTGGCTGGCTGATTTTAAAATTTGAATAGATAGCATCTATAATAGTATGTTTATATAACTATTTTCCACTGTAGGACAACAGAAAGGAAAACGAGACTTCCTCTCTGGTCCCATTTCCTACCAAGTGGCCCTGGTTCCAGGGCTCCAGTGACATCTTTTATTGTCCCAAAGGGTGGAGGCACCTTCCACCAACGGTGTGCTGGAACCGGCAGGGACCAGCGCCCAGAAACTGACTGTACACACCTCTTCCCAGCTCCAGGCTCAGGGACTTCATGTTGGGAGCTTGAAGTTGGGCACGGTAGTAGTATTTACAGCCTACAACTGAAAAACATGACAAATCAGGGCTTCTTTCCAAGATCCAGGGGTTGAACATTTATCATCACATCATTGTTTAGGGTTGTGTCTAATCCCTGGCTGCTACTTGGTCTCCTGTTGGCTTCTCAAATCTTCCCTCACCAGTGTAACCAATTCTCTGCACCGAATTCCCACTGTGAGTATTTATTCCGTCTTCACTAACAAGACACTAAACTTGTTGACAGAAGAGATGCATTTATTTTACCTTTTAAAAAATATTTTTTTATTGATTTCAGGGAGGAAGAGATAGAAACATTAATCATGAGAGAAAATAATCGATCCGCTGCCTCCTGTACGAGCCACTGGGGATTGAAACTGCAACCCGGGCATGTGCCCTTACTGGGAATTGAACCATGACCTTCTGGTTCATAGGTCAGCGCTCAACCACTGAGCCACACAGGCTGGACTCTTTTACCTTTTGCTTTTAGAACATTCTAGATCTTTAAGAATATAATTTGTGTGGAGAAAAACCCGACTTTCTTCTTCTTCTTTTTAAAACATTTTTATTGATTTCAGAGAGGAAGGGAGAGGGAGAGAGAGAGATAGAAACATCAATGATGAGAGAGAATCATCGATCGGCTGCCTCTTGCACGCCCCCTACCGGTGATTGAGCCTGCAACCTGGCAATGTGCCCTTGACCGGAATCAAACCTGGGATCCTTCAGTCCACAGGCTGACGCTCTATCCACTGAGCGAAACAGGCTAGGGTCCCAACTTTCTTCTTTATGGCATTTTTCATGGAGCCTTTGACTTCATGTTCTAATTTTCTTGTTCTTATGTCTTACTGGGCCTGCTGCCCATATGTCATCCATTCTTAGGGTTAATTCCATCATTTCTTGCATACCAAGTCTTCTGCTTGTTTTGGTTTCCATTTTTATTTTTCTGGCATACATCTTGAATTCATTTTTGTTAGAGGAGTTATGCTTGTTTGATATGGAAATATAGGTCTAAAGCACTTTTTGTTCGAAAATTTTAGCTCCATATTTGGAAGGATTTCCTTGCCCTGATATTCCCAAACACTAATTTGGTCTTTGGCCATGTTTATTCTATTTTCTAGCATATTTATGGATATAAAATGTTTTCCAGTACCCATAGTTCCAAGAACCATTTCCTGTTCTCTCTCTGATTGCTTCTCTTTAATTATAGACTGCTTTTGTTCTGTGGTGCCACTTTTTTTTTTTTTTTTATGAAAGAAGCAAAATTTTACAAGCTCTTTTTCCCAACTTTGGCTACATTTTTTTCTCAGATGCCTTCTTTAAATAAAGTTTATAGACAAAATGTGTGTTCAAGAAAGGTTTTTGCACAAGTAATGGTGCAATAGCAGTAACCAAAATAATTATCATCTTTCAAACATACTATGTTGGTAGGAAAACAGACCCTGACATACATTTCTAGTGCAAAATGATACAACCTTATGCGGATCATTTACCAATAAGTGTCCAAAGTGCACTGGCATTTTCCCTTTGACCCAGCAATTCCACTTTCAATTCCACTGTATTCCTATCACAGATACACCAACACACATACAGAAGAAATGAAGACCACATTTTTCATTGCAGCATTCATTATTGGTCATTGCAAGAGTGGAAACAAGCAGCCCTGGCTGGGTACAGCATTGTCCCGATACATCAAGGTTGCCAGTTCAATCCCCCGATTAAGAAGCAACCAATGAATGCGTAAAGTAGAACAACAAGTCGATGTGGTGTTTTCTCTCTCTCTCTCAAAATCAATAAGTAAAAAAAATGATTGAAAGTGGAAACAACCAAAGTTTTCATCTGTGGGAAATGACACAGCCACACGTGGAATAGTATGTAGAAATAAAGAAAGGATGAGGGAGTTCTTTTTTTACTGATAGGGAATGACCTCTAGGATATATTGTTAAATAATAAAAAAGCAAGGTGCAGAAAAAATGTATACAGGATGCCACCTTTTGTATAAGAGGGCTAAATATATTTGCTTAAAGAAATACAGGAAGTATGCAAAAGAAACTAACAAAAGTGTTTACCAATGGTAGGGGGAGATGGAGGAACTGGGTGGACAGTTGTCTTTAAGCATTCTTTTTTATATCATTTTTCTTTTTTTAAATATATATATTTTTATTGATTTCAGAGAGGAAGGGAGAGAGATAGAGCGATAGAAACATCAATGATGGGAGAGAATCACTGATTGGCTGCCTCCCACATGTCCCCTACTGGGGGAGATCGAGTCCACAACCCAGGCATGTGCCCTTGACTGGAATCGAACCTGGGACCCTCCAGTCCGCAGGCCGATGCTCTATCCACTCAGCCAAACCGGCTAGGGCTTTATTTATTTTTATTTATTTTTAAATTTGTCTTTATTGCCCTAGCCGGTTTGGCTCAGTGGATGGAGCGTCGGCCTGTGGACTCAAGGGTCCCGGGTTCGATTCCGGTCAAGGGCATGTACCTTGGTTGCGGGCACATACCCAGTAGGGAGTGTGCAGGAGGCAACTGATCGATGTTTCTCTCTCATCGATGTTTCTAACTCTATCCCTCTCCCTTCCTCTCTGTAAAAAATCAATAAAATATATTTCAAAAAAAAATTTTTGTCTTTATTGTTGAAGGTTTTCCAAATGTCCCCCTATGTCCCCCCATTGACGTCTCCAACCTGCACCAGACTCCTCCAGGCTTTCACCACACTATTGTCTATATCCATGGGTTATGCATGTATGCATATAAGTTCTTTGGTTAATCTCTCCCCACCCCCTTTTATTTATTTATTTATTTATTTATTTATTTATTTATTTGAGTTATTTACTGAGAGGAAGGGAGAGGGATAGAGAGCTAGAAACATCAATGAGAGAAACATTGATCAGTTGCCTCCTGTATACCCGCCCCCCCCCACTGGGGATGTGCCCGCAACCAAGGTACGTGCCCTTGGCCGGAATTGAACCTGGGACCCTTCAGTCTGTAGGCTGATGCTCTATCCACTGAGCCAAACCAGCCAGGGCCCCTTTTATTTATTTTTAATACATCTTTATTGATTTCAGAGAGGAAGGGAGAAGGAGAGAGAGATAGAAATATTAATGATGAGAGAGAATCATTGATCAGCCCCTTACTGGGGATTGAGCACACAACCTGGGAATTGAACCGTGACCTTCTAGTTCATAGGTCAATGCTCAACCACAGAGCCATGCCAGCCGGCCCTCCCGCCCCCCACCTCTTTCTTTTGATTTTAGAGAGAAAGAAAAGAAAAACCCAACACAACAACATCGATTTGTTGTTCCATTTATTTATGCATTCACTGGTTGATTCTTGTATGTGTCCTGACTGGGAATCAAACCCACAACCTTGGTGGATTGGGACAACACTCTAACCAACTATACTGTTGGCCAGGGCCAGGAAGGACTTTCCAATCTTCCCCTGAAGCAGATCTAAGACCTTCGTGTGAGAGGTGTCCTCCCTGTACCTGGAAGAAAGGAGCATCCTTATCTCTGGAGATGGAGGGTCACTGAGAGGAATCTGAATAAACAGGCCTCGCTAAGTTTCCCCCAGTTTACTACTCTTAGTTCACATCCCCTTTTATCCTGTCACATTTTCCAACAACACTCCACACATCATCAAATCTAGTATAAAAATACTCAAGTTTAACGGTTTCTTTGGATCTTCACTTCCTTATAAAGGCTCCCATAACATGTAAAACTTATATTATTAAATACATTTGTATACTTTTCTCTTGTTAATCTGTCTTTTGGCTGAAAATTTGGAACGGTAGAAAGAAAAGAGATGTTTCCTTTTCTGCATTAACTTGATTACATCAGCTAAGATCCTAATTCTAAATAAGGTCACATTCTGAGGTTCTGGATCCACATTAAGTTGAGGAGACACTATTCAATCCAGTATAAGGTGTGACAGTGTTAATCTGCATTCTGTTTTCCTAAAATTCCAGCTTCTGCTCCACAGTGTGTGTGTGTGTGTGTGTGTGTGTGTGTGTGTGTGTGTGTGTGTGTGTAGAAGGCCAGAGAAGTAGGGTTATGTTACTGAACTAGAAAGTCCAAGTCTAATTCTTTCCCCAAACACCAAAAATAATTGCCTACTGGGTTCAGGAGATAAGCCTGTGACTAAAATCGAGCCTATCAGAGCCATTGAGGTTCAATCCTGGGCTTTTTCTGGAGCCATTAGCACTGGCTTCCCCTTTGCAGGGGTTATCAAACTGAATATAAAGCTGGCACTCCAAGGGGCCCCCAAGAGGTGTGTCTCCCTGAGCATGGAGTCAAAACAGAGGAAGTTAGGTGCAAGGGATGGAGAAGACAAATTCCTCATTACAGTGTTTGAGCTCTGGGATCCAGCTATACCTGTATTCAGTCTGTCATCTGGACTACCAACACTCTATTTTATGTTTAAGCCACTATGAGCTGGGTTTCTGTTGTTTGCAACTGAAAGAATCCTAATTGAATATTCTTTTATTGTCCTTGAATTTCCAGTTTATCTTAATGGTGGGTGAGTAGAAGTGAAATATGGAAAAGAAAATTCCTTTCACTTAAGAAAAAAATAAGAGAGATACACACGGATTAATGAATTGGAAAGAACTTTGCATAAACTATGTATCTGGCTCAAGATGTAGAGTCCTGAGCAAGACAAAATATTGCCATGTCTGTCGAATAGGGGGGAATTAACTTTTCTGACTCTTAGTGTTTATACCCATCTGTAAAATGGGTATATACACAGTACCAAATTCTCATTGTTGCTGTATTAAGTATTACTATCTTGTTATTATCACTTTTTAAAAAACATATATTTTTTATTGATTTTTTACAGAGAGGAAGGGAGAGGAAGAGAGAGCTAGAAACATTGATGAGAGAGAAACATCAATCAGTTGCCTCTTGCACACCTCCCACTGGGGATATGCCCGCAACAAAGGTACATGCCCTTGACCGGAATCGAACCTGGGACCCTTGAGTGTGCAGGCTGACGCTCTATCCACTGAGCCAAACCAGCTAGGGCTATTATTACTTTTTGAAATATATCTTTATTGATTTCAGAGAGGAAGGGAGAAGGAGAGAGAGATAGAAAGATCAATGATGAGAGAGAATCATTGATCAGCTACCTCCTGCATGCCCCCTACTCGGGATTGAGCCTGCAACCTGGGCATGAAGCGTGACCTCCTGGTTCATAGGTCAACACTCAACCACTGAGCTATGCCTGCCGGGCATTATTATTAGTTTTTGCTATAAATGGGAGTTGAAGAGAATTCCATGTGATCAAGAATCCTTATAGCTTTAGATTCCCTTCCAATAAGTTGGAGTTTTCTTTCTATACAATACTTATTGATCACCTGTGTTCCTGTCAACCAGGAAGAGAGGGGGCTCAGGTTCAAATCCCAGCTATGCCACTGTTTAGTCTTGTCAAGTGGTTAACACTCTGAAGCCTAGTTTCAGTAAAGGGGGATGATAAAACCTACTTTAAAGTGCAGATGGAAGGAGAGAAAAATAAGCAAAAGAAAAATTAAAAACATAAGAAGACAAATGATATACAAAAACAAGCATACACAGACCAGAACCACACTTTGTGTTTGAGATATTCTTCCTGTTGCTTGGCTGAGTTGAACTCACACTGCTTCCTTTCTCCTTAAATATCCTTTCCTCTGGACAGGATGTTCCTGAAGGAGGTCCTGAGGCAGAACATCTCAGCTAACTTTAGTTGCTATTTTCAGCCTGAATTTGTTCCTGGGCAAATCAACTATAGGCAGAGTATCTTCTCCCGGTTGGACATTTCTTGCATGATGCACCAGGGTTTTGTGGGACTCCAAAGCTTAGTTTCAAGATCTGAGTCTGAAAACCAGGTATGCATCTGGGTTACAGCACCATATAAAACCCCCTGAACTGCCGAAACCGGTTTGGCTCAGTGGATAGAGCGTCGGCCTGCGGACTGAAGGGTCCCAGGTTCGATTCCGGTCAAGGGCATGTACCTTGGTTGTGGGCACATCCCCTGTGGGGGGTGTGCAGGAGGCGGCGGATCCATGTTTCTCTCTCATCGATGTTTCTAGCTCTCTATCCCTCTCCCTTCCTCTCTGTAAAAAATCAATAAAATATATTACAAACAAACAAACAAACAAAAACCTGAACTGCATGCCCTGGCCAGTGTGGCTTGATTGGATGAGCATCGTCTCTGGTTCCATTTCCATTTGCGGCACATGCCCAGGTTCCAGTCTTGATCCCCAGTAGGGGGCGTGCAGGAGGCAGCTGGTTGATATTTCTCACATCGATGTTTCTCTCCCTCCCTCTCTAAAATCAATAAAAACATATTTTAAAAATACTAAAAAACCCTGAACTGCAGAAGGTAGGGTCTGAAGCACGGCTTCCCTGTATTTTTTTTTTTTTTTTTTGATGCAGGTAGGAAAAGAAAAAACCCTCCTTGGGATTGTTCTTCCAGGGAACTAAGAAGCTGGGGTACTTATCCATTGACTCCTGTATCCCTTCTGTTAAGGATGATCCCTGGGGGGATTTGGGATGGGGCACCAAGAGTGTTGACTACAGAGAGAATACATATTTTGCTTGTAGAACTGGGAGTACAGGGGCAATTCTGGATGAAGGGCTAGGCAGTACTGGATCAAGGACCTCAAATAATGCCAACAAGGACTTGGGTTCTCACCTATTTCCGATGGCTCATATCCAAAGAGACCACCCCAGGTGTTTGGACACAAAAATTCTAGCAGCTAGTGGCCTTAACAGCAGAGTTTCATTCAAGTCAACACATTGAAACCTAGTGTATCGGCTTCGAGGAGCTAATAACCACATGTTTTAATGCCCTATATCCCTGAAGAAGCCATTTTCATATGATTCTTGTGCCTCAGACCATCCAGTGGCTTCTCGGTTCACTGGGTTAAAAATTATAAATGCTTATTGTAATCTACAAGCCAACTGTGACCTGGCCCTTAGCGACTCCCCTTAGTCCCTGTGCCTTCTTTCACTTCCTCAAACTTGCACCAAGCCCTTTTCCGGTCTTGTCCTGGGTTAGTCAGAACTCTTTCAGTTACCAGAGACAGAAACTGGCTTAAGCCTAAAAGACTGTGTATTGCCTCCTGCAACGAAAGACATCCGGAGAAGGCTGGATTCCGGAGTGGACAGCTCTAGTCTCCGTTGGTTGCCTTTAGTCTCTGCTGAGTCATCTTTATTATCAGTCTCCCCCAAAGGGAGGTGAAGCCGTGTCTAAGCTTGCATCCTAATTAGCTACCCTGGTGGAAGGAGTCCCCTTACTTCCTCCCAGTGGCAAAAGGTCCTGCGGATCATTGACTCAGCCAGGGTCACGTGACCACCCCTGCACCTACTGCTGTGGGTAGAATTGGGTTGGATACACTGATTAGTCAATCCTGGTCCCATGTTTCCCACCCTTCCCACCAGCACCAGAGGAGGAATCCGCCCTAGCAAGTGTTGCAGTCAGGGAGTTCCCCAAGGGGAAACCAAGGCGCTGTTACCGGAAGAAGGAAAGTGGCTGCTGGCTAGCAAAAACAAGCTGTTCATGCCCTACCTGTTTTGGCTCAGTGGATAGAGCGTCAGCCTGCGGACTGAACGGTCCTGGGTTCGATTCCGATCAAGGGCACATGCCCAAATCGTGGGCTTGATCCCCAGTATGGGGGCATGTGGGAGGTGGCCGATGAATGGTTCTCTCTCATCATTGATGTTTCTATCTCTCCCTTCCTCTCTAAAATTTAAAATTAAAAAAAAAAACTATATTAAAAAACAACAACAACAACAAAAACCCCCCAAGCTGTCCATGGTTGGCCCTTTATCTGGATTTCCCTTTGCCTGCAACACCCTCCCCCGACTTTTCACCAGGACAACAAGGTTATTCTTCACAGCTCTGGCAGGAGAGACAAAAGACTGAAAATGACATAGCTGTCTAAAATAAGAGATTGGCAAGAATAGTGGTTTTCAAAATGTGGTACTAAGATCAGCAGCAGTATCTGGGAATCTGTTAGAAATGCAAATTCTCAGGCCCCACCTAGGTCTGCTGGGTGGGCCCAGCAGCTGTTCGAAGGAGACCTCCAGAGGTGCTGGCGAGCAGGTAAGTCTGAGGACCTGGGTTAGAAAATCATCATGTTTAGTCATACAATAGAAAGCTAATGGGTATTGTAATTGCAGAAACCATTTTTTTAAAATATATATTTTATTGATTTTTTACAGATAGGAAGGGAGAGGGATAGAGAGCTAGAAACATCGATGAGAGAGAAACATCGATCAGCTGCCTCCTGCACACCCCCTACCGGGGATGTGCCCGCAACCAAGGTACATGCCCTTGACCGGAATCGAACCTGGGACCCTTGAGTCCGCAGGCCGACGCTCTATCCACTGAGCCAAACCGGTTTCGGCACAGAAACCATTTTTTAAAAATGTATTGATTTTTTTGAGAGAGGGAGACAAAGAAACATCAATGATGACAGAGAATCATTGATCAGCTGCCTCCTGCACAACCACTACTGGGGATCGAGCCAGCAACCTGGGTATGTGCCCTTGACTAGAATCGAACCTGGGACCCTTCAGCCCACAGGCTGACGCCCTATGCACGGAGCCAAACCAGCTAGGGTTCAACATCCATTCTGAAAACTCTTCTCCTTTACCTAGAAGCCAGATGGCTAAACGGGAGGTTTTCAGACTCTCTCCCCCATTGAAGCTAGGGGTGACTATATAAGAGGAGGCCGTCTGAGGGGTCCTGGAAAAGCTTTTGTTCATCTTCCCTAACATAAAAGGGACACATGCAAGGGCTTTTCTCCTTTCCCATTTTTACATCTGGAACATGGAGGTGATGCCGATAGGTGCATGGCCACCTTGCAACTAAGAGATGAAAACCAACATGCCAGACCTAACCGGTTTGGCCCAGTGGATAGAGCGTCGACCTGCGGACTGAAAGGTCCCAGGTTCGATTCCGGTCAAGGGCATGTACCTTGGTTGCGGGCACATCCCCAGTGGGGAGTGTGCAGGAGGCAGCTGAATCGATGTTTCTCTCTCATCGATGTTTCTAACTCTCTATTCCTCTCCCTCTCCCTTCCTCTCTGTAAAAAAATCAATAAAATATATTTTAAAACAACAACAACAACAAAAAAACCCAACATGCCAAAGATGAGGCAGCAAGAAAGCAAAAGGAGCCTGAGACATTGAGGGCTGCCTCGAGTCGCTACTGTAGCCTTGGAGTGCCATCTCTTCATTTCTTGTATGGGAGAAAAGTAATTCCCCTTTGTTTAGGCCGCCCTATGCTGGGCTGTCCGTTACTTGCACCCAAGTGCATTTCTAATACATCTGCACAGTGCTCAGGGCCTACAGTCTTTTCAGACCCTGTTTGAGATCTGAAAAAGGAAGGGCAAATGTATGGACTGCAAAATACAAAAAGAAAAACAGCACCCCTATGTTCATAGCAGCACAATTCACCATAGCTAAGATTTGGAAGCAGCCTAGGTGCCCGTCAGCAGATGACTGGATCAGAAAACTGTGGTACATCTACACAATGGAATACTATGCTGCCATAAAAAATAAGGAATTCTCATCATTTGCAGCAACCTGGATGGAATTGGAGAACATTATGTTAAGTGAAATAAGTCAGTCAATGAAAGAGAAATACCACATGATCTCACTCATTTATGGATAATAAAGAACATTATAAAATTGAACAAAAAGATAGATACAGAGACAGTAAAGCATCAAACAGACTGTCAAATTACAGGGGGAAGGTTAGGGAGAGGTGGGGGAGATAAGAGATCAATCAAAGGACTTGTATGCATGCATATAAGCATAACCAATGGACGCAAAACTCTGGGGGGTGAGGGCATATATGGGAGTGGGGTGGGGGGGGCAATGGTAAGATATGTACACATATAATACCTTAATAAAAAAATTGGAAAGAAAAAAAAAAAAAAAACAAAAAGAAAAACAGCCCGGCTGGTGTGCTCAGTGGTTGAACATCAACCTAAGGACCAGGAGGTCACGATTTGATTCCCAGTCGGGGCACATGTCTGGGTTGTGGGCTCAATCCCCAGTTCGGGGCATGTGGGAGGCAGCCAATCGATGATTCTCTCTCATCATTGATGTTTCTATCTCTCTCTCCCTCTCCTTTCCTCTCTGATATCAATAAAAATATATTTAATTAAAAACAAAAAGAAAAACAGAAGACAGAAATTAATATGACTAAAACATATAATTATAGTCCCTGGCTGGATAGCTCAGTTGGTTGGAGTGCCATCCTGATATGCCAATATTGTGGGTGTGATCCCTGATCAGGGCACATACAAGAATCAACCAATTCTTGTATAAATAAGTGGAACAACAAATTGATGTTTTTCTCTCTTTCTCAAATCAATAAAACAAACAAATGAACAGCCAACAACAAAACATAACTTTATAGCAGTGTTACTAATTGTGAGATTCAGCCTTCATAAAATGCCCCTACAGATGGAAAGTAATTTGTGGGTTAGATTATCTCACTTTGCAAGCAAAGTGATGTGTGGTAATTGCCAAGAAGCCATGGCTCATCGCAAAGTCAACGAATAATAATCTAATAATTTAAATTACAAAAATAATGTCAAAAGTTTCCACAACAAAACACAATTCTATTAATGCAGGATGTGGGTACATTTGAAAATTTCTTGTAAGACATGAGATAGGACATTCCAGTATAGCGTCCTTGAAATACCTGGGCTCATGTTGTCACACAGGATCCGTGCTCTCAGGATGATTCTAGGACATGTTCTCTAGGGTTTGATAAAATTTATTATACTCAATCTCCAAGCTCCTAAGATGAAAAAGCTTTGCCAAAATGAGCTTTAGGAGCAGGTAGACCAAGTGATTAGTTTTTTTGGTTTAAAACATTAACCATTAACATGGCTTTCACTATGGCCAAAATGATTTAAATTGACACATGGGTCTATTTAACTTTTAAAAATTCTTATCTGAGGATATGTTTTTCTTTTTATTTATTTTAGAGAGAGAGGAAGGGGGAGAGAGAGAGAGAGAAACATTGGCTAGTTGCCTCCCATATGCACCCCTGCTGGGAATGAAACCTACAGTGTAGGTATGTGCCCTGACTGGGTATCAAACCCACAATCTTTTGGTGTACAGGATGATGCTCCAACCAAACCATCCGGCCAGGGCTAGTTCTATTTAATTTTTTAAAACATATACATATAAAATATTTTTTTAACCTTAGTTAAAAAAACACACAAACAAAAAACAAAAGAAGCTGGTGGTGGTTACACACTTGAATACAATTACCTAAATTTATAGAAAGGTATCTTAAAATGGGTGAATTTTATTGCATGTAAATTACATTTCAAATAAAGCTAGGAAGAAAAAGAAAAGGTAAGTACCTTGATTTCAGGCTCGATCCCTGAGGGAGGCAATCAATCAATGTGTCTCTCTCACATTGATGTTTCTCTCTCTGTGTCTCTCCTCCTACCTCCCACTCTCTCTAAAAATCAATGGAAAAAATATTCTTGGGTGATGATTTACAAAAAAAATTATTATGGTGTTGATATTCTTTTGGGATGGTTTCACTGTGATAAAACTGTTTTAAGATGTCAATATTTACAGAATGCCAACATTACATCCTATTCAGATATTTAACATTTTTTATTTTTAACAAATGTGCAAGTATTCCCATGGTGTTTGAAAATGCCTCGAGAATATAAGTGACCAAAGAACTTGAAGACAATTAGGAAGGAAGAAAGAGGAAGCCCGAAGGCCCAGTTTTCTGGCTTAGTGTATTGTGACGGGACCAGCCAATCAGAGGGCTGAAGGCCCGCAGGGGAGACAGTGTGTGATGGAGAGGACCCAAGGGAGGAGGGCCTTAGCCCATCCTGATTCAGACTCTGAGCGGAGTGGGACTCAGCTGATGACAGTACAGAGACATGGAGAGGCAGAGAGCGGGCCCAGATAGCACTCCCAAGACATTCCTGCATGCCCCCTGCCATGAGGTAGACCGTGGCCAGGCTCCAGGTGACCCTGCAGGAAGGCTGTGGAGGTGGGCAGACTTAGCAGGGTCTGGGTGGAGGTTGTAGTAGAAACTTAGGGAGGTCCCCAGCCCTGGGCCAAGGTGGGGCACAGCCCGCTGCATAGCCTTGGGCAGCAGAAGGAGAGAGCCCTGGGAGGGGACCCAGCCACACCCCTTGGAGGAGACCCCTCAGTTCCCAGCTAAAGAGCAGCAGAGGCCAGGGGCTCCCTTGTTCCCAGGAAAGGACAGGTATAGGATTAGGAAAACAAAAAGTCCCCACTTTCCTGATGACACTATTTGTTAAAGAGGCAGTTGGGCCTTATCTCCCTGAGAATGTGCTTTTCACAGCAGGACTAATCATGCACACTTGATTGTAATGCACACTTGCTATGAAAATCCAGAAACAAAATGTTTCTGATTCCAGGTGCTCTTTTCTCCTGAGATCTCAGTGACTTTCCATCCAATTCCTACACCCTCCCTCCTTCCCAGATCCCCTTCTGCACAGCCCCCGGCCCCTGCACTGTGCCAGCAGCTCTTTCTTATGGTGTGAATTGTCCCCACCTAGTAGGGGCAGTACAGGAAGGCAGCACTGGGGGAGAAAGCAGACACCGGTTTAGGCAGCTCTGAAACCCGAGGCCTAAAACCAAACCACGGGGCTCTACTGTCACCCGGAGAGAGGGGCTGCCAGGTGAGCTGGGTTTCCCACGTGTGAGTTCAAGGACGTTAAGATGTCCTCTCGTGTGTGAGATGTAGGGAGGATGTAGCTCCTGACGAAGGAGGCCACTCGGGACAGATGGCTTTGCTGGCCCAGTAACCAGCACTGTGCAGGGCTGTGTCACGGTCGGGCTTCCTTCCTGTCACACAAGGGAAATGCGTGCCGCGAGACCAGAAGCAGGAGAGCGGCACCCTAACCCTAGCACCCTGCAGAAATTAGCTTAAAATGCTCAACCAGAGGGGCCTAGGAGCTAGGGGAGGAGGACTGATTCCCAGGCAGCCCTGTCCAGCTCCCCTTCCCGTCCCTCCTCCCTCTCCGCTGCTCAGACCCACTCCTCTGCACAGAGTACAAATGTGAACCCTCGATGCTTAGCACAGGGCGCAGGGCAGGCCCCAGACCCCACGGACAGCCCCCCGCCCCTCTGACAGGCCTGAGCGCTGAAAGTCAGTCACAATGCTGGTAACCCTGTGTTGCTATTTTTTCTTTTTCTTTTTCATAACTTGAAAAGTGGAAGTGGCTTGGGCTGCTCTCAACCTCGGAGAGACCCCGTGAGCCACAGCGTCTGGTTTTGGCTGGGAAGGTCTGGCCTACTTCCCACTCCTCAGCCTCGCTCTGGCTCCTGTCGTCAGCCCCTCGGCGAGGTCAGAGGTGGGACCTTTAGGAAGATGGGGTCTGGGGTTGGGTTCCTCCAGAAGTCGGCCACAGACAAAGATTCTGGTGCAACAGTTCGTTTGGGAGGTGGTCCTGGGAGATCCCAGTGGAAGATGAGCCAACGAGGCAGGGAGGCAGGGAGGGGAAGAAAGCCATCACAGGTGTGTTAATGAACACGTGACCCCTGTGAGCTTGTGGGGTTTCTCTGGGGGCTTCTGGAAGATTCCGAGGCACATAAAACAACAGGTTTGCCTCACTGGAGGGGTGAGCACTGTCATTGTTGCTGCAGGCTGCTCCTGGGACAGTCCCCAGCCCTCTGGCCTGCCCGGAATGGGGCCCCTATATGCCAGAGACAGTTTTCAGGTGGAGAATCACAGGGGTGTGCAGTAGAAACCCCCAAATCTTGGGGGTTCATTTCCATTGGAGGAGGGGGACTCTGGAAATTGCAGTCACTCATGGACCTGGAATCATGGAGCAGCCACCAACTTAAACACTGCTGGTGACCCAGCCAGAGTCCTGAACTGGCAGTTAAAGCTCCAGCCAGAGTGACACATCTCTTCCACTCACAGCTCATTGGCCAGAGTTCCTCACATGGCCCCGCCTACCTGAGCCTGGATGGCAGTGAGCTGGCTGGACTAAACATTACGGCTTCCCACAGACTCCAGCGATTTCAGGATAAAGCACAAGCCCATGAGCATTTTGTACACAAGACTTTCTGAGACCATCTCCTCCCAATATCCATCCTTTGAAAAATCAGATGAACTGTCTACATTGGGCCCACATTCCTGCCTTTCCACTCTTGGTTCAGCTGAGAAGTGAGGGCCTCTTTTAGGAGTCATGCCCTCACCCCCGTCCCCACGTGGCCCAATTCATCCCTTTATGTTTATTGCTTAGTGCCTGTCTTCCCCTCCAAAGGGGACATGTCCCTAAACTTTCCTGAAGCTGCGCACCGTTCTCCGGCTGGCCTCCACCTCTACGCCCACACTGTCCCTTGCTGCCTGTGTGCCAGGTCAGAAGGACCAGGGATGCCCAGGCTTGCACACATGCCAGAGCCTTTGTGCTTGTGGTGCCTCTGTCTTCTGAGAACACTCCCTCCAGAGCCCCTGTGAGTCCTGTGCTGTCTGACTTGGTGCAGACGTGCATCCTTGTGTTGAAGACAGTGGTGGAGCCACTAAGTGGGAAGTCAGGAACATGCACTCCCGAATCTTCAGTTGGAGAAGATGCTCTGCTGCTCAGGAATTTATGGGAGCAAGAGGTAAGCTTCTACTGTGCCAACCCACCAAGACTTGGGGCTTATCTATCAATGACCCCGGAGTTACCCTAACTAATAACTGAGCTTACTCACATTCGGGGGTGAAATGTTTGCAAGCCCATTTGTCCACACATTGGAAACCATGTTCTCCAATCAGCTTTATCGGGGATAATGGTGACCATTTGTTCTCCATCGGACACCAGCCTTTGTCTTTCAATTTATTTTGACTTTGGGTGAGGGAAGGGGGAAGAGGTTGTTTATTAAGACCCCCTAAAATCCCAACAATAATTAAGGCCTGAATTATACCACTGGTGCTATTGATGAGGAGAGGGGAGGAACGGGTTGCAAACCTATCAAAGGACAGTGATGTGATTGCACAGTTGTTTCCCAGAAAAAGAAAAAAAAAAAAAGAACAGATTGAACTATTTTTTAATGTCAAGAGCTAAGTAGCCTGGGGGAAAATGTAATATATTATAAGCAATAAGCAACAGCCCTAGACAGAATGTCAATCCCTTTCAATATAACAGCATGGAGAGGACCTGGCATAACATTCCCACGATATTGTGACTTATAAGAAATATATATTTGGTTATTCAGATGACCAAAATATATTTCTCGTATGTATTTTGTCTTCATCGACAATCCCTGGCTCACAGCTCCGAGACTCACTCAAGGAGTTTAAGTGTTGAAAGTGAAAAAGGTGTCTCTTGTTATGTTAATGAAGTGACTTGGTAACTGCCTAAGGATGGGGGCTGGTTACCAATGACGCCAACTTTGTGATTATAGGGCTGTTAATTTTAGCCGCCCCTCCCCACCACCTCAGAGGAGGGAGTGGGGCTGGGTGTTGAATCAATCACCAATGGCTAATGAGTTAGTCAGTCATGCCTATGAATTAAAGCTTCCATAAAAACCCAAGAGAACAAGGTTTGGAGAGCGGAGAGTGTCCTGTCTGGAGGGGGGATGGAGTCTCCACAACTCGTCCCACATACCTTGCCCTATGCATTCTCTTCCATCCGGCTGTTTCTGGGTTATATCCTTTTAGAATACCTCAGCGATCTAGTAAGTAACAGGTTCTTTGAGTTCTATGAGCCATTCTAGCAAATTAGTCGAACCCAAGGAGGGGGTTATAGGAACCTCTGATTTATATTCAGTTGGTCAGAAGTACCAGGGATGCCCTAGCTGGTTTGGCGCAGTGGATAGAGCATCAGCCTGTGGACCAAAGGGTCCTGGGTTCGATTCCGGTTAAGGGCACATACCTTGGTTGCAGGCGGGGCCCTAGTTGAGGCGGGCTCATGCAGGATGCAACCAATTGATGTGTTTCTCTCACTTCCACTCTCCCTAAAAATCAATGGAAAAATATCCTCAGGTGAGGATTAACTAACTAAAGAAGTACCAGGGATTGGCTTTCTGAGTTGGAGGGAATCATTGGTCAGAAAAGCATAGGTAATCTGGGCTTGTGGCTGTGCTCTAAAGTGTGTGTGTGTGTGTGTGTGTGTGTGTGTGTGTGTGTGTGTGTGTGTGTGTGTATTGTGGGGGTAGGGGGGAGGCAGTCTTGTGGGACTGAACCCTGAATTTATGGAATCTGATACTGTCTCTCAGAATTGGGTTGAATTGTTGGACTCCATTCCGGTGGAATTGGGTCTAGGAACCCAATTTAATTTCTCACTTTCAAACCAGTTAACATTCCCCTGTCACCTTAAACAGAGTAATGGCTATGCATTTTTAGGGACTGGAGCTTCTGATTTGAAAGCCTCTCCTTAAACTTGTTTCAATCTGTCTTTGACTCAGAAATGCTCCAATTACATTTCCATAGCAGCTGTGTTAATTAATGATGATGCTCAGACTTAATGGAAGAGGGAATTAGTAAGCCGTTCCCTGGCCCTTTTATAAAAAGGAAGAGTGCTAACAAGCACTAATGGCTTGACATGGAGATCTCACCTCCTTGGGAGCTTTGAACCTGCAGTCCTGTCCTGAAGCATTACTCCAGAGGCTGTTCCAAGCAACTGGATGTTTGATCTTTCTCTGTAAGGAGGGCCATATATACTCACATTTCTCAACTGAATTCCTAGAAAACAGCCTTTAAGCTGCATGAAGCTTGGGCTCATGATTAGTAAAAACCAACCACTTTGCCCAGAGACTTCATGGTTGCATCATCCATGTAATATGTATTGTTGGCTTATTATGTTACTAGTGTCCCGGTGCACAGATTTGTGCACATTGAAAGGAAATGAATTAGAAGAAATATTTTAATATCACTATTTGCATCTTGCTAATGAGAAGAAAATAGGATTCTACCAAGTCTCCTATCTACCTACTCCAGGACTTCTGTGAGGATCAAATGAGATGAAGCATAAGAAAATGTCACAAACATTTGGTTAAACTGTAAAATGTTTGCACCTGGCTATAAAGCAAGTCGGGTTCCTGGGCTGAAGAAATTCCAAGGAGGCTAGTCGCTAGGGAGAGGAAGCCAGGTGTTGCTACGTGACATTATTACCCAGCACCCACAGTGACCATTTCCGGGCTGGGCTGGGCTGTGGGCCACATTTTGCGCCATGGGGTCTTGGCAGCGTTGGCTGAGATTTGGTGGGGTGTCGCTCCAGGGTGGTGGCGGGGCATGTGTCCCACTTGGGGGAAGCTGAGTGTTGGTTTGTCGGCACCAGGTCCGTGGTGCCCGTTTATTTTTAAATGACAGCTCCTGCGTTGAGCATCTGCCCCCTGGTGGTCAGTGCATGTCATAGCTACCAGTCGGATGGACACAGCCTTTTATATATAGAGAGATGGTACAGTCTATTATTTTAAACTAGAGGCACAATGCATGAAGTTGCATGCACGGGGGGCAGGGGGGGGGGTCCCTCAGTCCGACCTTTGCCCTCTTGCAGTTTGGGACCCCTCGTTCCTTATTGTCCGCCTGCAGCGGAGGCAGAAGAGGCTCCCGCCACCGCGGCTGCGCTCACCAGCCGTGAGCCCAGCTTCTGACTGAGCGGCACTCCCCCTGTGGGAGTGCACTGACCACCAGGGGGCAGCTCCTGCATTGAGCATCTGCCC
Source organism: Cnephaeus nilssonii (assembly GCF_951640355.1). Taxonomy (NCBI): domain Eukaryota; kingdom Metazoa; phylum Chordata; class Mammalia; order Chiroptera; family Vespertilionidae; genus Cnephaeus; species Cnephaeus nilssonii. Next base: position 67,584,422 of record NC_137082.1, on the reverse strand, counting down.
CCTAGTGGTCAGTGTTCATCATAGCGAACGGCCATTCTGCTGTTCGGTCGATTTGCATATTAGGGTTTTATTCTATAGGATGGTTTTTATTTATTTATTTGTTAACTCCCTTACAAGAATTAAAACCCTTTGAGTATGAGTGTACAGTAAGTATTCATAATATGTTTCTGGAATGAATAAATGAGTGATCTGTTTATCATTCAAAGTCAAAGCAATTTAAAGAAAAATGTCTGAATTAAAAAATGTATAGAATGTGAAACCTAATGGCATGAATTCAATTCCTTTCTCTTTATGGTTCCTAAGCTACAAACCTTATAGATGTGCTTGTCTGCAGACTCTTTTAACTAGTTGACAAGCAGCAAGTCCAGACATGAAAACATTTCAATTATAAGTACTTTAACACAACTGCATTTCTGTTCAGAAAACTTTTTTCTTTGCATAAAAATACGGACGCGAGCCCTAGCATTTGTGGCTCAGTTGGTTGGGCATCATCTCTTGCATCATCTTGCTGATTCTATTCCCGGTCAGGGTACATGCCCGGCTATGGGTTCCGTCCCTGGTGGGGGTCACGCAGGACCATTGATGTTCTGCTCTTACATGGATATTTCTCTCTCTCTCTCTCCCTCGTTTTCCCTTCCTCTCTCTCTAAAAATCAATACAAAATCTTAAAAAAAAAAGGATGTGAGATAAAAGGTCCACATAACGATCATGGTTGGGATGAGGTCATTCTTCCCTGTCATGGTCCCTTTCTAACCACATGGGATAGTTAGGGACGTTAAAGTGTCATGATCTGGTGTGAGAGCTCATACCACAGTAATAATTATTAATAATAACACATTATTATTATAATTATTGTATAACATTAATTGAGCCATTGCTATCTGCCAGGTACTATGTGCTTTATAAACATAATTATGTATTTTATATGATACATTATTAATATATTATATACTATATTACGTTAGCATGTATTTTACATATAAAATATAAATTATATATAATATAACATTATATATCATACATCTCTGAGAGAGTACTGTTTTGCCCACTTACTGATGAGGAACCTCAGGCACAGAGAAGTTAAGTAACTTGGTTAAAGTCACACAGCTTGTAAATGGCAGAGCCACAGCAGCCTGCAAGACTGTTATTAATTTTCAGGAACTATGGTTCCAACTTGGAGCACATTTATTCAATTAAATCCACTTATTAGAAAGAGATTTGAAAAAAGCTGTCTTCCTCCCTTCCTTCCAGTATATAGTAGGTCCTCAAAAAATAAATGAATGTAAAAAAAGAGGATAGTCTTTTGTTTTAAACTGGTCTTTTTAAGCTGGTCAATTAGGTTCAATTGAGGAACATGTATAAATGCTAAAAATGTACTGCTGTCCATTGTATCTTTTTTTTTTAAGAGTCATCTTTTAAAAATATATGTATATATAATTTAATTGATTTCAGAGAGGAAGGGAGAGGGTGAGAGAGATAGAAACATCAATGATGAGAGAATCATTTATCAGCTGCCTCCTGCGTGCCTCTCACTGGGAATCCAGTGAGCAACCTGGGCGTGTGCCCTTGACTGGAATCGAACCCGGGACTCTTCAGTGCACAGGCTGACGCTCTATCCACTGAGCCAAACCAGCTCGGGCTGTCCGCTGTATCTTAAAGGAAAACACAATCATGGCTTTGTGATATACTATTTCCAAGCACTGAAACTGGAAGCTCTCTTGTCATGCATAAGTGCATTATTCAACCTCTGATTCTCCAGGGCTCCCACTCCCCCCCCCCCCCCCCCCCCCCCCGCAGTAGAGCATTATATGCAAAAAGTGCGGGAGTTGTTGGAGGAGTGTTTCGAGAACTGGAACTGAGTCTGTCACTCATCTTAGTGCTAAGAAACCCTGCCGGGGTTTTGCGTTGGTTTGTTTTTGCTTTACCACTGACAGGCAGGCTCTGATCAGGTTGAACTTCCTGTAGAATAATTCACAGAAAAGTTATTTATGCTTCTTAATCTCCCTGATCTGAAATTAGCAGCTTAGGGTAAAGGAAGAGTGTTGAGGAAGTGGAACATAGAAAAAAAAAAGAAGAAAAGATCAGGGTGATAACCAACCGAGATGTCCTTTATAAGAAGAAGCTGTTTGAAATCATAGGCTGAGGAGGATATTGTGTGTGCTGTCTCCCATTTTGAGGAAGAAACAAACCAACTCTTGGTTCTAAGAGTGAAAACTTCCTCCCCCGCTTTTAGGTTTATTCAAGAAGTTTAGCGGAGTGGCCTGGGGTCAGGTCCCCTGGGTCCAAATCTTGCCTCTGCCACTTCCCAATTGGATATCCTTGAGCCCCAGGCTAACTGTAAAGAGCTCACTGAATTCATACAGGTAAAGGGCTTAGAAAAGTGCCTGGCTCTTACTACACACCTATACATGTTATGCAATAATAACATGATAATAAAAAACAATGATTTCATCTATTATTGTTTTAAAGGGAAACTGCAATTCATCAAATATTAGTTTAGTCCTTCCTAGGTGCCCAGGCTTGCTTTTGGTTGGAGGAAACTCAGTTGTGGATAACATCAGGCTACACGGTGTGTTCGGGACCAGATTTGCTGGAGCTGCCATTTTCATTTGAGCTGTATGTTGGCCTAGGAGAGAAAGTAGAAGTGTGTGTGTGTGTGTGTGTGTGTGTGTGTGTTTTGGGGGGGGGGTTAGGGGGGAGGAGGAAGACTTCTAACAATTTAGCCTATGATATTTTAAATAGGGATGTGTCATTTGCAATGGAAACATAGTTCCTTTGAAATGGAAACATGTGGCAGATTCCAAATTCACTACTTTATTGGGTTGAAGTGTTCCTCAAAAATTCTTGTCTATTCAGAACCTTCGAAATATGACCTTCTTTGTAAAGAGGGTCTTTGCAGATGTAATCAAGTTAAAATGAGGTCATACTGGATTAGGGTGGGCCCTAAATACAAGATGACTGGCGTGTTTACTATGAGAAGAGAGAAACGTGGGCAGAGGCACAGGCACCTAGGGAACTGGCCACGTGAGGATGGAGGGAGGCAAAGATGGGAGTGATGCACCCACAAGCCAAGGAGCAGGGTTGCCAGCACCAACCAGAAGCTCCAAGTGACAAGGAAGGATTCTTCCCTGGAGCCTTTGGAGGGGGTGTGGCCCTGCCGATGCCTTGATTTCAGTCTCCTAGCCTCCAGAACGGTGAAAGAATGAGTTTCTGTTGTTTAATGTCACCACGTTTGTGGTAATTTGTCATTGCAGCCCTAGGAAACGCACACTCACAATGAGAGAAATGAAAATTAAAATCACACTGGCATGCCTTTTTTAACCTGCCAGTGTGATGAAGATCAAAAAGTCCGATGGCACACTAAGTCAGCAAGTGTGTTGGGAAATTTATTGCTTTCATTTATTGCTGGTGGGAGCATATATAAATTGATATCGTTTCCTTGGAGTTGATTTGGCAATTTGTATCAAAATTACAAATGCACATGCCTTATGGCCCAGCCATTCCACTTCCAGAATTTATCCTATAGGTGAGAAGCGAGCATGGGAAATGACACAAAGGTAGGTGATGCACTGCAGTATTATTTGTAATCACGAATGTTCATCGTCGAGGGGTGGTCAAGCAAACGATAGAACACCTATACCGGGAGTCAGCAAGCTCTTTCAGTAAAGGGCTAGATAGTAAATATTCTAGGCTTTGCAGGTCAAAAAGTCTCTAGTGAAACCACTCAACTCTGTAGCTGTAGCTCAAGAGCAGTCATACACAGTATATAAACAAATGGGTGTGGCTATGTGCCAATAAAACTTTATGTGTAGAAAACAGGCGATGGCCAGATTTGTCCATGGGCCTTAGTTTGCCAACCCCTGACCTATATAATGGAACTGTGTGAGCTGAAGATTGACACAGCTTTCTATATCTTGCTATACAATGACTTCCAAGATTAAGTGAAGAAAACGAAGTTCAGGACAGTATGGATTTGTAAGAAAGAAAAGTTCTTGTATAAAAAGCATTTATTTGTATATTCATGGACACTCTGTATAAGGATCCACAAGAAATGGGATCCACTGCTGGGTTCAGGGACAGAAAACTGGCTCAAAGATGGGGCTGGAGAGGTACTTTTTTTTGGTACCTTTTGAATTCTGAATCATCATAAATGACCTATTCAGAAAACTAAATAAAAATAAAAATTTAAAGTGAGCACATTTTGTTCACTACCACAAACATATTTGTTGTGTAGTAGTCAGCTAATGATGGTTTTTATTTTTAAATGGTTGGGGAGAAAATCTGAAGAAGAATTTTTTTTTACACATTAAAATTATAAAAAATTCAAGTTTCAATGTCCACGAGTAAAGTGAATCAAAAGTCAGCCACGCTCACTCATTTATGCTTTGTCTATGGCTACTTTGGGCCGAGAATGGCAGAGTTGAGTCATTGAGGCAGAGGGCCCACAAAGCCTAAAATATTTACTCTCTGGCTCTTTACATAAACAGTTTGTAGATCCCTGTTCTAGATTTAAAAACAAAGCAATGTTTTGCATGCTTGTGGAAATAGAAAGTTTTTTATGTAATACTAGAGGCCCGGTGCATGAAATTTGTGCACTGCGGGGGGGGGGGTGTCCCTCAGCCCAGCCTGCACCCTCTCCAATCTGGGACCCTTCAGGCCTAAACCAGCAGTTGGACATCCCTCTCACAATCCGGGACTGCTGGCTCCTAACTGCTCGCCTGCCTGCCTGCCTGCCTGATTGCCCCTAACCGCTTCTGCCTGCCAGCCTGATCACCCCCTAACAGCTCCCCCTGCTGGCCTGATTGATGCCTAACTGCTCCCCTGCCAGCCTGATTGCCCCCAACTGCCCTCCCCTGCTGGCCTGATCTCACCCCCAACTGCCCTCCCCTGCAGGCCCGATTGCCCCCAACTGCCCTACCCTGCCAACCCGGTTGCCCCTAACTGTCCTCCCCTGCTGGCCCGGTCACCCCCAACTGCCCCCCCCTGCCAGCCCAGTCGCCCCCAACTGCCCTCCCCTGCCGGCCTGGTTGCCCCCAACTGCCCTCCCCTGCTGGCCCGGTCACCTCTAACTGCCCTCCCCCACAGGCCTGGATGCCCCCAACTGCCCTCCCCTGCTGGCCATCTTGTGGTGGCCATCTTGTGACGACATGGGGTGGCCATCTTGTGATGATGCGAGGGCTAGACGCCACCTAGGCTTTTATTAGTATAGATTAAATAACTATCCCATGTGGACTTTAAAAAAATTAAATGGCTAATAAGAATTTGCAGGTAAACTAGAAATCTTCTTCATATAGAGTGTTAAAAATGCCAGGGCCTCTGTAAACTTAAATGAGACCTTCACCGCACCTGTCCAGGGCTTCCACTCTCTGAGCTGGAGAAGTCATCAGAATGAAAAAGCATATCAACGCTCTTTTCTTTATCTTACCAAAAATTCAAAATACTGGATGTTAACAAAAAACCCCAAGATGACCCAGAATTTCTTTTAACATTTACTAAGAATGAATAAAAGCTTTTTGTTTTTATTGTTTTGATGGTGGGAAGAACATTTTTATTACCAATAAAATAAATATAAAAGGATACCCGACCCTCTGCAAGTTTAGTTCTTGGTTTATGAGGTAAAATGAACTCCTATAAAAAGTTAGGTAATAATAGGACAGTCAATAGTTGTGTTTTTTCAACCTTCTGGACAATGAACTATGATGAAATACATTTTCTACTATGACCCAGTATACACGTAGGTACACATATACTGAAATAAAAGTACTGGTTTCAATATATGTTATTTAGTGCATTCTGATATTTTCTATTTTGTTCCATTATTTTCTATTTCATTTTGGTCTAGACTAGTTCAAATGTAAATAAAAGATTGGTCATAACCCAGAAAATTAATTTTATAACCTACGAATGGATTGAAACCTGAGATTTGACAAACACTGGTCTATACTCTTTAGGATCATGGTCAAGAAGAATGGCACAAGGAAATTGTTTAAATAAAGTATGTACAGTAAGACCATGTAATCATTAAAGTAAATGTGGTTGTGAACATGGCAGTGGGCACCAGTGCCAATCTGCTTTCATGGGTAAATTCACAGAGAAACATGAATGAATAACAACAGAAAATGGTATTGGAACTGTGGCAATCAGCAATTCTGCATAGGAAACTTTGGGAGATGTTGTTTACTGTCATCTGCCTGAAATTGGAACAAAATTGAACAAACAAGATGAGTTTGGTGCTTTGGAAAGTGTGAAAGCTGCTAGTGAACTCTATTCTGACCCATCAGGAGAAGTTCCTGAAATTAATTAAGCTCTTGCAGAAAATGCAGAACTTGTCAACAAATCTTGTTCTGAAGATGGTTGGCTGATCAAGATGACGCTGAGTAACCCTTCAGAAATAAATGAACGAATGAGTGAAGAAGCATGAGAAGTGAATAAACCCCTTTGTGGAGTGAAAATGGAACCTCCCTAAATAGTATGAAATAAAAAAAATGTGCTTCAGGTCTATGTGCGGATGCAGAAACTTGTCCCCATAACATATTTGCAAATTTAAAAAACAGGTTGCAAATAGACTCTTTTGGTTGTAGGTGGCCACACACACACACACACACACACACACACACCACACACCCTATCCCACCTTCTCATGGCTTCAGCAAAAAGGAAATAATTGGCAATTCTTGAGTCACAGGTCCTTCACCTGGAGTCAATCTAGAATGACTGAAGGTGGGTGAGAGACACTTGACACACACAAAATTAAGGGTAGTGCTACCCAGAGAAGGCGGAAACCAGTGCTATCTAATATACAGGGTAAGTATGCATAATATGATCTAAATGATGTGTAAAATAATAAAGACAAAATTATCAGTATCTATAGGTATAAATGTTAGAGAGTGGGAATTTTTGAGCACTACTGAGGCCGTGGACTATGCCCCAGATAGAGTTGTCAGTGCTGACACCAGGCCAGGCCTTGAGATATGGTCTCATGGCCCCTTCCCAACACGTAGGCCTTCTTTCATAGAACACTGTCAGCTTTCTGAAGAACAGGATGACCCTGTAAATAACATGGTCGTCAATGGCATGATCCTGACGTTGCTTGGGAAAAACTGTTTTGTCTTGGGTTACTTGTTCTGCAAAAGCAGGATGTGGTAAATGTGCTTAAAAGCGGTCCCGCACAAAGGGTCGGGGCTGATCTCTGGATTCCCTGTATGGAGAAAGACAGAGCAGACGCTGGCTGGCTAATAAAGGCTCCCTAAATTTTAATTTGGTCTGGACTCCAGTGGTCGTTCACTCGCGTTCGCTCCACAACATGTATTTGTTTTGTTAAAAATACATATCAAAAGGGCAGGCATACCAGAGCTTTCACCTGTATCATTTGTGCTTTTTACCATGAACATCTTGCTTTTAAAACCAATAAAAACAGTGAAAATCTTTCCATCTAAAGAAAAGAAGAAATATCTAGAAAAGGTAACTCTAGAAAGGCAGAAAGTAGATTCATGGCTGCCTGGGGCTGGGGGTGGAAACAGGTATTAAAGGTAACTAGATGAGGGGTCTTACTGGGATGACAGAAAAACGACATTATATTTTAAAAATTACTAAAAATCATCGTATTGTACACTTAAAAGGGGTGAGTTTTATGGCATGTAATTTATATCACAATAAAACTGGGGGGGGGGAAAAAAAAGAAAAAGGGAAAGAAAGAAGGAGAGGAAGCAGAAGAAACGAGGAGGAGGAGGAAGATCCAGAGGCCAACTAGTCAGTCTGCAGGATTTAGGATTCAGCTTTTAAAACGCATGTGCGTTTGCCCAACTTCAAACTTCCAGCCGATCCTGCTCCACGGTTTCTCAAAGATTACTGACAGCATTTCCTCAATCACATCTGCAAATTATTTCAGTACCTTGGAATGTAATTCATCAGGTTTAAAAACTTTTTGACAAGGTGAATATGGTAATGAAGTCCAAAAGTTGAACATTTTTCTGGGACCTCATGAACCTCTCCCCTTCGTGTTTGAGTCTCCTCTGATTACTTCTCCTTTAGTCTGTGTTTATGTTTTGTGATTTCTTAAAAGTGAGTTTCTAGGCAACAGAAAGAGCTGGGGTAGTTGTGCACAGTGTGCTAGGAACTGGGAAGCTGGGCTCCTGGTGTGGCCCTGCCCAAATTCACCATATGACTGTAGTTGATGTTTGTAGTTCAGTCAACCTAGCAACTCTTCCTCCTTCTTCTGGAAACTGCATTCCAGGTTTTCTTGGGGGAATTTCCCCTCCCCCACTCTCTGTGATGCTGGTGGGACTGACCCCCACCCTCAGGCTCTGGGAATAAACAAGTGACTCAGGTCTGCCAGGACCCCAGCACAGCCCATGCCTGGCCCCAGTGATTGGCTCAGAGATGGGCAATGTGACCCAAGGAAGCCCAGTGAAAGTCAGTTCTGGGATGTTTACTAGAAATACTGGAAAAGAAGTGTTCTCTTTCTACTATGATGTGATGGGATATGGGGTTGTATCGGCCGTGGACCAACATATGGAGAAAGCCTAATAAGAATGAAGCAAACACAGGAGAAATGGACCAAGAGCTGAGGAGAGAGTCCTGATCTCACTGTCTGAGCTTCTGGATCCATCCGTACCTGAAGCCATTACTACCTGTGACCTTTGTAATCAGGCAGGACTGTGAATTCTCTTTTTAGAGGCCAATTTGATTTGGGGTTCTGCTGTGAAGAATCCTGACTCATACAATGTCCTTGGGTGAATTATTTCATCTGTTGTTGTCTCAGTTTCCTTATTTTGGGGAAAAAAGGGGCTGATAATGAGATATGGCAAGAATGAAACAATTTATTGAAAAGAACTGGAAAGAATTTAAAGGTTATACCAATTTATACTACTGTCAATAATTTATGAGAAGGCCTGGCCTGTGTGGCTCATTGGTTGAGTGTCGACCTATGAACGAGGAGGTCACAGTTCGACTTCCAGTCAGGCCATATGCCCAGGTTTCGGGCTCGATCCCCAGTGTGGGGCATGCAGGAGGCAGTCAATCAATGATTCTCTCTCATCACTGATGTTTCTATCTCTCTCTCCCTCTTCCTTCCTCTCTGAAATCAATAAGAATATATATTTTAAAAATGTATGAGAATACCTAGTTACTTCCTTTTTTGGCCTTTTTTTCACATTAACAGAACTCCAATTTCTATTCCAGTATATTATAGCCACTTAGAATAAAAGTTATATTTCCCAGCTTCCCTTGCAGCTCAGTATAGTCACATGACTAAGGTCTAGCTAGCCCATGGAGATGTAAGTGGAAGTGAGTGTGGCTTCCAGGAAGTGAGGAGGGCCTCCATGCTTCCTGCTGCCTGGGATGCAGATATTATAAATGGCCGTCCAGCCATTACTGTGAGACATGTGACTTTAAGAATACTGGTGAAACAGCTAAACAGATAGAAACTAGGAAAATGGACCCACCATACCAGCCCTGGACAGCTGACCTGCAGACTTCTTTTACACCATGAAAGAAATAAACTTCTATCTCACTTAAGCCACCAATTTGTCACATCTGTTACTTGTATCCACCTGAGTCCAATTGACAGAGCCATTTCCCCCACACCCTCAGCAACTCTTTGTATTATAAATCATTTTTCCATTTTGCCAGTCTGATAGTTGAAAAAATAATGCCACTTTATAGCTTTAAATTCATTTCTCATAAGAGTTGATCTTATTTTTATGTGTTGATGAGCCGTTTGTCCCTCTTTTGTCTTTGAGTTGTCTGTTCTCATTTATTTTCTTGACTCCAGTCTCAGGCTGCCTCTTCCCTGTGGTTGTAAGATGCTGCCAGCAGCTCCTGGCTTCTCTCCCATCTTCTCAGCAACTTCAACAGGGAGAACACCATTTTCCTGGATGATCCAACAAAAGTTTAGGGATTGTCAAGAGAATGAGAAGACAAGCCACAGATTGGGAGAAAACATTTGCAAAAGACATATCTGATAACAGACTTACCCAAGTCATAAAAAAAACTCAGCATTAAGAAAACCAATAACCAAATTAAAAAATGAGCCGAAGCCGGTTTGGCTCAGTGGATAGAGCGTCGGCCTGCGGACTGAAGGGTCCCGGGTTCGATTCAGGTCAAGGGCATGTACATTGGTTGCGGGCACATCCCCGGTAGGGGGTGTGCAGGAGGCGGCTGGTCGATGTTTCTCTCTCATCGATGTTTCTGGCTCTCTATCCCTCTCCCTTCCTCTCTGTAAAAAATCAATAATATATATATATATATATATTTTTAATATATATTTTATTGATTTTTTACAGAGAGGAAGGGAGAGGGAGAGAGAGTTAGAAACATCAATCAGCTGCCTCCTGCACACCCCCTACCGGGGATGTGCCCGCAACCAAGGTACATGCCCTTGACCGGAATCAAACCCGGGACCCTTGAGTCCGCAGGCCGACGCTCTATCCACTGAGCCAAACCGGTTAGGGCAATAAAATATATTTTTAAAAAATGAGCAAAAGATCTAAACAGATACCTCAACAAAGAAGATGAACAGATGACAAGTAAGCAGTTGAAAATATGCTTTCCATCATGTCATCAGGGAAATGTAAATACCACCACACACCTATTAGAATAGCTAAAATCTAAAACGCCGATAATACCAAATGCTGACAAGGATGTGTAGCAACAGGAACTCTCATTCATTGCTGGTGAGAATGCTAAATGGTACAACTACTTTGGAAGAGAGTTTGGCAATTTCTTACAAAACTAAACATACTCTTACCAAACTTGGAAGCAACCAAGATGTTGTTCAGTAGGTGAATGGATCAGTAACCTGTGGTATGTTTATACAGTGGAATATTATTCCCTGGTAAAATGAAGGTGGTACCAAGTCACAAAAAGGCATAGACTGGTAGAAACCTTAAATTCATATTACTAAGTGAAAACAGTTAACTGAGAAAGGCTACATACTGTGTTCACCAAGTACATGGCATATTGGGAAAGATAAAACTATGGAGACAGTAGCAAGATAGTAGTTGCCGGGGATTAGGGTGAAAGGGATGGATAGTTGGAGCCTGGGATTTTTAGGGCAGTGAAATGATTCTGTTTGATACTATTGTGATGGATACATGTCATCACATATTTGTCCAAACCTACGGAATGTATACTACCAAAACTGAACCCTAATGTCAACTATGGACTTTGTTTGATAATGATGTGTCTATGTGGGTTCATCAATTATAACAAATGTACCGGGAGATGTTTGTTAATAGTGAGAGAAGTGTGTGTGTGTGTGTGTGTGTGTGTGTGTGTGTGTGTGTGTTGGGAAGTGGGGGTTAATATGGGAACTCTGTACTTTCCACTTGATTTTGCTGAGAATCTAAAACTGCTCTTAGAAAAAAATAGTCTGCCCTAGCTGGTTTGGGTCAGTGGATAGAGTGTCGGACTGCAGACCGAAGGGTCCCGGGTTCGATTCCGGCCAGGGGCACATGCCCGGGTTGTGGGCTCGATCCCCGGTGGGGGACGTGCAGGAGGCAGCCAATCAATGATTCTCTCTCATCATTGATGTTTCTCTCTCTCTATCCCTCTCCCTTCCTCTCTGAAATCAATAAAGAAATATATATTTAAAAAAAAAGAAAAAAAGAAAAAAGAAAAAAATAGTCTGTTAAAAAAAGGAGGGGGTATTGGTCCTGGATCAACTTGGGTCAGTGTCTCTCTGGTCCATTGATTGTAGTTAGGGGAATTGAACATGTTCATTGATCAGGCCCAGGGGCAGGTCCATCTCTGGAGCCTTGAGTAGAATCAGCCCTCCAAAAGCACATAGTATGGGGTGAAGAGGGATAGAACTCTAGAAAAAAAATAAGTGCTTATTAGAGAAGAGGAGAATGGATATTGGTAGGTTAAATCAATAGATTTCGACTATTCTGGACCTGACTGGTGTTGCTCAGTGGTTAGAGCATTGGTCTGCACACCGAAGGGTTTCAGGTGCGATTCCTGGTCAAGAGCATATACCTGGGTTGCAGATTGGATCCCTGGCCCTGAGTTGGGGCACATGTGGGCGGCAAACAATCAACGTATCTCTCTCACATCGATGTTTCCCTCTTTTTCTCTCCCCCCCTCCCTCCCTCCTTTCTACTCTCTCCAAAAATCAATGGAAAAAATATTCCCAGGTGAGGATTAACAACAGCAACAACAGAAAAATAAACTTTGACTCTTCTGGACAAAGGAGAATCAAATTCTGTAATCAGGCAGAGCAGCAAGTCCAGAGACCTAGAGGTGATCAAAGAGATGGAGTTTGTGACAGACCGAGTGACACATTCTCTTTTAGGTGTCTAATTAACTCCCTTGCACATCAACGCTTTATTAATTTATTGAGCATCAAATATGGCCCAAATCCTGTGCTTGGAGCTGAAGAGAATCTTGTAAATAATAACTCAGTGGGCAGGTCCATTAATTTTTAAAGACTTCATGTTTATTCAATGAACATTTAGAAGACCATACAAGTTTCACCACTCTAAAATTAAATTACATATGGCCTAATTAGAATATTTATAATCCTTCTAAATCATTGCAATTTCAGGGTGCGAGAATTGGAGGATTCGGAGGAAGCCAGAGAAGTCACCTGACTCTCCATGACCCCCGGGGCTCCCAGGACCAATGGTAACTTTTGACCTTGACTAACTAGAGTGACCACTTAAAGGGAAGAAAGTGCTCACCAAGAGGTGTCCATGGTTACTCTTGAGTAACTGGACTCCACACTGTGTGCGTCAATCTGGAGATTTTGTAATTGTTCAAAAGAGTGAAACACAAACCATAAATTGCTTTTTATATAGCTTTCAAAAAATTGTTTTTACATAGCCTTCTAAAGCCAATGAAACCAACTTTTTAATACAATGCACAAAATGAAATGCAAACTCCTTTTATTTTGAATTTTAGTCTCTGGACACTTTTGAAGTGGTTTTATTAGTTTTCTAGGTTTTTCTTCAATAAGCCTGCATTGCTCCATTCCTGTTTGTGATAAAAAAAAAAAAGTTAACATCAATTTCTCTGTTCCCTCCACTCCACATTGTTCCTGTTTCTATATTAAAGAGGTATGTACCTGAATTAGATGCAGACAAAGCACATCATTAACCCTTTCCATCAATCTGCATTTATTAAACACTTAGTATGGATGTGGTTCTGTGGAAAACATGAAAGAAATGGATGCTAGAGGCTGTCCATTAAGGAACCAAGACTCAATCTTTCTTTCTTTCTTTCTTTCTTTCTTTCTTTCTTTCTTTCTTTCTTTCTTTCTTTCTTTGATCCTCATTGAAGAATATTTTTTTATTGATTTAAAAAATATTTTTAAATTAATTTCAGAGAGGAAGGGAAAGGGAGAGAGAGAGAGATAGAAATATCAATGATGAGAGGGAATCCCTGATTGGATGCCTCCTGCATGCCCTCTACTGGGGATCGAGTCTGTAATCCTGGCATATGACCTGACTGGGAATCAAACCGTGACCTCCTGGTTCATAGGTTGACACTCAACCACTGAGCCAAACCAGCAGGACATTCTATTGATTTTTTAGAAAGAGTGGAATGGGGGGGAAAGAGAAAAAGATCAACATGAGAGAGACACACTGATTGGTTGCCTTCCACATAAGCCCCAGGGCCCGGATTGAACCTGCAACTCAGGAAGGTGTCCCTGACCGGGAATTGAACCTGAGACTCTTAGGTTCACAGGCTGACGCTCTAACCATAGAGCAAACCAGCCAGGACAAGACTCAATCTTTAGCTGTGTAATCTTAAACTAGTTACTTAACATCTCTGAGCTTCAGTTTCCTGACCTATAAAATAAGGATGAAATATTACTCTTGCAAAGGTCTTGTTTGCTCATTTATTTGACAAATATGGTTTGAATTTCTGCTCTGTGCCCCATATTCCTCCGGAAATGGGGGCATAGACTAGTGCAGGGAGTTGTAGAGGGTTTTTGGTGGGGATGGAAGCTGGGATGCAAGCAGGAAGTATTTCACATGAGCATTTCTGGTATATCACCTACAGAGAGTCAGAAGAAAAGGACGTGAGTCTCCTAAGGCCAGTCTATTAGTTGTCTACTGCTATGTAATAAATCGCCTCCAAATTTAGTGGCTTAAAGCAAACAACATTTATCTCACAGTTTCTGTGGGTTAGGAACCCAGGGGGTTTTGGCTGGGTGGTTCTGGCTCAGGCTCTCATCTGCTTGCAGCCACCTGAAGGCTCAGTTAGGGCTGGAGGACGGGTTTCTGAGCTTGCTCACGTGGTGGTTGGCAGGAAGTTCCTGTCCCTCACCACAAGGGCCTCTCCGTGGGGCTGCTCATGACGTGGCAGCTGGCTTCCCCTCTAGGCAAGTGGCTTAAGAAGGAGAAAGAGAGAGAAACCAAGACAGAAGCTTCAGTCTTTTAGAACTCATCTCCAAAGCGATCATGTATCCTCACTCCTGCCAATTTCCCTTGGTCCTACTGACCATCCTGGTGCCATGTGGGAGGAGGGGGCTGCACAAGGGTGTGATGAACAGAAGGCAAAGGATCCCTGGGGCCATTTTGGAGTCTGGCTATCAAAGCCCTCCACAATTTTTTTGGTGACTTCTCATTTTAAATCAATATTCACCTTTTCACTTAAATTTGTACTTATAATTTTGCACTTTTTATTTTTAAAAAATATATTTTATTTATTTTTTTTTTTACAGAGAGGAAGGGAGAGGGATAGAGAGTTAGAAACATCAATGAAAGCGAAACATCGATCAGCTGCCTCCTGCACACCTCTCACTGGGGATGTGCCCGCCACCAAGGCACATGCCCCTGACCGGAATCGAACCCGGGACCCCTCAGTCCACAGGCGGACGCTCTATCCACTGAGCCAAACCGGTTAGGGCTAATTTTGTACTTTTTTAAAAGGAGACTCCCGTGGCTTGTATACACTTCAGGTCCTGCTAAACCTGGACTCACGTCCGGCTCTAAAACAAGTCTCCTTTTCAGGACACGGGGAGTGTTAGAGCAGGACCCGGTCCTGGGGAACGGTTTGCTGAGGACCTGCCCTGCCTGGGGGAAGGTGTAGATTTCAGCTCTTCCCTCCCTGCCTTGGCTCAACATTCCTTTGGAAGTTGAAGCTGCTGGAATTAAAACAGAGGTTTTGGCGAATGGCAAAGAGATAAAGTCCTGTTTGCAGGTTGTAATGGTGTACTTCAACAGTGTGACAATGATCCGGTGAAATCCTTCCCTGGTATTGACTCCACTCTTTCTGTGAGTGACTGGCCTGGCAGGAGGGTGGCCTGGCCACGGGACTGGGGCACTCCCCGTTAATTGGCTTGTTTGGTCTCTTTCTGCTTAAGCCCCACAAGTGAGGAAATGCAATGTTTTCTTATTTCTTTCTTAATGCACCAAGAAAAACAAAGCTGTCTTTTAAATTCTACTGAATTCTATTAACTTTTGAGGCTCTAGCTATGAATTAACAAAAACAAAACAAAACAAAACAAAACAGATACCCCTCTCTCCCCTGCCCCCAAAAATCTAACTCTTTTGGTCATTGCTTGAATCTCGGTGATCTGAGATAAATATAGTCATCCTGACCCCTTCCCCCCAAAGTAGATACTGAATAGTGTGCTGGGATTTATCTAATAAAATAAATGGCCGCCTGCTCTAGCTGGTTTGGCTCAGCGGATAGAGCATTGGCCTGCGGACTGAAGGGTCTCGGGTTCTATTCCAGTCAAGGGCACATGCCCGGGTTGTGGGCTCAATCCCCAGTGGGGGGCATGCAGGAGGCAGCCGATCGGTGAGTCTCTCTCATCATTGATGTTTCTCTCTCTCCCTTCCTCTCTGAAATCAATAAAAAAATAAAATAAATGGCCACCTTTATTGAATCCCTATTTTGTTTCAAGATATCTGCCTATATTATCTCATGTACTACTTATTTAACAGTAAGTTTGATGATCCCATTTTGCAGGTGAGGGTATAGAGGCCATACGACTTGCCTAAGGTCACACAGCACAGAAATGATGAAATTGGGCTTAAATGGATGTCTGCCTGGTTTAGGAACTTAGTTCTTACTACTCTGTGGCCTTTCTCCATCCCCAGATTAGGTTGAATTCTGCATTACATGGTTTTATAGCATCTATCTTCTCACAGCTCTATCCCTACTGCCTAGAACAGAGCCTGGGGCATAGACTATTTCTTGACATGATGAGATTATCCCAGTGTATTTTTTTTCCTAACACAGTGGTAGTAGAAGTTCCCTAAATGGTGGTTATTATTTTATAGCTTTCCTAGGAGAGGTAAATATAGACAATCTGTTATTTCTAGGGACACCTCAGATTTCTACAGAAAGAGCACAGAATCATCTTTACTGTTCTCTCCAACCTACCCCTGGTCCCCTCGTACCTGATATTGAATAAATTGCCAGAGATACAGTACCAAATTAATAGAGGGGCAGTAGAAAATAAGGACGAAGAGTGTGGTCATGGAGTTCAAATCCTGGCCTCACTTCTCAGTGGCTAAGAGACCTTGGAAGAGTCATTTAAACTCTCTGTGCTTTTGATTCCTCTTCTGTCAAATGTAACAATAGTACAGATTTCTAGAGATTGATGAAAGAATTAAACGGGTTAATAATTGTGTGAAGTACTAACAAGAGGAGTTGGCATGCCGTTTTGATTACATAAGAGATAACTACTACCGTATTATAAGTAACCCATGGGCCCTGACTTAAAGTTTCCAATGAGTCACTTTCTTAAGATACCACATCGATTTTCAAGAGCTGTTGTTCTCTGTCTCATCCAACAATCTTCAGAGAATCAGGAAGCTATTGAGATGAGCTCTGAACAAGATCGAAAGCAATCTTGCCCTGTTCATGGTTGGGTAGCTTTAGTTTACCAATTTTATATATAGTGTTTAGATTTTTTACTGGTTTCTTAGTGGTATGAAAGAGGATGCTTTTAAAAAATATATATATTTTATTGATTTTTTACAGAGAGGAAGGGAGAGGGATAGAGAGCTAGAAACATCGATGAGAGAGAAACATCAGAAACATCGATCAGCTGCCTCCTTGCACACCCCCCACTGGGGATGTGCCCACAACCAAGGCACATGCCCTTGACTGAAATCAAACCTGGGACCTTCAGTCCGCAGGCCGATGCTCTATCCACCGAGCCAAACCGGTTTCGGTGAAAGAGGATGCTTTTGTTAGGGAAGTCATCTTTACAGGCTTAAATAGAAAAATTTTATAAACCCATGAAGCTTTCCTTTATTGTATTAGTATTATTATTTTAATATGGAGAATCTCTAACCCTCAAAAGGAGAGAAAACAGTATAATCAGCCCCCTGCATCTGCCATCTGGTGGTTTGAGAGATACCTCGTCAAATATATCGTGGTCTGTCTAGAAAAAGGCATACTGTAGACTTTAGGAAGAAAAAAGTCTATTGCGATAGAAAAGATGACCAAGAAAGTTGTGAAAAAAAGAAATTGCAGAACAGCTTGCACATTATGTTTCCATTTGGTATAAAAACAATGTATTTCACTGGCACATATTTATAACATTGTCATTCACTCTTACAGAGCCTCTTAGAACTCATAGGGATAGCCCCTTCCCAGCAAGCAAGCAAGAGCTTCTGCCACACAAGCAAACACACACAGGCAGGGAAGGTGGAGAGACACAGGGTTTTTCTCACTGATTGGTTTTGCAGTCATGAGAGAGTTTGCCGTGCATAGTATCAGAGGCAGGCCCCTCTTTTCTGCTCTCTCTTGACTCCAGCTCAGGCCTGGGAGGGCCTTGCAAACTCGGGGTTCCCTGATTTTGTGGTTTGAACTGGCAACACTCTTGACTGCATTTGGCACTGCCTTAGCAGGAGGTCCCAGGCTTCTGAAGTTCTCAGAGTGCAATGTTTGTAAGACACACGCCTCTTTTCTCTTGCTAATGTTGAGTGCCTTTCTGGACCCCTCTGTCATGTATTATCATTCTGGACCTAGGTGGGGAGGGATGGCGGTGTGACAAGGAGAGAGAAATCCCTTTTATGCCTGCTGGGGACTTGAGGACCCTGGAAATTAACATCTTTGGAGCAGTCACCGTCAGCCAGACACTCTGCTTAGTGTGTTATAGGGGTGGTACTATTATTGTGCCCATTTTAGGGATGAGGTAGGTGCAGAAAGCTCGGATATGTGCCCAAGTCACACTGCTAACTGTGGGCTGCCCTTGAACTGCAGTCTCTTAACCACTATCGACCAGCTGCCTGAACACAAAGAATATTCTCAGAAAGATGGCAAAAAAAAAAAAAGAGCTCACAGTGGTTGCCTCTGGGGATTGAGCCTCGGCTGGAAGGAGGAGCCCAGGGAGGCTTTCATTTTTCACCTAATAGTTTGGCCAGTCAGGTGATATAGCCGAATTGTAGCTAAGATCAGATCAGAGCAGAAACTCAGGATCGAGGTGGCCTTAGTTCAAATGTAGCCTGACCACTTACTGGCCGTGTGAATGCACTGCTCTGCAATTCAGTTTCCCCGCTGTTCAAATGGAAATCATGATGGCCATCAGGCCACTTCATGGGATTGCTGTGAAAATTAAAAGGATGGATATAGTGTTAAAATATTTAGAACAGTGCCCTGTCACATAGTAAATAACAAATTTTAACTGCTATTATTCTGAGCCTTATTGACACTTTACCACAAATATGCATTACTTTTAAAATAAAAAATAAAGTAGTTCTTTTGAAAGGCCAAATACAGTGTCTAATAAAGTTAGACATACACCCACCCTCTGATCCGGGAATTTCACTCTTGGGTTCAGAGAAATGAGTGCATATGGCCACATAAATCCTTGTTCAAGGAGGTTTATATTAGCTTTTTTTTTTTTCATAATAGTCCAAACTGGAAACAAGAAGACAGAGAAATAAATTGTGCTATAGTCAGACAATGGAATAGTCAATCTTAAAAAGGGATGACCTACTGATGCTTCCAACAGCCAACATGACTGAATCTGAAAACATAATTTAAAAGAACATTTTTATTTATTTAAGATATGAAGGAAGAAGGAGAGAGAGAGATAGAAACATCAATGATGAAACAGACTCATTGATTGGCTGCCTCCTGCACCCTTCCCCCACAAACTGGGGATTGAGCCTGCAACCTAAATGAGAATCGAACTGTGTCCTCCTGGTTCATAGGTCAACGCTCAATCACTGAGCCACACCAGCCAGGCTGAAAAACATAATTTGAATGGAAGAAACCAGGAGTTCATTCTGAATGATTCCATTTATATGAAGTCCAAGAACAGGCAAAAAATTAATGGTGATAGAGGTCAGAATAGTGGTTAACTGGGCTTGGGAAGGGGCAGGAGGAAACTTTCTGTGGGATGGAAATGTTTTATGCCCCAGGGGACATGTGGTAAAGTCTGGAGATATTTGTGGTTGCCACAACTGGCAGAGAAGGTGAGTACTGCTGGCTTCTGGTGGGTAGAGGCCAGAGATGCTGCTAGACATCCTATAGTGTTCAGGACCGCTTCACAACAAAGAATTATCTGGCCCAAAGTGTCCATAGTGTTGAGACTGAATAACTTTGGTAAAGTTTATGGTTTAAATTGCTTAAACATGATCAAGGAATTTCTGCCTCCTTGTGGATATTTGCCGTTATTAGGGGCAAAATCTGAGCGGCAGAGATGGCTAGTTACCCTTTGGATAGAATTGTCACTAGAAAGCAGCTGCCAGGCCAGGGACAACATTTCCCAGCCCCCTTTGCATCTGGGTTCAGCCCTGTAATTCATTCTTGCAAAGAGAATGTGAACAAAAGCAATGTATTTTAGCTCAGAGCCAGGCAGTTGAGAAACACCCATCTTCTCCACTCTCTTTCCCCTGCCTCCACCATGCAGACACGATGGAGCGCTGTCAATCAACTGGCAGCACAGCACTGGATAGCGATGCAAACACGAGATAAACTTCGGAAAGGTTGGGGCTTATGTTACAGTAGCTTGTGTTACTCTAATAGAGTGCTCAACAGAAAATCCAGTCTCTGAAGGGCAGAGCTTCCACGCTGATCCATTAAGGGGCAGTTCATCTCACGTGCAAATTCTCGAAAAGCAGGGATCACAAGGTACACATTTTCTTCCTCCCCCATAATGCTAAGCACCGTGTATCTTGCTGTTTGTTAGTTTCCAAAGTCACATGGCTCTTGATTGGAGGAGAGCTGTGTCCTTTTCGTAAATTTTCCAAGGCACTATTTGTTGAGCCACAAACACCAGCTTGCACATTCTCATCCGATGTGCGTTAGGGGTAGACTTACCTTACCGGAGTTGGGTTCTGATTGGCTTCCGTCAACCCATGTGTTTTCCCTGGCATCAGTGTTTGGTTCACATTTGGGCACATAACCAAGCCAGGGCCAGTAAGGCACAAGGTATTAGCTGTGGCTCCTGAAGGGAAACCATTTCTTCTCTTTCAGGAGAGAGGGCCCTAAATATGCTTTCCTACTCCCAGGTGGTGGCGTAGGCTTGTGAGGCTGGCAGCTACTGCAGTCACTTTGCCACCAAGAGGGCAGTGCTTGGAGCTGGCAAGGAGGCACAGGTTGAGATAGTTCTCAGGGGCTCAAACAGTGTCAGGAGGTAAGTTCTTTCAGCATTTTTTCTCGGCATGTTAACTTGGTTTACTCATGGTGGCAAAATAATACCCACAATTCAAGACATTCAGATCACAACGTCATTATCTCGGTTCGGGAGAAACACCTTTCCCAGAAGCACTCAGCAGAATTTTCCTCTTAGTTTTGTTGCTCAAAAGGACATCATGTGACAAGGCCCATACCAGTCACCGGAAAGTGTCCAGATCGCTGTGATTGGCTCATATCCGTCATGATTCTCTTCTTCAGACTGAGTCTGAGACTGGGACCCATCCCTCTGGACGTACACGGTCACCAGGAGGAAGCTAAAAACCTGGTTACTGCCAGAATTCTGACTAAAAGGGAGCATGTTTTTTGTGTAGGTCAACAATAGTGTCCGTAATATATCTTGCCATTTATTATAGATAATTATATATATGGTAGATCAGTCCATTGTAAGCAATAGAAAACACAAAAAATTTAAGGAGAAATTTATTGGCTTGCACATCTCAAAAGTTCGGGGACGGCAGCATCAGGCAGGGCTAGATCTAGGCAACAATGCCATCAATACTTGGTCTCTTTTTTCATCTTGCCTGCTTTCCTGAATGCTGGTTTCATTCTTAGGCAGAAACTCACTAAGTAGTAGCCCCAGAAGCTACAGGCTTACTCTCTACTTAGCAACTTCAGAGGAATAACTATTTCTTAGGCAACTGTTCCAACAGAAGTTTAAGAATTGAGCCTCAACAACTTGGTTTGGATCACAACACCATCCTGAACCAATCACTGTACCCAGCAGTCATGGAAAACTCCATTGGCCAAGTCTAAATTTTGTGCCCACCTCTCAAACCAGAAAATGAAGTCATTGCCATACGTAAAAAAAATTAAGAATGTGAGAAAAGAAACCAGAATGCTACCAAAGTGGGCATTGAGTGACTGGTGACTCTGAGGGCACGCCCACTCCCAGCATGCTTTGCACCAAGGCAGCATTTTCAAGTTCATCACTTTCTTTGGTTCCTTCACTGATTCCTACTTGTTTTCCATATCTAGTCTCTTAGGCCAGTGCTTCTCAAAGAACGTGCATGTAAGCCATCTGGGGGGAGCTTTTTATGTTTTTGTTGTTCTTGTTGTTAATCCTCACCCGAGAATCTTTTTCATTGATTTTTTTTTTTTTTGAGAGAGAGTGAAAGGGAGGGGAGGAGACAGAAACATCCATGTGAGAGAGACACATCCATTGGTTGCCTCTCGCTCGCACCCCGACCAGGGGCGTGGGATGGTTATTGAGCCTTCGACAGAGATACATTTGGGCACATAACCAAGTCAGGGCCAATAAGGTACGATGCCTTGACCAGAATCGAACCCGCGACCCTTCTTCAGTCACGGGTTGACACTCTATCCACAGAGCCAAACCGGCTAGGGCTGGGGGGTGGAGGGTGTGGGGGAGGAAGCTTTTTAAAATGCAGATTCTGATTCAGCAGGTCTGAGTTGGGGCCTGAGATTCTCTATTTCCAGGGACCATACTTTGAGTAACAAGGGGTCAGAGTGTTTCCTGGATATTCTCAGCTTTCCAGAGGAAACCACAATTGAATTAGAAAGAAAAGCAGATAATATAAAAAATCCTTTTAAAAGAAATTTAAATTAAAAGGTGAGTCCAGTTAAAGAAAAAAAAAATTAAATAAGTAATCGTAAGGTGGCTTGTGGTTGTGGCAAAAACCCCAAAGGCATATGTGAGTGAAGGAAAATTGGTGAGCTCTGGTAGAGCCAGACTCCCTTCTGGACTTTGTTCGGCTGAACCAGGCTGGACAAAAATTCCTTGCTTGAAAACTGGTGCTAGAGAAATCTTTCAAAAGACAGACCGCTGCTCCTACCTCCACGTGGACCTTCCAAGTCCATATGGCCTTTATTCGTGGCCTCTTTAAACCTGGGGGGCTATTTTTTTTTTTTCTTTTCCCAAAATGAGGCCTTCATTTTTGGGAGATGAGGCATTGTGTATACTAATTGCCAGTTGCAAGAACCAAGTGGCCAGAGTGTCTGGCTTTTGAAGTCTTGCAAAACAGATTTATAAAAGTTGGCAGCCTAGCCATCCAGAATCCAAGGCCTTGAAAGATCCCAGCTTGTTTATTTACAGAAAGCTTGCTTTTGCTGACCAGGCTGATTTAAACCCTGCTCAGTGGTGGAAAGATTGTGTGTGTGTGTGTGCGTCTGTTTCCTCTTCTTTTACCTTGTACGATTATAAACACCTAATGCCAAGGAACTGTGGCTCATGTCATCTTGAACTTGTTTTTTGTTTACCCTGAGGATCAAATATTCATTTCAGAGGGGACTCACAGGCAGAGAGGGTGCTGACTATCCCCAGAGGGGCAGCGAAAGTATGTTTTTGGCCACCCTATTTGTACCAGTGGCCTCCCCAAATCATGCTTCATTTGCATTAGTTCAGTGAAAAGTGAAAACTAATAATAATAAAAAAGCATGTTTTGACTAATTAAAAAAATCTTTATTCCACACCATGGCTATTAAATCTGGATAACAGTGACATACTGCTAAATATGGATAATGGGGTCTGGTTGTTTTTGTGTGTTTTTTTTTTTTGGTCCTGGAAAATGGCCTTGCTCCATCTTCTGGGTCTAGAGAAGAAGGATTAAGAAACCCATACTGGTCCTTTGGCTGGCTTTGGTAGGCTGGCATTCTCTCTCTCTCTGTCTCCCTGCCCCTTCCTTTCAAACATTGTTGGATACTTCCTATGGTGCTGCTGTCTGTCTGGGATATAATAAAAACTGAAACAAATATAATCTCAACTCAGATCGAGTTCAGTTTCTGAGCAGGGGTGACAAACTTAAAAGCGCCACAGGAGCCAGGGATGCCGTGAATAGAGCTGACTTGGGTAAGACAAGAGGCGATAACTGTCACTCAGCCTCTGTGTCTGGAGCCATCAGGGAATGGTGGGGACTCTGGTGAACTAGAGAACCCACACCCCTCTCAGGTCCTTATGTGGCCATGCAGGAATGTGGGCCCCGGTTTTCCACACTTCCACGCACACATTTCCAAAGAAACCAGAAATTGACAGAAATTCAGGTCCTTTTATGAAATCTACCAACATTCAAATACTGACTGGCAACTAATAAACATTGTATGGGCCAAATCTGTACTCTAGATTTGAGTAAGTCTAAAAGAGTAGCTGTCGAACAGTTTTGATTCACAGTAAGAAATACCTTTTTTATCATGATGGCACACACTCCTGAAATGTAAGTTTCCAGACTACTATGTGTGATGTAGTATTTTCTTTTCTTTTCTTTTCTATCCCATCCTAGCCTACTCTTTTGTAAAAATTGGTTTGAGAGAGAGAGAGAAACATGGATTGGTTGTTCCACTTATTTATATGCATACATTGGTTGGTTCTTGTATGTGCCATGACGGGGTGGGGGTGGGTTTGAACCCACAGCCTTGGTGTGTCGGGATGATGCTCTAATCAGCGGAGCTACTGGGCCAGGGCTCTAACCTCTCTTTAAATGATTGGATTGGAGAGATTAAATTGCTTTCAAGACCTATTAATCATTAATAATTAATGGATCACTGCACGAAGTATGGAAAACTGAGTCAGAACATGAGTAGCAGTGGTTCTCAGCACTGGCTACACACAAAATCAATCAACCAGAGAACTTTAAAGAAATACTGATGCCTGGTCCCTATACCAACCAATTAAATCAGACTATCTGGGCCTGGGGTCTGGGCATTGGAAAGTTTCCAGCACTCCTGGTGATTCTAATGTGCAGCCAGTTCTGAGATCCCCATTCCTATATTCCTGGTCAGGAGCACTTACAGACCTGAATTCTAATCAAGACTTGGTATTTTCTATCTGTGTGTCCTTAGGCAATTTGCTTAGCCAAGGGCTGCCTTCCCCACCCCCCTGCAAAGTGTAGATAATAAATAGTACTTAGCTTGTTGAGTTCCTCAAGGATTAAATGAGATAAGATATGTAAATAGTTTTGCCCTGGAGTCTAGAACTATACTATATCCAGGGTGGGGCAAAAGTGGTTTACAGTTGTGAGTATGCAAAATAAAAGTTTATTCTTGTATTATTATTTATTAATTACTAGAGGCCTGGTGCACGAAATTTGTGCATGGGGGAAGGAGGGGGTCCCTCAGCCGGATCTGCACCCTCTCGCAATCCGGAACCCCTCAGGGGATGTCCGACTGTCGGTTTCGGGCCTAAATCAGCTGTCAGACATCCCTCTCATAATCCGGGACCACTGGCTCCTAACCGCTCACCTGCCTGCCTGCCTGATGCCCCTAACTGCTTGCCTGCCTGCCTGATCGCCCCTAACCGCCTCTGCCTTGGCCTCCACTGCAGCGGCTTCGTCTGGAAGGACATCCTGAAGGTCGTTTGGCTGTCTGGTCTAATTAGCATATTACGCTTTTATTATTATAGACTGTATTTCTTTCCTTATGAACAACTGTACTTTTGCCCCACCCTCTTTATATGGCAAGTGTTCAATAAATAGATGTTCTGTATGGGAAAGAAAACTTAAATAAATGAGTTATTCAGGGCCCCCAGTCACACCTTTTATTTAAAGATAATGGTTCCCCCCTCCTCCCACTTGTTATTTCTACCTGCTGCCTCTGACTGCATGAGGAAGTGTTAGTGTTTTGCTGGAGTTGCTTACTATACTGGAGTTAGTACGAAAGATGCTGGCAGAGCTGTGAGTTCATTTACATCTTGCAGCTGTGTGAGTCTTGCTAAAATAATAACAGTAGTAATTATAGTAACACTTATATGTGGGGTGATCAACTGTCCTGGTTTCCCAGGGACTGAAAGGGTTGAACTTGGGCCTTATATAAGTAGGTATCCAACTCATTCCATTTGCCTAACACTTTCCTGAATTCAGCACTGCAACCCAACCCACTAATATGAACTTAATTTAATATAGGGCTTCTTATATTTTTTTTTCCAGAATCTAACTAAGGCTCAAGCCCAATGTCCTGGTTACCTGGTTTCCACAGCTACATTGGCAATTGGAAAATCAGTATAGCCATTGTTGCCTTCTGTTCATCTCCCAGGGATTTTCGGGTAAGTAGGGACCTGAACCCAGAGATACCTTGTTGGACCAGGAAGAGGCTAAATGGTGGTTTTTAAATGAAGATATACCTAACTTTCCTCCTTTTAGATTGGAAGACTTATTATGTCAAACTGAGATGATTTTGATCTCCTTTTGGGTAGTCAGCTCTCCTGATTTTTCCAGGATTGACTGGGGTTTCTGGGATGCAGAACTAGGAAAGTCCTGGGTAAACCAGGAGGACTTGGTCATCCCAGTCCCAGCCCAGGTTTGGAGGGGGAAGGTGGGTTTCAGAAAACAAAGATTGAGACTCATATTAGTAGACAGAGAGCAGGCTGACAGCTGTGTATTTGGGGTGAGGGTGGGATGGAGAGATTGAGTAAAAAAAAAAAAGAAAAATCTCATGGACATGGACCACAGTGTGATGTTTGCAGGGTGGCAGGTAGGGGGAGGTAGAGAAGGGTATAGGGCAGTGGTCGGCAAACTCATTAGTCAACAGAGCCAAATATCAACAGTACGATTGAAATTTCTTCTGAGAGCCAAATTTTTTAAACTTAAACTTCTTCTAATGCCACTTCTTCAAAATGGACTTGCCCAAGCCATGGTATTTTGTGGAAGAGCCACACTCAAGGGGCCAAAGAGCCGCATGTGGCTCGTGAGCCGGAGTTTGCTGACCACAGGTATAGCGGGTATAAATGGTGATGGATGGAAACTTGACTTGGGGTGGTAAACACACAATACAGTCTACAGACGATGTGCTGTAGAATTGTGCACCCGAAACCTGTATAATTTTGTTAACCAGTGTCACCCCAATAAGTTCAATAAAAAGAAAAAACAAAACAAAAACAAACAAACAAACAAAGACAAAGATTAAAGGCAGCAGCATTTCTATTCTTTCAGATGCTTTCTGGATGGTTCATTTTTTCTAAACAATTTAGGTGATCTTCACCTGGAACCCAACCAGCATGTGTCACCTGAGAACAAGGGCGCTAGCCTACCTGATCAAATACAGCCACTGTGTCAGGAAGTCTATCATTAGCATCAACTGTTTTCTGCTATACCCTCGCAGGCTCCGATTTCCCTAACCAGCCCAGTAAAGTTCTATGTAGCTGCTTTTACAACAACTCAGGATACAAGGATCACATAATACACTTGTCATGTCTCCTCTGTGTCTCTTTTAATCCAGATATAGAACAGCGCCCTAGCCTTTCTTTGTTTTTTTAAGACCATTGTTTTTGTTTTTCAGGCCGGCTCTACAGAACGTCCCTTAATTTGGACTTGTCTGATTGTTTCCACGGGTTTAGAGTCAGGTTAAACATTTTTGGCAAAATACTGCAAAGGTGAAGGTGTGCGTGTCCTTCTCGGGGAATGACTTTTAAATTTACAACAGCTGACAGCCTAACTCCTTAGAGGGGGGAAATATTGACATCATTAAAGGAGAAGCACCTTGCCCAAGGTCATCTCTGCTTCTTGGATGGTGAACTCTAATCCTGGTCTCTGTGTCTCTCTGCACCTATGCAATTTGTCTGTCTTATGTTCTTGGAAATGGTCTTTCCTCCCTTCCCCCATAGCATTTTTTTTTTTTTTTTTTTTTTTTTTGGTGAGAACTCTGCTAAAAAACACACCCTTTATTCCTCATTTCTTTTGCACACATCACATTTCTCTCCAACAAGGCTTCGACTGCTATTGTTTGCAGCAGACTTCTTTGCATCCAGTCCTTCCTCTCTTCAAGATAAGGCCTGTTTTTTCCCAGGGTTCAGGGAACCCCACCTACCAGAGCTGTTCCAGGCACGTAGAGCAGTTTCCCTTTCTCTGATAAGGTTCCTTTGCTGAGCACACCCCCTCTGTCTCTTACCTGTCTCCACTGCACTCTGAGATCCGCGCCTATTTGAGTTTGATAGTGTGGCCATTTGTTTCTGTTTATTTTCCCTGCGTTGTATATTCTTGATAGCCAGTTCGCGGACCATCCCCAGTATGGTGGCTTACACCAAAGGTTCTACTACTTGTACCCGCATCAGAATCACCCGCAGGGCTCCTTAAGTCGCCGACTGCTGGGCCTCACCGCCACAATTTCCGATTCAGTAGCTCTGTGGAGGTGGAGGATTTGTATCTCTAACCTGTCCAAGGTGATGCTTCTGCTGTGGGTCCATGGGCTACACTTTGAGAATCACTGACTTCACCTGGCATTTATATTATATCAAACTGATGATATTGAAGTATTTTAAAGTAAATTAATGGACATTATAGCACCCATGAAACCTGATAATCCCCTCTTCCCAGGGGCTCAGACCTCTTCCTTCCCTTGTTGCCCATATCCGATCTATCAAAGTTTTCTCTGTTCCAGCTTTAATATATACCTCCAAATCTGCCCCCCCTCTCTCTTTAAAAAGATTTTAAAATTGATTTTTAGAGAGAGAGAAAGGGAGAGGGAGAGAAACATCAATGGGAAAGCAGTACCTGTGAAAGCCTCCTGTACATCCCCTAGGAGTCCTCTATGGGGGATGTGCCTTGACCGGGAATCAAACCAGCAACCTTTCGGTACACAGGACGATGCTCAACCAATTGAGCCACACTGGCCAGGGCTGTCCTTTTTCTCTTATACCATCCTAGTCCAAGCTCTCATCACTTCTCACCTGGAATATGGCAGCCACTTTCTATCTGGTGTCCTCTCCTATACCTGCCTGCCTGCTCTCTCCCCCTGCAACGCAATCGCCTGAGTGATCTTTGAAAAATGCAAGTCAGATCAAGTCACTCTGCTGAAAACACATCCAGTGGCTATTGCTATTAGAATAAATTGCAGACTTCTTTTTATGACTGACAAGAACCTACATGTCCCCACGCCTGCCTCCCTTCCTGGCATTATCGCTTATTTTTCCTGCTTTGCTCATCACTTGGAGTGCGTGGAGTCCGCCAGTTCCTGCACACACCAGGCCGTTTTCATTTTGATGGTTGGACGGACACTCTTCCCAGCCCCGCCGTTGACAAAAGGCTACCTTCTCTATCCACCTATCTAAATAAAGAGGGAAGTGTTGTCCAAGGTGTGTTCTTAGGTGGAAAAGTAAAGTGAGCAAATGTGTGTTGCATGTATGTTACCATTTAAGTGAAGAACAGAGGATATGTACCTCTTTGCTTGTGGATGATTAGAATACCTCTGAAAGGATACGCAATAAACCGGTAACCTGGTTGGCTCTAGGGAGAGAAACTAGGGGTCTGGGGGAGGGCAGGGGGAGGAAGATTTTCACCCTAAGCCTTTTGTACCTTTTGAAATTTGAACGTCATTAATGTATTGTCTAGTCAAACTAAGGAAACAAGTAAATACAATCAAATTTAACTACGTAAGTAGTTCTGTGGCTAGCCCATCATAATAAGCTACTCATTTCTTTTATAGCACTGATCACCATCTATAATTATCTTGCTTGTGTATTTCTTTTATTTTCTAGATCACTAGATTACAAACTCGTTGAGATCAGGGAGTGTCGCTGTCTGTGGTTCACCGTTTTATTCCCAGGAGTGTCTGGGGAGTGGTAGCAACTGGATCAATATTTGTTCCATGAGTGAATCCTGTACAATGGGGACATGATAGGGAGGAATGTGCAATAAAATCACCTGGGGATTCCGAACCAGAATATTCTTGAACCCCACACCTTCTGTCTAATGCACTTTGAATGCACGACCATCCTTTGCAAGTTTTGTACCAACTGGCTGTGGCTGCTGGAACATGTCAGAGTCAGGACAGTAATGCTGGAATCATGTTAGCTGCATCAGGCCTTAGCTATTCTGCCTGGAAAATGAGCAGAGTGAATGAAAGTTGGCTTCAGTCATACCTCTTCTATCTTAATAATTTTGCCATATTCTTGTACCTATGTTATTTATTTAGTGTTTTTCTTGAAATTAATTTACTTATTCTGAGGCATAAAAATTTCAAAAAGGAAACGTTATATCAACATGTAAGCAGAAAACCTGTATTCTTTGTCATCAGTGGAAGGTAGAGTGAAAATAAGGACAGGGAAACAACACAATGTGATTCCATTTTGGCTAGATACTGTTGCCTCCTATAAGCTTTTGGATTTGGGATGGCTTGTCTTTTGTTCGCAAAGGAAACTGAGTCGGGTCAGTTTGGCTCAGTGCTTGAGGGTCAACCCATGAACCTGGAGGTCACGGTTCCATTCCCTGTAGGGGGCGTGCAGAAGGCAGCCTACTGATGATTGTCTCTCATCATTGATGTTTCTATCTATCTCTCTCCCTCTCCCTTCCTCTCTCTGAAATCAATAAAAACATATTTTTAAAAAAACCCACAAAAATGAAAACTGAGACTTCCTACTAAAGGTAGAAGAATAAGAGGATGATTTCCCTGGCTGGTGTGGCTCAGTTGGTTGGAGCATTGTCCCGTACACCAAAAGGTTGTGGGTTCAATTCCTGGTCAGGGCACATATGGAGGTAGCAATCAATCAATGTCTCTCTCTATCATTGATGTTTCTCTCTCTCTCTCTCTTTCCCTCTCTCTCCCCAATCACCTCTCCTTAAAACCAATAAGCATGTTCTCAGGTGAGGGTTCATAAAACAATAAAAAAACAACAACACTGCTATTTATGGAAAAAATATCCTCAGGTGACGATTAATACCCCGCCCCCCTCAGCCCAAAACCCTGCCATTAAAAATACCCACTCAAACAAGAATGAGCATGATTGAAAAAGGGGTGATGTTCCTGTAGTGCTGTTTTAAATTGTCTGAATATTTTACCAAAACCATCTCACCTGCCTATGCGGAAACATTGCATTCAAACAGTTCATTTCACAAGTGGGGAAACTGAGACCCAGATGGGGAATAGAATTTCCCCAGGATGCTCATTTGGGAATTTAATCAAGTCATTGTAACCACAGGGGTCCTTGCAAGAGGGAAGTAGGAGGATCTGAGTCAGAGATGATATGATAGCAGAAGGAGAGGTGAGTGCCGGCTTTGAAGTCAGAAGGAGGCCACACGCCAAGGAATGTGGGCAGCCTTAGAAGCTGTAAAGGCAAGGAAATGGATTTCCCTTAGAGCCTCCAGAAGGAACCAAGTCTTGGATTTTAGCCCCATAAGACCCATTCCAAACTTTTGACATCCCAAACTGGAACCATAAATTTGTGTTGTTTTAAACCACTACGTTTGTGGCAATTCGTTATAGCAGCAGCAGAACATAAATGTGCCACTCAGTAAGTACGTGGCAAAAAGATGAATGAGTGAAGAAGGCCTCCCAGGCACTCGAAAGTCGTGAGAGAGCTTGCTGGCCTGGACACACTGTCACAGCACACCGCTCTGCTGCCAGCAGACTCAGAGCTCAGTTACTGTCTCTATTTTTAGGTCTTGTTTCCCTTCCTGCCACCACCTACCAGCTTCCCTCACCCTGTACTCTGCTTATTTCTTGGTCGAACTGGTTTGGTCTTTATGTATACGGAGCTATATGCAATATATTGTTCTTTTTTCATATTTTGTGTGCATGTATTCCATCTCTCCCATAGTTTTTGTTCTAATCCTAACTGCTGAAATTCTAGGGTCTAATCTCACCCTTATTTTGACCCCGGATTCCCAGCTCAAGGAAGATTTTTTTTTCTCTGTGTTGTAATTTCACATTATATGAGTTCAAGGCCTCATTTTCCATCCTTGGATTTGCATTTCAACCCAAGACCCTTGCTTTCCTGAGACCCACAGTACCTCCCTCCTCTGGTAGTCACACTGCCAGTTCATACTTGCTGGTGTGGTTTTCGGTTCCATTTTTGCTTTTTGGCCCCTGGGGATTTCCCTTACTTTCTTGTGAACTGAGTTGCTACTTCGTTTGAAAGAATATCTCTTACCCAGAAGCTTCAGATGTTTTTGTAGTGAAGGGTACGATGTTTCAGGTTATCTAAATCTGCAATTGCCGGGAATAAACTGCCTTCCCTTTTCTTTTTATTTTTTCTTTCTTTTTTTTATAAATATATTTTATTGATTTTTTACAGAGAGGAAGGGAGAGGGACGGAGAGTTAGAAACATCGATGAGAGAGAAACATCGATCAGCTGCCACCTGCACACCTCCTGCTGGGGATGTGCCCGCAACCAAGGTACATGCCCTTGACCGGAATCGAACCTGGGACCCTTCAGTCCGCAGGCTGACGCTCTATCCACTGAGCCAAACCGGTTAGGGCACCTTTTCTTTTTTGGTATCTTTTCTCTACCTCCTAGCTCTGAGTATTCAGAGTTTCTGTTCTTCATGTCCCATTCTAGTCCTTCCTATCTTATGTGTCCTTTATCCCTGCAGTTTCAAATCCTTTTATTAGCCAGCTGATATACTCTACAGTTTTCTATTTAAATTCACCCCAAATGGAAACCTGACAAATCAACCTGTTTTCTGTCTGGCCCACTGTGTTGGTGCCCAGCCACCTCAGATATCACTCCCCAGCCCCTGCATTGGCTGCCCTAGGAGCTGATGCCCATATCTGACCCAGTCAGCCGTGGTGTGAGCAGAAGTGGTCAGTCACATGATACCAAAGTCCTCTGCCCTTCCTTTAGAAGAGCCTGTGGGTGGGACAAGCATCATGATTGATGTGTTCAGTGACTTATCCTTAACAGACTCTGCAATTCAGTTGATTAATAGTGTTCGTTTGTTTGTATTTCTGGGTTTTTTGTTTGTTTGTTTGTTTTTACCTAGAATCTTAATTTGGTTGATACATTCACCCCTGGCATACATATTGTTTTCATGCCTCAACACATCCATTCCTGCGATGTTCCTACTCTATAATTACTAAATAATTAGGAGAGGGTTTATCCTTTTAAATAAGTTCACTGTCATCACTTTAAAACCGAACTTCACTTAAAAAAGAAACTGTAATTCCAGGGCTGGGGTCAGCCAACTTTTAAAAGCCCTGAGACTGCCCTCACTGGTTTGGCTCAGTGGATAGAGCGTTGGTCTGTGGACTGAAGGGTTCCAGGTTCGATTCCGGTCAAGGGCATGTATCTTGGTTGCAGGCACATCCCCAGTAGGAGGTGTGCAGGATGTTTCTCATCGATGTTTCTAACTCTCTATCCCTCTCCCTTCCTGTCTGTAAAAAAATCAATAAAGTATATTAAAAAAAAGAAACCCCTGAGACTCCATGTGATGGGATACAGCCAGTAAAACATAATGAAACTGCTCCATATGGACCAGTATCCTATATAATAAAAGCCTAATATGCTAAGTGTCAGGTCATCCAGTTGTCCGTTCAACCAATCAAACCATAATGTGCTAATGATATCCTAAGGCCGCTCAACCACTTGCTGTGACGTGCACTGACCACCAGGGGGCAGACGCTCTAACTGGTAGGTTACCTTGCTGCTGGGATCCAGCCTGAGGGACTGAGCGAGATGGACTGGACATGCCCTGGAGACCTCCCATGCCCACAGTCCCTCCCTGACTGGCCAACTTCCCGCATCCCTCCTCGGCCGATCGTGCACCAGTGGGGTCCCTCGACCTGACCTGTGCCCTCTGCAATCCGGGACCCCTTGGGGGATGTCAGAGAGCCGGTTTCAGCCCAATCCCGCAGGTCAGACCGAGGGACCCCACTGGTGCATGAAGGCCTCTAGTAAATCATAAATAACAAAAGTCGGGGCAAAGCAATGCATATAGTATGCCATTATTTGAGTTACTAAAATTTATGTAAATGCATATATAAGTGTTTATTTGTAAATGCATCTTTTAAATAACACCTCCGAAATTGGGAATAGTGGTTGCCTGAGAGAGGACTTGGTTGGCTGAGGGACTTTACCTAGTATTGCCTTTGTAGAATTTAAAAAAGAAAGAAAAAATGAAGGAAGGAAGGAAGGAAGGAAGGAAGGAAGGAAGGAAGGAAGGAAGGAAGGAAGGAAGGAAGGAAGGAAAAGAGGAGGAAGGGAGAGAAGTGTCATAAAAGTCACCAAGCCAAGGTGGGAAGATTTTGCTGAAGAGTAGCTCGTCTTCAAATGTATCCCTCTCTATAGGAGAAGGGGTGAGGATTGAACTGGTTCCTCAAAGCTGCCATCTCAGAAACCAACGACTTCCCACTGGCTGCATGTCCCACTTCTCACTTGAATTTGTACTTGAGTGGGAGCGGTATTTGGTTCTCAGTTCTGTATACTAAGCCTCGAGAAAAGGTTTGAGGTTATGAAATAGAATGTGGAGTCCCAACAAGTCACGTTTCCTGCTCCATACCTTTAAGCATTTGACTGTAAATCACAGTGACAAATACATTTCACATGGTGATTCAGTATTCACACTTCTATATATACTTGAGATAAAAATTTAAGAAACAACACATACTATGTGAGATCCACTCGGCTATCTGGTAAAATTCCATTACAGTTTTTATTTTATTTTAAATTGGCAGCCTTGCTGGTGTGGCTCAGTGGTTAGGCTTTGTCCTTTGTACCCAAAGGCTGCTGGTTCGACTCTCAGTTAGGGCACATTCTTGGGTTGTGGGCTTGATCCTGGTAGGGAGTGTGCAGGAGGCAGCCAATTGATGTGCTCTCACATTGATGCTTATCTCTCTCTCTCTCTCCTTCTCCTTTCCTCTCTCTCTAAAAATCAATAGAAAAATATTAGAAATAGTGGGAAAATTCCATGGCATTAATTTCTAGACCACAACCTGGTATTGACATGCTGGAAAACAGCATTGTCTCATGAAGCCAACTCCAGGATTACCTTTTGGAGATACCTGATTTGGCCATCTTCAAGGATGTCCTTTCACATCGGAACCAAAATACTCCATCCAGCCTTGGAGATTCTTCCATTTCGAGACACCGAGCTGCCTTGATCGCAAGCACTGTCACCGTTAAACAACAATTTTGTCTCCTCCCTTTGGCCCCGTCTAGTCCGATCCCTCTGCTAGTGATGGGGGCAGCCTCATCTTGACATCACTGAGCTCATTTAGAAAGAGTTCGTTCAAGAGATCTCTACTTTCTTCTTGATATTTTGTGATTGCTAGTACCTGCTAACACATTGCTTTTAAGAGAGAGGTACAAGGAAATGCATTGTAAAAGTAAAGATAGGAAACAACCTGAGTGTCTAATAACATCCACAGACTTATAACAGTTGTTTAAAAAAGCAGGACAGCTTTCTATGAACTTTATCCCAAGGTCCTTATGGGACAATTTCCATGATACATAATTAAGTGTTGAAACCAGGGGCAAAACATTGTGGATGGTATGCTCTCTGTATAAGAAGCAACACACGAATAGTTTTGTGTAGGCATAGAATATCCCTGGGCCCTAGCTAGTTTGGCTCAGTGGATAGAATGTTGGCCTGCGGGATGAGTGGATTAGAAAATTATGGTACATCTACACAATGGAATACTAAGCTGCTATAAAAAAGAAGGAATTCTTACCATTTGCAGCAACATGGATGGACCTGGAGAGCATTATGTTAAATGAAATAAGCCAGGCAATGAAAGAAAAACACCACATGACCTCACTCATTTATGGAAAATAAAGAACATTATTTATATTTGTTTAACCTGATAAACAAAAAGATAGATACAGAGGCAGTAAAGCACTAAATAGACTGTCAAATTACAGTGGGAAAGCAGGGGAGTGTTGGGGAGGGGGGGAAAGAGATCAACCAAAGGACTTGTATGCATGCATATAAGCACAACCAATGGACACAAAACACTGGGGGTGGGTGGGATGAGGGCATGCAACAGGGGGTAGGGGAGGCTGGGGGAAGGTCAAGAGGGAAAAAAAAAGGAGATATCTGTACTACTACATGTAATACTTTAAACAATAAAGAAATATTCAAAAATGTAAAAAAAAAAAAAAAAGGAATGTTGGCCTGCGGACTTAGGATCCAGGGTTCAATTCTGGTCAAGGACACGTATTTCGGTTGCAGGCTCCTTCCCAGGGCGCGTGCAGGAGGCAACCAATCGATATGTTGCTCTCACATTGATATTTCTTTCTTTCCCTCTCTCTTCCACTCTCTCTAAAAATCAATGGAAAAATATCCTTTGGTGAGGATTAAACAAAAAATAGAATATCCCTGCCCTAACAGGTTTGGCTCAGTGGATAGAGAGTCGGCCTGTGGACTGAAGGGTCCCAGGTTCGATTCCGGTCAAGGGCATGTACCTTGGTTGCGGGCACATCCCCAGTAGGAGGTGTGCAGGAGACAGCTGATCGATGTTTCTCTCTCATCGATGTTTCTAACTCTCCCTCTCCCTTCCTCTCTGTAAAAAAACCAATAAAATATATTTTAAAAAAATATCCCTGGGAGACAAGTAAGAAAATAATGATAGTGTTGTCCCCAGAAACAGGAGGATTAGGGAATAGCAGTGGGGAGGAAGTTACTTTCCACTGTTTACTTTGAAAAAAAAAACACACCTTTTGAATCGCTACCATTATTTTTTAATTTTTCCTTTTCATATCTCTGAACAAGATATGAAAATTAAAATTTCACATTTGCATTAACCACAATGGGAACTTAAAAAAATAAACAGTTTTAGTGAGATATGATTCACAAACCATGAAATTCATCCTTTTGAAGTGTATACATCAGTGCTTTTTTTTTTTTTTTAGCATATCCGCAGCCATGTAACCATTATCACTAATTTCAGAATAGTTTAAAAAAATGTTTTATTGATTTTTAGAGAGAGAAGGGAGAGGGGTAGAGAGATAGAAACATCGATGAGACAGAAACATCATTGATCGGCTGTCTTCTGCATGCCCCCTACTGAGGATGGAGTCTAAAACCTGGGCATGTGCCCTGACTGGGAATCGAACCAGTGACCTCTTGGTTTCTGGGCCAAGCTGAATGGAATTATATAATACTAGAGGCCCATTGCAGGAAGATTCCTGCAAGAATAGGGCTTCCTCGGGCCTATTCCTGCAAGAATAGGGCTTCCTGTGTGGCCTGAGCGAAGCAGAGAAGGGAGCGAAGCCCGCCCAGGTGTGCTTCCCTGCTGCCACTGCCACTGCCCCGTGCTTTCCCTCCCACCACCTCTGCCACTGTGTCTCCCTCTCCCACCCCCCACCTCCCCGTGCTTTCTCTCCCTCTTCCTTGTACACTGTCTTCAGTCTTCGCTCCCTGCCTGGGTATGCAAATTAACCACCATCTTTGTTGGGTTAATTTGCATACTCGCTCTGATTGGCTGGTGGGTGTAGCAGAGTGATGGTGAATTTGCATGTTTCTCTTTTATTAGTGTAGATGTAACTGGCTTCTTTTGCTTAGCCTGCTGTTTGTTTTTAAAAAATCCTCATATGAGGATGTTTTATTGATTTTTTTTATTTTTTATTTCAGAGAGAGGAGGTGAGAGAGAGAGAGAAAGAGAGAGAGAGAAACATCAATGATGAAAGAGAATCATTGATTGGCTGCCTCCTGCTTGTCCCCCATTGGTGATTGAGCCCACAACCCAGGCATGTGCCCTGCCCAGGAATTGAACCTCGACCTCCTGGTTCATGGGTTGACACTCAACCACTGAACAACACAGGCCAGCCTGCTTTGCCTAATGTTTTAAAGGTTCACCCATGTTATACCATGTATCAGTACTTCACTCTTTTTTATTGCATAATAATATTCCGTTGTATGACCAGACCACATTTATTTAATCATTCATCAGTTGATGGTCATTTGGATTGTTTCCACTTTTTGTATATTATGAATAATGTCTCTATGAACATTTCTGAGCAGGCTTTTGTTTTGACATATGTTTTAAATTGTCTTGGGTATATTCCTAGGAATGAAATTGCTGGGTCATATGGCAGCTCTATGCTTAACATTTTGAAGAACTGCCAGTCTGTTTTCCAAAATGGCTGCACCTTTTTACAGTCCTACCAGCAATGTATGAGAGTTCCATTTCTCCTCATCCTTGCCAACACCTTAAAAACTTTTTTTTAGCCTTCTGCAATGGGTTCTTTTGAAGCATTTAGTAGCAAATTATTTTTCCCCAAAGCAAATGCATTTAAAAAGTAAGTCTCAGAAAGAAAAGAAGCAAGTGACTGGGCTTAAAATTCTTCCAACTGTGGAGAGTTATTTGCAGGTTGTAGGGATGGGCAAGTCTGTTGCAGCCAGCCCAAGTGCCAATTCCAGCTGGCTCCTGTGCCACCTCTGGCACAAAAATCACAGGTTGCCAAATCCTGATCTAGGTTTCAAGTAAGAGGCATGAACACGGCTACTCTGGGTTGAAAGGCTCAGGTTGCTTTTTACTAACCAAAATTTGCCTCAAATGTGATTCTTTGCAGAGGTGTTTTCCCCTTTTAAGCAAAGCAATAAATACAGCATTCATTGGTTTGAAATCTCTTCTTGTCTGTGTGTGTGTCTGACGCCCTGTCAGCTGTGTGTCCTACCCAGGGAATGGAATAGTTCAGAGTACAGCTTGGGGGTGGAGCCCAGACCAGTGCCAACTCATTTTCAGATTAGGTATTTGGGAACAGCGTTTTAGCCAGGTGCAGGGTTTAGGTCCACCTGAGCAACCTATTTTCACTTGCAGGGAAATTTCAGATTGTAATAACTATAATGAGGCAAAATGGAGGGAAAAGGAGGAAATTGTTACTAACCTTTGGATATTAATCCCTGCAAACCCCAAGTTCGAAACTGCCATACATAATCATTATTAACATTTATGGAGGGTGTACTTTGTGCTTGACATCATGCTTAGAGCTTTCAGTATTGTTTTATTTAATCCTCATTATACAGTAGCCCTGTGAAATAGGTACTTTTATTGTGGTTCCCACTTTAGGAAATGGAGGCACAGAAAGTTTAAGTCACCAGCCATTAGCACACAGGGTTAGAAGTAGCAGAACCAGCTGAGCAGGTCAGGCAGTAAGTGCCAAAGCCCACACTCTTAACCACTAGGCGATATTGTAAGAGAGCGAATGATGCAGGGGACTGTGAGAGGCGCAGGGACAGCAGCAGAGCCATTGGGCTGGACCAGACTACTGAGAAGCATTCACTCACCCACTCATGGCTGATGAGGTAAATGCTTGGGTTCCCAGATTCCCTTGCAGCTAGGGGCAACATTGTAGACCATATTTCCACTCTTATGGGGAGTAAGGGGACATTTGCTTTGGCGATGGGAGGCAGTAAGGGGAAAGGGGAAATTTTGGGAAACAGTTTTATATCTTAAAAAAAAAAAGGGAGAGATACAGTGTCTTTCTTGACACCTATTCACTCCTCTGCTTCTTGCATGTGGACTCGATTGTGATGCTTCAGCTGTGGCAGCCATCTTGCATCCATGAGGCTATAAACTAAGGACAGAAAACCAAGAGGCTGAAGATGGTGGAGCAGAAGGTCCTTGATGAACACACTAATGTCTTTGTTGTTTCTGTGTCTGTGGAGAGGCAGGAAAGTATAATGGTTAAGAATATGAGCTTGTGAGTCTGGGTTTATATTCTGACTGTAGCACTTAGTAGCTCATACCTTTGGGCCAGTTATTTGTTCAATGCCTCCATTTACTCAACTGTCAAATGGAGAGATAAAAGATCCATGACAGAAAACTTGCAAGAATAATGCAGGAAACACCTGTGTACCTTGAACCTAGATTTACTAATTGATAAAAGTTTGCCACATTTGCTTACATGCACCTGTATTTCCCCCACACCCCACCTGAATTATTTGAGAGTAAATTTAATTTGTAGGTACATTGGTTAGTTAGCATTATTGGTCTGGTAACCTGTTACTTGCATATACAACATGTGACCCAAACAAAACCATTTGGACAAATTCCTTTTTTCTATTTGAATCTTGAAATAGAGTGATGAGAAGATAGAATTAATGTGATTGATCTTCTCTAGATTTACTGCTGGTCCCAGATAAAATATTCAGGATTTTCTTTTCTTCTAAATTCAGACATCTCTGGATCTGGTTCTCCAGTTTTTCCTTTGATTATATTAGTTCCTACATATAATTTTACTACATTCTAGAGTCTATTGTTGTTGCTTGCAACCCAAGAACCCTTGAAGAAGTGAGTACTCATCCTGGGAGCATGAAGTAGAGACTTTGTGCAATCGGAGATGTTGTAGATAGAATTCCTTTATTTTTGGAGAGTGTTAGCTAGGTGACCTTCTGATCCCATCCTCACAGAGTGTCTCCTAGGCCAAACCAGTTTATTGGGGTAATTTCAAAATTTGACTACTCTCCCTATCTGTTGACAGTTCTCAAACATAGTTTAACAGAAGTCCACAATTTTGTAGAGTGTTTCAGTTATCAATTGCTGCATAACAAACCATTGAAAAACTTAGTGGGTTAAAGAACAACCATTTTACTATATCTCATGATATTGTAGGTTGATTGGGCCCAGTGGGTGGTTCTTTCATTCCATTTGGGAAGCCGCCCATTGTCTTCACCAGCAGAGAGGTGTGGACAAGGAACCCAGAAGGCTGGAGACCTTGAGCTCTGGCAAGGGTCAGAGCCATACACCCACTGTCTAGTTGAGACAAAAGTAGCTGAAGCAACTTCCACCTTTTAGTCTTATGTGAATCCTTGCTGATAGGCTATCACCGAGCTATTATTGGAATTGCCTGCCTAAGGGCTATGGGTGTATCCCAGACCTGAATAAAAGGGATGGCAAGGCCAGAGCAAAGCAGAGTCCTTCCTTGGGCTTCCACCTAGTCCCCGATTTCCAAATTAGTATTTCTTGTCTTGTCTCTTTCATTTGTGTGCGGCCTCCTCCAGAGCCCGAACCCGAACCCTGAACCTGAACCCTGAACCACGCGGGACGTGGGACACTCGCAGTTCCAGATCTTGCTGGTGGAGGTTGTAGTTACTTGAGGCCCCTAGAGACTGGAATGTGCAAGGAGATGGACTCATTGGAGTGTTCAAGAAGGCTGGGAGTTACTTACTGGCCCTTTCCTGGGATCTTAGCTGGGGC
This sequence comes from Cnephaeus nilssonii, assembly GCF_951640355.1. Taxonomy (NCBI): domain Eukaryota; kingdom Metazoa; phylum Chordata; class Mammalia; order Chiroptera; family Vespertilionidae; genus Cnephaeus; species Cnephaeus nilssonii. Next base: position 67,544,014 of record NC_137082.1, on the reverse strand, counting down.
TCTCCACTGGGGTGCCTTAATTTTACTCCATGTTGCCTCTCCATGTGACCCCGTATTCTACTAGCATGGCAGCTGGGTTCCAGAGGAAGAAAGTGGCTTGAAAGTCCCATCATATAACTTCACCCTTTCCATTGGTTAAACAGTCACAGATCAATCCCAATTCAAGGGAGAGGAAATAAAATTTACCTCTTGATGGAGGAGTGGCTCATGCAAACAGCAAAGAAGGAATGAAAGCAGGCATCTTCACAGACTATTTAGTAGACAGTGTCACTCATCAGGCTTAGATTTTAAGTCTAGAGTAGTGTTTCCCAGATGTCATTCAGTTTGGGATAATGTGCAGATTCTATTAAAACACTGCCAAAAAAAAAATAAAATAAAAAAAATAAAATAAAACTCTGCCAAAGTCAGCACAGCAGTTGCTTCCTCCTGGAAGCCTTCTCTGACACCCCTTGCATTAGAGGTCTGTCCTTGGGTCTCCAATGACTTGTATATGTATGTATCTATGTATGTATTTATTTATTATTAATATCAGTTACATTTTATGTGAACATATGTACAAATTAATATTCCTCCTTCTTTCTTTTTCCCACAAATGTTTATGAAGTGCCTCTAATAGGCCAGACACTCATCTAGGTGCTGGAGACACTGCAGTGAACTAAACAAATTCCCTGCCCCCGCTGGAGCTTATAGTCTAGACAGGGAGCTGGACAATTACTTAGCTCTGTAGTGGGTGCAAACACTACATCTGAGAACAAAAGAGACAAAATCTCACCTTCATGGAGCCTTCATTCTAGTGAGAAAAAGAGATAATAAATACCATAAACAAAAGTATACAGTGTTTTCAATGTTAAAAAGTGCTATGAAGAGAAATGAAACAGGGAAGGGGGCTAGCTGGGATTGGAGTGGGTGGCAACTTAAAATAGGAGAAATTAGGGAAGGCCTCATGAAGATGTGACATTTGGACAATGACCACGAGGAAATGAGGAAGTGAGAGGCTTGGATTTTCTGGGGAAAAAAATCTGAAGCCAGAGTGCTAGGCATGTGGGAAGGACCCCAAAGAGTCACTCACAGTAGTGAGTGGACACAGAGTGGGTGATGAGCTTAGAAAGGGAAGGGGTGGGGAGAGAGAGGTTGGGTGGGGCTTAATTGCAAAGGTTTTGGAGGAGAGACATTAAGTGACTTGGTTTTTACCAAGGTTCTTCTGATTGCTATGCTGAGAATAGACTCCAGGAGGTAAAGGGGGGAATGGAAGGAAGCAGGGAGCAGTGAGGAAGCTATTGCAATAGCCCAGGTGGGAAATGATAGTGGTGGAACTAGTAAGTGGTTATTTATTTATTCTATTCAGACTCAAGACATTTAATATTGATTCAATGTTATCTAATATATAGTCCATATTAAAATCCCCCCCCCCAAAGTCCTTTTTATATAAAAAGCTCCCAAACCTGGATCCAGTCAAGGCTCATACTGCATTTGGTTTCCATCTCTTCCATGGGTGTTTTGTAGCATGTGCCATGTTCTGGATTTGTCTGATTGTTTTTTCATAGTTAGGTTCAGTTTAGCTGTGTGTGTGTGTGACAAGAATACTACAGGGTGGCATTATGCCTTCCCCATTGCATCATATCAGGAGACACATAATGTCAGTTTGATCCATTATTGGTGACGGTAAGTGATGGTGATTGCCCACTTGGTTCAGGTGGTGTCTGAATTAACAGGATCTCTCCACAGTAAAGCAAGCTGTTCCCCTGTTGTGAGAAGCACTCCGTGGCAAGATACTTCGGGACTGAATATATAGTAAAGACCCTATAGCCCAACAAGCTTTCACCCAGTAACTTTAGCATTTATTGAACAGCTTCCTGGCTACTGACCATGAGTCTCATTTTGCTCCTCTGAACAATGAGGGTAACAGTGGTCCCTAAGGGATGCTCGTTTTCAGGATCAGTGCTTGCACACAATAAATGCTCCGTAAGTATCCTATATTATTGAACGAAAGTAAGTATGAAAAAATTAGGGGAAGGGTAGGGTTGCATTGCATTTCTCCCGACCCCGCCGCGGCTCCCTGGGGGTAAGCGAGCGAAAGCCCGCCGAGCGTCCACGCGGCCACGCCCTCGCGCCGCGGAAGCCGCGGGCAGGGACACTCGGAGCCCAGGCCGCGCAAGGCCCCCTGGGACCGGTAGTGCTGGGCGTGGCCCCGGGACTACATATCCCGGCGGCCCCCGCGCCGAGGTTCCAGCCGCTGGCTCCTCAGCTCTACCACAGCGACGGCGGCAGCCGCGGCGGCTGAATCGGTGGTGGCGGCGGAGGAGGCGGCGGCGGCTGTGGCGGCTGCGGGCTGAGCAGCGAGTTTCCGATTTAAAGCTGAGCTGCGAGGAAAATGGCGGCGGGTGGTGAGTGGAGATAAAGGAAGAGCAGCAGCGGGCGAGGGGCTGGAGTGCAAGGCGGAGGGAAGAGGGCGAGTCCCCGGGGCTGCTGCGCGAGCCGGCGGCTTCGGCTCCCGGAGGCGCTGAGGGGCGCGCCGAGCGGGGGGCGCTCCGAGAGAGTTTTGGGGTGTTGGGGCCGCGCCGCTTCCCCGCAGCCCGGGAGCAGCCGGAGGAGGGAAGTCCAAGCTGGGCGGCACCCGGCTTGGGGGTCCGAGGGGGTCCCCGCAGGGAGGGGTCGCCCCGAGGAGTTTTTTTTTGGGGGGGGACCGCGGGGGCCCACTTGCCCCCCTCCTGTCCTTAAAGTTTTATCTTCCTCTTTCCTCCCCAGCCCTTGAGGGCGGCTTTGGAAGCTGCCCGCGCCCCCTTCTCCCCGCTGCCGTGGCCCCTTCGGGGGGACAGGGGGCGGGGGCCGCGCACGGACCTCGCCGACCCCCCCCCCCAGCCTCGCAGCCGTGCTGAGGAGGGGGCCGGGTTTCGCGGCCGCGTCTACTCGTGCACCCGGGCGTTTTTAACGTTGTACACGAATTGTGTGCGGCATTTCCATTTTGGGCACGGGTGGGTAGGTTCTCGGCAGTTTTCTCAGTAAAAAGGCGTTTTGCTGTCTCTGGTGTGAAGGCTGGGAAATGGCAAGTGGGAAGTTGGTGGGTACATTTCGGGTTTGGCTGTCTTTATTATTACTACCCCCCCCCCCGCCCCCCACTCCTCCGTGTCCCTTCGTATGGACATTGATGCAGTTCGTAGTGATTTAAATAAACTCTTCGTCTTGCGCATGTCTTTAAAAAAAAAAACACCACGAGTCGCTGGAAGGCGTAGTTGCTTCCCAGGCAGCTTGAGGGCACTCAGGGTGGAAAGTTAACCGACAGAGCACTTGTCAGAGGGAGAGAGCATCGTCTCCCGACCTCCCTTAGCTGGGAGGCCGGGACTCCCAGATGGAATGACACGAAAGGTAGGCGATTCTCTCCAAGTCAAAACTTTCCTCCGCACAACGCCCCCCCGCCCCCCGAATGTGAAGACTTCCTTTTTGCAGTTTTTGAGCAGCGCTTCAAAGCCAAGCTGTTTTTGTTATTAAGCCTGCACCATAAAGAAACAGGAAGGCGAGGACCAGCTGGCGTGCTGCAGTGGCTTTAAATGGAGTTTTGAAGGAGACGAGTGAGAGTGGTAGTAGTGGGGAGTGAGATTGCTGCATCTGCTTGGTTTAAAATGCCCGGCCTCCTCACGGGTCCCTGGTCCCTGGCTGCGAGAAAGCTTCACTGTGGGTTGCAGCAGGTTGTTGAGAGGGTAATGGGGGAAAATCACAGGTCTTCAGTGAATGCCGCCGCATAAGCTAACATGTTAAATGGAAAGCCTTAAGTTTGTGAACTGCTTGCTCTGATTATTGCTTGTTTATTTAGAATAGGTTATATCAGGTATGATACCCACCTGGAAAGGCACAAAACATTGAGAAATGAGTCTCTCTCCTACTCTACCCCCCCCCCCCCCCCAGGAGGCAATCACTTACTGGTTTTTAGAATATCCTTGGCTTTTGGGATAATCATTTTAAGGTTTTCATTAGAAACACACCCCTGTTGAATACCAAAAAGCAGGGAAATAAAATGAGCAGAAGAAAAGGAAAATGGGTGGGAATGCTGTTTTCTTTTTACCATTTAAAAAAAATGTTGATAGCTATTAGAACTTAGTGTTTATGTTGCCTTATCTACTGACACCCTTAAAGAAATAACAATCTCTGTGACTTGAGGATGAAGAATCCTGCTGGGTTCATTGTTTGTATGTAAGACGAAGCCTCTCTAACATGTAAAATGATATTGAACACTATAGCTCCTGTCACTGGAGGTTGCTTCAGGTTCTGCATTTAAATGAGCAGCAATCTAGATTGCCTGTGATCCTAAATTATAGGGCTATTTTATGTATTGATAGAAATGACTTAATTGTTCAATCAGCATTAAAAAAAGCATATGCCAGCTTCTGGCATATAGAAGTACATTTTGGATGTGAGGATTGTGGACTAAGTGTGAGGATGTAATGTTTCTAGAGCAGTTATAGGAAATGTTTCTGCCATAAAATATTCCTTAACTATAGAGGCTTTGAAAATGCAGAACAACTCCAGCATAATTAACAGGATTTATATTTTTATGTTTTAGAATGGTGGTTTTGAATTTACCGACACTAATAACTCATTAAAAAATTTCAGTGATATTAGAGTTTAAAGTATTAAGGGTTATATTAAATAATTTTATTATATTTTGAAAGCGAGGATATTGTGCATTTTCCCCTCTGTAGAAGAATTATTTCTATAAATCAACTATGCAGATAAGTTCAAATTCATTCAGTAAGGAGTGAGTGTACTTACTGTTGGACCTTGTACCCCTTTTCTAGGAGACATGTAAATTAAAAACAGTTCTTGAAATGGTTACTAATGTCTTCTCGACTGATCTTTTTAAATAAACTTCCGGACTATGTCAGCAACATACTAAAGATACATTTTCTATCTATACTAATAAAAGGTAATATGCTAATTAGACTGGGAGACCTTCCGGATGTCCTTTCAGACAAAGTCATGGTGGCGGGGCTGAGGCAGAGGTGGTTAGGGGCGATCAGGCCAGGAGGGGAGGACAGTTGGGGATGATCAGGCCAGCGGGGGAGGGGGGGCAGTTGGGGGTGAGCAGGCCAGCAGGCAGAGTGGTTAGGGGCAATCAGGCAGGCAGGTGAGCAGTTAGGAGCCAGCGGTCCCGGATTGCGAGAGGGATGTCCGACTGCCATCAGAGGGATGTCCTGTGGGATCGGGCCTAAACCGGCAGTCGGACATCCCCCGAGGGGGTCCCAGATTGGAGAGGGTGCAGTCTGTGCTGAGGGACACCCCTCCACCCCCCTATGAATTTTGTGCACCGGGCCACTAGTATATATATATTTTCAATCTTTTGTGCATTAAGCAGTATGATTTTAGAATAGTACTTTTTAACTTGAAGACTACTTTTTTTAACATACATACCGTATATTGATTTCAGAGAGGAAGGAAGAGGGAGAAAGATAGAAACATCAATGATGAGAGAGAATTGTCGATCTGCTGCCTCCCACAACCCGGGCATGTGCCCTTTACCGGAATCGAACTGGAACCTTTCAGTTCACAGGCCGATGCCCTATCCACTGAGCCAAACCGGCTAGGGCAGTGGTCGGCAAACTCATTAGTCAACAGAGCGGCAAACCGTGGCTCGTGAGCCGCAGTTTGCTGACCACTGGGCTAGGGCATGAGTACTTTGTTTTTGAGAAGTCTTTTAAAAGAATGATTTAAGAAATTATTTTTGTTTTGACAATAGGGTAAGATAAAAAAAACACAAAACACCTATTATTATCCTGTCCTTAATTGGTATTAAAATAAATGGCTTTAGGTTTTTTTTTTTTTTTTTATATTTTTAAAAGCTGTATAATTTCAAGCCTTGGCCAGAGGATGTAGGACTGACTACTTTTGAAAAACTTTCAATTTGTTGCAAGTTTGGAATGAATATAACCTGCAGTTGTTATTTGTCAACACAGCAAAGGGACCACAATTTTTACTCTTTTAATCATGATTGAAGAGGTACTGCAGTTTCTCATAGGTTAAACCAGAGAGGACCTGTCCCAGCTTGGTTTAATTTATTATACTTAGTAGTGAAGAATATTCACTATTTGCATTATTGAGTGGTTAAAGCTTTGGGAGCAGAAAATTAGTGTTGGAAATGGATGTTAACTTTTCTTTTTCCCCATAGTTCAGGTGAAGGAAATGGGTGACTGTATTAGTTTAGATCCTCAAGAACATCATTGAGATTGAGTGCTGAAGTAAAATGTAGTAATTTTCTTCCATTCTGAGTGCTTTTTGGGGTGGGGGATTACAAAATGAACATTTCACAGTTAAAGTAGAGGAGGTACTCTATTGTAATGAGACTTACTTCTTCACTTTGTTAATGTTTGCTAGGTAAATTCATTTGGCCCATTTAGTTTTTTGACAGGGTTTCTGGGAGAGGATTATTTTGGTTTAAGGATGCAATTTATCCAGAGCCTAACCTTATTTTCAGCCCTGTAACAAATAAATGATGGGTTTGACTTAAATTTAATCGCCTTTCCCTTTTTTACCTTCTGGTGGAGAGATGTTAATGAAGAGGAAAATGGCCAGAAGAGACACAGCAGGAGTAGAAAAGGGAAGATGTGCAGTGTGTTGGAGGCTGGTTTATCCACAAACTGGATAATCTTCTTAGACTACATGCTGCCAGTTCCCAACTTTGTCAGCATTAACTCAGTTAGGTAGGTTCTGCCGACCTAGGCCAATTTATAGGGGGCAGTAATAAAGGTTCATTTTAACTAACTAACTAGTAAACTTTGTGGCCTAGAGGCAAAGAGAAGTCTGACCTAACAGGCACACAGGTTTTACCTATTTCAAAGAACATGCTAAGAGCAAATTAACTAGTCTTTTCTGTTTGTCCTTTGCCCCATTTGTCATTAGAGACATCTGTATCCTATCTTTTCTGTTAATATTTTTTTATTGCTAAGTTCTAGGAAAGAGGGGAACTTTTTTTGGTCTGCTATTCACCTATGAAGGTATTCATCTGAAATGTTGAATTTCCTTGGTTAGAGGCCATGAGGGTTATGAAGCTTCACTTTTTGGAGACTAGGCTGACTAGATTCCTGAATTTAACTCATCATCATCCACATCATGATGAAAAGGGAATATTGGCCTGGATATCACATAGTAATGGATAATCTACTGTTCCCTGGGGCTTTGCTTTTGGTAGCTGTGGCAGCTGAGCTGGAGTGGTAGATGGATAGAGGGGAAAGCACTGCAGAAGTCAGCATAATCCTCAATTAGGATAAGCCTCATGGTTAATTGAATGTTGAGTGTACAGGTTAAATCCCATTATAACAAACTCCAGGGGAGTAGCTAAATTATTTTGTTGCACTAGGATTGAGCTTTATTGAATACTGTTAAAAATAAATTAGTCTTTTTGTTTTTGTTAGAGATGTGGGAAAATTTTTATTTATTGTAACAATTTGACAAGTTGTTATTCATGAGCCAATGTGTTTCACTTTCATTTAAAATGCTTTCGCCTTTAAAAAGGAAAGAACCCATGTTGGACTGGGCAGACAGTTTATATACCCTCTCTCTCCAGTGGAATAGCTCCATTGGTTTATCTTAACAACTAAATAAGTTTATTAGTAAGTACTACTGCCACATCAAAGTGTGGTCAGAGGAAACGGGAATTTCCCCAGGTTTCCAGGTGGCTACTGCTGGTAATTTTTTCTGCCCTGACAACTTTTTAAAATAAACGAATGTACTTTATTTTAGTGTGAACTTTCCTTTGTGAGTAATAATTAATGTAGCTCTTTCTATTCAGCTCAATGTAGTTTGAGACCTTGAGGTCTCTCTATGGTATTGTTAAAAAAAAAAAAAAAGTAATGCTACTATTATAGTCTTTAAGATACTTCCATATAAATATGAAAATTTTCAGGAACATGATTAATATACATATGAGAAAATACTATTTTATGCTTGGCCAGAAATATATTCCTTTTGTTCTGTACTTTTAGATTGGCTTTGCCAGATTTCAGGCATTTACATCTCACTTTCATATCTAAGGCTAGCATTTTTATTTTGGGTAGAGTGTTTTGATAGGGTGCAGCAAGACATTTTGAAGTCATTCTTTTAAATACATGTTCCATGAAGGAGGGAAAAATCTGAAAGAAGGAATTTCAAACAACCCAAGCAGTGTTTTGAAAGTTCTCAGGTCTTAAGAATAATGACTGACTAGTAGGCAGGAAGCCTGCAGTTGTATTGTGGTATTGTTCCTCCATCTTATGCATTTGAGAACTTGAGTACAAAAGAGAAGAAAGCCTCTGGAGGGGAAAGAAAGGGTTTTAACCACAACAAAAAAAGGTGGTGGTGGGGGGACTTTTTGAGTAAATATTCTTTGCTTTTCTGTTTAAGTGAAACCTAAAGCCAAATTATTTTTACTTTTAGAGGAAATGTTGTTTATCATAATCTAAATGTCTTAAACCGACATTTTTATAAATGAGAATTAATTGTTAATTGTTATTGGTGGAAAGAGCAGCGTGAACTGTTTTAAAACAGAACTTAAAAATAAAAGTCCACATATGAAAACCTTTAAATATTTTCCTCCTTTGTTACCTAGTCAGTATTATTTGTTAACTTGTTATTTTGAAAAGAATACTTATCAGTTAAGAAGTGAAGAGTTGAGAATGATTTGTGAGCTTGTACTAAAAGGTTTGTGCAAATCAGGTTTTTTTTAGATTTATAAAACAAAGGGATGGAATATGCTTTTTTTAGATTTATAAAACAAAGGGATGGAATATGCTATCTTCCAAAGTTTCTTATATTAGTTGTGCAGAATTTTTATTTATATTTTATTGGTCAAGCATTAAGTGGATTAAGCTTTGTATACTAGATAATCATGTAAAGATGCAGGTTGCTGTGCTGATTCATGAGTTTGGGGACAGGATGATTTTGAGTTCCTGACTTCACCATAGTATATATCCTATGAGCTGCAAAAATGTGTGTGTGCTTGCCTGAGAGGAAGGGGAAGAAGGAGGGGGGAGCGAGAGAGGGAAGGAGGGAGAGACAGAGACAGAGACACAGAGAGAGGTGTATTCAATATCTTCCTCCTGTTTTAAGAAAGTGAAGTAATATTTTATTTACTCTCAGTAAAGCTGTCATCAGTGAAATTATTACTGAATTTAAGTCACTCTGTAGAATAGCTGTATCAGGTTGATTTTGTTTCCAGATTGAAATTTGGCAACTTTATTTGAAAATGTTTTAAGGATTACCCAGTGTTCTCTTCACTAAATTGTGCCTTTAGTCTATACACTCTCTGCTCCATCCAAGCTCATTTCTTTCCTTATTTACCTGCCTGGTGGTTGTGTTTTATGACCATACTTTTATCCCAGCCAAGGTAGTTGACTCCCTTGCTGTCAGAGCAAGTACTTGATTGCATCTAGGAAAATCTAACTTCAGTGAGAAAAAGAACTCCTCACACAGGTTGCATCCATTTAAGGATCAGTGGTATCTTCTTCATATAATAAGACAGGACTTATTACTATATTGAGTTTTAAAAATCATTTCAGAAATCAATAAAATGAATTCAGAAAGCTGCTCTCAAAGTGCATAGCCATATCTAGAATGGTGGAAGCCTTAGGTGTATTGATCCCAAATTAGGCAAACCTGAAATCGTGAACTTTCACCAATAACCTTCAGTCTTCCCCACCTTTTCCTCGGAGAGTACAAAATAGCTCCCACATGTGACTTTTTAAACTGACTTCATACCACCATTCTCTTAGCCATGGGGCCATAAGCTTTCAATCCTCTTTAATTTGCTATTGCTTGGCTGTTGCCTACTCCCATATATATATATACATACTTAATGTTTATTAAGATCTTACTGTGTAAGGCACTGTGAGAATTAAAAAGGTTTTGACCTCCAAGTGTATACAATCAAGTGCTCACATCACTTCAGTATAAGGCCATGTGTTTTGCCTATTAGAGATTCTGGAGAAATTCGAGAGAAGGACTACCTCTGGGTAATCAGGATGCAGGACTTTGAAAAATGAATAAGATTTTAATATGGAAAGAAAACATTAGCAACAGCACGGAAGTAAGACATTTCAAGACTTGGTCATGTAACTATTCAGTGAATGCTGAGTGAGTGATGGTATTGAATAAAATGGTTTTGTTTTTGTAGAATCCTATTAATACATTTTTTCCTAGTATTCTATACTTCTGCCAGTTTAATATTATTAAACATCATTTGAGGACATATTTTTGCTTAAAAATCTTTAGAGTACAGCCCAAATTCCTTCATCTAATATTCAGCTCTTATCACAGTCATTTTTTTTTAAATCAATCTTTTCCATTTTTGCTGCCCATTGTTTCAGTAATGCTGATTTTTTTCTGCTGTTTCTCCTTGTTATCTTGTTTGATCATTAAGGTCCAGCTCAGATCCTGTTTCATTTAAGTAAATTTCCCAGACCACAACTGAAAATATTCTTGTTGCCTGTTATGAATTGTAATTGTCTCTTCATATGCATAGGAGTCAGTATTTATTGATTGGTAGGGACATTCTTTTTATAAGTTTTTAAATTTCTGTATTATTTTTTGAATTATGTTCATTTTAGGTACACCAAAATCCTTAGTGTTTGGATGTGAAAGTTTCCAGAGTTCAACTCTGAATTTAATTTTTATACCTGGAAATTAAGATAAAATTATAGTCCTAAGGATTTGCTCATAGAGCCGTGTCTCCCTCATAGAACTGTCCCAGATAAATCATGTTTGGGCCTTAGAATACATTCATATTTCCCAATTGCTGTAGGACTGGACAGATGTTTTTATTCATTACCACTGTTCTTCAAGGAATCGTGCTAAGAATTGTGGGCATTAAAATCCCTTTGTTATCCAGGAGCTGATAATCTAGTTGAGAAATAAGTATAATTGAAAAAACATACTTGTTGCAGCAACATAAATAAGTGGTTTGAAAGTTCAGAGGAATAACAGATCATTTTCAACTGGGATTGTTAAGGAAAACTTAATGGAGGAGATGGAATAGAACTAAAGGGAATTAATTGCTGCTTCTAATCTCTTTCCCACATCTTTTATTTTATAGTACTTAGTTATGTGAGAAAATGATAAATTAATATTTTTTTAAATGGAAAAGAAGGCATAAACATGGTAGAGTAAAAAGCAGTACAAAAAGGTACATACTGTGAAAAAGTAAGGCTCCTGGTACCTCAGGTCTCAGGTCTTTATAGTTACCCTTCCCAAAGGTCACTACTGTTAGAGGATATTTTTTACATATGATATGTCTCCTCAGTTTCTTTTTTTCCTATTCTCTCTCCCTCCCTCCCTCCCTCCCTCCCTCCCTCCCTCCCTCCCTCCCTCCCTCTTTATTTATTATTATTATTATTATTATTATTTTATTTTTTTTAGAGAGGGAGGGAGAGAGAAAAAGAGAAAGAAAGAAACATGGATGTGAAAGAGAAACATTGATCAGTTGCCTCCTGCATGACCCCTGACTGGGGTGGGGGAATGGAATCTGCGACCTAGGTATATGTCCTGACCTGGAATTGAACTGCCACCTATCTGTGTACCAGATGACTCTCCTACCAACTAAGTCACTAGGGCCGGACTATATATACTTTTTAAGTGATCTTGGAGAGGTCTCATATCTGTTTTTATAGCTACTAAGTTCTTTCTAATTGTTACACAGTATATATTATAATTTATTCAGTACCATATTATTGCAAAGAAAGCTATAATTGAATATCCTTATATATATTTCTTTGTTCCCATGTTTTGTTAAAAAGTAAATAATTTCTGGAAGCTAGGTTAAAGAGTATGAATTTAAAAATTTTGTAGAGCTCTGGCTAGGTGGCTCAGTTGGTTGGAGCATCATCTCATACACTAAAGATTGCAGGCTCAATCCCCAGTTGGGGTGAGTGTGTGTGTGTGTGTGGGGGCAGGGTAAGAGGGTGGGGAGCAACTGATGATGTTTCTCTCCTTCTCTCCCTCTCTCTCCCCCTCTCTCCTTCTCCCTTCCACTCCTTTCCTCTCCCCTTCCTCTCCCTTCCTTCCTCTCTCTCTAAAAATCAATAAAAACGTGTCCTTGGGTGAGGATTAAAAAATTGAAAATAAAATTTTGTAGGTATTGCAACTTGCTCCCTATAGAGATTATGTTAATTAACAACTCCACCAGCAATGTATGGCAGTGCCTGTTACCCTCATCTCTGAGTAATGTTATGGTATAAAAATTTTTAATTTGATAAATGTAAAAGCTCTTTCATGTATTTCTTCTAGTGCTTTTATGATTTTTTCTTTTTAACATTAAAATAAATATAAAATATAAAAACTAAAAAAATATAAAATAAAAGTACCAGTTAGAATATAAAAATACCAATTCGGACATAAAACTAGTAGCATAGATTAATGAGATGGTAGACTATATATGTTGTGACTATATATATTCCTTTGAGTGTGTTTAAAGATGTTTAAAATATACCTATCTCACATTTGAATATGCTCTTTTGTATTTTTAGAAATCTGCTTTACTGAGGTATGATACACTTACTATAAAATCTAGTCATTTTAAGTGTGCAGTTTGAGTTGACAAATGTAAACAGGTGAGTTACCACTGCCACAGTCAAGATACAGAACATTGCCTATCTGCATTCAGTCTCCCTCTGGGTTTTGTATTCAGTCAACCACTGATCTGCTTTCTGTCACTCTAGTTTGCTTTCTTCCTTACTTTTTTTCAACTTTTTCTAGGTATAAATGACATCTAATTATATAAGTTTATGTTGTACAGTTTGAGTTTTTACATATATGTCTACCTGTGAATCCATCACTACAGTTACACTAATAAGAATAGCTATTACCTCCAAAAGTTCCTTACATTATTTTGTAATCCATCCCACCCTCATCTTCAGGTAATTACTGATCTGCCTTGTGTCATTAAGATTAGTTTGTATTATTGAGAAGTATATATAAATGGAATTAACAATATGTACTTTTGAGGAGGGCTGGCTTTTTTCACTTAGTACAGTTATTTTGAGATTCATCCATGTTGCATATAACAATAGTTTTTTTTATTGCTTAAGGAGTATTGATTGCAGTATATTGTTATATCACAATTTATCCATTCACCTGTTGATGAACATTTGGGCTGTGTCCTGTTTTTGGTTATCAAAAATGGAACTTCTGTGACATTTGTGCACAAGCCTTTGTGTAGACTTATACCTTATTTCTCTTGCTGGTGTGGCTCAGTTGATTGGGCATTGTCCCATGCACCAAAAGGTTGCCAGTTCAATTCCCCTGTCAGGGCATGTACCTGTGTTTCTGGCTACATCCTCCTAGTAGGGTGTGCAGGAGCCATCCAATTGATGTTTTGCTCTCACATGGATGTTTCTCTCTCCCTCTCCCTTCTTCTCTCTAAAAATCAATTAAAAAAAAAATCTTAAAATTTCTTTTCATAAACTGTCACCTGTCCTGAGTTGTATTAGCTTTTTAATGCCTCCACGTTTGTGCTATTTTGACAGTTGTGCTATTTATCACATTTAGTATTTATATTAAATGATGATTGTAACTTTAATTTTTTTTTTTTGCCTGAATTATTCTTTTTTTTTTTTTTTTTGCCTGAATTATTCTTTTCATCATACTGGAATTTTGGAACATTTTTGCAATTTACATTTAAGAAGTCTAGTTTAAAAAACCAGTGGAAATTTCCAGCTTAAAAAAAAATCCAACTACTGGTCTAATAACTGCTTTGCAGGAAGAAAGAAATATGAAAAAGAACCGCAGACATTCTGGATGTCAGCCTGTGAAATTTTCCACTATTTCCCATAATAACATGCAGGCATGCTTATTCTGCCGGGTGCAGTGCAACTGCAGGCGCAGTCGGAGTGGAATTTGAAGCTACCCTATCAATGATAAAATGGCATCTGGTTAGCTTTTAGTGAGCAGCTCATAAATTCACACATTTAAGGTACTATATGTTTGTTTCATCTTTGCCTGAAGTGTAGTCATAACACTGAACTTGCAAAATTACTTACGTCTTCTGATTCTCAAATTTCTGTTTCAAATGAAGTTTGGTTTTTTAATTTCAGTAGAGTTGTTATGCATCTGAGAATATAGACATAAAATTCTTTTAGTGACAATGCTGTATAAATACATTTTTATTTTATAGGATTTTATACTATCTTGAATGCTCAGAAAATTAAAGTTTTTAAAAGATTTGTGCAAACTCACTATTTGGTGTGATTTAAGAAACATTTTAGCCTCTATTTCAGGTTTGTGTTAATCAAAGGGTTAGCAGACTATATTAAAATCTATAGTTGTGTTTTTGTTTGGCTGCTTCAAATTTAAAGGCAAACAGTATTAGACTTTTTCTAATAATGGAAGTCCAGGTTGCCCAGTTATGTAAACTGGTCAAGTAGAAGAATCAAGAGTAGATTATAAATATACTGTAACCACTCACTTCTACATTGTTTCATCTCTTTCATGGCTAAAACCTAACAGTGATATTAAGGAATGAAATTGAGAAATTCAGATTTTATGGATTAACCTTTTAAACTGCATTTCTATAGTGATGAATTTTAGTCTTCATAGGGATACAACAGATATGCATATGTAACTTTTTGTATGTTTTAACACTTGTAAGTCATTTACATGTTGGAAATAAAGGCATATTAGTGCATAAGTATATCTTTTCCAGACTGTTAGGTATTATCCTTGAATAAGAACAGCATTGTGACATAACAGTGGCCTCCACCCCTTCCCTGTGATGGACTCCTCCCTTGTGCAGCCTCATCCTTCCTCTTGACCTTTCCTGTAGCTATAACTCTCTTCCTGTTCTCTTGATGTACTTCCTCTTCTCAGCCCTCCTCTAGCTACAACTGTTTTATCCCTTTTCACTCAGCCTCAATTTTCTTCTAAGTCTCTCACTTTCTCTAGTTGCTCATCTTTACCTTTGGAAGGTTTCTTTGCTCCAAGTGTTTTCTGCTCCTGGCAGATTGATTTTCTTCCAGTCTTTGAACCCTGGAACACATACATCCTCACACCTTTCAAATCCTTCAACTTCATTTTTGTTTCCATGTTTTCATTTATTCTGTTAGTATAGAGATTTATTGAATCTGTGTGTTAGGATAAGGAGACTGGAAACTGGTGTGTGTGTGTATGTGTTGTGGAGTTCACTTTTTACAATTTTTTTTTTTTTTTTTTTTTTTTTTTTTTTTACTGATATCAGAGAGGAAGGGAGAGGGAGAGAGATAGATAGAAACATCAATTATGAGAGAGAACCATTGATCAGCTGCCTTTTGCACGCCCATATCGAGGATTGAGTCCGTAACTCGGGATGTGCCCCAACCCAGGAATCGAACCATGACCTCCTGGTTCATAGGTTGATGCTCAACCACTGAATCATGCCAGTTGGGCTGGAGTTACACATTTTAAATGGGTAGTCATGGTACCTTTCGCTGAGAAAATAATGGATTTGATCAAAGAGTCCAGGAAATAAGCCTTGTGAACATTGGAGGGTGGGGAACAGTCTGTGCAGAGGGAACAGCCAGTGCAAAGGCCCTTTGGTAGGAGCATTCTTAGTGTTTTTGAAGGAACAGCAAGGTGGCCAGTGTAATGGAGCACAGTGAACAAAGGATTAAGTAGTAAGAGAAGAAGTCTGAGAGGTAACAGTGGAGCCTTGTAGGGAATTGTAATGTCTTCAACTTTTACTTAGAGCAAAATGGCGAGCCACTGTAGGTTTTTAATTTTCGGTTATTCCAAAACCATATTATGATAATTGATTTTTGCCCCCTTAAATTAAAGACATATTTCATCCTATCTAATAAGAGGCAATATGCAAATTGACCATCACTCCAACACACAAGATGGCCACCTCCATGTGGTCAAAGATGGCCGCCCCCATGTGGGCACAAGATGGCCGCCACAAGATGGCCGGCAGGGGAGAACAGTTAGGGGTGACTGGACCACCAGAGGAGGGCAGTTGGGGGCAACCAGGCCTGCAGGGGAGGGCAGTTGAGGGTGATCAGGCCTGCAGGGGAGGGCAGTTGGGGGGGGGGACCCAGGTGTGCAGGAGAGGGCAGTTGGGGGCAACCAGGCCTGCAGGGGAGAGCAGTTAGGGGCAACCAGGTTGGCAGGGGAGGGCAGTTAGGGCGACCAGGCTGGCAGGGGAGGGCAGTTAGGGTGACCAGGCTGGCAGGGGAGGGCAGTTGGGGGCGACCAGACCAGCAGGGGAGGGCAGTTAGGGGTTACCAGGCTGGCAGGGGAGGGCAGTTAGGGGCAATTGTGCCAGCAGGGGAGCAGTTAGGCGTTTATCAGGCTGACAGAGGAGTGGTTAGAAGGTGAGCAGGCAGGCAGGCAGGCAGGCAGGCAGGTGAGAGGTTGGGAGCCAGCAGTCCTGGATTGTGGAATCAGGCCTAAACTGGCAGTTGGACATCCCTCGAGGGGTCTCAGATTAGAGAGGGTGCAGGCTGGGCTGTGGGACCTTCCCTCTCACCCCCGTGCACGAATTTCGTGCACTGGGCCTTTAGTTTTATTATAAAAGTATTTAATTCATGTTAACTTGAAAAATACAGAAGGGCACACAGGAGAAAATAAAGAAATCAATGAACAGCCCGCGCAGGTTTGGATCAGTGGATAAAGCGTCGGCCTGTGGACTGAGGGTCCTGGGTTCAATTCTGGTCAAGGGCACATGCCCTGGTTGCGGGCTCGATCCCCAGTAGGGGGGCATGCAGGAGGCAGCCAATCAATGATTCTCTCTCATCACTGATGTTTATATCTCTCTCTTGCTTCCTCTCTGAAATCAATAAAATATATATATAAAAAGTCAGTGAACAAATAAAGATTATCAGTAACCTCATTATCCATTATTGAAGATTTTGTGTGTACATATCATCCCACTTGTTTTCCTTTGTGTTTGTATACAAACAACCCTGCGCTGTAGGGTTTTGACACACAGCATATAAACTGACTTAGGCTTTACAGAGATCCTTCCAGTTGCTTTGTGAAAAGTAGCCCAGAAGAGGGCGAGAAGCAGATAGACCTATTAAAGGCTGTTACAGTAATCTAGGCATGAGACAGCAGAGATGTCTCATGCCTAGATTACTGTAGATTACTTAGACCACAGTGGCAGCAGAGATGATAAGAAGTGGTCAAATGCTATATCCTATCTAATAAAAGAATAATATGCAAATTGACCATCACTCCAACACAAAGATGGCTGCCCCCATGTGGTCAAAGATGACTGTCCCCATGTGGACACAAGATGGCCACCACAAGATGGCCAGCAGGGGAGGGCAGTTGGGAGGGACCAGGTCTGCAAGGGAGGGCAGTTGTGGGCGATCAGGCCAGCAGGGGAGGGCAGTTGGGAGGGACCAGGCCTGCAAGGGAGGGCAGTTGGGGGCGATCAAGCCTGCAGGGGAGGGCAGTTAGGGGTGACCAGGCCGGCAGAGGAGGGAAGTTGGGGGCAAACAGGCTGGCAGGGGAGCAGTTAGGCATCAATCAGGCTGGCAGGGGAGTGGTTACGGGGTGATTAGGCTGGCAGGCAGAAGCGATTAGGGGCAATCAGGAAGGCAGGCAGGCGAGCAGTTGGGAGCCAGCAGTCCTGGATTGTGAGAGGGATGTCCGACTGCCCGATTAGGCCCGATCTTACCTGGATCGGGCCTAAACGGGCAGTTGGACATCCCTCGAGGGGTCCCACATTGGAGAGGGTGCAGGCTGGGCTGAGGGACCTCCCACCCCCCGTGCACGAATTTCATGCACCGGGCCTCTAGTACATTTTAAATGTAGAGCCAATTGAATTTTGTGGATTCAGTGAGGTTGGGCTGTGTTGGGTGGATGGGGCAAGAGGAGGGAAGAATCACCGGTGACTCAAATGTTTTTGGCTTGAGTAACTAGAAACCTTTGGTTTAATTTTTTTTTTTGTCGAACTATCCAAGATTCAATTCTGGCTCTATTTCTTATTATGTGTTTTTCCTGTTCATTTGAACTCGTGATTGTTTCTTTCACCAAACTTCTAGTCTGTTTTGCCCAGCTTGGCACATGGTACCCACCACAAGATGCTATATATAACAAATTGTTTCACTAATAGTCTTAACTAGATAGTGAGCATCCTTTTACTTGATCATGCTGGATTAATTTTATCTGCTTAAGTACTAATAACTTTCTAAATACATTTTGGGTATTCACTGAAAGTTTAATTGTGCACTCCTCTGGCTTGAGGACAAGATATGAGAAAACCTTAAAGTAAATGCCTCCTCAGTAGCTTTACTTTGGCTTACTGGCATCTTTTGGATCAATTGTTTTAGATAGTTATTTTTCTCAGTTATTTTGAGTCTAAAAAAACCATGAAATGTTATGATGTATTATCTTGAATTGTGCAGCACTATGAGGGCTTGTTTTTTATTTACTGATTTTTAGAAAGGGGGAAGGAGAGAGAGAGAGAGAGAGAGAGAGAGAGAGAGAGAGAGAGAGAGAGAGAGAGAGAGAGAGAGAGAGAGACATCAATTTGTTCCACTTATTTATGTATTTATTGGCTGCTGCTTGTATGTGCCCTGACCAGTGATCAAACCTGAATCCTTGGTTGATGATGCTCTAACAACTGAGCTACCCTTCCAGGGCCAAGGCTTAATGTATTATTCTTTTTATTTTTTTTTAAAATATATTTTATTGATTTTTTACAGAGAGGAAGAGAGTGGGATAGAGAGTTAGAAACATCGATCAGCTGCCTCTTGCACACCCCCTACTGGGGATGTGCCCGCAACCACGGCACATGCCCTTGACCGGAATCGAACCCGGGACCCTTGAGTC
Source organism: Cnephaeus nilssonii (assembly GCF_951640355.1). NCBI lineage: Eukaryota > Metazoa > Chordata > Mammalia > Chiroptera > Vespertilionidae > Cnephaeus > Cnephaeus nilssonii. The sequence continues at coordinate 67,525,249 of NC_137082.1, read as the reverse complement.
CGCAGGCCAATGCTCTATCCACTGAGCCAAACCGGTTTCGGCTAATGTATTATTCTTTTTTTTTTTTGGTTAATCCTCATCCAAGGTTATATATTTTTTCTCCATTATTAGAGGTTTTTTTTTAGAGAGAGAATGGAAGGGAAGGCAGGAAGGGAAGGCAGGAGGGAGGCAGGGGGAGAGAGAGAGAGAGAGGGAGGGAGGGAGGGAGGGAGGGAGGGAGGGAGGGAGGGAGTGATAGACACACACAGAGACACAAGATGAGAAACACATGATCGGCTGCCTCCCACATGCGCCCTGCGCCCTGACCAGGGCTGGGGATTGAGTCTGCAATCCAGGTATGTGCCCTTAACCGGGGATCGAACCTGTGACCCTTTGGTTTGCAGACCGACACTCTCCATCTGTTGCCTCCCACATGTGCCCCTACTGGGTTTGGAACCCACAACCTAGTTATGTATGTGCCCTAACTGGGAATCGAACCTGCAACCTTTTTGGTGTATGGGACGATGCTCTAACCAACTGAGCCACCTGGCCAAGCTGTATTACGATTTTAGAATGCTTTTGACATTCTAAAGGTTGTAGAGGTTATTTGTCTCTTTATTCATTGATGTTACGTTTTTGTGTTTTGGGTTCTTATTTTTTAAAATAGTTTTCCAGACTTATTCCTAGCTGTTGCTACTTGCTGATGTGGCCCCGTCCTCCCCGCCCGCCCCCCCCCCCCCCCCCAATCCCCTTTGCTTTTATTTTCATTATATTTCCTTGGAGCCTCATTTAACATTAATATTCTTTTTAAAAATCTCTTGTGCTACTTACACTTTTACTATCTTGTATAGGAGCACTTGATTTCCTCATCTTTTAGCTTTGCTTTACTTTACCTCTTCAGTTCTTAATCTTTCTACTTTTAAAATAATTTCTGTAATATATCCAGGATTCCAGAACGTATACAAGATCTTCAAGGACGTTTCATATAGAAACACTGTTTTATTTTAAGCAAAGAATAAGTTCTTCAAATGGTCCTCACTTATTAGATGCTATCTGGACTAGGGGATATGCTATTTATCTATACAGTAATTGAGCTCTCTTAAATTTCCCTTGTTTGAAATGGATTAAATCTTCTAGACAGGGAGGATGGGAAAGTTGATAAAGGCAGTCTTTTTGACTTAAATTGTTTATGTGAGTTGTGGCCATCAGCTTAGTTTTACCTGTGATCATCATTTCTATTTGGTAATGGAATACTTTTCTTTATAAAGATGATAGAATGTAACTCATATATATTTTAATGACAATTAGTTCAACAAACGCTTACATATAAAAACCAAGGGGATTAAAATGTCCTATTTAGGTGACCTTTAGTTGATTTGATAAAAATATTTGGGGTCTGAGAATACTGTAGTAACTCACAGTGTCATTTTTAGGCATGTCATTAGAAACAGAAAACATGTAGTTTATTTTGGTTGGAGAGTAGTGGTGAACTTAAGCTTTAACATTCTGTTCAAGAGAGGCTGATGTTCAAAATTTCACCTATAATTAACCACAAATCTTTAACTGCAAGCTTTGGAAAAATGATTTATTTTTTTTTTAATTTTATTTTTTGAAAAATGATTTCTTGACACATATATTAGATGATTTTTAGAAACATAATTTGCTTGGAAAAATGATTTGCTGACACATATAAGATCATTTTAAAAAATATAATTTGCTCTGTCTCTTAAGTTGTTTCGTAAACCAAAAATATTAATCCTCTTTTTCCAATGAATCTGTTTTATTTTGAGAAACCAGAGATGGTGATATATACCCCCTTTCTTTTTCTTTTCTTTTTAAAAATCTTTCAGCATCTATTCCGGCTGTTCTGCTTTTTCCCAAATCTTTACTTAGAACAAGAAAGCCTGGATGCCCTGCTTTGTTCCCAGTACTTCACTTTACATGTGGTAAGATTGAAAATCTAGGTGGTGTTGCCTAAGTATTGTTGGGTTTTAGTATCTTTCTCAGGTGGTTCAGCTTTTTCAAAACCTTTGGGACAATCTGTTGACTCAGTTTTGATTTTTGACTTTTCCTTTCTTGTACCATGGGAAGTGTATGTGCTAATAGTATGTAAACTCTATGAGGGCTGGGAGTTATTTTGTTTACTGCAATATCTTTAGTGAATGATGGCAGGCACATGGTGGGTACTCAAGTATACTAGTATTTGTTGGAATGAATTTAGAGGAGCAGTAGCAACAATTCTTATATATTGAGCATATACTATAGGTCAGAGTGCTAAATACTTTTGATGGATTTGGTGGTATTTTCACTTTACTGCTGGCTTGTTTCCTATCCATATGATGTGTGTGAGTGGGTGTGAGGGAGGAAGGAGGAGATGATGCTGGCATTTATTGAGGATGCTGTTACCTAATTTAATCAAGCTTAAGGTGCCATCAGTTATGCAATGCATTATTTTCTGTACCACTAAGGAAGAAAATGTAAAACTGCCAATTAAACTATGGGATATTGTCAGTAACATGACACATTCTGATTTCAAGGATGTAAGAACATGAAAAACTAAGAACCTTTAAAATAAGGAACACAAGTAGTTTTACATAACTCTCATTTACTGATTATAGAGTCTTCTGTAGGTATTCTTATTTTAGAGATGAAGAAAATTAAAGTTTTGGGCTAAGTTCATAGGCTCTCAAGATAGAGGATCCAAATTGAAGCCTCACATTTCAGAGGCCATGTCCTTTTTACCATCTCATAGTGAGCAGAGTCAGGAAAACAAAGTAGTCTATCAGCATTGGTCTATCAGCTCTGGCTTGAAGATTCTTAGTTGGCATGGCTTTAAACGTTTTCTTAATGTAGCTTGTTTTTTTCTTCCTTGTATTTACTATGTGTTAGCTGCTCTGTGTTTTCATGTGTATACAAAACAATATAATGGCTTATTTCTTTCTCTCAAGGAATTTACAGTCTATTTGGGGAGATGAGAAATAAACATGAAAGTTAGATAACTAGAGAAGATTTAAATAACATTTCAGAGAATAATGAAAGAGGTTTAACAAGGCAATGCAGGATTAATTGCGAAATAAATTGTACAAATAATTGCTTTTGGAGTTCAGAGGAGAGATTGCTTGAGGCTGGAGTAATCCAGGGAAGGATTTAAATGAATTCTGGAGAGAGAGTTTCAGTTACTGAGATTATTTACTTAACTCTAAAATCGTATTAATGTTTGTTACAAATGGAACTGCAAACTGTTGAACGTGCAGAACTTTAGTCCATTAAAATGTTTTTCTCTCTGTATGAGAGCAGAGAAACTAACTACCATAGAAAAGTAGAAGAAATCATGTGATACCAAGTAGATGGGGAAAAGTACTCACTTTTAGAAGAAAGACCTTTGAGTGAAAAAGGAGGAGGAACTTCTTTCTAAATGCCTTGATGTCAGTCTTGCCACATTTACAAATCAGTTGCACTTTCTGAACCATTGCCAAAGTTACTTTCTGTGGCTCTTCAAGTTCATGATGAGCTTTGAAAGGTTGGAAGCATGTTCCCTTTATGTTACTAATGGTTTCTGCATTTTGAACTAGGGCCGTGGTCGGCAAACTGCGGCTCGCGAGCCACTTGGGGCTCTTTGGCCCCCTGAGTGTGGCTCTTCCACAAAATACCACGGCCTGGGCGAGTCTATTTTGAACAAGTGGCGTTAGAAGAAGTTTAAGTTTAAAAAATTTGGCTCTCAAAAGAAATTTCAATTGTTGTACTGTTGATATTTGGCTCTGTTGACTAATGAGTTTGCCGACCACTGAACTAGGGCCTCAGTTAAAGATGCATAGCAAACCAAGAATAGTCAGTCCACCGTGTTTCAGAAGGATATTATTGTGACAGCGTTTCAGCCTACATTTCTGAACCAGACCCTTGGAATTCAGCATTGGGTTATAAGGTGTGTTACTTGTTTTACAGGCAAGTCAAATGCATAATAGTAAGGCTTGGAAAGCAAGAGAACTGCATTTGGACCTTGTTGGATAATCTTGGGCATTTTATTTAATCTCTGGAGACATCTGAGTTGGATCATATCAAAGGTTCTTTCCCTATTCTTTAACATTTTTCTTGCTTATTTAAAAAAAAGAAGGCAATAGGTGTACATGGCTAACAAAAATTCAAATTCTACAAAACGCTGTGAAGTGAGGTTTCCCTCCCACTTTTATTTTCTAGTTCCTTCCTCAGAGGTGGTCACTGTTACCCTTTTTTGTGTGTATTTATAAACATATCTGTCTTTATAATCTTTATATTCCATACCGTCTTCCTTTTTTATAAGTACAAATTGTAGCATATTAAAAGCATTGTTTTACACCTGGTTACATTTAACAATATATTTTGAAAATGGTTCTATATCAGTACATACAGATCTAATTCTTTTTTTAAAAGCAGATTATAATTTTATCAATGTGCCATAATTTATTTAATCAGTTTATTATTGATGGACATGGTTTGTTTTCAGAATGTTGTCATATACTAACAGAGTACTGTAGTGAATTTTCTTGTGTACATTTTATTGCAATTTTAAAAAATATGTATTTAATTAAAATTTTTTTATTTTTTATTATTATTTTTTTATATTTTATTGATTTTTTTACAGAGAGGAAGGGAGAGGGATAGAGAGTTAGAAACATCGATGAGGGAGAAACATCGATCAGCTGCCTCCTGCACACCCCCTACGGGGGATGTGCCCGCAACCAAGGTACATGCCCTTGACCGGAATCGAACCTGGGACCTTTCAGTCCGCAAGCCAACGCTCTATCCACTGAGCCAAACCGGTTTTGGCTAAATTTTATTTTTAAAATTCTTTATTGTTGAAAGTTTTACATTTGTCTCCTTTTCCCCCCATTAACCTCTCCCTGCCTGTTCCCGTACCCCAACACATGCCCCAACCCCCCTATTGTCTGTGTCCATTGGTCATGCTCATACACATGGATACAAATCCTTTGGCTGATCTCTTCCCTCTCCCTCCTGCCTTCCCTCTAAGGTTTGATTGTCTGTTGGATGCTTCTATGTCTCTGGATCTATTTTTGTTCATCAGCTTATGTTGTTTCATTATATTCCACAAATGAGTGAGATCATGTGATATTTATCTTTCTCCTACTGGCTTATTTCACTTAGCATAATGCTCTCCAGTTCCATCCATGCTGTTACAAATAGTAAAAGTTCCTTCTTTTTTATAGCGGTGTAGTATTCCATTGTGTAGATGTACCACTGCTTTTTAATCCACTAATCTGCTGATGGGCACTTAGGCTGTTTCCAAATCTTAGTTATTGTAAATTGTGCTGCTATGAACATAGTGGTGCATATGTTATTTCTGATTGGTGTTTCTGATTTCTTGGGCTATCCTATATAATAAAAGCTTAATATGCTAAGTGTCCGGTCGACTGGTTGACCGTTCAACCAATCAAAGCGTAATATGCTAATGATATGCTAACGCTGCTCAACCACTCACTATGACATGCACTGACCACCAGGTGGCAGACAGTCAACCAGTCGCTATGATGTGCACTGACTTCCAGGGGGCAGACGTTCCGATCTGTAGGTTAGCTTGCTGCCGGGGTCCAGCTGATCCGGGAGTGAGCCAGACGGGCCGGACATGCCCTGGAGCCCTCCCTGCCGTCCCTCCCCAGCTGGTCAACTTCCTGTGTATCTCCCCAGGCCTGATCTTGCACCGGTGGGGTCCCTTGGCCTGGCTGGGACCCCTTGGGGGATGTTGGAGAGCCGGTTTTGCCGGATCCCACAGGGGGAGTGCCGCTCAGCCAGAAGCCAGGCTCACGGCTGGTGAGCGCAGAGCGGTGGCGGGAGCCTCTCTGGCCTCTGCGGCAGTTGGACATCCTCCAAAGGCTCTGGGACTGCAAGAGGGTGCAGGTTGGACTGAGGGACCCGCGTGCACCAGGCCTCTAGTATTCCTATGAGTGGGATTACAGGGTCAAATGGGAGTTCCATTTTAAGTTTTTGAGGAAACTCCATGCTGTTCTCCACAGTGGCTGTACTAGTCTGCATTCCCACCAGCAGTGCAGGAGGGTTCCTTTTTCTCCACCTCCTCACCAGCACTTGTCGTTTGTTGATTTGTTGATGATAGCCATTCTCTCATCACTGATGTTTTTGTCTCCCTCTCTCTTCCTCTCTGAAATCAATAAAAATATATTTAAAAAAATCTTGTACACAAAAATTGAATGACTCCAGTGACTGGGTAACAAATGGTCTGTCAGGCGCGTTTGAGTCTTTTAATCAAACTCAAAATTGAAAGAGTTAATCAGATAATGGAAAAAATACTTTTTGATAGTTCACTGAGATTTATAATTTTTGATGATAGTTCACTGAGATTTATGTCCATGTAACTAAGATTGCATTGAAAGAATTGAGTGACATTGCTTTCACATAACTCCTTCCACTTAATTATATACTTATGTCAGCAAGTTTTATGTATAATTTTACAAACAAAAAAAGTATAGATTGATGGACACTGTTGCATTTTAGCAATTTTATTTTTTGTGCATACCTGGATAACAGGCTCAGATTCACTTACAATGAAAAATGTCCATTTTGCATGAGTTTTATCAAAATTTGTAATACACTTATATTTTGAATAATTACATTCTGATAACAATAATTGAGAATAAAATGTATTTTCAACACTTTAATTAAATGGAACTTAATTATTATTTCAATTTGTGTACCCCTTTGTTGCAGGATAGAATGATCAATAAAATACTTTCAGGCATAAAATGATATTCCATTATGATCAAACTAAGGCCTGGTGCAAAAATTCGTGCAGGGGGTGGGGGGCGGTCCCCTCAGCCCAGCCTGTGCCCTCTCCAATCCAGGACCCCTTGGGGGATGTCCAACTGCCGGTTTAGGCCTGATCACCGGGATCGGGCCTAACCCGGCAGTCAGACATCTTTCTCACAATCCTGGACCACTGGCTCCTAATCCTCATCTGCCTGCCTATCTGGTCGCCCCTAACTGCTCCCCTCCGCTGGCCTGGTCGCGCTTAACTGCTGCACCGCCCCCCTGCCGGCCTGGTTATCCCCAACTGCCCCCCGTGCTGGCCTGGTCACCCCCAACTGTCCCTCCCCCCCTTGCCGGCTTGGTTGCCCCACGCAGTCTGCTGTTCCTGATACCCCCATTTTAGCCACAAGGAGGACAAACTATAAGAGGCATAAGTTAAAGGAACAGAAGCAATATGTGCATACCCTAAACTATAAAGTTATATGGGGACATCATTGTCTTTTAAAAAATCAAATACTAGTACATGTAGGAGTGATGCTTAAAAGAATAAAGCTCCCTTTTTATGCCCCCAAATAGAAGATATAATCAAGGCAGTCATCTTATGAGGGCGTGAGGGTCCATTTACATATTACCTCTTTATTATATAGGATAGGATAGAATTCTGTGGGAGAAGAGGAATAGAAATTTATTTTCCAGGAAAAAGGAACAGTTATAAAATATTTGGCTGTTAGGATGATGTTCCAGGCTCTTTTGAATATGTAAGAGTCATGTAACTTTATTAAAAACTAGAGGCCCAGCACACGATTTGTGCGCACGTAGGGTCCCCTAGGCCTAGCCTGCCATCAGGGCCATGTCTGCTGCCCCGCGACGCCTCGCACGCTCTGCGGACTCCGCCGGCACCCCGTGACGCTCCGTGGACACTGCTGGTGCCCCGCGGTGCCCCGCGACGCTCTGGGGACGCTGCCAGCGCCCCGGGGTAGGGAGTGGTGGAGGGCCCAAGAGGTGCTCCATGCACCTCCTGGTGACGGGTCGTTTGGTTGTTATGGCGTTAATGGCGTTACGGCCACTGGCCTTTTATAATATAGATTCTAATACTGATAATACCTTTGAAATTATTGCTGTGTTAATAAGTTTTAATTTAAATGTCAATTTACAAATATTCTGGGGTACATCATTTTTCAATATTCTTTTGGTAGGTATGTGAGCAAAACGTTTGAAGTCCTTTGGTACCCACTAATGTCAGCTATGTGTTGCATTGTTGATAAAAAGACTAAAGTGTCACATTCCTGGCTTTCAAGGGGTTGATTTTCTAGAAAAAACACACTACATGTATGTCTGAAACAAAAACACATAACTTTGTAAAAACATGAAATGTAAAGAAGCTTATGTACCTCTCCTCTCCATTCTTGGCAAGCAAGCAACTGACTCCTTACGTACATAAGCAAAATTACAAATCCACATTTGGTATTTGCAATTTTAAGTCAACTTTCTCTCCCTTGTGTTTTCTTTATCAAAGTGCAGGCTGTAGAAAATAAAGGTTCTTGTTAAAATGAAAACATTTTAACAGTGATTAAAAGAAGATTAGTATAGTGGTGATTCTGTTGAAAAATTTATACATGCATTTAAAAAAATGAAAAATGATTTGTTCACATTTTAATTTGCTAAAAGAAAAAAGGAAAATTAGAATTTTGCAGGCTTAATATTTCATCATTTAGATAATGTGTGTGTCCTATCTATCTATGAAGAATAAATAGGAAGGCTAAAATAGAAAGTCTAATGTAAATATTTCTTAAAACGAAATTTTTATTTTTTTTTGCTTGATGGAAGCACTATTTCCCTAGGTTTCTAAATCCTTATGCACCAGGTTGGTTCTTTGCTGAGGATGAGGCACTTTTGTGGTGGTGTTGCCATGGTGACTGCCTTCCAAGTGCTGCCTCAAGGTCACTCATCACTCATAGCCCTGAATACTTGGATTTTGTTAAAGAAAAATATCAACACTCAGTGGATAAAATGAAGTTAATTATCACATTGTATTACTCAGGCAAATATAGCAAAATTATACTTATAAACAATGTTTTGTTTTGACAGTATTGATAAACTATATTTTCTTTGAATATTGAATTTTAATCTGCCAGATTAGAAGGCTAATGTTATATGTATAAATTAGCCATAGCCATATATTGCAATAATTTGTTTTTATTCCATTTGTGACCTTTTAAAAACATGTAACAACTTTATTGCATTTGTGTTTAAGTACATCTAAACATACCCCTGTGTTTTTTTTTTGATGAGGCAAGGGTAAAGATTCCCTAACATTCCTTTTCTTTTTGGTAAATTTAGCTTGAAGTTGTGAGTTGTATCAGCTTTTGTTCATATTAGAATGATTATTTTCCCCCTCAAACTAGATTTCAGAGATTTGTTGTCTACCTGACTTCTATTTTATGTTCTCTTTGTCTCACTTATCCTTATTTTCTGGATTTTTATCTTTTAGTTAAATTTAAGATATTATACTACCAAATATTTTTACATATTGTTATCAAACTGGTTTTTATTGAAGAAAAATATAAAAAGAAAGGCCTCTTGGCATTATTCTTTATTTTCTTGTGAATCTTGTTCTAAGGAGAGAGGAATCAGAACTGTGTGCCTCCATAAGACTGGAAGGTGACTTTGAAATCAGAGATGAGAAGCATTACTATAAAAAGGAAAGTGCCACGGAAACAAACAGAAATTGCTATTCAAACATATGTGGGTAGAAAATTTGGTCTTTCAGCTAATTAGAATTTACCTAGTTGCTCTACCTCCAGGGGAATTGGATAAATTGGTTCTCATAAAGCATTTTCATCTCTGCTTCTGCAGAGCAGCCACCTTTGCAATGTCTGATCAAGATATTATTTTACATGCTTGAAATTTTAATGAATGGCAGAGCTCTATAGGTAGTATTGGAAATCTGCCAGGTAGTATATGCCATTTAGTGTTTGTTTCATTTATGCATATATATGAAATCAGGTATGTTATCTGATGCTATTTTTGCTAACTTATTTGGAAAAGGATTTGATTTAATACTGTAAGCAATGATGTAAGGCAATATGATCTAGAAAAAAAGAGTATTAGACTAGGCGGTCAGGGCCTGCACTGATGCTTCATCTGTCTTACTGCGTGAACTTGGTCAAGTCACTTTTGTGCTTCATTTTTCTCATCTATAAAACAGGGTGGTTCATTTCCATTGTGACCTTGCATGAGTCTAGTCTATTGTTTTGTATTAAACTTGGATTCTCTTCCAAAATGGAGGAGTATTGCAGTTCATACTAATCTAAAATGCTAAATTTTTCCAACTAATTGTTGGATTTTTGATGCAGATTTATTTTATGTTACCTGAGGTAACCTTAAAGTGATTTTGTATTCCAGATGCATTTTAACTAGATTATTTTTGAAAGGAGGGGAGGAAGAATTTGAGTGTACTGGTTATGTGGCAAATAATTAGCAGTTTTTAAAGTGTTTTGTGACTCTACAGAGTTAGACATGACTGTAGAAATAGATACTGAAAAATATCAAATAGAAATGGATTTTGAATACCTTGAACATGGGCTTAATATAGATTCTAGACTTTTTTCAATGAGGAGAGAGGGTTCATATTCAATATTTTTCTTTGAAGTTTTCCTCATATCTCATTCCATAGTACAGGAAGGCTTTAGACTCAAAAGATGGTGCACATCCATGTTTCTTTTGTATTAGAAAAAAATATTAGGAGTTTTAAAAAAAGTTTACAATATATAGAATATATGAGCAAAACTGAAAGGTATTGTGGTTTGGTATTGTATCTTTTCATACCCACTTGCATGCATATATAAACACACATAGGTTTTTTGTTTTTGTTTTTTTAGTTTATTAAGTAATACCCCATAAGGTATTTTTATGTCCATTTTAGGTTGAGGGGCCCTCAGCTGGACGGACTATTCTATGTGTATCTAAAGTTTGTAATCTTTACTATACTGCCTTCTCATTTTCTACTTACTTGAAATTTGTCATTTTTTGACAGATTTCTCTACCATATTATACACGATTTCATCTTTTCTGGGCAGGAGCCAGAGGTTTTCTCCTCTGTGTTGGGCAGAATTCCAAAAATCATTCCTGGAACAGAAAACTGAAGGCATTTGGTGTTTCATAGCATGACATTAAGTCATAAGTGTGTGAGTGTATGTTTTAAATTCCAGAAAACTGTAGTAGCTGTGTCGGTATCATTTAATTATATTTTAACCTCTTGAGTCCAGGAGATTTTATATAATTGCCACAAATTATTTGATGGTAGACTTATTCCTGTTTTTCAATAGTGTTTCACTTTATTTTCCTTTGTGTTTGTAACAAAAAAGATTATTTATGTCTAATAATAGAATATCTTCAGAGAATTTTTCAAACGTTATGGGATTTTATGTAAAACCTTCTTATATACATGAATACCTCAGAGATTTTGGAGGTTTGGTTCTCGACCACCACTGTAAAGCAAATTGTAATCTTTTTGCTGGTAGAGATTCTTGCCTTCAATTTGTAAAAAAATTAAACATTTGTGAGGCACAGTAAAGCAAAATGCAATCAAATGAGGTAAGTGTATTGGTAAGCAACTTTCAGATGTTTTGACCTCTTTTGGGGGAATGATTCTCTTCTCTAAGATCACTGAGCATATTCATACCTGTATGAATCTTTCTTCTTTTTATTTAATCTACCAAAAATTTGTGTAGCTGCTGTGTGTTAGGCACTATGGTTAAAACATCACAGAGCCTTTGACTCTTCCTTCAAGAGGGAGAAGAATGAGACACAGCCAGTGCTAAGCAAAATAGGAGTGCTCAAAGGTATTAGTTATTGAACTCATTGGAGGAATGTATAACAACCTAAGTTGGGATTGGGAGGGTGGACTGGAAGAGACAAAGTTGAAGCATCTGGGTAAGCTTTCAGGAGGAGGGATGTTAAAGGTATAAATTGGAGGTGAGTGGTGGGTCAGTAGAGTAGCATTCTGACCTAGAGAGCAGCTTGTGTGAAAGACTTGGAGCAATTGGGGTGTCCTGTGGGAAATGGTAAAATATTTAGTGTGACTGAACCCTTAGAAACAAGAAGAGGTCTTTAGAAATTAACTGAGAAGGGAATTTGAAGTTTATAGGCATGGAAGAGTTTTAGTAAGGGCATGGAAAGATTGTCCTGATTCAGCTAATGATTAAGTGGAGAATAAAGGTAGACTTTTGGAGTAATACAGGGAAAACTAAAGGGTAGTTGTAATGGGGTTAGAAAGAAGTGGGTAGATTTGAGAGATATTAAAAGCTAATGATAAGATGGAATGACAGAGGTAGCCTTCTCCTTCTATATAATAAAAGCCTAATAGGCAAATTGTCTCCTCGGGTGGTTGTTTGATTGGGAGTTCGACTGGGAGACTGGGAGTTCAACCACTTGCTATGACATGCGTTGACCACCAGCGGGCGGCGCAGAGCATGGCGGTTGTTGGCAACATGGTGCTGGCAGTGGGCAGCAGTGGAGGTGCTGCCGGCCCTGATGGTTCCCCATGAGAGCGGGACCTTGGCGGGATGGTGGAACAGGTGAGCGGGTGGCACCAGGCCAAGGCGGGGGCCCAATCGCCCTGCAGGTAGTGACGAGTGGGGGCCGATCGCCCCGCCAATTGCCCCGCAGACAGCAACTGGTAGCGGCGGGGGAGGTGGCGGGGCTGCCGCCCGGCTCCCAGACACTGAGGGAGAAAGGGCAAATAGCAATATTAAAATATTTCTTCTAATTATTTTCAATGTGCATGGCCAGTGGTGAACCTGAGGAGGGGCAGTGAAGGATTAAAGAAAACAGACTGAATATAGTTGGGGCCAGGTGGATCACTGCGCCTGGATGAGGAAATAGTGACACAGCCTGTAAGCCTAGTCTTTGTTTTATAGTCAGATCACACAAAGCAAAACAAGGGCAAGATGTTTACAATGTTTTTGCGAATTTCAAATCTGCTTCTTTCCTGTTGTTGCTATTCCCTGAACTCTGTCAAGCTTTGTTTAGGCAGCACTTGCTGCAGCTCCCGCACCCCACATCCCTTAGCTACCTAGGACTGCAGGGTCAGACTATAAGGTCAAGTTTACAACCATAGCCTTTTGGTTATAATTGTGCTGGGAGGGCTTTGCCCTCCAAGCTGGGACTTGTATGTGACTTTGCCACAAGCAGTCCAAGGCTTGATCCTGTCCAAACGCTGTAGCCGCTCTCCACACCTAAGATTTGTGGTGTTTCCTGTTTATGAATGTGACTGAAAAGATATTCATGTAATCAACAGCAGTACCTTAAGTGCTCGCTTGATACTTACGGCTTTGTCATTATTAGGAATTATCAAAGTATTGCTTTCCTTCTGTGTGAATCTACTCAGCTATTTTGGGTTCTCAATGGGAGTGGTTTAAAATATTTTTTTTTCCTGATTAATTTTAGTTCCTTGTTTGTGCTTCTTGGATTTAATAAAATAAAATATATAATTCTACAAGTTAAATTCTTCTTGGTAAGGTAGCTCTGAGATTTTTTGTGTGAATCACTGACAGTCTGTAATTCTGTTTTGGTAATATGTATCTGAGTTTGTATACTACTTAGCCCTCAAAACAAGTTTATCAGAAGAGATTTTCATTGGAAAATAAGATTAATTTCCTTGACAAGACAAAAACTATCATTACAATGTATTCAGCTTGATACATAGTAGGCATTTGATGTATTTATTTTGTTTCTTATGTTTTAAAAATATTTTTATTGATTTCAGAGAGGAAGGGAGATGGGGAGAGAGAGATAGAAACATTAGTGATGAGAGAGAATCATTGATCGGTTGCCTCCTGCACACCCCTCACTGGGGATCAAGCTGTGACCTCCTGGTTCATAGGTTGATGCTCAACCACTGAGCCATGCTGGCCAGGCTGATGCATTTGAATTGGTAGAAAAAAACCTTTAAAACTCTCTCTCTTTTTTTTTTTAATGCAGATGATACTGCAAAGACTTAGGGCAGTTGTATGAGAATTTTAAAGAAAAATTTTCATATTGAATTATGTTTAAATTTTTCATTGAGAACCAGCATGTTTGGATTAATGACCATATGTTGCATTAAGTCTGCAATGAAGAATTTCCATGTTACTTTTCTTTTCTTGAGAGCATTGGGTAACATCACAGAAGTGAGCATATGGTATAGAAATTATGCAGCCTTATTTAAGTTTTATACAACTGAGTTATAAAAGAACATATTACAAAACTTGATTACTTAATTTGTGTTAGCTATTCACTTGATAAAGTAGTGTTTTTTCAGTTCTTAAGATTTAAAAAATGAATACTTTGCCCTGGCAAGTGTGGCTCAGTTGGTTGGAGTGTCATCCTGTGCACTGGAAGGTCTCAGGTTCGATTCCAGGTCAGGGAACATATCTAGGTTTTGGGTTCGATCCCTGATCGTGTGGTATACGGGAGGCAACCTATTGATGTTTCTCTCTCACATTGGTGTGTTTCTTTCTTTCTTAGTTTCTCTCCTTTCCTCCCTTTATAAAAAAAAAAAAAATTAAGGACCTGGCCAGTATGTTTAGTGGTTAGAACATTGGTCTGCACACCAAAATGTGGGAGTTCGATTTCGGGTCAGGAGCCATGTACCTGGGTTGCAGGTTTGATCTCCAACTGGAGGCATTAGGAAGACAACAGATTGACGTATGTGTCTCTCTCTCTCCTCACCCCTTCCTCCCTCCCTTCCACTCTAAAAAACAAAGGAAAAAATATCATTGGGTGAGAATTAACAACAAAAATTAGTACAGTTTATAATCTGTTAAACATTTGTGTGTAGGTTTTTGTGTGGACATGTTTTCAGCTTAATTGGGTGAACATCTAGGAGTGTGACTGTTGAATTATATGTTAAGAATAGTTTAGCTTTGTAAGAAATTGCCAAACTGTCTTCTAAAGTGTGGATGTACCATTTTGTATTTCCCTCAGAAATGAATGAGAGTTCCTGTTGCTCATAACTCTTAAACATTCGTTATTGTTGATATTTTAGATTTTAGCCATTCTTTTGTCATTTTTTAATTGGGTAGTTTGTTTTATGTTGTTATTTCTTTCTGTTATTTAAGATTTTTTTTGTTTTTTGGGTACAAGTCCTTTATCAGGTATGTATATTGCAAATACTTTCTCCCAGTCTTTGACTTGTCTTTTTTTTTTTTTTAAATGTATTTTATTGATTTTTTTTACAGAGAGGAATGGAGAGGGATAGAGAGTTAGAAACATCGATGAGAGAGAAACATCGATCAGCTGCCTCCTGCACACACCCCACTGGGGATGTGCCTGCAACCAAGGTACATGCCCTTGACCGGAATGGAACCTGGGACCTTTCAGTCCGCAGGCCGACTCTCTATCCGCTGAGCCAAACCGGTTTCAGCTTGACTTGTCTTGATTATTATTATTTTTTTAATTGGCAAATGAAGGCCAGGAATTGGGCTTAAGATCTAATTTAGGTAAGGAGTTTTAAGATTTTGTATTTCAAATGTAAAATAAAGTTTAGGAATGTTTATATATAAATAAATTACAACACTTTTATAGTAGGAAATTGGGGATTAAAATTGGGTGCATTTCCTGAATTTTTCTTCTCTTTTCCACATAGATATTTTCTATATTTTTCTGCATCTTGTTTTTATGTAATTGTGCAAAACTTTAATAATACTTTAAAGGCTACTTCTGTTTTATAATTGTTAAGAGTAATGCTGATGTCACCATAAGCTTTGTCTGCATTTCTAATTCTTCCCTCTTGATAGACTCCTGGAAGTAGAATAGGCATTAAAGATTTTTAAGACTCTGACCTAATTGTTTTACCTAATCTGTTCTTTTTATATTATATTAAGAAGTTTAACGTTTTGTAGACCTTAAAATATTTTAGTGTCATCTTTAAATTTTTATTTAAAAATACTGATAACAAAGTTACTTGTAATCTCACCTCTTTAAAAAGTATAATAACTAGCATTCCATCAATTAAATTGTTCATCAGAATTGTATCTACCTTTTTCTACTTTTCGTTAAGTACAGGCATATAGTATATGTGTGTGTATATATAGATAATATTTTTATTGATTTAGAGAGAGAGAGAAATATTGATATAAGAGCAGAATGTTGATCGGCTCTCTCCTGCACGCCCCCTACCAGGATCGAGCCCATAAACCTGGTATGTGCCCTGATCGGGAATCGAATCTGCAGCCTTTTAGTGCACGGGGTAATGCCCAACTAACTGAGCCACACCAGCCAGGGTTAGGCAGATATATTTATGTAGACATGTTCTCACACTTTAAAACAATCATCTTATACTAGAGGCCTGGTGCATGAATTCCGGCACAAATGGGGTCCCTCAGGGTGGCCTGTTGAGATTGGGCCCCAGCTCACGCCCCCAGGCTCACAGCCCCACCTGGCACCCCACCTTGGCCTTGCTCTGTACCCTCTCCTGCTCCACCATCCTGCCTGCAGGGTGATCGATCGGGGCCGGGCCCCCCCACCTGGCTCCCTCAATACCTGGGAGCTGGGCGGTGGCCTCCCCCTCGCCCCCCAGCCACTGCTGCTGGTTACTGTCTGTGGGGCAATCAGGCCCCTGCTTGCACCCGCGTTGGCCTGGTGCTGCCCGCTCACCTGCTCCACCATCCCGCCACGGTCCCGCTCTCATTGGGGCCTGTCGGGGCCCATCGGGGCTGGCAGCACCTCCACTGCTGCCCGCTGCCTGTGCCACGTTGCCATTGCCCACCATGTTCCACGCCGCCCGTTGATGGTCAGCGCACGTCATAGCAAGCGGTCAAACTACTGGTCAAGCGACCACCTGAGGGGACAATTTGCATATTAGGCTTTTATTATATAGGATGTTGCTTGCGAGTTGTTTCATGGACATCTTTTTAGGTGATTGTATATATAGATCTGTGGCATTCCTTTCAGTGGCTATATAATATACAATTTTTAGATGTCCTTTCTTTAACCGTTTATCCATTAATTCAGCAAATATTTATTGAATACCTGTCAGGTGCCAGCTATGGGGGAGAAATATCAACGAACAGAACATACTAGAAACTCTCACCTTAAGAAACTTTCATGAAGTTTGAGTTCCCCGTTGATGCTGATTAGTAGGTTCCTTCTCCCTTTTTTGCTCTCTTATAGAATGTTATATTGAATATCCTTATACGTATCTTTTATATCTTCATGTACTTGTGCTATATTCTTAGACATGGGCTTGTTGAGCCTAACGGATACATGCTTAATTTTTTTTTTTTTACCCCAACTGGTTCCTTTATTTTTCATTGTTTTTATTTTGCATTTCCCTAACCTTTGGAAGAGTTGTGCATGTTTTCATGTATTAATTGACCACTTGTATTGGACTGCCTATTCTGATTCTTTCCTCATTGTTCCTCTTTTTCTTACTAATTTGTAAGTGCTCCTATGTATTTTGGGTTTTTATTCCTTGTCTGTTTATATACTGCAGATGTTTTCTCCCAGTCTGTTATTTACCTTTTAAATTATTTATTATTTTTCCTTAATTTGGGACTTACAGAAAAGTTGCAAGACGAATATGAAGAATTCTTCACTTATATTCTTCAAATGTTAACATTTTACTACATTTGTTATCTTCTATCATTTAAAAATATATTTATTTTTTCTGGACCATTAAAGAGTAAGTTGCAGACGTGATGCCCTTTTACTCCTAAATACTTTAGTATATATTTCCTGAGAACAAGGGGTTCTTTTATGTTATCGTACTACAATTATAAAAATCATGAAATTACTATTGATATAGTAATTTCTATTGACCTTATTCAGATATCAGCAATTATCCTAATAATAACACTTAAAGGGAAGGAAAATCCAAGATTGAATGCATTCAGTTGTTACCTTCTTAATCATCTTTAATCTGGGACAATTTCTGATCTTTGTGTTTCATGGTATTGATACTTTTGTAGACTCTGGATCAGTTATTTTATGTAAGCCCCTCAGTTTGTGCTAGTGTGGTATTTCCTCATGTCTAAATTCAGGTTCTGCACTATTGGGGAAGTAATACCATAGAAGTGATGTGCTCACCCTGCGTCCAACCAGGAGGCAAATGTCTCTTGAGTAATTCCATTATTGACCATTCACGTGAGGTGGTGTCTGGTCCTTTCTCCATGGTAAGATTACTTTTTGGGAGATACTGTAGTTTCCTGTGGGCTGTAGAGGTTTTGAATCTGTAATTAGGGAAATATCCTCTTCTTTAAACTTATACCCACTAGTTTTAGCTTCCATTGAAGATTTTTGTTCCCTGAATGAATTATTGTGATTTTGCCAAATGGTGACTTTCTGGTTCCATTATTCCTTCCATATTTATTAGTTGGCTTTTTACTGTAAGGAAGAGCTTTCCCTTTGTATATATATTTTTTCATATTTATTGTGGATCTATGACTTTTTAGTTTATCCAGTAGATTATAATCCTTTTCCATTATTATGATGCTCATATTATACCAGATTGTCCAGTTAATGTTTAACTTTATTATTATTTTTTTTGTATATGGAATCTATAAAAATATGCTAATTTTAAATGTATCCATCTTTTTAGACTTCTAGATTTTGTTGTACTCGGGAAAAGCCCTTTCTTGCTTTAACGGACCCCCCACTATTGATCATCCAAGTCCCATGGTTTTCTAACCTTTGTTGCTTGCCTCGTGACCATTCCATTGCTTCTAAGCACCACACTGGGGAGTGGCTGGGACTAGAGAACAAAGGCGCAGAGAAGCTTTTAGTGATGGTTGCTGTGCATAGCCAAAAAACAACTATTAAGTCACAACACTTGTAAAAAAAAAATTAACCTTCCGAAATAAAAATGAAAATATTTAGGTTACTTAAACTTCATTTCAAGCAGTGTGCTTAAGTGTATTTAATCTTTCCTTAATGATTCAGGACATTAAGAGCATTATTATTCCCTTTTTTTTTTTTTTTGCTGTGGGTGACACCTTTTATACCTCCTGAATTAAAACAGGATTATTTCTCTTTAGGCTGAAAGACACTACTCTAGACCACATTAATTTTAATAGTTTTTCTGTTTGCTTTTTATTTTATTTTTTTCTGTTTTCCTTTGCTATTGTTTGCCAGCCAGTTAGTTATACTTCCTTGCTTTTGTCAGTGCTTTGCTTCTAATAGAGTCCTCCTTTCTAATTTGCTGTGAGGTTGGGAAATTAGACGCACACAATTCTAATAAGCTGGGAATAATAACAAATAAACTCAAGTGTGAGGCCCTGCGAGTCTCTCTTAATGAGTGGATGGGCTGTATGATTTTGCACCAGTTGTCAGGCTTTTCCTGACAGTGTTGGTGGCAGCAAGGCTATCAGTCATTCAGTCTTCCTAACTGCCATTTGAGATAGGTAGGAAAAGAGATATTATCCTTATTTTATAGAGGAAGAAATGGGTGGTGTTGGTTAGGACAGCTGGAATATGAGTCTGCTGGCCTCCAAATTTATTGAATAGGCTTTGTTTTTACTAATCCTAGAAAGCTATCTTGTGTACTGGCTTTAAATATGGGTTTTTTATTGACTTTATTAAACTTAAGTTTTAAAATGAAGCATATTACTTTTAGAGCAGGTTAGCACACACTTTTCAAGTTCACATTGGTCTACAGTGTGGGTCCCAGAGTAGAAGTGGGAAGAATGTTGAGACTGTCGGACTAAATGGTAATAAAATAGATAATGAAATTAACTAATTATAGTTAACCAGTGATTTATTAGTGTTATCATAAACAGTGCTGTCTGCCTGGAACCCTCTTTTGCATGGTTTCCTTTTAGCTCTCAGATTAAATCTTTTTTAAAAAAATATATTTTATTGATTTTTTTACAGAGAGGAAGAGAGAGGGATAGAGAGTTAGAAACATCGATGAGGGAGAAACATCGATCAGCTGCCTCCTGCACACCTCCTACTGGGGATGTGCCCACAACCAATGTACGTGCCCTTGACCGGAATCGAACCTGGGACCCTTCAGTCCGCAGGCTGACTCTATATCCACTGAGCCAAACCGGTTTCGGCCACCCTATTTATTTTCTTTATGGCATTTACTACGTTCTGGAAATACCTTGTTTATCTGTTTGTTGTTTGCTAATATCCAATAAAATGTAAGACCTATCATTTTATCTTCATCAGTCAGCCCTATCCATTTTTTAGGGTTTTTTTAATCTCAAAGGCATGTACTTAGGCCTTTTTTACCTTCTCTGAGCGCCTTCATTTGCCACTTCTGTTGTGAGGACCTATGTCTTGTTTACCTTTGCACAAAACCTGGAACAGCAGTGCTGTAGACTAGGGTATAATTTTAGCAAACGTTTGTGAAATGAATGGATGATTTACACTTATTGTTACTTTGTGCTAGGCATTGTAATGACAACCTATCAGCTTTTTCACTTGAGAGATATGGTTGAGGCTTAGACTAATGTGCTTTTAAAAGAGTAAGCATATGGCATAGTTACATTATTACTGGTTAATAATAGCATTTTATATAGTATAGTACTTGTATTTTTTAAACAGAAGTTTTCAATTATGGCATAGCCAACCTACCCAATTCGATGCCATAGAAAATATTTGAACCTTTTTGTTTTTTTCAAGAGGAATTTTTTTTAAGAGAGTGATTCTTAAACGTATGCCTGTGAAGTACTCTGACAGAGCAAGAAGACACGCAGGCCATTGCTTTGTTTGCTTTTATTTTATAGTCAATATTTCCTTTCCGGTTGTGTATTTGGCACAGAGGCTGCATTGGTACAGGAAGAAAACCAGGCAACCAGCTGCCATGGCCCTGGCTTAGTTTGCCTTGTTTGTCAAGTGAGGAACACATTTGGTACTTGGATAAAATAGGGGAGAGAATGATTTAGTTAGAGATGGCAGGAATGATTGTAACTTCCATACCCTGGTCTATGGCAAGAACCTAGCTAGCCATTACTTATCTCTGTGCTTTATTCTGAGTTATTTTTGGAATAATTCATGTGATGGAAAAAAAGAATATAGAGGCTAGGAGAAATTGAGAAAAAATTTAACCCCCCCCCCTCAGTGCCTCACAACGTGTCCTAGGGAGAAGGAGTATGAATAACTAATTTAATTTTACTCTTTGCACATTTTTAGAGTTTGTCCCATCTCAAAGGTATGTGAAAAGGTCTTGTTGAATTCTTCTGGATATCTTCCTATGCCAGCCACCAGATTCTCTGAATTTAGGGACTTCTCATAGTACTATCTACTTGGTATCCTTCCTTTTCCTGAAATGATTTTTTAAAAAGCTCTTGACATATACAGAAAGCTATGTGCCCATTAAATATAGCCCTTTCCTGCAATTCATTGAAAGGTAAAAGACTTAAAACGTGAGCATCCAATATCCAGTTTTGTTTTGTTTTTGTTGAAATTATTGAACCTTCAAACTTCACAATAAAAAGATGGGAGCATAAGGGAGGGACAAATTATATTCTGAATTTATGTAGAAAATATAAATATGACAATTTAAAAAGAAAAGCCTATTTAAAAATATATACATATATTACTGATTTCAGAGAGGAAGGGGGGGCGGAGAGAGAAACATCCTATCTAATAATAGAGTAACATGTAAATTATCATCACTCCGCTACGCCCACGATTGGGCGGCGGGAGGCTGGGGGGCGGGACTCGGGGTGGCCTATCCGGCCATTGAGAGGCACAGATCCGCTGCCACTGAGGGGGGCTACCCTGCTGTTGAGAGGCGCAGGGGGCCGCCCTCTGTGCCTCTCAATGGCCAGATCCGCGGCCGCTGAGGGGGCCTGCCACGGACATCCAGCTGCGCCTCTCAACGGCAGGGTAGCCAGGTGTCCGCGGCAGCCCCCCTCAGCGGCAGCCCCCCTCAGCGGCAGCCCCCCTCCCGCCCCCTGTGCCTCTCAACAGCAGGGTAGCCCCCCTCAGCGGTCGCGGACCATCAAAAGTGGGGGAGCTGGGTGCCTGTCTGCTCCGGCACCAGGCCTTTCAGAAGCCTCCGCTGAGCCAGAGGCTTCTGAAAGGCCTGGTGCACCAGCGGACAGGCACCCAGCTCCACCGCGAAAAGTGAAAGCGTGTAGCGAAAGCGTGTAGGGGACCCTACACGGGCATGATTCAATCATGCACTGGGCCTCTAGTCAAAGATGAGAATCATTGATCAGCTGCCTCCTACATGCCTTCCCCACTGGGGATTGAGCCCGCAACCTGGGCATGTGTCCTGACCGGGAATGGAACTGTAACCTCCTGGTTCATAAATCAACACTCAACCATTGAGCCATGCCAGCCGGGCAAAAAAGGCATGGTTTTGTGTTTATTAAACAACAATTAAAAACACAGAGGTGCTTTGCTGATTCCATATTTCTGTGGAATATCATGGTTTAAGAATAACTCCGAACTGGTAGGAAGGAAGAAATAGAGGCACACAAAATCAATCTAATTCATCCAAGGTTACATATAGAAAATTATAAAGAGCATATAGATTTTCTGGTTCTACCTAATATTTTATCCAGTTAGTTGAAATATAAATAGAACCTCAAGGAGGACAGGTCAAAGACTCAGTATGGTTTCCTAGCTGCATCTAGTAACTGTTCAATTAAATCTTTCTTTAAAAAAAAAAATTAATCCTCACCCAGGATATTTTTTCCATTGATTTTTAGAGAGTGGAAGCAAGAGGGAGAGTCAGAGAGTGAAACATCAATGTGAGACACATTGACAGGTTGCCTCCCACACACTCCCCAATCAGGGCGGGGATCGAATCTGCAATGAGGTAGGTGTCCTTGATGGGAATCGAGTCTGAGACCCTTCAATTCGCCGGCCGACACTCTAACCACTGTGCCAAATGGAATATTATGATTTAAGAATAACTTGCTGTTATTAATTATTCAGGGAGACGGTTTGTTTTGCTTACTGATAATGTCTATTTTGATGTTTTTTTTTTTTTGAGACAAAGCATATTTATGTCAATGTTGGTGAGAGGAAAATTAAATTGAATTTCAGTGCAAAACTTTTTTTATAATTTTTTTTTTATTGTCTAAAGTTTTACATATGTCTCCTTTTCCCCCAATTAACGCCCCCCTCCTCCCAGCCATTCCCACCCAGGGCAAGCCCTTACTGCCCCAGTGTCCCTGTCTATCGCGTATGCTAATATGCATGCATACAAGTCCTTTGGTTGCTTTCTAACAACCCCCCTTTCTCCTCCCCCCAGCCATTTGTCTCTGGATCTATTCTTGTTCATCAAATTATGTTGATCATTATATCACATACTAGTAGCCCGTTTGCACGAAGATTCGTGCAATAGACCTTCATTCACCTGGCTGCCTGCACCAGTTTTCTGCCGGCACCGGGGACCCAGGCCTTGGCTGTGGCCACCGCCTTCTGCCTTCTTTCAGGGTCGGGGCTTGGCCCCGGGCGGTGGCCTTGGGCTCGGCTGCACCCAACATCCCTGCTAAGGATCGAACCCCAGTGGTTTCCTGCGATCCGTGCAGGCTCCCCGCTGGTGCCCAAGGCCGGGAAAGCCTTGGGCGGCTTTTCCGGCCTTGGGCTCGGCCGCACCCAGCGTCCCTGCTACGGATCGTAGGAGCCAACCCCCTGGTCGTTGCCTGCGATCTGTGCAGGCTCCCTGCTGGTGCCCAAGGCCGGGAAAGCCTCCTCCCAAGGCTTTCCCGGCCTTGGGCTCCGCCACACCCCAACGTCCTGGTGGGCGTGGCTTGGTTAGTGGGCGTGGCTTGGGCGTAGCGAAGGTGCGGTCAATTTGCATATTTGTCTATTATTATATCACATATACAAATGAGATCATGTGATATTTATCTTTCTCCGACTGGCTTATTTCGCTTAGTATAATTCTCTCCAGTTCCATCCATGCTGTTGCAAATGGTAAAAGTTACTTCTTTTTTATAGCAGCGTAGTACTCCATTGTGTAGATGTACCACAGTTTATTAATCCACTCAACTGCTGTTGGGCATTTAGGCTGTTTCCAAATCTTAGCTATTGTTAATTGTGCTGCTATGAACATAGGGGTGCATATATCCTTTCTGATTGGTGTTTCTGGTTTCTTGGGATATAGTCCTAGAAGTGGGATTACTGGGTTAAATGGGAGTTCCATTTTTAACTTTTTGAGAAAACTCCATATTGTCTTCCACAGTGGCTGCACCAGTCTGCATTCCCACCAGCAGTGCAGGAGGGTTCCTTTTTCTCCAAATCCTTACCAGCACTTGTCATTTGTTGATTTGTTGATGATAGCCATTCTGACAGGTGTGAGATGGTACCGCATTGTTGTTTTGATTTGCATCTCTCGGGTGATTAGTGACTTTGAGCATGCTTTCCTATGTCTCTGGGCCTTCTGTAGGTCCTCTTTCGAACAGTGTCTATTTAGATCCTTTGCCCATTTTTTGATTGGATTGTTTATCTTCCTTTTGTTAAGTAGTATGAGTTCTCTGTAAATTTTGGAGATTAAACCCTTATCTGAAATATCATTGGCAAACATGTTCTCCCATGCAGTGGGCTTTCTTGTTGTTTTGTTGATGGTTTCTTTTGCTGTGCAGAAGCTTTTTATTTTGATGTAGTTCCATTTGTTTATTTTCTCTTTAGTCTCCATTGCCCTAGGAGCTGTGTCTGTAAAGATATTGCTATGACATATGTCTGCTATTTTGCTGTCTATGGGGTCTTTTCGGATTTTTATGGTTTCCTGTCTTACATTTAACTCCTTTAGCCATTTTGAGTTTGTTTTTGTGTATGGTGTAAGTTGGTGATCTAGTTTCATTTTTTTGCATGTATCTGACCAAATTTCCCAGCACCATTTATTGAAGAGACTGTCTTGACTCCATTGTATGCTCTCACCTCCTTTGTCAAATATTAATTGAGCATAAGGGCTTGGGTTGATTTCTGGGTTCTCTGTTCTCTTCCATTGGTCTATATGTCTGTTCTTGTGCCAGTACCAGGCAATTTTGAGAACCGTGGCTTTGTAATATAGCTTGATATCTGGTATTGTGATCCCTCTAACTTGGTGCTTCTTTCTCAGGATTGCTGGGGCTATTCGGGGTCTTTTTTTATTCCAGTTGAATTTTTTGTTCTAGATCTTTGAAATATGCCGTTGGTATTTTAATGGGGATTGCATTGAATCTGTAGATTGCTTTGGGTACTATGGACATTTTAATATTATTGATTCTACCAATCTATGAACATGGTATGTTCTTCCATTAGTTTATGTCTTCCTCTATCTCTTTTTTCCAATGTCCTGTAGTTTTCCGAGTACAGGTCTTTTACCTCCTTAGTTAAGTTTTTTCCTAGGTTTCTTAATTTTTTTGGTGTTAAGTACAAAACTTTTGCAAATATTTTGCAATATAGGCTTGGATTTCTACTTTCATGACTTTTACGCCACCCTGGGCATTAGCTGAGAGAAATTGAATCTGATTGTTTTCTTCAAGGGCCTGTACTTTTTGCCTTTGTAGGCATTTTGCATAGCAAGTACAGGTCGTATTGTGCTGAAGTGTATAGTATCTGGTATTAGATGATTTGTATAAAGTAAAATGTTTTAATGTATTGTAGCAGTGAAGATATCTTTGACGGATTTTGACATGAGTATTATACTGAGTTAAATTCCTTAAATATTGAGGGGAAATATTTTAATCTTTATATGTCAGGAATTCTGGGATCTTCCTGTTCTCCCCTTCTTATATATTGCTGGTGGAGATGGAAGCCTATCTCAGTGTTAATAAATGCCATCACCCATTCCCTTCCCCCAGCCTTATGCTGGAGTCTAGTTTGCCTGCAGCTGCAATGGTAGGCATCTTTCAGGAAGTGACCTTGGCTTGTATTAATCAAATTCAGAACACACAAAAAAGCTTCTTGCTAACATGCTGACTTGATATAAAATTTTATTGCATCCATTTTCTTTCAAAATGAGGCCATCTTGTAAAAAGAAGATATACAGACGACTTCTCTAATTTAATGTATTATATTTAAAAAGCTCCTGCAAGCCATGTTTAAGAAACCTAGATTTTAAAAGTATTGACTTTTTTTGTTAACACATAGCATAAACTTAAATCATGACAGTTTGGGATTTTTTTTTTTTAAACCAGAAAATTAATTGTTTTAATGCTTAATTAAAAAAAAAAAAACCGCACCCATATCAGCATCAAGTTTTTTAATTTACTGTCTTAACAACTGACATTAAATTGCTATAGAGACTTTATACACTATGAATTTATTTTGGGGTCCTTTAGCATTTGTTAAGTAAGGCAGTTTTGTTTAAAGGTTATCTTTGGGTGTTCAGAAATAACTGTGGTGTCTTATTTGGCTGGTTTGGATAAGAAAACGAATTTCCTACATGAAGTAATTTTCTTAGGCAGTGGTAGTGCCTACAGCAGTTTCTAAATATAACCTTAAATTTAAGTAAATAAGCCTGCTAATTGTATTAATAAGAAATAATGCTAACTACAAGTTCACACATCTGCTTATTGAGGATTTAACTGATTATTTTGAAAGGGTAGTTAATGCAGATATTTTCACTTTTATCATGTAAAGAAATTAAGTTTTTAAATGGAGTATAGTTAAGGTGTGTAGATTTTCATTTTAACCTTGCTCAGTGTTAAGTATAGAATGTTGAAAAGAGTAATGGATTTACTGATGTTTTCTGCATTTGGAAGAAATTTACATAAAAAAAAAGAGAATCAGAGAGCAGTTGTGTCTGTTTCCAAAGGGTTCACTCTTGAGTTTAATGTACGGCGGTGGTGGTGGTGGGGGTGGTGGTGGGGGTGGTGGTGGTGGTGATGGTGGGGGTGGTGGGGGTGGTGGTGGTGGTGATGGTGGGGGTGGTGGGGGTGGTGGGGGTGGTGGTGGTGGTGGTGGTGGTGGTGGTGGTGGTGGTGGTGGGTGTCACTCCTGAGTACTGGTGTTTGGAGAGGAGAGATACAGGAAAAAAAAGCTTAAACCTTAGGAGCTGTATCTGCATTTTGGTAGATGTACAGTATGAAAAGGACAGACATGTTGCCTGTTTATATTAATGTTTTGGAAAGGAGGTGGCGGGGGGGGGGGGGGCGGAAATCTGTGCAAATAAAAAATTGGAGTGTAAATACTTTTAAGTGTCTTCATTTTTTGAGTTGTTTTTAAGTATTTACTGGAAACACAACCAGCCATTATCTTTCATTATATTTTAAATTGTTCTTAGAATTGCAACCTCATGGAGATACATCTGTTACTTTAACCTGCCTAAATTCACTCTGTCTTGTTACTAGCATTAATGGCTGGTTTATTAGATACTACAGGATAAAGAAACTGATTTCAAGGAGAAAGATAACTACTCAATTATTTCTCCCCTCAAATGCCTGTTTAATATACATGGTCTTGTCAC
Organism: Cnephaeus nilssonii; assembly: GCF_951640355.1. Lineage (NCBI taxonomy): Eukaryota > Metazoa > Chordata > Mammalia > Chiroptera > Vespertilionidae > Cnephaeus > Cnephaeus nilssonii. The sequence continues at coordinate 67,498,179 of NC_137082.1, read as the reverse complement.
CTTGAACTTAAAATGTGTTTTGCCTTCCGTCCCCACCTTCCTCCCTCCCCAAATAAAAGAGAAAAAGGAAAGCCTTCCCTGAAAAGGAATATATACAATCCTGGTAGCCAACGAGTTAATGTTCATTTGCAGCCTGAGGGGTCAGCGTGCAGTTTCTGTTTCCTGATTGGCTGCTAAAAGGTGAAATTGAAACCACTGTAAACTTTTGACCCTGTAGCAATTCTTGTGGAACGCCTTCCACTGGTGGAGCCCAGAGCTTCGCTCACCTCCCCACCCCAGGCTTCCTGTATTTATTTTGTGTGATCGTGCAGCACTGCATGCAGTTTTTCCAAGAGAAGGGGGGAGAGAGAAATCTGAACAAGTACCGGCAAGCGGCTTGCTTGCATGCCTGTTTTAGTAACCATGTCATTGCTAACTACAACTCAGCCAAAGATGTGGGGCCTGTTAATAAACTGGTCTGCCAACCGGATTTTTTAGTTTTCTCCTTAATCTCAAGGTAATTAAAAAATGCAGAATGGTTACATTTACTGCCATTGTTCATCAGTGGATAGTGTCGTTGTGTAAGCATATTTCCTGAATATGTTGAGTTAAAATAACTCATTTCAGCAGATGTTCGTTATATATACCCCATTAATATTTTCAATGTTTCATGTAATCTTTACACCAATTGGCTAACATTTTTATAAGAATGACTTTCTTCTTGGCCTTTTGCCTTTTATTATAAAGAAATTCAAATGACATTTTGGTTATGATAACTAGGGAAAATAATTACAGAAATTGTCTGTATATTTAAATATTATCAATAATTCTCTCTTTTTGTTGTTGAGGTAAATGGTTTTGGATTTGTCCTGCATTCACATTTAAATAGTTCTTTACAGTAAAGTTGCACAGCAGTCCTGTGAAAAAGGCAAGGCAGTTCTCTCTTCCCTTCTTTAATATTATTATTGGACTCTGTCTTCAACTCCTGGTTCTTGTATCCCTGATGTCTGGTACAGTGTGTAGCATGTACATGCTCAGCAAATGCTTAATGAATGAACATAGTTTTCATTTTGGGAAGTATAGTGGCTATTTATACCTGCTTCTTTCCTAATTAATGGCAAGAACCATATTTTGCTTATAACTTCTGAGTGCCATTGCAGAGTCTGGCATTTAATAGGTACACAGCAAACATTTAATTGAATTAAATGTCTCATGCAAGGTTACTTCAAGAAGCAGGACTTTTCTGAAACCAAGGTTTCTGTTTTTATGATGTCAGTTAAATTTTCACGTGGACTCCAGATAGGACTAAATGTTTATTATAATTTATTACATGACTGGAGTAAATTATTATAAATCAGCTTGGTCCCTTTAATATATACCATATGATAAGTGGTAATACATTTCAGTTTTTTTGACCCTGTCCTTTATTAGATATGCATATGCTGTAATTTGAAATAATTTCTGCCCCCTTGTGAAAAAGATGATGGCATTTAAGAAAGTTTGTCATCATGCTCTCTTTAATGGAATTAAGTCATAAATAGTAAAAATCTTTTTACTGAGTTAAGTTTACTTAGTTTCAAAAAAGTGATACCTTTCCATATAATATTAAATTTTCATGTGATTATTAACTTAACATCTGTTTTTTCCCTTTCAGTATAATTCCCATTTTAAGATAAATTGGTTGTAGTTGCAAGTTAAAAATATTGTTATGGTTTTAACAAAGGATATATTTATCGCTTGACAAATAATCTCAACTGCAAAAGAATGTTAAATTTAATTTACACCAATATTAGGTATCCTTTAACCTGAAATTTAATTGGTGCACAAACTTATTCTGTCGTGCTTTGAAGATGAGTAGGCAACAGCTGGCTTTCCCCAAAGACCGGGATTTCCCCATCTCTACGATTTTGGGGGACTGTGGAGGGAGTCTCTAGGAGCATGGGAAGAACAATGAGTTTAATATGATTAATAGTAGAGTCCTTGTCTCCTTCCATGTTCAACAGCAAAAGAAAGACATGTTTATAATACTCAGTGGCTTCTTAATCTATTTCTGTTTCCAAGCATTAGCACCTTATATAGTTTGGATTTTCTTCTGTCAACTCCCCTCTCCCAGTTTAAGTCTTTGTTTTGGCCTCAAGGCACATTTTCTCAGACCAGCTATTAACAAAGCTCAGTTTGACCCCCTCCTCCATTAGCTTTCTAGTGATGCAGGTTTTGATAATGTGGATCTCATCAGTAACCTTTTTGCTAATTCTAGTAGAAAAATTAATGTCCACCCCTCACCTTCTCAGATATCTAGTATCTTTGGGATGTGTCATTCAGTTTTCGTGTCAATGTGACTTGATTTCTGTATGTGTGATTGACTAAAGTCTAAATTATAAAAAGGAATAAGAGTAATTAAGCTTATTTTTGATAAAAGTAAGAAATACAGTTTCAAGAAATTTTTTAGGGCTGTTGCCTTTGCAGAATCTTGGTTCTAGACAAGTTAACTGTAGTTTTCCTAATAGTTTCATACTTTACAAGGTCCTAGTATATGTACTTTTTAGACCTAGCTCTTCCAGGTTCTTGGGGCAAACTTTAGATCTATGATTTGGGGACCTCTCTAGTCCACTGCACACTTCTTGGAGTGGAGAATTTTGTAGATGGTGTTTCTTTGGATCCATGGGGTTATGGGGTACAAATTGGGTGGGTCAGCTCTCCTTTAAGTAGTTCTCACCAGCAGTACAATAATACTTTAGTTTTAATGTAGGCTCTGTTTGCCAACATTCCACACTAGGCAGCAGTACTTGTTTCCTGGGTTGGTTGTTATGGTACTAGGTATATACGGAACCAAATTCCTTTTCCTGCCCACCACTCTTGTTTTGTAGGCCTTATGCTCACCCCAAAACTCTTCCCCTTCCCTAATTAAAGGAGCATCAACAAAAGAACCATTTCTGAAGTGATACTTGATTTAAAACCAGGGCCAGAAAATCTTGCGTTTTCTTTATACAAGTTTGGCTTGCCTTTTCCTTTCTTCATCTCCCTCTAATTAAATGGGCTATCAGAAAAATTAGTCATAACACATTGATTTCATTTAAAAACAAAATGAATGATTGTGTTTTCTCCTACTTTTCATTTCAGTGTGCTTGGAAAATCTTATATGTCAAGTAATCTTTCGTTTGGCTGATAGCTTTTATTTATTTAGCATTTATGTATTAAGTACTAATAAGGAACTTTAAGCATTTTTACTTTATCTTTACAAGAGCCTTCTTTGGTGTAATTCCCATTTTAAGATAAATCTAAGTCTCTAAGAAGTCTTAAGTTGACTCAGGTGTACCTAGCTAGTGAGAGTTGAGTCTAGATCTGGTGGACTCCAAAGTTTCTGCTCTTGAACCATTATGCCAATAACTATTGTGGATAGGAAGATTTATTCCAAGAACCAGCTTGTTTTTGTCTATATCTCAATTATAACCTAGAGACTATACTGTGCTTATAGATGTATCAGCTGTTTTTATTTGAATGGCACTGATATACTACCTGGATTCTCCTCTTTTTCCTTTGTGTACCACATATGATGTGCTTCCCACCTCCATCCCCCAATTTTCTTACCTTTAATTTGGGTTTCAAAATTACAACAGACCCATCACATCATATAGCTATATTGTGGCTGGGAATTTGCCATGGCTTCGGATATCTCATTTTCTTCTTCTATCCCTTCCCAACAGACCTGCCAATTCCATCATGCATGCTGTTAACTTTAGGGCTAGTTATGGTTGTTGTCTTAATATAGATACTACTAGAGTTAGTGATAGTCAGATTGTTTTTGCTTTATTGTTACATTTGGCCATTCATAAGATGAAGGTGAATTTTTATTTTATTTAAAAAAAATGTGTTTTTATTGATTTTTTTAAAGGAAGGGAGAGGGACAGAGAGACAGAAACATTGATGAGAGAGAAACATCATTGATCGGCTGCCTCCTGTTTGCCCCACACTGGGGACTGAGCCCACAACCCAGGCATGTGCCCGACTGGGAATAGAACCAGCAACCTCTTGGTTCATAAACACTGAGCCACACCAGCTGAACACTTGTTTGTTGCACTAGAATCACTTCCACATTAGTGCAAAAGCCTGTCATTTAGATGTTCATGTTTTTTATATTTTCCTATCTTTCATTTAAAAATAATTTCTTGTTGGTGACTCAAATGCAGCCTTTCCTAGTGGGGGGAAAAATCCATTTTTTTTTCCTTTTTTCTTGCTTGCTTACCCCATCCGTCTGTCTATTCATCCATCCCATTTGTCTGTCCATCCATCTTGTGGTGTATTTAAGTATTGGTTTCTGCCAGGATATTAATAAGTGTCTTTAATTGTTATTTGTTAAATACTCTTTTTGGACAGGTGGGGATGTCCCAAGTTCAAATTACCCATCTGGTTTGATCACATTTCAGGACTTGGAACTGGGTCTTCTCCATTCCACTTTGCGTTATCCATTTTTACAAACCGTGACAAAATATATTGTATATGCCATCCCTGAGTTTTTAAGCAGAAGCAGTAATATATGGCAAAATAAGGCATCAGCTAAAATTCCTCAAAGAGGCCTCTTAATAGCCTTTTTTGTTTTGTTTCATACGTCTAGGAAAAAAGTTAATTTGTGTGTGACTAATAATACTAAGAAAGGGCAATGAAATTCAATATTGTTTGTTTTTTAAATCTTCAGGATCAAAATACTTGCTGAACAGCGGAATCAGAGACCAATAAAAATCAACTTCTACTTGAACACCATTTGACTGGTTAGCCAGGTAATCCGTTTTTTGTTTTTTTGGGGGGGAGCCTCGATCTATTGTAATTTTCTGATTTTAACCTCTGAAGATACTACTCTCTTCTTTAATTTATGATTTAATCTTAAACTTGTTTTATATTTCATGGTTTTCTCTTTATCGATTAATTGAATGAATGCATGGTATTGAAATGAGTGAATATATATATATATATAGAAACATAACTTTTTGGGAGAGGAGGGGAACTGTGTTTTATAATTTATTATGAGGCACTACCCGCCCACCCACCTTGTTCTTACATGTGAACATTTTTTTCTTTCTTTTTAAATATTTTCTTATTGATTTTAGAGAGGGAGGGAGTGGGAGAGATAGAAACATCAATGATGAGAAAGAATCATTGATTGGCTGCCTCCTGCATGCCCCTACTGGAGATCAAACCCACAACCTGGGCATATGTTCTGACTGGAAATCTAACTGTGATCTCCTGGTTCATAGGTTGACGTCAACCACTGAGGCACGCTGGCCAAGGGAGTGTGAATATTTTAATGGTATTTAGTCAAAATCTGAATCAGCCTCTTGTATTTTTACTATTTTTACATTGTGAAGACTAGTTTTCCCAGATTGCTTTTGTGGGCATATAACATTTCATCTAACTCCTCTCCTAAATTTTATTAGTTCATCAGAATAGAAAAATGAGTATAGAAAAAGTTGCCTTTTCTTGAATTTCATATGAATGGTATTCCTGTTTTGCATACACTCAGTGGCCTGATTATTATGATCTCTGAACACATAATTGGCCACTCAGTGTATATCCTATATAATAAAAGGCTAATATGCAAATTGTCCCCTCAACCAGGAGTTCGACCAGCAGGCAGGCTGGCCAACCTACCCATGTCCCCTCCCCCTGGCCAGGCTGGCCAGACCCCACCCGTGCATGAATTCATGCACTGGGCCTCTAATAAATATATATATGTATGTATGTGTATATAAACATATATATATATACACATACATACATACACACACTGAGTGGCCAGATTATTATATATTCAGAGATCATAATAATCTGGCCACTCAGTGTATATTATACCTTTTGTAATCGTTTCACAGTTCTTGGACATTTTTTTTCTTTATTCTCTTAGTATTTCAGTTTGGGAAGTTCATACTGATATATCTTCAATATCTTCAAACTCATTTTCTTTTTTTTTCCCCCTCAGCTGTGTCTAGTCAGCTGATAAACCCATCAAAGGCAGTCTTCATTTCTGTTAGTGTTTTTGATTTCTAATAGTCCTGTTTATTACTTCTTAGTTTCCATCTTTCTGCTAATATTACCTATCTGTTCTTGCATGTTGTCCATTTTTTCCACTAGAGCCCTTAGCATATTAATCATAGTTAAAACTGCACGTTTGGATCCCAGTTTTTTTTTAAAGCCATTTTTAAGGAACCTGCTTCTTTCCTGTTTACTAGCAAACTTTGGAGGCTTCTTTGTATATATCATCAAAATATGTTTTGATTTTTTTAGTGCTCATGATTTCTCATTTAAGAATATACATGGTTACATAAAAACTTGTACATAAATGTTCATAGTAACATTCATAATAGCCAAAAAAAAAAAAAAATGGAAACAAACTAAGTATCAATGGATGAGTGGACAAATACAATGTTATATATATACAATGAAGTATTCAGAAATAAAAAGAAACGAAGTACTGATATATGCTACAATGTGGATGAACTATAAAGGATTAGGCTAAGTGAAAGAAACTAGTCACAAAGTACTAGATGTTATATGATCCCATTTGTATGAACTGTCCAGAATAGGTAAATTCATAGAGACAGAAAGTAGATTAGTGGCTGCCTAAGGTAGGGATAGGGAAGAGATTGTGTGAGGTTGGGGAGAATTGTGAGGATAAGGGGAGAGACAGGTAAGAGTACTGTTTCTTTTTTGGGATAATGAAAATGTTCTAAAATTGTAGTGACAGTTGTACAACTCTGAATATAATAAAGGCCATTGACTCATACTTTAAGTGTAAGGTAAGTTAATTAGATCTCAGTAAAGTTGTTAAAGAGCATAGCTAATGTATTGAGGAATAGTAAGAGCTCTATGATGCCATAAAGGAATTTTATGGAAAAATATTGTTACCTTTCTCATGCCACTGACCTCAGAAGGTTTGCTGTCTCAAACATTCCTGGGTTTCAAAAATAACATGTTAATTGAACTCACCTCAATTTTTAAAAAATCTCTTTCAGTCTTTGTTATAGTAGTCATCCTGTAATTATAGGGTTAATGTCAATTCTACAACAGTATCTTTTTCAAGTGTTAAGAAAGTTTATATTGAAAATAATTTCTTAAGAAAATTAATTCAAAGTCATACCCACACCTACCTGCAGTGAAATACTTAATGGGTATCTTGAAGTAGAATGTTTAGAAATAATTTTTTGTTTTCAAGCTTATGATAGTAATTACAAAAAATTACCAAGAAAGCCATAATTTTGGTGGATCTGCTATTTAGGGCTAATTTAAGTGCTGTGGTTTCAAATGGAAAAGCCAAAGTTATTTTACTTGGGGTAATCAGGTCAACTTAGGTTCTTGCCCACCTTTTATTTTCTTCTTAGGTTTTAAACTTAAAAAAATTTTTTTTAAATTGATTTCAGAGAGGAAGGGAGAGGGAAAGAGATAGAAACATTAATGATGAGAGAATCATTGATCTGCTGCCACCTGCACACACACCAATGGGGACTGAGCCCACAATTTGGATATGTGACCTGACCAGGAATCAAACCATGACCTCCTGGTTCATAGGTCGATGCTCTGCCATTGAGCCACACCGGCCGGGCAGTTTGAAACTTTTAAGAGTCTCCTTCTATGGAAAGAAGACTGATGACTAATGATACATTTAAAATTGGAGGTAACTGGTTCTGTGATGATATATAGGAGAATATTAATGCATTAATAATTTTGAAGGCTTAAATATTTTGAATTTAATGCTGATCAAACAGTTATTTACTTTAAAAGGTTTTTGTTTTTTTTTGAGCAGAGGTCACATATAAAAAAGATTCTTTTAACAAAAGCCTGAAGTTAAGCTGGTTTGCTTTGATATTTCTCTTTTAAAATATGTAGAGAAAACTGTTAAAGTTGCAAGATTCATCTTTGACATGAAAAAGTATCTAAATTGCTGAACTAATCTACAATCACCATTTTTCTGCTCTTGGTGAAAATGAATGGCGATGAGGTCTTAGTAAATTGTTCATAGTCAGGGTTCATAAAAAGGACAGTTTTATTAGACTTGGAGAATATATACATAAAAATGGTCAGATTGGTAATAATATAGCTCTTGTAGTACTTAATTTTGTAACTTAATTAAGAAGTACAATTGGCCTAAATATCAGCACAACGATACAAAAGTGAACCGCTGTACAAATAGTTCAGTTTATTATAAATGGTCCTATCTCTCATGTGCCAAACTTTATAACTCTGTTTCCGAAAACTGTTTTACTAAGACTCTTGTTTTTGAACCTGTAAGATATTTAACATAAAGTCTGAATTATTATGAAGCTGATATTGAAAACCTCTAAACTTCTGACCTTGAATAGGACTTGTAACCATTACATGGTGCTGATGGATTCAAAATTACCTTTCCTGGGATTCTGCTTTGTGAAAAATAGTGTGTATTGGGCATGAGTGCATGAGCTGACATTTATCAAGGATAACAGGGGCATTACTTACTTTCACATTTTAAAGTAACTTTGAACACTTTGTATGTGTGCACACGTGGTCAACATATGTCCCTAAGATATATTTTCCATCATGTATTAATGAAACTAAGTATTATTATTTTTCAGTGAGCTTCATTTATTAAACTCACACTATGTGAGTACACAAACATACTATGTGAATATACTTTGTGAGTTCACAAAGATAAGTTTAGGATAGTTAATTCTGTAGACTTTTATCTTCTATAGTTTTTAAATTATATAAAGTAAAAATGTACTTAATATGTTCCAGGTAGCACTCCTCTTACACAGTGTGTGATTTGGCATTTCTTTCATTCCCCTACTATAACATTTGACCCTAATGTAGAAAACTGAGTTATAAAAATTATTTTTTTCCTAAATCAACTACCGGTATATTGCTTTTCTGTTTAAAAGGATTTTTATAGAGCTAGTTATTTTACTGGAGGGTGACATAAAGAGAATTGGAATTACATGACTTTTAGTCTTGGTTCTTAGCTTTTTAGAATTTTCTTTAAAATTTGATTGTGATAATAATTTAGAAAGAATTCTAGAATAAAACTGCAAAGTTCTTCATGTGTTGGCAAACTTGTTAATTAAAATACTGGTAACACCTTTTAATGGTCAGTATGGGTTTCAAATGCTGCAACCCTACAATATATTGATATGCAGATCACATTGTCTTGCTGCAAGGTAACGGGAGACATGCTTTGACTTCAGAAGATAAATTGGCCGTGCACAGCTATAATCCTCCTGTCTTTTCATTTTTAGAGATGATTCAGTAGTATAAGGCCCTGGGAAGTAAGTTAATTTTTTGTGTGCATGAGAGTTTTTAATTGGGCTTTTGGTAAGCCTTTTTTGTGGAGTGAAGGTAACATGTAAATTGTGGCTGTTTTCATTACTTAAATACCTCTCTCCCAATTCCATTTGAAATATAAGAAGCCTGAGTTTTATTCCTTTTCTTTTCTTTCTTTTTTTTTTTGAGCTGTTGAAAAGGAAGCCATTTTATTAAGAATGATGAATAGTGAAAGAAAATTTAAATTTAGGTTAGTTAAATTGCTAATGTCCTCATATTTTAAAAAATTGAAGAGCAATTAATTATGAATTTTAGCATGAATTTTCAAAGAAGAAATTGTCCTTAATTACTTGTGATCCAAGTGCCTTTCTAATAGGTACTGTTTCAATAAATTCTTTAGACAGAGAAGTATACACACTATCACAGAGGTTTAAACAAAATATTTGAAATGTTTACATAAGAACACTTTAAGACCATTACCAAAACTTTTTTGAAGATCTTAGCATTTTTGGGAATTTAGTATGTCCCAAAAGACATCTCCATCATTCCCTCTTAGGTACCAAGGTTGAGGTAATTAAGTTATTCAGCTAATAATAGGAGTTAGAAAATGCAAATACTACATTGTTTCCTGAATTTATCTGGATGGTAGATGTAGTTACTTTATAATTAAAGAGGCAGATTTCATTAAAAAAAGGTAACCTTGATTCTAGAGAAAGCTGTTTTTTCAAGCCTGCCATTTGCCCTTTTTTTGGGGGGGTGGGCGGGTTATATGGTTTTTAATTCTTTAAGCAACTTTGTTAAGGTGATGGCATATCCATTTTAGAGAATGAGAAATTGAAGTTCAGAAAATTAAAATTTGTTAATATTATGCTGGGGTTTATATAAACTCTTTCTTTTCCCTTCTTTACTTCATTGTGCTGCAATGGTTTCATCAGTTTTCTAATCCACTTTACTCTGTGTGTGTTGTTATAGTCTAGGAATTAATGCTATTGAGTTTTGGTTCCGGATATGGGTTTAAGTATCTCATGCTAACCAAATTTATCCAGAATTTGGATATCTGATGCTCAGCTAATGGGCAATATTATCTTTTTTTATACTTTATAATATCTGAAGGTTTATAATTCATTCTTTTCACAATCACTTATTTTGTTTCTGTTCATCTATTTTTTCATACTTGTCAGTTCTTTATCTCATTAAGAATCAAACATTTATTTTAAACTTCTTTCCAGTTCATTTTATTGGGTGGTGAGTTTATCTTCAGGTATTGATGAATTTCTTGGCCATCTTTCTTAGTTCTGTTTTCAAGTACACTTGAGAATTTTAGTTTACAATTTACATCTTGAGTGGGAAATGTATTTTTCTTCTTTTGGTGCCCTTCATGTATGCCACTCTCCCTGCCCCTGGCACTCCTAGCTCTATTTTTAAAAAAAATATATTTGTATTGATTTCAGAGAGGAAGAGAAAGAGAGAGAGATAGAAACATCAATGATGAGATAGAATCATTGATCGGCTGCCTCCTGCACGCCCCTTACTGGGAATCGAGTCCGAAACTCGGGCACGTGACCTTCACCGTAATTGAACCCAGGACCCTTTAGTTCGCAGGTCAACGCTCTATGCATTGAGCCAAACCAGGTAGGGTATAACTGTTTTTTTTAAAAGTATGTTTTAATTGATTTTTAGATAGAGAAGAAGGGAGAGGAATAGAGAAATAGAAACATCGATGAGAGAGACGCATTGATTGGCTGTCTCCTGCACTGACCCCCTACTGGAATTGAGCCTGAAACTGGTGGTTCCATGGAGTCATCAGTTCATTACCTTGTGTTTGCTCAGTTTTGGTCCAAAGATATATTTGTGATATTTGAGCATGGTTGTGTCTTTCTAAATTAATAAAAAGTATTTTGTCATTATTGTATATGGAGCAAGGGGGAAAAGTGTGTTTGGTTGAAAGAAATAATCCACTAAGTAATTTTATCAGGAATATCTTTGTTCTCTCAATCTCACAACATGACATAGTTATACAGATGGTTCCCTACTTACAGTGGTTTGATTTAAGATTTTTGATGATGCGAAAGCGATACACATTCAGTAGAAATGTACTTTGAATTTTGATTTTTCATTTTTCTGGACTTGTGATATGTATGGTAGGATACTCTCTTGTGATGCTGGCCAGCAGCAGCAAGCCTCAGCTCCCACAAGGGTACACAACCCATACTCTACAGTGTTTTGTTAGATGATTGTGCTCAACAGTAGACTAATTAATGTAGGTGTTCTGAGCATGTTTAAGGTAGGCCATGCTAAGCTATGATGTTAAGTAGGTTAGGTGTACTAAATGCATTTTTTACTTTAAATATTTTCAACTTTTAATGGGGTTATTTCAGTTTATGATGGGTTTATTGGGATGTAACCCCACTGTAAGTTGATGAGCTTCTGTATAGGTCTACTGATAGTGGATACTGAAATATTTATTAAATCAATGTGGAGGATCTTGGAGAAACCATTGCATTTTCAAACCCTGAACCCCAACATTAATTTAGTTCAGTGATTCTCAAAGTGTGGTTGATGGACCCTTGGGAGTCCCTGAGAACCTTTTGTGGGGTCCACACAGTTCAAACTGTTTTTATAGTATATGTTATTTGCCATTCTCATCCTGCTGATGTTTGTACTGATGGTGCAAAAGCAGTTGTGCATAAAGCTGCTGGCACTTTAGCATGGACCAAGGCAGTGGCACCACCAGACTGTACTAGTAGTCATACGTTCTTCACTGCCATGCACTCATAGTTAAAGAAACACCCCCTCCCCCCATTTCCCACTCAGGATTGTCCTTGATAAAGCAGCAAAATTGCTCATTTTTCATTAAGTCTTCCATTTTGAGTACTATATTTTAAATATTCTGTCTAGTGAGAATGGAAAACATGTGGAAAGCACTTCTACTTAGGTTGTCTTGGGGAAAAGCACTTGGGCAATTGGCTTTTGTACTGAATTGGCCACTTTCTTCATGGAATACCATTTTTACTTGAAAGAACAACTGAAAAACTATGGTTATTGAAACTTGGGTTTTGCTGACAGTTTCTTAAAAATGAGCAAGGTGAACCTAGGTCTTCAAGGAAAACATCTGACGTGTTGATAGTGATAAATTTGAGTTTCAAGTAAAAATTGTTGGTAAATTTGAATCTGCCACTATGAGTGTAACATCTTCTCAGTACTCAAAGAACTTTTAGGATGAGATGGGTGGTGATATTAATGTGGAGTTTTTGATAATGTATAATGAAAATATCAGTATTTGAAAATCTGTTTCATCGAACCAGTATTATCCAGATGACAATGATGTTATAAAATCATGCATGGGTTAAAGATTTGTTCAGAGTGCAAGGGAGGTCATTATATTTTAATGTTACAGCATGAAAGCTCATTGATATGGTTGCAACTAACCTTTAAGAAAGTACCACTTGTTAGCCCTGGCTGGGTAGCTCTGTTGGTTGAAGCGTCATCTGTGTACACCAAAGTTTCAGGTTCAGTCTCCAGTTAGGGCACATATAAGAATAAGTAGAACAACAAAATATCGCTGTTTTTCTCTCTCTGTCTTTCTCTCCCTTCCTCTATGTCTCTAGAGTTAATCTAATCTAATAAAAGGGTAATATGCAAATTAATCATCACTCAGTCACAAAGATGGTGGCGCCCATAGTGTCCTGCGCCCCGGCTGCGGAGGGAGGGAGGGCGCCTGGGTAGGCAGCATGCTCCCAGCCCAGCAGACACAATGCAGGGCTGGGGGCGTGCTCTGGCGGCCTCCGCGCGGCTTGGAGCACACCCCCACCCCAGCTGACCGCAGGGTCCAGGTTCAGTTCTGATCAAGGTCATGTACCTAGGTTGCAGGCTCCTCCCTGGCTGGGGCCCAGGTCAGGGCTCATGCAGGAGGCAACCAATTGAAGTGTCCCTCTCACATTGATGTTTCTCTCTGTCTTTCCCTCTCTCTTCCAAGCTCTCTAAAAATCAATGGAAACATATCCTCAGGTGAGGATAAAAAAAAAAAAAAGGAAGAAATGTCATATCCTATGGAAGAGACACATCTTGAAAATGCCTAAAGAAAGTTGTCATTTTTTCGTGGTGAAGGGATTGGAGTCCATGTTGATGAAAATACCTTGGTGGCTGCGGCGGCTGGCAGTGGCAGCAGCAGTGGGTGATGAGGCTGACGCCTTCCCCTGATCAGCCCACAGAGGGAGGCCAGACTTCGGCTTAGGCCTATTCACCCTGGGGAGCAGGCCTAAGCCGTCAGTAGGACATCCCCTGAGGGCTGTGAGAGGGGGCAGGCTGTGAGAGGCGGCAGGCTGGGCTGAGGGATCCCCCCCCCCCCCACAGTGCATAAATTTCATGCACCGGGCCTCTAGTAAATAAATAACAATTAAAAAGCAAAGTCCCGCCCAGCTGGCATGGTTCAGTGGTTGAGCATTGACCTATGAACCAGGAGGCCACGGTTCAATTCGTGGTCAGGCCACATGCCCAGGTTGCGGGCTTGATCCCCAGTGTGGGACATGCAGGAGGCAAACTGATCAATGATTCTTTCTCATCATTGATGTTTCCATCTCTCCTTCAACCTTCCTCTTTGAAATCAATAAAAAACATTTAAAAAAAAGCGAAGTACCACTTGTCAAGTTTTAGTATAATATCAAGGAAAGTTACCTCTTAATTATTTGTAAAAGACTATTGATATAGTCCTTCCTTTTACAAATACATGTTTCTTTTAGGCTGGATTTCCTTTTTAGTTTTAACCAAAATAACATACTGCAACAGATGGAGTGGAGAAATAGATAAGAAAATCCAGCTATCCCTAAGTCAGACAAAGGAGTTGCAAAAATGTAAAGCAGTGTCACCTCTTTCTTGGAATTGTTTTATTTCAAAAAAGTTATTTTTCATAAAATTTTTAACATGGGCTTAAAAAATGAATTAGTATTTCAAATGTTTCTAAGTTTTAATGTATAATATGGTAAATACTGATAGATATAACGCAAATAACAAAAGCTTTTTGGGGCTCTAAATTTTTAAGAGGTAAAGGAATCCTGATACCAAAAAGGTTGAGAAGCACTGAACTAATTTGGTTGGAACTCTAGAAGTATTTGACATAAACCTTTCACCTTGCTGTATGTATTTGTTACCAGTAGCACATCTAGTTCCTGCTATACAGCAGTCTGTTCTGTCCTGCTTACACACGAAGGGCACCTGAGCAAACCAGTAAAGCTTGGCCAGTCTCAAGGACATGTTGTTGTCCTTAACCTGAATGTCTCTCTTTTAGTAGTAAGAACCAAATTGACTGCAGAAGGTTAGGACTTTTAACAACTATCATGTATAATGTGTATTCTGTCAGCACTCAGTTCCTGCTTTTGAATTACAGATCAGGCATTAATTTTTAGTGGAGACCTTTTATAGCACACAAACACATTTTGTGATTCTATACTTAACTAGATCAACGGTTTTCAACCAGTGTGTTGCAAAAAAATTTAAAAAACTGTTTTTAGTTAGGGGAACTGACCTCTTTTTTCTTAGATTTCAAATAAAAAAGGACAACAGCCAATACAGCAATGGCTGTCTGGTGTGAATGCCCTGACTTGAACCATAAATATAAAGGTCATATAAAAGAATTTCATGTTATTGGTCATGTTGCATAATAATGTTGCATTTAATTGGTTAATTCTTGGTACCAGAAATCCTTTTATGCCTGGTTTTTAAAAAAGTCACTTTGGAGTCAAAAGGGTAGGTAATTACTATTTTTTTTTCTTTTTGGTAAATGAATAAAAATTATACCTATTTTTTGTCAGATTGGCAAAAAATAGAATATTTTTTTTTGGAGTGCTGCAGAATTTTAATTAGTTTATGTGTGCATGAGATGAAAAAGGTTGAAAATCACTGTACTAGATTATTGATCCCGACACTGGATCATCAGCTAATTGAAGGCAAAACACCTTGTCTGTTTTGATCAGCAGTTCATCCCAAGTATATGGCATAGGGAATTCGATCTCCTTTGTCTATGTAGACAACACTCAATACGTTGAATAGTGACCACTCCTTTTTATATTTTTTTGTTAATCCTCACCCAAAAATACTTTTTCCATTGATTTTTTTTTTTTTTAAGAGAGAGAATGGGAGGAGGAGATACAGAAAGAGATAAACAGATTTCACTTTGCAGCTAACCTTTAAGATGGGAGAGAGGGACACCTTTGACTGTACATGCCCTGGTTGGGCTGGGGATCAAGCCTGCAATCAAGGCATGTGCCCTTGACCTCAATTGAATCCTCCATCCTTCAGCCAGCAAGTGGACGCTATAACCATTAAGCAAAACTGGCTAGGGCTAACCATTCTTTTTTTTAAGTAAATACGTTTTTATTGATTTCAGAGAAGAAGGGTGAGGGATAGAGAGAGAGAAACCTCAGTGATGAGAGAGAGTCATTGATTGGCTGCCTCCTGCACACCCCACACTGGGGATTAAGTCTGTAACCTGGGCATGTGCCCTGACCAGGAATCAAAGTGTTCATAGGGATTGGGCCTAAATTGGCAGTTGGACATCATTCTCGCAATCTGGGACTGCTGGCTCCTAACCGCTCACCTGCCTGCCTGCCTGATCGCCCCTAACTGCCCTACCCTGCTGGCCTGATCTCGCCCCCAACTGTCCTCCCCTGCCAGCCTGATCTTGCCCCCAACTGCCCTCCCCTGCTGGCCTGATCTCGCCCCCAACTGCCCTCCCCTGCAGGCCTGATCTTGCCCCCAATGGCCTTCCCCTGCCAGCCTGATCTCGCCCCAAACTGCCCTCCCCTGCCTGCCTGATCTTGACCCCAACTGCCTTAAAACCCCTCTTCAGTCCCCACTTTAGGTTCTGCCTTTGCAGTTCACCCAGTTTAGGTTCTGATTGGTCGGTTTCTATGCCAGTCAGCGTCAAAAGCTCTGCCTCCTAGGAAGCCATTGGCTCCTCACAGTTCACCCAGATTTGGTTCTGATTGGTCGGTTTCTGTGCCAGTCAGCGTCTCTGGGCCTATCTCCAGGCCTGATCAGAGAGGTGGGGCTGATCAGCAGCCCCCGCAGAGGCCTGGAGAGAAAGAGTCAAAAGTTGATCAACAGCTGCCACGGAGGCTATGGATCAGACCCTTCTTCTCTCTTCAGACCTCTCTCCCAGCCTGATCCGCAGGCCCTCAGCAGTCAGTGCTGGGTCGACACGGCAACCCAGCACAGACTGCAGGACTGACTTCTGGTGTTTGGTCGAGCCTTCGATCCTTATGGTCACTGCTTTTTATATATATATATATATATGTGTGTGTGTATCTATCTATCTATCTATCTATCTATCTATCTATCTATATCTATCTATCTATCTATATCTATATCTATATCTATATCTATATCTATATCTATATCTATATCTATATCTATATCTATATCTAATTGACATACTAAGTTTAAGGTATGCAGCATGATGGTTTGATTTACATACATTGTGAAATGATTACCACAGTGGATTCAGTTAACATCCATCATCTCATATGGATATAATAAAAAGGAAAAGGAGAAAAAAAATTTTTTTTCCTTGTGATGAGAACTCTTAGGATTTACTCTCTTAACAGCTTTCCTATATATCATATATTAGTGTTAACTGTAGTCATCATATTGTACATTACATTCCTGGTAATTAGTGACCACTCTTAAGACACTTGCTGAAGTGGGTTTTGATTTTAGTCAGTTTAGTTGTATGAATGATTTTACAAGAGTTCATTATTAAAATTTTGCCCCAAATATTCTCTAGCAATGAGGTGCCCCCGCTTCATTTCCTAAGACATGCATTGGCAGGTTTTATGAAGTTTAGAAAGAAGCTCTTTAAAGTCATGAATCATGAAACTGATCTATAAACAGCAACAACAACAAAAAACCCAAGCTATGTTTTATTTTAAATTACTTGAGTGATGCTCTTTTTGTCCTTTTTCTCATATTTTATATTCTTGCTGTTGAAAATTTCTTCCTTGGAACAATCTTGACTTAGAGGCACAGTTTTTTTTCCCCTTGCTCCAGATGGTATATAGTAGCTATATTTTGAAGGGGACTAGGAAGGCAGTTGAGGTTATTGTTCAGTTTAGACTTTGATACTTTTTAACATTTCTACCAGTGCTACCCCACTCTCCAACATGTAAGTGATGTTAAGAGTGCTTTAAAATTTTCTTTTTGGACTTTGACATACATGTTCTCATATTATTGTCATCCTGAAATCAATAATGACTTTTGGAGATTTATTTGAAGAGAGAAATTCTGTTTGTAGGCATGTAACTTCTAGAGATATAGAGACATTATTTTAAAAAAGCATTCTTTTGAATTTAAAGTTATTTAGGAGTGGAACAAGATGTGAGGTCAGAAAAAGAACACACCCACACCCCACACCACCCCTTCCGCCCCCCCCAGCAAGGACTGAGCCACAGACCAACCTGTAGTAATGATGATGATCCATCCAGGAAGTCTTATGAATCTGACTTGCCATGCTGTGTTGCTAGAGTTAGAAACCATCGGCTTTAACCCATTTGCTTTTAGAGAAGGAACTCTGTTTTTCCTTTGATACATCTTACTCTTTCTCTTCTACCCTCAGTATCTTTTCTTTTTGAAAAATTAATTCAATGTGCTTTATTGGCTATGAATTTCCACATGGTTAATTTTTGTAGTATTAGTGTCACAAGTAAACCTGTAGCTTCTTTATGTTTTTGATGTGGGTGGACAGGGCTAATTTCAATAATGTAGGGGGATAGTGTTGGTACTTTTAAGTTTCTTACTCTGCAAGTCCTCCAATATAGGAATAGCTGTTTTGCTATCAACCCATGGTTACCATTCCCTGTGTCATTCATTGCTTGCTTAGTGCCACTTTCTTTAGCAGTTCTGCTGCTCTCTGCCATTTGGTTACCAGGTGGCTAATGTTGATAGCTCTTAAGTTTTAAAATTTCTTCTAATACCTTCCTCTTCTGAGGCAGATAGAAAGAATGGATTAGGAGAGAATGGGTCACATGTTCTGGTCATCTCTCCTTTACATCTTTATTGCTTATTAATTATGTATGTATCTTATTTTATTTCTGCTCTGTGCATACACACCCCTAACTCCTCACTGCTTATCTTAATTTAGTACTTTACCACTTACCTCAAAGGGGCTAAAAACTTGGTTTTCTCGTCTTTCTCTTCTGCTTATATTTTCATTATGTGTCAAGGGACAACCTTATGTATAAATAGTACTTTTGATATAGAGAAACTTATGTCTGTCAAAGAAAAATTAAACCACAAATCTAGATGTAAAAAGAGATAAATAAAAAAGAAACATTGTGTACTTTCCCTAGTACCTTTGAAGGTGTTTGGATGTCCTCTTCAAAATCTTCTAAAGGGTGCTACTTATTCTTTATACCTTTTTATCTTAAGAATACAGATATCTATGACATGGACTGGTATTTTCATTCATTTTTTTATTGTACTTTATTGACTTTTTACAGAGAGGAAGGGAGAGGGATAGAGAGTCAGAAACATCGATGAGAGAGAAACATCGATTCAGCTGCCTCCTGCACACTCCCTACTGGGGATGTGCCCGCAACCAAGGTACATGCCCTTGACCAGGATCGAACCTGGGACCCTTCAGTCCGAAGGCCAACGCTCTATCCACTGAGCCAAACCGGCTAGGGCTGGACTAGTATTTTCATGGCATTATGTTAGCTACTGGCTACAGCTCACTACACTATTTCAGTGGGAAGTTATTTTGAATTCCAGTCAGCTATTTGTATGTTGAGGTTAGCCTGCACAGTCCTGGCTAATTTATTTGTCTGAATCTTTTTAATTTGTTGCCATATGGGATATTCATAGCTATTTGTTTTTCAAATGAGAGCAAAACTAGTGTTGCTGAGCATACATCTTTTTCTTGGTATTTTGTACCTCTGAGGGATCACCGTTATTCCCTATGCTTGCTTTGCATTTTTATCCTTACAATATACACATGGTATGTGAGGTGTGATTAGCCCCAGTTTTTTACAGTTGATAAGCTTTTTACAGGTGACAGAAGTTTACCTTTTAGTGAAATTGAGATTCATCTCTCAAGTTTGATTCCAATAAATCCCCATTGTCTTTTTATTGTATCACTAGAGGCCCAGTGCTCACGAAATTGTGCGCAGTTAGGGTCTCTAGGCTTAGCCTGGCCTCTGTTGCTGGCCTTTGCCGCCCTGTAATGCTACGTGAAGCTCCCCACCCCGGGATGCTCCATGATGCTCGAGGCCCCTTGACTGCTCCGCGAGGCTCCCCCCGCCCTGCCACTGCTCCGTAAGGCTCCCCCCGCCCTGCCACTGCTCCGCGAGGCTCCCCCCACCCTGCCACTGCTCCGCGAGGCTCCCCCTACCCTGCCACTGCTCCGCGAGGCTCCCCCTACCCTGCCACTGCTCCGCGAGGCTCCCCCTACCCTGCCACTGCTCCGTGAGGCTCCTCCCGCCCCGCCACTGCTCCGTGAGGCTCCCCCTACCCCGCCACTGCTCCGCGAGGCTCCCCCTACCCTGCCACTGCTCCGCGAGGCTCCCCCTACCCTGCCACTGCTCCGCGAGGCTCCCCCTACCCTGCCACTGCTCCGCGAGGCTCCCCCTACCCTGCCACTGCTCCGCGAGGCTCCCCCTACCCTGCCACTGCTCCGCGAGGCTCCCCCTACCCCGCCACTGCTCCGCGAGGCTCCCCCTACCCCGCCACTGCTCCGTGAGGCTCCCCCCACCCCGCCACTGCTCCGCGAGGCTCCCCCCACCCCGCCACTGCTCCGCGAGGCTCCCCCTACCCTGCCACTGCTCCGTGAGGCTCCCCCTACCCCGCCACTGCTCCGTGAGGCTCCCCCCACCCCGCCACTGCTCCGTGAGGCTCCTGCCACTGCTCCGCGAGGCTCCTCCCGCCCTGCCACTGCTCCGTGAGGCTCCCCCCCACCCCACCACTGCTCCGCGAGGCTCCCCCCGCCCTGCCACTGCTCCGTGAGGCTCCCCCCCACCCCACCACTACTCCACGAGGCTCCTCCCGCACCGCCACTGCTCTGTGAAACCCCCCGCCCTATGACTGCTCCGTGAGGCTCCCCTCTGCCCCGCGACTGCTCCACGAAACTCCCCTCTGCCCCGCGACTGCTCCACGAAACTCCCCTCTGCCCCGCGACTGCTCCACGAAACTCCTCTCTGCCCCGCGACTGCTCCACAAAACTCCCCCCGCCCTGCGACTGCTCCATGAGCCTCCCCCACCCCTCGACTGCTCTGTGAAACTCTCCCTGCCCCATGACTGCTCCATGAGGCTCCCCCTACCCCTCGACTGCTTCGCGAAGCTTGCTATCCCGCGAAACTCGCTGCTGGACGCTCTGTGAAACTCCCCCCCCACCCCCACCCCCACCCCGTGACTGCTCTTCCAAACTCACTGCCGCCCGGTGACTGCTCCACTAAGCTTGCTGCTGCCCCGCCAAGCAACCCGTCACTGCCGCTCAACAGTTCCCAGTCCCACCCGCCGCCATCCCCCTTCCCCCATGGTGAGCAGCTGGGGGGCCGGGGGGAAGGAGGGGACCGAGAGGTGCTCCATGCACTTAATGGTGACCGGTCGTCCATTTGGTTGTGACAGCACCTGGCTCTTTATATATTAGGATAGTACATCAGCTGAAGGATTCAAATCCTTGAGTTTTATTTTGATAGCTCGAAGCTACTATATTTTTTTGGAATGGGAATACCCAAGTGAAAATTACATGTTAGGAAGAAGCAAATATGTTCTACAAAGGGTTTCCCCTCTCTCTCCCCAAATGAATCTTCTTTGTATTTTAGGAAGAATATAGAATAGGTCAGAAGTACAGCTAATAAGATGGGAAGGAGAAGTGGAAAGGGAGTTAGAAAAAGGAACAAGGAGGACTGGTGGTAGTTGTAAAAAAGAAAGAGGAAGGAGTTTGTAATAAAAGTATCATACAAGTTTTTATAATGGTTCAGAGTTTATATGAAGAAAGGGGAGACAGAAAAGTGAAGAGGAGGAGGGTGTGATGTTATAAGTATGAAAAGTGCTTAAGATAAAGAAGGGAAAACTTCTAATTGGGAGAGTTGGGATTGCTTTAACCAGAGGTGACAGTTAAGCTTGATCTTGAAGGATGCGTTAGGAGTATTCTAGATAGAAGAGGGATGAAGGGGAGATATAAAGAGAAATTAGACTTAAGGTTAAAAACAGAATAGGAAATATTTCAGTGATAACTCTTGGTCAGAATTCTCTCTTAGCATAGGTCATTTGGGTGGCTGCTGATAGTGGTGACGATGAAGAGGAAGCATGACTGATGGTTTGTTGTTTAGAATGGAGCCAGAATCAGGTTGATGAAGTGTAAGTTTAGCTATGTTCTTATGTATGAACTAGAGGCCCGATGCACAAAATTCGTGCAAGGTTAGACCTTTGTGGCCCTGACTGCCAGGGCCCTTGCGGCCCCAGCTGTCTCATGGCCCCGCCCCCCGCCAGCTCCCGCCTTGACCTGGTGCTGCCTGTGTCTGCCGCCACACTCCCCCGGTTTTCTGGTTTTGCGGAGCTCCCTGATCAGTTGCCCCACAGAGTGTGGCCTGGGCCTCGATCGCCCCCTGACTGGTGGCCTGGGTCTCCCTCTTTGGGGCAATCGTGGAGTCCCCCAATTGATCGCCCTGGTGGCCTGGGCTTCCCTCTGCGGGGCAATCGTGGGGCGATGGTGGGCCCCCAGATCAATAGCATCGCACCCGCCTTGGCTGGCCTGGCGCCAGTGCGTGTCATAGTGTGGTTGGATGGTCATTCAGTCGATTTGCATGTTACGCTTTTATGATTACTAGAGGCCTGGTGCACGAAATTCGTGCCCGGGGGTGCGGGGGGCCCCCCCTCAGCCCAGCCTGCACCCTCTCCAATCTGGGACCCCTCAAGGGATGTCCGACTGCCTGTTTAAATGGGCAGTCGGACATCCCTCTCACAATCCAGGACTGCTGGCTCCCAACTGCTCGCCTGCCTGCCTTCCTGATTGCCCCTAACTGCTTCTGCCTGCCAGCCTGATCACCCCCTAACCACTCCGCTGCCAGCCTGATTGATGCCTAACTGCTCCCCTGCCAGCCTGTTTGTCCCCAACTTCCCTTCTCTGCTGGCCTGGTCACCCCTAACTGCCCTCCCCTGCAGGGTTGATAGCCCCCAACTGCCCTCTCTTGCAGGCCTGGTTCCTCCCAACTGCTCTCCACTGCAGGCCTGGGTCCCCCCCATCTGCCCTTCTCTGCATGCCTGGTCACCCCCAACTTCCCTCCTCTGCCAGCCTGGTCCCTCCCAACTGCCCTCCCCTGCTGGCCATCTTGTGGTGGCCATCTTGTGTCCACATGGGGGCAGGATCTTTGACCACATGGGGCAGCAATCTTGTGTGTTGGAGTGATGGTCAATCTGCATATTATTCTTTTATTAGATAGGATAGAGGCCTGGTGCACGGGTGGGGTCTGGCTGGTTTGCCCTGAAGGATGTCCCGGATCAGGGTGGGGGTTCCCTTGGGGTGTGGGGCGGCCTGGGCGAGGGGCCTGTGGTGGTTTGCAGGCCGGCCACGCCCCCTGGCAATGCAAGCAGAGGCCCTGGTATCTGGGGTTTATGTATCTTCTACAATTGAAACTTCGTAGCCTGGAGCGGAGCCAAGCCTTCTGCTTGCTCGGTGGCAGCAGCCATTTCTGTTGAAATTTATAATTGAAACTTTGTAGCCTTAAGCGGAGGCCTGAGCCGGCCAGGGTGTGTGGAAAGCTTGGCTTCCTCCATTGCCGGGGGCAACCCTCGCCTCCCGCTCTTTCCAGCTCCGTGGCTGCCGCCATTTCTGTTTGGATTTGTTTACCTTCTATAATTGAAACTTTCTAGCCTAGAGTGGAGGCCTAGGCTGGCAAGGGCAGGCAGAAAGCTTGGCTTCCTCCATTGCCTGGGAAACCCAAGCCTCCCTCCTGCTCTCTGTGGCTGTAGCCATCTTGGTTGGGTTTATTTGCATATTTGATCCTGATTGGCTGGTGGGTGTGGCTTGTGGGTGTAGCGGAGGTATGGTAAATTTGCATATTACTCTTTTATTAGATAGGATAGATAGATCCAGTGCATTAAATTGTAGGAGTCAGTGTAACTAAAACAACTAAGGAATTACCCCACTATTTAGTATGCTGTCAGGAGAGGGTAATATGATTTAGATGGAATTGGCTTGTTTAACTCTTTCTGTACAATGTATATTTGTGAACCTCAACTTTGTTGCTTATGTAGAGGTTGAAAAGTCTCTTGGCAACCAGCTTCCAGTTGCATCCAACACCTGCCTTGGCTAATTGGTATGCCCAGTTCTGGTATTAGAGCCTCTGAGGAGTTTGTGTTTGAGTTGACTTCATCAAATTTAAACTGGAGCAAAAATGTGAAGGGCCTTTGGGATTGGCCTGTTGATTGAGAATGAAAAGGCAAACATAGAAAGAAGAGGGAATGAAACCTTGTGGATAAAATGACTTAATTTACATTCGAATGCTTTTCAGTTCAACTTACATATTAAAAATAGTATATTTTACTTGGTTGTTCTCTGGTAGCTCCTTTCCATATTTACTGGCATCCTACCTAATAAAATAGTAATATGCAAATTGACCACACCTTCGCTATGCCCGAGCCATGCCCACCAGCCAAAGCCACGCCCACCAGCCAATCAGGGCGAGTATGCAAATTACCCAACAAAGATGGCAATTAATTTGCATACACTGAGAGAGGGAGGAGTGAAGACTAAAGACAACTTAGAAGGAAGAGGGAGGAAAAGTGGAAAGCAAGGTGGCTGCCAGAGGGAAAGCCTGGGTGGGTTGGGGCGGGGCAGAGCGGAGCGGGTGGCAGCAGCCCGCGGGTGCAGGCGGCCGCAGTGGCCACTTGCAGGATTCTTCCTGCAAATGGGCTACTAGTTATAAAATAAAGATAGAGGAAAAGAATTACCAGGTCCTGAGATTATAGTGTTTTCTGACACATGTCTGCACCAAGGTTGTAGACACCATTTATACAGGTTTTTTTTTAAAAAAATTGTAAGCTGGTAGGTTTCCTATCATCTGTGTTCCCATGTACTTTATTACAATGTGTTCATTTGAACACTTACAAAATTATTTTGTAATTGTTTAAATGGTTTCCTCTTCTGCTAGCCTGAGTTCTAGCAGTGTGTGGTGTCATTCATTTCTCTTTCCTGGATCTAAAATGGTTCTGGACATGTGTTTGAGCTGAAATGGATTTAAATTGAAAAAATGGATTGCATTAGGTAGTTTATACTTTATATCACCAAACATAACAGGTTATCAGGAGCAGAACAAAAAGATATTGCCAGTTAGTTTTTTATCTGGAACTTTCCCCCTCTTTTCCTCCCTCCTTGTCTCTTTTCAGCTTTTATTCTCTTTACCAGGGTGGAATTAAAGCATAAAGGTAGGCGATAATCACTGGAAGAGGAAGCTTTCACAGTGGTTCTGTGTGTGGACTTGTCTCTTCCCCTACTACTCCCTGTCCCCCGGAAATACATGGGCTATATTTTGTTCAGTTCTTTCCTCCATGGTACTGGTGCTCTTGGAGCTGCACAACAGATTGAAATAAAACCTTTGATATTTTAGGAAATGTAATCTTGTAGGTTTAAGCCTTTAGATGAACTAGTGGTGACTGCATACTAAAGTGTCTTGAGTAAGCATGCCAATTTGTAACTTGAGTTTTGAGTAGTGCCTTTATATACGGATGTCTCATAAATTTTTTCCCAGAGCAATATTTTCTTCTAATTGACTTGAGCAATATCTGTTTTTACATAGTGTTTCAAGATGTTTTCAAGAAGTCAACTCTACAGTTGTTTGAAAAATTTCCTTAAGTTACTGTGATTCTCAGGAGACACCCAGAAACACTCCCTAAATTAGCATATTAATCATAACCTTGCATAACTCAGGCAAACAAGCCTGACCAATAAACTCAATTACCGGTGGGGATAGTCAGAGAGTTCTGGGCCCCAGCATTTAATCTTATAAAATACAAGAATAAAAATACTTAAGACTATTTTAGGGTATAGTTTGTGATTTTCTGATCTCAAGTTTTTTTTTTGCTGTGTGAGCCACTGACTATTTGTCTCAAGTGGAAATAAGAGTCATGGTTAATATTAGACTACGTCAAAGGACAATTTATCTGGTGACTTGTAGAGTAATGATTAGTTTTCAGGGGCTGGAGGGGAGTAGCAACATTTAGTACCTGTTGAACTTGAGCAGTTCCTTGCCTCTGTCCCTAATACTGCATGCCCTTAACCCTGGATGTAATAATTTCTCAGTATTCTTTCTTATGGGCTGAGAAATTTTCTGGCTAACTGGTTGGAGATAGTGTGATTCAAACAGTATAAAAGGTTTATTTTTTTGGTGGTGGTGATGGGGTTGAGATAAAATGCCCAAGAAACATTTGATACATATTTTGTTGGTTATAAAGTTTGAAGCAATCGCAGTCTCAGTTCTGCCATCCGGTATCTGTGTGTGATCTAGAGAAAAGTTATGTAGCTATTCCCTTATCTGTAAAATGGGAATGATAATACATACCTTGGAGAGTTGCTGTGAGGAATTACATAGAATATGTGATATGCTCAGCACTGTAGCAACAAAAATTGTTCCCTTCCTTTTTCCTTATTAATTTAGAAGAAGTAAAATATTTTTGTTGGTCTATATGCCAATTGAGATTTACTGGGTAACCTATCTCCTCCCCATTTTGTCATGGTAAGGCTTTTCTTAGGCCCCCACAAAATAACTTTTTGCTTGCCTAGTGACATTAGCTTTGTTGATTAATATCTTTTCCTTTTGGACAGGGAGTAAGTGCTTCCTGTATCCTTGTGCATTTGGCTAGTTTGTTGTACACAATCAAGATTTTCCCTCCTGTCTTAACCTCAAATAACTAAAAGGAAAGCTAGTTAATGCTGCTAAGCCATATATAACAACTTCATGGCTTTTGAGCTGATTGACAAGTGTAATTCTTTGCTGCTTTTTAGCCTGAATTAAAGTTTAGGAATGTTTATTTTCTAGCAGTTTGTTTTATTCTATTCATGTCTAAACTTAAACATGTTCCATAGTTTGATTACTATGTATGGAAGGACATACAGTATTTATATGAGAAATTCTGTTCAGTTGCTAAGATTCTTGTTCATTTTAAATCTGATTTATCGTGGATATACTTCTGACTTTTTCCAAATAATATAGACAGGTAAAATTAATTTTTGATAACATTGAAAGTTATTGTAAATGGCTACTATTCTCTACTTGAGGTAATTGCACAGAATATGTTGCCTAACTGTATAGTCGGCCCTCTGTACCTGTGGGTTTTGCATCCAACATAATTTTTGTCTGTGGTTGGGCATCTGTGGATGCAGACTGACTATATGTATTTTTCTATGCTATTTTATATAAGGGACTTGAACATCCATGGATTTTGGTGTCCAAGGGGGTTCTAGAATCAATATCCTGTGGATACTGAGGGATGACTGTAAACTTACTAGTAAAGTGTGTATTGTCATATTCATATATTTAAGTAGTATAGCATAGATTAACTCTTTAGTAGAAACATTTCATACAAGAAAAAATAATTGCAAAAATGGCTCAAAGATCTACATGGTTGAGTTCATATTGAATACACTTTGGGCCTTTAGATTCTGATTCAATGAAAAGTCCACTGTAGTCATTTTCTGTACTGCAGTGTCCGGGGCTTGAAAAGGCTTCTGTGATTGGATTGGATTCTGAGTATGCTTTAAAATCATAGCATTAAGCAACTTTTAATCAAAGTTATTTTCAGTTCTTTTTCACTCCTTTATTGTAACTTAATGTTGTGAGGGGAAAAAACCCACCAAGTTTTTAAAACATCTTAGCTTTTCAGCCTTTATATTTTACTACCAAAATTATAGGTAGAATGAATTTTGTTGATATTTATGTCATATTTAGAGTATCTGTTAAGACAATGGTGTAATCTAGAACTCCTGATTAATGATCAAGTAATTTTGATTTTTAAACTACGTATTTTAAGTCTGATCAGCATCTTGTGTGAAATTTTACATTTTCATTTAATCTCCCTTCTTGGTAGTATTGTGCCACCTAGCGGAAATTTATGTCCTTTAATATATGTCTCAGAATGTAGATAGACTACAAGCTGCATTTTAGCATGTTAAGAAAAAATAGTTTGGAATGTTTGGTTGACTTGGAATTATTTAGAACAATGATTGCTTTCCTAAATAAGAGTTTAGGACAAAAAAAATTCTTAGTAAGTTAAGGTTTATAGATGTCTTAAAATTATGAGCTCCTCAGTGTTAAAATCTTTCTTTTTTCCACAAGAAATGCCCTACATTTATTTTCTTTATTAGTGAAACTTTAATCAAAGCATATTATATTTCCATCAGTTAATATAAAAATAATTTTTGCTTTGTATATCTTATAAAAACCTATTCCCCCCCACCCTTGAGTTTAATTATTGTGTACCTAAGCAGAATGTAGTGGAATTTACATGTTATTTATACAATCTAGGTTTTTTGAAGTAACAGTAGTAAATCACATTGGATGATAAATATTAATGAAATAATCTAAAGAAAAAAATGTGCTACCTTGAAAACAGCCTGATATAATTTAGGCTTTTATCATTGGAACTTTTCTTACCAAATGATAAGATAAGCTCTTATTTGTGCTTACTTGGAAATAAAATTTAGGATTTTATCAATTGAGGAATTGGCGGTCTCTTTATCTTGTTATTAATTATAAAGAAGATGCCTAATTCCTTGTGAGGTGTTCAGTGTACGCATTTTTGGTAGCACTGGAGAAGCATTTCTCTCTTGGGGTTGGGCATTCTGCGTAATCAAACTGGAATATGAACTCTGAGGTTGTCTTCAGTATACTCGTTGATATACTATAAAGAATATCAAGCCCTGGCCAATGTTGCTTAGTTGGTTGGACGTCGTCCCGTGCACCTAAAGGTTGTCAGTTTGATTCTTGGTCAGAGCATATACCTGGGTTGTGAGCTCAATCCCCAGTAGGGAGCGTGCAGGAGGCCGCTGATTGATGTTGCACTCTCACATCAATGTTTCTTTCTCTCCCTCTCCTTTCCTCTCTCTCTAAAAATCAATTTAAAAAAATCTTAAAAAAAAGAATATTGAGAATTATCTAACCAGTTAGGGAAAGTAGTTTTGAATTATATGATGTGCAGTCATTCAAGCATATAATAGCTTTATAGAGTCATGGATATTTTATAACGTTTTTATCTTATTATTCTTTCTTAGTTGCTGATGTATATTCACAATGAGCGGATTAGGAGAAAACTCCTTGGATCCACTGGTCCCTGATTCACGAAAACGCAAATTGCCATGTGATACCCCAGGACAAGGGTAGGCAATTTATATTCTGATGCTTCACCAAGATTTCCTCCCCTACTCTTATTTTTTTGGTTTAAAGATAACATTTCAACTTTTTGTTGTTTACATTCTCTGGTTAGATATTTTTGGTTTTTGTCTTTGCTTTAATACTGTTATTTTGCTTTATAGTAAGTAAAGTGGTACAGTGATGAGATGGACATCCTTATGATGTAATAGACGCTTTATCGCTGATTCAGATAGAAGCGAGAATATTATACTAACAGGGTGATACTGTAAGAAGCATTTCTCAACGGAAGAGGTAGGAGTTAGGAACAGATAACTGAGATTATTATAAATAAGAATTTTAAATATTTTTTAAGAACATGTTATTAGTTGATATTTTGGCATTTATAAGGCTTCATCATTTGTTTCCTGAATGTAGTTAGAAGTTTAAAAAAATAGAAATAAAATGCTGCATTTTATGCAGTGATACTCTGTAGCCTTTTAAGTACTGTATTTACTAAGGTCAGCATCATTTAAATTTTAATGTGATAGTTGAAAATAAAAACAATCTACAATTTATGAAACCTCATTATTAATACTTATCCCCAATTTCCAGATTGATGAAACTGAGATTAATTCTGTCCAAGGCTACTGGGCTAACAAAAAGGTAGATTTGAATTTAGGTTTGCATGAATTTATGCTATATTGTACCACTTCTCAACACAACGTTTTGATAGTTTTATTGGCTGAATTTAGTTTATTTACACATGAAGGTAATGGTGTTGTGTAGGAACTGATTCTGCTCATAGCTCTTTTGTGATAGGTATATTCATGTCCCTCCTCTCCCCCCCGCCCCTCTTGTTAGTCTTACCTGCAGTGGTGAAAAGCGGAGACGGGAGCAGGAGAGTAAATACATTGAAGAATTGGCTGAACTGATATCTGCTAATCTTAGTGATATTGACAATTTCAATGTCAAACCAGATAAATGTGCAATTTTGAAGGAAACAGTAAGACAGATACGCCAAATAAAAGAGCAAGGTAATACAAAGTAAGAAAAACACTCAAGTCTTTTAGAAGGAACTTGTTAATTGTTTACATTTGTCTTTTTGCTTCCTTGTTGCTTAGGTGGGGGCTGCTAATAATTGAGGCTAGCCTCTGTGGGAATGGACAAATGAGTTGACCAGTTTTACTCTTTAGGACTATTAACAGAGAACTGGAAGAAGGCCAGTGTTGCTCTCTGTCAAATGTTAGTTCTTTTTCAGGAAGCCATGGGATAGTAGTACATTTAGTAATGAAAGAAAATTTAGGGTATCTTTATCTTCTGCCCTCCTAGGTCTGAAGTTTAATTTTAACATGTAAAAATTGTAGTATCGTTTTCTTATCAGGAAATATTGTGTGTGCATATGCACGTGTGTGTCTCTTTGTTCTGGGGACTATTTGAAGGTGGATTTAATCTATCACTGGTATATATGCTCTTTGTAGTACTGTTTTCTGTCTTTTTAGGAAAAGCTATTTCCAATGATGACGATGTTCAGAAAGCTGATGTATCTTCTACAGGACAGGGGGTTATTGATAAAGACTCCTTAGGACCACTTTTACTTCAGGCAAGTATGGCTTTAGCTATCCAGTAAGCTGTTTTTATTTTTAAAAAACTTGAAATTTTGGTTAGGTAATGAGAACAAAAAGACAGATTTCTTTTTATGAGACAGAACTTAATATTTTGAATATGATGGAAAAATGCTCTTATATTTACAATATATAACTCAGAAGGCCTGCAGGGGAAGAGGGGCACCTACTTATAAAAATGTAGTTGCAAACTGAGAAAGTAAACAAAAAATACCAAGAAGCAAGAGAGGAAAGGTAACCCATAATTTCAAAGGTAATATTAGGGCATATTTTACCTCAGACTTTTTTGTGCATTTTTGCATGATTGATCATATGCCATACTACAATTTTATATTCTTAAGGAAGTTTTTTTTTCTAATTTAAAAATTTCAATTACAGTTTACATTCAAGATTATTTTGTATTCTTTTCAAGTATATAGCATAGTGGTTAGACAATATACTTTATAAAGTGTTCCCCTTAATATTTCTAGTACCCACTTGGTACCATACAGTTATTACAATATTAATAACTATACTAGTATTTCTTACGTTGTACTTACATCCCTCTGACCATTTTATAACTACCAATCTGTACTTCTCAATTCCTTCATCCAGTCTCCAAAATGCCCTCCCCTCTAGCAGGAATTTTTAAGGTTTAATGTGCATTTTCTAAGTAGTTGTCTTAAGTAGATATGTTTAACTTAGACCACTTACATACTGTTTCTCTTACTTGAAGTCAGGGCCTGAAGCCCTTCATAAAACTCACTTGTCAATGATTTTGTTTCATCTAGTTTGCTCCTCTCCTTTTAGTTGATAGTACATTTCTCTGTAAATTCTCGTAAAGGAATAGAGTAGTTCGTGTAGCCTGACTTGGTATCAGATGGACAAATGGGAAGCAATATGGATGATTTTTTTCATTTTTTAAAGCTTTGAAGATGTAATTCTTCAAAAATTAGATTAGACATGAATTCAGACTTTATATTGACATATACATTTTTTTCCCTTCAAATTATCTTTTTATTTTTTTACTAGAGGCCAGTGCATGGATTTGTGCACTGGTGGGGTCCCTCAGCCTGGCCTGTGCCCTCTCGCAATCCAGGACCCCTCGGGGATGTTGGACTGCTGGTTTCAGCCCAATTCCCGCAGGACAGGCTGAGGGACCCCACTAGTGCATGAATCCATGCACCGGGCCTCTAGTATGCATGTAAAATCTTTGGTTAATTTCTTCGTGCCCCCCCCCCCCCCTCTGAGATTCATCAGTCTGTTCCATATTTCCATGCCTATGCGTTGAGCATCTGCCCCCATGCCTGGTGGTCAGTGAGCATCATAGCTACCGGTCAAATGGCCGCTTAGGCTTTTCTATATATAGATAAAATCCTAGAATGTTAATAGAAATGGTGGCTGATAATAGTTTGCAGTGATTGCTAAATCAACAGTAGTTTTTTTTAAAAAAAATTCTACTTAGTACTAGGCCTGTGTCTTAGTCTGCTAGGCTGCCATAATAAAATACTACAGATTGGGTGGATTAAATAGCAGAAATTTATTTCTTACAATTTTGGAGGCTGGAAATCCAAGATCAGGGTTAGTAGGCTTGGTTTCTTCTGAGACCTCTCTCCTTGGCTTGCCTTCTAACTGTGCCCTCACATGGCCTTCTCTCTGTGTGTGTGCATCCCTGGTTTCTCTCTCCTTGTAAGGACACCAGTCATATTTTATTAGAACCCTACCCTTATAACTTCAGTTAACCTTATTACCTCCTGAAAGCCCTGTCTTCATTGAGGGTTAGGGGTTCAACACATGAACTTTAGTAGGGATATGGTACATTCCATAATATCCAATATTAACATATCCCCACTTTAGGCATTGGATGGTTTCCTGTTTGTGGTGAATCGTGATGGAAACATTGTATTTGTGTCAGAAAACGTCACACAATACCTACAATATAAGCAAGAGGACCTGGTTAACACAAGTGTCTATAATATCTTGCATGAAGAAGATAGAAAGGATTTCCTTAAAAACTTACCAAAATCTACAGGTAGGCCTTTAATATGTATTTTCTAAATAAACTGAAAAAATTTTTTCTTGACCATTTCTTAGAAAATTAAATCTACCTTTTATGTAGAAAGGCAAGTGGTTAATAGTAAAATTTTCAAATATGATCTTGGTGAATTTAGAATATGGTATATATTTCATATGACCAAAATATACAGTGAAGTTTCTGTTTTAGTTGAAATTATTTTAATGTTTTATGTGCAATAGCTTCCCTTTATCTTCAGGGGATATGATCCAAGATCCCCAGTGGATATCTGAAACTGTGGATAGTGCCAGTCATTATATATACTGTGTGTTTTTTTTCTATACATATACAATAAATTTTTCACTTAAAGGAAGCATTTTATATCTTCTCTTTGGCATATCCAAATCAGCAGCATCACTACTCTTGCACTTTGGGGGCCATTACTAAGTAAAGTAAGGGTTACTTGAACACAAGGACTGCTACTGAGACACTAGATCCGATAACGGAGATAGCTGTGAAGTGACTAACAGGTGGATAGAGTATACAGCGTGAATATGCAGGACAAAGGATGATTCATGTCCTAGCAGGGTGGGGTGGGATGGAACGCAATTAAAACTTATGAATTATTTATTTCTGGAATTTTTCACATAAGAGTTTTGGACCATGGGTAACTGAAACTGGGTAAGGAGAAACTCTATCTTGAAATGTTAGTGTAGCCCTTATTGAGGAAAATGTGTGTAATGAGAAAATATAGCTTGAGTTCTTGATGATGGTCATAGACTGAGTTGCCAATTTTTAAAATTTATTTTCCAAAGTTAATGGAGTTACCTGGACAAATGAGACCCAGAGACAAAAAAGCCATACATTTAATTGCCGTATGTTGATGAAAGCCCCACATGATATCGTGGAAGACATGAACACTAGTCCTGAAATGCGCCAGAGATATGAAACCATGCAGTGCTTTGCCCTGTCTCAGCCACGAGCTATGATGGAGGAAGGGGAAGGTAAGAGTGATCACATATTTGTAATGTTATGAAACAAATAGCAGCCAAACTTGTAGTTTTGTAATTTCCATTGTTACAATTCTTATTACTGAACTAGAAGCCCGATGCACGAAGATTCGTGCAAGAATGGGCCTTCCTTTCCCTGGCTGCTGGCACCGCCTTTCAGCTCCGACCCGGAGCCGCCTTTCCGCCTTCCCACGCTGTCCAGAGGCCCAGAGTGGCCAGGGGTGGTGCGGAATGCCTGCATCGTCTCGCCATGGCGATGATGCAAGCATCCTGCCCCGCCCCAGCTGCTGGGGGTCTGCGTATGCAAATTAACCCACCATCTTTGTTGGGTTAATTTGCATACTCCTGATTGGCTGGTGGGCATCGCAAATGTATGGTCAATTAACATGTTACTCTTTTATTAGGTAGATTTCATGTTCTTACCTATTGAACAGATATATTTAATGATTATATACATTTCTTACCTGGTTAAATTTTATTGTAGATTTGCAATCCTGTATGATCTGTGTGGCACGCCGCATTACTACAGGAGAAAGAGCATTTGCATCAAACCCTGAGAGCTTTATTACTAGACATGATCTTTCAGGTAAAAACTTGGTGTACTGCATATATACATTTTGTTCATTTAGAAAATGTTTAGAAAAGTTAACTGTTTCTACAGCCTGTACTGTCAGGCTGTACCCAGTGTAATGAATGCTTTCCATGGATTATTTCCTGTATTTCTTATACAGCCCTGAGAGAGATTCACTGCAAATCTTGAAAAGGCGCAGCTAGATTTTAAGGACTATCATGAAACCTACTTTAATTTTTTAGCATATTTGAGTTGTATATATTTTATTTCTAGTGTATTTGATATTAAGCAAAAGTTGTCAAACTTTCAGATTTGAGTACTTGGTTAACCTTGTTTAGATTTTAACCTTTTGCACTAGGATGTCGAGTGTGACTCGACACGGTTAGCATTGGTAGCAGCTCTTTTTATACTCTTTGAATGTATCAATAATTTGAAATATAAAAAAATCCAAATAAATAAGTTTGTATGAAAAGAAACTCCAGTTTTTTATTCTACTGT
Organism: Cnephaeus nilssonii; assembly: GCF_951640355.1. Lineage (NCBI taxonomy): Eukaryota > Metazoa > Chordata > Mammalia > Chiroptera > Vespertilionidae > Cnephaeus > Cnephaeus nilssonii. Next base: position 67,463,890 of record NC_137082.1, on the reverse strand, counting down.
CGCGCTTTGTAAAATCTGGGGTATTTAAAAAATTAAATCCCGAGTAGAATAAAGGAATCGAGAAAAAAAGCAAGCGAGTGCAAAGGGTTTAGTGTTAAAAAATGCAGTCACCTCTCAGAGGGAAAGAATTGTCCCTACTAGCTGTTCAGGCAGATATTTTCTCTTGCATCGTAGTTGCAGGGATAGTATCTTCAGATGTGAACAATTTTATTGGTAGGTGTTATATTTTTTCCTTTAAGTGAAAATGAACCTGAGGTTACCTAGACATGTAACTTTTCTGTACATTCAGAAAGTAGAAAGAGATATGTGATACACTCTTATAGTCTATATAGCAAAACATTTAATGTTAGAGTCTCCCGAAGGACTGTGTCCTTAACCCATTGTACGCCATGAGCATCTGTAGACGCAAGTGGCGGACCTTCCCCACACGCCACGCGCATCTATAAAAAAATGTTTTCCCTAAGTGGCAGCCCTGACCAACTTTAAAATCATTTTTTCGTGAGAATTTTCAGCTGAAAATATTCAAGAACACCCTAATTGTGAGTGATATATTTATTTTTGTAATATTCGTTGCAAATTGATTTTTTAAATTAAATTCAAAATACCGTGGCATGTGGGGATGGTTTCCATTTTGGACACGTGGCAGTTAACTGGTTAAAGAGAAAAGGTTTGGATACAGCGGAAATTTGGATCAAAGATGGTAGAGCAAAGATTTAGTGTCTTTATTTTTTAGTGTGAAGCCATGTAATATGCAACCAGTAAATACTTGTTGGTTGGATTTAAATGCTTATTTTCTATTTAATAGGAAAACTTGTCAATATAGATACAAATTCACTGAGATCCTCTATGAGACCTGGCTTTGAAGATATAATCCGAAGGTGTATCCAGAGATTTTTTAGTCTTAATGATGGGCAGTCATGGTCCCAGAAACGTCACTATCAAGAAGGTAAAGAATTTTAAGGATGAGTCTTTTTAAAAAAATATATTTTATTGATTTTTTACAGAGAGGAAGAGAGAGGGATAGAGAGTTAGAAACATCAATGAGAAACATCGATCAGCTGCCTCTTGCACACCCCCTACTGGGGATGTGCCCGCAACCAAGGTACATGCCCTTGACCGGAATGGAACCTGGGACCCTTGAGTCCGCAGGCCGATGCTCTATCCACTGAGCCAAACCAGTTTCGGCAAAGGATGATTCTTGATATTGTTTGTCATGCCATAAAGTAGAAGTACAAACATGACCGTAGTTGGTGTTTTGTGCTTGTGGGATAGGAAAATTATTCTTGAGCATTCTTAGTTTAGCCTGTTCATAATTTTGATGCAGATCCAGTCTTTCACTGGGTTTTGAAAATGTTGCATTTGAAGTATATTTCTTTCCTATATGTATCTGTTTGTAATTATAGTTATTAGTAACAGGGTGTTTTCTCCAACAGCTTATATTCATGGCCATGCAGAAACTCCAGTGTATCGATTCTCTTTGGCCGATGGAACTATAGTGACTGCACAAACGAAAAGCAAACTCTTCCGAAATCCTGTAACAAATGACCGTCATGGTTTTGTCTCAACCCACTTTCTTCAGAGGTAATGATAGATAACTGTATACTAGTATTCTCATTAAATGCAGCAGCGTTCTTAAGATGTTTTATTAATGTAAAAAGAGAGAAAATTTTACAGGAGTAAAAGCAAGAAGGATGTTGGATTTACCAGTAAGTTTAGATTCCTAGATTATATGTTCTCTTTAAGGTTGTAGTTTAATGTGAAAATGGTATTTGTTCATTAATAATTACTTCCTGGGAAATCTGGGAAATGGGAAGACTAGTGGATAAAAGAGCAAATAAAATCTGACTACCTCTGTTACCTTTCATTTTCAATGATATATTAAATTGCTCTAAGGATCGAATTTAAAATTTAAAGGTAGACTTAAAGAATGGTTACTATTGCTATTGCTAATGGTAAATGAACAACACCTGGAGGAGTATCACTCATTAATTATCTTGAGTAGTTTGCTGGCATCTCCAGGTTAACACCTAGGTGGACAGCAACTCGAGTAGAGTCTTGCTGAGGTTCCAGTTAACATAGCTGTTGGCCCTTTGCTGTGCTGTGATGGTGTCACTCATTTAGATTTTGTGGCTTATTAAAAAGTATGTCATTAGGTTAATAAATGATCAATATCTAGATTGGAATTGTCACTGGATATCAGAATGATGCCTAAGAAGGTAAGTTCCTGGGCACTTCATCCTTTTTAGAAAATCTGATTCAGGGCTTTAATGCATGCCTGTCAATTTTTTCTTTTTTTTGCAGGGAACAGAATGGGTATAGACAGAACCCAAATCCTGTTGGACAAGGCATTAGACCTCCAGTGGCTGGATGTAATTCGGTAGGTGGCATGAGCATGTCACCAAACCAAGGCTTACAGATGCTGAACAGCAGGGCTTATGGCTTGGCTGACCCTGGCACCACAGGGCAAATGAGTGGAGCTAGGTATGGGGCTTCCAGTAACATAGCCACAATGAACCCTGGGCCAGCCATGCAGTCACCGTCTTCCTACCAGAACAACAACTATGGTCTCAACATGAGTAGCCCCCCACATGGGAGTCCTGGTCTTGGCTCCAGCCAGCAGAATATCATGATTTCTCCTCGTAATCGCGGGAGTCCGAAGATGGCCTCACATCAGTTTTCTCCTGTTGCAGGTATTCCTGTTGCCATTTCCTTTTCTTTTTCAGTAATTCTTTTCTTTCCAGACCACTGTAATTCTTATGAAGTTTATTTATTTTATAATAGAACTTCTGAAGAGTTAGGTGGTATTTTGTTACAGCATTTGATAGTCTTATTTCTTTTCCTCATTTTTTTCTCCAAATCCAGGTGTGCACTCTCCTATTGGATCTTCGGGCAACACTGGCAGCCACAGCTTTTCCAGCAGCTCGCTCAGTGCCCTTCAAGCTATCAGTGAGGGTGTGGGGACGTCTCTTTTATCTACTTTGTCTTCACCAGGCCCTAAATTGGACAACTCTCCCAATATGAATATAACTCAACCAAGTAAAGTGAACAGTCAGGATTCAAAAAGTCCCTTAAGCTTGTATTGTGACCAGAATCCAGTGGAGAGTTCAATGTGTCAGTCAAATAGCAGAGATCACCTCAATGACAAAGACAGTAAGGAGAGCAGTGTTGAAGGATCAGAGAATCAGCGGGGTCCTCTGGAAAGCAAAGGTCATAAAAAATTACTGCAGTTACTTACCTGTTCTTCTGATGACCGGGGTCATTCCTCTTTGACCAACTCCCCCCTGGATTCAAGTTGTAAAGACTCTTCCATTAGTGTCACCAGCCCCTCTGGGGTCTCCTCTTCAACGTCTGGAGGAGTGTCCTCCACATCCAATATGCATGGGTCACTGCTGCAAGAGAAGCACCGGATTTTGCACAAGTTGCTGCAGAACGGCAATTCACCAGCTGAAGTGGCCAAGATTACCGCAGAAGCCACTGGGAAAGACACTAGCAGCACAACATTCTGTGTGGAAGGAAACGTCAAGCAGGAGCAACTAAGTCCTAAGAAGAAGGAAAATAATGCCCTGCTCAGATACCTGCTAGACAGGGACGATCCTAGTGACACACTCTCTAAAGAAGTACAGCCCAAAGTGGAGGGAGTAGACAACAAAATGAGTCAGTGCAGCAGTTCCACCGTGCCTAGCTCGAGCCAAGAGAAAGATGCTAAAATTAAGACAGAAGCAAATGAAGAGGTAATTCATTTTCTGTATTTTCCAGCTTAGTCATTGTGTTTCATCCTTGCATTTCTGTGTTAGAAAGACAGTGTTTTATACACAAATTCTTATCTTGTATTTTATGTTTATTTAATGGAAATTAATCTTGAGCTATCATTTCTTTGTAATTCTTTTGGGCATCAGTAAAGTGTATTATGATGCAATTTAGAAATATCAGATTATATATTTTAAAATGTGACTATAACTTGTTACCAGCCCATTTGAAATTTTTCATGGAGGTGTTTATTGTTGGAATGAGCAGATTGGGTCGTTAAGGGCATAGTAGAAAGAAACCAGGGGAGTGAGGGTGAGGATTTGTATTAAGCAACAGCATTTTGATTTTTACCTAAAATCACAAAATATGTACACGATCACATTCTATATAAGTACTTCCTAAACTTAGCTTGAGGAACACTGTTCTGGGAGACGTTAATATGTGCCTGAGAAAATTAAAGTCTTGGAGAAGCCCTACTGTTAGGATGTCCATTTAACTTTATTTAACCTAGTAGTCTCCAAATTTATTGACCAAAAGTTCCTTTTAAAGCATGCCTATGAATACTGTGTTGACTATCAGATTGTTGCTTTTATTATTAATCTTACTTGTTTTCAGAAGGTATGTGTAGATGCAGACATCTGTATCTGCTACTGTTCCTGACTAAAGTTAGCTGGAAAATGTCCTATAGTTTGAGAATTAAATATCTACTGCAAATTAAGGAAATGCCCCTTTGAAAGCAGCTCCTGAAGAGTTTAAATAACCAAGGGATTTGTCTTAGTAGTTTAAATTGTCTTAGTAGTTTAAATTGTTCTTTCATGGAAGAAGACTAGGGGAGGTCATAACTAGCCAGCCTTTAAGTTGGGAGTTAGCGTTTTAGGTAACCATTGTATTTTACTTGTTCCCATTTTATCTATTTTCTTCCGATGAATATGGTTATACCTATGTAGTATCTAGTAATGTACATAGGTTAATTTTTAAAATTTTATTTTCAGGGATCTGGAGATTTGGATAATCTAGATGCTATTCTTGGGGATCTGACTAGTTCTGACTTTTATAATAATTCCGTATCCACAAATGGTAGTAATCTGGGAACCAAGCAACAAATGTTTCAAGGAACTAATTCTCTGGGTAAGAAAGACTTTTATTTTTGCTGCCTTTTAAACTTTTTTGTGTACTTGTATGTACTCTTACATTAAGACTAGCATCCAGCTGGCATATGTAACTTCAAAATGCCTCTCAGTTTCTTATACTAATTTGTAATAACATGTTTTTAAAAACTTGGGACATTTTCCTATTTTAAAAAAATTTCCAATTATTTAACTAATATGATGCCAGTAATCATGGCACTTCTAGGAAAATGTTCATCTTTGGTTGGTCCAGATGAATAGTAGTTGCCAGGGCATATATTTTTCTAGGCACAGAGAATTAGATTAAAAAGCAACTGAAACTGTAGCTTAAAACCTGTCCTTCGATACTATGGAGTCTTGTCATTAATTATGAGACTTTTCTTATTTGGTGTTTGCTGGTTCCAGCTTCTCTTCTATAGCCATGTCTTTTCCTTATTCATCAATTTAATACAGATATATTGTATATATCAATTGAAAAAGAGTAATTTACAGTTATCTGAATGGTGGTTATTCATTTTCACTGGCATTATTTCCTAAACTGAAATGGATAATCAGATTAATGAAATAGACTAGAAAAAAAGGAAAAGGTTAGGAAATTTTATGTTTCATTCCTTGTTTGATTAGAAGGCAACTTACCTGGTTATACTTAATTGTAAAATTTTAAACAGAGAAGCTATTTAATATATAGACATAAGGGAAGAACCTTTAAACATTGGTAACATTTTCAGTATTAAGTGAAGCGGAATAGGAATGACCATATCAGGCTATAGATCATTGCCCACTACTTCAGCCAACATTGAGACTCTTGTTTCTACTTTGCTTGGAATACAAGTTTTTATTTTATTTTGTTTAGTCTGTGTGTTGTAAAGGGAGACTATTTGTTTTAGTAAGAAAGACATTCTTGGGTGGGTGGTATTGTATTTATGTCTTATTCTTGATTATTTATGTATTGAATCATCAGAGGATATTTATATGTATTGTGCTTCTGTGTTTGCAACAGGTTTGAGGAGTCCACAGTCTGTTCAGTCCATTCGTCCTCCATACAACCGAGCAGTGTCTCTAGATAGCCCTGTTTCTGTTGGCTCAAGTCCTCCAGTAAAGAATATCACTGCTTTCCCCATGTTACCAAAGCAACCCTTGTTGGGTGGGAATCCAAGAATGATGGATAGTCAGGAAAATTATGGTTCAAATATTGGTATGTTATTTCTAATTAGTATTTGTGATTAAAATTTTCTTTTGGGGAAAGCAAATTTAACACTTAAAGCCAGTTAAATAACTGGGATTAAGTAATAGGTTTTTGAATAAAAGTAGTAGCATAATGTTTCTTCCATGAGTATTTCCTTCATTTAATCTATGTCTTGGTTATTTAAACTCTTCAGGAGGCTTTTGGTCTAAGACATTTTCTAACCTGTAATTGAATACATAGTGACCCATGAAAAATGTCTTAACTAGCCCTATTCTTAGGATGACAAAGCACTTTTTTGTAATGGCTAATGTTGTGTATGATAACTTTACCAATCTGATATAAGAAGGATTTCATTATAATATGGAAAAGACCTAATCATTTCTACCTGTTGCAGGTGGACCAAACAGAAATGTGACTGTGAATCAGACTACTTCCTCCGGAGACTGGGGCTTATCAAATTCAAAGGCCAGTAGGATGGAATCCATGAGTTCAAACTCCATGGGAAGACCAGGAGCAGATTATAATGTTTCTTTACCCAGACCCACAATGGGTGGCTCAATGCCCACCTTGCCTCTTCGGTCCAATAGCATTCCTGGTGCGAGACCAATGTTGCAGCAGCAGCAGCAACAGCAGCAGCCGCAGCCACAGCCACAGCAGCAGCAACAGCAACAGCAACAACAGCAACATCAACAGCAACAGCAACATCAGCAGATGCTTCAAATGCGTAAGCATCTCCTTCATAAAAAAGAAAATTAGATGTTTTAGAGTAATTTTTGCTATTGGCTTATTTGAAAATTTATTCTTTCTTTTTGTTCCCCCAGGGCCTGGTGAAATTCCTATGGGAATGGGGGTCAGTCCTTATGGCCCAGCAGCACCATCTAACCAATTAGGTTCCTGGCCAGACACCATGTTGTCCATGGAACAAGGCCCTCATGGGACTCAAAATAGGTGGGGGCTTATTATGTGACTCTAGAGAAAGTTAGCCTCAGCTTATCTAGAAAAGGATCAGAACACAGAACAAACCTGAAAAAGAATGAGAAAAACTCTGTAATTAGGTACTCAGTTGCTGTGTGGTCGTTTCATGGATAATTGTATGTAAAAACAAGGCTGAGGCAGCAAGCAGTGGTATTCATGGGAGAGGGAGGAGATAGAGCTCTGTTGTTCAGCTACCAGGATTCTTGAGTGGTCAAACCTGGGAGCTTCTGTGAGGTAGTTGTCTCTCATCTATATATATAAAAGCCTAATATGCTAAGTGTTCGACTGATCAGTTGACCATTTGGTCCACCACTCAACCAGTTGCTATGATGCGCACTGACCACCAGGGGCAGACTCTCCCACTGGTATGTTAGCTTGCTACTGGGGTCCAGCCGATCAGGACTGGGTGAGATGGGCTAGACATGCCCTGGAGCCAACCTCCCGGGGTCCCTCCCTGCCCTCTAAAATATTTATTCTAATTAATTTCCTTTCAATGTGCAAGAATTTATGCACCAGCCCTCTAGTACTCTAGTAATGTTATAATCCTCCTCCATGAGAAGGGTGTAAATTAGCACCAGTTTTATAAGATAAATGGTGTTCAGAGGATAAATAAGTATATTTTTTATGGAAAATTAATTTTTAAGGATTGGATTCTTTTAAAAATTACTTAAAACATTTCAGGGATGATGGTGACAGTGAACTATACATAGCACTCTTAAAAATGATTGTGGATTATGTTTATATTTCATTTTTATTTAGCTTGGTTGGTAGTAACTCATTTGCATGAAAGAGGCTACCTGTCAATGTCAATTCTAACTTGAATTCTATAATAAATCAAGCTAAGAAAAAATGAATTGATCTATTGAGTAGTTTGTGATGTAACCACATGAATTTGTTACAAATTTTTAAAAAATATGTTTTTATGGATTTGAGAGAGAGAGAGAGAGAGAGAGAGAGAGAGAGAGAGAGAGAGAAAGAAACATCCATGTGGGAGAGAAACATCAATCCGGTTGCGAGAGAGAGAGAGAGAGAGAGAGAGAGAGAGAGAGAGAGAGAGAGAGAAACATCCATGTGGGAGAGAAACATCAATCCGGTTGCCTTCCATACCCACACTGACTGCGGATTGAACCCACAACCTGGGTATGTGCCCTCACCAGGAATCAAATAGGCAACCTTTCCATGCATGGGACAATGCTCAACAAACTGGGCCACACTGGCCAGGGCACGACATGAATTTATTAACGAGTGTTTCTTTACCTAGTAGAGAACAAATAGTTTCATCACAGAGTTTTTCTGAGTCAGAGAAATGTCTAGTTCCATGCCCTTTTAATGTGCTTGAGAATTGGCACCTTGCCGTGGTGTATGGAGTTTGTATTAAACCTGTCACTGCATGAGCTCTGTGGGCCACGTATAACAAAAAGTTATTTTGGCAGGATACCAGGCTCAGTTTATTGATAGTGCAATGTTTCTATCTTTTTTCCTGTTCTTTTGTTGATTTCTCAATTTACGTGATTATTACCACCTTTATTTTTGTAGGGTCTTGAAAACTGCACCCTCCACCCCCACTCCAGTCTTTGCTATCCCCCAAATGTCTAGGGGTCTAGCAGTTACATTTTGGTGATGGGAAGGGGGAAGCCTAAGCTAGATATGATGGTCGAAGATGGCCTGGTGAATTTAAAATTGTGGGCCTTGCCCGGCCTGTGTGGGTCAGTGGTTGAGCATCAACTTATGAACCGGGAGGTCACAGTTTGATTCCCAGCCAGGACACATACCTGGGTTGCTCAATCCCTAGTATGGGGCATGCAAGAAGCAGCTGATCAATGAATCTCTCACATCATTGATGTTTCTCTCTTTTTCTCTCTCTCTTCCCCTCTCTCTTCCTCTTCTTTCTTCTCTGAAATCGATAACTATATTAAGCAAAAAATAAATAAATAAAATTGTGGGCCTTAAATTTAAATTGATATCATTTGCTATTCTCTGCTACTCAGTTCATTATTTATACTTACAGTGTTTGAGTGTTTGTTGCATATTAAAAATGTGTAATTGTGATTTTTTTATTTTGAAGAGGAAAAGCAACATTATAATTGCAAGTCTCTTTTTAGACCACTTTTTAGGAATTCTCTGGATGATCTTCTTGGGCCACCTTCTAACCTAGAAGGACAGAATGATGAAAGAGCATTGTTGGACCAACTGCACACTCTCTTGAGCAACACCGATGCCACAGGCTTAGAAGAAATTGACAGAGCTCTGGGCATCCCTGAACTTGTAAATCAAGTAGGTAGCATTAACATGGAAATAGAAGAACATGTGTACACATCCCTGAAGCTATGCAGGTGCCTGTGTGTCTTTCCTGTTACTTGTGTTACATCACTGCCTTCATATATACCAGTATTTAATTGAAAAAATGTACTTTATAACTGATATTATTTCCACACCCTATTTTATAAAGATATCAGATTTTAGGCAACAATGGAAATGATCCAATAAAACTGCTGTGTAGTATTAAAAATGTCGCTTTCTACTTAGGTTAGGTAAGTAACATAACTTGTTTTGTTGATCCTTACCTGAGGATATTTTTTTCCATTGACTTTTAGAGAGAGTGGAAGGGGGGAGAGAAAAGAGGGGGAAGTGAGAGAGGGAGAGAGAAGCATCGATGTGAGGGAGACACATCTATTGGTTGTCTCCCACATGCTCTCTGACTGGGGCCGGGGATTGAACCTGCAACCCAGGTATGTGCCCTTGACTGGTAATTGAACCCTTGACCCCTTGGGCTGACGCTCTAACCAAATAGCCACACCGGCCAGGGTTGTAACATAACTTTTTATTTTATTAATTTTTTTCAATTACAGTTTACATAAGAATCCTCATTTTTATTTTTTAATCCTTACCCGAGGATACATTTTTATTGGTTTTAGAGAGGGAAGGAGGGAGAGAAGGGGGAAGGTAGAGAGAGAGAGAGAGAGAGAGGGAGAGAAATAAAGAAAGACAGAAGGAAGGAAAGACAGAAAGAAGGAAAGAAAGAAGGAAAAGAAAGAAGGAAGGACGGAAGAAGGAGGGAGGGAGGAAGGAAAGGAAGGAGGAAGGAGGGAAGGAAGGAAAGAAGGAAAGAAAAAAGATTGTGGATCAATTCTGCAACCTGGGTATATGCACTGACCAGGAATTGAACCCATGACCTTTCGGTGTATGGGACAAAGCAACTGAGCCACACCGTCCAGGGCAAGAGTCCTTATTTTTATAATCACCTCTCTTTACTACCTAGCCAAGCGATATATACTCTGGGAAGGCAAGCTTTTTTAAAATGTTAAGCAAAACCCATCTTTAATGGTAAATCTGTCATCACCCCAGCACCATCATCTCCTATTCACAGTTACCTATGCAGTCTTACAAAAATATGTCATTCATAAGTCTGTATTTTTTGAAACAGATACATTGTGTAGTGTCTGTAGTGTCTGATTTATTTAAAGGTTGTGGAGGACTGGGGGCTGGTTTGTGCATTCAGTGATAAGCAGGAGAAATCGTTAAGGTGTTCTCAGTCTTTGTTGGGGACAAATGTGTACACAAAGTACATGGTGTGAATGAACAAGTTACAAAAGAAATACTGAACATGATTATGTAAGAAAAATTTTTGCCACTCTACTGGCAACAAAAATTCTTGTTTTAAATTGTCTTTCTTTGATTTGGGAGATTGAACATACTTTGAATTTTTTTGGCCATTTAATTGTGTTTTTTAGTAATTTCCTGATGGGGTTTTAATTTTGTTTATCTGCAACAGTACTTTATGTTTCGTTATTGATTTGTTGATTCTTTCTCTTAACAAATATTTGTCTTCTGTGTGCCAAACAGTCTCTTATTAGATGCCGAGAGGAGCAATAGTGAGCAAATTAATTCCTGCTCTCAGAGCTCACATCCCACTGGGCAAGGCAGACATCAGGCAAGGAGCCACACAGTTAGAAGTAGAGGTTATGAGAAAAGGCATATGATACTACGAAACCTTTATCATAGAGGGACCTTTCTTTAAAAATTTTTTAAAAATGGATTTCAGAGAGGAAGGGAGAGGTATGTCTCTCATTCATTCTGCTGTGTATTAGATGCACAGATATTCCCTTTGGTTTGGGGCCATTTTCTTATATAAATTCTTTAATAATTTTATCTCTTGTTTCTTCTGATTTTTCTTTTTGGGGTGCCTGTTGACATGTTGGGTGTTATATTGATACTGTTGTGTTGTGTTTTTTTTTTAAATCTTTGTTTTTAAGTTAGTTTTTATTTGAGGCACTAATGTTGGAAGCTTTCAACATCAAATATCTGGTGATTCTGGACTACCTTTTTATATTTAAGAGTGATGCATTAAAAAGCAGGACCAGTCTTATTTCAGGACTCCTCAAATTGCAACATGTGGATTTGTTGGCCCTCCGTGCCCTCTACTCCCATTATATAGTTTTTCTAAAGAAGGTCCTCCATTTCTTGCCTGGAATTTTTTTTATTGCCTGGTTACATTTTGGGAGCTGGGTTAGAGAAATGAGTTGATGATCCCATAGTGTTAAGATATAGAATGAAATTCTACTAGAAATTATAAATATATAAGATTTTTTGTTCTCAGCCTCTGCCCTGCTCCTACTGTCTCCGGTGCTTAGTATCCCTGAACCCAGGCACTTGGAGGAGAGTAGGTAGAAGGTACAGACACTTGGCTATGTGGAGTTGGGGAGCAGGCTGAGGGCAGGGGATAGTTGGCCCCTCCCTGCCCTATACTCAGACTCCTGACCAACTGCCTATGTGAGCACTGTGCCTGCCTGCTCTCTCTGAGGAGCCTCTGATGACTTCCTAGGAGACATTTGCTCAATTCTTGTGTTTTCCTCTCAGGCACATGGGTCTGTTTCTCTGCTCTGTTGAGTTACTCCTTTCACTTTCCGTCTTTCAGATACCTGTTGAACTATGTGATCTTGTTGGCCTTCTTTATTCTCATTGTTTTGGGGATAAATAGTACCTTTTTAATTTTTTGCTATCATTTTAGTAGGGTTAGCAAGAGAAAATTGGTAAATGTACAGGATCGATTTGCTATGTTACTATAGTAATTTTTACTGTATAATTTTTCTTTATAAAAAGATATCTCAGATTGCTGTCTGGAGAAGGGAATTGGATGATGGGACAAAGTAGAAATTCTACTTTGTAGTAACACAGATGCCAGTTACTACAAGATTTCAAGAGGTGTCTTGGAAAAGGCCACAGAATGGAGTGGAAAGAAAAATATACCATGTGCCATGGAGGCAAAACTGACAGGACTTGGTGGACTGTGTGTACATGCATGTGCATACACACACTTGGGCAGGGAGAATGGAAGAATCAAAATTGCTGACTTAGTTCCGGATGAATGGTGTTGCCATATTCTATGTTGTGATACGGGAAAGACTGGAGGAGAATCAGGCTTTTGGGAGTGGGGCTGTCGGGAATCAGCTTCTGTTTTCTGCATGTTAAGTTTGAGATGCCTGAGATATTTAGGTAAAGATGTTATGTAGGCATTTGCATAAGCAAAATTAGAGTTCAGAGACATTTGAACTAGAGACCAAAAAATTGGCAGGTGTTGCTCTTAGATGAAAACATCCAAGTAGAAAATGTAATGAGAGAAAAGAAGAGGGCTAACAGTCCCCTCCAGGGAGAGGCCCGTGAGGTGGGAGAAAAGCCATTGTGGTGTCACAGGACAGTGGGGTGAAGTGTGCTTTAAGGCAAGCCTTGGTGAGGGTGTGGACTGCACACTTGGCATTTTGTGCCTGTGGGTAAGAAGATAAAGGTGAATGCAGCAACTGACAGGTTCTTCTTGTCTTAGCATGGCAGGCTCTTCCTTCCTTCAGAATATTTATTTGTACGTCTTTTTTGTCATCCACTAGACATTCTTTTGTGCACATCCTTAGCAGAAGTGATGTTGGCACATAATAGGCACTTGATAAATAAATACTTGTTGAATGAAGCCAGCCTGCCCACTACTGACAAATGGTAGTGGATGACCACCTTTAGGTGAATACGATGCAGGGGCCATGAGCTTTTGTTAATTTACCTAAATCACCTGTTGCAAACTTCAAAAATGTTCTTTTATAAATTACATTCGAATTTACTAAGCATAGTGATTTTAATTGATTTGTTTCATATATTGACTTATATATACCATGTTGGTACAGAAATTTAGTCCGGAACAAATAGTATTTCTCCAGGTACTTAATACATTGAAGATATTTGGTGCAGAAAATGTTTGCGTGTCTATCTGTGTGAAACCTTGTGCTAGGCACTAGGACATAGCTGTGAAAGATGGGGCATGGTCTGTGTTCTCATGGGACTTCAGACATTAAACTTGATTTTGCTTTTGGAACTCTACAACATCATTGTTCACGTATATTAACTTTATTTTTCACCTTCTTTAGAGCATTTGATTTCAGTTGTTTTTCCAGTTGTACTTCACTGTTCGTTTGTGTGTTTGATGTTTAAGGGACAAGCTTTGGAGCCCAAACAGGATGTTTTCCAAGGCCAAGAAGCAACAGTAATGATGGATCAGAAGGCAGCATTATATGGGCAGACGTATCCAGCACAGGGGCCTCCAATGCAAGGAGGCTTTAATCTTCAGGGACAATCACCATCTTTTAACTCTATGATGAGTCAGATGAACCAGCAAGGCAATTTTCCTCTTCAGGGAATGCATCCTAGGGCCAACATCATGAGACCTCGGACAAACACCCCCAAGCAACTTAGAATGCAGCTTCAGCAGAGGCTGCAGGGCCAACAGGTAACCAGTCACGTGCTCTGCCTTGGCCAAAGCGGCTTTACCTTTGGCCTCTTCTTCAATTGTTCGTGTTCTTCAGGGCTTGTGTCACTGGCTCTCTAACTCTTGTTAACTAAAATTCCTTTTGTTTTCACTTCTGTATAACATTTTGTTTGTATAGATGGTTTCTTGTTAGGGGCCGTGTGCTAGATTGGGTACTTTTTTATAAGAATAGTCTGATGTACATGTTAAAAAGTCGGTTTCAGAGAGGATTGCTCTTGGGAGAGAAAAGTATTTCTCAATGACTTTGTAGTCCTGGAGGTAGATAACTTCTATTTTTTAAAAGTTTGTAATAGTAATAACCAAATATTTAAACCTTATTGATTTCAGCATTGTTAAAGATTTATTTATTTATTTAGAGAGGAAAAGAGAGGGAGAGAAACATCGATGTGAAAGAGAGATATTGGCTGCGTCCTGCATGCCCCCTACTGAAGATTAGCCTTGAAACCCTGGCATGTGCCCTGCCTGGGAATCAAACTGGCAACCTTTTGGTGCATGGGATGATGTCCAACCAACTGAGCCATACCGGCTAGGGCTCAGCATTCTTTTTATGGAATCTCTGCTTTCTAGATGTTTTATAAAACTTGAACTCTCTTAATATGCTAAGATAGAACATTTTTCTCATTGTTTCCTTAATCCCCAACAACTATTTTAAAACTTAATTGTTTGTATTGTTTGCATTGCGGGTGTGCTGAGTTATCAAATGTGGCAGACTGAACCATGTAAACAAGTGAGTGAGTGAGTTTAGAATCCGGTGAGCCAGACATGCTTCTAGTGTATGAGTATTCCTAAAAGTCAGTTTAGTGCTCAGGAAAGCTGTTTTAATGTGCTCATGGTATCATTTTACTTTTTACAATTTCTTTCTAATAAAATTTACCTAAGAAAAGATAACAGAAGAGGTAGTTTATTCAGTGTTACTCTGACAAGTTAAAGCTGTTTCCCCAGTTGCCTAAATAATCCCAGAGAACATCTGACTTCACAAATCCTTTGCATTCCTGTTGAAGATATTCTTTAAGCTGCAAAATTGCACTTACACTTTTTCTTCCGATGCCAAACAATAAAGTTTCATATGCTTGCTAGCAAAAAACTTTTCAGCATGAACTTGATCAAGTGTGCAAGTGTACTGGTTCAGCTTAGATGTGTCTTACCCAGGCTAATGGGTTTGGAAATACCATGGTTCTTCCCTGGGTAGTGTTGAGGATTTGGAAAGGTATTAACATGTTCAATTTGCATCCTAACCAACCTGTTTCTCTCCAGTTTTTGAATCAGAGCCGGCAGGCACTGGAAATGAAAATGGAAAACCCCACTGCTGGTGGAGCGGCAATGATGAGGCCCATGATGCAGCCCCAGGTGAACTCCCAGGTAAGAATACGTTTCTCGATGTTCAGTTTCACTGTCCTATGTCCAGCACAGGGTCTCGTGTGGCCTGTGCTTGGCTCTCAGTAAATGTTTATTAAATAAAATAATTCCAAGTTTCTTGTGTAAGAAACCATCCCATGGTCTCATCACACTTTTTCTTTCATTCTTTTCTCTTGCTGGTACTGGGAAGAATCAGAAGAGGAAGGTTCTTTTATCAATACCACTGATTCGTGTGTTTTTTAAATTAATTCCCATTTGCAGTCAATTGCTGTATTGTGAAAACAGCTGT
Organism: Cnephaeus nilssonii; assembly: GCF_951640355.1. Taxonomy (NCBI): domain Eukaryota; kingdom Metazoa; phylum Chordata; class Mammalia; order Chiroptera; family Vespertilionidae; genus Cnephaeus; species Cnephaeus nilssonii. Next base: position 67,448,405 of record NC_137082.1, on the reverse strand, counting down.
CACTGCTTTTTAGGAATCCTACCTAATAATCGACAAATATGCAAATTGACCGTACTTTCACTATGCGCACGATTGGCCAGGAGGCGTGGAGGGGCGGGACTCGGGGTGGCCGATTGGGTCAGCGGAACGCTGAGCTCACATTGCCAGCAGCGGCGCGAGCTCAGCGTCTGTGCCATGGCTGTGCTGCGGCACAGAGGGGGCCTCTGGGGCAGCGAGCCCACGTCCCGCCACAGACCATCAAAAGCGGGGAAGCTGGGTGCCTGTCTGCTCCGGCACCAGGCCTTTCAGAAGCCGCTGTGCAGGAGGCTTCTGAAAGGCCTGGTGCACCAGAGGACAGGCACCCAGCTCCCCCACGATGGAAAGCGGGGAGCTGTGTGTCCGCTCCGGCACCAGCGGACCCCCTGCCATCAAAAGCGGGGAGCAGGCTGCTAGCAGTGTCTGCAGAGCATGCTAGGCTTTGCGGGGCAGTGGATATGGCCTGGATGGCAGGTTAGGCCTAGGGGACCCTACACGTGCATGATTTAATCATGCACTGGGCCTTTAGTTTAAGATAATCTGTAAACTTTGCTCTGTTCTTGGATTATGAAACCATATTCTTCCTAGGCAACATTTGAAATTGTAAGAACAATAAAGAGGAAAATAAGTAAAACATAATCTTACTCTCAATAATAACCTCTGAGATGATCTATTTCCCATAGAGGGAGGGATGATATTGAAGTTTCTACCTTCAGTCCAAGGTGGAGAGTGTATTAAGGTATTTTCTTAATGTGCATGAGGCAGAGGATAACACAAAAATCCTTTACTGTGGTCTGAAATGCTGTTCATAATTATTAAAAAACAACAGCGAAATGCTCTATTTTCACTGTCTTAGGTCCACTTGGAAGTATTGATATCTATATTTCTAGATAATCAGACATCTTGTAAAGTTTGCTTTTGGAGATGGTGTCTCCCAGCTGGTAGAGCACAAACCAGCTTCCTTGCTCAGTGCTTTGATCGTGTCACCGCTGGAATTTCCAGATAGCTTCTTACCTCTGCCTCCTCTTTCGGAGGTTTAAAGAGACTATGACTTCCTGGCATGGATTCCTGCTTTCTGAGTATAACCCCGTTCATTTTTTTTCTCCCCTTGTTTCAAATCCCCTTCTCCCCAATACACTCAATCCTGCCCCTTTTCCTTTTTTTCTTCTTCAGTTTCTGAAAAGTTTGAATGTTATCTATTTAAAGCTTGACAGCTGTCTACTTTCATCTCCTGATCCCAAATAATTTCTAGGTCCCTATTCTGCAAATCTTCACCCTCCTACCCATAGAAAGCCTTGACCATGATGAGAATTGTACATTTTCCCTTTTTTGTAATTACATAGAAAGGCATTGGGTTTTTTTTCTCTCTGATACCTGATGTTTTGTGGGGGTACTGTATGTATGAAATCGGCTGGTTCTTGCTCTATGTGTGTAATTGATTCTTTCTTGGGTATTAGCAGGGGTTTCTTAATGCTCAGATGGTTGCCCAGCGCAGCAGGGAGCTGCTAAGTCATCACTTCCGACAGCAGAGGGTGGCGGCAATGATGATGCAGCAGCAGCAGCAGCAGCAGCAGCAGCAGCAGCAGCAGACCCAGGCCTTCAGCCCACCCCCTAACGTGACCGCCTCCCCCAGCATGGATGGGGTTTTGGCAGGGCCTGCCATGCCACAGGCTCCACCCCAGCAATTTCCATATCAACCAAATTACGGTAAATTTGACAATGAAAATGTCTGTCCCAGAGTAATATTACTAAGGACTTAAGATTCACTAGATCTGATGCATATTAAGAATAAAAATACTATTCACTCCCTCTTGTTATTTCACAAGAAAAATGTAATTAAAAATAACAGAACAAAAAGGTCTACTGCCATGTACAGGTAATTATCATTGAGGTAGATAGTTTGTCACAGTTGAGTATGTTTTTCCAGGTCTTGTTTTCTTTTTTCAGCTCTCCACATCTTAATTTGGAAGACTACCAAGGTGTTACCACGTTCCACCCAATATGTCTCTACAGTCTCTGAATGTTTGGTCAAGTCAGAGAGAGGGGTGTGTTGTGGGTTTTTATTGGTGACTTAGACATGTATTATATACACTGAGTGGCCAGATTATTATGATCTCTGAACACATAATAATCTGGTTACTCAGTGTATATCCTATATAATAAAAGGCTAATATGCAAATTGTCCCCTCGACCAGGAGTTCGACCAGCAGGCAGGCCGGCCAACCGCCCATGTCCCCTCCCCCTGGCCAGGCTGGCCGGACCCCACCCATGCACAAATTCATGCACCAGGCCTCTAATACACACACACACACACACACACACACACACACACACACACACACACACACACACTGAGTGGCCGGATTATTATGTGTTCAGAGAGCATAATAATCTAGCCACTCAGTGTATATTTATACACACACATACACACACACATACACATTAGAGGCCTGGTGCACAGAATTCGTGCACTGGGGTGAGGGGGGGGTCCTTCAGCCTGGCTTGCGCCCTCTTGCAGTCCGGGAGCCCCGCGATTGATCGCCCTGCAGAGGGAAGCCCCGCCTACCGCCACCAGCTGGGTAGCTTGGGCTTCCTTCTCTGGGGCGATTGTGGGAGTCCCCCAGCCGGTGGCCTGGGCCTCCTTCTGCCAGGCGATCGTGGGAAAATGATGAGGCCCCCTCCCCCCCGACCTCCCCCCCCCCCCCGGAACAATTGCATCTCACCTGCCTTGGCAGCGGCAGGCAGTGCTGGCCCGAGGCGCAGGCAAGCCTCGGATGGCAGCTGCCCAGCTGCCCAGGGCCACCCGAGGCTCAGGTAACCAGGGCCGGCTGAGGCTTGCGCTGCGGGCAGTGGCAGCAGCAGAGGGTATGATGGGGGCATCGCCTTCCCCTGATTGCCGGATCGCCTCCCGCCCCTGAGGGCTCCCAGACTGTGAGAGGGGCAGGCCAGGCTTAGGGACCCTGCGCTCCAGTGAATGAATTTTCATTCAACAGGCCTCTAGTATATATATAAAAGCTTAAGCGACCGGTTGACCACTCGACTGGTTGCTATGATGCGCACTGACCACCAGGGGGCAGATGCTCAATGCAGGAGCTGCCCCCTGGTCGTCAGTGCGCTCCCACAGCAGGAACGCCGCTCAGCTGACCAACGGGCACCAGATGCAGGGCTCACGGCTGGCTGCCACAGCCCAGAGACCACAGTGGAGTGGCAGCGAGCCTACTGAGAGGTGGTGGCGGTGGCAAGGGCAGTGGGGCCAGGGTGAGCAGGAGCGGCAGGCAGTGTTGGACTGCCGGTTTCTGCCCGATCTCCGCAGGCCACGCCGAGGGACCCCACCGGTGCACGAATCCGTGCACTGGGCCTCTAGTATTACAATAATGCTTATACCTCTTGGGGATAGTGGTATCTACTGGGGAGATTACATTTCAGAATGCATCCCTGCCAGTTGGGGACAACAGCTCTTCTGCCCTCTATAGAGGGACAGAATGTGAGTAGTATAATATGGAATCCCTTTTATACAGAGAGCTTACTGAAGTAACTACCCTTTAAGTGATCGAGGCAGTGTGCTTTTCAGTAGTAAGCCTGTTACTCTAGTTGGCATCGTGGTGAGAAGCAAGAATAACTGGCAGGCAGCAGCCTGTAGCACTCAGTGTCTTATACTTGTGACCTTCTCCTGCCTTTAAAAAAAAGAACATAAAATTACTATAGAAAGCTGATGTTCTAAGGAGTAGCATTTGAGCATTGTAATTTTTTCTTTCTTTTTTAAAGGGATGGGACAACAACCAGATCCAGCCTTTGGTCGAGTGTCCAGTCCTCCTAATGCAATGATGTCATCAAGAATGGGTCCCTCCCAGAATCCTATGATGCAGCACCCTCAGACCGCACCGATGTATCAGTCCTCGGAAATGAAAGGCTGGCCATCAGGAAACCTGGCCAGGAACAGGTGAAGAATAAGGACTTTAAAAGTCATTCATATTCTAGTGCCAAACGTTTAGATGGTCTCTGCATTTCTGAGTTCAGCCTGTTTGAATGGAGAGATCAAAAGGCCTGGGTTCATATTGGGAAATGCTGTTTGGCGCATCCATTTTGTGAGTCCTTCCATGCAGGTATCTGTGACAGCATTGAATACAGACAGCTGTGAAAAATAGAGGGCAGGCTGTCCGGGAGTTCCTTTCATGTTGTTCTCTGCTTAAGTACAGTGACATCTGGCAAAATTATGAGAGTCTCTGTGTGTATGTTCTGTGTCACCAAAGTGACGGGGTAATTTCACACTTCCTTTGCAGCTCCTTCCCCCAGCAGCAGTTTGCCCACCAGGGGAATCCTGCAGCATATAATATGGTGCACATGAATGGCAGCAGTGGTCCCATGGGGCAGATGAACATGAACTCCATGCCCATGTCTGGCATGCCCTTGGGCCCTGAGCAGGTATGGGATCTATTTTTTACTTTCTCAAAATGTTTTTCTTGATCTCTGGAAGGAACCCAAGCCTCAACTGTAATCTAAATTCCGAGGTAGATTTTTAACTTGGATGTAAAACTTAAAGTTACTGAAAAAAATTTTGGTTTGAAGGCATTGGGCCACTAGATACTTTTGATAATTTGAGATCTTAGGAATCTGACTCATTCAAGCCAGAACCATGTTGCAAGCCATCAGTGTAGATATAGGGATTTATTTTTTCTTATGCAGTGTTTTTCACTCATGTTTCTTTTGGTTGCTAACAGAAATACTGCTGACATCTCCACATCAGGACTTCTGAAGAATTCACTGTACAAATGACACTGCACTAGGATTATCAGGAGTAAAGAATCATTGTTCTAGGCACCCAGCTTTGAAGAAAGGACCATCTTTGATCTTCATCAAGGGTATTCCAAGTGATGTCATTTGACTAGGACTGGATTTTAAGCTGAAGTGCGATATCACACCCCCGCCACCCCCCCCCCCCCCCATGTATCATGGTGTTCAAAACAAATAGTTTTGGCATTCTGCTTCTTAGGGAGATGGTTCTGGAGGTAACGGAGTGTTATTGATCACACAATACTCGTTTGTCCCTTCTGTGTGCCTGGCTATTCAGTACAGAACGTTGGAGAAATCGGGAGAGATTAGAACATCTGGTTTCTCTAGTTGCAGTATTGGAGGAAGAGCAAGTGCCAGTCTTCATTTGCTTTTGTCACTACCAGGTAGTTCTATCCCGTAGGGTTGGCATTTCTGAATTCTCTCTTAATGATAGTGTTGAATTGCTCCAACCCTATTCTTGGTTGACTTAGGCTTTAGTTAGGATTTTCATTTGCTCCTAACCTTTTGTCATACTTCACCTCCAGGAATTCTCCTTGATGTCAAATGGCCTTGTAGAAGAGGAAATGAGATGACAGTATTTAATTGCAGCAGTAGCAATTTTTCACATGCTAACGTGCCGCCGAGTGCACTTTATTTAAAAAATAGTGGATAAATGCAATATTCTTGAGGTCTTGAGGAATGGTGAATCACATTCCTGGTTTTTGTCTAATCTGTTGGATAAGAACTATGATTTTGTTGTTGTTGAAAGTACTGGTGTCACCATTTGCCTATATGGTAGAGCAATAATGCTTTTTGAAAACAAACTGCAGAAAACCCAAGGCCAGGTACTGCATTCTGAATCAGAATTTCGCAGTGTTTCTGTGAGTAGATTTTCTTTTGTAAATATGACCTTTAAGATATTATATCATGTAAAATATGTATATACTTTTTTTGTAGGTCACAACAGCTCATTTTTACAGAGTTTGTGAAGCTAAATATTTAACATAGTTGATTTCATTAAGCTCAGCGTGGTGAGGTTACAAACAGAAGAGACATCCCTGAACTTTTTGGCCTGGGGAAGAGGACAGCGGTCCAGAGCTTTTCCTTCTCTCCAGCCTTAGATGCCTCGTTCTTTTCAGTCTCTTAATCTAAAAGCTTTTTAAAGAGATCATTTGTTTAGATGTAGGCATTTAAATTTTTTTTTTTAAATTCTTCTACCAGAACTAAGCACTTTGTTAATTTTGGGGGAAAGAATAGACATGGGAAAATGTTTTAAAAAAAGGTATCAAGAATTTAAAAATATTAAGCAATTTGATTTAAAGTGGTCCATAAATAAAACAATAGCAGTTCATGTTTTTTTCTTTCTTTTTTAATTGACTGGTGTCCTTTTGTCCACTTGAGGATTGCTCTAGGTTTTGGTTACTAGGACCTGAGTCCCAATGAGCCCTCAGGAGTAGAATCCTGGATGTGTGGTTTCTATGTCTGCTCAGCTGTGCTGTCATTCACTAACATGATGCTTTCACCATCCCTGAGAATAAGCGTTATGTCCTGGTAATTTCGTAAGGACTCAGCCCCAGGAAGTCAGTTTTGCATGATTCAGAGCTGCAGTCTGAGCGCCGTTGCACTCCCTCCTTCTGCTACCCCTGCCTTGTCTGCTGTCGCCACTCCCCGACACTTGTCAGTTGGGAATAGGTAAAAAAAAATTCAGATTTAATTCCCTGTATCTAGTTTACTTTTAAGTTCAAACAATTGAATGAAATTGGGTTTTTGGAATATCTATTAATTTCAAATATCTCTGTTAGCTTTGGTGTCACATCCCAGCAATAATTGAGAGCCAGTTAATTTTTATTTCACACACATTGAGCTAATCTTTCTAGGTGCCTCTAAGGTAAGATCATTTAATTTCTTTATGAATAAGTGAAACCTATATTTCCAGAACCACCACTAGAATGGATTTGAGTCTGACACCCCATTCCCTCCTGCCACGTTAAAAATAAATCTAAGATTGTAAATCCATCAACTTCCATCATAGTGGCCTGTACTTTTCAGATAACACATCCTCCTGTCCGGAGACAGACCTGAGTCTCTGTCTTTTTAGACACAGTTGTGTGAGGTATGTCTGAACCTTTCTTGTTTAAGTTGTGTGTGCATGGGAGAAACAGAATGGTGCTCTTACCTTTCTTGACTTTTAAAAATTAAGAACAAAAAGTTTTGTGATTCTTTTCCTTAGTCCTGGCTCCAGGCTAACTGGAAGGCAGCACCCCCTTTTTATATGAAAAAACAAAAGTTATAAGTTTTTATATTTTCTACTTGTTCATTTTATTGGTGCAAACTTAAGATTCTCATTTTCTTTTAATAGATGCAGTCTTTGAGATAATTTGTTGTTTTTAACCTTTATTGCCCTTTTATCTTTTTTGGATAATTCTTTGTACTCCTGCTGCCTACCTCTCCTCTCCCTACTTTTTTAAACCTTGGTATCTGTTGGGTGAACAGTATAAGTAATCTTTTCATCAGCTTTTAGAATGTGAGATATTTCCAGTATTCCTTTTTTGCTGAATCCAAAGATATATATATATATATTTTTAAAGATCAAAATGATATAAAGGAGGTACATGTTTCTTCCTTTAAAAAAACAAATAGAAATTGTTAATGTTCATATTATGATGTCACTTTTCTAAGTTGTGCATCTTGATGGAAAGGTGTAAATATCAATCAATAGGACTGCTTAATCCTATTCACTCTCCGAGGTGAGTTGGGGGTTTAGGGGGAGGTAATGTAGGACATTGGTTTGCTGTCCTAAAAGTTCTTTGATCCAGAGATAGATGCAGCTGGAAAGTAACAGAATGCATTGCGTTACCCATATGCCTGTCCAGTTCCCTTTTTATTTGCAGAAGCCATGAGTTTGTTCCCAAGTGGGAGATGCAGAGGAGCAGGAGCTGCTGTTGAGCCCAAGGCAAATTGTTTAATGAGCAGGGTGTTCTTTTTTCCTTCTTTTCTTCCTCTCTTCCAATGTATGGGATTTTGAAGATGGAAATGTCATTCTGAGAGCAATATTTAAATTCTCAGGAATCGACTTACAGTGTTGAGAATGAATTCAATCAAGTTTACATTAAATGTTGTTTTTTAAAAAAATCTAAATCATCCTTGAACCTGCAAAGAATCCAGACCACATGAGATAACTTATGAGATGGTTGTGTGGTTAAGGTATGACTGTTTTGCTGATCATTTTGGGTGTCATTGTAAATAAAGGTTTCTATTTAAAATTGAAGCCAAAGAGCTTGCTTTATTTACTTAAAGAAAAGTCCTTATTGGATTAAGGGTGAAAAAGAAGGTTAAGGACTCTTATTTCAAATAATAGTAGCTGTTTCTGTGAGGTTAAAATAACCTTTCTTCCCCTTAAATGCTTCTTATTGTGAGCAGCAATAGAACAGCAAAACTGAATGTTATACTCTTCAAACTCGTTCCAAAAAGAAATCTTGAAAAGCATGGAACTGTTCTTACAAAAGGTGAGTGACAAGGGATCATCTATTGAATGAGAAATGGGTTGGACCAGTTGATGGCTGAGGTTCCTCCTGTTTCTCCCATTCTAGCAGCTATCTTCACCAGGTTAGACTCCCTGGGACAGAAAGGGGTTAGCGGTTGCTTTGCATTTGATTTAACACATTTAATTTAAAAGTGAGGTCCTAAAACTGGTGTAATGTGAGACTTACCTGTGAGGTCCTTGAAATATGGTAAATTTTAGTCATTAATTTGTAACCTCTGTTGTCCCTTAATAAACCACCCAAGTCCAAGGTATCTCCTTTGAAAAAGTTGTTGACTGGTGGTGTGTTGAATGATTTTAAGGAAAAAAAGCAACAACACACTCCCAAGAATGGCCTTTTACAAAATGTCAAAGGTTACCTCATACTGACTGCTGGTCATTGGCTGGAGTTCTGAACATTGTGTGACACTACTTAGACTACAAAATTTCTTTACAAATACAACTTCATTAAAATGTGGGATGTACATCAACTTCATTTCTTTCCAGTACTTAAGAAAACATTAGTTCTGGGAGAGAGCACACAGGAATAGGGGCAATGGTACCTGGATGGGAACAGAAATGTCCACACTGCAGGGCTTTTCTCTCACACTGGCCACAGCGTTTATTGACACCACCACGCTTCAAAACTGGGTTTCTTCTTAGTCAGATTCCCCTAAACGTTCCACGCTGGTTACATGTAAATAGTCACATATTTACAGTGAAGTCCGTTTCTTCAGAGGCAGCCAGGGCTCTAGTGCTAGGTAAGTGTCACTTCTTTGTGCTATTGACTCACTATCCAACTGTGCACCGTTTCCAGCATCTGCACGTTGCCGCTGTCCTGCCTCTTAGTTCGTTCTTCGTGACAAACCAAAAGATAAGAGGATTTAAAACAGGGTTGTTCTTCCCCTATGACTTAAAAAAAACACACATTCCAGTGACTTTTCATCCTTCAGGGAAATTAAAAAAAAAAACTCTCTTTATTCTTTTTCCCTTGTGAGCCTCCGAGAGGGTTAGTGGTGACTTTGATATGAAAATGCATTTTGTGCAGCTGGTGAGGTACAGTCCAAAGCAAAAGCAAGGGCAAAAATGGACTTCCTGAAGTATCACTACTCCTGGTAGTTCTCTTCCAGAATTTGCCATGTTGACTGAAAGCAAGTTCTGAGTCTCCCAGGTCTCCTGGCTAACAGCGTAGGTCTGCCTGAAATCACACAGGGTTTTGCATTGTCTGGATGGTCAGATGATGCCTCTGTTTGGGAGGTCCATTTCATGCTGCTTAACCTTCCCAGCCTTCCCACAGCTGTCCCCTGTGGAACAAAGCAGACTCACCTCAGTATTTGATTGTCATGCTGCTATGGATTACTCAGTCCTATAGCTGCGTCAGCTTTGCTTCAAGGATGTGGCTGCTGAGAAGGAGTATTTCTAGGTCCCTCAGACCAGGCTTGCTACCACCTCACATCTAGATTTTCAGTTGTTGGCATTTAAAGACAGGGGTAGAATAGTGGCCAAGGAGAATGTGAGAGAAAGATTATGTACCTTAATTCTGGGAGCACTAGAGACACGCTTAGTTGTCCCTATTAAAGCTGCATAGGTTTCTCCGCACATAAGGAAAGAAATGAATAGTCCAGAGGTTGCAAATGGCAGCTCATCAAGGCGTTTTGTTTGTCTGCATGGTAACTTAATGTCAAATTAGATGCCAATGTTAAAAAAATTCTCACACATATTTGAGTTTCTGGATTGCCCTGATGAATCAGAGGATTTTAAATTACATGCATTTGTGCCTTTCTCTTTGGACTAGAGGTGACTTTTCTAGGTTGCCACAGTCTCTTAGCCCCCGGCCAGCCTCTGTTAGCACTGGAGTGTGCAGCATGGACATTTTGGAAACCATTTAATGAAGCTGCCCCGCCGATGTTATGTAAGGACCAGGTAACACTTCTGCAGCCACAGCCTTCAAGGTGTCTGGCAGTTACAATACTTAAGTGCTTCTCATCTTCTAAGGAATGCCTTGAGTTTACCAGGCACAGATTGTTTGTAGAGAACAACAGTGTATATAGACAAGCTATTAACCTAAAACATGAAATGTACTCAAGGATGTTACTTTACAGGAAAGACGTACATTACTGCTTCCCCTCTCATTATAGGAACAAATGAGAGTAATATGTAAGAATTGGCATGCACACAGAATAGCCTTGGCAAAACGAAGCAAGCCAGAACCAGGTCTCTATTTGTAAACCCGTTCCTCAACTCACAGTGATTTGGAAGAAGGTCTCTTCATTTCTGGCCACTTTCGACGCTGAAACTGCCTAAGTTTTCAAGTGTCAAAAGGAGAATGAGTGTTAACCATCACCAAGAAAGAAAGAGTTACCCTCAAAGAACAGCACAAAGATGGTCTCTTGGGTGACACCTATTACTGGTGGGCGATCAGGCCCCTGGCAGACCAGAGAAAGGGCGTCACAGAGGTTAGACTACAGGATGGGCCTCGACATGGGACCGTTCTGAGGCTGTAGGAACAAACCAAATACCTGTATTGCTCATAGCTTCCTCCATCTTTGAGTCCTAGAAGAGAAATGAACAAAATAGAAACAGTGAACTTAGAGTAAATATGGAACAAGCAATGACGAACTTTGTAACTGCTTTTTTTTTTTTTTAAACACCGAAGGCAGTTTGTCACAAACCCATGGTGTTGACAGTGTTCCCTAGGCAGGCAGAGCGGGCTGACTAGGAGGTGAGCTTTCCTGATGCATTCCTTCAACACTGACCTTGGTCATGGTAGGGGAGGCAGATACGGGCACGAACACCTAGGCTACAGAAAGCGAAGGGCCCTGAGAAAGGCAGGTGGCGGGAGGTCCCGTGTGTGGCTCTTGGCAAGTCTCCTAGAGGATGTAGTAGTGTGACCAAGTGCGTGGGCTTTGGAGTCAGCCAACCCAGTCACTCTACTTATCCATGAAGTGAGGACAGCCAGCTGTACCTCAGAGGGTTGTCATAGGATCATCACAGCGGCTGGCACGAATGATCATAATAGCAGTACTTAGTGACTTTTAGCCATGGTGAGAATTCATCAACTCCTGGTGATTCTAGGTTCACTTTTCGGGCCAGAGTGAACCTAAACTCCTTTCCGTGGTAACCCTGCCGCCTTACAGGCCCCACGATGGGCGCCTACTCACCCAGGTCCATGTTGCGCGTCCGGGGGTTACACTGCTTGTAACCCTTGCAACTCCTCAGCTCCATGAGCTGTACATGGAGCTGATTGAGGACATCCCTGTCCAGTGTATTCACTGCATTCATCAGCTGGTTGGAAGGAAGGTGGGTTATCAGCCAGGTGAGTGCAGGCCCTCCCCTCCCCCCCACAACCAGGGCACTGACTTCAGGCAGGTCAGGAGTAGCAGGTGCTATGGGATGGTAACCTTTGCTTCTGCAGGAGCCAGAGTTTGGAACAGTTAGGACTACAGTTAGGACTACTTTTTGCCTCTAGCCCCACCAGGCTCTCTCTTCACGAGGATAAAAACTCATGAGAATAAACCACCTCTGTGCTTCACACTGAGCTCCTGGAGCCACTGGTTAGGAAACTGTGCCTTTAAGCAGCCTTCCATCACAGTCCCTGGGCCCTGCCTAGTCTGGGAGCTACCAATGACTGAGCAACCTACATGCTCTGCCAAGCCCTTTTGTAAATACAGGGATGCCCTACCGAAGGAGAAAGACTGGCAGACCATAGAGTGGCTGGCATCTAAAAGTCAGGTTTCATGTAAAATATGACTCCAGCCGGTGCCAAGGCCACGCTGCGGAGAAGCTGTAGTGCTGAGCTCGGTAGTGACCGTCCGTTGAGGTAAGACATGCTGGTTCCACTCACCAGACTCTCTGGCTCCTTTTTGTCTTTGTGTTCTGGGCCACTTAAAATCATGTGTTCAGGTGATTTAATGTATGGAAGCACCTGGCACGTAGGAAGTGCTGCATGAGTGTTTGCTATTGTCCCTGCAGGCACCCCACAGGGTTTGGCCTGGCCCTGAGGACCCCTCCAGTCCAGGAGCCCTCACAAGTTCCCACACAGCCCGCGTTAACCTCGCCAGGGAAGAGGCTGTAATGAGGTCTAGATTGCAGATGCAGGAAGATGGAGCCCCAAGTTCTCAGAGGCTTCACAACTCACTTCTGTCTTAGGGACTCGGATAATTTATCGCTTCCACATGGGGGCCTGATGCCAGCACCTCTGAACCCCATGCATCTCTCTCTCCAGCGTGGGTTGTCTGTACCTGGTAGGGGTCTGTGTTGAGATCAAAGTACTCGAGGAAGCCGGTTGCAAATTCACAGAAGAGGAAGTTGTGGGTCTCGTTGATTGTCCTCATGCACCAGTACGTGTTGTTGTTGGCGCTGGTGCAGGCACAGAAGGGCCCCACTGCCAAGGGAAGAGAGAGCATGCCGTGAGTGTGCCTGCAGGAAGAAACCCCTCTGCCAGCAGGAATTCCTGTCCAGGACGGTCCCCTGAGCCGGGGCCTGTTGGGAGCACTTGTTGACCCCTGATGTCAGGGAACCTGTTCCCGAAAGACCTGTAGGGTCTGGCAAGGGGGCAAGGTGAGGTCCCAGAGAAGCCCCTCTGGCCCCGGGCTTGCTCACGTGTCCAGAGAGGCGCGGTCTGCCAGTGCTGGTTGTCGTGGGTGAAGCATGTGAGGCCCGGCATGCTGCACGTGTCGTTGTTCTGCAGTCGTTTGAGCAGCTTGCGAAGTTTCTTCTTACGCTTCTGCTCCCGCAACAGCCACACCTTGTCTTTCTCCTGCAGCCCCTTCCTGTGGGCAAACGGCCACACCTCTCTTGGCCTCCCCACCTTGGAGCCTCCTAGGGACCACTGACCCTGAACCTCTGCTGCTCTTGCCAGAGAGCTGTGAGCACAGCACTAGGGACCCCCAAGTCCCACGGCAGTGCCAAGGCAGCACAGAGCGGGGGAGAACTAGGAGGCAGCCGGACTCCGGCTCACATGTTTCTTGGGCCTTGTCCCACCCTGCATGGTGGGGTGCAGTACCCACTCCCGCCACGGGGGGGAGGGCGGGTGCCTGGAGACCTCTGTGCATCTGGGAGTCGGACCTCTCTAAGGACTGCCTTGAGCTTCCCAGGGAAAGGCCAGGACTACTTTGCCTTGTTTGTTTTAGCTTAAGGAAGGGCAGCCTCTGTGTCTCTCTCCCGGGCCTTAAGCCGTCCTTACCTGAAAGGATGCAGACTGGAGCCTTTGTGCTTGAGACGGCCTTTGTGCTGGGTGTGGTAACTGGAACAGAACCCAAACCCCAGGTTTCAGAAACTGCGTACAGGACAGTTCTCCTGGGTGGGTACAAAGTGTGGTTCCCGGGACCGTCCCTCTTTCTGATGCAGTGACGGGCGGGGGGGGGGGGGGGGGTACTGTCTCGCCAGTGCGGCAGCTCCTGCCTGCCTGGCTCCTTCCTGCAAGTGTGAGAGTGTGAGCTGGGGTAGGTGTAAGTCAGCCTAGGCGGGAAGCTGCGCCTGGTTTGTGTACTGGGACTGGAGCAGAGATGCTACAGTTGGGCTGTCTGCTACAGTAGCCACATGTAGCTATTTCAGTTTAAACAAAACTGTAAATTCAGTTCGTCAGTTACACAGTCACATGCAAGTGCTTTCGTCAGTTACACAGTCACATGCAAGTGCTTACACGTGGTTGGTGGCCCCCATGATGGCCAGCAGATACAGCCATTTCCATCATCACAGAAGTTACCTTGGACAGGGCTGCTCTTGAGTGCAGACCCTCGGGCCAAGGGTGCCCTGGGCCTGTAATGTGCCCTCCAGCCACAGGGCTGTTCCTGAAGGGCAATCAGCAGAGGCCCTTTCCTCCTGGGAGCCAGCTTCCCGGAGCAGCAGCCTGCCTGTCGGCAGTGCATGAATCTGGGCAGCTGACTGGCTAAGGGCCGGAGGGGTGCGGGGTATGTGCCAGTGGCTGACAATGGGGATGTGAATGACTGATTTGTTTTCACTCTGAGGGAGCAGACAGGAAGGGCAGCCTCTGTGTCTACCCCCCCCCCCCCCCCCCCCCGGCCTTAAGGAGGTAAAAGGAAGGAAAGGAGTCACAGCGGGATGCTGTGTTCCCAGGAGTGGCCCTACATGACTGCTAGGGACCTTCCTGCTAGGGGTCCCTTTGCTGCCTCCTCACCTGATTTTGTGACAGTCACATTCTTCTGGCCGCTTTTTCTTCAGGTGCCCTCGGACTTCCCTCAGGTTCTTAATTTTGTTCTGCAGGGTTTCAATCTGAGGGAGAGAGGAGGCCGTGAAACTCGGGGGGGGGGGGGGCGCTGGGTGAGAAGGGGTGGCCTCTGGCCATTGCCCACATTTGTGGGTGCAGAGGGGGTTCCCTGGCTCTACCTGAAGTAACCAGCTTCCCCAGCAAAGAACCGGAGTAATTTTCCCATGTTCTATGGGGACCTCTCTCCCTCCCCACAGGGTGGTGAGAACTGCTCCCTGCTCAGACTCTTGTCACCTCATGGTCGATGTGCAGCTTGTGGTCTTTCCAGGCCTGCAGGGACTTGTACAGGTCCAGGTCACACTGGACCGTGTCGTTCTCGAGGATGTAGCACCTGCTCGAGAAGGGATCACGTGATGTGTGGCCCTGAGGGGGTGAGGAGGGCCCAGCCTGTCCCTTTTACCCCCAACCTCTGCCTGGACTCTCACCGATGTGTGACTTTAATGGGGTTGGGGGCTGAAGAGTCCGGAAGGCCTCCAGTGCCACTGAAGTCCCCACCGTCCTTGTCTTCTTGGTCCTCCGGGGCCTCTGGCCAGTGCCGCTTGGTAAGGTTGCGGGGCTGGGATGCCTCATCCAGACTTATATGGTGCACCTGGCCGTCCACCTCGATGGCCACTGAGCGGATGGAGCGGTTACGGGCATAGCTGGCCTTGTACTCTGTGGGCATCAGAGGGGAGCTAGGTCAGGAGGGCCCGGAAGGCGGGCTGGGCGCCCTGGGCAGCAGGCTCTTGGTCTGGGTAGTGCCACAGCTCCCAATCAAGAGGCTCCGTGTTGCCTGAGACTTGAAGGCTCATGAAACCTACCACCCAGGAAGCAGGACTTGGACCCCAGTGGGAAGGACTCAAGGCGATTTAACTGGGGAAACTGAAGTCCTAGAGCTCAGAAGGAATTGGCATAATATAATCTCAAGAAAGAGCTATGACTGGATAAACGGACTGGTACATCTATACAATGGAATATTCGGCCGTAAAGGAATGAAGCAATAATACATGCAGATGGAATGTCCCAAAACACTATGCTGTGTGAAAGAACCCAGACACAAAAGGTCACATACCGTATGAGTCTATGCAGAATCGGTAAAGACATCAAAACAAATTAGTGGTTGCCTTGGGCTGGGGAGAGGGTAATGGGTTTCCTTTTGGGGCAGTGGAAATGTGTCAGAACTGGAGGTGGTGGCTGCACTACGCTGTGAGTGCATTAAATGCTTCTGAATTGTATACTTTACAGTTGTAAAAAATGATAAATTTGATCTTCTGTGAACTTCACCTCAATTAAAAAAAGAAAAGTAAAGTGGATATAAAAACATAAAGGAGATTGAATCAGTAATCAGAAACCTCCCAAGAAACAGAAGTCCAGGACCAGACAGCTTCACTGATGAACTCTACCAAACATTCAAAAGAAGTTAAAACAAACTTGTCCAAAAAGTAGAAGAGTGAACACTACAGACTCTCTTTATGAGGCCAGCATTATTTGGATGCTCAAACCAAAGGGCACCCACACAAAGTTACAGGGCTGTATCCCTGATGAACACAATGCAAGAATCCTCAGCAACATATTAGCAGACTGAATTCATCAATACATTAAATCACACACTATGATGAAATGGGATTTTTCTAGGGATGCAAGGATGGTTTAATACCAGCAAATCAATGTGATACACCACATTAACAAAATGAAGGCTAAAAATCATACAATCTCAGTAGATACAGAAAAAGCATTTGACAAAATCCAACATCCATTTATGATAAAAACTATCTGATCCAACATCCATTTATGATAAAAACTATCTGATAAGGGGCTAATATCCAAAAATGTATAAAGACTTACACAGCCCTGACTAGTTTGGTTCAGTGGATAGAGCGTCAGCCTGTGGACTCAAGGGTCCCGGGTTTGATTCCGGTCAAGGGCACATGCCTGGGTTGCAGGCTCGATCCCCAGTAGGGGTTGTGCAGGAGGCAGCTGATCAGTGATTCTCCTCATTGATGTTTCTCTCTCTCCCTCTCCCTTCCTCGCTGAAATCAATTAAAAAATGTATCTGTAATACACATACACAAACACGACTTATACAATCAAGAGTAAAAGGACAATCTGATTTAAAAATAGGCAGAGGACCTGAATAGACATTTTTCTGAAGAAGATATACAGATGGCCAAATAGACACATGAAAATGTGCTCAGCATCACTGCCCATCAGGAAAATGCAAATCAAAACCACAATGAAACAGCACCTCATTCCTGTTCGAATGACTGTTACTAAATAGTCAAATAAGTGTTGGTGAGGATGTGGAGAAAAGGGAGCCCTCGTGCATGATTGGTGGGAATGTAAACTGGTGTAGCCACTATGGAAAACAGTATGGAGGTTCCTCAAAAAGTTAAATAGAAGTACCAGTTAACCCAGCAACTCCACGTCTCAATCCTTACCCAAGGAAAAGGAGAACACTAACTTGAAGAGGTACATGCACCGCCATGTTCACTGCAACATCAAAGTAAACCTTGCCATTTACAACAACACGATGGACCTCGAGGGCACTATACTTAGTGAAGTAAGTCAGAGAAAGACATACCATGTGATCTTATAGGTGAAATCTAAAGCCACCACAAAACCAAAAACTCAAGCTCATCGGTAACAGAACAGACTGGTGGTTGTCAGAGGTTGGGGGAGGAAGGGTGTCGGTCAAAAAGTACAAACTTACTTATAAAGTCTTGGGGATGTACTGTATGGTGGCTAAGGTTAATAACACTGTATTGTGTATTTGTGAATGGACTTGGTGAACATTTTGCAATATATACAAATATCAAATCATTATGTTGAAAACCTGTCAGTTATAGCGCAATGAAACACAAAAAACAGAGCCCATTCATTTGAACCGGAAAAGCAAAAGCCAGGCAGCACATGCTTCTGGATAGAAAAGGGAGCGGCTGGGGAGGTCACGTGGCTTCTCGGAGTCCCAGCTGAGAGCTAGATGCTGCCTCTACCGGGTGGGCCGTGAGCTGGGACTGAAAGGTGCCTTTTCTAAGCTCTGAGTCAGCTGCTGAACACCGAGGGCGTTCAGGTCAAGCCGGAGCTCAGATCTGTAGCTTCAAGTTGCTAACACTCAAGAAGAGGGGTGGTGGCCACGCAGGAGTGCAGATTCCAGCTTCTGAAGAGAACCGGTGGGCTTGCCGGCCTGGGTCCACAGGCCCGCTCCTGGCAGGAGCTGACATGCTGCCCCGTTAGACATGGCAGTATGTTCTCCATTTGGCCCCGGCCCCAACCACTCCTGTTTCAAAACTGCACATCACAGAGTCCAAAACCCCTGCGGCCCTAGATGGCCGTTTTTTCAGAGAAGGACCTGGAACCAGTCACAGCTGAGGTTTCTGTTTGGCTCCATATGACCACCAGGTGGCGCCCAAAGCTCGAGGACTGGGTAAAGGCTGGCAGAAGAGAGGAGGGGATTCCTGCTCCCAAGTGGCCCCAGGCTTCAGGATGTGGTCTTGCTGCCCCCTCTCTTGGGACAGATGTTGGCACCTTTCATTTTTCAAACTCCTTGAATCAAAGGACCCAGGGCCCAAGTCCAGGAGAGGCATCGCCTCTTCAGTAGAGCCTGGGCCTTTGCTGGGCCCGGGCAGTTTTCTCCTTGGCTTCCCCTCCTGAGTTCAGTCTCCCTGAAGCCACAGCTGGCCCCTGGTGCACACAGTACTGCGCGGATCTCCCAGGGAACAGGTCACCTGCCTGAGGCCATGCACGAGACCCCCGGGTTCTCTCTGCCTCTTTGTCTTGCTTGCCCGGAGCCAGCTGCCTTGTATCTTCCCACCCTCTACCTCCAGCCACAAGCCCAGGGGTCCTCAAACTATCTGGCCTTCTGCCTGATGCTGTAAAAAGCCACTCATCAGATCCCAGGGCGTTTTCTCGCGACAGTGACAGAATTGGGTATTTGAGACCGAGACCGTTTAGCCTGCAAAGCCTCAAATATTTACTCTCTGGCCCTTCACAGAAGAGGTGGGCCAGCCCATGTCAATCTTTCCCTGGACTGAAGCCATGCCACTCGTTCTCCGTGTCACCCTCCCGCCTTTGTTTCCAGGGCCCGAGATGCCCTCCCTTCGAGGCGCCCTGGGAACCCTGAGGCTCTGGAATCTAATGGCTTGGGTGAATCCTGAGCCAAGGTGCCACCACGGGCCTGGAGCTGTGTTCTCGCGACGGGACCTGCCTTACAAGGCTCTCTGGAGGATGACACGCAACAGACAGGCATGGAGTGCTGGACACTTCAAAGCACAGGCGCACGCCCATGCGGACGGCAGGCAGAGGTCACCCTTCCCCTGGCAGCTGAGCTCAGAGTGGGGCCCTGGCCAGCGTGGGTGACAGCTGAGTCTTCCAGCCACGTCCAAAGGACGTCTGCTCCCCTCCCTGCCCCCCCCGCCCCCCGCCGGCTTTCTAACGGCCTGTCCCCCTCCAGCCCCTGCTGGGGGAGGTGAGAGGCTTAGGCAGCTTCCTCAGGTGGGCCGGGGGGCCTTTTCCACTCCAGAAGTAGTCCATTGTCATTTGCAGTAACTGTTCTGTAAGGCCCTTTAGCAGTCCAGGAGCCCTCAGGGGATATCCAACAGCGGGGAGTGGGCCTAAGCCACAGTGGGACATTCTTAGCACTGCCTCCCCACCACTACTGCTGTGCTCACCAGCCATCAGCCCGGCTTGTGGCTGAGCGAGAGTGCACTGACCACCAGGTGGCAGCTCTTGAGTTGAGCATTTGCCCCCTGGTGGTCAGTGCGCGTTGTCCCACCATTCGGTCAATTTGCATATTAGCCTTTTATTATATAGCATGTGCTGTTGATTAACATTGAGCTCATGGCCACCAGAGCTACAACTCATGCCTGCACAAGCTTGTCTGCCCCACGCACTTTCTCCGTAAGGCGTGTCACACCTCGCTGCACTCAAGGACACGCCAGCACCTCGGCACTGCTGGGGGCTGTGTTAAAACAGCGAGAGCACAGGGAAAATACACAGGCGTGAAAAGCATGACACCAATAGATGTTAAGAGGTCCTGTGTAGAGTATGGAGCTGTTCAGCCTCCCCTGGGAACGTGCACCCGGAGACTCAGAGTTTTTGCCTCTGCACGTGCCCGCAAATGACCGTGAAAGCATCTCCAGTAGTGACTTAGGGGCCACAAATAAGGCTGAGGGGGTCGGCGAACTTGCAAACACGGACTCCACGAGCAACGAGGACCGGGCCCGCCAGCCTGCCCTGATGGGCCTCCAAGTCCCTTCCAGAGCCCACCCCTCCTCCCTGTGGCCAGGCTCAGACAGATCCCCGCTGCCGCGCCCACCCCTCCCAGCCCACTGAGGTCCTTGAAATCACAAATCTGATCGTGGCTCCTCCTGTCTCAGAACCTGAGCTATGATGTGATGGGCCCCTGGCTGGCATCCGCCGCCCCTCCCTCTACATTCCATCTTCACAGCACTCAGCTCTCCCATTCTCTCTATTCCTGCCCGTCCCCACTGGGCCCGGAGGATCCTGGGGGCTTGGCTGTGTCCCCAGCCCCCCTGACCCCTGTGAATGCCTGTGGAATTATTTCAACGAACGAATGGGGCTACGCAACCCCTCCCCTCGGCCCCGAACCGCCCACACTCACTCTTCTTGAAGAACTTTTTCCGGCGTCCGGCCAGGCCGAGCTGGTCGTCACCATCGCAGGTGCAGGCCTCGCCGCCCTGCCCGTAGTACTTGGGCACCAGGTTGGACAGGGCTCTGCCACCGGGCCGCGCTGGGCCCTTACACTTGTGCAGCTTCAGCGTCCCCGTGGCGTCCTCCACACACTGCCACTTCTGCAAGTCACAGCGAGGCCTCAGGCTCCGAGCCGGCCGTCCACTCTCCCCCACGCCCCCACCCATCCCGAGAACTCCCCTCCTTGCCCTTGCAGGGACAAAGGCTCACAAGGGCTGTGTTCCTGGAGCTAGTGACTCAGGACAGACAGACACACACGTGTTGACTGCAGAAGCACAGAAATGGCACGGGGGGGCGGGGGGGACACTGCAGGACTATGGCTGAGCGTGAGCCCGTCGCAGGATGCACACGCCGGGAAGGGCGTTCCTAGAAGCGCGGCGAGGCAACAGCACCGAGGGGGTGGCTGGCCCAGCAGGACCAGGACTGCACTCCCAGCGGGTGGGCAGCTGGACAGGGATCCTGGAGGCCCTGGAGCTGGAGGCCCAGGGGCCACGGACAGGGGCTCCCCGGCTGGTCTGGGCCCCACACCCACCTCTGGTGCTCTTCCCTGTGCAGTTAAGCCCTGTGCTCTAATGAGCTGTTCTGAATGTGCAGATGCATGCCCCTCCCCTGCCCTGGGCTCGCCTGACCTTTAACCTGGGGCACAGGATTTGACAACAATCCCAGGGGGGCAAAGGCTCCCTGGCCTCGTCGGCTGTTCCTTGTAGCTCAGAACCACTTGTGGGCTCTTGGCATAAACCCAAGGCCAAGCTCTCCCCGGAACGCCCGCTGCAGGAGGGCACCGCTTTCTGTGGATGGCATTCAAGGTTGTTGCCAGGGTGCCTAGAACAGTGCCCGAGGAGCAGGCCTGGGTCACCGTTTAGAAGGCCAGCCATTGGAGGGAAGGAAGGGTGGGGGGGCACCTGTCCCCAGCCCCGGGGCTGAGCCCCGCCGCCTCACCTGTCCCAGCTGCTCGCACGCAGTCTGGTACTCGGCCCGCTGGCACAGGTCTTTCACGCGCTGGTACTTGGGCAGGAAGTTCTCCTGGGCGTCCGCCTTGTCGCTGTCCCGCTTGTGGAGCAGCTTGCTGTGGGGCCGAGAACGGGACCCAGGGCTGGCCTCGGCTCTGGAGGAGCGCGTGGCCTGCCCACGAGGGTGGTGCCACCACGAGCGTGCAGGTCCAGCCTGGCCATGTCTCCTGACCATTAGGAGACTTAAGAAATGGGGATTTTTACAAGAAACCTCCCAAATTGCCTGCGTTGGCAATAAACGGGCACTGTGCAGGCAGCACCGAATGCGTGGCCTCCCAACGCAAATCCTGTGCCAACCACAGGACAGCGGGTGCGCTTTGGTGTCCGAGGCCGTGGGCGTGAGTGCCGGCACCGTGGAGAGGGATGGTGATAACAGCAGCCCCCCGCCTCCCCGACAATGACCTTTCACACCATGGGTGCAGGGGGGCCGCCAGGGCTGCCCGGGAGGTGGCAGTTGTGGGGGGACCTGTGTGCTACTTGGCTCAAATGCCCTGGGTGGTTCCTCAGGACCCAGCACTCACCCTCTCTCTACCAGGAAGGAGTCCCGCCAGACCCTCATCTTCTTTTTCAAGTGAAACCTGGGGGGAAAGCACACCTCCATCTTCTCATCAATGTGGGGGCTCACATATCCCCGGGCCCCTTCTCCCAGAAGCAGGAACGATGCCCAGAGCCGGCCTTGGTTCCCAACCAGCACAGACCCTGGGGTCCCAGGGAAGACGGGGTGAGCGGGGATAGGAAAGGCTTTGATGCCACACCCTCCCAGGCGGAAGCTACACCCAGTCACGTGCCTGTCTCTGTGCCTCCCGGGAAGTCCAGCGGCTCCCTCTCAGGCAGCACGGTGGCGAGGCCGCCTGCCGGGGTGGCTTGTACTGCGTTTTGGAGGATTCCTCCTGTGACCCCCCGGGGTTGGATTTGGGTAATTTAACTGCACTTCATGCTCGTCACTCTCGTTTTCATTTCCCAGACGGGCTCGGGCTGAGGCAGCTTCCATCCTGCACTGACCCCCAGGCGCCCTGCTCCTCACACCTGCCCAGTTCACACCCATACCGCCTGGAAGGCCTCACGGTCGGTGGGCGAGGCGGCCCCTGCAGGGCGGTCAATGTGGAGGGCAGTGTTCATCCAGGTTGCTGCTCCCTGGGGCCATGCGCCCAGTGGACGGTACAGTTTTGGCCACCAGGTGTCGCTGCTGCCACAGCAGTGGCTACGTCCCCTGCTTTCCTGTCCTCACCAGGCTCAACTCACCTTCCCAGGTGCCCAAGTTTTGCTCCCCATCCCTGTTCCCTTTCCGCCTCGGGGACACCTGGGAACATGCCCATCCCACCATCTGCGTTAACGGCACGGAGCATGGCGACTGGGAGTGCAGCCTCCAGTCTGGGGTCTGAAAGCTGGAGTCGGAGCCAGACCTGCCCAGAGACCTCCGACAAGTCACGTGACCGCTCGAAGTCAGTGTCCAATGGGCGAAAGGGCATCGGCATAAAGCCCCCCTCGCTGGTTATGAAGAGCAGAATGATGAAATCCCATGCAAAGCACTCGGCACACGGCCTGGCTACAGGAGGGCGGCATGAGTGTCAATGCCTGTTTCACGTTGAACACACACGTAGGGTCTCAACTGGTCCATATCCCGGATGGGAAGCCGGAACCTTAGGGGGGCATCCTTCTCTCCCAGGCGGGGAAGTGGCCGGGTGGGGAACCCTGGAACCCCAGCTCCTGAGTCTTAGAGAAGCCCCCCCACCAGACCCACTCGGTTTGGCCACACGTTTGCGCAGGGGCTCGGGGGAGACCAGCGCCCCTGTCCCCTCCTCACCGATTCACGGGCCTCTCCGTGTCCAGCAGCTTCAGGATGGATTTCCCATCCATGTCCGAGGGGATGTCCAGCCCTGCGATGTCCAGGATGGTGGGGGCCAGGTCGATGTTGAGGACGATGTGGGGGTTCCTTGGGGAGGCAGGGAGACCAGACTTGGCCACCTGAGCAGGGCGGCCAGCCTCCCGCACTCAGAGAGGGGCGGCTGGAGGGGTGGAGGTGGCCAGGGACTGGGGCCCTGAAGGCGGGAAGCTGGGACCGTGCGGCTCCCTGAGTCTCAGCCCTCAGTGCTCCCCTCCGTGGCCCGATTCACCTGGGCCCCGCCTCCCCCTTACCTGTGTGCCCGGCACACACAGGGGCTGGAGTCACAGGCCACCCCTGGCTGTTTCTTCAGCCAGGAATGCCCTCTCTGTTCCCAACATCCGAACAAAAGGCACCCCCCTTTAAGAGCTACCCCAAAGCCGCGGCCTTCCCCTGGACCCTTCTCTGAACCCGAGGTCAACACCGCCCCAGGGCTGTTCCCCACGGCCAGGCACCGTCTGGCCTCAGGGCCTTCGCTCTTGCCAGAAGGTTCTTCCTCCCGATGCGAGCACAGCACTCCCCTCGCCCCCTGTGGCTCCAGAAGAACCCTGTGACAGGCTCTTCGTGGCCCCGTGACGCCCTCCCCTGGCGTTCACACCTGCGGCCAAGCCAACAGACTGCAGCAAGGGTGGCCGGGGTCATTCCCTGCGTACGGTACGCGCTCCGTGCCTCTCGCTAGCCACGTCTCCCTCACCTCCTCCTGCAGGAGCAAGCTGCCACGGAGCCGCCCCCAGCCAGGATACCGGGGAACAGTCTGGGGGGAAGGTGTGCGAGCTCCCGCCCGCCGCCTGCACTTGCACAGCCCGTGAGCGAGGAAGTGGGACACAGGACAGGCCAGTGACAGTCACCCTCGGGCTTCTGTTCAAACCACTGTTGGGTTTCGTCAGCCAGACGGCTGCAAGTCACGGTGACTCTGCCCCACACAGGAACGCCCGAGCAGGAAGCCGATGCACATAAAACAGGGCCGGCAGATGGGAAGGAGAGCTTCCTGCGGTGCCGCGGGACTGCCGGACCCAGCCATGCCCGAAGCCAGAGCCGGCCGGGGACTTCCTGGCTACTTGAGTCACGGCGTTCCTTTTACCTTACTGAGTCTCACCCAGCTCGATGGTCACTGCTGCTTGCAACCAAAGGAGTCCAGGCTGACAGATACTCTGTGTGCCTTCAGCCCCAAACCTGACATCAGTCCCCTGTTTTGTCCACGTGGGGTTGTGGTTTTGCGTCCCGTGAACCAGGTCACAGACTCTGAGGCCAACCACACCCGTGATGCCAGGGCCCACAGCGCCTTCGCAGGCCACATGCCTCCTATTCCCAGGGTGGCTCGAGGTTTCTGAGGGGGTGTACGGAGCAGAGGCTCCTGGCCTCAGTTCCCAGCTCCTTCCCTTCCATGTGAGCCCGGGCAGTGTAACCTCGGGGCCTCAGTTTCCTGAGGCATAAAAGGCATCAGAACAGCATCTACCGCCCAGGGCTGCTGTTATGCTTCAAGGAACACACGGTGTAAGTGCTTAGCCCTGGGCCCGAGGAATGAGCGCCACATGAACACAGCTATTGTTGTTACAGCTACGATGACTGGGGGGGGGGGGGGGGGGGGGAGAGGGGGGACCGACCCTGACACCAGAGACGGGAGTGATGTGATGAGGTGGGCGGAGGAAGAGGGATGAGGCTGGCCTGCCTCTGGGAACTGTCCCCAGGCGTCCATGGTGGCGGGACTTCTCGGTCCCTGCAGGGCGAGGCCCGCACCCTGCAGGAGGAATTCCGCAGCGAGCCGGTCAGTGCCGTGGGGTCCTGTCCGGGCTCCGGGCTCAGATGGAAATAGGACCCAGTAAGTGACTTAATGGCAATTTATCTGCATCTCAAAGAGCCATTCGAGGTGGTGTCGTGAGGCCCCCGTGGATGGAGGAGGCTGCTGCTGGAGTTCCTGGGCTCCCACCTCTCCCTGCCCGGACGTGGCGTTTCTGGTCGGCAGCGGGGTCACCCCCAAGGCTCACCCGCGGAGGAGCCGGCCGAGGGCCACGCGGTCCCCGAGGAAGGGTGGCCGGGGAGCCAGTTTATCTCTGTGCCACGGCCTGAGCCGTTCAGCCGGTCGTACGACACCCCATCCCTTCCCCCCGGTGGCAGGGTTCCTCCCGACACCCACCAGCCCCAGGGGCTCCCAGTCCGACAGAAAGCGAGGCGGCATTCCCACCGCTGGCGGCACAGGGCCAGCTCCCGCTTCCCTGGCACACGGCCCGCCACAAACACTCTGTTTTCACAGGTGCCGACGGCCCCGGCCCCTCCTTCCCGCACAGGCGCACACAACACGTCCAAACCCGTCCTCCGTGACACGATCACTGTTTCACTTGGCACCGGGGCTCCCCTGCCAGACGGCAGCCACGGGGCGTGGTCGGGGCCGCACGGCGGGACGCCTGCCTCTTGTCTGTCTGTCTGTCAGCGGAGCCACGAGGCCTCCCTGGGACCTGGGAGCAGGGGGGGCAGGGGCGGGGGGCACTTACAGCGAGCCGGCCTCCACGTTGGGGCCTCGCACGTAGAACGGGACCCTGATGTCAAACTCGTACGGCATGGACTTCCCCTTCACCAGGCCGAACTGGCCGATGTGGTAGCCGTGGTCGGCGGTGTACACGAGGTAGGTGTTGTCCAGCTCGCCCGTCTCCACCAGCATGTTGTAGATCTGAGACACAGGCGAGCAGGTGAGGGGCCCCGCCCGCTGTCCCCCAGGCTGCGGGGTCTTCGGTCTCAGGCCCTTCCCTCCCCTGCTTCAGGGCCTCGCTCAGCTCAGCCGTCACCTCTCAGCAGGCCCGAGGCTGTGCCATTTATAGCTGCAGCCTCCCCAGCCGGTCACTTTCTGTCCCCTTACTGTTCTCCACAGGGCTCCTCACCTTCTATCTCTCCTACTTGTTTGTGGGTTGTGTGCCCCTGCGTGAGCACGTAAGCTCCATCAGAGCGGGAACTTCTGTTACTCACAAATGCTGATGAATGAATGAATGAATGAATGGATGGAGCTGGACTGTGGCCGTGGCAGGAGTCTGTGATCCGCCACGGTGTGTCCAGCAGAGCTTTCTGGGACGCCACAATGTTAATCTCTGTCCTGTCCACCAGCCACAGGTGGCTACTGGGCACCTGAAACGTGGCTACTGTGACTGAGGAGCTGAATTTTAAATTGTACTGACCTTTAATGAAATTTAAATAGCCGTGGATAAAACGAGTATGTGCCCTATATCCACACGGTGGAATATTACTCGGCAGTCAAAAGGAATCAAGTTCCGACAGCACCACCATGTGGATGAACACTGAAACATCATGCCAGTCACAGAAGAGCAAATACTGTGTGAATTCACTCATGTGAAATGTCCAGAAGAGGCGAATCCACAGACACAGAGCAGACTGCTGGCTGCCAGGACGAAGGGTGAGGGGGTGTTAGCGGTGGTGGCTGAGGGCAGGGGGTTTCTTTCTGGGGAAATGAAAATGTCCTCAAGTGGACTGTGGAACGGACCATCCAAGTGTGCAAATATGTTAAAACCACTGAACTACACACTTCAACTGGGTGAGTTGAATGGTGTGTGAATTGTGTCTCAATAAAGCTGTGAAGAAAATGGCGATAGCCCACATGCCACATGCTGAACAGAGCAGAGCAGAGCGAGGGCAGGAAGGACGTTTCTCAGCGCTCCCGGGCCTGGGGCAGTGCCGTGGTTCTGCCTCTTCTCCCTTTCCTCTCCAGCTGCTGACCCTCGGGGACGTGAAGGGCAGGGAGGGTCAGCAGGAAGGGGGTGCGGGGGGTGGCGGCCTACCGTCTCCATGGAGTCGTCCACGGACATGAGGGTCTGCAGGCGCTTCCGCTGGAGCATGTTGGTGAATTCCATGTGGATGGGCTTCATGGGCCCCGTGTAGCGCATGATCCAGTGCTTGTCGGGGTTGGGCGCGTAGTTGTAGCTTGGCGTGCTGGCGGGCAGACACACACGCAGTGGTCAGGCGGGGGTGGGAGGCGGGTGTGCTGGGCCGGCCCCCAACCCACCCAGGCCATGAGTGAGCGCTTGCCCTGAGCTGTCTGCAGCTCAGCACGAAACCACCCCCCCCCCTCGCCGCACCTGGGGGAAGTGGACGCTGGTGTCAGGGACTCTGCTAAATGTAGGTCGGCCTTTCTCCTACGTGGGGGCGCCACGTGGGAAGACCTCAGGAGGTCTAGTGTCAAATAGTGTGGAGCCACCGACTCAGAAAGTCCCTCCCATTCCGGCTGTCCGCACACCCACACATCAAGGCCAAGTGTCCGTCAGGTGTCAGTCTTCCCTTAACACCTGCCTGGAACCCGCTCATTTCCCCTTTGCAAGCAGGAGAGGGGCTCCGTGCGGAGCCGCCAGCAGGCACAGTACCCAACTCTCATCCGCCAGGACGGCATTTCCTTTCCAGTTACCGGGGGTAGACGGCAAGCGACAGCTGTCACGGTTAAGGCGCGGTGACCGAATTTCCTTTTGCAATGGACTTTGGTTCAGAAAGGGAAGCTGATTAAAAAGCTGGGTAAGTAACAGGCATGCGCGTGTGGCCAGCGCTGTGAGGACGGTGCCTGGACGCGTGCATTTGGGACAGCCAGACGCTGTGACTCAGTGTCACCGTTATGCCTCCCTTTGGTCAGCTCTCCCATTTACGAGAGGAACGGAGGCTCAGAGAAGTCTGGGTCCTGCTGGTGGACTGGGTGGGGGGACTCAGCTTCCCTTGTTTGAGAACGAGGAGGCCCCGGGAGGGGACTGCCTGGCCAGAGGTAGAGCTCCAGGGGCGGGTCAGGTGGGCCAAGGAGCTGCTATCAGACACCCTCCCTGCCCCGCCCCCGCCCCCCGCCCTGACTGTGGACCCTTACGTTTGAGCAAAACTTCAGCCAAGAAATTCCCACTGGGAGAAGATATCTGCCAATGTTATCTCCAATAAGGGTTTAATCTCTAACATTTACAGGGAACTCCTACAACTCAACAAAAGGAAGATAAACCAATCAAAAAATGGTCAAGGGCCCTAAATAGACACTTCCATACAGAAGGCCAGGAGACATATGAAAACATGCTCAAAGTCACTAATTATCCGAGAGATGCAAATCAAAATGACAATGCGGTACCATCTCACACCGGCCAGAATGGCTACCATCAACAAATCAACAAAGGACAAGTGCTGGCGAGGATGCGGAGAAAAAGGAACCCTCGTGCACTGCTGGTGGGAATGCAGACTGGTGCAGCCACTGTGGAGAACAGTATGGAGTTTCCTCAAAAAAACTAAAAATGGAACTCCCATTTGACCCAGTAATCCCACTCCTGGGAATATATCCCAAGAAAACAGAAACACCAATCAGAAAGGATATATGCACCCCTATGTTCATAGCAGCACAATTTACAATAACTAAGATTTGGAAACAACCTAAGTGCCCATCAGCAGATGAGTGGATGAGAAAACTGTGGTACATCTACACAATGGAATAATACGCTGCTGTAAAAAATAAGGAATTCTTACCATTTGCAACAGCATGGATGGAACTGGAGAGCATTATGCTAAGCGAAATAAGTCAGTCAGAGGAAGATAAATACCACATGATCTCACTCATTTGTGGAACATAATGAACATAAACTGATGAAGGAAAACAGATCCAGAGACAGAGAAGCATCCATCAGACCGTCAAACCTCAGAGGGAAGGTAGGGGAGGGTAAGGGGGAGAGATCAGCCAAAAGACTTGTATGCATGCATATAAGCCTAACCAATGGACACAGACAACAGGGGGGTGAGGGCATGAGTGGGGGTGGGGTGGGGAGGGCAATGGGGAGATAAGGACACATATGTAATACCTTAATCAATAAAGAAAAAACAACAACAGCAAGGAAACATATACAATATTCAAACTTTAAAGTATATATTCATCAAACATGTGCTTGAGAAGAGATAGATGATAAATGGCTTCTTTAAAACAAATGTATGTGCAAAGATTCAAAATAAAAAATTAGAAGCAACTCAAATTATTAAAAAAAGAAGAAGAAAAAAGAAATTCCCACTGGGGATTAGGCAGCACAGACACCCGGCACTATTCAGTCCGGGGCCTCGGGAGTTTGCAGATGATTCCAGTCATATATTACTCCGTCCCAGACCAAGACCTGCCCCCCCTCCCCCACCCCCATCACCTCTCCCCAGGATCTGAGCTACTGAAAACCCCACCCACACATGGGTATTTCAGGTGGGGGGCCATTGAGAGAAGTGCTCTATTTAAACCCCCCACCCAGCGGGTGTCCCTTGAACGGATGGCACTCAGTCCTCCCAGCTCATGCCCCTCCCCAGGCAAAGCTGCCACAAAGGTTGAGTTTCCAGGGCTTAAAGACAAAAGGCTTTTCAAAATGGCAATTAAGGGGCAAAGGGTTGCTGGGGGGTAGAGTGGGGGAAGGCAAACAGGTCTGGTCAGAAACTGAGCTCCCTTCCCTGCAGACCACACCACCACCCGGGATCGATGGACAGCCTCCTGCACATCAGGATGTGCTGGGGCCGGGGACAGCGCGGCGGCTGGGCAGCCTGACCGTGGTGGAGCCGGCTGCTATGCAGAGCGGTGAGTCACAGGCTCCAGGTTCCCACTGGACTCCGCGTTCAGCCCCTGGCCGGTCTCCTGCCGCTAAACCCAGCCCGGCCCAGGCCCCTTTGATGAGGAGCAGGCCGCGCTCCTGTGGGCTAGCCCGGGGCCTGACCTGCGTGTAGAACATTCCCAGGAACAAGCTCCCCTCCGCCCTCCAAGGAGCTGGAGGAGGGCGGCCGGGCTGCACAGAGCCGCTCTCAGAGCTGCTGGGCGTGTGGGAAACCGGTCCACAGGTCCCTGGGGCCGCATTCCGGGAGGCAGTTTTGAGCAATCACCCCCCCCCAACCCCCCCCACCCCGAATCTATCAGGCTGGTGTCTGTCCTGGAGACAGCGAGGGCGTTTGTCAGGAGTCTGTGGAGGCTGAATCCAAAGCCCTTTCTCTGAAGCAGAGGCTGCAGAGCCCGGGCCGGCAGAGGCCAGGCTCTCTGAGACCCAGCAGCTGCTGCACGGAGCTGCCACCCTCACCTCCGAGAATCCCAGGAATGCCTGGGTGTGCAGAGCAGGGCCTCAGGGAGGAGCCCCCCTCTGCTGGGGGCCGTGGGAGGGTGACTGCCCTGCAGGCCCCCCGCCCCCCCCCCCCCCCCCAGGCTCCGAGCCGGCCTGGCTCCCATGGGTTAGAAAAGGAGGCCCGTGAACCCACAACCAGAGGCCACACTTGAAACACAGCTCGGGGGCGGGTGTCTGCGTGCGTGCACCTGTGTGCATGTTTGCGTTTCTGTGTGTGCATGCCTGAAGGTGGTGTCTCCTGGTCTTTGCATGTTTGTGTGTATGAGTCCGTTGGGTATCTGTCTTTGTGTGTCTGTCTCTGTACCCCGGTGCAGATCTTTAAGTGTGTGCTTCCGTGTCTCTGTGTTTATATCTGTGTCTGTATCTGTATGCGTCTGTGTTCGTCTCTTTGTGTGTTTGTGTATACAGGTTTGTGCGTGCACCTGTGTAACTGTGTGTGTGTGTATCTTTGTATGTGTATTTGTGTCTGGTCCGTGTGTATCTGTGTTTGTGTGCTCACGTTTGTGTATGTGCTGTGTCCGTGTGTGCATATCTGTTCGCACCTCTGCGGGTGTGCTTGGGAGGAAGGGGGACAACATGGCAGCAAGAGCGTTTCTCAGCCCGCAGGCCGGGCCCAGGCCCACTGGGGAGTCTGCGGCGCCTCCCGGTGGGGGGATCTGGAACGCCGACCCAACCTGCAGGGCTCCATCCCCCTACCGCCCGACGGTCATAACTAAGCATCCAGCTGCAGGACGTTCTGGTTTTGTTTTAGGAATGATTACACCCCAGAGATAAGAGAGCCTTCCAAACACACCCCTAATAAGGCGAGGGGTTCTCTGGGTAAGTCATAGCAGGCGCTGCTCATGTCCAACTTCTGTGATTTTCATTTCAAAGGGAAGATAAATGAGCAGGCAACGTCAAACAATCTCCTCAACACCAGGGCTGCTGGGGGCGGGAAGGGGAGCTGCCAGCATCTTCTAACGGAGAAGCCACAGACGCAGAGTGGACCCTCCCACCCCACGGCTTCTCCACGAGGGGGGCCTGAGCTGGCGGCGTGCCCCTGCTGCCAAGGGGAGCGGTGCGTGGGGAGGGTGGAGTGTGCTGGGGGCCGTGCTGCCCTCTAGGGGTGAGGGCAGCTCATCCCCGACCAAAGCCTCCTCCCCAGAGCCCAGGGGACAGAGGTTCCCACACCCCCGACCGCCTCTGGGTGCTGTCGGAAAGCAGCTACAGAGGGGCCGAGGGGAGCCACGCATTCTGAGTGCGGGGAACGTGAAACAGCAACGTGCCCTGTGCGTGTCGCCCCATGTCACAGCGAGGGCTGCTGCGTGTCTCCGCTGAGGGAGGCGGCCTGAGGCAGGAGAGCAGAACCTTCCGGGAGGACTGCTGGCCAGCTGCAGGGAGGAGGCCGGGAGGGTGAGCAGGAGGCGGGACGTGGGAGTGGGGGCTGGGTGGGAGTCCTGCCGCTGCCACTGACCAGCTGGGCCGCCTGAGGGAAGTGACCTCACCTCTCTGTGCCTCTGGTTCCTGGCCTGCAAGATGGGACACCACCCGGGACGGAGACACAGCCTCCAAGAGAGCCCTCCACCCCCCTTCCTGGCAGCCACCCGGCAGGAGCGTGTCTGTGTGGCCGCAGCCTGTGGCCGAGTGACGGTGCCACCTGAGATCAGGTTACGAGACGCCGCCGTCCACCTCAGCCGCCCGCCACCTCCCCGTCCACCACCTCCCCGTCCACCACCTCCCCGTCCACCTCTCTCCATCGCTGTCGTTCCTCCGGAGGAAGCCCTGCGGCTCTGTCGTGAGAGGCGGTCGAGGAGCCGCCATGGGGTGACCAGGCGGCCTCAGGCGCTGCAGCCCCCTCATCAGAACGAGCGGAGCCTGAGCCAGAACCTCCCCAGAGGCCACTCCCCGTCCCCTGACTCCCAGACTCGGAGCCAGCACACCGGCTGGAGGTGCTGGATTTCAGGGGAATTTGCTAACTGACATATCACGGCTCCTTTGACTCTGCAGTGACTTGGTGCGTTAAGGGCTCAGCATCGAGCCCGCCACGTGGCCGATGCTCAGTAAAGGCGGCGGAGATACTGCAAGTCCGACGACGCTACGGACCCCTTCCCCAAAGGAGGCTTTGCAATGGACAGGATTACAAAGGAAACCCGCTCCGCTGAAGTGCAGCTCCAGCCACAGACCTGCCCGTGGGAGGATGCGGGTCCCACGCTGACAGCCTGCCACTTGGGATGTGAGTCCCACTTTCCCCGCAGAGAGTGGGTTCCTGGGTCGTTAGCCCCGTCTGTCCCTCCGTCCACCCTCCCACCTCCCACCTCCCACCGCCAGGGCTTGGCGGCAGGTGCTGCTTACATGTGCTGGGACGCGTTGGGGAAGAGGCGTGAGTACTGGGGGGCGGAGTCCTCGGGGCCGTGGGGGGCTGCGTGGCTGATGACCATCAGGACGGGCCTGTGCGGGTACATCTTCTTGGACGTGCGGAAGAAGCTCACGCTGTCGTTGGTGATGAGGTCTGTCAGGTAGTCCTGGGGGGCGTGGGAGACACGGGAGAACGCGTGAGGAGTCCAATATGCGTACCGAGCACCCGCTGTGTGCCAGGCACCGTGCTGGGCACCGGGACACAGCAGAGCCGAACTAGCCGGCCCCTGCCCTCGGGGGCTGACCCTCTCGGGAGCGGACAGGTCGTATGTCAGCAAAAACCAGGAGAGTCAAATGGTGCTGTGCACAATGGAGAGCCGGTTAGGGAGGCTGGGCGAGAAACTGCCATGTGTCCTTCCTTCACTCGTGACAGCTATTAACACAGGAACAGCTTATTGCACGGAGCGCTGGGGTGCGCCAGGAGCCGCCCTGTGTGTCCTTGGATTCGCCTGCTGAATTCTTACACAT
The DNA here is from genome assembly GCF_951640355.1 of Cnephaeus nilssonii. Taxonomy (NCBI): domain Eukaryota; kingdom Metazoa; phylum Chordata; class Mammalia; order Chiroptera; family Vespertilionidae; genus Cnephaeus; species Cnephaeus nilssonii. The sequence continues at coordinate 67,415,341 of NC_137082.1, read as the reverse complement.
CCCCAGGACGTGTGTGTGCCGAGAGCCATGTTTTCCAGAACAGGAAATGAAAGCACGGAGAAGTTATGTTACACAACGTCACACAACGGGGAAATGCTGCGACCAGGCCTCCCAGCCTGAGTCTTCCCAGCGTTTCTGGAGGGCTGGGGGCAGGAGCAGATGAGCGAGTAAACAGAGAACCAAGACAGTGACAGGGAGTGACAGGTGACGGAAGAGAAGATATGCCAACGAGCCGCCGGGGGCTGGGGGGAGGGGCTCACGTTAGCTGGGGCAGTCCAGGAGGGCCTCTCTGAGGAGGTGACATCGGAGCTGAGACCTGAGTGATGAGGAGGAGCCAGGCCTGGGAGGGTCTCTATCATCGGGGTTCACCTGAGCTGCTGGAATCCTAGGGGAGCGTTACCGACGCCGGAGCTCACGCCCAGAGTTTCTGGTTCAATTGTTCAGCCCGGACACCGGACTTTTTAAAAGCTTCCCGGGGGGGTTCCGATGTGCAGCCAGGATCGAGAACCTGATCTAGGGAAGAGTTCCAGGCAGAGGGAACAGCCAATGCGAGGGCTCAGAGGCAGGAACGAGCTCGCCCCGTGTGTGAGAACAGAAAGAGGACTGGCAGGGGCAGCGCAGGGACGCGCCGGGAGCGGCTGAGGCGTGTGCGAGCCCCGCTTCGGTCCCGGGTGGCAGGAGAGAAGAGCTGGCGGCACAGTGACGGGCAGGGACAGGGGGGCCTTCCAGGCTCGGCCAAGGAGGTGCGATGGGTCTAAACTCTTCTTGAACTTGGCCTTTAGCTGGCCTTTAGCTGACCTCTCTGGAAGGTACCGAGTTCTTGAAATTTGCCCACTGCGTCCTAGGAAGCAGCTCTGTCCAAATGGTCACTTTCAAAAAGGGATACTATTTGAGGGAAAAAACGTGACTCAACGGCTTCAACTTGTACCCCGAGTTGTCCTGTGTGATAGACACACCCCCCACTGGTGTCCGCAGACACGTGCCCGCAGGGACACAATGCACTGCCCCTGTGCGCAAGGCCAGCCACCGGGGTGGTGTCGCCCAAGCAGCGAGCAGCACAGGGAAGAGGGCGAAGGGCACACACTGTGGTCCTGCTGTGCAGACATTAGCGGCAGCTGACCTCAGTCACCAGCTGGAAAGTCGTCCGGACGCACTGCTAGGAGAAAGCATCGAACCCAGGGAGACCCCATCTTTGCGGGAAGAAGGGGGGAAGGCAGAGCGGTGGGAGAAGCCAAACCCGACCTTCACGGGCACCGCGGAGGGACCCTGAAGGGCAGTCCGCCGAGCGCTGACGGGGACTGTGAGAACGAGCGAAGCGGGGAAGCCACTGGCTACGTGAGGGCTTTTCCTTGGATCCTTTTTATGATTAATCTGAGGAGCACAAGGGGTTTTGTAAGGGGGCCTGCAGAAGCTGTTACGTCAAACGGATGCTACGTCGCTGGAAGAAGTGCTGGTCTAGTTGTGGAACATGACCTAAAGGTGTTAGAAAGCCCTGAAGTGACAAAGGTAACCAACAGTGGATCTAAAAACGGTGCAAAGCTCGTGGGTGAAAAGCAGAGGTCGGACCCTAATAGGAAATCAACAGTCAGTGCCCCTGAGGATGACTCCAGAGATGCAGTGACCTCCGTGGGGCCACCAGCTTGGCTTTCTGCCTCCGGCCAGTGGGGTGGGTGGGAGAAGGGCTGAGGACCCATCATAAACCCACCATCACTGTTTGGTTCTGGAACTACATGCCTGAGCCAGAGCCAATGAGATGCAATGAGACTGTGGGAATCCTGGGAGGGAGACTCCCACGCTTGCAGCTGGGCAGGAGGCTGAGAGGGCGGCTGTACTGCTACTAGGAGGGGAGAGAGAGAGCCCATCTGTGAATGGGGTCGAAGAGGAGAAGAGAGAGCGTAGAGGGGAGAGAAACCACTGCCTGGAGATGTTGGAGCCCCCGGCTCCAGCTCCGGCTCCGGCCAATGCTATTACTGTGGGATCAGTTCAATGTTTCCTCTTTAACTGAGCCCTTCTGAGTCACCTTTCTGGTCACCAACAACTGAAAGAGGACAGTCTGATTCAAGAAAGGGTAAGTCCTGCCCTTTAGGGCAATCCAGGAAGACTTCCTGGAAGAGAAGGTAGATAAGACTTGGATAAATTCAGGGCAGGAAAGCACTAGCAAAGATTTTCAGGTGGTTGTGATAACCGGCCAGCTAGGTATGGTTGAAATGGCTCATCCTGGGGATGACAAAATAGGCGACATGGCTATTGTGTTTGTGTATGCACGCGCGCGCACACCCACGCGCACACACACATACATGTGTTTCTATACTGTGGTGTGGCTCACCCTTGGATACCCAGCGCCTGGCACAGAGAAGGCTCTCAATAAATAGTTGTTGAGGGAACAAATGAATAATGTAATCAAATTCAACTAGTCCACTCACCTTATGTGATTGTTGTGAAGATTAGAGATACACATAAAACACCCCGCACAGCTCCTGGGCCATAGCAGGTACACGTCATTGAGGATGCAAGGGCGTGCCCATTTCCCAGATTTGGGAACTGAGGCTCGCAGGAGCAGGCAGCATAACCAAAGGCACATAACACATGTCAAGACTGGGCTCTGAACCCAAGTCCACTGACGGCAGGTGTGACTCACTGCCTCGTCCGGGAGGGCGCGGGCAGAAGGGTGCAGGGGCTGCAAGGGCCGCAGAGCTTACCTTGGAGTAGTCAAAGCCATGCTTCTCCTTCATCCCGTTCCGACAGAGCGTGTAGTTATAAAAGCGGGAGTTTTTAAGGAGGCCGACCCACTCCTTCCAGCCCGGTGGCACGTAGGAACCATTGTACTCATTCAGGTACTTCCCGAAGAAAGCTGGAGGGGAGGAGGGACCAGGAGGCCACGTGAGAGAGCAGTGAGCAAAGCCTCGCCTAGGCACCCCCCCTCCCTGCGCTCCAGGCCTGAACACAGCCCCGTCCTCGGAGCCTGGGGCCCGTAGGGAGCGAGCGATGTCTGTGCCCCCTTCTGAATGTTTTTATAAAACAGAATACACAGGACAACAGAGAAAATCAGTTATTCTGAAATAGTTACCAACATATTAAAATATTTTACCATAGAATCAAAGGTGTCTTTAGAAATGATTTTTAACGAAGGCAGTAAAAGCAAGACATTGTAGAGAGGGATAATTTCAGAGCAGCGATGCATGGACAGCTTTAGAGTAGCTAAGGTTAAGAAATGGACAACAGCAAGTGTTGGCGGGGATGCGGAGCAACGGGAACTGGCATGTACTGCTGGCAGGTGTGTACGCTGGCCCCACCGCTGGAAAGACGGTGTGGTAGTGCTGGCTAGCCTTGAACATACTTATACCTCCTGCAGTTCAAATCCTGGATATTTACTCAACAGAACTGCACTCATGCACCCGGTCAGCGAAGCCGTGAGCAGCAGCAGTCACCAGGGCCCTCAGAAAGAAGCCCGTGCCCTCCAGCCTAGCCTGCGTCAGACTCATCCAAGTGCCACTTGGGCTTCCGTTTGCTGACTCCTAAGTTTTATCTTCAACGGGTTCAGAACTTCACCAAGGAAGGAGGTGAACGTTAATAAGACCCCTCACAGAGCCCTGTCGCTTTCTGTTCACGGTGGTGATGTAAACGTTTGCCTTTGAAATAAAGGAAGTAGAAAGAATGAAACAGCTGAGAGAAAAATACTAAGTGAACAGCAGAGGCTGTGTGCCCAGACGAGGTAAAAATCACGATGTCCGTTTATCAGCTATTTACTAAGCGCCCACGGAATGCCCGGAGCCGTCCTAGGCCTGGACACACAGCAGTGAAGAGCCCAACAGGACCCCTGCCCTCAGGGGGCTGACGGCTAAGTAGAGGGCTGTGACAAATAAAGATGGTGCTGCTGTGAGAACAGCGATGAAGAAGATAGCCCGGCCGGGGTGGCTCAGTGGCTGAGCATCGACCTGTGATCCAGGAGGTCATGGTTCAAGTCCCCGTCAGGGCACATGCCCGGATGGCGGGCTCAATCTCCAGTGGGGGGTGTGCGGGAGGCAGCTGATCCATGATTCTCTCATCATTGATGTTTCTCTCTCTCCCTCTCCCTTCCTCTCTGAAGGGAATAACAACACGTTAAAGAGAAAATAAAGGATGACGACGTGACAAAGTGGCCGAGGCAGAGATGGACCCCTGGAGGCACCACTGGGCCAGGTGGTCAGGGGAGGCCTCTGGGAGGGATGATGAGCGAGAGTCAGAGCGAATACAGGAATACAAGCATACAAGGAAAACTGCTTCGGGCAGAGGCAACAGCAAGTGCTAAGGTCCTGAGGCAGGAGGAGGCTTGGGGCATGGGAAGAATCCCAGGAGGCCAGGGAGGGAGGGGGGAGATGACGTTATAGGGTGGCGGGGCCCGGTGGGACAGGGCCCTGGACTCCACACGAGGAGAAGCAACAGGAAGCATGATGGGGATCCTTAAAGCGGAGCACGCATCCTCTGAAATATTACACGCCCGACTTGGCACTCTGTGTCCATCCTCCTGGGAACAGGCCGCAGCTTTTGACGTATTCCGGAAGGAGCCCAGGGCCACGAGAATGTGAGCAGCACAGAACCTCACTGTTGTGAACGCAGCCCCGGAGACAGGGCCTGCTGAGTTCTCCCCCAGGACTCCCACGTCCCTGGCTTGGGATCCACTGGTTTGTTCCTGAAGATGTGGGCCAAGGTCTCTCTGGGGAGTGTGCAGTGTGGAATGCTAACAAGCTTAACTTCTTGGCCTGGCTGGTGAGATAACGCTTTCGTGGGGGTGGGAAGTGGGGTACCTTCAAAGCCCACCCCGGCCTGTTAGCGTCCAACGCCATGGGTGTCCGTGTCCGGAGCTGATTCCTCTGAGAGAATCTCCCCGTTCACATCTCTCCCCTCTCTCCAACCCTCAACCCTGAAAAAACCCAGGAAGAGTTTATTATGCAGGCCCCACAAGGCCCTAGAAAACAGGGCTTCCGTCACAAGCTTTCAGTGCCAAATTAGATTTTGTGCTCATTTGATTAGATTTCCCCAAGGCCGTTTTTAAAATGGTTATTCTGGCACCAGATGAGGTGGGACAAGCAAATCAGTGTGGGCCCCGGGGCTGCGGGCGGGGACACAGCGCCAGGAGAGTGAGCAGGAATGAAAATCAAGAGGAAAGAATACAGCCCGTGTCGTGGCTGACGTCACCGAGCTTTCCCGGCGAGGATGGTGCCGAAGGAAGAGCGAACTGGGGGCTGGCGTGGGGGGTGGAGCAACTTGGCAGGCAGCTTAAGGGGAATGAAATGCCCGGCCCGGCCAGGAAAGGCCCCTGACCATGTGCTGGCTGCCGGCTGCCCCTGGGAAGCAGGGCTGGCATCAAAGGAAAAGACGGAGGGAGCAGGTACTGGGGTGCCGGGCGGGCGGGGGGGGGGGGGGGGGGCTTTTACACCTGGCTGTGGAGACTTTGGTTTGGCCTGCCTGGTCCTGACTGTGATCCTCTGGGAACCATCGCTTCTTACGTACACCTGCACTGACCTTAATTCAGCCTGACCAGTCAGAGCACCACGGTCCCCTGGCTCCTGCCATTGGCTCACGCACGGGCATGTGACCCAAGGTGGGCCAATGAGCCTCAGCCCCAGACTTTTAAAGAGCTGCTGCCAGAGAGGCATTCTTCTTCATGGGCCTTGCGGCTGCTTGGGGTCATCTTGCCACTAAGAGGGGAGAGTCTATTTGAGTTTGAAGCTACATGGAAGACAGCGCAGAGGTGAGAGCTGGAGAGAGAGAGAGGGAAAGAGAGAGAGAGAGAGGGGAAGCAGACTCTGAACAGGGCCGGGGCGGTGAGGGGGCTCCGCCTGCGAAGGAATGACACCACAGAGCGGACGGCAACGACGACAGGAAGAGGAGCAGCCCCTCGCCGGCCGCCCTCACGCTGCAGGCCCTGATGTGCACTCGTCAGGTGGCACAGGTCCGTTCAAGGCCAGTTCCCCACAACACGGTTCCCACGCGGCCGCCGCGCTATGTTCACTGTAATGACGTGAAGTACAAACTTCGCATCTGGCTCTGCCCGCCGCAGAGCGACGTGCACGTAACAGACGGGCGTCGCGCTCAGCGGCCAGTCGCAGCGCCTCCTGCACAGCCCGCCCGCTGGTCACGGCACGCGCTGCTCAGTCCACGCACCGGCGGCAAGGCCTCCTTGTCTCCCGGGGACACAGCTACCACGCGCTTTGCAGACGTGGGTTTTCGGAGGAGAGAACTGGCAACAGAGATCAGAGTGCGGCACAAATCCCAGAGGCCAGGATGCTGAGCGGACACGGAGTCGCACGTCCTGCGGTGGAGGGGACACGGAGCCACCCTGGGAACGAGGAGGACACTCGCTCGCTCGCGGGAAACTCTAGATAAGCAGCCAGAGGAACGTCGCCGTCGAAGGCGAACTTCATCATCGGCATACATGAGGACAAGAGGCTGTGATGAAAGTGACGGGGAATCCCAGAGGAAGTGACGAAGGCAAAAACACTTCCCGTTTTACAGGGGCCCCGGGAGACACTTCACAACACGGCCAGCTGCGCGTTCGTGGGCGCGTCGTTTCATCTCTGGACGCCTCAGTTGATCCCTTTTTAAAATGGGGGATAGTAACAGGACTTACCTCGTGGGGTGGTTACGAGAACAATGTCTGTAAACGGCTGCCCACTCAGGGCCACAGTTTCACTGTCACCAACGGGCCCCCTTTTTAGCCACCTTCTTGCTCCACTGGATCTTGTTTAATGGAGTCACTGTAGGGACAGGTGTCGGAATCCTCCCTCTCCTCCTCCCCGCTCCGAGGGGATTATTAACCCCTAAATCCTTCCGCAGGTCTCTCTGCTGGTCCTGCAGGCCCGGCCGGAAGCTCTTGGTTGGAAAGCTGTGAGCTGCTTCCCTCCTGGCCACGGCGCTCCCATCTGTCTGAGTTACGTGCTGCGGGGGAGCCATTCGGAGTCTGAGGGGAGAGCCAGGCCCTTCTGCTCTCTCCCAGCCCTGCTTCTAACTGAAACGGCCGCGCAGTAATCGCATTTGTGGTCGGTAAAAGCTGTGTCTCGCTGCGGCCGGGGGCTGAGCGGAGGCAGTCCTGACACAGGAGGCAGACAGACAGAGGATCGTGTTGGAGACGGGAGGAGGGAGATGGAGAGTTTTGGCAACTGGACTCTTAACAGGAATGCCAGGCTCATTTCTCGGTGCTGGGGAGCGGGCTGGGCCAGTGTGGGGGACACTGTGTTCGGCACCTGCGGGCAGCCGACCCCCTTCCCCTGGGGAGCAGAGGTGATGTGGGAGAGCGGCCGACAGCGCATCGGAAGCGAGACAATCTGGGTTTGAACCCAGGTCTGCCACCTCCTACCCAGGGGACCCCAGGCAAGGGCCCTCACCCCTCTGAGCCTCCGAGGGCAACATGACAGCAAGCCACTGCCTGCTGTGACGTAAAGCGGAGGAACCACCGAGAATCAGTGCCTGGCACAGCCCAAGGGCCCCGTGAGGGGCCGGCAGCACCCAGCGCCTTACGGGGGGCTGTCTCTCCCCCAGGGCCATCTGGGTGGAACTGTGAACAAGGCTGTTTTAAGAACATTGGCGTCTCTCAGCACACACTCATCCCACGCTTCTCCACCCACATCCTGCATAGAGATAATCGATAAATAACCAAGAGCTGAAATATTCCGGAGCTGACTGGTTGAATCATGCTATATTTCATGATTTCTACTTACATATAAATATTTCATTAACTACTTATTCATTTTGATTTGGCAATTTTCCCCATATTTTGGAGCTAATATACCAATATATACACATGCATGAATATACAGATACACAGACAGACACATAAACACCATCTTTCAGGTAATTTCTTAAAAAAAAAAAAAATCACACCCACTGCACCCCCGTTTCCTCCCAAATACAAAGGTCCTGACTGTCAATCAAAGTGTTCTTCTCCACCCACAGGGTGTGTGTGTGACTGAGCTCAGCCAATCAGACTCTACCCTGGGTCTTTGACTCCTGAGCTAGGAAACTCACAGGTGGAGAAAGGGGTTGGAGTTTTGTAAGAGCCCCTGATGTGACAGTTGCTCAAAAGCTGGAACCCTCAGATCTGGTGATGGAAGATCTAAATGAAAGAGGCAAGGCCATCAATGGGATGGAGTCTAAAGAGAGAGAGAAACGAATCTTGCTGCTTCATCCTCATTTCCTTGCTCAAAATGGAAATGGATGCCACCTAGACTTTGCCTTCCACGTGCCTTCCCTCTGCCTTTTCATAACCCAGTCACCCCCAAATGGCCAGAAGGATCCTTCTGGACCCAAGACCCTCCTGCCATTCCCACTCAGTGGGGTTTCCAGAGTCAGAGAGCCAGGGTCCGAGCCCTGCTGCTCGCTGGGCCTCAGTGACTTAATCTATAAAATGGGAGCAGTGACGAATGAGATCGCTTCTGGCACAGAGTAAGAACACCGAGGGAAAGAAATTTGTGAGTTTCCAAATATAGGCGGCTTTCCTTTTCCAGGGAGGGGAGAAAGACGCGGGTCTCTGGAGAAAGGGAAATGGTTGTTAGGAACCAGATGTGACGCGGGCTGAGAAAATGACAGGCTCCGCCGAGCCCGCAGTAATGAGCTCGGGAGGGATGTTTATGCTGCGCAGAGAGATCGGCTGAGCGTGACAGCCGGCTATTAGCGGGGGGCCGGAGCGGGGGGCAGAGCCGAGCCAACGACAATAAGCAGTGTTTGCCTAAGCCATTCGGAAAGGTCAGCGCAGCGCGGAGCGGGGCGCCGGGAGCCCGGCTCTCCCGAGGGGACGGCTCGTTTCACAGGCCCGGAGTGCGGACGGACAGGAGAGGTCTCTGCCCCTCGTGGCCCCTTCTAAAGCCCGGCCGTCTGGGTGCCGCTCCCACACGTGTGGCCGTTTCCGTGTGTCCTCTGGACCGTTACAAACGGAGTGTTCTTCTTCAGCTCCATCCGCCTGACGCCCAATCGGCATCTCAAACCGGACTCTGGATCGGCCCCGGGAACCTGCTCCTCCCAGCCTTCCGGTGGAGGCCACGGGCTCGGCCTCACCTCCCTCCCCCCGCACGTCCACTGGTGACATGTCCTAGCAGCTCTACCCTCAGAACAGACTCAGGCCGAGCACTTAGCACACCTCACCGTGGCCAGCCTGGCCCAAGCCACCACCTGCTCTCGCCCGAACCCTGCAGGAGCTTCCTCCCTGGTCCTGCCCTCAACCGTCCAGAAAGGTTTCGTGAAATCCCAAGCCACAGCGTTGCTCAAACCTTTCAGTAGCTCCGCATCACACGTGAGCTTAAATCCCGAGTCCTCGTGGTGGCCTGCAAGGTGCCAGGTGACCCACCTCCTGCCCCGGCCCCGGGCTCGCTCCCCCGCTTTGCGCTGGTCCGGGCTGCGCCAGCCGCAGTGGGCTCCTTCCCAGCCCCCGAAGCTCATTTCTGCCCCCGGGCCTTGCCCTTGCTGTCCCTCTGAAGGACCATCTCCCCCGGACACCGTCCTGGACTGCTGCCTCACCTTCCCCATGCATTTGCTCAAACGCTACCTTGTTGGGTTACGTGCCTACCCGTCCTATTCAAATGGCCGCCCCGCCCGACGCTCCCTCTTCTCCTGTTCCTCTCCAGTGTAGCACCACCTGGCAAATGTGTCCGCCTTCCGGTTTTCAGCACCTGCCTGCCCAGCGAGACCACCAGCTCCTGAGGGCAAAGGCTTCTGCGTGCCTTGTCCCCGCTGCCCCTGGATCTAGATCAGGGCTTGGCAAGCAGCAGGTCCTCAACAGAAGTTTGCGGGATCGATGAGTCAGTGACTGAACCAATGAACAGCAGGGATGGGAGGCCCGCGGGAGTCACGTCCGGCTGGGGGAACACCCGGGCCCACTGTCTTCGGTGACAGAACAGGTAGAATGTGAAACTGCCGTCCCACTGTGTGGCTTTGTGGCGCCTGGTAGGCTGCACCTGGATCTGTTTAACCCACAGGGATAGGACTTTGCTGGGGGCGCTTTGCAGAAACTGAACAAGGGCCCGAGGCCGGTGTTAGTTAGCAGCAGTGGTTCCCACGCGTCTGGGGTCCGGTCCCTTTAGACTCTTCACAAGCACTCAGGACCCCGAAGAGCTCTGTTTGTGTCGGGGGCACCTAGTAACAGCATGTCAGAGATGAAAACTGAGACATTTAAGACACATTAACACACTTAAACATAGGAATAACCTACTGGTGTAGTATACATTGAAAAAAAATTCAATGTACTGAGAACCATGCCTGGCCTATGAGCAGTGTGCGTCTAATGGTTATTGAGTAACTGAATCAGTGAATTAATGAATACACACCATCGTGGTTCCAGAGTGGGGCAAAAGTAGGTTTATAGTTGTTCATATGGAAAATAATAATTAAAAGTAAAAATACAAGAATAAATTGTGTTTCACGTACTTATAAACTGTAAACCTACTTTTGCCCCACCCTGTAGGTTCCCACAGGAAATAAGGTCAGTGAGAGGCTGCACTGGCTCAGTCTCACAAATCTCCCTAACGTCCAGGCTAACAGGGACAGCCGGGGTCTCAGACCTGCTGCTGCATTCAGTCTGCTGCAGTGTTGTTCTGGTCACGTTTCATTAAAAATCCAGCCTCACAGACATGCACGTGGAAAGGGGAGGAGTGTTTCAAAACCCGTTTAAGATAACTGTGGTGTGTTATGTACGCTCTAGAAAACACTGTGCACCTGAAAAAAAACGAGGGTGAAAAGGCAAAGAATGTCTTGGTATCGCCATGAAATCAGTGTGGGGTCCAGGGATCCCGGGGTCCCACTTTGAGAACCACTGGGGTAGAGTAGGATGGTGTCCCACAACAACCCAATGAGGTAAATACTATTTCTGTCCCCATTTTACAGTTGAGAAAACAGAGGCACAGAGAGGCGAGGTCCCTGTCTGCCCCATGTCCCATAGCTGCTGAGTGGCTGGGCTGAGACTCAAACCCCGGGGTCCGTCTAGGTCCCACACGGCGGTTTCACCTGTGCCCCAGCCTTCCAGGCTCATCTGGCCGTGGGCTGGGGAGGGACGGCTATTCCCCGAGCCCGGGCTCCTCGCCTTTCCCAAAGCCTCGGCATGGGGACACGGGAAGGAACCACAGACACCTCCAAGGTCAATCTTTTTGGAAGTGAGGGGTTCCAGGGATGGTTTTATCCTGGAAGGCAGTCAGGGGTGGGGGTGAGGGTGAGGGTTCTGGAGCTGACAGCCTGGGTTTAAATCAAGGACAACCAAGGCGGTGTGAAATGCAGCATGGGAACACAGACGGTAATGTTATAACAACTATGCATGGTATCTATCACATGGGGGGTAGACTTATCGGGTGATCACTTAGTTCTACAATGTTCAATCACTGGGTTATACACCTGAAACGAAAAACAAATCAATCACGCTATCTCTACCCAACTGTTCAGTTCTCCCAACTATAAAATGGGTATAATAACATGAGTTATTGGGGAGGATTTGACAGGGTTGTTGGGGAGGATTCAATGAGGAAACGTAGGGAAACTGTGCCCCACGTGTTGATTACTGCTTTTACTGGAACATTACTTATTGAGATAAGCATCTGGTGAAGGCTGTTCATTGATTATCTGTTCATTGATTCACGAAATCTCCCATTCAGTAAGCTTGAGAAGCACACTGCTATCTATGTACCAGGCATGGCTCTAGGCACTAAGGACATCACTGAACAAAACAGAGTAAGTGAGAAAACAGACAGAAACCACACCCTCACAGAGCTTACACTCCAGGGATGAGAGCAGCAGAAGCAGGGGCCTGAAGCCCTGGAGGCTCTCCCAGTAACGTGGGAGAGACTGGGGGCTCTAACCAGGGGGGCAGAGGGCTCGGCTGGTTTCAGGCTATTTTTGAAGGTGGAACAACAGGATTTGCTAATGCAGGAGATGTGGTGGGGGAAGGAGGGAGTCAAGGATGATTGGAGGTTTTCAGCTGAGCAACAAGGACAGATCCACCATCCTCTCAGCAAGGGGTACCGTGCAGGGGGCAGGTGTGTGGGATGGAGATAAAAGAGCTCGAGGAAAGACACGCTAACCTAGAGGTGCTGTTTCGCCATCAAGGTGAAGACAGGGTGGAGATATGCGCCCAGGTTCAGGGAGAGGTCTGGGCTGAGGGTAGAAATTTGGGATTTGTCAGCACTTAGCTGGCATTTAATGCCATGGAGCCGAATGAAACCAAGTAAGGTAGTGGTTCTTAATCCGTGGTCCATGGACTTGACTGGGAGACTGCATCTTTGTTTTCGTGACCCTCTAACCAGCATCTCCTTCAACAATGAAGGCAGGCAACAGGCCACAGAAACACTAGCATCTATGCCACGGTCACCAACAGAAGTCACAGATATTTTCATATCACATCCCAGTTAACAGACATCCTGAAATATCATTAAGCCGGCACTCCTTCGATATCATGCAAGTTCTCAGACTCATGGTGATCAGCCAAATAACCATGTTAATTTACCGTGTCAAGAAGCACACGGATCCCGTTTCTAACGCATTTTGATGAGTGTATCTGGATACAACTGGCCTCCTTTGTAATTCTGTGTATTTCCTTCTGCGCATTTAACTTGAAAATAATTCTGAAAAGGAAACACAGCCTTCACCAGATGCTACGGCGGTCGCATGGCACTGATGGGGACACAACCCCCCGGCAGGGAACGAGTCGAGCTGGAGAAGAGGGCCTGGACCTGGCTCCAGAGGAGGGTCAGGATGAAGGGACACCAGCCGCGAGGACTGGGAAGGAGGTGCGGGTGGGGTGGGAGGAGAACCGAGTGAAGGCAGAGGCGGGAAGGTTTCCAGGAACGTAGCAGGACTGACTGGGAGCTATGCTGGTCCGGTCGATGGCGATCCCTCCCCAGGATGAGCAAGAACACGGACCACAGCCCCCACGGGGCATTAGAGCTCCAACGTGCATCTCAGCCGCTGCTGATCCCAGTGTTTGGAGCACGAGATCTGGAAGCCCATTCAGTCCAATCACTTCCCATTCGCCGGCTGATGTGACAAGGGACACATTCCATATGGTTCCTGGCCTGCAGCTCCTCTGCCCCTGGGCTTCACTGGTTCCCTTTCTTCCCTCTCCTCCAACCCCCAGGGGAGAAGATACATCCTTTACAACAGGGCACAAACGTGCAAACAGGAGTCAGGTGATCCTATACGTGACTGAAATGGGCCAATAAGAAGAGAAGGTGAGGTGTGTGGTGCACGGAGATTCGGGCCCTGCCAGTGACGGGCCATGGGCTGTGCCGTGTCACCCCAGCACTCATTTGCTCCTTCTCCCCGAAAACAGAATTTCTCGCTGGGCACAAGGCTGTCGAGTGGACGTTCCCTCCTCAGCCCCCCTGACAGCTGGCCGTGGCCATGGCCAACTTCTGCCACAGCCATGGGTGGGAGTGGTGTGCTCCCGAACACCCCTACAGGCAGTGAATGGGCCTCCCTTACCTTCCCCTTCCTGCTGGCTGGACGTGAAGGGGGTCAGTTACTCTGGACGAGGGCAGGTCCCAGGGTCACAGAAGGGGCCCGGATGCCAACACTGCGTGTGCCGTACCATCTCTGGGCAGTTAATGCCCGAGTTGTCAAATGAGACAGAAATAAGCATCTGTCCTGTCTAAACCACTATTATTTGGGGATCGCAGAGCCCTCAGCGGTGCCGACGTTACAGAAAATACTGGGGCAGCTGTGCCCAAGGCACGCCCTCTGGTGGGGGTCAGCAGACCTTTTCTGCAAAGAGTCAGCTTGTGAACATTGCCAGCTCTGCAGCCACATGGTCTCTGCTGCAATTATCCACCTCTGCCACGGTAGAGCGAGAGCAGCCCCAGACCACAGGCAAAGGAACGGCCACTGCTACATTCCAATAAAACTTTATTTATAAAAACAGGAGACAGATTCCTATGGGCTGTAATCAGCTGACCCCTACCATTCAGGAATGTGGCCTATATTGGCAAGGTCATCATCATCATCTTTTTATTTTTTTTTAAGAAAAGCTTGGAATCTGTATTTTTTGGTGACATTTCCAGATTTTCAAAAACACCCTGTAACCCAAAGAGAATGTTATCGGGCTGGGGGCTGGACTCAGGCTGTCGGCTGCCATTTTGCAAGACCCAAATTTGGTCCCGGGTGGTACAGGGTAGCAGCTGAGCTGGTCCAGGCCCAGTTTCAACCCCACCCCTGCTGCCAGTAGAAGCGCCTGAGTGGTGAGACCTTCACCATCTGCCATTTGGCTTTTGGGGCGCCTGGCTTGGGCAGAAGAGAACAATCCACTAACTTTCTGGGGGTGGAGCTGGGGTCTCCGGGGGAACAAGTGATAAATGAGAAGGAAGTGCTTTTGCAAACTCTAGAACACCATAAATATTAGATGTGGAATGCCACAGGGCTGAAGTCTTTGTTTTTTGGCAGACAAATTGGCTGAGGAAGCAAGGCCGGGAAGAAATGCATTAAATAAACCCAGAGCCCCAAAGCTCCGAGGGCGGGGGCACCTCTGATATTCTGTAACTGGATCCTTTTAACTTTGGGCTGCTTGCAAGGTTACAACATGAATCTCTTTCTTCTGAAAAGACAGCAAATGCAAATTGCTGCACAAAGTGATAAATCAATGCTGTGGAAAGTTCTGGATAACAGAGAAGGGATCTCGCTGAACAGAGACCTGTGGGGGAAGCAAACGAGGAAGGTGGGGGCTGGGAGAAATGCCCTCCTCGCGCTTGCCCTTTGAGGAGGAAGCTGGATTTGGGTTTCTGCGGTAGACATCTGTTTTACTTTCTGGCCCAGCATCCATTCTCCTGTCTTTTGGAAACTGCCGTCTGAGGGAACCAACTTTTCTCCTCTCTCAGTCTTACCTACTCAGGTGAGGTTGTTTCTATCTCCCAGATACTAGGTGAGGCACGTGATCTGGGCCTGACCAATCAGGATGTTCCATCTCCCCTGGCTTGTGTGAATGGAGGGACACATGACGCTGGCGGAGCCAATGAAAGCCTGCCCTGAGACTTGTGCTGAGCACTGGAAAGATGCCCCCTTTCAGCCAGGGTCAAGACCCCGGTGAGATGGGACCTGTGGGGACCATCTTAACATCACAAAGGAGAACCTCCTCAGAATAAAGCCAACCCAAATGAAAGAGCATTCACTAAGCAGAAAGGCAGGCTTCTGATGAAAATGTTTGAGCACTGGGACTCAGCTAAGTTTGCCTGAACTCATTTCAACTGGATTTTTTAATGCTGGACAAGTGAAATAGTAATCCAAATTCCATTCTGTTCTCCTTTTCTGCATACTTCAAGCCTAAGGCCTAAGAGCCATCCATTCATTCAACTCTCTACTGAGTACCCAGTACCTGCCAGGCACTGTTCTTGGGGCTGGTGATACAGCAGTGAACAGAACAGGCAAGAAGTAAGCTCAAAACACTGGAGATAATTTCAAGGGGGTAATAAGTCCTTTGAGGAACATAAAACAGCATCATGGTAGAGAGTGGCGGGGTGGGGACAGCTAATTGATGCAGAAGGGATGCTAGAGATGGAAGGGCAATGGTGACGAGAAACAAGCTGTGTGAGCAGCACTTTCGGCAGAGGCAGCAAGTGCAAAGGGCCCGTGCAGGTTCGACCCTGGAATGTTTAAGGAACAGCAGAGAGGTCAGGTGTTGTTAGAAAGAAATGGAGAGGGGTAGGAGACGTGGGCAGAGAGGTGCCAGGCCTTGGCAGCCCTGGCAAGAATCTATGAGTTTATTCCAAGAGCAGTAGGCGGCAGTAGAGGGTTGTAAGCCGGGAGGGACATGATTAGATTTCCATTTTTTTCAAAGCTGCTTCCGGCTCCTGGGAGGAGGGGAGGACTGGCTAATTGCCTGGGGGAGACACAGGGACCAGCAAATAACCAGAGGGAAGGCTGAGGGCTCCGCTTGCCACTTCCCTTCACAAGCACCTGAGTTTGGCCCTCCCGTTTTTTGTCAAGGTCATGGCTATGGAGGAAAGCTGGGCTGGAGATGATCCTGAGGCCCGGGGCCTTGTAACCTGTGTGTCAGAGGTATGGAAGCGGGCTGCTTGGGCCTCTAATTAAATGTTGGCCTTAGCCACCCACTCCACGCAGCTCCAGCAAATGAGGACCAGGGCCCATCTATTTCCTGGAAACTCCATTAGTGGCAGGGGGGTAGGCAGCATGGAGGGCTCCCCAGCACTAGGGACAGTTTTTTTTCACTTGCTGAGTCAACATCAAGATGAGTTGTATCTGAAAACCTGTTCGCCCCTTTAAAGAGAGGTTTTGTCCAGAAGGATGGGACAGGGGAGGGAGAGAGAACCCATAACAGACCCTCAGAACAGGGCCTGGGGAGACTGTCAATCAATGGCTATTTAATTATCACCTTGGAGGAATCAGACACTAAGCCGATCCTTCAAAGAGCTGTTCTCAACGCCATTAGACTGATGTCCCATTTCTATGACAAATATTGTATAATGCTCCTTTATTTTCCTGAAAGGAAATTTATAGGTGACAAACGCTACCTATGCACATCATTTCAAAAAAAAAAAAAATCAATACAATGCCCTAACTGCGATCCCTAAGAAGAATAAAAGGAAGGCAATTTATAACAAAGACAAATTTCAGTGTGAACTCCCGAGCACATCCATCAAGGAGACAGGACGAAGCAGGCAGATGCCGTTACCTAGACGCAGATTCACTGGGAGTGTGACAGCCGCGGGCGGGCCGGCGCAGCCTGGGTGGGCCTGCGGCATCTGCAATTCAAATGCTCTGGGTGGCACTGCCATCAGCTCCTCATTTTCAGCAACGGGGAGTAACTCTTGGGAGGGTTTTGTATTCAAATATAACGTTTTCTCTGGTGCAGCCACTGTGGGAAACATTATGGCGTTTCCTCAAAAAATTAAAAACGGAATTGCCTTTTGACCCAGCAATTCCACTTTTGGGAATATATCCTAAGAACCTCAAAACACCAGTCAGAAAGAATGTATGCACCCCCATGTTCATAGCAGCACAATAGCGGAGGTCTAGAAACTGCCCAAGCGCCCATCGGTAGATGGTGCATTTACACAACGGCATCTTACCCTTCGAGACAGCGTGGATGAACCTGGAGGGTATTACGCTAAGTGAAATAAGCCAGTCAGAGAAGACAAGTACCATGTGGTCTCACTCATATGTGGAATCTAATGAACAAAAAGACGAACAAAATGGAAGCAGATACATGGGTACGTGGAACAGACTGACAGAGGTCAGAGGGGAGGAGAATGGGGGGGCACTGGATAAAAAGAGGCGAAGAGATGAGACAAAGAACACATATGCAAAACCCATGGACACAGACAGCAGAGTGGTGAAGGGCAGGGAAGGGATGGAGGGGGCTGGGTGGAGGTGGGCAAAAAGGAGGGGGGGGAAATGGGGAAATTTATAATAATGCTAACAATAAAAAAATATTTTCTCCATTTACTTATCACTTACGTTCCTGGAAAACTCAGGCCATATTAAAATTGCAAAAAACCTTTAGGGTTTATATATAAAACTAGAGGCCCGGTGCACAAATCCATGCACCATGGGGAGGAGGGAGGGAGACTCTCAGCCTGGCCTATGCCCTCTCGCAATCCAGGACCCCTCGAGGGGATGTAGCAGTGTGCGAAGCTGCAGGCAGCCGCTGCGCTTGCCACCGTGAGCCCGGCTTCTGGCTGAACGGCACTCCCGCTGTGGGAGCGCACCGACCACCAGGGGGCAGCTCCTGCATTGAGCGTCTGCCCCCTGGTGGTCAGTACACGTCATAGCGACCGGTTGTTCCTGTCGTTCCATCATATAGGT
Organism: Cnephaeus nilssonii; assembly: GCF_951640355.1. Lineage (NCBI taxonomy): Eukaryota > Metazoa > Chordata > Mammalia > Chiroptera > Vespertilionidae > Cnephaeus > Cnephaeus nilssonii. Next base: position 67,397,578 of record NC_137082.1, on the reverse strand, counting down.
CGCTTAGGCTTTTATAGATATAGAAGATGTACTTAGGGTCAAGGCTCAGACAACATTTCTACTGGATCAAGTAATGATCCAATAGAAAACTCTGAAGCCATGTGGAATACTAGGCAATATGGGGACCAGGTGGGGCTCTCAGTGCAGAGCAGGGCACCAAAGGTCCCTGGTCCTTGCCCGCTGGAAGCCAGCAGCATCCCCAACCTTTATAACCACCCGAAGTGCTTTCATAGATTTTAACCCCTAGGGGGCGGTGTGCTCCCTCGAGAACCACCAGGTTAGAAAAAAGTTTGCAAACTGGTGGGTGGCTTGTGGGCCAAATCTATGCCACAGGTATGTTTACTTTGGGCCTGCCTGGTATTTTATTTATTTTTAAAAAGTAGAGCAAATAGTCCACATTTGGAAACCAGGCAATTTCACATAAAAAGCTGCATATCGCACTTTTGACAAATCAGAAGATCTGACAACTCTGGGCCCATTCATCATCCAATGGGCACACGTGGCTTTGCCCTCTGCCCCACCGGGACCCTCTCTGCACTGGCTCCCGGACAGACAGGGTTCCCACAGGCCTGGCAGAGAGCGACCCCCTCGTCTCCTCAGCCTTGGGGAGACTGACGCGTGGGGTGCCCCATTTCCCTTCCTTTGCTGAAAGCCCTCTCACCCTCTGCTCTGACCTCTCTCTGGGCAGCACAGGTGGGCCCTGCAAGGGCTCCCAGGGTGTGCTGACAATGCCTTGCTGGCCGAGGCGGGGCGTGCCGTATGCTAGAGAACGGGACCTGTCTGTGGACGGGCGGCACCCGCTGGCCTCAGGGTGCAGTGTTCCTGTGTGACAGCCCTGACTCGGAAACCCTGACCCGCGAGGCCCGGCGATGGACTGGGAGGGCTCGGAGAAGTGGGGTGGAAAAACTAGATCCCCGTGCTCGGGCCCGAGGGGGTAACACTGAGGTAAGAAGGGGGCGCACCCACCTCCTAGGCTGGTGAGAGCGCCTGGCGCAAGGTCTGAGAGCGGTAAACCCTCGGCGACAACTCGCATTTTTATTACCGTTTTTATTTTATTATTATAGTCTCGAAGGTTTGTGCGCCCGCCTCTAGGAGAGATTTTGCTTGGATTACATCCTGTTCCAGGGCTGTCCAACAGAACTCCAGGCGATGATGGAATCCTTCCCTGTCCGCACCCGTCCATCTGGCACCCGCACGTGCTTAGGGGCACCCGAAACACGGTTAGTGCGACTGGGAAATGGAATTTCAAATATGATATATATATATATATTTTGTTGTCACGTATTCATTTTTTACTTTTTATTTATTTTTATTTTTATTAACCCTCACCTGAGGACACGCGTAGAGAGAGGGAGATGAGAGAGAGGTTGAAAGAAACATCGATGTGGGAGAGAAACACTCATCAGTGACCTTCCATATGTGCCCCAATTGGGGATTAAACCTGCAACCCAGGCACGCGACCCGGAATCGAACTGGCCATCCTTTCGGCACAGGATGACACTCAGCCACCCGAGCCACTCCAGCTGGGCAAATTTCATATATTTTTAACTAAAGTTAAAAAACTCGCGGTGGCTACCGTGTTGGGCCCAGCAGCTCTAGTCTAAGCCCTTCCAGAATATTCAGGGGAGTCACAGCTGACAACAGGGAGGGGACTGCAAAAGGCCACACGTACCCTAAAACCCCCTCAAAGCCTCTCGCAGCTTGGCAGACAGGCCCCCCCCCGCCCCCCCCCCCCCCCCCCCGCAAGATGTTCTGCCTCTCACTTTTATTTTGACTTCCATGGTCATTTTAATGCCCGCCGAAGTGAGAGCGAATCCAAAGCGGGGAGCCGACAGGCTGGGGAGCCGGCAGGCTGGGGAGCCGGCAGGCTGCGTGGCCAGGACCACAGTGGGCGGGGAAGCCGGGCGGCTGGCCTTCTCAGAGCTCCTGCTGCCTGCAGGGTTCCCTCCAGTTCAACCCCAAGACTCTGCAGCTTTCATGGGGGTTACCACGCCATTGTGAGCATTAAATAGGTGGTGTGTGCGAAAGAACCCAGCCGGTGTGGCCTCAATCGTGACCCTGAAAATTGAACCCCGGGGATTTGTAAATGCGACTTTAGGGAGAGGGTCTTTGTAGATTCAATCGAGTTACGATGAGGTCGTACTGGGTCCGAGTGAGCTCCCATCCAGTGACTGGTGTCCTTATGGGAAGAGGGGAATCAGGACACACACATGCAGACGGGAGCCCATGCGAAGGGTGGGCGCCCTGGGAGAGAGCCACGCGCAGACGGAGGCAGCGATCGGAGTGATGCAGCCGCGAGCCAAGGGCTGCCTGTGGCCACCAGAAGCTAGGAGATGCCAGGAAGGATGCTCCCCGAGAGTCGTCAGAGGGGTGTGGCCCCGATGTCACTTGATTCTGGGCTTCTAGCCTCCAGACTGTGAGAGAACGTGTTTCCATTGTTTCACGCCACCCAGGCCGTGGCACCTGTTCTCGCCACAGGAAGGGGCGGGACAGAGAGTGCTCCGATGTGCTGCCCGTCAGCCTCACACCCAGCTTTCCCTCTTTCCAGGGACCCTTCCCCTCCCAGCCCCAGGGAACCTCTCCTCCCAAGTGCGTGGCGCTGGTCACGGGACCCTCAGGGTACCCTCATATGAAGGCACTGGGTCACTCGCACACGCCTGTTGCAACTCTGCTGTACAGATGGGGCCGGATCGCGGCTGAGGTCACGAAGGAGTGTGAAGCAGAGCCCCGCTCTCTGCATCCCCGCACCAAAGTTTCACCTGTTGTGAAATGTGAAGGTCCTGGAGAAAGGGAGTGACTACTGAATTGGAGTTTAAAGAAATTAGGCCTGAAGATGTATGTGTAAACGTGTGCCTCCCAAGGAGGCCTGGGCCCGCCTGGGCCCTGGGAGGGGCGGCTGGGGAAGGGGGGGGGTCTCAGGTCCCCTGCTGCACGGGGTGGGCCCCCGTCGTGGGGTGAATGAAGACACGGCCGTGACACCCTCAGGCCGGAGAGGGGGCCGGCAGAGGGGCAGCTGCACGGAGGAAAGAAGGCAGCTGTGTGCGTGCGCGCACTCGAGGGGAGAGGGCGGGATGGGGAGCAAACCAGGAGAAAGGCCAAGCGAAGAGAAGGCGGCCACTGTGCGGGCAGGACAGCTGCACCGGCCCCCGGCCCCGGCCCCCGGCCCCCGGCCCCCGGGGAGGGCCCAGCAGGAAGCGCAGCCCTTTCTTCTCTGTGTGTGCAGCCGGGCCAAGAAGAAAGAGGCCGAGGTGGTGGGAGTGGGGGTGGGGGTGGGGGAAGAAAACAGGAGAGGAGGAAGGAGTCTAGAAAAGCTGGAGAGGGCGGGGCGGGGGGGCGAGGAGGAGGGCTGCTGCTCTGGGCAGAACACGCAGGCGGATCCAGGCATCCTGCAGAGATTCCCTGAGCACCTCCTGGAGGCAGGCAGGCGGCCCTCTGCGGGACACGCGGACACTGTGACCGCCATCGGAACACCGGTCTGGGGGGGGGGGGGGGTGTTGTGTGATGCTGTGCTACTCGTACAAATCATCATCACTGCCAGCGTTTCTTAAGTGTTGACTATGTATCACTGTTTTCCATATTTGATCTGCACAAAAACCTATGAACTAAGTAGTATTATTATCAAAGCAGTTAAATAACTTGTCCAAATTCATGCAACTGTAAGTGGTTGAGCCTGTACCCCAACCCAGGCAGAACCCTTGTTTTCAACTGCTTTGCAAAGGGCTGGGAGGCGTCGCGTTTCCCAGAGCACTGTATGACTCTGACTCGTGGGTATATGAGTGCGCACAGCAGGGTAGCTTAAGGGTGCTGAAAGATGACCATGTCCATTTTGTAAAACCTGAGGATGCAACTTATCCTTAGGAGGGTATTTATATTTGAGATCCACGCCTCCAAAGTTTGCCGAAGCCACGGCACAGAAACATCCATTAACAACTTGCTATTTATTCTGCTTAAACTCAGCATCTCTCACTTCATTCTTTGTCAGTCTCTACTACAAACGCGGGGTAGCACAGCACAAAGCAAGATCACTGCAAGATAAAATGGCAAATCTTGTGAAAGATGCAAGGTTTTGGGAAATTAATCAAAGTGATGCTGAAGGACAGCTCGAGGCACCAGCAAATCCACTGACAAACAACCATCTAGACTCGGAGACAATTAAAGAGGAGGCCACTGAAGTGATGGTAAGGGATAAGCACTTCACAGGGGAAACTCAGATGTCAAAGGATTAAGAGAGGCCCTTGGGAAAACTGATCAAATCCTACCACTGTGGTGAGAAAAGATGCTCGATATGATTTCATTTTTTTTTTTGCAACATGACCCCTTATAATTTTGCTGTGAAAACTGAAGGTGAAGAATATCATATTGTGCTATCATTTAAATTTGTTGAACAAATTACATTCCACCCCCAAAGGACACTTCATCAATTTGTTTAAATAATCAATCCACTAGTCACAATTATAACCTAATCTTTGTTAAATATGGTTAGATGTAACATAACATAAGGTTACTTAAAATTTTTTATAATTTCATTGTTTTCAAGATAAAACAGCTAACTAAATACATTAAAAACTATGTACATGAAATGTTGGTCAACAGTTTGTTTACTTTAGGAACATCTGTCCAGGTCCAGTCTGCCACAGTTCAGGCTGACCTTCTGTATTCAAAAGGATATCACATACAAATAGTTGAAAACCGTTACTGTGGCTGTGACTTCAATCCTCCCTCAGTACTCATTTTCTCCTTCTCCCACAGTAAGATAATTGTTAGCTGGGCAAATTACCACCCAGAATGAAAACTACATTTCCCAGGCTCCTTTGTGCTCATGTGACTTACTTCTCATCAATGGGAAATAAGGAGAAATAGAAAGCAATAGAGTCTCTGATCAATTTAGGAGCATCTAAATATATAAAGCAAATATTAATAGACCTAAAGGGAGAAACAGACAGCAATACAATAATAGGAGACTTTAATACCCCACCTTTATCAATGGAAAGGGTCATCCAGGCAGAAAATCAATAAGGAAATATCAGCCTTAAACAACACATATAGCAGATGGGACTTAATAGATATACAAAGAACATCCCACCCAAAAGCAACAATTCTCCAGGATATATAATATGTTAGGTCACAAAATAAGTCTTCAAAAATTTAAGAAAACTGAAATAATGTCAAGCATCTTTTCTGACCACAATGGTAGGAAACAAAACATCAATTATAAGAAGAAAACGGGGGAATTCACAAATATGTGGAGACTAAACAACATACTACTGAACAACCAATTAGTCAAAGAAAAAAAAATTAAGAGAAAAAAAAATACCCCGAGACAAATGAAAATGGTAATATTTCAAAACTTATGGGATGCAGCAAAAGCAGATCTAAGAGGGAAGTTCATAGCAGAATGCCTACACCAAGGAACAAGAAAAATCTCAAATAAACAATCTAACTTTACACCTCAAGGAACTAGAAAAGAACAAATCTAGTCCAAAGTTAGTAGAAGGAAGGAAATAACAAAGATAAGAGCAGAAATACATAAAATAGAGACTAAAAGGATGAAAGAAAAGATCAATGAAAGAGCTAATTCTTTGAATGAAAAGATAAAACAGACAAACCTTTAGCTAGAGTCACGAAGAAAAAAACAGAGGACTTAAATAAAATCAGAAATGAAAGAGGAAATGTTACAATTAATACCAAAGAAATACAAAGGAACGTAAGAGAGTATTATGTACAATAATATGCCAATAAATTAGACAACCTAGCAGAAATGGATAAATTCATAGAAATGGATAAATTCATAAATTCAAGACTGAATTATGAAGACACAGAAAATCTGAACAAAACAATTACTAGCAAAGAGAATGCATTAATAATCTAAAAATTCCCAACAAACAGATGTCTAGGACCACATGGCTTCACTGATAAATTTCACCAAACATTCAAAGAAAGAATACTAATCATCTCAAGTTTTTTTTTTTTTTTTTTTAATGGAAGAGTAGGGAACACTTGATACCAAAACCAGGTAAGGATGCCACAAGAAAATAAATTTATAGGTCAATATCCTTGATAAATATAGAATGCAAAAATCCTCAGTAAAATATTCCAAAGTCAACAATACATTAAAAGGATCATACACCATGATCAAGTAAGAGTTATAACAGGGATGCCATGCCAGGATGGTTTATCATCTGCAAATTAATCAATGTGGTATACCACATTAACAAAATGCAGAATAAAAATCATATAATCACTTCATTTGACAAAATTCAATATCCATTAATGATTAAAAACTCACAGTAAAGTTAGTATAAAGAGAACATACCTTTTTTTATTTAATCCTCACCTAAAGATATTTTCCCATTGATTTTTAGAAAGAGTTGAAGTGAGGGGGAGAGACAGAGAGAGAGGAATATCAATGTGAGAGAGACACATCAATTGGTTGCCTCCTGCATGCACTCTGACCAGGGGATTGAGCCTGCAACCGAGGTACATGCCCCTGGACTGGGAATCGAACCTGGGACTCTTCAGTTCAAGGGACAAGCCTCTATCCACCGAGCCAAACTGGCTAGGGCAAGGGAACATATCTTGACATAATACAGGCCATATACAACAAGCCCATCGTTAACATTATATTCAACGATGAAAGCTTTTCCTCTAAGATCAGGAACGAGACGTGGATGCCCATGCTTACGACTTTTATTCAACATAGTATTGAAAGTCCTAGCCAGAGTAATTAGGCAAGAAAAGGAAGAGTCATCCAAATAAAAAAGGAAGAAGTAAACTGTCACTATTTGAAGATATGATATTATAGATAGAAAACCCTAAAGAATGGCTATTCAAAGTCTACAAAAAAAATTGTTAGAATTAATAAACAAATTCAGTAAAGGTGAAGGATACAAAATCGATATGCAAAAATCCATTGTGTTGCTGTACATTAATAGCAAACTATCAGGAAGAGAAATTAAGAAAACCACGTATTGTGGTTAAGCACTGACCTATGAACAGATGATCACTGTTTGATTCCCTGTCAGGGCGCATGCCCAGTTTGCAGGCTTGACCCCCCCCCAGTGTAGGTCACGCAGAAGGCAGCCAATCAATGATTCTCTTTCATAAGTGATGTTTCTATCTCTCTCCCCCTCTCCTTTCCTCTCTGAAATCAATAAAAAATTAAGAAAACAATTCCATTTACTACTACACCAGAAAGAATAAAATACCTAGGAATGAATCTTACCAAGGAGGTAAAAGACCTCTACATTGGAAACTACTAGTATAAGACATCGATGAAAGAAACTGAAGAATTCACAAATAAATGGAAAGGTATTATGTGTGCAGGTATTGAAAGAATTAATAATGTTAAAATGCCCATACTACCCAAAGTGATCTACAGATTCAATGCAAAAGTGATCTACAGATTCAATGCAATCCCTATCAAAATTCCAACGACATTTTTCACAGAAATAGAACAAACAATCCTAAAATTTGTTGCAACCACAACAGACTCTGAATGGCCAAAGCCATCTTGAGAAGGAAGACCAAAGCTGGAAGCATTATGCCTCGAATTCCAAACACAGAGTGGGGCAAAAGTAGGTTTACAGTCGCCCCACCTTGTATATGACACAGTTACAATAATGAAAACAGTATGGAGTTGGCATAAAAACAGGGACACAGATCAGTGGAACAGAACAGACAGCCCAGAAATTAACCCATACATTTATGGCCAATTAATTTATGACAACGGGGCCAGGAATATAAATAGGGAAAGGACAGTCTCTTTAATAAATGATGTTAGGAAAACTGGACAGCCACATGCAAAACAATGAAACCGGACCACTATCTTTTACCACACATAACTCAAAATGGATTAAAGACTTGAACGTAAGATCTGAAACCATAACTTGACATCAGTCTTGGTGATGATTTTTTTTTTTTAATTTCACACCAAAAGCAAAGGCAATAACAGCAAAAACAAATGAGACCACATCAAACTAAAAAGCTTCTATGCAGCAAAGGAAACCATTAACAAAATGAAAAGGCAACCTATTGAATGGGAGGAAAGATTTGCAAATCATATATATGATAAGGGGTTACTATCCAAAGAACTCACACAACTCAATAGCAAAAAAACAAACGTTCTCATTAAAAAATGGGCAGGGGATCTGAATAGACTTTTTTTTTTTCCTGAAGAAAATGTACAGATGGCCAACAGGTACATGAAAAGGTGCTCAATCTCATTCATCATCAGGGCAATGTAAAACCACAGTGAGGTAGCACCTCACACCTGTTAGGATGGCCATCAAAAAGACAGGAAATAACGAGCAAGAACGTGGAGTAAAAAGAGCCCTTTGCACTGTTTATGGGAATGTAAATTGGCGCCGCCACTATGGAAAAACAGAATCCTATGGCAGTTCTTCAAAAAATTAACAATAGAACTACCATATGCTCCAGCAATTCCACTTTTGAGCAGTTATCCAAAGAAAACGAAAACACAACCTCAAAAAGACATAGGCACCCTGTGTTCGTTGCAGCATTATTTACCCAAGACATGGAAACAATCGGTGTCCGTCAACGGATGAACGGATAAAGACACATACACACACACAATGGAGTATTGTTCAGCCATAAAAAGGAGAAAATTTTGCCATGTGAGACAAGGTGGATGGAACTTGAGGGCATGATGCTAAGTGAAATACGTCAGACAGACAAAGACTATTACCATAGGATATCCCTTACATGTGGAATCTAAAAAATAATTGAGCTCATAGATACAGAGAAGAGTTTGGTGGTTGCCCAAGGCAGGGGCTTAGGGAGTGGGTGAAATGGGTCAAAGGCACAAGCCATGAGGATGGAATATGTAGCATGGTGACTACAGTTAATAATACTGTACTGCGTGTTGGAAAATGAAGAGAGTAGGTATTAAAAGTTCTCATCACTCACAAAACAATCTTGCAACCACATATGGCGACAGATGCTAACTAGGCGTATTGTGGTTATTCTGCAATATATATAAATAGTGAATCATTATGTTGTACACCTGAAACTAATGCATGTTAATTACATCTCAGTTACATATCAATTTATATCTCAATAAAAAATGGAAGTGGTTGAATCTCTGATCAACCCATGACTCTGAGTGGGGCAGGCTCGCCAAAGCAGCATGGACTGTTAACTGAGAGAGTAACGAGCAGTTGCTACCTTGGATCTCTCACACACAAAATTAAATCCAACTCAACCAACTGCCCCAGACACCCACAGAATGCAGGATTTAATGTACCTAAAGACCCAAGAACAATTAACCACTGGTTTTGGGAGGGGACTAAAAAGTTATATTTTCTAATGTGAGTCTTACAAATCAAATTAACCTAAGAGGGATTTTGAATTTATTATGGTTTTTTGGTCATTTTTTTCTCAATCAAATAACAATGACCAACATAACTAATATTAGGTGGTAGTAGGTTTAAATGTTTTCATATGAAGCAGCAACTTAACATAAAACTCAAATCTGAGCTTCCTAGCTGCCAGGGCAAAGAGGGAAAGTATACAGGGGACACAGCCCTTGTTATTTAATGATGACTTGGAGCATACCAGTTCAAAGTAAAAACAATTTCAGGATCCTTACTTCTGAAAGTCAGGTTGGAATGGGGTTCCTTATATATTGGGGCATTCTAAATATAACAAAATTTTCGGTGACAGTTTTTAAAAAAACACCCATAAATGTTCTGTGTAGAGAAATTTACATTTGACATGCTTCCAGTCTTCACTGAGGATATGATAATTAAGCAGAGTCTGATGAAATCCGTTCTGTGGGGAAATAGCTTTTCGGTGATTTGTGTAAATTTAAGGATACGTTTGGGGAATCAATTTTGAAGAATATTCTCAAGAGATGGTTCCTTCCTATGTGCCAGCTGTACGATTCTGAAACGCTCGGCTTTGGCTCCCACCACGAGCCCCCGAGTGTTGCAGGATGCGTGTTTCCTTCCAATTTGACGAATGCAAGTTCCATACTCTCTTCAAATTCCCGTGGTCTTGTTTCCGTTTTGATTAAGCCACGAGCACGTCATTTTATGAGTCCGGGCAAAACTCTTTTCTGGGTTGCCCTTGTCCTGGCTGTCACATGAGGGGAGTTGAGAACACTTTTAGGGGCCTTACTGTTCTTCTGGCATCCAGAGCTAACGGTCTCCACACAGGCCTTTCAGCCAGAGGCTGTAAAAAGGGGTCTGTGAGCCACACTCAGTCCTCAGACATGTTTGGTTTGGCCCACAGTTTACATGGAGTTTTGCCAACATTTTTTAAATCAGCAAATTTCAGCAAAACATTCAGAGTAGAAATATCTGAAGGTTGGCAACCCTTAACACAAACGGCTATAATTAGAGTAGTTCTCACTTAACGAACATCATAGATAGGTTCTGCAACTTTAAGGGAAATAACGTAGCATGCAACCAATTCTACCACAGGCTAATCGATATAAACAGTTATGCTCCTATGGCAGCTCACCAAGGTTTTAATGAAACGGCACAGAATGAGACAATGCTATTCGAGGACCCGCTGCTTCTGGACTTGAGGGGCAGGTGCCCCTTCCAGTTGGTGCCCCCTGTCCTGCAGCCTCCATCTACATCCAGGTCCCCACAACACCTGCGTGTTGGTCCTTGGTGTGTACACACACACACACACACACACACACACACACACACACACACACACACGGCTTCCCGCAGAGACCAAGGACCTACATGGTCATGTGTGCGGGATCGAGGCCTTCCAAGTGCTCTCAGCAGGACCCACATTCTGGGGGATTCCCGCTGTGGAATGAGTCTGCAAGAAGACACACCTTGCCAGCTCGCTCCCCAGCCCAACGGGTCCCCGCAGCCACGCCCTGTAACTGACGGAAGCTGTGAACCGGAAGCTGTGAACGGCGCTGAGGGAGGCATCGTCTTTGCTCACGTCACTCCCGCCCCAGCCATCGCCTGCTCACTGGAACACGACTTCCTGAAGTTGCAATACGCACGCCACAGTACCTGATTTCACAACGGCCTCGGCTAAGGAGCCAAGGGGGAGGGAGTATTTATTCATTAAAGCAAACCAAATTAACTGAGCTTGGAGGATTTTGCAATGGTGCCGGAGGTGAGTGACTGTAATTGTGTCTCTGCCTCAGGCAACCGGCCGAGGAGGTGAGTCTTCAGAACCCACCAAAGCACCTCCTCCAAGGTCAACAGGCAGCCTGGCTCACTCTCACCCAGGATGCCACACCGGAGGGCAGACAGTCAAATGTGGACCAACAGTCCATCGCCATGCCGACTTCTGGGCCATTCCATAGCAGCCACACAATCCCCACATACACTCCTCTCCCTTCTTCACACCAGCTTTAGCCCCGTTCCCTAGCCCAAGGTTCTTCTGGAACCTTCTTCCAGGTTAATGGTCTAAAGCAGTGGTCGGCAAACTCATTAGTCAACAGAGCCAAATAGCAACAGTACAACGATGGAAATTTCTTTTGAGAGCCAAATTTTTTAAACTTAAACTTCTTCTAATGCCACTTCTTCGAAATAGACTCGCCCAGGCCGTGGTATTTTGTGGAAGAGCCACACTCAAGGGGCCAAAGAGCCACATGTGTGGCTCTCGAGCCGCAGTTTGCCGACCACGGGTCTAAAGTCCATAAATCAGTCTCAGATGGCTTTAACAACATCATTAACGGACGGAGACCACAAACTCATGCACGGGTCCTTCTGGCTTCTCTCTGTACTATATTCTGTGCTATATTTCACATGTTAAGTGTAGCCCCTCCCCTCTCCCACCCCCCACTTTCTTTTAGTTCAAAATCCTTTGAAAAGGTCACTTTCTATCACTACTACGGGCAGAGCAATCTCATACATAGAGAAATAAATGCACAACTTTCAAATGGAAAGGAAGTTGTCCACGCATTAGCCAAAGCCATCTAGGGTGGCCACACAGGGAGAGACACTACCCCGAGGCCAGGCCACCAGCCACTTCCCGAGGCCCCGCCCGCCCGCCCGCAGGCCCTCACCTGTCCGGTAGCCAGTGCTGTTGAGGTACACGGCAAAGGTGCGGCTCTCGTGCTGCGCCTGCCAGGAGGGCGAGGAGCAGTTCTCGTTGTTGGTGTAGGTGTTATGGTTGTGGACGTACTTCCCGGTGAGGATGGAGGACCTCGAGGGGCAGCACATGGGCGTGGTCACGAAGGCGTTGATGAAGTGCGCCCCGCCCTGCTCCATGATGCGCCGCGTCTTGTTCATCACCTGCATGGAACCTGCAACCAGAGCTGGAGGTGAGATGCCGCCAGTGGGTTCTAACTCATGCCCCCGGTAGGGCATGAAACCATTAGGGGCTCTCAACCGGATGACACCCCCCCCCCCCCATTCCCGGGGAGGGGAATGCATTTTGGAAATCTCCCGGGACAGATGGATACTACTGGCACTTGTGGGCAGCGGCCAGCAAGCCACTGTGGGATCAACCTTCACCATGAGGAGGCATCCGGGTCCCCAGTCCTCCTGGGCGTTTATGGGGTGCAGGTAACAACCTGCTTATAAGTTACCTGAGCCTAGAATGGAACTCTGTTTTACACAGGAACAGATTTTTTTTTTTTTTTTGCAGGGTATTCATATACACGGATTTTTTTTTTTTTTTGGAAGCAACTATTATGTAAACCGAGGGAAGACTACACTTTGCTTTGTTTGGAACCTTCCCAAGAATTGTTGGCTCTTATTGAAATCTGGTCACGCCAACCCCCTGGCTCACCTCTGAATACTTCTGAGCCGAAATGCTCGACACCAGACACCTCCCCCCAGATCTAACGCATCAGCGGAGCCTCTTCTAGTGCCCTCTGGACTCACTCTGGTTTCTGATTCCCTTGAGCTCTTATTCCACGTGCAGCGTGTGTTATTAGGGCTTAATTATACACCACCAGGCACAGTGGTTCCAGTCATGCCTATTCTTGTTTCTCAGTGAAGCTTTCGGCGGACTAAGGCACGCAGGAAGAGGAGGAAACTGGCGTGTGTGGGCACCTTACGGTGGGGAGGTGCTTTCACATTCCCTGCTATGCCCTTGCTCAGCGCTCACGCCTCAACGCCCCCACGGCGTGTGACAACACAGCAGGTGCTCAATCAATGTGTGAAGAGTGGGTGCACAATTGTACTCTATGGCTGGTACCCAATCACTTCGCAGCTGTAATGGAGATAGTGGGATTTCTCTTCCTCTATGGCCATCGCTGCTCTTTTCCTTTTGCCTGCAGTCCTTAGGGTCTGTAGGACTGCACGATGGCACGCTCTCTAAGACGCACCCACGTCCTAGGCCCTGAAACCTGTGAATGTGACCTAATTCGGAAAAAGGGTCTTTGCAGACCCACTGAAGGACCTGGAGGTGAAATCGTCCTGGATTACCCGGGTGGGCCCTCAATCCAATGACAAGTGTCCTGGCAAGAGGCAGAAGCAGGAAGACGCAGACACAGGGCGCACGGCCACGTGAAGATGGAGGCAGAGAGCAGAGGGACGCAGCTACAAGCCACGGATGTCTCGAGCCCCAGACGCTGGAAGAGCGGGAAGGACTCTCCCCCGGAGCCTTCGGAGGAACAGCCCTGCGGGCAGCCTCATTTCTAACGTCTGTCTCCAGCTGAGAGAGGCCATTTCTGTTGTTTTAAGCCACCCAGTTTGTGAAAACCTGTGAGGACAGCAGCAGGAACGCAATACAGCATCTACCGGGCATCTGCGGTTCTAGCCGGGGAGCCGCTGGTCCCAATCACCAAGAATCCCCTAGAGGCCCGAAAACAACCAGTCAGACCCCCTCAGCACTCTGTCCCTCAAGGCTAAGAGTGAAAAGGAGATCTACATCGCTCTTACCCACCTTTCTGCCAAATACAGAAAGAAATGGAGCCAGAGCTTCCCTGAGGCAAACACAGATCCTATGTCTTCACGCTTAAAACATCCAATAACTTCTCATTGCACACACACAAAAAAAGCCAATTTCTGCCTGTGTCCTAAGACTCTTCGAGACCTGTCCTCCCCCCCCCCCAACCCACTTCCAGTGTTTGTCTGACCTCATCTCCTCCTCCTCCTTGCTCAGCTGGCTGCACTGGCCTCCTCACTGTTTCTTAAATGCTCCAGCTCATCCCTGCCCCAGGACCTTTGCACTTGCTATCGCCTCTGCCTGAGACTTTTTCTGAGATTTCGCTTTGGTTTGTCCCATTATTCAGATCTCAACTTAGAGGTCACCTCCGCATCCAAGTCACCTCTTCCCCATCTGAAGGAGCCCCACTCTGCTTACTTCCTGCCACACCAGTGGACATGTCTTCTTAGCATCTATCTCCTGCTGAAATGGTGTTTTCCTGGTTTGCTTGGTTATGATCTGCCTCTCCCCCTGGACTGAGAGTTCTAGGGGATCCAGGTGCTGTCTACCCCCCCCCCCCCCACCCACCGCAGGCATATATCATTGGTGCTCTGTAAAACTCCCCGAATGACAGGAAAACAGCAAAGCCTGCCCTTTCAAGCCCAGTGCAGAGGCGGTTTTATAAGGGACGCCCTCCCGGAGCCAGGTGTGCTTCCTGAGCCTCTTGGCCAAGGTTGCTCCCGGAGCGGGGAGGAAAGGACCTGCTTTGTGTTTGAACAGGAATCGTCAGGCCTGGGACCGTGTGAGCATCTGTATCAAGGTCACATGCCCTTGTAAGAAGTCCCCAGGGGTCGCAGCTGCAACGGGTGGGCAATAATGGGCTTTCCACCAGGTGTGATGTTTTCCTTTGAAGGGGGTGGAGGCGGTGAGCTGAGGCCCCCCTCAACCAGCTGGTGCTAACCTGCTGAAACCCGATGGAGCGATGGAGCGTGGGGATCTCAGAGTCCCTGTCTCAGGGTCTGGCAGAGCCCTGGGGCCTCACCAGCCGCAGGCCGCCTTCTGCTGGCCAATCCGTTCCTTCCACCTTGGATTTTTACCACAAACTAAGATATCAAGGCCATGCCCTAGAAGCCAAGCTTGCATATCGGCCACCCTCACACCTCATGGCTTTTGCCAGAGAAGTGCCCTCCACCTGGGATGCTCCCTCCTGGCCTCCTTCAGGTGACTGACCAAACACCAGACATCCCAGAGAGACCAGTGCTGAAATCGCCCTTCCCCCTCCAGACCTTCCCAATCCCTTCCCTGCCTTACTTCCCTCAGGCCGAAAGCCACTTCCAGTTCCCTTGTTTGCATGCTGCCTGTGGCTTCCACGGAGCAGCTCCATGGGGGCGGGATTTGGGCCTGTCCCGGACGGTGTGGCTCAGTTGGTTGAACATAGTCCCAAGCGGGTTCAATTCCCACTCAGGGCACATGCCGGGGTTGTGGGCTTGATCCCCAGTAGGGGGCGTGCAGGAGGCAGCGGATCTATGTTTCTTTCTCTCAACGATCACTCTCACTCTCTCTCTCCCTCTCCCTTCCTCTCTCTCTAAAATCAATTAGGAAAAAAACACACAAAAAAACTGAACAAAAAGGGCCTACTTTGTTCACTGTCATATTCCCAAGCCTAGCACAGTGCCTGGCACATAATGGGTGCTCAACAGATATCTGCTAAAATAACCAAAAAGTCATCTTACTCTTTGGGTTTCCATGTAACTCAGGAGCCCAAGCTAGTTTGTGTCCATGGATGTACTGTGCATGTGGGTGCTGTGCAGTGGGTTTAAAACATTTAACTTTCAACAGCACTACACAGATCACATGCTCTCTAGTTGGCCGCACTCCCCAGCACTCCCTATAGTCTCACACACATTACCTGCCTGGTCCCTGAAGGCCTTGGTTTTGCAATTCCTAACGTAACTTAGCTGTTGATCAGCTCCAACCTGTTTGTGGGGTAGAGGGTAGTTTCTATGTCAACAGACATCATGCTTATTATTAATGTGGTGCCTGTCACTGGCTGAAAGTTGGTTGTGTACATGGTGCTGGGCACATGGCATACACCGTTTAACCTAATCCTCCCAACAGCCCATTTACCAGAAGAAGGATCGGGGTGCAGGGAGATTTAAATGACTGGTCGAGGCTGCAGAGCTGGGGAAGTGGGATGTGAGGATTCAGACCCAGGCTTGTGTGATGGGAGAGATGGGTGCTGGGTGTCACTGTAGGAAACATTCAGTTATGTCACGTGGGAGGTGGTGACACTGTACAAGGAAGTGCACAGAGGTCTCCGTGTACTTGAACAACTCTTGGCTGTAGCCAGGCTCAGAACAGTCCCTGGACTGTAGGCACATCCGGTCCCCTAGTCACCCCAGAGGTGACCTTGGCTGGCACAGCAGCCGTGAGAGTGGCACAGGGTCACAGCACCAACCGCCGGGGACGCCAGTGCTGGGAGAGTGGCTCCTCTCACTCCGGGTAAACTCCAGGAGAGTCTCCGTAACCCTGCACACCTTCTGCTTTGACAGGGAGGGAACTGGCCCCCTGCGTGGCGATCCAGGAGGCAGCAGAATTAGCTTATACTGGATCACATGTTCTACTTTCCTTCCATTTGGGGCAAGGAAGGCAAGCTTCTCTCACTCAGGGTAGTGGGATCCTGTTCGATTTTTTAAAAAAATGAAACATTAGTAAATAAGAGTACAGGTGGCACACAGATATGGTAAAAATCGTGCAAAGGCAAGGGGCCGGCGGTGTTTGGTACGCACGGGCTGGGTGCAGCCCAGAACTGTCTACCCGATGAGGCCCCTTGGAAGAGGTGCTCAGAGACACCTTGGGTGCCACACCCCCAAAGCTGAGCTCCCGCTGCCCCGTCCCCTCACGGCTCCTCCGGCAGCTCCTCCCTCTGCCTCCAGCTACTTAGGAAATCATCGTGGCTACCCCATGGCCCCGTCTTTCCATTCCCACATCTAATCCATCAGCGACGCCTGCTGTTCTTCAAAGTCTATCCACAGCAGAGCCCCGTGGCCTCCTCGCTGGGATGGAGCTCACCCTCTTTCCTCTTATTAGGTCAACTGCTTCCGGACTGGACTCTGACTGTTTATTCCCTATGGAGCCGCCAGAGTGCCCCCTCTCCTCAGTATCCTCCATAGCTCCCACCTACTCGAGAACAAAGTCCCCACGGCCACCCACAGGCCCTGCAGGACCCAGCGCCCGCCCCAGCGCCCGCCCCTCCCAGCCTATTCTGCAGCCAGGCTCGCGCCCGCCTCAGAGCCTTTGCCATGCAGTTCCTCCCGCCCGGCTCCCCCACGGCCTGTGCCCTCACCCCTTCTTGTCTCTGCTCAGAAGTTCTCTTCTCAGTGAGGCCTTCCCTGCCCCGCACATCCACAATTTTACTCGCTGCCCGCATGTTTCATATCCTCTTCCTTGTTTCACATTTTCAACTCTGACACGTTATCTTTCTTCCATATTTATCTTGCTTGTCATCCCCCTACAGCCCCAGATGCCAGTGCTGGGAGGGCGGCAAGTACTGACTGTGCCTCACAGCCCCAGCCTAGAACAGTGCCTGGCATACAGCAGGTGCTCAATAAATATTTCTTGAAGAAATGAACCTAGGGCAGTCCAGGCAGAATCAACCCTCTGCCTGCTCTTCACAAACAACGAAGGAGGAAGCCGCCAGTAATGAGATTTCAGCCTCTCTCGGTCTCCAGAGGCGGCAGAAAGGACAAAGCCGCCCACTGACCCGTCCGACCCTTCTCCTGGAGCAGGGAGGCCGCCGCCTGGTGAATAATTCACCTGCCGTCAGCAGCCCCGGGTGCTGCGCTGGCAAAAAGCAAACAGCCTGCAGAACCGTTTCTTAGGTTTAATCGGCACAAAACCGGGGTCCCAAAGTGCTTATATCTCCATCCCACTCACTTCAGAGACGGGAGCGACTGGCTGCTCCGGACCCCTGGTTCCCTGCGCGGTGCGCTCACGCCTGCCGCAATGAGGGGGCTGGAGGAGAGCTGTGTCCGTCCGCCATGGACGCAAAATCGAACAATGCTGCGAGGCGGCCGTGCATCTGTGCACAAGCAGCACTACATGCTAAGCCTCCCCTCGGGGACAGTAACCTGCTTTATTAAAACTGCCAGAGCGACGAGGCCCTGTCAAGCCACATCTGGAACACGGAAACATCTGACCGAGTCTCCTAGCCCGGCACGGCCCTAACGAGGACGGACGGCTCCGGTGGGAGGGAACGACGGGGAAGACAGGGCCACACAGAAATAAAAAGGCCAGTTTTCAGTATTTCACACAAAGCCGAGCCAGCCAACCAAAACTTACCGTGTCCAACACAAACCTGGGGACACGCAGACAAAAACAGACTCGGTTTCTTTCCGTGATCAAACCTTCCGACCGTGCTGGCCAGGGGTGAAGTCACCTCACACCTCTCCGGGACCCCCACGGCCTGGGGCGCCCCACCCCTACCCTGAGGATGGCACTTAAATTCGGCTGCCCAGACCACTCGCCTGCCAGGAACGTGGCATTTCTCCCATGACGCCCATTTGCCCACCCACATGGTGATGGCTTTTCTTTGGTCCTCTCCGTGCACCGCCTGTGCTATTATTTGATACTTGGCTTTAAAGTGACTTTAAAAAAAATAAACTTGACTCTCAGTCCAAGTAACTGTGAAATTCTGGGTTTGATGTGCTAATGACACACCTTTTGATGTCCATCAAAATAAGTTCATAAGTAGTAAAATCAGAATTTGCTGACCTGTCCCCTGAGATGACCTTGCGAATTCCCTGGGCATTTTAGGAGCCACTGAGTTAATTTGCTTTTCTAAAGGTCTGGGTTAGAGTCATCGCTACCTATGGGGACTTGGCAGGTGCGTGGGGAGGGGGGGGCGGCTCTCAAGATTCAAAACCTAATCCAATTTTTGCCCTTCCTGGGCCTTAGGGGGCTCACATCCATGTTCTGCCCTAGAGGCCTGTGCCAGCTGGGAGCAGACGCCAACCTCCGATAGCCCCAACCCTGATGGCACGGGGCACTGGTTTTGATGGGTAACTAAGGAGATGAAGCCTTCCCACGCTTGTTTTCTTAAAATTCTATGGAAGTGATCAGGGCCTGGGATGTGAGGCCCTCCTTGGGAAAGCAGCGAGGGTGGGACCTGTGTCTAAAGATAATCACCTCTCACCTGGACTGTTGCAGAATCCTAGCTGAGAGAGAGACAGGTAAAGTCTGTAGTTCGATGCTTGGCACACAGCAAGCACTTCGTGCATGTTAGCTTTGGAAAATTTTAATTATTGTGGCTCCCAATTACAGTGTAACCCAGTTCCCCGAAGGAGGGCCTCTGGACAGAATCTTGTCTGCACGTGTGTTTAAAGATTTTTTCAGGCTGTTCGAAAGTGTTTAAAAGTTTGAATTAATTGCTAACCTTGTATTTTTAATTGGGAGATTTCACATCGATCCAGCTTTCAGGCTTCGCTTGAAAAATACGAAGATCTGGCCTTGATGGGCCAACAGGTGCATTGAAGCAAAGCTGGCTTTGGAAGGGCCCCGTCCGGTTCTCCTGGGTCCTCACCATGCCCACGTCCCTCACTTGCAACACCTGCCCGGCCCTGTGGGCATTGAGTTTACAACCTTTGGCTGATTCCATTCCAGCTGAAGGAACCAGCTAAGTAAACCAACACCCACAAAGGACAGCTTGAAGAGGGAGGAGCAGGCTGTGGGTCTGGGTAAAGGCTGGAACAGAGAGCCTTGCCCTGCACAGGCAGGGGGTGAAGGTCCCTGAGCGGAGGCCATAGGTGAGAAAGACTCTGTGCCCTGCACCATCTTCCAGCCACTATGCCCACCCATGGGCTGCAACCCACGTGGCAGCCCTCATCTGGTCCTCCAGTGCCCCTGGAATGCCCACAATGTCACTGGATCAGACTGTGAGCTGCCTGCCCAAGGGATACCTCTTTAGGAGCCATCAGACCCCAACCAAGCAGCTCTGTCCCTAGCAGGAGGGTGAGAGAAAGGTGGGGATGGGGATGGGGGGGTGGGGTGGGCGGGGAGAGACCAACAGCAGCAACCGAGTCCACATCTGGAGTCGAGGACTCCGCTGTTTCCCGGGCTGGAATGGGCTCACTGTTGTCCGCTGGCAACAGTTCAGAATGACGACACTGGATTCCTGGGACCTGCTTCTCCAACGAGATCTCACAACGGTGGCAAAGGGGAAACCATTCCCGATTCCTGGATATTATAAAGTCGAATGCAGTTTCTGTCTTTAGCTATGAAGAGCTAAGGCTCGAAATTGGTTCCTAATGAATTAAGCAGATGTCGAAGAGGCAGTATTGGAATTTCATTAATGAACACTGGGCTGTCAGAGAGATCATGAAGTTCATTTTTCCTCCTCTGCCTTCTGCTGGCTCTGGCTGCAGAAGGTTCAGGGAGAAAATTCTGATGAGGTCGTTTTCCGTGGAGAGGAGGTGGCAGAGGGACCCCGGGAAAGGGCAGGTCACCCTGGTCATAAATGGCAATCACTGGTCCCCTCCCCTCTGCGAAGCCCCACCCAGAAATGTTCCTTTCACTTGTAATTCTCCAGCGCCCTTCTTTCCCCACAAGGGATCTCCAGCCTCTGCCCATTTCTCAGGGTGGGCTGCACGGAGCCAGTCCCCTAGCCCCTGGCCCGGTGGGTGATGTTGGCACAGCAGGCCAGTGTCAGTCATAAGCTTGGAAACCGGTTCCTCCGCCCCCCCCGTCTCCCATCTCTGTAAATGGCACCACCATCTGCCCAACAGCTCAGCCAAAAACCTAGGAGTCATCCTTGATTCTCCTTCGCCCCCCTCCCACTTGCAATCCATCAACAAGTGCTGCCTGCCAGACCTTCAGGACAGGACACGCTCCATCCACCCCTCTCCCTCCGAGAGCCCCCATCCTCTCCCACGTGGACAACTGGTCTCCCTGATTCTGCTCTCGTCCCTGGGTCACCCCCTTTCTACCCTTGGCCAGATGGACCGCTGAAAACATGAGTCACGTGCATGTGGCCTGTTCACAACATTCCAGTGTCTTTCTATTGGCCTCCCCCCACCTCCCCTCTGCCCTCACCCCCAGCCTTCTCCTGCTCGCTCCCAGGTCCCGCTGGCTGTCCTTCCTGCCACACATCTCCTGCACTTCTCCTTCTGCCTGAGATGCTCCCCCACCCCCTTTCCACATGAATGACTCCTTCTCACGTGCAGCACCCATCCCACGACCACGCCGCCCCTGCTAGAGGTGCTGCCCTCCCTGGGACCCTTGCTCTTGATCTCGCTGTGGCCACGACCCTGGGCAACCCACGAAAATCTGTCTCCCTCCTTCTCAACAGGTCCTGATTTTAATCTTCGATGCACTTAGCTAGAAAACTAGCTCTCCGAGCCTCTCTTGTAGCTACATGTGGGAGTGGTCCTCACTGGCCTTCCGGATCCTCCCTCTGCCCAGCTCTCCCGTTGGGGAGTGGACCCGGAGCTGTACCCACAGGTGACTTTACCCTCTGGCTTTGGGTTGGGGGTGGCCAATGCGGGGCTTGGGAGATCAGGGAGAGATGAGCTGAGGTTGGGGTATGGATCCTGTGGTCGACGGAGGGGGACAGCTCCTGGTAGGTGGTCTTGGTGTCTCTCGTTTCCAGTCCATTCGCTCCTCTCATCCCCTTAATCTTGGGTGGGGATGCCCCCACTGCTACTAACTAACCTTGGGTGCTGCATTACCACTTGGGACAAACCAAATTTCTTGTGTGCCCCCCCCTTTTTTTTTTTGCTGAGACAACGGGGCTAATAAGCTCTGCCCACGTTGCATGTGATGTCCAAGATGAGGTCCTTCAAAGGAGCCGACTCAACTGGAAGGTCCACCCTTTTGCTCTTCTGCGTCTTTCTTCTTATTGCCTGGGATATGGCTGTGACAGATGGAGCTCAAGCAGCTATTCTGAACCACGAGGATGCCTTGAACATGGAAGCCAGGTGAGAAGCATGGTGGCACAGAAAGGCAGAGAAGGAGCTGGGGTCCCAGATAACCTTGAAGCCACCGTGCCAGGCCTGAACTGCCAACTTCCAGATATTTTTATGTGAGTGAGAAGCAAACGCCTATCTTGTGTAAGCCATTGCTATTTTATATTTTTTTACATGCAGCCGAACTTAATCCGATATACTCAGCTTCCAGAATTGAAGCGATTTCCCAAGTGTTGCTGAATTGAGAGAAAAAAAAAAAAAAAGAAGTCTTGCAGGAATGTGCTTGGCACGTTGAACACCAGGGTGGGTCCAAAGGAGCCTCTTCTTCCCGAGGTAACGGCCTCGACGCGTTTTTCCAGCCCTAGCGAGCAGCGGCTCAGTGTCAGGAGCTGGTGTCTCAGAGAGGCCGAGCTGGAAGTGACCTCCGACCTGGTGTCCGGAATCTGGGCACCTGTCCTGGGCGCCCAGCCACTTGGCCCCTGCAGAGCACCCAGGCCTGCGATGTCAAATTGACTCCGGGACATCGCAGGAAAGCGATGGGATTGGACCCAGGAAAGCCCAAACAGGCAAACCATCTGCAGGCAATCCCCATGCTTCCCTGGCCCAGGCCCACCCAGAACTTCTGACTCTGAAGGCTGGCTCCTTGGATAGCTCCTCTTGGCCGTTCACAGGCATCTGCAATTGACCGGGTCCCCACCACAGCTCTCCCCATCTCCGTACACAGAAAATCCCTCCTTGCAGATGTCTGGGTCAAAATCTCTCCCACCCCACATCCGACCCATCAGCACATCTTACCAGCTCCACCCTCTACGTGCAGCACCTGCCTCCTTTTCCCCACTCGGGTCTGAGCCGCCATCTCCTGCCTGGACCATTGCAGTAGACTCCCCACTGGGCACCTCTCCTGCCTGGACCATTGCAGTAGACTCCTCACTGTAGTCCCTGCTCTATGACACCCCTTTAGTCTGTTCTTCATATAATAGCCAGGGGGGTCGTATCAAGACATATGTCTGAGGATGTTCTTCCTCTGTTCAGTGTTCTCTACTGGTACCCAACTCAGTCAGAAAGCCCAAGTCCTCTCCCTGGTTCAGAGGCCCTGCGTGATCCACCCTCCCACCACCCCGTTACCTCTCAGACCTCCCTCCCTCCGGGTCCCCACGCTCCCACTTCTCTGCCAACCAGGCCTCTTGGCTGCTCTGTGAGCCTGCTTCTGCCTCAGGGCCTTCACACCCACTGTTCCCTCTGCCTGGAATGCTCTTCCCCAGGGGAATCCCCTTGACTGGCTCCCTTCCTTCCTTTGCCTTCTCAGTGAGGCTACCCTACACCACATCACAGCTCTCCCTTTCCCACCCCTTTCCTAGCTGCTTCCCTTCCTTGCTTTATTCTTCTCCTCACTTTCACTATCTTACGCACTACATACTTTAAACGTATTTTTACTCAACTCTTGCACTAGAATGTAAGCTCCATAACAGCAGAGATGGTGCCTGTTTTGTTTGCTGCCAGGTTGTAGGTGCTCAATCAATACCTGCTAAACCCTCCTGTGAGTGAATGAATCTGGTCCACCCTCCGAGCACCTAATTCAGAGAGAGCCTGTAAGGGTGCTGTGGGCATCTCCTGGACTTGACCGCACCCCAGGCATTCCGCCTCCTTTGGGTACCAGCTCTTGATTTTTGCTTTAGAGAGTCACCCCTACTCAGCAATCCTTGTCCTCATGCCAGCCTCGTGGGAGGAAGCATCTTGCTGAAATGTCAAAACACTGCTGTTCCCATTGTACTGGGTTTGGCAGTGACCTTTTCCCGAAGGCAATGGCTACTGGGTTTTCATTTACAACAGTAATTTAGAGCTTCCTTTCAAAAGGATACTTAAGTCTAAAAAAGTAAGTCTAGTTGAAGAAAATTTCAAATAATAGAACAGACGGCCCTGGGATGCTGCAAACATTCCCCCGCTCCAGGGGGGCCTGTGTCTACCTCACCTGTGTCTCAGAGCCCGTCCCAGCCCCCGAGGCTCACCCACGGATCGACCCTGGCAGGGTCCACCGGTCCACGGGCCCTCTGACCAAAGGACACATGCGAACAAGACTTGGCTTCCGTGTGCTTCTTCAGAACGCTCCTCTCTGCTGGTGAAGGCCGGCCAAGACCCTGCTGGTCTCCGAGGTCACCCAAACCCAGGGGCTTTCCCAATGGCTTGGAACATGTGTTGAGAATTGAGGCCACGCCTTCACTACCATGCCCTGGGACCAGGCCCCTTGGGCATTGGACACTTGTGCGAGACAGCTCAAGGAGGTGTGTCAAATGCACGCAGGGAAAGGAAACACGCACAGGCAGCCCTCCCCGAACGGCCTTGCAATTAGAAAACAGGACAAGCCGTCCCTCCTCTGTGCTGCGTCCCGCACCGACTCCCTCAAGCAGACCCTAATTAGGATGGACGGCTGCTTTCCACCCTGGGACTGGAAGAAAGCCTGGAAATTTTCTTAGTCGCGAAGTCTCCAGCCCCGAGAACCATCGGAACTGCCGCACGGATGAGCAGAAAATAGCAGATGATAAATTTTTTAGGACCACCCTCTGCGTGCCAGTTGTCGCAGACTGTGAGATAATGTGCTGGCCTTTTTGGGAACATGCATTATTGATCTGGGTCTGTCTAGTGGTTTATAAAAAGCCCCTCCTCCCCCCACTGCCACCTTCCCCTCCCTCACCTCCTGGAGGAAGGCAGCCTCCTTCAAAAGCCAGTCCTGCCACTGGAGGGGCTGGCTCAGGAGCGGAAGGGAGGATAAGCAGGCACCGATCTATGCAAGCTAGTGCTTCGAGGTGGGAGCTGACAGATGCCACGGGAAACCAGGGCTCTAAACCCACCATCCACCGTATCCACTTCCTGGAATTTATCTTTCAGAAACACTTTCTATCTTTGGGTGTGCAAAGACGTGTGTATAAAGACACTTCTGGCAATGGTATTTGTACTGGTGAAAACTAACAAAAAAAACTCACTAACCATCTATAATAAGAAAGGCATAATATGCTAATTAGACCAGACGTCTTTCCGAAGACCTTCCGGACGAAGCTGGGGCTGCGAGGGCCGAGGTAAGCTGCCGCGGCTGTGAGGGCCGAGTCCCTTGCAGGAATTTCGTGCATCGGGCCTCTAGTCTAGAAATAACAGCCATCCCAGGAGACTGGTTAAGCAGAGCAGTGGTTAAGACCACGGGCTCTGGGTTCAAATCCTGTTTAGCCATGTTCTAGTTGTGTGACCTTGGACAAGAAACGTCCTTTCTCTGTGCCTCTGTTCCTCTATCTATAAAACAAAGAGAATGAATCTATGCATTCAAGTAAGCCATGGTTTTCTTTGCTCTCCTCTCTCCCATGTCCTCATTACACTCACTTTTCCTATATTTGCACATCCCATTGGTTTTGAGAGTCACAGAGGCAGACTTACAATCAGATTCGGGCATGAGGCTTAGTTAGATCATGTTGCTGCAGCAAAAATGTGTTGTTCCTAAAATGGGCATTCACTCACTCATCCTGGTTCAGGCCAAAAATTCAGAAGTCATCTCGAAGCCCTCTTTTCCTGAACCCCTGACCTCTAACCCATCCATCACTGTCCTGCCCCTCCCTCTGCTCTGCTCCGGTCCCAGCTTCCATCATCACCTGCCAAGTCACTGCACCGGCCTCCAAATGGGTGTCCCCGTCTCTGTTCTTGTTCTCTGTGATCTAATCTCAACATCAAGTCAGAGGGATCCTGTTGGAACCTAAGGTAGATCACGGCCCTCCCCTGCTTAAGGTCCCCGATCCATGTCTGTTTCACTAAGAATAAAACTCAAAACCTTCACCATGCCCACAAGGTGCCTGCGGCCTGGTCCCGTCGACTCCTGGCCTCATGTCTCTCCATTTGTATATACCCCAGCTAGCTCCACCACCGCTCACAACATTCCTTCTGTCCCTACCCACCCAGCTCATTTCTAACTCCGTATCTTTGCCTTTTCCATTCTCTCTGCCTGGAACGATCCTTCCCCAGTCCCGAGGCTCCCAGGACAGTGCACTGCACAGCAGATGCTTAATACAGATCTGCTGAGTGCATGAAAGAGCGTCCAGGGGGCCCTGAATTCCCACACATAACTAGGACCTAGTCACTCGAGGGGGCCCCTGAGGCAAGACCCAGGTGCTCTGAAGCCCAGGTGCTACCTGCACGCGCACTCTGCAAAATTCTGCTGGAAACAACACTCACTTCCCTATGGCTGAGGTCTGCAGAAGCCCTGTGGTTATCAGCCACGAGGCATGCTAAACGGTGCGGGGGAGATAGGGATCACGTCTGTCAATCTGTCAATAAAAGCTCCGGGCTCCGATTACTTCCTGGCGGCGCTGATAAGCTCCCTGTGAAAAATCTATACTTGTGATCATTAATACAAATCATTACAAGGGGTGACTTGGATTTAAATAAATCACCCTCTCTTGGCAGTTAAAGGACTGATTCATGTTTTTAATAACCGATCCAAAAAGGGTGTAGATTTGCAGTTGGATCTTCATCACAATCTTACATTTGGTTGCAAAGGCTTGTCCAGTAACCCTTTAATTTGACTGCCTCCAGTGATATTTGGTTGTCCTTTGGGCGTGGGCAGAGGCTAAAGGCCAAACCCTCACCTGGTCAACTATTGGCACTCCTTACCACAACCCGGGAGAGCCTCCGAGATCTGGCTCTATCCTCGCTCTCCAACCTCATTTCGTTCAGCCCTTTCCCAGGCTCCAGCCACATCTGTCTCTTTGGCCCTGCCTCAGGGCCTTTGCACATGTTGTTTCCTCTGCTTCAGAAGGCTCCCCCAGCCCCGCCAGATATTTACAATACACAGTAGTATTGATGATGAGAAGGAAAATGCGCAAGGCTCGTGTGCTGTCCAGAACGGCTGCCACAAGCCACAAATGGCTATGGGCACCTGGAAGGTGAACAGTCCTAATTGAGATATGTTCTAAGTGTAAAACACACGCCAGATTTTGAAAACAATATGAAAAATGTAAAATACCTCATTCATGATTTTTTCTATTGAAAAAATTTCTATTGAGATGATACTACAGGTCCAGTGGGTTACATCAAATGTTATTAAAATTAATTTCACCAGTCTCTTTTTTACTTTCTAAAAAAAATGTAGCAATTAGAAAATTTTAAATTACTTATGTTATCTGCATTTACGGCTGGCACTATAATTTCACAGGGCAGCGCTGGTGTAGGATTTGATGTAGAGAAACGGAACCAAGAAAACCAGTAAATTCAACAGGGAGAAGACACAAGGTAAGGAGAAAGGTTTCCACGTGGGAGAGCCTCAAAGCTGAGCTGGAAACAGAAATGGAGATGGAGCCAGGGGAGGAGAAAGTCCAGCTGAGACTTTCTGGAGGCCTCCCTCTCGGTGGCCTCATTTATGGGGTCTCTTTCCCATGCAAATGAGGCCACCCACAGCTTGGGTGGAGGAGCCCATGTCTTGTTTAGGAGGGTAGGGGGGATGGTTTATGCAATAAACCAAAGGTGCGGCCCAGGAGCGGCTGGTGTGAGGGATAAAGGGGAGGTGTGGAGGCCTTGAGCTGGAGAAGCCCTTGGGCACAGCCCTTGCTGAGCCTGCCATCCGTGTAAATGACCTAAACTAGGCAAGGGCCCCTGTCCTCACCCGCTCCACCTGGAGCCCACAGTGCTGCGTGGGGAGGAAGCTCAGGACTAGAGATGGCCCAGCTCGTCCTCCTGAGACAACGTCTCTGTGAACTGGGTCGGGTCACTACCAATAGGGATGGCTTCCTGCCCCTGGATGCCACCCAGGAAAGCTGAGCCTCTCAGCTGTTGAGGTGGGGGGAGCAGGGGCTCACACATGTATGTGTGTATTCGTGTGCATGGGAGGGTGATTCCTTCTTCTGTTCAGTGTCATGTCAGCACAAACATTACCACCTCCGAGAGCCCCTCCCCTGATTACCAATCCAAAGCAGCTCCAACCACCGTCCCATCCGGCACAGCGCCCTCTTCAGTTTCACCGGAGCACTGCTCCTTCTTGAAGTTATTAAATTAATTAACTAGTTAATTAAGCCCTGACTTTGGCCCGGGCCTGACCACTGGGCACAGAAGCTCAGGCAGGAGAGCAAGTGTGACAGGGCAGGACAAAGCCTCGCCTCCGCCAGGAAGGCCCAGAATGACACGGAGTCCGATGGGTTTCAGTCCCTCTTCCCAGCTGTGGAACCCCCTTCAATCTCTTTGTTTTAAAATACTATAAAACGGCTATTACGATAATACACACAGGCGTATCTAATGAAATAGTGCACGCGAAACTGCTTTACAAAATATCCAGCACCATAAAACCCAAGGAACCACAGCCATCACTTACATGTGAACCTGCAGTCACCCCGATGATCTGTCTCCCTCCCTCCATGAGAGCAGGCACTGTGCCGTCCTCACTCATTCCTGAAGCTCCAGGCCCTGGAACCATGCCTGGCACATGGCAGGCCCTCAACAGAAATCAGAGGAAAATATGAACTGGTCTGAATGTGGCTCCTTCAGAAGAGTGTGGAGAAATCCAGGAAGGGTTTTGCATTAGGAAAAGGCTGGAGACCCCGCACTTGCGCGTCCACAGGGGTGGGCCACCCCTGGGACTTGGTTGAGTCCACTACAAGTGACCTCTACAGCTGGACATGAGCACCGTGTGTCGGGAGCCTTAGCCCCAGCAGATGGCCCTGGGGCCCCGGGGAGGTGGCACCTGCTGGCCGGGAGCTTACCGAGCTCGACGTCCTGGTCATCTGTGAGCACCAGGATGATGTTGGGGCGGATGTTTCTGCGGTCCCTCTGGAACCGGCCCTTCAGGCGGTGGTGCGACAGGAAGGCGGAGCTCCCGCCCAGCAGAGGGAGGACCGAGGCGGAGAGCAGGCACAGCAGGAGGCCGGGGCGGGCCATTTTACGTTTCTGCTGGTCTGTCGCTTCTGGCGGGAGGCAGGAGTCTGGAGCTGCGCCTGGTGGACTTGCTTCTTTGCCCTCTTCCCTCTCCGCTCACGGACCTAAAGGAGCAGGAAGCGAAGCAGGTCAATCTTTCTGTACGGCTGCGATCGCTCAGACTTGCATAATGAGGCGCACGATGGCCTCGGGCACGGACAAGGACAGTTTATCTGATCGGGCGGCTCTAGCCGAGCAAACATCTAACACGGCTCAAGTGACAAGGAAAGTTATTTGCAATCTGCTCAGGCAACAGGCCGGTGGGGAAGCCTCCAGTGACCACTTCTGCAGCCAGAACTGTCCCCTGGACCCGCGGGCGGCTGGGTGTGCTGGTGGCAGCTCAAGCCCCAAATCCGCCGGTCAGCCGGTCACTGAACCACGCAACCACTTCCACACACAGAGCACCTCCAGAGAAAGGAAGGAAGCAGCCTGCTCTGGGGGAGCAGATATTTCTGGCCATCTCTTCTCAGCGGGCAGACAGAGGGGGCTGCAGCCGGCTCCCAGGCAGCCGGTGGCTCAGAGAGGGGCCGGGACAGCAGGGCGCGAATGGCGCCCATCCACGTTGGGCTGGACGACTCCCCATGCTTCAGCCCCGACTCCATCACTCACCAGCTCGGCTTCCCCATCAGTAAGCCCGTGGGGAGCAGGGGAGACACGGCTGTTATTAGAACCTGATGCAGGCGGGATGTGTGTGGAGGCCCCCTGCCAGCACCAGAGCTGGGCAAGTTATTCATATTAGTTTTAGGTTGTAGAATAAACAGAATGACAGAAGAGCTGTCACATTCCACTGTGACCTCAGTCACCCCCCCATCCCACCACACCCCAGATCAGGTCACACGCAAGGCTGGGGGACGGGCGGCGGGAGGGTGAGCTTGGCTCAGGCAGGTCTCTGCGGTCATTTTTCTATTTCTTGAGGAAATGAGCCTTCAAGTCCTGTCCAGATAGAGACTTTCGGTCTCATTTATTTAAGGAGAGAGAGCGAGAGTGTGTGTTTGTGTGTGTCTGTGTGTGTGTGTGAGAGAGAGAGCGCGCGCAAACAGACGTGTTGAGAGGAAACCAAGCTTGATGGAGTCAGGCTGAGTCACCGTCCTGTGACCTTGAAGGACCATGGGGAACCCCACCCCAAAGTCAAGGCTCAGGGAACTCGGCAAGGTCCCCAGTTTCTGCAGAGTGGAATGTTGCCTTCATTTCTCCTTGGGACTACAAAAAAGCCTCTTAAGGGGTCTCCTCCCTGTCCCCACCCTTGGCCCCCTTCCACTATCCCCAGGACAGCCAGCGTGAATTTCCGAAAACTGAAATCAGGTCACACCACTCAGTGAGGACTCGAGGACAAAAGTGAAGGGGCACTCACTCCAGGTTGTACAAGTGCAAGGCACGGATCTCACCCTTGACCCTGTCACCTTCTTGCTTAGACCTTCCCCTGGCTTCTCAGGGCTCAGGCAATAAAACGCAAACTCCCCACCAGGGTCACCAGGGCCCATGTGATCCAGCCCCTGCCCACCTTCCCCCTTCATCTCGATTGCTCTCCTGCCCCACAGGCTTCTTTCTGTTGCTTGGACAAGCCAAGCTTGTTCCTGCCCCAGGGCCTTTGCACTTGCTCTTCCTTAAACCTGGAAGAGTCTTTCCCCAGATTTTGCATGATGGGTTCATTCACCTCTGACGAGTCTTGGCACAAATGTCACCTTCTCAGAGAGGCTGCACTGACCACCTATCCAAAGTGGTGCCCGCCCCCACCCGAGGCATTCTCTGTATTGTATAACCTGTTTTATTTCCCTAAATCCCTACGACAACCGGCAATTGTCTTATTTATTGCCCATCCCCCGCCCTCCTGTCCCCACCCCCATGAAGGGTCAGAGCCATGAGGACAGGAAGTGGGCCTGTGTTGATCACAGCTTTGTCCCCAGCACCTGGGACTGTACTTGGCACACAGCAGGTGCCAAATACATATTCGAATAAATAAAGGAGTGGAGGTTTGGTTAAGGTCCTCTGAGCTCTGCTGGGCTGGCAGGGCTGCACAATAACCTGGGTCCCGAGGCCTCCCCATCACCCTTCCTGGCCGCCAAGGAGGAGCTGGCTACGCTGTGGCTGAAAAGACCCCAGGAAGGGGCCAGGGGTGGCTGATCTTCGTCCCCCGGTCCATTCTCCACCCTGCTTGGTGCCCCGGGAAGCAGAACTCTGGCTGCAGGGCAGGAGGAGATGGGCAACCAGCATCCTTCCTCTCCTCTGCCCCCCTCCAGCAGGAAGTGGCTCCCAGCCCCCCTGCTCTCCGGTCTGGCCGCAGTTCCAGCCGGGGCCCCTCCCAGCGCCAGCTTTCCCCCAGTTCTGGGTGTCTGTCCCCGTCTCGCCTCCCCGAGCCTGGGGTAGTCATGGCTCCCTCTCTTGCTAGTTCCCGAGAGCTGCACCATTCCTTGTCTGCTCCCTGCCCCTGCTCCCTAGCCTGCCTCTGAGAACAGTGCCTTCCTTCCCCTCTCCCTAGGGGAGCAGGGGCAGGCTCTACACAGGGCTCCCCGCCTCAGGGGCCTCCGGCAGGACATCACATTGTCAGGGCAGCTGACAGATCCGTGAGTCTCATGGGACTGGAGGACAAGCACCGACTTCCATCTTCATCCCTCGAATCTGCTGAAACACACATCTCTCGGCAGCCAGAGCCCTTGCATCCGCTGTGGACTGGGCACCTGCTTGGTGCCATGTCGTGTGCCGGCGAAGATGTGGACTTTGGAGTTACTTGCTGGGTGGCCCTGGGTGATACCGTTAATCTCAAGTATCCCAGCTTCTTCCACTCAAAGGCCCCAACCCTGATTTCTGCCCTTCCCAAACAGTCCTTCCATTATTTGCTTCCTGCGCTTTTTTAAATGACCTCATTTGAAAATAAAAACGTAAGTACATGATTCTGAAAAAGGAAACTTTGTATCCAAGGATAAATGGAAAATCAGCAAACCTTCTCTGTAGCATGGAACCACACAGTCAGAGAAAACAGATCCAGTGTTAACGCGGTCTCACAGCATCTAGTTCCTGTTGAAGGCTCCACGGCCCGCCCTGTGCTCGCCTGTTCTTGACCAGGCCCTCTCTGTTTAAGGAGCTGAGCAGGTGTTAAAGGCGGCAAAGCATATTAGCACCACCTCTCCTGGAGGTAATGGGAGGCTTTGGAGGGGTGAAAAGGAGGCAAGCTCTAGCCATCTAATGAGTCCCTGAATTACCCCAGATCATGGGGTCCTCAAATCATGCTGTTTATGGATCCATGTGCCCCCTGGAAAACACACCAGGATGCTTTGTGCTTTGCACACCCATTAAAACGCACCTTCATGTTCCTTCAGGTTGACATCGAGGGATAAAGTATCGAGAGAATTGCCACGGGATGCCCTACAGACAGCAACTCTCTTATACCAGAAACAGTAACAGCAAATGCTTACTGGGAGTTCGCAATGCTTCAACTCGTTTCATCGGCACATCCACCCACTGATAGGACACCCATGTTATGAACGAGGAAGCTGAGGCCCAGAGAGTAAAACACACTTTCCCATGATCACATGCTCAGTAAAGGGCAGAGACCGGGTCTGGCTTGAGTGAGCCTGCTCGACCAGAACCTCCCTGAAGTAGATCTCTGGGCAAGCTCCTCAGTCCCCTCGCCGCAGTTTCCATGTTTGCTAAGTGAAGGAGGAGGTGGCCACCAGGTGCCCCGGGGCCGTTTTGGCCCTGGGCCTGTGATGTGAGGTCCAGGGGAGCTGGAGCTGCAGCCTGCACTGGGAGCCCTGGGCCAGATGGTGGGTGCAGCTGGGAATGTGTGCAGGCACCTGTGCTGGTCTTCTTAGCAAGCCCTGCCCCCCTCTCTGGGCAACTACAGCCCACCCGTCAGGATGCTCCTGCTCTGGCTGGGAGTCAAAGCTCTGCGACCAGAGAACAGGAGTGAATTATTTCATCAGAGCAAGTCATCAATGGGCCGATTTTTGATGAATTCCCCGGCTCCGACTTCCCCTGGCCTTGCGCCCGTCTCTCTCCAGATGCCGAAGGAATCAATGAAAAGTGACACAAGGGATTCTGCCTCCATTTTTCTCCTTCTGGGTAAAAGATCCGTCTCACGGACACCCCCTCTCATCCCACCAGCTTGTGGGAGGTGGGGTCCATCCAGCCCCTTCCCTTCCCCCGGTGTTTTCTCACAGACCTTCTTCCCAGACCAGGATGACATCTCCGGAAACGCTTCTAACGCCCCAAGCATTCGGAAACATCGCCCCGCTTCTGGATCTATCTGCCCGTCTGCAGAGAGGAGCAGGTCTTAGGGTGACCGACACCCCCCAGCCCTGCATACCACAGCTTTGGGGAACACCCGTGACCTCCCCAGGCCTGTCCAGAAAGACTCAGATAGCTGTTTTCCTCTGAGGACCCCCGAATCCAACCAGAGTAGTCAAGAGGAGGTTGGAAATGACCAGGCAGCTGAGGGGGGTGGGAGAGGAAGTGGCCAGAGGCAGAACAAGGCATTGACAGGACAGGAGAACTCACAGGGGATGTGGGAGGAAAGGAAAGTGTGGGGCGTGCAGAGATGCCCTGTACAGACTGGGAGACCCTCCGAGGTGGTCCAGACAGCCTGCACACTTATGTCTTCCTTCATTTACTTTACAAATATTTGTTTAGGGCCAAATATATGTGAGGCACAGTGTCAGGTGGTAGGATAATCCTGACTGGGTTATTACAGCCTCCTAACTGGTTTCCCTGCTTCCACCCTCATCTCCTTCCATCAAGCAGCCAGAAGGAACCTGTTAAAAGAGGCCATCTT
This sequence comes from Cnephaeus nilssonii, assembly GCF_951640355.1. NCBI lineage: Eukaryota > Metazoa > Chordata > Mammalia > Chiroptera > Vespertilionidae > Cnephaeus > Cnephaeus nilssonii. The sequence goes on along the minus strand of NC_137082.1, from coordinate 67,364,095 downwards.
CCTCCCCTGCAAAGCCTTCAAGGGCTCCCATCTTGTGCAGAATAAACCCCTCAAACCCTCCAAAAGGCTTACAAGATTATACACGGTTGGCTCCATGCCCTCTCTGACTTCATCACCTTTTACTTTTCCCCTTGCCCACTCAGCATTAGCCACACATGGCCTCCATGATATTCCTCAAAACATGCCGCCCCAGGGCCTTTGCACGTGCTGCTTCCGGCGCTGCCTAGAGCCTTCACCCAGATGTCTTCATGGCCCCTTCCTCACCTCCTTGAGGTGAAAACTGAAATCTCTTCCCTCCCCAGGAGCATTAACAACTTCTGACTAGATATTTTATTTCTTTCTGGCTTTCCTGGACTAAATCATTAGCTTCCTAAGGGCACAGATTTTTGTCAGCTTTGTTCACATCTGCTTCCTGTATCACCAACACCTAAAACAGTGCTTAAGACAGCAGATACTCAAGATATTTACTGACTCAGCAAAAATTGTCTCCCTCCTGGTTATAGTACTCCGGTTGTGATTGGGGGCACTGCCGCTCCCTTCTTCTGATAATGTACGGTTTGAATGTAGGGTGGAACCTGTGACCCAGGTGGAGCCAATCAGCACATTCCATCTCTCTAGCTCCAGCGATTGGCCCAGAGATAGACATGTGACTGAGGCCTGACCAACCAGAGGGAGGGAAGAAATTATAGAGGGGGCTGCTGGGTGCTGGCAAGGGGGTGAACCCAGCCTGGGTACCAACTGGAGCCTGAGAGGGGATGCTGGTGACATAGGCTGAACCAAGTGGCCAGTCACAGGCTGAAACAAGTGCCCCTTGTTGCTTAAGCTTGCCTGAGCTGGGGCTGTCATTTGCAAAAGGAAGCATCCAGGCTTACACAATGAACTCCCAAATATACTAGTGATGAAGAAAAACTAACATTTACAGTGTGTTTATCTTGGGCTCTGCCCCATTTTCAGCACTTTTCCTGTGCTAACTCATGTCACCCTCACAGCAACATTATGAGTAGCAGATGAGCAAGCTGAGGCATGGAGCGGTCCAAGAGCTTGCCCAAGGTCACACTGTGGTAGGCAGTTAGACAGACACGAGCAGAGCAAGGACCATGGCCAGATACAGGTCACCAGGCCGGAAAGCCCTGGGTGTCTAGCAATGGACAATCAACTGTCGGGTGGGAACTTGCCCCCTGGGTGACCTTCCCTCCCCTAGTACATGATAGGGATGGTCATGAGGTTTGGACCCCCTGACCTTTCCTCCCTAGAGATAACATGAAGGCCTCAGCTGTATTTCAGCTCCAGGCCCAGATAAGCAGCAAAACTAGACAAGAGACACAAGGCTGACCTCAGCACCAGCTGCACTGGACAATGACCCCTGCCCTGGTGCCGACCAGCCAATCAGGGGAGACCTAAACCGTAAAAGGACACACCTGGAAAGCTGCTGAATGGTCTACTGAGATCTCCTCCTGGGACCTCCCCTAAAATCTCCGCCCTAAAACCCTCAGAAGGGAAGACCCAGCTCGCCCTCCCTCCTGGGATAGCTCGAAGCCTTGCTCTCCCCTCTAGCCCTCCCTGTCCCTCCCACCCCCTAAGCGTGTCACCTTTGTCTTCCTCACTTCTAAGCTCGAAGGACCCTTCCTTAGCTGCTACAACTTGTTTCCTAAGCTCATTTTTTCTCCAAATTACTTCTTCCACCTCTGTGATTTCATAAATAAACTGGAGGCCCGGTGCACGAATTCGTGCACGGGTGGGGCCCCTCGGCCTGGCTGGCGATCGGGGCCGATTGGAGCAGGCCGGCTGCGGGGGTGGGGGGGGTGGGGGAGGGGGACCGCGGGAGGTTGGCCAGCTGCAGGAGGGTGGCTGTCGGAGCGCACTGACCACCAGGGGGCAGCTCCTGCATTGAGCATCTGCCCTCTGGCGGTCAGTGCACGTCATAGCTACCAGCTGGTCGTCCAGTTGTAACGGTCACTTAGGCTTTTATATATATATTAGTAGCCCTGCGCACGAATCCGTGCGCGAGTAGCTCGCTGCTGCTTGCCTCAGGGGGCCGCCAGGCCCACCGCCGCTCGTAGCTCGCTGCCCCGCCCTCCTGTAGCTCTCCAAGGCTGGTAGCTCACTGCTCCGCCCTCCTGCTGTTTGGTCGTTGTGCGTCACGGTGTAATGCCATTTGCACATTACTTCTTTATTAGATAGGATAGATGATGTTCTCTTCTAGTTTGAGCCTTGGCTCTGAATTCTTTCCTAGCCAGAAGTCAAGACTCTAGGTGGCTGAAGCCACGGGTCTAGCACCTGGTGCCATGGTTCCTGCCACCCACACCACCACCACTTGAGTGCTGAATGCCATCCCTTGACCCCCCCCTTACCCGCCTCTCTCCTCCCTTCCTTGTGCCTTGGGAGGTCCCCTTGGATGGGCCACATTAATGGGCTCTGTACTCTCTGCCTCCTGGCAGGGAGAATGGGGAGGGAGAGGGGCTGGGTGCTTCCCAGATGCCCTCCTTGGCCCCTTACTGGGGAACGACCACACCCTGCCGTTGCTTTACTGAGGGCCGCAGCTCCAGTGGGCGGCCCTCTCCCCTCTGGCCCCAGCCCCAGGGCTGTGTCACTCATTTTCTTACACTCTGCTCACACCTCAGTGGGAGGGCACCATCTGTTTCCTGCAGCACTGACACAGCAGGCAGACAGCACAGCTGAGATCTGCGCCCAGACCTTCTGACCCCAGAGCCATCTCTGGACGCCTACGCTCACTAGGAAAGCAGTGAGTGATACAAGAGGCTGAGGTTAAGTGTGTTGCACAAACAGGAAGGAGAAGGGGGAAACCGCTGGCCTGGGGGAAGTCAGGGAGGGCTGCCGGGAGGAGTCTTCACAGAGTCAAGTTTGAGAAGCCTAAGAGGAACAGAGGTCTGCGGAACCCACAGGATCTGGGTAGACCCTGAAGAAATGGGTGGAGTGCAGGGTGCCTCAGGGAGGAGAAGCAGCTCCCGTCAACAGCAGGCAGTGGGAGGGGTGGAAATGTGTGGTCCCGAATCTCAAGCCCAGAAGTTGTCTAGACAGGGGATGACACACACACATCTGTTAAACCTTACACTCCCCTGGTGTCTCCCCCTCTTCCTGGCCACAGGTTTTTTTTTCAGCCTCCTCTCCTCCTCCCCAGGGCTGTCAAAGAAAGGACGGGAGCCTGTAACCTACAGGCCACCAACTCCCCGTCTCCCTTGCCCAGGTCCAGGGCATCTGGGGGCTCTTGGAATTCCAGCTGGAGGCAGAGAACCAAGCCAGCTCTCAAGAGCAAGACAGGGGGCAAGAAAAGGGTCCTCCGGAGGGAGGAGAATAACATCAGATTTCAAGACAAGGGCTCAGGATCTGGAAAGGAAATCAGGGCATAAAGACAACGGCTTAAGAACCCATTAGTCCACACAACTATTCATGCAACAAGAAATCCTCAAACGCCTACTATGTGCTAGGCACAGTTCTTGGTGCTTCAGATCAAACGGCGAGGTGGCGGGGGTAGGTGGGGAGGTGGGGGGGGGGAGGGGAAGAGTCCCTGCCCTCATGGAGGTGAGATTCTAAGGAGTCCACATATCAAAACCTGGGGTCGAAAGACTCCAGCTAAAGGCGAGAAGGGTCAGAAAACAGGACTGAAGTAACGGCAAACCACAGGTGAACAGTCAGCCCGGGGCCATGGGTTTTCTATATGGATATACAGTCAGAGCTCAAAGGAAGTTCAGAGACAAGATATTCGAAGTCTTGGGAAGTCGAGCATCACAAGGTTTTGCATGTCAAGTGAGTGGGTGTCTGAGAGGCCACATAATTCACACGCTGTAATGTCTGAGCATCTGCTATGTGCTATGCACTGCTTCATGGCCAGTGGGAAAAAACCAGGCACCACTCTCTGATCTCATGGAGCTGACAGGCGTAGAGCAGGGGTCAGGGGGCAGCTGGAGCCGGACTGCCTGGGTTTGAATTGTTACCCCACTGCTTACTAGTTGTTGGGCAGGTAATTTAACCTCTTGTGGCCTCAGTACCTCCACCTGTAAAGTGGCACCACTAACCGCCCTGGTAGAGCTGTGAGGATGAAACTGCTTAATACCGTGAAGCCTTTGCGACAGAGCTGTATACAGTAAGCACTCCATACATGCTGGCTTTGGGCCACCCAGCATTTTCTCACTCTACTTTCTTGTAACCGTGCCCAGTTTTTATTTGGGATCTTTTTCTGTCTGATCCATGGTCCCTAAGGTTTAAATTAGGTCCCAGCTACAAAGCTCTAAGGCTAGACCATGGGACCCAGACCTGAGCCAATCAGGACCTTCCAATCTCCCTACCTCAGTGATTGACCAATCTGATTTTTTAATCTAAGCACTGATTAATCTAAGGCCTAACTCTTTCCAACTGGCTAATTTATTCCATGTCTTTCCAACATCAGGTGAGGGAAGACTCTGACTCCATCATGCCTCACATGGAGTCAGAGCGAAGCCAACACACAGGAGAGAACAGAGCTGTTGGAAGGGAATGGATTTGGGTCTTGAAAACACTGGAGATCTGGATCCAGCTGAGCCTGAAGGAGGATTTACCTCTGGGTTCTTGGTTCATTTGTTTGCACCAATAGATTCTTCTATGTCCAACTAGTTTTCTTTGTTTTTAGGTCAACTTTCTCAACACTATGACTCTTTAGGGACAGGAGTCAAATTCTTTTTTCTCAGGTCACTCCGAGTAGCTCTCTCTGTTACTTGCAACCGAATGAGCCCAGATGGCAGAGCAAGCTGGAGGCAGAGTGTTGACTCAGGTGGCATCCCAGCCACCTTCTGCCTCTGAATAGAGACATCTGACAACACAGCGTTTGACTCCTAGGCCTGTGCCCAATTCTAGGGCTTATCAAAGGCAAACTTCCCTCATTCTTATTTGTTAATTGATAAAAGCAGTGCAGAGAAGTGGAAGGAACGTGGGCGTGGGAGTCATGAATTCTGGTCCCGATTCAGCCTCAGTGTCCTCATCGGCAAAGAAAAACAGACTATTCCCTGGGTGTGGCCTTCAAGTTTGGGATGGGTGGAGCGGGACAGGTGGAGAGCGAGCCTTCCGTGGGCCCCCTTCCTGATGCAGGCCTCCCTGTCACTCCCAGCCTCGCTCCCAGGTTTATTCTCTTCAGAGCACTCATCACAGCTCGCAATGCCTCGATGCACACTTAAGGTTCAGGTTTCTATTTGGTGGGGGGCTGCTGTTCCCACTGGAAGCTCCACATGGGGGTGGGGGGGCTGTTTCCTTCTAACCCCACAGCCCCAGGCCTGGCGCAGCCTGGGTCCTCATTCTTCCAGCCAACGAACATTTACTGAGCACCTACCATGCACAGGCCCTATGCTACATGCCGAGGATCCAGAAAGGACCATCATTCATGGATCAGACAGCCACATCCTGAGGAGGTGACGCAAGAGAGGGAGGTAGAAGTTCTAGAGGGGGGAAGGCTGCAATTTTATATGGGGGGGGGGGCGGGCAGCAAAGGCCTCTCTCCAAGGTTACATTGGGCAGAGTCCTGAAGGAGAAGGAATGTGCCCTGCAGATATTTAGGGAAACGGTGCTCCAGGCACAGGGAAGAGCAAGTGCAAACGTCCTGAGAGAGGAAGGTGCCCGGGTGTTTGAGGAACATACAACGGGCACTGAAAGTGAGGAGGTGGGTATCCTATGGCCTTCTTGGAAAACACAGCAGACTTGGCCAAGTCACAGAGGCCTGGCACGGCAGGGGGTGAGAGCCTGTGGGCCGCTCCCCTGCACATCACCCCTGCTAGGAAGTGAAACTCCACGCGTGTGCGTCAGATTCAGCCTGCCTGCGTCGGCCAAGCTTCTTGTGGCTGGGGTGACCTGCAGGCTGTCCCGACCCCGCTCCTCCTCACACGACCCGAAGAGGTTACATCAGTGGGTCGCTGGCAGGAGGTTCTGAAGGGACCCGAGAGGCAAACAGAAAGGCTCGCCCCGGACGTGGAAGCTACAGCAACAACCTCCCCTCTTCACGTCAGAGCACGGCATTGCCTCCTCCTATCTGCACTGAGAGCATGTCTTCATTCTCACTTAAAAAACCAAACAAAAACAAAACCCCAACACTTCCCTCTGCCCTGCTCTTCAGTAGAAAGGAAGCCACTTACAGCCAAACAGAAGTGGGGACTGATCTGGGGGAAGTGGCCCTAACTTCCCCGGGCCGTCCCCGCTGATGAGAAATGATGCTCTCAGGCTCTGCCCTTTGTCCGTGAGCTCAGGGCCACCAGGGACAGGGAAGCCACCCAGGAGGGGAAGTCTCATCGGGTGGCCGCTGCCTTGTCTGTGGTGGGAGACTTACGCTGGTGGGGTGCCGGGCCAGGGGTCCGGGTTTGGGAGGGAGAGTAACAGGCTGGCTGGGCGGGAGGGGTGCAAACAGCTCCCAACCTGCTAGAGCTCGGCCGAGGCAATGCGGCTTCTCCGGACCGCAGCCACTTCACAGGCAGCGCCCAGGACGTGCCCAGTGGCAGGGCTTCTGCTGTGGAAGCCAGTGGTCTGCTCCGAGAGGGGTGACATGACAGAACTTGGCCTGGGCACTCCATCGTATGTCAGGAGCTCGGAAGCTCTGCTTGTCACCTGCTTCCAGGTTTAGCTTCAATTCACTCCCTTTCTTCTTTCAGCAAATGTATCGACAGAAGAGATGGGGAATGAGCATCATGTGCCCTAAACCAGGGTCTCTCACCTTGGCACTGGACATTGGGGCCAGGTCACTGCTTTCTGTGTGGGTCATCCTGTGCACTGCAGGGTGGTTAGCAGTATCCCTGGTCTCTACCTGTTACAGGCAATGACCCTGTGGTTCAACTCTTGCTTGCCAGGGGCACGGAGCTTTTTCGTACACGGGGAGCAGGCCTCCTGAATACGAGGCAGGAGGGGTTAATGGGACTCCCTCTTTGATGTTGGAGGGCTTGGAAGAGAGAAAGGGAATGGCCTGCTCACTGAGGTTCGCAGTCACTTACGACCCATACAAGGACCCCTAGAAAGAGGGCCGCCCCTGGGTCCACACCATGGACTGGGACCCTGGAGCCCCGAGGGCTGGCCCCAGGCCTGGTTCCCAAGGCGTCTGATGCTGTTTGGTTACCTTTGGAGAGCGACACCTGTCTGCAGCACCTTTGTCTAAAGCGGGGAGACCAACGCAAATGCACGCAGGTCCAGGCAGGAGAATTAAGTGAGTGATGTGGCTGGATCTAGGGGAACAGGGAAGGGTGGGGACTGGACCTCACTGGAGACACGGTTTCCAAAGTGAAACATTAAGACATTTTAAATACGGAGCAGGCGTTGGGCTGGGAGACTATCTGTAACCCTTCAAAGCCACCTGATCTTTTCCGAGCGCCTCCTCTGTGCCAGGTGCTGTGAGGGATGCTGGTTAACAGCAGTGGACATAAGGCAGACCAGGCCGCTGTCCTCAAGGAGCTGACATTCTGGTGGGGAAGACAGGGAATTAACAAATGAAGATGAATTTCAGACTTTCTTAAGAGCTTTGAGGAAACTTATCAAGTCACAGGATAGAGTAAATTGGGGGAGGCCTCTAGGAGGAGGTGCTGTTTGAGCTGAGAACCAAAGGGGGGTGAGAAGTCAGTTGCGGGTGAAATGCTTTCTAAGCAAAGGAAAAAGCAGTGCAAAGGCCCTGTGGTGGAAATGAGCTGGGTCTGTTTGAAGGGCAGTGTAAAGACCGGAGTGGCAGGAGGAAGGAGCGGAGTGGCAGCCTGGCATAGGTGAGGCCGGACCGCCTTCCCCCAGCTCACGCCTGCCAGGTAGGCCACGCCTGCTGCCTTCCTCGGTGTTTAGGGGAAATGGGAATCAGATACAGAAATTCCCACTTCTGTTCTTTGTTCTTTTGTCTTCGCTGAGGACAAAGGCTTCCCTGGCAGCAAGTTACAAAGTTATTTCTGCAAAAGGCCTTTGGCCAAAAGCAATAAAGTCGGACCTGAACAGAGTCATTATTCACGCCTAACTGTGGGCTGGTTCCCAGCGCAGACTGCCGGTGCCAGGACTTGACAATTCCAGGCACACCCCCTCCCCATTTTTAACCCCACACTCTCTCAGTACTGTTTCTCCCCACAGAACACGTATTTATGTTTCCAGAGATTGTAGCTTCCTCCGAGAAGAACATAAAAGGGATAAAAGGCTATTTTGACGGGCCGGTATGAATAATCCAATTATTTCTTCCTTCCCACCCAATCCACAGCCGTGTGCTCCATCCTCGCCCATCATGCCCCTGCTATTAGCAGATAGCTTCTCATTAGCTCACCTTGGAAACGGTCCGACGCTTACAATTATTTGAGATGCTTGTCCTCATAGGCAGGGAGGGAGACTGAAGCTACGTTGACCAAATAACCCACTAAATTTAGAGACGCGAGTCGAGGGAATTTGGAATGACAGGTCCATTTCCAACCCTGGCAGGCTGTGCAATCTAATTAGCAGCTGGAAATAGACCGTCAAGTGGGAGCACAGCCGTGGGTCAGAGGTGCTCTTCAAGCTCGGATCAGTGTCCGCAACTGGTGGTCTCACCGCCGCGGGGGGCCTTCCTGGGTGTCTCCAGGTGTACTGTGTGCACAGGTGGACAGTGACTGCAAGGGAGGGCGTGAGAACTGGGTTGCCAGTGTCCATGGTGGGGTGCGGTCTGGGGAGGTGGGAGCACACCCATCATGCCAGCTTCTCCCTCATTACCATGTTTGCTCTCTCTTCCAGATGTCAACTCAAACCATCCCTAGCCGTGGGGTGGGGATGCTGAGGTGAGGCAGGGATTGTGGGAGCTGGCTTTGCCCCATCATGAGAATAGGGTCCCCAGACCCCCAGCAGTGCCTGAGCTATGGGGCCCTTGTCCTTGAAGAGCTGCCATACAGTTTTGGGCATTCTACTTATACTAGACTTAAAAAAAATTCATTCATTCATTCAACCTGTCTGAATGAAAAGCACCTCTGACCCATCCACCCATCTGCCATTCATGCATTCATTCATTCATTCATTCATTTAAAAATGTTCACTGCTCATCCTGAGGCAGAGCCGCTTATTCAGGGGGTATGCAGAGCTTTCTAACTTTTTGACTGTCCAGCATCTGGTCCCCTTCTTTGGACAACAGCATCCCAATTTCCTTTTGAGGATGCTCTCCCCTTGCCAGGAGGCCCTACCTTCTCTTGCCATGTAACCAAGGGGCGATCGTCTGACCCAAGCTGGCGAATCAGACTCTCCCTGGGGCCCTGACTCTCAAATGGAGTGTCAAGGGCAGAAGGAAAAAGCAGGGGTGTGTCTGTCCCTTTGGAACCTTGGAGGCTGCCAGCAACTCCTGCTCTGAGCTCCCTAGAACTTCCTAAGCTAAAGCCTTAGGATGGCCCGGCAGCTTTCCTTTTTTGCAGGCGTAGCCGTCAGGCTGCCCTGAGGTCCCCATACTGTGAGGAAGCACAAGCAGCCGTGAGGAAAGGCCATGTGGAGGAGACTAGAGCCATTTAGCTGATGGCCCCCACGGAGCTCCTGTCGTGTGACCAGCACTAGCGGCCAGCCATCTGAATGCAGCCATTTCGGCTCTTGCAGCTGATATCACATGAAGCAGAAGAACCCGCTGTCAATCAACAGAATCATTAGAGATAAACTGTTGCTGCTTTAAACAATGGGGATGGGGGTGATCTGCTGCAGAGCAGACATGGAACACACCCAAAGAACCCCGAATGACACTAACTAGAGCCCACTCCTCCACCTGGACTGCCACCAAGGACCTATGATGAGTCACCATGTCTGGTCTCCTGGGGCTAGTGGCTTTAATCGGATGAACACTTAGAAGAGCACATCATTCATTCATTCTTTCGAGTCATGGATTCAAATCGCCACCAAGCCAAGCACTGATGGTACAACGATGGACAAGCTTACGGAGCTCCTGTTCCAGCAGGGCTATTCCACCCAGTGCCTCAGTCTCCTCCATTATGAAAGCAAGGGCCGGTGTGATGACTAAATGCTTGGCAACAAATAAAGTCAATGATATCAGACTCCACTGTTATCGTAAACAGAGTTGCAATGCATTGTCCCTACAAGTGTGGCCATTTGGTATGAACAAAGTGTTGGAGATGGTGTGTTTGGGAGGTGATTAGGTCATGAGGGTGGAGCCCTCAGGAATGGGATTAGTGCCCTTATAAAAGGACTCCAGAGAGCGCCCTCACCCCTCTGCCATGTGAGGACACATCTAGTGAGAAGGTGGCATCAATGAACCAGAAAGTGGGCTCTCGCCAGACACTGGATCTGCTGCCACCTTCATCTTGGACTTCCCAGCCCCCAGGGGTGTGAGAAAGAAGTGTCTGTTGTTGATAAGCCACCCCGTGTCTGGTATTCCGTTTCGGTAGCCAGAATGGACTAAGACTCGCTGCTCCACAGGACGTTACTACACAGTCACCTGAGCCGGCACTCGGAACGCTGCCTGGCACGTAGAAAGGCTCAGTAAATGCTAGGAGTGTGGACTGGGGAGAGGAGACGAGGGAGGCTGGTCTCCTGCACCGTGACAGTGCCTTTCAGCAGCGGACTACTGAAGGCGGGAGAGCTGTATTTCTGAGGGTACATTCAGAAATCTTTGCCCTGAAAGCTCTCATTAGAATGTCACCACGCTGATCTCACAGATTAGCTCTCACATCCCAAGTGGCCCGAGACTGGTAGGAACTGGAGCGTCTACCAGCCCTCTGCAGGGCACAGTGTTCCTGCTGTGGCCGGAGGGGGCTGATGTTAGCACAAAACCCGGTTCCAGCACTGGGCTGGGTGCCAGGAGGGTACATGGCTTCCTGGGAATGACAAACAGGTTTTGACTCCTTTGCCCTGAGCAGTCACCTCTGAGCAAGGATCCCTGAATACTAGATTCAGACCCACCAGTAAGCTCCAAGCCTCCTTTCTCGATCCCTTCACCCAGAACGTATCTCCTGAGCAGTCAGAGTGCCAGGCCTTACTATAGGTGCTGGGATACGGAGGTGAATGAGACAGACAAGGGCCCTGCAGTCACAGGGTTTATTATTTTAATGAGAGGAGAGAGGATAAAGGATAAATAAGTATATTGAGATAATTCCAGAGAGTGATTAAGTGCTATAAACATAAAACAGGTCATTCTAGGCATTCTAAGGATGTGACAGTTGAGCTGAGATCTGAAGGATCAGAAGGAGCTAAAGTTGTGACACTACAAAGGAAGAACAGTCCAGGCAGGGGGAACAGCAAGTGCAAAGGCCCTGGGGTTGGAACAAGCTTTGATGCAACCAAGGAACAGAAAGGAGGCCAGTGTGACTGGGTGCAATAAGGTTAGAGGACTGTGGAGGGAGACAGAGGCGGAGACCAGGTGGTAGCAAAGAGCCCCCGGAGGTGGGTGGCTCATTCAAGGAACTGTCACCACCGAGAAGCTCTTTTAGGACTTCGTAGAAATGCCCGGCAGAAGGCACTCCATCCAGCACCTCTCTCCTTGCTTCAGTGGTTCTCAACTTCAGCTGCACGTTGGAATGTCTTGGCAGCTAAAAAATACCCTGATGCCCAGGCCCCCGCCCTGCAGTTGCCAATTTAACTGGTCTGGGTGGGGCCTGGGGCTGGGATTTTTCAGAGCTCCCCTGGAGATTCTGTTAGGAACCTCTGCTCACTCACAAGCATCTCCCTGTGCACATGGCGACTAGCCTCACCTTGGGCTGCCAGGATAGGCCACGGCTGGGTCCTGCAGGTCAGTCCCTGAGGAATGCTCTTTCCCGAGTTGGCCTCACTGAGGCCTAAGGGAGGTGGGTGGGGTAAGATGGGGAGCAGGACATGGTGTAGTTCATTGGCTCAGGAAGCCACAGAATTGAGCTCTAAGCCCAGTTACACCTTTGATTTGCTGTCACCCCTCTGAGCTGGACTGTCCTCATCTGTAGGAGGGAGACCAATGGCCTTTCCTATGGGCAGAGTGGCTGAGAAGACCTACAGAAGCCAGCTGCAAAAGCACTTCAAAAAGCTAAAAAGAACTGGTGTAGCCACTATGGAAAACAATATGGAGGTCAAACCTCCCCCACCCACCCCACCCCTCATTAAACATAGAACTATCACATGATCCAGCAATCCCTCTTCTGGGTATTTATCTCCCCCCACCCCACACAAAAACACCAACTTGAAGAGATATTTGCACCCCCATGTTCATTGCAGCATCATTCATAATAGTCAAGACATGGAAACGAAGAGTCCATTGACTGATGAGCGGATAAAGATGATGTGGTCTGTATGCACGTTACTAAGAACTAGCAGGCTTTTCTGTCCTCTAAGATCTTCTCTAAAGTGGCCTGCATTCAGAAGTCTGTGAAAGGGGTCTCTGGAGCAGGCCAGAAGCAGTTTCGGGTGATCCGACTTTCATCAGAGCATCAACATCTCCTGAACTTCTGTGGTCTAATAGTTTTTTCAATCTCTTATCAGAAAGTTCTCCTTTTCTGGCCACTGAGACTTGTGGGTCAAGTCACTCGCTGATCTGTAGCCAATAAGGAAGACGGCTGGCAATATTCTTCCCCTAACACATCTGGCGTCCACCTGGTCAAACACATCTCGGGTACCCCCTTGTGGTCCACAGGGATGGCCCTGCCCGTCAACTCACGCACAAAGAACTTGTGCATAATGACTCTGAGTTTGGGACAGAATTAATTTAAGTTTCAAGCAGAGCCCAGGTGGGCCAGGCCTTTTGTAAGATGAAGCTACACGGCAGGGATCAGGGCCACTGGGCAACGTGTATTTTGGAATCACATTAAGACACTGTGGAGAATTCAAAACAGGGGTGGTCTCTGGCAAGAAAGAATGTCATGAAGTCTGGTCTGGACGGAGGAGGAGGTGTGAAGACCATGCCAACAGGAGGCACTGTGGGGCCTGCGAGGCTCCAGATCCTGCCTGACCTGAAGCTATTTTCCCAAGGGCATCGGTGGCAAAGTTGTGCGTATTTAATTTGTCCCATAATCACTGAGGAGATGGACAAGGGGAGGCTCGGCCTGAGGCTTTGGGAATTTCTAAGACGTGTTACAGAGAGGTGAGCATGTGGGATGTGCTAAAAATATTCATCAAATGGATGTATGACAGGCCTGGGGGTTGGGGGAAGAAGGGAGAAAACCACACCAGAGAACAAAATACATTCTCCCTGGATTATTGTGTCCAGCCCCATGACTTAAAATAACATGGATGCGCTGGTGACGCCCAAATTTAGGTGGCCAACCCCAACCAGCTCCAGACTTGTGTATTTAGCACCCACTGAGCTATCAGACACGCAGACCGAGTATCATCTCAAACCCAACATTTCCACAACTAAATTCTGGATCCCCCTCCCCCAAACCTTCTCTCCCAGTCTTTCCTATTTAGGAATCACTACACACCAGGCTGCCCAGCCATTTTTGACTCCCTGGGACTAAGAATAGTTGCTGGAAGGGGGGGCGGGGGGAGGCTGTCCCACACTGTAAGGTGGTTAGCGGCCTCTGTGGCCTCTACTCACTAGGAGCTAGTAGCACCTCCTTCCCCAGCGTGACAACCAAAAATGCCTCCAGACACTGCTAAACGTCCCCTGGAGGGCAACGTCACCTTGGTAGAGAACCACAGCTCTTCCCCTTGTTCTGAATATTCAATCCACCAGAAAGTTCCACTGGCTTTGCCTTCAATCCACCCATTTCACTCCAATCTTCATTGGGACCACCACCATCCAAGCCAATATCAGCTCCCCCATCCTCATGTCCCAGCATTCTTTGCAATACCTCTCAGGGTAGGCACTGAGGTCTTTGTAAAACACAAATCATGTTGTCCTTGACTTAAAACTCTCCAATGGTTTTCTGTTTCATTTAAAATAAAAATCTGTTTCTCACCATGGCCAGTATTTCTCATCACAGGCCTCCCCTCCCCTCCTTCCAGCTTATTCACTCCCCTCCATCCCACTGGACTTCTGCTTGTGTTTTGAACAGGACAGACCACACCTCTCCACCTCCAGGCCTTTGCACTGGCTGTTCCCTCTGCCTGTTCTTCCCTCAAATCTTCCCAACGCTGGCCCATTCTCAAAACTTAGGTCACAGCTCAAAGGTCACTTCCCCAGAAAGGCCTCCCCTGACTACCTTACAACATTTGCCCCCCCGCCCCACGCCATCATGCAATCATTTTCCATCATATCCATATTTTGTTTCTACCGTAGAGCTTGAACCTTTCCAAAAGAGCCTCCTTTGTGGCCTTGTTTGCTTGTGTGTTAACTGCTTCTCCTCTTTGGAATGTAAGTTCCATGAAAGCAGGAACTCCCTTGATCATCCCAATGCCTAACACAGGGCCTGGCACACAGCAGCTGCTCAATAAACACGCGTGCACTGACACAAGAGGAATGCCACCTTATTCTGTACGGCAGTTTTTCCAACACCTTTGTGTCTCCGATCTCATTTGGAGCCTTTCCCCTGCCTTCTGGCATTCCCTCCTTCAGGTAGGAAAACAAAATATGCACACTCCAGGGCCCTCTTTCCCACACCTCCCAGCTGGTGGGGAGTACACTATGGGATTCTGGCTCATTCCCCAGCATCCAGGGCCCTCCCTGGGGGTTTGACTCAGCGGGGTCGGGACTTTGCGTTTTTTTAAGACAAATACCTCCAGATGATTCTCACAGTGGAAGGCTGGGCAAACACTGCCCCTGGCTACCAGAAAGCACAGAATCAAGGCCAAGCTGCCTATTTCAGACACTAAGGCAGAAAAGTCAGGCCTCCCCTGCCTGTTGAGCCCAGTGGAGAAGGAGGGGAAGCTGCCCACCCAGCAGCTGTTCCCATGGTTCCCACTTGGACCAAAATGGAGACAGGTCCATCTGACCATCATCTCGCACATGAGGGTCCCTCCTCATCGTAGATACTAGCTATCTGCCTCTCTAGCCACCAGGCTCCCTGTCACTGGGATCCCCCACATGCCTTCCCCAGGGCTTTGGGGTCCAGCGCTTCCATCTCCAGCTCCAGAGTAAGGCTTTGGGGAGCCTGGCCCAAGCCCATGGTTGGGGGCGTCATTTTCTTGGCCAGTGATTGGTTTGCAGTGAGCACATAACCTAAGACAGTCCAATCAGAGAGTAGCTCAGGGCCTGAGTGGGCAGAACCTGAAAAGAAGCTTGTTCTTTCTTGTTGGGCTTAAACCAGAGAGGACGGCTCTTCAACAGCCAGCTCCACACCTCAATTATGGTAACCAACGTTCACGGAGGGCTTGCCTGTGTCCATGCAGTGCTAAGTAAGCACTTGACATTGATGATCTCATTTCATCCTTTGCCACGAACCAGGAGACAGGTGCTATGATCACCATCATTTGCTGATGGGAACACTGGGGCACAGACAGGTTAAGTAACGCTCTCTGGATCACAACTGCTGGGCAGGCAGCCAGGCAGCGCGGTTCTCCTAACCACGGTGCCGGAGCCTGCCCACCGCTTGCGGCTGGAGAGAGAAACCAGCCCCTGGAAGGAAAAGCAGAGATGCAGGGACCGGCTCTCATGACAATCTCTGGGACCTGACTCCAGCTGCGCCTGAAGCTGACCCTTGGCATTTTTCAGTTATGAAAGCCAACGATTCCCCTTCTTTTTCCTTATGCTCGTTCAGACACCCCCCTCCCGCCTTTCTGTTGCTCACAAGAGAAAGGATCCTGACTCCTTTATAGTCTTTCTAGGAAAATGCCCCTAACTATAGTCCATTTGCAACCTGCACACAGCAGCTGCTCAGGCAAGACCAGCAGATGTGGGTGAAGACTGCTCTCCCTTCCCACGAACTGCTGGGTCTAAACCCTACTGCTGCCCAACTGCGGCCCGCCCAAAGCCTCTTCCGCTTTTGGCTCCAAGTGAGGCCTAGTTCCCTAGCAACCGCCCCAATTAGGCCATCATGCCATTTATCAGGATGCCAATTAATTATAATGATCTTAATGATCTTCCAATTAGATAGCGCCTTGAATCCGGATCAGGGGTATGGCAGATTTCCCACCAGGCCCCATCACAGGGGGCCCACGGAAGGAAGGCCCCGGTGAGGCCTCCCTCGCCTACAGGTCAGCATGGAGAGAGGCTCCACCTTCCACATCCACTGGGCACAAGGGCCAGACCTGCCACAAACACTCTGGACCACCCCACCCCCTGCAGGGACAGGCTCATGTGACTCCATCACCCACCACAAGAGGGCTGCACCTCTAAGAGAATTTTAACCCTCTTGCTGTGGTGTTTCCAGGAGGCAGGATCCTTTATCTCAGACCTCATGGCTTTTTTTTCTGACAGCCTCATTTGCTACATTCCTTTGCATCTTGACTAGGGGGAGTGTGTGTGTGTGTGTGCTCGCCAGACAAACCCATATTTTCCTCAGCTCCCCCTGCCCTGCAAACAAAATACAAACTCGAGATGTCCCCAAACTGTGCAGGTTTGGGAGAGAAGTGGGATCACTAAAGGGCTTGTGCCTTGCAAAGTTCTATTGTCTAAATGTGTTTTCGTCTCCTGCACGTGTTTCTTCTACATTTGGGAAAAAGGCCAAGGTCATGAAGGAGGAGAGAGTGGTGGGTCAGAGTGAACTCCGGAGGCCCTGGGGCCTCTTGAATTCCAGCTCTCCCAACGAGCAGCTGTCTTTGAGTCACGATCCCCTCTGGGCCTCACTTTCCTCATTTTTGACAACAATCAAAGGCCCTCTTAGGGTTTTGTGTGGGTTAAATAAGTTTTCATGTATAAGGCCTTAGAACACACTACATCAGTGTTATCTATCACCTTAAGTCCACACTAAGCCCTTTAACTGCAAGCTAACCAACATGCTGATGTTCTTCTGCAGGACCAGCCTTCTGGTCTCTTTCTAAGGGGGGCGACATCTAAGAACAGACTTGATCGAGTTGGGTGACATTCCCAGTCTGGCTAAGTCAGACCAGAATCTGCCCCCTTGAGGCAGGTCCAAACAGATAAACTGAACATATCCAGAGAAAGCAAGGGGGGAATGTTATCCCCAAATCAAAAGGTGCACTTCAAGCGCTAGGGTGGGCAACCACACATCAGCTAGGTCCTCGGGATGGCAGCTGAATGGAGCTGTTGAGTGGGGGGGGGGGGGAGCGGGGAGGGGACACATGCATGTATGTGACTGTGCACGCGCACAGAGTCTCACACACAGCCACACCGTCTTCCTCCAAGCCCAGCATTTTTATAATCAACTCATCATTAAACCCTTAAGTTTGAAAACCTAACATGTGATTAGGGTTTTAGAAGTTCAAATTAAGCCATAAGTTCAAACTAAACCCCCCCAATAAATATACACCAAGCCCGAAGCCCAAACCCACACTGAACCTCAGCTATTCAGTTAGACTAACATCATGCATTTGTGTACATAAACTTGGCCCAGGCCCCGAGTGGGGCCGGGGATTGAGCTTGCAACCCAAGTAGGTGCTCTTGACTGGAAGCGATCCCAGGACCCTTCAGTCCGCAAGCCGACGCTCTACCCACTGAGCCAAACTGGCTAGGGCTGGACAGGTTGTTTTGATGAGCTTTTCCTCCTCCGTGATGTGGCACAAGCAAAGCTGGAAAACCTCTCTTACAAATGAGTGGTCTTGGGCCTGCTCTCCCCACCCCCTTTCTATATGTAACGAATGACTTCAACTTAATTAAAACCCTCCAATGGTTCCGTAATGGGGAGCGGAGATGCAGTAAGAAATCTCTTCACCTTAACTACCAGATGAGAGTAAGTCTTCTGCTCCAGGGAAAGCCCGTCCTGTGCTTCTCTGTCCCCCAGAGAACCTGCTCAAGAGCAGCCTCCCTTCTCTGCCCCGAAGGAGGGGGACCCCAGTGTGGGAGAGAGGCAGAGACAGATGGAGGGGCAAGAGAACGGGTGTCCTGACAGGCACAGATGCGCAAATATCCAGATTCAAGTGTAAGCTGAGCGCAATTACTTGGTTAATTAAATATTGACTTTTAACTCACAAAGTGATTAAAACAAGCTGCAGGGAAAGACTGGCCAGAGAGAAGGGGCAGAGAATGAGTCAGAACTTTCAGAAGGGGGAAGAGGAGGAGGATGAGGACTGCCAGAGTGCAGGTCTGCACTGTCCTACTGTGCGCAGGCACTTACTCTGTGCAGGGGTGCGTGGCCTTTGGGTCTCCAGGTAGATGGGGAACTTCAGAAGGATGTCGGGTGACAAACGAAGATTTGTGGGTGTCTCCTTACTGTTTTCCGCCTAAGACTCATCTTTTTTTCCAGGCTGCCCTCCAAGCGGCCAGAGCTTCTGGTGCTCAGGACCCGGGCTCTGTTCGTCTTGTTTCCCTGGAACCTGACTCGGGGCTTGGTACCACGAGGTGCCCCCGTTAATGCTTGTAGAACGAATGAATGAATTACTACAAAGAATGTTTGTTTGTTTTTTAAAGTGCTGTCCTAGAAATCGCAGCCAAACTTCTAAAAACCCTCAGGAGCGCCAGGCGGGGAGCAACCCTCTGTACGGCTTTGAGGACTGGTTCTGACCCAGCCGGGGAGGAACTTCGCCCTTTTGGTCTCTGTGAGTTCAGTCACTCCCAAGCTCCGGTCCCCCGCGTTCCCGAGTCCTGCCCGGACAAGCCCCACGTGGTCTTAGCTTCTCGCCAGTCTATTGGGTCTAAACTCAAAGGGGTCAAGGAGGCCAACCCCCCAGCGGCCAGCGGGCTCAGACTCGCTTTCCCCGTGGCCTCGAGGGCTCCGAGCGGCGCGTCCGCAGGTCAGGGGCGCGGTGGGAGGTGCCCGGCCCGCCAGCGAGGTCAAACGGGTCAACCCCCTGCGGCCCGCCGGCGCCGGAGCCTCTCTCCCGCCCACCCGGTCGCACCTCCGCGCGCAACGAGGGGCCGGAGCCGGGCGGTCGGGGCCGGCCCCAGCTCACCTGGGCGGCGCTCGCGGCCACGCTCACCCCGGGGCAGGCTCCGGCCGCGGGGAGCCCCCGTCCCGCCCACCCGGCCGCGGCACCCCACTCACCAGCGCGCACGGCCTCGGCGGCCTCACCCGGCGCGGGGCGCCGCCACCTCTGCCGCAGCCCGCCCCGGCTGCGGGACGCAGGGGACTCCACGCCGCTGCTGCTGCTGCCGCCGCCGCCGCCGCTGCTGCATCCTCAGCTAGTGCGGCTCTGCTCCTCCCTCCCCGCCCTCCGCCTCCTCGCGTCCCTCCGCTCCGCGGCTCCGTCGCCGCCCCCGCCCCGGCGCACCGCCCTCGCCAAAGTCCGGGTCCGCGCCCCGCCCCGCCCCGCCCCGCCCGGGCCAGTCTTACACCTCCCCAGCCGGCCGGCCGCGCTGCCCGAGCCAGCCCCTTGGCACGGCGCGGCACGGCCCCCGCCGCCTGCCAGCCTACGCGCCCGGGGAGGCGAGAGCACGCCGGGGCGGGGAGCGCCAGACCGGGAGCCGCGGGCGGCGGGAGCTGGGGAACCGGGACCCCGCCGCGGCGCCCTCCCCGCGCTCCCAGCGCGGGAGCCCTTTACCTCTGGCAGGAGGGACGCGCGTCCCGGCCGGTCCAGCCCTGCTGCCCACGGTGCACGGCCCCGGTCCCGAAGTCTGGCCCCGGACGGGGCAGCGGCGGAGAGCGGAGGTCCGGGCAGCTCCCGGCCTCCCGAAGTCGCGGGACCCGGCTGGCCGCGCTCCCGGCGTCGAGCGCGCACCCTCGCCGGGACCCAGACGCGCACTCACCCGACACACGCGCCCGCCCGCTCTCCGCGGAGAGTTGGAACAGCTGTGAGGTTCGCCCTGGAGCTGAAACGAGGAGGGACGCGAGCCAGAGCCGTGCGTGCGAGTGTGTGCGCGCGTGCAACCCACAAACGAGGACGGGGGGCATCGCTAATAAATCAGTTATCGCAATAAAGTCAGGAGGGCCATCGATCAGGTCCACTTCGCCGCAAACGAAGAGAATCCTTGTCTCTTTTCCGCCTTCTTTTCCTTCTCCTGCGCTGGAGGGAGCCAAATGTTCCGCGGGGCCTGAAACGACCCCGCCGGGGGCTCCCCTCGTAATGACACGTTAATAAATGTTTTCTTTTATCTGCTTCCACGAGGGCTCGCCTGGGTTTGAAAACACCCACCGCCTTTGCTGAGAGCCCCGAGCTCACCTCTGACTACATACTTTTGCTTTTGGAGACGCGGGCTGGAGCCGGGCCTGCAGCTAGATCGCGGGGTGACTTGCCCACGCACCTGGGGCCTGCCCACGCGCCCGGGAAGCTCCCCGAGACATTAACTTGAGCTCAAGTGAAAATAGCTGCGTTGCCCAGAAATGGTCCCGGAATAGGAAAGAATGGAGAAACGGGCTTCCTCCGAAAGGGGAGGAATTAGACTCAAGGTGGTGCTGTCTACCGCGGTTTCCACTGCCTCCAGAACACGGAAGAGGCCGGAGAAGGACGGGGCTGACCCGCGGTCACAGAGCCGGCAGAGAGCCAATGAGCAGCGGCAGAAAACACAGCTGAGTAGCGGAGGGGAAACAGACCCTGTGCTAGCTAAGTGTACTGGTAGGCAGTAGTGACTTACTTAAATCTAATAATAACCCCACAAGGTAAATTGTAGAATTATACCCACGTTATAGATGTGAAGACCAAGTCACAGAGCGATTAAGGAACTGACTCAACTCACACAATTGTAAATGGCAGACCTAGGATTTGAACCCAAGAAACTTATCTCCAGAGTTATGTTCTTAAATCCCAGGTTCTTGCTACTTTTCCCGCCCAGCAACTCCTTGCTCTGGTGTAGTCTTTTTTGTTGTTGTTGTTGGTTATGGTTGTCCTGCTTAGTAAGTAAAAATGGACAGGGGTCTATGAGGATATACTTACATAAAAAATACTTGGTTATTTATCTGGAATTCAGATTGGGTGTCCAGATCTGGTGGGGGTTCTACATCCCCCAGCCATAATCTCCCTTAGCCACCCTGATCAATGTACAGTCTAAATAAGTCAGAAAAACCTGGAATTTGCTTTTCCAAGTTATATTCTGGTGCTCACTTTTGGCTCTGCTGAGGTTGCTGATCTACCTTTCTTGATAGCCTTGGAACAAAATGTCAGGCTTCCATCTTCACCATCACCACCAAAAACTTTGGCCTCATCTCTCTGGAAGGACGGCGTAGTAATAGAACATGTCCAAGAAGCGGCTTTCAAAAGTAAAAAGCAGGTGAAATTAATGTTAATTATGTAGTTCATTTAACCTAGTACAGTGGTCAGCAAACTCATTAGTCAACAGAGCCAAATATCAACAATACAACGATTGAAATCTCTTTTGAGAGCCAAATTTTTTAAACTTAAACTTCTTCTAACGCCACTTCTTCAAAATAGACTCACCCAGGCCATGGTATTTTGTGGAAGAGCCACACTCAAGGGGCCAAAGAGCTGCATGTGGCTCGAGAGCCGCAGTTTGCCCACCACGGAGTATATCCAAAATATCTTGTCAACATGCAATCAATATAAAAATTACTAATGAGATATTCTTTTTACTACATCTTTGGAATCTGGTGTGTATTTTACACTTATAACACCTCTCAATTTGGGCCAGCAACACAGTACTCCATGTTCCCATCAGGGCAGCTCTAGCAGGTTCTGTGGTTCACTACTGAGTATTTCTACAAGGTTATCTTATGTAATCCTATTAAGAGTCAGTCTTCCAAGAAAACTGAGAAAGTAAAGGGACTGATCAGAGTCACAAGGTGGGATTTGAACTTGTGTGAGACTGTGCCTGGCTTTGGATCATGTATCCCCTGTGGCCTCAGTTTTCCAGCTGGGTCCTCAAAGCCCCATGGGAGTGTCTCAGGGGCCCGGGGTAGAGGAGGTTAGGTGAGATCTGCCTTTTGCTTGCTTTTTATGTTGGGTTCTGGAGAATATTTCAGAGGAGGTGGGATTTGCAGGACAAAAAAGTTTAAAAATACACCGCCTTGCCCTAGCCGGTTTGGCTCAGTGGATAGAGTGTTGGCCTGCGGACTGAAGAGTCCGGGTTCGATTCCGGTCAAGGGCACATGCCTGGGTTGTGGGCTTGATTCCCAGTAGGGGGCGTGCAGGAGGCAGCCAATCAATGATTCTCTCTCATCATTGATGTTTCTATCTCTCCCTCTCCCTTCCTCTCTGAAATATTAAAGAACAAAACAAAATACACTGCTTTCCTTCAGGCCTCAAGTTCATGAACATGGCTCTCCCTTCCCTAAATGGGCCCTGCCTACAATTTTCCCTCCATCCTTCTCTCCTCACCAGGGCACGCCAGTGAAGGAGGGGCTGCACACAATCCCCCCCGTGGGGCTGAGATGATGTCATCTGATTATCTTTTTGGATATTTATTCTTTCCACTGCTGCTGTTCAAAGACCAAACATGGTGATGTCTGTGTTTTGCCCCTTATCCTTTGCTAGGGGGAGGTGACAGGTCTCGGTGTGAGTGTTTCTTTGTGTGTGTGTGTGTGTGTGTGTGTACCCGTATGCATGTACGAGCACCTGTGTGTGCTCACTGTGGACAGGGGCTGTGGATTGGGTTTCAGGGCAAGACTTAACTCGCCAGCTCAGACACTCATTGGGTTGGAGGGTCTGCAAAGTACTTTCTGGCCACATTTCTTTCTCATAATTCACGGCAAACTCCATGGTCCTCTGGGTCCGAGCCCCGGGCCTAAGTTCTCCAGGTCGGTGGGGCCTTCTAGCTCCATTTGGGAGCTCAGTGGCTGCCTGGGAGATGAGAGGGCCCTCAGGGGCTCAGATGTCCCCCAGCCTGGGACGTCACTCAGCTATGGGTGGGGCCTCAGCAGAATTCTCAGGACCCTCCTGGTCTCCTAATTCTCCAGCCCCTGTCCATCTCCAACCACATCATCTGGGGCAACCTTCCTCCTCTCTTGTCACCCTCTTGGCATCTCTCACCAGGGTCATCTTGCCTGGATCTTTCAGGCTCCTCGTGCCACTCGCAACTCCTCACCCCTTTGTTGGGTTAACCTCGAGGGGACCTTTTCTCTTGACACCTACGCACCTTCTTTCCTCCTGCAAGTTCCTTGGCTCTCTGTGCAGAACGCCGCCTGGTTCTGTCTACCTTGCGAAGCCGGAATGCTCTTCTATTTCCTGAACTCCTGTGCAACAATTAAACAAACAAAAAGTCATTCCTGCTTCGTGTTTCTTTCTCTCCACCAAGAGGCTGACGCTCAACCTGATTGTCCCAGCACTTCTGGCTGCATGAGGATGTGATGCTATGAGGGTTGTAAGAATTAAGCTTTTAAAAACCATCTAAAAAAAGTTGTCGAAGAAACGGTAAAGCAGAAACATGGCTGCAGACAGGAGGCTTGGGAATGCGAGCCACGCAACTGGGGCACAGGTGGCTTTAATAACCCACACGAGTTTGGCTGTCACTTGCTTCTTTCTACAAACTCAGAAGAGGCTGCAGAGTCACTCCCAGGGGTTTGGGGTCAAACGTCTCCGTTCCTAGGTGGGGACAGTTTTGCACGGATTTTAAAATACAAATCTCAGAATCATCCATAACATTATACATTTGCGGTTAATTCTGCTGCGTTTTCACTTAGGCCCAGCTGTCTTGTTGGTAGAAATACAGTTGCATTAGGGAAAACCTGTTTATATTTCTTGAGATGTTGTGATAATGAAAAATAGCACCATAAACCCCCATTAAATCAAAAGAACATTAATTGTGCTTCCTGCTGCCTCCCCTGGCCGGCACGCTGATACTGACAGGCTTTATTTCAGCAAAACAGGGTGGCTCATCTTTGCAGCACAGTACCTGTCCCCCCCGTTAATTACACGTAATTGTGGAGTCTAATTTATTTTAACGCCCGACGCCTAAAAGTGCACATTCATGAATCAAGGCTAGATTGGGAGGTAGGATAATTAAACACTGGTATAATTGCAGTCTCCTGGGGGCCGCTTAGGAGTAATCTCATAGAGTCATGATGCTTATTCTGGATTCTTACGAATGACAGTCGGGCTGCCTACAGTTAAGAAAACAGAAAACAGTGACCATTTGTCTAGTTGCTTAACCACTCACCAATAGTTCTCTTTTGGATAAGTGGGCAAGAAATATTAAACACACGGATTTCACGTGTGATGAAACACACAAGCAGAATGGGTGCCCCTGCCATTGAGTATTAAAATGAGCAAGGCAGCCCCGGCAGCAAGCTGTTGCTCTCTACGGACAAAGAACTCCTGGCTCCTTGGTGGAAAAGTAGGGACCATATGACCATACATGCAATTCAGTTTCGTCTCTCTCTCTGTGTGACAACATACCTATTTTACAACTAGAGGCCCAGTGCATGAAATTCATGCATGGGGTGGGGGGTCCCTCAGCCCAGCCTGCACCCTCTCGCAATCTGGGACCTTTCCGACATCCCTCTCGCAATCCAGGACCGCTGGCTCTTAACCGCTCTCCTGCCTGCCTGATCACCTCTAAAACTCAAGCTTCTTTTTTTACTTTTAATATTTATATTTCTTCTTTATTTTAAAATTCAAGCTTCCTGAGAACATGAGGCATTTAGCATTATTCCATGTTCCTTACAGAGAACTAAGCATGGTAAACACAGCAAATACTTAATACTTATGGGCTTCTATACAAACACTTTCCAACCAGGAATGTTTTATTTTATTTATTTACTTTTGAATTAAGAAACATTTCCAATTTTTATTCATAAAATTAATCCAAACAGCAACAATAGATATACAGAGCCACATATCAATAACAAACTGGGAAGGAAACAACATATTTCAGAGACAGCTTAAACAATTTTAAAGGAATACACACCAGGCTAAAAACCCACAGCTAAACCGTTACACAACAGGTTACATTTATTCCTGCATTTTGTCAGTAAGTTCTTCCTTACATTTGCCTTTCTCTTTTCCAACTTGTCAAGATTGGGCTTTGCGCTCAAGAATTTTTTCCCGATCTTTGTGCAGTTGTAGCATGGTGATATTGGACACACCTGTCCACGTGGGCATTGCCGGGGTGAATGCCCACGTGGACAGGTGTGCCATAGCCTTCTCACGCTGCACCCGCTCCATGTAGATGGCATGTTTCTTTCTGTGCACCTGCACTGCCTTGCCGACTTGCTGACCTTTGCAGTGTCCTCGAACCACCTGGACTTCGACATCCTCGCGGATGGGCATGGAGCGGACATTGTACTTCTGCCGCAGCTCCTTGGACAGCGGGGAGACGTGATCTTGCGGTGCACGTGCGAGGGGGCGTTGAAGTGGCCTTTGCGGTTTTTTGCTGCGTCGGAGGTTACCAAGGGGTTGAACTTCAAGGTGACCGTCTGGCGCCGGAAGTGCTCCCCAAGCAGGAATGTTTTAATAGGCAGCCTCCAAGCTTGAACTGGAACACCTAAAAGTAGAGAGCTCAGATTTCAGCATCAGGTGCTATTGGCAGGATTTCCATCCCAATTAAACTCTAATTCTGAGCTCCCAACAGTCTGGACACACTGCCCTTCACTATCTCCAAAGCTTCTTCTTCGTCACTGTCCCATTTTCCTCCGCTTCAAACCAAGGTAACAAGCGAAACCTTTAATTCTGATCTTCCTGCAGCCAGGGAACAGCAAACCCCAATGAAATAACTTCCCGCCAGAAGTGACGTCCAAATACTGGAGACGGAGGGCTGCAGGGCTGACCCTGTACATGCGCAGTAACAGGCTCAGGTCCGGCCCCAGGCGCCCAGGCGTCCTCCGCAATCCCACAATCCTCTGGTCGCACACTTCCGGGTTTTCTAGCTCCTTAGTGTGTTTCCTTCGGTCCCGTGGCACATCCAGGGCCTCTGGTTGGAGAGGGTTTTTCTGTGTTGGTGTCGGCAGCCGTTTACTGTTGGGAATGAGTGACGTGTCGGGAGGACGGCGGCTGCCATGAACATGTCGGCCCAGCGCACTCGGGAAGCAGCCGCCCATTCAGTCCCGTCCTGGTTCGCAATGAGGAGGTGCTGTGCTGAGCCGTCCCAACCGGATCTTCCTCTTCCTCCCCCAGCACATCCACACCCACTCCGGACGACCACCCCAACCCCGCAGGCCCCAAGACCTTCCCCCCTATTTCTTCGACTTCCCCCACCAAACTCGCACCCTATCGCATTGCCTAGGGGCGCCCCTAACCGCTCCCTGGGGGGAGGGACCAGCCTGGGCGAGGAGCCATGGTGTTCTGGTCTCTGGTCGTTCTGGTCACTGGCTTTTTATATATATAGAAGATTGTCTTCCAGAGAAGTCACTTTTGAGCTTTGACTATAATTAATCAACTATGACTAATGGTGGTGATTTAGTAAAAGTGGAATGATGAATTAGTGTTGCCTCAGGGCCAAAGTTCGAACTAACCTGGACTCTGTCCCCTCTGGCTAATGACGCCTTAGCTCAGTGGTCGGCAAACTCATTAGTCAACAGAGCCAAATATCAACAGTACAACGATTGAAATTTCTTTTGAGAGCCAAATTTTTTAAACTTAAACTTTTTCTAACGCCACTTCTTCAAAATAGACTTGCCCAGGCCATGGTATTTTGTGGAAGAGCCACTCTCAAGGGGCCAAAGAGCCGCATGTGGCTCGCGAGCCGCAGTTTGCTGACCACGGCCTTAGCTGTTCTGCTTGGGGGTAAGTTTCCTCATCTTAAGAATGGGGATCGTATGGAGGACATTGCAGGTTGTCATGTGGGTTAAGTGAGATCAGTGAAGGTAAAACGCAGGCATGGTGCCTGGGTGGAAGGTGCACAATGAGTGTTTATTGAATCAGAAGTAGAAACGTGCTTGCAGGGCCTCTAGAGACTCTCTTCCATCGTCTGCAAAGCCTGACTGAAACCCAGGGCAGCTGCTGTGATGATGGCAAAGCAAACCCGATCTTGCCACTTCCAGCCTTAAAACCCCTCGGTCTTGGATGAAAATCCACCTTCGGGAGCAGGACCATGAGATCTACATAGTCCTGTCCCTGCCCACCTCTCCAACATCTTTTTTTTTCTCTCTTCTATTTTAATTATGAAAATTTCAAAAAACAAATGTAAAAAGTAGTACAGTGGGTATGCTATGCTCTCCACCTGGAATCAACAGCTGTTAATATTTTGTCACGTGTGCTTTACGTGTCACTGAACCATTTGAAAGGAAGTCATGGCCATCATGGCACATTCCCCTCCAGGACTTGAGTGAGCATCTCCTAAGAATAAGCTGTTCTTTCAGGTGGCTTCCACATCGTTATCACACCTAAGGAAATGAGCATTAATTCTATAATCACGCCCCAGCTTGCTCCTATTAACAGAGCCACAAGGGTGTCTTTCTCTTTGTTCCTTAATTAAGCCTTTTCCTGCCTCAGGGCCTTTGCACTTGCTGTGCTCGCTTCCTGGAATACTACTCTCGCTGGATTTTGCTCTACCAGCTCGTTGTAGAGATCAGCGTAGATGTTACCTCCCTGGGAGTTCTCCCCTGTCTATTTCACCTGCAGATGTTCCCTGATTTCCCTCACTCTCTATCCTCTCCATGTTATTGTCTTCCTACAACCTGCCACTGTGTGACATTCCGTTTTTACTCTGCATCTGTGACCGTGGTCTCTTTCTGCCTCCCCACCCCTCCCTCCACTAGCTGCAGGAGAGCAGGGGCTGTGTCTGGTTTGTTCACTGTTTTAGCCCAGTGCCTAGGACAGTGTCTAGCATACAGTTGGTATTCAATGGGCATTTGTTAAGTGAATAACAGTATCCCTGCGTGCAGTGTTTTCCAACAGAAGATGTGGTAAAATGAAATGATTAGGACCCGTGTTTAGAGACAAATCGCAAGGGTTAACCCCAGCGCTGCCACTCACCAGCTGTGTGTCACTATGGGCCCCGCCCCTTAAACTTCTCTGCCAAATGGGGACAGTGACAATTGTCTCTACTTCCCAGGGTGGTTGTGAGTTATTAATGAGGTTATATACAAAGTGCTTAGGACAGAGCCTGGCACATAACCATCAACCTTCCTTGTGCACTTGTGATTAATGTAGGTCAGCTGGCTAGAGGCCCCGTGATTTTAAGCACTATTGGCCACTCACAGGCTCACACAGAAACCGTCTCCAAGCATAACGCCCCGTGGAACACTTCTTGGAAGCACTGATGTGACCGCCCCGTTGGCCACATGCTGCCCTGTGAGAGGTCAGCCAGGTCAGCACGGGCCTGGGAAAGGCTCTGGTTGTTTACAGCGGGCATCTGGGCTGATGTGTCAGGGTGCGAGGCCAAATATTTAGACTCTCATCCCTGAGACCAGCCCTTGGAGGCTCACACAGGAGCGGAGGCATGGGGACCTGGAGAGGAGGGGACAAAAGTAGACCCCAACCTCCTGGAGGAAAGTGAACCCAGTGGCATGGACTCTGACTCAGCGGCTCCCCTCCCATGCCCTGTTTGGTTGGTCGACTGTTATGAATTTTTACCTTATTACTGGCCTGTAGGGGCATGTAGGGACATACATGTGTTTTTTTTTTTGTGTGTGTGTGTGTGTGTGTGTGTGTGTGTTTTCAGCTAAAGCTGTAATAAAAAGTGAGGTAAGAAATCAAGAAAATTGTTGGAAATTTGGGTAAAATCGCATCTAACTGGAGATAAAATAAGGCAGCCTGTCCAGGAGAGTGTGAATGGAATATAGATATTTGCTTTTTCAGGGAGGAGTGTGGGGTGTTTCTGTTTGTGCAGTTTTTACAATGGGAATGCTGCTTTCCTTTGGTGAAATGATCCCTACCCTATTTTCAATCCCTGAGCCTCTGGTGGAATGGCTTTGACCTCTTGCTCCAGATTTGGGCACCTGATTCAGAACTGGCCAATCGGTGGATTCCATGCTCTGACCAGTGATTGGTTCAGACATGGGCACGTGATCCATTTTAAGCCAATGGGAATCAGGCCTGGGATTTCATTTGCTCTATTGAGTGACAAGAGCTTTCTTTCCTCTGGACTTGAACGGGGTAATAATTAAAAAGCCACAGGAGCTCACACGTGGCCCTGGAAATAAAGCAGAAGCAGAGCCGTGAGGTAGGTAAGCTGTGTTGTGATTCTAAGGTGGCCCTGAGGACTCCGGCCCGTCTGGTACATAGGCCCTACAGAATTTCCTCCTCTTGAGGGTGGGCAAGGCTGTGGGTATGCTGGATTTCACTTCCCTGATTAGGTTAAGGGGAAGAGATTTTGAAGATGTAATTAAAGCTCCAAATCAATTGAGTTTGAATGCATCAAAAGGGAGAATATCCTGGATGGGCCTGACTCAATCAGGTGAAGGGAACTGGGTGATTTCAGGCATCAGAGATGTTATAACTGACCTGTAAGGGAGGAACTGGCATCTTGTGGAGAAGGCCACTTAGCAGAAAGCGGCCTCTGCCTGACCACAAAAAAGTGGGGGTCATTCTCCTAAAACCATAAGAAACTGAATTCCTCTACAGCCAGGGAGTATGGAAGAGCCTGGGACAAGATCACAGCTTCAGCCACCTTCAGCCAAGGACACTGAAACCATCTTTCGTTCTAGTCTGCTGTGTGTGACCCTGATGTCCCAATGTCAAATCATTCTCTTTCCCCAACCTGTGATTTGAAACCAACTGAGAAACAGACCTGAGGGCCTGGCAGCTGTAGACCAAGTTGGCAGGGTTATTTCTGGTCAGGCTGGATTAGATGACATGACTTGGCTCGAGGGCTTTCCTGACCCCATCTCCCCAAGTCTAGGGCGACCCCCATCTCCCCAAGTCTAGGGCGACCCCCACCTCGCTGGGGAATCCCCAGAGCTGCCACTTACCCAGATACCACCACACACACCTGCACAGTCCCCATGGTGGCACCTGGAGGGAGATGAGCCTCAGAACTGCTGCTTGGGGCAGCCTGGAGCCCCGGGGGAGGTGCGGTTACTGCAGGAAGTGGGGAAGGGGCCAGCCTGCCGACGCGTCGTCTTGTCCTCACCGGGTTGACTGCTCTCTTTTTTGATGTACTGGGTTGAATAGTCCCCCTGAAATTCATGTCCACCCAGAGCCTCAGAATGTGATCTTACCTGGAAAAAGGGTCTTTGCAGATGTAAATAGTTAAGAGGAGGCCATGCTGGATTAGGGAGGACCTAATTCAGTCACTGGTGTCCTTAGAAGAAAACCGGAACATAGAAAGACACACAAGGAAGAGGGCCATGTGAAGATGGAGGCGGAGATTAGAGGGATGCCGTTACAAGCCAAGGGACTTCAGGGATGGCCGGTAACCACCAGAAGCTGGAAGAGGCAAGGAAGGATCCTCCTGGGAACTTCTGGGTCAGGTGTAGCCCTGCAGGCGTCTGATTGAAGCCACCCAATTTGTGGCTTTGTTACGACAGCCCCAGGACTCACTGGGGGTCACTCCTCCCTCATTGTGAGTGTGTGGATGGTGGTGGTGGTTGAAAGAAATGTCCAAATGCTGACGACAGAGTAGGGCCCTCACCAGAGACTCTGACTTAATGGGTTAGCCAAGGGCCTAAACATGGGTATTTGTAAAAAACAACTTGTTTGAGGTATAATTTACATACCATAAAACTCACTCACATTAGGCATACCATTGAATGATTTTTAAATTTCCTGAATTGGGCAGCCATCGACATAACTCAGTTCTGGAACTTTCTCATCACCCTTCAGAATACGAGCCCTCGTGGCCATGGATTGTTCTGAAGCTCCCAGGTGATTCTAACGTAGAGCCCTGCTCAAGGGCGGGGCCTGGGAAACAGGAGCGTGACCTACGGTGGCCCAGGGGTGCTGAGGAACATAGTTGGCACTGAAACAGATGTGTATGGGCTTTAGAAGAATGTAAATGAGTGTTCACAGAGGCAGTTTTGGTTGTGGGGAGAGAGGGAAGGGGGAGGTGGTGGGGAGACTGTGGAGGCTGGCTGTTGAGATGAGTCGTGGAAGCCCAGGCCACCGTCTAGAAAGGTTCATCTGGGCTGTGGATAGTGCTGGGGGTGGGGGTGGGGTGGGGAGAGGCTCGGGAGGCAGAGTAAGGAAATAGGGGGGTACACTCCACATTTCCACCTGGAAAGAGAACCCTTGGCCTCCTCCCCAGTCCTCTGGTTTTAGGAGGGGAGGCTGAGGGAAGGGGTCTGGGGTGGGTGTGGGGACCCTGCAAGACCCCCCGCATGGCCCAGACCCAGGTCCATGGAAGTCATTGTTGCCAGAGGGGGAAGACACCACCCCTGAGGACACACAGGGGGACAGAAACAGCGGCGAGTGAAGGACCCAGGGGTTCTGCTCTTCGGCCTTGGCCGGGCCCCCTGAGCCTGATCTGTGCTGCTCAGTGTCCAGGGCTGGCCCTGCCTGGACCCCGCAGCATTCCTTGGCCTTCTTTCCAGCAGGACCTTGTCTCGCCCTGTGGCGGACTCTCCACCACTTGGCACCCAGGCTTACTGTCATCCTGTGCTTGCTCCTGGTGACTCACCGTTTGTGCTTATATCCGGTCGTGTGGCTCTGGCAGGCACGGGTGTCCACAGGGCTGGGCTGCCGACCAAGCCTGCAGAGAGGCCTCTGTGATGTGCCCAGTTTATCCTGGTCTGTCCCCTTCACCTTGGAGAGAGTGACTTAGGAGTACAACTGCCACTGGTAGTGACACTTACTGTACGTGTCAGAAACTCAGTTGCAAACAATAGACCCACCTTGGCTGTTGAAGGGTGGGATTTGTTAAAAGAGATCAAGTGTTCCCAAATCCGTGGGAGGGTGCTGCAGGCTCTGAAGCTACGCAGCAGAAAAAGACCGCCGCCACACTATGGGGGCTGCTGTGGTAACACCATGGCTGCGGGTCTGTTCTGATGAAGTTGTGCCTGGACTGAAGGCTCAGCAGCCTGACACCGAGTTTTCTAGAAGCTCAGATCCACTGGGCACAGCCGTCATTGCACAAGCTCCATTGCGAATCCCTCTCACCCAGGCGTGTCTGATTGGTGGAACCTGGGCCATGGGACTGCATCCCAGCTGCAAAGAAGTGTGGGAGCTGAGTTTCTGCAGTTGACCTGGGAAGGCAGCACTCATTACGTGGGGGTGTTAGCAAAATGTAGAGAAGGAATTGGTTGGCCACAAAAGACAGACACCTGCTCCACCTACAGTGCCAGGGGGTGGGCTGAGCACTCAGTGCCTCTCATTTAATGCCACCCTTGTAGTTAGGGAAACAAGGATTTAGAGAGGGGAAATAATTTGTCCAAGATTGTATGGAGCTCAGACTCCAGAACCTTCACCCAACTTCCAAAGGCTGGACTGAACAGAAAATAGCACAGAGCTCCCTGAACCCCAGCCATCTGGATGCCCTAATGCTGACCCGGGGTCTCAACCACAAATTAACCCACTTTGTGTGGCCAAAGCAGTCACAGGACGGGCTCTCTGCCCTTACCCATTGAATCCTCAGTTGGAAGCAGAAAACCACTTACATTTTGTCCATTTATTAACAGCCAGATCATGTAAAATTCACTGTCAGAAGACTTGAGTTCTGGGTCCAGCTTCCTATTGCATGACCTTGGGTCTCGTTCATCCTCTGAGCCTCTATTTTCTCATCTGTAAAGTGGGTACCAAAGTCTCTTCCCATTTTGCTCCCTCCAGGGCTGTCATTAAGATCAAATGTGAATGTGAGTGCAGAACAAAGGATGAACTCTATGCAGGACAGCTCTCCTCTGCATTGATCTTAGTCCCCACCAGCCACCTGCGAATAAAGGCGTCTGTGGGCCCATTTGCAGCTGCATTCCCTCCATTCAGGAGGAATCATACGCTGGGCTAGAGGAGCTCTCAGGGTTGTCTGTTTAGACAATCAGCGAACAGAGGGCTTGTTTCTTTGCCTTGAATAGGGACCACACCCCTGTGGGCCATGAACAGACACTATTTGGGACTGATGGCCTGGCCACAGGCAGCCTCTGCCTGGATGTAGGCAGCAGCAAAGACACCCAAACAAGCCTTGTTCTGGGCTTACTCACAGGGTGTTCTGATCCTGCAGTGCCTTTCAGAGCAGGAAGCCAGGCCTCCCATGGGGGAGATGTTCAGAGGGAAGCCATGCAAATTCTTGGGCCCCTCCGCAGCCCCACCAGCCCCGCTGAGTCAGAAGCTCTGGGGGTGGGGCCAGCAATCTCTGCTTTAACACGCCCTTCCCTGGGGCACTCACCATATGCATGGGCACATGAGATGTAAGGAGATACCTGCTGGGGGCTTTGGAGAAATAGTTTTCTTCCCGTTAAAAAAATTCATCCAGGAGGGGTGATGCCACTGACAGGCTGAGGATGGCAGAGCAGAAAAGAGCCCGAACCATCCAACCACTCGGGGACCTTGTGAAGAGATTAACCAAAGAACATGCATGTGTATGTATATACATAACCCATGGGCACAGACTATAGTGCAGTGGAGGCTTGGGGGTGGGGTGCAAGGTAGGAGGGGGTCCATGGTGGGGAGAAAGAAGGGCATCTGTAATACTTTCAACAATGAAGATAAATTTTTAAAAAGAAAAATAAACAGCGGTTAAGGACAACAAGGGGGTGGGGGCATGTGTGGGGAGGGGTGTGGGATGGGCATGGGGGGACGAGGACAAATATGTGATACCTTAATCAATAAAGAAATTTAAAAAAAATAAATGAAAAAGGAAAAAAGAAAACAGTAAATGCCCTTAGAGCAAGCATGTCAAACTCGTGGCCCCTGGGCTGCATGCCTCGTTTATTTGGCCTTTGAGTTTGACATGCTTGCCTTACAGCATTGCTGCTTGTAGCTGGGAGATCCAGGTTCACAAGGCTGATGATGGACTAAGCACTGGCACCTAGTGTCCCTGCCTTATTATGATGGTGCCCCCATCCTTTTCCTCCTCTGCACAAGGTCACATCTGTCATTGAAAGCCTCCCATGCATTAGAATGGCTACTACCAAGAAACCCAGAGATTAACAAGGGTTGGTGAGGATGTGGAGAGAGCAGAAGCCTTGTGTCCCGTTGGTGGGGATGTAAAGTGGTGCAGCTGCCATGGAAAAGAGGATGACGGTTCCTCCAGAAATTAAAGCTAGAATTCTGATAGGATCCAGCAGTTCTACTTCTGGGTATATGGCCAAAAGCATTGAAAACAGGGTCTCAGAGAGATTTGCATACCCATATTCACAGGCAGCATTATTCACAGAAACCAAAAGGTGGAAGCAAGGCAAGATCTATTGATGGATGGTTAAGATGGTGAATTTTTTTGTTATGTATATTTGAGCACAATGAAACAACAACAATAAGAAACACACAGACACACACACACACACACACACACACACACACGCGAGCTCGAGCCCATCCCTTCCTTCACATTACTTATGCCTTATCTGTATTGCTCTTGCCTTTCCTCTGAGTTCTAGCCCCACATATCCAGGCTCTTGTTTTTTTAAAATATATTTTTATTGATTTCAGAGAGGAAGGGGGAGGGAGAGAGAGATAGAAACATCAATGATGAGACAGAATCATTGATTGGCTGACTCTTGCATGCCTCCTACTGGTGATCGAGCCCACAACCTGGGCATGTGCCCTTGACCAGAATCGAACCTGGGACCCTTCAGTCAGTAGGCCGACGCTCTATCCATGAGCCAAACCAGCTAGGGCCATCCATGTTTTTTTTTTTTTTTTCATTTTCTTTTAAAAAAAAATATATTTTATTGTTTTTTTACAGAGAGGAAGGGAGGGGGATAGAGAGTTAGAAACATCGATGAGAAACATCGATCAGCTGCCTCCTGAACACCCCCTACTGGGGATGTGCCTGCAACCCAGGTACATGCCCTTGACCGGAATCGAACCTGGGACCCTTCAGTCCACAGGCCAACGCTCTATCCACTGAGCCAAACCAGTCAGGGCCATCCATGCTTCTTGATATCTTCCCCTGGACATTTGAAAGGCAGCTCATCTTCAATATGCTTCAGTCTGAACTCATGACCTTCCTTCCCAAACCTGCTTTTCTTCGGGGTGACTGACACTTCCATCCATTACAAGTCAGAAATCACCCTCTTCCTCACCCCCCTCGCCCCCCAGGCTGATTCATTGCAAACTCCTGGTGACCGCCCTTCTGAAATACCTGCCAAGGGCAGCTACCCCTTCCAGTCCAATCTCCTCCGGTGTCACCTCTGATGGCAGCCGTGGGGCCACTGGGCTCCCTGTGCCTGCCCTGGCACCACCCAAATCCATGCTTCAGGGCAGAGCGGGAGGGAGTTCTCCCAACTGCACAGCTGACTGATTCCATTCTATCTCACTCTCGGTAATCAATGCCATATGGAAATATTTCACAGAAAACTTCAGCTCCTCCCCGAGGAAATTGCCACGCAGGCTTCTCCTGAGTTGATTTTACATCTAGTTATAAGAGCCAAGCAGTCTTTGGGGTCCCTTTGGACTGAGCCTCTCAGGGATGGAGTCTGACATCAGGGGGCCAGGGCGGGACAAATGTCACTCATGACTAGTGCCTTAGTTTGGCTTGTGCCGGGTGTAGAGTCTGAGAGGAGAATTTAAGAGCAAGTAGTTTATTTAGGAGGTGATTCGGGAAACCCAGTCTGGGAGCAGGGGGTGAGAGAGGGAATGGAGATAACAATTTGGGGCGTGTTATCAAGCCTATAGGTACAGAGGACACTGAGAGTCCAACATTGTGGGGAAGGTCTGGGAGATGGAACCAATTCCAGGTGGTCGGTTATCCCAGGGGCGAGGGAGCACCCACTCCTACAACGCATTCTTTGTGGGGTTGCTGCAGGGGCTGTTAATTCTCTGGCACTTTCTGCCTGCCCTGTGTGGGCAGCGTGGTCTGCTGAGGTTGTGGACAGAAACCCTCAGGCAAAAGCAAGCAGATGTTGGCAGTGGGCAGTGGGTCTGAGCCCCCTGGAGGGTTCAGGGCTATGTGCCAGGCACGGACAGTGCCCGCTCCCCCTGGAGATGATGATGAACGATGCCCACTAAGTGACTCAGACGCTCATGACAGAACAGGGTTAGAAAATTGGTCCTTTCCAATTCTCCTTTCCCTCAAGGAGAAAGGTCTCAGCTTCTGCTCACGTGTCTTAACTCTTTTATAACACTTGATTGTCTCCCTTTTGAACTGAGAGAGAGCCAGCCTTGGATTTGGAGACTTCCTGGGCAATCATACCTCGCTGCAATTTATCACATTGCTTTGGTTTCGAGTTTATTTTTCCAGTTAAGTCCAGTATATAAGGTTCACTCTAAAATTACATTTACATAATTAAGACGTCTGATTTAAAAGAATGTTAAGTGTATCACAGGTTGTGCTGCATCAGAACAGGTGACAGGTGGTGGCTGGAGCCCGCGGAAGCTGGCCCGAGGGACCAAGTCCCCGCTCCACAGTGGGCATCTGAGACCTCTCCCTGCTGGTTTCCAGCCACATCTCTGGATCTGATTCTCATTTCTCATTGACCCCTCTGCCCACTGGAACTCCCTTCTTCCTCCCACCAAGTATGTTCATATCTCTGTTGTTGTCCCAGCTGTTCCCACAACATCTCTCTCCTTTTTAAAAAAAATATATTTTTATTGATTTCAGAGAATAAGGGAGAGGGAGAGAGAGAAACATCAATGATGAGAGAGAATCATTGATTGGCTGCCTCCTGCACGCCCTCTACTGGGGGATCAAGCCCACAACCCGGTCATATGCCCTGACCAGGAATTGAACCAGTGACCTCTTGGTTTCTGGGTTGACACTCAACCGGTTAGCCACACCAGGCCTGGCCTGTTCTTCTTTCAATATCCTGATCAAGTTGAAGGCCCAGCTCCATGCTCCCTAGACCCCCTCTCCTTCCCCCTGTTGGAGCTGAGTGCTTCCTGCTGGGGCACCCCCTTCCCCCGCAGGATTATTTCCTCCTTCTGCATATATGGTCGTTGAAAGATGGGTCCCCCATTAGCCCAGGAGCTTGACAACAAAGTCCTGCCCCTCACTGCAGCCCGCGGTGAGTCAGCTGATGGACGAGTGAAAGAGGAAAGGAGTGACCACTGCTCCCTCCTCAGTGTCCCCTTGACTCCTCAGGTGACTCTGGACAAGCAAGGCGCTCAGCCTTGGGGGGGATCATTATGAAGTGTGACCATGGCCCTGCCAGCTCAGCATTGACCTCCCCTCTTAGCTGTTCCTGTCCCTGGCTAAGTGGAGCCTGAGGAGTTCCTGTTCCCCAGCTCTGAGTGAGACCAGAGACCAGTCTGCACTGGTGGACACGGTACTGATGCTTGTCCTGCGGCTGAGAGCACGGCCTGGGGTCTCCGGATTGGGTTTGGGGAACCAGCAGAGCCCGAGGCCTGAGCAGGAGGCTCCGGGCAGGTCATGTCGCTGTGAAGAGAACAGAGCTGGGAATCGGTGGGAGAGAGACGCACGGACACCATCCAGCCCCTCTTGTCCTGTTAGCAGAGGAGCGAGTCCCAGCAGAGTCCCGGCAGGTGCGGGCTGCACCGAAGCTGAGCGCGTGGGCAGGTGGGAGGCCCGGAGGGGGCCAGGGCAGGGTGACTCCCTGGCTCTTGCCTTACTTTGTCAGAAAGGTTAGAGCAGCCACAATTCACTGTGCACACAGGCAGCAAACACTGGTCTGAGCACTTTTCATGCATTTTTTTTGGTATTTTTATATAGCAAATACGTTGTGCTTGCTCTGTGGAGGCACTGCTCTACTTGTTTTACAAAACAAAAGCTACCAACATTTTAAACCATTTTATCAGGAAACCAGTTACTCCTCACAAAAGCCTCTGGCGTTGGTGCTATTGTCTCCACTTGCAGAGGCAGCTTAGCCGGAGCAAGGGGAGGGAGCGGGCCGGTGGAGTGAATGCTGTCTGGCTCCAGAGTCTGGTTTCTCCCCAGGATGATGCCTGGTTTTCATCATGCTCATAAAAGGCCGTGGGTCAATTATGCTTATTACTCATTTCACAGAAGAGAAAATCGAGGCACACGGTGATTAGCAATTTCTCCTCTTGAAAGTGACCGAGCCAGGACCCAGCCCAGGCTGCTGGCTTAGGCCCACATTGTAACCACCAGGCAACGGCCCCACAGTAATGAGCCCTTTGAAGAAAGGTGAGTCACTTACTTTGGCTGTGCCTCAGTTTCCTCATTTGCCAAGTTGGGCTCTACTAATCCTGCCCCACTGACTCACAGGAGTGCTGAGAGAAAGAATCCGGGCCAGAAACTTCCATTGGGAAGGTGTCCTGGGCTGGGAGGAAGCTGGTCTGAGTGCCGTGGCCATCACGTCCCCTTGTCTGCCCGCAGTTTCTGCACCGGGAGTGTGAGTGGCCTGAGGTGAGATTTCAGGTCATCAAGCTCTGCACATGACCCTGATTGTCCAGCTGTGTCCCAATGGACGGCGGAGCTGCCTGTGTGACCAACCAGGATTGGACCCGCCAATGTGAAACTTGTTCTAGGAAAGTGCATTCAGGAGGCCGAGCGGCTCTAGCTTCCACGACGATCCGCATGGCCAGATAATTGCAGAGGGATCCCCTGTGCTGAGAAGAGACCTGGGACAGGGAGTCCAGCCCCGGGGTCCAGGCCAGCCTCTGTCAGTCTCCCCGAGTTCTCCTTTGAGGCAGAACTCTCACAAGAATGAATCATTCAGTCAATTCATTCGTTCACTAACTCTCCACAGAGCAGGCCCTGTTCTAGGCATCTGGCATACAGCTGCGAATGAAACAGACCAAGGCCCACTTCTCATGGAGCTGACATTCCAGTGGAGGGAGGAAGAGGGCAGTGAACATGAAGGCACACCCATCCAACAAGCATGATCATATAGACACATATATGTGTATATGTGCACTTGCATGTAAGTGTATGTACACACATACTCACAAATATATGTGAGTGTGTGTTATTCTAGGTAGTAATAGATGCTATCAAAATCAAGCAATCAAGTAGGGTATCGGGATAGAGAGTTCTGGGGGTTACTTTATATTGGGGGAAATGAAAGTCCTCTCTGAGATGAGCCATTTGAGCAGAGGTCTGAGAGAATGAAAGGAATCTTCCATGTGCATATCTGGGGGGTTAAAGTTCCAAACAGAGGAAGAGCACGTGCAAAGGCCCTGTGGTGGGAGCATGCATGGTGTGTTCTAGGAAGAACAAGAACCAGTGTGACCACCATAGTGGAGTGAGCCAGGGGTGTGTGATAGAGTTGTTACATTGTGACAGAGATGAGATGTGGTTTGAAAGTTTTGCACAGAGGACTTGAATTTTGACTTGATATTTGAATGGATTCCTCTGGCTGCCCGTGGAGGATGAATTGTGCAGGGTCAATGCAGAGAGAGCAGATGCAGGGAGACCAGCGAGGAGGCAACTGTTATAGTTTAGTGAGAGAGATGATGGATGCTTGGCCCATCCGTGCTGGAGGTGGGGAGCTGATCTAATTCTTGCCATAGCTGAAACGTAAAGCCATCAGGATGGGTTGATGGACTGGAAGTGATGAAACAGGAGGAAGAAAAGTGTCAAAGCCGACTCCAAGTTTGGCCTCATCGCCTGGAGGAGGGGGTTGACCTTTACTGTGGGGAGTGGCTGGCGTGGGTGGAGGACAGGAGCATCGGGAACCTGCAGGAGTGCACTTGCAACCCTGTGTAAGGGTGGCCTCGCCCTTGGTCCCTGGGCCTCTGCCCAGGTGTAGGAGGCCCTGGAACATGGGCCTCTGGTTTAACCCCAAACCTACATTTCCTTCCTGAAATCTCATCTCTAAAGTTTTGGGGGCACTTTTGACTTTCTCTTTTAAAGACTCAGCCTGCATTCTATTCTAATGGCTGGGGTTCATCCCCCTAAGGATGGGCAGCCCGGCAGTTGAAGCACGAATGGGTGACATTGCAGCAGCGCCTGAGGCCCCAGGCCCATGGAGGAGATGTAGCGTGGCTGCCACCTGTCCAGGCGGTTTGTAGGAAGGTGCCACATTTGTTAAAGAGAGTTTGAATGTTAAAAAGGGATAGCAGTTGCTGGAAGGAAGTTACTACTGAGTCTTCAAATACCATCAACTGGGAAAAAGATGGATGAGGCTTTCATGGACGTGTCATTTGTCCCAATAAAATAAAACATCTTAAAACCTGTCTTTACTGGCATCGAAGTGTTGCAATGTTGTCTAACAGCAGTATCCGTGCCAATGATGAGTTTCTTAAAAAGAAAACACAAAACAGTGCTTTCACCACTCTATCCGGCTTTCTAAAGCAACTGCAATACGAAGACACATGTAGTTGTCCAGTGAAATTTACAAAGCACCTATTAAGCACGGGCCCTCGGCTAAGGAGGAGAGAGATGAACCTGATCTTCTTCTCAGCGGGCCCATGGCTGGTGGGGATGAAACTCGGACATAAATTAGCACACAGGTCGCAGTGGGTTGATGCAGTGAGAAAGGTCTTGAGGACAGAGAAGGGAGGAACTGCGTGCTGGGGGGATCAGACAAGGAATGGTGTGTTCATTAGCTTGCTTATGCCAGCATGTAACTGAAACCCCTAATGCATCTGACTTACACCGTAAGGAAATTTATCTCCCATGACAGGGTCCACCACCACCTGCATTGAGAATGTGGCCATCTACAAGTTGGGAAGCAGGTCTCAGCAGGAACTGAGTTGGCTAACACCTTGATCTTGGACTTTCCAGCCTCCAGAACTGTCATAAATAAATGTTTATTGTCTAAGTGCCCAGGTCTATGGGAATCTGTTATAAGAGCCTGAGCCGACCAGATGCCAGGATTCCTCCCTCCTCCCCAGCTTGATATTTTGGGCACATCTCAAAGCTTCTCAGATTCGCTCAGCTCTTAAAACAGGTGCATCCTTCAGAAACTGAAGCGTCCAGTCCAGGACACACCAACATTCAGTTTCACAAACAATCTGAGTGTCTCCTGTGGAGAGCGGCTACAGCGTCTGGACAGGTTCAAGCCTCGGACTAATGACACGGTCCTCTCGTGGCAAAGCCACGTGCAGGTCCCAGCGTGGAGGGCAAAGCCTTCCCAGCACAATTATAGCCAAAGGCTATGGTTGTAAGCTTGACCTTATGGTCCGAACCTGTGGTCCCAGGTGGCTGAGTGATGTAGGCTGCAGGAGGTGCAGCAAGTGCTGCCAAAACAAAGCTTGATAGAGTTCTCAGGTGCATGTAATTGAGTGGATTGGAAACCCGAGAGAACATTGTAAACATCTTTACCACGCCCTTGCTTTGCCTCCCGGGATCTGACTATAAAATAAAGACTCGGCGTTCAGGCTGTGGTGCTGTCTCTCCATCTGAGAGCAGTGTCCCATCATGGCCCCAACTGTATTCTCTTGTCTTTAATCCTTCACCGCCCCTCCTCAGGTTCACCCCTGGCCATGCTGGACGCAGCTCAGTCTCCTGTTGTGAATTTCCTCCTAGGGCTCTCCTTCCAATGGCCCTCTTCTCCCATGGGGAGGTGGTGTCCCCAGCTCACCTGCATGCTTCCAGCATTCTCTTTGGAAAGAGTGAGTCCCAACACTCCGGCTTTGAGACTTCTGCCCGAAGTCTGAGTCCCCCAGAAAAGTCTTGGTCAATGTCCTGTTGGGCTGGATTCACTGTTTCAGAAAGTAGGACTTTTTCCTGGACAGAGGCGTCCGGAGCCATGTCTGGGGTTGTCACGGAGGCCCCCTTCCACCAGCGAGGGCACCGTCAGTGCACGGTCAGGGCTCAGTGGTCAGAGGTATGGGCCTGGACCTGCCCTCTGTGGCCCTG
This sequence comes from Cnephaeus nilssonii, assembly GCF_951640355.1. NCBI lineage: Eukaryota > Metazoa > Chordata > Mammalia > Chiroptera > Vespertilionidae > Cnephaeus > Cnephaeus nilssonii. The sequence goes on along the minus strand of NC_137082.1, from coordinate 67,322,673 downwards.
CAGCATCGGCCCCAGGGAGTGTGGGTCCTGCCCAGCCTGACGCGGCTCCTCTGTGACACGTGGCTCCTGACAGGACCCTGTGACCGCGTGCGGGTGAGGATGAAGTGAGGTAACGCCCAGAGCACTCAGAACCCCAGCCCCTGTGACACCCCGGAAGGACCGTGTGAGTGTCAGCCCACTGTCCTCAGCGAGTTCCCAACTGGGGTCACAGAAGAATCAGGTCGAGAGGCCCCCCTGGAATCGGGGCTTTGGGAGGTTACTGTAGGGGAGCTTTGAGATGTAGCCTGTAATTGGCAGCTGTGCTTCCAACAGCTCCCGAGAGACAGCAGGAAAGGCTGATTATCCTTAAAAGGGGAGCGGAAAGGGCTGTGGGGGTAAATGGGGGCCTCGCTCCCTGAGCTGCGCCCACTCTGCCAGCGGCCGTCAGGTGGCCAGACGCAGACGGACCTGCCAAAGCTCTTGGCCCAGGGCCTGCTGTCTTTCCTCCTCCTGCTTCTTGATATAAAGAAATTGTTTAAATTTAATTATATTATTTGAGATATTAAAAAACTATCCCAGACTCCATTCCTACAGATTCCTGGACACCCGACTGTGAGCCAGTCTTTAGGATAAAGCATAGACTTTTTTGCGTGTTCTTCTCCCCTGGGTATCCTCTTTGATCTTGAGACCAGGAAGAAACCTGTGTCTTGCTGACTGCCGGGAAATGCATCCCTTGTTCATTCTTAATGCTCTCCTTCCTCCCTCTCTTTCTGGCTAAGTGTTTATATCTTTCCCTTTCAAGGGTGATGGATGCTTAATTCCCCGAAGGCTGTAAAGCAGGTTGTAAATATGGTGGTGATGCACCTAAGATGACTAACCCCAGCCACTCTGAACAATTACAGAAGTCAGCACAGAACCACTGTGGTTGGATGAAGGACGTTAGTGGTCAAGCACAGAACAAAGTTCTAGGGAGAAAGAAGCATCACTAAGGCCTGGGAGCCTGTATCCGCTGGTGCCTAGAATCCTCCTTTGATCAAGTCATTCAATAAACATTTGTCAAGGAATTTCCCTGCACTGGACTCCATGCTAGGCCATGGGTGTGCCAGACGGGCAAGGTCCCCACACACATGGAGCTCACATCTAGGAGCAGAGACAGGAAATGAACAGTTAAACCAATAATGATGTAATTTCAGATCCTGCCAAGTGGTGTAAAATCATGTGGGTTTTTTTTTAAACTTTTTAAATTATTTATTTACAATATACAAACTAAATCTATAACCAGATTGTAGATACAAAATAATTAGCCATTTACATGCAATAAACGTTAATATTTCAAGAAAAATGATTTTAAATATGTTACTAAAACTGTACTAACATAGTATAACATCACCAAAGTTGTAGAAATATTAAAAATCTGCAAATAACAGGATTACTTCTGTTATAGTCCAAAATATTTTTTTCCTCTGGCTCTATTTTTGTTCATCAGGTTATGTTGTTTATTATATTCTTCAAATGAGATCTTGTGATATTTATCTTTCTCTGACTAGCTTATTTTGCTTAGCATAATTCTCTCCAGGTCCATCCATGCTGTTGCAAATGGTAAGAGTTCCTTCTTTTTTACAGCAGCATAGTATTTCATTGTGTAGATGTACCACAGTTTTTTAATCCACTCATCTGCTGATGGGCACTTAGGCTGTTTCCAAATCTTAGCTGTTGTAAATTGTGCTGCTATGACCATAGGGGTGCATATATCCTTTCTGATTGGTGTTTCTGAGTTCTTGGGATATAGTCCTAGAAGTGGGATTCCTGGGTCAAATGGGAATTCCATTTTTAATTTTTTGAGGAAACTCCATACTGTTTTCCATAGTAAAATAATGTATGTTGATGGTGAGGGATTAGGGGCTGGCTCTCAAAAGAGATATTTGAGTTGAGACATGAATGAAGAGAATGGAATATACCAAGCAAAGACTAGTGGGATATGAATGAATGGATTAAAAAACAAACAAACAAAAACACGTGGTCTAGCCTCACAATGGAATATTATTCAACCTTAAAAAGGAAGGGAATTCTGACTCATGCGACAACATGAATGGATCTTGACTTTAGGCTCAGAGAAATAAGCTAGTCACAAAAGAACAAATACTATATGATTCCACTTATATGAGGTACCCAGAGTTGTCAAATTCATAGAGACAGAAGGTAAAATGGTGGATGCCAGGGGCTGGGGTAAGGAGGGATGGGAGTTGTTATTTAGTGGGTACAGGGTTTTGGTTTTGCAAGATGAAGAAAGTTCTACTGATGAATGGTGGTGAAGGTAGCATGATGATGTGAATGTACTAATGCCACTGACTTGTACACTTAGAAATGGTAAAGTTATGTTTATTTTACTGCAATTAAAACGATTGGAAGAGAGTTCCAGGCCTAGGGAGCAACAAGAGCAAAGGCCCTGTTGTGGGATGAGCGGGCACATTTGATAAATAGAAAGGGGTCCAGTGCTTCAAGAGCAAGTGAATCAGGTGGAAGAGTGGAAAGAGATGCAACTGGAAAGACGGATGGGGCCAGGAAGGTTTTAGGCAGAGAGGCGCCTGGTTCAGGAGTTGAAAGGGGCCCATGTGTGGAAGAGGTGGCCCCTGAGCAGAAAGGGAGGGAGAAAGGCCAGGAGGAGGCTGGGGCAGCCTCCAGGCTCAGCTGATGCTGGGAAGGTGAATGAGAAGGCACCTGCTCTGCAAACTGGAGGGGGCCTCCATCTCGGGGGCCATGGGCTAGCACCTGCCATGGGCTCAGTGACTCCTGAAGCTGTTGATGGTGATGACGATGAGGAGGATGACCTCAGAGCATCCTTCCCAGCCTGCATTTTTACAGAAAAGGGTCTGATCTAGGAGACAGAATTGATCCCAGTAGAAAATGACATGCAGCTGATAGTCCTATGGCCACTGGTCCTATGCAGCAGGCACTGCCATCATCCTTGTTTTACAGACGAGAAAATGGAGGCCCAGAGAGGGTAAATCGCTTGTCCAAGGGCACACAGCTAGTAAGTAGTGGGCTGGGATTTGAACCCAGAGACTCTGCCTCCAGAGGCCCACCTCTCAGAAAGCTAACCGTTGAAGTCCTGATACCTGTACAGACAACCACTCATGAACGGTTTTACTCTGACCTTCTTAGGTGACATTTCTCAGCATTCTAATATCTGGCTTCCAGAAGGGCAAAATGCAAAAACACTTCACCCAGGTGTTCCCTCTTTTCCAGACTCCATCCTTCCCTCTGTGACATGCAATCTCTGCTCTAGACCCTGACCCACCGTCCCCGAGAAGAACACGCAATACCTGAGTTCCCAAGAGCCTGCGGGGCAGCGCTGGGATCCGGCAGGTGGGGGCTGGGCCTCCACTCCAGGTGAGAATGAGCAGGAACTGTGTCTTTACGATGGACTGAGATGGGCTGTGCTCAAGTTCACGTTGGGATCCACCTGCAGCGGGAAAATGAGGGGCTTTGAGCCAAAGTCTTGGATTGAGAGTTCTCTTCTCTCATAAACCAGCGATGACAGCAAAGATGGCCCTTCCCAGGGGGCCGATGGGAAGCAGCTGACTGAGAGCCAGACATTGTGCGCCGTGGAGACGGACCTGCCTCCAGCTGGGCTGGAACAGCCACTGAGGCGTGTCCCTGACCCCTCAGCAGACATGCGTGCCAGTGACCCGAGGAGCGCGGCAGGGATTCAACCCGCAGGTAAGAAAGGTGGAAACACAATCTCCAGGGAGCAGGGGATCAGTATTCACCCAGGTGAACTCTGCCTCGTGGTGCTCTTTGCTGAGCAGAACCCGCCCTTTGGACATCAGGCTGCTGGTGCCGTGTCTCCACGCGTCTCCACAGCAGGACAGACCTGCTGACCCCACGGAGCCCAGCAGCGGCTCCCACCACTGAGCTTACAGGGGAGCTGGGTCCTCCTTGATGTTCTGAGGAATTTATAACTGTGGGGCCCCTCCTGCTCCTGCAAGTTCCTGTGCAGACAGACCCTGGTCCCGAGCGTCTAGGAGTCAGTCCTCCTGCTTGCACCAGGCTAAAAACAGCATTATTTCCCAAACTCAGCTGCACCTGTGGGAGGAGAGCACCACACAGCCTATTTTTAGCGGGTGACAGACCGGCGTGGGGGGTTATAATTAGCATCTGTTCAAAGGGTGGAGGTTCCCACCCTGTGCAGAGAGTGACTGCCCTGGGGGTCCCCTCCCCTCTGCCTCTGTCTGGTGTCTGGTGTGGGAAGGAGCCAGCTGCATCAGGAAGACCCCGGGGCTCCCTGGGAGTCCCAGGAGGGGGCCAAGGCCTTACAGGTGTTGTTCCTCACCATCACTCACTGTCTGTCTCCTTCTGGCCTCGGAGGCCAGCATGTCTTACCTGTGCCTGTTGTTCTCACAGCAGATTTGTCAAGGACACAAACAGTTCTGGCTTGAAAGGACCCCAGGATCTCATTGTAGCTCAGTTGTTGGCTGGCAGACATGCTCGAATCCCATATCTAGGGGAAGTGCAAAGTCCTCCCTTCCATTTCTGTGGTTCCCCAGGCATTTCTCCGGCTCCTCCGCTCTCATTTCCCACCTCTGCTGAGCTCTTACTCTCCACTCCGTGTCTGGTGGATGCTCTCCTCACTTCTGCAGGAGTCCATTGTCCACACAGCGCATGGGCCCCTTCTCCTTGTCCCTCACTCCGGTGGCCGCTGTGACGGACACATTTTACTGATGACTCGGGAGCAGCACAGGTGACTTGCTCCCTTTGCATTTCTGCCAACACCAGCATTAGGATGTGTTGCTTAGCAACCCCGCAGTCTCTTCTGAGGCGTCCTTTGGACCCTGTCCCCTCACAATCCCCTACTAGTCAGGTCCCTGTGTAGCTTATCTCATTCTGCACAAGGGCCCCATGAGATGGGCCTGTTTTTCCATTTTCCAGATGCAGAAGCCGAGGAGGGGTCAGAAGAAGGGAATTGATGGTAAATGGAGGGGTTGGGTGCTATCTCACTTTGAGGTCCAAGCTCCTAACTAGTGCTCTTTGTTTTCTCTATTTTATTTTTATTGAGATATAATTGATGTATTACATTGTATTAGTTTCAGTGTGCAGCATAATGAATTGATATTTGCATATATTGTGAAATGATCACCACAATAAGTGCTGTTAACGTCCATCACCACAAAATAGTTACAAAATGTTTTTTCTTGCGATGAGAACTTTTAAGATCTACTCTCTTAGCAACTTTCAAATAATCAGTGTCGTCTTGTTAAATATAGTTGCCATGCTGTATATTACATCCCCAGGACTTAATTATCTGATATCTGGAAGTTTGTACCTTTTGATCCCTGTCACCCATTTCACCCACCCCCAAACTGTTTACCCAATTTTATTCATTTGTAGCCCACTGTCTCTAATTTTCCATTATCCGCACACCACCAGGATGATCCTTTATGTATTATTGTTCTTTAAGTAAACCTATTTTTTTTTTGGTTTTGTTTTCACTAAGCAACTTCTATGAAAGGAAAACTGTGTCAGCAGAGTAAGTGGGAAACCAGCACGTTTTGCTGCAGAAGGGCGGTAACCATAGCAATAGAAACAACGGACCTGCACAGAGGTGCTGCGTTCTGCGCTGAGCCCGGGCCTGTCCCTTCTCCGTTCCAAGGGCGAGGCTTAGAGAGGCGCTGAAGGCGTATTAGCATCAAATCAAGATGTTGCCTTTGAGGTAACTGGAAGAATCAGTCTAGGAGTCAGAGCTCCCGAGTGGCACTGCCTTTTGCTCTGTCAGATCATCTCACATTTGCCATTTGGCGGGTCCTGAGCTGCGGGGAGGGAGTCAGCATGGCTCAGGCCTGAGAAGAGAGGAGAGGAGGCCTGGGGCCCAAATGAAGAGCAGAGAGGAGGCAGCGCAGAGAGAGGCTGGAGGAGGCTGGGGAAGTGGGCAGGGCGGGGCCTGGAGACCACAGTCAAGAGTTCCTTGGGTGGTAATGGGAAGCCATGTGAGAGCAGCAAAGCCAGGGCATGAGGGGGCCGATGAGCACTCTTAAGTCCAGTGGCCCCGGGAGAGGAGATGGGACAGCTTCTGACCCATGTGCCACTCCCTGTGTGTCACCTGGCCCTGCCTCCCAGCTCTCAGACACCCCTCCCCGGCAGGTGCCCACTGTGTTCCTCAGAGGCTGAGCTTGAGGGGTACGTGGAGACTTTGGGTCTTCAGCTGCTGAACCCCCATGCCAGTGCCTCGGCGGGGACCCTGGGCCAGCTCAGGGAAAGCAGTGCAATGGCAGGTAGCAGCGGCCCCTCTGTCCCCTATGAAGTGCCCTGGATTGGATTTCTGAGGCTTTGACAACCCCGAGGATCACACTGATGCCCTGGGCCAGGGACCTCTCTTCACCTGCCTGCTGAATCAGATCCATCGACTCCCATCCATCAACACCTCCCCTGAAACATGAAAGCTCTGATGGTTTCAATCATTTACTTACTTCAGGCCACTGGGTCATGGCAGAGAAGTCAATAGACTCCGTGTTAGAATGATTTCCTTAATTATTCAGGCTGCTACAGAACAGTGGAAATATCTTAACATGAATTGAGCCGCTGTAGAGATGAGGCCTGAGGTAGAGGATTGGTGGCTCTAAACCACCTGCCCACCCACATGGGCTCCCCAGGGCACGGGCGACGGGTACTTAATTCAACTCCAGCCTGGCAGTATTGATGGGTCATCTTCACCACTCTGAGTCCAATTGTCGCCCCAGGGACGCAGCAGCCCAGCAAACGGAGGTGGCCCAGACTTTCAAGGAGCTCCGGTCTAGTGAGGGGGCTGGGTTGTGCTCAGAAAGGCCTAAAGACACTGCAGCACGGCCACAGCGGAATTTTCAGATGACTAGATCGTGTTAGGGGCAGAGTGAAGGTGAGCTGCGGAATGGACGCCAGGGAGAGAATATTTGGTGTTTAAATGTTTTTTTTTTTTTTACAAATCACAACTCTATTTGTTGTAGTTTCTTTGGGCAAACAGTACAGGCTTTTACAGGCTGTGCTCTGATTATTATCAAGTGACAGTAAAGCAAATAACAAAAATATGTCCATCCTGGAAATGTTCTGTGTATGAATGTGTCGCTGTTTACCCTGCTGACACATTTGTCAAAACATCTAACTGGACACTTAAAATGAGTGCATTTTATCGGGAGGAACTCTCTCCCAAATAACTCCCAGACCAAAGCAGAAATCAAAAGAAAAACAACATTTCTAGAAAACAATGAAAAGGAGAACAGTTCACAGCCCAACCTGGGGACACGGCAGAGCTGGGCTCGGAAGAAAATTTATGGTCTGAACTGCTGGCATTATTCCAGAGGAAAGAGCCCCGGGAAAGGCACTCGGTTCTTAAAACACAGGATTAAAAAAAAAAAGAAGAAGCAAAATAAACCAAGATAAACCGAGGAGAGGGAATGGATAAAAATAAGAGCCCAAATCAAATATGCACAGTGGTCAGTATCCAGAAGATGAGGGTTTTAGAGGAGCCAGCAATGTGAGAATGCATCACAGGAAACGCATTTTTTCATTTCAGGAGCTGAAGGTTTTACGCGCGAGTGCTGTGGGGGAGCAGGGTTGAGAAGGATGGCGGCTCCCACTGCAGTGGGGAAGCCGCCCGAGGCAGGGCGAGCTAGAAGCTGGAATAGTCAAAGTCTGTACGGCCCTCCCTCACCCTTCTCCTGGGCTCTAAGTCTTTCTTTCCCTTTTCTCAACCTTTTTTTTTTTTTTTTTACACAGGGTTTGGATGCTAGCACTGCCCTGCCTCGGGGTTACACAGACCAGAAGTGAGATTTTGAGAGAGTGGATTCATCTGCCCAAAGCCCCATCATCATCAAAGACCTCTGAGATCGGGTGGGGTTCTGCGATGAACTTGTATGGTGTCTGGGGGAGGCAGGGTGGAGAGTCAGGATGGACCTGCCGGGGTTCTCTGCAATGGAAAAGGGTTTCTCTGAGCGAGGACAGGGAGGACCAATGGGAACTCTGGATGGGAGGGGCCAGCCCAGCCAGGTCCTTAGGGAATGTCCGCGGTCCAACTGCCCTAAATGGGACACGACAAAGCAGAAAGGCAGAAAGGGAGCCAGGAGTGGGAGTTTGCAGCGGCAGACGCAGAGCAAATCCCCTTGGGAAAGGGCCGAGAGTGGTTTCAGAGTGATTGACTCAAACACCCTTGGGGGTTGGTGGCTCACCTTAAAAAATGTCTTTGGTTTCTTCCATCAAAATGCCACTGGGAGTAAAATATATTGCTGTATAACCTACATAAGAAAAGTGGCCAGATCACAAATGCAATAAGAAGTCATTGCCAGGCAAGGTGTGCAAACACGTACACAGCCTCTGGGGCAGCAAACAGCGTCACCAGAATACAGAGGCCGCTGGGCAGACACACGCTGGAGGGGCTCATCGGCACCTTCCATGTAAGGGAGATTGGACCCCAAAAGGCCTCTGTCTCGCTCATGTTTCACGTGAATATATGCCGATTTGTATGTGGACTTTGAAAATGGGTCCTACCTGTGTTTTTAAATTTTAATTCCATCTTGATTCCGCCCTGCAGCACAACGGACACTCCAAATCACAGAATGTGATACCGAAAATCTGGAAAAGGTTGACATATTTTTTTAACCACCAGAAGACAAGCCACCTAGAGAGGTGGCCATTGGAGCTCAGCTCTCAGGAGTGTTAGAGGGACACTTGGCCCGGAGCAAGGATGAAGGACTCCCGGGTCCCAGGACAGCAACTGTGTGGCCTAAGCTGCTTCCTGCAAGCCCTGAAGGGGCTGGGGCATGTGGAGGGGCCGGCAAGGGCTCGAGGGGCAGGTCTGAGCTGGTTTTAAAGTTTATCTGTGTCAGAGATACTCTCACCATGACATCAAAGAACAAATAAGCCCCATGTGCCCTTATCCTGGCTGCTTCCCCCCCCCACCCCTTCCTCTTTCTCTCTGTATATTTTGCCTCCGTAAGAAAATGTATTACGGTGTGTCAAGGCAACCACTTTCTTGTCCTCCCTGTGAACAGCCGAGCAATGGATTAATTTAGGTTTTTGCATTGTTGGGGCCTCTCTCATTAAATGACTCCCACGGTTTCTTGGAAGCCCTGGTAACTCACTTTAATGTTCTCTCACTCCTTAATATCCTTAAAAAATGCTTCCTGTGTCTCCCAGCATGGGCCATCTTAAATCTGTTGGCAACGGTAGGTTTCCTGTCATTGGCTCACATGCCAAGACCCCTTCCCTTCCCCGTCCCCACCCTCTGCTCTGAGCTTCCCGTTGTCCTGCTCGTGTTGCCTTAGTCCCCCATTCTGTCTGCACTTCTTTGCTCACAGACATTCCCATGTTTTCTTCCCCTATTAAAAGCTCAATTGTACCCAGCGGTGCTCTTTCTTAAAAAAAAAAAAAACAATCCACAAAACACCAATTGAAATATGATGATGATGACCATTATGCCCTTCAAGAAAGCATTGCTGGGTGGTTTACATTTGTTGGGATGGGACGGGCAGCAGCAAGGAAAAGTGGGCACTCCCTTGGCCTTTGCAGGTTGGATAATAGATAACGTTAGTCACCAAACCAAACACTTAGGAAAGGGACCTTCCGCTCCTTACATGGGCCTCTGATCACTTGTGGTGCAGGTGAGAATTACACATTGTCCCGTTAGCCGTCTGGAAAATCCTTATGGAGTTTAAGTCTGTTCACATCAAACTTAGAAAAAAATTCTACATAAAAAATCCACAGGACGGATCATATTGCATCGCAAGTCTCTACAGACTGTCATGTAAATGTCTGTTTTGTTTCCCCAAGTCTTTGGCTCCCAAGTATAGGAGTCTGTAGGAAGGTTAACCAGCAATAGCGTTGCAACTGGGGAAGGTGACCTTGGGATCAATGTCAGAAAAGCGCCACATCAGGCAGACCTGGTGCAAAGATGGGGAGAGAAGACAGAGTCCATCTTGAAAGGCTTGTCAGGGAGAAGAAACTGAAATTTCTAGATCGTAGCAGGAAGTGCTTGGCCACAGGCTCAGTGTGCTTAGTTGCAAGGGCTACATTCTGAGACACAGGAGTGTTCACTAAGTTAGGGCCGAGTATCAGGTGCCTAGTGCTGTGTAACAAACATTCCCTCTCCAATTTAGTGGCTTAAAACAACACACATTTATTATCTTACAGTTTTTGAGGGTCAGAATTCTGGGGGCAGCTTAGCTGGTGTTTCTGGCTCAGGATCTCTCCTGAGGTTGCAGGGAAGCTATGCACAGGGCTACAGTCTTTGAAGTCTTGCAAGAGCTGAAGAGCTGCTTCCAAGCTCACTTACATGGCTGTTGCCAGAGAGAGATGGAAGTTCCAGCCTTTTCTAACCTAATATTGGAAGTGACGTGCCATCACTTCTGCCATTACATGGAAGGGGACAATGGAGTGCCAGGAGGGGGGGTCATTGGAGGTCAGCTATCACAGACCGGGTGTCTCTTTTATTCAGAAAGTATTAATGACCCCCTGCCAGGAGCCAAGCAGTGCTGTGGTTTTTGGGAATTCAACAGGTAACAAAATAGCCTTAGGGAGTTTGCATTTTAGCAGAGGGACAGACAAGATACAAATATGTACTATATTTTACTGATTTTAAGGTGAGTGTTTTTCACACATTTGACATCTCTAAAATTGGCATGTGTCTTACAAGTGGATGCTATGTCCTAGTATACTTGACAGCGTTTTTATTTTCCTCTCTTCAGGGAAGGACACAAAGGCCTTGTTAAAAAGATGAATGGAAGAGAGTTTAATGAAGAGATCGTTCAATGACCATTAACAGTGGGGCTGGGTTATGGGAGCCAAGGGAGGGTGGTACTGTCCACAGGGCTTGAAGGAGCAAGAGGAGGGGGCAGCGTATTGGAACCTGGTTGAACTCTAGCCAAGGGACAGGGGCTGTGGGTGTTGAGATTTGTAGCCACTCCTGGCACCACAGCCCAGCATGGAGAGCATGAAGGAGGAGGGAGAAATTCATCTCCTACTCCCTAAATTCTGCCCTCAATCTCCTGCTCCCACAGAAGCCAAGGGCAGGGGGCCTGATGAGGCAGTCCCAGAGGTCGGCCTCCTGGTGCACAGAGCAGGTGGAGAAGGATGGAGAACAGGTATGGAGAAGCAAGGAGCAAGGAGCCAGCACGTAGGGTGAGGGGATAGTAACTGAGGAGGGAGGATATCCCAGGAAGGCAGTAGGGAAGGCCACTCTGGGAAGTCACAGCTGAACCAAGGTTGGGGTGATGGGGACATCTGGGGAGAGTGTCCTGGTGAGGGCAGGATCTGAGTGAGTACAAGTGTGGGGAGGGGGAGAGTCACAAAGGAGCCATTGTGCCTGGGTAGAGTGAGCCAGTACTCACATGGGAAACAAGGCTGGGATACAGTCAGAAAGGTGATTCTGGAATAGGTGCTTCTGAACCTTGTGGGACACAGTGAGGACTTGGTTCTGTTTCAGGTATGCCTGGAGCCACTAGGGGTTTTGAGCAGAGGAGGGACAAGATTGATTCAGGGAAGGTGTTAACATCCCTGTGGCTGCCATGTGCAAAATGGCCTGTAGGGGGCGAGATGGAGACGGGACCAGTGAGGAGGTGCAGCAATTATCCAGGGAGAGATGATGGTGCCTGGTCCAAGGTGGAAGTGGGAGAAGTGGTCAGATTCAGGACATATTTTAAAAGTAGAATGAGCAAGATTTGCTGGTCAATTGCGAATGCTGTGAGAGGGAGAGAAGAGTCAAGAACAAATCCAAGGTCATTCTATGTAGTTCCTATGAAGATGTGCTCAGGACATCAGAATGTATTAACTATGATCAATTTGCAATGAGGAGTATATTGGCAGATAATTGAAGCTTCCAGGCATTCTTTATTATGTTCTAATGTTGAAAAACAAAGCTTAGAGTGTGACCCACACTCATCTGATGCTCACCCTTCAACCCATAAAATGTGTGCTTTAATATCCAACATGAATCATTAAAGGCATCCCACAGCTATTAATGTGCCAGGAAATGACCAAAGTATCTGCTATAAACCTAAAGACTGTCCATGCCAGCGGGGCAACAGGATGTTAACTCAGGAAGATGGAGTGAGGACCATCATAGAGGGAGGAGTCTGTATCCCACTAGCTGGGTGTGGTCACTGCTGCTGTGGTCGGTCAGTTCTGTGGGGAAGCAGGGCCACACTGGGCCAAGTTGCTCAGGTGTGCCTGTCCAGGTGAGCGAGGGCCATGCAGCCCAGAGAAGAGAGGTTGGGAGGTCTGTTGAGAGGAGCCAACATATGAGCTGGGCCGGGCACGGAAGGTGGGGTGGGGAGGGATCCCAGGAGGAGAAAGAGGATATGCAGAGGTGCGGCCAACAAGGCCTGAGGAACTTGACCTGGCCAAAGACCCAGGAAGATGTGAGAGTCAGCCAGTTATATCCATTAGGGCCCTTTGGCTGCAAGTGACAGAGGCATAACTCAACACAAACAGGGACTTAGGAGATACTTCTATGGGGGTGTTCTCAGGCACAGGGGAGGCTGGGGACCATGCATAGAAAGGACACTTCCAGGGCCACACTAGGAGGTCCCAGCAGCAGGAATATGGGGCATCCTGGTCCAGGCACTGGCTCTAGAACCCATGACCCAACCCCTTCAGTCTTTGAACGTGAAGGAGAAGGAACCGCAGAGCCATTGAAGCCTCTTCATCTTCCACATGAGCAGCTGGAGGTCCAGGAGACCATTCCAGGTGCCCAAAGCCACATGGCCAGCAAGTGGCAGAGCAAGGGTGTGTATTCAGAGTTAGGATTTTTCTACTGCAACTTTTTCCCAAACTCCAGGCATCTTGAGCTACCTGCATGATACTATCTCTTCTATTGTACATTGCTTCTTTTAATCTAGTCACTCAAACTTTTCATGCCTAGGTACCATGGTTGGTTTTATTTTGGTCTAACACACATCAAATACTCTCCCGCCATTAGATAAGCAACATTTGTCTGAGAAGAATCCTAATTGTCTCTGGAGGTACATGTACTGCATTTTCGAAAACCCATAACTAGGGTATTTTTCTCTCAGGAGGATGATGCAGACTGAATATTTGTTCTGTTGAATAAGTGTTCTTTGTTTGTTTGAAGAAAAGCAAATAACCTGAGTTCAGAGTAGCTGGACCAGGTGAGTGTGTGTGTGTTGGTGGGGGGCAGGCAGTTTCGGGGATGAGGTCAAAGGGTTGTGGGGGCTAGATGGCTAGGGCTTTCCTCTGAGGGAATTGGCAGCCAGGAAGAGAGTTTTGATGGGAGGAGCAGCAAGACAATAGGTGTAGGGTGTGAAGGCTGGAGGAGGCCTGTGGGCCAGGGAGTGGTTTGCAGGTGGAGAGACAGGTTGGGTTGGGCATGTTCTGAAGGCTGAGATTTCTACCTTGTCTCACTGGAGCTGTTCTCAGAGCCTGGCAGATGGGAGTGCTCTTGCTGGAGTTGGTGTTGTCACAGGTACACATTTTCCCACTTTCAGGGACACCCAAGACCCTCCTTTCTTCTCACAAGTGAGTAAGCACGTTTTGGGGTCAGGGTGTTGGCGACTCCCCCTCCGCCTCAGGGGAGACCTGGGGGGCGGGGCGTCCACTGGGCACAGTCCCCAGGGTGCCTGGGATTAGCTGAGCCCCTGGAGCAGGGAGATCCCAGGACACAAGTCGCTCTGCAGAGGAGGCAGGACTTTTTCTCACTGTCCAGTGCGAACTGGCCTCAGCGGATTCCTTGTTTCAGTCCGTGGAAGATGGATGATTTCATTATTTGTGGCGCTCGGCAGTAAATCTGGGAGTTTCAGCTAAAGCGAGCACTTTCCTGCATGGCGCCTTCCGCTCACTGTTATTCATCACGTTTAATCATTCATCCACCTGGGCTGAGCCTGGGCCCGGGAGGAGGGCTTGCTGCTGAGGACGATTTACTCTGAGGGGCTGCGGGGGGCGCTGTGCACAGCAAGGGACAGGCCTGGGGCAACTGCAGCTTCCACAAAGGCAAGAGAAGGACCGACCTGGAGGGGAATGACAGGAGAAACCCCCGTGGGGCCTCACAGCCTGGCCCCACTGCCAAGAACCTCCCCCACCCCCTGGCAGGGAGGGGACGAAGCACGGAAAAGAAAAGAAACAGCCAGAGTTCTCTAACGAGCGAGTGCTGAAGATTTTAATTCAGGATGAAATGTGTTCTTGTTTGTGTACAGCTCATTTTCCTCCCCAGCGGAGGGCTTTGTCCTCCACCGGGCGTTTCTACAGCGCGGCGTGTCCCCGCGGTAATGAAGGCAGCCTGGGCCTCTTCAGTGTGCGTGGCCGGCTGTTCGCGTTCACATGTTGGGAAGCAAACATGGCTTGGATGGGTTCCTGGGCCTAAAAGGGGGAATAAAACAACAAAGAATGGAAGAAAACACCTCCAAATAGAGGCTTGGCTCCTGCAGGGGTGATGTCATCTGGCAAATGCGAGCAGGCCTGTTGGTCTGATTGGAGGGGCCAGAGCTGCTCTGGTTAGGGGCAGTGAAAAGGAGAACGGAGGCCGCGTCCAGAGGCTCTGGAAACCGGAGTCGCACGTGCCTCCAGGGGCCAGGTGGGAGGTGCATGTGAAGGCAGGGGGTGGACTGTATTTTCCCCACATAATTGCATTTTGTTTGCATAGTAAATACACGAGTAAGTAAATTCCACCAAAAATATGCACTCACATGTTTCTTGAAACATATGGACTTCATAATTTAACTTCTTTTTGCTTTTAATAGAGATGGTATATTCCTTTGCTGCATAGCAAGTTACCACTAACTTGATGGCTTAAAACAATACCCATGTAGTATCTCAGTTTGATAGGTCAGAAGTGCAGCATGATATGGCTGGGTTCTCCGTGCGGGTCTCACCAGCTCAAACCCAGATATTCACGGGGGCTGTGGTTCTCCCCTGAACTCAGGGTCCTCTTTCAGGTTCATTGGTTGTAGGCAGAACTCATTTCCTTTTCGTGCTTTCCTTGTGGTCTTTTCTTCTTCAGTCCTCTTGCTTCCAACCTCTATGCCTTCCTCTCTGCTTTTGAGGACTCATGCGATTGATTATATTGGGTCCACCTGGATAATCCAGGACACTCACGTTAAGATCAGCAGATTGGTAATCTTAATGACATCTGCAAAGTCCCTTTTACCACTCAATGTGACCTAATGGAAGCCACATCAGGTGGTGGAGATTATGGGGCCAATTCAATATGGAGATGGCTTAATAAGAAAAGGGCAAAGATCTGAACAGATTTTTCACTAAAGAAGGTATATGAGTGACAAGTAGGTACCTGAAAAGATGCTTAACACGTTTGTTGATGCAAAGCAAAATTACCATGTGATACCACTGCCTACCCCATGGCATTGCTAAAATGGAAGAAAGATTGACAAGGCCAACGGTTGGCAGATATTTGGAGCAAGTGAAACACTCCTACATTGTTGGTGGTAATTCGAAAGGTACTGTCACTTTATAAAAATAGTTCCAGTTTCTTTTTCTTTTTTGTTAATCCTCACCCAAGGATATTTTCCCATTGATTTTTTAGAGAGAGTGGAAGGGTGGGGGCGATACAGAGAGAGAAACATCAATGTGAGAGGTACACATCAATTGGTTGCCTCTCACACGTGCCAACCGAGGTACGTGCCTTGGAATGGAATTGAACCCGGGACCCTTTATCCACTGACCCAAACCGGCTAGGGCAGTTCCAGTTTCTTATAAAACTAGACAGTTATCATTTGACCCAATGATCTCAATCCTCAATATTTATCCAAAAGAAATGAAAACATACGCCCACAGAATAACTGGTAGCACCTTCATTCAAAATAGCCCCCAAACTGAGACAACGCAAATGCCCTTCAACAGGTGCCAAGCGAAGAAGCCAGGGGCACAAAGCTATGTGCTGCATGGTTCCATTTACATGCAATTCTAATACAATCCAAAACTAAAGTGGTAAAGGCTAACAGTTGTCCCGGGCTGGTAGTGGGGAGGATAGTTGTAGTTATGGTGGGACACTGGGCAGATGACTACCATGGGACCTTGGGCTCAGTCCTGCTGGGTTCTGTTGGGAGACAGTGTGAAACAGGCCTCAGAGGGGACGTACTGAGGGCGAGGTTACCGGGCGTTTGTTCCACCACCTCCCTTCGGGCCTTTGTGGAGACTGCCTCCCAGTGTGTCAGCTCCCAGCCTTACAGGTGTCTGCAGCCAAGGCCTCAGAGGGGAAGCCCCAGGGTCAGTAAGAAGCCACCACCGGGAATAATGATGAGAAACGAGGGGACAGTGACACCAGCTGTATGCTGCACTGTCGCTAGTGTTTGTCTCCCTCTGTGGGTCATGAGCTCCTGGAGCTGGGTCTTGAGCTGGGTCTTCCCCTCTTCTATTCTTTGCTGCATCCCTACAGACCCCAGCTGTGCCTGGCCCCCTGAACTACGTGCGGAATGAGTGAATGAGGCCTTAGCCACCTCAGAGGCTGCTGAGCCGGATAGTTAGAACCTTAAAGAACCCAAACTCTAGACCAAATGATCTGCTTTGGCCTTTGCAGACCCGACTCCCCAGCGCTTTCCCGCTGGTTCTGAAGCTGCTGCCGCCCTTTGTGGCCGAGTGGGCTTTCTCAGGAGCAGCCGCGCTGCAGGGGCTCAGACACGATGATGAAAGCCCCTGGTCTGGCGGGCGAGTGGCTGACGCCTCCAGAAAGACGCGCTTTGATGTTGTTGCAGCCACGGGTCCTGAGGCAGCTGTGATGGTAACAGTCCCAATTACCTGGCCCATTTTGCTTGATGGGACGACCAAGAGCCGCAGATTGCTCCTGAGTGCACCTCCCTAATGACAGACTTTTGTGAAACCAGCCCACCTGGTTTGAGCAAGAAAAGA
Source organism: Cnephaeus nilssonii (assembly GCF_951640355.1). Taxonomy (NCBI): domain Eukaryota; kingdom Metazoa; phylum Chordata; class Mammalia; order Chiroptera; family Vespertilionidae; genus Cnephaeus; species Cnephaeus nilssonii. The sequence continues at coordinate 67,305,858 of NC_137082.1, read as the reverse complement.
AAACAACGAAAAAAAAAATTTTTTTCTTTTTTCTTTATCTCTGTGGTGCAGAAGTTGCAATCATCTGGAAATCATTTGGAGATGGTTCTTGAGCATTATCTCCATCCTTGAAGGCCAAGGTTCCATCTCTGCATCTTTGGTGCCAGCACAGGGCCTGGTATGAGGCAGAGCTCAGAGCAAGGAGTGTCTGTTGACCACCAAGGTGAGGTCAGACAGGAGCTGGGCCTGCTGGCCTGTAGGACGTCCCACAGTCTGGATGAATGTGACGGGTTTCCTGTCAAACATTGTTGCCAGGATTGCTGCAGAGGGAGACTCATAATGTCTGCTCATCCGTCATTAGGGTGTCAGGTTTGAGCCCTGGGTTAAGATGGTATTCGCCAGATTTCTCTGTTGTAAATTAACTCAATTGCTAAGTAACATGTGGGGTGATATATGGGGCCATGTGGGTAGTCAAAGATTCTCCCAAATCTCTGGAAGTCTAGGTAACAGCAGGCTGGGAAGGTGGCGGACATGATGTGTGCAAAGCAGCCGGAGTAGGCAGAGTGGGTTTGCTGGCAGTTGAAGCCTCACATGGTTGTGGTTCCAACTCTATTTCCCTGTTCCTTCCTGAGATAACATTGCCCTGAGGGGCTCCTGTCCTCCCTCTCTCTCCCCCCACCCCACCCCAGCCATTGGCAGTTCTGGATTCTCATTTTTGTGTGTGCTTGGCCCAGAAAGGACAGGCCTATTTATCACAGACTGCCACATCCCCTTCCTTGTCTGATAGGTGCATAGAGTCATATGTCTGAGATCATTGCACCGCTCAGCATCTGATTGCTCCCAAGCAAACCATTTCAGCACCCAGGACAGCTCCCGCACACAGTGAGCGCTCAATAGCTATCCAAGTAAAGACGGAATAGCTGCCCAAGGACAAACCAAGGGGGCTCCTGGTTTGCTAGTGGATGGTGCTGAGGAGCAGAGTGGTCTCAGCACCGTGGTTTGGGGGCTCATGATCCCCTTCTAGTGAAGTGAGTGAAAGGAGAAAGCTAGGTTTTGGATATGGGAGCCACTGGAGGGCCCCCCAAATTTGATAACAGGGGGTTCCCTACAAATGTCAGGGTTGTGCATGACGTGTGATTGCAGTGGCATGTTGGTAACCTGGTGCTTTAGGGATAAAAAGGCCCTGATTTGTAGCAATTGCTGATTCCAAGTACCAGTTACTAAAATTTCTGAACGTTTCTCAATCGGCTCTCAGAGCTGTCTGTCCTCTGCACACCACCGGGTGTGAGTGACCAGGTGAGTCATCACTAGGGCTCCCAGCAGATGTGAGGGTGGGGGCACCATGGGGATGAGGGTGAGCTTGTAAGCTCTTACCACATAACAGGGAATCTCAACAATCTCAGGCATTCCTCACCACAGCCTGTTGGCATAGATAAAAACCTGGGTGGGACGGCAGACTTCTGTTTTCGGGCCTTGGTCAAATATCAGGAGAAAATCAGAGCAGACGGTCAGGAAATATCCAGGAAGAAACTCTGGCGTGGGCAGCAGGGGTCTGAGAGTCCGTCAGCTGTGGTGTCTTGCTCGGGGCTCCCAGCCTGGAGCAGGGCTTCCAGGAGAAGCCTCAGGACGGGGCCAGAGTCACACGGGTCGTGGAAGGACTGGTGAAGGGGTCACAATGGAAGGACCTGCTTTGGGAGCGTCAGCTGGCAAGGACCAGCTGGCCAGGCAGTTGAGATCCTGCCAGGGCTACAGGTTTGCGTGGGGAACTGGGAGACACAGGTGCATCTCCATGCAAATAACTTCAGTGCCCATGGTTTACGTGCCTGCAAAGTGTTAAAATTTGCAAAAGTCTTTGAGGGGAGAAACCCAAGCCTCTCTGTTTCATCCGTGTTTACTGTGGGATGAATTAACTTTTTCATTAAGCAACACAAATGGCTGTTGGAGTAAAAAATGGAGGATTAACTAAAAATAGGTGAAGCAGTGAAATTCAGCCACAAGGACATTTATGAATAATTAAGGGGCCGACACAGGGCCCTATTTCAAGGGGACTCTCGTCTCCGCCTGTCGCTTTCCCTGCACGGCACAGGCAGGACTGTTTTTTCAGCATGAAGAGTCTCTTAATTAAATTTTATTTGTCAAACAGGTGAGATGCATTTGGGTTTCCCCCGACTCCCATTGTTATAAACTTGCTAAGTCTTCTCTGAAAAAAAATGCTCATTTTCTGCTCCAAAGAGCTGGATTGCTGCTTTCCCCTTCCATTGTGGAGGAAATGGTATAGGTTCTTTGCCAGGTAATCAGTTATCCTCCTTAAAGGATCCCTGGAGTCACCATCTGAAAACTAGAGCCTCTGAGAGATACTAAATGCCCACTTGAACACACTGTCTCCTGTCAGAGCCAGTTTCCCTCCCCCTCAGAGTCATAGCGACTCCAGTTGCCTGTGTTAATGACCTCTGGTTCCAAATGCGGTCCCTTCCTGTCGCTTCTGGGGTTTCAATGTTGACACCATGTCTCTTTTAGCTTCTGGAAGCCCTGTAATGATGCCCAATTAGGAATGCATCTTTCCCTTTCTTCCAACCCACTCTAATTTATGTCCCCGGAGCATACTCCCAGCAGGCAAGTCATCTGTACCTCTATACCTCTACGTGAAGTAGGAAGTTCTCAAGTTCAAGGTCCCTGGTGGGTACACAACACAGTTTCAAGTTCAGGGACATCCTCCTCAATCAACATCAACAACCCAATAAGAACACAGGACCTTGGTGTTGGTGAGTATCAGGCCATTTCTGAGCTTGTCAGCGTAATCCAGGGCCCCTGATCTGTATCAGTGTGAAATAAACCATTTAGGAGGCGATGGGAAAACATGGCATGGCCCCCTCCTTCTCCTCCCATTTGACCTTGACTTATTTGTGTATGAAATTGAGTGCTTGTGATGGGGAAGTATTAGAGATCCTGTGTAGTCAAACTAGTATCATGGAACCAGAGTGTGGAAACAGGTGATTAAATGTCCCCTAGTTCACCCTCCTTCCAACAGGCAGAGAACACAGACAGAAGCCTTACACGCACGTGAATTCATGTCCAAGAATTCATGACACCCAGTGCAGACTGCGAACGGAGAGCTGGTAGAGGTCCCAGATATCTGGGTTAAAAAGACTCTTATTAGAAGCATCATAGTCATTCAGGCACAGCTTGTGGATTCGGCCATACTTATCGATCTTTCTTCTTGTGAATGAACCTCAAGGCTCATGCCAACATTTAGTTGACACGTCGAAGCATCATCGAACTTCCCTGGGTCAAAGGCAGGCTCGGGTCCCAGTCCTGCCATCACCTGGACACATCATCTTCCCTCTTAGGGCCTCAGTTTCCCCATCTGTAAACTACACACCCCTGTTGACATTCCATGGTGTTGCCGATGCAAGATAAAGGCGACTGGGAAGCAATTATCAAGCGGGCAACAGCCTCAGAAAGAGACCTGGCCAGTCACTTGGTCATGTGGACCATCTCCAGATCAGCTGCGGGAAGAGGCCATTGAGTGCTGGTCCCTCTCGTCTTGTGCCCCTTGGTTGTCAGAAGTCAGTGTTCAGGGACTCACTCCCCCTTCACCACAGGTCCATCCCCTGGTTCCTCCCACAGTGTTTGGGGAAGCCAGACAACTTGTTTTTCCTCCACACTTGTTTTTGTGGCACCACCTGAGTCCAGAATTGGTGGGAGAATCCAGAAACTGGAGGTATTGGTCTCAGGCAAGGATGGTGTAAGGCTTGGAATGAAGATGTGATATTAAGTACTGCCTTGACCCCCTTGAGCCTCATGGGGCCCAAAGTTCTCCCGCTCAACCACAAGTTCTCCTGCTCTCACCAGATATGCCCCCACCTGGCCGGAAGGCTCCTCACCAGATCTGTCCCATGTCAGCTGGACCAGCTGCACTCCACCTGGTCTTCAGACTCACTGGTTTCACTTCCTTGCCAGCCTGTGGAATTATTCGAACCAGACAATCACATCCTCCCATGGGAACCAGCAGGCACCTAGACCTCTTGTTACCAGAAAGTTCGCCTCCCACAGGCCCTGTGATTCCCTCTGTTCCCCGTGTGGCTCTGCAGGACTCGTGGTGTCTCCTTCCTCTGGCCTGTGACTGTGACTAATGATCGGCTGTCAGTCTCCCCTGTGCAGGGTTGGGTGTTGTGTGTTCAGCCATCTCATACCATGTAGGGTGGGGGATCCGCCCCTCCCTGACGGGGTGACTAGGAGGTGATCAGAACACAGCAGAATCCTGTGGGACTAGGTAGAGTCAGTCTCTGCAGTGGGAGACAGGTGAGGCTGGAAATATCTGAGATGACACGAAACATGAATCTGATACACATCCTCACATTGTACATCTTTGTTTGCCAGTTTTCCTACATTGAAAAATACTAGTAATCTCTTGAGGGAAGGGACTTGGGACTTAAAAAAAAAAACTTAAGTACTTGCAAGAGTGTCTAGCACATAGGCCTTCAATAAATATCTGTAGAATGGACAACTGTACAAACCAATGCAGTCACATTGGCTGGGGAAGAATGAAGATGTGGTTCTTGTCACGAGGATTTGTGACAAAAGTAGTCACTACCTTATTCTTTTAAAAGTGATCTTGAAGAAGGCAGAGCCTTTGGTCTTCCCCTCCTCCTCACCTTCCCTCCCACTGCAGAGGTGGCGTGAACAGGTGGACGGGGATGATCTCTCTCCTCCTTCCTCCCTCCCCATCACCCCCACTCCAGCCTCCTCACTTCGCCTCAGGGAGAGGCGTCCAGGGCCTTTGATCCAACTCAGCAGCACATTCCATTTCTTCCATCAATCCCAGGCCACTGTTTTAGCATAGAAATGAGTACACAGAGCCTTAATTTTTTTGGTATTTTATCCTTTGCATAATGCATTTCCCTGCTCTTCCACAAGCTTTGGGAGTCATTTTATAAAGAAGTGGAGATGGACTGCTGACCACACCTCCTGAGATAGCAGCAAAGTGTCCTTGAGGGGGGATCAGGGCAGCACATCTCCCTGCCCCCCACCAACGGGAGGTTCACAGTGGTGAGGGTATGGGGGTGGAGGGTTGGGGCTGAGGTTGCCCCCCAGGCTTGACCTCTGGCCAGCTGCATATGTGAACAAACCCAAACGACCTGGAATCAGTTTTAAATCTATGAAATGGAAAGAACACTGAATCTTACTGATTCTAAGATGTACTTCTCATTTTAATGTCTCTGTAATCTTGTTGTGTCATATACACTGAGTGGCCAGATTATTATGACCTCTGAACGCATAATAATCTGGTCACTCAGTGTGTGTGTGTGTGTGTGTGTGTGTGTGTGTGTGTGTGTGTTAGAGACCCGGTGCATGAATTCGTACATGGGTGGGTTCCGGCCAGCCTGGCCAGGGTGAGGAGATATGGGTGGTTGGCGGGCCTGCCTGCTGGTCGAACTCCTGGTCGAGGGGACAATTTGCATATTAGCCTTTTATTATATAGGATATACACTGAGTGGCCAGATTATTATGCGTTTAGAGATCATAATAATCTGGCCACTCAGTGTAATCTATGGAGTCTTATCATTGCATCATACATTTTAAAAAATTTATTTTTCAGTTATAGTTGAAAAACAATATTTTAACAGTTTCAGGTGTACAACATAGTGCTTAGACATTACTAGTATATGCCTCATGAAATGATCACCCAGTAGCTAAACCTAGTACTAGTATTTTAATGGTCAATGATTTCTTTCTTTGTGGCACATAAAACTAACTTTGCCTTAGATGTGTGAAATGCGGTATCATCCGCCATTGGCCAGCTATGATGAAGGTCAAATGTGACCTCATAGGATTGAGGGGCTTTTGCACATTATAAAACGTCACATGGTGGTTTGTCCCCGCTCTGCCTGGGGTGCGCCCTGGCCGATGTGCCTCCTCTCCAGGCCTCAAGTTCCTCATCCTGTCATGAAGGATGGTGGACTGGACCCGAGATATTGAGATTTGCTCTGCTGGGTGATGTTTCAAGAAAGCCAAGGCCAGGGAGCACGCTGGGCTTTGAGCAAAGTTCTCCCAGATGCAATGGAGATGAACCCCCGAATGCAATGTCTCCGAGGTACCTCCTTCCAGATCCGACTTTCTGGGATGGGGTAAGCATTTCCCTGAGGATTGAGGGGGCAGCTGGTAGAGGCTGACAGTGCACACGTCCAGGGCACCCCTCACAGGGAACATGCCCCCTGGAGGTGTGCAGTGAACAATCCGCATGATTGCATCTGCCGCCTCAGCGCCGCTCTTCAGGGGATGGGGTGCAAGGCCCTGAAAGTGTGCTGCTCGCACCAAGCCTGATGGGCCTGGAGGAAAGAGGCCGCTGCAGAGAAAATGGAAATCTGACAAATGACACCATTTCCCAAGAAGGTTGGCAGCGAGACATGTGAGTGTTGGCTGTGTGTACACAAGGCAGATACAGCGAGTAATTTGTTCCTGATCTAATCGTGTTATGGGCGATTTAAGGGACAATCTGCAGTGAAATGGACAGTCCAGCTGGGCACCTGGGGTGGGAGTGAAACCCACTGTCTGATATCTTCTGGGCACCGACCACAGCACAGGAGGCACAGTGGCACCGAAGTGTGCAGATGACTTGATTAAAGGCATTTGTACCCATTAGCCTCAGCTTCTGGTTTGTGTCTCTCAGAACCTGTGGACTTTTTATTTTCTAAATGAAAAACCATTTTTATTATAAAAGTGATCGTCAAGGTAAAAATCAGCAATCCTGGGAGCACAGCCTTGCAACATTTCTAGAGCTGGAATCTAGAGTCCCGAGAGCCACCTTTTCTATACACAGGTTTGTCGTGTGTGCCCAGCCCTGCCCTGCCTCTGGAGGGAAGCTGAGAGTCATTAGTTCAGCATTCAGTGTTCACTATTGTCCCATCCTGAGTGACACAGTGGGACAGGGGTCATTTCTGACTGCCCACGATCCACTTCATCTTTCTGAAGCTGCCCGACTTCATTTGGGAATTGGCCCTCCCCCGTGTGGGAGTGTTTCATTGTAATAATTCCTGGTGACACCTATGGTGAGACCTGAGGGGTGAGGCTCCCACCTCTCACCTTGCCTGCCTGAGGGGTGGGCACTGGTCTAAATCTGGCCCCTCACATGCTCTTTCTTGGGACTTGAACAAGTGATGGAAGGAAGGAGGAATGGAGGGAGGTCCCCTCTCCCAGGTCAGCATCTTGATCAGTTATTTCCAGATGTGAGGTGCTGTCTCTTGGCCCCACAGATTCCTGTGGTTCCCGCCTCTGTGGGGCTTGAGGTCCTGCAGGGAAAGCCCACTGTGCTCACGGCACCCAGCTGGGTTTCTGTTGTGCATGTCCCCTCTGGCTGTCCAGGTGAGGACACCCCCCAACACCCCACCCTTCTTACAGAAAAAATGATAACCCACTGATGCCAACTCTTAGCAGGATCCTTCCTTTGAAACGCGAGATCTTGTCTCAGGGGAAAAAACAAGGAGTCTCGGTGAGGTAACTTCTGGTTGTGCAGGGCAGACACCCCGTCAGACCAGCTGGATTGCCAGGACACAAGACATCTGCAGGAAGTGGGAGGGGGGGCCCAGGCTCAGGAGGGCAGGACCGAGACCTGGAGGCTGTCATATTCCAGGTGGCCACTCTGGCCCTTTCCATGGAGTCTCATGTCCCCACTGGCCATTTATTTCATTCCTCTCTTCTTCCTGCCTCTCCAAGATCATGTCTTGAAATGACGGCCCCATTGTATATCTTCTTAATTCAGTGACCTTAAAGAGATTCTGATCGGGCTGGATCAGGTCAGGTGCTCTGTGCTCATCCAGTCAGCCCTGCATGGGAATTTGGGCTGTTGAAGCCTCCCCTGTGAGTGTGTGGAAGTATGTCTTCACGGTTGTCCACCTCAGAGCCCTAGGGATTGTACTAGTCCTGGGGATGACACGTGGGTCCTGGACACACACACCTCCTTCGCTGAATGGATTAACCTGCCCCCCTATCAGGGGAATCTGCAAATTGCTTTTTAACAAATGGCCTCTTTGGAAAGTGTTCCAGAGAGAAGGATGATCTCTGGCTCTAACAGCTAACGTCGGTTTCCCTTTGAGATAAGGACTGATTGGTAACACTCATCATCAACCATTAATTTTACTTTTGTGGGATGAACTCCAGGAGAATTTCTCTTTCATGGACCTTTCAAATTATAGGTACTTTTGAGCAAGTTCCCATAAGCCATTTGTCTAGCTAACCCTCACTAATGGGAGAAGTTTAAAAAATAATTTGATTCCCTCCCCCCACGTCTCCCCTCCCCAGGGAGCTGTAGAGCCTGTGACAACGTGAGGGGGATGACTTCAGAGCGTAAGGCTCCATATTCACACAGAAACAGCACACCCAGCCCCGGCTCTTCCCAAGCAGGACTTGAATGAAATCAGGATCTTTGATTTTCTTAGTCTTTTTAAAAATCAGGATTCTTTTTATTTTTTCACTTTAATATATGGAGATATAATTTACATACCATCTAATTTGCCCTTTTAAAGTGTACAATGCAATGGTTTTTAGTATTCCCAAGGTGTGAGACCATTACTGCTAGTCCCAGAACATTTTCTTCACTTCTAAAAGGAAACCAACCCCCCTGGATAATCACTAATTCCCCCAACCACCCTAGACAGTCACTAATCTATGTTCTGTTTCCATGGACTCTCCTGCTCTGGACATTTCCTATAAATGCAGTTCTATATGTGGTCTTTTTTGTCTGGTTCATGTCGCTTAACCTAATCTTTTCAAGGTTCATCCATGTTGTGGCATGTATCAATACTCCATTCTTTTTTGTGTGACTGAATAATAGCCCATTTCATGAATAACTCTTTTTGGGTTTAAGTGCAGAACAATTCAAATTACCTTAAATAAACAAATGAATGTAAGGGCTCATATTACAGAAGAGTCAGGGGTGTGGTCTGCAGAATTCTACGATGACCCCCAGTGATCTTCACCCTTGTATAATCTTTTGCCCTGGAGTGTGGCATAACCTGTAAATATGATGAGATATTACTCCTGTCATTATGTGATGTTGTATATGACAAAAGGGACTGTGAAGATCAAATTCAGATTATTAGTTGACTTTGAGTTAATCAAAAGGGAAATAAACCAGATGGGGCTGGTCTAATCATGCTAGCTCTTTAAAATTGAGTCTAGGAATCAGAGGCAGAGGAAGTTATACATTCAAAGCATGAGAGGTATTCAGCAGACCTTTGCTGTCTTGAAGATGAAGGGGCCCACATGGCAAAGAATGTGGGAGGCCTTTAGTAGCTGCCAGTGGTCCCTGGTGGACACCCAGCAAGAACATGGGCACCTTGGTCTTATAACCACATGGAACTGATTGATGCCAATCACATGAACTGGCCTGGAGGCATATTTTCCCCCCAGAGCCTCCATAATTGCATGAACATGGAATATTTCTTCATGCATTTAGTTCCTATTTGATTTCTTTTACTGGAGTTTTATAGTTTTCTTAATATACATATCATACATATTTTGTAAGATTTACACTTGCATATTTCAATATTTTGTGTCCTAATACAATGAAATTGAACTTTTAATTTTAAGTTCCACTTGTTCATTGCTGATCAATAATAGGAAAGTGATTGGCTTTTGCACATTAACCTTATATCCTGAAACTTTGCAATAATTGCTTATGAGTTCCAGCAATTCTTTCAGATTATCTACATAGATGATCATGTTATTTGCAAACAAAGACAGTTTTATTTCTACTTTTCAGTCTGTATCCTATTATTTCATTTTCTTGTCTTATTGCATTGGCTAGGACTTCTGGATGGGGAACTCTGCAAAGCACACAAGTGCAAAGGCTCAGAAATGGGTTGAGTCTGTCTGAAGAACTGTGATAAGGTGGATAGGCAAGAACCTGTCAGCAGAGAGGAGAAGGTGGGGCCAGATCACCCTGAACATAGTAGGCTGGTGGAGAGCTGGGATGTCCTATGGCAATGGGAAGGTATTAAAGGGTTTTAGGGAGGAAAGTAACATTTGGGGATACTACATGATATGGGAATCTCAGTAAAGTAAATTCATAGTTTGATTGTTAGGACAATTATGTGTGCAGAGACAAATGAAACTATTTCTATAACTATGTGATAAAATTATATAAAAAGTACTCAACACTTTTTTTAAGTTTGTTCAAAATAATAGGTTTATTTTTCAAATTCATGATAATTATGTATTTCAAGGTTGACAGGGAGCAGACAAGTTTACCGAGTGGCATAAAGATGTTAAAGATATCAATTTAAAATCAGACCACAAATTTGGTACTTTTCAAAGTAATTTGACTGCTGTGTTTCTTTCTCAAACATAGAGAATGTTAATGAATGCTTTGAACCTTTCTTTCTTCAAATTATTTTATAAGCTTTGATGTCAGAATTTAAATTGAAAATAAAATATCAATTATTAAAAGACCTTATATTTTATGAAAGGTCCTATATTTTGCAGTAACTACCAGGGAATATTATGGTAGCTGCTGGCAACTTTAAAAATTTCCTTCTGATTTTAAAAAACGTGCTCATTCCAGAAAATGTGAAACTATATTAACAACTCTGAAGAAGAAAGTGAAAACCAACTATAATTATACTACCCATACGTTACCACTGTTGGCATCTTGGTTTATTACTCACTCAAGTATTTTTTCTGAACGTGTGTGATGAGAGAATAGTCTACATAGTGTTATATCCTGCTTTTTTTCACGTTTACATGATATCATGAACATTTTTATGCTATTAAAAACTTCTTGAAAACGTATTATAAAATTATCCTTCAACATTCCCCTGTCTGGACAATTCACGCACGTTTCTCCATTTCTATACTGTTGAACATTTGTATTGTTTCCAATTCTTGCTGTTATAATGGATATTGTAACAAACATCTTACTGAATGATTTTGGTTCACATTTATGAATAGCTCCGTAAGATTAAGTCTTGTGCATTACAATGACTGGATCAAGAGCGAGTGCTTTTTAAAGCTGCTGATATGGTCACCAAGTTGCTTCTGGAGACATTGAGACCGAGAGCCCCGCTGGCGGGCGTGCTTGCCGTGTCACTGTGCCCTCGCAGGCACGGAGTAGCGTGCGTTGAGGGATGTTTGTGGAAATCGGATGTGATGTGCTTCGCTGTTCTTTTAATTTGCAGAGAATTCATTGCTGGGACCAGCTCGTTCTAGGTTTCACCTTCTCGGGTGAATTGGAGGCCCATCCCAGAATCTTATTTCACGGCTCATTCAAAAGGAAGACAAGGAGGACTTTTCATTTCATTTATTAAATAATTTAACTCATGAGGGACTTGGTCAACACAGGCATTTCAACACAGCTCCGCTCCCGGGTCGTTTGCAATGACCATTCTGATGCCTCTGCCTGGCCTTCTCAGGGGTCCCCCGCACATTTACATGGTGGGTCTCCCGTATGGGGCTCCCTGCTGAAGCTCTTGATGCTTCTGAGGACTTCGAGGGCCCGTGGTTCCTTGGAGATGCTCTGTCATCCACAATGTGCCAGGAAGGACCCGCCTGGGACTGGGGGCTCAGGTGCACCTGTCCTGGGTGAAGGTGGTGGCTGCATCCCTCGGGTCTGAGGTGCAGGCACAGAATCCACACTGAGTTCTGAGGCACAGACAAGAGGAACTGACCAGAAGGAATGGGGAGCAGGGCACCAGACCTCGGGGGGCAGGAGCCTGGGCGTCCTTGGCTTCCAGGCAGCAGGGGGGATGGGGAGAGTGTGCTGTCGGGGTGCACTGGTGGGAATCGGGGTGAGCTGAATCCTCCAGGGAGAACTGACCAGCCCTTTTCCTTAGGAGGAGACAGGGCCAGAGCACAATATCCACTCCAGGAGCCTGTCCCCAGCAGGATTCCTCGTCCCCAACCCTGTCAGGGACCCTCACGAGTAAAGGTCAAACCCAGGGGTCGCTTCATCACAGTCCCCACCTCACAGGTGGTGGCACCGAGAGCTCCAGGCTGTGCTGTGACCAGGGCAGGAGCAGGAGCAGGAGGGGGACTAGGTCTTGGTCACTGGACCCAGACTCCTGGGTGGTCAGCCTTGGAGTGCGACCCCCGGGTCCTCCCCAGGTGGACGGGAGGTGCAGATACTGAACTGGTTTCTCAAAGACCTTGTTGTTGCTAAAGGGGAAAAGGAAAAAGCCAGTGATGGCTATATTCTGCCTTACTGAGAGCTTCACTGAACACAGACTCCAAAGAAAGAAATGTAATCTTTTTATTGAGCTACAGCAAAGCCCGAGGGGTTTGGGGAAGCTAATTGCTCACCCTCCTGTCTTCATGACCATTTCCTCGGCAGACAGCAGCTAACCCACCTGCGATGACAGCCGTGGTAGTTACAAGAAATGAAAATTTCCACTGAGACAAGTATACACCACTGGGTTCCTCCCACCATTCATTCCACAGATGTCTGTTAAGCACCTACTGTGTGTGGGACCCTGAGGTAAGCCCAGGGGTTCAGTAGAGGACAAGACAGGTGAGGTCCCCCTTCTCACAGAGCTGGGTCCTCAGTGGCGCTGGCAGAGAACAAGCCAGGAGATGAATGAGTGAAGCAGAGAATTTCAGAGCATGGCGAGTGCATCGAGGAAAATACACCTTGGAGGTGTGACCGAGGGGAGGGTCCTGTTAGACCCGGGGTCAGGGAGGACTGTCTGAGGAGGGGCACCGAGCGGAGACCCTAGTGATGGGAGGAGCCGCCCTGGGTCGGCGATGGGGAGAGGACTCCAGGCAGCAGGACGAGGACCAGCAGATGCTCCCGTGAACTCGGAGGGAACAGCAGCTGCTCTGGGGGAGCAACCCCTCAGAGGTTCCCCCTTCCCTGCTCAGGTCTCCGCCCCTTTCCAAGGGCCTGGCTGTGAGGGCCTGTTTGCTGTCAGTCAGACCCTGGCCTGTGCTATCCCCGTGACAATTGTATTTCTGAGTCTGCCCTTCAGCAAATGGAGGGGTGTGGGCACTAGGACTGCACACCTTTCGTACCAAGTTCCTCCAGGGGGTTGTCCTTCAGGTATGATTTCACTCACTCACTCACTCACTCACTCACTCACTCACTCACTCCACAAGTGTCTGCTATGTGTCTGACGGTGTCCTAGGTACTGGGAACAACGCAGTGAGCAAAGCAGAAAGCTCCCTTGGCGTGTACATCCTAATGCTGAGAGAGGAGAGTGACGTGTAAATCAGTTAAAGGTACAGTATGTCAGGTCCGGGTCAGTGCTTTGGTGGGAAATGAAGCTGGAGGTGGACAGTGCGTGTGGAGGATGTGCTGGGGGTGGTGGTGTTTATAAAGTGGGAGCAGGGAATTCCCTCTGAAAAGGCAACACAGAGGGAGCAACTCGGAGACCAGTTGGAGAGGAGCTTTCCCAGCGGAGGGAATGGTTGTGCAAAGGCCCGAGGTGGGTTGACCTGGCATTTGCAGGCACATCAGGAGGCCATGAAGTCATTATGGCTGGAGAGGAGAGGGCGGGGGGCAGAGGGGCTGGGGAACCAGAGCAGTGAGGGCCCGAGGCAGGCAGACCCGCGGCCACTGTGAGGACTTGGTTTCTCTCTGAGCAGGTGGAGGCAGAGGGCTTTGGCCAGAGGACTGACAGGCTCTCCCTTGTTCATTTGTTGGCTCAGTCGAACTCCCTGCTTCAACAGGACGTGGACTCGACTGTCCCGGAGTCGGTGGCTGAGGGCTGGGCTCTGGCGTGGCTGCTGCTGCATGCACTCCTGGCTCCCACGTGGCTGGGTGGCCCAGGGGCGGCTCTGCCCAGGCCTCCCATTCGTGGCATTTCTCACATGCCCCTTCCCGGGTCTGGCCCTTTACGAGCCTCATTACACTTTGGCACGGAGAATGAGGCTCAGCAAATGGCTCATAAAGCATCTTTTTAAAGGTTAATGGTCATTGGCGAGGGAAGAAAGGGCCACTGAGCACGAAGCTGTCTTTGATGATGTGGATTTTTCAATTAAGTGAAATGAGAGTCACGCCTCCTTACAGGTTCCTGGCCTGATTGCCAAGCAGCCAGGGAGGCCTCGGGGTGTCTTGGAGGCTGGGACCTCAGCCCCACGTGAGCTGCAAGTGCTGTTACAGCAGCCACTCCCAGGTGAGGGGAGTGGGTCAGGCGGTCCCAGCTCTGTCTGCTGCCTGCCTGGCCCCTGTGAGCTCTGTGTGTGGGAGGCGGTTCTGGAAGATCCCATGCTCTGGCCAGTGAGCTCCAGGAGGGCAGGGACAAAGCTGGGTTTCAGATTTCTGTGCATGGTACCTGGGACCTGATCCATCCATGGTAGGTGTACAGGTGGGCAGGAGTTGGGTTGATCTCAGGTCACTGTGTCCTGCTCAGTGGACCTGGGGCAAGGAGGGTAATCAGCCTGGGTACTTTCCTGGTCACACCTCACCAAACTCAGTGTTTACAGGTCAGAGTGTGATGAACGGTGTCTGTGCATTAGTTGGGATGAGTATTAGCAGCTGCTATGACATCAACCCCCAAACCTCTGAGAGTGTTGTCTGTCTGAGTGGGGCAGCTCTCCTGGCAGGATCTCCTCCAAGTGGTGGCTCAGGGATTCAGGCTCCTTCAGTCTTGTGATGGCACCATCTTCAATTTGTGTGCTCAAGGTCACTGCCTGGCATCACCTTACATCCCTTGTACCATTGTTCTCATGGTCAGAACTCAGGCACATGTCCCCAGATCCACTGCGAGTTTGCTGAGAAATATCATTGTCTAATGTATTCAGGAAGAGGAAATGGGACCTGTGAGCAGGTGGCTGGTCTTGATCATGGCTGGGGAGGTTGGTAGCTGTAGGCACTGGGCACTTGGGGCTTATTCACTCAACATATACTATGTTTACTGAGGTTCCAGGCACTGGGGACACAGCTGTGAACAAGACAGACAAGGTTCTGGCCTTATGGAAGCTCCTTTCTCATGGGGGAGCAACAATAAGCTAATACACAAAATGAATATTTACTATAATGCTGGTTAGTGATTAGCTATAAATGCAAGCACAGAACAGGAAGACAGAGGGCTGCAGAGGAGTGAGATGTGCTTTTGACATAAGTGGTCATAATGGCTGCTCTGAGCACGGACAGGAAGTGAGCTGGTGATGTTGAGCATGGACAGGAAGTGAGCTGGTGATGTTGAGCATGGACAGGGAGAAGAGGTGTCCGGGCAGAGGGAACAGAGGTGCCAAGGCACAGAGGCCGGTGTGTGCTGTGCCTTTTGAGGTCAGTGGGAAGGTTGATTGGGCGAGCATGGGAGGGTGGGGTGGCCAGGGAGGTTGGAGAGGTCAAGATGTCAGGAGATGCAGAGAATGTTGGCCTCATGGGGAGAGTTTCAGTTTATTCTTGGCTCAGTTGGAAGGTCTGGGGTGGCTGAGAGCCAGCAGCATCCCAAATGGGTCCTGGATGAGAGCCCTTCTGGCCACTGGGAGGGGAAAAGCAAGCCCAGAGGATGGAGAAGGCATCACTATGAAGATATAAACAAACAAGGGAAGCAGTGGGGGAGAGGAGATGAGCAGCAGGCAAGGAAATGGTCTTGTCACCTTCTCCCCAGGACCTGTGGGTTAGAAATATCTCACTGGGCATCAAAGGCATTGATTATAAAGGACTACCCACTCCCACAACACATGTTAACTGAGTCTCATGTGGACATCTTGCTTTACAAAAAGTATTTAATGGATAAATGAATGAAAGAAGGAAGGAATATCTGGGTCTGATTCTCAGTAGATATCGAAGCAAAGTATGTCCACTTGACCATGGAGAATGTTCAAGGAGACTGGCCTTTTCCTGAGGACATGGCAGGTCATTCCCTCTCTGGGCCTCAGTTTCCCTGTGGATAAACTGAAGGGGTAGGTCTAAAAAATTTAAAGGACTCATTAGGAGATAAGCACCTGTGACTATGCTGAGTGTCTTGCAAAGTTCTAACGGGGAAGTGGAAAAATCCTGTTACTCCGCATGGGGGGAGGGGCACCATGACAGACTCTTCGTCTGGAGCAAGTGGGCACTTTTGATTCTTTCATCATCGTTTCTTCCCTCACCTTGGCCTATAGGCGAGGTGTGATTGGCCCCTGTCTGTCTCTCCAACCCATCTCTCTTCCAGGTAGGTTATAGCCTCAGAAAAGCCAAGCTTGTAGGGTGATTCTTCTCTGGGTAGTTTTCAGGGTCTCAGGCTCCTTCCGTCATCCTTACAGTGAGGTTTCTCCCACATGGTCCATCAGGTCCCCATGCCAGTCAGCAGGGAGAAGGAGGAGGGGACAGGAAGGGTACAAAGCTTCCCTTTTCTTCAAGTGGGGAGGGAACCCAACAGCTGTACACACAGATCTCTTCCCCACTGGCCATAGCCTGTCACATGACTATGCCTGGCTGCAAGGGAGGCTGGGAAATGTAGTCTTTATTTTGCCCAGATAAAAGTCTGTTGCTGTGAGGGGAGAGTAGATATCAGGAGACTAGATGACTCTGCCTAATCTTGCTCACATTGCTCCAGCCCCGGGTGACCACCTGTCCTGGTTTGTTCAGGACCGAGGAGTTTCTTGGCACACAGGATTTGGAGTGCTAAAACTGGGAACGTTCTGGGCCAACTGGGATGAATTTTTCTACTCTGTTTCAGCCACACTGGCCTCTTTTCTTCTTCCCAAATGGGCCGAGCACCTTCCTGCCTCAGGGCCTTTGCCTTTGCTGTTAGCTCTGCCTGGAACATGCGTAGCACTACTCTTTCCATTCAGAAATGATTACTGGGTGCCCACCTTGGGCATGATCTGCTGCACTACACACTGCACGCCAGGAGCAGAGTGAAAATGCCAGCCATGCTCCGCTCCTCCCCATCCACTTCAGATTCAAAATCTGCACGGATTAGTCATTCTTATTCTCTGCAGCTCTGAAAGGCACGTCTCTTTCCCTAAGGCCCTGGCAGGGCTCTCACAGTGTCTGATATATCTGATATTAATAATAACCTGAAAGAAGAACATGTATTGAATTCCAAGATTATGATCTAGGAAACGAGGGTTTGGAAGAGATGTGTGAGCCCAATAAAGGCAAAGGGTGGATTAAAAGGAAGTGTTTGATGGAGAAACTTTTTATTAAAAAAAAGCCAGACCTCTTGGGTGAGTTCACCAGTGCAACCTTTCTGGAGGGCAATTTGGCAATCCTGAAAGTGCGTAACTTTAGGCCCCAGATTCCATTCATGAGAATTTATCCCAAGGAAATAATAAGAAAAAAATATGCAAAGACAGGTCTCTAAGCCTTTTTAGAAGAGGAAAGAAGTGTAAAAGCCTAAATGCCAGTTGGTGGGGCAGCAGAGACTACTATCTTCTGGCCAGTATGTTCTTCAGATGAGGAAACTGAGACACAGAGAGCTTAAGAAACTTGCCCAAAGTCACACAGCAGGAAGTGGCAGAGCTGGATTTGAACCAGGGAGGTGACTCCAGAGCTCGAGCTGTTCCCCAGTCGGTTCTGACTCCTCCTAGACCTCAAAAGGGAATGAGAATGTCTGCGTGGGAGTAATGGCCTCCCGACAGCCACGAGACCCCCCACCCCAAGCGAGACTGGAAAGAAAAACCACCTTTGTAGGTAAAATCTGGTTTTAAATAAGTCTATCAGAAACCAAAAGGCCCTGTCACAAGCATGTGCAGGAAGACTGTCACTGTCAGTGGTGTGGAAATGATGGAGGCAAGAGGGACAGCAATGAGCAAGATGAGGGACCGTCAGGATGATGGAAGGTGGACCGGTCCTTCCCAGCAGCAGAAACGTCATCCCACAGAGAACTGGCCCATGAGGAGGGAGCTTCCCCCCATCCCCCCCATCCCCCCCAACCCCCACCCCCCATGAACCAAATGGAGCCCTTGGCCCCGTGTGGGTCACGTGGCGGGCGCTCTGGAATGTCAGCTGCTGTCCCCACACTGGAGAAGAAGGTGGTTTGTCTCTGGGGGAACCCAGCCCCTCGCCGTGGGACAGATGGCACTTGGTTGAACATCCACAACCGCTGTTTGCCCGTGCAGAGTCGATCAGATCACAGCTCGCGATGCATTAGCGGGTTTGAAATCAATGCGGAGGCTGCAGCCGGCATTTAAAATCTGCAGAAGATCAGAATAGACTAGATTAGGAAATGTCAGAGCGCGAGGCGTGGGGTGAGGGAAAGCAGTGTTTATGGGAAACTTTTGTATAAGTGTGTGTGTGTGTGTGTGTGTGTGTGTGTGTGTGTGTGCTGGGTCAGTGTATGAAATGTGTTTCTTACTGTGGCTTGCATTTTAAAATGATCGAAAAGATCTGGCAAGTGGCCTTAGTGTCATAGGACAGGGAAGTCACCCTGGGGGTCCAGTGGACATGGGCTTTGGCTTTGTTTAATTTAGGGAGGAGATTGTAGAGCCTGGAGAAAGAGAGAGAGAGAGAGAGAGAGAGAGAGAGAGAGAGAGAGAGAGAGAGAGAGAGAGAGATGGCAGGACGGGGCCACAGGGAGACGGCACGTGGCTGGTACAGTGATAAGACCATCGATTTCCACCCTGGGTAAGCCACTCTGGCTCCTTGTTGTCACCACTCTGTACCTCATGTCCCTGCTTTCCCCTCCGCACAGTGCCTGTCACGGTGCTGGGAAATGAATTGAGGTGCTGGGAAAGTAGTGCGCCTGGGTCCCCAGCCAGGCCTGTGGAGTTGGGGTTTGGATGGGATAACCCTGCAGGATGCATCGGTTCCCCCGTGGGACTGGGCTTTATTTCCCTCGTTGGTCACCTGCTGAGGGGGTATAGCCACGCTTCCCAGAACCTCAGGCCCATCTTCAGACCTCGGCTGCCCTTGTCTGTTTCCCAGAGAAGCAGGCAGGATGCTTATTGGCTGCATCCCTCCCTGTCTCCCTGCTCTACCCGACTGGTGTTGTTTGGGGTCCAAATAAAATACTTGAACTTGAAACCTTGCTTCAGGGTCTGCTTCTGGGGAAACCAAAGCTAAGGCATAGGGTAGAGGACTTGCTTCTGGTCTGTGTTCACATTCTGTGTATGTGGTGTAAGAATGTATGTGTGCACATATACAGACGTGTGTATGCATGTGTGTAATGCACAGATGTGTGTGTGTGTGTGTGTGTGTGTGTGTGTGTGTGTGTATGCATGTGTGTATACAGGGGTGGGAAAAAGTAGGTTTACAGTTGTGAGTATACAAAATACAGACTTTATTCTTGTATTATTATTTATTAATTAATTATTGTGTTATTTTCCATACAAACAACTGCACACCTTCTTTTGTCCACCCCTGTATGTATTTTTTTCTGTGTTGGGATGGATTCGTTAGACAAAAAATGGCCACAAACCCGTGTCAGGGTTCTGTGTGACAGGGCGGCAGGATGTGGTCCTCTCCTCCCATGATCCATAGTGAGGGGAGGGGACTTGCAGGACAAGGAAGGATGTGGCTAGAGAAAATGAGAGGGGAAGCGGGAGGCCGGGAAGGAGAAAGGAGGGGAAGAGGCAGGAGAGGAGGGAGGGCTGATGGCTGTGAGGAGACGGGGAGGGAGCAGGGGGGCATCTATGGAGCGGGAGGGGCAGCTTTCCTGGGGGCTGGGTCGGTAGCCGCCCTGACTCAGAGCAGGAATTGTCCATTCAGTGACCCCTTGGAGCTTAAGCCCGCAGAACAGAAAGTGTGTCCCGCAGGTCTTTGGGGCCATTCAGTTTTCAACCTGTACATGTGGGCTCTGGACATATGTGCAAACTTACACACACACACGCGTACCCTCTCTTACACCCACACGCATTGGTACACTCACACAGCAAGTCGGGCATCATTGAAATGCCAGGCCATGCCTCTGCCTCCTCCCCGAGCCCCGTGTGACCCCCTAGTCAGAGGAGGCCATAGTCCTGAGGGTGGGCCCTGGCACCGGTCCGCCTGCTCTCCATGGCAACCCAGCCTGCTACCTGTTTGTAAGGTAAAAGCTGGGGCTGCCACCACCTCTCATTAATTCATGCCGATCAACGGTTCACTATTCAGCACTCCCCTGCTCCGTGAGGCGGCGAGGCACAAAATTGGCATCTGCTGTGTGTGTGTGTGTGTGTGTGTGTGTGTGTGTGTGTGTGTGTGTATTGTGAGTTTGGCACACAGTTAGGATGAGGTTGGGGTGAGGTAGCGTGAGAAATACAGCCAATTGTAATTGGATTACAATTGTGGATTGCTTTCAAAGGACTTAACATGGCCTGTTTATCCCGATGTTATGTTACATCTGGTGAGTTCTGAGTGTCTCACGGTGGGCAGGTGGAAGGAGAGAGAACCCTCTGGTAAATTTGATTACATCTCCCGTGCAGCCCCGAAATCACCGGGGAAAGGAGGGGTTAACATCCAGGGACAAGATACACGAGAGTGGAAAGTGACACCCATCTTGGAGTGGACAGTGACATCTATTTTCCTGGGGTTGCCGTGGCACCCACTGGCTGGAGACAGGGCTCATCCTGAAGGCCAGAACCCTCCCTCCCTGGCCTTTGCCCCTGCATGAACCCCCTGACCCCTAGGCCTGTAGTATTTGCATCTAGTGTGCCCCCTCCCCCCATGCAAAGCCCCCAGGCCCCACCGGGCCAGGTCAGCAGCAGGTTAAGGACATTATCCTCCTCCTGCACCCCCACCCCACCCCAGGGGCAGAGCTGAGCTGACCCTGCAGAGGCAGGATAGAAGCCCCACCATGACCGTCTCCCTCACAATGGCCATCTCTCCTGAAGGGTCACTGCTGAAAAACGCCAGGTGGCAGGCCCCAGATTTTGGCATCTGACCTGCCCCCATATGCTCCCTGGGACCAAAGCAATCGTCTTTTGTAAGCTCTGATGGGCAACAACTGGCCGCTGTCCTTGAATTAGGAGCGTCATGCTAAGCTATGGCCGCCTGCAGGGCTCCATCAACGTCCATTAAGTCAGCCTGTGCACTCTGTGGCTCCCTGCAGTCTGCGAGGGTCCCCTGAGGCCAAGGCGGAGCCCCCAGCCCCAATCTGGCTCCAGAGCCTGAGAACAGCCACTAAGAGAAAACGCCAATCAGCCAGGATGCCTGGCAACTGCTCACTGCGGCAAATTATTTCTTGCAAATTACTTCTTAAAACCGAAATCCGGGCAGGACTCTGCAAGTTGATGGCGTCTATCTTCTGCTGGTTTTCAGCCGCCTGGGCACATCTAGGGCAGGTTGCTCACCTGCAGGTGGGAGTAGTTTGGAAAGCATGGCCGCCCTGATCAGCCGGGTGCCTTCCCCTCTGCTTCCCGTCCTTATGAGAAATGGCTAGGTCCCCTCCTGTGCATCGCCAGGAGCCCCGGTGTCAGGGTGATGGGAGTGATTCAAGCGCCATTTCTTCTGTGCCATCTGGAGGGGCACCGGTGGTGTCCTGGACACTTCCTATCCCAGGAGGCATCATCGAGGCCTTGCCCGGGCCTGAGGCAGGGCCAGGTGTGGGGGACATGAGGCTGGGCCAGGTGTGGGGGACATGAGGCTGGGCCAGGTGTGGGGGACATGAGGTTGGGCCAGGTGTGGGGGACATGAGGCTGGGCCAGGTGTGGGGGACATGAGGCTGGGCCAGGTGTGGGGGACATGAGGCTGGGCCAGGTGTGGGGGACACGACTGAAGGATGTTGGACGGTAACACTCAGGCTGTGGGTGTCGGGGCTGGGAGCACAGATAGAGACCTTGGTGCTCAATCAAGTCACAAAAACTGGAGAGAAGAAGAGGCCGGGAGACCTCGTGCCAGGGGCTGGGACGTGGGGCCTCAGGGCAGTTGGGGGCTGGGCCGTGGGGTCCCAGGGCAGCTGTGAAGTGGCTGCCTGGAGCCATCCCTGTGATTCCCCCAGCCCCACTGTCTGTGGAGACCTCCTGGGAGGGGCCCCCTGCCCAGGACCTGCTGGTCTCCCTTTCTCTCCCTTTGGTCACTGCGAAGGCAGATGCTCGCAGCCCGTTGGTGCTTCCTGCTCACTGCCCTCCCCGTGCCCTGCCTCCTGCTTGTGCCTCTGCTCCCGGTGCTTGGTGTCTGTGCAGCAGTGACAGCCCAGGCCGGCTCCAGGGACTGATGTCCAGCTCCTGCACGAAGCACCACAGCGTCCTGGGCAGAGCTGGGACGGGTGGGGGAGGGGCTGATGAATTTCCCCTCTTCCCATCCACTCCTTTCTTGGAGCCTCTGCCCCGAATCCTGAGGACGCTGAAGTTCCTGGTGACATCTCACCCCTGTACACATGTCACTGCGGCCCAGCCACCACGGCCCGGGCACCGCACCCAGCTCTGCTGCCTCTGCTGATCCCCCACATTCAGCCTTTCTCTCCTGCCTCCCCACGTCCTATGGGAATGCAGGGCTTGTCCCAGGGGAAGCCAGCTGTCCAACCACAGGATGCATCAACCCCCACCCCAACTCTGCAGAGACCTCCCCCCCTTCCCTCCCCACCCCCCCCAGTCTATTTCCTGCTTCTGTCCTTTGTGCAGAAAACCCCCTCCAGCTCTTTGGATGACACATTAGCTTCTCTTCATGGGGCTGCTGTGTGCAGTTGGGCCAGAAAACCACTCACTCAGTGCTGGGAAGGGGCTGGTGCCAAATGTGTAACGGACACCTCAGGGACCCCTCTAGGGGTGGGTGGGAGAAGGGAGAGTCCAGGTTAAACACAGAGCACAGGGAGGGGCAGGCAGCAGGGGTAATTAATTTTTTTCAAGAGTTGCCAGGCTGCCGTGAAATTCCTTGTCATATAAAAATGTAGGCACAGGCTCCAGGAAGACTAATGTTCCGATGCCAATTGTGCTTGTCTTTCAGTTACACCCTTTGCATGTCAATCTGCCCATCTTGGTCTGCTCGCATGGGTTTTTTGGCATCCTGTGCAATATGCTGGACTCTTCTACCCAAACAGTAACGGCGGACTACTCATATCATATGCCAGGCACAGGTCTAAGGAAACAAGTCATTTAACCCTTCCTTCAGCTCTGTGAGGTGGGTGCTATTTTTATCTCTGTTCTACAGATGAGGAAACAGGCACAGAGAGGTTAACTAACTGGCCCAAGGTCGCTCAGCTAGTAAGTGGTAGAGTTGGGGTTTGAACCCAGGGATCCTTGCACCAGAGATGATGTTCTTAACCACTCTTTAAAGAGGTTCTTAATAGATGCCCTCCCTCCCCCGCTCCCAGCTGGAACTGCAGGGACTCTGGGGCAGGTAGAAAGAAGGTGGCTTCTCTGTGGGTCCCACAGGGCCTGCTGGGAAGGGTGGGGTTGGCTGTGACTCAGGTTCCACCCTCCTGCTGTCTCTACAGGGAGCCCCCTCCCTGACCCCTCACATGATCTGTTCCTTCTCCTTCTTCAGGACCCCGGTCAAATGTCCCCTCTGAGCTCCCCGAGTCCCCATCCAAGCCCACCCACGCCCGTCACTCCACCGCTTCAGCCTGGGTCAAGTTCTTCCCTGCACGGTTAGGTCTCTGAAACTGTCTGGAGTGTTGCTTTGATTTCTTGCTCATTGTCTGTCTCCTGCCGCAGTGCAAGGTCTGTGGGGGCAGGACTGGGCTCAGGGCCACGGCTGCATCCCCAGAGCCTGGAGCTGGGCCTGGCAGACAGCGTGGGCTCGGCAAGGCCGGCGGGTGGGTTCCTCGCTCGGCTGCTGGAGGCGCTGGGAGAGTCTCCAAGGTCGCCCCATCCCACCGCTCACTTGACAGAGGAAACGGGGGTGGGCGGGGGGCTCCAGAAACTGTGCCCCTGACCACCCGACTACACTGCCATACGGGCACACGTCATGGACACACCTGACAGGGGTCATCACGGAGCCCGATGACCTTCCAGCAAGAGCCAAGCTTGTGCCCAAGACTGAGCTCAGCTTCCAGAACCTACTCCGTGCGGACACCCAGTCAACAAACCACAGCCCAGCGCCCTCAGAGGGACACTGAGGGGGAGTGTCAGTGTGGGAGGCCCCCCTCCACACGCCCTGCATGCGGGACACTGAGTGTAAATGGGGGCGGGGACGGCTCCCCCAGCCCGGCCAGGACGGTGCTCCAGTCCGCCCAGTTCATTCGGCTTCTCTCTTCCAGGGGAAACCCTGATGTTTCTATTCCTGCGCTTCCTTTCTGTCCTTCTTGGCCCTTTTAGTCTGAGGCGTGATGGCCACGGGCTGGGGTGGGATAAGCACTTGGAAGATTTGCTTCCCTGGTCACTTCCTGAGCTCACACCAGTGGCTTCCGTAGGAGCTGACAGTCGATGGCGTTAAGGGTCACAGTCGCCGGAGGGAGATGTTCTCCCAGGAGAGGAATGTGGGGACTCTGTACCCAGGAAACCTTGGTGGAAAGACTGTGTTCTAAAACCTAATTGAGCCTCTCAGCCTGCCTGTCACTGCAGAGGCGGCTGAGACGGGGTGGGGTGAGGAAGTGTCGCGGGCAGTGGAGGCTCTGGGTGACGTGGGTGACGCTCTGTCCCTGGTGGCTGCTGGTGGGCAGGACCCTCCCGGGTCAGAGTCTGGGGCTGCAGGGCCTGGTGCTCTGGCCGCTCAGCTGGGTGACATCTGGGAATCTGGCTGATTCTCCTTGTCCTGTTCTTTGCAGCAAACGACCCTGTCCTGCACCTCCCAGGGGTGCTGGGGAAGGAGGAATTGAGCAGCTCATTATTCCAAAATCTGATGCTGAGTTTTCAGTTCATGACTGGTTTTCACGTCTGTTTCTGGTCCACATTGCAAGTGCAGTTTCCTGTGTAGCCAACACTGATATGTTACGATTTACTAAACTCTGCACTTTATTCAGATCTCACTAGTTTTCCCTAATGGCCCTTTTCTGTCCTACAATTCCATGCAGGATCCCAAATTACATACACTCTGTTTTTGAAGCTTTTTGGAACATGACTCAAAATTAGAAATACATTTTCCATCACAGGACAATATACATGTTTAAATAATTGAGGACACAAAATATTAAGAACACAATACTTACTTTTACCAACGGGGACACACTCTGGTGTTTTCTATTCTATTCTTTCCCATCCCATCCCATTCCATCCCATCCCATCCCATCCCATCCCATCCCATCCCATCCCATCCCATCCCACCCCATCCCCACATAACAATACTCTTCAGGTGTGATCAGCTGAATAACACATAAATAGGTCAGGATCTGCAGGATCAAACCTCATTTTTCACCAGGATCCTCTCTCCCGTTGCTTTTCCACGGTGGATGATAATTCTGTTTCTCTCCCTGGCCCACAGTGAGCCCCTTGCCCTGCGGGATGGTGTCTTCATTCTTCCTTGGCCCCCACACTGGGCACTGGGCCTGATACACGTGCTCTGCCAATGCCTACTGCCTGATGGCTCCGTGCATGGGTCCTTTTTTCTCTGTTTTCACACTTGACCTGTTCTGCAGGCTTGAATGCTTAGGAAGCAGCGTCCCCTTCCTTTGGAGCCGTGGCTGGTCCGTAATGGAATATTTGCAGGCACTAGCGCTTGACCTGCCTGTCACAAGCCTCACCCAGGCAAGGGTGCCATGGGGCCTGTGCTGGGTCCCCCACTGAGGGTCTAGGCATTTTAAGTGAGTTTTGCATGCAAACCTTTTGATTGGAAATGCATGCGTGTTTTCAATCGTCACAAGGATTCGGGTAAAGATAAATGTCCCTCAATGCCTGGAACAGTCCCTTACAATGAATTGCCCTGTACAAAATGCCAACCGCGTCGCCTGTTGAGACACTCTGACCAAGACCAAACTGAGATGAGACATCACAACAAGGATGACGGGAGTGTCTGCTTCATCCGGTGTAAGCTTCCCTTTTCTCCAGATATCAGTCAGTGAGGTGTCTACCCTGGGCAGCTGGCCGTGGGACAGCTGGTAGACGCGTTTTAGAAAACCACCTGGCCCTGGACAGGCAGGTTAGGCTGCAGGAGTCTACAGATCTGCCCTGACAGCTCCAAGGTCCTCAGGTTGTGGGTGGAAGGAATGTGCCGGGGGCTGCAATTACCATGGGGAGAGGGAGCCATGCTCCTTTTGGGTAAATCTGCTGTGGTCACACCCCAGCATGTCTTTCTAATCACTTCCCGACCACAAAGCACGCCTCCCTCCCTCCCCTTTGCATCAGAGATGGAGAGAGCCTTCCCACCCCTCCACCTCAGGAAGAGCCCCAGCCTTCTGTGGACTGTGACTCACTCTGTTTGTCAGAGGCTATTGCAGGCTTATTAAAATATATCAACCAGGCACCTAAGTAGATTAAGGAGTTGCAGAGAGGGTTGAATCAAGTGGAATGGCTGATCATCATTACCCTAGGATACACATTCTTTCTCTTGTTAAGGAATTAAGGCACCATACTTTAATCTTTAACCACAGGTAAATAAAACTAATCTCTCTGTGGAAACAGAACCCTGAGGGAAATACCTGTTTTACAGCTTCGGCATCTGGGGCCATAGTAACACATTTCATTTTGTTTGTATAATATGCTATACTTTGTAAAGATATTTTCTCATGCACAAGTTTATTGAATGCGTGGAAGGTGTTTGCATGTCATACATATCTATAATTCTTTTCCCAATTAAATGAGAGAAAGAAAAGAAAAAAAGATTGCCCGCAAACCCTCAGGTGTACACTTTCTGATAAGCACGAGGAACTCACATTCGCATTCTTTCCTCCTCTCATATTCCTGGTTTAATGCTATAAACCAGGTCTTTCCCTACCCCTTTCATTCATAAATATGTGATTTCTAGAGGCCCGGTGCATGGGATTCGTGCATTGGTGGGGGACATGGCCTGTGGGGATCGGCTGCTGTAGGAGTGCTGCTCATCCTGGTCTGCTGTCTGCCAAGTGGCTGTGGACCCGCCCTCTGAGCAGCTGCTCCCTGGTCCGGCATCTTCCGTGAAGCCTCTCCAGGGGACCTGCTCGGGGCCGGGCCCAAGGACAATAGCACTGAGAGGTGGTGGAGTAGGTCTCAGTCCCGAAGCAGCCACGAACCCGCCTCCCAACCTCTGGGGTCAGCTCTGTGAGCCTGGCGGCGCTGCACAGTCTGCAGGCATCTGGAGGAGGTGGCAGGGAGCAAGAAGGAGGAGCCTGGGGCAAGGAGGCAACGATTACAGCCCAGGTTCCTACCCATCGGCCTTTGCAGCGGGAGCAGCCGCTCATCCCGGTCAGCTGAGCGGCACTCCCACTGTGGTAGCGCACTGACCACCAGGGGGCAGCTCTTGCATTGAGCGTCTGCCCCCTGGTGGTCAGTGCACGTCATAGCCACTGGTCAACTGGTCGTTCTGGTCATTCCTCCATTTGGTCGCTGGGCTTTTATTATATAGAATAGGTGACTATTGCTTTTGTCTGTTCAGCAGCCATTCCTCCTCCTTCTGGTATCACTGCCCTGATTTTATTTTGGGCAAGTAGTTCCTCCCCTCTTCAATCCATGTAGTCACTTGACTCTGTTAGCCTCCAGCTCTAGATTTGTACTTGGTGATCAGTGCGTTCTTCCTCTTTACCTCCAACCCCACCTCCTTAGGTCAAAGAGATTCCTGGGTGGCTAATGAAACTCAACACCAGACTTGCTTTGATTTACTGGAAAGAACACCTTTCTTTTCACAGGACTTGTTTCTGTGAGGATGTGAGCAGGCCCGCAGAGCAGAGAGGTTCTGTCTGTGTGTGTGTGTGAGGTCAGTGTGGAAAAAACAACCAAGAATGGGAGAGAAACGGAGCCTTGTAGACATGATTGGAGCTCCTGGATTCAGCCATGCCTGAAGCCAGCACCCTCGAGCAGGTTTTCTCAGAATTAGGTAATTGTTGTGGGGTTTGTCCTGTGCACTGTAGGATGTATAACAACATCTCTGGCCTCTACCCACTAGATGCCAGTAGCATGCTGCCTCCCAACCCCCTGACAACCAAAAATGACTGTAGACATTGCCAAGTGTCCTGAGGCGGTGCGGAGGCAAAATCACCGCTATTGAGAATTACTACCTTAGACTGCCCTGAAGTTATGTGGGTCAATAATTGTCTTTTGTCTTTTCCTTATTCCTGTTTGAGTTGGGTTTCTGTTCTTATCTCCAAGAGGCTTTCTGCCCAAAAGAAAGCTGTACCTTTAAGATTCAGGGTGACACCTAATGAAAAAGGCTGGATGGCTGCAAGAAATGATGGGACACCCTGTTGCCAAGAAGCCAATTCTAGACTGCAGCTGAGTGGTTTTATGGTCTGCAGCTATACTGTGAGGGTGTGAGACCGAGCGCCTCCTACCTCGCCTGGCTGGTGACGAGAAACCGTCTCCTGGCAGCCTCCAGGAAGAGAGGGCCGTGGGTGGGCAATGGCCCGGGACAGCTCCTTACAACCTCCCTCCCTCTCATCCTCTCCTGCATCGGAGGGCTGTGACAGAGCACGCAGGAGGGTGCCAGTTACAATGAAAAGAAGGGTAATGTCTTTTGGGTGATTGTTTAAAAGAACATGTTGCCACTATAATAACCATTCCCAAACAGGTACAGGGCTTCCATCATCTGCCCACAATGGGGGTGGGGGAGGGGGCGGAGGCGGGGATCATTGATCCAAGTAGATATTTCCAGATATTCCCAATATCTAATTGTTGGTATTTTGAAGGCTGACTATACAAGATTTTTGGTCAACAATTTGTGTCATAGAACAGACACTCAGGAACACGGAGAGCACTTGCTTGGGCAGCACATACACTGAAATTGGAACCATGCCGAGAAGATTAGCATGGCCCCTGCGGAAGGATGGCATGCAAATTTGTGAAGCGTTCCACATTTTTATGCAAACTGTAATCAAAAAATAAAATTTTAAAAAGGAAAAAAGAACACGGAGAATTACCAAGTTGGCTTTTACACTGGGCTCAGAGCAGGTTGGGAAAGGCTGCCTGGGGTTACAGCTGAATCTGAAGTTCTTGCCTGGAAATCCTCCCCTTCCTCCCCAGGCCTCTGTGGATCCCAGGGTGGACACGGCGATGATACTGGGATCCTGGTTGTACACGGCGATGATACTGGGATCCTGGTTGTACACACAATGATACTGGGATCCTGGTGCTGTGCGGTTTCATCTGAGAGAACCTCACCCAAGGAACAGTCTGGCGCTCAGTTGTTCTAATGTGGGATGATGCTGGAGGGGGGCTGCTGGCCCCATCTCAGGTCAAGAGAACATGAAGAGAGAGACGAAGGAAAGAGGGCAAGACAGGCAGGAGGCTGGGAGCCAATGACATCCCGACAGCCCGTAATTTGGAGATTTAATTCCCGGTGTTTAGGAAGGCACAGGAAAGCTGAGAGTCTGGGGCCAGCTTCAGACCTTAAATCCCCCTTTCCTACAGGAAAGACCCAACTTCACCCTCTGTGATGAGGCTCACCACTTCCCTGGGCTTGAAGTGAATTCAGGGCAGAAACTGAGGGGGGCAGGTGGGCACTTGCCTTGGGCACAATAGCGCTGGGATGCTCCCAAACTCAGTCAGTAATCAAGATACATAGAACTTTATTTTCATTTTTTTATTAAGGAATTATATGTGTACATATCTTACCATTGCCCCCCCCCACCCCACTTCCATACATGCCCTCACCCCCCAGTGTTTTGCGTCCATTGGTTATGCTTATATGCATGCATACAAGTCCTTCGGTTGATCTCTTATCTCCCCCACCTCTCCCTAACCTTCCCACTGTAATTTGACAGTCTGTTTGATGCTTTACTGTCTCTGTATCTATCTTTTTGTTCATCGGTTTATAATGTTCTTTATTATCCATAAATGAGTGAGATCTTGTGGTATTTTTCTTTCATGGACTGGCTTATTTCACTTAGCATAATGTTCTCCAATTCCATCCAGGTTGCTGCAAATGGTAAGAAGATACATAGAATTTTGATGCAATACTTTAAAAGTCAGAATCAATTCCAGGAAAGTCCATAATGAACAAAATATCAAATTTTCAAATAAACACAGGATCGGTTGGTTGACCAGGAATTAAAATTTCACCTGTATGCCTCTACTTTCCTGCCTGCTCAACATATTCTGTTTTGAAAAGGACCACAATGAGAACTATGGCTTATTAAAAAACCCTCTAACCCCAACCAGGCAATTTATATCAGAAACAAACCCATGATTATTTTTCTGAAACAACTGAGCCAAATTTTAAGAATATTTTATGATCTGAATAGATATTATGCCTGAGTCATTCATTGATGGAAATGCCCATCTGAGTTATTTGATAACAGGAACGATCAAAAACATTCAAACCTTAATCCCTAATGCAAACACTTTTGGGGTTTTCTAAATCCAGCCTCTAAAATTCATGCAGCCAGCTCAAGATCCTCACGTCCTGTGTCCCAAAGGACCCTCCCTGTGTCTTGCACACATTTCTCAGGTCTGCGGAATCCAGAGAAGAAAACTCGCTTTATGATCAGAACGGAGATGAAAAGCATATCTTAATAGGGCATTTCAAAAGCATGCCTTGCTCATCACAGAAGCATCCAAAGTACCTACATTATTTAGAAAATGGCAGGAGAGGGAATAATGAATGCAGAATTGGCTTTTAAAAAAATGTAACTGAGGAGGGAGAAAGCGTCACTAAACGTCTAGACAAAATAAAATCTCTGTTGTTTGCAAAGTCAAGGCAGTAAAGAGATGATTAAGTGAAAACAAACCTGAGATTTAACCTTAAAGGAAGTGAGCATTTTAATTTTTGCAAAGGCGGAGAAAATGCCATAAGAGGGTGTCTGAAGGTTAAGGAAACTGCTATGAAAATGAGAATCACGTGCTCTGAGCTGTTCACAGCTCTGTCCCTGGAGTGTGAAATTAGCCACCAAAGGCAGATTTCACAGGCACTTGGGGGAGCGTGCTGGTGCCTCCGCGGGCGGGTCGGCCAAGGGGCCTCTCTGCCAAGTCCTGCCCACTTGCAAGCTGCTGTCGTTATTCATGCAAAGCACAGACAATCCTGCGTGTCTGGAGCGTTTTGCATTTATATTGAACGCAGCCTCTCTCCTTCCATCGGAGTGAGTCTAGTGCTGAGTGCAGGCGGAGTGCATGGGTGGGGGCTGCGGTGTTGGGGGTGGGGTGGGGTGGGGTGGGGAGATGGATCAAACAGACCAACATTCTCGCCAAAAGTCCCGTTTTCTTTTTAAGAAAAAAAACCATCCATCTGGATTACATTCAATGGAAAGGTTGGAAAAATGTTTAGAAAACAGGGAGATGATTAAAAATGTTAAATCTTAAAACATCTCCAAGGGCAACAAGGAATTCTCTGAGTCTGGGTTTCAGGTCTGAAACAAGTGACAATGTCCACCTTCCCTGTCACACTGTGATTCTGGGGAGGTGGGTTGGAGAAATGTCACGGAAGAGAGAACACTCAGGAAATGGTGACTTGAGAGAGGTGGTTCTATTACTGATTCTGTCCCCGCCTGTCCTGGTCTCACCCATGTCATTTCACACAACCACCAAACAAAAGTGCAATTATTACTTCCCGCACCTTGACCTTGTCCTAGTCATGTGGGCAGAACTGAGCTCAGCCCCAGGCAGAGGCTTCCTTGTCAACTCCGCTAACAGGCCCCAGAATACAGCCAATCCAACAGCTGGAGAAAACCACTGGATCTCGAAAATCTGGAGTCACTGGAGCATCTTTGGGAGCACGCTGGACTGTTTCATTGATTAACTCTGGGGAGCATGATGCTTCTAAACACAACCCGATATCAACCATTAACAAACCACTTCCCTTTCAAGTGGAATATTTTCCCTTTTATAGCCTCCTTGGTGATGGTAGGTGTTTGGCACCCCCCAAACATGGTTTGAACTTTGAACACCCTTGTGGAAAATTTGAGATAAAATAAGAATTGGCTCACAGCTCTCCAACACACACTGTAAATAAACAGTGGATTCGGAAACTCATACTCAGATTGGCTTAACCAGTTGTAAAATATGTTGGTCCCCTCAGTCAAAAGGGGAGTCAGTGATCTGAAGATGCCTTCAGGGGTTGAATGCCTTTCATTGATGCCCTGGTTTTTGGGTTGGTCAGCCCCAGGCTGGAGACCCTCTGGTGTTGGAGGTCACTTGTGTTCAGAAGAAGAAATCAGGTCCTCGAAAGCTTTGGAAGTTTCTCAGAAGAGTGCACTGGCTGAGCTGAGTGGGGTGGGACATGTCTGGGTCCCGTGGGAGGTGGAGGGGAACAGGAGATTCCTGAGAAGTGATGATGGGTCATGGACACTGGAGGGCAGTCACCCATGCCCACTGCCGTCTGGGAAACATCACTGTATCCTCTCTCCTGCCCTCACCGAAGAAAAACTGTTCTTCCCACTGAGTGCTAAACCCTCCATATGTTAAGGCAGCAGGCCAGCAACCAGAGTCTAGAGCTGACAAAACCAGGTCGTGGAGCACACGGAACTCGTGTATGTCAGTGGCAGGAGCATGAAATAGTACAACCACTTAGAGAAACTCTTGGGCAGTTTTACAGAATTAATGTGCCTCTGTCCTCTTGTTATCAGAGAAAAGCGTGGGTGGTGTTTCTCCATTGCTAGTGGAAGTGGGGTTCTTGGGGTATCGCTGGAATAAGCATTTCTGGAGGCCACCCCCCCCCCCCACCAAGGAGGATCAGATAGGGTAGAAAGCTTTATTTTCGTGGAATCACCACCCGTGGGTCTCCAAAGTCCCATTTCCCTGAGTCCAGTCATAGAAGAAGTGTAGCTGGGGTTTCAGTGAAGCGAGAGGCAGGGCTAGTGTCCAGAGTTTCCTTTCCAGGTTGGAGCCAGGTCCAGTTCGGTATCAGGCTCGTCGCAGCCCATTAGTGCAGTGGTCGGCAAACTCATTAGTCAACAGAGCCAAATATCAACAGCACGATTGAAATTTCTTTTGAGAGCCAAATTTTTTAAACTTAAACTATATAGGTAGGTACATTGTTATTAACTTAATTAGGGTACGTGGTATTTTGTAGAAGAGTCACACTCAAGGGGCCAAAGAGCCGCATGTGGCCCCCGAGCCGCGGTTTGCCGACCACTGCATTAGTGCATTGCATGTGTGGTGTGCATGGCCTTGGGCCACGTGGGCAAACGCAAGGGGAAACCCACAATCCAGAGTCACACAAGTCCCAAGTGTCCCAAGATCAGTAAGAGCACAAGAGCAGCAGGAGAGCCAGTTTCTTTGTTCATGGAATGAAGAACCCCAAATATCTCATACTATGCACATTGTGCATGTGTACACACACACACACACACACACACACACACACACACACAGAAATGACAAACCTAAGGAGACCTAACCCATTTTCTCCTGGGTCTACCATGTGGCCCGGTGGTGCAATAGATGACTGACTGCTATATCTCTCCGGTCCACAACTGTTCTGCTTTGTGGGGGTCCTTGAGGTCACACTTTATTCTTAGCCACTTTTATTTAACCCAAATCCTCAGCTTTTGAACTCGTGTACAAGGAAAATCACCACTTCAGAAATGACCTACCACCACCGTTTGACGTGTATGTGAAAGGGAATTACATCCTGTGTAATTCGGATCTTCTCGGCCATGGTTGTTTCTTTGGTGTCGTGGGGTATTTTTAAGCATCAAAAGGAAAAAGAAGGAGAAAATCCGAAGAGACCACCCCCAAGTCTGAAATCCTGTTAAACCTCAAACAAAACCAAACCCACTGGGGCTTGACGGGAATAAGCTCGGAAAGAGAAAAGACGCTGGTCTTAGTGATGAGATGCTGTGGGT
Source organism: Cnephaeus nilssonii (assembly GCF_951640355.1). NCBI lineage: Eukaryota > Metazoa > Chordata > Mammalia > Chiroptera > Vespertilionidae > Cnephaeus > Cnephaeus nilssonii. Next base: position 67,272,316 of record NC_137082.1, on the reverse strand, counting down.
TCCTTTGTAAGCTGCATTCCTTCCATCTGGACAGCAGGCGACAGGGAAGGTTTCTTAGTTTCCAGGTCTTCTGGTTGGGCCACTTGGAATGGAAGGGACTATCCTTTGATGTTTGGGTTTCGTGCTCATTTTCATAGCCCTGCTCCTATTAAGGGGCAGAAATCGTCTCCAAAGGCATTCAGCAGACATAGAAAGGGGCTTGGGCATGTTAGTGCTCTGCTGTTACAGTTAGCATCCTGACAAATTAGGTCATGCCAATCGATCGGGAAGTTGGGTGAGGAGGTGAGATCTCCTTTCTATAACCCGTGCACCTTAGTCAATGTAGAACATATTTCCAATACAGAGAAGAGTGCCTGTCTAAAGCACTTTTCTGAATGGTATCACTGTACCGAACAGTAATAATTATTGTCAAACACTCAAATACTGAAAATCACCTAAAATGAAATTTGAGTGCATGGGTGTATATCTAATGCATTAGTTAGTTCCCATATGTATGTGTGGGCACCTCTCTGCTCCTCGCACACCTCTCAGCCTCCTTCACTCCACTGAACCACGTAGCTCCTCTCCTCCAGGCCCTTCCCCCAATTCACTCAGGTCTCTTCTACCATCTTCTCCCTTGTGAGATCATCTCAGACCTCCCATCTCTCTCTCTATATATAAAAGCATAATATGCTAATTAGACCGGACAACCTTCCCGACGAAGCTGGGGCTGCGAGGGAAGCCCAGGTCCTGGGTGCCAGAGGGAAGCCTGGGTCCCAGGTGCCAGAGGGAAGCCGGTGCTGGCAGCTAGGGGAAGGAAGGCCTACTCTTGCACGGGTTTTGTGCATTGGGCCTCTAGTCAAAAATAACATCTCCATCTTCTTATTCTGGTATACTTCCTCCGGAACACTTTTTACTTCTTAACATTACATTGTATTTAGATTTTTATTGGTTATTGTCTTTCTTCCTATTAAAAGGTCAGGTCCGAGAGGGCGGGAATTTTGTCTTGTTCACTGTCATAGCCCAGTGCCTATGACAGACTTTGGCACACAGTAGGTCCTCAGCCAGTATTTGTTGAATGAACAGGAATCCACCATTCTTTTTTTTTTTTAAATATATATTTTATTGATTTTATTACAGAGAGGAAGGGAGAGGGATAGAGAGTTAGAAACATCGATGATAGAGAAACATCGATCAGCTGCCTCCTGCACACCCCCCACTGGGGATGTGCCCGCAACCAAGGTACATGCCCTTGACCGGAATCGAACCTGGGACCTTTCAGTTCGCAGGCCGACGCTCCATCCACTGAGCCAAACCGGTTTCGGCCCACCATTCTTTATAGCACAAGTCTAGACTCACCTTTTTCCTGAGGTTTTGGGGATGCCCATCAGAGCCAGTTCCTAGTTCCTCAATGGCTCATTATAGTCTTGCATCTGACACATGTTTTTGAGCCTCTGGGTGTGAGGTTCTACACAAGGCCATGGGGCTAAATCAGGAAAGACAACAGAATCCCTGCCTCATGGAGGCACCATTCTCACAGGGGAAAATGGGGATTAAACATGTTATTTGTATCTCTGTTTAGTTCTGTCTCATTTTATAGTTACTTTGATAATATGTTCAAATAACAATTTTTGTGGGAGACTTACTATTTAACAAAGATTGAGTTAAGCACTAAGGAATCTAAAACAAATGATAATCAAAATTAATTTTAAAGGATTCACAGTGTACTGAGTAGTAAAATAGTAGAGGCAGACATGAGAATAAAAATAGTAGTAAAGTAGTAAAGCTCTAATAGAGATGGAGGGATCAACCTTGGGGCCAAGGATGGAAGTGGAGTAATGAAGGAGAAATCAGAGAAGGCTTCACAGAAGAAGTGACAGTAGAGGGATGAGTAGGAGTTCACCAGGAGAAGTGGAACTGAAGGGACAAAGGGAATGGTCTATAGGTCTAGAGGCATAAGAGCTGCCACTGATGAAAGAATGTGGCATTTAAAATACCTTGAAAGTGATCAAACTTTCTAGATGATGACTCGGCTTGACTGATGACTCTAGATGATGAAGCAACAACATTTGCTCATTGTTCACCAAGTCTCCCCTGTGTGCCTAGCTCCAATCCAATCCAATCCAATCCAATCCAATCCAATCCAATCCAATCCATTCCAATCCTGAGGTACCTTTGTAGAATTAACCAAGTGCAAGTCATTGTGGAAGGTGCAGAGAAGCACAACGCACATCCCTTTCCCTCAAGGAGCTCTGAGTTTAGCCAGGCTGGCAGGCATGTAAAAGGAAACAAGAATAAAAGATTAACCAAAGATCTTATATGCATATATGCATTACCTATGGGTGGTGAAGGCCTGGGGCAGGTCCCAGGCCTTCACTGGGTGAAGGAGGACAATGGAGGGAAAATGGGTGACATCTGTAACACTCTCAACAATAAAGATTAAAAATAAATAAAGAAAAAGAATAAAAGATCTGATTCATGTTCAAGGCATCACTAGATGATCACTGACACACATACTGTGGATTTGTGCCCAATTCACTTGGTAAGGAAAGAGTTGCAAACCTCATTAGATAGTAACCAAGTCATTCATTCATTCATTCATGCATTCATTTACCTAAAAGGGTTTATTGAGCACCTGCATTCTGCCAGCACATTCTAGGTGTTTGGGAGAGAGATAAACAGAAAAGATGAGATCCTTGTTCTCACGGTGCTCACACTGAAAACACACCTGGAATATTTTAAATAGTGACAGAGCTATGAAGAAAACAACAGGGTGGTGGACTAGCAGAGGGTGGGAGCTGCAGGGTGGGCCCCCTTACACACAGCATTCTGGAAGAAAGCCCTCTGATCCCCTGTTAGGGCCAAGACCTGGTCCTGGAGGAAGAGGCAGACGTGTGAAGATCAGGGTGGAGGGAACAGCAAGTGCAAAGGCTGGGAGGTGGGCACAGTCATGTGGGTGTGATTCAGGGACCAGCAGACCCAGTATGGTTGCTTCGTGAGGGGAGAGTGCAGTGTGGAGGTAGGAGAGGTGGGCGGGGATGGGTGTCAGGGCCTTGCAGGTCCCAGTGAGGAGACGGGCCTATTTCTCCTGTGAAAGCAATGGACTGAATCCTTCACTTTCAACTCACTGCTTGGAGGTGCCCATTCTTTCTCTTACTGGAAACTTCTGACAAGGAAGAAGCACTCCTGACATTTAATTTAACTTGGACCGTCGAAGGCTCTCGAGTTATTCTATTCCCATCTCCAAAGGTCCTTCTCTTTCCTGCCCTTGAATCTTCTCCTTCCACCTGGTCTGTCCACATGGTGACGACTCGCTCTCTGGCTGAGTCCCCAAGCCACCCAATTTCCTGTGCATTATTACAGTTATTAAAACACAAGATCCAGGTGCAGCTGTCATCTTTTTTGTTGATCCGTACAGAAAAGGAACAGGCAAAGAAAAGCATAAAATCCTGCGATGTTAGATCATATCAGCCCAGCACAGCGAGACAAAGGCCAGCGAGTCTCTGGTTGACGTGTGGCCGCTTATCTGGGTGCCTGGAGTAACGGTGCTTTGAAGCAATGATACCAGGGTGGCTCTTGATCATGGAGGGTCACGGGGACTGTCTGGCGCTGGGGAGTCAGGGAGCAGACTGCTTATTCATGGGGTAATCCTGATATGAGCCAGCATTTATTGAGCACTAACTGTGTGCCAGGCATGGCTCTAAGCACTCCCAGGTATCATCTCAATCCTCACAATAGCCCTTGGAGAGGGGGGTGTTATTAGGCCCGCTTCACAGATTTGGAAACTGAGGCCCAGAATGGTGACGTGTTTTGCTGTTTGTCACAGAGCGCCTAAGAGATGGAACCTGGGTTTACTTGTAGTCGGTTTATTGAACACACTGCAGCTGCAAAGCCCGGCACTGGCAGACGAAAGCAGATGGTGTGCTGGGATCACGGGAGTCAGGATTCCACGCTCCCCTAGCCTTTCTTATATCTGACCATGTACCAAGTAGCTGTGACTCAGGCACTCACATCCATGGAAAACTGCCTCACAGATACAACTCCTACTGTTCCACGGGGGGTAACACTCTTCTAAATATTGTTGCTTCTGACTCACTAGCACACATGTGCACGTGTGTAAACAGCAGTTATGAGCAGGGGCTCTGGAGTCTGATGGCCTGAATTTGAATCCTGGCTCGGTCCCTCCCCAGCCCACAACCTCGGGAAAATTAAACTCTGGGTGCCTAGTTTCCTTCTCTGTCACATGGTGATCTCATAGGGCTGATGTGACGATTGGATGAATTAGTCCCTGTGAAGCTCTTGGAAGGGGGCCTGGCATAGGGTCAGTGCTGGACAAATGTCACTGTCATTCCTTTGCCAGGCACCGAGGTTAGTGCCACAGGGACCCTCTCCCCTGCAGGCAGTTCTCCTCGTGAAAGGGGGGAACATGCTGGCCCCACCAGCCACCAGACACCAGCTGGGGGTGCTTGGGCCAGGTGCCTCACTTCCTTGTGTCTGTTTCCTCTTCTGGAAAATGGGGCAGTAGTCTCACTTGCCTCATGGGGTTGTTGGGAGGATTAAATGAGTGCCAGGAGCACGTAAGGGCCGTTAAGTTGTCATTCCTATCATCACCTCTCTTGCCTCTATTCCTTCTCCAGCCTTGTTCCTCCCACTTACTGAGTGTGTTCCAACCTCGTGGCCTTTGCCCTGGCAGCTCCTTCCCTCAGCTTGGAAAGCCTGCCCTGGGTCTTCATTCAGTGACTTCTCATCCACACATTGTGTCCTTAATGAGGTCTCCCTGACCATATTGTTGATGGAACCTTTTGTCCACCACTGGCCACTCTCACAGCAGCCAGTAAAGCATGGCTGGCAGGTGGGTGGGGGGCAAATCCAGCCTGCTGCCCATTTTACAAATAAAGTTTTATTGAAACAGCCACACTGATTGGCTTACCTATCGTCCAACCATGTCTTTCTCCCCTGCCAGAGTGGAGCCTCATCGCTGTGGACCTTCAGGAGAGATGGACACAGAAGAAAGTTGGCCGAGAGCTTTGGGGTGCTCATTTTCCCGGGGTCTCTGCCATCATGATCTTGGATGCCATGATTACTCCTTTCCTTTTGTTCATTTCTGACAAGACGTGGTTGGCTTGCTTGGGGTAGCAGAAGGGGCCATGAACATGAACAAGAAACTCAGACATCAAGATCTGGATCCAGATTTGCCCATTGTTGGCTGTGCAATCTTGGGAAGACCTGTGAGATCTTTATTTTATTTTAATCCTCACCTGAGGATATGTTCTTATTGATGAGAGAGAAATGAGAGAGAGAGAAAAAAGAGGGACATTGGTGTGAGAAAGAAAATTGATCGGTTGCTTCCGGTATATGCCTTGACTGGGGATCGAACCCACAACCTTTTATTGTATGGGACGATGCTCCAATCAGCTGAGCCACCCAGCTGGGCAGAAGTGTGAGATCTTTAGAGTAGTGGGGAGGGATCTTATAAGTCATAGTCCCATTTCTTACACAAGGAGGTTGGGGTCCAGAAATGTGACCTATCTCAAACCATGCGGCTACACAGGAAATGCACGCAGGCACCCATTGGGGCCCATTTGGCCTCCAGGTTTTAGTTTGTCTCCCCCTAACTTCTCCCCTGGCTGTCTCAATGTCCTCTACACTGTGGGAGGGCAGGAGAGTCCACCCACCTTCTCCCTCAATACCCAATTCCCACCACCCAGCATCCACCCAGTCTCCTCATCGCAGCAGAGGGGTCACTGAATGCACCAAACCCACACGTCGCCCTGCTGACTAAACGCTTCTATGACTTCGTCTGCTCCTAAAAACAAAGACAAAAGCTCCCCAAGGCGCTGTGTCAGTGGTGTTCGGTTTGACTGAGAAGCAGAGACTCAAGATAACAGTGGCCTAAATAAAGTAGAATGACAAGGTCAGTGTGGCTGTGCCAGGAAGTTCAGGCAGAAGTCAGGAGGCTGGTCAGAGAGGCAGCCAGGGCCCTGCCCTGTGGGGCCGGGAGGGCGGGTTTTACTCTGAGTGCTCAGCTATGTAGTCTCCACGTAGCCTCTGAGTGTGGGAAGAAGTAAGAGGAGTCAGAGCAGGCGGACAGCAGGATGGTAGTGGCTTTGAAAGGGCATGCTTGTCGGAGTCCAGAGGCTGCATTGGTTTCAAGGACTATTTGGTTAATAGCTGCCCTCCTTAACCTACACCCTAAAGGAACAGTCCATGATGTCAGGGACCAGGCCCACTTTTCTCAGCAGCGTACGTCCAGCTTCTCGGCCATTGCTTGGCGTATGGCAGATGCTCCATAAATACTTGTCGAGGAAGGAAAGAAAGAAGGGCTAGAAAGTTTAGTGTAGAACCTATGGCAGCCCTTTCCCCGCTCTCAGACGTGTAAACCTGGGTGGACTCCATAGTCTCCCATGTGTCTGCATCTGTTGTTTAGCATATACAGCTCTTTCAGACACAACCACATGGACCCCGAGGTTGACCTCATGCTGATCGGAGAGTAAGTGTTGGTCGGAGCTCCACCGACATCGATTCATCCAACTCCTCGTTGCTTTAAGGGAAAGAGGCTAAAAAGACAGAGGCTCCGGGGGAAGTGGTGACGGCGCTGTCTGTCACCGGGAGGAGAGAGTTAACTAGAGGATGATTTATTGCAACCTTCTGGTGTGGGAATGCCAGGGGCTTAAAGGGGGAAACAGCTCTTCCATGACCACCTGCCTAAAGAGTTTCGCGAGCATTTGTACTTTGGTTAGCCGTACAGAAATGTGACACCCGATACATGGCTGTCTGTTACTGAGTAACTCCGATTACTCAGGTAGGACAGGGGCAGGCGCCTCGGGCTGCGCACATGATCTGGACCCATACACATACATTTTGAATTGGAATGTTGTCACTTAAGAAATCAAGCAATTAGGAAGTCAATTCTGGGGATAGCCCATCATGGGAGGATCCACAGGCCAGTGCTTTGAGGGGTGGGAGCTACAATGTCTGTACTCAGAGGTATCTTCATGTGAATCACTTTGTGGGATGATTTTTGGACCAAGTTCTCAGCTAGGTATAAATCCTTTTTCTGCTTAAATCTACTGGCATGAGTTCTGTTGTTTTCAACTGTCCACAGAACAAAGTAGGGGAAGAAAGCTAAGCTGGGAGGAGAGGAACGCCACCCTGACCCCATGGAGAGCGCTGGAGCACAAATTATATCCCCGAGTTGATTCCAAGTTAAGGCAAGGGGGCTGGCATCGGTCTCCATGTCCCTCCGTGGGGGGCTCCGGGCTGCCCAAGGATGTGCCTGGAGGTATAACCTCCCGGGTAAAGAAGCTGCCTTGGGTCGAGGGCCGTGCTTTGGGGAAGAACACCACTCAAGGTAGTGGTGCAGGGGGTCAGGAAATAGGATCCAGGCAGAGTAACAGCATCCCCACCCCTCCCAACAGTCCTAATAGGTGGGCGGTCAAGGTGGTCCTCTTCTTCAGGGTCAGGGAAAAGTCAGAGATGGACTCGGTCCGTCTTGTGCTGGGCATGCAAAGTTGGCTGAGCTGCTGCAGTGTCTGCCAAGATGTGTGACAAACAGAGGAAATCACACTGGAGGGGTTTTTAGGCCTCCCTTCCAACCACTAGCATTCCACTTAAGCACCACCACGGCCCCCTTCTCGCTATGAGCTCTTGGGTGAATTTCTCCCTCTCTCTGGATTCATTTCCTCGTCTGGGACCCCGACACCTGCCTTGGGGACTAATTCCGGATCGCCTTCTGCAGCCCCCATTCTTATTCGTTCTTTGGGCACTGGCACTCATTTTGAATGCCCCACTGGACGTTCACGTAGATCAGTGGTTCTCAACCTTCCTAACCCGCGACCCTTTAATACAGTTCCTCATGCTGCGGTGACCCCCAACCATAAAATTATTTTCGTTGCTACTTCATAACTGTAATTTTGCTACTGTTGTGAATCGTAATGTAAATATCTGTGTTTTCCGATGGTCTTAGGCTCTACAGCAGTGGTTCTCAACCTGTGGGTCGTTGAGAACCGCTAGCAGGGCCGCCTAAGACCATCGGAAAACACAGATATTTACATTACGATTCACAACAGTAGCACAATTACAGTTATGAAGCAGCAACGAAAATAATTTTATGGTTGGGGGTCACCACAGCATGAGGAACTGTATTAAAGGGTCGCGGCATTAGAAAGGTTGAGAACCACTGACGTAGATGAAAAGGCTGCTTAAAGTAATCTGAGTTTAGAATCAAATTCCATTGTACATGGCCACAAAAATATTTTTTTTTTCTGTTTTAAAATATCCCAAGTTTCTCAAGAGTAAAACCAGGGTGTACACTCAGAAGACTGTGCTCCGTCCTTTCTGTCTAGGACTTCATGGAGGGCCGTGCACCAGTTTGAAAGTCTCATTACTCACAGCAAAGCCTCTGGTGGCAGTTGAGTTGCCCCAAACAGCACAGCTTCATCCACTGGGATTCCACATCCAACTCAAGCCTCTGATGACTTTATTACATCTTCTAGGTAAGTCGCACCAGAGCATTTACGCGTTGACACGTGTTTTATTATAAATTCCTTTCATCTCCTCTATAGTTGGGCTATCATGTTGGTTAAAAACTACACATGTAGGTAGGCTATGTTACCTATGCATTTCGTTTCAGTAAAGAGAAAATTACATTTGTTTTAAAAACCAGCGACTGGCTCCGATAGACTCGGAAACCAGGAGCAATGTCTTGCCTCTCCCCAGAGAACCCAAAGCCTCATCAAGGCACAGCTTTGAGCTATGTGTTCATTTGAACAGAATGTTCTGACGACAGGGGATCTCCTCTGTTTTTCTCTCCCATCTCGCCCTCCATGTTGGGACTAACACCCCCTCTTATGGAGCCTGCGGGGGCCAAGGTAATGTTCGTCCCACATTCCTGGGCCGCGTATACTCTTCCGGAATTGTCCCCTCCAGCGCGAGCCTGGCAGTCTGGCTCCCTTTGCCAGAGGGGCCGGCCTGGGCTCCTGCCAGATTGAGGTCCCTGCCTAGTGAGCAAGTAATTTGTTTCCTCCACAGGAGACACAGCAACAAGCAAGAAACAAACAAACACATTTTTCAAAAAGGCAAAAAAGCTTAGTCATGCAAATCAGGGTGGAGGAGAGAGGGTAAAGAAAGGACCTCATTCATATTCTGCAACTTCAGCAGGGCCCTGGCCCCATCGGCCGATTTCTATTAAAGCCCTTGGCCCAGAACAGCAAACACCCTGGCACATTAATGCACATTAATAACGGATTGTCCCAGCCGGATAAACACCACCCGTTCCCAGGACACTGAAGAAGCAGAAAATTAACCAGGGGTTAACTGTGTCATTAGCTGCGGCACAATATGGGCCCTTCTAGATGTAATTCAGTCCCTTCAGCTGGAGGCTCCCGATGCAGCCGCTGTTCCCACAGCGGGGGCAGTGACTGAGCAGCAAGCCGAGGTCTCCTGGATACCGGGGCAGAGCATGGTGCCTCTGACATCACTGGGTGTTTTGTGATGCAAAGTTACATGTTGTCTAAACACACACAAGGGGACTGGTGACTATGTGTGCCATTGTTATGGACATACCCATAAAATGGGACACCTAGAGACTTTGGTTTTTTAAAAATATATATTTTATTGATTTTTTACAGAGAGGAAGGGAGAGGGATAGAGAGTTACAAACATCGATGAGAGAGAAACATCGATCGGCTGCCTCCTGCCCACCCCCTCCTGGGGATGTGCCCACAACTAAGGTACATGCCCTTAACCGGAATCGAACCCGGGACCTTTCAGTCCGCAGGTCGATGCTCTATCCACTGAGCCAAACCAGTCGGGGCGAGACTTTGTGTTTTAACCAAGCTGAGATTTGTGTTAGGCAGTTACAGTAGCTGAGGTTTGTGTTAGTCAGTTACAGTAAGACACGGAGACATAGAACTAGCTGCATGGAGGAAGCTTATTGTACTCGCAGATCTGCAGGCCGCAGGGCCACCTGAAGAAGCGCCGGGGTCTGCCAGGAGGCAGAGGGCGCATTGTGGCAAGAGCCTTTATTGTGCTCAGTCAAGCAGGGACAGCCTTTGTGTTCATTTGAGCAGAATGTTCTGACGACAGGGGATCTCCTCTGTTTTTCTCTGGAGGAATGGGTGGGGCAGGGGGACGAGGCTTAGGATTGACTGGTTTGAATGATTTCAGTGGCTCTGGGCATAGAGGCTGTCCCTGCTTGACTGGTACCCAGCCCAGGGCTGACTACAACGGGTGCAGAGTGGCCCAGAGCGTGGGAGCCTGGGGGCGTGGGCTCTGGATTGGTGGGTTGGCATTTGAAAAGCAGCTCCGGAGCGAGCGGTGCACTGCCTCTTGAAATGGGCTAACTCTGGGAGGGGAAGTCCCTGCAGGGTCAGCCGGGCTCCCAGATGTCAAAGCATCATAATGCAGAAAGTAAAACACATGGTTAATTCACATCTAGAAACACAACATGACACTCACATGTATGTGTGTGCACATATACATGCGAGGGAATAGCTGACTTAAAAACGCCTTCCATTCCTGTAGGTTGTAGTTAGATCACTTCCCCAAAGCATGTCTTATCATCCAGTGGTGTTCTCGAATTGCAGGAACCCTTGAGAAATTGCAGGGATAAAGTTAAACAAATCCAAGTGTCATAATTATGCATATGTCCTGCCTTTACAGCTTAGTTGGAAAGTATCAAAACCAAACAGAGAAGCCACATGGGCAGAACTAGAAGGAGATTGAAAGGGAGGGAGTCCCCTTGTCAGCGTCACCTCCTTTGGCACAGGGAGAGCCTATCACAGGAAGTTCCCTGGGTCAGGAAATTTGGAAGCAGGTCTTCCCTGTGACAGTCACACTTCTTGCTTCTCATTCTGCGATGCCCCAGCCAGAAGGCAGAGGCCCGATGAGGAAAGAACCAGTCCTGGCTCAGGCCACCCCGCTTAGCCAGCCCTCGATTTCCAACAGGGACACAGGGTCACCTCCCAAGTCCTCACCTTCCTCGCCACCCACAAAGCAAGCCCTTTCCGCCCAGGGTGGGAGCTCCCCCTGCCCTGACAAGATGCTTGAGGACCCAGAGATGCTTCCAGATGGGCAGACCCCAGGGTTGAGTGGGAGCCTGCCCACCCCGCCCCGTCCTCCTCCTGGACTCACTGACCTTCCTTCTGTGCTGCGAATGTGCAGGCTCATCCCGGCCCAGGGCGGTGTGCCCTCCTGGGATGCTGTCCCTCGGCGCTTTGGATGGATGCCCCTTTTCGCCTTCCCGGGCTCTACCAAATGCCACCTCCTCGGGAGCCCTCCTGACCGCCCTGACCACAGGAGCCACATTCTCATGGGCCCTTCCTAGCATGTCACCCTGCTTTCTCTTCTGGGTACCACTCGCCACCATCTGAAACGACCTCGAGGACATGTTTCCTTGCTGTCATCTCTCTCCCTCCCCAGCTGAGTGTGGGCTCCGAGGCAGCAGGGACCTGCCTGTCCTGCTAAGTCCCGTGTGTCCAGCACTTCCAGCGGCACCAGGCACAGAGGCGCTGCCCATTGTGTGACTGCGGACGACTCAGGGGTGAGTCTGGCGTCTGAAGCCCTGGGCTCACGGCCCGGCATGGCCCTTTATGGCCCCCTGACTGTGGGATGGAGACATCTCTCTGGGTCAAGGTTTCCTCCTCTGTGAAATAGGGCTGATACCAGGGTAGACACCTCTCACGATTGTTCTACTCGCCCCCTTCATGCACTTTTGGACCACTCTCTGAATTCACATAATGAATGAATTCCTTTTAGGTCCCCCCACCCCCCCACCCCAATTATAAAACAAACATACAAATAAATGGCTATTAAAAAACCACACAGCAAAGCACAGTGATAAATGAAAAGTGAAGTTCCTCCCCTTGTAACCTCTGCTGTTTCGGGGCTCGCTGGCGGTCATAACCAATATCCCAGATGGTGCATGCAGCCAGGTCTAGGTTTGTCATCTCCTGGTAATAGATATTGGCTCTCCTGCCCTGAAAAATGACAAGTTTAGTTCCTTCACGGCAGCTCAGCGTTCTTTCACCATCCTGAGAGGTAGTAAGTGCATTTAAAAAATTCTAAATTCTCCTGTTGGCCAACCTTATGCCTTAATAAACGGGACCCCCCATTCCCATTCCATTAGGCGGAGACATGAGAACTTTCCCCCTTAGCACTTGGGGAGTCAGCCCCTCCACACTGTTCTCCCTCTTTCCTCTCCACCCTCCCTCCCCAGCCCCTTGTCTGTTACACGTTCCCTCTAAGTCATCAGGGTTTATGAAACGTCCACCCCGTGGTCTCCAGCCCTCTGGTGTCGGCTGTGCTTTGACCCTGGGGGATCCTATGAAGGAGAAACCAGAACGTGCACTGATAGCCTAGGCCAGTGGTCGGCAAACTCATTAGTCCACAGAGCCAAATATCAACAGTGCAACGATTGAAATTTCTTTTGAGAGCCAAATTTTTTAAACTTAAACTATATAGGTAGGTACATGGTTATTCACTTAATTAGGGTACTCCTAAGCTGGCCTTTGCTAAAAACTCAAGGGGCCAAAGAGCCGCATGTGGCTCGCGAGCTGCAGTTTGCCGACCACTGGCCTAGGATCACCTGGATGTGGGTCCCTGGACCCTGAGCCCTGTGAGGTCAGGGGCCGTGTCCATCCGGTCACCCCCCCACCCCCATTTCAGGGCCCAGCACCGGCCTGGCACGTGGTAGCTGCTCAGTCAATATCTGCTGGATGAGAGGAGACGGGAGTGGTTTAGAGAGTGAGGGAGATGACATTAGGGGAACCGTACAAGGTGCTCACTCACATGTGACCGTTCTGACCTACAAAATCGATTTGGTGTAGGTGAAGCCCGGAGCACAGACCGTGGCCCTCGGGAGGCCCTGATGAATGTTAACACGCCTGCCTCTCACTTCAGTCTTTGGCTGAGAATGGACCGGGGCCTCCCGACTGGCCTTGACATAAACAGGCCGGCCTCCTGAGAGCTGTTAAGAGCTGATGTCTTTCTCCCAACAAAGCGATGAGAACGACACGTGAACTGTTTGCAGAAGCAGCTTTGTGATCAGGAGGATGACAACAGTTGTACAGGGGGGAGGTAGGGGGAAGAGGGGAGGGCCGGGAGGAGGAGGGATATTTACGGAGCATCTGCTCTTCCCAGACTCTTCTTACAGCTGCCGCAGACCATCTAATTCAATCATTAAAGCAGCCTGGGGCGGAGACCGTGGTCTACGGGAGGGGTCAGCGTGGGGCCAACTAACGGACGCCCCGAGAGCCTCCCAGGGAGGCCAGGCCGTCCTCTGCCTGTGCTGGGACAGGAGGTCACTCAGGACAGAGTCGCAGAGATTCCGGCTGTAACTCCACCCCCCCCACCCCCCCCCACCCCCGTCCCCGTGGAGGGTGATTTTCCCAGAGTTGGGAGCTCAGAGAGAAGTGCAGAGAGAGCAGCGAGACCACGCCTTTCTCATCTGCACTGAGAACGGAAGGAAGAGCAGGGAGCGGCGGCTCTTCTGCGGGCCCTGAAGCGGGTTGTCCCCTCGGGCAGCAGGGAGGCGGCTCTGCAAATAGAATCGAAGGAGGAGATCATGTTTCCTGTGGACAGTACCCACGCCAGCAGAGCTGGTCCCTCCTGCACATGCTGAACAAGACGTCCCCCCGAGGAGCCGCGACCTGCCTTCCCTGTGAGCTCCATCCTGGGGTGGCCTTCATCTGCTCCTGCCACCTACAGCCGCCCCCCCCCCCCCCCCCAACATCCACGCTGACCTGGTCCACCACATGTCCAGGAGACCCCTGCAGACCCCCGGGGCTCCTCCCACCTCTGCCTTCTGGCTGGAGCTGGTCAGTGGGAGGTGAGGGGCAGCCTAACCCCCTTCCCCTCATCCGCCCTGGGACAGTGACCGCTTCCTGCTGGTGCTGATCTCTGTGCCTCGACATCCTCATTTGCTGGATAACCCTGCCCACCCTCCGTGCAGAGTCCCCGAGTTCACATCTGTGAAACCGTGCGGGGGATCCTGCTTCCTGTGCGGGCCCTGAGCCGGACATCTGCTGCGGGCACTGGGAGGCCCCTGCTAGGAACCCAGCCAAAGACATGAAGTCAGTGGGAAAGCTTGAGGTTAGAGTCGTCATTATTTGGACATGAAAGCACATTTACATATGTTGTTTCTTTTGTTCTTGCAGCATCAGCTCTAAGAAGCATGCAGGGCAGGTGACATCATGCCTGTGGTGAAATGAGGCTCAGGGAGAGAAGCTGGGCAGGTGGGGCTGAGACCAGAGCCCCTGGAAGGGAAACGCCCTGGGGGATGGAACCGAGGCGGCCTTGGACCTCCACTGTCTCCCTGGTACCTGGCACAGCGGTGACTCACACATGTTCTCAGCACTTGACATGTGAACACATGCATGCATGGCGAAGTCGAGGTGTCCCGTCCTCTGAGGAAACCCTGACTGGGCATGTTGGGACACAGGGCAGTGACTTCCAGTTCCCGAGGGACCAGCGTGTCCCCTCTGAGTCACTCATTCTCCTTGGCAACATTTGGGCTTTGAGAAGCTCAACAAAAATAACTTCCTTCTTCCAGGAGCCACCAAACACGGTGACAAATGAGCCCAACTTTCCCCAGTGAGAAAGAGGTCTCCTGCAGCTTCTGCCCTCCGCCTCAGCCTCGCGGGCCCTGGGGACCCTCGCTTCGGCATCACCCCGGTTCCTGGGGTCCCCTCGAGGACACTAAGTTCTGTGTCCGTGATGTCATCTTTGTTTAGAGCTTTTGGGGTGTTTTTTTGGGAACCCAAGCTATCAGAAGGAAGTTCGTGTCTGTCCTATATTCTTGGAAAATCTTTGACCCAAGTCCCTATTGAGATGGCCTTGGATGCTCTAATCATCTTGAAACCTGGTGCCAATCCCTGTGGGCACCTGAACCAAAGGTGAATGAGGTGCCTGCCCTGGCAGGAGGTTGACAGGGGCAGAGCTGGGAGCTTGGCCAGGCCAGGCAGAGGCAGACAGGAGGTGAGATCCGGAGAACACGGCCTTGAATGACGCTGAGCATGGAGACCTGTGTGTCCTTCACAGCCATCTGTGGCTATTTATATTTATCAAAAGTAAATAAAATAAAAAATTCAGCTCCCAAGTCACACCAGCCACGTTTCAAGTGCCCTATAATGCTATGTAGCTCATGGTTACCATATTGGACAGCACAGATAAGGAACAGTTCATCATCACAGTACATTTTCTCAGACAATACTAACCAGATAAATGAGGCTTTGAGTCCAGCAAGTCATCAGGTTGGAAGGAGGCACTAGGTGAAAAGGAAATGGGAAATAAAAACAGAACTTTTCCCCAAAGGTCCTCCCTCACTCATTCATCCAGTCCTTCATTCACTCGTCTAATTCATTCACGTTTATTGAGCTGCTTCTAGGTACCAACCACTGTTATGGGCTCCAGGGAAACAAGAGAATTAGACGGACACAGTCCCCACCTCAGGGAGCTCATGTTCTGGTCTGGGGACACATAGAGTAGAGAAGGAGGTAAATAAACAAACAAGACAATTTCAGAAAATAACAAATGCCACAAGCACAGCAGAGGAGGCAATAGAACAGAGACACGGTGTCTGCAGGGGGAGGGCTGGCCTTAGGGAAACAGCATCTCTGGGAGCCCAGGTGACAGGGCTTGGAATCATGTCAGATGGCCCAGGGAGAGGAGTGGGTGTGGCCTCCAGAGACCACTTCCTGACAGGCTGGGGGGGCCCTGGTGCAAGGCAAGCACTGAGTTCCAGGAATTAGAATGTGGGCCCAACCCCAGGGCCTGGGGGTGAACAGGGGTCCCTAGAAAACAGAGAGGACGGGAAATGCAGAAGAGGCCCCGGGCCTGAGTGGTCTTGATCCTGTGGCCGGAAGCACGGGAGCTGTTGGGAATGAACTCCCCAACCAGCCTCGCCTGGACCCGACACTTGCAGTTTTGGGGGTTGTTCCTCGAGCTTATTTTGGAGGCGTCGGCATCTCTCCCATTGGTGCCTCCAGGAGCAGACATTCGCTGGGTGCTCAGGGCATTTCACCCCTTCAAGGAGGCAGCTGGCGTCAGTTTAGCAAAGAGACACCCGAGATCCCTGCTTCCTGGAGCTCTGGAGGCAGAGCTGCACCCTCACTGCTGCCTGTTTGATGCCCAGAAACCAAGTCACAGGAGGCCAGGGCCTTTGGGGGAAGTGCAGTGGTCAGGGCCTTTGGGGGAAGCACAGTGGTCAGGGCCTTTAGGGGGAAGTGCAGTGGTCAGGGCCTTTAGGGGGAAGTGCAGTGGTCAGGGCCTTTGGGGGGAAGCACAGTGGCCAGTGCCTTTGTGGGGAAGCGCAGTGGCCTCTGGGAAAGGGATAGAGCCCCACAGGGGCACCTGGATGCTGGGATGCAGGAAAGGGCCTTGGAGCAGCTGTAACAACAGAGCTTGCCTTCCAGGCAGGTTTGTTTTCTTTGAACAAAACCTCAGAAACGAAGGTGCTGCGAGTCCCCCGCAGTAAGAAGTCCCACTGCTGCACGCACAGGGTGTAATTATGTCATTTGGTTCTAATAGAGACCAGCGTGTTCTCCTGGCAGGAAGGGAGCACAGCTGACCCCATAAGGGTTCCCTGACAGGTCACTGAATTCGGCCAAAGAAAACGACCCCCATGGTGGCGGGTGAGGCCCACACAGGACGATCACGAGGGAAAATCTCAGCAGGTGTAGATGTTCTCTTGGTTTCTGGGCAGGTTGAGGTAGTTTCTGCCCCAAAGTGAACCTTCTCCTGAGGAATTCTCTCGGTGATCAGGGGCAGAGACCTGACTCAGGTGGCTCGGGCCAAGGGCAATCATGGGCTTGTGCATTGGTGCTTGGTCCTCAGGCAGAGCTGGGTCTGAGTGTATCTGTGCAGAGGACACAGGGAGCTGTTTTCAGTCAAAGAGACATAATTCACATCTTCGCAAACACAGATTCCTGCTTTTGAGTAATGAAGGCAACAGACCACACGATCCTGCCTGCAAATATTCCTCCTGGATGCTGAGTTACTCCAGTGAACCGTCATGTGGTCCAATCCAACAGCAACTTTCCAAATACCCACCTCCTTGGGGTGCACAGGTCACCCTAACACCAGGTCACCTCCACAGGCAAGGCCTCTGCGGTCCTCCATCTGCTCATAAGCTGCCGAGGTATTAAAATCTCCTCTTAGGCCAGGACGCCTGGGATGGTCTCCAACACTCCAGCCTGGACGTGGTCCCAGAGATAAATCAGAGCTCTTTAAAAAGCCGCAGTGGCCCATTATTTCTGCTTGAAAATACCCCTGGATCTTCACTGGAGAGCCGGTGACAGGTACAGGCTGTGTGCTCAGCTCTGCATAAAATCGCCGTCAGCAGGTCCACTTCTGTAATGAGCAAGCTGGTAGCTTCAGTTGGAGTGAAATAAAATTCCTTGCTCGGCATCCGGACCCAGCAGCAGAAGTGGGAATGTCTACAGTTGAGGGCTGGTGCCCACGTGAAGTGCCCTGTTCATGCCCGATTAACATGGGGATGAGCCAGAATGACGGATCGGTGATTTGCAATAATCTGCAGTACTTCCCAAGTAAGCAGCGATCTGAAACAATAAACTGAGTACAACTGGACAATTATTATGGACTAGAGGCCCGGTGTACGAATTCATGCATGGGTGGGGTCCCTAGGCCTGGCCAGTGATCAGGGCTGATAGGGGTGGGGGTGGGGGGGACGGGTTGGCCAGGGAGAGGGACCGCAGGAGGTTGGCCAGCTGTGGGAGGTTGGCTGTGGGAGCTCACTGACCACCAGGGGGCAGCTCCTGTGTTGAGCATCTGCCCCCTGGTGGTCAGTGCACACCATAGCAATTGGTTGACTGGTTGTTCGGTCGTTTGGTCTCTTAGGCTTTTATATATATAGATAGATGTGCAACCATAGAATATAATGAACCACTATATACCCATCACCCAGATTCAATAACTATGAGGATTTGTCCCACTCCCTGCAGCTCGCCCCTCTTTCTGCCAACGTGTTTTAAAGCAAATGGATGTTGGCTAGCAGAGCCACAATACCCTCACCACTGGAATGGTCAGATGGCCCCATTTGTCTCACAGTGTCTTTTGCTCGTTGCTTTTCCAGAATTAGATGCAAACAAGGGCCACTGGCCTTCAGTGGGTCAGTCTCTGGAGTCTCTTGTTGAGTGCGATCCACTCCCTTCATCGTCCTTTTCAAGTCATTGCTGTTGAATTTCCTGATCAGTGGCCCTGCGGGTGCCCCACATCCTGGATGTGTCTGTCTGGGCCTTGTGGTGTCCCATGTTCATTCCTTCCACCTGGAAGGTGAAGCAGAGCCCTGAGCCACCTGGGAAGGGGGAGGTTTCAGTTAAGTGCAGCCTGGGGTTGGGACTCTGGGGAACCAGCTGCAAGCAATTGCTTTAGAAAGTGACTGAGTGTGTGAGAACCTTCCCTGGATCACGATGGAACCAGAACCTTCCCTGGATCACGCCAGTGTTTGCTCCTGAGAGCCACCTCCTCACTCCACATCAGCTCTGTTCCAGGGGAGTCGCTTAACTAGCGGCCCTGCCTTTCCCAGGTGAGCTGTATGTTAGCATTCACAGTCCCCAAACCATGGCCAGGAGCCCCCACACGGAAGAATTGCTAACCTTCGTGGCAAAATGATGGACTGGTGAAAGGGCCGTGTTATACCGCATATGTACATCGCACTTATTCTGGCCACCGTTACCCTCTGGGTAATTGGTGTGAATTTGGGAAGGTCAAGATTCAGTTGTTACAGGTATAGAAAGACTCTGGTGCTGTATGCTGGGCTCACTACAGGCATGGTCTTATTGAATCTGATTGTGATTCCCTCATTCCACGGATGAGGACACTGAGGCTCAGGGAAGATAAATTTACTCAACGTCATGCATCTTTTAGTCCTGGGTTCAGTCTGGATCCCTGGCTTCTACTCTTGTCTCTCCATTGATTCCACCCAGTAGCCAATCAATGACTACTCAGAAGTGAGATCAACCATGATGGTCTGCCCGTTTAAGGTCCTCCACCCCCTTCCCACCTTTCTTCACTTGAACCCTACAGTCTTGCCCTAACCCTGGAGGCGTGTGTCCCGCTTCCTACCTCCCTAGAACCCACTCTTCCCCACTGTCCCGTCCACAGCTTCCTCTCTGTTCCTTGCGTGTGTCCAGCCCAGTCCTGCCTCCAGGCCTTGGCCTGTGCTTTGCCCTTGGCCTGGCATCTTCTCCTGATGGCTTCTCTGTGGCTGGAATCTTCTGGGTTTTCCTCGGAGCTCAAATGTCACCCCTTTAAAGTAGTTTTAGCCTCTTTATCAGTCTTGTCTTTTATTTGCTTGTTTATTGTGTCTCTTTTACTAAAAAACTCCTCCTCTGAGGCCTATGCAGAGAAGGTGATCAATAAATATTGTTCAGAAAGTAGTGAATAAATAAATGAAACAGGTCTGCATAAAATTCAAAGTACATGATCTTTCCCAAGGTCATATTATTATGGACAAAGAGCAAATAAGTTGTCTTTTGAAAGCTGGGCTGTGACCATTTACTTCCATTCTACACGAAGAAATAGAAATAAAGATGCTGAGGATTTTAACTGGAAAGTGCAACCCCAGACAGTCTCTGTGTCTGACCCAGTCCCTGCAGCACTGGTTCCACATTATAAAGGACAGGACCTCACCTGCCCAGCCACTTCCTGTCCCTCACGGGGCGTCTGGACCCTTGGCTGTTTATTGTGTTCTTTATTGTTACATCCCAAAGGGCCTTGGAGAAATGCTTTATTTTTTCCCCTTTATCTCAGGACCTTCCTGGTCCCCTGCCCACCCCGGGGCATGCTCTCAGGACTAATTAAGTCACAGGGACACTGATAAGGGCTCTGGGCAGCCCTGGACCTGCAGGAGACCCCTTTGTTCCCAGTCACAGGGTGCCTGGGCCTGAGAGGCATTTTCTTTTCCTTCCTCCCTGCCTTTTTTTTTTAAAAAAATCAAGTCTGATAAAAAGGCCTTTCTTCCCGCTTCACTTCAGATCTCCCTTCTCCGAAGAAGCGGATTCACCTCCTGCTCCGTCTCCGTGACCTCGTGCTGCTTTCATCCCAGAGCCAGCCTGACACCTGCGAGGAAGGGGAACTGGCTATAAAAAGGAAACACTTCTCTTAATTACTCCTAAACTGCAGAGTGATCTGCTCAAGGTCAGGGCTCCGAGGCAGTGGGGTGTCTATGAAAGCTGGGGCCATAAATCACGCTGGCCCTGCCGCCTCTCTGAGCTGCCTGCCCCAGCCCACCTCGCTGGCACCCTTGCCCCTGGCGGCATTGAATCGATGGCTGTCTGGGAGCTCTGAGTGATGCTGTCTCATGTGAGATGAGAACCCACCTGCAGCTGGCCCTCTGATGGGCGGGGGTGAGGTCCTGGGAGATGCTCTGGCGTGGCTGCAAGCTTAGCGTTCCTCTGACTCCACAGAGGCCGCAGCATCACAGAGCATTCTGTGGGCCAGACTTCCCCCCGGTGGGCAGGAGGGAAGGGACCTCTGACAAGACGCCAGTTCCCTCCTGTCCCCTCACAGCCGCTGCTCTGCCAACTCCTCTCTGGAGACCAGCAGGCTGTTTTCATTGCCACTGTATCCTGTTCAGGTCAATGCGAAAGGAAACCCAGGACCCCAGTCCTCCTGATTCCCAGCTCTAACCCCCACAGCTCTGGCTCTCAGCTCTGGGAGAGGGAGGAGCCTCTCCCCACCCCCTATTTATAAGCCAGGTCCAGCTCTGCACGTCCCTGTCCTTGCTGACCAGGGGCGGGAGGGGTGAGGGCACACTAAGGTCAGGGCCCACCGTGCTGCCGGCCCCTTGCTTTCTGACCGGCTGTGGGATAGGCCAGGTGGGGCGGAGCGTACAAGGACGTCACCCCGCACCAGGTCTCCTGCAATCTGCTTGCTCATTAATGCCAACTTGTATCAGCTCCGGCGATCAGCGTGGGAAAAGGGCTGCGAACTCCTGAAGGTGACTGTGACTGCAGCTGGTTCAGGTCTTCAGCGCAGGGAAGCTTTCTCGCCCAGGGGTCTACGACTGCAGGCATTTGCCACATCATTTTGGGCGTGCGGACGTAAACGATGCATTGGTAGATGAGGCCCTGGTTGTCTGGTCACAGGTGGTCTCGTGCACTGTGTTAACCTAGAAACCTGAGCGGCCAGTGGTAGATGGCCCACCCCTGGCATCCCCTCCCCTGGGATCGGCAGGTCCCTTCCTCCCGCCTCACTTGGCACACGGGGCCTGTCCTCTAACTCCCAAGTTAGGATTCAGGAACCAGGCTGGTTTTGAGAAGGTGTACATTACACACACACGGTCAGTACGACAAGGCTGGGTTTCGTCACCTACCTCTTTCTATTGTGTGATTCTGTGCAAATAGGCAGATGGCTTGTGGTTGAAGGGACAGAGTGCAAACAAGCTTGAACAACACGGAGATTTACGGACTCAAGCCTTAAACCATGCCAGAGATAAAAAGGCTCTGGGGGTGATTTGATCAGGCTCAGTTTCCCTGAAGTTCTCTCGATTCCTGTCTCTCTCAAGGTCCGTGCTGGCTTCAGAGTGCCTTCCCTCGTGGTAGCCAGGAGAGGCTGCGGAGGCTCTGCGAGCCCCACTCATATTCACCTTGTCCAGAGAGAGCCTCAGAAGAGCCAGGGGACCCAGGCAAGCACCTCCTTACATCTCACCACCCACCTGGCAGGCGCCCATCCTTGAATCAACCAAGGCAGGGGAGTGGGATGAGGCCAATCGTGGCTCACCCGCTTCTGGAGCTGGGGTCAGGGTCAGGCCCACTCGGCTACTGGGCTGGGAGAGTCAGTGTCACATGACGAAGGGGATGACCAATAGTTGCCTAGAATCCCTCAGGAGGCGCCCATGGCACAGAGAAAGTCACTGAATCTTCTTCTTTGGAAAAACAGGAAGAAGGATCACGATAGCAATCATAACCTTCTTCTACCAACCATGCAATGTTGTCATAAGAATCCAATGAGGTCATGGGAGGCACACACTTTGGAATTAGCAAAGCCCTGTGAAACGGTTAGCAGGAGGAGCAGATGTCATGGTTATTACTGTTATTATTATTAATGCGCCAACATTGGTTTGCTGCTGTGAAATTGGTTCTTTCAGGATGATGGTGTGCTCGGTGTCAGATATCTCAATCAAAGCTGGAAATTCTGTTTCTTTATTGTAAAATCGTTATTACATGAAATTGATTTTTTAATTAAAATTAATTTTTATTAATTTAGTAATACATAAGTTTGTTTCCCCTGGAGGAAAATCAAAACATTAGAGGCAAGTCCAGGTCCCTATCGACCTCCCCTGGCTTCCACCCGCCCACATATCACCACCGTTATCAGCTAGGTGTTTACATACAGGTGCTTTTTCCAGGTAGTTGTTTACATGGTTACTCATATTAAGTAAGTAAAATCTCATTCCTTCAACAAATGCATATTGAGTCCCACCGTGTGCCAAGCAGGCCCCCCGTGGAGCAGGCATTCTGCTGAATGGGGCAGAAAATGAACACATAAAAGACAGAGCAGGTTAAAGAAATAGAGGGTGGGTGGTCAGGGAAGGCCTCCGGGAGGAGGTGGCCTCTGAGCGGAGGGAGAGGGTTGTGAGGCCACCTGGAGGAGGACTGTTTTTACAATAAAAAAGTAACTATTTTTATTGTAGTTTTTATCACTGATGGGCCAAGAGAGAACCACAGTGATTAGATCACTGTCATGCCAACACGTTTCTTTAAAAGACAGGATTGAAAAGGTGTCACTTTGGAGAATTTTCTCCGGACAATCCTGCCCAGGACTGCTTCTGCTATTGGGCCTGAGGGGCCTGACCTAGGAGGGTCTGCACTGGCCCTCGGGTGCCCCCATAACCATTTAATAGTGAATAACAAACACCACGAGGGGCCAAGAGAGAGAGACCACAGAAGAAAAGAAAAAGCTTTCTTAGCAGTATTACTGGCATTTTCTTCCTGCTTTTGAGCACTTTTCTTTCTATACAGACCCCACGGATAATGAAGCTGGGCCTGCCTGCAGAACGGTAATAAACCTCATTCCTCTGTCCCCGCCCCACGGTGTTCCTCACAGTCAGTCAGAGGAACGCTATGAAAGCGCAGACCTCCCCTTCGTCTTCCCATCTCCACACATGGCAGCCCAGCCGACACCTGGGCGTTGTGCTCAGCTCCTCTGTCCTTTCACACTCACCTATCCAGCAGTGCAGCCTGTGAAGTCTACCGGGAAGAGAACACCCTCTCACCTGTGACCGCCTGGCTCAGGCCATCATCACCTGCACCTGGCCACCCCTGGGCTCCTTGATCCAGCCCTGGCCCCACACCCCCAACCTGTTTGTAGCCAGATAATTCCTGTTAACATATAAAACAGATCATGTCCCAATGGCTCTCACTTCCTTCAGAGTAAAAGCTGAAGTCTTCACAGTGGTTTTATAGGCCCGAGGTGATCCATCTCCTTGTCCCGAATACCACCTGTCACCTCTCTGGCCTTACCTTTCTCCACACTCCCCTTTGCCCACTTGGCTCCATCCACATTGGTCACCTGCTCTGCTCAGGGCCGAGTCCCCAGTGCCCAGAGTCTGTACCTGCTGCATATTTGCTGCATGTTTGAGTGAATAAAGGAATGAATGAATGAATGAAACATATATTCTCAACAAGGTGATACTGCTCCCCAAAGGGTGAAAGTTGGTTCTTGAGGATAAAAAGGTTTCACCCTCTTTATGTGAAAACACGGATGTACGTACAGTGCATAACCCACGGTACCGTATTTCTGCGGTATTAAAATTTCATGAGGGGCGATGAAAAAAAAAAAGTCTAATATGGCTCCTTAGGGAGTGATAATGAAATAAAGGTTGAGAAACTGAATTAGAGGAAACGCGGCTGAAACTATAGTGGTTCCTCCCACAGGCTGCGGAGGCGTTGGTAGGAAAATGGAAGACAAATCAAGACACGTGAAAGTATGTCAGACAGTCCAGGCGTTTCATGGGGAGAGAATAGGAGGAAGGCCTCCTTGCTTTGGGGAAACACTTTTGTTTTTCCCCTGCCAAGTAGGACTTACAAAAGATGATATTTACATTTTCCCAAGCCTCTAATAGTCTCATTTATCATTTGTCAGAGCCCGAGGCCCTTCCACAGCCGTGGAATGTTTGCACACATCTAACGATCCCTTTTACCAAACACATCGCCGTCTCCACGAGGAAATGCGTTCGTGTTGCTGAGGCTGCTGATTCCATGCATTAATGTCACATGTGCCGTCGCAGGGGTCTCGGGGCAGCTCCTGGTGCATGTGTTCCCCCCGAGCGGCTGGAAGACAAGGGGAGCCATGGCCACCGCCGCAGGCAGGTCAGTGAGAGGAGGAGCCGGAGACTGGACACAGCTGCGCTGAAGGGGCTGGGACGGGGCTCCAGGACCCCACCCTCACCGGGGCCTGGGGCCTGACCGGGGCTGCTGGACTCACTGGGGGGGGGGGGGGACTTTAAGGAGGGGCTTGAGCCAGCCCCAGGGAAAGGCAGGGCCGCGGGTGCCTCTGCCCCTAGGACAGGTCTTGGGCGCCAGGGAGGGCTTCCCAGGGCCCTGTGCACCCACTTTCCTTCCCGCCCACAGGCAGCTCCCCCACACGCTGAGAACACCAGCCTCTTTACATAAATTCAGTTCGGGCCCCAGGGCCGTGGTTCCCAGGCTCCAGCTGACCCTGCAGGGAGCATTCGGGTCCTGCTGGGTCCCTGGTGTCTTGTGACAAAGGGACATGTGAACAGCAAAGCCTCTCTGGACCCATCCTCATAAGTCAGCCGCCTGGTTTAACCAACAGATTCTCAGAAAATGACAAAAATTAAGTTTTTGGACAGTCACGAGTCCCGGGCCCTTTGAGAGACGGAAACCATCTCCAGGTTGGGTGTCTGCAGGACGGGACACAGGGTGGGGGACCTTCCTTCTCACAGTAGAAGCTCTGACTGTCCACGGAGAAGCCTGAGGCTCCTCCTCACTCACTGAAAAGTAAGACATGTTTATTTTGCACAAACCGGAAGCCGGGTCCTGCCCGTCACCACGGGGCTCCTGATGTCCTGGCCTCACGGAGGTCGCGCTCAGGGCCTCTGACCACAGTCACATTCCTGGGGCTTCCAGACCCCGGCAGGCGTCTGTGCACTGTTTTAAGCAAACTGGCCATTCAGGGGGTCAGAGCGTGTGAGGGGCCTGTCTTGGTGGTGGTTTGGCCACTCAGCAGGTTGGCTTTGGTGGGTGAGCTGTGGGGGCCGAGGACAGGGGGTGAAGCAGGCAGCAGGGGTGACTGCGTGCCTGTTCTTGGCAGAGCCCATGATCGCCCTCATGCCCGTGTCCTCATCTAGGGAGCCCCTGTGTGGGTTCTGCGAGGCCTGGGCTCCCTGTTGGCCAGCTGGTGTCACACAGGAACCCGGGATGGCTCAGGCCGCCACTCCCAACGCAGTGGATGCTCGGGGTGACCCCTGACCCAAGGCAGGCGAGGGAGGGGTGTTTTCAGAAACAGAAGGCCAGGGCACATGTGAGTCAGATGGGAGGAAACAATGAAACCTTCTGTGCGAATGCCCCCGGGGGAGGCGGGCGGGAGCCGGGGCTTAATTGCAGGGTCTGGAACACAGGCCCTAGTGAGCAAATTCAGAAAGTGACCCTTGGAGGTCAAGGTCGGGCCACTGCACAGCAGAGCGGCCCTGAGATAGGAACTACTTAATGCAGCAGATAAAGTGGCCGCTGTGGGGGCAGGTTCAGTCTGTGTCAGAGACATGCGTAGAGGAGCTCAGGTCGGACATCGGGGGCTTTGTGCTGAGGCCCCATGCGTCAGGGTGGTGCCAGCACTGTGAGGCCTCAGTTTCCTGGACTGTGGTTGGTTCCAAGTGCACTGTCCTGAGAGGAAGTCTGGGTCTCTGACCACTGACCCCAGTTGCTTCACTGCGCCAAGGTCCCCATGTCACCTCTCCAAGAGGATGTGGATTTGAAGGACAGGCTGTCCACCTCTGGCTGGAAGCTCTGCTCCAAGGGTTTGGACCACCTGTGCCTGCAGCCTTAATTGGTCGATCGCATCCTCAAGTAGCCGCACCAGGTGTAATTAGCTGCCGTGTAACTTACCGTCTTGGTTATGTGGGGACAGACATGGACTCAGGGCCTGTTCCAGGTCAACTCCCCACTGACTCAGTGCTATTCTGAGGATGGATCTTTGCCTCCTCTGAGTTGTTAAAAACTAAAATCAGCGCTGGCCCAGAATTGACTCGGCCTCTCTTTAATGGCCTCACCAGCAAATTGCAATAAAAATCATCTGGGGCTTCTGAAGCTGCTATTAAAATGGGCCTCATGCTGTCACTTGGGGACGTGTCATTGTCTCTGTTTCAGCGTTGATACCTGAGATGATGTCCATGGGAAACGGTGACCACAGATTCCACTGAGACAACTGATTGGCCAAGGTGTGTCCATCACTATGTTGAAACCAAAGTCACAACCAGGGGTCTGAAGTTCACCTGGGAATTCCTTCCAAAGCGGCAAGAGAGAGTTACAACAAAGTGTGACTGCCATTGGGCTTCAGAACAGGCCTCTCGCTGCCAGCTGCAGGCTGATGGGTCTGGAGAGCAGCCCGGGGCCGTCTCTGCCCCAGCCAAGGTGCCACGTCTGTGCCTGGAGCCCCAGCCGGAGAGGCCAGCCCTTCGCTCTAGTGACTGGAATGTCAAAATCATAAACCAGCAGGGGCTGGTGGAGACCAGCAAGTGCCATAAAGGCGTCACAAGGCTGGTGAGCCAGGATCCACAGCTATTTCTTTATTTCTTCCCCTGACACCGCCTGTTTGCCCACCGGACCGGCGTTCCCACACTTCCGTTGTGAGCCTGCACAGGCTCCCTTGGAGCCACTGACCTGGGCTGGAATCCACCTTTGGGACCCGCCATGTGCTACAGCCCTGCTCACCCTTGTGGGTAAATCCTGACTCTTTCCCAGGCCAGGACACACTCCTGTGACCCCGAAACAGTGCACAGGAAGAACTCCGAGCAAAGATGAAATCTGTGACTATCTACCTCATTATCATGAAATTAATTGTCATTCTGTCTCAGCAATTTCATTTTCACAGAGTGATTCAATAGGCCTTTAGAATCTGGATCACCTCCATGTCGTGTGTCCTAGAGAGGCTTTAATGTCGTCTGCAGTGCCATTCTTTTACTTCAATTCGTTTGCTCCTGCAGTACGTGTGGGTCCCATACTTCCCCGGCAATCCCTGTGCCCGGAGCAGGCGTTCCAGGGTCTGAGTCAGACGTCACTCTTCGGCAGCTGTCCCACACTTGGGTTCCTCACTGACTGGGGACACATGTTGCTTCAAGTCATCGTGTTCACACTTACCCGTTAGTGCCTGGAGTGCTGGGAGACGGATTTCACACGTATGTGCTGGTGGGTGGGTGAGCAGTGAGCTGGCTGGGAGAATTAAAGGCCTGATTTCATTTGGTTCTCAACTCGAAGATTTGAGGGAGGGAGATGATAATGTTCCTTTCCACAGTTGAACAGAGCTCAAAGCCAGGCCCAGGGACTTGCCAGTTAACTCTGAAATCCCTCTCTGTCCGGTTTTGCAGAGAGATTTCTGTCCATGGAGGTCACATGTGGCCCAAGGTCAAGTTACCATCTCCAAAGCAGCCTCACGCTAACAGAGCTGAGGTTTCCCCGTCCACTGTGAGATCCCTGGGTTTACCGTATTTCTCAGGGTTCTGAACCAGGAGCATGGGAGGCACATTATTCATTATCGTCCACAGATCCCAACACGTGTTTTGTTTTTAATTTTTAAAAAATTTAGATATATTTTTATTGATTTCATAGAGGAAGGAAGAGGGAGAGAGAGCTAGAAACATCAATGAGAATCATTGATTGACTGCGTCTTGCACACCCCCTACTGGGGGTTGAACCAGGAATCTACGCATGTGCCCTGACCAGGAATTGAACTCTGACCTCCTGGTTCATAGGTCAACACTCAACCACTGTGCACACTGACCAGCAGCATCACATGTTTTTAAAGATTAAACATGATGTCCCAATTTCTTCCTATAAGCATCATTTATGTGATCAGTGTAAGTGATGTTTGCTGAGTGTCTGTGCTTTTTACAACGCGGAATGGTTAGATCTGGGAACAGAAGGTACTTTAGGGAAATAATCTTTGCTGGGGAGATAGAAACATGGGGTGGGGAGGGGGGGCATCATGGTGGAAGGGAGAGCCTTTAAGGCCGGGCTGGGTAGAGCTTCAGGTCCTAGCTTGATCACTTCTCCCTTGGATGTGGGGTCTGTGGGGGAATGCCACTCAGGGGAGGTCTGCCCCAGGCCAGGCAAGAGCAAGAGCAAATAGAGGCTGCCCCAGAGCTAAACAAGAGCCTCCTGTTTGTTCTCTGAGAGTTCCCTGCAGGCAGGAGATGTCTAAACAACTGCCTGCAGGCTGAGAGGGTGACTGCTCTCTATGAAGAAAGAAAACCCTTGGAAATCTTGTCCATGAAACTCAAGCCTTTGTTGCAGAAATGCATCCTCAGACCTCGTTTGAGTAACCACAGTGGCCTCTGGGCTTTGTGGGAGCCTGGCCCAGGCTCAACGTCTGTCCTTCACTGCACAGGAACTATGCTGAGATCATGGAACAAGAGGACGCTAGAGAGCGGCAGGGACGTCCTCAGCCTGACCGGTCCAGCTGTCTCCTGTGCATATGGGGCAGAAGAGGCTCAGGGAGGCAAAGGAACTTTTCCCCCCAAGGTACTAGGAAGCATAGCAGAGGCCAGAGGTCCCAGTTCCCGTCTCCTAGGTCAGTGCTCTATCAGCTCGTCATCGGTCATCATGTGCCAGGCCTGTAAACTGACCCAGAACATCCTGGGGATGAGATTGCACACATTCTACAGGTGAGAAATGGAGGCTCAGAGAGGCCACTTGATTTCCTTAAGATCTTAGGGCTTTTAGGTGGCAGGATGGGACTCAAAACCAGGATTGTGTGACTCCAAAGTGCCCTAACCTCTTTTATACACGCCTCTGAGAGACAATTAGTTTTTCTCTCTCATTAAAAGAAAAGAAAATGTAAATTGTCAGGAGAATGATTCTCTAATCAGATACTCAAGAGAGTTTCTTCCATCATTAGCAGTAACGCTAATAGCTAGTACTGTATTAGCTTTTGCCCAACCCCCGCCCCCTCCCCGTGCTAGGCATGCTCTAAGCACTTTTCTGGCATTCCTGTGTTGCACTTTATCACAAACTTATATGACATGATTTGCCGTGACATCATTACCCCTGTTGTACAGATGTGGGAACTCCAGCGGGGAGAAAAGAAATGACTTGCTCCAAACATGAGTCCAGGATTCTGTTTCATTGAGAATATGACCAGGAGGGGACTTTCACATCTGTGGGAGGTTGTACTGTTGAACATCGTTGTTTCTAATTCTTCATCTTTCCTTCCCTAGGTCCATTGCCCTGTGTCATGTGACTTTGTAGTTTTTTCTCTAGAAGTAGGATCTCTCTCTCTTTGTTTCACTGACATTGAATTTGGTGTGTGATTTGCTGTGTCTGATGGGATGTGGGCAGAGGGTTGACACGTGTTTGCCCAGCCGGTCCTGACTTCATGCAATAGAAGGCTCCTGCCTCTGTTGTAAGAAGAATATGCCTTTGGTCATCACTGGTCCAAGGAGGATGAGAGACACGTGAGGTGGCCAACCTGGACTCAACCCTCAGCTTGGAGCAAAAAAGAGCCCGGCCTGGACTAGATCCGATGCCCCTCAGCAGACCTGTAGGTGTAAGAATGAGAAATAACTGCTTATGTTCTTTGTAACTGAGTTTTGGGTGGTTTGTTATGTAGCTTCATTGTGACAACAATGAAGTCACAAACCCTTGGGATGGACACTCTGCAGCCCTCAATAGCATCCACATCTCCTTGCTCTCAGCTCCGGGGAGGCAGCCCATCTTGTCCTTCATACTGGATGGTGGGTCCCTGCCCGCCGTGTCACGTTGGCACATGTTCCCGGGGGCAGCACCAGCATGCGCTGGGCCATGCTCAGTGACGCTCCAATTCTGTGCACGTGCTCAGTTTTTATTTGTTTGTTTCATTTTTCTCTAATCAGATCGTCAAGGCTCATCAAGTCCCACTAATGCTGAGAGCGTCTGTGTGGACATGATGTCAGTTCATTTTCTCCTTTCCAATCGTTTTCACTCCGCGTTTGTCAAACCTAGCCCTGGCCTCTTCCCAGTGACAAGGGAATAGCAGGGCAGTCTGTCTCCTCTGGATCACACATCACTCTGCTTCCTGTCGTTCACCCTGACACCTTCTCTGGAGAGACCCCAACTGTGTCCCCTGCCGATGACGGTTCTTATGGTGGAGTTTGCTATTAAATCACCACCAGCGTCACTGCCGTGGCTCCTCTGTGGGAGAGGTCGGGGAACGGTGGTGGGGGGTTGGGGGAGCAAAGCTCTCTTCCTGTCTCTTAGGATTCAAATTAGGAGTCAAGAGAGAAGCGACAGGAACTGTTTCCCCAGAGACGAGACGTGCGGGTCTGGTTGACTGCTCCCTGTCTTCGCACGGTTTAGGCTGACAGCCCCATAGGACATCCCTGTCATTCATCACTCCCACTGGACAGGAGTAGGAAGTGAAGCTCAGAGAGTTTATGCAACTAGTTTGAGGTCACACAGCTCCTTCCAAAAGGAAAGCCACTTGTGAAAGTCATTCAGGAATAACTCCATAAAAGGGACAATTCAGTATTAAGATACCAGGCTGAAAGTCTGAGCCTTTATATTAAATTAAAATGAGCTTAAGAATTTATGAGCTGATTTCTTAGAGCAAAGAGCCCAATGGCCATGCCAATTTCAAACAGGAGATGTCCATCAATTGCCCACCATTCTCCTGTCTGCTACGAGAGAGTGGGAAAGAGACAGGTCCCCGTGAGGCAGGCTCCCCTCCCAGCAGCTCTGAGAGCCCGCGTCTCCTCCACCCCCTCTCTGTGGAGATGGAACAACCAGAGGCTTGTTCTGCCTCAGCAGAGCTTCTGTTCTCGGATGGAGCTCAGAGCCTCGTGCACCTGCTCCAGAACAGGCACTTTTTATATTGAGCGAAAACATAAGAGAAGAACACATTTAAAAAAATGAAATTACAGCAAATCATTTATTATTTCCCATGATCCAGGGGTTCCTAGTGCTGAACGTTCAGATCCAGCAGATGCCTGCCCTGGGCTTGCCCTGGAGAAGGGAGGTTCTGGGTGATGGCACCGGGCAGGGGTGGGAGCCCTCTCCAGGTGATGCCTGGGGTGCACAGGGGTGGCACCTGGATGGTTCTTGGGTTCCACACACGTCTTCATGCTCACCTCCACCTCTGTAGACAGAACCCTGGGAAAGCTTAGGATTTACTTCCTGCTCGGGCTTAGGTTTTCTTTCTTCCCACTGGGAACTTCAGGGATCACCGGAGTGACTGAAGATCCCTAAGGATGTTCACTGCAGTGTTGTTTATGCTAAGAACAAGAACAGCAGCAGCAGCAGCAGCAGCAACAAAAAGACAGAAAAGAGAGAAAACACCCTTCTGTCCAGCAGTAGAGGACTCCTCGTACAATCATAGGATGGAATATTTCACAGCTGCTAACACTGATGTTTCTGAGGACTCCTTGATGGCACAGAGAAATGCATACAATACAGTGTGAGGTCAAAATCAAGGCAGGATCTGAAGGTACATTTGTTAGTGAAATCCTAATTTTATATCAAGTAGACTTTTTATATGTGCAGTAATGTACTGGATTTCAATTTTATTTTTTCTCTAGTTCCAGGAGTATTTTATAAATGTTTTATTACTTTTTAAATTAAAAAAATAAATGGGCATCATTAAAAATCTATACTAATAAAAGGGTAATATGCAAATTGGTTAGGATGCCTTCACAGTAACGACCAAACAGCAGGCTGCGTGGGGCGGCCAGGCCGGCTGGGGGGTTAGTGAGGGGTGACTAGGCCAGCGAGGGGGGGGGGATTTGGGGGTGACCAGGCTGGCAGGGGTTCGGCAGTTAGGGGTGATCAGGCAGGCAGGCAGGTGAGCAGTTAGGAGCCAGCAGTCCTGGATTGTGTGAGGGATGTCTGACTGCCGGTTTGGGCCTAAACTGGCAGTCGGACATCCCCTGAGGGATCCCAGATTGGAGAGGGTGCAGGCTGGGATGAAGAGACCCCCCCCCCCATGCATGAATTTCGTGCACTGGGCCTCTAGTAAAAATATAACAAAGGTATAGAGAAGCCTTTAGCCACAACATATCATTGTCTTTTTAGCTGGAACCTATTTCAGCCCCACAGACTGTCCCTTCCTCCCTGGGAAGCCCTGGGCAGGGACCCTGTCCCCTTTCTGTCTTGGTGGCACCAGGAATATAATCAGGGTTGGGATAAATAATTAATCATCACAAAGACCCCAATAGGAGCTGATTCACTTCAGCCCAGAGGCCGGCTAACTCCCGAAGGCATTCTCCTAAGTGCATTTTATTTGTTTTTAATGTTTCTTTAAGTTAAATGTATTAAAATGCAAGCCAGGAGAGAGCTGTGGGTTTGCTGAGAGCTGGAAAGAGAGAAATAAATGCATGAGAGTGGGCCCTGCATGGACCCTGAACCCCAGGCACCTGAGGTGACTCAGAGTCCCCTCTCTCCTGAGAGGGGACTTTTACATCAGGGTAATGCCACCTTCCAGTTTTCTTTTTAGAAATGCGTGTTTTTTTGCCCAGCAGAGCTCTGAGGCTTTACTATCTAAGAACCAATAGAGAACGTGGGTGATGTATGAGACCATTCAATATCAACATAGGAAAGCTGTACCTGTGGGTTTACAGGAAAGGGCTCTGCTTCTGAGTCATTCACAAACAGCTAATTGCAGAGCACTGGTCCCTGCCCGGCTCTGGGGACAAATAAGTCCCTGTTCTCCTAGAGGTTACTTTGTAGTCTGAGGACAAGCAGCAGCCATTGAACCGTCCACTATATGATGTGTCGGGAGGTGATAATTGATGTAAAGGACAATAGAGCTGATTGATGCAGCCATATAAATGCTCAAGGAGGGCCCCGCTGAGGCCGCTGGGAAGGGCACACCCAGAGAGAGAACAGCAGGTGCAAAGGCGCTGAGGTAGGAGAGACCTTGGTGATCTTTGTCGCTCTCATCCCCACCTGGAAGGCTTCCCCCACCAAAGTCAGCTCCCTTAACTTTCATCTCTTTCCAGACCCAGTTCAAACCACTCTCCTTAGTCATCTCTGCTCCCTCACCTCAGGACTTCTCACCCCTGCAACACTGGCATTTTGAGCCAGATAATTCTCTGCTGCTGGGGCTCTCCTGTGCAGTGTAGGGTTTTAGCAGCATCCTCTCCAGTTGTGACAACCAAAAATGTCTTGAGACATCGCCCCACGTCTCCGTTTCAGAGGCAGGGGGGACTGCCCCTGCTTGAGAGCTCTGCCTTTTCTGAGCCCGAATCACTAGGATTTCCTGCCACAGCATCCACTTCTGTTTTAACATTTACTTCCCTTTTCGGATCTGTTTATCGCCTCCACACACAGACTGTGGCAGCCAGAAGGGCCACCCCTTGGCCCGACTCTGCATCTGGAGTCACCACACACTGTGCGGCGATGGCACAGGGAGGACAGGACACTGCGGTCACACGCTTGGGCCGTTGGCTTGGAAGCTGCTGCCAGGCCAGGAGGCTCACAGCTCGGTACCACGTCTGCAGGCAATGCCACGTCCCTGACGAGGATGGTCCTCATCTACTCAGGACGCCTCGCTGGCTGCAGGATCTGACAGTTATCAACGGATCCAGTGCAAACCCAAACCTCCCGAGACCCTGCAATGCACTGTACTGACGGCCACCACCTGCCCCACCCTCTGAGCTCCAGACACAGCTCTGAACAGCTCTTTCCACGCACTGTCTCATTGACACGAATTAGGCACGCATGCTCAGTTATCAGATGGGGAAACCGAGGCACAGAGTGTGTCAATGGCCTGCGCACATTTGGAGTGAGCGGGGTCTGACTCCAGGGCAGGGCCCATCGCCACGGTTCTCACAGGCACCGCGGCCCTCGGTGTCCTTGAGCAGCAGCGTGCTCCGCCCGCGAAGAACCTGCAGGAAATGAAGGCATTTCCCGCGGTGCCTGTGTCCAGCGCTAACTCATCTCCGAGGCAGCACAAAGCCTTCACTAAGTTAGACGACAGCACTGACTTGGGGGACGCACTGCTTCTCTCAGTCATCCCTGCAGGGGCCGGATCTGCGTTTTGCTCACCCTGAGCCTCAGAGTCAGCAGAATTCTCAATGCGTGAAAGGAACTCGTCTTTATTTGCCTCATTTGAAGGAATTGTACTACATTCCCTTGCACACTTTATCACACCGAATGGTGTTTTGCACAGAGTAGTTGTTCAAAAACTACTTGTCAAATGGTTGATCAATCAATAGGTTTCAACAGAGTGTCCTTATAAGTGAGCATTATAACGTGACTCTAAAAGTGCGCTTATTCCTGTACGTTGACAACTCCAATTGAATGCTTTTCTAAGCACTGGGGGTGCGACGCGCTTCTTCCAGTTTTGTGCAAATGAGGCAAGTAAAGACGCGTTCCTTTAAGCTCAGGTCTTGTCAGGTTTGATACATGCAGGTTTGGCAATCTGTGGAATTTATGATATGGATGCTGTGAGACCATAAGCTGGTGGCCAATTAAAAGAATTCTTATGGAAACTTACACTCACTAGGAATGATGGCAAGTTCTGGAATGGAATTCTGCAGAGTCAATTTTTGTGTGTGAGTATTTCAAAGCTCACCAAATCTGTGTTGTCATTTTACTCATATCATGGTTAAATATTAATGTCTCATGCTAGGCCACACCTGCTCCTGTTGTCCCACTTTTATTTGGCTTCACGGATGTCTTTGTCGCTGTCACAGGCCATTGCAGTCAGGTTCCCAGCTTTTCCTTCGTTCCTGGCTGATGGCAAAGTCAGCCACTACTCTCTGGGCGAGGCCCTCACAAATAGGCAGGCTGAAGGCACCAGCCAGCTTCTTTACCTCAGACTCCATTTAAAAAGGTTTGTCTCAGGGAGATAACCGAAGAGCAGCAAGCTGAGAGCTAACTTGGCTGTGATGCCCCCAGAGACAAACTCGCCTTGACGGATGGTGCCGGCCGAGCTTGGCGAGTGCCGGTTCCCATCCCAAAGGGGCCGCCTATTTTCTGACACCTGTCAA
Source organism: Cnephaeus nilssonii (assembly GCF_951640355.1). Lineage (NCBI taxonomy): Eukaryota > Metazoa > Chordata > Mammalia > Chiroptera > Vespertilionidae > Cnephaeus > Cnephaeus nilssonii. The sequence goes on along the minus strand of NC_137082.1, from coordinate 67,237,176 downwards.
CTCTGTCCATTAGCTGCAAATGTGTTGTGGGACAGGGAGGAACACGGTCTTTAGCCCTCAGAGGATAAGACGGTTGTCCTCTGGACTTTCACACAACTCTGCCTCTAGGCAACCCTTTGGGATTCACCGTGGTGAGATCTTTGGGTATTTAACCAGATACTCCCAGGGGTGTGTCCCATCTACCTGGGAGGCTGAGGAGAAGGGAAGCTGGGAATGTCTTTGACCCTGGGCACATTCTCCCAAAAGGGTAGCTTGGCAACAACAATCGTTTTGAAGCATTATGTGGACATGAGCGCTATGAAGACAATGATCAGGAGATTTCAAGAAAGCATTATAAAATATGCGATTGCACCTGGAGTGGCCAGGCTGTGAGACTGTGTGAGTGAGTGTGCTCAGTCACCTCCCTCCCAAACGGCACAGACCTCATCCAGATCCCAGGGGTAGAAGCAGCTTCCGGCTCCGAGACCTGCAAGGTGGAAATGCTGGAGGAATCACCCCTTTCCTAAGGAGGAAGGTTTAGGGCTGCGAGGGCTGCAGGCACGTGCTTCTCTGGTGCTCCGTGGCCGCTGGTCATACGACAGCATGTTTGGGGCTGCTGAATTCCTGGAGCTGAGACTTCTTTGCAAGGGGTTATCTCCCCTGTTGGGAGTGCAAATACATCTATACCACCTTCCGGGCAGGGAGTGAGAGGACTCAGAACTGTGCTGGCAAATCATGTCACACAGGTGACAAAACCACAGAAGAGTTCCTTGAAAGTGGGACTCACGGTCATACCCAACCCCAGAGAAACGCCCTCTTTGGCAGGCTAACCTCTGTACCAGAGAAATCACTCAGCATGGACAAATGTTTGTCACTGTCTTATTCTGCACCAGGTGTCAGCCATGCTTTAAAACCATCCTCAAGTTCAAGTTCAAGGCAGAGCCGAGCTGGAGTTTGAAAAGCTGTTTTCATTGCAAGTGATTGGATTTTAGCTCTTAAGGCAAGCGGGGAATTTGTTGGTTCGTGTAATTTAAAGGTCCAAGAGTAATGACTTCAGATCCAGGTGCTGGCATGGTGTTATTAGACTCAGCTCTCTCTCTTCGTATCATGGTTCTACTTTCTGCTGTGCTGGCTTCATCAGCAGGAAGGTGCTTTCCTTTTGCAAGTACCAGTCGTGGCCGTGTTTATTTTCCAAAGATGGCTACAACAACATCCCGACCTCCCTGCTCAGCTGCAGTGGGACCTTGACATTCCTCCCACGGACAGGTGGCTCTACGTCCCCTCTCCTTGAATCTGGAGGCATGTGACTGACTGGAAATCAATAGGCAGAGGTGAGAATGATGCAGAGACCAGGTCAGAAAAGGCAATGTGGCTTGTGCTTTGTTCTCAGGGACACTTGCCCTTGGAACCCTGAACTGGTAAGATTTCCTGCTGTCCGGTGGCCACCACGCTGTCAGGAAGCCCCGCTATAGAAGAGGTCACTTGTAGGTGCCAAGGATGGCATCCTCAGCTGAGGTCTCAGCTGATAGGCAACAGCAAGCACCAGATGGAAGGAAGGTAATTCTGGATGATTCCAGCCCTGACTATTGCAACATCCCAAGCTGTTGATTCTTCCTGGCTGAGGTATCAGACCTTGGGGTGTAGAGATGAATGGTCCTGCCCTGTTCAGTCTGAATTCCCGACCCACCGAATCCATGCGATAATAAAACGGTTATTTTAAACTCTTACAATTTGGAGTAATTTGTTTATGCATCAATAGTAGGTGGAACTCCAGTGTTATCTTCTACCAGCCTCCCAGCCTCACCAGAAGAGGGTCTTCTTTTCATTGTCCCGAGGCTGGATGGTCATTGACCAGGCCAGGTGGTCATCGGACTAGGCTGGGTCACATTCCACCCTAAGCCAATCGCTATGGCAGGAAAATGGCGTCCTTGATGGGCCAGACCTGGGTCACTTGCCTTCTAAGAGTGGGTCAGCTCTGAGAATTGCCACAAGGGTTAGGAATGCGGAGAGAGGCTTCTCCAAGGAAAAATTGGAACAATGTGGGGGGGGGAATGGTGGCTGGAAGCTGGGAAGGCAGAAACAACAGCTGTTCCTTCGGCAATTTACTATGATAAATGAGCTTAATTTTAGAATGAATAAAAGCAATCTCACCACGTGGCTCTACAGATTGCAGCTGGGGCTGTGGGCTCCACACTTTGCATCTTCACTACCATCCTTCATCGTGGATCCCACTGCTGGGACCTCACATTTCCATCCACTGGTCTCTGAGATAATCCAGGGGATGGATGTCAATCTACCCATTTGACTGATGGGGAAACTAAGCTATGGAAAGGAGAAGGCTTGAGTAGACCCCAAGCAGAGGGGATGGTGAGTGGGGGCCGAGCTCTAGAAGCTGACCCAGGAGCCCCTACTCGAGGCCAGGCAGATGGTCAGTCACAGGGACATACCAACCACCAGGACGCTGGCAATCATCAATGACCTTTGTGTCTATCTGGCCATTGGGCCAGTCCTTGTCCCCATCTGTGGGGAGGGCCCCTGAGAGGCCCTCCAGGCCCCAGGCCCGGGTGTCAGCAGGTCTGTGGAGCAGTCAGCCACACCGTGCACTGCAGGCGGCTCGCATTCATCCCCACAGGAGGGAGGGCTCCGAGTCCTGCATGGCAGCTGAAGGAGAAATCAATACCCATCGCCTCTGAGACTTAAGTGCCTGCTAGTCCTTTGAACAGGCCTTGGGCTCGGCTGACTTTGGGGCCTCTCCCTGCTCCTCTCGGCTGCACAGACAATCAGCTCTTAATGATCCAATCAAGACCGAGGAGAGGGAGAGGCGCCCAGCACTTTCCTCTCTGAGGGGGCTGCCCCTCATGACCCGCTTCAGGGAGACAGAAGCCCCCCTCCTGGAAGGTTGACCTGAGAGAAACACCCCCAGACTGTGACATTGGCCTGGACGCCCCAACTCGTTAAATCACCTCTAATTTCTACAGGAGTCGATGTGACATGGGCTGTGATCACAGTCCGCCCAGCCGTCTGCCCCTGAGCGCTCCTCCTGCATCTCTCCCTCCACTGTGGCCCATCCAGCGGCCAGGAGTGCAGAGGAGAGCGTCCCTTCCCTTCCACCCGCCCAGGCTTTGGGGCCCTCACGGGAGAGGATGCCAGCAGGGACGTGGGGCATGCTTTGGGGAGTCTGAGAAAGCAGCTGGGCTCTCAGAGGTGGGTGATTTAAGGTGAGCTGGAGGTTCGTGAGCAGGGAAGCGAGAAAAGCAGTGATGTGGGAACAGTGAGCTGGCACCAGGCTCGGCACGAATGAAACATGGTTCTTCTAATATTTTATGTTTCACTTATTCATTTTTCTGTTAACTTACACTCTCTTGTTGCCAGGTGTATACAACTCAGGGAAGAAGTTGATAGTATTTGCATCCTGTGGGTACACTGCCTAATGCTGGCCCACAGAAGAACTTGGGGCTTAGCATTTCTGCCCAGAAGACTTAGTTTTCAAGATATGATATAAATGCTTTTTATTTTTATTTTTGGTGTGAGTTGGAAGAGGGGGATTTTAAATATTAGTATAAAAAGGTTGCTTACTTTTTTTACTCTTAGAGATTATAAATCATTTGGAACTCTTTGGGGACAATGCATTTTATAGAAACTCTATCTGACCAGGTACAAATTACATAATTAAGTTCAAGTTCCAAGTCTCTCATCCTTGACTTTGATGTAAAACCCTGTCATAATTCACTCAAGGGCTGCCTGCATGTCAATGATGTCAGCTTTCAGAGAACAGAACCTCAGTTTAAGGCAAGGTAGCTATTGCGTTAGTTTGCTAGGGCTGCCACAACGAAGTTCCATGGTCTGGGTGGCTTAAACGACAGAAATGTACTTCCTCTTAGTTCTGGAAGCTGGAAGTCCAAGGTCAAGGCGTCAGCAGAACTGTTTTACCAGAGGCTTCTCTCCTGGGCTTGTGGGTGGCTGTCTTCTCTCTGTGTCTTCACATGGTTTTTCCTCTGTGCATGTCTTAATCTCTTATACGGACACACCAATCGTATTGATTAGGGCCCACCCGAATAACCTCATTTAACCTTAATTACCTCTTTAGAGACTATCTCCAATTACAATCATATTCTGAGGAAATGAAGGTTAGGATGTCAACATGAATTTTGGGGGAACACAGTCCAGCCCATAATAGTTATTTTTCATGAAAACAAGTCTTTTCTTTTCTTTCAGTGATCCCAGTCCACACCAAGACCTGTCATTTCCTGATTTTTAGAGTCATTAATCAAGCTGTCAACAAGAATTTACTGAGGACTTCTTATTCTCGGGTTCAAGGAATAATGGATGGTGCTAAGATCCTAAGAACCAGACATTGAATTCATAGCACATTTGGTCTACCTGGAGAGACACAAATATTTAATTTAAAAAATCCCAAACTCCCTTTTCTTATTGACAGGAAAAAAACTACAAGAGAATGACCATTTTGGGGGAACATCAGAGAGTCTTTTGGTCATCAGCATTTATCATTTCTACGCTCGTAAGGAATATGCTGAATATTGCCTGCACACTAGTTCCAGACATCCCATTTTTCCCCACCTGTAATTGAAAATTTGGCCATTTCTATTCTTGTGACTCAGCACTAAAGGGGTCATCAATCTCAGGTTTTAAATGAACTGCAAAACGTGAAAGAGACAATTCAGCATGGGGGAAGGTAAGCAGTAAGTTCAGTTTTGCAAGCTTAAAAGCATCTTGGAATAAAGAAATCACATTTGGAAAGTTGGATACTGGAGGAAAATTCTGCCAAGTTTGCTGTAAAAAAAAAAATCTACCCCATCACATTATGTATCTTAAAACTGTTTAGGAATATTTTATCAAATGATCCATTCCCAGCAATGTTATTTTAGGGACCCATGTGATGCCAGATGAAATGCTTCTAGTTAGTATTTCACTGGCTTTGAAAATCACAGCACCCAAATTATAGTCTCTAATGAAAGAAGGTGGCACGTCTGCCAGTGGAGCCTGATTAATATATTCATTTCTGTACCTGTTTCATTCTTGCGTTAGATGATAAGTGCAAATGTTGCATGAGTTATTTACTTATTTATTTATTTTGGAGGAAAAATAAAGGGAAGTTGGGATGCATGGCTCCCAGGTGAGCAAACACTTCATCTATGTCTTCTTCCTGGTCATCCACATAGAAGTAGGTCACTGGATACTGGCCTGGCTTGTGGAGGTGGCTTGTGAACTTGGCTGGGCTGCTTTAGATGAAAGCGGTCCTGTGGTCCCTCTCACAGATGGCAAGAGCAAGCCTCCACCTGGTGAGCCCACCCTGAGATACTTTTGTGAAAGCTGATGTCTACTCACGGTGTGATGGGTGTGATGGGCTTCTTTGGAGTGGTTCCTACTCATAGTAAAGAAAGAAGGGCTCATTTTTAAGAGGAAGATTCACCTACATGGTGTATGTTTAGGCATGGACTTCTTTCCCCAAAACTCCATAAGACAGGAATCCCTAATGGTTCTCTTTGGGCTGAGACAATGCTTCTCCTAGAAACCTCCATGGCAACCACTTCTGAAACACCATTCAAGGAGAACCTGACCCGGGAACATGACCTCGATGTTGGGTTGCAGGACTCATTGGGTTCAGGTATTTCTGACTGGTTAAGGTTCTCAAATTAGGTTCTTAAGTGATTACCTATGAATACTTTAATAAGGTTAAAATTGTAAGCTGATGCACTATGGAATTAAAATATGAAAGGAATATTTTGTATTAGTAAACCATCCACAGCTAATGTCTCCTATCTTCAATCGATGTTTCCCAATGTGTGAGGAACTGCCACCACCACCATTAAATATCACCCATCATATTCATCCCCACCATCCCCACCATCAATAGCATCACCTTTGTCATCAGCATCACCACCACCACCACCACCACCACCACCACCACCACCATCACCACCATCAACATCACCATCATTTACATCATCACCATCCCCACCATCAATAGCATCACCTTTGTCATCAGTATCACCACCACCACCACCACCACCACCACCACCACCACCAACATCACCATCACATTCATCATTACCAGCCCCACCACAACACCATCACCACCACCTTTGTCATGAGCATCACCATCACCATCACCACCACCTTTGTCATCATTGTTTCAGCTACAATCTGAATTAACAACTATTACTCTAGTTGGAGGAAATAAGAAAATGATTTTGTAAAGCAGACTTCAAATGAAAAAAAACACCACCCATACTAGTAACAAATCAACTAGTGGATTTCTTGGAAATGATTTCTAAATCAGTGAAGATTGAAAGCATGCTAACGACTCTTTATGATGAAAATGCCGCAAGCTAGTTACAGAGAGGGCACTTGGAAGCCTGGAAATGGCCCTCGTTAATGGCGAATACTTTGAAATGAGCTGGTGCTATGTTTGATGTATGTTCAATTTTATATGTTCAAAGTGGATGAGGAAAAAATGAATCACCTGCAGAGAAAAAAAATTCTTAGAGAACTGTTTTTTAAAAAAAGGGGGGGAGGGGGGATCACTTAGATGTGGTATAGCCGGAGTCAATGCAGATCCCGCCATGTTGTCGCAGGGTCTCTGAAGACAAAACAAAAGACTGGTCCCCAATATTTTTGAGGTTGACGCTATGAACAGTGTCTCCACTCGGGTTCCCCCGGAGCAGAGCCAGAGATAGAGCACCGCTCTCTCCTTTCTGCTTTATTTATCTCCAGGGCATCTGATGCCCTCTAACAGTTTTCACTGGGGTTACTCCTTTCTTCCACTAAATAAAAGAAAAACTCCACAAGGGCAGCGGTGTTTGTTGGTTTGCTTGATGCTTTATCTTTGGCTTCTAGAAAAGTGCCTGGAATATAGTTAGGCAGTCCATAAAATGTGTTGAATGAAAAAAAAAATCATGAAGTGAGATGGAGAATATCGGGGGGTATACTTTGGACAGGGTATACTTTATCAGGGAAGGTCTATTAGAAAAGTGACAATTAAGTTGGGCCCCCAAAGATGAAGGGGCTAGTTGGCGGAAGGTGTGGAAGACAAGGTATTTACGATGGAAGGAACAGCCTGTGCAAAGGCCCTGAGGTAGAACAGAACTGGTCACATTCAAGAACTTAAAAATGACCAAAGTGGCTGGAATTCTAGGAAGGGTGGGCAAGAAGGGATTGTGACATGAAATGAGACCAGAAAGATGGCAGGGGCCTCATTGTGCAAAGTTTTGGGTCTACCCAAGATCTAATAGAAATGCACACTCATCTTTATCACTTAAGTATTCAAAGAACACTTTCTGATTATTCTCTTATCACTCATCCAATTGTAACTCTCAGGTTATAGATCTGTTTCCCCCACTATCCTGTGATATCCTTGGGGACAGGGGGCCATACCCAAATCCTCTGCACCTCTCCAACACTGCGCACATACCCAGGCCCGCTCATCACCCAGTGTGGTTGCTGAATTGAAGGTTCACTTATGAAGCATCCCCGGCCCTTCCCCCCGCCTCCCTCCCCCGCAAAGGAACACTCTGTGGACTCAGGGCTGTGCCAAAGAGCAAGGAAAAGAGAGGACCCTCACAATGGGTGGTAACATGTTTGGGGAGCTGGTGTAGAATCTGCTGTGTGCCTGCGTAGCATCTGCTCCCTTTCTTCAAACATCAGTCCCTCTGCTTGCCTCTCGGGACCCACCGCTCACCTGTTCTTCAGCTTAGCTCAGGCGGCAGCTCTTCTCAAGGCCTTAGGCCTCAATCATCACTGCCTCTTGATCATTTATCTGTCCTTGAAAGACAGAAAAGAGAAGAAAAGAAACAGAAACACTGCGCGCATCATTATTAATGATGGCAGAAAAAGATACATAATTGAAACGAACATTTTACATTTCCTTGGACACTTCAAATGAACGTTGCTCGATCCAGACTTTCTTTTCTGTCCCCACACTTTTCCTTTTGGTTAGGAGCTCAAAACATTAGCGCTAGCTTAACTGTTCATCCCTTCTTAAATACTGCCTTAATTCCCGGGTGGCCCGCTGAATACTAAAGACATTTGAACACAATCTGTTCAAGGTTACCGATGGTGCTTTAAATATTTTCTTAAAAGTTGTTTTGGTTTTGGCACAACTCAGAATCCATAAACACATTCTGCTATGCGTTCTCTCACTTACTGTTTACATATTTCTTTAAAAAACACAGTGGTTTTCTTTCTGTCTTAGAGTTATGTTCATGCCCTCCCTGATTTGCTTCCTAGGAGGCTGTCACCACACAAAAATTTGTTTAGAAGGAAAGAATAATTCCTATCTGCTTCCCCAACGGCCCCTAATAAGTAATTCCCGTCGGTTGATATGTCTGCTGTTAGTGGATGAAATCTGCTTTTATCCAAGGCACACAAATGAATCTTTGCCATACCGATCACAACGCTGTATCTTAGGGGGGAAAAGACCTTCACACGTTCCTATCTTTCCAACCAGTGGCTTCCGTGTGCCGAAGCCACGAGGACCAGGGTTGTCTTGGAGAGAAAGATAAGGCAGGGTCTTGGCAAAGCCATTTTCTCACTGACGCTGAAACTTCGCTTAAGGTGAATACTGCTTTGTGTCATTGGACACACGTAACAATGAAAGAAGCTCGAGATCATCGGAACATAACACCCTTGTTTGTTGCTTTTAATTATTTGTTGCCAGGGGAGATGCACAGTGACCCCACAGCGAGGAGGCCGGCTGGCTTTCGCTCCTCAGTGTTGGTGGGATGCACCTTGAGGACCTGCTGCCTGTGGCTGTCTGTTCTCCGCTCTGACTGTGGGGTGTGCAGGGCAGTGGTTGGCTGGGGGCAGGTGGGCGAGAGACAGCAGGGTGAGCGCAGGGTCTCACCAGGGAGCTTGGAGGTGCCAGGTCCCCACTCCAGCTCCATCCAGAAGTGGACTCATCCGGGAAAGCCAGGCCCAGCCTCCTTGAGAACCCTCTATGAATGCCCAGGTTGGGTCCCCCGAAGGCCAACAACAACTGGGAACAAATCGTCTGTTTGCCCAGAATATGAAACAGCTGACTCCTTCAGGGTGTCTCTTTGGAGAAAGAGGGGCTGGTGGATGGGGATGCACTGGGCTCTCATCCCTACTCCCAGGGCAGGTCTGACTGAGAAAGTTTTCCGGTCCCTGGGAGTGGGGCTGAGAGCAGCTTTTCCTTCAGAGGTCCTGGGAGGGCTGCGATGGCCTGATATGTGCTGAGATGTTCACACTGGCACACAGTAGGGCTGCTAAGTCTGAGGGGTCTTTTTGATGCCAATGTGAGAAAGTTACCAACATCCTATAAGGGATAATATAGATAAAACTCAGTTCTTATGTGCATGTTTCTCTGCCCAGCATCTGACATCAAGCCGCCTACATCTCCAGAGTTTAAACAGCAAAACTGGCTGAATGCTTGTGTCCTCTGGACTGAGATCTGAGAACCTTTTATTTCTCATATGGATGTTGAAAGCCCTCTTTCTCCTGCTCACTTTTCTCTCCCCCTTTTCCCTCTCTTTCTTCTTTCTCTAAATTGCACTAAAAAAAAAAAAAAGTCTTAGTGTAAAAACTGAACGCCTTGAGTCTTCTGAGAAGTACTGCAGCTGGACCAATGAAAAATGGGCCCTTGATTAAACCCAGCGTCAAAATCTTGATTTTTTTTTTGCAGTTAAATTTATTTCCCAGTCTCTAGCCTGGGCTCATGGAGGAGGCTGGGGCTGAGAGCGCAGCCTTGCTCAAATCCAAATGGCAGCCCCGGAGGGTCCTGTGAGAACCTAGTCTCCTCCACGAGAACCCAGTTCCTCCTCTTGTGGTTTGGGGTCGTGGAGGATGGTGATGGGTGGGGTGCTCTTTGAAGGATCATTGGCGCCTCAGCTTCCTCCATGAATCTGGGCTTGGCTCTGCCCAGACCACCGTCAGAGGCTGGGCTTCCTGCTGCCTCCACATCTGAACGGGGTCAGTCCCCAGGCCAAGGCCCAGGGCGCAGTGACCGCACGAGGGTCCCTGCGTGCTCAGGAAGCTGAGGGAGGCCCCACAGCTGCTCAGGTTTTCAGATCTGGCAAGTTTTCAACAAAACCACAGAAGACCCAGTGCCCCCATCTTCAGTAAGTGGTCTAGTCGCTCAGGCCCGTGACCCAGCATCTGTCTCCTCAGGCCCTCTCTCCATCGCATGCACTAAATTAAAAAATCCACTTCCAGGCTGTCTGCTGCCCCCCAGCCCCGTGCTTTCACCTGAGTTGGCACCTACTCTCTACAGGCACCCAGAAGGAGCGTGAGCTCTGCAAAATACTAATGGGACCCTGTCACCCCAAGTAGATGTTTCAGCAGCTTCCCATCGCACCTGGGAGACAGTGGACCCACCTCCACCATGTCCTAGAAGGCCTGGCACCATTACTGTAGCTTTCCCCAAATCATCTCCCATCTCTGTCCCCCTCCCTCCCTCCATTCCAGTCACACTGGCCTTCCTCCAAAAGTCCAAGTCTTCCTGCCTCAGGGCCTTTGCACATGCTGCCGCCCCACCCCAATGCCCTTTCTCTAGCTCTTTCCAAGACCTGCTTCCTCACGCCCTTCCATTCTCTTCTCAGGTGTCACCTACAGAGACCGACCCCCCGTGTGAAGAAGCCCGCTGCACCCCCATGTCATGTCCCCAGGTCCTGCACTGAACTTGTCACCGTCTGAATGTGATTTACTCATATGATACCATTCTACTGTCATTCGTGCCCACAGGAATGGCAAGCACATGAGAGAAGGAAGGCTGTCCGTTTGCTGTTGAATTTCTGCTCCAAGAACAGAGCCAACCACAGAATGAGTAATTGATTTGTATTTGTTGAGTAATTAAAAGAGCAAGAAGAAGAATAGAATGGGAGCTTAAGAATTCTAAAATACATATATAAATCATAGAACATTCCCGTCAGACGGAGCCCCTGGAAATCATCTAAAACCCACTCGTTTTGCGAATGGCAAGCTGAGCCTCAGGTGGAAGGTGGTTTTCCCCACCTCTGAGACTGAGTGGTCCTGCCCTGTCAGGAGAGCCGCCCGCTCAGTGTGTTGCGTGTGGCTGTGAGGGCTGCTTCTCCCCTGACACATTGCCTAGGAAATTAGTGACAAAAGGCACCAATATGTCAAAGGGTCAGCATGGAGAGCGGCTACAGCGTTCGGACAGGTTCAAGCCTGGGGCTAATGAGAGGGCCCGATCCTCTCGTGGCAAAGCCACGTGCAAGTCCCAGCACAATTACAGCCAAAGGCTATGGTTGTAAGCTTGACCTTATGGTCCTAACCTGTGGCCCCATGTGGCTGAGTGATATGGGCTGTGGGAGGTGCAGCAAGTAAACAAAGCTTGATCAGGTGCATGTAACTGAGCAGATTCGAAACCCGAGAGAACATTGTAAACATCTTGACTGTGCCCTTACTTTGCCTCATGGAATCCGGCTATAAAATAAAGACTCGGCTTTCTCCATCAGAGAAACAGTATCCCACTGAGACCCAGCTTTCTTCTCTTGCCTGTCTTTTCTCCATCCTTCACCGCCCCCTCTCAGGTTCACCCATGACCGTGCTGGCTCGGCACAGGTAAGTGACTAAAAGCAACACAGTTCAGCTGGTGACATGGAAGGGCTCCCCTGAGGATGAGGAGGTCTGAATGGCTAAAGAGCAGGTGAGCCCCAAATCTGATGGTCAGCTGGTCAGGGGAACTTGGGCAAGAACAGGGTGAGGCAAATCCCTCAAGAATGTAACTCGTGGAAAAAGAGGACCGGCGGCGATGTGCCCTGGGAAGTATTGGTTATTGTAAGTCACTGGGTTTGGAGCATTATTAAGTTATAGAGCACTATTGCAACTGGCTGAGTAAAAATGAATTAACCAGTTTCTTCATCTGTAAAATGGGGCTAATCACGCCACCTACCTTCTCAGGTTGTTGTGAGGATTAAATGAGAAAATATATGTAAAGTGGCACATGGTAAATTTCAATGAACATCAGCTGCTATTATTATCATGAGGCCCAGCAGGACCCCCACCATCTCATATTGTCCCCCTAGGTCACTGTGGCTGAAGGCAAAGGCCTCCTCCCCTTTTTTTGGGGGGAAAAGCTAACCCTTTGCACTCTTCACCCAATCGTCAAATGGGTGGATTATTCTCATTCTTAGAGCTCAGCTCAGAGGGCCCATGTGTGGAAGTGCTGTCCCCCAGCTCGGTCTGCAGCTCATGCTGGTCAGCTGCCTGCTTGCTTGAGTAGTGGGGTCCACACGTCGGAGGTCAGGTCATCCCACGAGGGCAGGGACTCTGTCTCTTTTCTTCTCTAGTGCTGCGGTCGCCAACCGGTGGTCCGTGGGGTCCAAAAGATTGGTGACCGCTGCTCTAATGTGTTCCAGGACCTAGAACCGGCCTCGCACATAGTAGGTGCTCCATTAATACTTGTTCTAAAAGGCATGTCCAACTTAGCTCTTATGTACTAGTATGTCTTCACCCAGCAAATCGCATTGCACTCCTTCCCGGCACTAAGCTCTCTTCAAGGAAGCAGAGAAGAAAAGCAAACAAGGTCCCTGATCCCTCACATGTTAGCCAGGGAGAGAGACCATAGACATGAAAAGGATCAGTGATTGGGGATATAATGGGCCAGCGGTGATGACGGCCAGGAGCAAAGTGCAGCAGGATCGCGAGGGAGGAACAGGAGTGGTTAAGTGGACCGCCCGGGGAGGGAGTCGCTGAGATGGTGACAAGGGCCAAGTATCCTGAGGAAATGAACCAGGGACACATGGCCCCTGGGGGGAGATGGTTCAAGGCAGAGGGCACAGCCAGTGCGAAGCCTGCTGGTGAGGAGCAGCGAGGGCCAGAGTGGCTGCAGGGGCGTGGGAGACGGGGACTGTGTGCGGCTGAGGTCAGAGGTGACACAGCCGGATCCATGTGAGACCTTGTAGACCGCTGCAAGGATGTTAACTTGCACTGTGCCTGACCGGAGCCATGGGGCAGGTCGGCGCGGAGGGGCGGTGTGCTCTGAGTGTATTGTATATGGATTCTCAGACCGTGTGTACAGACAGACTGTGGGGATGAGGACAGAAGCAGCTGGACCCATGAGAAGGCCACCGTGGGGTGGGGATGGCAACACTGTAGGGCCACCAATGCCAGCTTTGGGACTTATCTGTGAAGGCCAGGCTGGTGGATGGAATAGAGGAAGGAAGAGGAAAGCAAACAAATCAAGGACAACTCCCAGGATGAGGCCTGAGCAGCTGGAGAAGGGAGGTGCTATTGAGCCAGGAGTGGGAGGTCTCAGGAGGAGTGGGTGGGGACAGTGAGGGGCTGAGACACTGAGAAACGAGGGAGGGGCTGAGACCTGGAGCTTGGAGAGAAACCTGGAAAGGACTGGCTGGGGTGGAGGTGGGGTGGGGAGGTTTGGGGGTTGAGCTGACTTGCCTCCTGCCTCAAGGTCTTCCTTCGTTTGAGCCGCAAGGACGGCCACCTGGGTTGTCTCTGAGCAGGTGAAGTCAGCCAGACTCTGCACTTGTGTCTCCCTCTGAGGGACAAAGGTCAATGTCACAGCAGTCTGCTCTGATGCTGGCTTCACGCCAGGACCCTTAACATTCAATGAGAAATCTGCATTGATGAAATTTTCATTAAAGAAACATTATCCCTTTCACTCCCCTTGTTATTCTGAGGCTTGGAGTACCAGGCTAATTTGGGTTTGATTACCCCGGTGATCTGAAGATCGGAGCATTATTAAAAATTTAGATGAGCAATGATATGTCTGGGCCTCCCTCTCCTCTCTCAGCCGGAGCACCGGGGGCTCTGCTAACGATCACGGTGAATTCGGGGCAGGCAAGGCAGTTAGAGAAGTATCTATAGTTTGAGGGAGCTTTGACCTCTCTGTCTTCAACGGAAATGAGCTGCGTGGCTTCCAGGGCGCACGGATTTAATGGATGAAATGCATCCAAAGGAAACCCCAGTCCTGGACCTTTTAGGACCAAGGAGCTGTATGCATGCCCGAGCAGGGGCCCTCCTCTCTCTGGGCCCCAAACGAGCCCCCCTCTGAGAGGAAGGAGGTGGGACCCGGGCAGATGCTTATGGTGGCCACGGGCCGAAATCGGCTGAAGAGGGAACCTGTGCTGCAAACTGTTTTATTTGTTTAACGAACATTTCCTTAGGCTCGTGAGCTTAGTTCCCTGTGTTTCCTGCATATGAACTTGTCTAATTCTCCCAGCCCCTCCGTGAGGCACATACTCTTCATTCCCACTTCACAGCCGGGATACTCTGACCAAGAGGGGTGGAATGACTTACGCTGGGTCACCTGCTAGGCAGAATTTGAACTCGGGTAACCTGGCTCCAGAGCCCATGCTCTAAATGGTGTGAGCAGGGCTGATCTAAGAATTAAATCTTCATAATTTTCTTTTACAAAAGGAAAATGGTAGGTAATGATCCAGAAAAAAATGAACAAGTAGCAGCATAAACATATTGCTGGAAAAATACAAAGGTACTCATAGAAATGCTAAAATTGCCCCAAATGGTTATTTCTGGAGAACAGAAATCAGTGGTGCATGGTGGGGCATCCACTATGACTTTGATAAAAATTATAATTAAATAAAAACCACAGGTATCTTTTTGGTGTAGATGGTACATGTAAATGGAAACATGCTATATCATTTTCCTAATTGCTTTTTTCACTCAACAGTATGTTTTTGAGATTCATGTTGAAACACATGGTTTTGAACTTTTCTTTAGTTCACCGCATAGTATTCCTTGGTGACATCGGTGCCATAATTGTTTATTCGTTTGCTTGGTAATAGATATCTGGGTTCTTCCCAGGTTTTGCCTCTTCTGGACAAGCCTGCAGTGAGCATCTTTGTGTGTGTGCACCTGTGTGTCTTCCCAAGTTAGATTCCTGAGACCGATCGGCGGGATTCACGTCTTAGTTCTTCTAATGGATGTGCCAAGTCGCCAAGCACTTGTTCAAAACAGCCATAACAATAACAAAACATGGTTTAAAAAAAAAACAACTGACTCAAGCTAGATTTTTTCCTTTTCTTTTTTTCTTACTTTTTGCTGAGAATTTTATGGTTGGTTGCATCCACCATATGTCTACTCAGCCTCTCTGTACCTGCTATTTATTTCTTCCACAAACTGAGGGCTCTATTTTCCAGGCCCTGATTGTGACACCAGCCCCAGTGTGACGGAGGGCACGGGCCGCCCTGCCCTTGAGAACCCGCAGCTGGGAGGGATGTGCGAAGAGATGATCATAGTACAGGACAAGAAAGTCATGGCAGGAGAACCGACAGCTGTGGGGTCACAGGTCTGAGTGACTGGCCTCCTTCTCAGGACATCTCTGCCTCAGAGCTCCCTCCTTAGAGCAGCTGGGTCCAGGAGCCCCGCGCCACAGTCATCCCTCATTTCTCTGTTTCCCCTCAACCCCAACCTGGCAGCAAATCCGTGGTCTCCACCTTCAGAACAGACCCGGAATCTGTCTGCTTCTCCATTTCCACCTCCACCACCATGGTCCTGACCTCCATCGTGGGTGCTTGCAGATACCTCCCCATGGGTCTCCTGTTCTCTTCGGGTGCCTATAGACTGTCCACTCCCATAGGCGCCCTCCCCCCTCAGGGGCCCCCAACAGTTGAGTCATCTCCTGCCACTTAGCTCAAGGCAGCCAATGGCTTTTCATCTCCCTCAGAGTAAAAGCCAATGACATTAGAAGAAGTTATGGACTGAATGCTTGTGTCCCCTAATTCATATGTGGAACCCCTCTCCCAACATGATGGTACTAGGAGGTGGGGCCTTTGGGAGGTGATGGGGATTAGATGAGGTCATGAGGGTGGAGTGTGGAGAGAGGCTACAGCGTTTGGACAGGTTCAAGCCTTGGACTAATGAGAGGGCACAATCCTCTCGGGGCAAAGCCACGTGTCAGTCTCAGCACAATTACAGCCAAAGGCTATGGTTGTAAGCTTGAGCTTATGGTCCGAACCTGTGGTCCCACATGGCTGATGATATGGGCTGCAGGAGGTGCAGCAAGTAAAGCTTGATCAGGTGCATGTAATTGAGTAGATCGAAACCTGAGAGAACGTTGTAACCACGCCCTTACTTTGCCTCCTGGAATCCGGGTATAAAATAAAGACTCGGCTTGCAGGTCAAGCACTGTCTCTCCATCAGAGAGGGCGGCGTCCCACCTAGTGCCCAGCTTTCTTCTCTTGTCTGTCTTTTCTCCATCCTCACCGCCCCCTCTCAGGTTCACCCATGGCCAAGCTGGCTCGGCACAGTGGAGTCCTTGTGAGTGGGATTTCTGCCCTTAAAGAGTCACAGGAGAGCTTGTTCTCCTCTGTTCTCTACCAAGTGAGGGTAAAACGAGAAGATGGAAGTCTGCAACACAGAAGAGGGTTCTCGCCAGAACTTGACCAAGATGATACCCTGATCTTGAACTTCCAGCCTCCAGAACTGTGAGAAGTAAAAGACTGTTGCTTATAAGCCACCAGGTCATGGCACTCTGTTATAGCAGCCCGAGCTGACCAAGGTCCTGTAGGATCTCCCATCCCCCCCCCCCCCCAACACACACACACACACATTTTCTACCTGTCCTGGAGTAGGATGCCAGGTCGGCGCCAAAGAGAGACAGAGAGGCACTGCTGACCAGGACAAGAGGAGAGTTGTTTCTCAGAACAGCCAAGACTCAGGGCAAAACATTCTCCTCAAATAGTGAGCAAGTACGTGAAGAAGCGCCTGCTACTGTAGCCACTGCAAACTTTGTTATTCTAGAAATTGAGCATGTTGGGACTATTCTAGAACAGTGAGCATGTTGGCTGGTTTGGTGCTTTTTAAAATATATATTTTTATTGATCTCAGGAAGGGAGAAGGATAGAAACATCAACAATGAGACAGAATTATTGATCAGCTGCCTCCTGCATGCCCCCTACTGGGGATCGAGCCTGCAACCCAGGCATGTGCCCTGACTAGTAATTGAACCATGACCTCCTGGTTCATAGGTCAACGTTCAACCACTGAGCCACGCTGGCCAGGCTAGTTTGGTGCTTTGTACTGAATTATTATACTGTCTTGAGTGACAGCTTTATGAATAAGAAGCAGATTAATCTAACTTATTTCCCAAATGTGATGGAGGCTCATTGAAGGAGGTGCACCTGATTCCTTTAAAGACAGGAGTTAGTCCAGGCAGGATGAGGCTGGCATGAGGCCCAGAAGGTCTCAGCAAAAAGGCCAGCTTGGGGCTTAGAGACCCAGTCTAAGGTGCTGGGACTTGCTGGCAGGGAGCAGAGGCGGGTCCACCTGTGTAGGACCAGGCTAGGCCGAGGGCAAGGTGCCTCTGGACGGGCTGGCTGGAGACTGAGGACAGAGAGACGGGCAGCCAAGCAGAACTTGCCATTATAAATAATACTGTAGAGAATATCTTTGGGCATATATCTTTACATTTTAAATGCCCTACTATTATGTAGAAGTTTAAATTTTAATGTAGTAAATTGTAAGAGGAACTCAACCCTGATTTAAGAAAAAGTAAAATGCATCAATTCATGTACCTGAAAATTTCAGAGGCAAGGCTTTAGGTACCGGTGGATTCAGGGGCTCCAACAGTGTCATCAGGATTCTGTTTATGTCAGCTCTGCTCATGCTGGCATCATTCCTGGGCTCTCCGGGTGGTTAAATGGCTGGGGATAGCTCCCAAACCATCTATATTTTTATTTCACTTAAAATAATTTGACTGGAATAATAAAACCTTAATCTAGAAAATAGCTTAAATATGAGTTCCCTTCTCCCCACACCCATCCCACCCCACCCCACACATTTAACCCAAAGACTACGTTAATTCTGAGAGTGATTCAGGAACTCAAAATGTAAGGTTCTGGTAGATTTCTTTGGAATTCTGTTAGTCTTGCTAGTATATCCCCAAATCGCTCCATCTCTAAGCATATTGTGTTCACAGGTGGCATCCAGTGAAAGTAGAAAAGGAAACCTCTTGCCAAGCACATCTCTCCTTTTCCGTATCAGGCAGCTCTTTCCCAGGATTCTCATCATCCCACTTCCCCCAGCCCCATAGGAGCTCCCTCAGATACAACTGGCTGGTCTGGGTCATGTGACCAGGACTCTCACTGCAAAGGATGATGGGAGAGCAAGTAATGCACTGTCTCCCTCTAGACTGGGGGTGGGCTCTGCTGGGGGTGGAGTGGGGATGGGTGGGGACACCCAGCAGCCTGCCCCGGGACCATCTTTTCCAGTCACTCTGCTGCAGACAGTGGATTCACTCTGCTTGGATCAAGTCTGTGTGCTCATCCTGAGTCACTTCCGGGTCTGGGGAATTTGCCATCTGATTGACCAGGCCAGGTTACATGTCCCACCTGTAGACCCAAACCTGAAGTGCAGGCTGAACCCTAAAAATGGAGAGTGGGAGAGTGACTACTGGGTATAGTTACTAGAGGATGGGGGGATGTGTGCTTGAAACTCAAAATGGGAGGTTTAAGTATGAACATGTAATCACTGCTCAGAATAAATGTCAGTTTCTGAGAATGAATTCCTGATGCACCCTGGGCTTTCACTAACTTTCCATTCTTTCATCCTCTTGGAGTGAATGGTGAAAAGGACTCCTTAATGAGCTCTTTCCTTTCCCTCTGCACTCTTCTTATTCTCACTCCACCCCCCCTGTGCCAATCGCCCACTTAAAAATGATTGTCTTTGAAGTGGGAATTCAGGGAGCCCTAGCACAGACCAGTGTCACTGTTTGCCAAGTCGAGTGCCCATTAAATTCAGAGATATCTTTAAAGATGGCATTTCCAGCCTGTGTCTCCATAGGCCCCTATAGAGGTAGGTGTCATTGTGAAGGTTAATGACAGCTCTCCATCTATTTCTATCAGATGTTCTATTTCTGCTGCCCTAAATGGAAGCCATCTAATCACGACTTCCTGTCCCCACATCCCTATTAGCAGGCTATGAAGAATCAGAGCAGCTCAAAGGCTTGCAATTGGTATGTTTCAGCATGGGCTCAGCTACAAAAGCCACTTGAATGTTCACAGCTTTAAAATGACTTGGCAGTCTGTCTATAAAATGTCCTGGAGTCTGAACAGGCTGAAAACTTGCCTGCATGCATTAGTGATCCATTGATTGTTTCTGGAGCTAGGTAACCTTTCTGACCAAATGGGAGAATGGCTCAGACCTGATCAATCAAAGCAGCCATTAGGAGTCCTGCCTAGTGCACGGCCTGCTCCAGCTCCGGGTTCCTGGGGACAGAGATGAAAAGGGAAGGGGTTTAGCCATAAATGCAGGCAGTGTGCAGACGGGCTGGACAAAGGTTGGCGAGGCTGAGGACTGTCCGTTGTGCTGGGGGTTTGTGACTTTCTCTAACCCCCTCCCAGGTTAAAAACGGGAGCAAAAGGCACAGTGACATCAGGGCTCTGAGACCAGGAGCCACCCTGCAAGGTGACTGTCATGCCATTTCCTGCAGCTGCAGATCTCAAGGCAGCAGGGGTGCAGGCTTATGGTCGGGGCAAATCGGGGTGGGGCGGGGGGTGGACTCTGAGTTCACCTCTTCTCAGTAAAAGGGTCCCATCTCTGTGAGTTCCTTTAGGCCAGGTCTGAGAGCTCTCGTCCCCAGCCAACCACTAAGTGCGCCTGGGCCCAATTCAACAAAAATGTCACAGGGAGGATGGACGGCAAGTACCCGAGGCTTTATATTAAACCAGGAGTGATGGATGAATGGGTGGTACTGTGTCTTTAACCTCGGGCATTGCAGAAGTTTTGAATGACAGTTTCTTCAAATCAGAAAGCAGAATTTTTATTTTTCAGAAACTTCATTTTCACTCTTAACAAAACCCCAATTTTATAGGATACATTCTTTGTTTAAAAATGGAAATTTGAGAAACACCCGGGTATATCAAAGAAATGGATAAAAGACTTTTTTTTTTTTTTTTTTTTTTTTTTTACAAAAAACACCAGGAGACACATCAGTTTCCTATTCCTTCTGGAACAAATGACCACAAATGTGGTGTCCTAACCCACAAGTCTGCTCTTGCAGTTGTGGAGGTCAGAAGTCTAATGGGTCAACAGGACCACTGTAGGGAGAACCCATTTTCTTGCCTTTTTTGGCTTCTAGAAGCCGCCTGCTTTCCTTGGCTCACGGTGCATCCCCCATCCTCACCCCAGAGATGCAGCATCTTCCCATCTCTCTCTCCTTCTTTGGTCACATCGCCTTTTCTGACTCTGATCCACCTCCCTCCCTATTTTTTTTTTAAAATATATTTTTCATTGATTTCAGAGAGGACGGGAGAGGGAGAGGCAGAAACATCAGTGATGAGAGAGAATCATTGATCGCCTGCCTCCCGCATGCCCCCTACTGGGGATTGAGCCCACAACCTGGGCATGTGGGGAACTGAACCATGATCTCCTAGTTAATAGGTTGATGTTCAACCACTGAGCCACACTGGCATCCCTCTTTTAAGGACCCTTGAGATTACACTGGGCCCATCCGAATAATCCAGTTAATCTCCCCAACCCAAGACCCTTAAACTTGACCACATCTACCAAGACCCTTTGCCATGTAAGATAGAATATCCACACGCTCTGGGGATTAGGATGTGGACAGCTTTGCAGGGGCTGTTATTCTGGTGACCACAGGAGAGTCTGCGTCCATCAGGACAGACAAGACAAACGCCCCCCAAACCTCAGGGGCTTAAACAGGCAGCAAGGCTTCTCTTCAATGGAGTCCCATGTTTGCAAACTGGGAGGGGTCATCTAGGGACCTCGCCAAGGGCCATGCAGCTGGAGAGTGGGCAACTGGACTTCCACCGGAATCCTCAGCCCTGCTCCACCGCCGTGACTTTCTGCAAACACGGCTTCCCGCTCCCCCCAAGTTGCTCCGTCACTCTAAAAAATAAGTAAATGACAGAGCTAGTTGGACGCCCTCTGCTCTGTTTATTTTCCAGCATCTGCTTCATAAGCCGTTGGACGTGCATGTTAATTTCCTCATTGCCGTTAACCTCGCCTTCCAATTATGCAAAATGTTCCAGCACAGCAGCCCCTTATTACACGGCCCGTCTTCGGCTGACATTTGGTGCTGTGTGTCTTGGCCTTGACCGACAGAGGCAGCGACTTCTCACATCGGCCTCGCTTTCTCCAAAGTGCCAACGACTCCACGACCAGATGGGTGTCTGGGGGACCAGGAGCTCCAGTGGCTGCTGAGCAGGCAAAGAAAAGCTCATTTTAAAAAGACTCAAGACGGATGAACCTGTGTTTACTGGGTTTCTTCAAAAAGCATGAAGATTGGGAGCTTAAAAAAAAAAAAAGAATTGCATGGAACTCTGTAGTTTTGGCCACAAAATTTCATGTGGTCCATTTTGGTTAGCATTGGGGCTTCTCTCACTGCTCAGCTTTGCCCAGTTTCCCAATTAAACAATCATTCATCATCATTCATGACTTAGTAAGCATCTATTATGTCCCGGGCACCATTCTGGACTCTAGGAGCGATGAAGAATCTGACGCTATGGAGCTCACCTTCTCCTTAGCGATAATCAGTAAAAAGATAAAATGTAAGTGGAATAACTCTGGAGGTGGCTGGTGCTAAGAAGGAAAGTGAGGAAGGGAATGGTGGGATTGGTGTTCCTCAGAGGATACTGACATGGAGCGGAGACCTGAAGGTGAAGAGGGAAGGGAACGTTTAATATTTGGGGAGAGAGTATAAGTATTTCAGGCAGAGGGAACAGTGCGTGCAAAGGCCCTGAGGCAGGAACATGTCTGGCATTTCTGAGCAGCAGGGAGTCACTTGTGTGACCACAGCAGAGTGAAGGAGAGAGTTGGGTGTATAAAGGCCAGAGAAGTGGGGAGACCAGATCAGACCGGGCTCATAGGCCATTGGAAGGATCCGGGTTTTAGCTGAGTGAGGTGGGAGGACTGAGGAGGATTTTGAACAGAGGAGAATGAGTTTTCTATTACTATGTAACAAATGACCACAGACTCATGATCCCACAATTCCTGTCGGCCGGGAGTCGGGCATATTTTAGCTGGGTCCTCTGCTCAGGGTCTCGCAGGCTAAAATAAAAAACGTGGGCTGGCTGTGCCTCATCGGGAGGCTGCACTGTGAAAAGATCCACTTCCAAACGCCCCTGGATTGTTGACATAATTAATGTTCTTGTCGCTGAATGACAGGTCCCCGTTGTCTTGCTAGCTGTTGGCTGGACACCACTCTCAGCTCCCACATGGCCCTCTCCATAGCTCCTTCAAGAAGATCTAAGTGCCTTAAAGGGTTCCAGTGATTATGTCTACTCCACCTCCATACTCTACCATTAGATGAACTCAGTCAACTCACTAGTCATTTACTTACCAGGGTGATACCATATTTCTAGTTTCTGCCCATATTGTAGGATAAGGAATGAATAGACCAGTGAATAGAAATCTTGGGGCTATCTTAGAATCCTGCCTGTGAAGAGTGAGTGATTTGACTTGCAGTTAAAAGGATCACTCTGACCATTGTGTTAAGAATAGAGGGCCCTATCCCTCCCCCCCAGTCTGTTCTTAACACAAGTGCAGATGCTGGGAGATCAGTGAGGACACAGTTTTAATAGTGGCTTTGACCAACGTAGCAGCAATGAGGGTGACAGAAGTTTGAATTCTGGTTGGTGTGGCTGTAAATGGATTGGATGTCTTGTAAAATGAATCGAATGAGAATAAAATATTTTTTAAATATATATTTTTATTTCAGAGAGGAAGGGAGAGGGAGGAAAAGATAGAAACATCAATGATGAGAGAGAATCATTGATTGGCTGCCTCCTGCACGCCCCCTACTGCGGATTGAGCCTGCAACCCGGGCATGTGCCCTTGACCAGAATGGAACCCTGGACCCTTCAGTCCACAGGCCGACACTCTATTCACTGAGCCAAACTGGCTAGGATGAAAACAATAAAATCGGACACAGGTCTCCAGGATGTCTCTAAGCTGGCTGGTCTGACCAACTTGGATTTTGAACTGTGACAGCTGATCAGCTTCATCAAGAAGTGTGGCAATTTCCAAAGAATTTCTTTGTGTTTGTGAAATTAAAAAAAAGACACATTCTACTTTGTGGTTTCCTTATAAAGATAGCAATGCATGACCTATGCAGATGAAATTCATTGTCCCATTAGGATCTCAATTGCCATTTTTATCTTTTAAGAAAACAATACAGAAAAGAAAATGAGATCTCCTTTAACTCTATCAGTATATTTTCCCCCCAGCTATTGGTTCCTGAAAAAACTGTAGCACAAGAGAATCAGGGACAATAATTCATGGCAGAGTTACAAATAGGCCAGACATTGGCTCGCTTTACTGGTTTTGACTTGAATTAGATGTAAGACAGATGCATCGAATCAGGCTGTTAGGCGGCAGAAAAAAATTGCAATGTCACATGGAGCAATAAAGGTGTAAGAATTGAGCAGAAACATATGTTCTCCAGATATTAGCTGTTAGGTGTGCGCCTTTCTCTTGTTGATGTTATCAGTATGAAATCCAATATTATCCCAGGGAAAGGAAACAAGGCCACTTAGCTGTTGGATGACAAGCTGTCTTACACTTCATCAAACCCACTCGTTAACGTGACACATGGCGTGTACTGCTCGGGAAGACAAGAGAAATTATGTCTGCCTTTCCTCATGGCGTGTTATGGGCAAGATGCCAGCTTGGCGGGCTGACCACAGGGCGTGTGGCCATTCACTACGGGCAGGGCCTCGGCACAAGGTTCTGTGTTTTTCCAAATACAAAGGACAAACCGTTAAAGCCACACCACCTTGATGGACCACAAGATGTCCCCTGGCAAAGCAATGGTGCCTTTGCTACCTGATGTCTTTCTCTTCCTTGCAAAATAATGTTACTGCTTTAAGCTCGGAATGAAAGTTGTTGAGAATGCACCCCGGTGAGCCACTCCACGTCAAGAACAGGTCTTATCCGGAGTGGGTATTGCCAGTGTCCCCTCTCCCTCAGAAGCCTTCAGTGGGCAGGCATCCCCGCTGTCGTATTCGACCCGAAGATGAGTGGGTTTCCATCTTTAAGGCCCCTGGGCTGGAATTCTAAGGATAGAGGGACAGGAAGTAACTCAAATATTAAATCACAAGAGACCTGCCAGTTTTATTTGAAGTGCGGGAATTTTCCAGTAAATGCCGGAAGAAAGGAGGACGCCAAGTCAGTTGTGCTCAGCAATTTGCCATCGCTAGGTTTTACTGACCAAATGCAAACTCTGAAAATGTGATCACAGTTCCAAGGGGTAGCTGGGCAGGTGGGCTTCACCTGTGGTTCCCCCCTCAGCGTCTTGTGCTGCAATTGTGGTTTTAGTTATTTATGTCTCTTCCTAAGACAGCGCCTGGAGGTAGGGACCACACCTTATTCATCCCACAATCCTCCTTGCTCACTGTGGTGCCAGGCACCTAGGACACAATACTTAGGGTGAGCACATGTCCTGCTCTGTGTGGGGAAGTCCCAGTGTGGGCCTGCTTGCCTGCCCATTGCACTTATCACCACACCAGAGAACTGCCCTCTATCTAACTTAAGCAGAAGAAATTTCGTGCAGGGGTGTGGAGTGCCTTTATCAAGAGGTGACTTCTTGCCCCACGTGATGAAAAAATCATTCATGAGTAGGGGGCACCGTAAGTCCTGTTTGTCCAGGATGGTTCTTGTTTATGACTGTTGTTCTGGCATAATTGTGAATAATGTCTCTGATACTTCCACACGTGTCCTGGGTTTCACAGTAAGTTACATGGTCATCTGAGACATGAGTCAGGCACAGCTAAATTCAGAAAGCAAATTCATGCCGAAACCGGTTTGGCTCAGTGGATAGAGCGTCGGTCTGCGGACTGAAGGGTCCCAGGTTCGATTCCGGTCGGGGGCATGTACATTGGTTGCGGGCACATCCCCAGTCGGGGTTGTGCAGGAGGCAGCTGGTCGATGTTTCTCTCTCATCGATATTTCTGGCTCTCTATCCCTCTCCCTTCCTCTCTGTGAAAAGTCAATAAAACATATTAAAAAACAAACAAACAAAAAACAAAAAAAACACAGAAAGCAAATTCAGGAGTCATCAGGATATAGAGGAGTTGGCCTAGCTTTCTGGGGACCAGATAGGGATAAAATGGCCCCAGCGGTCGTTTTATTGAGTTTTTCAAACAATGTAGCTTTCACAAAAGCTGGAGATAAACTCTGATTGGATCCACTTAGGTCACATGATCACCTAGTAATGAATTCCTGTTGTCAGGGCAACGCTTGTGCTGTTGACTTGAACCTGGATTATAGGTCCCACCTCCTGAGTCTGGGGCACCTATCCCTGCACCCTTTATCGACTGGGCGTTGACTGGAGGATGAAGTTTTCTAAATGAAAATTTGTGGCCAGATCTCTCCCAGCAAAATATGTGCCTTTTTGAAATGGGGCCTTTTCAATGCTATGTTTCAATGCTATATTTTGAGCATCTAGAACAGTACCTGCTCATAGTAGAAGCTCCTTGACTTTGAATGAATAAATACTGAGAAGACACAAAACAAGTTTTCTAGGCACAGTGTCTTGTACAAAGTATGATACACTTCATTGATGCAAATGCTCTGTGAAGCAACCCCACAGTACAGGGAAGTGCAGTGATCCAAGATAATCCCCCTTTGGTGTTGTAAAAACGTATTTGGAATCACTGGCCTATGTGGGTCTCTGATATGCTGATGATACGAACCCTCCCAAATGCCTCAGTGCTAGATTGGGTTGAGCCATGTGTACAGGAGTTCTGATGCTTCCTTAGATGATGAGGTTCCTTCTTCCAGTGAAATTGGGGTCCTGGGCATGAGAGAGCCAGAGGTTCTCCCACAAGCCTCCACAGGACCAAGTCAGTTCCCAATGCATCCTTCCTTCCTGTGTGAAATGCACATGATAAGATTTTCTCAGTTGTGATAATGTTGATGAGCTTGGATCTACTTACTGCAGACCCACCCACCTGCCATTGTTGGCCTGTTCCAGGGGTAACTGTATCCATCAGCCAGGATCCTTTGGTTGCAAGCAACAGGAAGCTGGCTTTGATCAGCCTTATCAAAACAGGAATCTACGGAACCATGTGGGGTGAGTCTGGGGACAAAAGGAAGGGCTGGGGGTCAAGGCTCTGGAAGAACAAGACTGGGGTCAGCTCTAGGGTTCAGGAAGCAGGAGCCCCTGGGAAAGTCTCTTTAGGGCTTACGTTTTAGGGAGATGAACCAATCACACTTGTTCCTTGTGTCACTCAAGATAAAGTTTCCCAGGTGACAAATCTGAGTTTGAGTCTCATGTCCACCCTCTGGCCAGAGCACCTTAATTGTCTTTTCCATCACGGTAGAAATAAAGTGGTCATGTGATTCTCAAGGTAAGATTGAGAAAAATTGTGGGGAAATGGATGCTGGCCAGCTCACAGTACCAGAAGCCCACCCCAGGCAATTTCTACATTCCTATCTTGGGATCTTTACAGCCTGGAATGCACCTGGCACTTAATAGGTCTTCAGGAAATGTTGAACTTGCCCAACTTCTACCTCTGCTCCCCACACTTGAGGTACAATTGCTTCCTCCCTGACCCTCATCCCACAGCACTTTATTGTTACTTCTATCAACCCAGTACATATGTCTTATGAGAGTTGATTTCATGGTTTTGCCTCTTTGAGTTGGGAATTGTGTTTAATTTACTTGTCCCCTCCATGTCCAACTGAGTTCTTGACACAGAATGGAAGCCTAGTAAATGGTTGTTGAATAGATGAATGATTAGATACATATGTTCAAGGTGGAAAGTCCCCATCAAACCAACAACCATATTTATCTTTAAGGCATGGGAGAAAAATTTCATATGTGTTAAGAAAAAATATTCAAAACTTGAAAACAAGGCATAAAGACAATGTGAGACCTTTAGGGTAGAGGACAGTGTAACAAGCCCATGTGGAGGACACCGACTACCTAAGGAAATGAGACTTTGTTTGACTTCCTACAACAGTTGGTTAGTGCCCGGACATTTTATAACTCGGGAAAGTTAGAGGTTAACAGAAAAATTGTAAAGTACAACATTTTCCTTTTCTGGTGGTACTAAAGGTAATCCAATAGTTCTAGTTTTATTGCCCAGGGGAATATGAAGAGGTTATATCTAACTTAGCAATTGTATTGTAACATTCCTTCTCTTTCATGGACTATATAGAATCTTTGTTCTCATATCTTATATTTAATCATTTTGATCATCCTATAAATTACATCACTAATTAAATATATTTGACAAATGTTCACCATCTAGTTTATAAGAATTATGTTTTTTTAACATTTTGAGAATTATACTTTGATATGTCTACACACACACACACACACACACACACACACACACACACACACACCCAGAATCTTTCTCTTCTAAAACTAAATGGTATTCATTACATTAAAATAGCAAGTTTCTGCCAAAAACACCTTTTCCTGGAATAACATCTGGAATCTATATTGTGACTTTTCTCTACCAAGCATTAGCTCCCTTCTCCTGATTTCTCCACCAGGGAGTTGAGCATTTAATACTTCATTTTTTCTTGTCTCTTTGTCAATTTAAAAAGTGATATCACTGCGGTCAAGAGCAGAGCTAGATAGCTATGCTGGGAAAATAACTAGGTAGTGGACATGTGTCATGATTTATGGTTTTCCAGAACATTCTGAAACCCTTCTACATTCTGGAGAATTTCTCCCCTATGTGTCTGTGCATCCTCAAAGGAGAAGCAGAAATGCACCTTCCCTGTCACCCTCATAGCTGGAGAGCAGACACGTGGCGTAGACTGCACTGGTCAGATGGAGATAGACATCAACTCAGAAGACAGAGCAGTGTGAAAGGGCAGCACGCAGAGTGCATTGTGGGACTTTCAGAAGCTACTGGGGAGGCAGAAGGCTGTCACCTTGTCCCCTGTGCTCAGTGTCAGTGGTGTGAGCTGCAGGGTCTGTGCCCAGCACCAGTAGCGATGAGCGTGACTTTTTCTTGGTTTTAACCTCCAACTCTGATTCTCTGGCCTTGTGGAGACTCTAGAAGCCACTAAATAAATTCATTTTTGGCCTAAGGAAGCAAAGGGGTTCAGGACATGTCATCTCAAAATATGTCACTTTGTCATATTGATTAAATAATGCCAAAGGCACTGAGAAACTGCAGGTGCAGAAGTGCTATATGATCTCCCATTTGTACTTAAAAGCAGGTCATAAAATTTCCCAGGAGAAAGGTGCCCTCCCCATACCAGAAAGAGAAGGACACCCTTATCATGGGACTGGGAGTCGACATCCAAATGGATCTGTACAAACAAATCTACTAAAATAACTCTTATCTTCCATGAGTTTCCCATAGATTTCCTAGTCACCGTCCCACAATTTATTGCCTCTAGCCCAAGCCACTTTTTCTTGTCACATCCTCATGATTTATATACCTTTTGGGCCTAAAAGGTTTCTTCAGGTCTTAATTTTCTTTAGAAGACACTCATGTGTACATAAAAATATTACATAAAATGTGAATGCTTTTCTCTTGTTAATCTGTCCTATGCCAGCTTAATTCTCAGGCCCAGCCACAGAATCTAAGAGGGCAGAAGGAAGTTTGCCTCCACTCCACTAGCTAGAGTGGATTCTGTTGTCTGTAATGCAGAACCCTGCCTCATCCAAACTTGGGGACACCAGAGAGGCTTGGATCAGGTATAGCTAGGTGAGGGACAGGAGGCTGACACCCCTGGTCGCGTTCTAGAATTCTGTAATTTTTCAAAGGACTGGGCAAGGTTTCACGGTGCCGGCTGATCACTTTGCTGACAACATCTGCGAACTTTTGCCCTATTACCTAAGCAATATCTCAACTCTAATTATTCTTGAGGCTGCATCCAGCTCTTTGATTTCCTGATTCTGTGATGCTTCTTAACAAATGCATGCAATCAAAGGTTATCTGGAGTCGGACTTGTCTCAATCTTAGAGAAAAAAACCCACACAAAACAGTGAAATCTTCAGGGATTAACCTACCCACCAACTGGCATGCCAGCAGGGGGGAGCAAATTAAAAATACATATTCAAAATAGGATCAGTAAATGACTCCTGGGATGAGCTTCCTTGATATTGACTTCAAAGAAGGATTTGCGAGTATAATGAAATGAAAAAGATACATTATAATTTGACGGTTTCCATGCAAATGAAGAAGTGGCAGAAATATCGCTCGTTTCAGTTCAAGGGAAAGAGTATATCAGAAGGTGGTTTTTATGGATGGTTGAAAAATAGGGATAAAGATTACTTTGGCTACAAGTTACAGAGACTCCCTAACCCCTCCTCAAATAATTTAGAGGTTTTATTTCCCCCTCATGTTTAACAAGTCTATACACAGGTAGTCTAGGGCAGTGGTCGTCAAACTCATTAGTCAACAGAGCCAAATATCAACAGTACAACGATTGAAATTTCTTTTGAGAGCCACATTTTTTAAACTTCTTCTAACGCCACTTCTTCAAAATAGACTTGCCCAGGCCGTGGTATATTGTGGAAGAGCCACACTCAAGGGGCCAAAGAGCCACATGTAGCTCGAGAGCCGCAGTTTGCCAACCACTGGTCTAGGGTGAGGATGGTGGCTCCATGGTAACACCAGGGACCCAGGCTCTTTATGGCTTTCCACACCTCTGTTCCTCTATTTTTATTCCAGGCCCTGTCCTCATGCTCTCAAGAGGGCTGCCAGAGCTCCAGCCAACACCACAGACACGGCAAAGGGCCCTTCCCTGCGGAGTCGGCTCCTTTTAAAGAGTTTTCCCTGGAAGTCCCACCCAGTACCTTTTGCTTAGTAACCACTGGCTAGATTTGTGTCACATGAACATTAAATGCAAAGGAGCCTGGATTTTTTTTTTTTTTTAAGCTGGGAATCCACCCTCTTCAAATACCATCAGGGTTCCGTGAAAAGGGAAGAAGGCTAGGCAATCAGGAGTTTCCGACACAAACCTAATGGCATTTCTTTACATAGAGTTTTCTCAAAGAGATGACTTTTCTTAAAAATGCTCCCTGATGGCCCTCATTAAAAAAAAAAAAAAAAAAAAAAATCTCTCAACGTTCATTAAAAAAATTTGCAGAATCTATTCCTGTCCTCCTGCACTTCTTCTTCCTTCCATCCTCGAACGTTTATATAAAATAGGATCTGGGTTGCACAGACCCCGTGATCTCGCCTCTCAGACACCACAGCAGAACAATCATTACGCTTCAAATTCCTAGGAGTTCCATGATAAAAGACCAACCTTATAAATCAAGCAACTCCGTTTTAAAGAATTGCATTTGCATATTTTCTGCAATGTGGCTGCTTTACATACATATTTAGTTAAATAAATGTTTTAAATCACGTGAATTGAACTAAACACTTGAATGAACTAAGCTAATTGGCTGGAATGTCATCAAAATCAACACTAACTGTTAAATTTTATTCCCCGATCTCCCTCCCACAAATATTCAACTCGAGAATTGAATATTCATATTTTCTTTAAAGATTCAACTTGAACAAAATAGGACCATCCAATTATTTTCCAAAGAGCTTCGGATCCAGAAGATTGAGTTCGGAGTTCAAAAGCCCAATTGAAATCAAGTATTTTAAAAAATAATTTTATTTTTAAGATGATTGTATAGTAAAACAGATTTCTCATGGCTATACAGGCCTCTGGATTGTAATACGTGTATAGATATGTGCATTCACCGCCACAGTCAGGACATAAAGCAGTCTCATGGCCCTCGAAATTCCTGTGGCCCATTGTAGCCAGCCTCTCTTCTCTCCTCCAACTGCTGGCGACCACTGGCCTGACCCCTAAATTCTATAGTTTTCATCTCAAGAACATCATACAAAAGGCATCATACAGTTTATGACTTTTTCAGCCTGGCGTCTCTCGCTTAACGTAATGTCTGTGACATTCTTCCAGGTCATCATCACCTGGTGTGTGTCACTCATTTGTTCCTTTTTGCTGCTGAATAGTATTCCATCGTGTGGGTCCCCCACAGTTTTGTCTTGTTTCTTCCATTCATCCTCCATTTGATGGGTACTTGGATTGTTTCCACTTCTTGGCTATTATGAATAATGCTGCTGCGAACATTCATATGCACATCTTGGTGTGGACATATGTTTTCATTTTTCTTGGCTTGCAACTGCAGGGCAGGAGGTGTTCTTCTAGAAAATATATGGGGAATAGTGTGTTACTAAAAATAATGTGAGTGAATATGTGTGATGGGAGCCAAAATGAATACTTGTCTATTACACTGAGCCAAGCTTTTTATTTTTTTTAAATAAAATAAAGTTAGTTTTGGTGTTTTATACTTGCAGTTTACCAAACTTCTCAGTTCTTTTTGTAGCTCATTCTTTTTCTTTTTTTCCCCTCTAAAATATATTTTTATTGATTTCAGAGAGAGAGGGAGAGGGAAAGAGAGAGATAGAAACATCAATGATGAGAGAGAATCATTAATTGGCTGCCTCCTGCACACCCACTACTGGGGATGGAGCCCGCAAGCCAGGCATGTGCCCTTGACTGGAATCAAACCTGGGTCCCTTCAGTCCACAGGCTGACACTCTATCCACTGAGCCAAGCCAGCTAGGGCTAGCTCATTCTTTATGGGAACAAAAGATGTTCTTTTGATTTATGTAGTCATGGTTAAGCCATGTTGACCACCCCATGAAGAACATATTTTCTCCTTGTTTTTTCCTCCCATTTCTTAATAGATTGAGGATGAAATATACTCACAAAGTGGATGACAGCAATTATGTAGCTCAAATAATCCCCAAATGGCACCATGTGCCCAAGTCCCACTGGTTCCTTCCTACCTGTCACTAGACTATTTCTAAATTTAGATCTCCTTTGACAAGGCCATTATAATGTCCATCCCTGATGTCAGCACTTTTCAACGCTTCTCTCCCTTTCATCATATTTGATATTGGAGCAACAGTTCCTGATTTCCTGAAGTCAGCAGCTATCTCATCTATAACACTTCTGATTTTTTCTTTTTTTTTCTTTTTTTTTTTTTGCCTGGAGGAACTTCAGAACCAGTAATATTTTGAGAGTAACTTTTGAGGAAGTTATGGGCTTTTTATGTGTCCATTTATAGGATATTGTGGTGGAAGATATTGGGTATGTTAATCAGGAGGGAAAAGGTTATGCTGCAGTAAAAAGTAAGACCCAAATCTTACTTAACACAACTAAAGTTTTTCTTACACTTTATGTCTGATGTGGGTCATATCAGGGCAGGTCTCTGTTCATCATAGTCATTTAGTGATCCAGTCGGAAGGAGGCTGTGCCATCTCATATCTGCCCCTGGGACCACTGAGGCAGGGGAAGGGAGCACAGAAAATCACATTCTAGCTCTTGGTGCTCCTTCTTGCACAGAGCACCTGCCATTTTCTTTTGGATTTTATTGGCCAAGAGTGGTCACATGTTTGTGTATGACTATGAGGAGTGGAAAGTCTGATCCTTCTGTGGACCTGGAACGAGTGGGGAGCTAGGGACAATGGTGAGCTCTAACAATGTTTACCAAGAAGCCCATGGGGTGTGAAGAAGCAAAAATGGACTTAATGAACAACTTTATTCATGTGATAGCTTCTCTTTGACACTTTGGATCTCAGCAAATTATTGGGTTTCTGAGTGGATGGATTAAGGAGAAGTATTATTTGAGGTTGGGCATTTTTTTTTTTTTGCGCTCAATATCTCTATAATCTTATTTTTGTCTGCATGAAGGCATTAGCATACATTTTCTGGGCTCTGAGCCAAGATGAGTCATTTGTCTGTTTTTGCATCTCCATGGTGCACTGGTCTGTGCCAGAACCAGCAGTGTCAGTCAGGAACTGCTCCAGGGATCCTAATTCCCCCAAGCCTGGTGCCCAGCCACCCCTCCTGTTAGCTCGATGGAGCCCACCCTCAACAAGAGCCACCAGCAGGGTGAAGTGCCAGGGACAATGCCACTTGGAATCTGATAAGTAACACTTAGTACTGTGCCCAGATCAACATTTCATCACCTTAGAAATGAGAAGGGCTTGTGACATTTCAATCTCTACTGAAACCCTCAGGGGTGCCTTTGTGATTACTGGGTGGGACTATTGTATCCTGCTTCCTGGATGGACCCACCCCTACCTCAGGCTATGTGAAGATTAGAGAGGGTGAAAAAGCAGAATGAAAATGTCAGATTTTTATTGGGGATTAGGAGGCACTCAACTCTAGCCAAGTTTTGTGTGGGTTTTTTTTTAAAGGAAGAAGAAAAAAAAAAGGTGCAACACAAATTCTCCCACTCAACATACCATAAAGGCATGAATTAGAAGGAAAAGAAACCCCAAACATAAAGAAACTATTTGGTCAACCAGCCAAGATTGCTTTGCTCAAAATATTTTAGTTTTCTATGATTTGGAAGTCAGCACACAGAAGTTTCTAAGACCCATCTCTGGTGTGAATGAAGGTGAATTCAGGGGACAGAGATCCCTTAAAAGTGGGAAATAGAAAAAAATGCAATGTCTTAGCCAGCCATAATTTATTCTACCAACTATCAAAAGTTTGATCAGAATATTTTCTGAGTAAAATAATCACATTCACTGATTCTTGTCATCATTGAAAAGCAGTTTGAGTTCACCTAACTCCAGCCTAGACTCCAGTAGGCATTCTCAACTCTAAGTGTTAACAGTTTCTTTAAAAAAAAAAAACCTTCAATGTGTAAAATAGACCAATACCAACCATCCTCTCTGAATCTTGTGGACCCAGTTCATCCAAGAATTGTTGGTGTCCAGTGGGGACAGCCCCACTCCTTAGAGAACCTTTGGAAACATCTAGGGGTGTTGTGAGTTGTCACAGTAACTGATGGCTGATGTCGTCTCTAACATTTAGTGTGTGGGATCAGGGATCTACTCTGTGACTTGCAATGAATGACAGAGCCCTCACAACAAAGAATTGTCCTACACAAATGTCCAATGGCCTCCGTGAAGAAACCCCCGACTAAAGGATTTAACTGCCTTTCAGAGGCAGGAGATAAGAGTCACCTACCCAGCACCAGCCTTGGCCCCTGTTTCCCTGTCAGAGGAAGCATGGTCCTCCTCCGCCTACAGAGCAAGAAGATGCAGAAACACCTCTCCCAACCTTCCCTGCAGCCGTCCCACCTAGGAGAAGGAAATGGTAGGAAGCCAAAAAGGAAGGACGCTCTGATGATGGGATGCCAGGCCCTGGGCAGGCTCGTTGGCTGATGGGCAGCCTCTCCACCCCATCAGCCTGGGTGAGGAGGACTCAGGTTTCTGCCTGAAATGGAGACCAGGCAGGGGCGCTGGGTCCCCAGCTGTGCCTTTCTCTGTGCACACCAGAGGCCCCACATCTGCCTGCACAGGCCTGGAGGCCCATGCGATGCTCATACAATCAGACTTGACAATGGATCTGCTTCTGTGCGCTGGACGATGTCCAGGTCCCCGTGGAGAGATGGCTGTGCCTGCCGTTCATCCTGAATCCTGACTGATGATCAATAGACAAATTACAATGTGGCCAAGTGCTGCAGGGAGCAGGGCATCCTCACTTCCCAACAACAGAGCCAATGTGTCTTGAAGGTGAGCAGGGATGAGCGCTGCTAAATGGATCTGCGAGAGCTCACATTTCTGAGGCTATCTAAGGAAGACGTGCAGACTCACGGGGGCAGAAATCATCTCAGGGCAAAGCAGACGATGCCCTGGGCATGGGTTGTACACTTGCAGCTTGATTTTTAAAAAAGAAGCATTTTATACGTGCAGAAAAGTGTTAGGTAACAAGCACCTGGGTACCCCCTACTTGACCATAAGAAATATCCAACTTTCAAAGTTCATTTGACCTTCTTGTGTACCTTCTCCCTATAGCCCCCGCCTCTCCCCAAGAATAACCATCCTCCTAACTTTGTTTTCTTACTATGCTTATGTTTATTATACTTTTCATGAATTCATTTATTCTCCCAAATAGTGTGTGTGTGTATGTGTATATATACTACTTGGCATATTTTAACACTTTATATTAACAACACTTTACTGTATATATCCTTCATTATAATTTGCTTAGTTTTATTGAACATAATGTCTTTCAGTTTGATTTTTGTTGATGTCTATTATTCTAGTTTATTTTAACTTCTATAACCCTGCCGTGGCTTCCAGCCAATGGGTAATCATGTTGCCTCCATGTGTTCACTCTCTCAGACAAAGTTGCAATGAACATTTTTGGGATATGGGTGTGCCAGGTATTTACCTGGAAGAGGAAGGGGTTCGCTTTTCCAGATTATGTCGGGGCAAATCAAGGGAAGTCATACAGAAGAGGTGGGGATCTGGAGCATAGGAAGGTGACTATGTTTGACCTTGCGGATGTTCGGCGGGCTAGCTGTGGGGCTTCCCCTCTTTTCTTTCTTTCTTTCTTTCTTTCTTTCTTTCTTTCTTTCTTTCTTTCTTTCTTTCTTTCTTTCTTTCTTTCTTTCTTTCTCTCTCTCTCCCTCCCTCCCTCCCTCCCTCCCTCCCTCCCTCCCTCCCTCCCTCCCTCTCTCTCTCTCTCTCTCTCTCTCTCTTTCTTTCTTTCTTTCTTTCTTTCTTTCTTTCTATCTTTCTTTCTTCTTTCTTTCTTTCTTTCTTTCTTTCTTTCTTTCTTTCTTTCTTTCTTTCTTTCTTTCTTTCTTTCTTTCTTTCTTTCTTTCTCTTTCTTTCAGAATTATCCTTCCCCATTAGGAGCATCCTTTCTGGGACTATTTGATCAAGATGGCCTTCCTATCCCCTAGCTGGGCCAGTCACTCTTTCTAGGGAATTTGATTCTGGGGAGGAAGAAAAACAGCTTGAGAATGACTGAAACCCTCTGTGATGTCCTGACATTTTCCCCCTTATTTTTCTCTTTGTGGATCCTCAGAAGCAACTCAGTTCTTGCCCTTCCTCAGGCCAGTTCTCCAGCCATACCTTGCTTTTTTGAGCTACTCGTTTCTTAGCTTAAGTTGGCTGGACCCAGTGTTTGTGGGATGCAACCAAAGATCACCAACTGATACATCCTCCAGGGCATCTGGTAAGGATGGCAGGTGGGAGGGTTTTCAGTGTCCTTCCTGTCCTCTTCCCATGTGTTCATACCCTGCCTCAGACCATCCAACCCTGGAGAGGGGCTAGGGTGTGGCTCTTTCTCATTCTTGGCCATCATTCACATTTATCTAGCACCAATGTTGAGCTAGCATTGTGTTGACATGAAAGACATATTCTTTACCCTTGGAGAGGCCCCGGTAAAAGCTTGAAGTCTCATGAGGGACCACAGGTCATTATTTTACGCAGGAAAGAAATGTCCATCTAGGTCACTGTCTCACTCCTTTCCTCCTCAGAGGTCCCGTAGAAGACTCAGTGTCCACTAAAGGATTGTTTTGTGCTTGGTATGATCCAGAAACTGGGGAGAAGGCATAGTCCTTTCTTTTAAGGCAGACAAGATATTTCATCAACACATGACTTGGCCTTGCCAACATGTGAACTCACTAGCAGTGACTGGTGAGCTCATAGGTCCAATAAATCAAGAGACCCCATAAACAAGGTCAGTGATTTCAAATCCATTTCCCAAACACGAACAGATGAGTCTGAAAGATACAGATGACAGACTCTGCAAGAGGTTGTGTGGTTGCATGCATTGTGATTGCTTCTAAGTAAAATAAGAAAAAAGAGGAACTGTTCTCACATAGGAGCTTAGGTAGTGCTCTTTATTAAGTTGCTCTTAATCCCCTGCATCTCTATCACTTTATTTTTGAAACAGGACACTCTCACCTGCCTCTCCCCGCTCCCCAATTTTCATTTGGAAAATCTTCCCTCCCCAGCTTGAATCATATGCTCTGGGAGTCAGGGGTTGGCCTAAGACCAGAGCTACCTGGCAACAGTGAATCATCAGGCGTGAGCACATGACTGAAGCTACCCCAATCAGAATGAGTCTCAGGACTTCCCTGGAAGCTCTGGTTCTTTTCCTCTGGAGGATGAGGCTGGAGGTGTCGAAGACCCCTTGTCACCTGGAGCCTGAGAAGGAAGCAGTCACAGCTGAAGATAGTGCTAAGGCACCAGAGAAACTGAGTGTCATTGAACTGGGTCCAGAATCCAGCCATGCTTGAAACCAGCACAATCCCTCAGTGTTTTGTTTTGAGAGCCAATATATTCTCTTCTTGCTGAAAAAAAAGTTTGATTTGCATTTTCTGTCACTCACTACCAAAGGGGAAAAGTCCTTAGTAACACACTGGAGTGGCAGAGCAGCCAAAATATCGAGGCCTCAGTTTCCCCACCTGTCACTCAGGGCATTGATCTAATGAGGTTCACCACCATTGTCTTCCAGCAACACCGTCCCAGTTCTCTGATTCTGGGTGATTCTTCACCATCTTTTCTGAGTGACTGAACTTTGGGATGGTCTGCCTAGTTTCAAATGTCAGTGTCACCACCACTACCACTAGCTGTGACTTTGGACAATTTACTTAAGCCCTCTGTGTCTCAGTTGTCTTATCTGTAAAGTGGAAAAAGAGATAATATGACCTTCATATTATCTGCTTTAGTTTATAAATTTCTTTAATGAATATAATTTTTGTAATGTACTTAATTTTTTTGGCTACCCAGAATCAATTGTTTGGTAACCAAACCCCAAATTCCCTGGGAAACCATCTCCCCAATTTTCATCCAAATGACTTGACCAGCACTCTGTCTGGTGGGCTAAGACCATCAGGGTTTTCCTCTCCCGGCAACTATGATTGGTTCAGGGCTGGGCATGTGACACACTGAGGACCAATGAGATGTAACCAGACTGTCGTGACTTTGGGGATTGTGGCAGAGACTCTTTTCTACAGGACTTAGTCTGTCCTGCAGCCATGACAGGAGATTGTCTCTAAGAATGGAGGTGAGAGGGAAAGGAGGAGCCGAAGAGCAGGACACATCAGTCAGGATCTGATGACATCATTTGAGCATCCAGCACTTCTTAGTTACTTGGTGTTCTAAGTTCCTTTAATTTAAAGCTACTTAACTCATATTTCCTGTGGCATGCAACCAAAGGTCCTAACTGATAAAATCATTCAGTTGTGTGAAGTTTGCCTTTAAAAAGGAGTGTTCACCCTGACTGGTGGGGCTTGGTTGGAGGGTCATCCTGTACACCACAAGGTTGCAGGTTCAGTCCCCGGTCAGGGTGCATCTGGGAGGCCACCCATTGAAGTTCCTCTCTTCCTTTATCTCTCAAATCAATTAAAAATCTATAATAATAAAAGCATACTATGCTAATTAGACTGGATGTCCTTCCGGATGACCTTCCAGACGAAGCCGGGGCTGCGAGGGAAGCCTGGGTCCCAGGTGCCAGAGGGAAGCCGGTGCCGGCAGCCACGGGAAGGAAGGCCTATTCTTGCACGAATTTCGTTCATCGGGCCTCTAGTAAATAAAGAGGTATTCAGTCTCATCCTAGAAGGAATAGTGATAACAGGACTGCAGACACATGGCAGTCCAAGGAGGAAGGTGATGGCTGGGAGGGGGGCTCTGACATCACACCGGACAGCTGGTTGCTACTCTAGATTCAGCGGGTTCTGTAGGAAGAATCCTCAAGTTATCAATTTTCTCCCTTCATTCCTCCAGAAGCTGTCCTGTTCTCTTAAGACAGCACACGAGTAGCTTAGGACCACTTTAATTATTCCAACAGGGGAGACACTGAGGAAAAGTTACAGCCTGAACCGTTGGAATGTGGTGATGCGGAGCTTAAGGATTGCCCAGGTGGGGCTGACCTCATCCAGCACTTTGATGCTGAATTGCATACTCTGGTTTCCATCAACGTTTAGGAATGTTGGATCCCTGCTCTGCCAAGGCCTCAGACAGATGGGGAAACATTCATATGCACAGAGTGAAAAAATCCATCACAAAGGGAGAATTTCAATTGCCTTACCACCATTGACCCAGAATACCAGGGTCTAAGATGAAGGTTTCAAAAAGTGTCTAAATGAGCTGCTTGGTTGAATGGAGCAAAGGTTCCGACCAGCCTTGAAGGCTGGCCATTCAGCAAATACACTGGCACATGCAGGATGGTGTCTGAGCCTGGATGTGCGTTAGTGGAACAGCAGGTCATGTCCATTTGACTCGCTAATCAGTTTTCCTGAGTTTTCTGGGCAAGTTAATCACTTTCTCTGGTCTTCATTAGGTGTACATGGTGTTTCTGTTGCAAAGACCTTCGTGGTTACGTTCTTATTTGATAGTAAATGTTGATGGACACCAGGCCTGCTTATTGCCTCTGGCCCTGGGTCAGACCAGGAAATGGGATTTATGAGAAATGTCACAAGGGTCATAGGGGCAGGAGTAAAGAAGTAACCACGGAAACACTGCTCAAAGATCTGTGGAAAGTTGCAAAACCCAACTGAGTGTTGTATTAGGGCTCTTCAGAGAAACAAAACCAATAGGAGGTGTGTGTGTGTGTGTGTGTGTGTGTGTGTGTGTGTGTGTGTGTAAAATTGTAAGGAATTGGTTCACATGATTATAGAGGCTGAGAAGCCCCACTATATGCCATCTGCAAGCTGGAGACCCTGGGAAGGCAGTTCCCATCTGACTCCAAAACCTGAGAACCAGGGGAACGAATGGTTTAAGTCCCAATCCAAGGCCAGGAAAAGACAGAGGTCCCAGCTCAACCAATCAAGCCCAAAGAATAAATTTTCGAAGAGTAAATTTTCCCTTCCCCTGCCTTTTTGTTCTATTCAGGCCTCAACAGATCAAAGGATGTCCATTTACATGAAGGGAGCAATCTGCTTTACTCAGTCCACCGATTCACATGCTAATTTCATCTAGTAACACCCTCACAGGTAAATTCAGAAATAACCTTCAACCAATTATCTGGGCACTCCATGACCCAGTCAAGCTTACACATAAATTAATGATCACAATGGGCCCTTTCTGAAGACAAATCAGAGGAGAGAATGCAAATTTGTCAGTTTGTGAAATTTATTTAAAAAGGCAGATATTGACCAAGGCCTACGGGTTTTAAAGATGAAAAAGAAATGGTTACAAAGATGAACTGAGTATAGAATAACTTGGCATTTCACAGATTTAAAATAGGAAGTTTCAGCTCTTAGTAGATGGCTCTTGGTACCATTCAGGATGGGTGAGGCAATGCTGCAGTAACAAGCAAGACTCAAATCTCAGTGGCTTCAAATGAGAAACGGTTCATTCTCATGGAGGCTGCATACCCATTTCAGGGTCAGCTGGCACTTCTGCATGCTGGTACCCAGACTCCCAGGGGCTCCACCTAGGCACATCCTTCTACACTAACTGTGGCAAGAGGAATGGAGACTGGCTTGTAAAATATTTGCCCAAGAGGGACAGTACCACTTCCTCTCACATATCACGGGCAAAGACAGTCACATGACTTCCAAGACAAGGAGTCTGTAAGGAGACTGGAAATGTTGGTGAACAGTACTCGAAATCACCACACCCTATGAGGTGCAGCAATGTGTAGCTTTGTGAGGCATGGATTCCACTCTCCTACAGCACAGTGTTGGGCCTCTTAGCTGCTGAGCAAGGCCAGCCCACTCACTCCTCAGGACCCAGATGTCAGAAAGACCCGGGGTCTCTCTTGCCCACTTTGTATAACTCTCATGAATTGATGCAGAGGCAGATTCTTTGTGACAAATTAGTCCTGAAGTGGAAGCCAGCAGTAAAGAGCCAGAGAAGAGGTTTAAAGGAGTTCTCAGTAAACAGCTCTTCTGGAAAAAAATTAGACACAAATGCAAAGGACAAAAATGACAAAGTTGTGTAAATGACAGAATAATGTCAATGTTGATATTTTGCAGTAAAGCTGTTGTGTCATCCTTTAAGTGCATCCAATTAAAGCTAAATCTCACAGCTGTTTAATATCCACTCTCTTTTAAAAAATATGTTTTCCTTAATCATTAAATGTGTATCATTCTCTTTTCTCCTTCAAAGATCTCTTTCACTTCCCCCTGGTAATTTTACCTTATTTTATCCTATAAATTATTTGGGTTATAAAACAAACATAAGATATATTTAGGTAAGTAATTATTAAACATCAAAACAACATTTTATTGGAAATGCATGTTGTTCGGAGGTGGATGGAGGGGCTCAGGGAATCTTAATTAAAGGACACTTGCCCCAGACCCCAACATTACAAGCTGCCTGCTTGTTGAATGTGTGGCGGTCTGACTTACCTTGAAGCAAGGCACTATGGGAAGCTTCCGGATGGGGGAAAATTGTACCTTTTTTTCTAAAATGGGAAAAGGGCCATTGCGAAAGGGGAGATGGAAAAGAAGGACGGTGAGGGTCTGCTCAGGTAAATCAACACAGGAACCTCAACATACGGGAGAGTTTGAGGGGCTGTGCCCACATCCTCATGGAGAGTGTGTGCCTCCAGGAGTAAGTCGGCCTCAGTTTGAAAACCCTTCCTGTGCCCCCGCTGCTCCCACAGGAACAGCTAGAATTGCTAGGGAGCATTGGGCGCTTTGCACAGGACTTCTCACCCATGTCCATTTGTGCCCTTGCAGCGATGCTAGGAGGTGCTCAGAGCAGGAACTGGTCTTCACCGCCACCTGCCATGTGTGGGGAGGCGGTGTGTGTGTTTGTTTGGGTGTCCATACACTGGTTCCCACACCTCTCTTCTCTTCCTCTTCCTCTTCTCTCCCTCTTCCTCTTCTCTCCCTCTTCCTCTTCCTCTTCTCTCCCTCTTCCTCTTCTCTCCCTCTCCCTCTCCCTCTCCCTCTCCCTCTCCCTCTTCCTCTTCCTCTTCCTCTTCCTCTTCCTCTTCCTCTTCCTCTTCCTCTTCCTCTTCCTCTCCCCTCCCCTCCCCTCCCCTCCCCTCCCCTCCCCTCCCCTCCCCTTCTCCTCTCCTCTCCTCTCCTCTCCTCTCCTCTCCTCTCCTCTCCTCTCCTCTCCTCTCCTCTCCTCTCCTCTCCTCTCCTCTCCTCTCCTCTCCTCTCCTCTCCTCTCCTCTCCTCTCCTCTCTTCTCTTCTCTTCTCTTCTCTCTCTCTCTCTCTCTCTCTCTCTCTCTCTCCCTTCCTCCCCTATTTTCCTATCTTCTATTCTCTCCTCTTGTCTTCTTTCTCCTTGAAAGCATTACCACAGAACTAAGGCTTGGATGTTTTTGCATAAAACCACTACAAAGGGGGCAAGACTGCCATTTCTTTGTGGGCCTGGGTCCAAGCCTTTGACAGATGGAGCTGATATCAGAGGAAACAAACTGTTGATGTTATATTGCAATTTCACTGTGGGCACTAGGTATTTGCATGGGGGAAGCAAATAGACTAGGGTTGAAGCAGATAAATTTCATTCCAAAACCGCTAAAATGAAAAGCCAACTGCAAATTAGGTCTGAAATGGACCTGCCTGTCCTCAGAAATTTCACAGTGACAGATGAGTTAGTCCCCACGAGGAACACAAACCTACTTTGCTTTCAGAGAGCGAAGACGGCTAATGAAGACCGCGCCTCTAAGCAGCTCTGAGTCAGCCAGGGCTCAGTCAGCCTCCGTTAATAGCCTGCCGCTCCTCAGCCGGGCTTCTTAATTAAGTTGCAGTAAGAATTGACCTTTAAGAAATCCCCAAACATCTGAGTCCTTGAGTTTATTTATTAATTAATATTCAATTTTCTCTTATTTAAAGTTAATTAATTGTTATGTTATTTTAAAAATTAATAGTAGTTTAAAGGAATGGCTTGGAAAGGGATGCGTTAGCGCCCTCCTGGCATCTATCACATGGAATAGAGAGCTAAGAGAAACACATGAAGTGAAGTAAGATAATCTGTAGGAAAGTGTTTTATTCCATTTTATCTAGTTCATCCATTCTGCCTCAAGCCAGTATCCCAACCTCCCTTCTTGCCCCCAAACCCTTATCAGTCCAGAAGGTTCTTATGCTGCAGTAACAAACAAACCCCAATCGCAGTCATTTAACACATCGAGATTAATTTTTCTTTCTCACACAAACATGACTGCTGGCTCAGAGGACCCTTGAGGACAGGGTTCCCTGTGGACTCGGCCATCTCGGGGGCTTCATCTTGAGGAGTCAGCCTGGCCACACCAGATTCCACCCCCACAGGTCAGGGGTGAGCCCTGGGCTCCCGTACCTGCCATGGTGCTTCAGGGAAGTGACACACAACGCCTCTTCCATCCACACCAATTGTCTAGAATGTGTCTCACTGGCACCCCCTCCCCAGCTTCAAGGGGACAGGAAGCGGCATCCCCTGTGTGTCCTGAAGGAGGGGAGAACCAGCTGTGTATAAACACTCAAAATTTCTATCATTTCTCCTTCCCAAAATTTAACGCCTCCAAGACCCTCCTGCAAACAAAATTCTGGAGCCACGAATGCATTTCACAATATGGGGGTGCATCTATTTTCCAAAAGAAATAAGCAATAATTTTCTCCTTTTACATAGGGCAGGACCCATTCCTCTTACCCAGAATAGTGCCTGGCACATAGCGGGCCTCAGAGATATCGGTTGAGTGAGGTCACGAGTAAATGACGGGTGGAATGAACGAACAAGGGCCGTGCAAAGCCCCTCCCGCGGCGTCAGGACTCCTCTGCAATCCTGCCAGCTTTGCAGGGTGCAGCCCTGGGAAGATGCGAGAGCCAGGTTCCCCTTGTCCTGCTGACAGCTCTGTGAGCAGCTAAGCCTCACACACACGGGGCACGAAGGAACATGTGTGTGTGCAGAAAAGGGCCTGGAGCTCGGGAGCCACTGGCTGCTTCACGAGGGACACCAGCCAGGGGTAGTGCCAGTATGGAGGGCGGAGACTGGGGAGGACTGAGCAGAGCAGAGGGAAGCATCACAATATGATCTGGGGTTAGGGACTCAAGAAAAGATTGAACTTGAGGCAAGTAGAGAGGAGGAAGGGTCTGGCTTGATAGTTGTTGGGGAAATCTGAATTACACAAATAAAATTATGTACCAATACAAGAAGACAGGAAACCAGCGGGGGGAGGGGGGGGGGAGGGAAATGACCTGGCTTTGTTAATAATCAGGATTGTCTTATCTGTATAAGCTCAGACCAGTGGAATAATACCAACAACACACCCTGCACGGGACTCTACAGTTTGCAAAGCATTTTAAAATAGAGAATCGACGCTATGAACATTACATCGCATGGGCACCCCACACACCGTCAAAATACCTCACAGGCAGTTACTTCAATCCTCAGAGCAAGACTGTTTCCATGTGACAATGAGGTGGAAGGTTAATTATTTTGGCTGAGGTTGTACCATTAGTGGCAGAGTCAGCATCTACACTTTGAAGCCAGGCATAAGGCCCCAGAAGACGCTCACTGAACTCTGCATCCTGCAGCCCCTGAAGAAGATGAAATAAAACTCTTGTGATCATGCCAGTGGTTGGAATCCATCACTCACTCAGAATGACGGGGCTACAGCTTCTCAGAGGGAATGACCTCTGTTTGGAGGTCGTTGAGGGGCAAATACCTAAATGTTGTCTCGGCCTGGTCTTATCCTGTAGTACAAAGACAGTTTGTCCTATATTTCCCATCTTTTATTTATTCTCTGAGGAGCAAACACTAATTGAGCGCTTTATTATGTACTGGGTGCTGTTGGAAGATTTCATGTGTGTTACCTCACACACCTCGTCTTAGTCTGTCCAGGCTGCTGCCACAAACACCACAAAACGGATGGCTCAGAAACAAGACATGTATTTCTCAAAGCTCTGGGGAGAGGGGAAGTCCGGGATTATGCCACCAGCAGATTCGGTGTCTGGTG
Organism: Cnephaeus nilssonii; assembly: GCF_951640355.1. Classification (NCBI taxonomy): domain Eukaryota; kingdom Metazoa; phylum Chordata; class Mammalia; order Chiroptera; family Vespertilionidae; genus Cnephaeus; species Cnephaeus nilssonii. The sequence continues at coordinate 67,192,604 of NC_137082.1, read as the reverse complement.
AGAAGCTGTTTAATAGCTCTTTCCGATGTGTCCTCACGTGGCAGAGGAAGAGGGATCACTCTGGGGTCCCTTTGTAAGGGTGCTCATCCCATTCATGAGGGCTCCACTCTCACCACCCCATCACCTCCTAAAGCCTCCATCTTCTGATAACATTAGCTCGGGGTTAGGATCTCAACACAAGAATTTGGGGGGGGGACACAACCATTCAGTTCATAGCACAACTTTCACAGTCACTCTTCCTGCTACGTGGGGGGGAGAGGGGAAGTCCGGGATTATGCCACCAGCAGATTCGGTGTCTGGTGAGAAGCTGTTTAATAGCTCTTTCCGATGTGTCCTCACGTGGCAGAGGAAGAGGGATCACTCTGGGGTCCCTTTGTAAGGGTGCTCATCCCATTCATGAGGGCTCCACTCTCACCACCCCATCACCTCCTAAAGCCTCCATCTTCTGATAACATTAGCTCGGGGTTAGGATCTCAACACAAGAATTTGGGGGGGGGACACAACCATTCAGTTCATAGCACAACTTTCACAGTCACTCTTCCTGCTACGTGGGCACCAGGATTAGAATCCTCCCATTTTACAGATGAGGCACGGAGGAAACTGAAGCCCAGATTGGCGAACTCACTGGCGACACATCTGGGCCCCCTTATGGATAGAGGCCTCCTCGCTTCACAGCCCACACTCTCGGCATCACCCTCCATCCCAGGTCAAACGTCACAGCCTCCAGGCAGACGTCCGTGACCCGCTCAGGCAGAATTCAGGACTCCCTCTGGGCTCCCTCACGCGCTCTCATGCCTCTCGTAGGGCATGGCCATACGGTTCTGTGATTTTATTTGCACATTTGCCTTCCCTGTCGGTTGTCGGCTTCTTGGGCTTTTATTCCCAGGGACGGGCACATGCTGGGACCTTCACCCATGTCTGTGCGTGAATGAATAACTGAGTGGCTGCCTGACTTCAGTCATTCCTATGAATGTCGCAGGCACTTCCTGAGGCCTACACTTGTGCTCATTTATATGAGACACTGAGAGAGACAGAGGGTCGCATAGACAGAGGAAGAGAATCATAGACAGAGAGACCAAGGACGAGAGAGAGCGCCACAGAGATAGGAGAGGCAGGGGAGCACAAGGAAAGACCAAAAGAGGGAGAAAAGGGGAAAAAGGAGGGTGGAGAAGGAGCCTCCAGCCCCGATTGAGCCCTCCAGGGTAGGGGTGCCCACAGAAAGGTTCCTCTCCACACCACTGGCTTCTCTGCCCTCACCCACTCTGCTCCGGCCACACCCACACCTTGCCAGTCATCGCCGGTGCAAAGCTCTCTGCTGCCTCAGGGCCTCCGTGCCCATCTAGACCACGCAGCCATCTCCACGGGCCAGTCGTCATGTGGTCGATTCTGATGGCGAAAATAACTAATCGAATCCCTAAAATTTGTTTACTCTGAATGCATTAAGGTGCTACTTATCAAATCAGAACTGTATTACCTCTTAAATTACTTTTGGGGGAAAAATCAATGTAGTTTATTTAACCACAGTCCAGGAAAGAAAAAGCAGGAGAAAAATGGCCCGGAGGAATCTGTGTGATACGCTCTCCTTGACAGGAAACCTGGGCGGAAGTGGAGGGTAGACGAGAGCGGTGGTAACTTGGAGGAACAAGCTGACCCCCGGTCCCTGACTGGTCATATCTGGGCTCCTCCTTACAAAGAGCTCCTCAGGCCATCGCCCCGTCTGAACTTCTCTCTGCCCAAGTGAGTAGAAGAAAAGGGCTGTTGACCCATTAGGTGGTTAGTGTGGATGTCGATGCTATTTCTTTTTCAAAATAAATTTATTCAGGTGACATTGGTGAATAACATTATAAAAGTTTCAGGTGTACAAATTCCATAATACATCACGTGTATATTGCAACCTGTGCTCAACACCCACTATCTAGTTTCCCTCTGTCACCATATATTTGACCCCCTTTACCCCTTTACCCTCTTTGTCTAATGCTATTTCTTTTTTTAAAATTCTCATCCAAGTATATGGGGTGGGAGAGAGAGAGAGAGAGAGAGAGAGAGAGAGAGAGAGAGAGATCAGTTGCCTCCCATATGCACCCGCACTGGGGATCGAACCAGCAACTTAATCATTAATACATTGAGCCTCCATTTGGACTCGCTATCAGCACCACCATTTGGATTCCAAGAGCAAAGTGGGAGCTCATTCAGATACCACCACCACCTGAACTGCTTTTATTTTAAAAAATCTTTTCTTTAGATTTAAAAGTTCTCAGGTTGTTTGCACCAAGTCCTGGCTCTTCTGTCTTTGGTGGGATTGGCAGTTCCCATGGGATGGCACACACAGCGTTACTCCCAGCTGCATAGACTCCAAGAAGCTCGATCAGCTGATGCTTCCAGAGAGTCTGTGAGCTCCCAATGCCCTTTACTAAATTCCTTTTCTGCTTAAATAGCTAGATCGGATTCCATTGCCAGCAACCCTGGCAGATGTGCTGGTTAAGATCTACTTTATACGCTCATCATTTCTGGGTCGGAACAGCTGGTGGCTGCCGGGATAGCCACCACCCCAGTGTCTGACATGCAGGAGTCATTCCTGCTCGCTTCCCCATGAGAGCTGACAGACTAGCCAAGTGGAAGAATTTACTTATTACTTGTTTTTAAACAGCTCTGTTGAGGTGTAATAGGTACAGGAAAAAAATGCACATATTTAATGTACACAGTTGGATGAGTTTGAACATATGCACATGCTGTGAGACCTTTTATTAGTATAAATAAATGCTACGTTGTGTCAATATATGTTATGTTATAGAAGTTATTAAGCTTTAATATATTTATTTATACATACATAAATAAAAGTTATATATAAATGGATGTAATTTTTGTCATGTAAATATAGATATTTTAAAAGAAAATTGTAGTAAAACATTCAAAATGTGCCCAAATGAAGCTCAATATCATTGTGGTTTGATACCCACCATCATGGATTAAAATGTATATATATATATTCATGTACAAGCTTCACTTTGTTAGGAATTCTGCATTGTTCTTTTTTTCTGGATGAACTTGTATTCCCTGGCAGAAATTTCATCTTAATGCATTATATATTTGTTCTTGGAAGTCTTTTATTAATCACTCTATCATATTATCACTGACTGCAACAAAAATAGGCTCATAAATTTAAATTTAAAAGTTTTAATTGACTACAAGTCTTTAAATTTTAAAGTAAATTGTTTTTAATTCAATTATTATTATGCTTGTTAGAACACCATTGATCAAAACAACATAAATATGTCACAGCTGGTGATAAGTAGTGATTAATCCTTTAAAAAGTAAAGTACTTTGGGACACACTTCTCTTAATATGACAGGTGGGACTGTTTATTTCTCAATTAATGTATTCATGAATGAATGTTGGTATTTTAAAGAGACAGGTTTCGGCATCAATTGTGTTTTCTTTCGTGTCTGCACCGAGCGCCTGTTCACACAGACCAGCAGATGGGAGGGAAGGGCCCCTGCTGCATGCTGCTCACGTGTTGGGGCTCCTTTCAAGTTGTATGCCAAAAAGTAATAGTGATTTTTAATCATCTATGAGCCGACATCAGTACGGTTCTTCAATTTCAGTGACAGTGGAGAATTGAACATAATCAGACTCTACAAGGTCGAGGTTCCCAGGGATCAGAAATGTTAGTGTTCTGCACATCGAGGTGAATATTTCAAAATGTGCCTTTCCTTGGTGCCCTGAAGGACTTTGCACAGAAGGGGAGGCGCTCTGCAGGGTGGGTGATGCCTTTTCAGTGGGGATGTCCTCCCTTCTCCACCTCCTCCACCCTCCCTTCGCTGGGGGAGGACAACTGCGTGGATCAGTCAATGGCTCTCTTCCCCTGTGGCTTCCGGTTGGGTTTGGCCAGTGAGAAACCCGGGCTGTGGGTAGAAGCTAGAAGCAAGGGGAGGAGAGTAAGGTCGGTCACTTGTTCCCGAGTCTCACCTGCAGGTGACCCAGGCTGCATCTTCAGAAGGACAAGCTCCTTCACATTTTGCACAGCCTCCCCTGTCTCCAGGTTCTAGAAACCTCTCCCTCCCCTCACCCAGCTCAGGGCCCCACCACCCAAGGGGGCTGCACTATTATTGCAGCCACACTTTTATAAATATTTCCTCTATGAAACACTCATCAAATTCCCCAGTTTGAGTGCACTTTCTGTTTTATGTCGGTACCCTGACTGACAAACCTGTTTTTTATTTAGTGGGCAAAGGACATTTGTGAAGGAGGGAGTGGCAAATAGGACTCATGTCAGTGGAGGGTCTGCAAATGGATTCTCTTCAAACTGTTCGTGCCTGTGAACCTCTAGAAAATCTTCATGGCCCTCAGGGGTCTGGGGACTCCAACTGGATGATGGCTCTTCTGGTACCCGCCCACCCATCTCTGCCCCCTCCACTGAGTAGTGATAAGGACTCAGTTGGGAACCAAATAGGCACTGAAGAAACGGGCGCGTGCTTTTTCATGAGTGCCAACGACACAGGCGAATCCTACCAAGCCACGCCGTGTGTCCAGCACCTGCTATCCTTTCCTGCTGCCCAGCCACTCCCACCACTGGCCTCACACGCAGGGGAGGCACACGCCCCCCCCCCCCCGCCCCCGAGCTGATGGATGAGCTGATGGGGGCTGGTTTCATGAAGCCAGAACCCCATGACCGCCTGCTGGAGTCTGGCATCGATCACCCTGGACAGCGAGCCGCCTGGCTTCTCCTCCAGGCTCCCCGCAATGCTGATTTAGAAATTCCAGACAGCCAACCCATCGAGAGTTCTTTATGGCAGCAGCGGGCACCTGATCTACCATAACATGTAAAAAGATAGGGGTCCCCAGGCAACAACAGCAGCTGCAGTTTAAGTTGAAATTGGGGTTAAATGTGTGCTGTGTTGAATTCACCTGCTCGGGGAGAGCGATGATCTCGAATCTTCCATCCTGGAATTGGCTAGAAGCCCCCTGGGGCCAATTGCCATTATTCTTGGTGCCACTGAGACTTGGGGCTGCTGGCACATGGCTGTGGGGTGTGTTTGCATTAGCTGCTACTGTGATTTTTTAACTTCCGGAGGGTATTTAAGATTCTAGCATTTATTTACTTATTGTTTGTTTGTTTGCCAGTTTACAGCCATGGCTTATGTGATCATTTGGATTATTGTTCAGCAAATGTTCCCTTCCTTCTCTTCACATTGTGAAGGGAGAACACTTCACAGCCCTTGGATGTGGGTTTGGCTCTGTGAGTTGCTTTGACCAGTTGAATGTCAGTGGAAGGGAAAAGAATGAAGAAATGTGTCCCTGCTTTTGTTTGTCCTGCTCTTGCTCTAGGGATCAGACACTAGGGATCGGGGAAGGCCGTAGACCTGAGCCCCAGCCTGCACCAACCCTGGGGAGCCCATCCGCCATCAGAGCCACGGGGACCCCAGGGCCTGTGAGTGTGGGAATCGGCGCTTCTAGTAAATCGGTAAGATAGGCTGGCAACAACTGACAAATGACTGAATTTGCAAATTCTGTTCTGCTGAACCCAAGGGAAGTCGTTTTCAAAAGATTTCTCTGCTCAAAATCAGCTTTCATCCATTCAGGCATTTATTTCTTAATGTACTTGTTTATTCTGCAAACGCTTTTTGATCACCCGAGGTATCAAGCACTGTTCTAGAGAGACTCATCCATCTCTGTGTATCTGGGTTGTCTCTTGATCTTCGCGAGAGAAACGAGGTTATGCAGGTGCACATTCTTCAAGTGCTTTGAAAGGCAGGGCATAAATCAGCCTGTTTCCCAGCTCATGCCTCCTGCTCCGCTGGGCTGCATGGCATTCACTGAGGCCGGCCTGTGTGAAACTGCATGAAACTGAGGCTTTGGGGAGACGGGGTGGAGAGAGGTGATGCTCACCGCCTGCCCTGGGGGACACAGGTGTTTGAACCCCTTGCCTGGGTTAACTGGCTCTGCCACTTATGATTGGCCTTGATTCTGTTTTCAGACAAAGAAACTGAGGCTCAGCGAGAGGTAATAACTCACCCAATTACTGGCACAGAGGAGGAGCAGTAAGCGTTCAATATTATCATGCCTCATCCCATGATGAGAGAAGTCACAGATTGAGCTCTTGAACATCTGTGCACAGGAGAGTAGCCGTAGCAGCCCTACTGCTGTCCTCTGAAAGGCCTGTTGGCAGGGTTGGTCCTTGGCTGGTGTCTGAGAACTTGGGTTCTGGGAGATTCCCAACACCGACTGGTAAGAGCGATCACTGTGCCTTCACTGTTTGTACAAAACAATACGGTTTATGCAGAACACGGGCTTTCCTTCTGGGAGTCCAGAGTTGGTACATGCCAGGCAGCGGCTGCCACATGACCAGTCTCCACTAAAAACCCCGGGTGTCTAATGAGCTTCCTGCTGGGCGACATTCCACACTCACTGTCACACTTGTTGGTGGAGGAATTAAGGGAGTCTTGTGTGACTCCAATGGGGGGCTGGGGGGGAGGACTCCGGAAGCTTGCTCCTGGTTTCCTCTGGATTTCTCCCTTTGCAGACTTGTTTTGTATCCTTTTACTGTAATAAAATCATCTGAGTACTTGATCTATGAGCATGACTATGCTGAGTCCTCCCAGTGAATTGGCAAACCTGAGAGTGGTCTTGGGGACCCCCAACACAACACCCCTTCCCTTTCCTTGACTCCACGCCTTTGCTTTAAGCCCTTCATCCTAAAACAAGACACTGCCCTTGACTTGTAGGATCATTTGACTGATCCATAGGACCTTGTTCAAATCTCATCTTGACTATGAGTTTTGAAAGGCTTTCACCTTCTTGAGATTCTATAGCATTTACTTCCAGAATCATCCATCAGGAGCTGTGTCTCAAATAATTATCAATTCCTTTCCTAAGGACTGTCTGAGTTTTGAGTCTTGTGACATGTGTCAATTTATCACAGCCCTTAGCCTAGATGCCAAGACAAAATGATATAAAATGAATGTTTTGACATTGGTTTGCCTTGTCCTTAATACCCTGTGTTCATCGAAAAACATTTTTTTGAAGATAGAATCTTAATAGACCAAATTATTACCTAACTTCAAAATATTTTGACAGTTCTTTGCAGATACAGCTATAGCAAAATATGTCTCTCAGTTATAGTGACTGCAACTGGAATTGGCCCTAGGTCTGTGAATCCTATTTTAAAATGTGATTAGGATTTTATTTCCGATAGCCTGATGGTTTTAACTCATTAAGCCAGTCATCAAAAATTGATTGAGTGCTTACAAAGTGTCTTTCATTGTGAAGGTTGTGGAAACTCAAAATGGAGAAGACATTCTCTGCTTTGGAAAGACTCAGTTCTATGTTTGATACCTTTTGTAGATATTTTTTGTGCCCACTGAGCCCATGCCCCTTTCATGGAATACCTTCAGGGGATGCTCACCCCTCTCCCAGGTAGCACTTGCTCTCAGGAAAACTGACCCCATGTCTAATTACAGCAGTGGGATCTGAATGCTCCAAGATAACTTGCATAATCCCACCCTCTTTGCCACAAAACAAGGCATAAGCCAATCAGCATATACTATTTTTCTTAGGCACAGAGTGGCCCAATCAGTGCAGAGTTCATATTTTCCTTGGAAGCCTCCTTCTGGATAGGCAAGAAATGGTGACTTGAATCCTGGAAATGCTGGGCCATTTTGGGAAGCCAGGTTGAGGAGAAGGGCAGAAAGGCACCCTACAGAAAACCAAATACAAAATAGAGAACGACATTAATCAAGGCACTCCTGATGGTCCAACCTTTGGACTTCCTATTTACATGAACCAACAAATCATTTAAAAGAATTAAGTAAAAATGTGTTCGCACTTTTGATGTTTGCATTCAAAATTAATCTAAGTTATTTAGCTCCATGGTATCTATCGATCTATCTATCCTTCCTCCTATTGTCTCTACCCTGATTTTCCTTTGGGAAAATCATTCTTCCTATCTTCCCAGACACATTTTGGGTGGACTGATCCCAGGCACAGAAACATAGGGGAGCTCATATGAGTTTACAGCAAGCAGCACTCTCCACCACGCTGACTTAGATGACTGGTTTGGGAATAGACTCATGACCCAGTCTGGGAGAGCAAACATATATAAGACTATGAGACCCCCTATCCTCCCCTAGTTTGTGTGCTGTCAGGATCTGTGTTCTAGATACCCAGGAGCAATTCTGCCACCAGACTAGAACCCAGAACGGCCAGAAGATGGAATCCAAGGACGAAGCCAACATTAGAAAAAGCAGAGATGAACGAGAAGAACTGGTTCAAACGATCCTGGATCAAACCTGCCTTAAAGCATGCTGCCTCTGAACTTCTCCGTTAGGGGTACCAAACGGAACCAAAACAAACCGAACCACAACAAAACCATTTATTGATTAAACTAGTTTGAGCTGGGTTTTTCTGACATTTGCTACATACTAATGTTAGGTACCACTTTAAATGTCTACTCCATGTCCCGTCCTGTGTTTAGTCCTGGAGCAGCCTCAGGGACGAATGGATCCAGGCACTGGAGTGGGAGAAGCTCCCATCCCAGTGGGACAGGTGGCAAATGTACGTGGGGCTGTGACGCAGGGAAAATTGTAATACACATGTTGAATGAATGAATGAATGCGTCCTCTTTTAAAAAGAAAAGAAGTTATCCCTTTCTGGTTCCCGGTAAGATGAAGCAAACACTCCCCTGTTTCTCCCACCAAATAAAGTGATAGGATCTGGAAAGACTGCATGGAGCTCTGAATTGAGGACTCTGCAAAGAAAATGATTGTCGGTGGATCAGAAAGGAATATCAGAATTTGAAGTCCCACCAAACTGGTGGTGCGTTTGCCATGTTTTGCCCTCTGGTATCACATGACCCAATCCAAAAAGCCAGAAGTGGGCACTAGGGTGGAGATGGAGAGAGTTCGGGGAGAAGCCCAGAGGAGCCCCTAGTCTTGTCAGGGAACCAGTTCTGGTAAAGGAACTCCTAACACTCAGAGACAGTGTGGGCATCCCCATTTATTTTTCTTTCTTTTCTCCACTCATGCCCAAATTATTTTTTAAAATATATTTTTATTGATCACAGAGAGGAAGGGAGAGGGATAGAGATATAGAAAATCAGTGATGAGAATCCTTGATCAGCTGCCTCCTGCATGCCTCCTATCTTGGATAAAGCCCACAACCTGGACATGTGCCCTGACCACAAATCAAACCATGACCTCTTGGCTCATAAGTCGATGCTCAACTACTGAGCCACACAGGCTGTGCTCATGCCCAAATTCTTAAGCGGTCTTGTGGTATTGGTGCTCAGGACTTGAACAAGATTCCAAATCTCATAACAAAATATACAAAATGTCCAGGATAAAATCTAAAATTACTTGATATATAAAGAGCCAGGAAAATCACAACACTCTTGGGGAAAGACAATTAGTAGACATGAACCATGAAATCAACAGATATTGACATTTTCAGACAAAGACTTTCAAGCAGCTATGGTAAAAATCCTTCAAAACACAAGTATGGACATGGGTGGAACAAGTGGAGAAATGGAATCTAAGCAAAGAATAGGAAAAAAGTTTGCGACCTGCAGTTAGGAAAAGGTTTGTAGACATGATACCAAAAGCATACTCTATAAAAGAAAAAATTAATAAAATTGATTTTAATTTTAATAAAATTAAAAATATTTATCCTGTGAAAGATACTGTTAAAAGAGGATGCTGTCAAAAGACTGTTAAAAGAAGTCAAGTTTGTTACTGGGGAAAAAAGTATTTGCAAATCACATATCCAGGATGTGTAAAACAATTCTCAAAACTGATCAGTAAAAAAAAAACAAGCAACGCAATTAAAGAATTGACTTGAACAGGTGATTCATGAAAGAGAACACACAGACGGCAAACATACACATGATAAAATTTTCTATATCATTAGCCATTAGGGAAATGCAAATTAAAGTCACAGTGACATATCACCGCCCTGATATACCACGGCCCCTCTATTAGAATGACTACAGTAAAAGCCTCACACTACAAGTGCTGGAGCTAATGGAGCAACTGAAACTCACAGGCTGCTTTTAGGAATACGAGGTGGTACAGTCACCCTGGAAAACAGTTTTTCAGTTTCTTATAAAATGAGACACACACCAGATGACCCAGCAACCCCGTTCCTGGGTATTTTCCCTAAAGGAAAAGAAACTTATGTTCACATGAAAACCATCCACACATGTTTCTAGAAGCTCTCTTTATAATTGCTAAAACATGGAAATGACCCAAATGACCTTCAGCGGGTGAATGGTTGAACAGTCTGTGGCACATCCACAGGGTGGGATACCACTCAGCAGGAAAAGGAATGAACCACTGATACACACAGTGCCTTCTTTGAATCTGGAAGGCATTATGTTGAATGAAAGAAAACAGTTTCAAAGATTACATATTATACATTTCCATTTATATGACTTCCTAAAAAAGAAAGAAAAACCATACTGATAGGGAACAGTGCGGGGGCTGCCAGAGGTTATGTGGAGGGGGGATTGCGACTATACAGAAATAGCAGGGCGTTAGATTTGGGGGGCAGGCGATAGAACTCTCCTGTGTCCTGTTAATGAGAGGGTTACACAACACAGACACATGCACCACATTTCATAGAAACATACACCACAAAAGGTCAATTTTATAGAATAATATTTATTAAATGACATTTTAAAGTCACACACACAAAACTGATATCTCTAAATTCATTAGTTGAATTTTCTTTAAAAAAATAAACAAAAAACTCTTGCCCTGGCCAGGTGGCTCAGTTCGTTGGAGTATCATCTCATACACCAAAAGGTTGCAGGTTTGATTCCTAGTCAGGACACATGCCTGGGTTGCGGGTCTAGTCCCCAGTCCGGTGCACATATGGGAGGCAGCCAATTTATTGACATTCCCCCTCCCTCCCTCCCTCCCTCCCTCCCTCCCTCCCTCTCTCCCTCCCTCCCTCCCTTCTTCCTCTTTTTCTCTCTCTCAAACCAATAGAAACACATCCTTGGGTGAGAATTGAAAAAACAGACAAAAATAAAAAATACACAAACACAATCTCTCCCATAGACCCGCTCTCGTCTGGGTAGGGCCTGATTTTCCAGAATCAAATCGCAGCAGGAGGACGGTGCCGGGATGCCTTCCTTCAAAGGCATCAAACACTGTGTCTGCCCATAAAAATACAGCACATTCAAAGCTCTGGTCTTCATGCCCAGTTTTTTTCTCTTCCTCCTCCCAGCTTTGACAGGCGTATGGAAATTATGTTAGAAATGTAAACTTCAAGCATGAATGGAAATTTTATTTTCAGGGATGGATGTGTATGATGTTTTTTCTCTTGGGTTGAAACCCTTATTCATATCCAAATAAATTATTTGAGAGTGTTGATAAAGGGATAAATCTTAGCGGATTTTCACAAAGGTCTGCATTCAGAAAACCTGCCCTTCTCTGGGCTGCACTTTAAACAGGGAGTTGGGTGGGGGTGGGGGTGGGGGTGGGGAGCTGTATGGCAATCTGAATGTGCTGTGCTTTCTTTTCCTTTTTATACGTTCACAAAACTCTAGCTATCGGGCAACCACAAGTTCAAGGTGGGAAGAAAGATAGGCTCTTCCAGAGACAATCGCCTTTCAAAGCGCACACAATGATTCAACTTATTCCTGGAGCCCTGCCAAGGGAGACAGCAACAGACCTAGCCTTTGTTTGCAGTTTCTAAGCCAGCCACGGGGAAGTATCCGCAGTAAGATAGGGGACACCTGTTGTCTACGCTGAGCCTTTGTGTTTAGGTAGCCAGGGACTCTGTTTAAATGGCTGACGAGTGAGGATGGTGGGAAGGGGAGTGTCGAAGGAAGTGTGGTGTTAAGGTTTTTGTACGAGAACTATGGTTTTTAGTTTTCTACATTTCTCCCCCATTTTTTACAGCAGGTATGTGTATTAAGTTAGCAGGCTTTGGCTGCAAGTGGTCGGGATCTAAATTAAACGGAATTAGAAGATAAGGGGAAATGGGTCAGGATGACTGTTTAACTGAAAAGTCTGGGGGAGGCCTGCAGGCCTGGTTGGACCTGGGAGTGTTGAATGGTTATGAGTTACAAACAGGAGAAGTCAATCTAGCTTGTTTAAGGGTAAAGGGCTTATTGAAGGTTAACGTGTGGTTCACAGAAATTCTGGGGAGAACGAAGAAGCCAACTTCGTGGCTCTGAAACCAGGAGCAACACTCGAATGGTAGTGAAGAGCTGCACCAGAGCTCCCGGGGACACTGTAGTTGAGCCCCCGCGTCAGCACCAGAGCCCCCTACATTGATGCGGCTGGAGAGCTGTGGACCTGCCTCCTCTAGGTTACAAGTAACTTGCCAGATCTAGAGTGACTATCCATCCTGGCATGCCTGAGGCAGCCCCAAAATAATGATAAGCACCCCCATTTACTCTCAAAAGTGATCTGATTTGGCCATGACTTCTACAGTTATGCTACCACAGTCACACAGCTGGGAAGAGGAGAAGCGTAGATGACAAATAGCCACGAGTGGGGTCAGCTGACACCACAGACTCAGTTTTCCTCTTTCTCCACCTCCCAGCAGTGCCTTCTCTGTTTGGGTTCGACCTTCCACCCCACAGTGGTCCAGGCTGAGATCCTCTCACTTCCAAGGCCAACGAAAAGACACACCATCTCCACACACCCTCCACCAACTTTTAAAACAGAAACCAAAGAATTTCAACTCGTTGGCCCGGTGTGGGTTTAGAACTCCCTCCTGGAACCTGGGCTGATGCACCCAGGAAACTCAAGTGTGAAGAGTAGGGGGTGTCGCCAAACGAAAACAGTGGTGCTGTGACCCAAAGAAGCAGAAGGGATGGTGTGAGGGGATACAGAGCAGATGTCCCGCGTGACGGTCAGAACCAACCATTCGCTGTGACCACTGTATATGAAAACTCGATGCAAACTCGATTCTCCTAAGGTGCTCTCTAAAACATGGCATTTGCTGGTAATCATGGAGTTCTGATCGTATCACGAAGCAATCAGATGTTGTCACTGGAACCCATCCAGTTAGAGACGCAGAGATGGAGAGAACAGAAGGCCCTCCCTAAATGGCTAATAATTGGCAAACTTGTTCTGTGAAGAGCTAGAGAGTGAATAGTTTAGGCTTTGCAGGACAATGTGGTTTTTTTGTTGTACATTCCTGTGTGTGTGTGTGTGTGTGTGTGTATGTGTGTGTGTGTGTGTGTGTGTGCATAGAGTGTAAAAAACTGTTATTAGTTCAGGGGTTGGACAAAAGGGGGCTGTATGGGATGGATTTGGCCCAGGGCGCTTGTTTGCTAACCTCTGATCCATCAAAGAAGGCAAGACAGAGATATGTGAATAGAGGGCATGAATGGGCTTATATACCCGCACTGACCCCACATGTGTGTCTGCAGAGACCATGTGGAGGGGTGGGTATCGGGAATGTTCCTGGAGGTGACACTTGGGAGTGGACGTGAGGGCTGCTGGAGTGGACCCCGTTATTTCAGCCACTCTAATCCATTCATCTTCTTCCTGCTGGCAGCACTGCAGAAACACTCCGCCCCCTGCTCAGCTCAGACCTCAGCCCACCGGGCTTCACATCCTCAGTCGCAGTAAAGAGCCAGGAATGAGCATGTGACCCCAGGAGTCCTTGAGACTTACTGCTGCCAGGGGGCCCTTTGGGTGCAGAGAAGAGCTTCTCACCCCCGCTCTCCACCCTCCACTGGCCGTTCTTTCACGTTCAGGGTAAAACTCAAGCTCCTCCCTCCACCTGATCAGGCTCCTGCTCACCTGTCCAACTTCTGTCCTCCCTTTTACCCCTTATCTCCAGCCACCCTCACCTCCTGTGTTCCCACTAACACCCCCAGCGTGGGCCCTCCACTGTGCCTCTGCACTTGCTGGTCCCTCCGCCTGGAATGGTCTTCTGTCCAATACTCACAGAGCTTGCCTCATGTAGATCTTTTCTAAAAACCGACCTCCTTAAGAAGCCTCTCCTGACCTCTCTAAAATCGTTCTGTCCTTTCTGTCCCTCTTTATCTCTTTGCCTTGCCCTATTTTTCTTCATTACATTTGTCACCATCTGATATTATTAACATACTTATTAGATAATGTATTTATTATCAGCCACTTGGCTGGACTGTGAGTTCCAAAAGGGCAGAGATTCATGTCTGTTTTGTCTCAGGAATCCTTGGCACCTAGAAAAATTCTGGAACAAAGTAGTGCCCCTTTAATATTTGCTGGATGACTAAATTAACATTGGCACACATTTGCTCACTCTTTCCCGGAATCCTTGAGTCTGAGAAGAGATGAAATATGCTGCAGCCACAAAGGGTAAATCTCTCTGAGAACAGAGCCCAGAGATAGAGAAACCAGATCCTGATGCTAGCCTTTAAGCAGCTTGATCAAACTGTACCTGAAGCCAGTGCCACTGCTCTGCTGTTTTCAGGACATTCTCTTTATGCATAAACCATTTTGGATTAGAAATCTTGTTGCCTGAAATAAAGGAGACCTTAGAGTATCATTTGGCTAACCAGGGAGGAGAGGACAGCGAGAAAAGGAGGGGAGAGAGGAGGGCACATCGGGAGATGCAACAATTCTGGCCTCTAATACAATGAAGGTCTCCGTGAGCCTCAGGGAAAACCCCTTTACAAATGCAGCAAAGCAGGAGCCAAAAATGAACTTACAGGAGGTGTGATTAAAACTTAGGGTAATCGAGCCGGGCCTATTTGGAACACAGATTTTCCACAAAGCAGGAAGAGTGTGGGTCATAGAGAGAGGACAGGGATGCTGGGCAAAGCGAGCTGTGAGTGGCTTCAACCTGCTGGAGCCTCTTCCCCGCATGCGACCTTGGGCAAATGCCTGAGCCTCAAGTTCCCATCCAAAAAAGAATACAAGTTTTAACAGCGTTGTGATGAGGATTAGGTAAGGACATACATGTTAAAGCGCCTGGCACAGAAGGAGGCCACGGCGGGCACTCAGTAAATGGCCGCTGAGATCATGATGATGGGGTCTGGATTGCCCGCTTCCAATCAGCGCTGGGATTTGGAGAGTTGCTGAAACTCTGCTAGCACCAGAATTGAGAGTCAGAAACAGAATTGCTCCACAGAAAAAGCAAAGGATGTGGCTTACCCAGAGTTTGTGCCCCAGTCCGCTCCATCAAGCAGTCATACTGGTCATAGAAAACACTTTTTGCATGCTCATCTGTCAGATTAGTTAAGCTCTAAAATCAGAGTCTTCTTTGATGAGATAAGGTAACGTGCGGAAGTTGTGACGGAAAGAAACGCAGGAAACTTCCACACCGGGGGTGGGAGGCCCAGGTGGAGTGCCAAAGGCCCCTCCACACCGCCCACCCCACCCCGCCAACCCCCAGGAAACGGGGGCGGAGGGAGTAAGGCTGTTAGACCATAGGAAACCGGGGAGGTGGCATCAAGAGAAGACGTGCCAAAGCCACAGCCATTCCCCCTCCCATTTGCACAGAGGGAATTACAGAGCGAAGTCCAGACCCTTCTAGATGCTTCTGTTTCCGTAGAAAGGTGCACTGTGGGGACTCAGGCGGCCCCGGCTGCCATTCCGAGCACCTCCAAGTCTTCTGCAGTTGGCAGAGCCGGCTCGGATCACCATCCATCACAAGCTGGCGATGGATCCAGTCGCCGGGCCTGTGTGCTCAGAGCTCACAGAGCCCATCTGTAAGGCCTGCTTGGCACTGGGACACAGGCCGGAGCAGACTGTTGGTGGAGGAAGGGCCGGGGCTGGCAGCCACTCATGTTTTCCCTCTGCCTTGAGTTCCCCCACCCAGGAGCCCCAGACAGCCTGGAATGCACCCCTCCAGAGAGCTGGCGGCCTCTGAGGCCTGTCCCCTCACTGGACACATGGCAAGGAGCCTCCAGGAGAAGCCTGGAGAAGAAGGTGGGCATTTATCAGGGTCCTGCTCACCTCCTGCTAAGGGTGCAAGACAACTTGTTTAGCCACTGTTGAGACACCTTCCCATTCCTTTGGGAGAAGCTTCCAGAAGCTGTGTTTTAGCCAGCTGTCTCTGACTCAAGGTCAATGCGCTTTTGCTCACATTCCTTCCTTTTGCTTCCTCCCGAGGCATCAGCAAACCCCGGGCTCTGCCTCCATAATAGACCCTGTATTGCCCACTTCTCTCTATCTTGACCAAGACCCCATTCGTCCAAACCACCGCCATCTTTAACCTGGACCACTCAGCATCCCTCAAACGTGTCTTCCATTTTCCCTCTCCAACCCATCTTCCATATAATGGTAAGAGAGGTCATTTAAGAAGATATGTTAGACCAAGTCACTCACCTGCTAATGTCCTCTGAGGAGTTATTACATCTAGAATAAAATCTCACCTCCGTCCCTGGCTTTACTCTCTGTGTTCCTGGCCCCCTTATCATGCTTACAACACTCCAGCTAGGCCAGGATGCTTTCTGTTCCTTGAACACACCAAGCTCATTCCTGTCTCAGGACCTTTGCACACGTGATCCTCTCTGTCTAGCAAGATCTTTTCCAAGATCTTTAAAGGGTTCCCTCTGTCAGTTTCCATTCTAAGTACCCTCTTCCCCAGACACTAGAACTTCAGAAACTTCTCTCCCAACATCAAATCTCCTCTCCAGCTGCCACCTTATCATGTTCTCACCCGGGGCCTGTGCCTGCTCTGGTCCTGGTGGCTCCTAATGGTCTGGTCTAGGGGAGACAACCCAGGACCAGGAGAAACCTAAATCAACTTGCCCTTGACCTGGGTCGCACTGCTGGTAAACAGTGGATCCAGACTCTGAACTCTTCTCTTTGCTCCCCCTTCCCGCTCCCATTTTACTGCCAAACCTTAAATCTTGCAGTGGGCTGAAATACGGTCAGAGCTAACGAGGACAGGGCTTCCCTCTGCTTCTCCCTCACCTCTCCTCCTTAGGCTGGCTTACCGGGGAGGTGTAATAAAACATCACTGTGTGAACACGGGGAGTGTTGCTCATTCTTTCAAGAACGTCCTTGCCTAAAAGGAGGGCTGGGAATACAGAACAACTTTTCTCTCTTTGCTTATTTCTCTAATGGAAGTGATCTCCTTGAAAGTCTAGCTCCAGCAGACGTGGTCATTCCATGATCAACAGTCACCGAGTAGACGAGGTGGGTCTTATGCCAAGGCCTTTGGATTAAAAGGGAAAACAAACCACAGATTTCAGCCCCCTCCAGGATCTGGATGCCCATCCCTGCCAAGCGTCCGGGGCTATTATTTCCTTAAAAGGCAATATCTGAGCCGAAGAACAATAAAGGAATGCTGGCTAAGCAGCACATTTTGGCTGCAAGTGGAGCCATAAAGCCCCTCTGCACACTTCCCTCCCCGAGACGCAGCCATCAGAATGGTTTGCATCCTTCCCAACAGAAGTCTTGTTTTTGCCTAAGTAGGATTATAATGCTCTCAAAGGTTGGGGAATCCTTTGGTTCCATTCGTGTGCCCCTGACAGTTTTAACTCCCCGTTAGCAAGTCCTGCTGATTCTAACTCCCAAATATGTCCCAGGCCCACCCGCTTCTCTGCATTTTGACCACTAATGCGGGTGTTCGGTTCACTGTTCTTCCCCATTGCTCTCCCTCATTTCCAGTCTTGTCCTTAAAATCTCAATTCTCAGCTCCTGCCGGAGAAATCTAACAACAATGCAAATTGGTCCGTGGAAAGGACATCGGAGAATGTTTGAGGCTGCCTCACACCTTCTGAATCCTTGTGTTTGGAGAGTCTCCTCCAGTGCAGTTCCTGCCTCCCCAGAGGCATGCTCCCAGTCTCCTTTGCTGCTACAGGCTGTCATGTGACTTTGGCTTCTCCAATCAGATCCTCTCATTTGAGACTCTGCTTTGGAAGGGAAACTGCAGGGAGGGACAGAATTGGTGCTCCTGGGGGACTGGCGTGCACTTCCTGGTGTCCAGTGCAGCTCCTGGCTGTGACTACACGGACCTTGGCCTCTGCCTCTGCAATATTCTCTGTGCTGCCTGTTATCTTTCAGTGATTTTCAGTTTTGCTTAAACCAGTCCAAGTGGAGTCTACTGTTTAAGAAGCCTGATTGATACAGACCACATCACTCTCCCACTTCAATAGCTTTCATTGGTTTTCCTGCCCACCTGGCCCTGCTCACTCCTCCAGCTGCATGCCCCGGTGCCCCATCTCACACTTTGTACTCCACGTTTATACCAAGTATGGACTCCTCACTCTTGCACACTACCCTATGCATGGATATTTTACCTTACCACAGGCTGTGATGGCCCATTTCACAGAAGAGAAAGCTGAGTCTCAGCGACGTGGTCACATGTTTATCACAGAGCCAGACCCAGAACTCAGATCCCATTGAACACGGGACGTGACCCTGTTTCAGAGAAACCATCCACGTCTCTCAACCACATCCAGGCTGAAGTCTCCTTTTAGCCTGAATTGAAGGCCTTCCTAACTACCCACCTCCAAACCCTCCTTATGCCCCTTCACTTATGGTCTGCACCCTCCCCAGGCCATGTACCCTGACTCATTCCCTACCCAGGCACAGGTACCATCCCATGTCCCCTCCTTTGCCCAGGCAGCCTCCTCTCTCTGGACCATCTCCCTATCTTTTTGGTTTAGTGGCGAGGTCACAGCTCTGAGGCCATCTAGTCCTTGTTTGGAGAACTTCTCATGTCTCTTCTAAGTGCTTGTGGCAGCAGGTGGTTAAGAGGCTGGATTCTGGAACCAGATAGCCTGAGTTCATAGTTGGCTCAAGCTGTGTGACCTTGGGCAAATGACTTAACCTCTCTGTGTATGCCTCAGTTTCCTGGGAAAATGGCGATGATAAAGGGACTACTTCACCGAGTAGGCATGGAGACCAAATGTATTAACACTGAAAACAGTGTCTGGCACACGAAGAGTGCTCAATAATGGCTCTCTTATTAGTTGTTTACTGTCTGTCCTACTCTCTAAACCATGAGCATCTTAAGGGCATGAACCAGGCAGTATTTATCTTTGTGTTCTTGGCATCTCGTGCAGTGCCTGGACTGGTAGATGCCACATTAGTGCCCTGTGCTTGCAGTCTGGTCTCATGACAGTTATTTTATTCATACCCTCTGCCTGCAGGGCACTGTTCCAGCCTGAAAAAGAAACAGTGCTTCGATCCAAGCTCGTGCTTAGGGGCCTGTTGGCCCAGGAACACCCGGGGCATGGGGAGCCTGTCAGCTGTGAGGACCGGCAGACCTCAGCAGGGTCTCTGGGGACCACTCTCCTTCGGGGGGGGGGGGGGGGCGGGCATTTAGGATCTCATTTAGAGGCACTGGGAGGATCACTTCATGCAGAGGGCCACAGCATATACTGTGTCTCAGGCGGTGCCAGATGGTGGGGATTTGGCTGGTTTCCCTCTATATATGTGAGCCCGCTGACCCATTCAGTGGCTCCAAAATGCAAAAGAAAATTTATAATGGTGCTTTGAAATGCCTGGAGCTGGGAAGCTGTGAGGAGCTTGGCAGAGAAGGACCACGGCCTTGTCTCTGGTAACTTGACTGTATTCACGCACCAGCAAAGCAGGCTGGATTCCAGCCTGCTTAATGACCACCCTGGTTAGCTTTCTGGTTCTCCAACTTGACCATCATGCAAAGGATCTGTAATAGAATGGTGGTTAGGAGATCAGGCCCTGGGCTACACTGCCTGGGTTCAAATCCCAGTTGTACAAACCTTTGGCAAATAACCTACATTTTCTGTGCCTTGATTTCCTTACCTGTAAAATGGGAATATTATTGCCATAACAGCAGAAAAATGTTTGGGATCAACAATGCTGTTTGCCTGTATATCAATATGACAGAAGCTAACTCTTCTTCAGCACTTAACACGTCAGGAACTTACTCTTCCTTCCCTGTAGGTGCTATTATTAAATCTATTTTTTTAAAATATTTGTGTTGATTTCAAAGAAGAAGGGAGATGGAGGGAAAGGTAGAAACATCGATGATAAGAGAGAATAATTGATTGGCTGCCTCCTGCACACCCCGAAACCTGGGCATGTGCCCTGACTGGGAATCAAACCGCTGACCTCCGGTTTCATAAATCGACACTCAACGATTGAGCCACGCCGGGAGGGACTACCTAGTCCTATCTAATAATAGCGTACCATGTAAATTACCATCACTCCGCTACGCCCACGATTGGGCGGCGGAGGCTGGGGGGGCGGGACTCAGGGTGGCCTATCCGGCCATTGAGAGGCACGGATCCGCTGCCACTGAGCGGGGCTACGCTGCTGTTGAGAGGCACAGGGGGCGGGACTCCCGCCCCCTGTGCCTCTCAACGGCCAGATCCAGGCCGCTGAGGGGGTCCCACCCCCTGCGCCTCTCAACAGCAGGGGAGACCCCCTCAGCGGCCGCGGATCATCAAAAGTGGGGGAGCGAGCTCTGGCCTCAGTCAGCGAGCCACGGAAACCCGGCAGAGGATGGAGAGCAGCGACGAGGAAGACATGGAGAAGCACCGCATCCACCTACGCCCCGTCACTCTGTGCACACGCTGCACCTCCTGCCCTGTGAAGTCCGGGTTAACCGGCCCGCCCCTGTGGGGCGCTTTTTCACCCCGGCCATCCGTCAGGGTCCCGATGGACTCGAAGGGCCGCAGTCTGAGGGGCGAGGAGGTGGAGGTGCCGCCTGGCCTGCTGGGATACATGATGGTGAGTCCATCAGGACCCTGACGTGCATGATTCAATCATGCACTGGGCCTCTAGTTTTTAAATAAACAACATCCAGAGAGTTTAAAAAACTCACTCAAGGTCATAAAGGTAGATATTGGCAGAACTACGATTTAAACTTAGGCTGTCTGGTCCATGCTGTGTTCTCTGACATGTGACACAGAATTAGTCAAAGACAGAAATAGTCCTCCCCTGGAGCAAATGTTTCTGATATACTCTGAAATATTAAAGGAAGTCAGTATGCAACAATTGAAAGCAGCCACAGAGTATCAGCTTAGCTCAATGAAGATTACCAAGCAATCTTTTTCTCTCATTAAATACAAGGCATCAATTAGGATGGTTTTGGCTGCAAGTAACAACCCAATTCCAAGCCATTGCAATGTCTTCACTGGTTACTATTATTCCCATAGGAGTTCAGGCAGCTGCAGTTTGGATCATCCAATGGCTCAAGGACGTCATTAAGGAAACTGGGTCTTTCCTACTTTCCATCCAGAGATCTTTGGGCCCAATTCCCCTCTTGACAGCAAGCCACAGTTCCAGGCTGTTCCACATGTGAAGAATGTCTAAGGAAGAGGACCCGGGAGGGGTTATCCATTCATGGGTATTTTTTTAGGAATCTGAAAACATTCTCCAGAATCTTCTGGAAGACTTTCCATCATGTCCCCTTGGCCATTAGTGGGGCACGGGCTTCTTCCTCCACCAATCACTGGCAGGGGTGAGGGTGCCGAGACTGATCATCTGGAGTTGATTGGGTGGTGGATAAGCCACTACACAGACTTTGTGCTTCTCTACTTTACTTCACTTGTCTCCTGCAGGGATGCCTGTCCAATTCCTCAATGTCACCATGACAACCCATTTGTATCATTTAGGAATCCCTTTAGTTGCAAATAATAGGAAACCCAACTGAGGGAAGACAGGTTTGTCTTTCTCACATCACAAGGAGCCCAGAGGCAGGCAGTGCATAGCCAGCTGTGCATCATCATTGAGGATCCAGGGACCAGGCTCTTTCTGTCTTTCTGCTCTTCATCCTCAGCACACTCCTTTTCATCCACGGGCTCATCCCCTGCTGGTTCCAAAGTAGCAGCTTCATTTCCAGACAGGAAGGAGAGAGAAGGAAGTAGAGGTGGTTCATAGGAATGCCCTGCAGACACCCAGTTATGTTTCATTGTCTGGAACAGGGTCATGTGGCCACCATTAGCTGCAAGGGAGTCTGCAAAAGTGAGTATCTTAGCTGGACCCCATGCCACCTTGAACAAAGTCAGGGTCCTGGTGGTTAGGAGAAGTGGCTACTGAGAAAGCAACTAGCAGTGTCTGGCACACCCTTTTCTACAACTCAGTTCACACTGTAAATCCTTGCATTTTTATCCCAAATGAATGGGCTCCCCTTCCCTTTGGAAAAACTAAAGTGAAAAAGAAAGAGGGGGAAGAATCTGATGAAAAATCTTATGGATGTCATTTCGGTCATGCCTCAACACTCTCACAGGTGATGTTGATATCCCATCTCTGTTGGCCAGGGAAACTGAGGCTTAGAGGGTAGTAATGATTTGCTCAAGGTTGTAGCTAAGTATGGAGCTTAGCAGGAATGTTAACCTGGATCTGTCTCACAAGTTCACATGGGACTCTAGTTAGCCTAAGTGGTCACTGCTCACTAGCAGTTTTCCTGTCCATCAGTCCATCTCTCTCAATTGTATGACATGTTCCTTAAGGTCAGGACCAATGTCTGTGGGGTTCCTTGTGTTCCCGCACAAGGGGGAGAGCACACCTCCATCAACACTGACTTCCTGGCTAAGGAGAGGAGGAGCCATGTGGGCTGGAGCTGGCACATGAGCACGATTGGCAGCCTCTGTGACTCCAGAAACATCACTTTTAACCACTGGGAGATCTTTAAGATTTCAAGTGGGCACTGTGCTTTGACAGGTGCAAACATTGAACATTTTTCCATTGCCATTCCCTCCCCGGAACTCTGTTGAGGGCAGGTTCATGGGAAGTTGGTTAATTGGAACTGTCCCTGCTGCCCCAGTGAGAAATGGGACGTGACGTGTATACCATGTCCCCTGGAGAAAGTCTCCCATCTGTTCACTCTGTGAGCACAATTATGTGTATAAATGAGCCGCCTTCTCCTCCCTCCCTGGCCTGGATGGGAGAGGGGGTGTGCTCATGATGAAGGTTCCCAAGTGACCTTTGAGATGGTGGAGTATGACTCAATCAGCTCAGGGACCAGCCATCTGCCCTGAGCACGACTGCAGTATCAACTTTCTATTCTAGAGATGGAAGATGCACATTTACTTTGAAATATTTTCTGCAATGAATCTGTGATTTGGGAAGAGTGCATCTACAATTATTATTGCTGACCTTGATGTGACTTCCAGCAACAGAGAAAGTCACTGCTGTCACTGGGTTTCCTTTTACCCCTTATTACCAAGAGGAAAGACCCCAGGCTGAGCAGCTTGGGAAAATGCGCTAGGTGCTTCCCACTGCAGCAATGCAGTAAATCTCTCTCTCTGAATGCTCCAGCTGCAAAATACATCACGTGGAACTTTCTCTACCTGGAAAAGTCTTGGGAGTGAGGATTTATGGGTGGAGTCTTCTCCCCGCCACTGACCAGCCATAGCACCTTGGGCAGCTCACTTCTTCAAGGGCCTCAGTGCTCCCACCTGAGAAATGGGAGAAGATCTGCTTTCAATTAGCCCTGTGGTAAGCAGAATAATGGTCCCCTAAGATGGCTATACCCTAATCCCTGGAAATTGAATATGCTCAGTTACATGGCAAAGGGGAATTAAAAGTTGCAGATGGAATTAAGATGCTAATCTGCCAACCAAAAATAAGATTTGCCTGGATTATGTGGGTTATTCTGGATTGTCAGGGTCCTGATTAATGGATGAGGGAGGCCGAAGAGGGAGACCCAGAGAGATGGCAGCCTGGGAAGAACTCAGCCTGACGTTGCTGACTTTGAAGATGGAGGAAAGGGGCCATGAGCCAAGGAGAGTGGGTGACCTCTAAAAGGGTGGCAAAAGCAAGGAAACAGATTCTTCCTTAGAGCAGTCCTGCCAACACTTCAGTGTCAGGTGTTTGAGGTCCATTTTGGGCCTATGATGATGAGAACCAATCCCTGCAGAGAGCACAGGCAATGCCGGTAGTAGGAGGAGCTTTCTATGTGTTATCTCACTGCACTTTTAGAGAAACCCTGAAAGGAAGGGTTATTGTTGCCCCACCATTTGACAAACGAGGAAACCGAGGCCCAGACGGGGTGTATAACTTGTCAGGGGTCACAAGAGCTGGGACTGGAGAAGCCTGGATTTCAACCCTTTTGGGTCATCAGCCCGTCCCTGTTCTCCATGCAGATAAGGGGCATTTCCTCAGTCCTGTGTAATGGCATCTAGTTAGAGTGACCACAAGTCCCAGTGTGCCCCAACAGTCCCTAAGCCCTGGAATAACTATTAATGGTGGCCCCATTCATGCTCAATGAATTTTGGGATATAAGTCATGTAGTCATCCCATGTGGAGCCCTCTCTCCTAGTGTGACTAAAGCCTCAGGGAAGAGTGTACAGGAAGATAAGGGTCCAGGAGCATGTAAGAAAGCCCTGGAATTGGGTAACTTGTGTTTAAGTCTTGGCTCTAGGACCATTTTGTTCTGTGACCCTGGGGAAATAAGAGCCCACATGACCAGCCAGCCCTCACCCCCCGGGCTACCTAACATTTGCTCTGTCTTCATCTTCGCTACTCTTCTCCCTCACTTACTGGCTTCCTTAAGGATCCCCAAACATCAGGCAACATCTGGCTCAGGGTCTTTGCTCTTATCCACATAAATCACCTGCTTTCCTCCTAGAATTCTTTGCTCAAATGTCAGCTTCTCAGAGAAGCCTTCCTGACCACTTTGTTTAAAATTACAAATTACTCCTTCCCCCAAACACATCTCCTTCCCTTCCTTTGTTGTTCTTCATAAATCCAAACACAATCTGACATATTATATATGTTACTACTTAATCCTGTTTATACTCTCTCTGCCCCACTAGAATCCAAACTCTAGAGGGTAAGGATTTTCCCCCCTAACCTCCTTTTTTAACTACTGTATCCCTGGTACCAGCAACAGCATCTGTCAGAGAGTAGACAGTGAATGGATGAGTGAATGAATTCAGTCAAGAAATAATATCTTAGCATAACTGAGGAATGAATGAATTTGATAGATATTGAAAAAAAGTTTTTCATTTGTGTTTCACATTCAGCCAACTTTACCCCTCTGCTTTTTGCATTTGATATCTTGTTTATACGTTCCCCAATATTCTATAAGCATTCATTTATTTTCTCCCAGGACTTTTGATGTTTTTTACATTTAACTTACCAATGCTTCTGGAATTTATTTTGATGTACATAATGAGATATGGATTGGATTTAATATTTTTGTCAAGATCATTAGGCACTTTCAAAATGGTCTGCATATCATTATTGAATAATCCATCTTCCTCCAAATAAAAGAAATGCAAGCTTTATTACACTGTAAAGTCATATCTATGCAAGTCTCTTCCTGAACTTTTTATTGAGCTTTGTTGTTCTGTTCACGATCAGCCCCATACTTCAGTTATTATAATTCTATATGTGAGAATACCTGGTAGAGCTAACTCCGTAATTCCCTTTTTTCCCAAAAAATATTTTTAAGACTTAATTTTCCAAGTGTATTCAGACCATTTTTCTCATGATAACTTTATGGAACTTCACATTTTATAGATTTAAATCTAGTCAATATTAACTCTATCCAGGAATATGCTATCATCTTATTTGTTTTTTTTCTTTCCCTAACTTATTCATATGGATCACAAAGACTTATTATAATAATATTTAATTATTGTATATTATTTCTATTGAAAATTGGATTTGTTTCTGTTTTGGGTTTAACTGCTTATTCTTAATGCATAGGATACATTAATTTCTGCATCTGGATTTTCCTCTATTAACCTTTTTTTTTTATTTCTGAATCAACAACAAATTTGGTAGAAGAAGTTTCCCCTGTTTATACCTTCCCCAATATTCTATAAACATTCATTTCTTTTCTTCCAGGACTTTTGATGTTTTTTACATTTAACTTACCAATGCCTCTGGACTTTATTTTGATGTACGTAAGGTATGGGTTGGATGTGGTCAGCCTTCCTGACCATTTTGTTTAAAATGTTCATTCTTTTTCAACAAACTTGTAGGTGCTCTCTATGGAAATATTATAATTGACTTGCTTAGCTCCCTAAATATATGCTGATTCTGTAGTTCATTGCACTTCTGGACACAATTATTAGCTCTGAAAGTTCTACTTGACTCTCGTGGGTTTTCCAAGTAGATGATGGGCTAATCCTCTGTTCAAATTCCTGTACCTCTCCCAGCCTGTCCAAGGTCTGGTCATTAATCATGTGCTGCCCTTTAACACTTCCCCTGTCACTATCCTGCATGTCACTCGCACCTCTTTCTGTTCAACAAGTCACATGTTTGTGTCTTGGCTCCACGTCTTGATTGTAAGGTCTGTGCTTCCAGCCCAGAGCCGCCCACACCGCAGACACCCAGTCAGTAACTATTAGCTTAATCCAATTATAGACTGAGAATAGAGTTAAGACACGCATGAGCTCAATTCTTCCTCTCACGTATCAAGAGTTCTGAGTCCAGATGTGTCCCTGGTTTCTTTTCAAATAGTAGGATGGAACTTGGCTAAGGGATCTGTCCTTATGAACAGCAAGCGTCATACAGGACTCAAGGTGCCCCAGGCATTGTTCCGGGGACCTTCCACATGTTAACTCATGCACATCTTGAAACAATCCCATGAAATGGGTACCATAATTACATATACTTTTTATCTGGAGCCTCTAAACACACAGAGGTTTAAGTCATGTGTCCAGGGTAACACAGAAAAATGACAGAGCAAGGATCTATACCGAGGAAGTGTGTCACCGGAATTCATGCTCCGAACCAGTACACCCACCACCTCTGGGAGGGTGCATGCATAGGTCGCCTCGTTGGTCTCCTCAGCACAACATGTTTGGGCAACTTGCCAACTTTGACCTTTTGGATGCCAGGC
This sequence comes from Cnephaeus nilssonii, assembly GCF_951640355.1. NCBI lineage: Eukaryota > Metazoa > Chordata > Mammalia > Chiroptera > Vespertilionidae > Cnephaeus > Cnephaeus nilssonii. The sequence goes on along the minus strand of NC_137082.1, from coordinate 67,165,919 downwards.
AGTTTTCAGTCCATTCCAATAAACCTATCCAATCTACTCCAGTCCTCATTTCATTCTGCCCTCTCTGAAATAGCCTGCATGACCTGGAAACAAAGGTTTCCCCATTGTCCAGGGACCCATCTTCGAGGCACCAGATGAAGACATTGTCTAACTGTGGCAGATGTTTACCCCACCCCTCCAGGGCCCACTCACCCTATAACGTAATGTAAGGATGGTGGTGCCCTTGTTGATGGGGAAGAACATGCCCAGCAGGAGGACTCAGGGTGCATCTGTAGCCCTCTATTTTCCTGCTAGTGGAGAAACAGGTTGCAAACAATCTCCCAGTGATGTGAGGTTCTTACCCCGCCGGCCTGAACCAATGTGGTATCAGTGGAGGTGGGATTCTAGACATTTTGGAAGGCAGGACCAGCTGGATTCACTGCCACATTGGATGGAGCATGAGAGAAAGAGGAGAAGCAAAGTTGTGCCATTGTCTCTCTCTCTGCCATGATTGCATATTCTGATGAACATGGTGGCCAACCAATGGCATTTGTATGGATGGGATGAAGGTTTCACAAAAGTGCTGTTGAAGCAGTTATTGCCTGTGGGCGGGTGATGCCAATCAAGCAGGGAACAAGTGATAGTGGGACCTGGTTTATTTTGGAAGAACATCGTGCCTGTCACCACAACTCCTGGTGGGAAGTGATCACCAGGTGTGCACAGTTGCTGGAAGCAGCGTAGCCCAGAAGCACTCATGACCTCAGGGAATTTAAAGAGGCATCTATTGTCAACCTGACTTGTTAGATCTGTATCGCCCTGGGAACTGTGGCCTCAGGAAACCTTCACCACCACCACCCAGGACACATGTTCTCACTTCAAGTTAAACAAGGCTTCTTTTTTGTTGGAGCTCATTATCCATTGGTTGAATTGAATACTCTACCTTGTTCTTAAAAATGTCAAGTTCATAAAATAAGGAATCAAAACACTTAATTTAAGGGAAAATATTTTCAATAACCAACTCTTTTATTTCAAGAGACACCACACCTAGATTTGCAAAATAGCAATGTGAATGCATGTGTCCTATGCAAATGCTTTCTTTCCATTGCCTTCTGTTATGGTTTTTGACATGTGTAACTTATCTTCTCCTCCCCGACTAGCTATAGTGTTTCCCAGGTCTTCCCTTCTATATGCAATATCTTCTTTAAGCTCAAATTTCCATGGACCAGAGGAGTTCTTAGAGTCCAGGCCTCCCAGAAGGCATCTTGGTGACCTGCTTATAACCAGTCGTGCATTTTGAGCTGAGTTTCTTTGCAGGAAAGCTGCCTGCAGCTTTAAATGGGTTCCCCAACCTCAGGTTCTGGGAGCCTGCAGCCAGCTGCACCTGAAGTGAGTTATGATTCAGTATTCCAGAATTCCTAATGAAGTCTCCTGAGCAAAAAATGCTCTTACTCCACCTCTCCTAAATCACATTGTGGGTTGATTCATGAGCGAAAGCACAGAAAAACCTATGGCTTTAGGGGACCAAGGAAGAGTGAAATAATTCCTGCTTTAAGAAATTACCTGGCCCCTGCCCTAGCCAGTTTTCCCAGTGGTTAGAGCGTCAGGCCCAAGGACACATACCTGGGTTGCTAGCTCAATGCCTAGTCCTTGTCGGAACGTGTGTGGGAGGCGACCAATTGATGTGTCTCTCTCACATTGCTGTTTCTGTCTTTCCCCCTCCCTTCCACTCTCTAAAAATCAATGGAAAAAATAAACAACACAATTCATCTGGTCCCAATTATTTTATTTAAGAAAAGGCTACTTCATTTTCTATTTATTCCCTGCTCTAAGTATAGACTCAAAGGCCCCCCCCCAAAAAAAAAAGATTTGGATCTATACTCCCCCCCCACCGCTTCCACTTTCATTCCTGCTTATTTGCCCAAGATAGAAAATGCAGGCATGCCGTTTAGGGGCCAGCTGTCTTAGCTCTTTGGAAGGTGTTTTAAATCCCATTTAGTTTACATAAAATAAATCTGCAACCATCTTATGGAAGTCATTGTCTCCTGGCTCAAAGAGGCAGCCCAAGTGGAAACTGGGGGTGGCTGAGCCCAGCCTGACACCCCCCTTTCCCCATGGTTCTTCCCAGGATGGGCACAGCTGGGCATCGTGGAGAGCTGACCCTTGGGGATAAGTCACTTGGCACAATTCACTGCTTGATATTGGTGCCCTTTGTGGAGTTGCCTAGGCTAATTAAAAGTCATGCTGTGTGTGATTTTAATTAGGATTCACATCAGGCTGGGCAAGGCTTTCAAAGGGAGAGGAAGCCACACACTGAGCATTCAGAGGGTGAGGGGCAGCAGGAAGGTGGGGAGGACACTTAATTATAACCCTTCCTGCCACGTGTACACTGTGGAGGCCAACAAATTTGTGTTCCCATTCCAAAGGGCAGAGGAGCTGGAACTTGAGAGTCCAATTTGGCCCGCTTGGTTCAAGTCTTCATAAGCTGGAGTTTCTGGAATTTTCTAGAATTTTCCCTCATTGCAGCTAAGGATTGCACACTTCATTTTATTAAAGACAAGAGTCAGGGTTTGGGATTCCAACTCACCGTTGACCCTCAGAGTTCTCATACCCTTGAAGTTCAGCCTCTAGACTAACCTTGGACGAGGGGTTGGTGTGGATAGGAAGCTGAGCCATTACAGGTCCTGTTTCAACCAGCTGTGGCCAGCCATGGTCAAATGAGTTATCTTACATCAACTGTTTAGCACAGTGCCTGATGCGTAGTGCTAGTAACTATTATGAATACCACCATTTTGCCTATTTCCTTCTTATGTTTCCAGTTTCCATGAGATCAGGGATTGGCTTCCATTCATCTCTGTATTCTGAGCACCTAGAAATTGCTAGTCCATCATTGTGGCTGGATTAAATCTTTGCTGATTTACTCATGAGTAAGTGAGATACTCAACCAGGAAGACACTTGCATCAGTAGGAAAGCCCTTGGCTGAGGTTACAGAGAACCCAACTAACTTTGTCTTAGGCTTTAAAGACACCTTGTTTCATATGAACAAGAGATATGGAACCAAGAGATCCCAGGCTGGTGGCAGCAGTGTAATTTCACCATGAATGCAGAATTTTTCCACACTTCAGCTCTGCCTTCCTCAGCTCGTCGCCCTCATGCCTGCATCCTCATAGTCACAATGTTGCTGCCAAGATCCTGCTCTTCCATCTTTAAAAGGGAGAAAGAGTCAGGGTAAAGGTTTGTCATGAAGCTTTGTGTATCATTCTCAGGGTGGGCAGTCCTTCTCCTTACATCTCATTGCCAACTCCTGAACCAATGGCTGGCAGAAGGAAAAGGATGTACTATGATGGTTATAGCAGAGATGAATCCTCTGGGATTGAGGATGGGTTAGCTTCCCTGAGAGCTTGAGATCACTAGCTCCTATCTCAACACAAAATCAGGGATCTGTTTGTAGGGAGGAAAGGTGAGGTGATGCCTGTTGGGTAGACAACCAAAAGTCTGCTATTGCTATTACTGTTGTAATTGTTACTAGAAGATTTTTCTAAGTCTATGTAACCTTGACCCTTATCATCAGCTCTGTTGTAATGAAGTAGATGATCACCACATCAGGAGTTATAGACCTGGGGCGTAGTCTTGGCCATCTAGGTAAGTAGGTTCCACATTGCCAATGGGACAAGAGTGCCTTCCCTCCTTCCATTCAACATCATTAGCTGCATGTGCCTCAGGTGGCTGCTGATGTGCACAGAGATGAATCTGTGTCCTTCACCTAGCAACATCTGATTAGGTCTCCTTGGTCACCAGCTTAGCCTTCAAGGACAGGGAGGCTTTTTACAAGCATGCTATTTAGATTTAAATACCCACATATTCAGCTCACTGAGTTGAAAGCAGTCAACCTAGGGAGCAAAATAATTGGGGCAAAAGGAATAAGAAAATGTCTTTTCTGTAATAAACCTTATACAACAATGTGATTACTTAACCTGTGTGCACATACCTTTGACTAAATACATGGAAAAATATAACATCAGGGACATCTGTGAAGTGGGTCTGCATCCCAACCTTGACTTCACCTCCTGGGAGGATGACCCAGTTCCCTACCCGACCTGACTCCCACCTCCCGCTCCTCCAGATTGATTGCCATTTCTCAGCCAGAGCTTAAAGCAAGAGAAACTATTTCACCTAATCACCTGGGCCATTTTCTCAAAAACTGTTGTTGTTTTTTAAACCGTTTTTTCATGAGGAACATCATCAACAACAAAAAATCGTGAGAGGCAGCCAAATTGCTGTCCCTGCTGGCTCTTTCTCTGGAGAGGAGGCCGACCTGAAAGGGCAAATGCCTTTGGAGGAGGCTTCAATTTTCAATCCATCTGGAGAGACGGCGGCCTCAGGACTGCTTCATGACATGAAATGGCCACTTCGAGAGAGGCAGATAAATCAGAGTGAAATGCTTTTGACACAAGCCAGAGAGCAGCTGCTAACCTGGGTGAGAGGCCCAGAATCAACTTCTATTAACTCCTGTGGTTCTAATTATTAAAAAAAATTTTTTTTACTGCCCTAGCTGGTTTGGCCCAATGGATAGAGTGTCGGCCTGCGGACTGAAGAGTCCCGGGTTCGATTCTGGTCAAAGGCACATGCCCGGGTTGCGGGCTCGATCCCCAGTAGGGGGCTTACAGGAGGCAGCCAATCAATGGTTCTCTCTCATCATTGATGTTTCTCTCTCCCTTCCTCTCTGAAATCATTAAAATATATTACAAAAATATTTTACTAACTTTTTTAGAGAGTGGAAGGGGGAAGAGAGAGAGAGAAACATCAATGTAAGAGAGAAACACTGATTGGTTGCCTCCTGACCATGCCCCAACTGGGTATCAAACCTGCAATCTGGGTATATGCCCTGACCTGGAATCAAACCCACCACCTATTAGTGATTGGGAAGACATTCCAACCAACTGAGCCCCACTGCCAGGCCTGTGGCTCTAATTCTTTGAAAGTGCCTTCAAGCTCCACTCTTAAAACCAGAAGTCAACTCAGAGGACTAGAGTTTGAGCCCAACTTGGGTCCGAATTGCTGTGTGGATGAGGAAAAGTCACTTAACCTCTCTGAGCTTCATTTCTACATCTGTCCAATATAGCTGAATGATTTCTACTCTGAATACTCAAAGGGGCCATAGGAAAAGAAAAAAAATCATAGTAATCACCCCAAATTGTGAGTTATTTTATGGGATACTTAAGATATTTTCTTGGGTTTTCTGCTAATAGCAGCCCTATAAATAAGTCAATCTGCGGTCATCATCCCCTTGTTATAGGGGGTATTCTATACAATAAGAGAGGAATATGCTAATTATCCGTTACGCTGTGAGTCGTAACGACCAGATCACAGATCAGCATGAGGGTGGGGCAGTGAGCTACAAGTGGGTGGCAGAGAGCTACAGGAGGGGGCAGGGCAGCAAGCTATGGGGGGTAGGGGCAGCTATAGGAGGGTGGGGCAGCGGGCGGAGAGCTACAGGAGGGCGGCAGCAAGCTACTGGCGCACGGATTTGTGCGCAGGGCTACTAGTGTATACATAAGTAAGGATGTGCATGAGAGTGATAACCACACAATTTAGGATGGTGGCTATCTCTGCAGGGAAGGAGGGCTGTGTGTTTGTTTGGGGTTGGGGGAGGAAATACACAGAGGGCTTCACCTCTCCTGCTATCTGGGAAGTAGACATGTGGCTATTCACTATAGTAGTTTTGATATCTTTTGTATATCTATACCAGTTTCTCAATCTTCATTCTGTTGACATTGTGGGCTGGATAATTTCGTGTTGTAGGGGGATGTCCTGTGAATTATATGATGTTTAGCAGCATCCCTGGCCTCTACCCACTCAATGTTGGTAGCACCCTGCCCTCCAAGTCGTGACAACTAAAGGCATGTCTCCAAACATCACCAAATGTCCCCTACAGGCAAAATCATACACAGCTGAGACACTAGCCTAGACAAAAGAGGAACTATGTTTCAGAAATATTCGGTGCCTTCCCCCAAGTCACACAGTGGGTAAACGAGACAGGTGCAGCATCAGGTCCCCTCATCTCATCCAGGGCTCTTTAAAATCTACCAAAGTATCCCTCAAGAGCAGATATTTTTATTGTTAGGATTACCATGGAGTTGTACCAGACATAAGTATAACTGGATATACTTGACAGAAAATAAAACATGGGATGATTATCTTTAGTTTTACAACAAATATAATAGTAACTGTAATGTCAGTAATTAGACATTAACTACTTAAATTTGTACAAGTACCCCAGCCATGCTCCTGCATTGGCCCCAGCCCTGGGAGGTGGAGAGGGTCAATGGATCTGCTTATCCATCATGGAATCTCAGTCGCCAAGGGCCACTCCAAATGTGCTCATTTACCCACGCTGATCAGTAGCCTGGGTTTGAATATACTCAGTCATTCCTACACTTGATGTTCACTTCGTTTACTAATTTAAAACCTGAGCCAAACCCAGCCTCAGGTGCTACCCCCCTTATTTCCAAAAGGGAAGGCACTGCCATCCCCATGGCTTTATAGCAGAGTAGGGTGGAGACTGTTTGGTCAGAACCCACAGGCCCATCATTTCTTCTTTTCATGAGAAGAAATGAAAACCTGGAGAGATGAATAAATTGTGAGCAAGCACCTCACCACTCACAAATGTAATTCAAATTTCCAGAAGCCCTGGAGGTAAGGGGTGCTGTGTAACTGACAAGTTTCCCGATGCGGGCAGGTCATGGAGTGCTGAGGACGCTCTGATTCACAGTCCTGTGCTGGGCAGGCAGGTGATCCATCAGAACTCTGATGCTTCCCATAAGGCATTAGGTATGGGAAAAATGCTTCTGGTTCAGAATGTGGCTTGACCTTTCAGTGGATTTCTGGCTGCATTTTAAAACCAATGTTTGCTAAATGCATCCCAGCTATGAGCCAAGGAGAACATGGCAGGTAATCACACCATACTGCATCTAACTCACTGACAAATTCAAGAGCACTCATGCAGGGGAGGAATTGCAGAGAAGGGCTAGACATAGGTGGGGATCCAGCCTGCCTTTGGGCTCATGGGGGAGGGGGGTCCCGGGCACTAGATGCCATGATGTCATTGGGAAAACTCAGAAAACCTATAGTATATGGCAGCTATTGCTGTTGGGTTGCTATTTACTTTTTATAGGACAAATGACTTTGCATAAGATGGGACTCCATTGCAAAAGCAAGAAATTGGTTTGTCCTTGACATTAGGAAAAGTTCATGAGGCTAAATATTCTTTTTCAAAAAATATATTTTTATTGATTTCAGAGAGAAAGGGAGAGGAAAGGAGAGATAGAAACATCAATGATGAGAGAGAATCATCGATTGGCTGCCTCCTGCACATCCCATATTGGGGATCAAGCCTGCACCCTGGGCATGTGCCCTGACTGGGAATTGAACTGTGACTTCTTGGTTCATAAGTTGGTGTTCAACCACTGATCCATGCTAGCTGGGTGAGGCTAAATATTCTTGGATAAAATGACCTAAAAACATTCAACAAAAAAAATCATGTAAACATTACACTGCACCATGGAACTCCACTGTAGAGAGATGGGGGTCACCTTGGGGGGAGATCAATCAAGGAAGGCTCCCCAGAGGAGGGAGTTCTCAGCTTGTCTCAAGGAAATTCAGAGGATAGGAATGGAGGAGAGCTGGGTCAAGGATACCCAGGAAGAAGAAAGCACTGTGGAAAAATCAAGCAAGTTGTAATTGGCAAATCTTGCACTAATACCATGATCAAGAGATGGCCTTGTCTCTTGGCATGGGGCCACCAGCACCTGACAAGGTTCTTCGTTGTCCACGGGCAAGAAACAAATCAGAAATCACAGGTGCACGCAGCAGTTGCAGACATACTATGATCATGTCAGGGCCAGGCATCTGCCTGAGCATCACAAATGTTCATGAATATTAATAACCATTTGTTCCCAGAGGACCACAAATCAGTTAATTAGGGTCCTGTCAACCTGTTTATATTATCTGTAAGTGAAAACACATCAGCAGACAAACATGAAATTAAACCGACCGTGTGTGTGGGCCGTCACCGTTTCTGGGTAAATCACACAGCCAGTTCCACCTGAGCCCCCACCTTTGGCATGGAGGCGGGTATTTCTCTTCCCGTTCCTGTTTTAATCGCGTCAGTGGTTACAGGAGGCACAAGATAGATGGTGCTTCTCCTTGCTTCGTTGCTTGGGAGGAGGGGTGATTTAAGACTACCGGTAAATTAGCTGCAATCCAGAGTCTTGGAGGAAAATTACCTATAAATCAAAGGTCCATAGACAGGTAATCAGGCCCCCAATCCAGCACTGATCACCATGGGCTTGGTCCATCCGACTCCTTGGAGTGACAGCACTGGGTGGGGGCCCCAAGTCACAGCCCCTGCCTGGGTCCTGTTCCATCTGGACAGCTCAGCATCAGGGGTCTTAGGCACGTTCCATGGAACAAGCCTCCAGAAGTCAGAGGCCGAGAAGAGAGGGAATAGAAGAGGGACAGGCAGGTGACACAAAGAAGAAAGAAGCCTCCAGGGACTGGAGAGGCGGGTGGGGTGTGGCTCCCAGGCAGCAGCCAAAGGCAGGGATCTCAACTTTTCCTGTTTTTCAAGAGGAGCATAAGATTCTGATTTTTATGTGGAAATCCCCAATTATTAGATTTAGTGACTTGCTGATTTTTAAGAAAACAGAAATGAACCACATCAGGAGACTGCCATTCAGGAGTGTGCCTGCCACCTCCAGGGTACAGGGAAGGCCGTGAATTCCAACTTTGGGAGTCAAGGGCGTGGAGCAGCCCTGACTTTCACAGGACGTCCCTGTCTTGGCAGAGCCCACAGGTCCTTGCCACTCCCCACAGCAGCTGGCTCTGAAGTCTCGCTCTCATCTGCCCCTAAAGGAGCCGTCAGCGGGAGGTGACAGCGACTGCAATTCTGTTTCCATTATCACGGAGCGCTGCTCCTTTCTGGCTGAGTGGCGCTGAGTGACGGGTAGTGATTTAGGAATCTTACCGAGGGATTAGGGAGGTGAAGGTAAAAGCATTTTCCTCCGAGGCCCAGACTGGCTGCAAACAAGTTCCTGTTGGAGGACGCTGATAAAAAGCAAATTATTTTATTCTGTTCAAAATCAATTTCAACTCCAGACTGCAGAGTCCCCCAAGAAATAAGGTATTAACACTTATCGTATGGCACTGAATTCTTTGAGGAATAGTAATCCTTAAATAGACGGAGGAGAAGTCGTTTTTTAAGCATTAAAATCTAGTGGTGTGTGCTGCTCATCTTTCTTCTTAACGAGCCAGGCACCGTCTTGATGTATTTGGTGTGGGAAGTGAATTCAAATCACATACCAACTGCTGATACTGATTCCAGAGGCACCAAGAACATGCCCTCTTCTTTCTCCAGAACCTTCTCCACATCCTCGTTGCTGCCTGAAATGCTACCAGTAGAGAGTCGCATCTTGAATTTTCAGATGAAGAAAATTACCTGCAGAAAAGTACATGTTAAACCTTGTATTCCAGCCTCTTAGACGAGGATGTGAGAATATATTTTCCATGAACGTTTATGAATAAGAGAAAACTAGAACTGTGGTGCAGTTCATTCTTGGTCCAGCTTTTTTATTTTATTTTATTTTTTATGCTTTTATTGATTTTAGAGAGAAAGAAGAAGGGGGATTGAGCCACAGCCTGGGCATATGCCCTGACTGAGAATTGAACTGGCGACTTCTTGGTACATGGGACAATGCTCAATCAACTGAGCCACACCGGGACACCCCAGAGCAGGGCAGATCTGTGGGGGCCCTGATGAGCTCTCCGGGAACCATAGGCACAGGTTCTGATTAAATAATGCTCAGTTCCAATGCCTGTCCCCAAACTTGCTGTTATTAAAACTCGCTGATGCTGGCTCTAGTTACAGTACCGAGGCCTTACAGTTCTGCTCTGGAAGAAAGAGAGAAAAGAACAACCCCGGCATGTTCTGAATGCATAACAAAAGCATGTTTAAGAGGTAGAGGCAGATAACCAGAATACTGCATTGCCATCATCCAATCATTCCGCAAAAATCAAGACCCTACTTGGTGCCAGCAGTGAGCACCCCAGAACTCAGTGCCCTCCCTCATGGAGCTGACACACCAAATAAATAAGGTGATTCCAGCCAAAAAAAAAAAACAAGACAAAGTCATAGGCATAATAGTGATGAGGACAGGCGGGTGTATGTCACATAGGGCATGCCAGGAAGCTGTTCTGAGCAGGTGACTCATGAGCAGGGAACTGAATGACAAGTGGTGAAATGAGCACAGGAAAAAGCAATCCAGGAGGGGGGAACAGCCAGTGTAAAGGCACAGAGTCTACCTTCTTTGAAGTGGAAAGCATTCCACAATCAGAATTGTTCTCATTCTCTTGGGATGCCTCTTGGCTTCATAAGGATGGAGGTGTGTAGCCTTTCACTCTAGTAAAACCTTCTAAAATCTCCTTCCTCTTCTAGAGAGCAGGTGGTAAGGGGTACAGAAAACTCCACGGGGGATGTCTCTCCAGTTAACTCACCCCTGGGCCTGAGAACCAGATCCTGTCACACCTTAAAACCACAGAGCTGGAAGCCTCCTTCAAGGTCACCTCCTTCAAGGTCACTTGTGTTCTCAACCTTCAGCATTCACAGCACCTTCTGCATATCTACACCTCACCTGCACCTGGTAAAGCTCTTCAAACCAGCTTTCCATCGGCTCACTTGCAGAAGGTAACAATAACCATGACATTATTCTAGTTTTAAAATGTGTGTCTGAGTACCACCTGAAATCCACCCACGGATGACCCTTTGGGAAACACTGCTCGGGTCTAGCACACAACTGAGCCCTAAAGATCTGTACAAAATCACACAGTTAATGAGCCCCACACACTTCCATCTTCCCGCTGTCCTCTGGGCTGGTTCATTCCCTCCCCGCCTCCCTCCTTGCCTCTCCCCATCCATCTGTTTCTCTTCCCCTTCTCCCTTTCCTTCTTCCTCCTCCCACCTTCTCCCCTCTCCATAGCTCTGATATCACCAATATTTTTGTATCTCAGCTCTGCCTAACTCACTTCTTCCAAGCTATTCTTTCCAGGAGGATTAAGTGCTAAATTAATCCTCTTTTCCATAAAGGGGCAGAAAGATTCCTCTTCCATGTGAACATTTTGAAACAACCCATCACATCACATATGAGCCAAATCACCTCTCTCAGAATCCTTCAGGGAGCATTAAAGTATACATTCATTCATTCTACATTTATTAAGAGCTCAGATGTAGGTGAGATCCTGTTCAAGTCACTGGATCAAAGCGATAAACACAACAAAGATCCTGCCCTGGGGGAACTTCTGCTCTGTTAGGTGAAACAGATAATTCACAAACAAACAAAAAAAGTAAAACTTAAAGCAAAACTGAACAGATGAATGAATGATTTTCCCAGCTTTCCAGGCAAAGTCCTTTTCATCCTTCAAGACCGGCTTAACCCTACTCTCTTCCGGCAGCCCTCCCCAGTCCACCAGGGCTGGATGCCCCTCCTCGGTCCCCGGACACCTGACAGGCGGCCCTACAAAGTGCCACGAGCTCAGGAGATGCTGAATGAATGACAACAGATGAGTTGAGCACGTGTTTGTGTCCAGAAAGGGCCACTGGGAAAGTGTTGTATGTACACGCATTGGATGACAGACAAGTGGGTGTGTTTGTGTGCTTGCTAATGGATGAGGCTACATGTGTGGGTGTGTTTGTGTGCTGTGAATTGCATCTCATGGGTGGGATGATGCTGTCTCAGCAAGGGCAAGGGCATAGCATCTGAGAAGGAGGTTTGGTGGTATGACTGTGTGAGAGAGTGTGTGAGTGTACGTGTGTGACTGTGTGTGTGTGACCCACGCTGACTTGATGGTGACCCAGAAATGCAGAGCAGGGATGGCTTTCTGTCCAGGACTCAGGAGGACAGGAGACACCTGCCCTGGGAGCTGGTGTCCGGCCTCCTGTATCCCTGGTGCCATCACTAAGGGCCCGGATGGGCTGCAGCCTATTTATGCCGAGGCCATGCCTGGGGCTGCCCAGGCCTGGTGTTTGCCACGTTCCCTGTGCAACTACTCTGTGCAGGGCCCTCCCAGACCATGGAGCATTGGCTTTTGAAGAGGCTGAGCTCCCCTAGAGGAGGCTGAGCTGCAGGCTAGCACCAGACTCCCCGGGCCCACCTTGGCTCCACGTGGTCAGACAAACCACCGGCTGCGTCATCCGCATCGGGCGCATGATACATAGAACCCCCTGGGGAAGTGGAAGGTGTTAGTTCTCATAAAGCACTTAACCAGAGCCCAGCCACGCTCGGTTCCTGGTGGTGTTGGCTGTTGGCCATCACCCTATCACTGGGCGGGTGAAGCTTCCTCACTCTGGCCCATGTGACTTCTGTGGACAGCCACCTGGCTCCCACCTGTTTACAGACCACCCTAGAGGGCCTCCCTGGTCCTGCCCCCTCTCTTCTCAGTCTCCTTGGCTGGGAATCTGTTCTGCCCTCTTTCCCTATTGAGGGCTCACTCTGGCCACCTTCTTAGTGATTGTAAAGAACCCCCAGGACCAGCTGTTTTGCTCTCCACACTGGGGACCCTACCTGGCTTTGGCCCGATGACACTTTCTGCTCCTTGACACTCACACTCCACCCCCCAGGAGCACAGCCCTACAGGCTACCTCTGATTGTCCCCAACCCCCAACACTGCACCCCAGGAGGCCTGGCCACCCCTGAAGTATCCCCATGTTCCTGCCTCCTCTACTCACTACCAAACAGAACCCCATTCCCTCCGGAGAGAAACAGGAGGGAGGGAGGAAGAAATCAAGAGCTGGGTTTGGATCTGCTAAGTTCCACTCCAGGGCCTCTAGTCCCTGCAGAGGGTCCTGGCTTGTTCCGTTCCACGCACCCAGCCACTTGCCCTGCCCTTGGTCACTTGCCTTTCCAATCACAGCCCAGGGCTCCAAGTCTCTGAGAGGATTCTAAGTCAGAAAATTCCTTCAGCTGATACCTAGGCTCATTCCCCTGTCTCCAGGGAAGGGAAGACTGGAAGGATTTATTCTTGATTAAATAATATGTGCTAATCTATGCGCCACAGGAGGCTGGGGATCCTGGGCTGCAGGCAAAGCTGCCTTACCTGGGCAGGGCTGTCAGAGTGGCCAGTGGATGGGTTGATAGGTTGGGGCCAGGCCACATGCTTGGGTGATCCAGCCCCTCTCTCCTGGTCCCGCCAGGTCACAGCAAGGTCAAAGAGGGTTTCTGACTGCCACGCTCCCAGAGAATGCGGAATGGGCCTCTACAAGTGGTTCCAGGTGCCGTGGGCCCCATGCAGAGAGGCTGCTGGAAACCAGATGCCTCCAGGAAGCCAGGGGCCCTGCCCCCAGCACTTTCCCCACCCCCCAGTCCAGCACAGACTTCTACTGAGGAATTCAACCCAGGTCTGGCAGGTTGCGCCAGCGGCCCCACCCTCCACCCCTTGCTAACAGAATCTTCAACTGCTCCGATGCCTAGGCAGAGGCTGTCCGTGTAGGCACCAGTCTTTTCAAGTTGTGTGTTATCATATATAAATCCAGGTCTCTGACTTCCCTTGCAAAGACCAAGCACCTGACAACATCAGGCCAGCATCTCTGGGTAGGGATCATGAACGCTGGTAGCAGTCCCCTTGTTGGGGAGGGGGTGCCCTCCAGGGCCCTCAGTGTGCTGTTGTGGCACCCTTGCCTGAGGCCACCTGCCTAGCCTTGGTAGGAGCTCTATGTGCAGCATCCATTTCACAGTTAAGAGGAAAATGTTACTAGTAAAAATACAAAGTCTGTAGTCTGCTATGGAAGCCACTCCTGATGTGCCCTCACCCACCTCCCCCTTTAAGTCAGAACCCCACCACAGGTTGTCCTCCACATGCTATTTTCCCCAGCGTGTACCTGGAATGCCTTCTCTGCATCTTCCATCTCTTTTGAAGTCCAGCAATGAGTCTTTTTAGGCCACCTCCTCCACGAAGCCCTCACCGATCCGGCAAACCCAAATGCCGACATAGTTTAAAACCCATGTGGGCCACATCAGTGATTCCTCAGTCCTTGTAGCATAGGCACTTTTGTTCCTCAGAGTTTCCATCCTCAGGCCGGAGCAGGCCCCTGGTCCCCTCCTAGTTTGCTCCTGCCCTGTCCCCCAGGCCCCAAGTTCAGGCTTCATCCTCAAGAGAGTCCACAAGCCCCCGTGCGCTTGCTCCCACACAACTCCTGAGCAATGTGACAGGAGCTCGTGATGCCCACTCAGCCTTTGGCAAGCAGGACTCTCAATTACCAGAAGAAAAACCAAGGTCAGCTAATGGTGTGCAAAGGCTGCCATTAGCTGTGGCAGTGACCGATTCTGCCAGGGGTATGGCTGCGATAAAACATATTCAATGGTTTTATAACACCAATAAGATGTTAGGAAGCAGCCCGGATGGCATGGCTCAATGGTGAAGCATCAACCTATGAACCAAGAGGTCATGGTTTGATTCCCAGTCAGGGCATATGCCTGGGTTGCAGGCTTGATTCCCACTGTGAGGTGTGCAGGAAGCAGGCAATCAATGATTCTCTCTCATCATTGATGTTTCTATCTCTATCTACCTCTCCCTTATCCTCTGAAATAAAATATATACAGTATATACATATACATGGAAGCAAAGCCTGCTCGGCTGCTGCCATCCACAGGTGATGACATCCTGATCCACTGTATAGGTGAGGTCAGCTTGGAGAGACTAACATGGGCCTCAGGACACTCCAAAGACACTTCCAGAGGCTATGGCAGGAACTGACCGGTACATCCTGGGGCCTGCCAACCAGTGACCCTTCGCCAGGGGGTCATTTGTCTAATGACTCTTCCAGCTTTGTCATAAGGGATATGCCTCTCTGTGCCTTAGTTTTCCCATTGGTCAAACAGGGATTATTATAGAGTCCTTGAGCTGAGTAAAATTATTTATTATGAATAGAGGTTCCTTAATGCAGAGCAGGGCCTACAATAAATTCTCAGTGAATGCTGGTTATTATTATTACTTTCCCAACAAATCATCTGGTCTCCCTCCCAGCCTTTATGCTTTCCTTAGTTCTCACCACCACCTGAGACTCTCTGCATATTTACGTCTCTATTTTGTTTATTATTTACCAGACTCTCTGAGTGCCAGGGTTCTTGTTCTGGCATTAAGAAGGGTTCAGCAATCTGGAGAAAGGCTGTGTGTAGATTAAGTAGGAGTCCAGAGACAAAAGATAATTTTGAAAGGCATTGGGGGTCAGAGAAGCTTTAGCTAAAGGAGCTAAGTTCTCCTTGTCTCAGGACCCCTTGCTTTTTATTAACAAAAATTGTCCTAAGGCAAGGTAGAGATATACACTTCAAAGGGTAGGGTTTCGTACAGAAGCATTGTCAGATTGGGGAATAGCTTACCGGCTGATCAGGTGTTTGGCCAGTAGGAGGCAATAACATGTAGATTAAGATGCCCTGAGCTGTCTGGCAGCAAACAATCAATTTAATGCATTCTTTTCATGGAGGGTATTTCTGCCACCCAGCACAGCAGTTTGGGGAAATGCCTTTAGCCATTCCCAACAGGTAACAACATATGTGACGCCCAGCACAGCAGCAGAGCAATGGCGTGGAGGAGGCCATGGAAAGCAGAAGGAGAAATGGTTCTTCTAACAACCATTATTATTATTACCCTTGTGATTATTCTAGCTGACACGGATCGAGTGCTTAGCAACCCTGTGAGCAAGGACTATTATTATTCCTGTTTTACAAATGAGGAAGCTGAGGGGTGTGAGTGGGTTCAATAAGTCAATACGCCTAATGGAGTGGCACTCAGCACACACTGGGCACCCTGCAAGGTTCGCCATTGTTTTTATTGGTTTGCTCCAGGCTTGGAATCCTACCCGAGCAAGAGGACAAGCAGGTGAAGGCAAACCAAAGAGAATGTGCCTGGCAACCAGAGACAGAGAAATGCTGCCCCAAAGTAGCCCCAGCCGTGTGGTTGGCTCTCGCAGGGCCAGGGCGCCAAGTTCTCGAACAGGACAGCCATTCAGATCACACACCAGCCACCAGGACCAAACCTGGTCTCCACCGCAGGCCAGAGAGAAGGAGTGCAAATAACTAAGCAAACGAGTTGAAACCCCAAACCACTGCAGGTCCACACACACAGCACCTTCCTCTGGGGAGGCAGGCCCTGGCCAGTCATTGGGCACCGAGAGGAAAACAGTTTTGTTTTCTCGTTCCAGGGATGGACGGGACGGGCTGGGAGTTAGCGGGACCTCTAGAGGGCAGGACTCGCTGGAGAGCCGCAGGGACACAGCATTCCCTGGGCTTCCCAACAAGTTTCCATGGCCCTGGAGTTTTGATTGTAAAGCAAAAAACCTGGTGTTCAAGAACTGAGGCTCTGGGGGAAGGGACCCCTGAGAATATAGGAATACCAGGCTCTCTTTACCACCCCCTGCACCCCACCCCCCTGCCCTCACCAGTCGTTCTTTCAGGGTTGCTTGGCACAGACCGGAATGACCTGCTTTTTGGAAGCCCTACCGCTCTAAAGATGACATGGGTGGGACAGAGACAAACCTGCAGTTATTGACAACGTGGCACAAAGACACTTGATTTAAGTTTGAGTGTGGGGTTACACGGAGAAGTGTTAGTGGGAAATTAGGGGTGGAGGTAGAAGAGGATAGAAGAGGGTATTTTTTGCATTTTAAAAACTTGTGGAACACAATACACATCCAGAAAAGTGCATAATACATATTATTATTAACAGACTAGAGGCCCGTTGCAGGAAGATTCCTGCAATAGGGCTTCCTGCTGCGGTTGCTGCCCCGCCTGCTTCCCTCCCTTCTCCCCCAGCCCGCCTGCTTTCCTCCCTTCTCCCCGCCCCGCCTGCTTCCCTTCCTTCGCCGCCGCCCCGCTTGCTTGCTTCTCCACAGCTTCGCTCAGCGCTTGGCTTCTTTCTACGCTGTCTTCAGTGTTCGCTCTGGCCTGGATATGCAAATTAACTGCCCTCTTGGTTGGGTTAATTTGCATACTCGCCCTAATTGGCTGGTGGGTGGGGCTGGTGGGCGTAGCAAAGGTGCAGTCAATTTGCATGTTTCTCTTTTATTATGTAGGATTATGATCAAGTGGACGCTCAGGTGCCCCTCCCTCTACCACATCAAGTCACAGAGACTCCCAGAAGCTCTCTCCTGGCCCATTCACAGCCTCCTTGTTTGTTTGTTTTGGCTCACCTGGGTGTTGGGTGGCCACTTTCCATGCAGTGATTCTGGGTCCCGGGTTCCTACCTTTTGACTCCACCCAGACAAACAGGTATTGCCTTAGAGCGGTGGTCACCAACCTTTTGGACCTCACGGACCACCAGTGGTCCACTGCCTTAGAGGGTACTCTGGGCCAGCCACATGTGATTGGTCAAATCTAAGTCACATGACAACACCTAACTGCAAAGGGGGCTAGGAAATGTAGTTCTTTTGTTTGACTGGGAGGCATTTAATGAAGGCATGCTGGCCTCTCCCATGAGAATAAATGAGTTGAGGGAAGTAATGTTCTTAGGGCAGTGACCAGCATGTGGTAATGCCATGCATTATTATTAGCAGTATTATCAGTACTCCTCTTCCTCTTCTCATTACCCACTTAGAAAGGCCTCCCCTGACCACCCAAGCAGAGCAACCCCTCCACCATCAAAGAACTCTCTACTTAACACCCATGTGGATCACCTTGACAACATGAATTTCTTATTTACTTACTGTTTTCCTGCTCACTACCCACCACCCCAACTAGATTATAAGCACCTCTACAACCAAGGCCTTGGACATCTCACGTGCCCAGGCTCAGTTCAGTTATTATTTTTTAACGGAATATGGACTAAAGAGCAGGCTGGGCCGGTCACACTGAAACCCCTCTTGTTCTGCATGGAGCAGTCTGTCCAGTTTCTCTTAGTCCTCAGGCTCCTCGGACCCCCTTGGGCCCCCACCCCTCCCTCCTGGGTCTCACATCCAGCCTCCGTTTCTGGGAGCCGCAGGGTTCTTGGCAGCGTCACTCACTCCAGACTGCATCCAGCCTGCCCCCCTCTAGCCATCTCTCTGGAAACTGCCTCCTGAGCCCTTGGTTCCCGCCCACTCCCACACCCCTTTATGAAGAGCAAAGTTTGTTTTGCTACAAGTGTAATTAACACATATTTAGTAAACACCTTATGTCACAAATTGTACCAAGCTCCTCGTTATCAGACTCTGCAGATGGCTTCTGAGCACAAAATATTTATAAATCTTGTTTCAGGGGCATATGGCTCAAGAGGTGACAGCAAGATGAGTGTGACATTCTCCCAGCATGCCCCTTTCTGCTGCCTCACAGGTTAGGTCAGTGCCCCCTCCCTGTCTAGAGGGACTATGGGGTTTGGAGGAAGGCCCATGGTGGCCCTTCCCAGAGACCCAGACACAGGGCTCTGTTGGGACTCGTGGCCAGAATATGAGAGAAGATTCCGGGAGGCAGCACATAAAGGGAGGAGGAGAGGAGAAGGGGGTACCGGTATGTCTGAAGGGACAGGGTTGTTCAGAGTGTGGGTCTAGGGTAGCCTTGCTGGGCTCTGTGTGCCTGGGGATGGATCTGAGGGAATCATCCTGATGCAATATATAGACTCTGAGAAGTGAAGGGGCCTCAGGCCCCCCTCCAACTCGCCCACCCCGCTTTGGTTTGACAAATCAGCTTATGGAGCTGAATGGTTCATCCTCATTAGAGACAGAGCTGGGACTGGGAAAGGGACACAGGAGGGCTTGGGCCCAGCACTGGGGACCCCACTGTACAGGTGCAGTTAACATACACCACGCCATCTATATGTGCTCAGCAAGTGTAAAGACACAAAGAGATGGAAAGAAACACAGAGAAAAGAAAAATACCCATTTAAAGTTTGAACAACACACGAGTTTTTACACTGTTAACACAGCAGCTAAGATGCTGGACTCTGAAGCCAGACCATCCGGGTTCAAATTTCCACACATCCTTTGTCTCCATCTGGGAGATGGGCATAGGAACAGAACCTACCTCACAGAGTTGGTGTAATAATGAAACAGCTTAATGTGTTCCAAATGCCTGGTACATAGAGTGCTCAGTGCTATATCATTGTTATTGTCATTATTAAACTCAGTAACTACACGCCCTGAAAGAACAGGAGATGGAAAACATGTACCGATTGCTCTTCTTTGATTCAGATTATGAGCATCTTGTTCACCTCTTTACGTATAATTCTAGTTATTAAAAATATAAGAGTGGCTTAGAGCACAACCCTGCATCCTGGGGAACCCCTCAGTCTTTAGCAAACCAAAATCTGGCCACCTTAGATTTAGGGACCATTTAATAAGCAGTTAGTTGCCTTGACTATCCTGATATAGTTATCACACCGACCTTATAAGGTAGCTGTGACTGGGGAAACTGAGGCTGGGAAGAGATTATCTCATTTCCCTAAAGATTTTGCAAAGGTCACACAGCTAGTTGGGGAGCCAGGAAGTAAAATGAGAGTCTGTCTCCTGAGTTCATGCTTCTACCCATGAAGTCACACTATCCTTCCAGGGAGAGGTGAGAGGGGATCTGGTGGGAATGCATCCCAAGAGCAGTCCATCACTTCTGTCTCTATTCATCATTCCCTGCTTGTCTGAGGCAGAGAGGAGCCAGCAGAGAGTCTGGAGCCTCTGCAAAGCATCTTGTCTCTGTGATATCATCAAGCTATATCATAATATTTCCCTGCTAGATGGTGGATTCCAGAGAGATGGAGTCCCTGCTGTTTCCATGTTTGTATTTCCCAGAGTCTAGCACTACCTCTAGTTGACAGTAGGTGCTTAAGAAATATTTATTGTAAGACCATAACATTTATTGAGAGCTGAAGCAGAGAGCAAAGGAGAGAAAGAAATACAAATTGCAACAACTATCTATTTGCTGTCTAACAATGCTGCCAAGAGGCCAGCCTAATCAGGAGCGGGGGGGGGGGCGGGGGGGGGGGGGAGGAGAATAGTGTCTTCTAAGCAGTGATACTGAAAGGCTCCTGGGAGAATTGAACCCGACTGGTAGGATTCAGAGACGCATATTGAGAGACCTCCCATGGAGGCCCAGCGTCTAGGAAGGCCCATTGTTTCAATGACCTCCTGCTCTCTCTGTGCCTGTCCCTGGTGCATCCGTCCCAGACCCTCTGCTCTGTGTCACAGGAAGCCTGAGTCCTGCTTCCCCAGGCTCCCTTGTTACCAGCTTTGGGCCAGGTTTGGCCAATAAAAGCACTGTCAGGAGACTGGAGGAAGGCAGAAGCCAGGGCATCTGTGACTCTTGCTTCTGCCCAGGACCAGCTCTGGCTCCCTCATGGTTACTTAACCCCAGACGGGCCCGCTCCTCACCAGGCCCCAGCCTGGCACACCAGCTGGCCACTACGTGATGATGAATGACTAGTTTCTTCCCTGGGAAAATGAGTGGTAAGGTTAACTGTCCATCCCTTGCTGGCAGGTTCAGTGTGGTCAGGAGAAAACAGTTAACCCATTTAGGAGCACATATTTTGAAGCTGAACTTACTGTAGATGGAGCCAAGCAGGTTTCCATCCCATAAAAGCAAGCATGGGCCAGCAGCAGCCCACAGACCTGCCATTCAGCTGCGAATGGAAAAGGGTCCACTGACACATTGGCGTTCCTGGTTCCTGGAAGAAGTCCTACTCAGAGGACTTTCCAGGACAGAGTTTCCAGTATTCTGGTCCATGAGCATATTCTATATTAGTTCTAATGAAATATGGCTGTTTTATATGCCTCTGCTAGATTAACAGCCTAAACCACAATACTCAAGGGCCGTTCAGGGAATCTGTGTCCCCATATGCCCCATTTGCCATACTTAGATTCCAAAGAGACAGAGTAGAAGGGAAAGTTTGGTCAGATGCACAATTGTTAGTCCAGAATAGTCCTTTGGACATGAATCTCAATACCTTTTACTACCCTGGTAAACTGGATGGGCATTTACTGCCTCCTCTTTCTAACTGGGACAGGTCCAAGAAAAAAGGACGAAGGGAAGGAGGAGAGGTGAAGAGGTGAGCCATGAATGTCAATGTCATCCAGAAACCTGAGAGATGGGACAAGTGCGTGAGTGGTTCTGGGTGTCAGCAGGAACCTGTCACTGTTTGCAGGCACCCCCTGCACTTAATAGGCAGTTGTCTCTCACCTCCCTGGGAGGCTCAGCAAGACTGGGTCACGAAGGCTCCTTCTTCCCCTCCAGCCACTGAGTAGGTTATGGGAAAGCAGGTGACCCATGCCTGGCCAATCTGAGCATCACATTCACTAGCTACCTGCATTAGCCCCACGTCTATCCATTGAAGTGCAATTCTTAAACTGTAATTGAGATAGTTAAATAAACATACTTCTTACATGTGCAATAATATAAGCTGAGAAATTCTTTGAGACACCATATGGCAAAAATTTGCTTGCATGTGACGCTACATGATGGAAATAAAGATGAGAAGTAAAAAGTCAGAGAGGCCAAGTCCTGATAAAATAATTTAAGCCCATGATCCAGCCAGGCCTGAAGTCCATCTGTTCTCTGGACATTTCATCATGTTCAAATTATTTAATTTTCAGTTTTTTTAAAGTCCAATAATTTTACTTGAACTTGGTATTGGTCATTATGGGTTACTATTCTCAGGATGCAGTATGCTCTTTCAAAAATTGTTTCAAAGCCTTTTTATTTTAGTTTTAGAAAAAAAATTATCTAATTACAGTTTTTAGTATTTGTTTTGTTCCCTTGCTACAGCTTTCCTTCAGGGATTCCTTTTATCTGTGTGTTGGTTCTTTTTTCCCTATCAATAATATATTTTACTTTCTCTCCTAATTTTTGCCTTATCTGATCTTTTCCCTCGCCCATCCTCTTCCCCGCCTTCTAAAATCTTTGAAGCCATGTTAGATCAACGATTTCTCTCCCTTCCCAATAGCTTCAAACGATTCTCCCAACAGTCCTGTCACTGACCAGCCTTAACAGAAATCTGACTTTCTCTGAGGACACGGTGCCCCTCTAAGTAGGGACTCTTTTTGTTTTTCTCACAATTCAGGTCAAGGGTAGGGTCAGTGCCCTCCCGTGGCCCTTAATGTACCATATTCCTTCTTCAAAAATCTGTCTTGCGCCCTAACCAGTTTGGCTCAGTGGATAGAGCGTCGGCCTGGGGACTGAAGGGTCCCAGGTTCAATTCTGGTCAATGACAGGTACCTTGGTTGCGGGCACATCCCCTGTGGGGGCTGTGCAGGAGGCAGCTGATCGATGTTTCTCTCTCATCAATGTTTCTAACTCTCTATCCCTCTCCCTTCCTCTCTGTAAAAAATCAATAAAATATGTTTTTTAAAAATCTGTCTTGCTTGAGTTTCTTGCCATGTATCTACACAGCCCAACCAACATTTCCCATCCCCTCATTTTAAAACATGCCCTTACTCTCCTTAGTTCAACAAACTGGAGTTCTTAGCATTCTCTCTGCGCTCCCCCCCCACCTCTCTCTCTCTCTCTCTCTCTCTCTCTCTCTCTCTCTCACACACACACACACACACACACACACACACACGCACACACATCTCACCAAGGGCTTTAACATACACCAGGATTCAACTCTTGACTCCATTTATTAGATGCATTAGCTTAGGTAAGGTGCTTACTTTGCTTGTGCCTCAATTACCTCATCTGCAAATAGGCGTAATGATGGTCCTATCTGATATAGTTGTAACAACAGCATGAGATAAAGTACATTAAATGCTAAGAACAGTGCATGACATGAAAGTGCTCACTAAATGTTGGCTCACATGACAATTATTATCGTTCTTATCTGGCTTGCTGGAAGAGTATAAGTAGCCTCTTAGCTGAAACAACACTTTAAAAAACTTTGTGATTTCATTTTGCTATCTCATAAAGGACCATTTCAGATGCATTGGTTTATGAGCCTTCAAAAGAAGTAATGATAAAATTTACCCCCATGCAGGAAGGCTTATTTATTTATTTTGTAAGTCGACTTTACTGATTTCCATTACTGACCAACCAGCTCACCATCAGCCCATGATAAAAAGTAATAATTCATAACAGCAGGGGAGGAGAGCAGAGGGCTTCCGTCACCAAGCTCAGCGATCATCAATGTGTGTGGCCACGATGGCTCAGTGCCTCTCCAAGGGCATGGTTCCATGGCCACCTCCTTCTCCCTGCCTCCTCACACCATCCCAAACCCATCTGCCATCTCACGCCCATACCACCTCTTGACTTCCCTGAATCTTCCCCACCAGTGCATTCATCTCTGGATTGCACATCATTACACAAGCCATCTTCTGAAAACTCTTGCTTTCCCCTTTAAAGTGATTTGTCATCTGCAAGAAGGATGTTGGGAGGGGCCTCTTCATTAACCGAGATGATTCATAGGGCTACATGTAAGAAATTGTATAAAACAACCTTATTTCCCCAAATAACATAAAATCATCATTTATCATCTCACCCAACCCCTGTCCTGAGTGACCTTTTGCTCATTTTACCTTCTACAAATTAATGTAAATCACTGGGGTGCATATTTGAGGTGGAGGTTCGTCAGAGTTTCCCACCGAACCTTTGCCTTGCTATCTATAAAACACCACACACTGTGATTTCAACCCCTATTTCTTACTTCCATGGCTGGGCAGGGGTCTTCCAGCCTCAAAAATCCATTCTTTGTGAACCAACACAGCAGCATTTAATACTGCTCTTCCTCCCCCCACCAAATCTCAAACTTACTGGCTGGGATGAATAATTAGGCCAACATATGGAGGACAACATCCTTGTCTAGGAAAACAACCTTCATAATGTGCAGGCCCATCAGAAAACAGACTGAAATTATATGCTGAAGCACAGTGGAAATTTCCCCTGCATGTTTTATGTAAACAAGATAATTTGTTCATTCAATGAATCCACAGTTCTTCAAAGGCTCTGTTTATATTAAAAGAAAGAAGCAGAAAAAATTGGATTGGCTGGCAGCCAGTGCTACACCTACAGAGTTGTCAAGCTGTTAGAGCAACATTCAGGAGCTCAGATGTTTATGTCGAGATGGGCTCTTAAGCCAAAAGTAAAATATTGCTTTTGGATGCAGCAGCCACATGTGTGAGCAATGGAATCACATCTTCAGAGACAAAATGACCAGTGTTTTGCAAAAGGGCAGAGCTGAGCTTGGAATGGGCCTCAAACCTGGGGCAGTCCTGTGGACTCACATGCCGTGTATGCAGCAGCACACAGAGGCTTTCACATTAAACCATCTTCTATCTATACTGGTATATATAAAAAGCCAGCTACCATAATGCCATTAACGACCGACCAGAGACCACAACACCATGACCCTCGCCCAGGCTGGCCCCACCCGCCAGGGAGCGGTTAGGGTAAGGTGACCAGACGTCCACTTTTGGCGGGACAGTCCCGATTTTTAACAATTTGTCCTGCGTCCCGCAGCATTTTTAAAAAGTCCCAATTTTTGGAAAGAATGCACGACAAGCTAGGGAACGGCGGGAGAACGGGAAGGGAATATACGGTTTTCGGTGGCCATGTGGCTATTTAGCCAGGATATGAGTTTTATATTATTTTTGTTAATTTTATAATGTTAAACTTTAATAATAACAAATAATTGTTGAGAACTGATTATCGAGAACTGCTTATCAAAGTTCGCATTGTTGATCAGTTGTTAGAATTCGACCACCATTGTTTGGACTTAATGAACAATGGCATTTTTTGGGATTGGCAACGATGAAAACATTTTGTAACTGTCTCTCAGACGATACACATTGTACTTACTGCGTGCTAGTAAGCTAGTTAAACAAGTGATGTCATTACAAATCAGCTATTCAGATAATTTAGGTAAGTAATTTATTTATTTATTTCATAAATACATAAATTTTCTTGAATTTAGCAGACAGTACTCGTTTTATTTATATTTTATAGTGGCGGCAAAAAGTCTAGCGCCAGCCTTGAAAGTGACACTTACGACTTACGTTACGGCAAATTCAGAGGAAAAATAATACAAGTTAGTATTGTTATTATTTAGAAAGAAATATAGGATTAAAATAATTTTAAAAATATAGTTACTTTATAACAATCAAATTAATTTAATTTATAAACTAACAATAAACTATGTTCATGTAATTATGTACCTACTTACTGTGTTTTTAAGCAATATGTATATAATAATTTATAATATAATTTTAAATTATTTTTTTTAGATTTTTAACATAATGAGTAAGAAAAGAGGATGCAAATTCAACGATGATCTAAGAAGTGAATTTCCTTTTATTAAAAAAACCAAAAGCGATTACAATATAGACCAAAGTTTTAATCAAGAACCACCCCCCCCCCCCCGGGCCGAAACCTGTTTGGCTCAGTGGTTAGAGCGTCGGCCTGTGGACTCAAGGGTCCCAGGTAAGGGTCCCAGGTTCGATTCCGGTCAAGGGCATGATTGAGGTTTGCTGTTCCCTGGCAGGGAGGAAGATCAGAATTAAAGGTTTCGCTTGTTACCTTGGTTTGAAGCGGAGGAAAATGGGACAGTGACGAAGAAGAAGCTTTGGAGATAGTGAAGGGCAGTGTGTCCAGACTGTTGAGAGCTCAGAATTAGAGTTTAATTGGGATGGAAATCCTGCCAATAGCACCTGATGCTGAGATCTGAGCACTCTACTTTTAGGTGTTCCAGTTCAAGCTTGGAGGCTGCCTATTAAAACATTCCTGCTTGGGGAGCACTTCCGGCGCCAGACGGTCACCTTGAAGTTCAACCCCTTCGTGACCTCCGACGCAGCAAAAACCGCAAAGGCCACTTCAACGCCCCCTCGCACGTGCGCCACAAGATCATGTCTCCCCGCTGTCCAAGGAGCTGCGGCAGAAGTACAATGTCCGCTCCATGCCCATCCGCGAGGACAACGAGCAGTTGGGAGGGACCTGGCCTGCAGGAGAGGGCAGTTGGGGGTGGGGTGGGACAAGGCCTGCAGGGGAGGGCAGTTGGGAGCCAGCAGTTCTGGATTGTGAGAGGGATGTCCAACTGCCCGTTTAGGCCCGATCCCACTGGAATCTGGCCTAAATGGGCAGTTGGACATCCCTCAAGGGGTCCCAGATTGGAGAGAGTGCAGGCTGGGCTGAGGGACCCCCCAATGCACGAATTTCGTGCACCAGGCCTCTAGTCTATAATAAAAGCAGCTATTTGGTTAAAGAAAGAAAAAAGAAAGGAGGTGGTGGGGGTTGGGGGGAGACCCAATTTCTTGGTCTCTTAGTTCTCCCAACATCAGCATTATACCCTTGGGCTCCTCCTCAGAAACTGATGGAATTGCTGGGGTTCAAAGACAACTTCAGGGAGTTATGTAGATATTGCACTAGAATAACATTACCTCACACCAAGGAAAGGTTCTATCTGGCTCAATTATTCTTTTCACTTTTGATTTTGTCAAGGAGAAAGTCAAAGTCTAGTGCTAATATATTTCATTCAATTTTGCAGCTCCTGTCAATACTCATTTGAAAAATAAGAGATCAATGCCTCAGACTCAGAGCCCTCTGTTGGCCATAGTATTAGGCTAGAATTTGACATGAATATTTTGTTTTAATTGTTCTATTTTTACTATTTTCTTCTATTTAGGGACATGATACTGTTTCTCCATTTTATAATAGTGACATCTGTGTTTCCTTTTCCCCCCTCTCTTGAGTTAAAAAAAAAAATATCTCCTTTCAAAATTAAAAATTTATACCCATTGAATAGTAATTCCCCTTTCCCTCCTAGGTCCTGACAATGATATATTTCTTTTAAATACATGTATATTAGTGAAACATATAAATGTGTGCAAATAAAAATATTGAATAAGTCATACTATAGATAGTTCTTCAGGGAAAAGGGTGAAATTGCAAGAGATGTTTGGAAAACACTGGAGAAACCTCTCCTAAGATGACAAACCCTGTCCACAGCATCCCTCAGAACTCCTTAGCAAAGTGGCCTGTTCAAATTAGGGACAGTGTTACTAACTGTTAGAAAGTTCTTGCTTTCATCCAGCTCTAACCTTGGCTTGAAGACTGGAGCTGCACAAAAGGGTGGTCAGTTTCCTTCCACACTACAGCACCTCAGATATTCCAATCTGGGTTTCAAGGCCCAGTTAAAAGGTCCCCCTTCTTGGCTGGTACCCCAGCTTCTGCTCACAGATCTAGGACCAAAGTTACAATGGAAGATGTGAAGAGAGTGGTCTATTCCTTGTCTCTTCTGCCCAGCACCCACATTGCCACCTTCTGGTCACACCTGGTTTTCTGGTTTTCTTTTGGGATCCGCACTTCCTTTACTGCCATTCCTGTTGATTGGCAAAGCTGACTCCACCCCCAGAGTTGGTGGAGTGATCATATTACCCAGGGCTGACCAATCAGAACAACCCATTGCCTAGGTCTCACTGATTGGCTCAGGATTGAACAGGTGATTGTACCTGGCAATACAAACAACCCAGATGCCCAGAAATCACCTCCTTCCCAGTCACAGACACCACCCTAGGCAGCTCATCTTCCTCCTTTAACCAATGGCTTAGGCTTATTTAAATACTGAAAACATGGCTATGTCCAAAGATCAGGGCTCTACTCATGATTTCCTGCAGCAACTGCCACCAAGCTTCACCCATGTGCCAGGTGCCGTTCTAACTGCTTGACCATACTACTAATTCATTTAATCTCCAGAACAACTGTGTCAGGTAAGTCCCAAGACTATCTCTACTTTCGGGTGAGGAAACTGAGGCAGAGGGGTGGAGTAACGTGAGCAGGGATTTGAACCCAGGCAGCTGGCTGTGAACCACTCCTCACAGCACTCACACTACGGTGAAGAGCACTGTCCCCAGCACCACTCGCAGAACAACATGAATCGCCACTGTTGCTTGCACTGTCCAGGATTTCCTCCCTTTCAAAGGCAACTCGTGCTTATTTCCGGTCGCTTGCAAGGTCTCTCAAATCAAATACCTTTGATCTTGAACTCTTCTTTGGAAACCCCCGAAGGACTTGGAGTCCATCTCTCTCCAGCTTCTCGGCTCTCCTTGCTGTGTCTCCTCATTATCTGGCACACAGGGCTGGTGTCTAACACCCAAGGTGAAGTCTATCCTATGGTGAAAATGAAAGAGAAATGAAAAAAATCTTAGCCCCAGACTGGGAAGCACCAGTTCCCAGAAGAGAGCCGAGTCCTGCTCCGAGATAGCATCAAGTTTCTGCCTGCACATGCAGGGGGATGCAGCGACTCTAATTACACCTCTTAATCTGGGATCTAGACATTTACTAATCTAGTCATTTACTTAATGACTAATTTGCCAAAGCCACGCTACTGTTTGAGGTATGAACCTGAACCTGGTGTGAGAAGAGTTCATATGCATCTCTCCCACCGGGTATCTTCCTCTCCAGCATCTGCTTTCCTAGGAGAAAATGTTGCTAAACCAAACAGCTGCCTCCTCACTAGCCGTCCCTGCCCAGCCCATCTCGCCCCAGCCTTCCGCTCTCTTACTCTGCACCAAAGGGGAAATGGATCTTTCTTGACTTCTCTAGCTGCAGAGTTAGCTAAGGAAAGGAGACTCAAAACGTTCCTTAGAAAGCATGGGCGTCGTGGAATGGAGGAAGGAAGAAGTGAGAACTCAGCAGAAGCTCTGACTGGCATAATAAGGCCAGACACTCTGCAGTACCATGAAAGATGCCATGTGAGGACGGTTAGAAAGCCCTTATTGAACCCACTGTCCTCAAGGTGGTTGCAGGAGTGGACTTTAGGGCCAAATTAGACTTTGACGAATTTCTAGATAGAAGGTCATGGTGAATTAGAGAGCCAAAAAGAGGCAGTTTCAGACTTCTCTGAGCATTTATGCTAATTTCCCTTCAAGATACTGGGAAACAGACTCTAGGGGCCTAGCAGGAACTGCTTGTTGTTTACCCCATTTCTAGTCTCCTCTTCTTCTTTGTAAACAGGACTCCAAGTTTAGTGAGCACATGGCTCCCTAGAATGAAGATGACTTTGCCCAGCTTCCTTTACACTAAGTAAGGTAATGTGATAAAGTAAAGGCCAATGTCATAGCAGAAGTCTTATGTGAGATTTTAGGATAGAGAAGAGGTTCATTGTGAAGGTGTGCCTTCTGTGCTCTGACTCCATTCCTCCTTCTGGCTATCTGAGATGTGGGCACCATAGCTGGTGTTCAGCAACCATTTTGGACCATGAGGGGGGCATGTGGATAGAAGCCATCCATTGAGTAGCAGAAATAGGAAAGGTCTGTGGTCCCTGATGATGTTTTGGAGCTTCCACATCAGCCATAGACTGTTTATCCCCCAAACTTTCTTTAAGTAGGAGAACACAAATGAATACTTGTATTTAAGTCACTTTATATTGGAATTTCTGTTATATACAATTGGATCTACCTTTATTGGTTACCAGGGACAAATTATTTAGGCTGATAAGAGTGAGGAGAAATGTTGAGGATCAAGTCATCATTTTTCAGCTTGCATTTTAAGATCTTTTTTTCTTTTTTTAAAGTCCTTCTTGATCATGGACCAATTCTATCACCAAATGTCATGGCCCATCTATTCCAGGACCCACCAGACTTTCTTCCTAGTTCCAACCTTCTCACCACTTCCTCTGCTCTCCATGCTTCCTCCCTTCTTTTAACCATTGCCCTTTCGGTAAGCCCTGCTTGGGTGAATCTCAATGCCTCCTGTCTACAAACACCACCATCCATCATAGTCTCAATTTTTTATTATCACCTCCATAGTCTTTCCCACATATTTTAGGAGATGCCTTTATAGGATATCCATTTAGAACTGAATCCTGTTGCAATAGGCTATGGTTGAAGAAGTTTCCTCTAAGTGTTTTAATATCTGAACTGTTCTGGAGGGCCCTGAGTCAGGTGGTCCTGGCTGGGTCCTTCCACCAGATAATAATTAAAAGAAACATCCTCCCCAGCCAAGGGCAGGACAGAACTCAAGTCCCCCCTGAATGAATGCAGGTCGGGGACTCCCTTGGAGAGTTTAATTTTTCTACTGAATATACACTTTGCACATTCTGTTCCTTGACCCAGCATGCTTGTCCCCTTCATCAGCCAGATCCAAATTTTCATCGTCACCTACAAGCTCTGCATGGTCGCCCTTGCCAGCCTCTCCTCTCACTGCGCCAGCTCCCTTGTTTACTCTACCCCAGCCACACTGGCCACCTCTCTGACCATCCACCACATAGATAACTTTGCAATGGCTGTTCTCTCTGCCTGGAATATTCTGCCCCAGGTCACCTTCTCAAGTGAGACATTCATTGACAGCACAAATGAAATAGCTATTCTTCCTCCCACACCCAATTCAGTGACTATCACGTTATTGCTTTCTCAGCACATACCAAGGGGTAGAACTACTTTTGTCTTTTTTCCACTGTATCCTCCAGTGCCCAGAATACCTTGTGCATGAAAAATAAATATATATTTACTGAGTGAATGAATGTAAATAAAGGGAAGGTCCTACCTCTTCCAAGCTGTGTGTGACTTCAAGCAAGACATGTCACCTCGCTGGACCTCAGTTTCTCCATCTGCAAAGTGGTGCTAATAATATAAAGCTCTTCTTCCAGGAGAGATTATTTTTCTCTCAAGCTTGAACACAGAGAAGTTCTTGCTAAACCGTGGATTGTCATGCAGAGGTTATTGAAGCCACTTAAGTTAGACTTGCACACATTCCTGCCAGGAGACTCCCAGTGCGCTCACACATGGCGAGTGTTGTCTTGCCCACGGCCAGCCACACAGCAGAGGCTCTGCAGGATGGGCTCCGGGCCTCCTGTGTTACACTGAAGCTTGGGATGCCATTTACTCTGAGGTGTTGATGGATCACTAGGCACTGACAGAGACACTGAGAGTCAGCTGTAGACAATTCAGATCTCCGCTCTGACCACAGGGAGCTCGGTCTCATGGAGAAACAGGTGCTGGAGAAGTGCAGTGAGCATTACACATGGGAACAGTCCTGAGCTGTGGGCACCTCAGCCGGGGCAGCTGGCCCAGGCAACGGGTTTCCAGACGACCTCCCTGAGGGGGTGACATTTCACTGACTCCCAAAGAGTGGGCTCAGCCAGGAAGAGAGAAGGGGAAGGCTTATCAGGCAGACTCAACAGAATGTTCCAAATGAAAGGAGAAAGGCCAGCGTGAGGAAATGGAAGGTGAGGGGGTTTAACCAGGAGAAAGATAAGGTCACATTTCTGACTTCAATAAGACCACTGTCTGCTGATGGGAGCAAGGATTGAAGGGACAGAGTGGCAGCACGGATGGCCTGAGGAGCCCCACCTGGTCCAGGTAAGAGGTGATGGTGCTCAGACTGGGTGTTAGTAAAATGGTTTTTTTTGTGTGTGTGTTTTTGGTTAATCCTCACCTGAGGATATTTTTCCCATTGATTTGTAGAAAGAGTGGAAAGGAGGGGGAGACACAAAGAGAGGGAAACATCAATGTGAGAGAGACACATGGATTGGTTGCCTCTCGCACGATCCCTGGCTGGGGATGGAGCCTGCAACTAAAGTACATGCCCTTGACCAGAATCAAACCCGCGACCCTTCAATTCATGAGCCAATGTTCTAACCGCTGAGCGAACTGGCTAGGGCAGTGGAATGTTTTATAATAACAGTTTTATTGAAATATAATTTGCATACCATAATGTTCATTCCTTTAAATTCCTTTAAGGTGTACAATTCAGTTGTTTTTAGTATAATTGTAGAGTTGGGCAACTATCACCACTATCTAATTCCAGAACATTTTTATCACCCCAAAAGAAATCCCAAGCCCCTTAGCATCACTCTCTTTCCCACTCCCAGCCTTAGGCAACCACTAATTTACTTTTTTTCTCGATGGATTTGCCTATTCTGAACATTTCATGTAAATGGAATCATACAATATGTAATTGTGATTTTTTTTTTTTACCTAGCATAATGTTTTCAGGGCTCATTCATGTTGTGGCATGTATCAGTATTTCATTCCTTTTTAAGGTAGAATAATATTCCATTGTATGCGTATTCACCTTTTATTGTCTATCCCAGTGGTCGGCAAACTCGTCAACAGAGCCAAATATCAACAGTACAACGATTGAAATTTCTTTTGAGAGCCGAAAACCGACTTCTGCGCATGGGCCACTGTAGGAATCCCTTTCCACGTCCCGCGTGGTCCAGGGTTCCGGTTCAGGGTTCGAGTTCTGGAGAAGGGCCGCACACAAATGAATGGAGACTTGAAGAAATTCAATTTGGCGAAATGGGGGACCAGGCGGTAGTCCACCTCTAGTGGGAGAACTGATGACTGCTCTGGCTCTGCCATCCCTTTTATTGAGGTTTTGGGGAAAACATTTTAGGCAAAATAACAGAAACTTACATGTAGCCCTTAGGCAGGAAATAACAGAAACTTACATGTAGCCCTTAGGCAGGAAATAACAGAAACTTACATGGGACAAACAAAGGTGGAGGCTGCTTCAGCTAACAATGTAAACAACTAAAGGGTGAGTGGTTAGAGCAATTAAGGTTGTTGACCAGCCTTCCTGGCTTCCTGTCAACATCTCGCTTTTAGTGAAACTGATTTGTTTCCGGCAGGCCACGAAGTCTCAATGGCACTGTACGTGAGCACCCGCATGTGGTATTCTGTGGAAGAGCCACACTCAAGAGGCCAAAGAGCTGCATGTGGCTCAAGAGCTGCAATTTGCCGACCACTGGTCTATCCTATCTAATAAAGAGAGAATATGCTAATTGACCATCACACCCTCACAAAGATGGTGGCGCCGACAGCCAATAAGGAGAGAATATGCTAACTGACTGCCACGCCCTCAAAGATGGTGGTGTCCAGTCTCCTCAGCCCTAACAGGACACCTGCCTCTGGAATCCCCCAGTCCTCTCAGCCTCCCAGCCACCCAGGGCCAGCCCAAGATGCAGGCAAGCCTCAGATGGTGACTGCCCAGCTGCCCAGGGTTGCCCAAGGCTCAGGTAACCAGGGCCAGCTGAGGTTTGCGCTGCCAGCAGTGGCAGCAGCAGAGGTGTGATGGGGGTGTTGCCTTCCCCTGATTGCCAGGTTGCCTCCTGCCCCTGAGGGCTTCCGGACTGTGAGAGGGGGCAGGCCTGGCTGAGGGACCCCCCTCCAGTGCATGAATTTTCACGCACCAGGCCTCTAGTTATAAATAATGCTGCTGTGAACATTCATGCACAATGTTTTGGGTGGACATATGTTTTCAGTTCTCTTGGGAATATACAGAGGAATGGAATTACTGGGTCATACAGTAAATTTGGGTTTAACTTTTTGAGAAACTGCCAGACTGTTTTTCCAAGTGGCTACACCACTTTACATTCCCACTAGCCATGTATGAGGCTTCCAATTTCTCCACATCCTCGCCAACACTTGCTACTGTCTTTTTATTGTAGCCATCCTAGTGGATGTGGAGTGATATTTATTTTACTATAATTCTGATGTGCATTTCCCTAACAACTAATGATATTGCGCATCTTTCCACGTGCTTATTGCCTTTTGTGTGTACAGCCTCTCTGCAGAAACCTCTTTCTTCTGCTCCCTCCAGTGGCTGCGAGGCTGGTGAGTTCACAGCTACCATAGTGATGACGTTGTTGGCTTTCAAGCTACCACAGAGCAGGGGAGAGGCAGAGCAGGGCAGGGCAGGGAAATTGTACAAAGCTTGCTGGTCTTTCTGAGATTCAGCCATTTTTCTTGAATAAACATTCCTGTAGCTGTAAGCCTTTGTCACTATCCAGAATTCAGAAACAGATGATTTTTGACAGATTTTTTTTTTTGGTCAGTGTTGTCATTGCTCTTACAGAAGAGTAGATTTGGGGAGGAACTATTCCTGCCGGTCCAGAATTGCTTCTAATTGAGGTTTCACTAGGTTATTAAGAGGGTACTATGTGTCAGACACTTAAGTATTTCACATATGTAATGCCCACAACTGGAGGAGGGAGAGATTATTACATCCACTTTAGAGATGAGGAAATGAAGGCATTAAGTGACCTAAGGGTTAAGCGACTTGCTAAATCTCACACAGCTGGTAAGCAGTCCTGAGTGGGGGCAGGAGGGGCCACTAGGCCTCCTGCCATTGAACCTGAACCATTGGCCTCCCCCCTCCTCTTCCCTCTTCCATCTGCCTCCTGCGTGGGAAGGGGCCCAGGCACCAAGGCCGGCTTTTCCCCGGGGGGACGTTTGCAGCTGGGAAGAATAGAGCAGGACGCTTCCCTCGGAGGGAGCCTCCCTCCCTCTGCTTGGCTGGGCCATAAACGCTGTAAAGCCTGCCCTGACCTTCCCACGGGGCTGCGTGGATCAGCTGGAGAGAGAAGGAAGCTGACAGATGGGCCTGTGAGTGGGCAATGGAGTTACCTCTGTGCTTGGGACGCTGTCTCCTTTCCCACTCCACCCACACCCTCATCAGCTGCCAGCAAACCGCCCACCGGCATCGGGTAGGGCGGAGGCTGGGTCTGTTGAGAGTTTCTGGCAGAGTCTTGGTCTGAGCCAGGAAAGGTGAATTTTTAAAGAGATTTTACTGGGGCCACGGATCTATGTGCAGGCACCTTGCCAACTTCATCTCTCACCACCCGTCTCACTGGCTCACGCTGGCCACCTTGCTGTTCCCAGAACACACCAAGCACTAGACAGATGGATAGAGAGATGGACAAATGGACAGGTGAATGGATGGACAAATGAGCGGGTGGGTGGAGGGATGGAGAGACGGACCGAAGGATGTATGTACGATGGACAGACAGTGGTACCACAGTATGCTGTTCCTGGTCACGTGAATGTTTTGTCAGACTTCCTTGTGAGCGGAGCTGAGAGGCATTGTGGAGGCATTTAGCACCCAAGCCAGGAAGGAAGCGGCGATACAGCACTGCCACCGGCAGGAGGCCCTCGGGGGCAGTGGCAGGTGAGCCCAGGAAAAGTCCTGCCCCAGGAACATGTGCCTTGCAGTGGCTTCAGGAAAGGTGACATGGATGCCCCCAGACTCCCATGGAATAAAAAAGCCCAGGGACTGGTCCCTGCGCGGCATCGGGAAAGCCGCTGACCTTAGGGAGCCTCGGTTTACCCAAATGAGGCTCAGAGGCATGGGCTTGCACCTAGACTAGACACAGGAGTACAACCTCATGTAAAGATGGGCGGTGTGGCTGTCAGAGCCAGGCTGTGGGGCTCCCATCCCTGCTGCGGCCTCGCTGAGCCTCCGCACAGTGCTCACTGCCTGGGGTTGTGGGAGGATCCCGGGAGTGAATGATGGAAAGTTCTTACCCCAGGGCTTGGCAGGCGGTCAGTTCGTAAATACTAGCTCTCACTATCGGTGCCTCAGCAGGGACTGGAATCCGTAGGCACTCAATAGATGTTTCTGGATTGGATTAACTGAATGAATGTTCACAGGCCTATGAGCTAAGTAATCT
Organism: Cnephaeus nilssonii; assembly: GCF_951640355.1. Lineage (NCBI taxonomy): Eukaryota > Metazoa > Chordata > Mammalia > Chiroptera > Vespertilionidae > Cnephaeus > Cnephaeus nilssonii. The sequence continues at coordinate 67,130,566 of NC_137082.1, read as the reverse complement.
TCACTTCTGTTTTCCAGATGGAAAACCAGGGCCCATAGACACTGAGGAGCTTGTCTTTCCAGTGGGACACTGGGACCCGGCATACCACAGTTTGCCCGCTCACTCGGGATGACAATCTACTGCCCCACATCCAATTCAAACTGGGTCAGAAACCAGGATTTCCAAATTCGGGGCCTGGGGGCATCGCACCTCAGCTTCTCTCCAATTTCTCTAAAAATACGCTGCCTTCCCAAACTCCCAGGCCTCTCTGGAGGTGGAAGAGAGACTTTATGCAGATGGCCCAGGCTGGAAGGAGTCTCGGAATAGCTGCCTGCCCCTGCCCGCCCAGACCCTCCAGCTCCCCACCATCTGGTCCCAACCAGGACCAGCCCCGCCCCAGCTGCGACTCTTCCTCTGGCCTGGAGAGATTTATGGCTCCCAAGCCGCCACAGTCTGGCCTCGTGGACAAGGTTTCGCTGCGCCCCCGCCCGCCCCCCCCCCTCCAGCCCATCCCTCCTTCCCTCTGCCTACGGCTCCCAGAAGGCCACTTATCCAGTGTCCACAGTAATGGCCTCTCAGCTTCACTGGGTAATTCTCTGATTTCTCATAAAACGTCCTGGAATTCAGCCCCAAGGACAGCGCTGAGGGAAGGGACAGAGGTCATGAGAAAGTACTTGGGATTCAAAACCCACACCTGCTCCCCCCCATTCCCCAGCCACCCTTCATCTACCCCCCCTTTCCTCAAGTCCAACCTGCTGCCATAGCCCCTGACCACACACTGGGGTCCGGAACCAGCTTATTCCCTCCTCGGGCCTCTGCCCCTGCTGGTTCCTCCGTCCAACCCATGGCTGGCTCTCCCCCTCAGGGCTCAGCTCAAATGCCACCTGTCTTAGTCTATTCCAGCGGCTATAACCAAGTACCATAGACTGAGTGGCTTACAAACCACAGAAGTGTATTTCTCATAGTTCTGGAGGCTGGGAAATGCATGATCAAGGTTCCAGCCCAGTTTCTGGCTCATAAGTGGCCACCTTTTCCTTGTGAAGGGACGAAGGATATTTCTGGGGTCTTTTTTTATAAGGACACTAATTCCATTCACGAGGGCCTGTGCCATGACCTAAGTCCCTCCCAAGCCCCCACCTCCAAATACCATCACACGGAGGAAATAGGTTTAAACAGAGGAATTCAGGGGACACAACCATTCAGTCCATAGCACCATCGCCCGGGGAGGCCCTTCCCCGGCCCCCCGCTGAGCACAGGCCTGTGGTCACAGTCACAGCATCCCAGGCCGTCGTCTCCAGAGCACGTCTCACTGTGACATTTTCTACTTTGTTTGGGTCTGAACCTCAGGTCCAGGAAGGCAGGTCTCATCAGTCTCACTCACTATTGTATCAAACGCCTGTACCTCGAACCACCTGCCCGGCACACAGCACACGTGCTCCGTGACCATTGAAGGGGTGCGGGAATGGATTCCTCACTAAGAATTCATTCACTAAGAATAGACTCACCCCAGACAATAATATTTTAACAAGGGAAGAATAATAATAACTCATACCCACAGAACGTTCACTCTGTGCCAGGCACTTTACACATATTGTCTCCTTTAATCCTCCAATGAGGTGCTACAGTTACGTATTGTTAGGTCTATTTCACACCTGACTCCTGCATTTGTGTTTTGAGTTCCCGTGGAAAGACCCAGCCAGCACTTTAGTACTTGGTGTGAGAGTCACGCAGAAGCTCTGGCTGGAGCATGAAGGGCCATGGAGAGGTCTCTCCTGCAGGGGCCTGGGCCCAGCACGCTCCCCTCCTGTCCCACTGGCTCCCAGGCTGCCTTCCCACTGGAAACAAGACTGAGGCTTGCTCTGGGGAACCTTCGACAGCTTAAGGTTAATAATTCTTTAAAAACACACACACTTACAAGGGCCTGGCCATTTTGTCATTCCATCACAAAACCCCCAACTGAGTAGGTACCATCATAACCCTGTTCGTTTAGATGAGGAAACTGAGACACAGCGCAGTTGAATATCTTGTCCACGCTGCATAGCCAGACAGTCGGGCTCCTGACCACGGCTCCAGACTCTCCCTTTGGCGAGACTGGCCCTCACTGGAGGAGAAGGAAGGCAGAGACAGGGATGCAGAGGGTGACAGGTTACCCTGTGTTGGTTAAAACTCATTTGGTTGCCAGTGGCAGGAAGCCATCCCCAACTGGTTTCAGCTAAAAGGAAAAGCCAAATGTTACCATACTCCAGGGATGGCTGGATCTAAAACCCCAAGCAATGGACTGGGTCTCTTTCATAGTTCAGTTCTGAGTACTTTTGTGTTGGCTGCAGTCTCAGGCTCCGTGAGAAGACAAGATGGAAGCCAATAGCTCCAGACCTATTATTAATTCCAGCTTTGAATCCAGGAGGAAGGAGAGAGCCTTTATTTTTTTTTTAATCCCTCCAAGGGAAAGGCTAGGAATTGCCTTTCTTTGAATCTGATTGGATAGCCTTGAGTTACGTGCCTACCTATGAACCAATCGTGATGGCTAAGGGGATGGTACAGTTCTCTGATTGGCCAGTCTTAGGCATTATGTCAACCTTTGAGGAGGAGGGGGCTAAGGAACTGCTCAGCCTAAGAAAGAAGAGGTCAATAATGATTCCATCCAAGACCTCACAACCACAGGGCTGCTTAAATTGTGATCTCCCCAATGGTATGAAAAAACTAAAGCTCAGAGAAGGTAAATTACTTGCTCAAAGTCACACAGCAAAGAGGGCAGAGCCAGGATTCCTTATGCTGGGCCCCTGCTACAAACCTGAGCACCTTGCAGCCCTGCTGTCCTTCCGGGGCTTTTCTTAGGCCAACTGCCCCCAATTCTGGGAGGATGGCGGTTGACCGGCCCCACTCCAGACAGCACAGAAGTCTGCAAAGGCAGAAGTCCATCCTCCTCCTCATTTGGACCATTGCACTGAGGGCATCAATTCATCAGCACGTGCTTGGTCAGATGCCCCGTCTTTCTCCTAAGCAGCAAATTTATGGGGCACACGTGCACATGGGTGATTATTTCCTGATGGTTTATAGTACCAAGGCTCCTTTATTTCCCTCCAATAAATCCAGTTTATATGGACTGGCAAATCAAACAGTGCATTTCCTGGCACCAGGAGGTTGTGAATCATTCACAGTGATTTAGGAAACTTGGGAGATTAAGGTTTTGCATAATGCAAATCAGGCTGGAAACATATTTGGTCAGAGTCGCTGTGGATGCAATTAGAGCAATGAACACCAGGAGAAATCCATTTTCCTGGGACAGAGCAAGGTCTGCTTGGTATGCAGAAGAGAAGAGTTATATCCAGCACAGGGGCCCGGAACATGGTTAGCCAAGCACACGGTGACTGTTTGATTTGCAGATTTAAAGAATTCAAGGATGAATAAAACATTGAATTAATTGCCCAAGTTCTGTCGCCAGCCTGCACAAGAGCCAAGCACCTTAGAAAGCACCAAATAACCCCAGACTGGGCCTGTCGATACCTAGTAGTGACCCCAGAAACTGTGTTCGGGTTTCAATACTTGGTTCTACCTGGAATTTTCTCCCATCAATACTCTGTCTCTCAGTCCCATGGACCCCATCTTAAGTTTTCTCCTCCAGGAAGCCCTCTTTGCTAGCCCAGGGGATGCTCCTTTGTCTGACCTCCAATTGTAATTGCCTCATTTGTTGAGTAAATATTTTCTGAACACCAATTATGTGCCAGCCACTCACTTTTCTAGGTGCTGGAGAAATAAGTGAACAAAACAGACGGTGATCTCTATCTGTGGGGAGTGAAAGCCAGTAAGTAAAATAGAGAAATTAATGCATTAGAAGATGTTATGGGGAAAAAAGAAAAAAAAGCAAAAGGTGGGAGGAAGGATAGGAAATGCCAGGAGGTCATTGCATATTCCAGTAGGGTAGTCGGGGAGGACATGAGATGGAGACATTTATGTAGACACCTAGAGGAGGTGAGCACACTAGAAGCCATAAGAAATATCGCGGGGAAGAACGTTCTAGGCAGAAGGAAGAGCAAGAGCGAAGGCGCTGAGGCAGGAGTATTCCTAGGTATCTGAGGCACTGCTGAGGCTGGGGTGGCTGCGGTGACTTAGGGGGAAAGTGGTACACAATGACTCCAGACAAGGAGCAGGGCAAGATCATATAAAGCTCATCTATCCACTTCCCAGTTCATTCCTTCACTCAAAAATATTTTTGAAGCCAGAACTTGCTATTCTAGAGCCTGGAAATCCAACAGTAGACATGACAAGCAAGTTCCCTGCTCTCACGGGGCTCGCATTCTAGGAGAAAATAGAGAATGAGGAGGGAATAAGGGAGAGAAGGTAGGCAGGGACATCCAATCACCATCAGCTTCCAGGCCCACAACCTTGGCAGAATTCACTCTTGTCTTTTCCCATAAGCAGTTAGCAGATGAGAAAACTGAGGGCCCTTAAGGGCAGGAATCCTGGCTTTTGCTTTTTGGTCTTTGCCCATAGAGCCTGGGAATCTGGGAATGGGATGAATTCCCTGCCCCTCACTGAGCTAGCACCATGCTGTAAGGAGGTTCTTAGACGAACATCTCCTACCGGAGGGCCGTGACCGAACCCAGACCTGCACGCAGACCTCAAGGAGCATATGGATGTGGGAGTGGAGAATTCACAATCAGGCAGAGACCCACCCTCACACTGCAGACACTGGCAGTGAGTGATCTGAGGGCTGTCTGGGAACAGGAGGCCAGACCTCATCTCCTGGCTCCAATTGGCTACTGGAGGTGCTATTAGTAGGTTCAGGGCAGTGGACAGAGGCCTGGCCTTGGAGTGGAGGGCAGAGCACACAGTCTGGCTCTGTACCCCAACTTTTGACTCAGGATAATAGGAGAATCTCTGGGCAGCTGCTCTCCCAACTATGGGAGCCTCCTGGGCTCCTGTTCCCGCCTCACTGCCCGCACTTCACTGTCTATGCAGCCGGAGGGATCCCTTTGGAACCCAAATCTGCTCATGTCCCCCCTGCTCAGATCCTCCCATAGCTCCCATGGTGCCCAGGGAGAGCCCAGGCCAGAGAGGACACAGTAGTGGCCATGTCCTCTGAGCCAGGTCATGCCATGTGCCCCCAGCACTGTCTCATTAACCCTCCAACTACCGGGGTGGACTATTGTTATCCTCACTTCTGATGGGGAGATCACATAGTGTTTGGTGAATGAAGGCATAAAGGAATGAACCAACAGTGGGGTTGACCGCCCTTCTCCACTGCCCCAGGGTCTCGGAGGACGCAGAGGAGGAGACCTTGTGCCAGGCTCAGGCAGCAGATGCTCTTGGTCAGCAGCAATGCCCTGCTTTGCCCTTCACAATGGGGGTGTGACGATCACTTTAAAATGGGAGACTCTGCTCTCACTCACCAGGGTGCTGGGCAGTCCAGCCCGCTGAGTGTTCCCATCCCTGTGGCCACAGATGACAAGGGGAGGGGAGAAGGTAGATGTGACTTTTATGGACAGGGCTCACAGGGACCAAGGCCACAGGAGGCAGAGGTGCTGACCAGAGGCGGTTTGTTCAGAGCTGCTCCAAGCACCTGGTGTGGATGTGGCCTCGAGCCCACACTGCCCAGCCAGGCAGCTTGGGGACATCTGTGTGGCCATCTCCCCCATTTTCATGTGAAAGGCAGGTGGGGCATGACATGGGGACCGGGACTGCCATCTGCTCCGGGAGGGCATTGTGCTGAGAGCCACGTGCCCCACGACAAGGGCAGGGGTGGGGGCAGCTGGGATAGAGGGTAAAGGAGAAGAAGGAAACCAACAGAAGGCGCTTTCAGGAGGGTGGGCTCTGAAGGGCAGGGCTGTTCGGGGCTGCTGTCACCATCTGTGCCCATCCCCTCCGAGGTGGCTCTGGGCTCAGCTCAGCTCAGATGGGCCCCCTCCCCGCCCAGGGCCAGGCTGCTCCTGTGCAGCGGGCGCTCAGCCCTTGTCAGCCATGGAGCCAGCATCTGAACCAGCCCCCTCTGGTCTGTCCCAGGCCATTCTGCTCAATGGCTCAGAGACAAGTGTTGGGAATGGTCCCCAGGCTGCACCTGCTCAGTGGCCAAGAGGCTGCCTCCCAGGGAAGCTACCTTCAGCGCTGACCCCTTCTGGTCCTGGGCACTTGGCCAAGGAAGAGGGTGCAGTGAGGGTCTCTCCTGGGGAGCCATCAGGAAGGGACAGGTCCCCTGTCTTCTGCCATGAAGAGCTCTGACACTTTGATGATAAATCCTCATTTTAGAAATGGGGAGACTGAGTCCAGAGAAGAGAGGTAACTCCCCAGGGTCACACAGCAGAGCCTGCGTTTGAACTGGGAGGCAGGTAGATTGGTGTCCATTCCACAACATGCCGCAGCAGGTCTCCTTCCCACAGGGACCTCAGCAAGGCTGAGGGGACTGAGATCGGGGCCCTGGGGACTGAGCTGGGGCCCTGGAGTGCGGCCCCTGCAGGAGGACCTGGGCCCTGCCTGCCGTCCCTCTGCAGGTTGAGTCTTGCTCCGTCCCAGTCAATTTTAATGGACTCTCAGGGCAGGGGTGGATGCACAGGTGACCTCTAATGAGCCATTGATTTTACAGTGGACGCCTGCTCCAGCCCCAGCGCATTTCCTCCGAATGGAAGGACAATAAGACGTGAGAACCCCGCTGCCCTGGCCCAGGGCCATCCTGGGGCGTCTCACTCACTCCTGTTATTTCTCCTTCTGAGGCCAGAGATGGCCTTTTCAGGGGACAGCACAGGGCGAGAGCGGCTGTTGGTCCCGTTCCCAGATCCAACTTGCCCATCTCTCAAGCCCCCGTTTGCTCAGGCGTCCAGGCCAGTTCCATACACGACGGAGCCTGGTTGTTCAAGCCTGAGAGCCATCCTTATAGCCCCTGGAGTCCCCTAGTGTGGCTTTTCTGCTTTGACCCCAAGGTAGGCCCACCTCTACCCACCTTCCCTGCCCCCACTTCTCCAGAGTCACTGTCACCTCTCCCTGCATCACTGTAGACGCCTCCCCTCTGGCCTCAGGCCTCCATCCTCCACCACGAGGCCTTTAGAGTCCTGTTCCCATAGCAGTGAGATGACACCTTAAACATGTACATCAGATCTTGTCACCTCTGCTCACAGCTCCCATGTCTCCCCACCTAACTCAGATAAAATGCCAAAGCCTGGCCTGGGCTGTGGGCCTGGGCTGTGGGCGTTGGCCTCCCACTTTCCCTTTGCCCTCCATGTCCCTCTCCCCGCCTACCCCTGCTCTGAGACCCACAAGGCTGATGGAGGTGGTTAGCACTACAGGGCTCTCTTGCCTGTGGCCCTGAGTCAGGTCCAGCCTGTGGGGACCCCAGCAGGAGTCAGCAGAGGGGGAGAGTGGTGTTGGGGTGGTGGTTCACTGGGCTTCCTCCTTCAGGGCTGGCTGTGCCCTGGCCTCCTTTCTATTCCTCACTATAGGAGGATCTTTCTGCCCCAGGGCCTTTGCACTTCTGCCCCCTCTGTCTGGAATGCTCCTTCCCTGGCTCTTCCCACACTGGCTTCTTCCATCTTCCAGTAAGTAGTGCAGCCAGGGACTGAGAGAAAGACTGAGGGAGGGAAGGGCAGGTTTGGGCAAGAGCTTCCCTTCAGTCCCATGGTCCTGGGGCAAGAATGGACCTCATGGCAGATTTGAGTTCATGTCTGGAGCTCAGTGCTTGGAGCCATGACAAGGGTCTAAACAGGAGACAGACGTTTGGGCAGATTTGCATCCTTCAGTGTCACCCTCTCAGGGATGCCCTCCACCACCCTGTCTGTAGGAGGTCCCTGATCCCCCACTAATCTTTTTAAAAATTCTCTCCTGATGAGAAGTTTTTGTTGATTTTGGAGGAAAAGAGAAAGAGAAAAGCATTGATGTGTACCAGGGACTGAACCTGAAACCTAGGTATGCACCCTGACTGGAGTGGAACCTGCAACCATTTGGTGTATGGGATGATGCTCCAACAAACTGAGCCATCCAGCCAGACACCACCCCCCCCACCCCGATTAATCTTAAAACATTGCCCAGTTAGCTTCTCTCATAACCCTATGCCATTATAAAATTAACCTTACTAGTTGCTAGTTATTGTCTGTCTCTTGTCTGTTATTTTAACCACTAACTCTTAAGGGTGTAACACAATCCCAGGTACATAGTAGGTATTTGGTAAATATTGCCTGAACAAATAAAATAATTGATAAGTATATAGTGTTCACAAAACCACACACACATTTATGCCCATATCCATGTGCGCGCGCGCACACACACACACACACACACATGCACATACACATTTCCTGACTGTGGGAATCTTTTGTTAAATGACAGGACACAGGTCCCTGGGAGGAGCTTTAAATGGAGCCCACCACGGAGCCAGGGCCCACCTCACCCCCGCTGACACCTGCTGAGTTAGAACAAGATGTTTAGTGAGGCTCTCCCTCCTCTGCGCACAGAGACTGTCGGCTCTCTGTGGATTAATGCTTTGTCCTTCTCATTCCTCTTCTCCAAGTGTCTGGGAGGATTTATGGAGAGATAACAGAACGACACCTGAGCTTGGGGACATCAACCACTGCATTCAGAGGATGGTACTGGTCACATGGATAATGTCACATGGTTCCCTCACCCTCCAAGCCCCCAGCTCCTGTCTCCTGAGGCCACATCTGCCCTTCAAGGCCCAGCCCAGTCCTGCTTCTTCCCCCGAAGTCTCTGTGCTTCGTGGTTCCCAGGTCTCCTCTGATCCTGAGGCAGCCCTGCCTGCCACTCACTGGGGTCATTTCGTGGAATTGTCCTCCCTCCTCCCCAGGCCCTGCCCTTGGATCCCCCTTCCCCGCTACAGTGGTCAGAACACTGCTCACATCCCCCTAGGACCCTAGTTGGGGTTGTTTCCTAACCAAGGGCTCAGCATCAAACGTGGCACAGATAGGACCAGGTTATGTCTCAGTTCACCGGAAAGTAAAGCTATAGCTTTAAAGCTCTGTAAATATTTAAAAGTAATGAAATTACACTCCAAGTCTTATTAAACTTTCATTGCATCAAAGACCTCTGTATAATAAAAATGTACACATATACATTAAAAAGACAACTGTCTAGAACCAAACATATGACAAAATTAACATATGGTGGGAACAGATATTAAACCTTTATTCACATGGATAAATGCTTGTTTTTCTAGAGTTTAGGAGGCTGTTTTGGAATAATTTATCTGGTCTAAAATTGCAATTAAAGCTGATTCAAAGCCTGGGCTTGGAGTAAGTCAGGATGCTCCTGGGGTCAAGTCCAGTTTGTGGCCTTGGGAGAAAATCAGACTCTTGCTGATTGGGTTCCTCTTCTGGGAAATGGAAAGAGTAACAGCACAGCCCTCCCTCCTGGTTGTCCTGAGGATTCAATGACATCACACGTGGGTGACTGATGTGGGAACTGGTGACATGAATCGACCATTTAGTCAGAAGCCTTCATTGTTCACTTGACTACACAGGGTCCCCTCCGGGGACCGTCCCCAACAGCCCAGCCTCTGCTGAACTCCCAGGGAGAGGTACCTTGGTAGATCTTCATAAACAACTGAAACAATAAAAATACGCTCCTAGGCACACACTTATGTACATATATAAAGAGCATATTGATTATACAACAAGCTCTAATGTAAAAAAAAATTACATAACGCAGATTAAAAATACAACTCCCTTGGCTCATAAATTTGACCTACAACTTGCACCTGAGCTAGAGCAGACACTAAGCATTTCATTAATTCTCTTTTGTGGGCCCCGAAGACCTCAGAACAAGGTCCCTGTGGTCATGTAAGTGTCCCCACTTGCTTCTGCTTTTCTGGGATTTGGAATTCACCCCCAACACAGCCTTGGAGAGGGTGCTTTCCATCCGCTTAAGACTCAAGGGAATTCATTGACTCATTAGATATTTATGGAGCACCCGCTCTGTGCCAAGCAAGGTTCTTGGCACTGGGGATGAAACATTGAGAAACAAACATAAAAATCTCGGCTCTCTGGGAACTTATGGCCTAATCAGGTGAGACAAAGACAAGAGGAAGGAAGAAAAGATGGAAGTTTGGGAGGGAGGGAGACAGGAAGGAGGAACAAACTTCAGTGCCTCGAAGGTTTGCTCTGTGCTGGGCTGAACATGCTTCCTCAGTCTCATTGGAAGTTCACAGCAACCCAGGTACAAATGCTGTGATGTTCCCCACTTTACAGATGCGGAAACTGAGGCTGAGAGGGGTTAAAGACATCCAATAGGAAGTGACGGAGGCATGAATTGACCCCAGGTCCATCTGGATTCAAACCCTTTCAATGGTCTGGAATACATGAATGACTTCCAGAGTGAAGGAATGAGTGAAACACACTGTCCACTCAAAGGTTCCTGCAAGGAGGGATCCCAAGAGGGCTTTCAAAGCTCAGGAAGAGTCTAGGCCAGGGGTCCTCAAACTTTTTAAACAGGGGGCCAGTTCATTGTCTCTCAGACCGTTGGAGGGCCGGACTATAGTTTAAAAAAAACTATGAACAAATTCCTATGCACACTGCACATATCTTATTTTGAAGTAAAAAAACAAAACGGCAAAAACACCTGCATGTGGCCCGCGGGCCATAGTTTGAGGACTCCTGGTCTAGGCTTCTCTCTACTTCCCCTTGTCCACCTTCTAACTCCAAGAATTCTTCAGGATCCAGATCAAGACATCTCCTCTTCCCCCCTCCCAAACCTGCTTCCTAAGGCATGTTTCCTGGACTACTGTGTAGCTCCCTAAGCACTCTGACTGATTCTGCCCTTACCACCTACAGTCCAATCTCCACTTGCACGAGAGGAATCCTGCAAAAACCCAGGTCAGACCATGGTTCCCACCTCACTCAGAACAAAAGCCCGAGTCCCTACAAGGGGCCCACAGGTCCCATATGCCCTCCCCTCTGCCTCTCTGGCCCCAGCTTCTAGCTCTCGCCCCTTGCTCTCCTGTTCCAACTGCTCTTCCTCTAATAGACACACATCCCCTCTGGAACCTTTGTCTTTGAACCTCCTTCTGCCAGGAAAGTTCTTCCCCTGGGTCCTCTGTCTTCCTCCATCGGCTCCCTCAGGTCTTTGGTTAAACCTCTCCTCCGCCACGAAACCCACTCTGACCACCTATATTCTCACTGCAGCCTCACCCCCTTCTGTTCTTTATATTCTTTTTAAAAAATATATTTTTTATTGATTTTTTTACAGAGAGGAAGGGAGAGGGATAGAGAGTTAGAAACATAGATGAGAGAGAAACATTGATCAGCTGCCTCCTGCATACCCCCTTCTGGGGATGTGCCCACAACCAAGGTTCATGCCCTTGACCAGAATCGAACCTGGGACCCTTCAGTCTGCAGGCCGATGCTCTATCCACTGAGCCAAACCAGTTAGGGCTGTCCTTTATATTCTTCATAGCACTGGTAGCATCTGACACTTTTAAAATATATATTTCCATTGCTGTTTGTCTCCCTCTCAAACAAATGTCAGCTCAAGAAGGTGGGGATCTTTTCCAGTCTCTGCCTAGAATCTATATATATAAAAGCCTAAGCGACCATTCCACCATTTGACCGTTTGACTGTTCGACCAGTAGCTATGATGTGCACTGACCACCAGGGGGCAGATGCTCAACCCACAGGCATGGAAACATGGAACAGACTGATGAATCTCAGAGGGAAGGGGGGAGGGAGGGAAGAGATTAACCAAAGATCTTATATGCATACTAGAGGCCTGGTGCACAGATTCATGAACCGGTGGGGTCCCTCGGCTTGGCCTGTGGGGATCAGGCTGAAACCAGCAGTCTGACATCCCCCAAGGGGTCCCTGGGTTGCGAGAGGGCATAGGCCAGGCCGAGGGACCCCACCGGTGCAAAAATCCGTGCACTGGGCCTCTAGTTTCTTTCATAACAATTAAAACAAAAGGCAAACATTAAAATTAAAAGCCTTTACTCAGCATTCTTGATGCTAGGCACAGTGACTGCCTCAGTCCGACCAAGACTCTGCCTGTCAACCTGGCCCAGGTCAGGTCTTGGCTGAAGGCTCTAGTTCTTTCTCTTTGCTTGTCTAATTTCTGTGAACATTGTTTCTCTGTATGACTCACCCATCCATCCTATCTAATAAAAGAGTAATATGCAAATTGACCACCACTCCAACATATAAGATGGCCAACCCCATGTGGACACAAGATGGCTGCCACAAGATGGCTGGCGGCAGGGCAGTTGTGGGCGATCAGGCCAGCAGGGGAGGGCAGTTGGGGGATACCAGGCCAGCAGGGAAAGGCAGTTTGGGGTGATCAGGCTGGCAGGGATGGGCAGTTGGGGGTGATCAGGCCAGCAAGGGTGTTAATCAGGCCAGCAAGGGAGCAGTTAGGGGGCAACCAGGCTGGCAGGGGAGGGCAGTTGGGGGGGGGGACCAGGCCTACAGGGGAGGGCAGTTAGGGACGACCAGGTCGGCAGGGGAGGGCAATTAGGGGCAACCAGGCCTGCAGGGGAGAGAAGTTGGAGGGGACCAGGCCTGCAGGGGAGACAGGTGGGGGGGACCAGGTGTGCAGGGGAGGGCAGTTGGGGGGAATCCAGGTTTGCAGGGGAGGGCAGTTGGGGGTGACCAGGCTGGTAGGCAAGTAAGTGGTTGGGAGCTAGCAGTCCTGGATTGTGAGAGGGATGTCCGACTGCCTGTTTAGTCCCGATCCCACCAGGGTTGGGCCTAAATGGGCAGTTGGACATCCCTCAAGGTCTCCCAGAGTGGAGAGGGTGCAGGCTGGGCTGAGAGACACACCCCCCGTGCACGAATTTTGTGCACCAGGCCTCTAGTACTTCTATAAGAACCTCATTTGAGTAAGCTGAGTCCCCAATTAGAAAACATAAGTTCCTTAAGACAACAGATCTATTTTACTAGTACATCTTGTCTAGTCCCCAGAATGTCAAGGACAGTGCTGGGGAAACAGGGAGTTTTTGTCTGTCCTGCTTGCTTCTGGATTCTTAGCACATACAACAGTGGCATACAGTGGCTTCTCCCTAAATGTTGAAGTTTGAATAGTTGTGACAAGGATAAACAAGTAGCTGAGAAGAGTGAGTTTAGCCTGGGTGGGGCCAGTCACATTTGAACAGAGACATGAAGGATGAGAAAGTGCCACCAGGAAATGATGTCGGGAAACAGCAAGTGCAAAGAACCTGGGGCAGGAACAAACTTGACAAGTTGGAGGAAAAGCAAGGAGGTGAGTGTGACTGCAGTGGAGTGAGCTGGGGAAGAGTAGGGAGAGGGGAGTCCGAGAGGTCAGCCGGGGCCAGACCATCCAGGGCCTTGGAGGCCATAATGGGGAGTTTGGATTGTATTCTAAGAGCAATGAGGAGCCCCTGAAGGTTTCAGAGCAGAGGATGACGTGATTTGATTTATATTTTTTAAAGCTGGTTCTGACTGCAGGGGCTGGGCGTGGACTGAGGGAGGCCAGAATGGATGCTGGAACCTGGGGAGGAGGCTGTTGTGATTATCCGGGCGGCCGTGATGGATGATGGGGCTCAGCCCAGGGAGGCACATCTGGGGTTCAGGCACTCTTTGGAGACAGACTCAGCATTGCAGCGTGGCTATGTGGCGTCCACACGAAGGTTTGGGAATGAAGCGCCTGCTAACAGTGAGGTGTGGCTAGGTCTGGAAATTCTCGTTTCCTGGACACATTCCACGTGGGACTCTCATGGGAAGGAGAGAGGATTGGGTCAGCGCTCTGCTCAAAATGCCATCATAATGCATCCCCAATGGTCCCCTAACCTCACACCCCCAAGACACTCCCAATGGGGTCTTTGCCCCCAGCTTTCCCACTGGGCTTCCTTTCTCGGAGGAAGTCTGCTGGAGTGTGCACACGGCCGTGAAACTCATGTTTGCTTTGCTAATTGATATAAATGACTTGCCTTTCGCAGCCCAGCATCGCACGGAACACATCCACATTAATTGTGTTGGAGGAGTAAAATTAAGTGCTTCAATTTGCCATTTTTCAGCATGAAAAATGGGAAAGGAGAAAATCACTTGGCGGAAAGAGAGGAGGCGTGAAAGCTGAACCCCGGGTAGGGATGGGGCGGAGGCTGCCCTGGGAGGGGCCTGGACCCTGGGGAGCAAGGGGAGGAAGGATGGTGATGAGGTGGGAGCTGCCAGCACCTCCAGCAGCCCTTCACGTGCATGAAGTGTTTAAAAATGACAAAGTGCTTTTTAAAGGCAATTCGCATCCAAGCCGGTGTCTGCCTTGTGGGGTTCCATTACCCCCACCCCTGGGTCAGATGGGAGCCTAAAGTTGGGAGGACAGGAAACCCAACTCCAAGAGATGTAAGCAAAAAGGGGATGTGTAGGCTCCTACAGCAAGAGTGGTCCAGGCCTCAGGTAAGGCTTGATCCAGGAATTCTAGCCAGTTTCTCCCAGCCTTACAGCGCAGCTCTCTTCCTCTTCCCTCCGTGGGGAGAGATGCCTGCTGAGCAGCAGCCCAGAGGGAAGAACTCTTCCTGGTGGCACCTGGGGATCCTCAGGGTTCACCTAATTGGACCAGCTGTGGGCAGGAATTCCGGCTCCTTGTGCAGGCACAACCAGTGCTCCTGGATATGCTGGTTGCCAGGCCTCGATCCTGTTCCTCACGTGGAGCTGGGACTGGGGTCCCTCCCACTCATGGCACATGAATCCAGAGCGAAGGACAACCAGGGTGCTGTGCCCAGAAGGGAGAATTCATTCACTCACTCAACATCTATACTAATATATGCAGAAAGCCAGCGACCATAACGACCATTAACGACCAGAGACCAGAACACCACAGCCCTTCGCCCAGGCTGGCCCCACCCCCCAGGGAGCGGTTAGGGCGCCCCTAGGCAATGCGATAGGGTGCGAGTTTGATGGGGGAAGTCGAAGAAATAGGGGGAAGGTCTTAGGGCCTGCGGGGTTGGGGTGGTCGCCCGGAGTGGGGGTGGCGTGTGCTGGGGGAGGAAGAGGAAGATCCGGGTGGGACGGCTCAGCACAGCACCTCCTCATTGCGAACCAGGACGGGACTGAATGGGCGGCTGCTTCCCGAGTGCGCTAGGCCGACATGTTCATGGCAGCCGCCGTCCTCCCGACACGTCACTCATTCCCAGCAGTAAACGGCTGCGACACCAACACAGAAAAACCCCCTCCACCCAGAGGCCCTGGACGGTGCAACGGGACCGAAGGAAACACACTAAGGAGCTAGAAAACCCGGAAGTGTGCGACCAGAGGATTGTGGGATTGCGGAGGACGCCTGGGCGCCTGGGGCCGGACCTGAGCCTGTTACTGCGCATGTACAGGGTCAGCCCTGCAGCCCTCCGTCTCCAGTATTTGGACGTCACTTCTGGCGGGAAGTTATTTGATGGAGGTTTGCTGTTTCCTGGCTGCAGGAAGATCAGAATTAAAGGTTTCGCTTGTTACCTTGGTTTGAAGCGGAGGAAAACGGGACAGTGACGAAGAAGAAGCTTTGGAGATAGTGAAGGGCAGTGTGTCCAGACTGTTGAGAGCTCAGAATTAGAGTTTAATTGGGATGGAAATCCTGCCAATAGCACCTGATGCCTGAGATCTGAGCACTCTACTTTTAGGTGTTCCAGTTCAAGCTTTTGGAGGCTGCCTATTAAAACATTCCTGGTTGGAAAGTGTTTGTCTAGAAGCCCATAAGTACTAAGTATTTGCTGTGTTTACCATGCTTAGCTCTCTGTAAGGAATGTGGAATAATGTTAAATGCCTCATGTTCTCAAGAAGCTTGAATTTTAAAATAAAAAATAAAGA
The DNA here is from genome assembly GCF_951640355.1 of Cnephaeus nilssonii. NCBI lineage: Eukaryota > Metazoa > Chordata > Mammalia > Chiroptera > Vespertilionidae > Cnephaeus > Cnephaeus nilssonii. The sequence continues at coordinate 67,114,856 of NC_137082.1, read as the reverse complement.
AGAAATATAAATATTAAAAATAAAAAAAAGAAGCTTGAGTTTTAGGGACGAAATCAGGCAAGCAGGCAAGCAGTTAGGAGCCAGTGGTCCTTGATTGCGAGAGGGATGTCTGTGGGATTGGGCCTGAACCGGCAGTTGGACATCCCCTGAAAGATCCCAGATTGCGAGAGGGTGCAGACCGGGCTGAGGGACCTCCACCCCATGCATGAATTTCATGCACCGGGCCTCTAATATTTTTATAAAGTGCCCACCGTGTGGCAAAATTTCTCCTGAAGCTTATAGTCCAGCAAGGCTCACTGACAACAAATGAATTAGTTGATTAATCATATAGTGTCACATGATGACAGTGCTATGTAGAAAAATAAAGAAAGGAAGGATGAGCAGTGTCTGATGGAGTGTCTGAGTAAAAATTGAAAGATGAGAGTCACGTGGATGGCTTCAGGAGCAGAATTCCCAGGAAAGGAAACGTGTGCAAAAGCCCCAGGACCCAATATGAGTTGACCTGAGTGAGCGTGGCCACGGTGAAGAATCTGGGCTCCATGCTGTGTGAGATGAGAAGCCACCGAGGGTTGTGGATGGAGGAGGGACGCAATCTGATCTGGGTCCTAACAGGATTGCTCAGATTGCTGTGTGGAGACTTTTATGTGACGGGAGAGGGCAGCAGCGGGGACAGCAGACAAGGTGGCTGTAATAGTCCGGGAGAAAGAGAATGGTGCCTTGGACTCGAGTGGTGGCAAAGGTGGTGATAAGAAGTGGTTGGATCCTGGAAATAAACTGGAGGCAAAGCCAAAATGTTTGCATCCTGACTAAGCACAAGAGCAAGTGCCCCTACAGGGGGTGAACTAACTAGATACGGAATCAATCAGGCAGTCTTTCTGGTTAAAGGGATACACGTCCTGCACACCTGTCTCCTCCCTTATGCCGCTCAGGTCTCACCTCCCCTGGAAGCCACCTCTGCTGACCCTCCTTGTTCTAACACACCTGACTGGGCCTGGCTGTGCCAACTGGGCAGGACTGTGCAATTCGCCTTGTCCAGTCCACACAGCAGCTCAGGGTGAGGAAGGGCTGAGTCCACAGTGGGAAATCAAAGGTGGACAGTGACAGACACAGAAAAGGAAATCGTGGATGTCCACGTGGTTACTTGTCCCAGAGCAGGAGAGCGAGTCTGAGAGGTGGGAGCTCCAACCAGCCAGAGAAGGGTTTCCAGCCCAGGGCTTCACATGCCGATCCTGAGGGAGTGACATCGCCAATCCTGTCCATCCATATCACCGTGAAGTTCCCAGGAGGCACTGGGTCTTGGGTGAAACCCTCTCGGGAACTGAACCCCTTGTCTCAAGAGGGCAGCCTCATATGTGCACCCTGAAAAGCAACCTGTGAAATATGGGCACCCCAGGAAGCCTTCTCTCCACCCCTGCATTTCCCAGGGGTTGCTGACTCCTCCCCCCACCTTCTCTCCATCCCTGCATTTCCAGTGCTCCGTCCCCCAGCTTGGAAAACACAAATGAGCAGCATCTCATGCAGACCCATCCATCAGGCTGCTTTCTTCCTCCCCACCGAGAGGACCCGCTGTGACACAGCAGGAGGAGGAGGAGAGCTGCAGGGCCTGAGGAGTGTGGGGAGGGGGAGGAGGGGGACACGAGGGAGGCGGGAGGAAGGACAGGAAGGAGGCTGCCAGGAGGATGCCAATTTCCCTCGAGCTCTGCAGAGCCCTGCGATCCACCCCTATCAGGCCTGGGTGCAAGTCCACACCTTCTCCCCAAATGTGCATGCACACCTGCCTGAACACACACTCACAGGGACACACGTGAGCACATGCCCACATGTGTGTGCAAAGCCTACCTAGAGCACACACACGTATGTGAGGTGGAATACAGTTCTTGTCCCATCGCTATGTGTGCACAGGATTACATGAGGCACCTGACGTTGAGATGCTTTATCAGCCCAGTGCCATGGTCGGCAAACTGCGGCTCGCAAGCCACATGCGGCTCTTTGGCCCCTTGAGTGTGGCCCTTCCACAAAATACCACAGCCTGGGTGAGTCTATTTTGAAGAAGTGGCATTAGAAGAAGGTTAAGTTTAAAAAATTTGGCTCTCAAAAGAAATTTCAATCATTGTACTGTTGATATTTGGCTCTGTTGACTAATGAGTTTGCTGACCACTGGCCCGGTGCATCCATTCCCTGTGGCACTGACTTTTCCAGACCTGCACGATCTCCAAGTCTGGTGAAGATTCAACAGGGCCTGCCTGACCCTGGCCTCCCTGGGGAGAGATGGTTAATTCTCCTTCACTCTTCACTATCCCCTCCCCCTCCACCCCCTGGAGTCCTGTACTCTCTGCCTCGTCTCCTCTTCAACCACCTTCTCAGCCAAGAATGGACCACCTTGAGTGATGAACCTCAACAGCTCCAAAAGGGTTTACCATTTACCGAGCAATTTCTGCACACAGGCACATTCCAACTACATCAATAGACAGGGTCTCACTCTAGCCCCCCACCCAAAACCCCATTCCATAGTCATCAGAGTTATTATTACTGCCCACTCTTTATAGATGAGGAAACTGAGGCACAAGCTGCTCAGCGAGTGACCCAGGTTGTGGTGGTGAAGTCAGAACTTGGACTCAGCAGACCGACTCCAGGGTGAAATTATCTTTGAATTCTTGTGCAAGAACACATGCTCAGGAACCGCTGAGGAAACCAAGGAGGACGGAGGCATGGGGATCACTGTGAGCGGACCACCTGTTCCGTCAAGTTCCAGAGCCGCTGAAATCAAGTCAATGCAGTCCTGGTTGTGGAATAAGCCAACGGTGCTGAGCACAACAGAACAGTGACCCCCGGGTAAAACCCCAGGAGCCATGAGACATCACTGTTCTTGCCAGGTGCTGGGCTAGGCACTGGGGTGGACGGGTGACTGGACAGGGTTCTCTTCCTTGAGGGGTACGGGTCCCAGGGAGGAGGGTGTGTCCATAGGTCATTTCACTGCAGGAGGTATGTGTAATCTGTGCAGTGGTTAAAGCCTGAGCTAAAAACTGCAACCACCTAGCGGGCAGGACCGTCCTGCATTCACGAAATCCAACTGTGGGCCTGGGCCATGTGGGCACTGCAGACACATCCCAGGCAGAGCAGCCCTGTGCAGAAGGGGCAGAGCAGGGTGGTGTAGTCGTGAACTAGTTCCCAATTCTGGGGCTTAGGGAAGATTATTCTATTTCTCTGTGTCTGTTACTCCATGTTTAAGATGCTAACAAAGAAGGTTAAAAAATAGATTGACTGTGCCAGGGACATAGCGTTAAGAATGACTCAATAAAACATTGCCATTATTATTGTTGTTGTTATTATTACGAGGGGCCCAGTGCATGACTTCGTGCACCTTGAAAGGAACTGTGAGCTGTGAGGCTTCGGTGGGCACAGGGGAAGGTCTCGGCCCATCCTCCATGCCCCCGCCCAGCCCCCGGTCCCCTGTCTGCCAGCAGCCCCACTCCCACCTCCTCTGCCCCCACGTGATTGGGGCCAGCGCCATCAGCGGGTGCAAGCTTCGGCTGCTGCCCCAATCACCCCTCAGGAGCAGGGGGAGGTGGAGAAGCCCTGAGGGGCGATTGGGGCCAGCACCGGGTGCCAGCAGTGGATGAGAGTGGTGGCTCTGGTGCCGGCAGTGGGTGCAAGTGCTAGGTGGGACTGCGGCGCATGGGAGCAAAGAATTTTCAGTAACCACCAGAGGTTCGCCCTGATGGCAGTGACCGACACCCCGCTTTGGTCTAGCAGCCTCCCCCCTCACCTGCTCCACCATCCCGCTGTGGCCAACACCTGCCATGTTCCACATGCGCCCCCTGGTGGTCAGCACACATCATAGCGACCAGTTGTTAGGTTATTCCGCCATTCGGTCTATTTGCATATTAGGGTTTTATATCTGTAGATAAGTGAATGATGAAGATCTAACTACATCAGTGGTAATCGGGGATTTACCTCTTAGCCTGTATTTTTTATAGAGCATGGCGGGTGGTGACCACATCTCATGAAATCGTGGGGATTTTTCCCAGCCTGTGCTGCAGACTTCAACACATTTTTCAGACAGGAGAATGGAAGTGAGGAGGCTTTGGAATGGACATCTAGGGCAGTGGTCAGCAAACTGCGGCTCACAAGCCACATGCAGCTCGCGAGCCATGGTTTGCCACTCTGTTGACTAATGAGTTTGCCGACCACTGGACTAAACTAAATGTTACCATGTAGTTGGAAGCTGTGAGGATTAGGCAATTGTGGCATATTGTGTGCAAAGAGGTAAAGGGTAGTATATGACAGTGGTCGGCAAACTCATTAGTCAACAGAGCAGCAATCCGCGGCTCGCGAGCTGCATGTGGCTCGCGAGCCGCGGTTTGCCAACCTCTGATCTAGGGCAACCCATGAGGCAGAGGCAAGGACAAAGGGCCTGGGGAAAGACTCCAACACCGTGCACCAGCAGCTTGGGGGGGGGGGGGGGGGGCAGGGGAGAAAATAAGGAGAAACCTCACTGTGTCGCCTCCCGCAGGGCCTCCAGCTCGGCTGATTTCTCAGCACATCAGCTCCCCAGGGAACCCGAAATTGCTCTCCTCTCCCTCATTTGTTTCCTTGAGAAGCCGTGAGCACTGTCATGGGGATGCAGCTGGTTCTTTAAATAGCTTAAATCACCGTCCCTCACCTGGATGGACCCACAGGCAGTAATTCACTGGGTTAGGAACCCACGGGTTCCCCACAGCATTTATTAAGAGTCTGTCTCCTCAGGAAGATGAAACAAATGACAGGATTTTCAGGAGCAGCTCTGTGTCCCCCTCTGCACCTCGAGGCCAGCGCCTGTCCCCTCCCAGGCCTCCCCAATCAAAGCCTTGCCTGGTTCTGACCCCCTTTCTCCTCCCCGTGTCCCTGCCAGGCCCTTACCCTGGGCTCAGGCCTCCCTCCCATCTCCTCGGTCCGCTGGGCCCTGCCGTGACAGGCTGTTTTGTCATACTTTTATTTGAGAAGTGGCTGATAGATATAAAAGTACAAAAAGCAAGAACAAATGCACACATATCAACATACCCAAACAGACAATTCTTGACATTCTATCCTGTTTGTGCCTTTAGTTCTTTTTTTAATAAAGGCCATAAGAATTAAAAGATAAAGTTTCCTTTATATCTTATAGAGTCGGGACAACTTCCCCCCTTTCCCCGGTCACCCCCTGCACTCACCCCCTCTCCCAGGCAATAGGAAGGGGCAGATTTCTAAAGTAGACATCACCTCATTACTAAAAGCCCCTCAACGCCGCCCTCATGGTTTTCAAGGTCAAGTTCAGGCTCCGCATGCTCGGCTACAAGTCCTATAGGATTTAGCCCCTGCCCACGGCACTTCAGCCACATGGGGCCTCTTTTATTTCCAAACTCACCAAGCTTAACCAGGTCCTTGCCCTTTACAGTTCCCTCTGCCTGGAGCAGTGGCCCCAGAGAGCACTGTGAGTGCCTCCCTACATTCCTACCAGTCTCTTCTCAAAGGTCACCTCCTGGGAGAAGCCTTCCCTGGACATCTGATCTAAAGCAAACCACCTCCCCCCACCCCCTTTCTGTCCCCATCAGTCTGTCCCACGTTTCTCTGCGTCACCTCTCACCTGAAATGGTTTTAGTTTCGTGTTGTGTTTTTATTGCCTGTAAGGGTATTTGGGGCTTGGAGGGCAGAGTCGAGAAAAGGTATGTCAGGAAGAAATGAAGCCAGGTGTTGGGACCTGGACTGGGGTCCCTCTTCCAGGATGGGGCTGAAGGGAAGCTTTTCTGGAGCCCAAAGAGCCATCTGTGGGGTCCTCAGATACCAGAACCAATCACTGCTCACTAGAGGCGTTGCTAGGTCATCGTGGAGGCTGCATCCTCTCTCCTGCACCTTTGTGGTTAAAAGGACAAAGCCGCCCCCCACCCCCCACCCCGTCAGACCCTTCTCCTGGAGCAGGGAGGCCGTCGCCTGGTGAATAATTCACCTGCCGTCAGCAGCCCCGAGTGCTGTGCTGGCAAAAAGCAAACAGCCTGCAGAACCGTTTCTTATTTTTAATCTGCACAAAACCGGGGTCTCAAAGCACTGACTTTCCCATCCCACTAATTCTGGAGGCAATTAGCTGTTGGGTGTTCCTGCCCTCTGGCTCCCTCCCTGCATGTCTGCTTGTTCGGTGCACTCACTCCTGCCCAAATACGCCAGCTGTGGAGAGCTTGGTTAATCTGCTCTTAAACGACAATTTTTAAACAAGCCTCTTAAATGATAGAGGCATTTGTGCATAAATAGCACATGGTAAGTCTCCCCTTGGGACACTAACCTGATTTATTATAAATGCTGTTCCTACCAAGCTTTATATATTAACATCTTTAACGCAGAAATATGTGATCTGATCTCCTCCCCCAGCCCAGCCCCGATGCAGACGAACAGCTCCGCTGGGAGGCGAGAACCTGGAAGACATCACCCTGAAGGGCAGGAGCAGCCAGTGTTAAATATTTTAAGTGAAGCCAGGCCAGCCAACCCAAACTTGTTTTTTCCAACATTAGCCTGGGTCGTGTGGAGAAAAACAGACCCAATTTCTTTCCGTGACCAAACCTTCCCACTGTGCCCGGCCAGGGGTGAGGTCACCCCGACACCTCCTTGTGGTTCTGATGGGCTGAGGAGGGCCCTCCAGCCACAATGATGGGACTTAGACATCGATGCTCAAACCACCCCACCTGCCAGAACAGCTGCGTTTCCCAGGTGACGTCCATTAGCACAAGCCCTCCTGCTGGGCCTGGGCCACCTCCGTGCACCCTCTGTACCACTATTTAATATTCTGCATTAAATGAACTCATTCTCTAAAATGGAAGCTCAAGCCAAACAACGTTGTTTATGAAATTAGAGACTTGATGTGTGAGTCGGACATGTTTTTTCTTTAAGACTTGAAAGAACAAGTAGTGAAATAAACAATGCTGGCATACTGTGCTTCCAGCAACACACTAGGGCCGTGGTCGGCAAACCGCGGCTCGCGAGCCACATGCGGCTCTTTGGCCCCTTGAGGGTGGCTCTTCCACAAAATACCACGTGCGGGGTGCGGGCGCGCACGTACAGTGCGATTGAAACTTCGTGGCCCATGTGCAGAAGTCGGTTTTCAGCCTGGGTGAGCCTATTTTGAAGAAGTGGCGTTAGAACACTCAAGGGGCCAAAGAGCCGCATGTGGCTCGCGAGCCGCGGTTTGCCAACCACTGCACTAGGGGAATACTCAGTTGAATGCATAGACCAAAGTTCAGAGCAAACAGTATTGCCTGGGACTTACAGGGTGTCTGGTACTTTGAAGATTCAAAGATGAAGGCTCAATTTTCCAGAGATTTCAGGCCAGGAGAACTGCATCAGCTGGAAGCAGATGCACGCAGCGCCCCCTTCAGACAGAATCCCTGCAGCGCCTCCCTCTTGAGAAGGCACAGCAGCAAAGTTCTACTTGGAAACCAAACACCCAGCCCAGCAGTGATGGCGAACCTCTGACACACGTGTCAGCATGTCAAATTATATATTGTATATATAATTTAAAATTATATATAACAATCATACATTTATGTTATTTAAACTATAAATATCGCCAAATAATGTTTTTTCCCCAAAGTGACACACTACCCGAGTTATGCTCAGTTTTTTGGCGAAGTTTGACACACCAAGCTCAAAAGGTTGCCCATCACTGCAGCCCAGCATCACAGGCTGGAATGTCCCTCTGGCCCCAGGGGGCCCATTTTAAACAGGCCCATGTTCCCCTGTGCATGATCATTAATACATATTGTTATATGAGGAGCACCTTCTTTTCATAACAACCAGCTATTCTTGGCAGCTAAACAACTGACTCATCTTTTTAATAAGGAATTTTAAAAGGCTGCTGATTTGCAGTTGTTATCATCACCACAATTTAACAGTTGATTGCCAAGTCTTACCTAGAAAATCTTTAATATTTTCTGCCACCAATATCCCAAGCTCTGCTGTTCTTTGACAACGGACAGAGGCTGAAGGCCACCCCTCACCTGATCGATGACCGGCACTTCTTACCACACTCCTGAGCGCCTCCAGGACCCGTCTCCTGCCACTCTCCAGTCTCATGTTCAACACCCCTCCCCAGGCTCACTATGCTCTAGCCACATTTGCCTTCTTGGTTCTGCCCCAGGGCCTTTGCACAGACAAAGAAGGGCCCTCTGAAACCTGCCTTTCAGGCAGTGATGTGACAGGAACTCTGAACTTCTACCCAGCAGTGAGAAAACAGTTGTGGAGGCAGAGCAGGAGCTGGAGGAGGCTGCATTTTGGTGATCTCTTGCTTCTTTCAGGATGCAGCAATTGTGTTTTATTGTTTTATTTTCCCCCCTTGTCTCTATATTTACAGGTCTAAAGGGAAAGAATCAGGTGGATATTTACATGAAGTCAGGCCCAATGCCAGCACTCAGATAATGATTTGTATAATGTCTTCCGGCATGAACAATGAGAGTTTCTTTGAACAGTTGAAGCTATGGCAGAGCAAAAACTTAACTCTGCTTAAGATATATATTTTTCTTTTTTTCTTTTTTCCCTCGGTCAGTAGACTGGCAGAAAAGCCTTTGAGGCTAGTTCTGCAGACAGAATTTCTCCCTGGGGCCCAGCTGGGTGTTGGTGGCAGCCCCAGACCCAAGTCAGATGATCAGCCTGTCCCTGAACCATCCAACCACTTCAACAGGCAAATCACCCCAGAGAAAGGAAAGAAAGAAGCCTTGTCTGGGGCTACAGACTTTTGGTCTCATTTATTTTAAACATGAGACAGAGGTGTTGGGAAGGAACCACGTGCCTTGGAGTTGGGCTGCATCACTGTCCCTGCCACCAGGAGTCTGTGCCCCTGCTGTCCATGGAGAACCCGGCCCCCACCCCGAAGTCATGGCTCAGGGATCTCACCAAGGGCCCCAGATTTCGCAGAGGAGGATGTGCTGCCTCTATCATCTCTCCTGGGGACCACAACCACTGCCTAAGGGGTCTCCACACTCCCCGCCCCCAGCACTCTGTCCCCATACTCCTTTCCCCCCAGGGCAGTGGGCAGGATCTTCCTACAGGTGAATTCAGTCATTTCACTCAGTGGCGGCTGCAATAGGGTGAGACCAGTGAGGCGCCTAGGGCACGAAATTAAAGGCGCACTCACTCCTTGTTGTACAAGTGCAAGGCACTGCCTCACCTTATTCCCAGTCCTGTAGTCACTCGCCAGCTTAGGCCCTCCCCTGGCTTCTCAGGGCTCAAACAAAACAAAAATGCAAACTCCCCTCCAGGGTCACCAGGGCCCATGTGATCCAGGCCCCCCCCCCCCCCCCCCCACACACACACACACATCAACCTCTTCCTCTTCCTCTCAATTGCTCTCCAGCCACACTGGCTTCTCTTTGTTGCTTGGACAAGTCAACAATGATGGGCTCATTTACAAATGGCACCTTTTCGGAGAGGCTGCACTGACTGCCTATCGAAGGCTTTCTCTGTGTGGCATAACCTGTTTTATTTCCCTATAATCCCTACCACAACCTGCAATTATTTATTGCCCAGTTCTCCCCGCTGGAGAGTCAGCTCCACAAGGGCAGGATACAGGCCTGTGTTCATCACAACTTTGTCCCCAACACTTAGGACCATGCCTGGCAAATAGCAGGTGCCGAGTACATAGTCCTCTGAGCTCTGCAGAGTGAGGGGTGCAGGGGTCGGCAGGGCTGCGCTGTAACCTGGGTCTGGATGCTCAGAGGCCTTTGTCAGCGACAGTCTCCCAGAGTCGCCCTCCCTGGCTTACCAAAGAGGGGTCTGCCACTCCGAGTTCCTGGAGCCAGAGCTCTAACAGCGGTGGCACCACTTGAAAGAGGGCAGCACAGGTCAGGGCAGGCTGCTCTGGTCCTTCTCTGCATTTCTTCTCCCCCAACCCCAGCACTGCTGCTCTGTGGTTAGGGGAGTCCTGCCTCCACAGCTGGGTCACCCGGCTCCCCTGCCCTGTGCTTTCTGGCTGTGTTTGGCCCATAGAAGGAGGCAGCAGCAGGTAAAACAGGAGGAAGAGAGGGTCGGCAGGTCCCCCTCCCTTGCTGGGCCATGGCATGTCAATGGCTGTGTTCTCTTCCTGGGGCCTCAGCAACTTCTGGGCAACCCTCTCCTCCAGCCACGGCTCACACTGGGTTCCCAGGACTCTCTTGCGCCTACCCCTTCAGGCCTCCAGCTGGTAAGGGTCCCTCTATTTTTACTCCCTGGGCTACTAGTCCTGTGTCCTTGGGAAAGTTACTGCACCTCCTATACCTCACAATCTATCCATATATATAAAAGGCTAAGTGACCATCCGACTGGCTGGTAGGTATGATGTGCGCTGACCACCAGGGGTCAGATGCTCAATGCAGGAGCTGCCGAGCTGCGGTGACTTGGGTGACACACCCCAGAACCAGAGAGAAGGGAGCCCGATTCCAAGGTGCATCACCTGAGAACCGCCCTCTCGAAATCCAGGACCCCTCTGATAATAAATGTCGGAGAGCTGGTTTCGGCCTGATCCCCACAGGCCAGGCCGAGGGACCCCACCTGCCAGAGGAACCCCTCTTACTCCGCAGACGCCCTTTGATCTGTGGCCTGAAGGGAGGGACTAGTAGCCCAGGGAGGGGCCCTGGGAGGTTGGCTCCAGGGTGGGACTGGCCCATCTTGCCCAGTCCCGCCCCGCCAGCCACCTTCTAATTAATTTCCTTTCAATGTGCACGAATCCATGCACTGGGGCACTAATATATATATATATATATATATATATATATATATATATATATATATATATCCTATATAATAAAAGCCTAATATGCAAAGTGTCTGGTCATCCAGTTGTTGGTTCAATCAATCAAAGCATAATATACTAATGATATGCTAAGGCTGCTCAACCGCTTGCTATGACATGCACTGACCACCAGGGGGAAGATGCTCCAACCAGTAGGTTAGCTTGCTGATGGGGTCCAGCTGATTGAGACTGAGCAACACACCCTGGAGCCCTCCCATGGTCTCTCCTCGGCTGGCCAACCTCCCGCGTCCCTCCCCATCCCCAATTGTGCACCAGTGGGCACTCTTGGCCTGGCCTGTGCCCTCTTGCAATCTGAGACCCCTTGGAAGATTTCAGAGAGCTGGTTTCGGCCCAATCCCGCAGGCCAGGCCGAGGGATCCCACTGGTGCACGAATTTGTGCACCGGGCCTCTAGTACATATATATATATATATGTACTAGAGGCCCGGTGCACAAATTGTACTATATATATATAGTACAATAATGTCACCTTCCACATTGCGTTATTGTAATGATTAAATAAGTTAATACTCAGGAAGTGCTTAGAACAATGCCTGGTGTATAATAAGCACTTGATAAAAGGTGGCTATTGTTATTATTACCATCTTATTACTGCCATTTCCTGTGCTACACACTCTCCTTGTGGTATCTCATTGGACCCTATGAGGTAGGTACTCTTATATTCCTATTTTACCCTGGAGGAAACTGTAACTCCAGCAAGCCCGGCCACTTCCCAGCATGACACAGAAAATGGCAGAGTTGGGCCCTGAGTTCTGCTCAACCCAAGCTCCTGACCACTAAGCCAGGGTTTGTTCCACCTTCATCCATGGGGCGTGGGGAGGGCAGTTCTGTGCATTGTAGGATATTTAACAGCACCTTGGCTTCCACCAACTTGATGCCAACCCCCACAGGAAAGAATAATCTGGCTAAGATGTCAGTAGTAGAAAGGGTGAGAAACTCTGGCATAAGGCTTAAGCAGATACAAGAAAAACCATAATATGGAGGTATTTTACTCAGATTGGTCAAGTGATGACACCAGTAGATTTTGATAAATTGTGTGTATATCTAGGAAATCTACTAAAAAATCTATGCAAAGAGATATAAAAATGCCATAGGTAAGTCAAAATACTAAAAAATATTCAAGTAACCCAAAAGAGCACCAAAAAGAAAGAAAGAAAAAAAGAAAGAAAGAAAAATAATGAGAAAGAACAAACAGAAAACAAGAAAATGCTAGGCTTAAGTCCTAGGATAGCAATAACATTAAATGTAGATGGTCTAAATATACCAGTTAAAACACAAAGATTGCCCTAGCTATTTTGGCTCAGTGGATAGAGCGTTGGCCTGCAGACTAAAGGGTCCCGGGTTTGATTCCAGTCAAGGGTACGTACCTTGGTTACAGGCTCCTGGCCCTGGTTGGGGGCTTGTAAGAGACAACCAATTGACATTTCTCTCTCACATCGGTGTTTCTCTCTGTCTTTCCCTCTCCATTCAACTCTCCCTAAAAGTCAATGGAAAAAAATATCCTTTGGGAAGGATTAAAATAATAATAATAATAATAATACATAAAGATGAGCAGAGTGAATTTAAAAACATGTCCACATTATATGCTGTCTGCAAGAAACTCACTTCAAATATAACTGTATAGGTAGGAGGAAACCAGTAGCAGAAGAATTCTTGGAACTTCAGAAAGGAAAAGAGAATATTGGGATGGGGAAAAATAGGTGTCAATATAATAAACTATTTTTTACTTTATAAGTTTCTTAAATCATATATGATGTTCAAAGCAAAGATAATCACATCATGTGTTGTGGTTTGCAATGTATGAAATGTTTCAGACAACTGTATTTTAAAAGTGGGAAGAGTAAAGGGACTCTTATAACAGGAAGGTTTCCACACACTTCATTTGAAGTGTTAAAACATTGACAACAGTAAAAATAAAATAAAACGTTGATAACAGTGTGCTGTGATAAGTTATGTATATGCAACTATAAACAACCACTGGAAAAAAACCAATATACTCTAAAGCATTATAAATAAATCACAGTGGAATTCTTAAAAACATTCAAAAACCACAGGAAGGCAAGAAAAGAGAAAAGAATGAGAATCAGAGGGAATAAATAGAAAATAAATAATAAAATGTCACACTCTAGTCCTAATATATCAATAATTACTTTAAAGGGTCAGTGATCTTAATATGCCAATTAAAAGAGAGAGATTGGCAGAACAGATTAAACAATACAACCAAATTACATGCTGTGTATAAGAAACTCCCTTTAAACATAATGACATAGGAAGGCGCATAGTGAAAGAATGGATAAAGTTGTGTCATGCAAACATTAATTTACTATAAGCAGGAGTAGCTATGGGAGTAGCAGTTAAGTAGATTTCATAACAAAGAAAATTACTAGGGATAACAAAGGAAATTATCTATATATATAAAACCCTAAGCAACCAGTCGACCGTTTGACGGGTCGCTATGACATGCACTGACCACAGGGGGCAGATGCTCAATGCAGGAGCTGCCCCCTGGTGGTCAGTGCACTCCCACAGCAGGAGTCCTGCTCAGCTGACGGGCACCAGACACTGGGCTCACAGCTGGTGAGCACAGCTGCAGCAGCAGCACAAGCCTTTCCCGCCTCCCCGGCAGTGCTACCGAGGTGCAGTGGCAGCAGGCACAGCAGGGCTGGGATGAGCAGGAGCAGCATGGCGCCTGGCCTGGGCTTGGGCTCCTCCCCAATCGCCTGCCTCTCCATGCACTACTACATTCCCCAGGGGTCCCGGATTGCAAGAGGGCACAGGCCAGGCTGAGGGACCCCACTGGTGCACGGATCCGTGCATCAGGCCTCTAGTATAATGATAAAAGGATCAGTTCACTAAAAAGACCTAATCCTAAATGTGTGCACACCAAACAACAGAGCTTCAAAATATGGGAAACAAAAACTGACAGAGCTGAAAGGAGAAATAGACAAATCCTCAACTATAGTTGGAGACTTCAACACCTAACATATCAGTATTTGACGCCCTCTACCAGTAATTGGTATATCTAGCAGACAGAAAACCAGTAAGGATACAGTTAAACTGGACAGCATCGTAAATCAACGGGATCCAATTGACATTTCATAGGCTACTTCAACAACAACAGAATACACATTTTTCTCACGCTCACGTGGGAAATTCACCTAGAGCAGTGGTCGGCAAACCGCGGCTCACAAGCCACATGCGGCTCTTTGGCCCCTTGAGTGTGGCTCTTCCACAAAATACCACGGCCTGGGCGAATCTATTTTGAAGAAGTGGCATTAGAAGAAGTTTAAGTTTAAAATATTTGGCTCTCAAAAGAAATTTCAATCGTTGTACTGTTGTTATTTGGCTCTGTTGACTAATGACTTTGCCGACCACTGACCTAGAGAGATCATATCCTGGTTCATAAGGCAAAGCTTAACACATTTAGAAGAATTGAAACCACAAAGAGCATGTTTTCTCACCATAATGAAATCAAACTAGAAATCAATAACAAAAAGACAACAGGAAAATCATTAAACATATAACTATTAGACAGTACACTTCTGTATAACCCATAAGTCAATGAGAAAGTCTCAAAGGAAGTTTTAAAAGACATCGTAGTGAATGAAAATGAAAATACAACGTATCAAAAGTCATGCTGAGAGTGAAATTTAGAGTACTGAATGCTTTACACTAGAGCAGAGCAAAACTCTGAAATCAATAATCTAAATTCCTACCTCAAGAAACTAGAAAAAGAAGAACAAAGTAAACCCAGAAGGAAGGATATAGTGAGGATAAAAGCAGAAATCAATAAAATTGAAAACAGAAACACAATAGAGCAAATCAATAAGAATAAGAGCAGATTCTTTGCAAGGATTGACAAACTTCTGGCAAGACTGACAAAGACAAAAAGAAAGAAGAAACAAAACACCAATAATAAAACAGGATATTACTACAGATTATAGAGCCATTAAAGGAACAAAAATGCTATGAACAACTTTGCACTGATAAATTCTATACCTTAGAAGAAACGAACCAATTCGTTGAAAATGCAAGCTACCAAACAAATTCAATCAAGATGAAATAAATAACTTGAATAATCCTAAAACTATTTAAGAAGTTATATTTGAAATTTAAAAACTCCTGCAAAAGACCTCTCCAGGCCCATATGGTTTAACTGAAAAATTTAATCTAACATTTAAAAAAAGTAACACCAACTTTATACAATCTCTTCCAGAAAATAGAAGAGGGAACACATTCCAGATAATTTTACAAGACCAGCATTACCCTAAAACCAAAACCCACAGACCAGTACGCTTCATGAACTGAGACACAAGAATTTTCAAATATATTAGAAAATTGAATCCAACAATGTATGAAAGAATCACAATTACATAACATGACAAAGTGGGATTTATTTGAGGTATGCAAGACTGGTGAAAATTCAAAAATCAATCAATATAAGCCACCATATAAATAGGCTAAAAAAGAAAAATTATTTTAAAAATGTAGGAAAAGTATCTATTTGTGAAAAATCCTCAGCAAACTAGGAATAGATGGTAACTTCCTCAATTTTATAAACAGCACCTGCAAAAATCTACAGTTAACGTACTACTTAATGGTGGAAGACTAGATGCTTTGTCTCTAAGACTAGGAATTCTAAAACAAGAATGTTCATTTTCATCACTTTTATTCAACATAGTACTGGAGTACTAGACAGTGTAATAAGGCAAGAAAAAAAAGAGAGGCATACACATAGAATAAATAAAATTGTCTCATGTGCAGGTGTCATGATTTCCTACTGAGAAAATCCCCAAAATCCTACAAAAAACCCCACCTAGAACTAGTGAGTTTAGCAAGGTTGAAGGATACAAGATCAATACACAAAAGTCAATTGCATTTCTATATACTAACAGTGAAAAAATGGGAACTGTACTTATAATTGTTCCAAATAAAATGAAATACTTAAGTATAAAATTAATAAGACATTTATAAGATCTACATACTGAAAACTATAAAATGTTAATGAAAGAAATTAAAGAAAAGCTAAATAATTAGAAAGACTTTGTTTATGGATTGGAAGACTCAACATAGTAAAAAATGTAAATTCTCTCTTAATTGATCTGTGTTGCTATTTCTATTAAAATCTCCAGAGGTTTTTGCAGACAAAGACAAGGCAACGCGCTTTCCACTTGATTTCCGCTGATGCCGCCAGAGGATGAAAGCTCTTACCTGGCTTCCTTCTGCGGATGGGTGGAGGAAAAGGAGCTGTGGGGTCTGAGGGGCTCTCTGTCGTGGGCAAAAGATTGGAAGCCTGTGGGCCTGGTTCACCTTCTACTGCTCTATGGCAGGCTAGGAGATCAACATGTCTGAGTTGCCCTTTGTTATTGAGTGGAAGGAATGAGGTACCAGGTTTGCAAATGTCCAACATGCCATAGCTAAGCTTGCCACCATCACCCTTTGAGCTCCTTACTAAAACTCTAAATTGTACACCTGGACAGGTTGTTTTGATGAGCTTTTTCCTCCTCGGTGATGTGGGACAAGCAAAGCTGGAAAACCTCTCTTACAAATGAGTGGTCTTCGGCCTGCTCTCCCCACCCCCTTTCTATATGTAACGAATGACTTCAACTTAATTAAAACCCTCCAATGGTTCCGTAATGGGGAGCGGAGATGCAGTAAGAAATCTCTTTACTCTTAACTACCAGATGAGAGTAAGTCTTCTGCTCCAGGGAAAGCCCATCCTATGCTTCTCTGTCCCCCAGAGAACCTGCTCAAGAGCAGCCTCCCTTCTCTGCCCCGAAGGAGGGGGACCCCAGTGTGGGAGAGAGGCAGAGACAGATGGAGGGGCAAGAGAACGGGTGTCCTGACAGGCACAGATGCGCAAATACCCAGATTCAAATGTAAGCTGAGTGCAATTACTTGGTTAATTAAATATTGACTTTTAACTCAGAAAGTGATTAAAACAAGCTGCAGGAAAGACTGGCCAGAGAGGAGAAGGGTCAGAACTTTCACAAAGGTGAAAAAGGAGGATGACAATCGTCAGAATGTAGGTCTGAGCTGTCTTACTGTGTGCAGGCACCTACTGTGTGTGGTGGGGAGTGGATTTCAGTCTCTGGGAAGGTGGAAAATTGTGGACAAACTAGGAATTGTGGGTGTCTCCTTATTTTTTTCAACCTAAGGCCAGCTGTCATCCAAGTAGATCAGGAACTTTTGGTGCTCAGGAACTAGATTCTGTTTATCTGAATTTCCCTGGAACGTAACACACTGCCTGGTCTGGGATGATACCCCACTAAGTGCTTGTAGAACGAATGCATGAACTTCTATACAAGCAATGGCAGTGTGTGTGTGTGTGTGTGTGTGTGTGTGTGTGTGTGTGTGTGGCGGGGGGGGGGGGGGCCTCACTCACTGGACAGGGCTGTGGATCAGGTTTCAGGTCAGAACTTAACTCACCAGCTCAGATATTCACCAGGTTACAGGGGCTGCAAAGTGCCCTCTAGCCACATCCCTTTCCCATAATTCACAGCAAACTCCATGGTGCTCTAGGTCCAAGGCTGGAGTTTTCCAGGTTCCTTCCAGGCAGGTGGGGCTTCCTGGCTCCATTGGGGAGCTCAGTGACTTTCTGGGAGATGAGAGGGGTGTCAGATGTCCCCCAGCCTGGGAAGTCACTCAGCATGACTAAACTGGGCCTTGGTGGGGCCTCAGAAGAATTCTTAGGAGCCTGCCCTTCTCCAACCACACCGTCTGGGACAGCCTTTGTCCTCTCCTGTCCTCTGTCACCCTGATGGCCTCTCTCACCGGGATCATCCTGCCTGGAAAACAAGATCTTTCAGGCCACTCCTGCCTCCCCGCACCCCTTGTTGGTTTAACTTCGAGGGGATCTTCCTCTTGACACCTACGTGCCCTGTTTCCTCCTTCCTCGAGGTCCTTGGCCCTCTGTGCAGAATGCCCATCTGGTTCTGTCTGCCTTGCAAAGCGAGAATGCTGTTCTATTTCCTGACCTCCTATGCAACAATTAAAGAAGGAAATCATTCCTGCTGCCTGTTTCTTTCTCTCCATCAAGGGCTGAAATATGACCCGAACTGTTGTTGTCTGAGCACTTTCTGGCCCAGTTCCGGTTGGAGCTGAGGGGATTTATGAGGCTGTAAAAGTCAAGCTTTCAGCAAGTCAAACAAATCGGGGTGTGAAAGGAGAACCTTTGAAAGAGGAAAAGTGGCTGCGGCCTGGGATATGTTTGAAGTTCCAGAAAGATAAGGGCACAGAGATGGAGCAGGGGGGCTTTCATGGCCACAAAGTTTACCTGAAACTTGCTTTTCAAGAGCAAAGGACGCTGCAGAGTCATCCTCGGGGGTTTAGGGTCAAATTCAGCTTCCACTCGATGCATGTGTTTTAAACAGAAATTCCAGCAGCATCTAGAACAATGTGCTCTTGTGGTTAATCCTGCCTGAGTTTTCATTTAGACACAAGCTGTCTTGCATGTAGAGCAGTAAATTGCATTGGGGATGGGGGGAGGGGCGAGAGGGGATTCTGTTTATACGTATTGAGAAATTACGAAAATGAAAAATAGCACCATAAGCTCCTATTAGTCAGAAGAAAGATAATTGTGTTCCACGCTGCCTCCCCGAGCCAGCACACTGGCAAAACAGGTCTCATCTTTGCAGCACAGTACCCATTTCGTCCTTAATGACACATAACCCTGTAGTCAGATTTCTACGGCTGCCCACCGCCTCACAGTGCTTCTCCATGAAGGGAGGATTCGTTTGGGAGATGGGGGAATAACCAACTGGTTTAATCGTAGTCACTCATGGCTCATGTGTGGCCTCAGACAGCGACATGGTTACTCTGAATTCTCCCTAGGGAAAGACAATAGGGCAGTGACCAGTTAGGAAGCTGCTGTGAGAGCAGAGACAAGTAGCAATTTGTCCGTTTGCTTTATTGTTCACCAATAGCTCTGTTTGGGATGAGCGAACAAGGAAGATCAAACACATGATTTTGCTGTGGGAGGCAACAGACACGTAAGCAGAATTGGTGCACATATCAATGAGCATTAAAATGGGTAAGGCGGCCCCGGCAGCCCTCTGGGTCTCTGAGGGACAATAGCGTTTGAAAGGGGAAAAGCACCGCCCGCTTGACAATAAGTACAACTCAAGTTAGGTCTCTCTCCGTGACAGCATATCGTGTTATATAATCACCTTCCGGAATATTCACTTACGAGCTGATCGATGCTTCTGATGTAATAAAAGTGAACAGAACAGCCCCAGGGCCAAGGTTCTAACTAGCCTGGCTCTGGCTTCCCTGACTGGTGACTCCTTAGCTGACCTCCCCTGTCCTCAGTTTCCATGTGGCACCCTTCATCTTCAAGCCCACAAAGGCATATTGAATCTTTCTAGGACTTCGAGTGTCTGACTTCCTCTTCGGCTTTTAAAGCTTTGTGTGATTACATTGGGTCCCTGGGAATAATCCATGTTAATCTCATTATATTCCAGGTGCTTCCAGGGACCAGTGAGGCTGGAGCAGGAGAGAGCGTGGAAGAGAGGGCTCTAGATCGTGTAGGACCTTGTGGGCAGTAGGAATGTGTTTGGATTTTGTTCCCAGGGACTCGTTGAAACATTTAAGCAGGGGTGTAAACATATCTAATTTTATTTTTTTAAAAGAAGACTGGTTTCTGTCTGGCAAAAATGGAGGGTGGAGCCCAGCCAGGGTGGCTGAGCCAGGAGGTCATGGTTCAATTCCCAGTCGGGGCACGTGCCCAGGTTTTGGGCTTGATCCCCTATAGGGGGAATGCAGGAGGCAGTTGATCAGTGATTCCCTCTGTATCATTGATGTTCTCTCTCTCCTTTCCTCTCTGAAATAAATAAAAATATATAGTTTTTATTTTATTTTTTTAAATATATTTTATTGATTTTTTACAGAGAGGAAGGGAGAGGGATAGAGAGTTAGAAACATCGATGAGAGAGAAACATCGATCAGCTGCCTCCTGCACACCCCCTACTGAGTATGTGCCTGCAACCCAGGTACATGCCCTTGACTGGAATCGAACCTGGGACCCTTGAATCCGCAGGCTGATGCGCTAGCCACTGAGCAAAACCGGTTAGGGCAAAATATATAATTTTAAAAAAATTAAGGGTAGAACTAGGAAGACAAGTTAGGAGGCCATGCTGTAGACTTGGACTAGGTGGTAGGTAGGAGGTCATGAGAAGCACTTGGAGTCTGGATAGCTTTAAATGGTTTTTAAACATAGGCAAGCAGAATTTCCCGATGCAGCAAAGGTTTCTCAATGCTCTCCTAGCTAACAACAGAAGGGGTGGCTTTGGAAAATTTTCATCTCCTCTCCTGGATGCCCCATCACCCTCCAACCAAAACAATCCGGGGCAATAGAAACTAAGCAAAATACAGGTGAATGTGTAAACTCCCCTCACTCACCACCCCGAGACATAGGGCATACACATTGCTGAATAAAAACTCAATTTACCGATAATCAAAAGACAGAAAAAACTGAGGACACTTAGCAAAGAGAACTGCTTAGCTGGGGTTTGGAATAATAGTGCAGACAAGCTGTTTTCTGAGTAGAAAGTGTAACAATACTGCTCAGCAGTTGGGGGGTTTGGCGGTAACTTTTTGACTTTGCAGGCATCCTGAGCGGCACACACAGGCAACCCTCTGCGTCCTCCTTTTGCTCATTCTGAGATCAAACCAGGCGGCCTCTGGCTCTGGCTTTGATTAGCTATGCATGGCCCGGCTGCCTGGGACTCATGCAATAGAGATGAATGGAAAATGAGGCTTGTAATTATTTTCAAAAGACACACAGCCCGGCTTCACCCCATGACGAATTGCAGGCCCCTGGAAACAGGGTCGGCTTCCTGGGCCTGCAGCCTGAGAGGCTCACTGGCCTGTGCTCAGAAGGCCCCATGCTTGGTTTAATGCTCTACTGTCTTGAAATTCCTAACCGTTTTTGAACAAGGGGCCCCACGTTTTCATTTTGTGCTGGGAAACCATCTTCCTCGTTTGCATGTCAGTTGCTCACACCCTTCTTGCAAAGGGGAGTGTGACCTGGGGACATTCCTGGAACTGTGATGTGGAGGGCATGGGTTCCCACAGCCGCTCCTGAGGGCCATGGGGACATGAGCGAGGACTCAACTGGATGAGACTGCAGGACAAGCCAACCTGGAAATCCATCCCCAAAGGCGGGAGGTAGCACTTTACCCAAGCATAAACAATCTGGGGCACAGAACAGAAAGTGCCCCAGCCCCAAACTTGTCCACAGAGCAGCTGGGGCTCAGCGACACCCTAGTCAAAGCCATCCTGAAGGTGGAGGGCAAGGCCAAGAAGTGGAAGAGGAAGAAACAAACCAGGAGCCTCCTGGCCACACTCCAATGAGGTTCCACCTCCGTCTAGGCTCACATATTGAAATGGTGATTCAGTTCTCAAGGTATGAGCTGAGTAGTGGTAAGACCTGCGTTGTTCAGCGAAGTCAATGGCACTTATGGGTCCTAATGGACATGGTCTTTTGCGGAGTGGGACCCTCTGTTGATACAGTCACTGAGCAGACATTTGGGGATTTCTCTTGGGAAGAGCAATGGTTTAATCTGGAACCTGTGCTTCTCAGTACCCGAGAAGGGCTAACCTCAGCCCTTAGAAGGTGGCAGGTTCAGCTACATAATGTTTGGGGCCTTCGGCTACATAATGCAAAATAAAAATGCAAGGTTCTATGTCCAAAAATTTTTATAAATTTCAAGTCAGTTACAGCAGAACATTAAACCAAGCGAGGGCCTTACTGAGCGTTGCACGTCCATCTGGCTGGCCCTGGAAGGTGAGCTTGGTTTTTATAAATGTCTGGGGGTGATTAAGGTTTAAGACTAATGACAGGAAATGTGCTCCAGCTCAGAGTAAGTGGGAGGGCCAGGCAAGATGTGACTGTGGATAAAGGGACAGATTTCCCTGTGGTTCTCACCCCAGCTCTGAGCATCCCGGAAGAGATCACGAACGGCTTGACAATAACTCCATTGTTGGAATAAGTATGATTTGTCTCAGGGACCCTCTGTGGGGACCAAGATGGATAAGATGCATAGCACATTCTGGTCTCTGTGTTAAAAAATTAGCCTTTATGATCACAGCTCCCTGGGGTCTGGTAGGATGTAGGCACCATCACTGAGGCCTGGGAGAAAGACCTAGGAGACCGGGCATGATGGACATCTACGCCTGAGAAGTTTGGGCAGTGTGCCTCAGTTTCCCCACCTCCTATACTGCTGTGAGGTATGACTGAGTTGGCAAACAAATCACAAGACTGGTGGTTTACAGAGCAAGTGGGCAGCATGGCTTCGGTTACACCTTCCCACTCTTCTCGCATGAACTGTGTGGCAGCCTGGGAGTTTGCTGAGCTGAGTGTGTATCCTTGCATGTGACTTCCACGGCCTCAGTAAGGACCTCAAAGCTCTGAAGTTCCAACAGTGCTTTGCATAGAGTAACCTTTGGGGGGCTGGGGGTGGGAGGGTGGGGCGGGAATCTCTGGACTCCTGTGAAATCAGTGTTAAAATACCTTTAGGTCACCCAATCCAGAGCCTTGATGAGGCTCATAAGGTAGAACATGCTGGCCAATGTCATACAGCATGGCCGATGGAGCCAGGACTTGAACCTGACCTCTGCACATCAAGCCAACTGCTGGTTCTCCACCCTCTTGGGCTTCTCAGGTCTCACCAGGTCAGCATCAGGTGAGCAGTGGGCTAAAGGAATCAGTGCTTCCCCAACACAGAGTCCTTCCTTCCTTCCTTCCTTCCTTCCTTCCTTCCTTCCTTCCTTCCTTCCTTCCTTCCTTCCTTTCTTCCTTCTTCCCTGGGCTCCTGAGCTCAGATGCCCTCTGTGGCTTCAGCACAGAGGAGTGGGAGCAGGCAGGGAAAGCACGGGCATCTGCTAGCTGTGTAAGGACCATCAGGAGGGAACCAAGGCATGCGGCGGCCCACCTGGTGGCCCAGGTCCCACTATACACATTACATCTGTGCTTCTGGAGCCACAGCAGGTGGCCCCATCCAGGCCCTGCCAGTGAGTCCGGCATTCTATTGTCAAGCTGTCCCTCTCCATCAAGCTCTTCAATTGCATTTGGCCACACACTTGCAGCTCTCTGAGGACACCTGGCTTTTTCCTATTTGTTCGTTTATTCCTTCAACAAAATCTGGACAATAGACTGAGATGGTAGATCTTGAGAAGGAGACAAGGAACAGGATAAACAAAGGCTCTGCTCTCTAAAGCTTTCTGGTCACCCTGGAGGGGGGAGGAGTATTTTATCACTGAATTCGAGTCAAAGTTTTTATTCTAAAGATAGCCCACCACTTACTGCCTACACCTGGGCAGACTATTCTCACCATCCCTTGCTTATTACTGTATGTCTTGAATGTGAGATTCCAGGAAGTGCATATGCAGTTACCTGCTATTCCTTCAAAATGTGAGGCATGTCCTACCTCAGGGCCTTTGCACTTGCTGTGCTATTGGCCTGGAGCTCTCTTTCCTCATTTAGAAGCTCGGCTCATGCCTTCACTTCCTTCAGGTCTATGTTTGGCTGTCATTTCCCTGACCACCTCATTAAAAAGGACGCCACCCCCAAGGATACTCTTTATTCTGTGTTACTCTTTCCTACCTGAGGGGCTGTGTATGGTTCCTCATCTGTGTCCCTCAATACAGCCCACTAAGCAGGGCCTTGTCGATGTTTTTCATTGCTGTTTCTCTAGAGTCTGTCCCTTAAGAGAAGTTTCACAAACCCCAAAAGGATGAGTAGATAGACGAGGGTTCTTGTGTGTGAATCCTGCTCTCAACCTGTACCAGCTGTGTGACCTGGCTGAGTTATTGCCTCTCGCTGAGGCTCAGTTTCTTTTTCTAAAAACAGAATCCAGGCCAAGCACAAAGTAGCTGACCCAATTAACCTAGGCAAGAGGTGTGAACGTCTG
The DNA here is from genome assembly GCF_951640355.1 of Cnephaeus nilssonii. NCBI lineage: Eukaryota > Metazoa > Chordata > Mammalia > Chiroptera > Vespertilionidae > Cnephaeus > Cnephaeus nilssonii. Next base: position 67,091,160 of record NC_137082.1, on the reverse strand, counting down.
TGCCTTCCAGGGCACGTGAGGAGCATCAGCTCCCTCCACCCTGTCTCCCCTCAGCAGACTCTTCTTTATACAGGGGAGGAGCCAGGGGGATCCTCTGAGCCTGACCCAATAGGAGCAGGATTCCTTCCTACTCACCCCACCCCTCACAGAGCCATGCAGCCCAGCAAAGCAGGAGAAATGGGCTGGGAAACAGGCTGGATTTATTTCCTGTCTTCCCAGTAAAGTGCTCTAAGAATGTGCATTTCCATAACCTCATTTCCCTCACAAAGACCAGGTGACAACCCAGATGGAGAGAGATATAAGCTTTTTCCAGGTGTGAAAATCCAATCCCCAGCATTCTGTAGGGAAGTGGGCACCAAGATCAAGGATGGGAAGGAAGGGAGGAAAGAAGGAAGGAAGAAAGGAAGGAAGGAAGGCTTATGTCTGAATGACCCTGAGGAAGACTCACTGTCAGCTAATGCAAACACACCCAGTCTCATTGGGAAGGGTGACACCTAGAATATTGGGCAGTTGGCCCTGAAGTTTCTAGCCTGTTTCAGGGATGGGAAACAAGAGATTACCATCCCCTCCCCTTTCTCTGCAGTCCCCTCCCCCCACCTGCTGGCAGGTGAATCCAGCACAGCACACATCTTAACTCCAATTTCAACTTAAACTGCAGCTGCTGTTGTTGCCTGGGGACTCCTATCTTTTTACTTGTTATTGTAGATCAGGTGCCCGCAGCTGCCATAAAGAACTCTCCATGGGTTGTCTGGAATTTCTAAATCATCACTGTGGAGAGTCTGGAGGATAAAGAAACAAGACAGGCTGCCCTACAAACGTGGTAAGTGCTTGACTCCAGCAGGTGACCCTGGGGTCCAGACCTCCAGAGATCAGCCCTTCCCTCAGGAGGGAATGCGCTTTCCTGCTGTGAGGGCAATGGGGGCACACACTGTGGCTACAAGAGGTACTTCCCCAACTGCATCCTTTCACCTGGATGCCAAAACACCAGCTTTTTAAATGGCTTTTTGGTTCCCAATATTGTTCTTGCAATTATAGGACAGAGAAGAGAGCAGCAGAAGGCCAGGTATTAGGTCAGTGATCATCAAATGGAAATACCCAGATGCCTGGGGGTACATGGCGATTTTCTAAGGGTTCACAGGCACGGAGAGTTTTAAGAGAATTCATTTCCAGACCCCTGACTGACAGGTATACTCTGTGGGTCCTTCTTCACATCCTCTTTCACAAGTGCCCCCTCCCATCTTAGAAAAGAAAGACGGATCAGTCGGGATCCCAGCAGGGAACAGATGGCATGCTCCTTTGGGCTGTTTTGAGGCTACAGGTGCTATTTAAAACTTGAGGGCAGGGTGCTGCATGCTCAGAGCCCAGGTCAAGACCAGGTGCAGGGGAAGCGTATGGTGAAAACGTACACAAATGATTGAATGAATAATGACTTGCCTTCCAGAGTTTCTAACTTCTAATTGTAGAATTCTAGCACTTCTAGGACCAATATGTGCAGACTCGGAAGGAAAGCAAGTTGGAGAGACTTGGAAACTGGTGAAATAACAACCCTCTGACTTCCTCTTATGTTTAGACTCAGCCCAACCATCCGTCTCCCAGGAAAGATTCATTGGTGCCTATCGAAGAACGTGACTCCCACATGCTGTCATATATTTTCAAAGGACCAGCAGGAGATGAGTTGATGGGGAGTCTCGGGTCTTGGAGGCTATTGGGCTGCATCTGTCACTCCGCAGGGAATTGTCATTTCTCCTCAGTACAGAAGAGCTGTGACTGGGGGGCAGAAAACTCTGAGAAACTGTAAATCTAAAACACGCAGGGGAGGAGCTTAGGTGGAGGTATCTGAATTAGATCAAATTTTGCCCCTGGGGTCCAGTTTGGAGGCATTGATAAGAAGCCCAGCTTTTTAATGATCTCAAATGTTTGGTTAAAGAGATGGTATAAGTACCCGTGTTAAATCCAACACTATCACCATGAAAAATGTCATACTGTTGTTTATTCTTATGGCTTGCTCAGAAAGCAGCCTATACTTCACAAGCCCTGGTGAGCTATTTGTAAGAAGGTACGCAGAAATGAATGATATTAAATTAGGTGCCTGTTTATTCCTCCAAGCTACCCATATTCTCTGATTTACACTGAAATTCTTTCTCCATGTTTATTCACGTTGTTTCTTTCCATGTAAAAGTTATAACACGGCTTCCTTGAGGCATTTTTCTTTGTTTTTTTTATGTTTTTGTTTTTTTGTTGCCATTCTTGATTCTGGTTAAATAAACTATTGATTTTGTTTTCAAGGTAATCTAAGGGGTAATACAGTTCCGATTTGATAAGTACAACCTTAATGCATTCAGAGTAAACACATGTTAGTTGTTCAATTAGGGCTTTTTTTAAAAATCACATTGACCAAATGATGCCTGACCACCGTCGGGATATCTGGGTGGGCTTGATGGGCATGAAGCTGCATGTGATGTTAACAATCCGGTGACAAATTATCAAAAGAAAAACTGATATTAGTGGCTGGGAAGGCTATTCCAAAGACATGTGCTCTTCAAAGATGAATTAACACTGGGTTTCCTAGAGTGACCCAAGAAAACTGCAGTATTTGAGAAGCCAATGGAACTTCTTCTAGATGGGCCAAGAGTGTCGGTCAGTGTCATTGCAGAGATCCCAGGCGACTTGTCCACTCTAAGACAATGGACATTAGTCTTCAAGAGGTACATTCTGTATATCAGGATATACTTGGTTGGAAGTGGCAGAAAACCCAAGTCCAACTGGCTTAAGCTTAGGAAAGAACTTATTGGCTAGTGACAAGGAAAGGTCAGGGGTAGAGCTGGCCTTGGGCATGTCCAGTTCCACAGACTTAAACTTCAGTATCAGGACTCTGACTCTTTCTTTCTATCTTCTTGGATTGATATCACACTGAGGAACCTGCTGTCCCCATATAGACCTCAGCAGTCTCCGTCTTACCTCCTTCCACCCACAGGTCCCTCTGTAAGGGCACCTCTCCCGTACCTCTAGCAAAAGCCCAGGATTAGCTCTGATTGGTTCTAACTGGGTCACATGCCATTCCTGAGCCAATCGCTGTGGCCAAAGGCATGTGATGTCTGATTGGCCAGGCCTGGGTCACATGATACCCCTGGAGCTGGCTCTAGACTAGCAAAGCTGGGGTTCCCAGAGCAAGCTCAGAGTTGTGTCCCCAGAAGTATGGGAGATAAACACTGGGCAGGCCCAAAAAACAGTTGTCTACCACACATCCTTCCTGACAAGTTGTCTTCCAGAGTCAACCAAGAATCCTTGTGTTCCTTGACCCTTCTTCACCTTTGGTGCTTGGACCTCATTTCTCAGGACCTCTGCCCTCCACCAAGACCACCTGCCTCCTCCCCGAGCTTCTGTTTCCAGAACGTGGCTTCCACCCAGATTCCTCTCTTTTCCTCTCTTTCTCAGCTCCCACTCCTGAGGAATGTCCCATTGCCTCTTTGACCTCAACGTACTCTCCTTTCTTCACCGACATCCTGACTCCAGGTTTTCAGCTATGTCACTGTTCAGGCATCTGTGCTCCCTGATCCCTGTGTGGTCTCTGATATCAGATTGCCAATGGCCAGAGGATTTGAGCAGGTAATAAACACTGTAGCTTTAAGCTACTGAGGTTTGGGCTTTTTCCTTATATGTTACTGCAAATAGCATCAGATAGGGAACTTTAGCCTCACCTAAATATGATCATTATTTTTAATAAAGGGAATGTATTCATGTATCACTTGTAATTAAAACAGCACTTAATACAAAGAAGCCTAAGATGCACTGATGGCAGTAGAATTAATCCTTACCCTGTAACCCTAATAAATTAAGGTGTTCTCAATGGTTAATTATTAATAATTACAATTTTTTCATTTTATATTTAAAGAATTAGGTTCTATTGGTATTCATTACGCTATTCTTTTCAATTATTCTTATATTTCAGGGTAAAATACTAGTTATGTCTCCTTAAAGCATAACTTAACTTTTTAGTAGTTCATGTCAAAGAAAATGATCCTATATTATCAAACGCTTCTATGGCAACTCTTTTATGCCAGGCATATTGTAAATGCTTTGTAAATATTAGCTCATTTAAACTTGGCAAAAACCCTTTGAGTCAAGTATTATTATTAATTAACAATCCCATAATCAGTGATGAGAAAGCCAGCATTTGGTCCGAGGCAGTGTGGTCCAGAGTTCCTCCTTTGATTATGGATTTCTTTGTCCGTCTGCATCCAGGGGTCTAGAACAGTGCTTGCGCCAATTATAGCCTGTCACTAATGATTTGTTGAGTGAATGAACTGCACTTCATAAAAGTCCTTTCATTTACATTATTTCATTTGAATGTCATGGCAATCCATCCACCGTTGACACAGGTGATTAGTATTCCCAAGTTACAAATGAAGAAACTGAGTCTTAGAAAGGTGAAAGCAAAGTGGCCTGCTATGAGGTGGCAGAGCTGGGCCTCAAATCTAAGCATCGTAATTCCTCATTTACTGTTCTTTCCACTTCCACTTAGTTCAGAAAACTGACAACCCCGGCTGAATCCAGACCATAGCTATTTTCATTATTTTTAAGTAGTTCAGAGATTCTAGATTTCCAATTTGTCTTTAAAGAAAAAAGGAGAAGGAGATTTGGCCCCATGGAGTCTCATTTGTGTAAGCAGCCATCTGTCCCCTGGAGCTGGGCCCCTGTGGCCTGCAAGGTCCCACTGACCCTCAGAGCAAGCTCAGGAGAGGGGGAATTAGTAGTCTTTCTTTGACTGATGAGGGAACCGAGCCTTGCGGAGGTCCATGGTCATCGGCTGGAGGCAATAGAGTCACTTTTGTGGGAGTGGCTATGGGGCCAACCCTTAAATAGCACCTGTGCTGAGCCGAGCTAGCCCACGGCCTGGAGCGTGGAAAGAACAAGGTTTGAAACAGGCCTGGGAGTGGGGAATGCTTCCCTTGAGATCCCCAAGAGTGGAGGGAAATGTCCCTCTTGAAAGAGCTCCCTGTCCTCGCCAATTCCCTAGGCATCGCAGAAAGAAGGCTGAGGTTCCACACCTCAGAGCAAATGAAAACAAAGGAAAGGCTTTCTCTCTTTCCTCCCAAGGGCCAGAGGGTTCTGCCTCCTTCATTTCAGAGGCACAAACGCAGAGGCTTGCGGTTTCAACGTATGCCCCCTCTCTCCTGCGATTTGAGGAATGTTTTGTGCTCTCTCTGCCACATAATAAATCATAGGGAGGCCTTGAACGGCCCCATTCGAGTCCCTGATGCTTCAGGAGCAGGGCCTTCCTTCCAGAGGGGCATCGTTGTCTTAATCCACTTGGGCTGCCATACAGGATATCACAGGCTGGGGGACTTAACCAAAGAGAATTTACTTCCTCACGGTTTTGGAGGCTGAAGTCCAAGATCAAGGTGCCGGCAGGTGGTTTCTGCTGAGGCCTCTGCTCCTGGCGGCAGACAGCGTCCTCATTGCTGTGCCCTCCTGTGGCCTCGGAAAGGAAGCTTCTGTGTCTCCCCTTCTAACAAGGACACATTCCTACCAGATTTAGGCCCCATCCTTATAACCTTGTTTAACCTTAATTATCTCCTTACGGGACACCTGAACCTTCAATAGACCTCACACGAGGAGAACACAAACATAAATAAGCATGAAAGTTAATATGGGGATGATTGGTTTAGCACAAACCCAGCCATACTTGTTTAATAAGGGGCTCTGAGGACGGGCACGGGATATTGTCTCACAGCTGCCTCAGCAGAGCATTCAGTCTCTAGTGGTAGAGTAGGACTCAGATAAATAAAATTAAAATAGAACAGTTTTATAATTTCCCTCTTACTTTAAATACTCATTTTCTTGGTGAGCACTCATGGAGATTGCAATGGGTAAAACCTCCTCTTTCCAAGCCTTTGTTGGCTGCTACTAGGAAAGAATATTAAGAACATCAATAACTCAGGTGTTTGGGGACTTCTTAAGGGCCAACTCTTATTGTGACTTAATTAAGAAGCCTGGCTGAGGAGCGTCAGGCTATTAAACAGGGGTTGACAGCCTTGGTTGACTCAGAACTGCTTAGAGATGTGGCCTTTATTAGTCATCTTTGCTTCTGTGAAAGCAAAGTAGGTTTGTGTTCCATTTGGGGACTAATTCATTAGTCACTGTGAAATCTCTGAGGACAGATAGGTCCATTGCAAAGCTAATTTGCAGTTGGCTTTTAATTTTAGTGGTTTTGGAATGGAATTCTTCCGCCTGAACCCCAGAGTGTTTGGACACCTCCTGCAAATGTTTAATACCCACAGCGAAATTTCAATATAACACTAACAATTTGTTTCCACTGGTATCAAAGCTATTGACCCAGGCCCATAAAGAAATGTCACTCTTGCCCCCTTTGAAATGGTTTTATGCAAATAGCTTTCAAGACTTAATTCCGTGGAAGTGTTTAGGGAAGAAGAAGGTAGGGAGAGAAGATAGACCCAGACTAGAGAGAAATAGAAAGATGGAGGGGAAGGAAGAGAGATGTGAGGAGAGGTGGGGTCGTGGAGAGAAGGGAGACACAAAAGGAGGAACAGAGTGTCAGGAGCATATGCAACGACTTTTCTCTGTGACACGGAGGGTTGCAAAGTGGAGAGACATCCCGTGCCCTGCGCCTCACAGCGCTGCCGTGCGGAGACACGTTACCATTGCTTTTGAAAGAGTCAAATACAGCTCACACAATTTTGAATCTTACTGTTTGAGCAGGGAGAGAAGCCAGAACAATAATTGTGTGAGTGCAGCCAAGATGACCTGACAGAGGAGGGCATATCTGGAGCCCCACCATGCTTTCCAAGGGGTAAATGGGCGTGGATGGTTCAAACGCTTCCAACTATTCCTGTTCCCTAAACTGATCTGCCCAAGAACACTCTTGCTGTGTTGTCAGCAAGTTGGTGGTCTCCTCCCGCCCTCCTTTCATAATTCTCTTTCTTGAGTTTTGCAAAAAAAGGGCGTGGTTTTCACCATCCAAAACCTTCCCATGCTGCTTTGCCTGGGCACACCTCCCAGGCAACCAATGAAAGGGCACCTCAGCTCGTTGGCCAGGGCTCCTCCTCTAATCAAAACTCCACGATGCCCTCTATCATGAGGAGATGTATTGCAATATAAAAATTATTTTAATATTTACAAACCATTACATTTTGCTCTTTATGTTGTTTTCATCAGTTGAGTACTACTGGACATCCCAATGATAACTCAATTCAAAATACATCTTTAAACCCTTGGACTTAGGCTCACTGTAAATTTATTTGTTTTTACATCTATATTTAAGCAGGGCTTCCCCAAAGCACCCAGGCCACCTGCTTGTACAGACTCATTTTTCAATGTGCAGGTGGATCCTGATTTCAGGGCCACTGGGAACTCCCAAATTTGTAACCAGTTCTGTGGCCCAGATTAGGTCCCCCCTAAAATGCAGTAATTTCACAGGCTGCCTTCCCACAGAAACAGCGTCATGAATTTTTTTAAGTGTCCGCTCTGCACAGAGTGTGGTCTCATCCATTTCATTAATCTTGGTTGCATTTCACTATTTCATTTTCTCCAAAAGAGCCATTTCCTGGCTAAGACCGTTGATCTTTTAGAATTCTCCGCATCTAAGACTGTGTTGAGAGTTTAGCTAAAAGGCTCCATAATATTGAAAATCCCCTGGAAGCCTACATTATTATACACAAATATTACAGATGCCCTTGGAGCACTCGCACTCAAGGTCATGTATCTGGGATTACCTATTTCAATTAGTGTCAGACTGTCCTATCATTTAGACCTACTAAGTGTATATAGTATTTTGCATGTTCAACAGCACCTCTGTAAAATAATCCATTTTCCAAACGGGATCCAGGTTTCATTATGAAAAAATGAAAGTATATGAAATTAATCTAAATATTGGAAACTATCTGATGAACAGTTATAGACTCTTTGCTTGTTTGTTTTTTTTAAATATATTTTTATTGATTTCAGAGAGAAAGAGAAAAATAAACATCAATGAAGAAAGAGAATCATTGATTGGCTGACTCCTGCATGCCCCACACTGGGGATCAGGCCCACAACCCAGGCATGTGCCCTGACCTGGAATGAACCATGGCCTCCTGGTTCATAGATCAATGCTCAACCACTGAGCCATGCCGCCTGGGCTTGGGTTTGAATTGACCAATCTGACTTTAGTCCGGGAAGCCCAAAGCTCTCTATCTACAGGCCCTAATTAAGGCTCATGCACTGGTCCTGCTGCACTCTCTGTGCCTGCACCCTGCTTTGACTTCCCCACGTGATCCCTCCAGGAAGGTCATGTATGTCGTCCAGGACCTGTGAGTAATAAACTTTTCTCTTTCACTTTCCCTTGCCTCTTTTGTTGAACTTTGACTCATCCAACACCCTGGTTCTACTTAACCAATGTTAATTTAACAAAATCACAACAGATTAGATTTCTGTTCAGAGGTCATTGTTTACCAAGAATCTGAATTTTAATCAATTTATTACTTATTTGAACACAATGTGGATGGAGACAAGTCCAGCCTTTTGGGGGTTCCAAATACTAAGCAATAGCTACGAGGTCTTGTCTCACTCACCAGCTTTGCCGTAGGAGAATCAAATTCATGTCTCAGCAAAGTTACACACCGTTGCATGTAATGGGATATGGTGGTCATCAGCACTATTGGCTAACTACATAAAGTCCTCCTTTCTTCTTGATAGTTTTGCACTTGCCTGCCATATTTGAAGTTTGGTCCCGCTGTGTGATCAGTCTTGCCAGTGATCCGTAAGAAGAAGTGGTGTGTATCATTCTTGAGTCAGTGTCCCATCCATCTGCCATGCTGGTTTTATAGAAACATGCCAAGATGAAACCTGGCTTCCGAATAAATACAAAATAAAAATATTGCTGCTGTAACAGAGATGGAAATGCAGAATATATGAAAATGAACTATTTCTTACTTCAAACCACTGAGATTTGGGGATCTCTTGTTACTGCAGCATAAGCTAAGTCATCCTGACTAATACACAGATTCATTTACAACTAGTTAAAGCTCCATTTACAACTTGTTAAATCTGTGAATTAAAAAGTTCTACCATATGGCCCTAGCCAGTTTGGCTCAGTGGATAGAACATCGGCCTATGGACTAAAAGGCCCCAGGTTTGATTCCAGTCAAGGGCACATGCCCAGGTTGCGGGCTCGATCCCCAGTAGTGGGCGTGTAGGAGGTAGCCGATCAATGATTCTCTCTCATCATTGATGTTTCTATCTCTCTCTCCCTCTCCCTTCCTCTCTGAAATAAATAAAAATTTATTTAAAAAAAGAAAGAAAAGTTCTACCATATGCATCTCACTTTGGGTACTTTTTATTTTTTTAACCTATAGTATCTCATTCCTTTACTGGGTCTGAATTTTAAATCTGCCTTTGGAGCAAATTCTGCAAACTGTATTCTTTCATTGGTATATGACTACAGAAAGAACCTAGGAGTTTACCATCATGATGTTTTCTATTGCCTGCCAAAGCCCTTGTAGCATTGGTTCTGTGCTCACGGTGCTAATCCTGGAGGCCATGACCTCTATAACATTTCTCAGCAATTCCATTTTCTGCTTTGACCCAGGGTCAGAGACACTGGTCAATAAGCAAGCCCAGTGTCCATCAAAAATTGATTTAAATAAGAATGTAAACAGGAAGGTCTTTACAAGATAAATGCTATGTGCAGCTAATGGAGACCAGAGAAAGAGACTTATTAGCCCTGGAAACTCAGGAAAACTGATGAGTGAGACCAAAGGGCATGACCTATAATCCCACAAAGCAGTGACAGACTCGGTGCTATCTGCAGCTGTCAGTTTACCTGGTGAGCAGTGAGCCCTGAAGGCTGGTGGGAACCTTCATTCCTTTAAGTCAACAAAAACATAAATACCGAAAATCCAGTTGAGGCAATCATCAATCACAGAGCTTTAAAAATCTCTTTGTGAGCAGGAAAGCAGTTTTCCTTCCATGCATGTACTTATCTTTGAGTGGAACCAGAGCATCCAAGCCGGCATCAGAGTTCTGAATGAGGTCAGCTTCTCCTGGAAAATGCTTGTGTGTACGTGTCATCACATTCCAATGGTTCTGGCTCTAACTTTTCCTCCCAACTTCTTAACTGTAGGCCTAATTGAAACCACACAAAGCTCCTTGGGTGTTTTGTCTTAAAGGGACAGAAGGACAGCGTCTGGAGGAAGAAGGGAGAGAAGGGATAACTTGATGACTCTTCTTGCAGAACCAGCTGAATCTAGAGATACTTATAAAAAAAAAAAATCATGCCCAGGGCATCATCTGCTTTGCCCTGAAATGATTTCTGCCCAGTAAGTATATACTGAGTAGCAACCAGCTATCACATGCAATGCCAGAGCCCCTCTACCAGCCATCGTCTTCCTCCTTGGACTGCCATGTGTCCGCAATCCTATCGCCACTACTACTTCTGGCCTGAGACACTGAACACACCTTCTAAAATGCACACATCACACAACTGAAAAATTTTATCAGTCAGGACCCTTGATTTCAAGCAACAGAAAATCTGAGTTAAATAGCTTTAAATTAAAGGATCTTAGAACATCAAGTAACTAAGCAGTGCAAGGAGTAGTTGTTAGTACAACTGGATCCAGAGGCTCAAATGATGTCATCAGGTCCCTACTCATGTCTCCTGGTGTTCAACTCCTCCTTTCCCTCTCACCTCCATTCTTAGAGACAATCTCCTGTCATGGCTGAAGGACAGACTAAATCCAGTAGGAAACAGCCTTTGCCGCAATCCCAGAAACCACAACAGTCTGGTTGCATCTCATTGGTCCTGAGTGTGTCACATGCTCAGCCCTGAACCAATCACAGTTGCCAGAAAAGGAAAGCTCTGATGGTCTTAGTCCACCTGACATAGAGCCATTTGGATGAAAACTGGGGAGATGGTTTCCCAGGGAATTTGGGGTTTGATTACCAAACAATTGATTCTGGGTAGCCAAAATAATTAAGCACGTTACAAAAATTATATTCATTAAAGAGATTTATAAACTAAAGTGGGATACACAGAGACAAAGTTTCCCTACCTCCTGTCTGAAGGTGAAACCCATGGACTTATTTACCTGGGTTGACTTCTCAGATTGGGTACCTGTGACCATTGATCACTTTAGCTCCAGATCCCCCTCTATTTTCTGTCTCTTCTTGGTTTGCCTAAGCATAGCCTGAAAGAGCGACCCCCTCCCCTCACCTTGCTTTCATGCATATACTAATATATGAGAAGGCTGATCTTGGGAACCTGCATAAGGACCCAGGCTCCAAAACATGCAGCTTTGTCTGTAATAGTGAAGAACACCAAGCTGACTGAACTGTCCATCAGCTGGAGGCAATGGCATGGAATACTAGACAGAAATTAAAGTACCCTGGAAAAGTGGGAGTTGTGTGCAAATGCAATAAAAGTAAAAAGACAAGCACTAGCATAGTAAATACCCAGTTCAGGGGGTGGGTCTCAGAGAGAGGGAGGTAAATGTGACAATGAGGATTACACAAGAAGCTCCACCTGTACTTGCAAACTTTGATCTCTTGTGGACTGGTTTGTTGCACAACACTTTTTTATAGACATGAAATAATTTTAAAAATCAAGCCGCAAGTACCCAACCCATGCCCAGGGCATCGTCTGCTTTGCCCTGAAATAATTTCTGCCCCCGTGAGTCTACACGTCTTCCTTAGATAGCCTCAGAAATGTGAGCTCTCTCGAATTTTCACTTAACAGCGCTCATTCCTGCTACATTCAGGATCCCTTTGGACACTTTTGCTCGGTTGTTAGGAAGTGAGGACGCCCTGCTCCCCACAGTACTTGGTCACATTGTAATTTGTCTATTGATCATCAGTCAGGATTCAGGATGAGCTGCAGGCACAGCCATCCCTCCATGGGGACCTGGACATCGTCCAGCCACGCAGAAGCAGATCAATTGTCAGGTTCGATTGTACTGGGACTGAGTGGGCCTCCAGGCCTGTACAGAAGGATCTGGGGGCTTTGGAGTGCACAGAGGCACAGCTGGGGACCTGCTGCCCCTGCCCTGTCTCTGTCTCTGGCTGGAGAGGCAGAAACCTGAGTCCTCCTCAGCCAGGATGATGGGGTAGGGAAGCTGCCCATCAGCTCACCAGCCTGCTCCAGGCCTGGAATTCCATCATTAGAGATTCCTTCCTTTTGGACTTCTACCATTCCCTTCTCCCAGCTGGGATGACTGATGGGGCCACATCTGCCTGCACTAAAGCGGCAGTTCTGAATGTCAATGTGGCTCTATCTCCCGGTGGGACAGAGAGCAAAGTGGGGGCAGTAGAAAAGAAGTGAGAAAACCCTGTCTATACCTTTGGATGCTCCCTGCTTTTCCAGAGGCTTACAGAGACTATGCTGGGGAAGGGGGAGGCAAGGGGAGAGTTGCATTATCTCAAAGTCTCTTACTATCACTGAGTATTTTTGGGGAGGGCCTGCCACAACCAGTTGACCAATAGTTCTTATGGAGACTTTAAGATTGATAGGAGGGTCCTCACAGGGCATAATGTGGGGTAAGGGTCTCAAATGAATTCAGCCAGAGTAGCTCCACATTTGGTCTGTTTAACAAATTGAACTTTTTAATAAGGCTTCATTTGAAGAAAATCTTCACACTTAAAAATTTTTGAGGATGGCTGCTTCAGTCCAAGCTGGGATCATTTGATTTCAAAGCTGTCTCTCCTGCAGGAAAATTCAGTCCAATATTATTGTTGTAGACAGGGTCACATGCCCACTGGATTCAGCCCTGTGTACTAATTATCTATAGCTATATAACAAGTTACCCCAAATTTTAGCAGCTTAGAGTAACATAAATTTATTATCTACTGTTTTGTGGTCCAGGAATCAGGGCATGACTTAGCTGGGTCCTGTGACTCTGGGCTTCTGACAGGCTGCAACCAATATGTCAGCTGGGCCTGCAGTCTCATCTGAAGGTTCACCTGGGGCTGGAGGGTCTTCTTCTCAGCTGACCCAAATGGTCTTTGGCTTTTGACTTGAAGACCTCTGTTCTTTGCTGGCTGTTGGTTGGAGGCCTCTCTTGGTTCTTTACCCTATAGGCCTCCACAAGGAAACTCATAACATGGCAGCTGCCTTCTTTAGAGTGAGCAGGTGAGAGGGCAAAAGAAAGAATGAGAAAGATGGAAGTCACTGTCTTTGTTCTATTTCCATTTCAGAAGTGGCATCTATCACTTTTGCTGTATTCTATTTGTTAGAAGCAAGTAGCTAGGTCCAGCCCAATTCAAGGAGGAAATTACACAAGAGTAGCAGGAACTAGAGTTCATTGGAGCTATTTTAGAAATTGCCCACCACACCATATCTGGCTAAATTTCGGATAGTTGTTAGACTGAATTGTGAATAATTGACAGACTGCATTTTCTTCTATCTCTCTCCTGGAAATAGCCCTTGTTCACACCATGGTTGTGAACAGAACTTCTGCTTTACTGGCCGCAAATTCATAGAAAAATGTGACATTTCAGGCAAAGTGTTCCTCATTGTGGAACACTTTGCTGAACTGTGTGTCTCTCTCCTCCCACCCTCCCCCCCCCCCCCCCCCCCGCCCCCCGCCAGCTCGTGCTTTTATAGAATGTTGAGGAGGATGGACGATTTGGATTGGGTTTTCTTTTTGCGTTTCCCTTTGCTAGGGAGATAAAACTTGGCTAGAGTTGAGTGCTTCCGACTATCCAATAGAAATCCAACATTTTTATTCTGCTTTTTCACTCTCTCTAATCTTCACATAGCCTGAGGTAGGGGTGCGTCCATCCAGCAGAGCCGGATACAATAGTCCCACCCAGTAATCACAAAGGCACCCCTGAGGGTTTCAGTGGAGATTGAAATGTCACAAGCCCTTCTCATTTCTAAGGTGATGAAATGTTGATCTGGGCACAGTACCAAGTGTTACTTATCAGATTCCAAGTGACATTGAGCCTGGCGCTTTGCCCTGCTTGTTAAGGGTAGCCTCCATCAAGCTAGCAAGAGGGGTGACTGGCACCAGGCTTGGGGGATTCAGGATCCCTGGAGCAGTTCCTGACTGGGACTGCTGGTTCTGGCAAAGAGCAGGGCACCATGGAGACAAGGAAACAGACAAAATAACTCATCTTGGCTCAGAGCCCAGAAAATGTATGCTAATGCCTTCATGCAAACAAAAATAAGATCATAGAGATATTAAGCGCAAAAAATGCCCAACCTCAAATAATACTTCTCCTTAATCCATCCACTCAGAAACCCAGTAATTTGCTGAGATCCAAAGTGTCAAAGAAAAGCTATCACATGAATAAAGTTGTTTTTAGGTCAATTTGTTCCTCTCCATAACTAGTAGTCCTGTAGGGTAGACATCACCAGGGCTCATCAGCATTCCAGGTTCCCCTCCTTCCAGTCCCACAGGAGGGCCACACTTTCTCACCCCTTGAAGTTATATGTGGACATATTATCTTGGCCAATGTAATCTGAGAGAAAATGACCTGCTGTTTTCAGGTAGAAAGATTAAAAAGCTGGTGTCAGATTCTCTATGGTCTTTGGCTACGCCAGTGGTCGGCAAACTCATTAGTCAACAGAGCCAAATATCAACAGTACAATGATTGAAATTTCTTTTGAGAGCCGAAAACCGACTTCTGCGCATGGTCCACGAAGTTCCAATCGCACCGTACGTGCGTGCCCACACGTGGTATTTTGTGGAAGAGCCACACTCAAGGGGCCAAAGAGCCGCATGTGGCTCGCGAGCCGCAGTTTGCCGACCACTGGGCTATGCCATGGTGATTGTGGTGCCATATTCATATGATAGCATCCTAAGTTGGTAGAGCCTCTGTCAACCTGGATCCCTGAGAGATTACAATGACCAGAGCCCCTCTAACAATCCTGTTAGACATACAGAATGAGTTTTATTGTGTCAGCCACGGAGATTAGGGTGCTATTGGTTATTGCAACATAACCGTGCTTATCCTGACTACTAAACCCACCATCCCGAACCCAAAAATACTGTTTGTAGATACATTAAAAGCTTACAACTTCTCATAAATTTACCCTTAAATTAAAACTGTTTCTCAAATTCCTCCCAACAAAAGCACAGAATTGTTACAGTCAAGATGGCAGGTGACTTCAGCGAACAAGAAGTGCTGTCCCCAAACTTGCACCTAATGAAAGGGAAAGGGGCATTTGAAAGCTCTGTCATTGAGGACAAGCACTTCAATGGCTCTGTTAACGGAGATCTAAAGTTGAAAAAAGCCAAGCATACACCTTTCAAGGTCTATATTTTTCAAATGAAATGACAGGAGGAAGGATCCTGTGGGACTTAGGTGCTTGGGGTCATTTGGGAATTATTCGAGCCAAATAATTGCTGCCATACACATTGTGATGCAAATTTTTCATTTCAATTTGTTACAAACGAGGAGAAGGGCAGAGAAAATATGTTCTATAAAGAGATAGTACAATGATCATTAATCACAGCCTCAGAAATCGTAGGAGCTCAGATTGTTTTTGTTCCCCTAATAATAAGTAAGCTGTGAAGAGATGCAAGAAGGTTGCAAGATTATAAATATCAAGCATTAAAATTATGAGCGTGAGCTCAGAGTAGTAGGTAAGTGTTCCTTTAGCTCCCCAGCATTCATTCCCATAACTTTTAATAAAATGATGTCCCCCTTTTATTTTCCTGGGTATTGATTCCCAGCCCCTGCTGCAAAGCATTGATTTTAAACTTCAGCTCCAGGCATGAGTTGTAATGGGCTTAGTTCAGAAATCTATTTCATTCTGCATAGCCTCGGTGATTGAGTCAGAGCGGAGACACATAATCCAACAGAGCTCTGTAATAAATAGTCCCAGAATCCTGGTGGGTTTGAAAAAAAAGCTAATCTATATTTTTCTCATTCATAGATCTGTGGGTCATCCAGTTTCTAGGGCATCTTTGCATCAAACTTTAGGTCAGAGTCAGCTTCATACGTCCCCATCCTGGGCTCCTAGGATGCTTGGAGCCTGACCTTCTCATGCCAATCCCAAAGGGCAACAGCCCAAGTATCCCACACAAGCACATTTAAAACCTTTTCTCATGTCACATCCACTAATATCCCATCAGCCAAGCAAGTCACATGGCCAAGACCAAAGTCCTTGGGATGAGGATATTGCTCTGCTCACCCTCCAGAGGCCACATTGCAGAGGGAAGGGACTGGAAATAGTTATAATCCAGTGTCCCACACCCACATGGCTCTGAACTGTTCAGTGACAAGAGCAGTAACTTCCCTTCATTGTTGAGTTGTTTTTTCATGTTATTTGTAATACAGATGGTGCAGACTGAGGCTCTCAGCAGACCGCAGCGTTCCTGGCCACGCTTACACACTTGTTAATTTCTCTTTCAGAAGAACCTCAGAGACTCTCCAAGTGGAGCAGAAAGTTGGTGAAAGATAGATGACAACAGAGGGGAGGATAAAAATTCCAGGAGTCAACCTCTTCTCACTTCTGAAGTGGTATTTGGGTACTGGCTTCCAGCTATGGGCACAAACATCAGAAAATTTAGCCTGAGGCCAAGGCCACCCTGAATTAAAGGAGTGACCGAGTCAGAGACCTACAAAATGAAACAAGCTTCTATTCCTTTCAGACATCCATGGTCTAAAACACTCAGTCCTCTTGTTGTTTTGGTGACACTATTAATTAATGAACGGACGGATCTTCAGACAGCTGAGCTCTGCCTACAAATAGGAAGGCCTTAGTAATTGTTATTGATTCTCTCTCCCCATCCCCCCAAACATCTTAAATTTAAATGAAGTTGAGTCAATAAACAACTGTCAGCCAAGATCCTTCAGGGCCAGGCCCTCTGCAATGGCAGGGGTTAGGAGAGCACCTGCTAGGACTAGCCTGCCAGGGTCTGATGCCAGCTCCGCCTCTTCCAAACTGGCAGGTATCTGTGGTTTAGTATTTGAGCCACTTTCTCTCTCTCTCTCTACTGGTAGAATTTCAGCTCAGGAGCTTTAGAGATGGAAACCTCTCATCTTTGGGTCAAGAAGATGGAACGTGATGGAACAAAAAGAAAGCTCACTTTCCTCCTCTACCCTTCCTGTCATATCCACTCTAGATCAGATCTGAATCTGCTCTTGATGTGGTGGATCACCCTGCCTGTGCCATGCAACTTGCATTCTGAAATTGAAACATTGGTGTGACTTTCCTCCTAAGAGCATTCAATGACATTTGATGGGAATTGTTACTGTATCTGCAGGGAGTTAGTTCTGGTGTCTATTGCAAGCCATTCCCACACGATCCCAGAGCTATCTGGACCAGGCTGCAGGTCACCAGTGGGCATCACGGGGAGGGTTGAGAGGATCATGTCGTTCTTTGCTTCCTGACCTACAGACCCACAAGGGCATCGGCCCCCGTCCTGCCCCTCACAAACCCCCATTAAAATTTTGGTCCTAACTCTGCCCTTGACTACAAAATAGAAAGGGCCTATTTATAAATCATCTACCTAAGTTACTTCTAGGCACTGTATTCAGATGGCATAAACATCATAATAACATAAAAGGACTGGAATTGAATGGGCTTGCTCCCACTCTGAGCACTCCACTCCCCATAGTTAACCACTTTCTTAGTTCCCAGAGTACCCTCAGTACTTCTTCATGCAAACACAGCAGTATTAACGTACTAACCTCATAATCTCTCCTTTCATGCACAAAAACACCATTCTATATATACTGCTGTGTGTCCTGCTTCTTACCACTGATATTATCTTGCACATATTTGACAATATTTATATCATGATCCCATGTCTTATTTTAAACATTTCATAATATTCCAGTAGGTGGAGATTTCATAGTTTTTGTTTGCTTCTTTTCTTATGTTTTTGTTTTAACCAGTCTCCTGTAGAGGCATGGTTGGGTTGTTGCATACCTTTGATTCTCACAAAAAAATATTGTGATATGTAAATTTGATCATAGGTATTTGTACACAAACACCTGCCACAGAACTTCCCAGGAGTGGGATTTGCAGGCTCAAAGAGTAAATGCATTTGTCAGTTTTAGAGTTATTGGCAGATGTTCTAAAGGGACAGCATCTTTTCACCCCCACTAACCATGTTTGCCACAACATCATCAACTTGGGATATTGTCAAACTTGTGGATGTTTTCTCAACAGGCACATGAGAAATGATAAGTCAATCTAACTTGTTATGATCCAAACCATCTATATTTTTAAAAAATCAATGAGGTCGTAAATCAAGTAGCTCCTCTTGGCCTCACTGGTCACACTCGGTAGGAGAACAATGGTGCTGACCCGGCTGGACGTGCCACATAACACTCCCCAACACAGGGAGGCTAGAGTGGTGGCATGTGTGACCCAAACCACCCGCAGGGCCATCTCTAGGTGGTGGCAGGGATCCTGGAGTTCAGCATAGTTTTATCAGTTGTTGTGTTGTGGTTTTGTTTTTACGTTTCAATTTTTGCTTGGGGAAAGGTATAGAACACTGTACTGTGGACCAGCCTGTGTTGCATGGTCACATGCATTGGGCCAATACTGGCATCTCTTCCCAAACTTGACAAATGAAGGAAAGCAGGGGTGCAATTTCTCTGGCCTTCCTGAGCAATACAAGCCATGTGTCAAGTTACTCAGGGGATTTGCTGAAGTGCAATATACCTCATCACCCGACAGTTAGTGGCCTTGCTTCCTTTTTCTGGGGTAATATTGGATTTCATACCAATAACATCAACAAGAGAAAGGCGCACATCTAACAGCAAATATCTGGAGAACATCTGTTTCTGCTCAATTTTTACACCTTTCTTGCTCCATGTGACATTGCAATTCTTTCCACCACATAACAGCCTGATTCAACTCATCTGTCTTACATCTAATTCAAGCTGAAGTCTATTAGGAAAGCCAATTCCTGGCCTATTTGTGTCCCTTTTTGAAAATTATTGTGGCTGATTCTCTAGCATTACAGTTTTTTGCAGGAACCAATAGCTGAAAAAATTCTGAAGATGCTAAAGGAGATTTCATATTCCTTTTTGATGTTGTCATAAATGAGAGGTGACAATTGGGAATCCTGGTGGGAAAACAAGTGTCCATCTGACATAAATCATGTACTGCGATTTATCTTAAAGGAATCATAAAGCAGGAGGACACGTCTGCCTTTACTTCCTCAAACACAAAACAAATTCTTTGGAAATTGGTACATCCTATCTAATAAAGAGGGAATATGCTAATTGACCATCACACCCTCACAAAGATGGTGGTGTCCACAGCCAATAAGGAGGGACTATGCTAATTGACTGCCATGCCCTCAAAAGATGGCGGTGCCCACAGCCACAAGATGGTGGCATCCAGTCCCCCCAGGTGGGTCCGGCTACTCTGCACAACTGCCTCCAGAGTCCCCCAGTCCCCTCAGTCCACCAGCCACCCAGGGCTGGCCCAAGATGCAGGCAAGCCTTGGATGTTGGCTGCCCAGCCACCTAGGGCCAGCCCGAGGCACAGGCAAGCCTTGGATGGCAGCTGCCCAGACACCCAGGGCCGCCCGAGGCTCAGGTAACCAGGGCCTCCCACCCCTGAGGGCTCCCGGACTATGAGAGGGGGCAGGCCGGGCTGAGGGACCCCCCCTCCAGTGCATGAATTTTCATGCACTGGGCCTCTAGTTTCTAGATAAGCTCACAGCAGGCTCCCACCACTCAAAATTCAAGTTGCTCAGACCAACATTGGTCTGAGGCTTGTGCTGTTTGTATTTTACACATAACACATTCGATCCATTTTACAAAAACTGCTGGTTCTACCTTAAAATATCTACAGCTTCAACCACTTCCACCCCCACAGCCACCACCTTGGTCCAAGCTGCTCAGAAGACTCTTTTCTCACTGATCTCGTAGGGTCTGCTCTTGCCCTATTCTTGCCCCTCCCTTCAGTCCGCTCTTAACAGAGTGGTTCTTTTAAGTATAAGTCAGATCACATGACTCCTCTGCTCAAAACCCTCACTCAGATAAAATCCTGATCCTCACAATGTCCTACGATGCTCCTACCTCAGGGTCTTTGCACTGGAATACGCTCTCTCCCCAAATATTAAACTATTTTCCTCCCTCTTTGCCTTCAGGTCTCTGCTCCGTGACAACATCCTCTGAGAAACCTCAGCCCCACCATTCCCTTCCTCACTTTCTTCCTTAGCACCAACTACCCCCTGATTCAGTCTAGGTACATTTTATCATTTTATTGATGGTCCCTGGTGAGAAGGTGAGTTCCATAGTGTTGGGACCTTCCCTGATCCCCTGCTTTAGACATCCAGCCCAGAACAGTGCCCTGAATATAATGGACACTAAATAACTAGGACTTGAATGAATGAATGAATGAATGAATGAGGGTTTAATTGGGAAACCACACAAAGCAGAGCAGGCATGAAAGCCCCAATGCCAAGTGAAATGGGCCACGTGAATTTAAAGAGTCCCTATAAAGAAAAAGCCAAGACCACAGATTTCCATGAAATTCTTTTTTTTTTTTTCAGTGCCTCCCAATCTTCATCCTTTTTGAAGAAACAAAATAAACACAGTTTCATCAGTCCTGACTTTTTTTTAAAATGAGCTTTTCTTTGCCTGCTCAGCAGCCACTGGAGCTCCTGGTCCCCCAGACGCCCATCTGGTCGTGGAGTCGTTGGCACTTGGGAGAAAGCGAGGCCGATGTGAGAAGTCGCTGCCTCTGTCGGTCAAGGCCAAGACACACAGCACCAAATGTCAGCCGAAGACGGGCTGTGTAATAAGGGGCTGCTGTGCTGGAACATTTTGCATAATTGGAAGGCGAGGTTAACGGCAATGAGGAAATTAACATGCACGTCCAACGGCTTATGAAGCAGATGCTGGAAAATAAACAGAGCAGAGGGCGTCCAACTAGCTCTGTCATTTACTTATTTTTTAGAGTGACGGAGCAACTTGGGGGGAGCGGGAAGCTGTGTTTGCAGAAAGTCACGGCGGTGGAGCAGGGCTGAGGATTCCGGTAGAAGTCCAGTTGCCCACTCTCCAGCTGTATGGCCCTTGGCAAGGTCCCCAGATGACCCCTCCCAGTTTGTAAACATGGGACTCCATTGAAGAGAAGCCTTGCTGCCTGTTTAAGCCCCTGAGGTTTGGGGGGCGTTTGTCTCGTCTGTCCTGATGGACGCAGATTCTCCTGTGGTCACCAGAATAACAGCCCCTGCAAAGCTGTCCACATCCTAATCCCCAGAGCGTGTGGCTATACTATCTTACATGGCAAAGGGTCTTGGAAGATGTGGTCAAGTTAAGGGTCTTGGGTTAGGGAGATTAGCTGGATTATTCGGATGGGCCCAGGATCTCAAGGGTCCTTATAAAAGGGAGGAAGGTGGATCAGAGAAAGAAAAGGCGATGTGACCAAAGAAGAAGAGAGAGAGATGGGAAGATGCTGCACCTCTGGGGTGAGGATGGGGGATGTGCCATGAGCCACGGAAAGCAGGTGGCTTCTGGAAGCGAAAAAAGGCAAGAAAATGGGTTCTCCCCATCAGTCGACCCATTTTGGACTTCTGACTTCCACAACTTCAAGAGCATAGACTTGTGTTTAGGACACTAAGTTTGTGGTCATTTGTTCCAACACGAGTAGGAAACTGATACGTCTTGATGATTTTTATAAAACAAGCAATGCTTCAATGAACATCCTTCTCCACATCTCTCTGATAATGTGGGTGTTCCTCAAATTTAGATGTTTAAATAAAGGGTGTATTTTATACCATTGTTTTCTTTTTTTAAGCGTGAAAATGAAGTTTCTGAAAAACGAAAATTCTGCTTTCTGATTTGAAGAAAATGTCATTCAAAACTTCTGAAATGCCCGAGGTTAAAGACACAGTACCACTCATTCATCCATCACTCCCGGTTTAATATAAAGCCTCAGGTACTTGCCGTCCATCCTCCCCGTGACATTTTTGTTGAACTGGGCCCAGGCACACTTAGTGGTTGGCTGGAGACGAGAGCTCTCAGACCTGGCCTAAAGGAACTTACAGAGATGGGACCCTTTTACTGAGAAGAGGTGAACTCAGAGTCCACCCCCCGCCCCACCCCGATTTGCCCCGACCATAAACCTGCACCCCTGCTGTCTTGAGATCTGCAGCTGCAGGAAATGGCATGACAGTCACCTTGCAGGGTGGCTCCTGGTCTCAGAGCCCTGATGTCACTGTGCCTTTTGCTCCTGTTTTTAACCCGGGAGGGGGTTAGAGAAAGTCACAAACCCCCAGCACAACAGTCCTCAGCCTCGCCAACCTTTGTCCAGCCTGTCTGCACACTGCCTGCATTTATGGCTAACCCCCTTCCCTTTTCATCTCTCTCCCCAGGAACCCGGAGTTGGAGCAGGCCCTGCACTAGGCAGGACTCCTAATGGCTGCTTTGATTGATCAGGTCTGAGCCATTCTCCCATTTGGTCACAAAGGTTAACTGAGCTCCATCAGCAGATCAATTCATCACTAACATATGCATGTTTTCATTCCCTTTCAGCCACAGGACGTGTTATAGACAGACTGCCAAGCCATTTTAAAACTGGGAACATTTAAATTGCTTCGGAGCTGAGTCTATCCTAGAACATAGCAATTTTGAGCCTTTGTGCAGCTCAGATTTGACATAAGCTGGTAATGGGTACATGGGGAGAATTAAGGCAAGATTGAATGGCTTTCATTTAGGACATCAGAATGGAAATTTGAACAGAAGTTGAAGAATCACCATTAACCTTTACAATGACACCCACACCTCTTGAAGCTGGGAACAAGCTCTTTAAAGATATCTGTGCTGCTTACTGGGCACTAAGCTTGGCCAGTGGTGTAACTCTGGTCAAAACTAGGGATCCCCGAATTCCCACTTGAAAGGGGACCATTTCCATAGGGGCAATTACAGGCATGGCTGGGGGATGGGGAGGCATGAGCAGTCCAGAGAAAAAGAAAAATAGTTCAGTAACAAGTCTTTTTCACCATTCACTGCCTAGAGGGAGGAGAGGATGATAAGAAAGCTAGCATTTCTCCAGCACTTAGCCAGACATTCACTCTCAGAAATTCAGACATTATTCGGAGCAGTGATTATTTCCATGTTCATGTGCACACCTCCCATTTTGAGTTTCCAGCACACATCCGTCCTGTTTTCTGGTAACTATGCCCCCATAAATAACAGTCACTCTCCCACTCTCCATTCTTGGGGTTCAGAATGAGCTCCAGGTCTGGGACTAAGGGTGAAACATGTGACCTTAGCCTGGCCAATCAGATGGCAAATCCTCCAGACCAGACCCAGAAGTGATTTAGGATGAGCACATAAGAGTTGGTCCAAGCAGAGTGAATCCTGTGTCTGCAGCCGGAGTGACTGGGAGAGATGGACCCTGGGGTAGGCTGCTGGGTGTCCCTACCCCTCCCTCACCCTACGCCCCAGCAGAGCCCTGCACCCAGTCTAGAGGAGGACAGTGCATTACTTGCTCTCCCATCATCCTTTGCAGTGAGTGTGGTCACATGACCCAGTCCAACCAGTGAAATCTAGGAGATTTAGTGTGAAGGAGGGGGGAACATGGGTGGGATGGAGGTGATCCAGGGAAAGAGTTGCCAGGTCTGGTAGAGAGATGTGCTTGGCAGAGCTTTCCTTTCCTGCTTTTACCGAATGCTGTTGTATTAGTACACAATGCCTGATTGTGTGTGGCAGCCATTTTTCCACAGTAAAGAAAAAAAGAAATTTACTCAGAGTCCTTATATTTTGAGATACTGAATCAATCTCAGAGCTAACTGCATTAAGGCTTCTTCTACGGGGGTAGAGAGAAGCTTTATAATAAACTTTTAGACAAGATTTTGTTATAATATTCAATCTTGTAAATACACCTATTGGGAGCCATGTTGCTACCCACTTGAACCCTTGAGTGACACGCCTGTGAAGAACACCTGAGCTGGAGCATGTGCTGATGACACGGAGCCCCTGGACCCACCTTCACCTGAAGTCCTGTCTTGGAGCTGTTCAGTTACAGGAGCCAATATCTTTTTGCAACTTTTGTTAGGATTAGTTTCTTTCACAATTGAATACATCAACATTTATAACTTCTGCATAACAAAACATCGCATAAACAAAGACAAGGAGGAGATATCTGGCTGATACATAACAAAGAATTAATTCAATTTGCCTCTGTAAAGCAATAAGAAAAATATAAATAATTCAACAGAAAAATTGATAAAGGATATGAATGGACAGTTTACAGAAGAGAAATGCAAATGACCAATAAGCATATGAAAAGATGAGAATTTGACCTTTAATTAGGCAAATGAAAATGACAATTAAATATTCTTTTTTTTCACTTATCAGATTGGCAAGGCAAAGCTTGAAAGGTTAAACAGATACTCTTATCAGTCTAACTAAATAGGAACAGGCATTTTTGGCAGGTAACTTGGCAATAGCTATTTAAAATTAAGATAAGACTTCTCATCCTTTTTTTGTGTAAATCAAGGTCCAGGCATGAAAGTAGAAACCATTCTAATGTGAAAAACAAATACCAGGAATGAGTCACACAGGTGATGGCAGGACTGGAGGCTCATAGCAGGATGGAAGGAAGCCACGTAGCAGCTCTAAGGATAACGAGAGAATGGTCTCAGGACTGGGGTCACCTGGAGGAAGACAGAGCCACACACGGATTCTTCTTTAGAGAAGCTGAAGCCGAGGTACAGGCACGGTTACTGCTCGAGGCAAGGCACGAGAGGAAAATCTGTTCAGACTTTCACTTCTGGAAAGATGGACCTTGATTTCCCTATCTCGCCCCACCCCCCCACCCCCCCAACACACCACCACCCCCGCTAAGTACCTCTAAAACCCCTGGAAATAACATTAAAACAGATACTGGTGAAGCCTTTGCTTAGTTTCTTAGCCTCTCAGCAACTCACTTTGTTTGTCTTCTGAGCCTTTTGTCTGGGCAGCTTAGGAACCACAAATGCTTTCAGAGGGAGGGAACTACAGAAAATGAGATTGACTTCTAGAAGGTTCCATTTTCTCTGAGATCTCGGGCCCCCAAACCCTGGCTTCCTTGATAGCCCCAAACTTCAGTTCTTGTGTCCCCATATTCAGGAGCTTGCTGAAAACGTCCCAGTTCCCGTGATGCATGGCCCCCCTCCACTCACAAATGGGCAAATTTCTCAAAAGGGAAAAAAAGGTGGGAGATGTAGGGCTCATGTCAGAGCATCTCCCTTCTGTCTGAGATCTTGGTCCCTCAAGTCCTGGCAGCTGCTCTCTGATGCATTCAAATAGGTTTTTCCCCTCGCATATTGCTGTGCTGTGGGGTGGAGTGTTTTCTTGCTTCTTTATTTTGTTTTGTTGTGGGTTTTTTTGCCTTTTTGAAAGATGGGGTTCTGTTTTTTAAAGCTGCCATCTCTCCTAACAGACAAAAGGTAAGTCATGTTAGTAATTAGAGTCTTGTGGAACCACAAAATACTGATTATCCAGAGAGGGACACCCTTAGAGAACACCTTGCCAGAGGTTCCAATTTTTTAATAGGTAAATTCTATTCTTACAGAAAAATACAAATGTTTTATATTGTAGTGCCTAATTACTTTGGAAACATTGGGCTTGAAAAAAAAGTATTCAAGAATAAAGAATTGGAGGAATTGTTGCGCAGATGTTACAGCATAGATTTGGAAGTCAGACCGCTTGAGTTTGAGTCTTGCCTAGCAGGTGACCCAGAGTAAGTCATTCCACCCCTCTTGGCCAGAGTCTCCCAGCTGTAAAGTGGGAATGATAAATATGTGCCTCACGGAGGGGCTGGGAGAATTAGACAAGTTCATAGGCAGGAAACACAGGGAACTAAGCTCACGAGCCTAAGGAAATGTTTGTTAAACAAATAAAACAGTTTGCAGCACAGGTTCCCTCTTCAGCCGATTTCGGCCCGTGGCCACCAAAAGCATCTGCCCTGGTCCCACCTCCTTCCTCTCAGAGGGGGGCTCGTTTGGGGCCCAGAGAGAGGGGGGCCCCTGCTCGGGCATGCATACAGCTCCTTGGTCCTAAAAGGTCCAGGACTGGGGTTTCCTTTGGATGCATTTCATCCATCAAATCCGTGCGCCCGGGAAGCCACGCAGCTCATTTCCGTTGAAGACAGAGAGGTCAAAGCTCCCTCAAACTATAGATACTTCTCTAACTGCCTTGCCTGCCCCGAATTCACCGTGATCGTTAGCAGAGCCCCCGGTGCTCCGGCTGAGAGAGGAGAGGGAGGCTCAGACATATCATTGCTCATCTAAATTTTTAATAATGCTCCGATCTTCAGATCACCGGGGTAATCAAACCCAAATTAGCCTGGTACTCCAAGCCTCAGAATAACAAGGGGAGTGAAAGGGATAATGTTTCTTTAATGAAAATTTCATCAATGCAGATTTCTCATTGAATGTTAAGGGTCCTGGCGTGAAGCCAGCATCAGAGCAGACTGCTGTGACATTGACCTTTGTCCCTCAGAGGGAGACACAAGTGCAGAGACTGGCTGACTTCACCTGCTCAGAGACAACCCAGGTGGCCGTCCTTGCAGCTCAAACGAAGGAAGACCTTGAGCCAGGGGGCAAGTCAGCTCAACCCCCAAACCTCCCCACCCCACCTCCACCCCAGCCAGTCCTTTCCAGGTTTCTCTCCAAGCTCCAGGTTTCAGCCCCTCCCTCGTTTCTCAGTGTCTCAGCCCCTCACTGTCCCCCACCCACTCCTCCTGAGACCTCCCACTCCTGGCTCAATAGCACCTCCCTTCTCCAGCTGCTCAGGCCTCATCCTGGGAGTTGTCCTTGATTTGTTTGCTTTCCTCTTCCTTCCTCTATTCCACTCACCAGCCTGGCCTTCACAGATAAATCCCAAAGCTGGCATTGGTGGCCCTACAGTGTTGCCATCCCCACCCCATGGTGGCCTTCTCATGGGTCCAGCTGCTTCTGTCCTCGTCCCCACAGTCATTGGCCTGTATGTGAGAATCTCAGGCCTCCTCACTGTGGGGTAATCATACATTTTCCCTGGCAAAGAAATAATGAAAACAAAATAAGTGCACTATGGTGCATCTTTATTGTTACACATTCAATTACCCAAAACAGCAAGCCTTCAGCACTCATGCTAAGCCGAGTTCCAGCTTCAGTGAAGAAGTCATTTATGTCCTCTTTTCTAGGACCTTGTCTTCTGATATCTTCCTCTCATGGAAACGTTGCAATCCTGGTTCTCACAACCATGGCTCCTAACAACCTGGATGGAAAGACATGAATGCTTGCCCGACCAGTGTGGCTCAGTGGTTGAGCATCGACTATAACCAGGAGTTCACGGTTCGATACCCAGGCAGAGCACATGCCTGGTTTGTGGGTTCAATTGATCCCCAGTGTGGGGTGTGCAGGAGGAATCCAATCAATGATTCTCTCTCATCATTGATATTTCTATCTTCCTCTCACTTTCTCTGAAATAAAAAAGTATATACTAAAAAAAAGAGAGAAAGATATGAATGCTTAAAGGCCCTTTTCTCCTCTCTGATATACACATAACATGTATTTTCAAGGCCTGTTTTATTTCTTTGAGCAAAAAAGAAAGTTCATAATATAAGAGTAGGTTTATTATAGATTATTGAGGACGGAGATAGGGATTATTCTTTTTAAAGCAGATTTTTTGTTTCCTGGCCACCAACCAGGAGGTGAATAAGAAAGGGCATGAACATAACTCCAAAACAGAAGGAAAATTACTGTTTTTAAGGAAACACATAGATAGTAAAAGAATGCATAACAGAATGTGTTTCTGGATTCTGAAACTTGCCAAAACTAAAATTGTTTTTGAGAAAGTGCTTGAAGCTTCACCATAAACCTTGAATGCATCATGTTCGAATGTCTTTAGTAGACACATGATCACCAGGGATTAGAGCCACTACATAGAAAGGAATAAAAAACTAGACTGAAGGTAATTTTTTATTTCATAGTAGATGAGAAGAAAGCATTTGGACTATAAAAAGGAAGTCCAGACAGAATAATACTCATTTTGAAGTTTAAAAAAAAATAAGCTTTTTGCTTTAATTTTACCTATTTTTTTCCTGCCAAATATTAACAATTGTGCATTTTGTATTTCTTTTTCTTTGTCTTCTAGGAAAAGAAAAATGATAAAGAGACACTGAAGGTGGGCTTGGTTCAGCCTGTGACATCTCCTTATTCACAGGAAGCCACAACTGGATTTTCATAGCATCCAGGCTCAGCCAGCGCTCCACCCTCTAATATCTTCCTCTCATGGAAAAGTTACAGTCCTGCTGAAGTGAGAACATTGTTAAGATGAGAACCTAAGTCAGCCCCAATTATAATGCAACATGTTGTTCTGACCAGAGAGGATGTTCTCTGTGGGGTCTTATAGTTAAAATCCCTAATCAGTAAGTTAGCATCTGTCAGAATATCTCAGATCTTTTCTAAGTGGGTCTTTAAATTAGTCACACTATCCTGACTGCAACTGACAGAATCTAAATAAAAATGACTAAGAAGAATAAGAATAAGAATAAGAATAAGAATAAGAATAAGAATAAGGAGAAGGAGAAGGAGAAGGAGAAGGAGAAGGAGAAGGAGAAGGAGAAAGAGAAGAAGAAGAAGAAGAAGAAGAAGAAGAAGAAGAAGAAGAAGAAGAAGAAGAAGAAGAAGAAGAGAGAAGAGAAAAGAAAAGAAAAGAAAAGAAAAGAAAAGAAAAAAGAAAGAAAGAAAGAAAGAAAGAAAGAAAGAAAGAAAGAAAGAAAGAAAGAAAGAAAGAAAGAAGGAAAAAACAGGCAGAGGGGAGGAGTTATTAGCCCAGTCACTAAAAAGTCCAAAGGTAACTGCTTCAGGCATAGCTGGGTCTAAGTACTCAAATGGTGGTGTCAGGAAGTGATCCCCTTCCACCTCTTGGCTCTGCCTTACCCTCTGTGGTCCCATTCTCAGACAGGATCTTCTGTCCTGGCAGCTATTCACACCCTCAGCAGCCCAGGTAGGAAAATGATTTGTCTGTCCTACAGTTTCAAGAGAAGTCCCAGAATTGAGTTTCACTGAGTCACATATTTATCCTTGATCCAAACTCTTTGGCCAATAGCATGGCCTACTCTAATGGCTTGAGGTCACTGCTGTTGCAGGGGAAAAAAAATCTAGCCTCAAACTTCAAGACTTTGCTGTTTAGAAGAGCTGTGCTGCAAGCAGGAAGGAGAAGAGAGAACTCACAGGTTCCTATATAGAATTGTATACCCATCCTTGAAGGTAACATAGCAAGACAAGCCCACTGGGATGCAAGGAGAGGGGACATAGACCCACCTCTCATGGGAGGAGTGTCCCAAACCATGTGGCCATGTTTTAAAACCACTGTACATGATGGCCAGCTCAAAACACATCCAAAGATTGGCTTTTCCTCACTTCCTGTTTCACCCTTTTCAGTCCTCAGATCACTTCCCTAAATAATCTTCCTACCTACAGCCCTTGTCTCCAGCTCTGCTTATGGGGGAACTGAGGCAAAGACTCTGTCCACAGCTTCAACCTCCAGCAACTTGGTGACCCTCCGGGCTTATCAGATGAGTTTAGTTTACATAGAAATGAGTTCTACATTGAGCCCACTTCAGTTAGAATGTGGGATTATCTTTGGGAGGGAGGCAAACTCACCCAGGAGTAAATTTACACACACACACACACACACACACACGCACTCTGCTTTCT
The DNA here is from genome assembly GCF_951640355.1 of Cnephaeus nilssonii. Lineage (NCBI taxonomy): Eukaryota > Metazoa > Chordata > Mammalia > Chiroptera > Vespertilionidae > Cnephaeus > Cnephaeus nilssonii. The sequence goes on along the minus strand of NC_137082.1, from coordinate 67,061,557 downwards.
TTCACAAGATGACTTCATCTTCCAATTTATAAGTCTCTCCCAATAGTGGCTGCTTCCATTCCCTGAACATTGCATTATTTGGAAAAATCTTTTAATTATCTTTTAATTCTTTTTTCATTTTCTGATGCATCAGCATGTATCAAAAGGGAGGTGAAAAATGGCTCCCTCTTATTTATTTGGCTTCATAATCCCTTCATCCCCATGTGGCAGAGTCTGGTTTGACTCAGGTTGTGCCACATCTGAGTGACCCCATAGAAAGAAATCCCCTGGGAGTTGGAATTTGCTTTCTCGGCTATTGATTCACTTGACCCTCATCTGCCTCGAACATGTTAAGTTCAGAACTGGAGGTCAAACACAGTACTGGTTTATTTCAAAGTATTCACCATTTACTTGGGGCTATTCTCAGGGTCTGATCTTCCGCCCTTTCCTAAAAGGAGCAACCTGCAACTTCCCACCACTAAAGAGCAGTGAGCATACTTGAAATCCTCGCTGATTTAGAAGTCGCTTCAAAGACACCCTCTGATTGACTTACTTTATCTTACTTAGGGGAAGCTATTTTAAAAATAGGATTTGTCATAAATTAATAATAGTGGTAGGGCGCACCAGGACACAAAGACCCCCCAATGCTCACCAAGTAGACAAGTGAGACTAAGACAGAGTGTCCCAATGTTGGCTGGATTCTTATACAGCCACCAAATGCTACTGGGGACTGAGAGAATGATACCTGGCTTATACATCAGGCAACCTGAATTTACTCTGTGCCCAGAAACTCTTCAAAGGGCATATCAGGTATTAACCCATTTAATCCTTCCAAGCACCCTATGAGGAAGATTCTACTAACTTCTACTTCAAGCACAAATGAAATTAGCTGGTAGGTGGTATCACTTCACCTTTAACCCAGAGCACCGACTCCAGAGAATAGACCAACAATGATCCATCACTTGTGTGGGTGTGTTCAAAGGGTCTCTGTTAGGGTCGCCAGATTCAGCAAAGAAAAGTACAGGATGGCCACCCAGTTAAACAACCCATAGTTTTCATACAAATGTCTCAAATATTGCATGGTCCGAATTTTACTAGCAGCCTTAGATTCTGTTAGCAAACCAGAAAGAAGGGGACAAACACGTGACTGAATCTCCAGTGATGAGAACATGGTCTAGCACACAGCCATCCAGAGAGGACAAAGGGTGAGCCTGTGGGACTCATATGGTCACCATGAGACCTGTAAAGAGCATGATGGAGCAAGACCAAGAGGACAGGAGGAAATGCTTGAATCATGGAAAGAATCTTCTAGAAAGAATTGTTAACCAGCTTCCTGTAAGAGGACATTTGTGATTGAAATCCATGTTACATATGTACAAAGTTAGGAGAGATTTTTAAAAACTGTCTCAAAAATTTTGCCTTATTTATACCCCACTTATACCATTATTTACTTAACTTGTTCTTTAATTTGACTCACTTTTTTACATAAGTAAATGTATTCAAGCAGAAAACTTGATATCACAACTCTAAAAGTAAAATCACTATTCCTTGCTATAGATTGAGGGTAACTATAAGGATAAACACAAAGCTTTAAAAAATCTATCCCAGTAATGCCTAAAGTTATCTTCCATGTCACAATGGATATGTAATACCCACTAAGAAACATTGGTTAAAATTAAGGTTGTTAGGTACATAAATTTTTACTACAGGATACAAAAATCTTCATTTCATATTTTAATTGCATTCCTTAAGAAATCTAATTATAATTTTAACTCTGTTGAGTTATTCTTGAGTAATCACTTAAAATCTTAATTTGAGAAACGTAACCATCCAGAAACACCTGAGCTCAGATGAGTCCTAAAAAACCAATATGGTGGTCACTTCCTTAACAGGTGTCTCAGGAATTATTTTCATGGAGGTCTCCAGGAGAACCTATTGACTCAGTCCAAAGAGAATCATCTGGGATATCAATACTGAAGTGGGTCAGTTATGAAGTCATTTGGAGAAAAGAGTCCCTAGCTAAAGGCACACTGGAGGTGGGTTCCTGCATACCTCTGTAATAGGATGATACACTGGCATGTTTTGCCATGTACCTTGGTGGTGCCCTCCCATGTGGGTAGAGTGGACATCCCTGCCCTACTCATTTTATGCTTGGCCATGTAACTTAACTTTGGCCCATGTGAGGAGACTTCCAATGAGCAGCATATACTACTCTGTTCTTTCACACACAAGCATGCCCCAGGCAGCTGCCTCTGTTCCAGCCAGATTCCCAAAACAACAGACACATTGAAGCTGAACCGAGACCATCCATAGCCTGTAGCCAAGCCCAACTGGTCTCTAAGCTGAGCCACAGATGACCAGACAAAGCTAGCCAAGATCAGCCAAATCATAGGCCAACACTATAGACCCTTGAGTGTGAAAATAAATGTTGTTGGTATAAGTCAGTGAAATTTGAGCTGATACGTTACATATCACTATTGTGGTAAAAACTGACTACCATACCTTCCTTCTTGGAAGATGGGCCTTTCCTTGTCTGCCTTTACTGGAGACTGGCTCCAGAGATGCCCCTCACCCACCGACAGACAGAAGCAGTGGGAGGGGACACATTGCAAGAAGGGCCTGCTCTTGCCCATAGTGGGAGAAACCACAGGTCTTCTCGGTTTTCTCAGTCCTTCTATGTCAAAGCAGGTCAGACAAGTTCACAAACCGTCACCCTTGAGCCAGGCAGTATCCAGTAACCTGCCCTGGCAGTGGATGACCCGGGAAGAAAAAGATAAAAGAGAAGAAAGGGACGTTCTCTGGCTCACTTCCTTTCCACCTTCCTGCTCTTTGCTCCCAACATAAATAACTCATAAACGTGTTTACCCTGATCATCTGAGACAAGACAGAAATAGGTAAAGAAATGAAGGTATCGATTAAGCGCCAGCTCACAGACCTGCTTCCTTTTTTGATAGAGACTATAATTAGAGTGCTGTGATTTTCAAGTCAGTGAAATGCTAAAGCATAGCAGCTGGTTACAAAAGAGATACCCAGAATAACATCACAGGGAGCGGGTCTTTTGATAAAATATTCCTAAAGGGGTTTAAGCTACATGACATTTTCTACCCCCAAATTAGCAGCTTGTGCCTCCTGTTTCCAGATTTCCAGACTGGCATTCCAGAATGTTGTGTGTGTTTTTAATGTTGCAAAAAAATGTGCTTACTGCTTAGCTCCCCCCTCCAATGAATTCCCTCTTTTGTATTTTGCTGTTAATTTGAAACCTAACACTGATAACTTCTTTAGTGCTGAGTCACTGGTGTAGGAATGGCCTCGGTTTCAGCTCTCTGTTGGCAGAGATTTGGAGCCAGAAACTAGTGGAAAAGCAACACACAGTTTTTATATCCCTCAAGAGACTAAAAACAAACCCGATGGCCAAAGGAGTCTCCAGTGTTCTCCAGGAATGATTCTTCTTGTGTCGATTTCCCTGGTAACAGCGAAAGGGAGTCTTTCTGGCCACCGCCCAGAACCTCAACAAATGAAGAAATATTTCCTGAGTGTCCTGGGAACATTGTAGAGGTTATGAAAGAAACACAAGAATAAATATCTCTTTTCAGGGAACCCACAAGATTTAGACAAAGACAAGATTTGAAAACACACAAGAAGGATGTGTTTGTGTGTTGTTACCATGCCAGAGGAACATGCTAAAATTCAGACTCCCTGATCCTCCGCTCCAGAAAAGTGCTTCTGCTGTAAATTGTGGGTTTTAATGAAGTATTCCTGCTTCCCCAGCTAAACTAGAGATGCTGTGAATTCAGGGTCTTGTGTGTGATGGTCTCCGCAGCATCCCCTGCCTCTCGAGCCCGAGAATGAGAAGTCCGCAGCTAGTCTGGTGGACAATGCCATTAATGACTCTACAAAGCCTGGGAAGACCGATCTCGATGTGGGCTTGGAGGGTTTAGAGAAGGAAAAGCCTTCATTTTGCAAGGAATTGTATGTTCCCTTGCACAGGGGCTGTATTTTCTGAGGCTGACATTGTTCAAGCATGAGGCCCTGGAGTGAAATACGACCTGTGTTTCATGTCAAAGCTGGGAGTGACCCCAACGCCAACCCCAAGCCCAGCTCTCAGTCGGGCCTGGTCAGATGCAGCTGCTGGCAAAGCCCCTGCTCCTAACAGCCGGAAATGATTCACAACCCCGAACAGAGGAAAAAGTGGGGTCATCTTTCACTATTAATATTTGGAACCCCGTCCCCCCAACACACATGCCTCCACCTGAGTTGTTCTGAGCAGACAGGCCCCAGAGTGAAGCTCTGAGGCCAGAACAGCTACTGGGCAGTGGGCACAGGTAAAACAGGCAACAGCCAGCTCCTTCATTTATATTGTACAGACCTGGAAACAAGAGATGTGAGCTGACAAAAAACTAATAAATAAATAGGAGACTGAGAAGGACCCAGGTTTCATTCGTGCTGAGCCTGGTGCCAGCTCACTGTTGCCACATCACTGCTTTTCCCAATTCCCTGCTCATGAACCTCCAGCTCACCTTAAATCACCCTCCTCTGAGAGCCCAGCTGCTTTCTCAGACTCCCCAAAGCGTGCCCCACGTCCCTGCTGGCATCCTCTCCCGTGAGGGCCCCAAAGCCTGGGCAGGTGGAAGGGAAGGGACGCTCTCCTCTGCACTCCTGGCCGCTGGATGGGCCACAGTGGAGGGAGAGATGCAGGAGGGGCAGACGGCTGGGCGGACTGTGATCACAGCCCATGTCACATCGACTCCTGTAGAAATAAGAGGTGATTTAACGAGTTGGGGCGTCCAGGCCAATGTCACAGTCTGGGGGTGTTTCTCTCATGTCAACCCTCCAGGAGGGGGGCTTCTGTCTTCCTGAAGCGGGTCATGAGGGGCAGCCCCCTCAGAGAGGAAAGTGCTGGGCACCTCTCCCTCTCCTCGGTCTTGATTGGATTTGTAAGAGCTGATTGTCTGTGCAGCCGAGAGGAGCAGGGAGAGGCCCCAATGTCAGCCGAGCCCAAGGCCTGTTCAAAGGACTATCAGGCACTTAAGTCTCAGAGGCGATGGGTATTGATTTCTCCTCCAGCTGCCGTGCAGGCCTTGGAGCCCTCCCTCCAGTGGGGATGAACGCGAGTCGCCTGCAGTGCACAGTGTGGCTGACTGCTCCACAGACCTGCTGACACCCGGGCCTGGAGCCCGTGGGGCCTCTCAGGGGCCCTCCCCACAGATGGGGACAAGGACTGGCCCAATGGCCAGCTAGACACAAAGGTCATTGATGATTGCCAGTGTCCTGGTGGTTGGTACGTCCCTGTGACTGACCATCTGCCTGGCCTCGAGTAGGGGCTCCTTGGTCAGCTTCTAGAGCTTGGCCCCCACTCGCCACCCTCCTCAGTTTGGGGTTGGTTCAAGCTTTCTCTTTCCCCTGTAGCTCAGTCTTCCTGTTGGCCAAATGGGTAGAATGACATCCATCCCCTGGTTGTCTCAGAGAAGAGCAGAAGGAATCTCGAGATGAGGGAAGATGGCTTCAGGGAGGGGAGTGTGATGCAGACACAAAGTGCGGAGCCCCCAGAGCCTGACCGCACGCCGGGTGCAGAGCCATGTGGTGAGATCATGTCTAGTCATTCGTACAAACAGGCAGCCAAATGGAGACACCGGGACCCCCCGGCCTTTTCTGAATCTCAGTCCAGAGCTGTTTCCAATAAACCATGGCTATGCATCCAGCTCCGGGGCCAGAGTCTCTTGGATCGCCCTGGTTCAGTGTGGACAGAATGTCCCAATAAATACCAACCCTAGTGCTAATAACTGTCTTCGCACACGTTCTTCAGAAAACAGAAGGGGAGAAAAGGTTCTTGGGCTCAAACTTCAGGGAGTGCAATCCCAGGGTGCAGGAGGGAGGGGAAGGGAGAATGAGGCAGGGAAGGAAGTTACCAGTAGAAAGTGCAGCTCAGTTTTATGCAGCTGGCCACAGATTTGGGGCTCACCACTCCATCTCACGGTCCTTGGAGATCCCGCGTGAGCCGCTATAAGAGACTCTTGGGGTGGGACAAGTCAGGGTAACTTCGCAGGCTACCTCTGTGGACACTCCAAGGGGGCACTGTGCAAAGTCAGTGGTATTGCAGGAGCTATCACCATGGTGACCCCATGAAACTCCATGCCCTCAGGACCCGGTGATAACATCAAGAAGTGAATACAGGGAGGCTGGGACTAGGCATACTGGGGAGCCCAGCCCCCTCTGAAGGACCACTGGCCACTCAGCTCCAGCCTCCTGTTGCTCGGGGAGTACAAGGGCCCACACTTGATAAGATTATCATTTTTCCAATGAGTGCCTGAAATTGGGACTTTTCCCCCTCTGTTTTAACTTAATTTAATGTATCTGCCTTGACTGTGCACTGTTCAATGGCTTTTAGAATATTCACAAAGCTGCACAAGCATCACCACTATTTAATTCCACAACATTTTAATCACCGCCCCCCCAAAGAACCCCCACCCCCCTGCGCAGTCATTTCCCATTTCTCTCTTCCCCCAGCCCCCACCACCCATGAGTCTGTTGTCTGTCTCAGTGGATATGCCTATCTTGAACATGTCACACAAATGAAATCATACATGTGTGGCCCTTGTGATTTGCTTCTCTCAGCATAATGTTTTCAAGGTTAATTTATGTTGTAGCACTTCACTCCTTTTTATGGCTGAATGTTATATGAGATGGCTAGACCACATTTGTTTATTCATTCATCAATTGATGGGCCAGGACTAAGCTCCTGCATTCGAGTTTTTGAAACTTAAACTCCACTGACCCTTCCGCATGCACTTGAGGATGGTTTTAGAGTGTGGGTGTCCCTGGGTGCAGAATGAGACAGTGACAAGTATTCGTCAACGGTGACAGAATTCTCTCTCTGCAGAGATGAGATTGCGGAACACGTTGCTCGGCGATGCCCGAAAGTCACGGTCCCCTTTGCAGAGTGATGGTGGCAGCGTTCCATTGGTCCTCCGAGTGCCTGCCCGGGGCTGGGGGAAGGAGTGTGGTGCAGTCCCTATAGAAGAGGTGACTCCCAGGCACAGAAGCAGTTCAAGTGACAAAAGGATGGAGTCCTGAGCTCTAAGTGTCTCTGGGAGTCACCGCAGAGGCTATGACATCCAGCACACCCATCACTGAAGATGGCAGGAGGGGCTGCCTGCTGCTCTGCCACCTGGAAACCGTTTTCCTCCGGAAAGGGGCCATTTTCCAGGCTTTCCTGGAGCTTGTATCCACGTCAGAGGCACAGGCTGGCTCTCCTGGAGCCAGGCCTGGGGAGAGCCCGCGCCTTTGGAGGGTGGGGAGTGAGTGAGCGCACACTGGGAGCTGTGCTGGGCTCCTTAGCAAATTCCACGTTGCTCTCTCTCACGCCCTCTCACCTCTGCCTTCCTCTCACCTCAGCATCTTACCCCCAGCACTTTGTCACCAAAGGATCCCTCTTGGAGAAGTGCTGGGGAGACCTGGTCCCACCTTCTTCTGCCTCCCGCTTTACTTCCCATGGAGTCCTCCTTTCACTCTCAGCAGCCTGTCGCCAGACATCCAGGATCTCGCCACAGATCAGCCCTGGGAGGTTACAGAAGCAGGACTGCGTGGAAGTCAAGAGGACAACCGTCTTGTCCTCTGAGGGCTAAAGACAGTTTTCCTCCCTGTCACACAGCACATTTGCAGCTCATAGATAAAGTTGACAGGTGTCAGAAGATGGACGGCCCCGTTGACAAGTGCCGAGCTCAGTGGGCAGCATCCATCAAGGCCGATTTGTCTCTGGGGGCGTCACAGCCAAGTTGTCGGCACGGCTTGCTGCTCTTCAGTTATCTCCCTGAGACAAATTCTCTAAAACGGACTCTCTTGAGTCCCATTCCAGAACTTACCTCATTTCTAAAGCACACAGATCTTCTTAAGATGTTTTTACATTGGCCGCCAGCGTTATGCTTTCTCAGCAGCCACGACCCGAGTATCACAGGTTTCCAAACCTGCATGTATCAAGAAGGAAAAGATCTGAGCTCAGAATGAAAAGAGCCAAATCATCACGCTCTCTGAAGCCTAGAGAGGCATTTAATTGGGACAGTGGATGTAGAGACATAAAAGCACTTTCTCAGGCTTTTTTTTTTTTTTTTAATTCACTTGTAAGAACCATTGTAACTGTTCCATTGAAAAGGAACTAATTGATCAGTCGTATAGTCAGTCATTCATTAAGTAGTTTTTGAACAACTACTCTGTGCAAAACACCATTCGGTGTGATGAAGTGTGCAAGGGAATGTAGTACAATTCCATCAAATGAGGCAAATAAAGATGAGTTCCTTTCACACATTGAGAATTCTGCTGACTCTGAGGCTCAGGGTGAGCAAAACGCAGATCCGGCCCCTGCAGGGATGACTGAGAGAAGCAGTGCGTCCCCCAAGTCAGTGCTGTCGTCTAATTTAGTGAAGGCTTTGTGCTGCCTCGGAGGTGAGTTAGCGCTGGACACAGGCACCGCGGGAAACGCCTTCATTTCCTGCAGGTTCTTCGCGGGCGGAGCACGCTGCTGCTCAAGGACACCGAGGGCCGCAGTGCCTGTGAGAACCGTGGCGATGGGCCCTGCCCTGGAGTCAGACCCCGCTCGCTCCGAATGTGCACAGGCCATTGACACGCTCTGTGCCTCTGTTTCCCCATCTGATAACTGAGCACGCGTGCCTAATTCATGTAAATGAGACAGTGCGTGGAAAGAGCTGTTCAGAGCTGTGTCTGGAGCTCAGAGGGTGGGGCAGGTGGTGGCCGTCAGTACAGTGCATTGCAGGGTCTCGGGAGGTTTGGGTTTGCACTGGTTGTGTTGATAACTGTCAGATGCTGCAGCCAGCGAGGCGTCCTGAGTAGATGAGGACCGTCCTCGTCAGGGACGTGGCATTGCCTGCAGACGTGGTACCGAGCTGTGAGCCTCCTGGCCTGGCAGCGCCCTCCAAGCCAACAGCCCAAGCGTGTGACCGCAGTGTCCTGTCCTCCCTGTGCCATCGCCGCACAGTGTGTGGTGACTCCAGATGCAGAGTCAGGCCAAGGGGTGGCCCTTCTGGCTGCCACAGTCTGTGTGTGGAGGCGATAAACAGATCCGAAAAGGGAAGTAAATGTTAAAACAGGAGTGGATGCTGTGGCAGGAAATCCTAGTGATTCGGGCTCAGAAAAGGCAGAGCTCTCAAGCAGGGACAATTCTGTCCCCCACCTCTCTAAACAGGGCACATGGGGCGATGTCCAGAGACTTTACTGGTTGTCACAACTGGGGAGGATGCTACTGGTATCTGCTGGGTGGAGACCACAGATGAATGACTTTTAACAAGTGCCTTTTCCTTTTAGAAGGAGCTGTGTGACCTCAGACTAGTTACATCATCTCTCTGCGCTTCACTTCCCACTCCTGCCTGATGGGAAGAGTGAATGACAGTGATGTTCCATGGAGCTGTCAGCCTAAACCATGAAATAACACAGAGCAGTCTTTGGGGAAGCACTTAGTGGTGAGCAGTTCCTGTCTCTTCTCTCTTGACTCCTAAGAGGCAGAAAGAGAGCTTTTTTCCTCCATCCCCCACCTCTGCTCCCACAGAGGAGCCACGGCAGTGACGCTGGTGGTGATTTAATAGCAAACTCCACCATAAGAACCGTCATCGGCAGGGGACACAGTTGGGGTCTCTCCAGAGAAGGTGTCAGGGTGAACGACAGGAAGCAGAGTGGTGTGTGATCCAGAGGAGACAGACTGCCCTGCTATTTCCTTGTCACTGGGAAGAGGCCAGGGCTAGGTTTGACAAACGCGGAGTGAAAAACGATTGGAAAGGAGAAAATGAACTGACATCATGTCCACACAGACGCTCTCAGCATTAGTGGGACTTGATGAGCCTTGACGATCTGATTAGAGAAAAATGAAACAAACAAAAACTGGGCATGTGCACAGAGTTGGAGCTTCACTGAGCATGGCCCAGCGCATGCTGGTGCTGCCCCCTGGGAACGTGTACCAACGTGACACGGCGGGCAGGGACCCACCATCCAGTATGAAGGACAAGATGGGCTGCCCCCCGGAGCTGAGAGCAAGGAGATTTATTTGGATGCTGTTGCGGGCTGCAGAGTGTCCAGTCATGAGGATTTGTGTCCATTCGCTACTGTCTCATGCCTCCCCTGTTCCTGGTTCAGAACCCTGAGAAATACGGTAAACCCAGGGATCTCACAGTGGACGGGGAAACCTCAGCTCTGTTAGCGTGAGGCTGCTTTGGAGATGGTAACTTCACCTTGGGCCACATGTGACCTCCATGGACAGAAATCTCTCTGCAAAATCGGACAGAGAGGGATTTCAGAGTTAACTGGCAAGTCCCTGGGCCTGGCTTTGAGCTCTGTTCAACTGTGGAAAGGAACATTATCATCTCCCTCCCTCAAATCTTCGAGTTGAGAACCAAATGAAATCAGGCCTTTAATTCTCCCAGCCAGCTCACTGCTCACCCACCCACCAGCACATACATGTGAAATCCGTCTCCCAGCACACCAGGCACTAACGGGTAAGTGTGAACACGATGACTTGAAGCAACCTGTGTCCCCAGTCAGTGAGGAACCCAAGTGTGGGACAGCTGCCGAAGAGTGACGTCTGACTCAGACCCTGGAACTCCTGCTCCGGGCACAGGGATTGCCGGGGAAGTTAAGTATGGGACCCACACGTACTGCAGGAGCAAACGAATTGAACTCAAAGAACGGCACTGCAGACGACATTAAAGCCTCTCTAGGACACACGACATGGAGGTGATCCAGATTCTAAAGGGCTATTGAATCACTCTGTGAAAATGAAATTGCTGAGATGGAATGACAATTAATTTCATGATAACGAGGTAGAGAGTCACAGATTTCATCTTTGCTCGGAGTTCCTCCTGTGCACTGTTTCGGGGTCACAGGAGTGTGTCCTGGCCTGGGAAAGAGTCAGGATTTACCCACAAGGGTGAGCAGGGCTGTAGCATATGGCGGGTCCCAAAGGTGGATTCCAGCCCAGGTCAGTGGCTCCAAGGGAGCCTGTGCAGGCTCACAACGGAAGTGTGGGAACGCTGGTCGGGTGGGCTAACAGGCGGTGTCAGGGGAAGAAATAAAGAAATAGCTGTGGATCCTGTCTCACCAGCCTTGTGACGCCTTTATGGCACTTTTGCTGGTCTCCACCAGCTCCTGCTGGTTTATGATTTTGACATTCCAGTCACTAGAGCGAAGGGCTGGCCTCTATGGCTGGGGCTCCAGGCGCAGACGTGGCACCTTGGCTGGGGCAGAGACGGCCCCGGGCTGCTCTCCTGACCCATCAGCCTGCAGCTGGCAGGGAGAGGCCTGTTCTGAAGCCCAATGACAGTCACACTTTGTTGTAAATTTCTCTTCCTTTGGAAGGAATTCCCAGGTGAACTTCAGACCCATGGTTGTGACTTTGGTTTCAACATAGTGGTGGACACACCTTGGCCAATCAGTTGTCTCAGTGGAATCTGTGGTCACCATTTCCCATGGACATCATCTCAGGTATCAACGCTGAAACAGAGACAATGACACGTCCCCGAGTGACAGCATGAGGCCCGTTTTAATAGCAGCTTCAGGAGCCCCAGATGATTTTTATTGCAATTTGCTGGTGAGGCCATTAAAGAGAGGCCGAGTCAATTCTGGGCCAGCACTGATTTTAGTTTTTAACAACTCAGAGGAGGCAAAGATCCATCCTCAGAATAGCACTGAGTCAGTGGGGAGTTGATCTGGAACAGGCCCTGAGTCCATGTTTATCCCCACATAACCAAGACGGTAAGTTACACGGCAGCTAATTACACCTGGTGCGGCTACTTGAGGATGTGATTGACCAATTAAGGCTGCATCTCATGCACTTACACCAGGCCTGCAGGCACAGGTGGCCCAAACCTTAGGAGCAAAGCGTCCAGCCAGCGATGGTTCTGCCCCCCAGTGTTTGGAGACATTTTTGGTTGTCACAGCTGGGGGGATGCTACTGACATCTCATGGGTAGGGGTCAGGGATGCTGCTAAACATTCCAGGATGCACAGAACGACCGCACCACAAAGACTGGCTCTGCCCAGAATGTCAGCAGAGCCCTGAGAAGCCCTGACTCAGAGCCACAGCTGACATGCATTCCACCGTCTGGACGCGGCCAGAGCGACAGGCTGGAGGCTTTTTGTGTGGGCACCACGGCTTTGTGCAGAACCCAGGCCATGTATAAACCAATTCTCCTGTTTGCTCCTGGCTCCTTTTTTTTTTTTTTTTTTTTTGTAATTTTCTCCTTCCCTCTTTTATTTTTCTGTTGCTGGAGAAATGGTGAAAAAATAGGCCACAACTTGCTGAAATTTGTGTTTTCCTCACTTAAAAAGAAGTAATTTGAAAGTGACTCATGGAAAGCAGAAAATTAATGAAAAAAGACACGAGTTTGTCAGAAAGTTGATCATCCCCAGAGAGGAGCAAAGAAAAGTCTCCAGATGAAAGTGGCTAAGTCACATGAGAGTTATCTAGGCAGAGAGGAGCTGGGGGGGGGGGGGGGGGGGAAGGTGCCAGGGAAAACCAGGCCCACTTGAGCTTATCAAAGTGCAGGTCACAGGTCAAGCCTCCTTAGCAGGGCCTGAAATCAATTCTGTGACTATCGATAGCATTTTAAAATGTGACATAACAGAATTGAGTAGAGAATATCAAAGGGTATCACTTACACTGAGTGGCCAGATTATTATGATCTCTGAACACATAATAATCTGGCCACTCAGTATATATCCTATATAATAAAAGGCTAATATGCAAATTGTGCCCTCTACCAGGAGTTCAGCCAGCAGGCAGGCTGGCCAACTGCCCATGTCCCCTCCCCCTGGCAGGCTGGCCGAACCCCACCCATGTATGAATTCATGCACCGGGCCTCTAAAATATATATATATATATATATATATATATATATACACACACACACACACAGATAGATAGATATAGATATAGATATAGATATAGATATAGATATAGATATAGATATAGATATATAGATAGATATATAGACATATAGATATATAGATAGATATATAGTTAGATATATAGATATATAGATATATATACCAAGTGGCCAGATTATTATGCATTCAGAGATCATAATAATCTTGCCACTCAGTGTATAGTGAATATCATTTTGTGAAATTTTAGTTTCATATATTATACATGTGTGTGCATGCGTGTGTGTGTGTATGTGCCAGGCCTGTTGGCAAAATGTATTTTTTACAATGAGTTATAGTCAAAACAGCTTGAAAAGCTCTGGAGTGGATGAAATGATAGAGGATTTAGAGAGAACTAAGTATCTGTAAGCAATTTTGGAAGCAGAAGAACAAGGAAATTACTAACTGTGGGGAAAACAGCATACATATGAAAGACAATGCAACCAATATTACAGCTACCTGGTCACATGACAAAAGCGCTGATTACGATGTGATTAAAACAGTGACTTCTGCATAGAGGGTCGTGGGAGGGAGGCATGGGGCAGGGGGATAATAGAGCTCACCCCTCATCTAGGGGGCAGACAGTTGAGCTATAACAGTGCAACTGGAAGCTCCATGAAAGCTCACTCTTACAAGGTTTGAAAGAAACCTGCAAAAACAACTGCAGGAACAATCCTGGATGTCTCTGGGAAGCGGTGAGCAGGGACAGATTTGCAGTATTTGATTGCATGACCAACTATCTCTTTACTGAAAAGGGCCTCAAATGCCTGGAAGCAGGACCAGCGAGAGGGTGGTGGAGTTCACTGGCCCGGTTGCTTTGGTTCCAGCGCTCACAGCTGCATGACTTGAACAAGTCCCTTCCCAGCATTTGGCTCCCGTGGACCAATCTCTAAAACAAAGAAGTCAGGCCACGAAATGAGCACTATGCCTGGCACAGGGCAGGGATCAGGTGACGTGGGTGGGGAGACCAGCAGGCAGCCTTTGCTTCCCAAGGCGGGTGACCGCTGCCCCCTACACCCCGCAGTAGGGTCCCTCCCAACTGCCCTCCCCTGGATGCTCTTCTGAGGGCTACTTTTCTCGATTTGCAAATGCATCCCCCTGCTGGTACTTCAGGGGTTTTCAGGAGTCCCTCAGAATCCATCATCTCCATCATGAAATATTTGAAATCCCATTTTTTTTTGCTGAGCACACAGTTTCCCACTTGGGAAAGGTGACATGAGGGACCTCGAAGCAGCAAAACCAGCAGGGTCAGGGGTCAGAGGCACACACTTCCTCTCAGGACAGCGCAAGGAAACTGAGGCCTCACAGCGCCGGCACCACCCTGACGCATGGGGACTCAGCACAAAGCCCCCGATGCCCGACCTGAGCTCCTCTACGCATGTCTCTGACACAGACTGAACCTGCCCCCACAGCGGCCACTTTATCTGCTGCATTAAGTAGTTCCTATCTCAGAGCCGCTCTGCTGTGCGGTGGCCCGACCTTGACCTCCGGGGGTCACTTTCTGAATTTGCTCACTAGGGCCTGTGTTCCAGACCCTGCAATTAAGCCCCGGCTCCCGCCTGCCTCCCCCGGGGGCATTCGCACAGAAGGTTTCTTTGTTCCCTCACATCTGACTCCTGCGCCCTGGCCTTCTGTTTCCTCAAACACCCCTCCCTCGCCTGCCTTGGGTCAGGGGTCACCCCGAGCATCCACTGCGTCGGGAGTGGCGGCCTGAGCCATCCCGGGTTCCTGTGTGACACCAGCTGGCCAACAGGGAGCCCGGGCTCCGTGGAATCCAGGGTCCAGAAGCGACCAGATGCAGCGTAGATGGTGACAGTGTGGCATCAACATCTCAAAGCCGTGGGGAAGATGAAACATCCTTCTACATAAAACTGTGCTCTCTTTCCCCAAGCCCACGGGGACATGGGTGTCCTTATTGATTGTGTCTCACACTCTCTGGGGAGCGAAGCGGAAATTCCCAAGAGTCAGTGATGTCAACCTTCACTTTGTCTCCATATAAATCCTCAAATCTGTGCTCGCCAGACTGAGCGTTGCAGCCAGCTACCCTGTGACCTCGGCATGCTCCTTCACTGCGTTCCTGCACCTGAAAAGTGGGGACAGCGATTGGACCGGCTTCCAGTGCTTGTCAGAACCAAAGAGCCAGGCATGAAAACCTGTGGACGTGGAGGCCAAGTGAGAGCCGTGATGACACTGATGCAGGACTCGAGGGGAAGTTGATCGCTGGAGTCTAGTCAGAGGGGGAAATGCAAGGCCACCGAGCTAAAAATATAGCTGAGAAACGGAGCCCTACCTGGAGGCCCCTAGGCAAGGACATGGGCCTGAGGGTGATTATGGGCCCTTTGGAGAGCGGGCACCCAGTCACCCCTGCTGCTGCCTCACCCCCTGTCCTCGGCCCCCACAGCTCACCCACCAAAGCCAACCTGCTGAGTGGCCAAACCACCACCAAGGCAGCCCTCTCACACGCAGTGACCCCCTGAACGGCCAGTTTGCTTAAAACAGTGCACAGACGCCTGCCGCGGGGTCTGGAAGGCCCAGGAATGTGACTGTGGTCAGAGGCCCTGAGCGGGACCTCCGTGAGGCCAGGACATTAGGAGCCCCGTGGTGACTGGCAGGACCTGGCTTCCGGTTTGTGCAAAATAAACATGTCTTACTTTTCAGTGAGTGAGGAGGAGCCTCAGGCTTCTCCGTGGACAGTCAGAGCTTCTACTGTGAGAAGGAAGGTCCCCCACCCTGTGTCCCGTCCTGCAGACACCCAACCTGGAGATGGTTTCAGTCTCTCAAAGAGCCCTGGACTCGTGACTGTCCAACAACTTAAATTTTTGTCATTTTCTGAGAATCTGTTGGTTAAACCAGGCAGCTGACTTATGAGGACAGGTCGAAAGAGGCTTTGCTGTTCACGTGTCCCTTTGTCACAAGACGCCTGGGACCCAGCAGGACCCGAATGCTCCCTGCAGGGTCAGCTGGAGCCTGGGAACCACGGCCCTGGGGCCCGAACTGAATTTATGTAAAGAGGCTGGTGTTCTCAGCATGTGGGGGAGCTGCCTGTGGGAGGGAAGGAAAGTGGGTGCACAGGGCCCTGGGAAGCCCTCCCTGGCGCCTGAGACCTGTCCTAGGGGCAGAGGCACCCGCGGCCCTGCCTTTCCCTGGGGCTGGCTCAAGCCCCTCCTAAAAGTCCCCCCCCCCCCAGTGAGTCCAGCAGCCCCGGTCAGGCCCCAGGCCCCGGTGAGGGTGGGGTCCTGGAGCCCCGTCCCAGCCCCTTCAGCACAGCTGTGTCCAGTCTCCGGGCTCCTCCTCTCACTGACCTGCCTGCGGCGGTGGCCATGGCTCCCCTTGTCTTCCAGCCGCTCGGGGGGAACACATGCACCAGGAGCTGCCCCGAGACCCCTGCGACGGCACATGTGACATTAATGCATGGAATTAGCAGCCTCAGCGACACTAACGCATTTCCTCGTGGAGACGGCGACGTGTTTGGTAAAAGGGATCGTTAGATGTGTGCAAACATTCCACGGCTGTGGAAGGCCTCGGGCTCTGACAAATGATAAATGAGACAATTAGAGGCTTGGGAAAATGTAAATATCATCTTTTGTAAGTCCTACTTGGCAGGGGAAAAAAAAGTGTTTCCCCAAAGCAAGGAGGCCTTCCTCCTATTCTCTCCCCATGAAATGCCTGGACTGTCTGACATACTTTCACGTGTCTTGATTTGTCTTCCATTTTCCTACCAACGCCTCCGCAGCGTGTGGGAGGATGGGAGGAAACCGCTGTCGTTTCAACCAGTTTTCCTCTCATTCAGTTTCTCAGCCTTCATTTTATTTCCACACCCCCCCCCCCAAGGAACCATTTTAGACATTTTTTCCTTCATGAAATTTTAATACCACAGAAAGACGGTACCGTGGGTTACGTACTGTACGTACATCTGTGTTTTCACATAAAGAGGGTGAAATCTTTTTCCTCCCTAGAACCAACTTTCACCCTTTGGGCAGCAGCATGGCCTTGCTGAGAATACCTGTTTCATTCATCCATTCGTTCACTCACACATGCCACGAGGGTGCGCCTGGTGCACTCCACGCACCGGGACGCGGCCGTGAGCACAGCAGAGGGAGCTGGCATTGTGGTGGGGACAATAGGGAACGATGGACCCAAGGGTGAATGTGCACAACATTCGATGCAGATTGATGCCGTGGAGACCAATAAAGCAAAGCAATGGGAGAGCGGGTGCCAGGGGCAGGGTTTCAGGTTGACCAGGTGGCCGGGGAAGGCTTGGCTGATGAAAGCTTGGTTGTTAACTGGAGGAGGGTCAGAAACTGTATATGATCCAGTTTGTGGAAACAATTCAGCCTTTCTATAACCTAGAACACAGGTCAGTGAATCATGAAAAGTCCTTTTTGCTGGTCGATTTTATTTTATAAACAGTGCATGTGTTACCACTTAGACAAACCAGCTCCTCCAGACATTCATATTTTCATAAAAAGAGAGATGTGTTTCGACTCTGATAGTAATGATGTCGTCTCGCCTAAAGCAATAGTAAAATTTTTAGGCATTTAGAGAATGAAGAAGGAGGAAGCAAAGAGAAACAACAACAATTGTGGGATTTTCACAAAGATGGTCATAGAGTGACTAGGAATTCCATCTAGAGCTTACCTGTTTTTTGTCACGGAGAATTGGGTCCTAAAAGTAGTTTGATGAGTTGGAACCACCACCACATAAACAATTAGCATAAAGTAGCTTGGAAAATACCACAATGCCTGACGTGGAACAAGTATATGTATTACATTGTAGAAATTTTATTTCAATTGGCACGTGTGCCTGTGAATGCATGTATGCATACTGGGATCTATGGTAAAATGTATTTCTTTACTGGGTGTCATTTTACAAATGTTTGAAAGGTGCTGGACCGAAAGATCTCAATGGTTCCATGGCAGATTTGTGTTACCTTTTCTGTTAGGGGGATGACTGTAGCCGTATCCACTCAGCACTGGCCCTTTTCAACACTAAAGAAGCATTGAGCTAAATTACTCCGTTCCGGAAATTTCTCACAATCTAAGAAGCAAGAAAGGCTAAGAGCAAATCCAAGCAGGGCCATTTTCCACAGTGTTTTTTAAGGGATTGCGTTGATACTACCGTTGTTAAGACTATAATGAAAAACGTTAGCAGAAACAGTGGGAAAGGTAGGCGTGAAATATCAGTGGTGGGAAGGTGAGATACCTGGGGGAGAGCCTTCACCATAGCAAACTCTGTCCCTGCCATGTCCCATCTCCTAAACTGACCCCCATCTCTAGCCAGGCCACACCTCCAGTCTGGCCCTGGGCCACCACCACCCCGGCCCCTCCTCCAGCCTGGCCTGCCCCTGTCATGACCAGACTAATAGTATGGCCCTGCCTCCAGCCTGGCCACATCCCTGCCCTGGTCACACTCCCTAAAAACTGGCCACACTCTAACCTGGCACATACTGGTATATGTTAAGTTATGGAAGACCCTGCCAAACAGTTTTCCAAAGCAGAGAGCATTTCAACCTTTTCTTTCTAAGAAAGGGAAACCAGTCCAGGCCTGTGTTTCTGCATTTCCACCACAGTCACCTCCTGCTCACTTTCTCCTGTGGTTGGGACAGGGGGGCTCATTCATGGACTCACAGAGGACTGCTGAGACCTGCTCTGCGCGGAGATCCAGGTCCGAGCCCACAGCATCTGCCACCTAGTGGTCAGTGTTCATCATAGCTAATGGTTGAATGGTGGCTTAGGCTTTTATATATATACTAGAGGCCTGATGCATGAAATTCATGCATAGATAGGGTCCCTAGGCCTGGCCGGTGATCAGGGCTCATCTGTGGGGCGATCAGGGGGCCCCCCCCCACTGACACCAGCCCTGGCTGGCCTGGGGCCTGTGTGCTGGGGACAGCTCCTGCGTTGAGCGTCTGCCCCCTGGTGGTCAGTGCGCATAATAGCGACTGGTCATTCCACTGGTTGTTCTGCCGTTTGGTCAATTTGCATATTAGGATTTTATTATATAGGATAGACTAGAGGCCTGGCGCAGGAATGTGTGCATGGGTGGGGTCTGGCTGGCCCACCCTGATTGGGGCCAATCGGCTAGGGAGAGGGGCTGAGGGCGGTTGGCTGGCCAGCCCCACCCCCTGGTCGAACTCCCAGTCAAAATCCCGGTTATTATATAGGATGGTTGAACGTCCATAATAATTGTTCAGTTGTGCTCAGTTTATTGTTTCAGATCGCTGTTTACTTGAGAAGTACTGCAGAATATTGCAAATCACCGATCGTCATTCTGGCTTATCCCCATGTTAATCGGGCATGAACAGGGCACTTCATGTGGTCACCAGCCCTCAACTGTAGACATTCCCACTTCTGCTGCTGGGTCCGGATGCCCGGCAAGGAATTTTATTTCACTCCAACTGAAGCTACCAGCTTGCTCATTACAGAAGTGGACCCGCTGACGGAGATTTTACGCAGAGCTGAGCACACAGCCTGTACCTGTCACCGGCTCCCCAGTGAAGATCCAGGGGTATTTTCAAGCAGAAATAATGGGCCACTGCGGCTTTTCAAATAGCTCTGATTTATCTCTGGGACCACGTCCAGGCTGGAGTGTTGGAGACCATCCCAGGCGTCCTGGCCTAAGAGGAGATTTTAATACCTCGGCAGCTTATGTGCAGATGGAGGACCGCAGAGGCCTTGCCTGTGGAGGTGACCTGGTGTTAGGGTGTCCTGTGCACCCCAAGGAGATGGGTATTTGGAAAGTTTCTGTTGGATTTGGACCACCTGACGGTTCACTGGAGTAACTCAGTGTCCAGGAGGAATATTTGCAGGCAGGATCATGTGGTCTGTTGCCTTCATTACTCAAAAGCAGGAATCTGTTTTTGCGAAGATGTGAATTATGTCTCTTTGATTGAAAACAGCTCCACGTGTCCTCTGCACAGATACACACATCTGTTTAGCCAGTTCATGTGGACTGACAGACACCACCCTCTCTCTACCCGGGACATGCACTTCTTTCTCACTAACAGACCTGAGGATCACTGGCTCCCTAAACCTTGTCTAGCTTCCTGAGCCTGTGCCCATGTGACACCGTTCTAGCCATGGGATGGAAACAGATGGCTGCTGTGGATTCTGGGAAAGTGCTGTTCTCTTATTAGCCTCTTTCTCCTCGCCTCCTCCTCCTCCCTGGCAGGGGACAGACACGGGCTGGGGAGCAGCATCTGCAGCTGTAGGGCACCGTGAGAGCCCAGGCCCAGCCTACGTAGGCCCAGCCTACGATGGAGGCCCAGCCTACCGTGAGAGCCCTGCCCCTTGGTGACATTACGCAGCCTATTATTGTCCTTGGCCCGAGCCACCTGAGTCAGGTCTCTGTCCCTGGTCACTGAGAGAATCCGTCATGAGAAGGTTCAGTTTGGGGCAGAAATTTCCCTGGCCCCAACCTGCCCAGAAACCAAGAGAACATTTACACCTGCTGAGATTTTCCCTCGTGATCGTCCTGTGTGATCATCCCGTGATCGCCCGCCGCCATGGGGGTCGTTTTCTTTGGCCGAATTCAGTGACCTGTCAGGGAACCCTTATGGGGTCAGCTGTGCTCCCTTCCTGCCAGGAGAGCACGCTGGTCTCTGTCAGAACCGAAATGACATAATTACACCCTGTGCGTGCAGCAGTGGGACTTCTTACTGCGGGGGACTCGCAGCACCTTCGTTTCTGAGGTTTTGTTCAAAGAAAACAAACCTGCCTGGAAGGCAAGCTCTGTTGTTACAGCTGCTCCAAGGCCCTTTCCTGCATCCCAGCATCCAGGTCCTCTGACAAGGCTCTGCCCCTGTCCCAAAGGCCACTGTGCTTTCCCCCAAAGGCCCTGGCCACTGTGCTTCCCCCAAAGGCCCTGGCCACTGTGCTTCCCCCAAAAGCCCTGGCCACTGCACTTCCCCCAAAGGCCCTGACCACTGTGCTTCCCCCAAAGGCCCTGGCCACTGTGCTTCCTCATAAAAGCCCTGGCCACTGTGCTTCCCCCAAAAGCCCTGGCCACTGTGCTTCCCCTAAAGGCCCTGGCCACTTGCTTCCCCCAAAGGCCCTGGCCACTGTGCTTCCCCCAAAGGCCCTGGCCACTGTGCTTCCCCCAAAGGCCCTGGCCACTGTGCTTCCCCATAAAAGCCCTGGCCACTGCACTTCCCCCCAAAGGCCCTGACCACTGCGCTTTCCCCCCAAAGGCCCTGACCACTGCACTTCCCCCCAAAGGCCCTGACCACTGCGCTTCCCCCCAAAGGCCCTGACCACTGTGCTTCCCCGCAAAGGCCCTGACCACTGCACTTCCCCCAAAGGCCCTGACCACTGCACTTCCCCCAAAGGCCCTGGCCACTGCACTTCCCCCAAAAGCCCTGGCCACTGTGCTTCCCCCAAAGGCCCTGACCACTGCACTTCACCCGGGCCGGCCACAGCTGCAGCGGACCGTGGGCAGGTGGCTTTGCCCTGGCTGCAGCCACAGGCGCTGTCGCCCGGGACCGCGGGGCAGGCAGCTTGTCCCTCTCCCGGGCTGCAGCCTGGCTTGTCCCCATTCCTCTCTCCCCAGTATTGAGTGTCTGAGCCATTATGGAGTGACAGCGTGAGGGTGTGAGGGCATGAGGACGTGAGGGCGTGAGGGCGTGATGACCATTCGCATATTAGCTTTTTATTATATGGGATTTCTTTCTCACCTAGTGCCTCCTTCCAACCTGATGACTTGCTGGACTCAAAGCCTCATCTGTCTGGTCAGTATTGTCCAAGAAAACATACTGTGATGATGAAATGTTCCTTATCCATGCTGTTCAATATGGTAACCATGAGCTACATAGCTTTATAGGGCACTTGAAATGTGGCTGGAGTGACTTAGGAGCTGAATTTTTTTACTTTATTTAGTTTTAATAAATATAAACATAAATAGCCCCAGGAGGCCAGTGGCTGCCATGGAGGACACACAGGACTCCGTGCTCAGCATCATTTATGGCCATTTGTCCGGATCTCACTTCCTGTCTGCCTCTGCCTGGCCTGGCCAAGCTCTCAGCTCTCAGCCCTGTCAACCTCCTGCCAGGGCAGGCACCTCATTCACCTTTAGTTCAGGTGCCCACAGGGATTGGCAACAGGTCTCAAGTTGATTAGAGCATCCAAGGCCATCTTGGTCTGGGTATCCAAGATTTCCCAAGAATACAGGACAAATATGAATTTCCTCTGGCAGTCTGGACTTCCTAATAAGAGTTCCCAAAATATCTAGAAATAGCTAAGACTAAAAGGGGGACTGGAGTGTCATTGAGGACTCTTGATCACAGTCTCAAACTAAAATGAGCCAAAAGAGGAATATATTTATTTACTGTGGGAACTCAACGGTCCAGCACTACCTGGCCACGGGCCTACTTGATCCTGGGGAGAATGACATCATCAGGAAGGAAGCTCTCCCATCTGCAGGTCAGCTTCCTCCTGGATCAGCTCTGTTCTCGATCACACATTTCTTACGAGGTGGCAAAGATGCCACAGTGCTCCAGACTCCCATCCCACCAGCCCAGCAAGGATGCTGGAAAGAACAGCCTCTTTCCCACTATTCCAGCAAAAGTCCTGGTACTGACTCAGATCAGACAAGCTGGACTGGAAGACCCACCTCCTACTGATGGGGAAATATCCCTCCTCCTCATTCTCTTTGCCTCCTGATCCCCTGCCCTTCTCTTGTGCCCACCCCCAACCCCCGCTGCCATAGGACTGTTGTCATCCTCCTGACCACAGAGCATGCAGGGGCGGGGGGGGGGGGGGGTTGACACCACCCAGGTGTTTCCACCCCAAAGCCACTTCTGCAAACAGCTCACGTATCTTCTCCCCACTTTGTTGGGAGAAAGATGTCAGATCTTAACAGCTCTCAGGAGGCCAGTGTGTTTCAAAGCCAATCGGAGGCCCCTGGTCCCTTCACAGTCAAGTGAAAAGTGAGAAGCAGGAGTCTTAACATTCAGCAGAGCCTCCCAAAGGCCAGGTTCTATGCTCTGGGTTTCACTTACATTAAATCCATCTCAAAGGTCAGAATGGTCACAAGTGAGTACTTTATATAGTTCCCTTAATATCATCTCCCTTACTCTCTAAAACACTTCCGTCTCCTCTCATTCAGCAGATTGTTATTGAGCTGCTACCAAATGCCTGACACTCTTTGGGGAAACTGATCTAACCAGTACTTACAGGAATGGAAGGCATTTTACCCAGTAACTCGTTAGCCCTGTGTGTATGTGTATCTGGGCGTTCCCTTTTGCAGGCAAACACTTACCAGCGACAGGACACATGTACAATTAGGCCTAGGTGTCCTGGGCCTCAAGTCCCTTGAATCAAGTGGTGTAGTATTTGCATATAATCTACATTTGCATAGAGGCTACTGCAGGGAGTGTCTATACGTCATTTCATTCATGTGGATTCAGCATAGTGCTCCGTGTGGAGCAAATCCAAGTTTTGCTGTTTGGAACTTTCTGGGATTTCCCCCCCCAAATATTTTGATCTGCTGGTGATGCGAAATTCAGGGATAGGAAAGGGCCCACTGTATTCACCAGTGTTTAGACAACATGTAACTTTGCATCACAAAAACATCCAGTGATGTCAGAGGTGCCATGAATCATAATGATGGCCTCCGCTTGCTGCTCAGTCACTGCCCCGCTGTGGGAACAGCGGCTGTATCGGGAGCCTTCAGCTGAAGGGACTGAATTACATCTAGAAGGGCCCATATTGTGCCGCAGCTAATGACACAGTTAACCCCTGGTTAATTTTCTGCTTCTTCGGTGTCCTGGGAACGGATGGTGTTTATCCGGCTGGGACAATCCGTTATTAATGTGCATTAATGTGCCTGGGTGTTTGCTGTTCTGGGCCGAGGGCTTTCATAGCAATCAGCCAATGGGCCAGGGCCCTGCTGAAGTTGCAGAATATGAATGAGGTCCTTTCTTTACCCTCTCTCCTCCACCCTCATTTGCATGACTAAACTTTCTGCTTTTGTTTTGTTGTGTGGTTGTTTTTTTTTAATGTGTTTGTTGATTATTGATCAGTCTCCTATGGATGGACAAATTATTTGCCCACCAGGCAGTGGCCTAAATTTGGCAGAAGCCTAGGCTGTGTCTGCAGGAAACCGGAGCCAGACAGCCATACTTGTCCCGGTAGAACTGATTCCAGGAGAATGTACACGGCCAGGGACATACGTGTAAAATTACTTTGGTCTCCAGCAGGCTCATTAAGAGAGATCCTGGCAAAGGAGGCCTTATGGGTAAGAAGGAAAGAAAGAAGTTCTCTGTTGTGGTAACTCAGTTTCACAGAAAAGCTCCAAAGTGTCTCTAGTGAGGCAGCAGTTTCCCTGGGGACAGAGAAGATGCTGCTCTTTAGAAAGGTGGTACTGTCAGACCCAATCCCACCTTTTTAAAAACAAATATTGGCTCAGTTCCACTTTACTATCTTGAAATGAAATTCATAGATAATATAACCTACCTACATATCTTTTTATTTTTTCTTTCTTTATTTTTCGTTTTTTGTTCATTATTTTCTTTTTTTCTACATATCTTTTAAAATTTTAATGTGCTAACTATAATATAAAGAGAAATATAAGAAAAGTAACTTATGTACAGTAATTTGCAGTAAAATAATGCATATTCAACAAGCGAATGCTCGGGCAGTACCACACTGGAAGAAAGAACTGAGTTGTCAATGCAGACTGGTATCAGGCATGTTGAGTTAGCATCTCAAATGCCATGAGCTCACTGGTGCTAGTGATGTGATGGTTCAAAGCAGCGAGAGCCGAGCAAACCAGGACCCTCTGAGAGAAGAGCATCCCCGAGAAAGGACCAGCAAGTAGAAAGGATTGGAGAGGGAGCAGGTTTTACCTGTTGGAGGAAGAATAGCCCCAGCCTGGCTAAGTGCAGTGGTGGCTGTGGGGAGGGGAAACATATGAAGTCAGGGTGCTCCGGGGGAAACCTATGAAGTCGGGGTGCATAGAGAGGCCACATGCACAGCATATGGGACTAAAGCATGGGCGACACACCTCTGTGAATCCAAATTTCACTCCTGGAAGTTTGAAAAAATAATTTTTAAAAACTGTCATCCAGGAAAATTGATATATATTGTTTCAATGTGTGCATTTCTATAAATTTTAACACATGAAGAGATTTATGCAACCACCGCCACAGTCAGGATCCAGAAAGTTCCATCATCGCCCAAGCATTTCCTCAAGCTATACCTTTAATAAACCCCTGACAAGTATCATTATCATTTTGTCTTTCTGGGAATGTCAAATAAACGGGATCATCATAAAGTATGTAACTTTGGGGGGACTGGCTCTGTCACTAGCACAATGCCTTTGACCTGCATCCAAATTGTTGCCTGTATCCATAGCTCCTTCCTTTTTATAGCTGCATAATATCCCACTGTGTGGTTTATTTGCCCACCCACCCATTGGAGGACATTTGAGCTGTTGCACGCTTTCGAATTTTTGCATCTTTGGATTATTTTTGAGAATTTCACAGCCGTTGTACTCTGGTGCTGGCATTGCCCTTCAGGAAAGTGCTTTAGACCCAAACTCTGCTTTGTTCCAGAAAATGTGCTGCACAGATGGAGATCTTCGCTCCCCCAACCTCCTGATGGCGAGCCCCTAATTTGTCAGGACGCTCATTTCAAACAGCAGCAAATAAAATATTTCCAAGCCCTCTTTCCAGCTTTACTGTATCCCCAAGGCAATCATTTCTGCCCCTTTCTTTTCAATGGGCCAGGGCTATTTCAGAAATGATCGATTTTATTACGTAAGGAACCTTAAAATAAGGACGAAATCCAATGATTCAAGAATGGCCCCTCACGTTCCCAGTAGCCCGACCAGAAGACCTGGAAACTAGGAAGCCTTCCCTGTCGCCTGCTGTCCAGATGGAAGGAATCGGGCTTGCAAAGGGACCCACGGCATCTCACAGCTATGACCGAGGTCTTTTCTTTTACGAGCTTATTCCGTCAAGCCCTAATGGGTTTGTTTTGTTTGAAGTTTAACAGGATTTTAGACTTGGGGGTGGTCTCTTTGGATTTTCTCCTTTTTTCTTCTGATGCTTAAAAATACCCCACGACACCAAAGAAACACCAAAGAAACAAACTGTGGTGGAGGAGATTGGAATTAACACAGGATGTAATTCCCTTTCACATAAATGTCCAAGTGTGTCGGCCTGGGGGTGTGACTTCCCTGGAGCCAGAGGCAGAACAAATGTGAGGTTTGTTTGAGTAAAGAGGCAGACTCGGCTACCTATAAGGAGAATAATATCAGTAGATGTCTGTCTGCCTCCCTGCACCAGAAAGCAAGCTGCATGGAGGCAGGATCTGTGAGTCCCCAGTGCCTGGAAAGGCACTGACACATATAGAAACTCAGCGGACATTGGTGAGGAAGTGAGTGAAGGAATGGAGTCACCTGCTCCAAGATCACGTCACCATACAGACACAGCCACGCACTAACTGCCACATTATTATGGGAGCGTGGTCCGAGCCCCAGACCCTCCTACCACTCACTCGCCTGAGTAGACCCGCCTGATGCTAGCAGAGCCTTATTTCTACCTCAGACCTCTCCCCACTCTCCCCGCTGGCTGTTTCTGGGTGCAGGACCACTCACTGCCTGAGGCTAGCCAGCGGGGACCATATGCAGCTCCCAGGGCTCCCGCCCCTTCTGGCTCGTCCACTCCTCCTGCTTCCTCAGTTCAAGGCTCTCATCCTGACAGCTGCCCTCTTCGCAGGAGATGCTGACACAGTTCACATTCTCCATTCCACCTGGGTTTGCATAATCATGAACATTTAGTGACCTTATCTGTACTATAATTTCTGACTCCGCACGGACATTCCAAACTTTTCACTTCTACTTAGCATCGCGTCTCCCTCCTACAATTACTTCAGTGGGGTTTTTAAGGTGATTATTGCAATTCCTGGGTTTCCCAGACATGACTGACTACAAAAATGCAAAGGAATCAATGCCCCTTTGTGTAATTATTTCTGACCCTAAAATCAGGGGAGGAGAGGTGGGGTGCACTTTGGTGCCGTTATATTTAGTACTTGTGGAGTGGCGGGGGTGGGGGGAGAGAGGTGATGCCTGTCGTATTTTTCATGCAAGCATCTGCAGCCTGAAAACACACAAGTCCCTCTTTGTGGCCTGCAGAGAGGGAACTTGTCCCGGCCCTGGTGACTCAGACAGGGTGCCTTGGCCAGGACTCCATGACAGCTGGGACAGACACAGGAGTCTGCAAGCGATGGTTCTGTTGGCTATGGAAAAGGAGGGTGTGAAAATTCTCTACAGAGGCTTTTCCACATTTTTTTAACTGTTATAGTCTGCATGTTTGTGTCCCCTCAAACTCATATGTCAAAGCCCCTAACCTCTAGTGTGGCTGTATTTGGAGATGGGGCTTTAAGGAAATCATTACAGTTCAATGAAGTCATGAGGGTGGGGCCCTGATCTGAAAGGATGGTGGCCTTATAAAAAGAAACACCAGAGAGCTCACTCCTTTTTTCTCTCCACATGCACACCCCAAGGAAAGGCACATGAGGACACAGGGAGACGTGGCCACTTGCAACCAAGAGGAGAGCCCTCCCCAGACACCAGCCCTGCTGGGACCTTGAACTTGCACTCCTAGGCCCCGGAGCTGTGAGAAGATAAATGTCTACTGGGTAAGCCACCCAGTCTGATATGCTGGTTTGGAAGCTGAGCTGACTAAGACAGATAGGGACCCACAGTCAGGACACATGTTTTATGAGACCTGTGCAAGCACACGCATATACACACATTGCATGAAACCAGTACAACAGCCACTAGCCACGTGTGGCTACTGAGCACCCAAAATGTGGCTAAACTGAGAAGTATTGTAAGTATAAAATATACACCCAATTTTGAAGAATTAGTATGAGAAAAAATTTTGTAAAATATGGCAATTATTTTTACATTGGTTATATATTAAAATAATATTTTGAATATGTTGACCTAAATAAAATATATTAATTTCACCTATTTCTTTTCTTTTTTCTAAATTTGGCATCTAAGAAATTCAGAATTACACATGTGGCTCATCAGTATTTTGACTGAATAGTGGTCTTATAGACTAAAATAGACTCAAGAGACACCTCAATCCAAGGAAATATATAGGCCTTGTTTGGATCCTAATGTTTTTTTAAAAGAGAGAGCTGGGGAAATTGGAAAACTGACTGGGTATTTGATAATATTGAATGAACTATTGTTAGAATTCTTAGGTGTGATAAAAGTATGATAATTATGTTACAAAAGAGTCCTAACCTTTTAGAAATATTTATTAATAAAATGATGTTACTTGGGATTCTCTTAAAAATAATTGAATGGGGGGGGGGGGGGGGACAAGGAGGGATGGTTGTAGGTGAAACATGTGGCCCTAGGTGTTGAGGGTGAATGACGGGTACATGGAAATTTATTACATCATTCTTTTTACTTTCATGTTTAAATTTTTCCAAAATATGAAATAAGATTGTTAAAAGGCTGAGACTATCTACTCCATAAAAATTATAGACAAAATCAAAGCAAACCCCAAACAGACAACATATGTGTTCCGTGTGGTGAGTAGTAGTTATAAGAGAGGACGCCAGGTGGGGCAACCTGGGCTCAGATTTGGACTCTTCTACTCGTCAGCTGTGTGGCCTTGGGAATGTTACTTATCCTCTCTGTGCTTCAGTTTCCTCCCTTGTGGATGGTCCTTGAGGACATCCTCACTCCTGCAGTCCACCCTGCCTCTGCCCTTCCAGATATAGGAGCCAACTCATTGTGGACTGTTAGCCTTTATGACATTTGAGCCCATTGGTCTCACTTCGTATTGAAGTCAGAGTGTGCGATGGAGGGCAGTGAGCTGGGGTGGTTGTTGGTGTCATTGTGATGATCCTCATCTGTTTGTGCTGATTGTCTACTTTTAGCAAGAAGACCCAAAACCATGTTTGAAAGTTGCCTGAAATCTACCACCATGGATTTCATGAAGGGAGAGCAGCCAAAAGAAATGATTCCTTCATATGAGAAATGGGTTGGATTTTAAAAATATAAAGCTGCTAGAGAATAATGAATAAAAATCCTCATAAGTGCTTCTTAAGATGATA
This sequence comes from Cnephaeus nilssonii, assembly GCF_951640355.1. Taxonomy (NCBI): domain Eukaryota; kingdom Metazoa; phylum Chordata; class Mammalia; order Chiroptera; family Vespertilionidae; genus Cnephaeus; species Cnephaeus nilssonii. Next base: position 67,032,582 of record NC_137082.1, on the reverse strand, counting down.
AACCAAGTAAGATGATTTTTGCCTAAGACCAGAGCTTTCTCTGACTCCTTTGCAGCTACTTCCTTAACATTGTCTTTTTCCTGGGACCTTTTCAAGTCAGCCTAGCTGACCAAGATCAGTAATAAAAGTGTGAAAAAGTAAAGCTGTAATCACACTTCCTATTTGATTGTTTGTGTGTGCATGGGTGTGCAAGGAATACATGGAGAGATGGAATGAGAAAAGTATAGTTCACTTCTTCAAATTCATCACCTCCCAATTTTTTTAATCTGTTAAACTTCCCATTTAAACTCCACTCCCAGGTGCAGTGGTGTGATGGGGATACAAAGAATGCCACCATTTGTTTTAGTCCTGAGACCTAGACCAAGCGAAGATTTTAATGTTTAACATTTTAACTATATTCCTGTTACATATAGATTTCTCAATATAATTCCCAATATAATGCATATGGATGGGATTTTTTTTTTTTCTTAAAAGAGAAACACAGCTTTGGTGAGAATGTTGGTCTGTTCAGTCCACTCTCTCCAACACCACCCATGCACTCCGCCTGCACGCAGCACTAGACTCACTCCGATGGAAGGAGAGAGGCTGCGTTCAATATAAATGCAAAACACTCCAGACACTCGGGATTATCTGTGCTTTGCATGAATAACGACAGCAGCTTGCAAGTGGGCAGGACTTGGCAGAGAGGCCCCTTCGCCGACCTGCCCGCGGAGGCACCAGCACGCTCCCCGAAGTGCCTGTGAAATCTGCCTTTGGTCGCTAATTTCACACTCCAGGGACAGAGCTGTGAACAGCTCAGAGCACGTGATTCTCATTTTCATAGCAGTTTCCTTAACCTTCAGACACCCTCTTGTGGCATTTGTCACCTTCTAAAAAGTAAAACGCTCAGTCCCTTTAAGGTTAAATATCAGGTTTGGTTTTGCTTAAATTAAAGATGCTTAAATAGCATCTTTTAAATTTCGTGACTTGGCAAAATAGCACAGGTTTTATTTTGTCTTTTATTTAGCAAAGCTTTCTTCAACTGGACTGGGTTGCATTTTTTTAAATCAAAATGAATGGTTCACATATTCTGCATTCATTATTCCCTCTCCTGCCGTTGTCTAAATCATGTAGGCACTTTGGATGCTGCTGTGATGAGCAAGGAATGCTTTTCAAATGTGCTGTTAAAATATGCTTTTCATCTTCCTTCAGATCATAAAGCGAGTTTTCCTCGCTGGGTTTTGCAGATCTGAGACACACTCTTCTCTTCTAGAATGAGTCAAGACACAGGGGGAGGATCCTTTGGGACAGTAAGGGGTGAGTCTGAGTTGACTGAACCAATGAAGTTGATGGATGGGCAGACATCACTCCAAAGATGGGACTTTGTAAGAATTTTGGTGGTCAGGTTGATAAACCCCAAATAGGTTTAAATTTGGGACTAGGGTTCACTTGTTCCTGTGGTTGGTTGACTTAGTTGTGCTTTTTATCAGTGACTCGATCCACGTAGTTAGCTATTCAGATCAGAGAGTATTATGATAGTATAGTTCAATAATTATATAGAAAATTCACCAGTTTGTTTCTGGTTTAAATTGGCTGGTTAGAATTCTTTAATAAGCCATAGTTCACATTGTTGTACATTTAGAAGTGAAATGGGTTTGATATCAGGAAATTAATACCATCTATCCTAAATTTTAGTGCCTGAGGCTCCCCATGTGAAGACAGGAGCTTTGAGTCCTATACTAGTTTTCTGTGCCTGTTCTTAAAAATTACCACAAACATGGTGACTCAAAACAATAGAAATGTATGCTCTCAGAGTTCTGGAGGCCAGAAGTCCAGAATCAATGTGTCGACAGAGTTGTGCTCCCGCCAGAGACTCCTGGGGAAAATCCACTCCTTGCCTTTTCCAGCTTCTGGTAGCTGCTGGCATTCCTTGGCTTGTGGCTGCATCACTCCATTCTCTGCCCCTGTGGTCACATGACCTCCTCCTCTTCTCTGTGTGCATCTGGTCTCCCTCTGTCTCTCACTTACAAGGACACTCGTGACAGCATTTAGGGCCCACTCACATAATCCAGGATAAGCTTCTCTTCTCAAAATCCATAACTTGGTCACATCTTTTGCCATATGAGGCCATATTTATAAGCTCTGGAGATTAGGACATGGACATATCTTTTGGGACACCATCATCCAGCCCACCACAAAGCCCTCACCTTTTCCCTCACTTAAGATGGTGAAAATGGGGCTCCCTTGCCAAGATGGAAGATCCGGGGTTGTCATGTTAGCTTTCTATTTATCGTCATAAATTACCACCAACCCAGCAGCCCCATTGTTTTCCTGGCACATTCCTCTCACCTACATTTGGCTTTTTTGCCTGTCCCATCAGCAATGATCCTGATAATTCCTCTTTTCTATCCAGTTAAATTGTTTCTTTATATTTTTATTTCATGCCTCCATTGAAGTATATTCCTCATCAGTCCTTGCTGACTATTGCAAACTCCACCCCATCCCTGACTCTGTCTTCACTGCCAAGCCCCCAATCGGTACACTCCTTTGCTGTGGAGTTTACTGAAACAACAGAATTTTCCAGCATGTTCCCTCCCTGGCCCAAAGTCTTCTATGATGCTCCTTACTCCAGATATCTGGGGACATACAAAATGACTTCTAGCATAATCCAGACAGATATATTTTTTAAAGCCTGATATTTATTTTAATGAGTTTTAGGGGAGAAATGTAATCAGAAAATAAAACTCATGTTTTCACAAATATTAATGATTAAGATGCAGTTGTAGGCTAAGTAAAGAAAATAGTCTGTTCGACAAAATGTAATTAAATTAATGTACAAATGGAATGCAGGTATGGAAAAGTAATGGTGATAGCAAACAGATTACCTGAGTTTAGAAAACCATGACTCACAAGATAAAGTCCAAATTAGTTTGGCACAAAGATGTCAACTCCCTGAGCCAATCTTCCTCCCAGCACCATCAGCTGCCAAAAACATACATCTCTTTGGCCAAAGGCCCCTTTGTCCTTCTCCTGAACTAACTCTTTCATGCACCCAGGTTTCCCCAGCTGCCACACCTCCTGCTCCTTCAAGACCAGCTCTCACCTCCCCTCCCCTAGGAAGCCTTCTCTAAGCATAACAGTCCTTCTGGATCTTTTTCTCTCCTGACTCCATAGTGCCTGCTACTTGAATGTCTCATTTGTCCTTTATTCACAACCCATATGGTGACTTTCTCCCGACTGATGTTTCTAAAATGCAGGCATTACCTATCTCATAGACAGTTCAGAGATATCTTTGATACCCACTATGCATCCCAAAAGTGTGGTTCACCTTTGGGCAGAAAACCAGAGGTAAAGTAGCTTCAGGCATGGTTGGATCCAGCAGCTCAAGTCACATCTTCATGACTCCATTTCTCGGTTCTGTCTTCTTCTGTGTTGGCCTCACACATAGGCAACCCCTCTCAGCGTAGGGCCTCAGTTTTACATCCTGACAGTAACAGGTCCTGGGTTCTCTTCCCCAGCAGCTCTTACTGGTTTGAGTCATGTGACCATCACTAAGTGACTTTGGCCAAGGAGAAGGGAGAGTAGAATATATTGATTGACCAGGCTAGGACTATGAGCCTGAATCTAGAACTGAAAGCTAGTAGAGTTAATTCTTCTATGTAGAGTGAAGAGGATAAGTCACCAAAAAGAAAACCAGGCTGGACTTCCAGGAGAAGAAGAAACAGATACTGGGCAGACAAAAGCAACAGCTATCCTCCACGTCATGTTCGTGAGTGACCGAAGCAGGAAAGAAGCTCATGTGGCGTGTGGATCACTGTGAAATAGAGGATGCCATGGACCTGGGAAATAATGCATTGACGAGAAAGTCTACAGCACTGGGGACTTGTGGGTATTTTGTTATTGTTCTTTGATTGAGAAAAGAATTATAATGATGTGTAATATGTAAATACTTAGAAATGAAGGAAAATTTACAAAGGAATATGTGTCAAGTATGACACATTATGCAAACAAAAGGCAGCCTGGAAATTACTGCTGAGGACTGAAGCAGTAAATCCTTCTTTCTCTCCCGAATCCCTGGTTTCTATGGAGAGATTAAGTTTTATTTACCTGTTTTTAAATATTAAACTTGCAGTTTGGAGCCTTAATTCCTTAGTCAAGAGAAAGAATGTCTATTTTTGTATGATGGGGATCATCGGCTCTATTTGATCTAATGCTCTGTCTAAATTTGGGGCTGGGCTGATAAACTTAGATGTGCTTGCCCTTGGCTTCTGGTAATCAAAGAATAATGTCACAGGCAGTAACTGGCTACAGAGGATGGGCTTCATTAGTGGTGCAAAGTCAAGGGAGAAAGTTGGGGTGATTGTGGAAAGACTCTCCTATCCCCTGATCATAAGAGTGGACCAGAAAGGAGAGAAAGAATTATGAACTCAAACACTCCACTGTTACTGCAGGAATCAAACATCACCATCCGCTTCTCTTTCTGTCCCACTTGGCCGTTTGTGAAGTATTGCCACGTCCCCATATCCCCCACTCTCCCTACTCTCTAGGCTTCACACACACTGGCCTCATTTCCGGTCCTCCAACTTCCTAGGCCTCTTTCTTCCTCGGGGCCTTTGCATTTGCTGTTCCCTCTGCCTGGCACACTGTTCCCTCAGATATCCCCATGGCAATCCGTTCTCATTCTTTAGAACTCAGCCTATATGTTGCCTCCTCAGAGAGATCCTCCCAGACCACCCAAAATGAGAGAGTAGCCCCAACCAAAGTCATTCTTTATCCCATCACCCATCTGTTTCCTTTACTGCATTTCCACAACCTGAAACTATGTTTGTTAAATGCCTATCACCCCCCAGTGGACGGAGATTCCCTGAGACAGATGAGCCTTGTCTGTCTTGTTCACTGCTGGTGTAAAACAGGCACTCAGTGAGTATTTGCAGAATGAATGTCTGACTTTGCTGCTGGAAAGGGGGGAGGTCATCCATTTTCCTTTGGGGACTCGTTGTTTTGCATTTGGATGGTTCCATTCTCATTTCTAGTGAAATGATGAACTCCTGGAGGGCTCAGCCTCTTGTCTGACACCAGAATTTCTCCTCAACCTCATTGACGTTTGGTGCCAGATAACTCTTCGCGGTAGGGCCATCGGTGCATTGTAGGGTATTTACCAGCACCCCTGGTCTCCACCCACCAGATGCCTGCAGAACCTCCCTCCCCACTCCCCCCGCCCCATTGTTACAACTAAAAATGTCTGCAGGCATTGCCGTTGTCTCCTCAGGGCAAAATCACCCCCAGTAAAGAGCCCCTATAGTACACCAGTGCCACTGTAAGGGCCAAGCGAGTGTCCAGCTCACCTTGTTAGCTAAGGAAATGGGCTTCTGTGTTATCTCCCTTGAGGATTTTAGGCCACCGGACAAACACACCAGCCCCCTCGCTGGTCTCCAGGTTTCCACTGTGGTCCTCACTAAGATTTGTCCATCCCACTGATGATGCAAGGGCTTATTTAAGAAAATACATCACACCCTATCCTATTTGATCTCTTCGGTGCCTCCCCATGGCATTGAGAAGGAAGTTACTCACTCTGGCTACCATCTCCCCTGGTCCCCATGCTGGCCACACTCCAGTTCCATGTATTTTATGCAGAAGAGGGTGACCAACTCCTCGTGGTTGGCCTGGGACTTCCTGACTTTAGCACGGAAGGTCCCACATCCCAGGAACCCACTCGGACCCAGGCAAAGCAAGACAGTCTGTCTTCGGAAGACATACTAATGAACTGATTAGAGGGGAAACAAGAAACTAAGGGGCTGCCAGGGCTTTGGCCTGAAGCATGGTGGGGGAGGGTTGGCTGCTCTGAGGACACCAGGGAGGAACCAGTCCATTTGCCCTCAGAGCAACGCCCAAGGTGGAAATGGACTCAGAGCGTTTGCCTCCCCGTTCCCAGGGGCTGTGCCCAGAAAGCCCTGAGCCTGAGTGTGCAGGGAGGGGATGCATTTCCTGTGGTCAGACAGTGAGGAGAATGGCGTGCCAGGGTGTGATCGCAGCAGATTTACCCAAAAGGAGCATGACCTCCTCCCTCCCCAGTCATTAGAGCCCCCAGCGCATTCCATCCACCCAGGGCCCAGGGCTGGGGAGCTTGGATCTGCCGGGACTCGTGGCTCCTGCAGGCTCGCCTGCTGGGCATGTCAGGGCCAGGCGGTTCTCTAAGACGTGCCCACCACCTGTCTCAGGGCCAGCTTTCTGGGTGTAAACTATACACACTCTGATATATTTGTAAAGAAAGGAAATGGGGCTGGGGGTGGGGTAAATGAAAACAACTCCCCCAAGGCCTTCTCTATTTCAAAGTTAACGTCGACTCTCACTCCTACTGTCTGAAGAATCGGTGCTGAGGCGGGTGGTGAAGGGCAGTGTTCAGTGCGTGGAGCTTTCAGGGATATTCCAGGATATTTAGTGTCTGTGGCTCACTAGTGAGCTACCCCTTTTCTCCAGGCACTGGGACAACCCAAACACCCTGGCTCATTTCCACTCACTCGGGTTAGCATGCCAACCTGGCAATCCAAACGCCTTTAAAACTCGGTGTGGGGGTGGAGGCGAGATGGGGTTGGGGAGACACTGTTCCCGAACATCACCGCCCTGGGGAGGCTCTTCACCGGGCGCCAAGCCATGTGTTCTGAGCTCTGATGCCTGTCAGAAAATCCCAGTACACCCTCACCATTTCTGCAAAAAGAAACGATGCTATCTGTTGAGCGTTCCGCATCCCAGAATGAGACAGTTCTAACAAAACGGGAGGAAAGGAGAGAACTCATGGGATCCAGCCTGCACGCGTTCTCGGAGCCTGACTCCGCACCAGGCTCCATGCCGCTGAGAGCGATGCAAAGATGAAAAGACGCTGTCGCAACCCAGGGAGCTGGCGGGTGGTCAATGGAAAAATCACCCACGGCAGCACCAGCCACCAGAGAGCCCTGCAGCGGACGGGGTTTGAAATGGGCAGTGGGGGGCCATTGTGGGTCCTCACATCTAGTGCGTGTGGGACAGTAATTTGAAGATGGAATGGAATGGAAGAATATTATCAGAGTGTGAAAGTAGTGTGTGTATTTTGTCTCAGATATATAAATATATTGGCTTGTGACACAAAATATATTTCATAATGTGGTTAATTGGAGGGAAAAGCTTGGGAACAGGCAAGAGCTACAGTGGAAAGGGCTACTTTTGCAATAACTGGTCTTAACACAGGTATAAAAACGTGTCAGGAACTGGAAACGCGGCATTGGAATAATGTGCGGGCGTGGCGCTCCCTGTGCTTCCCCAGCAACCCTGGCAGGAGTGGGACAGGGTCGTTTGATGGGGACATGGAGGCTCAGCCAGACTCTCGGATGTCACCCAGCTGAGCGGCCAGAGCACCAGGCCCTGCAGCCACAGACTCTGACCCGGGAGGGTCCTGCCCACCAGCAGCCACCAGGGACAGAGCGTCACCCACGTCACCCAGAGCCTCCACTGCCCGCGACAGCGTTCCTCACCCCACCCCGTCTCAGCCGCCTCTGCAGTGACAGGCAGGCTGAGAGGCTCAATTAGGTTTTAGAACACAGTCTTTCCACCAAGGTTTCCTGGGTACAGAGTCCCCACATTCCTCTCCTGGGAGAACATCTTCCTCCGGCGACTGTGACCCTTAACGCCATCGACTGTCAGCTCCTACGGAAGCCACTGGTGTGAGCTCAGGAAGTGACCAGGGAAGCAAATCTCCCAAGTGCTTATCCCACCCCAGCCCGTGGCCATCACTCCTCAGACTAAAAGGGCCAAGAAGGACAGAAAGGAAGCGCAGGAATAGAAACATCAGGAGTTCCCCTGGAAGAGAGAAGCCGAATGAACTGGGCGGACTGGAGCACCGTCCTGGCTGGGCTGGGGGAGCCGGCCCCGCCCCCATTTACACTCAGTGTCCCGCATGCAGGGCGTGTGGAGGGGGCCTCCCACACTGACACTCCCCCTCAGTGTCCCTCTGAGGGCGCTGGGCTGTGGTTTGTTGACTGGGTGTCCGCACGGAGTAGGTTCTGGAAGCTGAGCTCAGTCTTGGGCACAAGCTTGGCTCTTGCTGGAAGGTCATCGGGCTCCGTGATGACCCCTGTCAGGTATGTCCATGACGTGTGCCCGTATGGCAGTGTAGCCGGGTGGTCAGGGGCACGGCTTCTGGAGCCCCCCGCCCACCCCCGTTTCCTCTGTCAAGTGAGCGGTGGGATGGGGCGACCTTGGAGACTCTCCCAGCACCTCCAGCAGCCGAGCGAGGAACCCACCCGCCGGCCTTGCCGAGCCCACGCTGTCTGCCAGGCCCAGCTCCAGGCTCTGGGGATGCAGCCGTGGCCCTGAGCCCAGTCCTGCCCCCACAGACCTTGCACTGCGGCAGGAGACAGACAATGAGCAAGAAATCAAAGCAACACTCCAGACAGTTTCAGAGACCTAACCGTGCAGGGAAGAACTTGACCCAGGCTGAAGCGGTGGAGTGACGGGCGTGGGTGGGCTTGGATGGGGACTCGGGGAGCTCAGAGGGACATTTGACCGGGGTCCTGAAGAAGGAGAAGGAAAGATCATGTGAGGGGTCAGGGAGGGGGCTCCCTGTAGAGACAGCAGGAGGGTGGAACCTGAGTCACAGCCAACCCCACCCTTCCCAGCAGGCCCTGTGGGACCCACAGAGAAGCCACCTTCTTTCTACCTGCCCCAGACAGAGTCCCTGCAGTTCCAGCTGGGACTCATTCTGGGGCCTACACAGGAGAGTGGTTAAAAGCGTGGACCAGCACCAGGCTGTCTGGGTTTAAATCTCAGCCCTATCACTTACTAATTAACTTAATTACCGCTCTGTGCCCGTTTCCCTGTTCAGAAATGGGAATGGGAATAACAGAACTGTGGTGAGGATAAATGAATCCATTCTCACGGCAGGGCCTGAGGGGCTGGACACCAATCAGAGTGGGTACTTTTAAACCAACCCACATGCACACTGACCCTCTGGGGCATCTTCAATGATAAAGTTACTCCTTTCCATAATGAGTGGGGAAATTAGTGCTCAGACTTGCAAATGTCTGTATTCTGTCTTGACACCAAATGATCTTCCAGAAAACAAGGGCTTGCCCTCCGACTGGAGATGGCGAACACCAGGCTTGTCTTCACTGGGGATTTTGGAAGGGGCCAGTGATCCACAGACCCCAACAGCAGGAAGGACCTTTGGGACTACGCAGTGGTTACAAGGCAGGCCTCTGAGGCCAAACTCAGGTTCACATCACCCCCACCCCCCACACCCCACTTACCAGTTGGGTGACCTTGAACAAGTTTCTTAACCGGCTCAGCCTTCCTTTTCTCGTCTGTAGAAAGTTGATACTAATTATAGAGTAGTCACAGAACACAAATACCCTAAATCCATCCATATATAGCACATCATCCCATGAGTGTGAGTTGCATTGTTCATCCTATTGTCATCACCCAGGATGAGGGAGGGGACAGCTGGAATTCTCAACACTGGTGAGGTTTGCAGACAGGACCTCAGGGGTGGTGGAGGGAGACCCACACTAATCACACTAAGCACGGGGCCCAGAGACAAGCCATTGAGCCACCACAGCTGCCAACCAAGCTTCTTGCCTTGTCAACCTTTTCCTTCATGGTGAACCCATGCGCCCTCACCCTGCTGGATTCCTCATTCCAGACTTCCCCGTGCAAGGTCCTCTGCGAACCTCCGAAGGTGTTCTTGCCCTGTTTCCCTCAGAAGTTAACCACCTCACAGGTCTCCACGTTCTTGCTGCACAGAAACCCAGCCCCGGAGGGAGGCTGCCAGCAGAGCGAAGCCTTTGGTTGTGTCCACAAACTCTGGGAGATGTAGGAAACCCCACGTCTTGCACAAGGATTCCACGAGAGCAGCGAAATAGCCTGTGATGAAACCGAGATGTCAGAATCAATATGCAAAGGGTGTGATTAAAAGGCAAGCATGCTTGGCATCAGAACATCACTCTTAATTGAGCCTGTGCCTACATTTTTACATGTGACAAGGAAATTAATGACAGTGTGATAAACCTTCAAGAAAAATTAATCACCACTGCTTCTTGCTCCTCCCTCCCCTGCCCACCCCTAGAGGGGTCCTGGAGGTGCCCATTACACATGGGGCTGCAGAGTTCACAACAGCCCAGCCCCTCCCTGGCTCTGAGTGAGTTGTTTTCCATCCCAACGGCACACAGCAGCCCCATAAAGAGAAGCTAATGTGCAGAGTAGGTTCTGGAAGCTGAGCTCAGTCTTGGACACAAGCTTCGCTCTTACTGGAAGGTCATCGGGCTCCGTGATGACCCATGTCATGTGTGTCCATGACGTGTGCCCAAAGAGCTGGAAGGGGTGTTCTCTGCACATGGGGCAAAAGCAGGAAATAGACTGGTGGGGTCAGGGCAGGGTTGGGGTGGGAGAAAGGCTGAATGTGGGGGATCAGCAGAGGCAGCAGAGCTGGGTGCGGTGCCCGGGCCGTGGTGGCTGGGCCGCAGTGACGTGTGTACAGGGGTGAGATGTCACCAGGAGCTTCAGCGTCCTCAGGATTCGGGGCAGAGGCTCCAAGAGAGGAGTGGATGGGAAGAGGGGAAATTCATCAGCCCCTCCCCCACCCATCCCAGCTCTGCCCAGGACACTGTGGTGCTTCGTGCAGGAGGGGGACATCAGTCCCGGGAGCTGGCCTGGGCTGTCACTGCTGCACAGACACCAAGCACCGGGAGCAGAGGCACAAGCAGGAGGCAGGGCACGGGGAGGGCAGTGAGCAGGAAGCACCAACGGGCTGCGAGCATCTGCCTTCGCAGTGACCAAAGGGAGAGAAAGGGAGACCAGCAGGTCCTGGGCAGTGGGCCCTCCCAGGAGGTCTCCACAGACAGTGGGTCTGGGGGAATCACAGGGATGGCTCCAGGCAGCCACTTCACAGCTGCCCTGGGACCCCACGGCCCAGCCCCCAACTGCCCTGAGGCCCCACGTCCCAGCCCCTGGCACGAGGTCTCCCAGCCTCTCCTTCTCTCCAGTTTTTGTGACTTGATTGAGCACCAAGGTCTCCATCTGTGCTCCCAGCCCCGACACCCACAGCCTGTGTGTTACCGTCCAACATCCTTCAGTCGTGTCCCCCACACCTGGCTCAGCCTCATGTCCCCCACACCTGGCCCTGCCTCATGTCCCCCACACCTGGCCCTGCCTCATGTCCCCCACACCTGGCCCAGCCTCATGTCCCCCACACCTGGCCCTGCCTCAGACCAGGGCACAGCCTCGATGATGCCTCCCGGGATAGGAAGGGCCCAGGACACCACCGGTGCCCCTCCAGATGGCACAGAAGAAATGGCGCTTGAATCACTCCCATCACCCTGACACCGGGGCTCCTGGCAATGCACAGGAGGGGACCTAGCCATTTCTCATAAGGACTGGAAGCAGAGGGGAAGGCACCCGGCTGATCAGGGCGGCCATGCTTTCCAAACTACTCCCACCTGCAGGTGAGCAACCTGCCCTAGATGTGCCCAGGCGGCTGAAAACCAGCAGAAGATAGACGCCATCAACTTGCAGAGTCCTGCCCGGATTTCAGTTTTAAGAAGTAATTTGCAAGAAATAATTTGCCGCAGTGAGCAGTTGCCAGGCATCCTGGCTGATTGGCGTTTTCTCTTAGTGGCTGTTCTCAGGCTCTGGAGCCAGATTGGGGCTGGGGGCTCCGCCTTGGCCTCAGGGGACCCTCGCAGACTGCAGGGAGCCACAGAGTGCACAGGCCGACTTAATGGACGTTGATGGAGCCCTGCAGGCGGCCATAGCTTAGCATGACGCTCCTAATTCAAGGACAGCGGCCAGTTGTTGCCCATCAGAGCTTACAAAAGACGATTGCTTTGGTCCCAGGGAGCATATGGGGGCAGGTCAGATGCCAAAATCTGGGGCCTGCCACCTGGAGTTTTTCAGCAGTGACCCTTCAGGAGAGATGGCCATTGTGAGGGAGACGGTCATGGTGGGGCTTCTATCCTGCCTCTGCAGGGTCAGCTCAGCTCTGCCCCTGGGGTGGGGTGGGGGTGCAGGAGGAGGACAATGTCCTGAACCTGCTGCTGACCTGGCCCGGTGGGGCCTGCGGGCTTTGCATGGGGCGGGGGGGGGGGGACACACTAGATGCAAATACTACAGGCCTGGGGGTCAGGGGGTTCATGCAGGGGCAAAGGCCAGGGAGGGAGGGGTCTGGCCTTCAGGATGAGCCCTGTCTCCAGCCAGTGGGTGCCATGGCAACCCCAGGAAAATGGATGTCACTCTCCACTCCAAGATGGATGTCACTTTCCACTCTTGTGTATCTTGTCCCTGGATGTTAACCCCCTCCTTTCCCCGGTGATTTCGGGGCTGCACGGGAGATGTAATCACATTTACCAGAGGGTTCTCTCTCCTTCCACCTGCCCACAGTGAGACACTCAGAACTCACCAGATGTAACATAACATCGGGATAAACAGGCCATGTTAAGTCCTTTGAAAGCAATCCACAATTGTAATCCAATTACTATTGGCTGTATTTCTCACGCTACCTCACCCCAACCTCATCCTAAGTGTGCCAAACTCACAACACACACACACACACACACACACACACACACACACACACACACAGCAGATGCCAATTTTGTGCCTCGCCGCCTCACGGAGCAGGGGAGTGCTGAATAGTGAACCGTTGATCGGCATGAATTCATGAGAGGTGGTGGCAGCCCCAAGCTTTTAACTTACAAACAGGTAGCAGGCTGGGTTGCCATGGAGAGCAGGTGGACCGGTGCCAGGGCCCACCCTCAGGACTATGGCCTCCTCTGACTAGGGGGTCACACGGGGCTCAGGGAGGAGGCAGAGGCATGGCCTGGCATTTCAATGATGCCCGACTTGCTGTGTGAGTGTACCAATGCGTGTGGGTGTAAGAGAAGGTATGTGTGTGTGTAAGTTTGCACATATGTCCAGAGCCCACATGTACAGGTTGAAAACTGAATGGCCCCAAAGATCTGCGGGACACACTTTCTGTTCTTCGGGCTTAAGCTCCAAGGGGTCACTGAATGGGCAATTCCTGCTCTGAGTCAGGGCGGCTACTGACCCAGCCCCCAGGAAAGCTGCCCCTCCCGCGCCATAGATGCCCCCCTGCTCCCTCCCCGTCTCCTCACAGCCATCAGCCCTCCCTCCTCTCCTGCCTCTTCCCCTCCTTTCGCCTTCCCGGCCTCCCGCTTCCCCTCTCATTTTCTGTAGCCACATCCTTCCTTGTCCTGCAAGTCCCCTCCCCTCACTATGGATCATGGGAGGAGAGGACCACATCCTGCCGCCTTGTCACACAGAACCCTGACACGGGTTTGTGGCCATTGTTTGTCTAATGATCCATCCCAACACACAAAAAATACACATACATATGCGCACACACACATACATACGCACACACATGCATAAATACACACATGTATACAAATATACACAGAATGTGAACACAGACCAGAAGCAAGCCCTCTGCCCTATGCCTTAGTTTTGGTTTCCCCAGAAGCATTTCCTGAAGCAAGGTTTCAAGTTCAAGTACTTTATTTGGGAGGAGACCGCAAACACCTCCAGTTGCATAGGGCAGGGAGACAGGAAGGGATGTAGCCTGCTTCTCTGGGAAACAGACAAGGGCTCGTCTACAGGCCTCAGGGCTGGGCCAGTGAATGCAGCCGGGAGATGGGCCTGAGGCTCTGGGAAGGAGCGGCCATGCCATCCCAGCAAGGGAAGGCCTTTGAGGCTGGAGTGTGAGCTCTGGTGATGGAGGAGAGGTGGTCAGGGTCCAGGGAAGACAGGGCCATGGGTCACAGTGATGGAAACCAGGAGCTCACAGGCCCTGACTCCTATCTTTAGAAGATCCCTGTGGCTGCTGTGCAGAGTGTGAGCTTCAGGGGCAAAGGCGAAAGCCTGGAACCAGTGAGCAGGCTCGTTACCATCCTGTGGAGATGGTGAGGTCTGGGTCTTCGACTTGAGGAGTTCTGCTTTTATCCCTATATCCCAAAGGGTGAACAAACTCTGTACTTAAAAGAAATCCCCCCTTTTAGAGCTCTGCCATTCGACCCCCTGAACCTTTACTTTGAGGTTGCAAGGCCCCAAGCTCCCTGCCCCACCAGCCCCTCACTTATCCCTGTGCAAGCCTCACAGCAAGCTTTTAGGTCCTGTTGTGGGTTGAACTGTGTCTCCCAAAAGGGACATATTGACGTTCTAACCCCCACAGCACCTGTGAACGTGACCTTTCTTGGAAATAGGGTCTTTGAAGATGCAATCAAGTTAAGATGAGGTCCCACTGGAACAGAGCGGGCTCTAGTCCAATATGACTGGTGTCCCTATAAGAAGAGGGAAATTGGGCACAGACACACGGAGAGGAGGGAGCCAGCGATGGGGCGATGCAGCTATAAGCCAAGGAATGCTGAGGACTGCCGGCATCCACCAGAAGCTGAGAGGGAGGGACTGTTCCTTCCTCAGAGCCTGCAGAAGCAACCAACCCTGCCAACTCCTGGAGTTTGGCCCTCTGACTTCCTGTGAGAGAATCCAGTCCTGTGGTTTCAAGCCTCCCAATGTGTGATTGTTTGTTACAGCAGCCACAGGAATCTCATACAGGTCCCTCAGTCCTTCTTTCTGGTCCCCTCAAATCTGCCTTCCTTGAATTCTCTGGTTCCCCCGCTCAGGGTGACCAGCTCCCCACTGTCCACCCCTGCATGGGGCCTAGTGGTGCCCTGTGCCTGTCATGCTTGGGTCCTGCTCCCTCATTCTGGAACACGGGGCATAGCAAGGCCATCATCTCAGGATCTCTTAGCCAAAGTCACAGCCTGCAGGCCAGGCTTCATTCGCAAGTTTATGTTTTTCTTTTGGACACAACTATTTTATCTTTTTAAATCGCATGTCAAGATTTAAAAATTAGGATGCTTTCTATTAAACTTAGGATTTTCCAGGCCTTCCCAATAAAAAAACATCTGTCCATAGTGGGTTGCTGGATTGTGTCACAGCTGCCCCTGTGGATGGGCACTCACTCTCAAATGTGTCACAGACCCCACCCAGCCCCAGTCCCTCAGAGGGGCCTGGCATCGGCTCAGCTTCAGGACCCAACAGTGAGCAAGATGACAAAGCCCCTGCCAAACAAACAAACAAATGCCCACCATAGTATCACTTAACATTAAGCATCAAGGGGATCAGAGCAAGCAAGCTAAGGGGTTTGAAAGTCAGGGGAGGTGTTATATTCAGGGGGTGGTCAGGAAGGGCTGCTAGGAAGAGGGGAAATGTGTGCAGAGAGCTGAATGTACTGAGCAATGGCTTGATCACACACATTTTTGGAAGAATGAAGCCCAGGTGGAGGAAATAGTGAGCGCAAAGGCCCTGCGGTAGGAATAATCCATGTGGCCAGATGGGCTGACATAGAGCAACAGAGGGAAGGAGGGCTGAGAGCCACCCAGCTCAGATCACATGACACGGTGAGGCGTGTGCATTTTCTTCTGAGTGGGAGAAGATCTGAGCAGGAGGGTGATGTGATCCGACTCAGATTTACAAAGAACACTCCCAGGCCTCCTTTGTGGTTTGGGAAACAGCTACATTCCTTCTGTAGCCTCCCCTAGTCACAGTTTAGCTTTAAATCAGTCAGTTCCTTTACATTTTTAAAGGAAATCTGATACCCCGGGACTGCAAATGAAAACTATCCCTTGCCATAAATAAAAGAGAATCCATGAAAACAAATGCAATGACAACAGAGCAGTGGTGTCCCTTTCTGGCTGCTGGAGACTTTGCCTGAAGCCTGCACTCCTGTTCTCTGTGAGGGGCGGGGAGGTCACGCCAGCGCAGAATGAGACCTTCTCAGTGAAGCATCGGAGGGGCTGTGGGAGACTTGGTAGAAAATACATCTGCACTGTGGGATTCCGGGGTGACAGTGCTGGTTAGGATACCACCCAAAATCAAAACGCAAACCATCATGTAGAATAAGACTTACCCTTTTCCTGCCCTAGATGGATTCACTCAGTGGATATAGTGTTGGCCTGCGGAATGAAGGGTCCCAAGTTTAATTCCTGTCAGGGCATATGTCCAGGTTGTGGGCGTGCAGGAGGCAGCCAATCAATGATTCTATCTCATCATTGATGTTTCTATATCTCTCTCTCCCTCTCCTTTCCTCTCTGAAATCAATAAAAATATTTTTTTTAAAAAAGACTTACCCTGCCCTAACCGGTTTGGCTCAGTGGATAGAGCATCGGCCTGTGGACTGAAGGGTCAGGTTTGATTCCGGTCAAGGGCATGTACCTTGGTTGTGGGCACATCCCCAGTAGGGGGTGTGCAGGAGGCAGCTGATTGATGTTTCTCTCTTGTCAATGTTTCTAACTCTCTATCCCTTTCCCTTCCTCTCTGTAAAAAATCAATAAAATATATTTTAAAAAAAAGACTTATCCTTCTCATCACTACCTACAGGGCTGCTCCCTGCCTCCTCCAACTCATCCCACATCTGTTTTCTAACCATAAGAACCTTCCCTCTGACTTTGGAATTTGCTAAATCCTTTTCCACCTAAAACTGTTAGAATACCTCATTGATGGCACATCAACTTATGATCAGGTTATGTAAGAGAGTGACTTCCATCTTGCTACACGACTTTCTTATGTTACATTTGATGTTAAAAGTTATCATGTTGGGAGGAATCCAAGTGGCAAGGAACTGAGGGTGACCTTGAGCCAACAGCCAGCAAGGAGTGGAGGCCCTCAGTAAAACAACCAAATTCTGTCAATAACCATGTGAGTGACCTTGATAGCAAACCATTCTCACTTGAGCCTTCAGATGAGACCACAGCCCTGGCTGTCACCTTGATTATAGGCTGCAAGAGACCCTGAGCAGAGGACCCAGAAAAGCCATGCCCAGTGTTCTGACTCACAGACACTATGAAATAATGAGTCAGTGCCATTTAAGTTGCTAAGTTTATGATCATTTGCTACTGCTCGGCAATAGGTGATTACCAGTAACATAGTAGGTCTACAATAAATCATCAGCAAATATGTAAATGAACAGAATAATTTAAGAGGAAATGCTGCCTGAGCTTGGCAAGGTATCACCAGGATTGCACCCCGGCTGTTTTCCTTCCTTGTCCCAGGCCCACTGAGCAGGGCCCCATGATTTTAGATCAACCCAACTCCTGCCACCTGCACACCTGCCGTATCCAGGGCAAGTCCCAGGCACTGTGCGCAAGGAATCTGAAACCCAACTTTGTCCCTGCCCTCCTGGAGCTCACTGGCCAGAGCATGGGATCTTCCAGAACCGCCTCCCACACACAGAATTCACAGGGGCCAGGCAGGCAGCAGACAGAGCTGAGACCACCTGACCCACTCCCCTCACCTGGGAGTGGCTGCTGTAACAGCACTTGCAGCTCACGTGGGGCTGAGGTCCCAGCCTCCAAGACACCCCAAGGCCTCCCTGGCTGCTTGGCAATCAGGCCAGGTACCTGTAAGGAGGCGTGACTCTCATTTCACTTAATTGAAAAATCCACATCATCAAAGACAGCTTCGTGCTCAGTGGCCCTTTCTTCCCTCGCCAATGACCATTAACCTTTAAAAAGATGCTTTATGAGCCATTTGCTGAGCCTCATTCTCCGTGCCAAAGTGTAATGAGGCTCGTAAAGGGCCAGACCCGGGAGGGGGCATGTGAGAAATGCCACGAATGGGAGGCCCGGGCAGAGCCGCCCCTGGGCCACCCAGCCACATGGGAGCCAGGAGTGCATGCAGCAGCAGCCACGCCAGAGCCCAGCCCTCAGCCACCGTCTCCGGGACAGTCGAGTCCACGTCCTGTTGAAGCAGGGAGTTCGACTGAGCCAACAAATGAACAAGAGAGAGCCTGTCAGTCCTCTGGCCAAAGCCCTCTGCCTCCACCTGCTCAGAGAGAAACCAAGTCCTCACAGTGGCCGCGGGTCTGCCTGCCTCGGGCCCTCACTGCTCTGGTTCCCCAGCCCCTCTGCCCCCCGCCCTCTCCTCTCCAGCCATAATGACTTCATGGCCTCCTGGATGTGCCTGCAAATGCCAGGTCAACCCACCTCAGGGCCTTTGCACAACCATTCCCTCTGCTGGTCTTGAGGCTGCTCCCTCTGTGTTGCTTTCTCAGAGAGAATTACCTGCTTTCACTTTATAAAAAAACACCCCCATCGCATCCTCTACACGCACTGTCCACCTCTGGCTTCATTTCCCACCAAAGCACTGACCCGGACCTGACATACTGTACCTTTGACTGATTTACACGTCACTCTCCTCTCTCAGCATACACGCCGAGGGAGCTTTCTGCTTTGCTCACTGGATTGTTCCCAGTACCTAGGACACCGTCAGACACATAGCAGACACTTCATGAATATTGTGGAGTGAGTAGGTGAGTGAGTGAGTGAGTGAGTGAGTGAGTGAGCGAGTGAATGAAATCATACCTGAAGGACAACCCCCAGGACGAACTTGGTATGAAAGGTGTGCAGTCCTAGTGCCCACACCCCTCCATTTGCTGAAGGGCAGACTCAGAAATACAATTGTCACGGGGACAGCACAGGCCAGGGTCTGACTGACAGCAAACAGGCCCTCACAGCCAGGCCCTTGGAAAGGGGCGGAGACCTGAGCAGGGAAGGGGGAACCTCTGAGGGGTTGATCCCCAGAGCAGCTGCTGTTCCCTCCGAGTTCACGGGAGCATCTGCTGGTCCTCGTCCTGCTGCCTGGAGTCCTCTCCCCACGGCCGACCCAGGGCGGCTCCTCCCATCACTAGGGTCTCCGCTCGGTGCCCCTCCTCAGACAGCCCTCCCTGACCCCGGGTCTAACAGGACCCTCCCCTCGGTCACACCTCCGAGGTGTATTTTCCTCGATGCACTCGCCATGCTCTGAAATTCTCTGCTTCACTCATTCATCTCCTGGCTTGTTCTCTGCCAGCGCCAGTGAGGACCCAGCTCCGTGAGAAGGGGGACCTCGCCTCTCCACTGAACCCCTGGGCTTACCTCAGGGTCCCACACACAGTAGGTGCTCAACAGACACCTGTGGAATGAATGGTGGGAGGAACCCAGTGGTGTCGCCACTGTGGGGACTTGTCACATTGGAAATTTTCATTTCTTGCAGCTACCACGGCTGTCATCGCAGGTGGGTTAGCTGCTGTCTGCCGTGGAAATGGTCATGAAGACAGGAGGGTGAGCAATTAGCTTCCCCAAACCCCTCGGGCTTTGCTGTAGCTCAATAAAAAGGTTACATTTCTTTCTTTGGAGTCTGTGTTCAGTGAAGCTCTCAGTAAGGCAGAATATAGCCATCACTGGCTTTTTCCTTTTCCCCTTTAGCAACAACACTGTCTTTGAGAAACCAGTTCAGTATCTGCACCTCCCCTCCACCTGGGGAGGACCGGGGGTCACACTCCAAGGCTGGCCATGCAGGAGTCTGGGTCCAGTGACCAAGACCTAGTCCCCCTTCTGCTCCTGCTCCTGCCCAGGTCACAGCACAGCCTGGAGCTCTCGGTGCCACCACCTGTGAGGCGGGGACTGTGATGAAGCAACCCCTGGGTTTGACCTTTACTCATGAGGGTCCCTGACAGGGTTGGGGATGAGGAATCCTGCTGGGGACAGGCTCCTGGAGTGGATATTGTGCTCTGGCCCTATCTCCTCCTAAGGAGAAGGGCTGGTCAGGTCTCCCTGGAGGATTCAGCTCACCCCGATTCCCACCAGTGCACCCCGACAGCACACTCTCCCCATCCCCCCTGCTGCCTGGAACCCAAGGATGCCCAGGCTCCTGCCCCCCGAGGCCTGGTGCCCTGCTCCCCATTCCTTCAGGTCGGTTCCTCTTGTCCGCGCCTCAGAACTCAGTGTGGATTCTGTGCCTGCACCTCAGACCCGAAGGATGCAGCCACCACCTCCACCCAGGACAGGTGTGCCTGAGCCCCCAGTCCCAGGCGGGTCCTTCCTGGCACATTGTGGATGATAGAGCATCTCCAAGGAATCACAGACCCTCAAAGTCCTCAGAAGCATCAAGAGCTTCAGCAGGGAGCCCCCTATGGAGACGTGCAGGAAAGGCAGGACAGAGGCGTGCTCAGGCCTCTGCATGTTGATTCAGGTTCATGGCTCCTGATCCCCTCCCTAAAATCTCCCTCCAATAGGCAAGCCTGGCTGTCCCACTCACACCCTGAGGCCGGCCAGACTGCCCCACTGCTCTCCACAAGGAGCAGTGAGGATGGGGAAAGAGAGAGGGCGTTGATGTGCACATACACAAGGGCTTGAGCAAGGTCCGGAGCTTGAAGTCCTCTGGGACCAACAACTGCTCCGTGACAATGGTCTCTCTGAACACTCAAACAGTTCTCAGATGTATTTCCACAGGAACAGCATCTAAAGGGGGATTGTGTTCCCATTATTTGTGGGTATCACTTCAAACATCAGTTGCTTGAAATAAGTCAGATTCATTCTGCTCCCCCTCCCCCTCCCACTCCCCCTAGGACCCAGTGGTGCAACCTCTGTTGGGGACCGATTCAGGGTTTGATGGGGTTTGGGTGGCTTTCCACAGAATGGTAATTGCAAACGATCCGGGGCCGAGGTGTGTTGGAATGCTCATGTTGACCAAGTCCCTCCTGAATTAAATCATTTAATAAACGAAATGGGAAAATCCTCATCTTCCTTTTGAATGAGCTGTGAAATAGGCTCTGGGATTGGCCTCCAGGGTGAAGTGGTTGGCAGGGCCTGGCACCCAGATCATTTTCTGAGATGTCAGAAGCGGGGGCGCCAGCAGGACATGGTGCTCAGGGAGACCCCGTCACAATGTGCAGTGGAAGAGCTCGTGTTGGCCAGCACCTGGAGCTGGAGCAGCTGGAAGGGGCGAGTCTGGGGTGCCCGTGGCGTGCCAGGTAACCCCATGCTAACTGGCGGATCTGAGACAAGGGCTGAATTCCTTAGCCTCCCACCACGGAGCAGGCTTGGGCTCTGATGCAGAGCCGCTCCCGTCTGCACTCTGGGTCACTGACATACTTCTCGAAGAGACTGCTGGAGTTCCTTGTCATACAGGGCTGCTGGGGCACAGGTGGGGACTGGGCTTCCTTGTGGGCTTGAAGGCAGGACCAATCCGTCCCTAAGATGGTGGAACCCAGGACTAGCTGGTTCCAGCAATGAATTCTCTGCAAATTAAAATAACAACGAAGCACATCACATCAGATTTGCACCAACACTCCTCAATGCGTATTACGCTGTGCCTGTGAGAACAGTGACATGGCACAGAATGCCCGCCAGTGGGGGCTTCGAGGGGGAAGCACCAGCTCCAAACCTGGGGTCTGGGAGACAAACCCAGGGGCTTGCTGTCAGGTGTCAGAGCAGCTCTGTGTCCGGCTGCAGCTCTTCTCCAGTCAGCCAGGGCAGGACACACGTCTGCGGGTCTCAGGTCTGAGCCCAGGCCTGGCTCTTCTCCAGCCATCAAAAGTCAATTCGTGTTACAAGTTCATCAGAAATGGTCCCCAATAATTGCGAAGTATTAATGAAAAGTAATGAATGTCTTAGCAATGTTCTTTTTAAATGAGTTTCTTAATAAAAATATGGGCACGACTTAATCATCTAGTGGCCCATTATCCACCAGAGAGATGGATAGTGTCCTTGGCTTCTCTCTGTTCCTCTGAAGAAGAAATGAGGGAAAGTTAAAACTACATGGGCTTTGGAATTAGGCTGCCATGGGTTCAAATCTCAGTTTGGACACTTTCTGGGTGACTCTGGGCAAATTACTTAATATTTCTGGAATTTAGTTTCCTCGTCCATAAAATGGGCATGATGCATAGGTTGACGTCACAGTAAAGGAAATAGTACAGGTAGAACACCTCATGTCACACCTGGCACTTTCCTTGTCTTTCTTCCCTGCACTCAGCTGGGACACCACCAAACATTAGGAGGTCATTGATTTGGGTGATCCTGTCAAAAGCCTCTGGGAGGTCCCTGGCTGGGTAGCTCAGTTGGTTAGAGCGTCATCATGATACACCAAGGTTGCAGGTTTGATCCCCGGTCGGGGCACATACAAGCATCAACTAATGAATTGCATAAATAAGTGGAACAAACTGATGTTCTATTTCTCTCTGTGAGTCTCTCTCTTTCTCCCTTTCTATCCCTCTCAAAATCAATAAATAATATTTTTAAAGCTGTGGCCCATTTAGAAAATAAAAAGTCCACAGGTTCTGAGAGACACAAACCAGAAGCTGAGGCTAATGGGTACAAATGCCTTTAATCAAGTCATCTGCTCACTTTGGTGCCACTGTGGCTCCTGCGCTGTGGTCGGTGCCCAGATGTCAGGACAGTGGGTTTCCCGAAAACTCCCACCTCCAGGTGCCCAGCTGGACTGTCCATTTCACTGCAGATTGTCCCTTAAATCGCCCATAACACGATTAGATCAGGAACAAATTACTCGCTGTATCTGCCTTGTGTACACACAGCCAACACTCACATGTCTCGCTGCCAACCTTCTTGGGAAATGGTGTCATTTGTCAGATTTCCATTTTCTCTGCAGCGGCCTCTTTCCTCCAGGCCCATCAGGCTTGGTGCGAGCAGCACACTCTCAGGGCCTTGCACCCCATCCCCTGAAGAGCGGCGCTGAGGCGGCAGATGCAATCATGCGGATTGTTCACTGCACACCTCCAGGGGGCATGTTCCCTGAATCACCATGGGATGTTTTATAATTTGCAAAAGCCCCAACCCTATGTGGTCACATTTGACCTTCATTATAGCTGGCCAATGGCAAATGATACTGCATTTCACACATCTAAGGCAAAATTGATCAGAGGATACACCATGGTTTTATGTACCACCAAGAAAGAAAACGTTGGCAATTAAATTATGACAAAATGATAAAACTCCATAGATTGTGATACAACCAGATTAGTGAAAAACCTGCATCGCAGAACCAAAGAGATTCAGTATTCTTTCCATTTTATAGATTCAAAAAGTGATTCCAGGGGATTCCCTGAGAGGGAAGATGGTCTGCCCAGCTCACAAGTGTCGCAGGACTGGGACCTGAACCTGCCTTTGACCCAGGGAAGTTCGATGATGCTTCGACGTGTCCACTAAATGTTGGCATGAGCCTTGAGGTTCATTCACAAGAAGAAAGATGGATAAGTATGGCCGAATCCACAAGCTGTGCCTGAATGACTATGATGCTTCTAATAAGAGTCTTTTTAACACAGATATCTGGGACCTCTACCAGCTCTCCGTTCGCAGTCTGCACTGGGTGTCATGAATTCTTGGACATGAATTCACGTGCATCTAAGGCTTCTATGTTCTCTGCCTGTTGGAAGGAGGGTGAACTAGGGGACATTTAATCACCTGTTTCCACACTCTGGTCCCATGATACTAGTTTGACTACACAGGATCTCTAATACTTCCCCATCACAAGCACTCAATTTCATACACGAATAAGTCAAGGTCAAATGGGAGGAGGACGAGGGGGCCAGGCCATGTTTTCCCGTCGCCTCCTAAATGGTTCCTTATTTCACACTGATACAGATCAGGGGCCCTGGATTACGCTGACAAGCTCAGCAATGGCCTGCTACTCACCAACAACACCAAGGTCCTGTGTTCTTATTGGGTTGTTGATGTTGATTGAGGAGGATGTCTCTGAACTTGAAACTGTGTTGTTTACCCACCAGGGACCTTGAACTTGAGAACTTCCTACTTCACGTAGAGGTATAGAGGTACAGATGACTTGCCTGCTGGGAGTATTCTCCAGGGACATAAATTAGAGTGGGTTGGAAGAAAGGGAAAGATGCATTCCTAATTGGGCATCATTACAGGGCTTCCAGAAGCTAAAAGAGACATGGTGTCAACATTGAAACCCCAGAAGCGACAGGAAGGGACCGCATTTAGAACCAGAGGTCATTAACACAGGCAACTGGAGTCTCTATGACTCTGAGGGGGAGGGAAACTGGCTCTGACAGGAGACAGTGTGTTCAAGTGGGCATTTAGTATCTCTCAGAGGCTCTAGTTTTCAGATGGTGACTCCAGGGATCCTTTAAGGAGGATAACTGATTACCTGGCAAAGAACCTGTACCATTTCCTCCTCACAATGGAAGGGGAAAGCAGCAATCCAGCTCTTTGGAGCAGAAAAGGAGCATTTTTTTCAGAGAAGACTTAGCAAGTTTATAACAATCGGAGTCGGAGGAAACCCAAATGCATCTCACCTGTTTGACAAATAAAATTTAATTAAGAGACTCTTAATGCTGGAAAAACAGTCCTGCCTGTGCCATGCAGGGAAAGCGACAGGCGGAGACGAGAGTCCCCTTGAAATACAGCCAAGTGTCGGCCCCTTAATTATTCATAAACGTCCTTGTGGCTGAATTTCACTGCTTCACCTATTTTTAGTTAATTCTCCATTTTTTTACTCCAACAGCCATTTGTGTTGCTTAATGAAAAAGTTAATTCATCCCACAGTAAACACAAATGAAACAGAGAGGATTGGGTTTCCCACTCAAGGAATTTTGCAAATTTTAACATTTTGCAGGCACGTAAACCATGGGCACTGAAGTTATTTGCATGGAGATGCACCTGTGTCTCCCAGTTCCCCACGCAAACCTGTAGCCCTGGCAGGATCTCAACCGCCTGGCCAGCTGGTCCTTGCCAGCTGACGCTCCCAAAGCAGGTCCTTCCATTGTGACCCCTTCACCAGTCCTTCCACGACCCGTGTGACTCAGGACCCGTCCTGAGGCTTCTCCTGCTTCAGGCTGGGAGCCCCGAGCAAGATCCCACGGCTGACCGACTCTCAGACCCCTGCTGCCCACGCCAGAGTTTCTTCCTGGATATTTCCTGACCGTCTGCTCTGATTTTCAAAAAATATTTTTTTATTGATTTCAGAGAAGAAGGGAGAGGGAGGAAGAGATGGAAATATCAAGGATGAGAAAGAATCATTGATCGGCTGCCTCCTACATGTTCCCGACTGGGAATTGAGCCCATAACCAAGGGATATGCCCTGACCTGGAATCGAGCCATGACCTCCTGGTCCATAGGCCCATGCTCAACCATGGAGCCACACAGGCCAGGCTTCTCCTGAGATTTGACCAAGGTCCTAAAACATACCATAGCTACTGTTATTATTATCCCATTTTACAGATGAGGGCACTGAGGCACAGGAAGGTTGCCAACCTAGAAATAATCACCATCAGAGTTCCTGCTCTCAACTACCTCTTCTGAACAAAAGGCT
Source organism: Cnephaeus nilssonii (assembly GCF_951640355.1). Taxonomy (NCBI): domain Eukaryota; kingdom Metazoa; phylum Chordata; class Mammalia; order Chiroptera; family Vespertilionidae; genus Cnephaeus; species Cnephaeus nilssonii. The sequence goes on along the minus strand of NC_137082.1, from coordinate 67,007,454 downwards.
TTCTCTAGGAAAAAAAAATGAAACTGCATTTGATGAAAAATCAGTTTTCATTTCATTTTAACAACTTTTAGTGGCAAATATGCCCTAATTCTTAGAGTAATTAAAGAATCAATCAAGTACTAATTTTTTGCATTGTTTTTTTTCTGATAAAATTGTCACACAGTCAATATCCTTCCCTCCAGGTTTGACTTTTCAGCAGGATCAAAGGAGAGTTGTTTTCAAAAAGCCTCCAGGGCTTCTGGAGCCTCCCAGAGCCTCTTCTAGTCCTTTCACAGCCCTAACTCTCCTGTGAATGTCCTGCCTCATCCTCTTCTCCAGTGTTAATTGTTCTGAATCTTCCAGATCTCAGTGTCTGTGACTTTGTGGGCAATCCAAGGAATGCTGCTCCCTGTTATGTGGTAAGAGCTTACAAGCTCACCCTCAGCCCCATAGTGCCCCCACCCCCACATCTGCTGGGAGCCCTAGTGATGACTCACCTGGTCACTCACACCCGGTGGTGTGCAGAGGACAGACAGCCTTAAGGACCGAATGTGAAACGTTCAGAAATTTTAGTAACTGGTACTTGGAATCAACAATTGCTACAAATAAGGGCCTTTTTATCCCTAAAGCACCAGGTTACCAACATGCCACTGCAATCACACCTCACGCACAACCCTGACATTTGTAGGGAACCCCCTGTTATCAAATTTGGGGGGCCCTCCAGTGGCTCCCATATCCAAAACCTAGCTTTCTCCTTTCACTCACTTCACTAGAAGGGGATCATGAGCCCCCAAACCACGGTGCTGAGACCACTCTGCTCCTCAGCACCATCCACTAGCAAACCAGGAGCCCCCATGGTTTGTCCTTGGACAGCTATTCGGTCTTTACTTGGATAGCTATTGAGCGCTCACTGTGTGCGGGAGCTGTCCTGGGTGCTGAAATGGTTTGTTTTGGAGCAATCAGATGCTGAGCGGTGCAATGATCTCAGACATATGACTCTAGCTGAATGCTCCTATCAGACAAGGAAGGGGGTGTGGCAGTCTGTGATAAATAGGCCTGTCCTTTCTGGGCCAAGCACACACAAAAAGAAGATGAGACAGTGAGTATTTCATTCCGAATCAAGCAACAGATCTCAACTGTGGACTTCACTGTGGCAGAGAAATGGATGGAGGTAGGGTGCTCTGGTCACATGCTCCCCAAGCTGTCCATAGGAATGTGCCCTCAGTCCAAGGGAGCCATATCTGAATCATCAGGAACACTAGCCAGATCCTCTCCCCCAGTCACCCTTCACATTCTTGTCCCCAGCCTCCCACAACCCTCCAGGTTCCTAGACTATTCCCCCCGACCCAGAAGCCCTGCGTCTTCTGGTACCCACTGTGGCCTAGTGGTCAGTCATTCCTGCCCAGTCCAGACTGCCAGTAGGCGTCAGGGAGAGGAGAACCTGAGCTCCTCAGAACCACATGACCTCAGAAAGGAATGCACAAATCACAGTCACATCCACCACGGTGTGAGGCTTCAAATGCCAGAAAATCTGTTCTGATTACCTAGGCTTCATCCAACACCTCCCAGGCCTGCTGTTACCGGGATCTCCAGAGATGCCAGACCCAGGAGGTGTGGACAGAGGGCTCAGATCTGCTACGTCTGTTTGACTATTGATTGCTAGCCTCCGTGTCCTATTTCCCCCGATTGTCTCACTGGGCCATGCCATACACCCGGAGTCAATAGTTCCTGAAGGAATGATGGAAACTTTGGTTTGGGAAGGGGCTGTTGACTTTCAACCTTGGAGCGAGAATCATTTCAGATGCTCAAATAATCAAGAAATCTTTACTTTAAATTTTTCATTAAATATATTTTCCGAGATGTTGAGGGTTCCTTTTTTAGTTTCTTTGCCCATGTGGAAGTAAACAGTGAGTTGCCTGAATGTGGAATGTAGTTAGTAGAGCTGCCTTAATTGGCTAATTTGCTTATACCTCTACTGGAGTGCAATCAGAAAGTGTCTTCATGGAATGTCATTCAGTTTAGTGAAAGTGTCCTCTCCTTCCACAGTTGGAGGGGACATGAAACAGGGGATGGGCTGGGGAAGGGTGGACTATATCCCCACCCATTCACCCTGAATAAAATACTCTAATTTTCACACCCTGGCACTACAATCTACTCTAATACATGGGAAGCAGACACCTGCATGTGTCATAAGAGTCTTGGGAGCTTTTCAAATCCAGGAGGAAGCCCCTTTGCTTCTGCCCATGTGTTTTGAATCCCATAGAGCAATGGCCAGGGGTCCAGGCTGCCCCCAGACCAGACCTACCTCCCACTCCCAGGCTCACCCCCCTCAGACCATGTCTCCATGCCTCCTTTCCTGCTGTGAAGCAAAGGGGTGGAGCTACTGACAAGGAAGGTCCCTCCTGGGCAGTCCTATGAACTATTCAAGAAACAGAGGGGAACATTACCAGCTTTCCCAGACTCACTCCCTTGGCCCAGGTTCAGCTTAGGTGAGAGGTCCAGTATCTCTGTTAATGTCTCAGCCCAAAGAACACAACCCTCCCTGATACAAAGGTTTGAAAAAAACATAAGCTGAGGTCAGAATCTTTAAAATCTCCATGTTCAGGTAGCTTTTGACCCTCTCTCCTTATGACTAATCGGTTTGAAACCTTTATGTGAGATGATGGGTTTTCTAGGGACAGGTTTGGGACTTTTCTAAGCCTTGATTTTCTTGTCTTTTAAAGGTTGTTGTTTGAATTAGATAAATAATGTAGGAGGAAGTGCCTAACCACAGTGCTTGGCTCAGATGTTTTATTAACAAATTTATTCCTTCACTCCCTCCCTCTTTTCCTCATTAGCAGTTTCTCTTGAATAAGAGAAACAATTGTTTTTGAAATCTGTCCAGATTTTATTCTTTGGAGGTTAAAAATACAACAAGCCTGTTCCTCTTGTCAGAGGCTTCGTAGCAACCAGAGGACATGATTTCTTAGAGATAAAAGTCTGACTGCCTACAATTCTGACCACAATTCCTGTCCCTTCTGAGGTTCTTTTTTCACTTCATTTTAGTTTTCCCAACCTCTTATTTTTAAAAACAGCAAACCCATAGAAAAGTCGGGAGCAGTACAGTGAACATCGCATGGCCTTCACCTAGATTCACTAGCTGGCAACTCTAGGCCACATATGGGGCATGTCTCCATGAACATTGTGTGAGTGTGTGTGTGTGTGTGTGTGTGTGTGTGTTTTGTGGTGTGTGTGTGTGTGTGTGTGTGTGTGTGTAGTTTTCCTTTTCTGGCTAAATCACGTGAGACAGTGGTGCAGAGATCATGATATCTCATTCATAAACACTGCAGTGTGTATCTCCTGAGGAATGACTTTCCCTATGTAATCACAACACACTCAAGACAGTGAATGTTGGCACAGCAATTTAATCTAACAAACAGTCAAAATTGGTGCTTTTTAAAAACTTCAGGTCACGCATTGCATTTGGTTGTCATGATTCTTTCATTCTCTTTAATGTAGAACAGGGAGCCTTCATTTTGTCTCTTATAATGTTGACCTTTTGGAAGATTCCAGACAGTTACCTTGTGCCAGGAAGTGCTCAGAGACGATGGGAACAGGCCAAAGGGAAACAGGAGCTATGGCAAAAGAGCTCCCACTGGACAATGTGAAAATATTTGAGCATAAAAAATGCTTGGAAATAGATACGGACATATTAAATGTTTGAAAAATAATCTATGAATCCATAGTGATATTAAAAGATGATGATTCAGGTCAGGGGCAATTCTTTATAGAATACTGCCTGCTGATATGTGTAAGGAATTACAGAATTTGAAAAGGTAATAATTGACTCAGGTGTAGACGATTGGTGGATGCCAAGATCACTGGGAAAAAGATTCTGGGGCAACAGGATATCTCACAGGATCTTACAGTATCACCCTACCTGTTACTTAGCAACTGCAAAGGGAGAGAGGACCCTTTACAACAGAGAAACCTGGCAAACACCACCTTAACCCAGGGCTCAAACCGGGCGTCCTGATGACAGGCCGGGCAGAGCCTCCCTCCGCAGCAATCCTGGCAACAACATTTGGTCTGACTCTACATGAAACAGTCACACTCATCCAGACTGTGGGACGTCCTAGAAGCCAGCAGGCCCGGCTCCCATCTGACCTTACCTGGGGGTCAATAGACACTCCATGCTCTGAGCTCTGCCTCGTGCCAGGCCCTGTGCTAGTTCTAGAGATGCAGAGATGCCACCTTGGCCTTCAAGGATGGAAGTGATGCTCAGGAGTCTGTCCTTGGGTCTCAGGTGTTTGGGCCATCTCCAAGTTATTGCAACTTCTCCTCCAAAGAGTTAAATTTAAAAAAAAAAAGTATATATGTATATGTATGTATTTATTATACCAAGTGGGCTGGTTTCACAAAAGTGTCATTAGGGAGGTGCACTCAGGAGCAATCTGCGGCTCTTAGTCGTCCCATCAAGCAAAATGGCCCAGGTAATTGGGACTGTTACCATCACAGCTGCCTCAGGACCCGTGGCTGCAACAACATCAAAGCGCGTCTTTCTGGAGGCGTCAGCCACGCGCCCGCCAGACCAGGAGCTTTCACCATCGTGTCTGAGCCCCTGCAGCGCGGCTGCTCCTGAGAAAGCCCACTCGGCCACAAAGGGCGGCAGCAGCTTCAGAACCAGCGGGAAAGCGCTGGGGAGTCGGGTCTGCAAAGGCCAAAGCAGATCATTTGGTCTAGAGTTTGGGTTCTTTAAGGTTCTAACTATCCGTCTCAGCAGCCTCCGAGGTGGCTCTCTAAGGCCTCAGTCGCTCATTCCACACATAGTTCAGGGGCCCAGTGTGTGCCAGGCACAGCTGAGGTCTTCATGCTTTACACAGAGCCTTAGGCTGGAATCTTCCAGAAGCCAACCCAGAGACTGGGTGTTATTAGTGCAATAGTTGATCTGGAGGAGATTTCAGGGCACTCTGGCAGGAGAGCAGGGAAGGGAGGCACCAAGGAGAGGATTATCATACCCACCCTGGTGGGACACTAAGCAGGTGACCACTGTGGGACCCTGAGCTCAATCTCACTGGGTCATGTGGGAGACGGTGTGGGACAGGCCTCCGAGGGGATGTGCTGAGGGGGAGGCAGCTGGGGTTTGTCCCACCAGCTCCCATCTGGCCTTCATGGGGCTGCTTCCCAGGGTGTCAGGTCCCAGTCCCCCTAATCGTCCATCACCCACCGAGCTCCTGAAGCTGAGGCCTCAGAGGGAGAGCCCATGGGGCAGTAAGAAGCCACCACGGGGCAACATGCCAAGGAATGAGGGGACAGGTGGCACCAGCTGTGTGCTGCGCTGACTGTCCTAAGCTGTCACGGTCCCACAAAAACCAAACTCAGGAAAGGATAAATAATAGGTTTTAGAGGCTTCGAACATAATCCACGGCAGAAATAGAAGGAGCTGATTTGGTGTGTGGAAAAGTTGAGTCTAGACAGATGAAATGAAACATTCACCAGAGTTAGAAGCAAATTTTGCTTCTTAAGTGGGCAGGTTAACAGTCTACCCCAGGTGGTAAGTGACAGAGCACAGGCCACGTTTAGCCAGGAAATATGTCATGGCCAGCCCATAATTCAGTGGTCTGTACTGTCGGTTTTCAACATTAAAAATGAGAAGATTCCACAGCATATATATACATCAAATCATCGTGTTGCATGCTTTAAATATCTTACAATTTAGTTGCTATTATGCCTCAATAAAGCTGAAATAAAAGAGAACATTTCACATAAAAATCTAGAATTTCGGATTCCTCTGAAAAAATCAAAGTCATGGCACAATGGATGTACCTTCCATCAGGCAACGCTTGACCGGAGCAAGGCATGCGTTGAACTTGCCACACTCCCCACCCCTCTCTGCTTCTCCTCCACAGGGAAGCCCAGAGCCATCAATCACTATTTACTCTCTCTCAGACTGCTGGCATTTTTTTCCATCGTAAAAACAAATCTACCATCTCTCTACTAAAAACAAAAGATAGATCAAGAGAGCCACGTGTTTCAAGAGAAACGAGAGCACTTATTTCTTTGTGGAAATACATTCCCTGTGTATTTACTATGCAAACAAAATGCAATTGTCTTGAAAATTACACTCAACCTGCTTCCCCCACAAGCTCCAGGTAGGAGCTTGGCCTCTGTAAGCGTGTGAGTTAGGAGCCGGTTCACACAGTCTCTAGGTACAACCTCCGTTCTCCTTTTCACAGCCCCTAACCAGAGCAGCTCTGGCCCCTCCAATCAGACCAACAGGCCTGCTCGCATTTGCCAGATGACATCACCCCTGCAGGAGCCAAGCCTCTATTTGGAGGTGTTTTCTTCCATTCTTTGTTGTTTTATTCCCCCTTTTAGGCCCAGGAACCCATCCAAGCCATGTTTGCTTCCCAACATGTGAACGCGAACAGCCGGCCCCGCACACTGAAGGGGCCCAGGCTGCCTTCATTACCGCGGGGACACGCCGCGCTGTAGAAACGCCCGGTGGAGGACAAAGCCCTCCGCTGGGGAGGAAAATGAGCTGTACACAAACAAGAACACATTTCATCCTGAATTAAAATCTTCAGCACTCGCTCGTTAGAGAACTCTGGCTGTTTCTTTTCTTTTCCGTGTTTCCTCCCCTCCCTGCCAGGGGGTGGGGGAGGTTCTTGGCAGTGGGGCCAGGCTGTGAGGCCCCGCGGGGGTTTCTCCTGTCATTCCCCTCCAGGTCGGTCCTTCTCTTGCCTTTGTGGAAGCTGCAGTTGCACCAGGCCTGTCCCTTGCTGTGCACAGCGCCCCCCGCAGCCCCTCAGAGTAAATCGTCCTCTGCAGCAAGCCCTCCTCCCGGGCCCAGGCTCAGCCCAGGTGGATGAATGATTAAACGTGATGAATAACAGTGAGCGGAAGGCGCGATGCAGGAAAGTGCTCGCTTTAGCTGAAACTCCCAGATTTACTGCCGAGCGCCACAAATAATGAAATCATCCATCTTCCACGGACTGAAACAAGGAATCCGCTGAGGCCAGTTCGCACTGGACAGTGAGAAACAGTCCTGCCTCCTCTGCAGAGCGACTTGTGTCCTGGGATCTCCCTGCTCCAGCGGCCCAGCTAATCCCGGGCACCCTGGGGACTGTGCCCAGTGGACGGCCCGCCCCCCAGGTCTCCCCTGAGGCGGAGGGGGGGGGGGAGTCGCCAACACCCTGGCCCATCACCTGCGGGGGCCAGGTGGTCCTTGGACTCCTCTCTCCCTGAAATGTGCTAACTCAGGACTTGTACCCTCAGCCTTCAAGGAGCAAAGGAGGTCTAGGAAGGGATGGAGGCCCTTTGGCCCCAACTTCCTCAGTGACCATCACTCTTACATGTTACTGTCATAAAACAACTTAATTTTCATCACTTCTCAATAACAGCTCAATAACACTCTCCCTGGAATCTGGGATGGGAGTGCAATTCAAGGCTGCCAGACTCCAGGACACACTTCTAGAATTTTCTATCATCCCAATGACCCAGCCATCAGGACATGCATCATTCAGAGTCCCAGCATTAGTAGCATGGCCCCCACCTCACCTCCACTGTCTATAGGAGCCTAGGAAATGCAGGATTTAGCTTTGGGGCTCCTGCAGCCCAGGAAGCATGCGGGATAGAGGCCCCGCCCACCACGTTCATCTCACACACACACTTACCTGGGCTGTAGCTTCTATTGTCCTTGACACAAGGCCCAACTCACTCAGGTACACTCCTGAGCAGCGGCCACTCGAGTTCACACTGTGCTGGGGGCCAGTTTCTTCACCTGCGGTCCTTTCCGGTCTTGGGACCTGAGGTCAGCTGGACTTCCTCCTCCCAAGTTCCACCCCAAGGCCAGCAACCCCCTTTTTATCGCTTTCCCAAACTGGAACTCAACCTAAGATTCTCTTTAACAGCAAGAGTTGAGGGCTGCCGACATGTACTCATAAGGAACTGGTGGACATTGATATTGGGTCTCAAAAGAACTGTTGGTCCAGAAAGAAACTCACTACAGACTGATTCATTTGCCTGTCAGCATAACTATTATTGCTCGTCGCACATTCAGTTCTTATAAGTATATCTCTAGTGACACATGATTTCGCTCATCTAGGGGAAATGATGAACAACATAGACTGATGAACAAGAACAGAACCAGAAACAAGGAGGCATCGATCGGACTATCGGGCCTCAGAGGGAGGATAGGGGAGGGTGGGGGGAGGGGGGAGAGATCAACCAAAGGTCTTGTGTGCATGCATATGAGCCTAACCAATGGTTAAGTTCAACAGGGGGTTGGGGCATCCATGGGGAGGGGTGTGGGATGGGAATGGGGGGATGAGGGCAAATATGTGACACCTTAATCAATAAAGAAATTTAAAAAAAAAAGAGTTGAGGGCTAAAAAGAAGCTTGAAAATTACCCATCTGCATTGCTCTTCTCATAGAAAAGCTGCTTAGTTACACACGGTTTCTGAAACTTATGGTAGGGTCCCCACAAAGATGATCTGGGGACCCTTAAGAGATGAGCATTGCTTGTTTTAATAGTATAAGACTATTTGAGGTGTATTAGAAAAAAAATGTAGCATATCAAATCCATAATTTCACTGATACTATTGCCTAAGATGAATAAAAGTGTGTTCTATTTTTACAAGTAATCGGTTCAAAAGAAAAATTATCATAATCTTAGAGGTAGTACAGTTGACTCTTGAACAACATGAGGGTTAGGGGCATTGACTCCCCCACACACTCTAAAATTTGCATAAGAGAAAAAAATAAAAGAAAATTTACATATGATGTTTGAGTCCCCCAAAACTTAACTGCTAATAGCCTACTGTTGACCAAAAGCCTTAGCAATAACATAGATCGTTGGTTAACACATATTTTGTATATGTATTATACACTATATTCATATAATAAAGTAAACTAGAGGAAAGATCATTATAAAAAACAGAAAATACATTTACAGTATTTGTCGAAAAAAATCCATGTATAAGTGGACCCGTGTTTGTTGAATGGTCAACTATACATGCAAATGATAACAATCATGATGGTAGCTTGGGATGCCTGAAATTTGGGAAACTCTGTTGCAGTAGAAAAATCCTAGTTCTGGGAGCCTGTGGGTTTGGGTATATACTCTTGCTCTGCCACTTGCTGGCCATGTGGCTTTGGGCACCTGGAATGGCCTCCTGGACCTCCAGCTGCTCATGTGGAAGATGAAGAGGCCTCAATGACTGTGTGGTTCCTTCTTCATGCTCAAAGACTGAGGAAGTTGGATCATGGGTTCTAGAGCCAGTGCCTGGACCAGGAAGCCCCACATTCCTGCTGCTGAGACCTCCTGGTGTAACCCTGGAAATGTCCTTTCTATGCATGGTCCCCAGCCTTCCCTGTGTCTGAGAACACCCCATAGAGGTGTCCCCTAAGTCCCCTGTTTGTGTTGATTTATGCCTCTGTCACTTGCAGCCAAAGGGCCCTAATGGATATAACTGGCTCAAGACCAAGCATGTCAAACTCGCGGCCCGCAGGCCACACACCTCATTTATTTGGCCTGTGTTAGCCTTTGAGTTTGACATGCTCGCTCTAGACTCTCATATCTTCCTGGGCCTTTGTCCTAGTCAAGTTTCTCTGGACTTATTGGCCAAACCTTTCTCCTGGGACCCTCTCTGCCACCCTCCCACCTTCCCTGTTCAGCCCAGCTCACAGGTTGGCTCCTCTCACCAGACCTCCCTACCTCTCTTCTCTGGGCTGCATGGCCCCTGCTCACCTGGACTGGCACACCTGAGCAACTCGGCCCAGTGTGGCCCTGCTTCCCCATAGAACTGACCGACCACAGCAGCAGTGACCACACCCAGCTAGCGGGATACAGACTCCTCCCTCTATTGACAGGGAGCTAGACAGCATGATGGTCCTCGCTCCATCTTCCTGAGTTAACATCCTGTTGCCCCGCTGGCATGGACAGTCTTCGGGTTTGTAGCAGATACTTTGGTCATTTCCTGGCACATTAATAGCTGTGGGATGACTTTAATGACTCATGTTGGATATTAAAGCACACATTTTATGGATTGAAGGGTGAGCATCAGATGAGTGTGGGTCACACTCTAAGCTTTGTTTTTCACCATTAGAACATCATAAAGAATGCCTGGAAGCTTCAACTATCTGCCGATACACTCCTCATTGCAAACTGATCATAGTTAATACATCCTAATGTTCTGAGCACTTCTCCATAGGAACTACATAGAATGACCTTGGACTTGTTCTTGACTCCTCTCTCCCTCTCAATTTCCTGAGCTCCCACACTGCTGGCCTACAGTTTCCCCAGTGGTCCCATCACCTGATGTCCACAGCTCCTGTCTGGTATCCTCTCTTCTAAGGTTTCAGCTCAAGCCATTTTCAAGAATGCCCCCTCTCCTGCCTCTTCACTTGTTCCTGGCCACAGCACCACCTTCACTGGCTCCCATAGTTCCCTCTGTTAACTATCTCTTCATTAAACACTTGCATCATTCCTCTGTGATCAGGCCATTTGTTTCCTGCCGTTTGTTCCCTGACTAATACCCTTAGCTATCTTTTCTCTTCAATGCAGTTATTACCCCTGAAACGCTGGATAATTTCATTGAATCTAAGATGCCATTAGTTAGAAGACACACCATTATATTCCCTACCACTAAGACAGAAAAAAACACTGACAACTAAACTTGTAGTTGTCATACAACATCACTAATAAGATGCATTCTGATTTTAGATATGAAAATGGGAAACCAAATAGTGCATTTCTGGATCAACAAAATGCATTATGAATTGATTTGCCCCACTACAGTGTAAGCCAGGGGTGGGGGAAGGTCCTGCCTGCGGGCTGTATAAGGCTCGTAAAATCCCTTGGTGTGGCCCTGCCGACGCATTAGGGGTGAGCTAATTAAATATTTGACCAAAGATAGCAGCTATTTTAAGTTGATAATTTTGTATGGCCTTTGAATGATGTTATACATATCCAAATGGCCGTTGGCAGAGAAAAGGTTCCCCACCCCTGGTAAGCCCTCTGAAGGCAGGGACGTTCTCTCTTTTCTCCCCTGTTGCAGCCAATGCTTGGCTCACAGTAGGTGCTCAAGAAAGACTTTTTGGATGAAGGAATGACATCCATCTCTCCCTTGCCTCCAGTCCCTTAGGGTATAGCCTATGCAATAAATAAGCTTAGCCTGTAACCTCCTTCCTGCAACAGTCTAGAAATGTCCCATCCTCCTTGCTTCCCTTCTCCTCCCCCACAAGCCTCTCAAGACAGCCACCAGACCTGACTAAAGGAGGAGCTTTTCAGAGCTTGATCCCAAGGTCACCTTCCAGTCCTAACCTGTTGTGCTGCTGGTTAGCTTTCCTGCAGACGTGGATACCTGTGAGCCAAAGACTTAAGGAAATGAGATGGGAGGTATGTAAGAAAGAGCCCGTGGACATCTGCACAGGTAACATTCCCGTGACTTAATCACATGGGATTTTTCAGTCTCTTCCAGCTTGAGACGAGAAGATTCCAACCCTTCCTTTCATTTTATTTATCAGCCTGGAGGGGACTGGTAAGTCTCATGTCCATCACCCTTGAGTGCTCGTACTAAGGAGATAACGCTCCCTCTTGGTGAGTTAAAGGATATGAATGCAGAACCCTAACCACACAGGGTTCACAGGCTTCCCTGTACCTGGCACCCCCCAGAAAGCTTCAAGTAACAGCTTTTGGGAAGGACACAATGATTATCATCTCATTTCATAGACGAAGTAAAAGAAGGCTTTTAATAGGAGAAGACATGGGCATGTCTGTGAGCAAAGGAGTGCAGCCAGAATGGGGAGATGAGGCAGGCAGGACAGTGGGAAGCTCTGAGCAGAGCCAAGGGTGGGGACAGGGTGGGGAAGAGGTCTTGGCATGTGAGCCAATGACAGGAAACCTGAAACTGCCAACAGATTTAAGATGGCCCATGCTGGGAGACACAGGAAGCATTTTTCAAGGATAGAAGGAGTGAGATATTATTAAACTGAGTTACCAGGGCTTCCAAGAGACCCTGGGAGTAATTTCATGAGAGAGGCCCTGACATTGCAAAAAGTCTAAAATAATTCTTCGCTCGGCTATTCACGGTCGGGAGGATGATGAAGTGGTTGCCAGAAATAAAAGATAACCAAAATATGTTGGGGGTTTTTAACAGAGCAAAATACCTGTATGTGTAACTATATAGATATGGAAAGAGCAAGAAAAATAAGAAGTGAAGGAAAGAGGAAAAAAGGAGCCATAGCGAGGGGAAATTGAGGTTATTTGTTTCCTGATGTTGTAGTGGGACTTTCTACGATGCAATTGAGCTTGAAAAGCCACCTTCAGCCTTGGAGCTGGGGCTGATACCTACCTTCAGGTTCGGCAGGGACCTGGGGCCCAGAGCTCTCAGGGAGCCACAACAAGGCCACGTCCACTGCCTTGTCCTGTGAGTCCTGCATCTCCCCACTGCCTGCCCAGGGTCCCCCCAGTCACTGCTCCAACATGAGCGCCCTGCTTTCCCACGCCCCTCCCGGCTCCTACTTCAGAGCTTCAGAAACCCCAGCGCATGCGATCATTTCACAGGACAAAAGACGAGCCACTCAGGAGCACTAACGCCTAGACTGATTCTTCTCAGCGTCATCCAATTACCTCAAAGGCAACATCTTGACTCAGTGCTAATATGCTTCAGCTCCTCTCTAAGCCTCGCTAATCAACCCTTGGAACGGAGAAGGCACGGGCCCGGGCTCAGTGCAGAACGCAGCACCTCTGTGCAGGTTCATTGTTTCTATTGCTATGGTTACCGTCCTTTTGCAGCAAAACGTGCTGGTTTTCCCTTTACTCTGCTGACACAGTTTTCCTTTCATAGAAGTTGCTTAGTGAAAACAAACAAACAAAAAAAAAGGTCTATATTTAAAGAAAAAGATTGAGTGCATCAGCAGTCGGCACACCTAAGCCCGCAGGCTGACCCACTTACCTGTTTTGTCAATCAGTGTCACTGGCGCATGGCCAAGCTGATTCATTTACAGACCGGCTCTGGCTGAGATGTGTTCACGACCCAGCAGCAGAGGGGAGAAGCTGCGACAGAAACCTTGTGCCCTCAAAGCCTGAAAGAGTCGCTCTCTGGCCCTTCACAGGAAACATTTATCCATTTTCTCCTGGAGTAAAGGGTCATCCTGCTGTGTGCAGGTGTGGGCAAGCGGAGACCGTGGCCTGAGAATGATTTAAGTTCGTGAGCAGTGAGCCATGGTTAGGAACTAGGACCCCGGGGTGAGACAGCACCAGGTGAACCCCAACTCCCTCACTGACCATCAAGTCCCTTCTCCTGGGCTTCCTTGTCTGTAAAATGGGAAAGCAGGCCCCTGTGCAGAATGAGGTAATGCAGAAAGGCACAGGCCCAATGCCTGGCCTAGAGCAGACAGCCAGATGTGAGATCTGGAGGGAGGGGGAAGAATGAGAAAGGGTTGCTAAGCAACACCTGATGCTGGAGTTGGCAGAAATGGCCAAGGGACTGGGGCATCCATAAACCCTCCAAAATCACCTCTCCTGTGTTGCCTCAGAGTCACCAGTAAAATGTGCCCATCACAGCTGCCACTGCGACGTGGAATTTAGGGGAGAGAGGGACAGGAGCAGGGGCCCATGTGGTGTCTGGATGCTATACTCCTGCAGAAGTGAGGAGAGCATCCACCAGACACGGAGCGGAGAGTAAGAGCTCAGCAGAGGTGGGAAATGAGAGCGGAGGAGCAGGAGAAATGCCTGGGGAATCACAGAAATGGAAGGGAGGACTTTGCACTTCCCCTAGATATGGGATTCGAGCATGTCTACCAGCCAACAACTGGGTTACAATGAGAGCCTGTGGTCCTTTCAAGCCAGAACTGTTTGTGTCCTTGACAAATTTGCTGTGAGAACAACAGGCACAGGTAAGACATGCTGGCCTCCGAGGCCAGAAGGACTCAGACAGTGAGTGATGGTGAGGAACAACACCTGTAAGGCCTTGGCCCCCTCCTGGGACTCCCAGGGAGCCCCGGGGTCTTCCTGATGCAGCTGGCTCCTTCCCACACCAGACACCAGACAGAGGCAGAGGGGAGGGGACCCCCCAGGGCAGTCACTCTCTGCACAGGGTGGGAACCTCCACCCTTTGAACAGATGCTAATTATAACCCCCCACGCCGGTCTGTCACGCGCTAAAAATAGGCTGTGTGGTGCTCTCCTCCCACAGGTGCAGCTGAGTTTGGGAAATAATGCTGTTTTTAGCCCTGGTGCAAGCAGGAGGACTGACTCCTAGACGCTCGGGACCAGGGTCTGTCTGCACAGGAACTTGCAGGAGCAGGAGGGGCCCCACAGTTATAAATTCCTCAGAACATCAAGGAGGACCCAGCTCCCCTGTAAGCTCAGTCGTGGGAGCCGCTGCTTGGCTCCGTGGGGTCAGCAGGTCTGTCCTGCTGTGGAGACGCGTGGAGACACGGCACCAGCAGCCTGATGTCCAAAGGGCGGGTTCTGCTCAGCAAAGAGCACCACGAGGCAGAGTTCACCTGGGTGAATACTGATCCCCTGCTCCCTGGAGATTGTGTTTCCACCTTTCTTACCTGCGGATTGAATACCTGCCGCGCTCCTCGGGTCACTGGCACGCATGTCTGCTGAGGGGTCAGGGACACGCCTCAGTGGCTGTTCCAGCCCAGCTGGAGGCAGGTCCGTCTCCACGGCGCACAATGTCTGGCTCTCGGTCAGCTGCTTCCCATCGGCCCCCTGGGAAGGGCCATCTTTGCTGTCATCGCTGGTTTATGAGAGAAGAGAACTCTCAATCCAAGACTTTGGCTCAAAGCCCCTCATTTTCCCGCTGCAGGTGGATCCCAACGTGAACTTGAGCACAGTCCATCTCAGTCCATCGTAAAGACACAGATCCTGCTCATTCTCACCTGGAGTGGAGGCCCAGCCCCCACCTGCCGGATCCCAGCGCCGCCCCGCAGGCTCTTGGGAACTCAGGTATTGCGTGTTCTTCTCAGGGACGGTGGGTCAGGGTCTAGAGCAGAGATTGCACGTCACCGAGGGAAGGATGGAGTCTGGAAAAGAGGGAACACCTGGGTGAAGTGTTTTTGCATTTTGCCCTTCTGGAAGCCAGATATTAGAATGCTGAGAAATGTCACCTAAGAAGGTCAGAGTAAAACCGTTCATGAGTGGTTGTCTGTACAGGTATCGGGACTTCAACGGTTAGCTTTCTGAGAGCTGGGCCTCTGGAGGCAGAGTCTCTGGGTTCAAATCCCAGCCCACTACTTACTAGCTGTGTGCCCTTGGACAGTGAATTACCCTCTCTGTGCCTTAGTTTCCTTGTCTGTCAAACAAGGATGATGGCAGTGCCTGCTGCATAGGACCAGTGGCCATAGGACTATCAGCTGCATGTCGTTTTCTGCTGGGACCAATTCTGACTCCTGGGTCAGACCCTTTCCTGTAAAAATGCAAGCTGGGAAGGATGCTCTGAGGTCATCCTCCTCATCGTCATCACCATCAACAGCTTCAGGAGTCACTGAGCCCATGGCAGGTGCTAGCCCATGGCCCCCGAGATGGAGGCCCCCTCCAGTTTGCAGAGCAGGTGCCTTCTCATTCACCTTCCCAGCATCAGCTGAGCCTGGAGGCTGCCCCAGCCTCCTCCTGGGCTGACATCGCCCTGTGTTCATTTCATTTTCACATTTATTGTCCATCTCTCCCACTCAAACGTAAGATCTAGGATTGCAGGGACACTGGCACTGCTGGTCACCACGGCATCCCAGCACCCAGTAGGTGCTCCGTGACATTTATAGGACAAATGCTGAATCACAGTGGTGCAAGTTTGGGGGGTGGGCATTGTGCCTTCATTAGAGCAGGCACACATAATAACGTCACCTTTATAGCCTGCAGGTCCAAAAGCATCTGCAACCCCTGAGAGAGAGAGAGAAACACAAATCTCGACACTTCGCCAGAAGAGGAGAGCAAAGGAGAGATTTAAGAATGAGCGAAGGATGTGTTTCCCAGCGTTGCACAAGAACATATGTTTCCTCCTGGTCTCAAGATAATGGAGGACACTCCAAAGGGAACAACCTAGAAAACATCAGTGCTTTATCCTAGAGACTAGCCACAGTCAAGTGCCCGGGAATCTGTAGGAATGGAGGCTTTGGGATATAATTTCTTTAAATTAAGGAGCAGGAGGAGGAAAGACAGCAGGCCCTGGGCCAAGAGCTTTGGCAGGTCCGTCTGCGTCTGGCCACCTGACGGCCGCTGGCAGAGTGGGCGCAGCTCGGAGAGCGAGGCCCCCATTTACCCCCACAGCCCTTTCCGCTCCCCGTTTAAGGATAATCAGCCTTTCCTGCTGTCTCCGAGAGCTGTTGGAAGCACAGCTGCCAATTGCAGGCTACATCTCAAAGCTCCCCTACAGTAACCTCCCAAAGCCCCGATTCCAGGGGGGCCTCTCGACCTGATTCTTCTCTGACCCCAGTTGGGAACTCGCTGAGGACAGTGGGCTGACACTCACATGGTCCTTCCGGGGTGCGGGGCTGGGGTTCTGAGTGCTCCGGGAGTTACCTCACTTCATCCTCACCCGCACGCGGTCACAGGGTCCTGTCAGGAGCCACGTGTCACAGAGGAGCCGCGTCAGGCTGGGCAGGACCCACACTCCCTGGGGCCGATGCTGCAGGGCCACAGAGGCAGGTCCAGGCCCACACTCTGACCACTGAGCACTGACCGTGCACTGACGGTGTCCTCGCTGGTGGAAGGGGGTCTCCGTGACAACCCCAGACATGGCTCCGGACGCCTCTGTCCAGGAAAAAGGCCTGCTCTTCAGGCGGCACCCCCTTGCTCATTTTAATACTTAATGGCACGTGCACCAAGTTCCTTGTGTGTCTGTTTCATCCCAGAGCAAAGTCACGCGTGTAATCCTTCTTGCCCACTTATCCAAAAGAGAACTACCGGCGCATGGTTAAGCAACTAGACAAATTGCCGCTGTTATCTCTTCCTTAGAACAGTCAGAGGCCGCCCGACTGACTTCCACGGACGAAAGTCTGATTAAATCTCCTTGGTTTCCAGGGTTACGAGCAGGCAGCCCCCGGGAGCCGGCAATTACACCTGTTTATGTTCTCCTACCTCCCAAACCAACCCTTTATTCCTGAACACGCACTTTTAGGCATCAGGCATTCATATAAATTACACCATACAATTATTTGTAATTAAGGGTGAAAATGGGTACCTTGCTGCAGAAATGAGCGCTGTTTTGCCAAACTAAATCACACCTATGCCAGCGTGCCGGCCCGGGGAGGCAGCGTGGAACACAATTAACTTCCTTCTGACTTAAGGGGAGTTTATGTTGCCGTTTTTCATAATCATAATATCTCAAGGCATATAAACAGTTTTTCTCTAATGTAATTGCATTTCTACCAACAAGACGGCTTGGGTTTAACTATCAACTCGGGCAGAATTAACCACCAGCGCGTATTATGTGGGTGACGCTGGAATTTTGTTAGAAAATCCATGCACAACTGCCTCCTCTCAGGAGCTGAGGGCTTTGATCCCAAGACCCATTTTCCCTGCTTTTAACATTTTCTCCTTCCCACATCGATTTGTTTGAGACACATTCAAAGCTTGACTTCTACATCCCTGATATACTCCCATCTGCTCCAAGCCTCAACCCACGTGCAGCCAGAAGGTGCTCAGAAACACCAGGTCGGGTTGCCTTTCAGCCTCTGATGGCGAAATAAACTCAGCAACTGCGATTCTTTGTGTCCCTGGGTGTACATCAGGTATTCTCCACAGACTGCCTCTGAGAAAGGCTAGAAGGAACAAAGGTAGCTTTCCCGGGGAGAGATGCCATCGGGGTGACAAGGGACGCGAGAAGAGAAAGGCTGTCCCCGACAGCGTGGTTGGAGAAGGACAGGAGCTGGAGAATGAGGAGGCCGAGGTGCAGGTCTCGAGATTTCTGCTGAGGCCCATCCAGGCCCAGCTCAGTCGTGGCTGAGAGACTTCCCAGGATGGGGGGCATCTGCGCCCCTGAGGCCCCTCTCATCTCCCAGGCAGTCTCTGAGCTCCCCAATGAGGCCAGGAGTCCCCACATGCCTGGAAAACTTAGACCGAGGCTCGGACACAAGCCCCCATTCCTACAGATTCCCTGGCACTTGACTGTGGCTCGTCTTTAGGATAAAGCACTGATGTTTTCTAGGTTGTTCTCTTTGGAGTGTCCTCCATTATCTTGCTATGAATTGTGGGAAAGACACATGGCCTGAGGGTGCTTTGCGGCCCCTCCAACCGGGTGAGTGTCTGAGCTGGTGAGTCAAGTCCTCACCTGAAATCAAATCCACAGCACCTGCTCGCAGGGAATACACACATGCACGCACACATACACACATGTGCACACAGGCATAACACACAGGTACACACACAGAGGCACTCACAAATGAGATCTGTCCCCTCCTCCCTAACCAAGGATAAGGTACGAAACATAGACATCACCATGTTTGAACAACTGCGGGAAGTAATCAAGTGACACCAACTCAGGCGAGCCCGGGACCCCCCACCTCTGTGGTGTGCCTCTTTGCCCTGTCTCCATTATTGTGTTTCCTTGGTGAGGAGAACGGGGGAGAGAAAACTGTGGCTCAGTCTGGGGAAGTGAGGCCTCACGAACTTGAGGCCTGAGGAAGGCCGTGCATGGTAATACAGTGTATTTTAAAGCTATGTTGCCCTATACACACACATACCCAGGTTTGCCAGATTTTGGGGGGGGGGGGGGGGGGATTGTATTTCAGATAAGCGAGGAATAATTTCTTAGTATCAGTATGAACCAAATTTATGGAGCACAGTTGTGCTGAAAATTTATTTATTGTTTATTTGAACTTGAACTGAAATTCCTATATTTGATCTGGCAACCCTTCTCCTCCCCTCCCCTTCCCACACACAGGAGCGCCCTTCCTTTTCTTTCATGGACATCTTATCCCCGCGCTCTACAGAAGAGGCGGTTACAAGTCAGATCCTACCCGCTACAGCTTTCTGCCCCGGGTCCCTGAGGCGCCTCCATGGACTCTGTGGCCCCAAGTAGGAAAATCACAGGTTTGGTGAAAGCCTTGGTGTCCCAAAGCCAGGCACGGCTTCACCTGGGTCCAAACCCACCTGCTAGCCTTGTGACCTTGGATGAGAGCCTGTCCTCCTCCGAGAGTGTTTGCTCATAAGATTCAGCTAACACTTGAATCTGAATATTTGCACATCTGTGCTTGTTGCGACACCCACCCTCTCGCCCCTCCATGTGCCCCTGCCTCTCTCGCTCAGGGAAGTCCCCGTCCTTTGGGACAAAGACAGGAGGGCTGCTCTTGACCAGGTTCTCTGGGGGGACAGAGAAGAAGGTCAGATGGGCTTTCCCTGAAAGCATCCTGGCATCTCTCCTTGGATTTGTTCATCTTGTAATTAATAGTGAAGGGGATTTCTTACTGCATCTCCACCTGCCATTACAGAACCACTGGAGGTTTTAATTAAATTAAAGTCCTTCATTAAATATGGAAAGGGGGCGTGGAGAACGGACTGGAAGACCTCTGGCCCTGGTGCTTTTCCTTTCTTGTCATGAAGGAGAGAAAGCTCACCAAAACAGCCTGCCCAGTGTGATTCAGTGTCCCAACAGGCCAGTGGTGGTGGGCTTGGCTGGTGGCACATTGGACATTTGCATAGAAAGGATCGGCCTCCCTCAGACCAAGTTTATGGACGGCAGCAGCTGCGGGCTGGGTGTGAGGTTTGGATATATGTGCTGTCTTGCTTTGTTTTTCTTTTTCGGGATTTCTGAGTTCTCCTGAAACATTAATAGCATATTAAGTTTCCAAATGTACTGCTTGAGAGATGAGTTAACTCTAAAAAGTCTGGCTTCGAGGATGATGGTATGTGTGTGGATGTGTGTGTGTGAACCTTTGTGTGTCTGCCCAGAATGTGGCTCACACTCACTGATCTCGAAGATGCAGTTCTTGTTGCAGACAAATAAATACAGAGAAGGCCCACTGCTATTTGGAGAGAATGGTGAATTTCAGTGTTGAGACCTGCATCTCAAGAATGGCTCCCAGTCTATTGATTAGGCTGGATAGGTACTGGTCCTGTCCGGTGGCAGTCATGGCCTGTTCTTAACACCCCCTCCCTCAGAAGCTGGGGATTCTCTCCACTCAGAGACCACTCCATCTTGAATGCTTCATACTCTCCTACTATTACTTTGAAACACGAGTCCACATTGCCCAGTGGCCTTGGCTTCTGACTCGTAGCTTCATCTGACTCAACCCTGCTTGAGACTTGGGTAAATTGTACCCCAGCCCCAGGATCATGTTATGAGCAGCTTGCCTGTGTGTGTGAGAGACGATGGGTAAGGCCATCCCCCAGGGACCAGGAGCCATACCCACGAAGTGTTTGGACAGGTGGAAGCTAGATGTGTTATAGGAATTTAGAGCCATCATCAAATTGGTTATCTGTCACACTAGGAGCTTCTATGCTACCTAAGGTCAGGAGTTGGTCTGCAGTG
Source organism: Cnephaeus nilssonii (assembly GCF_951640355.1). Classification (NCBI taxonomy): domain Eukaryota; kingdom Metazoa; phylum Chordata; class Mammalia; order Chiroptera; family Vespertilionidae; genus Cnephaeus; species Cnephaeus nilssonii. The sequence continues at coordinate 66,987,013 of NC_137082.1, read as the reverse complement.
GGTGCTGCGTGTACCTGCTCCCCAGGTGAAGCAAGGCTCTTGAACAGAAGTTTCTGTTCTGGCAAATAAAGTCTTAACCATCAACATATCTAGCAAGTGCCACGTCCCAATAAGCAGTGGCTGTTTGGACCTGGTCCTTTAGAATACTGAGTTAATGCAGCATTTCCAAAAGCAGTGACCTTAGTGACCCTTGAGTACACGAGATAACTGTACATGCCATGTCCATCAGTGTTATTTATCTTAAGGTATGTGTTTATCTTAACCCATATGAGAAAAAAAATAGAAAACATGGACACACCAGCTCCACAATTGCACAGCCATAATTACATGGGTTGAGATTTAATTTTTAAAAGTGAGTCCATCTAAAGGAGAATATCAAATGGTAGGAGGCAGAGGAGGGATGGTGTCCTGAGATGGCCCAGAACATTCCTGAGGGGGATGCTAATGGGTGACACTTGGGAAATGCTGAGTTACTGGCAGGCCCCTAGTTTGGGCACCAGAGTTTGGTCTGGGGAGGCCACACCCTACCCCACTGGAGTCACAGAGGGGTGTCAGGGTGACCTCACCCCTGGCCCAGCGTGGAGGAAAGGTTCCATCATGGAACGGCATTGTGTCTGTTTTTCTTCACACATCCCCAGATTGATGTTGAAAAAAACAAGTTTGGGTTGGCCGGCCTGGCTTCACTTAAAATGCTCACCACTGGCTCCTTTGGCCCTTCAGGCTGATGTCTTCCAGATTCTCACCTCCCATCCGAGCTGTTCGTCTGCATCAGGGCTGGGCTTTGGAAGAGTTTAGAGCACATGTTTTGGTATAAAAGATGCTGATTTATAGCGCCTCTTCATTACGGCCGTTTTAATGAAGCAGGTTACTGTCCCCAAGGGGAGGCTTAACACGTAGGGCTACTTACCCATAGATGCTGCTGTCATTTAAAAGGATTGTTGAAACTGCACTTTAATATTGAGTCGACATAAATCTTTTGACGGGCTTATTTGGGCAGGGCTGAGTGCATCTAACAAGTGGGTATGCAAGGGAGCTTACGGGCAAAAGCACCCAATCACTAATTGCCTCTGGAATTACTAGGATGGAAACATAAGCAGTCAAGACCCTGATTGTATGCCCCGTAAAAATAAGAAACGGTTCCATAGGCTGCTTGCTTTTTGCCAGCACAGCATTGGGAGCTGCTGACTGCAGCAGGTGAATTATTCACCAAGTGGCGGCCTCCCCTGCATTGAGGGAGGAGGGTGGGACAGGTCGACGGGCAGCCAGCCTTGGCTCCTTTTCCCTTCTCAGGCGGTGTCTGGAGACCGAGAGAGGGCGAGTTCTCATTACCAGCTGCTTTGTCGTGGTTTGTGAAGAGCAGGCAAGGGGTTGGTTATGCCTGGAGTGCCCTGGGTTCATCAAATAGGTATTGAGCACCTACTGTGTGCCAGGCACTGCACTCGACTGAGCCACTATGGAGAGACAGCATGGACCGAAATCCCCCCTGCTGCAGGGTGGTCCCTGGGAGGCGGAGGGGTAGAGTGGACTTGGTGAGGTGGCTCTGGTGGCTGTCATGACTGCTGCCTCCTCCAAGGAGTAGCAAGCATTTAGCTCACTTTTACTGAGCCCAATCCCCACAGTAGGTGAGGCATGGTTCTTAGCATCTATTTATATGAATCACCTTATTTAACCCTCACAAACCAAGAGGTGCATAGCATTAGTAATCCCACTTTATAGGCAAGGAAACTGAGTTACATAGAGGTTAAGCAATTTAACCCAGTGAGTAAATGGCACAGTCAGAATATGAACCCTAGTTTGTTGAACTTCAGAGTCTCTGTTTTAATCACCTTGCCATCTTGCCTCTCCTCCAAGGAGCTGCAGTGGCTAAAGCCAGATACCGAGCCCTAAAAAGTCATTTATTTCTGAACCATTTGTCAAAAGACTTTCTTTTCCCCACTGAATTTCCTGGGCACCTCCGTTGAACATCACTTGAATAAATATGAGCGGTGTGTTTGTGGAGTCTCTCTTCTGTTCCACTGATCTATGTATTTTTCCTTAAGCCACTACCACCCTGGCTTGATTACTGTAGCTTTATAGTAAGTCTTGAAATCAGATAGTATAAATCCTCCAACTTTGCTATTTTGAAATTTATTTGACTAGTCTAGATCTTCTGTGTTTTCATGTAACTCTCATAATCAGCTCATCAATTTCTAAATATGCCTCCTGGAATTTTGGTTGAGATTGCATTAAATCCTTAGATCAGTTTGGGGAGAATTGCCATCTTAAGGACAATATTAAATCTTTTAATCCAGGAACCTGGTACATCCTTTTATTTATTTTGGTGTTTAACTGGCAATGTTTTGGCGTTTTTAGAATACGGTTCTTGTATATATTTGGTTAAATAAACCCCTGAGTATTTTTAAATGTTTGATGCCATTACAAATGGTATTTTAAAATTTCATTTCCCAATTTTATGGAATTTAAATTGATGTATTCTATTGATCTTCTCTCCTACAATCTTTCTAACTTACTCAGTACTTCTTGTCAGTTATTTTGTTGATTCTTTAGGACAAGTGTCTCTTTTATCCAATCTTGGTTCCCTCCCTAAAAATAGCCACTGTGATCTATGGACTATATCTTCCTTGATCCTTTTTCATATATTTTCCCCACATATAGATGGGACCATTCAAAAGGCATAATATTTGATCCTATTTCATGCAGATGTTATCAAACTGTTATCATTTTTTAACTTGATTTCATTCTTCAACTCACTTTTACTCAACACCATGTCTTGAAGATGTTTCCAAGACAGTAATAAAGATATACAAATTCACTGTACGGTTTCCTATAGTTTGGAGAAACCTGTATTTATTTTATTGCTCTTTGGTTGAGGGACATTTAGTTCAATTCCATTTTTTTGCTATTCTGAACACTGCTGCAAGGAACATCCTCAAACATACCTCCTTGCCCATGGGGGTAAAGTTTTCCCCAGGACAAAATGTGGCCAAGGGCAGACCAACTGGGTCATGAACTGCACACACCTGACATTTGCAGCGATGCTGCCCTCCCTTTGCCTGGGGCTCCTGGTGAGACTCAGATCTGCAGGGTACCGTGTTAAGTCCAAAATGGAGGGGATGTGTGTGCATGAGCACCCACATTTGGGGAGGAGGTGTGGATTTGCACTCAGGTGTGATGGAGGTGGATCTCAGGGCCCTCACAGAGCTCTGAGGGAAGCCTATGTCCTCCGGCAGCTTCCTTTCCGTCCTCTCCCCCCCCCCCCCTTCCTCCCCACACTCCTCAGGCCCTGCAGCTCTCCTCCTCCTCCTGCTGTGTCACAGCGGGTCCTCTCGGTGGGGAGGAAGAAAGCAGCCTGATGGATGGGTCTGCATGAGATGCTGCTCATTTGTGTTTTCCAAGCTGGGGGACAGAGCACTGGAAATGCAGGGATGGAGAGAAGGGGGGCGGGGGGTCAGCAGCCCCTGGGAAATGCAGGGTGGAGAGAAGGCTTCCTGGGGTGCCCATATTTCACAGGTTGCTTTTCAGGGTGCACATGTGAGGCTGCCCTCTTGAGACAAGGGGTTCAGTTCCAGAGAGGGTTTCACCCATGTCCCAGTGCCTCCTGGGAACTTCATGGTGTTATGGATGGAAAGGATTGGCGATGTCACGCCCTCAGGATCTGCATGTGAAGCCCTGGGCTGGAAACCCTTCTCTGGCTGGTTGGAGCTCCGTGACCTCGGCGGAGGCTCCTCCCACCTCTCAGACTCATTCTCCTGCTCCGGGACAAGGAACCACGTGGGCATCCATGATATCTGTCTCTGTGTGTCCATCACTGTCCCCACGGGGGATTTCGGCTCTCAAGCTCCCCTCTTTGAACCTAGTGATTTTCTCCTTTCCCATCTTGTCCTCTGGAGAGGTGGGACATTGAAGTACTTAATTTTCCTCCTCCTACCCAATTAATATGGAAGTGCACAGCGACGATGTGTGGCAGCAAAAGATGAGTCATTTATACCAATTAACAGAAATAAGCATGTGCTTTGTGCAAACTCACATTGAAGACTGACCTTGGATCCATGGAGCCCAGCAGAGAATCCCAGGATTAAGACCCCCCTGGAGCCCCTTGGAGGAAGTAGGGATTTGGGTGGGTACTACTAGAATCGCATGTCATACCCTCTCCTTCCCACGAGGTCTGTAGGGAAACATGTCCAGGAATCAAGAGAATGTCCAGGCAAAGCCATACCTCACTCTCCCCAAATTTCAGCTCAGCCACGCTGGAATGCTGCGTCTACCTTGTCCTCAGTCCACCCATGGTTTTTCCTTGCCACTGCCTCCATGGACTAAGCCCCATCATCCATCATGGCCTTCCTAGGTAATTACAGCTGCCTCCCCCTGGTCTCTTGGCATCTACCCCCACCCCTTTCATTCAACACATACTGCAGTCAAAGTGGGTTTGAAAATGCAAATCAAATCATGTCACATTCTGCTCTGAAACCTTCAATGGTTCCCCATTGCTCTTAGAATAAAATCTAAACTCCCCATCATAGCCTCCAAGGCCCTGCATGGTCTGGCCACCTCTGGACTCATCTCCCTCACTCTCCCTCTGGATCACTCTGCTGCAGCCACACTGACCTCCTTGCTGCTCCTCCAACTTGCTAAGCTCATTCCTGCTCCAGGTCATTTGCACTTACTGTTTTTCACATCTTTTCCTGTTGGTTCTTTCTTACCTCTCATGTCTCAGCTCAAACGTGACTCCCCTCACCCCACCCAAGCTAATGCTATTTATCCCCTTACATAAATTCAATCCATAAAACATCTGTTGAACATCTCTTGTGCACCAGCCAATTCTAGGCCCTGGGGTTACAACAATCAACAAGACAGACACAAACCCTGTCTCATGGAGCTACATTCTAATGAGAGGGAGGTACAAAACAGCAAACAGGATTTTAAGAAAAGACCCCCAAATTGTCAAATGGTGACATTTGGTGTGAGATAGATAAAGAAGGAAGAGTAGAGGCTATCATTAGAAACCAGGTGGTCAGGGTGGGCTTCACAGAGAAAGAGATACTTGAACAAAGACCTGAGAGAGGGGAGGGAGGGAGACATGTGAGGATCTGGGAGAAGAGTCTTCCAAACAGAGGGATTAACAAGTGCAAAGGCCCTGGGGCTGGAATGTGCCTGGTGTCTTTGAAGAGCAGCAAGGGGGCTGCAGGTGAGAGGTCAGCTACTGTCATAGGCCAGTGCAGAGATGAATGAGGCAGTGTGACTTTTCAATTAGACACAGTGCCCAGGGCTCACAATACTTTTAGCAGCCAGTAAAAAATATTTTATTTTCTTTGGAAATCATGAAGAAAACAACTAAATATAAGCCATGGTATAATATATTCATCTTTAGATAAACACAGTCATTAAATAAATCTTAATTTTTTTAGAAAGAATTAACCCACAAAGATTGGCAGTAGGACTATGTGTTTGCTTGGACACGGTGGACAGAAGGAGGCACTTAGAAAGGCCTGGCGTCTCAAAGAACATGTTGGTCATGTTAAAGAAGACGGGTGAATACTTAAGTCATGGCTGACTTCGTTAGAAGTACTAAAGCAGGCCAGTGATTACAGGCTTTGGGGTTGAATCCTGGATCTGGGACCACTTGGCAGAGCAACCTTGGGCCAGGCTCTTGACCTCTCTGAGCCTCATGTCCTCCATCCGTTAAAAAATGGGCATAAAAATTGACATCTTCTCTGAGTCGTCATGGGGATTAAATGAGACATTGTATGTGCTTACCCAAGGGTTCAGCATATAATAGGTGCCTAATAAATAGAAAGCTGAGTCTCAGATCTGGGAAACCTAAGAGTAGAATTTGAGAGAGATGGTGGGACCAGAGATAAAATGACATTGAAGCTGTGAGCATAGAGGAGCTGTTTAAGAGAGCAGGTGGGGCGAGTAGAATGGGAGGCAGGATCCGGGGACATGTGACAGTAGGGGCCAGGAAGAAGGAGACAGTCAGCAAACATGGTGAGAGAAGGGGGGAAATCCTGACATTGGGATCTTGGAAGCCAATCAAGTCATGGGCATCAGGAAGTTCGAGGTCATTGCCAGGGTTGGAACCTGCAAAACAGTGCAGAATAAGTGGTGGGGAAAGTGTTTGGGAAGAAAATATATATAATGGATATCTGTGGTCTTGAGCAGTTTCTAGCCCCCCTCCTTTGCATTAATTATTCATTCATTCAACCAACATTTACTGGGCTCATTCCACTGTGTGCTAGTCTCAAGGTCACCCACTTGAGCAATTTCTGCTGCAGGGTTGTTCTGGAACGCTCCTGGTTCCCGCCTGTTCTAAGTCCATTTCTCAGCCTTCTCTGATCGTGTGCTTCCAGGAAATTCCCATTTAGCCTCGTTTAGCCAGATGCAGCTTCTGTTGCTGAAAACCGAATGGATAGCTCGCACACTTGGTCCGTGTGTTTCCAGGAGGGAATGACGCCCACACCCTTCTCTGGGGCAAGCATTCGACCTCACAGGCCAATCTAAGCCGCCGATCCCCTGCCAGAATGAGTGGTCCTCACTTTCGTCCAGTGAGAGTCGGTCTGGGATGTTTCCGAGACTCACAAAGCAGACAGTATCTTTCCACTGGGGTTGCTGACGTGATGGGACAACATTGAGAGATCAGGGATGAGAAATGGAGACAAATCCTTTATAGTAACATTCGAGTTCCTGGAGCCAGCTCTTCCCAAAACCCCTGGCCTTGCCCATTGCTGGGCAAATAACTTCCCCTTTTGGCTTCCGTCAGTTTGAATTGGGCTGGCATCTTTTACAGTTAAAAAGACTTGTTTAATACAAAACCGCAGCGCTCTAAAGTGAGTGACAACCTCCATGTTTCTTCATGAACAAATGGCCTCATAGACAAATGTTACAACTAAACGCGAGAACCCGGCACGTAGACCATATTCGTTACTTACCTCCATCTCCCAGGCGGAGCCCACAAGAAGACAAGGAGAGGAGCTGCAGGCGATTTTTTAAAATCAACATTCCAAGGTCAACAATAGGAGTTTTATATCCCCTGCTTGCTAAACTCACATACCTTCCCACATCAGCTTTTTATCACAGTCTTGGGCCACCCAAATTATTCCAAAATAGACATCCTAAATTCTAAGAAGACAAGCAAAGCTAGTGTTAATGAAATGTTTAGTGCCTGTTATAGCTCATATGTTAGTTTTACATCAAATTTATGGGCCTGGAGTGGTACATTTATAATGTATGATGTGTACGTTTTATTACATTGGAGGACTCACATATAATTAACATGGACTGTCGATTTATAGCCATCTCTATAAGACTAGGAGTGTAATTTCATTACTTTTAAATATTTACAGAGCTTTAAAGCTATAGCTTTACTTTACGGTGAACTGAGACATAACCTGGTCCTATCTGTGCCACGTTTGATGCTGAGCCCTTGGTTAGGAAACTACCCCAACTTGGGTCCTAGGGGGATGTGAGCAGTGTTCTGACCACTGTAGGGGGAAAGGGGGGTCTAAGGGCAGGGCCTGGGGAGGAGGAAGGACAATTCCACGAAATGACCCCAGTGAGTGGCAGGCAGGGCTGCCTCAGGATCAGAGGAGACCTGGGAACCACGAAGCACAGAGACTTCGGGGGAAGAAGCAGGACTGGGCTGGGCCTTGAAGGGCAGATGCGGCCTCAGGAGACAGGAGCTGGGGGCAGGGAGGGCGAGGGAACCATGTGACATTATCCATGTGACCAGTACCATCCCTCTGAAGATGCAGTGGTTGATGTCCCCAAGCTCAGGTGTCGTGCTGTTACCTCTCCATAAATCCTCCCAGACACTTGGAGAAGAGGAATGAGAAGGACAAAGCATAAATCCACAGAGAGCCGACAGTCTCTGTGCGCAGAGGAGGGAGAGCCTCACTAAGCATCTTGTTCTAACTCAGCAGGTGTCAGCGGGGGTGAGGTGGGCCCTGGCTCCGTGGTGGGCTCCATTTAAAGCTCCTCCCAGGGACCTGTGTCCTGTCATTTAACAAAAGATTCCCACGGTCAGGAAATGTGTATGTGCATGTGTGTGTATGCATGTGTGTACATAAATATGGGCATGAATGTGTATGTGTATGTGAACATGGATGTGGGTGTGAGCATGAATGCATGTGTCTGTGCACACTATATTATTCATCAATTATTTTATTTGCTCAGGCAATATTTATCAAATATCTACCATGGCCTGGGATTGTGTTAGACTCTAAGAGTCAGTGGTTAAATGGCAGATGAGACAGAGAAAAACTAGCAACCAATAAGGTTAATTTTATGATGGCATAAAGGTAATGAGAGAAACTAACTGAGCAATGTTTTAAAGATTAGTGGGGGAGCAGGGGCATACCCCATAGACAGGAGGGTGGTGGAGGGCATCCCAGAGAGGGTGACATTGAAGGATGCAAATCTTCCCAAATGTCTGTCTCTAGTTTAGACCCTTGTCATGGCTCCAAGCACTGAGCTCCAGACACCAACTCGAATCTGCCATGAGGTCCATTCTTGCCCCAGGACCACGGGACTGAAGGGAAGCTCTTGCCCAAACCTGCCCTTCCCTCCCTCAGTCTTTCTCTCAGTCCCTGGCTGCACTACTTACTGGAAGATGGAAGAAGCCAGTGTGGGAAGAGCCAGGGAAGGAGCATTCCAGACAGAGGGGGCAGACGTGCAAAGGCCCTGGGGCAGAAAGATCCTCCTATAGTGAGGAATAGAAAGGAGGCCAGGGCACAGCCAGCCCTGAAGGAGGAAGCCCAGTGAACCACCACCCCAACACCACTCTCCCCCTCTGCTGACTCCTGCTGGGGGTCCCCACAGGCTGGACCTGACTCAGGGCCACAGGCAAGAGAGCTCTGTAGTGCTAACCACCTCCATCAGCCCTGTGGGTCTCAGAGCAGGGGGAGGCGGGGAGAGGGACATGGAGGGCAAAGGGAAAGTGGGAGGCCAACGCCCACAGCCCAGGCCCACAGGCAAGGCCAGGCTTTGGCATTTTATCTGAGTTAGGTGGGGAGACATGGGGGCTGTGAGCAGAGGTGACAAGATCTAATGTACATGTTTAAGGTGTCGTCTCACTGCTATGGGAACAGGACTCTAAAGGCCTCGTGGTGGAGGCCGGAGGCCGGAGGCCAGAGGGGAGGCGTCTGCAGGGATGCAGGGAGAGGTGACAGTGACTCTGGAGAAGTGGGGGCAGGGAAGGTAGATGGGGGTGGGCCTGTCTTGGAATCAAAGCAGAAAAGCCACTAGGGGACTCCAGGGGCTATAAGGATGGCTCTCAGGCTTGAACAACCGAGTGATGGCTCCGTCGTGTATGGAACTGGCCTGGACGCCTGAGCAAATGGGGGCTTGGGAGACGGGCAAGTTAGAGCTGGGAACGGGACCAAGAGCCGCTCTCGCCCTGTGCTGTCCCCTGAAAAGGCCGTCTCTGGCCTCAGAAGGAGAAATAACAGGAGTGAGTGAGACGCGCCAGGATGGCCCTGGGCCAGGGCAGCGGGGTTCTCACGTCTTATTGTCCTTCCATTCGGAGGAAATGCGCTGGGGCTGGAGCAGGTGTCCACTGTAAAATCAATGGCTCATTAGAGGTCACCTGTGCATCCACCCCTGCCCTGAGAGTCCATTAAAATTGACTGGGACGGAGCAAGACTCAACCTGCAGAGGGACGGCAGGCAGGGCCCAGGTCCTCCTGCAGGGGCCGCACTCCAGGGCCCCAGCTCAGTCCCCAGGCCCCAGGCAGCCTTGCTGAGGTCCCTGTGGGAAGGAGACCTGCTGCGGCATGTAGTGGAAAGGAAATGCAACTTTTGTTATTTTCTGAGACTTAACCTACTCTTGGCTGCATTAAAGCATGACGGCTAAAGCACAGAGTCCGGATCCAGAACTGGTTTGCATTCACTCCCTCCAGCAGTGTGACCTTGGGCACCTTTACGTGAGCGTTCTGGGTCTCAGTGTCATCTCTATGAAATGGGGTGACGATAGGTTTCTTAGGGTTGCTCGGAGGATTAGAAACATGTTCCCCTAAGAGCACTTACTAGTAGAACAGTGCCTGCCGTGTTAGCTATTATTTCCATTTGAGTCCCTATTCTTCATAGACGGTGGAAACTTGACCTCAGACCATTTGGGGCTGCTCAGTCCCCTTTTCTGAGGATTTAGGTGATACCAGGTGACAGCTGGGACCAACTTGGTCCTTAGGCACCATCTCTCTGAGCCAGCACTGGCTAAGACACATCCACACTTCAGCCTGGGGCCTGAGGTGGCTCAAGCAGTTGCCATGGACTGGTGCCCATCCCTCCTAGCCTGACTGTTCACCCTGCTATCTCCATAACACCTGGGACACTTGGAAATGACCCCACAGTTCTGACACTGGGAGGAACTAGTGCTCTCTGCCATCCCCCAAGATCTGACGGCTAAGGGCAAAGGCTGCACATGCAGGTGCCTGAAGGGGTGGGCTAGTGACCTACCTGGGTGAATGGGCTGGTGAGGGGCTGCAAGCGGGCGTGTGCCCTGTGCTTAGGAGTGGATGTTCCTCAGCTCTGTCAACTTGCTGTGTGAGGGAAGCCAGGGGCTGTGTGGTTTACTTTTCTGGTTTTGAATGAGGCCAGGGGGTTTTACGTAAAACTAGAGGCCCAGTGCACAAAATTCGTGCAATGAGGTGTGTCCCTCAGCCCAGCCTGCACCCTCTCCAATCTGGGACCCGTCGGGGGATGTCTGACTGCCAGTTTAGGCCTGATCCCTGCCATATTGGGCCTAAACCAACAGTTGGGCATCCCTCTCACAATCCGGGACTGCTGGCTCCTAAACACTCGCCTGCCTGCTAGCCTGATAGCCCCCTAACTGCTCCCCTGCCAGCCTGATTGACACCTAACTGCTCCCCTGCCAGCCCAATCACCCCCAACTGCCCTCCCCTGCAGGTCTGGTCCCCCCCAACTGCCATCCCCTGCAGGCCTGGTTGCCCCCAACTGCCCTCCCCTGCAGGCCTAGTCCCCCCCAACTGCCCTCCCCTGCAGGCCTGTTCCTCCCCAACTGCCCTCCCCTGCAGGCCTGGTCACCCCAAACTGCCCTCCCCTGCCGGCCATCTTGTGACAACGTGGGGGTGGCCATCTTGTGGCTGCCATCTTGTGATGATGTGGGGGCAGCCATCTTGTGGTGGCCATCTTGTGATGACGTAGGGGTGGCCATCTTCTGACGATGTGGGGGTGGCCATCTTGTGATGCGAGGGTGTGAGGGTCAATTTGCATATTACCTCTTTATTATATAGGCTAGTTTGTGGGTGTGTGTTTTTAATCCTGGCAAAAATACAATTTTAAGAAGCAGCATGTAAAGGCAAAAATAAAAGGCATATAGGTTGGAAAGAAAGAAATAAAACTGTTATTTTCATTTATATGATTGTTATATAGAAAATTCCAAGGAATGCACACACACACACACACACACAAATAGTCCTAGAAGTTAAAAGTGATATTAGCAATGTCAACACACAAAAATGTATATTTCTATACAACAACAATGTATAATAATAAAAACAATTTTAAATACCATTTATAAAATCTCTCCAAAAATGGAATACTTAAATATAAATCTAACAAGCATGTACAGGATGTTATGCTTTAAACTATAAAACAATGATGAGAGAAATCAAAGAAGACCTAATTAATGGAAAGACATACCATGCTCAGGGATTGAAAAACTCAACATAGTAACGACATAAATTTCCTTCCCCAAAATTTATTTGCAGATGTAGCACAATATCAATCAAAATACCAGCAGACTTTTCTATAGATTTAAATAAGCTAAATCTAAAATGTATAAGCAAAGAAAATAGAATAGTTAGCACAATTTTGAAAAAGGGTAATAATATTTGAAGAATCACTACCCTGTTTTATATTAACTATAAAGCTATAATAATCAAGCCAGTGGAATTGATGAGGAAATGAACATATTGATCAATGAAGAAAAATAGATTCCAGATCAGACCCACATAAGTATAACCAATTGATTTTTGACCAAGTGCAAAACAAGTCAATGAAGAATAAGTAGTACACTCAACAAAGGGTGTTGGAACAACTGGTCATATATACTGGGGGGGTGAGGGGAGCAGGACGGGGGAAGTGGACCTAAACCTAAACCTCAACTAACTCAAAATGGGTCATAGTTCTATATGCAAAACAGAAAACTATAAAACTCCCTTCCCTCCAGTGGAATGATGGTCTGGAATAAGAAATTAAGGGAGGAGGGGAACAGGATGGATTTCCTGTTCACCCAAATGTATGGACCTGGGTTCGGCCCAAAGTCCAACTTATGCTCATACTTGTGGGACTGGAACATCACTGAGGATGGGGACAGGGTCTGTTTCCTCCCTGCATCCCCAGCACCCATCCCAGCCCTGGTCCAGGGGTGAAACACACTACTTCTGTGCAGGCCCTATCCTCCGCCCCCCCCAGGCTGGGAGCTGGAGCGACCCGCCAGCATCCTGGGCCCCAGCAGCTGCTGGGTAATTCTTCAGCCTCAGGCATGTGTCTGCCCAGATTCCATAATCCCTGACCTTTGGGGCTCAAGTGTCAATTGTGCCTGATCTCAGAGGAAGGGGGAGGGGCAGAGTGAGAAAGAGAAGACAAGCAAACAGAAAAAACTCAGGGGCCCTGGAAAAGGCACCTCTCCGCCAGTTGTTAGGGCCCAGGATGCACCGGGTCAGGCCTCCCGAGGCTAGGCTTCAGCCACCAGTTCAACAGCTAGTGACCCACGGCAGGGGTCACAGCCGGGCGTGCCAGAATCAAATCCAGCCCACGGGTGTGTGGGAGGGGTGGAGGGGGTAAATCAGGATGGGCAGCCGTAGTAAATACACGGCACTGCCCAACGGGTGCCCACCATGTAGGTTCCTGCTCTGGCGCTGCCCTGCCCTCATTTGCCTGCAGAGGCTGGGACCCTCTGGCTGTGATGGATGAAGCCCTTGTCAGAGACCCTGGGAGACCTCCATCCACCCAGCAGCCAGGGCAGCCAGGAAGTCAGGTCCCTGGTGTCCATTCGTCCACCCCTGCCTGTCAGTTCTGGGAACCAGTCCCCTGCCGGGAAGCTTCAGCTCACAGGGTATCGATCCGAGTACTGGTTGACGGGAGGGAGCCTGGACCGGCCCAGGCTTCCTGCAGTGCCTCTGCGATCCCTGCTCCAGGAACCTGTGCTCCCAAGGGCCAATCAGAGCATTCGGAGGCTCTGCAGGAGGCAGGCGGCCGGCAGTGGGGCTCATAACGAGGAGGACCCCAGGAGAGTCAAGACCCGGGGTTCTGCTCTGCCAAAATCTTGGCCCCAAAAGTCAGCATTCTTACTTTTCAGTGTCTTGTAAGTCTGGCAGTTCACTCGGTGAGTTACAAATGCACAGTAATGCACAGGGCCTGGGTCTCCCCGGCTCATGCCGCTGAGGCTGTGGCCCACTCCAGCATCACCTCCCGCTGCCCCACCGTCCCTCCTGCTGCCCAGCTGACACCCCACTTCCGTTTGGAGCCACGTGCCCAGCTCCAGGGGATAACCTGGGCAGAGCCTCCTGAGCTCCCCGCCACCCCCAACCCCGCAGTCCATCTCCACTTCCCCACGCCTGGTGCAGGGAGGTTGAAAAGCCCTCGCAGGCCCCTCCTGTGCTGGGACATCGGCTGCCAGCTCTGGGGCTTCTGTGGCAGCGGCCAAGGAAGGAAACCATGGGGCCTCGGGGGGCCTCTCTCCTCCCGATTTCCTAACAACCGGGGAGAAAAGACGTTGTGGCACAGCTATAATTCACTTCAATATTAATTCTGGAACCTCATTTTCAGCGGGTAATTAAATCACTTTTTAATTACAACCAGAATATCTGTGCATCGCCTGTGAGTGAGCTCGGGCGGGGGTGGAGGGGAGAACGATGAAGACAGCTCTGCAGGACCAGCCCTGCCTGGCCTTTGCCTCCAGCTCAGGGCCCAGCCGTCCGAATCAATACAGCCAGCCCGCTGGCACCCAGCGCCCAGGGCCCCTCCTTTGTCAGGTCTGAAGGTCGTGAGCACATGTCCCTGTGACCCTCCTGCCCTGAGACCAGACAAACCCTTGCAGGGGCTCCCGTGGGTTCTGCACGATGCAGGCAGCTGTTCAGACACATTTGTTCCCGACAGCCCGCCTCCTCCCCAACCCCTAAAACTGCTCAAAGGGGGGCATGCCAAGTTTCCATCCAAACAAGAAAAATAAGCCACTTCGAGGTTCAGGCTGCAGAGAGGCTTGCTCAGCGAGGCAGCCAGTCGTCCTGACTGGGGCTCCTGCACCATCAGAGAGCCTGCCCCCGTGCACAGCCCCAGCTGGAAGAGATGACTGCAGACTCTTCCTTCCTGGAGACCTGGGCTGTGGCATCCCTGTCTGAGGAGGTGGGCCCGTCCCCTCCTGCAGGCTCCCCTCCCTGCACCCTCAGCCTGGGCCACCTCTGGCTGAAGTGTCCAAGCATCCAGGACCAGAAGGGTCAGTGCAAAAGGGACACAACTCCCTGGGGGGCAACTCCTGGCCACGGAGCAGGTGCAGCCTGGGGACCATTCCCAACACTCCGAGTGATTGAGCAGAATGGCCTGGTGGGCAGACTATGGAGCCAGAGGGGGCTGGTTCAGATGCTGGCTCCATGGCTGACAAGGGCTGAGCGCCCGCTGCACAGGAGCAGCCTGGCCCTGGGCGGGGAGGGGGCCCATCTGAGCTGAGCTGAGCCCAGAACCACCTCGGAGGGGATGGGCACAGATGGTGACAGCAGCCCCGAACAGCCCTGCCCTTCAGAGCCCACCCTCCTGAAAGCGCCTTCTGTTGGTTTCCTTCTTCTCCTTTACCCTCTATCCCAGCTGCCCCCACCCCTGCCCTTGTCGTGGGATGCGTGGCTCTCAGCACAATGCCCTCCCGGAGCAGATGGCAGTCCCGGTCCCCATGTCATGCCCCACCTGCCTTTCACATGAAAAGGGGGAGATGGCCACACAGATGTCCCCAAGCTGCCTGGCTGGGCAGTGTGGGCTCGAGGCCACATCCACACCAGGTGCCTGGAGCAGCTCTGGACAAACCGCCTCTGGTCAGCACCTCTGCCTCCTGTGGCCTTGGTCCCTGTGAGCCCTGTCCATGAAAGTCACATCTGTCTTCTCCCCTCCCCTTGTCATCTGTGGCCACAGGGATGGGAACACTCAGCGGGCTGGACTGCCCAGCACCCTGGTGAGTGAGAGCAGAGTCTCCCGTTTTAAAGTGATGGTCACACCCCCATTGTGAAGGGCAAAGCGGGGCATTGCTGCTGACCAAGAGCATCTGCCGCCTGAGCCTGGCACAAGGTCTCCTCCTCTGCGTCCTCCGAGACCCTGGGGCATTGGAGAAGGGCGGTCAACCCCACTGTTGGTTCATTCCTTTATGCCTTCATTCACCAAACACTATGGGATCTCCCCATCAGAAGTGAGGATAACAATAGTCCACCCCGGTAGTTGGAGGGTTAATGAGACAGTGCTGGGGGCACATGGCATGACCTGGCTCAGAGGACATGGCCACTAGTGTGTCCTCTCTGGCCTGGGCTCTCTCTGGGCGCCATGGGAGCTGTGGGAGGTTCTGAGCAGGGGGGACATGAGCAGATTTGGGTTCCAAAGGGATCCCTCCGGCTGCATAGACAGTGAAGTGTGGGCCGTGAGGCGGGAACAGGAGCCCAGGAGGCTCCCATAGATGGGAGAGCAGCTGCCCAGAGAGTCTCCTGTCATCCTGAGTCAAAGTTGGGGTGATAGATCCAGACACAGTCTGTTCTACACTCCACTCCACAACCAGGTCCCTGTCCACTGCCCTGAACCTACTAATATCACCTCCACTAGCCAGTTGGAGCCAGGAGATGAGGCCTGGCCTCCTGTTCCCAGACAGCACTCAGGTCACTCACTGCCAGTGTCTGCAGTGTGAGGGTGGGTCTCTGCCTGATTGTGAATTCTCCACTCGCACATCCATATGCTCCTTGAGGTGCAGCCAGCACAGGGCCAGGGTTCGGTCACAGCCCCCGAATAGGAGACACTTGTCTAAGAACCTCCCACAGCATCATGATGGCTCAATGAGGGGCAGGGTATTAATTCTACTCCCAGATTCCCAGTCTCTCTGGGCAAAAACAAAAAATGAAAAGCCAGGATTCCCGGCCTCGGTTTTCTCATCTTCTGAATGGGCTTAGGGGAGAAGAGAAGAGTCACTGGAGAGACTTCTGCCAAGATTGTGGGCCTGGAAGCCAACAGTGACTGGATTTCCCTGCCAACTTCTCTACTTTGCCACCCTGCTATGTCTCCTCTAAAGTTACCTTATTTATACATTTATTTCCTTATTCTCTATTTTCTCTCAGGATGTGAGCTCCATGAGAGCAGGGAACTTGCTTGTCATACCTACTGCCAGATTTCCACGCTCTAGAACATAGCAGGGCTTCAAAAATATATTTTTAGTGAATGAATGAATTGGGAGGTGAATAGATGGGCTTTATATGGCCTTGACCCTGTCCTTGCCCAGCCTCACCCACCATTCTCTCCCTCACTTATCCTGGCTCAGGACCGCCCAGAAACACCTGCTCTTCCTGTCCCTGAGACCCTCTTCTCCAGACATAACTCATGACTTGCCCCTAATCTCCTTTAGGTGTCACCATCTCATCTCTGACAGCCTTGTCTAAAACTGTAAACCATCCCCAACTTCTGCAATTTCCTATCCTCTCACCCCCACTGTGACTTTCTTTTCTCCATAGCACTTAGCATCTTCAAATATACTAACTTCTCTATTTTATTTATTGTCTCACACTCCTCACCAGAATATCAGCTCCAAGAGGGCAGGGATTTTTGTCTATTTTAATGGCTGATCTACCCAATGCTTTTAGAGCAGTGAGTGCCAGCCACTTAGTAGATGATCAGTAAATGAATGAGTGAGCCAGAGGTCTGACAAAGGAGCTGGAGTAAGCAGAGAGGACTTCCTGGAAGAGGAGGCTTGAGTTGGGACTGATGGGATTAGGAGAGGCATAAAGTTGGCGGGAGAAAACCAGGTAGCATAAAGGATTCAAAACCAAACAGTTCCCCAGGGCCTGGAGCTGGAATATCACAGGTAGAGTCTTGCTTTGTGTCTACTCCACCCCCCAATTACTTAGATCTTATGCTGTCTGACAATGGTTCTTAGAAAATTTATTCAATGTTTTATTCATCCTTAAATTCTTTAAAGCTGCAAATCAAACATCACCCGTATGCTTTGCTAACTACGTTCCAGGCTCCTGTGTTGCAAATAACTGTGCTCTTTTGCATACCAAGCAGACCTTGCCCTGTCCCAGGAAAATGGATTTCTCCTGGTGTTCATTGCTCTAAGTGCATCCACAGTGAGGCAGAGCAAACATCTTCTCTTCCTGATTTGCATTATGCAAACCTTTAATCTCCTCAAGTTTCTAAAAGCACAGTGAATGATTCACAGATGCCAGGAAATGCATGGCTTGATCTGCCGGTCCATATAAATTAGATTTATTGGGGGGAAAGAAAGGAGCCTTGATACTATAAACTATTGGGGAATAATCACCCCTGAGTGTGGAGGCCCCATAAATTTGCTTCTTAGGGGGAAAAAATGGGGCAGCTGACCACACACATATTGCTGGATTTGTGTCCTTTGCTCAGTTATCAAAATGAAGAGGACAGTGGACTTCTGTCTTGAGCAAACTCGGGTGCTGTCTGGGAAAGAACTGACCCTCCGTGAACTGGTGGTAAACTGCCCTAAGAAAGGCCCCTGGGCCCTAGTCCATTTGGCTCAGTGCATAGAGCATCAGTCCATGGACTAAAGGGTGCCAGGTTCAATTCTGATCAAAGGCACATGTCTCAGTTGCAGGCTCCATCCCTGGCCCTGGTCAAGGCCTTTACAGGGCAAGCAATCAATGTGTCGCTCTGACATCGATGTTTCTCTCTGTGTGTCTCTCTTCCTCCCTTCCCCTCTCTAAAAATCAATGGAGAAATATTTTCAGGTGAGAATTAACGAGAGAGAGAGAGAGAGAGAGAGAGAGAGAGAGAGAGAGAGAGAGAGAGAGAGAGAGCGCGCGCGCCCTGGTCGGTTTGGCTCAGTGGATAGAGCGTCAGCCTGTGGACTGAAAGGTCCTGGGTTCGATTCCGGTCAAGGGCATGTACCTGGGGTTGCAGGCACATCCCCAGTAGGGGGTGTGCAGGAGGCAGCTGATCGATGTTACTCTCTCATCGATGTTTCTGACTCTCTATCCCTCTCCCTTCCTCTCTGTAAAAAATCAATAAAATATATTTTTTTAAAAAAAGAAAAGAAAAGAAAGAGAGAAAGAAAGAAAGGCCCCTGGAAGGCAAGCAGGAAAGCAGGATGCTCAGGGTGGTAGCAAGGGCACCGTATGAGAGAGCTGGCTTTGAAGTCCAGCTGTGCACGTTCATCACCTTGTGACATCAGGCAGGTTACTAGACCCCTCTGGGCTTTAAGTCTCTCGCCTGCCGTTGGGGATACCAAAGCCCACCAAGCCAGGTGGTTGAGGAGTGCATGCAGCTCTGGATGAAATCTTTGTTGGGCACCTTCTGGGTGCCAGGCTCTTGTCTCTGACAAGGCCCTGACCTCAGGGTGCTCCGAGAACAGACCAGGAAGAAACCTGCTGCCTGGGTAAGCTCAGACAGTGATACGATCGGTGAGCGAGTGAAACAGGGGCCGTGACAGTGAGTGGAGAGAAGACTAGTAACATTAGCCAGATAACACAGTCAGAGCCAAGACGGTCACAGTGCGTGTGGCTGAGAAGAGCCCTTTCATGGGCTGGCATAGAAGGTTAGAACCCATTCGAGTCACAAATCCATGCAGATCTGACCACCAGCAGCCAACAGTTTGCTGAGTTCTGTTCTTGGGTGTCAAAACTGAATGAAGCCAAATATATTCATTAGTAGTAGTATAATTTTATTACTATTTTACAGATGAGGAAATCTACAATCCGCAAGACAGGCCTATTTGATATGCTCCCTGTCTTCCATCTTTAAGTTCATTTGCCTGGAGATGAGTGGGGAAGGAATGTCTTGCTCCTTTTACTAGTTCCTCAGCTATTATCGCTCAGCTAAAATCCCACCCTCTGTGTACTACTCTGTGATGCTGGAGCTGTCTCTGAAACCACATTTTGGCTTTGCTAGATGACCCTGGGGTTTGCCAATAGGGGGGTGCTCGAGGGAGACATGGAGACAGGAGGAGGAAGAATGGATTTGCTCTTTCCTATCTGCTTCCTGTCCCTGCTTTGCTTCTTCCTGTTGGTTTTACTCCCTATCAATGGGGCCCTAGTGCCCTTGGCCATACCAGTGTCAACCGGCCAGTGCCAGATGACTTTCAGCCCCACCGTTCCAGTTCGTCCAAGCGTCTGTTTTAACAACTACAGTGTCTTCCCTTTGTTCCCCAGCGCCAAGGGGGTGGCTAATTCCCGCAGTTGCCATTTCTGTGACACCTTTGTGCAGGGGTTGGCAAATGGTTTCTTAAAGGGCCACAAAGTCAACACTTTAGGCTTGCAAACCACATGATCTCTGTTGGAACTACTCAATTCTGCCCTTGGAGTGAGAAAACAGCCATAGACTACATGTAGACAAATGGGCATGGCTATGTGCCAATAAAATTTTATTTATAAAGACAAACAGCCCACCTTCGAACAGCAGTTTGCCAAATGTGTTCTCTCTTTGCATTTCAATTATTTGATACTTGTTTAATAATTATATATTACTATTTTTATTGTGGTTAAAATAACTGAGATGCTTTCTGTCTCCTGACTAAACTCATACTCATATAGAAATTGAGACCAAGATTAGGGTTCACATCTGAGTTACTAAAGAAGGCACTTAATATACTTGCTACTTTTTGCCTAGTGGGCCAACAGCTAAATGTCAACCAGGTAGTGGACCAGTGTGATGTTTGGTACAATGAAAAGATGCTCAAGAGTGGCTCTAACAGGTAAAATCAAACCGCTTCTTGTAGTCCTTGAAAATTGGACAAGAAAAACAATAAAGCACCTGCCAGATCAAACGCTGTATATGGGGTGTGAGAAGGTTTGTTGATAGACTCAAGCAAGGGTAACATGTTTGGAATAATGGCTGCAAAGGAAGTCACCACCTGATTAAGTTTATAGTAATCCACAGTCATTCTCCGAGAACCAATTGCCTCTATATAGACCCAGCAGGCAAGTTAAACAGAGGCATGATTGGATGTCGCTACCTGTGCATCTTTCAAGTCTTATAGGATGGCACTAATCTCTGCAATTCACCCAAATATGCTATCCTGGTTGGGAAGGAAATCGCCAAAGAGTTTCACTTGGGTCTTACTATTATAATGGATTTTACTCCATGAGTCCTTCAGTTGCCAGAGAACTTGGGAAATACCATAAGGTGAATCAGCACATCAACTGGGTCCACTGTGATTTGAACTTAAGTCAAAATTCAATTTATTACCTGATCTTTTTTTTTTAAAGGAGACAAGAGTTCATAGTGGTTTCTGGCCACCAGACCTTTTTCTGTTATACAGATCAAATGACATTTTGGTACACTGACCATCTACTTCATTTCTAAGGATACCATGAGGAGTAAGTCATGCCAAACATTTCCTGAGACCTTCTGATCGCCACTTCTTTTCTTCTGGAAAATGTGGTAAGTCTGGCCATATTGTCTTTGGGGGATAAATACTGTCACTTGTCCTCATCCCCACTGACATCTCCCATCTGGCATCTCCTCTGGCATCGCTGCTATTACACCCGGCCTACTGAACAAGATGCAGGAGCTCCCTCCCTAACATATTCCTCAATAACTTGTGAACAGAGTGTCCACCAGACCTTTTGGGGGCATGAATTGGGTTAGGGGCAATGGTTGTGTTAATCATTCATGATAAACTCACTCCAATGTCCTTACACCCCTAAGCCCTGGATTTCTCCCTTAACATTAGGCAAGGAATATTCTGCTATCCTAACCTCATTAAATGAAGGCCACCACTGAGACCAAGGATTGCCACCAACCAAATAAACATGAAACCACTTCCAGGTTCATGACCTAACCATTAAATTCTGAATCCCTACTAAGTGTGTCCATATCAAAATTTTAACTTGGCCCAATGCGATATGCTGTCCTCCTTAGTCTAATACTATTATAATTTCTTCCTAGACATACTCCTCAGGTTTCTGCCAACCTAAGTCAGCAAAATCTAATAATCACTTTGGGGTATATGCTGTTTCCTGATATAATAGAGTTTGTGCCCCTCCCACTGGAACATGCGGACAGCTGACCCTAGTTTAGTAACAACAAGGGTGGGTGAGTGAGGCTTGAGGGGAATAAATAGTTTGTTGCAAGGAAACCTTTTAATAACCTTGTAGGGAGACCTGGGAGGGAGGCTGCTTTTACTTAATTCTACTTGCTTCTACTTGGTTCCTGTTTCTTTTTTCTTTCTTTCTTTCTTTTATGTTTGTGTGATTTCCAGTGCACACTGTGTTGGGGGAGGGAGGGAGGCACTTAGTAAGTACACAATACATTTTTTTGGATGGATTAATACAAAAATAAAAAATTAAGGGTAAGGGCCAAGCATTTGAAATTCTATTTTATTTTTTAATTTGTAATAAAGCAACTGTCAAAACTTAGCCTTTTCCTCTAGTTAAATCTTATTTCAACAGAACGTCCACTGTCCAGCTCCTCATAAGCCATATCTCTGGCTAATGGGAAGTCTCTATGGGGCAGGCTCAGGTCTGATGCCTCTCAAACCTTCACATCTGGGAAATAATTCTTGGTACCAGTGGGTGTTCAGTAAATGTTCACTCGATGGCTGAATGAATGAATGTGGGCCATGACCTCCAGAGGCCTCTTCCAGAACCGTCCATCTCGGTTGGGTATTGGTGACACCTTACCCGTCCTCTCGGTTGTGCTCAAAGGTATAAATCAATTTTCATTCCCACCAGCCAATGCTCTCCCCATTGTAAATTGATGCAGCTCCTTAACCAACAGCTGGCAGGCCACGAGTGTGGTGGGTTTCCTGTAAGGCCTCAGCCCTGCCTCCAGGGTCCCCTTGGCACCCTGAGGCCTCTCAGTGGAGCTCCTTCCCAAACACCCACTGTGACTCAGTGGCGTGGGTGATATATTTGACATCGTGAGTGCCAAGCCAATAGCCACTCTGTCCTTCAATCTCAACTCAGCTCTGACGTGGTTCAGGCGCCAGGAAGCCAGGAGTTTCAGAGCGCAGGCTCTCCTCCCAGCCCCAGGATGTGACTCCCGATGGATTCCGCCAGTGGTTCTCTATCCTGTCAGACCCAATAACCCCTCCAAAGAAATGTGCTTAATGACCTTTCTACGGCCTTGAAATGAAAGCCATAAATACTTAACCTGTAACATCACATGTACTTAAAAACTCATTAAAATGTGCTAAATGGATTATAAAAATAAAGGAAAATAACTTGTAATAAAATAAGTCACATTTCAGTATGCAGATGAGCAGGCACAGACCCGGGGTGACATGGTGAATGGCTGGATCCTTGCCAACATCTGGAGAATAATTTCGAATGTGAGAGAAGTCAGATCGGGAGGGGCTCCACCACACAAGGACAGGAAAATGAAAGCGATCCTCAAATATGAAAGGTGTATACATTGCAATCTTTCAAAAACAGTCTGTTTTGACATAAAGTTGGCCTAGGTTCTAGGTGAAGGCGGTTGAAATGGCTCTTCACACATGTGAATGACCAGTTTGTGTTGTGCAGACTGTCCTGCACAGTATGGGACACCCAGCATTCCTGGCCTCACCCCTAAATGCCAGCAATCATTAGGACAAGCCCAAATACCCCCTATTTCCACCATGTCTCAGGGGGTGTCCCTCTCTGGTGGAAACCGCCAATCCGTCTTGATCGGTCCATTTCCTCCACCAGCCACTGGTCTAGGAAGGAGCATGGGGATGAAATTTTGGCCAAAGTGCCATGAGAGACAATCTGCTGGGGCTTCTGGAAAAGGTTCCCGGGGTCTTATAAAGAAGCCATCGGCAGAAACACACATTTCTCATCTCACACTGGAGCTGTGGAACCTTCCGCAGCCATCAGGGTGAAGACCTGAGAACCAAGCCAACGAGGGCAAGAGCACAGCAGGAGCGCCCTGATGGCCCCTGAGCCGGCCAAACCCAGAGCTGCCTGGATTCCTCGGCTTGTGAAGTAATAACTCATCTTTATTATTTAGCTACTAGTACTTGTTTTGGAGTATTTTACATCTTGAAGCCAAAAATACCCCTTCCGTGATAGGTAGAGTCGCTTTTGCTCATTGCCATAATCCCTTCTATTGGGTGGGCAGAGACTTTGCCATTCCGAAGCACTAGGAACACATTCAATCATCAGAACCCGGCACCACCCTGTGAGGTGGGGGTTATGATCCCCATTTACAGATAGGAACACTGAGGCCAAGGAGGTGGGGAAGTGACTGCCCAGTGTCAGACACCGGCGGTGGCTGAGCTGGGACTTGGCCCCAGTCCCGGGCTGGCCCCCACTGCGCAGTTCCCCCTGCCATCCGGAGGCCTTCCTATCTCTCTGATCTGATGCCTCATCCAGGCCTCCAGGCCCTAAATATCCACAGCCCCTCATCACCATTATGTCATATTCTCATTATTAGGGTGACTTCCCTGGATTAAAACCTGAGTCTCCAGACATTTCTTGTTAAATATGTATAGCTGTCTTGGAAAAAAAATGAATACATATTCATTAGCACAAATAAGTTCTTCGTTAGTTCTCAGAGGTAGCAGGCTTTGAAAGAAACAAGACATGGGACAGGTAAGTCTGTAAGCTGAGTCTACTCATGGTACCAGGGTGAGCTTTCATTCATTCATTCATTCATTCATTCATTTATCCATTCATTCATTTCTTCACTCACCAGTCAATACTTATTAACGCACCCTATGTTCTAGAAGCTGGAGTCGCAGCCTTGGCCTAGCCACAGTCCTGCCCTCACAGAGCTGGCTTCCTCGTAGGAGGAGACAGTTGAAAAGCACATGAGCAGGATTTGATAAACTCCATGAAGGAAATAGTACAGGGTGATGAACTAGGAAATGACTCCATAGGAGACAGGGCTACTTCACACAAGGTGGTCAGTGACGGCCCCAGGTGGGGGAGCTAAGACCCACCAGTGAAACATGCGCCCCTCCCACAGCAACAAGCACCTCTGAGCATGGCCCCTGGTGCCCAGGGAGCTTGGTGTGAAGAATGGGTGATGCCAGGTAGTGGGGAGGAGGGAGAGCCAGATACAAAGGATGAACAACAGGCCACAGATGAACCCCCTCGTCTACATTTCTATGGGGGCTTGAAATGTGGACGCACTGTGGGCCAGGCAGGAGCTCCAAGGCGACCCAGACCCAGGAAGAGCCACCCGCGCCCTAGAGCCCAAGCTGCCGGTCCCTGGAATGCAGCATGGAGACCAGAGAGCTCACTGTCCAAAGCGAGTGGGAGTAAGAAACATCGTCTACATGGGGCTTCTTTACCGCGTCTGCTCTCAGGGTCCTGTGTGTGTTTAATCAGGCCTCCGAGGAACAGGGGGCACCGATGGGGAGATTTGTGCGAGCTCGGAAGTCTCTCACCAACACACACATGCACATATACACACACACGTACATACACCTTCACACACAAAAAATACACACAGAGACATACACATACATCCATGCGTGAGGCTGGTGTGTATTCATTGCTGTAATTAATACAGAAGCCCTCTTCTGCAGCAAACATTTCTCTCTGGGAATTGAAATGTAGCAAGAAGCATGATTCCTGCAGAATCAAACAAACCCTGTTTTGACCTGCTCACAAGGTTAGTTTTGTGATATCAAAGGGATTATCCAGGAGAGAAGATCTGAGGGAGGATTAGCTACAAGTCAGGCTGTTCTCCACAGAGGAGTCTGTGGTTGAACCTGACTCACGAGTGAGGAGAACCAGGAGCCACCAGACCTCCTTACCGTGTGGATGGGGCAGGACCCCATCATCTTCTGCTGGTTGTGTTCTTGGAGGCCAACTTCCAGTTCCCAGGCATCCCCGGAATCCTCCGTGGTTCACGTCCTGGTCCCCTGTGGCTGTGGACCACATGTCCCGTTCTGGCCAATGAGCTGGGAGCATGATGATGGCATCACCCACAGGCTGGGCACTTAACTGCCAGTGTGAGACCTCCTCCCCAAGCTTGTCTTCTTCCTGCCAAGAAGAAGACATTGGCGAGGGCAGCTGAAGACACTGAGCACAGCTCCCGGCCACCTTTCTATACTTAGAGCGAGAAATCAACCTTTATGGTCAGAGCCTCTTAATTTGGGGTGGGGGGGGGAGCTCTTTGTTATGCAGCACAATCCAGCCAAACCTGACTGTGGATCAGGGTGTTCAAACTGACCCACCCCCAGGAGAAGAACTACTTCCTGAGCATTCCACATGCTCCAGGCATTGTGCGCTTTTGTAAAATGTGTACAATATAGACAATAAATATGTATGTGTTTTAATTATTCTCTATTCAACAAAGGAGGAAGTGCTGATAATGGCTAGCCTTTACTGGGCATTTAAAATGTGGCCAGCACTTGCTAAGCATTTTAACCTAATAACTTCTTCAAGCCTCACAATTGTCCTGGGAGGAAAGTGCTTTTATTTATTCCCATTTTACGGATGAGGAAAGTGAGGCTCAGAGTGGTCATGCATATGCCTAGGACCACACAGCCAGTAAGTGGCAGAGCTGGAATTTGAACCAAGGCCCATCCGACTCCTGGTTTGGGTTTATGTTGAAGTCGCCATGGGGCACTGGTGTTGACGCTGAGGTCCTGGGCAGGAGTGGGGTGCAGATGCCCAGGGGCTCTGTGTTCTGCACCCTTTGCCACATCCCAACCTGAGGGTGCTGCCGGGGAGGGCCAGTGTCAGAGCCAGCACAGGTTTTCATCCTGCAGGTCCTGGTGGCTGGAGCTGAGAAGACGCCTGTGGGCAGAGGTTCTGTGGAAACAGCAAATCCCTTTGCCCTCTTTGCATTCAGTCAAGCAGTATTCATCCTTCAGCCTCCCCGCCCCTTCGTTGGGAATGGGCCCTCTTTTGAGTAAACCGCATTGATTCTGCCTAATTCTCTCTTCAAATGAAATCCCGTTATTTTGGGAGCAGTATCCTCACAAAGGTTTCCCGGAGCACTGAGGTGGGAAATGCCAATAAACACACCTCTTTGTGTATAAATGGATGCAGTTAGTCCAGGGACGTAGCCTATCAACAGCTCCTGGGCCTCACGCTCACAAAAGGCCCGAATCCTAGACTTTTAGAGTTTCCTCCAAATGTGTCTAGGGTTATGTGGGCTGGGCGACCAAATAACCATCGCACGTGCTGAGCAGTTCCCGAGCCCGGGCGCTGAGGGAAGTTCTACCTGCAGTCCCTCATCCAGCAGCCCGGCGAGGAACTCGCTGCGGAGCCCATGCTGCAGGGGAAACTGGGAGAGAAGTCCTCATGGAGCGGACACTCCGAATGGGAGAGGCAGATAATAATAGCAAATACCTCAGTATGTGTACTACACTGTATATTAGGAAAATACCACACGGGAGGGTGGGAATACAGGGCATGGGGAGGGTGGGAATACAGGGCATGGGGAGGGTAGGAATACAGGGCTTGGGGAGGGTGGGAATTTTAGAGAAGGGCTTCAGGAAAGGCCTTGGTGAACTGCAGACTCTGAACAAAGACCTGAAGGGGTGAGGGGAGTCACGGGGATGCATGCGCAAGGGCACTCCCAGCTCAGGGAACAGCTTGTGCAAAGGCCCTGAGACAGCCCTCTGGTGAGTTCCAGGAACAATGAGGCCTGAGTGGCTGGAACAGAGTGAGTGAGGGGAAGAGGAACCAATAGGAAGTGGGGGAGGCGGGGACAGGGATGGAGTGGGGTCTTAAAGCAGAAGGGGCTTTTACTCAGCGTGAGATGGCAGGGCCCTAGAGGGTTGTGAAGGAGGAGTGACATGGTGTGCCTTAGATTCTAACAGGATCCCTCTGGCTGCAGTGGGGGAGGGGGCAAGGAGATCATTGAGGAGAAGACTGGAATATTCTAGGCAAAAGTTTGTGTTTTGGATCAGAGTGGTAGCCGTAGATGTGGAGAGAAATGGCCAAGTGTCCAAATCTAAAGCAGGAAGGCACGGGAGAACAGCCATGTTCCTCCGGGGCCCTCGTCTCAGGGAGAAAAGGTTCCCCCAGGGCTCCATCCTTGCACCTCATTGGTCAGAAGTGGGTCCAAGTCCACCAACCACGGGCAAAGGGGTGGGATCCTGTCATTGGCTTTCATCTCCACTCATAATTGTGGGCCCCAGTGCAAAATAAAAATCTAGAGCCTTGTTCAAAAATCATTAAGAGGTTCAAGACGGGGACAGCAGAGCCTTAAGCCAATCGTGGGTCCTTCTGAGCACAGGTCCCTGTGCAACCACACAGGTCACATGCCATGAAGGCAGCCCCGGCCCCATGATTCACCCCCTGAGCTGAGCCTGGGGCCACCCACACAGACTGGACTGTAGGAGGGAGGGTGAGGCATAGGGAAGTGAGCCCGATGTGGGCCACAGCCTCAGCAGTGAGATTCAGGCGCCATCCAGCTGCTGGCCTTGCTTGTCCCTATCCTACCTAATAATAGACAAATATGCAAATTGACCGTACCTTCGCTATGCCCACGATTGGCCAGGAGGTGCGGGGGGGCGGGACTCGGGGTGGCCCGGGTAGCTGATTGGGCCGGCGGGACGCTGAGCTGCATCACCAGCGGCAGCACGAGCTCAGCGTCTGCGCCATGGCTGTGCTGCGGCACAGAAGGGGCCTCTGGGGCAGCGAGCTCACTTCCCGCCACGCGGACCATCAAAAGCCGGGGAGCTGAGTGCCTGTCCGCTCAGGCAGCAGGCCTTTCAGAAGCCTCCGCGGCGCCGGAGGCTTCTGAAAGGCCTGGTGCACCAGCGATCGAAAGCGAAAGCGTGGGAGCTGGGTGCCTGTCCACTCAGGAGGCTTCTGAAAGGCCTGGTACCTGAGTGGACAGGCACCCAGCTCCCACGCTTTCGCTTTCGATCGCTGGTGCACCAGGCCTTTCAGAAGCCTCCGGTGCCGCGGAGGCTTCTGAAAGGCCTGCTGCCTGAGTGGACAGGCACCCAGCTCCCACACTTTTGCTTTTGATCGCAGGGAGCTGGGTCCCTGTCCACTGGTGCACCAGGCCTTTCAGAAGCCTCCGGCACCTGGTGCACCAGCGGACAGGCACCCAGCTCCCCCGTGATCGAAAGCGAAAGCGTGTAGGGGACCCTACACGTGCATGATTCAATCATGCACTGGGCCTCTAGTAATGGGATAGTGGCCCAGAGAGTTGCTGGGAAGATGGAGGCGATACAGACTAAATGCTCCGAACAGTGTCCCCTGCTGTTTTTCTCATACCTCTAGGGACGAGCTCCACCTCTCTCCCAGGCTATGGGTGTCGCACAGCGGTAACCTGAGGACCCCAGGGGAATGCATCTCCCCCCACCCACCAGTCCGAGCACCTGCAACGCCCCCTTGAGTCGCGCACCTTGAAGAGCCCGAGGCCCCTGCTTTGGCGATCACCCGCGACGGCGGCTGTGAGAATAAACAGAAATATCATTACGTGTCATCAGAATGCTACACATTTCCTAAAACACAATAAGAAAAGCACAGCATATTGTGGAAATAAAATGTTCCAATGCCACTTGCGCTCTGAAGAGTACTCTCAGCTTCCTTTTGAAAACACTCAAATGGGCAGGCCCAGTGGGCGGGGAGCTAGGATTGCTCTGTTTTACAGATGAGAAAACTGTTTGCCCTTTGCTCACAACTCACCAGCAGCTTCCTGATTCTAGGCATGAACGCCAAAGCCCGCTGGTCACCTCTGGGCCCTGGGCCCTGCCCTCTCTGACGTCATATCCTCCCGCCACCCCCTCGCTGCTCAAGCTCAGTGGGCTTCTCACCGTGCCTCCAACTCACCAGGAGCGTTCTCACCGCTGGGCCTTCCACCTGCTCTCTCTTCTTCCTGGAACCAGCCATCCCCATGGTCTCTCCTCCGTAGGTCTCCACGCAAGGCTCTGCCCCAGAGAGGCCTTCCCTGGCCATTTAGTAAAAGAGCTCGCACATCTGTCTTTGTCCTCCCCCCTGCTGCACTTACCTTATTGGCATTAATACCACCTGACATAGTATGTAGCCATGTGTTTATTGACTTTTTTTTTTTTTTTGTCACCTTCCAGCAGAAAATAAACTCCACAAGCACTTCGCTGATGTGACTTTGGCCCTAGAATGGGGCCTGGCTCCCAGAAGGCCTTCAATAAATATCTGTTAACTGATGCCAGTGAGGGCAAGAGGTGGGCCCAAGTGGGTTGTTGAGCCAGACCTAGAATCACATGTGGGTTTCTTCTGCCGCCCTCTTGCGTGTCGGAATGCTGGCTGCGGGCACATCCTGGACAGGGTGGGTCTCCTCAGGCCAGGGTAGCTTTGCATCATCTGCTGTGCCCTGCTGCCCCCAGAGGCTCAGGCCCAGCCTGATGGAAGAACGTTCCTGCAGGGACATTCAGCTCCGTCAGGACTTTCTACAAGGGATCTGAGCCCTGGTGAGGGTGCCAGTGAGGGAGACAGATTGAGCAGAACGCCTACAGTGTCTGGGTCTGGGTCAGGGCCAGAACTGTCACAGCCGGTAAGGTAAGAGCTACAAGCGTGGACTTTCTGGAATCTGAAGATGAAACTAGCATGCACAACTCACCTGAGGAGACGGCTGTATGTTGGTCAGAATCCTCCCTGCCTGGTCACTCATTTGCTGATTCATCCCACTGAAGTCAACAGGTATTGATTGAGCACCTACTCTGCACCAGCCACTGGGCCAGAAACTGGGGCTACAGTTGTGAGCAAGGCGGGCCGGACCCTCCTGGCACATGCAGTCTGGAACATGGGCAAAGCCCTGAGGCAGCATCCACGACACGAAGGCAGCAAAGCACTCGTCCATTTTCCCGTGACAACCTGCGGTCCTTTCGTTAGCAAGGCAACCTCTTCCAACCTCCCCTTCCTCCGCCCCCATGTCTGCCAAGTTCTGGGGCCAAAGCCAGAGTCTCCCATGCTGCACCTGGGCAGAGCCCCCAAACTCCAGAGGCCACTGTGCTCCCTTCCCCCTTTCTAAACGCAATGTTCTACCACAGCTCTGGAACCGCATAAGGGTCCAGGGTTTCCGAGCTCTATGGCTGTGGGTAAGTCACGTAAACTTCTGTACGTTTCCTCCTCTGTAATGGGGCCTTAGCAGTACCTACCTTGAAGGGCTGGTCAAAGGATCACATGACATGAGGCCTTTAAGCCACCGGCAAACTATGCTCAACAACAGGGATTCTGAACGTTGCTATTGGTCCTTCAGGCAAGTCTGGGAGAGGTCAAGCTGGCGAGAGGATGAGGAGTGCTTTTGGAGGAATTGAGTTTTATGCCTCTTGTTATAGGTGGGGGAACTGAGGCATAGAGAAGGGCAGGGCCCTGTGGGGGTCACACATCATGTCAGAGGACCCTGCTGCTTGGTCGGGCGCATCCCTACAGCCCTCTCCTGACCTCCCCCCACCCTCCAGGGTACTAGTACCCAGAGAGGGGCAGCAGTCAGTCAGGATTTCTGAGGAACCTCCCCCAAACGCCCCAAAGCCCCAGAGACTTACAATGCTCCCCAGTTGCTCTCAGAGGCCAGGCAGGACCTCCTGGTGCACAGCGCCACCTGGTGTCAGTGTTTCCCTGCTGGTCGTGGTTTCTGGGCGAGGTGGGGCTGTGCGCATTAGTAGTTGTGGGTATCTGGTCACCGCCCTCAAGCACGTCACTTTGCAAGAGGTTTTTTTTACATCTTTCTCATATATCCAACTGCAAGGGAAGAAGAATGAGAGAGAAGTAAAGGCATAAAAGTAAAACGGAAAGAATATAAAAATAGATTCTCGCTCACAGACATATATTATGGGACCAAACAAATAGGAAAGAAAGAAAATGGAGGAGGAAAAGACAAAAATAATCAAGAAAGAGGAATAAAGAAAAATGAAAAAATAGAGAAAATATGCACGCCAAGTCAGGCCTAGCCCAGCCTACAAGGGCAGGTGCCAGGGCCCATCATCAAGACAATCCCAGCCCCTGCCTCCAGGCTGTCTTTGTCCCAAATGTGGGCACCTGGGAGCCAGCACTTGGGTAGGCAGGACCTGACAGGACCAGGGGCCAGGTAATCTCAACCTCTGAACACTACACAATCTCTGGCGCCACCTGCTGGGTAGACAAGGCACCACATTATCCCCTGGAAGCTAAACTGTGGGCCCCAGAAACTGTTGGTCCCCAGCATCACAGACAGGTGGGTGTCATCGTCTCCTTTTCTCAGAAAAGGAAACTGAGGCTACTAGAGAGACGGGACTTGCCGAGGGCTGGCCACTCAGCAAGTACAGAATCCTGGCAGTTCAGGGGGCAGGCGAGGGTCTGATTTCCAAGTCTTAGTCCGAGCCCTCACTGCCCTGAACAATCCAGCCCAGGCACAGAGTAATGTGGTTAGAGGTGCAAGCTCTGGCTACTAGGCAGTGGAAGAAACTGAGGATCAGATAGATTCAGACACCTGGGCCCAGCTGTGGTCCTGGGAGAGCAGAGAACCGCAGGTCCGACCGAGAGACTCATCAACGGCAGGGTTTTGCCCACCTCTTGATGTTCCATTGGTCAGCACAGCAACTCCTGGCCACGATGTCCTCCCTCAGCCGACATCATCCTGGGGACTCTAGAGCTGAGGACCTGGACAGTCCCAAGGCCAGCTCTGGCCACACTTGCCTGGGCGGGGCCACCCAGAGTCAGGCGGGTCAGTACAGGGGCATGCTGGGTAGGTGAGGCTGTGGGGGACTGGAGAGCTGGCGCCTTGCCCAGAGGCCCAGGCACCTCTCAGCTCCAGTTGACACGTGCCAGGTGGGAATAGGGGGCAGTGCAACCAGAGCTTCTGAATTTCCAAGGAAAAACAAAAATCTGAATTTGGAAGTGAAGTCTGCTGGTTCTTAAATGTGAGTATCTGATTCAAAATTATAAAATAAAACACACAGCCATCGATGCCCACCTTTCCGCTCTTGGCCCGCCAGTTTGAGACCTCTTGTCTCCGGTAAAATGCCCTCCCAGCTCCTGCTCCATGTTGTAACTGTGACAAAGGCTCTCTGGAGAGAAAGCCTTTTACCCCCACTTTGCAGAGGCAACTCTGTGTCTGAGAAGAGATGTGACTTGTTCAAGGCCACACAGACCCCACTCCTCGGCTCCACACCAAAGCTGCCCCTGTCCGTCACGGTAGCAGAATGCATTTCCGCCTTGCAGGAGCCCACGGAACAGCACAGGGGGAAGTTACTGCTTCCTATAAAAGTGTCTGCCCAGGGTAGGCATCTAATATTGGTGGAGGTGACAGCCCTCCCCTTAGAGTGGTGCTTCTGGATCCAAAACTGACCTCAGATAATTCCAAATAATCGGTCTGTCACTGTGCTGAAATCCCACCAGGATTCACTCTCGCTGGTTAAATATTGAGTCTTTGAAACAGACCACTCTGGGCCTTGATAGGATGCATTCTGGGAAATGTTAGTTTGGAAAGAAAAGAGATTAAAAGAGAATGGGCTCTAGTCTGAAATGGCAGGACTTGGGCATCATGGCTCAGAAGGGTCTCAAGGGTGGCCATAACCGTGTGGGTGCCTTTAAGAGGAGGGAGTCTTTCAGAGATGTCGGTGCTTCCCAACGTGTGGCAAAGGATGGAGAGAAAAGAAGGGAAGAGGTAAAAGGAAGGAAGGTGGCAAGAAGGTGGTGGAAAGGGAGGGAGAGAGAAGGAGAGAGGCATAGGGTAGCCTAGCAAGTCTGCAGGTCAAATCCCACCAGGGAATGAGATTACCCCGGCTGGGCAGACGGACCCAGGGAGCTTCAAAAAGATGGCCCGGGCCCAGCAGGTGAGAACCAGCTCACAGCCTGGGACCTAGACAACAGGCTCAGGTATGCACAGTGTCCACTCCAGCCTGTGTTCTGATTGGTCTGCTTGCAGCTGGCGTGGATTCTGATTGGCTGGGAACCAGCCTGACCGCGTGTTGAGTATTTGGACCACCATTCCAGCCCCAATCCCAGATCCCAGATCCAAACGGAATTGCAGGCTGGGGCAGAGGATGGACCTACCCTGGCCCCTGGGTACATATAAGACCAGAAACTGGCAGGACACCCAGGAGGAGGTGGGGGTTACCTGGGCAAATAGACACATTCCTCCAGCATCGCCGTGAAAGGGGAGGCCAGAGCCCAGAATAAAGGTGAAATACAACATACAGCCCGCTGTGGCCCACCTGAGGTGCAGACCTGCAGTGAGATCTCGGTGGTCTCACCACTCCTCTGCAAGGGAAATATACACTATCCTCAGTTTGCAGGAGGAAACTGAGGCTCAGAGGGATGGCATTGCTGACTGGGGGTCACTGGCTCAATGACCCCTCCGTGTGGGTCTTGGAGGCCTCGGCTCATTCCAACGTGAGGCTGGCCACACCACCCCCACGCCACCAGGGTCAGCCCCAAAGGAACCACAGATCAAGATCTTTGTATTATAAATTGACTTTTAATAATAATAAAAAATCTATCATGAATTTAATGAGGAGAATCTGTACATTTTAAAGTAAACCAGTGCACGAGGCCTTGCCCGCAGGGACCCTCTCCGTTTCCCGCCAGGCAGGTCAGGTCCTCGTTTGTATCGCGTCACCAGTGCCCAGCAACAAGCCCGCCTCCGCAGTCTAATGCTCGGGAAGGTGACCCCCGGGGCTCAAGGGTCCAACATTCTGGGGGGGGCCTTCGGGAAACCCACACCTGCTCTCACCACCAGCCAAGGGCAGAGCGACTCCCCTCTCTTCTGCCTCGGCGGGGACATTTCCCTGCTAGTGGACAGGAGCTCGAGGGGGTGCCCTGTGGAGAGGGGCCCTGGGTGGGACTTGGCTCCCAGAAGGCAGAGAGGTTGTCTTCCTGTCCCCCTGGCTGGCTGAGACGCCCCAAACGCCCGGCTCTGAGCTAGCATCAACAGAATAAGTTACAGAAGCCGCCAGCCAGGGTTTCCTGTGACCCTCTGACCTGCAGAACACACCTGCGTGGGACAGTATCTCAGGTGGGTGGTTCAGGCCCCTCCAGTCCCTAGACCTGGCCCAGCCGCCTCTCGGACCCTTACAGCCAGCCATTCAAAGAGAAGAAAGTAATTCGTTCTAATACTGGCCAGCTAGTGGGGAACCGGGGTGGGTGGGAAGAGGAACCATAGTTCATACCTGTAAGCGATACCCTAATATTTAAAAAGGTGCAATGTTTTTGAATTTTCAATAATTTAGTTTCTCTTTTTTCTTTTTAGTACTGGGGAAAGTTGTCAATACTACCTTATGATGGTCCCGTTAGACAATACACCTTTCTTTGAAATTTAAAATGTCAAATACATAATCACACAACGTAGTGGGGGGAGTCTAAAGTAAACCATAGAGATTTCACGCCACATAAATAAAGTCAGAGAAGATCTTGCGCCCGGGGCTGACGGCTCCAGGTCCCAGGGCGGTGCTGTCGGAAGCTGGTGTGGCTTCCGAGTATCCTCTTGGTGACAGACGCCGCGCCCGGTCCCTCTGTCTTCCTGGCAGAGGCCCGCTTTTCCGAGTCCACTGAGCAGGTTAGTACAGGGATAAGTCTGGAAGCCAAGGCGAGGCAGCGGAGACACGCGTCACCTGGAATG
Organism: Cnephaeus nilssonii; assembly: GCF_951640355.1. Classification (NCBI taxonomy): domain Eukaryota; kingdom Metazoa; phylum Chordata; class Mammalia; order Chiroptera; family Vespertilionidae; genus Cnephaeus; species Cnephaeus nilssonii. Next base: position 66,952,376 of record NC_137082.1, on the reverse strand, counting down.
TGGACTTAGAAGGAACCCAGGGTTTCAAAGTGCAGGTTGAGCCATCCCGAGGGAGCCAAGGCTGGGGCCTCCCACGGCTATGCCCGTGACTTCTCCCGTGTCGCCGGGGCCCTAGCTGCACCCTCAGCTCTGTGGGTCCCCAGCACCCCTTGGGTTTCCGGCAGAAGTGTGGAAACATGCGGGCCCAGGCCTATCAGCTTGCTCGTCCGAGAGTGGGGGCACGGCCTGTCCTGGCAGGAGGTGATGGAGAAGGCTGGGCAGGTCCTGGAGGGAGCAGGAGCAGAGGCCTCGGACGGGCTCTAGGGCAGGCCAGCAGGACCCGCTGTGTCCTCGAATCCCAGCTCTGGACAACGCAGCCAAGCACCAAGCTTCTGGGCGTTCAGAGGTCTCCGTCCACCGGCGGCTGGCAGAGGCGGTAGAGCCTGGCGGGTGGAGGCGAAGAGGATGAGGAGGGGCCGGGGCGGGCTGGGGCCTGTTATTCATATGGCTTCCATCTTTACGTGAACAGGCAGTCCATACCCAGAAAACAAAACTCAGTAGATGCTTTAAAAAACGCAGAGTGGACAGTATTTATGCTGCCCCCACCTCCCCCCAGTGGCCGCCTCCTCTGCACAGGCAGCCTCCGCTCCCTCCAGACGCCCAGGGCTTTACAAATAGAGCCGGCCTGTGTGTGGGGGGATGTTTACATGTGTGGGTGTGTACGTTTCTTCACACTGATGGTGGCACACTAGTCACAGTGTCTAGCCCTTGAGTTTTTTCACTTAATATAATCTTAGGGGCCTCTCCCTGCAGGACACAGAAAGCTGCCTTGGTTTTCTGAACGTCTCCATTGGAAGGATACAGAGTCTCACTGTCAAGGGAGCCACTAATGGCTTCCAAGCAAAAGAATCTGCTGTGGGGAGAACGGCTGCGTGACACGGACCAGACAGCGAAGCAAAGCGGCACAGTGGTTAGGAGGTTGGCCCCCGGGCCTCGACTGCCTGGGTTCAGAACCCCAGCTCTGCCATTTACTAGCTGTGTGACCTCAGGCAAGATGCTTAACCTCTCTGTGCCTCAGTGGCCCCCAACTGCCAACTGGGCATAACAACAGTATCTTGTTCACAGAGTTCCTGTTTGAGTTAATACGTGTAGGAAAAGAGATTGCCACGGTGCCTGGAGTGGGGTAAGTTAACAGATAAAGCACTCAAAGGAAGGGAGGGTGAAAACAGAAAGGTCTGCGTGGGAGCTGCCCAATCACCAGCCCACTTCCTGGCGTTGTCGATGTCCTGTGGTTACGTGAGAGCTGGGTGAAGGGCGCCCTCTATACTACTTTTGTAACTTCCTGTGAGTCAAACCATTTCAAAACGAAGTGACTTAAAAATTGTGAGCAGTGTTGATGGCAAACTGGGCAGTGGGGATGGAGAGAGGAGATGGGCTGATAGGAGCTACTACTGGGGAAGGGGGCAGCACAGGGTCCCACCAGTCTGGCTGAAATCAACGTGGAGAGGTGATGGGGTCCTGAGGACAGGAAGCAGCCGATGGACTGAGGGCCTGAGGGCAGCAAGGAGGCAGAGCAAGGGCAGGGGGGTGAGGGCGGGGGAGAGGAATCCCAACAAATCCTTGCCCGTGGCTCATTTGGGGGCTTTGTGTCATCTTCCCAGACGCAGTAGGTGCTCCTCTGGGGAGTAAAAAACTGAGCATGCTTGTCACTTCCCAAAGTGGGGCCCCCATAAGTGAGAGGTGAAGCCCCATAGGACTACCCAGGGGTCTGCCTGGGGTGAGGCCAGGAGTTTGATGCCAGCCCAGATCCTGGTCTTCCCTGCGGAGAGGAGAGGGGGGAGGGAGGGTCAGCCACTCACCGAGGTGCGCCCTGGGGCATCTGATCCTTGACCCGCAGGTTTTTGGCCAGAATCTCCACCCTGGGGCCCTGGGAAGAAAGAACTATGAGGCGGGGACCTGCCTCTGCACGGGAGTTCAAGTTCGGGACATTTGAGCAAGCACGTGTGTGGGTGCGGGGCGGAAAGGTGGGGAACAGGCCCAGAAGTCCTGGGCCCCTTTCAGCTGGGGAGCAGGACCACATGTGAGGCTGATGACTGCCCAGCCCCCGATGGCCCCCTCATCCTGCTCGCAGCCCAAGGTGCCCAGGCCGGGACGCCCTGCAGCCTGGCAGGGCCGCCTCACCTGCTTCCGCATGATGTCCGTGGCCTGCATGATGCACTTGGGTAGCAGCCCGTGGCTCCGAGCCAGGATGGCCGCCTGCTCCAGGGAGACACTCAGGGTGCTCCTGCAGGGAGGGGCAAGGGGGGAGGCAGGTGAGACGGGCACTTCCTGCCCACCACATGAGGCCTCTGAGAGCGCACACGCCAGGAATAGCCACCATCCGACCATCACCCATCACAGCACGGCAGGCCCCTGGCCTCACATCCTCCTCTCCCCAGGAGAACCCTTGCCTCCGGGCTGAGCACTGCCCCCATCCCCAGATAATTGCTGGACTCACTCCCCACCCTCAGGGGTCTCCTCTCCGAGAGGACCCCCCTCCTGCACACCACACAAGGCCAGCATTTGACTGCTTCCCTCTGCACCCCTCTGACGCGCCAGTGTCACACAGCGACCCCCCCCCCCCCCCCCCGCCTTTGCTCTCTGATCCTCCCAGGGCCAGCTCCGAGCTCACCTCTGCATGCCCGTGCCGCACATGGCGATCTGGCAAGCCCCCAGGCGGTAGCAGAGCTCAGAGGAGATGGGGATGAGGCTGGCACCCAGGCTCCCAGCGGCACCAGGTTTGGGGTGGACGAAGGACTTCATGAGACGACAGAGCTCATCCAGGGCATTGATGGGACGGATCAGCTGTGGGGTGCACACACACACATCCGGACGGTCTGAGGAGGCCCCCACCCGGCCTTCCACCCCATCTACTCCCTCCAGTCCAGCTCAGTTACTGCAGCGTCCTCCCAGCTCCCCTCACCGGGGGTTACAGCCCAATGAACCTTCCCCGGCCCCTGCTCAAGGACCATCTGTGGCTCCCCACTGCCCCACAAGCTGGCATTCAGTGCTCACGATGTATTTCAGGCCTAACCTTCAAATCTCATTCTCTTCACCTGCCCAGGTGAGCCCCCAGCTAAGCCTGAATGAAGTGCCCTCTCCCAACTGTCTCAACCAGCCCAGCTGCACCCCCCCCCCCCCCCCCGGGAAGAGCCTTCCGCCCGCCCCAGCTCCCAGCTGCACTGTGGAGGCATACTATAAAAGGGTGGTTTGCCAGTTCTTTCTGTGTCCTCTTAATATCCTGCCAGCGAAACTACAGACCCCCGGAGGGCCATGGCCACCACTTCTCTTGGGACCCCCAGCCCCACAATCCTGAGGCCAGTACCCCCTAAGCCGCTGTCAACCCTGAGGCCTGCCTGAGGCCGGGACGTGGGTGACAGGCCTGGAGCGCATGCCCTCGGAAAGCCACCCGAGCGCTGCCCACACCACACCGCAGGGGACGCACCTGGTCTATCTTCACCGCCGTGGTGCTGGCATCTGTGGGCAGGTTAGACCGCTCCAGGTAAAATGCCCTGGGAGAGACAGATATGGGCTTGCGGGGGGTCGCCATGCCCCGTCCATGCAGCCCCCACCCACTGCCGCCACAGCCCCTCTGCCCACCCACAATGCTCAGAAAGAAACCACTGAGAGCGCCTTGCACGGTTCTCCACGCCCATAGTCACCCGTTCCTGCAACAGCCCGAGGCGGGGAGCACACGGGGCCTGCCAGGCACCCCTCAAATGCCACCTCTCCCTGATGGCCCATCCTGATCAGCTGGTCAACACCTGACGCCCCCCTCTCTCTCTCACCCCTTGTCCTGCGTATCTGTCCTCTGAATACTCTCACCACTTAACACGTGGCATCACTCTCTTCACTGGCTTATTGCCATCGCCCCTCGGAAGCAGGACTCGGTCAACTTTTTCTGGGAAGGGCCAAGCAGTCAATATTTTGGGCTGTGTGGACCAGTCTCTATCCAAACCCTACTCAGCCTGGCCACTGTAGCACAAGAACATCCATACGTAAATGAGCGTGACTGTGTGCTAATAAAACTTTATTGACAAAACGGGGGATGCACCAGACAACTGCTGCTCTAGAATCTATGCTCCATGAAGAAGAGGCTTAATGGGCCACTGCTGACTCCCGAGCCGGCACCCAGAACAGAGCCTGGCCCACATGTGTGGAACGAAGGAAGGAATAAAGGAAGGATCAGGGATGTAATATTTTAAATATTCAACAGCAGCAGGGAGCAGATCGATGGCATCGATCAATCCGAAGAGATGCCAGTTTTAATAACAAAACTGGGTGTTTTCCCTGAAAGTATCAGCTTCCATCTCCAAACAGTAAAGCCAAACCCCAAAACAGTGAAGCCCTTACCCAGCCCCTGAAACGTGGTCTGCTGATCTTCAGCCTCCTCTGCCCAGAGGGAGAAGGTGAGGAGAAGGAAGGGCTGGGGTGCGGGTGGTGGTAGGGGAAGCTGCTTCCCTGGGTGTGAGGCTTCCTCTAAGAATGTGGCCCCTGCTCCCTCCACTTCCCTCAGGGGGTCTCCTGGGAGCCGGGCCAAGGCCCTGGGGCCACACCCCTCACTCACAGGCTCAACAGTCCCATCCAGCCCCCACTCCCACATGAAACGAAACAGGCGCTCCTCTGGGTCGCAAGGACCTGCTTGGAAGCCACACAGACCCAGGTCCAAGCTCAGTTCAGCCACCATCCCGCTCTGTGGCCGTGGGCAAGCTGGGTCCGCACTCTGGGCTTCCGTTTCCTCGTCTATAAAGTGGTTTAGAATGACCAACCGGGACTATTGTGAGAACCTGATGAGCATGTGTAGGCAGAGGGCCTGGCACACAGTAGGTGCTCAGGAAAAGGCACTTTGCCCACTCCCATGCTGGGGGCCTGTCTGGTGCCCTATATTCTAATACCCAGCGCCCGCAGCAGTGTCTGGATTCCTGTCCCCAGCACGTGCCCCGGGCAGATACCTGAGTTTGCGGTAATACTGCTGGACCTTCTCCAGGGACTGGGTGTTGATCTCCTGTTGCAAGTCTTCCGCCACCTGGCTGCCTGGAGGAGGAGGCCCCTCCGGGTTCTCCAGGGCTGGGAAGGAAGAAGAGGGAGGGGAAGTGGTGGGGTCCCGGGGTGCTCTGAGCCTTGGGTGTCCCCTGTGGGCCCCACTCAGCACCCCACTGCTCACCTTTCGTGAAGAGCACGGTGTGCAGCCTCAGGCTGCCCCCGCTCTCCAGGCGGGAGGGCAGCTTGGAGAAGTGGTAGCTGTCGAGGTAGAAGATGACCTTCAGCGCCTGCCGGCTGCCCTCAATGTGGTAGAAGACGTTGGTGTCTGTGGGAGGACACGGTGGGGCGGGGCAGGTGACCACCCAGGCCCAGGGGAGCCCTGCCCACCTTCGTTAGGGCAGCTTCAGACCTTCCTTCGGACCTCCGGTGGCATCTCCCTATTCTCCCCACCCCAGAGGGGTGGCCTCAGAACCCCGTGCCTCCTACCTTCAGGGTGGCGTCCTGGGTCGCCCTGTCTGCCCTCAGACCTCCCTGCCCTCCCATCCTCTAGGGGTAGCCTCAGACAGCCCAGTCCGCCCATACTCAGAAGAGCAGCCTCTGACCTCCCTTTTCACCTCTTTCAACAGGTCCCAGTTCCCACTGCTCAATTCTCAGACCTGACACCGGTTTTGCCCAGCTGGGGGTTTGTCAGTGTTTGTCTGCAGAGCCTCACCAATGTTTCCCGTACTCCTCACCTGGTGCCCTAGGCCTCTACCTGCCAAATGCTGCCCTCAACCAGGACCTGCATTTATTTACGCTCATAGGGTACAGCTTATGGTAGGCATGGTATTAACACCCTATCTGGCACCCATGGCAGACATCATTAATCAATCACTAACACCCCATTGGGCACCTATGGCAGACATACCTCATCAATCAATAGTTCTCCCTAAGCCCAACTTTGCCTATCGATAGAACTGACCATCAATTCCAATTGGCACCTGAAACAAAAGCTATGGTCCCTCTAGATTCTCACACATTCTCAACAGGGTGATGTCACCCATAAGGAGGTGAAAATTGGTTCCTGAGGCAATGGCCAAAAAAAAGAGTACTCTTTTGATGTATAAAGCACATACAGTACCTAAACAGACATATAGTATATCCGTGGTCTTAAAATGTAATGGGGTTGCAGCAATTAGGAAAAAACTACACCGACTCCTTATGGAGGTGGTAATTTTTAAAAAGTTGAGAATCACTGATCTAGAGCAGTGGTTCCCAAATGAGTGCTTCCAACCCACCCAGTCCCTGTCAACACAGGCCTATGGGCCTGACTCTCACCCCAATAACGGGCTCTACTTTGAGAGCTTCCGGTGCAGGTCTGGGCCGGGGCCTGAGGGTTTGCCTTTCTCACGAGGTCCCAGTGGCTGCAGGTCCAGGGACCACACTCGTAGAAAAGTGGCAACAGATCCCAGCCCAGTGGTCCTCAATCCTGGCTGCACCTCAAAGTCACCTGGAGAGCTTTTCTAGAACCCCAATGCCCAGGGTCCACCCCACAGAGTGAATCCGACCGGCCAGGGCTGAGGCAGGGATGGGGATCGGTATCTCTGAATACCAACAGCTGGGGCTGAGACCTGCTGAGCCAGCCTGTGGGCTTCCAGAGGGCAGGAGCCACGCCCATGTTTCTCCACTGTGGCCCCAGAATGAAAAACTGTGCCTAACACACATTCTGTGCTCGTACTTAGGGATGAGAGGATGGGTGGAGAATGAGTGGATGAATGGGCTGGTAGGTGGGTGGTGGATGGATAGGTGGGATGGTGGATGGAGATGGGTAAGTAGAGAGATGAATGCGTGGATGAATGAATGGTGGGCAGGTAGAAGGAGGGAGGGGAGGAGAGAGGGAGGGAGGGGCTTAACTGCGCTACAAATTCTTAGAAAATATTAACAAGTCTTCACCCCAGTAACGGATATCTCTAGAAAAAAATTTTAGTAAGAACTAGGTACTGGTTGTTGTTCCCTTTTAAGAGCTTTTGGAGACAATTGGGTTTATACAAAAATAGACCCTCTTTTTCCATGTATGTTGAGAGCATGAGATTTGAAAGTATTGGGTCCCAGGTCAACCTTGGGCAGCTGGCCTGGTGGCAGGGTGGTCCCCGACTCTCATGTTGGGAGCGGGAGGAGTCACTCACTGGCCACGTAGTTCTCGTCCAGCTGCTTGAAGGAGAAGGAGACGTTGTCCAGCTCTGACAGGGTCACCCAGAGGTCCTCCAGCATGGTGCGTTCCTCCTTCTGCGGGGGAAGCAGGGTGGAGGAGCGTCAGATGCCACCCTGCCCCAGAGTTTCACTTCAAGATGCTATGACTCAACACCAGCTGTGGGCCTACCAGGCACGAGGCTCTGCTGGACTCTCCCGGGCTGGATGTGAAACTGGGTTCCCTTCTCCTGAACCTCCCAAGGCAGAAGCCCAGTTCTGCTCTAATGTGCTGGGTGGCCCTCTTGCCCGGACCATCCCAGCAATCCATCTCAGCCATCTCAAACGTAACACGCCCCCAAAAGTCCTTACTTTCCTCCTCAGCCCCTGCCGTGGGCCCCTTAGCAAAGAGAACCAGCATCCGCCCAGCAGACCAAACCCTAGACTGTGACCTCAAGGACTTCTTGATTTCTCTCTCCGCTCACCCTATACTAGTACACTGCCCATCCCCAAGTCCTGATAGGCTGACCTCCAAAACATACCCCAGATCCAGCATCTCCCTCAACCCTCCTCACCACCCCAAACACAGACCCCGTCTCTCCAGGAGGACCACACCAGCCTTCTCACAGGTCCCCCTATGCCACCCTTCCCCCGAACATGGGGCAGCCAGGGATAAAACCCGAGATGCAGAGGGAGCAGGGCAGCCTAGGGGTCACCAGACTAGTCAGACTCCTGGGGTTGCCCTGTGACTACTGCTCAAAGCCTCTGAACCCTCCCTCTGCTTCCAGAATAAAGTCCTAGGCCCTACAGATGTGGCCCGGCTGCCATCATACCCTGATCCCCCTGGCCTGCTCCCCTCCAGCCACACTGGCCTCTGTTTGGGACCTGTGCACATCCTGTTCCCTCTGCCCGGCACACTCTTCCTCAGACCATTTCCCTAGCGGGCTGTCTTGGTACTCAGGTGTCAGCTCAAACATCACCTCCTCAGAGAGGACATCTCTGACCATTTCAATCCAAAGAAACTTAACCACCTTCTAAGTCTTCTGTATAACTACCTCCTGCCCGTCTCTCCTCCCTCTTCCTTCCTTCCTTTCCAAACTGCTTCCCCCAACTAGAACGTGAGCTTCCGACACCCTGTGCCCAGCTCAGAGCCTGGCACACGGTGGTGACTGGTGAATTAATGCACTGGGCCCGGGCCCTTATCTGAGAAGAGAAGGTGAGGGCTGAGTCCTCCTGGCGGCCTGTCCAGGCCCCAGTGGCCCTTTCCAGGAACCAGGTGAAAGCGATGTGTGTGCAAAATCGGCCAGCAGAGGGCGCACCTAGGCCATGCTTTCCCAACAGCCAGCAGTTGTGGCTTTCAGCCCAGCCTGGGAACATGTCTAGGAAGCTCAGGGCTGTAGCGGTTGGGGAGCTCCTGACTGGGAACAGGGGGTGCAGGACCAAACAGTACAGAGAACTGCTGCAGGCTTCATTTCTGGGGGACGTCGGCTCTGGGCCCCAGCTCCCTTAAATGATGAGTCCTTGGTGCTGCCTCCTGGGGGCCAGCAGAGAAACCGGACCTGCCTCTGAGCCCTGAGCGCCAGGACAGTGGGATGAGAGATAAAAGAGGAGATGCAGAGAAAGCAGGGCAACCTAGGGGCTAGAGAGCCTAGAGTTAGACCCCCGGAGTTCAAACCTGGCTGCCTGGGCCTCAGTGTTCTCATCCTTAAAACGTGGGGGGTAAAAACCCTGCCTCGGAGCTAGTGCGAGGATTAACTGAGATTCTGCCTGCACCGAGGAATCTCACCTGGATTATTACAAACGCCTACTCCCTGGCCGCCCAGCTGCTGTGCTTGCCCTCGTGGTCTTCCCCACCAAGGAGCATGAGTGGTTCTTTCAGTGCCACCGGCAGATCCCATCCCGCCTCTGCTCAAAGCCTTGCCATGGCTCACACCCACTCCGAGTACCAGCCAAAGTCCTGCAAGTCCCCACGCAGTCGACCCCAGTCAGTTCCCAAGACTCGCCTCCTCCTGCCCCAGCTTCTTCTGCTCTATCCAGAGGGCCACCTTGCAATTTCTCAAACACTGCCTCAGGGCCTCTGCATCTGCTATGCTCTTTGCCTGAGAGACTTTTCCCAGGATCCTCGTGGCTCCCTCCCTCTCCTCTTTCAGTTCCTGGTCAGCTGTCACCTTCGTAGGGAGGCCCTCCCTGGCTACCTTATCGAAACGTCCAATTGCTGTCGCCTATCTTTTCCTGTCCCCTTCCCTGCTTAGTTTTTCTCCTTAGCTTTTATCACTATGTATGAGGAGCCCTTATCACTACACACGAGGGTTTCTCAAGTGTGACACTACTGATGTTTAGGGCCAGGAAATTCTCAGGGGAGTGGGGGCCATCCTGTGCATTGCAAGATGTTCAGCAGCATTCCTGGCCTCGACACACTCGACACTAGTAGCACCTCCTCTCCCCTCACTGTGACACCCTAAAATGTCTCCAGACATGGCCAAGTGTCCCCTGGGAGTAAAACTGCCCTGGTTGAGAACCGCTGGTCTACATCGCTTATTTTACTTATTTATGTCTAGCTTCCCCCACCAGGATTGAAGATCCCTGAGTACAGCCCTGTGCTTGGCCCTCAGCTGATCCCCAGTGCCCATCAGGGTGGCACGTAGTAGGTGCTCCATGAACAGCTGCCCAACGAACCAGTGCGTGAGCGAGAGCCTGAGTGAGTAAGCAGGAGCCCTCCTGCCCAGGCTCCCAGGGCACTCACCCCTCTCCCCCTCACTCACCACAGTGGCTGGCGACAGCAGGGACTGGCAGTGCAGGAGGACGCCGGTGGCCGCCACCTGCTCCAACCACTTGCGGCTGGCATCCCGGCTGCTCTCCTCGTACTCGCCGTTGTTGTTGTAGCGGTAGCTGAGCGCTGCCAGGAGCTGCTCAGAGAAGGTGCACACGGCGGCCACCAGGGCCTGGCAGAAGATGGTGTCCCTCCGCAGCTGCAGCTCGGTGTCTGGAGAGCGGAGATGGGCTCGCTGGGCAGGTGCTCCTGCCCCAAGCCCCAGAGTCCAGGCCCAGGACCAACCACCAGCCCCAGCAGGCCAGCCACCTGGGGCCAGCTTGGCAAAAATCAATCCCGGCCACCAAAGCCAACCCCACAAGAATCAATTCTCCAAAAGCAAGCCAATTTACTGAAAATCTCAACTCTCTCATTGATCCATCTGCCTTGTGATTTTTGCTCAGGCTTTCCCAAAACCTCACTCAGCTGTTTCTCCATTGGTTAGGGCATTGCTCCACCTTGGCTGGCTGGACAGCAATGGCGCCAAGCATTTCTGCCAAGCTCCATGCTTTAAGAAATGCCGTGCACCATTTTCTCTATTTTTGAGAAACCTCTTCCTGCCTACCCCTTCCTTGCCCCTGTCCTGACGTGGTCTGCAGAACTGGCTAATTTCAGGCAATCATTCATCCAGGGCCCGATCCTCTGGAGGGAATTATTTTCAGTGACTGGCTCTAGCCAACTGATTTTCAGACACCAATTTTGACCTAATCTTATGTTAGCTGCCACTTGGCGGAGAATTTCTGGAAAGAAGGGAGGGGGGACAGAGAACCCCTCCCAGCTTCCCCGAGCCCACCATCTCCCCCTTTCCTCCTCCCTATTGTCTGCCGGGTGGAAGTCCCACGCGGGGCTGAGGACTAGACTGGCAAAGACCCTCCCTGGTCATCGGTCCTCTATCTCCTGTCCTCGGGCCTGGGAGGTGGCAAGACACAGGGCTCCTGGCTCCAGGGCCCTGAGACTTGACCCTGGACTCGAGCAGAGGAAGCAAATGAGGTCTAAGTAGTTGTAGGTGCAAGAGCCACGAAGTCACTCCCTCCCCTGGGTCCAGGCCCTGATGACCAGGGGAACATCAACCTCGGCCGGCAGAAGAGGCCTCCCTGGGCTGCCGTCATGAGCACCACTGCCAGCCAGGACGGCCTCTCCTGGATTCGCCTCTGTGTGCCAGTCACAGAGAGCTGCTGCTGCAAAGCCCTCACCTGTGCATTTCAGCAAGGCCAGCAGCAGCTGGTTCTTCCCATCTGGAAGGAGAAGCAGAGAAAAGAATGAGCCGAGAGGAGTCAGCACAGATTCGAGCAGAACCGGGCCCTCCCTGCGGCCCAAGCTCCAAGCCCTGCGCAGGGACGCTCTGGGTATGTACAGTCGCGCTAGAGAAGCTCCGATTGAATGTTGGGTGAGTTCCAGAAACCCTCAGTTTCCAGGGAATTGGAACCCCAACTGCTAGCTGTACCCCAACTGTTTACATATACCCACCAAACAGAGACTGAAACCAGCCCCTTCCAACTCCCGGGCCAGAGCTGCCAGCCCACACCTTGTACATGCATGTGTGGACACACGCTTATATGCATACATGTTCATGAAAGCACACAGGCACGTATGCACATTCTACACAGCCACAGCCCTGGACCCGCATAGACAAAGCTCAAGACCTTCTGAACACAGGCCTAACGTCCTGGTCTCTTTCCTTCAAAAAAAGGCTCTTAGGCCCAGAAAGGGTTTAAAAGAAAAATCTGAAAGGCCAGCTCAGAGGCGCTGTTCCGGGGGATGGCTCTGAAGCTCTGTCCCTCCTGCTGTCCTGGTCAAATGTCTCCTGGTCTAGGGTCCTTCTAAGCCAGGAGTCCCGGTCTCAAATGCTGCCAAGGGTCCGGCAGGCAACTGTGTGAGGCAGACACCAGGAAGCAGGCAGTGATGAGGACTGTGGTGAACTGGAAGTCACCCCTCTCCCATCTAAGACGGCAGCTGCCACTCATCACCCAAGGGAGACTGTGGGACTGCAGGCCTGATTAGTGACAGGTCCCCTGACTGGTCAGGAGTAGCCAGAAATCTAGATTTTTATGTGACATCTCAGATAATCAAACACTGGCAACCAATTCACATTTTTTATGCTACATCATCAAAGCCCACCTGTGGGCCCAAGTCTGATCGGGGGACTCCCAGCTTGTGGCCTTGATAATAAATAAAAGGAACTGAATTAAATCTATAAATTCTGAAAAAGGAGTAAGTTTCAGCCTTCTCAGCCTCCTGACTCTGCAAGGAAGCCCCCAGCACCCCAAGTCAGATGTTCCTTAATCATGTGAATATACACAGTTCCAGGGCTCTGCCCAGGGCAGGACACTCAGCTGAGGAAGAGGCACGAGTCCTCCTCATCCCCCCCTGGACATGGAGATGGCCCCACTCCTGATCCTTCCACATTCCACATTAAGAATCAATAGCCACAAAACCGCCACGTTACTCCTCCCTGCCCAACCGACCTTCCACGTATTTCTGAATGTTGTCCACTAGGGTCTTGATGGAGTTGGGGAGGTTCCAGGGGTCCTCCTGAATGCTGATCTGGATCAAGCTCCGGCCACGAATTGTACACTCTTCTTTCTGTTTGAACTCTGGGGCAGGAAAGTGGTATGAGGGCAGGAAAGGGACAGAAGTAGCTTTGGAGAACAGTGGCACAAAGACCTATGTCCCATCACCAGATTCCAAGGCTCAGAATCCAGGATCAAGGATGCTGGCAGGACTCGGGTACTAGCTGGTCCACGGAGGGCAAATACATGGCAAGTGTGCTACTGATTCATAGTACCACGCCCATGGCAGACATCACTCATCAATCTTAGCACACCTTCCCACTAGATGAGGTGTAACTCCTCACCACTGATACCAATCCAGTGCAGACATCACAAATCAATCACTGCACTCTCTTCTCAGGTACTACCTCCACACAGCCACACCAATCAAGCTGGCACACGATTAAGGACCCTCATCTAACCTTTTTCCTATACAGAGGAGGAAGCCCAGGCACAGAATGGGGAGGTGTCTTGCCTAAGTCACATAGCTGAGTTGTGACACAGCTTAGACTTGAACCTGACCCTGGCAGACATAGGCCCCTGTTTCTTGGGCCTCTTCCCTGCAACAATGCCCCGGATTTCTGAGATATTTGTGGTTTTGGTTCCTCTGGGCTTGATGTTTCTGCTTTCTGAGGTCTGATCCTGGAAGAGATGATCCTGAGACAGCAGGAAGGGTAGCTGAGCTAGGGCACCCCAACTCTCCATACTTCCCACCCTCATTTAGGAGCAACTGCCTATTTCTTTTCCTGTCTCCTGCACCTAACTGGGAGATCTGGAGGTCAGGGGCAGTGTCACATTCATCTCAGGGCCTCCAGTGCCTAGCACAAAGCCTGGCACCAAGTGGTTCCTGGGAATTATTTACTGGATGGATAGCTGCATGGATGGATGCGTGGGGAGTGGATGCATGGATGGATGGATAAGTGGATGGATAGATGGATGGATGGATGGATGGGTGAATGAGTGGGGAGTGGATAGATGGATGGATGGATGGATGGATGGATGGATGGATGGATGGATGGGTGGATGGATGGGTAGGTGGGTAGGTGGGTAGAAGGGTAGGTGGGATGGGTAAATGGGAGGAAAGGTGGGTTGAAGGACATACACGTCAATTCTTTTTCTCTCAATCATGTCAAGAAGTAAGTCCCAATTTGGTGAGTGAGTCCTTAATACTTCTTTACTGATCCTTCTCATGAGGGAAGAAAGAGCAAAGCACTCTGGGCAGGCAGCAGAACCTGAGTGCAGCATGACGACATTTTTTGTGGCTGTTTCCATCGAGTTTATCACAGTCATCGTTATTTCATGGCACGTTATACAGGTTTTCCATATATTGGGGAGTTTAAAACGTTCCTTACAAAATTACATTTTTTTAAAGGGAATCACTTTTTCAATAAAGTGATGTCAGTAATAATGCAGGCAGCAAATGAATATGCTTTTTAAAAATATAAAGATGTAGGTAGATTCTGTGAATGTCGGTAACATGATGGAGGAGGGCTGAAGGTCCCCAGGGTTGGTGAATTGTGCTCCAGTCCCTCCCTTCCTGTTACAGACAGGAAGACAGAGGCCCAGAGAGACTCAGGGACCCACCCAGGGGTCCACGGATTTTTTTCTGTAAAGAGCCAAGTAGTCTGGCCAGCGTTGCTCAGTGGTTAAGTGTCAACCTATGAACCAGAAGGTCATGGTTCAATTCCCATTCAGGGCACATGCCCAAGTTTCAGGCTCAATCCTGGTGGGGGGTGTGCAGGAAGCAGCCGATCAATGATTCTCTCTCATCACTGATGTTTCTATCCCTCTCCTCTTTTCCTTCCTCTCTGAAATCAATAAAAATATTTTTTAAAAGAACCAGGTAGAAACTGTTTTAGACTTTGCAGGGCTTATGGTATCTGTCATGTGTCCTTTATTTATTTTATTTTGTTTTTATTACTCTTTATAAATGAAAACATCATTCTCAGGTCAAGTCTATACAGAATCAGGCTATGGGCTGGATTTAGCCCGTGGGCTGAACTTGCTGACCCCTGGATGAGCCCTTAGCCACTGGGCAGGAGAGGGGCAAGGCCGAGAGTGTGAGCCCGCGCCCTGCCCCCGTCGGCACACATTCCCCATCCTCCCCGTCTCCTTGTTAGATGCTGGATGTCACTCCCAGCCCTGCGGAGGGGCGCCCCTGTGCTCACCTTGCAAGCAGTGGTCCATAGGGAAATGCTTGGTCTCTTCAAAAGCCCTGCTCATGACTGGCCCCTTGAGGAGTGCGTGGATGGAGTCCACCTGGTGGCAGGAGGCTCGAGGTTAGGGTGGCTCCTGTGGCCTCCAGGTTGCAGACCCTTGATTCCCAGCGCCTAACCCAGATTCTGGCTTATGGGTTCTCACCACGGGCGACGGGAGAAACCCAAGGTCCGGCCAGGGGTGGGGACAAAGGTCCTACCTGGTTAAAGAGATGCTCCAGGCAGCCATGAAGCTTGTCCTGCTTGTCTGATGGAATCCGCATGTCACAGGGCAGCTCGTCCCCTTGCGAAAGGAAGAAGCCACTGCCATCAACACACTATTTCTGGCCCATCTCACACCCTCCCAGCCTCCTTCCCACGAAGGCTACGTAGCTGCAGAGCTCCAAAACCCACAGTGGATTTGGAGTCTGACAGATTCGGATCCTGGCTGTGTGACACCAGACAAATTTCTTGACCTCTCTGAGCCTCAGTTTCTTCATCTTCAAAATGGGCAACAGGAACTAGAGCATTACACAACTGTAAGCCATTGTTCTTATTTCAGAGACTCTGCAAATGAGGAGACTGCGAGCCAGAGAGAAGGAACTGGACCCCAAGTCTCCGACCCATCCCCCAGCTGTTTCAGTTCAATCAGCCGCCACATGGAAGCTCCTTCCTAAAACCTCTCCAGGGAGAGTTTTTATAGCCAAATATCTTATGTGATGAAATATTTATCTGAAGTTCAGCAATATCGTCAACGTTACTTGTGCTTCTCTTTCTTCTGTCAAATTGAAATTAAATTTTTATGCCCAGACTATCACTGGAAGGTCACGCAACGCAGCTGTGGCCGTGGGGGCTGGGGAACGGGGAGGCTGGGTTGCAAGGTGGGAGGGGGGCTTGTCACCACCGCCCTCTCGTGCCTTTTCAATTCTGAAGCGAGTGGATTCATAGCCTATTCACAAAACAAACATTTTAAACGCTGAAATCAACACAACTAAAATCAAAGCCAATTTCAGTCTTTCAGGAAAAGTTGTAAGTACGGCATGATCTAATTCATAGAGTATGATGTCTGTCTGCCTGTCCATGTGTGCAGACCTGTGCTCACCAATGGTCTCCACATGTGACGGTTGGTCACTCCTGGGGGTTCTGACTTACTGTCGGGTACTTCTTTGGAACTTTCCTATGTCGCCTGAATTTTCGGTTTGAGCGCGTGTCATTTTTATGGAAACCATCAAGTCGCCCTATTTTAGTGACATCAGAGCAACTCATCACAATCTCTAATTGCATCGTGTATGTTTTCATGGGTTCCGTGTCCATGACATTCGTGGAGAAGGTCAGCTCCATGAGGGCCAGGATCTTTTGTTTTGTTCATTGCTGTGATCCCAGCACCACATGGGTGCTCAGTAAAATGTGCTGAACGAGTGACCAAAAAGCATCGTATAAAATAACACGGAGGAAAGTGTAATAAAACAGAAGTAAACCAAACCAAGTCTCGCTGGGGGACCCCCGGCCCTGGAGCAGGAGCCGCTGCACTCACCAGACCCCATCTCGTCGCTGCCCAGGTAGGAGCTGTTACTTCTCACGCTGGTGTAGGACAGGACAGAGTCCCGATTGCTGTTACACTCGCTGCGAAGGGGCAGACAGACAGACAGGAGTCACCTCCCGCTCACACCCTCTGGTCCAGCACCCAGAACCCACCTTCTGGAGTGCGGACAAAATCCCTAGCTCCTGGGAGGACAGCGGGTCCAGAAAGGGAGCTGCGGACCGCTCACCAGCGGGAGACGGGGAAGGTTGTCCCGAAGGACCTCCTGATGGTGGAGAAACATTTCTAGGCCCCGGCACAGAAATGCAGGAATAGTAAGAGGACAGTTTTTTTTGCTTTTATTTGGGAGTAAACTTCTGTCACTCCCCTCGTGGGAGAAGCCTGGTTCCTGGACACGTGTGCACATGCTACCCTCGACCACACGGTTCCGTGTTCGTCTCCCCAGCCTGGCTGGGAACCTCATGAGGACAGGACCATGTTCTCTTAGCTTGTGTCCCAGGAACACAGAGGGTATGGAAATCAAAAACCACAATCCTGAAATTCTTCCCTTCACCTTTTTGAAAATTAAAGGAAACATCAGAAGACCCAAAAATGTAAGACTGGAAACCCAGAGAGATGGAGAAACCTTAGGCTATGGACACGAGGCGCTGGGAACATCTGCTTATACAGAAACTCAGCCAGAAACACGGGCCAGTCAGACCCCCTTGAAGACTGAAAGACAGGAATGCTGGGAGGCTGGGGCGAAGGTCATTCATGTCAAATTCCAGCAGTTCTGTATTTTGCCCAAAACAACTGAAGCGCCCTCCAAGGTTCTACTCTCCCCACACGATCAAATGTTACAGAACCTCTCCCTGGAGCCCACAGCGCTTGTTTATTTGTGGTAAGGACTTCCACTTACCCACTACATGGTTTATTACAGGAAACTGAACTTTTAGTCCATTTAACCCACTAATTAGGACTTCACTGATCTTGTTATAATTAACTTAACCAGTAAAAAACAACAACTCAGACCCTCTCAGAGAGTTAGGAGGGGAAAAAACTGCCTTCCTCCTTGGATCAAGTAAAAATAAAGTGTTTGTTACAGAAACCATGTAAGTTTTAAGACACACCACAGGTCTCGACTTTTTCTCTGACCGCATCCCATCGGCGTGCGCAGAGTGGCACCGGAGCAGAATGGACAGGTGGTGCCCACAAGGCGGCAGAGCCTGAAACGTTAGCCTTGGGGGCTTAGACAACCCCCAGAACCATACGGCTTAGCAACAGTGCCCCCTCCCAGTGCTTCCTGGAAAAAGCCCCTCTAATTCTGATTTTCCCACAGGCCCGTGGCCTCAGCCGTCCCACTGGCCACCCATGTCAAACCCCACATGACGCCCACAGCTGCCCCCACCTGTAGGAGTCACGGTAGCTCATGGTGTCATGACCTGAGTCCTCCTGATCCTCCTCAGACACCTTGAAACACACTTTCTTGATGCCCCCGTGGTCGGTCCTGTCCATCTCGTTCTCTTCGTTGACCAGTGGGGAGGACGAGGTCTCCTCAGCCAAGGGCGGATGGCAGGACCCACCCGAGGTGGGCTCCGTGATGGTGGACAGCAGCCTGTGGGAGCAAAGGCACATGCTGGTGGCTTCAATGGCCTTCATGGAGGCTCTAGGCAAGGTCCTGCTCTCAGGCCTCACCTCCGACCCTAACAGAGGAAGCCATCCAATGCTGTGTGTCCCATCCCTGAAAATCATCTAGCAACTCCGTGGAAGCACGTACACCGTCCCTCCTGTAGGGGGCATGAGAAACAGCAGTTCTTCATTTCATGGCCAAGCTACACAAGGTTCGAGGGCATAAAACGCGACTGGGAAACTTGCTGCAGAGGCTCAGAGGGCACCTCTCTTCGGCGTTGTAGGCCATCCGACCTCCGTTAAAACTATTCCACTTTGCCTCATTCATGTGAAAGACAATATGGTTGTGTTCTAATAAGACTTTAAGAAAGCGAGGCAGTGGGCTGGATTTGGCCCACAGGCCATAGTTTGTCAACCCATGGCACAGAGTTTCATTAATGGTCAAGTGCATAGGTTTTTAAAACAGACAGACCCCAGATTCAAATCTCGACGCTGCCCCTTGCTAGCTTAGAGACCCACAGCAAATTATTTAGCCTCTCTGAGATTTAGTTTCCTCACCTGTACAATGGAGTAATATCAGCATCTATGTCCCAGGCTGGTATGAAAATTAAGGGAGTTAAAAATGTAAAGTGCTTAGAAGAGTGTCTGGTGCCTTGTCTGTGAGCAATAAATGCTGGCTGATGAAATCCTTTTACATCTCAGTGCGGTCAGTATTATGATCAGCTCCATTTTACAGATGAGGAACTTGAGGCTCAGAGAAATCAAGAGACTCGTCGTCCAAGGTCACACAGCTAATAAACAGCAGGGCCAGGATTCAAACCCAGACTCTCCTGGCTCAAGATCCTACATTATTTTTCCTTTCATCACAGACAATTTCCATTATACAAGAAAGTAGAGGGAACAGTATGAAGAATGGCAGGTACTCCTAGCCAGCTTCAACAACGGCAACTCCGGTTCATTTCTGTTTCCCCAATCTTTCCTGCTGCTCGTTCTTTCTCTGGAGTATTTAAAACCTAGCTAAGATATCATAAATTTCCCCTATAAACGCTTCCCCATGTGTGTCTAGCACATAAGGATTGTCTTCTAAAACAATGGTGCTCAACTAAGGGTGATTCTGCACCTCCCAGAGGAAACAGGGAGCAATTTAGCATATTTCCTGAGGGGCCAACATTGGTCACTGTCCGGAGACATTTGTTAGCTGTCACAACTGAAGTGGGATAGGGGTGGGGGGAACTACTGCATCCAATGAGTAGAGGCCAGGGATGCCGCTAAATATCTTAACTGCACACCACACCACAAAGATGGTGTCCATATGCCAAGGCTGAGAAACCCTGTTTTGAACCTAACCAGACTGCCGTTACCATACCGAACAAAATCAGTAATTCCTTCACACCATCTAGTACCCAGTCCATGTCCAAATATCCCTGGTTGTCTCAAAGGGGTCTTTTCACAGATGGTGTGTTAGAAACAGGACCTAGCCAGACACTGCATTTGGTTGATATGTCTCTTCTCTAACAGATCCTCCTCCTCCTCCCTAGACCTGCTCCCCACCCCACCCCCCACCCCCCACCCCCCGCAACCCCCATCAGTTATTTTCATCTAGAATCACCCTCCCTCTGGATTTGGCCAGTTGTGTCCCCGGGGTGCCATGCCACCATCCTCTATCCTCCACATCCTACAGTTGCGTAGTGAGACCTAGAGCTTTGATTAGAGAACAGTGCGATTTCTGTTGGCGAGAACACTTTGGAGGTGGTGCCGTGTGTGTGCCCCGTTGCATTACACCAAATGGGACACCGTCTCTCTTTCTGTTAAAGTTACAAAGTCCCCCAAACCTTTTCCCAAATAGTTTTAGCCTCTACTAATGATTGCTGCCGGCATCTCTCATTTCATTAGAGCAGTGGCTCTCCATCAGGAGTGATTCTGCACCCATCCCCCGAGGGGGTATTTAGCAATGCTTGTCACGGCTGGGGAACAGAGGTGCTCCGACATCTAGGGATGCTGATAAATTGCCTGGTGTACAGGACAGCCCCCACTACAAAGCATCCTGACTAACACACTTACACATACATACACACACACACACACACACACACACCCTCAATTCCTCCTTGGGGTCAGGGCTCACCTGTTGATCTGGGTGACATACTGTTTCATCTCCTTCAGGGCTACATCCAGTTTGGTAAAGAGCTGCAGGTAGGCGTCCTGGATCTCACGGTCCTCCTGCTTGAGGAGAAAGCTCAGACCCCGGTCCTCCGGGCCCAGGGCCCCATTGGCTGGCCCAAAGCTGCTGTCACGGGGACCTTGGCATTGAGGGTCCCCATCCATAGCAGGCAGGCACTTCCAGGATGGGGCAGCCATGGTGGTGATGCAGTGCTGGGTGTAGGACATAGGGTTCAGGTGGCCTGCATGGATAAAGGGAGAGCTCACTTGGAAACCGTGCCCAGACACCCACAACCCCCTTGGATAGAGGTATATAATCCATTTCTAGGATCCCAATAAATATGAGAATTTTCCCTTTTAAATATTACTTTAATCCACTAGATTACTTCAAGACAGAAGTTTTGGTTTAGTGCTAATATGCCTTTAACTACTGTGCTCTTTTCCTGCCTGGAATGCAGACATGATGACTGGTACTCCAGCAGCCATTCTATACCATGAGGCATCCTTCAGGATGAAAGCCACCTCTACACCATAGAGATGATGGTGTAGGAAGATCGGAGCCTAGATCCTTGATGACTGTGAAGCCACCATTCCAGCCCTGGACCGCTGACCTCCAAACATGTTTCTGTTCAAGTGTCTGTAGTGTGAGATCCAAACACCATTTCTAACAGACACATGCCGTTACCTTGCTCTGGGTCAAGGCCAATGAGGGAGGGTTTGCGACCAAAGCGGATGCTGAAGGACCTGCCAATGGAGGGAGTGGTCTTGGGGTAGGACACTTCCATGATGTTGATGTGGCAATTAGTGGGGCAGAAGTCCAGGCCACACAGCGAATGGGGCTCCAGGGGTGCTTGTTTGAAGGGTGGGCTGATCCTGCTCTTCAGCTGGGCTGCAAACTGACAGAGGTGGGGGACATGAGGTCATGCTGCAGGACGCTGGGAATTCTGGTCTCCCCCACAGTTCCCACTTTATCCTGGTCTAGGCCAGACATTCCAGATTGGACAAAATGAATAGCCCTAATGGACAAGTGGATCCCCCTACACTGCCTTTCACTGGATCCAGATTTCAGGGAAAGTCTGGAGAAATCTGAGTCCTCTGAATACCTACTCATCTTCATTACCTCCATTTTGGCTGCACACATGAGCTAAAGCCATCTCTCCCCAACCCACAGTCCATGAGGTTCAGGTAAGGCTGCCTCCTCATGCTTGTAGTTAGTACTGATACAGAGCGAGGCACGAGACCCACGCCAACCCAATAGAAGCTCTCGATTCCTTTTCTACTGGGGTTGCTAAGGTTATAGCTACTGGGGACCATTTTGTCACCACATGAGAAAGGCCTGCCTGGCAGCGAAGCCAACATGGAAAAATAAAGTCAAGAGAAGGAGAGAAGCCACGGTCTTAGGATAGTGATATCTGCGTGAGCGCCTGGATACAACCATGCCTGAAGTTCACCTCTGGACTTTTCAGGAATATAAGCCAATAAATCCTCCTATTTGTCTAAGCTAAGTTGTGGTGGGTTTTAACATTGATAACCAAAATGCCCCAGGTTGAGGGTAAAGGTACCTCCTGATAGCAGGCAATCCTCTGGCCAATGCTCTCCAGCTTGATGTCGCAGATGTGACGAAACTCGAAATGGGACATGGTCCTGATATTGTTGCTCAGGGCCATGAGCCGCCCACAGTTCTGCACAAACACACTGTCATCGGCAGCAAAGGCCTCCAGGATCTGCAGAAACATGAACTCCTGAGCACACACTCTGCCCCCAGGAGGGCCTTTAGCAGTTTATCTACAGAGATTCCTGTATGCCTCACAACACCCCCATGAGGTCAGGTCTATTACTGGCCCATTTTGCAGATGCGTGAACTGAGGCTAAAGAGATTAAGTCCCTCTCCTAAATCCCATGTCGTGGGGCAGAGACTAGAATTCAGGGCTCCAGGCTAACTCGGAGGAAATGGGAATCAGGCTGCTCCACCCCCAGGGCAGTGCCCAACAAGACCTTGGCAGTGAGGCCGAAGCAGCCGCGGGGCTCCACGATCTTCTCCAGCACGTGACACTTGATGCCCGCTGTGCTCACGTACTCATACACCACGCCATGCTCCAGGTGCACATTGTCCACGTTCAGGCTCACCACAGGGCTGTCCTCATGCAGGCTCAGCTGGGCACCCAGGGACAGCAGAGGGAAGGCTGAAAGCCAAAAGGACAGTCAACCCTGAAGAGAGGGCTCCACCCCACAGCCAGCCAGCCCCCTGGCCCTGCACCACGGGCAGCTCCCGTCAGACAGATGGGAACTGAAGCCTGTGCTGCAGCTCTGTTCGATTTTACCAGCCTGCTATTGTTCACACCTTGTCCTAGACTGTCCCGCTAGAAATCAACCCGTGTGCCCTATTCCCAGTCTATGTGGCTTAGAAGAGGCCCTCCCACATTTGCATCATTCACCAAAGGCACAAGCTGAAGAATTCCTCTATTCACAGTGACTGGCTCAGGAATGAGCATGTGACCCAAGCTGGGCCAATGAGAGTCAAGTCTAGGACTTTGGTTGGATCTACAAAGAGCTGGAGACATTCTCTTTTCAACTGGATTCCAAGCTGCCAGAGCCACCACATGAATAAAACAGCAGGTAAAAGGAAAACCAACACAGAGGGAGCAGAGCTGAAAACCAGAGAGAAAGAGACTCCTTATGAGACTCCATAAAGCCCTGGATGGAGCCGGATCTGAAGCTTACATGACCCTACCCAGACTTTTCCGTTTCCTGAGTTAATGTTGTCATGTAGCCCAGATACAGTCCCAGTTAACAGGGGCCCAGAGAGGCTACCTGACTCCTCAGAGGCCACACAGCTAGGGAGTGACATACCTAGAAAACAAAGAAGGCACTACATAATATACAGTGAACTAATGCATGCAGTAAAGAGAAACAGAATAGAATGAGGAGACTCTGGGACAGAAGGGCACTCTGAGGGGGTAACATCTGAGAAGAGAGGTGAGTGAAGTAAGAAGTACTCCGAAAGAGAGCATTCCAGGCAGAGGGGACTGCAAGTGCAAAGGTCCTGGGGTAGGAGTACATTTGGTGCTGGAGTGGATGAAGCAGAGAGGGCAAATAGGAAAGTGATGAGAGGTGAGGCTGAAGACCATGATGAGGACTTGGTCTTTGCCCTGAGTCAGGGTGGGAGTCATTGGAATGTTTTGTTCTGTTTTTTCAGAGCAGCCCATAGGAGGAGAGGTGAGGCGGGACAGGGAGGACAGTGAGCAGGCGACTGCAATCGTCCTGGTGAGACAGGATGGTGGCTTGGACCAGGCAGCAACGGAGGTGGTGAGATGCATGAGGAAGACAGGGGCAACAAAGGGCGCTTCTGGAATTAAGGTGGAGGGACACAGAATAAAGAGAACAGTTGAGGGGACTCCAAGATCTAGGGCCTAAGAATCTGAAAGATGAAGATGGGAGGCTCGGGGGAAGCTCAGGCGTTTCCATTTTGGGCAGGCGGAGTCTGCGGTGCCTGTTAGACACCGGAGCGGGCCGGGGAGGAGGTAGAAAGACAGGTCTGGAGTTCAGGGTTGAGGCTGCACTAGGGAGATAAATGTGGGAGCTCGTAGTAGGCAGAATAATGGCCCCAAAGACAACCCCATCTTCATCCCTGGACTGCACGCTCTCACGTGGCAAGGGGAAACGACGGCTGCAGATGGAATTAAGGTTCTAAGCAGATGGCTTTACAATGAGGTGATCCTGGATGAGTCAGGTCGACCAAAGTAATCACAAGGGCTCTTACATGGGGAAGATGGAAGCAGAAGAGGCAGAGTTAGAGAGGTGGCAAGGAGAGAAGGGCTCGGGCCAACATTGCTGGCTCCGCATATGACAGAAGGGGGCCGTGACGCAGGGAACACAGGCAGCTTCTAGAAGCTGAAACAGGCAAGTAAATTAGGGCTCCCCTCGAGTTGCAAAGAGAATGCAACCCTGCTGACACCTCGAGTCTAGCCCCGCGAGCCTCCTCTCGGACTCCGACCTCCGGAACTGCAGGAGGATAAATGTGTGCTGTGTGAAGCCACCGGGTTTGTGGTGCTTTGCTAGAGCAGCAATCAGAAACTAACACAGAACTGATGGCAGCAAGATGGGCTCACAAGGGAGTGAGGACACAGAAGAGGACCCAGCTCCCCGCTGGAGTCTCTATCTCTCTGCCCGCCTGTCCTGTTACCTGAGTCGGGCTGGTCTTCCTCCCGGGCCCCCTCACCACCTGGGTCCTCGCCTGGGGTCTCCTGGCTGGCTCGGGCCTCCTGAGCATCCTCATGGGTGTGGTAGATCCACTGGTACAGACCCTGTGAGGGGAGCAGAGCAAGAGGGGCAGCCATGGCGCTGGGAGCCAGGGAGGAAGGGACGGGCAAAGGTGCGAATGCTTTTAGCCTGGCGGTGACACCTCCTTTGGAGAGGCCCCCAAGGCTTCACTCCGGAACCTTCCTGAGGGACCTCCAGTCACCCTCAGCCCTCACCCTCTATAGTCTATACTCCACACAGATGCCAGAGGAGGGGAGAGCCCTTGAAAATGTACGGCGGATCCATGGGTGCAGAAAACGTGTCTCTCCTGTGGCCCCAGGGCCTAGAAAAGTATCAGGCACACAGCAGGTGCTCAATAAACACTCAGATAACCCGATAAATAAGTACCACCTTCCACAGAATCCCAGCCCCTAACCCAAGTATAACATCAATTTTTACCATCAACATAAGCATTTGCCCAACATGCCTATGTAGTAAGAAAAGAGGGTCTTATCACACCCATTCACAGCTGTGGAAACAGGCCATGAGGTATCACAGCCCAGCTCCTCCTATCTAGGGAGGCAGAGGGGGCAGAGGACCTAACCTCAGCTCAGTCCCACCAGCCCTACCTGACCCCAAACACCATGATGCCTTCAGGCTTCTTTCCAGAGAAAGGTGGCCCTCAGCCCCACCCGCTCACCAAGCAGGGCTCCCCTGATCCCCTCGGGTGGCTTACCAGGGCCTCTTCCCGGCGGTTTCGGAATGCCTGGAAGTGCTCCAGGACATCTGGGGCACCGTCGTTCATCACGTTGTTGCCGTTGACCTTCAAGATGCACTGGCCAGCACAGAGCCCTGCGGCCGCGGCCTCTGACCCTAAGGGAGACAGGAGTGCTTGAGGCTGAATGCCAGGCGGAGGGCCTGAGCAGTGTGGACAAGGGCAAGAATCCAGATGAACACTGTCCTCCACTCATCCCCAAACACTCCGCCTCCATCCCTCCCACCCAGGAGCCACTCTCTGACCCACTCCAGTGGGCAGGGCAGGGACCAGCATTCCCATTTTGCAGAAGTAGAAATTGAGGCTCAGAGAAATAGCAACGAGTTTCACTCTAAAACTTCATCTCCTTTAAAATCCTGCAACAACCTGTGATACTGAGACCAGGATGGGTCCCATTGGGTAGACAGGAACACAGAGGCTCAGAGAGGCAAAGTAATTCTCTCAAGGTCACATTGCTAGAAGCTAGGGTCAAACCCAGGTCTATAGGACTCCAAATGCATGTTTTCTCAGCTATCCCACAATTCCCAAACTGTAGGCCTTGGACCCCAGGGTTCTGTGTGGTTAATATGAAGGGTCTGTAAATGCAAGTGAAATGCCAAGCTTTGTCTGTACATGAAATAATACCAAGCCCATACGCTGTGATGGTTGATGAGCACAGGCCTGGACCCCAGGGGCTTGGGTTCAAACCCTGGCTCTGCCACTAACCAACTGTGTGACTTTTGGTAAGTTCCTGCCTGGCAATGAGCTTGAGCTGAGGAATACGGGTCTCTTGTAGAGTAAATGGGTATTTTTCACCTTGCCATAGTCCTCACCACTCCCTCTTGTCCTCCTCTCAGTTACTCCTTTGTAGCTGCCTGACCCCCATGGGTGTTCGCATTGGCAAGCCTTGGCCTCAAGCAAAGACAGTAAGTGCCAATGGTGCGCTGTGCACACAGGCCTGGTGGTAGTGGTTTGGGCGGCTCTGCACTCCTATCACACACACGGATGGGTCTCCCGAGCTCCCCTGTCTGTTAGGCTCCCACTCACCTCTCCCGACAGCATAGACATAGGGCGGGGCAGCTCCACGGATCTGGAAGCACAAAGCCTCGGGATGGTCAGGGACTTTGATGATCCTGCGGCAGGCAGAAGCAGCCATAAGGAAGAGCAGCATCACTCCCAACAGCCCAGCGGGCCACGCTGAGGAGCCCCCGCCTCCAGGACTTCTGGGAAATCCAGCCCAAAATAATAGCAGTGCCAGGCTTTCCAGCTCCCAGATAGACAGAGAAACCTCGCTTAGCCTAACCAAAGCCCGCCCCACCAGGGCCTCCAGTTCGTCTGGAGCACGGCCTGCCACAGAGCTGCAGTCCACACACAGAAATCCCGATCACCCTCTCCCTCTGCCCTCACTCCCAGTGGGAGGAGGCCTCTGGGGGGCCAGAGCAACACCTCTGCCAGTGAAGTTCTAGGCAACCATCATGGATGGAAGGGTGAGACGTGATCCACACAGCTTGGCGCCGACTCTAGAAAAAAGCCCACACGTGTCCTCTAGGGAACACGGTTTGAAAGCCGCGGTCATGGCCATCCTGCAGGTGGGACACCAGAGCCGAGCAGGTGGCCCCTGCTCAGGACTGTGCAGTGGGCACCATTCACCCAGGGGCTTCGATGCAGCTGCCTGCTTCCCCAAGGGCATGTCCCCCACCATGGCCTCCAGGACCGTCCCTCCCGTCCCCACCAGCCAGATAAAGCCAGGCTCTTGGGATCCTGTTCTCAAACCCCAGGTGTTGCCAGACTTAAGACGGGCTCATTCCACTTGGGTGACTTCTGCCACTTCCACATTCCAGCCACCCAATCAATCATTTTCCCTAAACTGACTTGCCTTTCTACTGAAATGATCATATTAAAACTTCCCACCCCGCCTGTCAACAGGAAACTGGGAGGCATTTGCCTTAAATAGAAGGGAGAAGTGGAAACCAAATGCACGATTTTTAAAATAGAAGATGTTTCTCCCTGTACCTATATCTGGTATCCAACCACTTCTCACCGCACCCCTGCTGCCTCGCAGGCTGGTCCAGCAGCCTCCTCACGGCTCCCCGGCTTCCACCTCTGCCCCCCACCATCTGGTCTTCACCTGCAGCCAGAGGGACTCTGCCAGAACTACATCAGATCATGCCTCGCCTTTTCTCAGAGCCTCCAAGTGGCTCCATGGTCATTACTATGGACACAAGGCCCCATTGTCTGGCCGACCTCATCACCCATCCCTCCCTCCCGCTCAATGAGCTTGAGCTGAGGAATACGGGTCTCTTGTAGAGTAAATGGGTATTTTTCACCTTGCCATAGTCCTCACCACTCCCTCTTGTCCTCCTCTCAGTTACTCCTTTGTAACTGCTCTGCTCCAGCACATCCGCTTCCTCACTATTCCTCAAACACACCAGCCAGCTTCCTCCCGAGCCTTTGCATTGGCTGTTTTCTCTGCCTGGAGCCCTCTTCCCCCACAAGTCCCCTGACTCCCTTCTTGCCTCCTTCAGGTCTTCACCTCAGTGCTCAGTGGCACCCTAACCACCATCCCTCCACACCGCCCATCTCTTTCCCAGCTTTATGTATCAGCCCACACTTACTACCAGCTGGTTCAGTATGCCTCTCACTTCTCCACTGTTTGTGTTAGTCTTGTCTCCTGCTCTACCCTCCAACCAGACTGAGATCTATGAGGGGTAGAAATGTACCCATCCAGACGTGGCCTGAAGCCCCACCAGGCACAGCGGGCGCATGATCAACACCCGCTGAATGACTGAAGGCAGCAGCCTCGTGTCCTGTACCCGAGAATGAGCCCCACCCACGGGGATCCGGGAAGGCTCGGCCCCCACCATCCCCAGCACTCAGGCAACTCCTCGACCTGAGAGGAAGGTCGATGGGCACTTGGCCCCTGGGGACACTCACTCTTTGGCCTTGGTGGCCACCAGGAGGCGCACGGGGCGGCGGGAGCAGAAAGACTGGTTGAGGATGGACTCCACCTCTGCGAAGGGCCGCAGGAACACCAGGTCCTCGTTGATGGAATAGATCTTCCTCCCCACCTGCAGGCCAGCCATCTTGGCGGGGAGACATGCACACCAGGTTGCTAGTCTCCTGTCCTCCTCACAGCCCCAGCCCCAGGGACTAAGCATGACCAGAGTGACCCCCAGGGCAACCAGTCCCCCTGTGTGGTAAGCAGTCCCTCCCCTCTGCAGGCTGGTGAGACTGGTTCTGGCCAAGGAGCTATGAAGGGAAGCCGGCTGGAGGCACTAACAGAAAAGACGTTTTCCCTCGAGGAGAAACTGCTGTGGCCCACCCCTGCTTCCCACCCTGCCGTACAAGGACAGGAGGCATCGAACTGGGGCAGCCCCTTTGTGACCAGGAGGGCATGGCCAGCCAAAGTCAAAGAGATGTTGACCCTGAACCAAGACTTGCAACCACCTCCTTCTAACCACTTAGATCATTAGAAAAGCAAAGTCCTATGGCTCCAGCCACTGTGGGGCGAGCAGGTGGCTACTTGCAGCCAAACGCATTCCTAATCACTACACGGACGCAAGCAGGCGCCTGGACATGACAGGTGCCTCTCCCTACCCAGCCGCACACCCCAATGAGCAGCTGCGAGGACCTGGGGCTAAAGCCTTGGCCTGCCACAGACTCGCTCTCCTTCCTCCTTGCAGACCTTGTGTCCATGACAGCAACAAACTTGTCTTATTCAGGCCACGGAGGGTTAGTTTTTTCCTTATCACAGCGGATTCACAATCTCTTCCTTGCACCTCCCCATCAGGCCAGCAGAGGGTGCCAGTCGCACACACACTGGGAGGACCGCCCAGAGCAGAAGGGCTGTCCCAGCTCCAGGAGAAGGTCGACAAGATAACCCTGAACTCAGTTTCCCCACATGGACAATGAGCGAGCGAGGGAGGAAGGACATTCCAGGATTTGCTGCCTGCCTCAAGGAATGTGTAGAGAGACGCCTCACTCGCCTACCCACACAGCCCCTCCGAGAGGCCTCACCTCGGCCAGAGAGCCCCTCTGGACCGACTTCACCACCACAGCCTTGTTCCTCTCCTCGATGTCGAAGCCATAGTCGTCCTCCTGGGGCAGGATCTGTGGGCGCGAAGTAGGAGAGACCCGGTGAGGCAGTGGAGTCGGGAGGGAGGCCTGGAGCCAGCCCTGCCTTGGCCCCACACGGCTCCTGTGATCCTACTGGCTCCTCAGGCCCCAGATCTACAAGGGGGAAGGGTGCGGGGTGGGGAGCATAACAGAACAGAATAAACAGCACCCAAGACACACAGTAGGTGCTCTATACCTATCTGTGAAGACACACCACCTAGTTCGTCCCTCCATCTGGTGCTGATTTCGTATTTGTTTACTTTTCATCACCTGTCTCCTTTCTCCTCCCAACCTAAGGGCAGTCTCTCAGTCATGCACCACTGTCCCTCCACCTGCTGGCATGCTGCAGGTGCTCAATAAAAATGCACTGGTCTAGCCCGGCCGGTGTGGCTCAGCGGTTGAGCATCAACCTATGAACCAGGAGGTCACGGTTCAATTCATAATCAGAGTACAGGTTTCGGTTGCAGGCTTGATCCCCAGTGAGGGGCGTGCAGGAGGCAGCCGGTTAATAATTCTCTCTCATCAATGATGTTTCTATCTCTCTCTCCCTCTCCCTTCCTCTCTCTCTGAAATCAATAAAAACATATATTTTTTTTAAATGTACTGGCCTAATGAACAAACTAAATCTAAAGGTGTCCAGCCACCCGAGAAGTACTGCAGGAGAGAAGTTAATGGAGCTGTCTTCATATTATTCAGAATTTGGCCCCAACCCTGGCTGCGGCAAGAAACCTAACCTCTCTGAGCTGTCTCTTAATTGCTCAAGAGACATTGGGGGGGGGGGGGGAGGCATTGAGTGAAGGCTGCTGCTCGCGGTAGACAGAGCAACAGGACCTGGTGGGCTTGGCAGGCAAACTATCTGAACAGGCTGCCAACACTCTAACGTGTTAGGGTTTTCAAATAAATGTTCTACCTTAACTGCAAGGACATGGACAGCAACTGGACAGACAGGGTGCCAGCCCAGAAAACCTAAGGCTTTGGTCTGCAGGGTGAGTCATCTCAGGAGGCCGTTCTCTCTGCAAATGCGAGGCTGGGATGCAGGGTGGACAAGGGGAGATGGGAAGGAAAAGCAACACAGCCCCGTAAGCTCGATCTCCTTTGTGAGGAAGGCAGTCTTGGCCAGTGGTGACCTGGCCTCCTGGCAGCATTGCCAGCCGCCACCTAGAATCACCCATGCTCTTGGGTGCTCCAAGCCGAGACCACATCTGAAGGTCTTCCAGCCACATGTGAAGCCATATCGGAAGGAGGGTCTGGGGAAGGAAGTCGCAGCAGCTCAGCTCTGCTCCTACCAGCAGGCGCTTGGCCAGAATGTTCTCCACCAGCTTGAAGTCGTTGCGAAGCTGTTTGTTCTTGCTGCTGGTCCCCTCCATCTCCTCGTCTGCGTGGAAGCGGAAGTACTGCGACTCGTCCTTGAACTCGCTCTTCTCCAGCACTGCAAACCCACAGACACACAAGCACGTGGTCAGGCGCACATGGGAAGGTGTCAGCCGCGTGCCAACTGGCAGCCACGGGCCGGAACCAGCCCCTGGACAAATTTGGTTTGGCCGGCACCGTGTTTTATTCAATGGAATCACGTGCCAACACTAACGTATTAGGATCTTTCACATAAAAGTCTGGCTTTCTAACGTCTCTTGAAAAATCTGAACTTGCCCCACCTGCTATAAAGACATACTGCAAAGCCACAGTAACCAGGACAGTGTGGAACTACCACAGAAACAGATGAAGAATCCGTGGAAGAGAACAGAAATCACATAAGAGGACCGTGTGTTTACAGGAACTTAGTATGTGATGGATGATGAATGATCACATGGAGAATTCCAGATGGTGCAGGCAACCCATCTAGGCAGGGGGCGGGGGGGAATAAAATGGGATCCCTACTCACACTTATACCACAATAAACTCCTGATGGATTGAAGACCTAAATATGAACAGGAAAACTAAAACTCACCAAACAAAATGCAGGAGAATATCTTTGTCCTAGGGTGGAAAGGGGATTCAGGTTCAAACCCTCCAAAAAGCCCTGTAACTTCCTTTCAACAAGAAGGCCACAGGCAGACAGCAGATACAAAAAGCTCCGCAATGTCTAAAGCCAACAAGGAATAACTATCTGGAATATACAAGAAACGCCAACAAATCAACTAGAAGAGGCTGGGAAACTCATAGATGAAGGGCAAAGGCTATGAATGGGCAATTAACAGAGGGGTGAGCTCAAATGGGCATCAAATATTTGAGCAGGAGCTCAACTTCAGTAATGACCAGGAAGAGGCCCCAGGGAGACACTTCGGACCGGGGACCGCCCAACTCAGACCCTGCGGGCCAGATCCAGCCCACGGCCTCCTTCCACAGATCAAGTGTTCTTGGAACACAGCCACGCCCCTTTACCCACGCATTGTCTGGGGCTGCTTTGGTGCCCCAATGACCGAGGTGAGTCATTGCAAGAGTCTGCATGGCCCACAACGCCTAGCGCATTGACTAGCTGGGCCTTTGCAGGAAAAAGCTTCTGGCCTCTGTTCTCTAAGACAAGCCAGAAAAATGAGTAAAAATAACCAGTAACCACCAGTAGGTGACCTGGTCCCTGTGAATTACCATTCAGCTAAGCACCTACTAGTGCCAGGCTCACCACGGATGGCAGCTCAGGTTCACTTACGCCTCAGGCAAGGAAGGGTTTGCTGCACCCCTACGACAGAAGGGGGGACGAAGGCCAGAGAAGCTAAATAAACTGCCCGAGGTCTCAGAGCTTCTCCTGTTCACCATGCTGCCCAGCCTCGCCTGCTGGAGGGAGGCAGGCCCCTGAGAGAAGGAAAACCCGCTGCCTTCGCTTCACCAAGTCCCCGCCACCCCTGAAGACAGAGGCCGCCCGCCAGTGTGGCAACTGAAGAGAAGCAGCAGGCAGCCGTCCCTTCCTCCTCCTCCCTTTCCCGGGATGTCTAGCTGTGTGTGAGCTTCTTTCTCAGGCCACCCCTCTTACCTCTTGAGAGAGCAGACACACAAATTACTGCTCTCCCCAGAGCTCGGGAGCCAGGCCCCAGGGGGCTGGCTGGCTTCCCCCCACTGTAAACATGTGGGAAGAAGCGGCATGATGTTGCGTCTCTGCTGAAATGTTTGGGGACACAGCTGGACTCCGAGTGCAGGAGCTCAGCAAGGTGAGGTATCACCACGGCCATCTTTCAGCTGAGGCGGCTGGCCTGCCTTGTGAGATGGGGCCAGATCCAGGTTCAAATCCCTGCTCAGCCCCTTCCCAACTTCATGTCCCTTTAGCCTCTCTGAGCCTCCATTTCCTCTTGTACGGGGAGGGGGGGGGGGGAGTAACAGCACCAACTTCCCGACGTGGCTGTGAGGATTCAGTGGTGAGCCTCAGTTTCCCCATATGTGCCTGAAGTGAGAGCTGGACCACCAGACTCTCTCTTGGGTCCCTCCCTGAGGACAACTCAGGGTCCCGTGAGCTCAGGTCAGATGCCCCGAGGCGCCACGCAGGCCCCACCTCACCCTCTGCTCTGCACCCCAACCTGCATTTTGCAGCAGCCACAAACCTAGGATTTGGCCCTTTCCTATTTTAGCCTGTTTTTGAGTTCGTGGCAGGGGACAGGGGAGCAGGGGCCGCACCCTGCAATTTCTCTCCCTGAGGGGCCTTGAGAGTGTTGGTATTGCCTGGGAGTCACCCCTCACCCCGCGCCCCCCCCCCCCCACACACACACACACACACACGAATGTCCTCAGCCAGCAGCCTTCCCAGAATAGCAGCTGGGGTGGACCCCTAATTACCCTCACCCACAAATGAGAGGTTCTGCCCAGCTGATTGGCAGGAGGGACGGAGCTGTCAGAGGGCCCCACGGGGAACAGAGCGGCTTCTGGGAATGAGGGACTTTGATGCGACGGGGCCACTGAACAGGAATGGCTGAGGCTGCCCGGACTGGGCCCAACCTGACCTCGCAGCTGGGGAAACAGGCAACGGGGGAGTGAGTGCCAAGCCCAGAGCCATGGGCCTGCTGAGCTCAGAGAGGAGGGGACAGCAAGGCCTCCAGCAGAAAGATGGGGAAACTGAGGCCCAGAGAGGGGCCTGGGCTTATTGGGAGTCAGCGGAGTCAGGCCTAAAAGCAGGGCTGCAGGCTACAAGGCAGGGGAGCGGCCAGGTGACCTTTCCTGTGAGTGGCATACCTCTCCCCCTGCAGAAGGGACAAGAAATTCAGGAGAATATCTTTGTCCTAGGGTGGAAGAGGGGTTCAGGCGCACTGTACTCCAAAAGGCACTGTACTGTCTAAAAGCCAATAAGGAATAACTACCTAGAATATGTAAAAAAAAAATTTAAAAAAACCCTCCAACAAATCAACCAGAAAAGGCTGGGAAACTCATAGATAAATAGGCAAAGGATATGCATCTCATGACCAAGGTCCAGACCTGCTGAGGATGACCAAGAGTGAAGACTGTGGCCACAGCGAAGGTTCCCTGGCACCCAGCTGCGCCCGTTTGCTTCCACATCGCCTGGCGCTTCCTTTAGGCTGCAATGCCGAGCTGAGCTGTGACAGAGGCTGTGAGGCCTGAGACGCCTGAACTATGTACTGTCTGGCCCTTTGCATAGAGTTTGCTGACCTCTGAGTTACAGCACAAAGCGGAAGCCAGGAGGAGGAACAGCCAAAAGGCCATCCCAAGTCCCCCGCCTCTGACCTCCACCTGGGTCCCAACCATGCTTTCTCTGGGCCTCAGTTTCCCCTCCCTGTGAAATGCAGCAGGGCCCAGGGTCCAGGCCGCCTCTTCTGTCCAGGACAGACGGAGGCTGGGCGGAGGGGAAGGGGTGATTACCGTGGTGCATGAAGCCGTTGTTACACAGGCCCACGCCAAGCGCCACTGCTTCCTCCCGAGTCTGGCAATCGCCCTGGAATAGAACAAGGGTGGGGAGAGGGGCGGTGTTAGGTGGACTGGCACCCGAGGAGCTGTGTGAGGCTGGAGAAAAGGCCCCCACCACCCCTAGCATGGACAGGGAATTGTGTCTGTTTTATTGACAGAGGTACCCCCCAAAACATGTATGTGATTGTTATTAATACACCCCAAACAAGAGTATTATTTTATTGTATTTGCAATAAACACATTGAGTAGTGTGTGACAAACACCACAAAAGGGGAATGGAGGTTTTAAGTAGCAGACACTGTTGGCTGCCTAGAAACCACCCTCTCCAAATCCTGCAGCACTGAAACCCTCACTGTTGTGGACGGCAATGAATCCACCCAGACAAACGCAATGCCAGCCTCCCTTGCAGTTCAAGGTGGTCCGTGAGACATAAACAGAAATCGCTGGTAGGGAACTCTGGCAAAACCCCTTTGTCCCTGGCCCTTCCTTTCTCTTCTTCTGCCTGGAACAAAGATGTGATGGCTGGAGCTTCTGCAGTCAGCCTAGACCTTGAGGACAGAAACACTCCAAGGACAGCACCGCAGAAAGAGGTATCATGAGGCGACCCGAGCGGCTCTGAACTACCAGCCTCGGTTTTCTCTCATAATACAGAAAAATAGACCCCTAATTTCTTTCAGACTCTGTAGCTGGATCTCTGATGGAAATCAAGTTCACTTCCTAACTGACCTAGCTCTAGCCAATGAGACACCTGGGGAAACCTACAGGCGATTCTGGATAATCCCCTCCTCCCTGACAAAAGGGACAAGCAGCCCGGCCCCTCCCTGCCTGGGGGAGAGTCACAGGAGGCAGTGACGCAGGGGGTTGTGGGCGATCTCATGACCAAGGTGCAGACCTGCTGAGGATGACGGAGTGCAAGAAGAAAGGCTCTTGATATGTGGCCTGACGATTATGTGGCGTATCTGCCCAGGCCACTGCTTAACTAGGTTTTCTGTCCCTGGTGCAGTTTAAACAGGGGGATCTGGCTCATCTCAGGGTTTCTCCGAGAAAGTGGCATTCAACCCGAATCTGAAGAATGACCAGGTGTGGCCAGTGTGCTGGGCTCACCTTTGGGGGCCAACCCTCCCATGTCGAATGTCATCTTGGGGGGACATTCCCTCAAGGGTTGCCACTGCCCCCCCTCCCCCAGGCCAGGTTGAGGCGCATGACCCATGTAAGGCCAGTGCGATGCTCCGTGCCCCAGGAACATGACTGAGTGGAGGAACCCCAGGATCAGGAACAACTGGAGCTGGTTCTCCCGAGAGCAGTGTCCTGCAGACGGCGCCCCTCAGCTCCGGCGCCCGAGAAGACGGGAGTTCCCCGAAGCCAGTTCTTTCTAAGGCCTGGCTCCTGGGTCTCGCCTGACCCTGTGGGTGCCGCATAACCTCCCAATGCACCATCTCCCCTGTTTTCACTCCTGAAGTTAGCCAGAAGCTGCTTCTTGCAACCCACATGTTCAGGCAAAGTGTGTGAGTTGTGTGTGCGCATGAGGTGGGGGGAGGGGACCTGTGGGTGGGGGCAGAGCTGACAGGCAGAGGAAACAACGAGAAAGGTCTAGCCGTGGGATGAAGCTTGGAGCGGCTGGCAAAGAGAGGGTGAGCGAGCAGGTCTGTGTTGCCTGCTGAATCCCAAGGGCCTGGCATATAGTAGGTGCTCAATAAATATGTGTTGACTAAAGGTGTTGTCCGCAGGGGCCAAGTCATGCAGGAGCTTGCAGCCAAGTCAATGAGCTTCAACTATGTTCAGACAACCTCTCATTTACACAACTCCCCGAGGGGGCGGGGGAGGTCCTAATGTATGGGGACAGGAGAAGATCTGACGTTGGGTGGTGAGCACACGGTGCAATATACAGCTCTTGTAACATAGAAACCCACTCCTGAAATCTATATGATCGTATTAACCAATATCACACCAATAAATTTAATTTTTTTAAAAAGGATGAACAAAAACCAAAAAAATAAAATAACTCCCAAAGTGAGACGTTCCGAGAGGCCCTTGCCAGACACAGACGCGCCGGAGGCCTGGGCTGTCCCAGCCTCCCTGAGCATCGGAGGGGCCAGGGAGGCAAGTTCCCAGCTACAGGAGAAGTGAGGGCCAGAGCGGCAGAGCTCAGTCTGCCAGGACTGGGGCTCAGACGCAGAGCAGAGGGCCTGGGGGACCGCTGGCCTCGGTATGCTGCTGCATTGGCTGACCCAGCTGCCGAGAGGAAGACGGATCTCTCCTGTGGGACCCCGGGCCCGTGGCTGCAGGGCTGGCAAGCTCGAGTGCTGCTACGGGAGGGAGGCCGCCATCCATGAGAGAGGCGGAATCCAGAGCAGCCACCCCCCAACTGTGAGGGGCCAGCAGGGGAGGCACAGCCGGGGCCCAGCTCGCAGCCTGGGGGCCTGGGCAGCCGTCTGGAGCCCACCTGGCTTTCTGAGGCACTCAGTCTGGCCTCCCAGCCCATCCCTGCTCCCCTGCTCCCCGAAGGGTCCTGGAGTGGCCCACAGGGAGGCTCCTACGTTAGAACAGCTGTGGGATTCTCGGGTTAACAGGGAAATCCGTTGATCCGGGATGCACCCATCACCTGAAAAGTCAGCCCCCACCCCACGCCCCATCGGCTGTGGGGAAACCACAAGTCACCATTTCCCTTCCCGGAGGAAGGACAGGCACACACACCACACTCCCCCATCCTCTCCCCGACTTGCCCCCTCACCCCCAAAGCTGGGAGCTCCAGCAGTACTGGCCTCCTTGCTGCTCCTTCCACACACTTCACGTGACCCCACCTCAGGCCTTTGCACTAGCTCCTTCCTCCCCCTCGAATGCCCTGCCCTGGCTTTTCAGGTCTCAGTACCTACGTCACCTCCTCAGAGTAGGTCTTTCCCCAACTCCCCTAAAGTCGTCCTCCACCACCTCCCCCACACACCCTCTGGACAAATACTCATCCAGTTCCGCTCTCCTCCCCTTAATCATATCTGTGCTGCGCTTGTCACAGCCTGAAATGCACTGTCCCTTCAGGGCGCCGCTCTCGGGGAGGATCAGCCCGATGCTCCCTGCCCCTGGGGTCCTCTCACTGCCTACCACAATCTATACTAACAAAAGCGTAATATGCTAATTAGACCGGACGTCCTTCCAGACGAAGCTGGGGCTCCGAGGGAAGCCCTCGTCCTGGTGGCCAGAGGAGGGAATCCCGGGTCAAAGGTGCCAGAGGGAAGCCGGTTCCAGCACCCAAGGGAAGGAAGGCCTACTCTTGCACGAATTTCGTGCATCGGGCCTCTAGTCTCCTAATAAACACATTTGGTTTAAGGTCTGTCTCCCACTAGAATGTCAGCTCCCGTGGGCAGCAGTAGTGCCTGCCACGTTTACCCCACATCCCCGCCCTGAAGCACAGTATCGAGCAATTAGTGGGCCACGAAAAATGTCTAAGGAATGGACTGGATGAAAGAATGGAAAACCCAGTTTGGACACTGACCCTGAACTCACCTCTGTCTGCCTTGGTTTCCGTGTCTCTAAAATGGGAGCCATCATCGTGTCCACTCTCAGAGTCTTGTGAGGACTAAAGGACATGTTCCCCGTGAGACTCTTGGCCTAATGCCTGGCGTGTAGCGAGCACTTGATAAATGTCAGTGATTCTTGCTCGGCTATTTCTCAGTAGGGAGGAAAACCTCAGAATGGAGGGAGCAGAGGCAAAGCAGGATTGGAGAGCGAACACAGTGGGGGAACTTACAGAGGGCCTCAGAGGGCCCCTTTGCCCATGAATTCCAAAACCCGTCACAATGCCCAAGGATGCCTCTCACCACCGACCGCATGCCGGGCACTGCACAATCTCACTTTTAATATGTTTTTATGATTTCAGAGAGAGGAAGACAGAGAGGGATAGAAACATCAATGATGAGAATCATGGATCAGCTGCCTCCTGCACATTCCCCTACTGGGGATCCAGCCCACAACCCAGGCAGGCGCCCTGACTGGAAATCGAACTGGGACCTCCTGGTTCATAGGGCGATGCTCAACCACTGAGCCACGCCGGCGGGCTCACTTGGTCCTGATGGTAACCCGGAAGCAATCACTCTTATTAACCCCATTTGATAAGTGAAGAATTGAGGTTACACTGTGAGGACGGGATCCTTTCGGAGCTGGACCCTCCCCCAAACACTATGTTACACGTAGGGAAACGGAGGCTCCAAGAGGTTAGGTACCCAGGGCTGCAGCCAAGGCTCCAGTCCTGCCCCTGGTTATCCAGTTTCCTCAGCCACTGCCTCGAGCCGCCAGCCTGGCCCTTTGTCTGCTCCCACCCTGGCCCGGGCCCCCTGTACTGAAAACCCTGCCTCCGTCAGCACATGCCATCTGCCTGATGGTGGAGGTCCGTGAGGAGGGCACTCGGGCACATTTCTGCTGAGCCAGCACAGGAGCTGGCAGATCTGTGCCCTCCCACCCCTGGCTCCCGGCCTGTCCCAGCTCTGTCCCGCCCCAGCCCACTGACCCCTGCCCTCCAGTTGATGACCACAGTCTGGGCTGCCCCGGAGCACAGGTAGCACAGCCCAAAACAACCGAGCAGAGAGGTGAAGACGGTGAACTCTGGAGCCAGGGGCCCTTTGAAGCACTTTAAGTGACCCACTCATTGAATCTTCAAAATAACCCAAAGGAGACGGGAAGGTTTTTTAGCTTCATTTTACAGGTGTGGAAACTGAGGCACGGAGAAGTTAAGTAGCTTGTCCAAGATCACTCAGCTAGGAAGTGGCAGAGGTAGGACTTGAACCCAGGTCAGCCTGGCTGTAAGTAAAACATGCTCTGGGCTGGTTTCCTGGGGCCCTAGGGATGGTGTAGCACAGTGGTTAGATGTTCTGTGGTTCCCAAATGTGCAAATCTGACATCAAATCCAGACATTCCAGACCTTGGGTCCTACATCAGCGCAAACAGATTAAAATGCACCCACATCCTACATTAAATATGTTTTTTGTGGCTTGTACCATATTTCAAAGGAATCTTCTAAACTTGCTTCTGAAGGTATTTGACGCCAAGAAACAATTACTTTGCAGATTTGCTGTGATTTTTAGGCAGCCATCATGAATTTGTGTGACATGAGAAAATCCAGCCAGCACAGTGTTTCTGAATGGAGTGGGGTTTTCATGATCGCTAAATGAAGGTTGACATAAAGCTGGAAATGTTTAAACACATATCCACTTTGATTTTGCCGTCGTCTCCTCATCTCTGGAGCCGATGCGTTCTTTTTACAGATTACGAATGAACATTCTTGCAGGCTCCCCGAAAAGTTTGCAGAACTAAGGCACAAGTGGGTGAGACAGGCCTGTCTGAGTCCCCGCAGCTTTGCTGCTACGAGGCTGTGTGCCCGAGACCAGGCACATGGCCTCTCTGGGCCCCGGTTCTCCCAGCTGTAAATGGGTTGGGGGACGCAGTGAGATCATGCTCAGAGCCCAGGCAGTGCCTGGCACAGAGGACGTGCCCTGTGAACGGGAGCCATAAAGGACAAGAGACAGGCAGACAGGAGTGTCCGTGGAACAAACACCTTTGGGAAGTTGCAGCAAAATTGATGCATAGACTTGCCAAGCCTCGCCCAGCCCCTGCCCCCTGGGAATGTATGTGAAAGCAGTAACTTGGCAAGTTCCACATGGAGGCTCCAGGATGAGACCAACTCATCCCAATTGGCCCAGGATGGTCCCAGTTTTAAAATCGAAAGCCTTAAGGTGGCAGCAACCCAGTGTCCACTGACTGATGGATTGATAGAATGTGGTCTATCTGTACAATGGAATGTGGTTCAGTCTTAAAGAGAAAGCAAATTCTGGCACATGCAGCAGCATGGATGAACCCTGAGACATAATGCTGAGTGAAATAGGCCAGACACAGAAAGACAACTGCTATATGATTCCACATACTAGTATACAGGGTGCCTCGAGCAGTCAAATTCACAGAGAGAAAGTAGAAGGGTGGTTGCCAGGGGCTGGGGCGGGAGGGATGGGGATGGGTGTTTAATGCGTTCAGAGTTTCAGTTCTGCAAGATGAAGAGAGCTCTGGAGAGGGCTGCACAGCAGTGTGAATGCACCTAAAACCACTGAACGGTTAGGATGGCAAGTGTTATGTGTATTTTACCACAAGTGAAAAAAGTTTAAGAAACAAAGTCCTCGAAGGTCTACATCCCGTTAGCCTCTCAGTCCCAGGCAGACCTCGACGGTGGTCACGGAGTCCTCACCTGAGCCAGCAGCCAGTCCACCAGCTTGCTCCCAGGCAGCACCGACTTGTACGTCTTCAGGTGGTAATCCCGGTCTCTGTGGAGAGGAGGGAGCGCATCCTGAGCGCATGGGGGAGCAGAGGCGGGAGCAGATGTTTTCCTGCCCTAGTGCTCTGGATCCAAGGTGCCAGGCTCTCCAGGCCTGGGGGCAGGGTGAGGGGCTGGGGACAGCACTGGGCCCGGATTCCACATCTCACTCTCAGGGCAAGACCCCCTTCTCACCCACAGCGTGACGGGGCAGGAGTAAATGGCTCTCCGTCTCCTCTCTCCAGGGGCGACTTTGCCCCCCAAGAAACACCTGGCTGTGTCTGGAGACACTTTTGGCCATTATGACCGGGCGAGAGGCGGAGGGGTTACTGGCATCTAGCAGGTGGAAACCAGGGATGCTCAGGACGGCTCTCAAATACGGAATTGCCCAGCCCCAAGGTCAACAGCACCGTGACTATAGAAAGCTGGTTTCCTCTGAGTGATGAGGAAAACTCTCATTCATCCTTCCCATTTCTGTTTTGTTGTGAACATCCTGTCTTTAAAGGTAACAAACTACTCCAACGTGGCCACGCTCTCCAATGGCCAGGGTCGGGAATCAGGACTGAGCAGAGGGCCGGGCCTATGACAGTCCTGATTCTTTCCGAGGTAAGTGCCCCAACCCCTGTGGCCT
This sequence comes from Cnephaeus nilssonii, assembly GCF_951640355.1. Classification (NCBI taxonomy): domain Eukaryota; kingdom Metazoa; phylum Chordata; class Mammalia; order Chiroptera; family Vespertilionidae; genus Cnephaeus; species Cnephaeus nilssonii. Next base: position 66,911,480 of record NC_137082.1, on the reverse strand, counting down.
CTGAACTCCTGCTGAGTCTTGGGAGGAAGGGTTCCGAGGACCTTGCAACCAACTGTAATAATCTCTCAGCCTTTATGTGGCCGGCCCATGCCGAGGCCAGTGAGGCCCAGCTGGGGAGTTTTTCTCGGGTTTCGGGGAGCTGGGGAGCCCAGCAGGCTGGGTGATGGGTGAAGGAGGGGCCCTTCTGGGACTTGCAGGAGACGAGCAGGGGAGGGGCTGAGGAGGCGGAGGCAGGTCTGGAGATGAAAGTGGTTCCCAGGACCTGACCTCCAATGAGGCCAAAGGCCAACAACGAGGCCAGCAACTGTCAGGAAGGGCCCCTCCTCTCTGCTTCTCTGAGAGGTCATAGAGCTGTCAGAACAGGGGGACACGGGCACCTGGACCTGGGTAAGAACTGGGTCAACCTCTCTGACCCTTCATCCACAACCATAAGCCTCGTGTAAAGAGAACAACCACTCGCTGGTATTTCTACGGCGCTCCTCGGTGCCGTGCACCATTCAAATTGAATCCTCGTGACAACCCAAGAGGCGTGAGCTATTCTTATCTTATGCCCATTTCACAGATGCAGAAACAGAGGCCAAGAAGATTCATTACCTTTCAGCATTTACTACTCAACAAACATTCACTAAGTGCTACTTTACCCCAGGCCGGCACTCTCCAATATGTGGCCATTTTTCAATCAATCAAACTTAAAAATCACATTCCTCCATCTCAAGGGTTTGAGAGCCACAAGGGACTGGAGGCGACTGGACTGGACAGCACAGGTACAGAACATGTCTATCAGTGGGGAAAGGTCTACTGGACAGCACTGTCCCAGGCGCCAAGGGTCTTGGGACACAGGAATGAGCAAATTCCCCACCCTTGGTGAGTTTACAATTCAGAGGGGAGAAAAGAACAGTAAACAAATAAACATATGTCAACTGACCTACTGACAATATGACATATGTCGTACTGACAAGTTCAAGAAGAACACCAAAGTGAGGTAAGGAGCATAGTGCATGCCAATGGTGATGCTTTATTAGGAAGGTGGTCAGGGAAGGCCCTCTAAGACATCTGAAGGAAGTGAGGAAGCAAATATGCATGCACATAAGGGAAGAGGGAACAGCAAGTGCAAAGGCCCTGAGGTGGATCCTATTATGACCCCCCTTCCACAGAGGAAAAAGTAACTATCCCAAGGTCACACAGTTGGTACCTGGCAGGCTAAGATTCAAATGCACCACCATGCTGCACTGTTTCCCAAAAAACTCACTCAACCCTAGTCACAAGCCTGCAGGGTAGGTGTCATTATTAGCCCCAGCTGATGGAGAAGGCTGGGGCTCGGTGCAGTGATCAGTGAAGGTGAAACTGAAGTTTGGAGAGAGTAACTTACTTGATAACAGGGGTATAGAGGCTGTGAAGACGGCAGTAAAGCCTTACACCCTGAAAGAAAAAAAAAGGGGAGTCTGGGATCAGGCCATATCCTTCAGGGGCTCCAAATCCAGGCTGCTGGGAGAGGTGGCTCCCCGGAAAGAACAGGTGTGGGAGGAAAAGCGGGGAGGAGGAGAGGCCGCTGGGGCCTGCTCTGTAGTGACTGAGGGGTCAGGATGATGGGTCAGGGTGACAGGGTCCCTACCTTGGACATGATGTCTTCCAGCTCACTCCGGGCCTTGTATGTGCCATCGTCGTAGCGGAAGCGGTACATCACCTGCTCGTTCTTGAACTGGTGCTTGTCAGAGACTAGAGGGACCCAGGGGGCAGTGAAACACAGCAGGCCCCCTCGGCCCCAAGCCCACCATCATCCCCCCTCCACTTGGCCAGGCTCCGTGCCAAGCAAGATTTCACCGAGCCTCCTGCCCATGCTACGTGCGGGGCCTTGCGGAGACTTTGGGTCATGAGAGGCCCAGAAATCCCCCTGATCCAGCCTGTGTTGGGACCCAACGGGCCCAGCATCTCCTTGGAGCTAGATCACCAAGGCTTGGGTGGGGACCAAGTGTGCTGGGTCTGAGACCACACCGTCAGGATTTATGGAACCATCTCTACACAACGGCCTTGAGCAACCCTTCGTGTTTCTCTCTCTCTCTCACGCCCCACTTTGGATCCATTAGCAAACCTTGTAGGCTCTCCCTTCAAAACATTCAGAATCTGACTCTGCACTCCCACTAGGTCCAAGCCACCTCCATCTCCCTCGCAGCTGCCTCCGCGCTGGGCGCCCTGCTGCTACCCTTGGCACACAGTCCACTCTCCGCATGGCAGCCAAAAGGATCCTGCTCAAGTCTGAAGCTAGGCGGGTCTTTCCTCCACTCAAAACTCAGCAGTGGCTTCTCCACATGTCACTCAGAGTAAAGCCAAAGGCTCGACAGTCCCCTATTAGTCCCTGGACCCCATCCCCCTGAGCACTCCCCTGGGCCCTGGGCCCTCTGACGTCATCTAACACTCCCCCTGCCCACTCCGCAGAAGCCATCCTAGCATCCTTCTTGTTCCCCGAACAACCACGTACCCTTCTGTCCTGAGGACTTTGCACTGGCTGTTCTCCCTGCCTGGAACCCCAAAGCCCACCTGGCTCCCTCCCTCTCTCAGGTGCTGGCTCCATCCTCACCTTCTCAGTGAGGCCTTCCCAACTCGCCTATTCATGATGAACCCCACTCCCTGCTTTCTCTCCCTCCCTAGCACTTGCCACCACCTGTATACACTTATTTGTATTTATCTTGTCTACTGTCTTCTCCCCACAACTAGAAGCTTGGCCCCATGAGGACAAGAGTTTTCATCTGTCCCGTTCACCGCTATGTGGACAGTGCCTGGCTCCAGATAGGCACTCAGTAAACTTAAGCAGACAGAAAACTCTACTCCTCTGCCCCTATCTTTTTGAGGTGTCCCCACATTGCTGCTACCCTAGGAGAACAAGCAGTTTTATAAGGGCATCCACACTCCTGGGACCCCACTGTGCCAGAGAACAGGGTGGCTGCAGAGAAGTATAGAAATAGCCTCTGAGTCTGTGGAAATAGCACTGTAGGGGTCTGACCTATTCCTACCCCTTCGCCCACCAGGCCCCGCCCCCACTCACCATGGTGGATAATACCATTCTCCAACAAGGCTTGGCCCAAGTTGACTCCTTCTTCAGTTTTGCTGATTTCACCAATTTCCAGGAGCCAGGCAACAAACTCACTGCCAGGAACAGAAGATGTGGTTGAGAGGACTTCCCCAGTCCTGGCCCTCAGGGACCAGCACTAAGCAGGCTTGGCCTCACCCGCTCCTGGGAAGGACAGCTAAACTTCCCTCAGGGAAGCAAAGCTTAGAGGGCCACAGCCCTGGGGGTTGTGCTGAGGCCTTGTGATTCTCCCCATGACCAATGGCAGAGACCCCCAGCCCTGCCTCAGGCTGGCTGGATGGCTGGCTGAGTAGATGGAAAAATGGGAGAGTGAGAGGATGGGAGGATGGATAGATGGACACATGAGTGGATACGTAAATGAATGGAAAGTGAATGAATAAGTGGATGACTTCACAGAGAAATGAATAACAGACGGCTGAAAAGACTGGTGAGCAGGTGGGTGGAGCGGAACATGAGTAGGTGGGTAGGTGATGAGTAGAGAGGTAATTGGGTAGATGGGTGGGGAATGGATGATGGATGGCTAGAGGGATGGATGGATGAACAGGAGGAATGAAAAATCAAACAAGCAGGAAGAAATACGGGTCCAGAAAGGTAACTGTGGAGAGTCAGGAGAGTTAACAGTGATCACATCATGTCAGCCTCCTACTTAAAATCCTCCAATGGGCTTCCCCATTACTGTCAGAAGAAGAAGAAAAGTCTGCCCACATGAAATCAAGGCCCTGCAGAAATGCCCCGTCCTCACTGACCCGTTCCCTATGCCTTTCACTGATTATGCTTCAGCCATGCCCACCTTCTTTAAAAAATGCCACGTTCCTGCCTGCCTCGGGGCCTTTGCATTTGCTGTTCCCTCTTCCTGGAAATACTCTTCCCAGCTCTTTCAGGTAGCCCCTCCTTTTTATCATTCAGGTCTCCGCTCCAATATCAACTCCTCAGGGAAGCCTTCCCTGACCACCTCATCCAGAGCCGTCCCTTAGCCCCACACAGTCCATCCCATCTCTTGGTTTTGCTTCCTTTTGAATGCTGTAACTGCCTGAAGTGGTACTATTTGCAGATTTATGTGTGTGTTTATCAGCCATCTCCCCCAACCAGAATGTAATCTCCATGCCCTCTTATGCATGGCTCCACCCCCTGAACCCAGAAGAGGGTCAAAAAAGCACATGAGGGCTCAATAATTGTGTATTGAACAGATGAAGGAATGAACCATTGAGCAAGGAGGAGTGTTCTGGGACCAGGAGGAGGACTCAGGGAGGAAGCGGTGCTCATCGGCCACAGGAAAGCCGGCAAACCCAATGTGACCACCCCGTGGGGTAGAGGCTCAGTCAGACCCCAGCTCCCGGCTCTTGGCAGTGCACTCAGAGCTCAACCCACTTGAAGTCAGCAGGAAAGGGGAGAGCCGGGAACGAGCTGTTTCCGCCTCGCAATCTGTGTTCAATGAAAGCAGGTGGCAGCTGGCCAGAGCACAGAGCTCTCCTGCTTATCGAAACCAGCTGTCCCGCCTCCAATTACAGGGCCAGAGGGGGGCAGGGCTATTTTTAGCTTTCCAGGGTTTGCTGAGCAAAGACCTGCGTTGTGTGTAGGTAGTGGTGTGTGCTGAGGCATTCAGAGAGCCCCGGGTGCAGGCCCAGCGGGGGAGCATAGAAGAAATGGATCTATTGGTGGAACAGGCCCCCAGGTGGGGAAGAGACTGCTCAGGGTCCTGCCCATCCCCAGTTCCATTCTCTAAGTCCCAAAACTCAGAGACAGGGAGAAAGTTGCCCACAGCTAAGAGAAGTGAACAGATGTTGAGTGCCCACTCTCGGAAGCTGGGGGCTCAGCGTCCGGCTGCCCACTCGCTGCCCCATTGGGGGCCGCCCCTGGCACTGACCCCAGCCCTGTGGCCAGGATTGGGGGTGGGACAGGAAGTACCCCACAGCAGATGCTAGGACAGAAGACAAACCAGAGGACAGCAACTGGGACCACGTTTCTGCTCTAAGCCGAGACTTGCTCCTTTTTAGAGGACAAAGGAGGTTTCACAGCTTGCTGGGCAAATTTGGGCAAGCCACTGTCCCTCTCTGGGCTTTCACACGGTCCATCTGGCAAGGGGTTCACTCAGGGGCTTTCTGGATTTAACAGGTAGACTTTTTAATCATACAAAACCTTAAGCTGGGATCCAGTGTGCAAAACCAGATAAAATTCACTGCTGGAGACGGGAGCCACTTCTCAGAGAGGCTGACTACGGCTGCATGGGAAGACTAAGACATCCTATGGCTTTTCAAGAAAAGCCGGAAATCCCGCATTTCCTGTGAAATCTCCCAACTGGTAAATGTAGATATCAAGTCCAAGTTTTTCTGGAAGCACCATGTGGCCTACAGAAAACACATCTGCGAACTGTGCTGGGTCAGTAGGGCACCATTTACCGCCACTGGGTGCAGGGAAGGGTGTTCTAGGATGAGGGATCAGCATACACAAAGGCCCTGAGTGAGTTAAGGTTAGGAAAGCGGCAATATGCCAGTTGCGGGGAGTTGCAAAGAGCCGCAAGATCCAGTCTTCCGGAAGGACACAGCTCGGTGCAGTGGTCGGGGGACACCGAGAGAAGGCTGGTCTAGTTGGTGGCAAGTTTGAAGTCCAGGGAATGGGGGACTGGCTCAAAGTTATTATGTGTCCAGCTTTCATCCCTCCGTCCTTCCTGGTCCCCAGAATCATTCACCCAGTAAACATGGATTCCGCCTCCTATGAGCCAAGCTCAGTGCTGGCCACAGGGGAGGCACAGATATGTCTCTTCTAGGAAAGTGCCCTAGCGGAGGCCCAATGTTCCACTCACCACCTACTTCAATAATCTCGTGCCTATCTCTCCCATGGCCTTGAGCTCCGTGAGGGTAGGGACTGGGGGATTTATAGTAAACCCCACTGCCTAAGATGCTTCCTGAAGATACCTGCAGCAATGCTCGACAAATCATTATTGACCAGCTACCACATGCTCATACCCCGCACCTGTGCACACAGGTAGATGAGACAGCAAGGCCTCTTCCACCTGAGAGCTTCCCTTCTGGCAGACATGAATAACTGAATGACATCTGACCTCTGTCAAGGGGAAAGCCAAATGCCTTCTTCTTCCAGGAAGCCTTCCCTGACTGCCCCTGCCAGACTAGATCATCACACCTTGTCCCCTGGGCTCCAACAGCTCTGACAGTGTCCTCATTCAGGGCCTGCATGAAGGTTCACCCTCATCGTCCTCTGCCGCTTAGACTCTTTCAACGGCTTTTCAGAGCACTGAGAATACAGGCTGAACCTCTTACCCCTTCCCTGCCTGATCTGGCCCGTCAACCCCTGGGCCACTGTCTCCCACCCCTCTCCCACTCACTCCCTTCAGCCACACTGACCTCCTTACTGTTCCTCAATTACTTACTCAAGGCTCATTCCACCTTGGAGCTTCTGTACCTGCCATTCCCTCCCTGATATTTTCACGGCTGGCTCTCGCTTGTTATTTAGACCTTGGTTAAAAGATCACCTCCCCTGAGAGGCTCTTCCTGACCATGCTGTTGAAATAGCACCCCATTTCCTTGCCTTCTTATACCAACCTACTTACTTCCTTACAGCATCTTCAACTCTCTGAAATTCCCTTCTTTATTTTTATTTGTATTTGTCTATTGTCTATTAGCTGATTCCCTGATGGGCTGGTTATCTCCATGAGGTGAGAGATCTCATTTGTCCTGTTCACAGCTGGCACATAGTCAGTAAACACTGAATGAATGGCATGAATGAATGAATGAATAATAGATTCTGTCTCCCCAACTAATCTGGGGATCCCAGAAGACAAATGCCATGATCCTCCCATGATGCTTCCAGAGTAACATACAGATTTTATTCCTTGGTTTTTGTCATGTGGTATCTGTGAGTTTTGTCTCTTAAGTTTGGCAAAAACAGGCCACTCCTGCATCAATCAGACCGTCAAACCTCAGAGGGAAGGAAGGGGAAGGTGGGGGTAAGGGGGAGAGACCAGCCAAAGGACTTGTATGCATGCATATAAGCCTAACCAGTGGACACAGACACCAGGGAGGGAAGGCATGAGTGGGGGGGGGGGGGCAATGGAGAGGGATAAGGACACATGTAATACCTTAATCAATAAAGAAAAAAATAATAAAATAAAAACAGGCCACTCCTTAAGTCCAATACACATTTCTATCACTCTTGCCAGCACTGTGCTCAGCATGTCACTTGCATTTTCTCACTGCCTTCTCCAACAATCTTATCAGGCATATTTTATTCCCGCTCATTCATCGATCATTTACTGGACTCAGAGAAGTTAAGAAACTTGCCCAAAGTCCTGGAGTGGGAGCTCCAGGACTTGAGTCCAAGTTTGACTCAAAGCCCAACCCTTGAAGGTTATAAAGATAAATCAGACACTTTTTGTATTCATGGAGCTCCCTGTCTAGTGGTAGAGACAAGTGGAGAGAAAGTAACAATGAAGTAAAAATGAAATGTGCTGAACAGAGATAAAAATGGATCAATGCAGCAGAATGCTGTGGGAGAAAGTTCTGGATTCACATCCCAGCTCCCCACCTGTGACCTTGGGCAGGACCTTCTCCCTCTCTGTGGCCCCGTTTCCTCCCCCTTAAAATGGGGTTAGTGGCAGTAGCCTGCCTCACAGTGTTGTATGAGGGTTAAAGGCACGGCCACAAGCCAGCTCCTGGGGCAGAGAGAGGCTCAATAATGATGCCCCTGTGGCTGCTGGTTCCTTCCACCCGAGGGGCCGGGGTGCTCCAGGGGGAGAAGGCTGGGGAGCTGAGCCCAGCAGAGGAGGAGATCACAGCCCCGGGCTCGGTGCACTGCAAAGCCGTCCGGGGGAAGAGTTTTACAGAGCAGTCTCCTGCAGGACAACAGGCCCGTAGGCCCCAGCGATTACACAACGAGCTTCAATGCTGGCCCCGTTTCCAATGGGCAGTAAAAGAAATCTCCTTAATCCTTCCTGAGGAGACAGAACACTCCGCTGAAGCTCTAACCACAGACAGGTTATCCCATCCGGTGGACTATGCTCTCGGAGGGGTCCGGCAGGAGGTGGGGAGTCCTCTGACCCTGGGGGACGAGGGAGGAGGAAGGCTCCTCTGGAGAGAAAAACATCCTTTCTGCCCAGGGATTAGGGATTAGCGGATGGAGACCACTTCCCACAGCCTGCAGGTCTGCCACCCCGTCTCCTCTCCACCCAGGGAGCTTAGCTGGGGGGGCTGATCTTAGGGGCCAAACGGCAGCCCAAACCCAGGGCATCCTGATCACCCCTCAGGGGCCCAGCCACCCCCCCAAATCTCCTGCCTGCTGCCCTGCCAACCACAAGCCTTGGCCCATGACCATACCCAGCTCCACACTTGGTCTCTGACTGCCCATCCAACATCAATACTGAATGTCTACCAGGCATTTCAACCTCCCACGTCCCCACGTCCAAACCTAAGCTTCTGTTTCCCACTGTCTCTGCATCTTTATTCACCCGGCTTCCGAGCACCACACTCGCCCTGGGTGCCTCCCACCTCTCTGCCTGCCCCTCCCCGACTCCTCTGCTGGTCCTTCCTCCGAAGGCCATCAGGCCCCCGAACCCAATCCCGGCCTCTCCACCTCCTCTTCAGATTCCCTTCAGTCTCTGTGGCTCCAGAGACCATCTAATGCCCACATCTCCTGCACGCAGGTCTCCAACCCAGACTTTTCTTCCCGAGTCAAGATTTTATATCCAGCTATCAAGTCAACATCTCCATCCAGGTGTCTAATAGTCTCAGTGCAACCGTCCAAACAGAGCCTCCGAGCCCTACTCCCCACCCCCCCTGAAACCTGCTCCTCCCTCCCTCTCCTTCCCTTCTTGGCAAGCAGCAACTCCGACTTTCCTGTCAGACCTTCACTATCTTTGCTCTCATCCCATCAGCAAATGCGGTCACCTTCAACATGACCAGAATGCAACCGTTTTCCCCCCTCTCCTCTGTGACTGCCCTCATCCAAGTCACCTCTCTCCTGGTCTGTGGCACTATAATAACACTGGCTTTTTACTCTTCAAAAGCTTTTGGGAAGCAGGTGAGATGTAAGTGAATAAATTCTAAGTCAAGTCCCTGCTCACAGGCAAACTTCTCCTGCAATGTGGGCCACAGGTTCATGAGGTTGCCCTCAGCAGTCTTCTGCCCTCTCCAGAGTGTTGACCACTGTGTCTAGTACACAGTAGGTCTGAAAAGAGCCTGACAATATTTTCTGCCTCTCCCAACCCTCAGGTGAATGCCCCCACCCCAGGGGAATGAATCCTGGGTTTAAGACTCAATCCAAAGTCAGACGTCTCAGAATATAGCCTAAGAATCCTGAAGCACCAATCAGAAAGACTGTATGCACCCCCATGTTCATAGCAGCGTTATTCACAAGAGCCACGATCTGGAAACAGCCCAGGTGCCACCAGCAGATGAGTGTATAAAAAGCTGTGGAACATTTACACCAGGGGTAGGGAACATCCAGCCTGCGAGCCATAGAAGACCCGAGAAATCATTTGGTCTGGCCCTGCCAAGGCATGAGGGGTGAGTTAATTCAATGTTTGGCCAAATAGAGCAGCTAATTTTTAAGTTGATGATTTTGTATGGCTTGCGAATGATGTTATAAATATCGAAATGGCCCTTGACAGAAAAAAGGTTCCCCACCCCCGGTTTACACAATGGAATACTATTCAGCTGTGAAAAAGAAGGAACTGTCACCCTTTGCGACAGCACGGATGGACCTGGAGATTATGAAACTAAGTGAAACAATCCGATCGGAGGAAGACAAATACCGTAAGATCTCACTTATATGTGGAATCTAATGAACAAAATAAACTGGCAAAACAGAACCAGACGCAGGGATACATGGGACCGTCTGACAGAGGTCAGAGGGGAGGGAGGTAGGGGAGACTGGGTGACAGAAGGCGAAGAGATTAGCCAAAGACCATATTGTGCAACTCACAGACACAGGCAACAGTGTGGTGAAGGCCGGGGGCAGGGGAGGAGGACCTGGATGGAGGTGGGCAAAGGTGAGGGGAAATGGGGACATCTGTAATAGTGTCAACAATAAAAAAGTAATAAAAATACAAATAAAAGATCTAATCTGGTCACACCTGTGCTCTGACCCCTTTGCTGCTTGGTTATAAAATGTGGGCTGGGGTGAAATGTTTTATTAGTAGTAAATAATGTATTTCCCAAACAGAGAAATGAGAGGCCCTAAGTACTGAAAAGCTTACAGACCCTTCCCCTCCTCCTCTCTCACATGTAACTCAGAAAGGGAGGCCTCCCCAGACCCCAACCCAACTGGAGACACCTTGTTCTCGGATTTCCAGCCTCCAGCACTGTGAGAAAATAAATTCGTTGTTTAAGCTGCCCGGTCTGTGGCATTTTGTCATGGCAGCCTCAGCAGACTGATACAGAGCCTACGTCTGCTCTCCCAGACCTTCCATCACCTTCGTAATCAATCCCCTGTGTCAAATACCTCTGTGCTTGAAACAACTACCGTGGCTTCTCTTTCCTCGATGCTAGAACAGCACTTTTCAACCCATGGTGGGCAACCCACTAGTAGTTTGTGAAATCAATTTCTTAGGTCTCGCTCAGGAGTATTTTTGAAATGACTTCAATAGAACAGAAAGGGTAGGATAGGATCAGGCAGGATAGGACAAGACAGGATAGAACGAAATAGAAATACAGAGCAGATATTCTCAGAGTACATCGAACACAGGAAGTTTTGTGACTCTTCAGCTTCATTCACATATTACTTGGATGTGTGTACCAGGTCATAACAGGAAACTTGTTTTGCAGTGAGTTATGGTTAAAAATACTTGAAAGACCTGATACGGGGGCCCACTATCCTTCTTGACCTCCAAAGCACAAGGATTCAGGGTGCTTTAGTAGCTCTGCCCAGGAGAGCTCCTATGGGGAGGGGCTGGACGGGGAAGAACCAGGTGGGTGCAGTCGTCTGCCCATCTCCAGCCTCCAGCTGAGACCCAGGGACCCAGCAGAGGCCAAGGTCGGGCCACTCACTTGCCGAGGAAGCACTTGGGGACGGTGCTCAGCTTTCTCCGACGGTCCTTGATCAGGTTCACCTTCTTGTTCATCATCATGTGGTAAAGCTTCTCCCCCTTCTCCGCAATCATGACATAGGCATCCCGCTCCATGCCCAGCTTTAGGCCTGCAGAGAAGCACGGTCAGCACCAGGGACAGCACCAGCACTGAGGCGTGGAGGGGCTGGCCTGCAGCTCCTGAAAGCTATCCCCAGCTGTCCCCCAGCCAGTGGCCATCTATAGAGCACTCACTGAATTGTGGTCTCTGTCCTAGGCTCCTCGAAAGAACTCGGTAGGAGAGGATGGCTAAAACCCCCCATTTTGCAGATGGCAAAACTGAGGCCCAGACCAAAAAAATCCCAGAGCAAGTAGCAGTTAAGCTTATTCAAGCCCTCAACCTGAGGATAGGTTTTCAAATTTAGAGGTTATTGGAAAGCCTGCTGAGATCTTCCTTCCAGCCAGGTATGGCTATTTGGCCATTTCTCTAAAAAATACAACACACACAGGACCCTGACCCAGATCACTGCCCCCCCCCCCCCCCGCCCCCTCCACATTTTCTACTTGGACCCTGTCTGCTCCTGACAAAGACAGGAATGACAAACAATCACAGGAAACACTATAAGCACCTACTATATGCCACTTGGTCCTCAGGAAACCTACAAGCAAGTACCATTATCCCTATTTCACAGATGAAGAAACTGAGGCCCAGAGAAATTAAGTTCTCTGTACACGATTACCCAACTAGAAGTGGTAGAAGCAGAATTAAGAGCCAGAAAGTTTTGCTTCAGAATCATACTGCTGACCACAGCAATGAACCCCGCCCCTGAAAGGTCAGGGTTTGGGTTTCTAATAACCAAGGCCCTCTCAAGCCACACCCCACTCCTGATCACCTATGCTCTGCACTAACCACAACCTTCAATTCTGACCACAAAGATCCTGATTCGCCACACCCAGGCCAGGCCACACCCCTGAACTCCGTCCCAGTCCTGACCACACGCCCAGCCCTGATCAGTTTCAGATGTCACAACCCGGGGCCAACTTCAGTAGCTTATTTAGCCTGATGCCATTCTAATAAATTTTGATGGCAATATTTAAAATCAAGAAATACCACCTTAAAATTCAGATGTCTAGCTTCTTTAGGAAAAAATAATAAAATCAATGGGTCTAGTCACGTTGGGCCTATATTCTTGAGAGGAGACAGTGACTTGTGCTTTGTAGGGACAGGAGAGACGTGGATGGATCTGGCATATATGTGGAAAGGCAGAATTAAAAGGATTTGACCTACTGAATTTGGGGAGCAGGATGAAATCAAAGATGACACCAAGAGTTGAATCTGAGGGGCCATTTACTGAGATAGGGAAGTTGATGGGATGAGCAGGTTTGGGCAGAAGATCTGATGGAGACGAAGGGTTCTGATTAGACATGGCAAGTGTGAGATGTCTATAGCACATGTGGGAGGTCAGGATAGACTTCAGGATCATATGTCAAACTGCCAAGCAGGAACTTTTATCCCCACGTCTCAGGCGACCTCACTGAGGTCCAGCAGCTGAAGTAACTTGCCCCAAACACACCAGGTCTCGCTTTTCCAAGCCTGGTAGTGACTGCACAATAGTCCACTACCCACCTCACCCTCACCCAACTATCACACCCAGCCCCGCACTTCCTGTGGGAGCTGCCTCAGAGGTGCCTGGGCCCAGAGACTCATAATCACAGCAATAGGCAACTCTCCAGGACCCTCCTCCCCAACGCAGACTCGGTGAATCTCTAACACAACCCCAGGAGAAGGTTCTAGAACCATGGAGGAGGGAAGGCATGCAGAGAGCATCTTTGCCACCAAACCTCCAGGGTGAAGGGTGTCACGCATCCAAGGATGATCAACCGTATCGACATGACCTTGGGCAAGTCCCTTCCACCGGGCCTCAGTTTCACCATCTACCTAGTGGGCTAAGCCAGATGACCCCGCGTGATCTGAGATACCACCAAGGTGCAACACAGTCCCAGAGCTCCCTGCCCTTCCGAGTCCTGCTTCTAGGAGCTCTGACCTCCATGCCCCGCCCCCGGGCACAGCCCTCACTCTGCAGAAGTGACTGGCCTCGGGGAAGCCCCCAGAGCCACCTCTCCCCAGAGAACTCACTCTCACGTTGCTCCCGCTCTCGGATGATGGCATCCAGCCACTTCTGCTTCTCCTCCGCCGTCTTGGCCATGCAGACAAACCACTTGTTCTTGGCCGTGTTGTGGATCTTCCAGCCGTTGGTGACCGTGTAGCCGTTGCTGTGATAATCCGCTGGCAAAGGCAGGAGGCAAAGGTGGGTGAGCAGACTCGGCCACACAACTCTGAACGTTCCCGACCACACGCTTGCGAGTGAGTTGACAGGACAAGCCCAAAACCCTTAGGTATGTGGGCTGGTACTCTAACCACTGTACACACCAGCCTGGGCTATAATATAACCATTTAAATAAGATTTTTAAACAGAGAAATTGTGATTAAAATATTTAGTAATACTTAGAGGAGGTAAAAATATTTTTAAAAAGCAGGAAAATGACCATCACAACATTTGGAAGTGGTTACTTCTGAGGGGAAGGAGTGCTGTGATGGGGCGGGGGACCTCCGGGGTGCAGGCAGTGTGTACTTGTTAACGTGAATGGTGACTGCCCAGGTATTCATTTCACGTGCACGAGGTTTAGGCATTTTGCGTAGGCAGGTTCCATTTCAATTTAACGTTTAAAAACTAACGAAACAGAGAGTGGGTCCTGGAGCAGGAGGGACTGGGCTCAGGCAGGGCGTGGGTTGGGGCCTACCTGTCCCGTCCTCCACGTTCTCCACCTCCATGACTTCGGTGTTGATTCGGCCCCTGAAGATGTAGAGGGAGCCGTTGATGGATTTGGTCCTCTTAGTGGATTTCTTGCTCCCGGTGACCCTGAAAGACAGGGGGAAGTCAACATCCCCCACGCCCCACCTCAGGGGCGCGCCGGTGTCTGCAACAGAGCCGAGGGAGGAGGAGCAGTCACAGGGAGAGGCACAGGGATGGGAGGAGTGCTGCCCCCGTCAGGAGCGGGGGCTTTTGGCTGGTGGCTGTGTGACTTCCCCACTCCTACCCACAGTTTCCTCATCTGGAAAATGGGCTACTGGCCTTCCTGGCCTCGCAGGGCTACTTTTCAGCTAAAAGGAGACTTCGACGAGAAACTAACAAGAAGCAACAGAAACCCATTCTTCTTGGCTAGAACATGGGTCGAGGCTCTCAAAGGGTCTAACCAACAGGAACTTCCTGAAATAAGACCAGAGTGGAAGAGAGCTCAGAGTAGGCAGTCCATCCAGCCATCATCTGCATCCACCTACCCACCACTCACTCATTCACTCAGGTGAATTCTATGGCTCACCCATCTAGTCACTCAAAAAACATCTGACCAGCACTTCCTGTGGGAGAATACCAAGTTGGAACCTAGGGCAGTTATGCACCCACACATTCAACCGGCACCAAGAGAACACCTACTGGGTGCCAGGCGCCATCTGCTAGGCGCTGGGGCTGCAGGCGTGAACAAAGCAATGTCTCTGAGAGCTCATCCTCCGACCCCGGGGGGGGGGGGGGGGGGAGGGCGGGGCGGGCACAGGCAGAGGCTGAGTAGTCACACGCTCACTGTGCCCGAAATGCTGAACGCTGAGGTTAAACTACGACAGAGACCGAGCCCTCCCAGCTTGAAGGCCACTTTGTGGGCGATGCTCCCCGAGAGCCAGCTGTGTTTGTTCCCAAGCCAATCTGCCAGATGTGCACCTGCCACTGTGAGTGAGTAAACTAAATATTACATAAGCTGAGGACACGTGCCTGTGGAGAGAGAATGCTCTCTCTGAAAATTAAGTTGAATGTTGCAGAACGATGGGGTAATGGTGAGATGCTTTTGTGGGAAGAGGGACCTTCACCTCCAAGAAGAGGCCTTGGCACTATACGAAAAGAATGTTTAACAAGTTTGATGTTTGTGTTTTTAACTAAAATAAAACATTTAAGGTTTTAAAAATAATAAAGGTTGTAAAAAAAAATAATAAAACAAAAGGATGGATAGGAAGGGTGAGGCTGTGATTTTAACTGGGGCGGGGAAGAGGGTCAGGGACGGCCTCACTGAAGAGGTGGCATTGGACCGAAGGCCTAGGGAAGGTGAGGCAGGAAACTGGGAGGGTGTCTGGGGAGACACATTCCAGAGGACTCAGCGAGGAGTGCTGTGGCCTGCCACGTTGCAAGAACCAGCGAGGAGGCCGGTGTGGCTAGAGCTGGGTGGGTGAGGGGAGTGTGGGGAACGGGGTCAGAGTGGCCACGCGGGCCAGATCCTGCAGGATCCTGTGGGCAGTGGTGAGATGGGCTTCTCCTGCGTGCCTAAGATGGGAGCCATGCAGGGTCCAACCAGAGTAACATGATCTCATTTAAGGTTTAAACGACGCCCTCTGGTTGCCTGTGGGAAAAGGACTAGGGATGGGCCAGTGGAAATCAGGGAGAACCAGAATAGGAGATGGTTTGTGTGCACATATCTGTACATACGTGTGTGTGTGTGTGTGTGTGTGTGTGTGTACACGCATATTTTTATAAACTTTTTCTTTTTCTTTTTTTTTAATATATTTTATTGATTTTTTACAGAGAGGAAGAGAGAGGTATAGAGAGTTAGAAACATCGATGAGAGAGAAACATCGATCAGCTGCCTCTTGCACACCCCCTACTGGGGATGTGCCCGCAACCAAGGTACATGCCCTTGACCGGAATCGAACCTGGGACCTTTCAGTCCGCAGGCCGACGCTCTATCCACTGAGCCAAACCGGTTTTGGCATATAAACTTTTTCTTAAAGTAATATCCATACAGAAAAAAAAAATGCCCAAAGTAGTATATGGCTCAATTAACTTTTACAAAGTGCTCCAACCAACTGAGCCACCCAGCCTGGGCCCAAGACCACATCTGGATTACTACAGCTTTGCAGTAGCCTGGTGTCAGTAATACATGTCCTCCAGCTTTGTCCTTCTCCAAAACTGTCCATTTTTGTGTTTCCATGTAAATGTTACAATCGTTTACACACACACACACACACACACACACACACACACACACAACCTCCCTCCTGGCATTTTTGTGGGAATTACACCAAAGTTCTGGCCAGAATGCAAAGGATCACGATGAAGTGGGTGTGGGGATGAAGTGGATCAGAACCAAGGACGCCTAAGATTCTGAGCTCCTGGGTAAGTGGTGGTGCCACTGACTGGGAAGGAGGAAAGGGCTTGGAGCAGGAGCTGTGATGAAGATACAGCGTCTTGTTTTAAACAGGGCTTAATTTGTGAGCTGTGCGTGAGACACCCTCGTGAAGGTAAAGATTTACATTTCTTCTACTTTACAGACATGTGCCGGGCCTATTCTAACCACTTTACATGTTTTATTTTACTTAATCAATAAAAACAATCCTATGAGACTTCTGTCCCCCATTGAACAGACAGGAGAACAGAGGCACAGGGAGCTGATATAACTTACACAAGGTCACAGCTGGTTAAGTGGCAGGCCTCTGTGTCCTTAACCACTACCTGCTCCTGCCTTCTCTAAGATGCTAAGCAGACAGTTGAGATATGAGACTTAGCTCTTCTGACTCTGTTTCCCTCTGAAGAGTGGGGGGTAGGCTTTTAAAACACTCTCTTCCACTCTGACATCCAAGGAGCCTCTACTTTAGAATTAGACCAGAAACACTGAGTCAGAGACCTTCCCTGACCCACGTCCCGGACGGGCGGTGCCCTGCGTGACCCAGGCAAAGACAAAACAGTCGGCAGACACCTCGCTGCGTCAGGCATTTCCTGTGACCACATCACAGTCGGGCCAGTTGTTCCATCCACCACTGCCCAGTCCCGCTGGGACCTCTCGGAGCCCAGTCCTCTGGCTCCCGATCCAGAGGCAGGAACCTGGCCACCTGCCAGGTCCTCTCGGGAGACAGATGTGCCTTCTCCCTCCATCGGCCCGGCTCACTCACAGAACTGAGAAGGAAACGGCCTTAAAGAGCTCGTGGCGGCCAAAGGGCAGCCAGAGAAGGTCCACTTGGAGTCCAGGAAGATCAGGACCAGCTGCTCTCGCTCACACAGGTACAGCCATGCCATGAAGGATGGGCCTGCACTGGGGTAGCTGAAGCTAGCTCAGAAAACTCAGCCAAAGTTGGGAGCAGGTCAGAGGCCTGAAGAAACAGTGTGTTTTCTGGGGAGAGTTCCTGTTCCAGACAGCCCAGGCCGGGTAGCGGGGAAGGGCAGGGGTGGAAGCTGGCAGTGGCCTTGGCACTGCCAAAGAAAGGCTCTCAGGATGGCCCCAGTGAGAACAGGCAGGAAGCAAGGAGGAAGGAGATGGGGACATTGATGGAGGGACAGGAGGACATGAAACAGACACAAATACACCTAACCCAGTGGACAGGCATAAAATATCAAATGAGGAAACATGCTGACCAGCCACCACTAGATGGTAAAAGAGGGAAACTAAGACGTCTAAGGACCAAGCCCCAGAATAGGGAGGAAAGGGCAGAAGGGAAGGGGCCATTGGTTGAAGCACCTACTATGTACCAGGTGCTATGGGATGGCACTGAATAGGAACTCAACATGTGCAGAGGTACGTTAACAGTAGCAGTAAGAGCAGCTGCCCCTTATTTTGTACACTTTCTATGTACCAGGCACACTTAACACATTCATTCTTCACAAAGACTATGGCGTAGCTGTTCACCCTATTTTACAGATGAGAAAACTGAGGCAAAGTCACAGATCTAGAGAAATCACTGGACAGTGTTTCAATTATAAGGAGCTAGGCTCTTATCCAAACACCACTGTAAGAAGGGGTTTATCATCCCTATTTTACAGAAGAGAAAACTGAGGCTCAGAGTGGTCAGGCTGGAAAAGGAAGACAATGAGAAGCCCACACATATGCATGGAACACCCATTATTCATCCTATGGAAAGGCTCCTGCCCACACCCTCAGGAGGCAGCAGAAACAGACAAGGAAAATGAGGCTCAGACAGTAAGTGACATGCCCAGACCAGAAAGGAGCTGGAGGGAATGCTGACGGCAGGGCCCAGAGTCTGAACCGCCCTCAGCCTTAGCTTTCACTACAGAAGTGAAGCCTCTGGGAAGTCACCTAACACAAAGTGACAGGAAGCACAATTCAAAAAGGGTGGCGCTGAGACAGTCCTCTACCTGCTGAGCAAAAAAACTAAGAGGCAGGAATCTCTCAGTCCACTATCTACCCATCCATCTACCCATCTACGCATGCCCCCACCTATCTGTCTAATTTTTCCTCTTCCCAATCATCCATCCATCCATCCATCCATCCATCCATCCACTCAGTCATCCAATTACCTAATCTTCCATACCAGACTTCAACCACCATACCAACTACCATCCATCCACCCATCAACAACGCATCTAAATGGTCATCTATCCACTAATCGCCAAACCTCCATCACCTACCCACCCTCCCATCCATTCATCAGCCTTTTGACTCAACAAACTATATATTAAGGCCCCAACTCACTATTGGTCCAAACATACTTCTGCCAGCTCATCATGTTTTCATATCCATTTCTCCATCTACCCAAACATCCAGACATTCCCCCAACTTCTACCCATCCCTCCATCCCACCACTTCCTGCACCTCCAACCATTCAACCATTCACTCATTCACCTACTCACTCATCTATTCATAAATCAATTCATACATCCATCCAATCTCTCCCTCCTTGCCTCCCTTCATACACCATTCATTCATCTCCCAAACCCCCAACTACCCATCTATGCCTCCTCATTTGCCCATACATCCCATCACTCACACCTGCATCTACCACTCATCCACCCATGAATTCACTCCTAGACTCTACAGAGTGCAAGAAGTTCCAGTGAAAGATACAAAGATGACAGTGGTACTATCCTTTCCCTTGCAAAGCTTAAAAACAGAAGAGTCCTCTCCCCTCAAAACCTCTGTCTTGGACCTTAGAATCACAGGATGTTGGTGTCACAAAAAACTTCCAAACTTCCATGATTGTCTCAACCTACACAGTCCAATATGGAAGCCACAGTCTCGTGTGGCTACTGAACACTTAAAATGTGGCTAGTACAGCCTGGCTGGTGTCGCTCAGTGGTTGAGCATTGAACCATGAACCAAGAGGTCACCGGTTCGATTCCCGTCAGGACACATGACCAGGTTGTGGGCTCAATCCCCAGTAAGGGGCATGCAGGAGGCAGCCAATTGATCATGTTTCTCTCTCATTGATGTTTCTATTTCTATCCCTCTCCCTTCCTCTCTCTCTAAAAATCAATAAAAACCTATTTTTTAAAATTTTTTTAAATGTGACTAGTACAAATTGAGATGTGTAGTAAGTGTAACATACAGGATGGGTCAAAAGTAGGTTTACAGTTGTTTGTATGGAAAATAATATAATAATTAATAAATAATAACACAAGGATAAATTGTTTCAGGTACTCACAACTGTAAATCTAATTTTGCCCCAACCTGTACATACCACACTTTGAAGACTCAGTGCGAAATTTTTAAAAGAATACAAAACATCTATATAATACTTTTTTAAAACTTATTATGTTAAAATGATAATATTCGGGGATGTAATGGGATAAATAGAATTTTTTATTTAAATTCATCTCACTGGTTTCCTTTCACGTAATGTGGCTATTTCAAATAACCACATTAAGTGTTCAATAACCTATGTGGCTCACACATTATATTTCTATGGACAGTGCTGATCTAGAACAAACCCCACAACTCAGAAGAGAAAAAGGAGGTGCAGAGAGGGATGTTGTCACCATGAGAAGCTGTCGGGGTTCAACCCAATCCCAGTCGCCTGGCCCATCTGGGCAGCCTGCCCCCAGCAACTCACCTGGATTTCCGCTTGCAATAGACAAGGAGGTTGTCAAACAGGAAGAAGGCCCTCTCCTGGATGTTGCCTGCGGAGATTTTTAACAAAGTCCCTTGCAGAAGGAGCTGGGTGCAGATGTCCGTGAGGTTGGACCCCTGGGAGAGTGACAGAGGGCACAGTGAATGAGCTGGCAAGTCCAGAACACTTGGGGATACCCTCTTCCCTCCCAGAGACAGAACCTACCACTGCCTCCCTCACCCCAAAATCTAAATGCACCGCAAAATCCGTCAGCGGACAGAAAACCAATACAATGTGATCAATGGCTTCCATCTGCCGAGCGAGCCTTAATGCTGGGACGAGCATACAGAGGTGACCATTCACAGACGTGGGACTTGGGGCTCAGGGCGATGAAAGGACTCACTCAGTCAGACAGCCCTGGCCAGCATCTAGTTTTGTTTTGGGGGGCTTATTACTTATGCCTTCCTCCTAATTTATTTATGTCTTGATTTGTTATTCCATCTCCCCCCCACAAGAATGCCACTTGTTCAAGGTCACATAGCTAGTGAGTGAGCAAGCTGGGACCTGGACCCAGGCAGGTGGCCCCTCTGCCCTACCCACTATCTCCGCTACCTTGGGCTGCCTCTTAGAAGGAAGCCTGAAAGGTGTTTGTGTGCAATCACTGGTCAAGAGCAGGGGTCTCAGAAGGGAAGAGACCACGTGTTCCCGGGAGCACAGGCAGCCTAGGCAGGGTGGGAAGGACACATCAGAACTTCTATTCGTGGTCTTTTTATTTCTGTTCCCTCTGTTCCCTCATGGGTGAGTAGTCGATGGGCTCTTAAACCAGAGTTCCCAGAGCCAGCAAGAGGCGTGTGCCCTGTTTCTCTCTGATGCATTTCTTTTTATTGCGACAGTCTGTGGGGCTTGCATCTGGAGTGTCCCCTGGGTCAGCCCACGCTGGGTGTGAGCTCTAGCCAAAGCTGCATGATGCCTGTTCATCTAAAAAATCTGAGAAAGAAATCCTGCTTTGCTGCCACGGCTCCTCCTGTTGAGCGTGTGCGCTGAGCCAGGGAAGAAAGCGCTGTTCTGAGTCCTCTGCATGCATCACTCCCTAACCCCCAGGTGACTCAAGGCATACTGCCACACTATCCAGACTTTCCAGATGAGGAAACTGAGGCACAGGAATCCCTCCACACAGAGGGGGCCGGCGCGTCCCACTCACTTCCGCAGTATTGCAACATACTGCCGTTTCCTTGTGCTCAGCAAAATGGATTTATGAATTAACTTATCTGGTTTGAACTAAACCAGCCTCACAACTAAAAAGGACAAGTGGCTTACAAAGGATCAGGCCCCATAAAACCACGGATCAGATGTCAAACTAATGCTGCAGGCCCAAGCACACAGCAAGATCGTGGCCCAGAAAAGACTCCCCCCACCGCCCAAAGCAAGTCCTTGTCAGCCATGTTCCGAGAGAGGCAACAACCACCTAATCAGATTGGCAGCAGGTCAAACAGAAAGATCAGAAACGATCAGGAAGAGTATCGGAAATAAGGACTGGCCATCGCTATCATTCACCGTGAGCGACACCTTAACTCGTCCTCTCCCCGGAGACTGTTAACTACTGATGGCATGAAGCCACGGCGAGTAGCCTCGCTGTTAAACATTATTTTTTTCTAGCTAAAACGTATTATTTTCACAAGTCACCTTGAGGATGAAACTATAGTTAAAAACCATCCTACTGCACAGAAAACCTTTCACATTTTCCAAAGAACATTCATATTCCACACTTCACTTTATCCTCAAAATGACACCAGAAGATAACTTCAGAGATATCATTACTAAAATTAGACAAGTAGGGGAAAATAAGACCGAGAGAGCAGGACAAACTAGCCTGAGGCAAGGAACTCCGCAGGTTCTAGTACTGAGCTTCAAAACCAAGTCCCTGTGCCTCAGTTTCCTTATCTGTAAAATGGGAATAACAACAACACCTCCCTTCTAATGTTGGAAATATATAACAGGTGCTCAGTAATTGCCAGCAATTCTTATTCTGGGTCACTTTATTTCCTACTGGAGTGATCAAAATAAGGGCCATTCTCAAACTGTACATTTTTCTGGGACACAGGGGGTCCCAAAAACCCTTAGTTCCTATTTCCCGGGGCCCTTACCAGAAGAAGGCATCTGGAAATCACTTCTGCTCTGGCTGCCAAACTGCTTGCTCAATACCCTCTCCACAGGGGCCCATGTGAGAAATTTCTTTTCCAGCTGGTTTCCAGGAAATTATCTATCTCCCAGAAGAACTGTTCTATGTCTTCCTTTTTTGACAATAAATGTTAAGTAACTTATATGCCCTGTTCTTTTCACTTTGGCTGCCAGGAAGCTCAAAGTCCAAAGAGAGAGGCGCTTAAATATGTCAACAATATTTGCTCCCTGTGTTAGCACATGTGTGGGAAGTGGCCATGTAACCCACTTCTGGCCAATAAGATGAGAGGGAAGTTCCTCTGGGGCTTCTGGGAAAGGTTTTCCTCTCCGAGAGAGGAGTCCCTCTCACTGCCCTGGCTATGCCCCTGTCTCCTTCCTCCTGCTTTGGGCACATGATGCCTGAAGCTGCTGCCACCCTGGAACCATGAGAAGAAGGCCAACAGGATGACAAGAGACCAAATCAGAGCTCCGACATCACGAGGCTGAAACAAGAGTCCTTAGAGAACACATCCTGACCGACACACCTGATGATCAGGCGATTTTCATTTGTAGGAAACAGAAACCCAGCTATGTATTTTAGGCAGAAAGAAGTGGGGGGCCTCCTCAATCAATGAGGGCCTAGAAGGGGTAGGAATTTCGGCCGGGGCTCCCAGCAAACCGAGAACAAGGCCCCTCCACGGCCACTGCCTCTGACCTACTGGGAAAAGGGCAAATCAGGACAGCAACTGCCTGAGCTGACACTCCAGGAAAACACCAACCTCACTGCAGGCCCTCAGGAGCCGCTGCCTCCACTGTCCGCTGCAAAGCCATCCTGTCCTGCCACCACCAACAAAAAGCAAGGCCCCTGCCCTGCCTCCCGACACCCGGGAAGCTGGAGCCTGGCCCTCGGCGCATGCTACCACAGAAAGCCAAACTTGACCGAGGCTGTGCTTAGCTGCAAGACAGCACAAGGGTGGCCTCCATCCGGCTCCTGCCTCCCAATGTCAAGCAGCTGGATCTGATCTAGGCCAATCACATCCCAACCCCGAGCAACAAGGGGGTCTGAGTTCTTTGTTCTCCAGTCTCGGCCAGGCAGGAAGGCCGAGGGGAAGGAGGGTGGGGGACATGGCAAGCATTAATCCAGATGAGGAAACTGAGGCAAAGGAATCCCTCCACAAAGAAGGGGCCCACAATCCCCACATCTTCACTGAACACCGATCCCTCTCCTCTCTGCAGCCAAGCCCTCAGCCCCGTAGCAATACAGAGTCACATTGAAGATTTCCCCACACAGGGAAAAGAAGTAGAAAATCCCAAACACAGCAAGTGCCAGAAAACCCAAAGGCAGATGATTCAGAGGATAATCTGTGTCCACAGCGTCTTTGATTTTTGCTCCTAATCGCCCCTTCCAGCTGTATTTACTCTGATATTGGGTTTTTTATTTACTCAGATTTTCCCATTTCCTTCTATGGATTTGTAGGAAATCTCTAATAATCTAAGAAAGATGTCGAGGTTTAAACAAATAAATTACACACAGTCAGGAGATCTCAAGAATCCCTTCCCCTAATAATCATGATGATAGCAATATCAATACCTACCATGTATTGAGTACTTATACTATGTGCCAGGTATCAATGAGGAAACTGAAGTTCAGAGAAGTATTAAAATCACCCAGCAAGGAAGTATCAGAGCCAGAATCCTGTCCTGGAGTAGAACCCTGACCTTGGTATCGAAAAATCTAAGGCCTATGGGCACCAGGCAGGTAAGGCAACTTGTGAAAGAGAATGACTGGGGAGTAATGGGGAGTAATGGGGAGTGGTGGAGGCTGAGGAAAACTAGAAGCTCTGGTGGCTACTACTGTGGGAAATGGGGGCCCAGTGTTACCGTTTCTCAAGGGAAACTTGAAGTGTACATTTTTATGTGGACTTAATTGAAAATTAATTAAACAATTTCTTTACAAATATCATGTAGGCTAAACAAAACACGCTACAGGCTGAATTTAGTGCCCAGGCCAGTCTGTTCCTGCAGCTGCACACTCCCTGTGCCCCTCGCCAACCAAGAGGGCCCCTCCTGCTCCAGACCCACCTCCCAGCCTTCGATGTGGGACTGCAGCTGCTCCAGCGCCTCCAGCTTCTCCATCTGCCTCTTGGTCTCATTGATGTTGGAGCACACGGTCTTCATGGCCTGCAGGGCGCTCTGGACCGCAGGGTGGTCTGGGTGCTTTCCGGGTGTCCTCTTGGCTAGCTCCTAGGGAAGAAGTGAGGGCAAGAATAAGAGACATCAACCCAGAGGGGATCCAACCTGGCTTCCAAGTCACCCAGCCTGGGCCAAATACCAGCTCTTTTATATGAAAACTTTGTGATCTGGGGCTGGGAAACATCATTCATTCATTCATTCGTTCATTCAATAAATGTCCCTTGAGCACCTCCTCCATAGCAGGCAGTATTTTAAGATCTGGGAACAAATCCTATCTAATAAAAGAGTAATATGCAAATTGACCATCACTCCAACACACAAGATGGCCACCCCCATGTGGAAACAAGATGGCCAGCGGGGGGGGCAGTTGTGGGCGATCAGGCCAGCAGGGGAGGGCAGTTGGGGGTGACCAGGCCGGCAGAGGAGGGCAGTTGGGGGCGACCAGGCCTGCAGGAGAGGGCAGTTGGGCAGGGGGGGACCAGGCCTGCAGGGAGGGCAGTTGGGGGGCAACCAAGCCTGCAGGGGAGGGCAGTTGGGGGGAACCAGGCCTGCAGGGGAGGGAAGTTGGGGGGGACCAGGCCAGCAGGGGAGGGCAGTTGGGAGCGACCAAGCTGGCAGGGGAGGGCAGTTAGGGGCAACCAGGCTGGCAGGAGAGGGCAGTTAGGGGCGACCAGGCTGGCAGGGGAGAACAGTTAGGGGCAATCGGGCCGTCAGGGGAGCAGTTAGGCATCGATCAGGCTGGCAGGGGAGTGGTTAGGGGGTGATCAGGCTGGCAGGCAGAAGTGGTTATGGGGCAATCAGGCAGGCAGGCAGGCAAGCAGTTGGGAGCCAGCAGTCCTGGATTGTGAGAGGGATCCCAGATTGGAGAGGGTGCAGGCTGGGCTGAGGGACACGCCCCCCCCGCCCTTCCGGGCCCCCCCCCCCCGTGCACAAATTTCGTGCACCGGGCCTCTAGTTTGTTAATGAAACAAGAGAAAACTTCTTCACCTGGTGGATATTATGATCTTTAAAAGAGATCAGATAAAATAATGAAAAATCAAGTATATAATTTATTGCCAGGCAGTGATAAATACTATGAAGACAAATCAGAATGAGGGGGCTAGAGAGTCTTAGGAAAAAAGGTGTTCTCTCAAATAGGGAGGTCAGGAAGACCCCTTTGTGAAGGTGACATGTGAATAGAGACCGGAGAAGCAAGGGAGGGGGTCCTGCAAAAATCTGTGGGAAAAGTGTGCCTGGTAGAGGGAACAGCATATGCAAGGGGTCTGAAGTGGGAGCATATGTGGTACGTAACAAATAACCGTGAGGAGGTGGTGTGGCTGGAGTGGAATAAAAGAGAGAGAGGAGAGAGAGAAAAACAGGACAGGACAGGACCGGACAGAGAAAGGTGGTCATGGATATGGCCCTTGCCCAGCTGTTTTCTCACCTGTAAAATAGTTATAGATAATGCCTTGCCTTGGGGGGCTGGGTGAGAAAGGTGAAGGAATTAAAAAGTACGAACTGGTAATCACAAAATAGTCACCGGGATGCAAAATACGTCATAGTGAATATAGTCAATAGTATTGTAATAACTACGCATGGTGTCAGGTGGGTAGTAGACTTATCAGGGGGATCACTTCGTAAATTATGTAAATGTCTAACCACTATCCTGTATACCTGGAACTAATATAAAATTACATTAAATGTCAACTCTAAACGAAAACAAAACACACCTTGCCTTCACAGGGACATGGCGGGGGGTGTAAGGAGGCTAGTCAGAGCAGACCTTTAACCCATGAACTTCCCCCACCACAAGCACAGGCAAGGACATTCTCAAGGTCAGGCCAGTCTTATCCAAGGACTTCAGCCATCTCCTAAGTGTGATGAGAGAGGAACTGAGGAGGAAGGGACTAGCCAGGCCTGAAGCTATCAGGGAAGACTTCCCAAGCAAATCACTCCTCCAACCATACCAGCAAACATGTTTCTTTAGTCATGTGACCTAGACATGACACTCCCCCAAAACTAGGCTCTTTGAACACAAAACATCTGAGCAGGGGCAGACCCTGGGGAATACCTAGATACACTGAGGACAGAGAAGGAAGGGGGTTTGGGGTTTGCCCTGGGCCACACTGCAAAATGACAGCGCCAGCCCCTCCAGAGCCAGGCTGATGGCCTTGCCCCAACATCCGCCTGTGAGCCCGTGTGGTTTCACAAGCAGGCCTGAGGTGAGCACTTCCTAGAAAAGAGGATGTCAGAGTACAGGAACCCGGCGTTTCTGAAAGGTCCCTCATGCCCCCTCGCTCCCCTCCAACCACGCTTTTACCAAAAGGGAGCCACTGGTACTGGCTGTGGGCAGCCCCTTCAGGCCTGAGGTGTGGGCTCCGTCGACAGCGAGGCCACACAAGGACAGCCCGGGGCAGAGGCCTCGAACTCCAGACCAGCATACGAAGACAGACCCATGAAACCACAGGGTAAAGGCAAGGCTGGATCTGTCACTGGAAGAAGTGACAGTATCCAGCACTCGCTCTGACGTGGGCGTGGTGGAGGCCCAGAAGGAGACAAGGCAGTTGGGAAGCCAGGCTGTCCTCTCCACAACGAGAAAAAGGTGGCCCGTGGGAGTGGAGGGTGTCACCCATGGCGGCCGGACCAACAGAGGACACACACTTTCTGAAGTCACTCCAGCCAGCTGCAGGCTCTGTCCAAGCCCAGGAGGCGGAGCTGTCATCTCTACCCAACACTTCCCTGCCATTTGCAGTTCTGGGGTCCCCTCAGGCCACATCTAGGGCGACAGCAGGATTCAAATGAAGAGGCCTGACAAGACCCAATACCACTCAAAGAAAAAGAAGAAGCAAAAAACATCTGGAAGTCCAAGAAAACCCAGAAGTGAAAAGCTGTCCAGCACAGCAAAGAAAACCTCCAGGCCTGCAAACTCTGGAAATTTCATGCAAATAACATTTCTGATTTTAACAATTTCAGCCCCTGCTTCAAGGCTAGGAGAACTGTAGCCCCACAGATTAGGAATAAATGGAGGAAAAGAAATAATGCATATGGGTCTTAAAAACTCCATCCTTCCACTGAGAGAGGGAGGGGGAGACAGTGGACGAGGGCTCAGGACTGGGAGTCCACGTTCTGGCTTCAACCAGGACATACTGTATGTGTGACCTTAGGTAAGTCATCCCCCGTTTCTGAGCCTAGCTCTCCTGGCTCTGGAATGCAGGATTGTAGCAAAGCCCAGGACATAAACCAGGCCCCACAGGCCAAATGCTACTGCCAGCCTCTCTCAGCAAAGCAGAAGCGCTGGCCACTCCGGGCCTGTGTTTCCACCTAACACTAACAATTGGCCTGACTGGCAGCCACTTCCTTAGATAGACAAGTGCTCTAGAGTTGGCCACAGTTACCATCCCACTGAGTTCTATCTAATCTACTCACTTCTTGTACATGATGGTGGTGGCAGTAGCTATACATTCCAATACAGAAGAAGTAAAATAAAAAGGAATAAAAAGAAAAAGAGTAACTAAACCAAAAAACAAAACAACACTAAAATTATGCAAAATAAAGCAAGAAAGGGTGAAGAAAATAAAACAAATAAAAATAGAAAAGAAAAATGGTAGAAATAAATTCAAATGTATCAATAAATACAATAAATATAAATGGTCTAAACTCTCCAGTTAGAAGACAGGGATTGACAGATAAGATTTTAAAATTCTAACTTTGTGTAGTTTATAAAAGAAGTACCTAAACCCTAAGGATAGAGAATGGTTGATAGTAAAAGGATAAAACAAAATATATCATGAAAATACTAATTTTAAAAACTACTATAGTTCTATGAATATGGGCAAAATGAACTTTTAAGACAATAAAAATAGCTAATACTAAGCACTTAGAAGCGCTTTACAGGTATTATTTCATTTAATCTTCACAATAACCCATCACCAAGGCACTATCTGATAGAGGAGGAAACTCAGGGACAGAGAACTTAAGTCTCTTCTCAAAGAAGTTACACTCATAAGTGCAGGAACTGGAATTTAAAAAAATCACTACAATATTAGAGTAGCTAACATTTACCAAGCACGACTATCTACCTAGTCAAATGCAGTGTTCTCATGAGTTTTCTCATGCATTGTCTTTGCAGTAAGCCTGGGAGGCAACTACCATCCACATTTTGCAGATGATGCAATGGAGGCACAGAGAGGTTAAGCAACTTGTACTTGGTCACACAGCTAAGAGGTTGAGCTAGAGCCACACAGATCGTGGCAGAAAGCAGAATGTAGGCAAGACTCCCAGGGAAGGAGATCTGGGAAGGCTACTTGGAAGACCGGATATACAAGCTTGGCTTTGAAAGGAGGAAAGCAGGTCTCTCGCCCTGAAAGAGGAGGCTTCCGTTCCTTGAGCTATTGTTGCTCACCACACAGGAAAGAACCTGAATTGCGGCTGATGCAGGTTGAGATGCTGGAACAGCCTTAGGCAAGGTGTCAGTTCACAGCCCAAAAGGCAGGATGGAGGGTGGGCATTGTGGTTGGGGGAGGATGGGAGCTTGGGCAGGGAAGACCACAGTGCAGAGACCTCTGACTTCCTGTGCCTTCTCAGCAAGACGGTGACAGTGCCAGATCCCTGGCAGATGGAGGGCCCATTTCATAACATCAGACGAGAACTCCAAAGAGATGACACAAGTATCCAGGATAATACAGAAAACCTTGGCAAATAATATGAAAACAACTACCCAATTGAAAATGGGCTAATGATGTGAAGAGGCAGTTCTCATAAAATGCATCATCCACCATGGCTACCAACGTAGTCCAGCCATCTCCTACCTGGATCACTGAGGTCGACTCCCCTCTGGTCTCCCACCTCCACTCTCACCACCCACAGTCCATTCTCCACATGCAGCCAGAGGGATCCTGTGGGAACTAAGTCATATCTTGTCCCTCCTCTCCTCAGAACCTTCCCATGGCACCCACCTCACTCAGAGAAGACAAAGACCCTACAATGACCCACAAGGCCGTGCATATGCTGGCCCCATCACCTCTCTAACCTCACTCCCCCACTTTCTACCTCATATCTCTGGCCTCCTTGCTGCTCCTCAGACACATTCCTACCTCAGGGCCTTTGCACTGCCTGTTCCCTCTGGCTGGAAGATTCTTCCCCAAGGAACCTTCCTCATCTTTTTCTGGTCTTTGCTCAAAAGTCCCTCCTCAATCCATCACCCTTAGCTTGATACATTTCTCTCCATAGCACCCATTCCACCTCAACGAACATATACATTTCCTATTCATTTGTTGTCTGCCTTCCCCCAGCAGAACATCAGAACACAGAGGTAGGGGTTTGGGCAGTTTTTCTCACTTTGTATCTCCAGCACCTAGTACAATGCCTGACACATACTAGTTGCTGAATAAAGAGTTGGTGAATAAATACATGGCTTCAAAACCCCTGGACACTGTACCACCAACTGTGGCTCTCTCTTGGAGGTAATCAGGAAGACTACAAGGGATCTCCTAAGTAACGTCCTCAGTGCCCAGAATGGCACCTAGCACGCAGTAGGTGCTCCCAATCACTCATTAGATGACTGTAGAAATGTCATCCTATTGTTGCCAACTGTTTCTGAATCCAGAACTTAAGACTTCCATGTGAAAGCTCCTGATTTCCAAACGCCAACTTGATTTAAAACTTGTCAAACATCTGGGGGCCAAACCGGCCACCCCGTCTGTTTGGGACAGCTGCTGCAGTGTGTGTGTGTGTGTGTGTGTGTGTGTGTGTGTGTGTGTGTCAGGTTGGTGTGTGCAGAATGGCTGCTCAGGGTATAGCAAGGGGGCCCTGCACAGTCTCCTGTGTCTTCTCTATCTTCCACGCCCTTCTGTGGGTAATGCAGCTCTCACCACGCTCAGTAGTTACCTCTGTCTCCTTGATCATAGCAGTGTGGCGCCCCTGGAAATGGATGTACCCCATCACTAAGAAGATATTGGCCTCAATGCTTGGTGCAGGAGGATGGCTGGGAAAGGGAAGTTTCCCAGAGCATGGGATGTGTGCTAATCACAGCTCTCCAAAGGATTTTAGGTGGCACACCAGAAAACTTGATGTGTGTGGGGAGGGGAGCCAACAGGACTCCCTAATGGACTAGATATGAGGTGGATCGGAAATAACTCTCGGGTTTGGCCTGAGCAACCAGAAAGATGAGAGACCAGCCCGGGCAGTGTGGCTCAGTTGTTGAGCATCATCCCGTGTATTATCGGTTTGACTCCCAGTCAGGGCACATGCCCAGGTTGCGGGCTTGATCCCCAGTAGGGGACGTGCATGAGGCAGCCAATCAATGTTCCTATCTCTCTCTCTCCCTCTCCCTCCCTCTCTCTCTCTCTAAAAAATCAATAAAAGAGTATTTTTGAAAAAAGAAGAGAAGCCATTTACAGAGATGGGGATGAGGAAGTAGGATGGGAGAGAAGACAGGTCTGGGGGAAGGGGAGAGCCAAGCATTTGTTTTGCGACATGTTAGGTCAGAGATGCCTGCTAGACATCCAACCGGAGAAGCCGCGTGGGCCTGAGAAAAGTCCCGCCGAGGCTAAGGGAAAGATCCATGCTGGAAGTCAGCGGCACAGGGATGGAGTTTAAAGCCATGGGAATGTCCGCACAAAAATCTGCAGGTTCATGTTCATAATAGCACCATTCGCAACAGCCAGAAAGTGTGAAGCCAAAAGTCCATCAACAGATGAATGGATAAACAGACCATGGTTTATCCACACAATGGAATATTACTCTGCCATAAAAAGGAATGAAATTGTGAGCCGTGCCATAACGTGGATGAGCCTTGAAAATACTGTGCTAAGTAAAAGAAACCAGACACAAAAGGTTAGATATAATGATGCCCTGTATGTGAAATGTGCAGAATAGGCACTCCGTAGAGACAGGAAGTGGGTGGTTGCCAGGAGCTGGGGGGAGAGGAGTGAAAAGGGAAGTGACTGCTAATGGGTCCAGAGTTCCTTTTGGGAGGGATGATGAAAATATTTCTAAAATGATTATGGTGATGGTTGCACAACTTCTGAATCTACTTTAATAAAATAAGAAAATCCAGAGTAAATAAGGCCTCCAGGAGCGAGTCTAGACAGAGTCAAGGCCCAAGGACTGAGGCCTGGGGCCCACCTACGGCTTAGAGGTCTAGTAGGTGAGGAACCAGCAAAGGAGACTGAAGGGGTTAGAGAGGCAGAAGGCAAAGGGGAACAGAGGGACTGGAGCGCCGGCTGCCCCCTTTAGACGGATGTGCCCTCCAAGTTGCCCCCTGCCTGCCTCGCTTGCTTCCATTAGGCAGCCGGCAGGTCCTTGGGGGCCCGGTCCAAGACCGAGCCCTGTGGGTCCTGAGCCACACCAGCAGCCGGTGCACAGTCAGTGTCCCAATGAGCTCTGTGCATCAGCCGGAAACAGCTAAAAGGGTCGGTGACAGTCTGTCTCGCCGCGGCACCTGCCATTTGAGCACCAGGGGCACTACCCCAAACCTGAATCATTTCCCTGGAACTGCCGATGGAAAACTCAACAAACCCTGAAAATGCCAACTGTCTATGCCGGGTCTGGGTTGAAGGCTGAAATAGAATGTTCCGGCTATTCTTAGGCAATGTTCAAGTTCAGCTTTTTGGGGCTGTTCCCAAAGAGGCTTTCATTCTCGCCTTTTCCCTCTTCCCTCTTCCCACCCAGGCTCCTCAATCCTGCTCGCCTACTTAATTCAAGTTCAGCTCAAACCAGGGATTCAGAGGGCCACAGGGACATCTGCGAGGGCGTCAGAACCAGAGGGGCCGGAGGGGAGGCCTGCCCCCCTCCCCCCCCACTCATGGGATTGTCTTTTATAACCCACTGGAAAATGTGACAGAAAGGAGGAACTCAGGGGGGGTATGAAGAATTCCCCTCAGTCCCAGCTGTTTTCTGATGCGAACATTTCAGCTGTGGGTGCCAAAGGCCGGACACACGGAGCAATTCGGTCGGGCGGGCAGCATGGCATGGGCCCACAGGAATCTGAGGTCTCGCTGGCTGGTCCCCCAGTGCTCTCTGGGCCTCGGATAAACACAGCTGGAGACAGAGGAAACTGAGCCTGTAAACAGCCATTTGGTCAGGAGAGCAAACCCACAGCCCGGCTTCAGCCATTTCCTGTGGGCAGTTATTCCTCCATCAGCTGCCGGCCGGCTCTGTCCCTCTCTACTCTTCTGGGAATCCAGAACCCAGAAATCCTGCCAGACCAAACTGTGGCCCCTGGGGCTGAGCAGGCCTCAGAAATGCACGGGCCTCACAGAGAGAGCTGGAGTCCACCCATACACACAGGTCCAGCCCCACTGGCTATTAAAATACGTTATAGAAACTGCCATTCCAAGTGCACGCTGGGATCCCAGACTTTCCCAAGATCCAGAAATCGAGGGGTTAATTAACACCTAGGGAACCTCAGCTGGTGGTTCTTCTAATGGGTCAAATGTTTAAGGTTTTGAAAACCAGGAAAGGAGGAGCAGACCAGTCACTGAACCCATGACACACAAGGTCACTGACCTTCCCAGACTCCCCACTTAGGGAACTGAGATCAGCATGCCCAACACCCAGCACTTTGGCAGCCTTAGCACCTCAAAGTGCTTCTCAACAGGCTGTGGAGCTGATAGGGGAATTCTAGAATCCACAAATCATGGTTCTGCTTCCTTACCCACCGTGTGGCCTTGAACAGGCCCCTTCCTTTCTCTGTGCCTCAGTTGCCTCATCTCTAAAATGGGGCTAATCAAAGTGGCTACCTCATCGAGTTGCTCTAAGAAATAAGTAAATAAGGGTCTCATCATCATAACAACCTTATTAATACAAACTATGTATTACAGACGAGAAACTGAGGCATGGAGAAGTGACTGGCCCAAGATCACACAGCTAGCAAAAGGCAGAGCTGGGGTTCAAACCCAGGCAGCCTGTGGCTGCCAAGTGTGGCTCTAATCCAGGGGTCAGCAAACGTTTTCTGTGAAGGTCCAGATAGTAAATATTTCAGGCTTTGCTGGCCACATCCGGTCTCTGTCACACAGTCTTCTTTGTTTTAGGGTTTTGTTTTGTTTTTACAACCCTTTAAAAAATGTAAACACCACTTTCAGCTCATGGGTTGTACACAAACAGGCCACGGGCTAGATGTGACCCATGAGCCCCAGTTTTGCTAGCCCCTGCCTTAAGCCAGTACAGAACACTCTCTTTAAATGCTGGCAATTCCCTCACCTATGGAAGACACACCACACAGACCAAATAAAGAGCATTGGCAAAAGTCCAATTCAGTCCACAGGCTACCAATTTGCAAGGTCCACGTGGAGCTCCTCCTGCACCAAGCTGGAGAGCTGAGCTACGTATGACATTGCCAGCATCCCCCTGGGGATCCAAGCAGCTACGAGAGCCACTGCAGAAAGTCCTTTTGAGATCCCGGGAGGGATAAACCGCAGCAGGCCAGAGGAGGTGAGGGGACAGCGGTGGCCCACCTCCCACAGCTGCACACAGTACAGGCTTGTGTTCGCAGGCAGAGATGATGGCCCCAGGGTCTGCTCGGGCTCAGAAGCTCAAGTGTCACCCACCGTATCCAGCAGAAAGTCAAGTCCAAGAATTCCCTAGTACTTTCCCCCTCCCCTCTCTCTTCCAGTTCATGGAGCAAAGATGCACATGGCCCCAGGCATGTGCATGAGGCACCGCCAGCCAAATTAATCCACCAGCAAAGACTCCAGGAACAGCTGTCAGACTCAAGGCCTTGAGGATGGCGCCAAGGCAAGCTCAGGTCAATAGCGGCCACTTCCAAGGGCTGAAAACCCTGAGCTGAGAGCAGCAGATGGTGACAGAGCTATCCACCCAGCTGGAGATCTCCCCAGAAGCCGGCTCGAAAGCCGAGAATGAAGACTTCTTGGGTCCCCACACAAGCAGCAAATCTTCACCTGGTCTTCTTGACCAAGACGAAGTCAAAGGTGGCTGACAGCAAAGGAAACAGCAGTATGTGGATCTATTTGCCCACCCTCTTCCACAAATAGCCCAGATTTTGGTGAGGAGGGTCCAGTCTGTCCCCCGCGCTGGGCTTTTAGCCTGTGGGACAGTGATTGGTGAGAGGTTGGAGCACATGACAAAAATCTAAGCCAATTAGAGATCCCTTGTTCAGGTTGATTGGTTCAGGTATGAAGCATCTGACCCCAAATCTCAGCCAATCAGAACACAATATCGCCTTGCTCACTGCCACTGGACCATGGCTTAGCCAATCAGAGCTTAACCCTGCCCAGCTCATAGCGATTGGGATAAAGCCCAAGTCCAAGCATATAGAAGGAGGAGAAATAGCACAAGCAAAGGCTTCATGTCATTGATTCAAGTAAAAGCACGTGACTCAGGCCCAAATCATTCAGAATATCACATTCTCCTGGCCACAGGTGGCCAAAGCCTGAATCACCCTCAGGACTTTTGTCAGAGCTACTGGGAGAGAGGGTGTAAGGCCAGAGTAACTATAGCCCTCTGCGACCACACTGAAAATAAAGCTGAACAGTCAAAAGCAGAACTGAGCAAGGGAGAAAGAGGCAGGGTCCTGGTGGGATCCAGGACCTGCCCCAGACTTCTCAGCTACTTGAACTAACAAGTTTTATTTTGTGATTAAGCCAATCAGAGCCAATCTGTCACTTCGAACATGGTAAAAGGAGTGGGGTGCCGCTCTCACCTTGAGGAGGAGGGGGTACTTGCAGATCCTCTGAATCGGAGACAGCAGGTAGCCCTCCAGAGGGATGTCCGTGGTCTTCCGGCCGCCCAGAAGCATGCAGCTCTGCAAAGGGACAGCACACCGTCATTAAAACTCGCCAAGGACAACAAAAGGATTGGGCCACCCTCAAACAGCTATGGGGTAGGATTCTCAAAACACAGCTACATACCCTGGAAGCAATTCAGCAACACCTAGGAGAGATGGAAATGTGCATACAGGGTGGGGCAAAAGTAGGTTTACAGTTGTTTGTGTGGAAAATAATACAATAATCCTATATAATAAAAGGCTAAAATACAAATGGACCAAACAGCAAAATGAGCGGTCACTATGACACGCACTGACCACTAGGGGGCAGATGCTCAATGCAGGAGCTGCCCCCTGGTGGTCAGTGTGCTCCCACAGGGGGAGCGCCGCTCAGCCAGAAGCCAAGCTCATGGCTGGCGAGCACAGCGGCAGTGGCAGGAGCCTCTCCCGCCTCCATAGCAGCACTAAGGATGTCTGACTGCTGGCTTAGGCCTGCTCCCCGTGGGGACATCCCCTAAGGGCTCCCAGACTGAAAGAGGGCACAGGCTGGGCTAAGGGAACCCCCCGCCTCCCCGAGAGCACGAATTTCATGCACCGGGCCTCTAGTTAATAAATAATAATACAAGAATAAACTGTGTTTCACATACTCACAACGTTAAACCTAGTCCCCTCACTCCCACCCCCCCACCCTCACCCCCCATATTCTATAACCCCGTACAAGGCCTCCATCAGATGTGAACCAAATCCTGCCCAGTCCCTATTGTGGTAATTAAAGTTTTATTGGAACACACCCATCTATTTACACATTGCCCATGGCTGCTTTCAAGCGATCATGGCAGAACCGAGTCGTCGAAACAGAGACCACAGAGTCACAAACCTAAAATATTTACTATCTGGCCTTTCACAGCCACGTTTGCCGATCCCTGGCCTAAGGAAGCTTTCACACCTACACACCAGGAGACAGGAACACAGGCTTCAAAACGGCCTTGTGTGGAACAGCAAAACATGAGAAGCAACCTAATAAGAATAGAAAAATACGTCTTAGGACACCTAAGCAGTAATTCACTGCACCACGGTGACAATGGGGGAACTAAAGCCACAGAGCTTATGTGGATGAACCTCAAAAACATACTTTTGAGCAAAAAACACGCACACACACAAAACAAAGAATATGCATGGTATGAACCAATTTAAAACTTTTAAAGATACACAAACCCAAACTAGGCATTGTTTATAGAGAACAGGTCTGTAGTAACATATAAAGACATGTACAGGAAAGAAATAACATTCCAAGATCTAGAAGGAGTTACGTCTGTGGAGGGAGGGTTACAATGGGATTTGGAAAATGAACCTGCAACCTTCAACTGTCACTGAAAAGGTTTTATATCTTTACCTGGCAGGTGAGGACTTGAGTGCGGCCGCAGGAATACCTGTGTTCTGGTTTGCAGAGTAAAGACTGCAACTCACCCCTCAGCTCCCAGCCACCTCCCTGCCCACCTCAGCCACCCACTTCAGTATTTCCTTCATGCCAGCCCCCTTTCCTGTGTTCATTCTATCCCCCCTGCCTAAAATGCGTTACTCCTCCCAATAATAATAAACCCATTGTTACCATCATCCACAGCTAACACTGACTGATGGCTCAGGATGGGCCCAGAAGGTCCTTGACGGCTCTCATCCTGCCACCAACTTCCCTACGAGCTAACCACTATTATTATTCCCATTTCCCAGCTCAGGCAACGGGGGCTGGCAAGGGTAAGTGTTTCTCCTCAAAGGGAGCCAGAGGTGGGATCTCCACGCAGGCGGGCTGAAGAAGAGCCTGGCCTTGGAACCATCATGCCGGCTACCCTTACCCCAAGCCCAGCATTCTTCGAGGCCAGCCCAGTGTGTCTCCCCCCTCACCCCCCACTTCCAGGAAGCCTTCCCCATCTTCTCTCAATCCCCAAGACCCTTTCCTCCTGGCACCTCCACAGCAGGTCGTCTGTTCCATGTGGCTACAAACCACATGCAGGAATTTATCGTCCTTTCCTCCGGAGAGGTTCCTCTTGGAGCCAAGGGGCTCCAACCTCAGCATCCGTGTCTTGGCTGCCAGGAATCATGAGTTTCGTGTCTGTGGTCCCTCCGCCATGCCCCTCACTGTCCTGGGTTACAAGGGCTGACAATGTGCCCAATAGATGCATGAATGAATAAATGGATGGATGAACTGATGCATGTGCGAACTGCCAGCACACGCAGCAATGGACGGGTCTCAGCCTTCCTCCTCAACACCGCGCTAGCAAATTGGCAATGACACAGACTCTTGGGAAAGGGATTCCCATCCTATCACTCATTCATCCTGTGAATTCACGCCGTGTGCTTACCGTGTGCGGGCACCGTTCCAAGCACTGGGGGAACTTCCCACCAAGTCAGGTGAAAATGTGATCGGAGAACCTTTCCCATGTGCTCACCACACACGAGGCACTGTGCCTCATGCTTCACCTACAGGTCAAGTTCATCCGCACAGCCCTAGGATAAGCATGGACCGTTCATGCTTATCCACAGATGGGGAAACTGGCACAGGGAGCCCAAATGACTGGTCCAAGACTACTGCCTTTCAGGAATCTTAAAGGCCCCCTCCTCGGAGAAGCAGAATCCCAGGGACCCCGGGGCCCTACCGTGGTGGGAGCTGCATGGCTCCCACCCCCACGTCTAACCCTGGCACAGATGGGGGATCAGGGATGTGGCAGCTGGGAGATGCCAGGCCCCACACTGCTCACACTCAGGCCTTTGTCCTCAGAGCCAGAACTCCCCACAGGCTGCCCTGGTGATGTCAGCTCTGGGCAGAGAGAGGGGAGCCGGGGGGGGGGGGGGGGGGGGGAGGGGGAGGGGGAGGGCTTTCCAGAAGCCCCCAGGGCTTGGCCAAAGAAAGGCCTGTCTCTTTGTCCAGAGTTTTCACAGGACTGTCACAGCCACCAGCTAGCCCTCTCCCAAACCCCCCTAGATGGTTGTTTCACTTGATTTTCTTTTTTTTCTTTTTTTAAGAACAAAAGCAAACATGCACAGAGCTACCATTCACTATTCTATGAAGATTACACTCCAGGCACTATGGGAAGAACTTTTGAAAATTATCCCTTTAAAGCCTCCTAACTCACAGAATGGATGCAGGTGGTATCGACTTCCTCGGCTTCCTCACTCCCTTGGCAGCATGCCCCGCGCGGCCCTGGGCCCTCCTTTCCGCCCGTGCTCGTTCCCTGGCTGCCCTCTCCCAGACCCATCGCCCTAACACCATCCCACCTACGGACGTCCGGATTTATGTCTCCAGACGGGCCCCTTCCCCCCCAAACCCCCACCTGGATGTCTCCAAATGGCCTTTTTACATTTCCCTCTCTTACCTGTTCCTAACCCAGCCTTTACCACCTCAGGAAACTTCAACTCTATTCTTCCAGTAGTTTGGGCCCAATACCCTGAAGCCATCTTTAACTGCTCTCGTTCAGTTACTCCCCAAAACCAACCACCCTGCAGATCAGTCAGCTGGACCCTCAAACTCCCTATGATTCCAACCACCCCTTGCAGCACACCACCACTGCCCCGTCCTGCCACCATCATCTGCCTGGACTGTTGCCGCAGCCCGGCAGTGGGGTGAACAGTGTCCCCGAAAATGCCACACCACCCCGAATCTCAGAATGTGTCCTGATTTGGAAATAGGGTCATTAGGGATATGGCTAGTTAAATTAGGATGAGGTTATTCTAGATTCGAGCGGGCCCTCATCTGACCCATGTCCTTATACGAAGAGGAGAGGGCAAGGGACATGAAGACAGAGGCAGAG
This sequence comes from Cnephaeus nilssonii, assembly GCF_951640355.1. NCBI lineage: Eukaryota > Metazoa > Chordata > Mammalia > Chiroptera > Vespertilionidae > Cnephaeus > Cnephaeus nilssonii. The sequence continues at coordinate 66,872,648 of NC_137082.1, read as the reverse complement.
ACTGGAGTGACATGTCCACAAGCCAAGGACCACCTGAGGCCCCAGAAGCTGGCAGAAGAAAGGCAGGCCCCTCCCCTGGACCCTCTGCAGAGAGAGAGCAGAGACCTGCCGGCACCCGACCTCAGCCTCTGGCCTCCAGAGCTGTGGAAGGTAAATTCTGTCGTTTAAACCACCCAGTTTGTGGTCATTGTTAACGGCAGCCCGGGACACTTGCACCAGTTCCCCTGTGCCCTTTGCTTCCAGCTTCACGCTGCCAGGAGGCAGACCTTTCAAAATGCAAATTAGTTCAAGTCATTCCTTTGCTCATAACCACCAAGGGCTTCCCATCCCACTCAGACTAAAACTGAATATTCTAAACGGCCACACGTTCCAACATGGACAGATCTCGCAGGCGTGATGCTGAGCACAGGAAGCCAGACACAAAAGCATCCTGCATGATCCCATTCGTGAAACATCCCAGAACAGGCAAGACTAACGTTTGGTGAGAGAAGGGAGCATAGTGGTTACCTCCGGATGCAGAGAGGGGCATGGCGGAGGCAGGACACAAGGAATCTTCTACATCTTTACCTCGAAATATCACATGATCTCCCTCATTTGTGGAATATAATGAACAACATAAACTGATGAACAAAAATAGAACCAGAGTCATAGAAGCATTAAACAGACTGTCCTACCTATGAGGGAAGGAGGAGGGTGAGAGGGTAAGAGATCAGCCAAAGGACTTGTATGCATGCATATGAGCATAACCAATGGACACAGACAGTAGGAGGGTGAGGGCATGTGCTGGGGGGTGGGGGGTGGGACCAGGGAGAGGTCAAATGGGGGGAAAAGGAGACTCATGTAATACTTTAAACAATAAAGAATTTAAAAAATAAAAATAAATAAATAAATCTTTACCTCTATGGTGGTTTCATGGGAGCACACATACGTAAATATTCATCATGCTGTGAGTATATTCACTGCATGTATGCTAGACTACAGTAAAAAAAGGTATGTAAAAATCTCAGATCCTCTCCATTGTCTAAATGCTCCTTCGTTCTCTGGCCTTCCTTCCTTCCACTCTTCCTCTTACACTCTCCATTCCAGCAACCCTGACCTTCTTGCTCTTCTTCAAACACACTTCTACCTCAGGACCTTTGCACTTGCAGTTCCTCTACCTGGAAAGCTTTTCCCCCAGATACCCCTTTGCTTCTCTCATACTTTAACCAGGTCTCTGCTGAAGTGTCACCTAAGACACTGTTTTTCAAAGACCAATCTAAAATAGCAGGCACCACCCTAATTCCCCAAAACATCCTGTTGTCCATAACTTACTTTATTTCCTGCAGAGAACAATGCCACATGACATTTAGGTCTCCCCTGCTTGAACAGTCACTTCATGTCAGTAGGGACTTCTCTTGCCTTGGTCATTGTTTTATCCCCATACTTAGTATGATCCCTACCACATGGTAGGTGCTCAATAAAAAGCTGCTGAATGAATGAATGAATGAATGAATGAATAATCTCCACTTTACCGACAGGGAACTGAGACACAGAAAGATAAAGTTCTCACCCCATCTTTCATCTAGTGCACAGCACATCACATCATGAATGGAAAGCCAGATTCTGTGTGTTCCCAACGCCTGAATAGCCCATGATAGACATGAGATGGCACTTCTGCAGGTGGCCAAAAGCTGGGAGATGCCAGCAAGGGGGGAGACAGATGGCATGTGTGCTGGCACCCACACGTCCTCCCTCCTCCCAAGCTGGCCTTCCCCAGCTGCTGCTAGGAAAGGGGCAGTTTGGACCACTAGGAAGACTGCAAGAGAGAGGGGCAGGAAGGACAGAAAAATTGAGGCCCTTCCCTTCCCACATCCCCAGAAACACCACCCTGCTTCCCAACACACGGCTGAGCCCAAGGGGACATCCCTGGAAGGTGGGCTCTGTGCCAGCATGCTAAGCGGTGCTGCCTGAAACTCAAAAGGTCAGTCACAGAAACATGGTCATGTGTGTGGTCTTACGAGATATGACTTTGTTTTTGCTTTTTGCCAAGACTCTTTTATGAATGTGCGTGCAAAACTGGAAACGTAAAGACACAGCTACCAGCAAGGATGAAAAGCATCAGTCCGAATGCTTGAGACACTTGCGACAAAAGTGGACATCAGTCAACCCACCTGCCCTTCCTCAGATGCTCACTGGAAGTGGGCCAAGCAACGGGAACTTACAAGTGAAGGAAACATACATTTTGAATCAAAATTCTAGAAATACTTTGTTGGAGACTGTGCATTAGGGAAAAGTGCATGCAAGAATTTTATGATATAGTTTAGCTCTCTGGACACATGGTTAACACTCCTTATGCCATGTCAGTTAACTGTTGTTCTTTTTTTTGCTGAATGCTGTATGTGTTGTCAGGAAATAAAACAGTTTTTGGGGGTGGGGGCTGGGACTGAACGAGTAGGGGATTTAGAGGTGAAAGACCAGGATTCAAACCCCTGAGAAGCTCAATCATTTTCCAATATGCACTCTTAAAAAGTCGCTTAATATTTTGAAGTCATCAAAATCACCTTTGGCAACATAATCTTCCACCGCAACAGGATTTTCAACTAGGCACATAGCTGCCCAGATGTAAAGCCTACATTTCCCAGCCTCCCTTGCAGCGAGGTGTGGGCATGTGACCCAGTATTGGCCAATGGAATGTGAGTGGAAGAGATGTGTGCTGCTACCTGTGGTACCCTTACAAGGAGAAAGGCAGTCCTTCCTTCCCACCCATCCTGCATCCCACTACCTGAATGCGGAAGTGGGAAGAGGTCTTTTTAGACCACGTTAATGAGGGCACACCACACGGCCTTGGCCCCTGATACTGGAACCCCCAGACTGTCTACATCACGTGAACATGGGAGAGAAAGAAATGCTTACGTTGTTAAACCACTGTTAGTTGGGATGTCTGGAAATGTCACCAAGCACATATATCTTAACTCATACACAACAGTGGCTGGTAAAGCTCCAAGGAGATCACAAATGAGAACCCACTTGACACACCAGTGAAGCTCTCTGCCGTGGTAAGGAAGACCAGCACGGATGTCTAGTGCTTTGCCTGATCAACTTCCATTCCCCACTTACTTCCACGAGTACAAACTGTCCTGTAAGGATCCACCATGCCCTTAGGGCCTGTGATATATGGGAGTTGACCCCGCCCTCCAGCTCCAGAAGGGACCAATCAGAGCCCCAACCCATCCCTCTGTCTACAGCAAGCTTGGCAAACTCACACCCCAGGGCCGCATGCGGCCTACAACGAATATTTTTGCGGCCCAGCCAGTATAACGGTAGGTAAGAAACATTTTAATGAAAATTTCGTAACTTAATTTTTACAATATCCTGTTATACATAATTATTAATAACCAACTACAACGTTCGCTAATGACTGATTACTCTAATCGTGTTGCATTCATTTCCCTTACGCGCCTTACGCGCAGGCGCACCATTTTTCTCCACTAATACTAGCAGCGAATATTTTAGCAGCCGATGGCCACGTCATTAGTCTTGTACTGACTTGTTTGGTATGTGCAACAGGAAATATTTCGCTTTCGGAGAACAAGAAAAATAGGTTTATTTGCGTTACGCTTATTAATTTGTGCAGTTATTCAGTGTCTGGTAGGTTAATGTTCAAGAAAACAATATTCATTTTTATTAAAATGTTCTATTATTTTATGTTAACGTTTACTCATTTATTTCAGCCCTTTGTCTTCAGCAAGTCTCTATACAAAAAAACCTACGTTTCTATGAAAATTGAAGCTTTTGTTTTTTTGCGGCCCACATAAACTTAAACCTTGTTTATTTGGCCCAGTGTTAGCCTTTGAGTTTGACATGCTTGATCTACAGCAACTGGTTCAGAGATAACCTCTGTAGCCAAACAAAGCCAGTGAGCATCAGACCCAGGATTTGGGCCTTACTATTGGGCAGGAGGAATTATCTTTATCCTGGAGTTGCTCTGCTATGAGCGGGTATAAGTGAGTTGCTGAAGGCCACACGGACACCACTTGAGGAGAGCTGCCTGGGAATGGAGCCAAGGCAGAGAAAAGCAGAGTCAAGAGACACATTCCTAATGACATCATTTGAACACCCAGATGCTGCTGTGCCTAAAGCCCTCTCAGGTCTTAATCTTCCCAGTAAAATGAACCAGTAAATTCTCTTTTCTTTTTGTTGTTGTTGTTGTTGCTTAAGCCAATTTTAACTGGGTTTCTTTTACTTGTAATTAAATAACCCAAATAATACAGTCATCTCTACCACTGGAACCACTCTCATTAGAATCACGGTTTTAGACTAGAAATTGGCAAACTTGGCCCTATGGCCAAATCCAGCCCTCTGCCTGTTTTTGTAAATAAAGTTTTATTGGAACATAGCCATGCCCATTTCTTTACATTTTATTTATGGCTGCTTTTGTGCTGTACGGGGGCTGTATGACACACAAAGGCAAAAGTACGCACACTCTGGCCCTTTACAGAAGGTGTTTGGCGATCCCTGTTTAGACAGATTACTCTGGCTGAGGAAGGGGTCGCGCAGCACGGGCAGCATGGGGGTGGCAGCACGAAGCTCTCTTTGCCTACGCTGCACAAGGCTGAAGCACACAGAAGAGGGGCAGGGGTGACGGGTCACTTACCAAGAGGAAGGCACGCACGGTGGGGATCTTGTTCAGTTCCACAAGCAGCCGCAGGGCCTTCTCGTGGTTGCTGCAATATTCCTCGTACACGCAGAACTTGTCCTTCTGCAAGACAAGGACAGAGCCTGAGACAGGTCATGGCAGGCAGAGACGCTCTGAAGTGTGCTGCCAACTAGGCCTGTGGGCCGGGGAGGAAAGGACCCTGAGAGCCTACAGAGCAGGTGGGATTTCAGGTACAGGGGCTCCCACTCGCTGCAGGTCTCTCAGCCTCTGCTTTTGCGCCAGTTCTGCACCCATAGCCTGGGTAACCTTTCTGGCAGCAGCATGGCCCAGGGTCAAGTGTACAGACTCAAGCCAGGTGGGCTGGGCTTGAACCTGGCTCTGCAGCTCCAGCTGTGAACTTGAACAAGTTACCTGACCTCTCCATGCCTTGGTTTCCTCACCTGTAAGCTGGAATGAATAATAGTCCCTAACTCATGGGGTTGTTATGAGGGTTAAAGGAGTTAAAAATGTGAGGGTTCAGCATGGAGTAAGGGCTCAATAAATGTCCAATTTTACTATAAAAATAAATGTCAGATTGTGTCACACCAATGGTGGTCTATTACACTAGGAATGAAATACAACACTTTATGAAGACCTTCAGGATCAGATAGGTGGCCCTGCCTTCCTCTGACCTCACCTCCTGGCCTTCTATCTACTCCTTAACTCTGCCATGCCTGTTCCTACGTCAGGGCCTTTGCACTTGCCATTCTCTCTACCTGGAACACTCTACCTGGAGGCCTGGCTACTTCCCACCATTCAGGACTCCCACCTCCTCAAATGACACCTGGGCTACCCTAGCGAAAGAAGCCACTCAGGTGTTTTCTATCACCCACACACCTGTCATTTTCTTTATGGGGCTCTCACAATCTGGACGACCCAGATTATTTGTTTCTCAGTTGTCTTCCCACTTGGCAGTCAGTTTCCTGAAGGCAGTGAATATGTCTGGCTTGTTCAATGAAATATCCCCAGATCCTGGCATACAGCAGACCCTCAATGAATACTCGCTAATTGAATAAACTCTGCACACCTCCTATGTGCTATGCCCTGTATATATGAACCAGAAGAGTCAAGACTGGCTCCAGAATTTGGGGGAACAAGTAGATCTCTGGTCACTGCCACACAGCAGTGGCATTCCTGAGGCAGGGGGATAATTCTATTGACCTCCCGATGCCCCTCAGTCCAAAGTTGGAGTCTTTCCAGCCTAGAGGTCACCCGTGGGTCATCAGATCTGTAACCATCAGTCAAGGTTTCCGGAAATCAAAGGGACAAGAGCCTTTTTAGCACGAAGCTCTCTACCAAGCATTCTCGGTTCCAAAAACCTCACAGAACACGGCCTCCCAACTGGCCAAACCCCAAACAAGGATGTCCTGGGTAAGGCCACTGGGCAGGGAGGGCTGAAGGACCTCCACCTTGGGCTGGGGGACGGGCAGAAGACCCCAAGCAGCGAAAGAAGGAAGAGGTGGGTCTGCAAAACAAGCAGCTCATCTTGTTTCTAAACAAGCCCCCAGTCATCCTGCTGATGGGTGGCTGCAGGAAAGAGGAAACCAAAGAGGAGGGAGAATGGGTTTCAGAATCAATCAGCTGCCCCAACACACCCAGTGCACAGCGGAGGCTCTGTGTACACCATCTGAGCAGGCAGCCTGAGCAGCCAAGTGCTCACAGCCAGAGCTGATGGCCAGCACGGAGTGTGGCTGAGCATGTCGTACATGAATGAGGGTAAACTCATTAAACCCCCACAATAACCTGGCATGACAATTACTGTACTATACCCACCCACACATGGGAAAACAAAGGAAAAGTCATGAGCCCAGGGTCTCACACCTAGTAAAGGGGCAGAACCAGGATTCAATCTCTCTTAATATCCATGCCAACTTCCAGCTCAAGGTCACACAACAGGGGAGGGGGGAGGGAGGAGGGGGACGGGGACGGGGACAGGGACGGGGACGGGGATGGGGATGGGGATTGGGATGGGGATGGGAGGTAAAAACTATGGGTACAAATTTCAAGCCACAGATCCACGGACAGAGTCACTGCAGCATAATGAAGTGCACAGTGACTCTAGAGCCAGACCACCTGGGCCAGAAACCCAGCTCCAAGCTTCCTAAGAAGTGGGTGACCTCGGGGGCGCTGCCTCACCTACTGATGCCTCAATTCCCTCGTCTATAAAATGAACATAATAACAGACACTCCCCCCCCCCCCCCCCGCCTACTTGGGCTATTGGAAAATTAAAAAACAGTGTATGTAAAACAAGGAGAACAGAGCCTGGTATATAATGAACACTTATAACATTTCAAAGCACTCTAAAAGTACTAGCCACAAACACAAACTCCATCAATAAATGTGAATTAATAGGGAGAAATGCCACAATTATCCAAAGGGTACATGTGTCAGGGACAAACAACCCTAACCCAGACTCCAAAGAACCACCGAACGATCTGAAGCATTATAATACACAAGCTACATGCCCCAAACAACACCACCAATATGGTGAGCACGGAGAATCACGCACTGAGTCACCAACTACAGCACCTCACCCTGTGTCTGCAACCCACACAGGGGACCCTGACGCACTCATACACACAAGGGCAGGGAGGGAGAAGAGGGGACCTCAGCATCCCCCACACTGCCCAAGCAGACCTTCGTTCTAATTCCACTTGTCTCCAAACAAGGACAATGGGGATGGGTAAAAAAGTCTGGACTGCAGGAGTTCACTCAGGCACAAATAAAAAGATGTGAGGGAGGCTGCCAGACACATCTGGAGCCGGGGCCTCGGCTGCAGACCATGGTGAGGCGGGCTGCAGAGAAGAGGAGAGGACTTTTCGTGTTGAGGGTGACAGGAACTGGCCTGGGTCTGGGGCCTGCTCTTGCAGAGAAGGCCTGCAGGGCTTTACAGGAAGGGCTGGGCCCTGAACGCAGACACATGAATGAGAGCAGGAGCTCCCAGCCAGATGTAAGGAGCTTTAGGAAAAAACTGCTCTGCAGCCAAGTGCCGGGGCTTTCCTGGGTCTGCAGACCCTCCCTTTAGTATTGTTCAGAGGTAAGATACCGGAAGCCCCCAGGATCGCTACCAACATCAACCTTGTACGTTGTCAAGTGCAGGTTTTGCAGCCAGACCACCCAGGTTCGTAGCCTGACTCTGTGACCTTGGACAAGGCACGTAATGTTTCAGAGCCTCTGTATTCCTGTCTATAAATTATAGACAATGACCTCCCACCATAAGGTTGTTGTAAGAATTATCAGGTGAATTCATAGCAAGTGCTTAAAACGGTGCATAGTAAGTGCTCGTTAAGTGTTAGCCATTATTACTGCTGTTATTGATGCTGTGGCTACTATGACCATCATTATGATTTCAGCAAATTCATTATCGCATTGGTGAGTCAGTCTACGACAGAGTGGAGCAGAAGATAGGTAGGCTTGATGGCAAAAAAAAAGAAGAAGAAGAAGAAGACAGAGGGAGCGGAGTCGACTCGTAGGTCTGGGGAAGGCACCAGGCAGACTTTAAGAATTATGGTGGGCCTCAAGCCCCGGTGTCTTACTCCTCATTCGTGCACTGTCCATCTCCCCCCATCCACTCCCTGCCATGTGAGCTCCACGGGGGCAGGGCTTGGTGGGGTCACTGCTGTGGTCCCCAGCAGAGTGCAGGCATCATGACTCTTTGATAAATAAAAGCAAGAAAGCAGAAGGAGGAACTGAGAGCGGCCTGACAGCCCTCAAACCAGCCCCATGCTCCTTCCAGAAGACCTTGGTCCACCACATCCACAGCCCCGGCTCTTCGTTGGAGCATCTTGTTTTACTCACCCAGCATCCATTCTGTTCTGGTCCCAGCCCCCAATTCTTCCCCTGAGGAACCTCCTCTACACTCGGAGCCCACTGACCCCACGCCACTCCCAGGCACCACAGGTGAGCATGTCACTCAGGCCAAGCCAAGCAAAGAGATCCCTGTCCCGGCAGCAGTGGTCCAAGCTGGGCCAATGCCAGCCCTCAAGGACCCAGGCTAAAATCAATGTGAAGAGAGGCTGTCTGTGAACTGTTGCTGCTGAGCTGTCAGCGCCAGCCTGAAACACTGAGGACACCGCTGCCACCATGCGAGGCATCCACTCCCCTCCCCCTCACCCCTCAAGAATGAAGCCAATACAGAGGAAAGCAGAGCCTAGAGACAGACCAAGCCCTGGAAACATCAGAGGGGGTCCTGGATCCAGCTACGCCTGAAGCCAGCACACTCCTGAACATTTAGTTTATATGAGCCATACCGTCTTTTTGTGTTTAAGCCCAGCTGAGTTCTTATTTTTTGTCACTTGCAGGAAATACAGTCCTGATACAGGCACACTCTGAAAAGGGCAAGAAAATGACAAAATGGGCCCAAGCCTAGTGAGGGGACAGGGTCTCCCGGTCCACCTCCATCAGTACTGTGAAGGGGCTGGGCCAGAAAGCAGAGACCAATCTGTTTCCTGTCACATGCCAACACCAATTAATAGGTACTGCTGGCTGGAAACTGGTGAGAAGGATTCTGGAGCCCCCAGGGAGCACAGAGGCAGAATGTTCTGATTGATTAGTGATGTCTGCCACAGAGGCAGGAGAGGGAGTAAGTGATAAGACCGCCACAGCTGTGTCATTCCTGATCCCCTGAGCCCCTTCTCGGACACTCTGCAATGTCATCCTCTCCTTCAGCCTGTGAAAAGGGCTGAAGGGACCAAGGCTTGAGGCTTGGAGAAGTTAAATTTAGGAAATGACAACACCCCTCTTCAGAACACCAAACTCAGTTTCCATCACTCCCGTGTCCTTTCATTGAGCCCAAACCCAGCTGTGTCTCAGGCCCGAGACCCTGCAAATCTGGAAATGCTGCTTTTGACAGCTAAGAATCCAAGTGTTCAATTTCCTCCTAGGGCCCCCACAGAGGCGTTGATTGTTTTTCCAGGAAGAAACAAACAGTTGTGCACACACAGATGTGGTGGGCAGGGAACACATGGCTGTGGATCTGGGCTGTGAAGGAGGAGAAGGGGCCAGCTGTCAGCTGGGGACCACTTGGGGAGAGTGTCTAGGCCCCCAGAGAGGACTCAAGGAATGTCAGAGGTGGTGGTTGCTGTCCACCGTACCTGGGGGGTGACACTGGCTCCATGGAGACCCTCTGCTCTGAGCCACTCACTTCACACCCTGAAAGACTGGGACTCGGCACAAGGAAGGAGTAGCTATGGGACATCGCCTGCAGTGGGGAGGGGAGCCCGAGATCCCAGTCTCACTTTTGCAAGGGATTCCCCAACCTATCCACACAGCTGCAGGGAGAGGAGGCTCAAATGTAACTCAGACCAAACCACTTCCCTGTAAAAACTCAGAATAAAATTCCCACAGGCGCTGGCCCCCATGACATCCCAGACTCCCTCCATCGCTCCTCTGCTCCGGCCACCACGGTCTCCCTGCTCCCATCCCAAGGACTCTGCCCTTCCCCAGATCACCCATCTCACCAACTCACAGAGGCCCACCCTGACCAGGTTCCCAGATAAATCATAGGGGCACCCAGCTGTGTGCTCATTTCAGTATTTCAGATGAGTAACTAACTTTTAAGTATAAGTATGTCACAAATGCTGCATGAGACATACTAAAAATTGACTTGTCATTCACCTGAAATCCAAATTTACTCAGCACAAATTTACTCAGCAGCCCCGGGTGTTTTAACTTGCTAAATCCAGCCACCTGTGCCTAACTTCCCACTGTCAGACGACCTTGAGTCAAGTCACTCCTTCTCACACCTGCATTTATAATCTTCACAGCCCACGTCGCCATCTGAAATGACGCCTCTGTTAACTCCCTCACCCTCTGTTTCTCGGGTCCGTGAGCCTCATGGCAGCAGGGAGCAAGAGCTGTCTTATTCAGGGCACCATCCTCAGGGCCTAGTACCGTGCCTGGCACACAATAGGTGCATAGTACGTATTCAGGAGACTTTATCATGTAAGATGGTGAAAAAACACAAACCCTGGAGCCAAACTACATGGACTCAAATCCTGGCTTCCAACACTTCCTGGCTGTGTCAAGTTGCACGATGACTTAACCTCTCTGCGCCTCAGTTTCCTCATCTGTAAAGTGGGTATAATAACAGTACCCACTGTTTAAAGTTGTTAGGGAGTTTTCATGAATTCATATACACAGAGCACTAAGAACAGGGCCCCGCACCAAGAGAACGTTCACTCAGGGCTAGTCTGTGATCACATCAGCAGTAGTGGTTGGGGAGAGGGAGAAGGGGTGAGGGATTCTCCCACTGTCCACAGAGGGGGTGGCGCCCACCAGTGGGCTGGTGTGTCAGCCAGGGCCCTTGCTGGGTCTCGTGCTGCCCTCCCTCTCCTGGAGCCTGTCCACAGAGCTCTGTGCCCAGCTACAACCACAGCACCGGACACCACCTCAGCAGGGAGTGAACAAGCCTGGAGGTGAGGCTGGCCTGGAGACACTGCCCTGGGGTTGTGGTGGACACTGTGGTGGGCCACATGGACCCCATCAGGACAGAGGCCCCCAAAGCCCCCAGGGAGTCCCTCCCCGGGAACGGCCCTGGGCCTGAGGCTTTACACACTCTCCTGGGACAGCCCATGTCCAGGGACTGGGCACTGCGGGGTGCAAAGGCCCACCCCCGTTGCTGCAGTTCCAGGAGACCTGAAGCAGAGTTCCTCCCGGTGGGGAGTGCGCAGCCTCCTTTTCAGCTGCTTCCAACCACCTGTGCTCAAATCTCCAGCTTCCAGAAACCCAGCCCAGAGCAGCGGCTGCTTATGGAGAGTAGGCAGTGGCTCCTCCCTGGGCAGGGGGAAGCGGGGGTGACATTTCCAATTAAAATGATGGCTCTAACTTAAAAACACTGAATCACACAGGAGAAAGCTGACTCCTTTTTCAATTGTTCCAGTTATCGCAGCAGCTCGGTGTGATATGACTCAAACACCATCGAACTCGGTTTATCTTCCCTTTGATCTAATCGGGCAGGCCTCAGGCTCAGAACCCCAGGTGGGGGGGTTTCTAGACAGAATGCGGTAACTCAGTTTGGTTTCTATTGCGTTCCTTTTTAAGGTTACCTTCTATTTTTAGCAATCATTTTCCATTTCCAATGATGATGCAAATTTCCCTTTTTAAATGTCTATTTAAGGTGGGGTGTGTGTTTTTTCAAGTAAATCTATTTCTTAAATGGTCAAACAAATAATAATATGAAGGGTACCCAGTTATAGCAGAAATTACAAAGTGTATGAATCAATGAAGTCTGGCTCTGCCATTAGGAGGGTTCAAATCCCACTTCTTCCACCTATATAGGCCTGACCTTGGATTTAACCTTTCAGGTTGCTTGCCTGTTGAGTAAGCTGTCTGTCCCCTGCTATGCTGGATGCAAGGACAGAGCAGTGGACATGACAAAGTCCCTACCCTCGTGCTGTCGATATCCCAGGGGGGACAGACAAGGAACAAAAAGCAGGAAAATATCCAATGTATCAGCGGGGGATAAGGATCACTGACAATAATAAGGGTGGGGGCCTGGAAGGGCAGGGAGCATGACAATCCTGGACAGAGTGGGCATGAGAGAGCTCACAGAGGAGAGGGCATTTCCGTAAAGATGCCAAGGCAGGAAGGGACAGAGTCGCAGGGACGCCTGAGGGAACCAGCCCAGGCAGAGGGAACAGCACACTCAACAGGAATGAGCTCCCTGTGTTCCAGAACAGCGAGGAAGCCGGTGTGACTGCAGTGGCGAGAGTGAGGGTTCCAGGAACTGGCAGGGCCTGGCAGAGTCTAATGAATCAGCAAGTGCCCCAGACAACGCTGGGAGATGCCAGAGAGTGCTGGGTCCCATGAGCAAATATGTACATAGTGCAAATGAGCAAATGTACACTGAGCACTGACTAATATGCCAGGTGCTGCTACTTTTATTAATTCTCTCAACCACCCTAGAAAATGGGTTTTACTGCCTTCACTTTACAGATGAGGAAACTGAGGCCTGGCCACGTGAGGTCATTCTCCCAGCATCACAGAGCTGGGAAGCAGCAGAGCCAGGAAGCAAGGTCAGGCACCAAGCTCTAAAAAAACTTGCTCTCGAGGGACCAGGCAGGACGTGCGATGGGTTCTCAAGATTCGGGGAAGGTCCTGGCCCACGATGACTTCCCACACAGACTTGAACTTCAACCATCGGTGCACCAGGATTCTGATGGGAAGCACTGTCCCCGTCAATGCCCAATTGATGAGGCTACATGAGGGGGGTCGGGGCAGTGCAGAGGAGAAGGTAATGGAGAAGGGGTTGCCTCCGGGGCAGTAAACTCCCCACCCTCTTTCCTCCAGCTTTCTGTCCCCGGCATCTCTGAACAAGTTAGGAATCCTGCAGAGAGAGTGGGGAGAGCTCAAGTGGACGCTCAGGATCCAGAGACCCTCAGCGATCAATAGTGAAACTTGCTCACCACACCTCTGAGGCTCCAGCACCAAAGTGAGGGGGGCAGGGGCTATTGGCAAACAGATAATGCACCTTGAGGACCTCTTCCCCCACGTTGGCTAAAGTATGGGCTATTCCACCCTTGGATGTCATCACTTCATGGCCAGCCCCAATAATCCACCTCCTCCTGAAAGCCTTCCCTGGTGCCCAGCTGGAATGACGCCCGCTGCTGAGTGTCACTCACGCAGCATCAGCTCAGTGTCGGCCTGGATCTAAGTACGTCACTCACATGAACTCATGCCTCCTACTCCTACTCCTACTCACCCCTTCTCACCATCTCCAATCTACCCCCTGCTCCAGGCCCCATCATCTCAGACGGCACAGTAGCCTCGTCCTGGTCTCCCTGCACCTCCACAGTCCCCTCCCCCACGCAGCAGCCGAAGGGCCCTCTAAACCCACAGCACATCACATCTCTGCTCAGCACCTCCATGAGTGCCCATCTCCCCTGTGCCCTACCTTGTTCTCATGTTCATTCTGCTCCAAACACTACGGGATGGTGGTTAAATGAAGAGAAAGGTATCATCCAACATTTTTTGTTGTTGTTAATCCTCAACTGAGGATATTTTTTCCTTTTTTTTGAGAGAGAGAGAGAGAGAGTGGAAAGGAGGGAGGAGGTGAGGGGGAAGGAAGGGAGGGAAGGAAGGAAGGGGAAAAAGAGAGAAACATCGATGTTCAAGAGACACATTGATTGGTTGCCTCCTGCACATGCCCCAACCGGGACCAGGGATTGAACCTGCAACCCAGGTATATGCCCTTGACCAGAAATGAACTCGAGACCCTTTAGTGCGTGGGCCAACACCCTAACCACTGGGCAACACCAGCCAGGGCAATAGCATCCAACATTCATGAGCATTTACTCTGAGCCAGGAGCTGTTCTGAACACTCTCCTTCCATTAGCTCACTCAATGCTCAATAACATCATGGGCAAGTCTAGTTTTTTACCCATTTTACAAGTAATGAGGACACTGAGGTACAAACAAGTCCAAACAAGTTGCTGAGTGTAACACAGCTTACAAGCAGCTCAGCAGCCTGGCTGGGAGCACTGCCCTCCCAACACAACATGAGCCAGTGGCTTCCCCTGAGCTGCAACTCCGAGGGCAGAGCTACACCAGGCTGTGTCATCCTAGACTCTGACCACCAAGACGTGATCCTTTAGACCAGCGGTCGCCGACCTTTCGGACCTCACGGACCACCAGTGGTGCACGGAGCACCGGTTGGCGACCGCTGCTTTGGAGAAGGGAGTTAGTGATAATGACGACAATGACTACGGCAGCGTCAATGTGCACCCAGAGCTTATTCTACACCAGGGTTTCTCACTCGCGGCACTGCTTACATTTGAGGGGGAATAATGCTGCCATGTGGGCTATCCTGTGCATTAGAGGATGTTTGGTGGCATCGCTGGCCTCCACCCACTAGAAGCCAGTAGCCACCTGCCCCCAACCCCACCCCAAAGCTGTAACAGTAAGAAATGTCTCCAGACAAAGCCAAACATCCCCAGAGGCAAAACACCCATGACTGAGAACCACTGCTCTATGCTACACACTTCACTGCTTTATCTCTTTGAGTCTTTCCATCAACCCAAGGATGCAGGCCTGAGTATCCCTACTTCTCAATCAGGGGAGAAGCCCACTTCCCAAAAGCTGCAGGCTCCGACAGGGGCTGGGGCATGGTACTCACGAATCTTAAGAAAACGTTCCCAAGTTCGTGCTGAGACTGAGGCTCCGGATGTAAACAATACTCCAAGGCAGCCAAGAAATCCTTATGAACTTCCAGGATGTCTTCGATGTTCGAGAACAGGATCTGTGGGGGGAAGCGAGGCCCAAGGACAGTGTCAATCAAGGCACAGAGGGCGAGCTAAATCAAGCATAAAATAAAAATCAAGCATAAAATAAACACATAACCTCCAAAGCAAGTGAGGGTGTGATGAAGTGGACACTCACACACTGAGTGAGCCAGATTACACTAATAAAAACAATGATAATGATAAAAAATATTGCCAACATTAACTAAACAGGATTAATGCCTAATCCTGTGCTAAGAACTTTATATGCATTTACGGCAGCTAATCTTCACTCTGACTCCATGAGGGAGAAACCATTATTATCCCCAATTTGTAGATGAAGAACGGAGGCTCAGAGAAAGTAATTAACATTGCCAAGGTCACACACACATCCAGTAAGCAGCAGAACTGAGCTGCACACCCAGCGTGCAGAGAATTTATTAGACATTCATCTCAGTCTTCATCGTGGCCACAAACGGTATGGCCAACCATATGACTGCTTTTTAAAACAATCAAGGTACTTCAATGCACCATTAGGATGATGTAGCAGAAGAAAATACAATAGGGAAGCATGTTCGACATATGCTCTTTCAACTCTCACGACCAATATATGAGTGCCCATGGCCCCTAACGAGTCTATAAAGCTTGAAATGCACATACACTCTCACCCAGCATTTCTATATTTCAGAATTTGACCTTTCAATCAGTCATTTCCAATTAGGAACAATTTTGCCTCCCGAGGAACATTTGCCAATGCCTGGAGACACTTTTGTTTGTCACACATTGTGGGGGAAGATGCTACTGGCATCTCGTAGGTGATGCTGCTAACCATCCTGTAATACACGGGACAGCCCCCTCACAGCAAAGAATCGTCCAGCCCAAAGTGTTAACTGTGCCAAGGATGAGAACTTGGTGGATGACCACGAACGTATACTGCAGCCTTATTTGCAGTAGCAAAAGACCGGGGAAAGGCCAAATGTTCATTAATGAGGACTCATCAAATAGTTAAACAAACTGGACTGGTCACAATTAACTACATCCCACTACATACTACATACTAAAATACATGTGGCCTCTAAAAAGAATCTGCAGATCTGGATCTATGGATATGGACCACGGAATGATCCTTGATATACACTGTTGTGTGGGGGGAATCAGGGTGCCACACAGAATCCCGGTATTGGCCCGTCTGTGTAAAATAACACACAGAAAGGTCACTCCTCTCCGTGCTGGCAGCAGCGGGGACAGCCTGGCAAGGACACAGCTGGTACCTGTAAGGGCCTCTGGGAAGGAGACTCAGGGGAGACTTTCATCTCCTTTAGGTCCTTTTGAGCTGCATAAATGGCTTTTTCTGTTTCTTTTTTTTTAAAGCATTTTTAATTAAATTTATTGGGATGATATTGGTTAGTAAAATTATATAGGTTTCAGGTACCCAGTTCTATGATATATCATCTGTATATTGCATTGTATGGCCACCACCCAAAGTCAAATCTTCCGAAACAGATGCATTTTTCAATGTAAATTTGAAGAAGGCACTCACATGATTCAAAAATCAAAAACACAGTAATATAAATTCAGTGAGGAGTCCCTTTCCCACCATCTCCCCACTTCCCACCCACCATGGCTCGAGGTAACCTGTGTTACTACTGGTTTACAGCTTCTTCCAGGGTCTCTTATTCATTTGTTCATTCAGCAAGTACTGACTGAGCACCTACTATGTGCCAGGCACTGTTAGAGGCCTGGGGGTACATCAGGGAACAAACAAGTGCCTACCCCCATGGAAGTGACATTCTAGTGAAAGGGGGCAGAAAACAAACAAATAACTATAGTTTGCTAGGTGCAATAATAAACAAATAAAACAGGAAGTAAGTCCCAGGACCGGGCAGAAGAAGTTTGCAAATTTAAATACAGGAGCCAGGGACAGCTGCTCTGAGAAGGTGACATTTAAGTCAAGACCTGAAAGAATGAAGATCAGCCCTGTGGATCCCCGGACCCGAGAATGCACCAGAGAGTCTGCAGAGGGAGACGTCCTGAGGGTGGGTAGAGAAGGCTGAGAGCTCGAGGGCCTCATCCTAGGGGACTCCCAAGCAGTGTCTGGAAGAATCACCCGCATCGTTTGTGGTTAGTTTCCTTTCTCTCATCTGTCAAGATCACCTGGTTGAATCTCTCTGCTTATGTCAAAGACTCATATGCTAGATCTTACTGTTACCCTTGCTTCAAAGAATGGCTGTAAAACTTCAAAATAAATATCTGTCTCCTGAGTTTACACCCAAAAGAACTGAGAACCTGTGTCCACCAAAAGGTGTAACACGAATGGTCATAATAGCCAAACCTGGAAATAACTCAAATATCCACCACAGGAAAATGGATGAGTAAATCGTGGTACATTCATACCATGCTACTACACAGCAATAAAAAGAGTGGATCAACAACATGGGTAAATCTCACAGACATAACAGTGAGCAAAAGGCTCCAGGCATAATGAAAGAGCCCATTTTTATATAAAATTTAAGGACAGGCAGAATCAATTAATGCTAACCAATCAGCAGTTATCCTTGGGGAGGGGGCATTATTGGGATGGGACACAGAGGAGCCCGCATTTAGAATTGCAACCTTTATATATGTGAGTTATACCTCATTAAAAGGTCATTATTTTAAAGAATAGTTTACTGGTGTTAAGAGAGAGGGAGAGAGAGAGAGAGAGAGAGAGAGAGAGAGAGAGAGAGAGAGAGAGAGAGAAAGAGAGATTGAAACATCAATGATGAGAGAGAATCATTGATCAGCTGCCTCCTGCACACCCCCTACTGGGGATCAAGCTCACAACCCGGGCATGTGCCCTGACTGAGAACTGAATCAGCAACCTCCTGGTACACAGGACAACGTCCAACCAACTGAGTCACACCAGCCAGGGTAAGAGATAATTTTTTAAAAAAATACACTGTAATAAATTGCAATCTGAAATTTTATTAACTTTTAAGTTATAACAGGTTGTAATAAAGAGATGTAATAAACAGTAGGTGCTCAGTAAATACTTGCTGAACGAATGAGTGAATGAGTGAATGAATGAATGAAAAGTTCCGATCCCCGCACTTCCAGGGACCAGCCATGCGGTGACCCAGAACAGGTCTCTTTCCATCTCTAAGCCTCAGCTTTCTTACCCAAAACACTGAGCTCAGAATTGTCAATGTGCAGGTCACTGTCCAGATTAATCAAGACATGTGGGCAGGCAGGCAGGGAGGTTGGGGGAGTCCTGCTTGACCAAGTCCTTTGTGTGCTATACAGGCTGGCACCCTGACCCCCTCCCTGCCCTGTCTCCCCTTCTCCCCTGGGACCAGGACCCTGGAGCCCCAAGGACTGAAGGCAGCTTCCCCGGGAGTGAGGTCACACGAGAAAGCCAGGCCCGGGGAGCACTGGGGCCTCCACCGTGCACACAGAGGGCCTATTGACGTCCTCCCGAAACTCCCCAGAGCCACTGCCAAAACGAAGCCTGGACCCAATTATTCATCTCCCTGCCTGCACATTCAATGCCCAGGGCACGGCAGGGGCTGGAGGTGTCAGGCTCCCAGGGGCGCCTGGGAAGGGATTTTCTGCTGGCTGGAAGCCAGGGGGCTTGGCACAAGGAGGCTGGAAGACAAGATGGTCATGTTGAGCAAGGAGAAAGTCCTGAGTTGGGGAGTGGAAGCCTGAGGCTGAGTCCTCCTGACCCACCAGGCACGGTTAGCTCACAGGACTGAGAGGCCTGGGGGCTGCAGGGAGCCTGCTACAGGAAGACAAAAGCTGCTGCTAGCGAGGTGGAGGCATCCCAGACCCCCGAGCACCCTCCAAGCATCGCTCAGGGAGGAAGCAAGGCACACAGCAGCTGGGACAGTCTGCAAAGGGGCCAACCCAAGTGTCCACACCTTGACATTCTCCTCCGTGAGGCCCTTCTCCGCTGAGTCCACCACGTTCTGCCGGATGCGATGCAGAAATGCCTGGAGGAGAAAAGTAGGAAGATATGAGTGTCCACGCCTTGATCTCCCAGGGGGGGCCCGAAAGGAAGGTCTCACGTTCAAACACCAAGTAGGACCTGGGAAGTACCACGTCCAGGGACATGAGCAGCGAATCAGGAAAAACTACTCTGCCATTCAGTCAACAAGTGTTTATGGAGCATCTACTACATCAGGCCCTGTGCAGAAACCACCACAGAGCCCTGCCCTGCTTCACCACCATGGGCCCCTCTCAGACTATTATTAATTTTCCCTTTTTTTTCTTTTTCTAAAAGTTTAATTTCTAAGTAATAACACATTCACATGGCGCAGAAATACAAAAAAATATCTCTCCTACACCGCAGGCCCCATCCATCGAGTCCCTCCCCAGCACCCCCAGGAACCACCACTACTAGGTCCTAGTATATCCTTCCAGAAGATCTTTATGTAAAAAATACACATACATGCTGGTCAAAGAGTACAAACGTCCAGTTATAAGATGAACAAGTTCTAGGGATCTAATGTACACCCGGTGATTACAGTTAATGCTGTATTATATACTTGAAAGCTGCGCTGTGGTGGTAATCACTTTGCAGTATATACCTGGATTGACCCAACACACTGTACACCTTACAGTTACACGATGTTATATGTCAAATATATCTCAATAAAGCTGGAAAAATAAACACATATGTGTATATATACATGCACATACATATTATACATGTATGTACATATATTCTTTTTTAAATATATTTTTATTGATTTCAGAGAGGAAGGGAGAGGGAGAGAGAGACAGAAACATCAATGATGAGAGAGAATCATTGGTCAGCTGCCTCCTACACGCCCCCTACCTTCTGAGGATGGAGCCTGCAACCCAGGCATGCGCCCTGACTTGGTCAATGCTCAACCACTGAGCCACACCAGCCGGGCTATACATATATTATTCTTATTCTTTTTCCCTTTTTACATTCCAAAAAATGGCAGCAAACACAGGATGTGCTGGTCCTGTTTTTTCTACTTAATAATGCAACTTATTTATCTCTCCCTGTCATCACACGGGAAGCATCGCATTCTCTTTTTACGCTGCCCAGGATCCTACTGTATGGATGGACCACAGGCGTTCTACCACTTTTTTCAGGGGCTCGGAACAGAGAAATCACTTCTCTCCAGGTGATGTGATGGGCAACAAAGGAAGGAGCAGCAGGGTCTGTGGGGAACAGGCAGTGCATACCCCTCGAAGGAGTGGCCACTTGTCCCCTCCGAGTGTGGCCCGGTGGCAAGGCAGCAGGCCCAACATCACCAGATGTTCCGGGTTTGGGTTTTTGGGGTGTGGTTGTTGTTTTTTCCCAAGAGAAGCCAGAAATTAGGATTTCTTAAAAGTAAAGTCTCCCAATTTTTAAATGTTGGCAAAACAGCCCTGTTTCTGTGAGGAACTGGATAGGGCTCGAGCATCAAAGTGGGGGGACCAGAGTTGAGGGGTGCAGCCGTGCTGAGAGATGATGGTGGCCTGACTGGTGTGGGTGGGAGAGCAGACATTGGAAGAGCTACTGAGAAAGTCCGGTGGACGGGCCAGGGAACAGAACAAATATGGGACAGAAACGTGGAAATGGGAGACAGCACAGAAGGGAAACCGAGGCCAGTCACGCACAGCAAACCCGGCCTGGTTTGTCTGGACTCTGGGACTTAGCCCCAGGTTGGCCTGGCAACAGCCAGGTGGAGACCCTGCAAAAATGACTTCACGGTCCTGTCACGGCCACAGGGCCAGGATGCGCTATGGTGGCCAGCCAGGAGCCCTCCCTGCAGCGGCTGATTAAAACACAGGGACTCCGGGAGCGGGGAGCCGGATGAGCACACACTGTCCCTGTCAGAGCTCAGCTGCGGGTTAATTAAGCGCATGTCTCATCCAACCACGCTTGTCTGGGGAGATGTCTAAGTGGTGGGGATGTGGAGGGGACAGTCCAGGATGGAGGGAAGCAGGGGAAGGTGGCAGGAAGGAGGCTGGCCCTCCACAGATGGCTGTCAGATCCTTGCCCATCACCCGGAGAGGCGCCCGTGGCTGTGATGAGGAGCTGGCCACCTGCAGGTCTCCACATGGTGGGTCACAGACAGGAGAGTCAGGGACACAGAGCAAGGCAGCCGTGTCTTTGTCCCGCTCACTGCGGGGCCATCTCCACCAGCCCCTCCGCCTGGGTTTACATCCCCAGCCCAGACTTCTCCCCGACTTCCAGACTCCTACCCGGATTTCTGCCGACCCGACGTCCCCTTCTGGATGGCCAAGGGGCAGCTCGAATTTAACCCATCCAAAGCCGAGTTCCTGACCCTCCCTCCGACCCACACCACCAAGCTCTTCCCAGCCTGGTTAATGGCACCTCTGCTGGTGCTCCAGCCAACCCACCGGCCCAGCCCAGTGGTCCTTGATCCTTGACCTCCTTTCTCTGACGCTCCATTTCCATCTGTTAGTAAATGCTATCCACTTCACCCTCCGCATGTATTAACAATCCGACCACTTATCCCCACCTCCGCAGCCACCCTGCTAATCCAAAGCCATCATCTTTCCTGCCTGGACTAATGCAGTCACCTCCTCCCGTGGCCCCTGCCCCCCACCCCACCAAAAGTCTTCTCCACACAGACAGCCAGAGGGATCCTTTTAAATATGTAAATCAGATCCTGTCAATCCACGGCTTAAAACTCTCTACACTATACTTTAAAAAGTCTAAATCTTTCCACAGCCCATAAGGTCCTAGTTAATCTCTCTAAACTCACCTTCCAGCATTCCATCCCCCCACGTCTCAATAATCTTCAGCCATACCTTCCTTCTCTCTTATTTCTTCCACCTGCCAGGCACATTCCTGCCTCGGGACCTTTGCACTTGCTCTTCCTACTAGCAGGATATTCTCCCCCAGCTCTCCTCTGGGCCAGCTTCTTCTCATTCGTCAAGCCTGAGCTCATATGTCACCTCCAAGAGGCCCTCCTGTCTTCATGCACTTATCACCTTCCCGTCTGGCATTAAAAGCGGACTTAACAAATAAAAAGACTCAGGTTAAGCGATCTACACCAGCTCCTAAGGGAGAGGCCAAGACAAGAGGGAGCATGGCTGGAATGAAACTTTTACCCTAATCCAACAGCAGAGGCCAGGTTTGGAAACTGACGATTTGATTGTGTGTGTGACCTCAGGGAAGTACATTAGCTTCTTTGAGCCTCAGTTTATTTTCCCCAAATATGGAGAACTTAATAATAGTGTCTTACCTTCAAGACTGTATCAGGATAAAGTAAGTGGACGCTCCATGAGGGCAGGGACCTTGCCTCCCTTATTCCCAGCTGTCACCCCAGGGCCTAGCCTAGCGCCTGGCACTCAGAAATCAAAGGAAGGGATAGAAAGTGCCTGGCACAGTGCCTGGCACATGGCAGGAGCCTCAACTGGGGCCATTGGTAACCTGCTGATTTTTCTTCTTAAAGGAGAATGCGTGGAGGGGGACAGGGCACAGGGGTTTCACCAGGGGTTCCTAGAGGATGTTTCCCCAGGGCCTGTGATGCTGCTGGGAAATCCAGCCTCCAGCCTCCTCAGACCGGAGGGGGACAAAGCACAGCCAGGGAGAGCAGGAAGCTGGCCGTGCAGTGAGGCTGACCTAGATCGGGGCTTCCTGTCCCGGTTTCTTCACACGAGCAGGGCCACCACTATTGTGCTGGGACAATGAGAGGCTCGGGCCACCCACAGAGGAGCCGCAAACAGGCCAGTGTGATGGGCTCCATGGGCAGCTCGTGACCCGGAAAGAATGGGCAGGCAGGGGCTACGGGCCCAGCCTCGTGCTACCCAGGACACGACCGGCTTTTCCAGGCGGCGCCAAAGCCCTTGGTGCAGGCGGGGAATGAAGGGACCCACTGGGGCCGCTCCTTGTCCCGGTCCTGACGGCTCTGGCACACTCGGCCAAAAGCAGCGCTCAGCCTGGAAACCTCCCGTAGAGATGAGACCGTTCTCAGGATTTCCCGGGCCGCCTGCGACTCTGCTTCGGCCGTGGAATCTCTGTCCGCGCCGCACCTCTGCCTGGGCCACCGCCCCGCGTCTGCCCAGGTCCTCCTTTCTATGATGATGAGCATGGAGTACATCAAGGACCCAGAAAAAGACAGAGAAAAATTTAACACCCACCCACAGAGGCATCATGGGGCAAATCTTAGCATGGAGCCAAATGTGCTGTAAACTATTTCCAAAAAGAAATTTATCAAACCTGGGGAGGTGCGGCCGGGGAAGGGGCATAAGGGAGCCCTCAGAGGGTCTGGCAATGTTCTTCTTGACCGCGGTGGTGGGTACTCAGGTGAATGCACATGCAAAGCCTCCTCGGCGAGCACCTAGGGTTAGTTCACTTTTCCCGGGTACCATGTGAATCCCCCCTCCCAGCACAAACAGGAAGAAATTCATCATTACAGAGAGCGGTGGGCCACCTGTGCACCTGCCCTCCCTACAAGGCACCTCTGGCCCTGGAGGCGGTGCCTCTGCTCGCTTCCCACGCACCTGTGAATCGGGAGGCAAGAAAGAATGCTCTTTTACATATCGGATGACACACTTGCTTTTTCCATTCATGACATCTTCCACTTTTATCCACATCAATACACACACTTGGCAGTCCCTGCCATCCAGACCCCAGCCACACCCCTTACCCAGGGGGTGCCCGCCCGCCAGTACCACTTCCAGCCGCCAGCACCCACATCTCTTGGCTTACCCAGAGCCACACAGCCAGAGGGGCAGAGGTGGGCCTCAAAGCCAGGCAGTCTGGCCTGGTGATTAGTCCCCTACACACATTACCAGCGATTTCAAGTTCCTTCGTTCTTCATTTCTGTTTTTCCCCCAAGTCTACAGACAACGCACGGAATACGCATAAAACAGGTAGCAGCTGCCCTAGGAGGTGCCCCCGGGGAGCTGCCATCTGTCTGGAACCTGTGGCTACAGCCTTGGGAGCATAAATCCCTCCCTGGAGATAACAGGAATAGAAAGAAGCCTGGAAGTCACTCTCAGAGACTAACTGGCAACCTGATCGCTGAGGGAGGGCCTAGATGCCCCCAAGGACATCCCCTCTTGGCGAGGGTGACCTCACCAGACATATGGCGAAATCTGAGAGGGCCAGGGGACCAGTTAGAAAAGAGGGGAGGCGGGAGTCAGGGCAGCCCCCCCACCGCAGTGAGGACAGAGGAAAGGGGGTGCTGAGGACTCCATCCTCCCATCTGGACTGGGTGGCGAGAGGTCCAGGGAAGCAGAGTGTCACTGAATAGCAGGGGTCTGCGTCCAAGTAGTAATAATAAACTAGTGGTAACAACAGCACACGATGGCTTTGCACAGCCTGCTCTAAGCAACCCCACACAAGCCAAATACCCACTGACCCCTCCAAAGCCCAGGTGCTCTGCTCCATCCATTCAAGTTGTGGGCATTTATCCCACAGGGGAAAGTAAATCTCACACATGGCAACAAGATTTAGCTTCAGTATCTGACGTATAATTCTATCACCTGAAGTTTAGTTAAGTAAACTGTCCATCTTTTAAAAAATATTTTTATTGATTTCAGAGAGAAAGGAAGAGGGAGAGACAGAAACATCAATGGTGAGAGAGAATCATTGATGGGCTGCCTCCTGCACGCTCCATACTTGGGGATCGAGCCCACAACCTAGGCATGTGCCATGACCGGGAATCGAACCTGACCTCCTGGTTCGTAGGTCTACGCTCAACCACTTAGCCACACTGGCCGGGCAAATTGTCTATCTTGACGGAAGAAAATCATGTTAAAACTGGGTTTGCAGAAGTCTATTTAGTGATATGAAAAAAGGCTGCTGATGTATCTCTAACTCTAAAAATAACCCAAGTCACAGAAGAGTACATAAAATGTAATCTAATTTGGGGTTAAATAAATTATCTCTACATAAACATAGAAAAAGCAAGTGTAGAATACCCTAGACTTGTGTGAGACAATGGCCAAGATTACTAGCTGTCCCCTAATATCTGGTCTCTCCTTTTCCTTTAGAAATAGAACCCCAGATTTCATCATAGAGGTGCTATTTCCCAACTTCCCTTGTCGCTAGGTGTGGCCATGGGACTAAGTTTGGGCTAGTAGAAGTAGATGTATTAGGCACAACTACTTGAAAGTATCCTTCGGGATGAGGAGAGAAATAGGAAAGGGGTCTCTTCTGCTGTTCCTCCTTCCCACTGATTAGACAGCAGCTGTGATGCCCGGGGGTCAGGCCGCCATCCTGGACCATGAAGTGACCGCCTTGTGTGGACCAGGATGAAGTAGCAATTCAGGAGGAGTTTAGGTCTCTAATGACAGCAGAGCCAACGTATCTGCCCAGAGCTGCCTATAATTCAGTAAGAAAGAAAAAAACGTTCATCTCCTTTAAAGCACTGTCCTTTGGGCTCTATCTATAGCCACGAAACCTAAATCTGAGAGTAGAATTATCAGTGATTTCAAGTTTCTTCTTTCTTCATTTCTGTTTTTTTCCCAAAGTTCTACAATGACCATGCTAACTGTACGTCAAAAGTCCTTTTGTAACATAAATGTTTTTCTTTTCTTTTTTTTTTAACAGGAGAGGTCACTAAATGTACTAGGCTCTCTCTTGCCCAACCCAATTATCACTTTCTCAGCATCTTTCCTCAATTATCACCTCCCTCCGTAGGCTAGTCTGCATTCTCTTCCTGGAGGACACGCGTCCCCGGTGCGAAGAGGGCAGTGTCTGCAGGCAGAGAGACGAGCAGGAGCCAGATGACAAGGTTTTCCTTCTGCAGTGGGGCCTCCAGACTGCCCACCCCTCCTTCACTGTGTTGACTCTGGAAACCACAAGCTCCCCCCACAAGGAAGGTGCCCATCCTGGCCACCCTCCGCGAGCTGGCCTGGCTCTTCCACAACGCGGGGCAGAATAAAAGGCCCCTCCCCATCTACAGCCCCTATGGCCACCCAGGCTGAGATTAAAAACCTCCCCCCTCCATTCTCAACAGGCACCCCCTGTGGGGCAGGCCTGTGCTGAGAACAGGGACTCACTGGCCCAGAACCTGCTTTCCCCAAAGACCCAAATTTCAGATTTCAGACATCATCTCCAAGGAAGGTTACATATTCAGTCACCGCTGTTGTACGGAGAGGACTGAGCGAAGATAACCTTCCTTTCACAACTTCAAACGGACTCCTTTATGTCACATTCCAGACAGCACATTATGGATTATACATATCACACAGAATTCAGGTCATTCTCCAGTAACCGCGCAGATATGCTGCACTGTGCTTAACCGATGAACCTCCTCCGGGAGGCACTACCAACAAGCCACAGGTGAGGCCTCCACACTGTTCCTCGAGCACACCAAGCAGTCCGGCCTCGGGGCTTCTGCACTTGCTGCTCCCTCTGTCTGGAAGACTCTCTCCAGATATCCACAGGGCCCTTCCCTTATTCCCTTCCCATCTAGAATCAAATGTCACCTCTGAGAGGCCTTCTCCCACTGCCCCATGTAAAGCAGAAGCGCCCCCCTCCCCCTCACTCTGTCTTATCTTTCCTCATCTACCCCTGCAGCACTTGCCTCCACAGATACTTATCTATTCCTTTGCCTGTTGCCCATTTGCCCTCTGCAATGTCAGGCGGCACCCACCCCTGGGCCTAGACCAGAGCCTGGCACAGAACGGGGCTCAGTAAACATGGGCTCAGTGGGTGACTGGTGACCAGCTTGTCTGTCCTTCCTGCAATTCCATGAGCTGTGCTGCGAGGATCCCCTTTTAAGGAAAAGAGGAAACGGGGCATGAATCACCAACAGGGCCCTGGGGTCAGACCGGCAGTCTTTGTGTCTGGGTAACGGGGTCTCACCTTTCAAGGTGCTAAAGTGGGAATTAAACACAACACAGCCTGTCAACAGCCTGCTGCCTCTGCGTTTCCCTTCACCCCCATGCTGGGAGTCCCCAGATCCACAGAAGGTGCTCAATGAATGAGCAGGGGAGGGACGGGCACTTTTCATTCCATGTTGCCCTGAACAAAAGTGGGCCCCTTACCGCTGGCCTCGGCGTGAGAGGCACTGTCCCTCACCGATGAAAACGTTGGAGGCCTTAAAAAACATGAGTGCTAGCTCCAAATTCAAAAAGAACGCTGTGCTGTCATAATTAGTACATCTTGGCTTAAATGTCTACCAAGCACAAGCTACATCAGTGCATCAAGTACCAACCAGCTCTATCACAGCTGCATACACACAGCGCGTGGTCTGAGGGCACTTTTAGCAGGTTTACCATGACGGGAGCCTTGGGCTGGCTCCCTTCCCAGAAGCAAACCCTGAGACAAGGATTTGGGTGAAAGCAGTTGAATTGGGAGAAGACCCGGCAGACACAGGCAGGGAAGGGCAGCCAATATAGGGAATGAGATCAGGCAAGTGGTCAGGGTGGGTGACGGGGCTCAATCCCTTTCAGAACCGGGAGCCAGTGTAGAACACGCTCTTCAGAGTGATTCCCCCAGAGGGTGAGGGAGCTGGGACGTTTATACACCAGTCCTGTTGGTTGTTGATTGAGGGCAGGAGGCGGGTGTGAATTCCCTGGCACTTCCGGTCTGTGCAGAAGCCACCCTGCTGGCCAGACCAAGCCACCAGCAAAGGCCTGCACGTGCTGGCAGTGGGGTATATAAAGCATCCTCAGGGGGTCCAAACCCTGATGAAGATAAACATGAACCCACCGCGTTTCCTAAGGAAACGTCTGGAATTGGCTCGACACCACTGATCGACCTCCTACTATGTGCCAGGAACATTTACATTTACTCTATATTATTTTTATTAACTGTTACTTGGCTTTTCCATCCTAAAAACAGTACTATTCTCAGTTCTATCCAAGTCCCCTGGGGGGAAGTGAGGGGGGAAGGCTTTACAAACTGTAGTGTGCCGCCGTAGCCCCATCACCACCACACAAAGCCATTTGCGGCCTCGTCAGCACACCTCTCCACCTCACTCCATCCGCCTGCCAAGCACATGACCTCGGTGAGTCACTGAACTGTTCGGAGTCTATTTCCTCATCCGAAAAAAGAGGCAGTTGTGGAGGTTTAAGGAAGCTGATGCAGGTAAAAACTCTGTTACTACAAAGACTTCCTGTAAGAAGTGGTACAGGGGCTGGGCTGAGGGAAGTGGACTGGACTACACAAGGAAACAGGAAATTGCTTATGATTCTATTCTGGGGGGAGAAAGCCATCACCAGGTACTACCCGTGCCAACAAACATTACCCCGGGCCTACTGTGGGCCAAGCATCAAGCTGAGCACTGGAGACACAAGACATGACCTTGGGGTTTATTCATTCCTGCCTTCATCCATTTAGTCAGCGCTGACTGCACACCCACTATGTGCCCGGCAATGTGCTCAACAACACATCGGTGAACGAATAAGTCAGATCGAATTCCTGCCTCATGGAGCAGTGGCAAGACAGACTATAAATGGGTTTTTTAATAAAATGGCAGGTAAGGATAAGTGCTATGGAGAAAAATAAAGCAGGATGAGGGAACAGAGAGGGACAGGGCTGGGCAGCTATTTCACCGAGATGTTCGGGAAAAGCCTCTCTGAGGAGATGACATTTGAGCAGTGTTGACCACAGCAGAGAAAATGCCTAGCAAGAGGACTCAGGGTGGCTAATTGGGTTCAAATTTAAAAACAGAGCCTAGCAGCCATTGCTGAACAGCGGTCTCACACAAGCCATACTCCAGGGAGAGGCCGCACTCAACTGTCCACCGCCCACACTGAACTGCCTGCCTGACCTGTCCCCCTGCCCTCTGAGCCAGCCCTCATAAAGGAGTTCCTGGAGTCATATTTCAACCATTCAGGGATGTGCAGCTATATCCTCATTAGCATCTTCATCGACCCATCAGAGTGGCTCCATTCCAACCAAATCTGCTTTTTGGACCAATCAAACTGTGAGGATTTGGAGTCCTCATTTACATGAGGACAGGCCAATCAGGGGCCAGAGGCAGGAACGTCTCTTTATATAAGTCAGCCCCCTCTGGCTCAGGAAGCCCACCAAAGACTGTGTTTACCAAGCTGGACCATGAAGCTGTCTCACCAGAGCAAAGCAGAGCTGCCTTCGTGGGCTGGAGCAGAGCAGAGCTCTCTCCGAGACAGAGTCCAGGCGGCAACACGGGCTGCCTGGCTCCAGAGCCACCTCGCAGCTGTGCAGCCCCACGGCCGTGCTGTATTGTAACTGAGCTGTAACACTACTGAGCTGTCTCTCAGCCCTGCTATATCACAAAATGTTGAACACAATTTACCCCCTTCATCTGACCCCAAACTGGGGACTACCATGGGCACCAAAAAGGCGCCCATGGCCATCAGTTGACAGCAGTCTTTCAGGGACTGAGGTGAGGGAGCAGTTGTGTGGGTGTCTGAGAGAAGGGCATTCTAGGTAGAGGGAAAGTCAATGCAAAGACCCTGAGTCATATTTGTCCTTCCAAGATCATCCTGACTAAATTGCCTGCCCCTACTCCTACCCTGCTTTCTTCACAGCACCTGTCACTCTGAACATTATGTATGTCTGTGCATTAGTCTATCGTCCATCTCCCCCTCCAGAATGTCAGTTCACAGAAGGCAATGATGTTTGTCTATCTAGGTCACTTATCCCCAAAGCTGAAGACGAGGCCCAGCACATAGGAGACCCTCACTCAATAAATATGTGTTTAACTGATCAATCAGTTGGCTGGAAAACACTCCCCCTACCCGTCCCCACCCAGTTTCTAAGCCCTAAAAAAAAAGGTGCCAGTTCTCACCCAGCCCCACCCCATCACCCACCATGGAGGAAGTTGAAGCAAAAACCCAAGTTGCTACAACCTGTTGTAAGCAGGTCTGATGCAATAGTGGGGAGAGGGGAACCACAGAGGGGAAGCCACCACTCTTCCCCACACAGACCCCACGCCAGGGGCGAGGGCCCGGCCTGCCATCTCCCTGAACTCACCAACAACTCACTATTCCTTCAGCAAAGATTCATGCAGTACCCCCTGCGTGCTCTCGAGCTCTCACTCACTCTAACGGGTCTCAAACGGATGGCCCTCAGGCATGTTTAGCTTGACCTGCAGCGGGCTTTGAGAAAATTCAGACCCACGTTTGAATGTCAGATGTCCCATTAAAATCCCCAGCAGCTTTTTGAAAAAAGATGACCACTTGTCTCAAATGCCCACAGGCTGCAGAAGGCTGTAGGAGCATGGCAGCTCTCATCTCTACCCAGAGGAGATGCTCCTCTGTTTTCCACCACCCAACCTGCTACCGCACTCATCTTCCAGCCTGGCCTTATGGGAATTTGTGTGTGAGACCCCCATCCTAGAGACAAGCCTGACAAATGTGAAACCTGCCAATTTTCCTAATAGACTCACCCAGGACAGACATCACTAATGGAGCACAGATCCCTTTCCTGCTGAGTCTTCTCTATGCTGTTCAGAATTTCTCTCCCCCCACTGTTGTCATCTATACCATAATGTGGTTTGAGAGCCTTCCTATGCTAACCCCAACTTCTCCGCACCCCTGAGGGACCCTCAGCTTTTTTTCCTGAAGAATGGTCTCATCAGAATGGGATTATCGCAGGGCCCATAGGAGTGGGGCCCTGGCGTTGGAATAAATAATTCTCTGTTGTGGGGGCATCCTATACATGGTAGGATGTTAGCAGCATCCCAGGTCTCTACCCGTTACTAGTAGATGCCAGTAGCAGCCTCTAGTTGGGACAACCAGAAATGTCTCCAAATATTGTCCAACGTCCCCTGGGGGAAGAGAGGGATCTCCCCGTTGAAAACTACTGCATTACAGCATAGTTAAGAAAATGGCTCCAGGCCCAAGTATTTTGGGTACAAATCCTGGCTCCGTCTTTTACTGGCTGTGTGACCCTCAGCAGCTTCTGTGTCTCAGTTTCTTTCTCTATGAAATGAGTGCCAATGGGTACATAGTTTCTTTTTGGGGGTGTTGAAGATGTCCTTAAATCGGAACGTGGCAATGGTTGCACAATTTTGTGAATATTCTAAAAACTACTGTGAATTACGCACTTTAAGTGGGTAAACTGTATAGTATGTGAATTATATCTCAATAACTGGTTATGCACATACACATAAAGGTAGCTACGTCGTGGGGTTTTGTGAGAATTCGATGTTAGGATAAAGTATGTGCAGGCACAAAATGAATCTTCGCCGTATTATCAGCATCAGCCCAAGCTGATCTGGGGCCTGCATGGGCGGGTGGCTTCGAGGAAAAGCCTAAAGTGACCGCGACCATGGTGGCTGGGAACAGGCTCCACTATGGGTGGTATTTCCCGCCGGAATGTCCCAGACAAAGCCAACCAAGTCACTGGGGCCCCAGGATGCAGGGCGGGGTGGCTGGACGCCCTGGGGTCCCTGTGCCCGTCTGCAGCAGGACAATGGGTGGAATGCGGTCTCCTCTCCATGGGGCTGACACTTGACATCTGAAGACAATGACTTTCAAGAGGTTTTGTTTTTTCCTGGCCCAACTTTTTTTTTTTTCCAATCTCCCCAAACAATTGTTCCTGGAGTTGGTGGGGAAGCCGTCCCCCCTTAGCTTGGAAAGGATTGTGTTTGGAGAGTCAGGAAACAATGCACAAAAGTGAGAGAATGTAAAAATAGTGGCATTCAGGGAACAGGCGAGGGAGGGGGTCTCAGCGTGGAGGTTTCCTCTGGTTTATTTTTCCCAGCCCCTGCTCAGGCCCCTGGGAGGGAATTCAAGCCTGTGAAGAGGCTGCTGAGAGCAGTGCCGGTCTCAGGAGCACAGACCTTCGCTGCTCAGAAGTAGTTTGGGCTTTTACATTTAGGGAGTGTTGGCTATGTTCCCACCGCCTGCCACACACTGCCTCATCCCAGATAACCCCACCCCCTTTTTCCGGAAAAGGAGACCCAGGCTCTCCGTGGATGAGGTCCCAGACTATGCAGCTCAGTGGACAGAACTGGGATCTGACTTGTAGGCCATCAGAGTCTGGACCACTGACCTTCTTGCCACATCCACTGTGACCTAGTCTTGTCCAGTAGCCCTCACTTGACATCATCCAAGAACCTTGGTAGGTTCTTGGAACTGTAACACATGACGTATAGCAAAACCGATTTTCCCACAGGCTAACTGATGTAAAACAAGGATGGCGTTCCTAATGAAATGATGTTGAACAAAATGATGTTATTCGAGGACCTACTGTACTCTCAGCTTCCCTGACGATCCCACTGGTGATGGGACCACTTCACTGAATTGGCTTCTTCCAAGTTCCACGAGGGCAGGCACCTTAGCCCCACGGTCCAGCACCGTGTCTGGCCTTCCAGACCCCAGAGGTGAAGGGAGGGAGACCTTCCAAGGGGATCCTGCAGGGGCCATGGGGCAGAGACCCCAACTCCCCTGGCCCGCTGTGGTTGGCTGAAAAATGCCCCTTCCCCTCCCCCCTAAAAAAAATAGATCCTAATCCCTGGACCTGTGAATGTGTAACCTTATCCAGCAAACGGGACTTTGCAGATGTGATAAAGTTAATGATCTTGAGACGGGGAGAGTATCCTGAATTTCTAGGTGAGCCCAGTGTCATCACAAGGGTCCTTACAAGTAAAAGAAGGAAGGGGGAGAGTGAGTGTCAGGGTGATGCAGCGAGAAATACTCCTCTGGCTGCTGCTGGCTCTGAAGAGGGAGCAGGCCAGGAGCCAAGGGATACGGGCAGCCTCTGGAAGCCAGAAAGGCAAGTAGATGGATTCTCCCCTGAGCCTCCGGAGGGAACACGGCCTGCCAGCAACTTGGTTTTCGCCCTGCACCTCCATTTCAGACACCTGACCTCCAGAAATCCAAGATAATAAACCGTGTTACGGGACCAACTCCATAGGAATTGGTTGCCACAGCAGCAAAGGGAAACTAGTAAAACCATTTAGCTCGAGACGTGTCCATGAAAGAAAAAATAAACCTCCATCACATCTCCATTCATCGCAGCCGCACATAATCCTAACATCCCATTATTATTATGAATACATAATATTGTACAGCTATATATTTCATACATTATTTGTCTTCTAATTAGTAAGCTGCGAAATGTCTTCTTTCCTCACCCCTGTCTCTATTAACAAATATTCATTAAGGACAGATGGTCTGATAACAATAATTAGTAGAATAGTTAAAATAATAGAAACTATACTTAACTATCCAGCTCTATTCAGTTCCTGCGTTTAGACAGCAAGAAGCCATTTAGTAAGATCAGGACACCAAGTTATCTGAACCATATGATGCCTGTGTTTTCAATGGAGTATGAACACTAGAACCAGCTGCAACGTATGTGAAGTCCTTACTGTAGGCCAACCCCCCAGAGCACGTGAGGAGGTGACTACTGCAACCCCATTTCTGAGACAAGGAAATGGAGTCTTAGGGTCATTTGCTCAAGGTCACACAGGGAGGAAAGAACTGAGCCAGGACTATAGTGTCTCTTAGGTTCAAAAGCTGAGAGAATTTAGCTAGGAATGGAGGAGTAGGGGGGCCTGGTGGGATGACCAGGAGTCAAGAGGCCTAGATTATTTGGATATTCCCGATTAGAGACACACTAGGCAAGTCACGAAGGGATTTTTACACAATGAAAATGTGGTCACCCATGGCCCAGGGACCCTGAGAAGGCAGGGGAGAGGAGGGAAGGGGAGAGGCTCTGGTTCAAGTCCCCACCTACCAGCGGGGAAAAGCGCGTGAGTGTGAACCTCGGTTTCCTCTTCTGTAAGTGGACACTCAAACACCTACCTCAGAAGATGAAACAGACACCAAACCCCAACCAACGTCAGCGTCACGCCAGAGCGAGGCTTCATGCAATGATGCCACTTACTTTACCATCACTGATCCTATTTTATCTGTCAGTACATCATGATCAAAGAAACCCCACCCCAACACACCGACCACACTGTATTTTCCTGACATTTCCCCAAAGCTGTCTCACTCCACTGCAGCCACACTAGCTAGTCTGCCTCTTCCTAGGACACACCAGGCTTACTCCCGCCTCAGGGCCTTTGCACATACGGCTCCCTCAGCCTAGATAGATCATTACAGCACAGGGCAGGTCCACTGTCACCTCCTCAGAGAGCCTGCCCTCACTGTCCTGGCTGAAGTAGCCTCCCCTGACCCCCACCCGGTCACTCTCTCCCACACCTTGTTTTAATTCCCTATAAAGCACGTATCACAGTCCACAGGTCGTTTTACGCATTGACGGGTTGTCCTGCTCTCCATGGAGCACCAGCTATTTCTGTGTGTCTGGTTCACTGCTGCATCCACAGCACTTGGTATGAGGCAGACAGAAGATGCCCAAAAAACACGTGTGAAGGGAAGAAAGGAGGGAAAGACACAAAAGCCTCCGAACCTCTGTCTTTCCATGTGTAACACCGGATAAATCAGAGCCGCTATCTCTCAGGGCTCTTTGAGGATTAAAAGAAACATTACATGTAACACAAAGTGCTTAGCACAGGGAAAGGAACACGATAAAAGCTCCAATTTTTAGAAACCACACATGTCCATCTGCAGGAGAATGGCTGAACAAATTGTGGTTTATTCACACAATGGAATTCAACTCGGCAATCAAAAGAAAAACGGTGACACACGCAACGATACAGATGTGTCCTAAAAACGCGCCCGAGCCAAAGAAGTCAGACGTAAACGGGTGCAGCCCTGGGTGACGCCGCGTCCACAAACACCGAAAAGCTGGCAAAACCCATCTCCGTTACTTTTCTAACCAAAAAGACTAAGTCTTTACCTTCCCTGGCCGGGTACTGACTGGCAAGGGGCATGAGGGAACCTCTGGGGTGAGTGAATGTTCTAGACTTTTGCCTGATGGTGATGCACAGTAAAAGCCCAGGGAGATGCACACTGAAGACTTGTGTACTTCACTGTATGTCATTATACCACGAGAAAAATCATTCCAAAAATGTTTTCAGCAAAGTGATGGGAAGGATTGTTCCTAAGCACCCAGGTTCCTCATGCACCTGCCCCAGGCTCCAACAGCAACATACCCCTCCCATTGCGGACAAACCCAGGCCCCACCCACACAGCCCTGGCTTCTGTGGGGCCTGTTGACAAAGAGACAAGCTGCCCTCCACACTCACGCTCTCACTGCTCCTCCCCCCCCCCCCCCCGCCCACTCCCCCCGAGCCCAGGTTCTGAGAAGATGTAAGAACAGGAAGACCGTCTCCTCTGAGGTTCTGAAGCAAAAAGGTCAAGGGACGGGGAACAGGGGGCTCCCACTAAATAAGACATGCCATGAATAAGGAGGATCCCATCGGGCCCTTGACAGGTGTCCCCCACCCACCACAAGCACAGGGATAGCCACAAATTTTGGCTCTACAATCACTGATAGGAAATCCAGGAGACCCAGCCCGGAGCCTATCCTGGACATTCGGGTTGTCACACACCACTGCATGGTGCTTCCCTGCTTAAAACCCTTTGACAAAGGCTACCACTCTCCGAATAAAACCACACTCCCTACCACACACAGCCTGAAAGTCTTGCTCAACTTTACTTCCTACACACACACCCAGCTCCCCTCCCCCTCCTCTCCTCCCACACTGGCCCCTTTGATGTCCCAAGAACACACCTCGCTGTCCCCTCTGCCTGGAACACCTGTCCCAGGTAGCCACATGATTCATTTCCTCACCTCCTTCAGGTCTTTGCTCAAACATCACCTCCCCTCTGAGGCTCACCCTGACCACTCCCCTTAAAACCGCCACAGCACCCATTGCCCTTAACTTGCTTCATTGTCCACAGCACTTATCACCCACTAATACTATAGACTTTTCTTGTTTAATATCTAGGCTTCTCTTATTTAATATCTTCATTGTCTGCCTTTGTTGTAAACTCGATGGGGGTGAGAGCTTTTGTCTGCCTTGTGCATGGCTACATCCCCAGCACCTGGTTCAGAGTAGGTGCTCAATAAATTACTCGTAGGCCCAAGGAGGCAAACCAGAGGCTTGTCCACAGGATTGACTTGCTCATAATTTTCGGCATCATTTGTGTTAGCTTTACCATTTAAATGGCACAATGAGAAATCTGGTTTTAAAAGCCAGGTTTGGGGGCCATCCCTAGGTCAGTGGGATGGGTATAAAAATTACCCAGGGAGCTTTTCAAAAAACACATTTGCCCAGGAGGTACGCCAGGAAGTTCCAATCTGATTCAAGCCGTCGGGGGGGGGGGGGGGGGGGGGGAGCCAGGGAACCCGTGTCTTTGTAGAAGCTCAGGAGCACGGAGGCCAGGAGTGGAACCGCGGTCAGGGAGGGCTGCTCAGGAGGACAGAGAGGATCCTGACAAGCAGGTAAGATCGGGCTGAGCCAACTCCCAGGCCCTGCTACTCAGAGGTTCCAATTCAGAGGGATGGAAGCGCCAGGCCCCTGCATCTTTAATGCACTTCCCCAGCTGCCTGTCACAGGCACTGATGTTTAGGTAGTGCTGGCTGAGTCTGATCTTCTGGTTTAAATGGGTATAACTGCCTTTCATCACGAAAATCAATAAGATCACAATAAGAAAACTGGAAGTCACGCATTCCAACAGCACCCACTGCTCACACTTTGGTGTGTCACCGTCAGTGGTTTTCGAACAGTTTTGAAGGTACAACGGCCATCGCAGGATGTACGCAATTCAAGTGTCACCTTTTCCCGCTCTGCAGCGGCTGGAGAAGTGGGTGTGGCTCGTGCACCTCCCCATTTCCCCATTTCGGGACACTTAGGTTGTTTCCAATGTTCTCACAGGGGGTGCTTCAATGAACATCCGGTACCTAAAAGTAGAGGGGGTCCCCTCCACCCCATACTTAGGATTTTTTTTTCTTGGATTCCGTTTTAAGCTTGGAATCCCAGGGTCCCAGGGGCATCATGTTAGGGAGGTTCCCGTTAAGTCTTTGCATCCATTTACTGCCCCAGAGTAATGCCAAAGGCGATGAGTCCGAGCCTTGTCGGAGGGGCAGCCCCACCAGCAAGCAGAGAGGACTCGAGGCCCAGAGAGCGACACATTCACGGCTGCTGCTTGTTGCGAATGTGCTTCACGCTGGATGCTGTACTGAGTGCTTTATCATCGTGAACTCACCCGACCCTCACTGCCCCCTGGGAGCTGGGGCACTGAGCACGCATTATTAGTACCAGCCATGTTTACTTTTCCTATAAGGATGGTCTGTCCAATCCCATCATTGAGGAAAATCAGCGTTTCAGAAAGGTGGGCTGTATTTCTTGGGTGGCACAGGAATGGTTCAGTGGGGTGCCTATCCCCACAAGCAGGGACAAGGATCCCATCGGTCAACACCCTGTGGTAGAGCCATTCCTGGTGAAGAGGCCAGCGCTTGTCCCTGTGATATTGGGGACACTGCCTGCTGGAGCGATGTCCCAGCCTGTGGGACAGGACCCAGGGCCAAGCCCTTGGGAATACGACAGAGAACTAATAACTGAATGAAGGCGTGAGTCTGCAGACACATCCGTGGGCGAGGCGGTGACACAGGGGTACTGGTACCCCAGTGCCCCAAATATTGTCCTGGCTACCAGCCACACACAGACCCAGAATCCTCTCGTCAGCTCCAAACAAACCTCCCAGTTCCCTTTTTCCCTTTGCGGGACTTCCCACCAGGTCGAGCTGAAAGGAAGTTGGCAACCCAGCAAGAATGGTGACAGCAACACAAATCATTTCGTGTCTGCTGAAGAAAGAGGAAGAGGCAGCTGGGGCGGGGCTAGGGCTTCTTTCTCTGTCCACTGCCGTCCAGCCAAGGCTGGCCACGGGGCAGCGTGCCAACGAGGAGTTGTCTGGGGAAATCAAACAAGCCAACTCAGCGACTGTGTGTCCATGAGTCAGTCACTACCTTCACTGGTCTCAGTTTTAGTCATCTGTGAAATGGACAGAACTACCTACCTCGAGGGCAACTACGAAGATTTAAATAGGCGATAACCTGAAGAGTACTTACTCACCCAGAGCTTAGCACGCAGCATCGAGCACATGCTTCATAAAGGTCCCTAACTATCATTAGTCCAAGCCTCTCATCCCAGCACTTGGCCACCACAGTCTGGTGAAACCCCGCTCCAACAGGGCTGAGGCCCTACCCACTGGCCTACAAGTGCCCACATTAACCCTTTTCCCGATCACCACTAACCACGGAAAGCACCAGCCACCTGCCAGGCACACGGAGGCGCAGTAACTTTCAGGGAAAGACTCTTTGTCCATTCAGCAAGTGTTTATTTGAGGAGGTGACATGTGGGCTGAGACCTACACGAAGTGGGGGAGTGAGCCATGAGGACCCCCTGCCTGTGTGTGGAGACTGGACTGTAGTTGGGGGTGGATGCAGCGCGGGGGTGAGCCCAGGGAGGAGGCTCCTGCAAGAGTGCGGGTGGAAGATGACAGTGGACTAGACCAGGGTGGTGGCATGGTGATGGGAGAAATGGTCCGTTTATAGATGTATTTTTAAGGCAGAGCCCACGGGATTTACAGATGGATGGGGTGCTGAGAGAGAGAGGAGTGGAGGCCGACTCCCTGGCTTGAGACACTGGCAGGATGAAGGTCGCTTTTACTGAGACAGGAAAGGCTGTGGTTTTGGGGGGAGGGAACAAAAGTTCATGGGACATTTTCAGTCTCTGCCCTCATGCAAGCCAGCCCGGCAAGGGAGACAGATCATCAGGAAATCATTGCACAATGTAGATTCAACTGCAATCATGCTGAGTGCTAGGAGGCAGGGCTGCGTAAGGTGACCCAGGAGCGGGCGTTCAGGGAACGCTGCCTGGAGGAGGCACATCGGAGCTGAGGCCAGAAGGCTGAGGAGCCCAAGAAGAGCAAGGGAGGTGTGGAAGCTGCTGCCGCAGTGGGACAAAGTCCAAGCATGAAGGCAGTGTGGTCTCTGTGGTTGAGCTGTGGGGTTAGACAGAGCGAGGTTCAAATCCCAGACCCTTCTCTTTCTTGTTGTGTGGCCTTGAGCCGGTGACTTCACCCCACTATGCCTCAGTTTCCTCATCTAGAAAATGGGGTCATTGTGCCAACTTTGGGGGGGTGAAGCTCGGGAAACCCAGAGGGAGATGCCACCTCCCTCCCCCGAGCCTTGGTGAAAGCTGCTTTGTCAGAGAGGCTGGAAGAGGATGGGCAGGGAGTGGCTAAACCCACCGGGCTGAAACCGCAGGCCAGGGACACGGCTGCAGGCCAGCCTCCTGCCCTCGCTGCCCAGGCCATACCTGCTGGGATTTCCCCATTGGTGCAAAACAGAAATGCTCTGAAAACGCACAGCCTCCCAGCCGGCCGCAGGGCAAAGGTGTTTTTCCACAGTGAGGCCGAATTTTGTCTTAAACGACTGTGCAGGGCAGCAGGGGAGAGGAGAGGGGACTGGTCAGCAGGCAACAAGAACCCAATTTCTCCCCAGCTTTAGGGAGACAGAGTGCCTGTGGGCTGACTCCTCTACAAGCCAGCCCCCACACTCTTGCTCACACGTTTCCACCACCTGGGACCCGCTGCTTCTGCCTCCTTGATAACACCATGAAGGCACTCGTTGACTCACTCAGCAGGTACCGGATTTAGCACCTACGAGGAGCCAGGCACTGTTCTAGTCCTGGAGCTAGAACAGTGCACAGAAGTTACAAAGCTCCCGCCCTCATAGAGCTGCTGGGTGAGGCACATGTGATTAACACTGGATACATGTTATGGAGAAAAATCAAACAGGGAAAAAAAAAAGTAGCGTGGGAAATTGGCCCAGGCAGTGGGGACAGCAAGTGCAAAGGCCCTGAGGCAGGGGCCTGCTGGGTGTGCCTGAGGAATAGCAACACCACTGTGGCTGGAGCAGAGCAAACAGGTAAGGAGAAGGGACTGGGTAAGGTGACTCAGACGGGGGCTTCAGGGACTCAGGCAGAAAGGTACACAGGACCAGATCACACCGGTTAAAGACAGGATTCTGTTCTAAGCACGGCAGGCAAGGCTCTGAGGAAGAACACGGAGCAGCTTGACCGCGAGGGGAAGGACCTCATCCTCAGTGTCGGAGAGTGAGCACAGCCCCATGTCCCCCAGGGCAATGCAGAGGACACCTCCCCATCCACCACTGGGCCGTCCCCTCACTCTCCTGAGCTTCATCTGTCCCCAGCTGGAGGTGGGGACAGCCCAGACTCAGGCCACAGGGCTGCTCTGACCTCTCTGCCCATGAGTACAGACCTCCCAGGTTCCCAGGTTCCAGTGTGTCCACTGGGCCCCCTCAGACAGTCCCAAACAGGCTCTTGGAGAGCCAAGGTGTCCAAGGAGGTGGTGCCTGGCAACCAGATGCCTGCTTAGCAACAGTGGGGTGGGATGGCAGCCGGACTCCATGGCAACTGTCAACTGGGCCAGGAGACCAGGCACTACTTTAAAGGGGGGAGTCAATGGTGGCAAAAAAAAGGGGGGGATGGGGTCAGGCTCCTCTCTAAAGCAGTGTGACTCACCAACCCTCAGCAAATCCAGCCGGCGCCACTGACAGGAGTGGAGGGTCAGGCTCCACTGCCTGCCCAGCACGGGTCCCTGAGTGGTTCACTCTGCTTCTCTGGGAGCCCTCTCCCCTCTCAGGAAGGGAGACCAATGCCCACGACATGGGGACATGGGAGAATTCAGCATTAACATCAAAATGAGAACAGCAAGCCAGTGATTAGAGCCGTGATGTCCACCTATGGACTGAAGTGACTGGGTTCGATTCCCAGTCAAGGGCACGTACCTCGGTTGTAATCCCAGCCCAGGTCAAGGTGTGTGCAGGAGGCAACCAATAGATGTGTCTCTCTCTCACCTCTCTCTGTCTCTCTCTCCCCCCAACCCAACTCCCTCTCTTCCATTCTCTCTAAAAAAATGGGGGGGGGGGGGGGAAATATCCTCAAAATAATTTTTTAATGAGAACAGCAGGCCTTTAACGGAAACACTGATTTGGTGCCAGGCTCTGTGCTACGTATTTTACATGCCATTATCTCATTTAATTCTCCTGAGGTAGGTGGTATAATTTATTAATCCCATTTCACAAGTTAGAAAACTGAGGCACTAAGAGATAAAGTATCACACGCAGTGAGGGTCCGACCTCCATGCCAGGCCTCTGAACCACACCGTCACCGTCTCTGGTGTGTAAAGGGCCTAGGGTGCTTCTCTCACCCACTGGTCCAGCCAGCAAGTATCCTATATAATAAAGAGGTAATATGCAAATTGGCCCTCACGCCCTCGCACAAGATGGCCACCCCCATGTGGTCAAAGATGGCCACCATAAGATGGCCAGCAGGGGAGGGTAGTTGTGGATGATCAGGCCTGCAGGGGAGAGCAGTTGGGGGTGACCAGGCTTGCAGGGGAGGGCAGTTGGGATAACCAGGCATGCAAGGGAGGGAAGTTGGGGGTGACTTGGCCAGCAGGGGAGGGCAGTTGGGCGATACCGGGCCAGCAGGGGAGGGCAGTTGGGGGCAATCAGGCTGGGAGGGGAGTGGTTAGGCATTGATCAGGCTAGCAGAGGAGTGGTTAGGGGGTGATCAGGCTGACAGGCAGGTGAGCAGCTAGGAGCCAGCATTCCAAGATTGTGAGAGGGACGTCCGACTGCCGATTTAGTCCCGATCCCTGGGATCGGGACTAAATCGGCAGTCGGACATCCCCTGAGGAATCCCAGATTGGAGAGGGTGCAGGCTGGGCTGAGGGACACCCTCCCCCCAGTGCACGAAATTTGTGCACTGGGCCTCTAGTTTATAATAATGACAAGAGTAGTTGCTGATGTTTACCGAGCGTGTTTTATGGGCCAGGCACTGTTCTAAGCACTCCATTGCACTGGCTCACAACCTTGTGAGATGGCCACGGTGAGCAGTCCTTTTCACACAGGAGCAAACGGAGGCACCAGGAAGTGAAGCAACGTGCCTAATTAAGGTTCACTAGTACAGGGGGGCATGCAGCTCAAACACAGGCCTTCTGACACCAAACCCACCCGTCACAGCAGGCACGCAGTAGGTGTTCCTCAATCACGATCTGCGTGCGATGATGGAAAAGCCTCGGAGCCCCCAATTCCCTGACTCTGCAGCCTGAAGCCTGAGGCCCAGATGCCTCCTCTCCCCCTGCCCCCCTCCCCCCGCCCCGCCACACCCCACCATTCTCCTGAGGGTGTGACGGCTCTCACTGGAATCTCCATCCTAGGCAGCCCCGCAGAAGGCTGTTAACCCCAGTATCCCTCTTGACCATGAGGCTGGACCTTCATCCCACCCACCCACCGCCACCTGGAATTATCCTCAGACAGATCCTGCAGGCAAAGAAACGACTCCTTAAGGTCATATCACAAATATCTGAGAACAAGCCCTGACAGTGTCCCGCGGGTGGGGAGGTGAGCAGCTTAGATGCTGACAGGGGCTCCAGGCAGCCAGAACAATACAGAATGAACTCTGATATAATGACCATAGGCCTCAGGGTCACAGCAAAGCCAAGTTGCATGGCCTGGGGCCAGCAGCTCCAGCTCTGAGACTTAGCTTCCACATCTGTAAAATGGCACAAAGATCAGAGGAGAGGTCAAAGATGAAGGCTGAGAACTGCATCAAAAACAGCTCTGACTGCAATTGTTATGATTCCTCCACCACCACCACCACCACCATCATCATCATCAGAGGCTACAAACACCAAAGCCTACAGAAGCCATGCAGGTAGGAAG
This sequence comes from Cnephaeus nilssonii, assembly GCF_951640355.1. Classification (NCBI taxonomy): domain Eukaryota; kingdom Metazoa; phylum Chordata; class Mammalia; order Chiroptera; family Vespertilionidae; genus Cnephaeus; species Cnephaeus nilssonii. The sequence continues at coordinate 66,830,220 of NC_137082.1, read as the reverse complement.
GACAAGTGAAGCTGGCCAGGGGTAGCACCAAAGGAAGAGGGTGGGGATTGCGGCAAACTGGAGAGCAAATGCTCATCTAACGGGACTGCTGCAACTCTGCTCTCGTCACTGTCGCCGGGCAGAAATACAGCCAGAGCTCCCTGTTTTCCAAGAGAAATTGGAAATCTAGATTTTTGTGACAATTTTTCCAATTTTTAAAACCCTGTGCTAGCTAATTCTGAAATGCACATAAAAAGCAAAGGAGCTAGAATAGCCAACATAATTTTGAAAAAGAATAATGTTGGAGGATACACACCTTTCTAACTTTGAGAATTACTCTAAAGTTATAGTAATCAAGACAATATGGTACTGGCCAAAGGTAAAGACCCATGGGTCGCCGAAACCGGTTTGGCTCATTGGATAGAGCGTCGGCCTGTGGACTCAAGGGTCCCAGGTTCGATTCCGGTCAAGGGCATGTACATCAGGTAGCTGATCGATGTTTCTCTCTCATCGATGTTTCTAACTCTCTATCCCTCTCTCTTCCTCTCTGTAAAAAATCAATAAAATATATTTTAAAAAAAAAAAGACCCATGGGTCAAAGGTATGGAATAGGGTCAAAAACAGACCCACACAAACGTGACTGCTTGATTTGTGAGAAAGATACAAAGGCAATTCAATGGAGAAAGGACGGGCTTTTCAACAGATGGTACACGAACAGCTGACTTCCTATGCAAATTAACGAACCTGAGCCTATACTACACAGCTCATACAAGAGTAACTCAAAATGGATCATAGATGTAAATGTAAAATTTTTAGAAGAAAACTTTTGTGGCCTCAGGTTAAGCAAAAAGTCCTTAGATATGACATTAAAAGGAAGATCCATAAGAGAAAAATAAATCAATTAAAATGTAAAACTTTTGCTGTGCCAAGAGAATGAAAAGACCAGCTACAGAATGGGAGAAAAGATTTGCAAATGACATATCTGACAAGGAATCTATATCCAGAATATAAGCATAAATTCAATAGTAAGAAAACAACCCAATAAAAAAATGGTTCCAAGACCTGAACATACACTTCACCGAAGAGGCTATATGGATGATAAATATGGACATGAAAAGACACTCAAGCCCTGGCCAGGTGGCTCAGTTGGTTGGAGTGTCATCCCATACACTAAAAGATTGTTGGATTCGATTCGATCCCTGGTCAGGGCATATATCTGGGTTGTGAATCCAATCCACGGTTGAGGCAGCAACCGATCAATGTTTCTCTCTCTCACATCAATGTTTCTCTCTCTCTCTCTCTCTCTCTCTCTCTCTCTCTCTCTCTCTCTCTCTCTCCTTTATCTCTAAAATCAATAAACATATCCTTGGGTGCAGATAAAAAAAAAATTCAACAGCATTGGTCATTAGGGAAATGTACATTAAAACCACAATAAGAGAGCATTATATTTCTATAAGAATGACTTTAAAAAAACCTGAGAATAACAAGTGCAGATGAGGATGTGAAACCACAGACCTCTCAGGTATTGCCAGTGGGAATGTGAAATGGTATCGCACCTTTTCAAAACAATTTGGCAATTTTTCATAAAGTGAGGCATCCAACTTAGCATATGGCCTCACTCCTGGCCATTTACCTAGATGAATGAAAACTTACGTTCACCCAAAAACCTCTACACAAATATTTATAGCAACTCTACTTATATATTGCCAAAAACTGGAAACAATGTGTCCTTCAATGAGTGGAATGGATAAATAGGCAGTGGCATACCCAAACAACAAGACAGGACTCAGCAATGAAACGGAACAAACTACTGGCACACAGGACCACAAAGGCCGAATGTGGAGTGAAAGAAGCCAGCCTCGAAAGGCCGCGTGCTATGTGGTTCCATTCCTGTGGAATAAGTATGTTCTGGAAAAGGCAAAACTACAGGGACAGAAACCAGACAAGTGGCTGTCAGGGGTTATAGATGCAGGAGAGTGTGACCTGTCTGTGGCCACATGGGAGAATTTTTGGGGTGATGGAACTGATCTATATCCAGATTGCACTGTAGGAACATGACTCTATACGTGTATTAAAACTCATAAAACTCTACACCCCCCAAAAGTCATTTATAGTGTATGTAAATGTTTTAATTAAATCTTTTTTAAAATCTCACACTGGGTATCAAAAGAGACTTGGGGGTTTTTTAATACCTATATAGATAGGATGACACAGAATTATACATGTGCATATGTGTGAATTAATACATACACATAGCCTGGCCATTGTGGCTCAGTGGTTGAGTGTCAACCTATGGTCATGGTTCAATTACCAGTCAGGGCACATGCCCAGGTTTCGGGCTCAATCCCCAGTTGGGGGCATGCAGGAGGCAGCTGACCGATAATTCTCTCTCATCATTGGATGTTTCTATCTCTCTCTCCCTCTCCCTTTCTCTCTCTGAAATCAATAAAAACATATTAAATACACACACACACACACACACACACACACACACACATTTCCTAATTCTATACACTGAGAGGCCCCAGACGTAAAGTAGCAATGAGCACACCCAGCACAGAGATCTAGGTTTCTAAACACCATCTATCCTGTAATTTACACACACACACACACACACACACACACACACACACACACACACACACAAAACTTGGATAACGGGTTGATTCCAGATCCAGGACAGAAAATCATGTGATGCCAGCAAGTAAAGAAATGCTCAAGAGAAAGAGAAAGGAAATCTGTGATGACAGGACGCCCGCCTCTCCTGGGCAGGACCCTGGGAATGCCTCCTTTGCCAGGGCCATGCCCACCCACATACCCCTGCCACATGTCCATGAAGCCTCTCCCCCACTTCCCACACTCCTTGTGCCAGAAAGTCAACCACTTACCAGGAGGCCCCACCTCCCAGGACTCTTCTAATTTAAGGTTAGCATCAAAAGGGGGAGGCCTGCTAGTCTCCCATGGAAACGTGAGCAATATATGGGTGGTCTGCCTGCCAGGGCTGGGGCTGCTGACCTGCTGAATGCTCTGCTGCAGAGCCCAGAGACTGCAAGAAGTCAGTGAATTTCTAAGGGACTCAGTTTCTCCAGCTACAAAATGGGAATAACCACATCTACACTGAACTTCTCCAAGGGATGTCCTGAAGATCAAAAAGTGCCCTAAAGAAGTTCAAAACAGCAAACATCAGACCAGTGTAAAATAATGATGATGATCTAACATTCGTTGAGATATGTGTGTGTGTGTGTGTGTGTGTGTGTGTGTGTATTAGTGTTTTCTAAATTTTTTACAGAAACTCCTGCATGTAATTCTCTCAACAACCTTATCATTAGCCCCTTTTACAAATGAGAAAACTGAGGCCCAGAGAAGTAAAGCAACTTATCTATGGTCACGCAACCAACAAGTAGTAGAATGACAACTAGATCAGAGTCTGTGCATTTTACATGCGTTAACACACTTTCTTTTCACAGTAACCCCAATGATGGGTACCATCATCATCCACATTTTACAGATGAGGAAACTGAAGCCCAGAGAGTTTAAATGACTTACTGGTTACAGATGGATGAACCCATCCTGTACAAAGGTCAACAGGGCAAGAGTCAGGAGACCTGGGCTCTGGGGCCACGTGTGACTCAACCTGGCCACACAGTCACTCGCAAGCTCTACCCCTGCTGAGTCTTGGTGCCGTCATAAGCCACTAAGGATTGTGAAGGATTCTCAACATGCTTGCAGAGTATGCTTGTGATGATCTGACTTAAAATAACAGCTGGTCAGGGAAGGTCTTCTGAGGAGGTAAAGTTTCAGCAGAAAACGGAAGGGTGATAGGCACAAGCCATCGAGATGTCTGAGAGGGAACAGCTCAGGCAAGAAACTAGAGGCAGGACTGTGCTCAGAGGGTCTGTGGAACAGTAAGATCCATAAAGGACTTTGGCTTTTACTCCAAGTGTGGTGAGGAACGCCAGGAGAGGTATCACAAGGGAAGGGTAGTGAGCAAATGGGTATCCTGGTCTGACTTTGGTTTGAACCAGATCCCTCTGGTTGCTGTGGAGAGAATGGAGTAGAGGCAACGTTATCGGATCTACTGCAATAGCCCAAGCAAAAGATGAGAGGGATTTAAACCAGCATGTTGGTCAAAGCGCGGTCTCTGGAGCCAGGTGGCATGGATTCAGATCTCAGGTCTGCCAATTACTGCTGTGTGACCTTAGGCAAGGGGCTTTCCCTCTCTGAACGTCGATGTCCTCATCTGTAAAATGAAGGTGAAAAGAATGCATACCTGACAGGGTTTTATGAAGGTTAATGGAGATACTACTGCAAAGTGCATGAAAGAGATAACCCTATATTGGCATGTAGAGAGCACACTAATGGTTAAATAAGGTGGTGGCAGGGAAGGAGGTGAGAATTAAATGATTTGAAGGCTGACCAATGGGATTTGATGCTGGACTGGACAGAGAGGATCAAGAGTGACTCCTACCCTGGCCTGTGTGGCTCAGCTGGCTGAGTGTCGTCACATGCACCAAAAGGTCGCTGGTTCGATTACCGGTCAGGGCACATGCCCTGGTTATGGCTTTAACCCCTGGTAGGAGGCAACCGATAGATGTTTCTCTCTCACACTGATGTTTCTCTCTCTCCCCTTCTCCCTTCCTTTCTCTCTAAAATCAATACAAACATTTTTTTTTTAAAGAGTGACTCCCAAGTTTCTGGCCTGAGCAACCGGAAGGAAGGAGCTGACGTTAACTGAGATGGGAATCCAGAGACGAGGTGAGATCACTGGGAAGAAAGGAGATCCCCAGGCTGAGCCCAGCATGCCCCGACCATCAGAGCTCAGGAGGAGCAGAATCAGCAAAGGAGCCGGAGCGGGCCCAGGGAAAAGCAGGAGCCCACCACCCTGTAATCGTCCCCTGCTTGTTTCAGGAATGAGGCTGGTCTGTCCCCTCCACCACTCTTCAACTTCTCCAGAACAGAGACACATCCTACAAGGCTCCTCTGTGTCTACTCCACCACCCGTTATCCAAGTACCACCATGCCTTCAAACTACTTCAAACAAGCTGACTGCTTCTAAAACCATTCCCCAAACAGCTCGCCGGGGCAAAACGAGAGCAATAGTTGCAAAGGGAAACTACAAGTGTTGCAAAAGATACTAGATTTCATGAGGTCCATGAAAGCGATGCTGGGAAACAACAGCCAGCTGCCAAGCAAAGCGGTAAACACGCGAAGACCTGGAGGGCAGACAAGTTCACGTCGCCAGGGCGAGGAGCCAAAGGAGACCAGAGAGGAGCGTTCCAGTGGAGGTGGTCTGAACAGCACAGACAGGCATGCCGGAGAACCACAACGGGCTCTAAAGTTTTTTGCAAAATGCCACTTTATCCTCATGCTATTTATCATCACACTGTAAAGGGCAGCCTGACATGAATGGCATCAGATCATGCAATCACCGAATTTTATCAGAAAAACAATGCATCCCCCGTGGAGAAAAACCAACATTTGATTTCCTCTGTGCTGAGTCTTAGAACTCACTCCAAGTTGCCACTATATCCTGAATACTATTATCCTAATGAATGAACGGGTGAAATTCAACTTATTTTTAGGTGTCCACATCTAGCCCCTCCTCCACATGCACTCCCCAAGTGACCACGTTAGGGCCATCTTCAATGGATTCTCGGCAGCAGGCCTTGCTCCGGTGCCAATCAATCCGTGATGGGGAGGCCGACCTGGGTCTGCAGACTGCTCGGCTCTCTTGGACCCACAGGCCTTCCCCTCTTCTGGGGAAGCCCCTTCACTGGGAGCAAGAAGCTGATTTGCCCACAGGAAGCACAAACCCACCAGAAGAGAAAACTAAGCGGATTGCTGAGCATGCAGCCTTGAGTGGGAAATGTCCAGCATCCTCTCCCGAAGCCATCTGCCCCCACAGCAGCCCCCTCCCACCCTGCTGGACCAGCAGGAAGCAACCATTAGCTACCCAGCCTGTCACCAGTGGGCCCATCCTTGGGAAATCTCTTAAAGTTTTGACTTTAAATGAGATATAAATTATAAAGTGTACATATTTAAGTGTTGATCTGCCTATGAGTACCCTGCCCAGGGTGGGAGGGTGTCTTATCTATCAGGCCAGCTGGAGGACAGCAGGCAGCAGCTGACCAGCTTCCACCAGTAATAAGTGAAGGCCAACAGCAGGCCAGAGGTCGCCATTGAGACTCAGTCATTAAAAAATGCTTAGGATGCTAAGGGCTGCTGGTGCCCTGTGCTGGCCACTCTGCCCCAAGACACTGGCTTCAGGACTCCTCCCTCGGTAGTGATCAGGCTTGGCTTCAGACACTGGGGAGGCCCAGCACTCCCCAATCCCCTTCCAGGGGCCTGGCACCTGGGTGGCAGAGCTGTCTAGGCCAGTTTGAAGCTCAGGAACCATTGCTGATATGCAAACTCTGGGCGTCCCCTCTGACCCTGGGGAAGAGGCCCTCACCTCCTCGACCGTAGCCAAAACTCATTCCACCTGGTCACCCTCTCTGGGCCTGTAGCATCAACCTTCACGATTTTAGTCCCCCGGCCATTCGGGCCCATCCAGTAGCCCCAGCTCATATATTTCACAAATATCTGTGCGCTCCTACCCTGGGCTGGGCAATGAAGATGCAGGGAATGAGAGAAATAACCCAGAGCTCACTTGTAGTGAAGGGAGCCAGGTTACCAACAAACCAACAAACACATAGACGGGATACCGCTGGGGAAGGGGTGGGGTTTCTGGATGATGATCAGGGAAGACCCCCTGGAGAAGGGTATTGGCGGGAGAAAGCCTCACAGGGGCAGATGAGGTGGATTCTGGGGGACACGGTCCCACAGTGGGAAGAGAAGTGAGGCAGGACTGTGCAGAGGTGTCAGAGGAGCCACGGGGGGGGTGGGGGGGGCAATGTGGCTCCAAAGAAGGGGGAGGTAGAAGGGGGATCAGACTCAGCTGACCCAGGAATCTAGGTTTGCACAAAGTTCCCTGGGAAAGGGGCCTATGCCACGCTGAAGATGCGGGGGGGCGGGGGGGGCGGGGGACAAATTAGACTCCTTTGGAGGACAAATTAGTGTCCTCAGAGGAAGCAAACCAATCCCCTGCTGGATTCATCCTACAGAGACACCAGCACCTGTGGCCCAAGGCATGCCATGCCAAGGAGACAGAAAGCAAAGCAGTGAAGGACAAGCATTCTCAAGGGAGGAGAGAGGATGGGAGAGGGAAGGAAAGCGAAAAGAGAGAGAGAGAGAAAGGAGAGAGGGAGGGAAGGAAAAGAGGGACAGGAGAGAGGAGAACTGGGGAGAGTAGAAAGAGAAAGGAAGGAGGAGAGAAGAGGGGGAGGAGGGGAAAGAAAGGGAGGACAGAGAGTCGGGGGAGGGGAGGCGTAGAAAGGACAAGAGGTCACTGGGGTGGTCAAAGCATCTCTGGCTGATGACCCATGACCCTCCTAGTCCCCACTCCCCATCCCACACCCTGAGAACTTCTCAGAAGCCCCCTTGACCACAGCATGCTGGTGACCCTCTGGGGATTCATTCCTGGGGCGTCACTGGTGGACGATACTCCGCACGCCCTCCCTGCCCACCATGGTGGTGAGTGATGGGTTTCTAGTGCCCCCATCAGCCTCAGGCCCTCCCAGAAGAGAGGCGGGGAGAATCCTGTAACCCTGGAAACAGACACTTGCGTCTGCTTGCCCAGGCCACAGGGCTACATGTCACCTCTGAATATCCTCATCTCAGAATCACGTCCTGACTGGCCAATGAGTTCTGCTAAAAGGCATCATAAAAAAATAAAGGCATCCTTTAATGAGAAAAAAAAGAAAGAAAGAAAGAGGCTAAATCCCAAATATCACATGTAACAAATGTTTGAAGGACCAATGAATGCCCGGAAGCCCAATGACCACAGAGAGCCCCCAGCCAACCAGGATCCACAATGTAATGTTTCAAAGGCCTGAGCACTTTCTACCTCACCTGTTCTTTCTGCTGCTCACAACATTATATATTTACATAAAAGAAAAAAAAACTTCCAAAAAACTAAAACAGAAACCCCCATTTTTGCAAGGAATTTTATAAGCAGATCTGGAGGTACTGGAAGGATTAAAGAAACCCCTAAAGAAGTCTGGTTGCAAAATGTTTTAAAAGAAAAAAAAGAAAGCTTTTCATGTAGAAAACACCCACTGGTACATTTTTAAAGTCTAATTTTGAAAAATGATCAAAACACTTTTCTTTCTCCCAACAACCCAAATTACAAGTGGCCACCAGATGCTGGGGTCTGGAAATACGACTGTGGTTTGTTTTATTTTCTTTGTTTTTAAGAAACCTAAAAATTAGGGAAGTCGCAAATACCCGGGAAAGACACACGAGGAGGACTGCCCATGTGGCGACTGCACTTCAACGGCCAGAGGCTTCCCCGGGAGCGCACCCAGCAACCCGCGGACTGACACCAGAGTGGGGACTAGGGTGGGGGGGGCACCCCCGAATGGAATTGTCATTCACTTGATGCAGTTAAAAGGCCCATGGGAAGTGCTCTGTAAGCCGAGAACATTTCACTGGTCAGAAGGCATCCCCCGTGGAACCCCGTTCTCCACCACAGAGGCACAGGCGGGCAGCGTCCTGGAGCTTTTCTGCAGGACGCAGGGCACATGTCTGGGGATATGACGTAACCTGGTGAAGTGAATTCATCTACGAATGAGTCATGAAAGCAGCCCTCAAATGCCCTTCAGAAATCTCGGTTGCAGAACGCACAACATAGATGCAAAGGCCCACCCCACCCCTCACTTCAAACAGGAATCTCCTCTTTTTCAAATAAGCTAAGCACCCCCACTACAATGGCAGGCTTCTCACCAGCTTCTATTTCCCCTTTTTAAGAAAAAAAAATATTTTGTAATTATTTCAGAGAGGAAAGGCGAGGGAGGGAGAGGAGAGAGGGAGAAACATCAATGATGAGAGAGAATCCCTGATCAGCCACCTCCTGCACACCACACCCCACAATGGATACTAAGCCCGAAACCCAGGCATATGCCCTGACCGGGAATCAAACCATGACCTTCTGGCTCCTAAATCGACGCTCAACCACTGAGCCACACCAGTTGGGCTACTTCCCCTTTTTTAAGTAAAGCACCCCATTGCTGCTTGAGGGGTGTTCTCCATCCTCCACCTGAGCCACAGAGGGCACACGAATGAAGCCAATGGAAAGAGTAGTAGAACTAAGAGATGGACACTGAGCCCCTAGATCAAACTCTACCTGAAACGGATGTCCTAGCTTCCTGACCTATTACATTTTCTCTCTTGTTTATGTCAGTTGGGTTTGGGTTTTTCAGTCAACTACACAGAGTCTACCGTGTAAGGATTTAGTCAAATCCATTTGGGGCCACCCCAAACTCAGCCTCTCACACAGGAGTCAGTCATAGTAACACAACTCTCATCCAGGAGGGGAAGAAGAGGCACAACATCAGTCCGCTGATGAATGGGATACGAAGGGGAGGGGGCGGCCCCCACAAAGACCCACTTGTGCAGAGCTCAGAGGAGGGGCGGGGCCCCGGCTGCTGTGGGAACCACGAATGCTTTGTGAACCCTCCCCCGCTGAGCTCTAGCAGGAACAGCTCTTCTCCCTCCAAGTCTCCAACTCAGATGCTCAGGCCAAAAGCCCAGAGTGTCCTCCGGGCAGCAGCAAGTGGGAGGCAGTGACGGGGGCTCACCCTCAGGGCCCTGCCTGGGCAGGGTCAGCTCCTGAGAGGAGCTCCCCCCTTGCCTCACTCCCCCTACTCCCATGGATTCCGGTCCCTCCACCCACAGCCAACCATCAGCACATCCCGTGGAGTCCACCTTCTAAATCTCTCTCTCTCTTCTCTCCACGTCCCTGGTCAAGGCCACCATCATCTCCCACCTGGACTACCGCAGTGCCTCCTCCCTGGTCTGCCTGCTGCCCCTCCTGCCCCAATCCACGCAGCACAGAGGGATCGCTTAAAAATAAAATCCACTCCTGCTCTCAACCCTCCAATGGCTGGCGCACCTGGGAAAAAATCCCAATGCCTCACCTGGTTGGAAAGAGCTGGCCCCAGCCCGCTCCCTACTCGCCCACTTCTCCTCCCTCCCACCTCACCCCTCGGGACCTTTGCACTTGCAATTCCTTTTGCCCAAACAACTCTCTTCAAGAACTCTCTTCCCATCGCTCAGTGACAATGCCATCTCCTTGCTAGGCCTCTCCTGACGGCCCCGGCTAACGCAGCCCATCCTGACCCACCCCGGATGCCATCACCCCTGCTTACCAGGAATCACAGCCCTGACCACTGTGCCTCATTCCTCAGTCCCTGTCTCCCACCCATCCCAAGCTCCCTTGAATGTGAGGCCCACACAGTCAGGAACAATTCTCCCATCAGCCCGCATGCCCAGCACCCACCCAGATCAGGAACTCCAAAACTATTTGGTAAATCAAAAAAACAAAACCCTATGTTGGCTTCCAGATCAAATGTCACCCCTCCCGGCCTCTCCATCGAGGTGATCTCTGGTGACCTCCCGGAGTTCACTGACACAGGGCTCCTGGCACCGCGTGGTGCACGTCCCCCGCCGCACGCCAGCTGCTGAGTTCTCGCCTGACCTTTCCCATGACAGTAAAAGCTACTGGTGGAAAGCCCGTGTCTGAAACACCCAGCCACCCTGGGCCTGGCGTGATCTGTGAACTCTGTGTTTGCCTCACGACGGGTTTCCCCAGGTCTGCCCAGCAATGAAGGAAGAGGCGAAATCAGGGCAACACTCAAGAATATTTTCATTTTGATATTAATGACTATGGTGACCATGTCAAACCCATGATTCGTGAACATCATTGCTTGAGATGAGACTGAAGTTTTTTTTAAAAGGGAGGAGTGTCAGATGAAGTAAAAATATTATATAATAATGTTGCAGCTGGTATATGAATGTGACAAAAATCATGAGACTGGTACAGGAATGAGAAAATTTTAGGCAACACTAACTGGATGGATGGATGGATGGATGGATGGATGGATGGATGGATATGTAGATGGATGGGTGGATGGATGAACAGGGGGGATGGAAGAAGTAAAAGAATGAAGTAAAGGGGAGAAAAAATCAAAAAGAACAGGTATTAGCACATAATAGGTGCTCAGTAAACATCCTGAATTAACCCATTAGCAAAGAAAGCAGTACAGACAAGAGCCCAAGGGAAGAGCCTGGGGCCCGGACCCACACTTCTGGTCCACATCCTGACTCAGTCTCTGCTCTCTCTCTCTGGGACCCTGGGCATGTGATACAACCTCTCTGGGCCTCGGTTTCCTCATCCATAAAATGGGACACTAACAATACCTCTATCAAGGCTGTTGAAGGAATAAGTGAGTTACTATATGTAGAATGCTCAGAACACATCCTGATTCATCCCAAGTGTTTGATAAATATCAGCTAATAGAATGATGAGTAAATTACTGAACCCATCCTAGGACTGGGACATGAAAAAGACGCAAAATCGAACCATTCATTCTTTCAGAAGCAACCTGAAGCTCCAGTGGCCTCTCTAGAAAGTTTTCCAGGAATGGAAGAGAAAAAAAAGGGGGGAACAAGAGGACCCCCTCCTTATAGGCTCAAAGGAGAAAGGAGGGAACTAGGCTGCAAGGTCATTAAGTTTGACAGGGAAAAAAGAACTTTAACATGAGTGGGGGGAAAAACAGATAAATTCAGTAGCCAGGCTGTCTCTCCAGAGAGCTAAATTCTGTTGTGCTAATTCTGCAAGCCAGCTTTTCCTAGCCTCCAAGGAGCTCTTGCCTAAATTAGTGCCTGCAACATGCCGGGAAGAAGAAGAAGAAAGGGAAGGTGGAGAGAGGCAGCGAAGGGCTGGGTATGCCCCCAAGGAAGTAGGGTCTGCTCTGTCCCACCCAAGTCCTGAACACCGAAAGGGTGAGCGTGGGATCCCAAGCCTTTCCTCAAGGCCTAGGCCAGCGGCTGTAGGTCATACCCAAGGCTCACAGCCCAACCCTCAGTGCATCCAACACTTTCCCTGCCACATCCCAACCTCCTGAGCAGCAAGCCCTTCTTCCTCCATCTACCCACCCCCTGCGCCCACCTGAGAGCACCTGCTCCCATCAGCTCCCATCCTCCCAATCAACTAAAACATCACTGGCTGCTCAGGTGGCTGGTTCACTGCCTGAGGACCCCAATGTGCACTTATTTCTGGGCATGTGAGAGAGACACAGAGGAGACAGAGACAGAGAAGGCATCATGTACATATTCTATGAACGTAGCGTGCCACTCGTGCAGAAAGTAACACCCTGGCTCACTGGCCCGAGACTGTGCGGATTCCTATGCGGACGCACGTTCACATCACTCCCGGCAGCAAACACAGGGACCCGCAGCACACGGAAATGAAGAGCCCCCTTCACACTGCTTCTGCCAGATGGCGGAGCCTTGGCAATTACCGCGTGTGTCTGCACGTCTGGGCGCTTGTCTCTGTGCAATAGTAACAACAGCTGACATGACCGAGTTCTGTGCCAGGTGCTGTCCTAGGTGCCACATCAACCCAACAACAGCGCTATGATCATTACCCCTCGTTGACAGATGCGGAAACTGAGGCACAGATCACTTGCTCCACGATCACACTGCTGGGATGACAGCCCAGGCAGTCTCGCTCCCAAGCGGGCACCTGATGTCACCGTTTTAGGACGCTAGGCCCCGTGGGCACGCTCATCGCAGTTCACGTGTTCATCCCTGAAGCAGTGTGTCAGCCCCGTTTCACAGACAGGCACATACGCAAACAGAGGCACCAGAACACTGTGTAACGTGCCCAACGCCACCGCTGGGAAGTGGCAGGGCAGGGGTTTGAACCAGGTATTGAAAGGCTAGTTCCCAGGCTCCGAGGAGCCCGGAAGCTTCCAGCGGCAGAAAGGTAGTTAACTCCCAAAGTCAAAGGCAAGGGGTGTACAATGAGCACCCAGTATGAGCAAGCCAGGGTTTTATGACCCCGGGGGTGAGAGGGAGGGATCCCAAAAGGACCAGCTGCCACTGAGGCCCTCGACAAGCCCACCGTGCCGGCCAGGGGCTGAATTTAAACGAGACTGGCACAGACCCAAGCCAGAAGCCCTCAGGGGAGGTGGGTGCCCAAGGTCCAGGATTGCAGGCCGTCAAGGTCAAAGCCCAACCACACCCCCTCCCCCACCAAGTTACCCCAGGGGCAGAGTGTGCAAACTGGCAGCCCACGGGTTTGGCCCACAGATGTGTTTTGTTTGGCCAACAGCAGTGTTTGTTAAAAAATATGATTGAGTTGCCAACTTTTCAAAAGCAAGTGATTTCATACCAAAAACTCCACATTTCCGCCTGTTGGAAAACATCTTTAAAAAGTCAGGAGATCTGGCAATACGGGGCTTGTGTTCCCACACAGGAACTGCTGCTCGGGGCGGTGAAGCGGCCGCCCCCTGTACACGGGACTCAGGGCACGTGCTCTCCCGGTCTCCAGAAGGCAGGGGAGTCAGAGGCCTGGGCCCCACAGCCGGACCGCCAGGGCCCACTCACTCGGATATGTCCTCTCCTCATTGTATGGCCTTGGGCAAATGAATGCTGTGCCTCAACTTCCTCGTCTGTGTAACAGTAGCCACTCCACAGGACTGGTGCCTGGTACCCTCAGCACTCAGTAAATGTTAAATAGCATTGCTGTCTCCCCAACATCAAGCCCAAGGGCTTGAAGCACTATTTTTGTAATAATTGGAGCTAGCACGTCTAGTACCTGCTATGTGCCTCATACTGTTCTAAGAGTGATACTTTTATAGACTCATTTGATCTTCCCAAGAAACCCATGAGACCACTCCTAGATATATACTCAAGAGAAATTAAAACCTATGTCTATATAAAAACTTGCACACGAATGTTCATAGAGCATTATTCACAACAGCCAAACAGTGCACACAACCCAAATGTCCATGAACTCATAAGTGGATAAACAATTGCAATATATCCATATTGCGGAATATTATTTTAAACTTTTTTTTCAAATATATTTTTATTGACTTCAGAGAGGAAGAGAGAGAAACATCACTGATGAGAGAGAATCATGGATCAGCTGCCTCCTGCACGCCCCTAAGGGATGGCGGCCGAAACCGGGCATGTGCCCTGACCGGGAATCCAACTGTGACCACCTGGTTCACAGTTCGATGCTCAACCACTGAGCCAACCACTGGGCCAGGTGGTGGAATATTATTCAGCCATGTAAAGGAATAAAATTCTGGCACATGCTACAACCTTGAAAGAAGGTTCATTATGCTACATGAAATAAGCCAAACACAAGAGATCATGTATTTATGGTCCCATTTACGTGAAACGTTCAAATCTATCGATACAGAGTAGATCAGTGGTTGTCAGGGGTTGGGAGAGGGGAAGAAAGGAGAGTGACTTCTAATGAGTTTAGGGTTTCTTTTCAAGGTGATGAAATGTTCTGGGATGAGAAAGCAGTGATGGTGCCCAGCCTTGTGACTATCTAACAGTCCCTGGAGTGGACGCTTTAACAGAGTGAATTTTATGGTACGTCAATTATATCGTAATTTTTAATTTTTTTTAAAAAGAAACCTATAAAAGATGTTCTTATTATCTCCATTTTATAGATTAAAAGTTGAGGCACAGAGATTACAGATATCTATTTCTCAATATCCTTGCTGATAGTGAAAGTGGAGAGAAAAAAAAATAGGTAGTGAGTGAGGGTAGTGTGACTCACACCTGGTGTGACTTTTCAGAGCCATGGGCATGAGTTTGCAAACCTCAACCAGGCAAATCATTTCCTCTCTCTGGACTCCAGTCAAAGGCCAGACTGGAATGACTCTTATCTAGATCCCCCTAAGGTCCCCGAGCATCCTACAAGTCCAGGCACTGCCGTGAAGCATTATTTATTCATGCCTATAGGAATAGCTACGGCCATTAATAAATGATTACCTTAACGACCCACAGTGGGAACTGGCCCGCTCCCAGGGCCATGGGAAGAAAACATCCTGGGTTTCCCAAGTCCAAGCCCTTCACGTGGCTGGCTCAGATGTCAGAGCAGGGGGCCTCGGCAGCCCACCTCTCCCAAGAGGGTCCAGCCAGGAGGACCGTCCCATTAGGTGGGAGGATTCCTTACTCACTAATGGGAAGATTACCTTCCTGGGGTAGAGGACCCCGTCCCTCACCAGAAGGTCCCTGCCATGGGACAACAGGACCTCCTCTCCCTCACTGGACAGGAAGACCCACCCACCCCACTTGGAGCAGCAGGAACTCACTGGCCTGGTGGGGGTGGGAGCCACAGCTCCTCTGCACATGAGCCCCTATAAAGTGTGGTCCTTTCTCTGAGCACGGAAGGGTCCTCAAGGTGCCCTGCAGTAGGAGACTCCGAGCCAGCCCCATTCTCAGATGCAGGACCAACCTGCAAACGATGCATTAGAAGGCAGGCAGAGAGGGAGAGACAGTGGGAAAGAAACAGAGGCACAAACAGTAAGACAGGAAGAAAAACAGGAGGGTGGGCAGGGGGAAGGAAAGTCCTGGGTTGACAGAGCCCCAGAAGGAGGCTGAAGAATGAAAACAAGAACGCTCCAACCCAGAAGCAAAGAGTCCAGGAAGAAGAGAGGAGACCCAGCAGGGCCCTTCCTTTGAGGACCTTCCCACACAGCGAGCAGTGCCAGCCCTGCCCAGGAATCTCCATCAGTGGGAGGCTGGGGGCAGCTTCCCCAGCCAGGCAGGAGCCTGCCAGAGTGGCCTCAGCGGAGGAGGAAGCAGGCTGATGAGGCTGGGGGCTGGGCCTGGGAGTGCCAAGCGTCCAGCCAGGTTGCCATGGCCACGGAGACAAAGAGAGGGGCTGATGAGAGACCTGGGACAGTTCCCCAAGAGGGGCCCCAGCCACCTACAGCTCCCAGGGAAGCGAGCCTCTCTCTAGGACCTGCTTAACCAGGGCTCCAGGCTGTTGGCCAACCGCACTTCCAAGAGGAGAGGCCCGTAGATCAGGACCTACAGGACCTATCCGGCTGCACAGGCTGGAAAGGGGCAGTGAAAATCGTGGCCCAGGCAGGGTCAGCAAAAAGAAAGGTGCCCCCGCCCCTTGCTGAGCATCCATACCCTGCAGCCAACCCTAAATACCTAACCTGCCTGGGCCTCAATTTCTTCATCCATTGAAAGGGAAGAAGATCCCCCAGCTTGTCCTGGCCCCCAGGGGCAAGGAGCTTGTATGAAGAGAACCTATGTCAGAATAAATGTTTAATAATGAAGTTCACATCCACCCAGGACTTGCTATGAGCCAGGGTCTGCTCTCAGCACATTCCCTGTCCTAACACAGCATTCCTCCAACTATGTAGGGAAGCACAATTTTTTCCTTGAATTTCTGATCCCTTTGAAATTAATGCTTTTGTACAATGCAATAAAAATAAATGATTAGAAAAACAGTAAAAAGACAGGCAATAAGCCTAATTTTTTTTTAAATATTGGACTAAACTGGCATAAAATTACTCTGCCAAGTTGCTATAAAAGTTTTCATGTTTACTCTCGCCCTCACAACCACCCAGGAAGTAGGGACCAGGAGTGGACATGAAGGCAGGGCTGCAGTGTGGTTATGAGTTTAGCAACCCAGGTTCTAGTACCAACTCTGCCACTTCCTAGCAAAAGACTTCACCCCTCTGTGCCTCAGTTTCCCCACCTGCAATCCGGAATAAAACTAACGGTGTCTGTCCCTTTTTTTCCCTTCTGGAAGACGGCCCGGCAGGGTGATCTTCAATAAAGCCTGTATCCTGGTATCCCATGGTCTCCGGCCCTCTATTTAATCTTTTATCTGGAGCCGAAACCCGGGATGAATGAGGACGATCCCCAAAGACCTAGTCCCGAGCTTCTGACTCCTGCTCTGCTCGGCGGTGTGGTTTTGGGTTGATTGGCCCGTTCAGAACACTTCTCAAACCCTGCCGTGCCAGGACACGTGGGAATCTCGTCGCTTTCTTCTAACCGGTAGGCTTCAGGGATTCCCCACCCCCACCCCCCTCCACACACCCTCCCTCTCGTTCCCTTGACCTGGAAGGGCCTCGGAGTTTTCCCGAAATCTCGGCTTCACGTCTTCTCGAAAGCCCAGGCGCCTGGCCGGGAAAACTCTGCTCGTCTCTACGGGAAAGGTATCGGGGTGACGACCTTGAAACCTTCTCTCGTCTCTCTCTCGGGTTGGCTGAGGGAGAAGAAGGACGCTTCTTCTTTCCTCCCCAACTTCTCGTTGGCCCTTCCATCCGGTCATGGGGACCTCTCAATCCAAACCCCCTCGGAACACACCCCTGGGGTGCCTTCTCGCCAATCTCTCGACCCTTGGTCTTTCTGGATACATCAAACCAAAGAAACTCATTTTTTTCTGTAACACTGCCTGGCCACAATACAAACTTGATAACGGCTCTTTGTGGCCTGAACATGGCACTTTTGATTTCAATATCCTCCGAGATCTAGATAATTTTTGCCACCGGACGGGAAAAGCTGTCGAGATTCCCTACGTACAGGCTTTCTTTTTCCTCCGCTGTCGCCCCTCACTTTATTCCTCATGTTCCACCCATCAGGTCCTCCTCGCAAAGTCCTCTCTGCCCTCTCAAACCTATCCTCAGCCCCTTTCTCTGTCTTCTGACTGCTCTTTTGACCCAGCGGATCATTCCTCTCCACATGTTCCACTCGCACCACCTCCTTACAACCCTGCCACGAAAGCTGACCTACCACCTGAGAATCCCAGATGTCTGCCCTCCCCTGCGCCCACGTGCTCTCCCCCGCCTCCCTCCGAGGCCACGCACTCTCCTCCGCCTCCCTCCCAGCCCACCCGCTCTCCCCCGCCTCCCTCCGAGGCCACGCACTCTCCTCCGCCTCCCTCCCAACCCACCCGCTCTCCCCCGCCTCCCTCCGAGGCCACGCACTCTCCTCCGCCTCCCTCCCAACCCACCCGCTCTCCCCCGCCTCCCTCTGAGCCCACGCACTCTCCTCCGCCTCCCTCCGAGCCCACCCGCTCCCCTCTGCCTCCCTCCGAGCCCACGAGCTCTCCCCCTCCTCCCTCCGCGCCCGTGGGCTCTCCCCCGCCTTCCCTTGTGCCTGCTCGCTCTCCCCCAAATCTCCGCCCGCGTGACCGCCAGCGACCGAATTCTCAAGTAGCCGGCCAGTTCCCTTTGCGAGAGGTGGCGGGGGCAGAGGGCATCATCCGTGTGGCTATTCCCTTCTCGCTTTCTGACCTTTCTCAAATTGAAAAACGCCTTGGTTCTTTCTCCTCAGACCCTGATAACTACATCAAGGAATTCAAATACATCACTCAATCTTATGATCTTACTTGGCACGACATTTTTATCATTCTTACTTCCTCTCTAACTCCATCAGACAAAGACCGAGTCTGGGACACAGCTCAACAGATTGCAGACGAGGCACACACCCGTAACAACTCCAATCCTATTGGCACCCTTGCAGTTCCCCGGGAAGATCCCGACTGGAACTACCAACTTGGACATCAGAATAGAGAGGCAAGGAATCGTATGCTTGACAATATTCTCCAGGCTCTCCACAGGCTGGCGAATAAGGCAGTAAATTATGATAAAATAAAGGAGATTACCCAGCGCCCGGAGGAAAACCCTGGAGAATTCCTTGAACGCCTTTCACAGGCGCTTCAAAAATATACCCGTATTGATCCTACCTCCCAAGCAGGTACGGCCTTACTACATTCACACTTTATATCCCAGTCAGCCCCAGACATAAGAAAAAAACTAAAGAAGCTTGAGGATGGGCCCGAGACTCCCCAGAGGGAACTTCTTAGTGTGGCCTTTAAGGTCTTCCATAATAGAGAAGAACAGGAAAAGGAGGACCTTAAAAAAAGAGACCAGGAAAATTACCTTATGCTGGCGAAGGCCCTACAAGGTTCCACATCCCAAGGAAGGCCTACACCAATCCCACCGGGAGCCTGCCTTAAATGCAAACAGCCGGGACATTGGGCAAGACAATGCCCAAACCCGAGACCCCCTCCCGGCCCATGTCCGCGCTGCCGATTGGAGGGACATTGGGGAGTTGATTGCCCCAGTCGCCGAAGGGGGGCTGGATCTCCCTCTCTAATGAAAACCCCCACATCCGGATCCACAACAGATCTGCTGGGACTGGCAACAGAGGACTGACGGGGCCCTGGGTCTCTGGCCCCGGTGGTGATCACGCATCAGGAGCCCAGGGTAAAACTTCGCGTGGCAGGTAAGCAGGTCTCTTTTCTTGTTGATACCGGGGCCACATACTCCACCTTGCCCGAATTTTCGGGCCCCTTAATGCCATCCACCACTACTATTGTGGGAGTCTCGGGAACAAAGACCAACCCTCTAGTAACCCAACCCCTCCTCTGTACATTTGAGGGAATACAGTTCACACACTGTTTCTTAGTTATTCCCCAATGTCCCACCCCTTTACTGGGGAGAGACATCTTATCTAAATTCCATGCAACTGTCTCACTGACTCCCTCTGCCTACACACCCTCGGCCTCTATCTTTCTTGTCTCAGCTGCTGACTCAGACTCGGCCTCGGTCATTCCCCCTTTACCTCCAAATAAAGTCAACCCTATAGTCTGGGACACCTCCAATCCATCCGTAGCCAAACACCACACTCCTGTCCTTATCCACCGCAAAAACCCTGACTCCTTCCCTTTTGTTCCCCAATACCCTGTCCCAACCAAACATCTATTTGGCCTCAAACCTACTATTTCCAAACTTCTCAATTCAGGTCTTTTGAGGCCCACAAACTCCCCCTTCAATACTCCCATCCTTCCTGTCATTAAGCCAAACGGCTCGTATCGCCTGGTCCAAGACCTCAGAGCCATCAACTCAGCAGTACTGCCCATAGCTCCTGTTGTGCCCAATCCCTATACCATTCTGTCTTCTATTCCCCCTTCGTCCTCCTTTTTTACAGTCCTTGATCTAAAAGATGCCTTCTTCACTATCCCTTTAGATCCACAATGCCAGGACCTCTTTGCATTCACCTGGACTGACCCTGAAACTAGACATTCACAGCAGCTCACGTGGACGGTTCTGCCCCAGGGGTTTAGGGATAGCCCCCACTTCTTTGGGCAGGCATTGGCAAAAGATCTACTGGATCTGGCGCTGCCCAGAAGTTCCCTCTTACAATACGTAGATGACCTCCTATTGTGTAGTTCTGATCTCCAAATCTCCCAGGAGGACACATGTCTACTTCTTAACTTTCTTGCCCAGCGCGGTTATCGGGTCTCAGCAACTAAGGCTCAGCTCTCCCTGTCAGCAGTAACATACCTTGGAATCAGAATTTCACAGGACAAAAAGGAGATTACTGCCGACCGTAAAAGCCTTATCTCTTCCATACCTACGCCAACTACCAAATCTGACCTTCTCTCTTTCCTGGGAGTGGCTGGCTTTCTCCGCTCCTGGATCCCTAATTACAGTAACCTAGCTAAACCCCTGTATGAGGCGACTAAAGGAGACCCCAATGAGCCTCTAGACCCCTCAAAACCTATAGAATCAGCATTTAAATCCTTACAGCAGGCTCTTATCCAGGCTCCAGCACTACACCTCCCAGACCTCTCACAGTCATTTATACTATACACTCATGAAAATCATGGCCTGGCTCTGGGGGTCCTAGGACAGGACAAGGGTCCCTCTTTCGCCCCAGTAGCATACCTATCGAAACAACTAGACCCCACCTGTAAAGGCTGGGCCCCTTGTCTCAGAGCCTTAGCAGCAGCAGCTATTCTGGCCCTAGAAAGCTCTAAACTTACTTTTGGGCAACACACTACTATCAGATCCCCTCATCATCTCCAGGATCTTGTGACCCATAAGGCTATACAACATCTTTCACCTTCACGACTTCAGGCATACCATCTGGTTTTCATCGAAAACCACCAGTTTTCTTTCATTCCTTGCTCTCCCTTGAATCCTGCTACTCTCCTCCCTGTTGGGACGGACCCTCCTCTCCACTCCTGCATTGAAACAATTACCCAATTCATATCTCCCTTTCCTCATATTTCACCCACTCCTCTCCCCACACCTGAACAAACCCTTTACATCGATGGCAGTTCTACCCGCACAAAGGAAGGACTATATAAAGCAGGTTATGCTATAGTATCTAGCGATTCTTCCATAATAGAAGCAAGTTCCCTTCCCCCAAACACAACATCTCAGCAAGCAGAACTCATAGCCCTCACCCGAGCTCTAACCATCTCAGCTGGCAAGTCCATAAATATCTACACTGACTCCAAATATGCATACCACATAATTCATTCTGGTGCCAGCATATGGCGCGAACGGGGATTCCTAACCACCAAAGGCAATCCCCTACACAACCATACATACATCAAGGCCTTACTCAATGCAGCCTTGTTGCCCAAAGCAGCTGCCATCATACACTGCAAAGGACACCAGAATTCTACACACCCTATTGCTATTGGCAACAACCTGGCAGATAGGACAGCAAAAGGGGTGGCCCAGTCAGGCACCACCCAAGCTAACTTAATACTACTGTCTATACCTACAATTTCCCCACAATACTCAAAAGAAGAACATCTCAAGTACCTAGGGTACCCTCAGAAGCAAGGATGGTACACTAAGTCAGGAAAATTCATCCTTCCCCAAGCCCAAGCAATGGAGATACTTCAGGGAATCCATAACACTTTCCATGTGGGACAAAAACCCCTCCTGCTGTACACAACCAGCTTTCTGTCCTGTCCATCTTTATCCTCCTTAATACAGAAGATAACTAACACCTGTGACATCTGCAATCCCTGCTCTCCTCAGGGTGGAGCCCGCCCTCGCTCTTTCCCAACACACCAGATAAGAGGAAACCTCCCAGGACAGGACTGGCAGATAGACTTCACACACATGCCCTCACACAAAAAACACCGTTATATTCTCACTCTAGTGGACACATTTTCAGGATGGATAGAGGCCTATCCCACCAGCAGGGAGAATGCTCATACAGTAGTGGTAGCCCTCACCCATGACATTATTCCCCGCTTTGGCTTTCCAATGTCCCTTCAATCTGATAATGGCCCAGCTTTCATCTCTCAGATAACGCAGCTAGTTTCTCAAACGCTAAACATCAAATGGAACCTCCACATCCCCTACCACCCTCAGTCTTCGGGAAAAGTAGAAAAGGCCAACCATCTCTTAAAAACACATCTAACCAAGCTATCTTTAGAACTCCATATGCCTTGGACCGAACTTCTTCCCCTGGCACTAATGAGACTGAGGGCCATGCCTCGACAACCACTACTTCTAAGCCCCTTTGAGATCATGTATGGACGACCTTTTGTCCTCCAAACCCCAGAGGACAATTCCCCCTCCCCTGGAGACTACTTTCCTGCTTTTGCCCATATGAGGGCACTCTTACAACAACACGCTGATAACCTTCTCCCCCGTCCCTTTCCTACAACTTCTACTCATCTCTCAGTCCTCCCTGGGGACTTGGTTTATGTCAAGAAAAAAGGAAAGGCATCCTTAACACCCACATGGGAGGGACCCTTCCCAGTCATACTATCCACCCCTACTGCAGCAAAGGTACAAGGAATCCAACACTGGTATCACCTCTCACACATTAAGCCATACAAACCTCTACACAAAACACTACCTTCCTACACTTCTACCCCCACAGGACCTACCTCTCTCAGACTCACCAAATGTCTCCCCACCATCCCCGAAGAGGACTCGACGACACCATCCAGGACTTGATGATCCATCATTCCTTACAGGCTAGATTCTACCATTTCCTGCAGTGCATCCTGGAGGACTGGTCCTGGTGGCGACCACGATCTGCTTCCCCAGAAGACTTACACTCATGGATAGTGGATCTTACCTGGCAAGGGACCCTCCAATTCTTTACTCCGGAAGAAGCTCAGGTTTTCGAATTCCTTTTAATATGCCTTGTCTCCTCACCATAATTCTTCTACAGGCAGCCAACATTGAATGCGCCAATGAGGGTTTTTGGTCCTTTCAGGTAAAACGGACTTGGGATGATGAGGGAGTCATCAATTCTACTGTCTGGGATGGGAGATCCTCTAGTGTCACTCTCTATTTCGATGCCTGTGCAGCCATGGCACCTGGGTGGTCCAGCTGTGGTGGGTGGTATCAGGCCTATGCCACCGACCACAAATATCTATGCATGAAATATCGCCAAAAGGGGGATTGTGATGATGTAGGGGAGTTCTACTGTCCATATTGGCAGTGTTCTCTCTACCACTCTGGTGCATTACGCAGTCCACTGGTAAATCTTAGACCCCCCTCAGACTGTGGCCCCCTTACGTGTAATCCTGTCAGCTTTACCATATCAAACCCAGCAGACCCACTCTGGAGCCAGGCTCAGCCAGCGGGAATCAGAATAGATGGAGGAGGTAGAGATCCCGGGGGTATAATTATCTTTATTAAAACTTATATTAATCCCCGACCTATCCCTCCCTCACTAAAGGACATTCTCTCTCGCCCTACGAACCCTGGACCTACTCCTCTGCCCACCCTCATCAACACAACTTTCCATCTACTCTCTAATATCAATCCCTCCTTCTCTACATCCTGCTGGATTTGTCTGTCACTGGCTCGAACCCTCATCATAGCCACTCCAACCCCAACCTATTGGATCACTAACTTAACTTTTACCTATACCAGACCTCAACGCACCCTATACAACATCTCTCTCTTCAATACGGAAAACACTACCTGTTTAACAAATACCTCTCAAACCACTACCTCAACTACTCATACACCTTACTACTGTGCACAATATACAAACTTACCCCCTCCCTTAGCCTGCCCGCCACCGGGTATTTTTCTCCTCTGTGGGACTACGGCCTACACCTGTGTCCCTCAAGGTCTGTCACACTCGCTCTGTCTTTATGTCTTCCTAACCCCCAATCTTTCTATCAGAACAGAGGGAGAACTCGAATCCTCTCTTGGTCTTCTCAGGTCCCGCCAAAAAAGAGCAGCCCTTGTTCCCCTCTTAGTGGGTACGGGAGTCCTCACTGCAGTAGGGACAGGAGTGGGAGGCATTTCCTCCTCTGTTCATTTCTACCACAAATTGTCTGCGGAATTTTCAGAAGATATCTCCATCATTAGCAATTCCCTGGAATCCCTTCAAAGGCAGGTAGACTCCTTAGCAGCGGTAGCCCTACAGAACCGGCGTGCTTTAGATCTCTTGACAGCAGAAAAAGGGGGTACCTGTGTTTTTCTTGGGGAGGAATGCTGCTACTTTGTAAATGAATCAGGCATTGTCAAAGATCACATTAAATCCCTCCGGGACAGGATTGACCAAAGACGACACAACCAGCTAGAAGGGGGGTACGCCATTTTTGGATCACTTACACCATGGCTCCTCCCACTATTAGGCCCACTGGTATCTATACTCTTAATTCTGCTTTTTGGCCCATGTCTCATGCGTTGTTTCACTAGTTTCTTGCAGAACAGAATGCAGGCGTTCGCTAACCAGAAGGTGGGAGAGATCTATCTGGCACTGAATTCAGAACCTAACACCAGAATCCTTGAGACCCCGGGTAGACGCCCCTAACGACGCCCCCTCTCAGCAGGAAGTAGCTATGGAAGACGGACCTTCATCCCCTGACCCTGCCCGGACTCTCAATTTTTTTCTAATATTAGCAAAAGCCTGGAATGATAGATCCTCCCATCCCCCAACTGATGGACGGAGTATGACGTAAACTCTACCTGCAGCCGGACATTCCTGAACACCTTATATGGACTATACATTGAACCACCAATCAGCACCTGCCATACACCCTAAGCCCCCAATTCCTAAATCCCTAGGTGCCTAATCATGTGCCTTACATGATTCCACCAATCAGCGTGTCTGAGCGCCCCAAGCCCCGCCCCCTCCTTCCTCCCTTAAAAAGGCGCTCTCACCCCTGGCCCGTCCCTTTTTTTCCCTTCTGGAAGACGGCCCGGCAGGGTGATCTTCAATAAAGCCTGTATCCTGGTATCCCATGGTCTCCGGCCCTCTATTTAATCTTTTACTCTCGCCCTCACAACCACCCAGGAAGTAGGGACCAGGAGTGGACATGAAGGCAGGGCTGCAGTGTGGTTATGAGTTTAGCAACCCAGGTTCTAGTACCAACTCTGCCACTTCCTAGCAAAAGACTTCACCCCTCTGTGCCTCAGTTTCCCCACCTGCAATCCGGAATAAAACTAACGGTGTCTCATAGGGCTTTTTGGTGGGGATTCAACAAGTGAATCGTGTGAAGCTCTTTAGAATAACAATGAATGTACTGAAACCTTCAGTACACATCAGTTATTACTGTCAAGTATCATCAAATAGCAGGTGGCAGCGTTACTGTGATTCTCTATCTCCTTACCCTCACCCACCACACCCCACATGATATGTCAAGTATCTATTGGGTGACAGCCTTACTGTCTGTCACTCCCACAAAAATGCTAGATCTGTGAGGGCAGGGGCTCAGGTCTGTGCTGTCACCCACTAAATACCCAGCTCGGCCTAGAAGTGTGCCTGGCACCATTCCCAAAAAAATGGCAAGAAGCATGAGTGCAAATTCTGCCGTGTTTTCACTGTGACCTCAAGCCAATGTCTCAACCTCTCTGAGCCCCCTTTTCCTTCCCTGTGGAATGGGAATACAATAGTGATGAAGACCTTGCCCATGTGCACAGAGAGGTTTGGAAAAGGAGGCTGGCTGCAGTACTTCTCAGCACCACATTGGGCAATGTCTGGAGTCATTATTGGTCGTCACAAGTGGGGGTGGTAGAGGGGCCAGCGATGCTGCTAAGCACACCTACCATGCACGGGACAGCCCCCCCCCCCCCCCACATCAAAGGACTACACAGCCCAAACTGCAATAGTGCAGAGGTTGAGAACTCCAGATATGGAAGAAAAAGAACCACCTAACAAAACGAAAAGAGAGCCCACTGTATGGGAGAACATATTTGGCAATGATACATCTGATAAAGGGTTAATATCCAAAATATATAAGGAACTCATACAACTTAACAAAAGGAAGACACACAATCCAATTGAAAAATGAGCAAAGGACCTAAATAGACACTTCTCCAAAGAGGACATCCAAATGGCCAAAAGACATAAGAAAAAATGTTCAAAGTCACTGATCATCAGAGAGATGCAATGAGATATCACCTCACACCTATCAGACTGGCTACCATCAACAAATCAACAAATGACAAGTGCTGGCAAGAATGTGGAGAAAAGGGAACCCTAGTGCACTGCTAGTGGGAATGCAGACTGGTGCAGCCACTGTGGAAAACAGTATGGAGTTTCCTCAAAAAATTAAATATGGAACTAGCATTTGACCCAGTGATTCCACTTCTAGGAATATATCCTAAGAAACCTAAAGCACTAATGAAAAAGAATGTATGCACTCCTACGTTCACAGCAGCACAATTTATAACAGCTAAGATCTAGAAACAGCCCAAGTGCCCATCAGTAGATGACTGGATAAAAAAGTTGTGGTATGTTTATACCATGGAATACTATGCAACAGTAAAAAAAAAAGAATATCTTACCCTTTGAGATAGCATGGAGGAACCTGGAGAGTATCATGCTAAGTGAAATAAGTCAGTCAGAGAAAGACAAGTATCACATGATCGCACTCATATGTGGAATCTAAGTAACAAAATAAACTGATGAATGGAGTGGATCCAGAGACATGGAAGCATGGAACAGAGTGTGGAATCTCAGAGGGAAGGTGGAGGAGGGAGGGTGGGTGGGAGGTAATCAACCAAAGACCTTATATACATATATGCATAACCCATGGACACAGACAATAGGGTACTGAAGGCCTGGGGGAACGGGGGAGGCGGGCTGAAGGGAGTCAATGGGGGATAAAGGGGGATATATGTAATACTTTCAACAATAAAGAATTATTTTTTTTAAAAAAAAAAGAACCACCCAGAGAGAGATTTGAAGATGGTGGTGTAGTGTAGGTAAATGCCTGTACTCCCACAACCACATCAAAATTACAACTAAAATACAGAACAACCATCATCCAAAACTGCTGGAAAGCTGGCTGAATGGAAGTCTTACAGGTAGGGAAGTAAAGAAGAAAGCACAATGAGACTGGTAGGAGGTACAGAGGCACGGAACAGGCTGGTCTGGCACCCACGTGGGCTGCTTTTTTAATTGGGAGGGAGATGGTGTCTTCAGAGGCTGCCCAGAAGAGCAAGGGGTCCCAGCCCCACACCAGACACCCAGCCCAGGATCCCAGAGCTGAGAAAAGAAGTCCCTAAGGGCAGTAAGCACTACGGACTGTAAAAACCAGTGCAGATTGGGGCTCAGTGACACAGAGGCTGCTGGAGACCCAGCTGTTCCTCTTAAAAGGCCGGCACCACAAACTGAACTTACAAGGTCTTGCTTCCTCTATGCTCCAGCACTAGGACGAGGCTCTGGGGAACACAGACACATAAAAGGAGGAACTGGATTGTCTGGCATCAGGGCATGAACTCGGAGCAGCTTTCTCCCAGATGAAGGTGCTCCCCGGGATCATTGTTCCTAGGCTGGGATCTCTGTGGTCTATCACAGGGCTGACTAACAGCCATTTCTGTTGGCTCTGCCCTGGTGATTCTCTAAGACCCCGTCTCATCCAATTTATAACCTCACCCAAGCTGTGGGCAAAAGCTTTTGCACATGAATGGCCTGTCCTTGCTCAGGCTGAAATCTCTCAAACAAGGTGCAGCTGGGTCAGGAAGGCCCAAACCAATCAATAAGAAGCCCAACCCGGCACCGGCACCAGCCTGCCTTGCTTCATAGTTGGGCCTCATCTGGGCACTTCCAAACCCAATAAAGAGGAGGAATCTGCAGATATCTCTGTAGCTCCTGCTGGGTGGCCCCAGGCAGTGGCTGACTTTGCACCTTCCTGGAGACTCAAGAGCCAGTGTACCCAGTGGTCAGTGTCAGACCATACCAGATTACATCTCTACACATCCATAAGCAACACACTCAAGGGGCAGACTCAGTGATCACCAAAGCCCCACTGAAGCAAGTCCTGCTCCAGAGGGGTGTCTCCTGCACAGCAGCTCTCCCACTGGTGTCACAGCTGGTCCTCACAGCCAATTGGCCTGGAGGTCAATTCCTCCCAGTGACACCAACAGCAATCAAGTCTCAACTACAACAAGACTGTGCTCACAGCCCACAGAGGGGTGCACCTAGAGCTCCCAGCTCAGGTGACAGGGGAGGCTGAGTTACTGGGCCCTATAGGGCACCTACTATACAAGGCTACTCTACCAACTCAAGAAGACATAGCAGCTCTACCCAATGCATGGAAACAAACACAGGGAAGCAGCCAAAATGCAGAGACAAAGAAACATGTCACAAATGAAAGAAATGGAAGAAAGCAAACTACTGGATATAGAGTTCAAAACCACGGTTGTAAGGTTACTCAAGAATCTTCTAGAAACCCCCCAAAAAATGGAAAAGGACCAGTCAGAAATTAAGAATACACTGACTGAAATAAAAAATAATATATAGCAACCATGTCAAACTCACGGCCGGTGGGCCACATGCCTTGTTTAAATAAATGAGTTTGACATCCTTGCTATACAGGGATTCAACAGTAGAGTAGAAGATTCTGAGAATCAAATCAATTATTTGAAATATGAGGAATCAAAAAACACCCAACCAGAAGAGCAAAAAAGAAAAAAGAATCCAAAAATATGAAAATAGTGTAAGGAGCCTTTGGGACAACTTCAAGCGTACCAACATTCACATTATGGGAGTGCCGGAAGAAGAGAGAGAGCAAGATATTGAAAACCTATTTGAAGAAATAATGACAGAGAACTTCCCCTACCTGGTGAAATAAATAGACTTACAAGTTCAGGAAGCACACAGAGTCCCAAACAAGAGGAATCCAAAGAGGACCACACCAAGACACATCATAATTAAAATGCCAAGGGCTAAAGACAAAGAGAGAATCTTAAAAGCAGCAAGAGAAAAGCAGTTAGTTACCTACAAGGGAATGCCCATATGACTGTCAACTGATTTCTCAACAGAAACTATGCAGGCCAGAAGGAAGTGGCAAGAAATATTCAAAGTATGCAGGCCAGCCCTAAGCGGTTTGGCTCAGTGGATAAAGCGTCGGCCTGCAGACTGAGGGTCCCAGGTTCGATTCCAGCCAAGGGCATGTACCTTGGTTGTGGGCACATCCCCAGAAGGAGGTGTGCAGGAGGCAGCTGATCAATGTTTCTCTCTCATTGGTGTTTCTAACTATCCCTCTCCCTTCCTCTCTGTAAAAAAATCAATAAAATATTTTTTTAAAAAAAGTATGCAAGCCAGAGGGAGTGGCAAGAAATATTCAAAGTGATGAATAGCAAGGACCTACAACCAAGATTACTCTACCCAGCAAAGTTATCATTTAGAATTGAAAGTCAGATAAAGAGCTTCACAGACAAGAAAAAGCTAAAGGAGTTCATCACCACCAAACCAGTATTATATGAGAAGGGTATTCTTTAAGAAGAGGATGAAGAAGAAAAAGAAAAGGATCAAAAATATGAACAACAAAATGGCAATAAATACATACCTATCAACAATTGAATCTAAAAGGCAAAATAAACAAATAAGAAATCTAATGAACAGAATAAACTGGTGAGTAAAATAGAATCAGAGGCATGGAAATGGAACAGACTGACGATTCTCAGAGAAAAGCGGGGTGTGGCGGGGCGGGGAGAGATTAATCAAAGATCTTATATGCAGGTATGCATTACCTATGGACACAGACAATAGGGTGGCAAAGGCCTGGGGCGTGACGGGAACTGGGTAGAGGGGGGTAATGAGAAGACAAAAGAGGGACATCTGTAATAATCTCAACAATAAAGATTTTTTTAAAAAGAAAGAACCACCTAGATGCCCACCAAGAGAAGAATGGATTAAACTCCATTATAATCACCCTATGAACAGTAGGCATAAGTTAGAAGGAATGAGCTGAAACTGTGTAAAACAGCATTAAAAGATCACCCAGACTACAGTCAGCGAGCAAAGCCAGCTGCAAAATGCTAGGTGTCCACAGTCATTTACCCTCAGACAGCAGGTAAGGGCATTAAGTTCATGGGTATTAAGCGGCCCATTGAACTAGAATTCAAACCCAGGAGCGTGGCTCCAGAGCCTGTAGCTTTAACCACCTGCCCCCGTGGCCTCAGTTTGACGTCTTTTTATTTAAACAAATGCACACACTTAAAAACATGTCCTGTCGTTTCCATGGGCCCATATTTATGTATGTCAATGGCAAGAACACACAGGGAAAGATCTGGAAGGCTGCACAGCAGACTAGTAACAAGAGCAATTGAAGATAGAGGAATAGGAAGGTGGGGGTTACCTCATCTGTAATGGTTTGATTTTCTACAAGGAAATTCCATTCATATCTGTCATGTAATTAAAAATGAATGGGAAATTACAAACGGGCCCTGGCTGAGTAGCTCAGTTGGTTAGAGCATTACCCTGATAAGCCAAGGTTGCACGTTTGATCCCCATTCAGGGCATATCCACCAATGAATGCATAAATAAGTAGAACAACAAATCGATGTTTCTCTTTTTCTCTCTCCCTTCCTCTCTCTCTCTAAAATCTATAAATAAAATTTTAAAAAAGAAAAGATAAATTACACATGTATATACCACCCTTGAACCCAGAAATTCCATTCCTACAACTATACAAACTTACAGGTATGAAGTGGCCTGTGTCTGCCATCCATCATTTTTAATGGCAAAAGATGGGAACAACCTCAGTGTCCATCAAGAGGGGACCAGCTTAAAAGAAAACAAAACCACAGTGCATAAATGCAATGGAATTCTATGTGCTATTATGGAACAACATCCGTGACATAGGGTGAAAAGGGACAAAGCCAAGTGCAGAAATATGAGCACAATGAGCTACCACGTATGTAACAAAAGGAGCATGAACAGACGATCTGAAGGGCTCATATGAAACCAGGGCCCGTGGCTGGCTTTGGGGAGGAAACTGGGAGGTGGCTTCTTTTGTGTGTTTTTTAAGATTTTATTTTTTTAGAGCAGTTTTAGGTTCACAGCAAAATTGAGCAGAAGGTACCAAAATTTCCTTTATACCCCTCATACGTGCATAGCCTCCCCCAATATCATTTGTTACAATCTGTGAATCTACATGGACACATCATTATCTCCCAGAGTCCATGGTTGGCATTAGGGTTCACTCTTGGTGGTACACAGTCTCTGGGTTTGGACAAATGCGTGATGACATGCATCCATCATTACAGTATCCTAGAGAGTGGTTTCACTGCCCTAAAACCCCCGTGTGCTCCATCCCTGGCAACCACCGATCTTTTTACTGTCTATGTCCATAGTCTTGGGGCGCTGACTTCTCACTCTGCATTATTCATGTCTTTTTCACTTGAGCCATGGGAATAATTATATATAACATATATAAGTAATATATGGTATGCATATAACAGTTTTTATGTACATACACATATACATATATAGTCATATGTACATATATAGTTATACTTTAACAATTAATTTAGAAGACACATAAGAGCATATACTGTATGATGCAATTTTACATAAAGTTCAAAAACAGGCAAACGTAATATTTAATGATAGAAATCGGAGTGGTTACTTTGGGGGATGCTGACTAGGATGCTGGCAATATTTACTATCTGATGTGGGTAATGGTTATAAAGATAAGTCATATGTAAAAACTCATCAAGCTGTACACTTAATATTGTGAATTTTGCACACAAGATATGCCTAAAATTTTTTAACCAAAAAAAAATGCTATGAATAAAAATGTTTGATCATGGTGAGGAAGGGATTTCTAGAGAGTCCCCACATTCTATCATCGCCCCCATTCCCGTTCCCAAAGGGACCTCTTTGCCAGGGGCCCTGGGAGGTTGGCCAAGACGGGGTTGATGCCCCCCTCCCCCCCATCTCTCCCTGAAGAAGCCCAATGGGAATCAAGCTGGCCTTTGTGGCTGGGTCCAGCAGAGCAGGACAAAGAGCCAAATGACGGCCCCCTGGTCCCCCCAGGACACTGCAGCCCATTCATATTGGAGGCTGGCCATTTCCCCAGGGCTCCAGCCGCCCTCCTCTCTGGAGCTATGAACAATATCCCCTTTGACCACCCCCTTGTCTCCCACTTCCGCATTTAATTGCAAGTTCATGGGTATTAAGTGGCCCATACAGCTGACCTAGCTCCCTCTCCCCTCCCTACCCCCCCAAAAAAGAGGCCCACAGCTCTGTCTCTGTTCCCCGCCTCTGTGTGCCCACTCTCTCAATGATCTCCCCAGAGAGAAAAGAGAAAGAGCCCCCCTTTGTCCCCCCTCGTTGCCTTCCTCAAACAACTCTGTTCTCACCCAGAAACGCCGCCTTGCAAACCAAGCTGCTCTTGGCCCTGGCACAGGGCATCAGGCCCTGGAACGGTACCCTGTGTTCCAACTTGCCAGGCCACTGGCACACTCAGTTTGCACCTCACTGTAACCCTACTTGATGCCTGAGGAAACGGAGGCCCAGGGAGGGTCAGTGACAGGCCTGTGGTCCAGCCAGGGCCAGTGCTAACAGCCTCCACACTCCTCTGCCTGGATGTCCTGACTTTCCCTGAGCTGCCTTCTTGCCCCCCTTTCAAGAGGGGGCCCAAACCTTTGACCCTTAATTTCTTTTCTAGCTTTGAAATTCCAGGGACAACTCCAAGCTCATCCGTGACCTTTCATTGTTGGAGAGAGATCACATAAGCCTATCTCCTGCCCTTTACATGAACTTGCTTATGGGATTCCTACACTGGAATGTTCCCAAGGCTGTCAGGCCCGTTCTGACAGTCTCTGCCTCCTCCAGGAAGCCTTCCAGGTTACAGCAATGTTCCCTCCACTGAAAAGCCTCACCTCCCACATCACTCCACCACCACTTCAAGACTGAGCCAGCTTTATCGCCACCCTGCTGATCACCGACAGTTGACCAGTAGCCACCTAACCAGTCTTGCTAGTCCTACGGTCCAGCCTCCACATTCTGACCTCACTGGCCTCTTTTAAAACAGACATCAAGCACTCTTCTGCCCTGCTCTCTCCACAGCTGCCAGCTGCACCTGCAGGAAACCCCTGCTCCTCATCTTTACCTGCCAGGCCCTGCATGCTGTGCCATGACCTTCCTCACCTCGTCGCCTTCCCTCCCTCCACTCCAGCACCTCCTGCACCTCAAACTCACCAAGTTCCTTCCCACCTTGGCTCTTGCAGTTTCCTCCTGTGAGAACTCGCTTCTCCCTAAGTCGCATCCCTGGCTTCTGCACATCATCCATGGCTTCACTCCTAGGTCAGGCCTTTCCTGAGCACCCAACTCTTCATTACACCCACCATCCTGGTGGGTATGGAAACCTGGAATGGCCCTGCTCACTGTGTTCTTACGATGTCTCTGCGGCCCCCATGAGAACACCGGCTCCACCAGGGCAGGACTTGTTTTGTTTTGTTCACTCCTGAGTTCCCAGGACCCAGTACAGCACACAGGAGATACTCAATAAAGATTTGGGACTTGAGTAATTAATGAGAGACTGTTCCTATTCTTCTTTAATTTACATCTAATTCAAGTGCTGGCCCATACTCTGTGACAGTACACGGGTGCTACTAACCTGCTACTGACCAGCTCTGGGGCTAGACCAGGTGGCATACCTCCCTGCTAACGAATGCTCTAGAGCAGCCGTCGCCAACTGGTGGTCCGCGGACCACTGGTGGTCCGTGAGGTCCGAAAGGTAGGCGACCGCTGCCAAGAACTCCTCCTCTCTGAAGGTCCAACTCAGCCAAGGCAAGGCAGAGGCCGACCCTCGCCCTGTCAGAATCACCCACTCCCTTTCTGTGTTCTCAGCTGGCACCCCACTGAATGGTACAGCATGATGGTCAAGAGCGGGGCTCTGGCCTGGCCCGTTTTTCTCGTGGTTAGAGCGTCAGCCTGCACACCAAAGGGTCACAGGTTCGATTCCCAGTCAAGGGCATGTACTTCGGTTGTAGGCTCCATCCCCGGCTCAGTAGAGGCGTTGTGTGGAAGGCAACAGATCTGTCTCTCTCGCATCGATGTTTCTCTTTCTCTCCCCACACCTCTCCCTTCCACTCTAAAAGCAATGAAAAAAATATCCTCGGGTGAAAATTTAAAAAAAAAAGAGCAGGGCTCTGGCAGTGGGCTGCCTGGGTTCGAATCCTGCCTCTGCCTCTTGTCCTAGACCCGTGTTCGGCAAACTGCGGCTCGCGAGCCACTATGCGGCTCTTTTGGCCCCTTGAGCGTGGCTCTTCCACAAAATACCACGGCCTGGGCGAGTCTATTTTGAAGAAGTGGCGTTAGAAGAAGTTTAAGTTTAAAAAATTTGGCTCTCAAAAGAAATTTCAATCGTTGCACTGTTGATATTTGACTCTGTTGACTAATGAGTTTGCCGACCACTGTCCTAGACTCATAAACCCTGCAAGCTGCATGGGCCTGGGCAGATTACGGAACCTCTCCATGCCTCTTTCTTTCAGGCACCCTACCTCACAGGGTGGTAGTTAAAGGAGTGAATAACACCAAACTGACATTTCTCAAACTGCAGTGTTCTTGCGAATCAGCTGCACAAGCAGATTTTAAAAGCAGATTCTGGGTAGGCCCAAGCTCACGTGTCGACGCTGTCAGGCCCTGGGGCACGCCTGGAGCAGAGCAAGTGTCTGTAGGGTTTTGGGACTTAGTAGGTGCACAATAAAATCTATCTCCTGCAGTAATTACCTATCACCTGACTAACTTAGATTGTATCTTCTCCTCCAGCTGAGGTTAAACTGGAATCTTTTCAGATCTGTGCAAGACCCTGTCTTAAATCTATTAATGTAAATAAAAGTTTAATTTCAATTTAAAAGACACAGCAGCTATCATTTCTTAAGTCCCACATATCTTCTTCCATTTAACTCTCAAGACTCCCCTGCATGCTGGGTGGAGGATGACAGGCGCTTCCTGCATGGAGGCCCCTCACCTCACCACCACCAAGTGAGGTGTCCCCCTGAGGACACACACACACACAGGACTGAAGGAGAAAGACGCTGGCACAGCCCTTGAAGCCGGTCCACCTGAGCACAGTCTGTACCATAAGAGCGACTTCGGTAAGCCCGCAGTAGCCCTTTGTCGAGCAGCACAGTCGTACTGCCCTGGAGTCTTTGTGTGCTCCAAGTTTTAGCTGGTTCCAAGTAAATTATTTCCAACCCCACCCTCTGGGGCCCCAGTTTTGTCCTACATGCATTTTGTTCATACAGCCCAAGACAGGAGGGGCTCTGGTGCATGAGCAGTCCCACTCAGAGGGGAGGAAAATGAGGCACAGAGAGGTTGACCACCTGTCCAGGGCCCCACTGGTGCACAGGCTTCTGTCCCCATGCAAGGGAACCATCAAGGGGCCAGATGAGCTAAAACCCAAGACAGCATCCGTCAGTATGCTGGGCTGTGTGGGAGGGGCAGGGGCTGCTGGAACAAGGGCCCCCAGCCTCTGCCCTGCTGGGCACCTCCAACCACACAGATAGGATCTTGCTCTAATCTGCCTCTGGACCAGGGGCCCCCAGACCCTGCCATAAAGGGCGACAGGAGGAGCTTTGATGTGGTGGAGGATGGAGCCAGCCTGACTCCAAAGCCAGCTGTGGGGGAGGGGAGGACCTTCGAAGCCCCAGACCAGGCCTTAAAATGGTCTCGGCTTCTCTCCAGTCCGGACAAGATGCATATTACTCTTTCACCAAACCCTTTATACTCATCATCTCATCCATTTAAACCTCACAAAACCCTCTGAGGTAGGTACTACAACCACTCCCCATTTTGCAGGGGTGGGGAAACTAAGGCACGGAGAGCCTCAGTAAGCTGCTCAAGGTCACACAGCAGGAAGTGGGAGAGCTAGATTCAAATCTAGGCTTAGCTAATACCAGGGCCTACACTAATTTATAAGCACTTTTCCAGGAAAGTGACCAACTGTCCCGGTTTACCTAAGACTGAAGGGTCTCCTGGGATACAGGACTTTTCATTTTAAAATCAAGATAGTCCTAAGCAAACCAAGGCAAGTTGCTCTATTTACCACTCTCCCCGTCAATAAGTATGAAGAGAACAATCATGGTAACAGTGATAGCAGCCAATAGCCACTGAGCACTTACACATGCCAGCCTCCATGCAAACCCCCAAAGCCCATTCTTCTGCTCTCTTCATCCTCTCCCCCACTACACAGATGAGGAAACCGAGGTGCAGGGAGCCAGCAGAGCCTGCCCATGGTAAGCACCGGGCGCAGTCTCTCAGAGGACAACAACAGCCTGGCTCTCCATGTGCCGAGGTTCTTACACAGGACAGGACTCCATGAAACACGGTGGACTTTGAACACTGACCTGTATGAGATCCATGCCTTTAACATACATGGCATGTCACCCAACTGCTTTGGATGCAAATTATTACGGGATTTCTAAAAATGTATTAGGTTAAAATTTGCCATTTACTGGCTGGGTGGTCTTTGGGCAAGTTCCTGTACCTCTAATTCAGATCCCCGGATTAGCACATTCATAGAACCTGTCACTTGCAGGATTTTATTTGCTTACTAACCATCTCCTCCCACGCAAATGTCAGACCTATGAGAGCAAGGAATTGTGTCTGTTCACTGCTGCTTCCCCAGTGCCTGGCACGTGGTAGGACCTTAATTGATTTGTTGACAGTCAGAAGACAGCAGAAAACAAGATTTCTGGAGCATAAAGTGTGCCTCACGTGGTGTGGACGTGCCCTTTGTGACTAGGGCTCTAAGAGAAGGCAGGCAGTTCTGAGAGCTGGTAATGGGGAGCTGGGAGGAGGTGAGCCAAGGAAGGCTCTCCCGATATAGACTCTGGCCACTCAGAGTGGTCCCCCGATCAGCAGCCTGGGCCTCTCATCTCCAGGGAGCGTGTTAGACAGGCAGCATCCCAGGCCCCACCCCAGACCTGCTGATCCAGTATCTGCATTTTCATTAGATCCCCAGGTGGTTCGTATGTTCAGTAAAATCTGAGAGAGCCTGGTTTACATCCCAGGAAGAGTGGGCAATAGCAGGCCTGTTTGGTTCAGGGCGTTGCTGGAAGGCGAAAGGTCTAGGGCAGGCCTCTGAGGCCACTCAGATAAAACAGGACTTCCCAGCATCACAGGGGCCCATCCAGACCTTGAGCATCCTCCCTCTCTCAGGCCTGAAATAGGATCTGAGAAGCCCAGAGCCAGCATATGCACAAGGGGAGGGAGAAGGGGGATATGAACCCGACAGATTTGCGTGGCAGACTCCCCGAGAGCCGCACCATCTGGAGCCCCTTTGTGATACAGAGGAGGAAGGATGGTGGAGAGGAGGAGAGCCAGGAATATTCATAAGGTGAGGGGCGAGGGGGCAAAGGAGGTGTGTGGAGGAGAGGCAGGGGCCTCCTGTCGCCAGGAAACCTGCAGCGCGCCACTCTGCCCCTAACCACCTGCAACAGACAGGGTCACACATTCCATAACCACTTAGGGTCCATGGGAAATCCTCCCTTTCTGCAGCCGCTGAAATGTGCCCTCCTGAAAGTCACACCCTAGTCCTGCTCCTAGTCCTAGTCCATGTGTTGTGCGGGGGGGGGGGGGGGGGGGGGGGGGATGCCTTGCCTCCATCTACAGGAACAGACATATGACCCTGGCCTGACCCATCAGAGCTCTGGATGGGCAATGAGGGCCAGGCCAGGGAGTGCAGGAATCCAGCTGTGCCTTAAGCCTTTCCTCCTGAATCAGTGAGCCCATAAAAGTTTTTTGTTGGTGGTGGTGTTGTTTGCTTGAGACCCTTTCAGTTGTACAACCTAGAGTCCTGAATAACACATCTGTTAAAGCATCTCCCACCCTGCAGTGCCATTGCTGGTGTGTCCATTCTCCCCCCAGGACGGAAGCTCCTTGAGGACGTACCCAGTGTTTGATTTAACTCTGTCCTTGACGCCTAAAAGGCCTGATATACACGGAGTGGCCAGATTATTATGATCTCTGAACGCCTAATAATCTGGCCACTCAGTGTATATCCTATGTAATAAAAGGCTAATATGCACATTGTCCCCTTGACCAGGAGTTCGACCAGCAGGCAGGCCGGCCAACCGCCCATGTCCCCTCCCCCTGGCCAGGCTGGCCGGACCCCACCCATGCACAAATTCATGCACCAGGCCTCTAATATATATAGTATATAGTGGCCAGATTATTATGCGTTCAGAGATCATAATAATCTAGCCACTCAGTGTATAATATTATCTCGGGAGGTAAGTGACAGTGAATAGATGGCTCTTTCTTCCTTCACTCTACAGATATTTCCTAAGCAGCCTCTATGGGCCAAGTACTGTTCTGGAAACAGCAGGGAACAGGAGAAATAAAAATCTCTGCCCTCTGCCCGGCCAGTGTGGGTCAGTGGTTGAGTGTTGACCTATGAACCAGAAAGGTCATAGTTCAATTCCCGGTCAGGGCACATGCCTGGGTTATGGGCTCAATCCCCAGTGTGGGGAGTGCAGGAGGCACCCCATCAATGATTCTCTCTCATCACTGATGTTTCTCTCTCTCCCTTCCTCTCTGAAATCAATAAAAATAAATTTTTTAAAATCCTTGCCCTCCAAGGGCTTAAATTCTAGTGCATGCAGAGTAGACAATAATCAAACAAGTAAAACATAAGTACAATGGTGAAGAGGGAGAGGAAGCATGGGAGAAGGTGCAGTCTTTAGATGGGGAGGTCAGGGAAGGCTGCACTGTGGAAGTAAGATATCTACCAGTAAGCAGAGACCTGAAGGGGTAACAAACCACATGGATGCCTGCGGAGTGTTCTAGACCAAGCAGACAGCATGTGCAAAGGCCCAGAGGCAGGAATCTACCGGGTCTGCTTGGAGATGTGGTCAGAGAGGTGGGCACGGAGAGTGGGAAGACCAGATATGAAGGCAGGGCCTTGGCATTTACACTGAATGAAGAGGGAGCCATGG
Source organism: Cnephaeus nilssonii (assembly GCF_951640355.1). NCBI lineage: Eukaryota > Metazoa > Chordata > Mammalia > Chiroptera > Vespertilionidae > Cnephaeus > Cnephaeus nilssonii. The sequence goes on along the minus strand of NC_137082.1, from coordinate 66,791,395 downwards.
GAGGGTTTTAAGCAGAGGAGTAACACGGTCTGACTGACACAGGATGTATGTATAGAACCACCTGGCGGGGGTAAGGGTAGAAGCAAGGGACTGGGAGGGAGGGAGGTGACTGCAACAGTCCCAGCAGAAGTTGATGGTGGCTGAGACCATGGTGGCAGCTGTGGAGGAGTGAGGAATGGCCAGATTCTGGGTCCTTGTGGAAGGCAGAGTCAGCTGGATTTCCTGATAGTTTGGATGTAGGATACCAGGGGAAGGGATAGAATCGAGATGGCTTTAAGGATGTGCCCAAGCAAGTGGAAGGATGGAGGGGCTGTTAACCAGACAGAAGGGGGCCAAGAGAGGGAAAAGCTGGAGAAGACAGGGAGTCTGCAATGCCCACTAGACACCCAGGGAGAGATGTCCAGTCATCATCTGGACATAGACACCTGGAGGTCAGGGCAGGGGTCGGGGCAGGGAATAGCCATTTGAGAAGTGTCAGAAAAGGGATAGCATGTAAAGTGAATGGACAAGACGAACTCAACCATGGAGTGATGATAAAATGACGGAGAGAGAGAGAAGAAACTGTCCCCATCTCCCTGCTGCGGGCCTCCCAGACTATGTGCTGGGGGAAGGGGTGACAAGGAGAAAGGATGATTCAGCGCCTTCTTCTAGAATGCTTGCTGTAGACAAAGGAGTTCAGCATCCACCATCTCCCACCCCACCCCCAAGCTCCTCTCTGTCACCCAGCGGAGAAACCGAGGCTCAGAGAGGGACACGGCTGACTCGAGGTGAGGCCAATTCAGCTGGCTGAGCTGCCTGAGCCAGGCCCCGGGCTGCAGACACGACACGCTGCTGCCAAACACAGCTTAGCATGAGCAGAAATAAAGAGACATCCCCCTCCACCCACCTTCCAGGGCTGCCAGCACAGAGGACATGACAACGTGACAAAGACCTGACACATGAGGAGGGGGCTGAGAAAGTGTCTTGGCCAGAGGCATCATAGTGACTGGCAGATGACAGCGCTGGCACCCAGCCGGGAAGCCAGGAGGGGCAACCAGCACCAAACTCGACTGGGTCGCCTGAGTCTCCCCAGCGCCCAGCCGGGAACCCAGAACTCCACCTCACTCCCCCAGAAATAGGGCATCCTGCTCCCACCTTGGTTTCAACACCTCTCCAAGCCTCAATTTCCTTGACTGCAAGATGGGTGGCAAATACAGGAACACATGTCACCATACCGTCATACAGCTAATATGTGCTGAGCTCTTACTATGTATGTGCAGACACTGACCTAGCCCCGGGTTTCAACCAGATAATTATTGTAGGGCTGTCCAAGGCACTGCAAGATATTTAGCAACATCCCTGGCTCTACCCACTAGATGCCAGTAGCATCTTTCCTCCCCAGTTACAGCCAAAAATGTCTGCAGATAGCCCTGGCTGAGTAGCTCAGTTTGTTGGAGCGTCATCCTGTACACCAAAAGGTTATGGGTTCGATTCCCAGTCAGGGCACATACCTAGGTTACGGGTTTGATCCCCAGTCAGGGTGTGTATGAGAGGCAACCAAATGATGTCTCTCACATTGATGTTTCTCTCTCTCTCTCTCTCTCTCTCTCTCTCTCTCTCTCTCTCTCTCTCTCTTTCCTCCCCCTCTCTTTCTCCCCCTCTCTCCCTCTCTAAAATCAGTAAAAATATAGCCTCAGATGAAGATTTTAAAAAAGAAATGTCTGCCCAGCCGCAGTGGCTCAGTGGTAGAGCGTTGACCCATGAACCAAGAGGTCACCAGTTCGATTTCCGGTCAGGGCACATGCCAAGGTTGCAGGCTTGATCCCCAGTAGGGAGTGTGCAGGAGGCAACCAATCAATGATTCTCTCTCATCATTGATGTTTCTATCTCTCTATCCTTCTCCCCTCCTCTCTTCCTAAAATCAATAAAAACTTTTTTTAAATGTCTGCAGACATTGCCAAAGTCGCCTGGGGCCCAAAATTGCCCTCAAATGAACTGTTCTAGGCACAGTTCTACGCCAACCAGGACATCAGCTTCATGAGGGCAAAGGTCTTTGTCCCTTTGTCAAATCTGGGCCCAAGATTTAAATTAAGGGGGCCTGGTTTCAGAATCTTGCTCAACCACCCATTGTCATGATTCTCAAAGGACTATGGGAGGGTTTATAGGACCCAATATTATATACAGGTCTGCCACACAGTGGGTGAGAAGCCAGTAAGTCTTTTATTTGAAGTTCATCTTAACTTAAAATATATGTTAATTATAATAAATGAAACAATGCAGAAAAACATGAAGATAATTATATTTCTCTATACCCCTCCCCATTCTCAGCCTAGGGCCACCCATGTCAAATTAATATCCTGATGTGTATCATACAGTGCCTTTCTCAACATTAATAACCTACCAAGAAAGTCTCTTTGTTGTTATTTTTCTACAAAATTGGGATCACACCCTACATCTGACTTGAAACTTAACCTTTCTTGTTTAACAGGGTTAGCACGTGCAGCCTTTCATGTCAAGAGATGAGATCAACCTCATTCCTTTAAACAGATGCCTGATATCCCAACACATGAATGAACAACTATCTTAGATTTTTCTCTGTTAATGACTTAAATACCCATGTGGTTTCCTTTTCTTTATTTTTCTTTTTTTCTTTTTTTTTCTTTTTTTGGCTACGGTATTATAAACCAAGCTGGAATAAACATCTTTGTAACTTACATCTTGACATACTTTTTTCTTGGTTCTATAGAAGAGATTCCCAAAGAAACTGAACCAACGGGTATTGTGTTTTTTTATTTTTAAATTGCCAGACTATTTTTCCCAAAAGACAGCAGCTCCCACCTCTCCCACCAGCATCATATAAACTGCCTGTCTCCCAGCAGCTATGCCAGCACTGGGTGCTTATCACCTCTTGTGTGTGAGAGAGAGTGTGTAATGCTATGGAAGGTAATGTTTACGGATGTGGCTGCTCAGAAGTGTGGCTCCACATTCTCATTCCACAGAACCAATTCAAGAGCATCCAGGTGAAGACAGAGGGTTGTGGGGGGGCAGGCTGTCCATCTACACGACCCTGAGAAGTCTTCCTCCAAGTCCCTCCCCATCCTCACAAGCTGACGCCTGAGCCTGCCCCATCCTCACTTCTGAAATGGATTTCACAACCGGGCACAACAAAGATGCCTTTGTCACTAGGAAAGAGGGAGCGACTGTTGCCAGAACATTCTGGGTTCTGTTCACTCAAATCTCCATGTAGGGGGAGGCGAAGGGGAGCGGGGGGAACAGGATGCTTCCCGCGCTGGGCCTGACCGCAGGGGCGGATGCCTTGGGAAGAGCTGGAGCAGCCCCAAACCCCCTGTCGTTCACTCGCTGGTTCATTCCACAAATATTTGCTGAGCGCTTACAATGTGCCAGGCACTCCAGGAAGTATGCTGCATTTATCACCCCATGCAATCCATGCAGAAAAACATGAAGATAAATAAGAGAGGGAACATCCTTAACCCCATTTTACAGATGAGAAAACTGAGGGCTCAATAGGATCAAGCCAAGACCCAAGGCCACAGAGCTAGTAAATAACACAGGAGCACTAAGGAGGAGCAATTAACGAACTTCTAACCACCTGCACCACACCCCAGATCCCAGCTGTCAGGTTGTTCCACCAAGGCAGCCTCCTCCCTCTATCTCCACCCTGGCCCCCTACAATCCATTCTCCACTGGCAGCCAAAGGGTCCTACAAAAACTAAGTCAGGTGGTCCCTCCTCTGCTCAAAAGCTCCAAAGGCTCCCATCTCACTCAGAATAACGTGCCAAGTCCTCATGATGGCCCACAGGCCCTGCACAATCTTTCCACCAGGCTCCCCACTCCTACTGTTACCTCCCTGACTTCACCTCTGACTCACTCTCCTGCTCCACAGTCACTCTGGCCTCCTTGATTCCTGAAACACGTTCCTGCCTCGGGGCCTTTGCACTTGCTGTTCCCTGTGCCTAGAGTGCTCTTCCCACAGATACAGAGGTTAAGTCACTTTCCTGAGGTGCCACATCTAGAAGCAGCAGAGCCCAGATTCAAACCCAGGCTGCATGGCATGAAAGAAAACAAAACGCACACAACACAGTGAAGTCTTCAATAAGAGAGAAGGATGCTGTGTGACCCTGGGCAGGTTACTGAACCTTTCTGAGCCTCTGTTTCCTCATCTATAAAATAGGCAACATAGAAATACCTTCCCCATCAGGTTCCTGGGAGGCTACATTGCTTGGGACATCCCCTGAGCACAGAACCTCATACATGTGGACACTGGTGTTATTATTAGTTTTATGGAAAGAGCTGAAATTGTCAGACATGGCCTTCTGAGAAGGCAGGATACAAGCAAAGCTTTAAAGGCAGGAACTGGAAAAGCTATGAAGCACTGCAGTGGGCCAGGTGACCCAAAACGTGAGCAAAGACAAAGGCTCCCAGTCTGGGAGGAAGGCACCGAGGCACAGAACAGATGCTCCCACTTGGCTTCCCATCCTTCTCCCAGTCCCAGCACCCCGGGATCGTCCTTCCAGAAACCACTGCCACACGGCCCAGTGGGCGCCTCCGCCAGACCTGGCCAGGTAGGGTCTCAGTGACTAGTTCAGGGATGGAAGCATGACCTAAAGCAGCCAGTCAGAGCCCACTCCAGGACAACAGACCAGACAGACCCTTCCTTATCACAAACCAAGCAATTCCCGGTTTTGCTAAGGCAGTTTGGGCTGGGCTTCCTGTCACCTGCAACCAAAGACTCTCCTGACAACCCAGCTCTTGCTAATCTCATCAGCAACAGCAGGGCTGTTAGTGGTGTTGCTGTTGTTGTTGTTGTTATTGTAAAACCTTCCCTATTTGAGAGAAAGAAGGCAGGGAGAGGTCTCTGCACAAGCACAGGAAGACACTCGGCCTGACTGTGATGGTCTCGGGGTCCTGCAGTCCAAAAGGGGCCCCAGAACAAACTGGGGGACCGTCTCGCACACACTGCTTCCTCTCTGGGGTCTGCACCCCAGGGTCTCCCCAAGGAGCATAAATAAGTACAGGACAAGATTCAGGAAATACGACAGGCAAACCTGGGAACCTCCAGTTCTATAGCTGATGATGGGAAAAGAAAAGTCAGTGATTGCCCACAGGCTACAGGAAGTGGAATTTGGGGTAACAAACCACCCTTTCTAAGGGAAAACCACCTCCTCCCCCTCTACCCATCTCAGAGAAAAGAAGGACCACCCACGCACTGGAACCGCACCTCAAACTCAACTGCCCACCGGGGCCGGGCAGGTAAAGGGGTAGGGGAAGCAGATGGGCGTTCTTCTAAATGGCAATGAAAGTCATATCCTTTTCAAGGAAAAGCTCTTTTGTACTTATTAAACACATTTTTGCTTATTAAACGTGTTTTTTATTTCCAGAGAAACCTGCCACCACCTATATTTCCTAAGACAAGTGTCCCTCTTGGTCTAGCTTTCAGTTTTCCATTTGATAGAAAGAATGGTTAGGAGGACCCTTGTCCATTGTCCTCTTAACTCTACTATTTAAAAAAAAATAGCAGGACAAGCACAATGATAAATGGCAATCAACATTTGGTTTCAATATCAGGGATAATACGGAAGGGTGGGGACTGTGGCAAACTGAAGACTGCAAGTCTTGTCTAAAAAAGGCAGCCACAATTCAGCTCCAGCCATGTGTTTACCTGTAGGAATGCAGGCTTGTTGATGTGGATAAATTTTTAGGTTATTTAAGAAGATAGAAATGTAGATTTTTATATGAAATTTATTTTTATATTCATTTCAAAATTTTCCATGTTGGCAATTAAAATTTTTTAAAACACTGTACAGGCCTGTTGAAACCTACTTATGGGGTCTGAGCTGCTGGCCTGAGGACCCCAGTTTGAAACCCAAGGTGTTATGGACTCGTGGACCATGAATGATAGTAACACACACACACACACACACACACACACACACACACGCACACGCACACACACCACTTATGACCACTGAAGTCAAAGAATCTGGGCACGCAGGATTCCTGGCTCAGAGCCTCCGTTTCCCCTTCTGGATGAATGGGTGAGATGATCACAGTCTCTTGCAGTTCTGAGAACCTGATCCTAGGATTCCAGTTGCTAATGATTTATTTGGATGGGTAAAGACCAAAATGTCCTAAGCTAAGGTTTTTTCAGCCCTCAGTTACAAAATCGATAGAAGAACTGGCAGCTTGAACCAAAATGTACATGGTCTGTAACTTTGCAAAGCTGAACACCATATAAATGCCCAATAAAAGAGGAATAGTTAAATAATTTTTTTTATATATAACTAATACATATGGAGGGCTTACTGTGTGCCAGGCATTGTTCTGAGAGCTTTATAGATCTAAATTCACCTAATTCCCCCATCAAAGAGGTGGGCACTCTTTTTGGAAATGAGGAAACTGATGCACACACAGGTAAAGGAGCTTGCCCACGATCACACAGCCAATAAGCAGCCAGGCTCCAGAGCCCCCACGTTCCATTACGAAGCCGTCAGAGGTTTGATAATGAAAGGCACTTGTAGTAACAGGAGGAAGTGCACAGAAAGGTCAAGAAAAGCAAGAAAAACTCTCGTGTGCAGTGCGATCACACCTAGGCTAAGTCAAAATGCACAGAACAAGGAGGAAATGTCCCGAAAGGTGAAACAGCGGTTTGGAAGGGTGAGATCATTTTACTCATCTTAATTTTCCAAATGTCCTACAATGAACACAGTGACAGCAAACACAGCCGGTGCATGACAGACGTCCCTAGGAGCCAGCACCATGCCCAGCACTTACTACTTCACTCCACCGAAATAAGCAGCCTCCCACAGAGCAGAGTCCCACCCCCAGGGCCAGGCCCACAGTAGGCACTCCACAAAATGTGTGCAAGATGAGAACAAGCCTCTGGGGTGGGAACAGAGATTTCCCCATTTTATAGCTAAGGATCCTGGGGCCTAAGAGTCAATTGCCCAAGGTCATGGAGCTGGTAAATGGTGGCCCAGGACAAGCTTTGCCAGAACTACACCTTAGTGGAGAGTTACCACCAGCAGCACTAGGGGTAAAAATCACCAAAGAGACAGGGTGACTGCATATGATGTGTGATCCAGGACTGGACCCTGGACTGGGGATGGGAATGGAGGTGGGGGAGAAGGGCATAAAGGACATTTTTGAGAAAATAGGTGAAATTTTGATATAGACTGGGTTGTATAATTTAGTACCAATGTTAAATTTCCTGATTTTGTTTATTGTACTGTGGTCATATAAGAGAATATCCATGGTCTCAGGAGATAGATGCTGAATTATTAGGAGCATCATGTCTACAATTTCTTTCAAGTGGATCAAAACAATAAAAATAATTGTGTGTGCGTGCGCGCGCGCGCACGTGTGTGTGTGTGTGTGTGTGTGTGTGTGTGTGTGTGTGTGTGTGTAGGAGGGGAGAAGGCAAGGAGGGGGGATGATAAAGCAAATGTAGCCAGTGGCCAACAACTGGTGAATCTGGGTGAGTGCTCAGTATTCATGAAATGTCGAAATAAAAAGTTATCAAAAAGTTAACCTTGCAAAAATGTACTGAATTGCCCATAAACACAGCACGCTGGGGTTTTGTGTCTAGATGCCTGTAAGTATGTAGATCTGTACGACACACACAGCCAGGCACACACACAAAACATTTTCCCCTACTTGCTCCATAAGAGTGCGCCTTTGCCGAACGGGCATAAGGAAATGTGTTTTGACGCACACTCCCCCACTGTATTTATGATCTTTGTGATGAAGGGCAAATAAATCTTAAAAACCACCCAATCAACAGCCTGGCCGGCCAACAGCTGGTGGCTGGGACCACACAGAGCTCCCTCTGCCCTCCCTGTGTGGTAAGGGCGGGAGGCCAAGGGTGCTGGTCTGCAGCCACTGCCCACACTGGGGTCCACACTCCCCAACGTCAAGGCCACTTGTTAAGAAAGTGGCAGGAACCCTCGGTCACAGCGGGCGTCCCTTTCACTCACTCATTCACTCCTTTGACCAGTCCTGACAGAACACCCAGACCGTGCTTGGGTGCTGGGGATTTGTCAGCGAACCCAGCAGACCAGGGTCCTGACCTCATGTGACATATTCTAATGGGGGAGGCAGACGCTAAACGAGCCAACAGGATCATTTCAGAGAGTGACAGGTACCAAGAAGAGCGGGCGTGGTGATGTAGAGAACGGGACCAGAAGGCTCTCTGAGGAAGTGACACTCAAAGACAGGGAGGGGCACCTGGCACAAAGCACAGTCAAAGGTGCTGCGGGCAAGAGGAACAGCAAATGAAAAGGCTCGGGGCTGGAGCCAGCCCAGCACCATTTAAGAACAAGAAGAAAGCATGATGAGCGCTGGGGGAAGTGAGGTTGGTGTGGTGAGTAGATGAGAAAACCGAGGTGCAGAAAGGGAAAGCTCCTTGCCCAGGGTCACACAGCCACTGAGGGGCAGAAAGTGTGGGCCAGACTCTGGGTGCTTGAGCACGTCACCACACTGCAGAAGAATCCTCCTGCACCTAATTCCCTCAGCCCACACTCACTCACATGCCTTTGGTTATGGCAGAAAACATCAGGCTATCTCCATCTCAAGTCCCCAAAAGTCTGCGCAAAAAATACTCAGCAGTTATATAAATCAAGATAATCGCATTTCGTAAGAAAACACGAACATGTATTTAAGGAGGGGAAAATGTTTTTCATTCAACAAATATTTAATGAGCCCTACTATGTGCCAGGCATTGTTCTTGGTGCCAGAGAGACAAAGTGAATAAGAACAAGGCAGGTAAAAAAGGAGCTAGGAAGTGGTGAGCTAGGGGGGAGCACCACTTGGAATGGTGGGGGAGGGGTCACTGAAGACTAGTTAAGGACAGGACATTGAGCAAAGGCCTGGAGGAGTGAGCCATGGAGATACTGAGAGAAGAACATTCCCAGACAGAGCATGTGAGAAGACCCTGAGGCAGGAGCATGTCTGACGCATTTGAAAAAGGGTAAATGTGGCTGCGAGGGAATGAGGGAAGGACTAAGAGAGGGAGTGAGGGAAGGAGTAAGAGCAAGAGGAGATTCTGGAATTAGTGCAGCAGATTGCACAACTGTACGAATATACTCAAACCTCTACCTCATACACTTGGAGAAAGTGGGGCTTATGGTGTGTACATCATATCACAATTAAAAATAACTGTATGAGCCCTAGCTGGTTTGGCTCAGTGAACAGAGCGACAGCCTGTGGACTGAAGAGTCCCAGGTTCGATTCCCATCAAGGGCATGTGCCTAGGTTGCGGGCTCGGACCCCCAGGAGGGGGTGTGCAGGAGGCAGCCGATCAATGATTCTCTCTCATCATTCACATTTCTATCTCTCTCTCCCTCTTCCTTCCTCTCTGAAATCAATATAAATATATTTAAACGAAAATAAAAACCACTGTATGAGAAAAAGAATAATAAAGGAGGAGACGGGTGAAGCAATGGGGTCAGACCTCGCAAAACCTTCTCGGCCATTCTAAGTAAGGGCTTTACTTTGACTCTGAGGGCGGTGGGAGCCACGGGAAGGCTTTGAGCAGGGCAGGGTCTGAGCTGCCGTAAGTGTTAGCTGGATCCCTGGCGCTGTGTATGGAGACCAGAATGTGGGAGGTCAGGGTGGCAGCAGAGGAGGTGACTGCAGTAGCCTGGCCCTTCCCCACCCGTGTGTCTGTGGGTAAGCCACCTGACCGCTCTGTGCCACGGTTTTCTTCACCTGTGAAGCAGGCCTGGAAAAGACGTTGGTCACCGGACAGAGGTGAGGGCTGGTAGCGTGTAAAGTGTTGTTATGAGGGCTATGGGTGAAGGGTGGAGTCGAGGGTAACATCAAACAGTTGTTAATCATGCAAATTAGTTTCCTGAACTGAAAACAGGGTGCCTTCCTCCTTCACAGGAAGCAGGGACATCAACAGCCCTGCCAACCAGTGGCCACTAGCACAACCTGTCCACGCCCAGGTCACAAACAGGGGCCCAAACTCCTCTCCAGGTGGGATCAGCTCAGAATCAGTATCCACCGGGAGGCTAAGACCCAGACAGGGGACAGATGTGGCCCTGGGTCACACAGCAGCTTGGAAGCAAACCAGGAATTCGGCTGGGGGCGGAAGTGTGGTCCTCCCTCCTGGATGGGTGTCCAGGCTACAGGCAGGAGGTGGCTGCTGGGCCCTTCGGAAAGCCACTGTGCCGTGCTGAATTTCAGATCATCAATCAGACGATGTCACACCCGTGCTGAAAAACCTCCAGGGGCTCCTCACCCCACTAATAAAACCCAAACTGCTCATCAGGCATATGAGACCCAAGCCAACCTTATCTCCCCTGCAGTCCCCTCCAACCACCCTAGCCTCTTGCTATTTCTCAAACAAGCCAAGCACGGTCCTGGCCCTGGCACATGCCAGTCCATCTACCAGAACACATTTCTCCCAACTCTTTCCACAGCTGGCTCCTTCTCTGCCAAGGACTCAGATCAGATGCCACCTCCTCAGAGAGACCTACCTGGACCACTCCATCTCATTAGATGCCGCCATCCCTATATTGAACATGTCCCCATTTTATTTCCTTCTTGGCGTATCTATTCCCCTCCTGTGTGGACTTGAGCAAGTTACTCAACCTCTCTAGGCCTTAGTTTCCCCATCTGCAAAATAGGTACAATGATGACATCTATTCTGCCTCAGAGGGTTGTTGCAAGGGCTCAAAGGGATAATCCACACAAAGCACTTAGCACAGTACCTGGCACCAAGGAGCAGCTCCTGTCACTTTCTTTTTTTTTTTTTTTTTTTGCAGTTTTACGTTATTTTTTTTTTATTATTAGAAAGGTTTTTGTTTTGTTTTTTTGTTCTTTTTTTTTATTAAGGTATTATATGTGTACATATCTTACCATTGCCCGCCCCACCCCACTCGCATACATGCCCTCACCCCCCAGAGTTTTGCATCCATTGGTTATGCTTATATGCATGCATACAAGTCCTTCGGTTGATCTCTTATCTCCCCCACCTCTCACTAACCTTCCCGCTGTAATTTGACAGTCTGTTTGATGCTTTACTGTCTCTGTATCTATCTTTTTGTTCATCAGTTTATAATGTTCTTTATTATCCATAAATGAGTGAGATCACGTGGTATTTTTCTTTCATTGACTGGCTTATTTCACTTAGCATGATGTTCTCCAGTTCCATCCAGGTTGCTGCAAATGGTAAGAATTCCTTCTTTTTTATGGCACCATAGTATTCCATTGTGTAGATGTACCACAGTTTTCTGATCCAGTCATCCGGCTGACGGGCACCTAGGCTGTTTCCAAATCTTAGCTATTGTAAATTGTGCTGCTATGAACATAGGGGTGCATATATCCTTTCTGATTGGTGTTTCTAGTTTCTTAGGATATATTCCTAGGAGTGGGATTACTGGGTCAAATGGGAGTTCCATTTTTAATTTTTTGAGGAAACTCCATACTGTTCTCCACAGTGGCTGCACCAGTCTGCATTCCCACCAGCAGTGCACGAGGGTGCCTTTTTCTCCACATCCTCGCCAGCACTTGTCGTTTGTTGATTTGTTGATAATAGCCATTCCTTTCACTTTCTCATGTAGTCTCTTTGTCACATTTGAATATTCCATGAGGGTAGGAACTCTGTCCATCTTGCCCTGACCACACGCCAGCACCTAGCCCAGTGTCTGGCACATGGTACATATTTAATGTCCATTTATGGAAGGAATAAGTGAATTTGTGGATGAAAGTATTGACTGCCCCCACCCTGCTCTGACCTGAGAGCAGCTCCTTACAAAAGCCACCCACCCTCCCCGGCAAGGCGGAAAGTACAAGACCCCAGATCCTGGTGGCCGATGCCACCTGCTTCCACCAGCCTTCATGCCCGAGCCCTGCCAGCCTGAAATGGCCTCGCTCCCCTGGCCCACAATCAAGAGATCATCTGTCAGTTCCACCCTGGGGAAGGAACCAGGCGGGTAAACACAGATTGAGTGTCTGACCACAGGACAAAAGGAGGGTGGGCAGATCCCCTTCTGGTCCTCAAGGAGCCGAGAAAATAAAACTTTAAAATCCACACAGGACTGGGAGGCTAGAGGGCTTCCCTCCTTCCTGGGGGCGTCCCCCCAGAGAACAGGAAAGGCTACAGCAAGTACTGGGGTGAGACTGACCTTGGCTCTGTGCTCAGCTGTGTCAGGCACCTGAATGGCTGCACTCGCTCCTCACAGGACTGCGATCATCTCCACTGTGCAGATGGAGAGACCCGGGCGCAGAGAGGCAAAAGGACTTGCCGAAGGTCACACAGGGGCCAGAGATTTGAACCCAGGCCTTTTGTCTCTAGGATCCATGCTCTTAACCAGTAACCCAAGACACACTACTGGGTGATTCGAACAAACTGTACCATGCTAATTATGTAAACACATAAATACATTTGGTTGTCCCAACTGGGAGAAAGGGATGCCATCGGTATCTAGTGGGTAGAGGCCACAGATGCTCTTAAACATCCTACAATGCACAGGATAGCCCCCCACAACAAAGAATGATCTCACTCCAGTAGGTCAATAGTGCTGAGGGCTGAAAGATGGAAGGACTCAGCCCAGACCAGCTGCTAGGGCGAACACAAATCCCCAGAGAAGGACATGGGCCACCCAAGTCCTCTCCCCAAAACTTTCAGGATGGAACCCTGAACAGCTGCAGGGCCACCACCCTTGACCAGAGTTCACTTCCCTCTAGGAACCACAACTTCTTCAGGGGGTCATGGGGTGGGGGGAGGGTCCACCTGCAAAACAATGAGATTCCAGCCCCCCCACCCCCCGGCTTGCTCTTAGGTTCTGTCTCATAAACTCTGTAGCTAGAATCAGCTCTGACCTCACCCTGTGCCGGGGGAACAAGGCTGGTGAGACACTGCATGCCAATTTGAGGATCAGCCCATCCTGATCACCCACTTCCAGCCAGGATTGCAGCCAGAAAGCCTGTGTCTATTGAAAAAAAGGAGAACCCGGCTGGTGTGGCTCAGTGGTTGAGCGTCAACCTATGAGCCAGGAGGTAATGGTTCAGCTCCCGGTCAGGGCACAGGCTCGGGTTGCAGGCTCAGTCCCCAGTGTGGGTGGAGTGTGCAGGAGGCAGCTGATCAATGATTCTCTCTCATTATTGATGTTTCTATCTCTTTCTCCCTCTCCCTTCCTCTCTGAAATCAATAAAAATATATTTAAAAGGAAAAAAGGAGAAAAATCACAAAAATCTGAAAAGTCAAGCTCTGCAGCCCGGCGTGGTCTGCTAAAACTTAACTCTTGCTAAAGCTTTAAGGGGGGGGGGGGGTTTAAACAATGACGATGTGGGTTCCCTGGTCTGAGGGAGTGGCCCCAAGCCCAGCAGGTCTTCCGCTCACTGGCTTGATAAAGAGGACACTCTCTAAGAAAGGGGGGCCCTGGAGCCTCCAAAAGCAACCCATCCATCTCTTCTTAACCTGACAGGTAAATGGTTATGAGGGCAAACTCCAGAATAATAGCGAATGGGTGTCCAGTATGCTCATTTGAAGAAAACTCATTCAAATGCCTGAGTTCTAGCATCTTCACTAGGGTCACCCTCCCTAAAGGATAAGAACCACATTTGCTCTGCATTTTCCTGGCCTACAACACTGTCTAGGATATACAGCAGGTGCTCCATACATGCCAGCAGGCTGAGAGAAACAACCTAATTTCTTTACAGTTTTACCTTTTCATAGCCCTGTTTCCTTTACACAGAAGATGGGGCCCATCTAACTCCTGCTGACACAGGATTTTATCACCAAAAAATTTTCGCCCAGACGGTGTGGCTCAGTTGAGCATCGACCTGTGAACCAGGAGGTCACGGTTCAATTCCTGGTCGGGGCACATGCCCGGGTTGCAGGCTCGATCCCCAGTGTGAGGTGTGCAGGAGGCAGCCAATCAATGTTTCTCTCTCATCACTGATGTTTCTATCTCTCTCCCTCTCCCTTCCTCTCTGAAATCAATAAAAAATATTTAAAAGAAAAAAATTTTTCACTGACTTCCTGATGATGTTCAGCACAATACAAAGTGATCTGGTCCAGACTCTCCAGTACCCTAAAGCTCAGATAATCTGCACCTTTTGGCTTAATTCTTGCCCACCTGGGCAGTCCAGAAGTCTCACAAAGGCAATAATCTTGGTCATAAACACAACATCATGACCAGGGTAGTAGTAAAGAATGTGGGCTATGCAGCAAGACCATAATAAATCCCAGCTCTGTCCGGCTCTGTGGTCTTAGGAAAATTACCTGGCCTCTCTGTGCCTTCATTTCCTTTTTAAAATGGGAAGCACAATAATACCTGGAAATTCTGAGTGGATGCACAGTTACTTTACACAGGGCTTGCAAACATTTAGCACTATATAAATGTTAGGAAATTATTATTGCTATTGCTGTTGCATTAATCTAATAGTCGTGCTGAAAATGCAATTCTTTCTGTTGAATGTTTGTAAAAAATACACTCACATCCACATGCATTCTTTTCTATGAAAAGGACATAACAAATAAGATATACATCTGTCTAGCCTTTTCTCCAAGCTCCTGTAATGTTATACATACAATGTCCATGTGTATATTACGGTTATTGTTTGTTTTCCCAAAGTGGAACTGTGTTATATTCACTTCTTAGCCTCCTACTTTCTGCAACACAACCCCATGAGAATCCCCCAAGTCACTGGGTAGGTCATTCTGTTTCAGTGACTGCAGAATGAAAAGTGTGCCCCTCACCCCATTCCCCGGAACTGCTCCCTAGTGTCAGACTAGGAGCACAGAACATTTTTAAAAAAAACAAAAAATAGTGACAACACAAAACCACAGTTTCTTGTTTTGGCAAGCAGAGCTCCAATGAGAAGAAAAGCTTTGGGCTCCCACCCCCAAAAAGCAGAACCACAGAAAGTATTCTGGGAGCTTTTTGCTCACACACCCTTGATCCTCAGGGACCCTGGCCCAGCGCAGGCAATGGGGCAGACTCTCTGGGTGCCTGGGAGTAACAGGTCTCTGCCCTCAGCCAAGGGGAGCCCCTTCCCCTATCCACCCAGAATGCTATGGTGGGCTTTTGGGGGGATGTGCAGCAATGGGGGAGGGGGCAGCTGAGGCTCCCCCGCTTCCCACCACTGCCCAGCTGGCATACCCATCACAGGATCTGCTGGCACCTGCTCCTCAAATTTCCCTCCTTGCAGGCAGGGACCCCAAACCAATCCAACCAAGAAGTAGGTGAGCTCAAGGCTCACTCAGCCTCCTCTTCAAGGGCAAGACTTCGAGCCACAAACCAACCTCAGCTGCGCCCCCCCCACCACCACCACCATTGCTGCACATCCCCAAAAAGGCCCACCATAGCATTCTGAGCACCTACTATGTGCCTGGCACAGTTCAGGAACTTTAACCTCAGGTTCATTCAAGCTTTGCAACACCCCTATGACACAGGTACTATGCCCATTGTACAGATGGGGAAACTGAGGCACAGCAGCCTGGCTCCAGAGCCCCACACTGAACCCTCATGTGATGAACAGACACGAAGCACAGAGAAGGAACTGGCAGCCTGACATTTTCATTCTTCTATAGTCCTGGCCATTTTGCGGAAGAGAGAAAAGAAGTCACAGAGGGGAAGTAACTGGAGGAAGCACAGGCTGAGGGTCAGGGTCACACAGACCTGGGTCGAATTCCAGTTTTGCCACCTTCATAAATCACGTACCAAACCCTTTGTAAGCCAGTGGCAGTGAAGTGGCCAGGGACACGAGTTCTGGGGTTGCTCAAATGCTGGCAGTGCTGCCTACATGACCCAGGGACGCTCACTTACACGACCTTTGCCTCAGTTTCCTCATGTGTCAATGGGGATCAAACAGCACTCTCTCCTGAGGGTTGTTGGGAAGTTCTGATGAGTTGGCACATGCAAAGTGCTTAGAACAGTCAATGGTGCATCCGTCTCAGCTCCCATGCAGTTACAACTATGATGGTTATCATCCTCATCAATACTGTCCAAGAGCACACAACACAGGGAGCACGCAGCCCAGTGGGAGCTTCTAAAGGTTGCAATCCGCTGTTCAGAACCAGAAGCCAGGGCAATGGGGAAGAATCTGGGGAAAGCACAAGGTCCCAGGCCCAACAAAACCACGAGCTCCTGTGGCCAGAGTTGACGTGGTCAAAACAAAATCCACTCAGAGTCCCAGTCCTCCTTTCTGTGCTGACAGGGATCTCACTGTCTCCAGGCAGCCCTCCCGGATAACCCCTCTTCTCTGGATGCGAAATCCTATAATCCTAATCACCTATTTTGTGTAATTATCACATAACATAATTAATCATAATAACTAATACTTATATGCCTTACTGCCTGCCAGGCATGTTCTAAGTGCTTTATGTGTATTTATATAACTCATCCTTTTAAAAACCCTCTAAGATAAGATCTATTATCATCCCCCCCACGTTACAGATGAGAAAAGTGAGGCTCAGAAAGGATAAGCCCCTTGCCTAAGGTCACAGAGCCCCAGGACTTGACCCCAAGTGGTCTAGTTCCAGAGCCCAGCCTTGCACTTGAATTTTTGTAAATCCCCATTTTGCCACCCTCCACAAGACTGTCCTCTCCTTGAAGGCAGGAACCTAGAACTGGCTTTTCGGCATCTCCCACGATGTTCAGTTTGTACAAAGCTTCATTTTTACTGGCAATAGAAGCTTAAAACCAGGGACACACGGAGGCCAGGGCAGCCCTTCAATGCCTGTCTCTGCCACATGGAATTAAAAGCAGGGCGGGATTACTGAGCATTCTTCCATTCTCCCAAGCCAGGAGGTTGGGGGTAAAATCCCTTAGCAAGTATAAAAGCCGGGAGGAGAGAGTGGGAAGACAGAAGAGAATCACAACCTGCATGCTGCCAGCATCGCTGCTGCGTGGAAAGCTTTGGTAATTAACTGTTCCTGAAGCTCTGAGCCCTGGGTTTTCAAAACGAAAAGGTCTTGGGTTGTTTAGGGGCTGTTTCTGAGGGAGCAAACCGAGAGAAGCCTGCAGATCGCAAACAAGGTATGGCTGGTCAGGTTACATAATCAGTCCATTTCTGACACCGGCTTGGTGACACCCAAAAGGACAAGGCCGAAAGGAAGCCTGGTTTCCCCTCCCCTCGTTTTACAAGTGGAGAAACTGAGGCCAGGACAGGTGACATGACTGGTCCAAGATGTCAAAGTTGGAACAGCTCCTCTCGGAAATGACAAGTCAATAAAAAGAAATTATAAACTCAGGAAATTAAAAATGCCAAGGAGATAATGTGGAAGTAGCGAGATCTTTTTTTTTTCTATTTCTTTAATAATAAGAATGGTTGATTCCAATCAATTTCCATTATTCCAGCTTCCTCGGACTCTACACGTGGACGATGTAAAACCACAGTTAACCCACACACAATCTATATCTGCACCACACCATCTAGGGCAAGGGCTTTCTTTCCCATTAACAGAAAAATTGCTTGCCTCTCTCCCTTCCAGACTGAGGAGCAGGGAGTGGCTCAGAAGGAGAAGTGAGGAGTTCCCTAGAATTTGACATTGCTCAGAGATGGCAGAGCTGTCTACATCTTCAATTCAGAAACTGCCAACTTCAAACTGAGCAGATCCTTTTTTTTTTTTTTTTAACTGTGAGAGAGGGAGAGATGGGCGGGCGGAGTGGGGGGGGGGATGCTAACCCTGCCTTATTCTCACAGGCCTTTCTAGATGGGTCCTTTAGCCAAATGGTTTTCAATGCCTCTGTAAATCTCACACACACACACACACACACACACACACACACATGCCCTCTTTTCACAGACAGTAGGGCTCTCTCCTCCGAGTTAGAACTCGGACCTCACACAGCCTCAGCTACACCCCCAAGCCACTAGATACCCCAGAGGATGCCAGAGTCTCCTCTCCCTCTTGCCCCCCGCCCCCGCCCCCCAGACTGGAAGCTGCAGAGCCTGGCCCTGGGTCCCTAAAGGAAATACCACCGCCCCCACCAGCCCTTCCTGAACCAGGATTAAAAGACTTCCTAGAGCTGAGAAGGGAGTAAATGAGGTCCCAGCAGGAGGCACGGAGATTAAAGCCCTGGAGTCTCCTAACTCTCAGAAACGCCTGGTCCGGTCCCACCCCCTCCACCACGAAGCCACTTTTCTCACTTCCTAGGAGAGTAAGGAAGCGGCCCCTTCCTCCCTCTCACAGGAAAAAAAAAAAAAAAAAAAAAGGACGAAATGCAGCATAGGATAGGGGTTTAAAGCACCAGCTAGGCCTGCCCTGCTTCAAAACCCACTATCCCCAACGAACCAGTGACTTCTGGGCACTCAACCTCTCTGGAGCTAAACTCTCCCATCTAAAAGCCGGGGGATGTGCTCGTCCCTACTTCATGGGCCACTTGGGAAGGTTAAACCTTCTAATGACACATGTAGGCGCCTGCCCCAGAGTAAGCGCTCAGTTGTTATTTTACAGATCTGTCGCTGTGGTTTGGAAACTTGGAGATGGGAGGGGGGTGGCGAGCGTTTGGATTGCCAAGTCGTGAGTTCTAACCCCACTGTCTCCAAGCTCCAGGAACAGCGTGTGCGTGGGGCCCAGGAGTCCTACGCTGGGGTCTGGTCGATGTCCGTCCATCCTCCAGGCTTTGGGCTTTGTCCTACGCTCCTCAGCGCGGAGGGACGCTGGGCTCTAGCATTTCCAGGGTCCAGTCCGGGATGGGGACTCGGCGGCGCACCCGGCGGCGAAGAAAGCCCTGGCGACAAACAAGCAGGAGCAAAAGCTCCGGGCGCTTGGATCGCAGAGCCCCTGCCTCACGGATGTAACTCATTTTAAAACTATTGGAAAGGCGCGGAGGGGAGAGAAAAAAGACAAAAGGGCAGCGTGCCCGGGGAGAAACGAAGTGCGGGAGACGCCGGGACGGAGCTGGACTGCGGGCCGGCCAGGAAAGCGACAGACCAGCTCTAGAGGAGCCCGGGTCTCCTCACTCCTCTGCGCGCCCCGCGGGGCGTCCCTGAGGCGACTCTCGCGACCCCCGGGATCTGCGGCCACAGGTTGTGGGGACCGCCCCGCGCCGAGGCCCCGCGCCCCGCTGTCCCCGCACTCCCCGGGAGACACTCACCGACTGCAAGAAGCGCAAGGTGCCCACGTAGTCCCTCTCGGTGCCCAAGATCTCGTTGAGGACGCACAGGCGGAGGCGCAGCTGGCGCTCCGACTCCCGGGCGGCCGCGCACGGACCGGAGCTAGGCGCCGCGGCGCCGGGGGCCCGGGGGTCCGGATGGGCACCGTCCTCAGCCCCATCGCCGCCGCCGCGATCGCTGCCGCCGGGTACCTCCATTCTAGCGCAGCCGCGTGGTGCCGGCTCCTTCCCCCGCGCGGAGGTCGCGCCGAACGGCGACTCAGGGGTCCAAGCACCCCATCCCGGACGGGGCGCGCCGGCTCAGCCGCGGGCCGGGCGCTAGGCGCGGCGGGCGGGACTGGGGGCGGGGGACCGGGCTGGGGGCGGGGGACCGGGCTGGGGGCGGAGGCAGCGCGCGCGGAGGCTGGACCAGAGGCGGGAGGAGGCGGCCTTCGGGGCTCCCAGACGGCGGGCCCCCGCCACCCGCCCGCCCAGGGAGCGTCTGCCAAGTGCCACGCCGCGCTGAGCCGCAGAGACGCGCCGCGGCGCTTGGCGGCGACTTCGGAAGCTCGGCGCGACCGGATCGGGGCCGCCCGCGGCGCTCGGGCGGGAGGAATCCTCCGGAAGGGGCCCCGCGGAGCTCGGAGGCTAGCGCACGAACTCTGCACCCGAACGCGTGGCGCCCCCACCCCCGCCGCGGGCTACGCCACTCCCACCCGACACATGCGACACCCTGCGCGCACAGGCACACGCACGCAGGTCCGGCCGCTGCTGGGCCGAGTAAACACCAGGCTGGAAAAGCTCGTGGCGGAGAGCTCAGTAGCAAGCCCGCCCTGACACGCGCGCCCCCGCCGGCCCAAGGAAGAAAGAGGGGCGGCCCACGCGCGTGCTATGTCACCTCTGGGATACCCAGCCCTTTCGGTGCCCTGGGGCACTGCCACGACCTTGGGAAGAAACACGCGTGATTCATTCTCTCTCTCTCTCTCTCTCTCTCTCTCTCTCTCTCTCTCTCTCTCTCTCTCTGTATGTGTTGCTCCTTTTCTCTTTCCCTTCCCTTATTTTTTCCTTCTATCCTTCCTTTTTTTCCTTCTGAACTTCTTTGCTCCCATGAGCAGAGCCTACCCTTTCCACATTTCCCAGAAGAAATTATCTGCTCTCAGTTACTGATGGACAGCTGCTCTGCCTGAGCCCCACTTCCATCCACTCTGCCACGGATAAGGTCTTCTAGCCCAGGCTGCTCTGTCTGACAAATGACCGCACCTGCCTCACGGGAAGGTATGATGCTCAGGTTCACATCCCATCTCCCCCACTTGCTGGCTGGGTCACCTTGGGCTGGTTTCCGTGCCTCAAGAGCCTTAGTGTTCTCATCAGTACAATGGGAATAAAAGTGGTACGTAGCTCACGGGGTCCTTCACACCGTTATGTGTAAATCCATAGGAAGTTTTTGGAGCAGTGCCCAGCACTTAGCAAGTTCTCTATAGGTGTTTATTCTTAATTAGTATTGCATGTATAAACAGCCCTCTTGGCCAGACCCCATTCTCCAAACTGCCCATACAATCCTTATTCACTGGCCAGAGATTTTATTATCTCCTCAATGGATTAGCTGTTTCACATAATATCCCCCTGTAGATTATAATTACCCTTTAGGTAGGAACAGTATTGCTTATTTATTTTCTGTTCCAAACACCCAGGATTGTTCTCCCACTCGCCTCTGGGTAAATACTGTGACGGCCTAAAGACACAGGACAAGAGTGGGGTAGCTTTGTCCCTTTGGGCTCATGGACAAGGTGGCATTTGATCTGGGCCTTGGGTAAGTGAAGCTCCCCTGGGCAGGTACTAAAGGATGTGAGATGGGTGAGCCTCCCAGGTTTGGGTAGTGGAGTCAATTATGTCCAAAAGGTGGCTGCCTGCTAAGGTTCTCAGAAAATTGTAGAGAAGTTTGGAGTAGCTATCCTGTATGACCTCAGACTGATCACAACGCTTCTCTGAGCCTCAGTTGCCTCATCTATAAAATGGGAACCTTTGTAAGAGAAAAATGTATGTAAAGCAGGGTTCCTCAGGTTCAAATGACCTCACCTGCCTCACAGGAAGGTATGATGCTCAGGTTCAAATTGCCTCAGGACTGTGGATATTTGGGGTGATTCTTAGTTGTGGAGGAGCATCCTTTGCTTTGAGAACATTGAGCAGCATACTGTACCCACTTCACATTAGATACCAGTAGCACTCCCTTCCCAGTTGTCTCCAGACATTGCCAAATGTCCCCCAAGGGACAGAATTGCCCCCAGTTGAGAACCACTGATACAAAATATCTGACAATAACTGGCACATAGTATGTGGCCAATAAATGTTAGCCTCCTTCCCAGCTGTATCCGTGGAAGATTTCCTTCACCTTCAGAGAAATTTGCTATACACACACACACACACACACACACACACACACAGAGATCTCATACGTCACCCAAGAATTGGCCCACACTGCCAAAAAGACCATCCAAACATTTCCACACTTATGGGTGGAGCCCACCCTTGGCTCACCCCCAACCCTTCTATATTCTGTTACTCCCTCCGATCCCTCTGGAATATTTCTCCCCACCATCCCATTCCCAGTGAAAAATGATACCACTTTTAATAAATTACTTCAGCTCTCTGTGCCTTCTTTTCCTCATCTGTGAACTGAGGATAATAACGATAACGATGTCATAAGGTTGTTGCAAAGATTCCTAAGTTAATACACAGAAAGTGCTTAGAGCAGATAAGTGCTCAATAAGTGAAGACTTACTTATTCAACTCGGGGATTGAGTGCTGAATTCATTTGGCTGCACTTGGCAACAAGGAGGAGAAAAATGGGTTACTGGTGGGTTAAAACATAAAGACATTGCTTATCTAACAAAACATCCAAAGGAGATTGGTTCTTCTGGCGGGTTCAGGATTTGGTGACATCAGAAGGACCAAGGTACCTTCAACCCTGCCATCCCCGTCATGGTGGCTTTTCGCCCAGGTCTTGGAGCCTCAGTTTCACAAGATGCTGCTCAATGGCAACATCACCTGCTAAACAACAACTCCAAAGCAGGAAAGAAAATAAAAGGGAAATGGGGGAGGGAGGAGGGAGGTGAAGCTCTCCTCTGGCCTCTCATCAGAGAGAGAAAACTTTCCCCAAAGTCCGTGGCATACAGACTTTCTCTTATACCTCACAGGTCAGCCTGAGTCACATGACCACCCTTAAATAGTCCCCGACCAAAAGCAGGGTTGTCACTATCAAGTTAGAACAGTCCTGCTCCATCTCCCGGGACATGGCTGCGTGGACAACCTAGGTTCTGTTATCAAGAGAGAAGTGTCTGCCACAAGCATCTACTATGGGCTGGGCACTGAGTGAGATCCTGGGGTTAAAGAAGTGTAAGACTAACAACATCAGGCCCTCAGGCAGGGATCCTGCAGTGAGCACAACAGATAAGGTTCCTGCCCCCCTGGTGCTTCCAGTCCAGAGCAGGGAGAGAGACAATAACCAAATTAACAACCAATCAATAAACACACAAACAAATAAGCAAGATCCTTTCAGCTTCTCCAGAGTTGGTTGGTGGCACCTTCAGGCCTCTGCTTCAGGTCACTGCCTACTCAGGTCACATGACTCAGACAGGGGGCTCAGCTCTGGTGTCATCAATGGGGACTCCCTTGGTCCAAGGCCTGGCTGCCTCCCAGCTATTCCTGGCACAGTGCAACTCACTGAACAAACATGACTAAGCAACACAAGCTGGGGGAGGTTTTTTCTTACCCCTGTTTTAGCCTTGGTCTCTCCTCCCTTCTTTCCCATTGCCTCCACCCATAACCTCCAGGATCTCCAGTAGGGAGCCCTTAGATCTTTGTATATGTCCAGGGCAGGGCCTAAAATACCATAACTGGGAAACATTCATGAAAAGATCAGAGAAGGAGGAAAAAAAACCTTTCAGTTTGGGGGTTTGGGAGGAAAACCATGATAATGATAGGGAAATTCTCTTCTACTGGGACAATGTAGAGTTTCTGTTGCCATGTACTTCACAAATAGTGGGAAATACCATTTTGTTTCTATTGCGTAAGTTCCACAGTTGCAGGGAAGAAGTTAATGCTGCTTGGAAACATTAGATAGTTCCTCATTCCATGATAAGATGCTTTCAGATTCTGCAGGCTCAGGATTCCAAGGCCCCTTTCTCAAGCCCTGCTTAAAAGAAAAAAAAACAAGATAAAACGAGGAAAAACAAGGGGTGATTTTGGTCCACCCCAAGTTGAATGAGCCAGGTGAGAAGTGAGTAATCAGACTACCTAGGATCGCCAGTCATTTCCCAAAAGCAGAAGAGTTCTCTGTCAGTCAGGCCAGCTACCCAGGGAGTCTTTTCCCCATTCTGAGAACCAATTGCAGCTTTCTGAAAACAGGAGCCATCTCCACACTTGGCATTGGACAGAACAGCTGACAACCGAACCCAATGCTAGACACGCAGGCCAGGGTTCATTTCTGCAAACCAAACTATCAGGCTCTTCCTGATCGTCTCAGTTGAGCCACCCCCCACCCCAAAAAAAAAATGCCCAAGTCAAAACTTCTCCAAAAGCCCTGACCAGTTTGGCTAGGAGGATAGAGCCTCGGCCTGCGGACTGAATGGTCCCAGGTTCGATTCCAGTCAAGGGCATGTTCCTTGGGTTCGGGCACATCCCCAGTGGGGGTGGGGTGTAGGAGGCAGCTGATTGATGTTTCTCTTTCATTGATGTTTCTGACTCTCTGTCCCTCTCCCTTCCTCTCTGTAAAAAAAAAAAAAAATCAATAAAATATATTTAATAAAACAACTTCTCCAAAGAAAGCCTTGCTGTTGGGAACAGATCTCTCCAGAAGATTCTGGTTCAATTCTGGTTCAAGGTTTGATTCAAACAAAATAGATACCAGATTAAATCGGGGCTCCAGAGCTTTGCCAATTGTATTCCTGCCAGAAGGCACTGGAAATACAGCCTGGAGGAAACAGAGAAGGAAATGCTTAGGACCCTGATTTTGAATCCCGACTATACCACTGATATGTGTGCCTTCTCCTTTCCCAGCCTTTGGACATTATTGTAGCTGTAGAGACCAACTTCCTGGCTTCAAATCCCAGCCCCACCACTTCCCTATTGTGTGTGTGGCTTTGTGCAAGCAACTTAATCTCTCTGGACTTTGATGTGTCTATCTGTACAATGGGAACAATAAGAGTTCTAACCTCACAGAGCTGTTGTGTGGAATAAAATAGTTCATAGATCCAAAGTGCTCAGAATGCTGCCTGACACTCACTTAAGTGATAGCTATTGTAACTGGGTGAGGCCATGATGTTTGGAGGCCTGGCAACTATCTTGACACCATGAGGAAGGACATTGCTAACCAATGAAGATGGCAAAATGACAGATGGAAAGAACCTGAATCTTTGATGTCACTGAGCTCCTGAATTAACCAACTGTGGAACCACCCCTACCTCTAGACTTCTTGTATATTAAGTTAATAAAATAATTTTATTAACTTATTTTTTAAGCCAGCTGGGTCAAATTTCCTTTACTTGCAGCCAAAAGATCCCAACTGATATGCCTGCCTTCTTTCTCCTAGATTTCTCCCCACTTCAATGAACTGATTCCTTTATTAATAGCATGACTGAACACCCCAGCTTGTATGGGACAATCCAGGTTTCTTTGTCCCAGAATGATTATCAATAGCATCCCAATTTGGATAATTATGGACACCCTATCCTTTGAAAAAAAGCATTGCCCTCTTCCTACTTCAGTATAGTGGAGAACAGCACCTAAGGTTTGTAACATGAAGCCTGGATTGAGGTAAAGTCAAGAAAATGGTTCAGAAAGAGATTGGTGCATAAAAGGTCAATTCTACAACTTAGTCAAGGCCAGAGATTGATCTGGATGGTGTATCTTGAAATTCTGCAGCCAGGATGCCAGATGGTTTCAACAGACATACTGGACACACTTTTATACATCTGGGGTGTGTGTGTGTGTGTGTGTGTGTGTGTGTGTGTTTTCCAGTTAGTTTCCTGGACTGAAAGCTCAAAAATAGGGCTGCCCAGTCCAAACCCAGACACCTGGCAATCCCAGTGGTAACTTTTACCTCTTCAGCCAGCAGAAACACAATTAGCCACACCCTCTCCAAATGCCATTTACACTGCAGCCTGCCTTTGAAATTTCCTGGGTAAATTCCATTCCTGGAGCCTTTGCTGAAAGGGGGAAAGTTCTAACAACTGTTACCATTTTTTGAGTGCTCACTATGTGCCAGGCACTATTAAGATGTGATCACATTCTCAAAACTTCCCTTCATAGTACTACTATTATCATTGTCCCTTAAAAAAAACTTTTTTATTATTATTATTGATTTCAGAGAGGAAGAGAGATGGAGAGACAGACAGAAATATCAATGATGAGAGAGAATCGATTGCCTCCTGCACACCTACACTGGGGACTGAGCCCACAACCTGGGCACATGCCCCAACTGGGAATCAAACTATGACCTCCTGATTCAGAGGTCAACCCTCAACCATGAGCCACACCAGCTGGGCTATTGCCCCTTTTTTACTGATGAGAAAACTGAGGCTCAGAAAGAAACCCAATCAAGGTCACTGTATTAGTTAGGATAATGATAGACACTGTAACGGGACCCAAGCAGCAATGAATTCTTTTAAATAGAGCTTATTTCTCTCATGCTATAGTCCAGGCATGAACAACCCAAGTAGGTACAGAGACCACAGGCTGCTGCGGCCCAGGCTCCTTCCAGCATGTGGCTACACCTCCCTGAACACATGGTATTCACCATGTGCTCCAAGATGGCTGCTCTAGCGACATATTTCAACCAGCAGAAGGAAAAAGGGGGAAGGGAAAGGAATGCCTCCTTTTAAGAATCTGAACTAGAAGTTTCACATGTCACGTCCACTCCCACTGGATTGGCCAGAGCTTTGCCATCCAGGTATGTCTGAGCCTAAATCCACACCAAGCCATCTCTCAGGTGTTGCCAGTGGACTATGAGAGTCTTGTCTCCCTCATCAAAGAACAGTGCCAGGCACACCTAAATATTAAATGAGTGGACATATTAAATGAATGAATGAATATCTCCAATACTCATTTTGGACTCCAGGTTGAGAGAAAACTTCCTTGTGAGTGCCTGGCCCTGTGCTGGGCACTGAGAACAGTGAACAAAACAGATAAGAGTCCTTGCCATCCTGGAGCTGACATTCTAGTGGCAGAAGAGATGGCCAATAAGTCAAACACCACGTCTGCCAGATGGTGGTGACAGCTATGG
Organism: Cnephaeus nilssonii; assembly: GCF_951640355.1. Classification (NCBI taxonomy): domain Eukaryota; kingdom Metazoa; phylum Chordata; class Mammalia; order Chiroptera; family Vespertilionidae; genus Cnephaeus; species Cnephaeus nilssonii. Next base: position 66,765,067 of record NC_137082.1, on the reverse strand, counting down.
GGAAAACCAAACCACGGAGCATGACAGGAGTGGTGGAAAGTGACAGGCCTCACTCAGGAGGCAACATTTTAGCAAAGACCTAAAAGAGATGAGGGAGCAGGCCCTCCGTGTGTTCCAGGCAGAAGAAACAGCAGGTCAAGGGCTTGGAGGCAGGAACAACCAGGAGTGGAGACAGCAAGAGGCAAAGGGCAGTAGTAGGAAATGCAGCTGGAGGAAAGAGAGGAGCCAGATGTGTGAGCTGTACAGGCGGCCGCAAAGACTTTGGCTTTTTCTCTGGGTGAGTGGAAGCCATGGAAAGTTCGGAACAGAGGAGAGAGATGATCTGACAGGTTCTAGGATCCCTCGGATTGATCCATGAGAAGAGACTACAGGGGGTGAGGTTGGAAGCCATGAGATCTGTGAGGAGGATACTGCCATAGTCCAGGCGAGAGACGTTGATAGCTTACACCAGGGTGATGCAGGGCAGATGAGGGGAAATGGTCTATTCTGGATATAGCCTAACAAGAGAACCTATAGGATTTTAAGTGCTGGGGTGAAAGAAAGGGGACGGGGGGGGGGGGTGGGGAGCTTAATCGTGACTCTGAGATGTTTGGCCTGAGCAACTGAAAGATGAGGTTGGAATTCACCAGGATGGGGAAGATTGTGGGAGGGACAGGTTTGGGGGAGAAGATGGAGAATTTGTTCTTGGCCGTGTTAGATGTCAAATTCAATAGCCACATGGAGATGTTGTGTTGGCAGTCACACCATCCCAGGGTTCCAGGGCGGAGATCAACCTGGAGATAAGAAAGTAGGCATTGTCAGAATGTGATGAGAATTAAAGCCACAGGATTGGGTGAGACAACCCAGGGAGGGCATGTGGATGGGGAAGAGGACAAGGGCAGAGACCTGAGCTATACCAATGTTCGGACTGAGGCAATCAGTGAGTGGACACCAGAATAAATGTTAGAGAGTCCATTCCCAACTTGTGGCATTTCCCTGGCTTCCTTAAGAAGACTGGACATGAGATGGTGTCTCCTGTGACCTCGTTGCCGTTACTGAAATGGGGCAGAGTTCCCAGCTCGAGTCATTTCCTTCATGGGCCTGAGTCTCAGTTTCCTCATTTGTTAAATGGGGACATTAAGAATCCTGCTCTGCCAGCTCTCTGAGGAAATGTGAGAATACAACGAGATCTTAAGATGATCTTACAATGAAAAAATGCTTGAAAAAACTGAAGAGCGCAAGTGAAAGAAGGTTCTTCCCCTACAGCCCAACTTTAGGCCCTTGGAAATGAGAAACTGAAGCAAAGAACAAAACTTACACAGATTCAGAGAAAACAAAAGAGAAGTTGTGGCAGAGAAAAAAAACGACATACAGCTCCATGCAACAATGTGGATGAATTTTAAAAACATAATGTAGAGCCAACGAAGCCAGATATAAAAGAGCACATTATGTACGGTTCCATTTATATCGTGCTCAAAGCAGACCATATTCAACTAGAGTGCTTAGAGGTACATACTTGGGTAGTAAAGCCATAAAGAAAAGAATACAGCATTTACATACAAATCAGAGTGGTTTCCTCCTGGGTTGGAGAGGTAGGGTTGGGATTGGATGAGCCATACAGGGGCTGTAGGGGCTGGCAGTGGTGTATTTCTTAACCCAGGTATTGATTTCACAGAGGTTCACTTTATAATAATTTATTATGATTTACATTATGTTTTATGCACTTTTTCCATGTGTTTTCGATTCTCCAACTTTAAAATGCATCAAATGCCTGAAAGGTAAATATACACACCTACACTCATACCCTTTGACTAGTTCTTATTCGGGGAGCCTAAACTGCAGATATAATCACATACCCAGACAAATTTAGACGCACAAAGATGTTCACTGTAGTGCTACTTACAATAGCCCCATTTTTTAAAGGATCTAAATTTTCACTAATAGGTCAAGAGTTAAATACAGTATGGTATATCCACAATTTGGAAACTTATTTAGCAGTCTGCTATCAAAGCGTATTTAATGGAATAGGACACTGGTCATGATCCATGAATAAATGGAGATAAAAATAATGGAATATAAACTAAACGTAGACTGTGATCTCAATATTGTCAATATATATTACATATTCATACGAAAAAGACAGGAAGGAAATATATAAAAATAACAGGAGTAGTTACATCTGGGCAGTGGAATTATAGGTATTTGTTTTTGTCTTTATACTCATATTTCCAACAATGGATATATATTAATTTTATTCTTTAATACATTCCTTTTCCCCCCTTCTTTAAATCTGGACCTTAGATGCACACAATTAGTTAACCACACTCCTCAGGCCATGGCACACCATCAACGGCCTCTAAGTATGGCCTCTATTTTGTCTTATATTCACTTATTCTTGCCTTTGTCACCCATCTCCACTCCTTCTATTTCCCCCTCCCCCACAGACACCCACTCAGGTATATTTAAAGTATGTTCTTTCTATCCATATGCCATACATTTGTTGGGGTGTATGTGTATCCAAATAGACAGAGTAAAAAAATATATGAAGAGCTGAAGTGCTGTTTTATGGTTGTTTTTGAATTTTTACATAAATGGTACAGAGTTGTGAATCTGATGCTGTCTTACTTTTTCAATCAACATCATGTCTTTGAGATCATTCCTTGATGCTATTTGTAAATAAAATGCATTATTTCCGACGTGCTTAGTATTCCATTGTTTACTTGTATCACTGTGGTAGAGACTGCTGGCTGTTCCCCAAAAGCAGTTTTGTCCTCTTCCAGAACATACTCAGGGACTACATTTCCCAGTCTCCCTTGCAGATAGGTGGAGCCACCTAAGACACTTGAGCCCATGGATGCTAGCCCAAGAAACTTCTCCCTTGCCTTCTCCTCTATGCTCTTTTCCCTTCTAAGCTAGTTTGTATGAGGATCCCAGAGTGACCTTGGAAGTCATGGGTTTAAGGTGGCAGAGGGGTCATCCCTGGGGCCATGTCTCAACCTGGGTCAGAATGCCTGAGTGGAGGGGAGCCAGACTTACCCATCAGTAACATTCATGTTGGACTGTTATATGAACAAAAAATAAAACTTCCAGTGGGTCTGACACTTTACATACATTAGGGCCTATTTATTATAGCAGTGAATATTAACCCTAACCAGTAAAACATATTCTACTTATCCATCTCCTAGTGCAAGACACTAATGCCCCTTACTCTTTGAAGCAACACTGTGACACACATCCTCATACATATTTCCATTTACATCTGTGAGCAAGTTTTTCTTAGGTTGTCTATAGGAATGGAATTTCTGAGTCATGGGGTATGTACGTATTTTGTTTGCCTGACCAAAGCAATGTCAGGGGCATCCAGCTTTGGGGGCAGTGACAGCAGAGGTTTTGGTATTCAGATACCCAGCATCGACATTGCTGGTTGGGGTGTCTGTGCTCAGAGGGGTCATCCCTGGGGCCATGTCTCAAAGTGGTTTGGGCAACGTTCTACGGTCGTGGTCTCAGACTGGTTTCCTGGGCACCCTGGAGATGCTGTAAGCACCCATAATCCTATCTAATAAAAGAGTAATATGCAAATTGACCATCACTCCAACACACAAGATGGCTGTCCCCATGTGGTCAAAGATGGCTGCCCCCATGTGGACACAAGATGGCCGCTGCAAGATGGCCAGCAGGGGAGGGCAGTTGGGAGGGACCAGGCCTGCAGGGGAGGGCAGTTTGGAGGGACCCAGGCCAGCAGGGGAGGGCAGTTGGGAGGGACCAAGCCTACAAGGGAGGGCAGTTGGGGGTGATCAAGCTTGCAGGAGAGGGCAGTTAGGGGTGACCAGGCCTGCAGGGGAGGGCAGTTAGGCATCAATCAGGCTGGCAGTGGAGTGGTTAGGGGGTGATCAGACTGACAGGCAGAAGCGGTTAGGGGCAATCAGGAAGGCAGGCAGGTGAGCAGTTGGGAGCCAGCAGTCCTGGATTGTCAGAGTGATGTCCGACTGCCTGTTTAGGCCCGATCCTGGTAGGACATCCCTCGATGGGTCCCAGATTGGAGAGGGTGCAGGCTGGGCTGAGCGACAACAACCCCCCCCCCCGTGCACGAATTTCATGCACCAGGCCTCTAGTCATTAATAAAATTACTAGAGTGGGTTCTGTTGTGTACAGCTGCAAATTCCTAATCTATGTTAGCTTAGGGGTTGGCAAACTACTTCTGTAAAGGACTAGACAGTAAATATTTAAGGCTTTCAGTGTCATGCGGTCTGTGCCCCAATTCTTCAATTCTGCTTTTGTATCACTCACAGCAGCCAAAGACAATATGGAAATGAATGGGTGTGGCTGCATTCCAATATAACTTTTATTTATAAAAACAGTAGCCTTCAGGCCACAATTTGCCAATCCCTGAGCTAGACAAAAAGAGATCTCTCCTTCCTCTAAGTCTCTACGTGGACATTTATATCGTATTTCTTGATCTTGCTTTAGTCAGCTTCTTTTCTCAATCCACTTTTGGGTCCCACACAGAACCTAACACATTACCTCACCTGCAATAGGCTGATTGGATGAGTAAGTGAGTGAATGAATGAATGAATGAATGGCTTTCATTTAGAGGCGGTCCCATGAGCAATCCAAGCACAGACCAGTGAGAATAGGAGCCCGCAGCAGACAATCTGTGCAGCAGGGGCGTCTAGTCCTGCTCCACGTGCCCCTGGGGGACAGAGTGCTTTCCTTTTTTCTGAGTCCCCAGAGCCTAGCACGTGCTTTACAGGAGGTGCTTCTCTGTCCAGGATCTGTGCACTTAACTTTTTAGAAAGCCCCAAAGCAGGCCCCAGGCCTGGGTAGGTCCCTACCTTTTCACACTGTCACCCAACACTGAACCCATCCCAGGCTAATGAGGAACCGAGAGAGTGACCTCTCAGCCCCAGAGGGCTGGGAACAGACATTTAGGGGACTCCCAGAAGCTTTGTAGAAACTCCTGCCTCAACTTTAAAGGTCAAGCTGGCCATCTCTGGCCTGCCTGCTCCCCCTCTCTGGTGTTCTTGACCTGGAAACAGCCGCGTTGGGCAGAGGGGTTGGGGTGGGATGGAGGGATGGAGGCTGAAACCTGGGCAGACAGCAGGGTCAAGTGCCCAGCTCACTCCTCTCTTGCCCTCTGGCCTCCTGGGGAGCTCGAGTGCCCCAACGGTGGGGCTGGGAGGAGTGTATTAGCTGAGGCAACTTTGGCCTGGGAGCAACTGGGCCACTCACAGTGTTCTCAGTCGCTGCCAACACAATAGAAGTTTTGCTGAGACTCAGGGAGCGTCTACAAAGTGCTCTCCAAGAGCAAGGCGCTGAGGCCCCAGCTTTTGGGAGGCTTTTTATCTTTGGATCCAGGCGAAGGTGTGGAGGGGCAGGGCAAGGCCAAGGTTGAAGACAGTTGTAGCCACCTGGAGCTGTTGGGGTTGTGCGAAAAGGGAGTGGTCCTGTGAGATGAACAAAAGGCCAGACTGGATTGGGGAGGAGGGGGTCACCTCTATCCTTAAGGTGGGCAGGGAGGCCACTGGGAGCTGGTGACTTGGCTTCAGCCAGAGCCCTGTTGAAAGACACATAGGCCCCACTGGTGTGGTTCAGTGGTTGAGTGTCAATTCCCGGTCAAGGCACATGCCTGAGTTGCAGGCTCGGTTTCCAATGGGTGGCATGCAGGAGGCAGTCGATCAATGATTCTCTCTCATCATTGATGTTTCTGTCTCCTATGCTTGCCTCCTTGGGCACAGTCTTTCCCTAGAACAATAACCCAACAGGGTTAATAAAATGAGCCAAAGGGTCAGGATTTCTACCACCAGATACTGCCAGGAGATCAACTCATGAGATAATGGTAAGTGGGTAGAATCTCTATGATTATGGCAAAATGGGGTGGTCACGAGAAGGTAGCATCAAAGTTATAGTGGGGGGAGGGGACGGGGGGAATTATGTTTACATTCCTGGAGCTGAAAGCCCTGGGTTCAAATCATATCTGTGCCATCATCATGCTGGGTAACCTCAGGCAAGTGATTCAACTTCTCTGTCCTCAGTTTCCCATCTAAAAATGGGAATAATGATCGTAGCCACCTCAAAGTATTGTTATGAGATTTAACACAAATGTAAGGTGCTTAGCCCAACTGGTGTGGCTCAAGGGTCAACCCATGAACCAGAAGGTCACGGATGATTCCCAGTCAGGGCACATGCCCGGGTTGCGGGCTCAATCCCTAGTAGGGGACATGCAGGAGGCAGCCTATCGATGTGTCTCTCTCATCATTGACGTTTCTGCCTCTCCATCTCTCTCCCTTCCTCTCTGAAATCAATAAAAATACATTTTTAAAAATGTGAAGTGCTTAGAACAGTGATGAGCACTTGTTAAGTATTCAGGAAGTGTCATCTACTGTTACTGTTTAACAACCCAAGTGTGCCTGTGTCCAAAGAACACGTTCAGCTCGCTTGAGTCATTGTCTTTACCTTCCTGGCCCCTTGGTGTTAGCTTTTCTATCTGTTGACTTAGGACACTTAGTGTAGAGAAGGAAGGAGAGACCTGGGAGATGCCAGGGGGTGGGAAGATGGGGAATCCAGGAAGGAGGAGCTTTACAGGAACCAACAGTTTCCAGAAGCAAGGGCCATAGAGCAGCAACAAAAGCCCCAGAGGTGAGTACAGCGAAGACGTAGAAGAGGCTGCTGCAGCCTGGCAGCGGGACGTCCCGTCACAGTGACCTTTGGAAGGGCCGTTGGGGCAGAAACCAGCTTCAGAGGGGCAGGGACGGCCTGCACTCAAGCATAGAAATTGGTCAGGAGCACCAAAGCTTCTGAGAAATCTGGCCCAACTGGATTATATCTAGAAGGAGAGAAAAAATGTGGGGGGTTTTGGTGTGTTTGTTTTTAAGGATAGATCATCTGAACAGGTTTAGGGGGCAAAAAATATTTCAAGAGCCGTGACCACAGGGTCTGAAAGGAACACAGCCTGACTCTCTCAGAAAGTTCACGCCTCAGTTATATGATCCACAAATTTCTATTGAACTGTTAACCACCCCCACACTCACGAATGTCATGGTGAGATACCAAGAAATAAATAACACAGTCTCTGCCCTTAATTAAGGGTGGTTTCCAATCTGGCCTGGAAAAGTTCACAGGAACACGAAAAAGATAAAGTCATGATAAAAAGTGAAAACATGGAGACAGGCCTGGTTGGAAGAAAGGTGGCAGCTTTGATGGCCCACAGGGAGATATTTTTAAAATTGACTTAGTTGCCATTGATGACAGATAGGAAGTTTGCACAGTAAGATCTGAATTTCTCACGCCCCACAGGTTTTAAACATCAGCAAATTCTACAGCTCCGCCTTCAAAATGCAAATATCCAGAGTCTGAGGACTTCTCCCTGCCTCCACTCTTACCCACACCTACTTTCCATTCTCTACATGCAGCCAGAGGGATTCTGTGAGGACCTAAGTCAGATCCTCTCCCTCCTCTGCTCAGAACCCTCCATGGCTCCCACCTACTCGGAACAAAAACCAGAATCCTCACAGTGGCCCGCAGACAGTCCTTCCACTTTCCCTTCTCTCCCTCTGTTCCAGCCACACAGACCCCTCCCTGTTTCTAGGACATTCCAGTCAGGCTCCCTCCTTGGGGCCTTTGCATTTGCCTCCCCCTTTTCCTGGAGCGCTGTTCTCCTGGGGAAAGGGTACCCCACAACTCATTTGGCGAATCTTTCCAGACTTGACTCAAATGCCCCATCTCACTGAGGTTTCCCAGATACGCCTCTAAAAATTCACACCACCCGTGACACTTCTACCCCCTGCCCTGCATGGTGTTTCTCCACAGCACTTACCACCCTCTAACATGCTACACAGGCGAGTTGGTTCACATCTGTCCCCCATTAGCCTGCAAGCCGTGTCTTTCATCTGTTTTGACCCCATGGTCACGCCAGTGCCTGGAATAGTCCTGCACATATTAAGCTCTCCGAAAACATTTGTGCAATGAGCACATTTCCAGCTTCCCCAGAAGGATTTGGCAATACTGGGCAGGAGCTAGATAAGGAGGGGCCACCCCCTCTTCTGCTCGCTGAAGTCCCCACCCAGCCCCCTTCACTCACTTGTGTTTTTTGTCCCCTGGGCAAGTGACAGAACCCTGCACGGGGAGTCCAGAGCCTGGCGTTCTGATCCCAACTTTTCTGTTCAATCGTTTCTTCCCTGCCACTTCCCTGTCCCAGCCAACCTCACTGCCTGGAATACCCTTCTCCTGTCTGCCTGGCAAACTCCCCTTCGCCTTCTAAATCAGGGGTCCGCAGACTCCGGCTGCCAGCCAAACCCAGCCGGCCGCCTGTTTTTGTGCAGCTTGTGAGCTAAGAATGGTTTTTACATTTGTAAATGGCTGGGGGGGGGGGGGGGGAGGGCAGGGATCGAAGGCAGTCAATTTCGTAACACGTAAAAATTATATGAAATTCAAATGTCAGTGTCCATAAATGAAGTTGTATTGGCCGCACAGAGCCACACCATTCATTCACCTGTTCTCTGTAGCACTACAGCAGCAAAGCTGAGCAGTTGCGACAGAGACTGTGCGGCCAGCAAGTCTGAAATACTTGTCACCTGGCCCTTTACAGGAAATGTTTGCCGACCCTGGTCTAAATCTTTTCTTGAGATGAACAAAAACTAAAAACCACCAACGTCTTTCTCGGCCTTAGATCCTCTCTGAAACTTTCTCTCACTCCTGGACCCACTTTGGCCCAGGGGACCCACTCCTATTAGAGCTCTGTGCATTTGTCCCCTTCCTCCTCGGAGATCTGGCCCTCATCTCACAGGCTCAAATCCTCCAGCACTGGTCACGTGGCCTGATTGTCAATGACTATTGACTAAGCCAGTGATGGCGAACCTATGACACGCGTGTCAGCACTGACACGTGTAGCCATTTCTGATGACACGCGGCCGCTGAGGCGGCCGCATGCCGAGGATGAAACATTTGCTGCTCCTGAGGATGAAACATTTGCGAAATAATGTTTTTTCCTCAAAGTGACACACTACCCGAGTTATGCTCAGTTTTTTGGCGAAGTTTGACACACCAAGCTCAAAAGGTTGCCCATCACTGGACTAAGCTTTACTGCAGGACCCAGGGCCACCTACTTCCCTCTGGGCTTAGTTTTCTCATCTGTACAGTGGGAACCTTGATCCCTATGATCTCCAGCACTGCATGGAAGAAGCATACCTGAGTCCTTGGCAGGCAATGTGAGATTATACGCCAAGACAGATTGTTTAATATGTTTTTATTGATTTTTAGAGAGAGAGGAAAGGAGAAGGAGAAAGAGAAGGATGGATGTGAGAGAGAACTAACCATCGGCTGCCCCCTCTATGCCCTGTATGCACCCTGAAGAATTGAATCGGCGACCCTTTGGTGCATGGGGCGATGCTCAACCAACTGAGCCACACCAGCCAGGGCCAGATCTTTTTTTTTTTTTTTTAAGACACTATGAGGGCACAAAGGCCACAAACTCATAAACTGTGGCCCAATTTCATCCCAAATGTGTTTTGCTTGGTTTGTACCTGCTCTAATTTTTGTTTTGTTTTTTACTTAGATATTGATATAAACATAACCTGCATAACCCAGCCCACTTTAGTCACGCGTACTATCTTTATGGCCCTTGTGGGCATTTGAGTTTGCCATCCCTGGATAGAAAGTTAAAGATCATTACAGCCACAATGCCCAGAAGCCCTAAAGAAGCTTCTGGAGTCAAAGGTTAGGGATGTATTTAGGCCAGTTGTTCCCAAACTGGGTTGAACACCGAAATCACCAGCGAAGTGTATAACATGCAGATTCCAGGCCTACCCCAGGCCCACTGAATCCTACTCTCCATAGTATGTGGTACTGGATATGAATTTTCTTTTCAAGATTCTCCCAAAATGTTTATGCATTGCAGATGGGGAAAATGTATTGAATCAAGCTCTGCAGATGTGAATTTGACTGTACCTGTCAAAATTATAAATGTATCTATCTCTTGACCCAGCAATTCCACTGCTGGGAATTTATCTTCCAGACCAGTGCTTCTTAAGCTTCAATGTGCACACAAATTCCCCTGGGCATCTTTCTAAGATGCAGATCCTGACCTAGCAGGCCCAGGGTGGGGCCTAGGAGACTCCAGTTTTAACAAAGCTCCCACCTGACACCCAGCTGCTAGTTCTGGAACATTCTGAAACACACATACCCAGGGATGCCTGTACAAGGTGAGTCATTGTACCATACTCTGTTATTTGCAAGTGTGGGGAATGACCTAAATGTTCCTCAACAGGCGACCGTCTAATAGGTGCATCCCTGTGACGGAGCATTACACAGCCTTGAAAAGGATTACGGGCGGCTCTTTGCGGAATGGTATGCAATGATCTCCGCGACATGTCATTAAACACAAAAGGCAAGGAGCAGAACAGTGAGTGGAGTGCTCAACCATTTGTATAAAGAGTGTTGAGGGGAATATTTATGCTCATGTTGACTTGTAGAAGCACAGAATAGCCTGGTAGGAGAAACATAACCGAATGCCTCTGGGGAAGTGAACAGAGTGGATGGATGACAAGGGAGAGAGGGAGATATATTAGAATACCCATTTGAATTTTGAACTGTAGGAATATAAAACCTGTTCAAAAATTGTTTTTACTTTTAAATTATAATGACGCCTAAATAAAAAGACTCACTTTGTACTTCTGGTGCTCAGACACGAATTTAGACTATCAGAAAAGCTGGTGCAGAGTGGGTCACCTCCTACCTCGGCACACCATGTACATTTGTGCACACACACACACACACACGTGTGCACACACACACACGTGCACACACACACACACTTGCAGACAGCTTTGAGGACAGTCTGTGCAGTGTGTTGGCAAGCAGACCAGGCTTAAACTCTGCAAACTTGTTAGATCCCAGTCCTGCCAGCCAAGTGATATAGAGCAAGACATTCAGCCTCAATGAGCCCCATTTCATGGGGGATGATCAAAATAACACTGGTTGCCCTGCAGACCTTGCGGGGTGGGAAAACACTTCACAAACAAGAGCACACACGAAAACACTAATTATAACATGAACCCCAATGGTGAGCAGAGGGCGGGGCTGCCCAGCCTGGTCTCCGCAGGGTCTCGTGCAAACCTCCCAGGACACCATGCAAGGTGGAAACCCAATACCTTGACCTTTGCAGGGAGGCAACTGCTCTGAGCAACCCCTGGCAATGCTAATCACCAACTCTCCTCCCACCATCTGGTCCAGCTGCCAGGCTGAGTCACATGCCGGCAGGCTGAGGGACAGGCACATGACCTGTATGTGGGGCTGGTGTGTGAGGTGGTTGGGGGAGGGTGGGAAAGGCCACAAAGGCTGTCACTCCCCCCCCCCAGGGGGAAATTTCCTGCCAGAGGAGAAGATCTAAGCTTGACTCTAGGTTTGGAACTCAGCTGGCTGCCTGGGTGTCTGGTAGAACTCCTCCTTCGGGAAGCCCACTGGGTGTGCATAGGAGAGAGAGAGAAAGAGAGAGAGAGAGAGAGAGAGAGAGAGAGAGAGAGAGAGAGAACATAGAATAATAATAAAAATAACCAACAAATATGGAGTACTTACTGTGTGCCAATCTCTGCCCTAAGCATCCTGCAGATTAGACTCTGCGAATCTTCATCCACACCAGCATCCTCATCACCCCCACGTTCCAGCTGAGGACCTAGAAGCGCAGCACAATTAATAATTCACCTAAGGTTATATAGTCCAGATTCAGAGCCAGGCAGTCTGAGTCCAGAGGCCCCCCTCGGAACCTCTCAGCTGCAGGGAATTTCATTCCTTGAAGGGGTTTTCCAGGCGTCCCTGTGCTCAGGGCAGTGAATGACAATGGCGGAAACACTGCCAGCTTACGTTGGCATCTGTCTGCGGAACATTGGACAAATGAATCCTGTGCTTCATGCCTTAGAGCCTCCGTTTCCTCAGCTGTACAATGAGGGTCATCGTGGCAGTGCCCACCTTTCAGGCTGTCTCAAGGCTCAGTCATGAGGTACTGAGAGTCCTGCACACAGGGCTGCACAGGTATTAACTTTGTCAATATAATTTATACCCATTATTATCCAGAACTATTGAATGACGTATTAAAAAATAAAAATAAAACAGCTAGAAACCCCCAGGCCTGTGCAAGAAGGAATCAAATCTCTTTCTTTAACTGTTTGTCCATATCATTCATCTGTAACATGTGACCTAAATAACTTGCCTTTTCTCCTGTTTCTATAAGAAAGCAACATAGGGTTAGCAAAGAAAGTACACAGATCTTGGTCATGATTAAAACCACTTTCATTTTTTCAAAGACATCAAGAATCTTGATTTCTACCAAGAGATTTTCGCAGAAGAGAAACCCACACATGGCACCAAGTCCAGCCTGGTGGCAGGGGGACAGGTGAAATGTATCTTTCAAGGACACCTTCACCTCTTTGTCCTCAGGAAATTAATTCAATTCAACAATCATTTAGTGAGCATTTACACTGTTCCAGGTCCCTACTAGGTTCTGGGGAGATACCACTAAACAAGACGGATACAAATACCCCTGTCTCATGAGGCTGACATTTTAGGGCCGGAGACAGATAATAAACAAGTAAAGAGATCATCAAATGTCAAGCGTTGAGAAATGCTGTGAAGAAAACTAAAGCAGAATTAGGGCATGGAGAATGGGGGAGGGGCGTTATTAATTTGAACAGAGTGACTTTTAAGCAGAGAGCTGATGAAGTGAGGGTAATTAGGGAAAAGGTATTCCAAGTTGAGGGCATGAGTGGCATGTGCAAAGGCCCTGAGGCAGGCGCAGGGGAGAGAATGATAGAAAATGAATTTGGACAAGCAGGCAGGCCTTGTCTCTCTCTCTCTCTTTTCTTTGCCCAACTGAGATGAAACCAGTAACCTGCCACTCCACCTCCATTCCAGAGCCGCAGGGAGATAATGGATGGGAAGGTTCTTTGAGAGGGAGAGCAGGAACAGTGTTATTAATGGACATGCTGGACGAGGCCCATGCCAGGTGCACTTTGGGACAGTATGCTTCCTCCTCCCTCCTGGTGATTCTGTTATCCTACATACCAGCACTGGGAGAGTCCAAGATTCAAATAGTTCTGTGCTCTAATTCACCTTTCTCTCTCTCCCCATCGCCAATTCCTGGGATGGAAAAGGTAGGCCCCAGAGGGGAGAGGAGACCTGCCTCAGGTCACAGAGCAAGTTCCTCCACAGCCCCAATTTTCAGGCTTGGGCCCGAAAGTAGTGAACAAATATGTGAACCAGCCCACTCTCTGGTGAAGATAAGAGTAAATAAAATCAATACTCTTATCTCCTTAAGAAGTTGCTACTTCCCCAGGGCAAGAAAGAGGTGAGACAATTTGCTGGGGGGGTTGGGCTGGGGGGAGATACACTCTGCAAAGCAAATTAAATGTGTTAAATTAGCAATTTCTCCAATGGATGGATCTCTTTGCTCTCAGCAGGTGACCTCTCATTTGTGCTTTTCAAAACATTCCCCTAATTTTCCTAGATCTTCACAGCCCAAGACTGGGAGGGGGGGGGGGGCGGGGGGGTGCTGGTTGTCACCTTCCCACAGAAGAGGAGAGTGAGAGCCAGAGCGAGGCTCAAAGTAGTGAAATAGCTCATCTGAAGCTGTACAGCAGGTTTATCTGATCAGTCAGATAGGGCCTAACTGTGGCCTGAGAAAACGGCGGGGAGCAGGCCACATAGAAAATAACATAATGAATAAGACCAGTTCAGAGAACACAAAGATGAAATAAAACATGGGGACTGCAGAACTAATTTAGTGTGGTCAGAGAAGGGCCCCAGGGGAGGTGACATATGAGTGGAGCCTGCCGCTTGACAAGAAACCAGCTCTGCCCAGAGCCAATCAGAAGAGGGTTCCAGACTGAGGCACTGCAAACACCAAGTCCCTGTGGTCGGAACTAGCCCGGTGGTGGAGGAACGAAGGGGCCGGTGTGGGAGGGGCGGGCCAGGGGGAGGGGCGGGGGAGATGAGATCAGAGATGGGGGCAGGGCCTTGCCAGCCACTGGAAGGAATCAGAGTCAGGCCTAAGGGCAGAGGCTGCCAGCGCAGGGCTCTATGGCTGGTGGCAGAGCTGGGCCTTCAAACCCAGATCCCCTTCTTCAGAGCCAAGGCTCGCTCTTCCTCAACTCCCTGTGGCCTTTTATGCATCCTGGTACCTCCTCAGCTGGCCCGGGAAGTTCCTGGTTGTACTCCTAGCATGTGACTCTGTCTTGCTCTGCTCAGCCCCAATTTCCCACAAACTCAGCATCGACTTGACTGACTTTCTCACACGCACAGGCCGACCTTCACCTCATCTTCTCAAGTTCAGACTCTCTGGGGGTCTTGCAACAGGAGATGAATTTGCATCCCCCTCCTCCCCTGGCAGCAGCAGGAATTGGGGAGAGGGAGAGAGAGAGAGAGAGAGAGAGAGAGAGAGAGAGAGAGAGAGAGAGAGAGAGAGAATGTGTCTTTCAGGAGTGAATCTGCCAGCAAGCTAGGTAGAAGGCAGAGAGAACACAGGCCAGAGCTGGTATAAGGGGCTTGCCAGCCATGCCCCGGGGACAGGCTCCCAGTGGCCATCGCTGTCTCCCCTGGCCTTACTTCTGGTGTTAGGAGGTGGCATACAGGATCCCAGAATGTAGCTGGCCAAAAATAGCCATGAAGTGGGGACAGCCTCCAGGGAACCCTGAGGGGGTCCTAGGTTGTATAAGGTCATCATTACTGTCTACACATTTTGTTATTCCTTGAACATATTTCCTTAAAATTCAAATTATAAATAAAGAGAATGAATTGGAAACTATACTGGCCAGTGTAGGGTATGTTTGTGTGTGTGTGTTTATGTGTGTGTGTTTTAAAAGTCAATTAAATCAACAGGAACAAGACAGCAATGTCCACTTTCACCACTCTTATTCAGCATAGTACTGGAAGTCCTAGCCACAGTCATCAGACAAGAAAAACTAAATAAAAGGCATCCAAATTGGAAAGGAGGAAGTAAAACTTTCATTATTCGAAGATGACATGATATTGTACATAGAAAACCCTGAAGACTACACTAAAAGACTACTAGGTTTAATAAAAAAAATTCGGCAATGTAGCAGGATACAAAATTAATATCCCAGAAATCAATGGCATTTTTATGAACTCTGAGAAAGAGAAACTAAAAAAAAACATTGCAACAAAAGAATTAAGATACTCAAGAATAAACTTAACCAAGGAGCTAAAAGACCTGTACTCAGAAAACTACAGGACATTGAAAAACAGATAGAGGAAGACATAAACAAGTGGAAGAATATACCGTGTTCATAGATTAGTAGAATATACATCATTAAGACGTCCATATTGCCTGGCCAGATGCTCAGTGGTTAGAGTGTCAGCCCAAAGGGTCTCAGGTTTGATTCCCCATCAAGGGCATGTACCTGGGTTGCAGGTTCTCTCCCCGCTCCCGGTGGGGGCCTATTCAGGAGGCAACCAATTGATGTGTCTCACATTAATGTTTCTCTCTCTCTCCCTCTCCCCCTCCCTCCCTTCTATTCTCTCTCTCTCTCTCTCTGAGAAGCAATGAAAAAATAAATGTCTATATTACCCAAAGCAATCTATAGATTCAGTGCAATCCCTATTAAAATACCAACAGCCTATTTTACAGATCTAGAACAAATACTCCAAAAATTTATATGGAACTTAAAAAAGACCCCAAATAGCCTCAGCAATCTTGAAAAAGAAGAACAAAGTTGGAGGAATCACAATACCAGATATCAAGCTATACTACAAAGCCACTGCAATCAAAACAGCCTGGTACTGGCACAAGAACAGGCATTTAGAACAATGGAATAAAACAGAGAACCCAGAAATCGACCCAAGCCATTATGCTCAATTAATATTTGACAAAGGAGGCAAGAGCATGCAATGAAGTCAAGACAGTCTCTTCAATAAGTGGTGTTGGGAAAATTGGACAGGTATATCCAAAAAAATGAAACTAGGCCACCAACTCACACCATGCACAAGAATAAATTCAAAATGAATAAAATATTTAAATGTAAGTCATTAAACCCTAAAAATTCTAGAAGAAAGCTTAGGCTGCAAAATATCAGCAGAATTTTCACGATCACGTAGGGGAAGAGAAACAAAGGAAAAAGTAAACAAATGGGACTACATCAAACTAAAAAGCTTCTGCACAACAAAAGAAACCAGCATCAAAATAAAAAGCTTCTGCCCCGCCAGGTGTGGCTCAGAGGTTGAGTGTGGACCTATGAACCAGGAGGTCATGGTTCGATTCCCAGTCAGGGCACATGCCCGGGTTTCAGGCTAGATCCCCAGTAGGGGGTGTGCAGGAGGCAGCCTATCAATGATTCTCATCATTGATGTTTCTCTCTCCCTCTCCCTTCCCCTTTGAAATCAATAAAAATGTTGCCTATACCCTCTGAAACCCCCACCCCAAATTTCCCACTATTAGCATCTTGTATTAGTGTGGTACATTTGTTACAATTGATGAGCCAATATTGATACATCATTATTAACTAAATCCATAGCTTACATTAAGATCCACTCTGTGTTGTATATTCTATGGGTTTCAACAAATATATAATAACACATAGTTACCATTGTAGTAATATTTAACATTGTAGTTCCACTGCCCTAAAAATCCTTTGTGTTCTGCCTATTCATCTCCCTTCCCCCCAAACCTCTGGCAACCACTCATCTTTTTACTGTCACATTATTTTTGCCTTTTCCAGAAAGCCATATATTTAGAATCGTACGGTATATAGTGTTTACAGATGGCTTGTTTCACTTAGCAATATACATTCAAGTTTCCTCCATGTCTTTTTGTTGGCTTGATAGCTCATTTTTTAAAAATCACTGAATAATACTTCATTGTCTCGATGTACCATAGTTTGTTTATCCATTCACCTATTGAAGGACATCTTGGTTGCTTCCAAATGTTGGCCATTACAAATAAAGGCTTATACATTTTTTAAAATATTTTTTTTCTTCTAACTGCAAAAAGCAATGACATCTGGTCATTGTAGATGAGGAGAACACAGACAAAGACAGAGAACGAAATAAACATCTCTCATTTTACAAATAAAGAAACTGAGGCTCGGGGAGGGAACGTGATGTGTTCATTCATTCGTTCCTCCCTCCAGTGAATATGTGCAAAGCTCCTCCTACATGCAGGCACTGTGCTGGGGCAGGAGACACCACTGAGAACAAAGGAGACAAGCCTTTCCTCTGCCCTCCTGGAGGTGACATTCTAGATGGACAATAACCAAGTAAATAAACGATATGAATAATGAAAGAACAGCTAATATTTATTGTGTACTTCTTTAGTGCCAGGCATGGTTCCAAAACCTTTGTGTGAATTGAGACAATTAATCTTCACCCGCACAGATGGGAGAACTGGGGTCCAGAGAGGCCAGATCACTAACCCAACGTCACACAGCTAGAAAGTGGAGGACGCAGGATTTGAACCCAGTTCATGGGCTCCCACGTCTGTGGGCTTCCCACTGCTCTACTACAACAAGAGGAAGTCTTTTCAGACCAAGGGTTGGTGGCAGAGCGCAGGCTGAACCCTGATCTTCAGCTTTTTGTCTGCCTTTAGGGTTCTGAGAAGCCAAACGTCATTGTTCTACGTGGCTTCTTCCAGTCGTTTAGCCGTGGTCCCCGAGGATTGGAGGAAAGGCCTTGGAGCTCAGTGGCTGGCCAGGGCTCCTGAGTGCAATCGGATGCCCTTTATTTTTAAGCCATTAAATCCCTGATGACAAATGCTGCTCTTCAGAGGAGCAAGATGACCTGACCAAGAGAGAGTCATCGCTGGGTATGGAAAAAAACCATCTCAAAGCACACACCTCAGCGGATGTACTTGACCATCAGTCAGGGAGGAGGAGTCTCACTCAACGCTGTTTCCTGCAGGGCAGCTCAAAACCAGCAGCAGAAAAAGCCAAAAGCTTCCATACATGGTGTTGGTGAGGCTCTGGGGAAACAGATACAGTCATAGACAGCTCGTGAAAGTCAGAGCTGCTTTGGGAAATGATTGACACCAACTACCCAATTTTATTTTTTTTTACTGATTTTTAGAGAGTGAGGAATGGAGAGGTAGAGAGAGAGAAAAAAAAACATTGATGTGTGAAACATAGACTGGCTGCCTCCTGCATGTCCCTCACTGGGGATCAAGCCTGCATCCGGGGCATGTGCCCTCACTCGGAATTGAATCTGCAACCTTTCAGTGCATGGGACAACACTCAATCAACTGGGCCACACCAGCCAGGGATCAACTACCCAACTTTAAAGGAACAAAGCCCTGGACCCAGCAATTCCAGGTCTAAGAGTTTCATCGTACAGATATCCTCACCCGTGTGTACAATGATGTACATACAAAGCTACACAGCACAACAGTTTGTAGTAAAAGAACTGGAATAGGACTGACCAGGTAGTTCAGTTGGTTAGAATGTTGTCCCAGTACATCAAGGTTGCAGGTTCAGGACACATACAAGAATCAACCAATAAATGCATAAATAAGTGGAACAACAAATTTCTCTCTCTCTCTCTCTCTCTCTCTCTCTCTCTCTCTCTCTCTCTCTCTCTCTCCCCCCCCCCCCCCCCCACGCCTTCCTTTCCTCCTTATCTCTCTAAAAAAAAGAAGAAGAAAAAATCAGTAAGAATGGCCATCCCTCTCCCATCCCCTAACCAGGTCCCTGGTTAAATAAATAACAGCCATACAAGCACCCTTCACTTTATTGAGGTTCGCTTTATTGAGCTTCACAGGTACTGCATTTTTACAAACTGAATGCAAGACCCTCCACCAGCAAAAAGATTCCTACTCGCTTGGAACCAACCCCAAGACGCCTCTGAGGTGCGCCTGCACATACTTGCAAAGAAGTGCTCCATGTACTGCAATTGAGCTTCATTCAAGATAAATTGTTTAAGGGGGAAAAGCAAGGTGGGAACACTAAGTGCTGTCTCTGCTTTAAGGAAAAGGGGTAGGGGCTATTACAGAGGTGTTGAATCATGAAAGTGGCAAGGACCTGGGGGCAGGGATCCCATGCTGTGCAATGAATAGCAAAGTCCTCAACCTCTCCATGCCTCAGTTCTCCAAACTGTAACATTGGGCCCTAATATCTGGGCTCTTTGGAAAAATTAAATAATCTATGTGAGGGGATCTGCTCAGTGCCTAAGATGTAGGAATTGATCAAAAAGAATGGCTGCCCTGACCGGTTTGGCTCAGTGGATAGAGCATCGGCCTTCGGACTGAAGGGTCCCGGGTTCGATTCCAGTCAAGGGCATGTACCTTGGTTGCGGGCACATCCCCAGTGGGAGGTGTGCAGGAGGCAGCTGATCGATGTTTCTAGCTCTCTATCCCTCTCCCTTCCTCTCTGTGAAAAATCAATAAAATATATTTAAAAAAAAAAAAAAAAGAATGGCTATAGCCCTATCTCGTGTGGCTCAGTGGTTAGAGCATTGGCCGGCACACCAAAGGGTCTCTGGTTTGATTCCTAGTCAAGGGCACATACCTGGGTTGCAGGTCTGAACCCCGGCCCTGGTTAGGGCTCAAGTGGGAGGCAACCAATTAATGTGACTCACATCAATATTCTGATGTTCCCCTCTCTCTCTCTCTCTCTCTCTCTCTCTCTCTCTCTCTCTCTCTCTCTCTTTCTTTCTCTCTCTCTCTCTCTCTCTCTCTCTCTCTCTCTCTCTTTCTCTCTCTCTTTCTTCACCCCCCTCTGCCTCCCTCCTACTCTAAAAAGCAATGGGAAAAAAATACCCTCAGCTGAGGATAAAAGAAGAATGGCTATAATAATAATTGTCATTATCTACAAACACTCTCTCCAGGAAAACACAAGAAACTGGGTAACGGGCTACTTCTGAAAACTGGGAGGATGGGGATGGGATAGAGGGCAACTGAGAGTGTATGCCCTTATTGAAGCATTTGATTTTTTTTTTTTACCTTGTGCATGTATCACACATTTAAAGTACATCATTTAAAATAGAGGAAAAGAGCCCGCCTGGCGTGGTTCAGTGGTTGAACATCGACCTATGAACCAGGTGGTCACGGTTTGATTCCCAGTCGGGGCACATGTCCGGGTTCCAGGCTCTATCTCTAGTGTGGGGCAGGCAGGAGGCAGCCAATCAATAATTCTCTCTCATCATTGATGTTTCTATCTCTCTCTCCCTCTCTGAAATCAATAAAAAAATATATTTTGAAAAATAAAATAGGGAAAAAGAGCAAATTCAAAATGAGGTGATTTTTCCAGCTGGATTTTCTGAGCTAACAGCAACCTGTGTGCCAAAGCCTTGCTGCCCCTGGGCCTCACCTGGGGGACTGTTGGAACTGCAGGGCCTCAGCCCCAACCCAGACCTGCTGATCCAGAATCTGCATTTTAACCAGATGTCCAGGTGAGTTGCACACTTATGCAAGTTTGAGAGGCACTGTTTGTAAGATGGCTACCCTAGCGGCTGCCAAAGGCCAGAGGCGGCATTTTTCCGTTTTGTGACTCAGCGGAGCACAGTCTGAATGGAATGAGTTGCCCCTCCCTTGGGGTAGTGGTGGGGGTGGGGAGAGAACAGTAAGAATTAAGACCTCTGCTTGCTCTCTCCCCACAGGAGGTTGTAGTATGTGAGATCTGAGGTGTGTGGCTTTTGGCAACTCCCCACTTAGGGTTTAAAATAACTTTCTGGTAAAAAAAAAAAAGAAGAAGAAGAAGAAGAAGGAAAGGAAGAAAGAAAGAAAAGAGAACCTCTCACTGCAGCCCACGCAGCGCCACCGTGCAAGGAAGGCCTCTGCTCTCCCCATCCCATTTCACCTGTCTTTGGAGACTGGGACAGAGGAGTTGAAGGGCTTCTGAGATGATCCACTTCAAGCTTCTTCTTCAATAGGCGGGAAATAGAGGCCCACAAAGGGGAAGTACTTTGTCCAGGTCACACAGCAAATTAGGGGCAGAAGCAGTTCAGGGGTCATCGAGGCAAGAGAGCCCTTGAAACTTGAGGGGCCTCATAGGTAATGCTACTAAGAGAGGCAGATCAGCCATTCTACCCCATAGGCCACAGAATGGGCATGTGAGCCAGCTGGGCTGATGAGAATTGGTTCTGGATCCTTTGTTAGTATGGGGAGCCATCTTTGCATCTACCCACAGGTATAGAACTTGCCATATTTAAAAAAAAAAAAAAGTACCGTATTTTCCGGCGTATAAGACAACTGGGCGTATAGAAGATTTTCCTGGGTTAAAAAGTCGTCTTATACGCCGGAAAATACGGTATTTGCTCAACAATAACCTACTCTCCAGCAACCAGTAATACTTGAATGCCGTCTCATTAAAAATCCAAACAAGAAAACATAAAAGCATAACAAGAGAAGAGAATACTACCCTCATCCTCCCCATCCCACCCTCTCCCCACCCAGGCATAAGCACTTCATCATCAGTTTGGGATGAGTCCCACCAGACTTCCTCCCGACTCCCCCTCCACACACACAGAAGGTTTTTATTTTACACAGTGAGATCATACTACATAAATGTTCACATGACAATTAAAGTATCTAATCATTTAAGTAGTATATTGACCCTATGGTTAGGCTTGTTGAGTTACCATTTTATAAATGAGAAATTTGAGATTAAGATGCTTAAATAAGATCTCCCACCTCTTAAGTAGCTGAACCAGGGTTTGAACGCAGGACTTTCCAAAAATTCTTTTCATTGCAATGAGGCTGCCTCTATCAAAAGGGGATTGGGTTGGTCCATCAAAAGTGTTACCAGCTCACTGCACCTATCCTTTGGGACCACAGAGAAGGATGTGTGTTTGTGTGTATGAGTTTTAGGAAAAGGAAAAGGAAAAGGGAGTGTTTACTGTGACCAGACTTATGTCAGGAGCTTTGGGAGACACAATGTGGAGGACAAAAGACCTTCCCCCTCAGATCACGTTTAATTGAATCAAAGAAACCAGGAGTCTCTCTTGAGGCAATTTAATAACAGGGCAGGATGTGCTGGGTAAAGTGTGGGGCACCTACAGGAAGTTTCATTATCTGTCCATCTAAGAGCTGAACGCTGAAGGCGAGCCTAGCCAAGGGCTGATAGCCCTGCTCAGCCTTGGGGAGGACACAGGCCTTAACCACATTCCTAGAAAACGGGTAGAATTTAGAGAAAGGAGGAAAAAACGCACTCCAAGCAAGAATTGGGGATGGTGACTATTACTCTACTCACCCCCAGCAGCATGCCATCTGAGTGTGTCACCAGGCGGTCAGGGAAGTACATGCAAGCAGAAACTTGAAGGCTGATTGGGAATTAGGTTTAAAAAAAGTCGGGGGAAGAGAGCGAATGGCACGTGAGAAAGCCTTGACTGAAGCTGGAGAGGGCTTGGGCATCAAAGAGAAAGACACTTGGGTGGGGATGGGGGCAGGGATGTGGTTCAAGATAAGGCTGAGCGGTTGGCAGGGGCCAGGCATGCAGGCACGTGAGCTGAGCTCATTGGGAAGGCGAGTAAGAGGGGAAAGATGTGGTGTGACCACAGGCGGGTGCCAGAGGAGGAGTGCGCAGTTGTGTGCTCTGTGTAATAATGGCTTCGTGAGCATGTAAGAGAACAAGGGCAGGGCAGCAAATGGCTCTGCAACAGGACCAGGGCAGGTGCTGCGTAAATCCTGTGAAGACTCTGGAATATGACTGAACCAGCAGCTAAAAATTCAAGGTTTTGAAAGGGTGCCTCAAATAGCAAAACTTGAGAAGCCCTCTGCATGGGATTTGAACAAAGCACAAAAGAGGCAAATTCTGATGTGTTTGTGGTGCAGAGTAGAGGAAGACATGGGGGAGGGATTGGCATTTGGAAGGTGTCACAAGGTGACATCTGAGGATTGAATGGGGTTGAATAGGTCTTGAGGAATGAATGGGAGATCACCAAGTAAGAATGGGGGCAGGACACAAGAGGCTGAAGGCACAGCAGAGGCAAAGGCAGAATGTCCCCAAAGTGCCCGGAAAGTGAAAAGTGATGGAAGGGTAAGCGTTAGATTCCTGAAGGAGGGGGGCACAAAGGACTGCGGCGGTTCAGCTGAGGATACGCTGTGCAGAGCCTCCCACACCAGACACGGACACTGGGGAACTCCGGGATCAGATGGCTCATAATAATATGATGGGCTTCCCTTCGTGCTCTCTCACTCCCAGGGGCTAGAGCAAGGCATCTGGGGCCCCTCCCCCTCTTCCTTCACACAAAGACACACCTTTTGGGGAGGTCGGGGTGACAGATGGGGGTGAGAGATCCTGTAATCCTACCCCCAGTCCCTGAGTCAGAAAGCCCTTTCCCCAGTGGGTTCCAGGCCAGGTCTACTGTTAAGACAGAGGTTGGGAAACTTTTTCTCATCCACCTGGCTTCAGGTGGGTGGGATGGAAGCCAACCTGAGTCCTCTGGAGACAGCTCTTGGCTGTGCGACCGGCCCCTTAGAAGACACAAATGAAACCCAACGCAACATGAAAGATGGCAGGAGGTGGCCAAGTGCTGATCTTATCAAGCGAACTCCTTAGAATCAAAGAAAGGGAATAGAGCTTTTCTTGTTTTCTCTCCTTTTTCTTCCTGGTTAATTGCCAACTGGGGTCTGTGACATGGGGTTGTAGGGGACTCTTAGATGTGTAATCAGGCCTGGGAGGCAGGTTTCCCAGCCACCCTGGATTTTTACCATTTTCTTGTTGGAAGTCACATCAAGCAAACTGTTAAACACCATTTGGGGGGGAAGGGACAGAAGAGGTTATTAAAAAAGAAGAAAAGAAAAAGAAGATTGTCTCTACAAAAAAGAGTTTATAATCTTGATGGAAGCAGGAAAGATTACATGTTTGTTATCTATCTCACTCAACTGTGAGCTCATTAGGAGCAAAGACCTAGTCAAAACCATCCTGGTGCCGAAACTGGTTTGGCTCAATGGATAGAGCGTCGGCCTGCGGACTCAAGGGTCCCAGGTTCTATTCCGGTCAAGGGCATGTACCTTGGTTGCGGGCACATCCCCAGTAGGGGGTGTGCAAGAGGCAGCTGATCGATGTTTCTCTCTCATCGATGTTTCTAACTCTCTATCCCTCTCTCTTCCTCTCTGTAAAAAATCAATAAAATATATTTTAAAAAAAAAAACAACATCCTGGCATCTACCTCTGGAACCAAGCGCATAGTGGGACTCAATATCCATGTCATCTCCTTCAGAAATCTTTTAGTTATAAGTATTAGAAACCCAGCTAAGTCAATCTAAGGAGATTTGATCCTGAAACTTCCATTGGAAGTATTAGAAATACAATGCTTTCTTTATGCTGATCTTGTTAGAGGGCTAAGGTAAGCATTCCGCCACTAGAGCTACCACGTGGAGAAACACCAGGGAAAGCAGAGCAGGAGAGGAAAATTGAGATCTGGTTGATATCTCTGAGCCCCTGGATGCAGCCATGCCTGAATCCCATTGGCCTTTTAGTTGCATGCCTTAGTAGATTCCCTTCTTTGTTCAAGTCAAGTTGAGTTGACTTTCAGTCACTTGTAAACAAAAAAAACACATTGAAAGGCTGCTGTTGTAAAGATTAAACAAGATTATAAATTATAAAGTGCTCAAAAAACAGGAGTTATTATTAGTAGCATTTTATAGTTCAATCTTCTGCATGCATATTGAAATCTGTTTTCACTTTAAAACTTTTACTTAAGGAAAAAAATGCTTAAAAGTCTATAAAATCAGGGCTGATATTCACTTGGTACCAGTGTGGCCACATGGATTATTTTAATACTGAAATATCTCCATAATGGTTGATAAATTGCACCACTTTGGATCTCCAGGACATACCCAACCTCTCTCTCAGGACCCTTCCTTCCATCCCACAATATGGCACCTAAGGAGTTAACACCAGGGCTGGCAGGGGATCCCTGGACCTGCTCTCTGACTTAAGGCCTTCTCCATGCTACATATTTTTTATATCACCTCTGGGTATAGCTGTGTAACCTTTTCTGATCCCAAAGATGCCAGAGACATAATTTTGCACAGTGGTAACTAAGCAGGTACGGGCACCAGGCCAAGTCCTGCCTCTCTCCCTGCCTGTTACCTTGTGGTGCTCCTTGCCTTAATTCTACATCAGGGCCATATTTGTCATTTCTGTGGCAATGTGATATGCCTTTGTTTTAACACACGATGGCTGGCCCAATCCTTTCCCTGCAGTGGGACATATGGTCCGTTTTTGTTCAGCTCTTCAAATTTTAAAAACTCGCTCTGTTGGAAATTGCATTTCCATGTGGTGCCCATCTTTCTGGTAATAAGCAACGGATTTCCTTCCTGCTTCGAACTTCAGTTTTGCGAATCACAAGACACAGTTTAGCCTTTTTGTCTGGAAATGTTTTTTTGGCTGTTGCTCTTTGAAATAAGAATCCATGTGCTCAATTATGTAATGCTGCCATTTAATAAATTATTTATTTCGACTCTAAGTCTATAAAGGATTTAAAAACGGTTTATAAAAATACATGCAAGATGAAATCAATACAAGAGGGAATGGGGAGGGGGGAGAGGATTAAGAAGCAGTATATCTGATAGGTACGGTGCTCTGCTGCTATTGAGAGGGACCAGAACTAAGAGTAGCCTAAACACCATAGATGTTTATTTTTCTCTTGCATCAATGAAATCTGGAGAAAGGAAGTTTAGAACTGATTTGGCAGCTCCATAAAGTCAAGGACACAGGCTCCTTCTAGTGTCCTGTTTCAGCAAATCCTTAGAATGTGGCTTCTGTCCTCAAGGCTGCCTCATGGTTCAAAATGGCTACTGGAGCTCCAGCCATTGCAGCCACATTTAGGCAGCAGGAAGAAGGAAAGGAGAACACCCCGCGATCCCAGCTTCCTTTAAGGAGTCTCTCAAACGTTCCAGCCCCAAACTTCAACTTACATATCAATTGGCCAGAATTTAGCCCTCGCTGCAGAGGAGGCTGAGAAGTGCAGTCTTTTAGCTCGGCACAATGCCACCTCAAATGAAACCAGGATTGGGTTACTAGGAAAGAAGGGAGAATGGATAACAGGTAGACTGCTAGTAACCTCTGCTACAGGTAAGAAAAAGAAATAAAGCCAGGAATTCTGCTGGTTCACAAAACTGCCTATTGTAAAGACTTTTCAGGCTTCCAAATTGTCTCTGAGCATGCTAGCAACCATGACAGAAAGAAATCCATGACTAAATACAAAGTGTTATTATCAAAGCAAAGAAAGCAAACCTATTGCCCAGAAAAACTTATTTTTTTCCAGATTCAGAAGTTAAGAAGAAAGTCTACCTAAAAGTCTTCACGAGGAAGACATGGGACATGATGTCCTTAACAATATTCCTGCAAAATGGAACAACAGGATTCTGGGATTTGCTTCAAAACTTCCGGGCCAGGGAGTGTGTGGGAGTATAGCTAAAACCAGATGAGCCATGAGTTGATAATTGCTGAACTGGGTGATGGAGACATGGGACTTTGTTATACGTTTCTCTTTACTTTGGTGTATGTTTAAAATTTATCCATAATTTTTTTTAAAAAGAGCTTAAACTCTGCAATACATCCTTTCCTGCAGTTGCTTTTTAAGTGTTCCTTTCAATAAACTTGCCTTTAAATTTAATTATCAGGCAGTTTCTATGATAATTAATCTGTCATATTTTTTGGCCTTTTTATGTAATTTCCTTATCTATTAACTTCTTTAACAGCTTTATTGAGATACTAGAGGCCCGTTGCACAAAGATTCGTGCAATAGGCCTTCCTTCCCCTGGCTGCCAGCACCGGTTTTCCTCCGGCACCCGGGACCCCGGCCTTCGCTCTGGCTGCCGCCTTCCGTCTTTGCTCCAGCCGGAGCCTTCAGTCTTCTCCGCTCCGGCCAGAGTGCCGCTCCTGTAGCTCCCTCCACCCCCGCCGCCCAGACGCTCCGTGCCTGTGTATGCAAATAAACCCTCCATCTTTGTTGGGTTCATTTGCATAGTCACTCCTGATTGGCTGGTGGGCATCATGGAGGTATGGTCAATTTGCATACTTCTCTTTTATTAGTTAAGTGTAGATAATTCACATACCGTACAATTCACCCTTTTAAAGTGTCACTGGTTTCTCAGAGTTGTACAACCATCACCACAATCTAATTTTAGATATGTTGATCAACGTATAGAAACCCTCTACCCATAAGTAGTCACACCCCATTCCCCTCCCCCACACATCCCCTGACAAACTATCTACTTGCTGCCTTTCTGCATTTGCCTATTCTGCATATTTCATATACAGAATCATATAATATGTTTTCATGTGTGTGACTAGCTTCTTTCATTTAGCATAATGTAGTCAAGGTTCTTCCATGTTATAGCATATATCAGTACTTCATGCCTTCATATAGCCAAAGAATATTCTGTTTTTTTGATAATACTACATTTTGCTTATCCAATTGTCAACTAATAAACATTTGAGTTGTTTCCAATGTTTAGTTATTATGAATATTGCTGATATGAATCTTTGTGCACAAGTTTTTGTGTGAATATATGTGTTTTTTTCTCTTGGGTATATACCTAGAAGTGAAATGGCTGGGTTAAATGGTAAACTCTATGTTTAAGATTTTGAGGAATAGCTGAACTGCTTTCCAAAGTGGAAATGAATAATGGTTCCAACTTTTCCATAGCATCATCCACACTTATTATTGTCTGTCTTAATTACTTTAGCCATACTAGTGGATGTTAAGTGGTGTCTTGTGGCTTTGATGTGCATTTCCCTAATGAGTAATGATGCTGACCATCGTTTAATATGCTTATTTGCCATTTGTATATCTTCTTTGGAAAACATCTTTTCAAATCCTTTACCCACTCGCCAATTGAATTATTGTCTTTTAATTGTTGTTTTGCAGGTGCTTTTATATATTCTGGGTACAAGTTCCTTATCACATATATGACCTGCAAATATTTTCTAGCATTCTGTGGCTTTTTTACTTTCTTTTTTTAAAATATATTTTATTGATTTTTTTACAGAGAGGAAGGGAGAGGGAGAGAGAGCTAGAAACATCGATGAGAGAGAAACATCGACCAGCTGCCTCCTGCACACCCCCTACCGGGGATGTGCCCGCAACCAATGTACATGCCCTTGACCGGAATCGAACCTGGGGCCTTTCAGTCCGCAGACCGATGCTCTATCCACTGAGCCAAACCGGTTTCGGCCTTTTTTACTTTCTTTTTAAAAAATATATATTTGTACTGATTTCAGGGAGACAGGGAGAGAGAGAGAATGAGAAACATCAATGATGAGAGAGAATCATTGATCGGCTGCCTCTTGCACACCCCCTACTGGGGATCGAGCCCACAACCCAGGCATGTGCTCTGACCAGGAATCCTGGTTCATAGGTCAATGCTCAACCACTGAGCCATGCCAGCTGGTCTTTTTTATTTTTAATTTTTTGATGGTGTCCTTTGAAACACAAAAGTTTTAAATTTTGATGAACTCAAATTTATCTATTTTTTCTTTAGCCACTTGTGCTTTTTTTTATCATGTCTAAGAAGGTTTTGCTTGCCCCAGCTGGTTTGGATCAGTGGATAGAGCGTTGGTCTGTGGACTGAAGGGTCCCAGGTTCAATTCCAGCAAAGGGCACATGCCCAGGTTGCGGACTCGATCCCCAGTGAGGGGTGTGCAGGAGGCAGCCAATTAATGATTCTCTCTCATCATTGATGTTTCTATTTCTCTCTCTCTCTCTCCCTCTCCCTTCCTCTCTGAAATCAATAAAAAAATATATTTTTTTAAAAAAAGAAGGTTTTGCTTAACCTAAGGTCACAAAGATTTGTTCCAATTTTTCTTCTAAGAATCTTAGTTTTAGTTCTTACTTTTAGGTCTATGATCCATTTTGAGTAATTCTGTGTGTGAGGAAGGGGTCCAAATGCATTCTATTTTTTTCTTTTTTTTGCATGTGGATATCCAGAAGTCCCAGCACCTATTGTTGGAAAAGATTTTATTTACCCATTGAAAGGTCTTAGCATCTTTGTCAAAAATCAACTGACTATAAATATAAAAAATTATTTCTATTCTTTCAATCTATTCCATTAATCTATATGTCTGCCCTTATGCCAATACCAAACTGTCTTGTTTACTGTAGCTTTGTAGTAACTTTTGAATTCCAGAATTATGAGTCCTCTAACTTAGTTCTTTTTCAGGTTTTTTTCAGCTATTCTGGGTCCCTTGGATCTCTGCATGGATTTTAAGATCAATTTGCCAACTGCAAAGAGGTCAGCTGGGATTTTTATAGGGATTGCTTTGAATCTGTAGACCAATTGGGGGAGAACTGCCACCTTAACAATATTAAGTCTTCTAATCCACGAAAATGAGGAATCTTTCCAGTTATTTCACTTTTCTCTCATTTCTTTCAACATCTCATTGTTTTCAGAGCACAAACTTTGTACTTCTTCTGTTAATTTATTCCTAAATATTTTATTCTTTTTGATGCTAATATAAATAGAATCATTTACTTAATTTTTATTTATGAACTTTTCATTGATACTTCACAGAGATACCATTGATTTTATATCAGTCTTATATAGTACAACCTTCTTTACTAGTTCTAATAGTTTTTAAATGAATTCCTTATAATTTATGATCTATAAGATGATGCCATCAGAGGATTTGAAGATGGCAGCGTAGGTAAACACCTGTACTTGCCACCTCCCACAACCACATCAAAATTACAACTAAAATACAGAACAACCATCATCCAGAACCACTGGCAAGCTGGCTGAATGGAAGTATTACAACTAGAGAAGTAAAGAAGAAGCACACTAAGACTGGTAGGAGGTGCAGAGGTGCAAGACAGGCTGGGCTGGCACCCACGTGGGCCACTTTTTTAATTGGGAGAGAGATCATCTCTGCAGAGGCTGCCCGGAGGAGCAAGGGATCCCAGCCCCACACCAGACCCCAAGCCCAGGGAACCAGAGCTGGGAAAAGAAGTCCCTAAGGGCAGTAAGCACTACGGACTGTAAAAACCAGTGCAGATTGGAGCTCAGTGACACAGAGGCTGCTGGAGACCCAGCTGTTCCTCTTAAAAGGCCGGCACCACAAACTGAACTTACAAGGTCTTGCTTCCTCTATGCTCCAGCACTAGGACGAGGCTCTGGGGAACACAGACACATAAAAGGAGGAACTGGATTGTCTGGCATCAGGGCATGAACTCGGAGCAGCTTTCTCCCAGATGAAGGTGCTCCCCAGGATCATTGATCCTAGGCTGGGATCTCTGTGGTCTATCACAGGACTGACTGGCAGCCATTTCTGTTGGCTCTGCCCTGGTGATTCTCTAAGACCCCGCCTCATCCAATTTATAACCTCACCCAAGCTGTGGGCAACAGCTTTTGCACATGAATGGCCTGTCCTTGCTCAGGCTGTAATCTCTCAAACAAGCTGCAGCTGGGTCAGAGAGGCCCAAACCAATCAATAAGAAGCCCAAGACCTGGCACCAGCACCAGCCTGCCTTGCTTCACAGCTGGGCCTTGTCTGGGCACTTATAGACCTAATAAAGAGGAAGAATCTGCAGATCTCTTTGTACCTCCTGCTGGGTGGCCCCAGGCAGTGGCTGACTTTGCACCTCCCTGGAGACCCAAGAACCAGTGTACCCAGTGGTCAGTGTCAGACCATACCAGATTACATCTCTACACATCCATAAGCAACACACTCAAGGGGCAGACTCAGTGAGCACCAAAGCCCCACTGAAGCAAGTCCTGCTCCAGAGGGGTGTCTGCTGCACAACAGCTCCCCCACTGGTGTCGCAGCTGGTCCTCACAGCCAATTGGCCTGAAGGTCAATTCCTCCCAGTGACACCAACAGCAATCAAGTCTCAGCTACAACAAGACTGTGCTCACAGCCCACAACGAGGTGCACCTAGAGCTCCCAGCTCAGGTGACTGGGGAGGCTGAGCTACTGGCCCCTACAGAACACCTACTACACAAGGCCACTTTACCAATTCAAGGAGACATAGCAGCTCTACCCAATGCATGGAAACAAACACAGGGAAGCAGCCAAAATGCAGAGACAAAGAAACATGTCATAAATGAAAGAAATGGAAGAAAGTAAACTATTGGATACAGAGTTCAAAACCATGATTATAAGGTTACTCAAGAATCTTCTGAAAATCTCCAAAAATATGGAAAAGGACCAGTCAGAAATTAAGAATACCCTGACTGAAATAAAGAATAATATACAATGATTCAACTGTAGTGGATTCTGAGAATCAAATCAACAATTTGAAATATGAAGAAGCAAAAAACACCCAACCAGAAGAGAAAAACAAAATCCAAAAATATGAAGGTAGTGTAAGGAGCCTCAAGCATATGAACATTTGCATTATGGGGGTGCCAGAAGAAGAGAGAGCAAGATATTGAAAACCTATTTGAAGAAATAATGACAGAAAACTTCCCCTACCTGGTGAAATAAATAGACTTATAAGTCCAGGAAGCACACAGAGTCCCAAACAAGAGGAACCCAAAGAGGACCACACCAAGACACATCATAATTAAAATGCCAAGGGCTAAAGACAAAGAGAGAATCTTAAAAGCAGCAAGAGAAAAGCAGTTAGTTACCTATAAGGGAATGCCCATACGACTGTCAACTGATTTCTCAACAGAAACTATGCAGGCCAGAAGGGAGGTGGCAAGAAATATTCAAAGTGATGAATAGCAAGGACCTACAACCAAGATTACTCTACCCAGCAAAACTATCATTTAGAATTGAAGGTCAGATAAAGAGCTTCACAGACAAGAAAAAGCTAAAGGAGTTCATCACTACCAAATCAGTATTATATGAAATGTTGAAGGGTATTCTTTAAGAAGAGGTATAAGAAGAAAAAGAAAAAGGATAAAAAAATATGAACAACAAAATGGCAACAAATACATACCGATCAACAATTGAATCTAAAAATCAAAATAAACAAATAAGAAATCTAATGAACAGAATAAACTGGTGAATAAAATAGAATCACAGGCATGGAAATGGAATAGACTGACGATTCTCAGAGGGAAGAGGGGTGGGGGGTGGGAAGAGATTAAACAAAGATCTTATATGCATATATATGCATTGCCTATGGCAGTGATGGGCAACCTTTTGAGCTTGGTGTGTCAAACTTCGCCAAAAAACTGAGCATAACTCGGGTAGTGTGTCACTTTGAGGAAAAAACATTATTTCGCAAATGTTTCATCCTCAGGAGCAGCAAATGTTTCATCCTCGGCATGCGGCCGCCTCAGCGGCCGCGTGTCATCAGAAATGGCTAGCGTCAGTGCTGACACGCGTGTCATAGGTTCGCCATCACTGGCCTATGGACACAGACAATAGGGTGGTGAAGGCCTGGGGTGGGATGGAAACCGGGTGGAGGGGGGCCATGAGAGAAAAAAAGAAGGACATATAATAATCTCAACAACAAAGATTTTTTTAAAAAGATGATGCCATCAACAAATAAAATAGTCTTACTTCTGCCTTTTATTTATTTTTCTTATCTAATTTCCCCAGCTAGAATGCCCAGTACAATATACAATAGATGTAGTGAGAGCAGACAGCTTTATCTTGTTCCTGATCTTAAATGGAAAGCATTCTTTCATCATTAAGGAGGAGGGTATCTTTGGGGGTTTTGTAGATGCCTTTTATTGGCTCTAGGAAGTTCACTTCTATTTCTAGTTTGTTTAGTATTGTTGTTTTTATCATGAAAGGGTGTTGGATTTTGTCAAATGTGTTTGTTGGGATTTTGTGTGTGTATGTGTGCCTACTGAGATGATCATGTGGTTTTTATCCTTTAGTCTATTGATATAATATGTTATATTAATTGCTTTTTTCGTGTTACGTCCACTTTGCATTCCTGGGATAAATTCCTGGTGTGTAATCCTTTTTATATATCTCTAGATACAGTTTGCTAGTATCTGATTGAGGATATCTGCATCTATGTCCATGAAGATATTAGTCTGTACTTTCATATTCTCACTAGAGGCCCGATGCACTAAGATTCGTGCAAGAATAGGCCTTCTTTCCCCTGGCTGCTGGCACTAGCTTCCCTCCAGCACCCAGGACCCGGGCTGTTTCGGTCTGGCTGCTGCCAGGCACCCAGAACCCAGTCTGCTTCGCTCCGGCCGCCACCGCCACCCACTGGAGGCATGCTCTGAGCCGCGCTGCAGCTGCTTGGAGCACGCTCCCACCCCTGGTGTGTGTCCACTGGGGTGGGGGTGTGCTTCGAGCTGCACCGCAGCCGCTCGGAGCATGCCCCCACCCCTGGTGTGTGTCCACCAGGGCTGGGGGCAGCACGCAGTCCCCTCCCGCCCATCTGCATGCTCAGCTCCTCCTGAGCCAATCGGGACACCTTAAGGCATCCCGGCTAATTTGCATATTACCTCTTTTTATATATATATATATATATATATATATATATATATATATATATATATGCTGTCTTTATCTGGCTTTGATATCAAGGTAATACTGACCTCATAGAATGAGTTGGGAAATGTCCCCTCTTCTAATTTCTAGAAGAATTTGTGAAGACTTTGTATTAATTCTTCCTTAAATGTTTGGTAGGATTCACCAGTGAAGCTATATGAGCCTTGCTTTTCTTTGTGGAAAAATTTTTATTAATATCTCTTTCTTCACTTATTATACATCTATTCAGATTTCCTATTTCTTGAATCGGTTCTGGTAGTTTGACTTTCTAGGAATTTGTCCATTTCAGCTAAGTCACCTAATTTTTGGCATAGTTGTTTATAGCGTTCCTTTATAAACCTTTTTCTGTTTTTCTGTAAGGTCAGTAATGATGTCTCCTCTCTCATTCTTGATTTTAGCAATTTGAGTCTTCTCTCTTTGTTTCTTTGTCAGTATGGCTAAGATCTGTCAATTTTGTTGATCTTTTCAAAGAACCATCTTTTGGTTTCTTTGACTTTCTCTATTGTTTTCTGTTCCTTATTTTATTAATTTCTGTTCTATTTTTTCCCTTTCCTTCTGCTTGACTTAGGTTTATACATAATATTTTTAAAGTAGTATTTTCTAAGTTATTTTCCACAGAAGAGTAAAGATTACTCCAATCAAACAGTTTTGGGAAACACTGAATTTAATCACATTAAATCCCTCTCTCTCTCTCTCTCTCACTCACTCACTGTGGAGCTCTCAGAACCTTTGCTATCTTTACGAATAATGTAGATTTCCAAGAGGGGGTTTCAGTATTAGTATGCAGCATTTTCAGTAGTTATTTATTACAAAACTCATTTTTTTTGTAAAGTAATTTTGGATTCTGAGATTTTGTGAAAATCTACTCTTAACTTTTCTGAAGTTTTACCATGCACACAGATTTTATATGGTTAAGATGCAGAGTAACCACATAATTTCTCATTCAAACCAGCACACTTTTGAGACTGACATGGGTGCGAAATTTAAGGGCTGCCAAACACTTGGTGATCAGGATAAAAAATATTAATGATGCAATTTTAAAAACAATCCAAATCAATGTAAAAAAAATTCATGGTGAAAAAATATCAACATTTTAAATCAGTGATGGGCAACCTTTTGAGCTTGGTGTGTCAAACTTCGCCAAAAAACTGAGCATAACTCGGGTAGTGTGTCACTTTGAGGAAAAAACATTATTTCGCGATATTTATAGTTTAAATAACATAAATGTTTCATCCTCGGCATGCAGCCGCCTCAGCGGCCGCGTGTCATCAGAAATGGCACTGACACGCGTGTCAGAGGTTCGCCATCACTGTTTTAAATGAAGACAGAAGCAGTATTCCAGACTTAGCTTTTTGCCTCAGGCCCCAGGATAACTTGGGCATGGCACTGTTACCGATCAATCCTATTTTTATAAAAAATATTGGTATTTCATTCATTATGGGGTTTTTTGCATTTGTTTTTATTTTTGTCAGTATTGCACTACAAATATAATTATCCTGATCACTGGGTTTTTTTGGTGCCCACTCTCCCTTACATTTTGCCTGGCTCAGCTCACCCTACCCAGTCCCCATCTTGTTTTGCATAGAGAAGGCACTCAATACATGATAGCTATTGCTGTCACTACTGTTTGTTGAATGCTGTGTGCCAGAAATTGCTGTGAAAAGTTTTGTTAAGTATATATCACCTCAACAACAACCAGAGGAAAAACCTTTGCAACTTTACATTGCAAAGTAAGTGACACGCTGGGAGAAAATATTTGTAGTTTATACAGGCAAAGGATCACTGTCCAAAATATATAAAGAACTTCTACAAATTAAAAAAAAATTTTTTTTTAAAGACAAATGACCCAACACAACTGCAGGCAAAGGAGAGAAACTGGCTGTTCACCAAAGAGGAAAAACAGATGGTCAATAAGCACGTGCAAAGGCCTCAACCTTGCTGTTACGAAATACAGATTTTGAAGTTTGATGTTATCAAGTATTGACAAGGGTGTAAGGAAATGGGATTATAAACTGATATCCTCCCTGGAAGAAAATTGGTCATATCTGTTACATTACAATTACACTCATCCTCTGGCTGAGCTATCCTACTTCTTATCTATACCAGGGAGTAACGTGACACGTGCACAAAATTTTGGGGGAAGTTTGCACATAATGGCAATACATTGGAAACACCCTTGAAGTTTCTTCAAGGAGGGAGCTGATAAACCACGGTATGGCCAGCAATCCCATTCCTACTGCGGGCCCCAGTGGATCCCAGTGGTCAACAGCCCCGGTCTAGAGAGAGGGCCAGCCCCATGGAGCTTCTTACCACACATCTCTTATGTGTTGGGGAAGTGGAACATTGCAGAATGGGGTTTTCCACCTTATCTAGTATCTTCACTTTTGCATACCTGCCTTCCTGGATCTGGCCTCCCCTCCTTCACAGCCTGCTGGGCAGTGATGCCTTTCTACCATACTTGGTCTGGGTCCATGTTTTTCCAAGCGGCCCTCCTGGGAGCCTGGGGGCATCTGTCTGTCTCCTGGGGAATTGAAGGTGTTAAATCTGGTATCACAGGAATGCTCACAAATAACAAACTCACCCTTATCCAACATCACGTTTAGCTCCCTACACCCTCACCCCTCAATCCAGCACCCTCAGTCAGCTCGTTCTCTCCCGGTTCAGTTCGGTACACGTGAAACTCGTTCTGCAGTCCCTTTGGAGTCTAATCCCCATACTCCTTAACCCAGAACATCTCCCAGTGGGGCTGGGCTGGAATGTGACTCTTGGAGACGAGGGGGAGGGGGCGGGCGGGGGAGAGGGGGGTTCTGTTTGTTGGTTCTCCACGTCTAGGGTTTGAGAGAAAGGTTAGACTCCAGCTTCTGGAATCACAAGGCTTCAAGCTCAGGAGCGCAGCACTTCCTGTTTGTGTGGTCGTGGAAATTCACTCAACCTCTGTGAGCCTCCCTTTCCTCTTCTGCCAAGGATAGGGAGTACCACGAGCCTCATGGGGGTGTTATAAGGATTAAATGCGACAGCACCTTCAAAGCTCCCCGCAGAGAGCCTGGATGGTTGGGCTGAGGGACTTGGATGGGCCTTCTCATACCTGAGATTCTCTAAATAGGAAAATGCTTATCCGAACCCAGTGGGGAATTAAAAGCCGTGTCAGGAACTGGGTGAGAGGAAAAAGAGGAGGACTTGAGGGGGGAAAGGGAACACAAGCTGTGGGCTGTGCATGGTCTTCTCTCTAAGGTGCTTCTCTGTCGTGGGTGCTGTCCTATGCATTGAGGGATTCAGAACACCCTGGCCTCTACCCACTGACTGCCAGTAGTCCTCCTACCCCCGTTGTGACAGCCAAGTATGCCTTGGTGGGCAAAATTGTCCCCAGGTGAGAACCTCTGCTCTAAAACCAATTAAGCCTCCTGGTAAAACTGGGGTAATAATGTAGTAATAGCTGCCTTGTATGGTGGCAGTTAAAGATTGTCATTATTTGTAGTGTGTGTATTGAGCACTTACTATGTACCAATGACTGCTGGTGCCTGACATGCATCAGCTCTCCCAATCCTCTAGTCCATCCTGCTTAGCACTGCTCTCTTTACCTTCACTGTACAGATGAAGAAACTACAAATGTCTCTCTCGTCTTCAAATTCAAATTCAACCAACGCCTTCCAAGAGCCTATGTGGGCCAGGACTCAAGGAGTTATTGCACACGTATAATATCACTTGTTTCTGGGTGGATTCAGCTCCTGAGAGTCACTAGGTAGAGACCAGAGAATGAGAGGAGGGGAGAATCCAGGGCATTTCAGCAACTTCAGCAGCTGCTGTGTCTTGTCTGTGGTTCCAGCTCCTCCCTCGGGGGTCCTGGCTCTGGCTGCCTGGCCAGACTTCCACCCAGCGGCCCAGACTCTGAAACATGGTAACACCAACTCCTCTCTCTATACTCCTCCCCCAACAGGGGTGGCAGCATCTTCCTGCTATGGTGAATCTTCAGGTTGCCTAGCATGCCCTTTTGACTTTTCAGCTCCTCCATCACCCATGTAACCAATGCCCTGTATTATATTCCCTCAGTTTAAAACCTGGAGGGTTTTTAGCTTCTCTGATTGAACTGTGACTGCTATACAGAGGATTCAGTTTCCTAGGTCATCCTCTTAGATATCAAGCTGATGAGCTCTTGGCAATACACGGAGATCTCCCAAATACGAGGATAAATGTGTCTGATAGATGTATTAGTCAGGACTCTTTTGATGGCAAGTGACAGAAAACCCAACCCCAAATGGTTTAAGCAGAAAAAAAAAATGTACCAGGTATTAGCTTATGTAACAAAACAATTCTGGGGATAACCCAGGGACTACAATGCTATAGTCAGGGTATCTCCATCTCTAGCTCTTATTTTTTTCTGTGTTAACTCCATTCTTAGGTAAGCTCTTCCACTATGTGACAAAAGATGGTTCCAGCAGCAATAAGACTACATCCTTCCAGCTTAACAACCCCAGCAGAAAGAGAGCCCTCTTTCTCAATATTTCCAACTAAGTTCCAGGGAGGATTCTCATTGATCACATGCCCATTCCTGAGCCACTTACTGTGATCAGCAAGATGAGATACAGGCTTACCCCAGTGACTTCCCTCACCCTCCTTAGACACAAATCCTCGTATTTGGGAGATCTCCGTGTATTGCCTGGTATTAAGATTACATTTCCCAGCCCCCCTTGCAGCTGGGTGTGGACATGTGACTAAGTTGTAGCCATGGGATGTATGTGGAAATGCAGAATGGTGTTGGGGAGTGGGTAATGGTGAAGTTGGGGGTGTTCTTAACGGGAGGGGATATACACTTACCTGTCATGGCTCTTCCCTAGTACCTGAAATGGACATCTGACTGTGGTAGAGCAGGTATTTTGGGGTACAAGGGGTTAACTCCTGAATCTTTCCCGTCATTTCTTCCATCTTTAGGTGGGGAAAAAACCTCTGCTTAACTCATCTCCAGCTATAGCCCAATTTCTCTCTTTCCCTTTATAGCAAAAACTCAGTCTGTATTCTCTGTCTCAGATTTCTCTCTCTCTACTCACCCTTGACCTGTGTGTCATTCAAAGCTCAATTCCATGGTCATTCAAAGCCCTCATCCAACTTGGATCAGCAGCATATGACATAATTGCTCCCTCCCTTCTTTGTTATTTTTAATTTTGGTAAAATACATAAAGTAAAAATTGCCATTTTAGCCATTTTTAAATGGACAGTTCAATAGCATTAAGTATATTAATGTTGTTGTACAACCATCACCTCCATCCAGCTGTAGAATGTTTTCATTTTCCCAAACTGAAACTCTGTACCCATTAAACAACATCCCTCCCTCTCCCCGACCCCCCCAGCCTCTGGTACCCCCTAATCTATTTTCTGGCTATAAATCTGCATATTCTAGGTATTTCATATGCGTGGAATCATACAATATTTGTCCTTTTGCACCTGGCTTCTTTCACTTAGCATAATGTTTTCAAGGTTCATTTACATTGTAGCATGTATCAGGACTTCAGTCCGTTTTATGGCCAAACTAGAGGCCCGTTGCAGAAAATTTGTGCATGGGTAGGCTCCCTAGGCCTGGCCAATGATCAGAGTCAATCTGCGGGGTGACCTGGGGGGCAATTGGGGCCCCTGCTCGCACCCGCCTTGGCTGACCTGGCATCACCCACTCACAGGCCCTACCCCCCCGCCGCTGCCACCTATCACCTCCCTCTGCGGGGTCTGCGAGCTGGGGACAGCTCCTGCGTTGAGCGTCTGCCCCCTGATGGTTAGTGCGCATCATAGTGACCGGTCATTCCACCAGTCCTTCTGCCATTAGGTTGATTTGCATATTAGGGTTTTATATAGATAGACAATATTCCATTGTGTGACTATTCCACATTTTGTTTATCCATTCATCAGGTGATGGACTTTGGAGTTGCTTCTACTGTCTGGTTGTTGTGAGTAGTGCTGCTGTGAACATTCCTGTACAAGATTTTGTGTACCTTGTTTTCAGTTCTCTTGGGAATACACCTC
This sequence comes from Cnephaeus nilssonii, assembly GCF_951640355.1. NCBI lineage: Eukaryota > Metazoa > Chordata > Mammalia > Chiroptera > Vespertilionidae > Cnephaeus > Cnephaeus nilssonii. Next base: position 66,725,738 of record NC_137082.1, on the reverse strand, counting down.
GGAGTGGAATTTCTGTGTCATATGACAATTGGAGGTTTTCTGCTTTGGGGACTGTGCTGAGTATGGTGGGACAATGGTTCCCAGCCTTTTGGACTGCTCAAGGCCAATACAATTTCTTAAAAACGAAACAAATGATTGGGCAATCTACATAAGATGGTCTGCTTTTTATATTACCAAGTAAAGACTTTAAGATAAGAGAAAAAGGGGTATTTAAAGCACCATCACTAAACCCCCAAAAAGGGAAGGAGATTAAAATATTAGAACAAACAACGGTTAAAGTTTATGAAATTTTCACTACGTTGTTACTTTCTTCAAAGTACATGAACTGCTAAACAAACAACAACAAAAACCTCACTCCTCACAGTCTAGCCCGGCTCTGTGTGTGTGTGTGTGTGTGTGTGTGTGTGTGTGTGTGTGTGTGTGTCTGGTGGGGGGATGTTGGGTATCCCAGCTCTAGGGAATTCTGAGATGTGTAAAAAGTGGTTCTTGTCCTAAGGAGCTTCAGGCTCTGAGAAGAATAAAAACCAGGATAATTGCTTTAATTGAGGCACAAGCAACAAGAGAACTCGAAGACAGAAATCAGTTCTGACCATGGGAAAACCAGTGAGAGATTCTGAGCAGGCCGGAATGAATTCTGTATCCACAAGTCTGGGAGGTAATTTTTACCAGACCAGAGAGAATCTACAATTCCTAGAGTCTTCGTGTCTTCAGGAACAGAGGGATTCTATTGCCAAATAATCTCTTCCAGTTGGGGCACTAATGAAAACAGTGGGAAGGTTTGGTCCCCTCTCCTCCTGGGCCCCAGGGCTCTGAAAGCCATCGCCTTCAATGGGATCCAGCTTGGGAATTAGCTCCAAAGTGCCTGCCACCTGAGCAGATTTGGGAAGAAAGCAGCAGTCCCAGGAGGTCGGGGTGCCATCGTGAAGGAACTAAAGGAAGATGTACCTGGGGCAGCAGACATCAGGGGATCTGTGAGGCTCTGAGACCCCCGCCTCCTCCTAAGCTCCTAAAATCCCCTTGGAGAATTCGGGGGAGGCAGCCAGGGGACAGTTGTAGCTGAACGCATTATGGGAAGGATCATTTTCTTTGCTTCCCAGTCCCTCAGCTCCCAGCTGGAAGTACAAACATGAGGAAAGGAGGCAATAAAATGTGGCAACTTGGTATATGACCAAGTGACTCCCAAGGGGAGAGGCAAATCCTACCTGCAGGAGTTTAGGAGAGCCTGGGAGGAGGGAGCAAGCTGGGTGGGGAAGGATGCTGTGGCCTAACCCAGGCAGAGAGGAGATGGGTGGGCAGACATTTCCTTCTGTCCCGTCACCATATGGTTCTTGTGCTCTGTTCTAGGCCCTAGGGACGAAGCACCCACGTCCTTGTTCTCATTGACCTTAATTTCTTGTGTGGGGAAACAGACAACGCAGACATAAATTAATGTGGGGGGTGGTTGAAGCCTTATTTGTATCGTAGGTCACAGATGAGAAGCACTCACTGGCAAAATAGTGCAGAAGAGTAAGTGTAACGAAATCAAACTTGGCTGACTTCCACCCAAGGCTGGCAATGAAAGGAGAGAAGGAAGTCCCCAGATTTTATGAGGTGGGCTCATGGAAAGTTGTGGTGAGGGAGATTTTTTCTGATTATCTCTGAAGGATAAAATAAGCCAGTACAAACTCACACATGACATAGCTATCAGATTTTCTTCTGGTGCCAGGGGAGCTATGAGAATGATGCTAAGGCCAGACGATGAAGCCAAAACCTTTTCCCTCCTCTTTTTCAGAGGGGAGTAAAACAGGACCAGGCGGGGAGTCCATCTGAACTGCCTGGACATTGGCGTCCTCTGGTGGCCGATATATAAATTGCATCAAGGTTGAAGATGGAATTAGGGTAAAAGTAGCAGATGCTTGGGCTCAGGCCTTCAAACCTGCAGTAAGCAATGCAGAAGGTGAGAGGTTTAGGACTTGTTCTGAGAGGCTAGACAAAGCCAAGAATGAGGACCCAGTATGCAGTTCTGAGACCAAAAGCATCCTTTCCAGAATCCTCTTTTGGTATAATTTCGGATTACCCGAACATCCTCATTTCCCACTTATTTTCTCAGTCTTCTAATTCGTTTTGTAAAAGATCCATCATCATTCTGGTATAGCCCCCCTTTTTTTTTTCTTTAAGTTAATAAAAGTTAGTGTGTTGATTAGGTTTCGCTGCATACATCAGATAAAAACACAAAAATAACTGCGACTTAGCAATTTTCTCAGTGAAAGAGTGCAGAGGTCAGCGGTCCAGGTGCCCCACGGCTTCCAGAGACCCCGCATCCTGTGTTTTGATGCTTTGGCTCCAGTTAGCACACTGCCTCGTGCTCTGAAACGGCTGCTCTTGCTCCAGCCACTGTACCCACACTCTGGCCAGAAGGGAAGATGAGCGGGTGAAGAATGATACGCCCTCTCCCATTTAAGGAGACCTACACATCTCACTTAACACCTCGTGGCTAGAACTTAATCACAAGATGACTTTTAGATGTGAGAAAGGCAGGGATGGTTAGTATTTCACTGGGTAGTTAGGAATCTGGCTAAAAGTCAGGGTTACATTGCTCAAGAGGAAGGAAGGCATGACAACTGGGGTAGGGTGCTAGGAATCTCTGCCTTGATCTGTCTCTGCTGCTGCTCAACCAAGAACCTCACATGGAGGAGCCAGGCCAGGCTACAAGTCTGTAGCCACAACAGAACAAGGGACACTGATAAAACTTATCACATTGACCTACAACTGGCTCCCCCAAAATTGATTTTCTCTAATTTCCTTTATCAAATTATTTTGTGTTCACTTCCCCTTTGTACTGGATGCCCACTGGCACTCCCTGGACCCTAATTCCTTCATCTTTCTGCCGTATTTTCTTTCCTACAGGCCCAGCCCAAGGTAGCGTCCACACCTGATGCATGCTGTTCCTTTCACCTGGGAGGGCCCTCCTTCTTTCTCAGGCTTATCTAAAGGTTAGCTGTGGGGAGCATGTGGCATGCTTTTTGGCTACCCTGTTTGGGGGATGTCCTACCTTACAAGTGGAAGGTGGAGCCAGACCTCATCTCTAGCCTCCCTTGCAGCTAGAGGCAGGCGTATGGCCTTGGCTTTGTCAATCAGTCATAACCAGACGGGCCTTCAATTTGGAAGTGAGTGACATGAAGAAGGCACACCTGAAATCCACCTGGTGAGAGCAGCAGAGGGGCCTGCAGCTTTCAGAGACAGCTACAGAAGCCGGGTCCTAGAAAGTGTCTCTCATACGCAGCACTGGCCATTGTGAGCAGACAGCCTGCACTCCAGGGTGATGGCAGTGGGTCTTTCTGAGCTGTCCAGCAGTTGAATGTGGACATTGCATTTGGTTGTGGAGCCTCCAAAACTGATTCCCTGGCCCTCCTTCTTGTTATATTTTAATGAAATCCTTTTCTGCTTAAATGATCTAGAGTGAATCTGTTGTTTGCAATTAACACTTGTCTAGGACACTCATTGGCTGGGTATTATTTTCCTGTGGCTGCTGTAACGAATTGCCTTAGTAGCTTAAATCAACACAGATTATTATCTCACAGTTCTAGAGGTCAGAAGTCTAAAATGGGTCTCATTGGGCCAAATTCAAGGTGTCATGAGGGCTGTGTCCTTTCTGGAGGCTCCAGAGGAGAATATTTTTTCTTACCTTTTCCAGAATCTAGAGCTGCCCACACGCCTTGGCTCATGGCCCCTTCCTGCATCCTCACAGTTAGCAATGGCATCACTCCGACCTCTGCTTCTGTCATCACATGTGCCTTCTCTGGCTCTGACCCTTCTGCCTCCCTTTTAAACTTATAAGAACCCTTGTGATTATATTCAGCCCAGCCAGATAGTCCAGCATAATCTTCCCATCCCAAGATCCTTAATGTAATCCCATCTGCAAAATCCCTTTTGCCATGTAAAGTAACATATTCATGGGTTCTGGGGATTAGGATGTGGGTATCTTTGGGGAACCATCATTCTATCCCCACAGTTGGGTTCCCCAGAGGCATATCCTGAGACAAGGATTTGGGTGCAAATGGCTTATTTGGGAAACACCAGTGGGAGAACAGGGAAGGGAAGAGAAGGGAAGGGAAGGGAAGGGAAGGGAAGGGAAGGGAAGGGAAGGGAAGGGAAGGGAAGGGAAGAGAAGGGAAGGGAAGCCACTACGGGGTTTGCCATCAGGCTAGTGGTCACTGGGGACCTCCGGGAGACTGTAGAGCATGCCCCAGAGCTGTAGGTTTATCGTTGGGTGGCTCTCCCAGGTGTGTCAATCCACTGGGATTTCTGGTCTTCCCAAGTTTGGCCACGCACACGTCTTTGGCCAGAGAAACCTCTGAGGCTGAGAGTCTGGCACATTTAAAACCAAAACAAGTTCCAAAGCAGCCTGTGGCAGACACAGTGCCCCACGCATCTGCCCGCACTCACCTACCCTGTCCTGCCTGGAGGAGGCTGCTTTCCATGGGCCATGGGACTCAGCCAGCCTGTGTGCAGGACACAGTCTCAGAGTCAAAGTCCCCAGAAGCAGCCCGTAGGCAGAGATGGGTGGGGACTAAGTGAATAACTACCCCAGTTCCCTCATCCCTCGCTGGGAGAACTCCGAGGCACGTCTACACTGACTCTGGGTTGTCCAGTGGGCTAGAGCCCCAGATGCCCTTAGTGGTCACTGGCTTGATGTCACACCTTTACTGGCTGCATCCCTGCTCCCCTGCTGCCGTGTCCTAGGATCACCTCCCAAACACACTCAAACCCTTGTCTCAGGGTCCTCTTCTCGGGACAAGCAAACAACAAAATCCCACACCGTGGTGTCTTAACTGTTTATATCGACCAAGTAAACATTTCTAGTGCAGTGGGGGCTCCAGTTGGGGCCTCATAGTTGGGAAAAGCCTCCAATGTAGACTCTGGAGCGTCTCTCCAAAGGAGGTTATGTACATCGCCATTGGATTCTGCTTGTGTGTGTACGTGTGTCCACCGCAGACCTGTTGACAGGAACCGAGGACACTGCATTTGAGTTCTGCCTTAAAGTAAACACAGAAAATAAATATGTTCCAAAGGGAACAGTGACACACAGAGGCACTCTGGGAGCAGGCGGGTCATCCAGCATGGCCAGGCGTATAAAGAGTCTGTGTGCGGTGGGAAGAACCCGGACTGGCAACGGGAAAGGCCAACGGCAGGCTCGGCCACAAGGGCCTCACATGATGGTGCATGTGACCAAGTTGAGACATTACTCAGAGGAAAGCAGGAGTCAGAGCAGACACTGTTCGTTGCCAACTTTACGACCAGGTTCAGCTGCAAGAGGTAGGGAACCGAAAATAAAAGGTGCTTCTGTCTACCTCATGTACTAGTAAAAGTCAATCGGTAGGCACCCCGGAATGTCAGGAGCCCAGGGGCCTCCTCTCTTGTTGCTCTGCTGAGGAAACATCTGTGTCAAAGATTGCCTTGTGGTCCAACGAGGCTGCTGGAAACAGGGGGCTTGGGGGGGAAGTGTTGCTGGATAAAACACAACATATTCCATTAAATTGCAATTATTTCTATTTCAGGTAAGCAGCAAATACTTTTAAAATATAACTATGTCCCAATGATTGCATGAGACATACTTAGACTAAAGAAAGTCCTCATTGTTTACCTGAAATTCAAATTTAACTGCTGTAACAAATTACCATAAATGTAGTGGCTTAAAGCAACACAAATTTATTCTCTCACCGTTTTGGAGGTCAGAAGTGTCCAGCCGTGTTTCTGGTGGAGGCACTAAGGGAGAACCCATTTCTCTGCCTTTTCCAACCTTTAAAGGCTGCCTGTGTTCCTCAGCCTGTGGCCCCACAGTCACTCCAACCTCTGCTCCATCATCACATCTGCTGACTCTGACCCTCTTATAAGGATCCTTGTGATTATATTGAGCCTACTGGATAATCTAGAATAATTTCCCCATTTTGAAACCCTTAACTTAATCACAGGTACAAAATCCCTTTGCCCTCTGAGGTTTCTGGGGGTTAAGACTGTGGAGATCTTTGGGGACCATTATTGTGCCTACCTTAGAAATGCACAAGTTGTCCCACAAATAACTTGCTGATTGAATGATTAAACCATGTGGACCCCAATCCAGCCACCTTCATTATTCATCCATAAACAATTACTAAGCACCTCCTATGTGCTCTGGGTATAGAACTATGAACGAGACAACGTCTCTACCTTCGTGGATGCACATTCTTCCTGGAGAAAACAAGATGGCAAGTGAACAAACTCACGTGAAAACAGACCTTTCCTTTAAAAGGTGGAGCTTAATTCTCCTCTTCTTGAGTGTGGACTGAACTTGTCATTCATCTCTAAAGCAACTATATGTAAATCAAGGGAAAACTGTATTTTGCCTGGAAGTTTACCAAGTTTTGTTCACCATTTCAAAACCACATCACCACCATTTATGCCAAACATGGTTGAGTCGCCAAAACAGCACCACATCTGTAGGGTAAGCCACTTCAGAGACTAGGTCATAAAAATCACAGTGGCTTCCTATGATTGCTCTCTCTCTCTCTCTCTCTTTCTCTTGGGTCACTCACTGTGGGGAAAGTGAGGTGCTGCGTCAGGAACACACTCAGCAGCCCTACGGAGGGGTGAAGAACTGGGGTCTCCAACCAACAGCCCTGTGAGGGAGCCACCTTGTGAGCGGGTCCTCCCGCTCCGGTCAAGCCTTCTGATGACTGTGGCCCCAGCTGACAGCTTGACTGCAACTTCATGAGAGATGCTGAGTCAGCACCAACCTAGCTGCTCCCAAATTCCTCACCCACAGAAATGATGAGGTCATAAATGTTCTCTTTCAAGCCACAACGTGTTCAGGTAATTTGTTATGCAGCAAAAGACACCTAATACACAGATAAATACACACCACCAATTCGAGTTAAATTTAGTGCAACAAATGAAGTAAATCAAGATGATGTGGAAACAAGTCGTGGGAGCAGGGGTGCTAAGACTGGGAAGTTAGTGACAGCCTCCCTTGCCAGTGACCTTGAGCTTCGAACAGAATGGTGGAAAGGAGCCAGCCAGCTGGGCTTTCCAACCCCAATAGACACCACACACCCCTTTTTATAACCACTAGGCCTCCATTAACTATTCAAAAATGAAATTCAGAGGCAATTAAATCTTCCTACACACATAATTTTTCTAAAAAAGATAATGACCTAACAAACAAAGATGAAACAAAAGGAAAGCAATGTATAAATTGCAAATTTTATTGCGATGTATAAATGCTCAGACACAGTTCCTCTAACGGACACAATAAAGTAGCCGGATGCAGGAACCTAAAAGGAGAATCCCTTGAATGGTGACAGCCACGAAGCACACTCACCAGGGTGCTGTGGTGGCAACTCCAACACCATGGCTGGAATAAATGGCAGTGATGTGGTTTTGAAATGGTGAACAACAGTTCCAGACAAAACACAGTTTCCCCTTGAATTACAATAATAGTTGCATTCCTGGAAAATTCATATATATTAAAACAGGATGGGAAGTGCTTTGTGTTTATATGCAAAGCAGATGTAGGTTCTAGGTTTAGATCATTCTTAATAGGTTTCTCCCCTACAGGGATGCCTAGTCCAGCCACGTGAGACACGGGTAAATCTATGCTATTTGGGATTGTCCCGCTCTCTACAGGATGTTGTCAAGCATTCCTGCTCTCCCCCCCCCCCCCCATCATAACAATAAAATTACTCTCCCCACAACATTTCAACATGCCCCGGGGAGTGGCACTGCCCTCGATGGAAACAAAAAGGGAATCCAGTGTGGCTGGCGAGTCCTGAGGAGGAAGAGAAGAAAAGGGGAGAGAGGGGTTCAGGCAGAGAATTCAGCCAAGGTGAGATACAGGTATCCCCCTCTTTTCAAAAGTTCACGCTCCTCGGCTTGGCTTTTACAAAAGACCTACCCTGGGCCCTGTTTTCCTTAACCAAAAGAAATCTGAAAAGCAAAATGAGAGCCATTATAGAGGCAGTGCACACCCTGAGCAGTGAAAGTGACACCACCAAGCTCCTCCCCGGGGAACCACACGCAGCAAAGCAGCTCAACATCAAGCCCCAGAGCTTTGAACGTTGTCTGTGAGCATCTGTGCTTCACCTCCATTTATTTTGTGCATCCATCATCAAGATGTATCCTAAGGTATCAGAAAAGCCTGAGAGAGCTCTAAGGGTGTTCTGCTTAGAGTAAAACTGGACATAATTAAGTATTTTGATTGTGGTGAGTGAAATAAAGGCATTGAACTTGCCTGTGTTCACCATTCATGCTACTTACACACACAGAGAGAATCTTGAAAGCTGCTGAAGTTACTACTGGTTCTGCTAATAGCAAGGTGGCTGCCGTTAGCCATCATCCAGTAATAGATGAAATGGCAAGTCTATAGCTTGAGCGGATTGACGGGTGCACAACATGTGGTGTTCTACTAAATTATCTGGGTAACACTCAAAAAATTTCCCATATAAATTAGTGGTAATTGCTTCTTTGCCTTATGCCATTTCAGCTTACAGAAGGTTTCATAGGAACGCTCTACTTCCAGCTAACAGGAGAAACTTTCCCTCAGATTCCATTCCAAGGGCATTGGGGAGTCGTGTAGGGTTTTCAGCAGGGAGTGACATAGCCGGACCTTGTTGTGGGAGGTGGCTCAAAACCTGTTACTCAGGGGATTGCACTGCACTTCTCTGAGAGTTTCACACATTCAAGCACTCATTCATTCAACACATAAGGATTAAGGGTTGTCTCATGCTGTGTAACAAGCTACTCCAAAATGTAATGGCTTAAAAGAACAATCATTTGTTGTTTTCTGCTACTCAGTGGGTTGGCTGGGCAGTTCTGCTGGTTTCACCAGGGTTACTGAAGCTGCTTTATTCAGCGGGTGGGTCAGCTGGAATGGCTGGGCCTCTCTCTTCCTGTGCTCTTTCTTCCAGATGCTTCCTGAGCATCCAAGACTTCTTGGTGCCTAGGCTCTGGACCACACACAGCTTCACTTCTATCACATTCTATTGGTCAAGGCAAGTCACAAGGCCACCCCAAGAGGGTAAAGAAACAGACTCCACTTTTCAACAGGAAGAGCTATAAAGCCACATTGACAGCAATGGAATTCATGCCCACGAAACATTCTACCTGGCTCTGGACCAGGCCCTGGGGATACAGTCTGCCCTTCTGTGGCCTATACCTGGCAGACCACAATCAAGTCAACAAGTTAAAATGGTCAGAAAATGCAGTGAAACACATCAAATAGGGAAAGAGGGGCTACTTTATTTTTTAATTTTTTTTTTAAGTTCATGTGGCTTTGCACTTTTTAAAAAATATATATGCTTTTATTGATTTTTTTAGAGAGAAAGGAAGGGAGAGGGAAAGAGAGAAACATCATCCTTCAGCTGCCTCCTGCATGCCTCCCACTGGGGATCGAGTCAGTAACCTGAGCATGCCCCCCACTGGGGATCGAGTCTGTAACCTGAGCCTGTACCCTGACTGGGAATTGAACCGGTGACCTCGCCATGCATGGGAGGAAGCTTAAACAACTGAGCCACATGGGCCAGGGGGAGAGGTGGCTATTTACACAGGGTGGTCAGGGAGGGCCTCCCTGAGATGTTTGAACTGAGACCTGAGCATCTGAACATGCCTGCATGGGAAGTTTCTGAGGTTTTCAAGAAAGACATGTTCTTGCATGAGCCCAAAGCACCATGGCCCCACTTGGGAGAGGATGGTAGTGAAAAGAAAGGGCTCCAAGGGACATCACCTGTGGTGGTGTGACATCACTGGCAGTGGGACAGAGGGGAGGGTGCCCTGGGGCCAGAGTTCCTGTCTTCTCAGACTCATTTGCAGCTGTACAACACTGTGACCTCTGCTTCTTCTGTCAGACACCACCTGGTGCCCTGCACAGGGAGGAACCACACGTTTATAAGCATGAACGGACATACGCCAGAGGGCTATGCACTTGGGGTGGCTCTTACTGGCAGTGTGCACAGGTGTGGCACTAGATACACAGAAGTTCTCCATACTAGATGCCAGGAGTCAGCTCTACTGCGCAGACAGGAAGGCTGTGTGGAAGGTGTGTCTTGCCAAGAGCATGGAGAAACCCTGTTTTGGAGAGTGTACATGAATACCTGTCTCTCTTTCTCTCCCTACCTTCCCTTCACTTCTCCTTCCCATCCACTCATCAACCCCTTCACTTCCTTTTCTCTCTCCATCGCCCACCATGCTTTCTTTTTTTAAATTTTTTTTAAAATTTTATTGTTTAAGGCAGTGGTCTGCAAACCGCGGCTCACGAGCCACATGCGGCTCTTTGGCCCCTTGAGTGTGGCCCTTCCACAAAATACCACGGCCTGGGCGAGTCTATTTTGAAGAAGTGGCGTTAGAAGAAGTTTAAGTTTAAAAAATTTGGCTCTCAAAAGAAATTTCAATCGTTGTATTGTTGATATTTGGCTCTGTTGACTAATGAGTTTGCCAACCACTGGTTTAAGGTATTACAAATAGTAGTACATATGTCCCCCCGCCCCCCCTCTCCGCACTGACCTCCCCCCGGCCTCCCCTACCCCCCTGGACTGTCTTCGTCCCCCTGCCCCCAGTGTCTTGAGTCTATTGGTTGTGCTTATATGCATGCATACAAGTCCTTCAGTTGATCTCTTACCCCTGCCCCCCCAACCTTCCTGCTGTAGTTTGACAGTCTGTTCAATGCTTCTTTGCCTCTGTCTATTTGTGTTCAACAGTTTGTAATGTTCCACCATGCTTTCTTTTCATCCTTTCTCACCTCCTCCCGCACCATTTCTTTTTCCCTTTCATTCCTCTTCCCTTGTCCCAACTTCCCCTTCTTCCCTTTATCCCTCTCATCTCCTCTTTTCTTCCTTCTCCGCTCTTCTCCTAAACTCTCCTCTTCCTCCCTCCTCCCTGCCTTCACCCCATCTCCACCTCTCCCCCTACTTCTCTTACCTCCACGCCACCCCTCCTCTTCTTCTCCCCCGGCTTCCTCTCTCTCCTCCTCCTCTTGCCCCTTTATCACCTCTCTCTCTAACCAATCCTCTTCTTTTCCAAACTTTTCCCCCTTCCTTCCTCTCCTCCTACCTCCTCCTATCTCCTCTCCTCCCTCACCTCTCTCTGACCCCTACCTCCACTCTCACGGTCCTCATGCCTCTCGGTCTCCTCACCTTCTTTCCTATCACCCACGTCACCACCTCTCCTGCCTTTCCCGTCCTTTCTTCCGCCCTTCAGATCCCCACGGGCCTTCGCCCACTGGCACTCGCCTCCCCACCTTCTTTTTTTTCCTTCCTTCCCCCACCTTTGCCCCGCCCCTCCTCGTCCACCCGGCCCCGCCCCGCCCCAGCCGTAGGCCCCGCCTTGCCGGGGTCACGGGGTCGACGGACGCGCGGCGGCCGCAGCGGCCCCGCCAGTCACGTGGTCACGTGACGCGATCCAACATGGCGGCGCTGTGGGCCCGCGATGTCGCTTCCTGACGGGGCGGCACGGACGGACGCGGCGGGTGCCGGCCGGGACGCCGGGCCCGCGGCCTCGTTCACCTGCTCGCTCGTGCCGCCAGCCCGCGGGGCTCCCAGCCCCCGCCGGGCTGGTGCGATGCAGGAGAGCCAGACCAAGAGCATGTTCGTGTCCCGGGCCCTGGAGAAGATCCTAGCCGACAAGGAGGTGAAGCGGCCCCAGCACTCCCAGCTGCGCAGGGCCTGCCAGGTGGCGCTCGGTGGGTGAGCCGCTCCGACCCGGCCCCGCGCCGGCCTCCCCACGTCGGCCGTTACCCCACTCGCCCTCAGCCCGGCCTCCTGGGCTCCACCTACCCCCGACCCCGAATCCCACCCCTGCCGTCCTGCTTCTCTGCCTCGGGGGAGGCTGATGCTCTGGCACCCCGGGACCGGCCCAAGGTCACCCGGCACGGTGTGGTGGCCGCCGCGGCAGGCTCTCCCGTTTCCTGGTTCCTCCCGTCACAAACTCACCAGCCGTCCTGGCCTTAAGTTTGGTCCTCACCCGGCTGGGGGTTCTGTGTGAGCGGAGCCGGTGGGAAGGGCTGGCTTGGGAAAAACCCCGAGGCTTGCTTTGGAAGTGCCGGATTGGAGAACGTTTTCCTTTCGTGTGGGGATCCCCCGTAACCCCCTGCAAGGAAGGAATGGAGAGGGTTGTCCTGCGTCTCCCAGGTACTGTGTGGAGGAGACCTAGGCTGGGCGGTCCACTCCATAGAGGGTCGGTGGAGACGAAGACACTCGTCTTGTTTTACTCACTTCTGGATCCCCTGCACCTGCAACAGTGCCTGGCACATAGTAGGTGGAAGAGACCCCTAGTTACGGAAAGAGGGCGAGAACGCTAACTCATAACTCGTTAAAACCTTAATAGTTAATTCCAACATCAACATCCTGTTTTTTCAGTTTAAGTCAACAAATACTCGTCAGATGTCCACTGTGTACCAAGCACTGTGATGGGCGCTGAGGATACAGTGGGGAACAAGTCAGACAAGATATTTGCCCTTTAAAGAGCTTCTACTCTTAAAAGGGGAGAGAAAATAAGTAAATAAGAAAATTAATGAGGCATCTTTGAATACTAATAAGTACTTTTGTAAAAATAAAAGAGCAAGATGTGATACTAAAGGGATGCTTTTGATAAGGTGTCGAGAAAGGAATCCTTTCTGAGGAGGTAACATTTGACCTGAGTACTGAAAGGCAAGAAGCATCCGTGTGGAGTTTGGGAGAAGAGAGTTCTGGGCGGTGAGGATCAATACGGTTGGCTGGATCTGGCTTCACTGCCCCTATGCCTTTGGTTTGGAATATGGAAAAAGACCTATTTTTCCTAACAAACTGAGTAAATGGGAAGTTTTCTTTTCTGCAGAGTTTGCGATTGCCATCACCTTTCTCACTTTGTCTGGTTCACGGTTCAGTGCTGAGAGTCTTCTCTTGGGGCCTGGGAAGGGGCTTGTGAACTTCGCACTTCTCTGGGAAGAAGGTCCATGGGCTTTCATCAGATTCCCCTAAGGGTCAGACTCCCTCAGGGGTCAGGAACGATTGATACAGGTTGTTGTTGCTTAGATAACCTTGGAGGAATTTACTGAGATTTAGCCTTGTGAAGCTTTTCTGTTCAGAAAACCAGGGCTAAGGGTTGGATATCGTTTTATCAGGAATGCTCAATAAGCACTACAAAGCAGTTTGTTAGGGCAAAAGCCTGGTACTTATAACTCTACTTGGAAATCTGCCTGGATTCTATCCTGTCACTGTTACTTTTAAGTGTATTGTCATACACGGTTCAAAATAGTTATTTGGCAGAAAAGTCTCCCTTCCTCAGAAAACAACATATAATTTTCACCAAATTGTATATCTCATTCTTGGAATCTGCTTATAAAATGGATCATAAAGGGTCATAACATTGAGAGCTTATTAGACATTTTTGGATCATGTCTTTCTTCAGAAGTTCATATTTTTCCAGCCCAAATTGTAGAATGCACGTTCAGTGTGTTAGTAGTGAATGTAAGAAATAGCCTGTAAAGGAAGTAATTCGACCATAGGTTAAGTGAGTAGCAAGTTGACACAGTGGCTCATCGTCATAAAATTGAGTAATAGGAGCTATAATGAGGCCTACGCTTAGTGTTGAGTTGAACCAGCCATCTTGTTTAAGAGAACAATTGTGTGTTATTGCTGTTAAATAAAAATGACCGTTTTACTTATAAACCGTAGAAAACATGTAGCAAAGTACCTGGTGAGATTTCACTGCATCTCAAGACACAGCCCTCTTTCCAGTAAAAGTAGCCAAAATGAGCCTGTGTATAAGAAGGATTGCAATGTAGCTAGTATTTTAGAGGTTACCATATGTGGATTGTTATTAATTTTTGATAAGAGGAATGTTAAATGACTACTCAAAGGCGAAATGCTTGAATGAGAAGAGCACTTAACAGAAAACAGCTTCTGTGATGTGAGTCCAGTTGTAGCTTGTCGGGAGGGGAGAGCGGCTGCTGGATAGGGATCAGGAGTGTGTGCTCTAGACGGTTCCCTTGCCTTCCCCTGGTTATCTTTGTGATCTTGGAGAGATCTGCCTTCCTTGTAGGGTTATTATAAAGTTAGTTGACATGTGCAAAGAACTTGGCATGTAGTAGGTGCTCTGTAAAGGCTTGCTGCTATTACTTACGTTTATTATTTTAACCTACAAACCACAGAAACTATAAGTGCTCTGGCTTAATGTAGTATATTAACCTACATTGGTTCCTCATTCAGCAATGGCTTTTTTGCTTTATTTGGTTTGTAGTTGCCATAAATAAGGATTTAATTACATGACAAAAAGATTGTGTTTATTGCTAAATAAACCCAACGAAGATGGGGTGGTTGTCTTTTGTAAAAACAATGATGATCAAGATGGAAAAAGTTTGGAGTAATCTCACTGATTCATCTCCACTAAATGCCAAATGCATAGATAGAGACTCCCAAGTAGGGGTTTGTGTCCTTCCAGCCTTTATCTGGAGAAATCAGAAGAGCCCAGAGTATTCATCACCACAAGGACATTGTGGCTCTTTATCATGTTAACAAATTTTTGACATATAAGTAATCTTGAACCTTTCAGCCCCCTGTTGGGTAACATAATTATATCATTAAACCTCCCTTTCATGTCTTATTTAAGAGCCATTTTCCCCCCATGATCTCTCCTTAACTATATTTCTACTCTTTTTTATTTTTAATCCTCACACTAGGATATGCTTATTGATTTTAGAGAGAGAGTGAGAGAGAAATATCAATCAGTGCCTTCCTTACATGCCCTCACTAGGATTGAACCTGCAGCCTAAGTATATACCCTGACTTGGAATCGAACCCACAACCTTTAAGTAAATGGGATGACACTCCAACGCAACTGAGCCACCTGGCCAGGGTACCTGCTCTTAAGCTATATGGAGTTTGCAGATTTGACAAAATAATTGAATGCTTTTAAATTGGGCATAGAAAAATTTGTCTGGAAATCTGAAAAACTTCAACTGAATTGTTCTAACAATTCTCTCTCTCTCTCTCTCTCTCTCTCTCTCTATATATATATATATATATATATACATATATATATATGAGATACAGTATCTTATTTAATAATTTAATATGCACAAATGGCCAAGTAAGGGTTAAGTGTTCTATAATTGCTAACTGTCATTATTCTTAGTCATTATTAAGAATATGTAAAGCGAATAGTAAACATACCTATATTTTTTTCAAATGTAATTGAATGACTTAAAAAATTGAATTTATTTTTTAGAGTAGTTTTAGATTCACAGCAACATTGCATTAAAGGTACAGAGAAGAATTCTCACATATCCCCTGCCCCACACATGCATAGCCTTTCCCATTATCACTATCTCTCACCAGAGTGGTACATTTATTATAATTGATGAACCTAAATTATCATTAATGTAGTCACCCAATTGAGTGACTTTTTAACATCACATGTTATGTAGTAACTATGATATCTCCCATGTACTGAGCATTTCTTATGTTCCAGGCACGGTGCCATGAGCTTTACATGCAGTTTAGTTCTTACTGTTATCCTCATTGAGGCCCACAGAGAAGTTGGCCAGCATAACTCAGCCAGTAAGCAATGGAGCTGGGGTGTGAACACAGGCAGTCTGGCTCCAGAGCCCAAGAACTATTACTACCAATGCTGTATTGTTTCTCCATATAAAAGTTCTTGTATATGAAGTCTTTAAACAGTTCTTAGACTGCAGTGATGTTTCTGTGCAAATGAATTTTTGATAAAGTTACTGTAAGTAAACCACTCAGTAAGTAAAGAGACCATATTTTCTATAGTTGGGATGTATTTGAAAGGCCTCTAGTGAAAAAGATCACAACTATTTTTCCTGCAGGGTTTTACTGCATAGGTCTTTGGTTTACTTTAATTTATGGACTAATGGGAAGAAATAAATAAGGGTAAAGAGCTGGTTTCCCATAAGTTTCATTTGAGTTATGAAGTTCTTCTGATTTATGACATCTCTCTTTCTTCATCAGCAGTAAAGTCCCTCATATTAATTCTGGAGTTGTGGCCTGTAATTGATGTCTGTCTTTGGGTCCAGTAGGGAAAGGGAAACCAAGGCCCAGAGAGCAACTTGCCCACATCTGCACAGCCAGATGGGGAAACAGCTATATACAACACAGCTCTAGCCTGACATAAATGATCAATTAATTTTTAGGTTTTCTACTTAACTGTTAAATATATGGAATTTAGAGATATGTGGCTCTTTGGAGAGCTTAGCTTGAGCTGTCTTGATGGCATGATGGTGGTGGAAACCACACTGGAGTGGGTTGAGGCATGAGTGGGAGGTAAGGAAATAGTGAGCTCAGACAACTTTCCCAGAGTTCGGCTGTGGTGTGAAGGGGAGGAGGAGATACGGATGATGGGAAGTTTTCTTTCTGTTGTTTTTGTTTTTTTTAAGATATGAAAGATTTCTTTAAATGTCATTGGGAAGGAGCCAATTAAGGGAGTACATTCATAAATCTTAGTTGTATATTAATGTGCAAAAAACATTTAACATTTATACATCCATCTGGTGGTAAATTGCTTTTTCCTCCATATGATGATGATGATGTTCTAATTTTGATGTGTTCAAAATAACTATTTTCACTATTAGGAAGAACCTCAGTGCAAAATTTGAAAAATACAAATTTAAAAATCCCTAAATTATCATAGCAGATATAGTAAGACTTTAAATTGATATATAGAATAAAATATTTAATTTTAGCAAATTCTGGTATTTTGATTGGACATTTTGTTTATGAGTGCTGCATATATAAAAGTTCTGAGGAATAACGGGACTCCGGAGCCTGGCAGATTACTCTTTGTTGAAAAGTTTTATAATGATTCTTTGGGAGGAGGTCATCTCTCTGGAAGCAGCATCTAAAAATTGGATTTTGGTTATTGAAAGGTATTTATTTATTGGATTGGTGGAATATTCATTGAGAACTGAGTTTGAAACTTTGCTTATTCATTAGTCCTGTGACCTTGGATTAATAAGTTAGCTTTTTTGAGCCTGAGTTTCCTGAGATGATAAAGGTGATAATACCTGTGCCACAGGATTATTGTAATGGTTAAGTGAATTAATGCAATGAAATTACTGACACAGTACCTGGCACCTAACAGATGACCTACTAAAATTCAGAGGCATTGGTGTTACCATATTTAAAGGAGAAGGAGCTGAATGCTTGCTCTTCTCTATCTTCCCTATTCATTGGTTTATGGACCTTTTTGCTGGTCTCTGACATTTGGACACCAGAGAAGCAAGTGGTTGGATGAATTTAGAGCTCTGTCCTGTACTTGTAAATCTCAGGGAAGATTCTGTAAGCAGTGCTGGGGAAAACAGTAAGACCATTCTTTATGGAAAAGAGTGAACTTGTGAAAAGCGTGTACTTAATCAGCAAGTACATGGAGTCTCCTACATAAATAGCTCAGCACTGTATTTAGTTCTCACCATTTTCACCAGGCTGAGGGGCCTGCCAGGAAAATACTTGACTTTCTTTCCAGCAAGGTTATCTTAGAAAAGAGTTTTTATGTTTGTTCATCCTGGAGTCTTCCTATAAGAAACTTCTTTTGGTTTACTGTCTTGGTTGTAAATAAATCTCTTAGCTTTTTGTTAGGTATTTTATTAGGTTTTATAGATTGATAGGGAGAATAGCCTTCTTGTGCTAGGACATAAAACTCTTAAATTTTCCCTCAGCCCTAGGGAGTGGTCAATTTATATTTGTTCTTTATATAATTCTTTTTCCTGTTGACTAAACCAGGCTGAAATTCATTTGGACAGTATTTATTTGGGTTCACACATGGTGTTATGATGCAAGGAAAATAAAAAAAACAAGGACCCTGTTCTGTTCTTATGGAGTTTGCAGTTAATGGAGAAGAAGGGCATTGTTCAAATGATCTTGTCCTCTGGGCCATACTAGCAACTTGAGAAATCCCAGGAATGAGAGAAGCCTGGTCCTGCCAGGGGAGTGAACAAGAAGTGAGGGAAAACTTTTCTGAGGAAGTCTGGAGATCTAAATGATAAATAAAAATTAAATAAGTCAGGGTCAGAGGCATTTTGGCTGTATGGGGAAGCAGCATGTGCAAAGGTCCTGTGGCAGCAAGGTGGTATACCTGTTAAGGAAACTAACAGATATAACTATATGCAAATTTACAGTTATTAAAAAAAAAAAAAGTCACGGGAAGAATGTTTGAGGATGAAGTAGGAGAGGTAGGCCAGGGCCCTTGGAGATCATTGTGAGGAGTTTGACTTTTAGACCAAAAGCAGTGAGACAACACTGAAGAGTTCTAAACAGGGAAGAAGGTGATAGGATGACCAGTTTTGTATTTTGGAAAGATCACTTGGGCCATTGTGTTCAGAACATTTTAGAGCAGGGATGGAGAACATCTGGACTGTGAGCCATATAAGTCCCACAAAATCATTTGGTCTGGCCCTGCCAAGGCATTAGGGGTGGGTTAATTAAATATTTGACCAAATATAGCAGGCTAATTTTTAAGTTGATAGTTTTATATGGCCTGTGTATGATGTTATAAGTATCCAAATGGCCCTTGCAGGAAAAAGGTTCCCCACCCCTGTCTTAGAGGAAGACCAGAGGGTTTGACAACCATCCAAATGAGAGATGTTAGTGGCCTGGACTTAGAGTGGTGACAATAGAAATAGAGCAAAATGAATGGTTTTCCCATTTGCTTAGAAGGTAAAACTAACAAAACCTGCTGATGGATTGGGTAAGAATGTGAGAAAGAGGATTGCTAAGGCTATTAAGTTTCTAACTCACCCAACTGGATGGATTTTGGTTCCGTTCTTCAAAATGGGAGTGTGGGAAGATCATCTGGGAAGAGGAGGGGGTCAGGGATGAATTGGGACTTGGGTGTGTTGAGTATTACCTGCCTTTGAGCATCCAATTGGACAGGTGGAGTGGGAAGTGGATAGATATATGAGCCTGATGTCCATAAAACAGGCCTGGGTTGGAAATCGAGATTTGCGAGTCATCAGAGTCTGTGTGGGGATCGAAGATATAGGTGAGGGTAGATGGCCTGAAGAGAAAGAGAGTAAAGGGAAGGAGAGGCATGGGGAGCTGGGGCCTGAGGAACCCAGCCCGCTCTGGCTGCGTAGAGGAGGCTAAGTCTGTAAGGGAAATGAAGAAAAGATGAGCTGGCAAGAGGCAGAAGGCAGATGAGAATGTGTGCTTAAGAAGCATAGAAAATTTCAAGAAGGGTAAGGTCCGTAATAAGGTCAAATGTTGCAGGGAGCTCAGGTCAAATAGAGACTGGAAAAATGCCTATCAGATTGAGTGGTGTGTGGGTGAATTTAGCTTAAGCTGTTTTGGTGGTGCAGTGAAGTGAAAGCCAGGTTGGAGTGGGTTGAGGCATGAGTGGGGTGAGGAAATAGACAGTGAGCACAGACAACTCTCTCACATAGAAGTCATGGAAGTTGTATTGTGTAGAGTTGTGGTTTTTTTTTAAATTTACTTATTTAAAGGTAAAAGCTTGAACTTGTTTCAGTGTCATTGGGAAGGGAGCCCGCTGAGGGAAAAGGTTAAATGCAGGAATGAGAAAGGACAGTTTATTCGACAAGTATTGAGTGCCTACTCCATGCTTAGGAATTCCTAGGTACTGGGAATTCAATAGTGAAGAAAACAGGCAAAAGTCTCTGGTTATAGAGTTTATATTCTACTGAGGAAAACCAATAATAAATGGACTGATACATAATATGTCAAGGTTGGTCAGTACTGTGAAGAAAGATTAGAAAAATGAGTCAGAATAAAGTGAAAAAATAAAGCAGATAAGGAGATACAGAATGATGAGGGGTAGGGATGACAGTTTTAGGTGGTGAGGGAAGGACTCTGAAAAGGTGACATTTGAACACTGATCTGAAGGAAGTGAGGGGGAAGCCATGTGGCTATCTGGGGGAGGGAGGGCCTTCCAGGCAGCAGGAAAGGCAAGTGCAAAGGTCCAGAAACAGAAAAACCCAATAAGTAGGCTGGAGGCAGGTGGTAGAAGGTGAGGTCAGAGGGATAGCAGGGGGCCAGATCTTATAAAGGCTTGGAGGCCAGGGTCATGATTTTGGATTTTACTCATAGTGAGATGAGAAGCCCGTAGAGAGCTTTGAGCAGAGGAGCATATTTCATCTGATTTACATTCTAAGGGAATCCCTCTGGCTGCTGTGTGGAGAAAAATGTGGGGTGGGACGGCAGATAAGATCTGAAGCAGTAAGACCAGTTAAGAGGCGGTTAAGATGGTCTGGGTGGGAGATGATGGTGGAGGCCTGGTCAAAAGTGATAAGATTCTATATAATACGGAAAGCATGAAGTTCCTGAGAAGGCAGGTAGGGATGGGCGACTGCAGAACTGGAGGGATTGGACACCAACTGTCTTCTAGCAGGAGTGGAGGTGGTGGGTGCAGAAGTAAGTCAATTTGTAGGTTTGCTAACAGGAAGTAGAGGGAGTCTCCTTGTGGCAGCTTCTAATTTCTGTGTGAAGTAGGGGCCACTCCATCGATGGTGAGTAAAGAGTGGTGATGATTAGGAGGGAGAGATGGGGTGTTAAGGAGAACAGAGAAATGTGCAGTAGTCATTGTAGAGCGTTAGAGAAGATGGGCTTAAGTAGCAGTATTTAGGGGTGTGACTATGGCTTTATAGATCTGCCAATTTGGTCTGTTGTCGGAGGTCTGGTTTTTAGGTGGGAACGGGTCAAAAGGAGATGGTAGTACAATCTAAGTTTGAGATTTTGCCAGAAGTTAAGAGTAAAGGTCAGAGAGAGAGAGAGAGAGAGAGAGAGAGAGAGAGAGAGAGAGTCAAGGCTATTGATTGCCTATCATTCAGATAACAATCCTGCTAATGGATTCTGTTCTGGAAAGTGAAGAAAGGGGAAACCTGATATATTAGCCTTGTCAAAGTTTGACAGGCCCAAAATAGGCCCTGCTTGCAGTTGAGTAGGTCAATTGGAAGGAAAGGAGGTTGTGGGCAGAGAGCAGGAAGGAGCTGGAAGTGCCACCGTTGCACATGGGAACAGGATTCGCAGTGTCACCACCACACAGGGTGGTTTAGAGCGAAGGAGATCATTGGAGGGGGAGTTGAAGGAATTGAAGGCAGCCTAGTAGAGAGGGGTTTGGCAGGTCAGATGTGTGAGGAGAAGTAAAGGTTTGAAGGGATGTTGTGGGACTTTGCGGGAGCTGACCAGTGATGGCACTGTGGAGCTTGGGAGTGAATGTGACTTAGTGCCAAAGTCGCTGATGAATGGGGAGGTGTGACCCAGGAGGTTCATTGATGGCAGCCATGCCCAGAAAGGATTTCCCAGGAAGACCTTGTGGCTTTTCAACTGAAGCCACCCCTCCCCACTCAGGTCTCCTTTCTTTCCAGCCTACTTTTTTATTGCTTCTAATTGCCCAGTTGGCAGTTGGAAAAGCAATGCCTGGTAAGAAGTGGAGCAGTAAATGGAGCAGCTGTGACCCACCATATGCTCCTCTTCCTTCACCCCCCCTCTCCTCCCTCTCATCATCGACAGGTTCTGGAGTGCCGGCTCTGGAGCAGCCAGTCTGGGTGTGAATCCTGACTACACAGTAGCTCCTCCGGGCTGTGGGCAGTTGACTTCACCTCTCGGTGCTTGAATTCCTCACCTGTATGTTAGTGAAGGATAAGAGTGCTCTTGCTTCTATGGGTTGTGGTGAGGACTGAATGGACACCTGCTGCTAGTGAATGTCAGCTGTTTTGATAATGATTTCGGTTCCACTCATTTTCTTTTTTCCCTTGGCTTTGTCTGGTTCCATCTATGGCACTAGAGATTTTGCACTGTTGCTAACTCCTGTTTTAAGATAAGAACAAGACATTTATTGACCTCCTGCTGTATGCCACATAGTGCCTTAGCCATTAATCTCACAGTACCTTTCTCATGGGGTATTTGAGAGAATTACCTGCACCCAACTGCCTAGTCACAGTCTCTAAAGCACATGGGGCTGCCTTCTATCCTTTTTTGTTGTTGTTGTTAATTCTCACCCAAGAATATTTTTTCCATTGATTTTTGGAGAGAATGAAAGGAAGGGAAGGAGGGGGAGAGAGAGAACATCAATGTGAGAGAGACACGTCAATTGGTTGCCTCCCACATGCACCCAACCATGGCTGGGAATTGAACCTGCAACCCAGGTACCTGCCCTTGATTGGGAATCAAACCCGAGACCCTTTATTGCATGGGCTGACACTCCAACCACTGAGGGACACTGCCCAGGGCTATCATCCAAATTTTTTAGAGTTGGAAATCAGATTCAGGGATAATTAATAACCCACCTGGCATCTTTCAGCTAATAGAACTTCTTGCCAGGACTTGAACCTATTTCTCCCTGAATCACAAGTCTATTTTTTTCTTCCCATCATACCAGCTTGCCACAACCCTTTTCCCTGTTCCTTTTCCTGCCTCTTTTTATTATTATTTATTTCAGAGAGAGGGAGAGAGAAAATCACTGATCAGTTGCCTCCTGCACACCCCACACTGGGGATTGAGCTTGCAATCCGGTCATATACCCTGACTGGGAATTGAACTGTGACCTCCTGGTTCATAGTTCAATGCTCAACCACTGAGCCATGCCGGCCGGGCTCCTGCCTCTTTTTAATGAGGAAAAAAATATTGTTATCCAGATACATCCAGAGTCCCTTAGTTGGATCATATGAAACTACTAATATTTGACCATAAAAATGCCACTTTTATGCGGTTCAGACTGGTACTTCTCTCTACCCCCACAGTCTCCACTCTGGTCCAAATCCTCATATTGCTTGCCTGATTGGCTTCCCTGCTTCTGTTGTGGCCATCTTCCCCTTTATCCTCAAAATAGCCAGAAGGTAGGTCTGCTCAGGCCACACTACCTTCCTCCACAGGCTGCCCATCATCTGGACCCCTGCTGTGCTGAGTGGAGAGCATTTTACTGTTTTTCCTTTAACAAAGAGAGGTTTAGAGAGTGCAACAAGTCCTAATTCTTGTGGGAATACGTAAGTATAAATTAAGAAAACTAAAGAGAATCTGTGAACAAACGATTTGTGGCCACAGCTTCTGTAGTAGTATCTTCTCTTTGCTGCTAACTGCGGTTGGCCCTGCTCTTCACTTACCACTGATGCTGCCCCAAGTTACTCTGGCCCTTGTTCGTTCTCCTTGGAAAACCAGGGTGCACCTTCACTGTGGCCCTGCCACAGCAGGCCAGGAAAGGGGATTGGGAGACTCCAGAGCCAAGTTGTAAAAGCCTCCCCAAGGCATATGGAGTTCATTAGAGTAGCACAAAAACCAGTGTTTTGTGGCATTCACAGTTTGACATAGTGATAGCAAAACCAACATTTATATTGTTCTGCATTTACAGTTTACAGAGTAATTCTGCTTGCTTATTTGAGAGTCAAGGTACCTAAGAGGTTATGAACATGGACTCTGGAGCCCAAATTTTGGGTTCAAGTCTCCCTCCACCACTTGGGTCTTATTTTTCCATCTGTAAAATTTAACAGGATCTGGCTTGAATCCTGGCCCTCTGGCTTCTTAGTTGCTCGTTGCTGTTAGGCTGAGCAACATATAACTTGTACAAAACTTCGATGTTTTGTCCTCACAGTGCTGATCATAGTCCTCAAAAGTCACTTTTATCCTCTGCAGTTACTTTTTGTTAGTCAATAAAGTACTTCCTCTTGGATTCTTCCCTACCCCTTAAAGCAAAGATTGCAAAATGGTAGCTCCAGGGTCAGGGTAGCCTGCAAAACAGTTTTATTTGAGTCATTTTTTTTTTTTAATAGTAGAAGTTGCTTTGAATTGCAGCCAGAACTTTCACTTTAAAATCCAAGTCAAAACAACTGGCACTTTTAGGCTCAGGGTCTCTAGAGGTATCTATCAGTCAGCTGGAGCAGAGGTGCTGCTGTACCCTTAGCCCTGTTGGGTTGGGAGGGGTCCTCCCTGCCCTTAATGTCCTACACCCACCCATCTCTCCCCCTGAGGTTCCCTACCTGGTGGCTCCCATAGGCCTTTGAGTGTGTAATCCCTGCACTTGATTTTATAACCATGGGTACCTCAGTAAGTAGCAATCCTGATGATAGATTCACAGATTGGTGGGTTGGCACCAGCGGCATTCCAGAACACATTGTTTTAAAGCTTATAGGTTATCAGGGACTCTAGCAAAGGCCTAATTCTTTCAGAAACGTTTACTGACTAAGCTTAACTTTAACAAGGTAGCCATGATTGGAAGGAAACTTTATATTTGTAAAGTGCTCCTCAAGCATGTCACACAGTGACAGTTTTACCACCAAGCAGAACCTTCAGGTTATAGATGTAGATTTCTGGAGGCTGAAAGCTTAGCTACCAGCCTCATGGGTTAGATTTCATGGGCCACTCCCATAGCCTGGGGGCTTCAGCTTAGAGGAAGCCAGAACTATTACCTTAGTGTATTCTTATCCATGAAGGACAGGAACCATGATAGAGTTCTCTTAACAAACTGTGTCACAGGCCTTATGGTCCATGAGCAAAATGCTTGATATTAATCATATGGGTATTTGGCTCCTGTTTTCTAAATGCAGTAAGAAGACGTTGAAGCCCTAACCGGTTTGGCTCAGTGGATAGAGGGGACTGAAGGGTCCTGGGTTCGATTCCGGTCAAGGGCATGTACCTTGGTTTCGGGCACATCCCCCAGTGGGGAGTGTGCAGGAGGCAGCTGATCAGTGATTCTCTCTCATTGATGTTTCTAGCTCTCTGTCCCTCTCCCTTCCTCTCTGTAAAAAATCAATAAAATATATTTAAAAAAAAAAGAAGAAGAAGAATACGTTAAGAAAACTGGTTTGAAGGTTAGACTTTGCCAACTCTAGTGAGTCTAGGTATTCAGTTTTTACATTCTAAAGTTCAGTCTAGAGTAGAGGTGTGAAAAAAAGGAAATTTGTAACCTTCAGATCTGTGTTCTGGGGTTGCTAGGATAATTAATGCCATATTCAAACCAATGGCTCTCAAGATTGTGCAAAGAAGGCTGGTGTTTTGGACATTACCTGGATACATGCATGGCATTCAGGGTAGGCTGCTTCATTGGCCCATGTTGGGGATACATTGAGCCTAACATATATGAACATGTATGATTGAGTGGGTGTAGGGAATTCTTGGTATTTAGATAGGGTATTCTGGTGTTTCAGTGGTGTAAACCTTTGTACTTCTGTAAATAAGACTATCTCTTTGACATTGTGATTTCTGAATAATGACACTTTATTTCCATAAGTGTAACCTCCATGGTTAAGATTTTTAAGTTAATTTTCATTCATAAAATATATATATGCCTTTGCACAATAGTATGAATGTACTTAATGCCCTGAACTGTGCATTTGAAAATTGTTGAGGTGGTAAATTTTATCTTACGAATATTTACCACAATTTTAAAAGCACATTTATTGTTTTAAAAAATAAAGTACATATGTTTATCATAGAAAATGTGAAAAAAATAAAAAATCATCCTACTATTTAGACAACTTTTGATATTTTATTTATTTGCAGTTTTCCATGCATATTTTTATATAGTTGAGGTGTTATTGTATTACCATACTGTATTGATAACTACATTAACATACATTTGTAGAATAGGGGAGTAGCTAGAACACAGACTATAAAGCCAAAATGCCTGAGTTCCATTTCTGGTTCCCCAGTTCCTAGTAGGTAACAGGAGGCAAGTTACCTAACTTTTCTGTGCCTTGGTTTCCCCTGTCTAAACCAGTGATTCTCAACAGGGCAGTTTTGCCCCAAGGAACACCTGGCAATGTCTGGAGACATATTTGGTTATCAAGACTGCAGGGGATGGGTAGGGGGGTATGT
Organism: Cnephaeus nilssonii; assembly: GCF_951640355.1. Classification (NCBI taxonomy): domain Eukaryota; kingdom Metazoa; phylum Chordata; class Mammalia; order Chiroptera; family Vespertilionidae; genus Cnephaeus; species Cnephaeus nilssonii. The sequence continues at coordinate 66,699,978 of NC_137082.1, read as the reverse complement.
TACTGGCCAGAGAACGCTGCTAACCATCCCAGAGTGCATAGGACAGCCCCAAACTAAATTATCTGCCCCCAGGTGTCTCTAGTGCTGAGGTTGAGAAGTCCTGCTCTAAGTAAGAGATAATAGTACCTACCTCATGGGATTGTTATGAGTACTAAATAAGTTAAAATATGTAAAGAATTTAGAACAACGCCTAGCATGCAGTAACTGCTGTGTGTTAGCTATTACTGTTTATATAATCATTTTCATCATTTCATATCAGTATTTCTGTACTTTAAAATCTTATAAATATTATTTTAATAGTTTATGAGTATCTTTAGTAAAGTTTCCTTCTATATAAACATTGCATACTCCTAACAGACCTTTCTTTCTTCCTCATCAGATGAAATTAAAGCAGAAATAGAAAAGCAGAGGTAAGCTGGGGCACTTTCTCCTTGCTGACATACAATATTAAGGGAATAGGTAGTGACTAAGAGAACCCATTTCTCTACATGTTTCCTTATATTTCTGATCCTTGGGCAGCACACACTCTCCTAGCCAAGAGCCGGACACATTGTAGAACTCTGTATGTGTTTGAACTGATGCTAGGTTAACAGGTTACTGTGTATTTGGAGGAAAGAGTAAGAAATAAGAAAGGTCAAGTTAATGCTGTTGTACCTTTTCTTGACAAGAGGTAAAGAGCTTGCCTCTTATATGTCATGCTTCCTTAAGCAGGACAGCTTGCCCCTATAAGTGGCCGTTCCTCATCGTCACAGTAATGAAGCCAGTTAGTCACATTTCAGAAATAGAGCTCTGACATGGGGATACCAAGATTCACTCCAGGACGCAGTCGATACACCTCGCTAATCTGAGACCTCGCACTTGGGTATTTTGTCCAAATGCATGTTTGTATTAACTTGGAATTGTTTAGCCCCACAGATGCAGTTTGTAGGTATTTTTAATTAAATGATTGCAGATGGGATGGGAAGTTAGAGTTAGATGTAGGAAAAGCAAGCTTTTTGTTTTCTCATTTCCCTCACTGGCCCTCTCCTGCTTTTTTTCCTAGGCTTGGAACTGCCGCACCACCAAAGGCAAATTTCATTGAAGCTGACAAGTATTTCCTTCCATTCGAGCTAGCTTGCCAGTCCAAGTCCCCACGGGTGGTCAGCACATCTCTCGACTGCTTACAGGTACCATGTTTAAACTTAATTATGTAAAGGGGGCTCTCTGCAGGCCACACTGATGAGTCCCCTGATACTCAGAATACTCTCCAGGGTGACAGAAAAAGGAACATTCCAGTTTATTCTTTTTTTTTTTAATTGATTTTTTACAGAGAGAAAGGGAGAGGAAGAGTTAGAAACATCGATGAGAGAGAAACATCGATGAGGCAGTTGGCTGCCTCCTACAACCAAAGTAAATGCCCTTGACCGGAATCGAACCTGGGACCCTTGTGTCTGCAGGCCGACTCTCTATCCACTGAGCCAAACCAGTTAGGGCCCAGCTTATTCTTTACAGATGTCTTATGATGAAGGGAAGTAAGAGGGGACTAATCTCCTTAGCTAAAAAAAGAATTAATTTCCCTAAAAATACTATTTTGTTGATCTCTCCTACGTATGTTTTTCTAAATGAAACCTTTAGCATTAGTTGGAATATTTGCTACACATGGGCACTTAAGGAAATTTTATTTAATCTCTTCCTTGATGGCATTAAAATTCATAAAATCAAGTAGAGAAATAGATATAATCAAATCTCATTATTTGTAGTAAAAATCTTATAAAGTTGTTATATGGTAAATGGGAACATGAGCCCCTTCCCATGCTCCCCCTCCCCCTCCCACTCTGTGGGAAGACAGTGAGGGCCATCAGTTAAGCGGACTGTGAGACCTTGGGAGCCTGGCCAGCTCCTCAGTCAGGAAAACAGCGTTTTTGATCTTACACAGGCCCGTCCCCTTCCCCTGCATGCCCTGTTTTTCTCTGTTTTCTGTACTCTGTAAAACCTGTGTTGGGAAAGGCTGGGTGGCAGTGAAACAATAGCACCAAAATACTGCCTCTGGTGTGGCCCATCGCAGGCCAGACGGGACCTAGTGGTTCAGCTTCACTGGTGGCAGCTGGTGTGGCAGTAAACTTCACCTTGGGAATCCAAGGGCAATACCCTGAGGTTTTCTGGGACCTCAGCACTTTGCATAACAGTTTCAAACACTGATTTAGTAAATTCTGTACCATTGTTCCTAGAAGAAATACAGAGTTAAATTCCCTTGAGCCTTTGGCCTCAGCATGTTCATCAGCTGATCAGTATGTAACTGTTCTCTGGGTGTTTTGTTTAAAGACACCTTATTTGATATATATTACTGATTCATTAAGAGTGAACTCACAGTCCACAGCATTTGCACTTGCCTGAACAAAATTTACCTAATACACATAATGTCTCCATAAAGCACATTGCTGTCTTCTTTCTCTTAGGAACACTAGACAGCACTTCAGCACTACATTTGGGGGATATTTTAAATGGCAAACTTTTGTCCTATTTTAAAAGGACAAAATGGGAAAAACATAACACTAAATGGACCACAAAAAAGATACTGCTTACAGTTTGAGGGCTGACTCAAGAGGGCAGAGTGTCGCCTTGTTTGATCTCAGCTGGGAACCTGTGCATTAAGTGATTCAAATTTTTCACTGCTCTGTACATGTCTGCAAATGACCACAAATCACCACAACTATTGATTTTGGGCTTACGAATACATTTTAGTTAGTGGGTGCATTTACAAATACAAAATCTGCAAATAATGAGGATCACCTGTATTTAGACCACCATTAACCTTGTCATAAATTACCTTTTACTAATGAAGAAGCAGGAGTAGAGAAGTTAGGGTAACTTGTTCAATGATATACAGATAATGAGAGACAGAAATAGGGCTACAACTTGGATTTAATTCCTGGTCCAGCATCCCTATATATATATATATATATTTTTTCATTTAAAAATTATATAGGTTTCAGGAATACAATTCTAAAATACATCATCTGTAGGTTGTATTATGTGTTCACCACCCTGTATTTTTTTAATGATCTACTCCTGAGGTTTCTGATTACCTCAAAGGACATTTATTCTTAAACCCAGTGGGCAGCCTACATCAATGAAAAAAGATTGATACATTTTTTAAATAAATTGAAGAGATCCATATTTATTGGTACTTTCTAGAATAGGAATAGTGAATAGGTTCTATATTATGGTTGTTTCAAAGCTGTGTTGAAAACATATATGAAGCCTCACCTGGGTTTCTTTAGAAAGTGCCATGATAGATTGGTTATGTCTGCTGAGGCACAGGGATGGTGCTGATAGTTAATGTTATTGATATACTAAGCACAATGGCTAACATGTATTGAATGCTCAGCCTATGCTGGGCCCTGTGCTAAGTGCTTTATTCTCATCATCAAGTTTAGTCTTCTCACAAACCCCCTGAGTTACTTAATCTTAGCCTTACTTTAGAATCGAGGAAACAGGCTTGGAGAATAAAATGACAAGCCCCACCAAATTCCCCTGGCCCGGAAGAGATGGAATTGGGTGGGTGTCTAGGATTTCCTTACCGCACATCTGTGTTCTTAACCAGGGGTCCTTAAACTATAGCCATGAGCTATATCTGGACTGCCACCTGCTTTTGTAAATGAAGTTTTATTGGAACATAGCTGCCTTAGTCTACTTGGGCTAATATAACAAGCTAGAGGCCCAGTGCATGAAACTTGTGCACTGGTAGGGTCCCTAGTGGCTACCGGCTGCCAGCCGAGTACTCCCTCCCTTCCCCTGGCCTGCCCCACCTCCTGGTCGAACTCCCGGACAACTCCTGGTCAAGGGGACAATTTGCATACTAGGCTTTTATTATATAGGACTAGAAGCCCGGTGCACGAAATTCGTGCACGGCGGGGGGTTGTCCCTCAGCCCAGCCTGTACCCTCTCCAATCTGGGACCCCTCGAGGAATGTCCGACTGCCCGTTTAGGCCCGATCCCACTGGGATCGGGACATCCCTCTCACAATCCAGGACTGCTGGCTCCCAACTGCTTGCCTGCCTGCCTTCTTGATTGCCCCTAACCGCTTCTGCCTGCCAGCCTGATCACCCCCTAACCACTCTGCTGCCAGCCTGTTTGCCCCCAACTTTCCTCCTCTGCCGGCCTGGTCACTCCTAACTGCCCTCTCCTGCAGGGTTGATCACCTCCAACTGCCCTCCCTTGCAGGCCTGGTCTCTCTCAACTGCCCTCCCTTGCAGGCCTGGTCCTTCTCAACTGCCCTCCCTTGCAGGCCGGGTGCCTCCCAACTGCCCTCTCCTGCTGGCCATCTTGTGGTGGCCATCTTGTGTCCACATGGGGGCAGGATCTTTGACCACATGGGGGCAGCTATATTGTGTGTTGCAGTGATGATCAATCTGCATATTACTCTTTTATTAGATAGGATAGAGGCCTGGTACAGGGGTGGGGGCCAGCTGGTTGGCCCTGAAGGGTGTCCCTGATCAGGATGGGGTTCCCTTGGGGCATGGGGTGGCCTGAGCGAGGAGCCTGTGGGGTTTGTAGGCTGGCCACGCCCCCTGGCAACCCAAGCAGAGGCCGTGGTATCTGGAATTTATTTTCCTTCTACAATTGAAACTTTGTAGCCTGGAGCAGAGCCAAGCCTGGGGCTCCCTCCGAGGCCCGCAGCCATTTGTGTTGGGGTTATAATTGAAACTTTGTAGCCTTAAGCGGGTGGGCCCGGCCAGGGTGTGCGGAAAGCTTTGCTTCCCCTGTTGCCGGGAGCAACCCTGGCCTGCTCTCTCAAGCTCCATTCTGCCGCCATTTCTGTTTGAATTTGTTTACCTTCTATAATTGAAACTTTGTAGCTTGAGTGGAGGCTTAGGCCTGGCAAGGGCAGGCGGAAAGCTTGGCTTCCTCTATTACCTAGGAAACCTTGCTCTCTGTGGCTGTAGCCATCTTGGTTGGGTTAATTTGCATACTCACTCTGATTGGATGGTGGGTGTGGCTTATGGGCGTGGCTTGTGGTGTGTTGGGGGTATGGTCAATTTGCATATTTGTCTATTATTAGGTAGGATACCACAGAGGGGCGCTAAACAAGAGACATTTATTTCCCATAGTTCTGGAGGCAGGAGAATCCAAGATCAAGGTACCAGCTGATTTCTGTTCCTGATGAGAGCCCTCTTCCTGGTTTGTAGATAGTCAAATTCTCATTGTGTCCTCACATGGCAGAGAGAGCTCACTAGCTCTGTGGTGTTTCTAATCCCATCCTGAGGACCCCACCCTTATGACCTTGTCTAAACCTAATCACACCCAAAGGCCCCACCTCTGAATACCATCACATTAGGCTTAAGACTTCAACATAGGAATTGTGGAGAATGCAAGCATTTAGTCCATAGCAACAGCCATGCCTGTTCATTTATGTATTATCTGTGGCTGCTTTGCTGCTACTGTGGCTGAGTTGAGTAGGTGGAATGCAGACCATATGACCTGCAAAGCCTAAATATTTAGTATATGGTCCTTTACAGACAAAAAGTTGCTAACCCCCTCTCCCAACTATTATCCTGTAGTTCTGGCCACTTTAATTAAAAATATGGTCTGTTATCCTAGAAATAGTCTGTTTCTGGAAATCTGTGCATGTGTATGATTTCTGTTGGAAACATCGATGTCCTGCTTTAACTTTGAGTTGAAAATTCAATAGTAGCGTTCCTGTCTTGTGGTTTATGACATACTAGAAGCCCGGTGCACGAAATTCGTGCACGGCGGGGGGTTGTCCCTCAGCCCAGCCTGTACCCTCTCCAATCTGGGACTCCTGGAGGGATGTCCGACTGCCCGTTTAGGCCCGATCCCACCAGGATCGGGCCTAAACGGGCAGTCGGACATCCCTCTCACAATCCAGGACTGCTGGCTCCCAACTGCTTGCCTGCCTGCCTTCCTGATTGCCCCTAACCACTTCTGCCTGCCAGCCTGATCACCCCCTAACCACTCTGCTGCCAGCCTGGTTGATGCTTAACTGCTCCCCTGCCAGCCTGTTTGCCCCCAACTTCCCTCCTCTGCCAGCCTGGTCACCCCTAACTGCCCTCTCCTGCAGGGTTGATCACCTCCAACTGCCCTCCCTTGCAAGCCTGGTCCCTCTCAACTGCCCTCCCTTGCAGGCCTGGTCCCTCACAACTGCCCTCCCTTGCAGGCTGGGTGCCTCCCAACTGCCCTCCCCTGCTGGCCATCTTGTGGTGGCCATCTTGTGTCCACATGGGGGCAGGATCTTTGACCACATGGGGGCAGCTATATTGTGTGTTGCAGTGATGATCAATCTGCATATTACTCTTTTATTAGATAGGATAGAGGCCTGGTACAGGGGTGGGGGCCAGCTGGTTTGCCCTGAAGGGTGTCACAGATAAGGGTGGGGGTTCCCTTGGGGTGTGGGGCGGCCTGAGCGAGGGGCCTGTGGTGGTTTGCAGGCCGGCCACGCCCCCTGGAAACCCAAGGGGAGTCCCTGGTATCTGGAATTTATTTTCCTTCTACAATTGAAACTTTGTAGCCTGGAGCAGAGCCAAGCCTGGGGCTCTGGCAGCCATTTCTGTGGCAGTTAATTCACCTTCTACAATTGAAACTTTGTAGCCTTAAGCGGGTGAGCCGGGCCAGGGTGTGCGGAAAGCTTTGCTTCCCTGTTGCCGCCGGCAACCCTGGCCTGCTCTCTCAAGCTCCATTCTGCTGCCATTTGTTTGAATTTGTTTACCTTCTACTATTGAAACTTTGTAGCTTGAGTGGAGGCTTAGGCCTGCAACGGCTATGGAAAGCTTGGCTTCCTCTGTTACCTAGGAAACCTTGCTCTCTGTGGCTGTAGCCATCTTGGATTGAGGTTAATTTGCATACTTGCCCTGATTGGCTGGTGGGCGTGGCTTATGTAGCGGAGTGATGGTTAATTTGCATATTACCATTTTATTAGAGAGGATGGTTAGCTCTTTTTTAGAACGAAAGTTCTCTAATTTGTTAGGTACTCCTGTGTCATCCTTTTTATGACCTAGAAATACTGAATGAAAATTTAATTTCCTCTTGGTGGTTGTCCTTGCAAAGCCTGTTTGACTGGCTTTTCCCAGTATGTGTGAGGTAACTTCTGTCTTGGAAATGGAAGGCCAGATGGGTAAAGGTTGGTTTTGGCTGGATTGGAGCCAGCTGCAGACACATCCGCATTCTGCCCTGAGCATATAAAGGTATCTTCTTTGAGGTTGGAGCGGTGATGGTGGTAAAGGTGTTTCTGGGTTTGAGTTAGCTCAGAGTTTCCTCTCCCCATTGGAAGAAGCCTCCCCTCTGCTTAGTTCTACTGCATTCCTTTCCTTCAGCATCTGTTCTGCCACACACTTTCCCAAGGCCAGGACTGGGGAAGGAGCGTTAGGTTCAGTCTTGTTTAAGCTAATGAATGATCTCCATGTTTCTCCAGGCTCATATCAGTAACAAAATGTTTTAAAGACTATCCTCCTAATGTAGTCATATTTCTTCAATGGTAAGATTATACATATGTCCTACTGCTATTAAATTATATATATTATAAAACATATAAAAATAGAACTTTTTAAAAGATAAGACAAAAAAATAGGTAGAAATAAAGTTCTAATTTTTTTTTACACCCCAGTGAAGGCTGTAGGAAACCACTGGTCTAAGCTGCCCTGTTCATACCACAAACATTGTCTTTTAACTCTTATTTCTAGAAAACTTTGGATTTTTAAGTGCAAGTTTATAATTATATAAATTATATGAATGTATATGACTACATTCTTTGTTAAAATCAATGTATATGACTACATTCTTTGTTAAAATATTTTTAGAACTTTACCGATAAGGCCAAAATCCCTTGGACCACTAGCCCCAAACCCAGTTGCCTGTTTAGGTGTATAATTTTCTTTCTTCCTTCCTTTTTTTTTTTTTTTTTTTTACATAAATGGTATCATTTGTACAAGTTTTCCTGCAGTTTTTTTATATTTAGCAGTGTCTTTTTTAGATCTAGTTATATTGCTATAGACAAATACAAGACAATCCTTTCTACTGGTATGTGGTATATTAATGCTACTATTTTATTTATCCCTTCCCCTATAGAGGACATTAACTTGGGATTACAATGAATACTCCTGTGCATGCAGCCTCCTTGGATACATGTATCAGTGAGCCAGCTCCCCACAGGCCTCTCTCCTCTGTCTCTCTCTTCCCATCCCCTTACTGCATCAAGGAACAGGGCAGGAACTTCTCTCCATCTCTATCACCCCCCCCAAAGTCAAAGCCACCAGCAACTGAGGTGTCCTCCTCACTGGTCCTCTGCTTCCACTCATGTTATCCTTCAGCTTATTCTCCACACACAAACCACGGGAAGCCTTTAGAGTCCTGTGTGTCCCAGTCCAAACTTTTGGCTTTGGTCTGTCCCACTATCCCCCGGGAGAATATAAACCCTAGGAGAAAAAAGACTGCCTTACTCACTATTGTAGCTCCAGTACCCAGAAGAATATCTGGCACAAGGAAGGGTGAGAAGGCAGAAGTAGAGAGACCCACAGAATGCAGGAACTCTGCTTTCTTCTGATCCTGTCTCTGCACAGACAGGGGAGTAAAATCATACGTAAAACCCATTTCAATTTGAAGGGTCATGTGCCTTTTAAGGAGTTTGTAGTGGGAAGAATAATTCCAAAATTTTTTGTATCTGAATTAAACATCCAGTAATTCACTTCCATCTTTGCTTTGCAGCATTAGTGTTGGGTTCTATGGGGCCTACTTTTATTTTTTTAAAAATTTACTGTCCATAGTATTTGTTAATTGTTTATTTATCGAGAGAAACTATTCCTTAGCCCCAGTATTCATGTTTCATAGTTCAGGAACACAGGTCAGTGACAAACTTCCATGGAACTCAACCCAAAGAAATTCTTTACATTCCAAAATCAGTTTGCACTCTGAAACAGATACCAGCATTTCTCTTCTCCTCAAAATGTTTTATGGAATCATAATTTCTGTAGAAATCCACATATGCCTTCTTTCTTGGTTCAGCCACAATAAACTTAGATAAAGCTGAAATCCCAAGGGATACCAGTGAATGCTCCAACAATATGAAATAACAGATGATTGTCCAGAAGGCCACGCATCTGAAGTTTCGTCAAAGCACTGGAAGGCATGGTGATTGTACTCTTCTCAACACCATCGTCCTTCCTGATTGGGCCTACTTTTCAACATTCACATTTTAGGAGTTCGTAGATCATCCCCCTCTTCCCAGTGCTCAAATCGGACTTGAGTCTATTAGGAGTAAGGAGTAAGCAGTGTCCAAACCCAGAGTTCATTTAGCAGGTAGCCAGCTTTGCCCTCTTGGGAAGCCTGCACATACAGCAGCTGTGAGGGGATGAGGTAAAGGGCATTTTGACTTGTTCTTCAAAAACACACTTCAGTCCCCTACCCCTTCTCCTACCCAACCCCAATCTGGAGATCTGATCAGCAGAGTGTGTGCAGGCCTTTCTCCTGCTCAGTCAGTCACCCAACCCAACAGTATCATATTTCTACCCTCAGCCACTCTCTCTTAATCTGTTTTTCTTCTACTGTGGAATGCATGCGGGGCGGGGGAGGGGGGGAGGGGGAAGGGGCATTGGGAAACAGTGTCAGGCCTCTGCAGGGTGGTGGGTGCACTGTACATAACCTCAGATGCTTGTCACTTGGTGCAGGTAGAGGCAAAAATGTGACAAGCCAAAAACGAAAAAGGATAAGGAACAGAATAGCATTTTTAAGATTCTCTACTAAGGCCCTAGAAGTAGATGATGCTTTAGAATTCATGAATCCCAGATGACTTGTGGTTCCTTTCAGCCTTCAAAATAGCCTGGATAGCTTAGAGAAAAACACTGATTCCTGGGCTCCACCCCAGAAGTTGTGGTTCCGTAGGTTTAGGTTGAGGTCCAGGAAGCTGTATTTTTAATGAGCTCTCTCAGGTGATTCTGAATCTCAGCCAGGCTTGGAAGTCATCTGCCCCCAGACCTTTGAGTTCCCTTCCAGCTCTGATTCTCCATGGTGGAATCCAGGTCATCAGTGAGGTGACAGGCAGGCTGCCTCTGAAAGGTGGCCCCTGTCCAAGCTGATCTGTCACCTGATTATGAGGTTGTGGGCCAAGCAGCCACTTATCTCTTCAACCATGAGGGTAACATACACTGTTTGATAACATAGGTGTGGAATTTAGTGTTTTTTGCTTTAATTTTTGGAATAAAAAGTATACTGATGTGATTCAACATTCAGAAAGAATGAAAGAATATACTATAAAGCAGTGGTCACCAACCGGTGGTCCGCGGACTACTGGTGGTCCGTGAGATCCAAAAGGTTGGCGACTGCTACTATAAAGTGTCTTAGTACCACCCCTGCCCTCAGCTGCTAGTTCCTTCTCAAGCAATTTATGTTATCATTAGTTTTTTTATGTATTTTTCCATTTAAAGAAAAATATGTATTCACATGAATATGATTTAGTCTTTAAAGTGTACAATTTAGTGATTTTTATATATTGACAGAGTTGTGCAACCATCACCAGTCTACTTTGAGACCATCTCTGTCTCCTCAGAAAGAAACCCTGTGCTCCTCAGCAGTCACTCCCCATTTCTCTAATCCCCTCAACTCCAGGCAGCCACTGACTACTTCCAACTCTATTATGTATAGTTTTAATCCCTCAATTTTTTGCATGAGTGGTTGTGTACTGGGGACTGTTCTCCAACTTGCCTCTTCCATCAGGTTCTGTTTCACCATCTTGGGGCTCTTCTGCCACGGAGGGAGGAACAGAACCAAAGCTGCACTCTCCGGGTGGCTGTGCCCATCATGGGCCCGGGGTGCAGAGGGATCTGTGGGAACCGGAAGTTAAGGCCATGCTTGTCATTTGCTACAGGGCGTGGCCTCAGTCCCTGCCAGACAGAAACATCTCATCTCTGTTCTTTCTGTGCTTAGAAACTCATCGCATATGGGCACATCACCGGCAACGCCCCAGACAGTGGAGCTCCAGGGAAGCGGCTGATTGACAGGATCGTTGAAACCATTTGCAATTGCTTTCAGGGCCCTCAGACCGATGAAGGAGTCCAGTTACAAATAATTAAGGTATTTCTGTGTGTTTGCCTGGTCTGGATTTTAAATTTGAAACTAGTCCCCTGTGGTAATTTGGATTTCTGATTTACCATGTGTTAGTTGTCTCAGGTGGTGCTGAGCTGGAACAGAAAAATGTAAGCATCACTTAGATCTTTTATAAAGTGTCAGAATTTATTAGCGTGGAATAAGACAAGAAGAGTGGAACCAGGTGTGTTTTCAGAGTAAACAGTTCCACTAATAACAATGTAAATTGCTTGTGAATTAAATTGGCTTGAAGTACTCTGGTCCTGCCCCTTGAATTTCTGGATTCCCAATCTGCTATTTCTCAGCAGGTTCCTGTTGATACTCTTATCACCAGTTTGCCCCTGTTTCCCCCCTCTCCACCCCCCCCATTCCATTTCCCTGTTCCATTTATCCTGCCAGGAATGGTTTGGCATGGAACAAAGAGCAGGATCAAGATGAGTGTAGCCAACATTCTGTATCTTAAGGCCTGGATGCAGAATGAGTGGTGGCTCCGTGTTAGCCGCACCTTTCCTCACGCTCCCTTGAAACTGACCGCCCCCCCCCCCGCCCCCATCAAAACATGTATATTTTGGTGTTAATCTAGGTGAGATCAAGTTGGAGCATTTTTCTTCTTAAGGGAAGTGTCTTTTTGTTGTTGTTTATCTTTTTAAAAAGTAAGCTGGTAGAAAGCCCACTTTACAACTTAATTACTTTAAATAATTTGGACTTTATGGATTTGATAATTGTTTTTAAACTCAGAGCAATAATGAGTCATCTCTTAGTACTAAGCATCCAGTTTAGTTGGCAGAGCCATTCTTTTACAAATTTGTCAAACCAAACAAAAACTAAGCCAAACCTTGTGGAAAAGTTTGGCTGTGGAAAACTGGGCACAAGCTGGGTATTTGTGAAGGTGAAGGTTTCGGATTTTTGTTTTAGGCTCTTCTGACTGCAGTAACGTCCCCGCACATTGAAATTCACGAGGGCACTATCCTACAGACGGTTAGGACATGTTACAATATCTATTTGGCCAGCAAAAATCTCATCAATCAAACCACTGCCAAGGCTACCCTTACTCAGATGCTGAATGTCATTTTCACCCGCATGGAAAACCAAGTGGTAAGTGAGCAGTCATCCGCTGCTGGGGGTGGGACAGCATCCCATGCTGTGAACTGTTTTGTGTGTGGCCTCAGTGCCTGGTGAAGATTCACTAGCATTTTAAAGTGTATTCCTTCTTCCTCTGAATTCTCTACACTTTTGTTTTCAGTCTTGCTATAAAAAGCAAGAGAGAGAATCTAGCAGGTATTTTGAAATTTGCATTCAGAATTTGCTTTGAGTTTGTCAAAGGGATTTATTTCCTTGTTAAAATTTTATCCTTCTTTTTGGAAGTTTTTTAAGCAACAGGCTGGTGTATTTTCTGTTTCTTATCAAAATTCTGGGACCATTTGGATTGAATTCTTTTTTTTTGTTGCCTTCTAGTTTCAGGAGATCAGAGAATTGGAAAAACCAATCCAGTCGAAACCCCAGTCCCCTGTGATCCAAGCTGCATCAGGGTCCCCAAAGTTCAGTCATTTGAAGCAGAATGAGGCACTGAGCAAACCAACAACTCCTGAAAAGACAGATTTAACCAATGGTGCACATGACAGGAGTGGTTCTGGAAAAGTGAGCTCAGAGAATGGAGATGCACCCAGAGAAAGAGGCTCATCGCTATCAGGTATGCCCCATGTGCTGTGAGAGGGACAGGAGTCTGGTAACATCTGCAGGAAACCTCTAGTAGCAGCTCATCTCTATCTGGGCCTTCCCCTTGACTTTCTGTTTGCTTTCCTCTTGTGGAACACAACCATCAAGGCATGATGGCTAATGCCCATTGTCACCTGTGTAGTGTTCTCTCAGTAATTCCTGAAATGTATCTAGCTACTGCTGGGTTTTGTCTTTTTTGGGGTGGTATTTTTGTTGTTTTTTGGTGTGTTTTTTTAATCCTCACCCAAGGATATGTTTTTTTGTGTGTGTGTGGTTTTTTTTGTTTTGTTTTTTTCAATTTTTTTTATTAAGGTATTATATGTGTACATATCTTACCATTGCCCCCCCCACCCCACTCCCATATATGCCCTCACCTTCCAGAGTTTTGCGTCCATTGGTTATGCTTATATGCATGCATACAAGTCCTTTGATTGATCTCTTATCTTCCCCACCTCTCCCTACCTAACCTTCCTGCTGTAATTGTTTTCATTGATCCGAGAGAGAGAGAGAGAGAGAGAGAGAGAGAGAGAGAGAGAAACATCAATATGAGAGAGAGACATCAGTCACCTGTCTTCCGTATGCACCCCAACCGGGAATCAAATCCACAGCCCTTCGTTGCATGGGATGATACTCCAGCCAACTGAACTACACTGGTCTGGGCTGGCTACTGCTTCTTGACGTCAGCTTCAATGCAGTGGGTTCAGTTTGGGGCACTTATCTCCCAGTAGTTAATTATTTGGGTGGTTAGTCGTTCAATGTCTGTGTTATCTTCCCAGAGGATGACAAGGACTTCATCTGTCATGTACACACAGGATCTCCATGCCTTACCCACTGCCCTGCAAGTCCTCGATACTCACAGACATCTGTGAGAGGAGCAAAATATGGGCAGTTGCTGGAGATGTAGATGGACAGATAGACAGCTTTGTTTTCTTATTCTGTGACTGAGAATGTTACCTGTTTTTGTTTGCTTTTTTAAATGAAAGAGTTATTCCCCACCTGTTTATAGTCTTAAAGCAAATAATGTATTAGGCATGGAATCTTGAATTGGGTTGTCATAAGATTATTTTCCTTGGACAGTTGATATGAACCAGATCCAAAATTTTTTTTTTCCAGGAATGTACCTTCCCAAGTGATTCTGTCAAATAATTCATTACGCTAGCTGGTTGTTCTACATGAAATATCTGACCCGTCTTTATAATTACTCTCATGTTTTCTTCTGTCACATTATTGGTGATAATTTCTGTCAGTAATGTGTTCCCTACTAGAGAGTACAGATTGGAGCAGGTTTTGTTCCTCTCAGTCATCAGAGTGCTTGGCATACGTAGGAACAGGCCAAGTGTCATTGCTGGAATGTTGTGCTGTATCAGTTCACTCAAGGGAAGGACAAAAAAGAAAGTGGCAACTAGGAATTGCATGTATCTCAGAGTGAGCACAGGGGTGCCGTCTCCTCAATCCTCCTGTCATGTGTCTTAGGGAAGATGCTCAGAAACTCCTGGTCCACACTCTGTATATGTCATCATCTTTGCCTTCTCAACTCAGGGCAAGGACCAGGTTTTTACTGTAACCTTTATCAGGCTGTGATCAATAAATATTAATTTTAAAACACTGTAGTAAGCATAGCTGTGTCTCTCTGAGCTGCATGAAAGTGCTTCCACTACAGCCCATTTCTACATGGCAGCCAAAGTGATCTCTTAAAAGCATGCATTGGATCACAACCCTCCTCTGCTTAAACCCCATTGGTAATTTCCCATGCTGTCCCATTCAGAGCGAAATTTATGTCCACCCTGTCCCTGTGGCTTCCAAGGCCCTGCTTGACCGGGCCTCTGCCCACCTTTCTGTCCCCTTCTTTCACCTCTACTGTACAATGTGCAGATGGTATTTCTTATTCTTGGAAGTGCCACACTTGCTCTTGGTGCCTTTGTATTTCTTGTCCCTTCTTTGCCCCACCTTTATCTTCAAGTCTCTCGTTTCAAACAGATCACCCTCTGAAGTTCCCTATCATGTCTGTCCCCTAGCCTCTTTTCTTCATAGCACTTATCACTACTTGAAGTTACTGAGTTAATATTTACTTGTGCCCGGTCTGAGACCTAGGCCGCCCTGTTTATGACTATATTTCCAGCACCTGGAATGGTGCCTAACACATATGGCAGACACTTAGTAAATACACTATTTTGAACAAATGGGGGCGGGGGGGGGGGGGGGGAGCTTGATTTCCAGAATATAGTTTTGCAGAAACACAGTAACTTAAAATTCTGTGAGAATGATTTGCAGTTAGTATGTTGCTGCGGATTTCGTTGCCAATACTTGGTGCACCCCATGAGGCTTCTCCCGAAAGTGTGGGAATCAGATTGCCTGTGAGAAACAAACCGCAAACTTGCAAATAGTTGGTCAAAATGGAGGTGTGCCGTCACCCTTAAAAAGAGCAAAAGGCTTCAGTTCTCAAAATGTGGCTCTAAAGAAAGAATGGGTCCTTCAGAAGAAAGGATTGAGAAGCCTTGGAAGCAAGGAGGATGGACAACCTGAGAGGCAGATGGTGGAGACAGTGCCTTGGGCTGAAGTGATAGAGACCACACGTCCACCCCTCCATGGTTCCATCCTTTAGTAACCACCATCACATAGCCACCCCTAGCTTTGCCAGGCACTGTGCAAGGCACTGTGCTCATTACATGAACACTCCACATACATTTTCCTGCTTAACTGGGAATCCTCCCCATGGCCTCCCTGGGATAATTTGCCTCCCAAGAAATTTGTATAGCCCTAACTGGTTTAGCTCAGTGGATAGAGCGTTGGCCTGCAGACTGAAGGGTCCCAGGTTCGATTCCAGTCAAGGGCATGTACCTTGGTTGCAGGCACATCCCCAGTAGGTGGTGTGCAGAAGGCAGCTGACTGATGTTTCTCTCTCATCGATGTTTCTAACTCTCTATCCCTCTCCCTTCCTCTCTGTAAAAAAATCAATAAAATATATTTTTTTTTAAAAAAAGGAAAAAAAAAGAAATTTGTGTAGATGGAGATAATTCACCCAAAGACCTGAGCATCTATTTCCCTTTTCCAATTGTCAGTCTTATCTGCCTGTCTAAGAAGTGGATCAGATGGCTCTTTGTAAACTCACAAAATTAGATTTTTTTAGCGTAAGATATGCTTATTTATATGAATTTTTGGCATGGCTAACCGCCTTCCCCAGGGAACCTCACCCCATTTGTCCATTCACACCTCTCCTGATTGCCCAGCCATTCTTGTCAGTTTCTTAAAAAACAACTTGTTTGAGAGAGAGCATATACCGTAAGTTTGCCCATTTAAAATCATTGAATTCTTGTTAGTATGTTCACAGAGTTGTGCAACAATCACCACAATTAATTTTGGAACATTTCATCACACCCTTAGCAATCACTTCCCATTTTCTTTTAAGTTCATTTTTTAAATTCTGACATTTTAACTCCCAACATTACACATTAGCGTTTATATAGTTAATATGTATCTATTGTAGGTACACAATTACCTATGTGTATACTGATTGGTTAGTTCGCTTTTAAATAACCCATTTTAAAGTACTATACACAATAGAGAAACTTTATCCTCCCTCAGCCAATATGGAGGTTCTGATCAGACAGCCTAAGTTCAGATCATGACTCTACTACCACTTAGTTCTTTGACCTTGGGCAAAACCTTTAACCTTTCTGAGCCTCCTCTGTAAAATGAGAATACTACTAGTACCTATCTTATAGGCTTGTGAGAATTAAATGAGAGCAGTGTCTGGCACTTAGGGCTATGTAAGTGTTTACTATTACTATCTTTCAAATAAGTTTCAGCTTTAACAATGACTTAGTTTTTTTTAAAAAAAATAGCAGATATTTCAGCTGGTAATCTGATGTGAAGGTGGTGGGAACAGTGTCATGGATAAAGAGAGCCTGTTTTCCATGTTAAATAAATACTTGTGGTAGGTTAAGTGTTCAATGGAAATGAAAACACTTTGGGTTGTACTCGAGGACACTGGGGACCAAGCATGGAACTTATAAAAATAGTGGCCTGATTGAAAATCCTCCTTGAGGAAGAATTTAAAGGGTTATTTTGGTTTTGTTTATTTAATGTGATGGCCTTTTTGGTCATTGTGGTGTTTTATAATGTTTACTTCTAGAAGGGCTATTTAATAGTTCTTATAGATCTAGTTTTCTACAAAAACAACTGGTGCCGAACCTCTTCCACTTAAACTGTTAATATTTTACAGAATAATTCCATTTAAATTTTAGTAAATCCTCAACTAGCACATTGAAAATTTCATGCTAAGTTCTAGGTTTACATTGTGGGGAAAACAAGGCAGCAGAAGGTAGTCCCTCACTAAGGCTTCGTGTTTCCAAGCTGAAGACACATGAGAACCGTCTTCTTTTGTTCTGCCAGGAACCATAGATGGATAAAATCCAGCTCCTGGCCAAAACCGGTTTGGCTCAGTGGATAGAGCGTCGGTCTGCGGACTGAAAGGTCCCAGGTTCGATTCTGGTCAAGGGCATGTACCTTGGTTGCGGGCACATCCTCAGTAGGGGGTGTGCAGGAGGCAGCTGGTCAATGTTTCTCTCTCATCGATGTTTCTAACTCTATCCCTCTCCCTTCCTCTCTGTAAAAAATCAATAAAATATATTTTTTAAAAAAATCCAGCTCCTGCCTCCAACTTGGGGGTGAGGAGAAGGACCCTGGGACTTAGAGCAACTGTAACTTAGGAAGGAAAAGTGTGTAAGTCGGAGGGGTACTAGTGTTCCATAAAGGAAAGTTGAAATCATAGCTGATGTTGCCTGAGAATTTCCAGATTTCATGGGACTTGTCTTCTGTTGGTACAATCAGATCTGGCCTTGGTGGGTACTTATTTGCACCCTTTGCCTTCTGAAATTTGATTCTAGAGAGCATGGACAAAATCTCCTCCTTCCTATTTTCCCTAGAAATGCCCACATGTATATGCTTGTGTTTGTGTATTTGGGTGTGTGTGTAGGGACTGATGATGGAGCCCAGGAGGTGGTGAAGGAGATCTTAGAAGATGTGGTCACATCTGCTGTCAAAGGTAAGAACCAATAACCCAGCCTTTCCTTCTACCCCATTCCTTCAAAAAAGTCCTTACCCAGATATTTTAGTGGTAGGGTGCCCTGCCCCCAGTGAGCCCATGGAAAATGAATCTGCCCATGTCTGCTCATCTTTCATATGGAATTCAAATTACTTGTTTTTAGCAGGTGATTTTATTCTCATTTGGGTTGGGCTCAAGAAGCACAGTCTGACGATGTTAGGGTTGAGTGTTCCACATAGAGACACAGAGGACCACTCCTATCTACATCCAGTTTTTCCAGGAGTGGGCTGTGAGCCCTGAGGTGGTGTCCATTACTGCTGAACTTTCATGGCTAGCCATTGACTTGTTGAGCAGACAGTCCCTATGTCAGCAGGTATCAGATGCACATGGAAGTTTGTTCTTTTGTTATATTTCATTCATAACTCACTCAGTTTTTTGGTGTGGTTTCAGTGGAATTAAATTTGTATAGCTCAGTTCCAGTGCCAATAGACCATTAGTGGGTTAAGAAGTCAGTAATTTAGTGGATTGCAGTGAGCATTTTTTAAATGAAAGAAAATAAATAGAATACAAACTGAATGCATTGCGTGTGGTGTGTTAAGCATTGTTTCATGAAACATGCATTTCAGTTATGTGCACATGTGTACTAGTTCATGATTTTTAAGATGTATTTCTTACTGAAGGTTATCGTCAAAGAAATGTGACCTACTGCTCTAAGCCTATCCTTTTGTTGATTTAGGGTCCCACCAAGCTGTATACATAGATTTTATTATTTAACCCTTTTAGAAATATCTTTAAAATTGAATAATTTTATTTCACACCCTTAGATTGTTTTCTGGGGCCAATACAAGAAGTCCTCACATAATAAACATTCGTCTGTCTTGTTCACTGCTGTATCCCTCAGTCCCTAGCACAGAAATTGGTAAATAATGGGCACTTGATAAAATTTGTCGAATGAATATATGCTTTGTAAAACCATTATGGAAGATTGTGCTTATTAAGTTGTTTGATGTCCCATCTGTATGTAAAGATCTACATGGTAAATTCTCATGGAGTTCTGCTGTTCTGCTAATCATCAAGTATAGCTTTCTTTCATTAAATGACAAAATCTATTAATTCTTTCTCTTTCCATTGTTCACATGGCTGCCAGGAAGCTCACGTCTTCATTTTCTTTCTTTTCTTTGTAACTGAGGTTTTCTTTCATAACTATCAAACCCTTTAATTTATGTGGCTCTTTTTCTCTAACCCCTATATTAATAGACCTTTTAAAAATAATCTGCACTTTTCATGTTTAGCTTTTTCTAATCTTTTTGAGAAGGGGAAGGAGGGGACAGGGTTGCTGTATCACATTTCTGGACATACCATTGACATGGACTACAGTATTAATCAAGACCCTGGTGTTGGGGCTGTGGATAACAGACACATGAAAAACCTACGCATCACTTTGGGCAAGCCTTTTTCAATGCGTATTATGTCAGTCATGGGGTAGTGATGCAGGGAAAGGGAAAAAGCAGTACCTAGAAGGTTACATGAATCACTTCTTCCTGATGGCAGGCTACCTTTCAGGATAAGTACTAATTTAGTAAAGATATCTGCACTTGTGTTTGAAGAAGCAGCACAAAAGCACAGTCTGACAGAACCCGAGAGGGCCCTTGGCGAACTGGAGGGACAGGAATGTGCTGTCCCATCAGCAGTGGACGAAAACTCACAGACCAATGGAATAGCAGATGACAGGCAGTCCTTGTCGTCAGCGGATAACCTGGTATGTTGATGATTCTCTCATATGGATTCATTTCGATTTTTACCTTTTTATAAGATGCAGAATTAAATCTCTGCCAGAAGAAGTGAGTGAAAACCAGTGAGCCCTATTCAGTTTCTGGTCAGAGTCCTGGCCTGATATTCTTTGTTAGTAGGTTCCATTTTTGGAACATGCTAATTAATGTTGGTTGTATTCAACATTGTTATTAAACCTTGTTTATTCAGATTTTTAACACTTATATTTCTTGCCCTTTTTATTCTCTCTCAAAGTAATATGCATTTATTATAGGAAAATAAAATGTAGAGAATGAAAAAACGGAAACACAAGTCATCCATAATACCATAACTCAAAGATAACCCTTGTTAACATTTTCTTTATAGCCTTCTAAATTTTCCTACCCTTCACATATTTTTTTCACTTAAATGGAATAACAATATACATGCTGTTTTATAACCTATTTTGTAAACTTAATATATATTATGAACATTTTTTTAAATTTCTTTATTGATTAAGGTGTTACATATGTGTCCTTATTCCCCCATTACCCACCCTATCCCCCCCCCCCACTCATGCCCTCACCCCCCTGTTGTCTGTGTCCATCGGTTAGGCTTATATGCATGCATACAAGTCCTTTGGTTGATCTCTCCCCCTTCCTCCCCCGCTCCCCTACCTTCCCTCTGAGGTTTGATGGTCTGATCGATGTTTCTCTGTCTCTGGATCTGTTTTATGTTGTTCATTATATTCCATAAATGAGTGAGATCATGTGATATTTATCTTTCTCTGACTGGCTTATTTCACTTAGCATAATGCTCTCCAGTGTTCATAGCAGCACAATTTACAATAGCTAAGATTTGGAAACAGCCTAAGTGCCCATCAGCAGATGAGTGGATTAAAAAACTGTGGTACATCTACACAATGGAATACTACGCTGCTGTAAAAAAGGAGTTCTTACCATTTGCAACAGCATGGATGGAACTGGAGAGCATTATGAACATTTTTTTTCAGGCTGATACGTTCACTATAATTTTTTAAAAAACAGTTTTATTGTTTTCTTGATAATGTTATATGTGGAACCTTGGTTCTCAAACTTAGTTTGTTCTAGCAGACTGTTAGAGAAGCGACTTATTTGAAAACCAAATCATTTTTTCCCATTAGAAATAATGTAAATTGAATTGATCTGTTCCAAACCCACAAATGATTCCCTGTTTTAACCTTTCTTATATGCAATACATGTCTAATATACTGTTTAATCTATAAATAAATACTTCTTTTCTTGAATTTATTAAACCACCCCCTACTAGCCTTAAATGAATCACTTCCAGCACTTGTTGCAGGGCTGTCTTTTAGGAAGTCAGCATGGGCATCTTTCCTTTTTCACATAGCACTGTCTGTAATGCTGTCCCTGGCTAACTACTTTTCACTTTTTCAAACCAGCAACAGTTTGTCTACCTCTTCAGTAGCCTGTGATCATTGTTTTTTCACACCCTTAGCAACATTAGCACTCTTGATAGCCTCTTTATGTTGTAATTTATGCTATTCATCGATTTGCCAGCAATAAAAGCACTCTCTCCTTTGTTGCCTGAGAGACTCTTTTTGTCATGCTAAGGTGTTAGCATGAAGGGGTTGTCAGGTCAAAAACCTAAGTTTGATTTGACAACTAGGACATTTTTTCCCTAAACCATTTGGTCGAGAACCGAGATGGGAGACGTTTGAGATCTGAGGTTTGACTATATATAAACATTCAAAACAGGAAATAATATAACATTAACATCCAATGTGAACGCACTCCCTATACCTTTTCACTAGTGTTTCTCAAACTTTTTTCATTATCACCTCTTTAAGGAGCCTTTTTACATATTTTTTCTTGCTCACCGCCCACCCTTTATGAAATTTTAAAGCTACTAATAAACTAGGTATCTGCTTATGTACTGCTTATACATAAAAAGAAGAACTTTTCACACCCCAAGAACCAATTTTTTGCCCTTAGTCTGTTCAACCTGCTATAACAGAATATCATAAACTGGCTGGGTTATACACAACAGAAATTTATTGCTCACAGTTCTGGAGGCTGGGAAATCCAAGATCAAGACTCCAACAGTTTTGGTATCTGGTGAGGGTCTGCTTTCTGTTTCATAGTCAGGGGTCTTCTCTCTGTGTCTTCACATGGCAGAGGGGTAGGTGAAGGAGCTCTCGGGGCCTCTTTCATAAGGGCACTAATCCCATTCATGAGGACTACACCCTCATGACCTAATCACCTCCCCAAATCCCCACCTCCTAATGCCATCACATTGGAGATTAGGTTTCAACATATGAATTTTGAAGGGACACAAACATTCAGTCTATAGCAGCCCCTTGGGGTTATATTATCCCTGTTAAGAATGCACATCGGGATGTATTGAAGTCCATATGAGGGTCTCATGTCTTATATACTATGCTGACTTGCTTTGTTCACTCAACGCTATCTCATGGACATCTTTCCACATCAGTACATACAGGTCTAACTAATGTGTTAATGGCCATGTAAAATGCAATCATATGGATTACTGTAATCTATTTAGCCAATTCCCTATTAGGCCTTTAGGTTATTTCAGTTTTATCACAGAAACAACCCTTCTATAATGAACATCCTTATAGATAAAGATTGTGCACATCCTTATTCTTTCTTTGTGATAAATCCCTGCAGTGGTATTGCTGGGTCTAAGGCTTTTGATCCTTAACATCAAATTAGCCTGCTGGGAAGGTAATACTGGAATCTGTGCCCACTGTAAGCTGTCATTTCCTCATTGAAACCGGACAATAGCGTTCATTCAGAGCCTTGCTAGTCTCTTAGGAGGAAGATCCTGCCTTAATGATTGGTAGTAAGGTTATTTAGATTTGCATTTGCATTTCTTGGTGAATTGCTTATTAATGTTTTTTACCAGTTTTTTATTTGAGATAAAGGTTTTCATACCTCTTTAATGAATTATAAGAACTTACTCTATATTGAGAATATTAATCCTTGCCATAGGTTTTAAATATTTTTATTTTTAAATGTAGTTTACTTATTAAAACAAGGTTTTTTTTAAAAAAAATACCTATATATTTCTTATTTATCTTGCAATAGTATTCTTAGAAATACCTTTTTACCCAAGCTAATATAAATCATTACCGATATTTGTTGTGGTTTTTTATGGTTTAATGTTTAAAAATTATCATTTTAAACCACTTTTTGAAGGACAAGGAACACGGTTTTAGAATTGCCTTAATGACTCCCCCATAGCTCCTATTTTGCCATTTCTCCACCCTTCACCCCTCTCTTCCCCATTGAATAAATAAAATAATTTGCATTTCCATGAGATACTTTTTTCTTATTTTTTAAAATAATTATCCTTTTGTTTTGACCTTTATTTCTTTCTGTTTAGGAATCAGACGCACAAGGACATCAAGTGGCTGCTAGGTTCTCTCACATTCTGCAGAAGGACGCCTTCCTTGTGTTTCGCTCCCTTTGCAAGCTGTCCATGAAACCCCTTGGTGAAGGCCCCCCAGATCCAAAGTAAGCAGACAGTAGTTCTTGGCTGTCTATAACCCAGGTGATCCAGGAGGATCTCAGTGGTTCCAGGAAACCCAGTGCCTTGGCCCCTGGCAGGAATTTATTCAGGATAGTTTTATAGCTTTTTAAATTCATGTGGTGCCTACAATCAGTTCTTCAGTTCTTTCACAATGAATTGTCTCTGTGTCCCCTTCAACCAAGATTCTGCCCAGTTTTGCTTTTTTGGTTTATATGCTAGAAATAATTACCTTGGCCCTAACCAGTTTGGCTCAGTGGATAGAGCCTTGGCCTGCGGACTGAAGGGTCCCAGGTTCGATTCCGGTCAAGGGCATGTACCTTAGTTGCAGGCACATCCCCAGTAGGGGGTGTGTAGGAGGAAGCTGAACAATGTTTCTCTCTCATTGATGTTTCTAACTCTCTATCCCCTCTCCCTTCCTCTCTGTAAAAAATCAATAAAATACATTTTAAAATAATAATAATAATTACCTTGAACATGCATGTACCCTCTTTTTACTGACTAATCAATTTAATGTACTAATGAGGGCAGGAGCAGGATGTGAGCAAATTTCAGTTTCCTGCCCTGGTTGAAAACCTTTGTTGCATGGATACAGACCCAGATTCAAACCAGAGAAACCAGCCTTTCTTTGTAGTAGTGAGTGAACTATCACAAGGATGGCAGTGCTGTGGAGTGTCCAAGCAGAGGCTTTGGAGCCAGAGAGAACTGCATTCAGTCCCGGCCCTTACACCTAAGACCAGCTCCACGGCTTGTAGGAGTTTCTGGAAAATGGGAATATGGAAAATCACCTTACAGGACCCATTTAATAAAATAATATAAAGCACAGGGCCTTGCACGTTATAAGAGTTTTATAGTCACTATTATTATCATCATTATTATTAGTCATTAATAAGAGCCCTCAACTCTTCTGTTGAGAATATAACCATTAGGAAAATGGTTTATGGAAATTTCTCATTTCTTACCATTCCTGTGGGTGGAGTGAGGAGGCATGAGGCAGGTGGGTAAAGAGCACCATCTTCATTGTCTATGAAGGCCAGATGTTTTAGGCTCCATGAATGAGGTTGTAAAAGTAATTGTTCTATCAGGTGAATTGCAGAACCAGCTCTCCAGGGCCAGTTGACACTTACTTTGCTCTTGCTATCTCTGCTTTATGGGGGGGCTAGGGGGGAGGGCGGTGAAAAGAATAGAAGCTGGCAGTTCTTGTTCTCACAGGATCTGCAGGTCCTAAGAGGACCCATCTCCTGTCATCTGCCCTTGTTCTCTTGACATTTAGGTGCTGTTGCTAGTTCTTAAATCATTGGCTTCTCAGGAAATTCTCACTGGTAGAGGAGTGAGGCCTTCTCAAGAAACATGATTTTTAAGTTTTATCTTTTAACCCCATCATCGTTCTTTGTTTTCTTTGTTGCTAGGTCCCACGAGCTGCGCTCCAAGGTGGTTTCCCTGCAGCTGCTCCTCTCGGTGTTGCAGAACGCCGGCCCCGTCTTCAGGACTCACGAGATGTTCATCAATGCCATCAAGCAATATCTCTGCGTGGCATTGTCCAAAAACGGCGTCTCTTCAGTGCCTGATGTCTTTGAGCTCTCTCTGGCCATTTTTCTTACTCTTCTTTCAAACTTTAAAATGCACTTGAAAATGCAGATAGAGGTACGGACTCCAAATTGATTTTTTTCATTTTGTACCAGATGGTTAACTGCTGGTGGCAGGGTCACCAAGAACTGCAATTACACAGTCTACTGGCTGCTTTTCCCCCAAAGAACTTTTTGAATGAGTGAGGAGCGAAGAATACCTTTTCGTGAAAAGTTACTGCTCAGAAATCTTGTATTCCTTTCATTTTAACCAAAGGTTTAAATCGAGTGGTCTGTGTGCTAGTGTTAGCCCCCACAAATATGTTTGTTTAGTCTAAATTATTTGAACTACCCTGAATTAGTTGCCAAGTAGAGAAATCAGATTCTACATGAAAATCCATATTTCTGGTTTCTCTTGAAAAATCACGACAGTGGTCCTGCATTGCCATGTGGCAGCTCTTGGCGATGACTCGGAGCAGCTGCTCCCTCTGATGACCATGTTCCCCAGTTCCCGCGCCCTTGCCCTCCAGCTGTTCCCACGCAGCTAGGGTTTCATTGCGATTCAGCAGCATGTGTACACCACTCTTCATCATAGGATCTGCCTGTCCTCTAAAGGCTTTGAGGTTTGAGCCCTAATTCAAACTATTAATCAGTGTCCTCCTTTGTCTTCATGTCACATAGGTCTTTTTCAAAGAGATTTTCCTGAACATTTTAGAAACATCAACAAGTTCTTTTGAGCACAGGTGGATGGTCATTCAGACTCTGACAAGGATCTGTGCAGGTATTTTCTCCCTGCGGTGCTCATCCCTTTGGCTAGCCCGGAACCTCTTGATGTATTTATTTTCCAAAGTCAAGAGGAAGATCTTTAACTCCTCCTCTTTGAGTTTTAATGAAGTGCTGGGAAAATCATTACCTTATAGGCCAATGCTAACCTAATGACTAGACCCACCCCACCTCCTTTAGAGGATGAGCAACTCAGCCTGGTTGCCCGGGAAATTGGGGTTTTGGCACTGAAAGTTCCAAATCCTGAGAAACCCTCAAATCCTGGAAAACTGGGACACTTGGTCACCCTGCTTATCAGCTGAATGTGCTTTTCAGTTACAGGGTCCAAGGTATTGGTGCTGCCAACCCTTGATGGGGTGCTTAGGTAAATTTGGATTTACCTTACACAATGCAAGTGTGTGACTGTAAAGCCAGCATCCTTCTTCTCTATCATCAAACATAACTTAAGAGTTGCACAACTTTAAAAAGTGGATCAGGCAGTTGTTAACTCCTGTTTTGATGAGGAAAGTGAGCTTGGAAAGTTGGAATGAACTGCCTGAGATTTTAGGTAGTGCCCAGGACTAGAGAGAGGGCCTCCCATCTCCCTACTACTTAAGACATTCATTTCTTGTGAGTGATACTGTGGTATGTCCACTTGAGTTAGCAACTCACTGGGAAAACTTTTTTGGCACAGGAATCTTATTTAATAAGAAAACTTAACTGTTATTTGTGTTCAATCAGAATTTGTAATATCTGTCTGTTATTTTCCAAGATGCCCAGTGTGTTGTAGATATTTATGTCAACTACGACTGTGATTTAAATGCTGCTAACATTTTTGAGCGCCTCGTAAATGACTTATCCAAAATTGCTCAGGGAAGAAGTGGACATGAGCTGGGAATGACACCTCTCCAGGTAAAAATACTAAGAACACTCATTTATACTTGAAGTTCATTCATTTTGTTAAACATTTATCAAGTGCCACCATGTGCCAGGCACTGTCCTTGCTGCTGTGGGTACAAAACAAACATTATGTATGTACATGCACACAATTGCTGCCGTCACAACACTTACAAGCAGACAAGGAAGAAATAAGTTTCAGAGAAGAATAAAGCAGGGATGATAGAGAAGGAGTGTGGAGGTGGTGTCATTTTTTAATGACGTCATCATAGTTAGTCTCCCTGAGGAGGTCACATTTGAACTGATATTTGTAGGAAGCAAGTTCACTCTCAGTCACCTTTCCAGAGACCTTGTGAAAACAGGATCTCAGGCTCCAGTAAAGGCAGAAGAGATTGCCTCTTATCAGTGTGCCTGTAAAGAATAGGATCCTTAACCTGGGGCCTCTAAATGAATGGGTCAGAATGTCTGTGAGCTGCCTGGAATTATGTGCAGGATTTTGGTCTATGGCATTTTCCCTAAAACGTTCATATTTTCATTAGATTTATAGAGAGATCTGTGCCACCTTAGATGCTGTTTTGATCCTAAAATATTGGTTTTTGTTTTAGATTATGTGCAATTCACATTTAATTTTTTATTTAAGAAATGCTATTTTTTTTAAACTGTTTTTATTGTAGAGTGAGCCTTAAAAGGGAATACATTTGTGGGTGTTTGGGAGATAAGATTGTGTTCAGAATCACTAATTTGCTGCATAATACAAGATTTTTTTTGTCTTATTTTGAGATTAGAGGCCCAGTGCATGAAATTCATGCCTGGGGGGGGGGGCGGGGCCTCAGCACAGCCTGCACCCTCTCCAATCTGGGATCCCTCTCACAATCCAAGACTGCTGACTCCCAACCGCTCGCCTGCCTGCCTGCATGATTGCCCCTGCCTGCTTCTGCCTGCCAGCCTGATCACCCCCTAACCACTCCCCTGCCAGTCTGATTGATGCCTAACTGCTCCCATGCCAGCCGATTGCCCCCAACTGCCCTTCCCTGCAGGCCTGGTCACCCCTAACTGCCCTCCCCTGCCTGCGTGGTTGCCCCTAACTGCCCTCCCCTGCAAGCCTGGTCGCCCCCAACTGCCCTCCCCTGCAGGCCTGGGTCCCCCCCCAACTGTCCTCCCCTGCTGGCCTGATCACCCACAACTGCCCTCCCCTGCCGGCCATCTTGTGGTGGCCATATTGTGTCCACATGGGGCCAGCCATCTTGTGTGCTGGAGTGACGGTCAATTTGCATATTCTTTTATTAGATAGGATCGCTGGTTTAACACCCTGGGGGTTTTTTGTTTTTGTTTTTTTAAAGGAAAGTATTAAGTGTTTTTTCACATTATACAAGCAGTGAACTTCCTTTTAGAAATTCAGAAAGCACTGTTCATTTTAAGAAAGCACATATCCAATATTTTTTGCTGCTAGGAGGTTTGTGATGAATACCTTCAGAGATTTTCAGGGTTTTTGCAATGAGCCCTTAATACTTAATGTCACCTGTTAACTTTCCCTTGTCAGTGGTTATCTTCTGTCCTCATAGAATTCCCTAAGAGCCCTATAGATATCTGCACTTAATTTATCTAAGTCTGTGCCATGTCACTTTTGTTCTTAGGAGCTCAGTCTGAGGAAGAAAGGCCTAGAGTGCCTCGTGTCCATTCTCAAGTGCATGGTGGAGTGGAGCAAAGACCTGTATGTGAATCCCAACCACCAGACCAGCCTCGGTGAGAAAGGGCTGCTGCCACCACCACCTCCATTCACAGTTGGCTATTTACAGCTATTGGGAAAAGTTGTCCAGTTATAGTTGTCTTAGAATTAGCAAAAAACACTTTAGTTTGCTAAATACCTATAGTATTTTAAAGGTTCCGCTTTTTAATCCATCTGGAATGTGGAAGAGGGATATGTGTGAGTTGTACTCTAACTTCACTTTTCCAAATGGAGGACCAATTGTTCCAACATTTTTTATTAAGTCTCCCTCACTGATTTAAAGGTCCACCTTTATCATATTCCCTTGTGTGTATATGTCTGTTTCTGAATTTTCTATTCTGTTCTATTGATTTGTCTATTCTTGCACCAGTACAAGTGTCTTGACTATTTTTTATCATACTTTTATGTTAATTTTAGAATTAGCTTATCAGGTTCCACAAAAATGTAAGTTTTTAAGTAAAGGATTAGAGTAATATCACGGTTTAATGCTTGTGATCTTGACAGTGCAAACTTATTGTTATAGGTGTGGAAAGGGGAATTGCAGAGCCAGAACTGAGTTCAGCCATGTCTGTTTCCCTTTTGCTAATATGGTTTTCTTTTCTATTATGTTATTGCAGGTCAGGAGAGGCCCACAGATCAGGAAATGGGGGATGGGAAAGGTCTTGACATGGCGAGACGGAGCAGCGTGACCTCCATGGAGTCCACGGTGTCCTCAGGGACCCAGACAACTATCCAGGATGATCCGGAGCAGTTTGAGGTCATCAAGCAACAAAAAGAAATCATTGAACATGGCATTGAGCTGTGAGTGTGGCTGCTACTCTAGCTGAATCTCTTGGGGCCTCTGACAAAGCCACATCTTCTCTGGGGACCTGGGGCTGGCTCCTCAAAGGGAAATGCCTGTTACAGAAGGCGAGTGCTGGCACTTGCAGCTGAGCCTGATTAAGCCAGCAGAGTGAGTGAGTTTTGTGTGTTAGAGAGAAATGTAATGTAATGGGTTTGTGTTTGATGCCTGGTCTTTTTTTTTTTCCTAATTAAAAAAATTAAACCACTAGAAAATATAGAAAAGTATATAAAGCAAGAACTCGTAAAATTACTCCTAGAGGAAATCACCATTGGTAACACTTTTTCCAACTATATATTATGAAAATTTTTAACATACAGAAAAATTAACATCTGCCACATTAGTGTTACCTATGTATTATTTTCTTCTGAACCATTTGAAAGTAATTTCAGCCCTACATCTTTGAAAACCTTACCATTATCGTAACCACTGGTAAATCTTAATGTGTTTCTTTCTAGTCTTTTACACACAAAAATACATATGCGCACACTCATATCCTGTCCAACTTCTGAGTGATTGAAGTGTTGATCTCTTCATTTCCTCTGTCACCATCCTTACATCCCTCAAAAGTAATCTTTTTGAAAACTTAAATCAGGTCTTATCACTCCCCTGCCTAAAGTCATTCCAGGTTTTCCATTTTCTCATCACAGCCTGACCCAGCCTCTGGCCCATCTCACTGACCTCATTTCTCGATAATCTCATCTCCTGCCAATACCCCTGAATCACATAATAGTTTCAGTCTTTTAAATACTTCCAGGTGTTTTTGTTCTCATGCCCCCTGATTGGAATACTCTTGTGTCTTTTTCATCCTTTGGACTTGGCAAAACGTCTTCCTCAAAGTGGCCTTCTGTAACCACACTATCTAACAGGTCCCAAGTTATTCTCTGTTCCTGCACCCTATTCATCTTCTTCCTTCACAACCCTTGCTACAGTTTGTGCTTATATATGATGTCATTCTCTCCCATGCACAGCCTGGTAAATAAGTTGAATTTATACCTTAGTGGAAAGTTTGCCTGCCTTTAACAGGAAATACATAAAAGCAGTGTAGAGCTTTTGTAGTGGCTCCTATGGACATCAGAGATCCAGGCTACTCTTAGCTTTCTGCTTCACCAGCCTTAATGCAATTTGCATCTTCATTGTTGACTCATGGTTTAAGGTGACTGCTGGAGCACTAGCCATCACACATATATTCTGGGGAAGAAGTGGGAAAGGGCAAAAAGAGTATACCTCCCAGTCAAGTTGGCTTTGTTTAAGGAGCCTTCCTAGAAGTACCCATAACACTTCTGCTCAAATCCTCACTGACTAGAACTTTATCACATGGCTGTACTTTGTTCAAGGGGGAGGCAATGAAATGTAGTTTTTATTTCAGGGAGTTGTGTCCCAGATTAAACATCTAGGGTTTTGTGAATGTTGGAGAAGGGGAGTACAGATATTGGGTGGCAACCAACAGACTTTGCTCTATAGGTAGGTCAGAAATTGAAGATGGAATTCAGAAACCTGCCAGGATACATAAGACCTTCCTAGCTGATATATGATGGCTTGTTCATGGTGTTATTTTAACCTACCTCAAATGCTAGGTATTTCTATCCTTTAGATTTTGAAATGAGCAATCCGTGTCCCATCTCTTCTTAAAACAGGTTCAACAAGAAACCCAAGAGAGGGATCCAGTTTCTTCAGGAGCAGAGCATGCTGGGAACATCAGTTGAAGAGATTGCCCAATTCCTGCACCAGGAGGAGCGTCTCGATTCTGTAAGACTGGGAGTTGAGCACTTGCAAGTGGTTTCTATCAAGTGACACTAAGACCGTACCAGGTTTTAACATAGAGATTGTCTGACCCTGAGTGCAGTGGCTATTGTTCACACCTGCTTATAGCAGCCCTACTCTTCCCTTTGGCCAGTGAGGCAAAAAGCTCTTTGAAGGGAATAAACTAACCTCCTGACAAGTGGTTGTGTATTTGGTGGCAGAGCTAGAAGTGTGCCTTCACTGCTAGAAACTGTTCTATCTGCCACTAACCTCCCTCCCTAGTGTGCCCCATCATTTCTCCCTTTTTAAGTCTCTTGTGCTTCCTCCTCTTTTGTGGCAGGACAAACTGACCTGGAATTGTTGGGTGGGCGGACAGTTCAGGGAATCACCTAGCTTTTCTAGCAGTTTTTCTTGTCCTGAGTGTCTTGAACTAGGCACTCTGCCTCCCCACTCTGGCTGAAGTGTCTTTCATTGCGCATTCATATTTGACAATTTCTAGATGTAAGTGAATGTGTGTGTTTCAGACCCAAGTAGGTGATTTCCTGGGAGATAGCACGAGGTTCAACAAGGAGGTGATGTATGCCTATGTGGACCAACTTGACTTCTGTGAAAAGGAGTTTGTCTCAGCCCTGCGGACATTTCTAGAAGGTTTCCGCCTACCTGGGGAAGCCCAGAAGATTGATCGGTTAATGGAGAAGTTTGCCGCAAGATACATAGAGTGCAATCAGGGGTGAGCATCATGTTTAAATCCCTTGTCCATCATCTTTTTGCCTCCATCAGAACACTAATCTTAGTTTGGTTGGGGGTTGAGTGTAATCTTTCTAAGTCCATGCCAAACAACTAAAATTTCTTTTCTCCATGTGCCAGACACTGTACTGAGGGATTATCTCGTGTAAGACCTCAGAGCAACTGTGTCCCCTTTTTCAGACAAGGAGATTGAGACCCAAGAGGCTAAGTAACTTGCCCAAGATCCCAGCTAGAGCCCACGCTATTAATTATGATAAGAGAGTATTATGGGTTGAGAAGAAGCACTTGGTCACCTCTTCCCTAATCAAAAATAACTCCCTGGTTTAATATATGGGATAGATCTCAGGATTTTAGTTTTTCTTTAATTACATACTGATGAGCAGGTTACAAAAAATGGCTCTGTAACTAATAAAACCCATCTAAGTGCATGATTCCATATTAGGGCCTTTTTTCATAGGTATAGTTCATGTTTTTTGTAGAAAGTAAAATTGAAAAGAGAACTGACCTTTATTAAACACCTGCTGTGTGTCAGCCAGGCCATGAGTTTTATATGCTTTACATTGAATTCATGGTAAGCCTGCGAGTCGTATCCCCATTTTACAGATGAGGAAACAGACTCTGGGACATTGAGCAACCTGTCCGAAATTAATCAGCTAGTAAATAGCAGAGCCAGGGTTGGATATGGGTTTGCCTAAATCAAAGCTCATGCTTTTTCCACTGAACATGAAGTTACTAGGGTAAAAATGTCTGGATATACT
The DNA here is from genome assembly GCF_951640355.1 of Cnephaeus nilssonii. Lineage (NCBI taxonomy): Eukaryota > Metazoa > Chordata > Mammalia > Chiroptera > Vespertilionidae > Cnephaeus > Cnephaeus nilssonii. The sequence continues at coordinate 66,667,808 of NC_137082.1, read as the reverse complement.
GTGAAAATGATGTGGAATTGTTCAGTAGAAACATGTTGATAACAGTTTTGTCTCTTTAATCAACTTGGTTTTCATATTAATTGGTTCCAGTCCTCCAAGTGTACAGCAAGCTGTCCCCTGGAGATTGCATAGTCAGCAAAGGGAGCATCTGGTCATTCTAACTAAATGGATGCTAGAACTTGCTGTGAAGACATAATTAGATGTTATTTTCTTTAAATATATAGGCATACCAAAAGTATTTGCTCACTTGTGTCTCTGTGTCACATTTGGATAATCTATAGTATTTCTAACTTTTTCATTATTAGTATATTTGTTACTGTAATCTGTATAAGTGATCTTAGATGTTACTATTGCAATTGTTTTGGGGAAGCACAAACTGCACCCATATAAAATGGTGAACTTAATAAATGTGTGTGTTCTGGCTGCTCTACCAACTGGCTGTTCCCTCGTCTCTCTCCCTCTCCTCAGGCCTCTCTGTTCCCTGAGACACAACAATATTGAAATTAGTCCATTTAATAATCCTACAGTGGACTCTAAGTTTTCCTGTGAAAAGGAGCGTCTCACATTAAACCAAAAGCTAGAAATAATTGAACTTAGTGAGGAAGGTATGTCAAAAGTTGAGATAGGCTGAAAACTAGGCCTCTTGCACCAAACAGTTAGCTAAGATATTGCCACACCCACCCCAACCGTCAGCAACAGCCATTCTGATCAGTTAGCAGCCATTGACATCTAGCAAAAAGATTACATCTCACTGCAGACTTAGACGATGGTTAGTATTTTTAGCAATAAAGTATTTTTAATTAAGATATATATATTTTTTGACATGCTATTGCACACTTAATAAATTACTGTAGTGTAAATATAACTTTCATATGCACTTGGAGACCATGTGACTTGCTTTATTGCAATGTTCACTTGATTGTGGTGGTCTGGAGCCAAACCTATTATATCTCTGAGGTATGCCTGTATTTCCTTTGTGGACCTGGAGACCTTGGTCTGTTTCCCTTAACCAGAAAATATGTGACCTAATTAAATTTCACATTAGAATGCAGACCTTTTGTGTGTTCTTCAGAATTTCTCCTTTTCCTATTGGGAGCAATTGGGCAGACCAGTTTTTTCTAGCTTTAGCCTCACCTATTATGAAACTGTGCATCTACCAGTTTTTGTCCTTTTATCCTTGCATAAGACAAAAACAGACATCACCGGCATAATGTTTAGAACACACAAATATTTCCTTTGTATTTCTACTGTTAAATATTACAGTGGGTAATGTAAACTGTAAATTGTTGATAACTGAACAGCAGTTTTAGTCAGCTTTCTACCCAGTGCCCAGCACGAAGTGCTTGCTGACAGTAAGAGGACCAGCCTGAGGCAAGCGAGGCACTAAGGGTGCTACCTAGAAGAGGCCTCACTCTCGGGGTCTTGTACTGCAGGGTTGACACCCAAGAGTGAGGGTTCCTCACTTGCTTCAACCTACTCTCTGGAGGATACTTGGGGATCTTCTTAAAAAACTGACTTGAAACTGTTTTATTCAAAGAAATCTAAAGCTGACACATATTCTTAACGACCTTTCTCTACACTCTGGGTCGTTAATTATCCATCAGCGATGATGAAAGCATGAAAACTCTTTACTCATTTGGCATCTCGTGGAGCAGTCAGCCTGCTTTCAATGAAGCATGTCCCCTTCAGCACTGGACTGTCCCAGCCTCATCTCTATGCTTGTTCTGACATCTGGAATCTTTTCTTCCAGGCAAACACTTTTTGCTAGTGCTGACACTGCGTACGTCCTAGCATATTCGATTATTATGCTAACTACAGACTTGCACAGCCCTCAGGTATAATATGTTAATGATTTATATATTATGGTAGCTCAATAAGTAGCTTTATTTGGGTTATTGGATATTTTCTAAATGGTTTTTGAAATTTTTTAAAATTATAGGTAAAAAATAAAATGACAAAAGAACAGTATATTAAAATGAATCGGGGCATCAATGATAGTAAAGATCTACCAGAAGAATATCTCTCAAGCATCTATGAAGAGATAGAAGGCAAGAAAATTGCAATGAAAGAAACAAAGGAGCACACGATCGCAACCAAATCTACTAAGCAGAGTAAGGTCTAATGGCAAACTTTATATTCACTGCAATTTTCAAATGTGTCAGAGTGTATGATTAAGCTCATTTTATGGATGATAGCATTAATTTGCATATATAGATAACTGAATAAGAAATGTGGTTAAATTAATTAATCTGAATTGCTCCCCCAAAATGTTCCTTAAAACTTTGCTTTGATACCAGTGGTGATTTTGCCGACCTTGATTAGAATTCTGTTAGTTAAGGCCCTTTTGAAGCTACCCATGTCTTTGTTTGCAAGGCAGCAGAGTGTAGAGGTTTATAGTGCAGGCTCCAGAGCCACTCAAGTCCCAGCTGTACTACTTACTAGCTGTGTGACCCTGGGTAAGTTACTTAACACCTCTGTGCCTCATTGTATGATGATGATATTTCTAACAGACTCATAGGATGGTTGGGAGGATTTGTGAATTAGTCATTATAAATCTTTTGAAGCAGTGCCTGGCACTTAGCCAGCACTCAGTGAGTCTTAGTTCTTATTCTCTTATTTCTCTGTAGATGTAGCTAGTGAAAAGCAGCGACGGCTGCTGTACAATTTGGAGATGGAGCAAATGGCTAAAACAGCCAAAGCTCTGATGGAGGCTGTGAGCCACGCCAAAGCCCCATTTACGAGTGCCACTCACTTGGACCACGTCCGGCCAATGTTCAAAGTGAGTATCCTGAGAAGTTAGGACGTGGCTAACCCCAATTCTGGAGTTAACCAGCCGGAAGCTAACCAGCGAGTATATAATGGTGAAGAGATTGAGGAGAGGAAAGACCAAGTCTGGGAATAGCTTTCTGAATAGTAACTAAGGTGAATCCTTTCTAGAAGCCCTAGCATCAGCCAAAAGCATAGGCTCTGCAGTCAGAATGTCTGGGTTGGAGCCCTGTCTTTGCCATTTTAGTTTTTGTTGTTGTTTTTTAATTGAATTTATTGGAATGACACTGATTAACAAAATTAAGACAGGTTTCAGGTGTACAATTCTACAACACATCATCTGTACACTGTATTGTGTGTTCACCACCCCAAGTCAAGTCTCCATCCATCATCCTGTATCCCCCACTATACTCTCCTCCACTTCCCTTTACCCCAAGCCTTTGCCACTTTGTAGCTCTGTGACCTTGGTCAGTTACTCAGCCTCTCTCTCTGTTCATCCTACCTAATAAAAGTGTAATATGCAAATTGACCCTAACTCCGCTACACCCACAAGCCATGCCCACAAGCCACACAAGCCAATCAGGAGCAAATATGCAAATAAACCCAACCAAGACGGCTACAGCCACAGAGAGCAGGAGGGAGGCTTGCATTTCCCTGGCAACAGGGAAGCCAAGCTTTCCGCCTGCCCTTACTGGCCTAAGCCTCCACTCAAGGCTACAAAGTTTCAATTATAGAAGGTAAACAAATCCAAACAGAAATGGCGGCAGCTATGGAGCTGGAAAGAGCAGGAGGCAAGGGTTGCCCCCGGCAACGGAGGAAGCAAAGCTTTCCGCACACCTTGGCCGGCCCAGGCCTCCGCTTAAGGCTACAAAGTTTCAATTATAAAAGGTACACAAACTCCAAAAGAAATGGCTGCCAGCCACGGAGCGAGCAGGAGGCTTGGCTCCGCTCCAGGCTACAAAGTTTCAATTGTAGAAGGTAAATAAATTCCAGATACCAGGGCCTCCTCTTGGGTCGCCAGGGGGCGTGGCTGGCCTGCAAACCACTACAGGCCCCTCGCTCAGGCCACCCCAAAGGAACCCCCACCCTGATCCGGGACACCCTTCAGGGCAAACCAGCTGGCCCCCACCCGTGCACCAGGCCTCTATCCTACCTAATAAAAGAGTAATATGCAGATTGACCATCACTCCAACACAATATGGCTGCCCCCATGTGGTCAAAGATCCTGCCCCCATGTGGACACAAGATGGCCAGCAGGGGAGGGCAGTTGGGAGGCACCAGGCCTGCAAGGGAGGGCAGTTAAGAGGGACCAGGCCTGCAAACGAGGGCAGTTGGAGGTGATCAGCCCTGCAGGGGAGGGCAGTTAGGGGTGACCAGGCCGGCAGAGGAGGGAAGTAGGGGGCAAACAGGCTGGCAGGGGAGCAGTTAGGCATCAATCAGGCTGGCAGTGGAGTGGTTAGGGGGTGATCAGGCTGGCAGGCAGAAGCAGTTAGGGGCAATCAGGAAGGCAGGCAGGCGAGCGGTTGGGAGCCAGCAGTCCTGGATTGTGAGAGGGATGTCCCAGATTGCAGAGGGTGCAGGCTGGGCTGAGGGACACCCCCCACCCTCCTTGCATGAATTTCGTGCACCAGGCCTCTAGTCATCTATAAAATGGGGACAAATATAGGGTTGCTGGTGGAATTTAATGAATTAATAATTATTTAGGCAAAAGAGACCATTTTATTGTGATAGCTCATCTCAGTGGCCTCAGGGTTAGTTTATCAGATGAGAGTAGGTGGAAGTACAACACCATATCCTGAGGCCTGTCTATTTTTAAACTGTCTAAAAAAGAAACACTTTCTAATGATACATAGTTGATCAATTCTAGATTTTTGTGAGCTTTTCTTTTCAGGGAGTTCACAAGAAAATTGGAGGACAGGTAAAGTCTAAATAATTGAATTAGGACTCTTTCAGTTAATTAAGTTATAGGAGATAAGTTGCCTATAGGTTTTACTTTGCACGCTAACCTCTGATTGGTTAGTGATGTCTTCCGTGAGCACAGGTAGGCATAGTGGTGGCACACTAGCCACATAGTTACCATCCTTTCTTTTGACCTGTACATGTAGTATATGGCATCTCAATGGTGATAGCTTTGACCACAGTTTAGGAGGAACTATTTTATATTGTCACTGGAATAGATTGAAATAAAAATAGCAGTGAATTTGGCATCCTGGCTGTGCTCATAACTAACAGTATGGCCTGTAAGTGCTCTTTCCACTGAAATTCTAGACATTATTGAAACCTTCCTTCCTTGGTAGCTGGTGTGGACACCGCTGTTGGCAGCCTACAGCATTGGTCTGCAGAACTGTGATGACACTGAAGTGGCCTCCCTGTGTTTGGAGGGCATCCGCTGTGCAATCCGGATCGCCTGCATCTTTGGAATGCAGGTGGGTGTAAGTTAACAAAGCTCCAGAGATGCTGGTAGGCTGTGTTCTTTTAGATTTGGCAAAACCTGGAAACTATCAGGCATTTAAAATCTCAGCAAACTCCTTACTTGTGCCCACTGAGAAGCAGCCCACAGATTTGTGCTAGCAACTGCCTCATTGGGAGGGGAAAATGGAAGTTTGGGTTAAAACTCTCTTTGAAAGGTTTTATGGTTGAAAAACTTCCTTTGAAAGTTCAAGCTACTTGATTAGATTTGGTCTGCCTAACTTGCCTTCCCTGGTGCTTAAAAATCAGCTTTTATTATAATTCCCTCATTTCCAGATCTTCTCTGGGGGGAGCAAATAGTTCGGTAGGAAATAAATATGTCTGTAAACTTTTTGAATCTTGGAAAATTCTAGCAAATAAAATGTAATTTTCAAACTGTTATGAAATGAGGACATTGTCAATCCCATTCATTTTCTAAGTCAATAAGAATTTGTATCCATTTATTTTGAAAAACTCAATCTTCTGTTCCCATTTATTTTACAGTTTAACATTTTCTTTTGTACCAAGACCATAGGCTTTGACATCAGGCAATCTGGGTTTCAATACCCAGCTCTGCTATTTCTCTAGCCATGTGACATTGGCCCAGCTAACTTCTCTCTAAGATACCTTGTATTTCCTCATTTGTAAACGTGAAAAAAATAGGCCTACCTTGCAGGATTGTTACAGATCCCAGAATTTATGGGATAATGTTAGCATTCAGCAGATTCCTCCTCTGCTCCCTCCAAAGGGAATGGAACAGGAACATAAGTTTGAGGTCATTTGAAAAGGAGAAGGCTAGTTCTCAAACATGTGGTGTGTGGGAGCCTCAGTGGGATGTTCTGATAGTAGGAGGACACCAGCATGGAATAGCTGGCATGTTAATGTGCATGAAGCCTGTCGTGTGTACAGAAGGTATCACAGAAGCCCAGTGCACCAGCCCCACAGATGGGAAGACTGTCATGCTCAGGGTGGGATGTCAATGTTCTCTCCTGGACTTCCATTACAGCTGGAACGAGATGCCTACGTTCAGGCTCTTGCTCGCTTCTCCCTGCTGACAGCCAGCTCCAGCATCACAGAAATGAAGCAGAAAAACATTGACACCATAAAGACGCTTATCACAGTGGCTCACACTGACGGCAACTACCTTGGGAATTCCTGGCACGAGGTGTGTGTCTCTCTGAAAGCCTGGTAATTGCCTTTTTTTAGTTCAGGTGACTACCGCATTCCTTTTATTCACTGTCAGTTTCTCTTTGGTCACTTTCAGTTTTCTCGAAGTCGAGCCTAACTTTAACTCTGGGTTTTCTCTTATCCACAAATACCTCATATATCTAAAGGTCAGTCTCTGGGGCTGTGGTGAGGGAAATGATTTTGTTCAGATGCACCACCTCATGAGGTGATCTTACACCCCGGGGCCAGTGTCCTCACGGAGTGCACTTCTATTGTGACAGCTTTGCTCCACGTTAATGCCACTTTCCCCAAGTCCTTACATACCTCTGGGAGTTCTCACCCTCAGCGAGTAGATTTAGGACAAAGCTAGGAGCCTGATTTATCTCCCAATTCTTTCTTTTAAAAAAAGGTTAGCATTTACAATGAGCCATTAGGGAAATTGCTAGTGGGTTCACATTTTCATTTAACTAAACAATATCCCAACATTCTCACATAATTATGTGTACAAGTGTGCTTGAAAGGTCATCGAAATTTTAGTTCTAAGGAAAAGATTGAAGTAGAAACAACCTAAATGTTCCAACAATGAAAGATTGCTCTTTTTTTAATAAGTGTGGTACACCAGTTCTTTGACTGTTACATAGCCATTTAAAATGATGTTGCGGAAAGGAGAGACAACCAGGCATCATGCACTTCCTGGTCACATTTGCCCAAAATTCAAACTTAAATCAATTTGAGCCTCTACTGCAGTTTACAGGAAATACAGGATACAGAGAAGCACAGTAAATGATGATAATGAGAATGCAGTCTGCAGATTAGGGTATGAGAGACCCTCAGTGCAAACGACCAGGTTCTTCAACAAATAACTTGCAAGAAAAATAGTAGATGAAGTGGGGGACCTATGAATTAAAGAAACTTTAGAGAAGAAAGATAAAGATGTTATTAAAACTAATACTGAGGATATCAAAAAGTCATAATAAAACACTGTGAGACTTCATTCCTTGTGCCAAACATACAAAGAGAATGGGGTTTAAAAGGATAAAAATGTTAACATCCTGTCCTAGCCAGTTTTGCTCAGTGGAAGAGTGTTAGCCCTTGGACTAGGGTCACAGGTTCAGTTCCGGTCAAGGGCACACACCTTGGATACAGCCTCGATCCCCAGCACAGGTCGGGGTACATGCGGAAAGTAACCAATCAATGTGTCACTCTCACATCGATGTTTCTCTCTCTCTCTCTGTCTCTCCCCCTCCCTTCCACTCTATCTAAAAATCAATGGGAAAAATATTAACATTCTCCCCCCCACCCCCCAGCCAGTGTGGCTCAGTGGCTGAGCATTGATCTGTGAACCAGGAGATCACAGTTCGATTCCTGATGAGGGCACCTGGAACACATGTACATATGTTACTTTTGTCCTTGAGAGAAAAGTATAAGGAAGAGAGATGAGAGTACTGAGTGGTGGGGACTGTGGTGCCAAGAAAGAAATTTGCTGTTAGCCTCCTCCCCCACCCAGGGATCAAATAGTTACGGGGAACGGCCTGGAGCCAGACCGCTGGTGTCTGATCTGGGCATCCACCTCTGCCTGCCTGTAGAGCATAGTGGTTACTTCGTCTTTAAGCCTCCCCTTCTTCCTCTCTACAACCTTCACAGCATTGTTGTGAGGATGAAAGTAGTTAATATGCACAAAAGGGCTTAGACCTGTATTGTTAGTTATCATCATGATCATCATGGCACAGACCTTTGTCCATCTTCACCCATCCTTTCCTTTCGCTATACAACTCTGGAGTATTTCATGTTAGAAAAAATGGAGGATGGGTGTTTTGCTTTTTATAAGTTGGGTGCTTTTTTAAAGAAATAATTTCCTGCCCTGGCCGGGTAGCTCAGTTGGTTAGAGCGTTATCCCGATGTGCCAGGGTTGTGGGTTCAATCGTCGATCCCCAGACAGCACACGTGCAAGAAGCAACTAATGAATGCATGGGTAGGTGGAAGAGCAAATTAATGTTTCTTTTTCTCTCTCTCTCTCTCTCTCCCTCTCTCTCTCTCTCTCTCTCTCTCTCTCTCTCTCTCTCTCCCTTCTCTCCCCCTCCCTCCCTCCCTTCCTCTCTCTCTTTAAAGAAAAAATCAATTAAAAAATAATTTCCTGCCTTCTGAGGTGTCTTAATACCTAGTGAATTAATGAATAGCTGCTTTCTCTCCTACAACTTTTTTTTTTTAAATCTGGGAGGTATGGTCCATGTGGGGATTTTACTGGTTGCCAAGCATTTGCAACACCTGGAAATATTAAAAATGAATTAACCACCTATTTGATGGTCAGAAACCTTGAGAAATCAGGTTAGAGCCAATAAATTTTTGGCCACAAGTATTCACATACTTGAGATTCCAGCTGTCCCCAGCTTCTGGAAAAGGGGGTGGGTAGGCATTAATAGTTTACTAGTAATAATTTAATAGTGTGCTGTGTGGATCAACCAGGGAATGGCTTTCTTTGGTAGAATTAAGTGCCTTTCTCAGTCAAGAGGAAGACAGTTTTAAGTAAAGATACTCAGCAGTGCTCAGTGGTATAGTGGAGCCCTGTCATCTGGGATTGGATTGTAAGATCAGTATGAAAGGCAAATCTCAGCTTTAGTCAGAAGTTCCCATGAACATCCTTAGGAGGGCTTTATCTGGAGATCTGTGCACCTTCCTCCAGTGAGTTTCATGAGGCTAGCTTTCCCTCCAGGAGAAGCGGAAACTAATTTGTTTCTTTAGGTAAGCTCCAGGTGAGAGAGGCTTGTGTGTAGGTATGTGATCTCAAGCACCAGAACCACCCACAGGGCTGGAAGATACTCTTTTCTCCCACTGCACATCCATTCTAGGGCACATGGTCATTCATTCAGTTAACCAAGTAATAGTTGCCAACTATTTTTAAGTGCTGGGGATTCAGCAGTGAACAATACAGAGTTAATGCCCTGTTGGCACTTAAGACAGAGAACAAACAAATAATTATATGGTATAATGTTAAAAAGTGTGTGACCAGGGGAGGGTGTGTGATCTTGGGGTGGTCAAAGGAGGTGTCTCTGAGGACACAGGCCTAAGCTGAGAATCTAAGGAGTGAGCCAAGGGGAAGAGTATAATGAACATGTTCCAGGCATAAGAAACAGCAAGTGCAAAGGCCCTGGGGTAGGACTAGATATGTCAAGTTAAAGGAACAGCAGGGAGGCTAGTGTATTGTGTAGAGTAGGAAGGAGTGGGGTGCCTAAGTCAGAATAGATGGTGCACTTATTGAGTGGCATGGTGGATGGAATCTCCTTCTCTAGTCAAATACCTTTTTTTCTGTCTTGAGCACTTATTAAATTTACATAAACATTTATATCGCATAACTCTGTTGTACCAGCTTTTATTTTGCTCTTTCCCTTTTTAATAATTTGTTGTTGTTTTTTAAGTGAACTCTGTTGTCCAGACCTACATTCTGGGACTAGGGAAACCCCCCTAACACCCTCAGATTTTATTCTCACCTGAAAAGCTGTGTGTTTCAAAAGACTCTTCCATGACTAATTTAAGATCACACTAATTTAGGCTATAAAATGGGACCTCATTTCTTCATGCCTTCTTTTCACTAGATCTTGAAGTGTATCAGCCAACTAGAGCTCGCTCAGCTGATAGGAACCGGTGTGAAGACCCGCTACCTGTCTGGGGCTGGGCGTGAAAGAGAGGGGAGCCTGAAGGGCCACACGTTGGTGGGAGAAGAGTTCATGGGCCTTGGTCTTGGTAAGACTCCAGGCCCCACAGCTGGCCATCACGGACTCTCAAGTTAATCGGAATGAAACACTGCTTGTCTCATCAGGACTGTCTCATAAACCGTCTCTTCCTTCTGTGCCAGCTGACAGTATGTTTACTAATGCAAGTGCTGCTTCAGCAGTCTTAGTTGTCATGAAACTGTCAAGTAATGCCAATTTTATCAAAATCAGCAGGGTGCATTACTTTTCTCTATATACATAAAACTATACTAGAACTGGGAGGAAAAGCCACTTTCTTTAGAAAGGCTACAGCTTTGGTACCTCCTATTAGAGGAGTGGGTATGTGTATCTCTAGATTTTAAAAGGTGGAATCAACCTCTCTTCCATGTTCATTTGGGGGGCTTTTTCAAATGGTATTCTTATGAAAATAGAATTATTTCTGGCTATATGTTGGATTGAGAGGCTCTTATCAATGATATACTGGTAACACAATAATAATAGTAAATAGGGCAAACAGATATGCCAGGCCACATTCTCAGCTGTCAGTGAGATTGGGACTATTATCCCCAGTTTGTAAATGAGGAAAATTGAGGTTCAGGGGGTAAAGTGAGGTACAAAGCCACCCTGCAAACAAGTGGCAGAGGTAAGTTTCAAACCCAGGCCATCTGATTGCAGAGAGCAGGCTCCTAGGTCCCACAAACAGTGGTTAGAATAGTACAAAGTAGCAGTTAGAAGCATGGACTCTATGAAAATGGGGGGTTGTAATAGTACCTACTTCTTAGGGTGCATGTGAGGGTGACTGGAGTGAAATCCTGGAACATTATACTGAACATTCAGCAGGTGTAAGCCATTACATATTATAGAAGCTCTGGGTTAGTGTCCATTAATTCAAATTTGTTTCCTTAATATAGGCATGTAATACTATAAAAATGTAAAACACTACGAAGAAAGAGAGATGATTAATACAAACAAGGGAAAGTATAAGAATCCATTTTAAAAGCCAAACCCCAAAACCCAAGTTTCATTTTACTCCACCATCAGTTGAGGATTTTTTTGCCTGCAAACCATTCTCATTTGCGTCTTTTGTCTGCATGTTGATGCTGTGTTCTGAATACTGGACTGTTTTGAAAGCACCGTTGGTTTTGCGCATTGTGTTTCAGGTAATTTGGTGAGTGGTGGAGTGGATAAAAGACAGATGGCCAGTTTCCAGGAATCGGTTGGGGAGACCAGCTCCCAGAGTGTGGTTGTAGCCGTAGACAGGTAATGACTTTTCTCTCCAGTGAAGCTGGACCACCCAGGGGCTTGGCATGCTCTATGTCAGCAATTTTCCACCTTGTTCATCTTATGGCACATATAAACCAATTACTAAAGTTCTGTGGCCACCAAAAAAATCTTATCATTGCAGATATGACAAAAAAAAAAATAGGTAAAATATTTTGATTCATTTACACCAGATGGCTTTTGTTGTGTTGGCTGTTGTCATTTTTATTTGACAGTCTAAGGGAAAAAGAGGTCAGTGCCCCTAACTAAATAGTCAAGTAGTTCATGTTTTAAAAATTCTTAGGGCACAGCAGTTGAAAATCGCTGCTCTATGTAGTTACTTACTAGGTGAATGACTCCTAGTATGTTTGACTGTTGTCAATGTTGTCAGTTCCAGATCACTCAAACTAAGAACTGTTCAAAGTGGCAAACGTGATCCATAACTCATATCCTTCACATTCATTTCGATTTTGACCTTGAATTGCATCATGACCTTTTAAAAAAAATTGCAACTTTAACTTTGTGACCAAATTGTGTCAAGTTAAAACTGCCATAATGTTCACAATTCATTAAGCCATTTTTCTTGAATAAACATTTTTATAAGCCTTTGGTAATTCCAAAGTTCAGTTCTGAAAATGTTGATTTTGGTCATTTTTTGCCAGTTTTTTTATCTTTTTATTTTTTTTATTTATTTTTTTTAATATATTTTATTGACTTTTTACAGAGAGGAAGGGAGAGGGATAGAGAGTTAGAAACATCGATGAGAGAGAAACATCGATCAGCTGCCTCCTGCACACCTCCTACTGGGGATGTGCCCACAACCAAGGTACATGCCCTTGACCAGGATCGAACCTAAAACCCTTCAGTCCGCAGGCCGACACTCTATCCACTGAGTCAAACCGGCCAGGGCAATTTTTTGCCAGTTTTTTATTGCTGTCATGGAAGAGCAGCTTTTTGGAAGTTCTCACTCAGCCACTCCCATTGTGGTGACATCACATGCTAGTATGTTTTAACTCTTCCCCCCTCCTTTTGATGTGTCACTTTCTCTGTCAGTATAGGCATTTCTGTTCGTAATGCAATTCATTGACCAGTTCTGTACCTCTGATGCCTCAGCATTTATTTTAAAGTGGAGATACCAGACCTGAAATGTTTCCTTTCTCCCTTTTCTAAGATTGTTTGAGATTGAAATTTAGGCTTCTAAATCTAATTTTTATTTTATTATGTCTGGAATTACCTTCCTAGAATTTTTACCGGATCTACTAGACTGGATGGAAATGCAATAGGTATGTATGTGACTCCTCTGTGACAACTGCAGACGCCTCGTGTTGTGACCATCTGACCATTACTAACGAGGCCTCGCATGTGTTGTTGGGTCTGGCCTGTAGTTGATTTTGTCCGCTGGCTGTGTGCTGTGTCCATGGACGAGCTGGCTTCCCCCCATCACCCCCGCATGTTCAGCTTACAGAAGATTGTGGAGATATCATACTACAACATGAATCGGATCCGACTGCAGTGGTCCCGAATATGGCATGTGATTGGAGATCACTTCAATAAGGTAACTCTTTAGATTTCAAAACTATTCCATCGCTGTCCAAAACAGCAGGCAATTAAATTTTAAAAAGTGAAGTGATGAGAGTTTAGGTGCCTATCACTCATTTTCCCTGTGGAGTCAAGGACAGCTCAGTAGGACCCATAGCATACTTACATATTGATAGAACTCAAAGAGAATGAATTAAGAATTCAGGCTGTGCAAAATCTTCAATATCCCATATCCAGGATATAGGCTAACATGACAAAGAGCATTATAGTCACTCAACAAACATGTTGGTATTTGAAAGCATTATGAAATCCTAAAGTGCTTTCTGAAAAGTTTATGTTCCATGTAGTTTCACTATTAAATGTCACTTCCATTCTATTCTGACTCCCATTGTCATTCCACTTTTCTGAAACCTTTGTCAAGAAAACTAACACTTTGTTTTTAATTAGAACTAAGCAAGAGCCTTCTATGCTCTGAAACTGACAACTACTGAGAGAAAGCCAGACTAAACTTTCTCTCCACCAGAGGTTTCATTATATACAGGTAGACACATGCACACCTATATTGACCAAAGAAAAAGAAATCAAAAGAATATGTATGTATTACATGTGTATGTATGTATGTATTTGTGATGCTAATTGCTTCATAAGGGAAAAGTAACAGCTTAATAACACTGTTCCCTACCAAAGCACACTTCACAATTTACAAAATATTTCTCAGGCCTGCAGATATAATAATACAGAGTTATAATACAGATGCTTAAAAATAGTAAAAAACAATTTACCCAAAAGAGAATCACTCTCTACACTGAATAGGAGAAAAATCGTAAAAAGAAGTTGTCTGCTGGCTCTCACGGGCAGCTGCTAGCCTGCTCCCGGGCCCTGCAAAAATAAGGCATTGTCAGGCGTAGTCTAACTTGGAACATCAACTAATCAAAGTTCTTGCTTACTTTGTGTCCTTATTAGCTCCAAGGGGGGTACCTCACAACATCTATTTAATAAACTACCTGAGTGCCTATACCAGGCAGTGGACAGATGAGGTCCCTGCCCTCAGGGAGTTCACCCACATTTTATGATAAAATAATCGATGGTAAAGGGTCAGGTGACACAGTATGTTAGTCCTCTCTGGAGGTGACCTTTCATCTGAACCCTCAATGAGGAAACAGCTACAAGAGCCTGAAGATGACCTAGAGCAACTCTGCTGAGTGAATGGTGACACTGTCATTCATCTAAAGTCAACTCGTTCAGCAACCATCTTTCCCACTGTTCGGGTAAATAAATGCTTAGTGGACCAGTTGACATGATTGATGTGAACTTCCTGGAAGTCTAGGTTTCATGTTAAGTGGAACTTCTTTTGTTGGGGAGCGTCGATTTTACAAGTTCCCTTTCTGACCTGCAATTCTGTTGTCAAGACTCTACATGCCAGTTCTCAGTTATCACTGGGTCACTTCTGGGCAAGCTTGGGACATGGCAGATAGTACTTAGATATTTCATGGTTGTCAACTTCATTCCATCTAATCGGTGCCGTTAAGCACAAAGTTTGGAAAAATCAGTTGCTCGCCCTGGGGCTTTTTATTCTTTCCACCACCTCAGAAAGATGTCTGCTTCCCCTTGGGAACTGGAGCACATGAGAATCTCGAGGCTTGAAGAAATGGGCGGCTAAGTACAGCTGTAACTTAGCTCTGGGGATTCTAGCAGAGCCATTGGAACAATCACATGTTTCTTTTCTTCTAAACTAGGGCACATGTGTGTCTTGGGTTATGCAAAGCTGCACAATAAGCCTGGTGTATATTCCTGAAACAGGAATTCCTGAATTCTCCTGGATTTTTAGGATGGGGATATATTTTTTATTAGTCTCTAATTACATAAACATTACATGAACATCTTAAAAAAATTATAGCTAAAAACATCTTTGACCATCACCACCCCCAACAGGACAGCCTCCAAAACTAATTGTTCTTATCAGTTTGATATATATCTTTCCAGACACTTTTCTATACACATGCATATGTTGGTACTCAGAAATATAGATAATATTGTCTTGGTTTGTTTTGCTTTTTTAAAAAACATAAATAGTCTTATACATACTTTATAATTTGCTTCTTAATTATGCTAGAATATATGTTTATTCTTTTTTAATTGTAGTAAAACATACATAACAGAATTTTCCATTTTAACCGTTTATAAATGTAGAGTTCAGAAGTGTTAAGTACATTCATTGTGGTGATCTCCTGCGTTCTTTTCATCTTGCAAAACTGAAACTCTGTACCCATTAAGCAACGACCCCCATTCCTTCCTCTCCCCAGTCCTTGGAAACCACTTTCTCCTTTCTGTCTGTGAATTTGATGAGCCTGCGTACTCATACAAATGGAATCATGCAGTATTTGTTCTTTTGTATCTCGCTTATTTCACTTGGTATAATATCAGGGTTCATCCATGTTGTGGCCTTTGACAGAATTTCCTTCTTTTTATGAGGCTGGATTTATTCTTTCTTTTTAATTGCCAAATGTTATTCCATGTGAACATATCACCATGTAGTCATTTTCCTATTGATCTTTTTTTTTTTATTGCAAATGATAATGACTTTTGTTAAAATTCAAACATTTTCCAGTCAGACACGTGTCAGTGAAGTTTCTCCCCTGGAGCAGGCTCCTGCACACAGTTCAGATCATTTGTCAGGGGTTCTGGTGAGAAATATCCCCTTGCTCTGCTGTTAGGGTTTCTTCTTGAGGGAGAAGTTTACACCCATAACTTCAGTCCCTAAAAGTAGGTAACCCACAGACAAGTCCAGTGTTACGGAATTGAAAGCCTCACTATTTCTACGAATTTTCATTTGTAATGCTTTGCTTTAGGCGGCAGACGTGGGCAGTATGAAAAGGCTTTACAGAGACTTCCAGGTCTTCTGACCTGGCATGCATGTTTGTATAAAGTTAAATAGCACATGGAGGATTGTTTAATGGGTATAATTTCAATTTTGCAAGATGAAGAGAATGCTGCTAGTACAGCAATGTGAACGTCTTTAACTACTAAACTGCACTTAAAAACGGTTAAGATGATATATTTTGTGTTATGTGTATTTTGCCACAATTTTTAACAAAGCACATTTAAAAGAACTTGTAACTAAATGTGCATTACTTTCACCATTAAACTTAAATAAAATTGTACAGGTCATAACCACGAAATAATCTTTTTTTTTTCTACTTCGGTGTGTTTTCCCAGAGCATTTGTTTTAAAGGCAGGATGTCCATTTTTGAGGTTCAGAACCCCACATCCACAGTTGTTTCACTGTGCCTATTTCACCTCACTTCCTGTTCTGCTCAGGTTGGCTGTAACCCTAATGAAGATGTGGCTATCTTTGCTGTTGACTCATTAAGGCAACTTTCCATGAAGTTTCTTGAGAAGGGAGAATTAGCCAACTTCCGTTTCCAGAAAGATTTTTTGAGACCCTTTGAGCATATCATGAAGAAAAACAGGTATGTGCATTGTTCTGAAAGAGCTTTGGTCAAATTCCCCCATTGGGCCCAGCCAGTGAGGCTCAGTGGTTGAGCATCGACCCATTAACCAAGAGGTCCCCAGTTCAATTCCCATCAGGGCACATGCCCAGGTTATAGGCTCAATATCCCTCACCTTTTCTCTCTCTCTAAAAAAAGAAAATCAATAAAAACATATTTTTTAAAATTTTCCCCATTGAGCCCCTAAAAAGACCCCCTACCACTAACCACACAATTTTTTTCTTTCTTGATGGTGGAAGCAAATAAAATGAACAGACTCTGATTCGCATCTGTTGTCTCTAAGTAAATCACACTGCAATCGGTGTGTAACCTTTCCCAAAGGACACGTTACACCACTGCAAATAGTAGTAATACGTCACACGTCTTTTTGAGGCTGTTGGGGGATGGAGGAGGTCGTGGGGCAGGGAAAGAGTCACTGCTGAAGCAGCCTCCAGCAAGGTCAAGGATTATGTGACTCAGCATTTGTGCCCCAGGGAAGTGATAAAGAGGTCAGGGCAGCTGCTAGCCCTTTGAAGCAGTCACCCTTACCATTCATTCACTTGGCTTTATAGAGGCCTGCCATCTCCTAGGTACTATTCCAAGTGCCAAGCATCCAGCAATAATGAAAACAGTCAAAAATTTATATTTTCATTTGGCCCTGATTCAATAATCATTGCAACTGGGTGATAGGTATACAGTAGTCATTACTCTATCCTCTCTACTTACATATATGTTTGAAGTTTTTCATAATAAAATTAAAAAGCAAGTCCTTGTTTATATTCCAGTGGGATAGTTAAGTAAATGTTCAGTAAATCATTGGTAATTACTCTAAAGAACATTAAGGGGATAGGGATAGAAACACTCTTTATACGGGCAGTCATAACCCAGTTATCAAGGACTCAGGTTCTTTCCATTTCTTTGTTTGGCCATCCACAAGGTCACTTTCATCCTTGAGCCTATTGTTTGTGATTGCTGGACTGAGGCTCTAGCTCCAGCCGTCATGCTGCCGTTCAGAATGAAAATAAGAGAAAAGAGGGCAGAACCTGCCATGTGTATTCCTTTTAAGACAAAAGCTAAACCTTCCCAGAAACCTCTTCTCCCTAATGCCATACATTTTTTCTGACATCTAATTAGTCAGAGCAGATCATGTAGCTCCCCTAGCTGTAAGGGAGGTTGGGAAATCGAAGACCTGGCACATGCAACAAGATTGCCATGTTGTCTTATACCATTTATGATCGGTTTCCTAAGGTTGGGCATGTTGCTGCCTGCAGTGAGAGTTCTGTTGTAAGGAGGTAGGAGGGTAGCTTCTGGGTAGGCAACTAACTGTCTCTAATTTTTTTTTTTTTTTTTTTTGTATTTGTGTAAGAGTTTATTTGAGGCAAACTGCCGACATATGCTGGGGAGCAAGATCTCAAAGCTCCAGAGAATAATAGTTTTGCGGCTTTTTTTATGGATGTGATATTAAAGAGGAAACATAAAGACAATTACATGGAGGTGGGGAAAAACAAGGCAGAGATTGGATTATAAGATAGTTAACAAGATTATGTGGTCTCTTATTTCAAAGGTGTGTTAACCTAGATGCACAGAAACTATGGACAGGTCTTGCCTGGGGCATGACTACTCACCACGACCTGCCCAATTAGGAATTTATGATCAATCATCCTGTGAGGTTCCTTTCCATAGAATCTCTTTTTTTAATCCACAGTTCCCCTTTTGGTCATAAATCAGTCAAAAAGATACATTCATGACCAAGCTTTGGTCAGATACTGTCTCTAATTTTTTTTAAGTGAATGTGGATTACTGCATGGTTTAAAAGAATGTGTTAAGTGCTGCTTCTACATGATAAGCTGTGTATGTCTTCCCACTATACAAAGTACTGATGACACGGCTGCCCCATGCCTTCCTCAGGTCACCGACCATCCGGGACATGGTGATCCGCTGCATCGCCCAGATGGTGAACTCACAGGCGGCCAACATCCGCTCGGGCTGGAAGAACATCTTTGCCGTGTTCCACCAGGCAGCCTCGGATCACGACGGGAACATTGTGGAGCTGGCCTTCCAGAGCACAGGCCACATTGTCAGTAGGTGTCTCTGTTCCCTCCCTACATCCACCCACAAGTCCAGAAGAGGGACCGCTTATTTCCCGTCTCTTTTACTCCCAAAAAAGGGCTTCCTTGGTTTAGCTATACTGTGATATAATGACATGCCATATTCTTCACAGGGTGCACAGCAACCCTGTGAAGGAAATACTGTCAACTCTCATTATTCGCAGCGTCCATGTTTGTGAATTCACCTTCTTGCTGAAATTTATATGTAACCCCCACTAATACTCCTGGCACTTTGGTTGCCTTTTGTGGACGTGCACATGCACAGAACAGCAAAATACTTGAGTCACCCAAGGTACACATTCCCAGCTGGGTTAGAAGTCCATGCTCTGCCTTCTTGTTTCAGCTCTTTTATTGTAAATAAGCAAGTGTCCTTTTCATAGTACACTTACTGCCACGTTTTTGGCAATTTTGTCTTATTGTTGGTGACTTTGCCATTTAAAATGGCCCTGCACATAGTGCTAAAGTGCTGTCCTGTGTCCCTAAACACAGGAAGGCTGTGATGTGCCTTATGGAGAAAATACATCTACACTAATAAAAGAGTGATATGCAAATTGACCGTCACTCCAACACAAGATGGCTGCCCCGATGTGGTCAAAGATGGCCTCCCCCATGTGGACACAAGATGGCCACTACAAGATGGCCAGCAGGGGAGGGCAGTTGTGGGCCATCAGACCAGCAAGGGAGGGCAGTTGGGGGGAACCAGCCCTACAGGGGAGGGCAGGTGTGGGGAACCATGACTGCAAGAGAGGGCAGTTGGGGGGACCCAGGCCTGCAGGGGAAGGCAGTTGGGGGAAACCAGGCCGGCAGAAAAGGGCAGTTGGGGGTGACCAGGCTGGCAGAGGAGGGCAGTTGGGGGAGACCAGGCCTGCAGGAGAGGGCAGTTGAGGGGGACCAGGCCTGCAGGGGAGGGCAGATGGGGGCGACCAGGCCAGCAGGGGAGAGCATTTAGGGGCGACCAGGCTAGCAGGGGAGGGCAGTTAGGGGTGACCAGGCCTGCAGGGGAGGGCAGTTGGGGGCAACCAGGCCAGCAGGAGAAGACAGAGGCTACCAGGCCTGCTGGGGGCAACCAGGTCGGCAGCGGAGGGCAGTTAAGGGCTATCGGGACGGCAGGGGAGTGGTTAGGGGGTGATCAGTCTGGCAGGCAGAAGCTGTTAGGGGGTGATCAGGCCGGCAGGCAGGCAAGCGGTTGGGAGCCAGCAGACCTGGATTGTGATAGGGATGTCCGACTGCCTAAATGGACATCCCTCAAAGGGTCCCAGATTGGAGAGGGTGCAGGCTGGGTTTAGGGACACACACGCACACACATCCGTGCACAAATTTCGTGTACCGGGCCTCTAGTGTTTTACATAAACTTCATTCAGGCATGAGTTATAGTGCTTTGTTGGCTGTGAGTTCATTGTTAATGAACCAACAGTATATATTAAATAAGGTGTCTTTAAATAGATACACATAAAGCAAGGTTATGTAATGATCAGTTGATGAAAATGTTATGACCAGAGGCTCGCAGAAACCTAACCCTGAATTTCCCCTAGAAGTGATAGTTCAGAAATTGCTAATTCAGTATTCACAGCTACTTTAGAGAACCTAACTATCATGATTAATGAGAAGTGACTATGCCATTGTTTTCCCCACTTTACTGAAGAGAAAACCGAGGCATCAAAAAATAAAGTAGAACAACTTGCCCAAGGTCACGCAGCTAGTAAGTGGAGGAGCAGGATTCACACCAGGCAGTCCAGCCCAGAGCTGGCACCATGTCCCTCCACCCTGGACTGACCAGAACTCCCTGTCCTGCCTGCGATCCTGTAACAAGATGTTTACTGGGCTTGGTCTTTGTGGAAATTGTAAAGCATTGGGTCAGCTTTCATCTTTTTAAGTTTTTTTAACTTTTTGTAAACTTCTTGCTACGCATATATTTCTCCTAGATCACGTGATATTTGTAGGGTTTTGAAAACTTTAGGTTTCTAAATTGCCTTTAACCTTTAGCTCATTGACATTTATCTTTACAAGATTCCATTCAGAAGGTAGCACGAGGTGTGGTCTTAGGAAGGAAACAAACAGAGAATTAAGGGATGAGTAAAGATCACAGACTAGGCCAGAGCCTTGCTCAGGACTCAGCTTTTGGCAGGCAAACCACTATGGGCAACTGCACAACATAGATCAGTGTTTACATCTTAATGTAGTTCCTCAAGCTCCATTCTAAAGCAGCCTCAGTTAAATGGACACCTTGGCATCTTGCTACAACTTGGTTTTCTCATGATTCACCCTCTCTCACTTCCCTGACCACCAGCCTAAACAGCCCCTCTTACCTTCTGCCCTTTATCTAGAACTCACCCCACCTGAGATTATCTTATATATGTATTAGAGGCCCGGTGTACAAAATTCGTGCACAGGTGCGGGGGGGGTGTGTCCCTCAGCTCAGCCTGCACCCTCTCCAATCTAGGACCCTCTCACAATCCAGGACTGCTGGCTCCCAACCGCTCTCCTGCCTGCCAGCCTGATCACCCTCTAACCACTCCCCTGCCAGCCTGATCAACGCCAAACTGCTCCCCTGCCAGCCTGGTCACCCCCAACTGCCCTCCCCTGCTGACCCGGTCACCCCTAACTGCCCTCCCTTGCCAGCCTGGTCGCCCCCAACTGCCCTCCCCTGCAGGCCTGGTCCCCCCAACTGCCCTCCCCTACTGACCTGGTTGCCCCTAACTGCCCTCCCCTGCAGCCCTGGTCCCTCCCAACTGCCCTCCCCTGCTGGCCTGGTTGCCCCCAACTGCCCTCCCCTGCAGGCCTGATCACCCCTAACTGTCCTCCCCTGCAGGCCTGGTCATCCCTAACTGCCCTCCCCTGCAGGCCTGGTTGCTCCCAACTGCTCTCCCCTGCAGGCTTGATCCCCCCCAACTGCCCTCCCCTGCAATCCTGGTCACCCCCAACTGCCCTCTGACAGTCCGGTCACCCCTAATTGCCCTCCCCTGCAGGCCTGATTGCCCCCAACTGCCCTCCCTCTGAGACCTGGTCCCTCTCAACTGCCCTCCCCTGCTGGCCTGATCGCCCACAACAGCCCTCCCCTGCCAGCCATCTTGTGGTGGCCATCTTGTGTGTTGGAGTGATGGTCAATTTGCATATTGCCTCTTTATTATAGGATTATATAGGAATTGACTTAGGTGATTGTTGTCTGTCTTGCCCATTGGAGCATGAGCACCCTGAGGCAACAAGTTTGATTCATCATCTCTTTGTCTCCAGGGCCCATAACCATGCTTTGCACATAGTTGACACTCAAATGTTTGTTGAATGAATGATTTTTTGGGTCTTTATGTCATTGTTTGAGCTCAGGAACCAGTTTAGCCCAAATTGTACCCAGTGCACTTATTCCTGAATAATTGACTAAGAAGCACTGTCTTACAGAAATACTGGCATGCTTTTCTTAGATTTTCACTGGGGTGTATGTGTGTGTGTCTAATCCCCATTTCTAAATCCTGGTCTTTTTTATGTGCCTTTGTCTCCCCAGCAACTATTTTCCAGCACCATTTCCCTGCAGCCATCGACTCCTTTCAGGATGCTGTGAAGTGCTTATCGGAGTTTGCCTGCAACGCCGCTTTCCCTGACACCAGCATGGAAGCCATCCGGCTCATCCGTTTCTGTGCCAAATACGTCTCCGAGAGGCCTCGGGTACATTTCTCCTTTCCTCACTCATATGGGCGATGAGGGGAAGGAGTTGTGGGGCCAAAACCTTCACTCCTGACAAAGAGCTTTCCATTGTAGGGGTTATACCTTTTCTGCATTTTGTATTTATGAAATTATTTTATTCAACTGAACTTTTGTTTGGTATCCTACGAATTATTTTGTAGACAGTATTTTAGCTTTGAATTTTCGCAAAGCTGAACAAGCTAGACCCGTGGTCGGCAAACTACGGCTCGCGAGCCACATGTGGCTCTTTGGTCCCTTGAGTGTGGCTCTTCCACAAAATACCACGGCCTGGGCGAGTCTATTTTGAAGAAGTGGCGTTAGAAGAAGTTTAAGTTTAAAAAATTTGGCTCTCAAAAGAAATTTCAATCGTTGTACTGTTGATATTTGGCTCTGTTGACTAATGAGTTTGCCGACCACTGAACTAGACCTTTCTATTTGAAGGAAAATAAACCTCCCTTTTAGGAAATGACATTATGCCATTGTGACATGGCTGGGAAGTCACATTGAAAAATCACCTTTTGTTATCTCCTGGAAATATTTTGGGTTTTTCTATTATGTCTCACCTATCTAAGGAGGCCTGCTTGGTTTAAATGACAATCTCAAAACACTGAAATTGGGTGGAAACAAACATAAACTAAGGTGGCTAGATCTCGTCTCAAGCATTCTTTACAGAACTGTAAGCCCCTGAGATGACATGCTTGGTCCCCACAACAGCTCATGAAGATGATGATGATAATGAGAGCCACTGTTAGCTGAGCACTTACTACATGTCAGGCACCATTCTAGGTACTGTGTGTTGATTTATTTAATCTCCAAAGCAGACCTACTAGGTGGGTAGTTATACCCCATTGTACAAGGGAGTTAACTGAAGCACAGAGAGAAATTGCCTAATGTTAGGTAACCAGAGTTGATAAAGAAATTCCTTTACAACAAACAATGCCACTTTAAGAGTGGTTACAGAGCAGAGGGCTGGAAATCCTAGAGACAGGGCTTCACATCCAGGCTATGGAAAGACTGCCAGCTCTTAGCTGCATGACCTTGGGCAGCTTACTTAACCTCTTAGTGCCTCAGTTGACTCATCTGTAAAATGGGACCATTATTTTTTCCCTGCCTCTCGGAATCATTGTGAGAATTATTAAACCATGTAGAGCACTTTCACAGTCCCTGGCCCATAATAAGCATTCAGGAATAGTAGCTGTTGCTGCTATTATTTTAAGTACTGTAGTAACATTCCAGAAAGACCTAAGATTTTGCAGCATCCCTTGCTGAATGGATATTTTTAGGAGAGGACATGTGTGAGGCCTTCCTCCCTGTGTAGTTCCCTTTCATTTCCTTCCTTTTGCTTGCATAGTCTGTACCTGAGAGGTGACTTTCATTGTAGGTGCTACAAGAATACACAAGCGATGACATGAATGTGGCTCCTGGTGACAGAGTCTGGGTCCGAGGTTGGTTCCCCATTCTGTTTGAGCTCTCCTGCATCATCAATAGGTGCAAGCTGGATGTGCGGACAAGGTAACTGTGTCCCAGGGCGGTGCCCCTCCCATCACTGAATGAGCCTCAGTCACCTGCTCACCTGACCCATGCTCTCCCACTCTCTTCTTTGCTGTCCTCTTCCCCCGCCCCCTTCCCTCTTCTGCTCCCGGTTTTGTTTCCTGCAGAGGACTCACGGTCATGTTCGAGATCATGAAGAGCTATGGCCACACCTTTGAAAAGCACTGGTGGCAGGACCTGTTCAGAATTGTGTTCAGGATTTTTGATAATATGAAACTCCCGGAGCAGCAGTCGGAGGTAGGTGATGACTAAAGCACAGCCCAGGATGAGATGGGAGACAAGCCTCTCTGGCCTGTGTCTGCCTCTGGGGGTTGTGTCCTCATCTCCGTGGAAGTCTTAAATACTGAGCCACTTGAGATGTGTTTGATGTGTTTTAAAAATGGAAACAGCCTTCCTGGCACTCTTCTACCAATATCAACTAATATAAGAAATCCTCCCTGTCTGAGGACGAGTGAGAGGAACTTAATCACCACGCTCTGCCTTTTTGGCCCTGAGGCATCGGACCTGCCAGATCAGCAGGGCACCTGACTGGTTCACTTGACAACTTCTGAACAGTCAGTAAAAAGTGGAGTGACTCTGTCCATTCAAAAACACACTTAAAAGGGTTTTTAATATGAAGTTGCAGTCAGATGATGTCAGCAAATATTAGGCCGTTTTAAAAAAGATGTGAGATGTTTCTAGTTGTCTTTGTTATTTCTCCCCTGGAGGTAGAGGGCTGAGGAGAAGGCATTCTAGCTCAAGATTTTAAGATGGGAGAGTAACTTCTTTACCTTCTTTTAGGAACAGCATTCCCTCCCTCCCTCCCCCTGATATAGAAGGAACATATGTTTAATATGGAATATTAAAAATACAAAAAACTTATCATTTAAAATCATTGCGAAATTAGTTAATGTTTTGGCAAGTTTCCCTCTGTCTTTTATATAGATTAAATAAGGTTGCAGATGGACCCGGTCATAGTATAGATACAGTTTTCTAATCTTAAAGTAATTAAAATTTTTCTTCATTATAAAACAAATTGGAAAACAG
Organism: Cnephaeus nilssonii; assembly: GCF_951640355.1. NCBI lineage: Eukaryota > Metazoa > Chordata > Mammalia > Chiroptera > Vespertilionidae > Cnephaeus > Cnephaeus nilssonii. The sequence goes on along the minus strand of NC_137082.1, from coordinate 66,643,073 downwards.
AAAAACAAAGAAAAAATTTAAGCACCCATGGTTCAAAACTTCCACAAGTTACCACTGTTAACCCCTTCAGATATGCCGTGTGTGTTGAAGTAGAATTTATTGGATCATATGGTAGTTCTATTTTTTTTTTTTTTAGGAACCTCCATACTGTTTTTCATAGTGGCTGTACCAATTCACAGTCCACCAACAGTACACAAGTGTTCCCTTTTTTCCACATCCTCTCCAGCATTTATCCCTTGTCTTTTTGATGAATGCCATTCTAACAGCTGTGAAGAGACATCTCATTGTGGTTTTGATTTTTATTTCCCTAATGTTTAGTGATGTTGACCACCTTGCCCTGAGGCTGTTGGCCATTTTTATATCTTCTTTGAAAGGTGCCTATTTACTCATTTTTAATATTTAAATGTTTGATGTATGGTGTATTTAGCATAACCTTACATTCATTTTTTCCAAATAATTAAAAGTTTTTGTAAGTAACACTTTGACTTTAATGTTCTGTCAAATGGATGTACTCAATTTAATCGCACATTGCTGGACATTAGTTTGTATCTGTGTTTACAGTGTATAAATACCAGTGTGATAAACATAAAGCTCACCCACAAATCTTTGGTTATTTCTTTAGGGTTCATTCCTAGAAGTGTTACTGCACCAGTGGATGTGAACTGATATGACTGTTGATACACAATGCTAGATTGCTTTCCAGAATAGTTTGTCAATGATGTATGGGACAGAGTGGTCTTTAAACATTATCTTTGTACTGTTTTTCCAGAAATCTGAGTGGATGACAACAACTTGTAATCACGCACTTTATGCTATTTGTGATGTATTTACCCAGTTTTATGAAGCTTTGAATGAAGTTCTTCTTTCTGATGTATTTGCACAGTTGCAGTGGTGTGTAAAACAAGGTATTCTATGTCTCTAGGCATCATTTATCTTGACATAGTCCTTTATGATAGACTAATTTTTTCCACATATAAAAGCATGGCTATAATGCCAAGGAGTTCACTATATCATTTAATTCAAGGGTGGGGAACCTTTTTTCTGCCAAGGGCCATTTGGATATTTATAACATCATTTGCGGTCCATACAAAATTATCAGCTTAAAAATTAACTGCTATATTTGGTCAAACATTTAATAACTCACCCTAATGCCTTGACAGGGCCCGACCAAATGATTTTCCCAGCCTTAGGTGGCCCTTGAGCTGGATGTTCCCCACCCCTAAGTTAATTGGTGAAAATGTATTTTTAAAATTTTAATTAGGACATAAAAATAATCTCTCAACCAAGTCAGTTTATATTTCTTTAAGGTGGTCTGTAGTTATATTTTAAAAGATGTACCTTTTTGTAAGTTATACTATTTTGTTCTATTTTTGTCTGTTTACAATTTTCTATGATAAAATGTTTTTTAAATGTATTGTGGGAGTCAAGATCAATAGCTTCATCGATGGACATTTTTTGTTTTAGTACTTAGGTGTGTATTTTAGTGTGTATTAGGAAAAATACCCACATAGCATATTAGATCTGGATGCATTAGATAGTTTTGGCTTCGTAAGATGAGGCTTAATTTAAGCTTTTCAAAAAGTGATTCAGTTTTAAAATAAATGATAAAGCAGTTGATACTGATATGGCAAAAAGTGGAAAAACAGAGTTTGAATGACTACATTTTTAAAAACACAGTTCGGATATTTTCCATCTTCTTTTACCATTTTTCATACAAGAAGCCCGTTAATTAGGTAGCAAAATTTTGACCTTCCGATCCCTAGCAGTAAAGCTATGAGAAATAATTTCTCCCCCACTTGAACTATAAAAATGTTAATACTATCTGTAGCAATGCTGCATTAATTAAAAGTAGTCTCCACTTCACAACATGAAGCATCAGCAATCTGGTTGTCAAAGGGCAGTTGAAGTTTAATGATAGATATTATTTTATTTTGCAGATAATGAGCAATTGGCTCGATCAGGTACAAATTGCTTAGAAAACTTAGTAATATCCAATGGAGAGAAATTCAGTCCTGATGTCTGGGATAAAACGTGCAGTTGTATGATGGATATTTTCAAAACAACCATCCCACATGTGTAAGTGTTAGTGTGATTATCGTTATTTGTGTGTGTGTTCAGTGGAGTCTTGGAGCTCTGCGTTGCCTTTCAAGTGATCCTTTTCCTTCTCTTGCATTTTCTCAAGTTTGCTGACGTGGAGGCCTGTAGGAATGGAGGAAGACTCATCAGAAAAACATTTGGTAAGATTTCGTTTTGGTTCTCTTTTCTCATTTTATAGTAAAAGATTTAGCAGCCCAAAGAGTTAATGCTTTCCTGATGGGAAGTGAGTTAAAATGGTTATAAGATCTAAAAACAATATATGTTCATTAACACAGTTTTTCGAAAGTGTAAAAAAATATTACGAAAATAAGTCACCCCACTCAATAAAAAACACAAAACATTTATAGTTTTTTCTTTATGTGACTGCACTCACATAACCCACATAACGTATTTTCCGGCATATAAGACGACTGGGCATATGGAAGATTTTCCTGGGTTAAAAAGTCGTCTTATATGCCGGAAAATACGGTATTTGAAATTTGGCTTACTTGGCACATAATGTATTACTTAACATTGTGAGCATTTTCCCATATTTTTAAATATTCTCTGAGAACAGCCTTTTCAGTAGCTGCACATTATTATAATTTATTTAGTGAATTCTCCCTTGTTGGACAGGTCAGTTCCCATACTTCACTGTTATAAATACTTTAGTGTAATTATCTTTATTATCCTCCTAAATAAAAAGTACTTTTTCTCCACCAATGAAGTAGTTGTTGTGTGTGGGTTTTTTGGGGGGGAGGGGTGTTTATTTGTTTGTTTGTTTTCAGAATTAATCATTTATATAGAAAAAATGTTGTGTACATGCCATACTTTCATACCTGGCTTTCCAACTAAGCAAGGACTAATTAGAGTACCAGATGCAGCGTGTTGGCACTTACTAAACGTTAACAATATATTAGCTGTATAACAGAAGTTACACAGACTACGAAGTAGTAGTTGTTTTTTGTGTGCAGCCACATAAAGTTCTAATTCAAGCCCCACTTTAAAATACTTTGGTTTACAAGTATTTTACAAGTGTTTGTAATTTATTTTAAATGTGTTTTTATATTGATTTCAGAGAGGAAAGAAGGGGAGAGAGAGAGAAACATCAATGATGAGAATCCTCAATCAGCTGCCTCCTGGACCACGCACACACACAAACACACACACACACACACACACACACAATCGAGCCCACAACCCAGGCATGTTCCCTGACCAAAAAATCGAACCGTGACCTCCTGGTTCATGGGTCAACACTCAGCCACTCAGCCACACCGGCCGGGCAGTGTTTGTAATATTAACATCTATTCCCAAATAACAAAAAGGGCATTAGATTTCAAAAGGCATTTGGGATATAGCAACTTAACAATGAAGCCCATTATTTAATAACTTTCTGGTGGTTTTTTTGTGTGTGTGGTTTTTTTCATTTTATAACTTTTCTTTTTTTTTAATTACGGTTGACATATACAATATAATATTAGTTTTGGGTATATAGCATAGTTGTTAGATACTTATATAACTTACAAAGTAATCCCCCCAATAAATCTAGTATCCCCATGACACTATACATAACTATTAAACTCTGTCTTCTTCTGTAGTCAATAGAAAGGAAAAAAGGCGAGCTGTTACACTAGTTTACCTTTTTTTTTCTAGTTTACTTTTTAATTTGACCTCATTAAAATTTGGTCATGCTCATTGTTAAATCATATGTTGAGAAATGCCCTCTAAATTGGAATGAGAGCCCTAGCTGGTTTGGCTCAGTGGATAGAGCGTCGGCCTGCGGACTGAAGGGTCCCAGGTTCTATTCCAGTCAAGGGCATGTACCTTGTTTGCGGGCACATCCCCAGTGGGGAGTGTGCAGGAGGCAGCTGATCCATGTTTCTCTCTCATCGGTGTTTCTAGCTCTCTATCCCTCTCCCTTCCTCTCTGTAAAAAATCAATAAAATATATATTTTTTAAAAATTGGAATGAGAAAATATGAAGTTTTAATGGAGGGAAGAAATCATTGAAATCCGTAATCTCTCCTGTGCAGCCTCTGAGAAGTGTCACCTTATGCATGCAGTGTACTTGTACTTCAAGCTGAGCAAGACACTTACATTTAAGTTGAGCCTCAGTGTTAAAACAGGCACCGCTCTGCCCAGGTGCTGAATTACAGATGAAGAGAAGTGACCGTTGTATTTCTCTCTGGTTTACTTTTAGGATGTGGATCTGGACCGCCAGTCACTAAGCAGCATAGATAAAAATGCCTCTGAGAGAGGCCAGAGCCAGCTCTCTAACCCCACCGATGAGAGCTGGAAAGGGAGACCATACGCAAGTAAGGCCACTTTTTTATTTTTTAATTATTTTAAGTAGGTAACACATTGACGTGGCTCAGATATTCAGAAGGCACAAAAGGGTAATCATGATAAGCCCTTCCACGCTGTGCCTCACTCAGTCTGCCAGTTCCTTCCCGTCTGGCCAACAGTGCCACCCGTTTCTTAGGTGCCTTTCCAGAGACATTTGTTCATATGCAAGAAGTGCATATCTATAACACACAAATACGTATGTACACATAGACAGACAGATACAGATACAGATACATAGGTATACTATATGTACATATTGATACTGTATATACACATATATCAATTCTCTCCTCTTGATGCAAATTGTAGAAGGCTATGCATTATTATTTTTTCACTTAATATATCTTAGAGCTCATTCAAAATCAGTACCTAAATAGCTTTCACATTCTTTTACACTATTGTATATTATTCCAGGCTGTAGATGTTATTTGTGTAATTGGGTCCCTACTAAAAGACAAAATGTGTATTTTTTTGTTACAGTCAGTACTGCATGAATCACCTAGCGTGTATCATTTATGAATTTATGTTACCATATGGCCCAAATTCCTAGTCATTGGATTGCTGGGTTAACTAATAAGTGCATTTGCCATTTTGGCAGATAAGTCCAGATTGCTGCCCATTAAGGTTATACCTGTTTACATGATCTCTGGAAACAGCTAGGTGATATTTGGTATATTTGGAGTCATTTTAATTTGCAGCTTTTTAATAATGAGTGAGACTGAGCCATTTTTTAATGTGTTTAAGAACCAGTTCTATTTTCTATGAACTATCTGTTCATAATCTTTGCTCATTTTGTATTGATTGTTGCTCCTTTTTTTTATTTTTTTTTATTGGTTTGGAGGAGCTCTTTATGTGCTAGAGATCCCTTTTCTGGATATTAGCTTCAAATTACTTTTACCAATTTGTATCTTATGGTGTTGCTTCTGTTGTTTTTTGCTGTCTGTCATTTTTTTAAAAATAGGTATACCAGTTGTTATGAGCCAGGCACTGTAGTGTGTTTCATGTGTGTGACCCTTATGCTCGTCCTCTGAGGTGGTAAAACTACATTGAGTGGCCTGGGACTCCGACCCATGGCATGACCTGCAATATGTAGTAGAGTTGTGATTCAGGCACACTTTGGCTAACTGAGAAATCAGAACTGTTCTGATGTGAGTCTGCTCTTTTTAAAGTTACGTGCCCCATTGTGTTTCTTCCTAACGTACCCACCCTCTTCTCAACATGCCAGGCTGTAGGTGTTAGCATTGCCATTAACTTCTGAACAGCACAGCAGACAAAGCCACGTGTTCATTATCTTTTGAAAGCATTAAAACTAACCCCCTTGAAATGCACTACAAAGGCACCATGCTGGAGACTGACGCACTGTTCCCAGTAACTGCAGCCCAGCCAGTTCCCCCGTGTCCCTGAGAGCATGAGCGCTGTTGCCTCATCAACTCCAGGTAAAGGGCTGGCTTGTGGATGAGGAGCAAGTGCAGAACCACTGTCAGTGCAGCAAAACCTCTATTCCCTGAGAGACGCGGACTCGAGACCCTGCCGTCCCTCCAAGGAGCAGTGTTGGTTCCTCCCAGGCTCCCATCTCAGCCTCCCTTCTGGGCTTCCGCTCAGTGAGCAGAGCAGCAGGAGAATCTCTTACACGGCTTGTACTGTTTTCTTTCCTTGGTCAAAGATGCATAATGGAATTGGTGTACGTTACAACATTGCAACTCCACTGTATTCTTTTTTAATTAAAGTGAATTCTGCATGGAGATCTTAAATAATGTCATAGCCACTTTCAAAATCTTGAAGATGACCCATCCTCCTTATTTGCTGTCACTAAACACTTCATTTAGTGTTTTCCATATTCTGATTCTATAACAATAAGTTGAATAGAAATCTATACTTTTACTGTAGTTAAGTCAGTTAACACCTATGAAGTGCCTGACATAGGCTGCCCCTGAGCCCAGGAATTTAGAAGAAAAGATGGCTGCAACACTAGTCAGAGTCTAGTCCAGTGATGGCGAACCTATGACATGCGTGTCAGCACTGAAAGGTCCCAGGTTCAATTCTGAGGCGGCCGCATGCCGAGGATGAAACATTTGCTGCTCCTGAGGATGAAACATTTGCGAAATAATGTTTTTTCTTCAAAGTGACACACTACCCGAGTTATGCTCAGTTTTTTGGCGAAGTTTGACACACCAAGCTCAAAAGGTTGCCCATCACTGGTCTAGTCAATAGGCAGAAACCCCACCAGTAATTTGGACAGGGAAAATTCAACATAAAGAATTACTAACTAATCAAAGATGGATAACCACCAGAAGGCGTACACTTCTTCCTTGAGGGATTCAGAAGTAGGAAATGCAGAAAGCAGTCCTGCCTCCAGGGCAGACAGAAAGTGATCCAGAACTAAGAACTTAAATGAGCCCCACCCCTCAAGACCCAGATTCTACCTCTTTGGAGAGTCTAGCCTCCTGTGTCTAGGGCACAGTCCTGAGCTGCTCTGTAGGAGTGGCCCACATGGTGACTGGAGGATACTGGACTTTCATAGCTGACTCCTCTCCTTCTTCAAGTCTTGGTCTTTGGTCAGATACTACATTTTCAGAGAGGCCTTTCCTGACCACATGGCTTAACCTTTTGCACTCGGATGTCAAGTGTGACTCGACACGGTTAGCATCGGTAGCAGCTTGAGAAAAAAGCAAGCAAGTGCAAAGGGTTAAGTTTTCAAACCAATCCTGAGACCATCCTTACCTTATCCCCACCCCTACATATGTCTTCATTGTTTGACATACTCTATCATACACTTAAATGCCTTGTTTGTTGTCTGTGTCTGCCACGGGAGCAGGGATTTTTATCTTGCTTATTCATTGTTAGGCCACAGCATCAAGAACTGTGCCTGGCACATAGTAGGAGCTCAGTGAATATTTATCCAATACTGGCTGAATCATTATTAGGGTTAACCTTTATCATCTAATATAGATCAGAAACTGTTTGCCAGCCTCCTCATCAAGTGCGTGGTCCAGTTGGAACTGATACAGGCCATTGACAACATCGTGTTCTACCCGGCAACGAGCAAAAAAGAAGATGCAGAGCACATGGTTGCTGCCCAGGTAATGAAAGCAGGCCTCGAGAAGGGCATCCTTGCCCGTGGGGAAGTTGTGCAGGTGCAGTGGTGTGCTGGAACCAGCTGGTACTGGCTTGCAAGGGCCCATCATGCTCGTCTTTTTCCAACCCCATGTTCAACGTCATATGGCCCTCGCCGGTTTGGCTCAGTGGATAGAGCATCGGCCTGTGGATTAAAGGGTCTTGGGTTCAATTCTGGTCAAGGGCACATGCCTGGGTTGTGGGCTCACTCCCCAGTTGGGGCCTTGCAGGAGGCAGCCAGTCAATGATTCTCTCTCATCACTGATGTTTCTCTCTCTCCCTCTCCCTTCCTCTCTGAAATCAATGATAATATTTTTTTTTAAATTATAATAATGGTAGCTTCAAATTGGCCGTGATGGAAGTATTTACACCATAAAAATCAGCAAATACTAAACATCAGGGCTTCTTTTTTACATATACAATCTTCTGTGCACACCAGTATTCTTGGAAATAGAGAATTGAGTGTCCAAAATATGGACAGTAACCTTATACCTTGGGTTTCAAACTTAAGTGCCTCAGGGGCTAGCAGATGCTGTGCGTGTTTGCGGCAGACTGGGTGGGACTGACGGAGAGCTCCAGGCTAGTTGGAGCCGAAGCCACGCCCAGCTCCAGTGGGAGGACTGGGTGAGACGGGCCAGACACGCCCTGGAGCCATCCTCCTGCAGTCCCTTCCTGGCCAGCAGCACCTGGGGCACGCCGGGGCTCGAAGGGCGTCAGCGGCGTGAACAGGGCCCCTCCATCAGATGGAGTGCCTCAGCCTGGCCTGTGGGGATTGGGCCAAAACTGGCAGTCCGACATTCCCCAAGGGGTCCCGGAGTGCGAGAGGGCACTCTGCAAAGTTGCTGTCGCTTGGCAGCTCCTGCGTTAAGTGTCTGCCTCCTGGTGGTCAGTGCACATCATAGCTACCGGTTGGAGCATCTGTCCTCTGATGGTCAGTGTGCGTCACGGTTGGACAGTCGCTTAGGCTTTTATATATATACTAGAGGCCCGATGCATGAAATTCGTGCAAGGGGCTCGGCCCTCACAGCTGCGGCAGTAGCTTCGTCCGGAAGGACATCCCGAAGGTTGTTCAGCTGTCCAGTCTAATTAGCATATTATGCTTTTATTATTATAGATAGATTTATAAGGACTCTCGGTTCTGTTACATGGATCTTTATGTCTACCTTTATGCCAGTTACCACAGTCTTGATTACTGCAGCTTTTTATTGAGCTTTGAAATTGGAAAATATGAGTCTTCAAACTTTGTGTTTTTTATATATATATATATGAGTTTATTTGAGCCAAACTGATGACATTGCCAGGAAGCAAGCTCCCCAATGCTCTTCTTTTTTCAAGATATTTTGGCTACTCTGTGTCACTTGCATTTCAAATGAATTTTAAGACAGCTTGTCAATTTCTGCAAAGAAGTCGCTGTGATTTTGATAAGACGTTGACTCTATAGATCAATTTGGAGAGTATTGCAAACTCTGCCCCTTTTGTCCTCTTGTAACCTCTGCCTTATGAGGAGGATGGGGTCCATTCCAAGAAGGCTCAAGGGATATAAAATCCCTGATTACATCTCACATCTCAGGCAACGTGTTCAATAAAAATTTCTAGCATTTCACACATGTTTTTATGTGTTGTTTTCTTCACATTGGAAAACACAGTTGTTGAACTTAACCCTTTGTTCACTATAAGCGTCTATAGACGCGGGGGTTTCCGTTTTGGATGTGTGGCAGTTAAATGGTTAAGTTCATTGATCACCTGATGAAGCTAAAGATTCCAGTTAGGCTTTGCTTAATAATTTCTGTCTTTCAGGGAGTATATTTTGAGACTTACACTTTCTGTCACATATACTACAGTTTGATTTTGCCATTTTCCAATTTCTTTATAAAATAAAAAGAGAACAATGCACTCCTGTAGTGAAATAATTGGAGAAATATACAGTGTTCATGCCATAAAGACAATACTGACCAAACTGAAACATTGGCCAGCAAAGCCCACCACTGTGCCAGAGCTCAGAATATTCTCTCACCAGACAGTGCGCAGAGTCTACATGGGAAATAGTTCAGGGTGTTGAGGAGTGCAGTCTGTCTTACACAGAGGATAGGACTTTTGGAGAGTATAACTCCCTGTATCAGCTTTACCATGTCCAAACCATTTCATCTTCCTTACCTACCTCTCTGTCCCCTCTCTAGCAAGACACGCTGGATGCGGACATCCACATAGAGACGGAGGATCAGGGCATGTATAAGTGCATGTCTTCCCAGCACCTCTTCAAGCTGTTGGACTGCTTGCAGGAGTCCCATTCATTCTCAAAAGCCTTCAACTCCAATTACGAGCAGCGAACTGTCCTATGGCGAGCAGGTAAGGACACACAGCAGATAGGACAGGCGGCCACAGTGGTCATCATCCTAAAACCTTAAAGCCTTTGGGAGATCCTGATATTGTACACACAGCTGGAATAACTTACCAACTGTTTCCATGCTCGAGGGAGAAAGAAAGGAATTGCTGGATAGATTTTATCGCAGTGCCAGGAATATCGCCTGGCTTGTGAGAGATTCTCAGTAAGTTTTTGATGGAAAAACAAGTTGAAAGAGAATTGAATTGATGTAGTAAGTAAAAAAATTTTACATTAGGTTAAAATTATGTGGTTATATGATGATATAATAAGTGTAGTCTAGGAGAAACAAAGCATTCATACATTTTCTGAAGCTTTTAGGGGTCCATTCTCTTCCTCACCTCCAAAAATATGTACATAAATCCTGGGGTGATGGTGAGAGGCTCATTTTTTTAATTTTGCACAATAGTGATACTTTATATAATTTTTGTATTACCATTACTTAAATCCCCAAATGCCTATTTTAACTCACAATTTTTATTTATTTTTTTTTTCAATTTTTTTATTAAGGTATTATATGTGTACATATCTTACCATTGCCCTCCCCACACCCCACTCCCATATATGCCCCCACCCCCCAGAGTTTTGCATCCATTGGTTATGCTTATATGCATGCATACAAGTCCTTTGATTGATCTCTTATCTCCCCCACCTCTCCCTAACCTTCCCCTTGTAATTTGACAGTCTGTTTGATGCTTTACTGTCTCTGTATCTATCTTTTTGTTCAAGTTTATAATGTTCTTTATTATCCATAAATGAGTGAGATCATGTGGTATTTTTCTTTCATTGACTGACTTATTTCACTTAACATAATGTTCTCCAATTCCTCCCAGGTTGCTGCAAATGATGAGAATTCCTTCTTTTTTATGGCAGCATAGTATTCCATTGTGTAGATGTACCACAGTTTTCTGATCCAGTCATCTGCTGACGGGCACCTAGGCTGTTTCCAAATCTTAGCTATGGTGAATTGCGCTGCTATGAACATAGGGGTGCATATATCCTTTCTAATTGGTGTTTCTAGTTTCTTCGGATATATTCCCAGGAGTGGGATTACTGGGTCAAATGGGAGTTCCATTTTCAGTTTTTTGAGGAAACTCCATACTGTTCTCCACAGTGGCTGCACCAGTCTGCAATCCCACCAGCAGTGCACGAGGGTTCCTTTTTCTCCGCATCCTCGCCAACACTTGTCGTTTGTTGATTTGTTGATGATAGCCATTCTGACAGGTGTGAGATGGTACCGCATTGTTGTTTTGATTTGCATCTCTCGGATAATTAGTGACGTTGAGCATGTTTTCATGTGTCTCTTGGCCTTCCTTCTGTCTTCTTTTGAAAAGATTCTATTTAGGTCTGTTGCCCATTTTTTTATTGGATCATTTATCTTCCTTTTATTAAGTTGTATAAGCTGCCTGTAGATGTTGGAGATTAAACCTTTATCAGTGATGCCATTTGCAAATATGTTCTCCCATGCAGTGGGCCTTCTTGTTGTTTTGTTGATGGTTTCTTTTGCTGTGAAAAAGCTTTTTATTTTGATGTAGTCCCATTTGTTAATTTTCTCTTTAGCTTCCATTGCCCTAGGGGCAGTGTCAGTGAAGAATTTCTTTTGGCATATGTCTGACATTTTGCTGCCTGTGGATTGCTCTAGTATTTTTATGGTTTCCCGTCTTATGTTTAAGTCCTGTATCCATTTTGAGTTTATTTTTGTGTATGGCGTAAGTTGGTGATCAAGCTTCATTTTTTTGCATGTATCTGTCCAATTTTCCCAACACCATTTATTGAAGAGACTGTCTTTATTCCATTGTATGTTCATGCCTCCTTTGTCAAATATTAATTGAGCATAGTGGTTTGGGTCAATATCTGGATTCTCTATTCTGTTCCATTGATCTATATGTCTGTTCTTGTGCCAGTACCAGGCTGTTTTGAGAACAGTGGCTTTGTAATACAGCTTGAAATCTGGTATTGAGATCCCTCCTACTTTATTCTTCTTTCTCAGGATTGCTGTGGCTATTCGGGGTCTTTTTTTATTCCAGATGAATTTTTGGAGAGTTCTTTCAAGGTCTGTGAAATATGCCATTGGTATTTTAATGGGGAGTGCATTGAATCTATAGATTGCTTTGGGTAGTATGGACATTTTAATGATGTTGATTCTACCAATCCATGAACATGGTATGTTCTTCCATCTGTTTACGTCTTCCTCTATCTCTTTTTTCAGTGTCCTGTAATTTTCCGTGTATAGGTCTTTTACCTCCTTAGTTAAGTTTATTCCTAGGTATCTTAATTTTTTTGGTGCGATGGTAAATGGGATTGCCTTTTTAGTCTCTCTGTCTGTAAGTTCACTATTGGTGTATAGAAAGGCCATAGATTTCTTGGCGTTAATTTTGTATCCTGCTACATTGCCGAATTCATTTATTAAGTCTATGAGTTTTTTGACGGAGTCTTTTGGATTTTTTATGTACAATATCATGTCGTCTGCAAATAAAGACAGCTTTACTTGTTCTTTTCCCATCTGGATGCCTTTTATTTCTTCTTCTTGTCTAATTGCAATGGCTAATACTTCCAGTACTATGTCAAACAGGAGTGGTGAGAGTGGGCATCCCTGTCTTGTTCCTGTTCTTAGGGGAAATATCTTTAGTTTTTGTCCATTGAGTATGATGTTTGCTGTGGGTTTATCATATATAGCTTTTATTATGTTGAGGTATGAGCCATCTATTCCCACCTTGTTGAGAGCTTTTATCAAGAAAGGGTGTTGGATTTTGTCAAATGCTTTTTCTGCATCAATTGATATGACTATGTGATTTTTATCTTTCAATTTGTTTATGTGATGTATCACGTTTATTGATTTGCGGATATTGTACCATCCTTGCATTCCTGGGATAAATCCTACTTGGTCATGGTGTATGATCTTTCTGATGTACTGCTGGAGCCGATTTGCTAGAATTTTGTTGAGGATTTTGGCATCTATGTTCATGAGGGATATTGGTCTGTAATTCTCTTTCATTGTGTTGTCTTTATCTGGTTTTGGTATTAGGGTGATGCTGGCTTCATAGAAGGAGCTTGGAAGTGTTCCTTCCACTTGAATTTTTTGGAATAGTCTGAGGAGGATAGGTTTTAGTTCTTCCTTGAATGTTTGGTAAAACTCTCCTGTGAAGCCATCAGGCCCCGGGCTTTTGTTTGCTGGAAGCTTTTTGATGACTGCTTCAATTTCGTCCATAGTTATTGGCCTATTGAGCTGTTTATATTCTTCTTGATTGATTTTTGGAAGGTTATATTTTTCTAGGAATATGTCCATTTCCTCCAGATTGTCCAGTTTGTTGGAATAGAGTTGTTCGTAGTATTTTGTGACAATCCTTTGTATCTCAGCGGGGTCTGTTGTTATTTCACCTCTTTCATTTCTGATTTTGTTTATTTGGGTCCTCTCTCTTTGCTTCTTGGTGAGCCTGGCTAGAGGTCCATCAATCTTGTTTATCCTTTCAAAGAACCAGCTCTTGGTTTTGTTGATCTTATGTATTGTTTCTTTGGTCTCTATGTCATTTATCTCCGCTCTGATCTTTGTTATTTCCTTCCTTCTGGTTACACTGGGCTTTTCTTGCTGCTCTTTTTCTAGCTCTTTGAGTTGTAGGGTTAAGTAATTTATTACCATTGTTTCTTGTTTTTTGCAATAGGCCTGTAGAGCTATGAACTTCCCTCTCAAGACTGCTTTCGCTGTGTCCCATAGATTTTGGATTGTTGTGTTTTCATTGTCATTTGTTGCCATGATGTTTTTTATTTCTTCCTTGATCTCTCTGGTGACCCAGTCCTTGTTTAATAGCATGCTGTTTAGTCTCCATGTGTTTGATTTCTTTGGATTGTTTTTATTGTAGTTGATTTCCAGTTTTATGCCACTGTGATCTGAGAAGATGCTTGATATAATTTCTATCTTCTTGAATTTGAAGAGACTTTGCCTGTGACCCAGCATATGGTCTATCTTTGAAAATGACCCATGTGCACTTGAGAAGAATGTATATTCTGTGGCTTTGGGGTGAAATGTTCTGAAGATGTCAATTAATTCCATCTGGTCTAGTGAGTCATTTAGGATTGCTGTTTCTTTGCTGATTTTTTGTTTAGAGGATTTGTCCAGTGGTGATAGTGGGGTATTAAAGTCTCCTACTATGATTGTGTTGCTATTAATCTCTCCCTTGATATCCTCCAGGAGTTTTTTTATGTATTTGGGTGCTCCTATATTGGGAGCGTATATGTTTACCAGAATTATTTCTTCTTGTTGGATTTCTCCCTTTAGTATTATGAAGTGGCCTTCCTTATCTCTTGTTATGGCATTTACTTTGAGGTCTATTTTGTCAGATATAAGTATTGCTACCCCAGCTTTTTTTTCATTTCCATTTGCCTGAAAGATATTTTTCCATCCCTTCACTTTCAATCTGTGTGAGTCTCTTGTTCTGAGGTGGGTCTCTTGTAGACAGCATATATATGGGTCGTGTTTTTTTATCCATTCAGCTACTCGATGTCTTTTGATTGGAGCATTTAGTCCGTTTACATTTAAAGTTATTACTGAAAGGTATTTGTTTGCAGTCATATCTATTTTTGTGTCTGTATTCCTTCTTACCTGTTTATTTCTTCTTTTTACAGTATTCCCTTTAGCAATTCTTGCATTGCTGGTTTGGTGGTGATAAACTCCCTGAGGCTTTTTTTGTCTGCAAAGCTCCTGATTTCCCCTTCAATTTTGATTGATAGTCTTGCTGGATATAGTATTCTTGGATTCAGTCCTTTGCTTTGCAACACTTTGTATACCTCCTTCCATTCACTTCTAGCTTGTTGTGTTTCTGATGAGTAATCATTTGACAATCTGATGGGTGTTCCTTTGTAGGTAACTCTCTGTCTCTCTCTTGCCGCCTTTAGGATTCTCTCTTTATCATTTATATTTGCCATTGAAATTATGACATGTCTTGGTGTGGGTCTTTTGGGGTTGATCCTGCTTGGGACTCTCTTTACTTGCGTAACTTTTATCTTTCCCATATCCGGGAAGTTTTCTGTCATTATTTCTTCAAATAGATTTTCTAATCCCTGCTGCTCTTCTTGTCCTTCTGGCAGCCCTATTATACGCATGTTACTTCGTTTCATGTTGTCCCGAAGCTCCCTTAGGCTTTCCTCCTGCTTTTTAATTTTTTTCTCCAATTGCTGTTCAGCTTGAACTTGTTTCTGTACCTGATCTTCTAACTCACTAATTCGGTCCTCTGCTTCTTGTAATCTACTGTTGAAACTTTCCATGGTGTTTTTGATTGTAGCTATATCACTTTTCATTTCTTCCTGATTCTTGCATAAGTTGTTGATTTTCTCATCCATCCGATGTATAAATTCCATGACCATTACTCTGAACTCCTTTTCGGTCATGTTGCAAGCTTCATTTTCACTAATTTCCTTTCTTGGCGACTCCACATTTTCTTTCCTCTGTGAGTTATTTCGTTTCCCCATTCTGGCTATTACCAGAAAGCTCAAGCTTCTGTTTGCGTGGACCTGGGCCGTGTGCTGTGGGGACTTCGCTCCACCCTAGTTTCACTGAAGTGCTCTGACACTAGGACGTGTGACTGTCTTTGGTTGGTGGGAACCAAACTTGCCCAGGATCAGTGTCCCCAGTGTTCCGTGTGGTCTCGTGTGCACATTTAGAATCAGGGGCCCTGTCTGCACCACACTGTTGGTATGTGCCAAGAATGAGATCCTTAGCATGTGCCAGGAGTCAGAGTTTCCCTGTGTCTGCACCAAGACTCGAGTGTCAAAGTCTCTGTTGCCTTGTGCCGTTTCTCGTTGAGAATCAGGGTCCCTGTGTGTGCACGCACCAACAATTGGGGTCGCTGGCTCTTAGTGTGAATGCGCTGTGAGTCAGGGATCCCAGGCAGCTGTGTCCGGCGTGCCAAATTCCCTGAAGTGGGGCTGCGTCCTGTGTGTGCTCTCTCTACTGAGCCAAACCGGCTAGAGCGCATATTCTTAAAAACCTGAAGGTGAGCCGGCTCAGTGCACTCTCCCAAAGTCCCAGAAGGGGGGCGGAGTCCGTCCTGCGCGCCAAATTCCCCAAAGGGAAGCCCCTCTGTGCACGCTTTTAAGAATCTCCGAAGGGGGAGCTGTGCCCCGCGAGCCAAATTCCCCGAAGGGGAGCCCTCTGTGCGCACTGATTTCCCCGACGGGGAGCTGCTTCTGTCCCGTGCGCGAGCGCGCGCCAAATTCCCTAAGAGGGAGCGCGTCCCTGCGCAAAGCTCGGCAGCTTGGGCCAGGGGCGGGTCTATCAGTTACTATGGCGCTGTCTGTGCGCGCGCCTGTGAGCAGCTTGGGCGAGGGGCGCGTCTATCAGTTACTATGGCGCTTTCCGCGCTCTGTGGGCGCTCAGCAGCTTGGGGGAGGGGCGGGTCTATCAGTTACTATGGCGCTATCAGCGCCTGCGAGGAGGGGGATAGGCTCTTTGACTCACGGAAATCTGCCGGGAAGTCTGGATTCTTGTTTGTTTGTCTGAAGCTGTGATAGCAGTTCTCTGTCCCCAGTGGCTGCAGGGTCCTGGTTTGTGTCAGAAGCCAGGATCCGAGTCTCGGGCAGCTCTGTTTCCCAAGATGGCGTGGTCTCCGCGTCCGCACCAGCCGCCGAGAAGTGTCCGCTTTGTGCGCGGGGCTCCGCCTTCTAGGGCTGCCCTGTTCGGGAGCCCCTTGGAAGACCTGCAGAATCTAACTGACCCTATCTCATACACACACACACACACCACACACATCTACACTCTCCTCTATGGGTTCCTCACTCACACTCTCTCTCTCCCTACCTTCCTGCCGGTCGCCATCTTTTTCCCTTGTTTCCTTAACTCACAATTTTTAAATCTCATTTTTCTCTATGACTTTAAAATATCTAGATGTGTTGTCTTTGCCTATATTAAGGTCTTGCCTCTGAGAGTGGGTTCCACATCTCTGTGGTTGATTGGTACTGCTTTAAGAAAATGTGTTCTTAACTGTGCTTTGTGGGGGAAAAATTCTTGCAACGTTCTAGAATCTTAAGAAGCTGAAACAAATGGCTTCACTAGCCAGTGAGCAGAGTCTAAGGGAGCAGAGAGCAGGCAGTGAGAACGAAGTGTGTCTTACACAGAGCACGGGTGAGCTGTCCGGACTGCCTTTGCCTGGTATCACAATTGAGCCATATTAAGAATGTAAGCTGCCCCCTTCTCTAAAATCAAAAAGATTTAAAAAAAAAAAATGTGAGCTGTTTGGGTACTTTTTACTAGATTAGATTAGATTCCCAGATGATTTTTCAGCAGTAACCTAGAATGTGCACAATTTCAGTGACTATCTGATCTCTAGGTTTTAAAGGCAAGTCTAAACCCAACCTTCTAAAACAAGAAACCAGCAGCCTGGCCTGTTGTCTGAGGATCCTGTTTCGAATGTATGTCGATGAGAACCGCAGGGATTCCTGGGAAGAAATACAGCAGCGACTCTTAAAGTAAGAAAATTGGTTTCTGGTTAAATTTCTTATCTGTGACACACAAAATGCACCACCGCAGTACCATGAATTGAGAAGAGGAGGAGGAAAGTACCTGTACACGGATGTCCTTTCAAACTGTTTTCCTTTTTTTTTTCCTTCTCACTTTTCTTAATGCCCTGAAGATGGCAGGGCCGCATTTCTTTAGTTTGTCATTTTCTCACGGTACAGAAACGGGCAGTGAAAAGTGCCCTGCACTCAGAGTCAGCAGGGCTGGAGTGAAGTCCTTGCCAAGTACTCCTTCTAGCACTGTCAGCCCTGACATCCTATCATTTCTTCTTTCCAAGAGGAATGGATTAGAATCATACGAATGCCACGATGCACTTACTTTGATTATGGGGAGACAGTGGGACGCCATTGAGAGCTCCCCAGACAGAAAAAGTAGGTTTTTGCCACCCAGCTTCTTGGGCAACTGTGAGCAAGATGCTATGTCGGAGCCTCCATTTACACCTTTTTTCTTCTTAATATATTTTTATTGATTTCAGAAAGGAAGGGAGAGGGAGAGAGAGATAGAAAAAATCAATGATGAGAGAGAATCATTGATTAGCTGCCTCCTGCACACACTCTGCTGGGGCTTGGGCCTGCAACCCAGCCATGGGCCCTGACCGCGAATCAGACCGTGACCTAGTTCATAGGTCAACACTCAACTGCTGAGCCGTGCAGGCCTGGCTCCATTTACACCTTTAGGATTTAAGCCAGCAGTATGCACTGCTGCCCCTGTGCATCCGTGTGAGAAGACTCGCTCTCCAGCACTACTGGTCGGGCTGTACTGACAGGCTCTTTCTGGAAATCCGGTGTCGTTATAAATCAGGAACCTAAAGATGTTCACTCCTTTGCATCAGTAATCCACTGTGACAGGATCTACTTAAGGAAATTCCAAAATATAGAAATGAGTATTCCCACACATAATATTAATTGTTGGCTTACTTATAAAAACATTTAAAACAGCTCAACTGTGAAATTAAATTACAGTATAATCTATAATAGAATACTAATATGCAGCCATTAAAAATAAAGTTTTTTAAAAATATTTTCCCTGAGGTGGAAATCAGTAAGTTTCACCCAAAAAAAGCAGATGTAAAACTATGTTGTATACTTAGGATTTTCAGCAGTGTTTTGTTTTGTTTTTATCATAGACAAAAAAGTTGGAAGGAAATACTATGCCAAAATATTGTCATGTGTCCCTCAGGACAATAGAATCATGGATATTTTCCTCCTCTTTACTTTTATGCACTTTTCAGCTTCTTACAATGAGAGTATATGACTAACAAGTCATAAACTGAAGAAAGGATTAAAGGGCACACCAGTTGCTCATTTCAACTTAAACCCAACAGAGATTTACGTACATAGTTGTGTAAAGTTTCTCTAAAGAAGATACATAAGTGTTTTTAGCATAACATGTTTTAAGTGTTAGCAATCGTATGTGATCTGAGAAGAGAAAGGCAGGTTACAATTAACTGTGGATAATAAGCTCTCATGCTTTTTGTGCTGCAAACACTGATTGAGCCCCAGCTATGTGCCAGGTCTGAGCTTAGCTAACATTTAACATACGTAGTCCATTTACTCTTCACAACAGCCCTTGAGTTTGGTATAGTTATTTATCCCCATTTTACAGTGAGGAAACTGAGGCTCAGATTTGCTCAAGATGGCACAGCCAGAGCAGGTGCTTGGTAAATGCTCGTTGTGAGAATAAAGCATTCTCCCCTCAGTAGAACGTGAGCTGCTCATCTTTCGTTCGTGTGCCCTTCTGATTCTTCCAGTGTGTGCAGTGAGGCTCTCGCCTACTTCATCACCGTGAACTCTGAAAGCCATCGGGAGGCCTGGACAAGTCTCCTGCTGTTACTCCTAACAAAAACCCTCAAGATAAACGATGAAAAGGTATAAGCCAATAAACTGTGCCTCCACTAGACATAGGTTTGGGTTGGCTTTTTACTCAGAGTGCGAGGTAACTATCTTCTCAACTCTTCCAAGGACGGTTACATCGCTAGTAGCATTGTACATGATGGGGGAGGGTGGTTCATTACAGACAATGGAAGCCTTAGGGGGTTGGGTTTTTCTCTCACAGAACCCGGCTGGGAAAGGCTGACGTTGAAGCCATGGCAACATGCAGGCTGTTCAGCGCTGTGGTGGTCTTCAGTGAGGCTGTGTTGGAAGAGATTGAGATTGGGCAGCACTGGTCTGGCACTGGGAACTTGTTTTACTAAAACTGAAGTTGCCTTTTGTAGCAAGGCTATCCCTAAATTTGTGTTTGGAGTTAAATATAATGAAAAGAAGTTTTAATTGGCAAATATTTTGCACTAACTTTCTAATAGCAAAAAGCACCAATACTGCAAGGAGTTCCAGAGTGAGGTGAACACTTCTGTAACACGAGTGCCCAAAAGTAGTTCTGTGTCTAATGTACTCTCTCTCCTTCTCTCCCACCTCAAGTTTAAAGCACATGCTTCCAAGTACTACCCCTACTTGTGTGAGATCATGCAGTTTGACCTGATCCCTGAGCTCCGGGCGGTTCTGCGGAAGTTCTTCCTGCGGATAGGTGTGGTGTATAAGATATGGATTCCCGAAGAGCCGGCACAGGCAGCAGGCACCCTGTCACCGGGGTGGTAGCGCTGGCCCTGCTGCCCTGCAGAACACTCGCCACGCCACCTCTGCTGGCACATCTCCTGAAGGGGCAGATCCTAGAAACAAGGAGTCGGCAGCTTGGAGCTCAGGATGGTCTGGATAAAGCTGGCCTCTGCGCTGGCCCCTCAGCGTCCTGAACGGCGTGTGGTGGTGTATTAGACTGTTGCAGACCCAGTGAGCACAGCGGGTGGGGAGTCTCTCATCTCCGTCATTCCATTCCACTGACTGAACTGCCGGTCAGACCTGTCGCTGCACATGCTGTCCTCTCTAGGGACGTCCCATGATTGACTGCTACCATTTTGTCAGAGGAAGTCGCTCTCCTTCAAAATACTGGACATAGCTGTATCGGTTCGTGGCTATTAGAGTCTGTTAATAAAATTTCTTGTAACGGTCGAGTGCCACCTAATATGCTGGGTTTTGTTGTTGTTTGAGTGTGTTAGACAAGTTCGAGTGTTTGTCAGTTGTGAGTCAGCTTCAATAGATTAGTTTGGGGAGATGTAGCGGACAAAAGGAGGTGTTTCCCTGTTTTATGTCTGAGTGATTTTTAAAGTATTTTACAAAACATTATTGAAGATTTGATTGAAGGCAGAGTTTAGTGATTAAGTTAGAAGAGCGTGCAAGGTTAAAGAAAAGTAGTGCCTCCTGGCTCTGCCTGTTTTAGTAACTTGGGGAGAAAAAGTCTATAGGAAAAGAAAAAATTTAATGAAGATGATTAGCCTTCCTTGAAGTAAGTACTTGTGGTGGATGGGTATCAAATTAAATTTCCAGGATACATTGTCCATCTCACACACTGAAATCTAATATATGAAGTAGTAATTTAAGAGTTAGTTTATATTTGAGTAAACCTTTTATTTTTACCTCAGAATAGTGAGCGTACCAATTGTTAGTGTCCCTGCTCTGCACAGTCCCCAGTGAAGGGTCCTCAAGAGAGGGCAGTGGCTGTGCGGGAGACGGTTGCTCTGAACCTCCTCAGCCCGTGTGCGGGTCCAGCCAGAGCAGACCTGTGCTGCTGGGGGCCAGCACAGCTGGTCTGTGACCTTGGCAGGAGGCGACATGTGCCCAGTGCTTCTGCTAATTTGAGCCCAGGAGGTGAATTCTTTGGAAGGTTCGATTCTGAGGCCCTTTCTATGTTAACGATGGTGCAATATTCTTAGCTGCAGTGGAACTGGATTCTGATGCACCTTATGTAAAAGCGGGCAGTGTACCGGTCGGCCCAAAGCCTGCGAGCAGTGTATTTGGAAGTTCACTTTATTCGGAGTCCGTGAGAAAGAGCACACACCTCATGCTTTGTCCTCGCCCACTGCTCACCTAGAGCAGCACTGGGCATTAGAAAAGTGTTACAGAGTTCTTAAAGCATTCAGACTTCTACCTACGCCCTTTAGTCCTGTCAATTGGGTTGTATCGATGTCAACTCTGGTGCCTTAGAAGTTAGTAAGTTGGGAACCTATCTATAAAATCAGATTTTTTTTCTTGATAGAGAAGGATTTCTGGTGCTTTTGTTTATTGAGAAACCCATTTCTTAAATGTTTTTCTTTTTAACAGCCTTGAGAAATGTTTGGTTTGGGCCAGCAGTACTCTGTCTACTTTTTTCTTTCCCCAAAAGTGTTTTCATTTCTTTGCCAAAGAAAAAAAGCAGGTTTTGTTTTTACATTATTTACACACATTTACGAGGAGCTATATAACAGGAAGGGACACGGGAGAGCACATTGGACTGACTTGTCTTGAATCCGTTACATCTTGGCACTGAACGTGGGAGCTCCGTTCTAAGACTGACTGACTCCTGGTACTATGGTCTGTCACAGCCCCAACAAGTCGGGCATCTCCATCGACATTTGTACTAAAGGCATAAATGGGGAACACGCATGTTCATTACATTTTCGGTACAGCTGCATCCCTGATTGAGATTTTTCCTTTTCTTCTGAGATTGTCATAGGACATTTGCTTCATCAACAGTGACTGCAAGACTTTTCCAGTATATTCCTGCCTCCTCTTTAATTTCTGCCTCCTTTTTGCGGAGTAAGAAATGTGTAGTACATTTTGTTACATGCTGAAACATTCAGGCTTCCGTTTCTTTTTAACTTTGTCTTTTAAACAATTCCATTTTCTAAATGAGGCATTTGAATTGTACCAGCATGGACTTTTAAAAACTGGACGTAAAACCATTAAGGGTAATTTTTCTTGTCTTCAGACCGTGACCTACAGAGGAAATCTGTTACCTCCAGTAATAAGCCATTCAGCCTAAATTCCACTTCTGTCTCGTGGTGAACGTGGCTGTGCCACTCAAACACTAGTGAGAAGGGTGTGTGGGCTCGCAGCGCCGGGCCAGGACACCGTGTACTAACGCAGCCAAGGAGAAGAGGGAAGCGTTTCCAAGGCCTTATTTCTTTCCCAGAATGCTTTACGTGTTGATTGTATGTGCTGGGTCTCCAGAGAAGTTTTTGTTACAATACTGCTGCTTTGAGCAATTTTGTCCTTCTTCATTGTCCTTTATAGAAGTCACCAGCTTTGGTATCTTAACAACAAACAGACAGGAAATTTCATTTCAAATATGTATCTTTAGAATCAAACACACTTTTTCCCTGGTACTCCTCACATACAACCAAAGAATATACATTATGGAAATTGTATAATAATATCTGGAAACACAAACATTTTCCTCTGACAGGTGACTTTTGTACAAAAGGCAAAAAGAAAAAAACTCCTTTTGTGGTTCTTTTGTGATTATGGCTATACATTTAGTAGTCTTTAATAGTTATTAAAGGAACCTGTTAACAAAAGTATGACCATCTCATTCAGATGTTTGTTGTTATGATGCAAATGGTATTGGTTTAAACAGAAGCTGGATTCTCAGTACTGCATTTTTTGAATTCTGTTTCTATATTTGTGTTAAGGTAGACATAGCTTGGACTCACATGAAATCTTGGAGTTTTGCTATCGACAGCTTTGTAGTTTGGGAAACAAAGAAACCAAAGCTGAGTATTTAAAAGAATGAATATATCTGGAAATCCTTGCTGTCATAAAAAGATACTCATCAAAGGTGTCGTTTTTCTCAGTGTTCTAATTTTTAAAAAAATTTTATCTGCATATCAAATATTTCTTTACGTGCAAAATACATGTTTTACCTTCTTAAAATGCCTAAACGTTAATAGCTACTTTTGTTTAATCTATACATGATGATTAAGTGCATTTAATATTGGTAATTTAATGAAAAGCATTCCTTGCCCAATGGATGTATACATTTTTGAAAGAATAAGCAGAATTATATAATATGAAATGCTATGTAAAGTTTTCTATGTAAAAATATTATGTATAATACTGTTAAAATATCCCATGCTTTAATCAGGTGGTAAATCAATAAAGTTTTAAAAAGTAAAGCTGGTTTTCATGGAGTCATTCATATGTATATCAAGCCATAGTTTGGAGTTAGTTTGTTCTTATGGTAGCTATAGCTTGTAGTTTAATAATGGGAGAATATTTTTAATACATTTTTATTGACTTTTTAGAGAGAGAAGAAGGGGAGGGATAGATAGAAACATTAATGAGAGCGAAACATCGATCGGCTGCTTCCGCACACTCCCTACTGGTGATCGAGCCCGCAAACCTGGCATGTGCCCTGACCAGGAATCAAACTGGTGACCTCTTGGTTCCTGGGTTGATGCTCAACCGCTGAGCCACACCAGTCAAACAATAGGAGAATATTAATTACGGGTTTGGGGTTTTTTCAAGTATGGTTCCCCTTTTCTCCCTCCCTCCCCCCACACCCCATAAAAGGGGGGGGGGGATCCAGTCATGAGACGATTCTTATTTATCTCTTGATGCATTTGTTCCCAAGAAAAGACGGATATCCCCTCTTGCTGGCATTGAGGGCAAGATTGCAGAGGGAGACTCGCAGGGTAGCCAGCTGGTCATTGAGTGGGAGGCAGTTCTAAGGTTCAAGCAGGATACCCACATATGAAGACAGTAAGCTTGAGGCCTGGCTTCACTGCCTCTGAATACAAAATCCATTCTTTCTGAAATATTCTAAAGTTGTACATCATTATTGTACTTAAAATGCTCCACTAATACGTTGTCATCCTTATTAATTCGCTGGAGTAAGCGTCTCTCTGTGGCACTAGGTTTCAGGAGCTCCCGGTGAAGGCTTACAAAAGGACAGCCCTTTCCCTGGAAAAGGCTTCCAAAGAGCATCTCGCCAGAGCAGGGAGCGCCTGGGTTTTTACCTAGAGCAGTGGTTTCCAGTTCTGTCCTCGGGACAGTGGCAACATCTGGAGACAATTTTGGTTGTCACCTGAGGTTGGAGGTGGGAGTGTATTTGCTACTGACACGTAGTTAATAGAAACTGCGGAACAGGGATGCTGCTGAACAGCCCCACCACAAGGAATTGCCCAGCCCCAATGTCAATAGTGCTGAGGTCGAAAAGACCTTAACTGAAGTGACTTCCTTCTCTAAGTCTAAAAAGGCTTCTTCAGCTTGGTTTTGTGGGGCCTACAAGTCCATCTGTGCCACACACTTTCAGCTTTCTTTGGCCTTCCTGTTAAAAAAAAGTCACTTCTGCTAACCCATTTTACAAAGGAAAGCATGCTGAGGTCCCTGGTTGGGGAAGGACAAGCTGGACTTGATTTAAAGTGCTACTTAGTTAATTAAGCATTTTGAAAGATAACTTCAGCATTGTACTGCATTTGTGCCCTGCCAACAGACTGGGACACATTTTAGGCAAAGTAAGTTTCCATTTTCAAAGGACCAGAGTGGTTCCTGGGAATTTTTGCAAACTTGTGTAAACATGCCTGTTGTCCAGTTTAAGAAGTCCGCTGAATTATCCTTGGTTAGTTATTTGTGTCATGTCTTGGGAGTTTCCAGCTTAGTAAATGCAACTATATGCCCACAGCAAAAGGAAAGACGAAAGGATGGGGCTGCCCCAAGGATTCTGGCAAAAATGATTTTAGTATATTTTTTAATGCCTATTTCCAGACAAAAGCTGACCTTATCTGGTGCACAACTGACAATTGAGTCTTTGAGGAAAGTTTTATATAATAGTCAATTTTCATTTTTTCCAGAGACTCCCAATCTTTGCATAAAGCTTCTATAGCATCCTCTTCATTAACCTAATTCAGACTTGCTTAAAGAATTTATCTTGATTTATTCTAAGAAATACTCATGTGACATGGAACTAATATAAAGTAATATTGAGCTTCTGCACAGCAAAAAAAAACAAAAAAAAAAACAAAAAGAGAGCCCACTGTATGGGAGAACATATTTGGCAATGATACATCTGATAAAGGGTTAATATCCAAAATATGTAAGGAACTCATACAACTTAACAAAAGGAAGACACACAATCCAATTTAAAAAATGAGCAAAGGACCTAAATAGATACTTCTCCAAAGTGGACATACAGATTGGCCAAGAGACATGAAAAAATGCTCAAAGTCACTAACCATCCAAGAGATGCAAATTAAAACAACAATGAGGTATCACCTCACACCTGTCAGAATGGCTACCATCAACAAAACAACAAACGACAAGTGCTGGCGAGGATGTGGAGAGAAAAGGGAACCCTCGTGCACTGCTGGTGGGAATGCTGACTGGTGCAGCCACTGTGGAAAACAATATGGAGTTTACTCAAAATATTAACTATGAAACTAACATTTGACCCAGTGATCCCACTTCTAGGAATATATCCTAAGAAACCAAAGCACCAATCAGAAAGAATGTATGCACCCCTATGTTCATAGCAGCACAATTTACGATCGCTAAGATCTGGAAACAGGCCAAGTGCCCATCAGTAGATGAGTGGATAAAAAAGCTGTGGTACATTTATACCATGGAATACTATGCAGCAGTAAAAAAGAAGAATCTCTTACTCTTTGAGAGAGCATGGAGGAACCTGGAGAGTATCATGCTAAGTGAAATAAGTCAGAGAAAGACAAGTATCACATGATCACACTCATATGTGGAATGTAAGTAACAAAATAAACTGATGAATGGAGTGGATCCAGAGACATGGAAGCATGGAACAGAGTGTGGAATCTCAGAGGGAAAGCGGGGGAGGGTGGGTGGGTGTGAGGTAATCAACCAAAGACCATGTGTGCATATATGCATGGCCTATGGACATGGGCAATAGGGTGCTGAAGGCCTGGGTGGAGCAGGGGGGTGGGGGCGGGCTGGAGGTGGTCAATGAGAAGAAAAGGGGGACATATGTAATACTTTCAACAATAAAGAATTACTTTTTTTAATATATATATATTTTTTTTATTTCAGAGAGGAAGGGAGAAGGAGAGAGAGATAGAAACATCAATGATGAGAGGGAATCATTAATTGGCCACCTCCTGGATGCCCCACACTGAGACCAAGCCCACAACCCAGGCATGTGCCCTTGACTGGAATCGAACCCGGGACCCTTCAGTCCAAAGGCTGACACTCTATCCACTGAGCCAAAGCAGCCAGGGCAACAATGAAGAATTATTAAAAAACAAAATAAAATAATGTTGAATGTCAACTGTAATTGAAAAAATTAAAGGAGAGAAATACCCATGTGTTCTAGTAAATATGTTTGCTTAAGTGCATTTTAGCTCAAATAATGGCATATTGGTTTTCTTCTCCAGAGTGCTAGGGGTTTTGGAAAAGCAGCAAAAACCAAGCACTGCCAATAGGCGAGGCCAGTGGGCCATGGAAGCTGCAGGAACTCTTCGTGCCGAAGGGACCGTGCTAACGTTCTGCCCTTTGGGCACTACAATAAGCAGGCTGCTCATATCACCTTTCGGTTTATTGCACTCCAGGCACTAAGTGAAAACAACCCTATGCGTATGTAGCAGTCTTAGACCCCCATTTTTTTTTTAATATTTTTTTATTGATTTTAGAGAGGAAGGGAGAGAGAAAAACAACAATGTGAGTGAGAAACATTGATTGGTTGCCTCTTGTACGCGCCCCAACTGGGGATCGAGCCAGCAAACCTTGCATGTGCCCTGACCGGGAATCGAACAGGCAACCCTTCTGTGCTTGGAATGATGCTCAGCCAACTAAGCCACACTGGCCAGGCTGGACCCCCATTTTTTAGATGAGGAAACTGAGGCCCAGAGAGGCCCACTGAGGCTGTGTAACTGGACCACCGAGGTGAGAAGTGGCAGAGCTGGGACTCAGACCCAGACTCTGTCTCCAGAGCACACCAGCCAATCTGGGAGGAGGGTCATCAACCAGAACACAGTGCTGGTCTCTGAGGAGCGGATGTCCCAAGGCTCCTGTTTGTCGGTTGAACTGCTGGGTGCAAACTGCAAACACCTGCGTTAGAGCAGGTAGGGTCACGCCCTGGACCTTTCCATGCTCTGCAGAAGGAGAAAAGGACCTGAGATGAAGAGGAAGAGAGAGGATGCTGAGGCTGGGCCGGTGTGCCCTTGTTTTCTCTTGCCCTCGTCTCACCCCTTTCCCGTCAATTCCAGGATGGTCACAGAACAATGCCCAAATTCAAGGAATTCGTTTCCTGTGCTTTCGTGGGTTGCTGGCACTTGCCCTCTCCATTTGCCTTGCTCTGAGCGAAGAGGAAGCTGCTGCCTGAAGGCCCGCTTCCCCTCCAGGCCTGCCCGCGGCACTTACTTCCCCCGAGAGAGTTCTGGAAGGTGCCGGGCCTCAAATCCCAAGGCCACAGGAGCTCAAAGGGCTCTGGGTTGAAGCTCCACATTCCTGGACTCCTCGGGTCTAACTCGCCCCCCCCCCCCTCGCTCTCCCGAAGGAGGAAAGAGCGTCACCCCTCCCGCGGGCCTTCCCTGTTGATCACTTTCCATGCCTTCGCCATTTCAGCCATTGTTCGGCCTTTCTCATTTCTGTGGTCGCACCTGGCAGCAAATTAATGGTGATAGCAATAACCATTTATTGGATTCTTAATGTGCAAGGCATCTGCTCGGCACACATCTTCCCCTTTAATTCTCACACCCATACCACAAGGTTAGGTACTATTATCCTCGTCACACCCCATTTTATATAGAGGGGTACCTGGGGCTCAGAGAGGTCAATAACCTTGCCTAAGGCCACACAGCTCAATTTAAAGCCTGCAGTCTAGCCCTAGCTGGTTTGGCTCAGTGGATAGAGCGTCAGCCTGTGGACTGAAGGGTCCCAGGTTTGATTCCGGTCAAGAGCACATGCCCGGGTTGTGGGCTCGATCCCCAGTAGGGAGCCTGCAGGAGGCAGCTGATCAATGTCTCCCTCTTCCTTCCTCTCTGAAATCAATAAAAATATATTTTAAAAAAAAAGAAAAAGCCTGCAGTCTGGCTCTAGAGACTGCCTCTGAGCACTGCCCTCACCACCTCAGTGCTGAGAGCCATTAGCGACTGTCTCCCCTCTCCTGCACTGCAGCCCTGATGCTCCCTTCAGTCCCCCGAGAGGCACCTCCCACAAAGGATCTGCGGTCTGTGGGTAGAGATCACTGTATCATTGGGCACGGCCCCCGTGGTGGGGAGCACAGCACAGTACTGACATCTGCTGGCTCTGGAGCAGAAATACAGCGGTGGGCTCACGTTAATAACCTTTTGAATAAAACACATTGTCAAATGCCCTAGCCCAGTGGTCGGCAAACTCATTAGTCAACAGAGCCAAATATCAACAGTACAACGATTGAAATTTCTTTTGAGAGCCAATTTTTTTACACTTAAACTTCTTCTAACGCCACTTCTTCAAAATAGACTCGCCCAGGCCGTGGTATTTTGTGGAAGAGCCACACTCAAGGGGCCAAAGAGCCGCATGTGGCTCGCGAGCTGCAGTTTGCCGACCACGGTCCTAGCCAGTGCTCAGGGGTTAGAGCATCAACCCACTGACTGAAGGGTCCTGGGTTCGATTCCGGTCAAGGGCAAGTACCTCGGTTACAGGCTGGATCCCCAGGCTGGTTGCAGGAAGCAACCAATCAATGTCTCTCTCACATCAATGTTTCTCTCTGTGTGTCTCTCCCCCTCCCTTGCACTCTCTCTAAAAAAAATCAGTGGAAAAGATGCCCTCTGCTAAGGATTAACAAAACAAGGACACAGTGTCAAACGGGAGACTTCATTAAGAAGAAATTGCATGGTCCCGGCCGGTGTGGGTCCGTGATTAGAGCACCAGCCAGCACGTCAACGCGTCTCAGGTTTGCTTCCTGGTCAAGGACACGCACCTGGGTTGCAGCTTCAATCACCAGCCCTGGCCGGGCTGCATTCAGGAAACAACCAATTGATGTGTCTCTCTCACCTCTCTCTCTCTCTCTCTCTCTCTCTCTCTCTCTCTCTCTCTCTCTCTCTCTCCATCCCTCCATCCCTCCCTTCCACTCTCTCTAAAAACAATGGAAAAAATATCCTCGGATGAGGCTTAACAACAACAACAAAGGCCATGTTTTTCATAGCTACTTCAGCTTTCATCTGAATTCACATAGTTAATAGTCCTTGTTGGGTTAGGAGGTAAACACGTTCCCATAATTGGTTTCCAGCATCATTCACACATAAATTTCCTTTTACAAGATTCCTTTTCCACAAACCTTCTACAGCTTCCCTTGTCCTTCTTGGTTTGTCTCTTGTTCAGAAATAACCAACTTATTGGGACAAACTAGTTTTTTAACTTCTCTCAACAATTCATATATCCTTTTCCTGCCTTCTGCAATAACATCCCTTCAAAATTTCAAAAGATAAGCAATAAAATGAGGATTATTGATGATACAAGATTTATCTCTTTTTTGTTGTTGTTGTTAATCTCACCCAAGAATATTTTTCCATTGATTTTTAGAGGGAGTGGGAGGAAGGAGGAGAGACAGAGAGAGAGAAACATCAACAAGAATGGCACATGTGATACAGCCTCCCTTTCCCCAATTGATGGACAGAGTATGACGTAAAGTGTACCTGCAGCCTGGACATTCCTGAGCACCTAACCAGGCACCTTATATGGACTGTACATTGAACCACCAATCAGCACCTGCCAAATACCCTAAGCCCCCGATTCCTAAGTCCCTAAGTGCCTAATCATGTGCCTTACATGAAACCACCAATCAGCGTGTGCCGAGTACGCTAAGCCCCATCCCTTCCCTTTCCTCCCCTCAAAAGGCGCCTTCACCCCTGCACATGTGCTCTCTTCCTTTGCGAGGCAGCCCGGCAGGGTCCTTCTCCCCTAATAAAGCCTGTAGTCCTGGTTTTCGGCCCTCTGTCTCATCTTCCAACATGATTGCCCAGCAAAGCGATCATTTAGAATTGAAGGTCAGATAAAGAGCTTCACAGACAACAAAAAGCTAAATGAGTTCATCACCACCAAACCAGTATTGCAATAAATACATATCTATCAACAATTGAATCTAAAAATCAAAATAAACGAAGAAGAAATTTAACGAACAGCAGTGCCCTCGGCGGTCCCAGCCAGCTCTGTCTCTGGCTTCAACAGTGTCTGGAGGGAACAGACCCAGGGACCCCCCTTCTTCCCGCCTCCGGCCTCTCTCCTGAGCTCATCCAGTCTCCACCTTCAGAGCCACCTCCGGGACCAGCCAACAGAGTGTTTTATGTTTTTTCTACCTTAACTTCTTATCGCTGAACAACCATGAGCTCCCAAATTCGTCAGAATTATTCCACGGAGGTGGAGGCTACGGTCACCGCCTGGCCAGCCTGCATCTGCCGGCCGCCTGCACCTACCTCTCTCTGGGCTTCCTGGGCCACTTCTTCTGCGAGTTGGCGGAGAAGTGCGAGGGCGCTGAGCGGCTCTTCAAGCTGCAAACCAGCGCGGTGGCCGCATTCTCTTCCAGGACGTGCTGAAGCCTCCCCAAGGTGAGTGGGCAAAACTCAGGACCATGGCAGCCGCCGGGCCTTGGAGAGGAACCTGAACCAGGCCCTTTGGAGCTGCAGGCCCTGGGTTCCCCTCGAGCAGCCCCTCATCCTGTGGCTCCTGCAGAACCACTTCCGGAGTGAGGAGGTGAAACTCATCAAGAAGATGGGCCACACCTGACTCACCTCCGCA
Organism: Cnephaeus nilssonii; assembly: GCF_951640355.1. Taxonomy (NCBI): domain Eukaryota; kingdom Metazoa; phylum Chordata; class Mammalia; order Chiroptera; family Vespertilionidae; genus Cnephaeus; species Cnephaeus nilssonii. The sequence continues at coordinate 66,612,098 of NC_137082.1, read as the reverse complement.
GGCTGCCGGCCCCAGGCTGGGCTGGGCCAGTATCTCATGGAAAGGCTCACCCTCAAGCACGACTAGGGACCTGAGGAGCCCAGAGGCCTTGAGAGGCCCCTCTGCATCCCCTGTGTCTGGGCTTTTACCTGAGCTTCTCCCCAAAACTACTAGCCATTCTTTTAACCACCCTGAGGCCCTCTCCCATGCATTGGACCAAATGAAACAATAAAGCTTTTTGCAGAAAAAAAAAAAAATCTAATGAACAAAATAAACTGATGAATAAAGTAGAATCAGAGACATGGAAACATGGAACAGACTGATGAACCTCGGAGGGAAGGAGGGATGGGCAAGAAGAGATTATGCATCACCTATGGGCACAGACAACAGGGTAGTGAAGGCCTGGGGTGGGACAGGAACCAGGTGGAGGGGGGCAATGATGGGGGGAAAGGGGGACATCTGTAATACTTTCAACAATAAAGATTTAAACAAGAAGGAAAGAAGAGAGAGAAAGAAGGGAGAGAGAGAGAAACATCATTAATTGATTGTTTGCCACCTGCACAGCCCCCTACTGGGGGTTGTGCCTGCAACTCTGACCCCAGGAATCAAACCCAATGACCTTTTGGCTCCTGGGTGATGCTCAACCCCTGAGCCTGGCTTTCCAGTTTCTTAAGGTGGAAGTTTAGGTTTTTGATTTGAGATCTTTCTTCTTTTTAAATGTAGGTGGTTACAGCTATCAATTTCCTTGTAAGCACTGCTTTAGCTGCATCCTCTAAGTGTTAGTATGCTGTGTTTTTGTTTTCATTCAGGTATGCTCTAACTTCCCTTGTGACTTCTTCTCTAACTGAGTGGTTATTTAGGATCATGTTGTTTCATTTTTATATTTTTGTGAATTTCACAAATTTCCATCTATTGTTGACTTCTAACTTCATTCCATGTGGTCAAAGAACATATTTTGTATGATTTCAACACTTTTAATTTTACTGAGGTTTATTTTATGACCAAACATAAAATTTAAATACATAAGAAAAAAACACACAAAGCTGTGTGTCCCAAAACACAAAAATAAGGTAAAAAAGACAAATGGCAAATTAGAAAAAGATTTGCAACTTATGTCACAAAGTGTTAATGTGATGAAACAGGGATGCTCTTACGCTGTTGGAGGGCACACAAAATGGGGCAGTCCATATGGAGGGGAATTTACCAATGCCTAGCAAAATTATATCTGCATTTCCCCTCTTAGCCTGTACTCTGGCTTTTTAAATTTTCATGCCAAAGATACAATAGCAAAAATGCAAAATGAAGTCTACACAAGACAACTCATGGCAGCATTATTTCAGGGGAAGCCATCCAGATGCCCATCTGCAGAGAACTGGCTAAATAGACTGGGAAATTCACACAGCAGCGGCCTTTGCAGTGGTGAGAAGGAAAGGGAAAGTCCTGTGTACTCCGGACTCACCTCCCATTTTTCCGTTATTCTCAGGGCAGCTCCTATTACCGCCCCGGGGTGCTGCACACAACATCCCCGCTGCAGGGCCCTGTGTGTTGGATCTGCTCATCCTATCCTAAGGTGGAAAGGCAGCCGAGACTGGTTTGGCTCAGTGGACAGGCGTCGGTCTGCGGACTGGAAGGTCCCAGGTTCGGTTCCAGGTTCGATTGCGGGCACATCCCCCGGTGGGGGGTGTGCAGGAGGCTACTGGTCGATGTCTCTCTCTCATCGATGTTTCTAGCTCTCTATCTCTCTCTCTTCCTCTCTGTGAAAAATCAATAAAATATATTTTAAAAAAAAAAAAAAAGGTGGAAAGACAGAGGGGCTCAGCTGAGAACCGATGCGGAGCTGAACTGCGCCCCCAAGTGGCAGTTCTGGAGCAGTGCAGTAGAGGAACTGCAGCGCACGCCTTGGCCATAAAGTGACAAGTGTTTGCGGAAGAGGGAGAGGTCCGCTCCTCTCCTGCCTGCCAGCATTCCCACTGGTCACTCTGCCAAGGATTATTCGAATACCCTTCCCTAATCTCCACGCATCCATAAGGACAGAACCTGCAAGGAGCCGGCCCGCCTCGGCCTCCCCATCCTCCTAGGCGTTCAAGAGCACCTTCCCGGTGCAGGGTGGGCGGGCGGGCAGGGGTGCTGAGGTGTCAGCACGGGGAAGGGCAGAGGGGGCCAGACAGACACATGCACACAGGAAGACAGGCTGGCTCTGGGGGAAACACCTGGGGTCTCCTGAGAGTATGAGCTTAGAAACTAAAGTCAAACATTGTATTTTGCCAACGTCTAGGAAAGATCTGTACAAAGTTCAGAGGCTTGGGTGTCTTAAATGGATGCCTTGTCAAGAAACTTTAGTCAAGCCCTAGCTGGTCTGGCTCAGTGGATAGAGCATCAGCCTTCGGACTTAAGAGTCCCAGGTTTGATTCCGGTCAAGGGTGTCCAAGAGGCAGCCAATCATTGATTCTCTCTCATCATTGATGTTTCTATCTCTCTCTCCCTTCCTCTCTGAAATCAATAAAAAAATATATTTTTTAAAAAGCCAAAATGAAAACCAGCCACCCTTCCCCCTCCCCCCCCAATCTCTGGATTATCTCAATTGACCCTTATCCTTAGCTGAATTATCTCAACACTTGTCCTTCAGTGCCACTTTGAGAATTTTCATTCTTTCTTTTTTAAATATATTTTATTGACTTTTTACAGAGATGAAGGGAGAAGGATAGAGAGCCAGAAACATCGATGAGAGAGAAACATCGATCAGCTGCCTCCTGCACACCTCCCACTGGGGATGTGCCCACAATCAATGTACATGCCCTTACCGGAATCGAACCTGGGACCCTTCAGTCTGCAGGCCGACACTCTATCCACTGAGCCAAACCCGCCAAGGCGAGAATTTTCTTTTTAAGAACAGCTCAGATAAAGTCAGGGCCTCCTTCAAACAGGTAGGTCCAGAATTCCAAGAAAAACTCACCTGATGCAAAGCCAGAGAACCTGTGGGACACAATGGGCCCCTACTGGTCCCTGGCACCAGGCCCACAGGTGGTTCTGGGCGGGCTTCATTGGGGAAACCTGCTCACTATGGCAAGTAAGTATCGATAAACCTGCGGAGAATGTTTATGAGTTTACTTGAGCCAAATTGATCATTGCTGGGAAGCAACATCTCAACTGACTGAGAAAATGCTCTGGAGAACGGCCGTTTTGCAGCTTATGTTATACGTTACAATAAAAGGAGGAGCCGTGGGAGGGTTACATGACATACACTGGTGGTACATTAAGGGGGTGAGAGAAAGCAAAGTGGGGAAATCTCAGGGAGTGAAAAAAAGTAAAATGGAGGAACCCTTGTCTTACAGGAGAGTTAATAAGTAACACTTACCGCACATAGAGATGGTGTGCGGGGAACAGGTAACAGCGAGGGGTGCTGTGCTCCCCAGCTCGGTGCCCTGGGGGCGGGGAAAGGAGAGAATAGACTCACTCAGGTAGAGACTGGCCTTTATGGAGGAAGGTATAGGCCCAGGAGGGACTACCAGCCACAATTCACGTTTAGGGGAATTTTAATGTTCAGACCACCCTCTGGGGGCACTTTCGGCCTCTGAGCTTGTCAGGCCCGCCACACGGGCCCCTGAGCTCGTCAGGCTCAGGGAGGCCCCTTTCGTGTTCACACCGGCTCTCAGGGATATTCCTGTGCCAGAGGTGTCATTGCTTTTAGGATTCGTTCCTTGGATGGATTTCCCACAAGGAGGGTCCACTTAGAATCATGTCCATCTTGTCAAATCTAAACCTGAGAACGTGGTAGCTGTTGTTGTAGCCGCAGCCTCATCCACAAACCCACAGTTCCCTCCCGGGATTTCAAGGAGCCTGATGGCCAGGGCTCGCGTCTTATCTCGGCCGCTGGCTCTCAAGGCCCGTGTTTACACTCTCCAGTGAAGTAGCAGAGACACCTCTCAGACTCCATCGCCTCCGACGGCTGTCACCACCGTCCAAATGGAAGTCAGAAGATCCTGGAGACAGAAATCCACCCTCCTGCCTCCTCATCCTGGCGATGTGCCATATTTGGGGCTATATACGAATCTACATGTTTTCTGAAAAAAAGGTATACAGCTTAAAGTGCGCATGGACCCAGAAGAAAACAAGAATCCCTATCAGGGATGACTGTCCAACGTTGGCAGACAGAGTGAGAGTGTGCATGGAAGACGGGTTTTAGGTTGACCCCGGGGATTCCACTCCCCGCTCCAGGGCCCTGTCTCTGTCCATCTTGGTCAGAGTCAGAGCCTGGGTCTTGTCAAGGAGCCAACCACCAGCCCTTTGCCCTTGATGTCTACACATCAAGTCTGCATTCAGACAAAGGAAGGAAAACACTCTTTGCCCAGAGGGAAATGGGCAAGATCTCTGAGGATTTCTTTTTTAAGAAGAACCTAAAAACTTCTGAGAGGTCAGGGCCTGACCATGCACCCGGGTGGGGTGGGCAGGTGTGTAGACCAGTGTTCTTCAAACTATAACATGCGGTCTGGCTGGCGTGGCTCAGTGGTTGAGCGTCAACCTATGAGCCAGGAGGTCACAGTTCAATTCCCAGTCAAGGCACATACCCAGGTTTCGGTCTCAATCCCCAGTAGGGCTTGTGCAGGAGGCAGCTGACCAATGATTCTCTCTCATCATTGATGTTTCTCTCCTCTCTCTCTCTCTCTCTCTCTCTCTCTCTCTCTCTCTCTCGTCTTCCTCTCTGAAATCAATAAAAATATATCTTTAAAAACTGTAACATGCACACAAATCCCTGGAGATCTTATTAAAATTTAGATTCTGACTCAGGAGTCTGAGGTGGATGCTGAGAGTCAGTATTTCTAACAAGCTCCTGCATGATGCCCGCCGCTGGCCTGTGAACCTCGCTGGGATTCATGGGCCTCTGAAACCCTCCCTCCTGGCCTCCTCTCCCAAGCCCACTTCATGATGGCCCCGTCTCCTGGGTCCCCGCAGCCCCGCACACAGCCTCCAGCTCCCCGGGGCACCATCCTCACTGGCAGCGCTGAACTGTATATGAAGGGGAAGCCTCCCTGTCTGCAGCTTGTTCCCTGGGCTCCCTGTCCCGAGGTCGGTGCCAGAGCCAACCTTCCTGTGCCCCCGAGGTGGCCTGTACACCGGGATGCCCAGGAAGCACCAGGTGGATCCAGACCTGCCTCCTGGGTCTTTTCTTCCCAGCGGGAGACCTGACAGCAGAGGGGCAGCCTCTAGGGCAGTGGGGCCCTCCCCATGCTCAGAGGGGCCCTGGGCGTGTCTGAGAGTCAGCATCAGGGCCAGGAGGTTGTCCTGCTGGAGAAGCCCTTTACACAGCAGGTGGGTGTGGGGCGGGGGGTGCCTGCCTGGAGGCAGCACATTGGGGAAATGGCAGGGTCACGTGTGGCTAGGGGTGGCAAGGGTCGGGGAGAGTGCAGCCGGGCCATGGGTGGTCCTGGGGCCTCTTGAAGGAGACTGAGGGCAGCAGGGAGCCGTGCAGCGGTCTGAGCAAGGGGGTGACCTGGTCAGTGTGCGACCTGCAGTCAGATGTGGAACTGGAGGCAGGAGCCACGTCAGACAGAGGCTGGGCAGAGGCTGGGTGGGTGGGGAGTGGCGTGTGGGGAAGGTGACAGAGGAGGGACCTCAGAGCTGTGAGGATGAGAGGGGACACTGGGGCCAGGCACCCTGCATCCTGGCTTCTCTGAGGGAGTGCTGGCGGCCCCTGTCCCCAGCCCAGCTGCTGGGCAGATGTGTGCAGGGTGCAGGGTGCAGGGCGGGGCTGAGGCCGAGCAGGGGCAGATTCAGCTCGGGGCCCAGCACCCATCCCGGGCCTGGCCCAAAATAGAAGGTTCAGGTGCACATTCAGTGGGGGCTTTGAACAAACCCCTCCAGGTCCCTGGCCTCCGTTTCCCTGCCTTAAAGTCCAGGACTGGACTGTGAGTTTGACCCGGGGTCTGGGTAGTCCCTGCTGTGGGCAGAGAAAAGGAAGGACCCTTGGCACAGCCTGGCCCACATCAGAGCCTCTGGGATGGGTGTGCAGTGCCCGATCAGATGTGGGTTTTTCTTTCAAGGGGCACACACTGGGCTTGGGGCTGCCATGCATTCACTGAGAGCAGGAAATTCAGACAGCGGTGTTTCTTCCTGGAAAAGGTGGCTGGCAAGTGCCTGGAGTGTGGCCCACCTGGAATCTCCAGGGCTCTGGGCCTCCCTCATTCAGTCAGCGGAACTCAGCAGCCTTTGGCCACCTGGGACAGACAGGACAGGGGGCCCTGCTCCAGTCCTTCCGTTTACAGAGCTCCTCCCAGCCCAGGATCTCATCACGGCATCCCGGATGCAGGCAGGACAGGAACTAAAGTATCCTATGTCCTTGGAAACTGAGGCCCCGAGGGGAGAAATGACTTGCCCAAGTGCATACAACTAGTCAGGGCAGGTCTGGACTTTGAATGGAGGTTGGTCTGAGCCCATGATGTCAGTGTGTCTGAGAACAAGGCTTGGCAGGTGGATGCATGCCACCTGGCTGCCATGAGCAGTCATGCCATGCTCTCCTCTCACCCCTTCAGCAGAGGCCTTTGTGAGCGGCCAGGAGCACACCCCATGATCGTGGTGGACTCTGGGTTCACGGGATTCCTGGCGCCGGAGCCAGTTCAGGCCTCAGCAGTTCCTCAGCCCTAGGTGCCTAGCCCGTTCTCGGCGCTGCGCTGGGAACATAGCAGTGAACAACAACAGTCTGGCCCTCACGGGGTTCTTAGATTTGACTTGGAATAAGAGCTAAATTTCCTTGCGGCTACAAGGCTTTGGCAAGCATGGGACTCCCAACCCGAGTCTGTTGGCTCATCTGAAAAAGTAGACATTTGAAGAAGTGTGAGGAATGCCTCGTGCTCCGGGCAACCACCAAATATTCCCAACCTCCCTCCCCACACAAACACACGGAAGGAACCTGGGTCCAAAAGGCACAGTGACGTGCCCAAGGTCACGTGAGTATCCCTGGCAGAGATGGGACCCAAACTCCTTCCCGCTCCTTGGGTAGTTGACTCTTTCTCTGCCCAGGGGATCCCACACTCGTCTGGGGCAGAGATCTTAACCGTCGGGCAGTGGGCAACATGTAGGCTCATCAACCAACTCCAAGCCTGGAGACGAGCAGGGGGAGGGGAGGGGCAGGTAGGCAGGTGGGACCATCTGTGGGGATATAGCCCCCCGGGCTGGCTCTGGGCTCAAAGGTAAGAGAACCAGTCTTGGGTGCCACTGGCTCATTAGAGAAAACTGTTTAATGGTTTAGGAATGTGTACACTCTGGCTCTGTTAAGTTTCCATAAAGGCAACTTTCCCATGTTTTTAAAAATAGATGTGACATAAAGGTTTATATAAACAGATAATGTAAATTCCCAAGGTAAATGGCATCCTTGGGCTGGCTAAGGCACTCCCCGCCCCAAACAGTCCAGAACAGTGGGGCTCAGATCGTCCCTAAGAGCCCCCGGCCGCTCCCCGGCAGCCCTCCAGGAGAAGAGTGACTGAATTCAATATGAATTAGGAGCTTCCTCCAGCTCCGCGTCTGCCGGGGCTTGTGCCTTTGGGGTCAGTCCCCACCCCTACCCCATCCCCACCCCCGAGGACAGGGGACCACCTCTCTGGCTTAGGAGTCAGGATCACGTGTCTCTTGCCCACCCCAGTCCTCCTCCCATAACCATATCAACTTCCCTCTTGTTCTCCCTCAGCCCATGTCACATCTGCCTCACCCAGACCACTGCCCTTCCCCAGGCCTGGCTGCCAGGACACTTCCTTGATGTCCTTCCCCTGCTCCCTCTCCCACACCCTGGCCCCTCCCCACCTACTCCTGCTCTTAGGTGATTTATAAACAAAGAGCAAGCCCTGGCTGGTGTGGCTCAGTTGGTTGGAGCATCATCCCATGCACAGGAGGGTTGCAGGTTCGATTCCCTCTCTACAAGTAAAATAAATAAACTAATAAAATAAAATAAATAGAGATTAAAGTGTTCTCTTGCCCCAGAGGCTGCTGGGGAAGGAAACAGAAACAAGTCTTACTTGCTGTCTCATATACTTCCCTCATTTTCTTACTCCAACTGACACAGGATTAAGGCCCAGAGATAGAGGCCCAGCCTGACGGGCACACAGAGCAGGGACCCCACGTGGCACGCAGTCAATGCCTCGCCCTCAGCACTAGCATGTGTGTCTGAGGGTGCGGGCATCTCTCTCGGAGCATAAGGAAATGGCCTCAGCCCAGGAGTGGGTGGAGGAACCTCACAGGCGGAGGCGGAAGGGAAGAACTCATTCCTGCTGGAGAGAACTATGAACAAGAGATTAGCTTGGGGCGGGGCCAGTTCTAAGGGGTGTCCAGCTGGGTCATCTGTGGGATTATAAGTGACATGAATAAAAGGGCAGGGTAAGTGGAGGCGGGGCCGGAAGGGTAAGTGGAGGGGGGCAGGATGGTCCTGGGGGACAGGCAGGTGCTGGAACGAAGCCAGGGTGGAGCTGTGAAGGCCTTGGGCTTCTGGGTCAAGTGTGGACAGCACTCCAGGTACCCTAGGGCCCCCTGAAAGGTGTTGGGGGGAGTGGCAGGACCAGGAGTGACCTTTCACGGTGGACACTGACGGCCGCAGGAGGGGGTTGGGGCAGCGAGACTAGAAGCCCAGGAGCCAAGGTCAGGGAGACGGCCAGGTGAGAGGCTGCGAGGCCCAGAGTTTCAGACGTCTGTTTCCTTGGTTTCTGGGTAAACCAAGGGGTGACCAGTGAGCAGCCTCCCTGGTCCCAGGCTAGGTCGCTCTTCCTTCCCCTTCTAAGCCAAGGCTTTGCAGGGCTTCAGGCCTCCTGCCCCCAGGACGGGGGTTGTGGTGGCTCACATTCCAAAGTGACAAATGAGCCTGTCACCTGCCAGCTACCTGTTCCTGTGCCTCCTCGCCAAGGACATCCATCTGAGGGGTAGAAGGACCTCCCTTTCCCTAAACCCTATGCGGCTGGGTTCCTGTGCTCTCGGCTGGAACTGGGGCTGCAAGTCAATCATAGGGATGCAGGCCCATGCCTCTGCTCCAAGACCCCAAAAACAGCAGGTAGGGCTTCGTGAGACATTTTCTAGCTGGGGCCTCAATTCAACGCCCAGCTCTGCCCAAATACTAGCCCCTAGCAGAGAGGTCATGGGGCTGGAGGACCTTTGCCCTTGACCTTAATGGAACCCTCTTCAAGGAACCCCTCGGTGACAGGCACTTTCTACTCTGCAGGTGGAGTCCAGGCACTGCAATGGAGGGGCCGGGCAGGCACCAACTCCCTGCCAGCAACTGGCCCCATTCATCAGCAAGGCCACTGAGGACTGAAGCCAGGCAGCCTTCTTGCTCCCACCCACCCCACCCCGGCCCAAAATGGGCTGATTCCCCTAAGTGCAGACCCCTGCTCAGCAGCTCCTGGCCCAACCGGCTAACATCCTTCCCAGCCAGAACCAGGCTCAGCAGTTCCACGGATGCCTCCTGCTTGAAAGGGAGCCCCCAGCCTCATGTCTGTCTCGGCCATCCATGCCCGACCCTGACTCATCAGACTGCTGCAGGGCTACTGCAAAGGTCTGGCTTCTTGCTCTGCAGTCGGGCCTGCCCAGGGGAGGGGCCAACGCAGACCAAGGTGCTTGGAGTAGAAGGCCAGGGGAGTCCGCTGGAGCGCCACAGCCTGCCTTGGGGACTGGGGCTGAGCCTGGGGTGCTGCGGGCCCGACAGGCTCTGGGCTGCCTCTCCATGATCGGCCTCGCAGTTCATTTCCTGAGGCCCCACACTGAGGCCAGAGGGGCTGAACGGGGCTGACATGGGAGAACTGGGACTGCCTTAGGAAGATCACCTAAGTCCAGACCCTGGGATCCTCTGAGCTACACCAGCGTCTGGTGCTGCTTCGAAGACCCTCAGTGACCTCGGCTCCACCCTGCCTTACCTCAGCACCTGTGCATGTGGAGCTGGCTGAGGGCAGGTGGGGGGAGGGAGGAGCACGCGGAAAGGGGGCGAGGATGGGGTGGTGAAATGCCCAGGCCCAGAGCTTCGAGGCCTCGCCCCTTTTGTTTGGGAAACTCTAAGCTAGACTGGAGAGGTGGAGAGCTGGTGCTCTAAACATGACAGGAAAGATTTCTCAGACCTGAGCCTCAAGGATGCAAGATTTTACTTTTCCCTTAAATGCCCACATTCCTATCTCATTCCCCAACCCCCAAGCTTCTGAGACCCCAGAACTGAAGAATTAGCTGTTTTTGCAACCTGAGTGACAAAACTTTGGGCCCCAAGCCAGCAGACAGTCCCTGCTTGGCCATGACCCTACACTTTTGTGACTGAAAACAAGAAACTACATGGAAAACTTGAGAGGTCTTGCTAAGGCAGCAAGTTGGACCCATGGTGTCTGTGAGCTTAGAGCTGGCAGTGAAGAAGGTTCCTGGCCTGAAAGGAGTTAGGGCTTCCCTGGGCTGTGCTCAGAAACCACCTATTGGCTGGTTGCTCTGCTCTCTGCAGCTACATATGGAGGCCCTGGAATGACCTGGGCACCAGTGACATCCCTGGGAGGCAGCCACCTGCTGCTACGGCTGCAGCAGACCCAGGTGTGAAATGGTCAGAACTCGTCTGTATAAAGCAGGGGAGGCACAGTCCAGGCCCCGCTCCAGCTGTGGTCCGCACTGTGAACTCGAGCCGGTCCTGAAATGTAAGAGCGTGAAGGCAACAGCCACTGACTGGCAGGGCGGGCCCACACCCTGCCCTGTGACAGCAGGCCTCCTGCAGAGGAATCCTGCTTCTCCTTTCCTCGGGGTAGCTTTCCCATCAAGCATCCAGGCCATGGGATGAATGACTCCAGGACTTTATCCAGCTGCTCTAGAACCACTGGTGCCCTGGAGGGCCAGCTGTGGAGGGCTGGGCTTGGCAGACCAGAGCAAGGAGAAGGGGAGGCCCCTGCCTGCCTGCCCTGCACCCCCGTCAGCACCCGCAGCCCCAGCTTTCTCCAATGTCCTTGCTATCCAGCTGGATGTGGTCGGTGCTCTTCTCACTGAGCAGAGGACCCCCGTGCCTCATGACCAGCTCTGTGGCCATCCTCACGAAGGCCTCCTCCACGTTGCTCGAGTCCTTGGCAGACGTCTCAATGGCACACAGGATGTCATAGTGCTCCACCAGGCTCTGCGCTTCAGCCAGGGGGACCTCCCGGAGCTCGCCAAGGTCCGACTTGTTCCCTGCAGGGAAAGGCCAGGAGCAGCGTGGTGAGGTCGGCTGGTGCAGGGAAGCCCTGTCCTACCTGGCAGGGCCAAGCTGACAAGCCCAATCCCACCCGATGCCCTCTGTCAACTACTAGTTGTGCACAGTGATCTTTAAAACAACCAGACTTTTATTTTAAAGCTGTTATTCTATCCTTTAGTCCACCCCGCTCTTTGTTTTTAACCTTTGCCAGAGGATTGTATATTTTGACTCTTTCTAAGAAATAGAAGCAGTAAAATTTAGGTAAACGAATACCATACTGTAAAGCTAGAAGAAAATCTGGGTAGAAACTCCAGTTTCCTATCACTTAGGACAGTGGTCGGCAAACTGCGGCTTGCGAGCCACATGCGGCTCTTTGGCCCCTTGAGTGTGGCTCTTCCACAAAATACCACGTGCGGGCGATTGAAACTTCATGGCCCATGCGCAGAAGTCGGTTTTCGGCTCTCAAAAGAAATTTCAATTGTTGTACTGTTGATATTTGGCTCTCTTGACTAATGAGTTTGCCGACCACTGACTTAGGAAGCCTCCATTTCCCCATCAATGATGCCACCCTCTACAGAGCAGGGATTAAATGATACAACAAATATGAAAACAACTGGCATCTGGCAGGTACTCCATAAATGTGTAAGTTAAAGAAATCTGGCACTGCTCTTTTTGTGTGTTTTTTGGTTTTTGTTTTTTTGCTAAAATTCTGTTACTATGCTTATTATTTATTCTCTCCTATTTTTCTACTACTAAGAACACAGACTACCACTTTACCTGAGAGAACATCTTTGGCTTCTCCTATAGGTGTGAGATGTCTCATTACATTCTAAATCATCTGGTAAACTACTCCTTGACCCAATTTTTAAAAGAATTTTTTAAAGTTTCTAAGTGGTTGACTTTTATAATGTGATTATAGGGAGGACAAAAAAATAGATAAATGTCTATAAATATCTGAAATTTCTTTGGTAACCTTAAATGATGTAGCAACCAATTTCAATGTGTGAAACTGATCCTAATTTCAAAAAGAAAAAAAGCGTATGTTGTTTAGGAGTAATTATAAATCTGAATACAGGTCAGCTATTTGATTTTACTCAGGAAATGTCAACATTTTTAGATGTGAAAATGGTACTGTTGTCATATATTTTTAAGTGTTTAGGAATCGCTTGAAAAATAACACAAGGGAGGGAGGAGATGCAGGTGGAGGTGAAATGTGACAGGAGTTGCTGAAGCTGGGTGATGGGTATCTAAGGTTCGTTACACTAGGTTATTTCTGTATTTGTGGAAAATACTCGACAATAAAATGTCTTATTTCAAATGTCCTGGGTAAGAGGGACGTGGAAGGCTGGGTAGGGAGAGCTCCATCACTGCCCAGGCAGACGAGCTCCGCTGACCCTCTCACCCGTCCAGGCAGGCTGTGTGGGAACAAGCCACCTTCCCCAGCTGGAGCGACATCCAGGACCCACCTGTACAACCTCATCTTAGAAAAACCAGTCTGACTGCTGAGGGGAGGACCCAGGGGTCACACAAGTGGTCCAAAGCTTCTGGAGCCCAGTTCTGGGAAGTTTATGTAGGGAAAAAAATGGAAAATGGAGGTATCCGCATCTCTGCAACATAGTTCTCAAAGTGGGGTCCCCGAGCCGGCAACAGGTATGTCCCAGATGTCACCTGGGAACTTGTTAGAAATGCGCATTCCTGGGCCTCACCCAGACCTCCTGAACTGAATGCTCTGGAAGTGGTGCCCAGCATCTGCGCTTTACGGCTTTGGAGGCATGGGAACATTTGAGGAGCCCTACTCTGCTGAATTACGGTTAGTAGAACTAAACTCAAACTTCACATGTGTATGCTCACAGACTGTGTGAACTGAGAAATTATTTCACTTCTCAATAAGCCAGTCAATGAAAGAAAAATTCCACATGATATCACTCATTTGTGGATAATAAAGAACTTTATAAACTGATGAACAAAAAGATAGATACAGAGGCAGTAAAGCATCAGACTGTCAATTTATAGCGGGAAGGTTAGGCAGAGGTGGGGGAGATAAGAGATCAACCGAAGGACTTGTATGCATGCATATAAGCATAACCAATAGACGCAAAACACTGGGGGGTGAGGGCATGTATGGGAGTGGGACGGGGGGGGGAGGTGTGCAATGGTAAGATATGTACACATATAATACCTTAATTAAAAAAATGGAAAAAAAAAAAAGAAATTATTTCACTTCTCTGAGCCTCATGCCCACACCCTGACAAATAAGGAGTAGCCAGATTATGGGAATTAAATCCAAAGACACGTGTGACGACTTAACCAGTGTTAACCACTGTGCAGATACAGCACACTGCAAATCAAATTTTAGCTTCCTTTCTTCCCAAATTCCAATTTTAAATATAACTTTACAAGTGACTAGCAGAATCAGAATGTCAAGTTCTGGCTCCGTTCCTGCCTGGATAAGCGCAGCCCCTCTCTGCGCTCTGGCTTGCCTTTGTTTAAAAAGGAGAGAGAAGCCCTAGCCAGTTTGGCTCAGTGGATAGAGTGTTGGCCTGCAGACCAAAGAGTCCCGGGTTCGATTGCCGTTAAGGGCACATGCCTTGGTTGCAGGCTCCTCCCCAGCCTGGGCCCTGGTCAGGGCACATGCAGGAGGCAACCAATTGATGTGTTTCTCTCCCATTGATGTTTCGCTCTGTCCTTTCCTCTCTCTAAAAGATCAATGGAAAAATATCCTTGGGTGAGGATTAAAAAGAGAGAGAGAGAGAGAGCGCGAGAGAGCGCGAGAGAGCGCCCAGCCAGTGTGGCTCAATGGTTGAGCATCGACCTATGAACCAGGAAGTCACGGTTCGATTCCAGTCAGGGCACATGCTGGGTTGCAGGCTCGATCCCTCATAGGGGGGTGTGCAGAAGGCAGCCGATCAACGATTCTTTCTCACCATTGATGTTTCTATCTCTCCCTCTCCCTTCCTCTCTGTAAAAAATCAATAAAATATATCTAAAAAAAAAAAAAAGGAGAAACTGAGACAGACGGGATCTGTGGCCCCAAGGAACCCTGCCAGCCCCGACTTCCTCCCTCCCAGCTCACCGATCAGCAGCTGCACAATGTTGGAGCCAGCGTACTTCCTCACGTCCTCGATCCAATGAGGCACTGACAGAAAGGAGCTCCTCTTGGTGATGTCGTAAGCAAGAATGGCCCCGTTCGCGCTGCGGTAGTAGCTCTGGGTGATGGTGCGGAATCGCTCCTGGCCGGCAGTGTCCCAGATCTGCAGCTAAAGAAACAGGGCCTCCCATGAACCGGATGACATGGCCGGGACAGGGAGGGCAACCCCACACACCCATGCCCAAAGCACTGGTTCCAATGGGCAGGCCACCAGCCCACACCTTGACTGGAATTACACAGAAGGTCTAGAAGGAGGAGAGAGAAACGAGAGAGAGAGAGAGAGAGAACCCCAGAACTAGGGTTCTCTATCTGACTCAGAAATACCCAGGAATATGCTCACTACTTGGTGGTAAGGGAGGCCTAGGCTGTGTCAATGAGAGCTTAGGGGAAGCAGTGGGCAGAGCCCTTGCTGGGGCCTTTACCAGCAATTGACCCATCTTGACCAAAAGCAAAAACCTTGGCATCTTTTCCTGCCATGTCTTCACTTAACAACACTCATTAGCGCCCACTACCCAGCCCTCCTGGACACTGGCCACGCAGGAGAGGTACCTGTGTGTGGCAGGAGCTTCCCTAGCCTGCTATAGAGGCAGCAGTCTGGCAAGATAGACACAAGATAGAGCAGGGCAGACCTGGCCCTACACTGTGCCCAGACGAGGAGGCCTCCCACTCTAGGACTAGGACTGGGAGAGACTGGGCAGGCATCGGAGCAGGCAGGTACCAGGGCTCTCAGGAGCTCAGGGATTGCCTTCTCCACTCCTAAGTCACAGGTTCTCGGGGCTCTCTGAGGACGAACACGAGCCTTTGGCCCACACTGGGCTGCAGGTCCCTCCCTCCTCCTTTGCTGGTGAAAGTACTGTCAGTGCCTCTATCTAGTTCTCACGGTGTCAGAGGCCCTCTAGTCTGTCCGGAGTGGGACAGACCTCAGGGGTCTCAGGCAGTTCCTGGGGGCAGGGATAATGACCCTCTCCTTATGGAGGTGACAAGCTTTTCCCTAGGCCCCACCAAGAAAAGTCTGAGAGTTAACCTCTGGGCCACATAAAATCCTCCAGTCCCGAGGATTCCTCTTTACTCTTCAGCTCTAAGAGGCTACAAGGAAACCAGGCTCCAGACCCCACAGCTTATGCTGTCTGCTAGCTCATGCATGGGGTGAAGCAAAAGGTGTAAACATTGACACTACACAAACCTGGGATCCAAGTGACCAAGCACTCATCTCCACACCCCAGAGGAGAGCATATAACACTACAGACAGAGGCTGAACAAACATGGAAAAAAGCAACTTGGAGGAAACAGAAATTATGCAAAAGCAAAAACCTCAAAAGCAATCATCAAGAGTTTCAAAGATAGGAAAGATCTGTGAAACAATAAACACTTTAAGTAGAGGGAACATTCAGAAATAAAAAAGAGCTCTTGAAAATTAACTATATAACATAAATGAGTAATACAACGTAAGGGTTGGGAGATAAAAGTTGAAGAAATCCCTCCATAGTAAAGAAAAAAATACAGAGATGGAAAAGAGAGAAAAGAAAATTGTAGAACCAGCCTAGGAGGTACAATATGTGATAGTAATAGGTTCGGGGAGGGGGGGGGCGTAAAATCAAAGAAATACTTCAAGAAAATGCCCCAGAACTGATTGAAAGGATCCACTAAGCACACACACAATGAAGGAAAACAGACCCACACAAAACACATGACTGAGAATTCCAGAACAATAGGAAAGAAAAACTTCCAGAGTAAAAACAGAAAAAGAAAATACAGGTTTCAAGATTCACATGGTATTATATATTCAATCAAACAATGCCTAAAATTATGAGGGAAAATTATTTCCAATCTAGAATTCTTTACTCAATCAACTATCAGTCAAGTGTGATGGCTTAATAAAGGTATTTTCAGGCATGTAGGCCTCAAAAAATGTACCTTCCTAACCACCCTTTATCAGGAAACTACTGAAGGTTCCTCTACCTAAAGAAACCAATCAAAATTAAGAAAATGTGGGCTTCAGAAAACAGAGAATTCAACTCAAAAGAGAAGCAAAGGGAATCCCTAAGTGAGATCCTAAGACAACAGCCAAGCAGGGAATGTGGATGCTAACCCACCCAGAGCAGGCCCAGAGCTCCAGGACAACTTCCAGCTCTGGCACAGTGATCAGTAGCAGACAAACCTTCCCTCCGTAAACAACCATTAGACTGAGGAAAACAGGGAGGCTGCCATTTTCAGGATGTAAACAACAAGCAGCACAAAACTGTAACCCTGAAGGAAGCAAAACTCATGAAATGTACCTCATGATCACCAAAACTCTCTACCAAGGGCGGTTTCCTAACCACAGGACAGTGGGATAGAATCCAAGCAGAGCATGGTGGTCCCACTGAGCCAGGGAGGCAAAGGTCAGCATCTCTGGATGTGATGGATGGAGCAATGCAGGGGGTGTGAGAGCCCAAAAGTCTATGTGGGGGAGTTCCCAGTGAGTCCTCACCTGAGGACTCCATGCACAGGATCAGACTACCAGAATCTTACCAGAGTGGCTCCAATGGGGTTGAGAATAGACCAAACATAGAAATAGAGGTTGAGCAGTGCTAGGGGATGCTGAAGTTCCCCCAGCCCCCCCCCCCAGACACATCAAGGTGCCTCTTTATCACCTTGTTAATGACCCTGATATTAAGCTGAGACATCAGGAAGGCTGTATACTATGAGTGAGAACCATGGCTGGAGGAAGGCCTTCATAAACCTGCCCCAACAAAGCCTAAAACCAAGACCCAATGTAAGTCTCAGGTTTGGAAGCTAAGTTCTGTCAGGTTAGAGAGGCAAAACAAACATCCTCGAACACTAACAAAACATAAAAACAAACATACACAGGTTCAAAGTGATCAACTGGTGATTTAATTAACTACTAAGATCCTGCACGAGCCAGGGAGGAGCCTGCAACCCAGGCATGTACCCTTGACTGGAATCGAACCTGGGACCCTTCAGTCCGCAGGCCAATGATCTACACACTGAGCCAAACCAGCTAGGCAAGAAAACATATATATATATATATATATATATATATATATATATATATATATATATATATATATATATTTTAATTGATTTCAGAGAGAAAGGAAGAGGGAGAGAGAGAGAAACATTAATGATGAGAGAATCATTGATTGGCTGCCTCCTGCATGTCCCCTATTCGGGATCGAGCCCGCAACCTGGGCATGTGTCCTTGACCAGAATCGAACCTGGGACCCTTCAGTCCACAAGCTGACGCTCTATCCACTGAGCCAAACCGGCTAGGGCCATATATTTTTTTAAAAAAACAAAAGCAAAAACAAAAAAACACACAACCAACCCAAATTAAAAATAAGAGAGAGGTAACAGCCTCTCCACTCCTCTGACGAGTGTCACGGAGTCCTCTTTCACTATGACTTCCTATAGTTGCATTGCCAGTTGTGGGCCTCCTCATCCTTCCAGGGCATGGGTGGGCACCTTGCACTTCAGAGCAAGAGGCACCTACCGCACACCACCGTTCATGGGGGCTTGGAGGACTGTGGTGTGCCAATGTCCTCCGTCTGCTTCATGTCCTCACCCCTCCTCTGGGGGCTACAGAGGTGGCTATGTGGGCACCATGGCTGGGCCCCACAGGCTTCTGGTGGGCAACGAGACAGTGACCATGCAGAACCTCAAGACCTCAGTGCCTCACACCTGGAGAAGTTACGTGCCCTGGAGGAGGCCAACAGGTGACCTGGAGGTGAAGATCATGACTGGCACCAGAAGCAGGCACCCGGGGTGCCTGTGACTAAGGCCACTACTACCAGACCATTGGTGATCTCTGAGACAAGATTCTTGGTGCCACCATTGAGAACTCCAAGACTGTCCTACAGATTAACAATGCCGTCTGGCTGGGGGTGACTTCCAACCAAGTTCGAGGTAGAGCAGGCCCCACGCGTGAGCATGGAGGCTGACATCAATGGCCTGTGCAAAGAGCTGGAGGAGCTGACCAAGGCAGGAGCAGATCTGGAGATGCAGACTGAAGGCATGAAGGAAGAGCTGGCCTACCTGAAGAACCATGAGGAGGAAATCAGTGCCCTAAAGGGCCAGATGGTGACAAGGTCAGTGTGGAGGTGGATTCCGCTCCAGCACTGACCTGCTAAGATCCTGAGTGATATGAGAAACCTGGTCATGGTTGAGAAGAACTGGAAGGATGCTGACCTGGTTCACCAGACAGACTGAGGAGCTGAACCAGGAGGTCGCTGGCCACACAGAGTAACTGCCGATTTAGCCCATTAGCAAGACTGCCCCGGCCGGGTAGCTCAGTTGGTTAGAGCATTGTCCGGATACACCAAGGTTACAGTTTGATCTCTGGTCAGGGCACACACAAGAAGCAACCAATGAATGCATAAATAAGTGAAACAACAAACTGATGTTTCTCTTTCTCTCTCTCTCTTTAAAAAAAAAGAAAAAAACCGATTAGCAAGACAGAGGTCACCCACCGGTCTGGAGATCAAGCTTCAGTTCAGCTCAGCATGAAAGCCACCCTAGAAGGCATGCTGGCTGAAACACAGGCTTGCTTTAGAGCCCAGCTGACAGATCCAGGCGCTTATCAGCAGTATCCAAGCCTAGCAGAGTGACATTTGTGCTGGCACTAAGCGTCAGAACCTGGAGTAACAGCAACTCTTGACATCAAGACATAGCTGGAGCAGGAGATCGCCACCTACCACAGCCTGTTTCAGGGCCAGGATGCCTATCACCAGCCTGCCCATCACCGAGACTGCCTGAGTCCTGCAGCCTCCTGGGCTTCCGGCTTCCAGCAGAAGGATGCTCTGGAAGGGAGGGAGCCTTGCCCCTGGCTCTTCCTCTGGCCTGTCAATAAAATGTTATGGCTCAAGGGAGGAAAAAAATAAGCAGAGAACCTGAGTGGACACTTCTCCAAAGAGAATGTACAGATGGCCAATAGACACTCCCCCCTTCCTCTCTCTAAACATGTCCTTGGGTGAGGATTAAAAATAAATTTAAAAATGATGCCAAAATGGCCCATATATAGATTTAATAGACAAATACTTTGAAACAGTTATTGTAAATATAATTAAAAAACTAAAGGAAGATATGGTCAAAGAATTAGAGCAAATATGATCATAATAAGTGAGTAAATAGGGGATTTCAGCAAAAAAAATGAAAATAATTTTTAAAGATATTTAAAAGAGACCCGAGGTTCTAGAACTTAGAAGTACAATAAGTGAAGTGGAATATTCGTTCAATAATGTTAACAGCAGCATGAAAATGCAAAAAAAAAGAACCAGTGAATTTTAAGAAAAATCAATAGAAATATTCAATCTGAAGAATAAGGGAAAAATATTGAAAAAAATGAACAGGGATCTGTGGGACAATATCAAACAGTCTCATATTCACATAATTGCAGTCCCAGAAGTAGAAAATATTGAGAATGTAGCAGAACTAATGACTGAAATTGCAAATTTGATGAAACGACTAACTTAATTATCAAAAAAACTCAGCAAACCCCAAGCAGAAGAAATACAAAATATATCAGGGGAGACCATAGCCAAACTGATAAAAACCAAAAGTAAAAAAGAAATTCTTAAACCAGTTGGGAGGAATAAAAATACATAAAGGAACAACAACAAAAATGACAAGTGACTTCTCATCAGAAATAATGAATACCAGAAGACAGTGCTGAGAAGTGTTGAAAAGGAAAAAAAGGAACCTAAAGAAAAAACTCTCAGCACCAAAGTCTATCCAGGAAAAAAGAAAATCTCTCAAAAATGAGGGTTAAATAAAGATCTTTTCCGATAAATGACAGTGAAGAGAATCTCCCTGGGAGACTTGTGTCTGTCTGGCTTTCTCCATGTGTCCAGCACCCAGCACAGTGTCTGGCATGTAGAAGGCGCTCCATAAACATATGGTGGATGGAGGAGTACTGTTTCTGCCCTTACAAGCCTCTTACCCTGCGCTGCCTGCTCTCCATCTAGTAGCTGGACGATAGGCCCTCATTTAGGAAACCAGCTACCCCACCCCCCAGAGGCACTCTCCTGTACTCTCATTTGACAAACAGGCAGGAACTTTGTACTGTGAACTGTACCTGCGCCCTCACTCCTTAACTGTCTCACCCCCCACCTGGCACACCTCCAGCTTCTCTCCCTGCCACGCTTTCTCTTTAGGGGAAACTGCCTTGGCTGCTGATATCTGGAGTGAAGTCCAGAAGAATCTGCTGGGCAAAAAGGGTTGAAGTGAGGTCCAGTTAGGATGGCAATGGCTCCCAGAGGGTGTCAGCTCAGAAGATAGGAGCGCCCGCCTCCCACTCAACAGGGGATGGTCAGGTAAGTTTCAAATGGGGAGGGTGGGGTGGGGGTTTCAAGAGAGCAAGAGTCCTTGTTTCCATCCTTCTTTTGCCTTGGTGGCGAGCAAGCTCCAGCCCACCAACTGCTGTCTCAGTCAGGGAAGCGCAGTCTCCATGACGTTTATTTTCTCTTCTAAGTTCCACACCTAACAACTCCCAGTGTACACTGTCCCTCTGAGTCCCCACACCCATGGTGGGGTATTATCATTATCTCCTTTTTCTAAGATAGAATGCATTCATCTTGATCTTTTGGTGAACTCCTACCAAACCTTCAGGACCCCAGTTCAAAAGTCATGTGGTCAGGTCCTAACCGGTTAGGCTCAGTGGATAGAGCGTCAGCCTATGGACTCAAGGGTCCCAGGTTCAATTCTGGTCAAGGGCATGTTCTTTGGTTGCGGGCACATCCCCAGAGGAGAGTGTGCAGGAGGCAGCTGATTCATCCATGTTTCTAACTCTATCCTTCTCCCTTCCTCTCTGTAAAAAAGTCAATAAAATATATTTTAAAAAAAAAAAAGTCACGTGGTCAGTAGAGCTCTCCCTGACACACAGGCCTGGGTCCCACCCTAGCAGAATTCATTCTTTCCGTCATGCTCCCATACCCTTTAATTCTTGACTCTAGAACAGCCCTCACCACAGAATATGTTAGCCATTTAAGTCAAATGTCCCAAACTAAGGTGTCTTTGGGGCCCAGGCAGGGAACATAAAATGCACCCTGAGACATGGGTGCACCGATAGGACGATAGTAGACACTGCAAACCTCAGTCCTCTCAACTGAGCTGTCCTGCTGCAGGGTTACATCCATACACAGAATAATGTGTTGAGTGAAGTGAACCCCCAGGCTCGAATTCCCAGAACCTCTGACCGCTTTTGTGGCCTCATGGTTCAGCTTTTGTACAAATGCAGTGTTCGAGCAACTGATGGCCCCAGAAGCTCTTGAAGGTAATTAAGAATCCAGTGTGAGATCATTTCCCAGTTGGATGCATGAAAACTGGTACTTCTTTTTCCATCCCAGTTGTCAGTAATGTGCAGGAGTTGGTGCCCAGCAGCAACCCTATTGCTTATGAAGTGGGGGCCTTTGCCCATGGCAAGCTCAGCGTGGAGTATCCAGAGAAAAGAGTGTCCGTCAGCAACTACCCCTTTTCTGCGGCCTTCACCTGCACAAACCTTACCACAGCCTTTGAAGAAGTATGGAGTCTTTTGACAGTAGGACCTTGCTCTGAAACACAGAGACTGATGACACTGCATTGCTTGCCTCTTCCAACTCACTGCTGGAAGATGACCTTCCTGCACCAAGACTGTGGGGTTAGTGGAAGCCAAGGCTGTACTTTTGCTATTTGTTTACCTTATAAACACTATTCTTGCAAACAAACAAACAAAAAGCACACGTGATTAAGTTCCCAAAAACTGTGTCCAGCACTGTCCCGCCGAATGGAAACACAAGAGGATTTTATTTGAATAGCCTTTCTCCTGCGTGACAAATCAGGCAGTGGAAAGTTCCTTGCTTCTTCACAGTAGAAAAGGACTTTGGTAAAATTAGTGCTCAGGGCAAAACTCTAAAAACTGGTCAGAGTGACCCAAATACAAGTTCCTGAGCTATTTTTCATGGTATCTTGGGATACAGTGAGTCGAACCAGGAGGTGGTTTGTGGGCCACTCCTCCAGCCAACACTGTTGTCACTCCCCTGCCTCGGTTCTCCAAGGGAAGAGAAGAGGTTGGCCCAGGCTCACAAACAAGTCACAGCCTGAGACATGAGTGCACCAATAGGATAGTAGACACTGCAAAACCTCCGGTCTATTCGTGGAATGAAGACAGTCAGGGAGCTGGACAGAGACCAAGTGAAGAGAAAAGTGAGAATGCTGAGCTAGCAATACAGGGAGGAGTAAACAACGTGAACCTAACACAGCCAACTTCTCTGCAGTCAGCAATAAGGCTGGGCATGGGCTCCTCAAGCCCCTAAACATGGGTTACTCAAATCCCAGCATGAAGGATTATTTTCTTTGTCCTTTGTCACAATGCAGCTCTCCTTGGTAGAGCCATATGCAGTTTGAATGAAAGTGAAATCAGGAATCCTGACCTACTCCATCAGTCAAGTGATCAAGGATGGTCTAGTAGCTTCCGAGAGTCTGTGTTTCCTTGCCAGTAACTTGGGAATAGCAGTGACCAGCTTCATTTTGCAGAGCCAGTGGGAGCACAGGGTGAAGGTGGGGTTCTAACATGCTTGAGAACCTTCAGGCACTAGCACTATTAGTGCTTCACAACTATTGGTCCGTTTTATACTCAAAACAACCCTAAAAGGTAAGTCTAATTACTTTTTAGATGAGGAGTCACAGGAAAGTAATATAAAAAGAGCTCTGTCTCTGCAATAAATTTTTTTTAAAATATTTTTATTGATTTCAGAGAGGAAGGGCGAGGGAGAGGGAGCTAGAAACATCAATGATGAGAGAGAATCACTGATTGGCTGCCTCCTGCACACCCCACACTGGAAATCAAGCCCACAACCCGGGCATATGCCCTGACCATTAATCGAACCGTGACCTCCTGGGTTCATAGGTCGACGCTCAACCACTGAGCCACATTGGCTGGGCTCCCCAATAAATTTAATTTTAAAAAAGAAGAAGAGTTCTGTGTAACCCCATGCTCTATTCTGTGTGCACAGCAACTATACAAATCATTTTCAGCCCGGCTACAAATCCTGATTTCTTTGGTAAATGGTGTTAAGGAGCCCTCACAGCCTCTGCAATAATTCCCTGAAACTCAACTTGCTTCTTTTTTTCCAAAACTTCTCATAAACAAGGGCCTGGCTTACAGGGGGCTCGGATGCCATATGTCCTAAAGTGAACTTTGCCTTCCCTCAAACTTGCCTCCTAGGCCCTACTACTTGAATTAATGGAGCGTGGGCCAAGCTGGGAGGCTCACTCAGACTTGACCCCTTGGCTGCCCTAAAATCACTGCCGATTATGCCTCCGGCCCATGTCAACCCTCAGGAAAAAACGGTGGTTTTCCCAGACAAACCCTACCAGTGTCCTCCCTTAGGACAGGCAACACACCTTCTAGCATGATCAGAAGGCTGGTCCTGACCCCATCCATAGTCTCACTACCCCCACACTCCAACTACACTTGACTTGAACACACACACTTCCACTTTCACATCTCCATAATTTGTACATACGTGACCTAGGTAGCAAAGTCCTTTCTGACTGTCCCTATTGGGAAACTCTCACTTATCTTTCAGGGCCCAACTCAACCTCACTATCTCTGTAACCCTGGGACGAGCAGATTGCTGCCTCCTCTGTGCCCCTGCAGCACTCAACACACATCCCTATGACAACCACAGGATCCTGCTTTGAGGAACAGTACTAATTTTAAAACGTCATTCCTGCTGTCACCACAATAAACACATATGTACTTGTCAGGCCATGTCTTCCACTTCTTGGTTCAGAAATCACAGTCACTACAGAAACAGCATTAACACCAGTGCATGCTAGGTATTGGTTTCCACAGATGTTCGCCAACCAGATGTTAGCTCCTAAAGAACAAGAACTGTCTCTTATTTCCCTTTTTTCCTCATCAGTGCTTATAACAATGCCTGAGAAAGAATAGATACTTACAGTATGGATAAATAAACCACGAACTCATTGCCACTGAAAGATCTACCTGACATGTAGTATGTCTCAAGGTGCTAAAAGGCCTGCAGTGACTTGTGGAATCTCTGCCCACATGCGTTGCAAGGGCCAGGCCCTTGCTTTTTCTTACACAGAAAACCCTATATGGGTAGGCAAGACAAGGGTTGTTTTCTTCATTTGACTGATACAGTAAGAGCTCAGTGAAGTAACATGGGAAACCCCACACTTCCTGTCTTCCCATGCCACTGTCTCTCTCAGGTGATTTCCACACCAACATCAGTTCCCATCTACTGATGGTCTGCTATACACCAACCAGGTCCTTAAAGTTAGGGGTTTGCAGGTGAAGCAGATTAAAAGCAGTGACATCAGGTGCCCAAGGGCCTATCTGACAAAGCCAAAATTTTAACCTGATGTTGTTGGGCTCTAACACTGGCCCTCTTTCCACTTCACATGCTGCCTCAGGACTTTCAGAAAACTTGAAAGGCAAGGCTTATTTTGCAGTGAGGATGGTTGCCACTGGTATCAAGAACAGATTTCGGCCCTGACTGGTTTGGCTCAGTGGATAGAGCGTCGGCCTGTGGACTGAAGGGTCCCAGGTTTGATTCCGGTCAAGGGCATGTACCTTGGTTGCAGGCACATCCCCAGTAGGGGGTGTGCAGGAGGCAGCTGATCGATGTTTGTCTCATTGATGTTTCTAACTCTCTCTCCCTCTCCCTTAATCTCTGTAAAAAATCAATAAAATATATTTTTTTTTAAAAAAGAAGAGATTTCTTCAGCCCAGCCAGTATGGTTCAGTGGTTGAGCATCAACCCATGCACCAAGAGGTCGCCAGTTCGATTCCCAGTCAGGACATGCCCAGGCTGGGGGCTTGATCCTTGGGGAGTAGAGGAGAGGAGAGGCAGTCAGTTGATGTTTGAAGTTTCTCTCACATCAATGTTTCTCTCTCCCTCTCCCTTACCCTCTCTCTAAAATCAATATATATATATTTTAAGACCAGGTTTCTTCAGACAAGCAATATGACCCAGAACTTCTTTCTTAATTAACAGTCCTTTTGCTACCTCTGATCAAAACTAAAAAAGTCAAACCAGTTTTATTTAAATAGGAATAGCACACGAGCAAAGCCAGACCCTTGGTTGGAAAGACTATGGATGCAATCTTTAAAAAGAAGCTGGTTCTTTTTACCTACCCTTACCTCCTCTTTTGGAAGTGCCACAAAACAATGATTGTAGGGCCAAGGGAAGCTTTAGAGTCAAGGCTGAAGGTCCTGAACTCTGGAGACCCAGGCCCAGGGGTGTGGACTTTACCTCTGTGAATGAGAGATCCAGTCCCCAAAAAGGGGAGAGTGAACCTGATGGAGAGCTAAATAAATGGTGTATAATTTTACAAGGTTAACCTCTCTGTGTAAACTTGAGGCCTGCATCCCAAGTAATCTGCAAAAACAAGTTTACATAACAGGCCTTTGTGTTGTCCCAGATAAGAGTGAGTAGAGGAACAGTCAGAATGTTTTAAGGATTTAGAACCAACTGAAATTTCCTAGGGGACAGTGAGGTTGGGGAGGAATGAGGTGTGGGAGAGGGGCAGGTTAAGAAATAATGTGTCTAAGCATGAGTGGACCTAGAGAATATTATGCTCAGTGAAATAAGAGAAAGACAAATACCATATGATTTCATTTACATGTGAAATCTAAAGAACAATATAAACAAACAAACAAAATAGAAACAGACTCATAAATACAAATAGACTGGTGCTTGCCAGAGGGATGGGGATTGGGGAACTGGGTAAAAAAGGTGAAGGGATTAAGAAGTACAAATTGGTAGTTACAAAAATAGTCATGGGATGTATAGTACAGCACAGGGAATATAGTCAATAATATTGTAATAATTATGTATGGGGCCAGGTAAGTGCTGGAAATATTGCGGGGACACTTTGTAAAATTTGTGATTGTCTAACCACGGTACTGTACACCTGAAACTAACTCAAAATAATACTGAATGTAAACTATAATTGAAAAAATTTGTAATTTAAAAATAAAAAATAATTTGTCTAATCTACAAAGAAAAATAGTAACAACAGCAATAAAATAATTCCTTATATTTGTGATTCCTGGGGGGCTTTTTTGTTGTTGTTGTTTTAATCATCACCCAAGGATATTTTTTCATTGATTTTAGAGAGTGGAAGAGAGGGAAAGACAGAACTATCGATGTGAAATATACACATCGATTGGTTGCCTCCTGCACGTGCCTCGACCAGGGCCTTGGCTGGGGAGGAGCCTGCAACCGAGGTATGTGCCCTTAACCGCAATAGAACCTGGGACCCTTCGGTCCACAAGCCGATGCTCTATCCACTGAGCCAAACTGGCTAGGGCTCCTTGGTTTTATTTACAATACTTTCAGGATAGACAAAAAAAATGGGTTAACACTGATTGCCTCTTAGTAGAGAGCACTTGGTGGCTTAGGAAACAAATGTGGAAAGAGATTTTTTACTGTATGTCCTTTCACATCTTTGAAATTTGGAATTCTGAAACATGTGAATGAATTATCCAAAAATATATAAAGAGCCCTGACCAGTTTGGCTCAGTGGATAGAGCATCGGCCTGCAGACTGAAGGGTCCCGGGTTCGATTCCGGTCAAGGGCACATGCCTTGGTTGTGGGTACATCCCCAGTGGGGGGGTGTGCAGGAGGCAACTGATCAATGTTTCTCTCATTGATGTTTCTAGCTCTCTATCCATCTCCCTTCCTCTCAGTAAAAAATCAATAAAATATATTTTTAAAAAATGTATAAAGAGAATGTTAAACTATTTTAATCATGTCCATAGTTTTCCAACAACCCTAAGAAGTAGGCAGAATGAAGATCATTAATTCCGCCCTAACCGGTTTGGCTCAGTGGATAGAGACGATGCCTGCGGACTGAAGGGTCCCAGGTTCGATTCAGGTTGCAGGCACATCCCCAGTAGGGGGTGTGCAGGAGGCAGCTGATCAATGTTTCTCTCTCATCGATGTTTCTAACTCTCTCTCCCTCTCCCTTCCTCTCTGTAAAAAATCAATAAAATATATTAAAAAATATATTTTTTTAAAAGATCATTAATTCCATTTCATAAATGCCAAGGAACTGGCCACAGTTGTGGTTGGACATAAAACCTAGACCTTCAGAATCCTAATCCAGTGTTTTCTTTCAGAGACTCCACAATTTGAAAGACTGGCAGCACCCAGATTCACTCTCAGAAGTTCAGTCTGCATAGCTAGAGCAAAAGGAATTCACATGAGGTAGGGGACAGAACCAATCACCACACACAGAGCCTTACTAACCAGCACAGCAGCTATGAGAGCTATTTGGGACTGACTACATGTTGTGTTAGCTGAACATCTATTTACCCTGAAATTCTTTGGGATTTCAATCTTTATAATTGAAAATCTATAAAATGCACACGTTCACATTCTTTTCTCCAAGTGTGGTGGCCACAACTGCACTTTACTAGATTCATTAACTTGCAAGATCGCAGGATTATCATTATGAACACAAAGGGACTCAGAAGAGTGGTCAAGTGTAAAAAAAACATTGGGCTTAGAAGCCAGCCTGACTGGGTTCAAATCCTGGTTTTACCACTGCTTGCATGTGGCCTTGGGCATGTTGGTCACTTCACTTTTGTATTTTGGCCTCAGCTTCCTCAATATAAAAATCAATTAACAGACATGTATTGAACACCATCGCTCTAACACTGTTGTAGGTGTAGGGATTCACTGATTACACAAGGCAGACTGATCCCTGAGCTTTCAAGAAGCTGAAATTGTACAGGGGGCAACCAACAACAAAATGATTTCAAGTCTTGCTAAGTGCGATGAACTTATCCTTAAACTTACCCCTTAATAAAAAAAGAGTGGTGGGAGGCCAGGGAAGAGCTCTCTGAAGAGGTGGCATTCTCAGTGGAAACCAAATGATGAAGCAGTGGTCTCAAGCAGATCCCCTTGGGGCAGAGGGTGACAGGCAGGGACAAAAATACAATAGGCCTGAGGCAAGTATGGTTGAAGAACAGAAAAGGCTAGAGAGGCTGGAGAGTACTGAGTAAGGGGCACAGGGAGACAGATGAAGTCCGCAAGGCAGGCAGGGGCCCATTTCTTCAGGTAAGGAGTTTGAATGTTATTCTGGTTCCAATAGGAAGTGACTATAAAAATAAAGGGATTCAATTATATCTGTGATGTCTCAAACTGTTGATTTTTTAGTGGAACTTTTTTTAAAATATATTTTTATTGATTTCAGAGAGGAAGGGAGAGGGAGATAGAAACATCAATGATGAGAGGGAATCATTGATCGGCTGCCTCCTGCATGCCCCCTACTAGGGGTCGAGCCCCCAACCCGGGCATGTGCCCTTGGCCGGAATCGAACCCAGGACCCTTCAGTCCACAGGCCGACACTCTATCCACTGAGCCAAACCAGCTAGGGCTAGCAGAACTTTTTAGTCAAATGAAAACAAGTGGGACTTCAATATAAAACTAACTAAAATTAGTGTTGTTCTGGCTGTGTGAGAAGCTCATTAAGGCTCTTGTAAACCTGTGGTCTCTTGACCTTCCCCCTTCACCCCACCATATCTCCAGGCACTGGAGCTCGGAGGAGCTGGAAAACCACTAGATGATCTATCTCTAAGGTTCCTTAAGCTTAAATCGAGCAAAAGCCAGCATTCCAGGAAAAGGGAGTTTAGGAGATCACACTAGATGCTTGTTGGACCCTGGACAGAACCTGGAAAGGTTCTAAAACTAAATCCCTGATGTGGACATGCTTCTGTTCATCAAAGGTTCCAGTTAAAATCACACTGGTGAAACTATAGGGGCAGAAAACAGATCAGTGTTTGCCAGGGCTGGGGTGAAGGGAGATAACACAAAAGGATACAAGGGAACTTTCTGGATTGATAGAAGTATTCTAGACCTTGATTGTGGCTGTGGTTACAGGACTGTATATGTTTGTCAAAGTTCACAGAACTATACACCTAAAAATGGGTGAAGTTAACTGTATGTAAATTAAACCTCAATAACACTGTTTTTTAATTACATTGCTGGAAGACACCTCACAGTTATTTTATAGATGAGAAAACAGTCTTTGAGAGAGGAAAGATGACTTGTTCCTGATGAGTCAGTAGAGCCCAGATAGCCTGACTTCAGAGACTGGCCCTCACCCACTCAGCTTTAATTCAGAGCCTCTTCCGTGCACTGGGCTTCAGATTTCTCTGACTGCAAAATGAGGAGGTAAATAACCGCCAAAGGCTTTCCCACTTCAAACAATCAGATTCTAAGGAGGAGGAGAAAGATCTCAATGCTTTGGAATCAGAAAAACTGGAAGAAAAATTCCAACTTCTGTCACTCACTAGCTGTGTGCTCTGGTGCAAGTGTGTCCTGTGTGACAGGGGGTTAATAGTGAGAGCACATCTGTAAAATAGCCGGCAAACGAACTCTCAAGAAGGGCAATGATTCTACACTGTTGTCCTATTCCCAGTCCCTCCTGGCTGCTTCCTAGGAAAAATCTGGAGGTGACCATAAGAAAAAGAAATAATGAACTGCCTGCTCTGCATTGCATAACCTGTGCTCTGGTACACAGTACACCCTGGGCTCCAAAGGGGCACAGGTTGTTATCTCGCCGGGTAAACAGGAACACCCTGCCCCCTCCTTGACCACCTTCAGCCTGGGCCACCACAAACAGTGGAGTCGGAGCGGCCTAACAGCTTGCGAGAGCGCCACTGCTGATTATGCCTGTATTTTAATACTCCACGTTCCCTGTGGCTTCTGGTTACAGGGCACAAATTTCCCCCTGGATATATTCCACCCATCACAGCCCTTTCCTGGCCACCTGCTCTAAAAGGGGTGGTCCCAAATAATGACTCAATGCTGCCTGCCACACCTTGCTTTTTTTCCCCCTTCTGTTCCAAGGAGACCAAAAACACACAGAAACCCAAAAGACTATTTAAAACAAAATAAAACAAACAAAAAACCCTCAGCCTGACGGGTGTGGCTCAGTGGTTGAGCATCCCTGTCAGGGCACATGCCTGGGTTGCAGGCTCAATCACCAGTAGGGGGCGAGCAGGAGGCAGCGGACTTCAACACTGATGTTTCTTTCTCTCTCCCTCCCCTTCCTCTCTAAAATCAATAAAAATATATTTTTTAAATATATATTTAGAAATAAATAAAAAATCTTCAGGCCTGGCTGGTGTGGCTCCAGTGGTTGGAGCCTCGGTCCTGCACACCAAAAGGTCGCCAGTTCAATTCTCAGTCAGGGCACATACCTAGGTAGTGGGTTCAATCCCAGGTCCGGGCACTTACTTACAGGAGACAAATCGATGTTTCTCTCTCATTTCGATGTCTCTCTTTCTCTCTCTCTCTCTCTCTCTCTCTCTCTCTCTCTCCCTTCCCCTCTTTCTAAAAATCAATGAACATGTCCTAAGGTGAGAAAAAAACCCTTCAGGCAGGTAGTTTCTGCTTCCATTGTCTCATCTACTACAGATGCACTGTCATGTAAAGACTATTGGCTTACTTTTTTTATATATATTTTATTGATTTTTTTACAGAGAGGAAGGGAGAGGGATAGAGAGTTAGAAACATCGATGAGAGAGAAACATCAATCAGCTGCCTCCTGCACACCCCCTACTGGGGATGTGTCCGCAACCAAGGTACATGCCCTTGACCAGAATCGAACCTGGGACCCTTCAGTCCGAAGGCTGACGCTCTATCCACTGAGCCAAACCGGTTAGGGCTACTGGCTTACTTTTTGTCCTTGAAGGAGCAGGAGGGAGGCAACACTGAGAAATTATCCAACTTTTGCAGGAACAAAGAGCTAAGTATCTGGGCCAAAGGCAACCATGAGCAGGCTACAGCAGACCAAGGAGGCAGAGCCCCTACAGCATCAGGACTCAACAACTCCAATACCCTGGCTCAACTTCTCAGAAACACAGAGATAACACTTGCCCTGTACTGCCCCTGCCCAGTGCTCTTAAGAGTTGTCCTGGAGCCCCCAGGCTCCAGTAGTTGAACGCTGACCTATGAACCAGGAGGTCAAGGTTCAATTCCCGGTCAGGGCACATGCCTGGGTTGCGGGCTCCATCCCCAGTGTGGGGCACGCAGCCGATCAAAGATTCTCTCTCATCATTGATGTTTCTATCTCTCCATCCTTCTCCCTCCTTCTCTGAAATCAATACAAATATATATTTTTTAAAAAGAATCAACCAATGAATGCAAAGATAAGTGGAACAACAAATTGATGTTTCTCTGTCTCTCTCCTTTCCCCTCTCTCTCTCAAATTAATAAAGTAAAAGATAATCACAATTTAAAGAAAGAAAAAAAAGTTGTCCTGGAGATCATGTGAACTCAAAACCGTGAAAGAAGGAAAAGGATTTCTGTACAGCGAAGTTAAGTAAAGTTCCTGAGCAAGAAAGAACAATGCTTTGTCCTGGTCTCGGACTCTGTTAGAGAGGGCTGACACCAGGTTCAGAAATTCTGATTCATAATCACAAATATTATTTATCAAACAACGGCCAGAACACTGTGGCAACTACATCCTGCTGTTTCTACTCCGAGGCATTGCCAAAGACTGGTCCTCTGCCCTACCTTCCGGTATCTGCGAAGTTTTCAGTTTCTATAAAACCCCAGCTGGGGGAGGGGACCCAGCGCTGGCCTTAGACGAGTCAAGTTCCACCAGCAAGTCCACAAAGAGCCTAGAGAGGCGTGGCCAGGCCGGAAATTCTGACCAAAAGTTTGGGCCCTCGGGTCCCAGAAGCAACTACTTCCTGATCCCTCCCAGCCGCGGGGCGGGGGTCGTTTTCGCGCCGGGTTCTCCGCCCCAGGGGCCGAGCTCGGCTTCCACCGCGGTGGGGACGGGTCGGGCCGGCCTGGCGTCCATCAGCCCCCGGCACTGAGGCGCTCAGCTGCCTTCCAGTTACTTTGGAGCAAAGGAAAGGGTGTGAGTTCGCGAGGGCAGTCTCCTCCCCACTACCCCAGACACCCCCAGACTCACTCACACACACACACACACACACACACCCCAAGGCAGGCGCCGTGTGGACTGTACCGGGCTCAGACCCCAAGGCCCAGGCCTGCCCCGACAGGAGGAGGGAAAAGGAAAAGCGAAAGGGGTTTGCCAGACACCTCAGAACTATCCGGGACGCTAGGGACGGCGGGCACGGAGCACTCCCCGCCCCCGCTGGGGGACACCTTCCAGGGGCACTGGCCCACCCTCGCGCACGTCGGAGCCCGGGCTGCGCAGTGGCCGAAGAGGGCCAGGCCACCGGCCCGGGGACCCCAGGCCGGGCCTCCCACCTTGACCCGCTTGCCCTGGATCTCCAACGTCTTCATGGTGAAGTCCACGCCGATGGTGCTGCTCTGGCGCTCCGAGAAGGCGCCGGTCTTGAAGCGCTGCACCACGCACGTCTTGCCCACGCTCGCGTCGCCCACCAGCACCAGTTTGAACAGGAAATCGTACTGCTCGTCTGGGTCCCCCGGGCCCGGCCCTGCCATGGCTTCGCGGGAGCCGAGGGCCGGCACTCCGGACGCTGGGGGCGGCCTGGGTTCACGGAAGCCACAGGCGCCGGGAGACGTGGAGCCACCCCAACACCTGAAGCTGGGGCGCCGCCGATCACCGGCCCCGGTCCGCCCGGGCCGGCCCTCCGCCCCGCCCCGGCCAGCCCGAAGCCCGCCGGCCCCGGCTCCGCCCCAACTCTCCTAATCCGGAATCTGCGGAGCGCGCTGCTGGCCCACGGTTCCGCGCCAGGCCAGTCCGGCCCTCAGGTCGGCCCTCAGCACCGCCCACAGCTCCGCCCCTGCCAGGCTCCGCCCACAGCTCCTGCCGGCCCCGCCCTCAGCACCGCCCACAGCTCCTTCCCTGTCAGGCTCCGCCCTCAGCACCGCCCACAGCTCCGCCCCTACCAGGCTCTGTCCACAGCTCCGCCCACAGCTCCTCCGCAGCAAGACTCCGCCCCCGGATCCGCCCACATCCCGACTCCGCCCTCAACACCTAGCTCAGCATCACCCAGATTTCCAGTCGCCCTCGGCACCGCCCCAGCACTCGCCACGCCCCCTCCGCCTATTTATTCCGCGCTCCGCACCGCCCCAAACCACTGCCCACCTCAGACCCTTAGCTAAGCTACTCTACAGCCCAGACCCCAGATGCTGTCCAGTGCCTCCCGTCCTTCCTCCCGTTCCCCAGGCCCGGCCAGCCTGCCTGGGGTCGCCTACCTGCTGCTCTTCCACAGTTAGAAGCAGGCTCATGGGAATGGTGGGGTCTCTGGGCCTGCAGGCCTGGGGGCCTGTTGACCCAGCATTTGGACCCAGAATGTCCTCCTCTCTCGAGTGCTCACTGGGGGAGTGGACAACCACAGCAGTGTCATCTTAGTGTTCACACTAACAGGGCAAATGATGCAGAATCCCTCTACCGGAAGATGGGATGGATGGAAGAATTTTCCCACACTGAAGAAGGAAAAGGCCTGGCAGCACACTAAAAAAGATAAAGGAGAATTCTAAGAAATTAAGCTGGTTACAAAACTGGGAAGGAGGCCAGAATCCTTGTGGAGAGGCACCTGAAAGCTGTGGCTCAAGATGACCTCCCAGGACTCTGGGGAGAGGAGAATTAGGGAGCCTCATTTGGTGGACAGCTAAGCCAGAAAGAGGAGTTGGGAAATCACAACCCCAAAAGAAAGCCTAGTGGTTGAAACAGCTGCTCAAATGTCTCAGAATAGGCTGGCTCAGTTGGTGTTATGGGTCCAGTTGGGGGAACTAACCCAGTTGAAATGCACTGAAGATTGGCCTGAGCAGAGGAATAAGGGAGGTTTGTGGGCAGTTCTGTTGGGCAGACCAGCTCCCAAGATGGCCCAGTGAACCAGGGATTCTCAGAGAAATTATATTCAAACCTCTGTAAGAAGCTTAAAATAGATCAAATAGAACCTATTTTCCAAAGCACTTTCCAGCTATCAAGATGAAAGGGAATTGAGAACATTCCTGCCCTCTTCGTACAGTTCTCTTACAATGGGGCTATAGCACTCCAATTCCATTTAATTCAATAAGTTTGATTAATGCCTACTATGGATCAGGTATTGTTCTAGGGTCTTGAATACATCAGTGAACAAAGCCGACAAAAATCCATAACCTCCTCCTCGTAGCTTAAGGAGACCACAGAGAACAAGTCCCCCAGGACTAGTATACCCCCTGAGGACCCTTCACCAGCTTTACTGGCCAAGTGGGGAAGAGACTGGATGAGGAGGCAAAGGTAGACCCATGGTGAAGGTGGAAGGGTTATTTGTTCTGGAAGAATTTGAATTCTGTAACCATGGGAAATAACCAACAGTACTAGACAGGCAACCCTAAAGTGCCATGGAACTTTCCGCGCTACCCAGGGAGGGCTCCATACGGCGTTGTTCTCGGTTCCCACGTAACTTAAAGGGAAACTTCACAATGTCCGGAGCCCTTGATGTCCTGCAAATGAAGGAGGAGGATGTCCTCACATTCCTTGCAGCAGGAACCCACTTAGGTGGCACCAACCTTGACTTCCAAATGGAACAGTACATCTACAAAAGGAAAAGTGATGGCATCTACATCATCAATCTGAAGAGGACCTGGGAGAAGCTTCTGCTGGCAGCTCGGGCCATTGTTGCCATCGAAAACCCAGCTGACGTCAGTGTCCTATCGTCCAGGACACTGGCCCGCAAGCTGTGCTGAAGTTTGCTGCTGCCACTGGAGCCACTCCTATTGCCGGCCACTTCACTCCTGGAACCTTCACCAACCAGATCCAGGCAGCCTTCCGGGAGCCAAGACTTCTGGTGGTTACCGATCCCAGGGCTGACCACCAGCCTCTCACAGAGGCGTCTTATGTTAACCTGCCCACCATTGCTCTGTGCAACACAGACCCTCCTCTGCGCTATGTGGACATTGCCATCCCTTGCAACAACAAGGGGGCTCACTCAGTGGGTCTGATGTGGTGGATGCTGGCCCGGGAAGTACTACGCATGCGTGGCACCATCTCCCGTGAACACCCGTGGGAAGTCATGCCTGATGTATACTTCTACAGAGATCCTAAAGAGATTGAAAAGGAAGAGCAGGCCGCTGCTGAAAAGGCTGTGACCAAGGAGGAATCTCAGGGTGAAGGGACTGCTCCTGCTCCTGAGTTCACTGCTGCTCAGCCTGAGGTCACAGACTGGTCTGAAGGCGTGCAGGTGCCCTCTGTACCCATTCAGCAGTTTCCTACCGAAGACTGGAGGGTTCAGCCTGCCACTGAAGACTGGTCTGCAGCCCCCACTGCTCAGGCTACTGAATGGGTAGCAACAACCACTGAGTGGTCCTAAGCTGTTCTTCCACAAATTCTTCACAGAACGGAAATAAGGTTGATGGAAAATAAACAGTTTCTAATAAATAAATAAATAAATAAAGTGCCATGGAAAAGCAATGCTGGGGGCACAGCTTTGGTATGTCAGACAGGCACAGACAGCGGGAGCAGCAGGAAATAGCCTCCACTCAAAAGGAGTAGCAGCCTCACCAGTGTTGCTCAGTGGTTAAGCTTCGTCCTGTAAACCAGGAAGTCACAGTTTGATTCCTGGTTGGAGCATATGCCCGGGTCATTCATAAAATCCCCTCTGGCCCGGCCAGTGTGGCTCAATGGTTGAGCGTTAACCTATGAACCAGGAGGTCATGGTTCGGCTCCTGGTCAGGGCACATGCCCAGGTTGCAGGCTCGATCCCCAGTGTGGGGCATGCAGGAGGCAGCTGATCAATGATTCTCTCTCATCATTGATGTTTCTATTTCTCTCTCCCTCTCCCTTCCTCTCTGAAATCAATTTAAAAAATTTTTTTTAAAAGAGTAGTAGCCGTGGGCAATGTGGCTCAGTTCGTTGGGCGTCCTCCCGTGTACTGAAAGGTTGCTGGTTTTATTCCCAGTCAGGGTTTCCAGCTCCATCCCCAGTAAGAGGCATGCAGAAGGACGCTAATGGATGGTACGCTCTCACATCAATGTTTCTCTCTCTGAAAATCAATGTAAAAATCTTTTCTTTTTTTTTAAGTAGATGAGATGGAATGTCTCTGGGATGGTGGGGCATGTCAAAACTCAGAATCCCAGAAAACATCTGCCTCCAGATCAGAGTGGCTACCCAAAGCACAGGGTGGAGAAGGGGAAGGGAAAGATGAGTCTAGGAGTCAGTATGAGACAAGACTGTCACCAATTAGAGGCATGAGGAGAGGAGGAAGAGGAGGAATATTGAACATGTGGGATGGGATGGAATGGGATGGGATGGGATGGGATGGACAAGTGGCCAGATAGCCCAGTTGGTTTTTATATTGGCCTTGCCTGGAATTAGTTTGGGATGGGGTAGTGCATGTTGGTGTTGGCATAAATTTTGCCAGAGAGCCCAACTACCACTTGCTTTTGTAGGATGATGGAAATGTTCTAAAACTGGACTGTCATGAGTATTGTATGACTCATAAAATTTATCAAAATCTTTCAAA
Organism: Cnephaeus nilssonii; assembly: GCF_951640355.1. Taxonomy (NCBI): domain Eukaryota; kingdom Metazoa; phylum Chordata; class Mammalia; order Chiroptera; family Vespertilionidae; genus Cnephaeus; species Cnephaeus nilssonii. Next base: position 66,575,401 of record NC_137082.1, on the reverse strand, counting down.
TGTACATTTATAGTAGGTGAATTTTATGGTATGCAAATTATCTATCTATATATATAAAAGCCTAAGTGATCATTTGACTGTTCAACCAGTAGCTATGATGTGCACTGACGACCAGGGGGCAGATGCTCAATGCACAGGCATGGAAACATGGAACAGACTAATGAATCTCAGTGGGAAGGGGGAAGGGAGGTGGTCAGGAAGAGATTAGCCAAAGATCTTATATGCATACTAGAGACCCAGTGCATGGATTCATGCACCGGTGGGGTCTCTCGGCCTGGCCTGTGGGGATTGGGCCAAAACCGGCAGTCCAATATCCCCTGAGGGGTCCCGGATTGTGAGAGGGCAAAGGCCAGGCCAAGGGACCCCACCAGTGCATGAATCTGTACACTGGGCCTCTAGTCTATATACAGGCAGTCCTTGGGTTACATCAGACTCAACTTATGTCATTTCATAGTTACGTCGCCATCTCTCATTTATTTATAAAAAAGAAGTTCTGTCATTTCAACATATGTACATATGTGCTTTGGTTTTTTGTTTTGTTTTTAAATTCAGCCATTTAAAAAAATATATATTTTATTGATTTTTTTTACAGAGAGGAAGAGAGAGGGATAGAGAGTTAGAAACATTGATGAGAGAGAAACGTTGATCAGTTGCCTCTTGCACACCCCCTACTGGGGATGTGCCCGCAACCAAGGTACATGCCCTTGACCGGAATCGAACCTGGGACCCTTGAGTCCGCAGGCCGACGCTCTATCCACTGAGCCAAACCGGTTTCGGTTGTGCTTTGTTTTTTATTATTTATTTACCACAAGTAAAGGTCAGGAATTGTTATCTTTCTTTTAAATTTTTTTTACTGTTTCACTTCATTACTGCTGTGTATGTGCTCCATGTGAGTGACATAGGTGCTTATGTAGGTGGGTTCTGACTTACGACAAAAATCGTGTTCCATCACGTAGGAACGGATCTCCGATGTAACCCGAGGACCTACTGTATATAAAGGCCTAAGTAACCATTAACCCTTTGCACTCACTTGCTTTTTTCTCGAGCTGCTATCGATGCTAACCGTGTCAAGTCACACTCGACATCCGAGTGCAAAAGGTTAAGCCCTGACAACCAGACGGTAGCTATGACGTGCACTGACCACCACAGGGAAGACACACAATGCAAGAGCTGCCTCCTGGTGGTTAGTGCACTCCCACAGCCAACCTCCTGTGGTCCCTCCACCCCGCCCCGCCAGCTGCCCCAATTGGTCCTGATCGGCCGATCGCAGGCCAGGCCGAGGGACCCCACCTGTGCACAAATTCATGCACCGGGCCTCTAGTATCTCAATAAAGCTGTTAAAAAAAAAAAAGAACCTGCATTTCCTCTCTTTTAGTGGTAAATTCCTGAATAGCACAATGGCATTTTATCTGAAATTGAATTATGCTTATTTAAAATAGAGCAATTCAAAAAAACATTTGCAATGTCTCACTTAATGACCAAAATTTGAAATGACACACCTCAATTTTTAAAAAATGTATCAAGAATTTAACATCCTTAAAGCTAATGGCCAGTAAGCTGAGTGAATTTTAACTGTGCTATTGCCACACGGTGGCACTATCCTAGCTGTAACATCTGTAGCATGTGCTATAACATCAATGTTCTATGAATCAGAACTCCAAGTGAGCCCTGACTGGTTTGGCTCAGTGGATAGAGCGTCGGCCTGCAGACTGAAGGGTCCGGGGTTCGATTCCAGTCAAGGGCATGTACCTTGGTTGCGGGCACATCCCCAGCAGGGGGTATGCAGGGAGTAGCTGATTGATGTTTCTCTCTCATTGATGTTTCTAGCTCTCTATCCCTCTCCCTTCCTCTGTAAAAAATCAATAAAATATATTAAAAAACAACAACTCCGTGATTAATTAGAGAAACAAGTGCCTTCTTTCTCTTTCTCCCTCTCTCCTTTCCTTTCCGCTTTCTGTTTCTTTCTATAGTCACCATCATTAAAGCCTCTAACAATATTATCCACATTTTGTTTTATTTGATGGTACCCAGACTAGTTCTGATAATGTGCTCCCAATTAGAAATTAAGGTGAAAAACACCATGAAAACGACCAGACACCAGCCCTAACCGGTTTGGCTCAGTGGATAGAGTGTTGGCCTGCGGATTGAAGGGTCCCAGGTTCGATTCTGGTCAAGGGCATGTACCTTGGTTGCGGGCACATCCCCAATAGGGGGTGTGCAGAAGGCAGCTGATCAATGTTTCTCTGTCATCGATGTTTCTAACTCTCTATCCCTCTCCCTTATTCTCTGTAAAAAAAAAATCAATACAATATATAATAAAATAAATAAATAAATAAAAAGAAAACGACCAGACATCAAACATGATACCACTGTGTTCTTAATATAGAAGAGTGCTTGATGCAAAGTATTAGACAATTAAAAACATCAAGAAAGCAAACTATGCCATAGCAGTTGTAGACTTAATTGTCCTGGGCTGATGCTGGCTGAGGTCTGGGAAGTCTCCCTCCCAGGCAGTCCTCAGCTCACCTGATGGCCAACAAAACTACAGTCATCCCATTCTCCCCTCCCAGAAGTCCAAACCTTCATAAACAGGAGTCAACTGAACCCCAACCCTCCATTTTTGTTTTGTTTTTTTTTGTGTGTGTGTGGGTTGTTGTTTTTTTGCGGGGGGGGGGGGGTTGTTGCTTTGCAGCAAAGCAGGCAAGAATTTATTGGCTGCAGCAAAAGTACACTCAGGACAGTGAAACAGGAAGGGCTTAGCATAGAATCAACAGGAGAACCTAGGCTGGGCTGCTTTGGCTCAAGGGAGGTCAGAGAAAAGGGGGCCTTGGAGATAGAGTTGGGGGGTTAGCCTGGGACAAAATACTACTGCCTATTGCTCCCTTGGTTGCAAGTCTCTGTGGGGTCCCTTACAGTTTAGGAGATGCATGCCTGTGGGGGAAGTAGAGGAGGAATGGAATGGCACAGGTGTTCTTCCCAGATGGAGAGCATGCCTGTTTGTGTTGATGGTACCCATCTCACACTTGAGGCTCTGACTGAAAATATGGGGTTATCTGGCCCTCAGCACCCCTACTTGAACCTCCCCCAACTCCCCCATTACTCCCCTCAGACCCAGAGCAGTGCCCCTCCACCCCCAGAGGACTGCCCTAGCTTCCTCCCCTCCCGGCTTCTAGTTGGCCCCACAACCCCCCTACCCTCCCACCAAATGGGCCTACTAGAAGTGCTCTTACCTAGCGACCCCCTGCTCAGACTTCAGTGACAAGCTCAGACCCTCCAAAACACCCGCACATTCAAGGCTCACCTTACCTCATCTGGTCCCTGGTAAAAAGGCCCTCTCCCTATTTCCCAGGCCCTCAGATTTGACAGTGTGGGGGTTCAGAATGAGTGGTATATAATTACTTTGAGCTAAAAACAATTTTAGCATAAGGCTCATAAGAAACTTCTGCCCCTCCCTTTAACTACCTAGAACTTGAATCAGGGGCCTTGCCCATAATAAAAAATTATCAGAAATAACTTTAAAATATATTTTTATTGATTTCAGAGAGGAAGGGAGAGGGAGAGATAGAAACATCAATGATGACAGAGAATCATCAATAGGCTGCCTCCTGCACGCCCCACACTGGGGATCGAGCCCACAACCCAGGCATGTGCCCTGACCGAGAATTGAACTGCAACCTCCTGGCTCATAGGTCAACATCAACCACTGAGCCACAACGGCTGGGCAATAACTTTTTTAAGTTTTAGAGAACTGCAGCTTTCTTTTTTAAAATATGTTTTTATTGCTTTTTAGAGAGGAAGGGAGAGGAAGAGAGAAATATCAATGATGAGAATCATCGATAGGCTGCCTTCTGTGCAACCCCCCTGGGGATCGAGCCCACACTCCGAACGGGAATCAAACCAGTGCTCTCGGTTCATGGGTCGGTGCTCAACCACTGAGCCACACTGGTTGGACAGACATAATTTCTTTTGACCTGTCTAGAAGTAAGGGTAAACTTCTGTTTATTAAATGTCTGTATTTGGCCCTAACTGATTTGGCCCTAGCTGGTGGATTGAACGTCAGCCTGGCAAATGGAAGGGTCCTGGGTTCTATTCTGGTCAAAGGCATGTACCTCATCCCTGGCCCTAGTCAGGGCGTGTGCAGGAGGCAACCAATCAATGTGTCACTCTCTGGCTCTCCCCCTCCCTTTCACTCTCTAAAAGTCAATGGAAAAATATCCTCGGGTGTGGATTAACAAAAAATAAATAATAAATAAATGTCTATTTTTGTTTTCATTCTGTAATGACTCATTGAAGTCCCCAAGGTACCTTACCTCACCCCTAGCTCAGGATGTCTTATATACATCCATGTTCCCTATCTCTGAACCTCTCCTGCATGCAAGGTTCCCATACACATGTATGTATTAAATTTGGTCATTTTCTTTTGCTAAGCTGTCTCACGTCTATTTGATTAGTAGACCAGCCAGAAGAACCTTGAGAGCAGAGAAGTTTCTTCTTCCCCCACACCAGTTTTCACAGAATCCTACATGCCCCAGACAGAGGCCTGGGAGCAGATCTGCCTGTCCCACTCATCTTAGCGAGGTGGAAACACAGGCTCAGTGACTCATAGAAAGTACCCTGTGTAGGAACTATATAGTACAGGGTCAGCCCTATAGAAGTTATTACCTCTATGGGTTTCTTTCTGTTTGTTTGGGGAGGATGTGTGTGTGTGTGTGTGGGGGGGGAGTTTAAAGCAGGAGGGAAGCAGATGTAAAAACGTAAAAATGCCTGAAGGGCCAGGGTCCCACTTGTAATCTCCCAGTGGACCCGTCTCATTAGCCACGCAGTACGTGCTGGAAGTGAGAGAACACCTGGTGACCCCAGGTGGGATCCTGCTGCATTAATGTGAGCAGGGGCTTTGGGAGGAAGCAGTAAGATGGGACAGTTGTAAAGGATGGAGTTGGGGTAAGGCATTCAATGAGTCAGCAAAACCAGCCCCTGATTCTCCATTAGTAGGCCATCCCTCTCACAGCAGCCCATGGTGTGGAGGAAAGTTGGTTGGGTGTTGTCCCATGCACTGAAAGTCTGCCAGTTCGATTCCCAGTCAGGACACATGCCTAGTTGCAGGCTAGATCCCTGGTAGGGGGTGTGCAGGAGTCAGACAATTGATGTTTCACTCTTACATTGATGTTTCTCTCTCCCTCTCCCTTCTTCTTGCTCTAAAAACCAATAATAATAATAATAATAATAAAATTTAAAAGAAAGTTTTTAATCTCTTGTTTATAAATTACCTAAAGTAGGGGCATGTGAAGTGAAGTCAGGGGGCAGAGTGCAGGGGTTAGGGGTGCAAGGGAAGGAAGGGAGTATGAAGTCTGGGTGAGGCTGATACGACAAATCTTAAAACAAAACAGAAGGAAGATTGATGTTTTAGACTCAGAAGACCGATGGGGTGAGGGGAGAGGAGGGAAGTCCATGGAAATGTGTATATAGAAAGTTGCCATTTAGGAAACTCAGGCAGAACCGAAGGTAATGGAAACCATGAAACCGATTTGGTAAACAAAGAATCCTGACAGAGCAATGAGCTGGGCCAAGGTGACCACAACCCCACCAGTGGTCACACCCACCAAGCCAACTCAGATTTCCCTGCTGTCCCTGGCCTGGGGTGCGAGCCCTGCAGAGATCTAATTTCTGGAGTCTCTGGCAAACAAGTAGCCAGGACCTATAGGAGAGGAAGAAGCCTGGGTGGATCCCATCTCTGTCAGGAAAAGCAGCAGGATGTCAGGCCAGGTACTTCTATAGTCAGGGAAGAAAGTTTAACTCTTATTCCGAGTCAAATCTAAGAACCCCGTGAGGGCCAGACTGTTGTTGTTCACTGCTATGTTCCCAGCGCAGCGCCGAGAACGGGCTAGGCACCTAGGGCTGAGGAACTGCTGAGGCCTGAACTGGCTCCGGCACCAGGAATCCCGTGAACCCAGAGTCCACCACGATCATGGGGTGTGCTCCTGGCCGCTCACACAAGGCCTCTGCTGAAGGGGTGAGAGGAGAGCATGGCATGACTGCTCAGGGCAGCCAGGTGGCATGCATCCACCTGCCAAGCCTGGTTCTCAGACAAACTGACATCATGGGCTCAGACCAACCTCCATTCAAAGTCCAGACCTGCCCTGACTAGTTGTATGCACTTGGGCAAGTCATTTCTCCACAAGAGGCCTCAGTTTCCAAGGACATAGGATACTTTAGTTCCTGTCCTGCCTGCATCCGGGATGCCGTGATGGGATCCTGGGCTGGGAGGAGCTCTGTAAATGGAAGGACTGGAGCAGGGCCTCCTGTCCTGTCTGTCCCAGGTGGCCAAAGGCTGCTGGGTTCCGCTGACTGAATGAGGGAGGCCCAGAGCCCTGGAGATTCCAGGTGGGCCACACTCCAGGCACTTGCCAACCACCTTTTCCAGGGAGAAGAAACACCGCTGTCTGAATTTCCTGCTCTCAGTGAATGCACGGCAGCCCCAAGCCCAATGTGTGCCCCTTGAAAGAAAAACCCACATCTGATCGGGCACTGCACACCCATCCCAGAAGCTCTGATGTGGGCCAGGCTGTGCCAAGGGTCCTTCCTTTTCTCTGCCCACAGCAGGGACTACCCAGACCCCGGGTCAAACTCACAGTCCAGTCCTGGACTTTAAGGCAGGGAAACTGAGGCCAGGGACCTCGAGGGGCTTGTTCAAAGCCCCCACTGAATGTGCACCTGAACCTTCTAGTTCGGGCCAGGCCCGGGATGGGTGCTGGGTCCCAGAGCTGAATCTGACCCTGCTCTGCCCCCAAGGCCTCCACTCCCAGAGCTCCTACATCAACCCCTCCCTGCACCCTGCACACATTTGCCCAGCGGCTTGGGTAGGGGTTGGGGTACACCAGCACTTCTTTCAGAGAAGCCAAGACTCACCTGAAGAACCAACCTCCTGGCCCTGACACTGACTCTCAGACACTCCCAGGACCCCTCTGTGCATGGGGAGGCCCCCAACACTGCCCTAGAGGCTGCCCCTCTGCTGTCAGTTCTCTCACTGGAAAGAAAAAACCCAGCTCAGGTGGCAGGTTTAGATCCAACTAGTGCTTCCTGGGCATCCCCGGTGTACTTTCACCCAGGCCACTTAGGGGGCACAGGAAGGCTGGCTCTGCCCACTGACCTCAGCTTACTGCAACCACCACCTGGATACAGGGAGACCAGGGAACAACAAGCTGCAGACATGGAGGTTTCCCCTTCATATAAAAGTCTTTAATAAAAATAGCTCTCAAGTGGCCTAATATATGGTGATGGAAGATTGACTTCGGTTTGTGGGTACGCAGTGCAACATATAGATCTTGTATCATAGGCATCTATACCTGAAACCTATATGATTCTATTAACCAATGTCACCCCAATAAATTTAATTAAAAAAAATAAATTTTAATAAAAAAAAATAGCTCTCTACAGAACCAGTCATAAAACAGAAATAGCAAATTCAATTTCCTGCCACCTGGGCAGGGGGGAATGAGGCAAGCTGAGCGGGCCACAGGAAACTATGCCAGGCCCAAAAGGTACAGCTCTGGCTGGCTACTGACACATGGGATGTGGGCTCAGGATTGACACATTTCATTTTTCAAGAGGAGTTACAAATAATGTCTTGTGAGGAAAAACTTCATTTTTTAAATGCTGGTCACTAATTGATCACCCTCCCCACCAAATGGCAGTTAAAGGTTAAATAAAACACTTATTTAGGCAGCCAGTTAGCAGCCTGTTTTACACATTCAATATAAAAATAAGTGGGTTCATACAGTTGCAAAACATTTGTATAAAGGTGACAGCTAAACTGATAGGCAGCCTGCAAGGGAGGGATGGGACAGACTCCTCCCCTGAGACCAATAGCTGAGGTAAGAAAAGGTAAAGAATGAATGGTAAGAAGTAGCAGGAAGCCTTGCCGCACCAGCCTGCCAGTCTGCAGTCCCAGGGCAGCAGAGCCCTGTAGGTTAATGCAAGGGCCAGCTGGGGCTGAAGAGCTCCCAACAGGTTTCCAGACCCCAGGGAGCACCCTCACTCAGCCCTAATATCCCATGAGTCTTTTGGCCTCTTCGCTCTGGGCCTGCAGGGTCTCACTTGCATACTTCTGGAGGAGTTCCATCTTCTTCCTTCGCACAAGTGCCTCCTCGATCTGTGAATAAGAAGAGTAAAAGACTCATGCAACACTCTCCAGTGAGGCCCTCTGTGTCCTGCCGGAACCCAGCCAGGAGGGAGTCCCTGTGGAGGAGGCCATTGAGGAGCTCAATACCCAGAGTGTCTTGAAGGTCCCTTTCTTTCCCACTGGAAGCATGTGAACAATAGAATGTTTATCAATTTCCTCTAAAGCAGATAAAATCCTGCCTTCTCTAGATCCCACCCGCTATTGTAAGCACAGTGACCAGTGTCCTGTGGCCAGGAGTCAGAGCTGCTCATATGGATAGATGGGAAAAGAACCCAGTGAAGCACTCAATGGAGTCTCCTTTAGAGGCGAGGCCCCTGGCACTTGGGAAACTACACCTCCAACGCAGCTCACCCTACCTCTTGCTGTGATGGCACAGGGACATGGGCGATGAACTTCTGCTGCTCGTCTTCACCTCCTTTCTCCTGGTTGCCTTCCTCATCAGACTACAAACAGAGAACAACCAAGAGTCCGTGAGTAGGAGACCATGAAATAAATATTGGCAGTCCTATAAAATGCACTTCTCTGCAGTTGTTTAAAAGGGGGAGGGGGGCGGGATTAGGAAAGTCTGTACTCATACAGAAACACAGCCAGGACATCATCTATCTATCTATATAAAATCCTAAGCAACCGGTAGACCTGTCGCTATGACACACACTGATCACCAGGGGGCAGATGCTCAACGCAGGAGCTGCCCCCTGGTGGTCAGTGCGCTTCCATAGCAGGAGCACCGCTCAGCTGACTGATGGGTGCCAGACACTGGGCTCACAGCTGGCGAGCGCAGCAGTGCTACGGAGTGGCTGCAGCAGGCACAGCGGGGCTGGGAAGAGCGGGAGCAGTGCGCCTCCTCCCCAGCCACCTGCCACTTCGAGCACTACTACATCCCTCAGGGGATGTCGGACAGACAGTTTCAGGTGGAAACCAGCAGTATGACAACGCCCAAGGGGTCCCTGATTGCGAGAGGGCACAGGCCGGGCTGAGGGACCCCACCGATGCACGAATCCACAAAACATTGTGTATATTATGCTAACTTTTGCATTAGGAAAGAAAATAAGAATAGAAACTAGTGACAGCAGCAAGAACTAGGTAGATGGAGGGCAGAGTTGCAAAAGACAATCTTTGTTGACTATCTTTATATGCTGTTTTGTTCTTGACTTTTGTAAATTTATTATCTATTTTAAAAAAATTAAATTTAAAGTCCGGTCAAAATGACAGAGTAGGTAAATGCTGTATTGTCCTCCTCCCACCACCACATCAAAATTACAACTAAATTATAGACTGTCATGAGAACCACCTGGAGACCAACTGAACTAGAAGTCCTATAACTAAGCTATATAGAAGTCGTCATGTCAAGACAGGTAGGAGGGATAGAGACTCTGAACCGGCAGGTCTCATACCCACAGTGTGGCAATTAAGAATCTAGAGAGCCCTAGTTGGTTTGGCTCAGTGGATAGAGCATCGGCCTGCAGACTGAAGGGTCCCCAGTTCAATTCCAGTCAAGGGCACATGCCCGGATTGTGGGCTCAATCCCCAGTAGGGAGCATGCAGGAGGCAGCCAATCAATGATTCTCTTTCATCATTGATGTTTCTATCTTTCCCTCTCCCTTCCTCTCTGAAATCAATAAAAATATATTAAAAAAAAAAAAAAGGCCCTGACCGGTTTGGCTCAGTGGATAGAGCGTTGGCCTGTGGACTGGGGGGTCCCAGGTTCGATTCCGGTCAGGGGCATGTGCCTTGGTTGCAGGCACATCCCCAGTGTGCAGGAGGCGGCTGGTCGATGTTTCTCTCTCGTTGATGTTTCTGACTCTCTATCCCTCTCCCTTCCTCTATGTAAAAAATCAATAAAATATACTTGAAAAAAAAAAACAACTGAAAAGAATCCAAATATTAAAATAATAATAATAATAATCAAGAGAGATAGCTCCAGTGAGGAACAAGGGGCCCCACCCCCATACCAGGCTTCCCAACCCAGAGCACCGGTGCCAGGAAGAGGAATCCCCATAGCATTTGGCTGTGGAAACAAGCAGAGAATGCATCCAAGTGAGACGGAGTAATGCTGGAGACCGAGGCACTCCTCTTGAGGGGCCCAGAAATGGACTTACTCACAAACTCACTCACTCTGGGCTCTAGCACTGTGGCAACAGCTTGAAAAGTGCAAGATACATATGGGGAGGAACTAAACTGACAAGCTTCAGGACAAGCACTGGAGGGGCAGGAGTCGGGGCAGTTCTCTCCAGGACAGAAATGTTGGCAGGCAGCATTGTTTCCTTGTTGAGCCCTCCTCCCATCCAGCCTGGCTAACCTGGTTCTCCCCACCCTGATGATTCCCTGAGATCCCGCCGCACTCAACTCAATCACCTGGCCTGAGCCTCTTCCAGCAGCTGTTCCACATAAACACTTTCTTAAAATCACTGAAAGATGCATAAACCCCAAACAAGCAGCGGCTGCCTCAGCATGCCTTGTATCTCCTGGTAAGTAGCCCCAGACTGAGTATATGCAGCAACTGGTCTCAACAACTTGCACCATAACTCCCATCAGGAGTCCCCAAGGCTAGCATAAGTGGCGGCCAGTCACAGCTTGAAATGTAGCTTCAAATAAGTAGCCATAAGCCTAGCACAACTGGCAGCTGGCCTCAGCTCATATCACAGTGTCCAGCAAAGGGTCCAAAGCCCAATATTAGGGGCATTGGCCTTGGTTCACAGCACATCTCTCCCATTGCCTTCAAGCAGCCACAACTGCAGATCACTTTGTAGCTCCTACCAGGAGGCCCCAAGCAAGGCAAAAAGCAGTGGCTAAATTTGACCTGCACCGACACCCTTCCCAAAAGGTCCAGGCTTCACAACTCAGAGCAGAAGGTAAGTGAGCGCCAGGGGGATCCTCACTGCCCACCAATACCTCCTCCTCAGTGACAGCATAGATGTTGATTTCTTCCTCCTCTTCCTCCTCCTCTTCCTTTTCTCCTCTTGCCAGCCGAGCCTCTCTCTCTGCTTTCCACTTTTCCACTAATTGGGCTCTGACTGAAGACAAGAGACAGCAGGTGTTACTCTGGTTTCTAAATAAGCTTTAAACATCATGCAGGGCAAAGCCAAGATGTTCCCCCAGAAAAGGGTCACCCTTCATTCTGCCCTGGTGGGAGGGAATCAGATGTGAGGGGCAGTCTGGTCTCACACAGCTCTGACTTAAGTCACTACAAGGCAGCTTTTTAGGGAACATCCTCAAATCCTCCCCAGTTCACCAACCTTGGTGGCTTCCTGACATGCCCATGTGAAAAGAGACGCTGTCATACAGCATGTTGGCAAAGGGCTCCAACTCCTGACTACCTGCTTCTAAAGCCCTAGTTCAGTGCACCTCCTAGGGAGTAGCACTTCCTCTTCACAGAGTTGTCATGAGGCTTCAAAAGAATGTCCATAAAAGGCTCAGCATGTTGCTTGTCTTGGAGGAAGCTCTCAGAAAGGGAGACCCATTTTGCTCTACACTGATATCCCATTACTTGTGTTTAAAGCAGATCTAAATCTCCTTAAGTGGGCAATACTTCATGTTTTCAAGAAAGGCTAGTCTGGGAAGGAATCCTGGTGGACAGGGAGCAGATGAGATGACGCTCTGTAGCTTCTCCAACATGCTCCTTCTGGCCCAACACCATGCTAACTGCCTCATAGTTACTGGGAATTAGGGCATTAGCAGATCATTTCCTCTGAAGATCATTAGCAACAAAGAAAACTCCCTCTGGCATAATGCACTATCTAAAAACTCAGTTTCAAAAGAGAGAAAGAAACCAGATGCCAAATATGAAACGAAATGCCTGTAGACCTACATTTCTTTTCATATTCCTGTTCCAAAGGCACAATAACACCATCATCTTCATCTAGGTAACCGTAGTATTCAAAATCAATTGCCTTCATGAGCTCAGCACGTGTCTTTCTTGGAGGAGGAAGAGCTAAAAGAAAGAGTACCAACTTAGCTAAATTTCCCATCATTATCACACTCAAGCCTTCTCCCTACACATTGTTACAGAGGCATATAATAGTATGTGTGTTCATGAAAATATGAAAGACACTTCTCTACACTAGTAATTGGATTATATAAAGTGGTACTATCCATCAGTGTTGAAACCTTTGACCCAATTAGTCCATTTAAAAAGAATTTATCCTGCCCTTGCCGGTTTGGCTCATTGGATTAATAAGCATTGGCCCATGGACCAAAGAGCCACGGGTTCGATTCCAGAGTGAAACAATGGGGCAAAGTTCACTGCTGTCTTATTAAGAAATTGCCAAAGCCACCCCAATCTTTAGGAACTACCAACCAGATGAGAAATCAGCCATAAACATCAAGGAAAGACCCTCCATCAGCAAAAAGATGATTACTTACTAAAGGGTCAGGTGATGGTTAACATTTTTTAGCAATAAAATATTTTTAAATTAAGGTGTGTACATTATTTGTTAGCATAATGCTATTACTGCAAACTTAATAGACTACAGTATAGTGTAAACAACTTTATATACACTGGGAAACCAATATATTCATAACTCTCTTTACTGTGATATTTGCTTTATTGCTGTCGTCTGGAACTGAACCTGTAATAGCTCCAAAGTATGCCTGTGCATGAAAACTCCAGACCAGTGGTTTCCATTTTGAAAGGCCAAGGTTTGACGGAAGTTTCCCAGGGCCATAGAGGAAAGGACAGGAGAAATAAGGGTGCCTCCAGTGATACCAACAGCAATCAAGGCTTAATAAAAATAAAATAAAATAAAATAAAATAAAATAAAATAAAATAAAATAAAATAAATAAAATAAAATAAAATAATAAAATAAAATAAAATAAAATAAAATAAAATAAAATAAAATAAAATAAAATAAAATAAAATAAAAAAGGGTGCCTGACTTGGACTGACACAGAGCAGCTTGACTTTTCTCTATCTTTACCTATTGTGGTTAGGCCCAAGGTTTTACTTGTCATCTGTTGTTGTTTTTTTCAAATAATAGGTAAGTAAAATATGAATCCAATTCAATTAAAATCCTGCCCCAATAATTTTGGGAAATTTCAAAGAGAGGAACTCCTCATTCAGATTAAAAGACTACTATGTGCAAAGAGTGTGGAATTTGGCACTAGTCATTTCTAGGTACTTTTCAGCCCCAATTGTGTATCCTGGGCCTGTGACTTCATTTCCTAGTGCTTAAAGGTTCTTGTTTAAAACCTAGGAACACTAATTCTGATACTACAGGGTTGTTGTGCAGCTAAGAAGTATTACAGGAGAAGCACCCAGCACATACCATGTCTACTGTTATGATGATTACCAATAAATTCAAGGCTAGTATTTTTGGTTCTCTGAGTGGCTTCAGAAAGTGGCAAAAAGGGAGCCAAGGAGAAAGTGGTTGATCTGTTTTCTAAGAAAGACTGGTATGATGTGAAAGCACAAGTTATGTTCAATGTAAGAAATATTAGAAAAACACTAGTCACAAGGACTCAAGAAACCCAAATTGTACCTGATGGTCTTAAGGGTCGTATTTTTGAAGTGAGCCTAACTTATCTGACAATGATGGAGTTGTATTTAGAAAATTCAAGCTAATTACTGAGGATACTCAGGGCAAAAACTGCCCAATTTTCATGACACAGATCTTAACCTGTGACAAAATGTGTTTCATATTAAAAAAATAGTAGCCCATGATTAAAGCTCATGTTGATATCAAGACTATCGATAGTTATTTAATTCATCTATTCTGTGTTGGTTTTACTAAAAACAACAAAACACAGCAATCAGGTTTGAAAGACTTCTTAGGCTCAGTATCACCAGTCTGCCAAATCTGGAAAATGATGAAAATCATGACCCAGGAGGTGCAAATGACCCGAAGGAAGTAGTCAATAAATTGATCCCAGAAAGCATTGGAAAAGACATAGAAAAGTCTTGCAATCTATTTGTCTGCTCCATGATGTCTTTGTTAGAAAAGTAAAAATGCTGAAGAAGCCCAAGTTTGAATTGGGAAAACTCATGAAGCTTCATGGTGAAGATAGCAGTTCTGGCAAAGCCACTAGGGATGAGACAGGTACTGAAAGTTAAGTGACCTAATGCATATGAGCCCCCAGTCCAAGAATCTGCTTAAAATTCAAACTTACTTCAATGGTGACAAATAAAAGTCTATTTGTAATGTTTAAAAAAAAATGTTGAGGCCAAAACCCACACAAACATTAATTACTTACGTTCTTTTTCAAATAGCTCTCTAACACCAGGCAAATCTTTTGCTGCTCCAAAGTATTTGTAACCTCGATTTCCTGGGACTTCTTTGCCTTCATGATCCAGCATTTTAGGGCCAACTTTCTTAATGGCAAAGAAAAAGAGAAAATATTTATGTACACACAAAAAATATGTAGGTACCTTTTTATCCTTTAAAAATCCATCTAAATACCTAAAAGTTGGTTGAGTGTCCTTCCATATACGGAAACATGGTGGGTTCAATTCCCAGTCAGGGCACAAACCCAGGTTGTGGGTTCGGTCCCTGGTCAGGCCAGGTACAGGAGGCAACCAAATATTATTTCTTTCTCACATGGATACTTCTTTCTCTCTTTCCCTGCCTCCTTCCTCTCTCTAAATAAAAAAATATATCTATTTATATAAAAGCCTAAGTGACCGGAGGGCCGGATGACTGGCCAGTAGCTATGATGTGCACTGATGACCAGGGGGCAGATGCTCAATGCAAGAGCTGCCCCCTAGTGGTCAGTGTGCTCCTACAGCAGGAGCACCACTCACCTGACAGATGAGCACCAGACACCGGGCTCACTGCTGGCAAGCACAGCTGTGGCAGCGCAAGCCTCTCCCAGGGACACTCACTCTGTGCGCTCAAGCAGGTGCAGTGGGGCCGGGATGAAAGGGAGCGGTGGGGCGCCCAGTCTGGGCTCGGGCTCCTCCCTGGCCACCTGCCGCTTCCCGTACTACTTCGTCCCATGCGGGATCGATGCAGACAGCAGGCTGGAGCCCGATGAGCTAGCGGGTAAGGCAGGGCTGCTGTCGCATGGAGGTCCACTGATTCCCGCAGGCCAGGCCGAGGGACTCCACCGGTGCACGAAATTCGTGCAAGAGTAGGCCTTCCTTCCCCCAGATGCTGGCACCAGCTTCCTTCTGGCACCCAGGACCCGGGCTTCCCTCGCAGCCCCGGCTTCGTCTGGAAGGACGTCTGGTCTGACGTCCGGTCTAATTATCATATTATGCTTTTATTATTATAGATATCCTCAGATGACGATCAAAGAAAAAAAGCAGGATTACAAAAAAAGGAAATATTCAAGTATTACACAGATAACTAAATGCTGTTCTGCTTCTTTATACTTTTTTTTCTTTTTTTTTTTTTTAAATATATTTTTATTGATTTTCTACAGAGAGGAAGGGAGAGGGACAGAGAGTTAGAAACATCGATGAGAGAGAAACATCGATCAGCTGCCTCCTGCACACCCACCACTGGGGATGTGCCCGCAACCAAGGTACATGCCCCTGACCGGAATCGAACCTGGGACCCTTCAGTCCAAAGGCCGACGCTCCATCCACTGAGCCAAACCGGTCTCGGCTGCTTCTTTATACTTTTCTGAACTCGATGACAATGTATTATTTTTTCTTTTTTTTATTGTGGAAAAATACATATATAAAATTTACCATTGCCCTGGTCAGTGTGGCTCAATTGGTTGTAGCATTATCCCATGGACAGAAAGGTTAGCATTTTAATTCCCAGTGGGGGCACATATGGGAACTGATCAATGTGATTCTCTCTCATACATCAATGTTTCTTTCTCTCTCTCACCCCTTCTTCTCCCCACCTTCACATATCCTTGGGTGAGGAAAAAAATAATTTACCATCTTAAACATTCTTATGCGTACATAAAAATGATACTCTAACCTCGGTGGCAGAGTCGGCTGCCACCCGCCACGCTGTGGCTCAGCATGAATGACAAGAGAGAATCACTGATCAGCTGCCTCCTGCACTCCCTGCACTGGGGATTGAGCGCCCACAACCTGGGCACGTGCCCTGACTGGGAATAGAACCATGACCTGGTTCATGGGTCGACGCTCAAACACTGAGCCACGCCAGTTGGGCAGGGCCAAGGTCATTTTAAAAAAGGCCCAGAGAAATCAAGGGGCTTACTCAGGAACATCTGACTGGTATATGTAGATATCCTATCTGATCTGAGCCATGTTCTGTGGAGTCTTTAAAAATTATCCGACCTGCCCTGACTGGTTTGGCTCAGTGGATGGAGCGTCGGCCTGCGGACTCAAGGGTCCCAGATTCGATTCCGGTCAAGGCATGTACCTTGGTTGCAGGCACATCCCCAGTGGGAGGTGTGCAGGAGGCAGCTGATCGATGTTTCTCTCTCATTGATGTTTCTAACTCTCTATCCCTCTCCCTTCCTATCTGTAAAAAAATCAATAAAATACATTTTTTTTAAAAATTATCCAACCTATCCTTTTCATAGGTTTCCTGTCCACAAGCAACAGGTACCTTTTTAAAATATATATATATTTTTTAATTGATTTCAGAGAGGAAGGGAGAGGGAGAGAGATAGAAACATCACTGATGAGATAATCATTGATCTGCTACCTCCTGCACTCCCCCTAATGGGGATCGAGCCCGCAACCCACACATGTGCCCTTGACCAGAATAGAACCAGGGACCCTTCAGTCCATAGGCCGATGCTCTGCCCACTGAGCCAAACCGGCTAGGGCCCACAAGCAGTTTTTCAAGCCTTCTTTCATGTCTTGAGTGCTTACCCTCTAGCAGGCACAGGCTGGGAGCTGCAGGCTCCTAGACAGGTTATCCAGCCTGCCCAAAATCTCACAAGCTCATCCCAAACAGCCACAGGGGCTGTTGCTTACTTACTACATAATCAGGACCTCCCAGCTCCTTTATCCGGACCTCCCAGTGTCCTTTCTCTCTTAGCAGTTTGTTAATTTCATCATTCAGGTCACGAATTCGGAATTCACCTAAACCAGCTAGAAAACAAAAACATTCATATCATATCTTCAAAACACCACTCAGTGTCATGCCCATAAAAATAAATGCCACAACGATACAGTCATATTAGGGAACTTTAACACCCCACTGACATAACTGGATAGATCTTTCAAACAAAAAATCAACAAGTAAACAATGTCCTTAAACAACACTCTAGATCAGATGTATTTAATTGATATTTACAGAACATTTCATCCCAAAGCTGCAGAATATACATTCTCCTCAAGTGCACATGGAACATTCTCAAAACAGATCACGTTAGAACACAAAATAAGTCTTTATAAGTTTAAGAAGACTGAAATCATATCTAGCATCTTCTCAGATCACAATGGCATGAAAACAGAAATCAAAAACAAAAGCACTAAAAAATATTCAAATTCATGGAGGCTAAATAGCATGTTATTAAATGATGAATGGGTTACCAATGAGATAAAAAAAAGAAATCAGACAAGAAGAAAAAGTCATCCAAATTGTAAAGAAGGAAGTAAAACTGTCATTCCTCGCAGATGTCAGGATATTGTACATAGAAAACCCAAAACACTCCACCAAAAAATACTAGATTTAATAAATGAATTTGGCAAAGTAGCAGGATACAAAATTAACATTCAGAAATCAATAGCATTTTTATGCACCAGTAATGAACTCTCCGAAAGAGAAATTAAAAAGATAACCCCATTGACCACTGCAACAAAAAAATAAGATACCTAAGAATAAACTTAACCAAGGAGGTAAAACACCTGTACTCGAAAAACAGGACATTGAAAAAAGAAATAAAGGAAAAAACAAATAAATGGAAGCATATACCGTGTCCATGGATTGGAAGAATTAGCATAATTAAAATATCCATACAACACAAAGCAATCTATAGCTTCAACACAATCCCTTTTAAAATACCAAAGACAGCCCTAGCCGGTTTGGCTCAGTGGATAGAGCGTCAATCTGCAGACCAGAGGGTCCCAAGTTTGATTCCAGTCCTGGGCACGTACCTTGGTTGCAGGCTCCTCCCCGGCCCAGGACCCTGGGTTGGGGTGCATGCAAGAGGCAACCAATCAATGTGTTTCTCTCACATTGATCTCGGTCTTTTCCTTTCTCATCCACTCTCTCTAAAAGATCACTGGGCCCTAGCTGGTTTGGCTCAGTGGATAGAGAGTTGGCCTGTGGACCAAGGGTCCCAGGTTCGATTCAGGTCAAGAGCACATACCTTGGTTGCAGGCTTCTCCCGGCCCGGGCCCTGGTCAGGGCTCGTGCAGGAGGCAACCAATTGATGTGTCTCTCTCACATTGATGTTTCTCTCTGTCTTTCCCTCTCTCTTCCACTCTCCCTAAAAAAATCAATGGAAAAATATCCTCTGGTGAGGATTAATGAAAAAAAAAAAAAGAGAGAGAGAACAAAGCGTCATTAAAAAATAATTTAAAAAAAGATAACTTGAAAAATATCCTCGGGTGAGAATTAACTCTATATATATATATATATATATATATATATATATATATATATATATATCAGTAAAAGCCCAGTGACCGGAACGACCGGTCAGTCACTATGATGCGCACTGCAGCAGCCAAGAGGCCTGATCAGGGCCCCATCGGCCCCCCTCCAACCACCCATGACCCCTCCCCCGCACCAGCCGGCCCAATTGGCCCCCATCGGATTCATGCACCAGGCCTCTAGTAAATAAATAAATAAATAAAAATACCAAAGGCATATTTCACAGATCTAGAACAAATACTTTCTTTCTCTATCCCCTCCTCTCTCTCTCTGGAATCAATCAATAAATCAATAAAAAGGTAGAACAGTGTGTCGAAGTCCCCAAGTCTAATTGTGTATTTTAAAATCAAGCTCTTTAAGTAGACAGACTAACTTACCATTCTGAATTTGAGCCACTTTTTTAGAGATCTCTCCAATGATCTGTGAAAAAAAAATAAAAGCCAGTAAATTCTTATGACTTTGACTATGTCTAAAAGCACAGGAAAATATAATTAAAAACTGGTTATTAAAAAACTTAGGATTTTGGTTTAAGCGTCATTTAGATAATAAGCAATTTGAGACTTGTTACTTCCAAGATCATATTCTGAATGTACCTGTCGTCTCCACTTCTCAGCTTTGGGCAATTCAGTACATTCTGAGGCAAGGAAGGGTCTTCGTTCCTAAAGGGAAGCAAATTATACACGTTGCCACTATATTGTATGAAGTTACAAGCTTCATTCACCATTCAACTGATTCAGGCCTGAAATCTAAGATGTCTAATGATTTAAACACATCTGAAGTTCCAATTGCAGATCTTCATCAAGCCTTAAACACACTTTACAGTCTCTATTTAGGAAACAACTATAAGCAAAAACATTCATTGCATTGTATTGTACTTAATACAGTAAGCCAATGGAAACAACTTAAAAGTCCAATAATAGCCTGGCCAGCGTGGCTCAGTAGTTGAGCCTTGGCCCGTGAACCAGGAAGTCACGGTTCAATTCCCAGTCAGGGCACATGCCCAAGTTGCAGGCTTGATCCCCAGTGTGGGGTGTGTAGGAGACAGCTGATCAATGATTCTCTCTCATCATTGATGTTTCTATCTCTCTCTCCCTTCCTCTCTGAAATCAATAAAAATATATTTTTAAAAATTGTGGTACAGATATACAATGGAATATTACTCAACCATAAAGAAGAACGCCCTTGGCCAGTGTGGCTCAGTTGGTCAAGCATTGTCAGGTCCACCGAAAAGGTCGCCAGTTCGATTCCCAGTCAGGGTACATGTCTAGGTTTCAGGCTCAATCCCCCGTTGGGGTGCATGTGGAAAGCAGCTGATAGATGTTTCTCTCTCACATTAATGTCTCTCTCTCTTTCCCTCTCCCTTCCTCTCTCTCTAAAATCAATAAAAATATATTTTTTAAAATAAATGAAATCTTACCATTTGTGATAGCATAGATGGACCTAGAGGGTATTATGCTATGTAAAATAAGTCAGTCAGCCAAAAGCGGTTTGGCTCAATAAATAGAGCATCGGCCTGCGGACTGAAGGGTCCCAGGTTCGATTCCGGTCAAGGGCATGTACCTTGGTTGCGGGCACATCCCCGGTGGGGAGTGTGCAGGAGGCAGCTGATCGATGTTTCTCTCTCATCGATGTTTCTAACTCTCTATCCCTCTCCCTTCCTCTCTGTAAAAAAATCAATAAAATATATTTTAAAAAATAAAATTAAAAAAAATAAGTCAGTCAGGGAAAGACAAACACCATGTGATTTCACTTATATGTGAAATCTGAAGAACAATATAAATGAACAAACAAAACAGAAAGAGACTCATAAATATAGAGAACAGACTGATGACTGCCAGAAGGGCAAGGGGTAGGTTGGGGGACAGGGGTGAAAAAGGTAAAGGGAGTAAGAAGTACAAATTGGTAGTTATAAAATAGTCATGGGGATGCAGAATAGGGAATATAGTCAATAATACTGTAATAATTATGTATGGTGCCAGGTGAAACTAGAAATATGAGGGGGAACACTTTGTAAAGTATATGATTGTCTAACCACTACGCTGTACACCTGAAACTAATACAAAAAACGAAAGAAAAAAATAAAATAATTCAAAGAATGGTACATTTTATCCCTAACCTGGCTGAGTCTCTGTGAGTTTGAGATCATTTATTGGTTTCAGGTTAGAGCTGTTCCCCACAGCATTTCCACTACCTATTATCCAATATTAGACAGAGCTGGGATAATATCAGAACTCAATTATCACCATACAAAAGAGACAGAAGGACAAGCAGCCAGATCACACTGCCCCAGGTACAGAGAGATACACCTGGAATTTAAGTGTATAGATTCATAAGTGTGTCAGCAAGTACAAACAAGAAATAGGAAGATTTGGAGTTTGAAGACTACTGAGGAGGGAATTTTACCACATTGTTCATATTTACAACTTATGAGGAAAATTTACACCAACCTTCACTTTTCCCTCTTCCAATTGAGCTTGGCGAAATCTTGCTAAGGCCGTCCTACCAGAAAGAGAGAAGACTCCATTAGATCTTGCTCACAGACTCTTATCACCAAAGTTCCTGGATAGGGTAAATCTGCTCATGACCATATTTAACATCATTTGTGTGTGTGTATATGTGTGTGTGTGGGTGTGTGTGTGTTATGATTTAGAAACCACAGAAAAGTTATGAGTTTTTATTTTCTTTTCACTCCATGTAAGGACTGTGGGAAACTATTTATCAGAGCACTGTGGTGAGCAGCACACCCAGGTGCCCCAGCTGCCACTCTCACAGCCCATGCACCATCCCCAGATGAATGAATGTTCATGTGGTAAAAGTTCTAGGAGCTGTCAGAAAACACTAAAGGGGAAAATATGGGAATACTATTTTAAAGTATGTAGAGAAAGAAACATGTACCAAAAGGCTCATATACCAAAAGGACTAAATACCAAAAGAGCTCTGTGGTAATAATTGTTACATAAAATTTACAGACAAAATCAAGTTGATACTTACATGGCCTTTTCTGCATTTCGGGCCTAAAAGGAGAGAGAAGGGAAGAAAAATACCCATTTTTAGAATGACTTGCAACCAGAGGAGCAATGGGCAGCAACAGCTCATCCTGGGCTAAGCCCGGAACCTGTGTCCAAGGCTCCTTTTCTCTGACTTTCCAGTAAGCCAAAGCAGCCTAGGCTCATTTCTCTCCTATAACGTTTCTAGAGACCCAAAGCAACCCTGCCCAGGCTCTCTCCTATTGCTTCTTCTATCTTAAGCCCTCCTTGCCCCCAGCTTTAGTAAACATAATCTCAAAATAAAAAAAATATATTATGTGCCACCAGTGTGGCTCAGTGGTTGAGCCTCGAACCATGAACCAAGAGGTCACAAGTTCCATTCCTGGTCAGGACACATACCCAGGTTGCGGGTTCGATCCCCATTAGGGGGCATGCAGGAGGCAGCCGATCAATGGTTCTCTCTTATGAATATTTCCTTCTCTCTATCCCTCTCCCTTCCTCTCTAAAATCAATAAAAACATATTAAAAGATATATATATATTTTTTAAATATATTTTACTGATTTTTTTACAGAGAGGAAGGGAGAGGGATAGAGAGTTAGAAACATCCATGAGAGAGAAACATCGATCAGCTGCCTCCTGCACGCCCCCTACTGGGGATGTGCCCGCAACCAAGGTACATGCCCTTGACCAGAATCGAACCTGGGACCCTTCAGTCCGCAGGCCGATGCTCTATCCACTGAGCCAAACTGGCTAGGGCTAAAAGATATATATTAAAAGATATCCAAATCCTGTGACTTTACCTATGCTGCTCCCTCTATCTAAAATCTTTGTCTGCTCCCCAACCCCTTGGATCTGATTTACTCCTAGTCATCCTTCAAAATTTACCTTTGTCATCACTACCCCAGAAAGTTCTTTCATGACCCCCTTCTTCCCAGCTAAACTGCTACCCTTTGTCTGGGTATACCTACCATGGCACTTTCTATCCAGCATCACAATTGTCTGTTCCCTGGCAATGCAATTTGAGGAAGCCTGACTTTTACAAAGTGAGTTTTATGTAAGTATTGTCACATTAGTGCCAAGTCAATTATCCCTGAAAAACACAATGTCAAGCAGGGAAGATGTTTTCTGGATATAAGTAGAAAGAATTCTTGCTGAGTCATGTAACTGAATTTTATTCTCGGCTCTTCAACTTACCATCCCTAAGAAGTAGTCTCTCTAAGACTACTTTACAACAGTAGTGTGTACCTCTTATCTCATAGAAATGTCATGATGACTTGATGAGATAAATACATGAAGACATCAGTTATGCAGTTGATAGATACTCAGCAAAAGTGAGCTCACTTAAAACTCCTTTCTGACCCTCCATATCACTGGACACAGAACAAACTTGGCAAATGCTTGCGGGACAAATGAGCACAATATCTACTAAGGAATAAAATAGAGGCTCTCGGAGGGGAAGCCCTTCTGCTGAAGGCTGAGGCTGTCTGGGTCTTACGTATTTCATTAAAGCCTATAGTTCCTAAATATTTAACTCAGTGTTTCTCAATGCTTACTCCATGCTTAAAACACCATGCTAGGTGCTAGGAAATTCTGCCATGGTTCTTCCCACGGAACTCACAGGAACGTCCTCCAAAACAATGCATCAATTATAAGTGATCACTGATTAGAATATGTATCCAGGGTGATGAACCCACAAATATGAATGTGTGATGGTGACAGTTATATAAAATACCCAACAACTCCGGTAACCATAAATATCCAGGTCCTAGGAGATTCCCAATGCTCGCCCGAGTTCAGAAAGGAAGAGCATCAGGGCAGTACGCAACAGTAAATTTGGAGCATATCCTCCTACAGAAAGGGCTGCTTCTAGCCAGCGGGTTTCTTTCCTCTTAGGCTCTTGTGCTCATCAATTACAAGGGCTTCCAATATGCCCTTGTGTTGTAATTATTCTATACTATAACCTTACGATGGCATTGAGTGCTTCTTATGGGAGCCTCACTTAATGAAAATACTGTTGTAACCAACACGTATGAGCATCATTTTTGTGCCAGCACTCTCATATTTACCCGTCGTGAGCACTTCTTGAATGAAGCCCACTAACCAGGCCAGACCAGAGATCACGCCCTCATGCAATGACAGTACGACATGCATTCATGCGTTACTGAACACCTACAACGTGTGACACAGTGTTGGACATTAAAGAAGCAACGGTGAAAAGACCCTACCCTCGGAAAGTTTACATCTTGCGGGGAAGCACGGACATAAGTCAAATAACCTAGGAACATAGGGTCACAACCGCAGTGTGACTTGGGGACAAACAATCCGACACCCTGAATCGGGGCCGGTCCTTGTGCCTCTCCGTTCCTTCGTTTCCCCTATCTGTAATGCAAAGCGCTCCGTCCAGATTAAAACACCATTGGGAGATGGTGGTTCTCGACATTCCAGTTTCCTCCTCCAAATTCTGACAGCTGAGGAGCGGCAAGAAGAGAATTCCCAAGTTACAGCCTAGGAGCCTGAGGCCCGCAGTGATGCCGCCGGAGCGCCTACGACGGTGCCGGGAATCCTCACGGCCCGCCGGCTCGCTCTCCCGCCATCCCGCCCCCCTACTCACCATGGTGCAAGTGAGGGGGGCCGCCCTCGGACCGCGTGGCCAGAGAACTTCCCGGCCTCCGGGGAGGCCAACCCCGACGGGAACTGAAGATTCTAACTGACCGCACCACCGATTTTTCTGTCGGAAGGGGGAAAAAAAGGGGGGAGGGGGAAAGCACCGGAAATAAGGGACCGGAAGTAAGGCTGAGAATCGGCCAGGGAAGGGGGAGGAAATGCAGCCTGGCTACCGTAGGCGGCCTTCCCTGGACTTCTAGACGTCACCAGCGCGTGCGTAGGAAGAAACGGGGCGTAGGCAAAATTGCGCTTGCGCAGGGGCACTGCGACTCCGCCCTGGGCGGCGGGTTTCACTCTCGCGATAACAACTGCGAAATGTCTCGCGGTAATTATCAGTACTGCAGGAGCCAGCAGTGCTAGTGCAGTTGTCTGAGGTTGAGTGAAGTTGTAGCGGCTACTCTAGACTCTCGTGCTCTCTTCCTCTTCTCAATGAATGGACTGAATTCTCACCACCGACTGGGCGGGTTTCAGATTTGCCAAATGTACTAAGAAGCATTCCTCTTTGGTGGCACACAAAGAATCTGGTGACACTATAGAAGTTTGGGGGGGAAAATTGTAGCTACGATTTATTTTATTTTATTTTTTATAGAAATATTTTATTGATTTTTTACAGAGAGGAAGGTAGAGAGATAGAGAGTTAGAAACATCGATCAGCTGCCTCCTGCACACCTCCTACTGGGGATGTGCCTGCAACCAAGGTACATGCCCTTGACCAGAATCGAACCTGGGACCTTTCAGTCCTCAGGCTGACGCTCTTTCCACTGAGCCAAACCGGTTTCGGCTGGAGCTACGATTTAATATTCTAAGTGCTAGGCCCTTTACTAACAATGTCTCCTGTAATCCATAATGATCCTGCACCGATGAGGAAACTAGAATTTGAAGCTACTTGCTCAGTTCCAAATCTAAGCCAACTGACTGAGCTGAGATTCCAGCGAGGTCTGACACTACAGCCCATGTTGTTGGCATGATGCTACACAGCCTCAAAAGGACGACACACAACTACCGATAGACCGTGGAGAAGAAAGTGACAGATAACTTGGCCAGGTTTTAGAAGTTACACACTTTAATTTCCGAGGTATTCTACCGTTGGCTTGCCTTTTTAAACGTTTTAGGGTCCTTTCACTAATTGTTCTCCATGAAGTATACAAGTAAACCCTCGAGTTGAAAAATTCTTACTGGGATATCACTGAATTAATTACCTGTCTGTCTGCCACCAAATTATTTTTGCTAAGCTTGGTCACTTAGCGATGTTCTGTGGGGAAGACAAAAGTAGTCAGATTCTAGCCTCTGGTGTGTGGGTCATACTGCAAAGTATCTTCGATGAAAAATGCAATGCTGGAAACGGAGAACCACAAGAGCAGGGAGAAAAATGACCAGGAAGTATCAGGTCGACTCAGTGGAACTGCCCTGGTCTCCTCAGTCCCATTTAGGAAAATAAGTATGTTTTCACAAGTGAAAGAGGAGAAACAGAAATGCGAAAAAGACTAAGTTTGTTCTTTTTAAGAAACCACTCCTAGCACACTTGCCATCAGATATGTATCAGCTATCTTAGGAGACAGGTTTAATACCACAGCTTGCTGTCAAAATACTTACTAAAAGAGTACAAATAGCAGTTAAATTCCTTGTCAAGGTTTTCAGTGGGGTTGAAAATGGATACATGTGAAGCATTTATGTTTAATGAATGCTCTTTCAATTCTAAGGCAAGCAAAAAAGTATAATTACATGTAAACCACTTGCAATTAAGAGCATAAGCAATAGAGTGAATTGTTCTCAAATTCCAACTGTACCACAAAGGTTATGGCCCTGGTTACTCATCCCAGTAGTTCTCAATCCAGTACCACCCTAGAATCATCTGGAATCATAAAATACTGATGCTTAGGACCCACGACAAATTCAAGCCAAATGTCTGCATCTCTAATTCTAGCAAAGAAGTTACTGACACCTACTCCATAAGACTATTGATAAGATTTATGCTTTTTTTTTTCAAATACAAATGAAAGTTTATTTAGAAAGTCACAGAGTGTTTTTTTTTTTAAGGGATACAGTTATTTATTTATATGGACCATAAACTCACCAAGGAAAGAGTCTAAAATTACGGTAGAGGTGAGATTTCATAAACAGTATTTTCACAGGTGTAGCATCACTCTTTCTTCATATTTTCCTATATTTTAATAAGGATAAAGTTTATAAATCAAATTTGTTTTATTAGAAAAAAATACAGCAATTTACACTGGCTTTATTCTGAATTAGTTCTTTCCTAAAGCAATGTCAATGTTAATTAATATTGATATTAACATTGGTTTCAATGTTAATTAATATTAATTTTCTGTTAATATTAACATTCTGGTATATCCTATAGACAATGATTGGGAGTATTAACCCTTTGCACTCGCTTGCTTTTTTCTCGATTCCTTTATTCTACTCGGGATTTAATTTTTTAAATACCCCAGATTTTACAAAGCGCAGCAGTAGAATAAAAAACTGGAGTTTCTTTTCATACAAACTTATTTATTTGGATTTTTTTATATTTCAAATTATTGATACATTCAAAGAGTATAAAAAGAGCTGCTACCGATGCTAACTGTGTCGAGTCACACTCGACATCCGAGTACAAAAGGTTAATTTAGGAAAAATGCCTATTCAATACATATTAATTTACAAGAACACTTCCTTTTCTTCCATCTTATAAGATTTGAAAAAGGTAGCCATGATTAAATTAAATATCCTATCTAATGAAATAGTAGTATGCAAATTGACCATCACTCCAACAAACAAGATGGCCACTCCCATGTGGTCAAAGATGGCTGCCACAAGATGGCTGGCAGGGGAGGGCAATTGTAGGTGATCAGGCCAGCAGGGGAGGGCAGTTGGGAGGGACCAGGCCTGCAAGGGAGGGCAGTTGGGGGTGATCAGTCCTGCAGAGGAGGGCAGTTAGGGGTGACCGGGCCAGCAGAGGAGGGCAGTTGGGGGCGACCAGGCCTGCAGGGGAGGGAAGTTGCGGGGGAGGGTCCAGGCCTGCAGGGGAGGACAGTTGGGGGGGTGGCGTGAACAGGCCTGCAGGGGAAAACAGTTGGGGGGGACCCAGGCCTGGAGGGGAGGGCAGTTGCAGGGGGACCAGGCCCGCAGGGGGACAGTTGGGGGGGGGACCCAGGCCTGCAGGCGAGGGCAGTTGGGGGGGACCAGGCCTGCAGAGGGCAGCTGGGGCAACCAGGCAGGCAGAGGAGTGGTTAGGGGGTGATCAGGCTGGCAGGCAGAAGTGGTTAGGGGCAATCAGGCAGGCAGGCAGGCAAGCAATTGGGAGCCAGCAGTCTTGGATTGTGAGGATTGGGCCTAAATGGGCAGTTGGACATCCCTCGAGGGGTCCCAGATTGGAGGGGGTGCAGGCTGGGCTGAGGGACACACACACACCCCGTGCACGAATTTCGTGCACCAGGTCTCCAGTCTCTCTATATAAGAGCCTAATATGCAAATTGTCCCTGCGGGAGTTTGACCGGGAGACTGATCACTTGCTATGATGTGCCCTGACCCCCATGGGGCAGCGTGGAATGAAGGAAGGCCCCAGTCAGCAGCTGGCAGCCAGGGAAGGGAGGCCCCAGCCAGCAGCCAGAGGCCCTGATCGCCAGCCAGGCCTAGGGACCCTACCTGTGCATGAATTTCATGCACTGGGCCTCTAGTTTTTATATAAAAGGCTTGATACATACCAAGTGCTCAGAAATTTTTGTTTAATTTGTTCAATGAAATCAATGCCAGGGTATGAATGTCTGTCTGCATTCAAAAGTAAAAACTGAGTTTTTTTGTTTTTTATTAACTTTAAAATATATATTTTTATTTCTTTCAGAGAGGAAGGGAGAGAGACAGAAACATCTATGACAGTGATGGCGAACCTATGACACGCATGTCAGCACTGACACGCGTAGCCATTTCTGATGACACGCGGCCACATGCCGAGGATAAAACATTTGCTGCTCCTGAGGATGAAACATTTGCGACTAGAGTCTTGGAGTTAGTTTTTTCCTCAAAGTGACACACTACCCGAGTTATGCTCAGTTTTTTGGCGAAGTTTGACACACCAAGCTCAAAAGGTTGCCCATCACTGATCTATGATGAGAGAGAATCATTGATCAGCTGCCTCCTGTACACCCCCTACTGGGATCCAGCCCGCAACCCAAGCATGGGCCCTTGACCGAAATCAAACCTGGGACCCTTCAGTCTGCAGGCTGACACTCTAGCCACTGAGTCAAACTGGATAGAGCATAAAAACTGTTTTTAATTAACATTTTCTCATTGTATTTTCTCCTAGGTTCACGATTCTCAATTGAGGGTGATTTGACCCTCCAGGGGGCATTTTGGCAATGTCTGGAGACATTTTTTACATGGTGGGGGAGGGTACTACTGCATTTAATATATAGAGGCCAGGGATGTTGCTAAACATCCTAAAGTATCCAGGACAGCCTCCCCCAACTAAGAATTATCACATCCCAAATATCAAAGTGCTGAGGTTGAGATATCTTGCTCTGTACTCAAAGCCAGTACTAAGAACCACAGATATGAGAGCCACATCTGTGCTTATTAAAAATGCAAATTTCTGCCCTAACTGGTTTGGCTCAGTGGATAGAGCATCGGCCTGTGGACTGAAAGGTCCCAGGTTCGATACCTTGGTTGCGGGCACATCCCTAGTAGGAGGTGTGCAAGAGGCAGCTGATTGATGTTTCTCTCCCATCAATGTTTCTAACTCTATCCCTCTCCCTTCCTGCTGGTTTGGCTCAGTGGATAGAGCATTGGCCTGCAGACTGAAGGGTTCCAGGTTTGATTTCAGTCAGGGGCCCATGCTTGGGTTGCAGGCTGGATCCCCAGTAGGGGGCATGCAGGAGGCAGCCTATCAATGATTCTTTCTCATCATTGATGTTTCTATCTATCTCTCCCTCTACCTTCCTCCCTGAAATCAATAAAAATATTTTAAAAATGCAAATTCCTGGACTCCACCTACTAAGTCAGAATCTCTGAGGGCAGGACTAGGGAAAATGGATTGCAAGGGCTCCCAGATGATTCTTAGAACATGAAGGAGTGAGTTACGCTGGAGATGAAAAGACTGGCTTTACTACCCAGTGCACGCTTATGAGTTCGCCACATCAAATGTCTTTTAACATAACAGTTATTAGAGCCAAGAATATTTCATGAAAGAAGCATTTAGTCTCCTAAATGCACTTTTGAAGCAAATAAAGGACTACTAATTCGGTAAAAAAATAAAAAAAAAATAGCTTGGGATTTATAAATATTGAATGCTTCTAAAGATCCTATACCATTTAGGTCTCAAAACCTTCTGTGAAAATTTTGCTTGGCCAGAGAATAAATTTCTTTCACTCTTTCACTATGGCCTAAGTGTACATTTGCTCATGTTGTCTCTGCCATGCTGCTGGCCCACTTTAAACCATGCCCTAAGCAAGGGTGGCTTTTGAAGGACCCAAGAGACAGAATGTAGTTACTAGAGAAATACCAAAAGTGAAGTTTATGTTTCTGGAAAAGAAATCAGCATAGATACAGATTGACCAAGTCTCTTCTCCCCAAACTGAACAACATGAACCAAATCTAGCAAATAATGGTCCAGCAGTAGCCACATAACCCCAAGCTTAGAAGAGTAGACACTGAAAATAAGACCTTTGGCCCTAGCCTGTTTGGCTCAGTGACTACAGCATCAGCCCTAGGACTGAAGTCGGTCCTGGGTTCGATTCCCATCAAGGGTACATACCTCGGTTGCCGGCTCAATCCCTGGCCCTGATCAGGGAGCGCCTGCAAAGGCAACCATTCGATGTATTTTTCTCACATCGATGTTTCTGTTTCTCCCTCTCCCTTCCACTCTCTCTAAAAATCAATGAAAAGAAGTGCCCGGCTAGCTCAGTCGGTAGAGCATGAGACTCTTAAAAATCAATGAAAAATATCCTCAGGTGAGGATTAACAAAACAAAAAAAGAGAGACCTGTGAGTGGCTCAGCGAGCTGATCTGAAAACCCAAAGGAAGGGCCAAGACTGGCAACCTACAAGAAAATTTGCCATTTTACCTTTAGCAAGGAAAAAGAACAAAAGCACCAGCTGGGTGTAATCCTCAGATGCAAAATGTCTCCCACAGAAAATGAAGGTTGGCTGGGGGTGTGGGGTGCAGAATAAGAGAGAAAAGCAAGCAAAACACTGAAAGGACTGGTCCACATAAAACCAATAGCCCTAAATCTATAGGGTTTTCCCACTAAGCACCAGGTGTGGTCACTGGAAAGTTGGTGTTAGGGTCACACAAGGCCAAAGGGGTAAAGAATTATAAGTGTAGTAGAGGTCTGGTGCACAAATTTGTGTACGGGTGGGGTCCCTCAGCCTGGCTGGTGATTGGGCTGATCGGGGCCAGCCAGCAGGTGAGGGATTGCAGGAGGTTGGCTGTGGGAGTGCACTGATCACCAGGGGGCAGCTCCTATGTTGAGCATCTGCCCCCTGGTGGTCACTGCACCGTCATAGCGACCAGTCATTGAGTCAACCAGTTTTAAAGGTCACTTAGGCTTTTATATGTATAGATTAGGTCATCTGGAGACCAGATGGGCTGATCCCCAAAATGGCGCCAGCACCCAGGGATGGTGATTCAGAGATTTTAAAGGACTCTAGGTGGGCTTTTTCTGGGTGGAGAATTAGGGTCCAGATCCTGGGAAGGTCCAGAGGGGAAAGATAATGGTCTTAGCAAATGGAATGTGGTCTTGGCAAGTGGAATGTGTTTAAGTGAAAGGGAATATCATAGTGGTCTAAAGGTCAGTTCCCAGGGGAGGGAGTACTGATTCAATTATTTGATCAGACCTAACAGAAACAACCCCAATCCCAAGGACATCCCCATAGGACTACATGCACAACTGAAAACCTAAGAAAAGAAACAAGCTAGGGGAAATATTTGCAACATACAGGACAATGGGTTGCCATCTCTAATATGGTGAGTTCTTACAAATCAACCGATCAATGATTCTCATCATTGATGTTTCTCTCTCTCCTTCTCCCTTCCACTCTGAAAGCAATAAAGAAATTTTTAAAAATGCTTTGCTACATAAGCAAAAATATGCAAACAGCTAAATGATAGCTTTGCTATGCATATCAAAATTCGATGAAATTTGAGTGCATTTGAGATCTTGCTACCAGGCATATGTCATCAGTTTTGGCTCAAATAATAAACTCATAAAAATTCTCTATAGGGGCCCTGCCAGGTAGCTTAGTTGGTTGGAGCATTGTCCCAAAACCTCAAGGTTGTGGGTTTGATCCCGTCAGGGTACATACAAGAATCAACCAATGATTGATTGTGGCTCAGTGTTGAGCGTCGACCTGTGAACCAGGTCACATTTCGATTCCCAGTCAGGGCACAGTCCCCAGTAGAGAGCATGCAGGAGGCAGCTGATCAATGATTCTCTTTCATCATTGTTGTTTCTATTTCTCTTTGCTCTCTCTGAAATAAAAAAAAGAAAAAATTAAGAATCAACCAATGAATGCATAAGTGGAAAAACAAATTCTCTCCCCTCCTCTAAAATTTAAAAGAATTCTCTACAAGTTCATCAATTTACTTGGCATAACACAGGATTCTAAAGAAGCCCACCCAGGACCACCCAATGGACCCAGACCTGATGCGAGGTACCAGCAGGGGCCCATTGTGCCCCACTGGGTTCCTTTTACACATCCAGTGAACTTGGGTTTCTCTTGGAATTCCGGGCCTCCTTGCTTCAAGTAGCAGGGCCATGCCTTTTTTTGAGCGGTTCCTGAAAAGCCGATGGGGTGATGGGTTTTCCAGATCCCTGAACCTGGAGTGGCAGAGATGGGCATCCAGTCGTCCAGTGCAGTAGCGCAGCTGATCCCGATCCCGAAGCCAACAGGAGCCTTGTGAAGGGCAGGGCACCTTGGAATGAGTGCACCCTGAGGGATCCATGCTTTTGATTCCCATTGCATCTGGGAAGCTTTTACTAGCCCTGACTTGGGTATTCTTAGTGACTGGAGTACACATAAGGCATGGTTTTTCCTGGAAGTTTGTTCAGACTTTACAGAACTCAAAATTAACATGGGAAATCATTCCCAGAAGCCAGTAAGTCCCATGACTATCTGCCCTTCATTGATACTAAGTTGGCTGAGCCTGGCCAGTGTTGCTCAATGGTTGAGCATCAAATCATGAACCAGGAGGTCACTGTTCAATCCTGGGTCAGGGCACATGCCCAGGTTTTGGGCTCAATCCCCAGTAGGGGAGGTGCAGGAGGCCGCCAGTTGATAATTCTCTCATCATTGGTTTCTCTCTCGCCCTTCCTCTTTCTGAAATCACTAAACATATTTGAAAAATAGATGGCTGAAATGAGGATTCTTAATACAGCTACATTAATTTTTGTGCACCAAATATAGAAAAATGATAAAATAGGCATAATGAATGGAAAGCATTTTTAATTGGCCTCTCACACCTTTGAAGAGGATTTAGATAAACAGATCAACCTATGATGTTTAGGTGTCAACCCAGTTTTTTGAAGTGTTAAAAATGGCTGGTCTTATTTTAAAAGAGGGAAGGTCATTTGGGTCCTGACTTGTCAATGACAAACATAAATTGTAAAGGCCTCCAGGGCAAAATTTGAATCCCACTGTTCTTTTAGTGTTTTTCTCATGGCTAAAATGTATCTGCATGTGAGTCCATATATATATACTAGAGGCCCGTTGCAGGAAGATTCCTGCGGCGGTCTCCGCCTGCTTCCCTCCCGTCTCCCCCGCCCTGCCTGCCTGCTTGCTTCTCCACAGCTTTGCTCCCTTCTGCAGCACTTGGCTTCCTTCTATGCTGTCTTCAGTCTTCACTCTGCGCCTGGATATGCAAATCAACCACCATCTTGGTTGGGTTAATTTGCATATTTGCTCCTGATTGGCTGGTGGATGTAGCAGAGGTATGGTCAATTTGCATGTTTCTCTTTTATTAGATAGGATATATTGTAAATGTGAGACACTTTACTACCTCCAAATGGTATTGTTAAAATTTCAAGGCAGCCCTATCTGGTTTGGCTCAATGAATAGAGCGTTGACCTGCAGACTGAAGGATCCTGGGTTCGATTCTGGTCAAGGGCACATGCCCAGGTTGTGGGCTCAATCCCCAGCAGGGGGTGTGTAGGAGGCAGCCAATGAATGATTCTCTCATCATTGATGTTTCACTCTCTCCTTTCCTCTCTGAAATCAATATTTTTTAAAAAAAATTTAAAGGCAAGCAATTTTAAGAATTGGCTATTCTAAAATTCTCAGACAGAAATTAATTCAAATGTTTTTCAAGTTCATGCTTTATTTTGCCTGAGCTCTACAAGTCCATAAATAACAGACTTCTTATGTCTATGATAAATGTTTCTGTAAAATGTCCTAGAAATGTTCTGGCCGTTGTGTCTCAGTGGTTAAGAGTTCAATCTCTGGCCCTGATCTAAGTACACACCAGGCAACCAACCAATTGATATTTCTCCCACAGATGTTCCTCTCTCCCATTCTAAAAAAAAATCAATGGGAAAAAAATATCCTTGGGTGAGGATTAACAGAAAGTAAACAAAAATAAATAAAAGTGTAATATTACCCTGGCTGGTTTGTCTCAAGTGGTGGAGCGTCAGCCCAGACAAGGGTGGCAGGTTTGAAAGGCCCATACCTTGGTTGCAGGTTCAGGGAGCCCGGAGTGAGGCCAGGGATTGAGCTTGCAACCTAGATATGTGCCCTTTGCCAGAATACAACCCGCAACCATTCAGTCCTCAGGCCAACGCTCTAACAGCTGAGCCAAACTGGCTAGGGCTATTTTTAAAAAAAATGTTTTTATTGATTTTAGAGAGTGGGAGATAGAATCCTAAATTATGAGAATCCTCTATCAGCTGCCTCCTGCATGCTCTGTAGTGGGATGGAGCCTGCAACCCCAGGCATGTGCGCTGACAGGAAATTGAACCATGACCTCTTGGTTCATAGGTCAATGCTCAGCCAGAGCTATGCTAGCAGAGCAACATTACACTTTTAAACATTGTCAAAGCAAATTCAAGCTGAACCCAATAATAAAGTCTCTAGATCAGGAAACACAGGGGATATAAAACTAAATGACACCATGAAGGAAAAAAATCAAGGTTACAATTGTTGAGAGATTAAGAGACTAAAGAAATTTAACCAAATGCAATTTATAAACCCTGACTGAAGCTCGTTTGGAAAAACTGGCTATTTAAGACTTTTTGATTCACTCATTTAAGTCAGTGATAAAGCCTCAAAAGGGTAAGGAGAAATAGCTATTCTAGAAGTAGGTAAAACAGGGATGCAAGAGCAAGATGAAGTCTTAGCCTTTAGACAAGGCAAAATTATTTGTTATTACCCCACTTACCTTTCCTTCATCAATCCCTTCAACCCATGTTGCAAGAGAGACATCCTGATCTTTTATCTAGCTTACAGGGATAGGAATATCAGCAGAGATGAGAAACACAGGGGGAGTGGTTTTATTCCTAGTTCATAGCTCCTGGAAGATTCCCCTCCAATTTCAGAATTAGGTTTCTTACCTATTGGTTCTAGTTATTAGCTTGATTTCCCTGCAAAACATATTTTCATGTTGCACTTGCTCAGTAACTAAGGGCAATACAAATAAATGTTCTTATCAAAAGGTCTCAAAACAAAAGGCTACTAGGTACAAATGCAGCCCAAAGAACGGTGTGAAGCAAAGTAGTTCTAAATATCTCATTTGCTATGGTTTTTCTACTAAAGGGGGTTCTTTAACAAAGCATTATACATAACACCTCTACTTGAGGCCAGAAACCTTGGGGGAAAACAATCCCATGTACATGCACCACCACCCCAACTCTAAATAGTACATATGACAATAGGTCTTCTGTTTTGCTGCTTCATACTGTGGTAGAAACCAAGATTATTAACATATTTAATGTGCTTAGTTAGCATCAGAGACAGTACATGTAAACCTGTATTCATAAGGAAATGAACCT
This sequence comes from Cnephaeus nilssonii, assembly GCF_951640355.1. Classification (NCBI taxonomy): domain Eukaryota; kingdom Metazoa; phylum Chordata; class Mammalia; order Chiroptera; family Vespertilionidae; genus Cnephaeus; species Cnephaeus nilssonii. The sequence goes on along the minus strand of NC_137082.1, from coordinate 66,540,124 downwards.
GCCATGACTTCTTTCTTGCCTGCGTTGGACTATTTGACAAAGTTTGAATTGGTACACAGCACAGCTGACACACCAACATCGTGGCACTACAGTGATATACCATCATAAATTGACCAAATTCCACTTGAAGGATAAAAAATTCACAATAGATAAAAGAAATCACATGGCATTGTGAAGAGAAAAAAATAAATTGGGAAATCATGCCACTAACTGTATTTAGTTTAGTGGGGGGACAAAAAAGAATAGAGGACATAGGGCGGGAAGGACACTTGAGGTTCTAGGCTTTAGGTCGCTATACATCCTTTAAGCAAATTAAACTTCTAGTTAACCCATCCATAAAGTGAATTCATTAAGCTAAATGACTTCCAAAGTCCATCTCAACTCTAGATCAGATCCTAAAAAAAGAAAAAACAAGAAATCCAACATTTCAGATCCTTGTGAAGCCCAGGAAAAATATGAAATGCTAAAACATAGCAAAGGTATTATAACTGTTCAGTATCAACAATGAACTAAATTAGGGCACTGTTATAATGGCAAGGAAAGAAAATTAATTCTTCTCTATATCCCTGCAAACCGACACCAAGGTAGTTAAGCCTATGTTTATATATTTTTCATTACTGAAGACATGACTGAGTTAATACACAAAGAAAAGTCCAAACTGTCAGCTTTCAGTACTCCACATTCCCTTCTTTAATATGGCATTTTGTACTATATACATCAATGAAAATTGAAACAAAAAGAACTTCAGTCAAACTCCCCTTCCTCCTCCAGCTTTATTGGATAGTTTAAAATTACATTTCTATTTTCTAAGACTTCAGTTGCTTTTTCCATCTGACTTTTAAAAACTGATTACATCAAATGAAACACAGTTGTCTAAGTGATATAGTATACAAAAATAACATCTTGATTTCTGTGAAAATGCATTTCTCTGCAATTCCTGAATAGCTCCAAATTATGCTTACTCTAAGCATAGATGTTTACTCTGGGTTTTAGATTTAGTCTTTGCAAAAAATGTGTTCTAAACCTTTGCCATCACCATCTGCATATCCAGCATCAATGCTGTTAAGTTGTTCGTATTTAGGCTTTTATCCCGATTTTCCTCCTATAGACATTAACAGGCATATTTGTCTTATTTTGTTTACTCCCACTCAACTGGATGTTCTATGTAGGGCCTGATACAGATGTTACTTGATGTTACTTAATAGCTACTGAGGTCAGACAATCCAAGGCCATTATTATGCTAAAATTAAAGTTATTTATGGAAGCTCACAGACACTTCCAAAATTGGTTTTTACCTCCTACATGGGAACATATTTAACAAACCCAGAACGGGCTTACTGGTCTGATTCAATTCTTCCCATTCATCAATCCCTATTCACCAGTGGCATGGAAAGGGGGTTCTTTAACAAAGCATTATACATAACACCTCTACCAAACTAAACATAAACTTTTTTTGTAGTTAAATGCAGAAAGTCGATTTTTTTCCACCCCTTTCCTCCTTTTACATGGCAAGTAAAGCTCACTGGCCTGGGAGTAGCCTCTATCTGCCAACCTTTGGCCAGTGAAGAGGATTCAGAGAAAATAATACAACCATCAATCAGAAAAAGGAGGGGCGACAAAGGAAAATAATTAAGCTGTGGCCTCAATCGTGCATTCCCGTGCAAGGTGCCCTGATTCGCCACAGCGGTAACAGTTGACTTCACTTGTCTTGCTGCAGTTGATGGCTACATGACCAGTTTCACCACACCTAAAATAAATAAAAAATTTCACAATGGTGTTCAGAAAATGTAAAACTGTACTAAAGAAATAGTCATTGCACCCCGGGCTGGTGTGGCTCAGTGGATGAGTGTTGACCTATGAACCAGGAGGTCAGGGTTCAATTCCCAGTCAGGGCACATGCCCAGGTTGTGGGCTCAGTACCCAGTTTGGGGCGTGCAGGAGGCAGCTGATCAATGATTCTCTCTCATAATTGATGTTTCTATCTCTCTCCTTCTCCCTTCCTCTCTGAAATACATAAAATAAAGTCATTGCAGAACAAAATGCAATGACAAGTGAATCAACATATTTTTGTTTTCAGGACACTAAGTCTTATCATTAACCCCTAATCTAAAAGCAAGAAGGAATTAGGTAACAAAGCTACTCAACTGTATAGCAAAGCCACAAAATTAAAATCTTCACCAAAAGGTATAAACCAACATCAAAACCAAAAAACAGGCCAAGATGTTATATTTTTATGCAAAATAATTTCTAAGATTTCACAGGTATGTACATCTCAAAGCTTTTACCATTCTTATTTTTAAACACTGAACTGATTCACAAGGTCATTCCATTTATAGCAAATTTATCTCTAAAACAGTATCTTCAATGAGCATTTCCTGCAGCAACATTCTAACAACTTACCTATAGCACTTCACTTTGGTGCAGTCTTTTTGAATATGTCCAAATTCTCCACAAGAATAGCACTTCTGCTCATCTGCATGGTCACAGTCACGAGCCAGATGGCCTGGTTTGCCACAGTTGTAGCAGCATTGCTCTCGCTCTCTCTTGGGCTCCTTGCAGTCCTTGGCAATGTGGCCACCTCTACCGCAGTTATAGCAGGCTTCAACAATAAGAAAAAGAAGCAGACCAAGACTATAAAACCTTTACAAAATGTTGCTATGTTTTAAATCATACAATAGGAAACGTCAAGAGTGGAAAATCTTTCCAATGCATTGTGCATTCTCACCTCTCCAAGTTCTAGAAGAATATGAGAAGTGTTAAATACTTACCATCCTCCTGAAGATCACAATCCTTGGCAAGGTGACCAGACTCACCACAGCGATAACAGATGTCTGGAAGAGATGAGGAAACAAACTGGAAACCTATTTTGGGTAGAAACAAACAAACAAACAAAATTTTAACGAATTAGACCAGTCTTGATACTAATGAATATTCTAGTACTTCAAAATTTTTTATTCGACAAAAATACCTCTATCCGAGGTAAAACCACCTCTGCCACGGCTTCTCATTCCACGACCACGGCCTCCACCAGTAGGGCATTCCCGGGCCCAGTGGCCAGATCGTCCACACTTGAAGCACTCATTGCTGCTCATGGCTGCAGTTAGATCTTCAAAATATTAAAAATAAGAACATTTGACCACTTGAAATTCTTTTTAGCTTTTATTCCCCATTTAGTGTTTTTTGATAACTATTCTGGGGGAAAAGCCAACAAATATATTGCTTAGAAAAATAACCACACAACTATATGCTTAGGCATAATACACCTAATTATGAAATATATTAAAAGTGAATAAAGTAAAACATTATATATTTTCATAGAATTCGTTAAAAAATAAGATTATGCAATTTTCAGCGTATCCAACGAACTCATTAAACAATTAATAATACCTCTTTCCAGGTCCAACTTAATGGACACATCTTCATAGTTATAAGCCAGTAAACTTTATTTTGGGCAAATGGAAGTCATATACTGGTAATAAAATTGGAATAACCCAAACCAATGGAGTTGTAGTGTGGATTCTGTGAGGAATAGGTGAAGAAAAATAATTTCTCTCCATAACCTTAGCACCTAACAGTGCCTAGTTATACTGAGCTCTTGCTTGCTGATTGAGTCTTCAGAGCAGATAAAATGCAGGATATAAATTTTCTCTATAGAGGGTACAGTATGTTAAAAATATTAGAACAGCCCGGTTGATGTGCCCAGTGGTTGAACATCGACCTATGAACCAGGAGTTCACGGTTCGATTCCAAGTCAGGGCACATGCCCAGGTTGAGGGCTTGACCCCAAGATGGGGGCCTGTAGGAGGCAGCCGATCAATGATTCTCTCTCATTATTGATGTTTCTATCTCTCTCTCCCTTCCTCTCTGAAATCAATAAAAATATATAAAAATATGTATATATATAAGAAAAATAACAAAGAAGTAAACCAACATGCTGATACCATCTAAAGAACTGGGACCACTTATATTTTTTCTATTTTCAAATTTTTCTGTAATTTTATATTTAAAGCAAAACTCCTAACAAAGCAAGTGGATTTTATACTTTTTATATAACAATCTAAAAATAAACAGGCTATTCCTGGAACGAAATGGAAATGGAATGTTGCAGGACAAATTCCTAGTATAGTGGCTTTTAAAAAAGGAACTAGCTAAAAATAATGTAACCTTTACATTGCCATACTTCCATATCTAAACATTTTTACTTAATTCCAGTGTCAAGCAATAGTACACCAAGTTTTTTAAATACCCTCTCAAAGCCAAGCATAATTAGCACCATGACCTAGCAAAACATAGTTTCAATTAAAATGGACAGGATAGTGGAATCATCCAAACACATCAAAGCACCAAAAGTCAGTACATGGTGCATAAATGACTCATCAAGTTGTAGAGAAATCTAGTGACCAAAAATTTAAGCTAATGTTGAGTTTCAAAAGCTTCCATTGTCATTTTTAAAAAAATCAGTGTCTACTTATCCTAACTCTCTGCAATCAGATTCAGTATAAAATTTCAGAGGAATCTTTCTACCAACTCTTGCCACTTGTCATTATTAAAAAATCATGCAATATTTGTACTGGTCTCAGATACATAATGTACATTTCTAGTCAGAAGAAACCAGCCAGTGAAGATTAAAAATGTATTTTTGCAAAATTTGAGATTACATTTGCTTTCTTATACTGGTGTCAGTCTAAATCATGTAAAGTGCTAATTTCCATTTGAAAGAACAGTCAGAATGAAAAAATGAATGCCACATAAAAATCACAGAAAAAAAGCTGATTATGGTACTTCATACTTCCCTCATTCCTATTTTCTTCATTTTGCAGTTTACAAAATGAACTGCAGTTTACAATCTTCTCCAATTTACAGTCAGACCAATTTGAGCACATTTACCTATTGCTCTCAATGAGTTCCTTGCACAGAAACAATCACTACCTTATTATACAAGGTAATCCAGGCAATTTGAAATTTCCCAAGTATTTTAAAATTTAATATTTAAACAAGATACTATCTTTTAGAAAACATGACAATTCAACATGCATTTTTAAAACGAAAGAAATGGCCCAGCTGGCGTGGCTCAGCGGTTGAGAGTCAACCTGTGAACCAGGAGGTCACAGTTCGATTTCTGGTCAAGGCACATACCCAGGCTGAAGGCTCCATCCCTAGTGTAGGTGTGCAGGAAGGAGGCAGCTGATCAATGATTCTCTCTCATCATTGATGTTTCTCTCTCTCCCTCTCCTCCCTTCCTCTCTGAAATCAATAATAAAAATATATTTTTTAAAAAAACTGTTTAAAACTAAAGAAAAGATAGTTTGAGCAATCCCCACTTTAGACTGTTGCTTTAAAATAATCTGTTTATTTCACAATAGTGATGTACAAATAAAACATGTTATAATGAATCATCAGATTTTTATCAGTGGAATAAAGTCAGTAGTTAAAATTTTAGGTTTACTTTCTGCACAGAAATATTAAATTAAGCTACTCAAGAACCAATTAACCTATATGTAGATTTTTCACGAACTCTTTTTCTTCTCCATTCATGGGACCCAGATCCAAAATGAACGGAGAAAAAAGAAATGACAGGAAAAGTAGTATTTTGGAGAGCAGACAATTAGCTAAAATAACACTTTCAGATGAACAAAACACTCTACTTCCTCCTACCCTAATTCCTAATTGAAAAGTTGGTCATAATGTGATTTCTCTATGAACTTCAATTTTAGGAAAAGCAGTATTTCTCCCAATTAGATTGCAATTAAACTATTCTGCAAAACAGACATGCACAGTTCAGTGGCAAAGGCAGAACTTTACACATTGAAACTAGTTTTAGATGTTTGAGTTAACATCAACAAATTTTATTCTCACATAAATTAAGGTTTTGAAAAAGCTCACTAGCTCCCTACCCAGTTTGGCTCAGTGGATAGAGCACCAGCCTGAGGACGTAAGGGTCCCGGGTCTGATTCCGGTCAAAGGCACATGCCTGGGTTGTGGGCTTGATCCCCAGTAGGGGGTATGCAGGAGGCAGCCAAGCAATGATTCTCTCTTGTCATTGATGTTTCTATCTCTCTCCCCCTCCCTCTGAAACCAATAAAAATAAACAAACCCACTAAATCTTAAAGGTAAAGAAAATATTAATTTCATTAATAGTCCAAAGACCTATCATCAGTAGGGCACATCCCAGTGGGGCTCAGGTAATGTGTATGCAATCTGCCTTCTCCCCTTTGGCTCAATCACAGCCAATCAGCTGGCCTACATTTTCATTCAGCCCCTTGTGATAGATTTATCTTCCTTACTTATAGTAACATTAAACCAACTGATTCCTAATATGTTTTAGAGCAGCAGTCACCAACCTTTCGGACCTCACGACCACCAGTGGTCCGTGGACCACCAGTTGGCGCGACCGGTTTAGAGGCATGCTGCTTATCCTGGGGGGGAGAAGGAGGGGAGAGATCCCTATCCTAATCATCATAAACAAGATTGCATTTAGCCAAGAGGTCTTTAAAGAATTTCATGCTATTCCTTAGGAAAACTAGAGGCAGTAAAGTAAGACAGAATCGAGACCTAAGGCTTCGTGATTCTCAAGGCCTATGACTGCTCTTGGCTAGAATTTTGCTCCACTGTCCTGCCTCTGCCCCCTCCACCTGTCACAACCTTTTCCAACCTTCAAGGGCCAACTTAAATGCCAACTCTATAAAAAAATCTGACATCTCCCAGCCTGGAACTCTCCTTCCTATTAAGACTCAGGACAGTTTGTTAATATCTGTCTGATGGCACTACTATATTTGCCCTTTATCAACATTCCTTTAGGGCAGAGACCAAGTAATTCATCATTGAATCGTCACAACACCCCATGATTATCCTTTAGTAGTTATAGTATAACTCAATATTTTAACTGCTTTTGGCCGGGGGGTGTGTGTGAGAGAGAGAGAGAGAGAGAGAGAGAGAGAGAGAAAGGCCTAACAGTCATTTGCTAAATGAAACAAATTGTGTTTCTTGTATAGACCCAATCCAATCTGAGTACTGACAATAAAATACCTAAATTCTTGCTATCAAGAGTCACTGTACCATTAGTTTAAAGCAGCAATTTTCAACCAACGGCACATGTAAAATAATTACTAAAATGCCGCAGCACACCAAAAAATGTATTAATTTAGTCAGGTACTGCATGTTTTAAAAATTCTCAGGGACTAGCTGGTTTGGCTCAGTGGATAGAGCTTCAGCCTGGGGACTGAAGGGTCCAGGGTTTGATTCCATCAAGGGCACATGCCCGGGTTGTGGGCTCGATCCCCAGTAGAGGGCGTGCAGGAGACAGCCGATTCATGATTCTCATCATTGATGTTTCTCTCTCTCCCTCTCCCTTCCTCTCTGAAATCAATAAAAAATATAAAAATTCTTAGGATGCACCAGCTAAAAAATTGCTGGTTTAAAGCAACAATGTCTTTTCAATTAGGTACCCATTAAGGATAGACTACCACTACTCTAAACTCAAGAATATTTCAGACTATCTAATAAAATCTCCTGTGTAACAGAAACTTTTCACTCCAGGTTACTAAAAAAGTTAGCAGCCAAGCCAGGACCCCTAACTTGCCACCCAGGCTCTTCCTATTACTCCAAGAATTCACATCCTCAGTAATATTTTACAGAATGCTACAAAACACACATACATACTCACTTACAAGACAAAATACTGTATTTTCACTGTTGTCAGGCAGTAGGAGAGCATATATTTTCTTCCTTTTGCTACTAAAAATCATAGCAGTATCTATACCAATGTATCCTTACATAGCAAGATTTGGAGTCCATAGGTAACTCTGGGTTAACCATATGACCCAGCTTAAGGATCTGCTTGCTGTGGTACCTCAGGCACTTGACCCCTTCTCCTGTCCTTATTTGGAAAAGGATGATAAAACTGATCTGTGATGAGAATTATTGCCAGGTGTCTAGTGCTTAACAGATTCTAAATTTTAAAAACTGCAAGGGTTTATGTCCTCTGCTTATATAGTTACTTTTCCATTCCTCCCCCAATTAAGTTAGACTGCTTAAAAGTGGATAGAACTCAGTCTAACGTCTATATAGCAGGCTAACTCTGCATATACTCAACTCTCCCATCTCATAAAGTCTACTTTCAGAATGGAATGAAGAGAATTATAGCCCTAGCTGGTTTGGCTCACTGGATAGAGCTTCAGCCTGCGGACTGAAGGGTCCTGGTTTCGATTCCGGTCAAGGCCATATGCCTGGGTTTCGGGCTCGATCCACAGTAGGGGGCATGCAGGAGGCAGCCGATCAATGACTCTCTTTCATCATTGATGTTTCTCTCTCTCCCTCTCTGAAAATCAATAAAAATATACTTTTTAAATGACTTGGGCTTAATGTGATTTAATCAGTTATGCCCAACTTAAAAAAAAAAAAGAGAATTAAAAAATGACTTCATATTTTCAACAATCAGATTACCTGTTTTCATTTCGATTTTTGCATGTCAAATTTTCATGACACAAACCACACCTAAAGATGGTAAGAGCACAGGGCAATCAGGCAACAGTACTTATAGGCAGTCAAGATCCTGCTTGAAAAGATTGAAGATTCACTTAGTGTAAACTAAGAGATCTATTTTACAGATTTTGCACTCATCTAGGCTTTAAGATTTAAATCCTGGAATTGGTATCAAAACACAAATGGTTATATTGATTTGTCTTCATTAATGTTAGTAATTGAACCATATTTTTGGTACTAAGAACAAAGCCAGTAAACTACTTAAATCTTAACAGTACATGCCCAAGACTTAACAATGAATCCTGTAACTCACTCCACACACACACACACAGTAGCAAAAGGAAAGTGTGTGTGTGGGGATCTGGCTAGATTTTTTTATATGATTTTCCCAACACAGCTATATATATTCACCTTAAGGTTATCCTTGACTCATCCAACATTGTTGACCTAACTGCATTTAGACTATAGCAGAGCTTGAGCCCCATGAATGTATCCACTCATTTTTATGCTCTAATGAATCAGTTTAGTGTTCCAACAGGGTACTGAAACACTTCAGACTATTAGCAAAAACAAACTACAGATGATAAACTGGAGGGAAGTTATATTGTGTTATTACCTGCATTCTGACAAGAATAATGGAGAACAGAGTACAATACTGGGAGCAATTCTGTTTTTATCCTGGTTCCTGCATTTACTACATGACCTTGATTAGTATTTACATACACTGCTGTCTGCCCTCGTTACTCCCGAAGGGTTTTAATTAATAGCTAAATATCTACTATGAGTCAAGGGTTAATAAACATATTATCTATAATCCTCACAACCCTGCAAGTTATGTACTCTTGCTCCCATTTTACTGACAAAGAAACTGGAGATCTGAGACCAAGTGACTTACCCAAAGCCTTATAACTAGAAAGTTCTCAAGTCAGCATTTCAACAGTCTTCTGCAGAGTCCTTTGCTAGGGTTAAGTGGTAATAAAGTACAGGAAAATGCTATCATCAGAAGAATACACCAATTCACTCCCTACTTCAAAAATATTATACAGCATATGACTGCTATATAGCAAGTAACTGTAAAGCAGTTAAAAATCCACAGCCATAAATGAATTTATTCATAGTATACAATCACACAGCTTTCCTGAATTTTAAGCCAAGACAGATTTTCTTAACCTTCAAGGTATAACTTAAAAGAGTGCCACCACGGACCCAAAGACTGGCAACCCGATTTCTTTTTTTAATTTACTGATTTCCAAGAGAGAGAAGTTAATTTTTTGTCCCACTTATTTATGCATTCATTGGTTGATACTTGTATGTTCTCTGACCGGATATCAAACCCACAACCTTGCTTATTGGGATGATGCTCTAACCAACCTACATACCTAGCCAGGGCTTGTGGCAACCTGATTTCACCCATTAATGCTCTAATTTGCAATTATGGAACAACACCAGGTAATCACTGCACCATACTCTCATACTCCTAATTAATAGACTCCACTGGCTTACAACTTGAATTTTGGTGGCCACAAGCTCTCATTTTATTCCAGAAGCTTTTTACTTACAACATGAAAAGGATGCAGTTTACTCGTCTCCTTACTGCAACAGCATCTGACACTGCCAGAATAGTTCTATTAAGTGAGATGGTAGAGAAAGAGCGTTCTCCACATAGCAGGCCAAGATGCCTTGGCATCAGTCTCCTGGCTCTCCACTTACTGTCAGGAGGCCAGGAAGAGGAAAGAAGCCAATATTTAAAAAAAAAAAAAAAAAAAAACCTCTCACTCCTGCAGGGGGAAAAAGCAAAAAATCTCTTTTGTGGTCAAGTGTTTAACCAACAGACCTATTTTTCCAATTACAGGAACACCTCATATACATTTTAGGTTTGGTTTCAGATCACAGCAATAAATCTTTTAATCTTTTTGCTGGAGGGTCTTTTCTTTTTAATATATATATGTATTTTTTTATTGATTTCAGAGAGGAAGGGAGAGGAGGAGAGAGAAACATCAATGATGAGACTTATCGATCGGCTGCCTCCTGCACGCCCCCCACTGCGGATCGAGCCCACAACCCGGGCATGTGCCCTTGACTGGAATCGAACCTGGGACCCTTCAGTCTGCAGGCCAACGCTCTATCCACTGAGCCAAACCAACCAGGGCGGGTCTTGTTTTCAATTTGTAAAAACTGTAACATCTGCTGCAATAAGGTGACATGCCATAAAAATGAGGTATGCCTGAGGTCGAATTGTGGCTCTATTGCTTGTAAACACTGATTTGGTACCTTCTCATGTACATACCACGTATTCTTATTAGATTTTAAAAGATAAAAAGAATACAGTCATAAAATCACATTACAAAACCATTTATGATACCTTAAAAAATATATCACTCTGCCTGTTCCTGGTATTCAAATGCTGGTGTAATAATTGACCCTTGATTTTCCACCAATTTGGCTCAAACGGTTAGCTTTTTTAAAAATACTGTTGCCAAGAGTTGCAATTTAGAAAGAAAAATTCTTTGTCCAGCTCTTGGGATCTAATAAGTTATTCCTTTTATATTCCAGCACAGAGCTCCTTGTAGGCAAGAATCAGGTTCAACAAGCTAAAAAGAGCATGCACCTATGTATGTGGCATTTTGTAGGTGTTTGATTAAGCCATGATCAGTCATTTTTTTAAAAGTATTTGAAAATAATTGCTTGGGGGGGGGGGCCTAAGAGGTAGAACTTCATTTCATACTTTTTTAAAAACCCTCAAATCCTAACTTGCAATTTATGGTGCTTAAGCAAAAAAGGAACAAAGCTGTTGATTTAATTGATTAAAGAGAAAGTGATGCAGAAATAACAGGAAAAAAGAAAAACCTATTTTTAAAAACTTGAAATTTTGGGGCAAGATGATGTAATTAATCCTCCTTCACCTTAAAAGAAACAAAAAATGAAAACAGACTTTTACACACTATCTGAAGTCACAATGAGCAATGTTTTCTTTTTCTAAGACCCCCCGCTACCCCCATGAACAGATGTCACTTCCTCGGAAGTGCCCTGTGTCTGAGGCCACGTGGTTGACATGTGGCAACAAGCAAAATCCTTACCCATAATAAAATTAACGTGAGAACCCAAATGTGGGCGATGATGCCTTTCTAAAATAGGTTTTCACATTTGGAAAATCTAGAGGGAGGCTGGCTAATTAACCACGTCTCACTTTTAAACAGCATTGGTTTAATTAATCCAATAACTGATGCTATGATTTTGGAGGTTTGGCGACTTGTTCCCCTTTGATAACGAGATTTTTTTTAAAAAGGGCCCTCTAACTTAAATAGTGTTGATTCATGAAAGCGAGCTCTCACTGCCCCTTTTCGAATTGTAATGTTAAGACAAGTAAGTTAACGCTTGACCATAAAAACTCAAGAGTCGGGAAGCTATCAAGTATGGAGAGTATGATTCCAGACTTCCAGGCCTTCCAGCGGGGTGTGCCACCCCTCTAAACGCAAGAACGTCTTCAAGGACCCTTTCCTAGGCCCGTTCTGCACCCTTGGCACATGGCCCGCCAGCCCATTACACCAGCACATGGCCTGCATTAAGTACCCAACCCCATCCCCCTCCATCCGCCCCGAGGGCCTTTTCCCACCACAAGGCCTCCTTTTAATAAGTTCCCGCCAAAATGACCCTCCGTCCCGCATTCCGAGACCCTCGAAGTCTCCGAGCCTCAGTCCCAAGAGCGCACGAGCCCGGGCCTCCTCGGCCGTAAAGGCTATACGGCCTGGGGTGCGGCCTCAGCCCTGAGAGAGGCCCCGACGCGCGGGGACCCAGCTTCCCAGGTCGGAAGGAAGGGCGGGAGGGTACCCCGACTGCAGGAGGCCGGAAACTTGGCCCGGAGACGGCGGTGGCAGCCGAGTTTCCCGCCTGACGCAGCAGCGGAAAAGGCTCAAGCGAGGCCGCCATCGCCGCCTCACCGCTCCCTGCCCTCTTCGTCCGCCTCGGACACGGGCCCACCGCGCCGTTTTCCCTTCCCCTCACTCCCGGTCCTCACCTTCTGCGTCCCGGCAGGCCCGCAGCGACGGAGAACGAGATGCAGGCCGAGGTGAGCGGCTCGCAAGGTAGCGGCTGTTTATTTTCAGGAGGGTCCTTGCCTGCGCCACACGCTGGTCTGCACACGGCCCCACACACGCCGCTGCGCACGGCTCTCCGCCGCCTCGCCCACGCGGCCAATCAGTGCGCACGGCGCGGGCGGCCAATCAGAGCCTCCCGCCGGGAAGACAGCCCGGCCTCGGGGCGGGATGGCGCCGCGCGGGGCTGTTTTCTTCCGCGCTCGGCGGTCAGTTCCCCGCGCGCGCGGCCCTTACATCTCGGCTTTCCAGTCACCGGCCCCTCTCGCGGTTTTCTCGCTTATTCCACGCCCCGCCGGACCGGGGGAGGGGTGGCAAGCCTGTGTGTCCCGCCCTCGGCGATCTCTCCCCTCAGCTCGCGAGCAGGGATGCCAGGGAACGGGTCTGTGGTTAGCGTGGGGCCGGGACAAACTCCTTCCCCTTCTTGGGCTCCGAAAAGAGTGTCGGCCCTTAGACTCTTGCCGAGGCCGCGCTTTCAGAGGCAGGCCCCGACTCGGGATGCATCAGTTTGGGGGGAAAGTGGTCTGTCATGTCACAGAAGAGGCTGGGGCTGTAGGCCGCAGGCCCTGAAATGTGTTTTAGTGTTTGTGTGAGCCAGGGCAGAGCCCGGAAGAACTGCCTGCTTTCACCTATGGGACCCATACACCCGCCTCAAAATAAGTGGAAAGGCGCCCGCCTTGGGGAAGGTGTGAGGATGGTGAAAGGATGGCGCTGAGACTTAACCGCCTTCCAACAAACCTTGTGCCCGGTTTAGAATATTGATGATCATTCCCTGCGACCTAAAGGTGGAATAGTGAGTGCTAGGGGATCCATCTAGCCTGGGCTTTCCCAAGCAGAATTGATTGGCCTTTAGATCTGGTGTTTTCTCCGAAAGCGATTGCATATATACACTGAGTGGCCAGGTTATTATGATCTCTGAACGCATAATAATCTGGCCACTCAGTGTATATCCTATATAATCCTATATAATAAAAGGCTAATATGCAAATTGTCCCCTGACCAGGAGTTTGACCAGCAGGCAGGCCGGACCCCTCCCATGCACAAATTCATGCACTGGGCTTCTAATATCTATATATCTGCGTTCAGAGATCATAATAATTTGGCCACTCAGTGTATTTGTGTGTGTTATATATATATATATATGTTCATAGATACTGTTAAGATGACATCAACTTAAGTTGTTCAATGCGAACTAAAGAATTGCATAATTTTGCATAATTTTCGTGTAATGAAAAAGAAAGGAAGGCCCAGCCTGTGTGGCCCAGTGGTTGAGCATCGACCTACAAACCAGGAGGTCACATGCCCAGGTTGTGGGCTCTATCCCCAGTGTGGGGCATGCAGGAGGCAGCCCATGATGATTCTCTCTCATCATTGATGTTTCTCTCCTCACTTCCTTTCTGAAATCAATAAAAATATATTTAAAAAACAACAATGAAGTGTCATCTCCAGTCTCTTGAACTTTAGAAGGTCCTGAAATTACTATAGTCTCATACAGACTTAAAATGCAGCTTGAGATTAGTATGCAACCCATGTTGGTGGCTGGTATATCCCAGCAATGTCCATTTTATCCTTTAATGACCATCTTATTCTTTTGCCCTAGTTTCAACTCATTTAATCCTTCCAGTCTCAAGGTAGTGTGACTTTTTTTAAAAATATATATATTTTATTGATTTTTTTTACAGAGAGGAAGGGAGAGGGATAGAGAGCTAGAAACATCGATGAGAGAGAAACATCGACCAGCTGCCTCCTGCACACCCCCTACCGGGGATGTGCCCGCAACCAATGTACATGCCCCTGACCGGAATCGAACCTGGGACCCCTGAGTCCGCAGGCTGACGCTCTATCCACTGAGCCAAACCGGTTTCGGCTAGTGCGACTTTTTAAATCATGTTTGTGAAGAGGCAATAAAGTAGTTAAGAGCATAGATATTAAGGGTCAGGTATTAAACCTGGGTTCAAATCACTAGGGCTTACTTAGTCATTGTAAAGCATTTAGCAGATTGTCAACATAAAGAGGGAATGGACAATTTCATTTAAAAAACAATTTTTTAAGGCCTGAGCCAGTGAGGGCTGCCCAGGGCCGGGATCTGCCAGCTGCCTACCCCTCTCTCAGCCCTGGCCTTCGGGAAGCAGCCAGCACAACTATTCTTCCTTGCAGATCTCTGTGGAAGCAAGCTCTGAGAGAAGTCAGGATTGCCTCACCATGGAGCAGCTGAGCTTGGCCAACACCCAGTTCGCAGTGGACCTCTTCCGCACCCTGAAGGACAACAACCCCTCTGGGAACATCTTCTTCTCCCCCATAAGCATTTCCTCAGCGCTGGCCATGGTCTTTCTGGGGACCAGAGGCACTACCGCAGCACAGATGTCCAAGACTCTTCACTTCGACGCGGTTAAGAAGATTCATTCCAGTTTTCAGAGTCTGAATTCTGATATCCACAAGCGCGGAGCTCCCTATATTCTGAAACTTGCTAATAGGTTATATGGAGAGAAAACCTATGAGTTCCTCCCTGAGTTCTTAGCTTCAACCCAGAAAATGTATGGAGTTGAACTGGCCAGTGTAGATTTTCAGCGAGTCTCTGAAGGTGCAAGAAAGGTGATAAATGAGTGGGTCAAAGGGCAGACTGAAGGGAAAATTCCAGAATTGTTGGCTGCAGGCGTGGTTGATAATATGACTAAACTTGTGCTAGTTAATGCCATCTATTTCAAAGGAAACTGGCAGGAGAAATTCAGTAAAATGGCCACAATCGATACACCTTTCAAATTGAATAAGAAAGACACAAAAAGAGTGAAAATGATGTATCAGAAGAACAAATTCCCATTTGGCTACATTGAGGACCTTAAGTGCCGGGTGCTGGAGCTGCCTTACCAGGGCAGGGAGCTCAGCATGGTCATCCTGCTGCCAGATGACATCGAGGACGAGGCCATGGGTCTGAAGAAGATCGAAGATCAATTGACCTTAGAAAAACTGCGTGAGTGGACCAAACCTGAGAATCTGAGTTCCATTGAAGTCAACGTCTACCTGCCCAGGTTCAAGCTGGAAGAGAACTACAACCTCAACTCTCACCTGGCCAGCCTGGGTATAGAGGATCTCTTTACTAGCAGGGCTGATCTGTCTGGCATGTCAAGAGCCGGAGGTCTTTTTATATCAAAAATTGTCCACAAGTCTTTTGTGGAAGTCAATGAGGAGGGCACAGAGGCGGCGGCTGCCACCGCTGGAATTGCCACCTTCTGCATGCTTACGCCAGAGGAAAATTTTGTGGCCGACCATCCATTCATTTTTTTCATTCGACACAATCCCTCAACTAACATCCTGTTCTTAGGCAGACTTTCTTCCCCGTAGAGACTGTGGAAATCCAAGGCCAAGCTCAGAGCTTTGTCACTGGCCCTTTCAATGGTGATAGTTTTCATATATCTTCCGCAACAAATCTACCATCCCAAAACAAATCTCTAACTTCCTTTGTAATGTCAGCTCTGTTTGCTGTTTACACGCATTAACTTTGGCATAAGTATCTATTTTCCTTTCTTTATATTGAAAAATTCAGTGATTGCTTTTGAATGCACCAAGCAGATATGTGGATTCTTGACAGTGTAGTAAACTAAGAAACTGCTGTAAAAAATAAAATAAAATTTTTAAGTTGAAGTCTTAAGACCTCTGCTCTTCTTTTATTTTTTATTTTTTTTAAAATACATTTTACTGATTTTTTACAGAGAGGAAGGGAGAGAGATAGAGAGCTAGAAACATTGATCAGCTGCCTCCTGCACACCCCCCACTGGGGATGTGCCCACAACCAAGGTACGTGCCCTTGACCGGAATCGAACCCGGGACCCTTCAGTCCGAAGGCCGACGCTTTATCCACTGAGCCAAACCGGTTTTGGCATCTCTGCTCTTTTTTAAAATGTTTTTATTTTTATTTTTATTATTTTTTTTAATTTCAGAGAGGAATGGAGAGGAGAGAAGCAGAGAGAAATGAAACATCAATGTTGAGAGGGAATCATCAATCGGCTGCCTCCTGCACACCCCACACTGGGGATCAAACCAGCAACCTGGGCATGTGCTCTGACCAGAAATCGAACCATGACCTCCTGGTTCATAGGTCCACGCTCAACCACTCAACCACTGAGCAACACCGGCTGGGCAAGGGAATGGACTATTTTAAAGACTAATGATCTTTTTAAAATTTTTGTTGAAGAACACAATTTAAAGTTAACATTTTAAAATTCAGAATAAAAAGGCCCCATTTCCAATAAGATAGAATTGTCTACTACTTGATGTATTGAGTTGTAACACAGAGTTACTAATAATATAACAACCTTTTGTTCCCAATAAGCTTACACAGCTTTATAGACTTCCCCTCCCTGACTGATCAATGTTTATAATATCTTGAGGTAAGGAATAGTATAATTGCAGACATTTTAGTAGTGCTTTCCTAAGTGAGTCAGTGTAATGTGTCAAAGGTTCAGAAATAGCCAAAATAAAACCAGAGTCACTGAAGTAGTAATTGGTAAAAAATTTACAGTGCACATGCCAAAAAGACAG
Organism: Cnephaeus nilssonii; assembly: GCF_951640355.1. Taxonomy (NCBI): domain Eukaryota; kingdom Metazoa; phylum Chordata; class Mammalia; order Chiroptera; family Vespertilionidae; genus Cnephaeus; species Cnephaeus nilssonii. The sequence continues at coordinate 66,523,016 of NC_137082.1, read as the reverse complement.
TTTATAGACTAGGAGCATTCAAATGAGCTGTAGGGGTTTACCGTTACAAAGCAGCTTATGCAGTGAGAAAGTAGTGTTTTTGCAGTGATTGGTAATTAAGCTAAATTAATGACTAAACTGGTTTTATCTGCTCAGGGAATCTTCAACGTTGGTCTCTGTTTGCCTTTGATTTTAACAAGTGCAAGAGACTAGGCAGGGAGTCCACCTTGGGTGCATCCATGCCATACTAGGAAGACAAGTTAAAATTGTCTCAAGAAACACAAATTAATATTTCCTGGCTTGACTTTTGTTTACAATTCCAACCATAGAGCTTCATAAAATGTTTGCTATTCAAGGATGAATGTTCCTAATATATGTTTTTTAATGAGGGTGGCTGTGAAATACACTGGACATAGTGTTCTTCTATAGGATTTAAAAGACTTAAGTAGAAGGAATGGAAATGTAATGTAATCTTTGCTGGTTGGCTTTGGGAGTAGTAATAGCTAATGGCTCTTCTCTACCTGGCATCCAGCTTTCCATAATGACTATTATTAATAGAACCCAACTGATCATGAGGCAGTCTGACTATCTCCAGAGAAGGTCTATGATGGAATTTAACTCCATTTACTCATGCTGCCTGGATATGCCCTTGGGTACACCTATTCACAGAGACGTTTAAAAATAAGAAAGAAAAAATAAAAAAATAAAAATAAAATAAAAATAAAAATAAGAAAGAAAAAAACCCAATCTACTAAAAAGATAAACTGCCAACTGTATTTGAAAAAATGTTCCTGTTATATTTTCCTCCTCTGTAAATTTGGCTGTTTTTTAAAATATATTTTTATTGATTTCAGAGAGGAAGGGAGAGCGAGATAGAAACATCAATGATGAGAGAGAATCATTGATCTGCTGCCTCCTGCACGCCCCACACTGGGAGCTGAGCCCGCAACCCGGGCATGTGCCCTTGACCGGAATTGAACCTAGGACCTTTCAGTCCATGAGCCAAACTAGCTAGGGCAGTAAATGTGTTTTATCCCCCTTCTTCCCTCGTGTTCAGTATTACCCAGTTATTGTGCTCAACATTGTAGTGATTACAAAGGTGACTAGTTAAGTCACAGACCTTGCCCGTAATCTTGTAGGATGACAAGGGCCATAAGAAAGTATTAAGAGGACCAACTAAAATGCTATGATTCAGCATGATTCAGGATTTCTTAAAATTCGTACCAGTTGAGAGCAATACTTGCCAACTCTTAATTTCTGCTAAAGAGCTCAACTGCATAGTATATGCCTTAGCTTCTGCTGATAAAAGGAAAGGAAATGGTATATATCCTTTAAAACCCTTTCTATGTCTTATCTCAGCCAGCAGGAAAATAGTCTTTGTGTGACTTGGAATGTTTGCAGCTAAGGTTAAGGAAAATAAATTGCTTCCACCTATCCTGCCCGCTTCTGAAGCAGAAACTTAGTTTACTAAGCTAAATCCTGAAATAGGCATCAGTTATACTAATAAATAGCTAATAGTATAAAGTTTTATAACAGTGTCTAGCATAGAGTAATATCTACTAAAGTGTTAACCATTATGATTGTTATTACTTGTTGAGCACTTACTATATGCCAGGCATTGTTTATAGCTTCTTTATTTTATTATTTTATTTTTTAATATATTTTTTATTGATCTCAGAGAGGAAGGAAGAAAGACAGAACATCAATGATGAGAGAGAATCATTGATCAACTGCCACCTGCATGCCCCCTACTGGGGATCGAGCCCACAACCTGGGCATGTGTCCTGACCATGATGTCCTGGTTCATAGGTTGATGCTCAACCACTGAGCTATACCAGCCAGGCTATAACCTTTTGATATGTTTTCACAAAATCCCCATGAGGAAAAAGTCCAGAGGATTTAAGTAATCTGTTAAAGGTAATAGAGTAAATAAATGACAGGACATGCTTCAAACAGAGGCAGAGTGCTTGAACACAAAGCTTCCAGCGTCCCAGTAGTTACTGAGACCTAATCCTACAATTTCCCATTTGACTCCTTAAAATGATATATAGGGAATGCTGACTAATGATAGGGAAAATGTGAAACACTGATTAATAACTTAGCATTCCACCCTGATCCATGTGGCTCAATTGAGCTTCGACCTATGAACTGGAGGATTGCAGGCTCGGTTCTGGTCAGGGTACATGCCCAGGTTTCGGCCCGAGAACTATTCTTAAAAAATAACTTAGTGCTCCATCAGTTGGCTTTGCCCTCTGTGACCTCAAATTGAAACTGTCTCTACTTCTGCAAACTAACTGGTAAGAGAAAAACTTTATTTGCAAATAATTTTAAAAGTTTTAAAGTAAAACTACCCATTCTTAAAAGAAAACTACCCATTTATTTTTATTTATTTATTTTGTCCTCACCTGAGAGAGAGTAAAAGGGAGGGAAGGAGCGAGTAGGGAGAGAGAGAGAGACATCTATTGATTAGCTTCCACAGGCGCCCTCACCTGGGTGGGGAATCAAACCCGCAACCCAGGTGCATGCCCTTGATAGGAATTGAAGCGGGCCAATGCTCTAACCACTGAGAAACTCCAGCTAGGAAGATGCATTCATTCTTAAAAAGTAATTTCTTATTAAGCACCTACATTATTGAAACTTTGAAATAGGTAGGAATAGAAAAATAATGTGTTTAAATCATTTCCAAATACTATTTTGACGGGATGTCTTAAATTATTCTTTGAGACAGTATTATAAAGTGTACAATTTTATCATGTAGCTCTCATAATTTACAAAATAATGTAATTGATTTTCCAAAATTAAATTGACAACTCATATAATTGGGTGAATTAGAATCTAAGATCAAGAAGAATATTTAGTCTAATCTCAGACTATTTAGTCTAATCTCCTAATTTTAAATGAAAATAGGAGACCTATAGAGTTGCACAGAGTTCCTACAAGTCCCAAAAAGAACTGATTTTTGTTGTTGCTTTTTTTGGACTGGTGTTTTTAACCTACATATCATAAGGGACTGTTAGCTATACTCATAACCTGATTAATCCAATTAATTGCATGGTGGTAAGAAAAGGAGAGTCAAAATCTAATCTATACATTTGTTTCCTATATCTCCAGCCCTTTTCTTTGGAAATTTACACAAATGGACATTTTGTTTATAAATTAGTCATGTGTTTGGAAAGGATGAATCAATAATCAATTTCTCAATCTTGAGAGCTGTACTCAGACTTCAATTTAAGAAACATTAACTTTAGACTGTAAATTCTTATGCTAGGAAAATGTCTCTCAATTATGCATTGTAACTACAAATGAGAACATTTGAATTTATATACCTGGCAATAGAATGGCTTTTAGGCAAGCCAAATATTAGAGATACAGCTAATGTTCCCTTTAACCCTCTTCACCCCAAGTCCCACTTTTTTTCTTTCCTCCTGATATAAAATTGTGTATATCCTTCTGGTCTATTTTTATATGTATATTAAAAATTATATATACACATATATATCAGACCATACATGAACAATTAAAATTTTACATAAATAGTATCATATCTGTTTACTAACTTGTGTCCCCTTACATTTACAAGAACATAATATTCACAAAGCAAGGACTTTGTCTATTTTCTGCTATATTCCCAGGTTCTAGAACAGCTGCATATACAGGGGAGGCATTTAAATATTTTCTAAATAAATAAATATCAATCTGTACTTTGCTTTTCAAATTTGATATTGTGCTTCTTTTTTAAAAAAATCCTCAGCCAAGGATATGCTTATTGATGAGAGAGAGAGAGAGAGAGAGAGAGAGAGAGAGACATTGATGTGCCTTGACCAGGTTCAAACCCAAAACCTAGGTATGTGCCCTGACTGGGAATCAAACCCCACGATATTTCAGTGTACTGGATGACACTCCAACCAACTGAGCCACACCAGCCACGGCTGATATTGTTTTTCATATATATATATATATATATATATATATATATATATATATATATATTAGAGGCCCAGTGCACAAATTCATGCACCAGTAGGGTCCCTTGGCCTGGCCTGTGGGATCGGGCTGAAACCGGTTCTCCAACATCCCCCGAGGGGTCCCAGATTGCTAGATGGTGCAGGCGAGGCCGAGGGACACCACCGGTGCACAATCAATGGGGGCCAGGGAGGGATGCAGGCTGTTGGCCAGCCAGGGAAGGACCATGGGAGGGCTCCAGGGTGTGTCTGGCCTGTCTTGCTCAGTCCCTATTGGCCGGATCCCAGCAGCAGGCTAACCTACTGGTCAAAGCATCTGCCCCCTGGTGATCAGTTCACGTCATAGCGAGTGGTTGAGTGGCCTTAGCATATCATTAGCATATTACTCTTTGATTGGTTGAATGGCCGACTGGACACTTAGCATAATAGGGTTTTACTATATAGGATATATAAATGTAATCTAGTTCATTATTTTTTTTGTTGTGTATTATAAATATACTATTTTGTATTTAGCCATTCACCTGTTGGAGGACATTCATGTTTTACTATCTGGACAATGTTGTAATAAGCACCCTTGTATACAGGTCTCCTCAGGACATGTGGAAGAGTCTCCCAGAGTATATAAACCTAGGAGGAAAATGGCTGGGGAAATGAAAGTGTGTATTTTAAATATCTCTGGTTGTCTGCCATATTACTCTCAAAAGTGACCATACCAAATCATACTCTCAGCAGCAGTGGATAAGGGCATCATGTTTTTTAAATTTTTGCCAACACTTTATATTGTGAGATTATTTAATTTTTTGCCAATCTAATGGATGAAATATGGTATCTCTTTTTTGTTTGTTTTTATTGAGATAATAGTAGAGTCACACATATTTGAAAGAAGTAATACCGAGAGATTCACATATCCTTTACCCAACTTCCCCCAATGGTAACATCTTGCAAAAGTATAGTATAATGTCACAACCAGGATATTAAAATTGATACAGCCCACCAACTTTTTTCATATTTTCCCAATTTTACTTGTATTCTCTGTGTGTGTTTTAGTCAGTTCTATACAATTATATCTCATGTGCACGTAGGTCTATACTCAAGGTGCAGAGCAGTTACACCACCACATGATTCACTCCTAATTGCCCTTTTATAGCCACCCCTACTTTCCTCCCACCCTCTCCTTCCTTCCTAATCCCTGTTTTCCATTTCCAAAATGTTGTCCTTTCAAAAATGTTACATAAATGGAATCATGCAGTACGTGACCTTTTATGATTGACTTTTTTGTCACTCAGCATGCTTTCCTGGAGAGTCATTGAGTTGTGTGTATCAACAGTCCATTCCTGACACAAACAATAGGGTGCTGAAGACCTGGGGTGGGGGCAGGAGCGGGCTGGAGGGAGTCACTGGGGGGAGGAAAAGGGGGACATATGTAATACTTTCAACAATAAAGATTTATTTAAAAATAAAACAAAAAACCCCAGTCCATTCCTCATTATTGAATAGTGTCCCATGGTACGGATGGGCCAGTTTGTTTAACCATAATCCATGGAAAGACTCATACTGTTTCCAGTTTTGGGCTATTACAAATACAACTATGAACATTCGTGTACAGTTTTTTGGTGTGAACATGAATTTTAATTCATTTTTCTCATTTTTTCAATTAGCATTTCCCAGATTACCAGTGAGGTAATATATTTGTAAGCTATTCAAGTTTCTTCTTTTAAGATGGGCCAATTCTGCTCACTTTTTTCTATTGGATTATTATTGCCTTTTTCTTACCGAATTGAAAGAGTTCTTTATATGTTCTGGATACCAATCCTTTGTCAGTTATACGAGATTGTATGTGTTGACATTTTGGTGATCATTGTTTTTCAAAGTGATGTGAAGTTTAGGGATAAAGAATTTCTGAAACTTGGATTTGGGTCGTTAATGAAGGGACAGAGGAGTTTTATTCAGGGAATGCCATTCAGAGCTGTCCACAGAGTTTGGGGAGACTGCTGCACTTCCACACTTTGTACCATCTCCTTTGCATCTATTAAATGCCACAGTATGCTTAAATGGTGGCATGTTGAATGCTAGGCAAAACAGCAAAACTTCTTCCTGCTTCAGGACAGATGCCCTGAGCCTTTAGATTTTTTAAAACATCTTTTTTTTTTGTGAGCCCTTAGATTTGCTTTTAGCAAATCCTTTGCTTCATTTGGGGGCAGTGGGGCATTTAGATGTTTTTACTGCATCACAAAGCCACTTTTTGTGTGTGTGTTTTTTTAAGCATTTTGACCAGCCCTCAGAAACTGCTGACATCATGATGTACTCCTTCACTGGTGTTTCCATTTCCCCGGCACTGCAGCCAGAATTTAGAATCCTGACTCACCCTTCAGCCAGCCGCAGAGAATGCTCATTATTCTGGTATGGTCAATGCTCACAAAGTGACTTTGAAAGGGGAAGTAGTTTTTGAACAAGCCAAAGTCAGTACAATTTCAGGTAATAGTTGTTGTTTTTTTCTTTTCTTTCTCATCTGCTTATTCTTTCTCCCCTGATAGAAGCAGAAGCCACACTTCTGCAATCCTGGCACAAAGCTGTGGATTATACGCACTGGCCTGGGCAGCAGTGTCCTGAGCTCAGTGAGCAGTCTTTCCCATTTGCACTGAGAGCACACTTACAGTAAAATGGCCTGTATACCTTCACTCATTTTACACACCCTCTATCCCCCACTAGTCTGTTCTCTGTATCTATTAGTTCATTTTTTTTTGTTTTTGTTTTTTTTAGGTTCCATATGAAAGAGATCATAGGGTGTTTGTCTTTCTCTGTCTGACTTATTTCACTTAGCATAACGCCCTCAGCGTCTGTCCATGTTGTTTCAAATAGCAAGATTTCACTCTTTTTTATGGCTGAATACTAGTCCATTGTATATATGTACAGTTTTTCTCTATCCATTCATCTGTCAATGGACACAGATTGCTTCCAAAAGTTTTCTCTTAAAATAAGAAAAGTGTGAGTTAATTTAAAAGTAAATGTGAAGTAAATAAGAGCATAAGTACAACAAAATGGAAGCAATCACAAAGATAGTGCACAATGATGGGTAAATTTGGCAAAAATGGAGTGGATGGTATGCAAGTGGAACAAGTGGGGGAAACCCAGTGAAATCTAATGGAATATTTAATGGTGGAAGAGAAGAAACGACGTATGTGAACAGCATTTTCACAGCCTCTAAACCTAATACGATTTGGGCATCTGCCTTCAGACTCTGACAAGCCTTAGGGATCACCTGTATAATGTATGTGATGATTATGGTAGAAGAAAAGACCTTCAAAAAATATGCTATCAGCCCTAGCTGGTTTGGCTCAGTGGATAGAGTATCGGCCTGCGGACTCAAGGGTCCCAGGTTCAATTCCGGTCAGGGGCATGTACCTTGGTTGTGAGCACATACCCAGTGGGGAGTGTGCAGGAGGCAGCTGATTGATGTTTCTCTCTCATTGATGTTTCTAGCTCTCTATCCCTCTCACTTCCTCCCTGTAAAAAATCAATAAAGTATATTTTTTAAAAATATGCTATCATCATTAAAAGTAAAACACAAGATTGTCTTCTCTCTTGAAGATGAAACTGTTGAGTAATAATAACATTTTGGCCAGCTATTCTTGAGGAGGAACAATGTTTTTAAATTTGGGGAGAACTGAACCAAGTGTCTATATCTGATTCCTTTTCTGTGCAGTCTTCCGAGCAGAAGAATCTGGAGTACAGGATTTTGCAGACCGTCTGTTCAACCAGCTTTTCGTGTTTGTTTGCTATTCTGAGGAAACTGTCCGTGGGACTGTTTGTTGGGGTGAAGATGAGAGTAAAGGGCTAATAGAAGGAATATGGAAGAGTTTCCATTTCTAAATGATGTGTATGTCTTCAAAATTCAGTGTAGATGGTAGGTGAAAAGTCTCCTTAGCCCCAGGCATCATCCCAAGTTCAGAGCAACTGTCTGTCTGTGTGTGTGCACGCCCACACCTGCATGCAGCACTTCACGTGCCCCTGATTATTGGAAGATTGGAAGAATAACAGGAGGTAAAGCCTCATGGAGATAAATCATCCCAAGGGGGTTAATGGAGCCTCAAGGAGACCTAAGACACAATTGGAGGGTGAAACTTGTCTTTGATTTCTGTCCCTCTTCTTTTTCAAAATTCCCTTTCCCCTTACTATTATCTTTCTACTCTTCTTAGGTAATGGTCCCAGCTGAATAAGAGCCAATAAATAACTTCCTGTTGAGAGGTTAGGAGACGTAAACCAAGGACCTTAGCTTTTCTTGATTTCTGGGTCCTTTTTGAAGACCTCAATTCCATTCTTTGTGGTAGATTTCACAGATAGGCTAATACAGTACAGTCTCCTCAGGGTTCTTCACATCATAGCCACAGACCCTTACCTTTATTTCCCCTCCCCACTTTTAAGATCTTTATATATTCCTATATAAGGGATAATATAAAACCCAATAATATTGGGTTATTGTTTAGGGACATAAATGATGAAACTGTAGTTTAAGATTCACAACAGAAAAAAAAAAGATTCACAACAGAGAAAACAGATTAACACTGAAAAGTAAAATCATAGGAAGTCTTTGAAAACACGTTTTAGTTTAATTATATGATTTTAAACTATAGACCCTCCAAGGTCAAAGGTTGGCAAAGTCTGACTAATTTTTATTGAGTAAACGAGGATTTCATTTTTCCTCTTGGCATCGGGCCTGAGACTGCCCAAATTGTTCATTGTCCTTAGAGCCAGCATTTATTATATCTCACTCTGAAGTTGCTAAGACAAGGCATTTTCCACAGGCTTTTCCTGTTTTCTTTAAATACCTTCCAACCTTGATTTTCTGGTGACATCAGTTGGCAAGTGTTTTATGCTGGCCTTTGCAATGATGTAGTAAGCAGAATCCAGAATCAATGTTAATACAAATAGAACTATCACACAAAGGGGAGGTTGATACTTATCTCACTAGAGAGCTGTGAGTTTAGACTTATGTATGTAAGAAGTGCTTTTTACACTGTAAATTGCTATCCACATGTTAGTCATGATTAGAATATCAGAAAACAACCCATAGGCCCTTACGAAGAGTAATTGTTCCAGGTCATTTTTATTCTACGCGACAAAGCAGTATTCTCCAATATTTTTGGTCAGTTAATCCTTTTGGCAAAATACCTCAAGACTTGCTATCTCATTCACTCTTAGTATGCAATCCAAGAGTTTTATTAAAATGAATGGGAAGAACAGAGCTATTTTTAATTTCTAGCTTTCAATAACCTTCCGCTGGGAAAGAAAAAAGAGAATAAAAGAAGTATGGAAAGGAATTCCAAGTACAAGATCAACAATGATTAGCTTCTTGATGAAGCAACAAGAAGCCAAGTAAAGCATTAGGGAAACCCAGAAAAGGGTCCAGAGGTAGAAGGGTCCAGTGAACACAGGACCTACCACTGTGCCTACTTTCTTTTACCTCTTAATTTTTAGTAGGATCCATTCTTGGCTGCAGTCTCTCCTCGTTCCCTAATCTCCCTGTTTTAACTACCATCGATCTAAGACAAAGGAGCCAACTAAGGTAACTTGGGGGTAGAATGAAAATGATTGAAACAAACCTGAGCACGGGAACCTGCCTGCCTAAAAGCTCCAGCTAGTTGTTGCCTTTGGAGAACATGGATTAGGATCTCCAGTTGTCTTATTTTTCAACAGAAGTTAAAGTTCTTGGTTTTTATAACAAATCTCCCAATTTTAAACTGTTGGCAATTTATCTTAAAAATTGCACAGACGCCCTAACTGGTTTGGCTCCGTGAATAGAGCGCCGGCCTACGGACTGAAGAGTCACGGGTTCAATTCCGGTCAAGGGCACATGCCTGGGTTGTGGGCTCGGTCCCCAGTAGGGGGCGTGCAGGAGGCAGATGATCAGTAATTCTCTCTCATCATTGATGTTTCTCTCTCTCTCCTCTCTCCCTTCTTCTCTGAAATCAATAAAAATATATTTTTAAAAATTGCACAGAACATTGTTAGGGAAGATTGAAAACACTCCATATGATACTATAATGGCAGATACATATAATTATAAATTTTCCTAAATCCATAGGATGTACACTAAGAGTGAACCCTAAGGTAAACTATGGACTTTGGTTGATTATGATGTCAATGTGGATTCATTGACTGAAACAAATGTGCCCCTCTGATGGGGGATATTGATAGTTAAGGAAGCTGTGTGTGTGTTGGGGGTAAAGGGGTATGAAGGAATTCTTTGTACCTTCTGCTCAATTTTGCTGGGAACCTAAAAGTACTCTAAAAAATAATCTCTATTTTAAAAAATTGCTCTGGCCAAATGAAACCCATTAATAGCATGGATTTAACCCACAGACCACTGTTTAGCAACCTGTGGCACATTTTCTAGCTTTACCCCACACTTGTTTCTTGAGCTTGAGACCTGTATTTTTTTCATTAAAATTTGGATAAATTAACCTGGGTATTCTACAGATGGCTCAAATGCACTTTGTATAAACTAGAATATACTTTACTCATATAAACAAACAAAATGAAATCTGCTCCCACCTTGAAGTCCCTGTCAGTCACAACCCATCTGTTTGTCCAGATTAGAAGTTCTGGAGTCATCTGTGGCCCTTCTCTCTACTTTATCTCTCACCTCCAATTCCTTCAGTAAGTCTTTACTGAGCATCTTCTAAGTGCCAGTACTGTGCTAAACACTAAGGATAAAAATATAAAAAGATTCAGTCTAGACTCTGGAGGAATTTATGTCTATAGGTGGAAAGGAACAGCTACTTACAAAACAATATTTATCAAGAGCTATAGTACACTTGTTTGAATGCTACATAACCTTTTTAAATCTGAAAACAACCTTAAGAAATAGTTATTGGCTGAAACCGGTTTGGCTCAGTGGATAGAGCGTCGGCCTGCGGACTTGAAAGGTCCCAGGTTCGATTCCGGTCAAGGGCATGTACCTTGGTTGCGGGCACATCCCCAGTAGGGGTTGTGCAAGAGGCAGCTGATCGATGTTTCTCTATCATCGATGTTTCTAACTCTCTATCCCTCTCTCTTCCTCTCTGTAAAAAATCAATAAAATATATTAAAAAAAAAAAAAAGAAATAGTTATTGCCTGGCTAGCATGGTTCGGCGGTTAAGTGTCAACCTATGAACCAGGAGGTCATGAATTGATTTCCAGTCAGGACACATGTCCCGATTGTGGGCTCGATCCCCAGTAGGGGGCATGCAGGAGGCAGTTGATCAATGATTATTCTCTCTCATCATTGATGTTTCTATCTCTCTCTCCCTCTCCCTTTCTCTCTGAAATCAATAAAAATATTTTTTTTTTTTAAAAGAAAACAGTATGGAGTTTCCTCAAAAATTTAAAAACGGATCTGCCTTATGACCCACTTCTGGGCATATACCCGAAGAAACCTGAAACACTAAATGAAAGAATATATGCACTCCTGTGTTCTTTACAGGGCTATTTACAATAGCTAAGATCGGGAAAAGCATAAGTGCCATCAGTAGATGAGTAAATAAAAAAGCTGTGGCTGCCCTGGCTGGCGTGGCTCATCGGTTAGAATGTCAGCCTGCGGACTGAAGGGTCCCTGGTTTATTCCCAGGCAAGGGCATGCACCTGGGTTGCAGAGTCATTCCCCAGCCCCCAGTCAGGGCCCCATGTGGAAGACACCCAATCAATGTGCTTCTTTCACATAGAAGTTTCTCTCTCTCTCTCTCTCTCTCTCTCTCTCTCTCTCTCTCTCTCTCTCTCTCTCTCTCCCTCCTTTCCACTCTCTCTAAAAAAATCAAGGAAAAAATATCCTTGGGTGAGGATTAACAATAACAACAAAAAGCTGTGGTACATTTACACTATGGAATACTACTGGGCCATAAAAAAGAAGGAACTCTTTCCTTTTGGGACAGCATGGGTGGAGCTAGAGAGCATTATGCTAAGTGAAAAAAGCCGTCAGAGGAAGACAAATACCATATGATTTCACTTATTTGTGGACTCTGATGAACAAAACAAACAACATAGAAACAGAGTCATAGATGCAGAGAACAGTCTACAGCTGTCAGAAGGGAGGTTGGGAACTGGGTGAAAAAGGTGAAGCGATTAAGAAAACAAGACAAAACTCAAGAGACACAGATAACAGCAGGGTGATTAACAGAGGGAAAGGGGGATGGGGGCAGGTAGAAGAGAATAAAGGTGGATAAATGGTGATGGAAGGAGACTTGACTTTGAGTGATGAACACACAATACAATATACAGATGATTCAGTATAGCATTGTACACTTGAAACCTATGTAATTTTATTAACTAATGTCACCCCAATAAATTAAATTAAAAATTTTTTTAAAAGAACAGGTCCTAAGTAAATGGTGTCTGACTCATTTCCTGGGAACCCGCCCCTCCCAGCCCCATTGTGGAAACTACACTTCCCAGGCTCCCTTACCAGGTGGTTCATAGCTGGGTTTAGCTAATGGGACATTCAAGTGGGAGACTGACAGACAGGAGGAAGTGAGAGGCCAGGGTATTTATTCCTTTCTCCCTCTCCTTGGGGGTGAAATGGGACCTGATGTTCCTCTGTAGTTCTCACTCCCCACTGGACATCCCCTCCCTCTGTGGGCCCATTGCCCACCAGGTAGGCCCCCACATATCAGTTCCCACAATGACTCAGCTTCTGGGCTCTAGTAATACCACCTCTAGTCCTAGGAGCAGTAGGAGTTTCCTATTTCTGCACCCAACTTCTGGGTTTCCTCAGTGTCTCCTGCTTAGCTCCCCAGCTATTCTATTACCTGTGTGACCAATCCCTATTAAATTCCCCCTCTTTAAAATAACTATAGTGGGTTCAGTTTTCCTGACTGGACTGTGGCTGATACCCATGGCAAGTGTTCAAAACAAGTATGCAGTGAAAGGATAACTCAGCAGGCTTGAGGTGCTAAGCTCTGCACACTCCAAGAAGGACTTGACTGGCTTCTGGGACACAACAGAAACCCTTAGAATATCCCACCTAATAAGAATGTCTGTGTATAGCTGGGGCCTTGGGCTATGCCAGATAGCTTATGCTAACAATGTGATTTATGGTGAACACCTGTTTTTATTTCCCGAGGCCAAGGACCATGCTGTTTCAGTTTGGCCTGGGGGTGGGGGTAATGGAGACTGAATACCTGTGGTCAGTCATGCCGGTGCTCCATGCCATTGTGACTGACCCTCAACAAAACCCCTAAGCACTAAGGCTCAGGTGAGTTTCCCTGTTTGGCAGCATTTTGAGCATATGGTCACACATCATTGCTGGGAGAATTAAGCACTGTCTGTAGGACTCTTCTGGGTAAGGACACCCTGGAAGCTCACTCTTATCTCTCTTAGACTCTGCCCTATGCACTTTTCCTTTGCTGATCTTAATCTTTATTCTTTTGTTGTCATAAACTGTAACCACGAGTATAATTGCTTTTCTGAGTTGTATGAATCCTCTGGCCAATCACTGAACCTGAATGTGTTCTGTTGACCCCCAACACACCAATTAAAAAGGGAAGTTTTTTTCCCCTCACAGACAAAATGACTAGGGCCCCCAGAACGTAAGTAACTTACCTAAACTGAATGCAGGTTCTATTTGACTCTGAAAACCTGGCTCCTGTCACCACGTTGCACTGCCTCTTGTAATGACAGAGCAGGGGGTTGAGGAATGTGGAAGCATAAAGACCACTTGACTGAGAGTTTGAGGTAAACGGCTGTTAAGGGCCCTTCTGGCTCTAACAGCTTATAAATCGGTAAGTCAATAGCACCTATTGAAGTCTTAGACTAAGCAATTATTTGCTTGTCAGGGAGTGACTGAAGAAGGTTTGTGTGGGTAATGCCACTCCAGCTGTAGCGTGATGGAGGATTGGAGAGGAATGAAACAGGATGGAGGCTATTGCAGAAGTCCAGGGAGACAGGCTAACAGCCTGGACCAGGGGGTGGCGGTGGGGAGGGAGGGACAAGCAACAATGCAGAAAATGGGCTACTGGGCATATCCACTGGGAATCTTGTTTCTATCCCTCCCTATACTAGGTAGTGTTCTAGGTTTCCCGGTTCAATAAAGTTGGCTAATTAAAGCCAAAAATATTGGCATCCTCTTTGATTCTTTCCTTTCCCTTGCTACACCCACCCACAGCAAATTGTGTCAATTCTACTTCCAAAATATATCTGAAATGGATCTGTGGTAGGCAGTTACACAGACATGAGCAGAGCAAGGGCGATGGGCCAGGTACAGAAGGTCACCGGGTGGAAAGTCATGGATGCCTATAGCAAAGGACAATTGTAAGGTGGGACCTCACCCCAGGGTGACCTTTCCTCCACTACCATATCACTAGTCATGCAGTTTGGACCCCCTGATCTTTCCTCCCTAGAGATAACATCTAGGCCGCTTATAGTTCAGCTCCAGGCCCATAAAAGCAACAAAACCAGAGTGACCCCATGGTTGATCTCAGGACCAGCTGCATTGGATAATGACCCCTGTCCTGGTGCAGACCAACCAATCAGTGAAGACCTAGATCCTGAAAGGACACACCTGGAAAGCTGCTGAATATTCTATTGAGATCTTGCCCTGGGGCCTCCCCCAAAATCTCTGCCCTTAAACCCCTTAGCACAGAGGACCCAGCTCACCCTCCCTCCTGGGAGCAGGCCCACTTTCTCTTCTCCCTACCCACAGGCTCCTTACCTTGACCTTCCTCACTCCCAAACTCCGGGGGCCCTTGCTTTGCCTCTAAACTTGTTTCCTAAGCCCATTTCTTCTACAAATTACTTCTTCTACCTCTGTGATTTTCCAAATAAATGTTCTCTTATGCCCTAGCCGGTTTGGCTCAGTGGATAGAGCGTCGGCCTGCGAACTGAAAGGTCCCAGGTTCAATTCCAGTCAAGGGGATATGCCCGGGTTGTGGGCTCGATTCCCAGTGGGGGACTTGCAGGAGGCAGCCGATCCATGATTCTCTCTCATCATGGATGTTTCTATCTCTCTCTCCCTCTTCCTTCCTCTCTGAAATCAATAAATATATATATAGTAACTTAAGTAAATATATATATATATATATATATATATATATATATATATATATAAATGTTCTCTTATATTTGAGTCTTGGCTCTGAATCCTTTCCTAGCCAGAACTCAGGTGCCGAGGTTTATTACATGAAATATATTCCTTCTATATTTATACAAGTATGATTTGTGCTCACTCCACCATATCGTGTGTGTGTTTTAGTTGTTTATGTAAAGACAAACTTGTTCTGGGGACCTGACTACAAAACCCCCAGGTCCAGGCTTAATCTAATGTTTACTGTGTCCAGGTGTTACGGATTGTATAAAGGAGCTTACAAGGGTTGAGTGCAGGCCTCAGAGCTCATTACAGACGCTCCCTTTTGGTTAGACCATCATTATTCTTCAGTCTGCTGGTGGGTGGAGATGTTCTAAAGCCTTTCCAGTCACTGTCACAAGTTTCCAATGAGTCATTTAATAACTTTTCAGCCACGCCACCTTTCCTGGAGGGTGGAGAGAGCCTGCAGATGATTGCTTCTCCTCCTACTTTGTAGTGGCAGGAAAACTCTCAGTAACTTTGCAGCCCTGTGGCAGGCCCGTTAGACTTACAGTCACACACACAGAGAAGGGCAAGATGGATGTTTATTTGTTTCTTAGGAACTGAGGATCCACAAGAAGCTGATTTACCCTCAGAGTCCCAGTTCAGGGTGCTAACATAACACAAAAAGAATATCATACATCTGCACACAAACATTGGTTTGACTTTAGATGTAATGTTTTTCTTTTTAGTAAATCAGTGATCAACGTGAAGATTTCTTATTGCAGAAAAAGAATAAACATGGAGTTACTAAGACCAGGGCTGGAATCTGAGCTCTGATATTTATTTATTCAACTGCTATTTACTGAGCACCTACTATGTGCCAGGTGTCAAGGAACTGTCTTAGCAGCTAAAGGTAGAGAGAGAACAATTGACTAGTGTGATGGTTAATTTTGTGTCAACTTAACTGGGTCATGGTGCACCCAGATATCTGGGTGTTTCTGCAAGGGTGTTTTTGTATGAGATAAACATTTAAGTTAGTAGATTGAGTAAAGCAGAGAATCCTCCCCAATGTGGGTGGGCCTCATCCAATCAGTTGAAGGCCTGAATGAAACAAAAAGGCTGAATAAAAGGGACCTACACCTGCTTGATTGCCTTCTAACTGAGACATCAGCTTTTTTTCCTGACTTTGGACTTGATTTGAAACATCAGTTCTTCCTGGGTCTTGAGCTTGCTTGTCTTCAGACATGAACTATATCATGAGCTCTCTCAGTTCTCAGACCTTTGGACTTTGACTGGAACTAAATCACTGGCTCTCTTAAGTCTCCAGAATGCTGACTGCTGACTTTGTGATTTGCCAGCTCCCAGAACTGCATGAGCCAATTCCTTATTCTCTCTCTCTCTCTCTCTACACACACACACACTTTATTGTTTCTATTTCTCTGCAGAACCCTGACTAATATAACAAGCAAACCAATGATCATTTGGACAGCGATAAATTTCCATGAAGAACATAAAACAAGATCATGGTAAACATAGGGGGTGGTACTTTAACTATGGAGGTCAGGAATGCCTCTCTGAGAAGGTGGCCACTCAGCTGAGCCAGATTGGGAGAGCAGCAGCCATGTAACACACTCTGGCTGCTTTATGTCCCTGGTTTGCTATGTGATCTTGGGTAAACGCATATATGCCTCTCTGAATGTTAGTTTCCTGGTATTGTTTTGAGAATCAAATGAGACAATATAAGAGGATGAGTTAGTATTGTGTTTGGTCCAAAGAAGTGGCTGTGCTGTAAGCAGTTAGACAGGAGCAGAGCAAGGACGATGAGCCAGATACAGAAGGTCATCAGGGTGGAAAGCCCCAGGTGCCTAGTAACAGACAATCAATTGTAGGGTGGGACCTCACCCCCAAGGTGACTTTTCCTCCCTTAGCCTATCTGCTGGTTGTGAGGTTTGGACCTCCTGACCTTTCCTCCCTAGAGATAAATGTAGGCCTCAGCTGTATTTTAGCTCCAGGGCCCAGATAAGCAATAAAACCAGCCGCAGCTGATGTACAGCTCCATTGAATAATAACCCGGTGCTGGCCAATCAATCAGTGGAGACCACAACCCGGAATGGACACACCTGGTAAGCTACTGAATATTCTACTGAGATCTCCTGGGACCTCCCCTAAAACCTCTGCCCTTAAAACCCTTAGGATGGAAGACCCAGTGGGCCTTTCCCTCCCCCTCCCCAGGCACTTACCATCAGCTTCCTCACTCCCAAGCTCCAAGGCCCTTCCTCTACCTCTAGGACTTGTTTGCTAAGCCCATTTCTTCTAGGGATTACCTTTTCCACCTCTGTGATTTACCAAGTGTTCTCTTACCGTTTGGGTCTTGCTCTGAATTCTTTCCTAGCCAGAACCTTAGTACCAAGGTTGCCGAACCCAGGTTTGGTCTGACCCCTCTGGTCAGACAGCTGGTGCCATTTCTGCCGCCTACAACAGCTGTAAAAATGTCAGTTTCTCTTCCTGGTTGTTCACTAGGGGCAATGATTGGTAAATGCTGACACTAAAACAAGCTGGGGAAGTAGAACTGACATGAATTTCTAGAAGGCAGTACACAGCACACCCTTTGATAAAGGAATGCCCTACTAGAATAAGGTGACCAGATTTTAACATTGGTAAAGCCGGACACCATTGACCGGGGGGGGGGGGGGGGGGGTTTCTTGATTAAAAATTTGGTCTATATGGAGCAACAAAAATTTTCATAGAATGCAAAAATAGTATTGTAATATATTTTTTTAAATTTCAACATAAGTACAATTTACAAATATAATAAATAAAAAATTATGTATAGTATTATTTTATTCTTTGGCATATTTCTCATTTGAGTGAATTTTTTTTAGTAGATTGCTGTTGTTGTTTAAAAGGTCATGAATTTGCCGTAACGTAAGTCATAAGTGTCACTTTCAAGGCCAGCGCTAGACTTTTTGCCGCCACTATAAAATATAAATAATACGAGTACTGTCTGCTAAATTCAAGAAAATTTATGTATTTATGAAATAAATAAATAAATTACTTACCTAAATTATCTGAATAGCTGATTTGTAATGACATCACTTGTTTAACTAGCTTACTAGCATGCAGTACGATGTGTATCATCTGAGAGACAGTTACAAAATGTTTTCGTCGTTGCCAATCCCAAAAAATGCCATTGTTCATTAAGTCCAAACAATGGTGGTCAAATTCTAACAACTGGTCAACAATGCTAACTTTGATAAGCAGTTCTCGATAATCAGTTCTCAACAATTATTTGTTATTATTAAAGTTTAACATTATAAAATTAACAAAAATAATATAAAACTCATATCCTGGCTAAATAGCCACATGGCCGCCGAAAACCGTATATTCCCTTCCCGTTCTCCCGCCGTTCCCTAGCTTGTCGTGCATTCTTTCCAAAAATCGGGATTTTTTTTAAAACACTGCGGGACGCGGGACAAATTGTTAAAAAGCGGGACTGTTCCCGCCAAAAGCGGGACATCTGGTCACCTTATACTAGAATCATAGCCTAGGGAAACAATGGGAAACAGAAACAAAATGTGTAACCAAGATGTTCATCGTAATGTTATTTACACATGGAAAAACTGAAAACAATTACATTTCTGACCGGGGATGATTTAAATAAACCTTTATTAAAAAGGTTTTACTAAAGAGCTTTGGAGTTAAACAGACTTGGGCTCAAACTTTGGCTCTTCAACTGCATCCCCTGGGTGACTTTGGGCAAGACATGCCATCCTGTAACCCTCAGTTCATTTGGAAAATGGAGATCACAACAGTACCCCTACCACTCTTGGGGGTTAAATGAGAGTGCTTGTGAAACATATAACACAGTGCTTGGCACCCATCAGACCCCCAAACATGGGAGCCATCGGGGGAAAATGCAAGTAAAGTGAGATTAACTTTAAAAAAAACAAATTATATAGAGTGAAACCTCGTTTTTCTAACTTAATTCATTCCAGAAGGCTGTTGAAGTGATTTGTTTGAAAACTGAATCATTTTTTCCCATTAGAAATAATGTCAATTGAATTAATTCGTTCCGGATCTCCAAATGATTCCGTTTTAACCTTTCTTATTCACAGAACATGTCTAATCACGGTTTAATCTAGAAACAACACTTCTTAAGTTTATCGAACACTCCCTACTAGCCTTAAAGGAATCACTTTCAGCACTCCAGGGATGTCTTTCGGGTCAGTTGTAGCATCTTTGCTTGTTCACATATCATTGCCTCCCAAATGCTATCACTGGCTGCTTTCTCTTTCTTTCTTTCTTTCTTTCTTTCTTTCTTTCTTTCTTTCTTTCTTTCTTTCTTTCTTTCTTTCTTTCTTTCTTTCCTTCCTTCCTTCCTTTCTTCCTTTCCTTTCTTCCTTCCTTCCTTCCTTCCTTCCTTCCTTCCTTCCTTCCTTCCTTCCTTCCTTCCTTCCTTTCTTAAAATGGAAGTACCTATTTTTATTTTTTCAATTGATTTCAGAGAGAGGAAGGGAGGAGAGATAGAAACATCAATGATGAGAGAGAATCATTGATTGGCTGCCTCCTGCACATCTCCTCTTGGGGATTGAGCCTAAATTCCCCACCCCTCAACCCCCTTGTGCCCTAACTGGGAATGGAACCTAACCTAAGTCTTTGTCTGTGGTTATTGTTTCTTTCACACTCTTGATGGCCTCTTTATGTTCTAAGTTGGGCTAACTGTTGATTTCCCCAGCAACAAAAGCATTCTCTTCTTTGTTGCCTGAAAGACACCTTTTGTAATGCTGAGGTATCATTTTGAAAGGATTGTCAGTTTGAGAACCAAAGTTTGGTTCGAGACATTTTTTCTGTGAACAACTTGGTAGAGAACCAAATTGTTTGAGATGGGAGACATTTGAGAAACGAGATTTGACTGAATACACTAATACTAAATATTGCTTAAATTGATCTATAAATTTTATCAATTCTAATTAAAATCCAGCAAGTGTGTTTATGGAATGAGCTTTATTTGGAAGATTAAGACGTAAAGGCCAAGAAGGGGCAAGATATGTCCCAAGGAGAACAAGATGGAAGGACTTGACCTACTAGATATTGATATTAACACTTATGATACCGAGGACCAGGTGATGTGGCTCAGTGTTTGAGCGTCGACCGATGAACCAGGAGGTCATGGTTTGATTCCTAGTCAGGGCTCGATCCCCAGTGTGCAAGAGATAGCCGATCAATGATTCTCTCTCATCATTGATGTTTCTATCTCTCCCTCTCCCATCCTCTCTGAAATCAATAAAAAATATATTTAAAAAAATAAAAATAAAAACTGTACATTTATAAGCCCATACTTAAAGCTGGAGTCACAACTCACAATTCTCACTGTAAAGATAAGGTTTATAAAAATTGCTCTTGATACAGTTTCCTAGAATATCATAACATAAAAAATACTTTAATTCAACACAGTTCATTCATATTTCACTGTCTTAACACCACAATCCAAATCTCTGGGGTTCTTTCTTGGTTTTTAACCATGAGGCAAATTTATTTCACCTTAATTTTGAACACTTTTACACCTTGCTTTCCTTTTTTTAATGTCTCATTATAAGAAGTTTGCATATTGCCTCCCAAGTCATCAGAAATATCCCTTTGTCTAATCATTGTGTTGTACACCTGAAACTAATATAATATTGTATGTCAAGTATAATTAAAAAAATAAATTAAAAACAACAACCACCATTCAAAGAGAAAAGAAATATTCCTTTATAAATGGTGTGTGCAGAATATTTCACCCCAGGGCGGTACCATAATTCCCGTAGTCATCCCTAGTCAGGCTGGTGCCAGGCGTCGCAGCGCTCAGTCATCCTGACTCGGCTTTGTGGTAGTCAATGCAATTTGGCACGGGGGCACTTTCGGTCCTTACCTTGGCATCAAGGTGTGCCGCCCAAGCCAGATAAACCCTGGGTTATGTTTCATTCTCCCTATTTCCCATTTCTTCTCGTGCCCAGCGCTAGGTGGCGTATCTACAGGCTCTCGATAAAATGCCCCAAGTACTTAAAAAGCACATTTAAGTTTCTATGCTGATATTTTACTTTAGTTAGATCCCTGAATGTTAAAATACAAAACAATTTGCACCAGAAACAGACGTGGTAGGAGGTGGGCAGAGGTAAATTATAAAAGCAAGTTCATGCATTAATTCATTCAACAAGTTTACTGAGCACCTACTGTATGCCACAGCAGTGACTAAAAGACAACAAAAGCAATAAATTAAAATAGTGTTAGATGGTTATTCTAGTTAGGGAGAGAAACCAGGCTAGGGCAGAGGACTGAAAGTGAGCAGTGGCTAGAGAGGCCTCCCTGATAAGGGGATAAAAAGTAACATTAATTGGGGGTCTCCTGCGGGCCAGTGTGCCAGGTGCCTCACTTCCGAAAGCCCGTTTAAACTCACGCCACGACGCAATGGCGCAGGGACTCCTCCTCCTATTGCACAGATAAGGTGGGAGTCAAGTGCAGACCTGGGGTGCCCGTCAGCCCCGAGTCTAAGTCCTCAGCCCTGGTCCTAGCCCCAAACCCCCTAACTCATCCCCTGGAGCCCAAGCCCCTTCCGGACAGGAACAGGGTTAAAGCCGGACTAGGCGGGGCGCTCGGCATCCGCGCATGCGTAGAGCGCGGAGCGCGCCTGCGCAGAACGCAGGGCTGCTCGCAGGGCTACGTGGCCGGCGGAAGTGCTTGTGTGAAAACGCCATCGGAGCATCGCTGGTAGCCGCGCCGGTCCAGCACTAGGCTTCTGCTTTGCGCCCCCTCCGGCACCACCATGCTGAAGAAATTCGACAAGAAAGACGAGGAATCGGGTGAGGGGGCCCAGGCCTGAAGCTAGGCCTGAGGAAAGCTGGGCCATCGCGTAGGCTCTCAGCATCCTCCCTGGGAGCCCTCCTTCGGGGCTTCTGTGTGACCCGAGGCCGAGGCCCAGTGAGGGGCAGAGGTTTGTGCAAAGGTCCACGACTGGTCAATGGCAAGCCTCGGAGAGCCAGAGCATGCTCCATTGCCCCGCATTCGTAAGACCGTACCGCTGTTCGCTGGATGACCTTGGGCGGGTCACGCGCCTCTTTGGGCCTCAGTTTCCGCATCTGTCAGGGGAGTAGCAGATGCTCTTTTGTCCCTTTTTCCGTCCGATCTCTTGGGATTCGCCAGCACTAGGTTGGTGCTGGCAAACTGGGGCGTTATCTGTGGGGCCAGTGTCCTGCGGCTAAGAACCTGGACTCTCATTCATTTATTCAGCAAACATCTTGAGCACTTACTGCATGCCAGGCACTTAACTGTGCCCCGATACTGCAGTGGAAGTGAGACACTTAACTGCGTAAGCTGGGAATATTAGAATGGTCACAGGCATAATGGAGGCGAGAGACATAAACCAAATAATAATAAAACATGTAGTTAATTACAAAATGTGACATCTCCTGTGAAGAAACCCTAGTCATTGGGAGATGGTGGTCCTCACACATAGTAGGGGTCAGTTAAGTACCTTTTGCATTAATGAATGAATGCGAGACAAGACAATATGAGAGACACAGAAGAACTGTACCAGAACTGAGTGACTAAGTGGTTTGTGGTACAGGGCAACCCTTGCAGGAGAGTGGTATGACTTACATGCAGGTTGTAGAGCTTTGATTGCCATTCCGAGGAGTTTGAACTTGACGAGGTAGACAGTACGGACCTCTGTCCCTTCTCTATGGGAGAGTTTTGAAATTCAGGGTCACAACTTGTACTCAGTCTTCTCTGTTCTCTGAGTATAGGTGGAGGTTCCAACCCATTCCAGCACCTTGAGAAGAGTGCGGTACTCCAGGAGGCAAGTGTCATTTGTTCCCCTCTCTCGTCATAATGTTCAGATGGATTTGATTGATATGCCAACACATTCAAAGTGCTGGTTTAAAGAATCAATAGGGGAGAAACCTGTTCTGGGAAAGACAGGAAAACTTCCTGGAGAGAGTTCAGTGTGCTTACATTTTTGTTGTTCTTCATTTCTCTTTCTATTTAACAAGCATTTACTATTATCTGTTAGTCAATAAGTGAGTATATTCCTAACTAGTATTGAAATTAAGGAAGATTTCAGGAGTTGTTAATAGATGAATTAAAGAAATAAAAGCCAAAACTCTTTCCTTATGAAAATAAGCTTATCTAAGCAACTATATTTACTTACTCTGGGACTTCTTAGCCTTTGAATGTGCTTGATGGGAAATGGAAGGGAAATATACCGGACTAGAAAGTAATATCCTTGGTCACTTCTTCTTAGGCCCGTGTATTTAATGAAACTCCCATCAACCCTCGGAAATGTGCCCACATTCTCACCAAGATCCTTTACCTCATAAACCAGGTAACAGGGGGAGGCTTAGGGGTGGAGAAAACAGCGTTGGGAGATGTTGGGGTACTTAAGTCAAATAGCCCTTAGGCTATTCAACAGTCCAGTGGCCCAGCTCTGGATCCCCTCGGCATCCAATTCTGATGTGTTGCCTTTGATGGAGCCTCTGAGGGCTCTGAGGACCTGGCCTGGGCTGATCCAGCTGGAAGAGCCTTCTGGCTCCTCCACCCCAAGCTGATACTTCTGTTTTGATTAAAATAGGGGGAGCACCTGGGGACCACTGAAGCAACTGAGGCCTTTTTTGCCATGACCAAGCTCTTTCAGTCCAACGATGTAAGTGCCACAACCCCAGCTTTCCTTGAGAGGGGAAAGTCTGGAGTTTTGTGTAGTCTGGACTTGTCTTTTTCTAACGCTGGCCCTCATGCTGGGCTAGGGGTCATAGGGCTTTTTCCATCTTTCCTAGCCCACCCTTCGTCGAATGTGCTACTTGACCATCAAGGAGATGTCTAGCATTGCAGAGGATGTCATCATCGTCACCAGTAGGTAAGTCTTGGGTCTGTGGATGGTTCCTCTGATGGGTTCTATTGATACAGAGACCATTTTTTCTCATATATACTAGACAATGAAACTTAAAAAATATATATTTTTATTGATTTCAGAGAGGAAGGGAAAGAGAGAGAGCGAGAGACATCAATGATGAGAGAGAATCATTGATCGGCTGCCTCCTGCACGGCCCTTACTGGGGATCGAGCCCAAAACCCCGGGCATGTGCCCTTGACTGAAATCGAACCCCGGACCTTTTGGTCCACAGGGGGATGCTCTAACCACTGAGACAAACCAGCTAGGGCTAGAAAATGAAACTTGATTGACATACTTTTAGGCGTCCTTTCATCTTCTGATTCCTTTATCCTTCATTTACTGCTGCCCACCCCATGGCAGCCTCCAGAGTATGCTGTTTCCCTTTTAATTCTCTGGCCTTAGCTCGGGCACAAACTCTTCCTTCCTTTAGATTTCTCTTAGTTACCTGAGCCAGCCTGGAACTCTCACAATAACTTTAGTGAATACCAAGAGAGAACACAAGAAAAATGGACATAGAAAATACAAGAGGTATACAAATAGGCTTCCTTATTAAGTACTGGTTTTTTGTTTTGTTTTGTTTTGTTTTTAATATATTTTATTGATTTTTTACAGAGAGGAAGAGAGAGGGATAGAGAGTTAGAAACATCGATGAGAGAGAAACATCGATCAGCTGCCTCTTGCACACCCCCTACTGGGGATGTGCCCACAACCAAGGTACATGCCCTTGACCGGAATCGAACCTGGGACCCTTGAGTCCACAGGCCGACGCTCTATCCACTGAGCCAAACCGGTTTCGGCAAGTACTGGTTTCTACATTAGGCTGAGTGATACAGGGGACCGATGTGACTAAAGTATATCCCTGCCCTTAAGATCTGGGACTCGGTTCTCTTATTTATTCTTGTCACAGTTTTCTTTTTGGGGGGTGGGTATAGAAGGGGGTGTCATATATTTATTTTAGGGTTCATTTAGAAAATATCTATTGACTGTCTATTAGTCCCTGTGATTAGCTCTGGGACTGGAGCAGCAAACAAGACAGACATGACCTCTGCACTCCCAGAATTCACAGAGAAATAACCAGGCAGTCAGGTCGTTCAGATAGGATATAATATGGGACATATGATAGGCTGTGAGAGCAGACCAGAAAGGCACCCACTTTGAATTTGGATCAGGAAAGGCCTCCTAGAAGACCTGAGGAGAGTCCTGAAGGAGGAATAAGAAATAGCAGAGGTAGAGGTGATGGGGTGAGGAGTTTTCCAGGCTAAGGAAACAGCATACACAAATGCCTGGAGCGGAGAGATCGCACGGCCTATTTGGGGACTTTTTTGTTAAAGAGTTTATGCTTGATGGTAATGGCAGTCGGAAGCCTTGGAAATGTTTTAGTAAAAGCAGGGGAGTGATCTGGTCAGTTTTGAGTTTTATGCCTTCTCCCCCTGCAGCCTGACAAAGGACATGACTGGGAAAGAAGACAACTACCGTGGCCCGGCCGTGCGAGCCCTCTGCCAGATCACTGATGTGAGTCTGCTGCCACTATCCAGCCATCTTCCTTTCCCTGCTTTCAATCAAGGTTCAGTTTCACCCTTTGCATGCTTTAGGTTGTCCCTGCCTCTTGGGCAAAGCACTGAGCCCGATGATGAGGGTTGGGGTGCACAGGAAACATGTTTGCTTCCTCCTCGCCTCATTTCTCCACACCCTGTCACCTGCATTCCTGAAGGTTACTAAGGATTGATTGGGTCCCCTCCTGCCCCACTCCTTGTTCCCACAGAGCACCATGCTGCAGGCTATCGAGCGCTACATGAAACAGGCTATCGTGGACAAGGTGCCCAGTGTCTCCAGCTCTGCCCTAGTGTCTTCTCTGGTGTGTAACTGCAGCCGGGACCCTGCAGGGCCAGGGGCTGGGTTGGGGTTGGGGGGAAGGCAGGATATATTCTAAAGAAAATATTAGAATTGCTTTCCAGTAGATAATAAAAAGTGCTTCTGTATCCCCAGATCTGAGAGTCCCACTTACCTTCTTAGTGAAAAGTGCCAGGGAATTCTGGGTTGATTGAGGAGGGGCCAGTTGAAGAGCCTTGGTCCATCCTTTGGGGTGACATATTATAGGAGTTAACGCCTGGGAGAGTGAGGGTGGGAGCTGTCCTATGCTTGTGCACCATCTCAGAAGACCAAGACAATGGAGAGGTCCTGGGCTTTGTCTGAGGGAAGAACCAGGGCCCGGCTGAACTGCAAGCCAGGCCCAGCAGATGTGCCGGGAGAGCCTCCTGCCTTCCTGCCCCTTAACGTGCCCCGTTGCCCACAGCACCTGCTGAAGTGCAGCTTTGACGTGGTCAAGCGCTGGGTGAATGAGGCCCAGGAGGCGGCATCAAGTGATAACATCATGGTCCAGGTGAGGTGTGAGCGGAGCAGTGGCTTTAAACTACTTAGGCCGATGGCATGGCACTGGCCAGTCAGAATGGACTCTCACCACAGAGATCCTGGTGGCCCCTAGCCAGAGCAGGATTCAATCCTTTTGTCACTGGATTATGGGGAGACTTGAGGGGTTTTGTAGAGGGGGGTTTGGGTTAGAGATTGCTTACTACCTGGTGCCAAAATATTAAAGTATTTTGATAAAGTTTTGGGGTATGAACTGTAGCAAACCTGGCCCAGGCAGGCAGAGGGCCTTTGCCAAGCTGGCTTTGTTAGTGATGCATGGAAATATCTTCGTGGGACTGTTGTCTACGGAACTCTTCTTTAGTGATCTAGGCCAGGAAGTCCTTTTAGCTCTGTGGGTCTCAGTTTGCTTGTCTATAAAATGGAAATGAAAGTTTCTGCCTCACAAAGCAGTTGGGATAAAATGAGACAACATCTATAAATATCTGACACATCTGGCGCATACCTGTACAGTCTCTGTGTATTTTTCTCTTCTCTTTCTCTTCACCTTTTGCACTGATTCTCATCTCTAGGGTCATCTCAAAACACTTCCCAGGGTCAGAGAAGCTTCTTAGCGCTTGAATGCCACTCTGATAAGGAAACGGAAAAGAGCAGAGAGATAGGAAATAATTTTGTTCACCATACATCTCTAGAATGGAGTCCCTGGATTTCAGGTCCTCTAGATCTTTGCCAGTACCAACCATGAGTCCTTGGGCAAGTCATTGGTCTAAGAGTATCTACTTACTTATCTACCTATGTCCATGCTCAGGGCCCAGCTCCCTCCTCCATCTAAAGACACTAGGTTTCTTCCCATTCTTTCATCTCTGTGGCATCTGTTGTCCCCTTCACATCTCAATGATGCCTGTCAGAGCCCTGGCCAGAACCGGAGGCAGGAACAATAACTACAGATATACCCATATACACTGTGTCAGGAGCTGTCTAGACAGACCATTTGGAGGACTTGTCACAGCCATTATGATGCCCATTTTAAAAATGAGAAGGCTGAAGCCCAGAGAGATGCAGAGGCCTGCCCCAGGCCACACAGCTAGTAGACCTAGGTTTCACATGTTTGTACTCAGCTGCTATCTTCTGTCCTCTAGTACCATGCACTGGGGCTCCTATACCATGTACGTAAGAATGACCGCCTGGCTGTCAGTAAAATGATTAGCAAGTTCACGCGGCACGGCCTCAAGTCTCCCTTTGCCTATTGCATGATGATCCGGGTGGCCAGCAAGCAGCTGGAGGAGGAGGACAGCAGGTAATGGCTCTTGTCTCCCCTCACTAGATGACGCCTCATTCAACCTACCGTGCTGGGCCATTTCCACCTTCTTACTGCCTGTGTTCTTTTGTAGCCGTGACAGCCCACTGTTTGACTTCATCGAGAGCTGCTTACGCAACAAGCATGAGATGGTGGTCTACGAGGCTGCCTCAGCCATTGTCAATCTGCCAGGCTGCAGTGCCAAAGAGCTGGCCCCAGCTGTGTCAGGTTACCAGGCATTCCTTCATTGAGCTTCACACATTTGTGCCTGCTGGGAACTAGGCCCTGGGCTGGGAGTCAGGGGAAGAAAGAAAATGCCCTCGAATAGGTCACAGTCTAATGTTAAGGAAAGGAATTAGTACCCATTAAGCACCTGCTCTGTGCTAGCTACTCTACTGGGGCCTCTCACATGTGTTATCTTTGGGGGATGGGGTGCTTTTAGTTCCATCTTACCATTAAAGAGACTGGGGTTCTGGTAAGTGCCATAGGTGAAGTTCAAATCTGCTCTGCAGCCTGTCAGGCTGGCTAGCCATGCAGGAGGGCCTGGTGGAGGAAACCAGGAATTATGAAAGCTTCTTAAGGGCTGAGCTGTCTCAGGTACAGGAGAAAGCAATTCAGAGGGCAGGGCCTGATAGCCACTAAGTGGCTCTGTCCCTTAGCAACTGAGTGAGCCTGGGCAAGTCATCCGTCTTCTCCATGCTTCATCTTCTCTGGAATGTGGATAGTAATTGTGCCTGTTGCATAAGATTACAGTAGGCAGTAAATTTGTGTGATCTATACAAATGGCTTTGAAAAGTGCTTAGCACCATGGTGACCACAGCGAAAGTGTTCTTTGCTGTTATTAAGGAGAATCCATCCACCCGCCTTGAATTGTTTCGGATCTAGTCTGAGCATTCATTGCTTTATTTGTACAGGTCCTGGTCTAGGTGTTGCGATCTCACTGTATTAAGAATGCACATGTGATGTGCTAAGTAGTTGGTACTGGAATGTTGGTATGTTAAGAGTTTAGAAAAGGAGATGTTCCTAGGATTGCTAAACACAGATTCAGAGAGCAGAGAGTGTTCTAGAAGGACAAACACAATGAAAGTCAAGATGTTATGGCAGGAGAGTTTGAGGGCAGCCTTTTTGGAATGAATGACCTGTTTTTCTAATCGCCATAATAATGTTATAACCTGGCCAGGCAGAGAGATGGGGTTCATGTTTGGAGAGAGAAGTCTCTTTCTTCTTGGAGACGAAAATAGAAGAACCAAAGGAATTTCTTCACTTATTTATGTATTCATTCATTCTTATTGTATTCCCCATATTTCCAGAATAATGAAACACATAAATAGGATAGAGCCTTTAAAATAAAGCCAAGTAATAGAAAAGAACATGGTTACCTCAGAAAACAGCAGTTATGTTTACTACTACCTCAAGTGCAGAATTGAGCCCTGAGCTTCCTGACAACTAAGACACAGGAAGGGATATGCTGCCTGACATGCACCTGCCAGTAGAGGAAC
This sequence comes from Cnephaeus nilssonii, assembly GCF_951640355.1. NCBI lineage: Eukaryota > Metazoa > Chordata > Mammalia > Chiroptera > Vespertilionidae > Cnephaeus > Cnephaeus nilssonii. Next base: position 66,493,956 of record NC_137082.1, on the reverse strand, counting down.
CAAGGCCGTTGTTTAAGCCAGGAGTGAGGAAGTTCTGTTGGTTTCTTTATGTGCTTCAGGAGAGTAGAATGAGTTCTACTTCACAGAGGTCCACAGCTCAGACTTCATTCAGGTGCAGGCAGTCCTTGATTTCAGTCCTGGTTTTGCCATTTACTTCCTGCTAACCTAGAGTTACTTTAGGTGCTTTACCCCTTAGAGCCTCAGTCTCCTTCCTGTTAAATGGGGACAACTGTAGCTGTTTCATAAGGTTGTGAGGAATCACTAACACAAGGCATGGCAGCTCTCCAGCACAGTGCCTGGCACACAGCAGGTGCTTAGTAAACAGCCACTCTTGTTCATGGGATCTGTTGGGCCCTCAAGTGCATACATAGTAAGGCCTCTGTGCTCATGGCTTAAGTACCCAGGAAGAGAACTCGCTTCCTTGGTTGAGGTGGGGGTGCTAGCAGGGAAATGAGCTGAAGCAGAGGGTTTGGGTCGAACAGCCTCAGAGCCCTTGCATGCTCTCGATGCCCTATTCCTGCCCCTCTCCTGGAGGCCTACCTGGGTTTTTCCAGCTGCCCAGCAGTGAGAGCAGCCTGGCACATGGCATCTGTCTCCCCACAGTGCTCCAGCTTTTCTGCAGCTCACCCAAGGCCGCTCTCCGCTATGCCGCTGTCCGTACCCTCAATAAGGTAAGGGTCCAAGACAGGCAGAAGGGGGACCTGGCCTTCTGAGAGGGTCACGGGAGGTAACCTGATCCAGCTGGAGGTATTTCCATGTCCCTGACCTTACCTGGATGTATGTAGCCCTGGTCACAGTCACTTTCTACCAGATGGTGAGATGAGTTCATCCAAAGGAACTCTGACCAGACCAAACCCATCCAATGGGATGACAAGTCCTATTTTTTTTTTTTAATCTCTTGTCCTTGTTCTCTTTATCTTTCCTCCCAAAATAGGTTGCCATGAAGCATCCGTCAGCAGTGACAGCCTGTAATCTAGACCTAGAGAACCTTGTCACAGATTCGAATCGCAGCATTGCCACGCTAGCCATCACCACTCTGCTCAAGACTGGCAGCGAGAGCAGCATTGACCGCCTCATGAAGCAGATCTCCTCTTTCATGTCAGAGATCTCGGATGAATTCAAGGTACCAAGGGCACCTAGGGAACACCCACAGTCCCCAGAATCAGGAAGGTGCTCTTGTGTTCCCACTCCATGTTCCCTAGCCACTGGGCCAGGATTGACCTGAGGGACTGTTCAGGCTTGAGGATTCAGTGGAGAAGGCCGGTACATAACGGTTCACGGGGTCTGGCCTTGGGAGATGCACACAGTCCTGCCTCTGGTGTTTGTCTACACTGTTCCTTTGTATAGCCAGTTGACAGGACATGGTGTAAGGACTGAGGGAGTTAATGCTGTCAAGGATGATCCTGTTTTATAGTTTGGGTTGATGGTGGGGCCATTGATTGGTTTGGGGAAGGAGGGAGAAGGTTATGTCTTGGATGAAGGAAGGGGAAGGTAGTGATGGTTACTGCAGATGTGTTGTGTTTGTGGGCACCAGGTGGAGTTATCTGGTAGATATTTGGAAACACTGAGCTCAGACAAGAGACAAAGATCTGAGAGTCATTGGCATAGAAGATGTAGTTAAAACTATGGGAGGAGATAAGATTGCTGAAGAGGAGAGGAGAGGAGACAGAATACCCAAAGAGGAATCAGAAAAGCTGATTGGGGGAATCTCAAAGGAATGGGGGTGAGGGAGCAGTAGGAAGAGAAGCAGGACAAGTGAGATGGAGAGGGGACTCATAGACTTACCATGAGGTCTGAGTAGCAAAGCAGAGTTTGGGGTCCTAGAGTATGGATCTGGGACTGTTGGGACTGTCTGCCTTCTATCCTGCCCTGGATGGGTTCAGGGACTGCATGTTCCCTGAGGGTGGGTGGGGATGGAGTTCCTCGTTTCCCTGCCCTGTGTCACTTCCCAGGTCTGGCCTTGCTTAAGGAAGGACTTCATTGGCAATTAGTGAACTAAGTAACTCCACCCTGGTGGCAGGAGGCTTCTGCTTATGCATGTCTGTTTGACTCAGGTGGTAGTCGTCCAGGCCATCAGTGCCCTGTGTCAGAAGTATCCTCGCAAACACGCTGTCCTCATGAACTTCCTGTTTTCCATGCTGCGTGAAGAGGTAAGAGTTAGGATGCATGCAGGGCATGCCAGGGCTCCTGGTGCTGGGAGCAACTTGGCTGCTGCCTCCATGTTATTTGGGTAAACCCAGATCCAACTGTTAACTGGGTAGATTTCTTGGTTCCTATGGCCCTTTAAACTCCTCGTGAACCAACAGATAAACGTGTAGTAATTACTAGTAATTACAGTAATAACTATAAAGCTTCAGTACCCTGACTTTAAACAGTATATGCCTTGAGGCAATGCTTGTGCAGATAATGGGAAAATGTATTTTCTACTGGTAGCTAGTGTAGAAGCATTCTGGACCATTCTAGGAACTCCATGGGGTGGTTTCTTGTGAAACATATGCTAATATTGTGACATTTGTCCTCTTCGTTCTGACATGAATTAGTGATTTACTTATCCCACCTTTCTTGGATATCTCAACAAAGACGGTTAACTCAGAGGAGCAGAAGCAAAGTGTTTGTGGAGTAGATTTGGTCGCCAGATATTTGAAGCTCCTTTGCCCCAGCCCCAGAGGGGCCTTTGGACCGAGGCAGTAGAGGAGCCGTTGCCTTGGGTTTCTTTGGGGCTCCCAAGGGTATTGGAAGGGAGGAGAGCACTAACGCTTAGGGAGCCTTTAGCTAATGGGCCCAGCACTTTGGAGACACTACATAGTGTACACAGTCTTGTGATCCTCATAACAGGCCTTGTCCATTGACATTATTTTCTCCCTTTAAAAATCAGGGATTTGAGACTCAGAGAAGTGAAGTAACCTGCCTGTGGTCACTTGACCAATACATGTCTTAGCCCAGATCTATCTGACTAAAAAGCCCATGATTTTCTCCCGGATCTCCTTTTCTCCTAGAAAAATTCATGGGTCCCTATAAAGTTGAGTGTAAGGCGTTCACTTATCAGGTTGCAGCGCTTAGACAGGGAGACCTTGTCTTCTAGAAACGGGTCTGTTTCTAGCTTTCTGCAGAGGCTTGTCATTCTCCAGTTAGAGCAGCTGCCAGCACAGCCTGGATGCACCTGCTCTTAGGTTGCTGCCCACCAGGCTGACTGACTAGCTATAGAGGGGATAACGAAAATAGTGCTTGAAGGTTTACAGTGTACCTACTCATATGACAACCTTATTGAACTGTACAAATGCATTTTATTTATTCTTCAAAATAACTGTGAGGTAAACACACTAATGGTCCTTGTTATGAAGGACTTTGAGGCTCAGGCAGGGTAAGTGGCTCACAGCCATAAAACAAACTAATCTGAGAACAGGGGCCTGATTTGATCCACAGGCAAGTTTTACTTAGATTGTAAAAGTTTTAAACATTTCAGATTAGTAGCCATTATTAAAAAATCAGGAAAACACTGCCACCACCACCATAACAGATTTCCAGTTTCGCCCAAAAAAATTGTCAGATCTGGCAGTAATGCTAGGCTGAGTGGTGATTTCCTTTGTTAGATGGGACAGGCACTATCCTTTGCCCCACCGTTCCCATTTAGTCTGCTTCATGTTGCCAGGTTACATCCTGGCATCTGTAGGCATCTCATTTGCCACCTTTGTCATTAAAGTCTGTAAGTAGCAGAACATAAATTTGATAAAGGATCTTCTGATTCTCCACTGCCCCATTTTGCCTTTTTTTTTTTTTTTAAATTGTGGTTAAAATACGCATGACAAAATTTACTATCTTAACTGTTTTTAAGTGTATAGATCAGTATTAAATATATTCAAATTATTATGCAACATCTCTTTTTCATCTTGTAAAACTGAAACTCTATACCCATTAAATATCAATGTCTCATTTTCTGCCCCCCAGCCTCTGGCAACCATCATTCTACTTTCTTTATGAATTTGACTTCATATAAGTGGAATCGAGTAATATGTGTCATTTTGTGACTGGCTTATGTCATTGAGCATAATGTCCTCAAGGTTATACCATATTGTAGCATGTGTCAGAATTGTCTTAGTTTTTTTTTAAAGACATATCTTTTTTTTCTTTTTAATTTATTGATTAGAGAGAGGGAGAGAGAGAAACATTGATTTGTTGTTCCACTTATTTATGCATTCATTGGTTGATTCTTGTATGTGCCCTCACTGGGGATCCAACCCTCAACCTTGGCATATTGGGATGATTCTCTAACCAACTGAGCTCCCTGGCCAGGGCTAGAATTTTCTTACTTTTTAAGGCTGAATAATATTCCATTGTACATACAGACCACATTTTGTTTATTTATTCATCTGTCAATGGACGCCTGGATTGCTTCCACCTCTTGGCTATCGTAATTAATGCTGCTATGAACATGGGTATACAAACATTTCTTCAATACCCTGCTTTCAGTTATTTTGGGAATATGCCCAGAAGTGGAACTGGGATAGTATGGCAAGTCTGTTTTCTTTAATTTTTTGAGGAATCACCATACTGTTTGCCATAGCATCTATACAGCCCATTTTGCTTTTTATGTCAAAGTTAGGAATAAAATAAGACTCAACATGTTTTAATTAAACCAAATACGGTTAGAAGTGGAAAGGCCCCAGCAAACATTCAGTCCTGGTCTTTTGTTTTACACAAAAAGATTCTGTTTTTGATCCTGGTTAGGCTCTGAGCCTCACAGCTCATTCTGGAGCCAGCAGCCTCCTTGTTCAGCTTGACCCCTCCCACTGCAGGGTGGCTTTGAGTATAAGCGGGCCATTGTGGACTGCATCATCAGCATCATTGAGGAGAACTCAGAGAGCAAGGAGACAGGACTGTCACACCTGTGCGAATTCATCGAGGACTGCGAATTCACTGTGTTGGCCACCCGCATCCTGCATCTCCTGGGCCAGGAGGGGCCCAAGACCAACAACCCCTCCAAGTACATTCGCTTCATCTATAACCGAGTGGTCTTGGAGCATGAGGAGGTCCGGGCAGGTAGGTCTGAGATAGGACTGAACTTTGACGCTTAGCTTGTTCTTAAGTAGGCTGCTCTTATAAAGGGACCTGAGCCCCCAATGGGGACAGGGCACTTGGTGTTTTTGACTCACAAACTCAGTTTTTTATAATATTGTAGAAGGACCTTAGATGCTTAGAGGTCATCTAGTTGAAAGGTTCTTAATCTCTCTATTTGTTTTATTGATTTTTTTCACTTTATATTTGTGTTTAACTTTATTTCTTCTTTTTAACAATAGCTTTGAGATATAATTCACATACCATAAAATTCCTCTTTTAAATAAGTGTGCTATTAATTGCGCAATCGTTATATTATTCATTTTAATTTACTACTCTTTTCTCCTCATGCCCACTGGATAGATTTTTCTCTTTTACCAATTGGTAATCATGAAGTAATAGTTCATTTTCTCATTGATGTTAATCTAATGCTTAACTGAATTAGGCCATTTGGATACAAAGCTGAGAAGCCTGACATTGGCCAGCTCCTGGGGCCTCATCATAGTTAATGCTGAAAATGGCTCCTGGAACTCTAGATTGGGACTGACTTCTCGATGAAATAGATGAGAAAATTGAGGCTGGGTGGTGCTAAGAGTCACCCAGAGTCACTTGTGTTGGCTCTGGTGTATCAGGTATATTTTATGTGCTTCGTAAACACAGGTGCTGTGAGTGCTCTGGCCAAGTTTGGAGCCCAGAATGAAGAGATGTTACCCAGTATCTTGGTGTTGCTGAAGAGGTGAGTCTGTGCCAGAGGGCCCTGATGGATGGCAGAGTTCCCTCAGGCTCAGACAACTTTCCTTTGTCTCTTTAACTGTAAAAGGGAGGGGTGGTAAATTATATCACTAGGGATTGTAGGGGGAAAAGAGATGGCCTAGAAGAGCATGAAAAACAATATATAAAAATGCCTTCATCCAGATGTGAGCATTGTTCATTTGAGTTTTTTTTAAAAAAGAAGAAATTTCCTGAGATATAATTTGTGAACCTTATAATTTACCCATTAAAAATGTATAATATGATGGTTTTTATTCACAGAGTTGTATAACCATCACCACAATCTAAGTTTAAAAAGGTTATCTCCCCCCAAATGAATCCTGTATCCATTAGTTATAATTCTTGTTTGTTTGTTTTTTTGTGTTTTTTAAAATTAATTTTTTACAGAGAGGAAGGGAGAGGGATAGAGAGCTAGAAACATCGATGAGAGAGAAACATCGATCAGCTGCCTCCTGCACACTCCCCATTGGGGATGTGCCCGCAACCAAAGTACATGCCCTTGACCGGAATTGAACCTGGGACCCCTGAGTCCGCAGGCTGATGCTCTATCCACTGAGCCAAACCGGTTAGGGCCATTAGTTATAATTCTTCACTTTCTCTAACACCCCACCACCATCAGCCCTAGACAATCATTAATCTACTCTCTATGGATAAACCTATTCTGAATATTTCATATAAATGCTATCGTACAATTTGTGGTCTTTTTTTGTGTCTGGGTTCTTCAAAATGTTTTCAAGGTTCATCCATGTTGCAGCATAGACCATTACTTCATTCCTTTTTATTGATTAATAATATTTAATTGTTTGGCTGTACCACATTTTATTTATCCATTCATCAGTTCATGGACATTTAGTTGTTTCTACTTTTTGTCTCTTGTGAATAGTGCTCCCATGAGCATTCCTATACAAATTTTTGTGTGGACATATGTTTTAAGTTCTCTTGAGGATATAACTAGGAGTGAAATTGCGGGGTCATATTAATTTATTTTTATTTTTTTTTACATATGCTCTTTAATACAGGCGATTCATTGCCTCCCTACTGGGTTGGCTTTAGGAGAGAATCCAGGGAATATGAATATGTCACCTCCTGATAGAGTTTTGTGGGTCCCTTTGTGGGTTTGATGGCTAGATATCACATCTGGGGACTGTGCTCTCAGAGCTTTAAGAGACCAGCTTTCTCTCACCACTCTTTGATGAAGCCTTTCAGTATCCATCCTGTCACCCCTTATTCAGAGGTACCTTGTGTTCTGGCTGCAGGTGTGTGATGGATGATGACAATGAAGTCAGGGACCGAGCCACCTTCTATCTCAATGTCCTGGAGCAGAAGCAGAAGGCCCTCAATGCAAGCTACATCCTAAATGGTGAGCCTTTCCTGGTCTGTCGTTGACCCCCTACCAGAGCTGTGACCCTTTTCATTACTCTGGAGCTGGGCAGGGATAATCTGAGGCAAGAATTTCCTAAACTTTCATGGCAACTTCATGGCATGCCTCTGATCCCAGGAGACCTCGGGTCATGTGGTTTACCCATTGTGGGTGGAAACAGCCCAGTGAATTGAAACACTAATCATTAATTTAAAAAACTGTTTGTATAGTGCTTTATTGTTTATCAGTCCCTGCTGTATGTATATTTATTTCCCTCACCAATCCTATGAAGGGGGTATTGGATGAAGAAGTAGAGGCTCAAAGAGTTAAGTGGCTTTCTCAGGGTCATACAACCTCGATCCCAGGGCCTCAGTTTTCCATGGGGATTCCTGGTGCTCATTCTGTCATTCCTTCCAAGCAGAGTGACCTCTCTCTCACTGGCCTCTAGGTTTGACCGTGTCCATCCCTGGTTTGGAGAGGGCTCTACAGCAGTATACTCTAGAACCATCAGAAAAACCTTTTGACCTCAAGTCTGTGCCCCTGGCCACCGCACCCATGGCAGAGCAAAGAACAGGTAAGTAACACCTGTACTCCTTTCAGAGGCCCTCAGGTTCAGGCCTCCATTGGAGGGTCTGCATTGACCATGAAGCCACTAAACCTAACCAGGATGGATGGGGTTGTGCTGGGAAAGGGAATAATCCTTTTTGTGTCTGGCTTCAGGAAATGGACACACATACACACACACACACACACACACACACACACACACACACACACACACATACTTGCTCTCTTTCTCACATGTTTTATATTACACACTCTCAAAATTGTAATCCCTAAATAACAGCACTGTGCTCAACACCACAGTGTCCATTAGTGGAGTTGTTGATCACCATTGTGTTTGCTCCTGCAGAAAGCACCCCCATCACAGCCGTTAAGCAGCCTGAGAAAGTGGCAGCTACCCGGCAGGAGATCTTCCAGGGTGAGTACCAGTACTCGGTGGGGCTCGTAGGAGCAGGGCTCCGTCTCCTCAGCTTTGGAGGGGTTGTCCTCCTCCGGGGAATTCAGAGTAAGAACTGTCGTTTATGGGTCTGTCCTGATGCTGAGCCCTGAGAGTATTTTAGACAGTACATTGATCCTCATGTGGAGGATATTAGGTCCACTTGGAATCTGAGGAATTGGAAGTTCGGAGAGAGTAATTTGCCCAAGGTTGCACAGCAAGAAGGTGAAGGAGCTGACATTAAGATCCAAATAAAACTGGCTTAGAGCTGCCTCTCAGCCTTGGTTCTGAAGCCTCAAACCGCCGGAACCCAGGCAAGTTCAGGATGTTTGATTCAGAACAGTTGGGATTTTAAGACAGGTACTTTTTCTTAGGTTCCAGATGTGTTCAGTTCAAGTTGTATTGTAACCTTTTGGTTAAGTATTTATCTATTTCTCTGGTCTTGCATTTTTAAGTGTCAAGGCTATGTATCTAATTGCCAGACCATTTTATCCATTGAATTCCTACCTTCAAGGACTAGTACATATACCTCTTCCTTTGTGAAGCCCTCACTGATGTCCTAAGCTCTCTGTCTGATCACTTCTATTCTACCTCTTCTGTTTTAAATAGTTCTGTGTGGTTGTATACACACACTTAGCACGGTGCCTTCCTCCCTCAGAGTAGATCGTTACTGTTCAACTGCATTAAATTCCCTCTTTCCCAGTCCATTTCAGAATCCTGTCTCCTATCAACATGTTACCTTTCAGATTCAGGAAAGCTAGGATCCTGCTCTAACGGGGATCACTTTTAAAAAAAATCCTCACCCAAGGATATGTTTTTATTGATTTATGAGAGAGAGAGAGAGAGAGAAAGAGAGAGAGAAGTTATCAATTCCATTTTGAATAATCTTCCAAAATATAACATTTATTAGTCACATGTTAAGTTCCAGGAACTTTGCTATATATTGACATTTATTGTCTCATTTATTGTCACAACAACCCTGTGAGAAAGATTGTATCTATTTTATTGGTGAAGACACTGAAACTCAGAAACATTAACTGATAGCTGGAAGCAAAATCCCCCAAGTAGTAAGTACCAGTTCTAGAACCTTGAGGCCCAGGGAAATGAATTCCCACAGAAAAATATTCTGGTGGCTGATGATCATGAAAGCCTAAAGGTTCCTCCTAATATGTAAGCTGACTGTTTCTGGGTATCTAGTAAGGCCTACCCCTATGCCCCACAGCCAACTTCCAGCAGTGGGCTGGGTCCTATTGCCTGCACATTTGTTAGATAATGGTCTTTTAGGCTGCAGAGGACTGAAGCAATCTCGTAGACTCTTTGTGGTGAGGAGGAAGCAAAATAACAACAATAATACCTACTTTCTGTCTCTAGCCCTGAAATAAAATTGAGTACCTACTAAGTACAGGGCAAAATATCAGATCCCTGGCCTCAGGGTACAATTCCTGTCCCTAAGGAGTTCAATTTAATTAGAGAGACGAGTTGAAGTCTTAGAGTAGTGGCCTTCAAATATAATTAGATATCATTCATCTGAGGAACTTGCTAGAAATTCATATTCCTGGGACCCAAACCCAGAGATTCTGATAAAGCATATTTGGGATGGGTCCAGGAATTGGAGTTGTTTTTTTAAAAATATGTTTTTATTGATTTCAGAGAGGAAGGGAGAGGGAGAGAGATAGAAACATCAATGATGAGAGAGAATCATTGATCAGCTGCCTCCTGCACCGCCCACACTGGGGATTGAGTCTGCAACCCAGGCATGTGCCCTTGGCTGGAATCGAACCTGGGACCCTTCAATCTGCAGCTTGACGCCCGATCCACTGAGCCAAACTGGCTAGGGCTGTTTTTGTTTTTTTAAATATATTTTTATTGATTTCAGAGAGGGAGAGAGAGATAGAAACATCAATGATGAGAGAATCACCGATCGACTGCCTCCTGCATGCCCCCTACTGGGGGGATCAGCTCGCAAGCCGGGCATGTGCCCTTGGCTGGAATCGAACCTGGGACTCTTTAGTCTGCAGGCCTACGCTCCATCCACTGAGCCAAATTAGCTAGGGCAGAATCTGAAACATCTTTTTTTTTTTTTTTTTTAATGTATTTTTCAATTATAGTTAACCTACAATATTAGAATAGTTTCAGGTGTACAATGAAACAATTTTTATTGGCCATTTGTCTTAACTGACAAATGTATAGGACCAGATTCCATAGCTATAACAGCATTCATCTAATCCTCTTAGTACTTTCCTACTTTCATCTTCTTTTAAGAATCTTTGGTGAGCTTCTAAAGTTGAGGTTGGGGTGGGAGTGACCTGGGTGCCCAGGAGGTTCCTGGACCCAGGTATGTATGCCGAGGGGGATTTTGCCTAGAACATTGAGGTCTCCTAGTCAGTTTGTTGCTTCTGAGATCTTTTGTGAGACCGAGGGGAGGGGAGTATTCATGGTGGGTGGTACAACTGAGTAAAGCTAGGGAGATGAGAAAATATGTCAGTATGTTTAGGAAATAGTAAATAGTTGTGTGTACATATCCACCCATCTCAGTAGGATGAAAGACCTTAAGAATTGGGCATGAGCATTTATTAGAAACCATCACAAGTTAGTCTGGGAATTGAGAAGCTGAGTAAACGTGTGGCCTGTGTTTTTCAGAGCAGTTGGCAGCAGTGCCAGAATTCCATGGGCTGGGGCCCCTCTTCAAGTCCTCGCCTGAGCCTGTGGCCCTCACTGAGTCAGAGACAGAGTATGTCATCCACTGCACCAAACACACCTTCACCCACCACATGGTGTTCCAGGTGAGCAGAGAGGGCTGAGGTCCAGCTAAAGCCTCCTGAGACCATGGAGTGGTCCCAGATTTGATGGGTCCTGTCGGGTAATGGCTTCCCCATACTGAGTTGTTTGGGACCCAACTTGATGACTGCGTCTGTCACCAACTGGTCTCTTGCACCCTTGACCCAGAACCTTTCTGGCTCCTGAATGTCAGCATGGAGACAAGAACCTAAGCAGGGTGACTGGGATAGGAGTCAGCTTGGCCCTGAGTGAGAGGTAGAATCTCCTGACTTTCAACTAGACCTAGAGCAGTGTCTTAAGTAACCCGCTCTTCCTTCCTAATCCAGTTTGACTGCACAAACACACTCAATGACCAGACCTTGGAGAATGTCACAGTGCAGATGGAGCCCACTGAGGGCTATGAGGTACTGTGCTATGTGCCTGCCTGGAGCCTACCCTATAATCAGCCTGGGACCTGCTACACGCTGGTGGCACTACCCAAGGAAGACCCCACAGCTGGTGAGCCCCTCTCCAGATACCAACCTGGCCTCAGGATCAGAATGGGATGGGCAGCTTGTGTGCCGACCATTTATCTCTTATTAAAGCTTCAGCTCCTTGATTTCAGTCCTGAGAAGAATGGCTAAGTCTGGGTACTTTAAATTTCCTCCTTATAGAGGCCTATGGAGATTAGTCCTGCCATCCCTATTCATAGATGAGGAAACTGAGACTGGTGTTAAGTGGCTTATCTAAGTTCAAATAGCTGATAAGAGGCCAAAACCAGATCTATCTGGTCCTCAAACCAGTATTCTTTCATTATACCATGAAAGTGTAGAGACAGGCACAAACACTAAAACATCCCAAATCTACTCTTCCCAAGGAAGCCACCAGCTTCTTTTCCAGGCCTCGGACAGTAGACCTATTGCTGTTATGTGGACATAGCATCCTATGTCATTTCTGTTTTCCCCTTCTCCCTTCCCCATAAAGGGACTCCTCAAACTCATGACTTAATTCTCCTGCCCTTCAACAAGGTGGTGCCTTCTGTCCAGATTTGTGGGGTTGGCTAGCATGTTGCCACTACTGATAACGTGGCAAAGGCCTAGAGAGCTGGCTGTGGCCACCTACCCTATGGAGAAGCTCTTCCCTGTAGTGGCTAGGGACATCCTGACCACAGCCTTTCTTTCTCACAGTGGCCTGCACATTCAGCTGCATGATGAAGTTCACTGTAAAGGACTGTGATCCCACCACTGGGGAGACGGACGATGAAGGCTATGAAGATGAATATGTGGTAAGAAGATAGAGTCAGGGGGCTGTTTGTGCCTGAGCTGAGAATAACTCCCCCCAGAAGCTGACAACCAGGCTTGAAGCAGATTCTTGCTGTTTTGAGCTTTACAGCTCTCTTTGAAAGAAACTGTTTTTAACGTGAAAAAAATGGATGCTCATGTGTAAAAAAACTACAACTTGGAAAATATAAAAACAAAGTCTAAACAAACATTACCCATAGACTTTAAAATATTCTTATATAGCTATGTCATAACTCACTTGATTCCTTTAATTTGGGATTCCATGTTTTTACTATTTATAAATGCTGCATTAAATATCTCTTTGGATACAAATTTTCAGATTATTTCCGTAGGATAGATTCCTAGAAGTAAAATAATTGTGTCAAAGGGTAAGCATGATTGTAAGACTTTTCATATTATCAAATTGCTTTCTAGAGAAATTGGATGAGTTTGTATCTGCTAGCTAGTCCTTTTATACACTGAAACAGCTCTTCCAATTCTATCTTTCTGAGGTTGAATGGAATCTTTCTGGGCTTTGACCATGGTGCAGTGGCTCAGTACCACCTGATTATAGACCATGATGCTCAGTTTGGGAATGGAGATTGTTAAAGTTCCTTATAAGTAGAGGGCCTGTCCCTGTGGAATACAACTGACATCACTGTTGTGTTGTATCATCTTCGAATCATTGTTGAGGAAGGGCCTTTCCTGAGCCAGCAAAGACCCCGTGGGCAGGAACTGCCCTAGGCCAAGTGAGCTCCTTGGGGGAGCTGGGTCTGACATTGCTTTTACTGTAGGAACTGAATCCTACTTAAGCACACCTTGAACGTCTGCAAGAAGAGGGCTTAGTGAAGATCTGTTGGATGAATGAATGGGAAGTCTTTTTGTACGCTTAGTCCAAGGTGCGGGGGATAATTATGTGTCATGTTCAGGGAGGACACAGCTAAGATGGAGGCATGGGTCAAACATACGTCAGGCCCAGAGGACACAGCTGAAGTAAAGGGGAGTACCTCCTGAGTATTAGGAGTGACGCTCAGACCTCTATGAGCACTCTCCTATACAGTCCCTGGATCTTTGAGGCACTGATTCTAGGCAGGCTTCAAAAGGGATTTGATCTTGTAGCTAACACCCTCAGGTGAGTACTTGGGATAGGGCATTTTCCAGGGGAATACTTGGCTGTGAGGACTGTGAGGACAGATACCTGGTCAAGTTGCTGTGTATCCCCAGAGCCTAGCAGTGTTCAGCACCTAGGAAGTAACTGCTCAATGTGTTGCAGGAAGAGTGAGCAGTGAGTTCAGAGCAGAGGCCCAGTGCGCAGCAGGGACTCTCCACTGGAGGTGTGTACCTAACTTTTAACCCCCATCTCCCCAGCTGGAAGATCTGGAAGTCACTATAGCTGATCACATCCAAAAGGTCATGAAGCTGAACTTTGAAGCAGCCTGGGATGAGGTAGGGGATGAGTTTGAGAAGGAGGAAACATTCACCTTGTCTACCACCAAGACACTTGAAGGTAAAATCCTTGGCTCCTGTTGAAGTATTCATATTTGCTCCCTGCTCCTATGCCCCCAGGGATCAGAGCCATCTCTACAGCACATACTTCAGATGCCATTTTATTAAAAGCCCTTCAGAGTAGGGGTAGGGGATGGGGAAGCTGTGGTGGCACAAGGGGGAGACAAGTCATCTGGCTTAACTAATACAAAATAGTATTGAATGGAAACTAATTGAAAATGAAATTAAAAAATAAAAAAGATATGTGGCTTAATGATACTAGCATTTCTCCCTACAGAGGCTGTGGGAAATATTGTGAAATTCCTGGGAATGCACCCTTGTGAGAGGTCAGACAAAGTGCCGGATAACAAGAACACCCACACATTACTCCTGGCCGGTAAGCAGCATTTCCAGTTGGGAAGGGCCTGGGTATCTTGTAGCCTGGATACCACAGCATCTTGGGTTGTGGGCTCCCACTGGAATCACAGGGATGAAAAATTCATGGTGTTGAAAATTCACAAAATAAAAAAAAGACCTGCAGTGAAAAGTCTCCATCCCGACCTTTGCTGCCAGTCTTCCAGTTCCCTTCCAACAGGCAACCATTGTTACTATTACAAACTATGCCAGTATGTCTTTCAGTGATTTTATGGATATAAAAGGTAATATGTACATATTTCCCTTTTTTATTCAAATGTTTATGTGCAAATGGTTTTACATTTTATATATATATATATTTTATTGATTTCAGGAGGGGGAGATAGAAACATCCTATATAATAAAAGGTTAATATGCAAATCGACCGAACGGTCTAACGACCTGTTGCTATGACACGCACTGACCACCAGGGGGCAGATGCTCAACGCAGGAGCTTCCCCCTGGTGGTCAGTGTGCTCCCACAGGGGTAGTGCTGCTCAGCTAGAAGCCGGGCTCATGGCTGGCAAGCGCAGCAGCGGTGATGGGAGCCTCTCCCGCCTCTACTGCAGGTGGGCGGTAAGGAGCGAGGGGTCCTGGACTGCAAGAGCCCTGGACTGTGAGAACCCTGGACTGCGAGAGGGATGTCTACCTGCGGCTTAGGCCCGATCCCCCTAAGCCGGCAGGCAGACATCCCCTGAGGGGTCCTGGACTGCGAGAGGGCACAGGCCTGGCTGGGGGAACCCCTCCCTCCCCCCGGCCCAGTGCACAAATGTGCGCTGGGCCTCTAGTCAATAATAAGAGACATTCATTGATCAGCTGCCTCCTGCACACCCCCTACTGGGGATGGAGCCTGCAACCCGGGCATGTGCCCTTGACTGGAATCAAACCCTGACCCTTCTATCCACTGAGCCAAACGAGCTACGGCCAAATGTTTTTACTTTTTACTTAAGAGTGCATCTTGGAAATCTTCCCTATCAATACAGTTTCCTCATTTTCTTTTTCAGATTATGGTAAAATATACACATAAAATTTACCATTTTATCCATTTTTAGGTATACAGTCCAGTGGCATTAAGTACATTCATATTATTGTGCAATTATCACCATGCATCTCATAACTTTTTTATCTTTCCAAACTGAATCCTCATTCTTTTTGGTAGCTGCCTCAAATTCCATTGTGTGGACATACCATATTTTATAGAACCAGCCTATATTGATGGATATTTAGAATGTCCCAGTGTTTGCTATTACATTGCTAAAGTGAATAATCACACATGCACATGTGTACACCCACATACTTTATTTGGCTTGTGTGCACTGAGGTCAAAGTGCATTTCTCATTTTGATAAATATTTCCAATTACCTTTCATAGAAATTGTATGCCTTTCTTTCCACACTCTGATGCAGTGTGTTATCTACATTATGACCTTTGCCAGTCTGGATGGAAAATGGTATCTTGGTGTAGTTTTATTTTACATTTCTTGCATATTGAATGACATTAAGTTTCTTCTCAAATGTGAAGTACCATTTGTATTTATTTTCTGTTTTGTGAATCATTTTCATATTCTTTGCCTAATTTTCCAATAGGAATGGGATTTCAAGCATTCATCATAGAAATATTAAAAAAAAAATAGAATGGTGTAATGAACACCTATGTGCTCTTCTTCCAGCTTCAACAACTATAGCATCTATATCCCTACCATTGTCTCCCCTGTCCGAGTATTGTAAAGCAGATTACAGATATATCATTATGTATGTAAATCTTCCTGTAGCTCTATGTTCCTCTAAGAGATTTTCTAAAGGGGGGTGGGGGGGTGGATAATACAATTATCACACCTAAATCAATGAACAAAAGGAAATTGGAGATTTTTTTTTTTCTGAGTGTTTATAAACAGTAGCTCTGCTCCAGTGCCCTGCTCACAGTTGACAGCCCCAAGCCCATGTTTCCGGCCACAGTGAAGCAACCCAGTCCCCTGGGTCTTGCAGACACCTGCTCTGCGGTTTTGTCATGGCGGGGCTGTCCCTTCATCTGTGCTCTTACATTCAGCCAACATGTGAGAGCCTCAGTGATACCAGGTACACCCTTATACGTCCATTATTTCATTTGATCTTGACAGAAACTTAAAATGTGGTTAGTATTCTTTCCTCCACTTTCTGGATGAGGATACTATAGCTTGGAGAGGTTAAAGTGATGTGTGCAAGGTGTCACTCAGGCATTTCAGTCCAGTTTTCCTGGTCCCAGCCCTACTCCCACTTCACTACCCCAGGGCGGCCTTGATCAGCTGCTGCAAATGCCACCTCAGCATAGCCTCTGCCGCCCCCTCTGCCTTACACACCTGTTTCTCTCTTACCTTCTAGGTGTGTTCCGGGGTGGTCATGACATCCTTGTGCGCTCCCGGCTGCTGCTTTTGGACACGGTTACAATGCAGGTGACAGCCAGAAGTTCAGAGGAGCTGCCAGTAGACATCATCTTGGCATCTGTTGGCTGAGGTCCTACTCCCACCCTTTGCCCCCAACACTACGCAGAAGTTGCACCTGCCTCGTGTATCCAGTGGAAACCCCATCCTAAGCTTCTGTATTCAAAAACAACTAGGAATCATTGGGGTGGGTTTTTTTATTTTTATTTTACTTTTGCCCCAGGACTGTTAGGGGGTAACTTTTTGTTTTTTTAAGGATCATTTTAGTAGTTTATCCTAGAACTTGCTGCCCTGCCTGCCAAGGAAGGATATCACAAATTAATAAAATGCTTGCATCTCTTGAATTTATCCCCAAAGAAACCAGCTTATCCCTATAAATAAATGAGTATGTATTTATTGAATGACTGCTACTTCTTGTTGACTCATGCTTAAGGGGCTCCACCTTTCCCTTCTAGGCCTCCCTACCACCAAGAACACCTACTCTGCCCTCTTTGCATTCACAGACCTTTGGCTGCTGTTCTTACCATGAGGCAGGACCCTCTCCTACTCATCTCTGTCCAAGCCCCACACTCAGGAGCAGGAGCAGTGCAGGTTTGCTGAGGGAATGACAGCAGCTGACAGGCTTTGAGTTCAAGCACTTAATTTTTGCATTTTCACAACCACCTTCTTTTTCTAGGTGATGGATGGAGGCCCCTGAGGGTTTTGGATGGATGACCTGGGTGTCCCTAACATCTGAAGTGTGTGCTGGGGTCTGCCTGCTCCCACTTCAGTCCAATTCAGGGAATGCACAGAAAGGAAAAACAGCCTGCAGCAGCACTCTCTATTAGCTCCAGAGGCAGAAATCCCTGGTTTATGGCCCAAGGGAGCAGGCTCAGAGGCCACCTTAGTTGCATTTGTAAACTCAAGCCAGGTGGTTTAGCAACTTTGTGACTGAAATATATTTGCAAAGCCCATTTTAAAAAATCCAGGACAGCTCTGGTTGGTGTGGCTGTGGACGAAAAGGGGCCTCGGTTGGGCATCATCCTTTGCACCAAAAGATTGTTGCTTTGATTCCTGGTCAGGGCACATGCCCCGGTTGCTGCTGGATCCCTGGGTGGGGGCGTGCAAGAGGCAGCCCATCCATGTTCTTTGCTCTCACCTTATCATTGTTTCTCCCGCTCCCTTCTGTAAATAATCAATTGAAAAATCTTTAGCCCAGCCCACCTGGCTCAGTGATTGAGCGCTGACCTATGAACCAGGAGGTCACGGTTGGATTCCCCCAGATTCCCAACAGGACTTGCTGGCTGGATTCCCAGTTTGGGGCATGCAGGAGGCGGCCAATCAATGACTCCGATGTTTCTCTCTCCCTCTCCCTTCCTCTCTGAAATCAATAAGAATATTTTTAAAAAGAAACCCAGGCCCTCCCCCTTAGAGATTCAGATGGGGTGAAGGTGAGGGCCTTGTAAGGTGCATTCCGGTGCCCGCCGAAGTGAGTGACTTGTGTGATGGTCCACTTTTGCCCCAGACTTTGAGGCGGTTATTAGGACTGTGAGGTAAAGAAAATGTCCTGATTTCACCCCTGTAAAGACCTGGTGCCCGGAGTTAGGGTTGCGCTACCAAGGGCACTGCAGGCTCCCTGGGACGGTGCCAGGGTCTGCCCGCCGCGGGGGGAGCCTGGTCCTGCGGGTCCAACGTGGAGGAAAGTCCATCTCCAGGAGCGCGAGGACCCAGGAGTCCCCGAAGGCAGCCTTGGTCTCCCGGGCGCTTTAGAGCTTCAGATTCCAGGGCCACCTTCTCGTCACGAGGGGGGAGGGAAAGAAGCCTGGACTGCGGGGCTTTGGGGCGCCACGGGGCCCCCCTCGACTTGGGGGTGGGGCTCGGTGCGTCAGAGGGCGGGGCCGCGAGGCGGCGCGGAGTGTGAGCGGGGCCGGCGGAGAGCGGAGAGCGGAGAGCGGCGCTGCGGCCGGGCGGGGCGGCCGCGGGTGAGGCGACGCGGGAGGCCAGGCCCGGTTAGAGTGAGGCGGCGCGGGGTGAGACGGTGCGGGGGCTGAGGTGCGGGGTGAGGCGGTGCGGGGGCTGAGGTGCGGGGTGAGGCGGTGCGGGGGCTGAGGGGGCGCGGGCGGCCGGAGGGGGAGGGGGCGCGGGCGGGACCTTTGCCCCGGCGCGGAGGGGCCTGGGGGCGCCCACGTTAGGCCACCTTGGTGCCCAGCCTGGGCGCCGGGGCTGGTGCGGCCTGGGGGTCCCTGCTCCTGGGAGCGGAGGAGCCGCGGACCGGGAAGAGGCCGAGCTTGGACACTACAGGGCTGGGCCCCGGGCGCCGGCCGCCGGCCGCCGGCGTGGAGGTGAGCGGCGGCTCCTGGTGTGAGGCCCCGGTTAACCCCGGAAGGGGGAGAGGGGACAGAAGTCGCTCAGAGGGAGGGGCTCGTGGCTCAGGACTCCTGGTGTTCTTGCTCCGAAGGCGGAGAGGCGGCGCTGAAGAATGTGTGGGCGCACGTCCTGCCACTTGCCGAGAGACGCGCTCACCAGAGCGTGTGCCTATCGGGATCGGCGGGGCCAGCCCCGGCTCCCGGAGTGGAGAGACCCCGACCGGTACCGGCCCTCCTACAACAAGAGCCCGCAGTCCGACAGCCCCGTGCTGCTGTCGCGGCTGCACTTCGAGAAGGTAACGCTTCATCTGCACCGTTAACTCTTTACCTGCATCGTATTGGCTTATCTGCATCGTATTGGCTTCACAGCCGACCTTTGAACCGTGGGGGGGGGGGGGGGTAGGGTCGCCAGTAACCCCCACCTCCACCCCTGCAAAAGTCTGAAAATCTTCATATAACTTCTGACTCTCCGAAAACTTGACTAATAGCCTACACTTGACTGGGAGCCTTGCTGATAACATAAACAGTAGATTAACATACTTTTGCATGTTACATGTATTATAAACCGTATTCTTAAAATACAGTAAGCCAGAGAAAATAAAATGCTATTAAGAAAATCGTAAGTACATTTACAGTATTTATTGAAACAAATCTGCATGTAAATGAACTCATGCAGGTAAAACCTGTGTTGTTCCGGGGTTAACTGTATTTGGTTTGGTGTATGCGCAGTCTCTGAGATGATATTTAAAAACCAGCCTTTATTTGACCCCCAGTTGAGAACCACTCTGGGCCTCTCTGAAAGGAGTTTTGTTGGTATCTTTGAGTCTTGCAAGATGATTCATATTCTTCAGGCTCAATTTAAGAGCCTTCTTTATACAAGGCACACTACTCTTAGTGCATGCCCAATTTACATGAGCCTTGTATTTGAATACATTTTTTAAAGACAGCATCTTTCCAACCACACTGATCATCAGGGTCATTTGAGTATCTTAAAAAAAAAAAAAAAGAAGGCCTCGCTGGGTGGCTCAGTTGGTTGGAGCATCATCCCATATGTCAAAAAGGTTGCAGATTTGATTCTTAGGGCACATACCTAGGTTGCTGGTTCAGTCCACAGTAGGGGCACGCATGGGAGGCAACCAATGGATGTTTCTCTCTTTCTCCCTCTCTCCCCTCCTCTCTCTCTAAAATCAATAAACATATCCTCAGGTGAGGTTTTAAAAATTTTGTTTCTTTGCTCGGCTGGTGTGGCTCAGGAGGCAGCTGATCAATAATTCTCATTGATGCTTCTCTCTCCCTTTCCCTTCCTCTCAGAATTCCATAAATATATATTTAATGTTTTTCCTTTTTAAATAATCATAAGGTTTCCATGCCCCTTACCAGTCATGTTGAATCAGAATCTCTAGGCCTCAGGCAGGATTAAGACTAGCTAACTTAAAACACCTCTGATGTTTCTTGAACATTGAAGTTTCTGTTCTCTCTGCTTGTGTTTTCAGTCTTTTTATGTTTATCTTTTATTGAAGCTAGATGTATTTGGTTTGGTTATCTGAAGTTTAGTTGCATTCATTGTGTTTATAGTATTCACCTATTGTAGTGTTGGAGTGACCAATAATTTATAATCGTGTTTTTGTTCTTTGCTTTATTTTTATTATAAGCATGCATCTGATAAAAATGCTTCATTCCAGAAGTTAATAGTTTCTCTGTGTCTTTTTTTTTAAATTTAAATATTAAATATCCTGATATGTTTTAAAAACATGATTATTTCCATGCTGGATTTTTATTCTGTTTGATCCATAATGCTTAAATCACTTTATCAAGCTGATTATACCAGTGCTACATACTCTTCAGAACTCTTGTGATAATATGGTAGTCAAGAAAGACTCATCTCAAAAAAAGAAAAAAAAGAAAGACTCATCTCTACCTTATAGGGATCATATTATTTTGAAATAACCTAATAACATTTATCTTTTTGATTGAATGAAGCCATTTACATAAAATAGTTTATTCTTGCCCAGCTGGTATGGTTCAGTGGTTGAGCATCGACCTATGAATCAGGAGGTCATGGTTCGATTCCCAGTCAGGGTATATGCTGGGGTTACAGGCTCGATCCCCAGTGTGGGGCATGTAGGAGGCAGCTGATCAATAATTCTCTCATCATTGATGTTTCTGGCTGTCTCTCCCTCTCCCTTCCTCTAGGAAACCATTTAAGGAAGCTTTTTTTAATGAGAGGATAATCAAAATAAAATGAACCTTGACTGGGAGATAAAACATGTTTTAAAAGAAGGTATAATTTGAAATGAAAGAGAGAAGAATTAAGTGTATGAGACTCTTTTTCAGCTTTGTGGGTGTGTGTTTTTTTTTGTTTGTTTTGTTTTTTGGTACTACCTCTTTAGAATTATAGAATGAATGTTAGCTGGAAGAATAATTTTGTTAAACAGATGTTAAGGCAGAAGTGTAGAGAGATTGTGACTTGTCTAAGGTTACCCAGTTAGTGATGGATACAGCTGGGACTAAGGTTCAGACCACTGACTCCACTGAGTAAATGCTTCCCGGAACTAGGAATGGGGAACGTGGAGGCCCTAGCAAGTTTAGACCTCCTTTTCTGTCAGTGGTATGAATTTGCTTATTGATGTAGTGTTTTGACTCCACATCTCTAATAAATTTTAAGATTGCTAGGCTTTCCTAATTGATAAATAGTTGAGGTTTGCTTTTTCTCAAACCTGTAAATTGTAAAGTAAAATTAGAATCATTTCAGCAGTTTATTAAATCCCTATCATCAACGGCCAGTACATATGTATAGATTGCAACATTTACATTTGAAACCACTGGTTTGCAAATTACTTCCTCTTTCATTTACCTACCTCAGGATTACAAGCTGTTCTGGTCACAAGTCCAAAAATGTAGAGGAAAGATGAGTAATACTGAGCAATATTTTCAGTATTTTGGCTTTGCAGTTACTTTTTTTTTTTAAAATGTTTTTATTGATTTCAGAGAGGAAGGGAGGGGAGAGAGAGATAGAAACATCAATGAGAAAGAAACATCTGTTGATCTTCTGCCTCCAGCATGCCCCCTATCAGGGATGGAGCCCACAACCCAGGCATGTGCCCTGACCAAGAATCAAACCATCGACCTCCTGGTGCATGGGACAGTGCTCAATCAACTGAGTCACACTGGCCTGGCTGCAGCCACTTTTTATTCATTGTTCCAAGTAGAGGGCGGCTTCATGTTTGGGTTTGTTTTACAATTATCCAATGAACACACTCGTTAGGTGATCACTGGGATTTGTAAGAGTAAGGGTTTTCAAAAAAAAAAAAGAGTAAGGGTTTTCAACCTTGGCACTACCAGTATTGACGTTTTATGTGGGATAATTCTTTGTTGTGGGAAGCTGTCCTGTGCATTGTTTAGCAATATCACTGGCCTCTATCCACTAGATGCCAGTTGCATCACCCAGATCATAGCAACCAAAAACAACTCCTGATAATGTCAAATATACCCACTAGATGTTGCACATCCCTCTCCCCACCTGTATCAGGTTTTGGTGGTGATGATGGTGGGGGTGGGTGGAGGTCAAAATTGCCCCATGTTGAGAACCTCAGATTTAAGAGTATTGTCTTGCAAATTTCGGATGAGACATCATTTATTTGGCCATATATAATGTTATTTATTTTATTCTCATTCTGCTTTGAGCAGGGGTCCCTTCTGCTTGGAAGGCACATTTAATTCTGGAAGAGAGGGTTAGGGTTAGGTTTACAAAGGCTCTGTGTTTTCACACTTTTTTTTTTCTTCCTATCCCGGATGAGATTAACACTTGGGTTTACATCCTCTAACCTACCATTTCTTCCAGGGTTTTCTTTAATTTAATTATACTGCACACTTATTGTTTTGTTTTGTTTTTCTTTTGGCATACAATTGTCAACCAGAGGTCACTGGTATTAATTCAACACAAACCGGAATCCCCGATTTGGGGTGTGGTGAAAAAAGAAATGTTATTCAGTGCAAACAGCTCAACTATGACACAGCACGTCTGTGAAAAGGCTGTTTGGTGGTCCTGGGGCCAGGCTCCTCTCCAAGTGGACAGCTCTGCTCTGTTCTTAGCTGGTCTGCTCCAGCAAGACATCTTCAGTGTTTCATCTTTGGTGTTTCAACTCCAGGCAGGGAAAGGCAATCTTCAGTCTTTGGTGGAAAGAGAAAGTGTGCTTTTAGAGCCAGAGAGGAGCTAACTTAACCAGTTAACTGCCACACGTCCAAAATGAAAACCATCCCCACACGCCATGATATTTTGAATTTAACTTAAAAAATCAATTTGCAATGAACATTATAAAAATAAATATATTACTCACAATTCGGGTGTTCTTGAATATTTTCAGCTGAAAATTCTCACAAAAAATGATTTTAAAGTGGTTGGGACTGCCACTTAGGGAAAACATTATTTTTTTTTTAATAGACGCGCATGGCTTGTGGGAAAGGTCTGCTATTTGAGTCTACAGGTGCTTATGGCATACAATGGGTTAAGTAGACAAGAAGTCCCCGCTACTGGTCCCTGATTGATCTGCCCTCATGCAAATGAGGATGCCAAATCTTCACAGTTCAGTTGGTCCAAAAGAGACAGTCTTGATTGGTTGGAATGGAACTGCTTTGATTGGTGGGTAAAGAAGGTGGATATAGTTGCACAGTGCTGATTGGAAATTCTCAGTCTGATTGGTTGAAAAGAGGATTCCACGTACTCCTTTTTAAAAAAAACAACAACATTTTTTATTGAATTCAGAGAGGAAGGGAGAGGGAGAGAGAGAGAGAGAAACATCAATGATGAGAGAGAATCATTAATTAGCTTTCTCTTGCATGCCCCTATTGGGGATCGAGCCTGCACCCGGGCATGTGCCCTTGACTGGAATTGAACCTGGGACCCTTCAGTCCGAAGGCTGAGGCTCCAGGTACTCCTTCATGAGGATTGGCTCAGATGGCGAAACACAGGCAGGCAGCTTAGCGTGGGCTTCTCTCAAGTGAAGTTTGTGTGAAAGGCCCCTGTGTAGAATGGCTGCAAGGCTCTGTTTTTTAAATTTGAACTCAGCCACTGGGAGCCTTTCCTAGTAGATACCTTCTTTCTCGGGGTCCACACAATTTACCTAGGCTGCCTCTGTCTTTAAGGGAGGAAAATACACACACACACACACACACACAATTGATTCTCATTTATAAACTCTGTGTTTGCAAATTTGCCTACTTGCTGAAATGTATTTGTAAACCTCTAAATATACTATGTTACTTTTAAACATGGGTATATTTGTCGTTCATAGACAATACAGGTGGTGAAATTTTGAGTCACCTGATTGAATAAGACAAAGCTCTTAAAAAACAAAAAATGAAGCTCTACCTTCTTGTGCCTGTGTGTGTGTGTGTATGTAGCTCTACCTTCTTGTTTCACCTCTTCTATTATAAACAAGTATCCTTCTTGCAGTCCATTTAGTGTTATGTTTTATGCATTTGTGATTTCACTGTTTAAAACTGTTCCCAGGCATAGTCCTGGAGTGCTTGCTGGCTAGTATTCCCAAATGTAAGAAGATTGTAATATGCCTTACAGAGAAAATACATGTGTTAGATAAGCTTCATTCCAGCATAATTTACTGTGCTGTTGGTCATGAATTCAACATTAATAAATCAACAATATATGAAATAGTGTCTGAACAGAAATACACATTAAACAAGGTGACATATTAATCAGTTGATGAAAATGTTGTCACCATTGGCTCATGGGAAACAAGCCCTGCATTTCCCCTAAGAGCAGCAGATGCAGATCGGTATTTGCTGATTCAGGGTTTGCAGCAGTGTTGTAGAACCTGTCATGAATAGTGAGAATGAAGTATGTGTATAGACAGGGATTGACTATTCAGACAAGATTTTGAAAGAAACAGGACAGGATCTTATCAAGAGCAAGGTGGAAGGGTTAGCTTTAATTCTGAGACACCACTACTGATGAGTCCTGTTTTGACTTGTCTCATTCTACTTTTTTCTCTCTAGGTACTTTTTCTTGGACTCTACTTTCCCCTCATTTCTCCTATTCTCTTTTTGTACCTCCAGGTTAAATCCTGTGCTTGATTTACTCCCTTAGAAACTTTATCCTAATGGCTTTAAGTCACCTTTATAATTCTGACCTAAAAAAATACTACACTGCAATTTGTATGTGTATTCCATGCCACACATTTTAATGATTCTCCAAGGCATGTATTGTTCATTCTATTTTGACAGAAAAGGAAAGTTGAGGGTCCAGGAAGTTGAAACTAGTCCAACTTCGTAAGTAACAGTGAAGGAATTTTTTAATCTGAGTCTTACAGAGGCCTTATTTTTTCCTCTGTACCAGAGGTTGGCTAACTATGGTCCTCAGACCAAATCTGGCTCACTACCTGTTTTTGCAAATAACGTTTTATTAGATCAGACCAAAGCTCATTCATTGTTCTTTGGCTGTTTTCTCACTACCAATGGTGACAGAGTTTAGTTGCTTGAGTCATTGCAACAACTATATGAACTCACAAAGCAAAAACTATTTACTATCTAGCTCATTACAGAAAAAGTTTGGTGACCCATTTTCTCTCTCATGCTGCATCTCTCCTAAGTTTAATTCTACATGCTTTTTGGACATGGTAAACAGCTCTATTTGAATTTTATGCTAGTGACTTAAAATAACCTTTAATTATTTTAAAAAATTGATTTGAGAGAGAGAGAAACATCTCTTTGTTGCTCCACGTATGCATTTATTGGTTGCTTCTTGTGTGTGCCTTGACTGGGGATGGAACCTTGGCATATCAGAACAACACTCTCAACTAACTAAGCTACCCGACCAGGGCCAAACCTTTATTATGTTCACTGGTGAGAAATTAAGACAAAGCATTGCAGATATTGTTTGTCACTTCCCTGAAGACTGGGGTCTCAGCTGAAAAGACTTGGAATCTGGGGCTAGAATCATCTAGAGCAGGAGTTAGAAAACTAAAGCCCTCTGATCATTTTTGTAATGAAATTATATGGAATACAGCAATATCCATTTATTTATCTATTGTCTATAAATGCTTTGTCCCTATAACAGCAGTTATAGTTGTGACAGAGACTTTCTAGCCTGACAAGTATTTAATATCTGGCTTTTTATTTTAAAAAAAAAGTTTGCAAACGTCTGATCCAGGGGTATCTTCAGTCACTTATCTGACAGTTGATGTTGGCTGTTAACCTGTGCTAGCAGCCAGAGTACCTACATGTGGTCTGTCCACACAGCCTGGGCTTTTTCACAGCATGGCAGCTCAGAGTTCCAAAAGCAATGTCTCAGCAGATAAGCAGGAAGCTGACTTCCTGACTTAACCTTAGAAATCATAGTGTTACTTGTGCCACACCCTGCGAGTCACAGCCCATTCAGATTCAAGGGAAGGGAACATAGACTCCAGCTCTTAAGGGGGAAAATGGTAAAGATTTTTCAACCATTTATTTAAACTGCCACATCTAGACTTGCCACTATTATCAGAAACTCAACATGTGACCTTTCCCCAAATCAAACCTTCAGAATTTTTGTTCAATAGTGGCATCATTATTTCAGTCGTCAGGGACTGAAAACTTAATCACCCCTGTTTTCTTTTTCCAGTTGCACCACAGTTGCATTTTTCTATCTTTTAGATGTCTTTTATTTTCACTACTGTCACCAGAGCTACTTATCATCAGATCCCTGGACTATTGTAGTAGCACCGAAAATGCACTCTCTACCACTGGTTTCTTCCATGCGTACTATGCTGTGCAGAATAGTGTGTATGTGCACTTCAATCTGTAAATTTTATCAAATTCTCAAGGGCCAGATGCCAAAAAAAGTGTAAGAACCATGTGTTGGGGGCCAAAACTATCCCCACATTTGGAAATTTTTAGAGGGACTCAACATATAAGGCATATAGTGGCTAAGCTTTATGACAGTGAAAAGATACACAATTGAATCAGTAAGGGAAAAAGACACAAGTAGAAATCTGGAAAATTTTGTGTACATACTTATGTTCTCTTCTTACAAGGGGACAAACTAAGTACATTCCTTAATAAGCACTAATTACATGTTTGTAGGAACAGAATCTCTTTATATCCCCGATTCTACCTAAGCAGAGTGTTTTACATTCCCATAAATATAATGCTAAAGAACACAAGTTACATCATGATAAATTACTAAAATGGTTTTCAAGTAGAATCTTTCCCTTTTAATTTTTTCTCTATTCTTTGTATTTTGATACTAATAGTAATGTAATGCATATGCTAAACTTGGTTTTTAAAATTTTATTATGATCTCCTCACTGGGTCTTATTAACCTTTGGCAGGGTGCAGACTCATCAGAGCGTATCATTGCTCCTATGCGATGGGGCTTGGTCCCATCTTGGTTCAAAGAAGATGATCCTTCCAAACTGCAGTTCAACACGAGCAACTGCCGTAGTGATACCATAATGGAGAAACGGTCCTTCAAGGTAGGTAGCTTATCTAGGGAAAGGTATTTTTTTTTAAACGTTTTTTAAAAATATATTTTATTGATTTTTTACAGAGAGGAAGGGAGAAGGATAGAGAGTTAGAAACATTGATCAGCTGCCTCCTGCACACCCCCTACTGGGGATGTGCCCGCAACCAAGGTACATGCCCTTGACTGGAATCGAACCTGGGACCCTTTAGTCTGCAGGCCGACGCTCTATCCACTGAGCCAAACTGGCCAGGGCTAGAGAAAGGTATTTTTATGAACAGAGCTATTAGTGCCTTATGTACCTGCAAAGTAAAATAAGGTTCTCTTTGGAACCTCTCTTAAGGTCCCAAAGTGTTGAATGCTGTTTTATTTATTACTGTGTAATAAACCATGCCAAAGCTTGGTGGTTTAACAGATCAACTATTTATATTATTTCTTATATTCTGTGGGTTGACTAGGCTCAAGTGGACAGTTTCACTTGTGTAGTTATAATCAGATGACAGCTGGGGCTGGATGTCTAAGATAGTTTCTTTTTTTTATTTTTTACTTTTTCAGAAAGGAAGGGAGAGGGAGAGAGAGAGAGAGAGAAACATCAGTGATGAGAGAGAATCATGGATCGGCCTCCTGCATGTCCCCCACTTGGGATTGAGCCTGCAACCCAGGCCTGTTCCCCCAACCGGGAATCAAACCTGGGACCCTTCAGTCTACAGGCCGATACTCTATCCACTGAGCCAAACCAGCTAGGGCTAAGATAGCTTTTTTTCCCCAATATATATATTTTATTGATTTTTTTACAGAGAGGAAGGGAGAGGGAGAGAGGAAAAGGAAGAGGGATAGAGAGTTAGAAACATCGATGAGAAAGAAACATCGATCAGCTGCCTCCTGCACACTCCCTACTGGGGATGTGCCCACAACCAAGGTGCATGCCCTTGACCAGAATTGAACCTTGGACCCTTCAGTCCGCAGGCCGATGCTCTATCCACTGAGCCAAACCGGTTAGGGCTAAGATAGCTTCTTTACCCACGTCTGACATCCCAGATGGGGTGGGTAGAACAACTGAAAGCCTTTCCTCGTGCCCAGCTGGGGTTTTCAGGGTAGTCAGGCTTCTTACATGGCGTCAGGCTTACCAAAGCTCACGATTCAAGACAGTTGGGCAGGAGCTGCAGGATTTTGTGACCTAGCCTTGGAAGTCATATAGCATCACTTCTCTGGCACGCTATTGGCCCATAGAATCAGTGTGGGAGGGAACTACATGGGAGATGAATACTGGGATGCATGGTTCATTGGGGAACCAACTTTGGAGACCAGCTACCACAAGTGCCTATTTGTTAGAGAGCTATTGCTGTTGTGTACATTTAATCTTTTCAACATCTGTGTGAGGGTGACTTTATACATGTGAAAACTGAGGTACAGAAAAATAACTACTCTAAGATCACACATTGGCAGACCCAAGATTATTTCTTTTATTTTTATTAAATATATTTTTATTGATTTCAGAGAGGAAGGGAGAGGGAGAGAGAGACAGAAACATCAATGATGAGAGAGACTCACTAATCGGCTGCCTCCTACAAGTCCCCCACTGGGGATGGAGCCTGCAACCCGGTCATATGCCCTTGGCCGGAATCGAACCTGGGACCCCTCAGTCCACAGGCAGATGCTCTATCCACTGAGCCAAACCAGCTAGGGTGATTTTTAAAAATATACATATTTTTATTGATTTCAGAGAGGAAGGGAAAGGGAGAGAGAGATAGAAACATCAATGATGAGAGAGAATCATTGCTCGGCTGCCTCCTGCATGCCCCTACTGTGGATCGAGCCTGCAACCCGAGCATATGCCCTTGATCAGAATCGAACCCCAGACCCTTCAGTCTGCAGGCTGAGGTTCTATCCACTGAGCCAAACTGGCTAAAAATCAGACCCAGGATTTTTTTTAAAAATGTATATACTTATTTTTAGAGAGAAAAGAAGGGAGAGGGATAGAGAGATAGAAACATAAATGAGGTAAGAGAGATACATCATTAATCAGCTGCCTCCTGCACACCCCCTACTGGGGATCGAGCCTGCCACCTGGGCATGTGCCCTGACTGGGAATCGGAACCAGTGACCTCTTTGGTTCCTGGGTTGATGATCAACTACTGAGCCACACCACCAGGCAGACATAAAATTTTAACTCAAATCCATAAAACGTGATCCTTTCACTAAGACCATATCTTACTCTCATTTTCCCTCAGGTGCCTCTGGGAAAGGGAAGACGCTGTGTTGTTCTAGCAGATGGATTCTATGAGTGGCAGCGATGTCAGAACACAAGCCACAGGCAGCCATACTTCATCTACTTCCCCCAAATCAAAACAGAAAAGGTATCAGCAGCAGCACTCACAGTAAATATTTAGAAAGATACAGAGAACTAATCTAAAGAAGGACATTTTTTTCTTCCCTCATAGAGTGTTTTATTTTATTCATTTTGAGAGAGAAACATAAATTTGTTGTTTCACTTATTTATGCATTCATTGGTTGACTCTTGTATATGCCCTGACAGAGGATTGAACCTACAACCTTGGCGTACCAGGATGATGCCCTAACCAACTGAGCTACCTGGATAGGGCCTTCATAGAGTTTTTTTTTTAATTAATAGCTTTATTGAGATATAATTCACTTTTTAAAATTATGCAAGTCTGATTTTTTCATATATTTAAAGTTGTGCAACCATCACCACTATTTTTAGAAAATTTTTAAAAATATGTTTTTATTGATTTCAGAGAGAGGAAGGGAGAGGGAGAGAGAGAAACATCAATGATGAGTGAGAATCATTGATCAGCTGCCTACTGCAAGCCCTCTACCCACAACCTGGGCATGTGCCCTGATCGAGAATCGCACCGTGAGCTCCTGGCTCATAGGTTGATGTTCAACCACTGAGCCACATGGGCTGGGCTCTTTTCTCTTTCTGGGATTCTAATTACGCAGCTACACTAATGAAATACGCAAATCGACCGTACCTTTATGACGCCCATCAGCCAATCAGGAATGCATATGCAAATTAAACCAACAAAGATGGCAGGTTAATTTGCATATGCATGCTCCGAGCAGCCAGGCAGGGTGGGACGCCTGCTATGAGGGGGAGGGCGGGGGGCGAAGGGAGCTACAGGAGCGGTGCTCTGGCTGGGAGCAAAGACTGCAGGCTCCCGGGTGGCCGGGAGCGAAGCCAGGGGAAGGAAGGCCTATTCTTGCACGAAACTTCGTGCAACGGGCCTCTGGTGTGTTAGATTATTTGATATTGTTCTTTTCTGTATGCTTCATTAATTTTTCTTTGTGTTTTAGTTTGGAATTTTTAATGACCTGTGCTTTTTTTTTTTTTTTAACAGCTTCAGATCCTTCATTTATTTTCATGAATTGATAAAATATAGTTTCATTTTATTTATCTGTTGTTTTTTCTGAGCCATTTGAAAGCAATGTTATCTCATCCGTCAGTAACTTAGCAGGTGCCCCTTTTTTATTTTTATTTATTTTAATCTTTATTGTTGAAAGTATTTCATAGGTCCTCCTTTTCCCCTATTAACCTCTTCCAGCCTGCTCCCATCTCCCCCCCCCCCCCACCCCTCTGCAGGCCCTCACCACCCTATTGTCTGTGCTATGATTCTTTCTAATTTCACCAAACTGTCCATGCTTGCCGTCCACCTTTTCTACAAGAGCCTTTAACATATTTTAAATTCCCTGATATTTACAGCATTTGGGAAATGTGATCTCTTGAATCTGCTTCTGTTGATTTCTATATCTTTTGGCAGTTGCTTGGTTGTTGTTGTTTAGTTTCTTTGTTTTAGCTTTTTTATGTGTCTTGTCGTGTTTTTTTTTTAATCCTCACCTGAGGACATGCATTTCATTGATTTTATTTTATTTATTTATTTATTTTTAAAATATATTTTATTAATTTTTTACAGAGAGGAAGGGAGCGAGATAGTTAGAAACATCGATGAGAGAGAAACATCGATCAGCTGCCTCCTGCACACCCCCTACTGGGGATATGCCCGCAACCAAGGTACATGCCCTTGACCTTTCAGTCCGCAAACCAACGCTCTATCCACTGAGCCAAACCGGTTAGGGCCATTTCATTGATTTTAGAGAGAGAGGAAGGGAGAGGGAGAGGGGGCAGAGAGAAACATTAATCGGTTGCCTCCCACATGCACCCCCAAAAGGGATTGAACCCAAAACCTGGGCATGTCCCTGACTGGGAATCTAACCTGTGACTCTTGGGTACACAGGAGGACACTCTGACCAACTAAGTCACACCACAGGGCTAATTTTTATTGATTGATTGAATTGGGGGGGGAGGGGAGAAACATCTATTTGTTTTCTACTTATTTATGCCTTCATTGGTTGATGAAGGGATCAAACCGGCAACCTTGGTGTATCACAGCGATGCTCCAACCAACTGAGTGCCTGGCCAGGGTTGTGTCTTGTAAATTTTGATTGATTGCCATAGTATGTAACATAGAAACTGAGATAATTAATATTTATGCCTGGAAATGGATACACTTATCCTTCTATTAGGCCATTACCATGTGAGATTGAGTGGATCTTGTCAGCTGAACTGGGTTTGAATTTTGTTGTTATGATTACCTTTGTTCACCACTGGTTGTAAAATTTTTTGGTGTCACCTTGTGTTTAGAGTAAGAGTTGATTTTCCAGAGGATTTTTCTCAATAGCTCTGCTCCCTTCAGCTGTAATATTTCCCTCTGAGCCTGTGCCTAGAGAGGATCTCCCATGCTCTTGTCCCTTATCCAGAATTAGACGGCTGTCGCTTGCCACTTGGTACTGCTACTCTGAAGGGGAGGGGGAGTATTCTCTGTTGTCTTCATTCAGTCTCACTCTTAGGCAGAACTGTACCACTAGCTCTCAGGCTCAGCCTTTCTCAGTGATCTTCTTCCTTCCCCAGAGGAGTAGAGGGTTTGGGTTTTTTTTTCTTTTATCCTCCAGCCTCCATGAATCTTTACCTGTATCTTAAAAGTGATCAGGTTTATTACCCTTCCCCCTGACCCCTTAAGGATTTTATTCCTTAGTGGAAAAGTGATCAGGTAAAGCTTTATGCCTTTCCTGAAGCAAGAGAGCTCCCCTCTTGCAGGCATGCACCAGCAGGAAAGACTTTCTCCAGTCTCCTGACCTGTTCCCTGTCTTTCCTGTGAGCACCCAGGGAGGTCTGTGGAGAAGAATATGAGCACCCAGGGAGGTATGTGGAGAAGAATATGCAAGCCCTGGCCGGTTTGGCTCAGTGGATAGAACATCGGCCTGCAGACTGAAGGGTCCCAGGTTCGATTCCAGTCAAGGGCACATGCCTGGGTTGCGGGCTCGATCCCCAGTAGGGGGTGTGGAGGAGGCAGCCAATCAATGATTCTCTTTCATCATTGATGTTTCTGTCTCTCTCTCCCTCTTCCTTCCTCTCTGAAATTAATAAAATATTTTTTAAAAAAAGAATATGCAAACTGATGCAAACATCCTAATGTCTGTAGCTCTCAGGGATCATGTACTCTCAGGCTAGCCCACACTCTGCATATAGCAATTTGATAATAATTTTATCTCAATTCATATCTGCTGTATGAAGGACTTGCCTTCCTCCTGTTGCCACTGGTAAGCCAGTGCTTATGTCTCATCTCCCCACAGAGATTCCTGTCTTTCTATGAAGTTTAGGCTAATTGGTTGCCCTGTGACCTCAATTCTCTAATGAATTGAAGAAAAGTTATGATTTGGTCTATTATCTAGTCTTTTTTCTTATTATTTAAGGTGAAGATGACACTCTTTCTAGTTTTCTGTATTCTAAGCCTTGACCTGAATCTTAAATAGCAAGTAGGAGTTGGCATGATAAGAAAGGGTGGGAGGGACATTTTGGGCAGGGGAAGGTTGTTTCAGCAAGACAGTGGGAACAAAATTATATGATAGCTTCATTTACAAACAGTTTGGTTTGGTTCAGATTAACATTGTAAGCGAAAGCTGGAATGATGGACTAGAAGGCCTGAAAGCCTAATGAAGGAATTAAATTCTATTCTGAAAGCATTGAAATAACCATAAATTTATAGCTTTGGTGAGTATTTGCCACCAATCCTCTTTCCTTTGAGTTAATAAGGTATGTGCTAAATGACTTCTAAAATGATTGCGATGCTCTTAAGTCTGGAGTAGTACCCAACTTGCATGTAAAAGAAGGCTGATGAGTATCTAATCTGCCCATGTATTTTGTTTCCAGTCAGGCAGCATAGGTGCTGCAAATAGTCCTGAGGACTGGGAGAAAGTTTGGGACAACTGGAGGCTACTAACAATGGCTGGGATCTTTGACTGCTGGGAGCCACCACAGGGAGGAGACTGCCTGTACTCCTACACCATCATCACAGTGGATTCCTGCAAAGGCTTGAATGACATCCACCATAGGCAAGTCATACTTATCCCTGGATCCAAAAGGATTCAGGGAAGGGTGTGTTCTCTTTGTTTTTAGATAGGTAGCTTTTGAAATTTAAAGTTGCTGTATGCACGCATTTATTTATTTACTTTTTAAATGCTGTGGTCCCCCAGGTCCTTATTTTTTTCTTGTTTTTAAATATATTTTTATTGATTTCAGAGAAGAAGGGAGAGAGAAATAGAAATATCAATGATGAGAGAATCATTGATCAGCTGCTTTCTGCACACCCCACACTGGGGATCAAGCCCACACCCGGGGCATGTGCCCTGACTGGGAATTGAACTGTGATTTCCTGGTCAGTGCTCAACCACTGAGCTGTGCCGGCCTGGCTGTATGCACAAATTTAGACAGTAGGAAACTAGGACAGTTGCTCACCAATATAATTACAGTCAGTTTGGCTATAACATGACATGCATTCCTAAAAATCACCATATTATGCAAAATTGTATAATGAAAATGACAGACTTTATGGGAAAAGGGGTTAAGAGGACTCCACTTAAAAACTTTGTCAGTGACACAGTAATAAAATAGAAATCTATTAAAAATTACCACAGTTTTATGTATTAGGTGATTTCGAAATACATAGATACTGCAATAAATAATGGTACTTTACCTTAAAAAGACCCATAGTTTGCTTGTGGAAGTGTGTGTTGGAAGAGTTGCAACTTAATGAGTTATTGTGAAGTGGATATTTATGCATTTATCTCCTAAAATCAACTATGCCACCCCAATGAAGTGTGTACCATGCTTTGCGTTGTAGGACATAAAACTGGAAGCTAAACAAAGGATTTTGTCCTAGCATCTTCCTGGGTACCAGGAGTCATGGCTCTTAGCTTCTTTGCTTCCTGAGGCATAGCTTCCTTTTGTTCACAATTATGTGCATAGGTCTTTCTTACTGTAAATCTGTCATAGGTTGTAAGACGAGATTATTGTTGATAGACAAGTTTTTCAGGACCTGTTTCTCCTTTAATTGTAGGCTGGGCCATCATAGAAAAGTCACCAGTTTGCTAATGTGTACAATTCAGTGCACTGGGTCCAGTCATAATTACTGTTCCCTGTCATTGCCATAAAACTTTATAAGATGGCTCTCCTAGTGTTGAATTTCGTGCTCTGTCAAGTCGTGGTCAGGGAGCACATGGCAACAATCAGCATGTAAGGCACAGAGGCAGGGCGAGCTTCTCCTTGGGATGATTTGTGCTCTTAACTAAAGTCTCACTCCCTACCTTCATTCTGTCTCTTCTAACCAATGTTTTGACCTCACTGGCTAGGATGCCTGCCATATTAGATGGAGAGGAGGCAGTCTCTAAATGGCTTGATTTTGGTGAGGTCTCAACTCAGGAAGCTCTGAAGTTAATCCACCCCACAGAAAACATCACCTTCCATCCAGTCTCTCCCGTGGTGAACAACTCCCGAAACAACACGCCTGAGTGTCTGGCTGCTGTTGACTTACAGGCCAAAAAGGTAGGGGTCTGTGACTCTGACAGTCGTTTTTGAGCTTTCTGTCTTCTCTCAGTTTAGCATTTTCTTTTAGGATATGGCTTTTTACAGTCAGAGCCACCGCCCAAAACTCACATTCCTTATTCATGGCAAGGGTGAGCAGAGCAGTGATTCAAAGCTGGCTGTAATTCAGAGTCCTCAGGAGAGCTCTTTCAAACGTAAATGCTAGACCCTATCTGTACCTACTGAGTCAGCCACTATTCAGGACTGAACTTGGATTTCTCTATCATTAAGAAGCTCTTTGGTGAGTCTGATAATAAGTTACTGGTAAGTTTGAGGGCTTCTGCTCTAGAGGGTGATTGTGAGAAAGAAAAAGGAGCCCTTGACCATATTGTATCTCTGTCCAGAACTAACTGTGATTTTTTTGGTATCTTTTCACTTTATCTCTGCTTTCCCAACCACAAGTTGGAGGAGTTCCAATCTTTGTTCCCCTTCAGACTATTTGCTATAAATAGGTAACTCTATAAAGTTAACTTCTTAGAGTTGGTAAAGACCCTGAAGATGTATTTTGAAGAGAAGTTGAACAAACAAATGGCCTGCAGTGGGAAAAGGAGCTCTAAGCAAAAAGCTGGCTCCCGCTGTTTTTAGGTGCATAGAGGGATCTGAAGCAGGACATGGCTCCGAGTGTTCCCAGAATAGGCATCTTAGAATGCCGAGGAGTCTTAAGGACAATGATTGCAAGAGCACCCCCCATTTTTCTTTTTAAGTTTTCCATACCCATAGTCAGTGTCATCTTTTTTCTTTTGTCTCGTTTATCTGCAAACTCATGCAACCCTGATACTTTTTTTTTAAAATTAGATGTCTCTAAAAATGATTCATTTTGCACTAGACACTGCCCCGTTTCTGCCGTGGTCTTTACACCAAAAGAATTCACATTTTGCTGAGGTAGCATTGTTGAATTCAGAACCTTCAGTTTGGGTTGGGGTGCAGTTAAGGGAAGCAGAAGAGCAGTGCTGGGCCAGGAGAGGCTGTGCAGAGAAGTTACATGGTAGGGAAACAGCCTGTTCAGGTTTAGGCTGAATCTCTAATCTTGGAGGCTATTTGAAGCCCTGTCTCCCCAACTTCATCTCCCAACTCTTTGCCTGGTCCCACTAAATTACATTGTTTTCCCTGAGAATGCTTCATTCTCTGCACGTTTGAATGCCTGTCAGTGCTCTGCTGTGAATGGCCACACAGACCTCCATCAAGCCTTCTCTAAGAGCTACTCCCTACCCTTACTCCCCTTGGAGTACACCCGGTTGCTCCTTTCTTCCCACTCCTGACTAGTGGGTCCTATCTGGCCCTTAGTAACAATTTATAAATCTGGGTCAGTACCTCATGCCTCTTCCCCTGTTTCTTCCCTTGGAGTTGTCCTTTTCCCAAAAGCTTGAGCTAAATGTTTTTTCATCTTTTCCCTAGGAGTTCAAGGCAAGTGGCAGCAGCCAGAAGATGTTGCAGTGGCTGGCCACAAAGTCACCCAAAAAGGAAGACCCCAAAACACCCCAAAAGGCAGAGCCAGATGTGCCCCAGTGGTCCAGCCAGTTCCTGCAGAAGAGCCCATTCCCTACCAAGAGAGGAGGGGCTGGACTCCTGGAGCGATGGCTAAAACAGGAGAAGGAGGAAGAGCCAGTGGCCAAGCGGCCTCACAACCAGTAATGCAGGACTTTGAGAGACCAAGGTCATGGTTGCTGCACTAAATACTACTGTTGCTGATAACAGATTCTTTCATTGTGTGTAAATGGATTTGCTTTGGGAGGAGGTAGCACAGTGTTAGTTAACAGCTGTGGGTTCATGGGGGAGTGGCTAACCTGGCTGGGACCAAGAACACACAGAGGGGATTTGGGCAGCCTGGGAGGGGAGGGTCCACCTCCATCACTCATAGGGGTTCATTATGCCTGCAGCCCTGTCTTGGTAGGACTGATGGGGCCTTCCCTCAAAGCCTGATCCTGCTGGCAGTTCTCAGCACCTGACCCTGTGCTGCTTAGCCTTTGGGCTCGTTCACTCTTTTGGAATTAAGTTCTTAACACATATTTTCTGAATAAATTATATTTTATAAACTGTTTACATTTCAAAAAATGCTATTGGTGGGGGTAGTTCTGGAACTTATTTTGGGCTTTCTGTGGACAAAACTGCTTTTTTGGAAACAAACAAAAAGGTTTGGTGGTGGGGTTCTTTATTGAGTCTCTTCTCTCAATCTTGGAAGTTGTCTGAATCTTTTATAAAATCTTTATTATCGAAAGTTTTAGTTGTCTGAATCCTTTAGCTTAAAACCAACCTGACTGCCTGCCAAACACAAGGGCCTCAGGGGAGAATGGGGAACAGGGAACAAGACCCTGGCCTTAACACGGGGAGCATAGCGTCTGGGTGAGGAGAAATCCTAGTCACAGCCCTCAAGTCCTGTGCAGATCCCCAGCCTCTGGGTAGAGCAGAGCTCAGAGGGATGGCTTGGGCTTGGGGTGAAGGTGGGAGCTGACCATCTGCTTGCCCTGGCCTGGTCAGAGCCCCTATGATTTGCTCTGCAGGCTCCTCCTTGGCACTGAACTGCTTTATAGTTAGATATTCATTTGGGGTAGTTATCTGTAGTCCCTCTACCCAGATTATTAATTCCATGAAAGCAGGGACCTCTTTTTCACTCTTTTGTTCTCCCAAAGTTAACGGTAGGTTTGCCAATATTTGTTAGGTGACTGTGAGCACTTACTACATGCCCTGTCCTGTGCTAGGCAAGGAGCCACAGCATTAACCAGATGCCACACCTGGCTATTAAGCACTTGGGTGTACGTGCACGTGGGCCCCCCTTTATGGCTCTGGTGTGCCAGGAGAGGCCCTTCCCAGAGATCCTGAGGGAAGAACCAATGACTCCAGAAGCACCAAGGCTCTTTGGGCATCCAGGAGACAAGGACCCGCACAATGCTGTCCCGGCGGCTGTATGGAAAGGAAGCAGGCCCTGAGCAGACTGGAGGTAGGCCGCCCAACCACCACCACCACCACCACCACGGAACCTCCGGGGGCGCTGGCCCAGGCCCCTTGCAAATCAGGTATTGAGAGCTCTACCAATAGAGGGCAGCTTTGACACCTCCTGGCAGGGGTGATGGGAGAGTGGTCTATGACTCCAACCCTTGCGGTGACTTCCACCCACTCTACCTTGTCTCTAAATTTGTCTTTAGATCACCATTCCAGTTGAGAAGGCACGATTGGCCAGTGGTGGTGAGTACTCAGAAACCCTTCACTGAGACCAGGAGTGCTTTATTGTGGCCTCCAGTTTTGTTTGAGTTGCCCTGCATGGAGTTTTGGTGGTTTTATTGAGAAAAAAAAAAAAAATAACATAACTAACCTTGGCCAGTGTAACTCAGTTGGTTGGGCATTGTCTCATACACCAAAAGCTTGCTGGTTTGATTCCTGGTCGGGGCACATGCCTGTGTTGCAGGTAGGATCCCCAGGAGGGGGCATGCAAGAGGCAGCAGATAGATGTTTCTCTCTCTCCCTCTCCCTCTCTCTAAAAATCAATTAAAAATCTTAAAAAAACAAACAAAAAACAAGCCTTTAACTTACCAGAAGGTTGACTCTCATCTCTTTTGCCTCAGGTTTAGTAAGCAACAAAAATGAAATTTCCCTTATTTTTCATTACTATCTCCCCACTGTCAGGGTTGTAAATCAGTTTGGTAGGGTTTTTTCTTTAAAAAAAAATTTATTATTATTATTTTTTTTAGAGAGAGCAAGAAAGATCAATTTGTTGCATTCATTAGTTCTTATATGTGCCCTGACTGGGAATCAAACCTGCCAACTTGGTGTATGGGGAGGACACTCTATTCAACTGAGCTACTTGCCAAGGTAGGTCTTTTCATTTCAAGGTAGGACTTGAAAGAATAATGTGTCCTCAGGAGCATGTTCTTTTCATGTAGGTTTTTTTTAAAAATATATATATTTTATTGATTTTTTACAGAGAGGAAGGGAGAGGGATAGAGAGTCAGAAACATCGATCGATCAGCTGCCTCCTGCACACCTGGCCACTGGGGATGTGCCCTTGACTGGAATCGAACCTGGGACCCTTCAGTTCGCAGGCCGATGCTCTATCCACTGAGCCAAACCGGTTAGGGCTCATGTAGGTTTTTATACTTTCACATAAACGGATGTTAAAAGCACATTCGTGTATCTGCGAACATATTTTTTTATTTCAGGTTTACATAAATGGTATCTTGGACATTTCTTTCTGCAAATTTTTTTTCCCATCTGGATCATCAGCTTTACTAGGTATTGACAAATTGTTCTCCAAATTTTCACTATTTCGTGAGCACATGAATCCCCATTCCCCCACCTTTTGCTGATAATCTTGCTTACTAGAGCAATGGTGCATCTAATCCTAACCTTTGTTTTTTGAAGAACAAATGTCAGAGACAAACAGGCAGCCTTGTCTGGGAGTAGCCACGTCAGCCTGGGCCCCACATTTTCTAGGGCAGTTGGAACAGCCCTAGGCTATGGCTGTCTGCCCCCTGTGCTGGGCTCCCAGATGGCAGCCCCTCTTCACCCCTCACTCGATGGGTGCAGTGACCAGGCCTAATGTAGGAACCCTCCCATATAGCTCTGTAGCCTCAGAGGAGGCAGAAGCTCCCTAGCACTCCAGGTCCTGATAGGTAGGTGTCTGCCCTCCACTCTGGTCTGCAGTACATCTGGATCCATCTCCTGGTGCAAAGCCTGTGTGCCTAAAGCCCAACCCGCTTTGTACAAAGGCAGAATAGACCCAGACAAGGGAGAGGTTTGGCCAAGGACCAGTTTGGCATAGGCAAGTTGAGGACAAATCCAAGGGGTCTGGTCTGAGGGGTTTAAGCTTAGAGTTTGGACAAGATCCTTCTTGTTGCTGAGAAAGCTCAGAGGGCAGGTTTGTGGTGGGAACCAGATAGAGTAATGGATAACCTCAGACTCCTACTCTCCTGGGCCTGTACACCCTCCCTACCTTCAACCAGAAAAAGGAGCAAGTGATGAGAAAGGTGGAGCCTCGTTCATTGGGGAAAGGAGCTTTGGCTCAAGCTGTATGGGAGGGTTCCTAGTACATGCAAAACTGACCAAGTCCTTTGCTCTGAGACTTGGTTTGCCCATCTCTGAATCAGGAGAGTGGGTGCTCACAATTGAACTCTCCCAGGAACCCAGAGGAACAAATGCTGGTTGTTGGAGATCCCAAACCTACATTTGGGCTGGTGTCCTTCATGTGGGATGGATCCAGGACCTTCCACCCCCTTATGTCTGGGAATCCAGGGAGGCTCTTTGGGCAAAACTCCCAGTGGGAGGCAGAAACTAGAGGACTGTTTGGAAGGGCTGGGGGCATCAGTGAAAGGGGTTGGACAAGCTGAACAACACAAAATGTTTTAAAGGGCAGCCAGGCTAGTGCAGGGCCCCAGTGCCACACTCCTAACCCCTAACAGAGACAGTCACAAGACAGGAGCTGAGAGAGGCAAGAGGAGGAGGGTGAGAAAAGGGGCCTGTGGAAGCACATATGTGCAGGGTGCATTGCACAAGGCTCTGGGATCCTAATGACAATCCTGAATGGAGAGGTGGTTTTCCTTGGTGCATAACCTCAGGATTAGAAGGCTGGGTCTCTGGCTTTCACTATATGTGGCTTCCTTGTCTCAGTCTTCTTCAGAACCCCACTATCCTGGGCTTCTTATCTTGTGAAGCAGCCAGAAGGGCCCTCATAGAAGACCATTAATTTTTTTTTTAAGAGAGAGTGGAAAGGAGGGGGATAGACTAAGAGAAACATCCATGTGAGAGAGAACAGACACATCAATTGCCTCCCACATGCGCCCCAGACCAAGGCTGGGGGCGGGGGGGGGGGGGGGCGGGGAGGAACAAATGGAGCCTGCAACCTAGGTACGTGGCCCTTGACTGGAATTGAACCCGGGACCCTTCAGTCTTCAGGCCAATGCTCTATCCACTGAGCCAAACCGGCTAGGGCCAGATCCATTTTAATAATGGGGAACTGTGATGGCTTTGTCAACTTGTCTCAGCTAAACTACATTTCCCAGAACTCCCTTACTTTGTTTCTTGTTAGGGAGGGCTAAAAGGCACATATTTGCCAGATTTGGAAGGAAGCAACCATTTTGATTGCTCATCTGTGTCTGAAGCAGTTCTTAGTGTGAAGCAGCACGTAGGCCTGCAATTACCCTATTTTCCCCTAGATTTTCCTTCAGGGTTTTTGGGGTTTTTTTTTTGACTCCTCAATCAGTTGTGTGCATGGTTAGTTAGCTCTGTATGAAGAAGGGCCTCACTCAGCTTCTGCAGGATCCCCTCGTCACCAAATCAGAAGCAGCAATAATGGACACAGGCATAGTCCATCCTAGGGCTCCAGCTTGTGCTAGTGGCTTTCAGCCGCTCATGATCTTCCCCTTCTGACTGAGCACCTCAAGTTCCAGCATCAGTCACAGAGATTTAGCCTTACAGAAATTGCTTAATCAGTCCCACAAGTGTGCAGGCCAATTCCTGGTAGCACATCAAATACTATAAAGGTGTGTATCCCTTCTGGTTCTGCTTCTCCATTGAACTCTGACTGATCCGGGAACCTGAATTCCCACTACTCACTATTCCTGCCTCATGATCTGTCAGTCAACTCACTGCTTTCATCATTCCCCAAACTCAGGAGCTGTTTCCATACCTGGGGAAAAAGTGCTACTACTGCCTGGAATGTCCCTACCTGGAAGTTGCTGGTTTATCTGTCCTCCTCCTGCATGTGGCTGAGCTTCAGAACAGGGAGCAGGTCTGATCTCTATCCTTGCCTCAGCTCAGCATGATGTCCTGCATTAATGGCTGTGGACTAGGCCCTTGATATAAGATTGCAGTCTGTTCTCCCAGTACCTCTGTGTCACTGTCTTTTATTTTGCAAGTGCAAATGGCCTCATGAGCTGTCTCTGGCCATCCCAGATCTGATGCCTGGGACACAAATACCCCTGTGCTGAGTGTTCAGACTTCGCTACAGGTCATGTGCTCAGCAGTAAGCCCTGCCACGGTAGAAGGACAGCTAGGTTGGTCCATGGGAATCAATTGGGTGGATTGCTAAGGCTGCACAGCCTGGAAAAGGGCCTTTCGAGTGCTGGTAGGGCTGTCCTGGGGCCAGAAAGTTGGAACTAGGGATCCAGACGGTAGACCTGATTGATATCCTTAGGATGTTCACAGGGAGGCAAGGTAGCAGGAAGAGCAATACACCCATGGAGATATGAAGAATGGAAAACCTGGAGACCCTGGCCAGAGGCAGTGTGTTCAGACCCTCTTGGTTGGCAGTTGAGTAAAAGACATTTATTGGCTCCACTAATAGATGAAGAAACTGAAGCTTGGGGAGGACAATCTTGCCCTAGACCAAAAGACCATAGTGGAGCCAGACCCAGAATGCTTGACCTCAGCCTCCAGGACCTGGTCCTATTCAACCCCCCTCCTGATCAGTGGATGCTGAGGTGCCACGGCCTGAGCCATTGCTACATACCTTGTCCTTTGCCTCCTCACTGTACTGGAGTCACCTCCCCGATGAAGCCCTCCTCCTGGGCCTTGCAGTGTTAGGTGCCTTCAGTGTTCATCTGGAACTGAAGGTCCCTGAAGCCAAGTCCAAGAGACACAGTGGGCAAATGGTGTGTCTCCTCAGCTCCCCACAGGAGCTGAGTATGGTGTCGGCAGAAAATAAACCTCCCAGTCTCAGCACCCACACCAGTAAGATGAGTTTTTTTAACACCTCACTGGGGCTGTTGTGAGGCTAAGCTGAGATCTGTACTGCTTTCCTCAGAGTGCTTGGTACCCACCGAGTGTTCACCTGGGGCTGATTACAGCTATTCATTCTTCAACTTAGGATCATGTCAGAGATGTGGGATCCACCCACAGAGGTGCAGCTCAGCTGAAGGACCTAAGTGAGCAAGCTGCAAAGAGAGGAGAGGCCTGTGGATAGAGTGGGACACTGAGGAGTGGTTTCGGGGAAGAGCAATTTGAAGGAATAACAGGACCAGGATGTGATCATGGGAGGGTCAAGTGAGTCAAAGGAGACCAGATCTCAAATGACAGAAACTCAATTCAAACTAGCTTGCTTTTCGTGGCTCAGGCATGGCTGGATCCAGAGGCTCCATTCCAATCCTCATGCATCTGTCTCTCCATTTTTTGGTTCCAACATTCTCTGTCTTGGCTCCTTTTTCAGGTAGGCCCTTCCTATGTGTTGACAGAGATGGGCACTGGCAATTCTAGCCCCATGTCCCTATTCTTGGTGATTCTGGGGAAGAGAACATTGACTTTCAGTGAGCCCATGGGGTAAAAAACCTACTTCTGACCCAATCATTGTGACAAAGTGAACAACTGACTTAACCCCCATTTGCTCTATCTTTGGGCCATGCAACCATCCCCAGGACTAAAGGGATAAGACTAGCACAAAAACTCAGCAGGGCATGAGGAACATTGCCCCCCAATCTCAACTGCAAAGTAGATGAAGTTGTTCCTGATCAGCGAGTGGCCAGGACATGGGCTGGCAGGGTCAGAGGAGCTGTCAGCCCTGGCCCACTACTGGTCCAGCCTCCAACTGAGGCCTCCTGCCTGATTCCTGGATGCCCAGTCCCCCAGAACTAGCCCCGGCCAAGTCTAGCATCACATTTCCTTCTCTGCCCTAATGACAGTGCTTCCTGCAGCCATCAGTCACAAGTCACACTCAGGTCAGGACCCCATCTTGTACCCTGGCTGACACGCCAGGGGTCAGGGGTATCAGCAGGCCAGAGGCCCTTCTCCAGTGGTCCTCCCTCCCCTCCCCCCATCTATTGCCCTTCCCCCCCCTACCATCTACAGTCTACATAGGGATCAAAAGATCCCCTGCATCTCTCCCTTAACCCCAGCCCCTCCCCGCCCAATCTGGTACATGTACTACCCACTGTTCCAGAGCATTCCCTGGTTTTAAGATTGTCTTTTTATAGAAACATGTCAGAATACGACTCAGCCTGCTACCCAACTCAAAGGATAACTATCCATATGCTGGACACCAGAGCGTCTCCGGGCTAAGGGTCATTTTTCCCAATGTGCCCAGGAACCCTCCGATCCAGTCTGCACTCCAGATTAGCCAACAAACAGGACCAGTCAGTGCCTTGCTCAGGCTGCACCTCGGGATGTGGGTGGCGAGCCAGAGCCCAGGGCCTCCACATCTCCACCATCACATCAACACTAAGTCCCCCAGAATTGAGAATAATTTGCCTCCATAAAAGCCCAACCTGGTGTGCCCTTCTAAGAGCCCTGGTGCCCTTACCAGCAAATCCTGAAAAAGCACCGCCCCTCCCCCATCTCAAGGCCCAGGGACCCTTACCCCAGACCTGACCATCTCCAGCATCTTTCGAGCTGTGCGCACAGACCGGTCCCCTGGTGCCCATCATCCCACTCAAGAGTGCCGACCGCGCCCATCCCTGTTCCACTCGGAAGAAAATGAGAGCGGCTCAAAGGTTTAAACCATTTATTGTGCCCCCAAATGCTGGCGGGATGGAGGGAAGCGCCACGCAGTACCGCGCGATTGTTTGTCGCGCACCGAAAGGCGGGAAGAGTGGGGAGACGGAGGGCGGCACGGTGGCTTCGGCCAGTGGCGCCTACGAGCGGGTAACCATAGCGACAGCCGTTGCCAAGGGCGAAGAGCCAATGGGGGCGTCGCCAGGGCCGTTTCAAAATCCAAAGCAAATAAACAAAAAAACAACACACTACCACGA
Source organism: Cnephaeus nilssonii (assembly GCF_951640355.1). Classification (NCBI taxonomy): domain Eukaryota; kingdom Metazoa; phylum Chordata; class Mammalia; order Chiroptera; family Vespertilionidae; genus Cnephaeus; species Cnephaeus nilssonii. Next base: position 66,449,017 of record NC_137082.1, on the reverse strand, counting down.
TGGGCGGGGGATGGGAGGGACGGAGGGGCCCTGGGCCCCTCGCTGCGCTCAGCGGGCGCGAAGGCCTGGGCCAGGGAACCGTATAAAACTACATACACTTGGGATACAAAAACCGAACACCCGCCCGACCGGCACACCGGCGCGCTCACTTGCGGCCCTTCGGCACTTTGGGGACGCTGGGCTTGGCGGCCTTCTTCACCTTGCCCGCCGCCGCCGCCGCCGCCTTCTTCGCCTTGCCGCCTTTGTGCTTCTTGGAGGCGGCGCCCTTCTTGTGCGAGCGCTTCTCGGGCTTCGGGTCCGCGCGCCGGGGGGCCGCCGCGCCCGGGGCCGCCTTCTTGGCCTTGTGCACGGCGGGGGCCGGGGCGGTGGCGGCCGCCGAGCCTCCGCGCCGCTCGCCGCCGCCCTCCACCTTCTTGCGGTTGAGCTTGAAGGAGCCGTTGGCGCCGGTGCCCTTCACCTGCAGGAGCGTGTCGTTCTGCACCAGGGCCTTGATGGAATACTTCAGGTAGGTGCGCCCATTCTGCTGGTCGAACCACGGCACCTTCTTGGCCTCCGTGTAGATCTTGGCCAGCGACGAGCCGTTGCGCTCGCCCAGCCTGCGGATGGTCTCCACCACCAGCTGGCTGTACTTGCCCGGCTGGTTTTTCTTCTTGTTCTTCCTCTTCTTGGATGGGGACAGCGCCGCCGAGCCGCTAGCTTTGGCCGCCTTCTTGGCCGCTCCGTCGGCGGTCGTCAGCGGCAGGGCCTCCTCAAGCTCCACAGACATAGTGGCGAGCGGGTTGGTGGCGGGCCGGACGCGGAAGCCGGGTGGCCGCGCCGGGAAGAGGAAAGCGAGGGGCTGAGGGGACGCCGGGGAGCTGGGGGCGCGCGGCGGCTCCAGGCGGGAGCGGCCGCGGCCAGGCCTGGAGCCAGGCGGCAGGGCTAGGGCGGGGGCGGGGGCCGGGCCGGCTGGCGCCCCGGGCCGGGCCTGGGCCGGAGAGGGAGGAGGAAACCGGAGCTGGGAACGCGCCGGAGCGGAGAAGCCGCCCGAGGGAGCTGCCGCTGCCACCGCGGCCGCCAGAGCTCTGTGAGCGTGCGCGCTGCGCTCCGCCGGGGCGGGTGCCGCTGTTCCCTTTTATGGCTCCGCGGCGGACCACGTTGAGAACAACAACAGCCTGGTCCGGAGCCAGCTCCCACTTGTGCTTTTTGGAGCCCCTTCCTCGGCCGCTGGCTTCCCGCTCCGCACCTCCCCGGCCTCGGCGCGCGCTCAGTCCAGCGTCCCGGACAGTACCCGAGCCCGAGGGGCAGCGAAGAGGCGGCCTGTGCCTGGGAAGGCCCCGGCATTGGGGAACGGAGGGGCGCACCCTAGGCTGCGGAGCGCGAGTGGAGGGGGGCACCCGGTTTGGGGACGAATAGCGCAGGTCCTGGGGGAGTCCCCGCGGCCCTGAGCTTGGCGGGTGGCAGCCAAGAGTGCGCCACGTGCACCCACGCCCTGGCCGCGTCCAGGGAGCCCCCGTCCTGCTCGCGGGACCAGCTTTAATTTGTCCGAACTAACACAGGGCACGCCCTCACGTGGCCGGCTGGGGCAGTAGCTGGGACGTCTTCGAGGGGGCTTCGGCCCGGCCCGCCTGCAGCCGCCAGCCCGCGGCCTAGTTATGGGGCCTGAGTACTGCACCGGAGGAAGCCAGGAAGATGGCTGTGCCTCTCTGAGCGCGTTTTCTTGCCTCCCTCCCCCCACCACACACTGTTGATGTTCCAAGTACCCATTTTGTGAGTAACCACCACTGCCCCCCCTCCAAGCCAAATGGGGGCTCCTGGGTGGGACTGAATGGAGGGGTGTAAGGCCGCGGGGTAGTTAGTTGCTTTTAGCTCCCGAGCACACCCCTGCCCCCTTTCTAGAAAGGGAAGCTGAGAGTGGGTCCTGGAGAGACCTTACATACCGGGCGAAGACCCCTGCCGAGGCTGGTGGACATGAGCTTTGCTGGACCCAGTATTGGAGGCGCTTAGGAGGCGCGCGGAACAGTCTTGAATCCAAAGAAGCCTCCACTTTGGGGAAGCTGAGACTGCGGGGAGACACTGGGGAGGAGAGCTGACCCCCTTTGGAGTAAGTGATTTAAGGCCCCGGACCAAGGGGCCACTGCAGAGGTGCAAACAAGAACAAGCCCCCTGGGAGCCAAGCATGAGGAAGAGGAGGTGGATGGCAGGCTAGAGAATTAGGGTTCCAGAGTGCAGGGAGCTGGAGGCTACGAGGTCTCTAAATGGTGGGGGCATGGCACGTTTCGGGTCCTTCTGCCCCAGCAGGCTCCTCTGAGCGGGCGTGATGGTCCCCTCCTCTCTTGTAGGTTCTCATCTCTTTCATGGCGCTTACACAGACCCCATTTGCCCTCAGAGAGCTAGTGCATAAGCCCCAGGATGAAGCTGGGAAAGGTGAGCCGGTGTTCTTTGGGGGAGGAGGAGGTGGGGGAGGAGGAGGTGGTGGTGGTGGTTCAGGAACGGACTCCTGCCCCTTAGGGCAGTGCCTACATGCTATAGGAGAGAGGATAGATTGTAGTCCAGGTCCCTGCAAAGAAGGCCAACCCCTTCTCCCACAAAGGAGGACCCCCTGAATGGAACTATCTACCTAGATTTCTGAAAGTGACACAGAGCTGAGCCCCGGAAGCTGAACTGAATAGTGGGAAGGGTCTTGCAAAGACCCCACCGCTTGAGCAAAGACCTCGAGTTCTGAAATGCAGGGTGTGTGCTGGCTGGAGACTGGGGGCCGGGATTCATAGAGATGAGAGAGAAGTGGCAAAATGCAGATGCCACAACCACCCCACAGACACGTGTCTGCCCAGCGGGGGAGCCTGCCAAGAATGAGCAGAGGGCTCGCTGGGGAGGGGCATGGCGGCCCTCTCTGGGTTGGCCAGAGTGCCTGGAGATGGGTTGGGGACAGGGACACCCAGAAGAGAGCGGGCCAGAGGAACCCAGGTGGAGAGGAGGTGGCCAGGTGACTGGCTGAGAGGGGCTTGAGCTTTGGTCTCTGAAAAGTCAAAGGGAAAGCAGAGGGGAACACCCCTGATGGAACCCCAGTGTGGGCGGCAAGGGCGCCTCCCAGATGGACGTTTGTGCCGCCATCACTGGAGAGGAGGTCGCTGGAAATGTGAATCTGGAGCTGGTGGCAGCAGCATGGTGGGAGGGAAAGGAGGACGTGGGAATGGTAGGAAACGGAAACTGCTCCTTTGGAGTCGGAGGAGAATGGGCAAAGAGGAAGGAAGAAACCAGGTGTAGTTGGTGTCGTGGAGGCAGAGGAGGAGGGAGTTTCAAGAAGGAAGGGCTGGGCCATCAAAGTGTCACCCTCTCAGAAAGTGGATCTATCATCAGAGCGGAAGACTCAGCAAAGCTGAGGCGCCTGGTGAGCTTCCAGCCACAGAGGCCAAGCTCACCACTCCCAAGACCCACAGGCTGGACTCCTCATTTCACCCAGTGTTTTTGTTTTTTTAAAAAACTAAATTAGTTCCAGGATTTTTAAAAAGCAGGCGATTTCAGATAAAAATGCAGTCCACATTTCCGATTTCCCTTTTTAAAAAAAAATCTGATTTGACCTGGGTTGGGGAGAGATGGGATGGGCTTCCTGCAGATAAGCCAGACTCCCAGAACCGTGTGGGGCAGAGAGAAAGTTCTGGAGCCCTGGCCATAAGTGGAGGAGAGAAGGAATCACTGGCGGCCCAGCAGGCAGGCAGTGTGGTCCAGGCCAGCGCTGTTCAGAGTCCATCCCAGCCCTGACAGATCCCTTGTCCTGCCAGTGGAGGGGGTGCTTTCGCCAAAAGGTGGGCTGGCCGCCTGTGGGCCTGTGGGCCTGTGGACCAGGGCTCAGGAAGACTCATTCCAGGCTTTGGGAGCTGGCAGGGACCACGTGGTTTTATCCCACGGGAGGGAGGGGTAGTTAGTGGCTGGGGCTGGGGTCCTGCTAGCCTTCAGGATCCCAGCCCTACACTCCCAGGCAGCTAACTTCCCTGCCACCCTTCTGAGGAAACCATGGAGAAGGCCTCAATGGCTAATGAAAAATGGCAAAGCATGAAAAAAGGAGCACCTGGAAGTGGGCAGGAAGCTCAGGGGAGGAGTTCTCTTTGTTAGATTTGGGGCCAGTGACGCGGTTTGTGAAAGAATTCACAATTAAGAGAAGAGATGTAGCGAGGAAATTTATTTTACTTTACAAGGGAGAAAAGGGCCAAGTATTGATTGATAGGCAATACATGGTGGGGAAGAAAGAGTTGGCACTTTTAAAGAGCAAGCAGTTGCTGTTGCTAGGCGACAAGGGAGGGCGGGGATTGTGTTAAATGAGCGGTTCAGCTGTGACCAGATACCTGGAGTTGTCTTTGAAAAGTCACCGTTTCTGTGATTTCCAGGAGACAGCCCACAGGTGTACCAAGGAGGTGTCTTTATCAGCATTTTTTCAAGCCTTTTAAACAAGCTTAGAACCAAAGTTATAAAAGAGGCTTTTCTGAAGGGGAGGGAGAAGGGAACTTTCTACTAACTGGAGACTCCTGGGGGGGAATCCCCCTGGAGCTGGTAAAGCAGCGGGGGGTGGGGGGGTGGGGGGTGGGGGTGGGGGGAGGGCAGCCTTGAGCACAGCCCTTATCTGTCTCCATGTTTGAATAGAGAGGCTGCTTGAATCCTAAGAGCCGGCCAGCAGTCTCTGCGTTTAATCACCAGGTGCTTCTCATAAATTGTGGAAAGGCCACAACACAAACGGAGAGGCCTGTTTTATGTTCTTACGCTCTTCTCTGCCCAGGTGAGTGAGCTCGTCCAGGCCTGGGGCTCCACACACACCATACAGTGAGGACGCTCCCTTTCTGCCCCAGCCTTGATTTCTTCTCTCTCCCAGCAATAGACTCTGGTATCCGGCGGCCTGCGGCCCTCTCCACAGCTCTTCTGTGCAGCGGCTGAAACAACGGGTTTTCTCTTGAGAACCTGCTCCTCCCCCGGCTTCCACAGAATGTTCTAGCCCGGAAGCACGCCCCCTCTCATTTATTTTTTCCCTCTACCAGGTACCTGCTCACCCAACCCATCATCAGGTTGGCCCCCAGTTGGCCCCACATTCACCCACTTCTCCCAAGCCACTGTGCTCTCCTCCCCCATCCTTCACTCTGGCTTCTCTAGCCCTCTCCTTGCAGCAGCAGAGGGAGTGGTTAACACAGTGATGGGCAACCTTTTGAACTCGGTGTGTCAAACTTCGCCAAAAAACTGAGCATAACTCGGGTAGTGTGTCCCTTTGAGGAAAAAACATTATTTCGCCATATTTATAGTTTAAATAACATAAATGTTTCATCCTCGGCATGCGGCCACCTCAGCGGCCGCGTGTCATCAGAAATGGCACTGACATGCGTGTCAGAGGTTCGCCATCACTGGGTTCACAGAAGCCCAATCCAGTGGGTACTGCCTCTCGTTGCTAAAAGGCCTCCGATGAATTCTCATCAAACTTCGGGGGAATCTGCACTCGGCCACGCTGGCCGTTTTGTTCCTCACACACCCCGGGGGTTCCCATTTCAGTTCCTTTGCACTTGCTGAGTGGCTCACTGCTTTCATGCAGATGGCGATCCGTAATACCTCTCCAGAGCGGCCTCCCTGCCGGCTGTGCCAGCATCCCTGCCGCCACCCTACTTTATTTTCTGCACAGCACTTATCATCATCTGACCCTATCTTGCCTGTTTCCTTGAGTGCTGGGAGCGAAGAGCAAAGCTGGGTCAGCCTTGCTCCCTGCCAGGCCCCCACCTGGGCACACCTTTCCCGGCTGACACAGCGCCCACTCGCTGTTTTCTGAGCCCGAGCAGACACAGGTTTGCCTGGGCAGTGGAGACAGGAAGGTGGACCGGAGTCAAGTCCCTAGTTTGGCCTGAACCGCTGCTCTCCCACACATTCCGTGTGTGACCCACTACTCCCACCCACACTGCCCGGCCTGTTCCCCCGTTTCTGAAAAGGAGTTGGCTGTTTGGCGTTTGAATGATCCCTTTAGCTTTAACCGTCTGAAGCTGGACTTCTGAACAGAGATGGATGGCCCCGAGAGAAGTAAGGACCCGGAAGACTGCAGCCTGGCTGGAGAATGGGACAGAGCCGGAGGCCCAGGTGTGAGGGGCGTTGTCTGCGGGGTGTGGTGGGACGTCCAGGACTGGAATTGCACAGCTGTGGGCTCTGGGCGGGCTCTGTGTCTCTCTGGGCCTCAGTGTTGTCGTCTGTGAAAGGATCACATGCACATGAGCTGGAAAGGTGTCTGAAAGCCTGGGCAGGAGCCCAGGTGGTGGGGAGGCTGAGAGGGGGTGCAGGAGTCACAGGCCTGGGAATGGGTCCCGAGGCCCTGCTGCCTGAGGGCCCTGGACAAGGAAGGCCCTGATGGCTTGGGCCAGGCTGCCGAGGGTAACAGCTGAGGGCCAGAGTCTGTCTCCCCAAAATATGTTTTAAATCCAGAGGTTGGCTCCAGACTATGCCTGGGCCGGAAGGGAGGATAGCGGTGCCCCATTTTGGACTTAAAATGTAAGTAGGAACTTAGTGCTTTTCCACATTTAAGGGGAGACAAAGGGAAATAACGGGAAGGTTGCCTTTAAAGCGCAAATGTGTATTGTGAAGCCCTGAATGGGCGGTGAGCTGAGGGGCAAGACGGTGAAGAATGAGGTGGAAGGGCCCGAGATCAAAGGGCCAGGGTCAGAGTTGCTGCTGAGGAAAAGGAGGGGCTGGGATGGAATGGAGTTCCCTGAGGTCCAGGTGGAGGGAGCCTGGGGCTGCTCCTGCCCAGGTGGGAGTGGGGGTTCAAGGAGTTGCTGGGCCCAGCTCTGCGGGGGGACTGGGAAAGCACCGGGCACGACGCACTCTCCGCCATCTGCCCGCAGCCCACACCCAGGGCACGAGCAGAGCCAGAACCTCTCACAGGGTTCTCATGTCAGAGGCATTACTCAGAGAACGGGGTTAGAAGCACTCATTACGGAAGGGACCAGACCTGGCAGGACTTCACACAGCATCGGTGCTATTTGTACTTGGAGTCACATTAAGGGAGAGGGCCTGGGCCCCAGTCCTTAGCTGCCCCCGGCCCACACGCACACATCTGCGTTATTGAACCTCAAGGGAGGGCTTCATTCCGGGGACCAAGCACCATGATGCCAAGGAAGACTCCCCAACCTAGAGATAGGACCCGAGACGCTGCAAGAGTTGTGCACGATTGGAGATTTGAACCTGTCGTCTGAAACAGGAAGTTTTTCATCTCCAGAAAGGATGTAGCCACCTCCCTCTGTCGGTTCTCCAAGAACTGTGAAAGCGCTGGACCGGGCATTGTGGTGGCACAGGAGAGAAGGGAAGGTGGGAGCCCCAATCCCGCTGTGAGTCACACAGCCTTCAAAAGCTGGTTAATCTTGCCCTGGCCGGTGTGGCTCAGTTGGTTGAGCGTTGTCCCGTGCACCAAAAGGTCCCCGGTTCGAGTCCCAGTCAGGGCATATACCCAGGTTGTGAGTTCAATTCCTGCCAGGGTTTGTGTGGGAGGCAACCAGTGGATGTTCTCACATTGACATGTCCCTCTCCCTTCCTCTCTCTTTTTTTAAAAAAAAAAATCTGTTTAGTTTTTTCTTAAAGTCATTCATAGTGTAAAATCCGAGTGGTATAGAAGGATGTGTAGTGGAAACAAAGTCCCCGTCTGTTAGGGTCGCCACCGAAGGAGGAACGCACGAGGCCAAAGGTGTGAGGGATTATTAATTTATTAGGTCATCTGGACACCAGATGGGCTGAGCCCCACAGTGGCGCCAGCACCCGGGGCAGGGAGTCAGAGACTTTAAAGGACTCTAGGCGGGCTTTTTCTGGGTGGGGAATTCTCTGGGCAGCTATGGATCCTGGGAAGGTCTGGAGGGGAAGGATAATGGTCTTAGCAAGTGGCATGGGCTAAGCGAAAGGGAATGTTCCTTGTGACGTGGCCTAAAGGTCAGTTCCCAGGGGAGGGATATTGATTCAATTATTTGATCAGACCTAACACCGTCCTTACTCCCATGGCCGGGATATGGCCACAGCTTGTGGGGGGCATACAGCCGGACCTACCCAAGTGCACACATCAGTGACCGTCACTCTTGTGTTGCTTGCAATGGGATACACATACGCACTTCTGCATCCTGCTTGTTTCCTCTGAGCATCTCCATCACTTCACCTGGGTGTAACTTGTTCTTTTGAATAGTTGCAGAGTCCGCCAGCTGGCTGGGCTGAGTTTGTTTAACCAGTCCTCTTGATGGCGCACAGTGCTAACACAGTGCTGCAACCCCTATCCTTCTGCTGGCCAGAAATACCTACAGGATCCTTACTAATGAGGTTTCTCTGTTAAAGAGAAATGTTAACCCTTGACCTGTGACCAGGCTGCCCTCAGAGCACGCACCCCTCCCCCCTTCCTCCTACCCATGCCTGTGTCCCTACCTGGGGCCCGATTCCACATATCATGCCACCTGGTGCGAGCACCCACACCTCAGGATCCGTTTTCCATCCCTCTCACCATTTGTGACCGACCAGCTCGGTTTACACGTGTCCTCCCCTGGACCCCACTTCAGGCGCTGCCATCACTGCCAAACTCTCAGTGACCTGGCCCCCCCTCCCCCTCCTCCCCCTCCCCCTCCTCCCCCTCCCCCTCCTGGTCTTCCTGCCTGTGCTCTCCCCTCGCCCCACTGCCATCTCTTCTGGGCCATTGCTCAGTCTTTCTTGGGGGCTCGAACGCATGTGACTTCATGTGCCCTTCATAGTCTGGCTCGTGCCCGCTTTGCTAGCTTCATCTCCCATTCTTCACTCCCACCAGATTCCACTCCTGCTCTCGGCAGCACCGCGAGGGGCCCGCTGCCTTTCCCCTGGGTCTCACCGGGGACTTACGCTGCCTCCCCCAGAAGCCTCCCTGCCCTCTGCACCCTGCGGCACAGAACTGGGGCTCCTGCCTGGCTCTCCAGCCTGTTGGCTGTACAGGGCCTGGTGCTGGAGCTCAGAAAGCTTGGACCAGGGGTCAGGGATGAATGAGGGAAGGAGCATTGGAAACTAGCTAATGGCTTCTCCACGCCCTGCCCTCAAATAACTGGCAGGCGTGAGTCAGGGTAAAAGAGCTCCTGGCCAGTGGAGAGGGAAGCTCGGAGGAGCTCGGTCATTCAGGAAACATTGTGGAGTAAAGGCCTTGGAGGAGAGGGAAGCCAGGCTCTTGCAGCACCAGAGAGCCTGGCTCCCAGTCCCCGCTATGTCTGCTTCAGGGGGTTTCCTTTACTTTGGGGGCCAGGGTCTTCTGGGTACCATCCTGAACCTCCGTGACCCGAATGCCAGTTGAGAGGCTCAGAGAGAGCACTGGCCCGGCTTGAGCCCCCAAGGACCCCAGCCGCAGCGTCTGTGGCCGCCTGGCCTCTGGGAGGGCCCCTCAGTGGCTTCCATGCAGGGGCAGGGTTGTCTTCCAGCCTCAGAATTGGGGTAGAACATGACATTTCTTCTCTAGAAGCCCCAAGGATTGAGAGTCAGGACAGGATCAAGAGATCCTTCTGGCAGGGGGTTCTGGGCAACCAGGACGAACCCGACAGAGAAAAGATCTTCCAGTGTCTTCCTGTGCAGTCAGCCCCGGCATCCTGCTCTGGCCACCGCTGCAACGGGGCCCCTCTTGGCTGAGGTGCAGGCAAGGGAACCTTGGTTTTATGTCTCTTCCTTCGAAGCAGCCTCATTTTGTGGAGACTGCCTTCCTGGGGAAGAACTGAAAGCCACAATGGGTGTGGGAGCAGCCTAAAGCCACATGCGCAGCAAGACAGAGCGGAGGCACCACATAGCACGGTCTGCTTGCCAGGAATTGCACATTTCTATGGAGGGGGTTTTTCTACCTCCACTGTCCAGATGAAGAAACTGAGGCTTGAGAGAGACTGAGTATTACTGCCAATGTTATCTGGCCTGGAAAAGGTGGCAAAGCATTTGCTGCTCACTCCACTTAAGTCACCCCTCTGCCACCCCCAGTCACTTCCTAGTACTTTGTTTTATACCACTTATCATTTTCTGAAGTTGACCTGTTCCATACCTGTGACCTCTGCTACAGCAGGAGCCCTAACTGCAGCTCAGGGCCTGGCACATAGTAGGTCCTCAATAAATATTTGTTGAATGAGATGGGATTCAAACCCAGCTCTGGCTCGGTACTCTTGTGCTTCCTGTCACAGCACTAACCCTATGCAGGTCCTAACGCAAAGTGTGGGTGCTGGGCCCCACGAGGCCGCCTGGCAGAGCAGGTAGTGCCACCCCCCGCCCCGCCCCAGGGGTTGTGACACCTTTGAAAAGCTTAATGGAAAGCCTACTAAGACATTTGCAAGGCTCACAAGTTTATTTCATACAATTACTACTTGTCCAGTCTTGGGGATCCTGAAATTTTCTTCTAGTCAAGAATGGGTGAACAGCTGAATTGAGAGTTTCCTCCTTAGATGAGAGGTCCTCAACCTCAAACCAGACTCTGCTCCCCAACTGCCATTATCTGGGGGGGGGGGGCGGGGGGGCGCTGGGAGAATGGAGACATGGCTCCATCAGGCAGAGTGTAGCAAAGGGATTTACGGCCACCTGGCCCATACTACCATCATCTTCTCCTGCCTGGTCCCCTGCCTCCCCGCCCTGCCTTCCCAAGTTCACTCCAATCCTTTCTCCACTTCGAGGCAGCCAGCGCGGCCTTTGAAAAAGTGAAGCAGAGCTTGTTGCTCTCCCGCTCAAAATCCTTCAGCAGTTCCCCCGCCAGGCTCTGCAGCATCGGGGCCGCTGCTGATCTCTTTGACTTCATCTCCCAGTGTTCCTCCCCTCCCCGTGGCCTCCTTTCTCTGTCGGGCACAGTGTCTGATGGGCTGCGGTGCTGCCAGCTGTTCTGCCTGCCTGAACCCTCTCTTCCGTGCCTCCCTTAATCTCCACAAGCTTCTTCAATTCTGTCACCCTGATTCCTTTTCTCATACATTTTCTGCAGCTAAATTACCTTTTATTTACAGGCTCAATATATTTCCCTTGACCCCCAGGACCTTGTCTGTTTTGTATAGCATCAAAGGATGAGAATCTAGAACTGAATCTAACTCCTGGTCCTAGTCAGGACTCAGAATTGTATTTGTAGAAGGGAAAAAAAAAATTAAAAGCCAACCAACCCAGTACCCAATCTGAGAGCCTGATATAAATGGGTCTAAAAAATGTGTTCCTTCATCCCCCTCTAATCAGGTAATAATTCTTGAACAAGGCAGCCCTTGAAGAACGCTTTGGGACCACTGAGGGGTTGAATGGTAAGGATCCTCAGACCATCTTGTTGTCTGCCGTTTCACATGAAGAAGCCAAGGTCCAGGGAAGAGGCAGGCCCCAGCCAGTGTGTTTGGATTATACTCCAAGTCTAATTCCCAGTCCAGTGCTCTTGCCCCACCTGATCCTCTTGTCTGTCCACTTAGCTGGGTGTGGGGAAGGGGAAGCAAGGTCAAGGAGAAGCCACAGGCTGCAGTCAGGCATTCGGCTGAGCGCCTCCCTGGTGTGGGTGCAGAAGACAACCCCTGGAACCACGCCTCACTGGGAACAGTGTGAGGAGGAACTGAGCACTCTTCTGACATCCACACTACACTCTGGACCTGCCCATTTTGTACAGTTTGCCCCAGATGGAGGAAGCCTCAAAGTGGGTCTCTTTGTCGCCAGATCTTCACAGAGGCCCAGGTTTTCTCAAAGCCCTCAGTGGATCCTGCCTGCTCTGCTAAAACACTTGGGCAGCCTCCCATCACACTTAAGAGTAAAATCCAAAGGTCTCTCCTTGAATGCCTGACAAGGTCTGAGCTTTCTTCTCCTCTTCATGGCCTGCTTTACTGCCCATGCCTTGGTCAGCTGAGCCCAACCCCACTGCCGTGCCTTTGTGTGGCTGTTCCCCCGCTCCCAGACTCACAGGTCCCATCCCTTGTTGCCCATCAAGTTACTATCACCTCCGTAAGGAAGCCCTCCCTACACACCCCATCTGAAGTAGGGTCGCCTCCCATCTTTCATTATCACGTTCTCGTGTTTTTCTTCATAGCACTTACAACTACTTGGAGTTTTTGCATTTTTCCTAGTTTCTCCGTCCCACCCAAAGATCAGCTCCTCTGTTTCATGTATCACTGAATCTTCTGTACCTGGCACACAGTAGATGCTCAATAAACATGTTTGAAGAAAGGAAACATGAAGGGCACTCATGGAATACAGAGATTTGGCCTAGTCTTTTCTGCCCAAAGTATTGAACTGGGTGTCTGGAGAGCCTGGAGGTGAGGACCAAGACAGCATCTTCCCCTGTCTCTCCTACTTGATATCCTAGGATTGGGGGTGAGCTGCCCAGCTCGGCGAGGACTGAGCATTTACAAAGGTGGAGACAACTTCTCTTGGTCTGTCTCCGCTTCCCCACTGTAAGCTCCCCTGAGAGGGACAGGCGCTCTGCGCTGGCCCAGTGCCTTCGAGCAGTGCCGATTTGAAGGGTGGCTTGGAGTGGATGTTGACAGAACATGCACGCCAGGTGTGGCATGAGGGACAGCTTTGGTTCTGGGGAGCTGGGATGGCTCTCCCCAAGGACGAAATCTTCAACCCTAGTGTTAAAAACGGCCTATGAGGATGTTGCTCAGCTCGGTAGGTAAACCGAGGCCGGAGTCATCGTTTTGGAGGCCTCTGGGGAGATCATGAAAACGACCCCTGGTTACACCTGAAGGAGGTTTAGTGCTGGCTCCTAAAGATTCTGGGCCCCTGAAAGGATGGTTCTCTATTCCAGGGGGGAAGCGGGAGCAGGTTCCCAACTACCACCATATTTAGCAAAGTTCAGAGCCTCTTCAGAGTGGGAGGATGTTCTCCCAGTTAGCGCCTGCAGTTTCAATGGGGCGCCCACACCGCGCTCCGCTCGGTCCTGGACGAGCGGGAGGCGCGGCCCGTTCTGGCCTTTGCCCAGAGGGGTCACAGGGCCGGCCTTTCTGCCCCTCTCGCCCCCACACCACCAGCTCCCTAGGGTTAGATCCCGACAGGGCAGGTCCCCGGGCTGGCACTGGCCGCCACCGGATCGCTGGGCTCCGCCTGGTTCCGAGCGGCAGTTAGGCGTTGGGCGCGCGCCCCTCCCCCAGTGTCACCGGGCAGGGGCCTCGCTGGCGTCTTGTCTCCATGGAGACCCGCACGCCTCCCAACGGCAGTGCCGGAACCTGAGCTCCTTGCAGCAAGCGACTCCCCCCACTCCTGGGACCCGCGCCTTTCCTGGGCTCAGAGGGCTGGAGTCTCCAAGACTTGCCAAATCCTAAAACCACTGGAGACGTTGACTAACATGCAGACTCCCAGGCTCCGTTCTCTAAGGAGTCAGTCAGTAGGTCCAGGGAGGGGCGTGGGATTCTCTGTTTTAACAAGTAGATTCTGATGATCGATGATCAGGCAAGGTTGGCAAAGGAAATGGACTCAAAGCCTAGAGAGTTGGGTTTCTTGGGTATTGTTACTAGTAGTCCAGGACCTACCTGCACTAGAGCTTTTCTCCAACAAGGCTCTCCGGAGGCGTGGCTAATGTTTCCCTGGGGTGGGGCCCAAGTGTTTGTCCCCTGGGCACAGATCATCCTGATAACTTGCCCCATTACAGACTGCCTTGCAAAGGATAGAAGCCCCAGGGAGGGCATTCTTGCTTTGGCAACTGCCTCCCCTGTCCCCTTAAACCCTGGCCAGGCCATCACAGTTCTGCAAAGCTGACCACTGTCTTTGATCTCTACCTGGGAGTCTGAAATAACATTCTTCTAGCACCCACCTGCAGCCCCTCACACCTAAGCCTGCCAAGGAGACCAATTGCTGGTCACCGCACAAGACCCTCTGCATAGACTTTTAGATGTCCAGAGTTCCAGTAGAGCCAATGGGTTAAAAATATACTGGGGCAGGCCCTAGCCAGTTTGGCTCAGTGGATAGAGCATTGGCCTGTGGACTGAAGGATCCCCAGTTGGATTTCAGTCAAGGGCACATGCCTGGATTGCGGGCTTGATCCCTAATGGGGGTGTGCAGGAGGCAGCCAATCAATGATTGTCATCGATGTTTCTCTCTCTCTCTTCCTCTCTGAAATCAATAAAAATATATTTTTAAAAAATATACGGTGTGTGTGTATATATATATATAAATACTGGGGCAGACTGACCTGAAAGCTGACTTCTAGGGTGATCTGGCGAAGGGAAAGCTGGTACAGTCCTGATGCTGCCTTCAAGGCCTGTGTGGTTGGACCGTCAGCCCCTGTGGTTAGATGGACACTGGGGAGTGGTGCTTCCCAGGCTTGTCTGATCAGAACTCCACCAGAGATGTGTTTGCAGGTAGAAGTACCCCACTCCACCTCAGTGTCTTTCTTGTCCATGCTGCCCGTGCCTCTGTCTGGAATGCTTTTTAAACTTTGTCCCAGGAAGCCAAAAGAAAACAAGGGTTTATTTTTGTATGTTCCAGAATTCACAAATTTATAGGCCCACCTGGACAGGTAGATAGCATAAAAAAATGAAGTGATTTTCGAAGGACTGGTGACCTGAAGGGCATAGTGGAGCCGTGAGGAGGCAACTGAGGCCAGCTCCGGCTGCTGTGCCAAGCAGAAGGTGGGCCCCGGGCTGCAAGAGATGCTGAAGAGAAGTGGAAAAAGTGTTTTTAAATGTGTAATCTCTTGTCTTTTAAACATTGAGCATTTAAAGTTCAGGTTAAATAAAAAATTGTACGAGGTGAAACAAAACGCGTCTGCAGCTTTGGGTTGGCCCATAGGCTGCCTGTCTTTTAATGACCCTGGACTTCAGTGCAGATTCAACCCTGCCTGTCCACAATCTTATCGAAACCTCATTTAAACACCTCCTGTGCAGACCCAACACCCTTCTCTGCTTGTAGCTGGTGCCACAATGATTCCTCCATTAGCAGGGCTGTCTGCCCCATGAGCCTATGAGCCCCTCCCTACCTTACTTAGCTTCCTGACATGGTTCTCCTGATGAATGCCAGGAAACCTACTGCTCACTGAGGAGCAGCAGCTGGCCAAAGACTCTACCAAACTGACCCGGGAACCCAGCCTGGAAGGAGCTGCCCCATGACAAGAGGGAGCTGGTCCGAGGCCCCTCGGTGTGTCTCACCGCTAACGGCCACTCAGCATTGCCAGGGTGGCTGCCAGGGTGCTCTTTTCTCCCTGTAAGTTTCCACCACAGACTTGGAGGCCAATTTCTCCGAGGCTTCTCCTCGCACCGCTGAGCCTAGAGTTCCGGGGAGAAAGCAGTACAGCACTCGGGCAGTGCACGCCGGGCGACTTCCACAGGTCTGGTGCACAGCCAGCCCCGACATTCCCAAACCCGGTGCCGAAAACCTGCAACTAGTTCTTGGGCCACTTTTTGGCTGGCTTATGTGCTACTGAGCAACCTGCCTTTGTTCATCACCCAGCAGGGCACTCAGGTGCGCCAGCGGTCAGCTCAGGGACCGCATTTTTCAGGGAGCCCTTGCCTCCTCCAGATTCAGTTTGGCTTCCCCAAGGAATGTAATAGCCACAATTTCCTCCAGTACCATATCCATGTGCACACAATAAGGGGCATGTGAGAGCAGTTCCACGGGCTTCCCCTCCTAACTAACAAAGGAGAAGGGATTTTCTCATTTCCTACACAGAAACACACAAAGCAGGAATAGAAAGAAACCTCTCGTCTCTTGCCAACCTGTCATCTTACAGGGCAACGGATGCTGGATACAATTCTGCAGCTCCTTTACTAGTTTTGTAAGGAGTCGGCCATGATTTCAGGGAAAAGGCTTTTTTGGTCTTTCATCACTGACGATGGTGTTTGCTGTGGAGGTTTTCATAATGACTTTCAATATGTTGAGGAAGTTTACTTGTATTGCAATAGAAGTTTAAGTGTTTTTTTAAAATGAATGTTGCATTTCTTTTTATATGATTGACATAAAACACACATATTGTTTTGTTTTGTTTCTTAAAACACAGGAGCCAGGCAGGTAAGTTTTTGTTTTGTTTTTTTTTGGGGGGGGGCAGGTAAGTTTTAAATAAGGTGGGTCCTCAATTACTGATCACTGTGAGGAATTCACGAATGAGATCAGTGTTGTATTTTCTTCCCATTTTTAAAAAACAGCTAGAAAACTGGATTTTGTATGGTATCTTCTCATTTTAAATATTGGTTAGATATGTGTAGGGGAGTGGGTCAAAAATATGTGCAGAATTACAACGGTGGTGGTAGTGGGTGGGGTTAGAGCACATTTGAGATCTTTAATTTTTTTTTTTAAAGGCTAAATCTTCTGTCATGAAACAATAATGAGCCTTACACATTATTGTTGTTCAAAATACTTAGGGAAATATTTTTATAGCGGTTCAACTCTGACTGCCCTTTAGAATTACCTGGAGAGGTTTCAGAAGGATGCCTGGGCCCCACCACACCAGTGCTGTCAAGTTCAGTAAATTAAGTAGGGTCCAGGCTCTCGTTAATTCCAATATTAATTCCAGCCAGGTTTGCGAAAGGAGCCTTCTCCCAGCCAACTTTTGGCAAGTAATGAAGTAGTTTTCTCCCTTTACAGAGGGTAGTTTGTACCTTAACAAGTTTTTAATTCTTGGAAAGGGGAAGCCAGCTTTAAGAAAGTAAAAGTTATTGTGACTGTATTTGGAGACAGGCTCCTTAAAGGTGTAATCAAGTTAAAATAAGGACATATGGGTAGGCCCTAACCTGGACACCTTTCTCTGTATGTGATTGGTGCCACAAAGATCCCTCATAAGACAAGGAGATTAGATATACCTAAAACTAGTATTTCATGTCAAATGAAATTGAAAAATTAAAAATATAAATATTTAAAGAAGAGATTAGGACTGACACCCGGAGGGAGGTCCAAGTGAAGACATGGAGAAGATGCCCATCTACAAGATAAGGAGAGAAGCTCTCAGAAGGAACCGATTCTGCCAACATCTTGATCTGACTTCTATCCTCCAAAACTGTAAGACAATAAAATTCTGTTGTTTAAGCCACCCAATCTGTGGTATTTGTAAGAGAAGTCCTAGCGAATACAAGAGCCATGAAAAACAACAAAATGGGATCTTTAGGCAACAGCAGAAAGAGGACGCCATAGGAAAAGGCCTCTAGAAGGGCACGTCATGGTCAGGATCAGAGTTGGCTTCACGATCAAGTTGAAGGTGTGACAGTGAAGAGCAGAGTCATGGTGAAGGTAAAAGTGAGGGTAGATATCAGAGTCAGTCACTGTTAAGGTCAATCTTAAGGCTAAGATCATTTAATAATTGGGATGGGTCAAAGTATGAATGATGGTCTGTGACCCAAGGATGGTAAAGATCAGGACAACACAAGGTTCAAGGTCAAAATGGGTCCTTTTCAGTACAGTAGCAGGATCAGTGTACAGGTAAGATTATTTCAAGGCCAGGCTGAGAAAGGTCAAGATGATTGTCAGTGTCAAGATGAGAATTTAGACCAGGGTCAGGTTCAAAATAAAATCAACACAGGAACATAATGTTCAGGATCAGAATCGGTCAAATTAATGAAAATAAGAATAACAAACTCGAATTCAAATTCACTTCAAAGTCAGAATGACTCAAGGTAAGTAAGACTTCGTGTAAGGAAGAAGGTCATGTTAGGAATCTGTCAGATTCAAGGTCAAGTCAAAACTTAGGAAAAGTTAGTTAGGATGCTGCTTGGCCTCAGGATGAGGGTCAGGTCAAATGTCTGAAAAAAGCTAAGGATTAGGGCCAGGATCAAAATAATTTTAAGTTGCCCAAGCCGGTTTGGCTCAGTGGATAGAGCGTCAGCCTGTGGACTGAAGGGTCCCAGGTTTGATTCCAGTCAAGGGCACATACCTGAGTTGCAGGCTCAATCCCCAGTAGGAGGCTGCAGGAGGCAGCTGACCAATGATTCTCATTATTGATGTTTCTATCTCTCTCTCCCTCTCTGAAATCAGTAAAAACATATTTAAAAGATCATTTTAAGTTCAGGGCAGCTCAAAATCAGGTCTATCAGTGACAGGATGGCAGATTCAAGATCAAGGATAAATTTAAGGCATGACATGACCAGGACAATGATTAGGGTGTTTTAGATTAAGGTTCAAGGTCATGAAAAGCATCAGTGTCAATATTTGGTTCAGTATTACAGTCAAGGTCAGTTTCAAGGAAGAGTTAAAAACAAGGGCAAAATATGGTAAGAACGATAGGGTAAGAACAAGGGTCAAAATTAGGGCTTGGTTCAGGGTCACTTTCAAATTTCAGATCAAGTTCACGGTCATTTCAAGTTCAGGAAGGGTTATAAAGTCAGGGTGATTATCAGTGTGCAAGGTTCATGATCAATGTGAAATATTCAAGGTCAAGTTCAATTAAAATATGGTGAGACAAAACATTAATGGATCAACGTCAGATTCTAGGTTAATTTCAAAGCTAATACAACGTCACTTCAGGGGGATAATGGTCAGGGTATCCAGCATATGAAGGACAAGATTGGAGTCAAGAAGTTCAAGGTTAAAATCAGTGACTGAGGTCCTAGCCGGTTTGGCTCAGTGGATAGGGTGTCGGCCTGCTGGGGCATGCAGGAGACAGCCCATCAGTGATTCTCATCATTGATGATGTTTCTCTCTCTCTCTCTCTCCCCCCTTCCTCTCTGAAATCAATAAAAATATATTTTTAAAAATCGGTGACTGCCCTGGCCGGTTTGGCTCAGTGGATAGGGCGTCGGCCTGCGGACTCAGGGGTCCCAGGTTCGGTTCTGGTCGGGGGCATGTGCCTTGGTTGCGGGCACGTCCCCAGTGGGGGGAGTGCAGGAGGCAGCTGATCGATGTTTCTCTCTCATCGATGTTTCTAGCTCTCTGTCCCTCTCCCTTCCTCTCTGTAAAAAATCAATAAAATATATATTTTAATAAAAAAAAAATCGGTGACTGAATGTATACACTGGTGGGATGATCTGAGTCAGAATAAGGGTCAATGAAAAAATTTATTTTAGAATTCATTATTGTTGAAAGTATTACACATGTCCCTCCCCCCGCCCCTGCCATGGACCCCCTCCTGGCCACTCCCACCCCAGGCCTTCACCACCCTATTGTCTGTGTCCATGGGTTATGCATATATGCATAAAGGTCTTTGGTTGATTACCTCCTATCCACCCACCCTACCCCGCCTTCCCTCTGAGATTCCACACTCTATTCCACGCTTCCATGTCTTTGGATCCAGTCCGTTCATCAATTTGTTACTAGATTCCACATCTAAGTGAGATCATGTGATACTTGTCTTTTTCTGACTTATTTCACTTAGCATGATACTCTCCAGGTCCATCCATGACATCTGAAAAGGTAAGAGATTCTTTTTTATTGCTGCATAGTATTCCACGGCATATACGTACCACAGATTTTTATACACATCTATTGATGGGCACTTGGCCTATTTCCAGATCTTAGCTATTGTAAATTGTGTTGCTAGGAACATAGGGGTGCATACATTCTTTCTGATTGGTGTTTTGGGTTTCTTAGGATATATTCCTAGAAGTGGGATCACTGGGTCAAATGCTAGTTCCATATTTAACGTTTTGAGGAAACTCCATACTGTTTTCCATAATGGTTGCACCACCAGCAAGTGTACTGGGGGTTCCCTTTTCTCCACATCCTCACCAACACTTGTCATTTGTTGATGGTAGCCATTCTGAGAGGTGTGAGGTGGTACCTCATTGTCGTTTTTACATCTCTCTGATGATCAGTGACTTTGAGCATTTTTTTCACGTCCCTTGGCCATTTGTATGTCCACTTTGGAGAAATGTCTATTAGGTCCTTTACCCATTTTTTAATTGGATTGCTTATCTTTTGTTAAGTTGTATGAATTTCTTATATTTTTTGGATATTAACCCTTTTTCAGATGTATCATTGCCAAGTATGTTCTCCCATACAGTGGGCCCCCTTTTCGTTTTGTTGATGGTTTCTTTTGCTGTGTAGAAGCTTTTTATTTTGATGTAGTCAGAATAAGGGTCAATTTTAAGGACAACTTCGCATAATCAAATCCATAGCTTGTTGGAATAAACTGAGATGAAGGTAAGCACAGCAGTATTTCACATCCATACTGTGAGAGTGAATTTGGATTAACCCAAGCAGAAGTATTGAAATGAGTTCGTGTTAGTGCAACAAATTCATTCCCATTCTTCTCAAAAGTAACTTATTGCTGCCGGGCCTGTGTGGCTCAGGGGTTGAGTGTCGCCCTATGAACCAGGAGGTCACAGTTCAATTCCCAGTCAAGGCAAATGCCTGGGTTGCAGGCTAGATCCCGGGTGTGTGTGCACGCGCGCGAGTGCACATGCATGCAGGAGGCAGCCAATCGATGATTTTTATCATTGATGTTTCTCTCTCTCCTTCTTCTCTGAAATCAATAAAAATATATTAAAAAGTGACTTACTGTTAGAGCAAACAGATGAATGTAAATATAGCAACACACATTCATCTCAATTCACATTCTTTCTGGGCGGCAGAGCAAATTCAAATGAACCTCAGTATAACCGAAAAGAATCCTTACTGCTTGGTGAAGCAAATGGACTTGTTTCTCTCAAAAGCACATTTATGGTGAATCTAAGTAGGAATATGGAAAAAGACAGTGTATTAGTGCCAACTTCAGTTGTAGCCATTGCTTCTTACTGTAGATGAACCAAATTTAGATGAGCAGTGTGTATGTGTACAATTTAGGTATAAACGATAAAGTCAAGGTCAGCCAGACATTGGGCTGATGGGATATTAGACTGATTAGTCCCAGGTTGGAGTGTAAGCAGAGTTGAATATTAACTTCAAAGTCAGGATTGATTAGGGTCCGTTTCTTGTTTTTAATATATTTTTATTGATTTCAGAGAGGAAGGGAGAGGGAGAGATAGAAACATCAATGATGAGAGAGAATTATTGATCGGCTGCCTCCTGCATGCCCCCCCTCAGGGATCGAGCCCACAACCCGGGCATATGCCCTGACCAGGAACTGAACCGTGACTTCCTGGCTCACAGGTATTTGCTCAACCATTGAGCCATACTGGCTGAGCAAGGGTCAGTTTCAATGTCATTTCAAGGGGACCATGTTTATAGGATGGCCATCAGTAACAAGATGAGGGTGAAGATCAGAGTCAAGGTCAGTTTATGATCAAGATTAAAATTAGGGTGAACTATTAATGGGATCAGGGCCACCTGCAAGGTTACATTCAAGCTTATTTCAAGGTAAAGTAGGTTAATGTTAGAATGATCAGTTTTAGAATGATGGTCAAGATCAGAAGTCAAGTTCCATTTTCATGTCATGTTCAAGGTTAAGACTAGAGGAACAGGTAGAGGAACAGTAGCCTGGTTTGTAGAGCTGAGCATCACACCAGGTCCATATACCATAGCCCCAAGTTGGAGAGGACTCTGTTTCTCTAGAAGCCAAACAGAACACCAGTTAGGCCCAGCTCAGGGAGTGGGACCAGAGAAGATTTAAGCCACAAACCCTTAGCCATGATGGAATTGTAATGGTGAGCTCCTAAGAATGCTATTTTTAATTCATGAAGTATGAACCAAATGCAGGTACAAGAAACCAACCGAGGAGCCTGAGAATACAAAATTCTACACCAAAGTAGAATCCAAGAGCTATGTAAACAGGGCAATTCTGCAAAATCTACACTCACCCACTGACCAAAACGCTGTACTTTATAAAACTGGTTCTAGGTGGCCTCTCTTCAGTTGCAGTTGGTGGCTTACATATGCTGGAATACAGGGCCCCTACTGCCAAATCTATGAAAAATCAGAAATCCAGAACTATGTAATATCTAAGGACCAGTAAGTACACCAATTAAAAAACAAAACACAATACAACACAAAGGCTAAGTTACACTCAGGCTGTGCCTGGTCCACGGGTCACCAGCAGTTTGTGGCTGCTCCTCTAAAGGGCCAATATGTTTTCCATTCAGGCCCCCCTTCCCCCCAATACCATGATTAAAAAGACAAAACAAAAAAACAAACAAACTAGGGATAGGTACTGCAGGACTGGATATAAGGCCTTTCTGTCTCAAAGAGCCACATGTACCTGGTTATGGAGGGCTCTTCTGCTTAAAAAAGCATTGGTTATGACTAGCTAGCATGGTGTCTACTGAGCCAATGGTCTAGAAGAAGGAAAAAAGACAGGGAAAAGGCAGATGACTTTGCTCTTGTTACATTTTATTGGCATCACGTTCATCTCTTTACAGAAGAACTCGGCCCACACCCTAAAATGTAGACCTTTGGAAAAAACGGAAGTGCTTCATTAAGCAAGCTACAATGCAGGGGCAGATCCTAGGGAGGGCGCAAAACTGCCAGGGTTCCATACCAAAGAAACAGGTTAAGCAATAACGGGCAATATTGGGGAGTCGGTGGGGAAAAGGAGAAAAAGGTTTGCTAACCTAAGGATGCCACAACCCTGAAAGGAGTGCCTTCTAGAACAAAGGTAAAATCACTAGGACAGATCTGTTAGGATTTTCCTTTTCCTCATATAAGCAGGATGGTGATCTAATGGGAAGTTTCAAAGTGTGGAGCAGGGGGGGAAAAAAAGAATGAGAATTTTAACAACAGTCATTTATCCACTGCACACACCACTGTATTATGCAAATCAACCTTTTGGAAAATTTAGATACAGAAGGGAACTAGATAGGTTTCCCCCTGGAGAGATGAAAAGCTTTTTGGCTCTTAAGTCTTTGATAAAAGGCGTACATAATTCTTGTGCCTACTGTACAGAATACTGCCTCTAGCTGGATTTCTGAATTCTGAGTTGCTAACAATCTGCAATCCAGACAGGGTTCAACCCTCCATCTTACATGCCTGCATTACAGGACTTAAACACATAATCCAAGAATTTCTTACACTAATTTATATATTTTTAATTGGTTGCATATATTAACATGTACTATAAGATTCTTTTCTAAGAAGCATTACATAATAAATGGATACTGTAAAAAGATCTGATTAGTTAAAAGTAACAAGCATTAACAGATACATACAAAACTCAGCCTGATCAGACTGGGTGTGAGCCTGTAATGAAGCATGGGGCACCAGCCTTCCCAAGTGATAGCCTTCACAGAGGGGGGAGGGGAGGGGTAAAAAGATCACAAGACCGTTTTTTTAAAAAAAATCAAGATAACTAATTAGACACAGATTAACTGTAAACAGTTCTCTCTCCCTGGTGGACAAAAAGAATAGGCTTCTGATTCGACTCTACACCAGAACAATTTCTACAGCTGGCCCATCCTGTTGCCACATGAGGGCGGATGCAGTGTGTGGGGCAGACCCTGATGGAGCCACCACAGGCCTGGGCTGCTGGAGTCTGTCTGCTGTGCCTCGTGTGTGTGTGTGTGTGTGTGTGTGTGTGTGTGTGTGTGTGTGTGTTATGGAGGGGGTGAGTGTGTTTGGTGGGATTTCTTTTGGCAGCTGGATATGAGATTGCTGTATATGTTTTGTTTGAAAGAGGAGAGGGGAGTTTGTGTTGGAAGGCCTAAGTGTGTTCTTGGTTTGTGAAGGGCTCTGTGCTCTGCTCGGACTGCCCATTCAGCAACTGCAGCTTTCTGCCGAGGCTTTGGCTCGGTCGTTCTTGTCCAGTTTGATGGGTTCAGGAAATTCATTGTACAGTTCCACCTCCGTTTCCTGGGTAAAGAGAGAGACAGAAAGGTTTGTTACTCAGGGCACTGGGGAATCCCTGTGGCATATTTCCACCTAGGCACAGCGGGTAGAGAGTGGGGACAGACCTAGCAGTGAAGGGAGGTCTCTGGCAGAAGGCACCCAACCCTCAAAAGCTGAGCAAGAGGAAGAAAGGTTTTGTGATAGTTCCAGGACAATGAGAAGAGAGAAATTCACAGGAACAGCAGCAATTGACACTGGGCACTGAGGACAGAAGGCCTGCATCAGATCACAATCTGGTGGCTTGGAGACCACAGCCAGCTCACAGGTGCTTTAGTGTGGTCCACAGTCACCAACACAAAGAAGATGCCTGGACTTGGGCAACGCCACAGGCAACAGTGAGCTAAACCCAAGTGCTAGCTGCTCTCGGTTCCAAACATTCCTCCAGTTCTCTATTTGCCACTCATTTTTCTGGACTTGGGGTCTCTTTTCTTTTATCCCCAAAGGTTTAGGAGAGTTATGTTTCCAAATGCTGCATGTTTAGAAAGCAGCTGTGGATGAATTTTATCACCATCTGTGGTAAGAAGGGACTGTGACAGTTTAGTGGGACTTTTGCTGAATAACATTTTTTCCAATGAGGAGCAGGTTTCTACTTCCTGGTGTAGGAAAACAATTTGTCACTTAAGCACTGAGTACCAGTGTGCCAGGAACTGTTCTAGGATCTAGAGATTGAAGCAGGGATGTTTCTATTCATTAAAAGTTCCCTTGGAAAAATTACTCCATTCGCAATAGCTAAAGTAAAAGAGAGAGAGAGAGAGAGAGAGAGAGAGAGAGAGAGAGAGAGAGAGAGAGCGCGCGCAAGCGCCCTGTCTCCATCTGACATTCCTAACCCTTGCCAACCACCTATCTACTTTCTGTCTTAACAGATTTGCCTATTTTGTACCTTTCATGCAATGGACGTTTGTTTGGGCTGTTTCCACGCTTTGACTATTATAAATAACGTCATCTGTGTACACGTTTTTGTGTAAACCTGTTTTCATTTCTCTTGGGTATATACTTAGGAGTGGAATTGTTGGATCATATGGTTATCTTACATTTAACTTTTTCAGGAATGGTTTTCCAAAGTGGCTGCACCATTTTACATTCCCACCAGTACATGGGAATACATTTAATAATGAAAGGCAAAGGATCTGAAAAATTAGACAATCTTACTGAAGGATATAACACAAGGCCTAAAATAATAGCTGTTATGGACTGAATGTTTGTATCCCTCCAAAATGAATATGTTGAAGTTCTAACACCCAATGTGATCGTATTTGGATTAAAAGAAAGTAATTAAGGTTAAAGTGAAATCCTAAGGGTGGGGCCCTGATCTGACAAGATAATGTGCCCTTTATAAGAGACATCAGAGTTCTCTCTGTCTCTCTCCACTATTCCCACCCCTCTGCATTTTCACACAGGGAAGGCCAAGTGAGGACAAAGGGAGATGGTGACAGTCTGCAAGAAAGGAAGAGAAAAAGAATTTTCTGGCACCTTAATTATGGTCTTTTGGCCTCCAGAATTGAGAGAAAATAAAATTTTGTTGTTTAAGTTACCCAGTCTGTATTTTGTTATAGCCCCCAGAAGATACTAATACAACAGCTATAATGTAATTCCAATCAGAATCTCAGTAAGGTTTTATTTTCGGGAAGGGTGAGGAAAGAAAAAGGTGGAACTAAAATAAAATTCTTAGTCTTAGTCTAAATGGAAAATGTACCAAAATTGCCAGTAAAAACAACAGCACATAAACAGGACTGTGAGGGGAGACTTGGTCAGATCATACTATAATGGTAGTCAAATCAAGTTGGTCCAGGCAAGAACAAATAACTTACCAGAACAGACTGGGAAGACCAGAAATAGATCCCAATATATATATGAACATTTAATATAACAGGTAATTTTTCAACCCAGTGGTGAAAATAGTTTATTTAACAACTACCTACTAATATTTGAGATAACTGGCTATCCCTCTGAAAGAAAAAGGTGAGTCCCTGTTTCTTGCCATAAGCCAAAATAAATTCCACCTGAATAAGAAAACACGTGAGCTAGACATAGGAAACCCAGAAATTTAAAATGACATACCTAACTAAAAAATTACTTTTTTCTTATGGCTAAAGGAGATGTATATATCTATACATATCTATATACATACACTATACTTTATATATAGTATATAAAAACAGCAGAGTTGGGGGAAAAATTACTTCCAATACAGGTAAAGTTAATTTCAGTTCACAAAGAGCTCATGAGAACGGACAGGTATCCAGGTAAGTGCTGTACTGGCTACCTGTAAAACCCAAAGACTGGCAGAGTGTCAGCAGAGTTACAGATGATGCCTACCACCTGCTGTCAAGGAGGTAAAAGAAAACTTGCATTGCTAGTAGGAACTAAAGTATTACTAACCCTGGGGAAAGCAATCTGGTATCATCTCTTAAATGATACCAATCATCTCTTAAATGATATCATCTCTTAAATTTAACAATCTCACTCCTGAGAGGCTAGTTTATAGAATACAAGCATTATAGTAAGGCTATAGAGACAGCAATATTCAAAGAGAAAAACTCCAACAGTGATGGTAGTCAACAGGGAACTGGTGGAAAACAATTTCTCATACATATTTAGTTTTGCATGCAATCAGGAAAAACACAATAGGTGATTAATCTAAGTGTGAGAGTGGGTTAAAGGCAGGGGAAAGGGAGACAAAAAGGCAGCCTGCATCCTGGTCAGGTCCTTCCCGCTGTATCAGTGTTTCTCAGTGGGTCTCCTGGCATTTTGGGTGGACCAATTCTTCGTTGGAGGGGGCTGTCCCTTTTCATTATGGAACACTCAATGCAGCCCCTAGTCTTTGGAACAACTCATTCCAAATTTCTCCCTGCTCACAGGTCCAGATGCCCTATCCCGTTAAGACCCGCTGCCATCTATAGTTTCCTGGAGCAAGCAGAACCCGCTGGCCCTTTACAACCACTACGTGCTCCCTCAGATGTTCTCTGCATGCCCGATGTGCACCTCACCTCTGACACCCCCTCAATCAGTGCCTGACTACCACACATGACTGACAATGCTTCATGACTTGCCTTACTGGCCCTAATGAAGCTGCTAAAATAAAAAAACCTTCAACTCCCCCATGACAACACATACCATTTTATCAGTGAATAGTTGAGTGAATAACACAAGAAAGAAAATGCAGGAAAATTTTACTCAAGGAATACAATTCCTAGAGCTTCTGGTTAACCTTTCTGATGACAAAAGTAAGCCCATCTCATTTAATCAGTATAACCATTGTGCAAACCTGCTATTCTCATTTTAGAGATGAGGAGATGGAAGCTCATAAATGATCAACTAGAATTAATGATGGGGAACAGAGCTGGGATTCAAATTCAAGTTTATCCCTTCCATAAACTGAAGGAGTAATCCCACCAGGGGCCTCCAAGTGGCCTGATCTCCTTAGCATGTGAAGAAAATGAGAACATGCCCAGCCAAACAAGAGTAGCCTCAGTTGAAGTCCTCACTGCCCTGCATCATTCAGGTTATTCATGAACAAGTGGCATTTCTAGAAGCTTTAGCAGAATGTGCCATTACTTCCCAGATAAACATTTCCTGGCTACATGGAAAAGAGAGTCGGCTAGGAAAGAAGATTAAGGAAGCCAGACAGGATCTGGATCAATGGCCAGTCATCACCACAGGGAGCCAGACAGCTGCCAGAGACCCACCTGTTTAAGTGCATTCCGTGCAATCGTCTGGAATGCCTGCTCCACGTTGATGGCCTCCTTGGCACTGGTCTCGAAGTAGGGAATGTTGTTTTTGCTGTAGCACCAGGCCTGTGCTCGTTTCGTGGCCACCTGGAAGAGGAAGCAGGGGTATGTGTGCTCATTAGAAGCAGCTAGCACTGACTCAATCCTACCCAGGGAGGATTCTCGTCCCTAGTCTACAGGTAGCACAGGTGAGGAAACAGGCTTCAGGCATGAGGATGTGCAGTGGGTAGGGGATGGAGAGAGACCTGCTGGCTATGCATTGTATAGCTAGAATTCAAACTCAAAGCCCGTTCTCTGTCTACAACCCATGGCTTTTGACCCTTTGCTACACATAAAAGCAACTTGTGAAGGGAATAAGAAGCCAGCCCAGGAAGAAATGAATCGTCTCTCCTGGGGCTTCAGAGGTCCCAGCACAGGAAATGCCTAACAGCTTGGTCTTAAGGTTTGCAGTCCCTTCCCCATTACTGCTAATGTTACGTCACCTGTGCCACACACCAAAGTGCCAAAGAATTCTGCAGCGCTCAACAACACTCTTGGCTCTCACATCCTGGTCTAAAGGTAGCTCACACTCTCACGTGAAAATACTAGAGCAATTCTGGGCTTAGCACAGAACCCTTCAAATTCACATGGTCCCTTACAAACACGTGTCTCTCATAGGAGAGGAAATACTTTCAAATTAAAAATGCAGCCTGGCTGGGATGGGTCAGTGGTTGAGCGTTGACCTATGAGCCAGGAGATTGCAGTATGATTCCCGGTCAGGGCACATGCCCAGGTTTCAGGCTTGGTTCTCGGTGGGGAGCATGCAGAGGGCAGCCAATCAATGATTCTCTCTCATCACTGATGTTTCTTTCTATCTCTCTCTCCCTCTCCCTCTCTGAAAGCAATTAAAAAAAAAAAAATAAGGCAGGGCAGGGCCTCTTTAGGGTGAAAAAAAAGAGTGCATGAGCCAGGCTTTAAATTGAATTCTGACTTTATTTATTTATTTTTGTTAATCTTCACCTGAGGATATTTTTTTCCATTGATTTTCAGAGTGGAAGGGAGGAAGGGGGAGAGAGAAACATCAATGTGAGAGAGACACATCAATTGGTTGCTTCCCGCAAAGGCCCTTTGGTATGCAGGTTGATGCTCTAACCCAGTGGTTGGCAAACCGCGGCTCGTGAGCCACATGCGGCTCTTTGGTCCCTTGAGTGTGGCTCTTCCACAAAATACAACGTGTGGGCGCGCACGTACAGCACGATTGAAACTTCGTGGCCCATGCGCAGAAGTCGGTTTTCGGCCTAGGCGAGTCTATTTTGAAGAAGTGGCATTAGAACACTCAAGGGGCCAAAGAGCCACATGTGGCTTGCGAGCCGCGGTTTGCCGACCACTGCTCTAACCAGTTAGTAACACTTGCCAGGGGAATTCTGTCATTAAATCCAAAAGACCAAATTGCAAAATACCACATAGCCTCAAGTCAAATTGTTTCCTAGGGCAGACCATGAGGAGTGGCCAGTACAGGCAGCACCACAGCATGGACTTGCTGCTTTGCTGGCATGACTTCAAAGGGAACACCATTGCAGACTTCACAGTCCCTATTTCACCACAGGGAAGCCAAGATGGCATGCCTTTACCAAGTTAGACAGCAAGACCCCATTCCAAGGGCTGAGCACGTAACTCATTAGCTATTCCTTCCTCCACCCCCCACCCCCATGGGGGCACACAGACATACAGGGTACTGGTCCTTGAGGCATGTGGCATTATACCAATCAAAGCTGAAAACAGCACCTGTCATCCCAAACTTAGCTGTCACTTTTAAAAGACGGCCTTTTCTATGATCCAATAGCCATAACCTACATGAGGGTAGGTTCATAAGCCTCCACATTTATGATTCCCACCATCTTTAGCACTTACTTGTCTGTTTTCAAGGTCAATCTTATTTCCCAACACCACGAAAGGAAAGTTTTCAGGATCCCGAGGACTGGCCTGGATGAGAAACTCATCTCTCCAACTATCAAGGGTTTTGAACGTGTTGGGGGCAGTCACGTCAAATACCAGAACGCAGCAGTCTGCACCTCTATAGAAGGCCACACCAAGAGACTGGAACCGTTCCTGTCCTGCTGTGTCCCAGATCTGTGAGAGACAAAACATTATTCCTTGGGGTAGAAGCACCAGGAGTGAGGGAAGCCAGAGGATATGAGATGGATTACGGAGCCAACCAGAGACAAGCGACTTCAGAATTCAGGAAACAGATTTCACTACCAGAGTATCTAAAACAACCCAGACAAATAGCGTAAACGTGAGTATGTGTGTCTATAAGGGGTGACATTGAGTGTGAACTCTGGGGCCCTAGACAATTTTATCTTAATCCAGGTGGTAGTCACATTGGTAGATATTTAAGTAAAATTCACACTATAAAAATGAACATTTATGTATTCTGGGAACTGTCTGGGGGTGAATATAGGGAGATGATTTCTCACTAAATTGTATATATAAATCTATGCATTTCACTGCATATAGTTTATCTAAAAAAAAACCCCAACAGCTTGTTTATTTATAATGTTTTATTTATACCTCAAATAAAAATCAAAGCAAAGAAAAAACCCTGACAGAGAGATAAAGGAAAGACAACAAGTACACATTCTAGAGAACAGATGAAAGCTAGCTTTTAATCAAAAGAAGACCAGACACTAGTGACCAGCTCAAGGTTCTCATCATACATTGCCATGCTAGGTTCAAGAGCAAGGGTGGATTTCTCGCTGACCTAGATCTCTAACAGGGCCACCTGGTCAGCCTAGAGAGATGACAGTGTTCTGAGGAACAGCCACCTGGTTTAGGAGAGTGCCTCGGTCCGAAGCAGCATGCAGTTACTTCCTGTTGACATGGGTCTTCAACTATTGGATCCACAGTCTGTTTATAGGAAAACCACTTAGGACAACATGAAAACTTGGATCATCGTCATAACCCAAGTAAATTCCAACTTTATGTCCAGATCACCAGCCAACTCCCCCAAAGGCCTGGGGTTCGAACCAAATGGAGTATGGATTTGGCCACTCCAGTTTTATATCCAGAATCAGATTTTGCAAAAGGATGGTTGAGCTCCTCTGTGAAGCCCTTCTCAGGCAGGCACTCCTGCATCCCTGTGATCCTGAACACTTGGAGAACATGCCAACTACACCCAGGCCACAGACTAAGCTCCCCTCCAGGTAGGAGAAGCCTCATTATATAAAATGAGGTAGACTGCTTGGTTAGACTATGTAAATATGCATAATGGCAATGAAGTAGGACAAGGCAATATTATGGGATCAACATTTCTTTATTACTACCAAGGTAAACAAAGCTCATGATGTTCTAAACCCAATACCTCCTAAAATGCTCTCCAAATGGAGTCCTAAAACATACTGTGCAATTCTAGACAGTAGGTTTACTGTTGGGAACTGGCTCAGTGGCAAACAGGAGCAGAGCCATAACTTAAACACTGTCTGGAAGACTGGAAATGGCAGCATTAAAACCTTTAAGAAGCTTCAATAAAGCAACACGACTACATAGGCTGAACACTCTCTCTCACAAATTGGTCAAAAGTAGACCAGGCTAATGGCATGTTGGAAGGAGCTATTCTGGTTACCAATGTCAGTGCTGGGCAGGGAGCGTATCTCAGCTTTCTGTTGAATAATAATTCCCAGAAGTCCAAAGGTTACTCCTGTTAAGGTAGGTCTGAGAAGTCCACCTCATCCTTTCCTCTAATGTACATGGCCTTCCACAATCAGTACATGACAACATGGTCGACCAGACTCTTGGACACACCTCTGGTAGCAGGGAGCCTGACTCTGGTAACCCACTCCCTTCCCAGGCAACTCTAACCAATACATCCACTACTCACTCTGGGAAGAACCGTTCTACAATAGGACATGTCCAAGCAGCCATAGAGGTTGGCCCTGATTATGGGAATGGAGTTGGGAGGCTGTCATGAAAGTCCTCATTCGGCACACAGCTCTAACGACTGGGTAAAGGAAGCAGCCACTCAAATGATGATGTGGTGATGGCTTACATATAAGGATAAAGGGCAATAAAAGACAAATTCAAATCTAATTATTCTATCTGCCTCTCAGCAGGGTGGGGAGACTAAATCCTGCCTGCCCCCAATACAATAAGCATTTAGTAAATACACAGTAGGCAAAATAGGATCTCTATTGACAGTAGATAACCAGTTCAGGGACTGCTGGTGATGTTCACCTTTGCGGTTTTCTGTTTTTTCAACATTCTACACTGAATATATATCTCTTAGGGTGACAAAGTGAGCCTTTTCTCATAAAAAGAGACTAAAGTGGGGGAGAATAAGGAAAGTAGAAAGAGACAACTACTCCTAAAAAGAGAAAATAGGGAAGAAAAATTTTAAATCTAGTCTTGGACAAATATAATAAAATATTTTTCCTTAGAGAAATAACATCGTTATGTAATTTGGATAATCAAAAGAAAAAAATCAATCACTTGGCACCTACCCAGAAAACATCTTCACTAGCTCATGTCTTATTCTAAGTACCCACATGGTAGGGTTTTATGTAGCTGAAACTTTATACCACACTTCACTCTACAAGCTCTCTCGTATCACTCCTCTGCCCCGCAGAACACCAGTGTTCACCCCAGCAACAGCTCACATCTTTACTGTTGCTCAAAAACTAGGAAAACTCAGTGAATAACTACATTCCTGTTTTTTACAAAAACATTGTTGCCAATTTTCCATATTATAAGTAACTTAATAATAAACATTAACATAAAAGCCTTTTCTATATTTCAGATTGCTTCTTTAGGATAGAATCACAAGAGGAGAACTATGTAAGAACTCTTGGGTGGAAGCAAATGGGTATCTGGAATTCCAGATACACAAAGAAGGCAAAGTAAGAATTTTTTTTTAAGCTGAAAAGTTGGGGGAGGGGGGGCAGTTATTCCTAGCAAGTTTCCAGAATTAATTTAACTTCAAACTTAGAAAAAGGTTGCATGGTTGTGATCTTTTAAATTTTTTAATATTTTAATCGAAACATTTCTACATTCAAAATACAACTACTACTCTAATGTAAAAAATACTAACACTGCCATTTTAATGTCCATTTTCTCAAAAATGTATTTTTATTGATTTCAGAGAGGAAGGGAGACGGAGAGAGAGATAGAAATATCAATGATGAGAGAGAATCATTGATTCTTCCTTTCCGGCCTCATCTTATCTGCCACTAAAAATCTCAGAATTTTAAACTTTTGGTTACTGTATTTCATTTTCAGAAGTTGTACTAACTACATGACTTTAGTTTTTTTCTATGCAGATGTGTAAGATTGCCTTAATTCTTTGAAAAGAAAAACACTCTGAAGTCACCATTTCCACTTGTTCTTCTTGCCTGTTTTCTTACTTGGATTATCTTTTATTGTAAGCTGCTAAAAATTCCTGAAAAATATGTGAGGATACCTCAAGATCTAGGATGATGATGCCTTTGTCCAAAGACGATGGCTTTCATTTACTTTAAGTCTTTTAAATTGGCTGCAAAAGCACAAGGGGGAGGAGGAGAGGGAAGCACAAAGGCCGGCCTTTTGTTCACCTCTCAGGAACACATTCTCTGTTCCACTCTTTCTGGACTCCACTCAGTGCCCTGTGGTTCTCCAGATGGTGTTTACTCCAGCACTCCAGGATCCCAGATTACTAGTGTGTGTGGCTCTAGTATAATGGCTCCCAGCCCTGAAGGGCTAGGCTCTGACTTCTGAATCAGTCCACAAGACTATCAATACCACAGCTTGGTTCTCTAGGTCTGTTTCTCCTGGTGCAGGAAGCAGCACGTGTGTGTAAAATCTTCAGGGGTACTTTATCCCCAGCACCCCAAAAGTATTCCATTTCATTCTGCCTTCTGTTGCTGTTGAGAACACATCCGTTGGTCCTTTATAAGTAACCTGCCTTTTCTCTCTACTTGCTCTTATGACTTTGCTTTAAGGTTTTCTGCAGTTTTGAGTTTTTTTTAGAGACAGTGCTTAGTTCTTACAGTTTACTGTTTTCTTCAGCTACTTTAATTTGCAGTTTAACTGTTTATTTAGTTTATTTCAATGACTATTTTTTCACTTCTATGTTATAAGTTTTCCATATCCCCATTTTTTTTAATGTATCTCCTTTCATTTGGTTTCTATTCCTTTTTCAGAAGTCTCTAGTCATTGTGAACATTTTTTGTGGTATATTATTTCCTCATGTGGCTATGAGCTCATCTTCTGTCCATGGCTTATAAGTGTCCCTACAGGGTAATCTCATCTTTGTTTTTGCCCACAGTGATAGGATTTATTTTAAATTCTTCCAAAGATTTGTGTGCAGAGTATAAACTCAATACACATATGAGCATACTGGGACTGAGATTCTCCAACAAGGAGGCAAAGCCCTAAGCCTATATTTCACATACAAGCTTTGCCACTTTCTTTGGTCGAGGTGTTTGGTCCTGTTTTCACATCTTTCCAAAGTCCTAGACAAGTGTGTGGGTGCAGAGGTTTCCAAGGGGATTCTCAGTTCTAGCTCCCCCACCTTGTACAGTCACAACTCCTGTATCTGCTAATTGATACAACTCAAGTTCCTGTTATACAAGTGCAAATCACCACAGCAGGAGCCGCTGAGTTTATCACTAATTTTCAGTTCCCTCTTCTTTCCTGTAATCTGGAAATTTTCTTTTCTCAAGTTTGGCTTCTTTAAATCTGAGTTATATTTTGAACATCTCCAGGTACATGTGTGGGGGAGGTGAGGAAGGAAGATCCACACTGAGCGGCCAGATTATTATGATCTCTGAACGCACAGTAATCTGGCCACTCAGTGTATTTGTATCTCAAATGGGTACCAAAAGTATTCTAGACTTTTGCTGGAGATCAACCATCTATTTGCCCTGAGCTTTCTATCAGCCAGTGCAAAGGGGAAAACTGATCAGGTGCACGATTTATAGTATCTTTGATATCAAATAAATGAGGTACTCAAGAGAAGTACACTGAGTGGCCAGATTATTATGCGTTCAGAGATCATAATAACCTGGCCACTCAGTGTAGAATAACTGTGTCCTGAATGTGAGTCAAGAAAGTATCAAATCCTGCCCCAGCTAGTTTGGCTCAGTGGATAGAGTGGCCTGCAGAATGATGGGTCCCAGGTTTGATTCTGGTCAAAGACACAGGCCCAGGTTATGGGCTCAATCCCCAGTAGGGGGTATGCAGGAGGCAGCCGATCAATGACTCTCTCTCATCATTGATGTTTCTATCTCTCTCTCTCTCTCCAATAAAAAAAATATTAAAAAAGAAAAAGAAATTATCAAATCCTTACTCTCTGGGAGCATGTCACAGCTGAAGATCAACACATGTAAAAACTTACACCTCTAACTTGTATCATTCAAACATTTCAGTGAATCTGGTGCTTGCTAGGACACAATGTATTTATCTCTAGAAACTCAGTCATCCAGGGATGTCATTTTAATAATATGGAGAGGAAACTTCTATGAAGGAAGAAGTTTCAAGACATCATCTGGACAAAAGGTGGAGACTTCAGTAAAGGTGTATATGTGACAAAGAGGCCTTAATGGAAGCACAGTCATGTGTACATGAGTTGGAAGAACTGGCAGGAGTGAAGACTATTTTGTAGCCAGAATGTGAAGGCTTTCCAAAACCCATATAAGGAATCTATATTTTATCCTAACTGTAGAAAGGGAAGCCCCTGAAAAATCAAGCTGATACATGAAACAAACAAACAAAACAGATTGGCTTAACAGAAACACAACTTTGGCAGCTATCAATAAAACAAATTAAAATAATCCAGAAAAACAGGAAAACTATTTAATGACTGCTGCAAGAACCTAGACGGGAGACAACGTTGTTGTTGTTGTTGTTGTTGTTTTGCTGCCTAAAGCACTAGGCAGGGATAGTAAGAAAGGAAAAAAATTAGATATTTTGGACACACAAGTAGGGACCTGTGCTAAATTGAGCAAACAAAACAACCCAGAAAGTCCAAGTTAAATTTTTAGTATGTCTCACACTATATTTGAAACATGCTTGGTGTCTTGTATTTTATCTGGCAATTCTACCTGTAGCAAATGATCCATGAATATAACAATAGGATTTGAAGAACAGGAAGGGGAAATGTCTCAACATGAAGAAAGGGTTAAGATTCAATGAACTAAAGAGGCTTGTTGAGACGTGTGCTTACCTGCATTGTAACTAGTCTGTCATCCACCATCACCTCCTTTGTCAGAAAGTCTGCTCCTATTGTGGCTTTGTACTGATTACTGAATTTCTTGTTCACATACTGGTTCATGAGTGATGTCTTACCAACTCTGAAATTGGAGAAAAACCACAAGTATAAGTCAACTAGGAAGGGAGCGAAGCTGATTCTGATACTTGCAGCTTTGAAGGAACCTGCTGGTGTGAAGAATGGGAAACTGAGCTCACAAAGGGCAGACAGCAAAATTCCCAGCATTACTCATTTGAGTTTGTATTTTCTCCTGGGATAAAAACACAGGATACAAATGTGGGCCACATGTTAAAAGCTGATATATACAGGGTGTCCCCAAAAAATGTATATACACTAACAGCTAATAGCTTAATTGATGTTTCTTTCTTTTCAGAGTTAACCCATTAGAATTAATAGTTATTCAAAGTGTATATATATTTTTTGGGACACCCTGTATATGTATTTTATTGATTTTATAGAGTGGAAGGGAGAGAGCCCATGGGTGGAGGGTGAGAAAGAAACGATGTGAGAAACATGAATTGGCTGTCTCCTGCACACACCCCAACTGGGGATCAAATCCGCAACCTATGTACGTGCCTTGACCTGGAATCGAACCTACAACCTTTTGGTATATGGGATGACGCTCCAATCAACTAAGCCACACTGGCCAGGATACTGCTTATAAGTTTTGGTACAGACAATTCAGTAGGTAGAACTTTTTTTTTCCCTTCCAGAAGGATGCCAGCAAATACACTCCAAAAATATCTCTGCTGTCTTGGGTGTCTCTCCATTTAATGGTTGTTATTCAGTCCAAGAAATAATAGCAAGAGACAGCCATTGGATTGGAGAGATACACAGGACAGTCAGCCAACCAGCTGCTTCAAAGTTTCAAATCTAAAACAGAAAAAGCACCAATATCCCACCATACCAGAATCTACCTCAAAGTATTCTCCTTCCAGACATGCTTTTCAATAAGAAAGTTAAACAAGAGGCCATGTAAGATTTTTCTCCTGATGAGGTTAGGCAGGCAGGCTGGATATAATGCAAAAAGCCTTCCTCACGGCCAATAACATCACCTTCCTTTCCCACAAAGGAGCACATTCCTTTTCATATGCAGATGACCTGAAAATACAGACACAGCCTAAGGCACAATTCTCCAACCCAGACCACTTGAATCAGAAGTTCTAGGAAGCATTTGAAACCAAGGCCTGGTGTTTCTTTTCCGGCAAGTCTGATTAACACAGGACTAAAAGCAGTGCCTTTCAATCCTGACAGCACGCCAGAATCATCAGGAGAGTGGGTGTATGTGTGTGAGTGGGAGAGAAGGGAAGAGGAGCGGGGGGGGGGGGGGGGGGGGGAGGAGGGAGAGGGAGAAAGAGGAAAGAAGTGGGGAGGGGGGAAAGAGAGAGAGAGAGAGAGAGAGAGAGAGGGAGCGGGGGTGGGGGGGGGGGTCAGGGGTGGAAGGGAGAGGGAGAGGGAGAGGGAGAGAGAGAGAGAGGTGAATTCTTGTATGTGCCCTGACTGGGGATAGAACCTGCAACCTTGGCATGTTGAGATGACGCTCTAACCAACTGAGTGATCTGGCCAGGGCCAAATGCTAACTTTTAAAAGGCTACTCAGGTGATTAAAAACCAGCCAGGGCAGAAAAATTGCTGCCTTTTTAAAGGAAGGGCAGTGATCATTGGGATAAGGAGGCACACCTGTATTCATTACTATTACTTTTAAAAAATATATATAGGGTGTCCCCAAAAAATGTATATACACTTAACAGCTAATAGCTTAATTGATGTTTCTTTCTTTTCAGAGTTAACCCATTAGAAGGTCTAAGCTTTCATAAGTCACTTTAGAAGCCAAGTCTAAAAAACCTCCCACAGAATCTTAGCAGTTACTAAATGCCAGATCTTGGATCAGAAACCAGTTCCCTAGTCCCAGGCTCTTTCAAATCCTGAAACAGGCATAGCAGTAGGAGGATACTGCACAACATACCCCAAGCCCACATCTAGTAGGCACAATGCCAATAGCAACAAATCTACATACACAGAAGTCCCTAGTCCAGTGGTTGGCAAACTGTGGCTCGCGAGCCACATGCGGCTCTTTGGCCCCTTGAGTGTGGCTCTTCCACAAAACACCACGTGCGGGCGTGCACGTACAGTGCGATTGAAACTTCGTGGCCCATGTGCAGAAGTCGGTTTTCAGCTCTCAAAAGAAATTTCAATCGTACTGTTGATATTTGGCTCTGTTGACTAATGAGTTTGCTGACCACTGCCCTAGTCTAACTAGCTTGGACAAAAAGGGATTCCGTGAAAAACTATTATTAGCTAAGTTCAAATAGTCACCCTTTTCCCAAAAATCATGCCAAAAATCAGAGAACATAGGGTTACGTAACAAGGAATAATTCCAATTTCTATGGTGCCCCCAAACAGCAGGAAGACCTAGGGCCCTAATGCCACTGCAATTAGAGAAGGAAGTGGCAATGTCAGCATGGCGGGCATGGGTTCCAAGGAAGTGAAGTTTAAATCCAAGACAATTTGTTAGGTCAAATTTAGGAGAAACACTTACCCTGAATCTCCCAGGATGATAACCTTCAGCAACACTTTCTTCCTAGAGGTCATCCTTCAAACTAAAAGAAAGAAGAAAGCACTGTAAGTGGATGGAAACACCAAGGTGAACCACTTTCCTTGGCACAAACACCTAAGTGCCCCAGGAGAACTGTGCCCTCAACCCTCCTACTGGCCATTTCCCCTACTATCTAGGGACTATTATAGAGAGCAGTATCAGTCATTAGAACTCTGGACCCCAAAGTTAGGCAAAGGCACATGGCAGGGTCATCCTGCCCCTGGGGAGTAGTCTGAGAATGGATTGTCCCGCTTGGATGTGGGATCAATTTGGATTAATGCAGCAATTTACAACCTTTTTCATCTCATGGTGCACATAAACTAATCACTAAAATTCTGCGGCACACCAAAAAATATATTTTTTGCTGATCTGACAAAAAATAGGTGTAATTTTTATTCATTCACACCAGATTGCTATCGTTGTGTTGGCCATTGTCATATTTTTATTTGGCAATAAAAATCTAAGGGAAAAGTGGGCAGTGGCCCCTGACTAAATAGTCAGGTATTGCATATTTCAGAAAATGCGCTGGAAATCACTGGATTAATGTTCCAACTTACTCAGCTACATCCTACTTCCTTCAGGTCTCTGCTCAGATATGCCTTCCTCAGAGAGGTGATCTCTTTATCTAAAGTAGCACACTCTCCCCTATTTGCTCTCTATTCCTTTATTCTGCCTTATTTTTCTTCAGAGCATTACCACTACTTGACTTTTTTCTGTTTGTTAATCCTCACCTGAGGATATTTTCCCACTGATTTTTTTTTTTTAGAGAATGAAAGGGTGGTTGAGAGACAGAGAGAAACATCGATGTGAGAGAGACACATTAACTGGTTGTGCTTGCACCTGTATGCGCCCCAATCACTGGAACTGAGCCTGCAACCGGGCTACGTGCTCTTGACAGAAATCGAACCTGCAACCCTTGAGTCCGAAGGCCAATGCTCTAAACACTGAGAAACTGGGTAGGGCTACTTGACATTTTTATGTATCATTTTGTCTGTCTTCTCCCTCTTTTAATAATCTCCTTGAAGACAGTTTTATTCCCCACTGTACCTCCAGTGCCAATTAGAGAATTATTATCAAACTAGAGGCCCGGTGCACAAAATTTGTGCATGGAGAGGGGGTGTCCCTCAGCCCAGCCTGTACCCTCTTCAATCTGGGACCCCTCGAGGGATGTCCGACTGCCCATTTAGGCCTGATCCCAATGGGATCAGGCCTAAATGGGCAGTTGGTTATCCCTCTCACAATCCAGGACTGCTGGCTCCCAACTGCTTGCCTGCCTGCCTTCCTGATTGCCCCTAACTGCTTCTGCCTGCCAGCCTGATCACCCCCTAACCACTCTGCTGCCAGCCTGATTGATGCCTAATTGCTCCCCTGCCAGCCTGTTTGCCCCCAACTTCCCTCCTCTGCCGGCCCGGTCACCCCTAACTGCCCTCCCCTGCAGGGTTGATTGCCTCCAACTGCCCTCACTTGCAGGCCTGGTCCTTCTCAACTGCCCTCCCTTGCAGGCCGGGTGCCTCCCTACTGAAATTTTTATCTCAGCTTTGCTACCTGTTATTAGCTGTGTGACCTTAGGCAAGTCACGTAATATCTCTATAGGAATAATGGTTTTTATGTCCTAAGGATGATGTGAGGCCTGAATGAATAAAATGCACAGGACAGTGACTAAAATATAGTGGCTAATAAATGTTGACTGTTATCATTTTAATGTGTGCAAAATACAGAGATGAATAAATTACAAAGGTAATGAGAGAACCAGTATGTCACAGAGAATAGGCAAGGTATTTAAGCTACACTCTGCTGTTTCCAGATGCTTGACTGTCAACTGTTCTCTTTCAACAGGTGATACTATACCAAAGACCACAAACTGAAAGGAAATATTAGACCTGACCACAGCTCCACAAATATGATTAGATAACAAGCACTATGCTACTGAAAAGTAGCATTTTCCATGGCTTCAGAAACAATGTGGGAACGGGACTAGACTAGAGGCAATTTACTATGCACTTAAACCAGGCCCCATTACCCACACCTCGAGGTTCAAGCTGTCTCAGTGCCCAAAGCCTCATACCCATGGCTGGTCTATGAAGATCCCCAGTATTTGTCTATAAAGCTCCCACTTGTGCTAGTTAGAAGGTAGTGTAAGATGAGGGGGAGTTGTGCGAAGCCCATTTACTCTAGGCTTCCACTATAACTAGGTGTTGTTTTTTTTGTTTCTCCTAACAGAATATATCAGAATATTGCATATCACAATACAGCAAATATCGCAATAAAGGGAGTCACACCAAGTTTTTTGTTTCCCAATAAATATAAAAGTTGTTCTCAATATACTGTAGTCTAGAAGTGTGCAATAACATTATGTCTAAAAATAATGTATATACCTTAATTAAAAATGTTTTATTGCTAAAAAAAAATCAACATTTGAGCCTTCAGTGAGTCATTATCTTTTTGCTGATGGAAGATCTTGCCTCAATGTTGATGGCTGACAACTGATCAGGGTGGCAGTTGCTGAAGGCTGGGGTAGCTGTGGCCATTTCTTAAAAGAGGACAGTAATAAAATTTGCTGCATTGATGGACTCCCTCCCCCCCTTTTTTTATAGTAAAGGTGGAACAAGTACAGACTCCCACGTGTGGAGAGGGAAAGATTCCCACAGAACGGATTCTCACGTGGGGAGGGGGAAAGGGTCCCCGACTGACTCTTCCTTTCATGGTTTCTCTGTAGCATGCGATGGTGTTTGGTAGTATTTTACCCACAGTAGAACTTATTTCAAAATTGGAGTCAGTCCTCTGAAACCCTGCCACTGCTTTATCAACTAAGTGTATGTAATATTCAAAACCCTTTGTTGTCATTTCAACACTCTCCATGGCATCTTCACCAGGAGTACATTCCATCTCAAGAGACCACTTTCCTTGCTGATCCATAAGAAGCAACTCCTCATCCATTCAAGTCTTATCATGAGATTGCAGAATCAGTCCCATCTTCAGACTCCAATGTAATTCTAGCTCTCTTGCTGTTTCTACCACATTTACAGCTACTTCCTGGACTGGGTGGGGTCTTGAACCCCTCAAAGTCATCCATGAGGGTTGGAATCAGCTTCTTCCAAATTCCGTTTAATGTT
Organism: Cnephaeus nilssonii; assembly: GCF_951640355.1. Lineage (NCBI taxonomy): Eukaryota > Metazoa > Chordata > Mammalia > Chiroptera > Vespertilionidae > Cnephaeus > Cnephaeus nilssonii. Next base: position 66,407,789 of record NC_137082.1, on the reverse strand, counting down.
GATATTTTGACTCTTCTCATGAATCATGAATGTTCTTAATGAAATCTAGAATGGTGACTCCTTTCCAGAAGGTTTTCAATTTACTTTGCTCATATCCACTAGAAGAATCACCTAAGACTTGAAAGTTAAAATTACTCCTTGGTCCATGTGCTGCAGAATAGATGATATGTTAGCAGACATGAAAACAACATTAATCTCATACATCTCTTGGGTGACCAGCTGCATTGTCAATGAGCAGTAATATTTAGAAAGCAATCCTTTTTCTGAACAGTAGGTCTCAACACTGGGCTTAAAATATTCAGTAAACTATGTTGCAAACAGATGTGCTGTCATCCAGGTTTTTTTGTTCCATTTATAGAAGACAGGCAGAGTAGATTTAGCATAATTCTTAAGGGCCCTAGGATTTTTGCAAGTTTAAGTGGGCACTGGCTTCAAATTTACGTCATTAGCTGCATTAACCCCCAACAACAGTCAGGCTGTCCTTTGAGGCACTGACTCTCCTCTTGCTATGAAGGTCCTAGATGGTATCTTCTTCCAATATAAGACTGTTTCATCTGCAGTGAAAATCTGTTTCGTGTAGCCACCTTCATTATTTTAGCTAGATCTTCTGGATAACTTGCTGCAGCTTCTACATCAATACTTGCTGCTTCACCTTGTACTTCTATGTTATGAAAATGGCTTCTTTTCTTAAACCTCACTGATTAACCTCTGCTGGCTTCAAACTTTTCTTCTGCGGTTTCCTCACCTCTCTCAGTCTTTATAGAATTGTTTTGAATTAGTCTTTGTTTTTTTAAAAATATGTATCTTTTTATTTATTTGAGAGGAAGGGAGAGGGAGAGACTTCACTGATAGGCCGCCTCCTGCACAACCCCCACTGGGGATCGAGCATGCAACCCTGGCATGTGCCCTGACTGGGAATTGAACCGTGACCTCCTGGTTCATAGGCTGACACTCAACCACTGAGCCACACCAGCTGAGCTAGACTTTGTCTTAAGGGAATGTTGCAGCTGGTTTAATCTTCCAACCAGACCACTAAAACTTTTGCCACATTAGCAATAAGTCTGTTTGGTCTTCTTATCATTCTTGTGGTCACTGTAATACCACTTTTAATCTTCAAGAACTTTTTCTTTGTTTGCATTCACAACTTAGTTAACTGGCGCAAGAGGGTGAACTTTCGACCTATCTCAGCTTTCAAACATGCCTTCCTTGCTGAGCTTAATTATTTCTAGCTTTTAATTAAAAGTAGGAGACATGTGACACTTCCGTTTACTTGAACACTTAGAGGCCATTGTAGAGTTATTAATTGGCTAATTTTAATACTGTTGTATCTTAGGGAATAGGGCGGCCCAAGGAGAGGGAAAGGCGAGGATGACTGATTGCTGGAGTAGTAAAAATACACACAATGTTTACCGATTGCATTCACCCTCTTATTAATATGGGCATGTTTTGTGCTACCCCACCCCAAACAATTACAATATTAACATCACAGGTCACTATAACAAATCCAATATAATAAAAGGCTAATATGCAAATCGACCGAACGGTGGAACAACTGGTCGCTATGATTCGCACTGATCAACAGGGGGCAGACACTCAATGCAGGAGGTGCCCCCTGATGGTCAGTGTACTCCTACAGGGAGAGCGCCGCTCAGCCAAAAGCCAGGCTCACGGCTGGCAAGCGCAGCGCAGTTGCAGGAGCTTCTCCCGCCTCCACAGCAGTACTAAGGCTATCTGACTGCCGGCTTAGGCCCGCTCCCCATCAGTTAGACATCCCCCAAGGGCTCCTGGACTGTGAGAGGGCACAGGCCGGGCTGAGGGACACCACCCCCCCAGTGCATGAATTTTGTGCACCAGGCCTCTAGTATATTAATAATGAACAATTTTGAAATATTGAGAGAATTATCAAAATTAACAGAGACATGAAGTAAATGTCAGAAAAATGGCGCTAATAGATTTGCTCAAAACATGGTTACCACAAACCTTAAATTTGTAACAAACAAACAAACACCCCCTCCTCCCAATATCTGCAAAGCACTATAAAGAGGTGTGAGTTTATATTCCAAACTACCTGTTAAACTACCATCTTCCTCCCAAGGGACTGCCCTGACCAAGGTTTAAGAGTCTCATCCCAAGGTCTGGTATCACATTTTGGACTAGAGATCAGAATATCACACTTGGGGCAAATTTCAAATCCAAAGAAGGGTAAATTAAGGGAAAGGATAAATAGAAGATAAGAAGCTTTACAAAGAAATTCTTGAAGAATATTTAAGAAAGTCATTAATTTTGAGGATGGGAAAAGGGATTTCTATAACTTGGTTTACTGAGTTTCACTAGTGTACTCAGTATTATTAATATCAGAAAGAAAGCAAGCAGGAAACAAGCTCCCTAGTCCTGCATGACAGATTTCATGTTTGTTCCATTTGCCTTTTTGCTTACACAGGCTGCAGGCTTGTCTGTGTGGCCATCTTGTCAGGCTGACCCTATTGGGCAGCAAGGAGCCTTTCCTCGTTTGCAAATCCCAGTGGGAGAAATCCCAGAAACGACCTGAGGATGCAGTGTGCAAGTCCCATAACTCCCCACTATAGCAGTCGCAAAGCCTCAGCACGCAATCTAGTATTTTATCTCTCTCACATTTTCACTTAGGGCTTGCTAAATATTTGGGGGTTGTTGCAAATGTTGATCAACAGTTGATCCAAAGAAATCACACATCTGGTTTCACTAGGACATAAATGGTTTTAAACTGATAAAGGTTAAGAGATATGTTTCTGGCCCTAACTGGTTTGGCTCAGTGGATAGTGTGTCGGCCTGTGGACTGAAGGGTCCCAGGTTCGATTCTGGTCAAGGGCATGTACCTTGGTTGCAGGCACATCCCCAGTAGGGGGTGTGCAGGAGGCAGCTGGTCGATGTTTCTCTCTCATCAATGTTTCTGACTCTCTATCCCTCTCCCTTCCTCTCTGTAAAAAATCAATAAAATATATTTTTTTTAAAAAAAGAGAGAGATGTGTTTTTGTACTTTAATGCTCTCCAGGATCAAGAATGGGACATGTGTTTCTAGGAAAAAAAGCTAATAAAAAAAAAACACACAAAACTTGTACACAACTTTTGCCACAAGAAGCTACCCAAGCCACATGTCATTAAAATCTCCACTGGTAGTTTTTGCATACTGTAATCCATCTCCATCACCATCTTCATGGATTTCTGAATATTGTAATTACTTTTTAACAACCTATAGAAATATGTAATTGCAAAACAGTTCCCTAATACATAGACAACTTATTTTTACAGGAGAAAATGAATCAGGCAGAGCAGAATAAGTTGTTATGTACCAGGTGTACTGGTTAATGCGGATTTTTTTCAATAGGTGGAGTAAAACATATCCTATCTAATAAAGAGGGAATATGCAAATTGACCATCACATCCTCACAAAGATGGTGGCGCCCATAGCCAATAAGGAGGGAATATGCTAATTGACTGCCACACCATCAAAAGATGGCGGCACCCAGTCCCCTCAGCCCCGCCGGGGTGGCAGGCATGTGGCATAGCCAGGCCCGCCCCCAGGTGGGTCCGGCTGCTCTGCACTCCTGCCTCCGGAGTCCCCCAGGCCCCTCAGCCCCCCAGCTGCCCAGGGCCAGCCCAAGGCGCAGGCAAGCCTCCGATGGCAGCTGCACAGCCGCCCAGGGCTGCCTGAGGCTCAGGTAACCAGGGCTGGCCGAGGTTTGTGCTGCCGGCAGTGGCAGCAGTAGAGGTGTGATGGGGGCGTCGCCTTCCCCTGATCGCTGGGTCGCCTCCCGCCCCTGAGGGCTCCTGGACTGTGAGAGGGGGCAGGCCGGGCTGAGGGACCTCCCACTCCAGTGCATGAATTTTCATGCAACAGGCCTCTAGTATTGACATATATGCGATTTGATATTTATGCTATTTTGTTGTATTGACAACAAGCTTCAAAACTTCATATGTCAAATTTGCTGAAAGTGTTAACATCATAGATCTTTTTATGCTTAAAAATGTCGAATTTCGTGCCAAAAAAGAGCATTTGCGGGAAGTTTTAATTCATTACTTTATTTTGAAGGAAAGTGCTACTGAAAGTTATCGTATACTTTGGGAAGCTTATGGTGAACATGCTCCATCTCAAGATACTTGTGAACACTGGTTTAAATGCTTTATAAGTGATGATTTCGATGTGAAAGACAAAGAACATCCAGGTCAACTGAAAAAGTTTGAAGACCAACAATTACAAGCATTATTGGATGAAGATGTGTGTCAAACTCAAAAACAGCTTGCAGAAAGATCAAATGTTGCTCAGCAAACAATTACCGATAGTTTACAAGCAATGGGAAAGATTTTAAAGGAAGGGAAATGGGTGCCACATCAACTGAACGAAAGACAAATGGAAAACCGAAAAGTCATCAGTAAAATGTTGCTTCAATGGCACGAAAGAAAGTCTTTTTTGCATCGAATTGTGACTGGCGATGAAAAGTAGATTTAGTTTGAGAATCTCAAATGCACAAAATCATGGTTTGATCCAGGTCAACCATCAACATCGACTGCAAGGCCAAATCACTTCTGAAAGAAGGCAATGCTCTGCGTTTGGTGGGATTAGGAAGGTGTGGTATTATTATGAGCTTCTAAAACCAGATGAAACAGTTAATACTGATCGCTATTGACAACAAATAATCAATTCGAACCATGCTTTGATCATAAAACGACCAGAATGGTCCAGAAGACACGGCAAAGTAATTTTGCTTCATGATGATGCACCATTACACTCTTCAAAACCAGTTAAAGACATGTAAAAAGATCCTGCCTGGGAAGTATTAACGCACCTGCTGTATTCACCAGACCTTGCTCCTTCAGATTACCACTTGTTCCGATCGATGGCACACACACTTTCTGAGCAGCACTTCAAAATGTACTGCTCGGAAGAAGTGGAAAATTGGGTGTCTGAATGGTCTGCCTCAAAACAAGAAAAGTTCTATTGGGACGGTATCCACAAAATACCTGAAAGATGGTGGAAATGTGTAACTAGCGATGGACATTACTTTGAATAAAGCACTTTTGATGTTTCTCTTGAAATTATCCTGTTTTCTTTGATTACAAAATCTGCAGTTCATTGGAAATGAACATTATAGGTAACATTCATTAATCGATTATATATAAGCATCTTCTAAAACCTTTCTAGAATAAGGTATATTCAGAACACATTTTCTTTCTTCTGCTATCAAACGAAACCTCATCAGTGAGCTTTAGAAAGAGTTCCCTAGAAGAACAGCCACTTTGGTGACAAACACTAACAGTATTCCATATGCTGAATTGATTCTTTCCCTCAAGTACCTTTCTTATGTAATCAATCAAAACGTAGAGTTTCTCTCCACTAGCCTGGAGTTATCATCACTTTTCTCATCTCTGAAGCAGAGAAGTCAAATGACCATGTAGACAGACACAATAAAGAAACACCAAGCAGGTAAAAAGGTCAGGGAAAATACCTTTCAAGGATCTAGGCTGGGCAGGGTTAGTGAGGGCAGAAAAGGCCTGACAGACAATGCAAAGGTGTGTGTGTGCGCGCTCTGAGAACAAAAGCGTGGGAAAAAGAGCAGGGAAGAGTAGTAAGTTGGGGGTTAGTGGGCCATTTCAAAGTCTGAATTTCTGTAAGTAGGACAATTTTGCATGGTGATCAGAAACACAATGACAGCTCAAGTGGAGGTGAAGCCATAAAGGTAACAGTGTAAAATGCAGGGAATTAAGCTGAACCAGGAGTTTATTAGACTCAAAGGCACAAATCAAATAAGGTAGAGCTGGAATTATCAGGTGTCAGTGCAGGCCCAGTAGTTAATCATGCTGTTCTGCAATACCACCAGCTCTCACTGCAGAAAGGATTCTGATTCACCAGGGCTAGGGAGCAGGTTCCATCAGGCATTTTTAAAAGTTCCCTCTGGTGACTGAGGCAATAATCACTGTTCTGATTTACTTGTGTGTCTGATACAAAATTGTAATGATGACTCTAAATATCTGAGTAAATGTTAAAGATTCAATAAGACTGGGACAGTTAAACCAACTGATTTTCTATAGGCTATTAACATTTTTACTTGCTTTTTTGTGTTTCCAAGCTACCTACCTATAACAGCTAGATCTTTCTTTTTTTATATACTAAAATTTTTTTTATGTTGACATTATTGCAGATTTTCCCCATCTCCACCTACCCCCTCTCCCCCTCCCATCCTCCTCCCTTGGCCTTTACCACACTATTGTCCACATCCATGGGACATGTATTTATGTTCTTTAATCCCTTCATTTTCCTTATCCAATTATCCCCACCCATCGCCCCTCTGGCACCCTCCAATCTGTTCCATGTATCAGTATTTCTTTATTTAAAAAAAATATATATTTTATTGCTTTTTTACAGAGAGGAAGGGAGAGGGATAGAGAATTAGAAACATCGATGAGAGAGAAACCATCGATCAGTTGCCTCCTGCACACCTCCTACTGGGGATGTGCCCGCAACCAAGGTAAATGCCCTTGACCGGAATCGAACCTGGAACCCTTCAGTCCGCAGGCCGACGCTCTATCCACTGAGCCAAACTGGTTAGGGCAGTATTTCTTTATTTTTAAAAAAGATTACAAAGTTTCTCCCTGAGATTTCCAGTAAATATGACACCATACACAGTTATTACACTATTATGGACTATATTATAATCCCTGTGCTGTACTTGACATCCATGTGAACAACTAAATCTTAACCAAAAAGATGACTTTTGGCCCAGCCAGCATGGCTCAGTGGTTGAGTGTCAACCTATGAACCAGGAGGCCAGGGTTCGATCCCCAGTGTGGGGCATGGAGAAGGCAGGAGGCAGGAGGCAGCCGATCAATGATCCTCTCATCACTGATGTTATTCTCTCTCTCTCCCTCTCCCTTCCTGTCTGAAATCAATAAAAATATATACTAAAAAAAAAAGACTTTTGTACTGCCCTGTCCCCCATTCACCACCTCCAGTTAAAGTACTGAATTGTAGAAAATTCAGGTAAGTACAAAGGAATGGGAAAAAAAAAGCCACGCACAATTCCATCTCCTAGGAGCAATCACTACTAGCATCAAGGTATAGGTCTTTACAGGTTTCCTGCAAATGGTTGAGATTATACTGTATATAACTTTGCAGTCTGTTTTTCTCTACTTAAATATCTTCCCATGCTATTAACATTGAGATTGCATGATATTTCAGCATATGGATAATGACACTCCTTTCCTGGTTATTAAGCACTCAGTTGCATTTAATTTGATGAAATGAATCTATGTATATAATCTCACAAATGTGTTACTATGCAGGTAAACAGTATGGATATTTTGAATATTCTTGAAATATACTGACAAATTAATTCCAGAATAAATAATTTTCCCTACCAGCAATAAATTAGTATTTTCATTTCACCATACCCCAACTATCATTAGCACAGATCATACACAGATATACCTCAGAGACACTGTGAGTTCAATTACAGACCACTGCAATAAAGCAAGTGTCTCAATAAAGTGAGTCTATCCTTTTGCTATATAGGATCTTGCTTTCAATGTGTAACAAAACACACATCTGTGATGCACAATAACACGAGGTATACCTGCACCCTCTAGAAATGAGGACCAACTGGTTCCATTTGCACTTCTTAGATTAATAAGTCAAACATTTTCTAAAAAATGTATTTTATTGATTTCAGAGAGGGAGAGGGAGAGATAGAAACATTAATGATGACAGAGAATCATGGATTGGCTGCCTCCTTAACACCCCCCACTGGGGATCGTTCATTTAACAGATGAGAAAACAGAAGTTCATAGGTAGTCATTGGGTTTATAAAAATATTCAGATGTAAGATTGGAGCCCAGGACTAATGACAATGACCCTCATATTAGCCAAGATAAAAAGGCGTTTCAGCCTTAGCTGGTTTTGCTCAGTGATTAAGAGTGTCGGCCTGCGGACTGAGGGTCTCAGGTTCGATTCCGGTCAAGGGTCAAGGGCATATGCCTGGGTTGCAGGCTCAATCCCCAGTAGGAGGCATGCAGGAAGCAGCTGATCAATGATTCTCTCATCATTGATGTTTTTTATTTCCCTCTCCCTTCCTCTCTGAAATAAATTTTAAAAAATATATAAAATAAGTAAATAAATAAAATGCATTTACAAGGATTCAGTGAAAGGTAAGAATAGTACAAACTGAAACAGCCAGGAAAAGCTTTAAAATGGAGCTGATGAGCCCTAACAGGTTTGGCTCAGTGGATAGAGGTCGGCCTACGGACTGAAGGGTCCCAGGTTCGATTTCAGTCAAGGGCATGTACCTTGGTTTCGGGCACATCCCCAGTAGGGGGTGTGCAGGAGGCAGCTGATCAATGTTTCTAACTCTCTATCCCTCTCCCTTCCTCTCTGTAAAAAATCAATAAAATATATTTAAAAAATAAGTAAAATAGAATGGAGCTGATGATACCTGAATGAAAGGAACTGGCAGAAACCAAGCTGAAGGGAGCAGGGAATAAACTATAGTGTGGAAAAGGTAAGTAAAGCATTTCAGGGCAATATGGGATGTACATCAAAAGAAGACCAAAGCAAGGAAGACAAGTTAGGGAACACCGAGTTCTGTGGACAGGTGTTAAAAACCCAAAATGGAGTCACTTGTACTAAGCTCCACGTCACCAAACCGAGAATTAATGCCTGACTTAATTACAGTTTTAGCTTCCTCCAGCAATAGAATCTTAAACTAGTCAATCTGGAATTACCTGTTCAGAACTTGTGAGGTAATCTGCTTGATAGACCCCTGCTATCCCATAAGGGAAGGTTACCTTACCACCAATAATCCACTTTATTTGTTAACTTCCTTGTCTTGCCCCCTCCTCCCTAGAAGTCTTTTATTTTGTATAGCTCTTAAGTGCTCCTTTCTATCTGCTAATGAGATGCTGCCTGATTCCTGAAAAATTAAATCCAGCCAATAAGATTTTTAAAATTTATTTGATTTTTTTTTTTAACACAGGGAAGGAATAGGACCTAAACTTATGTCATGCAAAGGATATTTCAAGTCGCATAAACTGAGCTTATCACACTTATTCTTTAAAAGAAATAGATTTCGGCATAGATGGACCTGGAGAGCATTATGCTAAGCGAAATAAGCCAGTCAGAGAAAGATAAGTATCACATGATCTCACTCATTTGTGGAATATAAAGAACAACATAAACTGATGAACAAAAACAGATCCGAGAGACACAGAATCATCGAACAGACTGTCAAACCTCAGAGGGAAGGCAGGGGCGGGGGTGGGGGGTAGGAGGGTGGGTGTGGGGGTGAAGAGAGATCAACCAAAGAACTTGTGTGCACATAAGCATAACCAATGGATACAGACAATGGGGCAGGGGGTGACGGCCGGGGCTGGGGGCCGGCGGGGGGGGTGGTGGTGGTGGTGGTGGCAGGATAGGCTGGGAGAGGACAATGGGGAGAAAGGGGGACATATGTCTATGTAATACTTTCAACAATAAAAAATTAAATTAAAATAAATACTGACAAAAAAGGAAATGGATTTCTATGGAATACTATGCAGCAGTAAAAAAGAAGAATCTCTTACTCTTTGAGACAGTGTGGAAGAACCTGGAGAGTATCATGCTAAGTGAAATAAGTCAGAGAAAGACAAGTATCACATGATCTCACTCATATGTGGAATCTAAGTAATAAAATACACTGATGAACAGAGTGGATCCAGAGACATGGAAGCATGGAACAGAGAGCGGAATCTCGGAGGGAAGGCAGGGGAGGGTGGGTTGGTGGGAAATAATCAACCAAGAACCTTGTATGTATATATATACTAGTGACTAGAGGCCGGGTGCACGAAATTCGTGCACAGAAGGGGGTTGTCCCTCAGCCCAGCCTGTACCCACTCCAATATGGGACCCCTCAAGGGATGTCCGACTGCCTGGTGGGATCGGGCCTAAACGGGCAGTCGGACATCCCTCTCACAATCCAGGACTGCTGGCTCCCAACTGCTTGCCTGCCTGCCTTCCTGATTGCCCCAAACCGCTTCTGCCTGCCAGCCTGTTTGCCCCCAACTTCCCTCCTCTGCCGGCCTGGTCACCCCTAACTGCCCTCTCCGGCAGGGTTGATCACCTCCAACTTCCCTCCCTTGCAGGCCTGGTCCTTCTCAACTTCCCTCCCTTGCAGGCCGGGTGCCTCCCAACTGCCCTCTCCTGCTGGCCATCTTGTGGTGGCCATCTTGTGTCCACATGGGGGCAGGATCTTTGACCACATGGGGGCAGCTATATTGTGTGTTGGAGTGATGGTCAATCTGCATATTACTCTTTTATTAGATAGGATAGAGGCCTGGTACAGGGGTGGGGCCAGCTAGTTTGCCCTGAAGGGTGTCCCGGATCAGGTGGGGGTTCCCTTGGGGTGTGGGGCGGCCTGAGCAAGGGGCCTGTGGTGGTTTGCAGGCTGGCCACGCCCCCTGGCAACCCAAGCTGAGGCCCTGGTATCTGGAATTTATTTTCCTTCTACAATTGAAACTTTGTAGCCTGGAGCGGAGCCAAGCCTGCTGCTCCCTCCGGGGCAGCAGCCATTTCTGTGGCAGTTAATTCACCTTCTATAATTGAAACTTTGTTGCCTTAAGCGGGTGGGCCAGGCCAGGGTGTGCGGAAAGCTTTGCTTCCCTTGTTGCCGGCGGCAACCCTGGCCTGCTCTCTCAAGCTCCAATCTGCTGCCATTTGTTTGAATTTATTTACCTTCTATAATTGAAACTTTGTAGCTTGAGTGGAGGCTTAGGCCTGGCAAGGGCAGGCGGAAAGCTTGGCTTCCTCTGTTACCTAGGAAACCTTGTTCTCTGTGGCTGTAGCCATCTTGGTTTGGGTTAATTTGCATGCTCGCTCTGATTGGCTTGTGGGCGTGGCTTGTGGGTGTGTTGGAGGTATGGTCAATTTGCATATTTGTCTATTATTAGGTAGGTAGGATGTGACCCATGGCTTCGAACAATGGGGTGGTGAGGGCCTGGGGCACGGTGGAGGCGGGCTGAAGGGGGCCAATGGGGGGAAAAAGGGGGACATATGTAATACTTTCAACAATAAAGAATTATTTAAAAATAAATAAAAGAAATGGATTTCTTAGGACAGGAAAGTGATGTATCAGTGATGATGGGTAGCTTGGTATCTTTTTTTAGCATTTTAAGTATCAGCCGACTAAAACAAAAAATTTTTTAAATTACAGTAACTGTTGGAGGAAGCATTCCCTCCCCCCGCCCAACAGTTATTACCTATTAAAGCAAACCGGTATAAAACTAGCACCATTTCCCCAAATATTCCCAACTCTGCTTTCCAAGTCCATAGTAGAATCACACTTCTTGGTCTCTTGTGCAATGTGACTCATTCTGTCCAGTGAGTTGTAAGCAGAAGTGACATGTCATTTCTGGGCTAGGACAGTTAACTATAGGACTAAGACTCACCAATAGTTTTGTTGTTGTTGTTGCTGTTCACTTTGTCAAGACAGCCAGCAATATTCCATATTGTGGCCGCTCCTTCAGCTGCCGTAAGAATGACACAGAGCTCCAGGAAACCCATGCTGAACATGCTGCATGAGCAGCAAATAAGCCTATATTGCTTCCAGCCATTTTAAGATTATTTGTTGCTACAGAATAACCTAGTATTTTTTAGTCTGATAATGCTTGAAAATTCACTAGCTGGAAATTTACATTTCAAAAGAAACGGAATAGTCAAAGCATCCTTCTTTCTTAAAAAACAAAACACACACAAAAACCTAAACAAAAAAGACACACTTAAATAAAACTAAATAATAAAATTTAAATAGAAGATACTATTCTTGCTATTCTTCTCACCACTATTAAGATTACAGAAACCTGCCAACTGAGAATACTGAGTGTGAGTCCTGGTCCCATGACTCTATGGCATTAAGCATGTCCTTTCAGGCCATTTTCTCATCTGAAAAAAGACGGTGGTAACTTAAAACTTAAATTCTGTTGTTTGAACTCTGGAACGAAGCTTAAACAAGGTAACAGTTGAGCTCTATAAAATGTAAAGACATTGTGTGTGTGTGTGTGTGTGTGTGTGTGTATGTATATACTTTGTTTCAGGTATCACATTCATCTAGGGAGAGAAAATACTAAGGCAACTTTCATAAAGAAGCAAGTTCCTTGGGAGGGAATTCCTGTTTAGAGGATTTTGCAGTCCAGGTCAATAGACTGGATGTGATGCTCCCACTGTTTTCAAGCTTTCCAAATGCAGGTACCAAACCAAGAGCTAAGAGTCTTTTAATAAGAGACCAGGGCCCATTTCCCTTCTTTTTGGTATGGCAGACTGGAAAGCAGATAGCTAGTAAGACAGACAGTTACACATAACTATTATAACAAAGCTTTTGATATCAACCCTAGATCATCTCAGGCATTTACCCAGTAAAACAAATTGTTCATAAATTGCTAAGACGAGCCCACACTGGAAGGGCTGGCTAAAGGAACAAACTATCTCCCACCATCCTATCTCCTGAACCAGCTCCCACACTTTAACCTGTGTTGAAGGCACTGCTGAGGAAGCAAATCTGTGAAGGTTTAAGCATAACATTTGCACTTCAGGCCTGGTCCCACCAATCTCTAAATATGTGCTGCGTTAGATAAATTATAACAAACATCAAAGCTATTCCTCATTCATAATTTGGATACCAAATCTTATTCTATTCTAGCATCATCCAGTGAAATATCACTTTGGCTGATACTTACTTTTTTTTAAGATTTTTTAAAATTGATTTTTAGAGAGAGAGAGGGAAGGATAGAAATATCAATGTGAGAGTGAAACACTGATCAGCTGCCTCCTGCACACCCCCTACTGGGGATCAAGCTTGCAACCTGGACATGTGCCCTGACAAGGAATCAAACTGGCAACCATTGGGTGTATGGGATGATGCCCAACCAACTGAGCCACACCAGCCAGGGCTTGGCTGATACTTTTAAACATAAACTGTTCAAACATGGCATTGAAGTGCCTACCTTTCCCTCTGCCCCTCCCCAATCTGCCCCCATACATATAGTCATTCCCAAATTGGAAATACTGCAGTCCCTTCATTTGCCTTATTACCATTTCCCTATCTCCATTCATGTGCTAAGCCTTCCCTACAACTGTAATGGTTTCCCAAGTCTTCCCTCCATATTAAGTTATCCAAGAATCCACTGAGCATCCACTTAATCCAGCCACTGATCACCTCTAGCATTTTCTTTAAGCTATTTTTATGACTCTCATCTGCCTTATTTTCACAATTATTCCTAAACCTCCAGTGCTTTTTATTTTATACTCCCCATAGCTGCCAGCAGTGTTTTCTTATAGCATACAATAAAAATCTGTCAAATGAAAACAGAACACATAGTTTATAATTCAGGAAAGCTATAGGTATTAATTAGTGGCTTAAAAGCATAACTGACATGCTACAAATAGTTACTTACTATTCAAAGTTAGAACTGGAAAATATCTTTTAAGTTGACTGAGTAATACTTCAAGATCCATCCTAGAATAATGACTTCTCCCTGCCCTTAAGGAAGTCAGAGTGAGGAAGAGGCAAAGTCTTGTAATAACATTCCAACCAAACTAAGCTCTTCGGTGGATGTACAAACCTCAAGATCACTCAGCCAGAAAGCTGTTTGTCAAATACCAACTAATATCTAGATTATCAGTCAGGACATGCAAAAGAGAACTACTTCTAGCATGTATGTTAGGAATACATATTGTAAGGACTCATGTGTCAAACTAAAGAAGAGTTTGAATGAAGCACTATTACTATGGATAGGTTTATAACACACAAATGATATTTTGATGCCAATTCTACCACTGGGAATGGATCCAGATTATAAAAGCAAAAACTAATCCACAAGGTTAACTATGAAGAGCCAACTGCTCACTAGTCTCAAGCCATTCTGCTTGTCTAGTCCCAATGGATTTCAGAAGCATTTACAGTGAAGTGGAACCTCGGTTCTCTAACTTAATTCATTCTGGAAGGCTGTTCGAGAAGCGATATGTTCGAGAACCAAATCATTCATTCCAGACACCCAAATGATTCCTTGTTTTAACCTTTCTTACATATAGTACATGTCTAATGTACTGTTTAATCTATTAAAAACCCTCACTGCTTTTCTTACTTTATCAAACCACCCCCTACTAGCCTTAAATTAATCACTTTCAGCACTCGTTCCAGGAGTATCTTTCAAGAAGTAAATATGCAGCCCTAGCCAGCTTGGCGGGTTCGATTCCGGCCAAGGGAACGTGCCTGGGTTGCGGGATTGATCCCCGGTGTGGGGTGTGCAGGAGGCAACCGATCGATGATTCTCTCTCATCATTAATGTTTCTGTCTCTCTCTCCTTCTCCCTTCCTTTCTGAAATCAATAAAGAAATATATTTTTTAAAAAAAGAGGTAAATATGCAGCATCTTCGCGTTTACACATATCACTGCCTTCAAAATGCTGTCACAGGCTTCTTTTATTAAAGTAATTTTTTAAAATTGATTTCAGAGAGAGAAAGGGGGAGAGAGAGAGAAGTCAATGATGAGAGAGAATCATCGATCCGCTACCTCCTGCATACCTCCTACTGGGGTTTGAGCCCACAAACCAGGCACGTGCCCTGACTACAGTAGGAATCAAACCGTGACACCTCCTGGTTCATGGGCCGATGCTCAACCACTGAGCAACACCAGCAGGGCACAGGTTAACTTCCTTTTGTTTACCCAAATCAACAACAATTTTTCTACCTCTTCAATTGCCTGTGATCATTGTTTCAGGAGCACTTTCACACTTTAGCAACATCAGCACTCTATTTATACTCTATTTATTTACTTATTTAAATTTTTTGTTAATCCTCACCTGAGCATATTTTTTCCATTGCTTTTCAGAAAGTAGAAGGGAGGGAGGGAAGGAGAGAGAGAGAGAGAGAGAGAGAGAGAGAGAGAGAGAGAGAGAGAGAGAGAGAGAGAACGAGAGAGAGAAAGAAACATCTATGTGAGAGAGACACATCGACCAGCTGTCTCCCGCAGGTATGAAACCCAGGTATGTGCCCTTGACCAGGAATCGAACCTGCAACCCTTCAGCGTACAGGACAACACTCTAACCACTCTGGCCAGGGCAACATCAGCACTCTTTATGGCCTCTTTATGTTTTCAAGTTGTGTTAATCATCCATTTTGCTAGCAACAAAAGCCAAAAAAAACACAAAAATATTCACAGCACAATTTCCTGAGATGTTAACAAGGCAAGGTTTAGAGGTAACCTGACTCACACTCCTGCATTCTCTCCTTTGTTTGTGGCCTGAGAGACGCTTTTTGTCATGCTGATATATGAAAGGTTGTCAGGTCAAGAACCCAATTTGTTCCACAACCAAGACATTTTTTACATGAACCGCTTGGTTGAGAACTGAATTGTTCAAGATGGGACATGTTCAAGAACCAAGGTTTGACTGTACTCTCAAACTATGACAAATTTAGCTACAAAACAATCTCTCCATCCTCTCAAGGATTGCCTACGCTGGTACTGAATGGAGCCATAAAGAAGCAGGCTTGCCGAAACCGGTTTGGCTCAGTGGATAGAGCGTCGGTCTGCGGACTGGAAGGTCCCAGGTTCGATTCCAGTCAGGGGCATGTACATTGGTTGCGGGCACATCCCCCGGTGGGGGGTGTGCAGGAGGCAGCTGGTCGATGTCTCTCTCTCATCGATGTTTCTAGCTCTCTATCCCTCTCCCTTCCTCTCTGTGAAAAATCAATAAAATATAAAAAAAAAAAAAGAAGAAGAAGCAGGCTCATACCAGAAGGGCGAAAATAAGAGACTGAAAATAACAAATGTTAGCAAAGATGTGGAATATGTAGAACTCTCATACACTGCTGGCAGGAGTGTAAATTGGTACAACTTTGAAAGATTGGCAGAAACTACCAAAGTGTAATAGGCTGAACTGTGTCTCGCCAATTCATATGTTGAAGTCCTAACCCCAATACTTCAGAAGATGACTGTATTTGGATAGGGCATTTAAAGGAGATTAAGATTAAATGAGGTCACGAGGGTGGGCCCTAATCAATATGACTAATCTATAATAATAAAAGCATAATATGCAAATCGACTGAACAGAACGACTTTCCAGGCGACCATGCTATGACACGCACTGGCGCCAGGCCAGCCAAGGTGGGTGCCATGTGACTGGTCGGGGGGTAGGGAGGAGGGGGCTGCCATCACTCCACGATCGCCCCACAGGGGGAGGTCCAGGCTACCAGCCAGCAGGGCGATCAATCGAGGGGCTCCGTGGAACTGGGGAACCCAGGGTGTGTGGCAGCACCAGGCAAAGGCGGGTGCGGGCAGGGGCCGGGGCTGGGGCTGCAAGAGCCGGGGCTGCAAAGGCAGAAGCTGGGGGAAGGAAGGCCTACCCTTGCATGAATTTTGTGCATCGGGCCTCTCGTGTCCTTATAAGACAGAGAGATTAGGACACAGACATGTACAGAAGAAAGACCATATGAAAACATCAGAAGATGGTTATCTGCAAGGAAAAAGAGAAGCTTCTAAAGAAACCAACCCTGCTGACTCCTTGATCTTGAACTTCTAGCCTCCAGAATTATGAAAAAATAAATTTCTGTTGTTTAAGTCATCCAGGCTGTGGTATCTGTTAAAGCAGCCCTAGCAAAAGAATACAGATACATACTCTAAAACTCAGCCTTCCTCTCTTCTGTATTAACTCAATGGAAATGTGTACTCATACAGTTTTATTTGCAACAGCCATAAACTACACTGTACACAAATGCCCATCAATAAGTTAAAAATAGTCTAGCTACTGTAGCCCAGTGGTTAGGCATCGACCTATGAACTAGTAGGTCATGGTTCAAATCCCAATCAGGGCACATGCCTGGGTTGGGGGCTCAATCCCCAGTGCGGGGCGTGCAGGAGGCAGCCGATCAATAATTCTCTCTCATCATAGATGTTTCTGTCTCTCTCCTGCTCCCTTCCTCTCTCAAAAGAAAAGAAGTTAATAAATACATTCTAGTATTTCACATAATAGAATACTACTGAGCAATGAAAATGGAATTGCTACTACACACAACACAAAATGTCACAAACAATATTGAGTCATAGAAACCAGATGCAGAATAGTACATAGTATATGATTCCATGTATACAAAAGCTCAAATCAGACAAAATTAAGTGTTAAAAATCATCAGACTCATTACTGGGGAGGAGGGAATGATAATGACTTGAAGGAGGCACAAGGGAACTTCTGAGTTTATGGAAATTTTCAAGTTCACTTATTTGTGCACTTTTCCATATGTATGGTTCTACTTCAAATTCTAAGTTTATAAAATATAGTAATGATAAATTACTGAAAATTAAGGGCAACATGCTACTTATCCAGTGTCACCATGGCAAATAAACCTTATTCTGGAACGGGATGCATCATTAGGCTCTTTACCTACTGCCATTAAACATTTGAAAAATATAGAGTCTTATGATCCCCAGGAGATCATTTCCAGCTTCTCATCTCTGAGTGTTTATTAGAAGTCCCGAAGGTCAAAGAATCCAAGAGTGTTCAGTCCCTTCCACAGTTAAATTCTCACACCATATTTTGTATTCAATTTCATAAAGGAAGGTATTAAGGTATATATTCATAGGAAGAAAATAACCAGTTAACACCTTGGTCTTCCTCTAGGTCAGGGGTGGGGAACCTTTTTTCTGCCAAGGGTCATTATAACATCATTCATGGGCCATACAAAATTATCAACTTAAAAATTAGCCTGCTATATTTGGTCAAACATTTAATTAACTCACCCCTAATGCTTTGGCAGGGCCAGACATTCCCCACCCCTGCTCTAGGTAATGAATTTAATTTTTCTTCTTTTTACTTCTGTATTTTCCTAGCTTCCCTCCCCCTCTCCCATAAGAACTGACATTTAATAATCAGCGAAAGAGAACGTCATTTAACTAAAATTATGGGAGAAAGATACATTTTTTATAAGCAGTCAAATGCTGAGGCCTTTATGGCAGTCATGTATAATAAAAAAGACAGGATGGTGCTTCAGGAAGAACACCGAGCTATGTTTCAACAGACCTAGATTAGCATTCTGGGTAGCTGGGCCACCTGAGCACCCAGCCTCAGTCATCTCAGACAGAAAATACAGAAATGGCTACCCCTTTAAGCCTACACAGTTGTTGGGAGCATTAAATGAAATCCTATCCAAATTGCAAGCACTACACAAATATTAGAAAGCATTTAAAAATAAATACTGTGTAGGAAGATTTCTACAAAACATTAATGGTCTTTAACAACCATCAGAGGATTTAAGAGCGACACTTAACCTGTGGGCTACTCAGATGACCCAGTTACTTCAGGGATTCCCAGATTTGTAGGTGCATAGAGAATTGTTGGTAGACTGATTAAATACCATATGTAATAGGCACATATTAAAGTCTATGTTGCTACGGGTTTTTTTTTTTAAATTCATAGTAGCTTTGCCATGTAGTCTCAAGTAACTCAAACTAAAAGGTTTGTCATATGGAAATAAATTTTTTTAATTAAAATTGCATACAAAGACTGGAGACCAATGATATAACTACTTATAATGCAATTTTTTAAAAATTAAAAAAAATTTTCAAATTCAAGCTTACATCCAATATTATTCTGCATTAATTTCAAATGTACCACAATGTAATTGTTAAAGGATTCCTGAACTGAGCTGGATAACGCCAGGAAAGTAGTAGTAAGAAGCAAGGCATCTTTTCTTGAAAGAGAAGGGGAAAACAGAGCCAGCCAGCCGCTCCTTCACTGTATCTGACAGCAGTCACACAAGTGCATTTGAGAATCAAGCAAGTTACAGAATTCCTAACACTGCCCAGTGCCAAGGCCTCCCTTAATACGCTTCCTCAGATTTGTTCTGTACTGACACAAAGCAGTCCTAGGCGACCAGGAAATGGACAACAGAATCAGTCAGACTGATATCCACGGTAGTGATGACATCACCTAAACAGGGAGCCATAGGCAAGGCTTAAGGTCCCCTGCATTAAGTACTGCATCTTCAGGCAAATGAACAAGGTCAATACTGTATGTCACCACTGGACCCAATATCCAAGCTCTCTTTCTTCCCCAAAAAGACATTTTGCAAGTAGCTATTCTTAAATTTGATTTTGAAATCCGACTGGAGTACTAAAATTGAAACTAGTCAGAAACACTGCTAAAAAGCCTGTTCTGATTTTACCCACCACATCACTTTTACCACAATCACCACTGAGAAGTTTTAAAACATAAATGCAAACTATTATTTCTGTGTATAATGCCTATGTGGGGAGAAAACAGAAAATGTGAGAGTAAATAACTGAAAATATAGACATATTGCAGAACGTTGCTGCAGCAAACTGCAGACAAACATAGAGATCTATGAGATGGCATTAATAGGTAAGTGCCTAATAACACATAGGAATGGATGCCTGGAATACATGGCAATGTTACATGGGAGGTTAAGAGTCAGCAGAAAGTCAGTGGGTACAAAATGGGATGGAAGGGAGTAGTTAATTTTTAAAGCTTCAGTCTCCTTTAGAAAATTGCGTCAGTACCAAGGGGAACCACTCTTGAGTCTTACTCAGGGAGGACTCCTCTCCTTACTTCCCTGGAAGACCTTACCTGTAACTCTAAGTTCAATATCTGGTCAAATCTTTCTTAGCTATATGTGTTGAATTATATAAATGG
The DNA here is from genome assembly GCF_951640355.1 of Cnephaeus nilssonii. NCBI lineage: Eukaryota > Metazoa > Chordata > Mammalia > Chiroptera > Vespertilionidae > Cnephaeus > Cnephaeus nilssonii. The sequence goes on along the minus strand of NC_137082.1, from coordinate 66,388,091 downwards.
AATATTAAGACAATTTATCACAGCAATAATGGTAAATATGTCAAATCTCAGAGAGGAACAGTGCATAAGACAACTGTCACATGTGTGTGGTCTGGGGTCTGGGTTTGCTACATTTTTGCATAGAAAGGCTAATATCAAATCAAATGTTAGGGCAGAAAATGTTATTAGTGCAGATGTCTTTAGAGATTTATTCAAAGCTAATCAAAAATCAAAACCTTTTTGCATCAGTTGGTTGTGGGGTCGGGAATTGAATTCAAAGACACACTTTTATTATAAAGCAATGCTTTTTAATTATGGGGTTTGTTAATTATGGGGTTTGGGGGCTTAGATCCAGTTGCTGCAAACTTAAATGAAAATAAAAATGTTGCCCCAAGTGGTTGCTAACAATTATCTGGAGGGATATACTATAAAAACCATTTTTAGTACCTTCTCCTACATTCCACCTTTGTTTGTTTACTCTGCAGTTCTATAAATGTAAACTCAGATCCCCTTTTAATGAAGAGGGAGCCAAAGAGTTGTGGGAGATGGGTGGCATACGATTTATCTAGGTCAGTGATGGGCAACCTTTTGAGCTTGGTGTGTCAAACTTCGCCAAAAAACTGAGCATAACTCGGGTAGTGTGTCACTTTGAGGAAAAAACATTATTTCGCAAATGTTTCATCCTCAGGAGCAGCAAATATTTCATCCTTGGCATGCGGCCGCCTCAGTGGCCGCGTGTCATCAGAAATGGCCACGCGTGTCAGTGCTGACACGCGTGTCATAGGTTCGCCATCACGTGTCATAGGTTCGCCATCACTAATCTAAGATGATGCTGGTACTGTGGCTAGTAGGCACTACATTAAACTTTCCTCATCAGATGAAGAAGAAAAAATCCAGCATGCCAAATGTGTCTTTGTTCAAAGGGCGCTGCAACAGCTAGCATCTGCAGCGTTAAATGGCAGGACATGAACTCCCTCCCACCAGAGCAAAAGGAGAAACAAGCTTATTGTTGAAGGTTACTCTTCAAAAAACATGATCAATTAGAAACCGTAATATTCTCTTCCATACTCTCTTTAAGAGCAAATCATACAAATGCTGTTAAATTAACAAAGCCTTCAAGTTAGCCAAAACACTGGATTACTATGGATTTACTCGCAGAGATAAGAAACAACTCCTCTTTCCAAAAGCCTCAAGTTCTACAGCCAAGCCATTCCACAACAAAATGCTTGGCCATGATCACTCACCATTTTTTATTTTTATTTATTTTTATTATTTTTATTTTTTAAATATATTTTATTGATTTTTTTACAGAGAGGAAGAGAGAGGGATAGAGAGTTAGAAACATCGATGAGAGAGAAACATCGATCAGCTGCCTCTTGCACAACCCCTACTAGGGATGTGCCCGAAACCAAGGTACATGCCCTTGACCGGAATCGAACCTGGGACCCTTCAGTCCGCAGGCCGACGCTCTATCCACTGAGCCAAACTGGTTTCGGCGACTCACCATTTTTTAATTCCTTGAGGACGGGAACAATGACTGTCTCCCTGAGTCAATATCCAGCAATGCCTGATACATGGCAGATACTCAAAACATTTGATGACTAAATGAAAAGGTGCTTATCATACTCTCCTCTAAACTTTAACATATTACTTATAGCTACCATACTTATTACTCACTTTAAATATATTAGGCTGGGTAGCAAAGTTAAAAAAAAAAAAAGAGCCCAGCCAGTGTGGCTCACTGGTTGAGCATTGATCTATGAAACAGGAGACCCCGGTTCGATTCCCAGTCAGGGCACATGCCCGGGTAGTGGCTCAATCCCCAGTGTGGGGCATGCAGGAGGCAACCAATCAAAGATTCTCTCTCATCATTGATGTTTCTCTCTCTCCCTTTCTCTCTGAAATCAATAAAAATACATTTTTTTAAAAAGAAATTAGAATTGTAATACTAAGCTTGAGTTTGGATAGTATCTTCAGATGTACTCACAACTTGACCCTGGCTGGGTAGCTCATGGTTAGAGCATCGTCCAGATATGCCAAGGTTGCAGGTTGGATCCTTGGTCAGGGTACATACAAAAATCAACCAATGAACGCATAAATAAATGGAACAACAAATCACTGTTTCTCTCTCTCTAAAAATCAATAAATAAAAATTACAAAACAAAACAAAAAAAGAAATATTTACAACTCCCTTTCCAGTTCTTAGACTTACATCTGAACAAACTCTCCCAAGTCTGAAGAGAGAAACACACTAATAGGGGACTATTATTCCACGGATGAGAAGTCATACAGCTAATAAGCTGCTTAAGTCACAAGCAAGAGACAAAAGCCTATTCTTTTGGAATCCAAAGAGAAGATATAGTTATTTTCAACAAGAAAGAACCTACTAGCTATACACCATGTACTAAGGTTTTAAGAAAGGTCGACGTGGCAGGATAGCCAGGCCTACTTCATTTGACAAAAGATTTAGGTAACAAAAATTTTCAAACTCAATTAAGTACTTTGCTAGAATTCTAGAGTTCCTAATTTACTGGCATTACACTACAAAAAGATGTGTTAAAAGTCACAACTGAAAACAAGAGTGTTTTATGGCTTTAAGGTAGAACTAATTTTACCAAAGGAGGGTTTCAAATGACATTACTAGAAAAGAAAGGAGACAGAGAGAGGGAGACAGGCAGAGACCAGGTGGCAAAAGATAAATCACAAGCTTCAGGGTCATGGGAAAGCTCTGTACCCACAGACTGAGTACAGTGCTCTGGAGTTTGACGGCCTGCGCTTGAATCTCTGCTCTGTAACTTACCAGCTGTGTGACATTAGACAAATGACAACCTCTCTGTTCTCTGATTTCCCTATCCATAATGGGCACAATAATGGTATTTTATAACGGTTGTTCTGAGAATTCAAGATAATCTCTGCAACGATCTTGCCATGCTGCACAGCATATTATAAGTAGTCAAATGTTTTGTTATTATTATTCTCCATTTTCCCACTTTGAGGAACCATTATGCAGCAAGACGGCCGCCGACGCGCGGCTGTAATTCAAACACAGCTCTACAGCCAACCACCACCTTTCCCCCCAGTAAGTGTGACAACTTCTTTCAGGGTTTACTGCAACATGTTTATGATAAAAAGTTCCCTGCCTCCCAGAGCCAGAGGCGTGTCACATGTATACAAGTGTTTGAGGCGAGCCCAGTGCATGTGACCTGACTCACTGCCTTTATTCAGGGGACCTCTCGCACTACAAGAGTCAGGGCCTGTCCAACTGAAGAGGCAGAGAAGTGGCTCAGACCTGGGCGACTTTAACAATGCTCCCGCGGGATGGAGACTCGGTCCCCACCCGACACAACAGCTGGGGATCGGCTCCGACACCTTCCCGATCGCCGCTCCCAGGAACGCAACCGGCTAGCGCGTCTCCCCGCCGCACACGGCTCCCAGCGGCCACCGAGTCAGGGAACCTTCCCGGGTTTCCAGTCTGGACGCCACCAGTAAACAAGGCGTCCGTGACCGCCGGCCAGGGGTCGGCCAGCCGGCCAGAGGTCACAGCCGGCAACCTCTGACCTCTCCCAGGCCGGGCCTGCTCCTGAGGCCGGAGCGCCGCGGCCTCTCCGCGCCCAGCGCCGGCCGGACCCGGAGCCTGCCCAAGAGAAGGATGACGCGAGGCCTTGGCGACTGAGGGGCTGAGGAGGGGGATGGGGCCAGGCAGCCGGCCGCGCTGGGCCCGCGGCTTACCTCGGCCGCTCCGCTGGGGGCTCCGAGCCGGGCGTGTCACAAGGGCTCCCGCCGAGAAGGAGGTGCAAGGGAGGACGGGGACAGGGAAGTCCAAGTTCCAATTCCAGCAGACTCTTCGGCGATCTCCCAAGGCTCCAGCACCAATGCAGCCGCCGCCTTGGGCTTTAAGGCCAAGACTCCGGCTCCGCTCCCACTTCCGCCACCGCCGCCGCCCCGAGCGGAAGTACCTGTCACGAGGAGCTCGACGTCAAGGGTGCGGGGAAGGAGCCCCGCCTCGACCTTGCGTCACGCTCTGGCAGCCTCCGGCCTGGGTCTGGGTCACGTGGGACAAACATGTCTGCTCCCAGTGGTTATCGCCATCTTGGAGGCTCCTGCAAGGAAAAGGACGGCGCCATGTTAAATCCAGACGCCTGTTGAAGCCATCCTCTAGCTCCCCCGGAATAATGAATGCGGGGGGTGCGGGGAGGGGGTGTGTGCGCGAAGAAGTAGGATGGAAACGAGGGTAAACTGCACCTTCCATTAGTGTCCATTTCCCCGCAGGCACTGATCAGCCAAACAAGTAATCCTGTGTGCCCAGAGCTGATCATGATCAAAGTTTGCTCTTCTAGGAAAGGCTTTCCCAGGGAGAAATCTGAGTAGTGGGAGACAAGACAGTGGTTATTTCACGAATTTATAGCAGGGTGAGGAAGAGCATCCATGTCTACAGTACTCAGCACATACTATACAACCATACTGCACCTTTGGGGTCTCCATTTGTCCTTACTTGAACCACTTGAGGGAAGATTATTTTTGCCGAGTTTTGCAAATAGGGAACTGAAACCCAGCACAGGTCACTTGATCTAGCTCACACAGTAAGTGTTAGTGCAGGGATTTGAACCAAGTATGGCTGATGCCAACGTGTGTGATGTTTCTAGTAAACTGGAAATGACTGCACCAATGATAGCAGAGTGATGGAGACACGGAGGTGAATTAGACATTAGCAGAAAATTTTGTCTGGCAGAAGACTGAGGACTTATAAAAACATTAATTCATAATTTGTGGCCCAATTTTGGATTTTTACAGGTTGACCTCTGAAGCTGCTTGCAGTGCATAACTTTGCCCTTTTGGGCTCTGAAACTGCTTGCAGAGCCAGCAGCTCACAGGCCCCCCCTCACCCCCCCCTGGTGATTGTACTGTGATAAACTTCACTCCTGGAATCATTGCTAAATAATAGTCCCTATTGGCTCTAGCCAGGTAGCTCAGTTGGTTAGAGCATCGTCCTGATACATTAAGGTCCTGAGTTCAATCCCCAATTAGGACACATACAAAAATCAACCAATGAATTCATAAGCGGAACAACAGCCCCACCAGCGTGGCTCAGTGGTTGAGCGTAGACCTATGAACCAGGAGGTCATGGTTTGATTCCCCGTCAGGGCACCACCACCACCAACAACAACAACAATAAGTGGAACAACAAATTGATGTTTTTCTCTATTCCTCCCTCTCTCTCTAAAATCAATCAATCAATAATAATAATAATACTCCCTGTATTATAATTGTGTGATCAAAGACAGCCTTTTTCTTCTGTAGGCCTGGGCTGAAACTAATACTTGATAAATGCTTAGTCACATACTATCCATTGTTCTCACCTCACAACTCCTCTTCCTTCATCACTGAGTCAGCAGTTACCCCACCAATCAGAAAACAAATGATGTAAGTTTATGGTTTTGTTTCCCCTAGCAACTCATCTCTTTGGTCAGCAGTTCCTTGCAACCTTTACCTTTATACCTCTTTTTAAATTTATTTTTCATTTTTAATCTTCATTCGAGGGCATGTTTGGAGAGAGGAATGGGAGGGGGTAGAAAAAGAGAGAGATGGGAACATTGATGTGAAAGAGAAACGTCAATCAGTTGCCTTTTGTATGTTCCAAGACTGAGGATCAAACCTGCAACTCAGGTATGTGCCCTGGCCGGGACTTGAACTGACAACCTTTCGGTGCATAGGACGATGCTCAACCAAGTGAGCTACTCCAGCCAAGCACTAAATATCCTTTTTAAAAGTTATATCTGGGCATTTGTTTACAAGAGCTCTTAGGAGTGTGGAGCAGCTTACCCCATCTGAACACATTAACATCTACTCAGAACTTCATCTTTAACAGCAAGCTCTTCTCATAATCTTTTCCTATCTTAGTTCATACAAACTTCATTCTTTCAGTTGCTTATTCCAAAAAATTTTTAACTATTCTTGACTCATGTAGTGGGTTGAATAGTATCAAAGTAAGAAATATTCAAACCTTTGAAGAATTTTTGTCAGTTTATTTGGGCCAAACTGTTGACAATTGCCAGATTGAGCTAATGCTCTGTAGAATGGCAGTTTTGCACATTTTTAAAAAATATGTTTACATATTTATTGATTTCAGAGAGGAAGGGAGAGGGAGAGAGAGATAGAAACATCAATGATAAGAATCATTGATCCGCTGCCTCCTGCATGCCCCCTACTGGGGATAGAGCACACAACCCAGGCATGTGCCATTGGCTGGAATCGAACCTGGGACCCTTCAGTCCGCAGGCTGACGTTCTATCCACTGAGCCAAACCTTACTTTTTAAAAGATATTTTTATTGTTTTTTAAAAAATACATTTTTATTGATTTCAGAAAGGAAGGGAGAGGAAGAGGGAGATAGAAACATCAATGATGAGAGAGAACCATCGATCAGCTGCCTTCTGCACGCCCCCCACTGGGGATCAAGCCCACAACTGGGCATGTGCCCCTGACTGGAGTCAAACCCGGGACCCTTTAGTCCACAGGCCAATGCTCTATCCACAGAGCCAAACCAGGCTGCACCTTATTTTTAAAAAACATTTTTAAATTGCTTTTAGAGAGGAAGGGAGAGGAAGAGAGAGATAGAAACATCAATGATGAGAGAGAATCATAGATTGACTGTCTCCTGCACACCCCACACTAGGGACCAAGCCTGCAACCCAGGAATGTGCCCTGACTAGGAATTGAACCATGACCTCCTGGTTCATAGGTCCACACTCAAATACTGAGCCACACCAGCCGGGCTTGCGCTTTATATTATACATTACAATCAAAAGAGAAGACATATGCAGGTTACATGAAATCCATTGGTGATATATTAGGGAGGTGGGGGAAAGTAAAGAGGGGAACCTCTGGGATTGGTTAGACACATACTTCTTTTACATAGGTGGATATAGGCTACTTAATAGACAACAATTGGCTCAATAACAACGAGGGGATTTCTGGTCTCCATAGAATGATGCCTGTGCTTTGAGGGGTTCGAAGAAAGGAAAATTACATTGACATTACAACAATATGTTATGGTAGATACAAAAAGATAATAGATAGGCTCAGTTCAGGCAATGATTGACCTTTATCAGGGAAGATACTGGCCTAGGACATGACTCCCCACCATAAACTGCTTTTAAAGTTTTAATTTCAGATCATCCTTTTGGTTATTTTAAGTCTCTGAGTTTGCAAGGCCGCCATGCAGGCCTTTCCTGAGCTAGTCAGGTTAGCATGTGGCCCATTTTCATCCACAAAAGATATATCCACATCCAGATATATCCACATCTGGAACCTGTGGATGTAACCTGATTATCCAGGTGTGCCCTAAATCCAATGACAAGTGTTTTTATAAAAGACACACAGAGTACAAACAAAGAGAAGTCCATGTGAAGATGGAGTCAGAGACTGGAATGAGTAGCCACAAGCCAAAGAATGCCAATAGCCACCAGAAGCTGAAAGAGTCACTGAAACAGGAGGGGGGCACTTTTATTTTGGACTTTTGTATTTGAGATGTATTTGAAAAGGTACATTTCTTGCATTTTAAGTCACCAAGTTTGTGATGATATATTTCAGCAGTCCTAAGAAACGAATTCAACTCCCCTCTATCTCTTGTACCCCTCATCCATACCCTTCAAAAGATAACCAGAATATGACTTGTCACTCTCTCTGCCACTGTTTGGTCTGAACCTCCATCATTTCTCACCTGGATTATTGAAATAACTTTGGTTTTCTGCTTCACCTCATCTCCTGCCAATTCTCAATACAGCAGCCAGAGTAAAAGTCATTGTCCTGCTTGGAATCTTCCCATAGATCAAGTAAAAACTAAAGGCTTTACAAGCAAAGGTCCTACCCCATCTGACCCCAAAATACCTCTTTGACCTCATCTCTTTCTAATGTCTCCTCTGACCAGTCTATTCAAACTATACAAATTTAAGAAAAGAGAAGGCACACATCTAATTCAGGCCTTTGCAGTTGTATTTCTTTCTGTCTGGCCACTCCTTCACTTTACTCAGGTCTTAAATGTTACCTTTTCAGTGAGACTGGCCTTCCCTATTTAAAACTGAAGTTCCCCACCCAGCTGGTATGGCTCAGTGGTTGAGCATTGACCTGTGAACCAGAAGGTCATGGTTCAATTACATAGTCAGGGCACATGCTGGGTTGTAAACTCGATCTCCAGTGTGGGATAAATAGGAGGCAGCCAATCTATGATTCTCTCTCATCATTGATGTTTCTATCTCTCTCCCTCTCCCTTCCTCTCTGAAATCAATAAAAATATTAAAAACCAACCAATCAACCTGAAGTTCCTCTTTCTATCATCACTAGATACAAAAACACCCACTTGCTATCTCCCTTCCTGATTTTTTGTTTCTTTATATTGCTTACTTGTTTTCTTATTGTCCATCTCCCCATCTAGAATGGCAGTTCCATAAGGGTGTTTTTTTGTTTGTTTGTTTTTGTTTTTTGTCTATCTCATTCATTGCTATATCCCTGATTCCTAGAACAGTGCTGGGAACAGAATTGGGAACAGTGCTCACTGAGTACCACTTACAGAGTATTCAGAGGAATGGAAATGGGAAGTAGTCTCAAAGGCAAAGAATTATGATAATTCCACTCCATTCTGCAGCCATTAAAAATGCTAGGTATGCCCGGCCAGCATGGCTCAGTGGTTGAGCATCGACCTGTGAACCAGGATGTCACAGTTCGATTCCCAGTCAGGGCACACGCCCGAGTTGCAGGCTCCATCCCCAGTGTGGGGTGTGCAGGAGGCGGCCAATCAATGATTCTCTCTCATCATTTATGTTTATTATTAAAAAATATATTTTTATTGATTTCAGAAAGGAAGGGAGAGAGATAGAAACATCAATGATGAAAATCATTGATTGGCTGCCTACTGCATGCCCCCTACTGGGGATCAAGTCCGAAACCCTGATATGTGCCCTTGACCAGATTGAACCTGGGACCTTCAGTCTGCTAGGGCTGATCATTGATGTTTCTATCTCTCCCTCTCCCTTCCGCTCTGAAATCAATAAATATATATAAATATATTTTTAAATGCTAGGTTCAAAGATAAAGTAACAACTAGAAAACACAAGAAAAGGCAGAGCACAAAACTAAAAAGAGGAAAATAAAGAGACTTGTGAACCCCCAGTCTTCTAAGAAGCTGACTGAGAAGTTTATTCAGATGCAAATGTAGGCTATTTTTTATGGAAAAGAAAGACTCAGAAAAAACCAATGAGCCAAGAGGGTGAACTCAACAGCTGCAGAGAGTCATTTCCAGGGAGCAAAATTAGACCTTACACAAAGAATTGACAATATGGGCCCAACTAGATTTCAGAATTGCTATGACCCAGTGGTAACTATATCACTCCTATTTTTCAGCTTTTTTAACAGAAGTGTTGGGCAACTCCAGCCCTTTAAAAAAATTTCTTTTTTTTATTTTTTATTTTAAAAATATATTTTATTGATTTTTTACAGAGAAGAAGAGAGAGGAATAGAGAGTTAGAAACATCGATGAGAGAGAAACATTGATCAGCTGCCTCCTGCACACCCCCCACTAGGGATGTGCCTGCAACCAAGGTACATGCCCTTGACCAGAATCAAACCCAGGACTCTTCAGTCCGCAGGCCGATGCTCTACCCACTGAGCCAAACTGGTTAGGCTCATCAGATATTTTATTCACTCCATTTTTAGATTCACTTGTTGATAGATATGTATTTGTTGTTCATAATTTTTATCTTTACCTTTTTTTTCTTCCTCTTCTTAAAGAATACCCTTCAGCATTTCATATAATACTGGTTTGGCAGTGATGAATTCCTTTAGCTTGTTCTTATCTGTAAAGCTGTTTATCTGCCCTTCAATTTTAAATGATAGCTTTGCTGAGTAGAGTAATCTTGGTTGTAGGTTCTTGCTATTCATCACTTTGAATATTTCTTGCCACTCCCGTCTGGCCTGCATAGTTTCTTTGAGAAATCAGCTGACAGTCGTATGGGTACTCCCTTGTAACTAACTGTTTTTCTCTTGCTGCTTTTAATATTCTCTCTTTGTCTTTTGCCTTTGGCATTTTAATTATGATGTGTCTTGGTGTGGTCCTCTTTGGATTCCTTTTGTTAGGGGTTCTCTGCACTTCCTGGACTTATAGGTCTATTTTTTTCACCAGGTAGGGGAAGTTTTCTGTCATTATTTCTTCACATAGGTTTTCAATATCTTGCTCTCTCTCTTCTCGTGGCACTCCTATAATTCGGATGTTGGTATGCTTGAAGTTGTCCCAGAGATAGTTGCACTATCTTCATATTTTGGATTCTTTTTTCTTTTTGCTTTTCTGATTGGGTGTTGTTTGCTTCTTTGTATTTCAAATCTTTGACTTGATTCTTGAGATCCTCTTGTCTGCTGTTGGATCTCTGTATATTATTCTTTATTTCAGTCAGTGTATGCTTAATTTCTAGTTGGTCGTTTTTTATATCCTTGAGGGTCTCACTAAATTTATTGGAAGTTTCTAGAAGATTATTTTTAAAATATATATATTTTATTGATTTTTTACAGAGAGGAAGGGAGAAGGATAGAGAGAGTCAGAAACATCAATGAGAGAGAAACATCAATCAGCTGCCTCCTGCACACCCCCTATTGGGGATGTGCCCACAACCAAGGTACATGCCCTTGACCGGAATTGAACCTGGGACCCTTCAGTCCGCAGGCCGACGCTCTATCCACTGAGCAAAATCGGTTAGGGTTAGAAGATTCTTGAGTAACCTTATAACTGTGGTTTTGAACTCTTTATCCAGTAGTTTGCTTTCCTCCCTTTCTTTCATTTGTGACCTGTTTCTTTGTCTCTGCATTTTGGCTGCTTCCCTGTGTTGATAGAGTGGCTTTGTGTGCTAGGTGTCTTATAGGGCCCAGTGGCTCAGCCTCCCTAATTACCTGAGGTGGATACTCTTGGTGCACCCCTTTGTGGGCTGTTTGCAGTCTTGTTGTAGTTAAGCCTTGATTACTGTTGGTATCACTGGGAGGAATTGACCTCCAGGCCAATTGGCTGTGAGGACCAGTTGTGTCTACAATGGGAGAACTTCTGTGCTGGAGACACCCTTATGGGGCATAACTTGCTTCAGTGGGGCTTTGGAGCTCACTGAGTCTCCCCCCTGAGTGTGTCTCTTGTGGATGTGAAGAGTTGTAATCTGGATGGTCTCACTCTGACTACTGGGTACACTGGCTCTTGGATCTCCAAGGAGGTGCAAAGTCAGCCACTGCCTGAGGCCACCCAGCAGGAGCTACAGAGAGATCTGCAAATCCTCATCTTTGTTTGGGGTTTTGAGGTGCCCAGCTATGAAGCAATGCAAGCTGCTGTGGAGCCTTGGGACTTCTTTTTGGAAGCTCTGGGGCTCTCTGACCCAGCTGCAGTTTGTTAGGTCTTAGATTGCAAAAGGCCAGGCCATTTATATGCAAAAGCCTCTGCCCACAGCTTGGGTGGGGTTGTAAATTGGGTGAGGCGGGGTCTCAGGGAATCACCAGGGCGGAGCCAACAGCAATGACTGACCATCAGCCCTGCCCTGAAGAGGCCCCTGGGTCTCTGTGTCCAGCAGCACCTTGCAGGGACAATGATCGCTGCAAGCACCTCTGAGAGAAAGCTGCCCTCGCGTTCCGGCCCAATGCCAGACAGTCCAGTTTCTCTCCATATGAGTCTGGGTCCCCAGAGTCTTGCCGGGAACTGGAGTTCAGAGCAGTCAGGAGCTTGTATCTCCCTCTCGATGGAAAAAGACAACAGCATAACCTGTTGCCAGCCCCTTTCATGCACACCTCCGTACCTCTGCACTTCACTTCCACACTTCCACACCTCCTACCAGACTCGGTGTGCTTTTCTCTTTCCTTCTAGTTGTAGAATTTCCACTCAGCCAGCCTTCCTGTGGTTCTGGATGATATTCATTTTGTCTTTTAGTTGTAGTTTTGATATGGCTGTGCGTGGCAGCAAGTTCAGGTGTTTACCTATGCCGCCATCTTGGTTGTCCCTCAAAAAAAAAAATTCTTGAAAGTATTACATATGTCCCCCTTTTCCCCCATTGACCCCTCTCCAGCCCACCCCCACCCCAGGCCTTTACCACCCTATTGTCTGTGTCCATAGGCCATGCATATATGCATACAAGGTCTTTGGTTAATTACTTCCCACCCACCCACCCTCCCCCACCTTCCCTCTGAGATTCCACACTCTGTTCCATGTTTCCTTGTCTCTGGATCCACTCCAGTCATCAGTTTATTTTGTTACTTAGATTCCTCATATGAGTAAAGTCATGTGATACTTGTCTTTCTCTGACTGGCTTATTTCGTTTAGCATGATACTTTCCAGATCCCTCCACATGGTATCAGAGGGTAAGAGATCCTTCTTTTTTACTGCTGCATAGTATTCCATAGTATAAATGTATCACAGCTTTTTTATCTACTCATTTACTGATGGTCACTTGGCCTGTTTCCAGATCTTAGCTATTGTAAATTGTGCTGCTATGAACATAGGGGTGCATACATTCTTTCTGATTGGTGTTTCAGGTTTCTTAGGATATATTCCTAGAAGTGGGATCACTGGGTCAAATGGCAGTTCCATGTTTAATATTTTGAGGAAACTCCATATTGTTTTCCATAATGGCTGCACCAGTCTGCATTCCCATCAGCAGTGTACTAGGGTTCCCTTTTTTCCACATCCTCACCAGCACTTGTCATTTGTTGATGGTAGTCATTCTGACAGGTATGAAGTGGTACCTCATTGTCATTTTAATTTGCATCTCTCTGTGACTTTGAGCATTTCTTTTATGTCTCTTGGCCATCTGTATGTCCTCTTTGGAGAAGTGTCTATTTAGTCCTTTGCCCAGTTTTTAATTGGATTGCTTGTCTATCTTCTGTTAAGTTGTATGAGTTTCTTATATATTTTGGATATTAACCCTTTTTCAGATGTATCATTGCCAAATATGTTCTCCCATACAGTGGGCTTCCTTTTCATTTTGTTGATGGTTTCTTTTGCTGGCAGAAGTTTTTATTTGATGTAGTTCCATTTGTTTATTTTCAAAAGTTTCCTTTGTCCTGTCCTAGCCGGTTTGGCTCAGTGGATAGAGTATTGGCCTGCAGACTGAAAGGTCCCGGGTTCGGTTCCAGTCCGTGCACATGCCCAGGTTGCGGGCTCAATCCCCGGTTGGGGGGGGGGGGGGCGGTGCAGAAGGCAGCCAATCAATGATTTTCTCTTATCGTTGATGTTTCTATCTCTCTCTCCCTCTCCCTTCCTCTCTGAAATCAATAAAAATTTATATTAAAAAAAGTTTCCTTTGCCGTAGGAGATGTATCTGTATACATATTGCTATGAGAGATGTCTGAGACTTTGCTGCCTATGGTTTTTTCTAGGATCTTTATAGTTTCATGACTTACATTTAAGACTTATCCATTTTGAGTTTATTCTTATGTATGATGTAAGTTGGTGGTCTAGTTTCATTTTTTGCATGTAACTATCCAATTTTCCCAACACCATTTATTGAAGAGACTGTCTTGACCCCATTGTATGTTCTTGCCTCCTTTGTCAAATATTAATTGAGCGTAATAGCTTGGGTTGATTTCTGGGGTCTCTGTTCTTTTCCATTGGCATATATACCTGTTCTTGTGCCAGTACCAGGCTGTTTTTGTTTTTTTTTTAATATATTTTATTGATGTTTTACAGAGAGGAAGAGAGAGGGATAGAGAGTTAGAAACATCAATGAGAGAGAGAAATCGATCAGCTGCCTCTTGCACAACCCCTACTGGGGATGTGCCCGCAACCAAGGTACATGCCCTTGACCGGAATCGAACCCGGGACCCTTGAGTCCGCAGGCCGACGCTCTATTCACTGAGCCAAACTGGTTTCGACAGTACCAGGCTGTTTTGATTACGATGGATTTTTTTTAAATTGATTTCAGAGAGAAAGGGAGAGGAGAGATAGATAGAAATACCAATGATGAAAGAGAATCATAAATCAGCTGCCTCCTGCACGCCCCACACGGGATCAAGCCCGCAACCTGGGCATGTGCCCTTTACTGGAATCAGACCTGGGACCCTTCAGCCCACAAGCCAATGCTCTATCCACTGAGCCAAACTGGCTAGGGCTGTTCTTTCTTTCTTTCTTTTTTAAAAATATATTTTTATTGATTCCAGAGAGGAAGGGAAAGGGAGAGAGATAGAAATATCAATAATGAGAGAGAACCATTGATCGGCTGCCTTCTGCACACCCCCTACTGGGGATGGAGCCTGCAACCCAGGCGTGTGTCCTTGGCCAGCATTGAACCCGGGACCTTTCAGTCCGCAGGCTGATATTCTATCCACTGAGCCAAACCACCTATGGCTATTCTTCTTTCTTGATTGCTGCGGCAGGCCTGATCCCCGGTTGCGCTTGTGCGCGCGTGTGTGTATGTGTGTGTGTGTGTGTGTGTGTGTGTAAGGCAACTGATTGAAGGCAACCAATTGAATGTGTCTCTCTCACATTGATGTTCCTCTTTCTCTGTCTCTCCCACTCCCTTCCATTTGCTCTAAAAAAAAAATCAATGGAAAAAGTATCCTCAGGTGAGGATTATCAAAAATAAAATAAAAATAAATTGGTAAAACCTTTTGGCAATGGGCTAATTACTTTAAAAGAAAAAATATATACAGATTTACTTTAGAGATTTTACAAGTGGAGAGTTTGTCCCACAATAATTTTTATAAAATTTAAGTGATTGATGTGGGTTACTAAGAGTTGACTAGGGAACTGTTAACAGCCAGATCATAAAACTAGGATGGTCAGTTGATAGTTCCTTTAGTTTTCTGCTTGTCCCTAATGTAATAAAAAAAAACCACACAAAGTCATGGTGGCTAAGTTGGTTTCAGCTAGGTGGCTAAGTTGGTTTCAGCATTGTCCTGTACACCAAAAGTTTACAGGTTCAATTCCTGGTCAGGGCATATACCTAGGTTGTGGGTTCAATCCTTAGGGCGCATATGGGAGATAATTGATGTTTCTCCCTTTCTCTCTCTCTAAAGCCAATGAACATATCCTCAGGCAAGGATAAGAAAACAAACAAACTAAAAAACTAAAACACACACACACACACACCAAAACTGGGATCCTGAAAGATCAACTCAATTAACTTCTTTGACCAGGGCAGCAGGGCAAAATTGTTTGAATTGGGGTTCTCAGAGTGTGGAGCAAGTACTCAACCTGACTGTAACCTAGAGGGCAGCATGAAATGATGCCAAGTCTCACAAGAAGGAATTCCTTCCCTCTCCACCTTGTATAATTTCACAGTTGTCTCTCATTCCATTTATAGCAAGTGTTACTTATTTTCCTTTTAAGAGAGTGATATTAAATCTTTTTTCTTATCACATATAATTTTAACTCAGTTGAAAAATGTAAGTAGCCCCACAATGTAAACACTGTGACAAGAGTTCTGGAATGTCTGAAATTTTAGATATAGGGGGTAAGCAAATATTGTCTCAGCTTTCCATATGTGCAGTATCCACATTCCTCTGAGGACAATGAGCGTCAGGAGCCAATTGATGTCATTACTATTGGACAAGTTTCCATATTTTACCTAAACAGAGACAAATGACCCTGACCTGCTTTCACGAAATTTGAGAAAAACCATCTGAGCTGGGGCCCATCATGTACAGATTAGAAGGGGTTTGGGGACCAATGAAACACACCAGAAAATCTTAGTTTTCACCCCTGCCCTCCCCCATCCCAAATAAGTATAATGGATGTGAAGGTGTTGATTCTAATTTAGACACTGATTACATATTATCTGCTTCATTATTTGTAGCACTGGCAGCTACTTTGTAGAATCTATACTAATAAAAGGGTAATATGCAAATTGGTCGGGATGCCCTCACACAATGACCGAACAGCTTACTGCGTGGAGCGATCAGGCCAGCGGGGGGGGGGGGGGGGCGGTCAGTGAGGAAGACCAAATGACCGAACAGCAGGCTGCAATGGGCGACCAGGCTGGCAGGGGAGGCAGTGAGGGGCGACCACAGGCTGGCAGGGGGGGCAGTGAGGGGCGATCCAACAACCAAACAGCAGGCTGTGTGGGACAACCAGGCCGGTGTGTGTGTGGGGGGGCAGAGAGGGGTGACCAGGCCGGCAGAGGGGAGCAGTGAGGGGCAACCAGGCCAGGAGGGGGGGCAGTTGGGGGTGGCCAGGCTGGCGGGGGGGGGGGGCAGTGCGGGGCAACCAGGCCAGTGGGGGGGGGCAGTTAGGGGCAACCAGGCCAGCAGGGGGTGCAGTTAGGGGTGATCAGGCCAGCAGGCAGAGGAGGCTAGGGGTTCAGGCCTAAACCGGCAGTCGGATATCCCCCGAGGGGTTCCAGATTCGAGAGGGTGCAGGCTGGGCTGAGGGGACACCCCCATGCACGAATTTCGTGCACCATGCCTCTAGTATTGCATATTGAACCACAGTCTGCCTGACAACAAATATTGGAGGAAAGAGAATTTTAAAATTAGCTAAATAAAATGTTGCCATTTGAGCAAAGAATTAATCCCGGGGCCTTTTGCAGAAAGACCCTAACCAAAAATCTTCCAGAGGAACATTTTGTAAAGTAGTAGGTTTAAAAAAAAAAAACCCACTGTTTTTATTGATTTCAGAGAGAGCAACGTAGAGGGAGAGAGAGATAGAAACATCAATGATGAGAATCATTGATCAGCTGCCTCCTGCACACCCCCTACCTGCAACCCAGGCATGTGCCCTGACCAGGAATGGATCTGTGACCTAATTCATAGGTCGACGCTCAATTACTGAGCCACACCAGCTGGGTGTGTAAACTAATAGTTTTGTTTGAGATGACAACTCATTTGTGATGCTCTGTTGACATTTTAAAGTATAAAAATCCTATGATGAATGGCACTAACAAAATTTAAAAGCCAAAAAAATATATATATGTAATTATTCAAATACCTGAATTTTGCTGGAGAAAGTAAAACTTATCCATAAGAACATACCAATTAGCCTCTGTCCTCTGCTCCCCCACTAAAAATAAATAAATAAATAAATAAATAAATAAATAAATAAATAACCCTACAATCCCCAAACCAATCCAAAATGTGTAATTTAAAAGAAATAGGTTTTCAGGACCACAACTGAAGAGTTCATCAAGGCTTTGAAGCTGGAGTTTAAAAAATCCCACCTCCTGCCCAGCCAGTATTGCTCAGTGGTTAAGCATTGACTATGAACCTGAAAGTCATGGTTCGATTCCAGATCAGGGCACATGCCGGGGGTGTGGGCTCGATCCCCAGTAGGGTGTATGCAGGAGGCAGCAGATCAATGATTCTCTCTTATCATTGATACTTCTCTCTCTCTCCCCCTTCCTCTCTCTAAAAATCAATAAAATCATGTGTGTGTTTTTAAATCCCACTTCCTGAAAATAACTGACAATCAAGGCACAGAAACTAAGATAATGCTGATTCTTACATGAGCAAACAGCTTGTGAATGGTATAGTCTACTATAGAGGTGCTTGTGCCCGCAGCTACTTTTTACTGTACCAATGACTTTAAATCTGAGCTTAAGCAAGATAGCAGATATGTCCATAAAACTTGAAACAACCGTGTAAAACATTCCTAGGAAGACTAATGAGATTACAATGTGGGGTGGCATTCAAAAGGCTCCACATTCTTGGAAGATCTTTTTCAGCTACTGTGACTTGCTTTGCTTTTTCTCCTCTGTATTGCTGACATCAAGGGCCACAGACAGCAGCCCAGTTCTTAGTCCCCACCACAGCAGAGGCAGGAACAGGGCCAGGTGGCACAAAGCTGGACCAGGCGCCCACCCTGCCCGCTGGGCCCAGCAGCACCAGCAGGTGGGCCATGATACACAATAAGGAACTGTGGCTCTTGATTTTTTTTCTTAATCTCTTCACCTTTTCCCCCGAGTCCCTCAACCCTTTTCCCCTCCAGCAACCATCAGTCTGATCTCCGTATCTATGTATCCCTCCAATTTCTTTTTTAAAAAATATATATTTTTATTGATTTTTTTACAGAGAGGAAGGGAGAGGAATAGAGAGCTAGAAACATAGATGAGAGAGAAACATTGATCAGCTGCCTCCTGCACACTCCCTACTGGGGATGTGCCCAAAACCAAGGTACATGCCCTTGACTGGAATCGAACCTGGGACCCTTCAGTCCGCAGGCTGATGCTCTATCTACTGAGCCAAACTGGTGAGGGCTGTATCCCTCTAATTTCTTAACTGCTATATCTTGAGTGTGAGGTCTGCCAGTTCTGTGTCTCTACCCCTCCTACCAGTCTCGATGTGGCTTCTCTATATCCTTAGTTATAGGATTTCTGTTCAGCTCATCTTCAGGCAGTTCTCAATGAGTTGTTCTGTAGTTTAGTTGTCATTTTGATGTGGTGGTGGCAGGAAGTGAGGACATTTACCTACTTTGTCATTTTGAAGGGGAGTGCCAATAGAAGCTTCTTTTCATATATTACTGAGCTCATCTTTGCAGTATCAGGAAGGCAGTCTCCTGATATATATTGTTGCTCACTGTCTCCAGGTATGCCCTAGTCTGCATGGCCCAACATGGCTTACTGCCTATTAGAAGTAAGAAAAATGCCTCTTTCCTTTTGGAGGACCTAAGTTGTGCATGTTACTTGGTCCCACATCCTATAAGCCAAACTTAATTGTATGACCACACATAGCTGCAAGGGAATCTAAGAAATGTAGTATTTGATCTGGTTGACCATATATCCAGCTACAAATTGAAGATCATGATAATATGAAAAGTAGGTAACTGATTTGCAGCAAAATTAGCATTCTCTTCTACAGTTTCCCATACTGTTTTCCATGAATACCTTTCATGTTTTATAACTTTATATATTTATTTTTTCTGCGTTCATTTATTTTTAATATATCTTTATTGATTTCAGAGAGGAAGGGAGAGGGAAAGAGAGATAGAAACATCAACAACGAGAGAGAATCATTGATTGGCTGTCTCCTGCACGTCCCCCACTGGGGATCAAGCCTGCAATGCAGACCATGTGCCCTTGACCAGAATCGAACCCGGGACCCTTCAGTCTGCAGGCTGACACTCTATCCACTGAGCCAAACCAGTCAGGACTGCATTAATTTTGAAAATATCCCAATAATACTGCATCATCATTTTTATGTTAAATGCATTCATTAGGTTAGTAAACTTAAACCTTTGAACTGTACCGTTTCAAACTTCTTTTTTAAATCCTCACTTGAGTACATGTTTATTGATTTTTAGAGAGAGGAAGGGAGAGAGAGACAAGATAGAGACAGATAGGTAGAGAGAGAGAGAGAGAGAGAGAGAGAGAGAGAGAGAGAGAGAAACATCAACGTGAGAGAGAAACATTGATTGGTTACCTCCGGTACATGCCTCAACTGAGAATTAAACCTGCAACTCAGGCGTGTTTGCTGACCAGGAATTGAGCCCATAACCTTTTTGGTGTATGGGACAGTGCTCCAACAGTTATGTAAACAAAGATAGATGAGAAATACTCTCTGCCCTCTTTGTCTAATGTGGGAGACAAACATGTAAATAAATCATATACACAAAAAGCTATACAAGCCTAGAACAAGACTTTCCCCAGGGGGTAAGAGAAGGCTTCTAAGAAGAGGCAATCCATAGCCCTGGATCAGTTGGTTAGAGCTTTGTTCTGATACGTCAAGGTTGCAAGTTCAATCCCCAGTAGGAGCCCAAACAAGAAACCACCATCGAATGCATAAATACATGAAACAACAAATTGATGTTTCTCTTTCTCTCTCTCCCGTCCTCTCTCTCTAAATATCATTTTTTTAAAAAGAGGCAATCCAAATTCATCTGTTAGAAAAAGCAAGAAAGACCCTCCGAGACAAAGGTAACATCTTGAGCAAAGACATTGAGTGTTGGAAGTACCCCAGTAATTTATTGAATACAGGGTGGATGGGTTGGATGAGTGGCTGGAGATGAGGCTTGAGAGATCAGCTGGGCCCAGGTCTTAGAGGGGAACATGCTTCATAGGTCCAACTTTGGTGGTTACCGTTAACTGGGTCTCATCATCCATTTCAATCTCCTAGTATGCCTTCACATGCTGCAGAGGCCAGAAAGCTGAAAACTACATTTCTTTTCCTTCCTTGAAGATAGAATTCTGGACCAGAGTTAGCTCTATGAGATAAAATTCACTGATGCAGCTGGGGATGAGGTGGGGGCCATCTTTTTGCTCCCTAGTTATAACTGCTGGCTAGCACAGCCAGGGAGACATTAGGTTGTAGCAACAATTCAGTTCTGTGAAAGCTAAGAGGGATTAAGAGGCAGTTGCAGCAGTGGCAGAGGTTTCCTTAGATCTGGATCACAGTTCTGGTGGCAGCCTCCTGATCCCCCCCTTCCTGCACCTTCCCAGTTCTGCTGCATGTTCCGGGTGCATTCTTGGCAGCCCACCCAGAACCATTCCTCTAGGCCTTCCAATGATTTTGTAAGCATCTAATCCCCTTCTGATTAAAGTGGCTAGTGATAATCAGTGGTTAGAGTGTTGGCCCACTCACTAAAGGGTCACAGGCTTGATTCCCAGTCAAGAGCACGTAACTGAACCCTAATTAATGAAAAGGCTATTCAGTCAGAACTGATTATTCAGCTGCATTCCACCTAAAATGTGGCTATAATTCAAGCTCTGGCTCACCTTCTGAGGAGCCTGTTGCTGCCATGCCCAGAAGGCAATGTGGACACCTCCCACCAGAAAGCTCCTCTGGCTTGGCCTGCTGCAGGTGGAAGAGAATAAGCTACCTCTGAGGGCAAGTTAGGGCAAACATAAACACAGCCTTCTCTGCAGGCATCCTGCTTCTGACATATCTGGTCCTCCCTTCCATACCCAAAGGTAGGAGTTGTACAATCCTGACCATGACTCAGGCAAGTTGAATGTCTGCAACAACTTACTGAATGGTTTTAAATACCTATCATCAAAGAGATCTGGGGCTTCTTTCATTCCCTACTAACAAAGCCATGGATGTTAAATCCAAGACTGGGAGGGTAGAGTAATGGAGGGGTGTTGGTGACAGAGCTGATGCAGGAGGAGGCAATGGTCACTCTGCATGAGTTATCACACAGTGGTACCCACATGAACCACTTTTAATTTCAGTCATTTTCTCATTATTATGAGTAGGAAAACAATATGTAAAATAAACCCAATTTTGTAGGCAGCATTTCTTCAGGTCATGGCCACATTTGCAAAGCAAAAACAATTAGGGGGAATTATTAGGTAAGTAAGAGAACTGGCATGAAGATAAGGCCCAAACCATGTAGGTGGCATGCCAATTCCTAAGATTTGGGAAGTCCATCGCAGGATCACATCTAGTCTTTGTGACAATTGTAGGAGTTACTTTTTAATTTTTTTTGGTCCTCACTTTCACAATGGAAAGTGAGAGTCAGAAAACTGAAATGCTCTGTCAGGGTCACATGGCTCTTAGTAGTCAGTGACAAAGCTGGTCAGGGCACATGTAAGAATCAACCAATGAATGCATAAATAAGTGGAACAACAAATCAATATTTTTCTCTCAAATCAATTTAAAAAATAGTACTGAAGTGTTTTAATAAAAGCTAACTGCATCATCCCTTCTTGACCCTAAGGTTGCTTCTCAGAGAGATCACTCTTTATTTTTATTTTTTTTAAATATATTTTATTGGACATGTGAAGGGAGAGGAACCAAGATGGCGGCATGGTTAAACAACTAATCTGCTGCCTCAAACAACAATTTCAAAAATACAACTAAAAGACAAAACGTCTACCACCCAGAACCACGGGAAAGCTGGCTGAGTGGAAGATTTACAACTAAGGAGAGAAAGGAGCACAAACGCTGAAAAGCTGAGGTACGGAGGCGCGCGAATCAGGCTGGCGGCGGGCGACTGGGCGCGCGGTTTTTCTTCAACCCGCAGGGAGACAAGCTCCCGATCACTCTGAAACCCAGTTTCTGGGGACTCGCGGGGGGACCCAGACACCTACGGGGAAAAGCTGGACTCTCGGCCATCGGGTCAGAAAGTGAGAGTGACTTTTTTGCAGAGGTGCGCCCAGCAATCATTGTTTTACTGCGCTGGAACACGGGGCGCAGGGACCTGGAAACGTGGAAAGGCAGAGACGGCTGACGGCAGCCATTGCCGTTGGCCACGCCCCAGCCTAGGGACGCCCTGAGATCCCGCCCCGCCCTGAGGCCCGCCCCGCACATTCTACAAACCCGCCCAGGCTCCACACAGCGGCTTTTGCATATAAATGGCCTGTTCTGTGGCAGCTTAACCAAATAAACTGCAGCTCCAGTCAGACTGCTCCAAAACCGCCCAAGCAAAGGAGGAGAAAACTAGTTCTTGCTGTAGCTCCTGCTGGGGGGCACACAGTACACAAGGGAACACCAAGAGTGTCTACCTCAAGTAACTGAGAGGCTGACCCATTGAACCAATAGGACATCTAGTACACAAAGCTACCCTACCAATTCAGGGAAGCAGCGAAATGAGGAGGCAAGGAAACAGATCACAAACCAAAGAAATGGAGGAGAACAAGCGACTGGACATAGAGTTCAAAACCACGGTTATAAGGTTTTTCAAGAATTTCATGGAAAAGGCCGATAAATTCAATGAGACCCTCGAAGATATGAAAAAGGACCAACTAGAAATTAAACATACACTGACTGAGATAAAAAATATTATACAGAGACCCAACAGCAGACTAGAGGATCGCAAGCATCAACTCAAAGATTTGGAATACAAAGAGGCCAAGGACACTGCTCCAGAGAAGTATGAAGAGAAGAGAATTCAGAAAGTTGAAGATAGTGTAAGAAGCCTCTGGGACAACTTCAAGCGAACCAACATCAGAATTATGGGGGTACCAGAAGAAGAGAGAGAGCAAGATGCTGAAAACCTATTTGAAGAAATAATGAATGAAAACTTCCCCCACCTGATGAAAGAAATAGACTTACAAGTCCAGGAAGCACACAGAACCCCAAACAAGAGGAATCCAAAGAGGACCACACCAAGACACATCATAATTAAAATGCCAAGGGCAAAAGACAAAGAGAGAATCTTACAAGCAGCAAGAGAAAAACAGTTAGTTACCTACCAGGGAGCTCCCATACGATTATCAGCTAATTTCTCAACAGAAACCATGCAGGCCAGACGGAAGTGGCAAGAAATATTCAAAGTGATGAATAGCAGGAACCTACAACCAAGACTACTCTACCCAGCAAAGCTATCATTCAGAATTGAAGGGCAGATAAAGAGCTTCACAGATAAGAAAAAGCTAAAGGAGTTCATAACCACCAAACCAGTATTATATGAAATGCTGAAAGGTATTCTTTAAAAAGAGGAAAAAGAAGAAGAAAGATAAAAATTATGAACAACAAATACATATCTATCAACAAGTGAATCTAAAAGTCAAGTGAATTAAAAATCTGAGGAACAGAATAAACTGGTGAACTTAATAGAATCAGAGGCATAGAATGGGAATGGATTGATAATTCTCAGGGGGAAAGGGGTGTCTGTGTGGGGGGTATGGGAAGAGACTGGACAAAAATCATACACCTATGGATAAGGACAGTGGCGGGGAGGTAAGGGCAGAGGGGGGGGTGGGAACTGGGTGGTGGGAGATATGGGGGGAAAAAGGAGAAACAATTGTAATCTGAACAATAAAGATTCATTAAAAAAATAAAAAAAATAAAAAATAAATAAATAAATAAATATATTTTATTGATTTTTTTACAGAGAGGAAGGGAGAGAGAGAGAGAGAGTGAGTTAGAATCATCGATGAGAGAGAAACATCGATCAGCTGCCTCTTGCACACCCCCTACTGGGGATGTGCCCACAATCAAGGTACATGCCCTTGACTGGAATCGAACCTGGGACCTCTCAGTCTGCAGGCTGACGCTCTATCCACTGAGCCAAACCGGTCTTTAACTGTTTGTTTTTCTGGCACTTACTCCTATGGCTCTAAATAATATGCTTATCCTGCTGTTTCTGCATATATGAATATTTATATGGATACTAGTGACCTGGTGCACGGATTTGTGCACATTGAAAGAAAATTAATTAGAAGGTGGCCGGTGGGGCAGGACTGAGTGAGATGGGCCAGACATGCCCTGGAGCCAACCTCCCGCAGTCCCTCCCCTGGTCGGCCGCACCTGGGGTGGCGCTGTGGCTTGAAGGGTGTCTGTGGGTTTCCTCCGGCAGGTGGGATCCCTTGGCCTGGCCTGGGGGAATCAGGCTGAAACCCGCTCTCCGACATCCCGAGGGGTCCCGGAGTGCGAGAGGGCACTCTGTAAAGTTGCTGTCATACAGGGTGTGGACTGCAAATGCAAGTGTGCAGTAAACCAGATTCGGGACTGACAGTGCCCCAGCAACAACATAACCCACAGCGGCCGAAGGTGGAATTGCACAGCCTCGAGAGGAATCAGGCTCTCTCCTCTCTGGTTTTGGGGTGCATCACCCAAGAACCACTACAGCCGAGTCACTGCAGCTCGGCAGCTCCTACGTTGAGCGTCTGCCCTCTGGTGGTCAGTGTGCATCACAGCTACCGGTTGGATTGACACTTAGCATATTAGCCTTTCACATATATAGATATGAAGGATTTAAATCATTTATACCCTGCTCTTACCCCACTCTTTCCTACAGTTTTTTCACTGTTTTTAGTCTTTGTAACCTCAGGTTTCATTATTTTATTTCTTGTTCTATCAACTCTAGACAGTATCTGAGTTCCAATTTTGTAAAATATGGCTATTTTGGCACCTACTCTTTTCTTCACCTCCATCTCTGTACTTCTGTTAACTGTAATTTTACACCACCAAACTTGGTAATATTTATGTTTTGTTCTGTATCCATAATTGTCTTCCTTACTGACTATGTGGACTCTAAACATTGAAAACTCAATAAATATTGCTCATATGTTTAGTACTATATAAATATTACCTGTACAACCAGTGTACTATGGTTACATTTCCTTTCTTGGGCAGCCTTTGATTTTCCTTATGTTCAAATTCTTTTTTTTTTTCTTGTTAAAATTCTCTTTGTTTAAATTCTTAATAGTATGTTAAAGGTCTTCCATTTTTAAAAATAAACATGGTAATTCAAGGATATAGATATACTTTTTAAATATTTACAATAGCCAAAAGGTAGAAGCAACCCAAGTGTTCATTGACAGATGACTAGATAAACAAAATGTGGTCTACCCATACAATAAAATATCCAGCAGCCTCTAAAAGTAAGAAAATCATGACATGCTACAATATGGATGAACCTTGAGGATATTATTCTAAGTAAGATAAAATACCATCAAACTAATATGAAATCTCTAGAGCAGTTAAATTCAGAGACAGAAAGTAGAAAAGTGGTTGCCAGGGGTTGGGGGAAGGGCAGAATGAAGAGGTATTGTTTAATGGGTAGAGTTTCATCCTTTTGTAATATGAAAGACATGGTTACGCAATAATGTGAAAGTGCTTTAATGCCACTGAACTGCACACTCACAAAAATTAAGATGGTAAATTTTATGTTATGTGTTTTTTAACACCATTAAAAACTAGAAAAAAAAAGAAAATTAAACATATGCAGTAGGCACTTAATACTAAATACTAAAGGATGAGGACGGAGCCTCAGAAACATTGGCCGATATCTCTGAAAGGTGCTACAGAGAGGTCACTGTGCGCTGAAACAGTGCAAGTGGCTGTTGGCAAGGGGGTATCTCTGCAAACGGCCTGCAGACCATATCCGCCTGGTGTGGAGGCCTCGCCATTTTCCCAATGGAGACAGGAAACCTGAGGCCCTGAAGCCAGTGGACCTGCCATCCCTCCAACTTCTCCTTGTAGGCTTCCTGTGTTAACTGTCACCCTGTGGCCGCCTGCTCCTGCCCCTTGACCAGATAAGTTTTCCTGCCTCTGAGTGCAGTATTAGTTCCTTAATTCTGAGGTTGAAATATTACTGAATTAGAGATCACTTATTGAATGCCTACTGTATGCCCTGCATAAAGTACTTTGCGTACATTATTTCTAATTACTATTGTCGCGGTGACCCCTGAAAGAGGTTTTGTGAATCACGTCTTACTCATAAGGAGACTGAAGTCCTGAAAGATTAAGTAACTTACTCAAGAATACACAATAAAAAGCTAAATTCCTACCTGTGCTCAGAATATTATAAGACTCTGAAGACAGAAATTGAAGAAGATACATAGAAGTGGAAGCATATACTGTACTGTGTTCATGGATAGGAAGAATTAACATCATTAAAATGTCCTTACTACTTACCTGGGGGGGGGGGGTGGTAGAAGCTGGGAGAGAGATGTAAGGGGGAGGGGGGAATGGGAAATATCTGTAATACTATCAACAATAAAAAATATTTTAAAAAAATGTCCATACTACTCAAAGCAATCTATAGATTCAATGCAATTTCTATCAAGATACCAATGGCATATTTCACAGAACAAGTATTCCAAAATTTATTTGGAACTACAAAAGACCCTGAATAGCCACAGCAATCTTGAGAAAGACTTGATATCATACTATATTACAAGGCTATAGTAATCAAAAGAGCATAGTACTGGAATAAAAACAGATATATAGATCAATGGAACAGAGCTAAGAGCCCAGAAATAAACCCATGCCTTTAGGGTCAATTAACATTTGACACTAGAGGCCCAGTGCACGAAATTTGTGCACAGAGGGGGGGTGGTGTCCCTCAGCCCAGCCTGCACCTTCTCCAATCTGGGACCCCTCGAAGGATGTCCGACTGCCCATTTAGGGATCGGGCCTAAACGGGCAGTCGGAAATCCTTCTCACAATCCAGGACTGCTGGCTCCCAACTACTCGCCTGCCTGCCTTCCCGATTGCCCCAAACCGCTTCTGCCTGCCAGCCTGATCACCCCCTAACCACTCCGCTGCCAGCCTGATTGATGCCTAACTGCTCCCCTGCCAGCCTGTTTGCCCCCAACTTTCCTCCTCTGCTGGCCTGGTCACCCCTAACTGCCCTCCCCTGCAGCGTTGATCGCCTCCAACTGCCCTCCCTTGCAGGCCTGGTCCCTCTCAACTGCCCTCCCTTGCAGGCCTGGTCCCTCCCAACAGCCCTCCCCTGCTGGACACCTTGTGGTGGCCATCTTGTGTCCACATGGGGGCAGCCATATTGTGTGTTGGAGTGATGGTCAATCTGCATATTACTCTTTTATTAGATAGGATAGAGGCCTGGTGCAGGGGTGGGGGCCAGCTGGTTTGCCCTGAAGGGTGTCCTGGATCAGGGTGGGGGTTCCCTTGGGGCGTGGGGTGGCCTGAGCGAGGGGCCTGTGGTGGTTCGCAGGCCGGCCACGCCCCCTCGCGACCCAAGCAGAGGCCCTGGTATCTGGGATTTATGTATCTTCTACAATTGAAACTTGATAACTTGGAGCGGAGCCAAGCCTCCTGCTCGCTCCGTGGCTGGCAGCCATTTCTCTTGGGATTGATGTATCTTCTATAATTGAAACTTTGTAGCCTAGAGCGGAGGCCTAGGCCAGCCAGGGCTGCAGAAGCTTTGCTTCCTCCATTGCCGGGGGCAACCCTTGCCTCCTGCTCTTTCCAGCTCTGTAGCTATCGCCATTTCTGTTTGGATTTGTTTACCTTCTATAATTGAAACTTTGTAGCCTTGAGTGGAGGCTTAGGCCGGTAAGGGCAGGCGGAAAGCTTAGCTTCCTCTGTTGCCTGGGAAACCCAAGCCTCCCTCCTGCTCTCTGTGGCTGTAGCCATCTTGGTTGGGTTTATTTGCATATTTGCTCCTGACTGGATTGTGGGCGTGGCTTTTTGGTGTAGCAGAGTTAGGGTCAATTTGCATATTACTCTTTTATTAGGTAGGGTGGGAGGCAAAAACTTACAATGGGGTGAAGACAGTCTATTCAATAAGTGGTATTGGGAAAATTGGGCAGATACATGCAAAAAACTGAAACCAAACCACCTTCTACGTTCATTGCAGCGTTATTTACAATAGCCAAGATTTGGAAGCAGCCCAAGTGTTCAACAAAAGTTGTGTGGATAAAAAAAAGTTGTGGTACACTTACACAATAGAATACTACTCAGTCATAAAAAAGGAAACCTTACCCT
Source organism: Cnephaeus nilssonii (assembly GCF_951640355.1). Lineage (NCBI taxonomy): Eukaryota > Metazoa > Chordata > Mammalia > Chiroptera > Vespertilionidae > Cnephaeus > Cnephaeus nilssonii. The sequence goes on along the minus strand of NC_137082.1, from coordinate 66,360,054 downwards.
TTGCAACTATATGGATGGACCTGGAAAGTATTATGCTAAGTGAAATAAGCTAGTCAGAGAAAGTCAAGTACCATATGATTTCACTGATATGTGGCATCTAAAGAACAAAATAAACTAACAAGCAAAATAGAAACAGATTTAGATACAGAGAACAGACTGGCAGCTGTCAGAAGTGTCAGAGGGGAGGGGACTTGAGGAGCTTAGTGAAAAAGGTGAAAGGATTAAGCAAAAAAGAAAAACTCATAGACACAGACAACAGTATGGTGAACAGTGGGGAAAGGTAGAAGAGGGTAAAGGGGAGATAAATGGTGAAGGAAGATTAGACTTGGGGTGGTGAACACACAATATACATATGACGTATCATAGAACTGTACATCTGAAACCTATATAATTTTATTAATCAATGTCACCCCAATAAATTTTAAAAATATTTTTAAAAGCTCAATGTCTTCCATTTTACCATATGGCCTCTAGATGATAAAAAGAATAATAACATTTCACAGCAACTAGTGTATTTTTTTAAATTTAAATTCTTTATTGTTTGAAGTATTACATGAGTCTCCTTTTCCCCGATTGACCTCTCCCACAACTAGTGTATTTTTTAAAGCTACCCCCACCAAAGTCTCAGAGGCAAAAATGTACTGTATCAAGCAACTCAGGGTTGACCCAAAATAATAATTGCTAATATTTATTGAGCACTTAGTACAGGTTAGGAACTTGGCTGAACTCTAATTACATTACCATATACAATGCATCCAATAACCCAGAGTGGTAGGTGTAAGAGTGTCCACTTGTCAGGGCATGGCACACAAGTAAAGACTCAGTAATGGTCAGTTGTTTTGGGATGGAGGATTGAGACTCATTTCCCATTCAAATATGTAATTCCCAAGATAATACCAATTCTGAAACTGTTACTGTATTTTTTAAGCATTGGAAACATATTTCTGGATGATTTAAAGACAGAGCTTGGTTTGAATTCTCACTCAATGTCACCATTGTTTTCTATGATACTAACCCTAAAAACACAGGAACAGAAGAAGCCACTGGGAATATGTATGCTTGTAGCAGAAAGGCATGCATACATGCAAAAGAACTTTGCATCTTTATTCATGTAACTAATATTTGCAAAACATATTTTCCTCCCATCCCTGTTCCCCATCTTTTTTTGTTTTTAAAAAATATTTTTATTGCCCAGCTGGTGTGGCTCAGTGGTTGAGCATGGACCTATGAACTAAGAGGTTATGGCTGGATTCCTGGTGGGGTTTCTGGGCTTGATCCCCAGTGTGGGGCGTGCAGGAGGCAGCAGACAGATGATTCTTTATCATCATTTTATTTATTTAAATATTTTTATTGATTTCAGAGAGGAAGGGAGAGCAAAAGATAGAAACATCAATGATGACAGAGAATCATTGACTGGCTGCCTCCTGCACGCCCCCTACTGGAGGGGGGCGGGGATCAAGCCTGCACCCCGGCATGTGCCCTTGGCCAGAAAGGAACCGGGGACCCTTTAGTCCTCAGGCCCATACTCTATCCACTGAGCCCAACCAGCTAGGGCTTTTTCTCATCATTTTTGTTTCTCTCTCTCTCCCTCTCCCTTCCTCTCTAAAATCAATACAAAATTATATTTTTAAAAAGGTTAGACATACAGATTAAGGGAATATAATTGAGAATTTATGGTCAATTGATTTTCAACAAGGATACCAAGGCCATTCAATGGAGGACAGAAATCTTTCTTTTCTTTAGAGAGAGAGGAAGGGAGAGGGAGAGAGCCTGCAACCCGGGCATGCGCCCTGTCAGGAATCCAACCGGGACCTAGGTGGACGCTCAACCACTGAGCACAAGGGTTCGGCTTCTTCCCCGTCTTTTTACTTCTATTTCTTTCGTTAGATTGGGCAATCGCTGTCACCAGTTTATTCTTTCTGGGGATATTCTATGCCTACACAAGCTCATATATATCTTTACTTATATGAGTCTTTAACAAAAACAACGCGAACAATGGCATATGGACAACATTTTCCTGCGCTTTGCTTTCTTTCACTCACTGCATCCTGGAGCTGGTTACACATCAGTCTAAAAACTGCTGCTTTGCTCTTTCTAGCCACGGCAAGTTATTCCTCTAAAAAGGTGGACTCTCGCTGATTTTTACCTTATTCTCTGGCTTCGTACATAAAGATAGGAAGAAGTGCTTGTGTGTACATGAGTCAGTTTGAAGGCACTAAATCCCCACTTTGCCATCTCTCTAAATCGCTGGGAGGGAAAGCCCCTGCACTAGGTACAATGGGGTACCCTTCACCCCAAACAGCGCCGGGAAAGGCCTGGCAGCGGCGGACGCCGCCTTCCCGCTGGTACACTACAGCCCAGCGTGAAAGCCCGGCCTCACCCGCTGGGCGCGGCCCGGCCGAGAGCCAGGCGCCGCCAGCGGCACTCGCGCTGCCATTTTCCCGTCCGCGTCCGCGCCCGCCATCTTGTACTTCTTGCCACCGACTCGGTCAAGAAAGACACCGGTGAACTCCGCGGCAGCCGTCTTTTACGAGAAGCCTGCGCTCCAATAACGGAGCTCAGATCCCCGCGTTTCCCATGAACGGGAAAGCGTCTCCGCGCCCCTTACCACCACAAAGGGGAACAGCCATCTTGTACGGCACCCCGTCATTTCCGGGACTGGCCTGCTGACGTAATAGGGGAGGCGCGAGCCCGCACGTGCGACTCTCTCGCCCTCTGGCGGCCGGGCCCGAGCAGCGACGTCCGCTTGGGCCCGTTGGAGGATTCTGCTTCTGGGTCGACTTGGGCGGGTCCCGGCAGTGAACCCTCCGCTGGGGCGAGGCCAGGGCGGGGGATGTGAGCCTGCGCCCTGAGCGGAGGGGAAAGGGCGTGGTAGGTCGTGCGGACGGGAAGCTGGGGAAGAAACCGAGGTTTGTTAAGGGTCTGTTAAACGTCCTCACCACGCGGGGAGGCACGTATGACTGTCATCATTGACAGGTGAGAAAACAGGCCTACCCTCCTCGCCCGCTCTGCTAAACCCTGGCGGAGATGGGATTAGAAGTACCCCCTCCCTAATTTCTGTAAAATCTGGGAGATTGTCGCGAGGATTGAGATTTCAGATTACAGTGCCAGGTTGTTAATGATATTAATTTCTTCTCCAAAGAAGCCACACTGCAAGCCTTGTACCTAACTGGTGGCTGGTGATGGGTTGCCATGGTGATGGTGTCTGGTACCTCCTGGCTGTCAGCTGTCTCAGCCAGGAACATGCCTGCCTGCGGTCGGGCAGTGCCTGGAAGGCAGTTGATTTCTGTTACAAGATCTATGTCTCAGGAGTCTGGCAGCTTGGCCTCCCCTGGAAGGTTGCTATTTGTTAGGGTCTTCCTTCATAAGAGGGAGAGGGACTGAAATGTCTTTTGTGTTCACACATCCAAAGATCCATAGCACCAATTTCTTAACTAAGAAGTTGCAAACCGTGATTTGAGGAATCCAGATAACATTACCTGCTTCAAACCATCAATCGGGCCACCTTCAATTTCATCAGCAAAGTTTCCTGTTTCTGGAAATTGAATGCATTTCATCCAGGTCTTCAGGAGACCTTTTCTTTTTTTTAAAAAATATTTTTTTGATTTTTTTACAGAGAGGAAGGGAGAGAGAGAATTAGAAACATCGATGAGAGAGAAACGTCGATCAGCTGCCTCCTGCACACCCCTTACTGGCTATGTGACGGAAACCAAGGTACATGCCCTTGACCGGAATCAAACCTGGGACCCTTCAGTCTGCAGGCCAATGCTCTATCCACTGAGCCAAACCGGTTAGGGCTTCAGGAGACCTTTTCATTAAAGTGCAAAAATACCTTCAAATCTGTTACCAGTTTCCACACTGGTTATTAGCACTTCAACAGTGATGTGTTTAAAATTTCGTTAAGGGCAAGTATGAGTCACACAGTTTTCACCATTGTCACAATCCTGGGTGAGAAATCCAGTTCCTAGGGGAGATTCTGTTTCTGCCCTTGGGAAATACACCAAGTTTGTTAACCTAGGTGTGCAAATGGGCAAATATTATTGCCTTGTGGGAGAAACGAAATAAGGAAATGTATTTTTTCTGTGACTAACATTTAAATTCTACAATATCATCCTTAAAGTTATGAATGACATTAGACAACACAAACCAAAACAAATGGGAACATTATGCCTTTGTATTTTATCCACATAATATGTATAATTAATGCTAATGCTTTATGCAATTGTCCTTTTTTTACTGACTTGAGAGAGAGGGAGAAACATCCTACCTAATAAAAGGGTAACATGCTAATTGACCGTACCTTCGCTATGCCCACAGCCAATCAGGGTGCTATGCAAATTAACCAAGATGGCGCCCCCACGCGCTGCCCCGCCCCCCATCGCTGAGCGGCTGATGGAACCAGGCCAGCGGGAGGCGCCCAGATTGCTGCTGGCGGCGCGGGGTGGGCAGCGCCTGCCCCGCGCCGCCGCCGCCCGGGGCCAAGCCCATACCCTGAAAGAAAGCGGAAGACGGTGGCCAGAGCCAAGGCCTGGGTCCCCCCGGTGCCGGCGGAAAACTGGTGCAGGCAGCCAGGTGAATGAATGTCTTGCACGAATCTTCGTGCAAACGGGCTTCTAGTTGATGTATAAGAGAAACATTGATCTGTACCTCTCCTTTGCCCCTCCTCCCCCGCATTACTCCCATCCCTATTCATTGGACGATGCTCAACTAACTAAATCACACCCACCAGGGCTATGCAGTTGTCTTTTAAATCAGATAGAAGGGAAAAAAAGAGCTACAAGCAAAAGTACATTTATGTTGTCTTTTGGATTTATCTAAGTAGTTACATCTATTTGTGCTTTTTATTTTTTCACTAGAGGCCCAGTGCACAGATTTGTGCACCGGTGGGGTCCCTCAGCCTGGCCTACACCCTCTCATAATCTGGGACCCCTGGAGGGATGTTGGACTGCCGGTTTCAGCCCGGCAGTCTGACATTCCCCAAGGGATGTAGTAGTGCTCGACGCGGCAGGCAGCCCTGGCTGGGCACCGCACCCGCTCCTCCCGGCCCCTCTGTGCCTGCCTCTGCTGCTGCTCAGTAGCGCTTCGGTAGAGGCAGGAGAGGCTCTCCACCACCGCAGCTGCGCTCGCCAGCCCTGAGCCCGGCGTCTGGTGCCCAACGGTCAGTTGAGCGGTGCTCCCGCTGCGGGAGCGCACTGACCACCAGGGGGCAGCTCCTGCCTTGAGTGTCTGCCCCCTGGTGGTCAGTGTGCGTCATAGTGCCTGGTCAAACAGTCAACTGGTTGAGCAGTCAACTGGTCCCTTAAGGTTTTATATACATAGATTTGTAATTGAGTTACTGTGTAGTCATTTCATTTTAGCCTGAAAGATTCCCTTTTGCATTTCTTATAGTGCAGGTCTGCTAGTAACACATCCTCTCAATTTTTGTTTATCTGGGAAAGTCTTAATTTCACTTTTATTTTTATTCTATTACTAGAAGCCCAGTGCACGAAATTCGTGCACGGCGGGGGGTTGTCCCTCAGCCCAGCCTGTACCCTCTCCAATCTGGGACTCCTGGAGGGATGTCCGACTGCCCGTTTAGGCCCGATCCTGCCTGCCAGCCTGATCACCCCCTAACCACTCCACTGCCAGCCTGGTTGATGCTTAACTGCTCCCCTGCCAGCCTGTTTGCCCCCAACTTCCCTCCTCTGCCAGCCTTGTCACCCCTAACTGCCCTCTCCTGCAGGGTTGATCACCTCCAACTGCCCTCCCTTGCAGGCTTGGTCCCTCTCAACTGCCCTCCCTTGCAGGCCGGGTGCCTCCCAACTGCCCTCTCCTGCTGGCCATCTTGTGGTGGCCATGTTGTGTCCACATGGGGGCAGGATCTTTGACCACATGGGGGCAGCTATATTGTGTGTTGCAGTGATGATCAATCTGTATATTACTCTTTTATTAGATAGGATAGAGGCCTGGTACAGGGGTGGAGGCCAGCTGGTTTGCCCTGAAGGGTGTCACAGATAAGGGTGGGGGTTCCCTTGGGGTGTGGGGTGGCCTGAGCGAGGGGCCTGTGGTGGTTTGCAGGCCGGCCACGCCCCCTGGCAACCCAAGCAGAGGCCCTGGTATCTGGAATTTATTTTCCTTCTACAATTGAAACTTTGTAGCCTGGGGCGGCAGCCATTTCTGTGGCAGTTAATTCAACTTCTACAATTGAAACTTTGTAGCCTTAAGCGGGTGAGCCCGGCCAGGGTGTGCAGAAAGCTTTGCTTCCCCTGTTGCCGCCAGCAACCCTGGCCTGCTCTCCCAAGCTCCATTCTGCCGCCATTTGTTTGAATTTGTTTACCTTCTATAATTGAAACTTTGTAGCTTGAGTGGAGGCTTAGGCCTGCAACGGCTATGGAAAGCTTGGCTTCCTCTGTTACCTGGGAAACCTTGCTCTCTGTGGCTGTAGCCATCTTGGATTGGGGTTAATTTGCATACTCTCCCTGATTGGCTGGTGAGCGTGGCTTGGCTGGTGGGCGTGGCTTATGTAGCGGAGTGATGGTTAATTTGCATATTACCATTTTATTAGAGAGGATTATACTATGTTACATTAATTGATTTTGGATGTTAAACCAACCTCACATTCTTGGGGAAAAAAGCCCACTTGACCATTCTGTATAATTATGTTTTACTGTTGCTGGATTCTCTTTGCTAATATGTTGTTGGGAACATCTACATACATTTTTTTATTAAATTTATTGGGGTGACATTGGTCAACATGAACATATAGGTTTCAAGTGTTGATTTCTATGTTACAAGATCTATATATTGCACTGTGCGCCCACCACCCAAAGTCAAATCTTCCCCTCTCACCATATATTAGGACTCCCTTTACCCTCCAATACATACATATTCATAAAATATATTGGTCTGTAGTTTTCTCTCTTTTGTAAAATGTTTTTATTGATTTTAGAGAAAGAGGAAGAGAGAGAGTGAGAGAGAGTGATGAGAGAGAATCATCAAGTGGCCACCTGCTTTATGCCCCCTACTGAGGGTTGAGCCCAGAACCTGGGCATGTGCACCAGCCAGGAACCAAACCTCATCCTCCTGGTTCTTGGATCAATGCTCAACCACTGAGCCAGACAGTTTTTTTCTCTCTTGCGAGGGCTTTCTCTGGTTTTGGTATCAGGATAATACTGGACTCATAAAGTGAGTTGGGAAAGTGTCCCTCTTCCCTTTATGATAAGAGTTTGTGAAAACTTGGTACTAATTCTTCTTTAATGCTTGGTGGAATATACCAGTGAAGCCATCTACTCCTACTCTTTTCATTGTGGGTAGTTTTTAAAATTAATAATTCAGTATCTTCACTTATTATAGGTCTATTCAGAATATTTATTTCCTCTTGAGTCAGTTTTGGTAGTTTTATTTTTCTAGAAATTTATCCATTTCATCTAGGTTTTATATTTTGGTAGCATACAAATGGCCACTGTGTTCTCTCACAATCTTTAATTATTTCTGTAAGGTTAGTAGTAATGTATTCTCTTTCATTTCTAATTCTAGGAGTTTGCATCTTCTCTCTTTGTTTCTTGTTTAATTTAGCTGTAGATTTGTCAGTTTTGTTGATCTTTTCAAAGAACTGGCTTTTGGTTTAATTGATTTTCACTATGTGTTACTATGTCATTAATTTATCCTCTAACCATTGATATTTTCTTCCTTCTGTTTGCTCTTGGTTTAATGTGCTCTTTTACTAGTGTCTTATATTTATTGATTTGAGACCTTTCTTCTTTCTTAATATAGATATTTACAGTTATAAATTTCCATCTAAGCATGGCTATAGCTGCATCCCACAAATACTGATATTTCTTCATTTTCATTCACCTGAAAGTATTTTCTAATTTCTCAGAAATGGTTGATAGTATTTTTATTTGACCATTTTGGATATATTATCCCACTGCTCTATGTCCTCCATAGTTTCTGTTAAGAAGTTTGTTAATCTTATTAGAATTCCCTTGTAATGCTTTCAAGATGTTTTTCTTTAACTTTCAGCAATTTTATATAATGTATCTGTTTTGGACCTCTTTACATTTACCCTACTTGGATTTTGTTGAGCTCTCTGGATGCAGAGAGGAAGGGAGAGGGAAGAGAGTTAGAAACATCGATAAGAGAGAGACATCCATCAGCCGCCTCCTGCACACCCCCTACTGGGGATGTGCCAGCAACCGAGGTACATGCCCTTGACTGGAATCAAATCATCTTATTGAGGAAGTTCCTGAACTTCCTTTGGTGGTTGAAGATAAAATTGAAGGCTACAAGAAAACCAAGGCTTAGTTTCTTCAGAAGCAAAATAGTCCACTGGCTGAATTCTTTTAGTGAAGTCAATTTTCTCTCACAATGTTAAAGCCTCAGATGTTGCAGGGAGATGCAGCTCTGAGCTTACCCGATTACTTTGGGATGACAGTGATTTTGGTAAGGGCTCTCTTCAACTTTTTCCCTGACTATACCATGTTGTTAAACTCCATAAATTGCATATGATTGCTCAATTGTTTTCAAAAATGCCCTGGGGCATAAATTGATCTACAAAAAAATGAACCCAATCAAATATGGCTCTTTTGAAGTAATAGTTTGTGAAGCCATTATTTGGCCTTTGTTCCAGTCCTAGGAGAGCTCATCCCAGCTGTCTTATTCCCTGTTCTCTCCTGAAAACAGCTGGCCTACACTTTTGCCTTTCATCACAACCTCCATTGTTTTTGGGGGTGTTCTTAGGTTTGTACTTCTCCACACTCTGATGCAAATAAAGTTATTTCCTTTGGAAAGATATGAGGAGCTATCTGTTTTACTACCTGCTTCTCCACCCAGGCAAAAATCTCTGAGCCAGGACTCTAGAGCCAGAGAAGGGGACAATAGAAAACTTCTCTCTGAATGACACCCTCCCTCTAAGAGTTGAACAGTCAGTGGATGAGAGGTGGGGGAAATAACCTAAATTCCTCTTCCTCTCCTGACATGGAGCCACTACCTCATGAACTGAGGTAAGGGTGATCAGGACCCCAAGAGAGAGAGAGAGAGAGAGAGAGAGAGAGAGAGAGAGAGAGAGAGAGAGAGACATGGATGTGAGAGAGTTGCCTCCCATAGGCACCTCAACTGGGGATCAAACTCACAATTTAGGTATGTGCCCTGACTGGGAATTGAACGCACAACCTTTTGGGAAAACACTCCAACCAACTGAGCTACCTGGCCAGGGCCCTGTATTGTATTTTAATTATGATAATGTTAAAGGGTTTAACATGATCTATTCTGTCCTTGTTGACTGGGAGATCAGGTTCTAGTCCCTGTTCTGCTCTTAAGGAGCTGTATGACTTTGGGTAAGTTACCCTCTCTGGACCTGTATTTTATGTTTGGGAAATAAGATTGTTGCAGAAGACCAAGAAGACCAAGGACGCTTCTGAGGAAGTTGGAGGGACACTGTTTAATATGCCAGCGGACTCAGGGGACAGCCTTCCAAATCTGAGTGAAGGAACACGCATGGGGCCCTCCCTTATATCTCCCTCCCTGTGATCTTTGTCCCACAAGCATGGATTATGCTTCCAGTCCTTTTCTCAGGCCTTGCAAGAAGGCCCCCAGGTGTTGGGGGTCTCCAGGCCATATCTGGTGGTCTGGCCTGGCGTCAGAGTCAACAGCCTTCCCTCTGGCCAGTGCACTGTCCACATTCCAATGGCCTCTGTGACCGGTTCTGCAAGACCAGTGTCTGGGAAAGAGGTAGTGACTTAATCATAGGTCATCAGGAATGTACACCGAGCTTACTGGCCTGGACTCACATCACTAGCCCCAAATATCAGGGTTACATTGGAATTAGCCCTTTTTGCCTCCTCAAGATTAGATTGGGATCTCTAATGCTTCTTTTTATCTGTGAAAACCTGGGATTTTATTCAATAGCCTCGGTTGGTGAAAAAGAGTTCCATTTTGGAGTCAGTCCAGGTTTCCAAACAACCTGACATTTACTGGCTTGGATACTGAATTTACTCATCCATAAAATGGGGTAATGATGTTTATAATGAAAAGCTTATTTATTAATTCAATAATTGTTTATTGACCATCTAGGTACTACACGCAGGGACTGCAGGATGAACAATCCTCCCTGCCCTCAGAGAGCCTACCTACTACTTGCTTATTGTTGTAACAAATTACCACAAATTTAGTGGCTTAGAACCACATGAATTTATTGTGTCTACAGTTCTCAAGGACAGAAGTCTGAAATGGGTTTCACTAGATAAAGTCAAGGTGCTTTTGGTTTGCCTGATGTTTCTTATGGCTGCATTGAGGTTATGCATTTTCAGCAATTCTGTGGCAATACCTCAGAAGTGGGATGCACTTCTGGGTGTACCACATAGTGGCCATAGATAACACTGTGTCTTATAATTGGCGATGTTAACCTTGATCACTTGGTTAATGGGGTGCCTGCCAGGATTCTCCAATGTAAACTCACCCCTTTGTAATAACTCAGATCCTGAGACTGTGCAGATACCCTGTTTCCGCTTAAACTTTTGTCTAGGCTTTTACTTTCACCGTTTGAGTTAAATTTTACTGTCTCGAGGAGCAGAAAGGCCAGGGTTGTTGCAGGGGAAGAAGGGTGAGAGAGAGCAGATTGGCAGGGGCTAGTTCCCGTAAGAATTGAATAACTGAGGGGCCGTGCAATCAGGCGCCTGGGGCCGCCCGTTGCCCTGGAGACGGGGTCCTTCGTTCCCCAGAGCCGCCAACTCGTGGCGCCAGCCTGGGCCCAATGAGCGGCTGCGCAGTGGCCGGAGGCGGGGCGGCGGCGCTCGCGCGGCCTGCAGCTCAGCTCGGTCTCCGTCATGGAGGTCCCTACCTCCTGGCTGCTCGTGCTCCTTCTGCTCGGGGCCTGGGCCCCAGCGCCAGGCAGCGCCTCTCCCGATGCCCCGCCATTGGTCAACGAGGACGTGAAGCGCACGGTGGACCTGAGCAGCCACCTGGCCAAGGTGACGGTCGAGGTGGTCCTGGCGCACCCGGGCGGCAGCTCCACGTCCCGCGCCACCTCCTTTCTGCTGGCCTTGGAGCCGGAGCTCGAGGCCCGGCTGGCACACCTCGGCGTGCAGGTGAGCGGGGCGGGCCCTCGCCCCTCGTAGCATTTGTCGGTCGACTCCGCGCCCCTCCCGGCCTCAGGAAAAGCGGGCCCGGGCGTGGGGCGTTAGCCCCTGGCGCCGGACACGTCAGCGTAAGCCTGCTCGGCGCGGCCCGCGGCCCGAGCCTCCCCTCGGCGGCTACCGCGGCCGCGCCGGTGAGCGCGGGCCGAGCGATCCCACTGGCCGGTAACACAAAGATCGCAGCCTCAGGGAAGGGCATTTCGGCTGCCTCTGCGCACCCGACTGGCTCTGCATTCCTCACGACTTAGCGCCGTAGTCCGACCGGAGGACGAATGAATGAGTTAACATTTAATTTCTTTGATTCAGTATCTGGCTCTATGTAGGTAGGTGCTTCTTTCTAGATATCATTTAATACAACCAGAAATGTAATAGGGGTAGGTTCCGTGTTTAACTTTGTAATCGTTTGAAACCGTTGTTAATATCGCACACTTCATAAGGTTGCTATTGAACGCTTTTTAACATTTTATTCTTAAGTTACTTTTAAAAATCATGCAGATACTCTAAGCCCGTTTAAACTGTACAGAAAGGTAAAGTCCAGTTCTCTACCTTCCCGTTCTGGTTCCCATTCACACTTCCAGTTCACAAGTTTGCTTGTGTACTTCCAGGTGTTTCACCGAACACTTTTCAGACTCTCAAGGAAAGAAAATGTTGGCTTTGGGGATATACAGCTACAGAGGTTTGCTTTTTTTTTAAGATTAAAAAAAAAAAATCCTCAATGTTTATTGATTTTAGAGAGGAAGGGAGAGAGAGAGAAAAAAACACACACATCAATGAGAGAAACATCGATTGGTTGCCTCCTGCAGGCACTCTGATGGGACCAGAGAGAGAGAGAGAGAGAGAGAGAGAGAGAGAGAAAGAGAAAGAAACATCAATGAGCGAAGCAGCGATTGGTTGCCTCCCGCAGGCACCCTGACTGGGAACCAAACCTGAAACCTGGGTATATGACCTGCAATCCAACCCGTGACCTTTCCGTGTATGGGAGGATGCTCCAACCAACTGAGCCACAATGGCCAGGGCCAGAGCTTTGCTTTTTATTGCTGTTTTCATTAGACAGCAGCAATCCATTAAGTGATTACCCAATTATTAAGAGAATAGTCATTAACGTATCATATTTCTTCTAAGCACACCTTACTTTCTGACTGAATCTGGAGCTATAAACCGGACTTTATGGAGATTATACTTCTGAAACGACTCCTATTCACATTGTCTATCATGAGCATTTGCTCATTTCTACTCAGGTTTGTGGAAAGATGGGTTAACACTTCATTTAAATATGTGCTGCCACCTTTGAATTGTTACTGAAACAAGAATTCAATCTGTAAAAAGTTCTGGTAGTTTGAATATTTTAGTGAACATTCTGAGGCTGTTGGTTAATTGTTGACTCAAAATTTAGAGGCCAAAAGACATAAAAAGGAATAACCTTTTTTGTCTTTTTATAGGTGAAGGGAGAAGATGAGGAAGAGAACCATCTGGAAGTACGAGAAACAAAAATTAAGGGTAAAAGGTAAGCTAATAAATAGTCAGAATATCTATATCTGTATTTGCCTCTTGTTATAGTTTATCCTGTCAGCGTTAGAATCATAAGATAGGAGGATTGCTTAGGAAGTGCCTGGCATATTAAAAGCTGTTTCAATTAATATAGTGTGTGGTAGCAAGCAACAGACTCTAACATATTTTGGGCCCATTTATGATATCTTTTCTGATAACTTGCTAAAATTAGATTCCACTAACAGTGGCAGTTTATTTTACAACAGGAAAGCAGTTATTTTCTATCCCAGGTCTCTAATCTGTGTAGCCCTAGGGATCCCCATCCAATAGATGAGAACTCCAAGCTGTTTGCCTCAGCAGATATCCTGTCATCAATGGCTAGCTACTATCCTGTTTTCCAGGGGCAGACAGCACCCTCACTTTCAAGACTTCAGGGCATGGAAAGTGATGCCTCTTTGCAGGAAGTAGACTGAGCTCTTTAAATGCTGAGGTTGGCCTTGTTCTCAGCTTTAACTTCAGCATAGCCTGGGGCCTGGCACTTATTAGTTATTTATATTAAAACACTTTATTAAGGAGCCTGCAACTGAGGTTCGTGCTCTTGACCAGAATTGAACCCAGGACCCTTCAGTCTGTGGGCTGACGCTCTAACCATTGAGCAACTGACTAAGGATACTTTAATTTTTATTATTAAAAAATATATTTTTATTGACTTCAGAGAAGAAGGGAGAGGGAGAGAGAGAAACATCAATGATGAGAGAGAATCATTGATTGGCTGCCTTCTGCATGCCCCCTACTGGGGATTGAGCCCACAACCCAGGCATGTACCCTTGTCCAGAATCAAAACCGGAACCTTTCAGTCTGCAGGCCGATGCTCTATCCACTGAGCAAACTGGCTAATGCAATTTTTATTGATTTTTAGAGAGGGAGAAAGAGAGAGATACATTGATGTGAGAGAGAGACATTGATTGGGAGGTATGTGCTTCGACTAGAGAACCCCCAAACCTGGGTATGTGTCCTGAACAGGAATTGAACCTTTGACCCTGCATTGCACAGGACGACACTTCAGCCAACTGAGACACACTGGCCAGAATGTGGATTTTTTTTCTCTCATTGATTTTAGAGAGGGAGAAAGAAACATCCATTGGTTGCCTCCTGTACATGCCCTGACTAGTGTTCAAACCCTAAACCCAGGTATGTGCCCTATCTAGGAATTGAACCCATAACCTTTTGGTGTACGGGACTATTCTTGAACTAACTGGGCCAGCCTGCCAGGGCAAGAAAAAAATCTTGGGATCTTAAATGACTATCTTCTATATATATAAAAGCCTAAGCGACCAGTTGACTGGTCTCTATGATGCACACTGACCACCAGGGGGCAGATGCTCAATGCAGGAGCTACCCCCTGGTGGTCAGTGCGCTCCCACAGTGGGAGTGCTGCTCAGCTAACCAATGGGCGCCAGACACTGGGCTCACGGCTGGTGAGAGCAGCTGCAGCAGTGCGAGCCTCTCCCGACTGCGGCAGCGCTATCAAGCGGCAGCAGGTGCAGTGAGGCCCGGATAAGCAGGGTGCGGTGCCCGGCCTGGGCTCGGGTTCCTCCCTGGCTGCCTGCCGCTTCACGCGGTACTGGACCCCTCGGGGGATGTTGGACTGCTAGTTTGATAGTCCGGCATCCCTCAAGGGGTCCCGGATGTCAAGAGGGTGCAGGCCAGGCTGAGGGACCCCACTGGTGCACGAATCCGTGCACCGAGCCTCTAGTTAAAAATAATTGACAGAGCCCTATCCAGTTTGGCTCAGTGGATAGAGTGTCAGCCTGCAGACTGAAGGGTCTCGGGTTCAATTCCGGTCAAGGTCATATGCCCAGGTTGTGTGCTTGATCTGTGAGGGCAGCTTAACCCTACCCCAGCAGTAACAGGATGCTTGCTTATCTATAACTAGAGGTCTGGTGCACAAAAATCGTGCAAGAGTAGGCCTTCCTTTCCCCGGCTGCCACCAGCGGCTTCACTCTAGCTGCCAGCAGGCACCCAGAACCTGGACTTCCCTTGCAGCCCAGCTTCATCCGGAAGGTCGTTTGGTCTAATTAGCATATTACGCTTTTATTATTATAGATGAGCCTAGCCCTTGTATTCTGTACCTGTAGACCCATATCCTGGAACAATGAGTTTGCAGAGGCTTTGAACTGAAGCCAAGTCCCCAGGTGTTAGCAGGTTAGAGGTCTGTTATAACCTACTTTTCAGCAAAATAGCTTTTAGAAAAACCCACACAAAACCCAGAAGTAAGAAACAGAATCTGGAGCTATATAAGACTGGGTTCAGCAGGATAGAGGCACTCAGCTTTTGGGAACTGATTCCCCTGAGCCAGCAGCGCTGCTTTTGGAATAAAGGTGAATTTCTGCATCTTCCAAGTGCTTGGTGGTCTGTCTTCCCGACTCTGGTTACTTTGCTGTTACAGATCCCCAGTAGGGGGTGTGCAGGAAGCAGCCGATCAATGATTCTCATCATTGATGTTTCTCTCTCTCCCTCTCCCTTCCTCTCTGAAACTAATAAAAATATATATTTAAAAAGATGACAATTAAAAAAACTTTTCCTCATTTATTTTGAAATTTTTAATAATTTGTTCTAACAATAACTCTGTTTTTAATGCATATGTCCGTACATACATGATTTTACATATGGGTATAAATGGGATCATATTTAAATTTATTATTCTATATAAAGCTTAACGGCAGCATTAAACAAGTCCCATAACCCTAGCATGACAACTTAGATATTTTTGTTCTGGACCATTTCAACTTGCAGATATATTTTACATAGTTTTAATTACTGTGTGATCATACTTTAAAAAAAATATTTTTTATATTTTATTATTTAGTTTTATGATTCTACTTTTTAACCTTTTTTTCTCCCACATAATAACATTTCCTGTTTTCTGTGTGATCTTCATAGTTTCCTTTTATTACATGTAATCCTTTAGTTTCTTTGATTTGATCTACAAAAACATTGTCTAAGGCAGTGGTTGGCAAACTCATTAGTCAACAGAGCCAAATATCAACAGTACAACAATTGAAATTTCTTTTGAGAGAAATTTTTTAAACTTAAACTTCTTCTAACGCCCCTTCTTCAAAATAGACTCGCCCAGGCCGTGGTATTTTGTGGAAGAGCCACACTCAAGGGGCCAAAGAGCTGCATGTGGCTCGCGAGCCGCATTTTGCCTAAGGAGCCAAATTATAACACATGTTGATTACCTTGATTTTCCTATTATAGTCTCAAAATGCATGAAATGGGCATCTTCACCACCCCTGCGGATGCCAGATCTGAGTTAGCCTTAAATAAGTTGCTATTAAATCCCTTCCCCCTTGTTGATATTTCAGAGACTCCTTTCCTTCTGTTGCTGTTTAAGGAGGCTGTCTGTGCTTACTGGCTGTGACTCATGGCCTATAGCACATCTCTTGGAGAGACAGGATGGCATCTATACTAATAAAAGGGTAATATGCTAATTAGACCGGGAGACCTTCCAGGAGACCTTCCGGTTGTCCTTCCGGATAAAGCCATGGTGGTGGAGCCGAGGCAGAGGCTGCTAGGGGTGATCAGGCCAGGAGGGGAGGGCAGTTGCGGGTGATCAGGCGGGGGGGGGGGCAGTTGGGGGCGAGCAGGCTGGTGGGGGGCGGGGACAGTGGGGGTGATCAGGCCGGCAATGGGGGGCAGTTGGGGGTGAGAAGGCCGGCAGGCAGAGTGGTTAGGGGTGATCAGGCAGGCAGGCAGGTGGGTGAGCAGTTAGGAGCCAGCAGTCCTGGATTGCGAGGGGCATGTCCGATTGCCAGTTTAGGCCCGATCCCTGTGGGGTCCCAGATTGGAGAGGGTGCAGGCCGGGCTGAGGGACACCCCCCCCCTTTACCCCCCCTCGTGCATGAATTTTGTGCACCGGGCCACTAGTAGTAGTTATGAGTGTAGTTTTATGCAGTCTTACTCCCAGGGTTCAAATCCTATCTCTGTTAGTACTTACTGACTATGTATCCTTGGGAAACTGAAGAATACTTCCCTTCTTAGTAAAGTAATAATGTCTATGTTATATGATCATGGTTAAGATTCACTAAATTAATACACAAAATATACTTGGAACAGAACCTGGTACATAGTAAGTGCTCAGTCAATTTTGACTTAATCATTAAGAGAACTAACCAATGAGAAGGAGCATTCCAGGCGGAGACATTGTAAAGATAACAGGTTTGACATTTCATGCTGTGTTAACTGGGCCTTCAGAGTGGCTGGAGTTCAGAGGAAGGTGTAAGGAGGAGGGTTGAGGTCAGTTTAAGGAGTGCTTTGTATACCATTTTTAGGGTTGTAGATTTTTTAGCTAGTTGGGAATATTTAAAAACTTCAACAGCATACTGTTTTATTTATTCCTAATTCTGAGTGCATGCATTACACAGATTTGTCTTTATTACTGCTTCCTGCCACAGAAACTGACACTGGGTTTTCAGTAAATATGTTTCAATAAATGAGTAATTGCCTTATTTTACCCAACAAAACCAGATTCTTCACAGAATGTTCTTCCATTAGGTCCTGCAGAAGAAAAGCTATATGAAAAAAAACAACCTGTCTCCTTCTTAGACACCAGTATACTCAGGTCTGTGTTACCTGGCTAGCCATTTATCAATGAGAAACCTTCATTAGCTGGTGTTTGCACATTTCAATAAGATTTAAAAAAAATATTTTTTATTGATTTTTAGAGAGAGGAAGGGAGAAGGATAGAGAGATAGAAACGTCGATGAGAGAGGAAGTCATCGATTGGCTGCCTCCTGCATGGCATCCACTAGGGATCGAGCCCACAATCTGGGCATGTGCCCTGACTGGGAATCAAACCAAGAATCAAACCAGAGACCTCTTCCTTCCTGGGTCGATGCTCAACTGTTGAGCCACACCAGCCGGGCTTCAATAAGATTTGATGTTCACAATAATGACCCTAGAGCACTGAATGGTTCTGAATTATCAAAGCAAGGTTCAATTATGTTGGGAGTATTTAACATGAAAATTAAGGTGGGAGTGACACCAAATTGTGTTGATGGGCTGGGAGGGAGATAGAGATTAAGAGATTAATAATCTAGACAAGAGATAATGGTTTGAATTGAGGAGGCAACGGAAAGCCAAGGAAGGGATGATTTGAAAGACGTTCTAAGGCAGGATAAATCCAATATTCTGTAGTTGGGATAGGGTAGTGTGAGGCATCAGAAAATGCCTGAGGTTTCTAGCTTAGAGTTGGTTAGATGGTAGCAATATTAATAGAGATAGGAAATTAGGATCATGAATGGTATTAGATATTGGATATGTTGAATTGCTTGTGGGGTAGTCAGTGGTTGTTTAGTAATAAACATTTGAAAATTTGAGTTTAGATCTCAGGACAGAGAATGGGATGAAAAGCAGAATTGGGACTTGAAACCAAGGATTGGTTAAGACTGTTTCTGGAGAAGGTATAGGGCTTATATTTTGAGTAGGTACTTTAGAGTAGTGTTATGAAGTATAAAGATGTGCCTGGTGAAGACCTTTAAGGACTCTAAATACCATGGAAGCATGATAAAAAGCCTTCAGTTTTCCACAAATGGTTTCTGGGTCTGTAAGGAATTGGTCTCATAGCATAATAAACTCAGATTCATTTTTTTGAGTTAATTCTCTATATGAATTTTAGTAGTTTTCAGGCCATCTCTTTTTCTTTAAAATGCTAACAGCTTTATTTTCTTCTGGTTATGAGAGTATAAGCTCATTATGAAACAAATTGGAAAAACAACAACAAAATGAAGCTTATCCTCCTATCCTGAGACGGTTGCCATTAAACATTGTGTGGAACTTTCATTGAGACACTTTCTTCACATACATTTGTATATATGTATGTTTTTAAAAGGAATCACACTGTTTCTTTTGTAAACTAATTTGTTATTTACATTGTACATGGATATGTTTAATATAGATAAATCTAAGTACCTTCTTTAGTGGCTGCCAATATCCTATTGTGTGGCCCTCTACTAGAATTTTTTAAACTGTTATCCTGTTGTTGGACATTTATGTTGTTTTATACTCTTTTACTATTATAAACAATTTTGAGATGAATATCCAGATATTTATCTTAAAAGGTTTTAATTAATAGGTTAAAGGTGATCTCTTAAATATAACTGCTTTTATCTTTTTGTTGTTGTTATTTTCTCTCTTTTTTTTATTGTCTAAAGTTTTACATATGTCTCCTTTTCCCCAATTGACCCCCCTCCCCCAGCCATTCCCAGTCCAGGCAAGCTCCCACCGCCCCAGTGTCTGTGTCCATTGGTTATGTTAATATGCATGCATACAAATCCTTTGGTTGCTCTCTAACTGGTCCCCCCCCCCCCCCCCCCCCGCCATTTGTCTCTGGATCTATTCTTGTTCATCAAATTATGTTGATCATTATATCCCACATATGAGTGAGATCATGTGGTATTTATCTTTCTCCGACTGGCTTATTTCGTGCTTTTATCTTGGGTACAAATTTTGCTATGACTGAGTTCCTAGCTGTTTTTAATTTCCTTAATTCTCTTGCCTCATTTTTCCTGCAGTGGTAGATTCTTCATGGTCAAGTTACCAGTTGCTCTTGATCCTGGGATGAAGATTTCAGTCATTTTGGAAACAGTCTATACCCATGTGCTTCAGCCATATCCAACCCAGATCACTCAATCAGAGAAACAGTTTGTGGTGTTTGAGGGCAACCATTATTTCTACTCCCCCTATCCCACAAAGACACAAACTACGCGTGTGAAGCTTGCCTCTCGAAATGTGGAGAGCTACACCAAGTTGGGAAACCCCACACGATCTGAGGACCTCCTGGATTATGGACCTTTCAGAGATGTCCCTGCCTATAGTCAGGTAGGCTCATGTGGAGTCTTGTTCATCCCTGTCTACTTCAGAGAAGGTCTTCTAGAGCGGCAACTAGTTAGTTGATAGGGTTGGGTGGTGTAGGGTAGGTGGAAATCCGAGATCAGTTTTTTAACCTGCTGTGGAATGACTCCATGGGGTCATTGTTCTCTTGGGAGTACAGATAGAGGCTGTGAGTTTAGGAAGAATTTTATTTATTTATTTATTTATTTATTTATTTATTTATTTATTTATTATTAAAAAAACTTTATGGTTGAAAGTATGTATGTCCTAGGAAGACTTTTTAAAGCAGATAACATTTGGAGAGTTGGAGTGGAAGTTGGGGGAGAAGGAAACAAGGCATTCTAGGCAGAGGCAATAAGAAAGTCAAAGGCCTGCCCTAGCTGGTTTGGCTCAGTGGTTAGAGTGACAGCCTGCAGACTGAAGGGTCCCAGGTTTGATAATCGGTCAAGGGCACATGCCTGGGTAGCAGGATCAATCCCCAGTAGGGGCATGCAAGAGGCAGCCAATCAATGATTCTCTCTCATTGATGTTTCTCTCTCTCACCTTCTCCCATCCTCTCTGAAATCAATAAAAATATATCAAAAAAAGGAAAAAAGGACAGAGGCCTGAGGATAAGAACACAGATAGGAACCCTGGCTGGGTGACTCAGTTGGTTGGAGTGTCATCACATACACCAAAAGGTTGTGGGTTCGATTCCCAGTCAGGGCACATACCTAGGTTGTGGGTTCAACCCCTGGTCAGGGTGTATACAGGAGGCAGCTGATCGATGTTGCTTTCTCTCTCTCCCTGCCCCCCTTCCTCTCTCTAAACATATCCTCTGATGAGGATTGAAAAAAAGAGAGATGGGAAAATATGTGGTGTGTTGTCTAGTGTGGCTGGAGTTGCTGCTGTGGGTAGTAAAGCTGGCTCCATTACTGAGCCTAGGGTTGGGCCTTAAAGGTAGAAGGAGCAATTAAGTCTTAAAAAAGATTTTGTTACGGAAAAATTTCAAACATATGTAAAAGTATAGAGAATAAGTATAACAAACTCCCAGTACACCTATCACTTAGATTCAGTGGTTATTAAGATATCAGCACACTTGCTTCAGCTGTCCTTTTTTTTTTTTCCCCCCCTGTAATAATTTAAAGCAAATCTTGGGAATTATATTATTTCACCCTATGTTTTCTTTCTCTTTTTTCCCTCTGTTTTCTCTTTCAAAAGTCACTTAACATATAGTTAGGGCTGTTCATTTTGGGTTATTTTTAACTTTTAAGAATGCTTTCTATAGATTTAATTTTTAAAAAATTAAAATTCTTATATTTTCTTAATATATACATTTTAATTGATTTCAGAGAGGAAGAGAGAGGGAGAGAGAGATAGAAACATCAATGATGTGAGATGATCATTGATTGGCTGCCTCTTGCAGGCTCCATACTGGGGATTGAGCCTGCAATCTAGGCATGTGCCCTGACTGAGAATCAAACTGGCTACCTCTTGGTTTCTGGGTGACACTCAACTGCTGAGCCACACTGGTAGGGCTAATTGCTAAATCTTTAATTAGAGTCATGAATAAGAAAAGAGAGAGGACCCAGATAAAATCAGAAATGAAAGAGAAGTATAAAGGATTATAAGAAAAGACTATGAACAATTGTTTGCCAACAAGTTGAATAACCTGGAAGAAATGGATACATTTCTAGAAACATACAATCTTCCAAAAGAATGAATCAGTCAGAAACGGAAATCTGAATAGACTGGTAACTACTAACAAAATTGAATCAGTAATCAAGAAACTCCCAACAAACAAAACTCCCAACAAAAATCCTATACTGGATGGCTTCACATGGCTTCTTGGGTGAATTTTACCAAACATTCAAAGAAGAATTATCATGTATCGTTCTTAAACTATTTTCACAAATTCAAGAGGAGGGAAGACTTCGAAGCTCATTTTATGATGTCAGCATCACCCTGATTCTATAACCAGATAAAGATATTACAGAAAAACAAGAAATTATAGGCCAATATCCCTGATAAGCCTAGATGCAAATGTCTTAAACAAAATATTAACAAACTGAATTCGGCAGTATATTAAAAAGATCGTGCCCATGATCAAATGGGATTTATTTCTGGGATACAAGATTGGTTCAATATCCACAAATCAATTAACATTATACACCACATAAACAGAATGAATGATGAAAACCATATCACATCAATATCATACAAAACAGCATTTTTATAGAATATGGCATCCATTTATGATAAAAACTTCCAGCAAAGTGTGAATAAAGGGAACATACCTCAACATAATAAAGGCCATCTGTGACAAACCCACATCTTACATTATACTCAACAATGAAAAGCTAAAAGCATTTTCCTTCAGATCAAGAGCAAGACATGGATGTCTGCTTTCCCCACCTATATACAACATAGTATTGGAAGTCCTGGACTCAAAAAATTATAAGACATCAAAGAAAGAAATCGAAGAAGATTAAGTGGAAGCATAAACAGGGTTGAACAGTTTTAACATGGTTAAAATGTTCATACTACCTAAAGCAATGTATAGATTCAGTGCAATCCCTATCAAAATACCAATGATGTTTTTCACAGAACTGGAACAAAGAATTCTAAAATTTATATGGAACCACAATAGACCCCTAATAGCCAAAATAATCTTGAGAAAAATCAAAGTTGGAGATACAAAGCTACCTGATATCAAACTATACTATAAGGCTGTAGTAATCAACATCATCCTACTGGCATAAAACCAGATGCCTAGATCAGTGGGACAAAATAGAAAGTCTAGAAATAAACCCAAGCCTATATGATCAATTAATCTATGACAAAGGAGGCAAAAAGTACAATTGGGTAAAGATAGTCTCTTTAACCCTTTGTACACCATAAGTGTCTATAGACGCAGCGGTGGACCTTCATTGGTTTCTCCTTTGGACACATGGCAGTTAACTGGTTAATAAATGATGTTGGGGAAACTGGACCACTTACACCATATACAAGGATAAACTCAAAATGAGTTAAAGATTTAAAGGTAAGACTCAATTATGAAACTTCTAGAAGAAAACAGGCAGTAAACTCTGACATTGCTCTTAGTACTTTTTTATTTTTATATGTCTCCTTGGGCAAGGGAAACAAATGAAGAAACAAACAAATGGGACTAGATCAAACGTTTTTTCACAGCAAAGGAAACCATCAACAAAATGAAAAGACAACCTACTGAATGGAAGAAGATATTCACCAATGATAAATTTGATAAGGGCTCAATATCTAAAATATATAGGGAACTCATACAACAACCCTCTGAAAGACAATCTGTAACAAATGGTCAGAGGACCTGAAGAGATATTTCTCCAAATAAGACATACAGTTGGCCAGTAGACATATGAAAGTATGCTCAACATCACTACTCATCAGAGAAATGTAAATTAAAACCACAATGAGGTATCACCTTATACCTGTCAGAATGGCTATTGTTAATAAATTAAGTTGTGGTGAAAATGTGGAGAAAGAAAACCCTCATGCTTTTTAGCCTAATTGCAAATTGGTGCAGCCAGTGTAGAAAACAGTATGGATGTTCCTCAAAAAATTAAAGACGGAGCTACCATCTGACCCAGCAATCCCACTTCTGGGTATATGTCCAAAGAAATCCAAAACACTAATTTGAAAAGATGTTTGCATTCTTGTGTGCATTGCAGCATTATTTATAATAGCCAAAATAAGGAATTAACGTGTTCATCTATTGACGGGTGGATAAAGAGAATGAGGTACATACATGCAATGGAGTAGTAGTTGGTCTTTTGAAGCAATGAATCTTAACCATCTGTTACAACATGGATGGACCTAGAAGGAATTATGCTGAGTGGAATAAGTCAAAGAAAAACAGATACCATATGATTTTACTTATATGTGGAATCTAAAAACAAACGAACAAACAGACCAGAGACAAACTCCAATGCAGAGAACAAACTAATGGTTGCCAGGTGAAAAGGGGAAGGAATTCAGAAGTGTAAATTGGCAGTTACAAAATAGTCACTGGGATATAAAGTGCCGAATAGAGAATATAGTTAGTAATAACTATGGTGTAGATTTATCATGGGATCACTTCGTATGATATATAAATGTCTAGCCACTGTACTGTACACCTGAAACTAATGTAGTATTGAGTGTCGGCTGTAATTGAAAAATGGAAAAAATTAAAACTATAAGGAAAAAGTACAAATAATCTTTAATTCTGTTTCCTATATGTGTTCTTGTGTATTGCATTTCAGAATCTGTTTTTTCTCAGTAGTTGTTGTAAGTAGAGTGTAGAAGTTTTTTTTTTTTTTTTAAAAACAAGTGATATTTGTGTTGGAACTTAAAAGAATTTTGTATATCCTATTTTTTCTATTTAATAACATGAATATTTCCATATAGTATTAAAAATTCTTAGTAAATTTTTTAAAATGTTGCATACATTAGATACTTTATAATTTAATCATTCTGTTGATTATATGTAGCTTCTAATCAGTTTGATTTGAACTAAGAACTATTTGTTTCCTTCTTCTACAGGATACTTTTAAAGTACATTATGAGAACAACAGCCCTTTTCTTACTATCACCAGCATGACCCGAGTCATCGAGGTCTCTCACTGGGGTAATATTGCTGTGGAAGAAAATGTGGACTTGAAGCACACAGGGGCTGTGCTTAAGGGACCTTTTTCACGCTATGATTACCAGAGGCAACCCGATAGTGGTATATCCTCCATCCGTTCTTTTAAGGTATGGAGTGTTAAGCTTGGACGTTGGTAGAAACTATGACTTTATCATATTTGTTCTTTCGTTTACTTTTTGAAAGTAGCTAAATATGGGCATTTATTTAAGCGGTTGGGTGACAGGGTTAGAACCAAGAGGAAGAATCTTTAAAAAAATGCCCTCGCCGAAACCGGTTTGGCTCAGTGGATAGAGCGTCGGCCTGCGGACTGAAAGGTCCTGGGTTCGATTCCGGTCAAGGGCATGTACCTTGGTTGCGGGCACATCCCCAGTAGGGGTTGTGCAAGAGGCAGCTGATTGATGTTTCTAACTCTCTATCCCTCTCTCTTCCCCCCTTGAAAAATCAATAAAATATATATTAAAAAAAAAATCCTTATACTTAAAAAAAAAAAAAATGCCCTCATTGCCCTAGCCTGTTTGGCTCAGTGAATAGAGTGTCAGCCCATGGACCGAAGGGTCCCGGGTTCGATTCCTGTCAAGGGTACATGCCTGGGTTGCGGGCTCGACCCCTAGTAGGGGTGTGCAGGAGGCAGCCAATCAATGATTCTCTCTCATCATTGATGTTTCTATCTCTTTTTCCCTCTTCCCTTCATCTCTGAAATCAATTTAAAAAAATGTGTATATGTATACATATATATATAAGAAAAAAATATATACATATACAAGAAAAATATACTATTCACATATGCATATAAAAATGCCCTCATTTATATAACTAGGTCATGTTTTTTTTAAAGAAAATTTAAATAATAGAAAAAGGAAAAACATAATACCACTCTTCATAGTTAAAATTGCTGACATTTTAATATTTTTTCTTTTACACTTTTAAAAAAGCAATTGATCATACTTTATAGTTTTATCTTTTTTGTCTTATAAATAAAATCTTATAAGCATTTTCATGTATTTATATATTACAGAAGGGTTTGCTGTATGCAAAATATGTTACATTTTCTCCCCCTGATTATCAAAATATGCTTCCAGATTTGGAAGCAACAATAAAGAATATATATTATGTGGAGAAAACCCTTCTATGACCTTGCCTGTCACCTAGTTATTTGATGTAATTTCTTCCATCTTTAGTTTCCCTCTGTATAATAACTTTCAGATTGTTTTTACCTTTGTTTTGTCTTTGGTATTTGCAAAGGTAATTATGATTCTCTTTATTATTTACTTGTAGAAGAATTTGGCTATCGACCTTTTTGAGAAGTAGATTTGATATCTAGACATTTTGAAGCCTTGGGGGAAAAGTTAGCCTCTAGATTGTTTACAGTTTGGGGATTATTTTAATTGAGTAGTACTAGGATGAAGATTTTGGTGCAGGAAGTATTTTCTCTATTTAGGATTAATTCCTCTGAAAAATGTATGTTCATTTTCTTGCAGACCATTCTTCCCGCTGCTGCCCAGGATGTTTATTACCGGGATGAGATTGGCAATGTTTCCACCAGCCACCTCCTTGTTTTAGATGACTCTGTAGAGATGGAAATCCGGCCTCGTTTCCCTCTTTTTGGAGGGTGGAAGACCCATTACATCGTTGGCTACAACCTCCCAAGCTATGAGTACCTCTATAATTTGGGTCAGTCTTAGTAAGGGAGTATAAAACGGAGAGACCCATCTTTTTTTTAAATTTCTTGCAGTTATTATTATTATTATTTCACAATTGCCAGTCCTTCTAGATGGGGAGAAAGAATATTTTCTTATCATTCTTAAAAAGGCTGAGATATTATGCCTGGCCGGTGTGGCTCAGTGGGGGTTGAATCTTTGCCAGTCTTCAGTATTTGGCATTTTCTCTTGAATCTTTTCTTCATTTAAAACTTTTCTTCTTGCCTTAGCTCCATGGTCGGCAAACTGCGGCTCGCGAGCCACATGCGGCTTTTTGGCCCCTTGAGTGTGGCTCTTCCACAAAATACCACGGCCTGGGCGAGTCTTATTTTGAAGAAGTGGCATTAGAAGAAGTTTAAGTTTAAAAAATTTGACTCTCAAAAGAAATTTCAATCGTTGTACTGTTGATATTTGGCTCTGTTGACTAATGAGTTTGCCAACCACTGCCTTAGCTGGTTTGGCTCAGTGGATAGAGTGTCGGCCTGCAGACTGAGGGGTCCTGGGTTCCATTCTGGTCAAGGGCACATGCCCAGGTTGTGGGCTGATCCCCAGTAGGGGGCGTGCAGGAGGCAGCCAATCAATGATTCTCATCATTGATGTTTCTATCTTTCTCTCCCCCTTCCTCTCTAAAATCAATAAAAATACATTAAAAAATAAAACTTCTTTTTACCTTTTTATCATAAGGCATTATCTGTTTATTCATTCACATTCCTCCTAGGTTAGCCTTCATTTATAAAATGATTTTTTTCTTTTATTTCTAAAACTTTTCCTGAGTTCTGAAACTTCTGAATTTCTATAAGTCTGATTTATATTGCTCTTTCATAACTTGTGTCATTTTCATAATACCTTTAGATTGTTTGAAATAGTAGGAACAAATTTAATTGGTTTTGTGGGCATGTCTTCTGGTATGCTTTCATTTTCTCTAGGGACTTTTTTTTGTAACTTAAAAAATTATTTTTAATTATAGTTGACATAAGTTTTTAAAATATAACTTAATATAAAAGGGGGAGTCATACTTTTTTGTTGCTCATTTAAAAAAATATATATATTTCTATATTGATTTCAGAGAGGAAGGGAGAAGGAGAGAGATAGAAACATCAATGATGAGAGAGAATCATTGATCGACTGCCTCCTGCATGCCCCCTACTGGGGATTGAGCCCGCAACCCAGGCATGTGCCCTTGGCTGGAATCGAACCTGGGACCCTTCAGTCCGCAGGCTGACTCTCTATCCACTGAGCCAAGTCGGCCAGGGCTGTTGCTCATTTTTTTTTTTTTAATATATTTTATTGATCTTTTACAGAGAGGAAGGGAGAGGGATAGAGAGTTAGAAACATCTATCAGCTGCCTCCTGAACACCTCCTACTGGAGATGTGCCCGTGACCAAGGTAAATGCCCTTGACCGGAATCGAACCTGACCGACACTCTATCCACCGAGCCAAACTGGCTAGGGCCTGGTGCTCATTTTTAATGTGAACTTCTAGGAGGAATAATTATAGCTGTCCAATTCTCTGTTGTTTTAGTGTAGTATTAAAAAATATGGTGGTTGCTTTCTGAGCTTTCTCTGGCTTTGTTTTCCTAAAGCTCTGTTGTCCCCATTATGCTTGCTTTTGATTCTACTCCAGTTTTTCATCCGTGTAGGGTACTATCCTGGAAGGGGAGCTCTGGTGGGCTTTTCACAGTGCTCAGGGACTAACTGCTCTAGACTTACAGATCTTCTGCGGCCCATTTTACCTACCCGCTGTGCAGGGTCTAAGACTCTTGAGTTTTAGTTGCTCTTCTCCAGCTGGCCTGCCATACTCTCAAGTGAACACTATTGTCTGTCAGGGGCTCTTCTTTTCTCAGGTCTATCAGTTGCCCTGTTGCTTCCTTCTGCTTTATCATTTACAGACACTCATAATGTGTAGGTCGTGTGGCTGTTGGTGTTTTGTGGACTACACCCCCTTGTATTTTGGAGTTTGTGGAGATGCCATGTTACCTAGTTTTGTTGTGAATATGGTCCATGGGTTTTTTATTTTGTTATGTAGTTGCTCTGTCTTTATGTGGAAATTGGGGAAGACCCAAAATCTATGCCTCTACCACCATCTCTGTCTTCCAGAGTCTCCTAGTGCATTAACTTCAGATAGCATCTTTATTCCTCTCTGTGTAAGATGGGAGTGTACTCCCCCTTTCTCCTGTCCTATTTTGTCAGTTTTTCACATCATTGCATGTGTTTGCTTGATCCTTCAGGTGACCAGTATGCACTGAAAATGAGGTTTGTGGACCACGTGTTTGATGAGCAAGTGATAGATTCTCTGACTGTGAAGATCATCTTGCCCGAAGGAGCCAGGTGAGTGTGACTTCCTTTCCTCTGTTCCCATTTCTCTGGTGGTGCCCTTGGTTACTCAAAGAAAATCTGTGTGGAGGAGGCACAGAGTAAGTGCTCAGTATATAGTTAAAAAAAATATTTATATATATATATTTTTATTGATTTTAGAGAGGAAGGGAGAGGGAGGGAGAGAGAGAGAAACATCAATGATGAGAGAGAATCATTGATTGGCTGCCTCCCGCATGTCCCACACTGAGGATTGAGTACACAACCCAGGCGTGTGCCCTGACCAGAATCGAACTATGACCTGGTTCATAGACCAATGCTCAACCACTGAGCCACACCGGCTGGGTGTCAGTATATATCTTTGACAGATATCCTAAAATGACAGCATAGGCTGAGGAGCTAGGCTGAGGAAAGCCAGAGCCAGAGTATCTCCAGGACTCCAGTTGGCTGAAACTGATGGGCACACGCAGGGGCACCTGCCCTTGGCGTGAGCGACAAATACCTGTTGGTCATTTTACTCTTGATTCATTTTAAAGGGAAACATCTACTTGGCCTCCTTGGGTTATTTATCTCCTCTGATCACCAGGAGAGGCACCTTGATTGATCTTCCTGTGGAAGACATTCAGTTGGGGAATGGGTAGTTCCTCCAAGTAAAACTAGAGTGCTGTTGACTAGGAGAAGGGAGAATGAGTCTGTGCTGGCAAAAGCAGGACATGTCCAACTATACCCTATAACAAATTTTCAGTCTGTGAAGAGAGAGAACATTTGGAGTAACTTTTCAGGAGCCTCTTCAAGTCCCTGAGAGGCTCTCGGGTAGAATGCACACAAAGTTCTGAGAGCTGTGTGACTCCAAGGGGTAGGCCAGTACTGGTGAGTCCTTATGAGTGCAGGTTGCAGGGAGACAGACAATTGTTGCCTCAGCAGAAGAATGGTCTCAGACTCAGGACTTTCTGGCAGTGGGTCAGGTGGTTAGATGTTCCTGGTGCTGGAAGGGGAACAGAGTGGAGTGTGAACTTAGTCACCCTGAAAGCCCCCTGGATTGAGCCTTGGAATTTTCCAACCCTAAATAAACCTAGTTGGTCAGTGCAGTTTGTCTGAGGCTATATTTTATTCCCATCTGCCTCCAGGAACATCCAAGTTGACAGTCCCTATGAAATCAGCCGTGCCCCAGATGAGCTGCACTACACCTACCTGGACACATTTGGCCGCCCTGTGATTGTTGCCTACAAAAAAAATCTGGTAGAACAGCACATTCAGGACATTGTGGTACGTGACTCCACTGTTCTGTCTCCTATGGCTCCGTTCACAGAGAGTGGGTGCTGGGGGCCAGGTCTTACCCATCTTTCCCTCCTTGGGCTGGAGTGGTTTGAACACAGCATCCTCAGGGGGTAGGGCTGGGCAGGTGGGGTGGGGCAGCCTGGGTGATTGTTGGCTAGGTGAAGCCCCTTTTGGCTCCCAGGTTTCTGAGTCCGTGTAGGCCTGTCAAAGCCCATCTTCTTGCTTCTCCCCCAGGTGCACTACACATTCAATAAGGTGCTCATGCTGCAGGAGCCCCTGCTGGTGGTGGCTGCTTTCTACATCTTGTTCTTCACAGTCATCATCTATGTCAGATTGGATTTTTCTATCACAAAGGTACCCTTGTGTTTTTCTTCTTGTCAGTTTGTCATTTTGCACCCTTGATAATTGTTTCACTAGCCTTACTGAGCATTGGTCGTCACAATAGACCAGGTTAGCACCTTGTGGCCCAGAAGATTCTCTGCTGCCTGTGGCTTCTGCTAATCCTTTCTGTAGATACCTTGTTTTTGTAGCTGTGATCATGGAGCACACACAGGTTGCTAATGGTGGGTAAGTACTGTGGGAACAGGGCAGCAGGCACAGTGTGTACTTTTGAGGGCCCGAAAAGGCTGCCTTGAGTAGGTGAGGTGCAGAAAAGGTGGGAAGGGCACTCAGCCAGAGGGAACAGTTTGTGGGACAGCAGAGAGGGCTCACAGGGACCTGTGGGTAGCAGTGGTGTAAATGTAAGCAAAAAAGTTGATCCAGCTGGTTCCATAAACCAGTAAGGCTGCCCAAGGCTCAAGGTAGTGCAGTTGGGACAGCTGCTAACAAACTTTGCTATGCAGAAGGGTTGAGTCTAGGTTTTATTATGAAATAGCCCTATCTTTTAAGCTATAAAAATTGCTTTTGTTTTATTGATTTAAAAAAATTTCACATTTATAGAAACATTACAAGAAAGATAAAAATAACTCTTGTATACTCATCACCTAGACAGCAGTTAACATTTGATCTCTATACATCATTATTTTTCCTGAACCATTTGAGAAGTTTGCAGACATTTGTGCTCCTTTACCATTGAATACTTAAGCGTGTATGCAACCTGAGAACAAGGGTATTATCTTACATAACCACGATGCAATGATCAGATTCAGAAAATGTAATTCAGTCCATGTTCAAATGCTGCTAACTATCCCAGTGATAACTTTTATAGCAATTATTTTTCATACTTCAGAATTCAATTCAGGATCATGCAGCTCATTTAATTATCATAGCTCCCTAGTCTCCTTTAATCTGGCGCAGTTCCTCAGCCTTTCTTTGTCTTTAATGACCTTGACGTATTTGAAGTTTAGAGATCTTTTGAAGTTTGTAGACTGTCCTTAGTTTACATTTATCTTAGGTTTCTTCCTGATTAAATTCAGATTACGCATTTACGCATTTTTGGCAAGAACACTATAAAGTGATGTTGCATTTGCAGTGTGTCTCATCAGGAGTTCCTAGTGTTGGTGATATTAACTCTTTTTTTAAATACATTTTTATTGATTTCAGAGAGGAAGGGAGACAGGGAGAGAGAGAGAGAGAGAGAGAGAGAGAGAGAGAGAGAGAGAGAGAGAGAAACAGAAACATCACTGATGAAAGAGTATCATTGATTGGTTGCCTCCTGCACACCCCCTACTGGGGATCACGCTCTCAACCAGGGCATGTGCCCTTGACCGAAATCAAACCTGGGACCCTTCAGTCCACAGGCAGATGCTTTATCCACAGAGCCAAACCGGCTAGGGCTCCATTGATTTCTGGAGAGAGTGAAAGGGAGGGGAAGAGACAGAGAGAGAAACATTGATGTGAGAGAGACACATTGATTGGTTGCTTCCAGCACGCACCTGACCAGAGGGCCAGGGATCGAGCTTGCAACCGAGGTACTTGCGTCCTGGGCCAGAATCGAACCTGGGACCCTTTAGTCCATGGGCTGACACTCTATCCACTGAGCCAAACCGGCTAGTGCTCCCTTGAAGTATTTTAAGGAGAGACATAATGAATATCGTGGAATCTTGCCCTTACCCAAGCTGAGATTTCTCTTTCCTCAGCACCTTATGTGTTTCATGGTGCACTCTGGCATTAGTACATCCGTTTGTCCGCCCTGCTGGACTTTGAAGTGAACATCTGTTTCATCTTCATGTTCCCAGTCTTTCCCCTTGCTGAACTGGCCCAGGTTCAGTGTTAGTACAAGGTTGATTCTCTGACTTTCCAAGAAGATGGCTTTTTTTGTTTGCACAGCTGGTAGTGGGTGATCTTTGGGAGGTGAAGGTTGGAGTGGGTTCAGGCCTGGTTTCGTCTCATACTCTCTCTCTTCCAGGATCCGGCTGCGGAAGCCAGGATGAAGGTGGCTTGCATCACAGAGCAGGTCTTGACCCTGGTCAATAAGAGACTAGGTCTCTACCGTCACTTCGACGAGACTGTCAATAGGTATAAGCAGTCCCGGGATGTGTCCACCCTCAACAGTGGCAAGAAGAGCCTGGAGACGGAACACAAAGCCTTGACCAGTGAGATTGCACTGCTGCAGTCCAGGCTGAAGACGGAGGGCTCTGACCTGTGCGATAAGGTGAGTGTCTGTCAGCACTGAGTCGCTTGGCTCGTTGCTTGTCATATCCCATCTTTGAGTCGCTTGGGTCGTTGCTAGATAGTTGTACCCCACTATCTAGAGCATGTGGCTGCTCTGTCTGGGTCAGACACCAGACACTTTTGCTCACTGCTGGCTTGTGGTGTGATACTGCACCCAGTGGCATTGTGTCGATCCTTAGGGTGGAACAGGAAGTTTGGGTGTCTTGGATCTGAGCTGGGTGTGGAGAAAGCTCTGCTGGATTACATAGCACTGTCTATCCTCACGGCCGGTACTGACAGCAGCTGATTCCTCCTTGGAAGCCAGACTGAACCACGTGAGAAGAACCAGACTTAGAAGAAGGGGTTAAGTCCAGGCTCTGATTCAGACTTTGTAAACCTAGGCATGTTATCTCACTTCTGTACCTCAGTTGCCTCACCTGTAAACTGGAATGCTATTAGTATTACCTCATAGTGGTTGTGAATGTAAAATAAGTTTGACATGCTTGATGTAAAGGGCTGAGAATCCTGCCTGGGACGTGCTGTGTGAGTTCTTGTGGCTTATAAAGGAGGATGGGAACCTCCCCTCCCCCTGGAGGTATCCTTTAGAGTTCCTAACCACACTCTCCATGTGCCTCTCCCAAGCATTCTCCTTATCCTGTGCTGTTTTCTTTATAGCATCTACCATTTTCTGAAACTGTTTATTCATGTGCTTAAGTATTTATAATATGTCAGCTTCTTGTGGGGCAGATGCCTTATCTGTCTTTAGTGCTTTTTCCAGAACCTAGAATCATGCCTAGCACTATGGCTCACTAAATATTTGTTGAATGTTTAGTGAATGTGGCTATAAAAGTCCTCAGCCTGACATCGAGTTGGTGATAACATGGGAGTCATTCAGACCTAATACCACACCCCTGCCAGTAGTCCTTTGCCTATGTGAACTTCTGCACCTAATTTGATAAGCCAAAGGGAAGAGAATGAACGTTCCTTGAGTACCTACTGTGTGCCTGGCACCATGTTTAAGTGATTTTACATATTTTCCCATTCATTTCTTGCAATCCTCTTCTACAGCTAAGGCCCAGGGATGGTGAAGGGTTTTGTTCACAAAGGTTAGAGCTTGAAGGAACAGAGTTTGGGGTGGGGGGTGGAGGGGAGGGAGGGAGAGGCTGGCATTTGAAGCCAAACCTGTCTCCCTTCATAGCCAGCCCCTGTGGCCTGGGAATTCTGGAATCTGTAGGCATGGGAGGTGGTGGGCCTTGCTGAATGAGGGTGAGAGGACCACTCTCAAGCCCTGCCCTGCTCTTGCCTTGGCCAGGTGAGCGAAATGCAGAAACTGGATGCACAGGTGAAGGAGCTGGTGCTGAAGTCGGCAGTGGAAGCTGAGCGGCTGGTGGCTGGCAAGCTCAAGAAAGACACGTATATCGAGAACGAAAAGCTCATCTTAGGAAAGCGACAGGAGCTGGTCACCAAGATTGACCACATCCTGGATGCTCTGTAGGCCCTGCCAGTTGTCTACTGGATGGGCCCAGGGTGCTGCACTTACAGATGGCAGGTGTGTGTGTGTGTGTGTGTGTGGGTGGGTGGGGGGATGAACGTTGAGGCCAGTGAATGCTGGCATCTGTATTTTATAAAAGGCCTTCAAGGAAGAGAAGCCAGGCCCTGCCTTAGACAAAACAAGAAGCTTAGTTTTTCCCTCTAAACGTTCCTTTAAAAAAATTTAAAAACAAACAATTAAAACCACACACACACACACACACACACACACACACACACACACACACCAAAAACTTAAATTCCATTAAAAATAAAATATCTTTGTGTTTTTGAACAAATAAATTTTTAATATTTGATTGGTTTTGTTTTATTCTGAAGCCTAGGATATTCTTTCAAGCCTGTAAGCTCCTTGTTTTATGCCCTTCTAATTCCTGATGTATGAGTATTTTGCAAGTGTATGCATGTTTTTTAAAACATGTGCGAACAAAAGAAAATAAAACAGGGACTATGAAACATTTGTTTTGTCCTGTTGACAATCTCTCATAACTTAGTAATGCTTTTATCAAGTGATTTTTATTCATAAAATAATGGACTTACTCCTTAGAGCAAGTGTGCATACAAGTATCTATCTATATATATAAAAGGCAAAGTGACCGACCGTACGTACGTACGTTACGTACGTCTGACTGTACGTCTGACTGTACGTCTGACCGACCGACCAACCACCGGTGCATATGATGCGCACTGGCAATTTAAAAATAAAACGCTGACTCTCGCATGCGCGATACATATAAAGCTCTTGCTGGCGCCAATCACACGCATGTGTTTCGATCTGTCATTGTCGATTGTGAATTTGGTGGTTTTTTGTTGACATTCAATGTGAACCACATTGCAATTTATTCATCGACCATTCGACTGATCGAGAGGCCAGTACATATGCGCACTGGCAATTTAAAAATAAACGTTGACTTGTGCATGCGCAATACATATAAAGCTTTCACTGGTGCCAATCGCACGTGTGTTTTAATTTTATAATACTACTAGAGGCCTCATGCACGAAATTTGTGCAAGGGCCTTGACCCCCCCCACCACAGCGGCTGCCTCCGCCATGGCCCCTGCCCCCTGTGGCTTTGTCCAGAAGGAAGGATGTCTGGTCTAATTAGCATATTATGCTTTTATTATAATAGATTGTTATAGATATTATATATACTATTTTGACATGTAATTTTTTACAGTAACAAAATTACCGCACGAATCTTTCTTTTAATCATTTTCCTTTCATTGT
This sequence comes from Cnephaeus nilssonii, assembly GCF_951640355.1. Classification (NCBI taxonomy): domain Eukaryota; kingdom Metazoa; phylum Chordata; class Mammalia; order Chiroptera; family Vespertilionidae; genus Cnephaeus; species Cnephaeus nilssonii. The sequence continues at coordinate 66,325,264 of NC_137082.1, read as the reverse complement.
GCACTGGGCTAATAGTTGGTTATATATTAGAACACTGAGGCCACAAAGGTGAAGTGGCCTTCATAAGATTGCAGAACAGCCCTGACCGGTTTGGCTCAGTGGATAGAGTGTTGGCCTGCGGACTGAAGGGTCCCGGGTTCAATTCCAGTCAAGGGCATGTACCTTGGTTGTGGGCACATCCCCAGTAGGGAGTGTGCAAGAGGCAGCTGATCGATGTTTCTCTCTCATTGATGTTTCTAACTCTCTATCCCTCTCCCTTCCTCTCTCTAAAAAATCAATAAAATATATTTAAAAAAAAAAAAGATTGCAGAACAGAGTGGAGGAAGTGAGAGCTCTGTTCTTGCAGTTTTTGATTACCTATTCTTCATCATATGCTCTACTAGGCACTAAAGAAATGATGAGCAGCCGAAACCGGTTTGGCTCAGTGGATAGAGCGTCGGTCTGCGGACTGAGGGGTCCCGGGTTCGATTCCGGTCAAGGGCATGTACATTGGTTGCGGGCACGTCCCCAGTGGGGGATGTGCAGGAGGCAGCTGGTCGATGTTTCTCTCTCATCGATGTTTCTAGCTTTCTATCCCTCTCCCTTCCTCTCTGTAAAAAATCAATAAAATATATTAAAAAAAAAAAAATGATGAGCAAAGCAGAATGATTCTTACGGAGGATAGATAGTAAAATGATCAAACACAAATTCATAATTACAAACTGACAAAACCTGTGAGGAAAGGGGACAGGGTCCTCTGATGTTATATACTGGACAGTACTGGACACTTAATCTGCAAGGGAGCTGGGGAAAGATCCATTGAAGGAAGTGACTTTTTAAAAAAAATCCTCACCTGAGGGTATTTTTCCATTGATTTTTAGAGAGAGTGGAAGAGAAAGGGAAAGACAGAAATAGAAATGTGAGAGAAACACATCGAGTGGTTGCCTCCTGCACACGCTTGACCAAGGCCAGGGCTGGGGAGGAGCCTACGAGGTACGTGCCCTTGACCAGAATCAAACCTGGGACCCTTTGGTCCACAGGCTGATGCTCTATCCACAGCCAAACTGTCCAGGGAGGGAAGTGACTTTTGAGTTGAGCTCTGTAGGAGTTACATAGATGGCAGGGGATGGTGTGGCAGAGAGAGTTCCAGGTAGAGAGCTTAGCATGTGCAAAAGCCCTGGGGCAGCCTGGGGCTTGGCATGAAGTTGGATGCAGAGAGTCAGGTGGACAGGGTACAACCACGGGTTGCAGAGGAAAAGTACAGAACAAGGTAAGGCTGTACAAGTCTGTTAAAGCTTTTGGCTTTATCCTCAAATGAAGGGAAGACAGACCAGTGTGTGAGAGACATGCTTAGATTTATATTTTGGGCTGAGAATGAACTACTGAAGGCTGGAGGATGTGGGAGAAAACCTGAGAGCCTTTTGTAATCTAGGCAAAAGGTGATGGCTTGGGCAAGGGTGGTGATGTGCCAACGTGGATGGATTTGAGAGATTTAAATGGGGAAATGAGCAGTAATAAAGGAGTGCCATGCTTTCTCCCACTCTTCTCTGGTATATACACCTCGTCTTCACCTAGTTAATTCCTGTGCATCCTTCAGGTAACAGTTTAACGTTTCTGTCTCATGGAAGCCTTCTAGGACCTCTCAGACTCAATCAAATCCTATTGTACCCTCTTGTTCTATCTCCACATCGTACTGCACAGTTAGAATGTGTGATTACTGGACTAGCTCTGATAGTGCAGGGGTTTTGTCTGGTATGCTCACCCTTACATTACCAGCTAGCTGTTCAGATCAGTGTATTACATATAGTAGATGGCTTACTGAATGAATGAATAGCTTAAATATTGGTGTGGTTGGTTGAGGGATACTTGTGCCATTCATTTAATATGGGAAGATCTGTAAGGCCAGGTTTGAGGGAGATAATGATGAGTCGTTTCAGACATGGTAAGGTGGGTGTGCTTACGACATCCAAGTGGGAATGTCTATGGGCAGTTGGATATTCAGGTCTGCAGCTCAGAGGAGAGGGCTGGCGTGGAAATGATAAATGGGGGGGGGGGGGGGGGTTGTTCGCATGAAGATGGCTGTGGAAATGGTGAGATGGAGGTTGGGGTGGGTGAGGGTGCTGAGTAAGAAGAGATCCAGAACTGAACATTAGGACTTGAAAGTACAGTGGCCACTTGGAGCACACCACTGCACACAAGTTGAGAAAGTGGCCAGTGAGGTAAGAGAAAGGCTTGGACCATGTGGTGTCATGGAAGCCAAGTGGAAAGATGTTTCAAGGAAGAGCAATCAGTGAGTGCTGCTTTGAGTTGCCAAGCAACAGGAAGAATGGGAGAGGTCTGTTGGTTTCAGGAGGGTCATTGAAGTCATTCTTTGGCGACTTAGAACTGTTGGTGGAGTGGTAGGAATGGGATTGGCCTGAGGTGAGGCTCCTTTTTTTATTTTATTTTTTAAAATATATTTTTATTGATTTCAGAGAGGAAGGGAAAGGGAGAAAGAGATAGAAACACCAATGATGAGAGAGAATCATTGATTGGCTGCCTCCTGCACGCCCCCGACTGGGGATCGAGCCTGCAACCTGGGCATGTGCCCTTAACCGGAATCGAACCCGGACCCTTCAGTCCACAGGTCTACACTTTATCCACTGAGCCAAACCAGCTAGGGCTCCTTTTGAATACTGACTGCATTTCCCATCTAGTTGTGAAAGCGATGAGACCAGGGTAGCTATTAGAAGAATGTGCAGCTGAAAATTTTAAGATGGAAGAGATTCATATTAAATGCTATTGGGAAGGATTCAGTGGAAAATCGGAGGCGGAATATAGAGGAGAGAAAGTGTGGACAATGTGAGGTATGCGGTCAAAAGGACATAGGAAGGACGGGGACTTAGTATGGGAGAGGACACTCCTTCGGTAGTGAGGCCCTGAAGTCATGGGTCTGCATGGAAATCCAAATACTGCCTTCCACTGTGACCTTAGGCAAGGCTTTGGGCATCAGGGTAAAATGAAGCAGTGTTATATTAGCCACTTGGTAGGATGGCTTTAAGGATCACATGAGGTAATTATAAAGTGGCATATTGCAACTGCTTGTTAAGAATTAGCAATTGTTTCCATTTCCTCTCATTTTATCTCTTTCCATTTCTCCAATCAGTTTCTGGCCTGAGCCTGAGTCCTTGGGGTATCCTGTCCTCAAGGGCTGGAAACTGGAGGCTGCATTTCACCAGTGTTTACATGGTGTTTTCCTCTGTTCTCCTCGTGGGTCTGGCCCACGCACACCTAGTTTCTGGTGCCCCTAGGTAGGACCAAGCCACGCTTCCCCCTGTTCCCCTAGAATTGCCCAACTGACTGGCCCAGCAGCCCTGCAGCTCCGCCTCTGCTTCTCTGAGGAAACGCAGGCGCAGCTATGTGCTTTAGGGCTGGGGCCCTGGTCATCCTGGCCAGGCACCACCACGGCCCATTTCGCCAGTTACTTCACCAGCCTGGAAAAGAGAGAAAAGCTGGTGGGCCTCTTGCAGGCCTGGGCAGGGAGCTGCACTGTGCCCTCGTGTCTCAACCCCGTGGACACGTCACTGAAGTGAGGCCAAGTGTGCAGGCGCAGATGGCCAGCCGGGCTAGAAAAGCAGCGCATGCGCGATGCTGCACCTGTGTTAAAGGCAGGATAGGTGCTCTGGCTGTGGCACCACCTAGGGTTGCAGGTCTGGGAACTGCCACCCCCACCTAGATTAGAACTGGGTCTGGGGTCAACGTGGGAGCTGGGCTGCAGCACATATGTCTAGCGATGGGGACTTGGGCTCCCCGATTCCCTGTGCTACCTGTGGGCTAGCTGGATGGCACAGGGCCCGTGGCTCACCCAGTGCCCTGGGCTAGGGGCTACAGTGAAGCATCCCGCGCCCAACTTCTCCCCCAGCCTCCTCTCATCCTTAGCTCTGGGTGTAGCATCTTTGGCCATGGGTAATCCTGCACCTCCCTAGTCCTTGATTTCCCTGTGGCAAACATGGCCTCAGTAACTCCTAGGGCTAGGGGTGAAGTGAGGCCCTGTGTATAAAGCCTTGACCAAGACTTACTCCCCACCCCAGGCGAAGTGAGGTGTCCCAGATACCTGACACCTCTTATTTGGTCTCAGACCCAGTCTACCCTATCTGTGGCCCTAACACGGTGTGTGCCTGGAGAGGAGCGCTTTCCCATCTCCTCAGGGTTCCAGAATAATGTTCATACCCCCAGGCCAGACCCATCTGTCCAGCCTTGACCAAGATGCCCGATCACAGTGGCCTGACCCCAGCATCCATCATGGCCGCAGCTTTCAAGTGCCCCTACAGCCATAGGTGGTTGTTCAACAGGCCCCTGGCCTGGAGCAGCTGCCTGCAGCCCTGTTCCTGGCTTAGAAGGGGGAAAACACAGCTGAAGAAGGCGGGCTGGGTGTCACTTTTCCTCCTCCATTTGTCTTGGAGGCTGACACGGGAGAAAACCCCAAAGGGCTGAATGCACCCTCACAGTTTCACCACAAGTATCCTGACCGGGCATCTGGTGCCGAGCTGATAGTGCAGGCCCCGGCCGCAGCCCTGCGGAAACCATGCTGCCAGCAGTTGGGGGCGGCAGGCTCAGACAGGAAACGCCCCCGACGAACCCCAGGGCCCATGGCCTCGGCACAGGCTTGCTGCCCCGGACCAGGCCTGGCGCCATTTTGAAGTTGGGCTGGATTCTGGGGCTCTGGCCTGGGATCTGGGGACTGGTCTGTTACCTGTCTGCACAGGCTTGGGAAATGACAGGGAGGGAAGATGGAACCTCCAGACTGGGCTAGCCAAGAACCAGAGTGGAGTGCAGCCTCTCCCCTACCATGGCCATGCCTCCATGGTGCCCCCAACCAAGCCCTTTAAATTCTCAGTTTCCATCCAGTGGCTGGTCCCATATGTACCATAGCAGGCCCTGAACTAAATGCAGGAAACACAGAAATGAACAAAATAGATATCGGGAAAAGCAGACAGAATTAGGAATATTCACAGGGTCTATAGGATTTGCCTGTGGGTGATGATGGGGAGGGAAGAGTCTCGATTCTGGCCCCCTATTTTGTCTTTCATTCAGGAGATGGAATCCAAAAAGATTTGTTTTAGGATGAGAAAGATAGCCAATTCAAATTCTGTTGGGAAGTGAGGAGGTCATAGGGAGGGAAAAGGTTACAGATCTAGGTGAGAAGGGTCCAATTGAGAGAGTCGTGGGATGTGATTGACAGCTGAAGGGAGAGATTTCAAGGGTGATCTCTGAGCAACTGAGCCTGCCTCCCACCAGTACCTGCAGGAAACTGGCAGAGAACTCTACAAGCTTCGCCTCCTGGGTGGCCTTCCCTAATCCTCTGGGGGGTTCCTACCTTACACTTTTTGGCACTGCTCTTTGAAGTACTGCCTCCCTAGAGTGGGAGCTCACTCAGCAGAGTTAAGGAGGCAGCGCATCAATGCCTGTGATTCATTTAAGAAATATCTTCACTATGTATCAGGCACTGTGCCTAAAGGCACCAGCGTTACAGTAAGTGGGACGAAGTCTTGTGTGATTTTTAGAAAGACAAGAAACTAGAAAATCTTGCAGGTAGTGATGAATACTATGAAGGAAATAAAATAGGGTGATGTGATCAATGGATTTAGTCTGAAGGGTTGGGGAGACATCCTTGGGAAGAGACAGCTTGGAAGGTGGACAGCACAGCAGAGTTTTGGCTATAAAGGTGAGTGAATGCTGTTCTTTCCCTTCTGGTCTCTTCCCTGCCCTGCCCCCTTCAGGCCCTGGTGGCTGCAAATCAGGTTTCATGGCACATCTTCTCTCCAGGGTGGCTCCATCTCCCCCTCCCCAGGCCTGGTCCTGGCACCCTCATGGCCCTGACACTCACTGTCTTCCCCAGCCCCTGTTGTTGTCCCCCCGCACCCCCTACTGCTTTTGCATCCAGGCGTGGTCATACCCATGCCAGGCTTCTGACTGGGTGTGCCACCCACTCGAGACTCGGGCCTCACACTGCTCGCCTGGAATGGGGGACAATATGATCTGAGGCCTGAAATAACTCATTAATAGGATGCAAGTAGTCTTCCAACAGTGCTGGCTCAAGAAATGGAATCTCTTCCCTCAACAGCTCTGAGAATGATCTGCATAACCCTTTTGTTGGAACTGTGGAGCTGTTTACAAAGTGCCTTTAGAGGTGTCCATTGCTCACGTTTCTAGTGGCAGATGGTCTCAATACATTGGGTTGAGGTCCAACTCTGCAGCCAGCCCCTGGGCGATCGTGGGCAAGTCCCTTCCCTCTCCAGGCCTAGAGTCTTCCTGCACAATGAGTTATCCGAGGGCCCTTCTAGTATTGACACTTTGGGTACTGGGGCCAGACCTGTGGGAAGAGCCCAGGAGCAGCCTCAGTTGAAGAGGGAGGAGGCACAGGGATTTTTTTCTGTTTTGCCTAATTCTGGCTTTCCCCCAGTGCTGGCTGGGCTCTCAGTGGGAGAGCTGAGCCTGGTCTCTACGAGGTAGGGCCCATCTTGGTTTCTTGCTGCCCTGTCAGTGAGCGCTGGGGGCACTGTGATATGCAGCGGAAACTTCCTGCCCTGGCATGACCTGAAGTAGCAGAGGAGGATGGTCTCCCTGTCTCTATTTCATGTGTACCCTCATAAAGGACAGCGAAGGCACACAGCCACAGGTGAGCAGCCATTTCAGTGTTTGGGTGTATGTGCTCCTCCCACACCCATGGTTCTTGCTCAGGCTCATAGGCAGGTGTACACCCACTGCTGTGCTGACTCACATACGCCAGATGTTCACCGAGTGCCCGCTGTGTGCTGCCCATGGCCCTTGGCCTGGGGATATGGGAGTGGACAAAGTTCCCACCCTCATGGACCTTGGAAGCCCACAGACACTATCATAATAACAGCCTACACTCAGCACTGACTCAGTGCCAGTCACTGCTCTGGTCACCTATGCATCTGGCTGTTAACAGAGCCACTCTTTCAGCAGATACTATTATGCCACTTTGCAGCTGAGGGAGCTTGCACGCAGGTAGGCCTGGCATTCTGGGCACCTTTCCTCACCCACAGTCTTCCTCCAGGAGCATGCAGGGTGCTCCAGGGCACCTTCACTGCAGAAACACCTCTGTGCACCTTCAGACCCTCCACATGGTGCTCTCACACCACCATCTCGTCACACAGCTTTCCCACTCCCTGCTCCTGTGCCCTGCCTCCCTCATGGGGCTTCTGAGTCAGCCCCGGCTCCCATCTCGGATCCGTCCCTCTTGGGGCCTGGCACTTCCCTCCAGCAGGCTGGGAACCCAGGGGCAGGACTTGGATTTGCTGCCCAGCAGAAGGCCTGGAGTGGGGAAGGTGGGTCTGTGCATGTAGTGAGGAAGTATTGGATGAAAATGACCAAGACACAGCCTCTCGCCCACTGGTACCCAGAGCTCTTCTAGAGAGCTCAGGTTTTTCTGCATTGTGAGGCCAGGTCACGGGTGGGGTGCCGCTCGGAGCCAGGAGGGAACCAGGAGGAGACCAGATGCGAGATGGGCTCTGCGATGAGTGGACTCAGGTGAGGGACTCCAGCAGCTTGGGGCAGGGGGTGATGTCAGAGATGAAGATTGAGCCCTGAGGACGAGACCCCTTTGAATTTGACAGGGCTAGAGAGGGTCCGTTTGCGCTGAGGTATCTAATGCACACCCAGGGCACAGGAGGGGCAGAGACAACTCCAGGGAGGTTTTAGTTCGGGCTGTGGTGTGTGTGTGTGTGTGTGTGTGTGTGTGTGTGTGTGTGTGTGTGTGTGTTGGTGGTGGTAGGAAGCGGGCCTGGGACAGTTGGATGAGGGTGGCATCATACTTACCTGGAATTGAGTTTTGGTTCTGTGAGTCACTTGCGTTCTTTTTACCTGTTTTTCCAATTCAAACAATGGGCCAAATGATACCTGTGTTATGAGGACAAAAAATATGTAAGTAAACATCCTGGCACAGAGTATATGTGCTTAATACATAGCAGTGTGATTTAGGGGTGTGTGTGTGTGTGTGTGTGTGTGTGTGTGTGTAGGATTTCAGGGCCCTGTAAAGGCTTTTGAATTAATTGCGAATGTGGCCATCCTGTGACTTAGGGGCACTGCCCACCTATAACTTAGGACCCAGAGTTGTCTCCTGTGGGCTGGGCACAGATAATGGTCCTTCCTACATTTGACAGACACAGACACGGGTCCCAGAGAGATGACCTTTCCCAGGGTCCACTGCTAGAAGTGAGGCCCAGGTTATTAAATCTGGAATAGGTTAGACCCTGTGCTGGTCTAGCACTCCTCTAAACACATAATCTCTTGGCAAAAACAGAACTCCAGGCTCTCCAATCACTTGACTCTTTGTGGGGAATGGAATCCCTTTACTTGGTTTACATTCTTTGTGTGTGTTACCTTTTACTTAGGCAAGTGCAATTGGTTTTCCACTTATGGTGGTGATAAAGTTTCATTTAAAACTAAGTTAGGCCCTAACAGGTTTGGCTCAGTGGATAGAGTGTCGGCCTGCGGACTGAAAGGTCCCAGGTTCGATTCCGGTCAAGGGCATGTACCTTGGTTGCGGGCACATCCCCAGTAGGAGGTATGCAGGAGGCAGCTGATCGATGTTTCTCTCTCATCGATGTTTCTAACTCTCTATCCCTCTCCCTTCCTCTCTGTAAAAAATCAATAAAATATATTAAAAAAAACACACAAACTAAGTTAGACCATGAGACTGGCCTGATAAGGGAGGAGGTGGTATACAGAGAGTTCAGCCTCCCTGGCTCTGGGCAAGCTTCCTGCAGTGGATGGCTAGCTTTGCTACTTTTTAGCTGTGTGACCATGGACAAGGTACTCAACTGCCCTGTGCCTCAATATTCCCATCCATAAAATGGGCATAATATTAATTTCTAACTGAGAGCGTCATTGTTGGTGTGAGGCTCAAATGAGGTGACTGTGGCCAGTAAACACTAGGTAGGGGTCTGTTGTTGTTATGGGAGCATATGGCACAGGGTGTGAAGGTGGAACTTGAATGCTGGCAAAACACATATCTAATTCAGGTCCCATTTTAAAGGGAAAACTGAATCTTGCTTTAAGCCACACCTCACTGGACCCAATGGAACACAAGGCAGTTAAGAGGTGGCTCTTTGGGAGGCCGGTCTTCGGATGGCTCTGGAATCAGCAGGGTGTTTGAGCCCCTGGCCTCATCCGTAGAATGGGATGATCGCAGAGAGGGGGGCAAAGACTCTCCTTGACAAACTCTACTCAGCTCCTCTGAACTCTCTTTTCAACTAGGCCCTGACTTTTGGGCTTCTGTATTCATCGCTACATTGTCCAATTTCAGCAAGAATCCTGGTAAGTCAATTTAGCCAGAATCTCTCACACGTTATATGTGATCAGGTTCCTTACCCACCACCATCTACCAAGTGATGTCTGATCACCTGGCTAACCTTCAACAAGAATCCTGTTAGGTTGATTGAGCCAGAATCCCCCCTTACCCCTGATATTTCCTCTTAGTCATTTTCCATCCACGGACCCCACCCTGCTCTGTGGTTATAAATTCCCTCTTCCTTGTATTCAGGGTGAGCTCCATCACTCTTCCCCGCAATAAGACCCTGTTGGCCCTGGCCAGTGTGGCTCAGATGGTTGGGTATTAGTCTGTGCACCAAAAGGTTGCAGGTTTGATTTCTGATCAGGGCGCATGCCTGGGTTGTGGGCTTGATCTCCGGCAGGTGGCATGCAGGAGGCAGCAGATTGATATTTCACTCTCACATCGCGGTTTCTCTCTCTCCCTCTCCCTTTCTCCCTCTCTCTAAAAAAAAAAGGACCCTGTTGTAATGGTCCCCCTTGAATAAAGCATGCTTACTGTCTTTAACAAGTACCATGAATAATTTTTTATTTAATAGGGGTCATGGAAGACCATGCATGTAGAACACGCACTCAATAAATGCTGTTGTCCCCCCTCATCCCATAGGCCAAGTCTGGCTTCTTCCAGTTCTTCCGTGGACATGTTCTATGGCCCTGACAAAGTTTCTGCTCCTTTTTCAAGGCCTTGGTTTCCCCTTCACAATGTGGGGCATCTGGGCCCTGGCCCCTGAGTGGTGAGAGAGGTCAGGTATGAGCTGGGCCCACCTCACCTTGCTACCTCGTTCCAAAGACCTGGGGTCAGTGGTGACTCTGTGCCCATCACCACCAGAGGGCGACCCCTGCCCAGGAAATCCACTCCTTTCTCCAAGGGTTGGCTGGGCAGTGCCCAGAGCACAGAGGCTGGGCGTTCCCTGCTGGCTGTGGTCACTTTTGCCAGTCGATGGCTGGTGCTCTGGCATGGAGACTCTCTGTTGATGGTGGTGGCCAAATTTTACTTTGAAAGGATGAAGAAGTGTGTCTGCATGAAGGGTGTGGTAGGTGACAGCGTGGGTGCTGGAGCCAGCCAGCTGGGGTTTAGATTCCGGCTCCCACACTCACGGGCTGCGTGTAGCCATGCTTGCCTCAGTTCCCTTATCTGTTGCAAAGGCTTATCACTGGAACTGCCACACGGGGTTCTTGTGAGGACCAAACAAATTGCTGGTGGCAAACAAATTGCTGGTGGTAGAGCATTTAAGCAAGTGGGTTCCAGGTCAATGTCAGCAATTATTATGGTGTTCCTGGTCCAAGCCAGGCCCCGTGGTGTAACTTGACATCCTCATACCATTGGTTCCTCACAATTACCTCGTAGGTGGAGGAGCCTAAGGAAACTGGAGTTTAGAGAAAGACAGCTAAAGGTCCCACTGAGGTGAGTAAAGGGCCCAGCAGTTTTCTGAATATAGTGATTGATCGATCAGCTCCCAGTCGGGGGCAAGTCATGCCACATTGCTCAGAACCTGCAGGGTGCCTGAAGTGGTGGTTTGTCTTGCCGGGATAGACCGAGGGCCTCCTGGGCCTCTGAGAGGTAGCTCTGACTCAGGTCCTCTGGGGACCAGGGACATTCTCGGGCTGCAGTCCCTGCTCTGGAACCACCCTGAGGAATCCCAGCTGGATTCCATGGTCCTGGTCATGTGCCAGGCTCATTTATCCCTCATCTCGACGCTTGTGTTGTGCCTGCTACCTTAACCCTCTTTCCTATTCAAATCCTCTGTGTCCTAAGTCCAGCTGAAGTATGTCCCTCCATAAACCTCGTGAAACCTTCCCCAGTGACCCCAATAGCCACTGATTTCCTTGGTTTGCAAGGAAGCTTCCCTTCCTGTCTGCCTGGAAAAACTCCTCCTCCTTCTCTAAAACCCAGCCCCCAGTATCACCCCTGAGAAGGCTTACTGCCACTCTCCTCCCCTCTCCCAGATGGAGACAGTTACTGCTTTGTTGGGCTTTCTGGGCATTCAAGTTACAATGTCATAACAGTGTCACTGCATTGGTTTACATTCGTATCATGTGTTGTAAACACAGTAGAAGTAATACATGCTAACGATACATATTCAAGCAGACCAGAGGAGTATAAAGAGAAGAGTAGAAGTCCTTCCCCCTTTCTTCGGTCCCCCAGTTACCAACCTCCCTCTCCCAGGGGAAAGCTTGTTAGCAATGCCTTGTGAAACCCCGGGAAACTCTCCATGCCTGTACAGGAGATCACACTGTCTCGTTGTGCTGCCATGATCTGTCTCTGCACCCCTCCAAGCCTCGCCCCCTGAGGCCTGGATCTGACCGAGTCTGACTTAGGTGGGTGCCCCGCACCAGCCCTGGGCTGGTCCCAGAAAAGACGCTCAGATGTTGCCTAGCTGGTTTTGCACCTTCACAACCCTGGCCGCATGCAACGCGGGACCCAGTGAGGCCTGGCTGCTGACTGCAGGTTGCACCAGCAGATGGATTTTCTCTTCCTGCAGAATGTTATTATCGTTATGAAAAGTTGAATTCATGGTCAACATTTAAAAGTCAGGAGAGACTCCCTAACATTTTGAATTTTCTTCACCTCTTGAAAAAATTCAGATGATCGGGCCACTTGGGGCCTGTGCTCTGCCCAGTTCAAACAGCACCCTGTGCTCTCACTGCCACTACAGCTCTGGTCCCTGTGCTGGAGTATTCGGGCCCTGCCTGTGTGGCCGTACCTGGCCGCTGACTGAGGAAGACGGGCTTGTAGGGAAATCAGCAGGGACGGGGCTTTGTACCAGCTGAGTGCCGAGTGGGGGTGGAGGAATGATTGAGAAGGAACCGGGTGTCATCTGCAGACTCCTGGGACTGTGCCACCCAGGATAGCACTGGGCTTACACTCTAGATTCTGTGGGTGAAACCTCGGCTGCACAGAGATGGTGCGACCCGGGGCAGTGCCTGCACCTGCTGTGAGTGCCAGTGGCCCTGGCCAGTGGGTGCAGACACACGGGGAAGCTGTTTGAGGGTGATAGATGGGACTTGGACTGAGGTGCCCTGGCTTGGAACACACGAGCCAGGGGCAGGTGGACAACGTGTGGGGGCGTGGCTGACTCCACATGGCACCGAGGACATAAATAAGCAGCATGGCACAGGTTGCTTGCTGCAGGGAAGAGCAGCGGCAGGGGTGGATTGGAGGTGGTGGGGCCTGGGGCACGTGGGACTTGTGGCTCAGAGCTTCCCAAACAAAGCTGGAAATACAACTTAAAAAAATAGACTCAAAGATTTAAATATGGAAGCCCAATTAATTATCTGTGTAGCAAACGAAATATACCAGTGGGTCTTCAGTACACCATGTCTGATTGGTACCATCATTTCTGCAGAGGAAAGGTTTTATTTTTTACTTTTTCCTAAAAAGGGAATCTCATCTCGGAGTACAGGGCAGCCCTTCCACTGGGTGTGTTTTGCTCTATAGGAAACCCACGGGATTGCCCTCCAGGTGAGGAAACGTGTGAGGGAAGCCCCTGAACATGGAGACTCCAAAGCCACCTGGGCCTGCTCATTGGTCATGGCGGCTGGCCAGGTCGGGTGGAGACCCCAGGGCCTGAGGCCCCAGGAAACTCAGGAGTCAACCAGCTGTGGGATGCTTGCAGACTGAGAGGGCCTCCAAAGGCTCTCTTCCATCCCCCTGCACATCAAGGGCCTGCTCAGGCCAAGGCCCAGCTCAGCGATAAACCCGGCCGCCATGATGATCACTCAGCCTCACCCGTCAGCCTCTTCCCACTCAGGTTGCCCAGCCCCAGGCCCTGTGGGTTTGGGGGCAAGGCTGAGGCTGAGGGGTTGGGGCAGGCCGTCCGTTCTCTCGCCTATGCCTGGTCGAGGCCTCTCTGTCCTTCCTTTCCCAATGTGCCTCCTTATGCCCCTTCTCCCTTGTGGGGGTGCAGCGTTGGGAGGTTGTTGACAATTTGTGCATTAATCTCTCTGCCCGGGGCCTCCTGGTCAGGTGGTGCTTATCAGGGTTCCGCTCCTGTCAGATGGGCCTTCCGGAGCCCGTGGGCCAGGGGAGGGGTGGCAGCAGGAGCCCTTGCTCTGCAGGGCCTGGAGGCTGCCTCACCATTCTTGGGCCTTCACATCCTCTTACCACCACCACCACTCCCCCCCCACCCCTGCGGGCTGCCTTCTTTACCACATCAGGATACAGACCATTGCATGAATTCCGGTCTCAATGGAATTATTTCAGAATTCTGGTCAACCGCAAGCTCGGGGTATTTCACAAACTATCTATCACTGCTGTGTGGTGGGAAGAACCTGGGTTGGGGACAAGTAACGGATACAGGGAGGCCCCTGTCCACTGAATGTGGGGGCAGTGAGTCCCTGGCCACCTTGTTGTGCCTCCCAGGGGCACCCATGGCTTTGTAGGCAGTGGACACGATGTCTACAAGGGACTTAGGGTGGGGGGTGGGTTCAGGAAAGGCAGCCAGGGGTGGGCCCTGGGATGGGAAGGGTGAATGGGAGAGAGGCAGAATGGGGGATGGAGAGCACCCAGATTTAGGGGTGCACCTCCGACTCCACCACCTATGAGCAGCGGAACCTTGGCAAGCACTTTGTGAGCCTCAGTTGCCTCAACTGTAAAACGGGGTTGTGCTGCCCACTCCTCAGTTCAACAGACATTCAGAGATCAGCAAGACTCCAGTCTTGCTAATTCCAACACCTTTAGGACTGCTACGGGATGCATCTATAAATGCCTGGCCAATGGTAGGTGCTCAGTAACTCTGGCTGTAATCAGAGGAGCGGCAGTAGTAATAGCGGTGATTCTGCTAATGACCTCTCCCTATCTCTCTCTTCTTGGGGTCATGCTTATAACTCCGGGTGGCAAATATATGGTCTGTACACTGCAAGTCTCATTCCACATCATGCAGACATGGCCAAGAGACCATCAATACACGCTCTCCTTCAAGCTTGGACGGTACCTCAGAATCCGTGTCATCACGCTTCCTGGGCAGCACTATCAACCAGAGTAGGCACATGAGAGGAAGCTTCTTTGTTATTCTGGCCCCAACTGATGGGAGTGGTGAAAACTGGCAGGGCAAGGGGTCTGCACTCTGCTTCATGTTTCCTAAATCCTCTGAAAGGTCTCGGCCCCCTTTCCAGGGGGCTGCCTGCTCAGAGGACGGAGCAGGGCAGGGATGGAAAGGGCCAATCCCATCTCCTCTGTAGGCTTCCCTCAGACCAGGGCAAGGCAGCCTTAGCCCCCGTGTGGGGTGGGGAGACTTGATGGAGAGGCCTGGGCTTGGCTGGCACAGTATTTGCATCTCACAAGGGTCCAAGATTCCGGGCTGTCTGCTCAGCCAGATGCTCCGGGGTGACACTGGCCAGGCTGGGCCAGAGCACCTGGGGGGATGCTGTAAAGGCCCTGAGCCAAGCCCGGTGCCAACCCTGCCTATGAGGAAGCAGGTCCATGTCCTGGGCAGCCCTGTCCCTCCTGAGGGCACTAGTAAGGTGATGGAGGGAGTCTTTGAAATTGGGATGGTCCCAGCAAACCCAGGACTTCTGTCCGTATGGCAAATCCGAGGGGCTAACTAAATTAGTTCCCACACCCATTTATTTTTCTCTTGTTCTTTGAATGGGGATGACTGTTCCGCCCCCACCCCTTCTCAGTGCTTCACTAGGTGGTCTGTGCATCAGGGGGCTCAGATCCAGGCAACTGTGTTCTTCCGGAAACAAGAGCAGGTGCTACCACACTGCCTGCAAAAGATGCCCCAGAAGAAGGGTCTTCTTCCTGGAGATTGTGAATGTTGGTTTTATTTATCTGCCTCATTCTTTTGTTTTTGAAGTTTTTATTCTGGGATAAATGTAAACTTATAAAAAGTTAAGAATAAGAATAGTACCTATAAAAATCACCTGTATATCATCTACCCCAATTCATCCATTATTTACATTTTACTGATCATTGTCTCTTTGCTCTCCTTTCTTCTCTTCTCCCTTCTCTTCCCCCGCCCCTGTAAGTATATGTAAGCACACAGTATTAGTATATTGTGCAAATATAATGTACATTGTTGAGCCATTTGAGAATAAGTTGCATGCATCAGGGTTCTTTACAGACTTCAGTATACATTTCCTAAGAATAAAGATTACTTTTTTAAAAAAAAATATCTAAACACAACACAGTGAATAGTCTCAGCACACCACTTTTCTCTAATCTGTCTGTAATCCTATTCTGCTCATTAACCCAATAATGTCCCTTCAGACACAGACCCAGCCGAGGGTCAGGGACTGCATTTAGTTTTTCTGGGTCTTGTTAGAGGTCCCAGAGCATGTCATCACCCTGACTGAATGAACTGTCCCAGGGATGGACATTTCAGATGTTCCTACAGAACACTCTGATATACCCGCCATACAGTTAATGCCTAGGCGTGGGTTTGCTGGGTCAGAAGACCCATGTCTGCCACATTGCCCTCTGATGTATCCTTCCAGGAGGGCAGGACATGCCACTGCCCCAGCCTCACCCACACAGTGTCTTTGTGCATTTTTGTACCTCTCCAGTGCCCATCATGTCTGACAAAGTTCAAAAAAAAAAGGGGAAAAATTATAAATTTTAAAATGTCTCTGAATTTATCTATGAACCAACTATTATATGGTGTTAATAAAATATTACGTTGTTACTGATTATAATGTATTTTGACTATAGAAAAAGGTTCTTATTTCTTTAAGACATGTACTGGAGTAAGCAGAAGAGGGATGACATGAAGTCTGTGATTTACTTTAAAATGTGTCAGCATAAAAAATTGAGACGAATTAAAGCTGAGGAGGCGGCTTCGGGAATGGGAAAGAGGCCAGAGGGTCCACTGGGAGGCATAGGTAGTGCAGGTGGCGCCCCATCTTTCCTGCTCTGTCTGAGGTCTGGAGCTGGAGGCATTTCAAAGAAGAGTTGAGTTTGGGATGCATTTGGGATTGGAAGACGAGCTGCTGAGTCAGAAATATGGCACATTGCTAATAGCAACTTAGGAGCTGGGTGCTATTATAGTGCCCATTTTAAAAATAAGGAAACTGAGCCAAATACATCCAGTTAATCGTGGTGGATATTTACAAGGTTGTCAAGAATGTGCGCTGCTTGTCCATAGGGGCCCTGTTCAGTCGCAGTCTGCAGAGACACTCAGAGGGGGAGCGGAGGAGCCACCCTCAGAAACCAGATGCCAGCTCCGGAGTCTTGCTCTTGACCACCAGCTGCGTGCTTCAGGGGTGTCGGTAGCCTGGTGTCTTGAAGACACATCACATGTGAAGGTTGCATTGATTTAGTCTGAATTATCCAACTTACATAACATTGTAGAAAATTTTCAAAATAAAGTGAAAATGAACAAACACTCTTTCACCACAGAAGTACCCACCGTGATTAATTGGATGTGTTTTTGCCCGGTGGACATTTTTATGAATACTACTTTTTCTCCCCTCCCTCCTTTTCTCTTTCCCTCCCTTGCTCCCTCCCTCTTTCTTTTTGTGACTTTAGGCTAGATTTCCAGAAATAGATGAATGGGGCAAGCAGAATAAGTCTTTCCTAGTTTTTTGTTTTTTGTTTTTCATGGTTTTTGGCAGCTATTGTGCGAGGCCCAGTCTTAAACAAGGAATTCCCATCTGTGGAGGCTGAATATGGGGGTTTCACAGGTCAGAGGGATCTTAGATCCCTTCTCAGAGGCTTACGGGAAGTGCTGACATCCAGGCCTCATTATCTCCGATGGTCATCTTCATTGTTTTATCTGAAGCACTTTCAGGAAGTGCCAGGGTCTGTCAGAGAGTGACACAGTCCCACACTCAGCCTTGCCTTGAGGTTTTCCCTCGACAGACAGAGGCACACCACAGAGAGAAGGCAAGTGGAGGACACACAGGTGGGCCCCCTTGAATGCACGACTTGAGGGCAGGGGCGGAGGGCCCCGGGACCTGAGATTGCAATGGCAAACTTCCTGGGGACACGGCTGTGCTGGGCTGTGCCGGCTGTGGACTACCGGAGGGGCCATTCACCTGGGCTGTGAGTGAACCGGGCCCCTCGCGACAAGCAGCGCGCATTCTTGACAACCTGTTAGGCAGCTCTGAGCTTGTAATGCACATGAGTGGACAGGACAGGTGTCTGCAGATTGACTCCATGTAAACATTCTTTACTGCCTACAAAGTAAAACTCATGGCTCCTTGATTCAATTTCTGTTTTTCCATTTTTGGTAGACATGGTACAAAGAACGACGTCTCCACCATAAGAAGAGCAACAGTGTGAGGGCCTTTAGGAATGAAAACAGGAAGTACTTGGCTTCAGTGGCAGTGGCAGTCAGGAGTGGGGGGGATGCAGTAAGCCGGTGAGCACAGGCGCTGCGTGAAGGGGTGGCTGCCACCCAGCTCCAGCGGATTGGGGCTGGGCGGGGTTTAGCTATTTCAGCAGCTTAATCTCTGTGTGTCTCATTTTCCCCGTCTGAAAATGGGGGTAACAGCAGAACCGTCTGCAAATGGTCCCTGCAAGGCTGAAGTCCAGCACGGAGAGCCATGCCTGGCTGTGTGAGTTCCGGCGAGGACTTCCTGTCCATCACTGGGGCATTGGTCCACGTCAGCAGACAACAGGGGAAGGGAGATGCGTTCTTTAAGCAAATAGAAGATTGATAATAGTAATAGCAAAAAACAATCGCAGTTTGCAAGGCCCTTTTCATCTATATTATCTCATTTAATTTAATCCTCACAATCATCCTGGGGTTCTTGACCCTAAGCTACAGATGAGGAAAGGGGGGCACAAAGGGGTTATGTGCTTTGCCACCACGGTCACATAGCCTGGAGGAGGCCGAGGCCAGGGTGCTGTTTCCAGCCCAGTGCTTGGGACCTGTGCTGAATAGGCTGGAGAGTGTTCTTAGGAGTGAAAGAATTGCTTTTTAAAGAAATCATCTCTTGCCCTGGCCGGTGTGCTCAATGGTTAGAGTATTTGCCCTCACGCCAAAGGGTCTCAGGTTTGATTTCCAGTCAAGGGCACATACCTGGGTGGCAGGTTTGATCTCTGGCCCTTGTTGGAGGCAACTAATCGATGTGTCTCTCTCACATCAATGTTTCTCTCTCTCCCTCCCTCCCTCCCTTCTACTCTCTCTAAATTTCAATGGAAAAAATATCCTTGGGGGAGGATTAACAAAAATTTTTTTTCCCCAAAAAGGAAATCATCTCTTACGAAGGCATGTGCAGGTGATGCTTCAGGTGGGCACGGTTTTGTCTGCAGGCAAAGGTGGGAGGGATGCCCCTCAGAAAACTTCAGAACTCTGCTCCATGAATTTGGTTCTCCGAGGGGAAGGCAACCACATTTCCTGAGCACCCACACATGCCAAACACTGTCACAATATTCAGGCCTGTGTGTTTTTAACCCCCCAGCAAATTTCCAGGTCTAAGTGCAGACCCCTTTAGACAGGCGAGGAGGCCAAGGTTCAGAGAGCTGGAGCCACCACTTGCCCGAAGACACAGCCGGATGGGAGACTCCAAAGGGGCGGAGAAAGAACTCCTGGGCAGACATTGCTTCCTGCTGCCCTCTGTCCTCCAGCACCCCGCCTCCCAGGACTGAGTCCTCCTGTCGGCCCAGCTCCTTGTGCGGCCGCAGGGAAGGCACTGCGATGGTTCCCGTGTGCGCCCTCAGAGGACGCTGGGTAAATCAAAGGGTCCTTGAAGCCTTCCTTCTCCTCTCCCAGCGGCTTGCCTCCTTTATTCCATCTTTGCTGCATCCTCGATGCTCACAACAACTCTTCTAATCAAGGCTAAGCTCGTACACTTATAAAAATGGAAGTCTTTATTGAGATGATTGTGGAGTCCCTTGTTGTTATAAGAGAGAACAATGAGAGAACTTCTGAACCCTTGACCCAGTTTCCCCAACGGTGACATCTTGTAAAACTACAGTACGACATGACCATTAGGATATGGACACTGATGTCGCCCACTAATCTTGTTCTGATGCCCTGTTTTATCTGTACCCATGGTGTGCGTGTGCATGTGTGTGTGTGCGTGTGCATGTGTGTATGTGCGTGTGTGTGCACTCTGCGTTTAGTTCTATGCAATTCTACGTATTCACCACTTACAGTGAAGATAGCAAATCGTTCCCTCATCGTGAGCTCCCTCCTGTGGCTCTTTCACATGGATTTCAATGAGGGGCTCTTGCAGATGGCGACCTGGAGTTGCCCACCCTGATCTGCAGGTTTGAGCTTTCCAGCTGCGCTGGAGGTTGGCACAGGCCTCCCATTGTGGAGTTACTTTGCCCATAATGGCGCAGCTGGGATGGCAGGAGCCAGGAGTGGCCCAGGACCAGGGCACATCCCTTTGCATTAACCATCCATTATTACTATTACTATTATTATTATCATTATTAAAACAGTAACACACATTTATTTTAAAAAAGCAAACAGGACAGAAGGGGATACCATGAAAAGTACAAGACCTCTCTGTTTTTCCACCCTTCCCCAAGGGAACACCTGTCTTCTGCTGTATCCCTCAAGTCATTTTCTATGTATTTCCAAGTCTCTATGTGAATGTGAATATTCTTTTTTTTTTTTTTTAAGATTGACTCACACTAGACATCCTGTTAGCAATTCATTTTTATTTAATCATGAATCTCTTCATGGCTCTTCATGGCTCTACATATAGATCTTTCTTCATTTCCTTCCTTTTAAAATCTAAATGTATCTTAAAAGATAATACATTTATGCCATTTAAGATTTAAAAGGTACAGAAGAACACACAGTGAGCGCCGCCCCCTCAGTTACGCGCTGTGGAGACAGCCAGTATTATTGGTTCCTGTGAGTTCTCCTGCAGACAGCCTTCCCGTATACAAGCATATATGTATGTAAGTTCCCTTCCTTTATTTTACTAAGACGTAGTCGACATATAACATTATATTAGCATCAGGTATACAACATAATGATTTGACATGTGTATATATTGTGAAGTAGCCACTGCAGTAAATCTAGTCAACACCCACAACACGCATACTTACAAAATTTCCTTTCTTGTGATGAGAACATTTAAGATCTACTCTCTTAGCACTTCAAATATGCAGTAAGTGCCGTGATTACCTATAGGCACCATGCTGTACATTACATCCCCATGACTTACTTATTTTATAACTGGTAGTTTGTACCTTTTGACCCCCTTCACCCATTTCACCCACTCCCCCTTCCCACCTCTGTTCTCTGTAACTGTGAGCTTGGTTCGTTTTTTTTTGTTTTGTTTTGTTTTGGATTCTACATACAGCATAAGTGAGATCATACAGCGTTTGTCTTTTTCTGTGTGACTTATTTCATTGAGCATATTTCTTTCAAGGTGCATCCATGTTGCCAAATGGCAGACTTTCCTTTTTTAATGGTTGAATAATATTCCTCTTCCCCTCCTTCTTATACCAGGGTTCTGCATCTTGATTTTTCTCCTTGAACAATGTCTTTTGGAGACCCACTGATTAATAGTTTATCCCCTCTCTTTTATAGCTGTACAGTATTCCACTGTAATATACAAGGTGTCCCCAAAAATGTATACACACTTGGAATGATTATAAACCCAGTGTTTATTAACATACAGTTCATTTTCAAAATTTACAAGAATCTACAGAAATGAATAATTTGTTTTGGTCAGTGGCTGTTTTCAAACTGATGATTGTTCTCGTCCAGGCACTGCTGATAATGCGAAGCAATGGAATCACAAACATCAAGAATAATTTCATTCAGTATTTGAGTGCCCTCAGTTTATCGACTGTTGCTGGTTTTGTACCGCAAACTTTATCGTATACATATTTTTGGGATACTCTATATACTATACTGTCACTTATTTAAGTTGACTTTTGTTTTTATCCATTTAGGCTGATTCCAGTTTTTCTATATCTGTACAACAGGAGATAAGAGTCATTAATGATAGAATTCCAGGCACAGGAACAGGTACAGGAAAGGAATCTGGGCCCTAGTCGGCTTGGCTCAGTGGATAGAGTGTCAGCCTGCGGACTGAAGGGTCCCAGGTTCAATTCCGGCCAAGGGCACATGCCTGGGTTGTGGGCTCGATCCCCAGTAGGGGGTGTGCAGGAGGCAGCCTATCAGTGATTCTCTCTCATCATTGATGTTTCTATCTCTTTCTCCTTCTCTCTTCCTCTCTGAAATCAATAAAGAAAAAAAAAAGAAAAAAAAAAGAAGAAAAGGAATCTGGGGCAGGAGTTCTTGAGGGCTCTTGGAGCACTTGTGATCACCAGAGGTCAGGTGTCCTAGAGGCACAGGAGCCCCTCAACCCAGATGTCATGGGGACATGAGTATCAGCAAGTTTCCTACCCGTGATAGTTACAGATCGGCGACTCAGAATGCTGTTTGATATTTATCTTACTTCCTTTCTGCCCTTCACTTTTTCTAGCTTCTCCTCCTCTGTCCTCCTACCCAATGAACAGACAGAACCAAATCTAGGGTCCTGTGAGGACCTCCAGGAATTAATGAGTCGAAAAGGTCATCACAAACCAGAACTGTTAGACTTCAGGTTCCCGATTGGGTTTATTTCTAGCTAGATGGGTGTTGAGAAAATTTGGCTAAGACGTCTGGTTTGAGATCTTACGATGAGGGACACAGTGGCAACTTCTGTTCCTGGGGAGGAGGAGAGGGCCACACTTCTGCTTTGACAGTTGATGAATTTGTGTGTACTTGGCAACAACTCAGGCCAGAAGAGACCAGCTGGGCCCCAGCCTGGTGTCATGTTTACCTCTTCGATTATTTTTGGTGATGTGGGTTTTGAAAAGGGAAATCAGGCACCAACAATTTCACGGACATAGCCTTCGAGCAGCTCATTTTGTTAAGTAAGGGACTATTTCACTGCGAGTTTCCCCTGGAATTCAACTTCCCTATGTGGAGGCCCTAGGAGTTGCCTGAACTTGGATTGTGGGTTTTAAATGTCTCGCTGTTTCTGGGTGCCCGGCATAGGTGAACATAGCAAAACCTGATATTTGCATGTGGTTACTGCATGAGGATCTGACCCTGAAAAGTGCCAGAGATGACATGTGCACTCCCTCTTTGTGTGAGGAATCATGACAAGCTTTTGTAGTAGCTCAAGTAGGACCCCTAGTGACAACACTGGGGCTGTGCTCCCTCCACACTTGGACCCACAGGCTCCAGGGTTTGCCTCTCCTGGCAAAGGCAAGTTCCCATGGGTCTGCCTCCTGGACATCCTAGCAGTGTCACCCCAGCCTCAGGGACAATGGTCTCACACGGACTCCAGTTCCTAACAGGTCGCTGTGCTCATGAGCAGGTTGCCTCCAAGCGTTTCCAAAGTTTCTCCCACCCTTTAAACCTCCCCTTCCTCACACTTAGCTTTCCCCCCGTGATGTCTTCAGGGGCCCTGAATCTCCCCTTCATGCTTCACCCATGTCCACATCTCCCCCTGAGGGAGGAAGTTCCCTCAGGCTCTGCCAGCCACAGGCCTCTCCCGTTCGTCCTTCCCTGTGAGGTCTAGTTCTCTCTTTCACAGGCCCTTCCTCTCCACTCGGGGACCATGTGGCACAAGGAGGAGGGGTCCCACCCACATTGCACATGGGTAAGCCTCAAACTCAGATCTTCAATATTTTCTCCAAAAGAGGTCTAACAACAAGGGAATGAAAAGACAAGCCACACCCTGCGCCCCTGGATCCAGGTGAGGCTGGGTCCCAGGTCAGGGTGAGACCGCGCCCCTGGGTCTGGGAGAGGCCACGCGCCCCTGGGTCAGGGTGAGGCTGGAGCCCGGGTCCGGGCGAGGCCACGCGCCCCGGGGCCCAGATTATGCTGTGCCCCAGGTCCGGGTGAGGCCATGCGCCCCTGAGTCCGGGTGAAGCTGTGCGCCCCTGAGTCCGGGCGAGACCAAACCAGAGGGAGTCGGACCTGCATTACCACCATTTGTCCACCATCCAGAGCTGAAAAGTCAGTGCCGACATGTACACATAAGGAACTGGTGGACATTGAAATTGGGTCTCAAAAGAACTGTTGGTCCAGAAAGAAACTCACTACAGACTGATTCATTTGCCTGTCAGCATAACTATTATTGCTCATCTCACATTCAGTTCATATAAGTATATCTCTAGTGACACATGATCTCGCTCATCTAGGGGAAATGATGAACAACATAGACTGATGAACAAGAACAGAACCAGAAACAAGGAGGCATCGATTGGACTGTTGGGCCTCAGAGGGAGAGTAGGGGAAGGTGGGGGTAGGGGGGAGAGATCAACCAAAGGACTTGTGTGCATGCATACGAGCCTAACCAATGGTTAAGGACAACAGGGGGGTGGGGGCATCCGTGGGGAGGGGTGTGGGATGGGAATGGGGGGATGAGGACAAATATGTGACACCTTAATCAATAAAGAAATTAAAAAAAAAAGACAAGCCACAGACTGAGAGAAAATCTTTGCAAACGACTTATCTGATAAAGAATATTGTCTATAACACACAAAGAACTCTTAAAGCTCAACAATAAAAAAACAAGCAACCTATTTAAAAAATGGGCCAAAGACCTGAACAAACACCTCACCAGTGAAGAAATACAGATGGCAAATAAACATATGGAAAGATGCTCACATCATATGCCATCAGGGAATTGCAAATTAAAACAAGATACCACTACATAGCTACTAGGATAGCCAGAAATCCAGAACGCTGGCAACACCAAGTACTGGTGAGGATGTGGACCAACAGGAATTCTCATTCTTTGATGGTGGGAATGCAAAATGGTACACCTACCAAGATGTCCTTCAGTAGGAGAATGGATACAAACGAGTAAATGGTGATACATCCAGCCAATGAAATGTTATTCAGAACTAAAAAGAAATCAGCTATTAAGTCATGAGAAGACATGGAAGAAACTTAAATGCATATTGCTAAGTGAAAGAAGCCAATCTGAAAAGGCTACACACTGTATGACATCTGGGAAAGGTAAAACTATCCTATATAATAAAAGCCTAATATGCTAGGTGTCTGGTCGACCAGTCGGCCGTGAAACCAACCCAAGTGTAATATGCTAATGATATGCTAAGGCTGATCAACCGCTCGCTATGATGTGCATTGACCAAGAGGGGGCAGACACTCCAACCAGTAGGTTAGCTTGCTGCTGGGGTCTGGCCGATTGGGACTGAGTGAGAAGGACCAGACATGCCCTGGAGCCCTCCTGAGGTCCCTCCCTGGCTGGCCAACCTCCCGTGTCCCTTCCTGGCCCTGCTTGTGCCCCAGTGGGGCCCCATGGCCTGGCCTGTGCCCTCTCACAATCCGGGACCCCTCTGATGATGTCGGAGAGCTGGTTTTGGCCTGATCCCGCAGGCCAGGCTGAGGGACCCCACTGGTACACGAATTTGTGCACTGGGCCTCTAGTGGAAATAATAAAAAGATCATTGGTTGCCAAGGGATTTGGGGGAGGGAAGGATGAATAGGCAGAGCACAGAGGATTTTTAGGGTAACAAAATTATTCTGTATTATACTGTAAGGGATATACATCATAAAACAGTAAGTCCTCGCTTAAAGTCTTGATAGGTTCTGCAACTTTAAACAAGATGATGTGTAATGAAACCAATTTTTCCATAGGCTAATCGGTATAAACAACAGTTAAGTTTCTATGGCATCTTACCAACGTTATAATGAAATAACATCGAACGAAATGTTAATTGAGGATCTGCTGTACATTTGTCAAAACCCATAGACTTTACAACATCAAGAGTGAACCCTAATGTAAACTGTGGACTTTGGGTGATTGTGATGTGCCACTGTAGTAGGTTCATTGATTGTAACAAATGCACCACTCTGAAGGGGGTTGCTGATGATGGGGAGGCTGTGCATGTGTGGGGGCAGGGAATGTATGGGAATTCTCTGTATTTTCTACTCAATTTTATTTATTTTTAAATGTATTTTGTAAAAATATGTTTTATTGATTTTTAGAGAGAGAGGAAGGGAGAGGGAGAGAGAGAGAAAAACATTGATGAGATCACCTGCCTCCTCCACGCCCCCTACTGGGGATGGAACCCGCAAACCAAGCATATACCCTGACTGGGAATCGAATTGGGGACCTCTTGGTGCATGGGATCACTGAGCCACACTAGCCAGGCTCCACTCAATTTTACTGTGAACCTAAAACTGTTCTAAAAAATAAAGTCTATTTAAAAAAAGGTCAAACATATAATTGCAGAAAACCACTGATAGGGTTGAAATAAGACAATGTTTTTCATTCAGCTTTAAATTCATGTTCCACAATTAGACTCACTCCTTATAATGATTTCAGCTTATTATATAGATTTTTAAATAAATTTCCTAATTTTATGTGAGCATAATTACATTGTAGCATTAAAAAAATAAAAGCTTTAGTTTGTTAAAAGGAAACACTTAAGATATCTTGTAATTTATGTAACCAAGTTTTGGCAATACTTAATTTTTTTTGTATACCAGTGGACCCCACAAATTAAGGTAATCAGTGCCCCTCTCAAAATGGGGGCCCCACCTTCAATCTCTTTCACAGGCTGGCAATGTCTTGTCCCTCAGGCCCTTTTTCTTCCTCCTGTAGTCTTCTACCCAAGCCTCCTGTTCCATGAATAATCCTGAGATGGGCCGGCCCTCCCTCCTATCATTCCCCTTTGTGATCTTCAAGGCCTCATGTCATTTTGCCCCAACTCAGCTGGCTCTGTCAGCCTGTAGGCCCACCTCCCTCAGAGCCACAGCCAATCTGAAGAGCTTTCTCCTCATGCACACAAGCTGCCACCCTGGCTGGAGCTTCTACAACCCCCAAGTCCCATAGGGCAAATGAGCTATTCCTGGTGTCACTGAAAACTTGATTTGATGCTTGGGAGAAAGGAGATATGCAGGTGAAACTGAAAAGGTTAAGAATCTCATAGTATTGGATTGGTAGTGTGAACTCATGTATTTTATGTTAAACTGTTAAATGTATTTTATTCAGTGAAAGGCCACAAAACAAGGCCAACTGATAGCAGTAAGCACACTTATACTAAAATTGTGGTCTCTAAACACCCTCCTCCAGAGGTTCATGGAGAAATGCTGATTCCAGGAGATGCACAAGATGAGTCTGGAACATCTGGTCATATGAGATGGCAAGGTAGCTACTCAAGGCTACCAGGGCCATGTTCAAAGGACTCAGGAGACAACTTGAATGATTCCCACTGGCCAAAGATAGAGCAACCACCTGGGCATCAATTAAAATAAGAACTGTAATAGATTGCAAACACATCAAGTCTGCATAAATCCATGAGTTTATATCTATATATATAAAAGCCCAGCAACTAAATGGCAGAACGACCAGAACGACTGGTCGACCAGTCACTATGATGCAGGAGCTGCCCCCTGGTGGTCAGTGCACTCCCACAGTGAGAGCAGCTGCTCAGAGGGTGGGTCCACAGCCGCTCGGCTGACCGGGATGAATGGTGCTCCCACAGTGGGCCCACCCATGCAGGAATCCATGCACCAGGCCTCTAGTGATGTTATAAACAAACACAAAATAAACTCTCTGTCACCATTGGGAGCTTACTGTTTTGAAAAGTGTTACCTAAGAGGGAAAGAACTGAGCATTTATTCTTTTTTTCCCATATCAACAGTACCACTGGGTAATCAAATAGTAGATAAGAGGAATTTTTCTTTACAAAGATGTATTTCTACTACTGAATGAAGAGGCATAATGGAAAAAGAATACCACCATTTTGCAACCCTAATAAATGTAGGCTTTGATGATCAACTTCTGCTTGCATTATAACAGAGAGCCCACAAGGCATGAAATGCCTCCTGATGAAAGAACAATCACCACCTATGACACAGTCTTGGCAAAAAAACAAACAAAAACCCCCAAAACAAACCTGAATCTGATCAAACCTTTAGCTCTAACTACCAATTTTAGAAAATGCAGAGAAGAACATGTATCTCCTGTGCTTCCCAAACTCCAGCATGTTTATGAATCACTGGGGAGTTTGTGAAAATGAAGTTCTGATCCAGCAGGTGGGGGCGAGCCTGACACACTTAGCATTTCCATGCAGGCCCTGGAGGGTGCTGTGCTGTCCCTGAGCACGTGCACTCTGAGCGGGAGGGGGGTCCGATGACGCCACGGAGATGCAAACAGCAAACTCCACACCATGGTGAACTCCACAGGACAAACAAGATGTTTTTTTGCAACAAATAAATTGCAAGAAAGAAAGGAGATTAAAAGAGTCTTAAGAGATGTATTAACCAATCATAATGGGTGATCCTTGTTTGGATCTTGATTCAAACTGTAAAAAAAAAAAGTGACATTTGTTAGATAATTGGAAATTTGAACATTGACAAGATTCGTTTCCTAGGGCTGTCTTAACAAAGTACTGCAAACTGGATGGCTTAACAGAAATTTATTGTCTGATAGGCCTGAAGGCTAGAAGTCCAAAATCAAACCAGCAGGGCTGTGCTCCCGCTGAAGGCACCAGGGGAGGATCCTTACTTGCCTCTGGTGGCCCCAGGTGTTCCTTGCCTCATGACAGCACAGCTCCAGTTTTACATGGCATTGTCCCTGCATCTCTTCCCACGACATTCCCTCTGTGTACGTCTGTCTTGGTGCCCAAGTGTCCTTTTTCTTCTTAGGACACCAGTCAGATCAGATTAGGGTCTACCTTAATGGCTTCATTTTAGCTTGATCACCTCTATAAAGATCCTATTGCCAAATAAGGTCACACTCTGAAGTACAGGAGTTAGGGTTTCAACATGTCTTTTTTTTTTTTTTTTTTTTGAGGGGGATACAATTCAACCCACAACACTAGATATTTGATGATACTAAGGAAATAATGTTAATTTTAAAAAAGGTGTCATAATGATATAATTATGTTTTAAAAGTTTATTTTTCCTTCAGAGAAACATACTAAAATACTTACAGATGAAATTCTGTGGTGTACACAACAATATGGGAATAATTATGGGGTAATACATGACAGTAATAGATGAAGCTACATTGGTTCTGAGTTAATTGTTGAACCTGGGTGAAGGAGGGTATACGAGGGGCCATTAGGTATTCTGTTTATTATTACAAAAGTTTGAAGTTTTTGATGATAAAGGTAAAATAAAAAAATATGAATAACAAACAACAAAAATGAAAAAATTCCCACATGGCTGACTTGGCCCCATCTTTATACCCCATATAGGGTCCCCCCCCCCCCCAGGCCCACCTTCTCCCACTACAAGAGTCCCCTCTTATAGGCAGTCTGGCTGGGACCTCTCTCATGAGTTCCCCTGGAACCTCTGGAGCCCACACATCCTGGTGGGCTGCACACAGCTGCTCCCCTCTGAAACTTCCTCCACTCCCCTCCTATGTGGTACCTTCCCCTCAGTCAGCTTTCCTTGCACAGGAAAATGCCTGGCTGCAGTCTTTGCCCTCTTGGGGGCAGCCACTGCTCAGGGAAGAGATGCCGCAGCCCCATGCAACAACAGGCTGGGAGCTGGGGGGGGGGGGGGGGGCCGCGGGGGCGGGGGGGGCGGGGGATGGGCGTGAGGGGGGTGGGAGGCATTGCCCTGGGCCCATCTTCTACACCCAAGGGCAGGCCACATGGTCTTTGAAGGGACAGTGGCTTGGGGACATACTTCTGAAAAGAACTTAACTTGGCTCCATTTGCAGTCATTTCCCCCCTAGCTCTCTGAGGTGCTCTGGGCCTGGCCTCAGGGTCAGGGCACTAAGGCCCAATGGTCTCCTGGCAGGATGCTCTGTTTTGGGCGGGAGAGACCCACAAACAGAGAGTGTCCCCTAAGAACACTGTGATCTCTGTCAGGCCTCCTCCTCCAGGAGTGAGACAGCCTTATAGAATGTTAAACAACAGAGGCAAGACGGAATAGCATTGTGACCCATGGTGGGATCTTAGGATTGTTTTAATTGCACAGATTCATACCTTTAAGAAAAAAGGCTTCTGTAGGTTTGACCTCACTTGACGTTAATATAAAAAGTGTGAAAACAAGGCTTGGATCAAATGGCCCCTGACCTCTTCTGAGTCACCTCACAGGCCCCAGTCCTGCTGGTTTTCCATGAGAGATCCCTTCAGACGCTCACCCAGGGACTTCCCGCGGGCAGGCACCTCTCCCACAGGGCTGGAGGGGAGAAGGAGGAGACGAAGGGAGAAGGATGGCTTCTTAGAGCCGCCTACGGACAGGGTCTTGGCCTCGTGGCCTTCCCCTTCTCTTGCGTTGGCCAAATACAGGCCATGGCTAGTGGACTGTGTCCTAGTTTCCTTCATATTAAGCTGCACAGAGCCCGGTGCATGAATTCGTGCATGAATTCGTGCATGGGTGGGGGCCGGCAGCCTGGCCAGGGGGAGGGGACATGGACGGTAGGTCGGCCTGCCTGCTGGTCGAACTCCTGGTCGAGGGGACAATTTGCATATTAGCCTTTTATTATATACACTGAGTGGCCAGATTATTATGCGTTCAGAGATCATAATAATCTGGCCACTCAGTGTATATTAAGAAAATACATTAGTCATGTTCTGAAGGGCTGCCTGTAAAGCAAGTTCCAGTAGAGGTGTTTGAAAGTACAATTTGCCTTGACTGGGTAGCTCAGCTGGCTAGAGCGTCGTCTTGATATGCCAAAGTTGCAGGTTCGATCCCCGGTCAGGGCATATAGAAGAATCAACCAATGAGTCCATAAGTAAGTGCATTCTTTCTTTCTCTCTATCTTCCTCTCTCCCTCCCTCCCTCTCTAAAATTAAAAAAATAAATAAAAAATAAAAAATCCCTGGCCGATGTAGCTCAATTGCTTGGGCATTGTCCAGTGCACTGAAAGGTTGCCAGTTCAATTCCCAGTCAGGTCACATGCCCAGGGTTCGGGTTTGGGGCTTGATCCTTAGTAGGGGCCATACAGGAGGCAACCAATCTATGTGTCCTTCTCATCTCTCTCTCTCTCTAAAAATCAATAAACTATTCTTTAAAAAAAAAGGTAACATTACTGATATACAATTATGAGACATTCTGTGAAATCTTGGTTCTTCAACCCAGCACCCTGTTCTCACAATATAACTTTGTGTTGTTGATGTGCTGCTTCTTTGTCAAGCAGGAGGAGATAGCTCCAAGGCCACGGGAGAATTTCTAAGTTTGCTTGGTAGGAGGAATACATGCCTGTAAGAAAGTCTGGTTGTACACATGTGATCTGTGACTGAAGAAGCCTTTCCCTTTGGTTCCCTGAAACCCGCCCCCTCTTACGCCCTAACGACATAAAAACTCCCTACTTTGCTTTTTTGGGAAGATAGATGTGAGAGATCTGCTTTCCCCTTCTCTTGCTTTGGCCAAATCAAATAAACCTTTATCTCCGAGCGCCGGGTCTTGGTGTTTGGCTTCCTAGAGCCTCAGGCACATGGGCCCGAATTTTGGGAGGTGATTCAGTGACCGCAGGACTGGAGGCTGCCACAGCTCTGGGCTTCAGGTTTCTTTGCTGTTGGCTGTACTGTATTCTTCACAGGCAGGAGTCCCCCTGGTGGTGGCAAGACCAAAATGCAGAATTTTGAAGTGTTTGTGGGAAATTTAAAAAAAAAAAAGAAAAAGAAAAAAGAAGAAAAGAAAAATTGAATAATGCCAACAGAAACCCGTTGGCATGGTGTAGGTGGAGGGAGTTTCTGTGAGCAGGGACAGGGGTTAGCTGTGAGCCTCTGCCTTTGGAGATAGACCCCTTGTTGTGAGAGAAGAGAAAAAGTTGCAGTAGAGTTGAGGCAAGAAGAAAAGTAAGGGGGCAGAGGCCCTTTGGGCTAGAAGAGGGCTTCCCTGAGATGAAATTTGTTCTTGGTCTAAGCCTTGCATGAGACTTGCCTTCATTTCCCCAGCTTCCCTTGCAGCTAGGGTGACCATGTGACCTGCTCTGGTCAATGAGACATGAGCAGCTATCTGCTTGGAGGATTTCAGGCAAAGCTTTGTCTGTCCTTGGAAAGGGCTATGGCAACCACAGCCAGGACTGACTCTTCCCCTCCCCTCCTCCCTTGAGCCCTGGTGGCCCTCTGCTGACCCTTCTTTTTTCTTCCTTGAGTGAAGACATGCCGTGGAGTCCCAGCTTGGGAAAGGGTTTAGCTCTCCCTAACCCACATGGATTAAGAATATATTTTTAAATTATAAAAGTAATACATACCCAATATAAAAAAATAAAATAATACCCAGGTATGTATAATAAAAAGTGAAAGTCCCTCAGTCCCCTTCTTCCTCCAATCCTGACTTTGCAGAGGTAGCCCCGCTTAACAGTTTAGGGAGAAGCCCTTTCCTGGGCTCTATATGCTCCGCGGAAACTTTTCCTGCTGAATTCCATGGCCTCCATCCACAGGAACACACCTAGGCAGCCTCATTCTTTCAAGTAGCTCCAGGGCAGCCCCATGGTGGGCTCTGTCATCATTTATTTAGTTATTTAGTCATTGCCTGTTTTTTTCAAGAAAAAAATAAGCCATTGTCATTGTCCTCATTAAGTGGCATTTAGTGGCTGGTCACTGTGCTCTGCTGGGGGGCACAGACCAGAACCGGGCAGGATCATTGTTCTGAGGACTTGGCTGGGTCAATGTCAAAAGGTAAGGTCACCCTTGAGCACCAGATGAGTAAGTTAGGGTGGACGGAGTGAGAACGGATGGTTGGCGGGGGTGGTCCTCACTGAAGGAGAAGGCGTCAGAGCTGATTCTGGAAGGTTGGGCAAGTGGCAGGCAGGGTGCCTACGCGGGATAGCAGGGTGGCCAAAGGGGCAGAGGCGGGGAGAACGAGGGGACCTGATTCTCCAGGCCCCGCCCAGGGCGTCCGGGAAGCATCATTCTTCCCAACAAAGGTAAAATGAAGGTACCAGAACTCATTATCTGGCCTTTCTCAGGGCTCACAGACTCACACTTCTGTGGTGGTATTTTTTTCTTTTCTTTCTCTCTCAACTTTTTAAAAAATAAAAATAGCTGTGAAGGGTTTAAGATGCCTTTCTTTAAGGGATCTCAGCACTTAGGTTCCCGCAGAGCATTGCTGGCAAAGAATGTCCCCTGTCACCGTGGCTGCTTGCCTTTATTTGAAGTGTCTGGCTGAGCTATCTCCTCGTGACATGCTTCTTTCAGAGCGAATTATTCATGTCCCCTCAGCCCCTACTGCTCCCTCAGCCCCTGCTCATTCATCCTGCAGGTGTGAAGACAGGTCCTGCCTTTGTGTGTGCAAAGTGTGTCCCCCTCCCTCTGCTCCCTCCTGGATCCCCTCCAGGCCTGTCAAGGTTTTCCTCATTCTGGGCTGTGCCGAGTGCAGGCTGATGTCTCCTGTCATCCAGGAGGGGGCTGTGCAGCCCCCGGCCTGCCTCTAATCTCCCCCTCCACAAAGAACAGCCCTGTCACTCAGGGATACTGCCATCCACCCTCCCCAGGTAGGGGAAGCGGGGCTAGCAGTCCTCTAAAGCAGGGGCTGCTGGGGGAGGGAGCAGGGGCCCTGGAGCCATCCCGGGCTACTAGAGCCATGGAACCAAGCTTATGCTGGGGAAATAGGATTGCACGGTGCACCAAGTGAAATCCCAGCCCTGTGAGCTAGTGGTTAGTGTTGGGGGCATCAGGGGGTGGTCTCAGGGCCACTGTAGGAAAATGAAATGACCTACAGAAATAGGGCCGGCGGTTCCATCCTCCACCAGGTCCCCAACTCTTCCCCGGCCTTCTGGATGGATGGAGATGAACATATGATGGAGGCAGGAACGCAATGAGCCAACTGGGACTGGCTGGGTGCTGGGCCAGCTAGTGTGCCTTTTCCTCCTCAGTTCATCTGCCAAAGGGGAACATAGTGCGACGGCACCTGCACACAGTAGGTGCTCACTGTTACCGGACGTGGCACAGGGCAGAAGTGGAAAGCAGGACCTGCAGACAGGCTTTCTTTGACCTATCCAGTGTTTAGGAACTTACTGTACAAGCTACTAAGGTGGAAAAATGTGGGTAGTACAGGTGGACATCTGGCCACCCATGCCCCACCTTACTGCAAGGTAGCAGCAGGCTGGAGTTAAGCAGCGCCTGACCCCTGAAGGTGGCACAGGTGCCCCCATTTCTCCTCAGCCCTCACTGTTCTCTATTGTTGCACACCCCGCCAGCATCGCCAGTTTTGTGCTTTGAGGGGCCCCTGGAGGCATTTGAATTTGAGAGAGCTCTGGACTTAGAAAAGACCCACCACTGCTATCTATGAGCTGTGTAGCCTCTCTGAGCCTCGGTTTCTTTGTCTGTGAAATGGGACTCACATCCCCAATCAAAGGAAAACAAAAGGAGTGTGTGTGTATGTCACCTAACTCTGCACCTGGCACAGAGAGTGGATCCTTAACAAAAAGAAAGATGCTGTTACTGAGGTTTGGTTGTCATTGTTATGGGACCAGTATGGTGGGGTGTGTACTCCAAGGGGCTAGACTGCTTCCCCCCCCAAATCCCCCCGCCCCCCGCCATGGTGGATCAGAGGGCAGGAGGGCACTGAGTCAGGCAGGCCCTTGGGCTCCCAGGGAAACAGCCGAGGGCAGCCAGAGGCGTTCTGCAGGAGGCTGTTGTCCACGCAGAGGGGACCCTCCTGAAAACCCCCCTGTTCCCGGAAGCTGGCCTCTCAGAGGGGAAAACGGTGCTGGGTGCCAACTCGGAGCTCCCTGCTGTAAATGAATCCACCCAAGCCAGTGCTTCCTGTCTGGTTCCGGACAATGGACAATAAACACAGCCAGCCCTCCGGGACTCCGCCCCCTGACCTCAGAGGCTTCAGGAAGAATTTCCCAGCACACACGCACCTGCGGTGTGTTGAGCACTCAACATTGTTCTAACTTGGAGCTGAGCTGGTCCCCTTTCTCTCAGGAGTCTCCAGCTCACTTGGGAATTGAGCCCAAGAAAGCCTTCACTCTTCCCCCAAGACACATGTTTCCTGGGAAGCAGACCCCTACCTGACATGTATTCAACAAGCCTCCTTGGGCTCAGTTTCATTTGATGCATTCACAAAGCCCCTACTATGCACAGGACCTGTACATTTCTCAGCACATCACCAAAAGGCTGCTTGTTTACTAGAGCACTGCATACCCCCAAGTGACATGGACATGGACAGGCTCAAATATTCTCATCTTACTTGGGAAGCTTAAACATGGGTATTGTCTTATATCACCAGCAAGTAAGAACAATTAGGAAAGCTATTACTTACAATAATTTTTTTTTAGTTTACAAATTAAAATTAAAAAAAAAAAATTGACAATATTGCCCTAACCGGTTTGGCTCAGTGGATAGAGCGTCGGCCTGTGGACTCAAGGGTCCCAGGTTCGATTCTGGTCAAGGGCATGTACCTTGGTTGCGGTCACATGCCCAGTAGGGGGTGTGCCGGAGGCAGCTGATTGATGTTTCTCTCTCATCAATGTTTCTAACTCTCTCTCCTTCTCCCTTCCTCTCTGTAAAAAATCAATAAAATGTATTTAAAAAAATGGACAATATTACATATGTCCTCCATTTCTCCCCTCTCTGCCCCCCTCCACCCTGCTCCCTCCCCTCTGAGATCTGTCAGTTGTTGCATTCATCCATGCCTCTGGACCTATTTTGCTTGTCAGTTTATTTTGTTCATTAGATTCCATATATAAGTGAGATCATGTGATATTGGTCTTTCTCTGACTGGCTTATTTCTTTTTTTTAAAATATATTTTATTGATTTTTTACAGAGAGGGATAGAGAGTTAGAAACATCGATGAGAGAGAAACATCGATCAGCTGCCTCTTGCACACCCCCTACTGAGGATGTGCCCGCAACAAAGGTACATGCCCTTGACCGGAATCGAACCTGGGACCCTTGAGTCCGCAGGCCGACACTCTATCCACTGAGCCAAACCGGTTTCGGCTGACTGGCTTATTTCATTTAGTATAATAATCTCCAGGTATATCCATGTTGTTGCAAAGGGTAAGAAATCCTTATTTTTTACAGCTATATAGTATTCCAAGGTATAAATGTACCACAGCTTTTTTATCCACTCATCTACTGATGAGCACTTGGGCTGTTTCCAGATTTTAGCTATCTATCTATATAAAAGGCTAATATGCAAAGTGTCCCCTTGGGAGTTCTACCAGGAGAATGGGAGTTCAATTACTCGCTATGATGAGTGCTGACCACCAGAGGGTGGTGCCAAACGAAGGAAGGCACCAGCTGGCAGCCAGAAGGCCCCGATCAGCCCTGATCGCTGGCCAGGCCTAGGGACCCTACCCGTGCATGAATTTCGTGCACCAGGCCTCTAGTTATAAATAATGCTGCTTTGAACATAGGGGTGCATACATTCTTTCTGATTGGTGTTTCAGGATTCTTAGGATATAGTCCCAGAAGTGGGATCGCTGGGTCAAATGGCAGTTCCATTTTTAATTTTTGGAGGAACCTCCACAGTGGCTGCATCAACCTGCATTCCCACCAGCAGTGCACTAGGGTTCCCCTTTCTCCACATCCTCTCCAGCACTTGTTGTTTGTTGCTTTATTGATGGTATCCATTCTGGCAGGTACTTTTAATTTGAATTTCTCTGATGATTCGTAACTTTGAGCGTTTTTTCATATGTCTATTGGCCATCTGTATATCCTTTTTGGAGAAATGTCCATTCAGGCCCTTTGCCCATTTCTAAATTGGATTGTTTGTCTTCCTTTTGTTGAGATGTATGAGTTCTTTATATATTTTGGAAATTAACCCTTTATCTGGTATATTGGCATACATGTTCTCTCATACACTGTGCTCCCTTTTCATGTTGATGATAGTTTCTTCTGCTGTGCAGACTCTTTTTAGTTTAATGTAGTCCATTTGTTTATTTCTTCCTTTGTTTCTCTTGCCCTAGGAGATGTATCAGCGAAAATTCTGCTACATGAGACATCTGAGATTTTACTGCCTATATTTTCTTCTAAGATATTTATAGTTTTGTGACTTACATTTACATCTTTTGTCCATTTTGAGATTATTCTTGTGTATGGTATAAATTGGTGGTCTAGTTTCATTTTTTAAAAATTGCAATAATTTGTTGACCCTAATGATAATCATTATGTAAGCAACACTGGCTTGAATTGTTTTCTTGGGCCAGTGCAAGCGCTGGTGGAGGCTGGCCTCTTGAGTGAAGGGAGTCCCACAGGCTGAAGGGATGGGGGTCTCCTTTTTAAGTCCTGAGGCTGATAATTAAAAATGGAACTGCCGTTTGACCCAGCAATCCCACTTCTGGGAGGGTCATGTGGTTTGACTGTAACAGACAATTAGCTTTGGGAATTCAGGCATGAGTGCATGTGCTGGCCACGGAGTTAATAGCCATTCTGCCTTGCCTGGGGCATGTTCACATTTTGTCTTATAAGAATAACGGACTAGTACATTCTTAGAGGAGGGAAAAGGAGAGAGGGCTTGTATTCAACCAGAGGGGGCTGGGAGACCCATTCTGAAAGGCTTTGGGCAGGATTCAGGCCTGAGGAACTCTCTGCATGTGTGACTCGCTCATTTTTCCTCCACAAAATCTGGGCTGCTGGTGAGGCCAAGGACAGGGGTGAGCAGCCTCCTTGTCCTGGGCCAGGCCTGCAGCTTGTCCAGCTCGTGGGTGAGCAGGTGCTTGGAGACAAATACGTCCTGAAAATTCCTCCTCCGAAGCAGCTTTTATTTGTTGATACTGGGACGGCCTGTGGAGCATGGCTTCTAGATAGGCTGAGGCTGGGTGGGGGCAGATGAAGCTGTGGGCTCTGTTTCTTTCTGTGGGTAGTGTCCCTACAGCCAGATGTCTCCCACTCTCAGCACTCTGGGGAGGTCCCATCTGAAGGGCCAGTCCTTCCTGTCTCCTCTGTCTGACCATTAATGAATCTCTTTCTCTCTCTTTTTCCTTTTCAACGA
This sequence comes from Cnephaeus nilssonii, assembly GCF_951640355.1. NCBI lineage: Eukaryota > Metazoa > Chordata > Mammalia > Chiroptera > Vespertilionidae > Cnephaeus > Cnephaeus nilssonii. The sequence goes on along the minus strand of NC_137082.1, from coordinate 66,288,212 downwards.
TTGGGTGGTTGGAATCAAAGAGGCCCTCCGGTGACTCAGGCGTTTCCCATTGCCCTATTCCAGCATCCTCTACTCTTAGTGCTGAGAGTTTTTCACGTCCTATTTGGAACTGATAGGAAACCCTTTCATTGTTTCGCTACATGGATATTAGCACTGATGAAGGAAGCGTTCCATCAGATAATTGGCTGCTGCAGTGAATCGGCTTCCAACATGAGTGCGCCCAGAGTCAACGTGTCGCCACCTCGCAGTGACCCTCAGACTTGCAGCCCCAGGACACCCTCAGCCAGGATGGGCAGGGGCTCTGCCTGCTGAGAGACACAGGGGTCTAGGCTGAGTCTGACCCCTGTTTCCACAGCCCCTGCCAACCCCCCTAACATTTAAAATGGGCCCTCTTCTCTGAGAGACAGAGAGAGAGAGAGAGAGAGAGAGAGAGAGAGAGAGAGAGAGAGAGATGAAGGGAGAGAGGACAACATTGGAAATGGAAACTGCCCTTTCTTGAGTGCCCACAATGGGCCAGGACTCTGCGTGGCCACCTCAGACATTTCCTCACCTCTCCTCTCCCTCTCAGTACTGGCCATAGTCTGGCTGAGATGATGATGCTGGTGGGAAAGCATTCTATTCTCTAATCCCCAAAATTCTACCCAGAAGGGTGGGCCCAGGCTATCTTACCCTGAGGTAAACCAAAAAATCTTGTTTAAAAAAAAAATAAAAAAAAATCTCACCCATTCCCAGTGTGACTTTGGCTGAACTTTATTTATGTATTTATTTTAACATGGCGAAATATACATCATATAGAATTTGCCATCTTAACCACATTTAGGTGTTCAGTTTGTGGCATTCAGTACATTCACACTGTTGTGCCATCATCACCACTTTCCATCTCCAGAACTTTTTCATCTTCCCAAACTGGAAGTCTGTGCCCATTAAACACTAACTCCCCAGGCCCTCCCGCCCCCAGCCCCTGACAAACACCATTCTACTTTCTGTCTCTATGAACTGGACTATTTAGGGACTTCATATAAGTAGAGTCATATAGTATTTATCCTATTATGACTGGCTTATTTTGCTTAGCATAGTGCCTTCAAGGTTTACCCAGGTTGTCACATGTGTCAGAATTTCCTTTGTAAGGCTGAATACTATTCCATTGTATGTATAGACTACATTTTGTTTATCGTTCATCGTTTGATGGACACTTGAGTTGCTTCAGCTTTTGGCTATTTTGTGACTTTAGCTTTATTTTAACATTATATAAATTTGTGTACACCCAAAACTAAGTATCTGCACTATCTCCTTCCACAACAATAAAACCAAAATAAATGTGTAAAATGAATACCATAAAAATGATAACACTAATGAAACTTAGATGAACAACATAAACGTACATCAGTGGATGAGGTTGTCTTACTGAGACCTTATTAAAACAGCAAGAGGGTGCTGGTGATCTTGGTGCAGACTCTGTGGAATCTGGCACATTCTTTAACCACTGTGATGACACAATTTTCCTACATTTTTCTCTATTTGACCTATTGCAAATCCTTCGTTTTTATATCACACACAAATGCTGTTTGCCCTTCTCTTGTCACAAAAGCATCCTTTCCATCTTCTGCCCACCTTTGTTCTTTCCTTAGTGTCTTAGGGCCTTTAGAGGAGTACCTGATGGCTATCAGGTGATGACGGACTGAATGCTGGTACTGGAATTCTGTGATTACCCTTGGTTAGAAGGAAGCCATGCAAATGATTATGGAAAACGACTTCCCAAAGTTAAAAGCTCTTGGTGAACTAGCAGTGTCTGGAAACCATGCCCGTGGGCCCCAGTTTGAGAACCACTGGTTTAGCCTCTTGTTCGTGCTGCTTCTGTCTGACTGTGATGTTAGCTGCTGCTTGAAGTTACTATCTAGTCTCCCAGGGTTTCAGCAGGCTTCCAGGCTGTCTGGCTGACTGAAGGCAGCCTCCTATCCTATTTCAAAATCCCGAGTCTCTCTGAGACTTCTATTCAGTTATTGCTTCTCTACTTTTAATGGTCAGTTCATTGCTGGGCAAGAGATTAGAGAAATCCACCTCTTTAGATCATAGACTCTACCCATGCCCTGTGCATTTGGACCTCTTCTTTCCACATATCTTTCTTCTTTTCTCCCCCAGGCATAGACCTTGTAGAACTTTGATGATTTTTAATGATACAAGTCGCCATTTATTGAACACCTACTATGTGTCACAGGCTCAAGCCAAGTTCTTGACATACATTGCCTCTTTGAGTCATCACTACCATCCAGGGAGGACTGTGGTGTCCCCACTTTTCACATGGGACATTCATAGACGTCAGGTAGATTTGTCCAGGACCACACACGCAGGAAGTGGCAAAGCCAGGCCTGACTGACTCCTCTAGGACTCCATACTATCCCTACCAGTGGGAGCGATTCTTTGGGTAAAATTTTTGGGCCATCACTGTCTGGCTCGATCCGTAGGAGAGAGCTGGCGTTGAAGCCAGTTCCCAGGCATGCCTGCCCCAGCGTGGAAAGTTAGCCGTACCCTTCCCGATCAGCACTTTCTCAAGCAGCTGGCATTGAAGGTGAGCAAACATCTTTTTCCTGACATCAGTTTTCCCTGCTTGTGTAGTATCTGCGACTATAGTATAACCTGACCAAACCTATTCTTTTTCACTGTAAATCCCTGGTGGTCCATCTGGGTGAGATGGGTAAACAACACTTTGAGGGAGGGGCACATGGGGCCACCCACAGCCACTTATAACATTGTTTATGTGGGAAAGTGGTTTCACCATTCAAACAACAGCCTTACAAAAGAATGTTAGGAACACAATTAGTTTATAAATTGGGAACTTCCTGTCTTTGCTAGGGTGCAGGGGGATGGGCACAATAGCCAGTTTCAAACACTGAATGAGATAATACACACAAAGGCCTGTAGCACAGTGATTAGTGCATTGAACCCACTCAAAAAAGCAGTCGCTGTTAAATTCGTATTGTTATCGTTATTTCACGCGAAGGTAACATCTGTGTGGCTCAGGATGGTAGGACTGGGACCAGTGAGTTGCAGGTGGTACATTTCTCCTAAAATAAAGGCTTCCTGATCCATCAAAGCTGTTCAAAATTGGTAGTGAGCCCCCTATCGTTGAGAGTGTGCAAGCAGAGGTGGGCTACTGAAGAAGAGAATGTACAGGATGAAAGGAAGCTTAGGCCACAGGTCCTCTGAGGTTCCACCCAAATGTCAGGTTCTAGCCTCTCTCACTCTCCCCTGCAGACTCTGGGTTGAGTCATATAGACTCTCCACCTCAGCTAGCACACACCTCGGCTTTTTTTTTTTTAAATAAATCTTTATTGTTCAGATTATTACAATTGTTCCTCTTTTTCCCCCCCATAGCTCCCCTTCACCCGGTTCCCACCCCACCCTCTGCCCTTACCCCCCCCCCCAACTGTCCTCATCCATAGGTGTATGATTTTTTGTCCAGTCTCTTCCTGCACCCCCACACCCCTTTCCCCCCGAGAATTGTCCATCCACTCCCTTTCTATGTCCCTGATTTTATTATATTCACCAGTTTATTCTGTTCATCAGATTTTTTATTCACTTGAATTTTAGATTCACTTGTTGATAGATATGTATTTGTTGTTCATAATTTTTATCTTTACCTTTTTCTTCTTCCTCTTCTTAAAGAATACCTTTCAGCATTTCATATAATACTGGTTTGGCAGTGATGAACTCCTTTAGCTTTTTCTTATCTGTGAAGCTCTTTATCTGACCTTCAGTTCTGAATGATAGCTTTGCTGGGTAGAGTAATCTTGGTTGTAGGTTCTTGCTATTCATCACTTTGAATATTTCTTGCCACTCCTGTCTGGCCTGCATAGTTTCTGTTGAGAAATCAGCTGACAATCGTATGGGTGCTCCCTTATAGGTAACTAACTGTTTTTCTCTTGCTGCTTTTAATATTCTCTCTTTGTCTTTTGCTCTTGGCATTTTAATTATGATGTGTCTTGGTGTGGTCCTCTTTGGAGTCCTTTTGTTTGGGGTTCTGTGCGCTTCCTGGACTTGTAAGTCTATTTCTTTCACCAGGTAGGGGTAAGTTTCCTGTTATTATTTCTTCAAATAGGTTTTCAGTATTTTGCTCTCTCTCTTCTTCTGGCACCCCCATAATTCAGATGATGGTACGCTTGAAGTTGTCCCAGAGGCTCCTTGCACTATCTTCATATTTTTGGATTCTTTTTTCTTTTTGTTTTTCCGGTTGGGTGTTTTTTGCTTCTTTGTATTTCAAATCTTTGACTTGATTCTTGCGATCCTCTAGTCTGCTTTTGGCTCTCTCTATATTATTTTTTTTTTATTTCAGTCAGTGTATGCTTAATTTCTAGTTGGTCCTTTTTCATATCCTTGAGGGTGTCACTAAATTTATCGGCCTTTTCTAGAAAATTCTTGAAAAACCTTATAACTGTGGTTTTGAACTCTATATCCAGTTGTTTGCTTTCCTCCATTTCTTTCATTTGTGACCTGTTTCTTTGTCTCCGCATTTTGGCCGCTTCCCTGAGTTGACAGAGTGGCTTTGTGTGCTAGGTGTCCTGTAGGGCCCAGTGGCTCAGCCTCCCCAGTTACCTGAGGTGGACATTCTTGGTGCAGCCCTTTGTGGGCTGTGTGCACAGTCTTGTTGTAGTTAAGCCTTGATTGTTGTTGGTATCACTGGGAGGAATTGACCTCCAGGCCAATTGGCTGTGAGGATCAGCTGTGTCTACGATGGGAGAACTTCTGTGCTGGAGACACCCTTATGAGACAAGTCTTGCTTCAGTGGGGCTTTGGTGCTCACTGAGTCTGCCCCCTGAGTGTGTCCCTTATGGATCTGAGGAGTTGTAATCTGGATGGTCCTACTCTGACCCCTGTGTACACTGGCTCTTGGATCTCCAAGGAGGTGCTAATTTATCCTCTGTCTGAGGCCACCCAGCAGGAGCTATGGAGAGATCTGCAGATTCCTCTTCTTTGTTTGGGTTTTGGAGGTGCCCAGATGAGGCCCAGCTGTGAAGCAATGCAAGCTGCTGTGGGGCCTTGGGCCTTCTTTTGGATGTTCTGGGTCTCTCTGACTCAGCTGCAGTTTGTTAGATAAGTTTAGTTTTCAAAGGACCAGGCTATTCATATGCAAAAGCCTCTGTGCTCAGCTTGGATGGGGCGGAGTCTCAGGGTGGAGAAAACAGCAATGGCTTCGTGGGGCTGGATCTCAGGGCGGAGCAAACAGCATTGGCTTTCTGTCAGCCCTACCCTAAGAGGCCCCTGGGTCTCATTGTCCTACGGTAATTGCTGCAAGCACCCCTGAGAGAAAGCCACCCTCGAGTTTTGCCTGCTACCAGACAGTCCAGTTTCTCCCCGTATGAGTCTGGGTCCCCAGAGTCTCGCCGGGAATTGGAGTTCAGAGCAGTCGGGAGCTTTTGTCTCCCTCCCGCTTGAAAAAGCCAGCCGCGTCCTCAGTTGCCAGCCCTCTCCGTGCGCGCGCCTCTGTACCTCTGCCTTTGCTTCCACAGCTCCTCTGAGTCTCAGTGTGCTTTTCTCTTTCCTTCCAGTTGTAGAATTTCCACTCAGCCAGCCTTCCTGTGGTTCTGGATGATGTCCGTTTTGTTTTTTAGTTGTAGTTTTGAAATTGTTGTGCGAGGCAGCAGTTCAGGTGTTTACCTATGCTGCCATCTTGAAACTCAAGGTAGGCCCTTGAGTTTCTCCTCACACCTCTGCTTTCTTCTGCAAAATGCTTCATGGCACTGTCAGGGGACTTGCCCAGGTAGCAGAGCAAGGAATTTGGGGCCAGCACATTCTGAGTTTGAATTCTGGCTTTGCCACTGGCCAGGAGTTTAACCCTAGGCTCGGTACTTAGATTTTCCATGCCTGTCAAATGGAACTGGCAGTACTGATCAGCTGGGGTGGTTGAGAGGATGAAATGGGATAAAATATGTAAAAGTGTGCAGTTTGGAACATGACTCCAGTTGTGTCACTTGCTGGTTGAGAAAGTCACAATCTCTCTGAGTGTCCATATCTAAATTCTGAGTGTCTGTATCTTCAACTCTGAAATTGGGGATGATACCTAGCACAAGGTCATGGTCATTGCGACTTTGGCAGCCACTGTGAGAAATACCTGGCACAGGGTAGGCCCTTGACAAATGAGTATTCCAGGCTTAGCCAAATCCTTCCCATGTGTCACTAAACCTTCCAGGCTTAGCCAAATCTTTCCCATGTGTCACTAAACCTTCCTCAATTTTCCTTTTCTGCTAACAGCTAACATTTACTGAGCACGTACTATGTGGCAGGCATAGTTCTAAATGACTTACATATAATAACTCCTATTACTTTCACCACAACCCTATGGATGGGCAGTGTATTATCTCCGTAACATGGAGGAGGGAAGAGACTCTTGGAGAGGCGAATGGCTTGCCCAGAGTCACACAACTGGTTAAATGGCAGAGCCAGGGTTGGAATCTGGGTCTGTCTGACTGCAATGGTCTTGCTCAAACAAGAATCAATCTGTAGACTTGCAGTTTGCTTGGCTGCATCCCCATTGCAGGTGGCACCAGGATGTTGGACTGCAGTCTGCCTGGGAATGAAAGGTACCCACTGGCTCAGGAAGAATTTGAAACCTCCCCTTTATTTTTGTCAGCAGCAAGTCTGTTCCCCAGCTCCACACCCACAGATCAGGGTACGAGAGCCCTGGACTAATGCACAGTGGTGTGACTAAGAAGCAAGAGCATGGTAAGAAGTTAAGAGGCAGCAGTTCTACCCTGGCCCATCTTCCAATGGCTGTGACTTTGGGCAGTTGGTTAAGCTCTCTGAATTCCCCCTTCCTCCCAAGGAGAGTCACTAGAGATCTCCCAATAGCTTCCAATACCACATTTCTCGGATTGTTAGGACAAGAACTAGAAATAGTATTTATATTGGTGGGAACGTGGGTTAGGACAATACAGTCAAGAAGAGAGACCTTGAATGAGGTTGAATGTAAATAAGTGGCTAAGACATTGACTAAGATTTCTCCTGAGATCCTAGAGTTCCAACTGCAAGTAAGTTGTTCCCTTGGGTGAGAACTAAGGGGTGAGGATAGCGGGCAAAAGGGCTGAGCTTGGGCCTAGGGTGTCAGGAAGAGGAGGTGCTGACCAGGGGCTGTGCTGGATCTTTCTTTCTCGGCGGGTCTCCAGAATCTGTATCAATCCTTCCCTGTCATATTTTGAGACAGAGGCGTGGCAACCAAACCTTCTATAGTGATGCTGTCCTAACCTGTGACTTGGTTTTGCACCTTTGTTTTCCATTTAGGTGCATTGCCTGCCGTTAGGATATGCTGTCATCAAGGGGCAGTGCTGTTTCCATCTGGCCTCCAGGCTCAGGGGTTTAATGGTAGCTGTGTTTTGCTGGAATCTGTGTGGAAACATAATTCTGCCTTAGCACTGTGGCTGAGAGTTGCAACTCTGTTCTTAATACTGTTTGCCTTTAAGAGTTCTTAATAGCAAACCCCTTCCCTCAAATTCTCATCAATGGGGATATTAAATCACAGAAAAGAATGCTTTGGGAATTAAAATAAGGTACTTTTTCTTCTGTGGAATAGGAAGTCATGGATTTTTCCTTTAAAAAATAAGAGATTTGATTTCTGTAAAGATGACTTAGTGAGTTATGCCAACCTGGGAAGCAACTCTCAGAAGGTTTCAGAGAAATGAAATAATATAGATATGTTCTCTGACCACAATATAATTTAGAAATAATGACTTAAAAGATAACTTAAAAAAACCACTTAAAATATGAAATGTTATACATGTATTACGTAGATACCTATGTAACTAAAATTTTATCAGTGTGTACAGTAGAGAAGTTTAGAGTCTTTGCAATACTAAACTAGGACATCCTAAAGATTATAGAGAAATATTTGAGTGTGTAACTTTCAATCTGACAAAAATTCCAGATGTTAACTAAGCATAAGATTCTAAGAGAAAATTTATCAAAAAGAAAAAGCATGTTCTATAAGTTACTGAGAAAGGTAAGAGAGTGTATTCATATGTGTATTTGACCATTTCTCCTTGTCTGTTTTCTGCTGTTGTTTCTTCTGGTTTTCATTCATGTGAACTTGTCTCTGTCTCTTTAAAAAAACGGAAGAAAAAGGTGGAACCAGGTAAAAATGAATCAGCCTGGGGTCAGATCATCACTTTTCAAAACTTTCTCTCCCATGGTCTCTCAATTTAAAAAAGTATTAAGCAATACTAAACAAAAACAAAAACCCTAAGAGCCAAAGGAAAAAACACGATTGCAATTCAAAATATATTTTGAATGAATGATATTTAAAATACCACATATAAAAATGTGTGACCTCGACCGGTGTGGCTCCGTGGGTTAGGCTTTGTCCCAAGCACTGAAAGCTTGCCCATTTGATTCCCAGTCAGGGCACATGCCTGGGTTGCAGGCTCAATTCCCAGTAGGGGGTGTGCAAGAGGCAGCCGAACGATGTTCCACTCTCACATCGATGTTTCTCTCTCCCTCTCCCTCTCCCTTCCTCTCTCTCTGAAAGTCAATTAATAAAAAACATGTGGAATGCAGTAAAAGTCATACTTGAGGGAAAGTCATAGCCTTAATACCTGTACTAGGAAAAAGTAAAGGTTTAAAATAAATGAACCAAGCAGTTGTTTCTCTTTCACTCTCTGGTTTTTAAAGTGCATTGGGAGAGCTTGACTTTACAAACAGGTCAAATGAGGTCATGCTATTTTTGCATCTTGCCTATATCAAGTTTAACATTTTTGTGTGGTAAAATGTTATATACATCACCACAGAAGTCCTCATCTAATCTCACATGTCAACAGCATTTAATATGGTTGATCACTTGTCCATTCTTCTAATTCTTTCTTGTAACTCTTTCTTCACTTGGTTTCGAGGCAGTGGTGAGCAGGAGCCAGCTCATATCAGTTTGTGAGAGCTGAATGTGTGCCAACAACCTGTTCAGTAACATCACATGGCGTCTTGAAATGGACCATGGGAATTGGAGAACAATGCAAATCAGTGCATCTACTTCTCATCTATCTACCTATTCATTCATCTGCGGATCATCAGTCATCTATCTGTCCGCCTACCTACCTTCAGTCTTGGCATCCCCTGGAGCACCACTCTCTCCTGCTTCTCCTCACCTTCACTGGCTGCTCAGTGCCCAGAGCTGGTTCTTCTCCGGAATGCTAAACTTCGGAGTGCCCCGGGACACAGTCCTCAGGCCTTGTCTCCTCCATCTACGCATTCTCTTGGTGATCTCACTTGGTCTCATGTCTTTAAACACCACCTACACACTGATGACTTCCGAATGGATTATCTTCTGTCCTAATTTCTCCCCTGGCTCCAGACTCATACATCCCACTGCTGACTCTACACTTTGGGACAGATTATATTTGCAGGGCCCATGTAGACAGCTAGGTGGATGTGGGGTGACGCTCCTGAGTAATGGCTTTCCAGAACAATGGGAAGGAGGCGTTGCTGTCAACCAGGATAGGAAATCTGAGGGAGAAAAAGATTAGGAAGGGAGGAGAGTGAAGTGGCTGCCACCAAGAGCTGTTAAAATATGTCTAGGAAGAATTAAGTTTTCAGAACATGAAAGATGAACGGATGGAAAGAGTACCCTGGGGGATGGGAGAGAAGTTTTCGGTGGTATTTGTTTAAACGTGTTTCAGCATAAGATCAGAAAATGATAGTGACATAAGAGCTTTTTCTTAACATACTTTCATTTTAAAAAGTCAATTGAAAAGATAAATAGTAAGTAAATGATAACACAAGTGCTAGACAAATAAAGAAAAACTGTGAAGCTGCTATGGGGATGACTGATGTTTGAGAACTGTATGATGCAGGAATCAAACATATCAAAACTGGGAGGCGGTGGGGTGGTGGAAGCTGACTAAAATCACCATCCACTCGCAACCTCTGTTCCCTTGGGACCCTCCACTGTGGAGGCTGGAAAATCGAATGCTTCTGCAGACCCCACTATAGCCAGAAGTGGCATGTGGCTCTGTTTTTGCCTATGATATATCAGCAGATATCTGCAGGGGGTGGCTTTGAGGAAGGCCTTCGAACAACATTTTGGATTTCTCCTTTAGTGAGGAAAGTAAAATCCCTATTTGTTCAAGTCACTGAAAATATTTTTTGTGACTGAACACAATCCCAACTGTTCCTCAGGCTGTCATAAACTTAGCTTCCATAATGGTCTTCCTAAAACATAGGCGTGATTGTGTCCCTCTTGTGCTTGAAATCCTTCCCTTGGGAGATACCATTTTCTTCCATTAGACCAGCAACACACAGAAAGATTGCCCATACCCCATGCTTGTAAACAGTGTAGGGACACCATTCACAGCTCCCACAGTGGAGGATACTGCACATGGGTGCAGAACTTTGGGAGACTAATGGGCAATAGCTCTCCGAGTTAAAGATGCTCATCACCTTCTTGCCAGTAATCCTGTTGTCGGTGGAAATTAGGCTCTTCCATGGGACAGCGAGAAAAGCATTTCTCGGACCCATGCACAGGAGACTGTGGTGTGGCAAGGTTTATTCTGTGATGCAAAATCAAAGGGGTGCCCCTTCTGGGTTCCCAATGGCCCATCTCTGTTTTAATCAAGGCCCAAACAAAGGCCAGTATCCAGTGTTTCTGCTTCATGTTACAGCGTAGCCCTTTGGAGCTCGTGGTCTGGAGGCCCGGGTTGCTGCTAGACCTGCATGGCTGTGTGCTCCTGGGTGAGAGGGAACAGGCAAATGAACCTACTGAGTGTGTGTGTGTGTGTGTGTGGGGGGGGGGGGGGGTTAGGGATGGGGAGGGGTGGGTGGAGGGACAGGGGCAGGAGGGACTCTTTGCTCCACTGGGGTTTTAACCAGGAACTTTTCAAAATAACCAATTAATTTTCCAAGCTTTCCCGGGCTTCTGATGGGTCCACTCCTTACTCAAAGATCCCTTTCCTAGATTAGACTGACAGGCCTCTATGGTCAAGCACCTCCCCTGAACCATTTTGACTTCCATTGCGCATGTGTTTACCCTGGCCCCGCCCCCCAATCCTGTTTGGGAGGCAGGCTGCTCCCTCCGTGGGGGAAGGGAGGATTGTTAAGCTGTAGCTTCCTGGTGAAGCAAACATCTCCTGCTCCCCAGCCCATTTGGCTCAACAATGTCCGATTCCGTTTGCTTCCTTCGTATTAATATTTAGCCAACTACGGTAACAATTCCACCGAGTCAACAGAGCCCTGTCCTTCATACCCGGACCCTAGCCCAGGGATGCACCGCGCGCCGGGAAGCCCTGGGCCCGTCCTGGCCGAGGCCCGCGTTGCTGTGACCGGTGGCGGTGGGTTTCCACCCAGTTGCCCGGGGTTGCAGCTGGCCCTGCTTGAAAGTAATAAAGACCTCGCTCGCCTGCCACAGCCCAGCGGCAGGAAACATTCCAGGAGCACCTGTTTCCTGAAGACTCTGTCGGGCTCCCGGGCACCATCTGGGCGCTGCCCCACATGTTGTTTGCATTAGGAGTTTAGCAAAACAATTCAACTTTGATTAATCGCTTTTTAATTTTTTTCAGGCGCACCCTGAAGTCTCACCCCTGCCCCACTCCCTCTTTCCTTCTAGCTCGTCTGAGGAGTTCTCTAGACTGCCACACACACACATAAAGCATTCACACATGCACACCCCCACCTATACATGCAGTCACCCACCCCTGCCCCTACACACATTTACACATACACCACACACAGTCATACACACACACTCACCACATACACACACTCACCACATACACACCCTCACCACATACGTTCATGTATATACACACTCACCACACACTCAGACATAATAACATACATTCAGATATACATCACACACACCACCACACACACATAAACACACATAATGCACTTACACACACCACTCACATATGCACACACTTACCTATACAAACACTCACTTGCACCCACATATCTACTCACATACACACACCACACACTCACACATATACTCTCACACATACACACACTACACACACTCACAAACACATACACATTCACACACACTCATATATACACACTCTCACATGCAAACACACATATACACACAGGCACTGTTACAAGTCACATACTCAACACATACTCACATATGCACATCCACACACAGTCCACACACACACATTCACACACATTTCTCTTACAACCTACTTTCTTCTTAGAGGTTGGCAGGGGAAGGGTCAGCTTAAGGCACCAGCGGTCCTAAAAACGTGGCCTGTGGAGCAGGGTTTGTAAGCACAGACCCTGGAGCCAGGCTTGAGTCACAGTCCTGCTACTCGTTCACCTGCCAGGCTTCAGTCTCCTTTGCTAGGGTGAGAATGCTGCTGCCGCCAGCACCTTCAAATAGGGGAAATGCTTAGAAAAGCGCCCACCACAGGGTAAATGCTATATGTGTTTGTTTTAAAAAATTCCAACAAATCAAAGTAATGCCAAATTCAGTACTGATATTAACACAATTTCCCTCCACATTTTCCTGATTGCATAACTATGAATCTGTTCCCTGAAGTTTAATGTTTTTCCTCTCATGGCTGTCCTTGCTTGGTTGCACCGATGTGGGAAACTGAGGCCTCCTGTAAGCAGAGGAAGCTGAAGCACAGAGAGGTTAAGTCTCATTCCCGAAGCACACAGCCTGCTGGAGACTGGGCAGGTCTGCAGAGTTTTGTGGATGAAAAGGGGCCACTTACTAAACCTGATCAACTCAGGGGAGGCCTGCGTGGAGGCCTTACGAACTCAGAGACCTAAGTAACCACAAAGGATGGTCTGAAATGGAAACTTTTTAACTAAAAGCAGTTAACTAAAATCCTAGGCTAGAATTTTCCCTGACAAAAGTCAATCTTTACCTTAACTGAGCCTATTGTCTTTTTTGCATCTACGATAACATACGGTACCTTTGGAATGTCAAGGTAATTTCCCTTTTTCCAGACACCTCGAAGCACAACCACTGCACCAGCGCACAGACAACAAATCCCCTCATTATTATTGTTAGCATGTTAACTGTTGACTGTTAACGGCCCTGTACCCACCTATGTAAAAGATGTCTATGTCTATCATTTTACTTAAATTTTTATTTTATTTTATTGATTTCAGAGAGGAAGGGGGAGGAAGAGAGAGAGATAGAAACATCAATGATGACAGAGAATCATTGATAGGCTGCCTCCTGCACACCCCACACTGGGGATCGAGCCCTCTACGTAGGCATGTACCAACACCAGGAATCAAACCATGATCTCCTGGTTCATAGGTCAACACTCAACCATTAAGCAACACTGGCCAGGCTAACATTTTATTTTTTATCCAATCCCAGCAGTTTTCCTGATTTGCTTTCTCCTGCCTCCCTAATCTACTAGTATTACTAACGGATTTCATGTAGCCTCCTCTTTAGATTGTGATGTATAAAATAAACTGCAAAACTGCCATTCAACATTTTTCTCAATCCGTTGAGATTTTGCTTCCCAGCAATTGTCATCAGTTTGGCTCAAATAAACTCATAAAAATTCTCTACAGGTTTGAATGTTTCTTATGTTGACAGTTCCCATTGTTCACTGTCCAGGGAATGCCCCCACACAGTGCCCAGCAGGTTGCCATGTGGAGGCTGGGCCCTGGCAGTTGGGGGTGGGTCTTGGTGCAGGGAAGCAGATTGGGTGGTCTCTGTTGTAGACAGTGGCCTACACTGTCTACAACGAAGCCCACCAGCTAGAGTTACCACAGCCTGTCCAGCTGGACTAGGCCTGATTTCCAGGTTGCTCAAGGGCAGTGGCCCAGGAGGGGCTCTGGCGCCGGCGGGTGGAGGGTGCCTGGAAGAGGGCAGGCAGCTCTGTGGGGCAGTGGCCAGCCCCGTGGCTGGCGGAGGCTCTTCCAGGCCTTGTTTTGGTCTGCTGCCCTGGCCACTGCACAGGCCTGATGGCCCTAGCAGGTCTGCCGTCTGAGAACAAAGCGTCCTGCAGGAATTCCGGCCGGGTAATATGATGCATTGTGGAGCTGGGCAACCTGCCAGGCCAACCCACCCAGCCCCACCCCACTGTTGCTCACAGTTCGGGAGCTTAGAAGTCACCACCAGCACTTAAGATGGCAAGGACCCCCTTCGTGGGCCCACCTCCGAAATTCCACAGCTGCTTTGATGCTCACCTCACCTCTCCCCTTCCGGTCCTCAAAAGTGTTTGCTTCTGACCAGAGAGGGCAGTGGGAGGGGGTGCTTCCTGGCTGGGCCTGACTGCTGGGCTGAGCAGAGACTCCCAGACTGTTGCAGCAGCGAAGGTTTCCTTCCTGAAAAACACACCAGCCTCTGCTTTCTGTCCCTCTGTGTTTCTCTTCAGAGAAAACGCGGGCGGCCTTTGCTTCTTATCCCCAGCTGTGGGCCCAGACCACCTGGACAACCAGCCCCAGGGACACAGGGAAAGTCCGCAGTCACTTGTGGGCAGGTGACCTGTCCTTGGTGAGGTCAGGCTGCAGGACCCTGGCTCTCACACAGGCAGGGCAGCCACCAGTGAGTTAGAAAGAAGCAGTTCCTTCCTCTGGGGGCCCCCACCGCCAGGCAGGCCCGGTGATTGCACACAGCCTGCTGAGGCTGACTCAGAGTCCAGAGCAAGTGTCTTAAGCTCCTGTGCCCCCGTTTTCTTATCTGTATATGGGAATCTCTTTTCCTCACCACCTCATCTACTATGTCTGCAAATCCTGCCAGCTCTACCTTCACAAAGCCTCCAGAACCTGGCCCCTTGGTCCCAGCCTGCCCTGAGCCCCCCAACCCCTCTCTAGGCTCCTTTTGCCCCAATACAACCGCTTCTCCGCATGGCAGGCAGCAGGAACCTATTCAAACCAATGCCTCCCCTTTGCTCAAAAGCCTTCCAAGGCTCCCATGTCATTCAAAAGGAAGTCCTCCCCTTCCTCTCTCCTTCCTCCAGCGTCGCCACCTGTACCCCAGCCGCAATGGCTCCCTCACGCTCCTCCTCGCACCCGCTCCGCAGGCACACGCCCGCCCGAGGCCTTTGGCAGTGGCTGCTCTTTCTTCCTGAAAGGCACTCACCTCAGGTACGACCAAAGCTTTGCTTTCTTATGTCCTTTGACGTTCTACTCAAAAGTCACCTTCTCCTTTTAAGCGCTCTGCTCTCCCCCTCCCTGCTTCACGGTCTCCCAGGCATTTCCCACCTGCATGGACTTGGCTTATTTAGCTGGAATGTCAGTGTGAAGGTGGAAGGTGGTAAGGCTTGCTGCTTTGATCACTGCTGAGTCCCGACACCTAAGGACTGGTCCTTAGAGGGCGCCTCTAATAACTGCTGCCATGGAGCAAGTACTCAGTGGATGATACTTGTGAGTGGTAGTGGTAGTATTGTAGCTTTAAAAAATATATATATTTTTATTGATTTCAGGGAGGAAGGGAGAGGGAGAGATAGAAACATCAATGATGAGAGAGAATCATCGGTCGGCTGCCTCCTGCACGCCCACTACTGGGGATCGAGCCCGTAACCTGGGCATGTGCCCTTGATCGGAACCGAACCCGGGACCCTTTAGTCCATAGGCCGATGCTCTATCCACTGAGCCAAACCAGCTAGGGTAGTGTTGTAGTTTTGATGGCTCTTTGTTGGAAGTCCTTGATGGATCAGCAGCCATTTCCTCTTTCTTTGATAACTCACCCCATTTCCCTCTGGGCCCCATCTGGCTCTGGAGTGGGCCACCTCAGCCATAGCTAATCAGTGCCCTGCATTCCCTTGCCCATAGCAATGGGCTCAGAGATGGGTCTGATCCAAAGTCTACCAGAGACATTCCTGTTTCCTGATGGCCTCAAGGCTGAGCAGATGTAAGGGGCTGGGACTGCTGCAACCATCTCTCCAACAGGAGGAGAGTGAAGCCATCAGAGAAGGTGGGTTGAGCTGAAAGAACTGGGCAACAGGGATGGTGCTTAGAACCCTCTTAATATGAACCTGGTCCACATCTGGGTGTTTCAGCTACTTATGCCATTAATGCTCATTGTAGTTAAGCCAGTTCAGGTTAGATCACTGGCACCGATCACCAGAAAAATCCTGCTTGATCTACAATCTGATCTGATACGCTCTGGAAGTTTTCTGCCTTCACCCTCATCCTCACCTTTCTCTCCCCATCATCTGGGAGGTCCTGTTTAGGCCCTTCTGCCTGGCATTTGGCAACCAATGGTTCCTGTCTTTATTTGATTCTTATCTCCATCTCCCCCTACTCATCTTTGGACTGGCCCCTGGTGGCTGGTGTGTATGGTTTCTGCCCTTTTGGAGAACCAGAACTTAGGATGTATGACTTTTAACACATTGTTCACTCATTTGCCAAATAAATGGCAAGAGCCTTGTTAGTGAACATAGGGTTGTGGGGTGGTGAGAGAGTTTTGTTAATGAAATATTCTGGCTTACTGGGAGTTTTCACGCCCTCTCTAGCCCTCCTCAAGGACTTGTCTCCTCCCTTCTTCCTTTGCTTACTCCAGTGCAACCATCCTGCCTCTGTGTGCTGCCTGGGCATGTCAAGTCCCTTCCTGTATCAAGAACTTTGCACTGGCTGTTCCCTTTGTCGACCTGTCCTTCTTTCAGATCTTCCTATGATGCCTTCTTCCCATCCTTCAATTCTCACCTCAATTGTTACTTCCTCTGATAGACTTTTCCCAACCAATCTGTACCTTTTTATTTCAATATCTCTCTTTTTTTGGCAGCCCTTATCACTTTTGGAAATTATTTTATCCACTTGTTTATTTGTCTCTCTTGCTAGAATGTAAGACAGGAGGTCAGGGTTCTTATCTGTCTTACATGTTTTCCCCACGGTGTCTCACTGTCTTATTTGCTTCTTTAGATAAATGGAATCTCATTGGTCCCAGCCACCTGGGTTGGAGACCTCAAGGTCATTCTTCATGCCCACAGGTAATCAGTTACCAAGTGGCTTATTCTTTACCTCCTACCCTCCCTTCTGTTCCATCCTATTGTTTCTGCCTTAGTTCAGACTCCTTCACATCTTGTAGTAACTCTTACCTAGGCCCTGCCTCTCCCCTTTCCTTCTGTGTCTTCAGCTAGACCATCATACTTGTGTTAGTCATTTCATCTGGAACATTCTTTTGTTTTCTCTTTGCCTGTATCTCAGTTGTCAAAAACAGAAGTCACCCTAGGTGTTTTAAGCAGGGGGAGTTTAATTATGAGACTTGAAGCTCCTTTGGAGGGGCTGGTGGAATGGATCTAGGCTGAGTCTCCAAGATGATCCTGGAAAAGCAGCAGAAATGGCCCGAAGTCTGCTATCATCATGGAGCAGGGAATTGTGAGGTTGCCATAGCATTAAGAAGAAGAAGAAGAAGAAGAAGAAGAAGAAGAAGAAGAAGAAGAAGAAGAAGAAGGAGAAGGAGAAGGAGAAGGAGAAGGAGAAGGAGAAGGAGAAGGAGAAGGAGAAGGAGAAGGAGAAGGAGAAGGAGAAGGAGAAGGAGAAGGAGAAGGAGAAGGAGAAGAAGAAGAGGAAGGGAAGAAAAGAAGAGAAGAGAAGAGAAGAAAGAAAGAAAGAAAGAAAGAAAGAAAGAAAGAAAGAAAGAAAGAAAGAATTTCAGCTGTGCTCCAGCAATGAGAGGCCACTTCAGCTGCTGAAATTGCCAGTCAAACCCCATGAAGCTGGACCCTGGACCCTAGAATGTCATTATAGAGAGACCCAGCACCTTTCTGACTACACTAATAAGCAGAAAATCCCCAAAGTCCTCTGGAGATGGTCTCTTCCTTCTATTTGCCTTCCAAATCACACATGAGTGCACGGATTGGTGGAATCTAATTTGAACCTTGTTGTAAAGGTGTCTTGGACATGAAGTTTATAAGTTTGCCAGCATCTGCATTTACAGTACAGTCAACAGAAGGAGGTGGGAATAGATGTTGGGGGCCCATTAGCTGTGTCCCACTTTGGCCAGCCTCTGACCCCACATCCTTCAGGTCCAGCTCAGGGAAGCCTTCCTGATGAATCCGTGTGTAGAGCTGGGCCCCCTTCTCATATGCCTTCTTGGCATCCTGTGATTTTTCTCAGAGCACACACCCTGATTTGTATTGATGAGTGTGTGCCCGTATTTCCACAGGATTGCCTGCCCTGAAGCAGGGATGCTCCCCTCCTGTGAGAGGAAGGCCTGGTATGAAGAAGGGGCTTTAAGCAGACAGCATTGCTGAAGAAGCCCCACAGCCTTTCTCCCTACTCCTGAAGCATTTCCTGCTTGGTCAGCCTTTACGACAGCGCCCACATGCTATTTTGAACTGCGTCCTGTCTTTGGGGCATTTGCCTTCTCTTGGAGCCTCTTGTAAGCACACTTGACTTTTACCTCTGGTGTCTCCAGATGCCTACAAGGTTGCAGTGTTTATCCTTTCAGTTACATAGATATTTTAAGGAAGAAGTTTAAAAAAAAACACACCCTGAAATGTTATGTAGCTGTGAGGCAGGACATCTAGTGAAGAGAGGTTGGCTTAAACTCCAAGGAGAAGACGTAAAGAGGAAATATGTCCCAGGCACCCTCTGAGGTGGCCCAGGCAGTGGCCAGGGCAACAAGAACCTTGACTTGTGTCATGCACTGGACATAATTGGACTCTGGGCTTTGGCTGTGACCAGGATATGAGAGCTAAGCCCAAGTGATGCTTGATGTTAGCTAGATAATATTCAGAATAAAGAGTCCTTCCCCCCAACACACACATATAAGTTTTCTACTTGGGTCAGTTAGAAGAGGCATGGCCCCCACCTACCTCTGACCACTCCCGGACATCCCGATGGCTCTAGCAGTTGGATCTTGGCCTGAAGTAGAGAAGTATCCACTTTCCTCTGCAGATTCACTGATATGGGTGAGTGGCTACTGCAAGGAGAGGAAAGAAGGGGGAGCAGGGATAGGGCAGAGACTGGAGCCAACAGCCAGACCCACCAAAGTTTTGTTCTTCCACTCTCTCACTCACTCAGCTCTGTGCCTTGTTTCTGCCAGGCAGCACACTTCGGACTGTAGGCAGCAGAAGACCGGTGTCAACCTGGCACACCTGAAAATTCCTGTCTAGGGACAGGGCGGACAGCACTTGCCTCAAGGGGTTCCGATATCACAGGAGCCAGTCTCTCCTGAACTCTTGGGTCTGCTTCCATTTCCTTCGGATCTACGCTCAGTAAGGTCTTACCCATCATGATACAAACGGCCCCTACGCACTGCAGGGCCCTCAGTCACCCAGGTTCAATTCTTTGTATGGCACTGCCTGCCAAAGCCCAGATATTCATCCTAGTTGGACCAGCGGGGTTGGCATTTCCGCCCTGAAGCAGAGCACAGGATCTCTGGAGGTGCCGGACCTCGGAATGCAAATTGGGGCTTAGGGGTCACTCGGTAAATGTTTGTTGGATGAATGGATGGATGGATGACTGAACAAACGAACCACTCAGCCTCAGATGCTTAGAGGATATGGATTGCCAAGGTCAGTATTTGGGGATCCTGTGTTTGGGGCTGGCATGCGGGGGCATAGGGACAGGCCAGGGGATAAGAAGTCACAGGCCACATGAAGGGGCTGCTTGGAGTTGCTCCCTCTCTTGGGTGAGAGGCCTGAGTTGGGGCCCCTGGGCTGTTGTTGCACCATGCACAAGTCCTGTAGTAACACCACCCTGTTCTCGCCTCCCCATCATATTCAGCAAAGTTCTTCTTTGGGGGACACCAGCGGGAACAGTTTGGTTTCTGTGTGAGTTCGAGTGTTGGAGGAATGTGGGGTAGATTGCCAGCTGCCCCCTCACTCCTCGATATCTGCTCTCCTCTTTCCATGGGCAGAGAGCTCGCAGCAAGGCACATGCCCACGTTCTAAGGTTGTATCCCCACATCCTTTCAGTTAGGTGAGGCCACACAGTAGTTCTGAACCATTTTCTGTCCTCCCTCCACCATGCTGCCTGGAAAGGGGTCATGGGGATGGTCCATCTTGGACCTTGCAGGGATGGTAGAGCAACAAGGCAGAGAAAGCCAGGGGCTCCAACACCCTGGACACATCATATCAGCCCTGAAAGGCTTATGCCCATACCAGTGGGGAGAGAGAAATAAACTACTGTATTGTCTATGCTACTCTTATTTTGGATTTCTGTTCTATAATTGAACTAAAAGAGGGAGGAGGCACCTCCTAGGCTAGAGGTCATGAGGGACCACAGAAGTCAGAGGGGACCCCAGGGAGCAGCTCCTATCCAATCCACCATGGGATTCTGTGCCCGGGATCTTTCTAACCTGCTGCTAAACCTGAACCAATCAAAGGCCCTGTGGGCCCCCACATTGTCCCCCTCTACTCCAAACACGTTTCTGGCTGGAAGTACAGTGGGACAGCTCCCTCTTCTGGCCTGAGGCGTGAGCAATGAGTGGTGGGGTCAGGCCCAGAGTAAGACCCCAGTGTTCCTAGTTACTGCCCCTCCAAATTCACCCACCTTCTCTCTGTCCATGGCCACCCTTCCTGGTGGCCCACTGAGGAGCTGCCCATGGAGGAGCTGCTCACTACCTCCATCCCCTGTTCTCAGCTCAGGAGCATTCCTGCTCTCCCCAACCCACACGCACGTGCTGGGAAGTGCCAAGGATTCCCCATCTCTGAAAGGATAGGTCAGTTGTGTTGCTGCAGAGGTGAGGCCTGGCTGCCCTTTCAGAAACTCCCAGCTACTTCCTGCTTGGCTTCCTGCCAAAGCCCTTCCTGGAAACTGGGCCCACCCTGCCCCCAGCCCAGGGCGCCAATATTTCCACTATTCAGAGGTGGTTCAGCCAACCTTCCCTGGGCAGGCCCCCTCCTTTTACTCATGACAGTGAAAGTTTAAAAAATAACTTGGGGATGGGAGGGAGAGTCCAGGCCATGGCCCCACCTTTAGCCTCATCTCTATTTCCACTTGATCCAGAGGTTTCCAAAGAGGGCATGAAAGATGAAGGAAACAAACCTAAATTTCTCTTTAGATGTTTATCTAAAAATGGAATTAATAAAGCTTTATTAGTACATAAAATGCTAATAAAATTGCAAAGTATGTAAGTTAAAAATAAATACATGGGGTTGAGGTGCTTGCTCAAAGGTTTTTACTGATAAGGTGCATGATCAATACTTTGGTGGCCATCAGCCTAAGTCTACTTCTGTTCAGCTCTATATCTTGAGACTCTGTTCCTCTGTGGGGGCAAGGGGACCTGGGCTCCAGGGAGGGAGAACAGACCAGAGGACCAGACTGTGAGTATCAACGAAGGCTGGAGGGGCCTCTGGGCAGGAGGGAGGGCTAGCGTTAGCTGTTGGGGAATGGTCATGGTGTGTGTGTGCCTGTGTGTGTGTATGTGTGTGTGTGTTCAGATCAGGAGAAGGCTGGGAAAGGCCACTAAGGGCAACAGAATGACTGGAATGATGATTTGGGTGGTTTTCTTTTCTTACTTGATTAGAGAGGAACAAAGTTTATGTCTTGTAAAACAAATGGAACCCTGACTTGACCTTCACAATTTATTGTGTCCAACAGAATCATATAATTGTATGTGACAGGAACCCAACTCAATGTCTTAAGGCAAAAAGAGAAATTATTGGTTTATGTAATTGAAAACTACCAATTTAGGAATGGCTGGCCCATGGGCCTCTGTATTGGGTTCTTTTTTTTTTTTTTAAACATATTTTATTGATTTTTTACAGAGAAGAAGGGAGAGAGATAGAGAGTTAGAAACATCGATCAGCCTCCTCCTGCACACCCCCCACTGGGGATGTGCCCGCAACCAAGGTACATGCCCTTGACCGGAATCGAACCTGGGACCTTTCAGTCCGCAGGCTGACACTCTATCCACTGAGCCAAACCGGTTTCGGCTGTATTGGGTTCTTTCTCTGACGGCTTTCTGCTTGTGCTATCCAGATAGTTCCAGTGGCTTCAGACTGATGATTTACCAGCTTAGCAATTTCAGTGAAATGGCAACTTCTCTTTCCCATTAGTTCTAGAAAAAAATTTACAAGGATAATTGACCATTGGTGCAGATTGAGTCATACACTCATCCCTGAACCAATCACAGTGACTCTGGCCTGGCATGCGTCACATGATATACTCTTGGTGCCTGTGTGAAGGGTGATGTCAACGCCCCAATATATCCTAAGGGATTTTCCTTAGAAAGTTCTGATCTCTGAGGAAGAGAAAATAGAATTGGGGCAATGGCTTCCACATTTACATAGTTGACTTTAAGGATGTCTGGTTGTTGCAGCATAATTCCAACAATTACATATTTGTTTTTTTCTTCCCTTTTTACTGACTTTATTGGGATGACACTGGTTCACAAAATTATATAGGCTTCAGGTGCACAATTCTATAGCACATCATCTGTACACTGTATTGTGTATTCACACCCCAAGTCAAGTCTCATTCATCACTATTTATCCCCCCTATACCGTCCTCAACCTCTTCCTTGGATAAGCTGCAAAATGCTGTAGATACAAGGAGAGGAAGAATGCATGGTTATTTCTAAAACCTATCCAGGGAGCTCATTTCAATGGGGACATCTGCTGTCATCACTGGCCTGCAAAGAATAGTCAATACACAGCCTTTCAAAATTCTGATGTCCCCCTCACCAATGTATATACTTAAAGTTCTGGTCAAGAAAATGTCCTCTAGCCCAGCCAGCGTGGCTCAGTGGTTGAGCATCAACCTATGAAACAGGAGGTCATGGTTCGATTCCCGGTCAGGGCACATGTCCAGGTTGTGGGCTCGATTCCCCAGTGGGGGGCCTGCAGGAGGCAGCCAATCAATGATTCTCTCTCATCATTGATGTTTCTCTCTCTCCCTTTTCCTTCCTCTCTGAAATCAATAAAAATATTTTAAAAAGAAAAAGAAAATGTCCTCTAGATCCCTTACATCAGGCATCATTGTAAGGGGATAGGTGAGTATTAAATTGCTCAAATCTCAATTATTTCCAGAGCCCTAACTGCAAAGGGGTCTAGAAAAGGTTCCTTTTTGCTTTCTAGCTTCTTCATTACAGGAAGGACACCAGAAGGTGATGACACAGATGCTGAACATCCACCATCCTCTCCACCCATGCTGAGAGGCTCCATGAGAAGAGACTTTCTCTCAGAGAGTGCCCCCCGCAGCAGTGGGAAATAAGACTGTGGCAGGAGTTCCCCCCTCTGCCAGCTCCTGCACGTAAGCCCCGAACTACAGTCCCTCGCTTGCTGAGACAGGCCAGCCATAGTTATTGTCTTACTCATCCCAGCAGAAGTAAGCAACCTCTATGCCTGGGTTAGACCCCGCCCAGCACACACTTTCTAGGCCCGAAGTCTACAATCATCACCTTGGTTTTACTGTGTGCTTGGAACTGTGTCTACACTCTAAACATATAATCTCATTTAATTCTCAAAACCACCCTGAGTGCAGAGACCATTGCATTTTAGATGGGATAAAACCAAGGCTCAGAGAGGTGAAGCCACTTCCTCAAGGTCACCCACAATACAATGACTGAGCTGGGATCTGACCCCTATCTAAGTGATAGGAAAGCTTTCCCACTGGATTGCACAGCTGTCCTGCCTCTCATTTTCCAACCTCTGTGGTCCATAACCCCCCAGGATCAGGAACCAAGAGAGGACCCCTCTGCATCCACTTCTTTTTTTTTATTTAATATATTTTATTGACTTTTTACAGAGAGGAAGGGAGAGGAATAGAGAGCTAGAAACATCGATGAGAGAGAAACACCGATCAGCTGCCTCCTGCACACCCCCCATGGGGGATGCTCCCGCAACCAAGATACATGCCCCCGACCGGAATCGAACCTGGGACCCCCCAGTTCGCAGGCCGATGCTCTATCCACTGAGCCAAACCGGTCTTGGCTGCACCCACTTCTTAACCCCAACCTATGGATGTCTGCCCAGGTCCTGTACCCAGTCCTCTGCAGAGGCCCTACCAACCCCTTCTGGTGCCCACAAACATGTTATTGGGTGAGAGGATACCTCCCTTTCTCCAGCTTCCTAGAAGAGAAACAAATATGGGGGATCCACGATGGCAGCAGAGTCAGTTTGTCCTCCCCCCAGGACAAACTGGAATTACAACTAAATTATAAAACAATCATCCTGCGTAACCAACTGAAGTCTAGCTGAAGAGAAGTCTTATAACTAAGGATTTACAGAAGAAGCCACGTGGAGACTGGTAGGAAGGGCAGAGATGCAAAAGGTGCTGGCCCCACTTCCATGGGCAGCAGCTGGGTTTCCGAAGGAATAGCTCAACTGTGGGGGGTTTACCCCTCAGAATCATGGGGTCTAAACCAGCCAAGAGCACCAAAGCCAGGAAGAGGTGCCCACGTAACATCTGGCTGTGAAAAGCAGTCAGGTTTCTGTCCTCCAGCTAGAGACAGGAGTCTGCTAGAGACATAGGCACCCTGCTAAAGGGCCAACACATACAATTTCATTTGCAGCCACTCACCCTGGGCTCCCGTGGAGGGAGGGTGGAGCAGACTAGAGTTGCCTGAGGAGAGGCTGGGGTTGATGGCTCTGGGGAGAGAGCTGAGGGACAGACTCCAGAATCCCTGTGTGGAGTTATTCTCCCCTACTGCAGATGCCATCGCTCTTGGGCGGAGCACTCCTTCCCAAGCTGCATCAGCCCGAAGGAAAGCAATAGCCCCACCCACTGGACTCCCTCTCTCCTCACCCGGTGAAGCTTATGCCCTGCTAGGTGTCAGCTGCCTTGGCCAGGGTGTACAGGTCTGGGGGAAGACTCAAGGGATGACAGTAATTGAGTTGCGTGGCTTTTGGGTGGGGGCCATTCTCCCCACTTTCCTGTGAACCTGACTGACACGTCCCTCTCATGGGAGATCCGCTAGAACAGTGGTCGGCAAACTCATTAGTCAACAGAGCCAAATAGCAACAGTACAACGATTGAAATTTCTTTTGAGAGCCAAATTTTTTAAACTTAAACTTCTTCTAACGCCACTTCTTCAAAATAGACTCGCCCAGGCCGTGGTATTTTGTGGAAGAGCCACACTCAAGGGGCCAAAGAGCCGCATGTGGCTCGCGAGCCGCAGTTTGCCGACCACGGCGCTAGAACAACACTCTGGGTTTCTGGCAGACCCACCTTCCAAGCTCTGGCTCCAAGTCCTGAGGTCCCACCCACCCAACTCCTAGTGACTTTGCCTGGCCAAGATTGGGGCAAAATCTCAGAATGAGTAGTGTGGCTCTGGGGCAGGGCCCACATGCCCCACTTACCCTAAAACCTGACTGGCACCTCCCCATCATAGGAGATCCACTAACCTCATCATTCCAACTCCAGGAAGCCGCACCATGCTGAGCTCTGTCTCCTCCCAGCAGAATGTGGGACAGACTGAGCTGTGTGGCTCTAGAACAGGGACCATTTTCCCCTCACACGCCTGACCAGAGCAGAGCCCTCCCTTCACACAGGTAAACTCTGCTGGCCTTGCCCTGACAGCTCCGGAGACCCCGCCCCACCACAAAGGTGTGTGAGCACCCAGTGCATGACAGCTAGACTTGGTATGCCCAGGGCATTTGCTGAGTTGCCTCAGACACAGCACTGGCACCGAGTTTGAACCTATTTCAGTCTGGTGAACAGCTCTCACCCCTACCTGGTGACTCAAAGGGAACCTACCTCATGCAACGTGAGTACAGTAAGAGGCCCTTTCAGTGACTGAGCCTAATAGGCAGTCAGAAGGCAGAAGCCGGCAAAGGCAGATCTTGGGGTGCCTTAGGACTTTTGCTGACCTGCCCCTAGGCCCAGTACTGGTAAAAACCGGCTTTGGTCCTTTCCCCTGGCACTCAGGCCCAGCAGAAGCAGCCAAAACTGTAGCTCCAAACAGGTTATTGAGGGCCAGTCGCAGGCAGCATCTTACATTGGCCTTCACCAGACTGCATCCCAAGAGGGCCAGACCCAACACATCCAGTGGCCCACTTCAGACAACATCAGAGCAGGAGCCAATAAACTTCACAAGAGGCATAGCCAAGGGAGATCTGGGAAAGCACCATACTCTGCTGAGGGGACTTCTACTCGTGTGGTCGGGGTGCAGGGGCAGGCTAGAAGAGGTCAATGGGGGGGAAAACAGGGGACATATGTAATACTATCAACAATAAGATTAAAAAAAACACACACACCACAAAGTGTAAAATGAGTAGAAGGAAGAAAATAATAAAGATCAGAGAAGAAATAAACAAAATAGAGTCTTAAAAAAACCCCACACAAAACAGTTTGGCTCAGTGGATAGAGTGTCGGCCCGAGGACTGAAGGGTCCTGGGTTCGATTCTGGTCAAGGGCATGTATCTTGGTTGTGGGCTCCATCCCTAGTAAGGAGCGTGCAGGAGGCAGCTGATCGATGTTTCCCTCTCATCGATGTTTCTAACTCTCTATCCCTCTCCCTTCCTCTCTGTAAAATCAATAAAATATATTTAAAAAGAACAATACAGAAGATCAATGAAACCAGGAGCTGGTTCTTTGAAAAGACAAACCTTTAACCAGACTCATCAAGAAAAGAAGAGAGAGGACCCAAATAAATAAAATCAGAAAAGAAAGAAAAGTAACAACTGACACCAAAGAAATACAAAAGATTGTAAGAAAATATTACAAACAACTATATGCCAACAAATTGGAAAATGTGAATGAAATGGATAAATTCCTAGAAATAGACAAATCCAGTTATGATCAGAGATTTCAACATAATTTTGTTAATAATTGATAGAGCAAATAAACAGAAAATGAGCAAAGATATGGTACAGGGGTCAGCAAACAGATCAGCATTGTGTTTATCAACAAAGTCTCATTGGAATACAGCCACGCACATTTATGTACATATTGTTGATGACTGCCTTCATGATGTGACGGTGGAGATGAGTAGTTGCAATGGAGATGGTATAGCCTGCAAGGCCAAAAATATTATCTGGTTCTTTACAGAAAAAGTTTGCCAATTCCTGATATAGAAGACTTGAACCGCATTACCAACCAACTTGACCTAATTAATCTTTATAGAACATTTCACCCAATAACATCTGAATACATATTTTTCTCAAGTACACAGAGAATATTTGCCAAAACACATTGTATTTTGCATGATAATACAAGTCTTAATACATTTAAAAGGTTTCAAATCCTGCAAAATGCTCTTAACTCCGATTTTCTCTGACCACAATAGAATTAAATTAGAAGTCAATAACTAACTAAACAACACACTTCTACATAATGCAGGAGTCAATGAAGAAATTAAAAGGGAAAATGGAAAATATTTGAGCAACAGAAATGAAAATACGACATCTCAAAGTCGTATTTGAGGCATGCAGATCAAGTGAGGTTTACTGGGCTGCCTGTGTATTTTATTTTAGGGACACCATGATCAATTAGCCACCATGAACGATTTCTGTGGCTCAAGCCATCCAATTACTGCTCTGGCCCAGCTGCCCATCTTATCTATGGTGGTTAGGTGCCACCACCCATACTCTCCTGCTTCCTTGAATCAGTTAACTTCCCCAAAATTAGTGGGTGAAACACCAGCCTTTCATTTTGCTCAGCTGAGTAGTTCTTGTGGTCTTGGTGGGTTCACTGAGCTCTTTCATGTGTCTGTAGTCAGCTAGTGGCGGATGACCTAGGACAGCCTTACTCACATACCAGGCAATTGGCTGGCTGTTGGCCAGAGTGACAGGAACAAGGGAGCCAGCCACAAGACTCTCATCATCCAGCAGGCTAGACCGGACTTTTTCTTTCCTTTTAAAAAAATAATGATTTTACTTTTATCTTTATTGTTGAAAGTATTACAGATGCACCCCCTTCCCCCCTTAACCCCCTCCTTCCTGCTCCTGCCTCCTCCCCAGGCTTTCACGGCACTATTGCCTGTGTCCATGGGTTATACATATATGTATATAAGTTCTTTGGTTAATCTCTTTCCACCCTGCCACCATCTTCCCTCTGAGATTTATCAATCTGTTGCACGCTTCAGTGTCTCAATCTATTTTGCTTGTCAGTTTATTTTGTTCATTAGAATCCACATATAAGTGAGATCATGTGATATTTGTCTTTCTCTGACTGGCTTATTTCATTTAGCATAATAATCTCCAGGTCCCTCCATGTTGTCTCCAAGGGTAACAGATCCTTCTTTTTTACTGCTGCATAGTATTCCATTGTGTAAATGTACCACAGCTTTTTTAAAAAATTATTTTCGTTGCTACTTCATAACTGTAATTTTTTAAAATACATTTTATTGATTTTTTTACAGAGTGGAAGGGAGAGGGATAGAGAGTTAGAAACATCGATGAGAGAGAAACATTGATCAGCTGCCTCCTGCACACCCCCTACTGGGGATGTGCCCTCAACCAAGATACATGCCCTTGACTGGAATCGAACCTGGGACCTTTCAGTCCGCAGGCCGACACTCTATCCACTGAGCCAAACCAGCTTTGGCTATACCGCAGCTTTTTTATCCACTCTTCTACTGATGGGCACGTGGGCTGTTCCAGATCTTAGCCATTACAAATAATGCTGCTATGAGCAAGTCCCTACCAACCCTCTCCTGATCACAGCATCTCATCCTCAGCTACACGGCCACAGTCCCTTGACCTTTTAAAATTTCATTTACTTCTCCCAAGCCCCAGGCCCTGCTAGTGTTTCTCACTCGGACACTTCGAGTATATACAAATAGATACGGAGAAGTCAAGAGCAAGTGTCCTAGAGCCAAACTGCCCAAGTCTGAATTCAGCTCACATATCTACTATATTAACTACAAAATGTAAAATGGTAGATGTGAATCCAGTTATATCAATAGTAACATTAAATGTGAATGAATAAGCAATCTAGTAAAAGGCCGAGGTTGTCAGATTAAATTTTAAAAAAGCTCTAAATCTATACTGGCTAATGGAGACACACTTTACATTCAAAGATACAGATAAATTGAAAGTAAAATGATAAAAAAAAGATATTTTATGCAGACAGCAACCACAAGAAATCTGGACTGGCTATACTAATACCAGACAAAATGGATTTTAAGACAAAAAAGTTCCTAGAGATATAAGGGAACTTTTTTACAATGATAAAAGGGTCAATTCATCAGGAAGATATAATTATTATAAATGTATATGCACTTAATAACAGAGCATCACACTGCATGAAGCAGGCATTGATAGAAATGAAGGAAGATATAAACAATTCAACAAAATGGTTGGCAATGTCAATAACCCACTATCAATAATCAATGAAACAACTAGGCAGAAGTTAAAAACCAAGAAGACTTGAAGAATTCTATAAATCAACTGGAGCTAACAGACACCTATAGAACACTCCATCCAATACCAGAAGAATACGCATTCCTCTCAAGTGTGAATGGGATGTTCTCCAGGAAAAACCATATGCTAGGCCATAAAACAAATTTAAATAAATTTAAAAAGATATAAATAATACAAACTAAGTTCTCTGGCCACAGTGGAATGAAGTTAGAAATCAATAACAAATTAATGTAGGAAACTCATAAATATGTGGAATTTAAACAACACTCCTAAATAATCGATGGGACAAAGAAGAAATCAAAGAGAAATTAGAAAATACTTTGAGGTGAATAAAAATGAAGATAACACCATATCAAAACTTATGGGATATAACTGAAGCAGTGCTTAGAAGGAAAGTGAGAGCTGATAAATGCTATCAGAAAAGAAAAAAGATTTCAAATCAGCAACCTAATCTTTCATCTTAAGACACTGGGAAAATAAGAGCAAATTAATCCAAAGGAAAAGAAAAAAGAAGAAAAAAAGAAGGTAGTAAATAATAAAGATTAGAGTGGAAATTAAGAAAATATAAATAGAAAAAACAATAGAGACAATCAGCAAACCCAAAAGCTGATTCTTTGAAAAGATTAAGAAAATTGGTAAACTTTTAGCTGGATTGATTATGAAAAAATGAAAGAAGACTCAAATGACTAGAATCAGAAATGAAAGAGGCATTACTACTAACCTAAAAAAAATATATAAAGGATTCATAAAGACATACCATAAACAATTGCATGCCAATAAGTTAGAAAACTTAGAGGAAATGAACAAAGTACCAAAACTGATTCAAGAAGAAATAGACAATCTGAAAACACCTGTAATAAGTGAAGAGATTGAATTATCAATAAAAATAAACTATCCACAAAGAAAACACTTTCAAACTCATTATATTTGGCCAGAATTACTCTGATATTAAAACCAGGCAAATACCAAGTATCCTATCTAATAAAAGAGTAACATGCAAATTGACCATTCCTCCACTACACCCACAAGCCATGCCCACCAGCCAATCAGGAGCGAGTATGCAAATTAATTCAACCAAGATGGCTGTGGCCACGGAGCAAACAGGAGGCTTGGGTTTCCCTGGCAATGGAGGAAGCCAAGCTTCCTGCACACCCTGGCTGGCCCAGGCCTCTGCTCAAGGCTACAAAGTTACAATTATAGAAGATAAATAAATCCCAGATACCAGGGCCTCTGCTTGGGTCACCGGGGGGCATGGCTGGCCTGCAAACCACCACAGGCCCCTCGCCCAGGCCACCCCATGCCCCAAGGAACCCCCACCCTGATCCACAACACCTTTTAGGGCAAATCAGCTGGCCCTCACCCATGCACCAGGCCTCTATACTATCTAATAAAAGAGTAATATGCAAATTGACCATCACTCCAACACAAAAGATGGCTGCCCCCATGTGGACACAAGATAGCCGCCACAAGATGACCAGCAGGGGAGGGCAGTTGGGAGGGACCAAGCCTGCAAGGGAGGGCAGTTGGGGGGCAATCAAGCCTGCAGGGGAGGGCAGTTAGGGGTGACAGGCTGGCAGAGGATGGAAGTTGGGGGCAACTGGGCCTGCAGGGAAGGGCAGTTGGGGGGGACCCAGGCCTGCAGGGGAGAGCAGTTGGGCGGGGGAGGGGGGCCAGGCCTGCAGGGGAGGGCAGTTAGGGGCAATCAGGCTGGCAGGGGAGGGCAGTTAGGGGCAATCAGGCTGGCAGGGGAGTGGTTAGGGGGTGATCAGGCTGGCAGGCAGAAGTGGTTAGGGGCAATCAGGAAGGCAGGCGAGCAGTTGGGAGCCAGCAGTCCTGGATTGTGAGAAGGATGTCTGACTGCCCATTTAGGCCTGATCCTACCGGTATCGGGCCTAAACGGGCAGTCGGACATCCCTCGAGGGGTCCCAAATTGGAGAGGGTGCAGGCTGGGCTGAGGGACACCTCCCCCCACCCCATGCATGAATTTCATGCACCGGGCCTCTAGTATCATATGAAAAGAAAAATACAGACTAATATCTCTTATGAATATGGGTGCAAAAATCCTAAACAAAATGCTAGCAAACCGAACTCAGGAACATATATAAAGGAATTATACATCATGACCAAGTGGGATCTATCCCAAGAATGCAAATTTAGCTTAACATCTGAAAAAAAATCAATCAATGTAATACACCATATCATAGGATGAGGGACAAAATACACATGATGATTTCAATAGATGAAGAGAAAGCATTTGACAAAATGCAACACCCTTTTATAGTAAAAAAAACACTTCCTGCCCACTAGGATGGCTATAATAAAAAAGTCAGGCAATGACATGTGGAGAAATTGGAACCCTCATACTGTAAAAGAGTACAGCCACTTTGGAAAGGAGTCTAGCAATTCTTCAAATGGTTAAAGAAAGAGTTGCCATATGACTCAGCAATTCCACTCGTAGGTTCCTACCCAATAAATAAAAATACATGTTTACACAACAACTTTTATACAAATGTTTATAGAAGTACGATTCATAATAGCCGAAAGGTAGAAACAATTCAACTATTTATCAACTGATGGATGGATAAAGTGTGGTTGATCTGTACAATAGAATATTAGTCTTCCATAAAAAGGAAGGAAGTACTGATACTTGTTGCAACAGGGATGAACCTTGAAAATGTTTTGCTAAGTGGCAGAAGGCAGTCACAAAGACCACATAAAATATGATTCCTTTTATGTGAAATGTCCAGATACACAAATGTATACAGAGAAAAAGTAGATTAATGGTTGCTTAGGGCTAGGGAGGGGGATAGAGGTGATAAAAGAGGCAATAGATAAATGGTATGGAGTTTCTAAAATTGACAAGAGTAATGATTGCACATATCTATGAATATTCTAAAAACAATTGAATTTTACACTTTGAATAGGTGACTTATACGTATGTGAATTATATTTCTTTTATATATATTTATTTAAAAATATTTTTATTGATTTCAGAGAGAAAGGGAGAGGGAGAGAGAGATAGAAACATCAATGATGAGAGAGAATCATTGATCGGCTGCCTCTTGTACTCCCCACAATGGGGATCAAGCATGCAACCCGGGCATGTACCCCGACTGGGAATTGAACTGTGACTTCCTAGTTCATAGGTCTACGCTCAACCACTGAGCCACACAGGCCAGGCTGAATTATATTTCAACTGACTTATTATTATTAAAGCAAAACGAAAGTGAACTGGAAATAGGCTATCCCTTCTAGCTTTGTTTTGAACATCTCCATGGTTGGATTTATATGTTCTTGAATTGTAAGCCTTTCTAGTTTGGCAACTGCCCTAGCAAATGTCCTCTAAGGATTCAAATGTAAATCCTTTCTGAAGAAAGATAATACCAAACATTATCTCTATGATTGTTATTGTCTCTATGATTTTTCAGATGCAATATCTGGCACTTAATTAAAAATCACCAGACATATGAAAACCTAAGAGAAAAAAACAGATAGAAACAGATCTCATTACCTTTCAAATTTCAGCTGAAACATCACTTTCTCAGGAAACTTTTTCTCAACCTTCTGGACTTATTAAATCCCTGAGTAAATTTAGTCCCATTTAACCCTATGCTTTCCCTAATTACTTGTCCAATATCTATGAGAAAATTACTTAACTGCTTATAGTATATGTTTTGCACAAATTAGAATTTAACTTGCTATAGAGCTTCTGTCATATCTAGCTTATCCTAAGGAAAACTGAAATACGTTGTTTTTTCCACCTACATTTTAAAGTAAAGTTTTGTTTTAGTATAACTACAAATTTACATCTCATAAGTACACATCTTGATGAATTTTCACAAACTAAACACATCCATGTAATTAGCACCCACATCAAGAAACAGTACATTACCAGCACCCCAGAACCCCTTCTTGTGTCTCCTCCCAGTCACTAACCTTTCCCAAGGGTAACTGATTTCCTGTCTTCTAACAAACACTTCTAAGATTAATTTTGCTTATTTTATTTTAGTTCAATGTATTTTCAAGCTCAACAGGATGCATGTGCCCGAATATTCACTGCAGCTTCATTTATGATAGCAAAGGATTGAAAACAACAAAAAATGTCCATCAATTGGGGACAGAGTAAATTTATTATGTTCTCTCTTGCAATAAAGTTTTATGCAACCATGCCATGGCCGGGTGGCTCAGTTGGTTGGAGCATCATTCCGTACACCAAAAGGTTGTGGGTTTGATTCCCAGCAGGGCATATACCTAAGTTGTAGGTTCGATCCCTGGTTGGGACTTGTGTGGAAGGGAACGGATTGATGTTTCTCTCTCACATCGATGTTTCTCTCTCTTTCTCTCTCCCTTCTTCCCTCTAACAATCAGTAGAAACATATCATCAGATGAGGGTTAAAATTTTTTTATGCAACCATTAAATGTAAAGATCCAGATATGAAAATACTGACATGGAAACATGTACAAGATATATCGGTAAAGTGGAAAATCAAGTTTTATATCTATTTGCTTATCTATCTGTATTTATGTAAAAAGGAAAAATCTGTGTTGTTTTTTTTTAAGTTATCTTTATTGTTGAAAGTATTACAGGTGTCCCCTTTGTTTTTTTTTCCCATTGACCCCCTCCACCCTGCCCCCGCCCCTTCCAGGCCTTCACCACACTATTGTCTGTGTCCATGGGTTATGCACATATGCATATAAGTTCCCCGGTTAATCACTCCCCACCCACCCCCATCCCCACCTTCCCTCTGAAATTTGTCAGTGTATTCCACGCTTCTATGTCTCTGGAGAAGAAGTCTGTTTTTATATGCTATTTGTGTGTTTGTGAATGCAGAGTAAATAGTCTGTAAGCATCCATGCCAACTGTTCACCATTGGCAGAGCCACTGGGATAGGAAGGGAAGGGACTTGCACTTTAAAAAACACATGGGTATCTGTTTTTTACAAGAAGCATACATTCTTTTTGTTGCAATTTAACATATAAGAAAAATCACAGTACCTAAAACTTGCCTCTGGGATTAAGGTAACCGAATTGAAAATTGCATTTAATTATTAATGAATTTTTACCACTTGTATATATTAAAATCATAAATGCACATTCTCTCTGATATGGGATTCCACTTCTTTGGAAGTGGAACCTTTGTTTATATATGGTAGAAAGCATCAATAAAGATGCTCATTGTTTATAAGAGTAAAAAAATAGAAATAAACTCAGTGTCCATTCATAGAGGAAGAGCTAAATAAATCATAGTGTAATCATCCTTTAAATAAAGCCATAGTTAAGGAGAATGAAGTTTTCTATATTTATTAGCATGAAGAAGTCTCCAAGATATATTCTTGAATGAAAAAAGAAGCAAGGTACAGAGTAAAATGCAAATTACAACATTTACATAAATAACCCCTTCTCAATGCATATGTGCATATCTCTCTCTCTCTCTCTCTCTCTCTCTCTCTCTCTCTATATATATATATATATATATATATATATATATATATATAGCAAGCCAGTGTCCATGACGACCAGAACGACCAAATGACTGGTCACCATGAGGTGCATTGAGCACCTCTCGGTCCCTGCCCCTGGCCCACAGGCTCCGATGGATCAGCAATGGTGAACGGGGAAATCGTGGTGGGTGGCGGGAGAACTGGGCTGGCTGTTAGGTGGTTGGGATCCCAGCTCATCCCAGGTTGCTCGGGGGCTCAGGCCTGCGGGAAAGCAGGCGCCGGTGACCTCAACTGGGCTGCTGCCGCTGATGGAACGCACTTCCCGCTCGGGCCGCTCATGCTGGGGTGGGTAGGTCACGGGCATGCCCCACAGCTTCCGTCAGCGCCTCAAGTCCCAGCACCCGCGGCAACAGTGGCAGCGCCCGCGTGAGTGTGGCCCGAGCGGGCAGTGCATCCCATCAGCGGCTGCCCGGAGCATGCGCATGGAGGTGAAGTCGCTGGAGCCTGCTTTCCCACAGGCCTGAGCCCCCGAGCAGCTGGGGATGAACTGGTGATCCCAATGGCCTGACAGTCCGAACTGGCGAACGGGCAGAAGATGGCTCTGATCGCAGGAGGCTTGGTCTAGGGACCCTACCGCATAATTTCATGCACTGGGCCTCTAGTATGTACATAAGGCATATGAAAATGTCTATAAGGATGCATTCTAACCTGATGTCAATTTTTGTCACTCAAGGTGATAAGGTTTCGGTTGGAGAATTCAATGTGGCTGGGTGGTGGGATTGAAATAAAACCAATTTTTCTTGTCTTGAACATTAACTGTGTGCCAGGGGCTTTGACGTCCTTCATCTCAGGTAATCCTCAGAGGAGAAACCATGGGCTAAGAGAAGGCAAATGACTGACCCTGGATTACGCAGAGAGTAAATAACAGAGCTGGGATTCATATCCAGGTGGGTTTGATTTCCAAGTCCATTCTCCATTCCTTCCCCACTGTTGGAGGGAGATGTGGAGCTCAGGGGGCAGGAGGGGCTTGGCAGGTCTGTTCCCCAAGGACACCTGCCTCCCTGCTTGATTTGCAAAATTCCTCCCCTCACTGTCCTTTTCAGAAATTCCGATTATTTCTCTGTGCAGGTGAGTGGCTCTTACAGGATAGGGCACAGATACTACTTAGATTATCTTTGTGGTTGTCTAGTTCCTTCCATGATGATGAGCTCACTCCCTTTTGTCATTCCATCCCACCGTGAAGAGCTCATGGAGGAAGTTCTTTCTGATATAGGACTGGGATCTGACACCCTCTGACTTCCCCTCAGGTCCCAGCTTTGTCATCTGTGCCCCAGAATGCCACCTGCTTTCTCCATATTGGGACAGAGACTTAGAAGGTCAATGAGTGGGTCCCCTCACACTGCCCTTCTCAAGGCTACTTCATCAATTCTTTACAGGATGGGACCTCTAGCCTCCTCCCCATTCAGTTGCCCATTCCAGACCCCTTCCCCAGGTTGGCCCTGTCCCTTTCTAAGGGGGGACCTCCTATCTGGGGGTCTGAGGGGCAGTTGATAACCAACTTTGACTGTTTTCTGAAGTTTCTAAAGTGTGAAAGAGAGATTAGCCCTGGAGACCTTCAGAGGAGAAGATATCAGCAATGTTGGGTCTTGTGGGTCATGTGTTACCAGGGTGACTTCAGGGAAGATCTTTCTTGATACCCCACAGCCTGGGGCACTCTTCAGACTGCTGATGTGGAACCCGAGACCGTGGCCAGGGTGGCAAAGCCAGGAGCCTCTACTCCTGGGAGCGTCTCACAGTGGTTTCCGTAAGTTGGTGGCTATTGCATAACTCTTTCACCAACTGCCATGCCGGATATATTTTGCAATCCAGCCTGCTGTGCCACATGTGCCCGCTGGCATGGCTAGTCCTCCCACAGAGGCCGAAGGAAGTCTGAGAATGATACACAACTGACAGCATCTCCCAGAAACCTGTCAGCCACAACACACGCTCCTTTTTCTCTAGGTCATGCCTTTGAGCAGTAGGCTCCCAGGGTCCCACTGTCCTCTGGTCAGAAAAAGGAGCTGTTAAGTACACAAAGAAGCCAGAAGGAGGTGTGCACTTCTGAGAAGCCACCATCATATGCCAAGAGCACTTCTTGGTGTTCAAGTGAAGATATATCCCAAAAGTTCCATTGGAGGAGACCCCATGGTCAGAACCCCACTAGACAATGTGCCAGGAGATGACCCACAAGTGCATGCAGTGAAGTTCAGCACCATTCAGAGCAGGCATGGCAGACAGTGAGTTCCAGAGTGAGTGCTGAGGGATGGGGTGGACTCTTTGGCCATTCTTAGAGGCCGGGTGGGGTGGGCGAGCGGTCCACTGGCTGGCAAAGGAAGAGAAAGTGCATCCCATTAGCCTATGCACTTCTTGCCAAGGGCAGCTGTGAGAGGTTGACCAAGGGGCTTGAGGATTGGCCATTTGCCCACAGTTCTTTGGGTGCTAGCATCCCACAGTTTGGGGATGATCCAGATGGCTTTATGGTGCTCCCAAAGCAAAAGCCAGGCATCTCCGGGAAAGTGGAGCTAAGTATGGAGAGAGGACTAGGGACACTTTCACTTCCTGAAAAGATTTTTGGCAGAGTCAGAAAGTGTATTGGACACTAATGTGTCTCGCAGATCCCCAACACATCCCCCAACTGCTGGGGGATGCTGACTGCTGATGGCTCCTAGCTGAGTTGCTCTTCAAAGGCTGCCTCTCCCAAGACTTGTCAGTGTATGAGTCTAAACACACAGTCTCGCCATAGCTGGTTTGGCTCAGTGGCTAGAGCGTTGGCCTGCTGACTCAAGGGTCCTATCCTAGGTTTGATTCTGGTCAAGGGCACACATGCCCCAGTTGTGGGCTCGATCCCCAGTAGGGGGCATGTAGGAGGCAGCCAATCAATGATTTTCTCTCAACATAATGTTTCTATCTCTCTCTCCCTCCTTTCCTCTCTGAAATCAATCAATCAATAAATAGATCAATCAATCAATATATAAAAGACCCAGCCTCATTGCTCCAACTCCTGACAACTCTGAGGGCCACCCCAGGCCTAAAGCTTTCTGTGAGATTGGCTGAGTCCTTGTAGTGACTGCATCACAGTTCAACTTCTTTTTCTGTCCAATTCTATTTCCCTTGTTCCCTTGCAAAGTGGTGATTTTGAAGGCTTCCCAATAAACCTTTTGACATTTGTTCCCTGGGGACCCACCGTAGGAGAGTATGTTACTGTAAATCACAGAGGAGTCCTGCTGGACTCAAGGGTGTAGACCAAACTAATTCAAATATTTACTATGCAAACAAGTGGTTTCTGCTTGTTGATGTTAGTCTATTCTAGCCAACTCTATTCTCCTGGCCACCCTTGTCAGGGCAGTCTTCGGAGTGCCTTAAACCAAAAAAGGGGTACCAGAAGGAGAAAAATCCGAGTAAGGAATAGAGAACCTGTTTGAAGAAATAATGACAGAAAACTTCCCTGACCTGGTGAAGGAACAAGTCGCTCAAGTTCAGGAAACACACAGAGTCCCAATCAAGATGAACCCTAAAAGACCCATACCTAGACACATCATAATTAAAATGGCAATTGTCAAAGACAAAGAAAGAATCTTAAAGGCTCTAAGAGTGTGGCAGAAAGTTACCTACAAGGGAGTTCCCATCAGACTGTCAGTTGATTTCTCAAAAAAAAACACTTCAGACTAGAAAGGAGTGGCATGAGGTATTCCAAGTAATGAAAAACAGGGGACTGAATATAAGACTATTCTATTCAGCGAGGCTATCATTCAAAATTGTAGTTGAAATAAAGAGCTTTGTAGATAAGAAAAGGCTAAAGGAGTTTATTACCACCAAACCAGCACTGCAAGAAATGCTAAAGGAATTGGTGTAAGAAAAAAGAAAAAATAGAGAGAAAGAGAGGAACATAGGCATAAAGAAAAATGGCAATAAATATCTATCAATAATAACCTTAAATGTAAATGTCTTAAGTGCTCCAATCAAAAAACATAGGGTAGCTGAATGGTAAGAAAACAAAAACCATATATATGTTATCTACATAAGACCCACCTCAGAATAAGACTCACACATGATGAAAGTGAAGGGATGAAAACATTTTTCCATGCAAATGAAAAAAAAAAAAGCAAAAAAAAAAAGCTGAGGTAGCAATACTCATATCTGACAGAACAGATTTCCAAACAAACACCATAACAAGAGACAATGAAGGTCAGTACATAATACTAAAGGAATCAATACAGATAGATAATATAAACCTGGTAAACATCTATGCACCCAATACAGGAGCACCCAAATAAAAATAAAACAAACAAAACTTCCAGAGGACTTTAAGGGGGAGATCAATAGCAATACAACCATAGTAAGGGAACAGCCCACTGACATCACTGGATAGATCTTCTAAACAAAAAATCACCAAGGAGACAGCAATCTTCAATGACACACTAGATCAGATGCAATTAATTGACATTTACAGAACATTTTATTCCACAGCTACAGAATATACATTCTTATCAAGTGTGAGGGTGTCATTCTCAAAGACAGACCGCATTTTAGGACACAAGCTAAGTCTCTATGAGTTCAAGAAGATTGAAATCATATCAAGCATCATCTTGGATCACAATAGCATGAAACTAGAAATCAACTACAATAAAAACACTAAAAACATTTAAACACATGGAGGCTAAATAGCATATTATTAAACAATGAATGGGTTACCAATGCAATCAAGGCAGAAGTAAAAATCCTCCTGGAAACAAATAAAAATGAACACAAAACAACCTAAAATCTATGGAACACAGCCAAAGTAGTTCTGAGAGGGAAGTTCATAGCATTATAGGTCTACCTCCAGAAACAAGAAAAAGCTCAAATAAACAATCTAACCATACAACTAAAAGAATTATAAAGAGAACAGACAGTAAAACCCCAGAGGAAGTAGAAGTAAGGAAATAATAAAGATGAGAGTGGAAATAAATAACATAGAGACTAAAAAAAAAAAAATACCCCAAACAAACAAACAAATAAAAACAATAAAAAAGATCAATGAAACCAAGAGCTGGTTCTTCAAAAAGATAAACAAGATTGATGATCCTTTAGCCAGACTCATTAAGAAACAAAGAGAGAGGTCCTCTCTCAGGTCCTCGTTTTCAAGATGACCAAGAAAAGAAGGAATAACAGTTGTGTCCAAAAAGGCCGAGGTCATATGCAGCCTATTTGTTGCATCAACTGTGCCTGGTGTGTGCCCAAGGACAAGGCCATTAAGAAGTTTGTCATTCAAAACATAGTAGAAGCCACAGCCGTTAGGGACATCTCTGAAGTGAGTGTCTTCGATACCTATGTGCTTTCCAAGCTGTATGTGAAGCTACATTACTGTGTGAGCTGTGCCATTCACAGCAAGGTAGTCAGGAATCATTCCCATGAAGCCCAGAAGGACTGAACACCTGCATCCCGATTTAGACCTGCGGGTGCTGCCCCCAACCTCCACCAAAGCCCCTGTAAGGAGCTAAATCCTTAAGGAGTGAGGAAAAGTTCTCTGGGGTAAAAAAAAATATGGAAATTGTACTTTAAAAAAAGGAAAAGAAAAGAAACAAAGAGAGAGGACCCAAATAAATAAAGTCAGAAATGAAAGAGGTGAAGTAACAACTGACAACATAGAAATACAAAGGATTGTAAGAAAATACTATGGATAACTGTATGTCAATAAGCTGGACAACATGGATGAAATGGACAAATTTCTAGAAAAATATAATATTCCAAAACTGAACAGGAAGCATCAGAAAACCTGAATAAATTGATAACAACGAATGAAATTGAAGCAGTAATAAAAAAAAATTCCCAGCAAACTAAAGCCCTGGTCCAGATGGCTTCACAGGGTAGTTGTACTAAATATTCAAAGAAGAACTAACACCTATCTTCTTCAAACCATTTCAAAAAATCCAAGAGGCCCACATGGCATGGCTCAGTGGTTGAGTATCGACCTATGAACTAGGGAGTCACGGTTAGATTCCTGGTCATTGCACATGCCCAGGTTGCAGGTTCAATCCCCAGTGTGGGGTGTGCAAGATGCAGCTGATCAATGACTCTCTCTCATCATTGATGTTTCTAACTCTCCCTCTCCCTCTTTGAAATAATTTTTTTTTTAAATCCAAGAGGCCAGCATTATTCTAATTCCAAAACTAGATAAAGACAGTACAAAAAAAGGGAATAACAGATAATATTCATGATGAACATAGATGCTAAAATACACAACAAAATATTTGCAAATCAAAGTA
Organism: Cnephaeus nilssonii; assembly: GCF_951640355.1. Classification (NCBI taxonomy): domain Eukaryota; kingdom Metazoa; phylum Chordata; class Mammalia; order Chiroptera; family Vespertilionidae; genus Cnephaeus; species Cnephaeus nilssonii. Next base: position 66,247,346 of record NC_137082.1, on the reverse strand, counting down.
TATTAAAAAGGTTATACAACATGACCAGGTGGGATTTATTCCAGGGATGCAAAGCTGGTACAATTTTTGTGAATCAATAAATATGATACATCACATGAACAAACTGAAAGACAAAAATCACATGATGATAATAATAGATGCAGAAAAAGCATTCAGCAAAATCCAACACACATCTATATATCCTATCTAATAATAGAGTAACATGTAAATTACCATCACTCCGCTACGCCCACGATTGGGCGGCGGGAGGCTGGGGGGCGGGACTCGGGGTGGCCTATCCGGCCATTGAGAGGCACGGATCCGCTGCCACTGAGGGGGGCTACCCTGCTGTTGAGAGGCGCAGGGGGCGGGACTCCCGCCCCCTGTGCCTCTCAACGGCCAGATCCGCGGCCGCTGAGGGGGCCTGCCGCGGACCCCCAGCTGTGCCTCTCAACGTCAGGGTAGCCAGGTGTCCGCGGCAGCCCCCCTCTGTGGCTGTTGAGAGGTGCAGGGGGTGGGAGTCCCGCCCCCTGCGCCTCTCAACAGCAGGGTAGCCCCCCTCAGTGGCCGCGGACCATCAAAAGTGGGGGAGCTGGGTGCCTGTCTGCTCCGGCACCAGGCCTTTCAGAAGCCTCCGCCGAGCCAGAGGCTTCTGAAAGGCCTGGTGCACCAGCGGACAGGCACCCAGCTCTACTGCGAAAAGCGAAAGCGTGTAGGGGACCCTACACGTGTATGATTCAATCATGCACTGGGCCTCTAGTGTATATATAAAAGCCTAAGCAACTGAACGACCGAATGACTAGTCAACCGGTCACTATGATGTGCATTGACCACCAGGGGAGAGATGCTCAATGCACAGAATCAGGCTCCCTCCTGTCTGTATTGGGCCTGTGGGGATGGGGCCAAAACCGGCTATCTGACATCCCCTGAGGGATCCCGGATTGCAAGAGGTCACAGGCCAGGCTGAGGGACCCCTCAGGTGCACAAATCCGTGCACTGGGACTCTAGTTTTTGATAAAAACTCTCAGCAAAGTGGGAATACAGGGATCATACCTCAAGATAATAAAGACCATATATGACAAACCTATAGCCAACATCATACTCACTGGGCAAAAACTAAAACCATGTGCCCTAAGAACAGGAACAAGACAGGGATATCCCCTTTCACCACTCTTATTCAACATAGCACTGGAAGTTCTAGCCACAGTGATTAGAAAAGAAGAAAAAATAAAAAGCATCCAAATTGGAAAGGAGGAAGTAAAACTGCCATTATTCATACATGACATGATATTGTATATAGAAAACCCTAAAGACTCCACCAAAACATTACTAGATTTAATAAGTGAATTTAGCAATGCAGCAGAATACAAAATTAAGACCCAGAAATCAATGAAAATTTTATACACCAATAATGCATTCTCAGAAAGAGAAACTAAAAAAAAAGCCCATTTACCATTGCAATAAAAAATTAAGATACTTAGGAATAAACTTAATGAAGGAGGTAAAAGACCTGTACTGGGAAAACTGTGATGTTGAAAAAAGAGACAGAGGAAAAGGAAAACAAGTGAAAGAATATACCATGTTCATGGACTGGAAGAATTAACATCATTGAAGTGTCTGTACTATCCAAAGCACTTTATAGATTCAATGCAGTCCCTATTAAAATACCAACAGCATATTTCACAGATCTAGAACAAATATTCCAAAAATGTATATGGAATCTAAAAAGACTCCAAATAGCTGCAGCAATTTTGAGAAAGAAGGAAAAAGTTGGAGGGATCACATTATCAGATATCAAGTTTTACTACAAAGCCACTGTTCTCAAAACTGCCTGGTACTGGCACAAGAACAGACATATAGACCAATGGAATAGAACAGAGAACCCAGAAATCGACCCAAACCACTATGCTCAATTAATATTTGACAAATGAGGCAAGAGCATGCGATGGAATAAAGACAATCTCTTCAATAAGCAGTGTTGGTTCAACAGTCTGTTCATGTTTCTATGACACTGGGTCTATTTTTGATCATCAGTTTATTTGCTTCATTAGATTCCACATATGAGTGAGATCATGTGTTACTTATCTTTCTCTGACTGGCTTATTTCACCTCGCATAATACTCTCCAGGTCCATCCATGCTGTTCCAAATGGTAAGAGTTCTTTCTTTTTTATCCATTGTATAAATGTATCAGTTTTTTTTTTTTTTGTGTGTGTGTGTGTGTGTGTGTGTTTTATCCACTAATCTGCTGATGGGCACTTAGGCTGTTTCCAAATCTTGGCTATTGTAAATTGCATTGCTATGAATATAGGGGTGCATATATTCTTTGTGATTAGTGTTTTGGGTTTCTTAGGATATATTCCTAGAAGTGGGATCACTGGGTCAAATGGCAATTCCATTTATAATTTTTTGAGGAAACTCCACGCTATTTCCCATAGTGGCTGCACCAGTCTTCATTCCTACCAGCAGTGTACTAGGTTTCCTTTTTCTCTACATCCTTGCCAGCACTTGTTTGGCATTTTTTTTATGGTAGCCATTCTGGCTGGTTTGAGGAGGTAACTCATTGTCATTTTAATTTGCAACTCTCTGATGATTAGTGATGTTGAGCATTTTTTCTTATGTCTCTTGGCCATTTGTATGTCCTCTTTGGAGAAGTGTCTATTCAGGTCCTTTGCCCATTTTCAATTGGATTGTTTGTCTTCCTTTTGTCGAATTGTATAAGCTCTTTGTATATTTTGGAAATTAACCCCTTATCAGATATATCATTGGTAAGTATGTTCTCCCATATAGTGAGGGTTGTTTTTTGTGTTTTTTTTTTAAATGCATTTTTTATTGATTTCAGAAAGGAAGGGAGAGGAAGAGAGAGACAGAAACATCAATGATGAGAATGAATCATTGATCAGCTGTCTCATGCACACCCCCTATGGGGGAATCGAGCCAACAACCTGGGAATGTGTCCTCGACTAGAATCGAACCCGGGGCCCTTCAGTTTGCAGGCCGAAGCTCTATCCACTGAGCAAAACTGGCTAGGGCCATACAGTGAGTTTTGATGCTGGTTTCTTTTGCTGTGCAGAACCTCTTTAGTTTGGGACCCTCTGTGCTTCCTGGACTTGTATATCTTTTTTCTTCAGTAGGTTAGGGAAGTTTTCAGTCATTATTTCTTAAAATTGGTTCCCAAACAAGATGAAGCCAAAGAGGATCACATTTCTCCTGTTCTTTCATTTAGGGCCAGTTTCATTGTCTCCCTATTTTGGCTGCCTTTGTGTTTGTTTCTATGTATTAGATAGATCTGATATGACTCCCAGTCTTAGTGGGTGGCTTTATGTAGTATGTGTCCTGGGGGGTCCAGTGGTACAGTCTCCTCGATCACCTGAGCTGGGTGCTCCAGTAATATCCCTTGTGTGGGTTATGTTGGTGCTCCTGTTTTAATTGAGTCTTGATTGCTCTTGACCCATTCGTGTGTGGGATAAATCCTCAGGCTTGCTGACTATGAGGCTCAACCTGAATTAAGGCATGCAACTGCTGTGCTGACCACACACATTAGAATTTGCCTCAGCAGGGTCTGGCATGCTGCAATCTCCTTCTGGATATGCTGCCTGTGAAACTTATTGGATCCTGTTCTGATGTTGTCTGAAGCTGGCCACTGAGTGTGTTGGTTTGGGGCCTTTTGGGTGCAGACCAATTGTAAGATGCTGCCTGTGACTAGCCCCTGACGACCTGTTTGGAGCTACAAGCAATCCACAGTTTGTGGTTGCCTCTGGGCCTGAATGCATGTGGGAAGGACCAAGCTACATATCAAGGCAGGCTTTTATTAGGCAGGCTTTTTATCGATTGGCTGCCTCCTGCCATCTATCCTGGTGGCAGTTCAGCAAAAGTTCCAAAGCACCTCGAGATCCACACCCGTTTGTCAGCTACCTGTTAGGCTCAGTCACTAAAAGAGTTTCTGGCTGTGCTTTTTAGCAGGGTGTACGCTCTGCAGGGGTATGACAAGGTGGAGTTTAGAGGGTGGAGCTATTGCTTTTCCCCAGACTGATGTCACACAGAGGGGAGTGCTTCACCCAAGAAAGATGGCATCTGTGGCTTGGGGGAATGTCTCAGCACAGGAATCCTGGTGGCTGTCCCTCAGCTCTGTACTCAGAGACATAACTCCAGATTCTTCTCATGTGGCTCTAGTCCACTCAGCCCTCCCTCCACTCGAGCCCAGGTGAATGAAATTTTGTGCATTGGTCCTTTAAGAGGGTGCATGTGTCTCAAGCAGACTTCTTTCTCTGGGGGAATAGAAACCTTGCTGCTTTTCACAGCCAGATGTTATGTGGGCACGCACCTCTTCCCAGCTCTGGTGCTCTGGGCTGTGGAGCCTGGCTTGATATTTAGACCCTACACTTTGCAAAGGGAGCCCTCAACCCAGCTTAGAGATATCCCTCTGAAACCTCAGCTACCACTCATGAAAGCGGGCCAGTCCCTTTCACATCTGTGCCCTTCCTACCAGTCTCAATGTGGCTGCCTCCTTCACACCTGCTTGGGATTGAACCCGCAACCTGGGCATGTGCCCTGACCAGGAATCAAACCTGCAACCTTTTGGTGTATAGGATAATAGTCCAACTAACTGAGTCACACTGGCCATGGCCTGCCTCTCTTTGCTTCTCTGTGTTAGGTAGGTCTTCTATGTCTCCCAGTCTTGATATGGTGGCCTTATGTAGCAGCTGTCCTGTGTGGCTCAGTGGCACAGTCTGAGCTAGATGCTTCAGACTTGTGTGGGTTATGTGAGCCCTCCTGCTATAACTGAGACTTGATTGCTGTTGCCCATCTGTGGGTGGGGTTAACCCTCAGGCTGGTTGACTATGAGATTGACCCTGACCACAGTGTACGATCTACTTTGCAGGGGCTAACCCCATGAAGCAGAATTCATTCCAGCAGGGTCTCGTAACTGCCCTGTACCTTGTCTTCCTTTGGGTGTTCCACTTATGCTAATGTGGTCTGAAGACTACCACTGGGTGTGTTGGATCTGTGACTCTTGAAAGAGACTTCAGTGCTGATCAATGTCAGACCTTGCCTGTGACTTGCCCTGGGTTACCTGTTTAGAACTACAAAACAACTCACAGTTTGTAGCCTTTGCTGGGCCTGGGTACAGGTGAGAGGTTCCAAGCTGCATGCCAAGGTCAGCGCCCATTAGTACTGAGCCCTGGGGCAGGTCAACAAAAGGCCCAAGGAACCCTGAGATCTACATTCCCCTGCTAGCTGCCTCTTCAGTCACTAAAGAGTCTCTGGTGGTACACAAGTTTTGTGAGGTAGGTCTTGTTGAGTCATCAGGTAGTGGCAAGTGGTATTCACCAGGTTGATACAGATTGAAATTTGGCACCACTACTGGTCTGAGTCCACTGAGCAAAAAGTCTCAGGGCACACCAGGCCAGCAGCCAGCCATCTGGGGCCTGTGGGCCTTTATGGTGGGACTTGTTTCAGGGAGCCATCAGAGTGAGGCCAGCAGAATTCATCAGGCTAAAACCAACTAGGTTTTGGCCATGTGGAGGGAGGACCCTGCATAAAAATGGTATCACAGGTTGGGCATGCGAAGGAAAAATGGCCCCCACCCTAGAGCCTCAGTTTCTCCCCGTGCATCTCTGACACCCCCTGAGTCTTCCCAGACCTCCTCAAGGGCCCTCGGAGGAAGTCTGTACTTTGGGCCCAGGCTCGCCAGGCCTGGGCCATATGGAGTCTGGAGGGTAGGGCATTTTTCCAAGCTGATGTCATGGAGAGGGGAGTGCTCGACCCAGGAAAGCAGGTATTTGTGGAGGATGTGGGACTCAGCACAGAGACCTTGGCAGTTGTTTCTCCATCTCTCTCCCCAAAGCCACACCACCCAGTCTCCCTGTATGACTCAAGTCCACTCTTAGCCCCCTTCCCTTTGCTGGAACCCAGGGTGAGGGGCTGTGAACGAGATTTTGCGCACTGGCACTTTAAGAGCTGTCTGGGTTTTCATCAGACTCTCATCTTTACGTGGCAGACAGTATCCCCACTGATTTTCACAGCCAGTTGTTATTTGGGCCCTTCTTCCTGGCTCTGGTGCTCAGGGTTGGGGAGCCCAGCGGTGGATTGAGACCCCTCACTCCTCAGAGAGTACTTTTTTGTGTATGTAATCCTTACTCCCCGGGTGAGGATATTGTTTCCATTGATTTTTTTAGAGAGTGGAAGGGATGGGAGAGGAGAGAGAGAGAGAGAGAGAGAGAGAGAGAGAGAGGAGAGAGAGTGTGTTGCCCTCTGCACTTGCTCTAACCACTGGGACTGGGGATTGAACCTGCAACCGAGGTACGTGGTCTTGACCAGGAATCAAACCCATGACAACTAACTGAGCCAAACCAGCCAGGGCCTCAGATGGTACTTTTGCAGCTGAGATATTCCCTCCAGATTCTCAACCATATCATGTGGGTGCAGGACCAGGCTTTGCCTCTCCACTCTTACCAGTCTCAATGTGGCTTCTTCTGTAACCCTTAGTTATAAGTCTTCTGTTCAGCTAGTCTTCAGTTGGTTATGCAGGTTGATTATTTTATAATTTAGTTGTAATTCCGGTTTGGTACCGGGAGAAGGTGAGTGTAAGTTCCACCTACTCTGCCATTATCTTATGGTTGTTGTTTTTTACCCTGGAGTTAATTTGTTTTGGGTTTCTGTTCTCTTTGTTTAATTTTCTATATAAGTTTACTGCTAAGTTAACCACTCACTCAGCAAATTGTCTAGCTACCCTATTAAGGTGTTTAGATGCATCACATATTCTCTCAGTTTCCATTTCTTGGTATCACATCCCCTGAATCTCTTTGGCCTGCTCCTTCTTCCCCTACCTGGTGCCTATCTGGGGCCTGGGAATTTCCTTCATTTCATTCCTTTGTTGTTGGATCTTCTATTTTCTCTATGTCAAGCCTTTCTTTCTCTTGCTTTCCTTTCATTATGGCAATATACAACCTCCAGAGATTTATGAAAAGGGGTATGTGGAAGACAACTTTTTTTGAGAGCTTGCATGTCTGAGAATGTCTGTATTTATTGTTATACCTGATTGATAGTTTGGCTGGGTATAGGCTTTTAGGTAGGAAATAATTTTCCTTATGTTTTTCATCCACTTATTTACAATTCTAGATACAGCCAGTGCTGCCTTTTTTGATGCCTTGAGGAGTCTCTGGTGTCAGTTGAGTGAGTTCTTAGCTTTCCCTATTGCTGATTTAAGATTCAGCTTTTTGTCAAGTTCCTGTTCCCAAGTTTATAGGGCTGTCTTGGGCAGAAGGAAATATGGGACCTATGGTCTCCGAAGTCAGAATCAGAAGCGATAGGGAGACTTTCAGGGAAGCAGGGCTCAACATTATGTGAAGACCTTTCTCATAGTCAGCTCTGAAGGGTCTTCTTTGAAGGAGGGAGCCTGTTATCAAGAGAGGCTAGAAGACCACCTGGTAGAGGTGTCAATGAAGGACTTACTGGCTCTCTAAAGGGTTGTTCTTCTGGGTCCTATAGGTCCCTTTCAGCTAGAGTCTGTGAGTCTGAATTAAACACCTTTACATTCCTAATCAGGGTTCCTATCAGGGGAGAAATACTCACTAGAATCTACGAATTAGATTCCAGGAGTTGAAGTTGAAGGGCCCAACAATCTGCAGAGATGGGCTCTCACAGGCTGAGAGAAGGACCTATCTTTTAGGGGCACAGCATTGGCCTTCAGCCCTCCTGAAGCCAATGAACAGAACAGCTCTCGATCAATTCACCCCAAATCCATCCACTAAGGCCAGCTCTTCCAAGCAGCCAATTTGCCTAAAGATCATTTCACTAAAGGCCACGTTTCCATTATCATTTGTAAAATACAGTGACAAGAAGACTATCTCCCATAAAAATGTTCCTTAGATCCAGTAAATAAATTGATACACTTGGTAAAATTGGAGAAGCTTTTTTAAAAAGTGCCGTGTGTGTGTGTGTGTGTGTGTGTGTGTGTGTGTGTGTGTAAGACTGGCCTGCTTCTGAGAGGCATCGTCCTGGCAAAGACCATCAGGGTGTTTCTCTTCTCTGCCCTTTCAGAGGTCTCCTTGGGTCCTTGGCTTTTTCACTGTTAAAGGCAGAGAAATACCAGTTCAGTGATTTCATAAACACATTAGCATTTAGATATGGCCTCTCTCACCATGTCACAGGAAGAATGAAGTGTGAGGATGCAGATTGCTTCCTAATAGCTCTTTCTAGCCCTGGCCTCTTTCCTGGCTTCTATGTGTCCAACAGCCTCGTGAACTCTGCCTCCAATTGTCACATGGTACCACAGACCCTTCACCTCTGTCTCAGATCAGGTTTCCTGAAAGCAGAGCCTGAGACAAAGGTTTGAGTGTATGTCGCTTGGTTTATAGAGTGCTCTCCGGAGAACCCTGGAGGGGAAGGGGAGCAGAGCCAGGAAGTGGGAAGGAGCTTAGCCAGAATGTGCTCTCAGCCTGATCCTGCCGGGAGCTCCGGGGGAATAAATGGCATCACAGAGTTAGTTCTCTCTGGAGGCAAGGGCTAGGGGCCTTTTGTCTCTCAGGCTGCCTCACGGAGAGGGCTGTAATCAGAAGAGGCTGATTCTGAAGGCAGCATGGAAGGGGCAGACGTGAGTCTTGAGTAATCAACACTCATAGCAGCTGGTGCACTGACTTAGTGTGACAGCTCAGCTATGTTCTCAGGGACACAGGTTCTTTCCTCTTTCTGCTCAGCATCCTCGGGGTTCTAGTTTATTTCCTGGCATCCCACTGCATGGTCCCCAGGGAGCTGCCACACCCCCACATAACTCCGGTGCTAGCACTAGTTTGTTCAAAGAACGCATGTTCATTTCCTAGGGCTGCCCTCACAAGTACCATGGACCCAGGCACTCAAAAAACAGACATTTATTCCCTCACTGCCCTGAAGGCTGGAAGCCTTAGATCAAGGTGTTGGTAGGGTTAGTTTCATTGAGGCCTCTCTCCTTGGCTTGCAGATGACCGTCTTCACCCTGTGTGTTCACTTGGTTGTCTCTCTGTGTATGCCTGTGTCCTAAATCCTGTTCTTATAAGGGCACTAATCCTATTGGATTAGGGCCCACTCATATGAACTCATTTCACCTTGATTACCTCTTTAAAAGACCTATCTCCAAATACCGTCATATTCTGAGGTACTGGGGGTTAGGACTTCAACATAGTGGACACAGTTTAGCCCAACCAGAGGGAAAGAGACAATCCTTCTCATGTTTCTCTCTTGTCCAAAATGAAAATTCCCCCCAGTAGTCCGAGGCAGACTTGAAAAGCACGGAATATTAAGTTGCAACTTTGAGGGGTGGAAATGACCAGGAGGCCTGGATCAAGTCCCAGCTTTGTTACCCACAGACTGCGTGTCCCAGTACAATTGGCCTCCCTCCCTGGGTCTCTATCCACCTATAAAATGAGAGTGATATACGAATGACATAAATTATAATAACAGCTACCATTTATTGAGCATGAATTCATGGTCAGGTTGGACACTGCGATTTCCTCCCAGCAGCTGGCCAGGGTGGCGCTTCAGGCTGGCTCAGGACCCATGCTCGTTCTAACGCCTGCCTATGAGGTGAAAACCTTTTGCATCCACACCACTCTTGAAGCTGCCTTAGGTCACCCACTAAGTGCTGTGTACCCCAGTTTTGTCTTCACAGCCTTGTGCACAAATGGGTATGCAAAAACACAGAATGTATAAAAGCATTTTATCTGTTTTTAGACACTGTTTAAATGGAATCTACATGCGTCCTGTGACTTGTTTTCTCTCTCTCACAGTCTTGTTGGTGAGATTCTGCCACGCTGATGAATGGCGTTGCTGTTTTATCCTCTCCCTGTGAACAGACTTTTGGGTTGTTTCCAGGAGTGTTGTTCCTGTGGTTGTGGACGTTTCAATTGGTGCTGCCGAGAGCTGTACCTGCGAGTGGAACCGCCGAGTTGACGCGTATGCATCTCTTTATTAGTATCGCCAAAATCCTCTCCAAGGTGCACGGATGCAGACTCGCTCCCACCAGCGGCTCATGGAACGCTTCTTGCGCCACCTTCCCACCAACGTTTGGACCTATCCGTCAATCCTTCCAAGTCTTCTACAGGATGTGGATGAAGCTGCCCATTCACGTGCTGGACCACAGAACGTGCTACGGCTCCTTTGACGGTTGGAAGCCCGTCTAGTAGCATCCAAGTGTTCCCCACAGGTCTTGCCTGACATGTTCTACTGGAGGCTGGGACCGTCCTGTGCCCAGTGTAAGTGTATGCAGGGCCATGCGGGCAGAAAGCAGCTATTCACAGGGCTTCTTCCCTCTCTTCCTGTCTCTCAGTCTCTGTCTTTCTTTCTGTTTCTGTCTGTCTGTCTGTCTGTCTGTCTGTCTCTCTCTCTCTCAGTCTCTTTGTTTCTTTGTCTTTGTCTCTCAGGTGAGGATGTTCTCTTCCTACTCTGGCAGGAGGGACACTCATCGTGGAGGATGCTGGGTGCTAATGGAGCCTGAGAAGAGGACAGCCCCCACTGGATAGGAGCTGAGCAAGTTAAGCTGAATCCTGGAATTGGAGGGATCCTCTCAGATGCTGGCCGAGCAGAACTTAGTGGCCATACTGCCCACCTGGGATGTGCCGGCCTCTGCGGACCTGGCACCCCGGATGCCCTCCTGGGACTAACGTTGTTTTGTGGGCTCTAAGTAGCTTTCTGCATGTGATGAGTTGAGAACCCCAATCTATTCTTTCACTGTTGAATGAGGTCCTACTGTGTGCCAGGCTATGTCTTTGAAGCTCTGATATACAGATAGACAAGACGAACAAGGTCCCAGTGCCACCTCCAGCTAGTTTTTCTTCAGAGCTATCCCTGGCTCTCCCCTGCTCTGTTCTGTGTTATGTGGTGGGGGGTGGGGAGCCCACTTTTGCAGGTGGCTCCCTGCTGGATTCAACCAACGGAGGCTCTGGAGGGGTATATGGAGGAGCAGAGAAAAGGAGAAGGCAGAGTGTTTCTCCCCAGCCCTGTCTTAGGTGGCCACTCTGGTTGTGGCTATGTCTCTTCTGTGGCTCCGTCTCTCGCAGTACAGGCCTGTTGAACACCCTCTGGGTCACCCCAGGCCCTGGACTTGGAAAACTCCACCCCCTTTCTTTCTCTCCAGCCCTGGGGGAGGTGTCAGCGTCCTGCTACTTCTTTCTGGCTTGCCTCACTGGGGTCCCCTGTTCTTAGCAGCTTCATTGCTTACACAATCATGTCCTTGCATTTAAAGTTCAAAATTAAGTTTTAATCTTTCCAAGTGGTTTCTATTTTCCTGGGTGGACCTTAAAGATATGGTCCCTCTTCTTATGTTGTTTATATTAGAACGGAGAGTGATGGACAATGAACAAATAAATAGTTGTAGTAAATGCTACGGGGGGAAAAAACGCACGGGGTCTTTCTCTAGGGAGTGAAGCTCATCCTTGGAGTCTGGGGGTAGAGAAAGGCCACTGAGGAGAGAAGCAAGATGTGCAGACCAGAAGAGCAAAGGAAGAAGCCAACATTTATTGAGCACCTACTATGTGTCAGCTAAAATAGTGGTAGTCTTTACAAGAACTCTGGACATACATGTTTGTGTCAGAGACTGCTGGAGAGCCTCCCGCACACCTGGCCTCTCCCTTCATTCCAGTCACACAGAGCTTCTGCCTTTTCCAGAACATGCTTAGCCCTTTCACCCACTGCCCTTCAAACATACTGTTGCCTCTGTCTAGACTGCACGTCTCCTCAGAGAGATTTGCAAGATTGGTAGTTATTTATTTTTTCACATTTAAATTTTAATTCATCTGGAATTTATTTAGACACATAAGAGGGGTTGAATTTTATTTTCTTCCACATGGGTCGACACCATTTATTTTACAATCTACCCCTTCCCATTGAATGGAAATACTATCCTGGTCATATGCTACATTCTCATATAGACTGGAATCTATTTTTAGATTCTCTATTATTTTAAATTGCTTATTCCTCTGCCAATGCCATATTGATTTGCTTGTAGTGGCTTTATAATATGTCCTTAATTCCAGTAAGGTGAAAATCTCATGTTATTCTATTTGCATTTTCCTTAGTTATTCTTGGGCATTTATTCTGCCACATGATCTTTCAGGTCATTTAATCCAGGTTTTAAAAAAACCACCCTGTTGGTATTCTAATTTGAATTATATTAAATTTATACAAAAATATATAAGAATTGACATTTTTATGGTATTAAATTTTTCCATCCAAGAACATGGCATGGCTTGCTGTTTTCCAGATCTTAGTTTTAAATCTTCGAGAAGATTTAATCCCATTTATGTTTTTATACTTTTACTTCATATGCTTTATTTCCATAAACAATGTACAGTACTATTTTGTGTTAGAAATTCTGCCAAGCACGGCTGGTGAGGCTCAGCGGTTGAGTGTTGACCTATGAACCAGGAGGTCCCGGTTTGATTCCCAGTCAGGACACATGCCCAGCTTGTGGACTTGATCCCCTGTGTGGGGCGTGCAGGAGGCAACTGATCAATGATTCTCGTCATTGATTTTCCTCTCTCTCTCTCCCTCTCCCCTCCTTTCTGAAATCAATAAAAATATATTTTTAAAAAAAGTCTGCCAGTTCTTTGACTGAAACCTTATTTGCCTTACAACTATCCATACAATGTAATTGCTGCAAGGCATTCCATGCGAAGAATGCCCCACTGTTTGTATATGCAGCGCCCTTGAGATGGGCTACTTGCTTGACTCCAAAGTTTCTTTTAAAACTTTTTCTTTATTTTACAAATAGTGCCCCATGAGTGATTGCAGGGGTAGGGGGTGCATGGAGGTAGAAGAGGGTATAGGGGGGATAAATGGTGATGGAAAATAAAATAACACGGATAGTGCCTACATCTCTTTTATTCATGTGAGGATTTCTCATACACCTAGAAGAGGAACTGCCAGGTCAGGTGGCATCAGTATTTCCAACTGCACTAGATACAGCTGAATTCCTCTGCAACGTCCTTGTAGCAACTTACCCAGCCAATAGGGCAGGGGATCTTGTTCCCCTATGTTCTAGCCAGCAGGGTATTTTATCCCCTGACTTCTCTTCTTGGCAAACTTCTGTTCTTCTCCATCTTTATTTTTTAATATATATTTTTTCATTTTTGTTTTTAATCTTTATTTTTTGTATAGCATATATATGCATAAATGTTTGTATACATTTATCTCTATTTCAATATCTATCTATGTACCTACCTACCTACCTATCATCTATCTATGTAATTTCAGTGTTAATCAAAGCTTACAGTTAACCCTTTCTCCTCTCCCTATCCCCAGCCACCCAAACCTCCATCCTTTTGTAAGTGCCAACTATTGTTAACAGTTTCTCTTGTTTTCTATCCAGGGAAATTCTATAAATATGTGAACAAATATGTGTATATCTTCTCTCTTTACCTCTATTGTTAACCAAACAGTGGCATCCACACTTACCTTCTACTCTTATTTTTCTACTAAGTCTACCTTGGGATCATTCAATGTCTGTACATAAAGACCCGCTTTTTCTTATTTCTCTCTCTCTCTCTTTCTTTTCCTTTCTTTTGTGACAGCAGCATGACATCCACTGTTTGGCTGTATAATACTTTGTAACAATTTCTTTTAGATAAGCATCTTTTGCTTCCAATCATTTGCCATAATATACAAAACTGCAGTGAATTTCCTTAAACATTCACAAGAGTAAGAGCATATCATGTAAAGTCCTATAAGTGGAATTCTTGGCTTAAAGCATAAATGCTTTTGTAAATTTGATAGTGTCACTCCAAGAGTTCATCAATTGACACTCCCACCAACTTGTCTCCCCCAGCCCCTTAGGAACATAGTATGTAATCAAATGCTTTGATATTTGCTAATTCTGATAGTATAAAATGGTATCTCAAAGTGGTTTTTAGTTTATTTTCAAACAGCTTTATTGTGGGATAATTTACATACCATAAAGTTAATTTAAATGCTACATTTCAATGAGTTTTAATAAAGTTATGGAGTTACAACCATCATCATAATCTAATTTTACTCATCCCAAATGTCTCAATGTGTTTTAAACTTTTATTTATCTGAGATTAAGTATGTTTTCATTAATTAAGAGCCATTTCTATTTCCTTTCCCATGACTTTCCTGATCATACTCTATTTTTGTCTATTGTATTTTTTTCTTATTGGTTTGCAGGCATTCTTTATATATTATGCTCCCAGAGTAAGGTAAGTGCCTCTCCTCTAACAAGTACCCTGGGCTTTCAATTCGCAGGCTGAAATGATCAGGATCTCTTGATGTGCCCACATTTCTGACACCCTCAGAGCTGCCTGCACACAATGACCATATCTGGTTTCATTCCATGTTCCTTACCTCTCAGTACAGGCTGGCCCAGAGTAAGTCTCTGTAAAAAAGCTTGGATTCCATATTTGTGAATATGTATTCTTCCCCCTTCAGAGTTTCTATCACAATTTGTGATGATGCATTAATCTGTGTGCTGAGTCATGTCTGATTGCTCCCTGAGGGGAGGCACCATTGTTGCTTTGTTCAATATTGTATATCCAGGGTCCAAAACAGTGTGGCTTAGCATATATTTTTTTAAGTCCTGATTGGACTTATTAGTTAACTAATTAAATATTAAGTGGTTTATAGTACCTGGAGGGGGAAAGGTATTGGAAATTCCACCAAAGGATATGAAGAAGGGCCAAAAGCCACACAGCTAAGCACCCAGTATTTCTATGAGGTACACATCCCTGACCCAGGGGCCTGAAGCGGGTGGATGGGGACCCTGGAGCAATGGCCACGTGCTTGGCAAAACAGAACCACAGCATTACATTACCAGGCAGGAATGTAGGCCACAGGTAACCAACCTTCTAATTTTCAAGAGAAGCTGGAAATGAGGCTCTCTATGCGAAATCCCCCACTTCAAAATATTGGCAACAAGTAGTCATTGTATTGGCTCCTGAGACTTGAACTGCCAATTTATGAGGCCTGGGTTACAAAATTCTTTTTAAATACATGTTTATTGGTAACTCTAATGACAACCCTGGAGGGAGGTTTGCAGAGGCAGACCTGAGGCTCAGAGTAGGAAAGTGACTTGCCCAAGGTCACCCAGCCAGGCCGTGTGTGTGTGTCTGTGTGTGTGTGTGTGTGTGTGTGTGTGTGTGTGTGTGTGTTTTGGAGATTGGCAGAGAGCCTCAGCTACCCCACAGCTCCTCGTCCAGGGTGAGGCTTGGACTGGTGCCTAACTAGCCTCCTCCAGCACGGAGGTGGGCAGGAAGTCCAGTTGGGCTGTGGCCTTTTCTCAGTTCTAGATGCCTTGCTGTTCTTGCTTCATGCTCAGTAATTAATGATCGCCGCGTCATGGCAACCCTGGTATAATTATCTTGCATTATGAGTGAAGTCTCACTCGGCAGCCCAGTCCTTCCCAGTCCCTAGGAAAGAGGGGTGAGAACTGTCCTCTGCCCTAAGAGGCAAGGCAGGCGCATGCTGTAGAGGGGCTCTGTGCTTTTCTCTCCCCCAATCCTAGGCCCCTCTGGACTTGCAGGCTGGGACAGTCAGTGGAGCCAGGCACCCCAGGGCTAGAAGAGCAAAACATGGGTGTGGAGGGGAATGGAATAACAATAAAGAGAAATCTATACATATAAAAGCCTAAGCAACCAAACGACCCGTCACTATGACGTGCACTGACCACCAGGGGGCAGACGCTTAACACAGGAGTTGACCCCTGGTGGTCAGTGCCTTCCTACAGAGGGAGTGCCGTTCAGCTGACCAACACATCCCAGCGGCCCACCAGCCCGGCAGCAGCCACTCCCTCCCTCCGTAGTCCTGTAGGTCAAATCTCCAGAGAACGGGCCAGACACCGACGGACCGGTGCCACCTACACGATCCTGACAGAGCTGCTGGCCTCCTGGAAGTCGGCCTTGGCCACCCCGGCTGCTTCCCCTCCCTGGACGCTCCACGAGGAAGAAACGATATAAAAACAGCTGCCAGGTGGCTCCCGACAACCTGCACGAAGCCAGCAGGATGGATCCGGATCCCGGGCAGGCAAGGGCATCTCACCACCTGCCCAGAGGGCCAGTTGCGTCCAGGCCCCCCTCACCCCCCTCGGGATGGGCACCAGACGCAGGGCTCATGGCTGGCGAGCCTCTCCCGATCAGGACTGACTGAGTGCGAGCCCGCGGCAGGCGCAGTGGAGCCAGGATGAGCAGGAGCGGCAGGTGGCATTGGACTGCTGGTTCAACCTAATCCCCACAGGCCATGCCGAGGGACCCCACCCGTGCATGAATTCGTGCACCAGGCCTCTGGTGATAATAATAAAGTGCAAGGGCCTGGTCCACTTGCTCGTCTGGCCTCCTCCCTTCCTCATTTACTCATTCCCAAAGTTGTAACTGCTGTCAATCGATGGTCAGACACATTCCAGCCGCTGGATTACTCCCCCTCCCCCAAACAGAGCCCTCTGCCCAGGGAGCCTGGCATTCGTTCCAGGGGAGTTGACAATCGGCAAAGACAGAGAGCGACAAAACAATTTTACAAGGTGCTAGTATTCTAAAAGAAATACATAGGGTGTCCCAACATAATGCATACACACTTTAATAGCTGATAGCTCCATGTTGAGAATGAAATGTATTTCAATAAACACTGCCTTTATAATTATTCAAAGTGTGTGTATACATTTTTGGGGAGACACCCCATATAGTATAGACTGAAAAAAATAGGACAAAGAGTGACTTTGCTCTCTGAGGGGTGACATCTCGGGTAGAGAGGAGAGCAGGCAAACTCCCTGTTCAAAGAACAAAAAGAGGGTCACTGTGGCTGGAGCCCGAATGGGGGGGAACCAGGTCTGAGCGGCGATTGTGTAGGATCCAACGGAGTTTGGCTTTTATTCTAAATTCAGTGCGTACTTCCAATAAAGGATTTCTGGTTGCCAACTAAGTTGTGTGATCGGTTACGGTTTGCCTCATCCTTAACTTCTTGCCCATCCATCTACCCTTCTAACAAACATGTTTGAGCATCTACTGAGTGCCAGACTGGCCCTAGCGACACAGCAGAGACAAAACAAAGCCCGCTTCTGGAGGAAGAGACCCCTGCCCCACCTCTTCTGCCTGGGAGACCCCTTCAGGCCGCCGGCCCTGAGACCCCGCGCCTGGTACCCGCGGCCGCCAGGTGGCGCTCTGCGCCTGCGTATGGGCCGCCGCTGGAGGTCGCGGAGCGGAGACGAGACCCCCGCCGGGAAAGGCAGCGGATCCCGGGCACGGCCGGCACCGCAGGTTGTGTGACTTTGGGTTTGACCTGCCTGGAGATGAGCTAATCCCGCGATATAATAGACTCCGGGGAGATAGGAAAAATGGCTGCAGCGCTATCTGCGTCGCCATGGGGACCATCGCGGGCGGGGCGCGAGGCTGGAAAAATACAGCCTTTGTCGGCGGCGCGTGTCACTCACCGCGCGCGGTTCCCCGGGCCGCAGGGCTCGGGTCTCCCTAACCCCAGTCCAGAGTGGGGGAGGCTCTGGGACCCCTGGCAGGACGTGCCACTGAGGCGGGTTAGGATCTCTGGGTGTTCCCAAACTTCTCGGGAGAACCCGCTCCCTTACGCACCCCGTTTTCTGTCACAAGCAGTCCTGTTACAGGGCACATCCCACTCCATTGTGACGTCTATCACACCCACACACACCATTCTCTCTGCTTGGCTATTCCTTCCCCAAGCTCCAAGGGGGCCCCAGCTCGTGTGTTCCCCCTCGAGCCTACACATGCAGGCGCAGGGACAGCCCCCAAGGCCGCGCTTGCCCCTCTTGCAGAGCACCCGGGCACAGCTGGGCAGAGATTCTCAAGGAAACCGCCACCCTCACGCAGATCCGTGCACACACCAGGGCACACACTGGGGCGAACACCGACACCTGGCCCTTCACTCCGGGCAGTCACAGGTGTGCATGGATGCACATGCTTATTAGCATGCATGTCCCTAAAACACTTGAGTGCGACGGGACACCCGCAGGCACGGTACATTCAGGAGAGTAACACACTCATGCCTGAATAAACACACGCTACCTCCAGTGTGCACTCCTAAAGGGCTTCTTGGAGGCAGACACATTGGGTCACTCACAATCCACACATCCATCACACTTATACACAGGGGCTTGCACATCCACTCCTTCACACACGTGGTTACCTCCCCTCCCCCCCCCCCCAGTGACATGCACGCTCACACACTCCTGTGCAATGCCCCTTCCTCTGTGCATCCTCAAAGAGCCTCATCACCAGGCACTCACAGCACACACGCCCATCACCTGTGTGCGCATGGGCTTGCACACGTGCACTTCTTGTAGCACACTTGTTTGACATACCCGCATGCACATCAACACCCTTGCTTGCTCAGTGCCCATCCACTGGCACACCCACATGCCCAACCAAAGAGGCGGGCACACTGGGGCGCACATTCGGGTCTCCCTCTCCCCCCACCTCCACCTTGCAGTCTAGCAGTGCCGCCGCCGCCGCCGCCGGGCGCCTGGCGTGCCCCCCGTGGACTGCTATCTGCCTGCCCATCAGCACGCGGATCTGCGGTGGTAAATGATGCATTCGATGGCGGGCGCATTTGTTGTGCGCGCTCTGAAAGGGCTCCGATAATCTGGAAGGCAGAGATAAGGAACACCATTTATTCCGCGGCACTTTGGAAACAATTCCCAGCCCTGTACAACCCCATTCTCGGGCAGCCTCCAGCAGCCGGGCAGATAACGATTGGCTATTCATTATCTTCGCTGGGAACAAAGATTAGCCGGCCGAGATGAAAAATTACCCGGGACAGCGGCGCAGCCCCGCGCGGACCCCCCGCCCGCCTTCCTCACCTCCGCAACCCCACCCGGCCCGCTGGCTCTGCACTCGTGCCCTCCCGGCCCGCCCGCCACCTGGCACTCGGTCTCCCGTGCTGCCGTGGCGCTCGGCACTGCTGAGCCCCTGGCCGGCTCTCTATCTCCGTTTGTCCTTCCTGCCCAGACCGTCTCCCCGTCCCCACTTTCACTCTTCTTTCTGGGGCCCTTTCTCCTCCCCATTGCCCTATTGTCTCGTTTCCCTCTCTCTCCTCTCTCCGTCCATGTTCTTTTCCAGTTAACACTTTAGCTGCTTTTGTTCCAATCTCCCTAACCCTTTTTGCCACTTTTTAGTTGTTTGTTTCTGTCTGTCCCCGGGTGCTCCCCCGACCCCTCCATCCCCCCCCCCCGCTCCCCCCGCAGTGTCTGTGGCCCTTACCACTGTGGAGTTTTAAAACCCGTCCTTTGGTCTTCCTGTCTCATCCCTCTTCCTGGGTCTCCACATCTCTCAATCCACCCACACTCCTTACGGCCCCCACCTCCAGGCCCCCCACCGCCTGCCCTCTCAAAGCCATGTTCCTGACCAAAGATCGAGGCTGGGAGGCTCCAGCCGGTTTCGGCCAGCCCGGTGCAGCAGGGAGCCGTCTTGGGTGGGTGATGTGAGACCTGGAACCCACCGCCCCTGAGGAAACAAGACAGAACTGCAGGAGGCCCTGCAGATACTCAGGCCCTGCTGGACTCATGGGGGGAGGGAGGGTGGTGCCCCTACCCCAGGACTGGCTCCCTTGTGCCCTTCCCCAGGGTGGCTGGATGCCCTGGGAGAGGGTGGTCTCGGGGAGGCCGCCTCATTAGAGCAGTTATTCAGCATGGCGCTGGTGTTAGGAGATAAGCCTTATCAACTCATCTCCCCCTCCCACAGACGGACAGAAAGTGCCCTGGCAAATGACACCCGGGAGCTCCACTGGCTGCCTGCCCTGCTGGTTAGGGAAGGTGCGGATGGCGGGTGATCCGAGAAGACACACATACTGTGCGTCACCCAGGGACACACTCCTCCACAGACACAGACACAGGGTAACACTAGGTAGAAAAACACTCACAGTTGAAAGATATATTCATACACATAGATCCCCACACCCAACATACACAAACACCCACCCCAACACACATCAGTTCATACATGGAGCTATAACAGATATGCAGACAACTTGGATATACTCTCCATCCTCCCTGGATACACTATCCATCCTCCCACCATCAGTTCAAAGGTACAATGATACATACCCATACCTATGCTGTTAAAGACACACACACACACACACACACACACACACACACACTCCCTGATTCACAGATACAGGATACCCAGTGACTGACCCACACAAGGACACATACCAATTTATAGACAAACACTTGGAAATATCCACTTCCTATTACATGATTCATGGGCACAATGGTCTCACAGAAACACAGCAGCAGGAACATATATCCAGTTCCACAGACTGACTCTCCTGTGTGCACACGTGGGGACACACTCTGAAATAGCCACACACAATACACAAACTCTCAGGGACCCCTCATGGCCTCCCAGGGACCCACAATACACAGACTCAATGCACAAGCTCTTGGGGACCCATGGAAAGAAATGGATGTGCTAATATACTCAGTTTTGCAGACTTCCCACGTGCTCACAAATGCTCAGCCACATATGGGCACTCAGGACAGATATTCTCCCACAGGCATGAGCACATACACATGCAACAGTCACCGCCAGCCTCAGACAGCTGGGGGGGGCGGCGGGGGGCAGAGACACCCCTCTCCAGGGCACACCCTTGCTTTCCTAGGACCACAGACTTCTCCGTCCTACCAAAGCCACTTTCTCTTTGGGCCCAAGATCCCTAGACCACTTTCTCTCCTGGGCAGCTGGAATGAGCAGGGAGGGATTGGAGGTTCCATTTCATGGTAGAGGCTCTGGAAGTTAAAGGACTAGCTCACGAACCCAGGAGCCTTCACGGGGTGAAGACCCCCACACCCTAACTCCTCCACACCATCTTCCAAGGACAAGCCCTCTACTCCCTCCCTCCTCCCTCCTGTGCGAGGAGGTGCCTTACACTCCACTCCCAAAAGGCTTTTGTCTGCTCTGCAGTGGGGGGTTGGGGAGGGGTATAGGTGGGCAGGGTAGGGAGAGGGAAAGTGACTATACTTAGCCAGAGCCAAATCAGCCTGGAAGTAAGGGAGGTGGTGTGCCGGAGTGTTGCGTTACCTTTGAGTGTGAGCACGTGTGCATGTCGGCGTGACCCAGATCTCCTGGCCGAGGATGTCCACGAAGCCACAGCTGTGTGAGCTCACACGTGTGCACAAATGTGTGTGTGTGTCTTTCAAAACATGACTGGAAGTGTGTTGGAGAAGGCGGAGCAGGCATCTGTGTACGATTGCGCGGGGCCAGGGTCCGAGAGGGCCCCGGGGAGACTCTCCGAAGAGAGATGTCGGGGCTTTCTGAGCGGGCATCCCTCTCAGGGGTGCGAGTGCGTGTGTCCCCGCGAAGTAAGCGGTCTGGAGTATGGGCGCGTAGGGAGTGTGCGCCCTGAGTGCCAGCCAGCCTCCACCCGCGGCAGGTCTCTGGACTAGGGAGCCGGGGAGCAGACCCCAGCACCCTCCTACCCCCTGCGGTGCTCCCGCCCTCAAAGTGCTGTCGAAATAAAAAGCAGCGGTCGCTGTGGCGCGGGGAGGGAGAGGCGGCGGGAGAGGTAGGGAGGCCTGCGCGGCCAGGGCTCGCCGCTCAAGCCTGTCTCCAGGCTGCTGTCGCCTCCATCCCAGCCGGCCCGCGTGGGCCACCGAGGGACAAAGCGGTCCGCCAGCACCACGCGGCCGCTCGGCGCACGGCCCAGGCCCTGCTCGGGAACGGCGGCGGCCCGCGCCGGGGCCGGCGGGCCCACCTAACCACGCATCCCGCTGCGCGCCCGGCTCCGCTTTGACCCCGTCCGCCCGGGGGCGCCGTCCGCCGCACCTCGCTCGGTAAGTCCCCTGCCTCTGCCTGACCAGGGGCCCTTCCAGCCCCCACCAGGCTCGACCCACCGGCCCCTAATCGCACGGTGTTCCTGGCCCGGTGGCCCCTGACACGCGGTCCTCCGGGATCGCCCTACCAGCTGCCCTGCCCACCCAGGTCATAGGGGTCCAAACCGGAGGGAGCCTTTGGGGAGCTGGACACAGCAGGCCCACCTCGGGCCTCTCGCCTTCCCAGTTCTCAGACGGAGCCAGAGGCCTCGGGCCGCGGTTATTCCCAGAGCCTCCCAAAGCGCCCTCCCGGCCCCCCAGCTGGGGCCTTTGTCTCGGCCACCCCCCACCTCCGGGCCGCGGCGGCGGACGTGCCCAAGCCGGGCCGCGGAGCCGCGACTGCACCTGCCCGCCGGTCCCGTGCGCCGGCTTTGCGAGGCTTAACCCGGCTTGCTCCCGCGCGCGCCCCGAGCGCCGCGCCCCGCGGCCCTTTATCCTATGGGGTTGGGGTTCGGGTGGGGGAGATCGCGGGGTCTGAAATCCGCCCCCCTCCGCCCCGCCACAAGCCGAAGTCAGAATCCTTTTAGTGGGATTTCAATGAGAATGGGCCACCGGGGGCTCAGGGACCCGCCGCCGCCGGGGGTGTAGGTGGGGCCTGGACGCCCGGCATTAGAGTCCCTGCTTGGAGGCCGGGCTTGAACTCCAGGTTGCCCCAACGGCGAGGGGAAAGGTCCGGCGTCCAGGGCCCCCGGGTGTGGCCGCCGCTCCTTTCCCTGAAAACACGGAAGGAAATCCGTTGTTTTGGAAAAAGCCACGTCCCTCGGCCGGGGTCGGGAACGTCTGGCGGGGAGCTCTGGGTCTGCGCAGGCCCTTCGCGCTGGGACTCGTTTATGAGCCGGCAGGATCCGAGAAGGAGGTAGGCCGGCGCGGCTGCCCAGGCGTCAGTCCGGAGAGCGTTTCCCAGCCGCGCTGACAAATTGCAAACAAATTGACTCTAACGAAACGGATTTACCAGTTGTCTGTGCGGCCGCGCCACGCCGCTCCGAGTGAACTGTGGCTGTCCGTGGACGGGACAGGCTCAGCAGGACCTCCTGGGGAAGCCGCGGCTTGGATGGAGGGTTAGCGAGGAGATGCAGGATTTCCCAGGAGCCTGTACCCCAGGTGCGGAGACCTCGGGACGTCGGCCCCTATCCGTAGGATTCAAGGGGCCCAGAAGACGGATAGGATGAGAGCCAGCATGGAGGCCAGAGCGGAGGGAGCCATCGGATTTGGGGGCTGGGAGTGAAGCTCAAAGGACAGTAGGGGCTGTTGGAGCCCTGATTCCCCTATTGGAGGGCCAGCAGTGACCTGAACAGGTCTGAGGCCGGGCCCTAGAGGAGACGTCTGAACCCCTCTGGCTAAAGAGGCCCCCACTTCCTTCACAGAACCCCTCAAGACGCGTTGCTGGTGTGGGGCTGGGAGGTCGCTGTGTGGCAAATTAAATATCCCTATAGAAGGCAGTCCCTAAGCAAATGGATTTCTTTGAACCCCCCCAACCCCCAGCCCCTCTCACTGCCAGCGAATTAGGTGTCCAGAGGAAAAGGCGAGAAGAACTGGATTACAAAGAGGGCAAACTTATGGTCCCAGAGGGGCCGCCTCTGATACGCGAAGTTTAAACAAAGGGCGCCCGGGAAAGGGCTACGTGGGGCCGGTAAAACCGGGGCAGCCACAGCCCGACCCAGGCAAGTGAGGCCCTACGGACCAGGCTTCGGATCCCTCCTTCCCAGCTCTCCCCGAAAGCATCTCGGGCTGTGCCGACCCACACACTTCGCTGGGGGCACCTCGGGTCACGTGGAAAGGCGTCAGAAAATTCAGTTCTGCTGTTGCGCTTTCCCGGTCCTTCGGAAATCTTGTTTCCATGCAACATCTGAGAGCGATCAAAAGGCAGCCGCCCCGCATTCGCAACAACTCTTGAGAACGAACAACAACAAAAAAACACACCAAACCAAACCAACAAACCAACCCGAAAAAAGCAAAAACGGGAGCGTGTCCCCCTGAAGGTGCCCAGGCGTCCGAGGCCCTGAACGGAAATAAATCTGCCCTCCTCGGGCCGACCCTGCGGTTCCCGAGGGCTGCCCTGGCCCGCCTGAGCCGTTGGTTTGGGCAGAAGTGACAGGATGGTCTCCGCTGCCTAGTGAGCAAGGCGTCTGGCCGGTGTCGGTCTGTCTGTCTGGCCTAGGCAGCCGCGCAGAGCAGTCCCCTCTATAGGTCCGCTGGGCGGCCCGCTGCTGGCGCCGCGCTGTTCTCTCCCAGGCGGGTTCGTTCCTGCGGGAGAGCACAGCAGTCCCGCGTCCAACGCAGGCAGGCGCTCCAGTGCAAGGGGAGGCCCCGGCTGCCTGCCTACCTGCCTTTGGGGCCTCAGGAAACCCGGCGGGGCTCCCTTTTCCCTTTTTCCTTTAGGCCCGGATAGCGGGAAGGGAGGCTGGTGCGATCTCCTGAGGCCCCTGCTCAAGCATCGCTTAACTGCCCTGCTCAGCTCCTCTGCAAGGCGATTTTCTGAGCCGCCGAGCAGGGTAATTAAATCCCCGCCCGCGCTCCGTTCTGCGCTCGGCCGGCGGGTAGCCGCTCCGGGAGGCGGCCGGCCCGGCCGGTCACCTCCACCCTGCGGTGTCCGGGACGCTGCCCCGGAGGGTCTTCGGGCTGCTCCGGAGGAGCTGGAAGCGGAGCTCGCGGCGAGCAAACTGCGGACCCACCCCACTGGGGGGTAATGTGAACTGCGCCTTTGGGAGGAAAAGTCGAATTACCTGCTTTTCCAAACGCTCCGAGCGGCCACCTCCCTGCGAACCGAGGCGCCGATCACGGCCCCGAGGGAAGCTTCCGTTCCACCCCGGCGTTAATGGCCCCGTGGCCGGCCAGCGGGCCGGCGTCCTCTCCCGCCGAGTCCCGGATTCGAGCTCGAGGGGGGCAGCTTGCCGGACCCGGGCGGCGATCCCTGGGGTTGCCTTGTCTTTGAGAAGCTCCCGCTAGGCTCCAGGGTCACAAATCAGGCTCGAGGCTTGGCGGCGATCGCGTTTTACGCGTTGATGAAGAATCGCAAACTAAAGATAAGGAGGAGAAACGGACGGACGGAGAGACAGCGGGTCCGGGTCAGACCTCGCGCGTTGCTGGGAGGCCACTCACCTGCCGGCCGCGGCCGTGGAGGCCCGGGGCCCGCGGGCGCCCCCGCTCCCGACCCCGGCGCGTCCGACCCGGCGGGCGCCGGCTTCCTCTCCCGCGGAGCCGAGTTCCTAGAAGCCTGGGCCCCGCGCGCGCCGGAACGGATGGGAGCGGAAGGCGCAGCGGCCGGTCGGGGCAGGCGGGTCTCCAAGGGCTGAGACGCGCCGGTTCCCAGCCGGATGGGGCTCCGAGCCCCCCTCCCGCTCCTTTACCTGCGCCCCGGCGAGACCCAGAGGCGGGAGGAGGCCCCTGGTCCCGGCCCGCGACCCTTGGGCGCTGCCCACAGTTAGCCCGAGAGGGAGACGGAGGCGCGCGCGTGGATCTGGGCCGGGCCGGGCGCCCCCCGAACCGAGGGGACCGAGGGCTTTCCTCCCTCTCGGATTATTAAAAAGTTCATTTCCTGGCGAATCGGGTGACGTCAGGGGCCCGGCGTCGCGGTGGCGGGGCCGCCCGGCCGAAGAAGCCGCCTCCAGTTACCCAATTACCGACTGTCAATCCTGCCGCCCCTCCCCCCTTCCCGGGGGTGTCCCGGACCCCGCCCTCCCCCTGCCCCGGACCCACCTGGGATCCCTCTGGCCATCTACCGTGAGAGCCGTGGACCCGGCGAGAGAAGAGGAGCTGGAGGACGTTGCATACTCCCCATGACCCTCGCACTTAAGTCCCCCCAAATTTCTTTGTTCCCGACCCCCTCCTCGGCCATAGGCTCCCTGGGAGCCTCGGTCTTTCCAGTGCAATGGGAGAAAGCCGGGGGATTTGTGCACCGGGCCCACTCGACCCACTGAGCTGGATGTCTGGACTGGAGGTGTGTGGGGAGCGGTTCCAGGTGACGCGGGGGCCGGAGTTCTCCCTCTCCCCAGGGGCCGCCTTAGGGGACCCCGGGGAGAAAAATGCCTCTCCTGCCCGAGGCGTCTCCTTCGAGCCGGCGCCGGCGCCAGTCCCGGTCTCCGCGGCCTCGCCTCGGGCAGTTCGGCCTGTTGGTCTTCGAAGGCCACGCCCGGGAAGGGGACCCCTCCTCCCCTTCTTGGAGCTGCTGGCCAGGCCACCTCCACCGGGTCAAGCACAGTCCTGAGTGGCCTCGTACCCGAAGCCCAGGTGCCCATTGGGATCCCACGATTCATATTCATGCCCCTCAGCGCCCCTGCTGTCCCGCAGCTGTCTCCCCCCGCCCCGCCCCAGCCCCAGAGTTGGGGGACGGAACGGTCTGGGTAGGTAGTTGGACTTGGACTGGCCACGTTCGGCCGTCAAGGAGGTGGGATCCGAGAATGTGGAAGGGCTGGCCTCCTGGGGCGGAGGACACCCGGACACCCAGAGCGCGCACCACAGGGCTCCTGCGGAGGGGGCCCCCGCTGGAGGCTAGTTCCTGGAGGGGGTCCCAGAGGTTAGGGGGTTCGGGAGTGTCCGCACTCGGAGCGCAGCGGCCCGGTCAGCCTGCGAGGTGAGGGTCCTGGCGGGGGTGCGAGGGCTGGGTGGGGGGGGCTGCAGGGGCCGCGGGGAGGGCGCTGGGAGGGGACCTGAGGGAGGAGGGGGCCCGCCGGCGGGTCAGTCCGGGAGTCCGGCAGGCCCGGTTGAAGGCACAGCCAATGGGGGGCGGAGGCTGGGCGGCGGGTGGCGGTGATTGGCTGGCGCGGGCTTCTTAGGCGTGCGCGGCCCCCGCTTCATGTCTGTGCTGGAGTCGGAGCTGGCGCCAGGGCGGCCGGAGGATGCCGAGGGGCCGGAGCCGGGCGGGCCAAGGGCCGAGGCTCGCGCTGTCCCCCGCGCCTACCCAGTGAGCCACGCCAGCCGTCTGAGCGCTGCCTCTGGGCCCTTCACCCCCGGCTCCCGCGGTGCTCCCCCCTCCCCCAGGCCGCCTCCCTCTCCCCGTGGCGCTGCGTGTGTAAGTTTGGGGTGCGAAGGCTGGCTGGGGGTGTGGGGCGCGCCAAGCTCGGGGAGGTCTCTGCGGGAGCTGGAGGCCGGGGTGGGGCTGCGGGTGACTGCCTTGGTGCGCCCCGGAGAGGTGCTGATTGTGCTGCCTGGGGAGTGCTCGCGGGAGGGGGACCGGCTCTCCGCCGCTGGGGCTGCGTGTGCGTGTTGGGGGTGGGGGACACAGTCAGTAAGTGTGTGTGGCGCCAAGTGTAGGTGTGTGCGTGTCGCTGGGATCATGTGCCCAGTCCTGATCTCCAACTTTTAGCCTGTTTCTGTGTGAGTGTACAAGGAAGGTGGGGGTTCAGTGTGAGTGTGTCCAAAGTGCGACCGTGTGCATGTGTGGGGGTAACGAGTGCCGGGTCCCGTCTTCGTGTGTGACCCGTGTGCACGGGTGTGTGGCCGTGGAGCCGGCGGCCACCGTGTGAGTGTGCGTGGCTGCACCCGCTTCCTCACCTTCCTTTCATTTTGAGCTTTGAGCTTTCCTCCCGCCCGAGGCTGGTCGGCGGCGGAACTCCGCTGGGTGGTGGGTGAGCAGCCCACGGGACACTGCACGACGGGACTTTGGGGGTGTCGGGCTGGGGCTGCGTTCCTCATGCCCCTTCCGTCGTGCAGGGCCGCTGCCGCCTCCGCCCCAACCCGAGCCTCCGCCACCCGCCACCCGCGATGGAGGTGGCGCCGGAGCAGCCGCGCTGGATGGCGCACCCGGCGGTGCTGAATGCGCAGCACCCCGACTCGCACCACCCGGGCCTGGCGCACAACTACATGGAGCCCGCGCAGCTGCTGCCCCCCGACGAAGTGGACGTCTTTTTCAACCACCTCGACTCGCAGGGCAAC
This sequence comes from Cnephaeus nilssonii, assembly GCF_951640355.1. Classification (NCBI taxonomy): domain Eukaryota; kingdom Metazoa; phylum Chordata; class Mammalia; order Chiroptera; family Vespertilionidae; genus Cnephaeus; species Cnephaeus nilssonii. The sequence continues at coordinate 66,219,683 of NC_137082.1, read as the reverse complement.
CCCTACTACGCCAACCCGGCCCACGCGCGGGCGCGCGTCTCCTACAGCCCCGCGCACGGTGAGCCCATGGCGGTGGGTGACGGGAGCTCTGGCGCCGCGCGCCGGGCGCGGAAGGGGAGGAGGGCCGGCTGCCTGCTTCCCGGATGTGGGATCCGCAGGAATCGGAGCGGCTGAGAAATCGGGGCGGGAAAGGTGGAGGCAGCGGCCTCTTGGGCCCCACAGGGTTTCTGCCCATTTCCAACGGGCCCTGGGGGTTCGCGCTAGGCCTTGTCCATGCGGGTCCTTCTGTGTCACTCGTCCTTCAACGCCGGACTGACATTCCTGGTTTTTGCCGGTTGTTACAGTTCAGGCTGTCTTTGGGGCGGGGGTTACTGCTGGTGGCTTTGTGTGTTGTGGCCCCGTGTACCCGTGTCCTGGCTGGGCCCGCACCCTCCGCGTCCTAACCCCTCTCCCTCTCCCCTCAGCACGACTCACCGGGGGCCAGATGTGCCGTCCACACTTGTTGCACAGCCCGGGGCTGCCGTGGCTGGACGGGGGCAAAGCAGCCCTCTCGGCGGCCGCGGCACACCACCATAACCCCTGGACCGTGAGCCCCTTCTCCAAGACGCCGCTGCACCCCTCAGCTGCTGGAGGCCCTGGAGGCCCCCTCTCCGTGTACCCAGGGGCGGGGGGCGGGAGCGGGGGAGGCAGTGGGGGCTCGGTGGCCTCCCTCACCCCCACTGCCGCCCACTCGGGCTCCCACCTTTTCGGCTTCCCACCCACGCCGCCCAAGGAAGTGTCTCCTGACCCCAGCGCCACCGGGGCTGCCTCCCCAGCCTCCTCCTCCGCAGGGGGTAGTGCTGCCCGGGGGGAGGACAAGGATGGCGTCAAGTACCAAGTTTCCCTGGCCGAGAGCATGAAGATGGAAAGCGGCAGTCCCCTGCGCCCAGGCCTGGCCGCCATGGGCACCCAGCCTGCCACGCATCACCCCATCCCTACCTACCCCTCCTATGTGCCAGCTGCCACCCACGACTACAGCAGCGGACTCTTCCACCCTGGAGGCTTCCTGGGTGGCCCTGCCTCCAGCTTCACTCCTAAGCAGCGCAGCAAGGCACGCTCCTGCTCAGGTAAAAGCAGGTGCTAGGGACCTAGTGGAAGTGGGGGCAGTTAGTGTTTTGTGGGGTGGTTGTTGGGGTGGGGCAGTGTAGGCTGTGTATAGGAGAGGGGGGCAGTGTCAGTCTCCCAGGTCTGGGGATGCATGATGTCCCTTTCTAAGAGCCCCAAGAGATGTCTGAGAGCCCAGAATGGGGGCGAGGGGGTCCTAAAACATTTGCCTTTAAGTGTTCCTTGTGGCCCCCAAAGTTCACTTTTCTTCCTCATTCCTTACCTTTCCCTCCAAGGCTGGCCAATGCCGGACCAGACCACAGAAGGGGAATTCCCCCTTCCCCTCCCAGAATCTTAAGTGAAAATCCAGTGTGAGAGAATGCAATATGCGGAGGAGAGCAGAGAGGCCGTGTTTATGTGTGTATGTATACGTGTGTTTGTGAGCGTGTACACTCCAAAGGCTCCAGATCTTTAAGGAATCCGGTTCTCCAACTCATTCAGTCCAATCTTGGGATTTCTATGGCTCCTGATCTCCTTGGGAGATTTCCCCAAAGCAAAATTCCAGAACCTGTTCATGCTTCCCGCCCCTGGCGTGTCCTTCACTCTCCCTCCCCGAGGGCTGGCGCGAAGGGATGAAGCTGTAGGTGCCTCTGCCCCTTCGCAGGAGGAGCTGCTGGGGCCACGTTGGATTTGTCCAAGAATCTGGCCTTGGTAGAGCAGAGACCATGGCTAGCGTGGGAGTCCTATCGGTGCATCCTTCCCAATTCTTTTAAGCTGAGGAAAGGAAGATTTTAAAAAACGTACTCCTAAGTCCAGGACCCACCTTTTCTTGCCCATACATATTGACAATTTAGTTAAACTAAATGTGGAAAAATTTCCTGGGTAACATGATGCTAAAGCAGTTACCTTGTTTGATCGCCGAAGCCGCCACCTGCACCCATCTTAGTCTCACTTCGGAGTCCCGGTTCTGCTCAGACCAGCTAGCTGGCCTTTAATTAGTCCTTTCTCCCAAGTTTGTTTTACATTCTATTTGAATTCCAGATGGTCTTTTAACAAAAACAAAACAAACAAAACCAAGAAGCGAACAACAGCAAACAAAACAAAACCAAAAACCAAAAACAACTTAGCCTAAAAACGAAAGGGCGTATTATTTATTTTATTTTAAGGCACAACTTCGATCTGAGTCCTGGACCGAAATGTAGGGCCTCAGCAGAAGAGGGGGTTTGGGGAGAAAGAAGGATGTTACCCTGGACTGAGCAGAAAGGGTAAAGCTGAGGGCAGAGACATGGAGCAGACTCAGTAGGCAGCGGGTGCGGTTGTGGGGGTAGGAGAGAGACAACCGAGAACTAGAAAGGGGGCCGGAGCCCTCTGGGCCAGCCAGGTGATTCCAGTCACGGCCCTGCCATTGACAAAGTTGGTTGTAAATACCCTCTCCTTGTCGTCCGTGCGGAGAACCCCTGGCCCGCTTTCCCTCAGCCCGGTTTCCCTTTCTCCCAGAGAGGGTTTTGAAGAGGGAGATTAGGTCTTCAACTATTCTCTGGACCCAGCTCCTTGGGGGAGCCCCGCCTGGCTCCCTTTCCCCGTCCAGACTGGGACTAAAAGTCACCTCCCCTGAAGCAGCCTGGCCGAGGGGACTGCAGCCGGATCGGCATCCGCTCGCCCACCCACAGTCTTCCGTGACCTTGTTGGTTAAGCAGGCTGGTGTCTCTCCCTGTCCCCCTTCAGAAGGCCGGGAGTGTGTCAACTGTGGGGCCACAGCCACTCCTCTCTGGCGGCGAGACGGCACCGGCCACTACCTGTGCAATGCCTGCGGGCTCTACCACAAGATGAACGGGCAGAACCGGCCGCTCATCAAGCCTAAGCGGAGACTGGTAGGCAGCGGGGCGAGGCGGGGAGCTGGTGCTGGGGAGAAGGCTGGTGGGCGGCACCCTGGTAGCTAACCTGGGCAGGGGCCGACAGTTAATTAAAAAAAAAAAAAAAAAAAGACAACCAAAAACACAAAAAAAAACCAAGAACAACAGAAGCCTTCAAACGCAGATTATTGCCACTTCACATCTTTTATCATTAAAATCACTTGGATGTCCGTTGGGGTTGCCCTTCTCTCTGGCCAGATTTTTTTTTTTTCAGGCCAGATTTCCTCCTGGGCCGCTCGTCAGGGACCCTCACCCCACCCCGCTCAGGGATACCAAGAGTTGAGCTGTCCAAGGGCCCTGGCCTCTGTTTAACTCTTTTTAAAAATAGGGCCATGAAGTAATTTTCCCTGTGGCTTAGGGCAGCTCTCTCACAATCTCCTCATGCCTATTTAAATAAAACACACCAACCACCAAAAAAACCTGCCCTTTATTATTTTTCCATGGAGACACCTATACTGTGTATTTTCATTTGAGCGATTTAAAAAAAAAATGCCCTTTCGGATCTCCTGCCGGAGTTTCCTATCCGGACATCTGCAGCCTGAAGATAAGGAAACTTCGTGTATCTGTTTCCGGACTCTGCGAGTTTTTAGAGTCTCTCCTCGGCTCAGTCCTGCCTCTCGCTGGGCTGTTTTGAAATTTCTAATATGCTCCACTTTGCAAATAATGTGTAAAATGCTAAGAATAATAAATATATTTTTTCAGGGCGAAGTGATTTATGAGGCTTAAATCACTCTCGCCGCTTTGGGGGGCCCCTTTTTTCCCCCTGCAGTGAGGGCGGGGTGAGGGCCCGCGTAGGGATGGAGGCTAAAGTGTTGGCCCCTGAGTCAGAATTCCAGCTTCAGGCTGCTTACTCACCCTCCCCCCGCCCCGCTCTGAGACTGCAGTCCATAGCCCCCCCCCCCCCCCCCCCCCGCGGCCATTCCAGCCTCTGCTGGGCCTGGCCCCCCACACCCACCCCTGCTGCCTGCCCTTCTCTGTGACTGTGCGGCTGGCACTGGTTGAACGGGGAGAAGGAATCTACTTTCTTGGATAAAGACTGTGTGGCCTTCTCTTGGAAGCCTTTCACTCCCTTCTCCAGAAATCAGACACTCATTGCCCGACCACCTCTGTCCTGCATTCCTTGAGGGCCTGGGGGCGGTTAGGACTTTGAGGTTTGGGGTACAAGGGGTTGAATAGAAAGACCAGCATTGTCCAGTAAACCTACAATGATGGAAATGTTCTAGGTCTGCACAGTCCACTAGGGTAACCTCCAGCCCATGTTGTGACTGTGGACTCCTTGAAATGTAGCCAGTGCAATGGGAGAAACAGGATTTCTACTTTGATGAAGTGGAAATTTAATCTAGTAGTCACATGTGGCTAGTAGCTACTGTGTTGGACAGCTCGGCTTGACTGAGACACCCGAAACATTTTACATCTCCACCCTGGGCAGCCACAGGGTCCACACACCCCTCCCCCCACCCCTGCCCTGCCTTGCCCTCAGGCAGGACACTGACCGCCCAGAATTATGGATTTTGAGGGGAGTCCTGTGGGAGGAGACAGAAGCAGCTCCAGACCCAGGGACTCTAGGAGGACCAAAAATAAAGAGCACTTCTCAGGGGCCTCAGTTTCCCCATTTATAGAGTCAGATTGTTTGGTGAATCCAGGAGGTAGTTGATTTTCCCTTCCAGCTCTTGAAACCCTGTTGATAGATCAGCCTTCTGAGTGTCCTTTATTCTAAAGCTCTGTGATTGCCGAGATCTCGAATTCTACATGTCCACAGCTCTGAGGTGCCTCAACTCTCCTTAGGGATTTAGGCTCCTCAGCTAAGTCAGTGGGGGCAGGGTGGGGGTGGGGCAAGGGTCAGGGAGGCTGGTAGAGGTGGGGCGTGGGAGCCCAGCCTGCTGACGCTGCCCCTCCCCTCCCAGTCTGCTGCTAGGAGAGCCGGCACCTGTTGTGCAAATTGTCAGACGACAACCACCACCTTATGGCGCCGAAACGCCAATGGGGACCCTGTCTGCAATGCCTGTGGCCTCTACTACAAGCTGCACAATGTAAGTCCGCCCCGCCGCCCTGCCCCACCCCTCCCCAGGGACCGCTGCTCTTTGTGCTGCCAGGCCGAGGCCCCAGCCACTCTGCAGCTTGGCGTGGCTTGGGAAAGCCCTGGGCTCCAGAGGGCTCCCATCAGGGGGCAAGCTGGCTAGAGGTGTGTTCTCCACAGCAGGCCCAACAACTCTCTCTGTTTAAAACAAAAGGGGGGAGTGTTTTGGTTTTGTAGTTGGGGAGGCAGTGCTGGAATTTAGGGGGCTCAGTGTCCATCAGGGTACAGGTCAGCCTCACCCAGTGCTGAGTGCCCTTCCTGAAACTGTGGCAGTGCTGGTGGCAGGACTACGTGGGCTTCTGGAGGTGGGGGTCCCAGCCCAGGCCTGCCTCTGCCCCAAGCCCGAGTAGCGGGTAGGGGGGTCTTGCTCTGGGAAGGGAACTTGACTCCCTGAAGGCTTTGTGGTTGCCCCCAGGTGAATAGGCCACTGACCATGAAGAAGGAAGGGATCCAGACTCGGAACCGGAAGATGTCCAACAAGTCCAAGAAGAACAAGAAGGGGGCAGAGTGCTTCGAGGAGCTGTCCAAGTGTATGCAGGAGAAGGCCTCCCCCTTTAGCGCCGCCACCCTGGCTGGACATATGGCACCTGTGGGCCACCTCCCACCTTTCAGCCACTCGGGACACATCTTGCCCACCCCAACACCCATCCACCCCTCCTCCAGCCTCTCCTTTGGCCACCCCCACCCATCCAGCATGGTGACCGCCATGGGCTAGGGACAGCCCTCCACGAATGGACAGATGGATGCAGAGGAAGGCGGCCTGCAGCTCAAGGCTGGGTGCTCCACGGCTGGGTGAACCAAAACCTTGCCTGTCTGCCCTTCCCCAAAGACTGATGCCTCTCCTGGCAGCCCAGCCCGAGCCCCACGCGGCCCCACCTGTGGGCGCTCTGCTCAGCAGTCGCCGGTCACTATGAAGATTCTTACTGGGGCTGAGAGGTGGCCTCAGCCCAGCTGCTACCCAGGTGGGGTTTCCATCACGGACAATTGTTTGGAGAGCAGAAAGGACAACTTTATGTCTTAAGAGAGGAGGAGGGGGTAGGGGACAAACAAAGGAAACCATTTTTAGAAGGAAAAGGGAGTAGGCAGAAATAATTTATTTCGCTCTTGTTTCTCACAAGGACTGGGAGAGGTCTGAGCTGCCCCAGATGCTCCTGGTCTTCCTCAGCTTGGCCTGTCATCCACTTGCCGGGGCTCTGAGGGCAGATCTGTGAGGGACTTAGCCCCCACCTTCTCCTGGGGCTTCCGGCTCTGAAATGCTGGACCCCAGGCTGGGCCTCGCCAACCTAGAGGGGTCATGGCCTACGGGAGGCTGAGCCAGTGCGTGCCCTGCTGACGGGCCCTGGAGGGCAGAGACAATCACAGTCCTACACAGATTCCCAGGCCAGGGCTGGGTCACAGGAAGGAAACCACGTTTTCTTGAGAGGGGAAATGTCTCCCAGCACGCTCCCCTGGCTCTGAGGCTGGAGCTGGTGTGGCCTGTGTCCCCTTCACAGCCGAGCTACCGCCTGCCTCCTCTGCCAGGTGGACCCCTGTATATACATCCTTTTTCTGCTAACCCCTCGACCCCCTTCCCTCCCACTATGAGACAAAAGAAAAAATATTTTAAAAGACTGCATAAGCTTAACTCGCTGATGAGTTAGTTGTTTTATTTTTAAACTCTTTTTGGGTCCAGCCAAACGTACTTTGCCACAGAAGCCTTTCTTATGGAAAGGAATAAAACCTACAAATCCAGACTGTAGCTTCGCGATTATTTTTGGAAAAGTTCTTGGATCCCATAGCCCTAGAATGGGAACTGGGGACCAGGGACGGGGCCTTAGCTGCTCTTGGCTTCTGGGGGCTGGTCTGGCAGGTGGCAAAGGCAGGAGCTGGGGGTGAGTCAGGGCCAGGACCTAAGGAGAGGCCATGAACCTGCTGGGGTCCCAGGAGACCTGGGTTCTGCTCTGCTTTGCTGTGGCTGGCTGGATCCTTCCCAAGGTACAGCTGTACATAACCCGGCCTGAGCTTAGATTCTGTATGGGGTGGTGGTGGGGTGTGGCAGCTCGAGAGGGCCGTGCCCAGGAAGAGGATTGTGCTGATGTAGTTGACCAAGTGCAATATGGGCCGTTGATTGCTGCTGGGGGCACCACCACCAGAAGTAACTTATTTTGGACTAGCATCCACATAAGAAGAATCGGCAGTATTTTCTGTTTTTATGTTTCATTTGGCTTGTTTTATTTTGGATTAGTGAACTAAGTTATTGTTAATTATGTACAACATTTATATGTTGTCTGTAAAAATTATATGCTATCCTTCTATTCCTGTTAATAATAAAATACTTTTTGTGAATACTTCTGTCCTGTCTTATGGACTCCTGGAGCAACCGAGTCCCAGGCATGGAAATTAGCAGTCAAGCTGAACTGCTTCTATAGCCCAGTGATTTGGAGGGAAAAACTGGAATGAGAGCTGGGGCCCTATCTGGCTGGGACTCGGATAGTCTTCTGAATTGCTTCCATGTGAATTTCCTCATTATTACCTATCTGGGGGTGCTGGTGGCTGGGTGGATACTGGAGAGGCTCAGGGTGGCTGTGGCTTCTCTGGCCTTTGGTCCACACACTGATCCTTTTTTTGAGGGCTCAATTGGGGCTCTTACAGACTCAACAAGAACTGACCTCACATTCACTTCCTCTCAGGTACTGATCAGTTTTTGTTTCTGAGCTAGCTGGTCACCAATATTCCCATTCATTGACAAACCTGATTACTAATGTATTTGATCACTGATGTCATTGATTTCTGTCTTCTTTCATCAATTATGTTGGTCAACAGAGATAGCCATGACTAATATTCAATGGTCAATGATAATGTCAGTGAATCAATGACAATCACACCAGAGCCTATGATCATAGACATCTAATTACTACCAACTGATCACCATTACTTAATTACCAATACTTCATCAATGCCTGTGATGGATGCTGTGTCTGAATACTGACATCACAAAATGTGATCACCAGTGTCTACCGTGACTGCTTGCTCACCAGTATATGTGTGGTCATGAATATCTCTTATCACCAATGTTTCTGATCAGCATATCTGTTCAACAATATTTCTATTCAATGTGTCTGTCTGCCAATGTCTCTGATGACCACTGTGTCCGCAGTATTTCTATCTACCATGTCTGTGATCACCACTGTGTCTTACCACCTAAGCATCAAGGTGTTGCTCACTCTGTTACTAATGCTCTAGGTTATCAAGAAGTATGATCACCGTTGTCATTGATCAATGTTTTTCTAATCAATGATAGATGAGATCACACTTATATAATCTCTGATCATACTATTTCTCATCACCAATGTCTCTTTAACAAAGTGTTTGGCCACTTGTCTCCAATCACCAACAATGTCACTGACCATCGAAGCCTCTTATTATCAAATTTTCTGACTATTAATGTGATCATGAGTGACTCTGGTTACCAGTATCCTTAACTGGTCAATGATGATTACCACAGTCTCTAGTGTCCAAATCAGTGATTGCTGAATTTATTTATCTTCCAAGACCCCCAGGACCAATGTTTCTTATACCATTGATCACCTGTAGTACTGATCACCAACCTTCCTTGTCATTGGAATCACCAGTGACCTGTGTCTCTGGTTATCAAATTCTCCAGTCATTGATGCTGTTGATCCCCAGTAGCTCACACACCACCAAGATCCCTGGATGTCTTCAGTTATTGAATCTTATCACCAATAGCTCCTCTACCATTGGTCATCAAGAACATGAGCACTAAATGCTTTCATCCTAATGCTTCTGTCACCCACATCCTTGGTCCTTTGTGTTCTTGATCAATGATTGACATAGCCAATTAACAATCATTCTGATCACCAAGATCTCTGAGCACTGCCTCCTGATCCTTCATGTATGACCATTACCCTCTCTGATCATGAATGACATCATTTTCCCATGATTCCACCACTCTAATTACAAGTCACTCTAGCCATGTGTCCCTGATCAATGACACCTTTTGACCCTAGTCATCATCATCTCTGGTCCCTGATTACTAGTGTTTCTAATTGCCAACTTCCTTGTTCCTTGACAGCCTTGATGTCCAGTGGTCCAGGAGGCTTTCTTTTCATTCTTCCTATCCCAGATTGCTGGCGGTGGCAGGACGCTTGCTTGGGGCCGGAGAAACACTGGTCCTGTGAAAGCCAGCATGCCTTCTGTGAAGCTCCAGATGCCCTAGCCTGCAGGTTAGAGTTGGGGGAGCATCCCTGGCACTCTGATTCAGGACATCTCTGCCCCTGGTATGCCACCACTACTTTACCCATGCCCTTTCCCTGTAGAAGAGAAACCTAGAGCATACAGGAACCCACCTGTGAAGCTGGGTGGACACTTGTCTGCCCATTTGAATGCCTGGGCCCTCTCAAGCCTTCTAGAAGCTCCCCTCTTTTCCTTTCCCAGCTCAGAGCATGTTTGCCTCCCTTCTGCCACCTGTAGCCACAGTGAGGGCCGGGATGTCTTTCCTGTGTCCCAGCTCATAACTGCAGGGTTGTGTGCATATATTGTTACGTAATCAAGTGTGTACTGTACACAGGCCTGTTGAATACCTCCTCCAGTCTTATTGCCTTCCTTCTGCCAACCAGCATTTTTAGAGCACCTAGTGCCAAGCACTGTCGAAGGTGCCGAGAGGCAGCCGGCAGGAAACAAGCAGAGTGGATGCCCTGTCTCTGCAGTGTGAGATCCAAGAGGGCAGGCACTGTGTCTGTCTTGTCATTCCTGCATCCAGTTGTCTTTTGTGGGCTTGTGGTAGGTGCTTCCTAAATGTCTGTTGAATAGACTCATTCATTTACCCTACTAATGTTTATTGACCCTATTTGTTCTTGGCATTTGGGTTGGAGAGAAAACACACCAAGATCTTGCTCTGGTGAATCAGCAGGAGCTGTTTCTGACAAAGAGCTGGGGAGGGTTGGGGTGGGGGGAGATTGTGGGATGGTGTTGAGTGGAGAGGGGTGATCTCTAGGAGCAGGGAAAGCAGGCTGACTCTGGCAGGTCCCGGGTCCAAATTTACTGGAAAGCAGTAGGACCAAGCTCAGAGATTTCTGTTACCTCCTCTATAAAAATCAGCTCATAACAATGACTCCCACTGCCCAGAGTCATTGTACAGATGCACAGTTTTGATTTTGTGGCTTCAGGGCTCTCAGGCAGGGCAGGGCAGGCAGGCCAAGCACTGCAAATAAATGGCCATCGTTAGCAAGGCAATGGGTGCCTTTATGATTCGAGGGGCCTGGTGCTAGGGTGCCTGGGGTGGGTTGACCTTTGTTCTATCGTTTGCATCAAAGTGGGGCTGGCTGGCCCAAGGCCTCTTCCCCCTTCTTCCTACCAGGACACTCCAAGCCCTGCTTCTTCTTCCTTTTTTTTTTTTTGTAGGAAGAAACCAAACCCTCTTTGTAATTCTTCGAAACCAGCTCATCCTTCTTCAAAAGTCCCTGCTGTGCTGTCTCCTGGTAACTCACCCCTAGGTTAGGACTGGGAATGGACCCTGCCCCTTGTGAATAGGGTTTGGGAGGAATGCCTGCCATTCACTTGATGGAAGGGAAAGACAAACTCACCTGAGAGGCGGGAAAGAAGGCCAACAGTAGGCTGCTCCCAAAATCAGTGGGCTGTCCTAACTGAGCTTATAATGAGAGACAGGAAATAAGTAATCCTTTGGGTCTTGTTGTTGTTTTAGGCAAAGTGGTTCCAAACTTATCTAGAAAAACTGACAAGACTAGTGGAACAAGTCAGAAAATTAGGGAAAATAAAGTGAGGTGTGTGTGTAAAATGCTTTTTAATACTAAACAAGATTCTATGATCAGAATCATTCAAGCCTGGGGTTCTGCTGTAAGAATCGGTAGATCAATGGCACAGATTTGGGTAAGCCCAAAGCGTAGCTTATTATTTACAAGATAATGGATGATAAAAGAGGTATCCTGAATCAATGCAAGGGTGGAGGGTTATTCAATCAAGCGGAGTTGGAACAACTAGCATCTCGCTGGGTGAACACTTACTCAGAGATTAAAAACCTGCAGCTGTGGCCTTATCCAGCCAGCAGACAGGTTTTGTTGGTGCTGCATGATGTTTTGTAAAAATATAAATGAGTTGCAAATGATCTTAAACGAGGAGATTCACTTAAAGGTGGGCAGAAGGTCAGGCCCCAGGAACTGCGTGTCTGCAGAGCTTTTTTGCCTCTCCCCCCCTCAGGAAGCTCTGCCTCCATCTCTCTCCATCTGGCCCCTATGCCCATGCCTGCTGGGTCTTGGGGACACTGAGTTTGAGTCCTGGCATCATCACACATCTCCTATTACATGTCTGAGATTTATTAAAGAGTTAGTCTTGAAACCAAACACCAACCCACCCAGCTGAATCTCCCAGGTTGGTTCCTCCACAGAGGTACACTGCAAAACTCAAGGTTAAGTTCAGCCTTCTAGGAATCAAAGAGAGAAAAAAAGAAAAGAAAAAGTATTGAACGTGCAAGATGAAAAAGCTTTTGCAGTGGGGAGGGAATGGTGGGATAATTTGGAATAGTGCTTTTGTAACGAGCTCTGAGATAATTCCATTTTCAAGACTTGAATGTTGAGTTATCATCCAAATGCCTTTAACAAGAAGCTCCCATACAAAGATGTTCAGGACATCATTATTTATAAAACGGAGAGATTGTATACAACCTAAATGCTCAAAAAAGGGCATGATAAGAAAATAGTCACAAAAGAATTGAGTACAGGTACTTGAAAATATATTTGCATACCCATGTTCATAGCAGCATTATTCACGGTAGTCCAAAGGTGGCAATAATCCAAGTGTCTATCTGTGAATGAATGGATAAACAAAATGTGGTCAATCCATGCAATGGAATATTATGCAGCCCTAAAAAGGGAGGAAATTTTGACACATGCTACAACATGGATGAACCATGAGGACATTATGGTAAGTGAAATGAGCCAGTCCCAATAGGACAAATAAAATATGATTCCATTTATATGAGGCTCTTAGAGGAGGAGTCAAATTCATAGAGACAGAAAGTAGAATGGTGGGTGGCAGGAACTAGGGGAGGGGGAATGGAGAATTAGTGTTTAATGGGTACAGAGTTTCAAGATGGTCAATTCTATGTTATGTATAGAGGAAAAAAGGAGAGGGAACTATAGGACATCCGCTAGAAAGCTTTTAGAATCCCTCCTGAAGGTTATGCTTTTAGAGGCAAGTCATGGAATAGAAATGGGTAACACAATCGCGACAATAACTAGCATCTAAGAGGAAAGAATTTTCACCAAATGTTAACAAATAGCAACATCTATGTGATAGGTTACTTTTCTTTTGTTTTCTTCCATTTTTCAAATAATGAGATTTAATAGCTTTAATGATTTAAAATATTTAGAAATAATCATTGAAGAATGGGAGATAATTTTGCAAAATATGCAAACAGTCAAAATAGAAAAATAAATATATAATAACCCCCCCATCCTTCCAAAAAGAATATCAGGCAAAGGGTACACAAAGAGGTCCTTCCCAATAGAAATGTAAATAAACAGCCAGTAAACATTTAGACAGGTGCTAACCCTCAGAAATGATGCAATACATGCAAACGAAAAAGGAAGGTACCACTTTCTACCTCTCATCTTAGCAAAAATGGAAAAGGCCAGACAAATGTGGAATCAGACCTAGTACATGATGTTGGTGGGAGTGTTGACCAAAATTCCACATGCTCTCTGGCCCAATGAGCACTCTTCAGGTTCACCTCACAGAAGCCCTAGGGGGAAAAAGCAAAATTGCAGGTTTTTGAAAAAAAGCATATTGCAGAATCCTAATATATATAAAAAGCCAGGGTCCGTCACGACTGAAACAACTGGACAGACGACTGAACACAGGCTGCGTGGGGCCACCAGGCCGGGAGGGGGGCAGTTGTGGGCAACCAGGCTGGCGGAGGGGGGGGGCAGTTGGGGGTGACCATGCCGGCAAGGGGAGCAGTGAGGGGTGATCAGGCTGGCAGGCAGGTGAGCAGTTAGGAGCCATCGATCCGGAATTGTGAGAGGGATGCCCTACTGCTGGTTCCAGTCCGATCCCCGGGATTGGGCCTAAACTGGCAGTTGGACATTCCCTGAGGGGTCCCAGATTGGAGAGGGTGCAGGCTGGGCTGAGGGGACCCCTCCCCCCGATGCACAAATTTCATGCACCGGGCCTCTAGTAATATATAAAACATGACGCTTTTTTGTTTGTTTTAAAAAATGCTTGTGCAGAGATAGGAAAATATCTGGGAAGATACATACCAAAAAAAAAAAAAAAATGGTTGCTAGTTCTGAGAAGTTGATAGATCCAGGATGAGTTAGAGGGCCCTTTTCATTTTATACACTTGTGCTAGTATTTTTTTAAAATATATTTTATTGATATTTTACAGAAAGGAAGGGAGAAGGATAGAGAGTTAGAAACATTAATGAGAGAGAAACATCAATCAGCTGCCTCCTGCACACCTCCTACTGGGGATGTGCCCGCAACTAAGGTACATGCCCTTGACCGGAATCAAACCTGGGACCCTTCAGTCCACAGGCTGATGCTCTATCCACTGAGCCAAACCGGTTAGGGTTTGTGCTAGTATTTTAATGTCTTATAACTAAGTGCCACCTTTGTAATTTAAATTATTAAGAATTATTAAGAAAAAAATATGTTTTTTTTCCCTTCTACCTTGTGCTGACTGGTCTCTCTCCCTGGGATGTTCTCTTCCTCAGATCTGCCTGGAGAACTCCTCTTCATCCTTTAAAACCCTAGGCATAGATCCCAGGGGAAGCCTTATCTGAGTTCTCCCTCCCTAAGCTCTTCAGGAACTTCCCAGGCCCCAACCAGTATCACTCAGGGGCAAGACCTAGCTGTGGAGCAGACAGAACTGCTTCTTTTTCTGCACAGCCTGGAGCGAACGGCTTAGCCTCTCTGAATCCTGACTCCTCACCAGTAAAACAAGACCACACCTTGCAGGATTGTTGTAAGGATAATATGAGAAAGACAAAGGTCCTCAGTCCTAAGAGAGACCCCCTTCTAATGCCATTTCAGCCCATTGGTCTTCAGACTGAGCTCCCACGCAAAAACTTTTCAACTCCTAGAAGCCCAGGGTGTTTGGGATCCAGGACAAGCTGCTCCCCCTTCTATTTCTCCTTCTCCACAGCATCTAAGACTCTCAAGGTCTCTGGGAATGCCATTGGGATGCCTCTGACTATTTAGTAGGTGCTTTCTGTGTTTCCCCTCACCCTGTTCCCTTGGCCTCTCCTGTCTAGCTGGGGAAACTGAGGACCAGTGGGGGCCGGATTGAGGTCTCAGGCCCTAGGATCTCTCCGCACGGGCATGCAGGCTGGAGTTATAGGGATCACCGCCTTGGAGAGGGGACTTAGTGGACTCTTTGCAGCTGCCTTCTTCCACTGTCCCATCTGTCCCTCCCAGTGCCTCTGCTACACTGTGGGGCTCCCTAGGGACCCCTTGCTCCTTCTCCCTGTCCCTTCCCCAGGTTTGCCTGGGCTGATCTGGGAGGTGGGTCTGTGATTCAGGTTTCCCCAGCTTTGAGGGGATGTTGGGATGGGCCTCCTTTCCTCAAAAGGTAGGGATGAAGGGGGCTTGTACACACATATCAGAGCACACCACCACTGACACCATCCTGACATTATTCTCTGTGCCCCTTCCACCGTCCACTGCCTAGAGTCATCCTCACCTGCTTGTACTACCTGCCCCCAACCCCCAGCCTCAGGCTCATGCCCTGCAACCTGTCTCTTCTTCTATAGAGATCTATCTTTTTTTTTTTCATTAAAGATTTCTTTATTAAATTTATTGGGGTGACATTGGTTAATACCATTATATATGTTTCAAGCACAGTACTATCATATGCTGTCTGTATATTGCATTGTGTGTTTATTATCCAAAGTTTAGTCTCCTCCTGTCATCATATCCTTTCCTCTCTTCGATCTCCCTCCAACCCCCTTTCCCTCTGTAACCACCACACTGTTGTCTGTGTCAGTGAGTTTTTTGTGTGTGTTTTGTTCATTTTTGTTGCTTTCTGTTTTATATCATAGGGATCTTTCTTAACCTTTTAATTTCAATTATGAAACATTTCAGAAATCTAAAAATACAGCCACTAATATAGCAAGTACCATGCATAACAAATGGCCACAAACTGAGCAGCTTAAAACCACACCCATTTATTATTTCACAGTCTCTGTGGGTCAGGAGCCCACAGTGTGTAAAAAATAGCTACTAATTATAACACCACCATGTAGCTGGGTCCTCACTTAGGGTCCCACAAAGCGGCAGTCACATGCTGACCAAAGCTGGGCTCGACCTGAGGTTTGCTTGCAGCTGCAGGATTCTTGGCAGCTTGGCCGGAGTCTTATATAATGTCCTGCACTCGGGAATAACGTCCCACATTCTGGTAGTTAGACCAAGTCACAGGTCCTACCCACCCTTCCGGGCGTGGAGAAGCCTGAGGGGAGGAAGGGCCAACAGTCCTGGACCTCCCCAGCTGGAGCCAGTAGGGGTGCCTTTAGAGACACTGACCAGGCACAGCAGGGCTGCAGGCCTTGTGTGTGTGTGTGTGTGTGTGTGTGTGTGTGTGTGTGTGTGTGCTTGCGTGCGCATGTATGCATGTGTATTTGTCTGTACGGGTATGCACAAACACACGGGGGCATCAGTGCCTGCGTGTGCATGTGGAGGTGCTCTATCTGACTACCCTGTCTAAAAGAGAAGCGCTATCACTCTCTAAGTCTTTTCTGCTTTGTTTTTCTCCGCGACACCGTTCACTACCTGCCATTATATTGAACGTTCATAAGTTATCAGTTTCTTGTATCTCCACCACTAGATGTCAGCTCTATGAGGACAAGGCCCTGTCTAGTATGTTCACTGGTATATATACCCGCAATACCCAGAAGAGTGCCCGGCACACAGCACATGTGTGGACAGGAGCTCGAGAAACCTGTGGGATGGATAGATGGGTGAGTGGTTGGTGGATGGATGGATGTGTGAATTAGCTGGGTAGATGAATGAATGGATGTCTGCTGATGTGAATGCGTGCATGCAGGCCTTGACTCTAGAAGACACGTCAGGCTTCTTTGTTGTATACTCTTTCCAGAAAGATCTAGGAAACCCCATATACCAGAAGCTGTGGAGCCCATGGGTATGTGGGAAGGCTCTGGGAGTTGAATCCAGAGGCTTGGGACCAGCTGTTGGACCTGCGATCAGAGTCCTGCCCAGGGTCACTCCATGCAGGGGTGGTGGGCTGAGGACTAGGGAAGTGTGAGTGAGGAGGGGAGAGTGGGTGCCCTAACAGGCTGGTACACTTTGGAACTCAGTGGGCGGGGGCCCCCACAACTGATGCCTTAGTAGTAAAGCCCTACTTGAGGCTAGATGTGAGCCGCCAGAGACCGCATGGGTCTCTACCAGGAAGGGTGTTAAGACTGAGGGAAGGATCCTGGGGACCCAGTGGGCAGCCATGCCCACTAGCTGGAGGGTTGAGCAGGAAGCTTTCCTGGCAGTCCTAGGGAGGGAAAGCAAACCTGAGCCAGGTCTGTGTTGAGACCTGAGCTGAGATGGTCCTGTCACTTCTGGAGAAGGAGAAGGGCTGCCCTCCACTTCCCACACCTCCCTGTCTGCGCTGAGCACTCACTGTCCCTTCCGCCTGTTTAATAACCCACCACGTGACCAGCTTTCCATAAGCCCACCAATTTGTATGTGCATCCAGCCTTGTACCCATTCCTCCATGGACCTGTTCATCTAGTATTCCTTCCCTCATCTGTCAGTCTGTCTTTCCATCCACCCCTCTATGCATCCTTATCAACAGTGTCATCATTATACTAGCAAGTAAGCTGTCCTCACAGCAACCCTATGAGGAAAATACTATTACTACCCCCATTTTACAGATGAGATGAGGAAATGGCACAGAGAGCTTAAGTGACTTCACTAAGAACACACAGCCAATAAATAACAGAGCTGTCAGACTTGACAAGCTGAGCTCTTAACCTCTCAGTCTGTCTGTCTATCCATCTATGCACTCTCATAGTTGTTCATTCAATCCCTTCACTCACCTGTCACTGTCCATCCAGTGACCCATCCATCCATTGCTGTCGCCCATCCATCCTGAAGGTAATGCAGTTAGAGAACCCGGGGCCCTGAGGGGAGAGAAGGCCTGAACTGCCCATCTGGCTGGGGGTGGGGGCTGAGAGGGGGGTAGGGTGGGCTGCCCTAGGCTGGGCAGGGCTGCATGGGGCTGGAGAGAATTAGCCCAGTGACTGCCAGGATCATCTAATTAGGAATGCTAGTGATAAGCAGATAGGAATCCGGGGTGATTAGAATCCTTTTAAAAAGCCACTCCATTAATTACAAAGACAGAGAGGGGCCTCTGGCTGCTCAGAATACCAATTGGTGGCCTAATTGGCCTCTATCAGCTCACCCTGGGGGAGGGTTCCTGGGATTGCTGTGTGATCTTGGCTGTGCCCTGCCCTCTCTGGTCCTCCCTGTGCAGGCCAGGCTCTGCCTGAGATCACCTGGTCACTCAAGGTCTTCTCTCTCCTCAGGCCTGGCTCAGGGGCTGGCTTTAGGGACATCAAAGGTCAGAGACCTGGGGGGCTAGGCTGGCTCCCCAGAGCGGAGGAAGTCTCGAAAAGGAGGAGTTTCACTACCCCATTGACAACGAGGACAGAGAGAGTTGGAGAGGGAAGTTGGCCTATCGGCCTGTGAGAGACAAGACTGTGGGGGCCGGAGCTAATGCTCATGCCTGGTCACCCTATTCCTCCATCTTTGTAAAAGGCGAAATCACCTCTGCCTGTTGCCACCAGGCTCCACACCTTTCTTTGTGGGGAGCTTGTCCCACGCCCACCCGGGGATCTGGGAGGGCTTTCTGTCTTCAGGGCACTTTTAGCAGTGAGGAGCGGGGCTCTGGGACAGCTCTGACCCACGGGATATATGATGGGGTCTCCAGCCCTGTCTTCACCCCAGCTGCTTCCTACAGATCCACCCCAGGATGAGGCCTCAGGCTGGGCACAGGGCCTGGGCATAGAGCAGGACAGGGAACCTGCCAATGGGCTCTGGAACAGCAGGGCCCAGAAGAAAATCCCTCCTTGGGAGGACAGAGGTGGTCAGCACCAGAGTCTCAGGCAAGGAGGCAAGAGGGGAGCCTGGGGAGGAGGAAGCATCTGTAGGTTTCTTGGGCACCTCATCATTCTGGGTTTCTTGTCTATTAACATTGCTGTAGCCACCCACATACTGTCCTAATTACACTGCTATGGCACCCTCAGGCTCACTTGTAGTGATGCTGTTGTCATCAACCCCCTTACCAATATCACATCACCCTATCACCATCACCATACTATCATCCCTACCTCCATCATCACCACCATCACTATTACCATCACCATTACTATGGTATCACCATCGCATTGCTCATATCACTATTACCACACTATCACTCCCATCACCCCTATCACATCCTGCCCCGGACATCATCTTCATTACCTCAACCAGTATCACCATTACTAGGACCATCATCATAACTACAATCACCATCTCTTCTATCACTGCTACTACCATCCCACCTCTGATATTACCTCCATTATTACCACCATCTCTACCACCATCATCATCACCATTACCATCTCTACTACTTGCTTCATTTCTATCATTATCATCACCATGTCTACCTCTACTAGTATTCACATTACCATGAGCAGAAATACACCCGTCACTGTCATCACTACCACCACCATCATTATCATTACCACCACCTTCCTTTTCACTACCATCATCATCTCCTCTATCACCACCACCACCACCACCACATCTACCTCAGCCAGCTAACCATTACCTCTAGCTCAACCATGACAACCATCATCACCACCTCCAACACCACCTCTGACATCACACCATCACCACCTGCATCATCATCATCATTATCACCTTGCCCATGTCCACCACTCGCACCACCTTCATCTGAGCAACTGTCCTTATGACACATGTATACAGTTGCTGACTGTACTAGAATAACTGGTATGAAGACATTTAATAAAGTTTCCACAACCTTTGAGCAACCCAGGGGAGTAAAGATCAAGAAAGCAAGTCATTCATTGCTGACAGTCTCAGTCTGCAGCTCCAAAGAGAGTAGATCTCAGAGCTTACAGGAAGCTGCTGGGAATCGCTTGATGTTCTGGGATGCTGCCCCTGACTAGCTCAGCCTCCAGTTCTGAAGCAGGGGATTCTCAGAAAATTGCCCAGAAGCTGCTGTGAACCTTTGGGTGGTCATCTGCCTACAACTGCCTCTTTCTTTTCCACTTTCCAAATCTCATGAATTGAAAGACTCTAATCTGGGACCATATGGGTAAGGGGATTCTATAAAATCTTCCAGACTTGTCTGCTATGCAGAGAAGACTATAGAAGAAGATGGTGGTAGTGAGTTACCAACAGAAAATGTCATTGTCATGGAGAATTATGTGGGTTGGTACCTTTCCCCAGTTTCAATAGACAGGCCTGTCAATAACAGGTTCTAACTATAGTGGCAGAAATATAGTTACAAAAATGTAGAAATATTTTCATCTGTAGCTAAGCCCAGTGAAGTTATTCTGTCATTTATTTCCTCTACCAAGCGACATGAGTTACGTGTGTTAGTCAGTGTGGGTGGATGGATGTGGGGCACAGAGAGCAAGTCCTGCTCTTGGTAAGGTATGTGGGGTGATGGCGTTTATCACTAGGTCAGGTTTGCAAAGTGTCTCCAGATTCTACTTTCATTCCTCCGGGCATCTGGAATTGGTGAGAACATGCTGTCCCCTGCAAGGTGCTGGGAACCCAGTACCAATGAGTGTTGAAGGAAAAGAGAAAGAGGGAGGGAGAATAATAAAAAGAAATAGACATTAGAAACAGGAAGAAGAGAAAGAAGAGAGGGCAGGAAGGAGGGATGAAGGAAGGGAAGAAGGAAGAGAAATGCCATCCTAGTTGACTTAGTGATCCAAACAACTAAGTTCCTCACTGGCTTGGTTAGGACGCAGTTTAGCATGTTTTCCATCTTAACTGGAGGGAGGTCAGGTGAAGGTAGGAATAGATGTTAATCAATACTGTCAATCGCCATTTCTAAAAAATGATCCAACATCAGAACAAGAATTTTTTAAGAATTTAAAAAATAGAAATGCATACTGTCTTAGTTTCCTTGGGCTACCATGGCTAACACAAACTAGGTGGCTTAAAACAACAGAAATTTGTTCCCTCGCAGTTATGGAAGCTAGAAGCCCAAAATTAAGTGTCATCCGTGCTTCAGTCCTTCCAGCGTCTCCGAGAGAGGACCCTTCCTTGCTCCTTCCAGCTTCTGGTAACTATCAGCTTTCCTTGCGCTGCATCACCCCCATTTCTGCCTCCACCATCTCATCACCCTCTCTTCTCGTAGTGTGCCTCTCTGTGTGTCTCTCATAAGGGTACTTGTCATTAGATTTAAAACCAACCAAGATAATCCAGGATGATCACATCTTGAGATCCCTAATTTAATTACATCTGTGAAGACTTTTCCAAATAAGGTCACATTCATAGATTCTGGCCATAATGACAGGGACATATCCTTTTTTGGGGGGCGGGGGGGAGACAATATTCAACCCATTACACTCACTAATCTAGAGCTATTTTTCTTTCCAGAATTGAGTGAAATGCTTTTTTAAATTTATTTTTGATCTTCACTGGAGGATATTTTTTCCATTAATTTCTAGAGAGTGGAAAGGAGGAAGGAGGGGAGATAGAGAGAGAGAAACAGTGGCGTGAGAGAAAGACATTGCTAGGTTGCCTCCTGTATGTGCCCCTCCTGGGGCTGGGAACCTGCAACCCAGGTGCATGTCCTTGACCGGGAATCGAACCCTTGACCTTTTAGTCTGCAGGCTGCAGCTCTAACCCCTGAGAAAAACTGGCCAGGGTGAAATACTTCTTTATATTTGCTGTCCACTAGCCTCAGAAAGCCCTGGGTCTGCATCTCCGTCTCTCTCACTGACATACTCTGTGACCTTGAGTATGTTGCTGCATGTCTCTGAGCTTCATTCATTCAACAAGTTGAACTGATTGCCAGGCACTGTCCTAGATGCTGACAAACATCCCCGACTTTGTGGAGCTTACCTTTGAAGATCTGATAGAATAATGGGGCCCAAGAAGAATGAACTCCTGCCCCTATCCTGCCTGAACCTCCACCTTGGGCCCCCTCAACCCATACCAACAACCCAGCCATGGACCATATCCCAGGAAGCCCTCACTCCCTTCCCTTGACCAACATCACTGACCTTGTTGCCCACGTGGGCCCAGATCCTGTGGCTGATTCCGGGCTCAGCCAACATGCCCAGTGTTGCTGGGTCCAGAGCTGGGGGTGGATCTGCCCCGCCCAGGGGCTGATGTCATAAAGGGCCTGGTCTCAGCTCTGCTGGGGAACCTGCCCCTGCCTGGCCCCACAGTGGCAGTGTCTCCCCCCTCCCCCCCACCCCTTTCAGTGGAGGTGTCCACCTGTCCCTGAAAGCTGGTACTATGAAAGGGTAAACTCGCTGGGCAGAGCCACGCCCAGAGCCAGCAAGACCCCTGCTGAGGGACCCACGCCAGCTGCCGCCTCCTCCGCACCCACCCTAATCACCTGGGCCCCTCGGCCCACTTCACCTTCTCACCCACCTCCGCCCCAACTCCCCCTTCAGCATGGTTAACTATTACGAAGTGCTGGGGGTACAGTCCAGTGCCACCCCGGAGGACATCAAGAAGGCCTACCGAAAGCTGGCCTTGCGCTGGCACCCTGACAAGAACCCTGACAGCAAGGAGGAGGCTGAGAAGAAGTTCAAGCAGGTGTCCGAGGCCTACGAGGTCCTGTCCGACTCCAAGAAGCGCTCTCTATACGACCGGGCGGGCTGTGACAGCTGGGGGGCCGGTGGCGGGGCCAGCACCCCTTACAACAGCCCCTTCGACAGCGGCTACACCTTCCGGAACCCCGAGGACATCTTCCGCGAGTTTTTTGGTGGCCTGGATCCTTTCTCCTTTGACTTCTGGGTCGCCCCCTTCAACAGTGACCGTGCCAGCCAGGGCCATGGCCTGAGGGGCGCCTTCTCCAACGGCTTCGGTGAGTTCCCAGCCTTCATGGAGGCCTTCTCCGCTTTCGACAATCTGGGCCGCGGGGGGACCGCTAGCCGCACCACCTTCTCATCCACCTCCTTTGGGGGCTCTGGCTCTGGCAGCTCAGGGTTCAAGTCAGTGATGTCATCCACGGAGATGGTTAATGGACACAGGGTCACCACCAAGCGCATCGTGGAGAACGGGCAGGAGCGTGTGGAAGTGCAAGAGGATGGGCAGCTCAAGTCGTTGACCATCAACGGCAAGGAGCAGCTTAAACGAGTGGACAGCAAGTAACCGTGGCCTCCCAGGCCCTGCACCCACCGCCTGACCACATCCGCAGGCTGATGGTTAATAAACGTTCCAAGTGAGTGCATCGAATCAGCTGGCCCGGCTTTGGGGGTGGTGGGCATCCACGTGGGCCTGCGCAGTGCTGGCTCCAGCACAGGAGGATGTGCAGAGGGGCCTGGGCCTCAGGGCTGCGGGCACTGCCTCCCAAATCCCACTGTTGGGGGCAGTGAGGGGAGGATGCAGGGGTGGTTCTGCAGGTGATTTATGATCTCTCATCTGTATCGTGTCAGTTGATAAATGCCATGACCATCGATCCATCTCAATCCAACCTTGTGTTCCACACCTATTATTAAAAAAAAAAAAATGTTTGTATTGATTTCAGAGAGGGAGGGAGAGGAAGAGAGAGATAGAAACATCAATGATGAGAGAGAATCGTTGATTGGCTGCCTCCTGCAGGCCCCACACTGGGGATCGAGCCTGCAACCCAAGCATGTGCCCTGACTGGGAATCGAACTGTGACCTCCTGGTTCATAGATCGATGCTCAACCACTGAGCCACGCTGGCCGGGCTCCACGCCTACTATTAACGCCAGTGTGGCCACATCATCCTCACCGGGCTTTGGCCCCGACTTCCGGCCCCTGCTCCTCACAGGGATTCTTCTCGGTGTTGTTGTGCTAATGCCCACACTGCATCATGTTACCCACCTTGCTTTAAGCCTTCAGTGGCAACCTTTGCTCTAAGCATAAAGACCTCAGGCCTCATCCTCATCACGAGGCCCTGGGACCTGGCCTGCCCACCTTCCTGGTCTCACCTCCCCCCACCCCTCACTCTCTGAACTGCACCCATCCCGGCCTTGCCTCTGTCCCTTCATTGCACCCGATGCCTGAGAGCCTCGGCCTGCCCACAGGCTGCTCTCTCACGTGAACGTCCACTCATCTTCAGGCCTTTGCTCCAGCACTGCTTCTTCAAGGAGTCCTGCCCTGACACCCCTGCTCTGAATGAGCTCCCCACCTGCCTGCTCTGCTTTCTCACAGCCCCTCACCTGCTTTTCCATGGCCCTCACGTATTCATCTGTGCTAGATGTGCGCCTCTCAGCCACTCTGAGGAGCTAGGGAGCAGGGCCTGCACCTGCTTGTCCCTCACTGTGTCCCCAGCCTCTCGAGCAATGCCTGGCACCAAGGGGCAGGGCACACATTTGTTGGGAGAATAAATGTTTCTGGGTGTTGTGGTGGGGTGTGAGTGTAGTGTGATGTGTGCAAGTGTGTGTGATGTGATATGTGGGGGTGGTGATATGTTTGATGTGGTGTGGTGTGGGTGTGTCGTGTGTGTGATGTGGTATGGGGGTTTGGTGTGTGAAGTGGTGTGTGTGACGTGATGTTTTGTGAGTGTGGTGTGTGTCTGTGTGCGATGTGTGCACGGTGTGTGTATGGGTGTGGCATGTATGTGGTGAGGTTTGTGTGATGTGGTGTGGGTATGTGTGAGTGTGGTGTGGTGTGTGTGGGTCCATGTGTGTGAGTATTGGGTGTGATGACTCCAGGCAGGACAAATAAAGGCCTACTGTTGGGAGGAAGTCAGTGCCAGAGCAGGAGATGGGACAGGAGCTGGGCCTGCTCACGCCCTAGACACAGTTTGGGGTGGAGGCTCCTGCTGCCTCTGTGGCATCTGGGGCCTGAGGAAGGGCAGCCCTCAGAGTCGGGGCGGGCTCTGGGTGTGACACTCTAGTGTGGGCTCTGAGGTGGTGGTGGGCATCCTTTGAGAGTTGTCGGCTGTGGCAGGGGACACAGGTACACGGGAGAGTTCACAGGTACATGGGCTGCTGTGGCAGACAGATGGTGGGCACCTGGGAGAACTCCTGGTGGGTATTCTGAGGACTGGGACCCTCTTATATGATTTCCCAGATGATGCCCACATGACCCTATGTGGGCGGGGGTCTATGTCATATGTGTGGGCACTATGCACACATTTCTGACTGTGTATGTGCAGCATGGAGCAGTGGAAGGCAGTTTGATTACAGTCTGCAGCCCCAGAAAACCATAAACTCCTCAAAAACAGGAGCTCTGTTTTCCTCATTGCTGACCCCAGCACCTGGCTCAGGGGCTGTGAGAAGGTGTGTGTGTGTGTGTGTGTGTGGGGGGGGGTGGCTGCTTGTAGACATGCCTATGAGCCTGGGTGAGGTCTTATACCTGGGCCCAGGGCCTGTCCTCAGCATTGTATCCTCATTGAAGGAGCCACCAAAGGCACAGACCTCACACTCTCTGACACACTCACCTGGGAGCGGGGAGCAGATCCAAGAGCTGTTGCCCAATTAGAAATAAGAAGATGCCCAGTCCTGAAAACTTGTAAATAATTTTGCTTTAAAGAGATGAAGGAAGTTAGGCCGGGGAGCCCTGGCTGGGCCAGCAGCGGGAGGGCCCAAGCTTTGTGTGACTAGAAGGTGTTAATGAAAGAATTCCTGGGAAGTCTCTCGTGACTTCAGGGAAGAGGGAAGGTTAGCTGTTCAGAACTTCTGCTCCCACTTTTGTGTTGGGCTCCGGGTCCTGCCCTGGGGGAGGGGCGGGGGCGTGGGCAGCCTGGGATGGGGAGACAGCTTGGAGAAAGGCAGCCTGGTGGACTCCGGTTGCTGTCCCTAAGTCTCTGCAGGGCTGTCTCAGGCCAGGAGAGCAGATGGGTCTGAGGCTCAGAGATCAGACTGAGGACCCCAAGAGGGGTGGGTGTCACAAGGTCCTGTGGAAGCAGAGCTTTCTCCAAGTCAGAGCAAGGCAGACTCCCCGAGGGCAAGTGAGCTTCCTGTCGTGGGAGGGGTGCTGGTGCTGAAGACGGGGAAGCTGTGTTCTGATTACCTGTGGGCCTACTGAGTGACAGTCTTTTAAAACTATATATTTTAATATATAAGTATATACATATATATATATATTTAAATGTTTTTATTGATTTTTTTTGAGGGAGAAACATCAATGTGATAGAGAAACATCAATCAGTTGCCTCCCATATGCACCCCAACCAGGGATTGAACCCACAACCTGGGTATGTGCCCTGACAGGGAAGTGAACCGGCAACCTCTCCATGCACAGGACAACACTCAACCAACGGAGCCACACCAGCCAGGGCTTAAAGCATGTTTTTATCTTGAAATAATCTCAAACTCAAATATGTGTCAGGCACTTTTAATTCAATGCAATTTAGGAAATATGTACTGAGCCCTGGGGACACAGCAACAGGGCAAAGTGGTTAGATTCCTGTCTTGTGGAGCTGACACTGTTGGGGAGCAGATAACAAACAGGTGTGTAGACTATTGTCTCCAGTAGTAGGGAATGTGAGAGAGGAAAGGCAGGCAGGTAAGCTGATGGAGAAGGATGGGATAGGGGACGGGCAGGGGAGTTTTAAGTCAGGTGGTCCCGGAAGGCCTCTCTGAGGGGGTGGCATTTATCAGAGACTGCAGTGAAAGTGATACCGTGGACCATGTAGCTATCTGGGGGAAAAGCAATCCGGGCAGAGGGAACAGCAAGTGCGAAGACCCTGAGGCAGGAAAAGAAAAGAGGCCAGTGAGGTAGATACACACAGTTCAATGTAATGCCCACAACTCTCCCAGACTGGGGTCATTGACCCATGTTACACAACTGGAAACGGAGGCACGGAGAGGAGTCACACAGCTGGCAAGTGGCTGAGCCAGAATTTCATCCAATTTATTGACTCCAAAGGATTTGCCTTCAAAATATTAACAATAATAATAATAATAATAATAATAATAAATAATTGCAGCAACAGCTAAGGTAGGTGTGCCCATGGGAGTACACGTGTGTGTCTGTGTGAAGGATCAGTATGCTGGCAAGTCCTTGTTTCTTGGGGGCTGGAGTGGAGTCAGAAAAGGAGGTGATTCCAGGCTTCAGGGTTGAAGCTGATTGTGACAGGGTCTCTGTCGCTACTTAGCTTCCCAGGCTGGGAAGAGAGGCGTGTGGGCATGACCAGAAAAGATGCTGGGAGTGCCATTGGGCAGGGACCTAATCAGATTTTGCTCAGCCATGCATGGCAGCTCCTAGCCCAGTGTCTGGCATGTAGTAGGTGTCCAATAAGTAATGGGAAGTGAAAGAAAATGGGAGCAGACTGTTTTAGGGAATGACAAAATGCAGGGGGTATGCTCAGAGGATAACCTCTGGAGCTCAGATGGAAGAAGATGCTGGAAGGCCTTGAACCTGGGGGGAGGCTGAAGCCTGACCCAGAGAGACCTGGGGAGGAATCCATCCCACACCTAGAGGCAGAGCTGGGATGAACACCC
The DNA here is from genome assembly GCF_951640355.1 of Cnephaeus nilssonii. NCBI lineage: Eukaryota > Metazoa > Chordata > Mammalia > Chiroptera > Vespertilionidae > Cnephaeus > Cnephaeus nilssonii. Next base: position 66,192,970 of record NC_137082.1, on the reverse strand, counting down.
ATGGTGGCCCAGAGGTGGGCCTGGGTGTTGGTTCTCCCAGGGGAGCTTGTTAAAGCCTTCTTCTAGGAAGCCAAAGGGCATCACCCCAACATCTTTTGGGGTTGCAAAGCCCTCTGGTGCTGCAGGTGCCCTGGTCAGGAGAACATAGTAGGTGACCTGGATGCTCAGCTGCACCTCCAGCCTCAGCCCAGGCTCTGGCTGGGTCCCACCTCCAGGAGCCCCTGGGACAGGCTGGCAGCTGGAGGTCCCCTAACCACATTACTCAAGGGGCAGGAGAGTCCCGAGATGCACAGAAGGCCAAACCCTGGCTTCTAGTCCTGCAGGGACTAACTTCATCAAAACCCCTACTACAGCATTAACCACCTGACCTCTGCCCCTGCCGACCTGCTAATTTCACCAATTACTGGCCAGCCGAGCTTGTATCAAGTGGGCCTGCTTAGCTCTGACAGCTGCTGGGAAAATCCAGTTACGACGCAGCAGCCCAGGTGGTTGCATGTTCCTGGGGTTGGGTGCCCAGCAGAGATCTGGGTGCTTGGAAGGCACTGGCGTTCCTGACCGCTCCAGGGACCTCGGGGTCAGGGCTCACTGTCTGTGCTGCCTTCCTTTCACCAAGCCTCCCACCTGAAGCTGGGCCTTCCCCCTCCACACAGACCATCCGGGCATTCCCCTGCTTCAACTCATCTTGTAGCTACTGAACATGGCGGCTGACGTACCTGGCTAAGCATCCGACATGTCCTCAACTACCTCCCTAAATCCTTGTCTCACCCCTGAGCCCCATTTGACAGATGGAGAAACTGTCAGACAGGCTGAGGAGCAACTAGCGCTGCCCACCCAAGATAAAGTCCAACTCCCTAAACTGTCATTCAAGGCCCCTGCTGCATTTCCAGGCACCGCCTGCCCCAGGCCCTTTGAGCGTCCATATCTTGTGCATGCTGTTGCCCTCATCTGGGCCACGCTTCTCATCTCCTTTTGGCCTGTTAAATTTAATTTTGGAGGCCTTGCTCCATATCACCTCCGTGGCCAAGCTGCACCGGAGCAGGCCATTCTGGCCAAGGAAACTTCACCAGGAGCCCCCTCTGGGCCTGTGTTTAGGATGCTGAGACCGCAGCCGTGAGGAAGCCTGGTGGCCCTCCGCAGAACCCCCACAACCCAGCGCCCATATCCTGGCATGGGACCTGCTGGTCAGGTCCAGCATAGTCCAGCCTTCCACACAGGAGGGCCCTGAGGGTGCGGGTTACACTGTGGCACCTCTATTGGTCCAGCCCCAGCATAGATGCTGCCCCAAGTTGTCTCCTGGACATGGTACCAGCCTCCTCCCTGACCTCCCTGCCTGCTCCCTCCCCCTCTTTCACCCTGTTCTCATCCCAGCAGCCAAAAGGATCTTGTAAAAACCTAAGAGTTTTGCAAGACACTCAAACTAAAAGCCCAAGTCTTCACAGTTGCTCAGAAGGCCCTGCGCCATCTGGCCCCCATGTCCTCCTGGCTTCCCCAGACTCCCCAGCCTCTTCGCTGTCCTGCACACACACCTGGCACGCTGCTGCTTCTTCCCAGATCTTCACGCAGCCCCTCTCTCTGCCTCCTGACAGGTCTTTGCTTATCTTCCGAAGGTCTCCCTCACCCTCTATTCTGCAGCCCCTCCCCACCTCCTTCTTGGCTCAGCACTTAGGCACATAATGCCCCCCCCCCCCCCCCCTGCTTGAAACTCCTACCAAGCTCATCTGGCCTCAGGCGCCACTTCCTAGGGAAGCCTCAGATCTGTAGGGTCCCACCTCCTCCACCCACCACTCCTGGGTTCTCACATCCTGACAGGGCCCCGGATGTCTAGAGGGACCTGAATCCCGTGGAGAGGGAGTAGTCTCCCCATTGAGGGGTAGACAAGATGGCATCCCTGTGTGTCCTCCTGGCAGTAGGATTCAAGACACGGGGGCCTTTTACAAGATCGGACACCAAAACCCTGGAGAGGAAGGGTGCACCTCAGCTCACAGAGCAGGCAGGGAGCCAGGTCTGCACCTTCTCTACTATGAGTGGCTGAGTGAATGTCCTGGCCCCTGAGACTAGCCAGGCAGCTACCCCCATAGTAAAGTTTTCCAACAGGGTCTGGTTTCTTTGTGAACTGGGGGCGGGGTGCAAGGTTCTCAGCCCTACTGAGTACACCTGAGGCACTTTGCCTGAGACTTTCACTGGCCCCAAGAAAGAAGGATGTCTGTTTGCCCCATTTTACAGATGGGGAAACGGAGGCTCAGAGGGTAGGAGACTTGGTCAAGATTACAGACACATTGAAAGCTGGCCCTCCTCATCCTTTCCCCTTGCATCCAAGGCCTGGGACTGGGTGGGTGGGGTTCAGGCAGCCTCCTGCCTGCCCTCCCTCCCGCTGGCCAGTCGATGTTATGATGTTATCACAGCTGATTTAATTTCAAAGACGGATTGAGCTGTGGTGGGAGGGAGAGCAACTACTCGAAGCCATCTGCCCTGTTGTCATGGGGATGGGCTCCCAGCAATTGTGCAGGGGCTGGACCTAGATAAGGACACCGAGTGGGCTGGAGGGGACTGCATGGCTGGGGTGGGGATGAGTGGGATGATGGGGGGAGCAGGGAGAGACATGGAAGGAAGGAAAGACCCAGAAAGAGAGGTTGGGACACAGAGACACGAGGGCACAGAGAGGAGGGCCAGGGAGACAGCTCAAACGTGCCAAAATAGAGAGAGACATGGAGAGACAGAAAGACACCTGGAGACAGCTGTGGAATGGATGCCGAGCACAGTCTCAGAGCAACAAGGGGTGACAGGGATGGCTTGCCTGCCCACTGCTCTCTCTTCCACAGGCCCCCACACTAACCGCAGGGCCCTTGCTGAGCCCTGGCCTCCCACAGCTGTGCTCCTCCTGGGACAGGGCCTTGGGACAGGGCCATGGGGGACCTTCAGACCTCACCTGGCTCCTCTGCCGCAATAGGTTTCACAGACCCCAGTGTTTCTCCCTGGATGGCCAGGGTCCCAAGCTCAGCTGAGTTGGGACACCAGCTGATTCTGCACAACAGCTTCCAGCACCCTGCGTCTGGCTTTTAGGACAATCACATCATCAAAACTTGTCAAGACAGCTATGGGTCATCTTGCCGATGGAGGGAAGGTGCTGAGCACCTACTTTGCGCTTTGCCCGCCGAGTCATCCTTGCCTCCAGACAGCCCTGCCCATTTTACAGGTCAGAAACTTGGAAAGAGAGCCCCCACTGTAACAAATATTACCCGTCCCTTCTTGTGATGTTAATATTTGGAAGGTGCTGGGACAGCATAGAGTGGCTCCGTACTGCCAGCCCCACCTGCCCATGCCACACCTTCCCTGAGCTCAGGGCCTGGCTTGCCTCTGCCCCTTCCTCAAGGTGCGCTGGTCCTGCTCTCACAGCCGAAGCCCTAACACATCTCACAGTTGGTCTGTGAGCCTTTGCAGATGCTGTCCTGTCCCAGCCAGATGGGGGGATGGAGCACTGACTCAGCAATTTTAAGACTGCTGCTTCTGGTGGCACCCATCTCCCAGGTCCCAGTCAACCACCTGTATGGACCCCATGATTGCCCGTACTGTCTGCTACTGTCTGGTCCTGCCTCTGCACCAGGCCACTGAGGGGTGTGCTGCTCATTGCTGCCCAGCGCCCAGCTCAGAAAGGGGTCCACACTGGGGCCTCAGGAATGCTGACATGTCCACCCCAGCAGTGGCAGATTCAGGCTTCAGATCTGCACACCCACTGTGTGCTGGACACCTCTGGCCACCCCAGGTATCCCACAATGACCCAGGAAGCTCCCACTCTGAACTCCAGAAACCTGACTACTACTCTATGGTCTCCCTGGGCTCCAGGCTGCCAGCACCAGCTTTCTGAAGCGGCTCCCTAGGGACAACCTGATGCCCCTTGGACTGTGTCACTCCCTGGCTCCGCCCTCAGAAAACACCGAGGCACTTTGCTTTCGGGGTCGTTTGTGCTAGAGTCATTGGTTGCTACTAATTCAAAGTCCAAACTTTCCAAAGGGGCTCACAGGAAAACATTAAAATCCCCTTTGTATTCAAACAAATTGGAACACTACTATGCCCTCAGGTAGAAGCCTCCAAACTTCTCTCAAAGACCCAGGACTAAGTCCCAACACCCACCAAGACCCTAGGCTCCCAGTCTCATTCTTCACCATCACCTACCTCCCTTTTATCTTGCAATGGGCTACTGATTGATTGATTGAGTGTGGTAGAATACACATAACAATAACACATGTGAAATACACATAAAAGGGCAGTTATGGAAGAACTAGGAAAGATCATCAAGAGCAAAGATGCATCGTTAGAGACGAAGGCTAAGATCAGCCACACCCTCACATTCCCAGTTATTATGTACAGATGCAAAAGTTGGACAGTGAAGAGGCTGATGGGAAAGAAACGAATCTATTTGAAATATGGGGTTGGAGGAGGGCTCTACTGGAACCCCGAACCTCCAGAAAGATGAACAAATGGGTCTTAGAGCAAATTAAGCCTGAAATATCGTTGAAGGCAAAAATGGCAAAACGGAAGCTGTCCTCTTCAAGCACATCATGAGAAGCCAGAGCTCCTTGGAAAAGAAAGCAATGCTGGGGGAAATGGAAGGCAGCAGGAAAAGAGGACCAAATATGAGATGGATTGACTCCATAAAAGAAGCCATAGATGTGAGTCTACAGGAGCTGAGCAGGACTGTTGAGGGCAGGATGTTGTGGACATCACCCATTCATAGGACTGCCAGGAGTCTAAGCTAACTCTACAGCACATAACATACACCTAACATGGAATTTACCATTTTAACCATTTTTAGGTGTTCAGTTCAGTACCTTAAGTATGTTCACATTATTGAGCAATTATCACCATCGTCCATCTTGAGAACTTTTTCTTCTTCCCAAACTGAAACTCTGTCCCCCTTAAACACCAACTCTTCATTCCCCCTCCCCTGGCCCCTGGCCCCTGGCCCCTAGCATTCTAATTTCTGCTTCTATGCACTTGACTCCTCTAGGGACCTCATATAAGTGGAATTATACCATATTTGCCCTTCTATTAGGCTTCTATTTTCTGCTTGGACTTGCCCTGCTCTCTCTGGACTTAAGTGGGCAGACATTGTCACCTGCAGTGGGTGGAGTGGCCGTGGGTGATTTCGGGCAAGGCTGACCCCACCCAGAGGAGGGAGGGAGGGAAAAGCAGTATCTGGAAACAGTCTTGAAAACTTCCACTGCCCTTTACATACATGAACAAGTTTGTATGACAAATTTGAGATTTATTTTGCAGCTTGTGCTTATTGTAACCAATTTAAAATGTATAAAAGAATATAAAATAAAAATACTCTCACAGACACACCCAACACTTGGCTCCCCAGAGGTTTAACTGGCGCAATTTGCAAAGTATTCTAGCCAAAAATGGGCACCATTCCACATGTGTCGTAATGCCTCTTGCTTTGTCCACATAACAATATATTGTGGACAGTAGCTGCTCTCTATGTGGCCCCATCTCACAGAAGGGGAAGCTGAGGCCTCCTGGGGGAAAGAGTTGCTTGAGTTCACCCAGCAGGAAGTAGAGGGGTGTGTCCAGATCCCAGGTCACTAAGTGACAAGCAGCCTCCTGTTGCCTCCAACTGAGTCTTCTCTCCTGGAGACAGATGCCCAGTGGCCCCTGATGGGAGTGGAGACCTCAGCTTCATCTCTGTTGGGCTATTTCCGTCATCAGGCCTGTCAGAACTCAAGTGGATGCCCGCCTTAGGGAGTTGTGGGGAGCAGGGTATACAGATCTCCAGTCTTAGGTGAGATGCCCACTCAGGTCTGATAGGAGGGATGAGGTTTAGAGTCAGAGAGAGGAGGGTCCAGTCACTGGGCAAGTTACCTCACCCCTCCAAGCCTCAGTTTTCTATCTGCCAAATAAGGCATTTCTACCCACTACATGGTGCCCCTCACACCAGTGCAGGGGCGGGGGTGGGGGGGTGGGGGGTGGGGGGGAGGGAGTGTGTTGAGTAATGGCATGTAGGTAATGTCTCCCGTGCTCATGTACCCCTTCTCCCTTCAGTGTCCCTGTGGTTGGGATGAGGGTGGGGGCAGTGAGCTTGCTTCCTGCTGCCCCGCAGGCCACCCTCCCAGGCCCCCTTGAGCCTTTGCTCACACTGTTCCTCACCTCTAGACTATCCTTTATTTTATAATTCAGACCTTCACTTTCTTTAGGATTTCTCTGGGTAGGAACCTATATTTGTTTCTTATTGCCACTGTAACAAATTACCACAAATTTAGTGGCTTAAAACACACACATTTATTCTCTTACAGTCCTGGAGGCCAGAATTACAAAATGGGTCTGACTGGGCTAGAATCAAGGTGTTGATAGAGTTGTGTTCCTTCTGGAGACTCTGGGGGAAATCTGTCTCTGTGCCTCTAGAGACTTCCTGCAGTCCTTGGCTAGTGGACCCACCCTCCAGCTTCAGAGTCAGCAGTGTAACATCTCCAATGTCTCTAATGCTGATCTTCTTCCTTCCCTCTTATAAAGACTCTGTTATTACATTGGGCTCTCCTGGATAATTCCGGATGATCTCTGCATCTCATGCCCTTAACTTAATCACATCTGCAAAGTCCATTTTGCCATCTAAGGTAACATACGTATTTGGGGGATTAGAAAGTGGACATCTTTGGGAGCCATGATTCAGCCCAACACAGGGCCTTTAGAGAAAACGAAGGTCAGTGGGGCTGATATGAGAATAGCTCATGGCCACCTACTTCTCCAATGACCTCCTGCCTGAGAGGGCACTTGAATATATGGATCCCTGGGGCAGGACCTGGCCCCAACTCACATTCCCTGAAGGGAGCCTAGTGGGAGAAGGCTATATCTGGGATCAGAACGAAGAAATCAGGAGGCCACAGCTGGGAGCCAGACTAGGAAGGAGGACCTGCAAGGTGGGACTGGAACCAGCGTCTGAGTGTGTGGTGAGGCCAGGAGGCAGCTATGGGGGTCCTGGATATACACTTGCTGGAGACCCCAAGGCATGTCGCTCCCCCTATCTGGGACTTGCTTCTCCATCTGTCAAAGCTCTCCCTCTCCTCTCCCCAAGGCTATGCTGCCTGCCCCAGAGCCCCTGACATCTTGTTCATCCAAAGGCATGAGTCACTCTCCATTGAACCCAGTGAATAGTCTAGGCACGAGTGCCTGGGAAGGCCCAGGATCACAGTGCAGAGCTGTCCTGGGTGGTTGTCCTAGGATGCCAATAGACACTAGGACATCCGCAAGGGCAGTTTAGATCTAAGAAAAGGTTTGATTACAGCTTCTATCAGCATCTCAGAGGGGCCCGCCCAAGGGTGAGCATGACCTCAGATGACATCTCTGAGCTCCCCATCTCCCACTCTCCCTCCAGGGCTGCCTGGCCCCATGTTCCTAGCACCTGACACTCCCTGGCTTGGTGGGGTGTGGCCAGCGGAATGAGCCTCCCCTCCATGAGTCCTGGGAGGCATGGGAGCTGAGCAGCGGTGGGGTAGGGCCATCAACCACACTATGCTGTCACACCCCCAAAGCAGGAACCTGGCACCACCAGCCACTTGAGCCCCCAGGCGCCGTGGTTACGCCTGCGGTCACCGGAGCAGCCAGTCAGGAAACCCCTGGGGTCGTGGAGTTCTGGATGGCAGCAAGGGTATGTACAAGCCATCTTCTCTCCAGATGCTTGGGCTGCCCTGTACCCCTTGAATCCTCACCACACCCGCCCAGCCTTTCCGCCACCACACCTCTGGCCATGTAGCCCCACTCCCAGCATCCTTCCAACTCTTCTCCATAAAGGCCAAGTGGAGCCTAGGCCTTCTTATGGCCCATGGTCTCCCCATCCTGTTTCTCCCTCTTTTGGGACCACAGGAATCAGTGTCTCTCCACTTGACATTCCTGCATATCTCCCACCTGTCATGTGTGCTGGCCAATGCCTTGAGGGTAGGGACATTCTCTGCTCTGCCTCCAGAACCAGAGGAAACCCAGCGGTGGGGGCTCTCGGGTAACTGCTGAGTAGAGAAAGCTTTTCCCGTGCATGGCTAAAAGAGACAGCACAGGATGGAGCTGGGCCTTGCCTCTTCCCCACTCTGCTGGGCCCTGCATGGCCCTCCTGCAGCCCGGCTCTTGGACAGAGTCCCTTTAGGAAAAGAAAGCAAGGGCATTTATTGCAGAGACTGATTCCCATACTTGTTGTAGATACCTAAGGAAGAGATTCCAGTAACCATTTGGATACATGATCTGGGGCTCGGGAGGAAGGTCAGTACCAGACTGAAAAATCGAGATCTAAATTATGTTGAGGTAACAATTCCCAAATTTTCATGACTTAACCCAGTAATTGTGTATTTCAAGCTCATGCTGTATGCCTCATACTGGTTCATGGGGGCTCTGCTCCACACAGTCACTCAGGGATGCAGGCCAGTAGTCAACCATCAATTTGTAGTGGCACCATCTAGAGAAGCTGCCTTCTTAGTTGCCATGGCACAGAAAAAGAGGCTGGACTATCTTCTTTTAAAAAATATTTACTATGAAAAGTGCCAAACATCTGGAAATCAAAGAGAGTGGTAGCATCAACCTCCTTTCACCCACCACCTAGCTTTAACAATTAACAGCCTATGGACAATCTTATTTCATTCATATCCCTTACCAGTCCCTCAATCTTGGACTACTTTTAAGCAACCCCATGACATCATACTTCATTCATAAATACACAATGAAGACTTAAAAACATAATCACAATACCTTTATCATACATAAAAAGCAATAAATCTTAATATCGCCATCAAATATCTGGTCATTATTCAAATTTCACTGATTATTTTTGATTTTTCAAAAACAACTTTCAAACAAGACCCATAAATTGTATTTGACTATGTCTTTTTAAGCTGTTAGGTTTATAATTTTCCCATCCCTTTGTTTTTCTTTTCAACTCACTTGTTAAAGAAATATTTTATATTTGCCAATTGTATCCCTAATGGTGTCATTTAACATGTTCCTATAAACCCTGTGTTTTCCTGAAGGTCTTTAGGCTTGAAATAGGTATAGAGGCTTGATCAGTTTTAAGCAAGAGATTTTGACAAGGATATTGCATGGATGGCATTGTGTACTTCCTATGGTATCACTTTAGGACATTAATGTCTCATCACTTCCTTTTCGTGAGGTTGAGATTGACAAATGGTTCAGGAGTTCTTAGCCTGGCTCATCTACACTAATAAAAGAGAAACATGCAAATTGACAGTACCTCTGCTATGACCACAAGCCAATCAGGAGCAAGTATGCAAATTAACCCAACCAAGATGGCTGGCCATGGAGCAAGCAGGAGGCTTGGGTTTCCCCAGCAATGGAGAAAGCCAAGTTTCCCACCTGCCCTGCCCTGCCCTGGCTTCTGCTCAAGGCTACAAAGTTGCAATTATAGAAGATAAATAAATTCCAGATACCAGGGCCTCCGCTTGGGTCGCCGGGGGCGTGGCCAGCCTGCAAACCACCACAGGCCCTTTGCCCAGGCTGCCCCATGCCCCAAGGGAATCCCACCCTGATCTGGGACACCCTTTAGGGAAAACCAGCTGGCCCCAACCCGTGCACCAGGCCTCTATCCTATCTAATAATCTAATAAAAGAGTAATATGCAAATTGACCATCACTCCAACACACAAGATGGCTGCCCCATGTGGTCAAAGATGGCTGCCCCCATGTGAACACAAGATGGCCACCACAAGATGGCCAGCAGGGGAGGTCAGTTGGGAGGGACCAGGCCTGCAAGGGAGGGCAATTGTGGACAATCAGGCCAGTAGGGGAGGGCAGTTGGGAGGAACCAGGCCTACAAGGGAGGGCAGTTGGGGGTGATCAAGCCTGCAGGGGAGGGCAGTTAGGGGTGACCAGGCCAGCAGAGGAGGAAAGTTGGGGGCGACCGGGCCTGCAGGGAAGGGCAGTTTGGGGGGACCCAGGCCTGCAGGGGAGGGCAGTTAAGGGGTGACCAGACCTGCAGGGGAGGGCAGTTAGGGGCAATCAGGCTGGCAGGGGAGCAGTTAGGCATCAATCAGGCTGGCAGGGGAAGATCAGGCTGGCAGGCAGAAGCAGTTAGGGGCAATCAGGAAGGCAGGCAGGTGAGTAGTTGGGAGCCAGCAGTCCTGGATTGTGAGAGGGATGTCCGACTGCCTGTTTAGGCCTGATCCTACTGGGATAGGGCCTAAACGGGCAGTCGGACATCCCTTGAGGGATCCCAGATTGGAGAGGGTGCAGGCTGGGCTGAGGGACACACCCCCAGTGCATGAATTTCGTGCACCGGGCCTCTAGTCCTTTATAATAGGGGTGGGGAATGACTGGCCTGCGGGCCATGTAAGGCCCATGAAATCATTTGGTCTGGGCCTACCAACACATTAGGGGTGAGTTAATTAAATGTTTGACCAAATATAGCAGGCTAATTTTAAAGTTGATAATTCTGTATGGCCCACGAATAATGTTACAGACATTCAAATAGCCTCTGGCAGAATAAAGTTTCCCCACCCCTACTTTATACAGTGTCCCATCTGCTTCTCACTGATGATTTTGGTAACCACTGATGATCATCCCATGCTTCGTTTATAGGGGCTGAAAGTGGTGATATTCTCTCATTTCCTTTTCTATAATTTTCCTAAAGAGAACTTCCTTCATCAAATAGTTATTCAGAGGAATAGTTCATATAGAAAATGAAGGATAAATGGTTGTTGTTTCCTTTTATTTAAAAAAAAATTTTTTTTTTTGGAATAAGCTAGTTCCTAGAAGACCCAACATTGACCAATAAGGTTTTTAGCTATCCTTTTATACATGAGGATTTTTAACATCTTTGTAGTATTTCAGTCTACTGCAGTGGTTTCTGATGTTAAAAGTGTCCTACCTCTAGTCAGTGTGGGAGCCTGGGCAAGTTAGCACTTGAGTCCTCTTTTCATGACCCCACAGACTTTGAGCACTCCCCTTGCATTCTGTATAAGCTATTGCAGGCTCATCTTGAATATTCTCTGCTCCAGACCTGGAACCAGACATGTATCCAGTGAGCCCTGGCTCCTTTTTGTGGGAAATGGTATTTAAAAACCAGGAGGATGGAGGACTGCAGGGGGCCTAAAATGTAGGGGAGAAATATGAAGTATTTGGCTATGGAGGCCTGAGGATGCTTCAGATTCATTGCGAAGAAAACAGTTGCATGGAAAAAAAAAAAAAGGTGTGTGTGGGTGTGGGTGTGTGTGTATTGAGAGAGAGAGAGAGAGAGAGAGAGAGAGAGAGAATGGCTGATAATGCATGGCTCTTGGAAAAGAGGGGTGTGCTGGGTCCAAGGCACAGGTGAATAGATTAGGCTTGGGTGGAAGCAACAATTCCTCTACAGCAACAGTAGAGAGGGAAGATGGATACAGGTGTGCTTGGTCACAGGAAGATGAGGGACTTCCTATAACAAATTCCTCCTCCTCCACTTCTCCTCCTCCTCCTCCACTTCTCCTCCTCCTCCTCCTCCTCCTCCTCCTCCTCCTCCTCCTCCTCCTTCTCCTTCTTCTTCTCCTTCTTCTTCCCCTTCCCCTTCCCCTTCTCCTTCTCCTTCTCCTTCTTCTCCTTCTCCTTCTCTTTCTCCTTCTCCTTCTTTTGTAAAATTGAAGGTGAGGTCATTTCTGAGAATAATGTGAGAGAGAAGAGCAAGGGAGAGGGTGGGGTTTGGGGAGGGTGAAGTTTTGAAATGACTGTTTAGAAAGTTGGAGGATAGGTTGGCCAAAAAAGCATGATGAGTGGCACATTGCTGGGCAGGATGGAGGGCCTGAATCCACACTGAAACCAATTTACCTTGGTGTGTGGCTTTCCCTTCTGGGCTCAGTTGCTGTGGAGCAGGCAAAAAGAAGGTAGATAGTTGTGGGAGCTAGCATCCAAGCTGACCTCCTGGTATTCAGGCCCCTGTGTGGTCCCCTCCCACCCTAGATGGGCTCATGCATGGAACTAATAGGATATTTCATAAGTGACCTTTGAGGTCAGATCATAAAAGATATTGTGGCTTTTATCATCTGCTCTTGGGTCACTCTCTCTGGGGGAAGTTAGCTGCCATGTCATGAGGACACTAACTCCATGAGAGGTGCACAGGGTGAGGAACCAAACCACCCCTCAGGAACCAGTGTCAGCTTGCAGCCCTGTGCCATCTTGGCAGTGAATCCTCCATCTCCAGTCAAGCCTTCAAATGAGGACAGTTAACATCTTGATCACAACCTTGGGAGAGATCGTGAGTCAGAACCATTCAGCTTGTGTTCCTGACCCACAGAAACTGTGGAAGAATACATTTGTTGTAGTTAAATGCTGCTAACTTTTGGGGGTAATTTATTACACAGCAATGGACAACTAATATCATGATTGTGACCCAAAAAGACAGTGGGGCCAGGAGGAGATAGTGGTCAGGGTGTGGAGTGTTTGAATTAGTGATCCTGGAGAAGGGACCAGCAGGAGGAGGTCCTTGAAGATGAGGCAATCAGGAACTGAAAGGCCAGATATGGAACAGATTGTCCAGGTGGACATAAAATCCTCCAGGAAGATAGAGCAGTTTGAGATCTAGGGAAAGTCTGTGGGCCAGTTTACAAATTCTTCAGTGAGTGAGGAGTTACCAGGAAACGAGGAGATGCAACATCAAGGATATGGAAGCCTGATGGTTTGGCCCTCAGAGGGAAGGTTGGACTTTGAGGATTTGTTTTGGCATGAGGAGGAAGAGTACTAGCCAGAAAGGAAATTAAAGAGCAAGGATAAGACTGACTGGGATAAATGGGAAGTGAGAAATTAAAGACTCATCTACAGTGTTACTGTCAGACAACCACCACCACCATCTCCATCATCATTGCCACTACATTACCATCACCATTGCAACCATCACCATCAGTGTCTGCAAAACCTTGACAATTACCACAAACATTAACTTCACCACCAATATGAATATCATCAACACTACCATAACCATCACAACAACAACAAAAACACTATCACAACTCACCATTAAACACCACCACCATTGCCACCATCACCTTTACCACCACCACCTTCATGATCATCTCACAATTACTACCACCACCTAGACTCCCACCTTCCCCATCATTGTTGCCCCTGCCACTGGGAATGCCACCATGACCATCACAAACATCATCACCTATACCTCCATCACCATTAGCATTATCACCACCATTGATTCTAACATCACAGGGAGGAGTTGCTAGATGTCTGCCTCAATATCTGTCCTCTTTTTTCTTTAGACCTAAAATGCCAGATTCTTTAGTGGGCACAAGGCCATGTGGAACAAAGACCACATTTCCCAGGCTCCCTTGCAGCTAGGTGAAACCGAGAGTTTTAGCTGATGGGCTATGAATGGAAGTGTGGGAGACTTCCAATGTGATTTTTCAAAGATGGATCAGTCCTTCAACCCCCATTTTTTATCACTACAGTGCAGGCAACCATTTCCTCTTATCTACATTATTACAATAGCTTTCTAATGGGTCTTTCAGATTCCTCCTTTGCCTCCTGACACCATGTAGTAACAAAGTATCCCAAGATAAGGTAAATCAGACCATGTGATTGCCTCATTTAAAACCTTCCAACAGTGCCCTGGCCAGGTGGATCAGTTGGTTGGAGCATCATCCTGTGCACCAAAAGGCTGCAGGTTCAATTCCCGATCAAGGCTCATACCTAGGTTGCGGGTTTGATCCCTGGTAGGGGCACATAAGGAAGGCAACCAATAAATATTTATCTCTCTCCCTTCCTCTCTCTCTAAAAATAAATTAAAAACACACACCATATCCTTGGGCTAGGTTTAAAAAAACAAAACAAACCCTTCCAATAGCCTTCCAATTTGCAGACACTGATGGTGATGGTTGCAATGGTGATGGTAATGTAGTGGCAATGATGATGGAGATGGTGGTGGTGGTTGTCTGACAGGATAAAATTCAAACTCTTTTTCCTGGCCGATAAGGTTCTAAAAGATGGAGTCTCTATCCAACTCTTCATTCCCATTTCCCACCAGACTCTCTCTTGCTTACTATTCTCTAACTATGCTGCACCCTTTCTGGAGTATCTAATGAATTAATCTTCTGCTCACCGCAGAGCCCTTGAATATGCTGTTTCCTCTCCCAGATGTTCTTCAAGCCCTAACTTCTATGTATTCTTCAGCATTCACCTAAAATATCCTTTGTACCAGGACCCCTGCCCTGACCCCTCCTCCCCCAGCCATGTCAGGTTTTTGATACCCTTGCTTCATGGCTGGTATCATTGCTTATGACAACATACCAGTATTTGTGTGCTCACACGTTTAATGTGTATCTCCCCTCATATCCTTGAGGGCAGGGATATATGGAGGGGTAGGGGTATGTGTTTGCTAACTTCTATTTCCTCAAAGCCAGAAATAGCCCTGAGCACATGGAAGTATTTGTTGAAAATAATAAATGCATGAGTGAATGTTGAAAATAATAAATGCATGTCCCTCCCATGCATTTATTCCCATCTCTAGCTGTAGACTCCTGCTTCAGTTTCCTTCAGGCAAGTTATTAAATGGCCCCTTGTCTCGGTTTTCTCATCTGAAAAATGGTGCTAACAATAGACCCTACTTCATAGGGCTGTTTAGAAAACTGAATGAGCCAATACAGATAAAGCATTTAGAACACAGCACACACTAAGGGCCGCATCAATGTTCATGATGACTGTTCTCGCTCCTCCTGCCCTTGGAGTCTGCTTTAATGGCACTGGAACCCTCTCTCACGTCCAGGCAGCTTGACTGGATGTTGCCCCTCCCCTGGGGCCTGGACCTGCTCCCTACATTGCAGCTTCTGGCAGGCTCACACTGTCCCAGTGCCCTCCCTACTTGATCATGTCTCCCCTATCTGAACCTTGGCTCAAAGCACAGCTGAGTTTACTCTCCAACCCTCCTCTGGGGCACCCCTTGCCATGCTCAGTGTTGGTCCCTGTAGCCTGGGCTGCACATTGTGGCATAGGGGGTGCATTTAGCAGTTTTAGTGAAGTTTTAAAATGTTATTGAAAAAAAAGCATTAACATACTTAATTTAAAAGTCGAACAACAGAACAATTAGAAAGCAAAATTAAATAATCCCATCATCATCAACCTTGGAGGGAGCATAATTTCAGATGCCTCCCACGTGGGCATGCACCGGAGAAGAGGCTAGGAAGTACGGAGCTGGGTCACTGGTATAGAAATGGATCGTATTATGCTGGCAGTTTAACAATGTTAAAGGACTGCGTTTAACTTCATTTTAATTCAATTGAAGAGAAAAAAAGCTTGATGTACCAACAAATGAACTACTGAGTGTCCATATGCCACCAAATATCACACTGCTTGGACCTGGGGCAGGTGTGCAATTATCCTCATTATCCTAGTGAGGCAATGAGTGGTTTGCCAAATTAGTGAAGATTTTAGGGATTCCAAGGTCTGGGGCATGCTGGGAAATCCCTTTTGGGGAAAAGGACAAGCTCTTTTTCTTCCTGCCTCTGACCACAGTTTCCAGGATCTTGGATGCACAGATATCACACTCAGGAATTCTGCCCCAGCCACTCATCAGGTGACTGCCCGCTCCAAGTAAGGCCCAGAGCAAGAGAAGTCTCTGCGGAAGGCTCAGACTACGGTTAAGCTACTCAGGCTGGGTCACATGACCTGCAGATCTATCTTTCCGATAGTGGTGACATAGCCCCAGGTGGAGCCTCTGGCCAGCCCTGGTAGGAGTTGCAGTGCCATGCTCGGAATCCTGCAGGAAGGCCCTGCTATTCTAGAAGCAGCTTCTGGAATGCCACAGGGGCTCTGCAGGGCTTGAGCATCTCATGATGGGACAACACGTGACCTTGTGACTGGAGCTAGTCATCAGATCCACCGAATCACAAGACCGCTTGTCCAGGGGCAATCCATTGTGTGATGAAAGCGGAACACTCGGGATGGGGCCTGAGCAGGTCCATAGCACAGGTCTGTTGAGGAGGTGCCCAGACACCCACACTTTTACCTCTGTTGTTCCTCTCCCACCTTTAGCTTCATGGGAGGTTCCCTACAGTCAACTGATGCAGGAGGAAAAGATTAAAGCCTGGTTTACAGATGGGTCTGCAACCAAATGTGGATCTCTGCCATCTTACAGCCCCGGGAGCATCCCTAAAGGAGAGTAGGATCGAGATGTACCCCCAGGGGCAGTGTGGTGAGCTGTGCACTGGGTTATGACAGAGTAGGGAGGAAGAAACAGCCAGAGGAAGACTCCTGGGCAGCAAGCAATGGCTTGGCTGGTGGGTTATGGCCTGAAAAAAGCAAGAATGGATGACAGGAGAGAAGGACATCTGGGAACGAAGTTACAGGATGGATACAGAGGAGAGATGCCCAGCTGGGGTAGACTGGCCTGCCTCGTGGCCACTCCCGTCTTTGCATGATGGGTCTGTGAACAGAGCAGCTGTGGGTGCCGGCAGACTCCATGCACACAGCCAATAGCATCCAGGCACAGCTGCTAGGAATTGCCTGCTTTCCAGGAGCAGAGACCAGTTCTGAGTCCCTGATGGGGCTGGCCCTTGAGGATACTGACCAGCTACCTGATGGCAGGTTGGTTACATGAACCCTTTCAACCCTGTAGAGGCCAGCAACTTCTCCTTCCTGGAACTAACCTCTCTGGGTTGCTTCCACCAGTATCCCCATCCAGGAGCTCACGGGGGTTCTGATGGTCGTAGATTTTGAGCAGGGGTAGGTGCCTTCTCAGTCAGTTCCCCATCTGAACCAAGCACACAGAAACCACTCCGGTGATTATGTTCTCCATTTGCCCCAGGAGGGCACATCATTAGTACCATTCCAGATGCAAAGGAGAGAAGTTAATTTATTATCTAAAGGTGACTTAGGGTATTAGAGCTTCCTTCTCTCAAGGATCCCGGGTGTCCTGCACACTAGTGTTTCAGATAAGAAGGGGACAATGTGAATATGACCATGGGATCACTGGCCACCCTCCATTTCACATCCTTCAGAAGCAGCTAGTCTAAGGGGAAGGCTTAGCGCTGGTGCCAGCCTGGACATCGGAGGGCTGGGGCTTGTCCTCCAGGATGCAGCACGGGCATGGAGCCCAGACCAGTGTGTGGTGCGGGCCCTGGAACTGGAGCACAGCCAGGGGTGCACCTCCGGTGTGGGCAACCTCAGGCCCGTGTGACTTCCCCGGAATCGCCTCTTTCTGTGCCACCTCTCGCGGCAAGCAGGGAAATGAGGTTCAGAGAGTGCACTCAGGTGGCCCCCAAAAGCTGGTGACAGCTGCTGGGACAAGACAGGTGGAGGCCCATCCTACCTCTGGGCCTGGGCCACCCCCAGGCTGCCCCGCGTGGGTCTCCTGCCCAGCAAACCAATCTGTACAGACTTTATATCTCGGCCATCCATCAAGGGCCACCTGGACTAACCAGTCCTGCCAGAAACTGGATCTGGCCATAAAAGCCCCTCCCTGGAGAGGTGTGTGTGTGATAAACCCCACCTTCCACTAGCCTTTCCCGCTCACCAGAGCCGGCCAGCCAGGGCCCAGGGGTGGAGGTGGTGGGAAGCTGTTCTTTCCTCCCCACTCCTGCTTCTCCTGTAACAGGCCAGGGTGAGTCCGGTCTGGGATTGGCACACAGTCCAGCAGACAGACTGACGGGTGTCCCCACCAACCACCTCAGCCTGAGCCGGGGACATCCTGGCTCAGCTTTCAGAGTGGTGGTCAGCAGCTGATGTTGCTGGGGAGAGCCTAGGAGCCACCCAGTGAGCTCCAAGACCAAGTTTTCTTTGTTTAGAAGGAAAACTGAGGCCCAGAGAGGTTCTCATCTCCATTTGTTGACTGCTCATAACCCATCATCTCAAAACACTGCTTTTCCTTCATGTAAATCATGCGCCTAAGGTGCCCGTGGGGGGCACTCTGCCTGTGGAGGGGGAGATGTCACGACTGTTCCCACCTTCTCAATGAGGAAACTGAGGCCAACTGTCCAAGGTCCCACAGGCCAAGGTCCCACAGGCCAAGCTGGGACTACACACCTCTACTCTTGAAGAGACTTCTAGGCTTCACGGACATAAACACGCTGGCCCACTCAGCCTGTCCGTTCCTTTTAAAGATAAAGATGAGTTCCTGGATGTGAAACCACTGGACCAAAGCTCCTGCAAACGGAGAGCGTGGTTCGTATTGACAAGCAGCCTGTGGGCAGTGGGACGGCCGGGTCCGCGCGGAGGAGAGGACGCTCGGCAGTGCCCAGCACTTATGTCCCGTTCCTGCTCTGCACCTGAGAGAGGGGCAATGCTATCTTGTTACTCCCTTCGCACAGCCTGGACTCCAAGCATCTTGTCTAACCATCTTGGTCACTTTTGCATCTTCTGGCATGAATTCCAGTCCTCCATTCTCTGCAGGCAAAGATAAGGGCTGGGGGGCCACTGCTCTCTGGCCTCAGGCTCCTCATCAGCAAAATGGGGAGAGAAAGTGCTCCCAGGGAGGACCAGGTGACCTGGCAGGGGCTACCAGATCTGCCCGGTATTCCAGCCGCAGGAGAGTTTCTCCCCCCAGGTCTTGCCCAGGTCTGACTCCTCACCGCAGGCAATAAATAACTTTGATCCCCATTTTGGTGAATCTTTTGCTCTGGGGAAGTGGGGGGGGGGGGGGGGGGGAGGGGGGGCGTGTCCCCAATCAAGGCCCCACCTCAACTACCCTAGGAGGGGCCAGGATGGGTGGGAACCCTGGTGTGGTGAACATCTGCTCCATTACCAAGCACACCCACCTTTCATTTACACCCTGATGCCAATCAGCCTGCAAGCCAAGCATCACCCCAGTGGCTCTCCCTGCCTTCTGGGCCCCGGCCTCAAAGCCCAGAAGGGAAGACGGAGGCCAGGTTCCTTTCAGTGAAATCCAAGGAGAGCAGACAGTCCCAGAGAAGCCCAGCGACTCGAGCAGGTCGCCCAGCAGAAAGGAGATCGGGGTTCCGGGCGGGAGGATAAAGCGGGTCTTTGCTGCGGGCCCGGCTAGATCTGGAAGCTAAGACAGCCCCCCCCCTCCGCCGCCCCCCCCACGCCCCCAGGTCAGCTGTTGGAGCTGCGGCGCCCGGCCGCCAGCGGGTCATTTACATGACAAAGGCGCGGCCGTCGGGTGGGAGGGGGCGGGCGAGCGGCTCCTAGCGGAGCCGGCCCCGCCCGTCCCCAGTCCCGCAGCTGCCCGGCTAAGCCTCCACCCCGCGGCCCGAAGATTTGGGGGGCGGGGGCGGCACGCGAGCTCCGGCGCTCAGCTGTGTTTGCTCCCGGGACGCCACGCGGGGCGGCGGGGCTGGGGCGCGGGACAAAGGGCCGGATCTGTCCGACCCCGCAGGTGGCGAGGGGGGAGGGGAGGCGCGTTGGGGAGTGAGCACGAGGGGGAGGGGAGCGCCTAGGCGGCGCGGGCGACCGGAGCCACCGGCTGCCTGATGTTCCCAGATACCTGGCCTGGGGTCAGGGGGCCCAGGATCACTGGCTTCACCTGCCCGAGTCCGCGTTCCGGAGCTGCTTCCAACCCCCCCCGCCCCCTCCCCCCCCCCCCCCCCGGAATCCGAAATGACAAATGATATTAGCATCCATCCTAGCTTGCCTGGGGCCATAGTCTGCTGTGTCCTCACTTCCACCCAATTGGATTCTGGGCGATGCCCAACGTTATGCCCCTGGCGGGCCCTCTCCTCCCAGCCGCCTCCCGCTCCTTGCCTGCCTGCCCACCTCCGTTTCACAGCCACCCAAACCAGCTCTCTCGGCCTTCCCCATCCCAGGAAATGGCACTTCCATCTTCTAGATGCAGGAACAAAAAAAAAACAAGACGAAAACCGAGCTCTTTCTCTTTCCCTCGCCCCTTCTGCTGGCTCCACCTTCAAAATCTATCCAGAATCTAAGCAACGTCTCCCAGCCCGGGGTCCAGTCCCCATCACCTCTGGCTGGGCTGTCACAGTAGCCTCTGCCCTGTTCTCCCTGCTTCTGCCCCCGCAGCAGTCAAAACCAAAGTCAGACCTCACCCCGCCTTTGCCCTACACCAAGCACGTCAAACCTAAAGGCTACCCCGGGCCAAATAACAAGGTTTAAGTTTATGGGGGCCGCAAAAAAACAAAAGCTTCAATTTTCATAGAAACGTAGGTTTATTTCGATAAGGACATGCTGAATCCAAAGGGCTGAAATAAATGAGTAATCGTTAACATAAAATAATAGAACATTTTAATAAAAAATTAATATTTTTTTCTTGAACATTAACTTACCAGACAACCAAACAAGTTAGTCCAAGACTAATGACGTGGCCATCGGCTGCTAAAATATTCGCTGCTAGTATTAGTGGAGAGAAATGGTGCGCCTGCGCGTGAGGCGTGTAAGGGAAATGAATGCAACACGATTATAGAAATCAGTCATTAGCGAACATTGTAGTTCGTTATTAATAATTATGTGTAACAGGATGTTGTAAAAATTAAGTTACGAAATTTTTATTAAAACGTTTCTTACCATTATATTGGCTGGGCCGCAAAAATATTCGTTGTGGGCTGCGTGCGGCCTATGGGCCACGGGTTTGACATGCTTGCCCTACACCCTCCATGGCTCTCACCTCACTCAGGAAAAGTCCTCCCAGGGGCCTGATCTGCTATCCCCACCTCCCCGCCTCTCTGGCCTCATTCTTTCCACTCCAGTCACACCAGTCTCCTTGCTTCCAGGCCTTAGGGCCTCCCGCTGGCCATCCCTCTGCTGGGAACACATATCACCCAGCCTCTCCACACATTTCCTTCAGGCGTTTACTCAAACCCACTTCCCTGTGAGACCCTCCTTAGTCATGCAGTCTAAAATGTCAGCCCTACCCCCTCAGCTCCTTTTGCCCCGCTCTCTGCCCCATTTTCTCCCCTCAGCACGTCTTGCTACATGGCATTTCTACACGAGGGCTTACTCATGCTGCTCATCTTCTGTCTCCTGTGGGCGGTAAGATGTACCAGGGCAGAGAGTTTTGACTCTTGTTCATGGTTGTGCCCTCACCCCAAACCTAGCACTGTCCCTGATGTTCAGTAGATGTTCAATAAATACTGCTGAATGAATAAATTAGCGCACTTAGTCCTCTGCAGCAGCCCTGTAAGTAGGCACTGCATCTTCACTTTACAGATGGGAGGCACAGATTGCACAAGCAACTTGCCCAAGGCCACCAGCCAGAAAGTCTGGGAGGCAGGATTTGAATCCAGGCCCTCACTTCCTCGTGAGGTCTCAAACTAGAGGCCCACAGGCTGGGTTTGGCCCCCAGAAAGGTTTTGTGTGAGTTGGATCATTTGTGGCCATTTTAAAAGTCAGGAGGTTTTATGTATAAACCTATTGCTGAAGGAACCTCTGGCCACACTGGGTCCTCTATCCGTGGGCTTGAGCTGAGCAGTTAGTCGCCCCTCAAATAGGGAATGAGCTGTCCCATTTGCCCTAGTCACCATCAGGCTGCTTCCCACCAGGCCCTGCAAACCCTCCCCTTGGCCAGGCCTCCCTCCTGTGAGCTTTCACTCCTATGGGCCTTGGCCTTCTGCCTGGAATGCTCTCCCTATGCTTCTTAGTCACTCAGGTTTCAGCCCAAATGTCACCTCCTCAGAGAAGTCCTCCCTGATTACTCTGGCTAATCGTCATTATCTGAAATTATTTCATTAATCTCTTTGGTGTGTGCTCACTGTCTGTCTCCCAGTAGGATGGAAGCCAGAAGGGCAGGGCCCAGGTCAGACTGGCCACCCCCCAATCAAGACAGTGCCTGTGCCTGCAGACACAGGGTGCATACTTGTTGACTGACAGAATAAATGAGCAAACGAATGAATGAAGGGGTTGTCTGTTCTAAGCACTTTCCGGGTATAGAATCCTCAAACTTGTGTACAACAGCCTTCTGCAGGAGCTCAAAGGATCTATGGGGTAAGGTCACACACAGGTCCCTTGCTGGGGGAACAAACCACAGTGGTTTCTGGTTCTATAACAACCTTGATAGGCCTGGGGAACTCTCTCCCCACTCCGACTCCCAGCTCCCCAGCTCCCTGGGTTCTCACCACAGACCTGGAGCTCTGAGTCCTCTGGGTCAGCTGAGTTGTACGGCGCCACGTCCTCCTTCTAGTGTGCCAGACGCAGCCCTGTCCCTACCCGCCCGTTGGCCTCGATCCCCAACAGGCCTCATCAGGTTAGCCTTTCAGCAACCTATACCCAGAGCAGTCAATTCCTAAGACCTGGCCCTGCCACTCATTCTCTAGGTCCCAGGACCAGGGCACAGGGTGGGAGGCTGGACCTTAATGTTGGTCACTGTAGCCCTCGAAGCATGTCCTTTTAACTTTTGAATTAATGAGGTCCCATGTCTGGGTAGGGCCTAAAGCCTGCATGCTGGCCCCCTCCTCCCTTGTCCTCCAGCATGAGGGCCAAAACCTGGCTTCCCTGTTCCCCACACCTGTACCCACATGACTGTCCCCCCGCCCCACCCCTACCCAGGAGTGGACACCTGGTAAGAGCAGGGACCCTCTCATAGTCGCTGCCATGTGGCCACAGGGCTCAACACAGTCATTCAACAGGCATCCAGCCCTTCAGTGTTTGCTAACTGCTGAGTAAGGTAGATGCATGGCTACTTCTGCCCCTGGTGGGGGCTGCCCCAGGGCTTGTCCCTGGGCCCCAGGGCAGGATTGGGCTGCCTGCCCCACCCCTCCCCAAATTCTGAGGGGTTCTTCGGGATGCACAGAGCCTCCACCCAGTCTCTGCTTTCCATGTCTGAAGCCATTTCTGACTTTCAGCCTCAGAACCAAATGAATCTGTGCTTCCCCTGCCAAAACTCCAAGCTCTGCAGGCGGGGTCGGCCCTAATTCTTGAGGGCCTCAGGTCCACTGGGCAGAAAGGCTCCCACCAGCCTGGACCTGTCGGAGAAACCTGACTCCACAAGACTCAGTTTCCCCGCATTGCTCTCCGGGCTTCTTGCCCAAGGAGAGCCTCCCTCAGCCTGTTGTTTGTCCAGAGGAGGACATGGCTTGCTGGTGGGGGCAAGGCGAAGACCCCGGTGAAAGCTGTCCTTCCCTGCCTGCTCCTCAGGGGCCAGGAGCAGACTTAGAGGGAGTGCGGGGCCCTGGCTCAGCGGAAGCAGCATCAGCCAGGGAGACAACTGGCCCTAGAGGCTGCCTGCCTGGCCCTGTTTCTGGAGCGTCAACCCTGGGATAGAGGCACAGAGACAGAGAGACAAACCGGGAGAGAGACACACACACTCATACACACACACACACACACACACACACACACACACACACGTGCATCACGCAGGAGTCAGCTGGAGACAGTACACGGGCCCAGCGGCTTGTGGTCTTCTCGGATCTGGACTCGGAATACAAATCAGAACCCCAACGCCAAGCGTCCTGTGTGCATGTGTGCATGTGTACCTGCAGGTGCAGGAGTGTCCGTGCGGCTGGTCTGTCTTCAGGGCCTGGCCACGTGAGCAGTGCATAAGCACGTCAGGGCGTGCGGTGTCTCTGGTGTGTGTCCGGGTGTATGAGAGGCAACCTGTGGGCATCTGTGACTGTGTTTGAGTCTCCCTGTGCAAATGTTTGTGATGGCCACACCAGAGCCAGCCCCAGAGGCCCTAAGCAGCCCAAGCCAGGAGCTCCTGCCTGCCTCCACCCCCACCCTCCCCCCATCCCTGGGCTTTTGTCCGTTTCTGAAGTGACAAGAGACACACAAAAGGGCTTTTAATTAAATCAAAGGAGGGGGAAACAGACCAGGCGGGCTGCTATTATGTTACCAAATGTGAAAATGAAAACTTATATTTAAAGCTCTGGTATTAATTTGAGATTATTCAGATAGTTAATTAAAAGTGCAGCATGTGTTAAATATTATTTCAACAAAGATTTTCATCGGGCCTCCATGTAATGTGATCTGAGGGCTCGGGGAGCTGTATGCAAATGCTCTGCAGCCAAGAGAGAGGACCCACAGCACCAGGGGCAGGCCGGCCAGGGCAGGCCCACTCCTCACCTCGGGTCTGGCTCTTTGGGACACAAAGTTGCAGCCAGATCCCTGTGCCCAGGCCCTGGGTGAGGAGGGATGCTGTCAGGCTGATCCTGGGTCTCTCAGCCAGCAGCAGGGCCTCCAAAAGTCCTCCAGATGGCACTTGGGGCCTTCAGGGGATGCTGGCTGCACCCCTGTGCCTTGAAGGCCAGCACATCTGCAGGTATGTGTGCCTGGGTCTGAGCAGGGGGCCGAGCACAGGAGTGTGGACATGTGTGCCCGTGAGGTCATCACAAGACGGATGTAAGCAGGTAACATCTGTACACGTCCCCGCTGGGATGTTGACAGTGTGCATTTGGGCACAGGTCCATCCATCTGTTACACGTGGATCCTGGCACACCACACATATTCGGGCACTCGCCTGTGTGTTTGCGTAAGCATGTGTGAACCTGGGCATGGGGCGGCGCTGTTGGGTGTGTGCAAGTTGTGTCCATACTCAGTGCCTCAGTTTCTCTATCTATGAAATGGGGACGATAATGGCAGAGGCTTCAGAGAGAAGATAAGATGAAGATTAAGCGGGCGAACAGACTAGTGTATGTAGGCAAGCAGTGTCCTGTACAAATAGGACAAAGCCACAAATGAGAGTCAGGCATGTCACTTTAAATTTTAAATAGCTACACTTGAAAAAAATGAAAGTGAAATTTATTTTATAGATTTTAAAATCCAGTCTATCCAAAATGTTATCGTCTCAACATGTGATCAACACAAAAAATGGCTCATGTGATAGTTTAGATTCTGTTTTCCATACCAAGCCTCTGAAGTGCGGTAGGTGTGGGACGCCCAGCACATCTCAGCTCGGACTGGCCCCATTTCCAGTGGACTCCGCAGCTTTGAACCTGGGAAAGGCCCTGCAAATGGAGCTGATTTGCGGGCGACTTTCTTGAGGAAGACGGTGGGGCCTGCTGCGATGTCCGGTCCCAGGGAGGGTTACGGGTTATCCAAATCCGGGGCGCGGGGCGCGGGAGGTGGGGGTGGGGGGCCGCGGGGAGATGACCTAGGTCTGTCAGGCTCTCTGCGCCCCTCCCCCACGTCCGGAGCTGGGTTCCTGTCCCTGGATCGTGCGTCCCCCGACACAGTCTTACACACACAGGGGTGCCCACGTCCCGGCCACATTTCGGGATTAGCCCGTGAGCGGCCCGCTGGCTGCGGGCGCCCTTAGGCTCGTATCCTGCGCCCGAGCTGCTGCCCCGGCTCCGGGCCGGCGGCGAGGTGCGGGCCGCTCCTGCCCTCTGTCGGCCCCCGGTGGCAGCGCAGCGCAGCGCTCCCTCACCCCCAGGGTCCTGGCTGGTGGGATCCCTGCCCCGCAGAATCGCCATGAGTCCACGGCCTACTGCCAGGACCCTCTGCCAAAATTCTCACGGAGGGCTGCAGGGCAGGCACCACCAACCCCGTTTTACTAATGGGAAGGCACCATCAGGACTGCAGGGAGGGCTCCCGGCTGAGGCTGGGGCCCAGGTGTAAGCACAGTTCTGAGTCCCACTTGGCTGTGTGCCTCCAGCAGGTAACCCCTTCCCAACCTCATCGCTCCTCCGCTATAAGCTGGGGATGACCGTGATCCCTCTGCTAAGGGTTGCTCTGGGGATCAAACAGGGAGATGTCTCTAAGGGTTACAGCATGTCCCCGGCACAGAGTAAGTCCCCAATAAATTCATCACAGCCACCATCACAGTAGGTATGACATGCGTGCGTACCTCAGGGCCTTTGCACCTGTCAGAGCCCTGCCTGGAGCCCTTTGACCTGGATCTTGGATCTTGGATCAATGGCTCCTCCTCATTAGCTCACCTCCTGAGGGAGAGCTTCCCTGAACGCCCCCTTTCTTCATGTCACCCTGCTGTACATCCTCAGAGCCCTTATCGCCATTTGACGTGACCCTGTGTGCTCATGGGTTATCTTGTTCCTTATCCGCCTTTCGTGTTGGATCGTCAGCCCCTAGAGGACAGGCCTTGCTCCTCTTGGCCACTTTCACCCCCGACCTACCACAGTGCCTGATAAGAACGCAAAATGGTCCGGCCACATTGGAAACCAGCTTGGCAGTTACTTGTAACGTTACACACACATGCATCACACGGCCCACACAAAAACTTATGCTCAGACAAAAATCCATAAATGAATGTGTATGGCAGCATTATTCACAGTCTCCTAAACTGAAAACAACCCAAATGCCCCTCAGCTGGTGAGATAAAAAATAGGAGTATATGCACACAGTGTAACACGATGCAGCAACCAAAGGAACCAACGCGGATACACACAGGACATGGGTGAGTCCCTAAGGCACTCTATACTACTAAGCAAAAGAAGCCCCGCCCAAAAGGCAATGCCTGCCCTGGCTCCTGTGGCTCAGTTGGTTGGGCGTCGTCTCGCACACCAAAAAGGTAGCCAGTTCAATTCCCGGTCAGGGCACATACCCAGGTTTCGGGTTCCATCCCTGGTCAGGGTGTCAGCAGGAGGCAAACCGATGGATGTTTCTCTTTCTCCTTCCTCACTTCCTCTCTCTCTAAAATCAATAAAAACATAGCAAAAATTTTTAATTAAAAAAAAAAAAGCGACGTATAATGTGACATTCTAGAGGATGCAAAACTATAGGGACATAAAGCAGACCAGTGTTTGCCAGGAGGGAGTGGAGTGGAGGGGAGGTGTGCTGCAGGGGCAGAAAGGACCTGAGAGAGGACAACTGCTCTGTGGTGTTTTGACTGTGGTGGGGGTCCCACAACTGCATGTGTTTTTCAGAACTCACAGAACTGTCTATGTAAAAGGGTGCTTTTCACTGTGTGTAATAAACAAGCAGCACTTATTAGAAACAGTCAGAGCCATAAATGGTTTTAGTGTGTTTACAGAGTTGTGCAACCATCACCACAGTCCTCGTTTTCAGCACGTTGTCCCCCCTAAAAAGGAATGCCATCTCCACTATTAGTCACTCCCACCCTTCCCATTGCCCCCCAGCTCCTGGCAACCACAAATCTACTTTCTGCATCTACGGATTTACCTCTTCTGGGTGTTTTATGGAAATGGAATTATATAATACGTGACCTGGGGGTCTAGCTTCTTTCACTGAGCACACTGTTTTCAGGGTTCTTCCGTGGTGTGGCGTGTTCCAGTATCTCATTCCTTTTTATGGCTGGTAATATTATTCCATTGTATGCGTCAATCACATTTTATTTACCCATTCACCAATTGATGGACATTTTGGGTCATTTCCACTTTTTGGCTAATCTGAATCATGCTGCTATGAACATTCATGTCCAAGTGTTTGTGAGGGCATATGCATTTAATTCTCTTGGGTATAGACCTCAGAGTGGAATTGCTGGCTCCTAGGTTAACTTCACTGTTTTGTTTTTTAACATCTTTATTGAGATACAATTTACATACCATACAGTTCCTCATTTAAAGTGCGCAATTCAATGGCTTTTGGCATATTTACGGAGCCTACATCCCTCACCACAATCAGT
Source organism: Cnephaeus nilssonii (assembly GCF_951640355.1). Taxonomy (NCBI): domain Eukaryota; kingdom Metazoa; phylum Chordata; class Mammalia; order Chiroptera; family Vespertilionidae; genus Cnephaeus; species Cnephaeus nilssonii. The sequence continues at coordinate 66,165,562 of NC_137082.1, read as the reverse complement.
TTTAGAACATTTTCATCAACCCCCAAAGAAGCCCTATACCTTTTCGTTAGGGCACTGAGACACTGGCCTGGGAGGGGAGGGGAGCCCCAGCACTGCCCCCAAGTCTTTGCAGTTGTCCAGGGCTTCGGGGGTGAGCAAAGCTGCAGATCAGAGGGCAGAACTGGGACCCAACCCGGTTCTAATAGTCACCCACAGCCCTGAGCACCGGGCACTGTGCTGGACATCTTGTCTTTATGTCTCCCCAGCGTGCTGCTCTGTCAGCTGTCAGTGGGCCTGGATAACGTGAGGAGCTTCTCCTGCCTGGGAATGTGTAAAGGAGGCAGAACTTGGAGAGATGGGGCAGCGGTGGGGCCCAGCCTAGCTCCAGGTGACTCAGGCTCAAAGACTGAATGAAGTCCAGGTCCTGACTATGCATGATGTCAGCAGGTGGGCCAGGACGGGTGGTGGTAGTGGTGGTGGTGGTGGTGGGGGAGTTGGGTTGGTGGTGGCAGGAGGGGGGTCTAAGGCCCAAGGGCAGCCCAGACCTCAATCCTGTGGTGATGGTGAAATAGGCCTAGGCTGCAGGCCGCCCAGGAGGAATGCGCCAGCCCCCTGCTCGTAAACCTGCTCTTCCTCCTCCCTGTGTGCCGGGAGGTCATTTGGAGGTCACCCTCAGGAAAAGTTGGCACAAGAGGCACCATGGCCAGCTGTAGGCTGTTCAGAGCCAGGGGGATACCACAGGCTCACAGCTGACCTGGGCAGGGTGGGGCGGGTGCAGAGGCAGGGCCTCAGGGGGCTCTCAGGGTGAGGCCCACAGCATAGTGGGGTGGGTCTCAGAGGCACACCCTCAGCTGTGAGCCCAAGTTCAAATTCTTGGGGATCAGGGAAGCCCCACTCAGAAGTGGTATAGAATACAGCCCCTGAGTACTCGGAGATTGCAAAGACAAGCTCTCAGAAGACACAGGCACGGACAGCAGGCTTCTTCCCATGTCTTGCCATGGAGTGTCCACATGGGCTCCGTGGAGTGAGGAGTTGCCCAGCTCAGGATGAGGCTGAACCTGTAGGAGCTGGGCTGTGGGTAGGCTGTGCTTGCTTAGAGGTTGGACAGGCCAGGACTCTGAGCTCAACTGGGCCACCCTGCCTATGCCTGGCCCCAAGTAGGATGTGGGCCTGGAGGAGCTGGCGGCAGAGACAAGGCTGCCCTTGGGGTACCCCCAACAAAGGGCACAAAGTGCGGGATCCGCGGGGGTCTTGAGCTCCAGCAAGTGTTTCCCTGCTGGGAAATCCTGTCAGTTTCAGCGAGGCTCTGTTAGCTGTCTGGGATGGCAAGAGAAGGCCGGGGGCCCTGAAGACAACCCATTAGAAGGGAGAAGGGAGGCTCGGGGGGCTCCCCACTTCTCCCCTAGGGGACTCTCCTACCATCTCTCACTGTGGCTGTCCAGACGTCAGACTATGGGAGAGACTGATGAGTCATAACTCTGGCCTTGGCCTCACACTCTGCTATGGAGACAGGGAGTGGAGGGGCCCTGAGGTGGGCTAATGCCCGCCAAGCTTCATAGCACCATCCATCAGCCAGGAGCACCAGAAGGAAGGCGGTTAGCCCGGGGCTGTGCCGGTCCCTCTTCTGAGGCTGTGGGCCCAGCCCTAAAGGCCACCCCACCCCCAGCCCACCTGCCAGGAGCTGCTCTCATGTGTGCAGTGAGGAAGGAAATTGCAAATTAATCTTTATTTCCATCTTGGAAGAAAACCTTAATTCTCTGCATTGAAATGATCCTCGTCATCCCAGGGAATCAATTACAGGCTTTAATTGCAGTCAGTCTTGGCCAATCAGAGCCGGGCAGCCCGCCCAGGCCTCTCTCTCTCCTGCTTCTAGCTCTCTGGAACTCCATATCTCTTTGTCTCTTTCTGTCTTGGTGTCTGACTCTTTCATTCTTTCTTTCCCTCTGTGTGTCTCCTCCCTTCTCTCACTGTGTTTGTGTCTTGGTTTCACTCTTCCCTGCAAGCACAGGGCTCAGGCGTGACCCGCCAGGTCTGACAAGCCTCCCAGGGACTGGGTGGTCCCCAGCCTCCTCTTCCAATCTATCTCTAGCCCTGAGCTGCAGCTTTGAGGGTGGAAGCTGAGACTGGGGTGGATTATTGGCCTGTCCCTATCCCCTTGGGTCTCTGTAGGAGTCACTCTCTTGCTGACCCATATTTACCCAGGCAGAGCCTGCTGTCCCTGGTCCCACCCGGTCATCAACGTCTCTCAGGCCACCCTTCCTAGCCAGAGTCACCGCTGAGCTCTGTGCCTGGGGGTTTGGGTGGGAGTCATGAAATGGGGTGGAGCGATGGGGCCCAAAGAATCTGGAGCCCAGGGGACTCCTGGGCCTTTAGGGCAGGAACTGCGCTGAGTGGGTCCAGGAAAGGATTCAGAGCAGCCAGAGGAGTGCCAGGCCTCCCTCCTCAGGACCAGCCTTTTGTCAACCAACTTGGCAATGACCAGACGGCTGGTCTTCGGGAGAAGAGGGTCAAGGGGCTGCAAACAACAAGGTGCCTGCATGACCCCCATCATCACCCATGCCTCTGTGCTTCATAGAACATTCTTCCTCGCTCATTTTTAATTCATGGCTAATATACAAATACAGTCTCTGAACAAAATTAAGACAAAAGATAAGGCTAGGATGCCCTTTGCCCACCGCTGGCTGCCCTTTCTAGTTCCTTCTTAGGGCAGTCACGGCTCATTGGTTTGCAGCACATCCTTGCATGCTTTTTCCTACTTATTTAAATACATCTATACCTGTATTCACAGAGTACAAATTGTATCCTTTATGGAATTTCTTTTAAGTGTAAAAGGTACCGAGGGGTTCCACTCAAGATGGCAGATTAGGTAGACACTGTACTCCCTCCCTCCCATAACCACATCAAAATTACAACGAAATCAGAACCGTCAACCTGCATAACTGTTGGGGGTGATGGGAACGGCCCCAGGTGTTAGACCTGTGGGGTCAGAACGGACCTGGGTTCAGTAACCTCGGTACTTGAGTTCTGGCTAGGAAAGGATTCAGAGCCAAGACTTAAAGTATAAGAGAGCATTCATTTGGAAAATCACAGAGGTAGAAGAAGTAATTCGTAGAAGAAATGGGCTGAGGAGATAAGTTATAGAGGTAAAGGAAGGGCCCTTGAGTTAAGAAATGTGGAAGGTAAAGGTGACATGCCTTGGGGGGAGGAGAGGGGGGAAGGGAAAGGTTCTGTGTCCTTTGTCCTAAGGGTTTTAAGGTGGAGATTTTAGGGGAGGGCCCAGGGGAAGATTTCAATAGGATATTCAGCAGCTTTCCACGTGTGTTCTTTCCAGGGTCTAGGTCTCCATTGATGGGTTGGCGCCAGGGCGGGGTCATTATCCAATGCAGCTGGTTCTGAGGTCAGTCATGGCTTGCCTCTCTGGTTTTTGCTGCTTTTCTGGGTCTGGAGCTGAAATACAACAGAGGCTAAGATGTTATCTCTAGGGAAGAAAGGCCAGAGGGTCCAAACCTCGTGATCAGTGATAAGCTAGGGGAGGAAAGGTCACCCTGGGGGTGAAGTCCCACCCTACAATTGTCCTTTGCTAGGCATCCAGGGGCGTTCACCCTGGTGATCTTATGTACTTAGCCCATCAGCCTTGCTCTGCTCATGTCTGACTGCCAACCACACAACCCGCTGAAGACTACCTGAACAGACGTCCTGTAACTAAGGATATAGAGAAGAAGCCATGTTGAGACTGGTAAGAGGTGTGGAGCCGCGAAACAGGCTGGCCCCACACCCACAGGTGGCGGTTGAGAATCCAGAGGGATATCTCCGCTGCAGAGGTTCCCCTGAATATCAAGGGGGTCTCAGCTCAGCGTCAGGCTCCCCCAGCCCAGAACATTAGTGCTGGGAAGAGGAGCCCACATAACATCTGTTTGTGAAAAGATGTGGGAATTCCATCTGTGCGGGAGAGACAGAAGGCTGTGGGAAACCCAGGAGTTACCTTTAAAGAGCACGCACACAATCTCTCACTTGCAGGCGCTCACCGTGGGCTCCAGTGGATGTGTAAAATAAAAGAAAAAAAAAGATGTGGTAGGCAGTTAGACAGACATGAGCAGAGGAAGGATGATGGGGCCGGTAAAGAAGGTCATCAGGGTGGAAAGCCCTGGGTGCCTAGCAAGGGACAATTGTAGGGTGGAACCTTGCCCTCGGGCCGACCTTTCCTCCCCTAGCATATCACTGATCACGAGGTTTGGACCCCTGACCTTTCTTCCCTAGAGATAACATCTAGGCGTCAGTTGTGTTTCAGCTCCAGGCCCAGAGAAAAGCAGCAAAACCAGACAAGCAAGCCATGACTGACCTCAGAACCAGCTGCATTGGATAATGACCCCCTGCCCTGGCGCCAACCAATCAATGGAGACCTTGACCCTGGAAAGGACGCGCGTGGAAAGCTGCTGAATATTCTATTGAAATCTTCCCCTGGGCCCTCCCCTAAAATCTCCACCTTAAAACCTTTAGGACTGAGGACCCAGAGCCTTTCCCTTCCCCCCTCTCATCCCCCCCAAGGCATGTCACCTTTACCTTCCACATTTCTTAACTCAAGGGCCCTTCCTTTGCCTCTATAACTTGTCTCCTCAGCCCATTTCTTCTACGAATTACTTCGTCTACCTCTGTGATTTTCCAAATGAATGTTCTCTTCTAGTTTGAGTCTTGGCTCTGAATTCTTTCCTAGCCAGAACTCAAGTACTGAGGTTGCTGAACCCAGGTCCAGTCGGACCCCAGGGGTCTAACATCTGGTGCTTACAACAGATGGACAGCAGCTCAAGGGGTGCCAGAGAAGAACAGGGAGAAACTGTGTTGTGTGAATTCAGGGCGAGGGCTAGAGGGACGGGAGGCTGCCATTATCCCTGTGTTGGGTGCCATCTTTCCTGTGTTGAGCCATCCCCCACACACAGGCAAATCTGAATCTGCATTAGCTGGTGAGCTCACTACTTCCACCCTTACAAGTCCCTGAGACTCTGCCCCACCCAACTAGCTCATTGCCCGAGGCTATTTTGGGGGCAGCCAGCCTGGGCCTATTGCAGTCTTATAAAGCTCTCAAGAAATTCCCCTCAAGCTCAGGGGTTGTCAGGGACATACAAAGAGAAACTGAGTTGTGTGGCTTCAGGGTGAAGGCTGCCACAGCTGATGGGCTCCATCTTTCCTGTGTTAAGCCATCCACCCACACAACCAAATCTGAATCTGCATTAACCCTGGTGGACTTTACCAGCTCCACCTGACAACTTCCTGAGACCCTGCTCTACTACAAAGGTTCCCAGGTTCCAGGTGAGTGGCAGCTACCCTAGGTTACCCTGAGACTTTTGCTGAGTGGCTTCAGGCTCAGCACTGGCACCAAATTGGAATCTGCATTAACCTGGTGAACACTACTCACCTCACCCTGGTGACTCCCTGAGACCATGCCTCAACCAACTCATGTAACACTCAGGACTCAGTGGTTGAACCTTATAGGCAGCCAGCAAGATGGTGACAGATCTGGGAGTGTCTTGTTTCTTTCACTGACCTGCTCCAGGCCCAGTACTGGTAGCAACCAGCTTCATTCAACCCATGGCATCTCCCACATGCATCCAGGTCCAGCTCAGACCGCTACCAAACATGGATCACTTTTGGCTCTTTTTTTTTTTTTTAATCCTCACCTAAGGATATTTTCCCATTTATTTTTAGAGAGAGTGGAAGAGAGAGGGGAAAACAGAGATAAATATTGATGTGAGAGAAACATGTGCCCTTGGCCAGAATCGAACCTTTGTCCACAGGCCGACACTCTATCCACTGCGCCAAACCAGCTAGGGCTCCTTTTAGCTCTTGACAGATAGTCTCGGGCCAGTCACAGGCAGAGTCTGACATTGGCCTGCTCTGGTAGCTGGCTTTACTTTTTATTTTATTTTATTGTTATTTATTATTTTAAAATATATTTTTATTGATTTCAGAGAGGAAGGGAGAGGGAGAAAGGTAGAAACATCAATGATGAGAGAAAAATCATTGATCGGCTGTCTCCTGCACGCTCCCTACTGGAGATTGAGCACAACAACCCCGGAATGTACCCTTGACCAGAATCGGACCCAGCACCCTTCAGTCCGCAGGCCGATGCTCTATCCACTGAGCCAAACCAGCTAGGGCTGGTAGCTGGCTTTAGATCACAAAAGAGCACCACCTGATTAGCTCCACACGTGGCACACCCAAAAGGTGGTCTTGGCAGACTCCAACCCTGCTGGGGTGAATCTGGCTCCATGGGGTCGGTCAGTTCTCGCACAGCAGCTTGTAAGCTGTGGTCATGGTCAATCTTCACAGCCAGACAACCTGAGAGTTCCTCCAATCAAGGCTCAACTACACAACCCAAACAAGGGACACCCCTGGAGCACTTGGCTCAGGTGACCAGGGAGACCGTGCCACTGGGCTCCATAGAATACCTTCTAACATAAGGCCGCCCTGCCAAGACTGGGAGACGTAGCAGATTTACCTAATACACATAAATAAAAAGAGAGACAGCAAAAATGAGGAGACAAAGAAACATGTGCCAAATGAAAGAACAGGAGAAATCTGATGAAAAAGAACTAAATGAAATGGAAGCAAGCAGTCTACTAGATCCAGAAATCAAACCAATGGTTATAAGAATGCTCAATAAACTTAGGGGAAGAATAGATAAACTCAGTGAGAAATTCAATAAATAAATAGTAAGTATAAAAAAGATAGAGTTTGGCCGGTGTGGTTCAGTGGTTGAGCGTCAACCTATGAACCAGGAGGTCACGGTTCTATTCTCGTTCAGGGCACATGCCTAGGTTGCAGGCTCATCCCCAGTGTGGGGCATGCAGAAGACAGCCGATCAGTGATTCTCTCTCATCATTAATGTTTCTATCTCTCCCTCTTCCTTCCTCTCTGAAGTCAATAAAAATATATTTAAAAAAAGATAGAAAACAAAAAAGAACCAGTCAGAAGTGAAGACTACAATAACTGAAATGAAGAATACATGACATGGAATCAACAGCAGAATGAATGAAGCAGAGGATTGAACCAGTGATTTGGAAGAAAAGGTAGTAGAAAACACCCAAGCACAAGAACAAAAAGAAAAAAGAATTAAAAAAATGAAGATAGTTTGATACTTCTGGAACATCAAGCATAACAACTTCTGTACCACAGGGATACCAGAAGAAGAGTAACAGCAAGGCACTGAAACCCCACTTGGAAAAAAACAATGACTGAAAACTTCCCTAACCTGGTGAAGGAAATAGACATACAAGTCTAGGAAACACAGAGATACCCGAACAAGATGGACCCATGGAAGACCACCAAGACACAGCATAATTAAAATAGCAAAGGTTAAAGACAGAGAGAATCTTTGAAAGGCCAAGAGAAAGGCAGACAGTTACCTGCAAAAGAGCTCCCATAAAACTATCTCTGGAGCTCACATTCACAGGGGAAACACTGACAATGAGCGAGGTAAATAAGCAAACTATTTAGAAGGTAATACGCGTTAGGAAGAAAACTAACGCAGAAGAGAAGGACGAGTAGCATGGGGGGACTTTGAGGTGCCCAGGCAGGGCTTCACTGAAGAGAGTGAGGGGCAGGCTGGGGGCTGTCGGTGGGGTAGAAGGTCAGCAGGTGCAAAGGTTTTGAGGTAGGAGACCAGTGGGGCTGGAGCAGGTGGGTGAGGGTGGTAGGATAGGAGGTGAGGAGGTCCCAGGGCAGATAGTACAGGGCCTTGGGGGTCACAGTGAGGATGTTGGCTTTTACTCTGAGAGAGGAGAGGGCTCTGGGAGGGTTTCTGACAGGGGAGATGTGACCTGACAGGTGTGGACAGGGGTTGCTGTGAGTCTGTAGGAGTAAGATGGAGCAGAGGCCATTGAGAGAGGACTGCAACCTGCTGAGCAAGAGACATGAGGTCTGGCCAGGCCGGTGGCAGTGGGATAAGGAGAGATGGGCTTTGGGTAGGTTCTGAGGGTGACACTGTGCCCTGCTGATGGGTCAGATGAGATGGAGGGGGCCACGGGCACTGCTATTGTTATCACCAGCTTTCAGAAGGAAACACTGAGTCATGAGCAAGGAGCTTAAAGTCCTTAAAGTTAGTAAGTGGAAAAAATTGGTATTTTTACATGAAACCTACCACGTGAGAATGCTGCCGTGCGGAGCACCCTGCCTGGGCTGTGTGGCGGTGCGCTCTGAAGCACAGCCTGGTCTGGGGCAAAGGCAGGTGGGCAGCCTTGAGAATGGATCCAGGATGCTGATCTGTGTCCAACCCTGCTGGGCTGCTGGGAGACCAGGCTGCGGTGGCAGGCTGAGCATCCCCCAGGCCAGCGGGCAGTTGTGTGCTTGGCAAGGGCGGGCGAGGGACCTGTCCAAGGCCCCACAGCTGGATGGGAATGCTGGCCACGGGAAAGGACTGGCAGGACTGAGGATCCACGGGTACACAATGGTAAATATGGGCTCTGGATGTCTGTGCAAGTGCACCCAGGACCCAGGGCATGGTCCACACTGGCCCACACTTGAGAGACACAGCTCACTGATTCTGCCCATGTGCACTCCATGAGTCACACGCAGGAGCCCACTCCAACAGGCTTCAACAACAAAGGGAATTTACTGCTTCATGTAATGAGGGATCTGGCTTCAGGCGTAGCTGGGTCTAGTGCTCCGCTGATACCTCAGGAATCTGTCTCCTTCTATCGCCCTATCAATCTTCCTCAGCGCAGACATCATTCCTTTGTGGTATAAACTCCAGTCTCTTCATGGTGACAAGATGGCCAGAGCAGATTCAGGTTCACATCCACCAACTCAGTAACCCTAGCTGGAAGATAGGGCCTTGTCGCCGACGGCTCCAGCGAAAGAACCCAGTGATGCGCCGGCCCCTGCCATCCCCGCACTGGGAGGGGTGGAGCAGGTCAGGAGGAACCTGCTGACCTAGGATTCTGGAGGGTGATGGTTCTGGAGCCAGAGAGACCTGGGCTTCTGCACCTGTGACCTGCTGAGGGACTGTCCCCTGCCTGAGCCTCCCCCCTGCACCTGTGAAATGGACCAATCATAATGCATGCAGAGTAAGGATGACGAGATGCAGAAAGTATCCTGGGGGCTGATGGCAACATCTGGGAAAGGTGTAGGCCCTGGACCCTTTCAGGCCTGGTGTCAAGTCCCCATCCCCCACCTACTCCCGGTCACCTTGGGTGAGTCCTTAAGGAGTCCTGAGACTGCAGCCTTGAAGCCCCACCGGGGCGAGAGCAGGAAGGGGAGCTGGGTGTGGGGCTTCGGGTCCTCAGCGATGACAAACCTCACTCCTGTCGCTGTGCCCAGCTCCCCACAGCTCCTGACTAACCTCTTGCCTGTCCACCCCTGAGCCCCAAGCCAGGCCTTGGCCTCCAGTGCCCAAACGACTGCCACCAGGCCGTGTGACCCAATAGAGAACATGTGGCACACTCTGAGTCAGGCCTGTCACATGTAAGTGAGGGTCCCCACCTCCCCACCCTTACTCTGTAACACTTGCAGTGTCCCTGCCCTGAATCATTCTTTTTGGCCGGATAGTCGCCCTTTTAGGAGCAAGCTGTGCCTAGAACAATGAGCAGGTGACAGACCTGGTGGAGAGGGTGCCAGGCGAGGGCACAGCATGAGAAGGGTGTGATGGTGGGAAGAGTCTGGCATTTGAGGGGCCCTAAGAAGCCTTGTTTGGGGCGGTCTGTGGCTGAGGTGGGACTGGGGAGGGGGCAGAGCTGGAGGCGAGGTGGGGCTCCAGCCTGTGAAGTCTTGCAAGGTGGCCTCGGGCGTGGCCTCCCTCCCCAGCATGGTGTACAGCAGCTGCCCAGACGCTAGGCCAGGGCCTCCACTGGGGGAGGGGGAGAGAGGAGGTCCTTCCGAACCAGCAGCCTCAGTGTTTCCACCCGAGATGTGGGCACCCTCCTCCACCCTCTTCCGGCCACTGGAGATGCTTGTCTGTTTTATCAGTGGCAAGCTGTGACTCTGACAACTGTCTCTCCTTATCAGCAGCCCACCAGCTGTCCGTGGGCTGGGAGTGGCTCCAGCGGGCCAGTGAGTCTACACGCACCCAGGCTCCCAGTTCCCGGGGCCAGGCCAGTCCACCCTCAGGTCTCCCTGTGCTGGGGGGCCGAGGACCAAGCCTCCCTCCTCCTTCACTTTCCTTCTGTGAGGGAAGCCCCCAAAGATGCCCCTTAGGACGGGCCTTCCAGCCCACTCCTGCGCCAGGGGCAGCAGTGCTGGGGGGACGGGGCAGGTCTGCCCCCACGGCCAAGACACCTGTGAGTCTCGGCTCCTGTCTGAGCACCGCTGTCCTGGGTTCCTCCTCCCACTCTGGCCATCAGGAGCCATCTGTGAGGGGAGACCTGCGGCCCAGAGAGAGGAGGCGGCTGGTCTGAGGTCCCACAAGGAGGCAGAAGGAGCAGCGAGAGCGAAGGCCAGGGAACGCGGGGTCCTCTCAGGGGCAGGGCAGGTGGTGGGCCTTGATTAGCTTGGGCTAATCAGGGGAGCTGGGCTTCTGTGGAGGCCCCGGCCTGGATGGAGTGCACTTCCTTCCCCTGCTGAACACTGAGAACCAGTGAGATTGGGGCTATCGCCCGCCGATCACCCAGCACCACATCTGATTAGAAAGCAAATGGATTCATCTCACACCACAGGCATTACACAACAGTCCTGCCAGGTGCCCACCACACCCCCTGCTGCCTGAGGTGCCAACCCCCTTCTACCAAACCCTGCCTGCCTCTGCTCTGACCCGGCGCATCTTTCATGCAACGTCTACCACCCCAGGCACCTCAGAGCACCCCCTGGCTCCCCCAGCCCCCTTCTCTGTCTTCCTTCTGCTCACTGCTGCTGCCCAAGTCTCAGTTTGAGCTCCCCCTGCCCCCCCCCCCCACACTTGTCTTGGGCCCTTCTCCCTTCTCTTTCTACTCCCTCCTTAGTCTCGCAGTCCCTTGGCCTTGTATGAAAGAGCCATGGCCCCTCTCAGTCTCCAGCCAGACGGCTCCCCAAAGGCCCCGAGGGGTAGCTCAGGAGTCCCACATGGAGTTGTCCAGGTGTCCTGCCCAATCCCGCCCTCTGCTAGGCTCCATCTGTGGGCCTGAGGGCTTACCAAGCACCTGGACCCCTCCCCTCCTGCCCCCCCCCCCCCCGCCTGCCCCATGAGTGCCATGGCCAGGGATCTTACCTCCAGATCATTCCCAATCTGCCCCTCTCCCTCTCTTCACTGAGCCCACACCTCACACCTCCCCTCCCCGCTGGCCAACTGCCTCATGCTTCCTCCCACTGGCCTGTCCTCCCACAGGCCTCCCACACGAATGCCAGCAGGTCCCTGGTGGTAGTGGTGAAGGAGGTGGTGGTCTCAGGGTGCTGGCGAGGTTAGCCATGGTGATGGTGGCGACAGTACAGGGGCAGGGTGAGGGACTGGCTCGGGAGGTCCTGCTTGGGTACTGAACCGAGAGGGCAGATGAAGGGCCAGGACGCTGGCTTCCGTGGCCTGGTCTGAGCCCCACCTCGGGACCCTTGGAAAATTTGGGCTTCCAAGGCTTCCTCCTAGCTTCAAGGGAAGGCGTGGCTCTTGCACCCCACCTTTTCTATCCCCACCTTTTCTATCCCCAGCCTAAAGCCTCTCAGTCCCTCTCACCCCCTAGAAGGAAGTTGAGAGCCGGGAGGAGGAGGGGCCTGGCAGAGGCTGCAGGATGGGCCCGGAGGGGGAGGGGCAGGTGCCAGGCGGAAAATGCAAGGAGCGTGCAGTGGACTCCACAGGTGCTTTTGCAGGTCTCAGGCCGCAGACTCGTGCCCCCAGCTCCACCTCCAGCCTGCCCCACTGTGGTTTGCTGCCCAGGGCCAGGCCCTGGCCTCAGGGGCTGGCAGGTGGGAAAAGTGATGGCCTGTGGTTGGAGCCAGGCTCACCATGAAGGATAAGACACAAATGGATGTGGGGGCAGAGGCAGAGGCTGGAAGGAGGAATGGAAGGAGGGTGGGTTGGAAGGTAGAGTGCACAGGCCTCACCAAAGGCCCAGATGGCCCCTTGGTCAGCCCAGTGAGCATGGCTGTGACAGAGGGGACACAGGCACCCTCACGGGTCACCCCCTCAACAGGGGTCCTCAGTGAGGAGAGCAGAGGCTCTGGCCCATGGGAGTGAGGTGGCAGTTAGCAGCCGGACCTGCCCTGCCCAGAGGTGAGGTGGTGATCTGTGGGAAGCCTAGCGGCTGAGGGCTGAGTCAGTGGGATGTCCCTCAAGGGGTGAGACAGGTGGCTGGAACTGGCCCCTTATCCCAGCCTTCTCAGGTTGGCCTGGGCTTCTGGTCGGCCTTTATCTGGAGCCACAGCGATGGCCGCAGGAAGTGGCCGTTTCTCTGAGCTGTGCTGCCTCCTCACCAGACCCAGTGATAACCTGGAGGGCGTGCGGGGATTGAGCAACACCTTGTGGTGGGGCACATGGGAGACTCCAGGCACGAGCTCTGACCTGCTGGCCCGGGCAGCGTGGGGTGGGGTTGAGCCCATCCTGCCTGACAGCAGCACTGTCCCGAGGACAAGCCTGGGCACGGGGCTGCGGGCCACTTCGCGGGACTGTGGGGGGATGGCGTCCAGGCTGCTCCTGCCCAGCCACATCAGCGAGCACTGGCTGTGACCCTAGGCCCCGGCACAGGAGGCACCGCTAACTGTGGAGTAATCCACTTTGGGCCTCTTCCCCAGTCCATCCCGACTCCCACGTTCCACTCCTGTGCTGAACCCCAAACCTTCCCAGACGTCCCCTCCCTCCTCCAGGGCCTTCGCCTGAATGGCGCCCTCCCCCAGGCTCGTGCAGCCAATCAACTGATCCTGGTGGTCGCCTCCAAACCCCGTCTCTGCCCTCTGGTGGGGAGTCAGTGTTGAGTGTCTAGAGCTAGCGGAAGTTGGGGGCCAGAGGGTCTCTTGAAACCCTGACTGACAGTCTCCCCACCTGTGCCCTCAGGACTGTAACAGCTTCGAGGCCTCCGCCTGTCCAGCCTGCTGCCACAGCTGCCTTTACCACTGGCGCTCAGTAGAAGCACAGGCGCCCACGGCAGAGCCCTGCAAGCCCGGAGCTGGGATCAGCCACCCCGAGGGAGCACACAGTGTGCCCCCACCTGCTGGGCTGCCCCCAGCGCTGGCTGAACTGGGCTAATCAGTGGCTAGCTGGGCTCCATTATCAGCCAGGTGGCAACTGCTCTTTTTAATCAGAGCCACCTGCGTGGAGGCTCCTGCAGGCCCAGCAGGGGCTGGGGAGACTGGGGAGCCATGGCTGCATCTCTCCTGCAGGCCATCAGCGGTGGCCTTGGGCTCTGGAAGGGAACCTGAAAAGCTGAATCCCAGGTGGCGGCCGCCCAGGCAGAGAAGGCTGGACCAACCCAGGGGGGAGCTGGCACCGAGAGGGTCCAGGACCACAGGGGGGCTCTGGGTCTGTGGAAGGGGTGAGGGGCCCCCTCCTATCTTACCAAGACCTGAGGAAGAGGCCCCACCTCCCTGCAAGCCCCTGCAGCCCAAATAACAAACTGGCCCTGGACACTGGGTCACCTCCCCATACACACCGGACCCAACATTCCCCTTTCACCCTCCTCCCTCACAGATACACAGACACACAGCCTGACAAACCCTCACTGGTACACACAAACGCACACGCACCCAGACACAAGGTCCACACACACAACAGACATGGACAGACACCCAGACACGGGGACACCCCCCTTACCCCCACACGGACACCCCCCAACCCTCCTCCCTCACACACACATGAACTGCGAAGAAAACAGAGGCTGCCCTGCTCCTGCCTGGCCCCTAGGACTTCCCTTTTACAAGACTTTATTTATCAAAACGATATTAACCCAGAGCCTGTTTCCATCAGAGTCTCGATTCCAGGGACATTTCCAGATAAGCCTTATCGCATTGCTGGTGCATTAGCCTGGCTGGTCCGGGGCCTGCCAATCACGGCTGCCCCTCCTGCCCCTGCCTGTGGCAGGATGCCTGCCCATGACTTCATTCTGGATGGCAGGCAGTGGGAGAGCAGGGCATGGGGCAGCAATGGACACCTGGGTCCAAAGCAGGGCTCCAGAGGGCACCTTGTTCTAAGGGCACACTCAAGGCACTACAGTCAGGGGGAACTCTAGGGTCATCCAGAACTGAGATTCAAATCCCAGTTCCACCCGAGGCAATGGCTGGGCCAGCGGAGTCCAGTCCCCCTCCCCCCCCGCAACCCCCACCTGTAAAATGGAGTGACACCTCCCAGGCACCCCTATAAGCACATTCAGCGAGTTCATGTGTATGGCGGTGGCTGTGGTGGGCTTAGCACAGCATAGCCAGGGGAAGGGGGACACAGTGCTCAGAAGGCTGGGGCGGGCCCCAGTCCTGCCCACAGCCCCTCTGCGCTTCCCATCAAAGGCTGGCCCCACCTGGCTCACTGGCGCTCAGGTTTCAGTGGATCCCAGGCCTGATAGAGGCCCATCTGCACACGCTGGGCGGCCTCTCCCTGCGGCACAGCCACGGGCTGCTGTCTCTTCCCCTCGTACCTTGTTTCCTCCCCCTGAGCTCCCTCCCTCTCTGGGCTTGGAGGAGTGCTGTCTTCAGGGGAGGTGTGAGGTGGGGAGAAAGGTGTGGGTGAGTATGGGACCTGCACAGAGATCCTGGAAAAATGGCAGTGCTGGGTCTGGGGCTGCCTGCACCACTCCTAAGGGGTCTGCAAGCCCCTCAGCTCTCAGTTAGAAGGCTGTGTCTGCTGGCCCCACTCCCAGGGCTGTGGGTAACATGACGGCCAGCACTGTGCCCAGGTGACTAAACAACCACACTGAACAGCTGCTTTTTAAATCTTCACCTGAGGATATTTTTTCCATTGATTTCTAGAGTGGAAGGAAGTGAGGAGGGAGAGAGGGAGAGAGAAATATCGATGTGAAAGAGACACATCGATTGGCTGCCTCCCACACATGCCCCTTCCTGGCTGGGAACCTGCAATCAAGATATAAGGTATGTGTCCTTGACCAGGAATGGACCCCGAGACCCTTTGGTCCTCGTGCCAACTCTCTAACCACTGAGCAGAACAGCTGCTTTTATTCTTTGTACATGGGGACACACAGGCACAGAGGTTTGGGGCTGGCCCAAGGTCACAGGGCTAGTAAGCAGAGGGGCCAGGGCTAACCCAAGCAGTGGCTCGAAGCCACCCTGTGTCTGCTCATATCCCCACCCCCAGAACTAGATCTGTCCCAGAACTAGCTCCTGCTTGCTAAGCACCCCTCCATGCCCACTGGGAGGGGTGGCTCCACTGGGTCACATGACCCCTCACTTAGAAAGAGGGACAGTGATGTGGCCAAGGTCATATAACCTGTGCAGGACAGGGACCTTTAGCTGAGCTCAAGCTACTCTGTCCTAACTTGCAGGGGTCCCTAGAGGGAGCCTGGATGGAGGGCTGGGCCTCACACCCTTGGTCAGGGAGGACTTGGCTTGACTGGGGCGGGGCACCTAGAGGCTCTGGCCTGAGCCCCTCCCACGCTGAGAATGATGGTGGATAGAGGTTTCCTCATCTAAGAGGGAAGTCCCGAGGGACCCCAGCTCCGACCATCTGCGTTCACTCCGAAGGGCTGCGTGGCCATGGGGAGGGCCAGCCCAGGACCTGGTCTGTGGTGTGGGGGTTACACACGGAGGACCAGAGCCTGGCCCGCAGTGGGGGAGGGGAAGAGGGCCACACACCAGGACCCCTGATGTTATTGGAGGCGTCCCCTTAGGTGGCAGCAGCAAGCTCCCAGGAGCTGGAGGTCAAATCCCTGGGGCGCTCCACAGCAGCAGGAGCTGTGGTCAGGGCACTGCTTCGCTCCCCCAAACTCCTTGGGTTCATTCCCAGCGCAGAGGGAAGAGGGGGCCGGACCTGGACACCCTCTACCCACCCCGCCTCCACTGTTGCTGCCCCCTGACTGAGGTCGGGGTCCCTTAGAGGGCCAGTGAGGGGCGCAGGCCTGCCACCTTCACCTGCACCCACTCGAGGGGCCCTGTCCTGCCGCTGGCATGTGATGAGGGCTGCCTGCCGCCACTGCGCACAGGACAGCGCGTTCTGCAGCACCACCCCCTTCCTCTCTGCCAGAGCTCCAGGGCTTACTACCGCCAAGCCATTTGATCGAAACCTGTCCCTGTTCGTATAGTTAATGTCATTTTTGCAAATGAAAGCATAATGCACTGATTACCAGGATAAAAGGGTGGCCTCCGCGTCTTGTCTGGAGGCCAAATAAAGGAACGCTGGAACATCTGTTCATCCTACGGATGTCTCTAAAAGCTTTGATTCCCCTCAGCCAGGTCGCCATGCACCCTTTGCTGAGTGTCAGCAGCTTGGCCTCCAGGTGGGGTGGCCTGTGGGTGCAGGGACAGGAGCAGGGCAACGCTCACACCCTGGCCAGCAGCATGCTTCTGTGCAGGGCTGTTACCAGCCCTCACTCCACACTCTGGGGAGAGTGTGGGGACTCCTGGAGTGGGGATGAATGAGCAACCCCTCCAGCCAATGCCCTGGCCCGGTGCCCCATGCTCCCTGACATCCCTTGAATGTCCTTCCTGGACTTGGCTGCCCAGGGAATTCCCATGCCCCCTGAAGGCCCAGGAGATTCTGGGGCCCCCCAGTCTTGTCTAGGGGCCCTGCATCCTGTGGATTTCTCAGCCCACTGGACTCTGAGCTGGGTCCCTCCCCAGGAGCCCTGGTGGTTCCCTGAAATTCCTGGGTGGTGGGGGAACCCTCAGATAAAAACACATAGAGATGAGCCGTGAGAGGCCACCATGAGACATTTATTTGCAGCTGGCTGATGTCTGGGTCCCTCTCCAGCTGAGTCCCCTTCCTCCTGGGTGCTGTCCTCTAGCAGAAGGGTGCAGGGTGGGGGCACTGCCGCCTGCTGAAGGCCGGGCCTGGGGCCTGCTGCCTGGAGCTGTGGGGAGACTGCAGGAGGTCGAGGCACGTCTGGTTGTGCATTTGGCACTGTGGTCCAGCCTGGGCCCAGGCAAGTTGGCCCAGGGTCGCTCAGGGAGACTGGACCATATGCTTGTGGGTGTCGAAGACATAACGCTTGAAAGACAGGCTGAGTGACACATGCTGCGCAGGCTCCTGCCGCTCCGCACCCTCCTCCTGCTTGGCCGTCTCCCCTTTGCTGGCCCGACTCCGCTTCTTGAGTGAGGGTGTCAGGATCTTCTTGGACTCCGGGCCGAGGCCACCTGCAAGGCACAGAGGGAAAGTCTGCCATCTGCCACTCCTCAGCTGGCCCACTTGCCACCGATGGGCACCTGGACTGGCCCACGCTCGTACTCCCTTAGGCTGAGCCAGGACCCCAAGGTCCCTCTGCTTCCCGCCCCAGCTAACGGACCCCTGAGGCCTGCGGTCCTCTTTGCCAGCCCCTCCCCTGTGCTGGTCCATGCCACAGGTCCATCCAGCTTGGAGCTCAGCAGGGCTACCTCCTTGGTCTCCGGGTCTCTTGCCCATCCACCCACCCTGCACTCCGGCCTCCGTGGGGATCAACTCCATGCCCAGTGGCCATGTCCTTTCTCTGCACTGAAGGGTTCTGTTACTTTCCAACACACTCATGCTGAGGCCCACAGCCTGACACCGAGGCCCACTGGCATAGGCGCTCTCCACTCTCGCCCTCCCGCGGCCTGGGAGGCTGGCTTCTCCTAGGACATCGTGGGCCCCTGTGCCCTCTGGTTTAGCGCATGGTGCCCTAGCATATCGGAGGGTGGAGGAGAGAACAGCTGGGTGTGGACCCCCCACTTTTGGCCAGAACTTCTGTTGGAAGATGCTGTCTCCGTGCCCTGCGGCTTCCTTGCTTTCCACGTCTTACCAGCTCCTTTCCCTGCCCACGCCTCGGCACAGACCTCCGCTCCCTCCGGCCAGGCTACTGTGCAGACAGCTGTTTCCTGCTGACACCCGACGGATGCCCACCCGACTCCTCCAGCCCACCACCACTACCCTGGTGCTTTCCCTACAGCCGCGAGGACACAGGGCTGCTCCTGGGCTCCGGTCCCACTTGGGCCTCTGCACAGACTGTTCCCTCTGCCTTAAACATCCTTCCCTTCCTGCCGCAATAATCCTGAAACACCAGGCTGCGTACTCTTTCTCGGGTGTTTGTCTTTTTAAAAAATCCTTGCTCATTTTTCCCATTGATCTTTTTTTAAAGAGAGAGTGGAAGGGAGGGGAAAGGGAGAGAGAGTGAGAGACAGAGAGAGAGAAACATAGATGTGAGAGAGACACATAAATTGATTGCCTCCCACACATGCTTCAACCGGGGACAGGAATTAAACCTACCACCCAAGTCCCTGCCCTTGACCGGGAATCAAACCCATGCCCCTCCAGTGCGCAGGCCAACGCTCTAACCATTGAGAAACGCTGGATAGGGCTCAGGGGCTTGTCTTTATGAGGCATCAGCTTGGTGGCAGTAGCATGTAGCCTCCTTGTGGGCTGCCGGCCCGGACAAGACCACCTGCCTGGCCCTGAGCACAGGGGCCAGGCCCCATCGTGGCTCGGCATCAGTGGAGTGCCCTGGAACAACCACTCATCCTCTGTGAGCACCACAACCGCACTAGGGGGTCCTGGTGGGAGCAAGCTGGCAGGGCTGTGGCAAGGCTGAGCTGAGGGGGCACCGCGAGATGGGCATGGGGCAGGGAGGCCCCGCAGGTGGCAGTGCCTGGGACTTCTGCTGGGGGAGCTGGGTATGAAGCCTTCATAATCTGGTGGGCGCAAGCCTACAACCTGCTTTCCAAATGAGGGATCCTGATAGGCTTCTGCGTCCCCCAGAGAGGACACCCACTTCTGATTTGCTCACAGGGGCTGCATCAACAGGTGGTTTTAGAGGCTGGGTGCCCAGAGCTGGCAAAGTTGGAGATAAGCACAAGGCTGAGGGCTCCCCTCCCTGCACACCCTGCTCTGTCTGCTGGCTTGGTCTTGCTGGGTTAGCTCAGAAGAGAAGCCAGCCGTGGAACTCAGGCATCAAGCTTCAGTGCTGAGAGGACCAGGCCTGCGTCTCGACCAAGGAGGGAGGGCTGGTGGCAGGGGCGGGCAGGCAGGCTAGCTCTTGCTTAAACCAGGCACTCCATGCTGTCACAACCCTTTCAATTTGCAGATGGGAAAGTGGAACCTCAGGAGGGCAGTGACGTATTCAAGACCCCACTGTGAGCCGAGAAGAGCCAGGATTTGATCCCTGGACCAGCATCCAATGGCAAACGCAGGCCACTGCCCGCTAGCCCATCACTCCAGGAGGAGTCCACCTTAAGCAGACTCCTGAAAATGGTTCTGTGAGAACATCTTCTCCCAGCCCTGCAGCTCTGACATTTAAAAGGTTCCCAGGAGACTGGTTCAAGGGATACCTACAGAGTGGGTAAGGAACAGCCCTACCCACTGCAGGAGGGACCCGGCCTTCCTCTTCACAGGAGACTGCCGCCATCGCGAAGCTGCCTCACCCAGGAAGGCCAGGCACACAGCTGATGTTAATGGGGCTCCAGGACGCGACAGGCCTTGGGGGCCTGTACGGAGGCAAGGTTCCCTCCTGCCAGGCGGCAAGGTATCTAATCACAGGCTCCACGCCCGGCTGATCTGCGCACCTCTGGGAATGGCCCCGGGCCAGCCCCTATGAGCAAATGCCAGGCCTGCAGGTATCAGGCCTTCCTTCTGCAAACAGAGAAGGTGGCCGGCACCAGACGCTGACAAATGACATGGGCGGCCTGTCTCCCTCTGGTGCCAGGAGGTCTGATGGCTGAAGAGGAAGGGGGCTCCCCGGTGTCTGCGTCTGGCTGGGAGACAGGCGTGGCCCAATTGGCGGCCCACCTTGCCTGAGATGGCTCTCGTTACATACAGTGCATACCTCCCCTGCCCAAAGAAGGCAGAGCCAGAAAATCTATCTGGCACCGGGAAAGACGTGGCCATTTAATTGCTCTTCTAAGATGGCAAGGCCTGTTAGCACTGCTCCATTCCAGGGTGGCCTGGACACAATGCCCAGGAAGCCTGACCCATACAGACCTGTCCGCTGGGGCTACTGGGCTGTTTGCATTCATGGCAAATGTCACTGGGAACTGCTTTGTTCACAGTGGCCTTTTTTCCCTTAACCAATGGCAAATGGAAGGAAGTAAAGGGCAGGCCAGAGTGTTGAGTGCTGGAACTCATGGGCACTCAGTCCTGAGCCATGCTCAGCTTCGCCCACCCTGCCCCCCACCTTTCACTTGAAAGCACTTACGGACGCTCCAGGACTGGGAAACAGTGGTGGTGAACATGCAGACCAGGGCCCCAACCCCACGAAGTTCATTAATCTGAGAAGGGGCAGATAGTAATCAAGCCAGCAAGACAGTCCAGAGAGCCACCAGACAATCAAGGAAACAAAACCACTGTGTCCCTGGGAGCAGAGGGCAGCCAGGTCCCATGTGCCGAGGCAGACGTCTCTGAGGAAGAATGCTGGAACTGGGGCTAGATGTCCTGGGGCCAGCCACACGGAGATCTTGGGCAAGGGTCTGAGTGCCAAGGGCTCGGTGGGAATGAGTGTGACGCTCGAGGGTGGATGAAGGCGTGTGGCCCACAGCAAACCACATCCACAAGGCGCCTCATGTGCCCCGCTCTGCAGGAGCCCAAAACAGAGAGGGTTCTGGCCAACTTGGGGGTCAGAGTGGTGAGGGTGGTGGCTGAGTGCCGACTGCCCGTCTGCCCAGTGGTTCCTAAGTGTTTCCTGTAGGCCTGGGACACAGAGGCAAGCAGGGCTGTCCCGTTCTCATGGAGCTGCCATCTTCTCTCAGGGACCTCCCTCTGGGAGGTCATGTGGGCTGAGCAGCAGTGTGTGGCCCCTCCTGGGATGGCTCCTGGCCTCTGGCTTCCGCACCCCCCTCTTCCCATGTGACTTGGCCCATACTGCATCTTAAACTGCCCCCCCTCGCCCCCCATGCTCCAACACACCAGGCACACTCCCAACCTGGGCTTGCACATTTGAAGACTCCTCCTCAAGAGCTCCAATGGCTCTCAGGTTCACCTTCTTGGAATCACCGAGCACATGTTACCTCCTGGTGAGGCCTTCCCCATCACAGTCACTGTCACCTCCCTGCTGCCCTAACCACCCTCCCGCTCTATTTCCCACAGCTATTACCACCTTCAAACATATGCTATTATTTCCTCATTTGATGTTGGTCATCTGCCTCTACTAAAATATAAATCCTACCTGGCAGGGATTTTTGTCTTTCCCTTCACGCTATAAGCCCAGTGCCTAGAACTGTAGTAGGTGCTCCAAGAATACTGCTGAATGAATCAGTACTGCATGAGGCCCCACTGGGCATGAACTATCTGCTACGCTCCCCAGATGGTCACAGCAAGGACCCAGCAACCCACTTCTAGGAGTCCAGGTCTATCAAGCAACCTGAGATTTGTGTCACCACACACTGAGGCACTTTATCTTCACAACGCTGTGAGGAAGAAACAGGCCCAGAAGAACAGTAACTGGCTCACGGTCCCTCGGCTCTGGAGAGACAGAGATGGGCTGACTCAGCGCGGCACCTGACCCAGGTCTGTGTGCCCACCAGGGAGAGTGTGCCCACCAGGGAGACTAAGAGGAGGGCAGTCAGGACAGGACCAGCATGCATCTGCTGTGGCAAGATGTTCTGGGAGATGAAAAGTGGTACCTGAGAAGAGTTTAAAGTTATACAAAGACTAATGCTATAAGGTTAATTTAAAAAAATGTAGGAATAAAAAATGTTGCAAGAGTTCTCCTGCAGCTCTGGATGCAGAAAGAAGAGACTACAAGGCCATCTGGGGTCAGTAGTGCAGTTACAAGCAACCCTTTCTTTTTCTTTCTACTTTTCTCTATTTCCCAAGGTTTCTATCATGACCCTGGGTCCTCACAGGGCCATCTACTACAGGGCTCCTGGCGTGTCCTCCCGCACACATGTCCGAGCCCAGAGGAGGCAGTGCCCACCCAGTACAGTCTGCAGCTGAGTCCATGGGCACTTGGGGAGGAAGCAAGGATGGGGAGAAGTTCCCCGTAGGGATGGGAGGGAGGGCAGGTGGTGAAGGCTCTCAGAGCTGCGTGGGCCAGGAAGCCCACTGCCATCTCCAGGCCATGGTATGGTCCCTGCAGCTCTCTGGCTCTGCTCAGTGAAAGATGGGGCCCGAGCAGAACCCCGGGGGCAGGTGATGCTCCCGGCCACTTCCTGGCCTTAGAAGTCTGTGTTTCTGACATTGTTGCTGCATCAAGATCAGCAACTGAGAGGCACAGGCTCAGGAATTCGCCCTCCACTACCTCCTGCAGGCCCAACCTCTGTTCCCCACCTTTGCCTCTCTGATCTCTCCCCCACCTGGGGGGCACGGGGGGGCGGGCGGGCTGCTCTAATCACCATCTGGGCGTGGCTCCACCACCAGCAGCAGAGTCCTCTTATTTGGTAGCCGGGGCCCTGCACCATCTACCATGTGCCTCCCCCTCTGCCTCACCCCTGCTCACTCCTCACCCCTATCTCCAACCACGCTTCTAGCTCCAAGCAAAAGAAATTAAGCAGGGCCTCCTAACACACACTCCCTTTATCTGGAACACCCTTCTTGCCTTTCCTGCATGGCCAGCTCCTGCTCAGCCACTATCTCCATGGAGGGCACAGGGCTCAGGGCAGGTCTGCGGGATGAAAACGAAGGGGATGAGCACAGTTTCATTCAGGAGAGCAGGGCATGGAGGGAAGAGAAGTGCTCCCACACAGCCCGTGCCTCCAGAACTAGGGATACCAGTCTGCAAGCCGTGGCCCAGGGAGAAGCCCAGGCTCAGAGAGCAGCCCCCCCCCCCGCCCCACCCCATGTGGTCTGGAGGCTGGCGCCCCACTTTGCAGGGTGGGCACGAGGGGAAGTGTACTACGTGTATAAAGTTCACACTGTGGCCATTATTCCACGGGGCCTCAGCACACATCCTCTGCTCTTTCTTCCCAAACCGGGGTTCTTGCAGCCAGGGTCCTGCTCTACTCTGGATGAGCCCAAACCAAGAAGGCAGTGGGGGCGGGCTGATGTGACCCTGGGGTGACGGTGCTGCCCGTGGCTTTTCTTGGGGACACTCTCCCAGGGCCCGGCTGGCCTTTCTCACTGAGTGCCAGCTCCACACAAAGGCACAATGGGCTGGAGGCTGCTGGGTCTTGGCTCAGGCTGGGGGTAATCAGGGAAGAATGTGGGAAGCACAACTGTTTCCCAAGCCCTGGCTGAGGGTGCCGCCCTGACATGGCCATCAAAGGCCGGCAAATTGCCTCCAATTGCTGGTGTCGCTTTCATGTTGGGAAAAGGGGCCTCCATGCTGGTGGGTGGCTTGTATCTTCCCAGTGGGAACTGAACCCTTGCAAGCAGCTAGGGGTCACTGGCCCCCTTGGTGGCCTGATGGGGTTGTAGCTAACTCTAGCCACTCCAGCACTTCCCCCTCCTGGAAAAAGCAGCTTTGGAGAGAGCTGAAATGACAGGGCAGAGAGAGAGACAGGGCAAGGGGCAGGGCCCTTGCTGTGGTGATGACGAGATGGGCTGTGGGGCTCAGAGGGACATGCCTGGCAGCTGGGCAGGGTGACATATGGAGTGGCCTGGCTGGGGTGGACAGAAGACCTTGAATTCAGCCAGGCCTTGAGTCTGGACTGGATGCTTGACCTGTGAGCAGGTGGGGCTGCCCAAAGGAGGGGACCTCCCTCAGTGAGGTGGTCCCGAGCACTATAGCTGAGGTCCCTGAAACAAGCTGCAGCCCCCAACGGGTGAGCGCCAGTATCACACGACACCTAAAGAGAGGGTCTCTGCCCACATGCCCTTGGTTATGACGCCACCCGAATAGGTCACAGGGGATCACAGGAAGTTTGGCAACACAGGGCCTGACAAGACCCCTCCCATGTGGTTAACGTGGCAATCTGTGCAGGATGTGCTGCTGGGGGTGAGGCCGGAGGTGGGCCTGGCTGGGAGGGGACCCAGGGGGCAGAAATGGGCCAGGGCAGGACCCGGTCATGTCTGATAAGCACAGGGCTGCTGCTGCCGCCCCATCCTGCAGGTGACCAGCTGAGGCGCATCGAAGTGCAAGGACTTGCCACGGCCCATAGTAGTCAGTGGCGAACTGAGGTTTGAACCCAGCTCCCTCTGCCTGCCAGCCGGCCAGGGCAGTGTTGGCCCTGTAAAAGCTTAGCCCTGACAGAGCCAGCAGGGGTGGAGATGGCCGTGCAGCGCTGGGATTGCCAAGTGGTTAGGGAGAGCTGGGTGGGCGGCAGGGGCCAGTGTGAGTGCCCCTTGGGCAGAGAAAGTGGGCTCACTTCTGCTGAATCCCAGAGCTCCTGGGGACTTTGGAACCCTCTGCCGTCTCCTGGTCAGGTCCGGTTTTCTGAATTTACCTTTGGGAGCTGAAGCCTTTAGGCATCTGGCTGGAGTGGAGGGCTGCCTGGTTTTCCTTCTTTCTCTTTTTGCTATGGACCCCGTATATAAACAAAGATGCTATTTGCTTTAAAAAGATCAGGTGATTACGTTTCTATCAGACGTGCACTCCGCTGACCCTGCAGCAAAGGGAATTAGGGGAAGGCGGGATACAGAACAGGCCCTTTATGGAAGCACGTGCTCTGAAGCTCTAGCTCTAGCGCACACTCAACAGGCTCCACGCAGCCCCTCTGCTTGGGGGGAGGTGAGGCAGTGAGCATCTGCACCTCCATTTTGATGTCTTAATGTTGCTTAATTCCTCCTTTAATTTATATTAAGCTTCTTAGCAGCAATGATGAATTCTTCTAAAACAAAAAAGGATGCTTTGCAGAAATCTTTCCCACACCGCGTAAATTAAAATTAAAATGTAGTCAAGGCTTTGGAGATTGGGGGGGCATGGGGAGGGAAAACCAGTGCATTATGTGGAAGAATGATTTTGTTTTAAGGCAAAAACAGAACCATTTTGCTATAGAAAATGACTTGATCTAGAGAACCAGACAGAGGCTCAGTTATTAGAGGAGCAGCTGAAGCAAAGGAAAATTTGCTTCACACGACGGGAGAGGGTGGATGGTGGGAGACAGCCACAGTTGGTGTGGGGCTGGTAGTGGTTCTGAACTACCCAACACCATCCAACACTGGCTCTTGTCTATCCCTCTTGGCAGGGGCCCAGGGCAGGCATGACACTCACTTGAAGGCAGGTCACTGAAGCCAAGCCCCCTTGAAGGCAGGTCACTGAAGCCATTCCTGGTGTGCAGTCTGGAAGCCCAGGAAGGGTTCAAACCCTCACCCGAAGCTTCACAGCTGTGAGAGGGGAGCCCCCCTGGCGCCTCTGGTGGCTTGCCATGAGGGTCCCTTTTCTCGGCACCCCAGCAGGCCCTGCAGGTGCAGGTTCTTGTCACCAAAACCACGGGTACTGACCCACCAGGCTTCTCTCCCACTAGCTCCCTCTTCTCATCTGCCCTTGGGTCTGTTGTCAAAGAAATTCCTCTAGACCCGTGGTCGGCAAACTGCAGCTCGCGAGCCACATGCGGCTCTTTGGCCCCTTGAGTGTGACTCTTCCACAAAATACCACGGCCTGGGCGAGTCTATTTTGAAGAAGTGGCATTAGAAGAAGTTTAAGTTTAAAACATTTGGCTCTCAAAAGAAATTTCAATTGTTGTACTGTTGAGATTTGGCTCTGTTGACTAATGAGTTTGCCGACCACTGCTCTAGAACAAAACCTAATCACCCCTCACAGCTTAGAAATCTCTAGCCGTTCCTCAGTGGGTGTCCGAATTCCACTAAGCAGCCCCTTACCAAATGCCTCCTGCAGACCCAACCTTCCTCACCAGCACCACTCATCCCTGCACAGAGCTCACCACTCAGCCCTGCACAGAGCTCACCACTCAGCCCTGCACTGGGACACCACTCATCCCTGCACAGAGCTCACCACTCAGCCCTGCACAGAGCTCACCACTCAGCCCTGCACAGAGCTCACCACTCAGCCCTGCACTGGGACACCACTCATCCCTGCACAGAGCTCACCACTCAGCCCTGCACTGGGACACCACTCATCCCTGCACAGGAACACCACTCAGCCCTACACAGAGTCCAACTACTCAGCCCTGCACAGGCCCCACCACTCACCTCTACCCTGGCTCTATACAGGTGCTCCTTCAGCCTGGGGTTCCCCATGATGCTATCTACCTGGCAAACCCTACTTTTGCTTTAGTTCTCAGCAATAGACTTAGCATCTTGGTTCTGCCCCTCTGATACTTTCCTGGCCTCCCTCCTTCGTGAGGACCAAGACTCTACACCAGTGATGGCGAACCTATGACACGTGTGTCAGCACTGACACGCGTAGCCATTTCTGATGACACGTGGCCGCATGCCGAGGATGAAACATTTGCTGCTCCTGAGGATGAAACATTTGCAACTAGAGTCTTGGAGTTAGTTTTTTCCTCAAAGTGACACACTACCCGAGTTATGCTCAGTTTTTTGGCGAAGTTTGACACACCAAGCTCAAAAGGTTGCCATCACTGCTCTACACACTCTGCTCCACATGCAGACCCCGTGTCCCCAGGAGCCAGGCTGCAGGGGTGGCTGCAGTTCCAGGAAAGGGCACTGCTGGCAGCCTCAGCCACCTGTACTCTATCTCGTCTGCCAGGGGCTGGGTCCTGAGAGCCGGCTCTTTCCCAAGGGCAACCTTCTTCTCCAGGGGTCAGAGCTCACCCATCTGCTAGCCTGGCTCCTCATCGCCCTCCCACAGCCAGGTAGCAGAGGCAGGCCCTGTCAGTTTACAGGAGGCCTGGGGAGCAGGACATGAGAGGAGGCTGGGCTGGGGAGGAGACGGGAGCTCATTGGCCCACTGTCCCACATGCTGAGCCCAGCCAGCTCTGGAGGCCTTCTCCTCAGCATACAGGGGACCTGGACCCTCGTCCTTTCCTCTTCGCTCATGCTCCCTGTCTGCACAGCAAGAACAGCCGTGTGGGTACCTGCCTGTTCAGGGGGAGGGGCCAGGTGCTCCATGAGTGGCAGGTGCTGGGCAGGGGCAGGGGCCCTGCAACCCAGGGATGGAGCTGCGCTGCCTCAGAGTGATGGCTTCCAAAAGGTGACCCCGGGCAGGAGTGCTCCTGGGGACTCTTTCTGGCTGAGCCTTGGGCTGAGGTTTGACAAAGTCCCTGGTTGGGAGGGCAGGCTGGCGTGTAGGGCCTGGGCCTGGCTAGAAGCCTGCTGTGCTCTGAGGGAGGGAGAGCTGAGGTGAGGTGGGCTGACAGTCAGCGGATATCCTATAGTCAGTCTCTAAGCAGGCGAGGTGACTGCCCAAGGTTGCATAGGTGGCCAGGGAGCAGTAATTCAAATTTAGACCCGGGGCTTCCCAAAGCCCTCTGCCTGCTGCAGGCTTGGGAGTCTGTCTGTGGGCCTGGCCACCCCAGGGACCTGCTGTTTCTTTCTGGGAGCAATGCTGTGGGTTGGGGTGGGGGTGGGGCAAGGCACTTAAGCTGCCTTTGAGGGGGGAGAAGATGGCAAAAAGCAAGGGTGTGGCATGGCTGGGGCCACCCCAACTCTGGCAGTGTGGGGTAGGTACCTCATCTCCAGAAATTCCCAGGGATGAGCCCAGGGGGGCGCTATGCTCTGGGTCCTAACAGTGAGTGTGGGATGGGAAACCAATGGCCTTGGCCACTGCCCAGATAGATGCTGAAGTGGCCTGAACAACAGAGAGGAAGTCTAAAGTGGAAAGACTGTCTTGTATGCAGCAGGCCTGACCCATACTGCTCACCAGGCAGTTCCCCACAATCACAAAAACACCAACATTAATGCCAGCCAACATTGGCGACGCCTTTGCCATATGCCAGGCCCTATTCAGAGCCTACATAACAGTGCTCCAAATTCCACAACCACTCTCTGGGGGTCTACTTACATACAAGGAAACTGAGGCACCCAGGGTGAGGGGATGGGCTTCAGAGCTGGACTCCTTTCTGCTGCACCAAGGCTTGGCAACTACAGGGTCACCCTCCGGCACTGGTCCTGACCCTGCACGACCTCCGTCACAGGTGTACCTGAAGGGAGCTCACTTCTCTAACCGACTGCAGCTCTCTGAGGGCAGAGACGAGATCCTGGAGCCTGACACAAGGCCTGGCCCAGGAAGGATCGGAAAAGTACTTTTCCTCAACTCACATGAGGAGGGCACACTGCCTACTCTCTCATTGAGAGGGAAACTGAGGCCCAGGGACACAAAGTGACTCTCCCACGGTCACAGAGTCAGTGGTAGAGAAGTCATCACATGTCCTCATTACTATCTGGAAGGACCCAAGTTCTTTTCCAGGTAGCTGGGGGAAAGGACTATCTCCTCTCAGACAGCACCGCACAGGCCCTTGTGCCTGACTGACGGTGAGCCCAATGCTGCCTGGGAAGCACAAACATGTGCATGCATACACATGTAAGCATATACAACATGTGCACACACACACACACACACACACACACACACACACACACACACACGCCTCTCAAACAAGAGATCTCCTAAAGGGCAGGGTCGTGCCTTCAGTAGGTCCTTCTTAGCTCCTGGAACACAGTGGCCACTGAGCCAGTCTTAGATCATTGTTACATACTAGGGACCGGGCCTCAGTGAGAGCTGTGAGGGCAGGGGCAGGCAAGGGACAGGTGATGTGGTGCTGCTAGAGCTCTGAGCCCTTGGTCTGGTCTGAATGGTGGGCCATGTGACATGGTGGCCTTACTGTCCTGCTCTTTCCTCCCTAGTGGGCTCTCAGACCAGCCTGCCTGTTGGATAACATCTCTCAGGCCATGGGCCAGAGAGTTGGGGATGCTGAGCTCAATGTCAGCCTCAGAGCCCAGCTAGGGCCCTGCATGAGGGTGGAAAGGGACTCAAGAGTCAACGAGGCAGTGCATGTGAAACAGTCAGTGCATGCACAGCACGTGGTAAACAACAGTGTCACTACTGTCATGGGAGCTGACTTGTAGCAGGCTCACCGAGCTTGTGGGAGGCTACCCTGTAAACTCTATAGCTGCGTCATAATCTGGCTGTCTGTGAGTCAGGTTAGGTCCCTAAAGGTTCTTTAAAAAGAGTGGATCAGTTGCCAACATTGAAAAATGTGAGACTGCATTCCCAGGGCAACATGTGGTCTAAGGAGAGCATGGGCCCCTCCTTCAGACAGGCCTCGGTCCCCAGCACTGTGGTCAGTGCTCCCCACTGTAGTCCTCCGCAGGGCCACTCACCTATGCTGCTTGCTTGGCCCTAGTGGCATTCTACTTTGCTAGGCCCACTCTAAAAGCTGTCTGAGCTATAGCAGCCACTGACTGGGGGACCTTGGTGGCTGTCGGAGAGCTTAGAAGAATCCAGACTGCCTGCTACACCTTGGGGTGGCCCAGGGAGATGCCGGAGGAGGAGGGAGCTGGGCTGGGGTGGAGAGCCTGGAAGCTGTGCCTCTGCCACCTGGCGCCCTTTTCTGATTTCTGAGCACTGTGGGGTTCGGAGAAGTCACAGTGTAGGAGGACATTCAGTACTGCTCCTCCCCACATTCACACAAAACCCCAGGGAGGCCTGGGGCCCTGCTTTGCTGTTGCTGCTACTGTGAGGGCACCCCTGGGCCAGCCCTGCACCTTTCTTAACTCAGTTATGTCCTCTGTAAACTGAGTAGCAACACTGCCCTCCCTCCCAGACTGCCCCTCACCAGACCGTGGGAGGAGGCGTAAGAAAACCCCCGGTACACTTGGTCTAGCAGGGACTCAGAAACACCACTGAAGGGGGAGTGGAAGCTCCGCTCCACACAACTCCTCTCTAGCCTTGGTTGCATTCACGCAGGTGAGTGACAACAGAGCCAACTCAGGTCTGTACCCTCTCCCCTCTCCCTCTCCCCAGCAACTGGTGTACGTGTGCATGCGTGTATCTGTGCATGCAGAGGGGAGATGGGGCAACAACCGTGCCCCCTTAACAGGGTTGCTGTGAGGCCTATGTGAGTTAGCAAAGTCACCTGGGCTGGGCTGGGTCCTAAGCAACCACTCAATCACTGTATCTGGTCTTCTTATCTCTTTCTGTCCTTAGAGCCTGGAGCCCCAATCACCCTAACCCTGCACCTCACAAACCGGCCCATGAGTTCTTCTGGAGGCTGGCTCCCTAGGCTCCTGCCAGAAGCCTTCGCAGACCTGCCATCCCCCAGAGGGAACCCTGACCTCATCAGGAGCCAAGGTGCCCTGGGTCCCCCAGAGCTCAACCACTCTGGGCAGTGGGAGAGCCCTCTCTCCTGAGCAATGCCGAGGCCCTCCAGCCTGAAACTCCCTCCCCCAGGCGGTCTCCCACACCCTGCCAGGCTGAGCTCAGTGCCACCTCTTCCGAGAAGGCCTCTTCCCTAAGTGCAGCTGCTGCCTCTCTCTGTGCCCACAGGCAGAGGTGCCTGGCCCTCCTTCCTGAGATCTACCATTCTCACCAGAGACAGAAGAGAAAAACGCCAGCCCGGAGCGGACACCAGCCTTGCCGCATTTCTGAAATATTTGAATGACTCACTAACCTTCAAACTCAGGACATCAAACGTACAATTCTGGATTTCTAGTTTGTCTTGAAAAACCTATCTTCACATCACCTGCCTGCACAGTGGGTGGGACAGGCTGCGGCTGCCCCTGCACGGCCTGTGCTGTGCCCGGGGCCATCAGCCACTTTCTATCACTGCCATGCACTGCTTCTTTTATCTGAGACTGGCTCCCTCTCTCAGGTCCCCTGCCCATCCATGAAGGCACCTGAGTCCCTTCCTCCAGCCCTACAGCTCCAGTGCCTCTGGCCTGGGGTCTGGCAAAAGGCCAGGAGTGGCGGCGCCCGCCAAGTGCTGGCTAACGTCTGTTGGGCAGGGTTCAGTCCAGGTAGCGGCAGCTTGAAAGGGCACACGCTGTCTCCCTGTTGTTCTCCCTGGGGAATCAAGTGTAATGGCCAAGAGCTTGGGCTGAGCACCAGACTGCCAGGACCCAGACCCTGGCTTACACTCTAGTCAGCAGTGTGGCTTCATATAAGATATCTGACTCTGTGCCTGAGTCTCCTCATCAAAAACTGCAAATGACCATAGCACTTTACAGGCTGTTTCTAAGGCCTGAGTGAGTTAATCTAATGGAACGATAGGATCCATTTTTATTATTACACCTCATCACAACCATCTATTGGTAGCTTCCATGTAAGTGCTCAGTAGATATCTTATATCTTACACACATCTACTGAGCACTTACAAGGCACCTGTTCCAGGTGTGGGGGATATAGCAGTGCATGGGTTAAGTTTGCAAGGGGGACAGACTTACAACCAATAAATAAATCAAGGAGAAAGTTTCCGAGAGTGATAAGTGCTCTGAAGGAAGTACCATAGAGCAACTCAGTGATGGTCCCGAGTCCAGAGCTCGGGGATGCTGTTTTGGATGGGGTGGTCAGGGAGGCCAGTCTGAGGCCTCACAGACAAGAAAGAGTGGTCTGCAAAGATCGGAGGGGGGAGCAAAAGAGGGGCTTCACTCAGGACCTCTGGGGGGCAGGCAGAAGGCTGGGGGGAAGGTTTGGGAAGGCGGGGCTGTGCAAACCTCATTCTGATCAGCCTAGGGGGTCTACTTCTCAGGGAGGCAGCAGGTGGAGCCCCAGTCTGGACCCTCCATCAACATCCAACGAGGAGCTGAATCCAATGTGCCCCCAGCACATTTCTTCTCTCCCTCTTTTCTTTTTTCAGGTTCATCCTAGTATGGTTGTGAGGATGTGGAGGGAGAAAGGGCAAGAGTTGAGAGTGGCAGGAATTTATGAGCTCAGAGTGCAGCATGCCTTTGGTGAGGGTGAGGGGAAGAGGGCTCCTTTTGCCAAAACAATATTCAATTTTTTTAAAAGGCAGCTACAAAGCCATGATTAAGCTCAGAGCCCTAAAAGAAGCCCATAAAATCGAAAAATATTTATCTGGAAGGGTGGCAAGTCCAATAAAAGTTTTATGAATGTTTTACAACTGCCCTGTCAGGAAGCTGGCCTCTCACTCACCTCCCTCCTGTGAAAAAAAACAACACACAAACACACGCAGTCACTGGCACAGATACTCACACTCACTGATGCAGAAACACACACTCAATGGCACAGATTCACACTCACTGGCATACACAGAGTCACAAGTGTGGACACATGCAGATGGAGACACACCTGCAGAGACATGCCGCCTACATAAGCTCCTCCTGGTACCTTGTTCTCTTGGTGAGCATGGGCAGCTGGGAGAGGAGGCGGAGCAGTACTGCCTCTCTGAGCTTGTACAGTCTTCAGAGATCTGCACCCCATGGCCAGCCAAATGTGGCAGGCCTCAGCTCTGGCATGTTTCCTCCTCCTCTGCCATGCGCCTGGCTCTTGGCTGCAGTCTCCCCTTGGTTGGCACAAGGCCCCAGGTCCTCCTGTTGTCTGTGTTCACAGCGGGCCAGCTGGCACCCCACTGTCCCGGGAGAGTCACCTCAAGGTCTAGGAGTTTGAAGGTGGCTTTCTGATTTGAGGCCTTGAATTCCTCTCCTCTAGCAGCCCAGACTGCCAAGGCTTTATTCTTGGTAACAACCTGGGAGAGTGTTAGGACCCTGTTTTAGAGGAAGAAACTGTCTCACAGAGACGCATGCTCAGGCCTGTCTCTGGTGGATTCTCCTGTCCTAAGACTGTGAACAAAGTCCAATACCGGGCCCAGGTGCGAGTGAGCACCACGGACCTATCCCACCGCTCACTCCCACCCCTGGGCCCAGCCACAGGGCCTTTGTACAGACTTCTTCCTCCTGGGCCCCCTCTGAACTCGCTGTCCTGCTGCTTCCTAAACTGCTCCAGGTCCCCTCCAGGCCCCTGTGAGCCCTGCCTTCTTGCTCTTCGCACTCATCTTTCCGGAAGCACAAATGCTGTGAGACTGCCTGGCTTCCCCTGGAGAGCTCCAGGGCGGGCAGAGGCAGCCTGAGCCACGGGGAGGTGGAAAATGCATGAATGAGCAAGCATCAGGCTCCAGAGCCTGGAGATGTGGGTGGCTTCTCCAAGGTCCCCACTGGTCACAGGCTGGTTTCTAAAGGCCAAGGCTGACATTGCTCAGGCTGCTGTCACTCAGCCTTGCCTGCCAGAAGCTCACCCTCGCCTCCGAGATCAAATCATCCTCACCTGGGGAGAGGCCCCGCCCCACAGGCCAGTTTCTAGCAAGCAGCAATCCCCTTCCTAACAACAGTAAGGACTCGAGCTCAGGCAGAGGAACTACACAGCAGGCACCCACCAGGTGCTTCCAGGTCCCAGCTCCAGATGTGTGAAATGACCACAGTGGGGAGGGTGCCCATTTGAACCTACAGCTGTCAGACTCTCCATTATGAATGGGAAGTGGCCTCTAGCAAAAACTCGACAGAGCAAATCAGGAGCCCAATTCCTGATGAAACGCCCAGGTTTCCCTTCACCTCTGGTAAGAGCCAACAAGGGCCTCCATCTCTACTCCGCCTGGGAGGCTGGAAGGATTCCTACAACATCCTGGCCCTCCAAGAAACCAGGCTGAGAATAAGCTTCTAGCAAACCTGGCGATGGCATCTCTCAATTGGTAAGACATGGTAAGTGGGGCAAGGCAGGGGTTGGTGAGAGAGGGCAGAGGAGAGGCTGGCAGATGTGTAAGTGGGCACTGCCACCTGGCCAGCCCTCATTCTGTCCACAGACACTCACTTTAGGGTCAGACAACCACACTCCCAGTGCCCACCTAGAGAAATGCTGCCACTGCTCTGCAGAGAAGTGGGGAACGGGTGCATGCAGACTATGGGATAATGCACAGCAGTGAAATGAGTCAACTAGAACTGCTGGCTAGAATTGCAAGTTCTAAAACAAAAACAGCAAGTGTCCCATAATCACTTGGTTCAGTGCGAGACCAAGTATGTAGGAACTTAAAACACACATAAACCATCAAAGCTGTCTGGGTTGCAATCTTACGTAGGGAGAACACAAAAACACATCATGGGCACGAGGCCCGACTTAGGGGAGTGGATGCTACCCACCGGGAAGCGTGGAGGGTTCGCTTTATCAGTAACATTCTATTTCTTAAAGACAGAAGAGAGAGAAAAGGTGAGATTGGAAGCACATGACATGTCAGTTTGATCTTGCTGGCATCAGGGTTGTCGATTATGTTCTGTATCGCCAAAAGTTTTCATGGTTAAAAATAATTTTTATCTTTTTTTAGAAAATCGAGTACTAATTAAAAGGAGAAAAAGATGCCAGGGACAGAGCATGCAGCCCAGCTGAGCTCTGGGCAGTCCCTGTCTATGCACATGCACTCAGAGCCTCAGCTTTTTCGTCTGTCCACTGGGGACAATGACACCCGTCTCAGACAGCCATGAGAGCTGGCTGGGCTACGTGAGCCCCAGAGCTGTAATGTGTGACGGAGAACCCACTGGTCAGGACTTCGGCACCTCTACCACATGAGGCCAGTTCCCCCACACCTCCTTGCTCCTTACACACACTGGCCTGAGAGGTGCAGGAAAACGTGGACTCACTCACGGGATACCCACGGAAACAATGCAGAATCGAAGTGCTGTGACAGAGAAGTGGCGGGTGCCTGGGGACAACTGACCTGGCTTAACCCCATCTAGGGTCAGGGAAAGGTTCCTGGAGGAAGCCGTGACCCCAAAGATACTTCTTCAGTCCTCAGCATCCGTTCTAAATAGGTCTCAGCCCACGGGCCTACGTTGGCTGCCAGGGCACATACCTCCGGACAGCCTCTTCCTGGGGGCCACATTGTCACCTGGCCACAGTGAGACGCCCCTGGCACCACCCCATATGGATGACATGGGACCATGCCCAGGGTAGGCTGGTGGGCAGATGGTTCCCGTCCACTGCTCTGTGTTTATGTTAATTGCAGATATTTCTAATGTATTGTGTTACTCCATCCATCTTTGTGAACGGTCCGTCTTGTAAAATTCTTTTGATGATGTTATTTTTTCTTGCCTAGCTTCATCATCTGCAATTATTTATAATATCATTGTCTTTGTTTCAAACACTGGGTATAAACATTGTTGTAACAGTTCTTCGATGGGGTTCATATAATTTTTACAATTGCTTTGAAATGCTTCAATAGCCAAAGGGGGAGGAGTTTGGTCATTTGTTATGGAAAAATACACCCCAAAGTGCTCTCTGCCCTTGCTGAAAGGTCCTCCTCTGTCAGGGTGGCTTCCGGGAGAGGCTGGCCTTGTCAGGGGTGGTCCCTCCCAGAAAGCGGGGCAGCCTTGCAGGGTCGGGGTTTGGCAGCAGCTAGCTGGCTGCTGGATTAGGTTTCAGTCGCCTTCCCCAAAGACATTGGGGCAAGATCCACAAAGGCCACTGTCAGGGTAACATGCCAGTGAGAAAGACGGATGGCTTGTTTTAATTTTTATTGGGATTTTCTGAAACCTCAACTTTCACCCCTCACCTCTTTTAAACTCTTTTCTCCTAACTCTGTTTTCTAGAGTCTCCTTGGCCGGCTGGCGTGCTGTGTGGGACAGAGCCCAGCGGAATGCCCGTGGCTGCCTGGGGAGAGTCCAACCTTGCCTTGGGGTCACTGGGGCTATCCTGATAAAGCCAGCTTCAGCCCTCTTGGTCCAGGGAAAGCCAGCTTGTGGTAGAAGTCAGCTGTCGGACAAGGGCCGGCCTGCAGTTGGGCAGCAGCTGGCCTGGTGTTTGGGGGAACAGAGAGAGGGCTACCGGAGGCTTCTGCCCCTGTGCCTGCTTTCCTGTGCTCACTGTGCATTCTCAGGGGCTCCTGGGGGCAATCTGCCAGCCCCTCTAGACCACCAGCACCAGCTTCCTCCTCAAACACACTCCAGATTCTGGCCTCCTCTGACCAAACACCCTCAGTGGTTCCCCAGTACCTGGCAGTGAGCCCCGGCCAGGCCATCTCCCCAGCCTCACACCAAGTCCCTTTGCCTCACTGTGCCTCCAGGTAGCTAGGTGTGCCAACCTGCTTGCTTTCCTTGGATGGTGCCAGGCCCTTGGGATGCAGGGGTGCACAGATCTGTGAGCCCCCTGTCCTTAGAAGGCTCACAGGTGGTCCTTGAGTCTAGCAAAGGGTGATTCATCCTTCAGGCTCTAAGAAGTCCCCCAATTCTTAGTTTTCTCCTGAAGTGTCTCAGACAGACCTCCTCCACAGCCCTGGCCAATGGTGGGTGATGGAGCTGCCTACTTGTGACATAGCCATCCCGCCTGGGGACTGAGTGGCTGAGGACAGGCCCTGAGTCTGGGCTCTGGGTTCAGGACTTACCATGGGCCATGTGCAGAGGGATTTGCATTGGGTGGAAGAGAGTATCTTGATGCCTTGGGACCAGAGCTGTGAATCTGAGGTGGACAAACGGCCATCTTTGCAGGTCTTCCTACTTGCACAGGGCTGGGGGACACGAAGTTTATAGCAGGGGTGTTCGAAGTTCAGAATCCAAGAGGTACTCAGACCCCAGGCTGGGAGCCCAGGTGGGGAATTCTGGCAGGCATCCATAAACATGCCTGGCTGTAAAGTACACCCTCTTCTCCACATACCCGCTTCTTTTAATTTTCTTTAAAGAAACCTGAATATGGCAAAATGGTTGATATCACTAGTTACCAAAGAAATGCAATAAAAATATCAAGATGCCATTTTCCACGCATCAACTTAGCCAGAATAAATAGCAGAGGGTCAGCCTATGCCAGTGACATGGTGGAAAAATAGATGCCTTCAGAGAGTGCTGATGGAAGTATGAAATGATGCGATACTTTTGGAAATCACTTTCCCAGGAGCTTTCAAGAACTTGAACTTTTTAAATGTTTAGAGTATTTTCTTTTTAAAAATAAGAACTCAACTTCTGATAATATTTAGATAGAGACTGATACACAAAGATGTTCCCAGCAATGCTATTTATGACAGAGAGAAGCTGGAAACACCTAAGCAAAAGGTGCTGTGGTACAGCCTTGGGGGACAATGGACACAACTCAGGATGCTGTGCACCAGCTGTGTGCTGGGAACCGTGCTAGCGTAGGTGCTTTCACATCTCACTGCACATGTAGGTCTCACAGCCCCCAGGCAGGGCACACTCTTATCTCCAGATGAGGAACTAAGGCCTGGAGGGGTCCAGCCACCCCCCCAAGGTTATCGATCTGGTAAGTAGTGGACTGGGGTTTGAACCAAGCTCTGTCTGAGGCCTGTGCCCAAGCTCTCAAAACTACACCATTCAATCTCCCCTGAAGACTACAGTGTAACATAGAAAAGGAGAAAAAAAAGTTGTATAATTATAGTAATTGAAAAGAATCAAACACAAAATTGTATATACCATAACCTCTAGGCTACATAAAAAGAAGCCCATGAAGAGAAAAGAAGAAGGAAAGGAAAAATATTAATGATGGGATTAGAGGAGACTTCTTGTCCTTTTTATTTTTCTGTAACATGCAAATTTCATTGAATGAGATTATATTACTTTTGGTTATAAAGAAAGTTTGTGATTTTTTTCAAACCACATAAAACATGTCATTTGGAAGGAGATGCCTGGCGTCAGGCCTTGACCCCTGTGTGGGAAGGTGCCCCTGCTAGGACAGGAAGAAGCCTTCATTCCCCAAGTGACAGCAAACACTTGTTAGCCTGCAGGGTGAGGGTCCCATCAAATCCTTGGGTCCAGAACAATCACCTGTTCCTGCCACAGGTTCTCAGGGGAATTCTCTCCCATTTCCCGAGAACCATGGCTATGCCAACTCTGCTGAGACTTCTGAGACCTGAGCAGGCCACTGGAAAATCCTGACATCCTTAATGCTTTGCCTTCACACATGAGTGGGCTAGGGCTGATGAGAATGAATGATTTAATCCTTGCCATCAGATCAAGCACCATGATCCGGAAAAGGGAAGGTTGTACAGCTGAAGGGAAGGACTCCTTCCTAGTCCACCATGTGTGCACCATGGGGCTTCCTGTGAGGGACCCTAAGGACACAGGGAGACTCAGCCAGGACCCTCAGCCTAGAGAAGCTCACCTCTGGGGGAGGCTCCTAAGGAGACAGGTGAGAGGCCATAGCAGTTCAGAGGATTCAGGAAGAGGCCGGCCCAGGATGCTAAGGGGGTCCTGCAGAAGGTATCGTGCACTATATTGGGGCTGAGCGGAAGCCAGGGGTGAAAGGAAGGCCATTCCAGCAGTGAGAACAGCCTGGCACAATCACTTGGCACATCTGCTAGTAGCAAACATCTGTCACTTCTGCTACTTCGTGCAACAGCCCCTGGCTTTCCTTGGGGAGCAGATGTAGAAGCAGGGTCCACCTCTGGGGCCAGGAACAGCCATGACCTCAGCTGTCTTGTGCATGCACCTAGCCCTGGCACTGTTTTGGGATGGGTATGGAGCTCCAGCACTTTGGTGGGACTACTAGGAGAGAGACTCTTTCTCACTAAGTTTGCAGCTGGGAAGGCCATCCGTGGGAGAGCCTGGCTAGGGGCAGCCACTGAGGAGGGAAGGGCTAAGCCATGCCTGAACACAGCAGCATGTTGGACTTTGTCAGGTATATGCGGCAGCCACGGAGTTAAGGCTTCAGTAGTTTATTCTTCAATCCCACCTGGCTCAGTGCAGGGTGATGGTCTGGAGCATCACAGGGGCAGGCTCACACATGGCCCTGCAGGACACAGGCAGGGGCAGAGGGCTGGAGGTGGCATCTGTGCAGAGCCCAGAAGACCCAGCACAGGCAGCAGAAGGAAGGACAGCTGCCATGGGCCAATACAGGGCTGAAGAGTAGCATGTGGGACAGAGGGACAGAGTGCAGGAGTGGCAGGGTAGGCAGGTGGGTGGCTGAATGGGAAGAAGCTAAATATAACACTAATGAACCGAACTCTGCTCTGGACAAGAGGGGATGGTTACGGCAGCCCCCACAAGTGGGTCTGTGCCCGCAGTAAGGGGGGTTATAGGCCAGGGACTATAAAAGGAGCTATGAGGACTGGCAGAAGTATGTGTTTACAGTCAGGTGCTGGCAAGGGTCATCTGAGAGTCAGGACATTTACCAGTCCCCAGAGACACACAGACATGAACTTCTGGTCTCATCCTATGCTTCATTCCCAAGTGACAGCCTACAACCTCCAAGCACAGGAAAGGAAAGAAACTCACACTTACTGAACATTTATAAGGAACCAGGCACTTTATATACATTTTCTCACTTACCATCTCAACCCTGAAGTCAATAAATGCTCCACTTTTTCATACAGGAAAACTGAGATCCAGGGCATTACCATAACAACCCCAGCAGTGGGGTCAAGCCGAAATTGGAACTTCTGGAATTTCCAGTTGTTGAGCCCTAAGCTCAGGCCACAAAGAGCAGATGGACAAGAGGATAACCTGTCAGAGTGGGGAGCAGAGGGGTAAGAGCAAGGACTGCAGCCAGATAGCCTGGGTTCCAATCTCAATGCTGGAACTCAACAGCTGTGTGACTTTGGGCATGTTCCTTTGCCTCTCTGAGCTTCTGTTTCCTCAATTGTAAGATGGCAATTTCAATAACTCTAATTATGATGGATTCTTCTGTCAGGTTTGTTGTGAAAATGAAATATTAGTACATGCAAAATACAGAATAGTACATGGCACATACTAAAAACTATATAATTGTTTTTCACACATTTATTTCTAACACTGATCACTGAGTCACAAACACTAAAAAAATTCACCTGGTTTTGACCAACTTTTGTCATTATGTATTTATTGAGCCCCTACTACTGTCAGGCAGTGGAGTGGGGTCTCCCTGAGTACCCCCCGCCATCTGCTAGTGAAACTACAGGCATCTATATGAGAGTGAGGAAGTACCTACCGAGGGAATGGTTCAAATTCAAAGCCTGATGCATGAGAAAGGCATGTGAAAGTTCAAAGATGACTTCGTGAGCTGCGTGAGTCCAGAGAAGGGCCAGTGTGAGTCAGGTGACTCTAAGGGAAGATGCAGCATAAGCTGAGTATGCAGTGTGCCACGTCTTAGAGACTCACATAAACAATGCTGCCACCGACTAAATGTCTTCTCTGCGCCAGGCCCTTCGCACATGCTCCAAGCTGCTATTCTCTCAGCCACCTCCTGAGGAGCGAGCACTGGTCCCCTCCTACAGACCACACTGAAGCCCAGAGAGGCAGCGTGGCTGCTCCAGGGGTCACAGCTGCTAGTGAACGGGGCAGATTCAAACTCTACCTCCTGACGCCGAGCTCTTTCTGTCCACGCAAAGTGACACCTAAGAAGTCCTGGAAGGAGTCCACTGTAGTGTCACAGAAGTGGGGAGCCTGTGGGTGGCTCCCCCGGCCCCACCCCGATTTGTAAGCTTTCTCTCTAATGTAACCATGCAACTTTTATAATGAGTGAGAAGTGGGTTAAGATAAATACATGACACATGGGTCTTTCTGGTTCCCTACCTCCATCCAGAAGTGACTGGCCCCACAGATAGGCAGCTGAAAGAGCAGCCAGTAGTCAGACAGACCGCTCTACAGGAGAGCTCCCTGGGGCTGTGCAGGCAGCAACTCAGACTGTTGAGCCCTAAGTAAACAAACATCAGGCCACAGAAGCCCTGGTCCCTAACTTACTAGCAGGCAGCAGCAGCACACTTAGCAAAGGGCCAGGCCCCCTGTGAGCCGCGGACAGGAGCTGCCTGAGCAAGACAATGGCCACCCA
Source organism: Cnephaeus nilssonii (assembly GCF_951640355.1). NCBI lineage: Eukaryota > Metazoa > Chordata > Mammalia > Chiroptera > Vespertilionidae > Cnephaeus > Cnephaeus nilssonii. The sequence goes on along the minus strand of NC_137082.1, from coordinate 66,125,114 downwards.
CAGCTCACCAAGTGCCATCTAAACTCAGCAGGGTCTGTGGCCTGGTGAGAAGGCCCCGTGGAAGGTGGAGGGCAAGAGTAAGGTGAACCCAGAGCCTACCTAGAGCAGCAGCAGCAAACCCTGGGTGAGCACTGACCTCACCATCGGAATACCAGCTTCTGTCTACCAGCCTGTCCTGCCTGGCTCCAGGTATCCTCAACTTCTACATTCTGCTGGGGTCCAAACCTACATGCCCTCCACTGCCTAGCTACGTGACCTGTGCAGGGCCTCACTGAGACATCTGTACAGTGGAGACCATGTGAGGCACTGGTTACAAAATCCTCTGCCTTGGGGTGGCTCTATAATGGCTGCTATGGGTGCAGTGACCAGTGTTACTGCTGTGATGATCACTGCCTCACCTCATCTTTTGCAGTGTACCCCATCAGGGGAAGAAGCACAGGGGAAACTCAGAGGTGGATGCAGCAGAACCTAAAGCAGCAGCAGCAAACCCCGGGTGAGCACTGACCTCACCAGGTACAATTTTAGGTGCCTGTGTGGATAACTTGTCTCATCCCAACTGCAGTCTCTCCAGGATGGCTGCTGTGCAGTGTGGCCCTGGAGTCAGAGGGTAAGACCTGAGCAAGTGATTTACTAGTAACATGTGGACAGTTCCCAGCTCTGAGGGCTGTGGGAGAACTCTATAATGTAATTTAGGGAAGGCACTGAGGAGAGTCTGGCACGCAGCAAGGGCTGAACACTGGCCAGCAGCAAGGGCTGAAGCAGTCCGTGCTTGACCTTGCCCTCCTGCTTCAGGCTCTCCTGCGTTCCAGCATTTGGCTGGGGAGAGATTTTCCTTGGCGAGCCATCCTACCCCTTGTTAATAACTGTAACGACAAGGCTTTATGAACACGTGACATGTTTCTGTTAATGAGGTGAATTCATTAGTGTGGAAAACTGATGCGCGTGAGGTTCTTGTTCCTCGCACATGTCTTTGGTGGCCTTGAGGTTTGGGGGCGCATGACTAGCTGCAGTCCAGGGCACTAGGTATTAAGACACAAGAGCTGGCACAAGCCATTCCGCAAGAGGATGTGGGGTGGCTCTGGTTTCTGGGACTTTCTTTCAGATATTTAAGACTGCTGGTCAGTGGTTATACATCAAGGCTTTCTGGAGAGAGTACTTAGCTAATCACAAAAGTGTCACCACTGCCTGAAACATTAAAACAAATACTCAGTTTGCTCTGATGACTTTATTTAGGCAGCATAAATTATATGAAAAATACAAATTTTCTCTAAAATCACAAACTGGTAAAAATTTGGAAAGCTTAGGAGATTTATAAACAAAGAGAAATATTTCCCAAAGACGTTTCACTCAGCTTGTAAGAATCCAGGCAATGGTGTTGTGCTCCTAGCACACCTCAGGCTGCAAAAAGCCTCTTGCACCCCTAAGGCTGCTGGGTCAGATCTCGGGGACCTCCCACCACCCCAGTGCCTAGAGAACATCCCAGAACACAAGGCCTCAGGGATGAATCAGGCACACTGCTGTGCATTGCCTGTCCCAGGGCAGCGCTGGAGTAACCTGAGGCCTCCCTGGGACCTGCCCTGCTGGCCATGAGGCACCCAGAGGAGGCCTCAGGTAGAGGCTCTTTGAGAAGCCCCTTCCTCACCGCAGCCCACCCTGGCCTGCTCTCCAGCGCCCACTGCCCCAGCCTCCGGCCTCAGTTCACCACCTATCAGCTGCCAGGTAGAGCTTTCTGACTAGGCCCCTCCCTGCATACAGGCTCTGCAGCTTCCTCCCTCTGCTTAGACTGGTGGTTCTCAACTGTGGCCATTCAGCCTTCCAGGAAAACGTCCAGAGAAGTCTTTTGTTGTCACAATTGGGAAGGGGATCTGGGGGTGTGTTACTGGCACCCAGAGAGCAGAGGCCAACCCGCAGTGCACAAGGAATGACCCAGCCCCAAATGTCGGTGGGGCCAAGGCTGATGAACTGACCTGACAAAGGCCAGATGCCAAGCATGGGGTTCAGGGCCTCAGGCCCAAGGCCTGGAATTGAAGATGAACAGAGGAGGATCCCTAGGGACTCAACTGTGGTTGATTCCATGTAAGCTTTATTTAGAAGAAAAAGTTCCACTGCTTTACAAAAGTTCCAAAACCACCATTTTAAACACACCAAACTAAGTTAGTAACATAAAGAACATTTAGAAGAATGTCATACATATTATAATAAGCAATAAATATGCCACCCTCTTTCTAGCCTCTGTGTGAGAAGACTGTTTTTCCTGTCCTGAATGCCTTTCTTCCCTTCTTTTACCTGGAAAACCCCTCACCTTCAAGGCCAGCTCAAGCCTTACTGTGCCCTACTCCACTCTGGAAGGGAGTGGTCGCGCATCCTCCCGGTCCACATGGCCCATAGCATGCTACCATGGTGTTGGTGACTTTCTGTAGTCATCTGCAACAGACTGTGCCCCCCTGGGGAGGGGTGGGCACCAATTCTCTGTGTGTTCAGGTCTGACTTGAGCAAGGGAGAGGGGGATTGGCAAGGAGACAGACAAAGGGATAGAGAGGACTCCGAAGATTTTGGGAAATAGTAGCTCTTCCTTCCAGACCCTGGCTTAGCCCCATACAGCTTTGGGGAGGGGATGGACATCCCTGAACTGGGGCCAATAGAGCCAGCTCTACCACACTGCTGCCAGACCAGTTGCAAAGGGACCTCACAGTGCCCTCCCCCAAGTAGGCCACAGAGGCCTCACATGTGAGCACACCTGCTTCATGCATGGGCACAGCTGCCCTGCACTCCCTTCACACCAGCTATCGTTGGTCCACAGACTGTCTCCATCTCCTCATTGACCCTCCTAACAATCACCTTAACCAGTGATCACACTTACATGACCCACGATGGGCAAATGGACATTGTATGCATCCCAAGTGAGGCACTAAAGACATGAGATTGCCTCTGTGGGATTCCTTCTACATATGCACACCAGAACCTAGTCATGAAGAAACACCAGACAGACCCCAAGAGCATGTCTGGAAAACAAGCCACCTAGAATCCAAAGATGTCAGCATCATGAAACTAAGAGACATGACAACCAAATGCAGGGACAATTGGGGAAATAAAAGTGGACTGTACCTTAGGTCATATCATGTCGATGTTAAATTTCTCAAATGATAATGGTATGGTGGTCCTAGAGGAGAATGCCTTAAACCTTAGGGGGCACATGCTGAAGTATACAGACGTAACCGAGTTCCACAGCTAACATTTAAATAGTTCAGCACATACACAGAAAGCAAATGCGATAAGATATTAACAATGTGAAGTCTAGGTTCAATAAACTATTCTTTCAACTTTTCTGTACCTTTGAAGTTTTTCAAAAAGTTGGGAGGAAAAACCCTCAAAATAACTCATCTTACAGACGAGGAAACTGAGGCTCACAAAGGTTAAAATTCTAGCCAGGATTCCACCCCAGGTCTGGCTGACTCTGAAGCTCTTGTTCTTCGAAGGTACCCTGCTTTCAATCTCCCAGAAAATGCCGAGTAGCACAACCCCAGCCCTGCCAACATCTTTCAGTAAAAGTCAATTTGCAGCCGGCTAAGAATTCCGATGAAATCCTGAGGACAGGCTGCCCAAGAATCCTCTCCAAACAGAGTCTACAGTTGTGACTGGGTGGGTGGGTGCAGAGAACACATTTTAAAGAAAACCAGTTTTATGTCAAACCCTGGAGGGAACATGCCCAGGGTCTGTTTATGGGAACACAACAACACCCACAACCTCAGGGCTCCTGCGGGCCCTCACTATGGCACCAAGATGAGTCTTAATTCTCTTTGCTGGGTTTTCCAGAAGCTGAATGATGCCCACGAGAGAGACACCCACTTCCCCCTGGGGCCTCTGGGTCCACTGGACCAGTCATCTGCTCCTCAGAGCCTTGGTGTGCCCTTCAGGGCAATAGGAAGAGGGCTGCAGCAACAGGAGGAGGCGGCACGTCAAGGACCTGGCACCAGCAGGCCAGGCACAGTGGCCCACATTTGAGAACTGGAAGGTTTCATGGAAAAATCCAGTTTCCTAGTCTCTCTTGAAAAACTGGAGATCTGATCACACCATCACCATCTTGATGCCCGAAACACCCACAATGGAAGTGAGCGGTAGCTGCCCATAAGGATGGGGTGGCCCGAGCCAGCCCCCTGCCTGGAGGGGTCTGCCCTTTCAGGTGCCAGTACACAACAGGTAGATCAGGGGATCTGCATCTTTGTACAGCAGCCTGCTACAGGCCCTCCAACAGCTTCTCTCTGCACTTAGAGAGACAAACATTTCCCTTGGCTTACCAGGCCCCACGTGGTAGCCCCTGAGAGTCCAAGGCCCCCGTATGTGCGGGCTCCCTGGGCCCAGCTGTCCCTGATGGGTGCTGACCTTTTCTGCCGCAGAGCTCTGCTCAGACTCCTCCTCTTCCTGGGACACTCCCTCGCCTCTGTCTGAAGGGCTCCTACTCGCCCTCCAGGGACCAGTGCAAGGCCAATGCCTGGGTTCTGCTATGAACTCTCCTGGCACCTCACACATTCCTGCACAGCTTGATGCGGTTTGCCAAAATACAAATCTTGTAGGGAGGTGGTCTGCTTACTGCCTGTCTTCCCAACTGCTAGGGGCTGGATTGTGTCTCCCCTCAAATCCCATGTTGAAATCCTAACCTCCTGTACCTCAAATGTGGCTGTATTTGGAGACAGAGCCTTTCAAGAGGTAATTAGGTAAAATGTGGTCACTAGGGTGGGCCTAATCCAATAGGATTGGTGTCCTTATAAGAAGAGATAAAGACACACACACACACACACACACACACACACACACACACACACAGAGCTGAGGACATAGGGAGAAGATGGCCATCTACAAGCCAAGGAGAGAGGATTCAGGAGAAACCTCATTGGACACTTGCTACCCCAGGTGAGGATGGATGTCTGGTGAGCAAAAACAATGCATGGCCCCAGCCACCATTTTTGGAGCCCTTGTCCTGGGTTGGATACTGCAGGCAGGGATTATGTGATCTCAGCCTAACTTCCTCTGTGGAAATCAGAATTATGCATCCCATGTTAGCACTGAGGGGCTACAGCTCCGAGTGGGAAATGGCCTGTGGCAATGAAGGGCCTGGCCACCTGACTCTGGAGGCCAGTCCCTGTGCTGAGCCAGGAGAACCTCCAAGGAACTGGGCCAGTGCCCCCTGCAGTCCTAGCCTAGCCTGCCCACCCTAACCGATACCGGGCACTGAGAGCCAGTGATGCAGTAGGGGTGGTGCTGCCCTGCTGAGCGCTGAGGCTAACGCAGTGCCCAGGATTCTCTTTGCACAGCCAGCATCCAGGACCTCCCCCCCTGGCCCAGGCTCCATTTCCCCTGGCACGTCAAGGGCCCAATAAACAGCTGAGGAAAGGAGGCCTGGGCTGCCCCTGAGAGTCTGGGACACAAAGGTGAATTTGTCTACCCCTGTTTTGGTGCAGGGGCTGTGAAGTGGTCTGCCTGAACCTGAGAATCATAGAAGAGCTGGAAGGGCTCTGACAGAAGAACCACCTGGCAGCACCTCGGTGCCCTTCACTTCTGGTGGCCACTGCGTGGTGCTCCTGGGGATGAAGAGGCAGAAAGAGACTCTGGGTAATTACTAGTTGGGCAGCCATGAGTAAGGGGCCTCAGTTTCTTCACCTGCAGAATGGGACAAATGGAGTAAACAGAGGCCCTCCCTGCCTTCCCAGCCCAGGCCTTCTTGGCAATGCTGTGGGTCAGAGGGAAGTGCCAGGTACACCTCCACAGAGGAGGGGTCTGGTTTGGGCTTGAAGAATGGTATGGGCAGCAGAGAGAGAAATGGGGCCCCAGGAAAAGGCAAAGTGAGAATTCCCACATCCATGGTACAGGTGCAAGAAATGGATCTCAGCGCAGGCAACGGGGGCCTGGACCTGCACTCCCCATCCCATGGTCTTTCCCACTGGCCACAGGGTTCTAGAGCAGCGGTCGCCAACCTTTCGGACCTCCGCGGACCATCGGTTGGCGACCGCTGTTCTAGAGAACATCACATCTCTGATTTCAGCTTTCTCCACACACCTTCTTCTCCTCTTTCTTACCAATCCCTGCTTGAACAGCACCTCCTCTGGGATGTCTGCCCTGACTCTTCCTCAAAGTGGTCACTGTCCCCACCTCATTCTTGACCTTGTGCCCCTAAGGACACCCACTATGCTGACTGCGAATTGCTGGTCGGTGCCTTGGGGCAGGACACTGTCAGAATAACTTTGGCAGTCCCAGCCCTGAGCCTGGAGTTTGCTAAGTTGGATGGACTGGTGCCTTTTAAAGACAACTTTAAAGGACTAGAGTCTTGTTCTAAAGAACTGTTATAAGGAGACAGCTGTGCTGAGGAAGTCCAATGACCCTGGTGCCTGCCTGAATGGGACGAATTTCTGGGGAGGCCCACAGCACACCGGCCAAGCACCAGGCTTTTCGGCCCCCACAGGCCTAGGTTCATCCATTTGTCCATCCCAGTCTGTTCCACTGAACTCCATTTGTGCAAGTAACACTTCCTATTCCAGGGGAGCCACCCTCTTTGGCTTGGCAAACCGTGACCGGGATGGTAGACTGAGCCCTAGAGCCCTGAAACCGTGGGGCAGAAGCTGCAGCCAGGAGGCCTAGGGATCCTCCTCAGAACACCCTTCAGAGGTGAGCAGGTGGTGGCTCTCCTGATGTCCAGTCACTCTCCCAGGGGCCACGAGGCAGCCTCCTGTCCCATCAACAGTGACCTCACAGACCCTCTGCTCAAGGGCCTGCCCAGCAGCTCTCTTGGCACCTCTTCTCATACACAGCCCAAGGGACAGAGCTTACCACCTGCCCTGTGTGGGAGGAACCAAGGCTGAGGGAATTCTCAGGCAGATGTTTTGGGTTCAAATTCCAGCTCCAATGCTTACTAGTATGGAACATGGGCAAGTCACTGCTTATCCTTCAAGCCACGGTTTCCTCCTCTGTGAAATGGGGATACTTACTCCAAGTGCTGAGGTATGAGTAACGCCAGCCTTTCTGGGAGCTTCCTAGAGCCCTTCTCTGACTGTTGCCATGGCTCCTGGGTGTTGGCTCCTTCTGAAGAGCAGGAAATAGAAGTTCCTTCTGGGTTCTTACCAGAAGTACAATTCTACAGATTTCTCTTTCCCACATCTGCCTAGATTACATTAAGTTGTGATTAGCAATTATTAAAAGACTAGAGGCCCGATGCATGAAATTCATGCAAGGGGCTCGGCCCTCACAGCCCCAACTGCCTCGGCTCTCGCAGCCCCCGCTTCATCCGGAAGGTCATCCAGACGGTCGTTCTGCTATTCGGTCTAATTAGCATATTAGCTATTTATTATATAGGATTATTAAAGATCACCAAAATTTGATGACCCTAAATGAAAGTGAGCAGGACCCACGTCAGGTTTTGATTGAGAATCTGGCAGTGCCACACAAGTTCCTGGCATATAAGTGGACTCTCAGCAAGTGGGGCGGGGGGTGGGGGGGGTGTCGCATGGATATGATGAGGCTGTTGCTGTGGCCTCCAATGGCTGTGGGTCTCAATCACTGCTGCTCTGGCTTTTCTAAGGTGAGTGTCTGCCGCAGTTCTGTGACCTGGTCAGATTCATTTGCTGTGACTTGTGTGGTCACCAATGAGGGGCAGTGGTGCCCATCATACCAGTGGTACTTGGGGCCTAGAGTTTTCCAGCGACAAGGCTGTAAGCTGTGTGTGCACTGTGGGCCATCCCCACCAGAGTGCTAAAGTAGACCACACACAACCTTCCCCAAATTGGCAGGTTCTGGAGCACCTTGTGTGAAATGGATCCCCTGCACGAATCTGGGCTCCTCAAAAAGCTTGCTGCATCCTATCAAGGCACACATAACAGCCTACTGGGTCATTTTAGGGTTAGGAGACTGTTTTGGAAGATGAAAGTGCATGCATATGTTTGCCTTCACTCCTAGAGTCAATAAGCAGTGACTCTTAGCTGTCACGAGTGACAAGTCCATTCATCCTCTCACTTGGCCCTTCTCTGGTTGGATGTTGTCTAAGAGGTTCTTTCCCCTGCACAGTGGATGTGCAGGGCTGGCAGGAGCTGCTGTCCAGCCCACCATCCAGGATGCCTCTCATAGTGGGAGCTGGTGCCCGAGGCACTGACACAGAATGGAGGGTGGGAGCAGCAGGACAGCGCTGGCCAGGTGAGCCACAGAAGCGCAGGCCACTGTGCTTTATCAACCGCTCAGCAAGGAGGCATCTCCCACCATGTGTGTGCCCCATGGTGCTGAGCCCCCTGAAGCCCTGATGGCTCTCTAAGGGCCAACTGGGGAGGCAGATGCTATGCTGCACACCCAAAAAGACCCTGGGCAAGGTGCCTCTCCTCTGCTCCCCAGGCCCCACCTTGAGATGCAGATAACAAGACCCAGCTCTGACATATAGCACCCGGCACTGAAGCAGCACTCAGGAAGCACAGAGATGTGATTACACGGCAGGAGTAAGGCTTGTCTGGAGGAACCTCACCTCCACCTGGCAAAGTCCTCCGACTATTCTCTCCACCTGCAATGTTACCCAGAGGGCTCCTAACGCATCTCACAGGGCCTCCCACCTCACGGAGGCAACTTTGAAGGGAGCAGTTATATAAACGTGGGGCTTTTCAACCTTGAGGTCCCCTAAGACTTTCTGGGAAGGCTCCTTGGGTGATAGAATGAGCCATCCTTTAAGCCACTCTTATTTCCAAGAGTATCTTCTGGGGAAGCAATGGGCCTAAGTGTCAGGACCCTGTCTCTTAGGCCTGCGTCTACAGTGCCATAAAACACTGTTTGCATCTTACATGTCAGTTTCCACTCATGAATCTGAGAACCAAGTCACTATAGGCCAAACCCAGCCAAAGGCATGTTTTGTTTTGTTCAGACAACTTCAGTTTTTAATCAGGAAATTTTACATAAAAGTTAAATCAGGTAAAATTTTATCCCTGGGTCTATAATCCATATAACAGGAGTTGGCTAGATCCAAGTGGTTTTCTAGGTCCCCACAGTCCCCACCACTCACTATTGCCTAGCACCTGGCCTCTTCTACACCTGCTTGGCCCTGTCAGCATCTGGCCTTGAGGTCAGGGGCAGATGGGAAGACACCCAGAGGGCTCTCCAGTCTGCCTTCCCCAGTGGGGTCACCCTACAGAGCCAGCAGGGAGGCTGGTAAGCTGCGTTTGAACCAGTTGCATCCACGAGCCAAGGGCTGAGACAGCCCCTGAGCTGCTTCCTGCTCCAGGGAGCCTTCAACTGTGCAGCAGCACAACCCCAGGCTTCTCTACCCGGCATTCCCGATGTACAGCCAGCAATGCTGCCCTCTTCCACCTGGCACTGGATGGCTTGGGTTTCCTGAAGAGTCTTTCACAATTAAGGCACTTAAAAATGGTTAAAAGTAATTCTTTATGGGAGGAATCGGCAGGAAAAGACAAGCAGGAGGTGGGGGTGGGCAGTGGGGGTGGATGGGCTGAAGGAATCTGACCAGTTATATTTAATAAAAAGCTTAAAAGCCACAAACAGGAAGCAGACCTATTAAATAGACAACACTGATCTAACAAAGGAATGTGAACTCGAGTTGACTGAAGCAGCGTCACCATGTCTCCCCTCCCTCCACTCCCACCCAGCACCCAGGGCCCCCAAACAAGCCTCCTCCTGCGTCTGGCCTATTCTGGGAACACCCCCAACTCGGAGTTTGCCTTGGGCTAGACGAAAGGGAGCTGAGAGAAGGTCAGCACGAACCTATCCACCCCCAAAGAAGCAAACAGACGTGCCCTCCCCTGTCTGCACCAGCAGAGCCCCGAGCAGCCTGGGGAAGGGGCAGTGCTGTGGTGCAGCCCTCCCTCAGGCGGCTCTGCTCCCAGCACCTGCACCCTCCTTCCCAGAGAGCTCCACAGGTACTGGCCCAGGGCCTGGGACTGAGGCCTGGACACTGCCTGGCTCATGCCCTGTGCATGATCCCTGGAGCCCAGAGCAGGACACTGGGCACCCAGTTTGGCTGAGGACCCGAGCAGCTGAGCACTGGATTGGGTAGGGCAGGTGCTTGAAGCTGTGTCAGGGCTGGAGGTCCCAAGCATGTGTTGCTCTCACCTGCCCCGAGGGAGTCTCTCTTAGGGTGATGAGGCTCAGCCCCACCTTGGCCGGGCCTCAGGGCACAGACAGCACAGCCAAGTGTGCAGGGAAGCAGGCCTCTGCTGACCCCCTCCCTCACGAGAGGGCAAGTGCAACACATGGCCTCTGGACTTCAGGAAGATTCGGGAGGCAGGGCTCCAGCCAGGCCTTAGGGAGAGCCGAGGTGCTGGCTTTACCTGGTGAGTTGCCAGGGCCCTGGGAGTGCTAATTCCAGCTGGGGCCAGGGCACCACCCTATCTGGAGATTTTACTAAAAAAGCTACCCACACATCTCCACGCTCAGGCCACTCCTGCCCAGCATCCTCCCCTCAGGACCTTCTCACTGGTCTCCCCCACTGTCTGCAGAATGTTCCTCCCTGGGGATTTGTGTGGCTCCCTCCTTTCTTTGGTCAGGACTCCACTCCACCGTGACCTCTTCAGAGAGGCTTTTCCTGACTGCCCTGTCCAGACAGCACACGCGCCAATCCTCCCCTGATTTATTTTCTACCCCAGTCTATCTTCACTCAGTGTGTTCACACCTGTCCCCTCCCATGACACCTCTATGTCTGGTACACAGCAGGATGTCAGGAAAATGGGTGTGGGCAGAGCGCATGAGTGACATATCCAAGGTCACCCCAATGGTCACAGTGAAGTGAGAACTCATATTCAGACCTTGACCCCTGCTCAAACCAGATGCTAACTCCACACCAGGCTCCTCCAGGACCCAAACTGGCTTTCCAGCCACAAACGTGGGACCAGAGGCCATGGTGGACTGAGCTCCGCACGGCCGCACAGCAGGCCCAGGCACTGTCAGGGCATGGTCGCTGCTATTTCTCCATGGCCTGCCAATCCCTGAGAGCAAGAGGAAATAACCATACTCACCAGGGATGTTGATCTTAAACTTGCCACTCTGGCCGAAGGAGCTGTCAATGACGCCCAGCTCCCCAGTGGACAGGTGTACCTTGAGCCCCACAAAGAGCTGGATGTTGGTCTCCTTTTTGAACAGGGAGCGGCCGATCACGCTGTAGTCATCTATTACCTGTTCCCACACCCAGCCCCGGAGAGAGAAAGCATCAGTGTGTGCTGGTGAAGGCCAAGGCCTGTCACACCCTCCCTGGTAATCAGTCCATCTTAAAGGTAATGGAAGGCACTGGAACCATTATGATGACTGCCCCCCTTGTCGTCATCACCACCCACAACCACTGACACCTACAGAGCCCAGGCTATGTGACAGGTGGCTGTGAAGGTTTCATGTGAACAAATACGCTTAGCCCCAGGGCAGCAACATGAGGGAGGCACTTTCTCCACTTTATAGATGTGGAAACAGAGGCACAGCAGAGTTAGGCCATCTGTCCAAGGTCACAGAGCTCCTAGGGCACAGGTAGCTGAAAATGCAAAGCTGCCCTGCCTACACCTGCCTCTGTGTGGCTACCATGCCCCACCTGCCCCCAGCACTAGTCGAATGATAGCTAGTGGTACTCTTCTCATGAAAGCTTTCCTGGATAGGCAGGCTGAGAGGATGATGTCCACTCCTGAGCCTGAACCCTCCTCACCCTCTTCCTGGCTTCCACTCCCATGAGGAATCTCTCAGAACCTGCTCTCTACCGCCCCATCCTGCCACATGCACACACATTTCTGCCCAGAGCCCCCTTCCTGGCCTCGCCTACTTGTACTCCACAGTTCCACTGCCCCCTCCTCTGTGACGCCCTCCTGTCTCTATCTCAGCAGAAGTCCAATTTCCCTCAGCTCCCTAGAGTTTGTGCCAGGCCCTATGCTGTAGAGCTTGCACCCCTTCGCCTCTTGGTGGAGGCCTGGGCTGAGAGGAGGAACATACATGTGTATGAAAGTTAGCTGGGTGCAGCCTTGATTTCATCACAAGCTATGTTAATCTTGAACCTTCTCCCCAAGGGAAAAACTGAAGTGTTACTCTCCCCTTCCTGAGGTCTCTCAAAGCTCAGATTCTCCTTTGGGGAAGATGGCATAGCCAGGAGACCCCCACCAGATGGCCTCCCTGTCCTGCCCAGCTCATCTCCAGGGCCTGTGCAGAAAGCTGCTGGGCCTCTGTGTAAAGAGAAGGGATGTGCGTGTGTGCATGCATGCATGTTAAAGACCAGACCCTCTCCCAGATGACCGCAGCAGGACTGACACAATTTCTTCCTGAGACCTGCTGCTCTTTGGAGCAAGGCCTATGCTCCACCTGGCCTCTGTTGCACTAGGTCCTGCACAGGGGCCACGGGAGAAATTGGGGAGTTCCTTCTGTTGTCCAGGCCCTAGGCATGGGCCTGGGTTCTTTCTGGGGACAGAGTAGGCACTGGCACGGGCAGCAGCATGAAGGCCAGAGGTTTCGCCAGTGGCGGGACTTACTGCCTTCACTGGGCTCTCTTAGGGAACTCCTGGGACCCCTGAGGGTTGGGCTGTCCTCAGCCTCAGAAACATCTCACTTCTGCCCAAGATTCATCCAAGGGCCCCAGATAGATTGTTTTGAAAAGGAGAAACTGTCCCATTTACCCTAAAAACCTTTTGGAAAAACATATCCTATTCTATTTGATTCATAGCACCAGATAAAAGGTACTTGCATTCCTCCTCTCCAGGGTGATGGATGAATCGGATACAAATAATGATAAGAATAATCATTTCCACTTGCACAGCCCTTTATAATTCACAAATCTCATTCCCACACATGAACTCCTCCTCATTCTTCTGGACTTGGCTTCAGCGGAGCAACCTTTGCAGGCTGGGGCTGCTGTGGGCTCTGCCCTCCCCCGTCTCCCCACCCCCGGCTCTGCCCTGACTGTGGGTGATGCTGTTCCCACTGCAGCAGGCGTCCAACAAGGCTGCTGGGTGAACTGAATGCAGATGGTTCCTCAGACCTGCAGGACAGCCGAGTCAACACGAACAGATGTCACCAGCCCCAAGTGCTTTCCCATACTTCCCAGCTCCCAGGACTCCAGTCCCATGAGAGGGCCCTCTATTCACATTCAGCAGCCCAGCCAGGTGCAGTAGGTATCCAGAACCAATGGCTCTGGACTAGCCATTCCCCACTCCCCATGACTGAAGGACTCACTGCTGTCTCCTGTCCCCAGCTCAGCCTCTGCTGCTAAAGAGGAGTGCCCCAGAGTCCCTCAATTCTTAAGAGTCCCTTAGCCCCTCAGAGTCCCTCAATCCTCAGAGCTCCTCAGCCCCCTAGCCCCAGAGTCCCTTAGCTTTGCTCACTGAGACAGTAGGGGGCCCCTTGAGCACCTTTGTCTACAAGGGTTTTCGTTCCTATTTCAGAGTGGGCAGAGCCGAGGTCAGAACAAGACCTGAGTGGGCTGCGGTCACCCGAGGCAGCGGCACAGCAGAAATGCAAACCCAAGTCTGCAGGGCCTCTGCAAAGCAGAGCAAGACCACGGCTGACTCGTGCCAAGCTGGAGAAGTAGTGCTGCCAGAATGTCCTGGTCCCACTGGCCTTGACTATACTGAGACAGATATGGCTGAGACACAAGACCTTCCCTGACGCCGAGGCTAGCTGAGAAACAAAAACGGACAGTGCTTGCATGAGGAGCTTCCATCCTATACAGAGTACCACCTTCTAAAGGCGCCGGCGGAACCAAACAAGCCACCCAGGCGGCTGTTCTCTCAGACAGCAGGTCCTCACCACATTCACAGGACCGTCTGCTCTTCTTCCACTGAGAGTCTGCCACGTACATGGCATGCAGTTAACAAACCTAAGCTCCTGCCTCAAGGGATGCAAGCATGTCCTAAGAGAGGTAATGTTTACATCCCCCTTTGTCCCACTGCCTGTGGACCATGCACTGGCAGAGACAGGGTGCCCATCTCTGTGCCAGCTCCTAGTGCCCAGCAAGGTCCTAGTCAAGGACTTTGTGCCTGCAGTGTCCCGGAAGCCATGGCTCACTACCCTCTGCTCCACCCCCCTCATTCCTCTGCGACCCCTTGCTTGTCTTCAGAGCACAGAGCGCTCCCTGACATAGGCCACAGCTTTATCTGTTACTCTTCACTGCTCCCAGCCAGGACACAGGCCATGAGGCAGAAACATGGCTCCTTCATGCTGCGTTCCCTTGCTGGGTGCTCCCTGAATGCTGGAGTAAGTCCAGGATGTACACCCCACCATAGTTGCTGGGGCGTGTGTAGTGCTCGCTCCTGTCTGTGGGCTCTCATTTTTTAACAGCTTCATTGAGGACAACTGATATACAACAGCATGCACATATTTAAGGTACCCAATTTGGTAAGTTAGGATATATGTATAAACTCATGAAACCATCACTACAATCAAACTACTGAACATATCTATCACGCCCCAAATCTCCTCATGTACCTTTATCACACTTCCCTCCCTCCTACCCTCCCATCATCTTCCCAGTTCAACTTGGGCAGCTTTCCCCACAACAGGCCCCTCCTGTCCCGAGAGTCTGGCAATTCTGTCTCATCACTGATAGCTGGTCCGTCAGTCTCCCTCACCAAAGACTGGGAGTTCTGTCCAAACAGCCCTCACCCTGACCTGTGGCAGGTCCCAGCAAATAAGCACATGATATGGGGGTGGGGAGAAGGTGGCTCTTGGCTCTTTGGGGATAAAAGTAAATGACTTAAGTGGACATGCGGTTGGAGGATATGGTCATCAAAGAGTGAGCCAGCCAGCCTGCTCTGGGCCTAGCTGTCTTGCATACCCCGTGCTGGTCTCTCTCAATGGCCTGGCACTGGGCCTCCCAGTGACCAAAGCCCTGGGGTGGCAGGTGCTCCCTCCTTTCTTTTGGTTATAAAATATTAACTTAAAAAGCTAAATGCCACAGAGACAGCAAAGGATCTATCATTCCCCAAGCCAGGGTCTTGCAATGAGGGCAGACTAATTTCATTAACTTCTGGGGAACTTCTAAAAGCTTCAGGGCTTTCATGGCAGATAGTGAAGACCCCCAACACTGGTTTTAGTGCTACATAGACAGGTCTAGGGCCAGGAAGTGGAGGGCTCTCAGCATTTCTTGTTTACATTCTCATCTGACAGAGTGGGCCGGTGGGCGGGCAGGGCCTGTAATCCCGCTGGTGTGCGATGCCGTGCAGTTCACTGACCTACATTACCACAGTATTTGTATAAGCCTCCGGGATAAGGCTGGGAGTGAATAGGCTTCTTCCACCCTCTGCGGAGGCCCGAGGGGCTCCTCTTGCGGCTGGCCTCATAGTCTCACTGGTGGTCGAGTGGCAGTTCAGAAAGGATTTCAGGTTCAAAGGGAGCGCCTGCTTGCTTGTCTTAGTATGTGGCCAGAAGATATAATAGTGCTGACACATCAGTGCTGACTGGGTGCTCCCGCTACCCACTGTGTCTTTGCCTCCATTTGTAAGTCAGGTGGTGAGGGGGGGAAGCTGGCCTTCAGCACACCACCAGGAACCTGGTCTCAGGAACTCTGGGATGCCCTGCCCACTGAGAGTCGTGCTGTCATGTTACAGCAACCAGAGTGGATCCTTCTAGGAGCCAGCCGCAAACCCCTCCTCTCGCAGACTCCCAGCCCTTGCCCCAGCTGCCCACATGGCCTGCAGCAGGTGAAAGCCACAAGTGGTCCTCAGCCATGCTCTTGGAGAGGTGTCTCCACATCATGAATTAATCTTTAGAAAAGCCCTGCAGGGACTCCGCAAGGTGAAAGGATTTGCCCAAAGTCACACATCCAGCTTTTCCTGCCTCGTGGTGTCCCAGGGGAACAAGAGCCAAGAGGAGGTTAGGTTTAGCAGCAGTGAAGGAGCCCAGCAATGGCATTTTCCATCCCTTGGGCACCCTGGAACCAGGCCGTAACTGCTGAACCCAAGATGGCCTGCAAGTCTGGCCCAGGCATGAGGCTGTTCCATCTCCCCAGTCCCAACTTCTGAAACCCCAAGTTCCTGGAGGAGCTGATCCCCAAGTGCAGGGACCCAGCCCCCATGGGCTGTCTACAGGGAAGGAGACAGGGAGGGAGGACAGATGGAGGGTGGCCACAGGAGCAGGAACTGTGGTGGGCCCAAGCCCCTTACCTTCAAAGGCAGATATGCCAGCCCAGACGCACTGCTGTGGAGCGCTGCAGGCCAGACACAGAACGCATGAAAGGCAACCGATTCCCCAGGTCTCCATTTTCCTCACCCGCAAAATGAGGTTGGAGAGAAGGTGAGCTGTACCCCTCTGTGGTACTGGTGAATTCCAAGTAACCAGTTCTAGTACAGGCCTCTGAACTTGGGAAAATGTGGCACACTAGAGTCAAGAGAACACTCAGGGCAAAGGTTATGAGGATGGGGCCAGGTGTGAGGAACGATGAAAGGAGCTAAGAGCAGCCTGGAGTGCTGCATCCAACCAGATTTTAAGGTTTCACAACAGAGAGGGGGATATAGAGAGCATGGTGAGCTACCGCTTGCGTCATGGGTTGGAGCCAGGGCTCAAAGCCCCAGTCTGGTGGCCTGAAGGACTCTGGCCTGTGTCCTCACTTGTGTGGGCCTCAGCTCTAGTCGGCAAAGTGGGGAAAGAGAGTTGCTGCAGGTTCACATGAAGCCTCTGTTGCCCCACAATTCCCCAGGACTCCCCCAGTTGTGCCATACAGGACCACAGGGCTGTAGGTAGAGTTCTATGCACCCAGCACCACTGGCCACTGCCCCACAGACGTGAGCAAAGCTTGTTAGTTGACATAGCACTCTTCCACAGCACCCTGCCAGCCACAATATCCCTATTCAAAGGCTGTGGCAGGAGCAGCCAGGACGAAGCCTGTGTATGGGTCTCCCAGTACAGCCGCAGCTGGCCTATACAGGTTGGCCCTGTTGGAAGTGTGTGTTTGTGTGTGTGTGGTGGGGGGGGGGGGCTTGGGTGGGTGCTAAGAGGGGACTCATCAAATGTCTGTTGCATGAAACCTCATTGAATTAAAAGTCTGGTTGGAGGAAAGGCGACAGCCCCTCTTGCTACAGGCAGTGAGGCCTACATCTCTGGAGAGCTTCAGGAAGACCAGGGGTCATCATCTGTCCCGGATGTAAAAGGCGGAAGATTGGGAAATGGCTTTCCTCAGCCCTATCCATCTCTAGAATATGTGTATACGCGTGTGCATGTGCAATAGTTGGACTCCTCTCCAAGTCACAGACTCTTCACACTGAAGGAGAGACCTCAGAGATCAGACACCAGCACATCCAACAAGGAAAAGCCCTCAGAGAACAATTGGAGGTTTTTCATCTTGAAATCAATCATTGTAACATCAAACCAAAGGCAATGCATATGGGATTTGCTCAGTGGGACTTGCTCCTAGGAAACAATGCTAAAATGGGGCCAGCACAGTTACAACAATAACTCTAAGAAGGGACTTTCACTGTTTGCATGAATAATTTGCTTCGTTTATTAGCTTTCAGTCATTGGAGCAGTCACTGGCTACACATGAAGCCAGGTCCTTGTTCACATGCCAGGTGAGTCCCCACTGTCCCCAGCTTTTGAGTGGGGACTTGGCTGCCTGTGCACATAATTATGTCATTACATGTGTGTGTCTCTCTCAGAGCCCGGCTCCCATGATGAGGCTTGGGAACTGCCCAAGTTCTGAAGCTGGTATTCTAATTAAAATTGGAGAAGTGGCACCAAGGAAAGGGGGTCAGCAGGCTGTGAGATGGAGCTCTGAGCCAGGTCTGCTGTGAAGAGGACTAAAGAGAGAAAAGGAGCTAGGAAGGCTTGAGTCCTGCCTCTGCCTCTTCCAGCGCTACAATCTTGGGCAAGGGACTTCTCTGAACCTCAGTTTCTTCCTCTGAAAAAAGTAGGTGTTAGGATTAGGGGTACTGATGTGGACAAGAACACCTAAGACTTGGGAGCAGGATGACCATCTAGAGAAAAGACTGGCACAATGTCAAAATGGGAAAAGCTAAAGTGAAGCACCACTTGGGACAGGGGATCTTCTAATATACTCAGAAAGCACAAGATATAGAGACATCAAACCTGCTGAAGAAAAGCAAGGATGCTAATACATACTCAGCACAGACTACCTGCCAGGTCCTGCCCTCAGAACCCCTCAGAACCCAATCCCCTGCCTCCCAATCAAAGTCTTCTCGGAGGCTCCCTACAAATAGGGTGTTAATTCTTCCAGGGCCACCAGAATTGACAACTTTGCCAAGAGTCCCTGGGATAATGATGACACTCTTGTATCATCCATTCTTGTTTAGCAAAGGAAATATTTCACCAAGACTGGCATTTACCTCCTCCCAGTTCAGGGCCATGGCAAGCCAAATCACTCCTATGAGCCTCAGTGTTCTCTCCTGTGAAACAGGGCAAACATATCCACCTCCAAGATTGTTGTGAGGAAGAAATGAGATTTCTGACATGAAAGTATGCTGTCAGTGAGGATCAGCCTCATTGCAACCCCTTAGGGTTAGCCCAGACAAGGAAATTAGCCTTCAATTCATCTCATTTTGTCAATTGAGTTCCAGAGGCCCAGGCTAGGAAGACCTAGGGTGGGCCAGGATCTGCACATCACAGAGGGCACACACCCCAGGAGGAATCTGCCTGACACTCCCCACAACCAGCTCTCAAGACTACCCAGCTCTGCCCTTTGGTGACAAGCCCTGACAGCTAGCTCCCTCCTCCCTTACAACCTCTTATCTGCACTGAATCCCCCCTTGTTTCTGTTTTCCATCACCCAGCCACCCATGCAGGTAAAGTTCCTGTCAGTGGCTGATCAGGAGGTTCCAAGGCATGGCTCCCAAAGGCAGCTGCTTTTTCATGGAGAAAAAAGGAAACTGACATTTTACTGAGCACTTAACTATATACCAGGCTCCATGCTTGGCCCTTTGCACATAGGGTCTTATCTACTCCCTACCACAGGTCCTTTAAAGAAGAAACAGGTTCTGCCCTGGCTGGTGTGGCTCAGTTGGCTGAGTATCATCCCATGCACCAAAAGGTTGCTGGTTTGATTCCCAGTCAGGGTATGTGCCCAGGTTGCAGGTTCGGTCCCCAGGGCAAACATATGGGGTCAGTGTGCATATGTGAGGCAGCCAATTGATGTTATTCTCTCTCTCTCCCTCTCCCTTCCTCACTCTCTAAAATCAATTAAAAACACATTTTTAAAAAAGAAGCAGGTTCTGGGTAGGAGGAGGCGGTGGGGGGAGACTTGTCCACAGTCAGCCCAAGCCAGCGCCTAGGCGCTCAGTGCACTGGTCTCCAGAACCAGCTCTTCCCACCCCGTCAATCTGCCTCAACTCTGTGTCTGTATGCAAACAAAAAAGCAATTTTCAAGGCAGGCTAACAGGCCCTTCAGCAGCCAAGCAAGACTCTCATCTATCGATGCCGATATCTGTAAAAGAGGCTGAGGATTTGGGCCGGGGGCCAGAACACTAGGACAGCCATCTGATCTTATCCTTAAGGAGGGCACCTTCTAGGCCTCTGCTGCGGGGGCACCTGTCTTCTCCAGTGGTCTGGGAGCTGATACAGCCTTCAGTCTGCTGACAGGGACTGGGGAACAAGGGACAGCCAGGCGGGCCAAATGCTGCTTCCTCCAGGGGATGAGGTTCTGAAGTTGCCCACCTGGGCCACCAAGCCTGCCAGATGGCCCCTGGTCAGGAAGTATAGCCCCTGCTTACCAGCGGTAGTCACAGACTGGCCTGAACCCCAGCCAGGCACGTTTAACAACCATCAGCTGTGCAGGGGGCAAGCCAGGAGCCGGGAGGCAGCACTGCTTCCTACTTCAAAGCCAGCCAGTGCTCCTGGTGGTGTTTGCCTATTTACATTTGGTTGGGTGGATGCCACAGGCTCCTCTGGCCCAGCCCTAAGGCCTTCCTACCTGGCGCCAGTGGGTGCCAGACCCAGGATAACCAGCATGCCTGGTCCGATCCCACCACAGGGGCAGGGGGTGCAGCTTCTTGACACCACCCCAGCTGGGGACCCAGGCATGTATGCCATGAGGCAAGTCTGAGTAAACAGCAATGAGGATGCCTCTGCTCCACAAAAGCCTACCCTGTGCCAGTTACAGCATCTTACATGGACTGATCTCCTTTTCTTATACCACCCCACAAAAAATAGAGGCAAAGCCCACATTTCTCTAGTAAGGAAACTGAGGGACTGAGGGGAAGAGAATTGCCCAAAGTCCTACACCTTCAGGAGGTCCACCCAGCAGGTCCTGGGACTCTTGCAGGCTGGAGCCTGGGCTTCCTGGGCTGCCTGTAGCCGCAGCCTGTAGACTTGCTTGGCCCTCTTCTCTCCTCCAGTCCTGGTCTCAAGGAAGCATTCACTTGGCCCACCTGCCTGCCTTCCCGGCCTGCCACTCCCTAGCACTCACAGTTTGCTTGCCACTAGCTTCACAATTAGTGGCAGGCCAGCCGTGGTGTGTTAAGGTGTGAGCATTGTCTTTGTCCTGGTGGTGAGGTGGGCCAAAAGAGATTTTTGAGTAGGAGCTGGCAGGACTACCTTTGTTTTGTAGAAAATTATTGGGGTGGAGCTGTGCAAGATGCCAGGGCAGGGAGGGAGGCAGATGGATGGGGAGGTGAGGAAGGCCTCCTGTGGTGTGGCAATAGAAGGTATAAAATGGAGCAGGCAGGGGTACAGAGCACTCACAGTCCTTGGCCCTGAGCCCTCATTTGCCCACTTCTTTTCATGCAATTGTTGCAAGTAAGAAAACAGGTGACTTTAGTGATGGCTAGATGATTCAAATAAACTAGAAGGCTGGGTGAGGGGGGCGAGGCTGGGGACCTCGAGTGGACAGCCTCCCTGTAGGCTGCTCCGCTGGCCCTGCTCAGAGGATTTCTCTACTACAAGTTGAACAAGCCTCCCCTAATCCCCAGTCTGCAGTGTTTCCCCTGGTCGAGGATAAAGAGCTTGGCTTCAGTACCTGGCCTGGTCTACCTCTTGGAGCTCCTGTCCCCTGCCCTCCAGCTGCTGGAGACCCTGGGCTCAGGGTTCTTTTCCAAGTGGTCAGGGCCTGTAATGGCAGCTCTGTGCCTCTGTGGAAACAGTTCCTGGACCTGGGAAGCCCCTCTTCCATGTCCTCCCCCACCACCACCCTGCCCCCAATATCTGAACAGTGATGAGGCACACCTCAAAGGTCATCAGCTCTACCGTGCTTTTCCCTGACCAGACCACTTCCTCCCACCTCAGCAGTTCTTGCTTCTCTCCTGGCCCCTATAGCCCTCTGGATGTTCCTCTGGCATGGGCACAAGTCTGTCCTGCACTAGGAAGACCCCATTTCCTGTGAGACACTGTCCTGAGTGCCCTAAGAGAGGAGCTGCTGGCTAAGGTGCAGGGACCTCTGGGGACATGGCCCAGCATCTCCCAGCCTTGGCTGTGACACATCCTTCACCCCTCATTATTTTCACCAGATCTTTGCACACATGTACTATTATTTATTTAATAGGTTTCTTTAAATATATATGTTAAAAGGAAAACTTCACATGGTACCCTAAAGAGAAAACTAGAGTGGCTTGTCATAAAAGGAACCTGATGGTAAAAGGAAATACAACGAAGAAAACGCACTGAATCCTAGTTCTATACTGCTGCTATGGAAGGGTCTGAATCTTGGCCCTGTGTTAAAGTCATCTTCAAGGGAACCTAAGGCTCACTGCAATGTAACAGAAGGACTGCAAGAAAATTCAAAAAGAGAAAAAAGTTATTACTAAGGGACTCAACATTATATAATAGTATGAGAAATGGCCTTAATCAAATGGACAATTTACTGTTTGCTAATTTCCAAGCAGAAAATAGATGAAAGAATGAATGAACACACAAACTATATATCTACAGCCATATCTACATATAAATTCTTCATTTTTAATTTCAATGGTTTATGATTTCTACTTTAAAAAATCCTTTGGGTTTTTTTCTGTGGGTGCAAGTACAACTAAAATTCAAATTCCATGAGAGAAGGGATTTTTCTTTTCTTATTCATTGTTATATCTCCAGCCCTGAAAACAGCACATAGTGAGTGTTCTATAAATATTTTTAAATGATTACTGCTGAATGCTCAGTTTCTGTAAATGTGGCATACATATAGGAAAAAGTATATATTCTCTATTCATGGGATGTAAGGATTTCCATCTGCCTATCTAGAAATCAAGCATAGTAACTGTATTACATCTCTTTGTCTTTTATCTGCTGTCTAGTGGACCTGTCCAATTCTGAAATATGCACTCGCAAGTGTCCCACTGCAATTATCATTCCATTTTTTACCAAGTTCTCCTTGGATTTCTAAAAGATGTTGTTTTTATATGTTTTGTGTATAAAAGTTTGTAACTGTATCTTTTATCATGTCCTCTTTATCTTGGTTAGTATTCTTAATCTTAGATTCTACATTGTCTGAAATTAATATTATTACTCATGCTTTCTTTTTGTTTATAGTCACCTAACATCTTTCTATTCTTAACCTTTGTTTATCACTTTAAGTGTGTTTCTTATAAACAGCATATAACCAGATGTTATAGTCTCTGTATTTAAACAGGAGAACTCAGCTAGTCACATTTAGTGTGGCTAAAACTTAATTTTGTTCCTTCTGTTTTTGTTATTATTTATGAGCAGTGTTCTTGTTTTTCTTATTTTTGTTGGTTTAATTAAATTCATTCCAGTTTTCCCTTAGTTAATGTGGAAATCCTACTACACTTTTTATGCCATTCATAGTTTCTTCTCCTTTATCTGTATTCATAATCTTACATTTCTATATTTTTACTTAAAAATGGGATACTAACGATTTCCCTCATTACCATATGCTCTAATTCCCTTGGCCAAGCCCTCTCCCTAGAAAGACAGCTCTTTAGAACACTTTCACTTTCCCTTCACCCTGCGGGGGTGAGAGCTCTGGACCAGCTCTATTAACCAAGCCCCACCGCAGAACCTGACTCCTAGGGAATGCAGAAAGAGAGCAGAACTTGTAGCATAGGTGACATCAGACTTTTCCTTGCAGTATATGTATTCTATTTCAAGACTCCTATTTACCATTTATTTAGATCAGGGGTTGAAAAACTATAGCTAGAAGGCCAAATCCTGTCCACTATCTGTTTCTGTATGGCCTTTAGCTAAGAATAGATTTTACATGTTCCAGTGGGTTGAAAAATATCAAAAGAAGAAGACTATTTTATGATGGGTGAACACTATAGGAAATTCAAATGTCAGCATCTATAAGTAAAGTTTACTGGCACTCAGCCGCACTGACTCCTTTCCATCTTGTTCACAGCAGTAGAGCTGAGCAGTTGCAACACAAACCTAGGAGGTGCCAGGTGCACGACAAATCGCAGTGACACAGTGTCGCATCCAACCACACGTTTTAGTTATTTACTTGTATTATCAGTGCACACCCACCAGTGCATATTCAAAACAGAAAAAGTGGACTTCGAATGTCATACTTCTAAGGCTCTGTGGGGTGTGGATATTATTTAGTTGAATCACATGGCAAAGTGTTGTGTTTGTTACTGGCTCTGCTGACAGAATACAGTATACACTGACATCACTCACAGCCCCAGTTCACAGAAAAACAATGGTCAGAAAAGTGAGAAAATTTCAAATAGTATAAGTCATCACAGCATAATTTCTTCACAAATATAAAAACTGAGAATGAGGCTGCATTCAAAGTTAGTTCCCAAGTGACTCATTAGTTGCCGAGCAAGGAAAGCCACTTCCAGTGGTGAGTTGATTATGTTGTATTTGATTGCAGCAGCTCAGAAAGAGATCCAGAGAAAACTAGCACAGGAAGAGGGAAGGCTGGGGAGGCCTGAAAGCTGGCCATGCATGGTCCTCATCATTTCCCAGTTACCTCCCTCAATTATTTCTAGAACTTACTACTACCTAAAAGTGTCTAATCTACTATTCTCTGCCAGTCCCCCTTGTGAGGACAAGAACTTTGTCCATCTTGTATCCCCAGTGTCTGTCACACACAGGAACTCAGTAAACATCTGAACATATCTATCTACCTAATAAAAGAGTAACATGCTAATTGACTGTACCTTCGCGATGCCCACAGCCAATCAGGAGCAAGTATGCAAATTAACCCAACGAAGATGGCAGGTTAATTTGCATACACAGGTGCTGAGCAGCTAGGGGCGGGGTGGGACACTTGCGTCATTGCCATGGCCACGATGTAGGCATTCCACACCACCCCAGCTGCTCCAGGCCTCTAGGCAGCATGGGAAGGCAGAAAGGCAGCTCCGGGCCAGAGCGGAAAGGCAGCTCCAGCCAGAGCGAAGGCGCTGCTGGCAGCCAGGGGAAGGAAGGCCCATTCTTGCACGAATCTTCGTGCATTGGGCTTTTAGTATATATATAAAAGCCTAAGTGACTGTACAACCAGTTGACCGAACGACCGGTTGCTATGATGCACACTGACCACCAGGGGGCAGACGCTCAATGCAGGAGCTTCCTCCTGGTGGTCAGTGCACTCCCATAGCAAACCTCCCGAAGTCCCTCCCTCCAGCCAGTGGGCCTGATCAGCCCTGATTGCCAGCCAGGCTGAGGGACCTCACCAGTGCACGAATTTGTGCACTGGGCCTCTAGTGAATGAATAATATATTTTAGGTGATAGGTTCAGAAGGCCTATATACCTTAAGCCCTCCAGGTGGAAAGTGTTCATTCAACACATATCTATCGAAGGCTGGGCCTTCCTTCTCTGAATGGAAGACCTCCCAGAAAACTGACTGTGCCTGCAGAGCACACAATGAGCCTGCCCATTGTGCTCTGTCCTTACCCCAGGACAGAGTAAAGGCTGGGAGTTGGCTTGCCATGGTGGTAAAGATCCATCCTGGGAGATTGAATTTAACCTTTTCAAGATGCCTTGGCCTCTTGGAGACTTCTTTGAATGGAGGCATGCCTGGCATGCTAGGAGGTAGCTGTGATGTGTCCAAGAAGTTTTGGAAGTAGCCAAGCATGGCCAGGGAAAGATCAGCATGGGGCTCTCCCTGCCCTGGACAACCACAACCATGGGCCAAACTGATTCTTAGCTCCCTCCCAAAACATGCCACTTCTACCTGCCCTGGTCCCTGTGCTTCAGAGAGGGATAATGATGTCCTGGGGTAAGGAGTGAAATACCATTTTGGCCCCAAGCTCCAGGATTTATTGTTATGACTCTAAGAGCTTAAAAATTGATAATCATGAAAACAGCAAGAACAGAGTTAGGAGCCAAGTACTGATCTCAGGCCCTCAGTGTATTCCCCCATCTCATCTCCCTTTGACCTCACAGGGCAGCACTGCAACATACCTGAGGTGCAGGGAAGTCTCATAACCATCCCATGTCCACCTTAGGAGGTGCTGAGGGTGGAACTGAAGCCAAGGTCTGCTGGGCCTTCGTCCTACACACCTGATCAGTCTGCTACATGGCCCAGACTGTGGCCGACCAAGCAATCTGAAAATCTCTGGGCACTCTGGCACCTTTTTAAAGCAAAAAGGGCCACCCCTCACAAACAGTCCAGCCTTCTGGCTGCACCTGCACTAGAACTCTTACATGTGATGCATGTGCTATGGTGGTTCCTTCAATCCAACCCTATGAGGTTGTAGTTTGCCCTGAATGAATGAGGATGCTGAAATAAAATGGCTGTCCGAGGTATGCAGTGCTGCACAGCACAGCCAGGGTTTGAGCCTTATCCATCTGATGCCCAAGTTCAGTGCCTTACCAACCTTACCAGGAAGGAAAGTCTCCCATCAAGGACACTCCAGCTTGATTCATTTTAGCAATGTGTTATTTGCTCCTCACAAACCCAGGCTCCTGTCTTCAAAGGAGGTGACTGCTGCCCCACCACTGATAGGCTTGTGTGGGGGCAATTAGATCCATGAATACACCAAGTGGGGCATTACTCCACGGTAGATATTTCACCACAAAATAATTATACTCCATAACGCTGCTAACAAATTAAGCTAGACAAATGAGTGATGTGCGCCTTATCACCTTCATCGTCAACAGCCTTTTGGGGCTGGCCTAGGGCTGACGGGGCCCTGGAACAGGCCCCCATTGTCAGCCTTCAACACTTTACAGTGACCTTAGGAGCCTAGCATATGCCACTGCTCTGCAGATGAGAAAACCAACATTCACAGAGGACAGTCCCCTGCCCAGAGAACAGCAGAGGTGGGATGTAGACCCAGCTGCAGGACCCACACACCGAGTGACCGAGCTGTGCCTGGCTGAGTTGAAGGGCTGTGTTCATCGATTTAGGAATCCTGAGTTTCGGATCTGTGAGCGAGTAAGGAAAGGGCTGCTCTCATTTTCCCACTGGAGGGTGGATTAGGGGTAGGGGTAGGAGAGGAAGAGGGACAGGTCCTGAGTACCTAGGAAGCATTGTGAGATGAGGAGGGGAGGGGAAGGGTCTGCAATGACAGAGTTCCAGAAGAGAAAACCTGGGGATCTGGAAGAAGAAAGGGAGACAGGAGGTTGGGAGGCAATGGTAGCTCCAACACTGTCTAATGCACAAGGCTCTGGGGACCTTTTCCTGAGCATCTGCTCAGCACTGTGCTAGAGCCTGTGGCTGACATGAGCAGGGCTGAATCAGAGGGGTGACCTCATCCCGTTGTCTAAGGAGCAGAACTATAAGGCCTGCTGAGAGCCTCAGGGCACATCTCACTAGGAGCCTGAGTTCCCAACACTGGGGTTGCAGCACTGCCATGCTCAGTCAGTTACAGCCAATCCCAGCCCCGTTGGTCACTCCTTACTTGCACAGACCCACATTCAGGCAGCCAGCCCCAGGGACAGTGAGATTTGCATATTTGTCCACCCATTCATTTGAGGCCCAGTAGGCATGGATTCCTACTCAGACCTATATGGATGGGTGTTGAGGGTGGGCAGGTCCACCCAAGGGAAGAAGGGGGTTCCAGGACTTTGGGACCCTGTGTAGGCTCTCTCAGGCCATCATACCCATTCACCCTAATGATAGGCCTATAAACTAGACTGGCTTACCCACACATTTAAAAACTGCCTCTAGTGACATCAGATACCCCAGAAAGCCAGCAACCTGGACCCTCCCTATCATCTTCCTGTACCTTCGCACCTCTTGCTCTCTGGAACCCCCTGCTACCATTAGCCCCTACTCCCCCACCCTACAGACTAAGGACAGACTTGACCCAGTATGGCCTGCAAGATCAGTCATACTTCCTCCCCTTGACATAACTGGCTTAGGGCAGACACACTGCCTAATGAAACCTCAGCCTCCCCCCGACCCCTGGCCCTGAGAGTCAGGGCCTGGCATCAGGGTGACAGGGCAGGGCCCAGCCTCCCCTCCAAGACTCAGGAAGGCCACTGATACCACTGGTTGCTGGCCCAGGTGAAATGCTGCTGCCTGAAACTGGCCTGTATGAGGGCCAGGCCTGCTCGCCCTGTTGGGGCACCTCTACTCCCTGAGGGCTCCCTGCCTGGGTGTAGGCCCTGGTACAGTGACTAATGAGAGAACTTCGGCCACTTGACCCCTGAAGGCCTCAGTTTCCTTGCCTAAAAACTACAGAAGTTGAGATCAGAAGGTCTCTGATACCTTCCTGGCTCTCATCTCAGATGCCAAACTGTGCCCATCCCAGCCACCAGAGCTCGGCAGAAGGGCAATGGGCAGGGAGGAGCTGCTTACCCGCTCCACAAAGCCGTGCTTGTGCTTCAACTTGTACACTCTCAGCTTTGGCAGGAGGCTCTCAGTGTAGTTCTTGTCCTCCAACCCATGCAGCAGGACGCCGTGGAAGGCCAGCCGGCACATGTTGGTGTGAATGTCCGCATCTAGCCTGGAGCCGATCACCAGGCACAGCCGAGGGCAGGTGACAGGCTTTTCAAACTCCACGAGGGCCCACTGCTGTCGGGGACAGAGGCCTTCTGTGGCCTGGCCTGCCTTTTCGGTGGCCTGGTCACTGCCTGTTGCCCCTGGCTCAAGATCCTTACAGAGGTACTGTTCCTGGAAGAGGTATTCTTGGGAGAAATCGAAGGTGTTCAGCACAGGCTCGTGGTCAAAGTTGTCCGGGGCAGGGCTGAAGAACATCAACCGTCCCATAACCGTCTCGTGGCCCACTGTGATGTGGAACTTGGCCTTGGTCTGCAGGGGCCCGCGGAAATATGGGATCTTCTCCACGGAGATGATGGCCGCGTGGACAGTGTGCAGGGACTCAGGGGCACACACCAGGCCACGCTCTAGCAGCTTGGGATCAAACTGAGTGACACAGATGCCCAGCCGGTCTCCCTGCATGGCCGAGGTGACAGGCATGTGGAACATCTGCATGGACTTCACCTTCTTCACCACCTGGTCAGGAACAAGAGATAAAGCTCATGAAACCCACAAGCCGGGAGGTTGAGGTGAGGGGCGCTAGTTGGAGAAATCCCTGTCCCAGTGCCACCAACACTCACCTGGTACCTGGCGTGCCAGTCAAAGGGAGATCTGGGGCCGGCCAGACTCCCCTTGGACAGAGAAGGCTCCACCTTGAAAATACAGGCCTAGGTCCACAGGGCACCTAGTCCAGGATGTGGGCAGTGGTCACAGCAACCAAATCCTGCACTACCTTAGTTTCCTCCAACCTTCTAGTCCCTGCTCTACCCCAAGCTCCATTCCCACATTTTTTTGCCTTAAGCCCTCTTGTATAGGCTTGCCGCCCCATGCAGAACAGCCCCCCATTTCCTCAGCCTACCAAGTTATGCTTATCTGTCCTTAAAAGCCAAAGCCAAGCATCACTGCTCTGGGAAGTCTGCCTAGTCTCCAGTGAGTAGGATCTGTCTCTTTCTCCGTGGTGCCACCTCAGCCCCTCTGAATGACACTCAGCCTGCTGTGCTATCACTGCTTAATCTGTGCCTGCCTGCCTCCTAGTCTGTGGGCTTCTGGGCAGGGCCCTCTTCATTCATCGACACATAGACCCTGGCTGTGTGCCAGGCACTATTCTAAGGGTAGGAAGAGAATGAGGTCTGTTTCTAAATAAGTTAATATCCAGAAAAAAAATTACAAATATATTAATATTAATACTAGAGGCCTGGTGCACAAAATTTGTGCATGGGGGGGGGGAGGTGTGTGTGTGTGTGTGTGTGTCCTTCAGCCCAGCCTGCACCCTCTCCGATCTGGGACATCCCTCTCACAATCCCGGACTGCTGGCTCCCAACTGCTCGCCTGCCTGCCTTCCTGATTGCCCCTAACCACTTCTTCCTGCCAGCCTGATCACCCCCTAACCACTCCCCTGCCAGCCTGATTGATGCCTAACTGCTCCCCTGCCAGCCTGATTGCCCCTAACTGCCCTCCCCTGCAGGCCTGGTCACCCCTAACTGCCCTCCCCTGTAGGCTTGATCGCCCCGAACTGCCATCCCTTGCAGGCCTGGTCCCTCCATATTGCCCTCCCTTGCTGGCCTGATTGCCCACAACTGCCCTCCCTTGCAGGCCTGATCCCTCCCAACTGCCTCCCCTGCTGGCCATCTTGTGTCCACATGGGGGCAGCCATCTTTTGTGTTGGAGAGATGGTCAATTTGCATATAACTCTTTTATTAGATAGGACAGAGGTCTGGTGCACGGGTGGGGTCCAGCTGGTTTGCCCTGAAGGGTGTCCCGGATCAGGGTTAGGGTTCCCTTGGGGAATGGGCAGCCTGGGCGAGGGGTAGCCTTGAGCGGAGGCCAGGGCAGGCCAGGGCAGGTGGGAAGCTTGGCTTCCTCCATTGCCAGGGAAACCCAAGCCTCCTGCTCGCTCTGTGGCCGCAGCCATCTTGGTTGGGTTAATTTGCATAATCACTTCTGATTGGCTGGTGGGCGTGGCTTGTGGGCATAACGGAGGTACGGTCAATTTGCATGTTTCTCTTTTATTAGTGTAGATCAGTGATGGAGAACCTATGACACGCGTGTCAGCACTGACACGTGTAGCCATTTCTGATGACACGCGGCCGCATGCCGAGGATGTAACATTTGCTGCTCCTGAGGATGAAACATTTGCGACTAGGGTCTTGGAGTTAGTTTTTTCCTCAAAGTGACACACTACCCGAGTTATGCTCAGTTTTTTGGCGAAGTTTGACACACCAGCTCAAAAGGTTGCCCATCACTGGTGTAGATTAACTAAATTTATATTAATAAAAACAAAATACAAAATTTTATATTTAAGTGTATGTAACTAATATAATGATATAATATGCATATTATATATAACATGTTATAAAGAAGGCCTGGGCTGAGGGAGGGTCTGGCTTTTTTAGATTAGTGGTCAGGAAAGACCTCTGTAGAGGTGATGTCTGAACAAAGACCTGATCAGAGGAAGAAGCTGTGTGAAGGTCCAGAAAAAAATTCTAAACAGGGGAACCAATGAGTGCAATGGCCTGAAAGAGGCTTGGTGAATTTGAGAAATAAACAAAGAGGTGGGAGGGCTTCAGCAGGGAGTGGGGGGGGCGGGAGGGGAGGGCAGGCAGGCGGAAATCACTCAGGAGTTTAGGCAAACTTGATTTTATCTCTGCTTCTAAACTATTACACTGACTCTATACCAGGCAGATTTCTGTACCCACAGTTTGTAAATCAGGAACAGACATGGGATAGGCTCTAACAAATGGTCACAAAATAAATGAATGCTCCTACAAAGATCCACTGTCTCAGAGGTGAGATGAAATCACATTCATGGATTTCTGCTTAGCAAAGCAGAGAAACATATAATATATTTCAGAAAACCTACCATCAAAAACTGTTAAACTAAAGACAATTTTGACCTTTAGGCCACAAACCTCCCTGTCTACAAAGTGGGGTGTGGGGCACACTCATTTTCTCCCTGGATAAAGGGAGAATGCTGTGCTGACATCAGGCCCAGGTCCCTTCCTGGAGAGCCATAATACTCAAGTGTTTGTTTAAAGATCATTAACTACCTACCCAAGAGGTCAGGGGGCAGAGAAAGTGAGAAGCACAGTGTCAAAAGCCACAGCCAAGATCAATCAAAGAGAAACATAAAACATCTCTGAAATGGTCTGTAAGGGCAATGGGAAACTTAGATTTTTAGGAATGCATCTCAGAGTAACTGGAGAATTTGAATATTATCTTACACTAAGTGTCTGCTCAGTGAGGTAGAAACCCAAATCACAACTCTTGCCCCAAGAACTGCAACAGCCCAGTGTGATGTTCTCTGGCCTGAAACCCTGCTCTCCCTCCTCCCAGCCAGTTTTCTAAAACACAAGTCTGATGATGCAATCCTTTGGCACCAACATGTACATGGGCTCCTATCTTCTACATCATGACTTTCAAATCCTTTGGGTGAAACTGTTATTAACAGAAAAATGCTTTGGTCAACTGAACTTCTATGGGGAACCAGTCCCTCCCAGTGAGTGACATGCTCAGGGTAGGTGGGGACTGCCATGGCTCCCAGCATGCTCTCTGCTTGCTAGACTCCTCTGCCTTCACTGAAGCCTCCCACCATCAGGCCCATCTTACAGCTCTTCCTGACCCATGTTCTCCCAACCCTTTAACCACAGCCAATGGAAGCTTTCAGGATTCATTACACACACTGTGGTTCTGTATGTCTCTGCCCTGGGTCCATGAGGCTCCTTCTCCCTGGGACTTCTTTCACCTGGCAAATTCTCATTCATCCCTAAAACCCCAGCTCTCAGGGTACCTCCTGGGAGAAACTCCTCTGGACAGAGCTGCTTACTAACCTCTGTGACTCTGAACCTGACTTGTCATTGCTGGTTAATGGCCCTGTCAGTCCCACCTCTATATACTAAATGATTTAAATGGTAGTATAATAAACTAGAAGCCCGGTGCATGAAATTCATGCACTAGGGGGGATGGGGGGGGGTTTCCTCAGCCCGCTTCCATCCTCTCGCAGTCCTGGAGCCCCCAGGGGATGTCCGACC
Source organism: Cnephaeus nilssonii (assembly GCF_951640355.1). NCBI lineage: Eukaryota > Metazoa > Chordata > Mammalia > Chiroptera > Vespertilionidae > Cnephaeus > Cnephaeus nilssonii. The sequence continues at coordinate 66,093,325 of NC_137082.1, read as the reverse complement.
AATGGCTTAGGCCCGCTCCCCATCTAAGCCGGTGGTTGGACATCCTTAGCGCTGCCACGGAGGCGGGAGAGGCTCTGGCCACTGCTGCTGTGCTCGCCAGCTGTGAGCCCGGCTCAGGGCTTCTGGCCGCACAGTGCTTCCCCTTTGGGGGCGCACTGACCATCAGGGGCCTGCTCCTGCGTTGAGCGTTTGCCCCTGGTCGCCAGTGCGCATCATAGTGACTGGTCATTCCGCCGTTAGGTCGATTTGCATATTAGCCTTTTATTATATAGGATATCCACAACCTATGATCCACCTAAGACTCAACATTACCCAGAACTCCATATCCCCAGCTGGACATAACCACTCCTTGGATTTGGTGTGTCGCATTCCTTTTCATTTTATACACACATGTATATAGTTGTATAGAGGCTGATTACATATGTAGGACATATGCCTAACCAATAATTTGCTTTGTTTTGTGAGTTGTTGAACTTTGCCTTGGTGCCTGTGCTGGAAGCACCTGTGGCTCCCTCACTGCTGATGTGGTACAGCACGTGGTACCATGATCCAGTCTCCTGTAGATGGTCACTTCTAAATCCTTAAGACAGGGGCCATGGTCTACCTACTGCTGCATCCTCAGTGTCAAGCACAGGAGGCTGCTGAAAAACCCAGTACCAATGAAGAGAATGATTATCCCTGATTCTGGAAGAGAAATTCCCCTTGTGGCAAAAACACACCTGGCAGAGTATAGAGCTGAGATTCCAGTCCTGCAGGGGCCTGAGAGACCCTTGTGTTTAAGAGCCTTCCTGTGAGAGAGGGCAGCCAGAGTCTTTACCATCAGACAGCCCCACCCCCACCACTGAGCTGACTGCCTAGCAGGCTTTATTCAAAGCATGTTCTCTTTTCAACAGGGCTCATGTTCTTAGGACTAAAATAATAAAGAATGCCTTAAGAGGGCACCGTGAAGAGCAGAGAGACTAATAACTGTGCAAATCAAGATTTTAAGGGCCTAGACAGGAAATTGTGAAACAGATAAAGATGGGGACAGGGTAGTGTGACACTACTGTGGGCTCTCACAGGGTGCATGCAGACAGCATTGCCACATGGAGTCATTGGCAAGTCCTCATTCCACTAAGACACATTTCAAGAATATAAAATTCCATTTAGGACACCAAAAATATAGAAAAGTAGATAGTTTTACCAACTTAAGAATGGAAAAAACACGCTTGTCTTTCAGTCATTTATTTTCTACCCATCTTTTTAACAACCCACTCACCCAATATAGGGGTAGGTAAAAGTAGGATTACAGTTGTAACACAAATAAATAATACACTAATAAATAAATAATATAAGAATAAGTGGTGTTTCACGCACAACTGTAAACCTACTTCTGCTCACCCCTATATCTACTAATATCCATGTCAAGTGGCTGAGGCACTGTACATGCATTCACTCAACACATACCTATTAAGTTTCTCGTGCACCAGGCCCTGGAATGATACAGGGGTGAGGAGAACAGAAACAGTTTTAGTCCTATGCTTGGGGGGGCGGGGGGGGCGTGCATGGATTAAATAATCAACTAATAAATTCAGGATTACAAAACCATGGGGAGGTGCTATTAGACAAAATAATTGGAGTACCTAATTCCTCCTGGGTGGTCAGGGAGGGCTTCCCTGAGGAGGTGGCACTGAAATTGACCAGCTGGATGAGAAGGAACCACCCACAGGGACTCCAGGCAGAGGAAAGGGCAGGGTGGAGATGGGAAAGAATGTAGTTTGTTTAAGGGACTGAAAGACAGTGAGGCTGGCTGGGGGGAGTGGAGTGTCAGGCTGGAGGCACAGGCCAGCCACCTTCACTATGTGAAGGATAACAGAAAGCCACTAGTGGTAATGAGTTGAGCAAAGGAATGACACCTTTTAATGTGCACTTTAAAAAGTCCACTTTGGCCACACGGTGTGCAGAATAGATTGGGAGAAGTGGAGAAATAAGAGAGGAAAGAAGGAAACCAGCAAGGAAGAGACTCAGAGGATTCTTTCTGCAGTAAAAGGATGGGACAGTGTAACAGACTGGATGTGGACTGAGGAGAGACTGGCACATACAGAAGAACTCCCCGACTTCCAGTCTGAGGGACCGCCTTACACTAAATGGGAGGGAATGCGGACGAGGTTTCGGTGGGGCAGCTGTGAGTTCTGTGATCAGATGTCTCAGAAACAGCACAAGAAAAGGCACCTGACAGCTCCAGGAGAGGTGAAGTTCGGGAGCTGGGAGAAGGCAAGCCTAACGGTCTCCTGGCATTTCCCCTTGGATGTCTGGTGGCGTCTCCAGCTTATTATGTCTAAGACCTATCTCCTTCAGGCCAATTGTTCTCAGAAATGGCAGTTCCACATTTCCAGACACTTGGGAGAAATGTGGTTCCGTTTTGGCTCTCCTGTACCAAAATCCAGTCATCAGGTGATCTTCATCTTCAAAACAGGCCAGCCCTTCTGACTACATCCACTGCCCACCCTGGTCACTGACCCACTGGGCTTTGATTATTGACCTTCCCCCTGCAGTCCATTCTCCACAGCGTAGCTTAAATGTAAGATGACATGACACTGGTAGAGCCTCCAAGCTCTCTACCAGCTTATCACCTCATTCCTAAAAAGCTAATGTCCTTACTCTGACCACAAGGCCCTAAAGTCAGCCCGTTTATTCCCTTGACTTTATTTGCTGTGATTCCCCTGCCCTCCACCCGGTTCATGTCACTTCAGTAACAGAAGCCTTCTTGCTTTTTGCTCCCTAAACACGCCAAGTATGCGTTTACCTAGGGCCTTTGCATTTGCCTCTGACTGGGATGCTCTTCCCCCAAATATCCCTGTTTCCCTTTCCTCCTTCGCTTCATGTCTCTTTATCAGAGTCCATCCTTGACTCCCCAATAAGAGATAGGACCACTGTATTCTTTTCCTTGTTTTATTTTTCTCATAGCACTCACTACCACCTGACATATTTGTTTACTGACTGTCTCTCTATACTGGAATGTAGCCTTTATGACAATGAGGGCTTTGTTTTTTCCATTTTATCTCTAGTGTCGAGCACATTGCCTGACAAACAGGAGACCTCAATATATATTTGTGAATGGAGTCATAGATAGGTACAACACTGTCCCTGCCCTTGGAGAATTCCAGTCCAAGCCTGTCATCTACATATCCACAAAGGTCCATGGAGCTACATCCCCTTGCTATGGGAGCAGGACTGGCTGGGCACTTAGAGGTTCCATTCAACCTCCAGGGTAAGGAGCCTTCTAAGCAGAGGAGAAGCAAGGCTGAGGCTCACCAGGGCCCCATGTTTTCCTGGCGGAGTGTAGTTAGAATGGCAGCAGAGGAAGATGGGTGACAGAGCAGGAGGGTTACTGCTGCCGGACACCCGTCCAAGTGAGACAGAAAAGACCACCAAGTCAGGGCCAGCTCCTGAGTCTGGCTCCCCACAGGGTATGGCTGTCTCTTCTTGTCCTTGCCATCTGTCTGGCATCAAGCACTTCTGGGGAAGAGAGGAATGGACTCAGGGAGGGAGGAAGAATACATGAAGCAAGAAACAATTTTTAAAACCTAAGTTCATGCTTGCTAAGCAGTTTGGCCCTTTCTAATGAACAAAGAAGCTTTACCATCATCTGGGTCAGTTATTCTTCATAAAAACCCTATTGGGCAAGTTAATATTTTTACATTCAGTTTTATGGATGAAGAAACAGAGGTTTTGATGTCTCCAAGGTCACAAAGCAAATAGGCTGAGACTTGGGACAATCAACTCTGAGACAAAAGACAGGCCCTGTCTCCTGACCAGCTGAGCAGAATCTGTGCCATGGGCTGGCTGGAGCTGGGGGCAGAGTAGCTCTGCCCTACCAGGGGCTGTGGGGTCTGGATGACGGACAATGTAGTGCCCACAAGGGATGAACCCAGAAAGATGGCTCTGGAGAAGGAGCAGAGGGAAGATCCCTCACCAGCCACTGTGATAGGAGCCCTTCTCAGGCATGGAATAAAGCCAGGAAAGTCAGGCCTGCCATGAGACCCAGGCTGCAGAGGCAGGAGCAGCCCAGCTCTCTCTCCTCTTGCCATCAGCTGCTGCAGCTGCCCTGACCAAGGTCAGCAACAGCCTCCTGCTGGCCAAGCCCAGTGATTGGTTTCAGACCTGACTTGCCTGGTGTCTGTCTTTGGGTAGCATGGTAACCCCTAGCACAGGACAGACACTCAGTAAAGGTTTGCTGATTAAGCAAATGAACCCCTTCTGTCTGGTCTCAGACATGACATGGTCAGATGCTCTCTCTGGTCTTCTGAGTATCTGCAATTTGGTTTTCTAGCATTCTGAGGATTTTGCAGGATACTGTGCCCAGAAGGACCTGGTTTCTCTTTCTGAGGCTACTGAAAACCTCCAATGGAAGCGATTCCAGGTGGAAATCATCATGAGTTCACCCGTTCTCCTCAGCACATTGCATGGAATAGCAAGCACCCAATGAATGTTCCAATGGACTTCATCATGTCACCACGTGACCCACAGAGAGATAAAGAAGACACACACTCCACATCTGCTAGATACCTACACCCTGTGAGGAAGCTTTACAGACCACGGTCCATATAATTCTCCTAACAACCTCTGAGGTGGCTGACCATGATCTCAGTCTACAGACAAGAAAACTGAGGCCCCAGAGTTTAGGACACGTATCTGTAGCATCCAGATCTGCCTGTCATTAGAGTCCGTACTCGATTACTCTATCAAACCACAAATACATGTCTACTCCACCACAGAAAACCAAAATGATACACAATCACCGCTGTGAATTTCACTTGCCCACAGGGAGGTCTTTGGCAGCATTCCTTCTATAGAATACGAAATGGACAGGCCCAACACCATCACACAAACTAAGGGAACAGCAGAGTTTGGGATCCTCCTGGCATTCTAGAAAATAACAGATGCTTGAAAGAAGTGGGCAAAAGCCTCTGCCTAGGAGTCTTTATGATGTGCAGAAATTTTTGTAATAATGGTATTGGCTGTAATGAGATTGGACTTCTATTATCCATTATCGTTCCATTAATGAGCCTGGGAGCTCCTGGCTGTGCCAAAGGCAAGGGTCGGGGCCTTGCAACTTCATCTTACTTAATCAAATGTAAATCGAAGAGGAAAAGAAACACACAAGATTTGACACTAATAACCTTACAGCAGGATCAGTTACTTCAATTCAAAGAGGTTCAGACCAGAGCGGGGAAAATGAAATAAGCTTTTAAAGATCAGTCTAGGTTTGGCTCCATCAGACCTAATAAGGTTTCAATGTGGCTGCTCTTCTTCGAGCTATGTACAGATAAGACAACCCCCACATAATGCATTAACTGAGAGAGCAGCGAGGGCCCCTGGGGGATGCCAGCTTTTCCACTGTTGTTCAGACCCCAACTTCCCTGGCACCACCTCTGGGGATGCAAGAATGGAATGTCAGATGGGACTTAGGGACTCAATCCTCACCCACTTATTTTTTCAAGGAATGAAATTCATTCAGAAAGGAAATCAAATGATATAATAACCATCTTTGTTCCCACCACCTGGAATTGACCAAGATATTGTCACTCATACTTCAAGTCTTGATGTTGAGAAAGAAGTCCCCCTGTCCTATTCCTCTCCTTCAAAATCCCCTGTAGCAATTACCTTCATGGATTCTTTATGTCCTTCTATTTATATATTTACACCTATGTATGTGTCCCTAATAGTATATTTGTTTGTTAGTTTATACAAATGGTACCATATTATCACTTAAGTCTACTACTTACCTCCTTCCTTCTGTATTATGTTTTTGACATCTATTTATATTGAAAGAGATATAGATTTATAGATCTATTTATATGTTTATATAGATCTAGATATACCTCTACCTATCAATCAATCTAGGCTATTCTTTTTTTACTGCTATATAATATTCCTTTTTTTAAATCCTCACTCGAGGGCATGCTTATTGATTTTAGAGAGAGGGGATCAAACCCACAAACTAGGTATGTGCCCTGACCAGGAACTGAACCCACAACCTGTCCGTGTACAGGACGATGCTCCAACCAACTGAGCCACACCAGCCAGGGTTAGTATTCCTTTCTATGACAACTCCACCTTTTATTTATCCATGCCCTTATTGATAGCCACCTTGGCTGCTATTCTTCACTACTATAAATAATGTTGCAGTGACTATTCCTGTATTCATCAACTTGTACATGTGCACAAAGCTTTTCTAGTGTAGGTATCTAAATGGAAAACTGATGTGGGGGACACATTTTCGGTTTCACTAGGTCTTACTGATTACTCTGTGAAGTGGCTTACACCCCCACCATCAGTGCAAGAGAAGGCCTCTTCTCCGACTCTCACTAGCATTTGATTTTGCAGGCTTTTCTAGTGTTGCTAGGCTGATAGATTAGGCATGGTGTTCCATTGCTGTCTTCCCTCAATTATTAGTGAAGGGCTCTATGAAATTGACCCCAGAGACAAAGAGGTGAAAGCTCCCCACCTACTGTGACCCTGCCAGGCCCCACTCAGCACTTGGTGGAAGGGGTGAGACATGGTGGGGGCAGGGAAGCAATGAGGTGGAGATCTGCATAGGCCTCTACCTGCTGCCCAGCCCTCTTCCTGGGCTCACAGCCCTCTGGGTGCCAGTGCCAATAAATGTGGTCCTGGCAGCACATGAGACACTTTCCCTCCCACCTAGTCTTGTTTTTAGGGAATTGTGCAGGCTGACCAGCGGTGGGATCTGTTCTATGCAAAAACTCCATTGAAGCCTCAGCAAAAGACCAATTGTCCCACGGGGAGAGAGAGGAAAGAGATGGGGAGACCTTTCTCTCAGGGGTCCCTGCTTAGCAATGAGAAATGCCCCTATGAAAAGAAAATGATGATCTTCAGAAGCCTGTGGACCCACAGACACCCAAAGATAGACACCCAAAGACCCAATTCCAGGCTCATGGATGAGGCAGAGCTTTGCCTGTCTATATGTCTGTCTGCTCTGATCCCTCCTCCCCAACTCAAGCACCCAGGCCAGGCTCCTGAACCCAGGGTGATCAGTGTTGCACAGGGACCACGTGCATCTTCCCCACATACACACCTCTCCCACCCTCCCTAAACCCCTCGGCCCCAGGTCAGCTCAGGTCATCTGCTCAGAGGCTTGGAGCATCCTACAATGTTCCTCACAGCAACTTACCATAATTTCCAATAGGTGCCTATGTGCTTAGCTGTTTGCTGTGGGGCTCCCACTCCAGGTAGATGAACAGCCACTGTGGGCAGGCTGGGTTTATTCTGCTCACTGATGGGCCCTGCATAGTGCCTGCCACATGGTGGGCTCACAAGGAGAAAAGGAATGGATTTGGTTTCCTACCACATGGCCTGCTGAAGGCCCCTGCCCGTCCATAGCGACCTCACAAACAAACTGTGGTGGTTAACCTCCCAGTCGCTGCAACAATGAAGAACTATAAAAGTGACAAGGGGCCTGCCTGCCAGGAAGCTTTATGCTCCTCCTCCCAGCCACCCTCCACACATTTGTCATCCCATAAAACTTTAAATTGAATTACACCAATGTTTGATTCTTCTTTTTTTCTATACGACTGGGGCTTTGTTTTTAATGATATCCCTGGACTTTTTAGGGGTAAAGGAATCCTTGGGAGACAATCCAAAGGAACCAGCTTTGTCTTCAGGGCTAGGCCCAGAAAAACTATCACTGTGGAGCAGGGAGCCAACCACAGCATATCCAAGAGCCCTGAGTCTGTGCAAAGAACCCAGGCAGCTTGGATCTCAAAGGGTCAGGTCTAGGCGGAGAGAAAAGGGTCCACAGCCCTGAGGCTCCCCTTTCATTCAGTAGGGTTTATCAAAGCTACGTTGCCCTTACATGAACACACCCCTCCCCCATGGTCCCCTGTTCCCAGGTGGGCACACTGGGCCCTTCACTCTAGCTCTAAAATTTGGGCCAGTTTTGTAACGTTTCCAAGCCTGTTTCTTCACTAGTAAAATGGGGCTAATATGTTCTAGGCCAGAGGGATTCTGTGAAAGTAAGGAGGCCTGTGTCTAGTATCTAACAAAGCACTTGATGAGTGCCAGGCCCACTGAATGTGGTGGCTCCAGTCCCACTCTCTTCCACACTGCAGCCTCTGGCTTCCTCCTCATCCTTCGAGTTTTCATAGCCAATAAGCTAGCAAATCCTGGAGTTCACCTGACTCATACCATCTCTTCCCATTCAAAGGGCCTCATTTCCCACAACAGCCACCACTTCCCCACATTTCTCTTAGGCTACCTGCCAAGTATAGAGGCCAGGTCACACAATGTCCTTGGTGCTCACTCCTCACTCAGCCGGACTTCCTCTCCAGCCTGACTGCTTTCGCATCTGTGGAGGGCTCTCTGGTGCTATCAGCTGGGCCCCCAGCACGCTCCATGTTTCTGTTCCCACTTGCGTACCCACACTGAGTACCCTCCTGCTCACCTTTCACAGTGGGCATCTCTTCAAAGCCCATCTCTACTGTCATCACCAGAATTCCTTTACCTGGGTTTTACTCAACATATTCGAGTAGCACCTGCTATGAGATAGGCCCTACACTCTGACACTGGGGATGTGGGAAGCCATGGCTCTCGCTCTCCACTCACTCATTGGGTTCAGGAGCAGATATGTAAAGTGCTACGCGAGAACATGGCATGTTGAATGCCATGACCGAGGGGTTCAGAGAGTCAGGAGAGAGGATACAACATCAGAATTGGGTTTAGAAGGATGATGCCATGCAAATCAGATCAAGAGAGTAAGGAGGGAAAGTGCCAAAAGGTGCCAGGCAGGTGTGGGCAGAGATCTATGGGGTGGGGTGCAGAACAAGAAGAAGCTGTGCTGGGGCAGGGCTCTGAGGGGGCAAGAGCCCCATCTTGTCCATCTTTGCATCTCGTCCTGATGAGGCAGGGCCTGCCAATAGAGAAGGGATCCAGGAATAGCTCATGAAACTGAATTCCAAGGGTGGGATTCTCACTTCTTGATACCTACCACGGAGAAGCATGCACACCTCTTTGCCAGATAAGACGATCACTGCAACACAGGTAATAACCACAGAGACTAGACAGCAATCTGAGTGCTTATCAGTGGGACAAGCTATGTGCCATATAAAATGTCCACACAGGCAGTGACCAAGCAGTCTGTAGGGACGAGGTGAGATATCTAAGATATCTAAGATCAATACTGGGCAAAACCAGAAAAGTGCAAAAATCATATGATAGGATGTCAAACATTTAGAAAATGGCATTATGTTGTTGTTTCCTGAATCCTAACCTGAGGCTATGTTTTACTAATCTTAGAGAGAGGGGAAGGGAGATAGGGAGAGAAGTATTGATGTATGAGAGAAACATCCATTGGTTGCCTCCTGTACATGCTCTACCAGGGATCGAACTTGCAACCTAGGTATGTGCCCTGACCAGGAATCGAACCGGCAATCTTTTGGTGCACAGGACAATGCTTCAACCAACTGAGCCACACCAGAGAGGAACATTATGTATTTTTAGAGATATACATATATATGTAATGCATAGAGAGGGTTCAGACTGATACACTCAAAAGCAGCGGTCGCCAACTTTTCAGGCCTCAAAGACCACCAGTGGTCCGCTGATCAACGGTTGGCGACTGCTGCTCAAAAGAATTAACAGTGGTGTCTCCTCTACATAGGTGGCAGAATGGGGTGTGATGCAATGATCCCTTTCCCCTTAGCTGAAAAGTTTCACTTTTGTTACAAGAAGGCATTCATGAATTAGTTGTGTGATGAAAAATGAAAAAGATATCAGCATTGGGTCAATTAAATTTAATAGAAAAATGTTCCAATAAATGCATGCAATAAAGACTGACAGCCTACTCTGAGACAGACCCTGGGCCAAGAAAAGTGGAAGATGGAAGTGTACTGGGCAGGCAGGAAAGCTGGAGACTTCCTACTCTGTCAGCTCAGTGTCCTAACTATAGACTTGAGCCTCCTTCCCTAGCAACACCCTGAAGTCATAGCTACAGGACAAGGAGTCAGAGTGTGAGTCTGGTCTAATTCACACTCTCCACATGGGGAAGTTGAAGCAACTCTGGCTGAAGCAGCTGGCACAGGATGGGAGACTGTCTCTTGTTCCTCCTGAAACCTATGGACACAGCCATGCCATAGCCAAGGTGAGGACAAAAGAGATGGCACAAGTCTCAGCTGTTCTGAACATTCCCAGTGGTGCCTAGCACAGCAGCTAGCTAGCAGAAGGTGCAGCCCCAGACAAGGCCCAAGAGCCAGGTGCTCTGAAACACTAAAATATTCTGTCCCAAACTTGAGTAGATCCCAACTCCACCTCAGTGCCCAAAGGCAAGGACCTGTTCTTCACATAGTCACCCAGAGACAACGACAAGCCCCCTATAACCACCATCCCTACTGGCACTCGAGATCATGTTGGTCCAGCCTTTATTAAAGGGCTAATTGCTGCTACATTTTATGTCCAAGAATCCCACCTCTAAGAAAGTCTCCAAATGGCAAAGATGAATCACTCAAATATTCACCTCACTCTTGCTTATGATAGCCAAAAGATAGCAACAACCTAGCTGTCCAACAGTAGAGAAATGATTAAATAAACCGTGGATGAAAGCATAATAGAGACAGACTCATAGAGAACAAGCAGGCAGCTTGGGGTGGGGTGGGGTGGTGGAGGGATTGAACGAAAAAAAAGTAGAGAAAAAAAGAGAGAGAACTCATGGAAATGGACAACAGTGTGGTGATTGCTGGTATAGAAGGGAATGGGTGGAGGTGGAAGAGGGCATAGAGGGGATAAAAGGTGATAGAAAAATCCTACCTAATAAAAGAATAATATGCAAATTAACCATCACTCCGTTACACCGCTAGCCACGCCCACCAGCCAATCAGAGCGAGTATGCAAATAAACCCAACCAAGATAGCTACAGTCACAGAGAGCAGGAGGGAGGCTTGGGTTTCCCAGGCAATGGAGGAAGCCAAGCTTTCCACACACCCTGGCCAGCCTAAGCCTCCACTCAAGGCTACAAACTTTCAATTATAGAAGGTAAACAAATCCAAACAGAAATGGCTGCCGGCCATGGAGTGAGCAGGAGGCTTGGCTCTGCTCCAGGCTACAAAGTTTCAATTGTAGAAGGTAAATAAATTCCAGATACCAGGGCCTTCGCTTGGGTCCCCAGGGTGCGTGGCTGGCCTGCAAACCACCACAGGCCCCTCGCCCAGGCCGCTCCACGCCCCAAGGGAACGCCCACCCTGATCCGGGACACCCTTCAGGGCAAACAAGCTGAGCCCCACCCATGCACCAGGCCTCTATCCTATCTAATAAAAGAGTAATATGCAGATTGACCATCACTCCAACACACAATATGGCTGCCCCCATGTGGTCAAAGATCCTGCTCCCATGTGGACACAAGATGGCCACCCCAAGATGGCCAGCAGGGGAGGGCAGTTGGGAGGCACCAGGCCTGCAAGGGAGGGCAGTTGAGAGGGACCAGGCCTGCAAGGGAGGGCAGTTGGAGGTGATAAACCCTGCAGGGGAGGGCAGTTAGGGGTGACCAGGCCAGCAGAGGAGGGAAGTTGGGGGCAAACAGGCTGGCAGGGGAGCAGTTAGGCATCAATCAGGCTGGCAGTGGAGTGGTTAGGGGGTGATCAGGCTGGCAGGCAGAAGCAGTAAGGGGCAATCAGGAAGGCAGGCAGGCGAACAGTTGGGAGCCAGCAGTCCTGGATTGTGAGAGGGATCCCAGATTGGAGAGGGTGCAGGCTGGGCTGAGGGACACACTCCGTCCGTGTACGAATTTCGTGCACCAGGCCTCTAGTAAATAAATAAATAAATAAATAAATAAATAAATAAATAAATAAAGCATGGATAAGATGTCATGTAAATAATCAAATATATGAAGCAATTTTAGCAGCTTGGAAACAGGATTTTTCTACAATACTGAACAAATAGTCAAGGCAAGAAAACAAATTTAAAATATTATCTTAACTATATATAGCAGTTGCCTCTGGGTAATGGGCTTCTTGGTGAGGATTTTTCTCCCTAGTTTCTTTATAGTTCATAGAAATTTCTAAAGTAATCATGTATTGCTTTGATTTATGGAGGAAAGCTTTTTAAAAACTAAATTAAAAGAAAAAGAAAGACCATCCCACCCGCTGCAATGTGTTGTCCCTGCAGAAAGAGCATCAGATAGATTCTCTCCCGAACTAAATGTCCTCGCCCAAATAGCTTGTCGGGTGGGCATCCTGCCAGGCTCTGAATGTCATTCTCTTCGTTCCTCACAATTCCCCTCCATCCCTGGAAGTAGGTACTGTCATCACCACTTGACAGATGAGGAAACAGAGTCAGCAACTGCCCAAGGTCACTTAGCTGATAAACAGTGAAAGTGGACACAAATTCAGCACTGACTGGCCCTGAAGTGCAAGTTCAGTTGCCGACAGCAATGGCTATGGCTGGCACAGAGGTCTAGCCCCAACTGGAGCAAAGTGAGGAAGTGGTCACAAAGATGACTTGGGTGTTGTCAGCAAGGCTTATCACCTCTGGCTCCAGAGAGAAGAAAGGGGGTGTCACCTCTCTTCCCCAGGAATGAAACTGCAGAACCATAGGGTATGGGCCAGCAGAAGCTGTGGGACCCAGGCCCAACAGGGGGACTGAAGACCCCCCCCCCCCTCCAGGAGAGAGCAAGGCCTCGGAGAAGGTCTAGGGGCTCAGCTCTGCCTGTGGTAAGTAAAGCTGCCTCTGAATGGCCTTTGTCTCTTTTTTTGTCAGGAAGCTGACTTCTAATTATGAATTTATAAGTCCTTGCTCAGAAAGTAGGTTGAGTTTAGTTAAGGACAATGAAAATTACTTTTGTGGACCCTGATATCAACTGAAAGAAGATTACTACTAAAAACGGCTCCTGATGACTAACTGTTCAAATTAAAAAACAAAACAAAACAAAACAAAACAAAACAAACAAAACTGCACTTCAGGGAGAAGCCTGCACTTAACTGCCTGCCTCTGCACTGCACTGCATGCTGGCATTGTGTTTCTACCATGTGAGCCAGTCCTTATTAAGGAGTTCTTGGAATCCTTTTTTAACCAATATGACTGAATAGGACTGAGGCTTTCCTCATCCAATCAGAGCAGCACAGCTATATTCCCATAAGCTTTTTTAATGACCAATCAGAGTAGCTCCATATTGACGAATCAGGACAGTGCCTTTTGGACCAATCAAGCTGTGAGGATTTGGAGACTTCATTTGCATGAGGATAAATTAATCAGGGACCAGTGGGGGAACTACTTTCTATGTGAGTCAGCTCTTCTCTGGCTCTGAGAGGGTACTTTCCCTTTCCACCAAACTGTGTGTTTCTCCCACTGGAGCTCACTGGAGCTGGAATACTGATGGCTCATTGGAGCAGAGCAGACTAGTACAGGCAGCCAACTGGCACAGAACAGAGCAGGCCAGACAGAGTGGAGAAGGCCAGTGCAGGGCAAAGAAGATCAGCAAGGAGCAGAGCAGGCAAGCAAAGGGCCTGATCCAGGCCGCCTCACAGCCATGGATCCATGGTGTATCACAACTGAGCTATTTTGCACTGAATAAAGTTTCCTTCTTCACCGCATCCCAAATTTGGGATTCCTATTGGTGTTGAATTGGCACCATGAGTTGACACTTTAAACATGTAAATGGGAAATGCTTGAATGTCAGAACATCAAGGAAATAAGCTGCCACCGGGTGGGGTAGAAAAGCTGCACTCTACCAGCCCGGAGAGTCAGAGGGAGCTTTCCATGGAGCTGACAGCTCTGTGTCAGCAAAATAAAGTAGGACAAGAGGAACAGCACGGGCAAAGGTGGGGGATGGGCAGACGCAGAATCTAAACCACCCCTGTTAGGTTTCCCACCACTCCCCCTGCCTCCCTGGCCCAGCACCTTCCTCCCTGGCTCCAAATTGCCCACCTCAAAGGCTGGGTAAGGTGACAATAGTTAGGTTCCATACCAAGTTTCTGCCCTATCAGCTCAGCTACAGGGTTTGAATGGCTCCTGATCTGGAGACATTCTGATAACACACTAATCAATGGAGTGATGGCCAAGGTTAGTCATTTGGGCAACTGGTGACCTGCCCCATGAAGCTTATGAGTGGCCCTCCTCTTAGTGTCTTTAGGATCCTCCACCTTCCTCTGCCTGGCTCCTCAGTCTTGGCTGAAGCTCTACTGCCTCTAGGCAGCCTTCCAAGACTACTCCAGGTTCCCAGGCCTCCTGTACCAATTCCTGTCACTGTCCCCATCGCCCCCACCCGTTTCCACCCTCACCACTGCCAACATGTAGAGAGCACTTTCCTATATCCGAAGTAGTGTTCTAGCAAGCTCACATGTATCCACCTATTCAGTCTTCACAAACTCCTAAGAGGTGGGTTCTACTGTCACCCACACTGTACAGGGGATCAAAATGGGGCCCAAGGCCAACCCGGCTTAGCAGTGGTGGAACCAGGGTGCAAACCCTGGAGGCCTGGCTGCAGACCCTGCCTTGGAAGCCTGGCAGCTGTCCCTAGCAGGTATGCAGTGTTTGCTGCTGCCCTGCTTGCCCAGCCCATAGGACCCTCCTGAGCAAATGGTCCCACAGACCCTTTGTGTGCTTTCCTCCAAGAGGAGGCCTGGTACACTGATGCTGGTAGTAACTGTTGCATGAACCTGCAATTCAGGGCAAGTGAACAAACTACTGCACAATGCAGCAATTACAAGCAGGTTTTGGAATCAGATTTCCTGGGTTCAAATCCTACGTATTACCTATGTGGCCCTGGGCAAGGGATTTCACCTCTCTGCTCCCTTAAATGGACAATGTACCTCCCTTCCTAGGCAGTTGTGAGGATTACATTGAGGTAATACATGTGAAACAATTAGTGTGGCATTGTAAAAGACATAAGTTGTTCAATAAAAATTATTAACACTATTGCTATTACTAGTTCATCATCCATAGAGTGGCGATGAGCATCCCAACTTTATTTGGATTACTGTGACAATGACATTAAGATATGTGGGATGCCCAGGTGAGGCCTGGAACAGAGAAAGGACTCAAAAAGAGTGGTGTGAAAAAGGGCCCTTTGCCAGCTTCCTTGAAGCCCATAAACAAGAGTTGCAAACTTTACCAGGTGGTAAATATTTTAGGCTCTGCGGGGCAAACACAGTTCTGTTGCAATTCCTCAACTCGGCCACTGCAGCAACCACGGAAGAGAAAGCTCTATTTACAGGAACAGGCAGCTGGCCTCAATGTGCTGCCCCCTGCCATGCACTGGGGGTCAGGCCATTGTGAGCTGAACCACCCAGATGAGAAACACCAACCCTGTGCTGCAGCAGCCAGACACACCTGGTCAGATCGAGGGCAGAGGACCGAGAGTGAAAACCCACTCAGGAGCCTTTTCCCAAGGTGCATCATTTTCTCAGCACCTACTCTGTTCTGGACACAACAGGCAGAATAAGGCACAGTTCCTGCATCTGAAGGACCAGCGGCCCATGAGGGGAGGCAGCACTGGAAATGGACATGATGGGGACATTCAGTTCAGTCTCCTCATCTGTAACCTGGACAGAGAATAATACCACATGTTGTGAAGCAGAACGAGAACAATGCTCAGAAGCCGTGGTGGCGGCTGGAGTGATTGTTATTCTCACTGGTCTCCTAGGAAGCAGAGGGACAGGGCAATTCACTTGAGATGACTTTCGGAAGCTTAATGGCATAAGCTTGTGCAAAGTCTGTTTGGGGTAACTCACAGGCCAATGTGAGTCATGTTATATCGCAAATCACAATCGGCCCATGAATATCCATAATCCCCAAGATAAATCTCCCAATCTCATAGCAGTAATAGAGCCACCCTCCCTCACCAAGCCATGAATATTTACCATCCTCTGGCTTTACTGGTCTCGATCTCAGTTCAATTTTGCAAATTAAAATGAGGGCTGTGTGGATAGAGAGATTACAGAAGAGCCTCCTGAAGCCTGCTGTCCCCGGTCAGGAGCCAGTTAGGGTAAGCTGGCTCCTTCCCAGTGGCCTAGTACTTCTTTCTTGAGGGTCAGAAGCAACAGAAAACGGGATGCAGGAAGGGGTGGGGGGGGGGGGGTCAGGACTTTGGAAAGTTCACAGAGTGGGAATAAAGTGGCATCTAAAATGTTCGCGGTGGGAAAGCTGTGAAAATACCCAAGGTTTCTCCCTCTCCTGGCTGAGAAGAGTTTCCCAGTTGCCATAAGAGTGGGCACTTTAAAACCAGATAGACCTGGGTTTAAAGCCTGTTCAGTCTTGAACCTGGGCATGCCATTTCACCTCTCTGGGCCTCAGTTTCTTCATCTGTAAACAGGAGATAAAAAATGCTGGTAGGAGAATCAAGAAGATTCTATACACATCAGGTGCTTGGCCCAGAACACTCATTTAGTGTGGCAATACATCGACCATCTCTCCCACATCTGCTGTCTGTTGGCATATGTACTATGCAGGAAGGAACATGAAATTTGGTCATAAACCAGAATGGCAGAAGCAGTGATGCTGGCCAATGAGGAAGCTCTGACTTGTGGATTGAGAATAGCCTTTTCCCAAGGCAATCCTGGCATGGTATCCAACCAGCAGCCTGGCAGCAGTCTACATGGATTTACTAAATGCCTGTCATGAGGCTGAGAAAGACGCCAACATTTCCAACTGGGTCTTGCTGGTAGAAGGGAGCAAGCACAAAGCACACTCTGCCCTTTTGCTCTCCTGGGTGAGAAGGGCAAAGAGAAAAGAAAATCAAGTGGCAGAGTAGGGATAGGGGTGCTATGTCAGGCAGCCCAGGAAAACTGCTGGCCTCCAACAAACTCAGGACATCTGTCTGTCTACCACAAGACCTGGTTCCCTAGAAACCAAAAAGCCAGAGGTGGATAGGATCACTTAATCTGCCTCAGCTAATCTCAGGGCTCTAAAAAACTAAGGAAAAAATTTGTGTGAAATTCAGTCCAACAAACCTTTGCAAGGACAGCACTACAACTTTATGAGCACCTGTGATGCTGCCAGATATCAGATGAGGTCCTTCCTAAGAATGCTCGGTACCCACAACAGTCTGGGGAGGGATTCCCAGGCAGGCTTTACAGCTCAGGAGTCTGAGGCTCCTGAACTCATGTAGCTAGTCACAGAACCACACAGTGCTGACACCAGGGTGGGCACACCTGGCCAGGGGGCCTCCTGTGCACAGAGCTTGGTGCATGCCCTACACTATATGCCAGGTCTAAGAAGATACAGATGAATCAGACACAACTACCCAAAATGCCAGGAGCTTCCAGCCACCTGCCAACCTGCTCCTATGCAGGAAACTTGGGGCAGAAATCCAGAGGGTAGGTGACGTTTGTGCTGGGCCTTGAGGATGAGAGGGCAGCCCAGGCAGAAGAGGAGTAAAGGCCCAGGTGCCTAAAGAAGATATAGAAAGGATGTACCTGCGTCAGGAGACAGTGAGAGCTTAGCATGTGAGTATGAATGGCTGCAGCTGAGGCTGGAGTTGGCTGTTCTCAAAGCCCCAGAGGTCAGGCCAAGGCGCTGCAGTTTCTCCCTGCCGGCAGGAGACGTTCACAAGACATTGTGGCACAAGGGGAGGGTGAGGAAGGGTGAATGTCAGGAAGACCCCCCACAGTAGGCCATGTAA
Source organism: Cnephaeus nilssonii (assembly GCF_951640355.1). Taxonomy (NCBI): domain Eukaryota; kingdom Metazoa; phylum Chordata; class Mammalia; order Chiroptera; family Vespertilionidae; genus Cnephaeus; species Cnephaeus nilssonii. The sequence continues at coordinate 66,075,720 of NC_137082.1, read as the reverse complement.
AAAAAGGGCTGATGGGGAAAAAACTGAAGACAAACAAAGCAGAGGGGAGAAGCTGGAACAGGCAGGCAGGACGCTGGCTCCAGAGGCTGGGCCTTTGTCTTGTTCACAATAACAACAGAGTACTGTGATTTGTCTGGCACACAATAAGCACCAAATAAATGTTTGTTGAGTGAACAAAAGAGCAGAATGAGAGTCTGAACTCAGAAAAGCATGTATGAGAAAATGCAAGGGCCACAGTCTAGGGAATGAGAGGACACTTGGACAACGTGTCCGGATGAGTAAGAAGCACTGGCTCTTGCCCTGGCCGGTTGCTCAGTGGTTAGAGCATCAGCCCACACACCGAAGGGGCACAGGTTTGAGTCCCAGTCAAGGGCACGTACCTGGATTGCAAGTTTGACCCCTGGCCCTGGTCAGGGCACACGTGGTGCAAGGCAACCAATCAATGTGTCTCTCCCATCAATGTTTCTCTCTTTCACTTTCTCCCCCTCCCTCCCTTCCTTCATTTTCTGGGCACAATAGGCCACTTTCCCCCGACACTCTCTCTAAAAAGCAATGGGGAAAAAATATCCTCGGGTGAGGGTTAACAAAACAAAAAAAAAGAAGCACTGCTTCTTGAGCCTGGCAACAGGCAGCTGGAAACCACTGCTGGCAGCCTGGTCCTTGTATCCTAAGTTAGTGGCACATACCGGGTCTGCAGGGCCCGCACTGTGCTGGTAAGGCCTGAGACCAAAGGGTTACTGCTGCTCTCAGAAAACCCTAACCCCCAGCCTTGCTAAATGTCTTCTATTTTTCTTTCTGCTTTCTTTAAGACCCCAGATGTGTTCTTGCACATCAAAAGAGAGCAACTTAGAAAGTTAAACTAAATCAAGAGCTTTTGTTCTGAGGCATCGTTGCTGAACTAATTATTCCTGTATGTTGTTTAATGAAATAGTGGTGCCATATATTAAACCAGTTAACAGGATGAGCACATGAGTTACAAGGAAGGTCGGGGCTGGGATTATAAATTTAACTTTTTCTTAAGAAGAGATGAAACAAACCACTCAACTCCCTGCTGTCGTATGTCATGGAAGGGGAAAATGATGGCACCGAGCAGCACTGAGGGAGGGCTGTGCCCTGGTTCACGGATACTGGCGGCACCGAGCCGGGCGGTGTGTGGAGGGCAGAGGGCCCCAGCTTTCTGGCTCCCAGCCCTGGTTTCTCTGCACCCAAGCTCCAGGCAGGCTCAGTGCTTGCTCCTCATCTCCTGCGTCCCCTTAGTCCCTAGACCTAGATCTAGGTCCACATGACACGGTGCACAGGCAAACCCAGCCAAGCTGAGAGCCATCCAGAAAGTGAGAAATAGTCCAACAACGCTGCACACACAGAGATGCTGTGCAATACCCTCCCCACAGCCAGAAACACCAGGAACAGCCCTCATGTCAATCGTGAGGGAAGGGAAATAGTGTGATACCTCCCTTCTGTGGATCAGAATAGAATATGTGAAGACAAATGAGTGATGTGTGAAGATTCCACTATATATTAAATGAAAAAATTAACATAACCAACAGTGTATATAAGGAAGCCCACTTTGTTTTTTTATTAAGTATATATATGCATGTGAGTATGTATGTGTTGCATATATGTGCACTAAAAAAGTCTAAAAAGATATGTACCGTGTTCTTTACATTGGTTCTTTCTGGAGAGAAGAGTTTTAGGAAACTTTAACTGTCAATTTTAGGGGATGGTGTGTTAATTTTTCACAGTAAGCATGCATTTCTATAGTAATTGAATAAAGCAATAAATAAATACCATTCTTCAAAAAATAAATACACAAACAAGCAGCAGAACCCCTGTGCCAGAGACAAAAGCTAAGAAGGTGATTAAAAAGGACTTTACCTCTTTGGCAACACATAAAGAGCACAATAAAAGTGTATTTCACACATTACTTGCATAATTAAGATTGATTTAGAAAAATTTAACATAAAAATAATATTATGCATATATTGTGCACCTTAAATTTATACAGTGCTACATTTCAACTATATCTCAACAAAACTGAAAGAAAAAATAATATTATGCAAGCAATAAAATGACAACTAACTAAGAGTTTTCAAATATATAAGGCTGTATTTGTGAAAGAGTGGTGCCAAAATGCATCAAAAACAATGATATGATATTAAGTAAAAATTAAATATAGTGATTTTCCACTGTGCAAATATATACCATATAATCAGAGGCAAGTGAATTAAAGGAAAATCATATAAAAAGGACCACTAGAATAATAATCAACTAGAGGCCCGGTGAACGAAATTCGTGCACGGGGGGAGGGGTGTCTCTCAGCCCAGCCTGCACCCTCTCCAATCTGGGACCCCTTGAGGGATGTCCGACCACCCGGATCGGGCCTAAATGGGTGGTCGGACATCCCTCTCACAATCCAGGACTGCTGGCTCCCAACTGCCCTCCCCTACAGGCCTGGTCCCCCCCAACTGCCCTCCCCTGCTGGCCTGGTCCCCCCCCCCCCACATGTCCTCCCCTGCAGGCCTGGGTCCCCCTCAACTGTCCTCCCCTACAGGCCTTGTCCCTCCCCCAACTGCCCTCTCCTTGAAGGCCTGCCCCCCCCAACTATCCTCCCCTGCAGGCCTGGTCACCCCCAACTGCCCTCCTCTGCTGGCCTGGTCACCCCTAACTTCCCACAACTGCCCTCCCCTGCAGGCCATCTTGTGGTGGCCATCTTGTGTCCACATGGGGGCAGCCATCTTTGACCACATGGGGGTGGCCATCTTGTGTCTTGGTATGATGGTCAATTTGCATATTACTCTTTTATTAGATAGGATTTTTTCCTTACACTTTTCTATATTGCTTTTATAATTAGGAAAAAAAAAAAAGATGTCATTACTAAGAAGAAGAAAAAATTGAAAAAGTGTGTCCATGCCAGGGCCCATAATCCCAGCTGCCCTGGCAGTGGAGGAGAGGGCCAGGATCCAAAGGTAAGGTACTGGCTGTTCAGGGTGGCTCGGCAGGCCCCTGGCAAGTGTGCAGGCTTCTGGTAATAGGGCCTCACCTTCCATACCACCAACACTGCACAGACCATGGGCCAAGGAGTACTTCTGCCAAATGATTAATTGGCTACAACACACGGTACCAATCGCAGACTCTGGCTCTCTTCCCTCCTCCAGAGCCAGAGCTGAGCCATGCCTTCTGGATGAATGAAAGCAGAGGGCTACATCAGAGCAGTCTGGCCCTCGCCCCGGCTCTGCTCCCTATGACTTACCAGCCCTGCAACCCTGAAATGGAGCAAGGGTCTCCATTCCTGAATGTAAACGGGATGAATATCCCTACTACTCATGACTATAAGTAAATCTAACTGCAACTATCAGTTCAAAGATAAGGCAAAGCAATCATTTTGTTTGTTTTTCTGTAGAAAATAGCCATGAATTATCTGATAGACATGAAGATATACCACACACCTGGCACTATACTAATAAGTAAATGCTCTCTCTACAGGCACAAAGACATTAACCCCACACCAATAAGGTAGCTACTATTATGTCCAATTTTCAGCTGAGAAAAATTAGTCCAAGAAGAGGCAAGTGTTCTATCCGAAGTCACACAACTAGGAAGTGGCAGCATTTTATCCAGAAGCCACAATGTGCCAAGTGCTGGTCATCCTCATAGCAATGCCGTGATGAGGCATGATGTACAGACAAGAGGACGCCACTGACAGGACCTCTGTGACTTGACCAAGCCCACACAGACAAGAAATGGTAAACCTGAGATTTCACCCCAGAGCTACACAAGTCCAAAACTAATGTTCACCCCAAACACGGCCAGCTGCCCAAAATCTTTCTCTGCTGGGTATTCTTTTACAAAAAGATTTAGCTAAATGATTAGGAGAGGAGGGGAAGGAAAGAAAGAGAGAAATTTAAGAGGGCCTCCCCCTCCTTGTCAGCCCAGGACCCCTGCCATGTCATGCAACCAGAAGGTGCTATGAGATGCAGCCATGGCATGATCTGTACCTTGAGAAGCAAGTCCAGATCTGAGGCAAGGCTAGTCCCAAGGATGGTGGCCCACCCATCTCTCAACTGTTCCTCATTAGCTGGAACATTCCATTTTTTCAGCAACCAAGGACATCTCTGTCCCTCCTTGAGGGCAAGGGTGGACCCTCTTCTGAACACTGGTATTTTCCTGGTGAGTGCACACAGCAAACAAGGCTCTCCTATCCCAGCACAGTCTGGTGACACATAGGCACAGGTCCATCTGCCCATCCCCTATGCATGGGAGCAGCCAACAGGTGGACAGGACCAGAGCTCCAGAGAAAAGAACCTGGCCCGAGAAGGGGCGCCAAGCCCAGGAGCTGACACAGGTCCAGGAGCACAGAAGCATCTGGGAGGACGCTGCCTGTCTGAAGCCCAAGATGCCATGTAATACAGGCACAGGGCTCACTCCTTTGCACTTTGGTTCCTTCATATCAGAGTGGAAAGGATTAGAACAGCACCTACTTCACTTCACAGGGTTGTCTAGGGTTAAATCAGAAAGGAAGATATGAAGAAAATGCTTAGCTCCTTATCTGCCATGTAGTGGGGTTCTTTCCCTTTTACTAAAGTTCTGTCTCAGAATCTCCCCGATACAGGTCCGTTGACCACCACAACTAATCCATCAGAGGTGGGAGTGGGATGTAGCCTTTCTGACTCCCTTTATGAATCCCCTGAGGGCAGACTGACATTGATGAGTCCTCAGTGGAACCAAGTACTGTGCTAGCAGTTCCAAGATGGGGAGATTAGGAGCCTTCACTTAGGAAGCACAGAGTCCAGCAGAAGAGAGCTGGCGCTATGAGAGGACCTGGGCTGAGCTCCGGCCATAGTACAGACACAGCCCCAGGAAGAGGGGCTGTTCCAACGTTCCAAGTGAACTCTGAGTGTTTCAGATGGTCGGGTTGGAAAGGGCATCCTAGGCAAAACAACAATGATGACAAGTAATACTCTGAGTGCCTCCTCTCTGTCCATCATATGATCAGTGTCTTCTCAGGACCACTCTGGCCCAAGTTCACAAAAGGCACAAGAGGAACTTAACTAGCTCTGTGGGCCTGGAACTTCACAGGGGAGAGGCACGGACAGGGCTGCCAGCTGTGCCACCTGAGGCTTCAGCTTGTGTCCTGAAGGTCATGGGACCGCTGTGAGTTCGCTGCCTTAGCGGACAGTTTCCTTCCTTTCCTGCAGGAGCCTGGTTTCCCACTCTGACTATTCTGGCTCCTCTTCCGACTACCTTTCAGATTCTCTGCAGTAAAATGGCAGCCCTAGAACTATGCTTGGGACTCCCAAAGAGGTGACCTTGAATGCATGGATACCAGGGAAGGAGAACTCCTTGCACTTCCCACCTACTAAACATGCCCAATGGCCCTCTTTTGAAAACTGCAGATAGATCCAATTTCTGTAAAATTATATATTTTCAATAAACGAAGGGACCAAGCAATTAAAGAAGATACCATGGTTAATCCTTTTCTAAAACACATTACCATCCTCTCATGAGACCTGGTCAAATCCAAATTTTAATTTTTAAAATTTTCTTAGAGGGATATATCCCACATTATAAACCATCTTTGTTAACTTATTTTTCCAGTTTTATTTGTTTCCTTATCTAGACTCTGTTAAAAAATAAATAAAAGGCTTTACCAAGTGGGCTTTTCCCCACAGTGTGTTGCTTTAACAGAAGGCCTCCCTGCCAATGCCATGCCAGGACACACGGACAACCAAGGTCAAAGCCAGGGGCAGACCAAGACCCCATGTGGATGGGTCGAGGCAGCAAACTGCCTGTATTCAAAAGCTGAGTTGACAATTCAGGGGGTCAAAACCAAACGTTCTTGTTTTCAGTGAAAAGGAACAGAACAAGTGGAATAAAGTGCAATGCAAAAGGACCCAGGGCTAAATGTATTTGTTGCCTTGTAAAAACTTCCATTTTCTCTATCTGTATGCATATTTGGGTCATGATGTGAAAATCTGTTTCTGCTGTGGATTGTCGGAAAATGCAGTACTATTGTGTGCTTACTAAGAAAACAGCAGCGTCCCTTGGCCCTTGGGCTTTAGTCCCAATTGCAGACATGTCATAGGGGAACAGGGGGCAGAGGTGACGTGCTGAGAGGCAGTCTACCAGCTCTGACCCTGTACAATGTTAGGAATTCTCAAGGAGTCTAACTACAAGGTTGAGGTGAGAGCCACAACCCCAACGGGGTCAGCGGGAGTGGCAGCAGCACCCTGTCGGCCTCCAGGTCAGCCCTGCACCTCCAAGCACAGGCGGAGGCTTCAGCTATAGAGGGCAGGAAATGGTTCTCCATGGCCCCTTCCTTACAGGGGGAAAGAAGGAAAAACATAGGAAATTCTGCAACTTTCTCCTGGCTTTAATTAAATACACATCTCTGGTGAGCCCTAATTCCTAACCTTGCCAAAAGGCTCCTTGTAAAACACGCCACAGGACCGTTCTGTGCCTCAGATGGTCTAAACTGTGCCTCAGATGGTCTAAACCAGCGGTTGCCAACCGGTGGTCTGTGGACCACTGGTGGTCCATGGGGTCCGAAAGGTTGGTGACCACTCGTCTAGACACATGTGGCCAAAGGCCACACAGATGATAATAGTGACACCTGCTTCTCCTCCTGAGAAGTGCAGATACTGCACTGCCTTTGGTTCCGTTAGGACTTCATTAAGCTGCATGAAGTGTATGTGTTAATTGAAACGGAACTTTCCTGCTCAAAAGGATAGAACTAGCATGAGGAGCAAATTGACATTGGATTTTGAGAAGATTGGTTTTACAACCTGTGGCACTGGCTTCTGTTTTTTTTTTTTTTGTTTTTTTTTTTGGTGTGTTTTTTAGTAACCTGCAACAAGGGGGAAAGAATACCAGTTTTGGAAGATTCTTTTGAGGATCATATGTAGAAAGCCTAGTTCAGCATATGGCACACAGTAGGAACTCAGTTAAAGCTATATCTTCTCCCAATTCATGCTCCATCCCTTACACCCAACACACATTAAGCCCAAAGTGAATCTGGTCCTGGAAGAATTGAAGTTAGAGCCGTGACCTTGCCCAAGACAGAGCCATGACTGAGCTTGGCATGGAGCCCCATTCTCCTGAGGCCAGCTCCAGGGCTTGCACTGCAGAGACCTGAGCTCCCTGTTGACAGCTCGACTTTTCCAACTGCACTTATCTGTGTGTGTAGGACAGTTCAAACTTCTTGGCCCATTCACCCTTAGCCACACAGCCCACTGACAAGACAGAGTAATGGTGAGGTCAGGGTACCACTGGGACCACACACTGGTGGGCATCACAGTTTAGAGACTGAAGAGAAATGCTGGTCTCACAAAGTGCCAACAAATAGGCACTCTTCTCTCTAATGCAGAGAGTACAACTGAAACCATCGTCATCATTCCCCAAAATGGAACAAGATAAGGGCCCAACTCTGCAAACACCATCATCTCTGCTTTGCAGCTGATGAAACCTAAGAAACTCAATGATGGCCACGTTCATGCAGCTGGAAGTGGTGAGGCTGGACCCATGTCCTGCTTGGTGTGAGCACTGGCCTAGTGCTCATCTTAGAGCGAATGCCACATGCTCCGTGGTTCTGTCTAAATACACCTCTCTGTCTGTCCTTTTGCAATAAAGCAGCTTAATCAGTTCCTTGCCTAGTTTGCCCAGCCAACATTCAACATTCACTGAAGACCAACTAGAATCAGGCCCTGGAGGGACAGAGACAAAATGAGTGTGAGCTATGCCTCAGGACACTTTGTAAAGACCTTCCAGGCACAAAAATGGCTGTGGAAGCCAGGCCCCAAGTCCTTCCTCCTTGCTGATAGCCTGAAATATAAATCACCACCAGGAGAGGATCTAGAAAAATCTCCCCTCACCACCAAGGAACTAGCCCTTTCCTCCATATTCAGCACTGTAGCTTTGGCCCTCTTAACTGGCTGTCATTTTTCTCCAAGTCTCTGGCTCCATCTGCTGTCTCTGTATGTCACCGGAAAAAGTGTAAAGAGGGTAACTGTAAGTTTCGGGAACGCTTGGTGAGAACCAGAGCAGGAGCAAGAAACGCCCTGTGTATGGCAGACCCCCACACCCAGCAGCAAAGCTGCCCTCATCCTCAGAGGATGGGGTGGGGAAGAGAGTTACTGTTTGCTTGACCCTTGAGCCCACTGCAGTCTGGTTTTAATTAAGTACAAAAATGAGTCTAGTTACTAGGTTACCCTACTTGCCACAACTCGTCTGAAAAGCCAGGAATCATTCCACGTAGGGTGACCTGGGGCTTCATCCATGGTGCTATAGTTGCTATATAGGCTGAGTAGAAAGTACGGATTTTGGAATTAGAAAATCCTGGATTGGGGAATGAATCACAGCTCAAATACTGATTAATTGTGCAACCTTGAAAAAGTCGCCTTCCTGGGTCTTACTTTTCTCCTCTGTCAAAGGAAATAAGAAGTATCTGGAAAAAATAGCATTATGTAAATTAAGTAAGATAATGTATGTAGCGTGAATAGCACAAACCTTGTCTTATTCAAACATTTTGTAGTTAAAAATCACTCACTTTATAGATGGAGAAAGTGAAGTTCGAAGAGCTTTGTGGGACTTTTAAATTTCATTTTGATTTTAAAAAGGCAACTATGTATTGTAAATAAGAATCACATCTAAAAATAACAGGATTCACACAAACTAAAAGTAAAAAAGATAAAGATTACTATGCTAACAAATGAAAACGAGATTACATCATTTAAATCTAACAAGCCTAAATTCTAGGTTGAAAAGGTTAAATGAGTCAAAGGGGTTACTAATGATTAATGAAAGTCTTAATTCGCAATGAGATTATGAATCAAAATATTCACATAACAAAAAGAGCAACAAAATACGTAACACATAAATTGCAGGCAAGGAAAGAAAAACAAAAAACAACCAATTTTCACCCGTGAGAAAGAAAAAGTAATATTAGAGGATCTGAACAAAATAAGTGATTAGCTTAAAGTAAGATCCAAATATATGTGAAATATAAGGTGTGTGAGTATTTATATCTAAAACTTTATATTCTGATAACAGATAAGTCTTTTTAAAAGCTCCTAGAATATTTACAAAATTGTATATTAGGCATGAAGAAAAAAACTCAATAAACTCCAAACAGTTGACATGACACAGTCCACATTCTCCCCCACAGTGCAATAAAAACTCTAAATGCATAACAAAACTAATAGGAAAAAAACCAATTTGGAAATAAAGAAGATTTTCTCATTAAATAACTCTTGAGTCAAAGGAGGACTTAAATGGAAGTTGCAAATATCTAGAAAGTAACAGTAAAATATATAGTGGAATACATCTAAAACAGTGCTCAGAGGACATTCACAACCTTACTACCTAGATAACTACATAAGATCAACACATCTAGTTTCTAAGCCAGGAAGCTAGAGAAAGAACAAAATTAACCCAAGGGGAAAGTATGGAACAAAGAGAACAGTGTAAGTTATTTAATTAGAAAAGAGAATAGTAGAATTGATATATAAATACAAAAGCAAGTTCTTTAAAAATGGTAAAGCATAAATATACAAATTTGAGGTTAAAAAAGAGGAAATGAATATTCATAAAAATGAAAAGATTTACTGGCAAAACTCAATGCAAATAAATTTGAAAATATAACTTAAATAGATAATTTGCTAGGAAAATATATTATCAAAATTATCTCTAGAAGAGATGGGAATAAGAAAGATGGCAATGCAAAGGGGAAAAAAATTAAAGTTATCAAAGTGCTATCCTCCAAAAGTAAGTTCAGATGTTTTCAGAGACCAAGTCCTTCAATATTCTAAGGAACTGATAACTAAACTGTTCAAAAGAATAAAGAAGAAAAGCACCCAAATGCCTTCTGTGAAACTAACATACTGATACCCAAAGTTAACATGATAAAAATAGTCAAACAGATATTTCAATTATGAATATTAATGTAAGTATCTTAACCAAAATACCTGCAAATATAGTTCAATAATACAGTAAAAGAAAAATATACTACAACTAAGGAGGATACATGCTGGAATGTAATATTAGAAAATCCATTAATATAAAACAGGTCAAAAGACAAAAACCATAAATCACTCCAAAAGAGTCTAAAAATGGCTTTTAAACTTAACAGCAATTCTTGATTTTAAAAAATAGGAATAAATGCCTATTTCCTTACTATGAGGAAAAAGATATATGAGACCACATTCTCACTAAAATTACAAACAATCAAAAAGATGCCTGCTATTTGGAATGAAACTTAGTAGTTCCAGAACAATGTAATAAGACAAGTAAAGGAAATTGGAAACCTAAACATTGAAAAGTAAGTATGGAAATTATCACTATTTGCAAAGAATGTAATTATATACACAGAACACTCAAGAGAATCAATTTTTTTTAAAAAAAGAGAAACAATATTGAAGTCTGTTTCAGTAAAGTGGTGGGTTTTAGCATTAATATTTTAAAAATCAATAGCTTTCCATACAAAGACAAATTAAAAAATACAATGAAAGAAACAATGTTATTGTTAATAAGCAAACCCAAAAGATGAAATGCTTAGTAAAAATGGAAGAAATATGTAGGATCTATTTGAAGAAAACCCAAAAACTCTGAGTAAATAGAAAGACATATAGTGTTCTCAGGAAGAATAGAGATTATAAAGATCTAAACACTCTTTAAATTAATCTATAGTCAATTAAATTCTAATTATAATGTCAGAAATTACTTTTTAGCAATTGAAAAAGTTCATCTGAAAAATAAACATGAAAAATAGCTGCGAAGATACTAAGACAAACCCTAGCTGGTTTGGCTCAATGAATAGAGCATCAGCGTCTTGACTGAAGGGTCAGGGGTTTGATTCCAGTCAAGGGCACATACCTTGCTTGCAAGCTCGATCCCCAGCTCTGGTCTGGGTGCTTGCGGGAGCCACCCAATCAATATGTCTCTCACATCGATGTCTCTCTCTCCCTCCCTCCCTCCCTCCCTTCCGCTCTCTCTAAAATCAATGGAAAAATATCTTCAGATAAGGATTAACCCCTCCCCCCAAAAAAGATGCTAAAAAAAACAAAAGGAGAAATGGGGAATGGGAGGAGGCAGAGACTAGGAGCTATAATAACCACAGAGAAAAGAAAAGAAACAGTTTCTCACAGAAGAAAAAAGTGAACAGGTCAATGAAACAGCAAGCTCAGAGATGGAATTAAATAACTGCTGATACAGGTTGACACTTCAGATTAGGATAAAAGAAGGATCACCATCAAATGGTGCTGGTACTGCAGGCTAACTGGTGGGGGAAATACAGTTAAATACCACCTTTCTACTTGTACCAAAATACAGTTAAAGATTAAGTGCAAATAAATGATGGAACAAAAAATTTTCAGCAGAAAGAATGGGTAGATTTATAATCTTGTAGGCCATTTTAAGAAGGAAGAAAAACACAGATGTCATGAAAGACTGACAAATTAGACTGCATAAATATATAAAATATCTACATGGAAAAAAAAAAAGTAAACCAAGTCAAAATCTCAACCAAGAGGTGGGCAGTAGTTACTTACAACACTACAGACATAGGCCTAATTTCTTTATTTCACAGAATTTATACTAATTACTAAAAAAAGGCAGCCCAGTATAAAAATGGGCAAGGCCTATAAACAGGTAATTTATTGACATTGAAACACAAATGGCCAATAAACATATGTACGGATAACCTCATTTATAAATTAAAGAAACATAAATAGAGTAGCAAAGGAATAAACTATCTTGCCAAGTCAGGCAAAAATTAAAATGATTGACAATACTTTTTTGGGCAGAAGTCTTGACACCATTTTCCTGAAGGGAAATCTACACTAATAAAATAGAAACATGCAAATTGATTGTACCTCCGCTATGCCCACAAGCCACGCCCACCAGCCAATCAGGAGCGAGTATACAAATTAACCCAACCAAGATGGCTGCAGCCACAGAGCGAGCAGGAAACTTGGGTTTCCCTGGCAATGGAGGAAGCCAAGCTTCCCGCCCAGCCTGACCTGCCCTGGCCTCCACTCAAGGCTACAAAGTTTCAATTATAGAAGATAAATAAATCCCAACAAAAATGGCGGCAGCCACGGAGTTGGAGAGAGCAGGAGGCTTGGGTTGCCCCCAGCGATGGAGGAAGCCAAGCTTCCCGCCCAGCCTGGCCTACCCTGGCCTCCGCTCAAGGCTACAAAGAATCCATTATAGAAGATAAATAAATCCCAGATACCAGGGCCTCTGCTTGGGTTGCCAGGGGGCATGGCCAGCCTGCAAACCACCACAGGCCCCTCACCCAGGCTGCCCCACACCCCACGGGAACCCCACCCTGATCCGGGACACCCTTCAGGGCAAACCAGCTGGACCCCACCCATGCACCAGACCTCTATCCTATCTAATAAAAGAGTAATATGCAAATTGACCATCACTCCAACACACGATGGCTGCCCCTATGTGGTCAAAGATGGCTGCCCCCATGTGGACACAAGATGGCCACCACAAGATAGCCAGCAGGGGAGGGCAGTTGGGAGGGACCAGGCCTGCAGGGGAGGGCAGTTAGGGGCAATCAGGCTGGTAGGGGAGCAGTTAGGCATCAATCAGACTGGCAGGGGAGTGGTTAGGGGGTGATCAGGCTGGCAGGCAGAAGCGGTTAGGGGCAATCAGGAAGGCAGGCAGGCGAGCAGTTGGGAGCCAGGAGTCCTGGATTGTGAGAGGGATGTCCCAGATCGGAGAGGGTGCAGGCTGGGCTGAGGGACACCCCTCCCCCCCGTGCACAAATTTCGTGCACTGGGCCTCTAGTTAAGAAATATTTATCAAAACTATGTTTATACAGAATCAAATGTAATTTTTTAAAAAGGCAACTATCCATCAACAGAGCCAGTTAAATACTGGTTAAATAAAAGATGGTGCATTCATACAACAGAATACATATGAAACATTTAAAAGTGAGATAGATGGAATAGACATGCTAATAAATAACTCAAAGGTAGTAATAATAATAAAAAGAAAGCATTTCTTCTGAGTACTAGAAGAATTTTACATATACACACACACACACACACACACACACACACACACACACACACACACACAGCTATGTATAAGCATACATTTTTTTTCTAGGAAAAATTTAGAAAAGTTGTTAACACTAGTTATAGGAGTTTGCCTGGGCTGGAGTAGAGAGGCTTTCACTCTTCATCCTCTAACTTTTGTGCTATTTAAAGTTTCTAACCTTGTACATGAAAGAAAAATCAAGGGTTTTCTGAAAAATGAGATATTGAACCATTTTCTCTTCTGCATTAAAAAAGAAATAAATGTTTTTAGATTTTGCTTATAAGCCAAACATTTTAAATAATTATTTTAGAACTAGAGGCCCAGTGCACGAATTCGTGCACCAGTGGGTTCCATTAGCCTGGCCTGCGGGATCGGGCTGAAACCGGCTCTCAGACATCTCCCTAGGGGTTCTGGATTGTGAGAGGGTGCACGCCAGGCCCAGCGACCCCACCAGTGCACGATCAGGGCTGGGAGAGACACGGGAGGTTGGCCAGACAGGGGGGACTGTGGGAGGGCTCCAGAGTGTGTCCGGCCTGTCTCGCTCAGTCCAATTGGCCGGACTCCAGCAGCAAGCTCACCTACCAGTCGGAGCATCTTCTCCCTGGTGGTCAGTACACGTCATAGTAACTGGTTGACCAGTCGACTGTCTCCCCCTGGGTGGTCAATGCACGTCATAGCAAGCAGTTGAGTGGCCTTAGCATATCTTAGTATATTACACTTTGATTGGTTGAAAGGCCAACCTGATGACTGGACACTTAGCCTATTAGGCTTTTATTATATAGGATTTTTATTTTTTAATTTCATGGCTGGAAATGAGGGCATTGAGTCAGTCTGTCTGCAGGGTTGCTCTCTGCTATTGTCAGCATTGCCAGGTGAGGTAATGCCCACCTCATCCTGTCTTCCTCCTGGGAGGATATGACCACTGGTGGTGTTCTGATTTGAAACCAGGCACACAGTTACAGCTAAATGAACACTACTGGTAATATTGTAAGTGAGAATAAAAATTAAATACTATTAAAATAGCATCTTTCTACCACAAAAGGAACAGCATATATCTCTGTGTATATCTCCCCCCTCCCCCGTCCCCTTTTTGGACCAGGATGATAAATGTCATGCCAAGAAAGTTATCATTATAACCAATCCACTAGGAAATGGAGGAGAATGATTTAATTTTGACAACTAAATGAGCTTTGACAAATGACTTAACTAACACTCAAACCAACTTGCCCTGATAAAAATCGGGCTGTTTTTCCACTTAGATGAGAAAAATTCATCTTCACCCTACCACATAAATGCTAGCAGCCACCCAGGCTCTTCAGTGGCCACTCCACACAGGCCCGCAGGCCCACCTTCCCAGTGGGATCCTCTACCAAATCTCATGCCCTTCCACGCATGGGCCTTTCTCCCAGGACCATACAGCCTCTCTGCTCATGCCCACCTCATGAAATGACTAAACATTTGTAAGTCTCTCTGGGCACCAGGCCCTCCTCCCACTCCCACCCCACAGAGATCCTCTCCCCTCCAGCCTGTCAGGAGTGTTGTTATAGCTAAAGAAGAGAAACAACTTGCCCTGAGGGGAATAAAGGACAGGCAGAGAAGGGAAGGGGGCTCACAGAAGACACTGGATAGGCAGAGTAAAGAGGAGGGAGAAGAGCAGGGAGTCTGAATTCACAGGTCTGGATCCCAACACCTGTCTCCCTTACATTTTAACAACCTCCTGGGAAGCATCTCCCAAGGGCCAGAGGGGGCTTCCTTGCACTGTGAAGTCCAACCAATTCACCACCTTACGCTTCCATTCTGCAGAAGACCCCAAGTCTTGCCTGTATGCTGAGCCCAAAGCATAGGAGAGCTCACAGAGGACACAGCTGCGAGTCAAGCCCTCATGGAGGCGTGGGAGCTCATTGGGCAGAAGAGAGCAGGAACAAGTGTGCATACCTAAGAATCTGCTAGTGTGTGGGCACAAGCTGGAAGCCAGGGCACTATCAGAGATGGGAATTGGAGACTGCCCATCTACATATCCTTTCACCATTGCTACCAAGTCTCCAAGGCTTCCTCTGGCTGCTCCAACTTGGTAAAGTCCCCTTTAAATTATGGCGTCAGTATGGAACACCACACGTGGCATGGTCTAACCTGGGAGCCAGCAGGTAGGCTCTTTGGCACATCTGCTGCAATCCTTCCTTGGGGTAGACAATCACATCACCACCTATGCTGACAGAAAGTTGTGTCTCTATTCATGGAGCTGGTTTTGCATTTATCCCTATTTAACTTTTACAATCAAGTGCAAACACTTGGAATCAGATTAAATACCCAATAAGAGAAAATAATTTATAGTGCATGCAATATACTTTACTGCTTTTAGGAAGGAGGAGGGATAACATTAATGTGGGGGGAAAATGCCTAAGCATCAAACAATAAATATAATGTAGTCCTAGTTGTTTAAAAAACTGTTACATATCTATTTATGTTTATATATACACTAGAGGCCCAGCACACGATTAAATCGTGCGGGTAGGGTCCCTAGGCCTAGCCTCCTGCGATCAGGGCCATCTTCTGCCTGTTCGCCAGTCCCCAGGCCCAATGCTGCCTCCGCTGCCGCCACTGAGCTGCCAGGCTGTTGGGATCACCAGCTCATCCCCAGCCGCTGCTGCTGCTGCTGGGGCTTGAGGCACTGACGAAGGGGAGCAAGGCAGGGGATCCGGGTGCACCAGCGTGCACCAGGCCAAAAGCCTCCAGCAGAGGCTTTTGGCCTGGAGCCGGGGCGGACAACCAGCTCCCCGCCTCCAATGGCAGGGGAGCCGGGTGTCCAGGGTGTCCGAGGCAGCCACCCTCAGCAGCCACCAATCCGGCCGTTGAGAGGCGTGGGAGGGGGGAAGGGGAGGGGCGGGAGTCCCGCCCCTCCGCGCCTCTCAATGGCGGGATATGCCACCCGGAGTCCCGCCCCCCAGCCTCCCACCACCCAATCGTGGGCATAGCGGAGTGATGGTTATTTGCATATTACCTTTTTATTAGGTAGGATAGGAAATATCTGGAAGAGCAAAATTTCCAACTTCTTGGAAAAGGTACTGAAGGGGACTGTACGTTTTATATAGCACTAGGATTATTTCTTCGATGCACACAGTATGTATGTACACACACACACACACACACACACACACACACACACACACACACACACTTCCAGCACTCTAAGGCACACACAGCTTGGAATCCCAGCCCCAATCATCCACTAGTGAAAGCTCCAGGCCAGCACTGTGACCCCTCTATTTCATCTCCCAAAACAGGGTACTGTCCATTCCCTACAGGGCAGTGGTGGGATTTGTGTGAATTTATGCACATTGTCTAGTACATAGCAAACACTCTAGATATAACAGCTGTTTCTGTGACTATAAATTTTATTGCTGTGGCAGGCAGAGCAATGGTCCCTGAGAGGTATACAGGTCCTCACCCCTGGAACCTGTGGTATGTTATGATACACAAGGGGGAATTAAAGTTGTAGACAGCATTAAAGTTGCTTATCAGCTAACCTTAAAAGTGGAAATATTTTGTATTATCTGGGTGGGCCCAATGTTACCACAAGAGTCCTTAAATAGGGAAGAGGCAGCAGAAGAGTCAGAATCAGAAAGAGCATCAAGAAAAAGACTGGATTAGCCACTGCTGATCTTGAAGATGGAGGAAGGGGCCACCTTCCAAAGAATGCAGGCGGCCTCTAGAAGCTGGAAAAGGCAAAAAAGGAATTCTCCCTTACAGCTCCAGGAGGAACTTAGCCCTGGGACACCTTGATTTTAGCCCAGTGAGACTCATTTCAGAATTCTGACCTCCAGAATGATAAGAGAATAAATGTATGTTGCTTTAAGCTACTAAGTCAGTAGCATCACAAACTTAGTGGTAATTTGTTATACAATCAATAGGAACAGGAATAGGAAATTAATATAATTGCCATAATAATATAGTTTATTTCATTAAGCTTCTTACCATCATTCTAGTCTATCAAGATCCAGTAATGAGATAAAAGGCCATGTTCCAGTATACAGTATTGAGGTAAAAAATAGGATATATATATAAAAAAAAAGAAAAAATTAAGAGAGAAATCCTGACACAGGGAGAAAGGCAGCTAGGAAGTGGCCAGAAGAGCTGTCCAGGGGTCTCTAGACCAGCTCTAGCACACTCAGACTCAGGGCGATAACAAGAGCTGGGACTGCTCTTCCGAGGAGCCAACCCCACCAGTGAACGTCACTTGGGGAAGACAACCCCTGAAGCCACAGAAAGCCACGGACGGCAATTGCATGGTGGGAAAGGACGCAGAGCCATGGTCCAGGCCCCAACCCAACAGGAACCACAGGGTGCTCAGATCTCATCTCCACAGGGGATCCCGATATTTTTGTCATTTCTGACTTAATCCTCACAATGACTCCATGAAAAGGAAAAAAAGGTCAGGTCATCTCTACTCCCTCTGAGAGATGAGGAAAGTAAAGGTCATAGAAGTGAAAGAACCATGACCACACAGCAAGCAGCAGCCAGGCCTGGATTTGAACCATGGCTGTGCTCTTGGGTTCCCAATGCCCTTTCCAAGCCTGCCAGTGTGTCATGTGTCCATGGATATCATAACATTTTGTCTTCTCAATGTGCCAGAAAACAGTGGTGACTCAGATTGGCACAAGAGAGCAAGAGGAGCTGATCCAGCGACATGCCCCTCTGCCACAAAGGTAGTAGATGATTTCTAGAACCCTGCATCACCACATCTGGCCAAACATTGCCCTAAACTGCAGGATCCCCACTCCCTGCATGGGAGTACACAGGATGTACCCCTCTCCTGCCCCAGGTTCTTCTGACCACCCCAGCTACTGGATTCCAGTGAGACATGTCCCACCAGCATCTACCAAGTATTTGGAGAAGTCAGCTGGGTTGACCAGGAGCTAATCGATAAGTCTTTTCAGCAAAATTGAGGCAAGCACTTGGTTTAAACCCAAGATCTGGGAATGTGATAGGATTAGTTTCACAGAGCTAGCTAGAAAAAAAAATTTATAACTTTATATGTTATGTCTACGTATTATATGTTGTTTTATAGATTTGCAGTTTCAATTCTTTAAAAACGCATTATTTTACAGCATGAATGAGTCAGAGGGAATGAGGCTTACAATCTGAGCACAGAAAATAGGGTAGTCATACATATGAAATCCTCCTATGAGGCCATTAGAGAAATAAAAATGAGGCAGGAAGCTCTGGGATACATCGAGTAATTGTGAACTCAAGATTACCTTGAGGTCATGGCGGCTATCATGCCAAGTTTCCCAACATCAGTTGCTTTCCTCCCTGACGCAGCCTCCATCCACCTGAAGTTTGGAAGGTTCTTTACCACCCTCTCTTCCCATGAATAAAACCAGAGCAGAGTCCTCAATCCAAAAACAAAGATGGAGGCATTAGCAAAACCAAGTCTCCAGAAAGTAGCTCCAGGAAGTTTTTTTCCCCCCTAAAATAATTCTCAGAAAGCTATCATCAAACCTAGGGGTAATCAAGAGAAGGGAAAGCATATATCCTAAGCAGCTACTATGTGCTAGATTTCCAATTTATCCCAAGCTATCCCTCCCTTGGGGGATCAAGTGCCTTTACTACGTGTCTCTCCCCTACCCAGTCCCTGACCACTCCTCCCAGACCCTGGATCCAATAGTAAGGCCCAAGCTGCATGTCCTTATTTCACTGTGTTGCTCCTCCCTGGTGCTCACCTCTGGTCTCCCAGGAAGAATGAGCTCACAGAGGTTGGAGCAGAGGCCAGCGCCATGCTACCACCTCAGCAAGGGGGTCACCATCACCTGGGTAGATTGCTTGCTTTATTTCTTTTACAGAAAAGACTGCAGAAACTTTTCCAAATTTCTGGGGCCCAACGAGATCCCCTCACCTGGGTGAAGCAGAACATGAGGTGCAGCTTTCGTGACCAGAGGCACTGAAGGGGACTTTTAGCCAATGCACACTGCCAGAGTGCTGCCTGCAAGGTAACAGTGTCAACTGGTGGTGAGAGGCCAGGGGAAGAAAGGGGTGGATGCGTGTAGGTGGAGAGGCAGAAGATGAAGTGCCTACACAAATGCTCCTGACAGAAGAGGGAGTACAGGTGCCACAGGTCATGTATGGCCAGCAGGAGGCAAAGGTGTCTGAGGAAACATGAAAATTCCATTTGCCGTGGCAGTGGAGTAAGGCAGGGCACATCAGGATGGCCTTGAATGCTAGACTTTGGGGTGTTGTACAGAAAAGACCAGGGAGTTTTCTGGATGCCCAGGCAAAGGTCAGAGGGGCATTCTATAGTGTCGGCCACAAGGGACACTCAGCTAAGACTCCCACCCTCCCCTTGCCTCTGCCCTACCTTTCTCCCTACAGAAGAGTGGGAGGCCTGATCCAGCTGGTTATATTTCAAGATTCTTATGTAGACTACACTTTCCAGGGGTGAGGCCAGCCATCCCAGTGTGCCCACAAGGCCTGCCCCTCAGAGGAGACGTAGCCATCTGATGCCCTGCCAGGACCCTGTCCCCCAGAGGCAGCCAGGATAGCTCAGCCCTAGGGACCAGAGCCACCTCACCTTCTACTTGTCTGTCTTTCCTCCTCTTCTGAGCTGACAAAGGTGCTCCATTAGGTGGGAAAGGCAGAGCCTGCCCCACAGGCCAGTGCACACCTAAGAGCTGAGAAGCAAGTGCTGGGGCCTGCTTTTGGCTTGCTTTCCTCCTATTCCCCACTTTCACACTTTCCCTGGGGACTCTGTGGGCAGGAGAATGGCAGGGCTGAGAAAGATCTGAGAACTTCTTGGGTTCCCACCACCCCACTGAGACTGTGCACCAATAGAGAAGGCAGGCTCTACTGCAGGGTGGTTCCTGCTGCATCCTGGGGTGCCTGCTGGATTGTTGCCTTCGAATCTACTAATTAACACAGGATTCTGACAGGGAGCAACCCGGGACCATCTGACTTCATCTTCCCACCCCAATCTCAGCCCCAAGGAATATTTTTTAAAAAGACTAGTGACTTTAGAAAGGCCATATTAAGTGGTTTGGAATTGTTTACTTTGTAAACAAACCAATGGCAATAATTTATGCTGAACTTTTAATAAGATGCACATCGTATTAGGTCTACATTTTTGCCAAAAAAGAAAAAAAAGGTAGGAGGAAATACAGAGAGAGAGAGAAAAATGCCTTGAAGTAAAGATCACAAAAGGGGTTTCCTGTTATGAGATACGGATGCATTTCCTTGACCAAAAACAGACTGATCAAAATGCCAAATCAAAAATTAAGGAAACTACAAACAGGTGACAGATTCAAATTTGCTTCCTTTGCAGCCCAGATCCCAGGAGGTAGCCTGGGGGCCCTCCAGCTCTTGTAGTTGGCAAGTGCTTTGCCATCACCACAGGCAGCACGGAGGGGCTGCTCACTTCTGCCAGTGCCAAGCAGAAAGCATCTTGGGGGCCTGGACTCTGTTGCAGCTTTATGAATCAGCCCCCTTTTGTGTCACTTGAGTCTGGATGACCAAATAAAACAAATCCACCCGACTGAGCACATTCCAGTGCTGGACAACAAACATAGGCTCTAGCCAGCAAACACTCTGCATCAGTCTCTGCTGGCACAACCACAGACATCCTCCCAGGCATCACAGGGACAGCTCTCCATTATGGGCACAAAAGAGGCCTAGAGGTACACATGAGAGGCTATTTCTTGGTCAAAAATGGCAGCAATAGGCAATGGAGTGATTGTTTTTGCTTTTGTTTTGTAACAATTGTGATTCAAACAAAAAGGTCAAATACCACAGAATAGTCTTTGCTATTCCATTGTTCTGGGTCTTTGCACATGCTGTTGCCTCTGATGGGAATGCCCTTCCCTCTCTTTTCCACCTAGTAACCTCCTGTTTGTCTTTTAGGCACAGGTCATATGTTCCTTTCCTCTCAGGGCCCTCCACATCTCCAAGAAAGCCAAGCAGTCCTTTCCTCCCAGCCCCGCTTCTCCTGAGTATGCTCCCAACGTTCAGGTGCTATCCTTCCAGGTGCTCTCTCTCCCATAGATCATGTGCTCTGATCATGTGACAGAGCCAGTGTCTAACTTACGTCTGGGCCCCTAGCACTCAGCCCAGGGGAGGCACTCGGCGCAATTGCTAAAGACTCACCCTCTGTGCCTAGCAGAGAATTGACTTGTCATTTCTAGAGGCCCAACACTTGACTTTTTTTTAATCCTCATCCAAGGATATGTTTAGAGAGAAGAAGGGGGGAGGGGAGAGATAGGGAGAGTGAAAGAGAGAGAAACATCAACGTGAGAGAGAAACATTGAGTGGTTGCCTCCCATACGCAACCTGACAGGGATCGAACCCACAACTTAGGTATGTGCCCTGACTGGGAATCAAACCCACAACCTTTTGAAGCATAGGACAACACTCCAATCAACTGAACCACTCAGCCAGGGTGCACCTGACATTTTTTAAGTTTCAGATATGACTGGACTGAATTCACTTTTCCCTTCTAAGTTCCTCTTCCTAGAACAAACTTTCAGGAAGATGCAGGTCTTCCTTTGTGCACTTCAAATGTCAGGCCTCAGTGAAGCCAGCAAACTCTATTCCTGGCAATCTTAAGGGGCAGAATGGAGAGAATGTCCTCCTGTCTGGGCCTGGGGGAACCCTCTTGAAAGGACTGTCTGTTCAGCAAGCATCCCACTAAAGCACCCTGGCAGGGACCACTGATGGCTCTCCATTCCCAGCATCTCCTGCGAGCACTGGCACAGCCAGTCTACAGGAGTCCTGGCTCTGCACGGACTGATCCTGAGGCCAAGGGCACAGCCACAGCAACCTTCTCACCAGTAGCAGAACACATATTCTGACTCTAGCCCAAATGGAAGCAGCTACCTGTGCAGGTAAGTGTTCCTAAATTCTCTGAGTACTACTAAAACTAAAGATATCTACCATTTACAAAGCCAAGACTATGAAGAAAGGCATTTTATACATATCTCATTTAATAACTCTTCCAACAATCCCATGGGGAAGGTATGCCATTCATCGATTTAAAAAGTTTACTGAGGCTCAGGAAAGTAAGGTCACTTGTCCAAGGTCACAGAGCCAGAAAGTGACAGAGGTGGTGTTTTAAAGCACCACTTTCTGACTCTGAGACCCTCTGATTCTATAAGAGAGGTTTGAAAAGGCTGCAGCAAATACAAATGCCTACTAGAAGCAGACAGACACAGAACTAGAGAAGGAAGGAGAGATCTCCTCACAGGAACCTTCTCTACTCTGAGCTGATCCCCTATACAACCACTACTCCCCTTTCCTAGGCCACCAGCACCTGCCATTCATTGCCTGCCTCTCTACATTCCTAGTCACTGCATAGGCCATAAAGAAATTATCAACACATTTCAGAGGACAGCAGAATGAAACCATAAGTCAACAAGAAAAAGTTAATTAGAAAATTCTCAAATATTTGAAAATGAAGCAACACATTTATAAATAACTCACATGTCAAATAAGAAACGACAATAAAATTTCTTAAATAGTTTTAACCAAATGATAATTTAAATATATGACATAATTAGATAAAACTAAAGTAGCACTTAGAGGAAAATTTGTAGTTCTATTGGGTTGATAATTAAGGACCTAAGCTTTCATCTCAAGAAGCTAAATAAAGAACAGCAGAGTAAACCCAAAGAAAATAGAATTGTTATTTTTTAAATAAAGAGGAGAAATCAGTGGAATAGACACAATGAACAATAATAAAACTCAACAAAGGCAGTAATTTTAAAAAGATTAATAAAATTGATAAACACCTAGAAAAACTGATCAAGAAATAGAGATTAAAAAAATAAAAATTATCAATTTCAGAAATAAATGAATATCACTACAGATTCCAAAAACATCCTATCTAATAAAAAGATAATATGCAAATTGACCATCACTCCAACACACAAGATGGCTGCCCCCATGTGGTCAAAGATGATTGCCCCCATGTGGACACAAGATGGCCGCCACAAGATGGCCAGCAGGGAAGGGCAGTTGGGAGGGACCAGGTCTGCAAGGGAGGGCAGTTGTGGGCGATCAGGCCAGCAGGGGAGGGCAGTTGGGAGGGACCAGGCCTGCAAGGGAGGGCAGTTGGGGGTGATCAAGCCTGCAGGGGAGGGCAGTTAGGGGTGACCAGACCGGCAGAAGAGGGAAGTTGGGGGCAAACAGGCTGGCAGGGGAGCAGTTAGGCATCAATCAGGCTGGCAGGGGAGTGGTTAGGGGGTGATCAGGCTGGCAGGCAGAAGCGGTTAGGGGCAATCAGGAAGGCAGGCAGGCAGGCGAGCAGTTGGGAGCCAGCAGTCCTGGATTGTGAGAGGGATGTCTGACTGCCCATTTAGGCCCAATCCAGGTAGGGCCTAAACGGGCAGTTGGACATCCCTCGAAGGGTCCCAGATTGAAGAGGGTGCAGGCTGGGCTGAGAGACCACCGCCCCCCCCCCCCCCCCGTGCACGAATTTCGTGCACCGGGCCTCTAGTTAAAATATAATAAGAAATTATTATTTTATGCAATAAATAGACAAAACTCAGTTAATTCCTTGTAAAAAAGTAGCAAAACAGATACAAAAAGAAATAAAAATCTAAATAGTCACATATATATGTAATTAAATTGATAATTAAAAGACTTCTCATAAAGATAACTACAGGCCTTCATAGCTTCACTGGTGAATTATTCCAAACTTTTAAGCGATATAATAGCAACTTTATATAAATTCTTCCAGAGAATAAAAGAAAGTAGAAACTTCTCAACTCTTTTTATGAGGCCAGAAAAATGTTAATACTAAAATATGACCTGAGTATTATAAAAAAGGACAATTATGGAGCAATGTATCTGATTAACATAGACCAAAAAATGCTAAATAAAATGTTAGCCAATCAAACCCAGCAATATATAAAAAGGACAATATTCACCAAATAGGATTAATTCTAGGAATGGCAAGGTGGATTTGACATTCCAATATCAATAAATGTAATTCACTACCTTAACAGAATAAAAACGAAAACCTATATGGTCATCTCAATAAAAGCAGAAAAAACATTTTAGCAAATTCAATACTCATTGATGATTTTAAAAAACACAACACATTCAGCAAAATTGAATAGAAAGGAATGTCCTCAATCTGAAAGGATATACACGAAAAACCCCATGGCTAAGATAATATTTAATGATGTTATAGTAAACACTTTCCCAGGAACATCAGGAACAAGACAATGAGTGATATCTGTTCTCTCCACTTCTACTGAACAATGTACTAGAGTGCTCAGCAAGTGAATTAAGGCAAGAACAAAAAGGTAAAAATGGCAAGATCTGGCTGTGCCAACTCTGCATCTCTCTATAGCTGAGGTGAGCATAGTGCTTCTTTGGTACATCCAGGTCTCCATTACTTACACAGGGCCAGAAGTATAATCCTTCCTACATGCTCTGTCCCCCCAAAAGGCACCTGAGTTTGTGATCTAACTCAAGACGTGTATCTAGGAAAAACTCTGGAAGGCACTGAGAATGTGCAGAATGCAGAAAGAAAGTCGGGGATGTGATGGTGGCCTCTAGGTCCTTGTGAAGTAGTTCTTATACAGGGAAAACATCCACACTCGAACTGCTGCAGGGGCCAGCATTTGGGCCATTCAGGAAAAATTCCAGAGGCTGACTGGTGTTCCCAAGAGAAAATGGCAGCCAGAGGGCCCAAATGGCCACAGCACAGCTGCCTCGAGGGAAAATGTGAAGGAATGTATTGAGGAGCACTGGCAAGGAAGCTAGCCACATCCCCGCCACCCATTCCCATTACCACACTCTGACCTCTGACTTCTGCAGGTTGCTACAACAATTGAACAAGCCACCATTTCAAGGACAATCACAATCACCTTCCCTGAATAGCCCCATGCACTCAGGTACAAATGGACCCAAGAAAAACTGCAAATGTTTCAAATAGGAAATCCTTTGACTGCAAATAACTTCTTAAACCTCTGGGAAATGACTGGGCTGTCTGCGATGACCTAGTCCACAAGCACAGACTTAAGTTGTCAACTTAGGATCTGACAACTAAGCTGCTCTTCTCACAGAAATTCTTTGTATGATGGGGCAGAACACTTCCATCTGGAGACTTCTGTTGGTGAAATAAATACCTGCACCAGAGAAGTATAACATAAAGACCTTCCACTCCAACCCCAATGCACCAGCAGATCGCCATATCCTGTGAGCACTTCCTGAAGCCAGTGGCCACAGTATACCCCAAATCCTGGGGCTCAGGGGTGCATATTGTTCAACAAGGGGTTCCTAATCCCTGCTCTGGGCCTGGCCCCATGCTGTGGTCCCAGAGATGAGTCACCTCAGGGATAAACCCAACCATATCCCACTCATGTGCAGATCATTGTTAAATAGAGGCAGTCTATTGCTCTGATATATATATATATATATGACTTATGTCTCCCAGGATTAGAAAATAATGAAAAGGACACTGGTGGGTAGTCAGGAGACCCAGATTCAAGTTCCTGTTTAGCACCTTAATGATCTTAAGCAAAACATCATTCACCAGAGCCTTGATTTTTGTCTTTGAACTATCTACCAAAGCCATCTCCCAGTGATCCTGTGAAAATGTTTAACAAACCAAAATTCACTTACCCAAAGTAATTGAAAAAACACTGTGGTCCTAGCTGGTTTGGCTCAGTGGATAATGTGTCAGCCTATGGACCGAAGGGTCCCATGTTTGATTCCGGTCAAGGGCACATGCCTGGGTTGCAGGCTCAATCCCCAGTAGGGGATGTGCAGGAGGCAGCCGGTCGATGATTCTCTCTCATCATTGATGTTTCTATCTCTCTCTCCCTCTCCCTTCTTCTCTAAAATAAAAAAAAAATATATTTTAAAACAAAACAAAACAAAACAAAAACACACACACACAAAACCACTGTGTCATGAATTTACTTTGAGACAAGAAACAGAAAAGCCAAGCAGAAGATCAAAGCAACAGAAGTGTCTGTCACTAGAAGAGCTGTAAAATGAATGAAGGTGCATCTGTACTGTCACTATGGCAGCAGTAAAAGGAAAAAAGGCAGAGTTGTCTGTTCTCATATAGAAGTACCATATGACACAGAGAGAGTTTTTGTGGGGGAAATAAGTATAAAACAATGTGTATATTATAGTATCAATAACGAAGTAAAAACAGGGGGTAGGGAGTGTCCATATTATGCTTAAATGTGCACAAACTATTTCTGGAAAGACACTACAAATAGTATTAGTGTGGGAAACATTCTTTACATCTTTTGTATAGTTTGGATTTTTTTCTGACCATGAGAATGTTGCACCAACTTTTTCATCTATTAAAAATTAAGTTAAATGTTGTAGTTAGTGAATCCCCACTGGCCCCTGGATGCCTCTGGCTTATCAGCTGACTTTCCCAGAGAGCACCTGTTAGGGCCTGACCCCAGGGTGCCTGCCAACTACACCTCTCCACATTATCCCTTTTCCTTTTCTCTACAGCTAGCCTTGCTTTCCACAGCAGTAACTCCAGTGCGTGCTGAGGCCCTAAGGCAGCCAAAGCTAGTATGAAGAGAGGTGCAATTGTTAAATGGTGTCCACCCGCTCCCCAGCCTCCTCATCTCTCCCCATTAATGTGACTTGTCCAGGTTTCCCAGGGCTCCCAGGCTCCATTCCTGATCTCACTCCTTCCCTACACTGTGCAAGGCCTCTGGGCAACCTTTCCATGGCAGCTCCTGGCAGCACCTGCCCCCTCTCATTTGCATCTCTATGAACCCTTCCTTCCAACCTCACCTCCTCAGCTGGCAGGCAAGAAGGGACACCATTTCACCAGTTTACCTACTAAATTAGCTCTCAGGGTTTACTCCTCAAAATGTCTGTGTGAACAGCAACCTTCCTGCTGCCACAGATCAGGGGCTCAGCAACTTGTGGGAAACCACAATCAAAAACAACCCTAGAGCATCTGTAGTATCAGAAAGTGAAAAAGAGCCCTGGCCATTGTGTTCAGTGGTTAGAGCATCAGCCCGCAATTGCTGGTCAAGGGCACGTACCAGGGTTGCAGGTTAGATCCCTGGCCCCAGTTGAGAGGCATGCGGGAAGGCAACCGATCAATGTGTCTCCCTCACATCCATGTTTCTCTCTTCTCTTCCCCGCTCCCTCTCCTCCTCCCTCCATCCCTCCCTCCCTTCCACTTACTCTTTCACTGGAAAAAATATCCTCAGGTGAGGATTAACAAAACATAACACAAAAAGGAAAGTAGAAAAGAGCTCAAAAGGCAAAAGGATGGGGGCATGCCAAGGGGACATAGGAGCCAGCCTGAAAGAGCTCCTGGTAGCTAAGGTTGGAACAATTTGAGTCAGAAAATACTAGTAGTACTGGATTATAACCCACAGTATAAGATACATACCTATGGTCCACACTTGTAAACATAAATGACTGAATAAATTAACAGGGAGAAGAGACAAATCTCCAGTAAGGAAGAATCCCAAATAATTTGTGTAAATACTCCTCTCTCAAGGAGGTGCAGCTTCACTCCCTCCCCCCATGTCTGTCCCAAAGGAGACAGCTGGTATGTGAGCAAGAGCATAAGGCAAGGGTGTAAAATGGCTATGGGAATGTACATCAAGAAAATAAAGGATAAATGCACTGTAATCAAGTCCTAATGGAAACCACACTGCAGTAAGAATTCATGAATGAAAACTGCCCACATCAGCAAAAGTAAACCTCACATCACAATGTTGAATGAAAAGAGCAAGCTTAGAGTAGGAAGTATAGAAGATGTTACACTTACACACAGCTTTCAAACATGTAAAACAATGGTATATATTATTTGTGAATACAAACGGATGTGGGGGACCTATCTTATATCAAATTCCAGATAGGGGGAAAAAACTAGCAGAGCAAGCTGGTGAGTTCATGGATATTATCAAGTTCTCTTTTTAAATAATTTTTTTAAATTTTGAAGTGTGTTGCTAAACTAACATGAAGT
Source organism: Cnephaeus nilssonii (assembly GCF_951640355.1). Taxonomy (NCBI): domain Eukaryota; kingdom Metazoa; phylum Chordata; class Mammalia; order Chiroptera; family Vespertilionidae; genus Cnephaeus; species Cnephaeus nilssonii. The sequence goes on along the minus strand of NC_137082.1, from coordinate 66,047,717 downwards.
ACAGGACAGTACAGGTGATAGAAAGAGGTACTACACAAGTTTGGGAAGGGTTATGAAAGGAATGGGTGAATGGCCAAATGCAGGGTACTTTTCAGGACAATGTGAACTGACCCTGAGGCTGGACAGAAGCTGGCTCAGTGTGTGTGTGCTGGGGTGGCTGGGCTGGTGTCCACATGGTTGAGGAAACCATGCTAACTTTTTAGAATGGGCTGCAGGTTGGGAAGGAATAGGTGAGCACACAGGGTGGGGAGAGGGCGGGACAGGGAAAGTGGACAGTGAGGAGGAGGAGGAGGAGGGAAAGGACATGAGAGCCAGCATTTAAGGCTTTGGTCTCCCACTCTCTCCCACCTCTCTGGCCAGTCCTCCTCTTTCCAGGCTGGTCCCCCTATGCCCAATCATTATTTGTCACAGTTCTTAAAAATGCAAGGCCTTTTCCTCTTTTTAAACTTGCCAGCTGATATCATCCTGCCCCACCATTTCAGTAACCAGCAATCAGTAGATGATATCCCACTCTGGTCATTGTCTACGGAGCACTGTGCTCTCCACCCTGTTTCATGGGCATCACAGCCCCTGGACCAGGTGCACCCTCTTCCCTGCACACTTTCTCTTATTGCATCCTCCACCCTTCTGACATGCAAACTCAAAATCCAGGAGTCACTCTCACCCTTCCTCCTTTCTCTCTCCCCGTGCCCATACATCACAAAACCTTATAGCTAGGTTATCTCAAACCTGGGCTGTTCTCTCCCAATGCCACCCTAGACTAAACGATCACCTCCCTTGCCTGGACCCAGTCAGCTCCCTGCACTCACTCTGGCCCCCACTAATCAGATCTCTACCAGGCCAGGGTGGTTACTCCCCTACTTTCCCTTCATCCCCCCACCCTTGTTTAAAACCTTTCAGTGCTTCCCCTTGTCCTGGGAGCAAAGGCAAATGGGAAGAGGTTTCCCATTCATTAGGCAACACTAAGAGTGCCCAGGAGCCCACTTGGACCCTTTGCTCACATCCTGGCCTCTGTGAGGCTCCTGTAACTAGGGAAGGAGCCCTGGTGGCCTGCACAGTGCCAGGGAATCCTCCCACTGGGCAGGCTACCACAGCCCTCTAGGCCCTGCTGGCATGGAGCTATTTAGAGGAGCAAGCAAACCATACACTCAGACAGCTCCAATCCTACAATATCAAGTGGTTCATCAAAATGAGCTGAGTCATCAAGAAAAGATGAAATTATATGCAGTATTCTAGGAAGAATTGTGTAGTTCAGAGAAAGAGAGGAGTATAAAATATATTTTAGAATAATTCCCAAACTCAGATAAAACAATTAACTCTGTGTTTACAGTCAGTTTCATGATTATATGATCTCTATTTATTGAAAAGGAACGATGTCCAGGCTGCATGGGAGTGGAGGGTGGAGGGCACACCGCAGCATACACAATATGATGCCACTAATGTCCCAGGGCATGTGTCAGTCTATGCACTCACTAGAGCTGTCTGTGGGGGGTGTGACAAAGCATGGCAGTGCTGCTCTCCAGGAGGCAGGACTGGGGGTCATTTTACATCCTTTTCAGTAGTACTGAATTTTTAATTATAAGAATTTTTTTAATCTGAAAAAAATGTTAAATTGTGAATCTCCCCCTTCCCATCTGGGGAGAACTGACACTTTCTCCAAATCTCCAAATATGGACACTGTTGGTCTAGGACTAGAAATAGAGTAGGGGTTCCAGCAGGCCAGGGGTGATAGCAGCATCACATAGATGTCATCAGCCCAGGGTACCCAGCTTGCTTCCCTGGCCAGGTTTCTACAGTGGCCCCTGAGTCCTACACTTTGTGTAGCATTGCCAAGAAAGAGGGACTGGATATAAGCTCAAAGGATGGTGACTTAGAGCTGCCCACAGCCCCCACAAGGAGAAAGACTGCCTGAGGGTGAAGCCACTTGGGGCAGAGCTAAGTAAAGAAATGGAAGAAGACCGTCCTGACAGCCTTCAAACTCTAGAATCAACCAATCACACTAAAAGCAGTAGGACCCTGACCTGCACTTATATAAAGCAAATAAATACCCTTTTGTTACATATTTTTACCTGAGTTGGTCAAACATCAATGAGCTAACATACCTATCCCTCTGGTATAGTGTCCTCTTTAGGGAGATGCTGAGCTAGACCAGTACCTCCAAGCTGCTGGCCTGGGATAGACAGAAAAGAGAGTAACCTTAACCACTGCCCCTCTGAGTGCCTCTCAGTAGCAATGGGCCCAGGGGGCAAGGAAGAGTTACGAGAGTCAGCTCCAGAAAGGCTTTCTGAGCAGCCCTGTGTACACGCAGCTTTTCAGAAGAAATTCACTGCAGGTCTTCTGGCAGAAAGTACCCAAGTGCATCCAAAAAAGAGGGTCACTCACTCAAACAGGAACCATGGGTAGAGGCCCACATTCTATTCCCTTGTCCTGTGCTAACAGCAGACAGCATGGCTTGCCTCCCAGAGCCATCACCCTCCTTTGGCATGAAGCCCTCACAGCAGCTTGTGAGGTGGATGAGCCGGCCCCAGCATAGGAAGGAAGCCTTGTCCCAAAGCAAGAGGTCCATAGACACCATGGCAGAGCCAAGATTCCACTCCAGCCAGCCTAATCCCAAAGCTCCATCAAACCCACTAGGTTGCCACCCCCAAGAGGTAACAACCCTTTGTTTCTTCCTACCTGAAATCCTACCACTGCTAACACCTAGAGGATGAAATCATCAAGCTACAAGTCCCAGTGAAAGAGGCAGCTTCCCCAGACCCCACTCATGAGCCATGTGCTTTTAGGGCTCTGGACTATTCTCCACAGATTCTGCATGTGCATGTGTGCACGTGCCCTGGCAAGCAGCTCAAACGCGTGTCAACATGTGGGTCTGCTTTCAATTGCGCTGGAACAATCCTACCTGATAAACAAAAACAGATCCAAAATAACCTTTGGCAAGCAGCATATTTTTAAAAGAAAGAGAAGGTCCGAATGAACTGGCAAGAGTAAATGCTTAAGCAAACAAACTGGGTCCAGCCAAACATCCATTATGCACATCAAAAGCCCTTTAGAGGGCTCCTTGTGAACCGAGGCCAGCAATGGGGAGGAGGTTGAAGCCGATGCACTCCTGGCCTAAAATGGGACAGGCCACCCACTTCCCGCCATTAGTTGCTGGCATTTCATTCAGGTTATAGGATCAAACCACCAGTCAGGGCCAAGAGGCCAAAACTGCTCACAGCAAGAGAAGGCAGGGCCCTTTCCCTCCCCTCCAGCCAGGTGCTCGTGCTCCCGAAAGTTCCCTTCAATGGGCTCTGCTGGACAGGTGGCAGTGAGGGTAAGTGGGCAGCATGGGGCTCTGTCTTGGGAGAGTGTCAGAGTTCCTGCTCGGTGAAATAGCCAAGTTTCCAAGACATTCCTATCAAAGACCCATCCGAGCCCAAGGGCCAAGACAGAGCCAGATCTGCACCTGCCTGCTATGGACCCACTGCCACCACTAACTCAAAGGAACTCGAGTGCTTCCTACCCCACCCTGAACTACAAAGTGCTGAAGATCACAGAGCTGAAGTTGCAGCCCAGGGCCCCACTGCAAGTGATAAGGCACAAAGCCCCAGCTGGGCCCTCAGAATACGCAACTGCCTCTTGCGGAGGCTACTTACTTGTCCCTAAACAGTTTCACAAGCCAGGCCACCAAGAGCACCTCGTCACTAATCAGAAGGGGGCTCCAGAGGGAACATGCTGGTGTCAGACTCTGAACCACCAGCTCTGCCTTTCCTGGTCCATTCTAGAAGACACAGACCCACCCCTGCCCACTCCTCTCCATCCAGATATTTCCACACTATGAGAGCTTCCAGCCGTCTGGTCCAAACCCCCCGTGCCTGGCTTCCTGAGGTCTGGAACCTCCAAAGAGGCTGGGCCTTTCATTGTCTCACCCATGCTTCCCCACTCCAACACACACAATTCACATCTGTCCACAAAGTACAGTTTGGGAACTCGTATCAGAACTGGGCTGGAGTCTACCACAGAATGCAGGCCACATTATACCAAACCCCTCCCTCTCTCAGGGCCTCACAGGTTCAGCTAAGGTCAAGGATGACCTAGGAGGTCTACAGGGTTCAAGCATTGCTGGCAGGAACAGGGTAACTCCTAGGGACTCCCAGAGCAGTGAAGAAAGCTGGGACATGGAGGGCTCAAATCAGGGGATGGCTCCAAGGACGTTGTAAACTGTTACAGGCTCACAAAAGAGGGACACAGGCCAGGTGGAGAGCATACACATTTTGGAGCCAGATCTACATCTAAAATATGTGACCCTGGACAAAGAACTTTACTTCTCTGGGCCTTGGTTTCTCCTCACCTGTTAAATGGGGAATTGCATCTTTCATGGGTCATGAAGAAGAAACAGAAAAGAACCTGCTATGAAACCAAGAGAGAGCAGGCTTTTGATAAACAGAAGCTTATCATTGTTATTTATCACCATGCAAAGGCCAGTTTGTCAAGGCTGAGGCTGAGTTGGTGAATGAAAGTCGAGTATCTGTCTTCCCAGAATATTATCAGGAAAGATGGCAGCCTCTATAAAAAGGACAAGAGTATTTATATAAGCTAAAGTGTAGAAGGCAATGGAGCAGCAAGAAGAAAAGATTCCCCAACAACAGGCCTCATATGCTTCTCTGTGAGGTTAAGTGTGGAGAGAGAGGAGTGAGGGGAGAGAAAGAGAGTTGAAACTTGAGAAAAATGAGTAAAAATAGCTGCTAAGAGAATGAAAGGCAAAGAGCATGCACAGCAGGCCAGAGGAAAGGGCTGGGCAGAGACAATAGGCAAAGGGCAGGGGTGCCAGGGGCTACTCTGCAGGGCGGGAACAGGGCCCACTCCAGCTTTCTGAAGAGGAGGTGGCCTTGCAGCACCACAGTGCCAGGCCAGATCTGAAACTCCCCACATAGAGCCTCCCCAGCAGAGAACTGCTTCCCAGAGCACAGGGGAGGTGAGAGAGAAGCAGGAAAGGGTAAAACCAAAGTTGCTCTTTCTCTGGTTCTTTGCATTTTTTCCATCATAATTTTTTCAAGCCACACAAGAAACAGATGAATACAAACTTGTTGTGAAAGATCTGCATACCAATTCCACAGACTAAAACATGAAAGCTCTGTTTCAGCCCCTAAGTTCCACTTTCCTTCAGTTCCCCAAGATGGAACCACAGTTCAGTTTGCTGTGTCTCCTTTCAGATCTTTACTGACACATTTATATACAAATATATGTACACAGTTTTCCTACATAAAGGTGACCAAATCATGCATGTCATCCTGAGACTTGCTTTTGTGCTTAACAATATACTAGTACGTATCCCATTTATTCAGAAAATATTTACTAAGGGCCTAGGAACGAGATTGACAAGAAGAATCTCTGCCCTCATGAATCTGGCGATCCTAGCGGTAGTCTTTCCACCTACATCTACATCATCCTTTTCAACAGCTGCATGGTGCTATAATTTATATAGCCAGCCCCTGGCACTGCACACAGAGCTTGTCTCCATTTGTTCAAGCATAAACAGCACTGCGGCAGACACCCCATGCTCATCTCCTTGGGTTACTGCACTTGGGACAGGCAGAGAAAACAGACTCAGTAATCAGTCCTCCCAGGAAGCAAGAAAGACACACGTTTCATGACCCAAACTCTCAACCAGACACATGCTGGCAGAGGGCACCCTGTCCCCCAGCAGACTGTACCTGAGGGGGGCAGTGCACAATGACTTCTGAACCTGGAACTCGAATTTACATCCCAGCTCTGTCTCCTACTAGTCATGCGACCCTGGGCAAGTCACACCTCCCTTCTGACCCTATGGCCACCTCCTTCCTAAGAAAAATGTCTCCCACACACTCAGCCCTGCTTAGTGCCTCACGGCGGAAGTGGTGAGTCCAGGAAGAGCCCCTGAAGGGTACAGGCCAGGCGGAGCCCAGGACAGGGCCAGGCAGCTTAATAAGGCCACCTGGTTCTCTACCATGGACATTTAGAATGTCTGGAGACAGTTTTGGTCATCACAACTGGGAAGTGTTCTTCTGTCTTCTGTGGGTAGAGGCCAGGGAATCATTGGGCCCAAACGTCAATGTGCTGAGGTTGGAGGCCTGCTGGCGCCCAGAACCCAAAGAGTTAAGCGGCACACTGACCAGGCTGCCTTTCTGCCCTGCCTGCAAGGACTACATTAAGCGGCCAGGAGATGGGCCCTGCGTCTGGTTCACATTAGCAGAGCTCTGCTTGGCAACATTCCCTCTGGCAAGCTGCCTTCCCTCCCTGCCCCAACTACTCTCCGCCCCAACTCAAAGGAAAATACCAGGATCCACATATAAAACCCGTTCACTCCCCTCTTGTCTCTTACCCGTCTTGAATAAAATAAGCTCTTAAACTCCTGACCTTCCGCCCAGTGGCCCCATTTGCATCCCAGCAGCGACAGCTTCACAGAGGCTTCACAGACCAGCACGGGCACGGGCAGGGGGCAGGCAGGGCAGCTCCTCTCTGGGCCGGCCCAGGAGTCTGTGATCTTAAAGAACACAAACGTCCCCAGAAATATCCTCCCCCCTTTCCTAAAATGCCAGAGTCTGAGCTACTTGGACCCTCACCTTTCAGAACTGGGAAGGCTCCCAAGCCAAGAACAAGAGGAGGTTTGGGAGCCTTTAAGCATCAAAAGTAAACCTTAGACGAAACAGCTGAAGTTTGCTTTTTAAGTTCTCTTATCTTTCTTCGCCAGAGGCCCCAATTGCAAAGGCTGGATACATCAACAGCTCAAAAACTCATGTCTTCCCCCAAACTTCTGAGATTCAAACCTGAATGCCAGTTTGCCATCTAGAGCTCCTCTCCAACAGGATAATCCCCAAATATTTCTAACTTATTAAAATCCAACCCATGCTCCCCTCTGCCTCCACACTCCACCTTTCAGGGCTCCCCCTCACAGTAATGCCCCCCCCCGCCCCCAGCCTGCTACTCCAGATAGAGATCTGGGAGACATCTTGGACATGCCTCCCCCTCCACCTTCCCCAGGTCAACGCCATCACCAAGCCTTGTTAACCCCACCTCCTGAAGACCCCCAAGTCCCACTGCACTGCCACCTCAATCTGCCAGGGCTACTACATCAGCTTCCTCACTGGGCCCTGGAAAGTTACTCTGCCCTCTCTCAAATCCATTCCCCATACCATCTGCCTCTCCAAGACACAAAGAAATACATATGCACACACAGACCACATATACCATTCCATAGCATCCTTCCAAAACACCTGCATTATTAAAATGGATTAATTATGTGGTCTCCCACCTACCTCTCATAGCATCTCTCACCCCAGCTCAATTTCTGGTCTTCAGCCAAAATGCCTTTTTTTTTTTTTAGATCTTCAAATTCTCTAAGCTATCTCCCAGCACAGGACCTTTGTATCTGCTGTTCTCTCTGCCTGGCACACTTTCTATACCCACATGTCAGCTCACCTCCTTCTCCTTCAGAACCCAGAAGCCTGCTCTGACCCTCAGCCTAGGTCATTTCCTTGGTTATCTGCTCTCAGAGAACTCTACTCTGGCTGGGAAAGGGCTTAACTCTACATGTACAAGTGTGCAGGGAAGGAGGATGCCAGGCACTGAGGCTGGCAGGCAGGCTGATGCAATTGTGTAGACTGGGACTCATCCTCATCTACACTGTTTATGTCTTCACAAACACTGGTCACTAACAGCAAGCCAAGGAGGGGGCTGTGCGGGCTGATTGGGGCAGAGCCTACAACTGTGTCACAGACAGCTCCGTCCCACAGAGGCTGGCTCAGATTCTGAATTACCCCTGCCCCTTCTCATTTAAATACTTTAGAAAAGGAGGAAAAACCCACACACAAAAAAAACTCTGAATGGCTGGAATTTATTTTTAAACAAGAACATGTTATAATAAGGCATTTTAGCAAAACTCCAAACAAAAGCAGGCAAGTGCCTTTATTTTCAAAGACATCTCACTTGCCCTTTCCCCATGATTATTACAAGTTGAAGCCTGTGAACAATTAAAACAATGTTTATGGTATTTTTATTATTGTTTTATTTCTTAAAGGAAAGAATTATAAATATTCAGTTTAAGTGGTGCATTGGCTTTATGCACTCAGGAAACACTCAATTTTCTTTTAACAAGAAAAATATAAACAAAAAGGTCACAGCAGAGCTCCAGAAGGATGTCAGGGCCACAAGTGCTCACCATAGGCTGCAGGTTGGCCGGCCTCTCCCTCAGGTGCCAAGTCAGAGGAGCTGGCGGGGGCTGGGAGAGGTAACCCAGCCAGCCTCACATTGCATCCTTCAGGCGAAGGGAAAGGAAGCTCACATTTGCTGAGCTCTGACTGTGTTCAAAACCCAGACACTAGCCATGGCCTCCAAGCCCCTAGACACTCCAAGCTGTTGCCTATCCCTCCACCCTTGCTCCTCCGTCAGAGCTGCATACGCCCAGCATGCTCCCACGCTCTCCTCTATAGCTCTGGCAGTATGGATCCTTTTTGTCCAGGGAGTATCACTTCTCAAAGAGAGTTTTCCTGACCTAAAGAGCTCCAAGCCCCTGTTTTTCTTAATCACTTTACCGTAAGGGAAATCAGGTCATTTGTTTGCTGATACCCCTACTATCAGAAGGTAAATTCTGGGAGGACAGAAATGTAACCTTTACCCTACAACCTGACCTAGTACCTGGCTGAATGAATATGCTGGCCACTTTATGTGAAGTCTTTACCTCCTCCTATCCCCTGCAAAGCACCTCCTCACTGTGCAGGTGAGGAGCTGAGGCCCAGGGAGGGGACAGCAGGGCCACAGAGCACATGGCAAATCAGGGATGTGAACTAGGCCTACCTACCCAACTCCAGAACCCAAACCCCAGCCCAGGGTTTCCCCCAAATTACCTGATAATAAGAATGCCCTCAAAATGATTGGTGCAAATATTAATTCCTTGGTTCCTGCTGACTGGGATTTAGGGATATGGGCTGGGACCAAGAATTTGTAATGAGCATCCCAGATAATTCTCACTCTCACCCCGAGTATAAAAAAATAATGGATTAGATCCTGCTAGGCCTTGAATTTCACTATCAAGGAAAGGAAATCCAGGAGTACAGGCTGCATGAGGGACTTATTCCAATCACTGGGCAAGAGGTAGGGACCAAGCCTGGAAACTGAGCCCAGGAAGGGACCTGGGGCAAGCCGATTACAGGCCCAGAGCAGATGAGCAGGGCTCCAGGACACACAGCTGGTCGGCAAGAGGGAGTGGCAGAGGGTGTGGCGACCCCTGGAAGAGCTCTTTCAAGCCTATTTCCTGGTGCAGCAGTGCCTCCCCAATAGGACAAGGAGTGTTCCCAAGCCACACAGGATGTGACCATGGATGTGACTCCAGCTGGAGACTCCTCTTCTAGACTCAGCCTTCAGAACATTCTCCTACTGCCCAAAGCCAGCCCTCTTGTTGATCTTCTCACCACTCCTCTTCCCAGACCCCACAGCTTGATGCTTCCCTCACATGCACAAGGCATTCTTTCTCTTCTGGGCTTTACCACATACTATTCCTTCTGCTTGGCATGCCCTAATAACGCCCTCTGCCATCCTGAAACTCAGCTTCAGGACCCATGTCTAGGTACAATCTCACCCAGCATCTTCCCCACATGAAGGGACTGCTGCCTGCCTGCCCAGCAGCCCTACATCACCCAGCAGCCCTACATCACCCACCCCACATGAGACACACCACAGCACTCTGCAAAGACTATAGGAAAGGCTGGCTTTGTGGGGGGTGCAGCCTGCATGATCACATAGGGCCAGTGTGCCACCCTTTCTGTTGAAACCAGAACTGTCTTCCAAGCAGAAAGAAGGCAATGGACCTCAGGCAGGCCAAGGTCAAACATGACTCCATGGGCCAAGAGGCACCCATGCTCACTCTGGGCACAACCCGAATATGCTGACTGAGCATATTCTGATTTTCTGCAGCAAGGCCACTTCAGCTGGAACTCTGACCGTGGCTGGGCTCCCATTTCCTGACAGACACGCATCTCCACTCCCACCCCGCCATAGTATTCTAAGTTCTGCAGTTCTCAGCCTAGCTTTCCCACTCCCCTCAATGCCATGCTCCCCATGCTGGTTGTAACCCACAATGGAGAAAAATACAGCATCCCCAGAAGTCTTGGTAAGCCCACACTCATCTCAGCCCACTGCTCCAAACTTTGTGCCAATTGCACTGGGGCTGAGTGAGAGCTTCCTCGAGACTTATTTGACGGCTGTGGGGTGAACAGCAACTGCCTAAGGCCCTCAGTAGAACCGCTGCCAAGCTAGGACTGTTCTTATTTCTCCATGAAGGTGGCCTGGTAGTCAGCATCCAATCACAAAGCTGGGCATTCAAACTTGGGACCCCAGACCCTAGGGACTGCTAGGCCATGCCCAAGCACTCATATGTGTTATTTTTAATCAAATCACTATCTCTTCCTAAAAACAAGCTGATTTATTTTCTCACAGAAGCTTTTATTTGTTAGAGGGGTTTCCACATGACTTGCAGGGAGATGGCAGGGTGCCACAGCTGCTGTGGGGTCCACACTTTCCTCAGGAGATGTGGTCACACCTCCATGACTGCTTATCTCCTGTCCCCCAGGCTCCTCCTGAAGGGGTGCTAGGAGGGCACTAGGGGCACTAGGCTTCATGTTGTGGTAAGGACAGAAATGATTACTGAGCACTAACTCTGACCTAGGCACTACTGTAAGATGCTTAACCCATTTAATCCTCACACTAACTCTCTAATGAAGGCAGTATTAGTATCCCCACTTTACAGATGAGGAAGCTAAAATACAGAGAGGTTAAGGAACGTGCTGAAGTTCACAGGGCTGGTATGTGGGGCAATAACGCAGGCAGACTGACTCTCAAAGCCCTGTTCTTCCCCTCCATGCTAGACTGCTCCTCACTATAAAGGGCAGGGAACATCTGGGCAGTGGGGGCTTGAGGAAGGCCTTCACTTAGGCTTCAGAGTGGGCAGGGGAGAGGCTAGATCCTAAGATGTCTATCTAGCCTACCAAGGACTTCAGGCAGCTACAGAAGAGCAGTGCCTGGTCCTACTCTCAGGGAAAGCAGCTGGTTAGGCTGGGGTAGTGTTTTATTTGTGGTGTTGAGCATTAGAGTACTATAAAAGGGTTGGGAGTGCTGTAGATCAATCTGGGCCAAAATGGGACTCTACCTACCCACAAGATGATGAGCACAAGGCTTGAAACAAAACCCAGCACATACACCCAGATGAATTATAGCCTTAGAAGATGGCTCTACTCAGCAGTGGGGCCACAGTTGCTCCTGCTGTCACCCTCTCCTCAGAAGTCATCTCTTGGGTTGTAGTAGCCATTTCTCTCTCACTCCAATCTTAGCCCAGGAGAGCCAAAGTCATCTCTGCAGAGGACTATGTGAAGGCCCCTCTGGATTGGAGACAGACCTACCATCTGGGTCCAGGCACCTCTCGGCACAAGAAGCTAGCTGTGACCTCTGCTAGGACCACTACCCTCATAAGGGCCCCAGGACTTTCATCTCCTTCAATGAAGTTCCCAAGCCATGAAGAAGGATAAGGCAGAACGAAGCAGCACCTCTAAAGTCAGCTCCAGGGACTTCTTGTCCAAGGGTCCTGGATCATCTCCACAAAGACCTCATTTGATGTCAGAGGAGCAGGGTCAAGAGGCTCAGTGGCTTCCTGACCCAAGGAGCCAGGGACAGGGTCAAGAGCATACATCTCTGACTCTGGCTGCCAGAATTTGAATCCAGGGTTCTCTGCTGATTAGTTTGAACATTTTTATGTCTTGTGTCTGTTCTATGCCCTATAAAATGTGGCACAGGAGATCCAAGATGGTGGTAGATTAGGTGGAAGCTACACTTACCTCCTCCCAGGACCAAACTGGAATTACAACTAATATATAGAAAAATCATCCTGAATAGCCAACTGAAGACTAGCTGGAGAGAAGCCTTATAACCAAGGCCTTACAAAGGAGGCCACATTAAGACTGGTATGAGATACGGAGACGTGAGAGGGTTGGCTGGGTACCACCGGACAGCAGCTAAATTTCCAGAGAGATATATCAGGTATAGGGGGTTCCCCTGGGAAGTTTAGGGTCTAAACCAAAAGCCAGGCTCCCCAGACCAGAGCACCAGAACCAGGAAAGGCATTCACATAACATCTGGCTGTGAAGAGCAATGGGGTTTCTGTCCAACAGGGAGAGATGGCTAGAAATGCAGGCACCCTCTTAAAGGGCCAACACACAAAATTTTGTTCACAGCCACTCACTTATCCTGGGCTCCCGCAGAGGGAGGACAGTGAGGACTAGAGCTGCATGAGGACAGTCTGGAGTTGGTGGTCCTGGGGAGAGAACTGAGAGGTCAGTCATGAGGATCCCTGTGCTGAGTCATCCCCCGCTATTGCAAAAGCCTCCTTTCTCAGGCAGAGCATTCCCCTCCAGGCAGCATCAGCCTGGGAAGAAGCAATGGCCCCACCTATTGGAATCCCTCAAGCCCCACCCTGTGGAGCTTATGCCCTACTGAGGAGTACAGTCTGAGGCTCCTTAAGTGACTGAGCCAAACAGATAGTCTGCAGGCAAAGGTGGATCTCTGGGTGTTTTGAGATTTTTGCTGACCTACCCTTGGGCCCAGTGCTAGTAAAAGCAAACTTTGGTGTGCAGCTTGGTCGTTTTCACAGCAGAGGGAGCCACAAGCTGTTGATCGCTGACAGCTCCAAACAGGTTGCCCAGGATCAGTCACAGACAGCCTCTGACACTGGCCTGCACCAGAGTTCCTCCAAAGAGGCCCAGAACCAAAACACCCAATGGCCAGCTTCAGAAAACAACAGAGCAGAATCCAATAAGTTTCACAAGCAGCATATCCACAGGGTGATATAGGCAGGCACCAAACATTGCTGAGGTGAATTCTGCTTCGTGTGATCACCACCTGCACAGCAGCCTGTACACTGTGTTGGGGGTTGAGCCTCACTGTCAGCCAGCCTGAGGACTGAACCCATGCATGAACGGGCTAATAACAATGAAAACACAATTACAACAGGAGAGCTCACATAACACACATAAGGGACATTCTTAGAGCACCCAGCTCAGGTGATCAGGAAGACTGTGCTACTGGGTATCACAGGTCACCTACTCCATAAGGCCACCTTATCAAGATTGGGAATTGTAGCACATCTACCTAACACATAGAAACAAACACAAACAGGCAGCCTAAATGGGGAGACAAAGAAACAAGCCCCAAATGAAAGAACAAGAGAATTTTCCAGAAGAGCTAAGTGAAATGGAGGCAAGCAATTTATCAGATATAAAGTTCAGAGTAATAATTATAAGAATGCTCAACAGCATGAAAAATGACATAGGAGCCATAAAAAATGACAAGTCAGAAATGAAAAATGCCATATCTGAAATAAAGGCTACACTGAAGGGCTACAATGGGCTCAATGAAGCACAGGATTGAATCAGCGACTTAGAAAACAAGGTAGAAAAAAACAATCAGAGCAGCAAGAAGAAAAAATGATTTTAAAAAATGAAGATAGTTTGAGAGGCCTTTAGGACAACATAAAGCATAACAACATCCGCATCATAGGGTTACCAGAAGAAGAGAGAGAGCAAGAGATCAAGAACCTATTTGAAGAAATAATGTCCGAAAACTCCCCCAACCTGGTGAAGAAAAAAACACATACAAGCCCAAGAAGCAGAGAATATCAAACAAGATGGACTCACAGAGGCCTACACTAATACACATCATAATTAAAATGGCAAAAATTAAAGACAAAGAAGAATCTTAAAAGCCACAAGAGAAAGGCAGTCAGTTACCTACAAGGGAGCTCCCATAAGACTATCAGCTGATTTCTCAACAGAAATATTTCAGGCCAGAAGAGATTGACATCAAATATTCAAAGTGATGAAAAGCAAGGACTAACAACCAAGGCTACTTATCCGGCAAGGCTATCATTTAAAATTGAAGGAAAAAATAAAGAGCTTCCCAGACAAGAAAAAGCTAAAAGAGTTTGTTACCACCAAACCAGTATTACAAGAAATATTACAGGGGGAGGAAGAAGAGGAAGAGGAAAGAGAGAAGGAGGAGGAGGAGGAGAGGAAAAAGAAAAAAATCAAAGGAAAAATAAAATGTCAATAAATCATTTTAAATGCAAATGACTTAAATGCTCCAATCAAAAGACATATGTAGCTGAATGGATAAGAAAAGAAGACCCATATATATATGCTATCTTCAAGAGACCCACCTCAGAACGACATAGACTACACACAGACTAAAAGGCGTTGACAAAGATATTTCATGCAAAAGGAAAGGAAAAGAAAGCTGGTGTAGCAATACTTATATTTGACAAAATAGACTTTAAAACTAAGGCTTTAGCAAGAAACAAAGGACACCACATAATAATAAAGGAAGCAATCCAACAAGAGGATGTAACCCTTTAAAATATTTATGAATCCAACACAGGAGTATCTAAATATGTAAAGCAAATCTTGATTTACATAAAGGGAGAGACTGTCAGTAATACAGTCTTTGTAGGGGATTTTAACACTCCATTGACATCAATGGATAGATCTTCCAGACAGAAAATCAATAAGGAGATGGCCTTAAATGACATAATAAATCAATAAATCAAATGGATTTAATTGATATCTTCATAGCATTTCACCACAAAGCAGAAGAATATACATTCTTTTCAAGTGCACGTGGAATATTTTCTAGGGTAAACCACATGTTAGGACCAAAACAAGTCTCAGTAAATGTAGGAAGATTGAAATCATATCAAGCATCTTCTTAAGAATGGCCATAATGCTATGAGACTTGAAATCAATCACAAGAAGAAAACTGGAAAACACACAAATATATGGAGGCTAAATAATCTTTTACTAAACAATGAATGCCTTAACAATGAGATGAAGAAAGAAATTAAACAATACCTTGAAATTAATGAAAATGAGAACACAACAACCCAAAATCTGTGGGACACAGGGAAAGCAGTCCTAAAAGGGAAATTCATAGCATTACAGGACTATCTCAAGAAACAAGAAAAAGCTCAAATAAACAATCTAACTTTACATTTAAAGGAACTTAACAAAGAACAACAAAAAAGCAGCCCAAGTTTCCATAAATAGATGAAGGAATAAAACAGCAATGGTATATTTACACAATGGAATACTATGCAGCCATAAAAAGGAAGAAAATTTTATCCTCTGCAACAGCATGGGTGCATCTGGGAAACATTAAGTGAAATAAGAAAACGAGTCAGAGAAAGACAAGTACCGTATGATTTCACTCATATGTGGAATTTAATGAACAAACTGAACTAACAACAAAATATAGACACACTCATAGAGAATAGGCAGACAACTCTGGGTGGGTGGGTGTGTTGGCGGGATTGAGCAAAAAAAGAAAAAAATAGAACTCATGGACATGGACATCAGTGTAGTGGTGCGAGGCAGAGGTCAGTGAGTGGAGATAGTAGAGGGTATGGGGGGATAAATGTTTATGAGAAATAAAATAAAATAAAGATTAAAAGGTGGGACAGCAGAGCTCCCACAGAGCTGTTGAAAGCAGAGGATGAGATCCTGAGAAGGTCTAATACTAGAGCCCAGCACACAGCACTACTTGGCACATATCCAACAAGCCATCCTTCCCTGTGCTATGCCAATACCCCTCTACATTTCTGAGCTTATGCTTCTAAAAGCCATCTGATACTAAACTAAGAGAATGCTGGACCCCAGCTAAGCTGGACATGCAGCCTGCTTCATCCAGTCATCAGCAGCTCAGCCTGGGCTGTGAGTATCAGCAAATCAACACAATCTCTGTGGATAGGCATGTCAGCATGAAAAACCATTCTCAGAAATAAAGACACACACACAAAGAACAAAAGAGAAACAGGTCTTCTGGAAGTGGAAACTCCGGCAGATTCTTAGGGACTGATGTCAAAGGGCACACCACTCATTTGGGATTGAGAGCTAAGGACAAGTTGGAGGAATTCCACAGGGAAAGGCCTGCATAGAGGCAGCTTGCTGCAGCCTGCTACATCTTCAGAATACCAAACTCATGTCTTCGACAGCAGCACCTACAGAGACATCATCCTGGTTTCCCTGCCTGCTCTGAGATCAATCTCTCTCCTTGTCTATCACCTGTTCTTCCTTTGCTAGACCTTGTTAAGGAGACAAGAGGATATTACAGTTCGGCTGCTGAGGTAATTCAAATGCCTAAGCCAGCAGAGCAGTGAGGGAGAGGCAAAGGTCTCACAGAGCCTGGTGCTCGGGGATGCAGGGCATGCTGGGCTTAGGCCACCACACCCCTTAGTCACTGTATTCTGTTGTCCAGGTAAAAAGGCACAGTAAATGGGGAAAAGATAAGACTCAGAGTGACATGTGATAATAAAAATGATAAAGATGGCAGGGCTCATGTGCTGGCCCTGTTGCAAGCATATTATGTGAATGTCCTCAAATCTTCATGAGTAGTTCACCCAAAAACAGGCTCTAGGAGGTGAAGAAACTGCCCCAGCAAGTAAGTAATAGGGAGGGACTTAAGCTCAGCCCCTGTGACCAGGGCCCAGGCTACTGAGACATGGACACATGAAACCACAAAGTACATGGATAGCTCATTTTTGCCTGCCCAACATCTATTCTCTAGTGATAGTACCCCATCTTCCTCTGGGAACCTTTCCTCCCAACCCCGACCCCAGCTCCAGGATCACACATGTAATCAGTCTGGCCCAGTTGGAGTGTGACACTCGTCCTGGCCACAGGGATGAGCTCCTGGTCCAGCCAGGCCAAGGACATCCCATTCATAACTGTGCTTATAACCCCTAGGAAAAGAAGCCTTTTCATTCTATCCTAAGGAGCAGACAAGCCTGACTGAACAGTAAGGAAACGTTAACTTCTGCCCCAACAGCAAGTCCATCAGAGCTCAGGCACTGCTTTTGGGTCATTTTCCTCTGGCCTCTTTTTGCTCACCTCCCTCTCAAGCTGGCCAGAACTGGATAATCAGTTAGCAGAGGAAGGGCAACCCCACTGATTGGCTCAATCCTCTGGGTAGCTAACCACTAGGATATAGCCCACTGTACTCTGGACTTGATGGGGAAGAAATGGGAAGCCAGTGCTGTGGGGACAAGACCACAAAGAGCGGCCTGTACTAAACACATCTGGAGGGAGGCACCAGTAACCCTGGCTTCTCAGTAACTGAGCCAGTGCACCCCCTATCATGTTAAAGCCAGTCTAAGTTGGAGTTCTATCACTTACAACCAGAGTCCTGACTAATCCACTGAGCAGGAGTGATCTTGTGTGGCTTTGGAATTCAGAAAGAGGCTGGAGAGGTGACAAAAGCAAGACCAAATCACACAAATCACTTTAGATTTTATCCTGGAGATGAGGGTGACCCACAAGCAAATTGAAGCTGAGTTAGGGAGGCTGGTGCACAAGGCAGGGAAAGGAACGGGATCTGGAGTGGTCCCAGTGTGAGCCAGGGGAGGCTGGATGCAAGTGGTGCTCCCAGGATAGGAGGAAAAGAGCCTGATGACAAGGCTCTCCTCAGCCAAATATCTAAGTCCATTGCTTATAAGTTCTGCTTTCCCTGACTAGTAAATCAGAAAATCATACAGCCACTGATACCAAAGAGTAGGTTGAGGAAAAACAGGTGGAGTCAGTGGACCAGAGGGCTATACAGAAGTATGTTTCCATTTCAATAACTCACTGAGGAACCCTGAGAAGAACTATTTCCTTACAGCCAGGAAAGAACCCTGCTATTTAATACATCTGGAACCCCAAACAGAAATTCCACATGAAAGTCATATTGAATGGCAACAATAAAGATGACAGGAGTATCAGCCTCCTATATGCTAGGGACTTGCCATCCATCATGTCAAGGGGTCACCACACCTCTCCATCCCTCTTTCAGAGGCCCCAGACATTGGCCAACACATAGGGGTCTCGAAGTTCTGAGGAATTAGTGAAACACAGAAAAGCTGAATAACTTGCCTGTGGTCCCTCTGAGCTCCCAGACCTCTCTCAATTTCTCTTTGCTCTCTCTTTCTTCATGGTATGTGGCTCTGAGTTTGGGATGTTACAACACTGATAGCCAGTCATCACTGGAAAGATCACTAGCCTAAATCCCAACAACAAATCTTACCAGAGGGATTTCTCAGGCTGAGGATCGAGGGAGCCAAAAAGCCCGAGAGGCTGGTGAATCTCAGGATGTCTGGGGTTTACACCATTCTGAGGTCTAAATGGAATCTGGTTTTCCTCCTTCATTCCCTGTTCCCTCAATCAGCTAATGGGCCCCAGCTGGGAACAAACATGGGCAGCAGAAATAGGGGCCAGGGTCTGACAAGCTCTGGCAGGAAAGCCCTGGCCAGGAGGGGAATGCAACCATTTATTTGGAATGGCTGTGCTCTGCCTCTGAGGGAGTTCAAGTGGTCGGATGTGTCCAAGTCAATTAGTAAAATCTAACAGGGATGTCACTGGGTTTAGGAGAAGGGCCATCCAGTTTAAAGTCCTACCCTGCAATGTCCCCAGTGCACAACAGGCACTATTTGGTTCGTGGAGGACAAGGGTGAGAGGAGGTCAGGACCTCGGAACCTCAGGAGCTCCATGACCAGGGAGAGGCCTCAGAAGGGCACACTGGGTCACTTACAAAGCTGCTCAGGAGGTTGGAGGGTCCTTGTCCAGAGAAGATAAAATACCACTGGCCCTATGGTCTCCAGGAGCAGCAGGTAAAGTGGACAGAGCCTGGTCTTTGGAGCTGGATGAATGACTTCAAACACTGGCTCTGCTGTGTAGCTGCTTAACCCTCCTGAGCCTATATATTCTCCTATCGGATGGGAATCACAGGAAAGGAAGAAATGAGCAGAGCTGGCCATCAGTATGCAAGGTTCTGACTCTACCACTAACGTGTGAAGCCTTTTAATGCTAATGAGCACTCAGCTCATGTCACCCTCACAGCAAACCTAGACAGTGAGCTGGGGATTGTGATTATTCACCAGAAAGTCAAAGTGCAAAGGAATTCAGGGACCTGCCTAAGATTACAAAGGACTTAAGGCTTTTCTTTTTTTTACTTCAGTACTTTCCATCCAAAATCTGTATTAGTTTCCTAAGGCTGCCATAACAAATTACCATAAACTTGGTAGCTTAAAGCAACAGAAATTTATTTTCTGGCACTTTTGATGGCTAGAAATCCAACATTAATGTGTCAACAGGGCTGCTTCCTTGTAGAGTCTCTAAGAGAGAATGCCTTCCATACCTACCTCTCTCCTAGCTTCTGGTGGCTTTGGCAATCACTGGTGTTCCTTGGCTTAGGGCTGCATAAGTCCAGTCTTGACCTCCAACTTCACTGATCTTCTCTTTGAATCGTTGGGTCATTGGACACTCATCATTGGATAAAGAGCCCACCCTAATCAAGATGATCTCATCTTGAGATCCTTACATTAATTACATCTGCAAAGACTTATTCCAAATAAGATCATATTCTTAGGTTCTGAGTAGACACATCTTTTGCGGGCCACAACTCAGCCCACTATAGTCTACCCTTTGGTCCCCAAAACTTAACACCCATCGCATGTGCGTAATACTTTTATCCCATCCCAACATCCCTAAATTCTCGCCCCATTATAGCATTAACTCTAAATCCAAATTCTCATCCTAATCATTAGCTCAAAAAACTCATCATCTAAGTCACCTAATTAGGCATGGATGATACTAGTATGATCCATCTGGGGACCTGTGAAACTAGAAAACAAATTATCTGCTTTTAAAATACAGGCATAGGAAGAAAATGGGAGGTCACAGGCCCCAAGCAAGTTTGAAATCCAGCAAGGCAAATCCCATTAAGTTTCCAGGTCTGAAAACAGCCCTCTGTGGCTTGCTCCTCTGCTCTCTGGACCCACAGAGACTCCAGGGGCCCCTGCTTATGGGCCTGCCTCTCTGGCCTCTAACTTTACATCCACAGCTCTGCCTTTGGAATCATTCTTCCTTTTCTTGAAGGATAATGTATGTTTGTAGCTGAGTAGTTCTATCAGTGCAGTTCCTTCATGTAGAATACCAAAAGTCCAACTGCTTTTTTCCTCCATTTCTTCAGTCCAGGCTGGCAGTGCTTTTGCTAATAATAACATTCTCAAAAACCTTGTGGGTCTCTCATATATATCAAGGGGACCTATGCCATTAAACCAAAGGGTTCTCTACAGATCCTTTCAGGATAAGCCCACCTGGCTCTCGTCCTGGCTTCTGGTGAGATGTTTGATTAGATCCTTGAGTTGCATACCTCATCTCATCAGCAAAGGCTGTCCAGCCTTGCCCTTGGTCTTTCACCAGAGCAAGCTTTCTCAAAGAGAATTTCCTACCTGTAGCATCCTTTGGAATCTGGACATGCCAAGGCCCTCCCAAATCAAGTGCTGGTTCCTTTTTACTAACAGTTCCTTCTTCAAAACATTCCCTTCCTCTCACATTTACTATAAGCAGCAAAAGAGAAAAAGGCTGCAACCTCCATATTTTGCTTGGAAAACTCCTCAGCCAAATATCCAAGTTCAATGCTACAGTCCTGTTTTCTTTGACTAGTAAATCAGAAAATCATACAGACAGTGATACCAAGAGGGCTGAAAAGTAGGTTGTGGGAAAATAGGTACACAAAAGCAAGAAGAGCTTTAAATTTATGTTTGCCAAGCACCTTCCACATACCCAACAGGCAAGTTCCACCTTTATAAGGACAAGAAGAGTAGGCAAAGACCTCAGAACATGTCCCCACTCAAACATCGCTGTCTACTTAACATGGCCAACTAACTCTGTCTCAGCCCTCCCCCATACCCGTAGTCCTAGCATTGCAGCTCCTGATCCTACCATCACAAACCTTTTCCTCCTTCTAGAGCACGGATGGGGAACCTTTTTTCTGCCAAGGGCCATTTGGATATTTATAACATCATTCGCTTAATATAATTCACTTAATATAAATTTATGTTGCTTTGAAAAAAGCTCCTAGATTTATTGAATTTTGAGTCCCACTTGTGGTTGCCTTGGCAGAGACAGACCAAATAATTTCTTGGGCATTATATGGCCTGCGTGCCGGATGTTCCCCACCCCTGCTCTAGAGCCTCAGGTACTCTCAATTCAAAGTCTGTCTCTCACAGAGCCATCTTCTGACACCTCCTTCCTACTCCCAGCTGCCCTCCCAGGCTGCAGAAACGTCTTCTCCCAGGGCAGAGGAATATTAGATTAAGGTGGTCCAAAGGAGTATGCCTAAGGGAGCACAAGGAATGGAAAGAAATTTAGCATTTGATTTATTCTCTGTTCCTGCTAAGAATTAACACACAGTTGCTATTATAATCTTAACTTTGTTAAATATTAAGTTTAGTTTATTTTCATAATTTTGTGCTTTATTTTTTAAGATTTATACTTTTAGTCCCTGTACAACATGGATTTAATTTAATCAAAGGCTAATGGTCTTCAGAAGAAGATCCACAACAGCCAGTGGAGGAGGGAATGATGACTCACAGTGTCAGGGAAGGCCCTAGGATTCAAAAGGGGAGCGCCTCACCCTCCAACTCTTGTTGACATGCCAGGGAGCCCTGGCCAGCCTCGGGCCTATAAAAGCTCTTCTTTAGTTGGTCCTCCCTGATCAGGAAACTTCCTTGTTATCCACCCGCCCCACCCCCCACCCCCGCCCCTCTCTGCAGGAGGAAGCAACAGTCACACCACCATAAAATGAGTAGAGTGGGGAGATTTAAACCTGAAATTTCCTTTACTGAAAAAGCCCTGGCCATTCCTCTCACCCCGAAATGCCCCTTTCCTATATCCTCTCCGGCGGCCCTAGATCAGGAATGGCCAACACAAGGCACACGTGTTCTCTTGCCCTCCCCTTGCTCAGGGCAGATACTGCAATCATGGCACTCCTTGCCCCAATATGATAATGAATTTTATGTCAACCTGGCTGTGCCAGTGTACCCAGATATTTGGTCAAGCATTATCCTGGATGTTTGCATGTTGAGATTAACATTTAAGTGGCTAGACTAAGTAAAGCAGAGGACCTTCCACAGTGAGGGTGCAACCAATCCAATCAGGTAAAGGCCTGAATAGAAAAAGACTAACATCCCTAGGAGAAGAGGAAATTCTGCCAGCCTTCAGACTCAAATTGCAACTCTTTCCTGGGTCTTCATCTTGCTGGTTCACCCTGTGGATTTTGGACTTGCCAAGCCTCACAATCTTGGGAGCCAATTCCTTAAAATACATCCCTCTTTCTGTGTACATAGATACATACACATACTTTTGGTTGTTTCTCTGGTGGACCCTAATACAGCTAGTGAGCCATATTAACACAGCCCTCAGGGAGAATTCTCAGTTAGCATGCAAAATTCATTCGCCTAGGGCTGTCAGTACATCAGCAGCTGGCATTGTCCCTAGTTGTACACACAGGGCCAAGTGCATGCCACCACTTTCCTGTACTCTGTATTTTTCTAGAACCAGAGAACTGCCCTGGACCCTGAATTCCTGGTATGGTCTTCCTAGTTCTAACTAGCCTTGTTTTCCACCTTCATCCCCCCTGAAGGGAAGGAAAGGGCAGTCAGGGAGGCTGAAAGTTTTTCCTCTAAACTAAAACCATAAGAAAAGCCCAATGAAGAAGGGAAATGTCAAGGCCACTGGACATCTTTTAAATCAGAGCCAGCCAGAAGTTCCCAGAAGGTGGGGGAGCTGGGAAGACACGGAGCTATCCAACCTTCTCACAGGTCTCCAGAGGGATGGCATGGTATCTGCCAGCGGTCACTAGGAGTATGAAACTCATCTGGATGTCTTCCAGACTGTATGACTGAGCAACACAAGATTCTAATTGTGTTTAATTTGATTTGCCCCCCCTGACACAGAAAGGAGGTTTACACCTAGCACCTCACTGGCTGACCACATGGTCCTGAGCCTAATGCACCTCTGGAGCCATCGCGGAATATCATGGATCTCCCAAAATGGGTGCTGTTATAAGAATTAGGGGAGTGGTAGTTCTAGAATCCAGGCAAGGCATGAAAGGAGATGGAGCAGAGCAGCGCCCATTGGCCAGTCCCAGGAAGCAGACCCAGCTGAGGACAAAGGGACCATTCCTCTCCTAGAGAAAGAGGGCAAAAGAAAGGACAAGGTAAGACTGACCTTGAGGGCAGGAATCTCCACACTGTCGCCGAGGCTGATGGAGCCTGAGAGGATGGTCCCTGTCATCACAGTGCCCTGGCCTTTGATGGAGAAACAGTGGTCCACAGACATGAGGAATGGTCCCGAGGGATCTCTCGTTGGGATGGAAATCTGGGACGTCAGGAGCTAGAAAAGAGATGCTTGTGCCACACTCTGTCGGGAGAGGACAGGGTAGAGGAGGGCAGGCCAGCCCAGATCAGAAACGGACAACTTCCTGACTGCACTCCAAACTTCTGCCATGCTCTCCGTGCCTTCCCTCAGTGCAAAGCAAAGGGCACTTAGAGAAGCCTCATCTACGCTCTCCCACTGGGATTACTGCAACCGTCTCCTAACAGGCCAGGCGTCCGGGTCCTCACCCACACTGCAGCAGGGGCAGCCTGCTACAGGACACCTTTGGTCACATTGCTCCCTGGCTTCACATGATTTTTATCCACCTGATGCCTGCAGAATTTAAGATTTGTCATCATCTAGCGCCTAGGTATTGCTGAGGCCTAGTCTCCCACCTCTTGCCCTTTCTCACCAGACACCAGACACTGGCAGGCCCTGAGGTTCACCACCCTGTTTAGCCTTACCCCTACTATTCTCCCAGGAGGGCAAATGGGCAACAACACCTCTGGAAAGGCTTTGCTACCCTTTTTGTATGACTGCATTTCTCCTCCTCATCACCAGTTAAGTGCTATTGTGATAATCTGTTTGTCTCCCCGCCCAGGGCTGTGAGTACTTCCAAGTGTCACCAGCAGCTGGCCTCTCACCTGAGAGAAGGACAAGTGACTGAAGGGAAACTGAAGGACTGGGGGAGAGCAGGGCTGTTCTCAGAGGCGATTGCCTGAGTTTGTTAGGACAGGAGGGGTGAAGGCCACTTCTACAAGCCCCCCCTGCAAAGGGCCAGTGCTGTCCCTCAGTTTGTGGTTCTGCTTTTCCTTCTCTGTGGACGCTTTCCACAGCTTCAACCTTAACCTGCCCACTGTCTTCACGCCATCTATGTGCTCAGAGATGGTGTCAGAGCTAATTACAATAAACAAGTAAAAACTAAGACCACATTATTCCTTTTATTTTGCTACTTCCTATCAAAAAGTATTTGGTAGTAAATGTTTCAAACTCTTAATCTTGTGATAACAATTCTTTTGAAAAAAGCCTAGAGGTTTCAAAACAGGCTTGGCCTGAGATGTATGCAGAGGCTTCTTAAAGGAATATATAAACAGTATTTTTGTGGCTTTTGCTTTAACAAACACAACTGTCCCAAGCTCCCAGACCAGTCCTCTCTGGAGCTGGTGAAAAAGTAACAAAAGCTTTACCCAGAAAATATTGGTTTTGCTATGTCAGCAAGATCAGCACCGTGTAATCACAGAAACAGTGGTAGCACACAGTCACACCTGATCTTGGCTCTGTGGACCCAGGCAGACCCCAAAGTCCACCCCACAACTGACCTGACTTTGAATCCCAGCTCCACCACATACTTGCTATGAGACCTTGGGCAAGTTACTTAACCTCTCTGAGGTAATTTGTGGATAATTTAAGCCTCCCAGGGTCACTGTGAATATTAATGAGCTTGTATGTAAAGATCTTAGTACAGTGTTTGGTATGTGATAATCATGTCTCACCATCTCAGTAAACTGATATAGCACTGTTCTGAGCACATTATACACATTAACTCGTTTAACCCTCACAGCAACTCCACAGGGAAGTGGTGCTATTATCTTCTCTACTTCATAAGTGAGGGAACTGAGGCAAGAGAGAGCAGGTCATGGGCCTAAGGTCACAGAGAGAGCAGGTGGTGGGGCCAGCACTGCAACCTTCTGAGCTGCCCCAAGTGCCCAGCAGAGGGACACTACAGTCCCTACTCTCATTGTCATTTCCATAGAAGCATCACCACCTCTCCACCTCCACCTCCACCCTGCCTGCTGGCTGCCCTGGCCACCCTGTGAATGGCTATGCTCCTTCCCTCTGTCTACTACTACCCAGCCTGGAGGAACAGCCTGAGCCTTGGGCCCTTGGCTTCAGAAGATAAAGCCTCCAGTGTTTTGGTAGAGGCCACAGGACCTAAGCTGTACTGTCCCTGCTGCTGGGCCCATCTCCTTCTCCCTGGCTCACTGGCCCCCAGCCCACTAGCCCAGGTGAGACATACTGGAGGACCTGGTACAATCTGAAGGACTGGAACAGATGGCATGGCCCCAGAGTTCCAGACTGAGAGGATCTGCTTTGTCTGCGTGGAGGTATTTGACAAGAGAAAGGGGGAAAAAAGGCTTAGAAGGGTGGAGGCCCTCAGTTCTGTTTGGGATTAACTTTCTGAGGGAGGTTGCATTAAGCTTTTTTTTTTTTTTTTGGGTGGGGGGGAGTGGAGTTTAAAGGAACCATCCCAGAATCCTCTTGGGGGATGGGAGACCGGGAAGGCGGGGGGGGGGGGGGGGGGGTGGTGGTGAGGGAGGACCTGCTTCTCTGTCTCTCTCAGGCTGAGCAGGACACAAAGGAAGCTGCCTGAGCAGAACTGGTTCAAGCTGACAGTACCTCAATGAGCTCTGAGATGCCCTGTGGAGCTTCTGTTTCGGGGGCCTCTGGTCCCCCAGGCTTGGCCGCCACAGGTATAACTGGTGCACCTCGGAACCTGGAACAGAAAAACAAGTCCCACCATAGTTCAGAGATCATCAGCATGGACACAGAACACAACTGTGAAGCACCTGGTAGACCAGACCAGCAGCACTATGGGTGTTCTCTCCTTTCCTCCTTTCAGAAGCACCTAAAAAGAGAGTGCCACCGTACCCCACCTGGCAGATGAGGAAATGGAGTCCCCAAAGGGAAATGTCTTATATTGAACACCACAATTTAAAAGTGTGCTCCTGGATTCACGATGGAGGGGAAGTACACAGTGGTTTCAACTGCCTGTGGGGCACCACTTACTCATGGGCATGTGACAGCCAATGAGCCCTTCCCCAAACCTCAGAGATGGGAGCCCTGGTGCCCACGGGCTGGTCCCAGGAAGCCATGGCACAGCTTGGCGAGCTCAAGGTCCCATACTTGCATAGACCATCTCCTGTTTTCCAGCCACTTCTGGGGGCAGGAGCTAAAGTGGCCATTGTTTGGTGGCTGCGTTTGCGGCCACGTGGGTTAAGAGACTGGCCTCAGACCACAGAGTTGCTCAACACCAAGCCCAAGGCCTCCAAGGTGGGCTTTCTTTGGCACAACGAGGGAGCCTGGGTTTGACTGCCCGGTGGCCTGATGTTATTTATTTCACACTGATTATGACAGTTAATTGGCGAGGCCTGGAGATAGGGTTGTGGGGAAGAGTCTGGTTCCTTCTCTCTAGAGCTTTTCATGTAGGGATAGTGCTTAGAGGGGAGGTACTGGAAGCAAGTAGGCCTCATGCTCTGGCCCTCCTTTCTCCAGACCCAGGTGATGCTGGGGGGCCTTCCTGGGGGACCTCCAGGAAGCCCTGCCCCCCCCACACACCCGCTGCACAGTGCAGCTTCCTGGGCAGCTGGGCGCTGAGGCCTCTCAGCCTCTGCTCTTAGGCCCCACCCACTGGGCCTGATGATGGGGACACCCGGTCACAGCAGCTGTGGCAGAGGTGACATTTACAGTGCAGGGGTAAATGCTTGTGGGTAGAGGTCACATTGCAGGATGACCCTATTCCCTCTCTTTCCTGATAATCTGGGCGGGTGGGCGGGTGGCTGGCTGGCTGGCTGGCAAGGCCGCGACAATGGCCCAACACACAAATCAATACAAAAATAAATACATGAAAGTGTGCTCCTGGGTTTTAACTTCCATTTTCAGAACCCTCCCTGAGAAGGTAGCAGTAAATCCTGGCTCCCAGGCCTGTGACTGAAAGACCCCTTAAAGAAGACTAATAAATACCTGCTAGCCTCCTGCAGAGACTCAGGAAATACTGGTGACCAAAAGTCCCTGAGGATGCACCTGGGAGTGCACCTCCACCATCCCAGCCTAATGGAGGCCAGTCCTCACAGGACCTTCCCAGAGAGACCCTTTTTCTTTAAGAAGTGATTTATCTATCTTTTCCATTGGAAAGGGAAATATATTAGTACAACCCATAATCCCATCATTGTGGTGTGTTCTTCCAGCCTTGGCTTTCACCACATTGCCAAGAGATTATATTTTTCATATTTGGTTCTAGTATGCACACACTTTCATATCTTGGTTTATTTGCCATTATATCAGAAAGAATCTTCTGTTGCATGACAATGTACTGAAACAAAACATAGAAGCATGTGGAGTTGGGTGTTTGGCCCTTTCCCAGGCTCTTGATAAACTGGCCTTGCTGATTTCCTGAACATACTACATACTGGGGCACCCTGGCTTCTGGCAGCAGAAGGATAGTTCAGTAGCCCCTGGGATACCAGAGACCTCTCCTGCCTTGGGTTTCAGAACAAGACTGATGTCTAGGTTCTAGAAGCACAAAGGACTCCAACCCAAGATCTGAAGAAGAGCCCTGAGCCCAGACCCACAGCTCAGAGTGTGCAGGCAGGAGCTGACCTGGAGCACATTCAAGTGCTTCCCCTGTTCCCAGTGCCTCACATGTCCTCCAGGCTCCTCTTGGCACATAATGGGGTGAGCCAGGCCCAGACATACTGAATGTGCATGTAGGCTAACCTTTGTCAAATCACAGAAATGACATAAACAGTATACATTTTAGGTTTGGAATAGAATTTTAAAAAGCCAATATTTGTTAATGCCTTATTTTACTCACCAGTCAAGCCAGACATAAAACCTACCCCTTGATCTGACTGATTTTCATGGAAATCCCTAGTACAGTGTCAAACACACAGTAATTACTCCACATGTTACAGCTATTATACATAGTAGTATGAAGTACCTACTATGTACCAGGATCCATATCAAATACCCACTCATAACAAATACTATGAGGCTGATCTTATCAGTTCCCATTTTACAGAAGAAAATTAACTCAGAGAGATAAAGTAAACTGTCCAAGACCGAACAGCTAGTCAGACACATAGCCAGTATGGAATGCACACCTTATAAGAATCTCCTTGGCAGCAGCCAAACCACTTGAGATTTTGCAAGTGAGGGAGGAAGGGCCAAAAGAGCCCCAGTGGGCTCTAAGCAGATGTCCTTGGCTAAAACAGAAACAAAGGAATAGAAACTGTTTAAAAAGCAAGAGGAAGCACAGAGGGAGTCTGAAAGAAAGATGCATCAAGGATATTGTCAGATGATAACATTTAGTGGAAAATAAAGAAAGAAAGCCTAGAACACAAGAACAGTGTCAAAGTAGTGATAACAACCACCTCAAATTATGTACATGTGGAAAAGACTGACAAGAATTCTAGGGAAAAACACTTTAATTTGATGTGCTGGGAAGATTGTGGGTACATTTTTATCTCCTATTTTGATTTCTGTTAACATTCATAAATGCTTATGCAAGAGTAATTTTAAATGCTTTCAAAGATAAGTCACAGAGAAAAACAATCAAAAGTTTGACTACATAAAAATTAGAAGCTTCTGCATGTCAAAAAAAGCAACTAAAGTGGAAAGACATAAAATAAGTGCTAAAGATTTACTTGTAGTAAAAATGGTAGGCAAAGGGTTAATTGATAACAATATCTGTATTAATATTAAACACTCTTGAAAATAAAAAAAAAACATTAAGGAGGGATACAAAGGTATGTACAGGAAGCAACCTATCAATGTTTTTCTCTCACATCTATGTTTCTCTCTCTAAAATCAGTTTAAAAAACCACATATCCTTGATGAGATTAAAAATAAAAAACAAATCTACATGTAATGTCAGTAAATTTTAAATGATCTCACCACAAAAAGAAATGGTAATTATGTGATATGATGGAGGTGTTATCTAACACTATAGTGGTAATCATTTCATAATATATTTATAATCAACACCTTGTCTTACATTTACATAATCTTTTATGTCAATGAACATAAATAAATATCTCAATAAAGGTGAAAAAACACTTTCCTACCCACACAGGTAGCTGAATGGATAGGAAACCAAAAACATATGCTTTCTATAAGAGACCTACCTCATAACAAAAGACACACACAGACTATAAGTAAAGAGATGGAAAAAGATATTTCATGCACATGGAAACAAAATAAAAGCTTGGGTAGCAATACTTATATGAGACAAAATAGACTTTAAAATAATGACTATAATAAAAGACAAAAAATGACATTATATGATGAAAAATGGAACAATCCAACAAAAGAATATAACGCTTGTTAACATTCATGTATCCAACACAGGAGCACCTAAATATATAAAGTAAATCTTGATGGACATAAAAGGAGAGAGCAACAGTAATGCGGTCATAATAAGGGACTTAACACCCCATTGGCATTAATTGATAGATGTTCCAGACAGAAAATCAACAAGAAAAAAGTGGCCTTAAATGACAGCTAGACCAGATGGATTTAATTGATACTTTCAGAGCATTTTACCACAAAGCAACAGAATATACATTATTTTCAAGTGCACATGGAACATTTTCCAGGACAGACCACATGTTAGGACACAAAACAAGTCTCAATAAACTTAAAAGTTTTAAATTATATCAAGCATCTTCTCCAACCACAATGGTATAAAACCAGAAATCAATTACAAGTATAGTAAAAAATACACAAACACATGGAGGCTAAATAACATGTTGCTAACAATGAATGGGTTAACAATGACATCAAGGAAGAAATCAAAAGATAACTTGAGACAAATGAAAATGCAAACAAACAAACAAAAAAACAAAATCTGAGGGGCAGTCCTAAGAGAGAAATTCGTAGCCATTCAGGCCTACCTGAAGAAACAAGAAAAATCTCCAAGAATAATACTTAACCTAACACCTAAAGGAACTAGACAAACAATAGCAAACAAAGCCCAAAGTGAGTAGAAGAAAGTAATCAAGAGCAGAGCAGAAATAAACAAATAGAGTCTGAAAAACAAAACAAAACAAAACAAAGTTGTTCTAAGAAATTGAAGAAGATACAAATAAATGAAAGCATATACCATGCTCATAGATAGAATTAATATAGTCCTGGCTGGTTTGGCTCAGTGGATAGAACATCAGCCTGTGGATTGAAGGGTCCCAGGTTCGTTTCCGGTCAAGGGCACATGCCTGGGGTGTGGGCTCTATCCCCAATAGGGGACATGCAGGAAGTGGCAAATTAATGATTTTCTCTCATCATTGATGTTTCTATCTCTCTTTGCCTCTTCCTTCCTCTCTGAAATCAATACAGATATATTTTAAAAATTAATATAATTAAAATGTCCAAACTACCCAAAGCAATCTATAAATTCAACACAATTGCTATCAGAACACCAAGGGTGGCCCAGCCAGCATGGCTCAGTGGTTGCATGTCAACCTAGCAACCAGAAAATCATGGTTCGATTCCCAATCAGGGCACATGCCCGGGTTGTGGGCTCTATTACCAGTGTGGAGCATGCGAGAGGCAGCCAATCAATGATGCTTTCATCATTGATGTTTCTATCTCTCTCTCCCTCTCCCTTCCTCTCTGGAATCAATAAATATATATATATTTGAAATAAATAAAAAAATAAACCACCAATGGTGTATTCACAGATCTAGAACAAATAATGCAAAAATTTATATGGAACCACAAAATAACCCGAATAGCTACAACAATCTTGAGGGGGGCGGGGGGAAAGTTGGAGATATTACACTAATATCAAACTATACTACAAGGTCACAGTAATCAAAATAGCATTGTACTGGCATAAAAACAGACATATAGATCAATGGAACAGAACAGGGAGCCCAGAAGTAAACCCATATCTAGTCAACTAATATTTGACAAAGGAGGCAAGAACATACAATGGAATAAAGACAGTCTATGTAATAAATAGTGCTGAGAAAATTCAACAAATACATGCCAAAAAATGAAACTATACCACATTCCTACACCATACACAAGAATAGACTCAAAATGGATTAAAGACTAAAATATAAGACTCAAAACCATAAAACTTCTAGGCAGTAAAATTTCTGACTTTTATATATCTCCTCAGGCAAGGGAAACAAATAAACAACCCCCGCCCCCCGCCCCGCAAAAGAAAAACAAATGGGACTACATCAAACTAAGAAGTTTTTGAACAGCAAAGGAAACCATCAGCAAAATGTAAAGACAACCTATTGAATGGCAGAAGATATTCACCAATGATACCTGACAAGGGTTAGTCTCCAAAATTTATAAAAAACTCAGACAACTAAATACCAAAATAATCCCAAAAAATCCAATTTTAAAAATGGGCAGAGAAAATGGTGACAGAAAGATACATGAATTGAGGTGGGGAACACACAATACAATATACAGATGATGTATTATAGAATTGTACACCTTTAACCTATATAATTTTATTAACCAACATAACCAAATAAATTCAATTTTGAAAATGAACAGAGGACCTGAATAGACACTTCTCCAAAGAGGATATAAAGATAGAAAATAGAAATATGAAAAGATGCTCAACCTCACTAATTATCAGAGAAATGCACATTAAAACCACAATGAGATAATACCTCACACCTATCTGAATGGCTATCATCAATAAATCAACAAACAACAGTGTTGGAGAGAATGTGGAGAAAAGGGAACCCTCATGCATTGTTGGTGGTAATGCAGATTGGTTCAGCCCCTACAGAAAACAGTAAGGAGGGTCCTGACACTAGGGGGGTGAGGGCATGAGTGGGGGGATGGGGCAGGCAAGGGGGCCTGCCCCCTCTCACAGTCCGGGAGCCCTCCGGGGTGGGAGGCAACCCAGCAATCAAGGGAAGACGACGGCCCCATCACACCTCTGCTGCTGCCACTGCCAGCAGCGCAAGCCTCAGCTGGCCCTGGTTACCTGTGCCTTGGGCAGGCCCTGGGTAGCCGGGCAGCCGACATCCGAGGCTTGTCTGTGCCTCAGGCCGGCCCTGGGTGGCTGGGGGTCTGAGGGGACTGGGGGACTCCGGAGGCAGGTGCGCAGAGCGACCGGGCCCACCCCTGCCGCCCTGGCGGGGCTGAGGGGACTAGGCGCCGCCATCTTTGAGGGCAGGGCAGTCAATTAGCATATCCCCTCCTTATTGGCTGTGGGTGCTGCTATCTTTGAGGGCGGGACAGTCAATTAGCATATTCCCTCCTTATTGGCTGTGGGTGCCGCCATTTGTGATGGCATGAGGGTCAATTAGCATATCCCCTCTTTATTAGATAGGATAGTCAATCCAAGCAGAAGCAATCCAAGTGTCTATCAATAGACAAATGAATAAAAAAGCTGTGGTACATATATGCAATGGAACATTACTCAGCCATAAAAAAAAAATGAAATCTTACCATTTGCAGCAGCAATGGATGGACCTAGAGGGTATGATACTAAGTGAAATAAATCAGTTAGAGAAAGACAAATACCATATGATTTCACTCATATTTTGAATCTAAAGAACAATATAAATGAACAAACAAAACAGAAACCAATTCAGATACACAGAACAGACTGATGGTTGCCAGAGGGGAGGGAGGTTGGGGGAACTAGGTGAAAAAGGTGAAGGGATTAAGAAGTACAAATTGGTAGTCACAGTCACAGGGATGTAAAGTATAGCATGAAATATAGGGAATATAGTCAACTAGAGGCCCGGTGCACAAAATTCGTGCATGGGAGAGGGGTGTCCTCAGATCGGTCTGCACCCTCTCCAATCCGGGACCCCTCGGGGATGTCTGACTGCCCTCTCGCAATCCGGGACCACTGGTTCCTAACCGATCACCTGCCTGCCTGCCTGATCTCCCCTAACTGCTCTCCCTTGCTGGCCCAATTGCCCCTATTGCTCTCCCCTGCCAGCCTGATCGCCCCTAACTGCTCTCCCCTGCTGGCCCAATCACCACTAACTGCCTCTGCCTCAGCCCCCGCCACTGTGGCTTTGTCCGGAAGGACATCCGGAAGACGTCTGGTCTAATTAGCATATTACCCTTTTATTAGTATAGATAATATTGTAATGACTAAGTATGGTGCCATGTGAGTCCTGGAAGTATCAGGGGGAACACTTTATAAAGTATACAAATGTCTAACCACTATGCTATATATCTAATAATTAATAAAAAATAATATTGAGTGCAAACTATAATTGAAAAATTAAAAAATATATAATACACTTAAGATTCC
This sequence comes from Cnephaeus nilssonii, assembly GCF_951640355.1. Lineage (NCBI taxonomy): Eukaryota > Metazoa > Chordata > Mammalia > Chiroptera > Vespertilionidae > Cnephaeus > Cnephaeus nilssonii. The sequence continues at coordinate 66,014,450 of NC_137082.1, read as the reverse complement.
ACCTCCAACACAAAAACGAAAGCATTAAAATTGCAAGAAGCAAATACAAAAAATATATGGGCATAATTCAAATACACAAAAGCAAACTGTGTAATGTACTTAAGGGAACATGTTCAATCTCACCAGTAATTAAGGAATCACATATTAAAACAAGAGGAAAGTATCATTTCTATCCTACTAAATTTGAAATATATTTTAAAATGATAAATCAAAGTTAGGTGCTGACACCTGTGTGAAAGGGGACAAACCTTTTGTGAAAGAATGTGGCAATGTACATTAAAAGGGTCTATACCCTTTGATCCAACAATCTTACACCTCGAACCTCTGATGAAGAAAAAACTGAAAATATGGACAAAATTTAATGATGGTCAAAGATGTTCACCCCAAGGTCATTTATTTATAAGAAAGAAAACCGAAGCCAGTTGAAAGGATCAACTACAGTGACTGCTACATCAAATGTTAATAAAAACATAAATCAAAACTATAAATACCTCATGATTATCAATATGTGGCTAAAAGGGGAAAACTGAATTTAGCAAAATTGCAGGATAGTAGATTAACATGTAAAAATCAGTTGTGTTTCTATACACCAACAAAAACAATCTGAAAAGGAAATTAAGAACGCAATTTCATTTATAATTGTAACTTAAAGAATTAAAGACTTAGAAATAAATCTAACCAAGGACATGAAAGACTTATATACTGAAAACTAGAGGCCTGATGCATGAAATTCATACATGGGTAGGGTCCCTAGGCCTGGCCAGTGATCAGGGTCAATCTGTGGGGTGACCTGTGGGGTGATTGGGGGGTAGGGGGGGGTTCCCTGCTGGCACCTACCTTGACTGGCCTGGCACCACCTGCTCACCGGCACCCCCTCCCTCCCGGGTCACCTCCCTCTGCGGAGCGATTGGGGGGCCCCCACTGGCACCTGCCTTGGCTGGCCTGGGGCCTGTGGGCTGCATTGAGCGTCTGCCCCCTGGTGGTCAGTGCACATCATAGCAACTGGTCATTCCACTGGTAGTTTTGCCATTCGATCGATTTGCATATTAGGCTTTTGTTATATCTACACTAATAAAAGAGAAACATGCAAATTAACATCACTCTGCTACATTAGGCCACGCCCACCAGCCAATCAGGAGTGAGTATGCAAATTAACCCAACCTAGACGGCGGCTGGCCACAGAGCTGGAGCAAGCAGGAGGCTTGGGTTGCCCTGGCAATGGAGGAAGCCAAGCTTCCCACCCACTCTGGCTGGCCCTGGCCTCCGCTCAAGGCTACAAAGTTTCAATTATAGAAGATAAATAAATCCCAACAAAAATGGCGGCGGCCACAGAGCTGGAGCAAGCAGGAGGCTTGGGTTGCCCCCGGCGATGGAGGAAGCCAAGCTTCCCGCCCGCCCGCCCTGGCCAGCCCTGGCCTCCGCTCAAGGAGGCGCTTAAAAAAAAAAGAAAGAGAAAGAAAGAAAGGAGGGGCTGGGACCTTGGATCGCTGGGGGTGATGGGACAGCAGGGGCCATTGTGGGTAAGCAGACCAGCAGGGGGGCCAGCTGGGGGTGAGCAGGCCATCAGTGGGGGTCAGTTGGAGGTGATCAGGACGGGGGGGGGCAGTTTGGAGTGAGCAGGACAGCAGGGGGGCAGTTGGGGGTGAGCAGGCCAGTGGGGAGGGAAGGTGGGGGCAAGCAGGCCAGCAGGGGGGGCAGTTGGGGGTGATCAGTCTGGTGGGGGGCATTTGGGGGCAAGCAGGCCAGCAGGCAGAGTGGTTAGGGGCAATCAGGCAGGCAGGCAGGCAGGTGAGCGGCTGGAGCCAGCAGTCCCGGATTGTGAGAGGGATGTCCGACTGCCGGTTTAGGCCCGATCCCTGTAAACTAGCAGTAGGACATCCTTCGAGGGGTCCCAGATTGGAGAGGGTGCAGGCCAGGCTGAGAAATACACCCCCCCCCCCCCGTGCATGAATTTCGTGCACCGGGCCACTAGTAGGATTATAAAACATTAATGAAAGAAATTAAAGAAGATCTAACTAAATGGAAAGGTGTCTGTGTTCATGGATTGGAAGCTTTAATGCTGTTAAGATGTTCATACTACCTAAAGTGATCTACAAATTCATTGCAATCCTGAATAAAATTCTAAAAACTGTTTTTTGTAGAAATGGAAATGCAGATCCTCAAGTTCACATGGGAATTGCAAGAGGCCTCAAATAGCTAAAATAATCTTGAAAAAGAAGCATAAAGTTGGAAGACTCAACTCAACTTCCATACTTTGAAACTTATTACAAAGCATAAACAAAGTAGTGTGGTACTGGCATAAAGACAGACACATAGACCAATGAAACAAATTAAAGAATCCAAAATAAACCCACACAGATATGGTCAAATGATTTTTGACAAGAGTAAAGGGGGAAAGGGCAGTCTTTTCAACAAATGGTGCCGGAAAACCTGTCTATCCACATGCAAAATAATGAAGTTGGGCCCCTTAACTAATACTGTATATAAAAAAATAAATAAAACTGGATCAAAGAGCTAAATAAACTTAAGAGCTAACACTATAAAATTCTTAGGAAAAAAACTGAAGAAAATCTTCATAACATTGGATTTGGCAACAATCTCATGCAATGCCAAAACAGGTAACAAAAAATAAATAAATAATTTTTCATCAAAATTAAAAAACTTTCATGCATCAAAGGATATTATCAAGAAGTGACAAGACAATCTATAGAATGGAAGAAAACATTTGCAAATCACATATCTGACAAGGGATTAATGTCCAGAATATATAAAGAACTACAACTCAACAACACAATTAAAAAATTGGCAAAGGACTTGAATAGATATTTCTCCAAAGCATATAGATGGCCAATAATAACATGAAATGATGCTCAACATTATTAGTCATTAGGGAACTGCAAGTCAAAACCACAATGAGATACCACTTCATACCTACTAGGATAACTATTTTTAAAAGAAAATAAGTGTTGGCAAGGATGTGGAGAAGCTGGAACTCTTATGCATTGCTAAAGGGAATGTAAAATGGTGCAGTTACTATGGGAAACAGTTTGGTGGTTCTGTAAAAAGTTAAACATAGAATTACCATATGACCCAGCAATTCCACTCCTGAGGATATACCCAAAGGAATTGATAGCAGGTATTCAAACAGATATTTGTACACCAGTGTTTATAGCAGCATTATCCACAATAACCAAAATGAAACAACACAAGAGTCCATCAATACATGAATGAATAAATAAAATATGGTATATGAACACAATAGAATAGTATTCAGCTATTAAAAGAAATGAAATTCTGACACATGCAACAACATAAATGGATCTTGAAAGCATCATAGTAAGTGAAATAAGCCAAATACAGAAGGCCAAGTATTGTATGGTTCCATTTACATAAGGTACCTAGAATAAGCAAATTCATATAGACAGAAAGCAGAATAAAGGCTATCAGAGGATTGGAGAGGGGCGAGAGAAGAGAAGTTATTGTTTATGTTGGGAATCATGAAAAAGTTTTCGGTATAGACAGTGTGATAAATACACAGCTTTGTGAATGTATTTGATGCCACTGAATTGTACTTTTACAAACAGTTAAAATAAGAAATATTATGTTATGTATATTTTACTAAAATTTAAAAAGTGGGGGGCAATACTATGCATAGTGAAAAGATAGGAATGAAATAAACCAAAACGTCAGCAGCGGCTATTTTGAGATAAGAAATCTTTGGGTGGTCTCCTCTTTCTTTTAATCACTTTTCTCTATTTTCCAAATTTTCTTTCAATTGTTCTTTGGATAGGAAGAAAAATATTTCAGGTTTTAACACTTCAGGATTTAATGCATACAGTCACATAGTTCTCCAGCCCAAATTTTTCCCTTCCTGATAGAAAATTTCTTTACATTTGGACCAGCATTTACAAAGGATTTACTCAACAAGGGACCATAAGAAAAGGAAATCATCACTTAAAATGATTTGAAGAAATTCACTGTTGCACAGAGGTAAGAACTAATGTTTTCTTAGGAAGGGGTTCACCTTGACCTGGCCACAGGCCCACTGAGCTCACTAACTACAACGCATCAGGGTATCAATCCTTTCCTTTATCTGAGTTTCTCTCCCAGCCCTTTGGGTGCTGAATGAGGAGAGGACAGGTTTCAAGGCCCCTCAGATGGATAATTTCCTCTGGATGAGTGATAAAGTCCACAATTTGACATTTAACCAATAAACTAAAATAGAATATAATTTAAACTTGCAAGTAAGAATTTTATTTAATTTAATTAATTGAAATAATCAATATTAATTCACCCTTAAAAGTACCCTAAGCCCATCCCAGAAGGTCTTGTTTATATAGCAAATGATACTGACATTGTGTTAGGTTTTTATGCAGAAGACCAAAGGACCTGTTCTCCCCTTTCTGACAAGTAAATAAAACGGTAGGGAATCAAATAACTCACTAAAAAAGAAGATATAATTTTTTATCTTCCTTTTTACAGTCTCATATCCACTTCCGTTGGGAATAACAAAGTCTGAATTTTTATGCAACACTTATCTAAATGTGTCGATTTTATCGGATTGATGAATTTTGCTAACAAAAGGCAGCGCTAGGAAATCTTTTATGACATATTTGGCCCATTCACAGGCCTGGAGCTTTAATTTAATCAACTTGAGAATTCTGAGGGAGAACTGCAGGTGTTGGATCTGAAAAAAAAGTCATAAATGGGAAGGCATATCAATCTTTATGATGGGGAAACAAAAACACTCTACTTGATTGCCCTCCACAGGCAGGAGAAGGAGAGGTGGAAGTAGCAGGACATTGTCTCAGGCTGCATAGCACAGAGGAAGCATTGTGTCTCCTGGTGACCACTATTTAGTATTGATCAAAAAGTGCTGGCCCAGAGAAGAAGAGAGGAATTGATAAAACAATGAGATTGCCATCACTGTGTGCTCAACAAGGATGTTTTCTCATTTTCGCGACCACATTGGAATTAGTCATTTCCTTGGCCACCTGAGCAACCAGGTGGCTTCTGTCCCATAGTCACCACACACCCCCAGCCCCACCCTGCCTAGAAGCACTGTCACCTTTCTTCCCCCATGGACCTCTCCTATCAGAATGTGCTGATTGTAGACAGAGCCAATAGCCTGACAAGATCTGCTGGATCTCCCTAGTTCACCCTCCCCTCCCTCCACTACCTTGATTCTGAGCCAAACTTCTCTCCCTGGAAAAACCACCATGACCTCTCCCCACCTCTCTCTCTGTTGCCTCCAGATCCTACTTGCCACGCCATCCTTCCACCTAGAGCCAGCCATCTCTACATGGGAGGGAAACCTCTTTCAGTCAGTCCCCTGCACAAAATTCTTTAACTCCCGACTTTCCATAAGATAAAATTATAAATTCCTTAGCACGAAATACAAGAAAGGTCCTTTTGTCATCTGACCTTTCACAGTACCCCCAGCACAACAATGTCCATCGGTCCATTCATCTGTATAACCATCCAATTTTATAAACCTCTGTAACAGAAACATCTAGTCATCCACCAGAGCTCATATCTTCTTTTCAACTCATATCTCCAGTTGCAGCTAAACAGACAGTGAGGGAATACAGTCCCTAGCTAAATGAGCAGGAAGGATGGAGTCCTCACCAACAGAATTTCACCTGCCCCTTCTAGGTCCAGGTCCTACACACTAGACCTTACTGCAAACATGAGCACAGCACTGCCTGTGCCCACTTTGACCACATGAACAAGAACACACCCTACAGTGGAGGGCCAGCAAGATGGAGGCAACCTGGGTTTCTCTAAACGTCATGCAGAGCAAAACCACACACTGCTCATGTTAGGAAAATACCTGTAAAATCAACTTCTTGCTTCTTTATGCCTCTGTAACTGTTGGGTCTCTTGCAATAGCACCTTAGCCTTTACCCTTCATGCAAGCAAGGGCCAGGTGATATCCCACTTACTAGGACCCAGTGTTGACAGCTGCCTCCCAATCTGTGTGTGCCCTGAAGCCTGCTTGTGTATGTGAACCTTCCTCTCGTTGGCAAACCTACTTGGTGTTCTCCAGGGTCTTCTGCATTTTCTTGGTCATTTTATCTATCGCTGCCTGTTTCTTTCCTTCAGCCAAGAGGTCCGTCTTGTTCAACACCACAATCAGCTTCTGGCAGGCAATCTGTCCAATCACAAGGCATTCTGCTGACTGGGTCTGCATCCCCTTGGTCACATCGATGACCAGCATCATCAGATCAATGATCTGGGCCCCTGGAAAGAGAAAAGCCAAGGTTAGAAATGGAAAAGGGAGAGGTGAGCTCAGAAAGCTGCCCAATGACCTAGGTCAGGCAAAACCGGCCAAATTAAAGTATTAAAAGTGGGCGGAGTGGGAAATGAACAATGATCACATATCTCCTAGCACCAGGCCACAGGTGACATGCTTTGACCTAGAAGATTTCACTGAATCCTCATAAATAACATGAAGGGCAGGTGTGTTACCCCATTTAGAGATCAGAAAACTGAGGCCTATAAAAGAGAGCTTGCCCAGGCCACACAGCTAGCCTGAGCAGGGCTGAGTGACTCAAAAACCCATGACTTTCTATTGCACCAATCCTATCATTTCATTCCATCCTACATAGGAAAATATAAGCAGAAAAAAGCTTAGTGTTAGACTTGACAAATGCCTAGAGATTTGCCCTTGCAAAGCGATAGGAGAGAAGGACTAAAAAAGTGAAGGAGAGCCCTAGCTGGTTTGGCTCAGTGGATAGAGCATTGGCCTGTGGAATGAAGGGTCCTGGGTTCAATTCCAGTCAGGGGCACATGCCCGGGTTGCGGGCTTGATCCCCAGTAGGGGTGTGCAGAAGGCAGCCAATCAATGATTCTCTATCATCATTGATGTTTCTAGCTCTCTCTCTCCCTCACTCTTCCTCTCTGAAATCAATCCTCTCTAATAAAATGGTAATATGCAAATTAACCATCACTCTGCTACATAAGCCACGCCCACCAGCCAAGCCACGCCCACCAGCCAATCAGGGCGAGTATGCAAATTAACCCCAATCCAAGATGGCTACAGCCACAGAGAGCAAGGTTTCCCAGGTAACAGAGCAAGCCAAGCTTTCCAATAGCCGTTGCAGGCCTAAGCCTCCACTCAAGCTACGAAGTTTCAATTATAGAAGGTAAACAAATTCAAACAAATGGTGGCAGAATGGAGCTTGAGAGAGCAGGCCAGGGTTGCCGGCGGCAACAGGGGAAGCAAAGCTTTCCGCACACCCTGGCCGGGCTCACCCGCTTAAGGCTACAAAGTTTCTTTTTTTTTTTTTTAAATATATTTTATTGATTTTTTACAGAGAGGAAGAGAGAGGGATAGAGAGTTAGAAACATCGATGAGAGAGCAACATTGATCAGCTGCCTCCTGCACACCCCCTACCGGGGATGTGCCCGCAACCAAGGTACATGCCCTTGACCGGAATCGAACCTGGGACCCTTGAGTCCGCAGGCCGACGCTCTATCCACTGAGCCAAACCGGTCTCGGCCAAAGTTTCAATTGTAGAAGGTGAATGAACTGCCACAGAAATGGCTGCCGCCCCCGGAGGGAACAGCAGGCTTGGCTCCACTCCAGGATACAAAGTTTCAATTGTAGAAGGAAAATAAATTCCAGATACCAGTGCCTCCCCTTGGGTCGCCAGGGGGCGTGGCCGGCCTGCAAACCACCACAGGCCCCTCGCTCAGGCCGCCCCACGCCCCAAGGGAACCCCACCCTGATCCGGGACACCCTTCAGGGCAAACCAGCTGGCCCCCACCCGTGCACCAGGCCTCTATCCTATCTAATAAAAGAGTTCTATGCAGATTGATCATCACTGCAACACACAATATAGCTGCCCCCATGTGATTCAAGATTCTGCCCCCATGTGGACACAAGATGGCCACCACAAGATGGCCAGCAGGAGAGGGCAGTTGGGAGGCACCCGGCCTGCAAGGGAGGGCAGTTGAGAGGGACCAGGCTTGCAAAGGAGGGCAGTTGGAGGTGATCAACCCTGCAGGAGAGGGCAGTTAGGGGTGACCAGGCTGGCAGAGGAGGGAAGTTGGGGGCAAACAGGCTGGCAGGGGGGCAGTTAAGCATCAACCAGGCTGGCAGCGGAGTGGTTAGGGGGTGATCAGGCTGGCAGGCAGAAGCGGTTAGGGGCAATCAGGAAGGCAGGCAGGTGATCAGTTGGGAGCCAGCAGTCCTGGATTGTGAGAGGGATCCCAGATTGGAGAGGGTGCAGGCTGGGCTGAGGGACAACCCCCCGCCGTGCACAAATTTCATGCACCGGGCTTCTAGTAAAAATATATTTAAAAACAACAAAAACCACAGACTTGGTGGCTTAAACAAGAGAAATTCAGAAAATCATTTTTAAAAAAAAGTGAAGGAGGAGTCTGGGTGGGGAAAGGGCATCTCCTCTATGGCTCCTGGGCTTTCTCCTCATAGTACTTGTGGTTTCCTCATGATCATCTCTTGCTTGACTGAACTGTTATCTACTCACTTCTTCGGTCCTTTCTGTGCTGGCTGGGGGCTTCCTGTTCTTTCGGGGGGCAGAATAGGAGCATTCAACTATATCAACAGAACATCATACGTGTATATACATATACTAGTATGTGCATGTATGTGTGTGCATGCATGTGTATGTGCGTGTGCGCGCATGTGTGTGTATGCATGTCAGATTGTGAGTATGGCCTAAATACACAGCCACAGTTGAGCTGAACAATAGCAGGGACAGTGATTCTATCATCTACCATGAGCAGGACAAATTATGTACAGCAGACTCATCTTTTTAAGCAATTGAGTCCAGCCCTAGCTGGTTTGGCTCAATGGATAGAGCATCGGCCTGCAGACGGAAGGGTTGAGGGTTTGATTCCAGTCAAGGGCACATACCTTGGTTGTAGGGTCAATCCCCAATCCTGGTTGGACATGTGCGAGAGGCAACCAATCAATGTGTCTCTCTCATATAGATGTTTCTCTCTCACTGTCTCTTCCCCTCCCTTCCACTCTCACTAAAAATCAATGGAAAAAAATATCGGGTGAGAATTAACAACAAAAACAATTGAGGCCTATAAAACCTCATCTGAAAGATTGTCTCATTTCTACTGAATCACCAACTCGCCCCTGGAATCCATCTCTGTTCCAGCTCCAATTCCCATGACCCATGTCAGGCCCATGTCAGCTGTTCCTTAATGGGTCACCTCAACTTGTCCCTCTGAAATCCATCCTCCAAGCAGGCTCCCAAAAAGAATTTTCTAAAGATACATAACTGATTCATACATTGTTGGAAGGGTGGGAAGAGGTTAAATTAGTACAACCTCTATGAAGAACAACTTGGAAACAGCTATCAAACGTACATAATCTTTGACACAACCAAGCTCACATACATGTAAAATGTCCTTATAGCAAGCTTATTCCAGTTGAAAACCCTGCAATATCCATCAGTAGAGGACAGGGTAAAAATAATGCTACAACCATGTGAAAGAATATTATATGGCCATTAAAAATAATGAAGAATCTCTTTCTATAGCACTACAGAATGATCTCCAGGGTAAATAAGTGAGAAAAGGAGTAGAACAATTTAACTTGTGTTAAAAGGAGATGTTGTGTGCGTGTGTGTGTGTGTGTGTGTGTGTGTGTGTGTGTGTGTGTTGTATATGAGTGTCTGCTTCTTTATGCATAAAATATCTCTGAAGGAATATAAAAGAAACAAATAACTTTTGGTTGTCTGTTGGGAAAAGAGCTAGGTGACAGACAGACAGGGGATAAGAGCAGAAAGAAAAATCCTGACTGTAGAGTCTTCTGTACCTTTTCATTTTAAACAGGAGTGTGTACTATCCATTCAGAAATAAATAAAATTATAATGTTAAATACATAAATATCAAGTAAGACATTGACCTGACTGTGTTATTCTCCTGCTAAGAGCCCCCACTGTCCTATGATTAAAACCAATCTCTGTGGTGTGGCTTCGCCGGCCCCCCTTTTACCTCACAGTGCTGAACACTCTCCCCGTGCCAAGGATCACACTGCACTTCACAGAGCCCTTCTCTATGCTCCTCGCTCAGCTCCGGGGTGCCCCCCCCCCCCACACACACACACATTAGCCTGAGCCCCACCCACCTCAGGTCTCGCCACATGTTCTCCAGCCTGTCACCAGTACAGTGCTATGTGGCCAGGTTTTGAAGCAGCAGGATGGGACAAAGCCTGCTGATAAGCAGTAAAGATGTGCATCCTGGGTTCTCAGCCTCTGTGCACTTGTCAGCGAAGACTTCACAGCAGAATGGCCCCAGTGACTGGCTCAGTGGCCCCCAACGCCGGTGGGCAAAGCTGTACCCAGAGAGTTAAGGCTACTATACCCCAAGAGTGATTTATGAACCTTGTTTCAAGAGTAATTCCAACTACCCAGGCTCCCTCTAAAACCTAAATGTTATCCCTTACCTCACCCAAACTATTATTGACCCATTTAACAAATGAGAAAACCGGGCTTAGAGAAGTTAGGTGACTGCCCTGGGTTCTTCACCAAATAAGGGATAGAGAGAAGATCTGAACTCTGGTGTACCCACATGTCATACACAACTTGTCCTTGCAAATGGGGACCAGAGCCCCTCTAGCCTCCTCACCCAGCCTGCACTTTACACTGAGAGTTGAGGCACAACCCATGCTAGTTCTCACTCCTTCCCTGTCTTGCTTTTATTCCTGTTCCTCTCTGCCCAAACCTTACTTGCCCTCACCCTTCCTTCCCACCCCACCCCACCCCACCCAACACTGAGAGCTCACAGACCAAGGCCTGGATTTCAATTTGTATTCGCAGCAACCAGCACAAGACCCAGCTCAGGCACAGCTTAATCAATCTTTGTTGGACTGACTGAGCAAACAACAGTTCCCCCTACCTCCTCCACTTTCTTTACCAGGAATTGGTTTCTTTCCTCTGAAATTCAATTTCCTATTAGTCTATAAAGCTATCCAGGAGTGCCTTCTCTTGGCCCAGTGGCCAGAGGGGAAGGATGATGTATAAGTATTTAGTCCACCTCCCATCTGATGCCTGTTGGGATCTTGGAGATGGGAAATAAAAGTGAACTGACAAACCCAGAAAAGATAAGTGCAGACAGATCCAAACCCTCCGAGGCCCATGGGGATTTTCTCTGTGGCCTCGCTCTAACATCCACAAGCCGCCTTTGTTGCAGGGAGCATACAGCTCTGCTCCAAAGGCCAGCCTCTCGAGCAGACTGTTGCAGCGCAGCCAACATCAGGGATTTCTAAGGAGACCAAAGGTCACAGTGATTTGACTGGACCTACTGAGAACCAGGGCACCACTGGAAACTGGGGTCACCATCAGGCAATCGCCCGGCTGCCTGGAAGCAGCTTTTTGTTACTCCATTTCTTCATCAAACTTTTGATCAGACGACAGGAAGTGACATAACTGGCCCATCTTGTCTTTTTCAAAATCCCTAGTATTGCCACAGAATGAATCAAACAGTGTCCTTCCCAATTCCCACGAACCCAGAGAAGGAAATCATACTGAGACCAGAGAGAGTGGGTGGGAAACACAAGTCAAAAACTTGCAGTGTACAAATGACCCTCTATATTTCTCAATCTATCAGAGCTTTTCATCTGGTTCTACTTACTATAGCATTCTTTAAAGCAGTGATTTTCAACCTTTTTCATCTCATGGCACACATAAACTAATTACTAAAATTCTGTGGCACACCAACAAATGAAGTTTTTGCCAATCCAACAACAAAAAAATAGGTATAATTTTGATTCATTATCACTGGGTAGCTATTGTTAGGTTGGCTGTTGTCATTTTTTAATTTGACAACATAAGGGAAAAGACGTCAGTGCCTAACTAAATATTCAGGTGTTTTTATTTTTATTTTATTTTATTTTTAAAATATTTTTATTGATTTCAGAAAGGGAGAGGAAGAAAGAGATAGAAACATCAATGATGAGAGAGAATCATTGATTGGTTGCCTCCTGCACACCCCGCACTGGGGATCAAGCCCACAACCCGAGCATGTGCCCTGACCGAAAATAAAACCCTGACCTCCTTCCTAGTTCATAGGTCGATGCTCAACCACTGAGCCAAGCCCGCCGGGCTAGTCAGGTGTTTTAAAATTCTTGCAGCACACCAGTGTGCCATGGCACAGTGATTGAAAATCACTGCTTTAAAGGTTTGCAGAGTAATTATAACAGGGTTAAAGTTTCTCAGTTTTGAAATTTCCAATTCTGTAATTATATATTTTAATCATTTCAAAAATAAAAACAGAATTAGTATTTGTATCATAATGCACAACTTAGTAAGAGCCCCCACAAGTGGCCATCTCCTTCCCTATGATTCACATATACACAAAGCTCTCCCCCGCCCCCGCACCCTTTAATGGAGGAGGAGGAGGAGGAGGAGGAAGAGGGGGAATATTAACAACGTGAAGCAAATATTAACAATTCCTCCCCCAAATCCAGGGGTATCCATGAGCCCCTCACAGGGATCTTTGGTGAGTGGCAGCCAACAGCCTAGAACACGGTGTCCACCAAAAGATAGGAAATCTTTATTGTTTTAACCAGGCCTGCAAAGGTATGCTCCTCCACAAACATCCTGCTAAATTCCCCCAGACCGGCCAGGGGACACCCGAGTAGGAGAACCATGCCACACCACCAAATGGACCAAAAGAAGAGCATATTTCAGGTATTCCAAATACCACAGGTAACAAGCAGGAATGGAGCTGACCTAGCAACAAATGGAACCAGTGTGCTGCTTAATCAACAAGAAACCCAAAAAATGTTGTCACACTCCAAGCAACAGCCACCATAGATTGGGAGCTGGCCTGGTGTCAAGCCCTGGGCTCGGGACTTCACTCACTAGTTGCAAACTGACGCTTAAGATGTGCAAAATTGGAAAAGAGCATTCTTTAGCCTGCACAGTGCCTCTGAGAATATGAACATATTACCAACACTTACAATTCAAGAGAGAACACACAAAAATCTTTATGAGGCAGCAGATAATGACAGCACTGGGTCTGCCTCTAAAATGGCTGTGAAGCAGCTGCCCCTTGAGAATAGTGACATATTCCCAATTTTACTCTGATCCACACAACTCTCTATTGCCTGCTATTTTGGCTTTTATACTGCCAGCCTGGCTCTTGATGGCATATCAGCTTCAGACTTCCGCTTGATGTGCCTTAGCTCTGACCCTCACCACAACCCTATGCAGAGGAGACTCTCCCATTTTAATAGAGAGTAATCTGAGGTCTGGTCATACAAGAGTGAACACCAGAGGCAGAGCTAGAACCTAGGCTGTCTGATTTCAAAATGTCTGCTTTTTCTATTGCCAGAGTCCTGCATTTCTGAGTCTCCTAGGAACCCCACAGCATCCTGAAGAGCAGGTGGAAAGGCTCTGAAGATGAGAAGAGGAAGAAGAGCCGAAAAGGTGCTAAGGCAAACTGCCAGTGTCCTCCAGAACACATCCAAAACCAGAGGTACTGTCCTTCAGGAGGAAGCAGAACGTACATTTATCACCATCTAAAGAAACCCAGAAGGAAAACTGGAAAGTCATATGTAAAAGAATGAAAGTAAACTGCTATTTGTGATACCATACACAAAAATTAACTCAAAATGAATCAAAAATCTAAATATAATTCCAAAACAATTAAATACATAGAAGAAAACATAGGTACTAAACTTATGACCATGGTCTCAGAGAGGATTTTATTAATTTGACCCAAAAGGCAATGGAAGCAAGGCAAAAATAAATGAATGGGACTACATCAAACTAAAAAGTTCTGCAGGGCAAAAGAAATCATCAACAAAACAAAAAAGCAACCAACTGAATGGGAGAAGATATTTGCAAATAATACCTCCGAAAAAGGGATAATATCCAAAATACATAAAGAACTTATATGGTACAGCTCAACAACAACACACAATTTAAAAACGGACCAGAGCAGACACTTTTTCCCAAGAAAACACACAAATGGCTAACAGATATATGAAAAAGTATTCAACTTTACTAGCTATAAGGGAAATGCAAATAAAACCACAATGAGATACAACCTGTTAGAATGGCTATTATCAATAAGACCAGAAGTAACAGGTGTTGGAGAAGATGTGGAAAAATGTATATTGGTACAGCCATTATAGAAAATAGTATGGAGGTTCCTCAAAAATCTACCATAGAACTACCATATGACTCAGCAATACCTCTTCTGGGTATATACCCAAAAAATGTGAAAACATTTATTCGTAAAGATATATGTACCCCTATGTTTGTTGCAACATTGTTCGCAGTAGCCAAGGCATGGAAACAACCCAAATGTCCTTCAATGGATGATTGGATAAAAATGATGTAGTACATAAATACAGTGGAATACTACTCAGTCATAAAAAAGATTAAATTCTGCCATTTGCGACACATGGATAGATGTTGAGAGTATCGTGCTACGCGAAATAAGTCAGAGAAAAAAAGGACAAGAACCAAATGATTTCACTCATATGTGAGATAGAAAACTAAAAGCAACAAATGAACAAACAAAACAAAAAACTCATTAACATAGACAACAGTATGGTCGGTACCAGGGGGAAAGGATAGGGAGAGAGACTGAAGAGGGTAAAGGGGTCAAATATATAGTGACAGAAGAAGACTAAACTTTGAGTGATGAGCACTTTACACTTGAAACGTATATAGTCTTATTGACCAATGTCACCCCAATAAATTGAATTTAAAAAAAAAAAGAAACCCAGGAGAACAATGGGAGCAATGTTAGCAGTGCAGAAATAGAGGAAACAAAAAGATGTAAAGAACCAAGAAAAAAATAAACAGCCTCGGACAGGACAGCTGACAAACAGAGGTGCTGGACCCCTGCCAAAAAGAAGAAAAGCCAAAGCACAATAGATGCTGGAGACTCGTGGCAAAACACTACAGAACTGAGAGCGGGCAGTGGTGCAGAGTGAGGTTTGCTGGCTGTGAAACCTTGGATAGTAACCTTCCTTCTTTGAGCCTCAATGTCCACATTTATAAATTGGGGAAAGCATACAACAGTGACACAGGGACAGTGGGTAGCTGTCTAGATAAAACTAAAAGTGGATCTCTACCTTACATATTGCATCAAAATAAATTCCAAATGGATCAAAATTTTAAACATTAAAACATATAAAACTGGGAAAGTATTGGAAGAAAACAAGACAAAACTTTTTATAATCTTAAAAGTAAAAAACACCAAGTAAGACACAAAACCCAGAAACATTTTGTAAAAAGGAAGATGGACAAATTTAACATAAAAATCAAATATTTCTGCATAGAAAAAAAATTATGAAGGCCAAAGATGACTGGGGAAAGAAGCTTAAAATGCACAATACTGGAAAAGACTACTTTTATTAATGTTTAAACACTTCTTCAAATCCTATCTAATAAAAGAGTAATATGCAAATTGATTGTCACTCCAAGACACAAGATGGCCGCCACAAGATGGCCTGCAGGGGAGGGCAGTTGTGGGCAGTTAGGGGTGACCAGGCCAGCAGAGGAGGGCAGCTGGGGGGTGACCAGGCCAGCAGAGGAGGGTAGTTGGGGGAGAACAGGCCAGCAAGGGAGGGCAGTTGTGGGCGATCAGGCAAGCAGGGAGGGCAGTTAGGGGTGACTGGGCCACAGAGGAGGGCAGTTGGGGGAGACCAGGTCAGCAGGGGAGGGAAGTTGGGGGGACCAGGACAGCAGGGGAGGGTAGTTGGGGGGGACCAGGACTGCAGGGGAGGGCATTGTGGGCGATCAGGCCAGCAGGGAGGGCAGTTAGGGTGACTGGGCCAGCAGAGGAGGGCAGTTGGGGGAGACCAGGCCAACAGGGGAGGGCAGTTGGGGGTACCAGGCCTGCAGAGGAAGACAGTTGGGGGGGGACCAGGCCAGCAGGGGAGGGCAGTTGGGGGGGACAAGGCCTGCAGGGGAGGGCAGTTGTGGGGGGACCAGGCCTGCAGGGGAGGGCAGTTGGGGGAGACCAGGTCAGCAGGGGAGGGCAGTTGGGGGGGACCAGGTCTGCAGAGGAGGGCAGTTGGGGGGGACCAGGCCTGCTGGGGAAGACAGTTGGCGGGGGGAGACCCAGGCCTGCAGGGGAGGGCAGTTGGGGGGTGGGCAGGCCTGCAGGGGAGGGCAGTTAGGGGTGACCAGGCCGGCAGGGGAAGGCAGTTAGAGGTGACTGGGCCAGCAGGGGAGGGCAGTTGGGGGCAACCAGGCCTGCAGGGGAGGGCAATTAGAGGTGACCAGGCCAGCAAGGGAGGGCAGTTAGGGGCAACTGGGCCGGCCGTGGAGCAGTTAGGTGTCGATCAGGCTGGCAGGGGAGTGGTTAGGGGGTGATCAGGCTGGCAGGCAGAAGTGCTTTGGGGCAATCAGGCAGAGGCAGGCGAGCAGTTGGGAGCCAGCAGTCCTGGATTGTGAGAGGGATGTCCCAGATTGGAGAGGGTGCAGGCTGGGCAGAATTTCGTGCACTGGGCCTCTAGTTGGTAATATAAAGAGCAACAATCCATTGAAAAATAGAAACAATATCAATAGACAGGTAACACTCAACACATTCACTGAGCTCCTCCTTGCCAAAACCCTAGTGATGAGAACCGGCAACAACCTCTACCCTTAACAAGCAGGGCTCACTGGTCCTGAGATATGGCCGAAAGCACACAATACACCTAATTCATGAATCTCACGGAAGGGAGAAGATGATAAGTGCCCTAGGGATAAAACAGAGCAGGAGAAGAAGGCTCAGGAATGTATGAGGGGCAGGCAGGCTGACATTTTAAATCGACTATCAGGACAGGCTTCACTGAGAAGGAGAGACATCTGAGCCAGGCCTCACAGAAGACGGGGCTGACAGTTAACCAGAAGAAGAGCATTCCAGGCAGACAGAGGGGTGGGTACAAAGACCCTATGGGATGTCAGGGTGTCAGACAATCAGCAAGGAGGCCAGGGCAGCTGAAGGGAAGTCAGACAGGAAGCAGGGCCAAAGAAAAGAAATACACTTAGTTCAGACATATAATAGGATGCCCTACCTCACCAATAACAATAAAAATGCATACTGAAACTACACTGAGATTCTAGATTTTACCTAGAGGGTTGACAAAATTATTGTGACCATAATAAAAGGAGCTGAGGAGCAGTTAGTCCTTGCCCTGCCAGGCACTGCCGGTTACACACACCGACTCCCAAAGCCCTCCAGACAGCCCTGTGAACGACTCCCATGTAGAGATGAGAAAATTAGGTCAAAGGACTGGGATAAGGGGCTAAAATTCAAAGTCAAATTGTACAGCTCCAGAGGCCATGTCATCCCTCAAAACATTTGGTAACCCTGCCGCTAAGGGTGTGGGGGGAGAGACAAAACCTCTTCGAAGGCCATTTTGGTAATAGCCATCAAAGGTGCAAATGCACATACCTGTAACCAACCACATCCCACATGCAAATGAGGCACATATAAGGACATCACTGTACTGTGTCTGCAACAGCAATCACATGGGGCCAACCTGACTGCCTGTCAGGAGAGAAGCAGTTACCTACGCTTCAGTTTATCCACATAACAGAATATTACACAGCTGCTAAAAAGCACACAGTGGCTCTATATCCCCTGAGTAGGTACTCCTGCCAAAGTGTGTGCACAGTATACTGCCCTGTCTACAGATTTTACATGTTAAAGTATTTGCCTGAAATCACTGTCCTTGAAATTTTTAGAACAGGTCATAGCAGTTTGACTCTGGGGAAGTAAACTAGGTAAGCAGGGATGGGGTGTAAGGAAGATCCATTTATTGTCCACACTTCTGTACCTCTTAAGTTTTGAATCATGTACACATATTACTGACTCAAATACTATTTATTTTTAAAGTAAAGCTTTGTATCACTGGAAACCAGTATTATTTACCATGAGTAAAAGAATTTTTTAAAAGTACAAGAAAAATAAAACACTGCTACTAAGTTCTAGCCAGACATGGGAGCTAGAGGCACCAGAGACCTCCTTAACATAATCCACGAATTTAAAGAACCCCGAAGAGGGGATAATTTTCTTACCATGGTTAACATCCTTTAATGCCATAAAACCACTTAAGGCACCATTCTTGGTATGCATCTCTCCTGTTAGGAAACTCTGTAAAGAGGGTGGATTTGATCCTACAAGTTATGACAATCCAGCGGTGGAAGCAGAAAAGAGATGAAGGTAGATACCTAATAATGTCTGTGTAAAGGTCATGAAGATATTCTGTTAATGATGTTTCATCCTTCCGTAGATCAATGTAGAAACTACAGACTTGTCCTCACAGCAGGCTTGCTAGAGAGCAATTCCTAAATCTAGGTGTATCAAAGCCATGGATACTACTACCTTTACTAGCATTTACTTATGTATGTTTAAATTAAGTCATTTTTTGAACCCAAATATACTTATATTAAAAAAAAAACTTTACACCAAAATAAATGTATTAAACTTGACATAAGAAGTTAATTGTAAAGATAAAACAAAAAGACAAAACAATGTGGTACAATTTACTCAATGCTAACTAGATCTGCCTGCTGAAGCTCTGAGCCTGAGGCCTGCTCTCTCGTTCTCTCTGTTAAAGAGGGGCAAGAGGCTGTAAAAGATACTACACTAGCACTAAATCAAGTCTTTCTCTTCAACAAAATGGGAGAGTTTGGATGAGAATTGGAAGAGGCATGACCTTGCAACCTTGTCAAGCAGGAGTATTAATCACACCAGGCACTGCCTCACCCCATCCCTCATCAGAGGCCTGTGGCCCACCCTTAGGAGACACTGAAGTGAACACCACTCCCAGCGCCCTCCTCAGGAAAGGAGCAGAGGCAGGCTCAGGCATCAGAGGAAGAGCAGAGGTGTCCCTGCCTCCTCAGGTCAAGGGATGGTGGCTACTACTGTCCCCTGTCCAGGTGGAGGCAGAGGCGGCACCATGGGCTATGGGCTGCCGACCTCACCAGGCAGTTTGTCTTTTGCTTCTTTAAGCTACTGTATGATAGTCCATCTGGAGTAATCTTTTTAGCTGACTTTGCACAACAGTAAAACTCCTGTTCAGGAACAGTGAAAAAGAGCAGAAAATGGAATTTGAAATGTAGAAATAAAATAAGTGTGGGCCATGAGCTGTAATTTGATTTCATGCTTTACAAGGAAATGAAAGAAGGCTTCCTTAAAATGCACGGTTTCTGTTCTTTCCCCTCAATCCCCCTCCCCCCTTTTAACCATTTTAGGATTTCCTCTAGCACCGAAGAGAAAATAGGATTGTGGAAAATGTTCAGTTCTCAAGTGTCACTGCCACTCAGGGGCAAGCTCGATTTTAATGTGAACTTCCCATTCTGGGTAAGAGGAAATTCTTCAATTAATAAACCGGGTGTGTGGAGGCCAGTATTTAAGGTTTAATCAATTTCATCTGTACTTAGGATAAAAAGACTGACTATTCTACTTTTTTTTCTCATTTACCTTCTTTAAAAAAATAATAAATGAATGTTTTATTTTAAATTCTTTGAGGTTCGTATCTCCTGTTTCAGGAAATATTGTCTATTTCATGCAGTGAGTATAAAAACTTCCTCCTCCTTTTTTACTTTTGCTAAGATTTTTTTTTTCAAAAATAACTAAATTATCCTGGGCCCTCATATTCTGTAACAGCTTGGGAGATGATACAAATTATACAGGATTTTGGCAGACACCTCAGGGGTGGGGGAGGGAAACGGAGACAAATCACCAAATATGGATGCAAGAACTTCTGGACAAAGCAGTAAGAGGTAGACATGGGAATGCAAATTATGAAGAAACTCCATCCTAGAGCAGCCTAAGTAAACTTCACAGGGATGTCTGAGAGTCACAAACACACTAGGAAAGAGACCCTGTCAGTGGGCTACCCAGTCCCTTACAGTTCTCTTAGCCAGGGGTGGACTCAAAAGGACAGCTCAGAATCTCAGAATGAAACCAGGGAGCTCTCCCTACAGTATCCAATAAACATGAGGGCTTGCTGATCAACCAGGAACAACAGGACTTGGGGAGGGCAGAGAATTCCTGAATCTTTGTTAAGTGGCCACTGACACTCTGGGTCCACTCAAATTCTGGGGCAGAGGTCACAATCAGGCCCCACAGCAGAGGGTAAAGAGCATAAACTTTGGAGAGGGTCAACTGGAGTCTGAATCTCTGCTCCACTTACCAGCTGTTGAGTCTTTCATGAAACACCTAAAGTCTATGGACACATTTCTTCATCTATAAAATGGAGATGGGAATTAGTCAAAACCACTACTACCCTTTTAGGAAGTTATGTGGTGCACCTAACATAGTGCTTGGAACAAAAAATATATCTGATCCATAGAAACAGGAGGGCCAGGCCTTACAAAGATCTGTGCAATTCAGTGTAATCCCAGGTCTTCCCAATGCTTTTATCAAGGTGCCTTGGGAAAAATGCTACCTTTTAAGTCAATATTTTTCATTAAAGCTCTGTAACTCTAGGGCCCTGTCAATGTGATTTCCATTGTGAAAATGAACAAGAAAGTTTCATCCTTCATAACAGTAGCTACAAATTAACAAGGGTCTAAATTTTGCTGGCGACTGTGACATGCAAAAGCCCATCTACATATGAGAAATATGAGGATCAGAAGAGTTAGAAACAGTATGAAGGGCTCAGTAAGTGAGAGGGAGGAGGGCAAGGAAGAGGGGATAGAAAAAAGGAGCGAGGGTAGAAAGGGGAAGAAGAAGAGGAGAGGCAAGGAAGGGAGGAGGAAAGACGGAGGGAGGGAGGGAAGAGAAGAGAGGGGACAGTGCATTTCAAGACTGTACAGCTCCCACATCTAGAACATGGTAGAACCAGGAGCCAAACCTGGGTCTGCCTGATCTGAGACCTTCTCTTGAAGTGGCACCAAAAAGGATTTCTCTTGCAGACAAGTCTCCTGTAATCCCAAAAGGAAACTCTGAAGGGACTTTCATCAGGAGTCTTTCCATATCAAAGAGCAGGTTGGCCCCTGGGTTTCAGGGCACATGCATCTTCCCTTCCTAGAGGGAGGTGTGAGGAGAAACACCTGCAGATGTATATAGGTCACCATGAGAACGAGGGCCAAATGTGTGGGAAGGGAGACACACAGGGCTTTGCAGGGAACACACCAGATCCTACTTCTGCTTCGCCTACCTGCATGCCTAGTGAGACCTGGTCCCAGTGCTCTATATACTTGAGCCACAGTGTGTCCATCTACAAGATGGGGATCATATGTTATTCAAAGAATAGTGTGGGGCTCATGGGCCATGCATGCAAACCTCATAACCCAGGGTCTGGCACATAGCAGGTGCTTAATAGTGGAAGTGATCATTATACTTGAGCCTGAGTTCCAGTTCTCACAAATTCTAGTGCTGGATAAAGGCCTGTCCTAAAATGGGACAGTGAGGAGTAGTATTCCCAAACATAAGAGCCTGCAGGGCCCTGGGGCACCTGAACTGCATGAGGTGGGCTAGATGCAAGACAAAAAGTGAAACTAGAGGGAACAGAAACTCCTGTGCCAAACTGTAGGGGACAGTCTCTCCTTAGCTCCAGCCCACATGGCCAGACAGGAATGTGGGCCTGAAGTTGCCAGATCTTCCAATTTCTCAAGAGAAGCCAAAAATCTGGATTATTATGTGAAATTTGCCAATTTTTAAATGTTGACAACCAATTCAAAAACATGTTTAAACTGTATGGCCCAAATAAAACATGTCCAGGGGCCAAAACCAGCCAGTGTGAGGTCTCTGGAGGGAGTTTTCTCTAGAAAGGAAAGTTGGAAGAAATAGAATAAACATCCAGCTTCTTTGGCCAGTACCTGTTTGAATCAGAAAAGCACTAAGGAACTATTAGTCAGCTGCCCCTGTGACCCATATTTTGGTCTTGATGGGGGTGGAGAAGGTGGTTTCCAAGATGGGTTCACCCCACAGGAAAAGGGCAGTGGCTCTCTGGTGTAACCAGAACCCAGAGTGATACCGCAGGTGAGACCAGAGGCCACAGGGTGAGCTCTCTTTCGCCCTGGCCTTGGCCTCTTCCAAACGAATGAAGAGGCAGTGCTAGCTCCTTACACTCCAACATTCTGAACTGAACTGAGACCCTCACCTAGTACAGCAATAACAGTGTAGCAATACTGTGTAAAACCAGGGTGACAAAAAAAGTGCCTACTTCATAGGACTATAAGGGAGTTAATGCACATAAAAGCTCCAAACAGTGACCTACAATGTTATTTTCTTTCTGGTGGGATTTTTTTTTCCCTACGGTTACAAGCATAGATCCCCATGTTGAATCTCAAAATACTTCTCGTAGCTAGAAAGTCCAATAATAAGCTAAGACAATGATTTTTTTTTTTCCTGGAAAAATGAAACAGGAAAACCTCAGAGCACCAGGCTGGAATTTTCTCTAGAGTAGAAGTTATCTGTCCTCACTGAGTCCTTGGTATAAGCCCTTTCCAGCAGAAATGAACATTATCTTCATAGCTAACATGAAATGGGTAAGTGCTTCATATGTATTAGTTCATTTACCTAGAATATAGGTACTAACATCAATAGCCCCAAATTTGCAGAGGCACAGAGAGGTTAAAGCACTTGCCCAAAATCGAAGAACTGGTCAATGGTTGTTGCCGAAGCCTCAGATACAAACAGGTCTTCTAGAAATGGGTCCCCAGAGCACAGAGAACCCCTCCTTTGAAGGAGAGAAAGCAAGTTGGGGTATTCTTGACTAATGCCAGCTAAAGGTGCTAGAAAGGCAAGGCCAGAGTTGCAGAGCCTAAGAGAGTGAACTTAGGAAACTGTTTCTGGGGAAACAGAATAAAAAAAGACAGGATGGGGTAAATCTACCATAAAAAGTAAGTAAAATCAGCAGAATTCCTTCATGAAAAGGGTGGAATTAGCATATGGCCTCAGCTGCCAAGCGAGGCCATTGAAGCGAGCAATGTAAATGAGTTCAAGATACAATTAGACATTTTTCTGGACGGAGACAAAGGGGACTGAAGAAGGCATGGCAAGTCACATTTCAGAAAGAGCAGCAGGAACCCATTTCCCTGTAGAGCCCACCATGCATGCCTGAGCAGGTGACCACAGGGACAGCACAGAGGGCAGAGCAGGCCAGCATCCCTGGCAAACATGTTCACCTTAGGGGCTCTCCCTCCCCACTATTAATTTCTCAAAATGCCTCAGACAGTGCTTGCAAAGCAGCTACCCAGGCACTGAAATAACAGTTTGGCTCTGTTCTACTCCATACATCTGCATGCTACCCCTGGGCTGGGTCCCAGACTTCAGAACGAATATGACCCAGTCCCTGCCCTCCAGGAGCTCACAGTCTGGTGCAAAGACACAAAAAACCGCAATATCAATACACTGCAGTACATCAAAGTAAGATCAGACGTCTCTGCTGAACAAGCACACAAGAGGGAAATTAGCAATTGAAGAAAAAGAAGAGGCAGAAAGTTGAGGGAAGAGGCTGTCTAGGCAGTTTACACAGCAGAAGGCTATGAACGCCCCAGCTGCCAAAACCTCATGGAGGATGTTGAGCATGCGGTTCCCCTAGATCCGTGGTCGGCAAACTGCGGCTCGCGAGCCACATGCGGCTCTTTGGCCCCTTGAGTGTGGCTCCTCCACAAAATACCACGGTCTGGGTGAGTCTATTTTGAAGAAGTGGCATTAGACGAAGTTTAAGTTTAAAAAATTTGGCTCTCAAAAGAAATTTCAATCGTTGCACTGTTGATATTTGGCTCTGTTGACTAATGAGTTTGCCGACCACTGCCCTAGATCTTTGTGGAGAGGGCCAAGTCACCTTGAGCTTTGTGAAAAAGGATGAAATGACCAGAGGCGCCAACTGCTGGCCCATGGACCAGATAGGACTCAACTGCAACAAATCAGGACAGCTGTTCCTAATCTTCTCAAGAGCATAGCATATGTAGCCCACCCAAGGAACAGAGAACACTGTCCCTTGTGAGGGACACAATTTATTAGGCCGTCTCTAGCCCAACAGGTTCTGATGCCTTCCTTCGTGTGGCTCACAGCACATCTGTCTCACTTGGTCCAGCTCCCTGGGCCCTGTGTCCTCCAAGGTGAAATAAATGTTTACTCTAGTCACTATAAAAGGATGCAAACATTTCCTTTCTGTTCTCAGCATATTCGCTGGCACAGAGCGTTTCCATCACCCCTGAGCTCCTGCCCCAACTGTAAGTGGAATTCTGTCCCTGTGCATATCCCAAGAGCCAGAACAATCTCTGCCAACCTCTTGCATCAATGAACTGGGTTTCTTGATTTAAAATGAGAAATAACCCTTAGCATGTAGAGAAGAAGATGAGGCACACCCCTCTCTGTGCTCAGCACCCTGTCTATAAAGTGGTGTCACACCAGACCAGGTGAAGGAGTGACAGGACACAGGACAAGTGCTGAGCACTGTCCTTCCCTTCTTCTCTCCCAAGTCTTGTAAATACTGGGTATCTTGCCTCCAGACCTCTTCTACAGTAGCAGAGGAGAGAGGAAATGGATGTACGAGGTCTTCCTCCGGCTGGAGAGGGGATTGAGGGGTAGTGGCTGGTGCTGACTCAGTGCTCCATCCTCCTCCACGGCAAAGAGAAATGGCATTGCGCTCCCCTTTATAAAAGACTACTCTGTGCCCAGCACCATGTTAGGGACACTTACACCTACGTTCACATAATCTTCATAACAACCTTGCAAGGTAAGCACTGTAATTCCCTTTTCCACAGGCAGAAGCTCTGTCCGAGAGGTCAATTCCCAGGCCCAAACACACAGTGAGTGAGCAGCAGAGCCAAGATCCCAAAGGCCATGCTCTTCCATAATCCCGCAGAGCTCCCTATAGCCAGGTGTCCTCATTTTAGGGAGTCTTGCGACTGGCCCTACCACAGAAAAAGTTCCTTAAGAATAAACACAAAACCAAAGAAGAAACGACACTGGCCCAGGGCTGGAGATGGTTTTGACTCACCGTGGCAATCAGTTCCATCTTCTAGAGAAAAACCACTCTGTGTGGGGTGTGCTTTCTGGGATAGCACTTATCTTCCTGTTTCCTCTCCCAGTTGTAGCCCCTACATCTGTGGGCTATAGATTTAGGCTGAGGTTAAATGTTTCATCCTACTCAGGGTAAACATTCCCAGGCAGCCATGCATAGGGCATAAAACACAAAACTCAGTAAGAGAGGTGTAGACTCAAGTCCCAATATTACCACCTGACCTGAGGAAGCTGATTCATACCTCAGAACTTCAGGCTCCTCACCATTATCAAGGACCTTGGAATATAAGTGTCCCTGTATCTCTTTTTGGCAGGGGGTAGAGGGGAAAGAAAGGTACCATACTTAAAGAATATTTTTTTTAGAAAACTTGGAAAATTCTGAATATGAATGAAGAATTAGATATCAAAGATATTACTATTGTTAGTGTGATGACATTGAGTTATGCAAGAAAAGTTTATTTTTTAGAGATATATACCTAAGTATTAGGGGTAAAATGACTTGAGATCTTATGAATTTGTTTTAAAATACTTCAGAAAAAAGTGTGGGGGGGGAGGATAGTTGAAACAAGCATGACAAAATCTTAGTAACTATTAAATCTGCATGATGGGTATATGAGAGTTCATTCTCCCTATCTTGAGTATGTTTGAAAAATGCGGTAAACTCTAAGGGACTGGGTGTGGCTTGCTGTCAGGGACACTTGCCATTCTCACCAAAAACACCGATGAAAACGAAATGCACTAGGAGTAACTGGAAGTCACTTTGGAAAACAGAGAACTATAACCAGAATTATATTGTCTTTTCTGAGTCAGAAATACCTGGATCCGAACGCTGGTTCTGCCAGCGTGGCAATCTGGGCTGCTGATCTGTCCCATCACCCACCCACAAAGCGGGATATCATGAGAACTGGCAATCATGTGCATAAAGTACAACAGAGGAAATAATAGGCCTGAAGCCTGGTCTGCTTTTGGATGTTCCTGGGAAGTTGATCTCTGCTTGCCCTGGTCTCACAGTACACATTCAAGGACAGGCTGGGATTGTTCCTACCAATTACTTCAGGCAGGTACAGAGTCAGAACTTCAGAGCAGTGAGTTAGAAGCAGAGACCAGAAGGGCATGAGAATGGCAAGGGAGCTTCTTGCACCTGGAGAAATCCTCAGACTGTGTGGCTAATAATAGCCATAGCCGTATATACCCAGGGGAACGTCAAAGAACCTGGCCATTCAGATCTGTCTGAGAACATATTGAGGTCTCTGAAAAAGCCCCTATCATCTGACATTTTAAGACATTTATGTCCTCTGTGTCTGCAAGCACTTGTGCATCATCACTGGCCACACTGCAACAGCCCAGAAACACCATAACAGAGTGCTCGATAAGTGGGAATGATTCCTACTATCCCCAGTTCCACTTCTAGAGATGTAGTGGGTCTAATTCAGAAATATTCCCTTGATGGAACTCAGGCACATCTGCATGACAACACAGACTCAGGAGCCAGAATATCTGGGTTCAAATCTCAGCTCCATTGCTTATACAGCTTGACGTTGTTAAGTTATGCATTCTGTCTTTGGTTTCCTCATCTGCAATATGGGGGTGATAATAATGCCTATCCTATAGTGTGAGAATGAGAAATACATGTTACTCTAATAAAGTGCACAGAACAGTGCCTTGCACACAGTAAGTGTCCTTGTTTGCTATTATTATAGCTGGTAGTCGTTCTTTTTAAATAGCATGCTCATAAGTGCTATTTAGCAACAATACTGTATTCCTGGACACAACTTTAACTAGGACAATGTTTTTACTAATGGCCCCAGGCAGCAAGGCAGTGATAGTGCTCAATGGAAGAGCACTCCAAAATTAATTTCAACCGTACATTTTTGTTCAGTGGGTTATCATGCGCCAAGCACTACTCTAAAGGGGATGCCATAGTTTCACAAAACAAGCAGGGTCCCTGTCCTCATGGAGTTTACATTCTCGTGGGAGAGACACAGACACTTCTGGATAGAGATAAAAGCTATGCAGAAAATAAAACAGGATTATGGTATAGAGTAGTGGGGTACAGTGGGGTGATATTCTAAAGAGTAGCCAGTAAAGTTCCCTTGGAAGATGAAAGCGAAGAGTGTTCGCAGCAGAGGAAACGGCAAATAAGAAGGCCCCAGAGAGAGGACAGGTCTGAGTGGCTGCACAACGAGCTGCAGGGAGGTTGCTGACAGAGGAGGGGCAGAGTCACAGGGATCCTTGAAGGCTAAAGTAGGGAGCTTGGGTTTTATCTCACTTGTAACAGAAGGCCAATGGCAGTTTTTTAGGTGAGTGATATTTTTTAAAAGTTCAGTGGGAACAATGGATTATTAAAGGCAAGAGGCCAGTTGGGAAGTTGCTGCTGTGGGCCAGTGGAAGAGGATGGTGGTTGGGCCAGGACAGCACTGAGTGCTCCAGAGCACTCGGCCAGAGTGAGCCAGCTTGGACACAGAGGTGGCAAGCTGACCGGGGACTTCAGCCCCACCCCTTCTTCAAATCTAATACAGAATGACTAATCCTCACATTGTCTGCTCACAGGCCCCTCTCCTCACTATCTGTAAGCTTCCTGACAGCAAGCACTGGGTTTTATTCAGCTGCGTAGTGTTCCCAAAGCGCAGTGCCTCTAAGCTTTTTGAAGATATGAAAGAATGCCCGTCTATAACTGAAAAGAGCAGATGAGAAGGGGAAGAATTATTGTCTTCCTTAGGAGGGAGGCTACAAATAATGTCTGAAGCTGAGAAAAAAAAATAGCATAATAACATGTTTTAAAGATTATACAAAAAATATCCACTAAAAAAGTTGAAAATGGTTGCCTTTGGGGAGGAAAGAGGCTCAGTTCTTACTTATTTGTCTGGCTTCTCTACTAGATTATAAACTCTGGAAGGGCTGGGGCCCCATCCTGACCACCCACTGTACAGCACAGTGCCTGCCACGTAGGACACATTCAATAAATGCTATTATAATGAATACCGGTCCAGAATCACTCTTTTAAACCCCAAACCCAAGCCTCTGGAACATTCCAAAATAATGGCTGAATGGACACATCTAAAGAAAGAAGGAAACACAAATCAAGACAGTGGAGCGCGCAAGTAGCCCACTGTAAGTAGAACACTGTGCTTGGCCCAGAGAGCCAGCCGCATCTGTTTGTTAAAAGCAACTAAAACAAAAATTGTTTTAAGTTACAGCTGGTGTCTGAGCCACTTTATCACCCACTTAAGATATAGAGCTGATTATTTTTCCGGCAACAATGAAAAAAGGAAGGCTAAAAGTATGGTGTCCTGTTACCAGCTATTTCCAGAGTGGTTCTTACAGTCTACATCAGTGCCAGGGCCAGAGACAACTAAAGAGGCCTACCCAAACTTGTTACACTTGGTCTTTTTTTTCTTTCATTTTCCCCCTCTTGCATTTTAGTTCCTTGAATCATGCAAAGTACAATCTCTTGGATAGCATCTTTCTGTACTCCCAGTGCTATTTGCCAAAAGCTTGCTAAAAAGGGACTTGCATTAAAAGAAACATATGCACACTGTGGTCTTGACTCTTGGTCTCTGCCCCTTACTTGGATCTGGATTCCAACACCAGCTCTCCACTGGCCTGCTGTGTGGTCTTGAGCAAGCCTTTTCACCCCTGTCCCTAGCCCCAACTTTCCTCTTCTATAAAACCTGAGTTGTGGAGCAAAGTGGAAATATTTTTATAGTGCCAAATAGAGCCCGAAATATAGACATTGCTCAATAAATGGGATGGTAATTGATATTTGACTCATTCTAATCACTCACACCACCCCTCTTCTAAGATGCTGAGGTTTCCCAGGAGGTCTTATCTCCAGGACAATAATCATGGCAAGAGTGGAAAAGAAGACCACAGCTGAGACAAATGATGCACATGGGAGGTGAGGAAAAGGGAGCTGTGCCACTGGCTCCCAGACTCTCATGTATTTAATTCAAACACATCCAGGCAGGTTGTAGGGGCAGGCGAGCAAGCCCAGAGGGTCTAGGCCTAGGGGACTAAGAACCAAACTGGAGGACCAAGGCGTATGTCTAATTGTCTCACCTGGTGATCCTTAAGCACCTCCTGCTGGGAGACAAGGGAGGTAACACCCTGTCTTTGACTGTGCCACATCAGCTACTGGAGAGGATACCACTTCTACCCCAACCTCACTCACTCCACCTGGGATGATAACCTCTGGTTAGCACTTGGTCAAACATGGTTAGTACTTGAACCAGGGCATTATGTCAGCACCTCTATAGGCTCAGTGTCCTTGTCACACATACCTCACACACACACCACAGACCTGAATTCTGTTTCAGAACCAGGGATGAGGATAATAATATCTCCATTCTACCTCATATTGTTGCTATAAGAATTCAATGAGTACATACAATGCTGGCACAAAGCAAAAGTTGTGAGTGTTAACTGCTAGCTATGGTGGTGGGATTATGGTTAATTTTTATTTTTTTCTTCCTATTCTCTTGTCCAAAATTGGAAAAATAGCGTCTACTTCACAATAAATACAAATACTTTATAATAAAAATGGTTACCTTATTACCTACTAAGCTATTAAAGTAAAAATGCTTGAGCTACACATATAATGAATCCATCCCAGGGTCCAGAGGTCAGGTATCTGAAAACAGTTTTCAAGTCCACTGCCAAAGGCAGTGGGGTAAAGACTGCCCCTGCCTGCCTCTCTTGTTAAAGGATTCCAACCCATCTATAGTTTCCATTGCCCTAAATCAGTCACAATGAATAGCACTACACTGCCTTGTCCCAAGAGTGGCCTAGCCAGAAATTGGCCAGTGACCTGTGACTTCAGCAAGCTGAGCTAACAGGTTCCCCTGGGGATCTTGTGTGATTCACTGACAAACAGAGCCATGAGATGGGTGTTGAAGTGAAGGGTGTGAAGGCTGAGTGGGCCAGTCAAGGGGTGAAAAGGTGGATGTGGGGACAGGAACCCTTGCTGGGGCAGGTGGAAGGCCAAGCAGGGACACAGCTGTGGTGCATGGTATAGACAACCACCTGCTCCAACCTGAACTCAGCATGCCTAGCCCAAGCACAGCTCTGCCTCTCCACAACCCATCCCTTCACTAGAGCCATTCTCACCTAGTTTCTGGTTCTGCAACCAACCGAACCTAAACTAAAACCCATGTCTACAGACCTGTTCATAGACATGAAGCCACTCCAGTGGAAGCTATGCTTGGTGACTGGCCAAACTTTGATGTTCTCCATTTCACAACTGGCCAGAGTCTTGTTTATTTTCCCTGTGTAACTTTTGCAATGTTTCAACTAAACAGGAAAGGTTTTATCAACAATTTCCAAAGCGAAAAATAGCAGAATGTTTGGATTGTAATGAAGGCCGGTAAATCTTCTAGGCTGTGAGAGACTTGGAACCCCATGCAGGAACTGTGCCTCTCCTGTGATGAGGGAGACTAGTCTAGTCACAATGCCTCTCTTTTCCTTTGGAATCACCTCTTTCCCTGTCTCAGTCCCTAATATATAAGTGGCAGGAACTCTAGTCCCAACTCTAGGTGTAGGGCTGGGACCTAGATCCAGCTACTCAGTCTCTCCTGTGCCTTCTGCTAGGACTCCTGGGAAAGATCTCTGTGCTAGAGGAGCTGGCTCGGCAGAAAGCAAGCTGAATTGAGGAACCATGAGCAGCTCTGCAGTCTCACGGGAGCCAGCAGCCTGAGAAGTAAGCTGACATGAGGGAAATGGAGGTAGGGTCCTGATCATATCATTTGATACCTTGGAACCAGCTGTGCTTAAAGCCTGTCATCATCATCTTGCTGGTTTTAAGAAGCAGATTGGGTTGAATTTATGTCCTTTACAACCAAAGATTATATACTAGTATAATGTATTAGTCCATGCTTTTACAATTCAATTCACTTTGAGTATCAAGATTTTAATACCTCATAGCATTTTCCATGCCACTAAACTGACTATTTATTCACATTATCTCACTTGACCCACCAACACATTATGATCACCCTTATTTCACAGACAAGACCCAATGAATTCATTAACTTCTACCATCAATGTCACAGTCATCATCAGTTTATCCAATGTCACATAGATATTGGGTAGTAGAGCCAGGATCCAGAGCCAGTCCCTCTGAATCCCGAACCCATGTTCCTTTTCCCAGCAGAGGCCCTGCCACCTGTGTGTGCAATCCCATTCTACATGTAGGCAGACACAAAAGGAGCACAGGCTGCATCCCTAACATCCAAGGGCTTGCAATCACCTTGAAACTAGACTTAAGTCCAGAAACCAATTAGGGATGTTAAAAGCCATAATATAATTGAGAGTCCAAATGTGTGGTCCAGGTAGTAGTCACATGGCAGGAAGGAGGGGTCGCAAAAAAAAAAGCTACATCTACCTCAACAATGAAACACTGCATCTTCTAATTCAATTCTTCACAGGCCACCTCAACTCCCCCAGACACATCTTCAACCAAGGTTTCCCCTATTATGTGATCTTGCTGTTGCCCTCCTCCAGACTGCAAAAGCATTCCTCATAACTATACACTAAGAGTAATACTGAATCAGGCCATGATCTGCTGACCACCAACCTTCTTCAAAAGCATCTGAATTATTGCCTTTAGGTGACACCATGCACAATAATTTCCAGTTTTCCTCCTAGAAATAAGTAAGCCTCAGATAATTCTATAATCCTACTTTACATCATTAATATTCTGGTGTCAACTGATGGCCTCTGGGTCTATACTAGGTTATTTTTTATTGAGTATCTTAACTTGCGGCTACAAATAGTTACTGAATAAATTCTACCTCACGGACCGAGACAACATTTTTAATTTAGCCATCACATTTATGTAACTAAGAAAACTGAACTTTTTAAAATTCGTATCATATTTCCTAACCAACTTATATTATACTAGTGATATGTCACTGAATGATTTTTCTTAGGTCAAAATTTTTTCTTATCAAATCATAATATAATATTAAAGATATGTTCCAGAAATGAAAAGTCAGCAAGGACTCCAAAAAGACTTGAAGGAAAATCCCACAATGCAGTAGTTCTCAAATGTTAAGTCATTCCTATGCCACCATTATAAATTGTGCTATATATCCACTGCTTCTTCCTGGCTTTGTTTTCTTCCTTTAAGCATTCAATACTCATGGAGCTGATATTCTAGTGAGAGGACAGATAAACAATACTATGTAATTAATTACAAAGGTCACTTCAGATGGTGACAATGCAGTAAAGAAATTAAATTTTGATGTTATGACAGTAACTTGAGGACTGACAGCATTAGAAAAGCAGGTTTGGGGATCCCTTACTCAGAGGCATACGTTGGAGGTAAGAATGAAATGACAAAACAGAGACAGGATGGTTTGAGCAAGGGGAACAGCAGCACGTACAAAGGCCCTACAATTCAAACAGCCATAGCCTGTTGTGTACCTAAAGGACAGGAGGGTGACAATGTGGGTGCCACAGGTCACCACAGGGATTCGGCTTGACTCAGAGTATAGTGATAAACTACAGGGGGTTTCATCATGCTTATTGCTGCTTTTAGTTCTTTAATTTCCCAACATTATATTTTGAAAAATTTCAAACTTATAGAAAAGCTAAAAGAACAGAATAATGAACACAATATATCATTCACCTAGTTGTGCCACCAACTGTTAATAGTTTTTACACTTGTGTTCTCTCTCTCTCTTTCTCAATATATATATATATATATATATATATATATATATATATATATATATATATATAACATATAATTTAGATAATATACACAAATGTTTCCCTAACCATTTTAAAGTAGGTTTAGACACAATGGTACTTAAATCCTTAATGCCTACCATCTATATTCTCCTACCCAATAATTTAACACAGACCATTATATTACCTATTCTAACTCTATATTCACATTTCCTCCAATTGTCTTTCATTACCCATAATCTCTTTCAGAACTGTTCTTTATTTTTTCTAGATCTGGTCTCTTTAGTTTTCTTTAATCTAGAAATATCACCTGCCTCTTCCCTCCTTTTTTTGGTGGAGGGTGGGAGAATACCTTTTATGATCTGGACATTCTTGAAGAGTCTTGCCTGGCTTATTACTTACTTCATATTTTTCTTTAAATTTACACACTTTTTTTTTTTTTCTGGAGCACAAAGGATTTATTTGGATTTTGCTCATAACATCAAGATTTCAGTGTGAGTTTTTTTTTTAATTATTTATTGTTTAAAATTATTATATATGTCTCCTTTTCCCCCATTGACCTCTCCCCGGCCACTCCCACCACCCAGCACATGCCCTCACCCCCCTAGTGTCTGTGTCCATTGGTTATGCTATATGCATGCAAACAAGTCCTTTTGTTGATCTCTTACCACCACCACCCCTTCCCCTGCCTTTCCCTCTGAAGTTTGACGGTCTGTTTGATGCTTCTCTGTCTCTGGATCTATTTTTGTTCATCAGTATATGTTGTTCATTATATTCCACAAATGAGTGAGATCAAGTGATATTTATCTTTCTCCAATTGGCTTATTTAGCTTATTATAATGCTCTCCATGTCCATCCATGCTATTGCCAATGGTAAGAGTTCCTTCTTTTTTACAGCAGCGTAGTACTCCATTGTATAGATGTACCACAGTTTTTTAATCCAGTCATCTGCTGATGGGCACTTAGGCTTGTTTCCAAATCCTAGCTATTGTAAATTGTGCTGCTATGAACATAGGGATACATATATCCTTTCTGATTGGTGTTTCTGATTTCTTGCGATATATTCCTAGAAGTAGGATTGCTGGGTCAAATGGGAGTTCCATTTTTAATTTTTTGAGGAAACTCCATACTGTTTTCCACAGTGGCTGTACCAGTCTGCATTCCCACCAGGAGTTTTTCTCCATATCCAAAACTACTAGACTTAATAAATGAATTCGGCAATGTAGCAGGATACAAAATTAACACCCAGAAATCTATGACTTTTTTATACACCAACTAGAGGCCTGGTGCATGAAATTCTGGCACTCAGGGGGCGGGGAGTCCCTCAGCCTGGCCTGCACCCTCTCGCAGTCTGGGAGCCCTCAGGGATGTCCAACTGATGGCTTAGGCCCACTCCCCCGGGGACATCCTTAGCATTGCCGTGGAGGCAGGAGAGGCTTCTGCCACCGCCATTGCGCTCACCAGCCGCGAGCCCGGCTTCTGGCTGAGCGGCGCTCCCCCTGTGGGAGCACACTGACCACCAAGGGGCAGCTCCTGCATTGAGCATCTGCCCCCTGGTGGCCAGTGCGCATCATAGCAGCTGGTCATTCTGGCATTCTGTTGATTTGCATATTAGCCTTTTAGTATACTAGAAGCCCGGTGCACGAAATTCGTGCACGGCGGGGGGTTGTCCCTCAGCCCAGCCTGTACCCTCTCCAATCTGGGACTCCTGGAGAGATGTCCGACTGCCCGTTTAGGCCCAATCCCAGGGATCGGGCCTAAACGGGCAGTCGGACATCCCTCTCACAATCCAGGACTGCTGGCTCCCAACTGTTTGCCTGCCTTCCTGATTGCCCCTAACCGCTTCTGCCTGCCAGCCTGATCACCCCCTAACCACTCTGCTGCCAGCCTGGTTGATGCTTAACTGCTCCCCTGCCAGCCTGTTTGCCCCCAACTTCCCTCCTCTGCCAGCCTGGTCACCCCTAACTGCCCTCTCCTGCAGGGTTGATCACCTCCAACTGCCCTCTCTTGCAGGCCTGGTCCTTCTCAACTGCCCTCCCTTGCAGGCCGAGTGCCTCCCAACTGCCCTCTCCTGCTGGCCATCTTGTGGTGACCATCTTGTGTCCACATGTGGGCAGGATCTTTGACCACATGGGAGCAGCTATATTGTGTGTTGCAGTGATGATCAATCTGCAGATTACTCTTTTATTAGATAGGATAGAGGCCTGGTACACGGGTGGGGGCCAGCTGGTTTGCCCTGAAGGGTGTCACAGATAAGGGTGGGGGTTCCCTTGGGGTGTGGGGCAGCCTGAGGAAGGGGCCTGTGGTGTTTTGCAGGCCGGCCACGCCCCCTGGCAACCCAAGGGGTGGCCCTGGTATCTGGAATTTATTTTCCTTCTACAATTGAAACTTTGTAGCCTGGGGCGGAGCCAAGCCTGCTGTTCCCTCCAGGGTGGCAGCCATTTCTGTGGCAGTTAATTCACCTTCTACAATTGAAACTTTGTAGCCTTAAGCGGGTGAGCCCGGCTAGGGTGTGCGGAAAGGTTTGCTTCCCCTGTTGCCGCCGGCAACCCTGGCCTGCTCTCTCAAGCTCCATTCTGCTGCCATTTGTTTGAATTTGTTTACCTTCTATAATTGAAACTTTGTAGCTTGAGTGGAGGCTTAGGCCTGCAACAGCTATGGAAAGCTTGGCTTCCTCTGTTACCTGGGAAACCTTGCTCTCTGTGGCTGTAGCCATCTTGGATTGGGGTTAATTTGCATACTCGCCCTGATTGGCTGGTGGGTGTGGCTTGGCTGGTGGGCGTGGCTTATGTAGCGGAGTGATGGTTAATTTGCATATTACCATTTTATTAGAGAGGATAGGACTAGTGGCCCGGTGCACGAAATTCATGCACATTAAAAGGGAATTAATTCGAGGAAATATTTTAATATTGCTATTTGCCCTTTCTCTGTAATAGAAGTGTCAGAGATGAAAGAAAATTAGTAAAATGTATATGAAAATCTTCCTCCTGTCAGAGTCTGGGGCATGCTGCGGGACCCAAAGTCAAGTCCCCGCCCACCCACATGCACCTCAAAATCGCACGAGACCCAGACCCAGTGGGCCCCATCCCCATTGGGTGAGATCCAGATCCGGCCAGCCCCACCCCGTCAAGACCCCGAATAGCCGGAACAATCTTGAGAAAGAAGAACAAAGTTGGAGGGATCACAATACCAAATATCAAGTTATATTACAAAGCCACTGTTCTCAAAACTGTCTGGTACTGGCACAAGAATAGACATATAGACCAATGGAACAGAACAGAGAACCCAGAAATCGACCCAAGCCATTAGCTCAACTAATATTTTACAAAGGAGGTAAGAACATACAATGGAGTCAAGACAATCTCTTCAATAAATGGTGTTGGAAAAATTGGACAGATACATGCAAAAAAATGAAACTAGACCATCAACTTAGACCATACATAAAAATAAACTCAAAATGGGTAAAGGACTTAAATGTAAGACAGGAAACCATAGAAGTCTTAGAAGAATCCATAGGCAGCAAAATATCAGACATATGTTGTAGCAATATCTTTACCAATACAGCTCCTGGGACTATGGAAACTAAGGAGAAAATAAACAAATGGGACTACAACAAAATAAAAAGTTTCCGCACAGCAAGAGAAACCATCAACAAAACAACAAGAGAGTCCACTACATGGGAGAACACATTTGCCAATGTTATTTCTGATAAGGGTTTAATCTCCAAAATTTATAGGGAACTCATACAATTTAACAAAAGGAAGATAAACAATCCAATTAAAAAAATGGACAAAGGACCTAAATGGACACTTTTCAAAAGAGAGTGTACAAAAGGCCAAGAGACATATGAAAACATGCTCAAAGTCACTAATTACACACTTTTTAATGCTGAAAAAAAAATGAAGCCAAAGGAGAGCAACAACTTCCATCAAAATTATAGGTAGGATATACTAGTTATTTGGGGGTTTTTTCCCTAATACACATTAAAGTATATAAGTTTAAGACTAAAAGTCTGTTTGATGGTACTCCATTTAAATTATCCTGCGTGCCACCTGTGAGAAGCCACTTTAGTCTACCTGGGTCCCCACCAAGCCTCAGCCTGACCCTTCCACTGGTTCAGCACCCCAAGGGCTCCAGACATTGCATGGGGCAGCTCTGCCACAGCTGCAGAGCTCTTCCTTTCTCAGGAGTCAAGACCTCCTGCCTGTACCTTCTAACAAGTCTTCAATGGCAACGGGCCATGTGTCTGCTTTGAGGTAAGTGTAATGTTCCCTGTGTACAAATGAGAAAACAGGCTCACAAAAATTACAATGTTTGCCCAAACCCTCCAAATCAGCTAGACTACAAAAGCACTTCCCACTATACCACCTACATACTTGGACATGCCAAGCACTTCCCTTTTCCCCTGACTAAAGATCTCCAGACCCTTCACCAGGGGTATCACCAAGAATCAGGAGGATGCCGAAACTGGTTTGGCTCAATGGATAGAGCGTCGGTCTGCGGACTGAAAGGTCCCAGGTTCGATTCCGGTCAAGGGCATGTACATTGGCTGCGGGCACATCCCTGGTAGGGGGTGTGCAGGAGGCAGCTGGTCGATGATTCTCTCTCATCGATGTTTCTAGCTCTCTATCCATCTCCCTTCCTCTCTGTAAAAAATCAATAAAATATTTTTTTTTTTTTAAAAAGAATCAGGAGGAGGATTCTTATGGCCAAGAACACATAACCACTGAGTAAGAGAGCAGCTATCATAACTCAGGTCTCTAATTCTAGCATCCTTGGTCTCCCAGTCACCCTGCTTAGCCAAGGCCTACCCTCAAGGCCATCCACTGAGTAACACAGGTGTGGTGTGGTGGCCAAAGCCCTCCTAAGGGTCAATGATAGTTTGACAGAGTTCCTCTTCAAACATGAGCTCAAGGGTGGAAGCCAGTGCTCCAGAGGTGTGCTGGCTGGACATTGCTTCCCAGGCCATGGATCCTGTGATCACGGGAAATCCTGGAGGGAGCTAGCTGACCTGGCAGCACCAGCCCATTACTGCTTGGGGAAGCTGGTAGCTAGCTGGAACTCCCAACACCCTTTTCACTTACTCTTGTTTCATTCATTATGTTGGCATTGGCTCAGTGTCCAAGTCCACAGAGATCATCTGAATTTTTATCCTATCTCCAACAGAGTAGAAACTCTACCCCTAAATATGCTTTTTTTATAAGCCTCTCTAAAAACACTCCACAGCAGAAGGTCAAAGCCAAAGTCCTGTCTCTAAACCAAATATCCCCCATGTTGACATAGAGCTGCTTTTTTTTTTTTTTTTTGACATAGAGCTTTTAACCATTGCTCTTGGAATGTGACTCTCAACCAGCTTCAAATCCTTCTCTTGGGTGGCATTCATTTCATTATTTTTTGCACTCAATATCAGTAAGAGGTGACACTCAAGAGCAGGGCTTTGAGTGCAACAAGTACTTGATGTAGTCCTTCCTGTAAGGCAGAGGGCCAGAAGGCTCACAACAGGCACAGGAATCGGTCTCTGACCAGCACATGGATAAGCAGAAGGAGCAACACCAAAAACTGACTCCAGTACTAAAGGACAGTGGAGAAACACCTGTGATGAAGTAAGGGCCAGCCCCTACCCTCCCAGCCCTTCCACTGTCTCAAAAGAGAATTAGAGATGTCCTCCACAATCCCATTCCACACCAATATTCTCCAAGTGGGAAGTACATGTATCTCTCTTCTTGATCAATCTAGATCTTCACATGTTGCATTTTCAAGTAACAAAGGGTTATCTCAAGGTGAAGACTTTCATATTAATTACTGCCTCCCATACCCCCTAAAGAAGTGAGAAGTTGTCTACCATAAGAAGCTTCACAAATGACACAACTAAGAACACCTGTATTTAAAATATATACCACACATCTATACATGAACTAAACCAGTTCTCTACGTATATTATCTCTGACCCTCCCAACTGCAAAGTGGGTATTATTAATCCTGTTTTGCAAATGAAAACAGAGACTTCAGGCAATGCCCTTGCCCAGGCTCACAAAACCAGTAAGTAGGGAGGCTGTGTAACTGCAAAGCTCTGGCCTCCAAATTACTCCTCTCTAAGTCACTGGGCAGTAAGCAAAGCCAGTCAAGCAGATGGAGAGGGCCCGTTCACTGTTGCTAATATAAAAAGCAGACAGAAATGGACAGGGAAGAAATTCCAGGATGCTCAGCTGGCTTGAGCTTTTCCCCAGGAAACAATTTGCTCTTTCTACCCCAAAAACCCACCAACACAAGAATGCCCAGTGTCATCACAAAGGTGGAATAATGCTTCTTTCATTCTAGGGAAAACATGCAGCAATCTGCTGATTTTGAAACTCGCTTTCTCCGAAATATCAAGATATGACTGTGAATGTAGAAGGACCTTAAGTAATCATTACTGGTTCCTGGGCATCTGCTCTGTGCCACATGCTAGCCCAGGCACACCAACAACCCTCATAGTAATCCTTAAGGTTGGGATTTGCAATCTCACAGTCAAAAGAGGAAACCAAGGTCCAACAGATGAGAGGTGGAGCCAGGAGTCAAACCCAGATTTATCTAGCTCTAAAATATGTTCTTTTTCTTTAAATCCTCACCCAAGCAGTTGAGGATATTTTTTCCATTGATATTTTTAGAGAGAATAGAAGGAAGGGGGGAGGATGGGAAGAAGAGAGAGGGAGAGAGAGAGAGAAACATCAATGTGAAAGAGACACACTGATCAATCAATTGGTTGACTCCCACACATGCCCTGACCAGGGACAGGGATAGAAACTGCAACCCAGGTATGTGCCCTTGACTGGGAATCGAACCCATGACCCTCCAGTGCACAGGCCAACGCTCTAACCACTGAGCAACGCTGGTCAGGACAAATCTGTTCTTCTTTCCATTAACAGAGATCTTGAGTTATACATACCAATAGATATACATGTATTTCACTTGACTTCTCTATGAAGACTTCCTGCAGAAGCCTCAAAGTCAACATGCCTCATTGATCCCCAAACCTGCCTCTTCACTCACTCCTCAGTCACAGTTGGGGCCATTATGGTTGACCCAGGAGACCAAGTCAAGTCATCTCTGGGACCCCCTTTCTCATCTTTTGCCCTCAAGTCCTGTCCATTCTCTCTGCTAAATCATGCAACAGTCCCTCTTCCCCTGCTATAGCCATTTCCCCAAAGCCTATTCCTCTGCATTTCTCTCCTGGGCTTCTTTTTTCCTTAAACTATAGCCTTCCCGCCTCCAGTTCTACCTATTCCAACCACCACTCACAGAATTGCACAAACTGACTTCCTAAAGCATAAACTGCTTACAAACCTTTAGTGATTCCCCATTGCCTAGAGCAGTGTTTCCCAAAATGGAAAATATAAGGTATCCCCCAAAAATATATACACACACTTTGAATAATTATAAAGGCAGTGTTTATTAAAATAGATTTCATTTTCAAAATTGAGCTATCAGTTGTTAAAATGTGTATACATTTTGGAGGGACAACCAGTATTTTGGGTGACATAATGATCTGGAATTATAGTGTAAGAAAATTATTAATTTTTTGGTTTTCTTTCAATCTCTCTAATAAATAAATAAAATCATGGCTCAAGTTCATTGCCTGCAGCAGACTAGATTTTGACAACTGTTTGGTATTCAGTGTGTGAGAGTGTGTGTATGAGTGTGTGTGTGTGTGTGTGTGTGTGTGTGTGTGTGCCAACATGTATATTTACTCTATAGGAAGGAATACTGGTTTCCACTTGCTTAAGTAATACAAAATTTCCATAGGATTATTTAAAAATTTTTAATTGAGCCCTAGCCGGTTTGATTCAGTGAATAGAACATCAATCAGCCTTGGAATCGAAGGGTCCCAGGTTCAATTCCAGACAAGGGCACATACCTCGGTTGCAGGCTCCTCCTTGGCCTGGACCCTGGTCAGGGTGCATGCAGGAAGCAACCAATTGATGTGCTTCTCTCACATCAATATTTCTCTTTTCCTCTTTCTTCCACTCTCTCTAAAAATCAATGGAAAAAATGTCCTAGGGTGAGGATTAAAAAAATGTTTTAACTGAATTGATTTAAAGAAAAATATTAAATCAGAGTTTGTGAAGATGGTTCTAAAATGATTATACTTGAGAAAGACTGGCCTCCTACTCTGACCCAGGACCCAAAGTAGTTCTCAAGAAGCGGGCCGTTTCTCTCCAAGTCCCCAAATCTCTTCACTGTCTTTCCCTCGCATACTCTGTCTACTCAGACACACA
Organism: Cnephaeus nilssonii; assembly: GCF_951640355.1. Lineage (NCBI taxonomy): Eukaryota > Metazoa > Chordata > Mammalia > Chiroptera > Vespertilionidae > Cnephaeus > Cnephaeus nilssonii. Next base: position 65,973,582 of record NC_137082.1, on the reverse strand, counting down.
AACCCACAATTTCCTGGATTAGCGGTGGTCTTTCAAACCTACATGACTCTGCATGTGCTTTCTACCCTGCCTAAACCAGTTTGAGAAACCAAATACCATATCCTGTTCTTTCAAAGGGAGAGTTCTCTCCATTCTCACAGACCTTCGAGGTGAGTTGCGATCCCACCATTCAAAAGATAGATATTTTTCATGCACAGTTAGTCCTAAACATCAGCTAACTATTTCTCTGTGCTCAACAGAGCGATCCATCCCAATGCCAGAGGAGAAACTGGCCCTACAATGAGCTGAGAAAAAAGACACTCACCTTCAACAAAGCCCCCTTTCAAGTCATTTTCAAGGGTAATTCAGACAACACACTGCCTTGGTCACAACACAAGACCTGACACAGCTCACATTAAAGGTGTGACTCCCTACAGAATTCACTAGTTTGTCTTGCTGCAGGTCTCTCTCCCTCTAAACTGTGAGCCCCCTTGAAAGCAGGAATGACATCTTAGTCATCCTTTCTGCTCCTGAGAAGATCCTACCTAATAAAATGGTAATATGTAAATTACCATCACTCCGCTACGCCCACGATTGGGCCAGGGGGCGGGACTCGGGGTGGCTGGGGTAGCCGATTGGGCCGGCAGGGCCTGCGCCATGGCTGTGCTGCGGAACAGAAGGGGCCTCTGGGGCAGCGAGCTCACGTCCCACTGCGGACCATCAAAAGCGGGGGAGCTGGGTGCCTGTCTGCTCCGGCACCAGGCCTTTCAGAAGCCTCCTCCGCGCCGGAGGCTTCTGAAAGGCCTGGTGCACCTGCGGACAGGCACCCAGCTCCCCCGCGATCGAAAGCGAAAGCGTGGGAGCTGGGTGCCTGTCTGCTCCGGCACCAGCGGACAGGCACCCAGCTCCCACGCTTTCGCTTTCGATCGCGGGGGAGCTGGGTGCCTGTCCGCTGGTGCACCAGGCCTTTCAGAAGCCAGGCACCCAGCTCCACCACGATTGAAAGCAAAAGCGTGTAGGGGACCCTACACATGCATGATTCAATCATGCACTGGGCCTCTAGTAAATAGATAAAAGGGGGGAGAGAGGGAAAGTGGGAGAAGTAAAGTAACTTTGGTTTTTATTAGACTAAAATCTGCAAGGACAGACTCTAAGGGTGCTAAAGGGACAACCATCTGCCCAATGGTGGCATCTCCCAAAGGGGAGTACAGTCTTTGCTGGGACACTTCAGTGACAGGGAAATAGTGAGGCAGCACCAGGAGGTCCTGGCTGCCTTGTTTGAAATGACTTCCTCATATTGAGCCCAAATCCAACTGCCTGGAGTTTCTTCAATGGTGATAATTCGGGGGGTGATAATTCGGGGGAGGGGGGGGGGGTAATCTCCCAAGATTAGGAACCAAAAATCTATCATTTATCAAAAGAGAAAACAAAGTAGACAGGCAAGCAGGCAAATTTCCCAGGTGATCTGATGTTACCACCAGCCTGGAATCTTTATTAGAACTGAAATCTGGGGATTCCAGAAATGATAAGCCCTGAAGTCAGATCATTAGGTCATTCGGCAGCCAAATGAGCATCAAAACTCTCTTTATCACCCTTCAGAAATACCCCAATGGTGCGGAGTGGAGGGGGGTGTTCATGATTATTAACAGGACCTTCTCATCTAGAATTTTACTGAGCTGTCCATCCACGATCAATTACAATTGAGTAAATGCCAAATGTAAATCCTTAACAAAATAAAGTTTTGTGAATCCACAACCCAGGCATGTGCCCTAACTGAGAATCAAACCTCCTGGTTCATAGGTCAATACTCAACCACTGAGCCACGCCGGCAGGGCAAGTTTGGTATTTAAAATTAAGCAAGAAGCCTAAATTATGGCGATAAATGTACTCTTTACACATTCTGATATTCAAAGATGCAATTTTCTTGAACTAGAACTCTTGGGTGCTTTCAGATGTGGGCAATCTATGTAGAGAGCTGTGCCTATGTTGGGTGCAGGATCCCGGCTGCCCACCCCCAACTCTAAGACCCCAGCTCCTACAGGTGGGCTTCTGAGTAGGCAGGAAAAGCTTTCTGCAGATCTTATTCCATCTGTCTCCTGACCAGCCAAAAGCAGTGCAGTGGTGAAGCAATGTGGTGTCCCAGTCCCAGTTCTGCACTCCTGTGCCTCCGTTTTCTCATCTGTTACTATAACACAGTGAAATGCTTGGCCACTCTGACTCCATCTTGTTCAAGCCTGCTTTGTTCCCATGGCCTTCAGGTTAATAGCTTCTTGCATATAGACATGCTAGTCATTAGAGGAATTCTGCTGGCAGCTTGAATTTTACAAAAACAGCCCCTTACCAGAAGTGCCTCTCTGAAGAAGATAAGGGAAATATGTACAAAAATAATGATGGTTTATCAAAGATTTGCAGGAACCTCATGACTAAGAACAAGTTTCACAATCTTCCTCAAACCCAACCTGCTGTCGCCCATATGGCTGCAGTCAGTTAGGGTCGCCGAAGGAGAAACACACGAGGCCAAAAGGGGTAAAGAATTATAAATTTATTAGGTCATCTGGAAAACCAGATGGGCTGAGCCCCAAAATGGTGCCAGCACCAAGGGATGGGGAGTCAGAAATTTTTAAAGGACTCTAGGTGGGCTTTTTCTGGGCGGGTCCTGAGAGGAAAGATAATGGTCTTTGGAAGTGAAATGTGGTCTAAGCAAAAGGGAATGTGGGTTGTGAAGTGGTCTAAAGGTCAGTTCCCAGGGAAAGGGGTGTTGCTTCAGTTATTTGATCAGACCTAACACAATAATCAATCACCTTTTGCTCCTCCCATTTCCCTTCCCTTGATATAAAAGAAGCCTGAACTCTGTACTTTCTTTCCTAAAATAGACTTGAGGCACCACTAAATCTTCTATCTTCTTAGTTGGCACCTTCTTGACCAAAAACCCTCTCTCCTTATTACAAACTCTGACATTTTTGAGTTTTGGCCTTTTGAAGCAAAAGGCACATGAACTTTGGTCAGGTAACAATACCACCCACCTTACATAAAGATCAGAAATAAAATAATAAAGTAAAAAAGATCAGAAATAACACATGCTGAGGAACCAATTTTACCTCTGTCCCTCCTCTTCCCTAATAGAAAGTACCAACAGCAATAGTTGTTACACAACTGTTTCTATGTCATACCCTCGTCATCTTTTTTTCAGGTATGCTCAACTTTCAAAACAGATCTGTGTTCTGTGCGTATGCAGACAGAAGTGACTGGTGTGCTCCAAGCCAAGTGGACTCCCACAGCACAGATGAAGCATTTCCCATCACCCCTTCCTCTAAGGCTGCATTCAAAACATGTCTGATAAAGACAAGAATATTTTTCGAGGTTAATGGCAGGTTAAATACCTCCAAGCAAGCCAATCACAATGAGGAGCTTCTGCCTCCTCCAAGGTTTACAAATACTACCAGAAGGCCAAAATGAAAAGATGCTGCCTAGAGTCAATGAACCTACGCTCGCCAGCAGTTCCCTCCCAGAAAGGTGTTCCAGAATGCCTCACACAATCCAGCTGCATCATTCACAGTTTCATATTCCTTAGAAGAACATAAGACACAAAACTAAATATCAGAGTGATGTATGGTCTTCATTTATCCCTACAACATTAAAATGGGTTCTGAAGATCAGTATTACATTGCATTGTAAAATACTCAGAGTCATTATGTTAACTTGAAAAAAGAAGGCAAAAAACATGATCCAAATGGGTTGGTACACTTGGACACCCCACTGCCAAAATGCTGCACTGTCAGTAATAGCTTACAAGAAGAATTGTTTTTAAAAGGCATACAATGTAATGCACCACCGAATTCCTCAGCAAGCAGAGCCTCCTGCACTTATCTAGCTCATCTCCCAACTCCAGAAAACCCTTCCTTGCAAGACAGTTATCCAAGTCATGCAAATTAAACCAGATCTGTAGGATTCAGAATAAATTAGGTCAAAGAATAAGCCTCTGGAAAAGCAATAGTTTCCTAAAAATGGAAGCGGATGCTCAGCCTTCTTCAGCATTAGTAAACGTGGGAGAGGCTGAAGGCAACTTAATGGTCTAATAAAATGTTTACAAGGCAAAGGATCCTTACAGACAAATGAAATTAGCAAGCCATCTGCTGGGGTCTGGGGGACCCTTTTATTAGGCAGATCTGACTGTGATGGCATTAACTGTGCTGCTGGATGGCACCCTCATCTCCTCACTGGGCTCAGTATTTTCTCCCTCCCTGCATTGACAGGCCGGTCAGCAGCACTGCAGAGGGTACTCCTGTAGCTGTCTTTCCACAGGGAAGGGGGCTGTCCAGATTCATCTGAGTCCCTCTGGCCCAGAGGAGGCAAAGACCCAATAAAATCTGGATGAACAGATACTAGTAAGTGCCCAAACCAATGAACAAATCAATACTAGTAGATGACTTAATAGATGGATAAATGAAGGAAGGGTTGCTATCCCTCATCTTCATTTTAACTCATTCCTTCAACTAGCACCTCTTGAGCACCTTCTGTATATTAAGTTATACAGAATTAGGAAACAATGAACCTATCTGCCTAACAACCTACAACTTCAAATAGAAAAAATCTTCCAAGGAAACCAATTAGTATACTGAAGCAGACAGAAGTATCTAATGACAACATAAGTGTAACAACTGTGATTCCTTTCTTTTCACTATCGTCCAAATACACATTTTACAGTTCAGTTTTCATCTGTTACCTGGTTAGGCAAAACCCATTGTATGAACTTCTCATTGAGCTTAGGAGTGTCTTATTCATGCAAAGAATGCTCAGCATACTTAAAATGTACCTGTAAGGCAGGGGCACCTCAGGGTAGGGCCAGCCACTCACCTTCCCCTTGTGCAAGTCCGCTTCCAACATGTACATGGCAGTGGAGACTCTCCCGGGGAGGGGTGGCAGAGAGTAATTCATTTAACAACCGATACTGACTCTACAGAGCAACTCCATAAGGCCACCTGAGTACAACCCTGTTAGGCACCATGACAAATAGAAAAAAAACCTAAGAGTGCCCTGCCCTGCCTCACACGAGGAGAAGTGGGGAATACCAAAGCTATGGCAATTCTTGTTTTTTTTTTTATTTAGAAAGAAAGGAAGAGAGAGAGAGAGGTTTATTTGTTGTTCCACTTATTGGTTGATTCTTGCATGTGCCCTGACAGGGGCTCAAACCTGCAACCTTGGCATATCAGGACAACACTCTAACCTATTGAGCTACCTGCCAGGGCTGGCAATTCTTGATTAGACTGAACAAGCTAAAAAAGGCAAGGAAGTGCTGCCAAAGATTAAGAAATAAGTATCACAAGTATACTACTACAAATAACAAATAATAATAATAGTGAATATTTAGTGAGAGTTGACTTCATACCAGGTTATGTTTTAAGCACTTTATATTAATTCATTAATCTAAAATATGACTGTTAAAAGTAGGTATGCTATTATTAACCCTATTTTACAGATGAGGAAATTAAGGTACAAAGAGGGTAAGCCACCAGCCCAAGATCACAGAGTAAACAAGTGATGGTGCAGACCCAGAGAGGATGATATAGTTTGGGGTCTGTCCTCTTACAACTCCTATTCAATTATATTGTCCAGAATTTTCCACATTCCTTATTTACCAAGGTTAAGTAGTCTATGAAGAATTTGTAACTTGGGAATACATCACCTGATTCTATAAGATAGAAGTCACTGAGAAAATAGGACTCACTCATCTCATAGAGAACCATATCTCTATGCAATTATTTATTCCCACAAATAAATAATTCTGGGGTTTCATTTACATTTGGCAACCATGTTTCATGCCAAGGATTCCTGGGATTATTGACATATTCTAAACACAAGGTTTTCCTATCTTATGGAGCACCAAGCTTGGCATTCAATAGGCTCAGTTTAACAATGACTCAATTATTAATCAACAAGATAAGGTGATATTAACTAATAAACTATCCTGGAAACTCTGTTACTTTACCCTTAAAGCTTAAAGAGTCACTCCAAAATTCAGAGAGTCTCATATTTCACAATATAAAAAGGTAGATGTTGCCCTGCCCAGTGTGCTCAATGGTTAGAACGTCAGCCTGCACACCAAAGGGTCTTGGGTTTGATTCCTGATCAAGGGCACATAACTGGTCCGCAGGTTTGATCCTTGGCCCCAGTGGGTGCAGGTGAGAGTCAACCAATCAATGTGACTCTCTCACATCAATGTTTCTCTCTCTCACCCTCCCTTACACACACACACACACACACACACACACACACGATGCAATTTTGATTAGAATTACATTTATGATTAGAATTACACTGAATCTATAGATCAATCTGGGGTGAACTGAAAATTCTTTTAATACTGAGGTGGTGGGTTCGATTCCATTCAGGGCACATACCAAGGTTGTGGGTTCAATCCCCAGTCCAGGCACATGCAGGAGGCAACTGATCAATGTCTCTCTGTCTCTGTCTCTGTCTCTGTCTCTCTCTTTCTCCCTCCCTTCCTCTCTCTAAAATCAAAAATTTTAAAGCTATTTCTAAAATTTATTTGTATATTAAACATAAAAAGCTACAAATTTCCCTTAAAGCATTGCTTTACAATAGGGGTGAGGAACTTTTTTACTGCCAAGGGCCATTTGAATATTTATAACATCATCCACTTAATATAATTCATCTAATATAAATTTATGTTGCTATGAAAAAAGCTCCTAGATTTATTGAATTTCGAGTCCCACCTGTGGTTGCCTTGGCAGGGCCAGACCAAATGATTTTGTGGGCCTTATATGGCCCGTGGGCCAGATGTTCCCCACCCCTGCTTTACAACATGGTTTTAATGGGTTGATATAGATTTTTATTTTCCCGAAGTTGATTATTTTGCCCACAGATCAGACAATAGGCAGAATATAGACTATAGCTGGGAAGAATGAATGGTTATGCCCAAAAGGTGAAAATTTGAGATAGGGAAACAGCAGAAGTGGCAGGGCCTTTGTTCTATCTCTGACATTCTAGTGGAATTTGTTGGGGAAGTATTATTTGATTTTTAGCCCTTTAGTAATGCTTATATTATGGAGAAGGCTATATCATTTATATTTCTCTTTTGATATGCCCTAATTCATGATCTTGAATCATACGTAATAGGCTGTTTTCTTAGTTATGCCATTGTTTCCCCTTCAACAGAGGAAGAAGAATATTAGCAGATGGCATAAGAAGGGGATGGACACAAGTCCCAGGACTAGAGGAAGTAAAGGTCAACCAGCATTATAGTAAAAAAAAAACTATATTCATTTCAAAAGATGCAAAAAGAACACCTGACAAAATTCAATAATTACTCGAGATAAAAATGCTCAGCCCACTAGAAATAGAAAGAAAATTTCCTCAACACAATAAAGGGCATCTATGAAAAATCCATTACTAACACTATATTTAATGGGGAAATACTCAATGCTTTCCTTTCCATGATCAGACAAAGCACAAAAGTCCACTCTCATCAATTCTTAAAACTTTTTACTGAAAGTTTTAGCCAATGCAGTAAGGCAAGAAAAATAACTAAAAGGCGTAGAGATTAGAAAGGAATAAGTAAAACTACCTTTATTCACAGGCAACATGGTTGGTTATTTATACAGAAAATCCTAAGAAATCTACAAAACAACCACTAGGATTAAAAGAGATTAGTAGGGCCCTAACCGGTTTGGCTCGGTGGATAGAGCATTGGCCTGCAGACTGAAGGGTCCAGGTTCGATTCCGGTCAAGGGCATGTACCTTGGTTGCGGGCACATCCCCAGGAGGAGGTGTGCCGGAGACAGCTGATTGATGTTTCTCTCTCATCGATGTTTCTAACTCTCTATTCCTCTCCCTTCCTCTCTGTAAAAAAATCAATAAAATATATATTTTTTAAAAAGAGTTTAGTATGTTTTCATGAAACAAGATCAATATACACAAATTAATTATGTTAATATATTAGAAACAAAAAAGTATATCATTTACAATAGCATCAAAAAACATAAGATACCTAGGAATAAATTTAACAAAATATGTATACAAGATCTCTATACTAAAAACTGCAAACAGTGCTAAAAGAAAACCTAATAAATGAAGAGCTATGTCAAGTTCACAGATGCAAAGGACCTATAATATTCAAAGCAATTTTAAAGAAAAAAGTTGAAGGACTTTCACTACTTGACTTCAAAACTTACTTTATAAAGCTACTTAATAAAGATAGTGTGATATTGGTGTAAGGATAGACAAACAGATCAGTGAAATACGACAGAGTCCAGAAATAAACTCACAATTAAATGATTTTCAATAAAGGCAACAAAACAATCCAATGGAGAAAAACTTTCAATAAATGATAAACAGGAACAACTGGGTAGCCATAAGGGGAAAAACCCATACACAAAAATTAATTCAAGATGGATCATAGATCTAAACTTTTTACTGTAATAGTTATGTATTCACTTTAATATGCATTGAAATAAAATGTAACTAGCACTTTATTTCAAAGATAATATTACTTAGGAGAAGGTTAAATAAAAGAAATGAGTCCATTTAAAGTAAAAAAAATTAACAATAATAGAGGTGCTGTGTAGATAAGATGAAAATTGCATGAGTGGATTGTGAACAACTCAAGTCTGAGATCACTAGGACCATGGGTCACCAGAAGTCAACAAAATAATCAACAGCATTATTGTCCCATCCCAGAGCAAGGAGAAACTTGAACTTCTCTTATCAGGGACCCTCCACTGCACTCTAAGGTGCCACATTTCCCCAGTGAGCACAGATGTCCTAATGGGGCAGTGTAGGTGATATAGACACCAAAACCCTGACCACACCAAACAAAGGTTATTCTCCAACAGCTTCATAGTTGTTGTTTTGCAGGAAACGGAATTCTATTTATTTTGCACAAATACATGCAACTAGACTTAATTCTCCCATGGTCTGTCCAAGGCACAGCTATGAAAACATGACCACAAAGAGAAATTCACATTAGCACTCAGAGAGAGAACATTTTCCTTGTATTTATCACCACAGAATTGGAGGTCTGGCACAAAACAGGCACACAACAAATATACAATGAATAAAAGAAAAGAGACTAATCTTGGAGGCTGGGTTTTTCAAATTCAAGTTTGCAAACCCAGGTGTGTATGATGGTGTGTCAGGGCACACCGAAATTAATGTCAGATAAAGACATAAATTTTACAGGAAAAAAAATTTGCAGAAAGAAAAAAAAAACAAACCCTGAGATTTTAGACAAAGCCTTCATTTTCCCTGGTGGTAACTCACTTAAAATATTACTTTTATACAACACACATAGCGAGTACAATTTTTCGAGTTTGAAACAGATCTATTAAAATGTAATGGTCCCAGCAATTTCCACTTTTAAGACAGAAATCCACAGAAACACTTCCACAAGGGTGCAAAAAGGTATGCTCACCTAGCAAAAGACAAGAGACACCCTCAATGGCCACCATCAAAAGACTGGCTGAATGATACATGTTTACAAGGCAGTATCCTACAGCCACAAAAACAGAGTGCATCTTGGGCTATCTGAACGCATATAGAAAATCTCTAAGACATTGTCAATTAGGGAAAAGCAAAGTGCAAAAGAACAGGTGTACTGTAGCCCTGCTGTGAAATTTAAAAATAAATTTTTAAATGATACTCATACTAATACTAATATGAGTATAATTATACATCTGTATGGAAAAAGCCAGATTCATTAACATCAGAAAGGGTAGGGAGGTTCTCATTTTCTCTGGAAGTATTTATGAAATGCTGAAATGTTACAGAAACTTTGTACTCGGAAAAGAGTTCGAAAACCAACAGGGAGTGTTCCCATGTAAAAATGCATACATTAAAAAAAAAAAAAAGAGTTCAAAAAAAAGTCCCCTTCCCCTGGGCCTCATCTTCAGAGCTGCACCTCCAGGCCCAAGTTCTAAGTCACACACACACACACACACACACACACACACACACACACACTTGGTAGGGACCTTCTGAGGAAGATATAAGCAGCTTTCCGAGAGAAAAAAAAATGCTACATTAGCAGGACAGAGCCTTCCTTAGGCCAGAATGCCCACAGCCCAACCTCCCCCATGTTGTCTTACACTCCAGTGATCATATAAGAGAGCCCATAAGAGTGATGATGTCCAACGCTCTCCACAGGTCAGCTCCTGGCTCTGTCTCGGGTTTGCACATCCAACTTTCTGGAACGCCCTGAGCAAGAAGATACTACAGACCCAAGCTGCTGCCAAAAGAGTTCCCTTTCTGAACTTGAAGACATTTTTATGTTCTGTATTTTTTGGTTATGTTTTAAGGGATTTGGGGTTTTACTGAAGATTCTTTCTTGGGATTTTTGCTTTTATTTAAATATACATATACAGAATTCAACCACAAGAACTAGTTCTCAGGAGGAAATGCTAAGAGACCACAGGAAGATATAAACTTTATTAAGACTAAGCAACTCCTAGAGAGAATTGTTCTCTACCAAATTTGAAAATGGAGAGAATAGAGTTGTAGCACTCACTCCAGAGCTATATAAAAATACGTTTTGCAAGTCCAAATGACTGGAGGCAAAGAGAACCTTCTCTCCATCAATCTCCTGTTTTCTCCTTCCCTCTCATCTGCAGTCCTCCCCCTCCTGCCTACCCTGAAATAACATTGCTCAGGGCTACGACCATCTGTAGCTGCCAGGGGAAGGCACAATACATTCAGAAACTCTTGGACCCACATATCCCAGAGATTGGAAGTGCACAAACAAAGGGTTGGGAGAAGGGGGAAGGGGGTGAAGGAATAAAGGCTTAAAGATTAAAGTCACAGGCAGAGACAGACGGCTCCGTTTTTTAATAACTGAAAACACGAGTTGGGTCTGAATGTGCTCATTGTTTAGCAGAGGGGGCAGTCTATGCAGGCAGGACTGGCTGGCGACAGGACTGCCTTCCCATCAAAAATAAGATTTACCAAAAGCGGGGGGGAGTAAGACTGAAGCAGACCTCAACTCGGAGCTCCATTTACTGATGATGGCACAGAGCATAGCAGCCAGGTGAGCATTAGATCACTGCTACCCTGAACCACGGTGGAAGGAGAGGGGGCTGGAAAAAATATATCAGTCACAAAGACTTCTCTTACATGGCTGCTCTTGTGAGTGTAGACTGGTACAACCTTCTAAGAAGAAAATTGGAAATTTGGATTAGAGGGGTAAAAATGCATATGCCCTTTGGCCCTGTAATTCCATGTCTAGGGGTCTTGCTCCAGGAAAAAATCTAACCCAGGACAGACCTTGATGCACAAAGATATTCTGTGCAGTATTATTTACAATAACAAGAAACTGGAAACAACCTAAACATCCAGCACTATAGGGAAGAGTTAAGTGTCTATTTCTATCTGCCTACTGCAAAAAGGATGTAAAGCAGCTTACATAAATACACAGAACAAAGGGGGGAAATGCAAAAGAACAAATTACAGCAACAGAAAAAAGAATTTGTTTAAAAAATGAAGCCAGAGCTGGACTGCTGCTTCTTAACACACACACACACACACACACACACACACACACACACACTCTCACTATGAGGGCCCATAGATAACAGGGCCATTGCCACCAACAGTAACAGAAACTATTACTGCTGAGTGCCCGCACTGTGCCAGATTATGATCATTCTCACCGAGTCCTCTCAGCAACCCAACAGGGGGTTATTCTGTTCCCGTGTTATAAATAAGGAAATCTAGGCTCCTCTGGTCACTCAGAACCAGGAAATGACAGGTTTTCTCTAAGTCAAAGCTTACATGCTTTCCACAACACCACATGCTTAAAGGAGTTGTAAATTCATACAATGGAACTCCAACAGGCATGAAAAAATTATGTTTGGAGAAAGTGACTAATGGTGTGGAAAAAATGCTTAGAATATAATGTTAAATTTTAAAAAGCAGCAGAATGCCTAGCTGGTGTGGCTCAGTTGGTTGAGTGCTGTCCCATGCACCAAGAGGTTGCTGGTTCAATTCCGTCAGAGCACACACCCGAGTTACTAGCTCAATCCCCAGTAGGGGGCGTGCAGGAAGCAGCGGATCAATGTTTCTCTCTCATTGATGTTTCTATCTCTCTGTCTCCCTTCCTCTGTCTAAAAATATCAAATAAAAATATATTTTAAAAACATTTAAAAGCAGAAAAAAATTACATGAAATGTATAATTCTGACCATGTAAACAGGATGATCATTTTCTTCCTTATAGTTTGCCTATTACCCAAATTTTCCAAAATAGGTCTGTATTAGTTTTAGTCAGAAAAAAAATATGACTTTGTATTTAAAAACTATATAAAGGGCCACTGTGTTTTTGTTTCATAGCACACATCCGCCCATATGCACACCAACTCACTTTTGTTTTATATAAAAATTCTACATATGTAGTAGAATCAGAAAATATGCATGCTGAGACCTAAGCCAAGAAAAACTTTGTGTTTATGTCCATCGTTCTATGAATCATAAATGAACAACTTCATTCTGCTAGAACCTTATTATTATAAGTCATTTAGGGTTATACATGTCAGAAGACAATTATTATAAGTGAGTTTGGTTTCCTTTTTATTCTTCTCTTTGGATATAGATTCTCATACATACAAGCAGAGAGACACAGATCAACTTTCTCAGGCCCTCCTCCTGGCTAAAGCACAGACCCACCCACATGGGTATCAGGCCCACATTCTGGGCCCTCCAGAAAGTCAACAAGGGCAACCCATCATCCAAGTCTAGCCAGGCCACAACTGCTTCTTGAAGGCCCTGCATCCAAATACCTCCCGAAACAGTTATGTGCTTTTTGCTGGGGAGAAGGGCCAGAGCTTTCCCGTTTCTCAAAGGGATCTCTAACCACTAATCTATACATGCCAGTCCCAGACTTCACAGCAAGTCTTGATGGCCATTTAGATGGCTTTACCATCTAAACCCATGCCCAAACCTCACCCTACCATCCAGGGACACAGAGAAGGTTTAGTCATCTTTGAAAACTAAAATGTAAATTGCAGGCACTTTTATACAAAGACTAGAAGCCCGGTGCATGAAAATTCATGCACTGGGGGGCAGGGGGGTCTCCTCAGCCCGTCCTGACCCCTCTCACAGTCTGGGAGCCCTCAGGGGCAGGAGGCGACCCGGCAATCAGGGGAAGGTGACAGCCCCATCACACCTCTGCTGCTGCCACTGCCAGCAGCATAAGCCTCAGCTGGCCCTGGTTACCTGAGCCTCGGGCGGCCCTGGGCTTGCCTGCACCTCAGTCCGACCCTAGGCGGCTGGGCAGCCGCCATCCAAGGCTTGCCTACACCTCGGGCCAGCCCTGGGCAGCTGGGGGGCTAAGGGGACTGGGGGACTTCAGAGGCAGGCGCACGGAGCTGAGGGGACTGGGCGCCGCCATCTTGTGGCTGTGGGCACTGCCATCTTTGTGAGGGTGTGATGGTCAATTAGCATAGTCCCTCTTTATTAGATAAGAATACTAGAGGCCCGGTGCATGAATTCGTGCACCAGTGGGGTCCCTCAGCCTGATCTGCAGGATCAGGCCAAAACCAGCTCTCCGACATCCCCCGAGGAGTCCCAGATTGCGAGAAGGCGCAGGCCAGGCCGAGGGATCACACTAGTGTATGATCGGGGCTGGTGAGGAACGTGGGAGGTTGGCCAGCCGGGGAGGGACCCCAGGAGGGCTCCAGGGCATGTCCGGCCCGTCTCACTCAGTCCCAATTGGCCAGACCCTAGCAGCAAGCTAACTTACCGGTTGGAGCATCTGCCCCCTGGTGGTCAGTACATGTCATAGCGACTGGTCGACCCGTCAACTGTCTGCACCCTGGTTGTCACTGCATGTCATAGTGAACAGTTGAGCAGCCTCAGCATATCATTAGCATATTATGCTTTGATTGGTTGAACGGCCGACCGGACAACCGGACACTTAGCATATTAGGCTTTTATTATGTAGGACTAGAGGCCCAGTGCACGAAATTCGTGCATGGGGGAGGGTCCCCTCAGCCCAGCCTGCACCCTCTCCAATCCGGGACCCCTTGGGGGATGTCCAACTGCCAGTTTAGGCCCGATCCCTGGCAGTTTATGCCCCCCCCCCCCACCGGCCTGGTCACCGCTTACTGACCCCCTGCCGGCCAGGTTGCCCCCAACTGCCCCCTCCCTGCCAGCCTGGTCGCTCCTAACTGCCCCCCCCCGCCAGCCTGGGCACCCCTTACTGCCCCCCATGCCAGCCTGGTTGCCCCCAACTGCACCCTCCCTGCCGGCCTGTTCGCTCCTAACCACCCCAGCCCCCGCCAGTCTGGGCACCCCTTACTGCTCCCCCTGCCAGCCTGGTCACCCCCAACTGGCCCCCCCTGCCAGCCTGGTTGCCCCACACAGCCTGCTGTTCAGTCATTTGGTTGTCCCTCACTAACCCCCTGCTGGCCAGCAGGGGAGGACAGTTGGGGGTGACCAGGCTGGCAGGGGAGGGCAGTTGGGGACGACCAGGCCTGCAGGAGAGGGCAGTTACGGGTGACCGGGCCGGCAGGAGAGGGCAGTTGGGGGCAACCAGGCCAGCAGGGGAGGGCAGTTGGGGGCGACCGGGCTGGCAGGGGAGGGCAGTTGGGGGTTACCGGGCTAGCAGGGGAGGGCAGTTGGGGGCAATTGGGCCGGCAGGGGAGCAGTTAGGCGTCGATCAGGCTGGCAGGGGGTGGTTAAGGGGGTGATCAGGCTGGCAGGCAGACAAGTGGTTGGGCGTCAGCAGTCCCGGATTGTGAGAGGGATGTCCCAGATTGGAGAGGGTGCAGGCTGGGCTGAGGGACACCCCCCGCCCCAGTGCACGAATTTCATGCACCAGGCCTGTAGTTAAACTAATAATGTTTATTACAGAAATTTTGGAAAATAATACTGGCAAAGAAAAAAACCTTGGGAAAAAATACCTTTTTTTATAAAAGGAAACTAAAAGTGACGTACATTCCCATCCCCTAAAGTTAGCTGCTATTAACACTTGATTTCTGTCTTTTTGGTATCTTTCCTGCTTTTTCACTTGACATTATATTTAATGTGATTATGTTTTATTAAATTTCTTCATAAATATCAGGGTTTTTTGTTAGTTTATTTTGTTCATTAGATTCCATATATAAGTGAAATCAGATGGTACTTGTCTTTCTCTGACTGGCTTATTTCACTTAGCCTAATACTCTCCAGGTCCATCCATGCTGTCACAAAAGGTAAAATTTCCTTCTTTTTTGTAAGGCTGAGTAATATTCCATTGTGTACCACAGCTTTTTTATCCATTCATCTACTGATGGGCACTTGGGCTGCTTTCAAATCCTGGCTGTTGTAAATAACGCTGCAATGAACATAGGGGTGCAATGAACACAGGAGTGCATATATTCACCTCAAACCTGTCAGAATGTCTATCATCAATAAATCAACAAACAACAATTGTCCGTAAGAATGTGGAGAAAAGGGAACCCTCATGCACTGTTAGTGGGAATGCCGATTGGTGCAGCCACTGTGGAAAACAGTATGGAGTTATCTCAAAAAAGTAAAAAATGGAACTGCCCTAATACCCAGCAATTCTCCTTCTGGGAATAAATCCAAAGAAACCTACACTGTCTAAAATTCCTGGTGTTGAAGCTCATGTTTCACATCTCCCTTTTCCAACATCACAGGTGCTCAATAAACATGATGGAAAGTGTTAATCAAGTAATTAAATGAAAGGAATTAAAAAAAAAAATTTAAAAGGAGGAACAAGGGGGAAAAAAGCTACAAAATTAGCACAAGAGTGTAAGCGCTTATAAAAATACATATGTAAAGTTCAGGGAGATGCCTGATCATCTGAGGTTCTGTTCTAGGGGTCAGAGCAATAGCAGCAAGGGGAAGAATGTGATTAGGGAGACGAGACTCTGGATCACAACACCACATGCACACCCTTTAAGGAATGTGTAGAGGAAGAGCCGGTCCAGTGCCTGCAGCAGTGCTGTGGTCTCTGAGCACGTAGAGAGGAATGGGGTAAGGAGCACCGGCAGTGAGAAGGCTTCTCACATGCGACCACATCAGAATCACACAGCAACCTGAAGGGAAATGAAATAAGATCCCTGTCCTGGCCAGGGTTGGTTGGGCATTGTTCCCCAAGCACCAAAAGGTTGCTGGCTTGATTTCCAGTTAGGGCACATGACTGGGTTGCAGACTCAATCCCCGGTAGGGGGTGTGCAGGAGGCAGCCGATGGATGTTCCACTCTCACATCAATGTTTCTTTCTCTCTCCCTCTCCCTTCCTCTGTCTCCTAGAATCAATAAAAATACTTATTTTAACAAAAAAGAAATATCATCCCCATTTTACAGGATGAGGCTTAGAGGTGAAATAATGGTCCAAAGCTACAGAGATGATAGCTAGAACAGGCAGAATTAAAATGGTTCTCAAAGTTGGGTCACCCCAGCATGAATACCCTTTAAGGAGCTACTGCTAGAGCTACACTGCACTACTGCACTAGCCATCACTCCCGGTCAGCTCCATCTTTTCCACTATATTACAATGACCCACACTGTTACTTAATATTTTTCTCTAAATAATTAATTTTGCCTTCTTTTTTAAAACCACTTTTTTCCCTTAAAGGAAAATTTATCACTTTATCCAATAACTCCACTTTTAGGTATATACCCAAAGGAATTGAAAGTGGGACTTGAACAGATACTTTCATGCCAATGTTCATAGCAGCATTATTCACAATAGATAAAAGGTAGAAACAACTCAAGTGTCCATCAACTGATGAACAGAAAAACAAAGTGTGGTATATCCATACAATGGAATATTATTCTGCCTTAAAAGGAAGGAAATTCTGCATGCTGTATACTATTTACGTGGATAAACCTTGAAAACTTAATGCTTAGTGAAATAAGCCAGACACAAAAGAACAATTCCTATATGATTCTACTTATATGAAGCCCCTAAAAGAGACAAATTCAGAGTCAGAAGGTAGAATGGTGGTTGCCAATAGCTAGGGTAGGAAAACTGGGGAGTTATTGTTTAATGACATGAGGTTTTAGTTTGAGGTGATGGAAAATTTTAGAAATAGATAATGGTATGGTTGCACAACATTGTGGATATACTTAATGAATGAACTATACACTTAAAATGGTTAAAATTGTAAATTTTATGTTATGTATATTAAAAATACCCCCCAAAAGGAAACCTTATATGGCTTCCTTAAATTGAAAACAGTAACATGCCAAAATTAGAAGGTAACCATAAAAAATGATAAATATTAAATGATGTTGCTCTTTCTATGAGCTGCTTGCTTCTGGTAAGGGAGGGAAATTGGCAGTGTTCAGAGATCCTATGATCCTCTCTCTTTGACACTGTCAGAGAGAGCACGAGAGGACTAAGAAGGGAAGGACTCACTCAACAGGTGATTCAATGCCACCTGATTTAGATAGCCCCTAACATCACTGCTGATCCCACTATGGTGGGGGTGACCCACTTTGAGAACACTGCTCTTCACCACCACCCCTATGCCAGGCATTGGATACCTTAGCTCACCCACCCATCCATCTCCACACAGACCCACACATAGCGAGGCAGTGGGCAGTCCTGGGGCTAAGACTGTCCTTTGCACACAACAGTACATCATCCAACTCCCTGCTGAGGATGGCCAGAAGGATAGGTGGGTGAAGCTAGGAGATGAACCAGGTACCTGTGAAGAGGGGGGTACCAGTAAACTTCACAGATGAAGCAGCCTGAGCAAAGAGGGGCTGCTGGCAACCTCCCTTGCTTGTACAGTCAAAATGTACAAGAACGTTTGGAAATAGTCAATTAGATGTGATACTGTGGAATAATAATAATACCAAGGTCGGGAGTGGAACACATTAGCTATGCATTCCAAATACCTGATTCCAGGGCCAGGTCTGCAAGGCAGATACGTTCACCATCCAGCACAAAGGGTCAACAATACCAAGACCGCCAAACCTTAGCTGGAGGGAACATGGCAGCTAGCCAGGAATCCAAAAGCTGCACCTGATTGGCATAAAACAAAGTCGAATGGAGCCCCTTTCATCTACCCAACAAAAGAGGGGCCCTGAGGTTGTTGCCCCTTACTGCCCCCAGCCCTGCCTTGACTGCCAGGCCTCATTGCAGCAGAGTTCTCACCCCTTCCCCACACCCCCATCTCATACCCATTCTATTCTAACCACCCCCTCTCCTTCCTTCCCCTTCTTTAAACTGCACTGTCCCCAGTGGAGAGCTAGTCCCCTGATCTGGACAGTCTACTTCCTAACTTGGGTTTTCTCCTCCCTTTCCATCCCTGCCTTACCACCTAATCTGCAAAATGGTCTCCTGGCCTCTCACCCCTCTATCCCACCTATACCAGGGTGAGCTTTGTAAACCACAGATCTTCATTTCCCTGCTTAAAACCCCACAAATTTCACATTCCCAACCTACCCTGAGTCCTTCAGGTTCCTGAGCCCCTGCACACACAGTGCCCTTCTCCTAGAACTCACAATCTTTCATGGGCCACCAGACAGACTGCATTCCATGTCACCTCCTCTGGAAGCCTTCCCTGATTTCTCTGGAGCCTCAGAACTCCTTCAGCTCTTAGTCTTTGACTATGGCACATCTATCTGACATTCAGCACATTTGCTATCCTCTATACTGAACACAATAGTGAGTCCTACCAGGCAGAACCATTCTTTATCTGCCAGGGTGTTCTCAGTGCCTAAGCATTCAGAATGCCCTGCTCCTGGCAGATAGAAAATGCACATTTGCGCAAAAAGAAGGCATCCTTTATCACATGGACCCATTCACTAAGATAATAATAAAGAATGTTTTCCCTCACAAGTAACGAAAACTGATTAATTTTAAGCAAAAAATTAGGATTTACAAGGAGGATCGAGGGTGTTTCTGAAGAAGCCCCAAAGCAGAACAGCTCTGAGGATCTCAGCAGCCTTCTCTCTGGTCTAACACACTATTTCCATCAAAATGCTGATTTCCAGGACTCCTAGATCCTCAGCCCCTTCTTCCCAAGTTTCAACTTCCCAGGGGAGAACATATTTTTAGTTCATCTTGGCACAGGACCAATCAAACATGGAAATGGTCAGAGTCACCAAGCCCAAATATGGTTCCTGGGTGCTCACATTTGTATAGCAGGAGTTCAGAGATTGGGGACTTCTTGAAGGCTACCAACCTTCCAGCTAGTGTACAGCATCTCATGTTCAAGGCTTGGATTCTAAAAATAATCACATTACCATGCTGAAACACAGTGATGGTGTGAATGTCAGGAAACCTATGACGAGCCTCAGCTCTGTTTTCAGGATTTCCTAGGGTATGCCATGGAGATCACAAGGTAAGACAGACAAGCAAGGTAATGTGGTGATGTCTGAGGAACTGGAAAAACAGTGCCCTCCCCACGGGTTAGCAGCAATATATTATCTAATCCCTAAGACTCTGAGGGAAAATGTGGTTCAGAATCCAGACCATTTTAAAAAGTAATTCAGAATAAGAATAGACACTTAGATCAATAGAATAGAGTTGAGAGTGGAGGAATATAGTCTCACATTTACTAGGTGTACCAGTTAATAATGCAGATTTTTTTCAATAGATGGAGTTACACATACCAGTATGTTGATATATATGCGATTGATATGTATGCTATTTTGTTGTACTGACAGCAAGTTTCAAAACTTCATATGTCAAATTTGCTGAAGGTGTTAACATAGATATTTTACGCTTAAAAATGTCGAATTTCGTGCCAAAAAAAGGAGCATTTGCGGGAAGTTTTAATTCATTACTTTATTTTGAAGAAAAAGTTATCATATACTTCGGGAAGCTTATGGTGAACATGCTCCATCTCAAGATACTTGTGAACGCTGGTTTAAATGCTTTAAAAGTGATGATTTCGATGTGAAAGACAAAGAACGTCCAGGTCAACCAAAAAAATTTCAAGACCAACAATTACAAGCATTATTAGATGAAGATGCGTGTCAAACTCAAAAACAGCTTGCAGAAATATTAAATGTTGCTCAGCAAACTATTTTCGATCGTTTACAAGCAATGGGAAAGATTTTAAAGGAAGGAAAATGGGTGCCACATCAACTGAACATAAGACAAATGGAAAACCGAAAAGTCATCAGTAAAATGTTGCTTCAACTGCACGAAAAAAAGTCTTTTTTGCATCGAATTGTGACTGGCGATGAAAAGTGGATTTATTTTGAGAATCCCAAACACACAAAATCATGGGTTGATCCAGGTCAACCATTAACATCGACTGCAAAGCCAAATCGCTTCAGAAAGAAGACAATGCTCTGCGTTTGGTGGGATCAGGAAGATGTGGTGTATTATGAGTTCTAAAACTAGGTGAAACAGTTAATACTGATCGCTACCGACAACAAATAATCAATTTGAACCACGCTTTGATCGTGAAATGACCAGAATGGGCCAGAAGACACAGCAAAGTAATTTTGCTTCATGATAATGCACCATCACACACTTCAAAACGAATTAAAGACACGTTAAAAGATCTTGCCTGGGAAGTATTAACCCACCCGCCGTATTCACCAGACCTTGCTCCTTCAGATTACCACTTGTTCCGATCGATGGCACACACACTTTCTGAGCAGCACTTCAAAACATACGAAGAGGTGGAAAATTGGGTCTCTGAATGGTTTGCCTCAAAACAAGAAAAGTTCTATTGGGACGGTATCCACAAATTACCTGAAAGATGGGGGAAATGTGTAGCTAGTGATGGACATTACTTTGAATAAAGCACTTTTGATGTTTCTCTTGAAATTATCGTGTTTTCTTTGATTACAAAAGCTGCCATTATGAACCGATACACCTAGTACAGTCCATGGGTTATCAATAATAGTGCCAACTCAATTCTATGGGGGAAAGAATAGTCTTTTCAACGAATGTTACTGGGACAACTGGATATCCACATGCAAAAGAATGAATTTGGACCCATACCTCACACCATATACATTAACTCCAAATATATCAAACACCTAAATGTAAGAGCTAAAACTATTAGAAGAAAAATAAGTGTACATTTTTATAATCTGGGATTAAGCAATGGTTTCTTAGCACAAGCAACAAAAGAAAAAATAAATTGGACTTCATCAAAATTTAAAACTTTTGTGCTTCCCAAGGACACTATTAAACAAGTGAAAAAAGCCACAAGATGGGAGAAAATATTTGCAAATAATATATATTTGATAAGAGATTATTTTGAAAAACTTACAGCTCAACACAAATAACCCAATTTTAAGATGAGCATAGAGCTGAATAGATATTTTCCAAAGAAGATATATTAATGGCCACATTAAAAGATGCTTAACATCATTAACCATCAGGGAAATACAAATTAAAACCACAATAAAATTAACACATCACACCCACTATAACTGGTACAATAAAAAGACATACAATAATGAGTTTTGGAGAGGATATAGAGCAAGCATGTCAAACTCGCGGCCCACAGTGAATATTTTTGCGGCCCAGCCAATATAACGGTATGTAAGAAACGTTCTAATAAAAATTTCATAACTTAACTTTTACAATATCCTGTTATACATTATTATTAATAACAAACTACAATGTTCCCTAATGACTGATTACTATAATCATGTTGCATTCATTTCCCTTACATGCCTTCCGCGAAGGCACACCATTTCTCTCCACTAATACTAGCAGCGAATATTTTAGCAGCCAATTGCCACGTCATTAGTCTTGGACTGACTTGTTTGATGTACGCAACAGGAAATATTTCGCTTTCAGAGGACAAGAAAAATAGGTTTATTTGCGTTACACTTATTAATTTGTGCAGTTATTCAGTGTCTGGTAAGTTAATGTTCAAGAAAAAAATACTAATTTTTATTAAAATGTTCTATTATTTTATGTTAACAATTACTCATTTATTTCATCCCTTTGTATTCAGCATGTCTCTATTGAAATAAACCTATGTTTCTATGAAAATTGAATCTTTTGTTTTTTTGCGGCCCCCATAAACTTAAACCTTGTTTATTTGGCCCATGTTAGCCTTTGAGTTTGGCATGCTTTATAAGGAGAAATTAGAACCCTCATACATTGCTGGTGGTAATGTAAAATGGAGCAGCTACTGTGAAAAACAGCCTGGCGGTTCCTCAAAAAGTAGAAATAGTGAGCATATGAGCCAGCAATTCCACTCCTAGATATATACCTAAGAGAGTGAAAACACATGCCCACATGAAAACTTGTACAATATTCATAGCAGCATTATTCACAATAGTAAAAAAGTGAAAACAACCCAAATATCCATGAATTGATGAATAAACAAAACATGATATATCCATGAAATAAAATAGTTTGGTCACAAAAAAGAATGAATTATAGACTTATGCTACATGAGTGAACTTTAAAAACATTATGCTAAATGAAAGAAGCCAGATACAAAAGGCCATATATTGTATATGATTCCATTTATATTAAACTAGAGACCCAGTGCATGATTGAATCATGCACGTGTAGGGTCCCCTACAAGCTTTCCCTTTCGATCACGGGGAGTTGGGTGCCTGTCCGCTGGTGCACCAGGCGCCAGAGGCTTCTGAAAGGCCTGGTGCCTGAGTGGACAGGCACCCAGCTCCCACGCTTTCCTTTCGATCGCTGGTGCACCAGGCCTTTCAGAAGCCTCTGGCGTGGCGGAGGCTTCTGAAAGGCCTGCTGCCTGAGTGGACAGGCACCCAGCTCCCACACTTTTGCTTTTGATCGCGCGGAGCTGGGTCCCTGTCCGCTGGTGCACCAGGCCTGAGCGGACAGGCACCCAGCTCCCACGCTTTCCTTTCGATCACTGGTGCACCAGGCCTTTCAGAAGCCTCTGGAGTGGCGGAGGCTTCTGAAAGGCCTGGTGCCTGAGCAGACAGGCACCCAGCTCCCACGCTTTCCTTTCGATCACTGGTGCACCAGGCCTTTCAGAAGCCTCTGGCGTGGCGGAGGCTTCTGAAAGGCCTGGTGCCTGAGCGGACAGGCACCCAGCTCCCACGCTTTCCTTTCGATCACTGGTGCACCAGGCCTTTCAGAAGCCTCTGGCGTGGCGGAGGCTTCTGAAAGGCCTGCTGCCTGAGCGGACAGGCATTCAGCTCCCCCGCTTTTGATGGTCCGCGCGGCGGGACATCAGCTCGCTGCCCAGAGGCCCCTTCTGTGCCGCAGCACAGCCATGGCGCAGACGCTGAGCTCGTGCCGCTGCTGGCGACGCAGCTCAGCGTCCCGCCGGCCCAATCAGCTACCCCGGCCACCCCGAGTCCCGCACCCCCCCGCGCCTCCTGGCCAATCATGGGCATAGCGAAGGTACGGTCAATTTGCATATTTGTCTATTATTAGGTAGGATTATTAGGTAGGATGTCCAGAACAAGTACATCTATAGACACAAACAGTAGATTAGTGGTTGCCTAAGGTATGAGGAAGGAGGAAATGGGGAGTCACTGCTGCTTGGTATGGGGTTTCTTTAAGGAGTTGATAAAAATGTTCTACATTGACTGTGCTAATGGTTACACAACTTAATAAGTACTAAAAACCATTTAATTAATACCTTAAATGCCTGAGTTGTATAGCAAATTAATTATATCTCAATAAAGCTTTTATTTTAAAAGTTTTAAAAAATATGATAGTTACCATACAATCTTCCACTATAAATTAATATCATAGAAAGACATTGTTTTCAAGTAAAAGTTACATATGAAGTGCTTTATATTAAATTGTGATATTATGAATAAATTAACATATATTACCCCTAAACAAGGTAATTCAGTACATATAAGAATATACCATATATTATTTAATAGCCTAGCAGAAATGGACCCATTCCACATAATAATACATTTAAATAGTCACATTAAATGGAAAAAATAAAAGCTATCAATAGCCTCAGTCAGTTCAGACCAGGTTTACATCCAAACTTCCCCAGAAGACTTTCAATTTTTAAAGCTTTGTGAATTTTGGAATTATGCTTAAGATATGGTAGACCTGTATTTTTTACCACATCCAAGTAAGGGACAAAACACAGCCATTCATTGCTGCTAACCCATCTCGAAGAGTCTGCAATATAATCAGGAATCTCAAAAGGAAAATGAGCAGAGCTCAAACCACAAACTTCTCAGTATCACTGGGAAATACCATTAATTTCAAAAATATGCAAAGAGTTTAATTTAACTAATTCTATAAGAAATAAAGAAAAGAAATAGATAACCTTCATTTTAAAGAGAATCAGCCTAACCAGTGTGACTCAGTGGTTGAGTGTTGACCTATGAACCAAAAGGACATGGTTCGATTCCCAGTCGCAGAGCACATGCCTGGGTTTCGGGCTCGATCCCCAGTAAGGAGCATTCAGGAGGCAGCCGATCAATGATTCTCCCTCATCATTGATGTTTCTCCCTCCCTCTCCCTTCCTCTCTAAAATCAATAAAAATAGCCAAAACCGGTTTGGCTCAGTGGATAGAGCGTCGGCCTGCGGACTGGAGGGTCCCGAGTTCGATTCCGATCAGGGGCATGTGCCTTGGTTGCGGGCACATCCCCAGTGGGGGTTGTGCAGGAGGCAGCTGATCGGTGTTTCTCTCTCATCGATGTTTCTAGCTCTCTGTCCCTCTCTCTTCCTCTCTGTAAAGAAAAATCAATAAAATATATAAAAAAATAATAATTAAAAAAAATAAAATCAATAAAAATACATTTTAAAAAATTAAAAAGAGAATCAAACAGTATGTCATCACTAACAATAATATTCACAAAGATCAAGTAATAATGTGGAAAATAAAATATGTTAAGTCAAAGCAAAATACAAAACTATGGAGATGGTTATAAATAAATGTGTGTTTATGTATTTAACCCATGCTTTTAAAGTTTGGAAGAATATACAGACAATGGAATATTATTCAGCCTTAGAAAGGAATGAAATTCTGACACATGATATAACATGGATGAACCTTGAAAGATATTATGCTAAGTGAAATAAGCCAGTTACAAAAAGACAAATGCTGTATGATTCTAATTATATGAGGTATCTAGAGTAATCAAATTCATAAAGTAAAATGGTGGTTTCCAGGGGTTGGGGGAGGGTGAATGGGGAGTTAGTGTTTAATGGGCACAGAGTTTTGGTTTAGGAAGATGAAAAAGTTCTGGAGATGGATGGTAGTAATGGTTGCAGAGCAATGTGAATATACTTAATACAACTGAACTGACTACTTAAAAATGGTTTAAAAGTAAATTGTACATTATGTACATTTTATCACCATTAAAAAAAAACTTGGAGGAAAATACAAGAAAACATTAAAATAGTTGTTGGTGTGATTCATGGGTGTTTGGACGGCCACACCAATTTAAACGCACCTTTTTTTTTTCTGTGATACCTCTCTACTTATTCTTACCATCTCTCTGGGGAACAATAAAAGAGTGGTGAGTAACAAAAGAAGCCAAGTGGTTTGCACTGCTGCTCCTGCTAGCAGTGTATGGTATCTTTTCAGGCAACACAGAAAGCAGTCAAACTTAAACTTCAGAATACAAACAGCGTCCACCCCCTCTCCCCCAAGTTAATACTTCACATATCATTTCCAACAGGGACAGCAAATAGAAAGTGACTTTATAGCAAGTCATTATATAAACACTAGAGGCCTGGAGCACAAAATTCATGCCTGGCGGGGTGTCCCTCAGCCCAGTCTGTACCCTCTCCAATCTGGGACCCCTCGGGGGATCGGGCCTAAACCAGCAGTTGGACATCCCTCTCACAATCCGGGACTGTTGGCTCCCAAACGCTCGCCTGCCTGCCAGCCTGATCACCCTAACCACTCCCCTGCCAGCCTGATTGACGCCTAACTGCTCCCCTGCCAGCCCGATTGCCCCCAACTGCCCTCCCCTGCCGGCCCGGTCACCCCAACTGCCCTCTCCTGCCAGCCCGGTCGCCCCTAACTGCCCTCCCCTGCCAGCCCGGTCGCCCCTACCTGCCCTCCCCTGCCGACTTGGTCACCCCCAACTGCCCTCCCCTGCTGACCTGATTGCCCACAACTACCCTCCCCTGCCAGCCATCTTGTAGTGGCCATCTTTGACCACAATGGGGGCGGCCATCTTGTGCAAGGGTGTGAGGGTCAATTTTCATATTACCTCTTTATTATATAGGATATTTGAGGAACCCTCAAATTCCCTCCAGTAGTCTATGCATCAGCAAAATTAAGAAAAAGGAACCAATACAATAACTGAGGACCTACTTTGTGCCAGGCACTGGGCAGGGTGCTCTACATTGATCAGTCTTCACAATGACATGAGAAAATAAAGCATTGCCATCCCTATGGTACAGACATGGAAACTGAGGTACAAAAAATATAATGTATCTTGTTCCAGTCACATCCTATTAATAAAAGCCTATGTGGTCGTGACACCCTCATGCCGTGACGCCCTCACACCGTAACGAGTGGTCACCAGGAGGCTGCGTGTGCAGCAGGCACGTGCGGGTGGGTGGAGCTGCATGCACGCGTGGGTGGGTAGGTCCCATAGCTCCATGCGGCGCAGAGGTGGGTCCCGTGGCTCCAGCCTACCTCTTTGAGGCAATCCATTGAGGAGCCCTGGATAGGTGGGCAGGGCCTACCTCTATGGGACGATCGATCGCGGGGCTCTCACACTGTGAGAGAGCACAGGCCAGGCTGGGGGACCTCTCCCCTCCTTCCCCCAGTGCAGGAATTTCATGCACTGGGCCTCTAGTTTCTAATAAGCATGGTAAGAAGCAAAATGTCTAGAGTCTTCCTTGGAAAGAGATAATCATCTCTGGGATGAGATATGATAAATGATTAATATAATGAATATGAGATATGATTAACATAGATTAAAGGATTTGCAATAGTGCCTGGCACAGTCGAAGCTCAATAATGCTAACTACTTGTAGTACTCCCAGTATTAATATTCTGTTTTCTCATAGCAAATCTCACAATTAGGTATTATGAGCACTAACTTTACTTATTATAAACCTGAAGCTTAGAAAGGTTAATAAGTTACCTAAGGTTACTCAACTAATAAAACAGTGGAACTAGAACTCAAGCCTGGGCCAGTGGGATTCCAGAAAAGGACAAGATGGCAGAGCACAAAACAGGGAAAATGGAAAAGCCTCTCACTGCTCCTTCTCTCCAGCAGGGGCAACTACTCAGGACACAGGCTCCTCAGTGGCTAGCAGTAGACAGGCCAAGAGCCAAAGCAGGAGCTGTCAGCAGGTCTCAGTGGGCAGGCAGAAGGGCAGGTGGGACCTTCTGGCCTCTCTAGGCAAGGACAACAGCACTAAGACCAACTAAGAAGAGAGTGGTCAGTGGTGTCTACACAGGCCTGCCAAGTGAGACAACCCCATTTCCACACAGGATTCTGTCTCCAGGAATCCATCCTATAATCATGCACACAAATGTAGAAGATAAAATAACAAAGTCCATTCAATGTTGTTTGAAATAGCACAGAGTCATCTTGAGGGGGTGGGACAGTAGGCTTCCATTTTTAAAAAATGAAGTCCACACTGATATGAACTCACCTCCAAAATCCTATCTAATAATAGAGTAACATGTAAATTACCATCACTCCGCTATGCCCACGATTGGGCGGCGGGAGGCTGGGGGGCGGGACTCGGGGTGGCCTATCCGGCCATTGAGAGGCACGGATCCACTGCCACTGAGGGGGGCTACCCTGCTGTTGAGAGGCGCACGGGGCGGGACTCCCGCCCCCTGTGCCTCTCAACGGCCAGATCCGAGGCCACTGAGGGGGCCTGCCACGGACACCCAGCTGCGCCTCTCAACGGCAGGGCAGCCAGGTGTCCGCGGCAGCCCCCCCCCAGCGGCCGTTGAGAGGCGCTCTCAACAGCAGAGTAGCCCCCCTAAGCGGCCGCGGACCATCAAAAGTGGGGGAGCTGGGTGCCTGTCTGCTCCGGCACCAGGCCTTTCAGAAGCCTCCGCTGAGCCAGAGGCTTCTGAAAGGCCTGGTGCACCAGCGGACAGGCACCCAGCTCCACCGCGAAAAGCGAAAGCGTGTAGGGGACCCTACACGTGCATGATTCAATCATGCACTGGGCCTCTAGTATATTCATAAAAGGAAATTGATATGTTGGGAAGAAGGCAAATAAGGAGACGGAGCACAGAGACCGGAGGAAGACATACTTTTCACTGTATATCTTTCAGTATTGTTTGAATTTTCTAGCATATGCATATGAGCACCAACTTTACTTATTATAAACCTGAAGCTTATAAAGGTTAATAAGTTACCTAAGGTTACTCAACTAATAAAACAGTGGAACTAGAACTCAAGCCTGGGCCAGTGATCAGAAACATAATACTTTTTTTAAAAATCATGGGTCAGTCACTTTCCTACTATATAGTTTTGGGTAGTTACTTAACTTCTCTGAGTTACCTTTTCTTAATTTATTTTTAAAATTTTTCCTCCCAGCCCTAAGTGGATAGAGCGTTGGCCTGCGGACTGAAGGGTCCCAGGTTTGATTCCGGTCAAGAGCATGTACCTTGGTTGCAGGCACATCCCCATGAGGGGGTGTGCAGGAGGCAGCTGATAGATGTTTCTCTCTCATCAATGTTTCTAACTCTCTATCCCTCTCCCTTCCTCTCTGTAAAACATCAATAAAATATATTTTTTTAATTTTCCTCCCAGAATTCTTGAAGGGATTAAATGAGATATGATTAATAAGGACTCAAATGTGCAGCTTTATTATATTTAGCTGCCATAAACTTCATCTGGACACTTTCTCCAAATAAATAAATAAATAAATAAATAAGGATTTAACCTTGCATTGCTTGTTTCATGTATTATTCCTAAGGACATTTCTCAAGTTAAAGAAACACAGCCTCAGAGCAATGAGGAGCCCACCCGCTATCAGTCCAACTGGGGTGTCCGCCAGGAACAGACATGCTGGGAGACAAGTTCTTCTCCAACAAGAAAGACTTTTCAAAGGAGAGACACTTCAAACTCCTTATCGCATCTCCTCTAGCCACTGCCAAATTCTACTTCCATTTTATATCAAGGCTTCTTTTTTGTTTTGTTTGGTGTCTTTTTCCCCCTCTAAATCTGGAATAAGGATGGAAGCTGGCAATATCCCTTGAGAACTAAGGACCATGGCTGAAAACACAAAAAAAGTGCTCAGAAGGCCCATCCGTTTGCCAAGCACATGTGATCTGCTCAGAAGAATGTCGGCATAGGCTAAGGGTCTTGATGGGAACACAGTAAACAAACACAGAATGCTCTCAACACACAGAAAAAGATTTTAGAATGGAAACAATGAAAGTTATTCTCCAAAGTATTTTATCCTACATCTGAAATAGAAAGGCGGTTGCATTGGAAGAAAAGGCAAGGCCCCAGAGGAAACCCTGGAGGCTGGCTACCAGGCAGCCAGGCCATACACCCACACACGCCCAGGCTAGGTCCCTGTGTCACCTGTATAAAGAACATGGTCAGTTGGCTAGGCATTCCAAGGTCATGTCCTGAAGTGCCCCTCAAGCAGCCAAGGCTATACACTTGTATTTTTAAAATCCCACCTGACTATATGTTTTATTGATTTTTCGAGAGAAAGTAATAGAGAGGGAGAGAGAGAAAGAAAAACATTGATGTGAGAGAAGCATTGATCAGTTGCCTTCCATGCACATGCAGATTGGGGATTGAACCCACAACCTGGGTATGTACCCTGACCAGGAATCGAACCCACCCCTTTCAGTGTATGGGACGACACTGCAACCAACTGAGCCACACCGGCCAGGGCCCTAAGCTATACAGTTTCCTTTCTTTCTTTCTTCCTTTCTTCCTTTCTTCCTTCCTTCCTTTCTTTCTTTCCTTCCTTCCTTCCTTTCTTCCTTTCCTTCCTTCCTTCTTTCCTTCCTTCCTTCCTTCCTTCCTTCCTTCCTTTCTTTCTTTCCCTTCCTTCCTTCCTTCCTTCCTTCCTTCCTTCCTTCCTTCCTTCCTTCCTTCCTTCCTTCCTTCCTTCCTTCCTTTCTTTCTTTCTTTCTTTCTTCTTTCTTTTAATAGTGAGACTACTTTTTCAGGTGCCCTTTAATAAGGAAGGGAAGATATTTCTTTTTTTAAGGACATTCTTTTTAAAATATATTTTTATTGATTTCAGAGAGGAGGGGAGAAGGAGAGAGAGAGAGAGAAACATTAATAATGAAAGAGAATCATTGATTGGCTGCCTCCTGCACGCCCCCTACTGGGGATCAAGCCCACAACCCAGGCATGTGCCCTTGACCAGAATCAAACCGGGGACCCTTCAGTCTGCAGGCCAACGCTCTATCCACTGAGCCAAACTGGCTAGGGCTATACACTTTTAAGTAAAGCTCAGGCCCTGGTGATCTTCTCCTAAGTTACTAATGTCCCCAAATTCTTGAAATTAGGCCGTCAAATCAAAGCTTCCAGAAGTAAAGGGTCTTCATAAGTCACTTTTTTTTTTAACATTTTTATTGATTTCAGAGAGGAAGGAAGAGGGAGAGGAGTTAGAAACATCCATGATGAGAGCGAATCGTGGATCGGCTGCCTCCTGCAAGTCCCCCACTGGGGATCAAGCTCACAACCCGGGCATGTGCCCTTGACTGGAATCGAACCTGGGACCTTTCAGTTCGCAGGCCGACACTCTATCCACTGAGCCAAACCAGCCAGGGTATAAGTCACTATTTTTAAGTCACATGTGATTTTCAAAGACTAAACTTTCCTGCTGTATCCCTGTCTTCTGGAATAAAGCAACAATTTCCAAGCCCCAGTTACCCAATAGGTCCTAGTTTCTGACAGCCCCTGCGTCCAGGGCTCTTGCTTCTCTCAGAGACCTGCCCCACCCCTTAATGCAAGGCAAGGTGTCCCCCACTGAGTATGGGGAGAGGAAGAGGCATCTCCAGAGCTGGTGCTACCTGACTATCATTGCATCAGCATCGCACACATGTCCTTTCACGCCATCCTCACAATTCTTTAAGGTCTTACTTTCCCTATTTTATAGACAAGAAAATGGAGCCAAACCGGTTTGGCTCAGTGGATAGAGCATCGGCCTGTGGACTGAAGGGTTCCGGGTTCAATTCTGGTCAAGGGCATGTACCACGGTTGCAGGCTCGATCCCCGGCCCTGATTGGGGCACATGTAGGAGGCAACCAATCAATGTGGCTTTCTCACATCGATGTTTCTCTGTCTCCCTCTCCCTTCCACTCTCTCTAAAAATCAATGGGAAAATATCTTCAGGTGAGGATTAAAAAAAGAGAGAGATAATGGATGAATACATTAAAAAAATAATAAAGGCAAGGAAAAGTATTAAACATATCCCAACCCAAGACTGCATAGGCACTGTGTGAAAAGCTGTGTCACACATGTGTCATGCCCAAATGCTGCCTACCAGGTTAAAAAAAAAACACACACACAGGTATAAGGGTTCTTACTCTATACAAGGGGAAGGAGTTTATCAAAGAAATAACTGTTACCCTAAGCCAGGTCAATTTGTCAGGAAATCAGACAGCATTTTGGATGGAGCACATCTGGTTTTACAGGACACATGAAGGTTTAGCTACATGTTAAAATCCTTTTCAGCTTTGTCTTTTTAAGTACTCAATTTGACAGGACAAAAACAACTTCTGTGCTTTAATCATTCAATGAATTATTTTTTTCAACAAAGAAAATTAAGTTTTCTACCAACCTACATGAGCAAAAAAGAAAAGAAAAAATGTGAGAAAGGAAACTGGAAACTGGGATCTCCTCTATGCTAAGCACAATACAAAATGCAAAATAATAGATCAAAAGGTTTTTTTAATATAATTATACCCTCTTGTGTGTTTTAGTGGTTAAAATCTGGCTATTTGAGGTAGTCACTCTCAAACATGAGCCTCAAACAATGGGTTTTATCTATCTCCTAAAAAGTTTGGATCTTGGGAAAAGAAATTTTTCTTACCCTGATAAGACAGGGTAATCTCCCACCTTGCTGACTCAAATGTACTTGCATATTAATTGCTTCAGACTCCAAAATCCCTGCTGAACTGGCTAAACTGTGGGACAAATTCAATGATCCAGCAACCTCCTATTCAATGCTTCACCAAGATAACTTCACATGTTTAATTTAAAAGTACTGATCGCTTTTAAATGAAGTGCTAACGCAAGCCCATCTGCCCAGACTCAAGCCAGGGCTGCATCTGATGGACAAGCTGCAAGTTGGAGAGCAAGACTCAAGTCTGAGAGCAGTCTTTGGACACGCGATAAACAGCTAATGTCTCTCTTCCGAACGTATCTGTTCCCCAAAATCAACCCTTTATGACATGCCCCTTTAGGTTAATTTCCCTGATATACAGGCAATGAGATCTAGCCTCAGATACTCAAATATTATCTATACCAATTTATCTGATTAGCAAGAAATACACAATCCTCTAGCCAATGTGAATGCCTACGCTATTTTAGCTGAACTGACCTAAAGCATTTTTTCCTTTCTCCTTTGCAACTGTGTTTCATGTTTGACCCCTCAAATTTATTTTAAGTAGTTTTGCAAATAGCTTCCTAAACTCCTTCGTCCCCCATACAGCCAGCAGCTCACATTTCTCCTGCACAGAACATGTTTTGTCCACCTTGGGAAGTGGCACTTGAAGAAACGGAGAGACTGCTTCAGTAAAATCAGAATCAGAAATAGGTTCCTTTCATTCAAGAGATTAAAACAGTATCAAGGGCTAATTTTTGTTTTACTGAACAAACCAGAATTAAAGCTGTGATTTCTAAGTAATAGAATTCACAGCAACCTTTCTAGCCTGTGAAAACAAAAATCTTACTCCCCGGTATCACAGTGAAAATGCTCTAGAAATATATATATCAAATCCCTGTATGGCTTCATACTCATACTAATCACCATAAGCAAGATGCAAGGCTGACTCTTTTTAAACCAAACATCCAAAGCTTGTCCATAATAGTAACAACAATAACTATTACAATAAAATAACAATCACAATAATAATAATAGAGATTTGGAGATTTAAAGTAATAAGGTCGAGCAACTGTAAGAAGCAGTTTTTGGTCAGTGGTAAAGTAAAAAGGTTCAGATTGGTGCAAAAAACGATATGTCAATCTGAATTTATTTCAGGTTCTGGGCTTTTAGAATCACAAATGTTCCACTGCAAACATTCAATATGAATTCTGAAATGTCAAATATTAATTGAGTTTAATAGGGAAAAACGTGTCATTTTGTCCTTGGATTTTATGTACTGCTTCTACCAATTTGCCTTCTCCAAAACTCACCTATCTTTAGAAAGTTTTATTTAGACATTTCACTTTTAAACTAAGTTTGAGTTTGAATATAAAAAAAGCAAAATTTGGAGAAAATATTCACACGATAATCTGTCTGGATGCTGCTGACTTCTCATAAAGAATGAGTTTGAGCAACTGAATTTTCTAGTGCTTCTCCTCAGCCCCCAAAATAGATCACTTACCAAAACTACTTCCAGTTTCACTTTATATGCTGAAACACTTTATGGGAGGGAGAGGTATTTAAATGTTTCATTTAAAGGAAAATAAAATAATTTTCATATTTCAAACTTGCCAAAAAAAAGATATTCCTTTAAGACGATTAAAAAGACCTAGTTCCAAAATAATAAAAATGTCACTGAAAATTACGTAGCCCACTCATTTTTAGTACTTAACTCATGACTCCGAGCTCTGTTTAATCTGCTTACATGCATTTACTATGGTATACTATTTTGCCATGAGTTTCCACACATGTGCCAACATGCATATAAACTAACCCAACAGTTTGATATTCACCTCGCAGTCCAGTGTGTTTGTGTTAACAAACATTTTTTTGAGGACTGGCTGGTCTATCCATTTATATAAGGAATGTCTACTCATATTATATTTTAAGCTTGTGGTTTCTCCAAATTCTAAATGTGCCACATATCATCTCCTGTCTTCTACTCCTCATTCAGTTTTTGCAAATCGATATTCCTATTTATAAAAACAAACCTGAGCCCACTCCTCTAAGACAAATGACACAAAAATGAGTATTCCCTCTATTTTTTAAAATTCACAGCCAATTTCCCGCTTAGTTTAAGCAACCTGCCCTGCTGCAATATGCAAAACAAAAGAATGTAGGAGGTTCTTTAAAGTTTAATATAATAAGAATTGGCTTGATATGGAGTTCTTTACAATCCCAAAACAAAGGTGTTTTCTGGCTCAGCTGGAGATACAAAACATCCAGAAATTTCAGAGTAGTGCAAATCTGAGGGAAACTGAAAGTCAGCAAGACCTTTTTAAATCCCCGGTTAAGTTCTAATGTTTTATTGTTAGTTTAAAAACTTAAAATCATTTATATTTGATATATTTGGAAATGTACATGCCTAAAAAATAAACAGTAAGTTCAAGGGAGAAATCTCTTTCTGCAATTTAAATAAGGGTACCCCCACACACATCTTTAAAAAAACTGAAGTTTTCTGAATTTTTCCCCAGGCATACACATAGACCTCGTTCAGGCTCTAAAAATAATAAACTATTAAGAACTTTTTCTGTTCTGGTTTTTAAATAAAGCATTAAAAAAAAAGCTTTCCAAAACTTAGTCATAAATTCATTTATGAACTTCTCCACAACAATGAACCAATGCTCCAGTATATATACAGTTATACTTCAGAAAAAACTATAGCATTTCAGGGAAGCCCACATTTATAGCTGACAAAGTAGAATCACAAGAGACTGGGAGCCTTTATTATCAGGAAGAAAAGTAATGGTGATAACAATAACCATGTTTACTAAGAGCTTATCGTGTACCAGATACATTTCTTCTAATCCTTGAAATGGTTCTTTCCTATTTTGCAGAGCCAGAAGTAGAGAAGTTAAGTTATCTGACCAAGATCATACAGCTACAAATGTTGAAGCCAGGATTCAAATTCAGTTTCTCAGACTCCAAGCCTCAAGCTTTTAAAATTATACCATGTTTGCATTTATGCTGTTTTATATGGTTTTGTGGTTTTTTTCTTTAATACCGATGAATAAATTATTTAGAGAAAAGTTAAGCTCCTCCCATAACATATTCAGCAATGATTGGCACCTATCAGCTTCCAAACACAAAACAAGCCAAGGCTTCCTGGAGACTGATCTCTCCTGGTAGACAAAACATGCTGCTTTCTAATAAACCATCCACATTTCTTTTCTGGTTTCTACCCTGTCTTTCCCCATCATGGGCCTTCCTCCTTTCAATTGCAACTGCACTCACAATTTTACAGCCAAATCAACACAATTAAGTACTTACACTCTGATTACTTCAAGTATGTTCTCTGGAGTTTCTCCAACTACATTATCACCAATTTAAAAGCAGAGGCAAAAATCATATAGTACACATGCTATCACACACCATCCATCTAGCCTGCTTTCCCAACCAAATATAAGACTCTGACAAATGATTTGTTTTTATACAAACAGTCTTTTAAAGATTAAAAATCAAATCATATTTAGTTGTCACAATAGCTAACAACATTTATTGAGCA
The DNA here is from genome assembly GCF_951640355.1 of Cnephaeus nilssonii. NCBI lineage: Eukaryota > Metazoa > Chordata > Mammalia > Chiroptera > Vespertilionidae > Cnephaeus > Cnephaeus nilssonii. The sequence continues at coordinate 65,938,182 of NC_137082.1, read as the reverse complement.
CTTTATAGGTTGCAGGCACTGAGATAAACACTATACATAGCTTTAAAAAATCTGCAAGGTGATTCTCCCTATTTGAATATGAGAAAATTGAAGTTCAGAGCAGTGCATCATCACAAGCTAACCACAGAGTTAGGGCTTACACCTAGGCCAGCATGCCCAGCCCAGCTCTTTCCACTGCTTCTTATAAATAAGGGTAGCTACAGGTGTCACAAGCCACTGTTAGGGAAAGAAGGATAAGATGCAAATACAGGCCCTTGGGGCCAAGCACATCACCAGAATAACTGGGTGCCTAATTAGGTGACTCACAACTGAACGCATGTCCTCCTGCTTTCTGAAGAAGAACCCCAGTGAGCTACTCCCAGCACTGAGTGTCCCTAAAGCAAGGACCCTAACTTTTTCTTTAGGTTTTTTAAAACCAGCACTGCATTGGGCTAGCAGAGCCCACTCTGCTGGTATACTCATTAAATGGTGAGGTGATGTTGAATTTTCTCAGCCCTCCCACAGAATTTCCCCCAGCATCTGCCAGTCTCAACCTGGCCTGAGACCCCAGGCAAACTTGATCCAGAAGTCAGTCCAGTTTTCCATCCACACCCATCTTCCTCCAAACCTTGCTCACTCCAACATCGCCCTGTCACCATCCCACTGCTCTGGAACTGTGAGAGCATGTCCAAGAGCTCCCAAATGTCACAGCCCCTCTGTAGGAGCTCTTACAAGCCCCAAAACTAGCTTTGGGGCCAGCAACTGGCACCTCCCTTTGAAAGCAACAAGAAATGTTGAAGAGACCAAATACTGCAAAAGAGGAAATAATTCCTAGCATTAGAGGATCTCCAGAGCATAAGATTTAATCCCAGGCTCAGAAACTGAGAATGACTTGGAGCAAAAGGGGGGTTGGGGGTTGTTGCCATAAAAGTAGGAAGAGGAAGAGGAGGAGGAGGAGGAGGAGGAGGAGGAGGAGGAGGAGGAGGAGGAGGAGGAGGAGGAGAAGGAGGAGGAGGAGGAGGAGGAGGGAGGAGGAGGAAGAAAAAGGAGGGAGGGGGAGGAGAAGGAGAAAAAAAGAAAATGAAAAAGAAAGAATGCCAATGATGACATTAGACAGGAGAGAGGCCAGCTTTGTCCTGCATCCTGTTGAATAGCCAACTAAAACAATGAATCTGTTTCTTTCCCTCCCCTTTTTTGCCTTAAAAAATTCAAGAATTTCATTTCTTTCTTTGAAACATAGCCCTTGCATAATTTCAATGCTCTTTCCAGCTGTCTGCAATGCTGAGGGGAGCGGGTGTCTGACTCTCCCCAGTGACCTCTGAAGTAGAGACATTCCTGTGTCAAACTTTGCAGTGCTGGCCTGCGGGCGACAGTGACCATGAGGGCTGCTTCATTTACTGCATCTCTGCCTCGCACCCAGAACCATGCTAACCATATCACAGTCATTACTGCTAATCCTAACAGCAAACGCCAAGGGTAGGTATTATTCCTTTTCTGAAATAGGTGAAGAAACTAAGGAAAAGCAAAATCTCACACAATAAGCAAGTAGAAGAGGCGAAATTCCAATTTATTAGTAAATCTTTCTGCCACCAAACCCAGAGCTATTGCACTGCAGCTTCTTAACTCTGGGAAGTTCTATAAGGCAAAGTCTGAAATCTCCTCTGGATTTCCCAAAGGCAGCCATCTATTAGGTACGATAAGCAAAGTACCAAAGTTTTCAGTGTTAATAAACTTAAAAATAATGTATCGGCTCTAAAATACAAAAAGAAAACTGCAAAAACTGAAATGTAAGAGAATGTCACTTAGCAACTTGGGATTCAAGGCATATGTATGTATAAACTGTATTTCATGTGAGATGTCAGCACATTTTATTCTTGTTGATCTGCTTTCCAGGCTGTGGGTGTGGGACCTCAGCCCACAAAGGTCTAGGAGCAGCCCTCAGTTTCTCTTGCCCTTCTCACCAAAGCCCATGACAGACACTGAGGAAACAGAGAGGGAGGGCCTCTGAGAGCAGAGGCCAGATCAAGCATTTCTCACAGGTGTCAGTCAGGAATAGCTTTCCCAGCCTCTTCTGAGTTTCCATTCCCAAAAGATGGCTGTGCCATTGGGTCCTCACAGTCCCGCTCACCCATCTGTAAAAAGGCTGTGATGAGGCTGGAGCCAAACAGACAGGCCATCCAGTGTCCGGACAGGCCCTTCAAGCCCCTGACCATTACCCCTACCATACACACATGACACATATAACCCCTCCCTGATATCTTAACTTGGGGACACCATTTTCAGCAGCATTGCTTCCATTTCCAGCTCTTCCCAGTATTGGTAAATATTGATAATTCCATCCAAATGCAAAAGCAAAGAAGCAGTTTGTGTTTTGAAATGAGGATCATAATTCAAACTGGAAGCTGACACTAATCATTTGATGTTCACTTAAAAAGAACAGATAGGTTATGCAGAAACATTTCGGTAGAGGGACTGATAAGGAGAAGGAAAATAAAAATTATTGGTATTTACTCAGCTGCAATGCTTGTGGAAGGAAACTCTTTTGAAGGGAGCACTTCAGAATAGTTATACAATCTGAATTTTACAGATAGTACTGGAAATATTTTCTCACAGAATGCACTCTATCTCCACCATCATCTCTCTCCGGTGTGCCATTCACATCTTTCATTGCAGGAATTCTCACTCAATTTTGCTCCATTATGAGCTGATGGTGACCCAGAGCATACAAGGCATTCAAGAATCGGACTGGAAATTACTACCAAGAAACATCTGTCCCATTCCTCGTTCACCAACCCTGCCTTAGGGAGTGAAGATGGAGAACAACCCCGAAGCCACAAGCAAAAACAACTTTTCATTCCCCTTCCAATTAGGCTTCTTTAGAAATTGAGGACTCCAGCATTTTTCAAAAATTATGTTCCTGGAAAAACATAGCTTGAGCCTCTTTTGAAACCCTGCAGCTCAAAAACCTTCCGTTCCTACCCAGACCCTTCTAATAAAAGCCAGGACAGGAACTTCGTGGGAAGCAAATGAGAAGGCCAGCCATGGGTCTCCTCACTCAGTGCTGTCAAATTCAAATTCTGTATTAAATGCCACTGATCAATTAAACTCTGTGAGGACGTCACACATACTAATATGTTCTACTGCGTATGCACATCTATTTTATAGACATGTTCACTTTGGAAGATTTATGTTGCGATTAGAAAAGATTACAAGACATCTGATTTCATATAGGGCTAAGCCTGGGAACCCAGCTTTTCTCCTCGATGGCTATCAGAGGATCAGACAGCAAGCGGCTCCCCATACATAGATTTCATTTTGACTTGCTGCAGATGCTCACAGGGGCCAAGCAACAGACATGCTCAGTGAATCGAATAAAAGAACTACAACCCTATCTTTGTCTCTACAACCCCCACCCATATGCTTATAACTGGTCTGGGCCAGAGGGACCAACATCACAAGAACTGCTCCCTACTGTGTGCCACCAGCTTTATAGACATTTTCTCTGAACCACCACCCTGAGAAGGATAATCACCTGCATTTGCGGTACACAAACAGACCCAGAGAGGTAACCTGACGTGTCACTGACACTGCAGTGCCCACAGCCAGGTCCAGGCCTGCCTGAGACCAGCTCCTTCCACCTCTCCATCATCTCTAGTGTCGCCTCAGGATGCTGACCTCCCTACTGCTGTTGTTGTACAATAAGCTCTTTTGGGTGTTAACATTCTGGAGGGACCTGAAATCAATAGTTCCCAATTGACTCCAATTCTGGCATAGTGGAATCTAGTGGGACAGGGTTGTTCACCAATATGTCTTTCTGGCTTGAAAGCCTCTACAAAAAAACAACACAGAAGAGTTGAAAACAGGCAAATCCTATACAAAAGCAGACATGGCATATTTCATGTAGCACTTTGTGCCTCCAGGAGGCAAAGAGATCGCCTTTTTTTCTCCTGGAAATCTTTGCTTTGGTTAATACCATAAACTTGCGGAAAAAGAAAACAATGTAAGGGTTGGTCAAAAAAAAAAGGGGTTGGTGACTGAAGTCCACTTCTTCAAATGCTTGTAAAGTGAAGTCAGATCATCTTTACACTGATGTTAAAGGGGGAGCGTATACATTGACCCTTGCTTCAAACAATACACTTCCCATGTGGTTTTTAATTAGAAAGTAGCTGTTCTGCTTTCACAACACTTTTTAACCTTTGCCATTGTAGGTACATGGCTGCAAACCACATTTTCATTAATTTTTTTAAATGCTGAAATAAACAATATTTTTCTTTTTAAGGAAAAAAAGATAGCAAGCAACTATACTGTGGAGGAATGAAGCACTTATAGGCATATATAGGAAACCATCATGGCTGTGGCTTATAGTTTATTTTGTCTTAAAAGAGTCCCAGGTCATTCTAACTATGCTGACCTGATTATCTCCATACAAGACTGTAAGCAAACACTGCCCTCTTGTGCACCAAACACTACCAAAGTCAGCATGGAGAAGGTTTCCACCCACCGCCTGCAACTGTACAGCTTCTCTCTCCAGGGCCTGGAAATGTGTCAAGGAAAGGATGATACACATCTGTTACCAGGGTGGTGCTTGCTAAAATGTCCCCAGATTGCCTTCCAAGACAGATTTTGAGATAAAAGGAAGAGGGGGAGATTCAGCTGAAGAAATCAAACCAAAAATAACTGACTCTTATCTTTCCTAGAAAATATCCGTTCCTCGAAAAGAAACTCTATTCGTTACCATGGAAAGTTTCTTATTATGTACTTTTAAAAACTTTTAGGAACAACTAATGACTCTACAATAACAAGTATATAGTACTTCTTTTTATCTAGGAAATATCTGCCAAGAAAAGAGATTCCATTTGATTCCAAAGGCAGGGGAAACCCGTGTTGCTCTTTCTCTGAGGAATCCCCTAAGCTCAGTAATATGTTCTTTCTGAAGAGCCCCTTCCTGGTAGGATTACCTGCAAACATTCTCTCCTCCAACCTGGGGCGGGGTTCTGTCCCCAAAAGACTAAACTGACATATTACAAGAGCTTTAAAGGATATAACCTACTGTTCCCTTATTAAAGAAGTTGAGAAAAATCAAAGGCAGAAAAGATCCACTCAAGTCTGAGACCAAGCCAGGCCAGGCCTGCTTAGAAGGAACCTTCAGGGTAAGGTCTTGGTCTTCTGTGAGTCTCCAGTTCCAGTTCTGAACTACAAACCATCCAAATGTTGCACCACCCCTCTACCCTTCTGGGCACAATCCAGGCTGGACCAATCTCATGCCAAACTCACTTCTGGGAGAGAGAAAACGGCAAAATTTTCTCCCAATGCATTATCTTGAACTCCACAAGGAAAGGGGATGAAGAAAATATTTAGGGGCCCTAACTGGTTTGGCTCAGTGGATAGAGCATCGGCCTGCAGATCAAAGGGTCCCGGATTCCATTCCGATCAAGGGCACGTACCTTGGCTGCAGGCTCCTTCCTGGCCCAGACCCTGTTCATAGCTCGTGCAGGAGGCAACCAATCGATGTGTTTCTCTCACATCGATGTTTCTCTCTGTCTTTTCCTCTCTCTTCCACTCTCCCTAAAAATCAATGGAAAAATATCCTTGGATGAGAATTAATAAAATATATATATACTAGAGGCCCGGTGCACGGATTTGTGCACATTGAAAATAAATTAATTAGAAGGTGGCCAGTGGGGTGGGACTGGACGAGATGGGCCAGACACACCCTGGAGCAAACCTCCCATAGTCCCTCCATGGCCAGCTGCACCTGGGGCGGCTCCGGGGCTTGAAGGGCATCTGCAGAGTGAGCATGGTCCCTCCAGCAGGTGGGGTCTGTCAGCCTGGCCTGTGGGGATCAGTCCGAAATCGGCAGTCCAACATCCCCTGAGGGGTCCCAGAGTGCGAGAGGGCACTCTGCAAAGTTCCTGTTGCTCGGCAGCTCCTGTATTGAGCATCTGCCCCCTGGTGGTCAGTGCGTGTCATACCTACCAGTTGGCTGGTGGCTTAGCCTTTTATATATATAAATATATATAAAAGAAAATACTTAGGGGCATGTGCTCTATGGGCTTTGACCAGTAGTCAGAAGTTGGGCTGGGTACCAGCGAATTCAGCTACTTCATTTACCATTTCTGATGTCCAGTGCTTGGTAGAGTGGTTCAGGAATATATCCTTAACCTCTGCCTGACTGTGAATCATAAGTAGTCAATGGGCTAATAGTAAATGATCAAATAGTCACAGAGCAGTGAGAACTCTGGTTCACTGATTATCTGCCAGCTCCTACCTTCCACTTCAGCCCTTCCCTCAACTACAGGAAGGAAATGAGAGTGCCGTACCAGAAACCTACAATACTATGGGTGGAAGAAGACGAAAGGACAGCCATGCTGAGACCACATGCCACCAGAGGCTGGCTGCCTTCCTCCCTCTTGTTCTCTGCCCTCATATCAGAATGAAAAGACATACAGTTGCTTTATCTTCCAGCATAATCGAGTGACATAGAATCCAACTATACATATTTGTCCAAATATATCGGTTCCATACCAGGTCTCCTTTGTGGAAACTGTCTATGAAACAGTCCGCCAGATTGACCTCTTACTTGTAGAACAGCCCAACCTGTCTTCTGCCTCAAAACTCTCACATGTGTCACTCCCTCCCAACACTCCAGTGGTCAGCTCCTGCTCCTCCTTCAAATTTTAGATTAAACTTGATTTCCTCAGAAAGGCCTTCCCTGGCCTCCAAACTAGATTCCCCTCACCAATTCATCCCTCTCTGCACATCATGTATTGTCCTTCATAGCACTATCACAACTTATAATTCTGCACAATTCTGTTTACTTCTGTAATGTCTTCCTCCCATACTACTAGAAGTGAGGTACATGAAAGTAGGAATCACTGCTGCCTTGTTCACCAATGTAAACCCAACTCCTAGCATGTAGTAGGTTGCTCAGGGTTTGTTGACTGAATTAATTAATGTAATGAAACACCTTTACTTCTACAATGTCTGACCTTCAGAAATAAGGTCACCTGGACAAATCTTCAGGACACTAAGAATCTGGGGAGAAGAAATGAAAGAAAGCCAAGGAGCCAGACCAGGTGCTCAAACAGCCCCAACCTATTGAAAAGAGTGAGTGACAAAACAAACAAGGAACTGTCTAGTGACAGATTGCAGGCATCAAGGACCTAAGACACCAGCCCCAAAGCCCACAGGGGCCTATGACTGTGATGTCACACATTTTTGGGTGTCTTTGGGCTTTCCTTGAGAAAACACATAAAAACTAAATAGTGAAACTGGCTACCTGATGGAGGTGAGTCCGTCTCAGAGCAAGACAACAGGAGCAGCATCGAGTTTTTACCCTCTTTTCTCCAAGAATCTCCTCTCTTTCCCCAGCAAGTTTATTTTTATAATGGTATATGAACCCCAAGTTCATGTCTGGCCTCCCAAGTTCATTAGAACTTGGTGCTAAAGGAAGTTTATATTTGGAAGGGACTCTAGGCCCTCAGAGATAGGAATCTCTTTTTGTCATGTTGTCAAACAAGACCTGAACAGATCTGGGGTCACTCACTGGACAGCAAATATGCCCAATCAATCTCTGGAAGGCCGCCTCTTCCTTCACCTTCACAGACTATTTGTAGAACAATCACTGGCACCAGCCACAGGCTTGCATTATGCTCATTTCCCCGACCCCAAGCTCTGGGGTGAGTTTAAAAATCTTCGTCCTGTCTCAGAATCAGGTCTGAATTAATACCCTTCCTCAAAAGAACTCCAGTAGCAAAGTGAAAACAGACACACTAGACAATGCCCTTTGAAAGCCCCAGCAGGGACGGCTGGTGACAATGCAGCCCCTGGCTCTGAAAGAAACCTTAAGGTTAAAGGTTCACAGAGGCAGAAGAATTACCAAAGAACAAGTTTGTTCAAATTTCCTTCAGCAGATTTAAACAACCAGGGTCAAGCTGAAGATTGCCGGCAAAACCTATGAGAAAACTCAATCCCTTTGAACTACGTGGAGAAAGGAAAATATACGGTCTGGGAGGGATCTATGTTATAGCTTTTTAAAATGTTCTTGAAAAGGTCACCCCTGTTAACTCAAAATCAGTCTGTTGAAGGATGTTTGAAAACTGCTTCTCTAAAATAACAGGGCTGCCAGGCCCTCAGCGTGTGCGGTGAGCTGCACTGTGGTCGCCGTGTTCCAGGCACTAGTGTGCTGACCCTCTGTGGGCCATGAAATTAACCATCAGCACAGCAGAAATCTGCTCCGAGTTAAACTACTTTGCTACGCAAAGTGGCCTGAAAATGAAATATGAGGATTGAATTTCCACTGAAAGATTAACTTGTCTAACCTCAAGGCAGGCTTCCTCCACTGTGAACTCTGTTTGGCCAGTGGTTTAAAGTACCACAGGAGGGTGCATAATTGCTGCAGGCAGTGGGAAATGACCTCTTCATCTATTCATTCATTCATTCATTCATGTATGCAATAACCAAACATTTACTCTGTGCCAGGCCCTGTCCTGGGCCCTTAAAGATGGAGTTGAATGATAATAGGCCCCTGCCCTCAAAGGGATCAAGTCCAGTGAAAAACATAATCCAGTAAACAGAAAATAACAACAAATGGAAAGAAAATGAGATCCTAGGGAATGTTATAGGCCCTCAAATGATGGTTACCTAATCTAGGCTGTGGAGGGCCAGCAGTGAGGGCTCCCCAAAACATGCAGGTAGCCAGAAGCATCTGTCCAGAGATTTGCAAGTAGTTCATTAAGCTTGGGAGTCTTGACAGAGACAGAGACTGAGAGATAGACCAAGACAGAGAAACACAGACCCATCTGGAAGGACCTTGTCAGCCAGACTGAGGAATTTGGCATTTATGCCAATGGAGAACAACTGAAGACTTTTAAACAGGAAAGAAAAATAATTACATTAGCAATCAGAGACTGTGAAGAAATGTTGTATGCATCTAGTCAGGAGCTAGTAGAGACCTATTCTAAGGAAGCAGCTGTGGTGATGGGGACGCTGAACAGGTTAAAGGATATTCAGGAGGGACAAGACCTGGTAACTGATTCATATGAAAGCAAAGGAGGACATGCTGAGGATCATATCAAAGGTTGTGCCTTGCCTTGGCTCAGTGAATAGAGTGTCAGCCTGCGGACCAAAGGGTCCAGGGTTCCATTCTGGTCAAGGGCACATACCGTAGTTGCAGGTTCCTCCCTGGCCCAGACCCTGGTCAGGGCACATGCAGGAGGCAACCAATCAAAGTGTTTCTCTCACATAGATATTTCTCTCTGTCTTTCCCTCTCTCTTCCACTCTCTCTAAAATTAATGGAAAAATATCCTAGGATGAAGATTTAAAAAAAAACACACAAAAAAAGGTTGTGCCTTTTAAGAATGGAGATATCATTTCATTGGGAAGGTAAGGAAGTAAAGAGGGTTGTCTTACAGTTATGGAGTCTGAGGGCCTATGGTGTTCACTGGTGGGGAAACCAGCCCAATAAGCAGTTAGATACTCAGGTCTAGAATCACCTATTCATATTTAAATTAATTAAAATTTCAGTTCCTCAGTTGCGCTAGCCTGAGTACAAGTGCTCGATAGACCCAATAGCTAACAGCTACCATACTAGACTGTGCCACCCAGAATATTCCCAGAAAAAATCTGTTGGAAAGTACTGTCAGCCCTCTCTTAACCATGCTGAAAACTAATGGTAAACAATGTGCTGGCAAAAACTAGCTTTCCTTCCCAATCTTTCCATGGTCTACTGTCTGTGGACATCAAACAGCAAGTGCTCAAAAAATGGAATCCTTCTTAGGTAAAGTCTTTTTTTCTCTAGAGCAGAAGTTCTGAGGATCATCTCTGGATGTGTCCTGGATCGTTTTAGAGAATAGAGAACACTGAGCATGCACACCCACACACAAGAGGGTCTTTGGTGCTTATGGCATCAGCCCTGGAATTCACCTGGAAATGACCACAAGTAGAGCTATTTTTTAAGCACCACACTACAATATAACTGGGGAGGCAGAGCTTTAGTCCCAGTGTCAGAAGACCAAGAACAAGCCATTGACCCTCCCAGAGCTTTAAGCAACCCAAATAAATCTGTGGTAAAGGATGAAGCCAGGGCAGGTTCCTGAGGCCAAGTAGGTCAATGCTAGCAATTCCAAGCCCTAATTTTTTTAAAAAATAATTCAGGTTTATCTTTAGGTAGCACCTGTGCATGCCACCAAATAAATATCCTCAGGAAGCAGGGTAGAGACAAAGGAAATTATTTCAGTCTTCCTAAAGGCCCCAAGACAAGAGAGGCATCATCACAACACAAGAGATATGAAAAGAGAGAACGTCAACTTCTCTCTCAACAGTAAAACTTGTTTCTTCTCTTGCCAAGAGAGGATCACCATGTTAACTAAGTCCTCCCGCTCCCTCCCCACCCAACTAGGGCCACTTCAAAGCAGCCAAGCCTAATCACACAGCACAAGAAAAATAAAAGACCCAATTAACAAAAAAACAACTCAAATAATCCAGGAGAGAATGGAAACAGAAATCTCTATTTTTGACAAACTAACTTATCCATAAACTCCTCAGCAAGGATGGGGCTAAAGTCAAAGAGTGGCTCCTGGACAAATCAGGGGCTCAGAAATCTGACTGAGTTAAAACCCTGCTCCATCCACTGGCCTGTTTTTATGGGCTATGTAATATAGAAGGGAAACACCATCCTCAGAGCCTGGATTGCAGGGTGCAGTGAGATGATGATCAAGGGTCTAGAACAGTATCCAGCAGACAGGAGCTGTTCTTAAACATGTCCATTCCGCTTCGCTCCCTCTGAATGACAAATGGCTCTTCAGCCTTTACTCAGTCTCCCATATCCACACCCCAGGAGCCACACTTTCCTCCTGATGATGCCCTTCTGCCAGTGGTATCACTCTCCCTCTCCCTCTTCCAGCAGATCTGAAAACTGCAGTCACAATGGGGAAAGGGATTCCAACCTCCAGACTACTTGTCATATGCCTGCTCCTCAGACTCTTCAAAAGCCAGTACACACACAAGAGGCTCTCCAAACTCCTGAGCTCTGGGCCACACCTGCCTCTGCAGCTCTAACACCTAATGGTTCCTCTGTGAACGTCACATTCCAGCCCTTCCTTCATCTTGGCTGTATCTTTGTCTACTTCAAGTCCTGTACCTGGAAAGCCTCCCATCTTCTCCACTGGCAAAATCTCAACCATCCTTCAAAGTGTTAATAAGACAGCCCCTCCTTCTCCCTCACCCATTACTTTGATGCCCTAGCCTCACCTCCCACTTCCCCCACACTTGAAAGTGGCAGCTACTGACTATTCCTCTTCTGTGGCCAGGTACACTCTCATACTGCTGACCATTCAGTTTGTGCCATGTGTCAGCTCTGCCCTTTCTTTTTTTCTGCGTGGAAACTTCCAGACCACCCTTCTAGGGTATGCACATCTTATGCTCCTTTTCATAAAACCCTTACAACTCTGCATCTTATCTTAACTGGCTGTTGACACTGCCCCTGCTCTTCATTGCCTCAGGACTAGGAGCTCCTTGAAGACACACACTTGCCCTCACTTTCAAACAAATGCATAATATATGTTTGCAGAATCATTGAATAAGTGGTTGAATACAAGCCCAAATGTCTCCAGGGCCCAGGCATGTAAGAGAAAGAAGAGCATTCTGAAGCACATATACCCCTTCTACTCGGCTTCGGGACAGTGCCAACAGGCTGGAGCATGGCTCCATGGATACGAGAGTCTTCTTGTTTCCAGACAATCCAGGAATCTGGGTTGTTATATAAGAAATCCTGACTTTTAAATGGTGATGAGTTTTTTAAATTTTTTAAACTGTTATATGGGCCATCCTACATAATAAAATGGTAATATGTAAATTACCATCACTCCGCTACGCCCACGATTGGGCCAGCAGGAGGCGCAGGGGGCGGGACTCAGGGTGGCCGGGGTAGCTGATTGGGCCAGCAGGACGCTGAGCTCACTGGCGCCGCGAGCTCAGCGTCTGTGTCATGGCTGCGCCGGAGGCTTTCGGAAGGCCTGGTGCACCGGCGGACAGACAGCCAGCCGGCTCCCCCGCGATCAAAAGCCAAAGCGGGGGAGCTGTCTGTCTGTCTGCGCCGGCACAAGGCCTTTCGAAAGCCTCCGCCGCGCCGGAGGCTTTCGGAAGGCCTGGGGCACCAGTGGACAGACAGCCAGCTGGTGCACCAGGTGCATGATTAAATCATGCACTGGGCCTCTAGTCAAAACATATCTGCAGGCCAGACCCTGGACAAGACCCTAATGTGGGATGAGACCCTACCAAGGGATGAATAGTCAGATAACCATCTCCTGTGAGGCATGAAGGACAGAAATGGGCAGATCCAGGAAGAGAACAGGAGAGAACCCAACAGGCCTTCTAGAAACAAGCAAATGGCACTTGCTACACACCTACCACAGGCCAAATAATGTGTTGAGAACATTTAATTCTGTCAATATATATTTATTTAATTCAACTCAACTCAATTATTTCTTTAACTCAAATATTATTGAGTAAAAATAATCCACAGAATATTTGCAAATCATATATCGAATAAGGGACTGGTCTCCAGAATGCAAAAAGAACTTTCACAACTCGTTAATAAAAAACTAAATAACCCAATCTTCCATAAAGTCTGAATGTTTGCTGACCCACCTTCGGGTGCTGTGCAGCTAAAAAAACTGCCTAGGAGCTCAGTGTGGTCCCTCCCATGGGCAGCTAAGCCCAGTGGAGGCAGCCACAAGCTGTGGATCACTTGAAGCTTAATTGGATTTAATTGACATTTATAGAATATTTCATCCCAAAGCTGCAGAATATACCTTCTTCTCAAGTGTACATGGAACATTCTCAAAGACAGATCACATGTAAAGACACAAAACAAGCCTTTACAAGTTCAAGATTGAAATCGTATCAAACATCTTCTCAGATCACAATGGCATGAAACTAGAAATCAACTACTATAAGTCAATTCAAAAAAATTAAAATACATGGAGACTAAATAGTTTGTTATTAAACAATGAATGGGTTACCAATGAGATAAAAAATGAAATAAAAAACTTCCTGGAAACAAGTGAAATGAACATACAACAACATAATATATATGGGACACAGCAAAAGCACTCCTGAGAAGGAAGTTCACAGCATTGCAGGCCTACCTCAAGAAACAAAAAAAAAGCTCAAATAAATTATCTAACCCTACAACTAAAAAAAATTAGAAAGACAACAACAAGTAAAGGCCGGAGGAAGTAGAAGGAAGGAAGTAATAAAGATCATTGCAGAAATAAATGACATAGAGACTAAAAATAAATAAATAAAACACAATAGAAAAGATCAATGAAACCAAGAGCTGGTTCTTCAAAAAGATAAACATGATTGATGATCCTTTAGCCAGACTCATCAAGAAACAAAGAGAGAGGACCCAAATAAATAAAATCAGAAATGAAAGAGATGAAGTGACAACTGATACCAAACAAATACAAAGGATTATAAAAAAAATATTACAAACAAGTATATGCCAACAAATTGGACAATCTGGGTGAAATAGACAAATTCTTAGAAACATATAATCTTCCAAAACTCAATCAGGAGGAATCAGAAAACCTGAATAGGCCAATAACAACTAATGAAGTTAAAGGAGTAATTAAAAAATTTCCAGCAGCCCTAGCCCATGTGGCTGAGTTGGTTAAGTGTTATCCCGTTGCACCAAGAATTCACCTGCTTGAATCCCAGTCAGGGCACATGCCAGGGTTGCAGGCTCAAACCCAAGTAGGGGGCATATAGGAGGCAGCTGATTAATGTTTTTCTCTCTCATTGATGTTTCTCTTTCCCTCTCCCTTTCTCTCTCTCTAAAATCAATAAAAACATTTTTTTTTTAAATCCCAGCAAACAAAATTTTTGGACCAGACAGATTTACAGGCAAATTTTACTAACCATTCAAAGAAGAACTAACACCTATCAACCGCAAACTATTCCAAAAAATTCAAGAGGAGGGAAGACTTCCAAGCTCTTTTTACGAGGCCAGCATTATCCTAATTTCAAAACCAGGTAAAGACACTACAAAGAAAATTATGGGCCAATATCCCTGATGAACATAAATGTTAAAAATCCTTAACACCAAAAAAGTTGCAGGTTCGATTCCCTGGTCAGGGCACATACCTAGGTTCCAGGTACAGTCCAGTCCCTGGTCGGGACACGAGTGGGAGGCAACGCTCGATGTTTCTCTCTCACATTGATGTTTCTCTCTCTCTCTCTCTCTTTCTCATCAATAATAAACTTTTTAAAAGAAGCCAAATGACCCAATTAAAACATGGGCAAAGGATCTAAGCAGATAGTTCTCTAAAGAAGATATATAGCCCTAGCTGGTTTGGCTCAGTGGGTAGAGTGTCAGCCTATGGACCAAAGGGTCCCAGGTTCGATTCCAGTCAAGGGCACATGCCCAGGTTGCAGGCTCGATCCCCAATAGGGGGCATGCAGGAGGCAGCCAATCAGTGATTCTCTCTCATCACGGATGTTTCTATCTCTCTCTCCCTCTCTCTTCTTCTCTGAAATCAATAAAAATATATTTTAAAAAATAAATAAAGAAGATATATAAATGGCCAACAAGCTCATGAAAACATGCTAAACATCACTAGCCATCAAGGAAATGCAATGAGATACCAAAAGACAAACCAATAACAAGTGTTGGTGAGGATGTGGAGAAATTAGAATCCTCATACATTGCTGGTGGGAAAGTAAAATGGTATAACTGCTGTGGAAAACATCCTGGCAGTTCTTTAAGTAGAAACAGAGTTGCCCTATGGGCCAGGAATTCCACTCCTAGGTCTATACCCAAGAGAATGAAAACATTCCACACAGACTTGTAAACCAATGTTCATAGCAGGATTATTTATAATAGCCAAAAAGTGAAAATAATACAAATGCCCTTCAACTGATGAATGGATTTCAAAAACAAAAATGTGGTCTATCCATATAATGGAATACTATTCAGTCATGAAAAGGAATTAAGTACAGCTGGGGTAAAGGGAATGGGGAGTTATCATTTAATGGGTATAGAGTTTCAGTTTTGTAAGATGAAAAGAGTTCTAGATATAGATGCCACCAAATTGTAAACATAAAAATGGTTAAGATGGTAAATTTCATGTAATATATACTTTACAACAATTAAAAATAAAAAATTATTTTCAAAAGAGGAATGAAGTATATATAGTTCATGCTACAACATGGATGAACCTTGAAAGCAGTACACTAAGTAAAAGAAGCTAGACACAAAAGGTCACATATTGTATGATTCCATTTATATGAAATGTCCAGAAAAGACAAATCTATAGAGACATTAAGTAGATTAGTGTTTGCCTAGGCCTGGGGGAGAAAATGGAGAGTGACTGCTAATGGGTATGGGGTTTCTTTGGGGTTTTTTGTTGTTGTTGTTCTGTTTTTAAAAAATATATTTTTATTTCAGAGGATGGGACAGGGAGGGAGAGATAGAAACATCAATGATGGTGAGAGAGAAAATCATGGATCAGCTGCCTCCTGCACACCCCCTACTTGGGATCAAGCCCACAACCTGGGAATGTGCCCTTGACCAGAATCAAAGCCAGGACCCTTCAGTCCACAGGCCAACACTCTATCCACTGAGCCAAACTGGGTAGGGCTGGGGTTTCTTTTTGTAGTGATGAAAATATTCTCAACTTAGACTATGCAACAGCTACACAGTGCTGTGAATATACTGAAAAAACAACAACATTGAAGTGTACACTTAAAGTGGGTGAATTTATGGTACGTGAATTATATCTCAATAAAAATGTTTTAAAACATTATTGAATATCTACTATGTGCCTGGCGCACACAAAGTAATTCAGATGTCTCTGTCCTGTGATGCCCCTTGTGAGGCTAATGGGAACAACAGTTGGAAGACAGCCTGCAACAGAGGAGTGGAAGCATGAGGTAGAACTGGAGCCCAGCCAGTGAGGGCCCATTCCCACTTCCAGCTCCACCCTGAGGCCACCTCAGAAATGACAGGCTGCACCTCATCAGGACTGAGGCCTTAGGGTTACCTAAAGCATCAGAAGTGCATATACTGTACTGTCATCTTCATTCAGCATAGTCCAAGGTCAACTGAGCCTCCAGCCAACAAAGGATGACAGCCATCATGGAGTGGAGGTGGGGAGCAGGGGGATGGAGATATGTCCCAGGGCTTAATTTATGAGTTGCTTCCTGAGATGCCTGTTAAATCTTATTCCATCCTGGATGGGTTGACTTTGAAGAAAAACCCAAGAGACATGCTGAGAGAAAACAAAAGAGATGCTAAGTGAAAAGTTTAAAAACAATTAATTTTAAATGATTACAGCTTTACCAAAAGCTATGGCTATGATTTCCTTCTGACTTTTATTATAACCTTCCAGCAAAAATATCTGCCTTAAGAAGGCAAAGTCTTTGCATTATTTTCTATTCCTAGCATGACTACAAAAATATTCTTTGATTTAACATTTGATATGTTTTGTTCTCAAGGGCAAGCCCCATGAGAAGAAAAATGTACCCTAACAGAATGAAATATGACTACCTGTTTCCATTTTTCTTTCCTGTTGGTTCCTGTTCAAATATTCTGCATTAATTTAAACTCAGAGCTGCATCTCTGATATTGTGCTACTCCCACACTGTCATCGAAACTGAAGTAAAGTCACCCGCTGTCCAACTCCAGGAGAAAGTACTGCAGACACAGTTCAACTTGAGACTCTCCTAGAGATGGCTAAAGGCACTCCAACTTGGATGGAGATCAGGTGGGGTCAGAGAGTGAAAAGGTAGCAGACAAAACAGGAAAACTTGTATATGAATAGAAAGAAGCACACTTGGCACTGAGGGAGGCCGACTTCCAATCTGGACATAAAGAGGCTTTAAGCAAGTTAAAACAAGAGACACCAGTAGAGAACATCACAAAAGTGGCAGTGGCCCTAGCTGGTGTGGCTCAGTTGGTTGGGTGTCATTCCGGCCCCGAAAGGTTGCTGGTTCAGGTCCCAGTCAGGGCACATGCCCAGGTTGCTGGCTCAGTGCAGAAGTCAGCCTATCAATGTTTTTCTCTCTCTCTCTCAAAATTAATAAAATAAAATTTAAAAATTTAAGTGGCACTAGAGAGGAGAATCTTTGGTATGGTGCACACCTTTCAACAAATAATAAAAAGAATAAAAGGCAGCTTTCCCTGGGTGAGCACTAAGGCTCAGGGAACCTATACCTGGCAGATTCTAGGAACTAAAGAAGTTAAGGTTAAGGAAGCATTTCCACTTATATCAACTCCTTTAAATATGCCTCAATAGCCCTACCCAGTTTGGCTCAGTGGATAGAGCGTCATTCTGCAGATTGAAGGGTCCCGCGTTCAGGGCTCATGCAGGAGGCAACCAATCAATATGTTTCTCTCACATCAATATTTCTCTCTGTCTTTCCCTCTCTCTAAAAATCAATGGAAAAATGTCCTCGATGAGGATTAAAATATAAATATATATATGCCTCAATATTTTAGGACAAACATATATGAATACCACAATGTATTTCTACACAGATTCGTAAAAAGACTTAGGGACAAGAAAAACCAAAAGTAGGGTTTTTTCCTTTGGTTGGTTGGTTTTGCATTAGAATAACATCCAAATATCTCAAATGGTTAGGCCCCCAGTTTGTTATCTCTGCTTGTCCTGTATGGCTTTCTGGGCATTAGGTACAGATGCCCACACGTTAATATAAAAAATCTGATTGAGCCCTGGCCAGGTAGCTCAGTTCGTTAGAGCGTCATCCCAATGTGCCAAGGTTGAGGGTTCCATTCCCAGTCAGAGTACATAAAAAAATCGACCAATAAATGCATAAGTAAATGGAACAACAAATCTCTCTCTCTCTTCCTTTCTCTAAAATCAATTTTTTTTAATCTGGTTAAAAACACACATTCAGTAACACCCACAAACACCCTGTTTCATGGGGCCAAAGAAAGAACCTCAGACAGACTGCAAGCATACTCCTTGATAAAACAGGACAAAGGGACAAGCACTTTCTCCACGTTGGCACCAAGAGCTCAGAAAGCTGGAAAAACAGAAGGCAAATTAGCTTGTTTTACAAAGAATGCTCTTTCCCGGGCTGCAGAGGTAAAAATCCCGGGGCTGCTGACTGTTTTTCCTCCGAAGAGAGTAACCCTGAGTTAGACTTACAAAGCTTTGGCAGCTTTCGTCAGCTGTATCCAGGGGGACCTGAGATGGTCCAAGCCACGCAGGAAGAACCACTTAAATAAATGGTAGGCACAGGAGGCAAGAGATCAGGGCAACAAGTGGTAGCAGAAGAGCTGCTGTTCATTAACTACTGGAACAAAAGACCAGGAGACAATGCACTGTTAATCCTAGCAGCCACTGGAGGACTATAAATTGCCAAACCAATATACCAGCATTTTTCAGCTCTCCTCTTTCCTGCCAGAGTTAGATTAAGGATGGGTCCAAGTCCCTCATCCCCACCCAAGTCTTTAAAACATACATTACTGAATCTTTTCCAAGTTCTAACCCTGAAAGGTTTATACTCAAAATGGATGAGAGAAAAATGCTGCCCTGAAACACCGCTATAGGGGACTGCAGAGGATAGGCACTTTGTCATTCACATTGAGAATGCCCGAGGATCGGCTGTGTGGTCAGATCAACAATTCAAACAGCTCTGCCATTTATGAATGTGTTTCCTGATCTCTCTGAGCCTCTGCTTCTTCATCTGTAAAATTGGAATATCTCTTACCTCACACAATTGCTGTGAAGGTAAACAAACAAAAAAACAAAAAACAAAACATGAGGGTAGCATTAAATAAATGGAAGTACTACTGTTGTTATTAACCCCATAGCACCACTTAGGAGTTTTATCTATGGCCACATAGATCAAGGAGATAAAACCCAATTTTCTCTAAGTTAAGAAATAATTCTTTTTGTACATGAAAGTATTTAGGGGAGCAACAGGATTAAAGAGAGCCAGCTTTACGATACATTAAATTTCAGAGATATCATCATGGAACTCAGACAATAGTTCTAATTTCCTTCTACTGAGAATAATGTATTCAGCAAGGGGTCTACACCATTCACACAGGCTGGGAACACTAACAAAAGCCCAATCTTCCAACAATCCCAGGTATAGGTGCAGTGCCTTGTGCCAGTAGGAGTCCCTGCCCATGGATCTTGCCTTTCTAAAGTTTGGGCCTGAACATGTCACAAACCTGCTTTAAAAGCCTCCCAGTACCCTTAGGAGAAATCTAAACTAAGGGCCTAATCTAAACCCAACACTTACCACTCTATGGGATCTGGCCCATCAACATTTTATTTTCATCTTTGGCACACCTCCCTACACACCAAGCTGATTTCCAGCTGCACCTAAATGCTAGCTGTTATCTCTGATTCTAAGCAAACAAGACAGCAGATTTAAGCCTCAGAGCCCTGCCCAGGTATTTTCTCTACCAGGAAAGCTCTTCTTTCCCTATCATGCCTCCCCCACCCCTGCCCCCAGCAAATTAAGTTATTCCTGCTTTTGTCCTATGTGCAAAGAGCTCAATAGGTCACTCTGCACATGGAACAGTGCCCTCCTCCCTGGCTCTGTTGTCAGCTCCTAGAGGAAGGGAAAAGAATCAGCATGCATTACGTACCTACTTCATACTGACTGCTTTCTGCTCACTATAACCAGCTAGCCCAGGAGCTGGTACACAGCTTCATTCACTTGGAACTTACCAAGTGCCTACTATGCCCCAGGCTCTGAACCAAAAAGTGAGAATACACTGGAGGAAAGAGACAATTAACAAGTAAAAAGATGAAGAATATCAGAAAATGAAAAGGGCTATATGGAAACAAAATATGAACACGAGAAAGTATGAGGAGAAGAGAGGTGGAGACACTTTAGATACGTAGATCAGAGGAGGCCTCTCTGAAGTGACATTCAAACTGAGACGTAAATGATGGAGAGCCAGATGACTAAACAGAGGGAACAGCAGGTGCAAAGACTGGCCCATTCAATAAGTAGAAATGAAGCCAGTGTGGCTGAAGGTAGGGGAAGGAAGGGATGAGGCTCATTGGAAAGCAAAGGCCTGACCATAAAGAGGGTCTCCTCCTGTGGGCTATAAAAAGGAAGCTGGATTTTACTCTAAGTACAATAAGAAGCCACTGGAAAGTCTTGAAGCCGAGGGCTGGCAAGATCTGATGATCATTTGTAAGAAGAGTACACTGTCTACTATGTGGAGAATGAATTAGAGAGAGGAAGAGTGCAAGTGGTTAGGAAAGGAAGAACAAAGTCCAGAACTGTAAGAGTCCAGCTGCCACAAGCCAGGATTTGGCCTCTAGAGACATTTCAAGAAGGCAAAGATATCCATGGTCTTGTGGATCATGAGGATAACTAAAGATATTGACCAGATCCAGGTTAAGGGCAGCAGAGTCAGGTTCCAACATCAGCCCAGGGTATTTTACTTTCCAAGCTCCAGTTTCCTCATCTGAAAAATAGGACTAATATTCCCACTACATGCCCACCACTTGAGGTTGTTGCATAGAATCAAATTCTTGGCAATGGGCCTGGGTCAGAGTAGGACCTCAAATGTGAGCATCCTTCCCCTCAAAAGAAAAAACTCCGTTTTCTCGTTTCCCTGAAAAGGAGGGTGGGAATCTGACCTATTTAAGGATAAATACTAGCAGCCATGGTCTCACCATTCCCATGTGCTCAGGTCACATTTTAATGCCTATAACAAGAATAGGAAAGTCTCACTCAGGAGGTGAGAGAAAAATAGTCACAATGTACCTATAAGAGAAAAATTCCTCTTCTTTTCTTCTATAATGTTATAACCTAGACCAAGGACTTGCCTAATTCTTGGGGCATTGCTTACATAGAATCAGGGCAGTATCTGAAACCTTTGTGTCCTATCAAAAGCTTCTCTATAAATGCATATGTTAGAAGGGGGAAGTGGCAGTATAAAGTGGTCTGGGGAAGCATGGGGAAAGCTTTGCAGTGAAGCACATCTGGGCTATGCCACTTATTAGCAACATCCCTAAATCCCAATTACCTCAACTGCTAAATGGTAACCACCACACTTTTTGTAGGGTTTGCCCAGAAAGTGGCAAACATGCCAGAAAAGCAATGCCAATAAAGAGCTTTGTAGTTACTACTATCTGCCAGTGTTTGGAAGGTCCAGAATTAGATTCAAAAGTCATACCGTTCGTAAGAGTGAAAGGCAGGCCCCAAGCCCTTCACCGTTTTACATTATATACTAAAAAAGACTAAGAATTTGCCTTCTCTCTCTCTTTTTAAAATCTGTCTCTTCCACTTCCAACCTAGACTGACTCAGAGTACATGCCTTAAAATATATTTGGATGTGACCAAACAGAATTCAGTTACAAGGGGAGGAGAAAAGGGTAGAGGTCACATGCCCCTTTATATTCATCTGATGACTGAAATATATATATGGCTTGAGTAGCAGACTTTAGGCAGCATGATCTTGGGCAGATCCCCTCTCTTCTTTGAGCCTCCATTTCCTCTACTATAAAATGGGGAAGTTACTAGTATCTCAGACTGCCTACAGCATGGAACAGTTAAGCAGTAACAATGATGAAAGCACCTAACACACTCATCATGCCCATGGACCAATTAGGCCATCCGCCACCAGGCCAATAAAATCATCAGCCCAAGACAGACCACGTTAGGCTCATGTCAGAGTCCATGTGGAAGACAAGTTGGGATTTGCACCGACTGGTCCAATCAATACTCCTGAGAACATACTTCTAGAAACTCCCTTCATCCCTTGCCTGCCTGGCCCTGCGGCAACAGCAAAACAGCTGCTGGGAGGGTCCCAGGAGAAAGACATGCTCTGTAAGATTTTCAAGACACCACTGATGAGCCAAGTGGTGACAGCTAGGAACCTGCTTTGGCTCTACTTCCAGTTGCCCCTGCTCATCCTCCTCCCCACATAGAACTTTTCAAAATTCTTTGATTTCTTTTTTTTATGTTTTTATTGATTTCAGAGAGGGAGAGATAGAAACATCAATGATGAAAGAGAATCACCGATCTGCTGCCTCCCACATGCCCCTCACTAGGGATCGAGTCCTCTGAAAGCTGGGCATGTGCCCTGACCGGGAGTCAAACCGTGACCTCCTGGCTCATAAGTCGACACTCAGCCACTGAGCCAAATCTATGCCTTGATATATTTCAAATCTATGCCTATGTCACTGTTTTTCATCCCTTTTAATAAATCTCTGAAGATGCTGTTTTTGTAGAACCGCGGGTTAAACATGTTCAATAAAAAATAATCATCTGGCCTAGCAGTGGCTCAGTGGTTGAGCGTCAACCTAGGAACCAGGAGGTCACAGTTCAAATCCCAGTCGGGGCATATGCCCAGGTTGCGGGCTTGATCCCCAATCAGGCAGAAGGCAACTGATCAATGATTCTCTCTCATCATTGATATTTCTATCTCTTCCTCTCCCTTCCTCTCTGAAATAAATAAAAATATTAAAAATATATATACACATGCCCTTTGCCCCAGCCAGTTCAGTTCTAGGAGCTTATCTTACATATACTAGCACAGCGCACCCATCAAAGATTTCTGTTCTAGAAAATTCACTGAAGCATCATTAGCAAAAACTTAAAACGAATAAATATCCATCATTAAGAGATAGTTAAGAAGGAACTCTTTCCCCCTCCCCACATGGGAGTCTGTACTTGTTTTCAATAAATTTCTACCTTTGTAAAAAAAAAAAAAAAGGAGAGAGTTAAGAAATGTTGGTGCAAGTATACAATGGAATTTTATGAGACCTTTAAAAGAATGATGTAGCTTTATATGTACAGATATGGAACCCTTAGAGTAAAATAGTGTATATGTTGTTACCAATTTGTAAAAAAAAAAAAAAAGGAAGAAGAAAAATAAGGAGGGGGATATAGGTATACACAGATATGCTTGTCTTTATATGAGTTTTTCTGAAATGATACACAAGAAACTGGGAACAGTGTTGACTCTGGGAACGGGAACAGGGCGACCAAAGGACAGGTGAGTGGAGACCTTTTTGTGACATTTTTTACGTATATAACTTTTGTACTCTTTTCAGTTTTCTCAGTTTGTTCGTGTATTACAAACACATCTTGACTTTTTGAAAAATCAAAAACTTTTTTTTCTTCTTTTTTTAAGGAAAGCACCTTCCTGCTCAGTTGTGCTGGGTGGGAAAAGCTTCCAAGTCAAGCTCCGGGGCCTTGGGCAAGTCCCGTCCGCCTCTCGGAGCCTCGCTGGCCCCACCTACTGAGCGAGGTGATCTCCCTCGCCAGGCAGCGGAGCCCGGCCGCTCCGCCCGGCGTCCGCGAGCCCGGCTCCCGTCCCCGGCCCGCGCTCACCGCCAATGATGGTCCGGATGAGGGAGGCGTGCCCGGGGCAGTCGACCAGCGTGACCTGAAGCTGCGGCTCGCCAGACTCTGGCCCGGTCTCCGGCGCCGCGGGGTAGGACGTGGGCAGCGCCGATCGCAGGCGCGCGGGCAGCGGCACCGAGAAGCACGAGAAGCCCAGGTCGAGCGTGATGCCGCGCTCGCGGCTCTGCGGCTGCTTGTCGAAGGCGGCGGTAGAGGCCGTGGTGCTCAGCGCCCGCGCCAGCGCCGTCTTGCCACTGTCAATGTGGCCCAGCACGCCCACGTTCACGTTTACCCGCACCCCTGCCATGCCGCCGCCACCCTGAACACCAGCCGGTTCGCCCCTCCCGCGGCCGCCGCTGCAGTCCGATCCTTTAAGCTGTCCCCTCCGTCACCCGCGCGACAGACATTCCAGTTCCGGGCCCGAAGTTTCCGCCTTCCGGGCACCTATGGGCACCGCCAGACACAGCGCAGAAGGAGGGTGCCCCAGGACGGGACTCCACCGAAGTCGCCGAATACAGTGCTGCTCACCTGGCTCCTCCCACCTAAAGCTTGGAGGAACCTGAGATTGGGGAATCCATCCCGCCATCCACTGCAAAGCTAGAACAGCCTAGAATACACAGAAAATCAGAACCCTGGACCCAGGGCTCGGCCTTCTTACTTCCTCACTCACTCACTCACTCCCTGGTGATCTTTCCACTCTCTTGGCTTTAAGAGACATCGACTTTTAAATGGATATCTCTAACCAGACTTCTCTTAAATGCAGGCTTATACATACAATTTGAATGTCTAATAGGTATCTCAAACTTAGTGTCCTCACTCCACCAGCAGCCCCCATCACATTTAATGAGAACTACATTCTCAGTTCCTCAGGCAGTAAACCTGGCTCAATCCATGAGTCCTCTCTTCCTTTTATATCCCACATCCAATTCATCAACCAATCCCATTGGTTTTACCCTTAGAATGCAACCACATCTCACCACCTGCACTGTTAGCACTTGGTCCAAGCCATCATCTCTTACCTGGATAACTGCAACAATAAAATTGATTCTTTCTGGTGTATGGTTCTATGCGCATTGGCAAATCCACAGTCATGTAACCACCACCATAATCAGGATACAAAACAGTTCCACAACCACCAAGAAATCCCTCTGTGATCAAACACTTCCACACCTTTAAACCCTGGAAGCCACTGACCTATGTTCTCTACCCCTACAAACATTGCCTTTCCCAGGACATGATGTAAATAGGAGCATACAATGGATAGCCTTTTGAGTCCAGCTTCTTTCACTTAGTACATCTGAGATTCACCCACGTTATTGCCTGTAACTGCAGTGCATACTTCTTTTTACCGCTGTTTATTATTCCACTAGAGGCCTGGCACATGAAATCCATGTGCGGGTACAGTCCCTAGGCCTGGCCTGCTATCAGGGCCATCTTTCCCGGCTGTCTGCAGCCAGCCCTGCTCCCCGCCACCAGCCCCCCCCCCCCCCCGTTCCCCTTTCGCCATCGGAGCCTGCCAGCCAGGGCAAGGGACCAAGAGGTGGTCAGTGCGCCTCATAGTGACTGGTCGAGCAGTCGTTCTGGTTATTCCACCATTAGGGTCAATTTGCATATTACCCTTTTATTATATAGGATTGTACGGACAGACTGTCATTGGTTTACACCTTCACTTAACGTATGTGTAAAAAGCATTGCTCTGGTTTCTATATGGAGAATAGGCCATAGGAGAGCCACGCTGATGCAGAAAAATGATTTCAGTACATTGAAATCACAGTGAGCTACCACTACACACCTATTAGAAAGGTTAAAATTAAAACAAAACAACTCTTACATTGCTGGGGGGAATGGAAAATGGCACAGCCACTCTGGAAAATAGTTCAGCAGTTTCTTATAAAATTGACCCAGCATTCCTACTCCTAGATATTGAGCCAAGTAAAATGAAGACATGTTCACACAGAAACCAATGCATGAGTGTTTAGAGCAGCTTCAGTTGTGATAACCCAGAGCCTCAGCCAGGGCTCAGATGAGCACACAATGGCACCAACTTTGTTTCTCTTTGTCTCTGTTCCTCCTTCCTCTGGGTTGCTTTCATTCCTAGGCAGGCTCTCTCTTCATGGTCACAAGATAGCTGTCAGTACCTCCAAGCTTGCAACCTCAGCATCTGCACATGATGTCCAGTTCAAGTCATTGTCTTCGATGAAGTCCTGTGCCCCAGCACTAAGCAGAGAAATACAATGCTCTCCCTAGCCAGACATAAGTCATAAGCTCACTCCAAGAGCCAGAAGGAAAGGGGGAGACTCCCTATTGAAACAGTGCTGTTGCCAGGAAAATCCAGGTCACATCACTCTCCTTCATTTGTGTCTTTTGTCTCTATCCTGGCATCTACTACACTGAGTCAAGTTTGCTTAACTGGGGCTCTGATGCTCTCTCCCTAGGCTGAGGATCCTTTACACATTTTTAAAAATATTTTTAATTGATTTTTTAGAGAAAGAGGAAGAGAGAAAGAAAAACATCAATGTGAGAGGGAAACTTCAATCTGCTGCCTCCTGCACGCCCCCCACCCTCATCCCGGGCAACTGAGCCACACTGGCCAGGGCCTTGCACATCTTTGATAGCTGGGGACTAGCACATGCAAATGTTCCATAACTCTTCCTTGACAGTACTCACTCCCAAACCTCTAGCTCAAGAATACCTCCTCTATAGCAGACTCCCGGGTCACACAGTCCCACAGGCTGTGCACAGTCCCTGGGAAATGACTGACAGGAAACGGTCTGCAGAACTGTGATTATTTGGGATTTGTTCTTAATGTGATGCTGGTTCCTTTCTGTTTCTTTAATGCCATTTTGTACTCACATAGTTCAAAGTTCTTTACAAACAGCTAGTAATTAATTCAATTTCATTAAAGCCAATTAATCCAGGATTAATTATAAATTTACCCAGAGGAAGTTATTATACTTTGCTCTTTGATTTGAGCTTTGCCTTTAAAGATTCTTTTAGGAGTGAAATGGAAATTTCCCTTTTCTCTGAGGGTATCTACCTTGCCAGTGATTGTGTTAACCATTACCTTCCTTCATATGTCCCATAATAACTTGGGATGAGATTGTCACCCAAGCCACCAGCCATGTTTCATGGCATTCCCAGCACTAAACAGAGCTGCTAATGCCACCTTAGTCACAGGATGAGAAAGATGATGTCCTGTAAGGAACTGGTTCCATGCAGGTTCAAATCATGGCCCTACCCCCAGGGTAACTGTGTAACTCACCATTTCTTCCATCTCCATATGGATATAACCATATTTTGCAAGATCATTATGGTCTGTAATGGTCAGCATCCACTCCGCCTTCTTCTGTAAGACCCCCTGATTCTCCTAGGAAATATCTCACTTCCTTTCCTCTGGGTCACTGTGGGTGTTGACCCCACTATAGCTCCAAGCGTGAGCCTGAAACTCAGATCCATTCCACCAGCCTTGACAATTGGACTGGTAGTGAGCATGTAACCCAAGTTAGCATAATGGGAGAAAAACCTGGAATTTTGTCCAGAGCAAGCAATACAAAAGTATGCCCTCTGATACTGGATTAAAACCTGGGTAAATCAGTTGGGGTTGTAATGGAATCCCAGGAGGGGAGCCTGGCATGGCAGAATAAAAGCTCTTCAAAGATGTCCGTATCCTGGCACTTGTGAGTATGATACCCAACATAGTAAAGGTGACTTTGTAAGTGTGATTTAGTGAAGGATCTTAAGATGGGGAGATAGACTATCCTGTGAGCCTGATAATATTAGGGGCAAAAATAGAATATTGGGAACTAGCTGTTGTAATAATAAATATTTTTTAAATATATTTTATTGATTTTTTACAGAGAGGAAGAGAGAGGGATAGAGAGTTAGAAACATCGATGAGAGAGAAACATCGATCAGCTGCCTCCTGCACACCCCCCACTGGGGATGTGCCCGCAACCAAGGTACATGCCCTTGACCGGAATCGAACCTGGGACCCCTGAGTCCGCAGGCCAACGCTCTATCCACTGAGCCAAACCAGCCAGGGCTAATAATAAATATTAATCATGCTCTATTAACTGTGATTGCCTTGTTCTGATTAAAGAAAGGGCATTCTAATCTGGCTGGGAGTTGTACCTGGCAGTCAACCTTGGACCTAGGAGTCAACCTTGGAATGCAGTTCATTCCCAATCAAGAACTGCCTATGATCATGGAAAGACTGCCCAAACAATGGAGTACTGTCCCAGCACAAATTGCCTATTTCCCAGTGCCTGTAAAACCCATTTTGCAAACCCATTCTTATTCCTTTGCCTACTTCACCAGGTAATCTTTGTCTTACCCAATATAAGCAGCTGGCTTATGGGGGGGCTGGAGAGCAGATTTTTTGTGGATGACCTGCTGCTATCCCATACAGCCAGTGTTATTGGAATAAACACTCATATTTGATTCAACCCTGTCTCTGCTTAATTGGCTCAAGTAGTGACAGGCAGCCCAGACCCATTGGTTGTTTGGTTACAATATAATCACAAGGGTCCTTATAAGAGGAAGGCAGGAGGGTCAGAACCAGAGAAATAACATCAGGAGAAAGACTCTATTAGCCATTCCTCTTTTCGAAGATGTAAGATCATGAACCCAGAAATGTGGACAGCTTGTAGAACCTGGGGCAGCAGGGGGTCAGGCTGGGAGAACAGGTGCAGGGTGGAAGGGTCAATGGGGAAAGTAAGGGAACATCTGTAATACTTTCAACAATAAAGATAAATTTAAAAATTTATGTTATCTAAGAAGAGAGCTAGTTTGACTTCTTGCTTTCCAATTTGGGTGCCTTTATTTCATTTTTTTCTTGCCTAATTGTTCTGGCTAGAACTTCCACTACTATGTTAAATAGTAGTGGCAAAAGCAGGCATCCTTGTCTTGTTCCTGATCTTAGGAAGAAAAAAATTCAGTGTTTCATCATTGAATATAATGTGTTTTAAGATGGAAACAATTTAGTATGTTTATATCCTGTGGGGAATTATCAGGGAGAATAGATGAAATACAAGAAAAGGAGGGTAATGGGTGTATTGAGGCCTCTGAGAGATGAAGTGGGGCCCAGATTGTTATCTGAAAGCCAGTTAGTAGAGTTACCTTGACTAGGAGGAAGATCATGTCTGTACTTAAATCAGTATACAAGAATAATCCAGCAGTGCTTGGCAAATAGAAGTTTAGGATTGAGATTAAGAATTGTTTCCCAATCTAGCTTCTCCCTCTTTTTACACAGGAAAAGAATTTTCAATAGGACATGTATCTTTTCAGCTAAAGACTACATTTCCCAGACTCCCTTGCAGCTATTTGATTAAGTCCGACCATTGGGATATAAGTAGAAGTGATGGTGCAACTTGAGGTCAAGGTTAAACGTAAGGAGCATACCTTCCCTTTCCCCCTTTTCTCCTTGCTGTTCAAACATAGCCTTTTAGGAGAAGCTAAAGCAGCCATCTTGGACCAGGGGATAGAAGGTACTAGTATGTGTGGGAATATCCTAACTAAAAAACACTTCATTATTATTTGGGCAGCTCTGAGTGCTCAGCTCAAGCTGGAGACCATAATGGTATAACGGGCTATTGAATAACTACCTGCTGACATACACAGCATCCTTCATGAGGCAGTGAAGGCAGAGGTAGGCTTGACCTGGGATTGTGGGTTCAAAGGTCAGGTGTGAAAGAAGTCAAGTCCAGGAGGGAACAAAGGGTTGGAAACCACGTGGCTGAAATGAACTTACTTGGGATTTTCACACAGCACAGTTCTGGAATGTAGCAGTCCACACCATTACTTGTATATGCACCATTCAACTAATATGGATTTTCAGTACCCACAGATAAAAACCTAACTCAAACTATTTTAAGCCCCAATTTCAGTGTCGTATTACATTGCAAGTGGGCAAGGCTGGATAAGGGAATGCAAAGGATTTCATCAGGAATCTCTTATCAGCTTTCCTCCTCTGTGTTGGCTCCATTTTCAGGCAGAGTCTTCTCATGAAGTAGCAAAGATCACTTGGACACCCATGAACCAATATATAAAAAATATAAAATATGAAAGTGTCAGGACTGTCATTGGATTGCCCACTCACATTCTCAAACCAATCTCCATGTCCAGGAGGATGAGATACGTTGATAGGCGAGGGTTCTGTGTCCATTCCTGAAACAATCCTATAGAGTGGGGTCAACCCATCCAAACCACTTAGACTCAAAGTGTGTGGTTCTCTGAAAAAATTAGTGATGAGAGCCAGAGGAAGTTGGTTGGATTCTGGGTAGGCAAAATAACCCATGTCCACTACTGCAGGCCTCACCTGCCCTTCATTCAGCTTGTGAATCTCAGACACTGGTCCACTATATAGGCATCTGTCTAAATAAAAGGCACTGTCTGGATCTGCAACCAGGTCCAGTCCAGCTTCTTTTTCTCCTCCTCCTTCTTCTTCTTCTTCTTCTTCTTCTTCTTCTTCTTCTTCTTCTTCTTCTTCTTCTTCTTCTTCTTCTCCTTCTTTTTATTGATTTCAGAGAAGAAGAGAGGGAAAGATAGAAACATCAATGCTGAGAGAGAATCATTGATTGGCTGCCTCCTGCACACCCTACACGGGATCAAACCCTCAACTCAGGCATGTGCCCTGACCGGGAATCAAATCGTGACCTCCTGGTTCATAGGTTGATGCTCAACCATGGAGCCACACTGGCCACCCAGGTCCAGCTTCTTTGCACCCCAGATCTGGGGTCTGGGACTCTTGTCAGGCAATTGATCAATTTGTGATGTTAGACAATTTCCATCCCCTTTTAGGGCCTCAATTTCCTTACCTGTAAAGTGAGAATGCTAAGCCAGATTGGTGATTAAAAAAAATTTTTTTTATTGATTTTAGAGAGGGAGAGAGAGATAGAAACATCAATGATGAGAGAGAATAATTGATTGGTTGCCTCTTGCACACCCCCCACTAGGGATCAAGCCGGCAACCTGGGCCTGTGCACCCAACTGGAATCAAACCCAGAACCCTTCAGTCTGCAGGTTGACGCTCTATCCACTGAGACAAACCAGCTAGGGCCAGATCAGTGATTTTTGAACTGTTCTTTAGCAGTAAAAAAAATGGAAGAGCTTTGGTGGAAGGGAAGGTAGGGGCTTGGAATTAGTATCCTATACTCTCAGCCTTCCCCTTCCCCATTCATACTGGCCATGAAAGAATTCAACAACTCTAGGAAATGTGGTTTGAAAACCACTGGACCAAGTGCTCCTACGGATTCCTCTGGGCTCCAAAGTCATCATACCACCTCCTTATTTGGCTGAAAGGAAACCTTTCTCTTTACTTTGTGCCAAAGTTTGGGGCTTAAAATAATAAATGTATAGTGGTCTTCTCTCCTAACTGGATAACATACGAAGAAGTGAGTTCCTCAGAGTGCCTCACTTTGACTACTAGATGAAAGACCCCCTCCTCCACAGGGTGAAAGGATTACTATTCACTTCTGAATGACCAGGAATAAGTCAATGAAATGTTAAGTGATCTTTTGGAGTGACCTAGAGGTGATAACTATAGGGTTAATGAATCATAGGCCACCAGTAACCTCAGCTTTCCAAGGCCTTGCTTCTGCTTTTTCAGGCTCTAAAAATGCCAAAGGTTCCATTCACTGACAGAAACCACTACCACGTCCCTTAATATCCAGTGTGTAAAATACATGCAGCAAAACTGCATGACTTCCAGGCTGGCCGGTGTGACTCAGTGGTTGAGTGTCAACCCTGAACCAGGAGGTCATGGGTTCGATTACCGGGTTGCAAGGTGGGAGTGACTGGCTGGCTGAGTTGGGCCTCCCTAGGGAGACACAAAAGTGTGGAAGTCAGAAAACGAAGCAAAAGTCAAAGCTTGAACTCTAAACTTGTTTCTCCAAATCCAAACGGAGGTAATTACCTGAGCTTCGCTGAAGCACAGGACGTTCCAATACGAAATGTATAGGATGGCACGATTATGACCCTGACCTCCAGGCAATGCTTCAGCCCCAGACCAAACCCCAGGCTGGGCTGGCCGGTCTGTGTTGCACCGGCGTCTCTACCCCGCCCAAACACCGGGTGTGGGGAATGGAAATCCGTGAACACAGACGGAAGTAGGTGGGGCGGAGCCAGCCACGAGCCAATGAAGAGCGGAGGCGTTTCCGCCTCCGCCAATAGAGCGCCGAACAAGGCGGGCCCAGACCAACCGCCTAGTTACGGCCGCATGGTAACCGGGGTTCCGGGCGTGGGTTACTCGCTCCTGGTTTCCCACGCTGGTCTGGGCTCCCGACCGGTACAAGATGAAGATCGAGGAAGTGAAGAGCACCACGAAGACGCAGCGCATCGCCTCCCACAGCCACGTGAAGGGGCTGGGGCTGGACGAGAGCGGCTTGGCCAAGCAGGCGGCCTCCGGGCTCGTGGGCCAGGAGAACGCGCGAGAGGTGGGCTGGCGGGCGGCCGGGGGTTGGGGCGCCGAGCAGGGCCGCCGTGGCGAGGAGCCGGGGTGTCCCGCTGAAGTTTCCTCGGGGCAGTGAAAATTGACTATGGGGGCGGCGAGGACCACCTCGCTGGGACGGGAGTGGGGCGGTCCAGCGGAGCAGGTGATGACCCCCCTGGAGAGGTTGACTGCTTACTTCACCTCCTTGACCACAAATCTTGAGTGAACCGCAACCTACCCCCCCCCCCGCCCCACGCCATGCTCTGTTCGTGGGGATCCAGCGGGGAGCAAGATAAATCAGGTCTCTGCTCTCATGGAGCTTTCATTTTAGTGTGGTAAGAGACAGGCGATAAACATTTACTAGTAAACCAGTATAAGAAAATAATTATCATATTTTGTTGGGGCCACTTCCTGCGGGGCTTTGCCGGCTATGATAAGAAATTTGGATTTTTGCCAATGCTATGAGTGTTTCAAAGTAGGTGAGTGACCAACCTTAAAAAGCTTACTGTGATTCCCCGGGCCTGGGAGCTGAAGGAGGGAAGTGAGAGTTACAGGGAGGAGCAATCTGTTTGACCTACACTCCCAGCATCCTTTTGAGCATTCCAATTCAATCCACTTTTTTTTAAGTGGCGGTGATGTCAGATTCTTTCACCTACATTATAATCACAGTTATTTGAGCTCTTTGTATTATTATTTTTGCAGATTAAAAATGAGGGTGAGAGAGGTCACTTCACCTACCCACTGGCCACTCAATTTAGCAGTGGCAATGCTGGGGTTTGTACCTACCTGTCATTCTGACTCCCAGTTTAGTACTGTCTATGACATTACATCCACCTGTCAGTTTGCTGTGCTCTAGGGTCAGATTCATGCCCCTTGGCCTTGCTGTGGTTTAGCAGCTACAGAAACCCTAGTAATGAGATTAAGGTTGTTTCCTCCTAGCCTAATTGTGCTAATAGAAAGGGCCAAAGAAAAGCCTCTGGCTTCCTTTTTGAGCATTGTCTTTTCTAAAAGGCAATATTGACATGATCAAGGTGTCTTTCAAATTTCTCTTTATACAGCTTCTGCTTACTAAGGACCTGCTACTGCAAATAGCTAACACTGGTTGAGTTAGCCAAGCACTATACTAAGCAGCTTTATCTCCATTGTCTTGTTTTCCCCTCCACCCTAATGTCTCTCCCCCACTTTACCATGACACTTTTCAGACATACAGAAAAGTTGTAAGACTTATATAGTGAATACCTGTGTGCCTAAATTCTACAATTAACATTTTATTCTGTTGCTTTATCATATATCTGTTCATTTATCAATCTACCAATCCACTTTTGCATTTCAAAGTAAGTTGCAGACAATAGTACACTTTACCCTTAAATCCTTTAGCATGTGTGCCGCTATTATGAACTCTGTTGTCAGATAAGGAAATTGTCGTTCACAGAGGTTAGGTAGGTAGGTCCATGGTCACTCAGCTGGTAGTGGTAGAGCCAGAGTTTAAACCCAAGTCTATTGAATCTAGAATCCGTGCTCTTAACTTTGATGCTGTAAGTTAAGCTCTGTACAACTATGAGCTTCCTGAGGATAGAGACCAGTAATATTATTAAATACTCACTAAATACTCATTACAACATTATTAAATATTATTAAATATTCATTTTAGGGGTCCAGTATTTATTGAATTAATAGGCATCCCAACTCAGCTACCAGATCCTTGTACGTCTGGTCACATCAGCCTTCTTGCAGGTGCTTAATATCCTCATCTGAAAAAAGGAGAGAGTTTAGCTAGGTATCTTTTAAAGGCTCTTCCAGTTTTTACTTTGTAAATTTTAGTATTCACTGAACATACCTTACTGGAGAGAACTTGGAACTTAAACTGAGGAAGAGTAAATGGAAGAGGTCCTAGTCTGTGAATAAGAGTACATATCCAAGGTTTGGAAAGTCTCTTCTACCTCTTTTGAGTTTCCCAAAGACTTTTAATGCTGAGGATTATGACATAAGGCTCTATAGAAAGACCATAATGGTTCTGTTATCTTTTAGAGATGCAGCATCTGAAGAATAGCTTCTAGGCTATATTAAGAGCACTGTGCTTTTCCAGGTGAATCAGAAGTGGAATATAGTACATCTACATGCATTTCTTGAACCCACAGTTTTGAGGGGCTGTCTTAAGTGTGGTACCAAGATACTCTCCACAGTCTATGGGGAATAGTGGTACAGAAGGTAAGATGTATTCACAAGACCCTGTCAATAGTGTACAGTAGTGAGTAGGAGGCAGCACTGAGGGCTGGTAAAGCTAAGGCAAGAAATTTGATCTTGTGAATTTGAAAGGCATTCAGTGAATCTTATGATGCCACAGGTTTAACCTCACCAGCATTTTTTTGCAGGATCCTGGGATAGTTAACTGATACCAACTAGTAGTGTATGTCATTGATTCTTAACCCTTAGTGGGTTAATTAGGGAATCTGATGAAAGCTGTGAATCAAAAAATGCACATGTAAACACATAAGCATAATTTTGTTTCCAATTTAATTTTCAATTTCAGGACGTGTGTGGGCTCCTGGAGTCTATGTCTGGTCCCCAGGCTAAATGTCACTGCTCCCATTTGCACTCCTCCTGTCTATTCTCTACACAGCAGCCATCAAAATCTTTTAAAAACAAATCACCGTAACATGACACATAGCCGAAGACCTTCTCAGAAGCTTCCCATTACAAGTAGTATAAGATCCAAACTTTAATTTGGACACTAAAATTCTGTTCTGAGTTCTGGCCCCTGCCTGCCTCTTCAACCTCATCTACCCATGCTCCTTATTCCCTGTACTTTGGTCACTGTAGCCTTTCTGTCCCGTGGGCATGCTGTTTTCTTTGAATGCAACACTGACTCCTGCCCAGATATGCCTAGAATTTTGCAGTATATCAAATATATTGTCATCAAAGAGGCCTTCCCAGATCACTCTTTCCAAACTAACCTGTGCCTCAGACACTGGCTCCGTCATTACCCGTTTTTCTTCATGGTAGTGATCTTCTGCAATGTCTTTGTGATGGTCTCTGCCACTGGAATAGGAGCTCCATGAGCACAGGGCTTTTCTGTCTTGCCCTCACTGCCTCCAGCACCTAGAACAGTGCCTGCAGTGTATTGGCACTCAGTGTTAGTTGAAGGAGTATGTGAATTGTTTGGGCCAGAGACTGGACTTTTCCCCTCGTGGAACATTTTAATACTGATTTATTATTTCCATTGTGGTGTCTAGGCATGTGGCGTGATAGTAGAATTAATCAAAAGCAAGAAAATGGCTGGAAGAGCTGTCTTGTTGGCAGGACCTCCTGGAACTGGCAAGGTACTCATTTTCTCTCATTTTTTTAATCTACCCAAGAGAATGAACTTAGTGTCTAAGCCAAATTAAGTTTTTGTCTTAACTAGTCTTTGTTTAGCTAAATTGGTCAATGTATGTTCTTTAAAACCAATGTGTAATAATACAATTGAGTTTCTAAAATCCAGATTATCCTGGACTACCTCCAGAGAAGAGAGAATGAAGTCTGTGGAGGGGTCTCATTGTCTCTAGAATTTGTCTCCTATCTCGTTCGAGGCTCCTTTGCTTTGGAAATACATTTCTGTTTGCCTAGGGCTTCGTAAAATCTTCACAGTGACATCTTACTTGAGGAGGGAAGAAAACCACTCAGCAAGCATTTTTCTGAATGCTAACTTTATCCAGTACTCCTCTGGCTGTGTGAGAGATGCGGCGGGGGGGAAGGGGGGCTAGAATATAGGAATTGGAGACACGATTTTTATCTTCAAGGGGCTTTCAGGGCAGAGAGAGGAAACCATGACAGCACAAAATGCTTTAGTTGAACACTAAGCTGCATGGTATTGATTGATCTTAAATGCAGCTGGAAGTTGAGTAGGAGGCAGCACTGAAGGCTGGTAAAACTGGAAGGGTTGATCTTGACATTTGCCCTGCAGAGTGGGGAGAAAATTGGCTTTGCAGGGAAGAAAGGGGCCTTTCAGTCAGAGGAGGCAGTATGGCTTGTTGGAATCTGTCAAGGGACTGGCTAGATATTTGAAACACCCCAGAGTCCCCATTCAGCCCTGGTTCTTTGAAAGGACCTCTGGGTACAGGAGAATAGGCTGCTCAGGCCAGTGCTTTTTGGGCTACACTATATGCTGATTCTTAGAGGATTCTAGTGTCTCAAAAACTATCACCAAAGGAGCATTGAAAAGAAAATCTAAGCCAAACTTTTACTGGGCCAATTTTATAACACTGTCTCAGAGAGCCACTTAGTTGCCCTGGCCAATTTGGCTCAGTGGATAGAGCATCGACCTGCAGACTGAAGGGTCCTGGGTTTGATTCCAGTCAAGGGCACATGCCCAGGTTGCAGGCTCAATCCCCAGTAGGAGGCGTGCAGCAGGCAGCCAATCAGTGATTATCTCTCATCATTGATGTTTCTATCTCCCTTCCTCTCTGAAATCAATAAAAATATATTAAAAAAAAAAAAAGGAGAGAGCAAGCTACTTTGTTTTTCTTCAACACCAAGCTTGTTTTCTTCCTTAGCCCATACACCTTGGGAACTGACCTTACTCAGACTCTTGTTGAGGAAAGATGAGATGGCATTAAAAGGTCATGGCACTTCTCAGTCCTGTACCAGTTTTAGAAGTCTGGCTTTTGCTACTTGATGTTTGACCATACATCTGTTAAGTCTGCTTCTGTTTAGCATCTGACAACTGTGGTTATCTTACTAAAAATCAATTTGTAGTTTTACTAGGGCATGTTCAAGTATAACTTAAGACGAGTTCATAGTTTCAGAACCTGACCTCATGTATTCATTATGTGTGGGCCACTTAATATAAAGTGAACATCATGTAATTTTTTTATTTCCTGTGGGTTGTCTTCCTGTACCTGTGTAAATAGGCAGCAATTATCTCAAAGACCCAGTAGTGGTGTTCTGAGTGATTAGGTCAGGACCCTGTTTTAATATTGAGGGAACAGTTTTGGAAGACTATACTAATTATGATGGGAATACGATCTCTGTAACCCTGCTACCAGTATTTAAGTCCCCCCTCCTCCGTTTTCTAGATTATGGTACTTAGGATATGTTATTTAATCTCTCTGTGTTTCAGTTTCCTCATTTGTAAAGTGGTGATAGTAGTAGCATCTAATTCATAGGGTGAGTGGGAGGTCATGTGAAGCACTAGAGTTGGGCCTGCACTGGGTCTCAATGAATGATAACTTGTAATTACAGGGATGATTAAAAATGCCATTTAGATTATAAATACAGAAGAGTCATCAAACATTTATTGTGTGAAACATGCCAATTGATGTTAAAACTAAAAGGACTAGATTTTCAGTTGTTTCTGGTTATAACTTTTTTTAATAGCATATGTCTCTGAATGATCATATTTTCAAGAAGTAAAACAAGTACATTTTCATTGTTTTCTGTAGACAGCTCTAGCTCTCGCTATTGCTCAGGAGCTGGGTAGTAAGGTGCCTTTCTGCCCCATGGTGGGGAGTGAAGTTTACTCTACGGAGATCAAGAAGACAGAAGTGCTGATGGAGAACTTCCGCAGGGCCATTGGTGAGTATCATGTTTGTGGGAGGAGGAGTTCTCACTTGCACGGTGCACTAAAGCCTCCTGGTTGTGAAAAAGACTTCATGATTTGTATTTGTTGTACTGCTCTTTTTCTTTTGGCACCATTAGTGTTATCTTTGCAAATAAAATAAAAACCCAACTTTCTAATTGAGGTGCTTTAACAAGCAACAAACGTGGGCCCTAGCTATGGGGCTGAGGTTCTTAACCTGACAAAATAAATGTGGCTATAAAGTGATTTTTAAGAAACAAG
Organism: Cnephaeus nilssonii; assembly: GCF_951640355.1. Lineage (NCBI taxonomy): Eukaryota > Metazoa > Chordata > Mammalia > Chiroptera > Vespertilionidae > Cnephaeus > Cnephaeus nilssonii. Next base: position 65,900,601 of record NC_137082.1, on the reverse strand, counting down.
TCAGGCCCTGGCTGGTGTGGCTCCGTTGGTTGAGCGTAGTCCCGTACACCGAAAGGTCGCCAGTTTGATTGCCAGTCAGGGCACAAGCCAGGTTGTGGCATCAGTCCCCGGTTGGGGTGCGTATGGGAGGCAACCAATCAGTGTTTCTGTCTTTCTTACATATATCTTTCTCTCTCTCCCTCTCCCTCTAAGAAGTCAATAAAAACATGTTTAAAGAAAAAATCTTCACAGTGACATCTTACTTGAGGAGGGAAGAAAAGCCCATGGTTAGGGCTTTGGCTTTAAAAAAAAAAAAATCAGATTTTCCTAGAAGCCTTTTTATGTTTTTAGAGATGACTTTCCATTGGAAAGGTTTTGGACTTAAGCCAAAAGAATTGTGTGTCATGCTGCCAGAAAGCCCCTGGTTCTGGATATTGAGCCAGAAGAACTGTGGCCTGTCAGAGAGTGATGATACTATTTGGTCACTGGCAGAGCTTTGAGGCTGGCAGTGCCAATCTCGTAGGGCTTGGAGCTACCATATGGAGTGTTTGTTATGTGCCAGGCCCCTGCATTGATTATAGCCTTTCCCTCTGCCGAGAGGAAGCTCTCAGTCTCATTTAACATCTTATAAAACAGATTCAGAAAGTTCAATAACTTGTCCATAGTGACCCAGCTAGTAAGAAGCAGAGCTCTAGTTTTAACCTAATTTGTCTGATTCTAGGGCCCATGCTTTGAAGAGCTGCTGTGAGGAGAGAATGACCTCTCTCCCGAATGTTTCCCTCTTGCCAGCTAGGACTTGTGGGGCAGGCTCCTGTCCTTATTTCTTCTGGCCTACCTCTGGGAAAATCTCAGCTTCTCTCACATCTACTTGTAGAAATAGTTTATTCCTTTTAAGCTGTTAAGAAATATTTAATGATTCTGCACGTGTGGGAGTCTGTCTCTAGGATATAGTTAGTTGCTGAGTCATCATGGCTTATGAACACTTGTCAGTGCCTGCATCATTTTCCAGTCCTTTTGCTTGTCAAAGATAAATATTCTGAAGAAGGAAGTTTATTAAAAAAAATTCAAGGAGCCCTGGCTGGTGTGGTTCAGTTGGTTGAACATCTTCCCATGTACCTAAAGTTCCCCAGTTTTATTGACGATCACACATGCCCAGGTTGCAGGTTCAGTCCCTGGTAAGGGTGTGTGTAGGAGGCAACCGATTGATGTTTCTCTCTGATATCGATATTTCTCTCTCCCTATCCCTCCCTCCATCTCTAAAGTTAATAAAAATGTTTTTTTAAACTAGAGAGAAATTATTTTTTAAAATTTCAAGGAAAATATGAAAGTTTAAGCAAGAATAGATTTGTCTAGCCCAGGATCCTTGCCTCAGAACAGCTTAAAAGTCTAGTTTAGGGGTAAGATCCTATAGGCCCTTAGCCATGGTTAGGGCTTTGGCTTTTTTGCTGAGTGAAAGGAGAAGTAATTGGAGAATAGTTTTGGTTTTATAAGAATCTCTGGCTGGGGTATAGAGAGTAGACAGTAAAGAGGGTGGGTACAAGTAGAGAGATCATAAGTCGTCTGAGAAAGAGATGGTGATAGCCCTAACCAGTTTGGCTCAGCGGATAGAGCGTTGGTCTGCGGACTGAAGGGTCCCAGGTTCGATTCTGGTCAAGGGCATGTACCTTGGTTGCGGGCACATCCCCAGTAGGGGGTGTGCAAGAGGCAGCTGATTAATGTTTTTCTCTCATCGATGTTTTTAACTCTATCCCTCTCCCTTCCTCTCTGTAAAAAATCAATTAAAAAAAATTTTTTTTTTAAACAGATGGTGATAGCTTTCAGCAAGGGTGGTGATGGTAGAGGTGATAAATGGTTGGATTTGGGATATAGCTGGGTGATAGAGCTGACAGGATTTCCTGAAGGATTAGGTGTTGGGGGCTGAAAGAAAGAGGAGGCAAGGATGTCACCCTCTTTTCCCAGCTTTTGTCATTTTGGGAGTTGGGAAGGTATGGGAAGGAACAGATTGGATATTCATTAAATGTCTACTATAGATATAGGAGGCAACAAAGGTTGCCCCAGTTGCTGACACACAGTAGGTGCTCAGTGAAGTTTTTGTGAGTGAGAGAAGGGGGTGGACTGTAAAGCAGAGAGAAAACAACCTTTAGCTAAAGTAAGATAGTGCTTGGTCTGTTTCTGGCAATAGACATTCTGTTTGATTTATACAGTGTTTTTAAAAATGAAATTTGAGTTATGTAGTTGCCAGTATTTAGAGATTGAGAGATGTCATATAAAATTCTTTCTGGCTTGAAAGAAGCTTTCATTTCCACCTAGCAGCAGTTGGTCAAAGCTAAGTGGGTCCTCTCCTGTTCAGAGCAGGCTTGCACTCCAGCTTGCCCAGTCTCTGGGAGGCTTGCCCTGCTTCTCAATGGTCCTTGCCAGGTCTAGGTAAGCCTGGAGTTTGGGACTCTTGCTTTAGACCAGAGACACTGTGAACTGTCTGTAGGCTGCTTTGTGTTATTTGGAATATGGACCTTTTTATTTTTTTAAATCCTCACCCAAGAATATGGTTTTTTTTGTGTGATTTTTTAATAGATTTTATTGATTTTTTACAGAGAGGAAGGGAGAGGGATAGAGAGTTAGAAACATCCATGAGAGAGAAACATCGATCAGCTGCTTCCTGCACACCCCCCACTGGGGATGTGCCCGCAACCAAGGTACATGCCCTTGACCGGAATCGAACCTGGAACCTTTCAGTCCGCCCGCCGATGCTCTATCCACTGAGCCAAACCGGTTTCGACAAGAATATGTTTTTATTGATTTTAGAGAGAAAGGAAGGGAGAAGGGGAGAGAGAAACATCAATATAAGAGAGAAACATTGATTGGCTGCTTTGAATAGGCACCCCAACCAGGGATCAAACCCGCAACCTTTTTGGTGTACAGGATGATGCTCCAACCAAGTGAGCCACGTGGCCAGGGTGGAATATGGACTTTTTAATTAATTAATTATTTACTTATTTAATATCTTTTCATTGATTTCAGAGAGGAAGGGAGGGGGAGAGAGAGATAGAGGTAGAAAACATCAATGATGAGAGAGAATCATTGATCAGCTGCCTCCTGCACGCCCCACACTAGGGATCGAGCCCACAAAGGGCATGTGCCCTGACCGGGAATCAAACCGTGACCACCTGGTTCATAGGTTGACACTCAACCACTGAGCCACACCAGCCAGGCATGTCTTGCTTTTTTAGCAACATTTGTGTTTGTAAGGTTCAGCCTGTGTTATTACATGAAGTGTTGAAAGGCATTCAGTGAATGTTATGATGCCATAGGTTTCTAATCTTTTGAGAACTTTTAAAGAATTTAATGAACATGTGTCATAGATATTATTTAACTCATTAATTAAGGAGATAATCTGTAAGATGTTACAACTGGTTCAAATATGTGTACTAATAAAATGCATTTTTACAAATTTGAAAAATATTTTACTGACATTGATAAAATCTGACAAAACTGACCTTTACGTGAGTGTATGTGTTTAGGTTGCTTAAAGGTAATTCAAATGCTTTAACGTTTGAAAAAATAAAGATAAATTTCCTAGACATCAGTTTTGTGATTTGCCCTTTTTTGCGGGGAGGAGAGCAACACAGTTCTTTTGATGGCAGCCAGGTGAAGAGAAATTTCTTGATCCTGCCACCGAATAAAAAGGCAGGTCATTGACAATCTTCAAAAAAGAACCCTGCCCATCTTTCTCTGCCTTTGAGTTTCTGTGATGTTGACAGTGGGGGTGGGAGAAAGCAGTAAGCTGACCAGAAATAAAAAGCAAGGAGTCTGTGCTATTTCCTTGATGTGATGAAGGTCCCTGTCAGGGATTTAGAAACCTGAGCCAGCAGATGAAACCTGTGTCATTTGCGTTGTTGTTGCCAGAGATAGTGCCAGCTCAGTCCCTTTCCTGGCTAACAGCCTGTTTCATTGTCTGTCAACCATATCCCCTGTCTGCTTGTCAGCACAGAGCAACTTCTAAACAAATATGGAACTAGTGAGAGATGGGAATGCCTTTTTCCCCCGCTTGAGGAATTTCATGTCATAGTCGTCTAACAGTAAATATAGGGAAACATTCCATTTAGAGGAATTTATCTCTGGGATATGAAAGTTTTGAATTAAAAAATCAAAGTTCAGCCCTGGCGAAGTGACTCAGTTGGTTAGATCATCATCCAGTGCACCAAAAGGTTGTGAGTTTGATTCCCAGTCAGGGCACATACCTAGGTTGTAGGTTTGATCTCCAGTCAGGACACGTACGGGAGGTGACCAATCACTATTTCTTTTTCCTCTCCCTCCTCCCCTCCCCTCCCCTCCCCTCCCCTCCCCTCCCCTCCCCTCCCCTCCCCTCCCCTCCCCTCTCCTCTCCTCTCTCTCTGAAATCAATAAAAAAATCATGTCTGCCATGTGGGTTAAAAAAAATCAAAATTTCATTTAAAAAGTACAGAATTTTCCAAGTTTGTCACAGTCTTTTTTTTTTTTTTTTTTTTTTTTTTAGTAAAGGTGGAAATTTATTGAAGAACAAGTACAGACTCCCACATGGGGAGGGGGAAAGAATCTCAAAGAGTCCCCTGTCACAGTCTTCTGATACATTCATTTTATTTAGAAAATTTTGACATGGTGTTCAGGAGCTAAGAATTTGGTGAGGCAAAAATGAAATGCAACCTCTATTTTGGGGCTATTCCAAAACTTCCATTTGTAGGCTATCAGATTGAGTGAAGGTAGAATAAAACGTTTCCTTCACTTGAATATCTGAGAGAGTTTTTGCCCAAATTGGGTTTCTGGGGAAAGAAGTCAGCCGCCCCAGTGTTAAGATAATGGCCACATTTAAAAGTGGGAAGTGATTGACACCATTGGCAGTGTTTCTTTTTGCCAGTGGGTATTCCCATATCAGAACAGAGGTGGCTCCCTGGTGAGGACACCCAGACCACATCAGGGCTTCCTGCCATCAGAAGTACTTTATGGCTCACATTTTGAGTAGAACAGAGTTCATTATTCTTTAGATGAGTGTTCTCAGCTGTGGCTATACATTGGGATCATCTAGGGAGCTTTAAACTAATAGTTATGGCAGGGTCCCCACCCCTGATATTTGGAGGTAAGCGCTTTGAGTGTGGCCAGGGCATAAGGAATTGTAGAAGCTCATCAGGTGATTCTAAAAGGTAAGAACCATGACTGTAGACTCCAGCTAAGGCTTAGAGCAGTGTTTCCTAAACTTAAGCCATCAGTGTTCTTCCTTTACTAGGTTCCACTAATACAATATTATTTATTTAAATATTTTTAAGGTGACTTGGTAATTTTGTGCAGACATACAGAAAAGTACATGTACCATAAATATAGAGCTCAGTGGATTATCATAAATTGAAAACCCACCCAGTCAAGAAAAAGAATATTGCCAATACCCTAAAGTGTAGTTTGTGTCCTCCTCTATCTCCGTCCTTCCTTTCCTTGTCAAATTAATGACTGCCTTGAATCTAGCATTATAGTGTAGTTGTACGTGTTTTTAAACCTCAAATGAATGTAATTTATCAGTATATATCTGCCACATTTGGCTTCTTTCCCACAAAGTTATGTTTGAGATTCATCCATGTTGTTGCATGTGGTCATAATTCTTTTTCATTGCGTTGTGATATTCTGTTGTATGAGTAAACCACAATTCAGTTGTCTCTTCCACTGTTTACAGACAGTGGAGTTTTCTCAGGGTTTGGCAATTAAGAACAATGCTTTTATGACTACTACCGGCTGTATCCCTTGGTGCACATGTGCACTCATGCCTAGTGAGTATATACCTAGGAGTTGAATTGCAGAATCATAGGATATTCAACTTTAAGAAATAATACCATGTTGTTCTTAAAGTATTTATACCAGTTTACTTCATAAATACTCCCAGCAGCAGTGTAACCTTCCTGTTGTTCTGCATCCCTACCAACTCTTGGGATTATCAGCCTTTCATTTTAGTGATTCTGGAGGTTGTAGAGTAGTATTTCATTGTTGTCACCCCTTGAACGTGTAGCAGATATCTGAAACAATTTTGAGAATTATAGCTTGTCTGTTTAGTTCTAGATTAGAATCGAGGAAGTCCCTTTGAAAGGCTGAAATACAATTGTTTTTCTGCGTTCTGTTATATTTGTATCTGTGGTGCTTTTCTACCCAGGAGTACACCCTTGAATGTACGTCAGTAAGGCTGACTAGTCAATTCTTGTGACATGGAAGTTTTGTGGCAATAGAAGTTGTTAAGGAGTAAGAAAATTATGCTCTGACCAGAGTTCATCTGCCATCTCTTCCAGGGCTGCGGATAAAGGAAACCAAGGAGGTTTATGAAGGTGAAGTCACAGAGCTAACTCCATGTGAGACAGAGAACCCCATGGGAGGGTATGGTAAAACCATTAGTCATGTAATCATAGGACTCAAAACAGCCAAAGGAACCAAACAATTGAAAGTGAGTACATGTTTGTGGACTTTTTTTCTCTTGCCTTAGAATCTCTCAGCACTGTGTGGCCTTGGGCAAGTGGTATAACCTGTGTTCCAGTTTCCATGTCTGTGCACTGTGGGTGATGATTATCATAGGGCCATCTGAGGATGCTATGTGTATAAAGTAGTAACAAGTATAGGGCCAGTACACAAGGGACTTAATAAAGATAACTTTTTCTTATTTACTCTAAGGAAATTGTATATGTTAAAACATGAGCTGTGTGGCTGTTCGAGTATACCTTCTGCCACCTATTTATGTTATGACCATTTGTCAGAACCCTGGGCTACTCTCTGAACCTGGGCATATACTTTCAGTTATAGTGCTCATGCTTACAAAAAGCAATGGCATTGAGTAATTTGGTAAGAGTTGGAGAATGGATGATGAGTTGACTTCAAGAGACCAAATACAGCAGATATATGTCAGGACCTAGAAACCTGGAGTACTTCAGTGGTTGGTTCTGCTTAGGCCAGGGCTTTGTAGAGAAGCCATAGTGCTGGCACTGTGGGAGGCCCTACGAGGCCCTCAGACCCCTGTCCTACAAACCTTGAGGATGTTGGCAACAGGGGTGCCTGGTGGGAAGAGCATGGATTTTGGAGTTAGAGTCTGAAAGGGAATTCTGGCTCTGCTGCTGATAATGGTGTGACCTTTGGGAAGTGACTTTGTTAAATGGGAATAAAAAATTGCCTATCTCACAGAGTTCTTTTAAAGATAAAAGTTGTAGCTTTGTATGTGGCACCTAGTTACCTAAGAAGTGGTAGCTTTTGATGTTATTGTCAGAGCTTTCAGTTAGAGAAATGGAGCAGTTTAGATAGTAGGCTTTGCTTTATTATTATTTTTGTTGTTGTTGTTAATCCTCACCTGAGGATATTTTTTTTCATTGATTTTTAGAGAGAGTGAAAAGGAGGGGGGGGGAGAGGAGAGAAAAACATCCATGTGAGAAAGACACATTGATTGGTTGCCTCCCGCATGCGCCCCAACCAGGGCCAGAGATTGAATCTGCAACCCAGGTATGTGCCCTTGACTGGGAATCAAACCCTCAATCCTTTGGTGTGTGGGCCAATGCTCTAACCACTAAGCAACGCTGGCCAAAGTGGCTTGCTTTATTATTAATAATATAACATCATCATCATAGCTCTTATTTATTGTATGTACTGGGCCCTGTGCTAAGTGTTCCAACAAATATTTATTATTATTTATTATGTATGTATTTGTTTGTACTAGTATAATTTCCCACTGATAAAGGAACTGAGTCTCATTAAGAGGTTAAGTAGTTATCTTAGGATCATACAACTAGTTAAGTGGTAGAGCACCCTCTAATCTAGTATGTGACCTTTTGAAATCAGTTTAACTCTCTGGACCTTCATTTTCCCATCTGTAAACTGCAGTAGATTGATCACAATTTGCAGTATAATTTCTCCATCTTTGTTCCTGTCTGTGATTTCATGGTTCTTTGATTCTGTGAGGTGGTTTCTTGGTCACTGCTTTATGGAGATCATAAAAATGTCTCTTCTTCAAAGGGCCATTTTTCTTTTTCCTAACAGGGTTTCCATCTTAGGGGCATGCCTCTGCAAATAATCTCTTTTAAACCTGCCCCTCATCTCTCCCATTCTGTATTAATTAGATTTCTTAGTAGGACCTGCCACCTTCCAACAATTATATCTTCAGTCAATTCATTTGGGAAATTAACCAATATAAAAATGCTTAAGGCAAAAAATAGTGTGTGCTCTTCAATGTATGATAGATAAAATAAGGCATGCAACTTAGATTTCAGCTATCCATAAGGCTGCTTTGCACAGTTTCCTTAGAAAATGACATAGGGGAGAGGTGAAATTTTTCTTTTAAAATGAGTACTTCTAGCTGCTTTGAGTATAAGGTATTTGGCTAGATGGGGCTTAAATACTCATGGATATTTAAGTGTGAAGGAGAATACCTTATTTGCAATCAGTATTGAGTGCCTTCCTCATTCCATGCCCTGTGTCAGAGGCTGACCAACCACTGTCCCTCCTGCCCATGGCAGTGCTCCAGGAGGCCATCAGTCCCAACCCAGCCAGAGAGGCAGAGCTTTGTTTTTGTGGTTACCATTTGCAAGAGCTTTATTGAGATATAATTTCAAACAAACTCACCCATTTTAAGTGTACAACTCAAGGAATTTAGATCTATTTACAGAGTTGTACAACCAACCAGTTTTAGACCATTTCCATCACCCCAAGAAACCTCATGCCCAGTTACAATAGCTTCCCATTCTCACCCATAGCCCCTGGCAACTACTAATCTACTTTCTGTTTCTATATACTATTTGCCTTTTCTGAACATTTCATACTAGTGGAATCATACAATATGTGTTCTTTTTTAAAAATATATATATTTTATTGATTTTTTACAGAGAGGAAGGGAGAGGGATAGAGAGTTAGAAACATCGATGAGAGAGAAACATCGATCAGCTGCCTCCTGCACACCTCCTACTGGGGATGTGCCCGCAACCAAGGTACATGCCCTTGACCGGAATCGAATCTGGGACCTTTCAGTCCGCAGGCGGACGCTCTATCCACTGAGCCAAACCGATTAGGGCCAATCTGTGTTCTTTTGTGTCTGACTTCTTTCACTGAATCCTGGGCTTTTACTCTTTAATATTGTTTGAGACAAAGCCCAAGTGTTTTTCACATTACAAAATGAAGTTTAACTGGGAGAAACTTATTTCTAAATGCTAACTCCTTACAAAAGATGCTGTCCTAGAGTATTGACCATCAGGGGTAGCCTGAATCTGGACGATCTGGAGAAAAGCAGCAGTTCCCCAAATATGCTACTTTCCTGGAGACAGAAACAGGCAGGCAAGCAGGGAGCAAAAACTGGAATTTGAATCAAAAGGCTTGGGAAAGATCCTGGTTTATATTTCCCTTTGAATTTTACACATCTGTGATCACATCTGGGTGCTGTTATATAGATGAAGAAACTGATAGCCTTGTCCAAAGTCATAGGCCCACAAAATGCTAGTTACAAAAAGAAAGCTTTAGTTGCAGAAGGTCCTATCAGTACCCAAGGTGAGGAATGTGAGGGACTGAACCTGCGACAGCAATCTTTAAAGGGGTGGTGGGGCCTGTCCTCCAGGAACAGTGTAGGCCACCTAAAAGTAGTCAGAGCCATATTTGCCAGTTTGCAACTTTAGGAGTAAAGGGGGAAAGGAGACTAGCTTTCCCCTTATGTCCCTCTCTACCTGGAACACAGGTACACTCACTCTTTTGCTTTCTCTCTAGGACACTCAAACCCTCAGAGCCAGCCTCACACATTCTAATACAGACACATGCACACAAATACACTTTCTCCATACAGTCATTAGCTATCTCAAATCCCTTACGGAAAGATACCTTACAGTTTGTCAGAAATAAATATAATATCTATTACACTTCTCTGATTCACTTTTTTTTTTTTTTTTAAATTTTAAGCTGGACCCCAGCATTTTTGAAAGTTTGCAGAAAGAGCGAGTAGAGGCTGGAGATGTGATTTACATTGAAGCCAACAGTGGAGCCGTGAAGGTAATGCATGATTTGTCTGCCATGCGGAGACCTGGGTGACCAGGAAGTTGCTTTCTTTGGGAGTGGGTATGGAGTGTCTGGTGCGATGCTGATGGAAGGTCAGCAGTTGCCCCTTTGTGTTTAATAAAGTTTGCTTTCCCTTTATCTTCATTCTAAAAAGTCTGTTAGAAAAATACTAAAACCTGTTTAGAGGGGGGAGTATAGGGTGAGAAAGCAAAACAACTGTAGTCATTTTTAAATTGAAATGTGCAGTGTATTTAATCTTCCTTTTATCTCTTTGGTATTTTCTTCTCAAGATATATGTGTGTGGAAAGGAATGCTGCATTAGTTGGCATTCCTTTTATATCTGATTTTCAGTGTCCTGTACAGTGTTCCTCACTGTTTAATGGATGCGCATAATACTTCATATCATACAATAAATCACCCACCTACAAAGGAGTCTGAACAACTCCCTCCGGCTCCAGTTAATCTATTGGATTTGCCCTTTATCGGGAATTGCATACAGTTAAAAGAGAGAAGGAAAAATATTCTTGGAGAAAGTATCAGGTGTTTTTCAACTGGGTTTTTGGAGCCCAGAGATGAGCAGATAGCTTCCTTCTCTTGGCAGCACAAGAGTGGGGAATGCTTGGAGTTGGTCGAATATGAGTTAGTCGAGTATGCTGTCAGGCCTACACTTGGGAACTGAGACTTTAATCTCACTTAGCAATGTGCCATTTGGGGACTTGGCAGTGAAAACTCACCAGGCACTCAGGTTTCTCTCCCTTTGCAGCGGCAGGGCAGGTGTGATACCTATGCCACAGAATTCGACCTTGAAGCTGAAGAGTATGTCCCCTTGCCAAAGGGGGATGTGCACAAGAAGAAAGAAATCATCCAGGATGTGACCTTGCATGACTTGGACGTGGCCAACGCACGGCCCCAGGTAACTGCCTTTACCCGGGCATGAACTCGCACACAAGCCCTTTTGCATGTGCACAGAAGCTCTGGGAGTGAATTGTCAGAGTCTTGCTGCTGCCTTTTCTTAGGGAAACAAGTCCTTTTGTGTCTGTAATGTTTAGCAGTGAACAGCGACATGAGCTAAGAGGGACTCCTTTGTTCCAATTCAAATGCTCTAGTCACAGATGATTTCACATGTATTGTTCCTTATCCCAGCCAGGCCTCTGGCCCTGACTATATAGCTTCTGTGGCTTCTCTCCAGCAGCAGCTCACACCTGGGATTCTCCGGGTGTTAATGATGGGGGGACAGGAGTGTTCTTGAAGCCCTTTGCAGGAGTTTAGAAAGGCTGACAAGGCTGTGTCTTTCCCCATGCTTAGCAAAATCCCAAGTTTTATAGCTTTGAATGGGACCTGTATGTGCTGCTCATGCTGAGTAGAAGATGGATACTTTGTGGGAAAATACAGTGTGACTTTATGACAGCTTTGGGAAATGTGCAATTTAAAATCCCAACTCTTTCCTGCTGGTAGTCTTTGAGTTTGCTTTCTTCTTCATCCCAAGAGAGGCTACCTCTTCTCTAGAGGGGATGGATTTTCGAAATTGAAATTGGATCCTTGGGTGTTTTGTCCCTTGGAGCCTTGGCCAAGAGATTGCTGAAGAATCACATTGTGGACCAACAGGTTCGCTCTGCTTGTGGAATGGCTCTCCCCAAACCGACCTCCTAGGAGCCTTTGACTTGGAGAGAGTGCAGGGCTGAGAATTGCAAGTCAGGGTTTGTGTTGCTGTGATGCTAATGAGCTTGGCTAATTAGTCACTTAGGGTCTCCAGGTTTTCTGTGACTTAGGGCTCTCTGATTTTGAGTTTCTTCCTCTGTGAAAAGGGTATAATAGTTCCTGTCTGCAGGGCTGTTTTGAGGATCAAATGTTCTAACTCTTCAGGAAACATTTGCTACCTTTTACTAGTGAACATTTAGTGAGCGCCTCTGTGTACCAGTATCTGGTAACCAACAGGCTATCATGAATTGCTGGGTAAATGACAAAACAGCAGCTTCTTGCTGACTGCACCCCAAGGAGCTAGTGGGGAGGGTTCAGGCAGGGGGTGAGCCTATTAGGAGCCAGCTATTATGCAGGGATGGGCTCACGGACTCTGAGCAGCTCCAGGTTAGGACTAAGTTAATGCGACTGTGTCGCTGAGTCTAATGAAAGGAAATACAGGAACATAATTAAGTACACCTTATACCTACTTGAACAGTGTCCCCAAGGGAGCTGGAGCACCAGGAGGGGGTCAGACACCCCTCAGAGGACCTTTGACCTGAACTTTAATGGATAACTGGGAGCTTCCCAGGAAAGAGAATGTGGTTCCTGGCAGATAGACTAGAATACACAAAAGCATTGAGTCATAAAAGAACTTGGGTGTTCAGGGAATGGTTAGGAGTCCTATGTGGCTAATCAAGGAGTATGGGATTAGAAAATGATATGACTGGAGATGGAGGTTGGGCCAGGCCCCACAGAGCTTGTACTTCCCATGAAGGGATTTAATTTTATTCTTACAGGTCAGGGGGAACCTCTTAAGAATTCCGTTTTAGAAGCTTTTTAAGCTTTCCACTGGAGCTGTTCAGGGTCTGTACACCTTAGGACCCCGTCAAGTTGACATTGGGAACTGGTGGGATGAGGGAGTGGGGACGAGTGAGGCTTTTGCAGCTGCATTAGGAAGCAGGACTGACTGTTAAGTCTTCTCTTACACAGGGGGGACAAGACATCTTGTCTATGATGGGCCAGTTAATGAAGCCAAAGAAGACAGAAATCACAGGTAAGAGCAACAGCAAGGCCTGTGAGCCAGAAGCAGAGCTGGAGGGCCCTGGATTCTTATATGCTTCCTGTGTGAGGCTCTGTGAGTGACTCTCCCCAAAACGGAGGAAGAGCCTGACTCTATGCTAATAGTCTGTGGCTGGTTTAGACGTCCAAAAGCATATCGTGTGTCCTCTGACCCTGCTTGCTAGCACACTCTCTTGACTGCATTCAGTATCCTTGCACTCATCTTTGGATGGAAACTGTCACAGATTCTGGTCCTTTGAGGTTCCAGAAATGTGGATTGTGTCACCCCAGCTCTGTAGGATAGCTCTGGCCAGAGCACACCTGAGCACAGCAAGCTCTGCTCTCTGGGTGCCAGGGGTCCCCATTCCACTCGCTCAGCCTCCTGAGCACTTCCCAGAGCTTGGTAAGAATGTTGCTGGTCCCTTGTGGACTTTTAGTTTCCCTTGCTTCTCTTCCCTATGGGTACGTATCTCTCTTCACTTATTTTACCCCCTATAGCTTTGTCACCTTAAAGTGTTAAACATTAAAGCATCTTATTTTCTTTAACATTTCAGCCAATGGAGTGATCTGAGGCCTTTCTGTTAGAGATACCAAGAGCAGTTTGTATTTTAACATGATTTTGACCATCCCTGCGTCATGGCTTTGGTGGGAGATGTTGTATCAAATCTTCATGTTCTGTTTATGATTAGCTCCCTCCAGATGATAGCACAGGATCTGGTTTGGAAAATGAGAACTGTGACTTTAGATGGGTTCTTTAACTTTTGAGGGACTCATCCATCTTAGAACTCTGAGATTGGACCTTTTCTCAGAACCTTTCATTCCTCTCAGGTTTCCTTCCAGAGAGGATTCTACACATGCTTTCTATTCATTTCTTTGTCCAGCCACTTGAATGAAAGTTAATTAACCTAAGCTTTGTCATAAAGGGCCAAAAGAAAGGGTCATTTACCAGTGCAGAATAGGAGAATTTGCATATGGAAACTCATTTCATCCAGGGCTCCCAAACTCCAGGATCTATGGCATCAGGCAGGGAGCTAAGTTTGGGGGTGTGAGTAATAAGATCTGGTGGGGAGAGCGACTTAAAGCACATCTTTAGGGAGCTGCCTATTTTGTGACTTGTGGTGTGATTATTCCTACTTTCAGATAATAAAACCAAAGCCTGGAGTAGGGACACAACTTGCCTGGGGTCACATAGCGAACACAAAACCAGGATCCAAACTTGGGTTTGATTCAGGTATGGGGAGCAGAAAAACGGTGACTGTTTTCCCCACCTGGTACTGACCTTGCATGTCTACCCTTGCTGTCTCCTAGACAAACTTCGAGGGGAGATTAACAAGGTGGTGAACAAGTACATTGATCAGGGCATTGCTGAGCTGGTTCCAGGTGTGCTCTTTGTTGATGAGGTCCACATGCTGGACATCGAGTGCTTCACCTACCTGCACCGGGCCCTGGAATCTTCTATCGCCCCCATCGTCATCTTTGCATCTAACCGAGGCAACTGTGTGATCAGGTAGGGGGCTATCAGCCAGCCATGAGAGTTTTCTATCTTCCATCTGGTTAACTTGTTCCTCTGGGATCACTTTAAACATTATTACATCATGAGTCGGGCTGGGGATGAGGGAGCTCATGTTCATTTTGAGAGAAACATGCCAAAGTGGCTTGCCTTCAAAGGTAGTTTGTGTGTCAGCCTCAATCCGTCATGGTCACCAAAGCCAACCTTGTTACTGAATATGAGGGCCTCCTATGGGGTGTCTGGGGTTACAGTGTGGTATGATTTGGTCATTCAGTTAGAGTGGGCAAAGATAAGATCAGACAGGCTGGTCTTGGATGATATTATATATGTTACCTTCTATCCTTATACTAGCTCTGGGAGTAAATATTCTTGGCTTCATTTTTCAGATGAGAAAACATTATGGTAGCTTAACTTGCTCGTGGTCATAAAGATAGAATGAGAACCCAGGTCTTTCTCATAGTGAAACCAGTAACAAAACCAGAATTTTCTCTCTACTCCAGAACTTTTTGGAGCCACACTGGTGCCTTTCCTCACCCCTATTCCCATAGTTCTGCCTTTGAAAAGGGGAGGTGTTAACACCTGGAAGGCAAATGCTCATATGATGCTTACCCTGCCAAGGTGGGCCCAGCGCTGGAACAGGGACTTGGTTGATAAACTGTTTTCTCCTGAGTATTCTGTAGGCCTGTGAGCCCCTGAGGACACACTATCTTCCCAGCTCGTAAGCCTAAATGTCAGTATCCCGTACTTGGTACTTTTTTTTGCTGTTTTGGTTTTCTGTCCTGTTGGAAAGCTGAGGCCTGCTAGTGGCATGAAGGGGGATGGTGAGGAGCCCCTTTTTAAGTCTGTAGCAGAGTAGTGAGAGCAACAGAGCCTTGGAGGCTGCGTCCTCCTGGCAGCAAGGGTGCTAGGAATCCTGAAAGAGACCCCAAGGCCCATGAGTATTAGCACAGAGCTGGAGCCACACTGTGTTAGGAATCCAGATTGCTGATTCACCTAGACTTGGCTCCTGAGTGGCAGTGGGTCATGTGCAGTTTAGCTGGCTCTTGATGGAGCAGCTTTGTCTTCTCCATTGAGGTTTTCCAGAAGCCGTGCTGTTGGCACTGGGTTGGGACCCCCTTAGATTCCCCCTCAGTTGACTGGGAATTAGAACGTGTGTTCATGATTCAAGTTTATATAGTAGTATCTTGTAGTCACTTTGAATCCCTGAAATATGCTGTCTTGATAGCATTGTTGTCCCAGGTTTTTTTCTGCCATCTTGGAGAGAAGGTAGCTTGTACCAGGTCCAGGACAGTCGTTGGTGAGAGGAGCCTGGCTACCTCATCTGTCCGGTGAGCCTGACACCCGCCACACAGACCCTGCAGATTTGCTGTACTTGCCTTGCTTTGGTCAGGCCTGGCTACAGTTGGACAGCTGGTAAAAGGGCTCAGCCTGGACAGATGGCATCCCTGCTGCGGGGCTCTAACAGGCTTCCTTCCCTCACAGTGGATAACCCAACCCAGTAGAGCCTGGTAGCTTCTGGCAGGAGCAAGATCTCTTGGACTTAGAGTACCTTCTCTCAGTCCTGTCCCGTCCAGGAAAAAGGTGCATAGGAAGGTGGCTTTGATCTCAGAACTTCCCAGTCGGGACAGAGCTCTGGTCAGTCTGCAACCTGGGAGACATGGCCAGCCTCATTCTGACTGATTTGATCAAGGGCTCCTTGAGGCTGTGGCTGCTCACTGCTATCAGACTGCAATCACCCAAGTGGAGGGAAGATGTTCAGAGTGTGGGTCTTGTGTAGGCCCACTGAGGTAAACAAAATTGGGGTGTGTGTGCTCTACAAGAGGATTTTGGTGCCAAGCTCTAGTGGGAAATTTGTTGAGTGGTGATGATGATGTCAAAATATCAATAATAAAAATATCCAACATGTATGAGGAGCTCTTTCTGTGTACCAGGCACACTGCTGCTCTCACCTCCGCTTAGTGAGGAAGGGACTGCTGTTCTCGTTTTGATGAGGACATCGAGGGTGCACCAGGAGGGGCCCTTGGCTAAGGTCACACAGCTCAGAAGCAAAGCTGGGATTTGACCGGAACATTGTACTTCAGAGCCATGCTCTGAGATGTGAGATGTGAAATGATGGGATTTCTGGAATGTCTGTATAGTTTTGGCCTCATCTGACTTGCCGCCCATCAGACTCTACCCCGGGAGGTAGAGTTTGAGCTTCCTTGCCTTCAGACCCATATATGACCTTCAGAGCCCGAAAAGAAAGGGAGAGGAAAGGAAACTCACAGTAATTGAGGGCTTCCTCTGTGCCAGAAACTGTCTAAAGTACTCTACGCTGGCCTTCTCTTGTAATCTCAAGGCACCCTGACCACCCTATCTCCAGATTCACATGGGAGGTGAATTGCGAGGGCCATCTGACTCCAAAGTCCATGCCACTGCTGCTTCCCTGCACTGCTTTCCGTAGTTGCCCGGTCAGTGAGTGGGTAGGGTTGAGCTTTGATGTTGTTTGGTGGTGCGGGGAGCCTCCGTACCGATGGAGAGGTGTGGCTGTGAAAGTGCAGACAACCCCTAAGTCCTCTGGGTCACCTCTCCTCGTACATAGGGGAGTCATTCCTGGAGGAGCACATGGCCTAGGCTTCTTCCATGGTGCCTCCCTCTCCCATGGGAAGAGAGAACATTCACAGACACAGTGGGAGGTGAAGCTGCACTGGCTCCACTCTTTTTATCTTGAGAAGTCTTTTCCCTTTCAGGCTGCAGGATGCTCAGGTGTAAAAGGAGAGCCTGGCCTGATCCCAGCTCTAAAACTTGGGAGGCCTTTTCCTGTGGAGATTAGCTCCCTGGGATTAAGTAGTCTTTGTAGGAGTTTTTCTTCACAAGTCAGTGTTGCATTAAAGCATGGAGCCTTAAGAAACAATCAGGTCTGAATTCAGTGTACCCCTGTGGCAGAACACCCCAAGTGGCACTTTTGTTAAAAACCAGCTTTTTCCTGGCCGTGTGACTCAGTTGAAGTATTATCCTGATGCATCAAGTAAATAAGTGGAACAACAAATTGACATATTTCTCTCTCTCTCTCTCTCTCTCTCTCTCTCTCTCTCTCTCTCTCTCTCTCTCTCAACAATAAATAAGAATAGAACAGCTTTGTGGAGATGTAATTCACACATAATACAATTCACCCAGTTAAAGTGTAAAATTCAGGTGTTTTTTTTTAACATATTCACAAAGTTGTGTAATCATCACCATAGTCTATTTTAGAATGGTTTAATCACCTGCAAAATAAATGCTATACCTATCAACAGCTACCCTGCCATTTCCACCCATACCCCTCCCTCCCACACACACCTATTTTTTCCATAGCCCCTCACAACCATTAACCTACTTTCTGTCTCTATGCATTTCATGCCTTTTCTGGATAGTGACCATTAAGTGACCATTACGACTGGTCAACTGAGTGACCGGTCGCTATGACATGCACTGCCAACCTCCCGCGGTCCCTCCCCCCAGCCAGCCAGCCCCATTTGGCCCTGATCGGGACTGGGCGAGATGGACTCGATCAGCCCTGATCACCGGCCAGGCTGAGGGACCCCACCCATGCACGAATTCATGCACCAGGCCTCTAGTTTCATATAAATGGTACCATACATTCTTGTGTGTGTGTTTTTGTGTCTGGCTTTTTCCACTTAATGTAATGTCAGGGTGCACCCATGTTATGGCATGCATCAGTACTTACTTGTTTTTAACACTGAATAAATAGTATTTTAAAATATGGAAAATTTAGTAGCACATTTTTCTATTCATCATTTGACGGACATTGGGATACATACCTGGGAGTGCAATTGCTGCATCAAATGGTATCTCTACTTAACCTTGCAAGGAATTGCCAGACTGTTTTCCACAGTGGCTTCATCACTCGCACCAGCAGTGTGTGAGGGTTCCAATTTCTCCACATCCTCAACAATTGTTATTATTGTCTGTCTTTTTTATTCTAGCCATCTAGTGGGTATAAAGTGGTATCTCATTGTAATACTGATTTGCATTTCCCTGATGGCTAGTGATGTTGAACATCTTTTCATGTGCCTGTTGGCCATATGTATATCTTTGTGAGGAAATTATCTGTTTATGATCCTTTGCCATTTTTTTATGAAGGTTGTATCTTTTCATTGTTTTTATTCTTTATGTATACTGGGTACTAGACCCTTATCAAATATATTATTTGCAAATATTTTTCTCACATTCTGTCAGTTGTCTTTTTTGTTGTTGTTAAGCCTCACCTAAGGATAGTTTTTTTCATTGATTTTTAGACAGAGTGGGAGGAGGAGAGAGAGAGAGAGAGAGAGAGAGAGAGAAACATTGATGTGAGAGAGACACATCGATTGATTGCTCCCATATGTACCCCCACCAGGGCCAGGGATGGAGCCTGCAACTGAGGTACGTGTCCTAGACCAGAATTGAACCCGGGACCCTTCAGTCCGCAGGGCAACGCTCTACCCACTGAGTCAAACTAGCTAGGGCTCAATGTCTTCTAGATTGTGTTTTTCTTTTGACACACAAGTTTTAAATTTTGATGTCCAGTTGATCTGTTTTTTTCTTTTGTTGCCTGTGTTTTAGTCTCATGTCTAAGAAAAATCATCCTATATAATAAAAGCCAAATATGCTAAGTGTCCGGTCGACTGGTCGGCCGTTCAACCAATCAAAGCGTAATATGCTAAGGCCGCTCAACCGCTCACTATGATGTGCACTGACCACCAGGGGGTAGATGCTCCAACCTGTAGGTTAGCTTGCTGCTGGGGTCTGGCCAATCAGGACTGAGCAAGATGGGACAGACATGCCCTGGAGCCCTCCCACAGTCCCTCCCTGGCTGGCCAACCTTTTGCGTCCCTCCCTGGCCCTGATCATGTACTGGTGGGGTCCCTTGGCCTGGCCTGTGCCCTCTCGAAATCTGGGACCTCTCAGGGGATGTCAGAGAGCCAGTATCGGCCTGATCCCGCAGGCCAGGCCTAGGGACCCCACTCTTGCACGAATTCGTGCACTGGACCTCTAGTTCATACATAATCTAAGGTCACAAAGATTTATACTCTTATGATTTTTTAATAAGAGTTTTCTAATGTAGCTTTGACATTTAGTTTCTGATCACTTAGAGTTAATTTTTGTGTGTGGCATAAGGAATAATAGGTCTGTCCAACTTCATTCTTTTGCATGTGGATACCCAGTTGTCCCAGGACCATTTGTTGAAAAGACTGTTCTTACTCTATTGAATTGGCAGCCTCATCAAAAAATCAAATGGCTTTCTTCTTAGGGCTCAGTGGACTTATGGGAGTTACCCTTCATGTTACCCAGAGAAGTATTCTTTACTGTGCTTCCTGTCATCATAGAAGCTTTAAGCTTTGTGTTATCTGTGTCCCTGCAGTTACAAGGTTATATAAACAACCAGTCAGGCAGTGATTCAGAGCCAGGGAAATTTTTATTTGTCTTGCCTGGAGGTGCTGCTGGCATCTAGTGGGTAGAGGCCAGGGACACTGCTGAACATCCTACAATGCACAGGATAGTCCTCTACAAAAATATATTTGGTCCAAAATTTAAAGTGTTACAGTGGAGGAACCCTTGAGTTATAATTTTTGCACCCATATAAGTGTGTCTATAGGATAATTTTTTAGACGCACAATTCCTTGTTCCTACAGATATACCATATTGGATTCCAAGGAGAATTCCGTCTGTGGCCTCACACTCATCTGGAAGAAGCACACCATTAACATAGTTTGAACAGTTGTCGAATGGCATAATGATGAAATTAGTATTAGGCTGAGGCCAGAGTCAGTAATGAACTTCCAGGTACAAGAATAAATCTGCACTTTTAGCCAAAATATAATTATTACTGCAGTTTATTGTTAGCAGTTTTATAATGTAATATGGCTATTATGGCTCCCCTGTCAAACAGTGATTGCTCCACACTGAGAGCTCCTCCTGGAGTTGCTGCTCTGTGCGGAAGAGAATTTCAGAAACCATTTTTCACTGATACGTTTTCTAAAAGAAACTGCACCTAAGGTCCATAGCTTGGACAAATTTAAAAAATGTTTCATCTTTAATTCCTGGAAAACCGCTTAGTCTTTAAGCAGGCCTTTGTTTCAATTTTTAATTTTATGGATTCAGAACTATAAGAAGTTTTCTTAATACATTCTTATAAGTTCTGTTATTTTTGAAGTTTGATTAGGGAGTCATTCATTTTTCTCTAACCGATTCTTCTTTACATCTATGCTTTTGTTATTATGTCTGAATTGAAGATGATTTATCATGAGCATTACAGAATTTGGGATATTTTAACACGATAACGATGAGATCTTTTAAAGATTTTCCAAGAATTCTCAAGAGAATTCCAAAATAGGACTTAAGAAACCTCAAACTTATGGCATAAATATAATTAAATACTGTAACTAAAATTAAATATAGTTTTTAAAGGTTATTTTGTTTAATATGAAGATTGTGGGAAAACCAAATACCAATATATGAATCATGATAGAATTTAATTTTTATAATTCTTACTTGTTATTATTTTTAGAATTTATTTGTTGGTGGAAGAGATCGTTTTTTCTCTAAAGTTATCTTAATATATGTATTTGCACCCTAGCCAGTTTGGCTCAGTGGATAGAGCATCGGCCTGCGGACTGAAGAATCCCAGATTCAGTTCCAGTCAAGGGCACATGCCTGGGTTGCAGGCTCGATCCCCTGTAGAGGGCGAGCTGGAAGCAGCCAATCAATGATTCTCATCATTGATGTTTCTGTCTCTCTTCCCCCTCCCGTCCTCTCTGAAACCATTAAAAATATTTTTTAAAAGTAATAATAGTAATATTTGTATTTGCTATTCTATTTCTCCATTTATTTTGAAAAGTCTTAACTATTATAATAATAAAAGCGTAATATGCTAATTTGATCGGGTGTCCTTCTGGATGACCTTCCAGATGAAGCCGGGGCTGCAAGGGAAGCCCGGGTGCCTGCCGGCAGCAGGAGGGAAGCCTGGGTCCCGGGTGCCAGAGGGAAGCCAGTGCCGGCAGCCAGGGGAAGAAAGGCGTACTCTTGCATGAATTCTGTGCGTCAGGCCTCTAGTTTTTTTATATTTAACAATTGTTCATTAATGTGGCATTTTATTCTTTTTTGGATTGTTTTTATTGTGGTAAAATGTATATAACATGGAGTTTGCCATTTAGGTATATATTTCAGTGGTATTAATTATATTCAGTGTTTTACAACCATCACCACCATCCATCTCCAAAGCTTCTCCATCACCCCAAACAGAAACTCTGTACCCCTTAAGCAATAATTCCCATTTTCCCCTTACCCTATCCCTAGTAACCTTTATTCTACTGTATTTATGAATTGCTTTTTTTAGATATTTCCTATAAATGGAATCATACAATATTTGCCCCTTTATAATTAGCTTCTTTCACTATGTTTTCGAGGTCCATGCTGTTGTAGCATATATCAGAACAGCATTTTATTCTTGCAGTGATAAATATACATTACACTTCAACTGGCCACATAGAATTTCAACAGATTTTTTTTTCTAACTGAAGTTTTATTTCTACAGTAATTACTTACATTAGAAACCAAGTATTCTGATACTAACCATTAAATTCAAATGACCTATTCTTGTTCTTTGTTATATTGATAAGTTATGACCATAGACTTTAATCTGGCACCAGATATGGTGTAGAGGTAGACCTTCTGCTGTTGTGACTCCCAAAGATTGAAGCTTCCAGACGCTGTGGCTGAAGCCTGGCCCCGTGGGCTGCCAGGTCTGCCCAACACGCTTCCTGCCAGGCAGGCAGCTGGTACCTCAAGACCTGGTGGGTTTAACAGGGCTCCTCTCCTGGACTGTTCTTCCTATGACTTGGCTAAGGATCCAAGAAGAAAATAGGAAAAAGGCATGACTGGCCAGTTCCCCAAAAGAAAAAATAACTAGTGCATATAAGGGAAAGCATTCAAATGAATAAAGGAAATGCAAATTCAAACAAGATGTTACTCTTCTATTTTCTAAACCATTTGCTATCAAAGCAGCAAGATATTTTAAAAATTAGAATGCCCAGTGCTGGCTATAATGCAATGAGATCAGATCACTTGTGTAGCTTTGTAAATTAGGACATTCATTCATCCATTCAAATAGATATTCACGATTGTATCAGGCACTACTAGAATTTCTGAGGAAATGTTCATGACTGACTGTATAAAAGTGTTTATCAAAGCATCATTAGTAAAAAATAACAATTGGGACTACCTAAATGCCCAACAGTTTGGGTTTTATAAAATGCCTGATGGATTAAAACTAAAGTGACATAGACAAAACCAAAAAATATAAAAAGTAAAAAACTACATACTTAGTGTAGTTTATAAAAATCTATATATATGAAAATGTGATTTTTTTGTGTGTATGGCTTTTTCTCCCTCTTTCCCAAATTTCCTGTGGTATTGATATTTTCTCAAATAGTGAAGTTGCTTTTGATGATACCTGAATGTTAGTCTGTTTACCCTGGCTCTGACTCTTAGGACGTAAACTAGCTGTTTTGTCATGGTGAGAACCTCAGCTATGTTTTCAGTGTCCAGAGTCTGATCTCAAAGAGCACGGGATGATGTGATCATTCTGGCTTTTTCAGGGGTACTGAGGATATCACCTCTCCTCATGGCATCCCCCTCGACCTTCTGGACCGAGTGATGATCATCCGGACCATGCTATACACTCCACAGGAAATGAAACAGGTGAGTCTGCCTTCCCACCTCCTCGCTCTCTTCCCTCATTTGCTCCCAGTGTTCCCTGATGCTGTGCAGAAAGGCTCCTGGCTCTCACCACCATCTGCCACTTAGCTGCTGCCCTGGGCAAGTCACAATACTCCAGAGCCTCAATACCCCAGCAGAGGGACGGATGGGCCAACGAGACATTGCCTGAAGTGTCACAAAACCTCAGTTGCCTACATCCCTTCTAATAAACTTTAGGAAAGGGATGGTGAAAAATACTGACTTGATGATGGTCATTAGGGAGGCCACTGGCTCTAGGAAAGAGGCAATGAAATATGACTTAGCAATAGCCTCTTGGGCCCAGGCCAGGCCCTGTCCGAGGTCTCTGCTCAGTGGGCAAAGCTAGGCACTCTGTCCCATCAGAACCCACAGCAAGCCAGCTCCAGCAGGGCACAGAAGCTGGAGAGGGTAAGCACTTGAGTCTTAGCAGAGCCTGGCTGCCGTAAAGAGCCTGACTAGTGGCGGGCTTTTCGGGGTGGTGCATAGGTTTGTTGCCTTGGCTGTAGAGATGATGGTGAAGCAGGGTCACAGAGCTTAGAGGGGCACGTGGAATGGAGGTCATAAAACTAACCTTATAATGAGAGGCTTGAAGGAAATGTACATAAAAGCATCTAACTCAGTCCCTGACACAGAGTGCATGCTCAAAATTCCACGTGAGCTGAATTTGGGTTAGGTTTGGGGGTGCGGTGGGGGTGCCGGCATGTATGAGATTGGGCCTTACCCCAAGGGGCACGGTCTTAGTTTTTCCCACAGGAATGGCCTCTTGCTTGATCTGGAGCTGGAATACCAACTGTGTGCTAAACAGTGCCTAGGCACTGCCCACTTAGAATTTCGAGTCCCCTTACTGGTACTTCAGTAGTCGTTACGGCCATAATCTCTTTTCCTTTTGATGGCTGAGTCATGAAGTGGCAAGTCAAGGATGCAAGCCAGTCTGCCCTGCAGAGCCCAGGCCATCTACTCATTGCCATAGGTTGCTGACCCACTGGGACAGCAAGGGCTGTGCTATTTTCCCTATTCTGACCCCCGGTGCCCCAGATGGTCTTGCTGTCAAGGTGTAGGTCTGTCACTTTGAGGTCCACGTACGGCCAAGGATGGGACATAGAGTGGACCAGGGCAGCACTGACATCTTGACGGGCTCTGCCTCGACCCTCTCTTCTCACCAGAGAACGGGCACTGTTGGTTGGACATTGTACTAAACCCATGGACATGATTAGCCAGCACGATTCCATTTAATCACAGAACCATGAGGCAGGGAGAACTATTATCCTTGTCATTCTTAAAGATGAAGACACCGAGACTTAGGCTAATTTAATGCCCAAGTTCATAAAGCTTGTCACTGGTTAATAGGTGACAGGCCAGACTAACTGGAATCCAGGCTGTCTGATCCTGAAGCCTATGTTCCTAAGCACTATGCCACCAGCTTCCCATCTGCTAGGAATACCTCAGTTCAGGGTGGAGTCCCTGGCAGTTCATTGGCGGGGCCTTTCCTTTTGGAGCTCTGAGGGCCTCTCCTGGGCACTCTCCGGCTGCCCCTTTGCTTATGTGTGGCCTATCCTCCTTGGCCCTGCCAGCATTTGTTGTTGACCAGTACCCAGGAGTGCCAGGGTGAGCATGGAGCAGAGGTCTCCCTCCATACCCAGCATTGTCAGAATACCTGAAACAGTTAGAGTTCATAGCAGCAACTGTATAATTCCATGACTGGAGGCCATGTCACCAGATAATAGTTTTTTGCTCTTGGATGAATGCTAGGTTGAAGTCAAGGCATTCATGGAATAGAAGTAAAAGCGAAGGGGAAATTGGTCCCTTCCCCATCCTTTCCGTGGGACTGGAGCCTGCTGGGAGAGGCAGCCCTGCACACCCAGAGCACTTCTTGGCTGAGTTGACATGAGCAATTTGGTGCACCTTTATGAGCCTTGGCCTTTCTGGTTCACTGGAAGATCTGCTCCCTCCTTTCAAGGTTGTCGTGAAGACGAAGCGAGATAGTGAAGAAGGAAGGGCGGGCCATCCCTTCCTACTGCAGTAATTATTACTGTTATTACCAGCTTGCAGGTGCTTCACAGCATCCACTGGGATCCTTACAACAGCTTTCAATAACCAGGTTTGGGGACTCGGGAACAATAGGGCCCCGTGGTCACAGAGAATAAGCTGCAGAGCTAGGACCCACTCAGAGCCAGTTCACATTTGTTTCCTCCATTTGACCCTGGAGCACACAGTCTGATCTCCCCTGGGATGTTCTGCCACTGTGCCTCCAGAGCAGTAACTGCTGGCTGGCTCCCAGCCTGATTCCATCTTGGCTCAGCCACGCTTCCTCTTGGGTTAGCAGAGGACTGACTAACTGCCACATGGGCATTGCCTTGTTCTTGCGGGTTCAAGGGAGAACGTCAGCATCTTTATTGGATGGAGCCTGGGGTAAGTTTTTAAAAAACAGAGCAAATGTAACTTGTGTACTCTGCCATCAGTGCTGACACCCTCATAAACTATCCCAGCAGGTTATTAAATGATTAAAGATCTAATTTATGAACTGTCCATTTCCAAGTAGTCTGAAACAGGAGCTCTTGGGATAGCTCTGACCTGCTCTAGAGAGAGTGAGAGTAGTGTCCCTGACATTCCTGGAGCCCAACTTCCAAATCAGTGCAGTTCGCTAAAGATGAAATCCTCAGGGCAGGATCCTGTAGCAGGCTCAAGGATTAAATATTTGCATCGCCCTAAAGTTTCCGAAGGCTGCAGGGGACATTTTTCTTGACAGGACCTGGAGGTTTCCTTGGTCCCCAGCTGGCAATGAGAAGCCCTTTTTTATATTGGAGCACAAACCTGTCCGGATCTGACTGTGTGGTGAGAGGGGAGTCCTGTGCAGGGAGCAGGGAGCAGGGATCTCCCTTCCTGCTCCAGTTCTGCCTTCCCTTTGTCCATCGAGGACCTTCCCTGCTCAGCTGCATTTAGCTTTGGACCCCAGGTGGTGGAACCCCTCATGCACAAGCTTAGATTCTTTTGATGGAGGTCATACCCGGGCTGAACAGGTCGGTTTAATGTGGCTGGTGCAGTGCGAAATATTTGAACAAGTTGCCAACATTTAGAAATCAGGACATTTCATACAAAACTGAGTTCAGAGTCTGTTGACAGAATAAAAGTCGTTTCTGCCAGCACCTGGCCACCTCCCCCGATGTGTGCTGCTGGCCTAGCCACCTCAGCCGCAGCCCTGGCCCTGAGCCTGGCTTTCTTACTGAGCAGTACCTTTCCCATTCAAAGCAGGTAACATCCTGGGCCCCTTATCAGAGCCACCAGACACTGAACTGCCTCCCCCTGCAGCTCCTGTCCTCAGGGTCTATGTCTGAGAGCTGAAAGGCCAGTTTTGAAATGTCTATATCCTAAACCTCTGCTCCTGCTCTTCCCCTTGGAAGGCTTTCGCTGGGGGCTCAGTCTCTCCTACTTTCTACGCCTCTACTCGGGTGTGTTTTTATGGCTTTAATTTAAACAAGGGCTTCTTGATATCTTGTTTACGAAGCTGCCAAAGTGAAAAATTCCTGTATTATATGAGGCTCAAAGTCTTCGAGTTATCTCGGCTTCACAACACACAACATCATTATCCCAGCTGCCTCTTATCACTCAGTGCTGGTGCGCCTGCAGGATCCCGGTGCCACTTGTGTTACTGCGTCCATACTGCCAGCTTATTTCCCATCCAACTTTACTGGATCTTCAAACTGCAGCAAGCGTCAGCCTCTTCTTGATAGATTAGATACCTTTGGGTGATGTTATGAGGGCCGGTAAATCTTTAAAAGTAACTTTTTTTGATTTATTCAGCCATCGTATTTATCAAGCAAATAAAGAATCATTCTTCTTACCTGAGTGCTTATAGGTGGTGGTGTCCACACTGGAGAGGAAGGGTAGAGCCTGTGCGGGAGCCTGGGCAGGTTTTGGAGAGGCCTCAGTTTTCTGGTCCTGGGGATTGAGTGGGAAGGACCAGGAGGCAGGAGCTGAGCCACCCTGGTTGACTCCTCCAAGGGTACCAGCTGCTTTTCAGTCAGTATGAATGTAACACCCTGGCTGTAAAGCCATGCACAGTGTAGATGGCACTCCAGAGGTGGGTGAGTGCAGTCCTAAGGAGAGGTTGGCTCTCTGCCCCACCAGCCCAGGATTGGGCCTCTGCTGTTCTAATGATGGGATGAGAAACACTTAACCAGGTTGTTTTTAAAGCACTTTATAAATGAGAGACTTGAGGTTGCTCACTGTTGATCATGGTTTTTCTTCTTCAAAAGATCATTAAAATCCGTGCCCAGACAGAGGGAATCAACATCAGTGAGGAGGCACTGAACCACCTGGGGGAGATCGGCACCAAGACCACTTTGAGGTGAGCCACTTGTCCCCTGGAGCTGCTCCAGACCCCGCTGATGCCTTCTCAGCAAGACCTGTGGGGACCTGAAGGCAGGCCCCTTCTCAGGGCATAGGACCATGTCTGTTTTTACTGGTACGATGGGTCTTGTCCCAGGACACTGTGATGTGGAGTGCAGAATATTTAGATGATCGCGTTTTAAAAGCTAGAGTAACAGGTGAAGTCCCCTTGTCCTGTAGCAGGTGCACTCCTGTGATGGACAGCTGGCTCTGACCCCAGGTCAGTCCCCTTAGTAGAGGAAAAGGACAGACTAGAGACCAGGGTCCAGAGCAGGGAGTTAATTAGCTGGGCCCTACCTCACCTCCTTACCCCTCGCCCTGCTGGTTCTGTCCTCCAGGCGTGTCTTGGGTGGGAATGGTGGGTGTAGGTGAGCGTGAGGAGGAGTGCAGACATGGACTGCTTTCCTGACTGTTCATTGGCTCAAAGCCATTGCCTGTGGACGATGTCCCGCCTAAGTGTCCTGGCTCCTTGTGAAATCATGACATCGCTCCTGTCCCTATTTCTCCCACTCCTAAGGTTGAAGCAGAATTGCAAGATGTTTTGTTTGGGTAGAGTGGTGCTTTTTAAATCTCCTGGATGCTCGTACCTTTGGATAGGGCATGTGCTTACAGGTGGCTGTGTTCATTTCCCTGCCATTGTCACAGTTCTGATCTGGACCTTGGCATTACCTGCCACTAAGTTTGCGCTCCCTTTCAAGCAGCAGTGGAATCACCTCCTGTCCAAGAACTTGTAGACTGACAGAGATTTGGGGAGTAGGACTTGGTCATGTTGGTGACTTCTGACCCCTCAATGAGATCACACATTCTTTGAGAAAGGACAGTTCTCATGCCTCCTTGTCTGCTGTATCTGCAACAGCTCTCACAGCCCAGCATTGGGCTCAGCCCCTGGTGCCAGTGCTCCGGTGGATGTGGAAGGGCTCCTATCTGTGGCCACCATTTCACTCCTGCCCTGGCTCCTGTTCACTCTAGGTACTCAGTGCAACTGCTGACCCCGGCCAACTTGCTTGCTAAGATCAACGGGAAGGACAGCATCGAGAAAGAGCATGTTGAGGAGATCAGTGAGCTCTTCTATGATGCCAAGTCATCGGCCAAAATCCTGGCTGACCAGCAGGATAAGTACATGAAGTGAGTCTTTCTGCAAAGAGACACTCCCAGCATGCCTGGGCCTGGGTACAGCCTGCAGATACAAGGCTCACCCCTGGCCTTCGGATTCTGTTCCCCCTCTGGCGTGGTTAATGGCAAGTTCAGTGTACTGTTTTCTTTTTTTTTTTAAGTTATCATAATTTCTTCCATGGTTGCTTTGAAGGAACTCTGCCTCACCTAGTATGTTTTCTAATAAATCCTTATAGGATATTTTGATGATATCTCTTCTTTTAATTAAAAAAAAACCCAACACTTTGTATTTTAGAACAGTTTTAGATAACAGCGTTGTTGTGAAGTACAGGGTGTTCCCACATACTTCACACCTAGTTTCCCTACTGTTAACATCTTATGGTAGTAGTATGTGATACATTTGTCACAGTTAATGAACCAATACTGATGCATTATTATACTTGATTCACATTTTCTGTCCCAGGATCCCATCAGAATCCCACATTACATTTAGTTGTCATTTCCCTTTAGACTCCTTGTGGCTATGACAGTTCCTCACACTTTCCATGTTTATAATGACCTTCACAATGCGGATCAGGTAGTGTTCTGTCAAATGTACCTTTGTGGGTTTTTTTTTTTTAAGGATTAAAATGTATTTTAATAAATTGATGCTGCATTATTGCTCCATTTTTTCCCCCAGAAAAATTCTAAAGGTATCAAGGACAAATCAAACATGGTACACCAATAAAAAGGCACACCATAACTAACTGAGATATGTAGGCAAGGCTAAGAGCTACTGTCTGACATTCAGCATACAGCAACCCCGTTCCTAAGGTTGTACTAGGCCTATCAAGAAAAACTGTGGCCCTAACCGGTTTGGCTCAGTGGATAGAGCATCGGCCTACGGACTCAAGGGTCCCAGGTTCGATTCCGGTCAAGGGCGTGTACTTGGTTGCGGGCACATCTCCAGTAGGGGGTGTGCAGGAGGCAGCTGATGGATGTTTCTCTCTCATCGATGTTTCTAACTCTCTCTCCCTCTCCCTTCCTCTCTGTAAAAAATCAATAAAATATATTTAAAAAGAAAAAGAAAAACTGTGAACATGCCCTAGCTGGTTTGGCTCAGTGGATAGAGCATCGGCCTGTGGACTGAGGGGTCCCGGGTTCGATTCCGGTCAAGGGCATGTACTTTGGTTGCGGGCACATCCCCAGTGGGGGGTGTGCAGGGGGCAGCTGATCGATGTTTCTAAATCTCTATCCCTCTCCCTTCCTCTCTGTAAAAGTCACTATATATATATATATTTTAAAAAAAGAAAAAGAAAAACTGTGAACAGAAACATCAGACACATAAGGGCCATTCCTGGGTGATCTTTAACTCTCCCTCCCCGCTCCCCCAAATGGAGGCAAGTTAACACAAGATTTTTTAAAAGATACGCTAAACTGAAAATCTCTAAGAGGAAGTGTCTTCTTTAGGACATGAAGGAATAATCTGTGGGCTATAATAAGACCGTATGTATGTTGTCTGTGACCTCTGCAGTCATTTGCCTGAATTCCCACCTGGGAGTTCATGAAGTGATGGGGCTAAGGTCATTGGGGGATGTTAGCGGTACATATGGCAGTGTCTCGGGTTGGGGAATATAAGAATGAGAATACAAATAGAACAGGATAAACAAAGAATGGAATGATCAAGATTAATGGGGGCTCTAACTGGATCCACTTTGCCATTGTTCCCACCCTCCCAGGCCTTCAATAATCACGACACTTCAGGAATGCACCACGCAGATATGATTAAACAGTATACCACCCAGAAATGATTTGTTAAATATTGCCTCTCCCTTGCTCTCTGCCTCCAGCATACTCCCCAGAGCAGTACAGGCAGGGAAGACCTAACTATTGGGAGGAATCCCTAACACGTTTCCAGAGTAGAATTCCAGCTAGTCCAAAAAGGTCCTTCTCTTAAGGGTTTAGGGAAAGTAAAGACTGCAATTTTATTAGTATCATTGATGTTTGGAGCAAATTCAGCTCCAGGAGCTGCATGGTTGAATTGCCCCTATTCCTTCCATTGTAGCAGCACCGCCAAAGTGTTCAGTAGTTGGTGGGGTCAATCCCAAGGTTCCATCTGGCATCACAGTGGCAGGTCCTGGAGGAGCTGGGATACCAGCAGGCACAGGAGCAAGGGGCGTGGCACCTCTGTTGTTTATGTACCTTTCATAGCCATCTGGCCCGTCTTGTATTTCCTGCTCTCTCACATCAGGGAAGGTCCCCTTCCCTTGAATCCTTCCTGCAGTTGCCGCATGTCTTCGTCACTGTGCCTGCGCTCCTCCTGCCTGAGCTTCGGTTGCTTTCGTTTTTGCACTTCTTGGTTGTGTAGCTCTTCCATCCTCCGAAGTTCTTCTTGATGCCTCATTAGCATGGCAGCAGCCTCCATCTCCATCTCCAGTTTCTCACAAGCTTTCTTGATGCAGTCCACTTGGTCCTGCTGCTGTTTCTCCATTTCAATGGCATACTCATAGTCAAAGGAGCCAACCTGTGCAGATCTACGTGGCTGCTCCCACTCCTTGTGAAATTACTTATAACCAGCTTCTCTGGAAGTCCCCCTTCATCATCTAACTGGTCCATGGGCTCCACAGTCACAAACTGAGGAAATGTGGTTAGCAGGAAGGAGCCTGCTGTCCAGAGCATCTGTCCAGAGCTTTCTGAGCAGCTGGTTTCCCTGAGAATTCAACAATGCCTTTTCCATGTCCAGCCAGCATGGCTCTGGTTGAGCATCAACCTATGAACCAGGAGGTCAGTTCGATTCCGGGTCAGGGCATATGCCTGGGTTGTGGGCTCAATCCCCAGTGGGGGGCATGCAGGAGGTAGCCAATCAGTGATTCTCATCATTGATGTTTCTGCCTCTCCCTTCCTCTCTGAAATCAATACAAACATAACAAAATAAAATTTAAAAAATGCCTTTTCCTGAGGGCCTTCCTCTTCCTCAGTCATCCACAATGACTACGGTCCTCTACTTGGCTGAACACAAAAAAGGCTTCCTCCAGCAGTTCATTAGATACAAACTGAGGAAGGTTTCGGCTCGGAAGAGATGCACTATGGCAGGCAAAGCGCACATGCAGCTGCTTTTCATCGAGTGGCATGTTGTCCAGCTCCACGTTAGCAGTCTCCACTAGGGTTCATCCTTCCATGTGGATAACGCCAAAGCCCTTATCCTTATGACTGAAGACTTCGCCTGCCTTCCCATGTTTATCAAATAGCTTCCTCATTTCCGCCTCAGTGATGTCAGGAGGAAGATTGTCCACAAAGAGTCGGCTACCTTGGATGAAGGTCTCCTGGTTTCCTAAAATTCTACAGGTCAGTAGTCAAGCCTCCATTTTTGGCTGCTTTCTTGTTGCCCATTTGCAAGTATTGGTGACAGCAGTGGCAGCTGCTGCTGCTGCTGCTTCCTTGGAGCATGGTTTTGCTTCTCCAAGTTACAGGTTTTATTGCTCTGCATTTTTTGCACCCCTCTATTGACTGTTTTCTCCTCACAGTAACTGCAGCCTTTTTTTAAAAAAAAAAAAATCCTCACCTGAGGGCATGCTTATTCATTTTTAGAGAGAGAGGAAGGGAAAGATAGAGAAACATGGATGTGAGAGAAACATCGATTGGTTGCCTTCCATAAGCGCTCCACCGGTGATCGAACCCACAACTTAGGTATGTGCCCTAACAAGGAATCAAACCCACAACCTTTTGGTGCATGGGATAATGTTCCAACCAACTGAGCCACACCGGCCAGGGCTCAGTGGTGTGTGTTTGATGTTTTTCTCCTGATTAAACCAGGGTTGCAGGTTATTGGGAGTAAGATCACACAGGTAAAGTGCCATTTTTATCACATACCATTAACAGGTCACTATTTGTGTTGAGCTATGTTCCGTGACAGGTCATATTTGTTAGATTTCTCCACTGTAAAGTTACCCTTTCCCCTCCCCACACTGTCCTCTTTGGAAGAAGTTTCTGAGCATACATAGTCCACACTTAAAGGGTGGGGAGTTTGGCTCCACCTCCTTGAGGGCTGAGCATCTACATAAATTATTTGGAATTCTTCTGCATGGGAAATTGTCTCTTCTCACCAATTGTTTATTCAATCATTTATCTCGGTATGGACTCATGGATATTTATTATATACTTTGGGTTATCATACAATGCTATTTATTTGGTTGCTCATATTAGCCCTGCTTTGACCATTGAGAGTTCTTTCAATTGGTTTCTGTGTCCCTTTGACATGTCTCCATCACTGGTATTAAATCTATTTGTTAGTTCACTAAAGCGGGACTTTCAGCCCCTTGAGAGGAAGGAGAAATGGCAGTGCCTGACAGATCCGGTACCCGGACATTCTCACCTGGTAGGATGAGCTCCCATTCTTTCTACCAGGCTGCCCGCTGTCGGCTAGCTCTGTGCTGCCTGAGGCAGGGCTTAGCCACAGAAGCAATGCCTTGGTACAAGCTGGTTATTTTGGTTCTCTGCCCTCATGAGCAGGATCTCCATGCTGCTGTCTGTGCAGGAGAGAGAAGAGACTAACCAAGATGGCCATTTGATCCAATTGTTGCTCTACTCCAAGTTAACCACAAAGTCCTTGGGCAAGCACAACTGTTCTCCCATTAGTGATGATTATTTGAGCAGGTCCAGAAGATTGCGGGAACAGGAGGGCTGAGATAATGCTGTGGGAGTCCATACAGCCCTCAGGCCATACTCAGACCCTAAGAGCCCAGCTAGTCCCTGCTGCCAGAATGGACCTACTTCCGGCCTGGCCCTTGAAGGAGAATCCCAGCATGGGGTTCTTGGTGGGGGAGGAGATACATCTGAAGTCAGGGCTGAGCCCTGTGGCCTGTCCTGGGTGTTCATATCCTGTGTCTCTGACCTCCCAACTTAGCCACATCAGAAAAAAACAGAATAATGTTACCTCTGATATCAGTGTAGCAAGAGATGATTATGGGCTAGGGCCTGTGTTAATGCTTCACATTTCCTTTCATAGCCTCACATCAGCCCTGTGATATTGGTGCCAGTTATGTCACTTGCCCAGCGGGTAAGAGTCAGAACCAGGAGAATTTGGAATCAGTGGTTGGAGTCTGTGCACCAATCCCCTATGGCTATAACACCTTCCTCAGTGTGCTGAGTTGTGGGAGGGGCCTTCAAGATCTAACCATCCCAGGCAGGTGAGGCAAGTAGGAGCAGATATGAGGAAGGTGACTTTCCTAAGGTGTGACCCCAGAGGACAAGAACCAGGCTCTGCCCACCTGGACCTCTTCCTCCAGCCCCCAAACCTTCCACAGTAGAGAGGCAGCGGTGATGGCTAACCTCTCACGTGCAGTTTGGACAGAGTCCCCCAGCTGCTCAGGAAACCCTGATGTCCAGAGCAGTTGGTGGGGAGGGGTGTGTGTTTGTGTGTGGTCACAGCCCCAGTACCTGTTCCTCAGAAATCCTGCTCCTTCGTGCTCAGAGATGTGGCCCACCTCACTCATCTGGCCTCCAAAGTGAGGGAGATGGTTCTGGATAAGTGGGACAGTTGGGTTATTTTAATTTTCCTCCTATTTTTTCCAGCAAGGCCTGTGATTATTACATTAATCTTCCATGCGAAGTTTTTACGACCGATCCCTCACTGACTATGAGAAGTTTCTCCATCCATTACCAAGAGGGAAACAGACCCTGTGGGGAGGAAAATATTTGTTACATCTTATCAGGCTGACACACAATCTACCAACAATTATAGCAGCCCCATTTTTTGCACTATTTCAGGTCTGGCGTGAAAAATTGTTGTAATATTAAAGTGAGGCAGGGTGGGGGATGATCATAGGAAATGGCTGATATTCCAAGCTCTGGGCCCAAGCTCGTGGGTGCCTCCCCACAAACTGATTGGGCGAGCTGATTGGGTGGGCTGAGAGGGAGTGTTTGCATGTAAATCCCAGCCTGTGCTAATGCCCCGCTGTGGAAGCCGGAAGGGCTCACGGACACACCTCTTCGGCTGCACCCCCTAGATGGGTTCATAGGGTATCTTGATTTTTAGAACTAAACAGATGGTGGTATCATACCAGAAAGTGACTTCTTGGTTAGCAGATCTTTTTCAACCATTTTTCTAATAAAACGGAGCTGCACAATGATGGGAGTCACTCCCTGTTGGCCTCCATGTCTCAGACCTCAGGGCCAGCAGGCTTCTTGCTGCCAGGAAAGCAGTAGACATTAGTCACCCAGCATCCTCTTTCCCTCCCAGTATCAGCATAGAGGGACCCTAGCAGTCCCTGATCTCCGGGAGCCCCGGGCAGAGGCAACAGGTGGTAAAGTGGAGCAACCAGGCTCCGGGGGCATGGCAGGTAGGGACGTGGTCCTGATGAGGCTAGTCCCTTCTGGTCCTGAGCCTTGGTTTCCTCATCCATAAAATGGGGCAATCTCCCACATATCCAGGTGGGACATGGTGAGGTGATATGTGGCTGTCTAGAGTACTCAAGATACTGGAATTCAGTGAAGAGTTCCCAATCCCTATCCCTCTTGGAAGAAGAGGCCACTATTTGTCCAATAGGAGCCAGAGGCCTGCTAGGCTCCATCCTTCCCCATCCCAGGCAGATGGCCCTTGCAAAGACCTAGAAAAGGCCCCTAGAGAAATACCTCTTGACTTAACCCTTCCCCTTAGGCCGAGGGACAAGGGCAGGCTCAGGGCCACACACGCTTGGGAGCAGAAAGAAGAGAACCTGCAAAGGCATCGGCTTTATCCTCGGTGTTTACAACTGACTTTGGAGAAGAGGACAGACCCCTCACTGGGCCCCTGGGATCCCATCCTCAGTGAGGCCCAGCCAGAGCTGGTGCAGCCAGAGGGGAGAAATGGCTGTCTCCGCCTACTGAGAGGTTAGAACAGTGTTCACCTCAATCCACCTGCTGCTCACCCTTCCATTCCCCAACCCACTCCCACTCCCGTTTATTCCTGGGACAGCAGGCTCTGTGGGGACGAGGGTAGGCCTGGTCAGGGTGACTGGGCCCCTGGGAAGGGGGCGGGGGCAGGAGAGCCTTGCAGCAGGACTGGGAGAGGGGGTAGGGATGGACCAGAAGCAGGGGCTGGCTGTCAGCCGGCTGACCCTGTCGCCCCTCCCTGTCACTCCGCGGCAGGTGCAGTGATTAATGGCCAGGCCTCGCTGCCTGTTCTGCCATCAGCATGCGTCTGGGCGGCGATGGATGTGGCTGTCAGGCCGGCCCGGCCGGCGCTGACCCTCGGCCCCTGTCCGACGCGATCAATGGGCAGCACACGGCAGGCAGCGGCTGGGCCGGCGCGATAAGATGGGCCGATGAGCGCCCGCCGATTACCCGCTCCGTCACCCGCAGTTACCGACACGCCGCCTGTGCGCAGATCTGTGCCGTCTGCGCCGCGTGATTAATGGGGACGCGGGAAGCTGCCGGCAGGGCGCGGGCGCGCGGACTCCGCACCAAAGGGACATGGTGGCGTCAGGCCCCGGGGGTGCGTGTTGGCCAGCGGGCGCGGTGTGCGCGGCACAGGGGACACAGGGTGGCCAGTGCAAGTCTGGACCATACGCTTACAGCACTTGTGCACGGGGCCGGCAGTACCGGGCATGTGCACGGACAGCGCGCACAGAAGTGTCACTAAGGTGCCCTCAGGCGACCTGAGCAGTCACCACGGGCCTGCGTGACTCGGGCGGACCGGGAACCGTCAGCCGCTGGCGTGGGGAGCAGCCAGTATGATCTCCCCACCTTGACCCCTGCTTGGCCCGGGCTTCTGCTCGCCCGTTGCAGGGCCCCTCCCCACGGCCCCAGTCAGGCCTCTGCTCAAAACCCCTTTCTAGGTTCCCATGGCCCAAGGGACAGATCACAAGGCCCTGAGGGGCGCGTCTCCTAGTGCCCCCTGAGGACGCCCGCCTCCAGCTCACAGTCCCGGCGCCCGGGCGCTCTCTGACGCGCCTGCTTGGCTTGCGCGACACCAGGCGACCGCAAAGAAGAAACGGTGGCATCTGCCAGCCCCGAGGCACACAAACGCCGAGGTGATCCGCGCTCCCAGGCCTCTCCTCGGGGAAAAGAGCCTGCCACGGGCCCCACCACCCACAGACCGGGAGAAACCTTGCGCCTGGTGATAAAGGAGGGGCCCGGAGGGCTTCCAGAGGTGGTAACCGGAGCCCAGGGGAGGCCGGCCGCTCCGGGACTGGGACGGGGGGCTGAGCAGGCGGGACAGGCTGGCGGGGAGCCCGAGTAGCTAGAGTGGCCGAGGGGTCATGGGCAAGGTCAATGCGGTGGCGGCGGGGATCAAAGGCTATCCGCTGCAAGCCCACGGCCACTCCCTCGCCGGTTCCAATCCCTTAGGTCTCCGTTGTCTCTCCCCCTCCCCCGCCCCACTCCCATCCCCTACCGGCCCGGCGGCCGCACAGCTCTGGTGATTGCGAGGCCACAGCGCCCCCTTGCGGAAAGAGGCGCACAACTCGGCCCCATCACGCGCCTGGGGACCTGCCGGGCCACACCTCCGGGCCTGGGGGCGTGACCAATCCTGGAGTGCAGTCTGGCGTCCTAGCCACAGCCCTAGCTCCCTTCCCTGCAGTCCAGGCTGCCAAGGCGGGCAGGGATGGGGAGCCAATGTGCCCCAACATGCCTGTAGGAAAAGAACGGTCAGGGAAAGCTTCCTGAGCTGGGATTTTAATTAAAAAAAAAAAAGAAAAAAATGTTATGGATAATTTACATCATGGTTCAAAACGTAAAAGTACAGTGAATCTCCTTTTCCCTTGCCCTGTTTTTCTCTCATCCATGTTTCTCTTTCTATTCTTCTCCCTTCCCCTCTCTCTCAAAATCAATAAAAACATTAAAAAAAAAAGTTTTAGCTTTTCCCCAATTGAGTATGATGTTACCTGTAGGTTTGTTATACATGGCCTTTATTATGTTGAGGTATGTTCCCTGTATTTCCACTTTGCCGAGAGTTTTTATCATAAATGAATGATTTTTCTGCATCTATTGATATGATCATGTGATTTTTATCCTTTATTTTGTTTCCATCGTGTATCAGGTTAATTGACTTACAGATATTGAACCAATCTTGCATCCCACTTGATCACGGTGTATGATCTTCTTAATGTTTGCTGAATTTGTTTGGTAATATTTTGTTAAGGATTATTGCATCTATGTTTCTTATGGATAATGGCCTGTAATTTTATTTGTAATGTTTTTGTCTGGTTTTGGAATCAGGATATTGGTGGCCTCATATAATGCACGTGGGAGCCTTCCCTC
Source organism: Cnephaeus nilssonii (assembly GCF_951640355.1). Taxonomy (NCBI): domain Eukaryota; kingdom Metazoa; phylum Chordata; class Mammalia; order Chiroptera; family Vespertilionidae; genus Cnephaeus; species Cnephaeus nilssonii. The sequence goes on along the minus strand of NC_137082.1, from coordinate 65,862,881 downwards.
CTTTTGAATTTCTTGGAATAGTTTGAGAAGGAGAGGTGTTAATTCTTCTTTGAATGCTTGTTAAAATTCACTTGTGAAACCATCTGGTCCAGGACTTTGTTGGGAGTTGTTTGATTACTGATTTGATTTCATTGATAGTAGTCAGTCTGTACAGATTTGTTTCTTCTTGAATCAGTTTTGGAAAAAAATGTATGTTTCTAGGTATTTATTAATTTCTTCCAGGTTGTTCAAGTTGTAGTCATATAATTGTTCATAGTATCTCTATATATAAAAGCCTAAGCAACCATTACGACTGGCCTGTAGCTATGATGTACACTGACCACCAGGGGGCAGACGCTCAATGCAGTGTGCTCCCACAGCCAACCTCCTGTGGCCAGCCAACATCCTATGGTCCCTCCCCCAGGCTGGCTGGCCTCAAAGGGCCCTGATCGGGACTAGGCAAGATGGCCCCAATCGGCCCTGATTGCCAGCCAGGCCAAGGAACCCCACCCATGCACGAATTCATGCACCGGGCCTCTAGTTTTCTTATAATTGTTTGCATTTCTGTGGTGTCAGTTGTCACTTCTTTATCATGTCTAATTTTATTTATTTGGGTCCTCACCTTTTTATTTTTTTCATGATGAGTCTGGTTAAAAGTTCATTAATCTTGTTTATTTTTTCAAGGAACCAGCTCTTGGTTTTATCTTTCTTTCTTTTGTATTTTCTTAACAATTCTATTTTACTTATTTCTGTTCTGCTCTTTATTATTTCCTTCCTTCTATTTACTTTGGTTTTTGTTTGTTGTTCATTTTTAGTTGCTTTAGTTTTAAGGTTAGCCTGCTTATTTGAGATATTTTCTTGTTTATAGGCCCGTATTGCTGTGAATTTCCCTCTTAGGACTGCTTTCACTGTGACCCATAGACTTTGGGTTGTTGTGTTTTTATTTTAATTTGTCTCAAGTTATCTTTTGATTTCCTTTTCTCATTGTTAACCCATTCATTGTTTAATAACATACTATTTAGTCTCCATGTGTTGGTGTGTTTTTCCATTTTCTTCTTGTAATTGATTTCTAGTTTTATACTGTTAGGGTCAGATAAGATGCTGGATATGATTTCAACCTATTAAATTTATTGGGACTTGTTTTGTAACCTAACTTATAGTCTATCCAGGAAAATGTTCCATGTGAACTTGAAAAGAATGTATATTCTGCAGCTTTGTGGTGAAATGTTCTAAAAATATTAAATTCATCTGGTCTAATGTGTCATTTAAGACTGCTGTTTCCTTGTTGATTTTCTGATGTCAATGGAATGTTAAATTTTTTACTATGACAGTATTACTGTCGCTCTTTCCCTTTATGTTCATCAATATCTGCTTTATATATTTAGGTGCTCTTATGTTGGATGCATAAATGTTTACAAGATTATATCCTCTTGTTGGATTGATTTCTTATTATGTAATGTGCTTGTCTTTTATTATAGCCTTTAAAGTCTATTGTCTAATATAAGTCATCTTTTTTTCATTTTCTTTTGTACAAAATACCTTTTTCCATTCCTTTACTTATAGTTTATGTGTCTTTTGATCTGAATAGGATCTCATGTAGGCAGCATATGAATGAGTCTTGTTTTCTTATCCATTCAGCTACCCTATGTTTTTTGATTAGTGCATTTAATCCATTTATATTTAAAGTGATTATTTTTAGGTACATAGTTATTGCCATTTTATTATTCATATTTGTTTTCCCCCTTCTTCTTAAAGGTTCTTTTTATCAAATATATTTTATTGACTTCAGAGAGGGAGAGGGAGAGACAGAAACATCAATGATGAGAGAGAATCATCGACCAGCTGCCTCCAGCACGTTTCCCACTGAGAATCAGTCCACAACCTAGGCATGTGCTCTGACTGGGAATCAAACCGTGACCTCTTGGTTCATAGGTCGATGCTCAATCATCAATCCATGCCAGCCAGGCTTAAAGATTCTTTAACATTTCTTATAATACTGGTTTGGTGGTGATGAACTTGAACTTTTCATTGTCTGGGAAATTCCTAATCTTGCCTTTAATTTTAAATGACAGCCTTGCTGGGAGGGACATAAGGAGTGGGTGTCAGCAGATAGAGGAAAGTGATGGGACTGGAGCAGAGCCCCCAAGCTAAGGCAGTTTCCCTGCAGGGACCCAGCCACAGGCAGCATGGGGAGGCTCCTAGGAGTGGATCATGTTCCCTGAGCCCCTCATTCCTTTCTCAGCCAGGCCCATAAGCAAAGGTACCTGCAGACAGGCCCAGCAGCCAAGCAGGATCTTGGAGTAGAGGAAGAGGGCCTTGAGCATTTTGTCCTGGCTCTGCTGCTACGTGGCTGTGTGACTTCTGGCCAAGTTCTATTTCTGCACCTATAAAACCAGAACAAGAGGTTTCCTCCCAAGGCCTCTCGCAGCTAGGGCATGGAAGTGGCGGATGAAATCATGTTTTGGTAGCTATCACGGTGCCTGCCCCACAGAACCATTACTCCCAGGATGATTAGGAGTCACTGCTCAACTTCTCGTGCACAGGTGGGAAGTGAGGTGCAGAGGGGCCAGCCTGGTGTCAGTGAGCCAAGGCAGAGCCCGGCACCAAAACCATATACGTGGCTGCTCACAGGTGGGTTCCGTTGACTCTGCTCCCAGGTGAGGCTGGTCTGACCACAGGCACAGGCAAGAGAAGATGTGGTGCTCCTCCGGGAGCAGGAGGTTTTCTGAGTTCCTCTAGGTCCAAACAGAACACGCTGCCCGTCTCCACATTTTGCAGTGCTTGCTTGTTGGCTCCTGCCCTGCGTCTCTGAGCCAACCCCTTTGGCCGGCAAGTGTAGAGGGAGCACAGGGCAGACTGGCTGCACATCTTGTCCTGCTGCAGTCTCACAGCACATGGTCTCTGTAAGGCCATGCCCTAACACCTGTCCCTCACGTGGCCCCAGAGGGACAGCCTGCCCTGGCCAATACCGCCTGAGTGAGCATGGTGACAGGTGGGCAGGTCAGGTCCTCCTCCTTAGCGAGGCTCCAGCCTCAGGGCCTCCATCATGGATCACTGGGGAAACATGATGCACGGAGTGGTGATGGAGGGCTTGGGGTGAGGCCTTGTCCAGGACAAGCGTGTCAGCTTTGAAACCGGGGTGAATGGGAAGTTTTTTCTCCCTCTACCCTGGAAACAGTCTGTCATTGGGCTCTGAGTGAAAACCACTGGAAGACTTTTCTGCGTGGCACCTTCTAGGGAAGCAGCCACCATGCCTGCCACCGCTGTCCACATGATGCTGTGGTCCAGGGGGCAGTGAGACTCTCCTGGTCAGTGACTGGATGTGTACTGATGCCCATTGTCTCTGCCAAGGGCAACAGCACCCCTTGGTCTGGACTAAAAGGGCTGGGAGGCATGGGGCCATAGGCTTCTGCTGGGAAGATTCGGCACCTCAGGACACATCCCCGAAGTCCTAGGAGAGGCTCGAGCAGTCTGCACACGGGCCCAGAATCAGGATTTCTGCTTAATCACCTGTATTTCAAATGACCAAAATCCTGAGCATGTGATTGATACTACCACCAGAAGGAAGTTTTCCAGGCAAAATGTCTTTCTGAGGAGGAACTTGCACCTAGGGGAGACCTTGGGCACCCTGTAAAAAATCAGGACCTGCCCTAGCCGGTTTGGCTCAGTGGATAGAACATCAGCCTGTGGACGGAAAGGTCCCAAGTTCGATTCAGGTCAAGGGCACATGCCTGGGTTGTGGGCTCAATCTCCAGTAGAAGATGAGCAGCCAATCAATGATTCTCTCTCATCATTGATGTTTCTAACTCTCCCTCTCCCTTCCTCTCTGAAGTCAATAAAAACGTATTTAAAAAAAAGAAAAGAATCAGGACCCAGCCAAGCCTCAGGTGTCTTCTCTCACAGGCCTTCTTGGGAATAAAAGGGTATTGAAAACCAAAAGAACATGAACAAATGGCTTGTAAAACGTTGGCTTTATTTGTTACTTTTTCACCTTATCTCAGTTATGCCATTTTGGCGTCCACAGTGACAGTCCCTGGAAGCTGAGGTCAGCCCCGACCCACTGTGGTTATTAACCAGAGCCTGAGCCTGAGCCTGAGCCCCACAGGGCCCCTCTGATGACTACAGGCTGCAGGCAGGGCTGCGGGGCTCCTGCCTCGAGGCTGCAGGATTCCTATGGGTGGGGCCGAGGAGACCAAGTGTAGCGGAGGTCTCGGCTCAGGACTGGGTCTGACAAGGCCGCGTGTGACATGGTGGTATGCCCTGGACTGGGGGTGGTGGACAGGCCCATCATGGTTCTGTGGCTGACTTGCCGGGTGGTTTTAAGCAAGTTACTTCTTGTCCCTTGGTCAGTCTGTGTTTTGGTTCCACTGCCAGTGAGAACTCCTGGGAGCCCTCCTGACTCAGGTGTCCAGTTTGCCACGTCTACTGACTCATGACCACCTCTCTGTGCTTCAGAAGCCAGTGTGTACCTGCTGCTGGAGGGACACTGCTCTTCACGGGGCTGAGCTCCCTTCTTAGAACTGGGCGCCCTCCAGCAAGAATCCCACAGGCCTGCAGTGCCTACTGCCAAATACCGCCAGGCACTTGTCCTTGAGAGGGACCCCCTAAAGGCCTTAAAAAGCGTTCCAATTCCTAAGATCTAGATCACCTGTTATTGCAAACAAAATTGATTTTACACATAATAGTGAGTCTTTTATATCAAACATTAAAGCAACTTACAAGCTCTCTGACCCTAACTGCATCACAGATCTCAGGTCTAAGCCCTTCTTTTCTGGGGAGCCGAGGGAAGATAGTGGTGGCCTGTGAACACCAAGTAAGTCACTGTCTCTCCATGTCTGAGCACCTGCCACAGTGCCTCCCCTTGCTCGGGCTGAGTGGGGAGTGAAGGAACCACGGGGGACCAGGCCCAGTGACAACTGGAAGAACTGGACAGACATCACTTCAGGGATCCACCACACAATGTTTGCCTAGCTTGGCCAGGCACAACTTCGTAAGCTAAAGAATCCCAACTCGCCCCAGCTGGTGGCTCAGTAGGTTGGAGCATTGTCCCATACATCAAATAGGTTGTGGGTTCGATCCCCAGTTGGAACATTTACGGAGGCAACAGATTGATGTTTCTCTCTCTCTAAAAATCAATAAACATATCCTCAGGTGAGGATAAAAAGATAGTCCCAAAGTGTCTGCCAGGAAATTCATCCCTCTTTAAAACTACTTTTAAAAGAGAAGACAATTGTGTCATCCAGAGAACCAGTTTTAAGTTGATGTTCCTACCCCTGACCATGAGGGGACATGCTAATGAGTCTCCCACATCTACCAGAAAACACATGGTCTGCTCCCAGCCTCACACCGACTACCACAATGAAATGTAGTCCTTTCAACAATGTTTGTGCTTCTAACCAGTAAGTTATTCCCTTGTAGGGAACAGCTGGGACCACTGCAGCCGCCTACGGCACTGAGAAGGTGCAAAGGTTAAAACAAAGGTTACGTGGACACCTGAGTACAGTCATTTATCCTCCCAACCTCTGGCCATCAGGTGAATAAAACCTCACTTCTATGGTTACTTTTGCCAATGCCAGAATAGAAAGCAAAATTTCAAATTGGAAATTTCTAGCACTTTACAAAGTGGAATGAAAGAATATGAAATTAAAAAAAAAAAAAAAATTAAAGGTCCACATGCCATAGCAGTACCCCGTGCTGGATTCGTTGCTCCCTTCCTTGGCAACTCCAGAGCATGGCTTCTCTTCCTGGTCCAGGGGAGACATGGCTCAGAACAGAAGGGCCCCCATGCTGCCAACCTCGCTCTGCTCCTTTACAAAGATTTCAAAGTACTGGTAGATGATTGTGACCGCGAGCAGGATCCCAGTTCCAGATCCGATGGCACCCAGGAAGTCAGCCAGGACGGAGAGGGCCCCAATACACAGCCCCCCGAAGGCAGCAGCAGTGGGGATGTACCTGGGGAGGAGGAGATGAGTCAGCAAGGTGCCACCACATAAATACCTGTAGCGTGGCCCACCCCTGACTCAGGCTACCTGCCTACTTACCTCTGATTTAGGAACCTAACTCCTGTAGAGGTCATTCCGCTACCTCCTTGAAACTTTAACTGCTCACATACCATTAGGTCTAGACTAGGACTGATGTCCAGTAAGTGGACACACAAGCCACATGTGGCTAGTGAAATATGACTAGTCCAAGTTGAGATATTAAAGTTATCACACTAGATTTTGAAGACAAGAACATAAAATATCTGATGATTTTCCTTACATTAATTACAAATTTTTATTTTTTAAATGTGACTACTAGAAAATTTAAGAGTTCTTATGTGGCTTGCATTTTATTTCTCCTGAACAATGTGCTGTAAATCTAGAGAATTCTCATTAAGAGGATGAACAAAATTGTCTACTGTCCCTGCTAGGGATCGAAAAACAATCTGAAATTGGCAATGCTGATTTTCTTGTGGACTCAAGCACCTTTTCTACCCTGGATAAGATTTAATTAACCAGAAATCTCTAAGCCCTATCAAGATGCTTGATGTGTAAGAAAACTACAATTATGAGAAAACCACTAGGACCGAGGGCCAGCCTCACCGATTGAGTTCATGGACCATGGAAGTCTCTCGGTGGCCCCTCATCACCATCTGCTGCTCCTTCAGCTGCTTTGCAACCTGCATGATGCCCGAAGAGAAGACAATGTTCAATTTTAAGTTTGAAATTGAAAGCCAGGTAGACATTTCATAGTGGCTTAAACACAGGTTTCCTTCTTTAGCATCCTAGTAATATTTATACAGATAATTTAAAAACTGCTCCAAAGAAGTCGTATGATGAAGTCTAGTTTTAGTTTGGCTCCATCTCCCCAGGTGAGCATTAATTTACCCCTGGGCTTGTCTATGGCCATAAACACTTCGGCCTAATGAGGAGGAAGCGGCTGCAGGTATTCACAGACCACTTACACCAGTGACATGCGAGAACTACTGTTTCCTGGTTTAATTAAATTGTAACTTATACTTACATCTTTGGCAGAGGAGCCTGAGACCTCGATCCATGTTTTGGAGAAGAAGGCACACGAGCCCAGCATGAACACTATGTATACAACGGCATGGACAGGGTCTTCTAACACGGAGCCAAAAGATTCTGGAGGGGACAGGTAATAGCAAAGGCCACCGACTGGATAAGCTCGCGCTGGACCCCCAGAAGATGTATCCTGGGAAGAATACACAGGAAGCTTGTGAGTGCCGTTTCATTATACCTTAGCATAAGGACAAAAGAAGTTCTGAGCTGATGAAAAGGAACACAATTTTGCTCAAGTGTCTACAGCGCCATTTTCTTACTGAAAAGAGAATTTAATGCGCTGAATTTGTAAAAGGCATGGTTAGGAAATATCTTTGGGTAAAATGTTTGGTCACAAGGAAGACACATGGATGCACACCACTGTAACTAGCTACAGCATTAAAACGCATTTCTTCAAGCAGCCATACTTACAGACCAGGTGCCCAGCAGGCTGACCAGCAGGTTGCCACTGAAGCGGGCTGACAACATCTGGGAGATGACGTATAGGTTGGACACCAGGGCGGACTGCAGGATGATGGGGATGTTGGAGGTGTAGAAAAGCTTGATAGGGTAGGTGTTGTACTGGCCTCGGTAACGAGCCGACTTGATGGGCAGGTCCACTCGGAAGCCCTGAGAAGCCAAACAAAGCAGAGCACCCTCACTGCCTCATTCCAGTGTCTGCACAGACACAGCCCAGCTGGGGATGGCTGGACCTACATTGGTTCCAGGCTCGCATGCCCTTTCCTCACCCATCACTGCACTTAGGGCCACTTTAACTGAGGGTTCCCAGAAAGATAGGCTTAAAAAATGCACCAAAGCCCAGTACAGTGGAATAATCCCATTTTTGTCAAAAACAAACAAACAAATAAACAGACAAGCAACCCGAGGCCCATCACATTAAATCTGCATCAATGTGGGCCATAAAAGAGCCTGAAGGACACGTGCCCAGCAAGTCCTAACAGTGGTCTCTTTGGGGGTTACCTCTCCTGTGCTCTTACAGTGGCCTCAAGACAAGGCCACCATGGCCTCCACCTCACACCCCAGAGCAGCCTTTTCCGATGCTTTAAATCATAAACAGAAAAGCTAAGCTTTTCTATGAATACAGCCTCTCCCTCTGAAACCCTTGGAGAATAGAAAGGCTTTCTTTTATATTATTTTTACAAACTCCAAGTGCCTAGAACAGGATTCAGTATAAAATATATAAAATAAAATAAAAATTTAATGACCTAACTCCAAATACCCACACCAAGCTTATGGTGCACTAAAGCTTATTAATTAGGCATCTGATTAAGTCTCAGCTGAAGGAACAGACTGGTCCTCAGAAAAAGCACTTGGTGGTATAATGACCTTCCTATAAGCACTAAGCTGTCTTTTCCATTGCCATCCCTTCTTTCAATAATTATCAGAATGGCTGATGAAAAAATATAAAGACTAATCCAACTACCGAAGAGCAACTGACAGCTCAGGTCTCTTACTCACAGGCAAGTGGCACAGACTAATAATTTGAAAGGTAAGAGCTCTCAAGAGGGCCTTTTCTAGAATGACACTACCTACATATACTCTATAAACTCTGGGTAAGATGGCGATGAAGCTTAGAGCTTGATGACTTTTCACTTCTCTTGAACTAGGAACTTAAAGATATATCTTCTTTATCTGTTGCTGCGCCCAAACCAAAGGAGCATAATCTCAGAAATGTTGCATCTGCCTCAGTCCTGTCTAGTTCAGGCAGGTCCCCATGACTCGATGGAACACACTTGCCCAGCTCACATGGAAACCTCTCCTTTCAGATGCCATCCCATCACTTCAATACTACACAGTGATATACACCACCCTGGGTGCGGGTGAGGGCGCACACACCAAGACATTCCAAAACTTAAACCGGACCATCAGGTCTCCCTGTGGTGGGTCTGGACGCACCTGGAAATAGATGACCACTGCAAAGACAAAGATGGTGGCAATCAGATTCATGAGATTGGGGAGGTTCTGGCGGTAGAAGGCCTCTCGAAGGGCTCGGACCTTGTCAGTGCGTGTGGCCAGCAGATGAAACAGTGCAATGATGGCACCTTCAAATTCCATCCCTGTCGGTAAAGGAGGGGACACACGTGGTAAGGAGACAAACAGCTTCTTAGAGAGGAAAACAGAATTAGTTTTGAGATCCATGGTGCCTGTTCCTATAACCACAGGGGTACAGCGGCATTTTCTCCTCCCTCATTTCTATTTCTCCAGTAGAGATTTCAACCTGCAGAAAGGGGCTAGTCTACCCTTTTGAGTTCTCACTTGGTTGGCACGTGAGTCAATGGCCACCAGATGTGTGGAATGATGATCAATTATAAAACCGCCAAAGCAGGACCGGCTGAACTCCAGCTGAAGAGGTCCTACACTGAAGAGTGGCTCGGAGCTGCCCATTCATTTCCCTGGAAAACCCCAGGCAGTAGAGCATCCCCAGCTTTGAAGTGCAGGCTGCCTCTGACAAGGGGGAATAGAGGACGGGGGACAGGCTTGACTTCTCTGCTCCTTACACTGATGATCAAGCAGAAAGGACAACATGCATGCCCACCACACAGCCTGATCCAGTCAGTACACACCGCATAGGAAAGGGTGCTGAAAGAGCCAGGAAGCAGAACAGCTTACCGAGGGACTGAAGGAATCAAGAGCAAGAATGGGTACATGTCCCGAGGATTAGGCAGCAGACCCAAGTGAGGGGGAGTTGGGGAGCTGGGCATTAGTAAGGCTTAAGAAAGCTTATAAAATTCAAGAAACTTACTGAAGTTAAACCCCCAGCTAAAGTAAGAAGCAGGAGCACTGTATTAGTCTATGTTCTCCGAGGACAGCGTAACTCTCCCACAATGAAAGTCTGGCCTCCTGCAGGGAGCCAGTGCTATGTCCAGAGCTGTGCTCTGTGGGCAGGTGGGAGGTCCTGATATCAGTACTGTGACGGGACCTGCATACTGGCCCTTGAGGGCACTTTCCTCATGTTTCTAACACATGATGGTGGGACCACCTGCTGCTTCTCCTGCTGGCTATTCCTGGACCATTTCATGCTATTTCTCATTTCATCCTGGCAACCGAGGCTGGGAGATAGAGGGATTTGCCCCAAACCACTTATCTACTCTTAACAGGAACAGCCAGGAGGTGAACGCCAAGTTCAGGTCTCTTACACAAAGTTGCTTCTTGCATGACCAAGTGTGTTGGTTGGTTCAGTGATTTCATTTTTAGAAACGTATTCACTTGAAAGCAACTGCCAAAATACAGAAACATGAATGCATGAGGCTGTTCACTGTTTCTGTTGCAGTAACAACCCAAACTGGAAATGACCTACATGTCCATCAGAAGACTGCTTCAATAAATGCTGCTCATCCTTGCCAAGAAGTCCACACTTTGCTAGAAAAAAGAGGCAGGATTCCGTACTCTGGCAAGGTAAACATGTGTGAAATACTCTGACGTGGAATATGTAAGTTATGTATCATTAGGAGCAGAAGCCTGTGTTTAAAAATGCACACAGAAGAATCAGGAGAAATGTACCTAAAACGGAGCTGCTTCTTCTCTGGAACGGGAACTTTGGTCTTCTGCTTTGCACATGTCCATACTTTTCACCGACCCCTGTCCCTCGGAGATCCCAGGGCGCTTACCTCGGCCGGTGTTGACAGTGGTGGGGCTGAATGCTTTCCACACGATGGTCTCACAGATGTTAGTGGCAATAAAGAGGGAGATTCCAGAGCCCAGGCCATACCCTTTTTGCAGAAGTTCATCCAAAAGTAGGACAATTAAGCCAGCAACAAAGAGCTGTAAATTAAAAAATGAAAGTAAAGAAACCCAAATAGACTGCATTCCTACAGGCGTGGCTCTTTCCTCCCCTAGCAAGGGGCTTCTCTGATATAAATGCTGAAGGCTGAGGAGACAACAGACAGCGGGGCTTTCCTCTGTTGAGTTTAAAGAGGCCAACGCAGGTGCTCTGGCTCCTTCTCCATAGAGTTTATTTTATGCAGGTTCAGGGCTGCTATTTGGGAAGTCTGAGTGAGTGTGAGGAGCTACTCAGAAGGGGAGAATGTCAGCATAACAATTACCTGAATGGTGATTAACAGGCAGATTCCAGCACCCATTTCAGAAGGGTCCCCATACATTCCCGTCATCACATACACAATAGACTGGCCAATGGTAATGATCATGCCAAATACTAGAAATCAAAAGAAAACTATGTTCTCAAAGTGGGATATTACACAGTCATAGAGGAAACAGTTATTGAACACTTACTCTGTACAAAGCACGAAGAACAAAGATGAATAATACTGATATTGCCACCCTGGCTGGTGTGGCTCAGTTGGTTGAGTGTTGTCCTGAGCACTGTAAGGTTGCCAGTCCAATTCTCAGTCAGGGCACATGCCCAGGTTTTGGGTTCAATCCCCAGTCAGGGTGCATGGGGGAAGCAACAGATTGATGTTTCTCTCTCACATCAATGTTTCTTTCTCTCAAATCAATAAAAACATCTATTTTTATATGTATACTGATACTGCCTCAAGGAGCCTGGTCCAAGAAACACCCAACAGTTACACTGTCAAAGCATACAATAACTCAAATACCTATTAACAGAAGCAGGTGAGCTCCTTAATTTCACTTCCTAAATTCACTTTCCTTCAGTGACGGGAAGAGGAAGAATTGGAACATGACAAATCTGTTCTGTGGAAGACAAATCAAGGAGAAAAATCTACTAAAGACAGTATGCTGAGGCATACTATTTGGTGATGTCACTGCCCCACAGCATCCACATTTAGATCAGGTTGCTTGGGTTGTAGAGAGCTGCTGAGTTGAACTACATGCCTGGGCCACCTCTGCAGGCTTATCATCCAGGTCTGAGTCCAGAACAAGGATGATTAACTCTGGGATAAAGGGGTTCCCAGTTTGTATGTAACGTATGTGGTTTTTTTCCTTAACGAAAAACCTCACGATGCCATCAGTAACTTAGTCACTTGTCCCATTTCCTCTGCCACAAAGCTCTCTTGGCCTAATAGAAGCTTTGTGTAGACTATCTGCGTGTCTAATACTTCATTGTTAGGCAAAATGGAATCAACACATTTTTAATGGTTCCACATTACTGGATGAATCTCTAAGTAAGAGCATGGGTTTCAAGATAAGCTTTTCTGGTTAGTTTGTCAAACATAATTAGTAAAATAAAATTGTGCTCCAGAGTACCCATCATATATAATTCTCATTTGACTTTTAAAGAACTGCTCAATGAAACTGAATTCTCTAAGCAGAAGAAATTTTAAAAAATTGTCAAGCCCAAAGAAAAAATAGACAATCTGTGCTTAAAAATAATTCATGTATACATTTTAAAATTCTAATTTATGTCTAAAACTGACAAGTTTAAATTAGATTGTTTTTTTGTTTCATTATTTAACCTACTAAGTTAAAAAGATTTCTTCTGGTGTGGAAGAACATATGGCTGGATAGAAAACTGTAAATATCACTTTGATGACTGGTCATTGTTACTAGTGACACTTATTTGCTATGAAGTAACTATTGTTATTCCCATTTTTTCCAGATGAAGAAACTGAGATGTGAAAGCTGTCATAGCTGACACCTAACTCTGTCCAAAAGTCATACAGCTAGGAAATAGTAGAACGGGGTTGGGAGAGTCAACTTTCCTGAGTTGAATCTTTTTAAACTCCCAGAAGAAAAACAATACCTGCCAAATACCTGCCAGGCACTGAGAGATGTTTACAAACATTATTCCACTGAATTCCTACAATAACTCTGAGGTACACATCATCTTCTCCTAAGTGGTAAGGACATCGGCTGGTGGAGGGAGACCGCCAAGCCCTGCTCCTCCCACTCAATTGTGCAGCCTTGGGGCAATGGACATCCTCCCACCCTGCCTTGTCCAGCCCATCCAAGTACCTTGCACCATGGCTCTTCCAGATGTGCTTTCTGTCTTTTGTTAGGGATTATAAATCTATATACTATTAATAAGAAAGAAACTGACAATGTAGTATGAAGTTTACATTTAAACAAAGTTTTCACAAACACTTAACAGATGTCTAAAAAGATTTACAATGGAGTTCTAGATGCAGGTCTAGATAATGTCAAGAACTGATAGAGCTCATGAGTCCAGACAGCATTTTGGGTATTAGTTAATTCTTAGGATTAAAAAAGAATTATTTTGTTTTGTGCTCTAAAGTGAACCACTGTCCCAGTATGAAAGTTTAATCTTCTCCTGAGACCAGGACTTTTGAAATAATCCAACTATTAAAATGATTTGATGAATTTGTGCTCAGTGACTGAACGCTGCCACTAATGGTTTCCTAGTTCAACGTTAAAAAACAGAGAGGCACTCTGGCCGGGTAGCTCAGTTGGTTAGAGTGTCACCCCGATATGTCAAGATTGTGGGTTCGATCCCTGGTCAGGGCATATTCAAGAAGCAACCAATGAATGAATAAATAAGTGGAACAAATCGATGTTTCTCTTTCTCTCTCTCTTTCCCTGCTCCCTCCCTAAAATCAATAAGAAAAAACCCCCAAAAAAACAAACACCTCTTATGCTACCTTCTTCCCCTCCCCAAATACCTCAGCCAAGTGGTTTTGATGGATAAGCTAATATTTGTAACTTCATAATTAGAAAAGAAAGGGTCTTCTTGTAAATTTCAAGAATTAGCACCTCTAAGAAAGAATAATCTATGTATATGCTCCAATGAAAGACTTTCCCTTCTCAGCCAGTTTCCATCCCCAAAATGGCAGCTTTGGTAACTTATCAACTGGTTTAGTTCTTTGTTGGGAACACCTTGGCTTGTAAGATTTTTCCCTTCATAGGAGGCCCTTTGCTTTTCTCCCCAAAGTGCAGAATGGGTTGCCTTGAAACACTTATCCTCCTTCCCCTCCACTGGGATGGGTGTGCAAACTGTATGGCATGGAACAGCTTTAAAGCACTGGGCTGCTGTAGGGCACAGAAACTAGACTGGCTCTTCAAAGGACATCTTCTCAAGCCACCTCTACAGCTTCAAGACAAGTAGAACTCCTTCCCCTCCCCACCTAAAACCCACAGTCAGATGTGACAGGGGCTGGCACCAGCAGAGTTTTTTGTCATCATCTTCTGAGGGGTAGGAATGCCACATCAGCATAGAAGGATATGACAACCTGGGGGCACTAGACAGTGGCTTCTTTGGCAGGGACCGGGTCAGCCTCATCAAACATGAGTTCTCCACTGGATTCTGCAGCTCTAATAAATAGGCTCCGGCTCCAAACCCCAGGCAAAGCCTCGGGGCTTTTGACTCGTCTTTCTTCCATTTGTTCTCCTCTCCCTTAGCTTCACAATCAGAGTTAGCCTCCCTCTGACTTCTCTGTCTCATATGCTGTTTTCTGTGACTATAGAAACTCAGCTGTGAGGTTGGAGCAATCCAGTTCTCTTCTGGCTCCCATGCGTTGCCTTCGTCTGAGAACCCCTTCCACTCTAGCAGGTACCCCACCTTTGCCATTACCTCTCAACGGGTGAGCACTTTGCCCACTATAGTCCTCTTCCTTCTCTTCTAGCACCTCCTTCACTTTCTTCTTGTTTTGTTTCCCCCCCATAGAGCCCACCAGTACTCTGGCTTAAAGGGTGACACACTGCTCAGAGCAGTGCCCAGAAGCACAAGAGGAATTGGGCCACACTACCGGCACATAGTGCTGGGCAGCTGGAGGAGTGGTGCCCAGGAAAACAACAGGCCAGGTGGCCTAGGTTGAGCCCCTCACTGAAGCAGCGAATCACAGGCCCCAGCCAATGGCCCGGCCCGAGAAGTGCTTTCTTGCTAACACAAGCCACGGAGCACCTGCAGGGTTGGTGAGCCAAGGAAGTTACACTGTCCAAAGGAAAAACTGTTTTGATGTCCCAAACTTTATAGCAAATTCAAATTCTCCACTATAGACATTTGAACATCACTAAAAATCTCACTTACACTTTTGGGCTCCATTAAAGAGGGCTCTGTCTTTTGGGGTGTCACCAACTTCAATTATTTTGGCGCCAGCCAAGAGCTGCATGATGAGGCCGGAGGTGACAATGGGAGAGATACCCAGCTCCATCAATGTGCCTGAGGACAGGGGAGGCAAAACACAGCCCATATTAGCTTGGAAAAGCAACACTTTATTAAGAAAATGAATGAGTAAAATCTGACTGTGTACCCTTACACAAAACTAGTGTGCTTCAGTTTGCTAGCAGCATTTAACTTAGAGAATGACCCCAAAATATCAACAATTACAGTATAATTCAATTCATTCCATTCAGTTGGCCAGATCACATCTTATTGTTTCAGAAGTCACATGGCTTTTAAATAGATAGTTGCATTAAATTCACCATAAACAGATTCATTCTGGTTTTACAGAGATAAGAAGGTTTGTCTCTTTATCAGTTAATAAAAAGGATAACATTCAAATAATTCCCAAGTCTGAAAAGGAAGCCTATACAAGTGTATCTAGTTGTGAATAAACTTCTACTTTCATTACGCTAAAATACTTCCAACTGATTTTATTTGAACTATATTAATTTAAAAAATGGTTAATCAAAAGTGGTACTGACATAAATGTTCAAAATCCCCCCCTAAGAATTAGAGTGTACAAAATACTGTTACATATTTTGATACAGATAGCAATGTAACCTATAGATATGACAAAGATGCAGCTGAGAAACAAATACATATTCTAAAGGTTATCAAAACACAAGAAAGACAGGTAGAAATATCATTATTTCAGTTGTTTAAAAAACATTCTAGTTTTTCCTATTCTCTACGACAGGTGTCCTCAAACTACGGCCTGCAGGCCACATGCGGGTGTTTTTGCCGTTTTGTTTTTTTACTTCAAAATAAGATATGTGCAGTGTGCATAGGAATTTGTTCACATAGTTTTTTTTTAAACTATAGTCCGGCCCTCCAACGGTCTGAGGGACAGTGAAATGGCCCCGTTTAAAAAGTTTGAGGACCCCTGCTCTACAACATACTCAATCTTGTTATTACAGGTTTTATACTGCATTCATATGCAATTCTGAATATGATGACATGCCTCGATGCTGAATTTGGCATTTACTAAGGCTATTCAGCACAGCACACTGACATTCTTCCCAAACACTCTCTGAGCTCCACATAAAGCCAAAGCCTGTAATTTAACTAAAAAAGGTCAGTCAAGCCACATTGTACAGAAAGAGGTGCAGAGAGTCAGAGTTCTACCTCTATTAGAGGCGAGGATCACTCTTATCCAATAGAAAGGGTCGGCAGAATCTGACGACATGATGCCAAACAGGGGGATCTGGAAACAAGCACAGAGAAAAGGCGTCAGCACACTCGTCTCCAGCCCTCTCTGACCCCCACCTCGATACAGGAACGGGAAATCTGGCTTACCTGGCAGCACACCAAGAAAATAAAGAGCGTAATAGCGGTCCATAGCACTTTCTCCTTAAACTGAATCTATGTAGAAGAGAAAGAAATAAGGCAAGAAGTTACTTTCAGAAGCAAATTAATAGAAATCAACTCAGATTAGACCCCGTTTTCTGTTCATCAGAAAGGTAAGCCTTGCCCTAACCGGTTTGGCTCAGTGGATAGAGCGTCGGCCTGTGGACTGAATGGTCTCAGGTTCGATTCCGGTCAAGGGCATGTTCCTTAGTTGTGGGCACATCCCCAATAGGGGGTGTGCAGGAGGCAGCTGATCGATATTTCTCTTACATCGCTGTTTCTAACTCTCTATCCCTCTCCCTTCCTCTCTGTAAAAAAATCAATAAAATATATATATATATATAAAAAAAAAAGTTAAGCCTTATACACCAAAACATGTACCAAACATTCATGTCAAAATATAAGTACATGTACTGCAGGCTTTCTATATGCAAGGACCTTCATATGCATCATCTCAGTGGACCCTTGCACTACATAGCTCCTATTTTTATTTAACAATGAGGAAACTGAGTTTTAGAAAGGCTGAAGTGAGTTCGAGTCCAATGCATGTGCTCTTAATATCAGTCTCTGGTACTAAGAAGTATAGTGGGAATTCTTCTGGGTCTTCTGCTTCTAAAACTCAGTGTCTTTGTTAGTACTTGATGCTTACACTGCAAGAATAGCTATAAAAGGCTTAAAAACACAGTAATATTGTGCAGAATATGGATCTTTATGTGGAAATGCCTTGTGAGTGACAGTATTAAGTGAACAAAACTTGTTCTTTGAAATGATTCTTTTTTTAATCCTCACATGAGGATATGTTTCCATTAATTCCTAGAGAGAGAGGAAAGGAGGGAGGGAAGAAGGAAGGGAAGGAAGAGAAGGAAGAGAGAGAGACAGAGAGAGAGACAGACAGACAGACAGAAGTGGGAGAGAAATATCAGTCGGTTGGGTCGGGTCAGTTGCCTCCCATATGTTCCCTGACCAGGATCTAATCTGAAACCTTTTGGTGAATGGGACAACACTCCAACCAATTGAGCCACCTGGCCAGGGCTGAAATGATCTTTTATGGGAAAAACGAGTACACAATTTTTATAAGACTCCTTATTTGTTAATAAACAAGTCTTTCCAGGATGCAGCCAAATTTAACAGGAACACATCAAAAGCTGTTTATTCAAGTCTTGTCTACTCTACCTTTTAAACAGCTCCTAAATCTATCCTTACCTCCTAGCCCATTCCCATAGATCACTCTCTATTGTAAAAGCCTCTAAACCACTCCAATCCTCTACCCTGCTTTCAAGGCAAGTTTCTAATGTCTGGCTCCTATTGCTTCCCACCTACCCTTTGTGTTCCAACCTGCTTGTCTTCATTGCCTTTGCACATTACACATTCTTTATGCCTGAAATTCCTCTCCCTCGCTTCAAGAAAACTTCTATTCTTCCTGCAAAACCACCATCAGAAATCACATCTTCCAGAGTTAACCCCTTTTGAAGCCACTGCTATATCTTGCACATATTTTCACTGCTCCGTCTATCACACTTACTAGTAAGCTACAAGGCCAATCAATGTCACACAGCTAGTAAGAGGTTGTGGGAAGGGTGGGTCCTAGGTTTGCCTGCCTCCAGAGCCATGCCCTTTCTACCATGCTGGGGGGGGGGGGGGGGGGAGGGCTTTGCATATTAGTCCACCAAAGGCAATACATATGTGGGGCATTTATACAAAACAAACAAAGACCACACACAAAAAAGAAAAGACACTCCAAGAACCCAAGTGTCCATGTTGATGTCAAGTACATATATGTGAATGCATGAACAACAGTCTGAAAAGAATGTGAAGACAAAATATACTCCTATTCTTTAAGAACCCAATGACAGCTTTGCTTACATTGGCAACACTCACTATCTTGGCCTGTAGCTATCCATTTAGCAGCAGAAATTCTGACAAAGATGCAATATAAATCTACACTTCTATTTTTTCACGTTTTAGTGCACCTGCTATAAAAAGCAGGCTCACAAAATGCCTTTACTCTCAGGTGATTTGGCAGCCTACATAAAAAGTTTTCGTACAGAATAAAGCGACTACTTTTAGCTCCTTTTAGCAGCTGGCTACAAAGAGCATCTCCTAGAAAAACCCAACTGCATCTGCTCCTGTTGGAGGTGAAGAGGGAAGGGTGACCCAACCTGAGTATCCTAGGGCTTGAGGCCTTACTCATTCACTGCCAGGGTCAATTTTGGGGACAGGGCAAACTCGAGGCTTTGCTCACTGGAGTAACATCCACAAAGGATGCTCTGAATGAAGCACGATGGTTTGGGTGGAAATTCCCACACAAGGAGGTCACCTTTCGACAAAACTCAGGAGTACATACAACTATACTCTAGGGGGGAAGAGAAGGGAGAGAGTTTCCATTGGCGTGTTGAAGCCATATTTAATTGTACTGTAAACTTCAAGCATCCAGAGTTTCACAAAGCCTCCTTTGACAGCGATTTGGGGACTTACCTTTCTCTCGGGCTTCTGAATTTCCGGCAAGATGACACAGAAGGGTTTGATGACTTCCAGAAACTTGACTTTGATGGAAAAAACGAAAGAATTAGGGCTCAGAGAACCTTTCGCGCTACCCGGGTAAGCCTTCCGCCCAGCTTGTGTTGAGGCAGGGGGTAGGGGGCAGGGGAGCAGACCGAGTACCAGAACTCATGGGAATCCCGAGGGCCTGGGATCCGGGCAGGCCTGGTGGGCGGGCACCTGCCCGGACCGGTGAGGGGAAAGGGGGACTGTGTTCCATCCCGGCGCAACCGGGGCTGCCCCCAGGGACTCACTCGCCATGGCGGCGGCTGCTCGGACTCCGGGTCCCACTTAGGCTCCACTCCGCTCCGCGCGAGGCGACGCTGCCCGCGGCTCAGCCAGCAACCGGGTGCAGCACCTCCGCCGAGAGACACGTCAGTGATAGCACAGGGATGAGTGGGGCGGGGCGGAGCCGGGACCGGGTGCAGCCCGTAGGCCGCTTCCGCTTCCTGCCACGCGCTGAGAGCTGGCCCACGCGCCGCGCCGCCTCCGCGGAGACTTCAACTCCCAGCATGCAGCGGGGCCCTCGGAGCCTCTCCGGAAGAGGATGCTCAGCCGGCGGGGTGGGGCCGCGAAGAGCGGCGCGGGGCACGCCGGGACTGGGAGTGTGTGGCTGAACGGACTTGGTTACGCGAGAGCGCGTCGGGGAAGGAAGGACTGGTCGCATCTCAGGAGACTGAAGCGGTGCTGGTTGGTGGAAGGACTGAGGCCAATGGTAGACGTTTCCTGCGCCCACGGCTCTGCGAGCGAGGCGGAGTCCGGGTCACTTCTTTGCTTTTCACAGCTTTTACAACTTTTGAATTAGTGAATAGACTGTAAGCTCCTTTGAGCAGACTGTGTCCCAGCGCTAACCAGTTCTGGCACCTAGCAGGTGCTCGGCACGTCGGCCGACACCCTCGTTAGCAGAGTTATTTAGCGAACTCCGAGGCCTGTCCTGGACGCCAGAAATGACTTCTGCCCAGCCCCTGCCATCTGGGGTCGAATAGGATGAGTGCACGGAGAGACAGACGGTCAGAGAAGGGCGGGGGCAGCTAAGGAAACGGTCTGGTCTACTAGACTCTCGATTCCAATAATTACAGGCTGTTGTTGTTCCTTGTGATTAAGCCCCTGGGAGATCCAGGAAGATCTTGAGTAGTTCAGTTGCTTCTTGCCAGACGCAGACGGATTCCAGCGAGAAGAAAGGAAGGAGGGTGCTCCAGGTCGAGGAAACCTTTGTGAGGAAGACTCGGTGTGACTGCTTAAGATCTATGGGGAAAGAAGCCCTGTGTGGCCATGTGAAGGAAAATAGTAAGATTTAGTGTTCGTGGACCAATGGGTAGGTCAGAGGATGCTAGATGGGAAGTTTGGATTTATTTTCGATGCATCTATAATCAAGGGTAACATGAAAATTAAAAGAGACTACTGTGAGCACTACCTGAGGGGGTGGTGGGCGCTACTGGCTGGGGTTTAGTGAAGATTTTATGGAGCTAAATCCTGACCTGGACCAGCAGAAGTTGGAGGAACAGATGTGACAAGATGCTTTATTTTGGCAGTAATAATTTAGGGGTTGCTTTATCTATTTTTCCCTTTCCTCCCATTTTTAGCAGGTAGCCAGGATTTGTCAATCACTTTTCAGGATTTTTGTAGGACAGGAAGTCTTTTTTTTTTTTTTAAGGTTTAACAGATCTTTCTTCTTTTTTTTTTCTGTTTTCCTTTTTTAAATTTATTGGGGTGACATTAGTTAATAAGATATAGGTCTTAAGTTACATTTCCATGATACATGATCTGTATATTGCATTGTGTGCCCACCACTCAAAGTCAGATCATCTTCCATCACCATATATTTGCCCCTCTTTACTAACCCCCCTTCCCATTCCCCTCTAGAAACCATCATACCGTGGAAGTCTTTTTTTCAAAGCCTAATCCAGGGATGCGGAAAATTCAAATTACTATAGAAGGCAGGTCGGTAACTTCAATCAGTAAAGGGCTTGGATGTGACATCACTTGATACGCATCCCCCACACTAAAAATTAAGCATGGACTACTCTTCTAGAGTTGCTTCTGAAATGCAGCCCCATCTTTCCATTCAGGACCCATTGATGATCTGGAGTTTTGACCAGAAGCTAAAACGGGCAGTCCTTGGGTTAAATTCAGTAGATAGACCAGAGCTGATGTCTATACACCCTGCACCATATTGATGGTGAAAATATTGAAATACTTCATGGTAAACAGTCTCATAGTACTTGTGCTATATGTTACAATTAGTTAATATAAATGTTTAATAGAAACTCACTGGTTTGTACTAACAGTTTTAGGATGTAGTACCATAGAAAATGGGCATTCTGTTGTAGTGACATTTGAGAAACACTGATGACATAGTTTGGCCTGTGTTACCGAAGGGACTGTGGCTAACAAAACACAAGTTGCTTTAGGAGAATCACTAGCTTACAATAATTTTGTTAGCACATTGGAAGAAATTAAAGTTTCATACATTAAATATTTGAAAACTTAAAACTCCCAAAAATGTTATCAAAGTGAGAATAAAGCAATAAAAAAAAACTTAGAAGGTACTATTGGAATTTTTAGCACTGTATAATCTTACCTTATAATAGAGAAACATGCAAATTGACCGCACCTCCGCTATGCCCACGATTGGGCCGGCAGGAGGCTGGGGGCGGGACTCCGGGTGGCATATCCGCTGTTGAGAAGTTCAAGATGGCGGTGCCAAGTGGCCGGGCCCATGCCACCGGCTCCCGGGGGGTGCCTGGGGCCATCGGCACCCCGGGGGGGCATGGCCGGACCCCTGCCGCCGGCTCCCGGGGTGCCTGGGGCAATCGGCACCCTGGGGGGGCGTGGCCGGGCCCATCGGCACCCCGGGGGGGCGTGGCCGGGCCCATGCCGCTGCTCCCGGGGGGTGCCTGGGGCGATCGGACACCTAGGGGGGCGTGTCCGGGCCCCTCCCGCCCCTCCCGGGGGTCCTGGGGTTGATCGTCCACCTGGGAGGGCGTGGCCCTGCCCCTCCTGCCCCTCCCGGGGGTCCCGGGGGGCGATCGGCCACCCGGGGGGGCGTGTCCGGGCCCCTCCCGGGGGTCCCGGGGTTGATCGTCCACCTGGGGGGGGCGTGGCCCGGCCCCTCCCGCCCCTCCTGGGGGTCCCAGGGGCCGAGGCTTTCCCGGCCTTGGGCACCAGCGGGGAGCCTGCACCGATCGCAGGAAACCACTGGGGGTCGGCTCCTGCGATCCTTAGCAAGGATGTTGGGTGCCGCCCAGGGCCAAGCCCCGACCCTGAAAAAGGCAGAAGGCGGTGGCCACAGCCAAGGCCTGAGTCCCTGGTGCCAGCAGAAAACTGGTGCAGGCAGCCAGGTGAATGAAGGTCTATTGCACGAATCTTCGTGCAAACGGGCTACTAGTAAAATATAATTAAGCATTTCACAAAAATATTTACTAGAACTTTTAAAGGAATAATATTGATATGGACATGGACAAAACATAGGTGTACCACAATGAGAAAACAACTGTGGGAAACATAATCAAGGCAATACATTTTAAATCATCCTCAACGAAGTTTCATTTGTTTCACATAAAAGTGTTTTTATATTTTGCTTACTCTTACCATTTGTAACAGCATGAATGGACCTAGAGGGTATTCTGCTAAGTGAAATAAGTCAGAGAAAGACCAATATCAGATGATTTCACTTATATGTGGAATCTAAAGAACAATATGAATGAATAAACAAGACAGAAACAGGCTCTTAGCTACAGAGAACAGACTAATGGTTGACAGAGGGGAGGGGACTTGGGGGACTGGGTGAACAAGGTGAAGGGATTAATTAGTAATTACAAAATAGTTATGGGGATATAAAGTACAGCTTAGGGAATATAGCCAATAATATTGTCATAACTAGGTATGGTGCCAGGTGGTTACTGGAAATAGTGAGGGAAGAAGCACATTGTAAAGTATGTGATTGTCTAACCACTGTGCTGTACACCTGAAATGAATTTAAAATAATATTGAATGTAAACTGTACAAAATTTTTATTTTTAACAAAATAAAAAATATTTAATGAAAAATAAATTGCTTAAAATACAAATGTCAAGATTTTGAAGAAACTGTTTTTTGTTGAGCTTATGGCACTTAGAACCACATTGAATACAATGTATTGAACTTTAGTTGGAGGGCCAAAAATATTATATTTCATTGAAAAGTATTTCCACAATATTGTCATTGAGATATTTTACAACAGTTTTTAAAAAGTTATTGGATTTTGTACAAAAAATGCCATTGTAATGCTAGAAAGAATCTGGAGTTTTAGCCAAAAGTTTGGGAAAAAAATTGAATGTTTGAATTTGGCACTAAGTTATCAAATTTAATTTTAGATAAAGCAATATAAGATCTGTCAAGTAATTAATATTTTTCTCAATAAACTATTTATTGTCACATATCAAATAATCAAGTTAGTCCTGGCTGGTGTGGCTCAGTTGGATTTAATTTCCAGTCAGGGCACATACCCAGGTTGCGGGTTTGATCCTTGGTTGGGGCATTTAAGGGAGGCAATTGATTGATGTTTCTTTCTCTCCATCTCACTTCCTCTCTCTAAAATCAGTGGAAATGGCCTTGGGTGAGGATTTAAAAAAAAAAAATCCAGTAATGAAAAGTGATCTTTGATGGACAGCTTGAAGTGCTGGAGCTGCAAAAGCAGTTTGGGCCCTAGCAGGTTTGCTCAGTGGTTAGATCGTCGGCCCACGGACTGAAGGGTTGAGGGTTTAATTCCATCAAGGGCACGTACCCCTGATGTGTGTGTGTGTGTGGGGGGGGGGGGAGGTGAGAGAGAGAAAGGGGGTAGGGGAGAATTGTCAGTTTGATTTTAAACATACAGAATTTGGTTTGCTAGCAATTGGTCAGGCAGGAGAGATCTCATAAGCAGACCTGGTGCTTAGAGATGAGTTAGGCTTAGAAGAGTGTGAAGTTATCGTCTATAAGAGTAGATGTGATTTCCAAGGGAGAAAATATAGAAAGAAACCAGGTTTAGGGGAAGACCCTGGGAGTGAGGGAGTCACCCATGTTTAAGGGTGAGAAGGAGGAGATGCAGTCAGGAAACAGGACACTCAGTGGTTCAAGAAGTAGATGGTTGCCTGGCTGGCATGGCTCAGTGGTTGAGCATTGACCTACGAACCAGGAGGTCACAGTTTGATTCCCCGTCAGGGCATATGCCTCGTTTCGGGCTTGATCCCCAGTGTGGGGCTTGCGGGAGGTAGCCAATCAATGATTCTCTCTCATCATAGCTATTGCTATCACTCCCTCTCCCTTCCTCTCTGAAATCAATAAAAAAAAA
This sequence comes from Cnephaeus nilssonii, assembly GCF_951640355.1. Taxonomy (NCBI): domain Eukaryota; kingdom Metazoa; phylum Chordata; class Mammalia; order Chiroptera; family Vespertilionidae; genus Cnephaeus; species Cnephaeus nilssonii. Next base: position 65,838,604 of record NC_137082.1, on the reverse strand, counting down.
TTTTTTTTAAAGAAGTAGATGGTTGAATTAAGTAGATTATTCCTTTGGTAAGCTTTGTGGCATACTGGTTAGAATGAAAATTTGTATGTTGCTGCAGAAATCCCAAAAATCAATATCATAAACCAGATGAAGTTCAGGTGACAGTATATCTTATTGCTTCACTTCCCTAGGGGTGGTGCTGTGATCCACAAAATCCAGGATGGCTCATCACCATTCTTCAGTTGGGCATGCCTTTCCTTTTAATGCAGAACCTGGAAGTTAAACACATTACTTCTGCTCATGTCCCATTCATTGGCTATAACCTATTCAATGACCACACATTTGAAATGAGGCTCAGAAATATAGTTTTATTATGGAAAGTTATGTGCTGGCTAAAAATCACAATTACCCTGGAAGAAGGGAGAAGAGGGAATACGGTAAACTTCTGGGCTTGGACAAAGATGAAGAGAAAGGAGCAATGGAAATATAATTGGAGAAACCAGGCTTCATCATGGTTGTTAATATCGTTAACCTAAGAACAAAAGGCCTTTCAAAGCGAGAGGCAAACAGCATTTATTTAGATCCATAAGAATAGCTATTTGGGCACGCTGATTCAGGCGAAGCCCAAATAGTGTTCCAACTAGGAGACAAAGGCATTGGCTATTTATGAGAAGGGGAAGGGGAACAATTACTCAACAGAAGGAAGGCATTTCTATTGGTGCAGATAAATTAACAGTGATATTAATTCTAAACAATGTTTTAAATCTCCAGTCCAGTAGTTATCAGTCCACTTTTTTGTGATCTTTATAAAAAAGTTTTTTTGCAAGGTTGCTCAGGCTCAGTCCAAAGGTAAATATTTTGCCCTGTTTTAAAACATTCCAGTGGTTTGAGGTATGTCATGCAAGGCAGTTCCCCTGGCATGGCAGCTCTGGCTCCATTTTACAGTGGCTCTGTTTATATTGTTTCAATATATAGCAGATGTATGCTGAACTGGGCAGACCAGGGGACATGGTTCTCTCAGCAGATATAGGCATTCCATGTTTTTGAGGCAGAGGCTCTTCAGAAGGAAGGGAAAGAAGGTAGGAAAAGGAAGGCATGCAGGAGGAGGCCTGACTCCCAGGGAAGAATTCAGGAGGCTTTTTCCACTTTGGGGATCAGAGATCAGAGAATGCCCAAGAGACACCCAAGGCATGATTGCTTGGGTCAGCAAGCGTACCTGAGAAACAGAACTAGTAGAATATCTATCATTTATCTAGCTAGCTAGCTAGCTAGCTATCATCTAACTATTGATAGAGCAATTAGTTCAAGGAATTAGCTTGTATGATTGTGGGGTCTGGCTGGGCAAGTCTGAAATCCATAAGGTGGGCAAGCAGACTAGAAATTCTTGGATGGAGGAAGGAGGCAGTCCACAGGAAGTATTTATTCTCTCTCAGGGAAACCTCAGTTCTGCACTTAGGGCCTTCTGCTGATTGGATGAGGCTCACTTACATTATTGAAAATGATCTTTTAAAATTAAAGTAACTGACTGTAGATGTTAACTACATCTACAAAATACCTTCACAGCAGCACCTAGATGAGTGTTTGAACAACTGGGTACTCTATCCTAACATAGTTGACACATAAAACTCACTGTTATACTGCTTAACCCAAATTCCAAAAGCCTGGGCATAGGATGTTGACATCACCAGATACAAGTCTAGGAATAAGATGTTGGATCTGAGAGGTACCAAAAAGATTTCATTCTTTTTCCCTTATCTGTGTTGGAACTGCTCTTTTTAATTTTATTTTTAATGCCATTTTTTGTTACATCTTCTGATCTTTTTTGTCAAGTTAAAAAAAAGTACATAAAGTTTAATAAAACAAAATCCTTATTTTACCAAATAGAATCAACATTGCTAACAGATCACTTACAGACAAGGCTTGGTGCTTAAATGTATTTAAGGACTCCTAGTATTAATTTCTTCACTTCCCTGGATCCATCAGGATTCTCTCAATTGTACATGACAAAACAACAAAAACCCAAGCAAAACAAACTTCCCTGACTGGTGTGCTCAGTGGTTAGAGCGTTGGCCAGTGCAGCAGAGGGTCTTGGGTTTGATTTCTGGTCAAGGGCACGTACCTGGGTTGCAGGTTCAATCCCCAGCCCCAGTAAGGTGCCTGCATGAGGCAACCAATTGATGTGTCTCTCTCAAATTGATGTTTCTCTCTCTCTTCCCCCCTCCCACTCTCTAAAAAAAAAAAAATCAATGGAAAAAATATTCTGGGGTGAGGATTAAAATAAAACAAACAAACAAAAAAACACAACAGTTTGAATAGGTTTGAGAAAAAATTCTAGAATTATTTAGCTCACATAGATTTAAACAAAGATTGACCTAATTTTCTAAGGGCTTAGGAGATGTCAGACCCAATTTCTCTCCATCTATTTTCTGCTGTCTTTTGAATACAGGCTCCTCCTCAGAGTGACCTTCAAAAGTCCCAGGCTTCATAGTTTAAAGTCTAGCAGACGGAGAGCTTTTGTCCTCCACTACAGTTCTCACGAAAGTCCTGGAATTGAGTTTAATCAAATTGACTTGGTCCAAGTGTTCATTCCTGAACCATCACTGTGACCATAGGGGCCAGAACAAATTGGCCATTAGTCTCATCCAAATCATGTGGATTGAGAATGTCCCAGGGGAGGTTGTATCTATGATGGAAAATCAGGGAGCTACTTACAGAAGAAAGAATGCACCCCCCCTCCCCCCCCCCCCACACCTGTCTGCAGCTTGCCACTGTGGAAAGAGCATTGGATATAGAGTCCAACAGACTCCCATTCCCTTTCTGTTCCCATTCTGGCTCAAATATTTAATAGTCAACTTGATTTATTTAAAATATCTGAGTTTCCGTTTTTTAATCTGTCAAAGAGAGGTGATAATATGCAGTTGTGGTGAAGATTAAGTGAAATAACGCACGTGAAAGCACCTTAGGAAAATGCCTGGTCTGGAAAGTCTAATGTTTGCTAATTTCCTTTTTGTTATTAACTGAAGCTTCTTTGTAGCATCCAGAGGCAAGTTCGCCTTTCTTGCAAGAAAAAGTTACTATAAGAATACGTAATTATTATTACACTAGCTACCACTTACTGAGCGTTTCCTGTTACCACTTGTGCTGGTAGGCAGGACCGCCTGGTCTGGCTATGCAGACTGTGCTGCCCAGCTCCCCTCGGGCCAATCACACGGAATCTGATGAGGATGGCGCCACCTAGGGGTGGCAGTGCAGCAGTCCATGCGCTAATTCAATCCTCACGCTGACACTGAAGAAAGTACTATTAACCCCTTTTTACAAAGAACTTGGTAACTTGGGTTAAGGAACTTTGCCAAGCTTCTTTGAGCATCAAGTGACATGAACAAATGGAAGCCGCACACTTCGGGGACACTTTACTGTGGCATTTAGAAAGAAGTAATCTCAAGATACAGAATTACAACCTCTTTTGGTTAAGTTTATTCCCACGTATCTCCTTTGTTGTTGTTGTTGCAATGGTAAATGGGAGTTGTTTTTTTTAGTTTCTCTTTCTGAGAGTTCATTATTAGTGTGTAAAAATGCTCTGTATTTCCATTTCACCGTATCAACTTCATCAGTGGCTGACCCCCCTGGCAGCCCAGTGGCCGCCAGCCAGCTCCAGGCTGAATGCTTCTCCACTTCCTCCAGGTGGCAGGAGCTGTCCCAGAGCCCCCCTCCCCTCCCTGGTCATGTGATGCTGGGCCTAGGAGCCTGCACAGGTGGGCTCCATCCAGCCAGGCTCCCTCAACAGGGGGTGGCGGTCAATGCCTTATAACCCTTGGGCTGCAGCAGAATTCCTGAGGGAACTTGGGGTGTCTTTGGCAGTAGAGAAGCAGGGGGACATCCAAAAGGGGAGGAAATGCCAGAGGGGTGTCTTGTCTTGAAGCCGCTGGCTTCTCCAGCAAGGAGTCCTTCTCCCCTGCCGGGAGGGGTGGTGGTACCTGGGGGCAGGTGCACAGGCCCAGCTGCTTTATCTACAGCCGGTCCATTGGCTCTCCCTCAGCCCCGTGATTGGCTCTTCTCCGCAGCACATGTGGCCCAAGCCTGTGTCCTCATTCCCTCCTCTGGATAATAGGCATCAGTTGCCTTTTCTCTCATTTGAGTGAGATGTAGGGGCATGGGGTGGGGAGGAGAGGGGGTTAGGTCTATCTGCCCCTTTAAGAGAAGGCCCCAGTTGCAGCTCAGTGAGGGCCAGTGTTTTCCCCGAGGTCACGTAGCAAACTGGGCTGAGATGGAGCCATACCGCAGTGTCGTAAAGCCTTTCCCCTGACCGCTCTCCCCATCTGAGTGTGCCGTCCCCACCCTGGGACTGGCCGAGGGGCCTAGTGAAACTGGGGCATAGAGGAGATTCCGCCCAGGGTTCCCTGTCCTCCCCTCCACCACTCGTCGGTGGCATCTCTCCAAACCCCAGACCTGTCAGCCGTTCCCTGTCTTAGAGTCTGGACACCTGGGGAAGTCCACACTTGGCAGCCTGGTGCCCCAGGCGCTGGGACCGGGGCTGGCCAAACTGTCCTGCCGGGACCCCCTCCATTCTTCTCTTTGCACAATTCTGCACCCATGCAGTTCCAGAATTTGCCAACCTTTTCCTGGTCTCTCCCACCCCCCAATCCATGCCCTCCACCTCTCTGAAGACCCCCGATGCCCTCTCTGCTACACCTCTCTCCTCCTCACCATGGCCAGCTCTGTGCCCGGGACTGGTGCACGGGGCTCAGTGAGCGCTGCTGGTGACAGGGTGCCGCTGCACTACACAGAGTAAAGGCCACGGCAGGGACACTTCTGGGAAGGGTGCGAGGGCATTTCAGGTGCAGCATTAGCCTGTGCAAAGGGAGGTAGGGAAGTCACAGGAGATTCCAGAGCTCTTTTCCTCCCCGGGGTTTAATTACTGGACGGGTAAATATCTCCCGGGAGCAAGGGGAACGCTTGGTGAACGTGACCGAGGGTGATCCCTTCTGCTTTTGAATAAGCAAAGAAAGCAGCGAGTGATTTCTGAGGTTTCCCCCCTATAGTTTTGCTTTTATAAAGTGAGAAAATTTAGTCTGTCCCCTGCTTTTCAAAAGGACAAGAAACTCCTAATGTAGTGGCCCTGGGAAATAAAGGGGCAGCCGTGGGACCCCAGGGAGCCTACCTTCGTCCCTTGGGGGTGTGGGGAGAGCAGGCCTCAGGACACAGCAGGAAGCTACCGGACAGACGGCTGGGGCCATCCGATTCCTCTCACCTTCTGCCTAGCAGCCCCAGCACGAAAGGCTTCCGAACACTTCATCGTGCCTGACGCTGTGCAGGAGCTCCAGCGCCTGGTCTCACTTCACCTTCCCACCCAGGAGGTGGTGCAGGTGAGCAAATGCAGCCGCAGCAGTGAAACGCCAGGTCCAGCCCACAGTCAGGCACCAGGGAGTTGGGATCTTGGGTAAATGCTGTGTAAACAGTTGTTATGCTGTATTGTTTGGGAATAATGACAAGAAAAAAGTCTGGGAGGGTGGGGGTAAAGGGGAGAGATCAACCAAAGGACTTGTGTGCATGCATATGAGCCTAACCAGTGGTTAAGGACAACAGGGGAGTGGGGGCATGCGTGGGGAGGGGTGTGGGATGGGAATGGGGGGGGGGGGATGAGGACAAATATGTGACACCTTAATCAATAAAGAAATTAATTAAGAAAAAAAAAGTCTGTACCTGTTCAGTACAGACACATCATAGGCCTAACTACATCGTACATATCAGTATCAACATGACATTTCTTTTCCTGAATATTGATCCGCGGTTGGTTGACTCCGCGGATATGGAGGAGGGACTGTCCACTCCACTCCACTCCACTCCAGCACTGGCCGGATTATAGTTCATTTTCTAGTTCTTTTTTTTAAAAAAATATATTTTATTGATTTTTTACAGAGAGGAAGGGAGAGGGATAGAGAGCTAGAAACATCGATGAGAGAGAATCATCGATCAGCTGCCTCCTGCACACCCCCTACCAGGGATGTGCCCGCAGCCAATGTACATGCCCTTGACCGGAATCAAACCTGGGACCTTTCAGTTCGCAGACCGACGCTCTATCCATTGAGCCAAACCGGTTTCGGCTACAGTTCATTTTCTTTGTTCCTTTGTCCCACGTAGTTAGCCTCCACCTGGATTCTGCCAACAGCCTCCTCCCAGGCTGCCTGTTCCTGTTCACCCTGAGGTGTGGCCACCAACATGATCTTTACAAAGTCCCACCCTGGCTTCCACGAGTTTGCACCAGGGCCCAGCCCGCCTGGCTCAGTCTGCTGTTACAGCCCCCTGCCCAAAGCTTCTCTCCGAACCTGCACAGCGGGCCTCTTCCAGGCCCGGACCTTCGCAGGGCGGCCCCCGCACCTGGAATGCCCTTACCCTTTCTTGTTCATCCAGCAAACCCACGCCGTTGGTCACTCGCTTGTGAGAGGAGCCCCACCAAGGCCCCCTAAAGCCACGGCTTCCCTCCGGGATCCTTCCGCTGTTTGGGCCGCTTTGCTCGTACCGGACAGAGAACCACCCAACCTGTGCGAGGACTCGTGTTTAGTGTCACACACTTCTTTGACTCCTGCGGAACGCAGGCACGGCTTCACGTTAAAGGAGAATGGAGGTCACCCCGCAGGCAGGAGCCTTGCCTCGTCACTGCCCGCCCCCCTGGGATGTCACAGAGGTCTCTGAGATGGTCTCTGACTGAGGACCTGCATTTCCACTTGCCATTATCTGTGGTGGCGCCCAAACTTCCGTGTCCACATGAAGTTCTGCACAGGCTGTGCACAGGTGAATCATGGGTGGTCTTAGACATTAGGCAGAATAATGGTTTTCCCCAAATGAACATCCTAATCCATGGAACTTATAATATACAGTCCCTCCTCCATATCCGCGGATGATCAATATTCAGGAAAAGAAATGTTACGTTGTTACTGAAACGTATTATGTAGTTAGGCCTATGATGTGTCTGTACTGAACAGGTACAGACTTTTTTCTTGTCATTATACCCTAAACAATACAGCATAACAACTATTTACACAGCATTTACGCTGTATTAGGAAATGTATGTGATCTGGAGATGATCTCAAAGTAAACAAGAGGCTGTCCATAGATTATATGCAGATACTGTCTACTTTAATAAGGGACTTGAGCATCAGCAGAATTTGGTATAGGGAGGTCCTGGAACCAGTCACTGTGACAGAGGGGAATTAGGTTACTGGTCAGCCCACCTTAAGACGGAAAGGATGTCCTGAATACCTGAGTGGGCTCAGTGTAATCACAGGCTCCTTAAAAGTGGGAGAGGAGCCGGTTTTCCTCAGTGGTTAGAGCATCAGCCTGTGGACTGAAGGGTCGTGGGTTTGATTCTGGTCAAGGGTACATACCTCGTACTTCCGTCGGGCACCTGCAGGAGGCAACCAATCGATGCGTGTCTCTCTCATCGATGTTACTTTCTCTGTCTCTCCCCCTCCCTTTCACTCTCTCTAAAAAAAATCAATGGAAAAAATATCCTCAGGTGAGGATTAACAACAACAAAGTGGGAGAGGGAGTCAGAGGAGGAGTGTGACAGCAGGAGCAGGGCAGGGCAATATGATGGCTGGCTTTGAAGATGGAGGAAGGAGCCGCAAGTCAAGAAATGCCATCGGCCTCCCGAGACTGGAAAGGGCAAGGCGAGACCCTTCCCCAGAGCCTTCAGAGGAGTGCCGCCCGGCAGACACTCCAATTTCAGCTCACAGAGACCCACTTGTGAATTACAGAAGTGTAGGAATAAATGTGTGTTGTAATGAAGCCACTAAGTGTGTCAAGATTTGTTTGGCAGCAATCGGAAGCGAATGCAGGGATAATTACACTGCATTTTTGCCTGATGTGGGTTTAGACTCTAACCTCTCACAAGATGCCATGTCACTGTATTTGCACATCTCTTTTCTTCTCCACATGTGAACTCGTCGAGAGCCTGGCCTTGCATCACGTCTCTCTGCCCTGAGCAGTGCCTGGCTCAGAAGAAGCGCTCAACTGACCAGCTGACCGATGCTTTTCGATCTTCTTCTTGCACGTCTTTTCTCCGAGCAACAGCAAGATGTTCTCTAGCTTTATTCTGGGTATCCTGGTAGTGCCTAGTTCAGGGCTGAGCAGCCGTATGTGTTGAGTAGAGATAGGGAAAGGGAGAGAGAGTGACTTTTATCTGGAGCCAGGGGCTGTCAAATCCATGCCCCAGGGGACCTCTGCCCTCTCCCTGGTCCACCCTCGCGTGGCACACCCCGCCCCCCCCCCCCCCCCCCCCCGGTGAAGCAGACCCAGTACTGGCACACTTCCCTGTGGTAACGTTGCTCTAAGACCCACAGCACTGGGAGGGCAGAGAAACAAGCTTTCAGTAAGGCTGCTGGGCCTTAAGTCACGCCTCTGATGGGAAGGAAGTGCCCTTGCTGGTGAAAAGCCTCATGCTTGGCTGGAATCTGAAGCTTCAACTACTCTTCCCAACACGTGTATTTTCCCTGCGCTCCATGCCAATGGAGATTACCTACTGCTGAGTTTCTTAATGCTGCAGGGTGGGCGTGGCCTCCCATAGGATGCTGCAACTATGCCTGAGTTGTCCAGTTGTCCTCTCAGTGACAGCTGACCACGTCCGCCCAGGGCTCCTCTGTGTAGCCTGGAGCAGCCTTCTGCATGAGACTGGTGTGCTTCCTAACTTGGCGGTTATCCGTAATGCCTCTCAATGAGCCCAAATGCCTCAAAAGGGGCTTGGGGCCACGTCTGCCACAAGGAGGCAAGCTCCTGCACTTGTGTCTAATGTTCCCAGGCTCCCACAGAGAGTGCCATGCAAAGCCCACCTTCTAAACAACCACCACCCTGGAGTTTGGTGCCAGAGCCCAGGGCAATAGAGTGGGAGGTCAGGTCCTTCCCCTTCGAATAACAACTGGAAGAATCAACCGAAATGTCCATCTCTTGGTGATTTGTTTAAGAAATTATGCTACATCTATGGCTGCTTTCGATATATTGTTGAATGAAAGAAGAATGGATTAGAACCAGGTTATATATGTAAAAATAAAAGAACATGCATATATATTCCTTTGTAATGTATCTATTCCCTTGGCTCAGTATTTTTCTTCAAGAAAATCTGATGGGATACACCAGGAGTTGGCAAAGCTTTCCTGTGAAGGGCTGGGTAGGAACTATCCTCGGCTTTGTGGGCCAGAGGTCTCTCCTGCAGCCCCTCAGCTCTGCTGTGACTGCATGAAAGCCTCACAGACAATCCAGAAGTGATGATTGTCTGTGTGCTGATAAAACATTATTTACAAAAACGGCTGGTGGGTGGGATTTGTAGTAAATAAAAATGTTGACGTTTGGAGAGAAAAATACCTAAGAAATAGTTAAGAAGTGACTCAGGACTGTAAACCCTTGGCACTTGCCAGTCATGCGAAAGGAACTAAATCACCTTGTCAGGAGACATCCAAGGTCCAGACTGCTTGAGTCCTCCCCTGCGGCAGGGGCATCAAGGTCATCCCAAGAGAAAGTGGCTTTGGTAGGGGAAAGGTTGGAGTATCAATTAGGAAGTCTTGGGCTGCACGTAAAATTTATTGCAATAATTAGCATCAGACAAGAAGTCCCATGGCTGGTTCATTCGGTGGCTCTGTCACGAATCTTGGGTCTTTTCCTTCCGTGGGGTAACTGCAGCATTTTCTCTCCAGTCTGTCGTCACTGCAGGACAGTGACTGCAGTTCCAGGGGCTTGCAGACTTGAAAAGACAACAGAAGAAGAGCCCATCTCTTCCTCTACACCTTTCAAAAAGAGAAAACCTTTCCCAAAGCCCCTCTGTAGATACCCCTCTGTGTCTCTTTGGCTGGAATTGTGCCACATGGCTGTGATAAACTAGCCCTGGGGAAGGACATGGGATTGCTACGACTGGTTCATTCGAGGTAGGATCTACCAATGAGCTGGGGCAGGGTCCAAGCCGCTGTATACAAGAAGAATAGGGCAATGACTATCGGAGCACACTCAGCTGGGTTTGCCAGAGTTGGCAAATAAGTGGGGTCACTTGACTCTACACCCCAGTACCTCTTCTATCTTGGCAACCCCTGGACAGGCCCAGGATGATCAACTGGAGCCATTCGGGTAGTAGCTCTCTTTAAGAAACACTTTAAGGTGAAGGGGGTGGACCCCTTGAAAGATTTTGGTTTTGGCTGAGCAGCCATTCTCTTATGGTGAAACTCCTGGCATCTCCCTGGCTCTGAACTGGCCAGCAAACTGCTGACACCCTCCATTTCTGACTGCACTGGACTCTCATGGTTCCTGCTGCTACTGGGCTAAGTCAGCTTCTATGACCTGAGCCCCTACAGGGCCTCCTGCCCATCTGCCCCTGTTTGCTCTCACCTTACTCATCTACATGGGGCTGTGGTAGGATGTTCTTAAAGGGTTTCCTTGACTGAAGCCATGCTGCTGAGGCATAAAGGCCAGATCGTTGGTATGGCATCTGAGGGCTTCTGTGATTGGCCTCATCTCCATTGCTTGCCATCCTCCTGTGCTTTAACCATCCTGCAAATGGGACCACCTCCTGCCCCTCATCTGCCTCAGACATCCTGGCCTCTGGTCTTGCTCCTGATGCTCTGCTGGCTGGTCATAGCCCACTCTGGAGATGCTCAGCACATCCTGGGCACAGGAACCCTTTCTTCAAATGAAACTGACATGGATTTGCAATATGAAAAAACAAGATGAAAGTGATCATTTATTGGTAAAGTTTTATAAGTTCAAATTCAAAGCATTTGGCTCATTATAAAGTCAATCAGAGAGAACAATGATGCTTTCTTTATGAACACAAACTGAACGGGGTGTGCTTGACAGCTGCAGCCTTCTATCAGCCTCAGCATCCAAATCACTTCCCTTTTAGGATACATTGCTCAGTGTCAAACAATCCTGCTTCATAAAGAGAAGAACTAGCAAACAGCCAAAGTTTTACAAGAGCCCTCCATGTGATATTGGGACAGCATTCAGTTAAAGTGAAAAAGGATTGATAGGAAAATGTTGTTTCAAAGATGAATCTCTACCAATATGTAACAACAGGAGGGCAGAAGCGTCTAGTTTTGAATTACAAATGTGAAAGTCAGTCAAGAAACACCAGAGCTTAAGAAAACACTAAAGCAAACCGCTGTTTGTTTCAGCATGCCATATGGAGGAGCTAAAAGGCTGGGTCTGGGAAAATTAAGAACTGTCTCAAACCACATCCACATCTCTCCCTAGAATCCCAAGAGATTGCACTCAAGCACCGGGTTGTTCTGGGCACTATGCTTTGGGAAATGCTGAGTGCAACAGTAATGATAATAATAATAATGGCAGCTAATAAATGTTTACCGTTTTAGTATCTTACACACACTTCGGTCAGCGTTTTCTCACTCAATCCTCACACCAACCCTATAAGGCATTTTTCTTCCCATTCTTTATATGAGGAAAATACGGCATTAGAAAGGTTATATTGCCCCAGATCACACAGCTAGCTAAGTAGCTGAGTTGGGACTAAAGCCTAGATCTGAAACCCAATGCATCTAGAAATGTGTCATCACACGCTAGCAAGGCCTCCTTGATCCAGGGAAATGTGACAGCTTCTATGTTTAAATAGGAGCAGGTGCAGGGGTCCCATTAAGAGGAGGTTAGGCAAGCAGTAACCTGTGGGGGTGCTCCTCAACCATGAACACCACCAGCCAGTACAGCCCTCTGGGAAGAACTGCTCTGCCTTTTCAGCGAGAAAAAGAATCCATGGATTAGAAGACCCTCCAGCAGGGAGAAGAATTAACTCATTTAACTCAGATTCCTGGAAATGCTCAGAGACCAAGCCCTCAGACTGAGAATTGCTACTCTGTGTGGGTCATGCCTATGTGCCAGGCACTGCAGTGGGCACTTGGGTACAACTGCAGAGAGACAGACATGGCTCCTGCCCTGTCTAGCCTACTAGGGGACAACCTACCTTGGGTCTAACTGGGCCCCTGCACCCCCCCCCCCCCCCCCCCCCGCTTCATGGTGGCAGGAGCAGGCTTACAACTGGCTCATATCCATGGACCCATCTCTCCTGCCTGGTTAACAGCTAGAACCTGGGGACATGGAATAGAGGTCACAAAAGTCACACAACTCTATACCAGAGAAGAGCTATCCTCATCTAAGAATGTCAGCCTGCGGCCAAGTTCTAGGGAATTTACTAACCACTCCTACTTAAAAGAGAGACTGTGTAAGGTGAAACTCTGGAGAAGTTGTCAAAGATCAGGGATCAAAATGCATTCTTTGAATCCACCGTGCTTCCAGAAGTATAGAAAGTAAGTAAAAATAGATGGATTTCCCTGGTGTTGTTTAAATGTCATCCCTGAAATGTATTTCGAGAGTGGCTGTTTTCTAACTACGCTCAACTGCGGTCTGAAGCAGGAGGTTCCATCCTTCCCCTTCCAGCTTGGGGAAGATAGTGCAAAGACTGGGTCCAAGAGGGCAGCCGGCTGCCAAAGGGGTATATTTCCTCTCTTTACTCCAGGGACTGGTCAGGGCCTGGGTTGGGTGGTGTAGGCCAGTTGTGTTCAGCCAGGACCAGCCTGTGGAAGGCCTTGTGTGTCTGAGAACTAGTCAAGGGCAGCTTGGGTAGGTCCAATTCAGGACCCTCTGTACCAACCCAAGAGTGACCATGGCTATAGAACACCGTATCTCCTTCACTGATACAGACCCAGCCCAGGGTGGAATTCCTCTGCTCACTGTGGTTGGCTTGAGGGCCCCGGCTCTTAGGAACTTGTAGTCAGTCCACTTCTAGCCCTTTTTTGGACAATGTTTCTGCAGCAGAAGAGTATTCTGCATGAGAATAGACAGTCTTTATAAGACTGAAGCCAGAACAGAGTACAAAGATAAGTCTTCCTTCACACCACTATTATGAGATCATTTCCCTGCTTAGAGACTAGGTCCAAAGTCCTTGGTCTTCCAAATATTGGTCATTTAGCTATAACCTACCTTTCTAGCCTTTATAGCAAAGGCAGTGGTCCAGGCAGCCTGGCCCACCTCTGGCCTTCACTCAGCTATCTGTGATCTCACTATCAATTGGACACATGGACTGCTTCCTCCTCATCCTCCGACGCTCTGATGAAGGCCTGCTTCTTGGCAATGCTGTCCTTGAGTCCCCAGCAGAGTGAGATTCCTCCATCCCCTGCACTTCTGTGGCACTCACCCTGTACCCCTCTTGTGACATCACCACATTCAGTCTTTGTAATGTTTTGTCCACCCTAACCAAGTGGGGGTCCCCGAGGGTGGACTCTGCACACTCCCCCTCGCCCACAAGCTGCTTTGCACACGGGCCACTATGCATGCAAAGCACATGTATGGATGCCCATGAGCTCTCTCCATTCCTAACGTCTCCTTTGCAGACACAACAGAAGGTTCTATAACAATGCTGACCTCAGTGGTCCTTGCCTTCTTCCACCAAATCTGAAGGCGGGGGGATGAGGTCTCGAGGATTCATTCTGGCCACCAGGCAGACATCATAGTTGTCATGCATGAGGACATTGACGGCTACAACATTCCACTGATTTTCCCATGGGTCCAACTCCAATATTTCTTTGGAGATAATCTCATGACGATCTGAAAAACAGCAAAGTGGGAAGATAAAATATTATAGGGGTATTCAATTCAGAGTTCATAATCACTGTATTAAATAACTTTCTCTAACAGACTAAAAATTAACAAAAAAACAATCAAGGTACAAATGGGACTGTTTGAAAGGTGTGGGCAGTGTTTAGGAAGACACAGTTTTCCTGTCATTTAAGAAACTAAGAAAGGCCAAGTTACAACTGACATTAAAAATTTATTCAAGACGCACTGATTGTCTAAAGTTGAAAGGATGTTCCACTGTTATGTTAATGATTTATTGATGCTGAGGGCAAGAGACAAAACTGTTCTATTTCTACACCTGTGAAAGGAGGTATAGTTGGAGTCATGTGACCTGTGGGAGTCATTGACTTCCTTGAGCTTCTTTTCTTCTTTCTTAAAATATATTTTATTGATTTCAGAGAGGAAGAGAGAGAGAGAGAGAGAGAGAGAGAGAGAGAGAGAGAGAGAGAGAGAGAGAAACATCAATGATGAGAATCATTGATTGGCTGCCTCCTGCACACCCCCCACTGGGGATCAAGCCCGCAATTGGGGCATGTGCCCTTGACTGGAATCGAACCCGAGACCCTCCAGTCCACAGGCCAAAGCTCTATTCACTGAGCCAAATCAGCCAGGGCGAGCTTATGTTTTCTTAATGCAGACAGAGATGCTAATACACAGACAGGGTCCTTGCAGGAAACATGGCACACTCTAACTGGGTAATTTGAAGAGTTTAGCAAAGGGACTGTTTGAAAGGTGTGGGCAGTGTTTAGAAAGACCCACAGGCATGGCACAGCACCCCAGGACTAAGAACAGCAAGGGCCATTGCCACCTGAAAGGCATCAGGGGAGAATGGGTACTGGGACTTGCAGAGGGCAGCTGTCTGGAGAGTGCTGCCTGGCAGGGGCAGATTTAGGGAGGGGAAGACAGATGCAGCCATCCTCGGCAGCCCTGCAGGGAGGGGGCAGGGAGAATAAATAAAATGACTCTCCTTTCACTCAACAATATCTGCTCTGGGCTCCAATTGGCTGAACCTAACCAGAAGCCAGAGGGGAAAGGAGCCATGAATGGAACCCATACAGGTTAGCTTTGAAAGACAGACAGCAGGATAGAGAAGGGATGGGGTGAGTCTGCAGGGGCAAATGAAAGAGTTCCAGCCCAGCTGTCTTTTTCACAATTGTGTTATGATTAGAGGAGATAATATATAAAAAAGTGTCCAGTCCTAGCATATAAAAATCAATGGCTTATGTGTGCTTGTAAAGGATGTCTATTTTGTAATTGTGGGGTGTAGTGTTCCATATGTGTTAATTAGGTCGTGTTATTCTACTCTTCTACACATTCACTGATTTTTGTGGGCTGGTTCTGTCAGTTACTGAGAGAGCTGCGTTAAAAACATCCCAGTAAGATTATGGATTTGTCCTTTTCTCCTATCAACTTTTTAAAAATATATTTTTACTGATTTCAGAGAGGAAGGGAGAGGGAGAGAGATAGAAACATCAACAATGAGAGAGAATCATTGATTGACTGCCTCTTGCACGCCCCATAATGGGGATGGAGCTTGCAGCTCAGGCATGTGCCCTTGACCGGAATCGAACCTGGGACCCTTCAGTCCACAGACTGACGCTATATCCATTGAGCCAAATTGGCTAGGGCTCTCCTATCAATTTTTAGTGTACACATTTTGAGTCTGTTATTAGGTAAATATAAATTGTTTTTTAAAATATATTTTATTGATTTTTTTACAGAGAGGAAGAGAGAGGGATAGAGAGTTAGAAACATCGATGATAGAGAGACATCGATCAGCTGCCTCTTGCACAACCCCTACTGGGGATGTGCCCGCAACCAAGGTACATGCCCCTGACCGGAATCGAACCTGGGACCCTTCAGTCCGCAGGCCGACGCTCTATCCACTGAGCCAAACCGGTTTCGGCGGTAAATATAAATTTTATAATTTATAAATTTATCAGGGATACAAGATGGCAGCAGAGTAGGTGTAAGTTACAATCACCTCCTCCCAAAACCAAACTGGAATTACAACTAAATTATAGAACAACCAACTTGAAGACTAGCTGAACATAAGTCTCATAACCAAGGATTTATAGAAGAAGCCAAATTGAGACTGATGGGAAGGGCAGAGATGTGAAAAGGGCTGGCCGCACACACAAGTATGTTAGCTGAGAATCCAGAGGGATAGCTCAGCTGCAAAGGTCCCCCCTGAGCCCACACCAGGTTCCCATGCCAGGAGCACCAGAGCTGGGAGAAGAGCCCACATTACACCTGGCTGTGAACATCAGTGGGGATTCTGTCCACCAGAGAGAGACCCAAGTCTGCTAGAAACCCAGCCACCCTCTTAAAGGTCCAGCACACAAAATCTCATTTGCAGCCAAGAGAGGGAGGGTGGCTCAGAGTGGACTGTAGTCATGCAAGGAGAGATTGGGTTGTGTGGCTCTGGGGAGAGAGCTGAAGGGACAGCCACCAGGCTCCCTGTACTGAGCCCCTCTCTCACACTGCCCACGGACTCCATTTTTTCCGAGTCTAGCACTCCCTCCATAGGCATCAGACGAAGGAAATGCACTAGCCCCACCATCCTGACTCCCTGTCATCCTGCTCTGCTGAGCTCACACTCTGCAGAGGAGTCAACTGGCTATGGCCAGCCTGAGTTCATGATGCACACTATCTAGGAAAGTTCTTGAAAAGGTCCAGGCAGAATCAGGGAGAGACTGAGTTGTGTAGCTTTAGGGAGAGAGCCATATCCCCATCACATGCTCTCCCTTCACACAGCCAAATCTTGGTCTGTTAGAATATAATGGACTTTGCTGACCTCATCCTGATGGTTCCTTGAGACCCTGTCCCACCATAAAGGTCACCAGGCTCCTGGCAGGTGGCAGGTGGCAGCTGGCATTGGTGTCCCTAGGATTTTTGCTGAGTGACTTCAGACCCAGCACCGGCACCGAGTCTGAGTCTGTATCAGTCTGGTGAACACCACTTGCCACTACCTGGTGACTCACTGAGAACCAATCTCAAACAATGCATGTGCTACCAGAAGCTCTAACTGGCAGCTGGCAGGCAAAAGCAGAAATGGGGGTGCCTTGGGCCTTTTGCTGACGGCCTCCAGGCTTGGAGCTGGTGGAAGCCAGACTTATTACACAGGTTGGCCTCTCCCCCCCACACACCCAGGCACAGCAGAGAGCCGCAAACTGTGATCACTTTGTAGCCCCGCACCTGTTACAGGCAGTGCCTGACATTAGCCAAACAAGTACTGGCAAGGTTGTGGAGAAAAGGCAATCCCGATACCCTGTTGGTGGGAAGGCAGACTGGTGCAGCCACTGTGCAAAACGGTATGGAATTTCCTCATAAAAGGAAAAATGGAACTGCCTTTTGACCCAATGATCCCACTTATGGGACTATATCCTAAGAATCCCAAAACACCAATCAGAAAGAATATATGCACTCCTATGTTCATAGCAGTATTACTTATAATAGCCAAGATCTGGAAATAGCCCAAGTGCCCATCAGTACACGAGTGGATAAAAAAAAAGCTGTAGACCATTTACACAATGAAATACTATGTGGCTGTAAAAAAGATGGAACTCTTACCCTTTGCGACTTGGAGATAATCATGCTAAGCGAAATAAGCCAATCAGAGAAAGACAAATACCATATGATCTCACTAATATGTGGAATCTAATTAACAAAATAACTAACAAACAAAATAGAACCAGAGGCATATATATGTGAAACAGACTGACACATATAAGAGGAGATGGGGGATGTTGGTTAATGGATAAAGAAGGTGTAGTGATTAGCCAAAGAATATATTTGCAGAGTCCATGGACACAGACAACTGTGTGGTGAAGGCTGGGGGGTTGGGAGGTGCAGGGGCTGGGTGGAGGTGGGAAAAGGAGTGGAAAATGGGGAACATCTGTAATAGTGTCAACAATAAAAAAAATAAAAAGAATAAAAAGAAAAATATTTCTTATTCAGTCCTATAATCAGAGATTAGCCTTCCCTCTCCCGTTTCTCCTCATATTCACTTTATAAACTAAATCTCATCTTATTCTTACGGTATCCTTTGGAGGTTGTAGCTCCATTTTGTAGATGTGAAAACTCAAGTTCAAAGGTTCAGTGAGTTGTTCAAGGTCACTGAACACTAAAATCCATGCTTTTGCCAGTGCTCATACTGCTCTTAGGATTATTCTTTGGTGACTGGGTCAGTTAAGAAGCTCAATCAACAACAGAGGAGGTTGTAAAACATTAAAAAATTATATCAGTACCTGCTCCATGGAATCCCCCACAGACATAGAGCTTCCCATCCACTGCTCCGGCATTGGTAGAATTGGTTCGAAGAGAAAGCATGGCACTTGGCATAGGTGGGCCCTCTCTCCAGAAGTTCCCATCAGGGTTATATATCTCCACCACATCCAGGCACTTTCGAACCTGGCCCTTGTCTCGACCCACGCAGCCAATTCCACCTATCGAGAATGATACACAGAAATGAGTTAACTAAGAACAAACACTTTATTGTGGATAGCACTCCCTTCCTGCTATGGTTTGTATCAGAGATTTGTGGGCCTTTGAAATTTCTCTTTCTTGCTTGGTGTTACTTCGAAGCAATAGTGATGTCAACTAGGTATTCCATAGCCAAATTTAATGTCATTTTTATTCATAGTGTTCCATCTGCTTGTTCTTATGCATGAGGCTGATTATATTGCAGGCTTTATATTCTACAATATCCAACATTGGTTGACACAATGAGCACTCCCTTTAGAATAAGAACTCCAGCCCAGCCGGTGTGCTCAGTGGTTGAGCGTCGACCTATGATCCAGGAGGTCAAGGTTCCATTCCTGGTCAGGGCACATGCCCAGGTTATTGGCTTCGTGCAGGAGGCAGACAATCAATGATTCTCTCTCATCGTTGATGCTTCTATCTCTCTCTCCCTTTCCCTTCCTCTCTGAAATCAATAAAAATATATATGTAAAAAAAAAAAAAAAGAATAAGAACTCCAGGTTTGAATGTGAGGGTGACTTGATCGGCATCTGCCTTCCTGTTGATCATTAGCAATGATTTCACCAATCTTGCAGGCTAGGGATGTGTCCTTTCCATTCCTCATTGCAAGCCTTTTCCTCTCTTCTTAAGTTGCATGAATTCTTCCCCATTAAGAAAGGGCCATTATTTGGTAAATTTAAGGTTTGGGATAAAAAGAAGGCCCAAACCCAAATGTCCAGTGTATCTTCCACTTTTGGATGATACAGTTCATTCAAAAGATATTTACTAATTGCCTAATATATGCACGGCAATGTGCTAAGTGATAAGGAGTTTAGAAAGATGAATAAGGCATCTTTCTTGACACTAAGAAATTAATGGGCTGTCACTTCTTTTATCTATAAACCATTAACAATTGCACATACTACCCACTTAATAGGGTTGCTGTGAAGAATAAATTTTAAAAAAGCAAACAAAATTATAAGCACCATGGAGAAGTATGATACACGTTCATTAACTACTAATATTGTTATTACTCCCCTCACATGACATCATTTGGTATGAAGGTCTTTGTTTTCATTCAATTAGAATTTATATATTATTAGTAGGAACTCATCCAAATAATGTTTTATTTTACAAAAGTTATCATTTATGATATCATTAATAAATAAAAAAGAAAATACTAAAAAAAGAAATTAATGGGCTGGAAAGAGCAATGTATGCAAATAAATGGAGGCTATCATGGCAGGTACCTTAAAAGAGATACAATTAGACTCAGAAGTCCAGAGACTATAACAAGTAACAGGAATAGTATGTACATAAGTATGACTTTAAATACAACCCTCTATGAGAAAAGTACTTGTGTAAGAATTTCCAATAGACTGTAATAATAATACAAGTTTGTAGGCGATCTTTTTTGTTCTTTCCTCCGAAGTCCCACAGTGAAAGTTCTTAAATGTCAGGACCATATTTCCTGACCTGAAATGTGGCTCCTGAGACAGGTGAATTCCTTAAAGGAGAGACACTCCTGCACTTGCCGACACTCTTCTCATCAGTGACCTCATTCCATGCATACCCAATCTGATATCCCTGATCTGCATGATCAATTCAAAAGACTTTAGAGGGGCCTGGCCATTTTGGTTCAGTGGTTAGAGCATCAGTCCATGGAGCAGGGGGTTGCAGGTTCAATTCTCATTCTAGGGTATGTATCTGGGTTGCAGGAGCCCCACCCTTGTTGGGGTGTGTGCAGGAGGCAACCGATGGATGTGTCTCTCTCACAGTGATGTCTGTCTGTCTCTCTCTCTCTTCCTCCTCTTCCTCCCTCCTTCCCTTCCACTCTCTCTAAGAAAATAAATGGGAGAAAAATATCCTCAGGTGAGGATTAACAACAACAACAACAACAACAACAACAACAACAAAATGGCTTTAAAGTGCTGGCCTCAGGTAAAACTAGCTCTCTTTCCTGTAGAAAGAGTCCTAGAAGAGTCCTTGGTGCTTGGCTGTGTTGTTTATAGCAATATCAAAACCCAAACTAAGAACTGCTCTGATCTCATGGCGCTTACTGAACACTGTTACTTAACACCTTTTATCTATCATCGCACTAGTCAGATGGTATTTGCATCATCATCTGTATTTTTTATCTTTCTTCAGTACTGCATCCTCAGTACCTGACACATGTGTGTCTGCAACGAATGAATGAGGAACGTAACTTTTCCTATGCTTTCTCAGTCTGTCCAAGCGGATTTATTTGTAAGCTCATTCAAGGCAAAGGCCACTTTTTACACATCTTAGATCTCACAGTGCCTGCCACACAGTACTCAATGAACCCAAGGCTGCTGGGAACAGCTTATTGTCGCCATGGTTGGGACTTATGCCAGGCATAAGCGGTGATGGAAGAGGACTTTGGAGGAAATCTATTTTTTCTCTTTGCTGATGGAGGGTGGCCTGTTTCCTATCTCAATATGAATTTAGGGACGGAGGCTAAAAACTCAGGAAGCTTTTAGCTACTTTCTCTCTTATCTTGCTGGATAAATAATTTAGCGCTTTACTGTGCCAAGTCTGAGCCGCAGTGTCTCCAAGGAAGGGACATGCTTTCCTCAGTGAACTGCAGAGCTCTGTGTTCATGTTACATCCACCGTACAAGGAGAAGTAAGCAGGTTAAATGCAAGTTCCTGGAAGTTAGGCCACAAACACTGAGCACCAACATTCTGAATGCAATTCAGAAGCTTCACATAAAAGCCCATTAGAAAAGCTCCTCCAAGATAATGCATACAAAGAATGGGTATTAATCTCTTGTTTTTTGGCTAATTAGAATGCTTGTCATTTTATTTCTCTGTTACTGAGTGTATTTAAATATAATGTCAGCCCTTACTCTACAAAAACAACTTTTTAAATATGTGCCTTCTTTTTTTTTTTTTTTTAATACTCACCTGAGGATATGTTTTTATTGCTTTTTAGAGAGAGAGAAAGGGAGAGAGAGAGAGAGAAACATCAATCAGTTGCCTCCCATACACATCTCGACTGGGATCAAACCTATGTATGTACCCTGACCGGGAATTGAACCTGCAACCTTTTGGTGTATGGAACTATGTTCCAATCAACTGAGCCACCCAGCCAGGGCTAAATATGTGCCCTTTTTATTTGGTTGGTAGATGGTTCACATGCTCTACTCCAGGGCAACATGGGCTTACAGGGCGTTCTGTCCTTGTTCTGACCATTAATACCTGAACACATTTTCTCTCTCACTTGGATGTAATTCCACAGTCAAGTACACTTTCAGCAAGATTATTAATAGCAGACTTAATGAGCTTAAACTGGAGGTGAATCCTGATTAGATAAATAATCAAATAAAAGCATGATCTCTGTTAATAAGTCAGCACCAGCACTACAAGAGAACTCTCTTGATGAGAAGAATCCTAGGGTAGGATCAGCACATCTTTAGAATTTTAATGAGAAACTTCCATATCTTTAATTTATATGCTGTCAGAACCTGAGCCTGACTTTATTCCAGAACAGAGAAATGAATAGAAATTACCTTTTAAAGTCATACCCAAGTGGACTTCAAATGCCAAACGTATACCTTAGTGTTTTCCTGGTGTGTGTGATGGATATGGAAGAGAATATACCTCCTTCTCTCTTATCATTTCTACAGAGATAAAGACCAGCTCTTCTCATGTTTGGTTATTGTAGAGACTTTCCCTTCTGTGGGGTGTGGGGGAGATCTCTCCCCGTGCAAAACCCGGCAGGAGCTGGCTGAGGGCAATGGCGGAGCTGTACTTTTCTGACCGGCTCCAAGGACTTGCCATCCACAGTGCCTTGAAGACACTGGTGCTGCTTTGATGCCCTTCTGACTGGAGGGTTGCTTCGGGTGGCAAGCGTACCCTAGTCTCCCCTGGGCTGCATCCAAAAGAGGAGGGGATTTTGTAGTCATTCTGACAGGCTCCTAAAGTGGCTTACATTGCTAAATAAGCTTTAGCAAATACATTTACTGTTGTAGGCTCCCACGTGTCACGGGAAAAGCATGCAGGCTTTCTGGAAACAGACAGACCCTGGTTCATATGCCTGTGTCACCACTTACTAGCTGGGCAACTTTGGGCAATATAATTTCTCTAAGCCTCAATGCTCTCATCTATAAGTTAAGAATAATAATACCAATCTCATAAATTGTTGCAAAGGTTAAATTATTAGTTAACTGTGTGTAAGAAACATGCTTCTGATTCATCTTCATAGAAAAGAAACAAAAAACGAAAAGAAACAGCATGTGGCCAGGCGGTTACTGAATTTCCCCAGAGCAAACAGGATGTGGGGGGTGGGAAGAGATAGGTATGAGAGCTGTGCACGAGGCCCATAACATACTTTCCAGAAAGATTCCCCTAAACAAAGGGAGGTGGAGACAGCTAGGAAGGCCTCAGCCCCAAATTTTAATGGCCCAATGGAAGAGAGCAAGACCTAGGCGAAGTATGAGGAAACAAGGTGGTCTCATAGGACGCAGCCAATGAGGAACCGGAGGAGGGACTAAGTAAATAGGCTATGTTCCCTGCCCCACGTGTGTGCCTACCATGGACGCCGGCACTCAAGAATGTTATTAAAAGTCTCATTTTCGCCCTCTTTCTCTTTCCCAGTCCGTCTTTTGAGATTCGGACAGGTGAGCCACTTCTCACACTATGTAAAGGTGGAGAAGGGTAAGGAAGAACTTACAATTGCTGATCCCTATTCACAAGTACCACTATAAGAATTTTATTTATTCTCATGTGCTGCATAGAAACAAAATGGCTAGTAGGTACTCAATAATGTTAATTCTTTCTCCTTCACCTTCTAGCATGCTGCATAAGTAAATAAGTGTTTACCGATCTTGCCAAAATCTTACCTGTGCTGACTCTCAATTTAATTATTTGCTATGTCTATAATTGATGACTTACTGATCAACTTTTTTCAAGGTTGGATAGAAGGTCAGAGGGCTGAGAAATAAGCTGAGCCTTCCTTTCAGCCTTCAAGTGGGGAGACATCTCCCTGCCTGTGATGTACAGGAACTCATTTCGTTGTAAGCATCTGAGAGAGGTAGGAGTTGTCAGGTGCCATCATACAAGGTAGAAAGGGATTTTGCATTTTGTCAGCTTCCAGGAGTGAAGCTGGCCCACACTTCTGAGTGGCTGGGCACTTTTTGACGCGCAAGTCAAATACAACCTATTCACTGCTAATATAATGCTTGTGACAATTTCATTCTCACTTGAGTTTTCTATTCTGTGACATTTTTCTACTCTCATTTTGGAGCCTACGACCCTAAAAGACACGAACCTAGCTTCTTGTCCCTTTCTTAGTCTAACACAGGGTTCTTGGGTATTTTCAGGACAGCATTGAAAGCAGGCTTATTGCTTGCTTTTTACAAATTCTGGGTATGTCAGGCAATGCTAATCTATATACAGGTGTCTTGGGCTCACAGAGCCTGAGCTGATGGTCCTCACTTGCATTAAGGCCATTCTCTTCACCTGCTCAACCTTTACTGTCTTTTGCCAGTTTTTTCTCTCCGGGCTAAGGAAAAAACATGAACGTCTCTCTGCATTTTGTTTGCTCCTCAAAAGAGATTATCATGAAAATCAAATAAAAGAGCTGAAAGGGAAGATCACGTTCCATTTGTTAAAGCCTGACCATGCTTGGTTTTGGAGGGAAAATCAAATGTTTGAAGTGTCTACATTTCCACTGGAATTGAAAATACATTTCAAGTGAAAATATTGAGCACTCAGTGCTGAGTCCTGGGTACGAAATAAGCTGCAATTACAAAATTGCCGTCCCACCTGGTTCTGAATACTCCTGGGCTTTTTGTCTTGACCCAGTATTGGACCTCAGTGAGTTTCAATGTGCAAGTCAAGTCTGGGCCTTATTCTGTCAGTTCTTCCAAACCCTTTTCTTTTCAATATGTTTTTATTGATTTTTAGAGAGAGAGAGGAAAAGAGAGGGAGAGAGAGAAACATCAATGAGAGAGGGAGACATCAATAGGCTGCCTCCTACATGCCCCCTTCAGGGGAATGAGACCTTTCTGAAATCAATTTTAAAAAACCACAACTTTTAAAAAGCCATAATACATTTTTAGAAAAGAAACACTGCCTTTAATTAAAGTGCCAACTTTCACACTAGCAAATAAAATCTTGATCAGTCACTAGAATTAGAGTCATTAGAATTCTTTTCACCTTTGATTTGTTCTTTATATCCTCACCTCACCAGTCTTCCTAAGACATTCTTTAATCATCTTGCTTCTGTAGTTTCTCATTAATTTCTATATCCTCTTAATTCTTTATCCATAGGCCTTGCAAACCTACTTCTCATTCACCTATACAACTATCTCTCACAGCTACCTGCCCCTGTGGGCTCATTTTCTCACTCTCCTTTCATCCTCTACTCTTACCATCTTCATTCTTACCTCCAAACTTCTGCTTTTGCCATTCTCCCTACTTATTCTGTCCTGCCCTTCCTCATGACCTCCTTTCCTAGAGCACACTCTTTTCTCCATTTCACCTACCCCAAACTTACAGGCCCTTTAAAATCTACTTCCTTTCATTCATTCAGTGGACATTAGTTCATGCCATAAAGTATAACCTCCAAAAGATGTCTTTCCTCAGATAATTTACCAAAAGACACATTATCATTTTTATTCCACATCTAGCTTAGTTGTGACTCCACATCAGGGGGAAATCTCACTTTGGTCCAATCAATACATTAGTTTTACCCCACTTTTGACTACCTCTAAATTTAACATAATTAGTAGATGAGCCCTTAACTCCCTTGAGTCATATATCCTAGGCAATTTATCCTAGTTTAAATATTGTTTCTCTGGGCCTATGACACAGCATATGGTTGTAACAAAGTAACAAATATACACTGAGTGGCCAGATTATTATGATCTCTGAACGCATAATAATCTGGCCACTCAGTGTGTGTGTGTGTGTGTGTGTGTGTGTGTGTGTGTGTGTGTGTGAGGCCTGGTGCATGAATTCATGCATGGGTGGGGTCCAGCTAGGCTGGCCAGGGGGAAGGGATATGGGCGGTTGGCTGGCCTGCCTGCTGGTCTAACTCCTGGTCGAGGGGACAATTTGCATATTAGCCTTTTATTATATAGGATATACACTGAGTGGCCAGATTATTATGAGTTCAGAGATCATAATAATCTGGCCACTCAGTGTATATCCAGAAGAAAAGATTATAATTACAAATGAGCATGAGTAGGGTGGTTGGGGGGAATATGGAGGGAGAAGGACACATATATAATACCTTAATCAATAAAGAAATTTTAAAAAATTACAAATGAATCTCAGAACTGAGATAGTTATAAATTATGTTACATAATGTTTTCATTCTTAAAATCATAAAACTATTAATATTTGAGCACATTAATTATTTTGCCTCTTGCTGTGCAGACATCCAAAAAATAATGGCTTCTCTTAAGGAAAACAAACAAACAAAATAACCAAAACTATTCAAATGCTTGTTTTTTTCTTTGTCATCTTCTTGCTATCCATTCTCTTCCCTACGTTTTTTCCACTTAGCCATCAGTGCAGATAGAACAAAATAAAGAATTGGCATAGTTTTCCCCCAGTCCAGTCAGCCTCCTTACCTCAGTTTAATTGTTTCCCATACTTATGGAGGAAGGGAGAAAAGGTGATAGAGGATGATGTTAGGAAAATGGAATGTGCTTAGAAGAGCAAAGGACTTAATAATAAAAGAGGGGGAAAAAAACCAAGGAGGAAGAATAGGGGAAATACAGTATATTGATGTTCTAGGATTATTTGTGGGAATGAGCCAGTCTTTCACCCACCCCTACTGGCTAGTAGTATAAGACCATACATATTCAAGCAATAAGAAAAAATGCATTCAGATAAAAATTACTTTATAACATCTCTACAGAAATTAGATAGGTGAGGCAAATGAAGAGGATTGGCCTGATCAGTGGCATTGTCTTACCTATGGTGGCTTTCTCTTCTATTAGCACAGATAATCACATTTGGTTGCAAAAGCTTACATTTCATCAATTAAAGGTAGCCAAAGTCATTCCCATTTCAAAATATTTTTCCTGGTAGTATATATAAGGATGTATCACTACTAGTCTTACATTCCAAGGGACTTAAAAATTCCATAAAAATAATTTTGCATTCAATATGTCAATGGATTTTCATTTAATATTATCTGACTGTGCTCTAGAAAACAAGAAATAAAAGAAAAATTTTGGCTAGCTACAGTAGGTACACATTTGAACTAGAATGCAAGAGGAAGGGAGAATAATTTGTTTTAATTGAGGCAAACTGCTGAGGAAAAAGAAGTAGTTATATTCTTTCAGCAATCTGCTTCTTCTTACCTAAGACATAAATCTCACTGTTGACTACAGCTGTACTGAATCGGTACTTAGAGTACTTCATGGGCGCCCGCTCTGTCCATTGATCTTGGCTGGGGTCATACTGCAACAGTTTGTTGCTTAATCGATCAGGTTCTTCATCAGGAAGATCCATCTGCATGAGATATGACAACCAATATAATAATACACCATTTAAAGATCTCTGTGAGTACATAAATGCAATCAATCTAATCAAATAGCCAAAAAGACAGAGGTTAAGTGTAGCGACTGAAACTCTCCAACACATACATCTCATGACTTGGGGTTATACGTACACTGTCAATATCAGAGGAATTTCTATTCTGTAACAGTGGGGCTAAGGCATTGGGTTACAGCAAATCATCTGTGATCTAGCAGTAGGACAATAAAATACAGCATTAAAAAAGATAAGACAGCCGTAGCTGGTTTGGCTCAATGGATAGAAAGCATCGACCTATGGACTGAAGGGTCCTGGGTTCAATTCCGGTCAAGGGCACATGCCCAGGTTGGGGGCTCAATCCCCAGTAAAGGGGCGTGCAGGAGGCAGCCAGTCAATGATTCTCTCTCATCATTAATGTTTCAATCTCTCTCTCTTTCCCTTCCTCTCTGAAATCAACACAAATATATTTTTTAAAAAGATAAGACAATAAAATACAGCACTTTAAAAAAAGTTCAACATCTTAAAAATGAAACCAAGCTTTCTAAAGCAGTATTTAAAGTATAATTTTATTTTACCAAACTTTATAGTGGTGGATTTTAATATTTGTGAGATACTGATTTTAAAATTTTATAAGGTATTTTTATTTATAATAAATTTCTAATCCAAGTAAAAAAAAATTACAAAAACATTATAGTTTCAACCCCATAATTATGACCTATATAGGAATGGTCTGAATTCAGTTTTCAAAATATATGGATTAATATAAATTATTTGCAGTTTATTTTATTTACATCTATTTTTTTAATGACTAGAGATAGTACAAATTGAATGACTATTCTTACACAGATGTGTCTTCTCATAAGCTTCAGGTGAAGTAATTTTTTTTACAACATGTCAGGGACTTCTATGACTTCAGGCTAAGGATGCTTAAGTGTCTTCTGTTTTTTGTTTTGGATGCAGGTGTTCAACACAGAAATAATTGCCATATTTGTGAAAGTTGTGTGCAATTAATTTTAATTACTTTAAATGCATCAAGAGTTATGATCACTATGGTTGCAATCACAACCCCATGTTACCTTGCAATTTAATGTATAGTATTAGTACAGACTAGCAAAAGCTTCTGTTATGCAACAAATATTCACATGCCATCTGTTCAAAGATAATATAAATTATTAAATATTAACTTTATTCTTTAAATTTTCCTTCTAATGTAAGTATTCCTTTAATGTATTTAATCTCCAATACAGTGAAAGAAAAGTAAAGAAAAGCTTCTAAGTTGTCTTTTGAGCTTATTCATGGAAAATTAACAATGTAATGAATAGTTATGAAAAAACTTAATCACAGATAACTTGTCAGGTATCAGCTGTGATTAAACCTGTACGTCTTTTTGATACAGAGCACGACATTTAAAATGTAAAGTTTAAGTTTTTAAAATGAGCATGATATTCTATATACATGGCAAAGTCCAAGCTTATGAAATAAATGCAAAGCATCAGTTTTATCATGAAGAAAATATGGAGAAGTAAGAAATTATATAGGCAAAAATAAATTCCATTATGTTATGTGGGTGGACAAGGAGTTAGTAAGCTTAATTTCTGTTAGAAAGACTAGATGGCCAGGGTAAAGGCAGCTGGAGTGATATGATACCGCTGTGAGAGCTCCCGGCACTGCGAGGAACACCCAAGCGGAGACAAAGGACCGGCCACGGCGGTCACACTCCATTGACTTTTCAATTTTGGCTTGCCAACGTTTCATGGGCTTCAATACAAATAGTACTCTGATTTCTCTATCTGTTGATGCCCAGCAAAGGCATAAAGTGTTTAAAATCACAATATACTCTGTGGAAATGAGCATTCTGGTTTCCCTCTTAGAGTAGGAATTTTAAATGTGGAAAAGACCTTTAAAAAGTTCTTGCCTCATGTCACACGGCAGTTATGCAGACAGTACTGGGATGAGGACCCAGCTTCTCTGCCTCCTCCTTAGATGCTCCCTACAGATAATCCCTCAACATAAGCATCTTTCATTATTAGCAAGATGGGAAGCATCATGAGGAATACAGCGTGAGCCCAGCCGGTATGGCTCAGTGGTTGAGTGCTGATCTATAAACCAGGAGGTCACGGTTCGATTCTCAGTTAGGGCACATGCCTGGGTTGCGGGCTCGATCCCAGGTGTGGGACGTGCAGAAGGCAGCCAATCAATAATTCTTTCTCATCATTGATGTTTCTACCTCTCCCTCTCCTTTCGTCTCTGAAATCAATAAAAATACGTTTTAAAAAAGAATACAGCATGAATACTGAATGAAGTCATGTCTATGAATAACACACTTTTAAAATTCACTCCCCTAAACTGCTTTAACACTTAAAATCTTAAGTTCAGTTTTCTAGAAAAATAAAAATATTTTATTAAAAAGTGTAAGTCATACTCCTTTAGTATACAACAACCATAACGTTTTTCAGCATAGCAGCCAGACTCAGCATAGCCATGCCAACTGGGGACATAGGAAATGTCTTAACCTGAGGGGTCCAGCCGCCAATCACATAAAGGTTGTTATTCACTGTCACTACAGCATGACATGCCAGTGGAAGTGGAAGGGGAGCCACCCTTTTCCAACTGTCCCGTTCTACAGAGTACTTATCAACACAGTTGGTGATAAGGTACTGGTTTTTAATTTTCATCTGTCCCCCTATAACATAGAGGTCATTATGGACACTGCCCAGAGCATAGAGCTCTCGAAATTCAGCAGTGCATAACTTTTCCCAAAACTGGTTTCCTCGATCGTGATACCTGTAAATTAATAGAGAGAGAAGTCAGGATTAGAGTCAATATGAAAACAACTACCCAAGAAACACACTTAAGTTTCTTTTCCAACTAAGATAATATGATTTAGTTCTTCTAATTGGAAAGGGAAAAAATCAATATAAGATAGTGATACAGGTTTTTTTTGCAAGGACTGAGGAACAAAATACAATGTGCATCGAAATAACCACACCTACCTGCAGAATTTTAGGAAAAATAATATACTGAAAAAGTATAGAATATCCAGGACTAGCCTTCATTTCCTAATTCTGGGGAAGAAAATCAAGAACAATAGGAGGCCTAGCCAGTTTGGCTCAGTGGATAGAGTGTAGGCCTGCAGACTGAAGGATCCCGGGTTCTATTCTGGTCAAGGGAACCTACCTCAGTTATAGGCTCAACACCTGGCCCTGGTGGGGGAGCTTGCAGGAGGCAACCGATCGATGTGTGTCTCTCTCACATCGATGTTTCTCTTTCTCTGTCTCTCCCCTCCCTTCCACTCTCTCTAAAAATCAATAGAAAAATATCTTCTGGTGAGGATTAACACACAGACAATAGGAAAGTCTTTCAGCAAATCATTTGTAACTTTGCCATAAGAGAATAAGAAGTAAAAATAAACACACAAAAAAGTCTCTTCTGTGGAATAGAAGTTTCAGTTTAATACTACATTAAAGAAAAAGTTTTAGAGCAGAGAATCTGAAAATATCTCCATTCAATGACTTCTAATGAGATGATGTAGGATGTGTAGACTTTAACGATTGTTCTTGCTGGCTTAGAACAGCATTAAGAGCTCCTGTAGGTGTATGGAAAGCCGCCTGCAGGCGTCTGTTGGGCATTTAACATATATTTTAATCCCCTAGATATGATAATTTCAGTAATTTCTTCCATGAATAATTATGTCAGCCTGAGAAGAATCTTGGGAGATAGGGACATTAGGATATATGATCTCTCAATTCCTCCAGAAGTCCAACACATTAACTGATTATCTGTGTGTGTGTGCGTGTGTGTGTGTGCACGTGTGTAGCATTTTATAGTCACTGAATATATGAGTTTGTGGCTATACTTTGTCATGCCTCTTGATAGTGGTAAGTCAATCTTGATTTGGGACAGTCTAAGAAGGACAAAAGTACTTATGGGGACAGAGGGATAAAATATGTGATATTAGATCTGTCCCAGAAAATACAGAATGTATTCAAAGCTAAAACAAAACAACGAAAAATGTAAAATATAGAAAATAGGGAAAAAATTTGTTGTTGGAAACAAAGAAAAAGTTTTATGTGTGTGTTCCATATGGAATACAATTTTAATGTATGGACTACTGATTTTGCATCAAACATTGACATTTGATCATATTTATAGGAGTTTTTCTCTATTGTTTAAGGTCAACTCTTTCATTCTTCCCCAGAGATGACTTTTTACTTTAGGCTTGACAGAGAAGTTGGAAGATTATGCTCCTTTCCTAGAGCGTATGGCTGGCTTGTCCAAACTGAGCACAGACATTTATCAAACCTCACGATGGCTGTCTTCTATGAAATTCTAGGTAGGAAACCAGAGCCCCTAGCGTCACAGGGGAATCACTATTTTATTTTCTTATTTTTAATATACTTTTTATTGTTGATAGTATTACAGATATCTCCTTTTCCTCCCCCCCCCCCCCATCCAACCATTTTAAATTGTACTGGATTTTATAAGAAAAAGAAGGGCTACTGAAGTAAAGCCAATGAATGAATATACACCAAGAACTAAAAAATGCATTTTGGTTTGCTGAGATATGATTCAAGAATACAGGGCAAGAATGAATTATATCCCATGAAGGTTGGGATGTACATGTTTGCTGGGCAACTTGCTAATCTGATTTTTAACATTTTGAATTGAAAATGGAGAGAGAAAATGCCCAGATAAAACTGTAAAATTTGGGAGGATTGAGATCTTGCTTCCCAGCAATTATCAGTTTTGGCTCAAATAAAATCATAAAAATTAAAAAAAACCCCTAAAATTTATTAAGAAAAATGGGTAAGACTTAAAAAAGAAAATAATAGTGACAAAACATTCAATGTTCTCAGAGGTTGACAGTCTGAAAACAATAGACAACCTCAGCTGTATATCGAAGTATGGGAAATAAGTAAAGGAGATGGAAAGGTATATGTTTTTGAAAAGAAATGACTGACTAGAGTATGAATCTACTTCCTTTTTCAGTCAAAAAGAAATATATCTGCATGAAAATCTATGAAGTATAGAGTACAAACAAATTGAAGAACATCTGGAAAAAAATAAAAGGGATGAGAAACAGGGATAATATAGTAGGAATATACCACAATTGATTTCTCATACATATCACAAAATTGGCACTAAAGTGACCTTCAGTAGTGCTGTAAGACTTTAACTATCCAGACAACTGCTGAAAGTTTCATTTAAACCCAAAGCAGTGCTTCTGATAATTTCATTATTTGCCTTGCTGACAATTTCATTATTGAAGGAAATGAAGAGGGTAACTGATATTTTTACCCCAATTCTGACCAATGTGGAGGAACTGGTTGGTGATGGGAACCTGGTTGAGTTCAAGATAGATAAGATAGACATATGCTGTAAGAAAGGAAGCAGGCTTTCAAAAAAGTTAAGAGGTAAGATGTTTGAGGATCAAAACAGAAACACATTTTGATAGGATTGGACATTTATTAAAAGAACACATATGCACATATGCATAACCCATGCACACAGACAATAGTGTACGGAAGGCCTGGGGTAGAGCTGGGGCTGGGCAAAGGGGGCATCTGTAATACTGTCAACAATAAATTTTAAAAAATTCTGATGGCAGTTTTGTGGACTATCTTGATCAGGAAGAAAAGGAGCTATTTAAAGAACCTGAGGCACGTTTAACAAGAGGCTCTCAAGTGGAAAGAAGTGCATCTAACCAAGACCAAACAAAACAAGTGGCATGGATCTATGAGAATCATGCTGGGGAAGCCAAAGCTTCCTCTCCTGTAGGAATTGATATCCTGGCTCTTTAGTGGTTACCTGGTAATTCTGAAGAAGACTGCTCCTTCTGCTCCATGACATGCTCTGCCACAAGGGGCATAGGTCCAGGCCACGTATCCAGGGCTCTGCATTCCCTTCCCTCTCTCTACTAGGGAAGATGAAACACATCTCCAAAGGATGAATGTGAAAAAGGGACAGGTCTATAGCTTGAAACATTGAATGCTAAGAGGTGACAGAAAGATAGTAGACCTCCTAATTCTTTCTTTGTCAAAACTTCACAGTCCAGAAGAATTACTTTCTGATGGAAAAGTCTTTTTAAAAATATATATATTTTATTGAATTTAGAGAGGAAGGGAGAGGGAGAGAGAGAGAGAAACATCAATGATGAGAGAGAATCATTGACTGTCTGCCTCCTGCACGCCCCTTCCTGGGGATCGAGCCCACAACCCAGGCATGTGCCTGTGGCTGGAATCGAACCTGGGACCCTTCAGTCCGCAGGCCGACACTCTATCCATTGAGCCAAACCAACTAGGGCATCTGATGGAAAAGTCTTAACAAAACCTGGTAAAAGAGTACTGAGAGGAGAAAGATATTGAAGGAGAGCTTTACTGTCTAGTATGTATTCTATGTGCACATTTATTACTTACCCAGTTAGATGTAGGAACTGAATACTCACTGAATACTTGCCGAATAAATAGTAAACAAATGTATGCGTCCTCACATACAAGACCTAGGTGATATGCTACTTCTTAGCAGACACTCTTGTTCCTCTTACAGTTCTAGGATTGAAGCACTCTTACTTAGGCTACAAACATTTTATACTGTTGGAGGCTTAGGGAAGATCCACAAATTAAGGATACAGAATGAAAAGTGACATATAACTAGTAATTTTTGTTTGAGAAAAAAAATAGTACTCTGAAGCAGGAACTAAAATAAATCAGCTCAAAGGAGTCAGTAGAAATCAAGTTTTCTTCTGGTTAAAAGTTATATCAAGCTCTTCAAAAACAAAGTATATTGATAAATAAGGAAAGAATGAAAATATACAGTGGAATCACAACATACATTTAACTTACGCAAATTCAACTATATGTTTTTAACAAATGGAGAGAAAAGTTTTTTAAGTATGGGTGATTTAATGATGACTTTTACATATATGTAAAATGTGTAATTACAGGATAATTTTGACTGCATGATATTTAAGATGTGATCATTCTTTCAGTCGTATTTTCTGCCACTGTTGCTAATGTCAAAGCAAGATAATGAAAACAAACATAAATGTAGTGCTAGATACAAACCTATAGATTTCAACATTCTTGTTCTTTTGTCTAGAGAGTTTAGAGGCACTTGCTTCTCCAGCCACAATTACAGCATTGTTTTCCATGACAACGCCAGTGCACACAGTTCCTAAACCCTCCCCATACTTGGGAGAGGAGATAAAGTAGGTCTTCCGTGACGCGGGATCGTAACAAAAACTGGCATCCCCATAGTTCCTGCATCTTGACTTGATTCCTGAAGAATTATTGCCAATGCAAAGCAAAAGACTAGTCGTCTCCATGCCATAACGAAGATTTAGAGGGTGTGGTTGGGGTGTCTTGAAGGCTTTGAATGTGTTTTGAATTATGTCAATGCAATTTGCATCACATAGAAGCATCGTGTTCCTCTTTAGGGCTTGTCTTAAAAAAGAAGGATTTATAAGTTCCAATCTGACTTGCTTCAAAAGCTCAACAAGATGCTCTTTGCGCAATTCTTGGTTATGATTTACCCATCTCAGAACTAAGTCCAGAATGCTCTCCTCTCGGGAAATGTTAAGGTCATCGGATTTAATAAGCGTCAGAAATTGGTGCACTTCAAGTTCTAGTATTTCTTCATGTAAGCTCACCTCCGCAAAGTGCTGATACAAATATTTCTTCGATTGATCAGATAAATCTTCAGCTCCAATCTGCTTTGCAAAATAATAGATACCTACACAGTTGAAGGCGTCCATGTGGTCCATCATATATTTTTGACACACACTAAAGACTTCTTCCATCTGCATAAAGTAGGCAGCCATAGCTACAGTTTGTACATTGGAATTATTGATCTCCAACGCCGCACTGTACATATAATTTAATATAACTGACACACTTTCTGCTGTGATGTCATAGAGTACGACTTCTCTTTGAGTACATTCAATTAGTCCGCAGGTGAACATAGCTTTGAAATAAGGACTAAAGGCAGCCAGGACCAATCTGTGGCAAGGAAATGTCTCTCCTTCCGCTATGAGTACTACATCTACCATTTCTGATAATTCTTTCATGTTCTTAATTTTATTCAGTAAATTCAAGCTATGTTGGCATTTTTCTTTCCCCTCAAGTCTGAACTCCATGATACACTCTCCAGTGTTTCTAAGTAAGTCGTCTTTAAATTTAGCTTGATTCTTGAGGGGCTATTTGCATGTCTGATTACTCACAAAGCAACAGAGATGTCTTATAACATTCCTGAGGGAAAGAAAAAGAAGCAGTTTTCCTCTAAGAAAAAAGTCTCTTAATAAAAATGCAGCATTAGTTCAAAGAAGTATTTATAAATAAATATTATTCATTCCAAACAGAATAGTTTAACTTTAAGATATCTACTTTTTCATACCTAAAAATAATGTCAATGGGATAAACAGTAAATTTGTATTTTCCTAGCCAGCAGCGGAGATTTTTCTAGGGGGGCTGGAAAGCCCTCCCTCCCATGGTGAATGAAGACAGAAGCGATAAGATGGGCACATTTTGCAGTTCCACTTCCAGTTACCAAATACAGCTGCCCTCCCTGCAGGCAGAGGGTACAGAGGCATTAGGTAACGTTCTCTCTGACGAGATGCAGCATCACCTAAAACGTTATGTGCACCTCCCCAAAATGCACCCAAATGTTAACATGGCCACTTCACAAAGCCACAACAGGGGCCATGCAGTATGGCTGAAAGAAAGAAAAAAGTCCCCTAAAGTTCTGCTCAAAACGTTGCTATGAAGTAAACCATTCAATACAGATGCTTTGGAAAGCACAACCCAATATCTGCTGATTTGAGACTTCACAATACTTGAAACTTAAACTAAATCATCCTACACTTAGAAAATGCAAAAAGTCATTAGGTTTCTCTCTCCTCCCTCCTTACTCAGCTTTTCTTTGTTCCCTATTTCATAGTAGCAGGGACTGCATCACTTCTCAACTTAAAGAGCACTAGTCTAATGAAAAGTCTCTAAGCTAGATGTCTCATCTTCCCCAGGGAAATGGAAACAAGCTGTTTCAAGGAAGTTAATGCACAGTTTTGACTTATGAAGGACATTCTTAGAGTCAGTAACCTTAACGTGAGGAGGGGATCTTAAATATCTGTCGCCCTTTCTAGTTCGTATTTTGCTATAAGTTGCATGCAATAAGAATAAACGTTAATGGTAGAAAAGTCAGTACTAAGAGGTTAAGAAAGAAGGGGAGGTGATAATTTCAACAATGGGAACACAAAATTTGCAGCTGTAAAGTTTATACATCTTCTAAATCTCTGTGATCCTGTAGAGTCAGAAATCTCACGTGTCTCAATAAGGCATGGCATTATTTTCAGTGCTAAATTAAAGTTATTTTCAGGAAACAAGTGTTAAGTATGATAGGAGTGTTTAATTATATAATGGCAACTATAAGACCTATAAAAAGGAATTATAACAACTAGCCAGAATCTGTGTACTTAAAATAGAAATAAAACCCTTCTTGACAGATTTTCCGGCGTTAATAGCTCAGTTTTATTTCATGAGGAGCTTCAGACTTTATTTGCAAGGACTTGCAGGTTAAAAGAGGTCATTATATTTCTGAACTCTTCTATAACACCTTATGAGTAGCCTAAATCATATTATGTAGGCTACATTAAACATAAGAACATCAATCAACTTTACAGATGATAGTTGTTACGTTCAGTTGAAAAGCATAAAAGCTTTCTTATAAGAAAACACATATTTAAACATTTTTGGTATGGCATTGATGTACAAGACTCCCTCAAAGGATATCAACATTAACAATGCTGCAAGGCCAACTGCCGCTTCCAGATACGATCACGAGATCCAATATGCTGCAGGCAACTCAGACTCATAGTTCCTAACACGTTGATCTTGATGTTGCTAGTACAGAAGTGAGTTGCTGAGGACCCAAATCATATGACTAAACCCCTAGGATTTCATATCTTTTTATAAAAAATGTTTTTATTGACTTCAGAGGGAGGAAAGGAGAGGGATAGAGAGATAGAAACATCAATGATGAGAGAGAATCATTGATTGGCTGCCTCCTACATGCTCTCTCTCCCACCCCTACCCCCCAACCAGGATCGAGCCCAAAACCCAGGCATGTGCCCTGACCGAGAATTGAACTATGATCTCAATAGGTGACCTGGTTCATAGGTCAATGCTCAACCACTGAGCCACACCAGCTGGGTGGATTTCATATCTTTAAGGCAGGAACCAAACCATCCTTGTCAAACATTTTGGAATAGGGCTATTTTAATAAAAACACAGATGGCATTAGTTTCAAAGAAAGGTTAAGAATGGAACAATAACTAGCCCATTTTCTGCTTGTTTTCTTATAAACACATTATACATAATATCTTATCAACGACTTTATAGTGGACAATGTTGGGTTTCCCCCAGCATCCAACTTGCCTTCATTTGGTGAAATTGGGGTGGGATTGACTCCCATCTCCCTCACCACTGTGACTGGTTCAGGGCTGGGTGTAAGATCTGAGACTGGCCTAATCGGAGTGTAGCTCAGGTCTCTGGTTCAATGGCTGGGGGTGTCCATGTGCTATATAGATGAGAGGTCTGGAACTGCTGCAGCCATATTGTCACAAGCCAGTACCAGGGCAATATGGGGGAGAAGCAGGGAATCCAGAGCAATGGAGTTTGAAACATGTCTTACATCTGTATTTTTCAGTTTTGAGGGACAAGCCATTCCCTTTCTTGTTTAAGCTAGTTTGAACTGAAACTGCTGTTACTGGCACTCAAGAGTCCTTATGAGTATATGTGGCATATGTAAAAATATCGAGAAAAGGTTGAGTAAGGTACTTTCAATTATATATTTTACAAAATTCCACTTTTGTTATATTATTATACTTTCTATTATTACATCAAGTAAAAAGAACCATAGAAACATCTACTTATCATCATTTCTCCTTAATAGGAGGCAACAACACTAAGACACTCTTCTGAGTTTACCTCTTTTCATTAAATGGCCACATTACACAGGTGCAAGAACTGAGTCTTGAACCCAATTCTATCTGACTCTAGTCAGGGCACATGACTGGGTTGTGCTCAATCCCTGATAGGGGGCATGCTAGGTCTATGTTCCACTCTCACATCGATGCTTCTCTTACTCTCTTCCTCTCCCTTCCTCTCTGAAATCAATAAAAATATGTATATTTTTAAAAATCACCCTAGCTGGTTTGGCTCAGTGGATGGAGCATCGGCCTGCGGACTGAAGGGTCTCGGGTTCGATTCTGGTTAAGGGCACATGTCTGGGTTGCAGGCTAGATCCCCAGTAGGGAGCGTGCAGGAGGCAGCCAATCATTGATTCTCTCTCATCATTGATGTTTCTACCTCTCTCTCCCTCTCTCTTCCTCTCTGAAACCAATAAAAATATATTTAAAACAACAACAACAACAAAATATATTTAAAAAAAGAGAAAACAACGGACAATATGGCAACAGTGGGCCCTTAATTCCCATGGCAACAACAATGTGCAGGATTTGAGTAGCCAGTTGCCACCTCTCAGGTGGCACATCTAATCACGTGCACTACCCTAAATGCACTCTGAGTATCCCACTGGTATGGACACATGCCTGATTCATTTAATAGGAATAATCGTCCACACACTAGGCGTTTAATAAAGGCCAGGAGTATAAGACAGGCATCTTCTTTCCTTGAGGAGTTCACAATGTTTTGCATTCTCACCATGCTTTATACTTTTTAAAGAGCTTTAAGATGCTTTATAGCTCATTAGTTCTGCTAAAGAATCCTGGTGGGATAGCTAAGATTTGGAAACAGCCTAGGTGCCCGTCAGCAGATGACTGGATCAGAAAACTGTGGTACATCTACACAATGGAATACTATGCTGCCATAAAAAAGAAGGAATTCTCATCATTTGCAGCAACCTGGGAGGAATTGGAGAACATTATGTTAAGTGAAATAAGTCAGTCAATGAAAGAAAAATACCACATGATCTCACTCATTTATGGATAATAAAGAACATTATAATCTTGAACAAAAAGATAGATACAGAGACAGTAAAGCATCAAACAGACTGTCAAATTACAAGGGGAAGGTTAGGGAGAGGTGGGGGAGATAAGAGATCAATCAAAGGACTTGTATGCATGCATATAAGCATAACCAATGGATGCAAAACTCTGGGGGGTGGGGGCATATATGGGAGGGGGGTGTGGGGAGGGCAATGGTAAGATATGTACACATATAATACCTTAATAAAAAAATTGGAAAAAAAACAAAAAATAAAAAAATAAAAATAAAATGAAAAAAAAAAAAAAAAAAAGAATCCTGGTGGGTGGGGGGGAGGAAATGCAGGGCAATTAAAGTTATTATTCCTGGCTTTAAAGTTAAGAGAGTTGCCTGGGGATAATTAATGTGGAAATTTTTTAAAGTGCCCGGCACTCTTCAGGGTTCTAGCAAGACCACCTGGAACAGAGTGACGGCTTGCTTCTACCTTTCTGGAGCGTACAGTCTAGTAAGGGAGGCAAATGATCAAGTAGTTCATAGTTCAGAGAATGACGGCACCATGAAGGCTACCAAAATGCATAATGTGACAGGAAGCGGGAGGAGAGCCTGGCTGGGTGGGGGTGGTCTGGGGAGGAGGCCACTGCTGAGCTGAGCCCTGCTGGCCAGAGCCGGCCCCAGGGCAGCGCAAGGGAAGCGCTACACCAAGACAGGCTTTAGGCGCCCCCGTGTCCCCGCACTCCGTTACTTACGCCTGGGCTATGGCCCCGCTGGCTCCCAGAGGCCGCCGGCCTGGTGGCTGTCAGGGCGCTCCGCAGTCTGGAGGGCGCGGGCCGAGGGCGCAGGCGGCTGGCGCGGGGCCTGACTGACCGGCACTGCCTAAAATGGGCCTGTGCGGCCGGCCGTCGGAATAAATAGGCCGCTCAGGATGGCAGCGGACCAGGTACGCGCCCTGCGGAGGGCGGAGGAGGAGGGAGGCGCAGGCAGGTCCTCTGAGGTGACAGCTGCCGGCCTGCTCCGAGCCCCAGGCGGCGGGGACCACGCCCCCCAAGCCCGGAGCCGCTCTGCTCCCGCGGAGGGCTTCGCACCCTGGTTCCCCACCCCACTCTCCAGCTCCCGAGGCCGCTCTGCTGCGGGAGTCACCCGCGTGCCAGGGCCACTGAAGATCCGCCAGGAGGGCGCGAGGGCACATTTTTAAAGAGAATCTGGAAGTCAGATTTTTAAAAATGACAAAGCTATCCGTTTAATCTGTAAAAAAGAAAGAACTCTTACCATTTGCAACAGCATGGATGGACCTGGAGAGCATTATGCTAAGCGAAATAAGCCAGGCAGAGAAAAGATAAGTATCACATGATCTCACTCATATGTGGAATCTAATGAACAACATAAACTGATGATAAAAAAAAAATAGACCCAGAGACACCTGGGAAACACTGGTTGGGCAGAAGAGGACCTCAGGATAAATTAAGAATATGTTAAGACAGAAGCTTTAAGTCTGCATAAAGGCACAAACCAACACACTCTTGGACGATTTCTAGAGGAGCGAGAAGAAGGTGGGATCTAGCCTGGACAGGTAGGAAGGAGCAGAAACCAAAGTGGAGGTGGCGGACACACCAGCAGCCTTTACTGGGGTGCACAGAAAGGGACTCCTTCCCTGTAGCAAAGTATGAAATTGGAAGAGATACAGGGGGTTTGTGATTGAGCCCTTTGGTTGTTTGAAGGGGTGAGAGGCAGTGGGAGGTCTCAGAAGAAGCTACCTAGAATGAAGCTCTGATTAATCATAACCCAATTGTTATTTTTTAAAAATAATTTTATTTTTTAATTATAGTTCACATACAATATTATATCAGGTGTACAACCCAGTGATTACACATTATATAACTTATTAAGTGATCGCCCCAATAAATCTAGTACCCATTTGACACTGTACATAGTTACTATAATACTAGAGGCCCAATGCACAAAATTCATGCAAGAGTAGGCCTTCTTTCCCCTGGCTGCCGGCACTGGCTTCCCTCGCAGCCCCAGCCTCATCTGGAAGGTGGTCTGGAAGGACATCCAGAAGGATGTCTGGTCTAATTAGAATATTACGCTTTTATTATTATAGATTATTGACTGTACACCCTATGTTTTACTTTATATCCCCAGGACTATTCTTTTTTCTTCTTTTTTTTAATATTTAAGGACTATTTTATTTATTTTAAATCTTTATTGTTGAGAGT
This sequence comes from Cnephaeus nilssonii, assembly GCF_951640355.1. Taxonomy (NCBI): domain Eukaryota; kingdom Metazoa; phylum Chordata; class Mammalia; order Chiroptera; family Vespertilionidae; genus Cnephaeus; species Cnephaeus nilssonii. The sequence goes on along the minus strand of NC_137082.1, from coordinate 65,797,816 downwards.
ATGTTCCCCCATTTTTCCCCCATTGCCCCTCTCCACCCTGTTCCCGCCTGCCTCAGGTCTTCACCATCCTATTGTCTGTGCCCATAGGTAATGCATATATGCATATAAGTTATTTGATTAATCTCTTCCCGCCCCCTCCCCCCTTTCCCTCTGAGATTTGTCAGTCTGTTCCATGTATCCATGCCTCTGGTTCTATTTTATTCATCAGTTTATTTTGTTCATTAGATTTCTTGTTCATTTATTTTGATTTTTAGATTCAATTGTTGATAGATATGTATTTATTGCCATTTTCTTCTTCTCCTCCTCCTTCTTCTCTTCTTCTTTTTCTTTTTCTTCTTCTTCTTCTTCTTCTTCTTCCTCTTCTTCTTCTTCTTCTTCTTCTTCTTCTTCTTCTTCTTCTTCTTCTTCTTCTTCTTCTTCCTCTTCTTAAAGAATGTCTTTCAATATTTTATAATACTGGTTTGGTGGTGATGAACTCCTTTAGCTTTTTCTTATCTGTGAAGCTCTTTATCTGACCTTCAATTCTAAATGATAGCTTTGCTGGGTAAAGTAATCTTGGTTGTAAGTCCTTACTATTCACCACTTTGAATATTTATTGCCCCCTTGTAGGTAACTAACTGCTATTCTCTTGATGCTTTTAAGATTCTCTCTTTGTCTTTAACCTGTGGCATTTCAATTATGATGTGTCTTGGTGTGGGCCTCTTTGGGTTCCTCTTGTTTGAGACTTTCTGTGCTTTCTGGACTTGCAAGTTTATTTCTTTCACCAGGTAGGGGAAGTTTTCTGTCATTATTTCTTCAAATATGTTTTCAATATCTTGCTCTCTCTCTTCTCCTGGCACCCCCATAATGCAAATGTTGTTATACTTGAAGTTGTCCCAAAGGCTCCTTACACTATCTTCATATTTTTGGATTCTTTTTTCTTTTCTGATTGGGTGTTTTTGCTTCTGCAACTTCCAAATTGTTGTTATTATATGTATTTATTGGCACTTTATAATTTTGTTATTCATGTTTTTAATCTTTTTTTGCTTCTTCTTCTTAAAAAGACCCTTTAATATTTATTTTTTTATTAAAAAGTTTTAATGTTGACATAATTGCAGGTGTCCTTCTTTTCCTCATCCTTTGCCCACCTCCTCCCACCTCCCCCTCCTCTGCCATAGACTTCACCAAATTATTGTCCGTGTCCATGGGGTATGCATATATGTTCTTTAGTTAATCCCTTCGTCTCCTTTATCCAGTCATCCCCCACCCCTCGGGCACCCGCTAACCTGTTCCATGTATCCATGCTTCTGGTTCCATTGTGTTCATCAGTTTATTTTGTTCATTAGATTGTTTTATTTTTTCCAAGTGTTGAGCTAGTTGTTCCAATCCCACTTATTAAATACTCCATCTGGAGTTTTCTCATTTGAAATTCTAACTTTCTCCTATACCAAATATCCTTATTGACTTTTTTCCGTTTCTGCACTCTCTTTTTTCCTACTGGGCTGTCTGTTTAACCTATCTCAGTAACATTCTACTTTAAGTCCTATAGCTTTAAACTATCCTTTAACTCACGCTAGGGTAAATTTGTCTTTTTCTTTGAAAATTTTCTTGACTATCCCTATACATCCATTTTTGTACTTCAATTTTAGAATCATTTTGTCAAGTTTCCAAGAAAACTGCTTTGAAATTTTATTTAGAATCACAAAAACTAAATAAGTGGATAAAAAGTAAAATGATAGACACATACTTCTTTTAGTTAGGTGGGTGCAGGATAGTTAACAGTCAACAGTTAACTCAGTGACAGCTAGGGGATTTGTGGTCTCTGCAGAGCCGTGCCTGTGATTTGAGAGGTCCAGAAAAAGAAAATGACTTAGACATTACAATGATATGCAAAAAGACAACAGACAGGCTCAGTTAAGGGTAAAGATTGACGTTTGTCAGGCAGGATACCAGTCTAGAACGACTACCCACCATAAACTGCGTTTAGTTAAAATGGTTTAATTTCAGACCATCCTTTGTGGTTAGTTTAGGTCTCTGAGTTTGTAAGGCTGCCATGGAGGCCTCCCCGGAGCTTGTCATGTTTAGCAAGTGGCCACTTTGCATCCCCAGGACCAAGGTGGCTAAAGGTGCTTTTTTTATTCTTGGTTTTGCTTGTTTGGCACTAACTCTAAATCAAACAAAATTCATTAGATAAAAAACAGTGATCTGTTTGAATATCATTTACTCACCAGGGATTTTTGGTGCTATGTCATTTGTCTTGATTGACTCAGCTGCTTCCCTCTGGTGTGTGGGGAGCTTGCGGCCACACTGTGACTTCTGAGGACGTGTGTGCTATTAAGTTTTGAACTTGTGTGAATTTCTTTTACTTCAAGCGGGTCTATCTGCAGCCACAACAATGCTCCGTTTGTGAGAACAAGATACAGCTTATTACCAACGAGTTAAAGGATGCCCTGTGACCTCAGCCTGTCCCAACAACATACCAGCGCTTCCTGGAATGCTCCCCGGCTTTCCCTTAGGTGTGTGGGGCCAGGCACTAGTTCTACTCAAAGACACAGTGTTGAAGGGGAATAGTGAGATGACCACGGACTCTTTTGCAGACCTGTGAAGCTTAGTTCAGCTGAAGAAGTCTTTTCATTGTAATCATTTCTGACCTGTGTGGTGGCTTTCTTTCCCACCCCCTGCCCCCATCCTCTCATTCCCTTTAAATGTGCTGTAACCATAAAAAGGTTACCAACCAGGGGAAGTCAATTTAGGGCCAGTCAGGTGGGATTTAAGTGTAACTGTGTAACTGACAGAATGATTCATTACTTTGTAGGTCACTGGGAAGGAGCAGAATTTCTCAAACTGTGTTCCCTGGGTTGATAATCATACAAATGCCCGAAGCACAAAAAGTTCTCCGGGTTCCAGGGCCAAGTTGGCTGAGGATATGCTGCATACTAATTCCCCAGAGAGGGGAGTTTACAATGTGCATTAGCATATTAAAAGTTCTGAGGAGTACCGCAGGGAAGAATTCAGTTTTAGTTTTCTGAGTGATTAAGCAGATATATTAGTACAAAGGACAAGTTTCTTTTAAGCCAACCAGGTTTCCCTTAGCACCAGTTTTGGAAGGGCTAGAGGAGATTTAATTAATGGAATTTTACTTTCTCTTTTGTCACAGAGTCTCCCCAGCCCCCATTAAAACATGTGTCTGTTAACGGAAGAAGGCATTCAAATCTGTAAAGAATTTTTGTGAGTTTATTTGAGCCAAACTGTCGACAATTGCCAGGAAGCAGAATCTCTACATATTGGGTAATGCTCCAGAGAATGGTGGTTTTTCACCTGTTTTTATAAATTACCATCAAAGGTGGAGATGTAAGGGGTTACATGAAATGCATTGTTGATAGATAGGGAGGTGGGAGAAAGCAAAGTGTGGGGGAGGAGAACCTCTGGGATTGGATAGAAAGTAAAATGATAGACACATACAGGCAGTTCTCAGGTTCATACGTCATTTCGTGGTTATGTCGCCATCTCCCATTTATTTATTAAAAAAAAAAAAAGTTCCGTCATTTCAACGTATGTACATATGTGCTTTATGTTTTTTATTATTTATTTACCACAAGTAAAGCTCAGGAATTGTTACCTTTCTTTTAAATTGTTTTACTGTTTCACTTCATTACTGCTGTGTATGTGAGTGACGTAGGTGCTTATGTAGGTGGGTTACGACTTACGGCGAAAATCGCGTTACGTCGCGCCGTAGGAACTAGGAACGGATCTCCGACGTAAGGAGGACCTACTGTACTTCTTTTACATAGGTGGGTACAGGACAGTTAACAAGATAACTAACAATGAGGGAATTTGTGGTTTGTGCCCTGGCGCCATTTGTTGTGCCCTGAGGGGTCCAGAAAAAGGGAAGTTACAAGTAACCCTGACATTTCACAGGTATGTTATCTTAGGTGCAAAGAAGACAATAGGCTCAGTAAAGATGGAAGTTGATCTTTGTCAGGGAAGATACTGGCCTAGGACATGACTACTATAAACTGTTTTTTAATGAAAAGGTTTTAATTTCAGACCATCCTTTGTGGTTACTTTAGGTCTCTTGAGTTTGCAAGGCTGCCAAGCAGGCCTCCCCTGAGTTAGTCAGGTTAGCATGTAACCCCTTTTTGTCATTTTTAAATGAAATGCAATCAAAATCAAATTCCACTGAAAATATAATTTTAAAAATATATTTGTATTTATTTCAGAGAGGAAGGGAGAGGGACTGAGATAGAAGCATCATTGATGAGAGAGTATCATTGAGCGGTTGCCTCCTGCATGTCCTACACTGGAGATCGAGCCCGAAACCCAGGCATATGCCCTGACTGGGAATCGAACAGTGACCTCCTGGTTCACAGGTCTATGCTCAACCACTGAGCTATGCTGTTGGGCTGAAAATATACTTTTGCTTATTTATTCTTAATATCAATGGTGTACTTAAGTGCATTAGATAAAAAGGTGGACTTTTAAACTCACATGACACTTTCAGAAAATGACCTTCTAATGCAGCCATTGATTGATTTATTCAAATAATAGATATCAAGAAACTCCCGAGTCTTCAACACCGTGGTAAGTGTGAAAAAGATGTAGATATTCTAGAGTCAGAGGGTGGTAAGGGTCAAGAAAATTGGGAAAATACCAGAAGCCCATATCCTTCATGGGGCTACTCCAGAGGCAGAATTCTGCCGTCAGCATTAAGTGGCTGTGGGAGGAGAAGTACCAGCCTGAGCAGGACAGGGTTATGGCCCAAGCCAGAAAGTAGGTTGTCCTTTTACTGTGACACCTGAAGGTTGTGCCAGGGACACCAGCACTCACAAACTAAATTCTGACATGTATCTCAGTGATAACACTGCTGCTGTGTAACAAGCGACGTCAAGCTTCTGTTACTTCAAACAGTATTCATTTATTATCACAGGTTGCCTTGCGTTGATCTGATACAGGCTCAGCTGGGTGACGAGCTTCAGGCTGTGGTGGCTGGAACACCTCTGCTTCTCACTTCAGGTCTGTGAGTCAGCTCGGGCATCTCTGCTCACATGTTTCTGTTACTTTTTGTTGAATTCATTAGGTAACATTGGTTAATAAAATCATAAAAGTTTCAAGTGTACAATTCTATACTGCATCATCTGTATATTGTATTGTGTTCACCCAAAGTCAAGTTTCCTTCTATTATCATTTATCCCCCTCTATCCTCTTCTGCCTCCCACAACCCCTTTGCCTCTTGTAATCACCATACCGTTGATCATGTCTATGAGCTTTGATATTTATTTTTGCTTAATTCATTCACTTTTTGCAGCCAGCCCCCCAACTCACCACCCCTCTGACAGCTGTTAGTCTCTTTTCTGTATCTATGCGTCTGTTTCTATTGTGTAGGTTTGCTTATTTTGTTCATTAGATTCCACATATAAGTGAAATCACATGGTACTTGTCTTTCTCTGTCTGGGCTTATTTCACTCAGCATAATGCTCTCCAGGTCCATCCATGCTGTCACAAAAGGTGAGATTTCCTTCTTTTTTTTTTTTTTTTTTATAGCCAAGTAGTATTTAATTGGGTAAATATACCACTCATTTACTGATGCATAATTAGGTTGCTTCCAAATCTTGTCTATTGTAAATAATACTGCAATGAACATTGGGTTGCATATATTCTTTCAAATTAGTGTTTTGGGTTTCTTCAGCTATATTCCCAGAAGTGGAATTACTGGGTCGTAAGGCAGTTTCATTTTCAATTTTTTGAGGAAACTCGGTATTGCTTTCAACACTGGCTGCACCAATCTGCATTTCCACCAACAGTGCACCAGCGTTCCCATTTCTCCACATCCTTGATAACACAGTTGTTTGTTGATTTATTGATGATAGCCATTCTGACAGGTGTGAGGGGATATCTCATTGTGATTTTAATTTGCGTTTTATATGTCTGTTAGCCATCTGTAGGTCCTCTTTGGAGAAGTGCCTATTTAGGTCTTGTGGCCATTTTTTAAATTGGATTGTTTATTTATTAGGTGTTGAGTTTCATAAGTTCTTTATAAATTTTGGATATTAACTCCTTATTAAATGTATCACTAGCGAATATGTTCTCCCATTCGGTGGATTGTCTTTTCATTTTGTTGATGGTTTTCTTTTCTGTGCAAAAATGTCAGAAAAAAATAGTTATGAAAAATGTCCTAGATTTTACTGCCTATGTTTTCTTCTAGGATTTTTATGGTTTCAAGTTTTACATTTAAGTCTATAATCTGCTTTGTTATTTTATTTATTTATTTATTTATTTATTTATTTATTTATTTATGTATGTATGTATGTTTAATCCTCACCCAAGGTTATTTTTTCCCCATTGATTTTCAGACAGAGTGGAAGGGAGGAAGAAAGAGAGGAGAGGAGAGGAGAGGAGAGGAGAGGAGAGGAGAGGAGAGGAGAGGAGAGGAGAGGAGAGGAGGGGAGGGGAGGGGAGGGGAGGGGAAGGGAAGGGAGGGGAGGGGGGAGGGGAAGAAGGGGAAACTGGAGGGGAGGCGAGGGGAAGGGAGGGGAGGAGAGAGAAACATCGACATGAAAGAGACACATCAATTGGTTGCCTCTCATATGTTCCTGGACCAGGGGCGGGGATGGAACCCGACACTAGGGTATGTGCCCTTAACCGGGAATCGACCTGATGACCCTTCGGTCCATGGGCTAACCCTCTAATCACTGGGCCAAACTGGCCAGGGCTGTTTTGAATTTATTCTTGTGTATAGTGTAAGAAAGTGCTCTAGTTTCATTTTTTTTTGTCTAATATTCACAACACCATTTACTTTATTCCATTGTATGTTCTTGCCTCCTTTGCAAATATTAATTGACCATAAACTCATGGGTTTATTTCTGGGCTCTCTATTCTGTTCCATTGATCTATTTGTCTATTTTTATGCCAGTACCATACTGTTTTGATGACTATGGACTCATAATATAGTTTGATATCAGGTAATGTGACTTCTCCACTTTGTTCTTCTTTTTAAAGATTGCTGTGTCTATTCAGGGTATTTTGTGGTTTCACATAAATTTTTGGCATATTTGTTCTAGTTCTGTGAAATACACCATTGGTATCTTGATCAGAATTGTGTTGAATCTGTAGCGTGCTTTGGGTAATATAGACATTTTAATGATGTTAATTCTTCCTATCCATGAACATGGAATATACTTCCACTTATTTGTATCTTCTTTCATTTCTTTCTTCAGTGTCTTATAATTTACCGAGTACAGGTCTTTTATATCCTTGGTTAAATTTATTCCTAGGTATTTTTTTTTATGCAATTGCAAAAAGGATTGTTTTCTTAGTTTCCCTTTCTGATAGTTCATTATTGGTATATAGAAATAGAGCTGATTTCTGGACATTTATTTTATATCCTGCTACTTTATTGAATTTATTTATCAGTTTTGGTAGGTTTTTTTTTGTTTTTTGTTGGTTTCAAACAAGGAAACTAAGACAACTCAGATTATTTAAGTGCCTATGGTCACACAACTAGATAAAAGCAGGGTTGAAATTTTAAAAAGTTATTGCTCTGGCCAGCTTTCTCAGTGGTTAGAGTGTCAGCCCGAGGCCTGAAGGGTCTTGGTTTGATACCTGATCAAGGGCATGTACTAGTATCTTGGTTATGGGGACCGGGATGTGTGCAGGAGGCAACCAATTGATGTGTCTCTCTCACCTCCATGTTTTTCTCTCTCTCCCACTCCTCCCTTCCTTCCACTCTCTCTAAAATTAATGGAAAAAATATTCTCGGGTGAGGATTAAAAAAGAAAACAAAAAACAATGTTACTGCTTTCCAAGGGAAAAAAAAAAAAAAAGCTGAATTTCTTTAGCCCCATTACCTGACTTTTCATTAGACTTAGAACCAGGCATAGTTTAGGATAAATGTTACATTTCTTAGAATACAAAAAATTTCTTAGAAAAAAAAATTTCTTTTTTTTTATATGTTTTAACATGAAGTGTTGCCAACAAGTTTATAATTTTCTGAGCCCCAGGAAGCACTGCACGGAAGTCTCACACCTTAGCATTTTGTATCTTTAGGTTGGTTGCTTCTTCCACAACCTCACATTCATACAGTAGCAGAGGCTTTCATTGGTTCTCCTTCATGGCCACTGGTCCCTTTTTTCACTATTGCAGCTGTTTTGCCGACTTTATTTCCTGACTGGGAATGAGCCACTCCGCTGTGGAAAACAAAACCCCAGAAGCACAAAATTTAACATTTATTTTAAAATAACAATGCACGAAGGGCTTTTTATGTTAAAAATCTTCTATACACATGTTTCAAAGCCAAAGTGCCCCAAATTTCCAAAACAAAGCTTGGGGAAACATTATAGACATGAGTGGACTCCATAAGCTGATGATGTCCACAGCCAGATGTGAACAGAAAATGCTGTGGAGAGATGCAACAGTATTTTTCAAGATAAACAAATTTGTAAAAATAGTAAACACAGTGGCTGGATTAGATCTTAGGTCAACAAAGGAAACCAGGGAAGAATATAAGCATGGTCTGCAAAGGGAAATCTATTGTGATGAATGCTTAAAGATTAGGTTATATACATTTATTCCAAAAAGTCTTTTTGAATAAAGTGCCTGTTGTGTGCCCAATATTGCATATAACCGATTGAGAATGTGGTTAATTGTCTAAACATTGCTTTCCATTTTATAGATTTGTTGTGATAAACCTTAAATCCCAATCTTGGCCAGCTACAGCAGGTGCTCAGAATATTCCTGGGACCTTCCTTACTGCCTGCTTTTTTATTAGTATTTTAAAATTTAATTTATTGATTAATAAAATTATATGTTTCATGTGTACAATTCTATAATACATCACCTGCACATTACTTTGTGTGTTTACCACCCAAAGTCAAATCTCCTTCTGTCACCATGTGTTTGACCCCCTTTGCCCTTTACTTCCTCCTCCCCACCACCCCTTTCCCTCTGGGAGCCACCATGCCGTTGTCTGTGTGTAAGAGTTTTTGATCCTTTGTCTTGCTTGCTGATTTGTTGCTTTCAGTTTTATATTCCACATATGAGTGAAATCATATGGTTCTTGACTTTTTCCATCGAACTTATTTCGCTTAGCATGCTATTCTCCAGATCCATTCGTGCTGTTGAAAATGGCAGTATTTCATCTTTTCTCATGGCTGAGTAGTATTGCCTTTTAACAAGACATAAAATCCTCTGGATAATATGCCCTAATGGGGAAATGGCAATGACAATTCAAAATTCAAAATGGCTATTCAATTCAAGACAGAAAAACAGACCATATAAATATATATTCTCCAGCTAGGTTAAAAATAGTAATAAGCCTATATAAATACAATATGGGGTAGTGTTAGTGTAAGGACTAGGTTTAGGTTTAGATCACTTATAATAATTAAAATCATGAAATGCTTAGGTAAAATGATAACAAAAACACATACAGAACTTATATACTGAAAATTATCAAGTACTGATGAAGGATATTGAAGAATAACTACAGAAATGGAGAGATATATCATGTCCTTGGATTGGAAGCGTCAGCATTGTAAAAATGTAATTCCTATAAAAATTCCAGCAATATTTTTCCTGGATACAGACAACATTGTTCTAAAATTTATATAGAAAGGCAAAGGAATCAGACTAGCTAAAACCATTAAAAAAAAAGATAAAATGGGATAATTTTAATGGGATAATTATATAGCTGCATTAATCAAAATCCTGTTGTATTGGCAGAGAGATAGACACATAAATCAGTGAAACAGAGCAGAGAACCAGAAATATACACATACAAGTACAACCAAAGGATTTTTCACAGAGGTGAAAGAGCAAAATATGAGTAGGAAGGAGAGTTTTTTTCAGTAAATGGTACCAGAGCAATTGGATATTCATAGAAATGAGAGGGAGAGATGGAAGCAGGGAAGGAGGGCGGGAAAGAGAGAGAGAGAGAGAGAGAGAGAGAGAGAGAGAGAGAGAGAGAGAGAAAGTCTCACCTAAGTTACACACCTCACACACACAAAAAAGTCAAAATGCATAATAAATTTAGATGTAAAATGTAAGTATAAAACTTTTAGGATAAAATATAGAAAAAATATTTGGGATCTAGGGCTTGGTAAAGAGTTATTAAATGACACAAAAATTACCAGTTATAAAAGAAAAAAGTGACATGTTGGACTTCATCAAAAATTAAAAACTTTTACTCTGTTAAAGTACCTATTATTAGGATAAAACATTCAAAATATAGCCTGGGATAAAAGATTTGCAAATCACATATCTATCAGAGTGTGAAGAACATTCAACACTCAAAGTAGGTTGGATCCTCGGTGGGGGAGTATACGGGAAGCAACTGATGGATGTCTCTCTCTCTCTCTCTCTCTCTCTCTCTCTCTCTCTCTTTCTCTCTCCTTTACTCTCTTTCTCAAACCAATAGAAACATGTCATTGGGTGAGGATTTAAAAAACACACATAAACAATGAATTTTACACTTTAAAAGGGTAAATCTTATGGTACGTGAATTATATCAGTTTAAAAAAACAAAGCTCAACAATAAAATAAACAATATAACTAAAAGATAAGCAGAAGACATAAAGAGACATTTTGCCAAAGAGGATATAGGAATGGCAAATAAATCCATGAAGAGATATACAACATCATTATCCATGAGAAAAATGCAAATTAAGACCATAATGAGATATCAGTACGCATCTATTACAGAAGCTAAAATAAAAAGTAGTGACAATACCAAATGCTGACAAGGATGTGGGCAAATTGGCTTTCTCACATATCAATGCTGGGAATTAAAATAGTACAGGTACTCTGGAAAAGAGTTTGGTAGTCTCTTTAAAAATGAAATACACATTTACAATACTCTCTAGCAAAGAAATGGTATTTCTGTGACACAAAATCCTTTACATGAATGCATATAGCAGCTTTATTTATAACTAGAGGCCTGGTGCATGAAATTCGTGCACGGGGGTGGGGGGGTGTCCCTCAGCCCAGCCTGTACCCTCTCCAATCTGGGACCCCTTGGGGGATGTCTGACTGCCGGTTTAGGCCCAATCCCACAGTCAGACATCCCTATCACCACCTGGGACTGCTGGCTCCCAACAGCTCGCCTGCCTGACTGCCTGATTGCCCCTAACTGCTTCTGCCTGCCAGCCTGATCACCCCCTAATCACTCCCATGCCAGACTGATCGACGCCTAACTGCTCCCCTGCCGGCCCAATCGCCCCTAACTGCCCTCCCCTGCCAGACCGGTTGCCCCAAACTGTCCTCCCCTGCCAGCCTAGTCGCCCCCAATTGCCCTCCCCTGCAGGCCTGGTCCCCCCAACTGCCCTCCCCTGCCTGCCTGGTTGCCCCTAACTGCCCTCCCCTGCTGGCAATCTTGTGGTGGCCATCTTGTAACCACGTGGGGGGCAGCCATCTTATGTGAGGGTGTGATGGTCAATTTGCATATTACCGCTTTATTATCTAGGATAACCCCAAACTTGTAACCAAAGTGAACTTCAATAAGTGATGGACAAACTGTGATATCTCTATACCATAGAACACTCTCAGCAATAAAAAGGCATGGTTTATTGAAATATGCAACAATCTGGATGGATCTCAAGGGCTGAGTGAAAAAGTGAATCATAATGTACCAGACAGGGGCCGGTCTGGAGCAGGTCTGCCTCAGGTGGCCTGCAGTGTGTGGGTCCTTGGCTTCGTGTAGGAAAGATTTCACGAGTCCAGATGGGTTGGAGAGCATGGTCATTAAAGGTAGTGATAATGAAACAAAGGAAGGAATTAGGGTCGAAGAAACAGCAGGGAGAGCCTAGGGGGGCTCTGCTCTGTGTCTAGAAATGTTACAGGGAAGAAGCGAGCCAGGGCAGGGCTGCTGAGCTCACTGGGACGTGAAGGTCACAGTGACGGGAGCGAGCCCAGGCCGGACTGCTTCAGCTCACTGGCAAGTCAGAGAAAAGGGGGCCTTGGAGATAAGATGGGGGGTAAGCCCTGTCAAGCTGCCGCTGCCCACCACGCCCCTGGCTGCAGTCTTGTGGGGATCTTTAGAATTTAAGAAGAAATAAAAAGTTCGTGTCCGGGAAAGGGCATGGGTGGACTCTAACATGAGCCTGTATTGAGTCTCTGTCCTGAGGGATTTTTATCCTTTTTTTGTTGTTGTTTTTCCCTGTAGGGGAGAATCTTAGGGGAGGGTTTCAGTAGAATATTCATCAGCTTTTCAGGTGCATTTTTAATGTGCTGATGCATCAAGATAACTGTATAGAGGAATTTTGGATTCTTCTTTGGTCTATTTTACTGTTATCTTGGGTCTGTCTGGTTTTCATGGAGTTTTTGTTATTTGCTCCCCAACTTCATCTGTCCTTGGGTTTAGCTGGCACAGATGGCATTAGTTGGGTCTTTGTTCTCTATTTTCCCAGGCCAGGGTGGTGTCAGCTATGTATTCTCTGGTTAGGGAGGAGGGTATAAACCATTTGCTCTCAGTGTCCTTGGTTAGGGAAGACAAGGTCATGCAGTTCACAAGCTGGCTGCAAGCTGCCCAAACTGTTTGGCCTTGTTTAATTTTCTTTTCTTAGTTTCCCCGCTCCACTTGCCCAGGGATTTTCCTAGCTTCTTACTATCCTGCTACAATTTCATTTGTACAACCTTTTCAATATGACAAAATACTACATATGGGGAAAATAGGGTTACCACATCAGAATATGGCTGGGGCTCCCCAGGCATCTCTCTGTCTCTGTCTCTGATCTTTCTACACGTGGTCCCTCTAGCATGACAGTCTCAGTGTAGCCAGACTTCTCATATGGCCACAGAAGCTCTATTCACTGTCACTCTCTTATTTTAATTTCACCACTTGATGATGAAAGGAAATTGTGACACTCAGATAAATAGTGTGTGACCAGGACCAGAGCAGTTTAAAATCTATACAGTTAGGGAGAGAAATTTCAACAAGGTCTCCGAACACATAAGATGCAATCAGTTTTTGGTTGTCCATGAGGTTTTTAATATCAATACCCCACAGAGCTGGTAAGGATTATGCTGAGAATTTACCTGGCAGGATAGAAGGTTGGGGGTGGGGTAGGGGAGGGGGGGGCGGAATCTGGGCCCCCTGAGTATTTGGGAGCTGGTGATGACTACAGTGGGAGGTAGGAGGGCAACATGCTGTATTTTGGGTATCGCTGCCTGAATTTAACTCTCCAGCTCAACCGCATTCGCTGTGGGCTCTTAAGCAAGTTTCTCGAATCCCTTTCAGCCTCCTTTTCCTCCTCTGAAAAATGAGGATGATAGTAGCACCTACCTCATGACTTTTATGAGCAATAGATTAGATATCTCACCAAAACCATTTAAAACAATGTCTATTACAGAGTAATGCTCAGAAACTATCCTCTATTATTACCGTTCATACCAGGTCTTAGAATTTTTGCCATGAAGAATAGGATTTTTATTGACAAGATTTTGGCCTGATGTTCCCAACTCTCAGAAAACACTGATGCAAGTATACATGAATAGACATAAATAGAAAGAAGGATTAAAATGTTCAGATGGGTTGGAAACAAAGACAATTCTCCTTTAGCAATTATGAAGCTATAAAAAGAATGAGAGCAACATTAGTCTTCTCAACATATTTCCAAAACAGCTTGGCTCAAGGATAAATTACAGTACAGACAAGTACTAAGTATCCTGAAGCTCCTTTGCACAACCCCATGAAAGTTTCAGGGCTGAGTGCTTTTTTTTTTTTTTTCAGCAAGAAAATTTGTCAAGCAGGAGTGTGAAAATTAGAATTGCTAAGACTGAAGCAAAAAACAAAGGCATTTCACCATTTGAGGAGGCATCAAGGTTGAGCTTCGCAGCTGTTGTCCTGTATGAAAGAAAGCATAGGCCCCTGGCTAGAAAAATGGAACCTAATTATGTTATGATGAGCTGGGGGAAAATGGCAAAGAAAAATTGTCATGCAAAGCATGATGGATGATGTTTTTCAATTAAAACTGCTGGAATGCAGCAGTAGAGCAAAACGGCATAATAACTCTTTTTCATCTCTTCCAATTTGGCAAGCAGAAATGCAGCAGCATGGCACATCTTTTTGTCTTATATTTTTTCTCGACATAATTATGTCAAGGTTCGTGGAATGTAATCTGGAGTCATCGATAATGAAAACGAAGTGGACATATCACTTTGAGGCACAAAGCCTCAAATTCCATCGAATAGAAATTTCTAGTTGCTTTTATTTTGAAAATTACAAGGGTGGCTTGCTTCTCATGGTCATTTACATGATAACAAACTATCTATCTTTGAATATACATGGCTTCCAGGTAGTGTGAATTTTATTTTCATTGAGTCCATGCTAATCACATTTTAAATCATGATGTATGCCACAGTCAGGAAGACTCGATTCAAATCATTAATCAAGGAGACTCATTTGCTGTTTGTTCATCTGCAAAGGGTGCAGTTTAGCCATTTGGTTTGGTGGTAAGTTAATGTTCTTCACAGAGCTAGAAGGTGTATCCTGGTTTAATGGAATATTTTAATTTCATGTTTTCAGATTAAGAATTTTGTAATTAAATAAGAAAGCTGAGTGATGATTCAGGTATTTTTAAAAATATAAATTTTTATTGATTTCAGAGAGGAAGAGAGAGGGAGAGAGAGATGGAAACATCAATGATGATGTTGCAGAAGACCAAAGAAAACCAAAGACGCTTCTAAGAAAAAGGAGGGACACTGTTTAATACACCAGCGGACTCAGGGAACAGCCTTACAAATCTGAGTGAAGGAACACGCGTGGGGCTTTCCTTTATATCGCCCTCCCTGTGGTCCTTGTCCCACAAACATGGATAATGCTTCCGGTCCTTTTCGCGGGCCTTGCAAGAAGGCCCCCAGGTGTTGGGGATCTCCAGGCCATATCTGATGGTCTGGCCTGGTGCCAGCATTAATAATCCTCCCTCCGGGGCAGTGCACTGTTCACAGTAACAGGTTCTGCAAGACCAGTATCTGGGAAGGAGAGAGGGACTTAATTATAGGTTATCAGGAATGTACACTGAGCTTGCTGGCTTGAATTCAGATCACTAGCCCCAAATATCAGGGTTACATTGGAATTAGCCCTTTTTAGCCTTCTCAATGAGAGAGAATCATTGATCGGCTGCCTCCTGCACGCTCCCCAGTGGGGAGCGAGCCCACAACCCAGGCATGTGCCCTTGACCGAAATCGAACCTGGGACTCTTCAGTGTGCAGGCCAACGCTCTATCCACTGAGCCAGGGCTGATTCAGGTATTTTAATTTAACCAAATTATTCAAAGCAAACTCTTTTAATTTATTTACTAGGAAATTTATAATTTCACAAAATAACCATGGATACATGGAGTATACTTGCCATGTCTTATTAAAGAAAAACAACAAATGTATCTAAACCATTTTATTTAACAAAAATAACAAACATATATTAAATGTGCAGGTATATGTTTTGAAAAGAAACTTTGAAGTCCAGTATGGGGAAGTGAATTGGCAGCTGATAAGAAAACTTAAACACCTGTTTTTCCCAACCAATATTTCTAGGGTTTAATAGTGTTAACGTAAAAACCATTGAAACCTGTAAAGAATTTTTGTGAGTTTATTTGAGCCAAACTGTCGACATTTGCAGGGATTGAGATAATCCTCCAGAGATAATGAATTGAGATAATGCTCCGGAGAATGGAGGGTTACATTTGTATTTATCCATTGCAATCAAAGGAAAGGGACGTAGGGGAGTTACATGAAATTCATTGGTGATAGATTAAGGAGGTGGGATAAAGCAAAGCGGGGAAACCTCTGGGATAGGGTAAAAAGTGAAATGATGGGCATGTGCTTCTTTTACAGAGATGGATACAGGATACTTTAACGTAATTAACAGTTGACAATTAACTTGATAACAATAACAATGAGGGAATGTCCCGGTGCCATTTGTTGTGTCCTGAGGGGTCTGGGGTAAAAAGGAAGTTACAAGTTACCCAGACATCTCACAGATATGTTATCTTAGAGGCAAAAAGGCAAATGGGCTCAATAAAGATCTAAGTTGATCTTTGCCATAACCTGTTTGTAGTTAAATATTTAATTTTCAGACCATCTTTTGTGGTTATTTTAGGTCTCTGAGTTTGCAAGACTGCCACACAGGCCTCCCCTGAGCTTGTCAGGTTAGCGTGTGGCTCCTTTCGTCCACAATAGGGTGGAGGAATTATAATTCTCTTGATCACTCCTGTATTTACCATAAGTCTCAGCTTCCACTGATTTTGTAATCTGTCTTCTGAATTTTGCTTCCTTTGCTCTTTGCACATGACTTTTTTCCTTGGGACAACAGCCATAAAGCCGTTTGCACTCTTGTAAGTACCCCTGACTCAGTGTTGTGTTTGACTGACCTTTAGCAGCTGCGGAGCAGTTTAATATTGCAACATAGCGTATCAAATAAAAAATGCACATCAGTGGATAGTCCATTGGTCTTTTTAATTTACATTTCATTATCAGTATCTGGCCGTATAGCTGGGCTCTCTCCTTTCTGCTTTTAATGTGTTCTCATCTCCCCCTTAGCTTGCTGTAGTCCCCAATACTCTTTCTCATCTGTAAGTTTTTTTCTAACGTAAAATAGACTCTGCAGTCTAAATTTTGACATGTCAAATGCCCACTAAGGTATCTTACTGAGATCTTGAAGAGGAATTTTTAAACTGCGTATCCTCCTCTTCACCTACTTCCAAACAAGGAAATACAGAAAATTCTCACTAATGCCCTCCAGTTTGAAGAAAAATGAGTGGAGAATAAAGCTATGCAGCCTCGGTGAAGAGAGAAGAAAAACCGTTGGGAGTGGAAGGAAAATCTTACACACCACCAGGTTATAGAAGGGGCCAGAGGAGCCATGTTCTAGGCTTCTTTGCTGTGTGGAGAAGAGGACTCAGAGCCCATTGGAGTGGGACACATCTCTTTGAGGGTGAGTATCCCCAATACAAGACACTAAATGAATGTTCAGAAGAGAGCAGTGTTGTGCCCTGGTAAGGGCTTCAAACAATTCTAGCTGGGTCAGCATTCCCCTCCCCGTCCCCCACACTTAACACTTAACAATTAACAACATACCCTCAGTTCACACAAACTTTAATATAATGCGACTCTTAAGCTACATATTGTGGCTCAGAGAGGAAGACAAATAAATGACTGTCGGATGAGGTGGAATAAATATCAAAGAGAACTTATCCATATGGTAGTGAAGTATGGTAGCAATCATCTCAGGTAGAAACTGCAGTTTCAACTTCAACTTTAACTTTAACCCTGCTGTTTTGGGTTCTGTACTTATTTGCTTGCTAAAACAATAGTTATTTTGATTTTCTGAACTTATGTATGCTATCCTAACCGATTGAATACTCCATGGATGGTGGTTTGAATATCCCATTGATTGTGATCTTACTGGTTATCGAAGCACATTCTTCTGTACCTGGGAACCAGGTACAGCACAATTACCCTAAATTGTCTCAGTAGCTACAGATAATGCATTTCTGTTGACTCAGTGGTCCCAAGACAAGGACAGCACAATTATTCTAAATTGCCTCAGTGGCTCCAGATAATGTGTTTCTGTTGATTCAGTGATCCGTAGACCCAAAACTATACTTAATCTTTATAGATAACTAACTTGCTCAATTTTGCTTCTGTAAACTGCTTTGTGCAAACCAGGTTCCTCATTCCAAACCCAAAGAAGTAACCGATACCTTTGTGATATTCTGCATATAAGCCAGATGTGGCGAACCTTTCGGGGCTGCGAGATTTGGAGAGCTGTTGCCCCTTGTAGCCGACGGCCTTTGAATAAATGACTCCATAATTTGACTTTTTGAGGCGTCCTTTGTGAGATTCGGGGTACACTACAACATTAGCAGAGCAGATAGAAGATCTGGGCAAATGGGTACCAGCATAAGTATGTGTAAGATAAAAAGAAATGATATGAAGCTATGCAAATCTACAACAACCAAAATGCATAAAATATTACATGTAAACAACAGTCAAAGAACCCAGTCTGGAGAAAAACATAATCTAAGAAACAGAAAAAAACTTTTAGGTATTTTTCATGATATGGATTCAATAAAACGAGCTCAATGCTGAGGCAATAAGGCAACAATCAGATGAAAGGGAAAAAGATAAAGAAAAGACAAAAAAAACACTATTCTAGATCTAATTAATAATTTAGAAGGAACAAGAGATTGAATAGATATGTTTAGAAATCAAATTGCTGATATAGAGAGAAAGAGAGAGAGAAAGAGAAAAAAGGAAAAGAAAAAAACTACACAGGCAGGGATGTTCATTTGCTTTAGCATGGATACAATCCAAAAGCCTAGAAGAGAACAATTCTTTGGTCCGTAGTAGTCAATAAACATTTGAATAAGTATTTGTTGAATAAGTAAAAATACTAAATGGTGTGATTGGACCCACAGAGAAGAAAATGCTCATTCTTTGTCATGAAAACTGATGCTAAAGAGAGCTCAGAACCTAGTGCAGTATCTCAAAGAGAGTTCATTTAACATATAGCTTTGTCTCCCACACCACCACACCAGAATCTCTGGAAGAGCTCTCGGGAATTTTGCAATTTTAATATCACTGAATGTGATTCTCCCACACATTAAAGATCGAGAACTATCGTTTTGTTAGATCCTTTATGTTTTTATTCTGGCTGCTTTCCTTTCTTATTGGTCACATACAGCTTCTACAGTCTTCCTATTAGAGCTCTTTCTTGTTTTATTTTGCTATAATACCTCAGGTAGATTTTTTTTAATATAAAAAATATGAGCAATACACTCGGAATTCTCATCTTTTTAGATTTCTTTCTCTTCACATTGATATAAGGTGTATGTGGGTCTAGGATTCTAGTTTACAAATTCTTCACCCCAGATTTTTTTTTTCTTTATAGTGGGGCAAAAGGACTTAATCAGGGATGGAGTGAAACATAGCCACGTGGCTGTCAAAGCCCCACACACTGGCTACTCTTCCCCATGCGAACCATGAAAGTAACATGGTTCACATTCAGAAGCATCATGATAGCAGATGCTTCATTAAGCTCAATTTTAATGCCGGGCCATAGTGCTAGAGATCATGTTTTCTTTGTATTTTTAATCACAGTTTATCTCATGGTATGTTTTCTTAACAACACTATTTGGATTTACAAATATCACTGCCCCATCCGAAATAAGTTTACAAATAGATTTTTACATCTCTTCAAAATCTGAAACCTAAAAATTCCTAAACAGTCCTGGGATGAAACAAAACAAAGCAAAATTATTCTCATTGTGGTGAACATCGCTCATCAATGCTGAGACAGAAAATAAACCTGCCCTCAAGACACAGAGTCACCTTCACACATGACCGTCTCCTGAGTGCTGGGGTCCACACTACATAACTGAGCCAATGAAATATGAAGCAGTCCACGAACTTTGCTTCTGGAATGATACAATTCCATATCAAGATGATGACACTTGGGGATTCCAGCCCATCCCTACTTTGGAAGAATCAGCTAACAGCCTCTCTGTTCCACTCTCGGATCCCATTCCCTTGTCTCCCTTAAATCAGGCTGGGAGAGACTTCAATACCCGACACAGGCAGGGACCATGGCCCGCTCTTATTAGCAGAGAGCAGTTACTAAAGGTAGACAAATGGAATAGGGAAACTGAGAGAGATAGTTAAACAGCCAAGCAGTTTACAGCCATCTAGTAAATTGCTCACCCCAGAAATTTTAAAAATAGCTTGTCATCTGCCTAGTGTTACTCATGAAAAGTTTGGTGGAAAATTACAAAACCTTCTAGAAAACCTGTTCTCTCTCTCTCTCTCTGAGGTTTTTAGGATCTTCTCTTTATCTTTTTGTTCTGAATTTTCACCAGGATCTGCATGTGAGTTTCCATTAAAAACAAGCAAACAGCTGAAACCGGTTTGGCTCAGTGGATAGAGCGTCAGCCTGCGGACTGAGAGGTCCTGGGTTCAATTCCGGTCAAGGGCATGTACCTTGGTTGCGGGCACATCCCCAGTAGGGGGTGTGCAGGAGGCGGCTGATCGATGTTTCTAACTCTCTATCCCTCTCTCTTCTTCTCTGTAAAAAATCAATAAAATATATTTTTAAAAAGAGCAAACAAACAACCCCAAACAACCCTGCTTAGCCCTCAGCATTCTTACTGCGAAGACACTCATCTTCAGAGCACTGGCCAAAGGCAAGGTTGTGATGCTACCACACACTCTTTGGCCAAAGATCGGCAAACTTTTTCTAAGAAAGTGAGTGTTTTTAGTCTTTGCCTGCCACATTGCTGGCCAGAAGGTCTCTGTTGCAACTGCTCAACTCTACCCTTGTAGCACGAAAGCAGCCAGTGCAAAATCTAAATACAGGGCCATGGCTGTGTTCCAAAAAATCTTCACCTGGGGGCACTGGAATGTGAGTTTTATATATTTTTCACGTGTTACAAAATATTATTTTGATTTTTTTCCAACCATTGAAAGGCCATTCATACCTGCAGGCATATTCAAAAACAGGCAGAGAGTTGGATTTGGACTGATGACCTTATTCTACACACCCCTGCTCTAGGCCAACAGAAAAATCACAATACAGTGTATTTATTTTGTTAATTTCACACATCTCTTTTTTCTGTCGTTAACATCCATTTTCCTAACCAGGAGACCTTTGATTCCCAGAAACAAATTGTCTTTTAATCAAATAGTAGTGGCTAAAGTGGACACTGTGTATTGGGGGGGAGAGGTGTTTGACTCCTACCTTATAACATACATAAAATGAATTTGAGCTGTATTATAAACCTAAATGTGAAAGGAGAATATTTTCATGAACTCAAGGTAGGCAAATAACTTGAGAAGGAACTTCATAAAAAGCATATACAATAAACATCTATCTATATATATAAAAGCCTAAGCGATCGGAATGCCAAAACGATGGGTTGCTATAGCATGCACTGACAACCAGGGGGCAGATGCTCAATGCAGGAGCTGCCCCCTGGTGGTCAGTGCACTCCCACAGCTAACCTCCCGCAGCCAGCCAACATCCTATGGTCCCTCCCCCCATTTAGCAGGCCCTGGCCGGTAGCTGGCAGCCAGCAGGAAGGCCCTGGCTGACAGCCAGAAGGCCCTGATCACTGGCCAGGCCTAGGGACCCCACCCGTGCATGAATTTCGTGCACTGGGCCTCTAGTTGATCTATAAATATTGTAAACAGAAAACAAAACAAAACAAAACAAAAAAACGCAGAGACAATAGTGAAGGTTTTATGATAGCTGCTTATATGGTATGAATATTGAAGTTAGAATTGGAAAACTTGGATTTGAATTTCAACCTTGCCTTTTACTAACTGTGTAAGTTTAAGTCACTCAAATATTGCCTAGTTTTATTTTCTTTTACCATAAAGTGAGGGGGAAATTGGACCAGGTGATTCCTAAGTTCTCCCAGCCCTGTTAGATTGCAGTTCTATGTTAACCTATTATACATTGAAATCTAGTTGATTCAGCCAAGAGAAATGACCTCATACATATGTGTAATCAAGTTGTCCAATGATAAGATAAAGACCATTTGAAGGTAAGGGTCTAGATTTTAGTCTCAAAATTACTAACGGTACACATGGTACCTGCTAGTTGTCTCCTGTGCTATCAACCATGTCATCTCCTGACCTAAGATAATGAGCTGCTGAGAACCATGAATGGGGTTGATTTTATAATTAGTACTAGGGGCCCAGTGCACAAATTCATGCACCTTGAAAGGAACTGTGGGCTGTGAGGCTGCAGTGGGCACAGGGGCGGGTCTCGGCCCATCCTCTGTGCCCCCGCCCGGCCTCCCCACCACGGTCCTGGTCCCCTGTCTGCCAGCATCCCCACTCCCGCTGCTGACAGCGATGGCCCTGCTCGCACCCGCTGATGGTGTGGAGCGATTGGGGCCAGTGCCAGCAGTGGGTGTGAGCCACTGCTGCTGCCCTGATCGCCCAAGGAGCATGGGGAGGTAGAGAAGCCCTCAGGGGCGATCAGGGCCTGCAGCTGCTGCTTGCACCCACTGACGGTGCAGAGCTATCGGGGCCGGCGCCGGGCACCAGCAGTGGGTGTGAGTGGCAGCTCTGGTGCCAGCAGCAGGTGTGAGCAGGGCTGGCACTGGCAGCAGGTGCGAGTGCCCAGCGGGACCGTGGCGAGTGGGAACAAAGAATTTTCAATAACCACCAGAGGCTCGCCCCGATGACAGCCACTGGCGCCCCGCCTTGGTCTGGTACCCCCGCTTACCTGCTCCACCATCCCACTGCAGCCAAATACGCAGAATGCCACCTGCTGAGAGCATCACCCCATGGGGTGTCGAAAGGGTAGGTGTTGTTAGGAATATGGAATCAGAAATCTGGTCTACATAGAAAATGGCAGCTCATTAGAACGTGCCAAGAATGGACTAGGGAAGGGGTGGCCCTTTCAATACCCCTGAGTGTTCCAGTCATTTGTCAGGAGTCACCCCACCTGCGGCTGTAAAAGGACATAGCCATGTTCCGCACATGCCCCCTGGTGGTCAGCGCATGTCATAGCGACTGGTTGTTTGGTTGTTCGGTTGTTCTGCCGTTTGGTCTATTTGCATATTAGAGTTTTATATATCTTGATGCTTCACTTTAAGAAGTCAAGGTATAGGATATAATTTTAAATTTGAAATTAAAAAGTAAAGATTAATGACTTTCAATATAAAATTATTTTTCATTTCCAAAAAGATTTCCCATATTATCTTATAAATTTCAAAATATCCTGAGCACTTTTGTAAAATGTTTGAAACATGAAATTATTTACACACAGCTCCTCAGCAGAGCTTAGAGATCTCCTCTACTTTGAACAGAATTCAAACTTCACAGCAAGCCATAGAAGATAAGATCAGGATCTGGTCTCTGTTCTCCATCTCTACTCCTCATCCACCCCGCCCTCACCTTTAAAACTTCACTTCCTGGCCATTAAGGCAATCCCCAAGGACCATTAAGACTGAATTAATCTCTCCATCTCGCACAAGGCACGTCATCTTGACCTTTCTTAGGGCACTTACCATTCTTCCATATGGTCTCCTTTCGTGGCCATGTTGTATTTCTCATTGGCCATGAACTTCTCTGAGGGCAGGCATCCTCCCTTTTGTATTCTCAGGTCTCCCACAGCACCTTTTAAGGAGCAGGAGCTCCAAGTTGTCCAGGCAAGGACTGAGGATAGGTGTGGGGAGGGCTGGAGCCCACAAGTATGTGCTGGGGAAGGGCCGGTTCAGGAAGAGCTGGTGAGGGCTGCATTCCAGGCATGTGCTTGTTCTCCTGAGCTGTAAGAATGCGCGTTTCCACTAACAAAGCGTATCATCAATCTGCAGAGGCAGCATCTCAGGAACACGCAGAATGCCACCTGCTGAGAGCATCACCCCAGGGGGTGTCGAAAGGGTAGGTGTTGTTAGGAATATGGAATCAGAAATCTGGTCTACATAGAAAATGGCAGCTCGTTAGAACGTGCCAAGAATGGACCAGGGAAGGGGTGGCCCTTTCAATACCCCTGAGTGTTCCAGTCATTTGTCAGGCGTCACCCCACCTGCGGCTGTAAAAGGACATGGTCTCTGCATTCTCGCCATGCATCCTCGGGTTCTTGTTCTTTAGGACCCCTTCCTACCAAGATCAACTCTGATTTTCCAAGCAGACTTCTTTGCTGGGAAGAAAATTTGGCAACCCACTGACATGAATACTGCAGTATACTTGGCAATTACGGTTAGTTTAAAAAAAAATAGTGCTTATTTTTTTCAATTATAAAAATAATACGTGCTTATAATAGAAAATTGGAAAGTATTAAAAACTCGAAAGGAAGAAATAATTATCCATGATTTCACTGCCTATGACACCCACTGTTAACATGTTAGTGAATTTCCTTCCAGACATTTTCTATGAATATTTATATAGCTGAATTCATTTTCTGGGTACACTCTTACATTACACTTTTAACTTAAAGTTGTAACATGAGTATTTTGTCGATTATGGACAACTGTGGAAAATATTTACTATCTAGCTCTTTACTTAAGCTTTTCATGAACAGTACAGTTAAAAGTATATTTTTTTACTTATCACCACAGCATTAGAAACTCATTGCAACAACAACAACAACAAAAAATCAAAGATGACCGTGATTTAAAAAGAGAAAGTTTATTATACTCCCTCCCTGCAGATATAATCATCATTGGCTGTGTTTTTCTATGCCTATATTAATCTTTGTATATTAATACACATTTTTTTAATTTTATGACTTAATGAGTTCATTGTGAAGTCATCAGAAGATAGGTGAGTAGGGGCTGCATGGCAGGGCCGCAGACTTCACAGCATCCAGAGGATTTAGCTGCGAGGAGGCAGCGGCCACCTGAAGCTTTTGGCTTTCTGCGGCTCCATTGGGTGCAGAGGAGCAGGGTCTGGGTTTCGAGAGGAGATGCCCGAGGATTCCACTCTGGATGAGAAGCAGTAGCCTAAACTTCTGGGCCTCATTGAGTCTTTCAGCAGATCATCGCTCTTGAAGGGCCAGACTGGAAATAAAACTAAAGTGGGGAACACACACCTGGCATTCCCAACTGAGGTCAAGCTGATGAGGAGACTTCTATCAAGGGAGGACAGGAAACACTTGCAAACGGGTAGGAAGGGCGAGGTCGTGAGAGGGGCTGACCCAGCTTCCCGGGTGGCGGGCTGAGAGAGGGGAGGGAGCTCTGGGCTATGGGAGGGTCTGTTCCCTCAGAAGGTTGAGGCCCAGGACCCAGGCTGGGCTGCACAGCCGAGAGCACCAGCGCCAGACCAGCCGCCCATGTCACATCCAGCTGTGAAAGGCAGCAGGGCTCCTGGCCGCTGGGGAGTCTGGAGCCAGCAGACTGGAGAGAAAGCCTCTGTTTCTGGTTTTTTGATTTTGTTTTTAAAACCCAGAGCACAGGAGTTTCATTGGCAGCTACTCGCATGAAGCTTTGGTCCAGGGAGGGTGGTGCCTAAGGAGAGGCTGGGGTGGGAAGCATTGTGGGGAGACGTGGAAAAGCAGCAGCCGGGAGTCCTGCATTCAGTTGTACGCCCCCCAAACCGAAATGGCCATTTTTCCTGAGAGGAGCTAGCTGCTCCCAGAGGCCACAGCTCAAGAAAAAGGAAAACAACCTGCCTTAGGTGATTCAGCCCGCCCCACCCTCAGGCGCTGCCTGCCACACCCTGCATGTTGACCTTTACAGAGGAGACAGCAGCAGAGGCCAAGCCTACGAGTTTGAACAGTCTCTGGGAGCATAAGGGGCTGGGAACCTGACTGGTGCTTTCCCCAGGCGGGAGGGCTGGTAGAAACTCCAGGTTTCCAGCTGACCCCACTGGAGTGCATGCAAGGACCTCTGCCCAGCCAAGGCCAAAGTAATATTCTGGGCCACTCGCAAAGGAGTAGCTCTGGGACAAGGAATCACACCCACCACTTTTTCTGAACAGCACCTCCCCGTCATGGGAGACCCAGAGGTCTAGACTCCCGATTCCCCCCAGTTCCCTTTCACACACAGACTTTTGAGTGATTAAGATTGACAGCTGGCTGGCAGGCGAAGGCAGGCAGAGAAGGAGCCCGAGAACCTGGGGAAGCTTGCAGACTGAGCCAGGGGGGCCCATGCTGCTAACAAACCTGCTACAGAGGGTGGATTTGCCCCTCCTGTTTGCAGCCAAGTCCTGTGGAGACAGACACAAACGTAGATGGCTCGGAGCTACAAGCAGGTTGCTGAAAACCAAAGGAGGGCAGTTTCTGATAGTGGTTAGCACCTCAGTACCTCCCAGGAAGCTCAGAATTGGCAGGCAGAACAGTCAGCCGCGGTCATCAGAAGAGCAGGACCCAAAGGGAGCTTCTGGAGGCTGACACGGACAGAACCACCACTTCATTTTTTCCTTTTTTCTCTCTTCCCTTAATTTTTTTCTTTTTAAATTTATCTGCATCTATCTGCCTTATTGATTTGTTATTATTTGTCTCTATTGTTTTGTTCATATATCTAATTTTCCTCTTCCCTTTTCCTACTCAATTTTTTTTTCCTTTTCTTTTTCTCCTGCTTATTCATCTTTTTTCCTTTTCTTATTTTGGGTCTATCTGCTTTCTCCTCTATTTTCCTTTTCAATTTTTCTTCTTCCTCCTTTATTTTAAACCACTTCCCTTTCCCTATTCTTCTAATTCTTTATTTCATCTCTGCCCCTTCATATTCCTTTTTCTTCATCTCCCCCTTTTTTGTTTGTGTTTGTATCTTTGTTGTTTTTTGTCCTTATGTTTTTCCTTTTTTTCTTCTTCTATCACTCTTGCTCTCTCTTCTCTTTCTTAATTCTCTCTTCTCTGGTGGTTGCTTTTGATGTTGCTGTTGGGTCTTGTATATGCTTTATTTTTTATTTATTTTATTTATTTTTTTAATATATATTTTATTGATTTTCCACAGAGAGGAAGGGAGAGGGATAGAGAATTAGAAACATCGATGAGAGAGAAACATCGATCAGCTGCCTCCTGCACACCCCGCACTGGGAATGTGCCTGCAACCGATGCACATGCCCTTGACCGGAATTGAACCCGCGACCCCTGAGTCCGCAGGCTGACGCTCTATCCACCGAGCCAAACCGGTTTCGGCTTGTATATGCTTTTGTTTTGTGTTTTGTTGTGTTGTATTTTGTTTTGTTCTGTCAGCACCTCCACGATAGCTTGCATGACATGGTGGGTGGTGGTGGTGAGCCACATAGCATCCACAAAAATCTGCTCTGCAACCCACCATAAGCCAGCCACTTAAGTTGGTAGAAGTACAAAGGATTACTTGGGAAATAGCCAAAGGGGATGCCAAATGGGCAGTTAACAGGTAAGCAGGCTGGAGATTTGCAAAGGCCTGCAGGTATACAAAAGGGCTAGGGACCTTCAAAGGGCTTAGTGATATGCAAGGGCTGGAGATCTTCCGAGGATTGGCAGTTCTGGTTTCAGCAGCAAAGCTGTTCATCTTTCCATGATCATAGGCAGCTCCAAATGGGGAGGACGGGCTGCACTGCCAGGGGAGCTCCCAGGTCCTGAGTGCAGCTGCCAGCCAAGTGAGAATGTGCCTTCCTTAATCAGAATGAAACAACCATGGTTAACAGAGCAGGATTAACATTTCTTACAATTCTAGCTGGTTCCCCAGCATTCTATTTCTGCCCCTATCATTTCCCTAAGGAGACCCTGAACTTCCACAAACGTCTTTGCTTATGTGTTTTGAATATGCTGCTTCCTCTGCCTGAATACCTGCTCCCCTGTGCCGCCCCTGCCTGGTAAACGCCTACCCAACCTGTGATACTCCACTCAGATGTCCTGTCCTCCAGGAGCCCTGCTTAGTCCCCTCTCTCCACAGTCAGGGTTCATTATTTTCTCTTCACTGAGTCCATAATGAAGTATCCAAAGCTCTCCTACACTTACCATGTGGTACCGTGCTTATTTGTTCACATGTTGATCTCTTGAGCTAGATTATCCTTTTCTTAAAGTCAGGGATCACATTTTATCATTTTTGCATCCCCAGTACGGAATTTGTAAAAGTTACTAATAGATCTCTAGTGAATGGATGAATAAACAGAGATGCTATAATTACATGTATACCCATACAAAACCTCATTCTTAAAATCGTGTTTCCTTCTTTATTAAGATACCACCTGTGAGTAGCATACCCCATTTCTCCTGAAGAAATTAAACGAGCCTCAATATACTATTATATGTTTTATAAACAAGAACTACATTTCCCAGGCCCCCTTGCAGCTAGGAAGGAAGCCTGGGAAATACATGGCCTGAAAACCTGCATTATGGAGTTGTTAGTTTCCTAAGTGAAACAACGCTGTAAACAGGTTCCGGCCCTGCGAGTGAGTGACTGCAGAATTCTAAGCCCATGGTTTGGCTCAGTTTGTTTCTGTCTTCCTTCAGCTCAGAGCAGATGATCTAGGCTGCAGTGTTAGCAGTTTCCAGAAAATGCTCAGGCATGGCCAAAGCTAACAAAGAGAAGGGCGCATTGTCCTGCCCTGGAACACTGGAGAGTTCGAGGGCTTTTCAGCTGGCGTGTTCTGTTTCAGTGGATGACAATTCTGTGCCAATATCCTACCAACTCTAGCCACACTGCTGGTATATTTTGTACTACTTTGGTATTAATGCTAATATTGGTATTAAAATTTTGATTTTTCCTCTCTAGAAATGTAATTTTAGCAGTTCCCAGGTTTCAACATACAATGTGTGTGATGTCTTAAGGCTGTCCAATGGGACTGAATCTATACCCATTCTGAATGCTCCCTTAGATGGTGGTCTCTGTGTTCCCATATCTAACCTGGGTTTTATTTTTTGTAGAGACTTGTCTTAAATATCCTTAATTTGTAAAAATCCTAAAATTATTCTCCTAAAAAATTCCCACTGCCCAACTTCATCCCCCAAGTTGTGGATTTTAAAAATTAATTGAGAGCATGGATTCCCTTTCCTAAGCATGCAATCATAAAGTATGTAGAATACATACAGGATATATTTGTGCACTTATGTGCTCATTTTCTGCCTCTCCCAGAAAGAACAAAAGCTCCAATAAGAGAGGCATCTTGTTTGTTTCATTCTCGCTGTTTTCCCCAGCACCTGGCACATAGGAGCTGCTCAGTAAATCTGTGGACTGACAGAATGGTTGTGTCTCTATTTTTGTAGATGTAGTTGCTGCATAAGCCAGTTGCTCTGAGTGAGGCATGGTTGGAATAAATGAAGAAGCAGAGACCTGTTCTCAGTATCCTCCCTGCCCTCCCTTTCATTCCTTATCCTTTTCTTATAAAGCATGTGACACCCTCCTGACCCCAGGCCTTTGCTCTCTTTCAGCTGCCTCCCTCATATAAGGCATGTTTGTTTGTTTTTCTTTTGCATTCCTCCAGGTGTTCTCTCAGGTTAATTAGAATAGTTAATTTGTTAAAATGGGTTATCCAAAATGCAATAACTATTTTGGAAAAGAAGAAAAGAATTAAGGTTATTTTTTTTAAAATAGTGTTTTAAAAACATGTTTTAAAATCTAACCTAGAAGGAGCTAAATCAGGGCAGGGGCTTAAGTAAGCAGACAAGGAAGGCTGTCCATTTCTTATGTAACAATGATATAACGGAGCAAGGAACTGACAGAGAGAGAGGAAGGAGAAAGATACTGAGGACAGAGATAGAGAGACTGCATACAGCTAAGTTTTCAATGAACAGAGTCCCATTCAGCCAATGTTTACTAAGCCTGTGCTCTTCTAGATGCTGGGACAAGACAAAGCCCCTATTCTTGTGGAATGTCCATGCTAGAGCACCACTGTCCAATGGAAACCGAATGAAAATCACAAATGCAAGCCACATGTGGAATTTAACATATTGAGCTAATCTATAATATTGTTGTTTCAATGTGTAAGCAATATAAAAATTATTAATGAATACTTTACCTTCTCTTTTATGTTAATTCTTCAAAATAGTGTATTTTATACTGCTCAATTCAGACTAGCCATTTTCCGAGTGCTCAATAGCCAGGTGTGGCTAATGGCTATCATATTGGATGGCGTCATTCTAGACTATAAACAAGTAAACAAAAATGGAATATATAATAAGTATATTTATAAGTAATATAATTTTAATATTGAGTATTTTGACATATTATGAAGTACTCACAATAGTAAGGGTATTATGAAGAAAAGTAAAACAGGACAAGTGATAGAGGATAAGGGAACTCTTTGGCCTGGTGGTCAGAGCAGGACTGGGTGGAGCTGACGCTTGGGCAGAGTTTGAGGGAGTGAGGGAAGAGCCATTCTAAGGCTGGAGAAAGAGCTTTCTAGGTGGAACACCCAGAAAGAGCAAAGGCCCTGAGTCAGGACCCAGCATGGCGTCTCAAGGGTGAGAATCGGGGAGATGGATTCAGAGCCATCAGGGTTAGGGGCGTACCTTTCAGGCCTGGCAAGGAACTTGGCCTACCATGCCCATAAATTGTCTTCGGAGGACATGAGTTACGCTCATGTATTCTAGATGTTCCATTTCTTCCATGTTGAAGGATATAAATCCTAAAAGCCTTCCCCTGGTGTTGTCTTAGGACCTTAACAGTTTAAATGTATCTGTTAGCATGTCTTCACTTTTGGTGTCCCTAATAGTGTCTATATCACAGCGACTGCCCTGAATCCACCATGCTCTGGACACATGGACACTGTGTCTGGGGTTTGGAGGGTATCACAGGCCAACACCCCCACTTAAAGGCATTTTCTCCCTGCTAGATGTCACGAGTCACCAGCATGCCCTTGGAATATCTTTATTTGGCACATATAGTCATGCTTAAAAAGAGTCTTTATAAATGTATTGTCCGCTTTTCTCCAGGATTAGCCATTTGGAGAGTTTTGTCCTTTCTCTTAACCAGCTCTTTGTGCTGCCGATCACCTTAGGCACCCGTACTCTTTGAACGCTCCCAGGCATTTGTAATGCTTCCAAGAGCAGCTGCAGAACAGAGGCCGCCTCAAGGCTGTGCATCAAGTGAGCATCCGTGGGCACGTGTAGGCTGAAACACGCATTTCTAAGAGGCTGGCTTTCTGCAGCCGCTCCTTCCGTTGCTTTCCAAGGACCTCCCCAGTCTATTATAGATACGGCTCGGTCACCCCTTCCCTCCTCGACCCCTCCTTTCCCAACTCCTTCTCTTCAATGCCCTTCCCTGTGAGCCCCATAAACCCTGAGCTTGCTCCCTGGCCTTCTGGGGTGGGAGGTCAGTGTGCATGGCCACCTCCCACCTCCCGATTCAGAGCAAGTTCTGGTTTGTCCTCAGGTTGTCAGCCAAGTCATGCTCTCAAGAAACAGACTGTTTTGGTGCTTGGAGATGGTACAAGCTTGATAAATGTTGGTTAAATATGCATTTTATTTTGCAGGTTTAAGATGTTACTGGGTCATGTGCTCCCCTGATCTGAAGTGTGTGTGGGGAACTTAGTGTTCCAATTACAACAGGGCCACTGATGATATGAAAACAACTCCTATTAACCTCCCAAGAAGAAATTCTAAATGTCGCTACTCCCTGTAATAGCTTTGCCTGATAGTGGCTCCCTTCCTACCAAGGCCGCCTTCTCTTCATGATCTCATGTGCCTGTGCTCCTTCATTACAGTATCATTTTGGCACTACAACAATGCTCCCCACTGTTCTGGTTTAATTTCTAAATAAACATAGGAGAGTGTTAATTTAGAGGAAGAGCCACACGTTATTGACAGCATTTTAAAATTTGGTCTTCGGGATCTGCTTCGGATGCCAGAATAGAAAGGGTTTTGTCTCCTGTAGCATTTTGTTCTCCTTTGTCACATGCCCAGGTCTTCCCTCTCATCTTAATATCTCCTGAGCACAGAGGGGCAGTAGCCCCTCTATTTAGTTGCAAGTTTGTGTGTGTGTGTGTGTGTGTGTGTGTGTGTGTGTGTGTGTGCGTGTGTGTGTTTGTTGACAGATGGAGGCAGAAAATAAACAAGATTTTAGAGGTTTCCTGCTGGGATAGCAACAGTTCAAATACCAAATTAGTCAGAGCAAGCAATGCTAGCTGCTGTAAGAGATGAAACTCAAATGTCAGTGGTTTAATGAAATAAGCGGTTGTTTGTCATTTGCTTCATAGCCAAATGCAACTTGTTTGGGTTTCTCTGCTCCATGCAGTCATGCAGGAATCTAGATCTTTCTTTTTTTCTGTTTTGTTTTGTTAATCAAGGCCTTTCCACTGTGTGTCTCCTCATCATCTTCTAGGCTGATGGATTGGGAGTAGCGGAGAGAGAGAGAGAGAAAGAGAGAGGGAGAGAGAGAAGTTTCCTCCACATTTCATTAGTCAGACTCAAACCTCTGAGCCACAAGGGTGTCTGGTAAATGTAGTCTAGCACCTGAGGAGGAATGTATGGCTTTAATACATGATGGAAATCACAATATTGTCCCATGCTGCACAGGTAGGTGAGCCAGGGGTGGTTTAAAAACCATAAAGAATGTATTTGTTCTTACGGGGACACTTTGTCTTACGTTACTTTGCCAGAGAGTTGTGCAATTCCCAGCACCTGAAAGGTTGGAGGGACAGGAGAAGTCCTTGATACCAGTGGTTTTCTAATAGCTGTGTGGTTTCTTTTTTACATCTGGATCTCTGATCCTTTTGGAATTTGTTCCTGAGTAAGGTGTGAAGTGTGGATCTAATGTTATCTTTTTAAACAACTAAATAGTTGTCCAGGGCTATGTTAAAAAGTTCAACTTTGCCCCAGTGATTTGAGACGCCACCTTTACCAAATGGCACATTCCTACAGTGCTCTGGTCTATTTTTAGACTTTCTATTCTTTTCCACTAATCCATCAGTCTATTTATGTGCCAGTCACCACACTGTCTAAAAAGGTATGCTTTAATGTCTACCAAGGCATTCTTACCTCTCAGACAGTAATTGCTCTTCTTGTATTTTTAAAATTAAGAGTTTTAGTATCAATTGTCTACCTCCACAAAGAAGCTTTTGCTATTTTTTTCTGCGATTGTTTAAACTTTATAAATTAAGAAAAACTGACATCTTTACCATGTTGTCATCCTATCCAAGAACAAGGAATGTCTTTCTACTTATTCACATCTTTTTTTTCTGTCTTTCACAAGCATTTAATAGGGTTTTGTATATTTTTTGTTAAGTTTATATTTTATCTTCTTGTTATTGTAAAAAGAGTTTTCTCTACCTTAATATCCTTTGACATATATATATATATGTCAAAGGATATATATATATATATATATATATATATATATATATATATATATCTTACCTTATAATAGAGAAACATGCAAATTGACCGCACCTCCGCTATGCCCACGATTGGGCCGGCAGGAGGCTGGGGGCGGGACTCCGGGTGGCATATCCGCCATTGAGAAGATCAAGATGGCGGTGCCCAGTGGCCGGGCCCATGCTGCCGCTCCCGGGGGTGCCTGGGGCGATCGACACCCCGGGGGGGCGTGCCCGAGCCCATGCCACCACTCCCCGGGGTGCCTGGGGCGATCAGCACCCCGGGGGGGGCGTGGCCCGGCGATCAGCACCCCGGGGGGGCGTGGCCGGACCCATGCCACCACTCCCCGGGGTGCCTGGGGCAATCAGCACCCCAGGGGGGCGTGGCCCGGCGATTGGCACCCCGGGGGGGGGGGCGTGGCCGGACCCATGCCGCCGCTCCCGCGGGTGCCTGGGGCGATCAGCACCCCGGGGGGGCGTGGCCGGGCCATCGGCACCCGGTGGGGTGTGGCCGGGCCCATGCCGCCACTCCCGGGGGTCCCGGGGGTCGATCGGCCACCCGGGGGGGCGTGGCCCGGCCCCTCCCGCCCCTCCCGTGGGTTCCCGGTCGATTGGCCACCTGGGTGGGCTTGGCCGTGCCCATCCCGCCCCTCCCGCCGCTCCCGGGGGTCCCAGGGGCTGAGGCTTTCCGGGCCTTTGGCACCAGCGGGGAGCCTGCACTGATAGCAGGAAACCACTGGGGGTCGGCTCCTGTGATTGGTAGCAGGGACGCTGGGTGCGGCGAGCCCAAGGCCAGGAAAGCCTGGGGCGGAGGCTTTCCCGGCCTTGGGCACCAGTGGGCAGCCTGCAAGGATGGCAGGAAACCACTGGGGGTCGGCTCCTGTGATCCTTAGCAAGGATGTTGGGTGCCTCGGAGCCCAAGGCCACCGCCCGGGGCCAAGCCCCGACCCTGAAAAAGGCAGAAGGCGGTGGCCACAGCCAAGGCCTGGGTCCCTGGTGCCCGCAGAAAACTGGTGCAGGCAGCCAGGTGAATGAAGGTCTATTGCACGAATCTTCATGCAAACGGGCTACTAGTATATATATATATATATATATATATATATATATATATATATATGTGTATAAATCCTATATAACATTTATATGTGTATATTTTACAGGCTACTGATTTCTATATGCTAATTTTATATCCTGCTATCTTACAAGTTTTTATTATTATTATTATTTTTAAATAAATGTTTATTGTTCAGATTATTACAATTGTTCCTCTTTTTTCCCCCCATAGCTCCCCTCCACCCGGTTCCCACCCCACCCTCTGCCCTTACCCCCCCACTGTCCTCATCCATAGGTGTACAATTTTTGTCCAGTCTCTTTCCACACCCCCTACACCCCTTTCCCCCTGAGAATTGTCAGTCCACTCCCTTTCTATGCCCCTGATTCTATTATATTCTCCAGTTTATTCTGTTCATCAGATTTTTTACTCACTTGATTTTTAGATTCACTTGTTGATAGATATGTATTTGTTGTTCCTAATTTTTATCTTTACCTTTTTCTTCTTCCTCTTCTTAAAGAATACCTTTCAGCATTTCATATAATACTGGTTTGGTGGTGATGAACTCCTTTAGCTTTTTCTTATCTGTGAAGCTCTTTATCTGACCTTCAATTCTGAATGGTAGCTTTGCTGGGTAGAGTAATCTTGGTTGTAGGTTCTTGCTATTCATCACTTTTAATATTTCTTGCCACTCCCATCTGGCCTGCATAGTTTCTGTTGAGAAATCAGCTGACAATCGTATGGGGGCTCCCTTGTAGGTAACTAACTGTTTTTCTCTTGCTGCTTTTAATATTCTCTCTTTGTCTTTTGCTCTTGGCATTTTAATTATGATGTATCTTGGTGTGGTCCTCTTTGGATTCCTTTTGTTTGGGGTTCTGTATGCTTCCTGGACTTGTAAGTCTATTTCTTTCAACAGGTGGGGGAAGTTTTTGGTCATTATTTCTTCAAATAGGTTTTCAGTATCTTGCCCTCTCTCTTCTTCTGGCACCCCCATAATTCTGATGTTGGTACGCCTGAAGTTGTCCCAGAGGCTCCTTACACTATCTTCATATTTTTGGATTCTTTTTTCTTTTTGCTTTTCCAGTTGGGTGTTTTTTGCTCCTTTGTATTTCAAATCTTTGACTTGATTCTTGCAATCCTCTAGTATGCTGTTGGAACTCTGTATATCATTTTGTATTTCAGTCAGTGTATGTTTAATTTCTAGTTGGTTCTTTTT
This sequence comes from Cnephaeus nilssonii, assembly GCF_951640355.1. Classification (NCBI taxonomy): domain Eukaryota; kingdom Metazoa; phylum Chordata; class Mammalia; order Chiroptera; family Vespertilionidae; genus Cnephaeus; species Cnephaeus nilssonii. The sequence goes on along the minus strand of NC_137082.1, from coordinate 65,762,894 downwards.
CATATCCTCGAGGGTCTTGCTAAATTTATCGGCCTTTTCTAGAAAATTCTTGAAAAAACCTTATAACCGTGGTTTTGAACTCTATATCCAGTCGTTTGCTTTCCTCCATTTCTTTCATTTTTGACCTGTTTCTTTGTCTCCACATTTTGGCTGCTTCCCTGAGTTGATAGAGTGGCTTTGTGTGCTAGGTGTCCTATAGGGCCCAGTGGCTCAGCCTCCCCAGTTACCTGAGGTGGACATTCTTGGTGCACCCCTTTGTGGGCTGTGTGCACAGTCTTGCTGTAGTTAAGCCTTGATTGTTGTTGGTATCACTGGGAGGAATTGACCTCCAGGCCAATTGGCTGTGAGGATCAGCTGTGTCTACTCTGGGAGAACTTCTGTGCTGGAGACACCCTTATGGGAGAAGACTTGCAAAAGCCTCTGTGCTCAGCTTGGATGGGGCGGAGTCTCAGGGCGGAGCAGACAGCAATGGCTTCCTGTCAGCCCTGCCCTAAGAGGTCCCTGGGTCTCAGTGTCCCGCAGCAATTGCTACAAGCACCTCTGAGAGAAAGCTGCCCTCGAGTTTCGCCCGCTGCCAGACAGTCCAGTTTCTCCCCAAATGAGTTTGGGTCCCCAGAATCTCGCCCGGAACTGGAGTTCAGAGCAGTCGGGAGTTTTTGTCTCCCTCCCGATTGAGAAAGCCAGCCGTGTACTCAGTTGCCAGCCCTCTCTGTGCGTGCACCTCCATACCTCTGTCATCTGTAGTTCCTGTGAGTCTCAGTGTGCTTTTCTCTTTCCTTCTAGTTGTAGAATTTCCACTCAGCCAGCCTTCCTGTGGTTCTGGATGATGTCTATTTTGTCTTTTAGTTGTAGTTTTGAAATTGTTGTGCGAGGCAGCAGTTTAGGTGTTTACCTATGCCGCCATCTTGGTTTCTGACAAGTTTTTTTTAAACATCAGTATTTCTCAACCCATGAAGTTTCTAAGAGCCACCCTAAGGAATATTTTTAAATACAGATGCTGAGATTCCCTCCTCCATCCAAGGTCACAGGAAAATGTCAGGGGAGAAGGAGAGATCTGGTAGCCCCCTGCTTCTCTGATCAAAATCCACCAGGACCTGGAATGTGAGCGGCTCAGGTCCACGAGAGAGTGGGGCTGGGCCAAGCAATGGGCTGACCACCTGTGCGTGATTGCCTTTCCCCGAGACCCAGGGCAGAACCACCTCTCAGCATGGGAAGCAGGGCCTGCAGGTGCAAACTGCGGAAAGATAGGACTGAGAATGGTCAGCAACCTGGAGCAACAGACTGGGAGGCTGATCAGAGCTGAGGGTTAGGACCGGGAGGCTGGGCTCCTAAGTGCTAGGGAGATGTGAGAACCTATGGGTGAGCCGCCAACGGGACCAGGACAGTGACTGTAGACACCTGTAGTTACTTATCTCGATACTTACATGTCTATTTTTGTACTCCTGGTGCCGAGGGCTGAGCCTCCTCATTTCACATCATTTTATCATGGTTGGCTCTTCTTTTATTTTTCTTCCTTATTTATTTTTATGGTCAGGTACTTATTTGTTATTTTCTCTTATTATTTTTAATTTATCACTTTCTGCATCTCTAGGTCCCTCTCCCATTTCTCCTTCCAAAAAAAATACAACTCTTCTATTCTGTTTAGAGTTCATGTTTTTAAAATACGTTTTTTGGGGGGAGTGCCAATGTTTCCAAATACATATAAATGGAAATGTGTTATGGATTTCATTGTTTTCATTTTATTTACTAAGCATTCTGAAAGATCATCCTATTGCTTGGGTGCATCTGATCATTTATTTGAATTCGGCATGACTTTTCATGGTGTGTCCACTGCCCCAGTGATGGCTGCTGAAGATGCAAGGACACCCCTCCACAAAGGATCGTGTTGTCCCTCTGGAACTGCATGGGAATGGGAATGTGAGAAACTGGCCATGGGGGTGCACACAGTTAAAGGAGAGTGGCTGTCCACTCCCACCACCGAGGCAGGAACTTCCTACAGCCCTGTTCCTGCCCCTACTTCCCAGGACTCAGCTGTCACTGTGGTCAGGCTAACATAGTCATACAAACTGATGTACTAATGTTATTTTATGATTTTGACCATCTCTTCAATTGGTTTATTAGCTTTTAAAATTTCTGTTTCTGTAAATTTCCTGATTATATGCTTCGCCCATTTTTTTTTCTATTAGTACAGTTACCTTTTTCTTGTTGATTTCAAGAGTTCCTTGTACCTCTTATAAATTAATCCCTAATTTGTCATTGGCAAATATTTTCACCCTTTCTCTGCTGTCTTCCCCTATTTGTACTTGGTGTCCTTTGTTGAAAGGACATCCTTAATTTTGTTGTAATCAAATGCTTTTTTTTCTTTCCTTATGGTTTTAGTTTTTAGAACTTAAGACATTTTTCCCCTTTAACTGAATAACAGGAATATTCTTCTACATTTTCTTCTATTAACTTTTTAAGTTTCTCTTTCACTTTTGGGCCTAGTATCTAAGTGGTGTTGGGTAGAGATTCAGTTTTTCTTTTCCAGTACTATTTATTGAAACCTCTACCACTTCTAGTTCTGACTGTTTTGTGGGGAGAAATAGGTGACTCAACTATATTCATATCTGGGTTGAAAATATTACAATTAATTGTTACACATGTCCTTAAATTAAAGTCTCTCCTTCTGTTTTTTTTTGTTATTAATTAATCCATTTGTTTTAATATTTTCAAGCTCTTTTAGATGTTGTGAAGTGAACACCTGGGTCTTGGTAGACTAGAGTTACAAGATTTAACAAATAAAAAATACAGGATGCCCAATTAAATTTAAATTTCAGATAAAAAATTAATTAGTTTTTAGTATGAACATGTCCTTTGCAATATTTGGAACATAGTTACACTAAAAAGTTATCCATTGTTTCTCTGAAATTTAAGTGTAACTGGTCATCCTGAATCTTATTGGGAAACTGTGTGGTACATCCAACCCACCAGAACTTGTTCTGACTGAGTCTTCCTGCCATCCCTCACCCCTCTGCCATTGTCCCCACTAGTAACAAGGACATTGGTTAGATACTATTCCTGGCTGATATGGCTTGGTTCCAAATAAGTTACCCTTAAATGAATAGCTTAAAACTTCACCTAAGGGTTTAACTAGACTATTGTTTCTCAAGTGTTATTAACATGCTTATGAATCACCCGGAACCTAGGGGGTCCTGTGCATTCCCTAAGGGAACCTGGCTATTAAGTCATCATGTCTTTGGGAACCAGAGTGAAGCCCAACTTGGCAAATCCATGCTCCTCTCCTCCATGCTAAACCCCAAAGGGACAGCAGACTTCAAGGGAAGAGAAGCTACAGATCACACACTTGGAACTTTTCCAGAGTCTGCGCATATCCTCCTCCAATTATTGAAGTTGGGTGTTGCCGTTGCATGATTTCTTATACAAACCATGACTTGATTCTTTGTGGCCTCCCTCACTCCCCGCTTTCTGCGATTATCTGTTCTCTTGTCCTTTCTCGCTGGACTGTAAATCATGTGAGGGGAGGGACAATGGTGTTTAGCTCCAAAGCCCAGCATCCAGCACAATCTCTGGCATGTAGCAGCTGCTTAATAACTGCTAGTTGAATGAACAAAAGAAAGAATAAATGGATACTTGACTTCTAATTGTCAAGACTGTCCTTAAAACAATTTTTGTTGCACTTTTAAGGGCTCCCTGTACAACCCTGTTTTGCTGTAGCAGTTGGTGTACTTTACTGAGAGAGGAATGAGTTTCTGGAAGTTTTCCTCTCTGGGTTTCTCATTTTTCTGTTTCCAAGTTGTCAGCTACTGCATAGCACACCCCACCCCACCCTCACCCCACGTACACACACACACACACACACACACACACACACACACACACACACGCATAGTTGGGGACTTAAACATGCCAACTTCTTGGTTTGGCATAATTCGTATTTCTCAGTCTTCCCACTGCTGAACCTTCTTCAGAGAAGAAGAGATTGATTAGTGTTAATCTACTCATAGCTCTTTCTCCTTTTCCAAGACTTCTCTACAGCATGCCTCTCAATTCCCATTCCTCAGGTCTCCAACCATCTTTCAATCTGCTAGGAATTTTCCTAGTAGCTCTGGTAGGTTAAGTCAATAGAGTAAGTTGTATCTGTCAAGGTTCTTTGCAAGCAATAGAAATCAAATCCAGCTGACTTAAGCCCAAGGGGACTTCACTGGAGGTCTGTTGGGTTGCTCATAGAATGCACTAGACTGCAGACCTGGCTTGGAAACAACAGAGTAGGGCCCAGGACATGCACCAGGCCTCCCACAGCCCGAACATGCAGCCACCTTGCCCAGCAAGCAGGAGACTGAGTAAGCTCCTCGTGTGCCTTCCATCCTGTGTGCGCTCTGCTCAAGAGTCAGCCAGAGAGAGTCCCGTGGCCTTCCTTGGGCCCTGAGCCAACCCCATAGCCCATTGTTAGAAAGGAGAAAGTGTTGCTGGTGGTCAAAAAAACAAACAGGTCAGAGAAAACAGATGTCCACAGAGACCTCTGAAGGATTTGAAGGAAATGAGGGGGGAATCTGACAGGCCTGTGGCAGTGTGGGTGAGAGATCCCAAGCATCCCAATTCCTGGTTTTCAATGGCTTTTCATGTCTGAAACACTCAGAATCCACCGGGAATGACGGGAATAGTGCTGGAGATGCAAAAGGAGAGGTCCGGACTCTTGCTCTCATTCAGATTTCATCACCCCCTTACTGTGCAACCTCGGGCAGGCCATCTCTCTGGTCTCAGTTGCTTCATGTACACAATGATGGCTTTAGACTAGATGATGTCTAGGACACCTTCCAGCTGTGAAATTTCCCCCAAGGCTTGACAATTTTGCTTGATGTACAGAGAAATGAACATTTAACATTGTACAAGGTAGCATGATCTGCTAAGACACAGGTTCCCGGGTGTGTGGCATTGACAAAGGCAATTTGGAAGGGAGAGTTGATGGCTGTTTTACAAATAATCGTAAAGTATTTGCTATATGCCAAGCATTGTCCTAAGCACTTTAATGTGTTAATTCATCTATTCATCACCACAATACTACGACATGGATACTATTATAGCCTCCCTTTTACGGATGAGGAAACTGAGTCCCAGAGAGCCTAAGTCACTTGCTCAAGGTCACAGAGCTTAAAAGTCCAAGAGCTGATTCAGACCTTGGGTTGCTGCCCTTAACGAGCACACCACATGGCTTCTCTGACCCAAACCAGCCAAATACAAACAGACCAGGAGAAAGTGCTATTGTTTAGAAAGGCTGGGCATTGTGCTTCCTTCCACCCCCAACCTTGCCTAGCTGATCTGGAAATGTCTATACGTATGTAGCAGCTGCTGCATTGTTAGTCAGCCCTCATTGGACTTTCCCTGCCTAAACATAACCACTGCCTCATTTGCCTTCAAAGGCCAAACGCTAGTATTCGGTCAGTGCATCTATTTTAAGAGAAGTGAAAAAAAAAAAGTTTTTCAAAAAGTGAAATAGAAAGATACACATGTGTGATCCACCACTGTTATTTGCTAGCAGAGTCCATTTTATTTGCATTTATAATGACCCCAATGGAATGTTTTTCAGTAGGTTTAACTTTTAGCTGCTCCATTAACCAGGTTAGTGAGTGGAAGAATTTTCCCTTTACCACACAGTGCAAATCTCATTATAATGATTGGGCCTAGTTACTAATTGCTGACATTCTGGATTTGCCAAATGCATTTAAAGAAGGTGCTGTGTGGGTGGGAACCTGTGTTTTCATCTTTGTAGATTTGATGGTACTTAATGGCCTTTCCCAATAGGCCTGGTCCTGGAGCTTGACTACAGAGCAAAAATAGCCACCCACAGAGTGATTGTTTCTGAGAGCTGGGAGGACCCTGGAAGACAATCCGGGCCAGTCCTTTTCCTGACCCACAGGAAGCTGGCACCCTGAAGGGCAGTATCAGCTGGAATGGAAGGAGCCTGACCTGGAAAATTCTGCTGCAGGGCCGGGGTGTGTGTGTGTATGTGTGTGTGTGTGTGGGGGGGCATCCTCAAGCCCATCTCTCCCACCAGCCCCCACCCCCTGCATGTCCCCAACCTCAGTTATGGCCACAGCACTGACATTATGACTTTTCCAGATTAATATCCCATGTACTGTTATTTACTTAATCTCTTTATTTAAACCAACCCATGTTTTAACCTTCCTTTATTGTAAAAGGTTTCTTTTTTAAAAAAATATATTTTATTGATTTTTTACAGAGAGGAAGGGAGAGGGATAGAGAGCCAGAAACATCGATGAGAGAGAAACATCGACCAGCCGCCTCCTGCACACCCCCCACCGGGGATGTGCCCGCAACCAATGCACATGCCCCTGACCGGAATCGAACCTGGGACCCTTCAGTCCGCAGGCCGACGCTCCATCCACTGAGCCAAACCGGTTTCGGCTGTAAAAGGTTTCTTTAAATAGAAAATGAACACTTGCCACAAATTTAAGGTAATCCTACAAATAAATGAATGAGGACAAAGCCAACTGGTTTATACCTAGTGACACATGGTCGCCTTTATTAAACAGGGAGATGAGCAAGTGGAGAGCATTACAGATCCATAAACCCTAGTGAAGGCTTTGCCTTCTACCCATCAGAAAGGCAAAAGAGAAGACCCTCACAGTGAAGCTGACTGTGATTTAATTCCCTGGATGCTAGACACCGGCATGCATTTCCCCAGCAGCTTCAATGCACACACCTGCCTGCAGGAAAGGAGAGGACAGAGCAGGCAGACAGATGGGGTGCCAGGGTGGGTTCTGCCACTTCCCCACGTCAGGCCTCGGGCAAGTAAGGGGACAGGTGCCGTTTCCTCAGCTGTAAAATCCCACGTTAGAGCCCACCCACAGGGCCCACTGCTGATGAGAGCAGCACTGGTATCAGGTATTAGTGTACTTCCCTGTTTTGATTTTAATTGATGTACCTTCTGCAGAAACCACGCTAAAAAGATTCAAACTTAGCTGTTTTGTCTTCCATGCATGACTCTTAGAGGTCAAGGAAAGGCAGGAAGGTGCCCTAGACACCTGTCCTTCTGGTACAATTGTTTCCAATGACCTTTACAACTGTGCCCTCATGGGAGAATCGAGTGGAGGGCGGAGTCAACGCTCAGGAGCTTTTCTGCACTCACATACATTTTAGAACTTACTTGAATTTAATACCCAGCAGTTCTTTCTCAACCATGAGCATTAGTGGCCCCAAATGCAGGGAGAATTGACAAAGAAGAAACTCGAGACGCTATGGGAAAAATAAGGAAAGGGGCCAAGGCAGAAATGATTTGGGGCAAATTATAAACATATTTCAACAAGACAAAACACAGAATCAACACACCCTATCATAACAACATGAAGAGTAATTCTGACCTTTTTAGTCAGAGCATTGGGTGCATCCTATTACTTTGTTTGTTCTAGTTGTCATTTGTAAATTCTTTTTTTGTAGACATATATATAGTTCAAAGTGTTTTTATTTTTCCTTTCTCTCCTGCCCCCCCCCGCACCGCCAAATTATGTGATTTAAAAAAAAAATTAGATTTTGAACTGCTGACTCCCTCCTCCCAGGTCCTACAGTGATTATGGAGAAAGAATAACTTGTGTTTTTTTTTTCTTCTTTTTATTGGGGTGACATTGGTTAATAACATTAGATAGGTTTCAGGCGTACAATTCTATAATACATTATCTGTATATTGTATTGTGTGTTCACCACCCAAAGTCAAGTCTCCTTCTATCACCCTTTATCTCCCCTATACCCTCTTCTACCTCCCCCACCCCCTTTCCCTCTGGTAATCACCATACTGCTATCTATGAGTGCTTTTTTCTTTTTTTGCTTAATCCCTTCACCTTTTTCGCCCAGTCTTGTAACCCCCCTCCCCTCTGACAGCTGTCAGTCTGTTCTCTGTATTTATTAATATGTTTCTATTTTGTTTGTTAGTTTATTTTGTTCATTAGATTCCACATATGAGTGAAGTCATATGGTACTTGTTTTTCTCTGGCTGGCTTATTTCACTTAGCATAATGCTCTCCAGGTCTATCCATGCTGTCATAAAAGGTAAGATTTCCTTTTTTATTTTATTTTTTATGACCGAGTAGTATTCCATTGTGTAAATGTACCACAGCTTGTTGATTTAAGCCATTATATACTCATCAACTGATTGGCACTTGGGCTCCTTCCAAATGTGGCTATTATAAAGAGAAAGGATAACTTGAAGTTGTAAGATGACAAATGTAATGGTGATCTTCTGCATCAGTTAGCTATTGCTGCATAACAGGCCACTCCAAACGGAATGCCTTAAATCAACAAGCATTTACTTAGTTCATGGTGCTATGGGTCAACAATTTGGGGCTGAGCTCAACTGGGTGGTTCTTTCGGTCACAACGGGATGCCCTCAGGCATCTGCCATCAACTGCAGGTCAGCAGACTACATAGAGGTTGTCTGCTTATCTGCTGGGGAGCTTCAGTTTCCTCCATGTGTCTCAACATGCTTGTGCCTCAGTCACTGCTCAAGCTGGTCCAGCTGGTTCACATAGCAGAGGAAAGTGAGAGAGAGGAAGCATGTCAGACCCTAGACGCCTAGGCGTTTCTCAAGCTCTGTCTACCACCGTCAAAACCTACTCCCCTTCCTTCATGGCACTCAACAGTCTGGATCTGCCTCTTCAGGCACCCCAGCAGCACGGAGCCACTAGGAACTCAGCGACTCTCACTCCCCTCTGATGCCCTGGCATCTTACTTCCTCCCATCCTCCTCACATGTGCTCCCAGCATGATCTACTCTCCTCCAGCCTCAGAGCATCTCTGGAAGGCCACACAAGAACCCGCAGGGCTGGTTCCCTCTGTGGACAGGAACCAGGCCACAGAATAGGAAGGAGACTCACAATTCACTGTTAACTTGATAGCTCTCATTGGAATTTTGAACACATTATACATTACTTTAATAATGGTGAAATTTTATTGCATCCTACCTACCAGGTGCCAGGCATTGAGCTAAGTAATTCACCTGTGCTATAGAGGCATCAAGAGGGTACATCAACTGCCCAAGATCGTGGAGTTAAAGTCAACAGAGCCAGGGCTTGAATGAAGGCTGTCTGGTTGCAAAATCCATAGACTTCACCACTGTGCTCTACTGTCTCCTCTTCACAGAAAATATCCTGAAGGGATGTCTACACTTGCTGTTGCCACTCATTTTCCATTCACTTTATAGCTCAGAGCAGGTTGTCTTCTGCCCTGATTAATCCATGAACTGGGTTCTCCCCAAGGTCACAAATGACATCCTTCTTATTATATCTATTGGACACATCTTAGTCTTCTGGTTTGGCTTCTGGACAGCATTAGACTTTGTTAATCCTTTGTTTTACAACATGCTGTGCCTTTGGATTTGTGAAATCACACCTTCTAAGTCTCCTCCTGTCTCTATTACCTTTGAAAACTCACCCCCTCCTTTTCCTGCTTCCCATTGTCCTCACAAAAATCTCTCGTAAGCCATTTCTCCCTCCAGTTCACAGGTCCTGGGCAATCTAATTCATTCTCGTGACATCGATCACCAATTACTTCCCAACATTCATCTCCATCCTTAGTCTCACACTGAACCTGCTATGGCCTGCCATGTCTCTAGTTGGATGTCCCAGAGACCTCGAAAAGTCTAGAATTATACCCTACCCACCACCGTTAACACTTAACTCTCCTTCCTTCCTGTTCCAACCAGAAAACACAAAGATTCCCTTTTCTGGAGTGAGCTCAGTAGAGGGGTGGGCAGATGTGCAGTTGCAGATACCTCCTGAAGGGGGCAGCCTCCACCCAGCCACAATGCAGACCAATGCCAGGCACAAACGTGGCCCCTCATTGCCAATGTCCTTTCAGAGGAAATTCAGAAACCAGCACTGGTACGTGAAATGTCCTGATTTCTAAATGTTGGCTACTAATTCAAGTATTTTGAAAGCATTTGTAGGCCAAGCTAAACCGTTTGCTGGCCAGATGCAATACACAGGTGGCCAAGCCACACCTCTACCTGCCCACTCTCCTAGGGGGAGGGTACCCTCTCCCACGGGTGAAAGAACCATTTCTGGGCCAACTCCTATGTCTCCAGCCTGACCTCTCTCTTTGGTTCTAGACACATGAACTCATCCTCCTCTATAGGCACCTCATGCTCAATATGATCCACACCATGGCACTGAATGATCAAATCCCTCTGCAGTTCAAAAAAAGCCAGGAATCTGGATTTGCATGCAAAATCACCAATTTTTAAATTTCACATTAAAATTTTTATCAGACAAAAAGTACTTTTTCTTGGGCCAGATTTGACATCATGGCCACCAAGCTGCCACCCTGACTTAGTGTGAGCTGACTGTCCCCCAGGGGTGTGCTGAGTGCCCCATAGACATGTTCTCAACTGATCTTGGCCAAGGTCCGGGGAGGGGTGTTCATATTCCCATGTCAGGAAAGGAGGCAGGTCAGCCAGGTACAGGGACTCTCTGGAAAGTTATATAGCTAGTTGGTGGAGCCTATTTTTGAGTCTTAGGTATTTTGGCTCAATTTTCTTTTCCCCCGAGTTTGATGTCCAAATCTTACTTCTTCTCTGTCGTTCAGTTTAAATACCATCTCCATTTCCAAGCTCTCCTTCTCTCCCACAACAATGCTAAGATGGTTGATAGAAACTCATGGTTACCTTACTCACCAGCACCTGAGCATGACCTATTCTCAAACCTCAGAGCATCTCTGCAAGGCCACACAAGAACACTTTGAGGAGGGCCGAAAGATGCCACTTTTACTTGAGTTGCCATCCTGTCTTTTCATCCTGGGTGGCAGGGACGGATTCTGCCCACCAGCACTTTTATTGCAGATCACCATACCTAGAGTAATCCTGTCTAGAGGAACTGGGATCGAGGTCACTACGGGTACCCAGTACCACTGAAATACATAGCCAAACTTCTGCATCTGCAAGGGCAGAGGGGATGTGCTTGTCCTTACTACTCTTGCTAAGCACAGCTAAAAGCCCTGGACATTATATATAAAACAAACGTAAGGAGACTCTGAAAGATAGAGAGAGAAGGCAGACTAGTCTGAGATCTTCGGACCCAATAAATGATGTGGTGAGTTCCCTGTGTTTTGTTTTGCCTCCTATATTCCAGACTTGAAGCTGAAGAAGCCAGCAACCCAGAAATACCATGGGGGCAGAACAGACAATGCCCAACAAAAGCCTGCTCTTTCCAACCAAAGAACCAGGAGAGGGAAAACTGAATAAGACAGAAAACTTTCAGATATTACCCTTTCTACACTAGTCAGCATCATGTGCCCCACACCCTCATAAGGTTGAACGGGAGACCTAGGCTTCTACCTCCACCTGGAAGCAATGAGGCAGCCCTTCCATTCTGTCCCCCAACTCCAGGCCTGGAGCAGTAGAGGCCAGCTAAAGCAGAAGGTTTAAATAAGATCCAGCGTCTCACAACAACACAAAGATGTCCAGATTTCAACAGAAAATCACACATCTTACCAAGAACCAGAGAGATCTAAAATTGAATTTAAAAAAATGAATAGATGCCAACAGAAAGAACAAAGATTTTAAAGCAGCTATGATAAAAACACTTCAATGAGCAATTATGAACATGCCAGAAACTAAGGCAAAATAGGTAGTCTCAGGCAAGGGATAGAAAAGCTAAAGATGACCCAAATGGAAATTTTAGAACTGCAAAATACAACAACTGAATTGAAAGCTCAGTGGATGCGTTCAAAGGCAGAATGATGGGGACAGAGGAAAGAATCAGCAAACTGGAAGATAGGACAGTAGAAATTACACAATTTGGACAACAGAGAGAAAATATACTGAGAAAAGTTTGAACAAAGCCTCAGGGACCTACGGGACTATAATGAAAGAACCAATATTCATATCATTAGAGTCCAAAGGGAGAAGAAAAAAAGATGGTGGGGCTAAAAAAGTGCTTGAAGAAATAATGCCTGAAATGTTCTAGGCTGCTTTTCAAAAGCTATTGCTTTATTTCTTAAGTTAGATCGCAGGCGCTAAGCCTGGGCCTCCCCACACAGTGTGATATTGAGACAGCAGTTTCGGAAGGACAGCGGTTATTTTCAACACTGCTATGGTGTAAAGTGTTTTTGTGAAAGAAGGAAGGATACAAAGCCTGCTGAGGTCAGTGTGAGCAAGGGACGTGTGACACTTCTTGGGGACATAGCTCCTGAGTTTCAGGTGAGAAGATCAACCTCCTAGGTGATCTGGACTCGAAGTCCAGTGCTCCTTTCTGTACCCTCTCACCCACATTGCCAGTAGTCCTGGACAGCTTCCAGACCTTCCCCTGGCCCGTGTAGATGCACCTGACGTTTTGTTTGGGTGCCTGACTCCTGGGGCAGGGGAGAGTTGCTGTGGATGGGGGTGGAGGGAGAAGGCCTGCACTAGTCTATCTCTGCCTACTTCCTGGGGATTTGTGCACCGCCACCCCCCCACCACTCCCCACCCCCCGCTTTTTGTGTGTCTGTGTGTGTGTGTGGGGGGACAGTGTGTGTGTGTGTGTGTGTGTGTGTGTGTGTGATATGAGTGTGTCTGCCCTTATGTGGATGACATGTGTGTATGCCTATGTGTGTCTCTGTGTATCTGTGTGGGTTGTTTCTATCTGAGTGTCTCTCTGGGTCCATGTTCCCCTCTATGTGTATCTATGTGGGTTTGTGCGTCTCTGCGGAGGTCATGTGTCTTTCCTTGTGTATTGAGTGTGTATGTGCTGTGTGTGGTGAGTTCTGTGTCTGTATGTGTATAGTGTATACGTTTGTTTATCTGTGGGAGGTCTGTGTGCATGCATGCATGTGGTGTATCTGTGTGCATTTGATATGTGTCCCAGTGCACGTTAGTGTGTGTATATGTGTTCCAGTGTGTTGTCTATGCCTATACTTGTGGTCTCTGTGTGTGGGTCTGTGTGCACCTGCACGTGTGTTATCTGTGTGTGTGGTGTACGCGTGTCCCTCCCTATGTGTGCGGGCCTGCGAGCCCCATGGTGTGTATGCCCGCATAGGTGTGGCGTGTCCTCCAGAGTCTCACCTCTGGAGAGTCTAGTTCTGTTCAGGGCCCCGTGACAGTCCCCCAGCGGCTACCCTGGGGCGCCGAAGCCCACGAGGCAGGCGCGAGGAGCGCGTGGCCGAGTCCACGAATGCGCCCCCGCTCCTCCCGGCAGGCCAGGCACACGTGGGCCCTGGGCGCCGCCTCCCCGCGCGCCTCCCGTCAGTCTCCCTCGTCCCCACCCACCGCGGGCCGCCCCCACCGCGAGCCGGCCCAGGGATAAAGTGGCGGCTCCGGCGCCGCACCCTGTCGCCCCGGAGCTGAGGCACCCAGCTCGGCCGACCCTGGCCCGCGGCAGACTAGGACCCGCAGCGCTCGGGAACGCGACAGCGGCGCTCGAGCCCCGGTAACTGCCTCCTGGTCCCCGCCCCAGCCTGCGAGTGCCGTCACCAGGGGTGGGGAACAGCTTCGGGGTCCCTGGCCCGCTGGGCGTGGGCTCCCGCACCCTCTTGTGCGCGCGTGTGTGCACCGCTGTGCGCGCGCGTGTCAGTGTGTGCGCGCGCGCGCCCTCCCTCCCCGCGCCCTCGCACCAGCCCCCAAACCAACTTGTCCGCATCAACTCCATCTTCCCAGCTCCGCCGACCGCGCGGAGCCCCGGGCGCAGTGGCCAGGTTTTCCCGTGGCATTTCCCGTGACAGCTGCCGGACTCCATTCCCTGGGCTGTCGGAGACAGGCAGGAAGCAAAGTTTGCCAGGAGCCGCGGGGTGACTTTCCTCGGGGACCCGCATTTGTGCGTGTGCGAGCCGCCTCGGTGTGCGCAGAGCGTTCCCCAGGTTCTCGGGCAGTGGGTGCTGGGCTCCCGGCCCCTCCCTTCCCCGAGCCCCATTCGGCGATTTCTTTAGGAAAAGTGATGACACGAACTAGTAGCGGAGGATCGCAGGCTCCTGTTCCCCGCCCTGGGAAGGGAGGGGAGCCTCGGAGAACTTGTCAGTGAGAGCTGGAAGCAGGCTGCCGGGCTCAGCACCCCGAAAGGCGAAAGGCAGGATTTCGGGGCAGGGCGCGGGGGAGCGGACGGGGTCTCCAGCTGCTGGATGCCGCGCTCTGACCTCGGCGATGAGGGAACAGCCCTTATCTGCCCAGCCCTTATCTGCCCGGCTCTAATTCTCCAGGCTGTCGTGGTGGTGGAATGCAAAAACCAGGAAATGATGGAAACAGGTTCGTCCAGCCGGCATCTTTGGAATTTCAGGCAGGCGGAATGAAAGGGAGCGCCATCACCTCCTCACTGTGCCCCCTTGAAACTTCCTGGGAAATTTGAAGATGGCTGGGTCTTCTTGCAGCTGCGTCTTTATTCCCACAGAGCTAACTATAATTTCCACTTGATTATAGCTAAAATAGTCTTTAAGACGAAGTTTCCTGAAATGATTTAAAATAAACACAGATGGGAAGGGAGGGGGGGGGCGGAGAGGGGAGAAAGCTGTAATGAGGCACTTAAAAAATAAAGTCAGCTTTTCTTGAGAACAAATGGGGCTTTTCAGTGTTGGAGAGATTGCAAGAGATGTATGTATTTTTTTTTAATCTTGGAAATGGAGTTTTAAAAAACTGCTTTTAAAAAAAAAAATGTTACCGACAAGGCTTTTCTCCCCTGTTCTCTGCGTTTGCCATGTTTCTCACTTTGGAATGTGTCCTCCTTTCTTCCAAGGACTTGGAGATCCTTTCAGAATGCCGGAGGAAAGTTCTCCCAGGCGGACTCCGCAAAGCGTTCCGTACCAGGACCTCCCTCATTTGGTCAACGCTGATGGACAGTACCTCTTCTGCAGGTACTGGAAACCCGCCGAGTCTCCCAAGTAAGTCTTCCCCTGATGCTCAAATACCTTCATACCTGCCTCTCTCCTCTCGCTCCGTGTGGTGTCACCTATGGGGCCACTCGCTCCATGATCTGCTTCACCTGCCCCTTGAACATACATGAGGCTCAGCCATGCGAACAAGGTTGACATTTATACCTTATTTTCATTATAACAACTAGGATAGGGATTCTACTGTAGGGCGGTTTTCAAAAATTCCACATGACTTTCGTTTTTGTACTGGAGTTGGTTTCCCGTTGTACAGGCATGTCTTTAAAATCAAGCCCAACACTTACAGAAAACCACCTAATCAGATAAGAAAATCAAAATTATATTTAGTAGCCTTTGTTCTCTTTTCCTGTTTGGTTATGAGCTTTAGAAGGTGTCATTCCTTTACTTGGAAGGAAGGGTTCAGGGTATTTCCTCTGATTTCTCGCCAGCTCAGTTGCTTTTATATTTTCCCACCCAGGATTGTCTTGCTATTAGAAACAGGACTTGCGACTGTACATAATAAGACAGCTCGTCTCCTGCTGCTGTTCTCTTGTCTGAAACAGGGACAACCCTGCTTGTTTGTGTTGTGCAGGGAAAGAAATGATTTGTGGTAACCAATTGGCCTAGTGATGAGTGAATAGTTTCTGTTCCATGGACAATTTACCTGCTTCTTCCTAGGCCTCTTGTCTCCTAGGGGACATGGTGTGGTGTGATTATGTCTCTCTTTGGGTTTCTGTAATCACCTAACCCTAGCACAGCTATAAAATGTCTCCGATATCTTTAACAGGTATATCTGTAACAGGTAGCTGCACCTTAAAAAAGCAGAGATACGGACTTTTTAAAGATCTAGCTTAAACTCATAGCTTCAATGCAACTGTACAAAGTAGCTATCGTAGTAGGCTATTAATAGTTCCTAACAACTCTGGCAATGTCCTTCTTAAAGATTCCTCTCCCCCCCCCCCCCCCCCCGGAGGAGAGTATGTGTGTGTGTGTGTGTCTGTACATGCACATGTGTCAGATGGAGGGAGGGTTGTCAAGCATTACCTTTGTGCTCCATTCTGACTTATTCTCCACCCTGACTTAACTGGCTGTAGAATTACATGTTCTTGGTTGAATTTCTAACAACTTAATGGTAGATGGTGAGTTATTTTTCAATATACAAAAAGAGGACAAATGAGCGAAAGTAGAAGTTTTTCATGTCTGAATCTCAGACTTTGGGGGCTTTCTCTGTTGAGGGGGAGGTTGTTCTGGTTTGAGGCCAGTGGAAGAAAGAGGGCCTACAGTCCTCAAACGGGGGCAGGGTGTGGGTGAGCGGGTCGGGAAAGGCTGGCTTCAGTGTTTCACCGGCTCCAGGCTGGTGCTGCATCGTGGGGAGCTCTCTGCTGTTTCACCTTTGCTCTGGTCAGAGACGGCAACCCAGGAGTTTAATCAGAGCTGTCCCTTGGAAGTCAGTGTTTGCATCTTAGCGGATGTTGATGGAAATAAAGAATGGGGTGGATGGTTGAGGCAAGTGGGCCGTGGGTTTTGGAAGAGAACAGTGGCTGGGGAGGTCAGGTGACAGCCAAGGTCACAGAGGCAGCATCTCTAACCCAGGTGGCCTGACCTCAACTCCAAAGCCCACCTGTAGCCCACTCCCCGAGGGACTCTGCCTCTACCTGCTGGAGATGGTGCAGATCAATAAACTCCCATTTGGGGTTGGGCGTCCCCCTCTGTCAGGGATCTTTACAACATTTCACAACCAGCTCAGACCAATGAGAACGTCCTGGAGGCCCCTTCGATGACACATGTTAACCCTGTGCTTGCTGCATCGTGGAGAGGGTGAGGCAGCACAGGAGGAGGGATCTGGAGTGGTGGGGAGGCAGTGGGGGCCTCAGGGCAGAGGTTTATGAAAACTGGTACAAAGTATCTCCGTATCTTAATAACTGAGAGCAGCTGCTGGGTAGGTTGCCTTCTCGCACAGCCTGGGATATCTCTGCTGGTGCCTTTCAACATTGCTGCCTGCTGCTTTTAGGATCGGGGAGAAGACCATAGGCCACCACTGGCTGCAGCCTGTCTCCTCCAGGGACTCTCCTTCAGGCCTTTCCCCCCAGTTCAGCTCAGGGTCTTCCCTACTCTACCATGCGTGGGGAAAAGCAGGCAAACACCACCTTCTCTCCACTTGTTCACTTTGCTCCTTTAAAAAAATCTTTCTTACAGCGGCCCTTGGGACCTCAGAAGACCCCACAGGCCATCTTACACAGAGGGGTGTGTGCCTGCCTTCCTTAATTGGCACAAGTTGGGTTGGTTTTCTGGTCAACCCAGCTCCCTGTGCCTGCCCAGGGCACTTGACCGAACATTCTGCCCTCAGGGGACTTACTGGGCACCAAGACCAGCCCTGAAGTTGGCTCAGAGCAACACTGGGTCACAGGTGTCAGCCATAGCTGGGAAACTGGCTTAGCTTGCCTTTGGAAACAAATCATGTCCTCATACCAGATCCTGAGAAAGAAGCAAGTATTCCTTAGGATAGTCATTACAATGTGTGTCCAAGAACAAAGCTGTTCTAAGTATAGCAGGCTAGGATTTAGTCATTAGGAACCAGAGATTTTAAACCTACATCTGGCAATACCAAGGCAAGTTTATGCTCAACTAGTAGTACTTATTTATGGTAATAACAAATGTTAGACTTAATAGCAGAATGATCTCATATTGATTGAGTATCAAGTATGTTCTGAGGTCTGGACTAGACTCAGTACAGACATACCTTATTTTATCTTTACATCAACATGTGAGACAAACATTATCATTATTATTCCCATTTTACAGATGAGTAACAGAGGCCCAAATGACCAAGGCAGCAGTCAGCTGTTCTTAAAATTGTTTCATAAGTAGCGCCTCTTTATAAATTCTTACATCTTTGTTGGTAAAGAGTAATAGAATAATTCATTCTCCTTAATCATTTGCTCATAATATATGAAAAGTGGGACATAGACTAAAGATATGTATCCAATCTGAAACAAATCTTCCGATGCCCTGGGGGACTGGCTGCTTTGTAGAGAATTCTTCAGTACTTTAGATTTTGAAATGCTGGTTCTTCAACCGTTTCACTGGTGGTATCGGCAGAGTAGTGGAGACTGGCTCAGGTGGGGGGTGCATTGCTTTGTGGGCTCTTAATATTCAGGAAGGGTGGGAGAGCTGGGGTAATATTTAGCGCCTTTAAATTCAGTCTACCAAGTGTCCCTCAGTCCATTTAAAGGACAACTTTAAATTAACCCCTGAATGTTACTTAGTCATTTTCAGGACAGTGAAAGTGTTTCTGCGCCAAATGTTGAATGACTAACTGCATACCATCGTTGGTGGGTGGGATGCTGGGGGTAGTCTGACACAACACTCACTTTGATGGCTTGATTCCCCGGAAGTCCTGCTTTGATTCTGTCTGACCGGGAAGGCTGGAGAGCACGCTATAAATAAGATTATACAGCTGCACCCCCCTGGCACGGTCAGTTCCAGGCGTGGCCCAGGTCACGTTCTTCTGTTCATCATTAAGGCCTGGCATGATGGAAATGGATGTGGAATAAATGCTTTGGTGCTCTCCACCTCTCTCCTGCCATGTGCACTTTATATCTGGGTAGCCTTTCAACTCCAAGGAGCTGTTAAGCTTTCCTTTTTGTAGCTTCTGTTTGGGTGAATAACTGGTGCACTGAGGGAGCTATTTCAATATGCAGGCACCCCTCCGCCTGCAGATGTCCTGATGCAAACCCCTAGGGAGGGGAGCTCTCTCACCCTTCCCGAAGAATCGCAAGTGACTCATCTTTGAACGTTCCATTTAGCAATTTGTTGTAAGCTCCCCTACATTTTCAGAGATCTTCCAGAACACAAGCCCGGGACTTTCCTGGCTTCACCTTCTTTTCCTTTCTTGCCTCCAACTTCAAGTAACCTGACTTTTCCCTCCAGTAACTCTGCAGCCCCACCCTCACCATGGATACCTCTTCTTATCTCCCCAGCCCCACCAATCTGACCTGCCCCCAAAACAGTCTGCTACTGGTGTGGTTTTCCAGATTTTCCTGGTGGTGATGTGGAGTTAGGGCTGGGAGTGGGGCACATGGCTACCCAAGAGTAGTGTGGCATCGGTTCTGGTGGTCATTGTCGGTGGATCTAGAATCAGTTAGCCCACGGCCCCTGCTCCCACTGCTCCTGTCCTCATTCCTTATTCCCCTGGACTGGGGCTCAGCGGACATCCCTACCTCTGCCCTGCCCTTTCCAGGGCTACATTGATCCCTTTCTCCACGAGGCCTTCCCAATCTCTGTCTGGAGTTTGGGGCAATGCCCTCAGGGGACACTTCCTCCCACCTGTACAGATTTACCTGGAGGAACAATTCCCCGGAGCTGGAATATATTGGAAGGCTAAAAAATATTCTCCCTTCCTGCCACCCTTATAATGTCCTCCTCACATCGGCCGCCAGCCACTTGGGGGTGGCACCTGTGGCTCCGGAAGATAAGGGCCCCTCCCAGCCAACTGGAGCCAGACCAGGGAGATGCAGAGTCCTCACCATCTGGCTGGACATAATTTCTATCCCCACTGCCTTCTGGAAATTTTGTTCTCATAGATCAGATGGGTGTTTCCCTCTTCTCCCCTCTCTCGTAGGCTTTCTAATCAGGTGGTAAGTCTGTTAAGTGGTGCCTTTCTTCCCCCCCACCCTCAGCCTAGGGTTTGGCTCAGTGTTCTGAGCGAATGTGCTGTGGACTCTGCCTACATCCCTGAGTGTTTGTGCCTCCTGTGCAGCCCTGCTGACTCCTGTGTGACTCAGTGTTACTGCATCATTTACCTTTGGTTGTTACATCCCCAGGGTCCACCAAATCGCATCCCTTATTTATCTCTAAAAGAAGTCATTTTGGTCTCCATGGGTGTGAGGACAGTTGAGTTCCTCCCAAACCCAGCCCCTTAGCTCTTCCCCCTGATTGGGAGGAGCTAGGGTAGCTTTTGGGCTCCCCAGAGCATCTTAACAAGACAGGCTCCCAGGGGTCACCTCTGCCAATGTCCCTGCTCTTCTCTCCCATTCAACAAGTCAGTTCAGTGAACACTTACTTATGGAAGTCTATACGTTCTAGGTATTGTGTTGGGCATCAGGTTGGGGAGAGAGTGTCAAAGACCACTTGCTTGACAAGGGGCGGGAGGGGAGATGAACACAAGGGCAGTTAGCATATGATGTGGTAAGTGTCTAGGGGTAGGACCACCACTTAACCAGGAAGAGCTTTTGTGAAAATTAGAAAAGGGAGCCCATCTGGGTAGACACGGCCCCTCAGGTGCGCAGCTTGGTGAGCAGAGTGTCGGCTAGATTTCAGCTCCTCCTCATCCTTTCAGCCAGTGCCCTTGAGTGGTATTTCACCCGTGAGAAGGGCATGGCGGAGCAGGGAGCCAGGGCAGGAAAGCAGGAGCCACAGCAGCATGGCAGTACTGGAAGAAACTGAATGAAGCTGGAGAGGTGGGAGGGGGCCAGGCCTGGGGGTTCCTGCAGGCCAAGCTACAGGCGTGGACTTGAACCCTCAGGGGTTGGGGGGAGTGCGAACTTGTTACTTGGACAGTCATTTTCTTGGAGGCGTTTGCAGTAATCCAGGGGACAGGTGAAGAGGGCTGAGTCGCAGCACAGTGGGGCATGGCAGGGTAGTAGGGGAAGGGGAGGTGAAAGTTGATCATATTGTGATAATGGGCAGTGCAGGGAGGGAAGGAAAGCTCTCACATGCCTTCCTGAGTGATGGGTGCACGTGGGCCATGGGCTCCTCCTTCCCAGCACACACCATTAGGTTATCCTCCGCTCCGAAGATGCCGGGGCTGCTCTCTGGCAGTGGGTTCAGGTGGGGCCACCCAGCGCAGTAGGACACGTCGTTGGAGCAGGCCTGGTATACACCAGTGGGAGAAATGGAGGAGAGGGAGCGTGGACCAGCAACTGAATTACATTTCAAACATCAGCAATAAAATATTAATGACAAGGACAAGTTCATTTTAATGAAGGGGAGGAAGGAATTGTGTCTTACATTGGCTCCCCACAATGAGGAATCAAAAATTAAGTGCCTTTGACTTTGTCTTATTTCATGACATTTGCACTTAAACTCTAAGAAAGTGGACCTTACTGTGCATCTCATACCAGTCACATTATTTTTAATTAGATTACCGCTTTACAGCATACCTCAATTTTCTTTTGCCTATTTTAAGAATTTCCAAAAGTTTCTTCTCTTGTATGAAGCCGTTATTTCTCCCTCTGATGCTTCCGCCTTTGTTGTAGCGCAGCGAACTGCCTTATTTTTAAATAGGGCATCTCTTCTGGGCTTTTTAAAACAGATTCTTTGAATAGCAAAGATCTTTTGATGGCAATAGGAAAGGCCGGCTGCTATTCTAGCAGTTGATTTTTCCAACAGCTTCGTTAAGGAATAATTTCTTCCAGTTGCTATAAGAATGTTCTGCAAATACAAATCTGCCTTTGTTTTGCAGTGGAGTCTAAGGAAAAAATAGCAAAATAAGCTGCTTCCTGAATAGCAGCCTTTGTCCAGCATTGTCTATTTATTGGCACCTTTTAGGTTTGGATCTTAATCCCAGATGCACTTTGTCCGTGAATGCAAACCAAACTACTGATATTGTAGAAATGGCGTAAACGGCCTTCAGCGGTGTGAATTCTTACAGCTGAGATTACAAGACGACCCTTGTCCAGTATTTTAGGGTCATCCAAGGTTCTTGTTGGTGGGAGGTTCTTTTCATTTCATGCAGCCTTGTTCGTTAGGGGTGGGTGCGGGGACGCTGATGGTGATCAGGGCGGCAGTAGGAGTGAAATTGCTCCCTATGTATTTGAAAGCCTGACCCACTGCAGCAGGGGCTGTGTTCAGCTCAGAGGGCTGCAGAAGCCGTGCGTGTGTTTCACTCCGTTTGCAGCTGCCCCGTTTCACACCCATAGCCTTCTCCCATCGTGCCTCTCTCCCGTGCTCTGCTGACCGTTTGTTTCTTCTCTTGGTGCTCAACAAATCCTCCTGTGCAGTGACATCAAGGCATGCCTCCCCTTCTCAGAAAGGCTCCAACACTGATTTTCATGGGGCCACCGCTTTGTCAACGTTCTAGAAGACAGGACAGGAGAGGAGAGGCGATAGAAGACAGGAGGAGGAAGGGGAGAGGGAGGGAAGAGGAAGAGGAGAAGGGGGAAGAAAGAGGAGAAGGGAGGAAAAGATGAGAACAAAGAGGGTTTAAAAATATATATCCTGTTAATGTTAGGGTAAGGGGAATTTGACCTTCCTTTCCTTGAACAAGTTTTAAAAAACAAATATTTAGAAGGTTGCAGGGGGCAGAATTAATTGGTTCTCTTTGTGAAATTACACCTGTGTTACCTTTAAGGTATGTGTGCCTTTGTCATCTCATATTACTACCTCCAGAGAGCAGGTGTTGGGGATGAACAACCCAGAGAAAGGTTTAGATTACTGAGATTATAATATACTTGCCCCACCAAATTGCACGTTCTCCAGTGTTTTGTTTCTCTGTGCACATGTTGTGTACTTGGTCTAGAACAGTGGTCAGCCCTCTGCAGGAGCTTAATAAATGTGTTGAATGAATGAATCTGCTCCAGCAAGAGGAAAGGGGCGCATGAGCATGTTACTGACGGAGTCAGATTTTTTTTTTTTCTGGAGGAGAAACTCAGACTTGAGCACTGAGGTAACATTAGAATTTATCAACTCTCCCTACCTTTAGGGACTTCCTGAAGTTGGTGGTGGAGAGTTTTAGGGAGTTAAAGTCTGTGGACTTTTGGACATGGGTTTGTGGGTCTACGTACTTTTCTGGAAAGGAAGATGGATCACAGACTCCATGAGCCTCTCAAAATTGGGGTGCTCCATGACTCCAATGCTCGGCGCCAAACTTATTTTATAGATGGAAAGACTGAGGCTCAGAGGGTGAGCATGAGGTCACCCAGGGGCCTGGCATGGGGCCAGGGGCAATCTCCTGACCATATGTTTCTTCTGCCCCATGCTGTCTCTCAGGAGTTGCTCCCCACATCTTCTTCTTATGGGTTCAAACCACAACTTAGCCCTTCCCCGTAGGGATTTGAACAAATGTCCAGTTGGGGTAGGGATTGGAGGGGTCTTAATGTGCCAGCTGCCTCCCGCTGCCAGAAGCCATTTGACACATC
Source organism: Cnephaeus nilssonii (assembly GCF_951640355.1). Lineage (NCBI taxonomy): Eukaryota > Metazoa > Chordata > Mammalia > Chiroptera > Vespertilionidae > Cnephaeus > Cnephaeus nilssonii. The sequence continues at coordinate 65,739,922 of NC_137082.1, read as the reverse complement.
TGCATTTGGGTGGTTCTGTTTTTAGTGGTTAGAAGTGTGGGTACTAGGTGATACCCAAGGAGCTGAGTGATAGGGGTGAATGGACTTCAGAAAGACAGCAGGAGACTTACTTAGAGGACCAGGAGATGGGGTAGGAGGAAGGGGACAAATTGCAGGAGGAAGAGAAGCCCAACAGGCCTCTAGGAAAACAAGAGAAGAATGCGGCAGAGGAAACAAGGGGTCCCCAAATAAAAAGGGGGCAGGGGAGAAAATAATGTAAAGAGAAAGCTTGAAGTCAGGAAGAAAACTGCTCTGTTTAACTCTCAGCCAAAGCAGGTCAGTTTCTCCAGGATATTTACAGCCTCCTGGGTTAGGTCCTGGTTAGGAAATGGATGCCTTTAGACATTTAAAAAGTTTTGTTCTGTTTATCCCGTTCAGTCGATCCTGAGGAGACATGTTTTGGATAAAACTGTTCTCTTCGGGAAGCAAAGCAGGATGGTGCTGTGGAGAAAAGCCCAGGCCCAGGGGCTGGACATCCAGGACCAGAGCAGGTCCATATGGATGAGGCGTGAGGCTGTGGATACGTTCCTTTTCTTTTCTTTATTGATTAAGGTATTACATATGTGTCCTTATCTCCCCCATCCCTCCCACCCCCACCCCCCACTCATGCCCTCACCCCTCTGGTGTCTGTGTCCCGTGGATACATTCCTTGACCAGTCTTGGCATCAGTTTTCTTATCTGGAAAATGGGGGCTAATAGCACCTTTCCCCCGGGGTGATTGTGTAGGTTAGGGGTAAGTGTTAAGGTCAGTGCTTGGCACACAGTAAATGGCATGTGCATGCTGGCTCTTATCACTTAGTTTGGCCTCTTAGACTACTTCCATGGTGTACATATATTAATCGTATGTCCATATACTGGCAGTGAATAATCTGAGGATGAAATTTAAAAATGCCATTTACAAGAGCATCAAAGAGAATAAAAAGACTTAGGAATATAAATTTAACAAAAGAAATGCAGAACTAATACTCTGAAAAGTGCAAGTCATTGCTAAGAGAAATTAAAGAAAAATCTAGATGAGTGGAAAGACGTTCCATGTTCATGGATCGGAAGATTTAATATTATTAAGAGGGCAATACTCCCTAAATTGATCTACAGATTTAATGCAATCCCTGTCAGCATTCCAAATGGATTCTTTCTAGAAATTGACAAGCTGTGCCTAAAATTCATGTGGAAACGCTAGGGACCCAGAAAAGCCAAAACAATCTTAAAAAAGAAGAACAAAGTTGTGAGACTCACATTTTCTGATCTCAAAACTTATTACAAAACAATAATAATCAAGACAGTGTGCTATTGGCATAAGGGTGGAAAAGAATTGAGAGTCTAGAAAACCCCCTATATCTATGATCAGTTGATTTGGACAAGAATGCCAAGATAATTCAATAGAAAAATAGGAGTATTTTCAACAATGGTGCTGGGACAATTGGTTATCTACATGCAAGAAAATAAATTGGATTTCTTTCTCACACCATATACAAAAGTAAAACTATAACACCTAAATGTAAGAGATAAAAATAGAAAACTTAGAAGAAAACATAGGAGTAAATCCTCATGACTTTGCATTTGGCAGTGGTTTCTTAGATATGGCACCAATTTCACAAGTAAAAAACAAATTGATAAATTGGACTTCATCAGAATTAAAAACTTTTGTGCTTCAAAGTACATAATAATAAAAAAAGAAAGAAAGACAATTCACAGAATGGGAGGAAATATGTGCAGATCACCTATCTGATAAGGGAATCGTATCTAGAATATATAAGGAACACTTACAAGTCAGTGTTACAAAGACAACCCATCAAAAATCGGCAAAAGACTTGAATAACATTTTTCCAAAGAGAATATATAAATGGCCAATGAGCACATGAAAAGATGCTTAATACTGACTGTCTAAGGGAAATGCAAAGCAAAACCACAATGAGATACCACTTCACACCCCTTAGGTTGGTTATAATAAAAAAAGATAGAGAATAACAAATGAGGATGTAAAGTAATGGGAACTCTCATGCACTGCTGGAGGGAATTTAAAATGGTGCAGCCACTTTGGAAAACAGTCGGATAGTTTTTCAAAGGTTAAACACAGTTACCATATGACCCAGCAATTCCACTCTTGGGTATAAAATAAGACAATTGAAAACATATGTCCACAGAAAAGCTTGTACATGAATGTTCATAGCAGAATTAATCATAATGGTGAAAACGTGGAAACAATCCAAATATCCATCAACTGATGAATGGATAAATAAAAAGTGCTATATACCTACAATCAAATATTATTTGGCCATAAGAAGGAATGGAGTACTGGTACATGACACAACATGGATGAACCTGAAGCCATATGCTCAGTGAAAGAAGCCAGTGAAATATACAGCATAGACAAATCTATTGAGACACAAAGTAGATTAATGGTTGCCTAGGGCTGGGGTGGAGGTTGGGAAGTTGATTTTGGCAAATCATATTTATCAAAATAATCTAAAGACACAGAAAGTTGTTTAGATTATAATGGTACATAGAAAACTACAGAATATAAAGCTGTGATCTCAACCACACTAAAAATATAATCATGGGTAAAATACTAGAAATGAAAATAGTGGTCATTTCTAGGTTGTGAAATTGTGATGGGCAAGTTTTATTTTGTTAGAGTTTTCTGTATTTTCCACATTTCCTAAAAGGAGTGATTTGGGGGAGGTTTGGAGGACTTTATACCTGAGCCAGGTCCTGAAGAGTGATGGGATTGAACAAAAAGGAAAGTACATTCCAGGCAGACGGACTGGGTAGCATCAGAAGGCATGGAGGGGACAGCGCAAATGGCTGGCGTACTGGAGGGTGAATCTGGGAAGGCACCTGGGTGTCTAGCTAGAGAGAGTCTTGTGTACCTTGTTTGGACTTTGACTGTGGTTAATGGGAGTCCTATGAGACTCCTTTAGTGGGACTTGGGAGTTAAGACAGAGAGAAGAGACCATTGCTGAGATCAGCAGCAGATTTAGCATCAGGAAGTATGTAAAGGAGACCAAAAAATAGTAGATGGAGCACTGGGAGAGAATATTGTCACAAAAGGAATGATGGGGCGCCCAGAGCCAACTCCTGTAGACAAGAAGCTGACCTAAGAGTCTCTTCTCTCTGACTTGGGTAGTGTCAGCCACAAAGCAGGAGCTTGCTGACAGGATGATTCCATCTCATCACTCCTTCCTAAAGTTTTTTTCAAAACAACTCAGAAGAGAGAAGTGTGTTGGATGTCAATAATCCTCAAGCTTCCAGGTCCCAGAAGAGAGGTCTGGATGTCCTGTAGCATCTGCAAAGGAAGAGACAAATTTGTAGCTATAACCACTTATCCATCCATCCATCTCCTCACTCATCCCTTCATCCATCCCTCCATCCATGCATCAGTCCATCCATCTATCCATCCATTCATCCACCCATTAGTTTCATTCAACAAATATTTACTGAGCACCAACTCTATGCTGATCTTGTGCTAGGCCGTGAGAGGTAGAAAAATCATTGAGACCCAAAGGTCTCTGCCTTCCGGGGGCTCACAGTGCAGAGAGGAAGGCAGGCAGGCAAGCACTTGTTCATGTGCCAGGGCCAGTGAAGTCTGGGGTCTAGACCAGGCAATGTGCCTGAGGAGGCTGGAGAGCTGCACTGAGTGCTCCTCCTTAGAAGCCCATGCTCATACCGTGTCCAACCACTTAGTGCATTCATACACCAGACCAAAGCTGGGCATTGCCAGGGCTCTGTGTCCACTGAGGCACCAGCTGAGAGTTGGGGATGGAGCCTGTCTGATCTCTATGACTGACCCTCAAAGGACTACAGCAAAGCCAGCTTTCTTGAATATGTCTTTTGTTTTTAGAAAACTTTAAAAAAAATTTATTTAATGTGCTTCTGCATAGAAGTTTTTCAAGCTTTTCTGAAGCTTTTGCTTGGTATTTTTAGTATCTGAACATACACACTGCTAATCAGATGGCTGGCTCTAGGGAAATAGATACAGTATTGAGCTGACTCTTTTTTAAAAAATATTTTTTATTGATTTTTTAGAGAGAGGAAGGGAGAGGGATAGAGAGTTAGAAACATCGATGAGAGAGAAACATCAATCAGCTGTCTCCTGCACACCCCCTACTGAGGATGTGCCTGCAACCAAGGTACATGCCCTTGACCGGAATCGAACCTGGGACCCTTCAGTCCGTAGGCCAATGCTCTATCCACTGAGCCAAATCGGTTAGGGCTGAGCTGATTCTTTATTAATTTTCTGTCTGAATGATCTATCCATTGATGTGAGTTGGGTACTAAAATCCCCTACTATTATTGTATTCCTCTGAATTTCTCCCTTTATGTTCATTAATAATTGCTTTATATATTTAGCTGCTCCTATGTTGGGTGCATAGATATTTACAGTTGTTATATATATTTATGATTGCTACAATATAACAATAAATACATGTGTGTAAGCATGTATTGGAAAGGAGAAGGAAACTGATCTTCAGAAGGCTCAGGCCTGAGTCTGACACCTTGGTAGATATTCTTTGCTTTCCCTCCCTGAATTTCATAGTGCTATAAGGTGGTTAGCGCCATCCTTGCTATTTCATTGACATAGAAGCTGAGAGTCACATGCTATGCTAATAAATGGCAGAGCCAGGATTTGAACCCAAATAGCTTTGCTTCAACTATTCCCTCTCCAACAACCAGTTCTATCGCATGAATACTTACAAAGCTGTTCCTATAACCCACCTGGCACAGGTGCTATTTAATGCTCACAATACCATGTGGAGGTAGGATGGTAACCCCATTTACAGATGACAAGAGCTCACAAAGGTACAGTGGCTCTGTTGAGACCCCACAGTGGGATGACAGGTCTGTGGAGTGAGCCCACGGTCCATCGCCTGTCCAGCCTCCCCAGGTGTCTAACCCCAGCATTCACTCTGATTATGCTGGCCTGGCTGCACCTGCCAGTTCAGGTCATAACACAGCTCAGAGGCTGCACTGTGGCCATCAAGTTGTGACTGTTTTCCTTAACTTGGTCACTGTGTGGTTGTCTCACCTCTCCTGCATTTTCAATAAGTTCCTGATTGTTTATTGCCATCCACTTGGCATTTCACCACCCAGAAGAACTTAGAGCCATCTGCAGACTTGGAAAGTTCATGTTGTTCTGCTTTCAGGGAGGGAAAAAAAGGCATGTTACATAAGGTGGAACCCAAGTACGTTCTTATAGGAAGGTCAGGGAGCCACTCCTCTTGCTAAGAAAGCCCCTATTACCTCCTCCTGCCATCTCCTGTTTCATCCAGGTCAGAATTGCCTTGCAGCTATCTTTTTAAACATTTTTCGTTGCGAAGCCTTTCAGAAGAATCTAAATGTTATCCCCAGGTCTGCATGGCATTGCCCTCTCTTCAAGGTCTCCTTTGGGTTCTGTGACGAGAGGTTTCTCCCAGAGAACTCAAGCAGTCTTCCTCTCAACAGTCTGTGTGAGTCACTTTGCCCTTTGGGCAGGCCTGGGGGTCATCTCCAGGGGCTTGAGGGTCCCCTGTGAACCCTTGCCCACTTCCTTCTAGCCCCTCTCTGGGTTGCTCTCCTGGCCCAACTGTTGCCATTTCTTCCATGGCTCCACAGATAGGGAAACTGAGGCACAAAGGAGTTAGACTCATTCGTTCCCTGGAGCCAGGGAGTCTGAGCCGAATGAGCCAAGGTCCCCTATCCTCAGGAAGCCAGAATTCAACAGGCAAGCAAGAAAACGATTGAGGGATAGGTGACCAGTGGGGGAATGTGGGACAGGGGGCAAATGAGCAGAGGGGATCAGATGACTCTGACAAGGTGGCCGGGATGGCTTGGTGGCCAAGCTGAAGGGATGGCCATCTGACCTGGCTCTGGACAGGGAAGTGCTGGCCAGTGACAGAGGCAGGCCTGGAACTCTGTGTCCACCTGCCATCCGTGCTTACTGGCTTGGCACTCCATCTGGTGCTTCCCTCGTGGTAATGAGGCTTTCTGATTTTTATCACCCCATGACCATTTTGGGAGGTTTGCCTCTTAACGGACCACCTCTCATTCAGGTCATTTCTATCCCAGGCTTCACCCCATCTCTACTCATAATGAGTCTTCAAATGCTTCCCAAGGGCCACAGGGACCAGCCTGATAGTGAGAGAGGGGCCTGGTGACCCTTTCCAGTCCGAGTTGTGTTGACCCCTCATGGGGGAAGACCCACAACACCTCTTGTTCACGTGCCATTGGTGTGGTTTTCACCGTGGCGATTTGCATTTAATATTATCTCTTTAAGTTTTCTTGACTCAACTCACTTTTTCACTTCAACTCTATTTTAAGAGGAAACATTTTAATTCAAGAAATGGAAAGCCAGTATCAAATGTCATTGATAAAAAGTGGTCACAGGAGAAAACAAAACCATTCTAGCTCTATACTAGGCTTGCCCCAAACCCAGAGCCTGTGGCTTCTCTCTCTGTCCTAAAAATGGAGATTGGCTGGAGTTGAATAGGTGTTTAAGACAGATCAGCACCTAGCTGAGACAACCCCCTCCACACACACATACTCAGAGATGAGAATGGGATGGACTAGAGGTTACGGCGCTGTGCACTTCTATGTTATTTAATGTTGTGTACAGAACCTCCATAATTCATCCTGAGCACCACCAGCATGAGAATCTTACAGGTTGAGAATTCTGTTCCCCTAGATTTATGTTAGCAAGTGTTGTGGATTTGTACCATCTCTTTGAGAATCTGATGGTCTAGCCCCACCCCCCCACCCCCAATATATATACATCTCCACTTAAAAGTCACCCTATAAGTGAGTGTGCCATTCTCTTTCCCTATGGAGCATGCCAGCACAGCACAAGCATCCAGATGGTGTGAGCTTGCATGCATCAGTAGGGTTGCTGCAAGTATGGTTGGCACCTGGGAGGGGGCAGGGAAGCAGCCAGAGGCCAGGGCACTCCCCCAGGCACCCCACTGTTGGGAACAAGAGCAAACACAGGCCCTTTTCTGTGCCGTGAAAGAGACTGGGGCTTGGAAGACAGAGCTCCGAGCTCGTTCACACAGAAGCCGAGGCCGCCACACCGACGTCTGGCTCCTTGGCTTTCCTTTTCTGGAATCAGGACAGCTGTGAAATGCTTCATTAATGGGCCCTCCTAAAAGTCACGCCATGTGTCTTCCGCAGACCATTAGTGATTTCCCAGAAGGCCAGTTCCAAATATTGATCTGGACAGTGGCCTCTGAGCAGCCCTTTGGCGTGAGAACCTTTCCAAAGCTGGCCAGGCCGTGGCTGCCAGAGAGGCCTCGGAAGAGATTATACATGTTAATGAGAGTTCTGAGTCTCTTGGCTTCTTACAACACAGAGCAGCTCTGTGATTAAACATAAATCATTCCTGGAGGTTGCACCCCCCCAACGTGTAAGGAATTATGTTGAGGCTGAATAAGTCCATATAAGTACCTACTAGGTTTATTAGTCAGGCAGTTGTCCATCTCACTGAAACACACTAGGAGATCATGGGAGGAAGGGAAAATGTGGGAGAGCTTCGTAAGCCTAATTAGGGCATCCAGGATGTCACTTTTGCTTATCATTGCATTTTGAGCGATAGAACTGCCAGGCTACTATGTTCCTCAGTAGCACCCCATATTTGGTCATTTTTGCGTTTTATTGACAACAGTAAGGCATGCACTTAAGTTAGCGAATTCCTCTCTGGTCAGTGACTTTTCATTGTTGTTTTCCAGTTTTATTTAGATATAATTGATGTGCAGCACTGTATGAATTTAAGGTCACATCACAGCATAATGATTTGACTTACGTATATTGTGATAAGATTATCACAGTAAGTTTATTTGTTATCCATCATCTCATATAGATAGTATACAAAAAAGGAGAAGAAACAGGTTTTTTCTCTTGTGGTGAGAACTCGTAAGATGTACTCTCTTTCCTATATACATACAGTAGTGTTAGCTGCAGTCATCAGGTTAGACACTATATCCCTAGTGCTTATTTATCTTATAACTGAAAGTTTGTACCTTTGACCATTTTCCTCCAGTTCCCCCTCCTCCCCACCCACCTCAGGTAACCACAAATCTGATCTCTTTTATTATGAGTTTGGTTTTTTTCTTTTTCCTTTCTTTTTCAAGAGTCCACAAATGAGTGAGATTATACAGTATTTGTCCTTGTCTGACTTATTCCACTTAGCATAATAGCCTCAAGGTCCATCACCATGTCACAAACGGTAGGATTTTCTTCCATTTTATGGCTAAATAATATTCCATTGTGTGTATATGTATCACAACTTCTATATCCTTTCATCCATCAAAGGACACTTAGGTTGTGTCCTTGTTTTGACTATTGTAAACAATGCTGCTATGAACCCAGGAGTGTACATATCTCTTTGACATAGTTTTTTTTGTTTGTTTGTTGGTTTCCTTTGGATATATTCCCAGAAGTGGAATTGCTGGATCACATGATAGATTCATTTATTATTTATTTTTGTTAATCTCAACCTGTAAGATTCCCATGCTTGTGGGAAGAAATTCCCCCCCCCCCATTGATTTTAGATAGAGTGAAAGGGAGGGTAAGAAGAAGGGAGAGAGGGAGGGAGTGAGAGGTGAGAGAGAGAGAGAGAGAGAGAGAGAGAGAGAGAGAGAGAGAGAGAGAGATTGGTTTCCTCCCGCACATGCTGGGGATTGAACTTGCAACCCAGGAACATGTCCTTGACGGTGAATTGAACCCTCAAACCTTTGGTGCCCGGGCTGATGCTCTGACCTCGGAGAAACACCCGCCAGGGCCATGTGGCAGTGTTATTTTTAATTTTTTGAGGAACCACCATACTGTTTTCATAGTGACTGTACCAATTTCTATTCCCACCAACAGTTCATAGGGTTCCCTTTTTCCACATCCTCACCAGCACTCATTATCACTTGTCTTAGGATTATAGGCACCTGACAGGTGTGAGGTGATATCTCACTGTTGTTTGGATTTGCATTTTCCTAATGATTAGTGATATTGAGCATCTTTTCATGTACCTGTTAGCCATTTGTCAGTCTTGTTTGGAAAAATATCTGACTGAAGTCTTAAAACTAGCATCTCTAGTAAGTCTAGTACCGTAAGAAGCAAGTCTGTGTTGTAAGAGATGGAGCAAAATACTCTCCTGTCCCCAAACCCTGACTGTTTTTCTCCATAGTACTACACAAGACCTGGCACATGTTTATTTGCTACATATTCTGATTCTGGCACTAGAATGGAATCTCCATAAGGATAGGGAATTTATCTAATTCAGATGTGTCCCCAGAGCCCAACCTGGTGCTTGGCCCAGACGAAGTGCTCAAAAACTCTGTTAACGAAGAGCTGAAAGCTGGATGAGCATCAGACTAGTGACATGCAGTCCTGCTGTTCCTTCATGTTATATTTCGAGTGTGATCATAGTCTTCTGGCCTCTTTCATGGAGCTTCATTTTTTCTAGAAAAAAAGAGAAATATGCATAAAATATAAATATCTCAAGGAAATAGGTGCTTTGGGAGGTATTCTAGAACTTTGCTCACACCTGAACTTTACTCTGCAGTTCTTACCAGCATACTTGTTAGATATTTTGCATTAAAATGAATGTGAGAACAATAAAATCAGATGTGAGGGATCTTATTAATGCAAGTCTACATTTCTTAAGATATAGGCTAGACTGAGCATTGTAAAAAAGAGACCTGCAAATTTAGTGGCTTATGTAAGATAGAAGTCTATTTTTCTTTTTCTTACCAGTCCATCCATGGGAAGTCCAAGTTGGCAGGGCCACTCTGCTCCATGCAGTCATTCAGGGGCCCAGGTTCCTTCCATCTTGTTGCCCCACTACCACTTAGGATGTGGTTTCATGCTCTGTCATTGTCACTTTTACGTTGCAGACAGTGGAGAGAAGAAAGAAAGTATAAGGCAAACAAATTGTTTCAAGTGGAAATCACATACATAATTTCTGCTCATATTCCATTGGCATAATTAGTCATGTGACCACAACTAGCTGCAAGGAAATCTGGGGAATATGGTCTCTATCTGGGTAGCCATATGTCTAGGTAAAATTCTATTACTGTGGAAGAAGGGGAGAATTGAGTTTAGGGGTAGTCAATTTGCAGTCTGACATGAAGACCATCTCCTCTTTCATGAATGTTAATATGGTATAGCACACACCATATGATATCACTTATTTGTGGAATCTAATCAACAAAATAAATGAAGGAAAGTGCTATATGTGTTCATTATTATCATGCAGGCATGTGGTCATCTGTTCATTTAATAAAGATTATTAAGGCTTTCTTTGGTGGGCAGTGCTGTGGTGAGCAATTTGGGGGCTGCCAAGAAGCCCAGTTTACTGTCTGCCTCTGACATAGCTGGGAGATGAGACATTGGCCATGCAAAAGGACCAAGTAAACAGGGCTGATTCATTATTTCATTTATTCGTTCACTCTCATTTATTTACACATGACTCATTCTAAGAAGGACTTGAGGTAGTGTAATTATAGTAATATACAGTTGGTAAAGTGCTATTTACACATACAATCTCTTTCATCTTCCCTCCCATCCTGAGAGAGGCAGGGTAGGTGCAGAGAAGTTACATAAGCAACAGAAATTATACAGTTGGTGAGGGCTGGAGCCAGGATTAGGACCTAGATCTCTCAAGTAGTGTAGTATAATGGGCAAAGCACAGATTCAAGGTCAGGTGGATCCAAATTCTAGTTCTAACTCTTTTGCTAGTGAATAACCTCCCTTTTTTGAGCTTTAGTTGTCTCATCTGTAAAATTGGTGCTAAGGCTACTTATGTCAAAGAGCTATCAGGAAGAGTCTTTAGCTAAATGGACACTCCCTACATGTATGTTTCTTTTCTTCTGGCTTCCTTGGAGCTTTTGATCATGCATGTTCAATGATATCCCAAGAATGCAATGGAAGAACATTAGGGCAGAGATTTAGGGAAGTGAGGTAGGTGGCCCTGCCTGTTTCCTCAAGTTTTCACTTCCTTGTGGGAAATCTGCTGCTCTCTCATCCTGACCCTTGTTATTCATGCCCCTGTACGGGACTCTCCCACCTGCCTGTTCCACCCATGACTCTTTCAGTGCTTTCTTGCTTGGCCATGTCATCTGTTGCCTCAGCTCACCGTGGACACCCTCCCCACCCACACCAGGGCCCCAGTGGCTGGAGCGCTCTGGGAAGGCCTGAGAGCCTCTTACAACAGGCACAGGTGAAGAGGATAGGCGGGATGCCTGAGGCCGGTGACAGGGCCTGAGAATGAGTGAGAGGCAGGAGCAGAGCCGTGGGGGGCTCTGGCTGTCAGCACAACGAAAGCAGGGCTGCGTCAGCACAGACTTGAGTGGGAGAGCCCAGAGGCAGGGTGTGGAATAGGAAGCCGTTGTAATCACCCAAGTCTGTGTGATACAGGCCAGGGTGGGAATGGGGGAACGGAGAGAGCAAATGCAAGAGGTGATGGCTGGGTGAAGAGCTGGCTGAAGAGTCAGTCCTGGGACTCTGTCCAGTGGCGAGCTGCGGGAGCGGAAGGCATGATCACAGAGGTGAGGATGAGGCAGAGTCCAAAACCGGCACCAAGGAGCCAGATGAGACCCAGGACTTGGGGCTTAAAGAAAAGCAGAGGTAAAAGCCTAAAGAGGGAGCCCCGAGACAGACTGCCTGTGAAAGCACCCCAAGAATTTACTTATGTGCTAGTCTGATGTACACAGAGCTGGTAAGGAGTTCACACCTCTTTTTATCTGAATCCAGATTCCCCCTCCCCCCCATTCTGGACTGCTCTCTGCTGGAAAGAGCTTTTCTCTAAACCCGATGAAATTCATCGATAAATATAATGAGCAGCCACTCTGTTCCAGGTGCTGTTCTGAGCAATGGAATCAAGGGAAATAAGGGAAACGTGGTTTTCTGGCAGAATAACAAGGCAACATATTTCTCCAGTCCAGGTGATCAGAGGCTACGACACAGCCAAGCCCAGGGATGTGGGAACCCAGAGGGAAGCGTGACTGATTCTGTCTGGGAGAACTGGAAGGATAGTTGGAACTGGGTATTGAGCAATGGGCAGGAGCTCGCCAGGCATGGTCGTGGCGGTGCGAGACCGCACAACCTGGGAAGCTCGTAATGTAGCAGGAGGTGCTTAACCTCATTGATAATTAGGGAAATGGGAATGAAAACCACAGTGAGATTCCATTTCGCACCCATTCAATTGGCAAATCCGAAGTCAGACATTACCAAGTGCTGTGGAGGATGTGGGCAAAGGGACTGTTCATCTGCTACAGGCAGGGATGTAAAGTGGTCCATTCCCTTTGGAAATAATCTTTATGCTCCATCCAGAGACTCTACTAGCAGATCTACATAATAGGGTCACTCTTGTCCATGAGCAGTAGGAGCCATACTCAAGAATGTCCACAGCAGCGTGACTTGTAACATATCAAAACTGGAAACAATCCAAATGCCCATTCGTAGGAGGCTGGATGAATATATTGTAGGATATTCTTACAGTGGAATATGATACAGTAGTGAAAACGACACTGCTACACGTATCCGTGTGATGAGTCCCCAGTGCATACTGAGTAAAAGAAACGAGACACAGAAGGACTATTAGGGTGAGTCTATTTACGTGAAAGTTCAAACACAGGCAAAACCAAACAGATCATTGTTTGCCTATATACATAGGTGGTTAAACTGTGAAGAAAAGCAAGGAAGTGATTAAACCAGGAGTCAGGGCAAGTGGTGATTTCTGTGGGGAGAAGGAGGCACGCACGTGCTTCTGCAGTTCTCCTGACGTCCTTTACGTGGCTGTTCACTGTCTATGATGATTAGCCTGCACAGATAAATTCGCATGAGCGGTCACATTAGCTTCGGAGACCCGGGGACACTGACCTTGGTGTGATTGGCCTTGAGGCTGGGATGAGGCTGGAGACGAGGGCTGGGAACACATTGGGAAGGCTCTCCTGTGCTTTATGCAACTTTTGATTTCATGTTGTTTTTCTAATCGGGAATATTTTGTACGATTAGTGATAATCAGAATATTTAAAATCCTTATTATAGATAAGCATAATCAAAGGATTATGCTATACCTTCACCTTTTTGCCCCAGGTTTTTGCTTTCAGAAGCCTTCCAGCTCAGAAAATAGGCTGTGTGCACGGCAAGACTAGATTGAATCTTAAAAGGACGAGAGGAAATATTATGTAGGAGACATGCACTCTTGTGCATCTTGGAGACATTTTTCATTGCCTGAAAAAAGTGAGCTGGGGAGGAGGCTCAGCCTTGTTCCGCTGTGCCCAGTCTTTTTGGGGACAGCCACATGGAAGGGAGGAGGGAACGCAGCCAGCAAAGGAGAGGCTGCAGAGACCCAGGAAGGAATGTCCAGAGCTGAGTGGAGAGCAGTTCCGGGACACGTCCTCTGCGGAGAAACAAGGACAGTAGGTGGGGGGCAATGTTGGCGTGGTCATGCAGCCCATGGCAACAGGCATGTGTGTGTGGCATGTGCCTGATGGCAGTGTGGCGTCACATGCTTCTATCCTGACATCCTTGACGGCAGGCACACCATTCAGCCACAGGCTCCCATGAGTCCCTGCAGAGTGGGGAAGACATCGCCTTCCAGAACCTCTCGATATGGCAGGCATCCAGGTGGCCCAGCGGGAATGCAATAAATGCCCAAAGGAAGATGTTAGCATCAAACTGTCTACCCCTCTATTTCAAGCTGGTTGATGCTGGATTTGCTTTTGCATACTTATGTGGAAATACATCTTTGCTGTGGCTTATAATTTTCTAGTTGAATAACTTCAGGGCAGGCCCACTTTGGAATCTAATTATCCTTACACCGGGCAGGCTTTACTGAGGTTTGGCGCTCAAAAGACGGGATAACTCCAGACATCTTGTGCCACTTACCATGGGGCACCATTGGCTTCAGCACATCGCTGTTCTGAGAGTTGTGTGGTAACAGTTTCTGATGGCACAGGAATCAAGATGGACGGGTCTCAAACGAAATTCTGCCCTGTCACTATTGTGCAGCAGGGAGGTCCCTCATCGACTAGATTCCTAACTACATTTTTGAAGCCAGACCCTGATTTTGGCCACCTGAATATACTGTTACCTCACGGTGCTTTCTAGTGAAGGCCCGAGCGAAATGAAATGTTAAAGGTCCAACTGCAGATTCATTGCGTGCAAGAAGCTTGATGCTACAGGAAGTGGAGACATTGTCCTATAAGGAAATTGGGGATCAAAGCTTCTCAGAAGTAGCCTTTCAAAACCAGGGTCCAGTGCAGGAATGGATGTGGCTGTCGAGAGTGTGGTGCTGGAAAAGGAACCTCGGAGACCTCCTGGGGTTCTGCAGAACAGGGAGATGTGATTGATTAGTAATGCCTGCTTTGAGTTCAGGAGTGGGATGGTGGGCCGCATTCCACCATCTACCCATTCCTAGACATGTCCCCGGTGCTGGGCCCTGTGCAGACATCCTCCCCATTCACTCTCACAGCAGCTCTGCTAGTAGGTGGCGGTGCTCTGCCCGTGGGAAATGTTCATGGAAAGATGTTAGGGAATCAAAAGCAGGATCCCAAATGAAACGTAGGGTGTGGTTACAGTTATAAATTGTAATAACAATCATAATTTATAATTATAATCTTTAATTAAACTATAAATAATTACAAACAAATTTTAATATATATATGGAAGGGAAGAACCTGAAGGGAAATATACCATAATGTTTATAATGGTTATCACTGGGTGGTGAGATTATGGATGGATTTCAGTTTTCTTTATGCTCATCTGTATTTTTCCATTTTTCAAAATGACCCACATTCCTTTTCAAACATACGTAAGTTATGTGTGTGGGCATGACGGTGTGAATTTTTAAAATATTATATACGTCTGGAGAGTTGGTGGCATGCATTTTTTTTTTTACTTCTTAAATTCACCAGGAACATTTATTACTCCTCCTCAGTGTAATTCTTAGTAGCTGCTTAGAGCCGTGCTAACCCTTCTGCCTCATCTGGGCTGAAAGGTTTGGGCAGGCGCCTTCACAGTCACGTCCCAGTTTCTAATACTGGACAGATCTCGACCTTCTTCAGAAAAGGTGAGAGAATTAGGTGAAGAATCACTAGAAATCTAAAAGGCTTAGCAGCCCCACAGCAGGGCATGCTTCTGAGGAGTCATAACACATCTCTGAGATAGCGTTGCCACAAGAAATTTACAAACTTTCCAATAGCTTCCAGCACAGGCCAGGAAGACTTGGCTCCTGTAAAGTAAAAACGGGCACTTATGAAGAGGGAATGAACTGACATCTGGAAAGATCCCATGGATCTAGACCAGGCGTCCTCAAACTACGGCCCGCGGGCCACAAGTGGGTGTTTTTGCCGTTTTGTTTTTTACTTCAAAATAAGATATGTGCAGTGTGCATAGGAATTTGTTCATAGTTTTTTTTAAACTATAGTCCGGCCCTCCAACGGTCTGAGGGACAGTGAACTGGTCCCCTGTTTAAAAAGTTTGAGGACCCCTGATCTAGACCTTTTCCAATTGGGAGGATGACGCTGTGCATATAGAGCGCTTCGCCCAGTACCTGCCACAGAGGCACTCAACACATGTTGTTAATATGTTAAAAATAAGATTGTATTTACGTTATAACCTACATACACACACGTTACCTATTTTTCCAATGTTTTAAAAACTGGTTTATTCGGAGTTATGCTCAGTGGGGTTTTGAAACTGTCCGATTTGTGCAATTCTGCCAAACCCGGCTCTCTCTCCTTCTCCGTAAACACACGTGGGTTGCAGACTGAGACCCAGCTGGGGCACTGAGAGCTGCTGAGCCAGCCGAGGTCCAGGGCGGCTGTCATCCTGCCACACACCTGGCTCCACTCTGCTCGCGTGTCTCTCTGCCTGGAGCCGCCTCAGTTACCAGGTTGGAGCTGGGAAGAGCTCCATTTGGCTCAGAGCCGGGGGAGTGGAGCATTCCTTCAGGGTAGGTGAGCCAGCAATCGTCATCCCTGCTCCCCGTAAAAATATTTCAAGTCATGACCCCAGGTGGGATCAGGTCCAGTTCATTTTTGACCCAGAAATACCTGCTTTATGTGAGTCAGATATATAAAAACCCAAATGCACAGGCCAGAAGACCAGGAGGTGACCTGCCATGTAACCAAATGGTTGTGCAAGCATCCTTTGTGTGTGCCCACGTGGCTTGACTTATACAGTCCTGACATGCACAGAAGGGTACAAAGTATGGCAGGTGTGATAGTGGACACGGTGAGAATATTGTAAAACACCTCTGCATGGCAGGGGTTGTTTTTCCTCTTATACATGTGCCTACCTGAGGCTGTGAGTGACTTTCTCAACTGTCAAAGGTAGAGCTCAAACCCAGGCAGAGCTGATTTTTAAAGCTTGCCCCTTTTCCGTTGCTCCAGGTTTTCTCAAACCGCTTTCCATCAAATCTTACAGACACACATTTATGGACTGTGGCCATGTTTCTCTGCTATATTACTAGTTTACGAGATAAAAATAAAGTGAACAGGTGGATTGAACACAAGTATCTTTAAGCCAGATAGATAGCCATAGATCTCCATAGAGAGAGACAGATACATGGATTTGGACCCAGTGAGTGACCTCCAGGGGCTGGCGTCACGCATGCGAAAGGAGAGGGGCCCATACTCCTCCTTCCCATGTGGCTAGAACAAAAGCAAACAGAGCCTGTTGCAGCATAAAGAATTTCCATAAAAGGTGAGGAAGAAACTCCTGGCCTCCAGGGTTCAGCATTGGGATCATTGACCCCCACTGGCATTTGAGTGTCCTGATCCTGGTCCCGGGGTCGGGGTCCTGGGTGTGATAATCAAGGAGCTCATTCAATAGCATAACATATGTAAAGTCCCTAGCTCAACAAATAAGAATCTCTCCCCTTTAGCTAAGAAATAAAACACAAAATTAACAAAATGCAGCTGTGTAGAATAAACATCTGAACTGTGGCTGGGCTGTGGTTTTCCCGGAGGCTGCAGATACTTCTGAGTGTTTTAAAATAGGGGCGCTCAGACAAAAAGAAACGAGAAGGGAAGGGGGGAAGAACAGCTCTCTGGTTCCTGGGGCAGGTGGGGTGTACAGGATGAGCTTTCAGACTCTTGTAGGATTCTGATCTTTCAAATGATCCGGAAGCAAGCTCCTAATTTGGGGTTGGGCGTGGGGATGGGGCATGTGCTTCATCGAAAGGAACAGGAAGGTGGGCCTCACCTGGTGCTGGCCTGCCACACCCTAAGCCTGCACTTTGGGGACCCAGCAGTGCTCTCCAGTGAGGAAGGGAATATCTGGCGGTTTGGAGGATCGGGGCCTCACCCTGCTGTGGCCGCATAAACTCTGCGTCACATCAGAGCAGGGAGCAGTGTTCTCATTCCCACGGTGGGTCCTGGGAGTAGTGGAGTATGTGTAGTCCACTACTAGACCAGGGTCATACAGGAAGCAGGCAGGCAGACGGGGGACTGAGTAGGGACACCGAGCTAGAAGGACAGGCATTCAGAGGAATGGCAGGAGGCTGTGGGGAGGGGTGGAATGGGGAGCGGTGCTATGGGTTATTCATAGGATCCTTTCATGACCTGACACGTAGTAAGTCTAGTAAATAATGAATGAGTGACTCAGCATATTTACTTCAGGAATGTAGACTAGAAGCAGACTTTCAATAGGTAATCTCCAGCCAATTTGAGGATGACTATGCACGTTATGTAGAAGAACCACTCCCAAACAGAAGCCATGCACAAACCATCACCCCACCCTCTTGCACCTCTGTGGAACATAAAG
Organism: Cnephaeus nilssonii; assembly: GCF_951640355.1. Classification (NCBI taxonomy): domain Eukaryota; kingdom Metazoa; phylum Chordata; class Mammalia; order Chiroptera; family Vespertilionidae; genus Cnephaeus; species Cnephaeus nilssonii. The sequence goes on along the minus strand of NC_137082.1, from coordinate 65,722,150 downwards.
AGCTCCCCCATTTCCCTCTCCCAGAGCTCTTCTGAGGCAGAGGAGTCCACGAGGGGCATTCAGCGTACTGGCTAAGGCAAAGGGTCCTCAAATCAATTTTTCAAAGCTTGGCCTGCGTGTGATTTGGGCTAAATATTTAACATGGCTGTGTGCATTTTCCAAATTTGTAAAATGGCAGGTAATAGTAAATACTAGCTAACATGGATTGAACCCTCACTGGCTTAGTGTTCCACAATATTGACATAATCCTCAGGACTCTAGGAGGTGCTATTATTGGTGCCCCATTTCACAGGTTAGGAAACTGAGACCCTGAGAGGTTGAGTCACCTGTCTGGGGCTTGCTGCTAGGAAAGGGGGGACCCAGGACTCCAGTCCAGAGAGTGACTCCGGGGCCCCAGCCCATAGGGTGCTGCCTCTTAATACGCATCCGTCAGCACTGTTATTGTTAATCAGGGTGGCCATCAGTATATCTACTTTTAATGATCTTAACTGAGTGTCTTATCTTGGCCTAGCCAACGTCTTCTGTTTTATAATGTTCTTTATGATAATAAAAATATACCATTTGGGGTGGACAGCAGCATTTAAATGTACTGGATACAAAACTGTTCTGGGTTTTGGTTGTGCACATTCTGAACGGTGCACTAAATGGAAGAATGCTTTCCCTGTGGCCTTTTAGAAATTATTATAATTTTGTTTTCTCCTTGGAAAATGCCTGTATTGAAGATCTGCCTTTTAACAAGAAAACTAAGAGTGGGTTGGGTTTCAGAGATAATTAGTCTAATTTCCATTGTGTTCCTGAATCTTGAATTTTCCTTCCAGCCATAGATGTGTCTTTGCCTGTCACATCCTGGTCCAGAAGCCTTCAGCACTTCTGACCCCCTGGAGGATGTAATCAATCATTTTACTCCTGCATCTGGGGCCTCTTCCCCAGCTGAGCTTTGCTCCCTCACATGTCAAGCCTTTTCTCAGCCACCTCATGAGTCCACATGGCATCTCTCAAACTCCCTCACCTTGACCATCATTTTCAGAGCCTCCTCACCTGTCCTCATTCTCTTCTTTCTGTGGACCTAATGGCCACTTGGACCTCTCCATTGAAGCATCTGTGTCAATTGCAGACTATAGAAACCTCTCTAGCCAGGCGAAGTGAAAGGGGATTTAATGAGTCAGGTGCATTCAAAATAGTTGGAGGAGCTGCAGGAGAGGTCTCCAGGCCTCCAGGAATGCTTCCCTGACTGTTCTAGCCCATGGTTGTCTCTGCCTTCTCTGAGCCACATTCATTCATTCAACATTCATGGAACAAAGGCCGTTCCATCTGCTAGGGACAGGGTACCAGGATGGATAAATAAAACATGGTCCTTGTTCCCAAAGAACTCACGGTCTACTTACACTAGATTCTGATGAGTCCTGATGTGAACAAAGTGTTACCAGGCCCCATCGCGGAGCAGCTAACTCAGCCTAGAAGCTGGGAAAGACTTTAGAGTTCAAAGAAGGGGTGGCTGGTGCAGGAGGCCAGAGGATAAGCTGGTTGGGGCCAGGGGGCTGTGGGACACCACCTGACCACTCACTGTGACATGCCTACATGGTATCTTACTTCCTCTTATTGTGTAATCACCTAGTGGTAAGAGTACAATCTTGAGAGTCAGCCTAATCGGCTCTAATCCTGCTGGGTTCAAAGCCTACTATCTGTGTGATTGCACGCAAGCTATTGAGCCTCTCGGGGCCTCACTTTTCTCATCTGTAAAGTGGGAGAAATAGCAGCACCCACCCAGTGAGGTGGTCGTGAGGGTTAAATGAGTTAGCGCATAACACACTTAGTCCAGTATGTGGCCAAAGTAAATATCAGCTGCCATTCTGTAGTGCCTGACTCTGCAGCAAGCATCCTGCTGGCTTCTTTTCCATAAATTCTCTCAATCGGTGCTCACAAAGAGCCTGGGAGATCAGCGTTATTGATCTGTTTTACAAATGAGAACTCTATTTCTAGTTCCCTCTATGAAATGTTAGACCCCTTCAGGAGTTTTGTTCTATTTCCGTCCCTGCCACATGCTACTCGTGCTGTGGGAGGCCTGCCAGAGAGGGAGGAACAGTCATCCCCGGACTCTGAAAGAGGAGGGGAAACAGTTAAATTTGGATTCCAACAGAGCCCGCCATGCTCTGGCTTTAGTTATGGGAAAGGGGTTCAACTCAGCCTCATGCTCCCACTCATGCCCATTGATTTTTTTTTTTTTTACTCTGTTAACATTTTAATTAAGGGTAACAAACAATAATGAAACAGATGACATGTCCATTAATTTTCCCAACTGTAAATAGCCTAATGGAAATTATTGTTAAATCTGACTTAAATATTTTTCCTCAAAAAAACCATGACCTCAAACTACCTATCATGAGGAACATCTCCTTTTTATGTATTTTTTTAAAAAAAGAAAACCCATCTGGTACCCTACATAGTTGTTACAATATTAGTGACTCTATTCCTTATGCTGTACTTTACATCCCCGGGACTGTTCTGTAATTACTGATTTGTGCTTCTGAATCCCTTCATCTTTTTCACCCAGCCCCCCAGACACCCTTCCATCTGGCTACCGTCAAAATGTTCTCTGCTTCTGTGAGCCTCTTTCTGTTCTTGTTCGTTTGTTTTGTTTTTCAGATTCCATATATAAGTGAAAGAATATGCCATTTGTCTTTCTCTGTCTGGCATTTCTCTCAGCACAATACCCCATAGGTCCATCCATGTTGTTGCAGATGCAAGAGTTCATTCTTTTTTATGGCTGAGTCATATTCTATTGTATATAGGCTCCACTTCTTCTTTATGCATTCATCTATTGATGAGCACTTAGGTTGCTTCCATATCTTGGCTGTTGTAAATAATGCTGTAATGAACACAAGGATGCATATATCTTTTCGAATGAGTGTTTTGGATTTCTTTGGATAAATACCCAGAAGTGGAATTGCTAGGTCCTTCTTTGTCTCCTGTTTTAGCCTTTGTTTTAAAGTCTATTTTGTCTGGTATAAGTATTGATAGCTCAGCTTTTATTTTCATGAAATATCTTTTTCATCCCTTT